>NC_134532.1:202795331-207795331 GCF_050624435.1 Tenrec ecaudatus
CTTATGAAGGCAGGGACACACTCAACTCTGACCTTTTGGAAGATAACTTCAACAAGCAGCTTCCCTTTCTGTCTTAACCATCTTCACTTTTCATTTTATTTGAGGAATTTCTGGAAAACCTACGTTTATCTGATTTATTTGATCACTTATACAGTGTGCATCTCCCTCCACAGGATGCAGTTTGTTGTTGTTGTTGTTGTTGTTTTAGGGCAGATGACTCTGTCTCAACGGCTGCTGTGCAAACTTCAATAGTGCCAAATCATTGTTCTGATCCACTCTCAAGTCAGTCCATTGTCATTGCTAGCTGCCTTTGAGTGAACACCTGACTCAATTGGTGCCCATACACAAAGGAATTTTGGAAATAGATCACCAGACCTTTCTTTACAACCCATCTTAGTATAGAAGTTCTGCGGAAACCTGCTTAATATCATGAGACCACCCAAGGATCAATGACAGACAGATGTTGGCACAAGAGGTATATGAGAGAGACCCCCCTCGAAAGAAAAACATTTTTTTCAAAGCTGTGTATTTAAATTTTATTTACAAAACAACCTTATCACCTTCAAAGGACTCTCCATTACACTTAATACATTTGTCAAATCTGTGATTCCATTCGTGGAAACATTTTTTCAAAATCATCTGTTTGGATGGCTGACCGCCCCTCCCTCATTTTTCTGTCCTTCACCTCTTCTCCATCTTCAAATTACTGTTCATGGAAACGAAAAGAAGTCACATGGAGTGAGGTCAGACAAGTAAGGTGCATGAAGCAAGAAAGGTATGCTTGGGTTTTGTTTTTTGTTTTTTTTTTTGCTAAAAACTAGGGCACTGAGATAGCTGCATGAGCCGATACAGTGTCATGATGGCAACACCATTGCTTTGCTATAAATCAGGCCTTTTTGTCACCGAGTCTTATGCCATCTTTTCTGAACCTCTAAACAGAACACGTGATTAGCAGTCTGACCTGGTGGAATGAACTCCACCTGCATGGTAAGTCGACATTTTCATCCATTTGGGAAGCTGGTGGGCATCCAGATGGCAGTTTTCATCAATCAACATTTCACCTCTTTTGAAATAAGAAAACCTCTCATGCACTTGAGTTTTTCCCATAGCGCTGTCCTTGTGAGCTGTGTTCAACATCACAACAGTTTTTGCAGCATTTGTTCCCAAGAAGAAAACAAAATCTCACAGTCACACACTGTTCTCTTAAATTGGCCATCATAAAATATGAGGTTCCAGTGAAACTGCTGTTATGAAAAATTCACTGTGACCCAGAGAGAACCTTTCCAGGCTATGCCACTGGGTGCACTAACTCAGAGCAAGTTACTGGATGCTTGCCTAGGGGAAAAATGCGTACTACAAAAGCTCTGCTCTGTCCAGGGCAATTCCTTTTTTTTGGTGGGGAGGGCACCTCCTCATATGGTCTGAGAATGGAACCCAGGTCTTCCGCAGAGAAGCAGAGAATCTTATTACTCAATCTACACTGGGTTTAAATACTGTAATAATTCTGATCCATGTCCCTGAACAAATTACGAGGGGAATTAAGACTCTTCATGGAAAGTTCCAGTATCTTTTAATTACATTTATCTAAATTTTGTTATAAAGATTTCTACATTTTGTTTTTCTACGTTTCTGTGTTTGGAAGCTCCCTCCTGCCTTACCTCTATATGCTTTGATTCCCTCCATGCTGAGGCTCCTTACTGATATCCTGTTGAAATGACTACTTTAAAGGGATACTTTTGACAATGACAAAATGATTAGATAAATGAAAAGTGACATGAAAAACTCAGAAAAATTAAAATGTCAGGGAACATAGTATGTTCTAAGATCACCTAGCACATGTCCCCCAGAGCACTGTTACTGTAACTAGATAAGATAAAGCTATGTGAGCCACACTGCCAAGACCTTTATCCCCTCTCTCCTTCACGGGGGCAGAGTCACTCTATATTCAAGCCACGTGGGAAAGCTCGGTACCAGCTCACACAAATTCGATCACTCTATTTTTAAATAAAGTTGTGCCAGATGCTATTCTCAGTGAAATTCATCAAACGTGTCCTATTGTTCAGCATAATACGGGAGCCCATTCAGTCAAAGCTCTCAGATAAGTAATTTATCTGTGGGTTGTTGTGCTGTGAGGTGTCATCCCAGAGGTTCAGCTTAACAGATAGCAGAACAACAGAAAAAAAAAAGTCTGGTCCTGTTTTTTTTATTTTTAAGGGCCTGGTCCTTCATTATTATAAGTAATCTATCAACCCATTTTATTGTGAGTCTTCCTCTGTTTTATATGTGAGGGTGGAGAGAATTTTATATCTGGAGATTTCCCCCCAGATCTCATGTATTAACTGTGCAAGGGAGTGTCAAACAATTGGTGGAAAAATTCCGTTATCTTTCCAATTTACTTTTCCATATTATACGCATGCTATGTTTAAAGAAGGCTTATTGAATAAGTAAAGATTATATGTTTCTCTGCCTACATTTTAATTAGTTAGTGATTGAACAAATGGAAAAAATAGAAAAATGGAATTGAAAGATAATGGATTTTTCCAACAAACATTTTGAAGTCATTTTACAAATTTAGGTCCTTTGGCATTTATTCTGAACACACTTCAACAGCTGAGTAAATGTTGGCAGGGTCCAAAAATCCCTTGTTAATTTAACACTTTTATATTACTTTGCTAAAGTATGTTTTCTGTATTGTTCAAACCAAAATCAAACTCACTGCCAACAGTCTTGGAAACCACAGAGGCAGTACTAATCTGTCCTAAGGGGTCATGGTATTACTCATGCAGGAACATTCAAAGGAGATGGGCAGAACACAGAGTCACTGTACCCCAAAAAACTAATTGGCATTCAATCATATCAAGAGGTAGCATATAACCAAAAACCAATGGTACTGAAGGAAGAACTCCAAGCCTCACTGCAAGAATTGGCCAAAAACAAGGCTCCAGGAATTGATGGAATACCAGGTGAAATGTTACAACAAACTGATGAAGCACTGTAATAACTCACTTGTCTCTGCTTTGAAAAAATTCAAAGACAGCGAGTTGGCCGAGTGATTGAAAGAGATCTATATGTGTAACTATTTTAAAGAGAGGTGCCCTTACAGAAAATGGAAATTACAGAACTGTATCGTTGCTCTCACATGAAGTTAAATGTTTGCTAAAAAACATCCGACAATGACTACAGGAGTGCACTGACAGTGAACTGTCAAAAGTTCAGACCAGATTCTGAAGAGGATGTGGAAAAAGGTTTATCGTTGCTGATGTCAGATGGAGAGCCTTGAGAAGAAGGGGAATCCCAGAGCTCTTAATTGTGCTCATGCAGATGTTTATATGAATTAAGGCAATTGTGGAAACAGAACAAGGGAATATTTCATGGTTGAAAATTAGGAAAGGTGTGCGGAATGGTTGCATCCTATCACCTTATTTATTCAATCTCTTTGTGGAGCAAATAATCAGAGAAGTTGGATTATGTGAAGAAGAATGTGATATCAGGATGTCAATTTGTGATATGCAAATGACATACCCTTGCTTGCTAAAAGTGAGGAGGACTTGAAGCACTTGCTGATGAAGATCAAGGATTGCAGACTTCAGAATGGATTATGACTCAAAGAAGACCAAAATCCCTGCAACCGGATCAATATGTAACATAATAAATGATAAAATATTAAAATTTCCAAGGATTTTTGTCTTGCTTGAAGACACAATCAATGCTTCTGGAAGCAGACATCAATAAATAAAAGGACACATGGCACTTCATAAATTTCCTGCTCAAGATGTCTGTAGCCTATTGAAAAACAAGGATGTGACTTTGAGGAGTAGGTGGGGTGCACTTGACCCAAGCCAATTGCCTCACATGCATGTGAAAGTTGGACATTGAGGAGGAATCAGCGCATTTAAATTATGGTGCTGGTAACGAATATTGAAAGTACCACAGCTGGCCCCAGCAACAAACAAATCTGTCTGGAAAAAAGTACCACCAGAATGCTCCTTAGAGGCAAGGATGGTGACAGCCCATCTCATGTCCTTTGGACATACTGTGAGAAGCACAGGATGTGCTGGAGAAGGACATTGTGATTGGTAAAGTATAGAGGGAGTGAAGAAGAGGAATACTCTCCATAAGATGGGTGGACACGATGCTGCAATGACCGGTTCAAACATAAGAATAACAGAGAGGATGGTGCAGGACCGGGACCTGTTGGACCTGAGTTGGAACCACCTAGCCGGCACTTAACAAACAACATAGAGTCTGGGTGATTTGAGAGGTGTTCTGGGTGTTGTCTGACAGATATGACAATAATTGTGGCTGATTTGGGGCTGGGTGTATGGGAGCCCCTGAATGTGACCAGATGGGTGCCAGGGTGACCTTACTAAGTCTTTCCAGCACTTGATAGCTGAAGTTAGCATAATCTTGGAACCCTTGATCTTGCTGGGATCCACAGTCAAGGCTCATGGAGGCAGAAGTCAAAAGATCAAAGGACACATTGCGCTTCGGTCAACCCGCACAAACTAGCTGTCTCTTTACCTTTGGCTTAAGATGCTGGACCTCCCTCCTTCCCCCAATTCTCATGTTCATGCCCCATAGTCTGCTCAACATCCACAGGGAGCTAAGATACACATCTGCTCATGTCAATCTCCTGCATAAAAATCTGTAGCCTATTCCCTCCCAATAAATCCCAATTATCTTTGAAGGATGTATCCAACTCACCAGGTCTTGACCCCTACATGTCTGTTCACTTTTCTTTCCCAGCTTTGCACCTTTCAAGTCAGGATTTTTGAACCTGTAGTCAGTCATCCTCTAAAGTAAACAAACCATGTGGTTCAAGAAACCCATATCTCTGTTCAGAATGATAGCCCTTTTGATTAGCTTGAGTAACCCTTGCTTGCTAAAGGCGTCGTTTTCCTAATAGACATTTGGAGATGGATGCATGAATATGCAGCTGTTCATGAGAAAAGGAATCTACAATTTGCATTCATAAAACACTTTTCACTAACAGCACTGATTCGGCTGGGTGGTAAGGGGCTCTCTCCTTACACCCCTGCCCCTTCCCAGCTGGTTGACCTTGGCTCAATCACTTGACTTCTGGCCTCGCGACGTCCTTTTGGCCTCTGATGAATTTTTCCTTTAGACGCTTTCCAGCGCTCCCTCCCGCTTCCAGTCTCCGTGCCTTCTCCCTAGGAACACCTCCCGGTTGCCCATAAATCAGCAGCTTACTACAACTACAAACCTTGTTTATCGATCACTTTTAAGTAAAGTGGCTTTTAAATGAAATCAATGCACGTGTTAAGTATATTCAAAGTAATTGTTGTATATACTTAAAGGAAGCAGAAATGAAAACCGCCCAGCTTCACCTCTTGGAGTCCAGTGTGCTGTGCCTGCCTTTTCTTTCACCATGAAAGCCCAAACTTCTGGGAAGACAGACCTGGGCAGAAGAGAAGGAAGACAGACTTTGAAGTCAGACCTTGAGAAAGTTGCCTAACCCCTCTCTCCCCAGCATGGTTGTTTCAGTAATCAAATAGAAGCCATGTTTACTTATTTGTGGTTTGCTGCCTTTCAGACATTTACAACTGAGGGCAAGCTTCATGTGAAACGGTGAAACATCGCCTGGTCGTGCCCCAGCCTCATGGTCATTGATGTATATGAGCATATTAGGAAGGGTTTTTTGACGCTCCCTCCTCCGAAGTGGGGACCCGAGTCCTTCTTCCTGGTCTGTTCCGAGGCAGGACGCGCCGCTGAATCCTGTTCACCTTGGGTGACCCTGCTGGCATTTGGAATACCCTTGACAGTTTTCATCAACACAGCAAATCACAGCTACCACAGTGTGACAAAATGACAGGCAGGTGGAGATTCTGGGGAAGAATACTAACGTGCCATCGACTGCTTAAAGGACAAACAAGTCTGTCTTGGAAGAAGTACAGCCAGAGTGCTTTTCAGAGGCAAGGAGACTTTGTATGACATACTTGGGACATGCTATCAGGAAAGACCAGTTCCTGGAGAAGAGCATTATGCTTGGGAACAGAGAGGGGCAGAGAAAAGGAAGATGGCCCTCAGGGAGATGGATTGACACAGTGGCTGCAACAATGGCTGAAGCCTAGGGACAATGGTGAAGATGGTGCAGGACCTGGAAGTGTTTCCTTGTGTTGTGCAGAGAGTTACTATGGGTCAGAACTGACTGGATGACATCTCACAACAACAATTGTTGAAGGCGCGGTATATTGCATTCCAATGGCGCAGGCTCATCTTAAGCCCAATAGCAAATAATATTCTGTTCTCATCTATGGGGATTTCCTTGGTTGATTTTTTGGAAGTAGAACACCGGGCCTTTCCTCCTAGGCTGTCTTTTCTGAAAGTTCTGTGGAAATATCTCCATTGTGGGTTAACCTGCTGGAATTGGAAATACCAGTGGCTTGAGCATCCACCCTCACAGCAATAAACATGTCACCTGACAGGCACGACCACCTGACAGGAAGATTGGTGCTGGTGATTCCTACTAGATGACAATAATAGGTAGACCATACGTCAAACCTCCAATAAAATTCTTGTCACACAAGAAACACCCACATGTTTAACATGAGTTTTAATTGTTATAGGAGCTAAAGACGGAAAATCTGCAATGATAGTGGAATATTTCATAACGTGGGAGGTGATTTATAGTAACGACATGTGGCCACAAGATACTTTTGTAAGGTCTCTCTCTCTGGGCTAGATTTAAACCTCGGTCCTTGGCTCCGCATGAGAAAGAATTCACGCCGAAGCCAGGCTCGTGATCCAAGTGAATTTAATGAGAGTTAAAAGAAGCATCAGGTTTTACGCGGCACCCATAGGATTCCTTTGACCATACAGCCTGGCAGAGACTGCTCGGGGTCATGCAAAGATCTCTCTCCCAAGTTTTCCTTCCACAAAGATGACCCTCTCCCTCCGGGTTCCTGCCTTTTCAAGGATTCCCGGGAGAGGCGTGGTGAAAGACCCCAGGTCGGTCCCATTGGCTGAATTGCAATCACCTGGCCCAGGTGGGCTGCTCCAGGTGTAACACCCATCCGTGCCCACCAGCGGGAAAATCCAGCTTTGTCCTATGCTGGCTCTCCTGGGCATGCATCAATGGACATCCCAGTCCCTAATGCTAGCTACCTAACAGCTTGACGTTAGGTTAAGCTGCAATCCATAATGTTAGTTCAGATCCAGAGAATGAAAGTCGGAGAGGATAAAAGATGATTCTCAAAATCATTGTCTACCAAGTGATGCTCTGGGCCCTTGATTGCCATTCCCTTGAAAGCCTTCCCCCTTCCCTTTAGCTTATGTGCCTGAGACTTCTGCTTGCATCATAATCACCTGAAGAACTCATAAAATAGAGCATGCTTGGCTCCGCGAGCTGTTTACCGGAGTAGAAAGCCCCGTCTTTCTTCTCTCAGAGCTGCTGGTGGATTTGACCTGCAGACCATGTGGATAGCAGCCCCAGGGATAACCACTACACCACCAGGGCTCATTGGCTCATTCAGTGGGTCCAGCAAGCAGATCCATTTGCATTGTTTACAAACTTTATGTATTACTGATAACTGCACTATAATCAACTTTTCTCTCTCTCTCTCACACACACACACACACACAGAGAGAGAGAGAGAGAGAGAGAGAGAGAGAGAGAGAGAGAGAGAGGGTATGCGTGGAGAGTGACGAGGGCATCCATGTGTTTTGAGTACTGCCATACCAGATGTCAGATGTCAAACTACCCTGCTACTGAATGGAGTGCAAGATCGTCTCTCCCTCCTGTCTTTCCCCACTATACTCTTAGACAACAGACATTGGGAAGAATGTTCCCCAGGCTTAATTTCTAAAATTGCAATTTTCTCTGGATGATGTGTTTACATTCCTAATTAGAGCTAGCACCATGCACATATAAATGTGCCGAGCCCAAGAGGAGAAATGGGTTCTGGGACTCATCATGGATCTCGGCGGGGTGGGGCAGTGGCTGCTTTTGAACTTGAGTCATGGGATAAAGTACAGCACACCTAACTTCTCTCTAGAAGATGAAACACAGAAGGGGTGTGAGGAATTGAACAGTGGCACCCATTTATCTCTGCTGAGAAGAGGTAAACAGATTATGTCCCCAAAGTTCATTTGTTCAAAAGGCAGTTTAGCACTCCCTGCTCGTATTTCCATAGAAACAATCATGCTATTTCAGCTCCATTATGCATTACAAAAGAGCCTAATGAACTTACCTGAAAACCACATTACCATTTGTAAAATTATTTCTAAGGAGAAATGCCTTCTACTTAGCGCAATGGAAAGAACATTCAAAGAACAAATGGGCATTGTTCCCTGGAGCAAGAGTGGGGGAGCCTGCAGCTGAGGCTCAAGAAGCACACCCTCAAAGGAAAGAATTTCCTGTCACCTCGCTCCCTAAATAGAGATGCAATCTGTCTCCCAGAGGCCTTGTACCAGTAGAGTGGTCCAACACACATACACACGCAAACTCCGATTCCTCTCTTGGTCAGAGTGATTGCTATTAGTCTCCAGCCTTGGATTTCCCCTTAGAGCAGATTCTCTAAGAAAGTTCTTGTTGTGAGTTGCCGTCAAGTTGGTTCTGACCCATAGTGGCCCCATGCACAACAGACTGACTACGACCCGGTCCTGCGCCAGCCTCACCATTGTTCCCATGCATCAGCCCATTGCTGCAGCCCCTGTGTCGACCTCTCACCGAGGGCCCTCTTCTTCTTCTTCACTACCCTGGATTTTGTCCTTCCCCAGGGACTGGTCTCTCCTGACAATATATCCAAAGTACATAAGAATGCACTGTGGAGAGTGTATTCCCCGATGCACAAGTTGATGTCTGGCACATATTGAATGCTCAATAATTCTTCCAGATGGAGTGAAAAAAGTCAGTCCTTTGTGATTATGTCCTGTGGTAGATATAAGAGTAATCCTGTAAAGATATCCATCTTCAACCTGTGAATATATTCCCTAAACAGTATTTTGATTGAATCAAGTGAAAGATATTGAGAGGTGAGAGAAGCAGAGTAAGGAAACTATTCTGATTGATTCCAGAGGGCCCACGGTAATGCAGAGGGAGGCAGAGGGTCAGAGAGGAGTTCCCATGGTAGACGCAGAACCGGAAGGGTAGGATTGTTGACTGGAAGTCACAAGTCAAGTGGTGCAAGTGGCTTCACATTTTTTAGGAACAGGGAGAAACTGGATTTGCTTCTCGACCCTCCAGAAGGAGCCCAATTCTATTGACACCTAGATTTTAGTCGAGTGAGACCCAATTTGGACTTGCCACGTCCAGAACTGTAAAGTTTATGCTCAGCCACCAAGCTAACAATAATATAGCTGCTACGGTAAGTGAACGCTTACACAATAAGTATAGAATTTCAAAAGGAGAAAGCCACAAATGCTGTGGCCACAAACTTGAATCCGAGTGTATTTTAGGTGCAGTTTTCAAAGAACTATTCTTCACCTAAGAGCCTACCAACCGCACAGGTCTGCAGTTTACTTTTGGTCTACTATTGATTACTTATCAGGGGGGGAAGAACCCCTACTGCAAGACAGTTAGCCTTTGCTTTAATGTTGCTTTGAAATGGCTCAGTGAATAAGAGAAAATGAATCTTAGATCCTTCGGTCTACTGAAGAAGTCTTCAAGTCTCAAGTAGCACAAATTTGCAACTTTAATCCACATCCTTTATTTATTTGAATAATATGTCTGGAAATGAAGAACACATGGTGTGCTCATCAAAGAACGAGGAGAGGCTGGGAGTGGTGGAATGCACTTGAATAGGCAGAATGGTGTGAGGTGCCATTGAGTTAGATCTGATTCGGTGACTCTGTAGGCACTCGCGCAAAACTCCACCCAGCCCCGTGCCATTCTCACAAGTTTAAGAACACTTAAAGTCATTGTTGTAACCACTTGTGTTCGGCAGTGTTCTCTAGAGAAACAAACCAGGACACTTATGATTTTATAAATATACAAGAGGATCCGTTTACACAGTGAGAAGAAAGATAACAGCTAATTAGTCCACACAGCAGGACAGAGCATTCAGTTCAACTCACTTCCCCAGAGCAGTTAATATACTGGAATTCTTTCAACTCACGTGGGCTGCCAGACCCAAGTTCAAGGAAGCAGAAGACTGCAGAGTCCCTCTTAGGGCAAGGCAAGCAGAGTCTGCCCACAGGCAGCAAGTAGCAGGGTGGGTCACCAACAGGCAGTAGCTCAAGAACTTAGTGAAGGAGGCCAGGATGGGATTTCAAACACAAGTAAGCAAGCAAGATGGTGGAATCCACCAGTCTCAAGCTCAAGCAAAGAACGCACCAGCAGCATGTAGAAGCAAGGCTCAAAGGAGCCACCATCTGTAGCGACAGGATCCACTGATTGGCCTGGCTCACAGGTAGTGTAGCTCACAGGTTGAGGCAGAGAACTAGCTACAGCAGCAGCAGTACATATAACACACAGAACCATTTATCTCTTTGCCCCCAAATCAAACTGCAACCTGATTAATCCCACATGTTCCTATTGGCAGGTTGGCAAAATAAACCTACCTACCTATCATTTCATCCTATGGAGGGTAACTCTTTTTAGTTTACTGACTCCGTGCTTTATCAAGCTTGATGTCTTCTCAAGGAATTGGTCAGTCCTGATTACAGGTCCAAAGAAGCAAGTCAAAGTCTCACCATCTTTATTTCTAAAGAACATTCTGGGTATAGTTCTTTCAAAACAGATTTGTTCATTCTTCAGTTGTCTGCAATATTTTTTGGTCAATTATGTGGGCCTTTGCTGTATATTGGAGCTCTGGTGATGTAGTGGTTATGCATTGGACTGCTTACCACAAGGTCAGCAGTTCAAAACCACCAGCTGCTCCAAAGGAGAAAAGTGAGTCCTTCTGCTCCCATATGGTGCTGCAGTCTCTGAAACCCACAGGAGCAGTTCTACTTTGTCCATAGAACTGCCATGAGTTAGAACCAACCTGAAGCCAGTGAGTTTGTTTTGTTTGCGTGTATGTGTGTGTCTTTTTTCTTTACTGTATATTATATATAATTGTAGAAAATCCCTTTAATCACCATCTTTCCCTTTCTACCCCTATATACCAGTCTTCTGCAAATATACTCATATCAAGTGTCCACCCATGAGTACAGCTATCACACACACACACACACACACACGATCAATTATCCCAAAGGAATTGGAGCCAGGACCACACTTGAACTTGGAGAATAATTTCTACATTTAGCACTGTGGCCCATCCTCTCCTTGAAGCTCTCTCTTCTCTTGATTCCATTAAAATATTATTTTCTAAGGTCTCCATAGACCTGGCACACTTTATTCCAGTTGTCCCTGTAGGCTTGATGCTGTGCTCCTCAATGTCTCTGTGTATCTCTCTTCCTTGAATAACTCATACACTGTCATCATTTCAACTAGCACTTTTATATTAGTGCATCTCATATTGTTACCTTGAGCTCTGGCTTCTCTTCCAAGCTATAGCTCCATATTTTAAGTTATCAGCTCAGCGTTTGTACTTGGATCCCCTGCTGCTGGTTTCTCAAATGCGACTTTATCAAAATAGTAATCATTGTAACCCCTGCACATGTTCCCTGCACATGTTTGTCTTACTGATTTTACACAAGATGTAAGAAGCCTGGCTAGCTGGCTTTGCTAAAATTTCTTTTCTCTGAAAATTGACCTTAGATTTGAGGAGCAAATGCCCAGTTCAGTGTCCACAGCAAGTGACTCATTTTCTGATGATAATTGGGACAAGAACAATCTCTCCTTTTGACGTTGGACATTTGGAAATGAGTCTATGTCATGGTCCAGAGTGCCTGGGAATGAGGCATCTTAATAAAGGTCCTCAAATAAAGGGTCTACAAACACTGCTGGGGAACTCTCTCTATATCCCTTTAGTAAATAGCTCTTGGTAAGTTTCTATATAATAGAACAAAACTTTCCCCAGTCTCACACCCATCTTCTCAACTATTGATGTGTTAGTGTCTATCGTCATACGTATTGAATCAATCCATCTTCTTGGGGTTTTCTTCACTCCCATTGGCTGCTACTTTATGAAACATGATGTCATTTTCTAGCTATTGGTCATTCTTGATAGCTGTCTAATTAAGCCCTCTTTTGTTGTGCTTTTTACAATTTCGTTTTATCCAATTTTCTGAAGTATATTCCAGTTCTTTCCTCCTACTCTGTGCAGAAGGTTCCCTTGAATTTGTCTCCCATGGGTAACCTTGCTAATGTTTGAGATGTGGCTGCATAACTTCCGGCATCGTAGCAACACACAAACTCCCACACAAAGACAGATTAACCGTGTGTGGTGGCTTTTATGTCTACTAATGCACTCGTTGCTCTTAACCACACAGAGAAGAAGGCTTCTTCGCTTTCCTTATTTATAGATTATGAATATAAAACACTTCCTACTGCCTCCACGCAGACAAATCCGGGAAAGGGGCACAGTGATAGAGCCAGCATGCCTGGTTTTACAACAGTCTTGCTTTCGTTTATTAACCATAAAGAAAGTTTTCAGGCTTTCAATATTTTTTCTTTGAAGTCAATATTATTTTTAACATTTTTATTATTTTGAATTAGGTGGAGATTTTCACATTTTAGATAATCAATTTGTTATTTAAGTTTTTTTTAATTTAATAAATCTTTTTATTGGGGCTCATACAACTCTTATCACAATCCATACATGCATCAATTGAGTAAAGCACCCTTATACATTCGTTGCCCTCGTCATTCTCAAAATTCGCCTTTCACTTGGGTTCCTGGAATCAGCTCGTTTTCCTTTTTTTCCCTCCCCCTCCCTACCAGCTCACCCTTTCCCCCTGAACCCTTAATAGTTTATAAATAATTATTTTATCTTATCTTACACTGCCCAGTGTCTCCCCTCACCCACCTTCCCATTGCCCATCTCCCAGAGAGGAGGTTACACCTGGATCCCCAAGATTGGTTGTAGGAAGCATCTGATCAAGATGTTTACTAATGGGTGACTATTTAGTCCCCCGTGTATCTGTGTCTCTGCAGACAAAAGCATTGCAAAATGACTGTTGTTTGTGACTTTGCTGCTAAAGGCATTGAGGGATAACTCAGCTATTTACAATCTCTTTGAGGCTCTCTTGAATCTTGCATATCCCTGTGATTGTCCTTGAACCTAGTGCTTTTATTATTCTAAAGTTAAGAAACTGACTAGTTAAATAACATTTGCATAGATACCAGTCTAGGAATGTTTAAGTTCTTTGATGCTTGTTTTGTAACCAATTCCCTTGTGTAAGAAAAATATAAAAACCCAGCTTCAAATATATTCTGGACTTCAATCCATCAGATTGGAGTCCTCCTGATCCCATGCTTTGTAAACAGCTCTTTCTTTTCCGTTCATCCACATGCCTCAGTTCGAACCCAGCTTGATGCGGGATAGCTGGTCTAATCCCCCGCAAATAAGTTCTCTCTTTCTACACCCACTTCCCTCCCTGTGTCCTCACTCCCACCACTGGTGCTGAGGGGTTCATCTGTCTTAGATTCCCTGTGTTTCCAGATCCCTACTGCACCGCTGTGCATCCTCTGGTCTAACCAGGTCTGCAAAGTAGAATTGGGATCATGATAATTGGGAGGGGAGGAAGCGTTCAAGAACTAGAGGCAGGTTTTGAGTTTCATTGTTGCTACACTGAACCCTGAGTAGCTCATCTCCTCCCCACTACCCCTCTGCAAGGGATGTCCAGCTGTCTACAGATGGGCATTGGGTCCCCATCACGCGCTCCCCCTCATTCACGGTGATGTGATGTTTTTCGCCCCTGCCTTTGTTGTTTGAGACCTGGTCCCCTCTGCCCTTCAAGATCACACATGTTGGTGTGCTGCTTCCATGTGGGCTTTGTTGCTTCTGGGCTAGATGACCGCTTGTTTCCTTTCAAGCCTTTAAGTCCCCGGACGCTATATCTCTCAGTAGTCGGGCACCATCAGCCTTCTTCACCACACTTACTTATGCACACCTTCGTCTTCAGCGTTTATGTGAGGAAGGTGATCACACAATAACACCATCCTCCAAAGAGCTTACTCTAGCCCCACCCTTTGCTTTCTCTTCCACCCCCTTGTACACTCTCATCTTCCACTTCGCCCAAGCTCATACCTGTCGACCCTCTAGTTTGCTGTTTCATAGTAGCTCCCTTGCCCTTGAACATGTCCAATGTCTGTTCCTGGTGATATGAAAATCTTTATCTTATAGTTTTCCTTATACGAGTGATTCCATACAATACCTGTCCTTGTGTGCTGGACTCATTTCACTCATCATCATATTTCCCAGGTCTATCTGTTCCATGAGGTGCTGAGTGGATTGGTCATGGTGTTTTCATTAAGGCATAGTGTCCCAGTGTGTGCAGGCACCAACTGCTCTTTATTGGTTTGTCTACCGATAAGGCATTTAGGTAGACACAGCAGCACATACTTCTGAGGACTAACATACAAAGTAAGTGAAAGTAAAAATAGAGATGAAATGACAATCATGTGCTGGATAAATGAAGACATCTGTGGAGGGTTGGACTTGAGCTTGGTGTCTGTCTCCAGCTTATAGGATGCCAGCATGTTTCTGCATATATTTCTCAGGAAAAGCTGTCATGTCTTAAAATTTTTTTTTTACTTGTTGTTGAGCTGACTCCAATCCTCATCCACTTGGTACATAACAGAATGAAGCAATGCCTGGCCCTATGTTATCTTCATGATCATTGGTATGTTTGTCTCTCTTGGGTTCACATTGCATAGTGGTCTCTTGTACTGTAATTTTGTTCCTGTTTTTTCTAAAAGTCATGGTCTATGATTGTATCACTTTCAGAGAATTGTACATTGTAAGTAAAAATATTTGGGAGGTTAAGAGCTGGATCCATTTCCATATCTATGTAAGACTTCAGGGAGGCTAGATCGGAGTATTTCCAGGAGCATCCTCTGCTGCTTAAGAAGGCTCCTCTCCTCCATTGTCTTTTCTGATTGTCCAGCAACTCTGAGAGGACGAACATCATCACCCTAATTCCTACTCTGCATTTCTGTCCCCTGTGGCTCCTAACTGAGGTCTGAGCTGGCAGAAAGCACCTGCTCTGTGTCTAATGGTCTCTTGCCCATCATCAGAAAGGAGAGGGTCTCTTGGTCTGATGATTAGCTTACATCTTCTAAATTGTTGGCTATACTCAACCAAGATTGTGAAATCTATTTTCTTCAGAGTCTTTTCTCTTTGGAAATGTGAAGTTCAGAGATAGGAAGGCCAATTAAAACTGATCCCTCCTTCTTACAAGCAAGGTTATTTTGGGGGGTTGTTGTTTGCTTTTTCTATACCTTAAATTCACATACATCTACCTCAAGCGGCTGGCTCCCTGGGAAGTAGAGTATGTCATTGTGGGTTTTCATTTAGGGGAGTTTTGTCTCTTCTTTCTTAAGGGACTGTTTCCTGTGAAGGTAAATTATACATTTCAACCAGGTGGCTGACAATATCCCCAGCCCAGAGATGCTTACACCTTCATTGCCACAACTTGGGAATATGTTAGTTGGGGTGGTAAGGGGAAATGAAGGTCATCTTTGAAAATAATAGTGCCAATTAGCTGATATTAAAATCATGGATAATCCTGGATTACCAGGCAAACCCAATGCAATCACAAACATTCTTGTCATTGGGAGATGGAGACACAGTTTCAGAATACAGCTGGAAGGCAACTCAGCTGGGCTTTAAAGATGTGAGGTTACCATGAGCCAAGAATGTGGGGGGCCTGGAGAAGTTGGAAAAGACAAGAAAATCATTTTCCCCCAGGATCTCTAGAAGGTACCTAATCTTGCCAACATGATGTTAGTCCTGAGACGGAGAAACGCTTGCTGAGCTTTAGCATCTGCAGCCTGCACTACAGTGAAAGCCAGTTCAGGCTCTACACTACTCACCTCCAAGAGCAGACACATTGGGCTGCAGTCAGAAAGGTCAGCAGTTGAAGGTCACCAGCTGCTTCTTGGGAGAAACATGGGACTTTCTACTCCCGTGAAGAGCTACAGAATCTCACAGGGGCAGGTCAACGCTGTCTTGTGGTGTTGCTGTGGTATGAATTGGGGGGGGGCAGCCCCCCATCACTAATCAGGGGTTCAGTAAGCACAATTGTACGGTTGAGATATATAAATATTATATTAAAGTCATCTAGAGCATGAGAGATAGAAGAGTCAAATAATGGATTCAGACACAATTCATGGTAGTGTGCTCACCTTCTGGATGGCCATGATCTTACCAGCCAGGTCCATGCACAGCTACAGCGTGGGCCAAGGCAAGGTGGGGTGGAGACCCAGCAGGAGGCTGGAGGACCGGGCAGGAGGTTAAAGAGCTGGGTCGGAGGCTGGAGCCCCGGGCATGAGGCTGGAGGACCCTGCTTATTGCTAACTAAGTATTATGTCTCTTCAGGGGGCGTAATTGCAGGTCACCACACATCACAGGAAGGGGCAGTACAATTGGCGTACACATCCCAGGAAGGGGATGTATGAAAGGCACAAGAGTGACAGGAAATGGAGGAGCTAGTGGTGTGCCCATAGACATGGGAAAGTCTAGGCAGGGTATACATGTGACAAGATGGGCAGACCCTAGATTCATGATGGCAGCCTAACCTTGGCCATCCTGGGGCGGGTTTGACCTCTCTGGCATCTCCTACAAGGAAACAGACAACTACTATCCTTATCAAAAGGGAGTGAGCCCTACTTGTTGTGGGATAAACAGTGGTGTCTGCTTGGTCTAGATGGCTGATGACCCTTAGGGAGAATGACCCCTGATCTATTCCTGATGACCTCCAAGTGTATAGTCATTCGCAAGCAGCTAAGTTTGACATATATTTGGGGGAGACAGCTTGGGAGAAATCTTTCTGTTTCCCACATGTTACTCTGAGTAAGGATCAACTCCAAGGCAGTGAGTTTGTTTTGTTTTTAAGTCACTACGTTTTTGAGACTGTGTGAGAGCAGTAATACAAAAGGAATACAAGCTGCTTTCAGCTAAAGTCATACATACCATGGTGATGGAAAACACAATCATCACCGACAGAGATAAGATAAATCCCTGATTGACTGTGGGCACTATTCTATGAAAACTTACAATTCCCAGAAAACTATCTTTCCTTTGATGACTCTCCAGGGCTCACTTTTTTGACAAAGATTAAGTTTTTCTTCTGCCTCATTCTTTTTGTTTTCTTTTTCTTCAAACCAGGCTTAGGCTTTTTTCATCAAAGAGATTCATGAAGATGCCCACCAGCTTCAGGGGCTGCTAGCTTGTATTGTGGTTCACGGAAGCTATTCGTAATTGTGTCTGAATGTGAAAACACTAGAAACAGCATTGATAATCAGCACCCAGAGACACGGAATATTCTCTCTGGCCTAAATAGAGCCTCTGTGGGGTGCTAGTTAAGACTCATTCAAGATTCTAAAAGGAGAGCTAAGGAAGTGGGGAATGGAGATGCAGCAGGATCTGGCACCAGGCTGCCCCCATTCAAATCTGGACTTGCCTAAGTAACGTAAAATCCAAAAGTAGCAAACTCACTGCCATTGAGTCGCTGCTGACTAATACTGATTTTATAGGACAGAGTAGCACTTCCTCTGTGGATTTCCCAGCATGTCACTATTTCCCTTAGTAGAAAGCCTCATTGTTCTCCGTAGCTGGTGGTTTCCAGTTCTGACATCGTGGTTAGGAGACCAGCGTATGACCACAATGACACCAGTACCTCAATTGTTTTTCCCTTTTAGACCTCTGTTTGGTACTGGGGTGGGGCAGAAGTAATACTGATTTCGTAGAAAAATGAAAGAGTTATGAGTCATGGTGGCAGAGCAACAAACCCTCCTGTAGTAACTAAATGACTGAAGATACCAACCCACTCAGAGACTGCAGGAGGAAGGCCTGGCAAGCTGCTTTTTTGAAGATAACTGCCAAGACAACTCCTTAAGGAAGTCCCACTCTGTGGCATGGGCCCTCGACGAGTCGGTATTCACTCAATACGATCCACACAATAACAGCGCGAATGAACAAGTTGGTCAATATGCATCAAGAGTTTTGAATAGTGTCTGACAAGTGTATGTTTCCCACAAATCCTGCTTGTGCTGCTTACTGAAGGTGACTTTGTGAAAACAATGTAACTCAGTGTTTTGGTTTTTAATCCTTCTTGCAAATGGGACCTGTATCACCTAGCTCATTGGTCTGATGGGAGAGAAAATGTGTGTGTATGCGCCAAGCACACAGCAAGGTGCCGGGTTCAGAGTAAGTGGACCGAAAAGGCAGTGCATTCCTCTGTTCCTTGGCTTTGGTATGAAATACAGACCTCGGCTGGATGCCGATTATATAGAAAGACAGGTGTGAACATGAGTGAGAGCAGAGAAAGCCAGGCTCTATTTGAACAGTATGAACTCAGTAGAGGCGACCAAGGAAATATAATAAAATATTTGTGGCATCATCACATCATCTGAAGATTTTTATTTTGTTTTAAGTCATATGCAGCCAAGTAGTCTTTCCCAATTGGTCCTAGGGGAAAAGCTCTCCTCCAAGCCTCCCCTATCCCAACAAAACAGGGAAAAAAACTCATTTATGGGTGCTGTTGCCTTACACCATTCTGCTGTGGGGGACAGATATGCATCCCTGAGAAGCACAGGTCCTGTGGCCAGGCTAACAGAATGGCCTCAGAAAAGCAACAGCGACCTATAGACAGGGAAGGCTGGATTGCCAAGCCACCATAGAGAAGGTTAGTCTCTCACTCATTGTTCTAAAGGAAACTCCCCTCTGCTATTAGAAATATCATATTCTTGAAACTTGACATTAATTTCAAGGGTGGTGGACATGTCTTTTCTGGAAAGTAAGATGTAGTGAGTTTTAACATATATTTGGCTAACTTTATAATAATAAAAAAAAACCCTGCTCAACAGTCACCCATTTCAAGAGGTAGCACATGATCAAGAACCAATGGTATTAAAGAAAGAAATCAAAACTGGACTAAAGGCTCCTAGAATTGACAAGGATCCTGGAATTGACAGGATGCCAATTGTACTGCTTTAGCAAAGTGATGCAATGTTGGGACCTCTCACTATTCTGTGCCACGGAATTTGGAAGACATCAACCTGACCAACTGACTAGAAAAGAAAGATACTTGTTTGTGCCAATTACAGGGGGGGAAAAGTGCCCAAAAGAATGCAGAAATTAATGGGGAGGGAGGGGGAAAAAAAAAGAGGACCTGATGCAAGGGGCTTAAGTGGAGAGCAAATGCCTTGAGAATGATTGGGGCAGGGAATGTATGGATGTGCTTTATACAATTGATGTATGTATATGTATGGATTGTGGTAAGAGTTGTTTGAGTCCCTGATAAAATGTAAAAGAAGAAAAGAGAAAAAAATGATTAGGGCAAAGACAGTACAGATGTGCTTTATACAATTGATGTATGTATATGTATGAACTGTGAAAAGAATTGTATCAGCCCCAATAAATTGTTAAAAAAAAAAAAAGACAGCCCCTTCCTGTGATATATGTCCTCACCCGTAATTAGGGGGCTTGCACGTCCCCAGAGAATATAAAAGGGGCCGGAGCTACCATTAAACTCTCTCCCTCCACGTGGACCATCAGCGGGGCAGAGGTGAGCATGCTACCATGAAAAAAAAAAAAAGAATGCAGAAATTATTAAAAATATATATCAATATGACATGCATGTAAACTTTTGCTGCCGATAATTCAAAATGGTTACAGTGGTACATCAACAGGGACTGTCAAAAAATTGTTAGATTGAGAAGAGGATTGGGACAAGGTATATTGCTGCTGATGTCAATGGATCTTGACTGAAGTCAGAGAAGAGAAAACTATTTGCTAAGAATTTTTTTGAATACACAAAGGCATTCTGACATGTAAATCATAACAACGTATGAATGACATTGATAAGAATGGGAATTCCTCCAAATCACTTCCAAATCACCCTGGCCCTATTCGTTCAAACACATACTCTCATTCTCTCTCTGTCCCACTCATTCATATATACATAGATCATTAGACAAGGCCATCATGAGGCTCTTCTCCCTGAGCTACAGGATCAGAATCAGGGAGGCTCCTGTGAGAAGAGAAGTCCCCTTTGCACCAGCCTTAGGGCCACCCACATTTTTGATCATTGATGAAAAGAGCAGAGTAGAGGCATGTTGAATGTCTACTAGAGCCAAGAGCTTCAGGACAGTGAAAACAGCGAACACTCAGCTACTAAGCAAAATGTTGCAGGCTCACGTTTCTCCAGAGAGCTCCACAGAAAGGTCTGGTGAGCTACTTCCAACAAAAATTACCCATTGGAAACTCTATGGAGCACAGTTGTGTCATAGGTGGGATCACCTGGAACTGAAGTCAACTCTGTGGCCTAAGACAACTACTTATCTTACATAACATTCCCTGGCCAGGCAGTCTAGATCCATAGCCACACCTTTGGACTCAGTCCAGGACTGTTTCTACTACACCAGAAAAATACGATGTCTACAAAATCATAAACACTTAAGCACATGAAGAGAGCATGAGCCATAGGAGAGAGATTTGTTCTAATGCGCAGATGGGAGAAACCTTCCCAGCGAGAGGTGACATCTGTATTGGCTCTGAAGTATTTCACTGAAACCTGTACAGAAACCTAGAGACAGAGCAAAGGGACACTGGATGATTTAAAAGCAGGAAAAGTATGCATTAGAGTAGACTCAAGAAGAAAATTCATAGACACTCACAGGTGTTTAAGCAAGAGCTTAATATACAAGAGCAATTGAATATCGAAAAGCATTCCAGCCCAGTCCAGATCAAGTCCATAAGTCTGATATGAGCCCATATGCCTGCTCTATAAAGTCCTCTTCAGACTCTAGAAACACATGCAATGGTGCTGAATGCTGGAAGGTCACAGGCCAGTGGGTGGAGAGTCTTGTGGATCCAGTGGCGGTGGAAGCATCTCAGTGCTGGCACGGGTCTCCACGTGGCTCCTCTGGCTGTATCAGCGTAGCTCCATCAGGCTCATCGTCAGCAATGGCTCACAGGGAATGAGCGTGTGTTCTGCCTCCAGTGAGCTATTTGCCTTATTGTGCCTCTAAAGGAGATAATCAAGCTGCAACCTGATTAACATACTAAACTCCACCCCTTCACTCTTAAACCTCAATTTTGACAACAGATTAGTTAAGTACCACAAGGTGTTTGTCAGGGTTGTACTCTGTTGCTATTGTGATTCAATCTATGTGCTGAACAAACAATTCAAGAAGCTGGACTGTCTGAAGAAGAAAGTAGCATCAAGGCTGGAGGAAGAATCATTCTACAACATGCAGATGACACAGCTTTTCCTGCTGAAAACTAAGAGAACGTGAAGAAGCACTTACTGAAGAACAAGTGAGAAAGCCTTTGGAAGAGGCTACAGTTCAGTGCAAAGAGAACTAAACCCTTACAAGTGGACCAGTACACATCATCATGACAAATGGAGAAAACTTTGAACTTGCCAAGGTTTTTTTTTTACTTGAATCCACAGTCAGCATCCATGAAAACACCAATCAAGAAGCTAAATGAAGTACCACCTTAGGCACACCACCTTTTTAAAGCCGTATAAAATAAAGATGTCACCTTTAGGACTAAGTTGTGTTTAACCAAGACATTGCAGTTTCAGTTCCCTCCTATGAACATAAAATCTGGCCAATGAATAAGAAAGACCTGCTGCATTTGTATGATGGTGTCTGAGCAGAACATCGAGAGTACCCTGGCCTGCTGGAAAAAGAAACAAATCTGTCCTGGTGGAAGTACAACCAGTATCTCCATGGAAATGAGGACAATGAGACTTTGATTCACATACTTTGGACCTATTATTAGGAGACATCAATCCCTGGGAAAACACAACATGGTTAGCAAATTGGAGGGTCAATGAGGAGAAGAAGGCACTCAAGGAGATGGATTGACACAGCAGCTGCAATGATAGGTTCAAACATAACAGTAATCAAAAGAGTGGCACAGTACCTGGTAGTATGAGTATGACCTTCTGTTGGGAAGTAGGCTGCTGTGAATCAGAACCAGCTAGATGACATCTAGCAACACCAATCAACATTTGCAGAGAGATAAGAAATGGGGGGCGGGGCATGGAGTGGAGACCCAATACCCATCTGTAGACAATTGGACATCCCCTCACAGAGGGGTCACAGGGAAGAGATGACCCAGTCAGGGTGCAGTATAGCACTGATGAAACACACAACTTTTCTCTAGCTCTTTGGTGTTTCCTTCACCCCATGATCATGACTTCAACTCTACCTTACGAATCAGATGAGACCAAAACATGCACACTGCTACAGATAAGAGCCCCGAAACACAGGGAATCCAGGATAGATCAACCCCTCAGGGCCAATAATGAGAGTAGAGATACCAGGAGGATTAGGTGAGGGTGGGGGGAGAAAAGGAGACTCAATCACAAGGACCAATCTAGAACCCCTCCCAGGGGGACAAATAATGGACAAGTGGATGAGGGGTGACAGAGGACTATTGTAAGATATGGAAAAAATAATCAATAACTTATCAAGTGTTCATGAGGGAAGGTGGGCATGGGGGAGGAAGGGGAAGAAATGGGGAGCTAATATCAGGGGCTCAAATGGGAAGAGACTGCTTTGAAAATGATGATGGCGGCATATATGCAAATGTGCTGGACACATGAGAGGAATTTATGGATCGTGATAAGAGATGTAAGAGCCCCCAATAGAAGTATTTAGAAAAAAAAATTGAAGCTTAGGAAACCATAGAAGCAGTCCTGCTCTTCTACCCATAGGCTCACTGTGAGTCGGAATTGATTCCATAGCTCACAGCTCAGTGACATGCGTCATGAAAACCCAAACCCACAGCGTTCTCATCTGTGCTGACTCATTCTAACCCTCTAGGACAGGGTAGACCTGCCCCTGGATGTTTCAGAGACTGTCACTCTTTATGGGAGTAGAAAGGCCTGTCTTTTTCCCTTGGAGTGGCTAGTGGTTTCAGTGAATAGCTGGCTTTGCAATTAGCAATCCAGTGTCCCCCAGGGCTCCCACAAATCAAGGAATTCATTTAAAAATGTTTGCTGAAGTTTGCTGAGTGATAGGTAGAAAGGGGGACACATGAATTTGGGAGCCTGCCAAGCTTTTGAATTTCAGGTTTTGTTTTTTTCAATTATGGAATAGAATTATGTAGGATGAAAAGAGACATTTACCCTTGACAATTTGACCTAGTTAATTTCTATACTTTTAAAAATGTTTTATTTTTAACGTTCTCTAGCCATATGTTGGCAGGAATTATTACAGAATGGTTACTTGAAACCTTTC
This sequence comes from Tenrec ecaudatus, assembly GCF_050624435.1. Taxonomy (NCBI): domain Eukaryota; kingdom Metazoa; phylum Chordata; class Mammalia; order Afrosoricida; family Tenrecidae; genus Tenrec; species Tenrec ecaudatus. The sequence goes on from NC_134532.1 coordinate 202,818,604, forward strand.
TTTTTCCCATTAACTACTGAGAATTGCTTGCCTTGAAAGCTTGCACATCTAACTAGAGATAAGATCTGTAGATGCCTGAGACGTTTGGCAGAGAGAGAGGTCGTATCAACATATTATCTAAAATGAAAAGCAACGCCTCTTAAGGGACAACACTGAGATCTTTGTAGGTGCCCTGAGGAGAAAAATATTTACATTATTTGGCACTGCATGATCAAGAGCGTTATCTTGGGAATGAAGCTGGTACAGATCTGGGCACAGGGGAGACATGCCAGGGCCAGGGGGGAGCAAAACACCTTTATATGCCCAGGGGAGCCTCTGAAGAGCTAGCATTTCAGTCACTGTCACACAGCTCCCTTGTGCTGAGCGAGGGGGTGGGGAGGGGGGCTCAGCTCTTCATTAAGTCAGTGAATTCTCACATCACCCAGGAGGAGAGAGTTACATTCCCATTTTAAATCCAGGAAACAGTCTCAGACAGGAAGTATGTTGGATACAGTCACACAAACGGTCAGCAACCTGGCTGCCATGGTGTCTATCCCAACGATATCAACCCTCTAGGATAGAGCGGAGCTGCCCCAGTGGGTTTCTGAGGCTGTCTGTCTTTATGAAATTAGAAAGCCTCATCTTTCTCCCACGAAGTAACCCGTGATTCACAACTGCGGACCTTGCAGTTGGCAGTCTCGTGTGTAACCTCTACCCCTGGGTGGTACAAAGAGTGGGCTGCTTGAACACTCCCTGAAAGAGGATGGGTTCGAGTCTTCCCAAAGGTACTTTTCAATCAGCTGTTGGAGCACAGTTCTGCTCTGACATACATGTATTTTCCATGAGTTGAAATCGACTAGGTAATGACTGGCGGTAGTGTTTACTTTTTACCTGTCCCAAAACTTATGTATAATATATCAAATATAAACAAATGCTACTGTTAATGAGGCCTGCCTCCTCTATATTGCTTGGCAAAGTAGAGGGGCAGTGAACAAGGGACGGTCCTCAAGGAGATTGATTGACACAGCGGCAACAATGGGCGTAGGATCAATTGTGAGGATGGTGCAGGACCGGGCAGTGTGGGGGTACAGGCTGTCTTTGTTCTGTTATGCATTGGATGGCTATGGGGTGAAACAGTCTCCAAATCTACTCTATCAAATGTCCTGACGGTCACTGCTCCCAACCCTTCTGCAGAAGGAATGGACAGTCCCAGTTGTGTCTTCCCATGGTCATTTTCAGAGGCAACCATTCAAGGGCATCTACATTTTACTTGTCTCTCCTCTTCATACCTGTCTCTTTTATGGAACTGTAAACCCATAAGAGTCAAGTTGAACATATTTGTCACTTTTTTTGTTCAAGTACCATTCAAAACACATAAAATTAAAGTTCATGAGATGAAGGAATGAAAGAACAAATGGATGGATGCCTATTTCCTACCAGGCAACTGTGCGCAGAGCTTTGACAAGTGACTCAGAGTCTTTGTGCCCCATTTTGCCCAACTGTAAAATTTAATATGACCATACTCCCTGCCGCAGAAACTGGTGGAGAGCCGGTCAGTGTCGAGATATCACTTTTTCCAGATGGTTCCACAGAGCTGCCTCCAACTGATAGGCACCTGTAAATGATTGAAAGAGCGAGACCTTGCCTGATCTTGTGCCAGCCTCCTCAGGGTGGCAAATTTGAGCTCATTGCTGCAGTCACTCGGTCTAGCCATCTTGTTGAGGGCCTTTCTCTGCGTCAATGATCCTCTACGTTATTCAGCCTAATGTCCTTCCGCAGGATCTGATCCCTCCTGTCTCACTCAAACTAAAAACAAAAACAGAAGCAAACCACACTGCCATCGAGTCGATCGAACCTATAGCAACCCTCTGGGGAAGGCTGGAACCGCTCCTATGGGTTTCTGAGACTGTAACTCATCTTTCTCCCAAGAGTGGCTGGTGGTTTTGAACTGCTGACCAATGTGCAGCTACTACACCAATTACGATTCACTCCTTTCTTTGGGGTTACTTTAAGTGTTACAGTAGAATCCATCTCCCCCAGCAATTTTCAGTGGGATTAGGTACCTTGCAGAAGATCCTATGGCAAGGAAGTTGCAGACCTCAAAAAGCCAATTCATTTTTCCAGAACCCTTATGTGTCATACGAAGTTTCAAGAGCTATAAACCTGCGACAATAGAGGGCACCTCTTCAGCAGCATGGTTGGGGTTGGCTCTGGTGGGGTGGCCCTGTCTGTCAGAGTATGAGGGAGGTGCACCCATGACTGAGCCTGACTCCTCTGTGTGGTTCAGAAAGCAGAATTCCTCCTGGGAGCTTTGAGACAGCACTGCCCACGCCTCCCTGATGCCCAGAAAGCATGGGGCTGCTGCTTTTGCCACACAAACTCCTGCATCCACTGAATCAGACTCCCCACCAGAGAGTGGTTTTAACAAGCACCCCACCCCCGCAGAGAGTGTGTGTTCGTTTTTCGTTTCAAATTTATACCATCAGGGAAGTTTGTGGGCATTGGAGAGTGTCAGTAGCCAGACCTGCAGGGCTGAAAGTGGCCCCCAAGCCCCCAGAAGTCTTTCCTGGGCCTCACCCTCCGCTCCTGGTTGCCAGCACTGGGACCACATCCATCTCTCGCCTAAAACTCCCTAATAAGACCCCTAGAGGCAACAGGCAGGCGCCAAGGCTCAGGTCCACCAAGCCTCTGGTACCTTTGCCTCCTTCCCCTTTCTCCTTGGAAAGCTCTGTTCCTGAGCTGCCTCTGGGGTTTTCTGTAGGCGCCAGGCGCCAGCAGCGATGCGGGTGAGCCTCCAGAGCGGTAGCCGAGCTGTCACCCAGAATCAGCTCTGGTAGTGGAGCGCTGAGGCCATGGCTCCCCAGGCTGCCACCCGCGCGCAGCCTGCCCAGCCAGCCCTGCCGCGTCAGCTCCTGGCTGTGTCCGCTCTGCTCGCCAGGGCAAGTTTCCTGGGAGCATCCCCTCTTTGCAGGGACTCAGCAAAGTCTGCATTTCCCAGCCCTTCCCCTCGCCGCTTGGAAGTCCAAGTGCTCGCTGGCTCCAGAAGCTGGTGGGCTGTGCTTAGGGAGGGTGGGGACCCCACCTGACAAATGCTCGGACCCACGGCGGCGTGAAAGGCTGGACCTCGGCCAAGACCGGCGCTCAGCCCGGGCCTCGGCTAGGAGCCGCTCACTCGTCCCCCTCGCCAGCCTTCCTTCCCAGCCAGACCTTGCTCCGATTGGATTATCTCATTAACTCCCTCCTCTCCAAAGGGGTCCGGGGCTGGGATGCTCCGGCGGCTCGGAGAATGTTGACTCTAGAGTGGGAGTCCGAAGGACTGCAAACAGTGGGTATTGTTGTGATTATATGTGCATCTCTGAAGCTGCTTCATTTGCTGGGACTGATTGATTTTTCGGAAGGTAAAGTGGTCGCTCCCCGGCTGTGCCATGGTTCAGGGCTGGTTCCGAAGCGGCTGCAGAGGCTGCAGAAGTTACTGAGGTTTTGGTTCTCCAAAGTGCAAGTTTTAATATATGCATGCTTGACCCAGAGTAGCCCAGTGGCTAGACAGTTCCCTTCCCTGTACTCAGGTGTTTGGCAGCGGCGGGAGGGGATGGGGTCTCCCTGGTGTCATGCACTTCCTACGTGATACTTCTGTGAGTCCAGGTGCTTTCATGGGTTAAATCTGTTTCTAATTAGGACTCTCCTGAGAGTGAGAGGCGCCCTGTGGACACAGCCATGAAAGTTTGATTGAGTGGTCAGAGGCTTGAAGCCACCAGCTGCCCCTCTGGAAGAGGCTGTGGGTGGGAATCTACTTCTGGGGAGGTTCAAGGCTTCAGAAACCTCAGGGGACCTTCCAAGTCTTCCTACAGGGTCTCTGTGAGTCCCACTCAGCAGGACCGCTAGCAACAGGTTGGAACACAGATTGCCTTGTGGTTGTCAAACTCATGTTTGCTGCCAGGTCTCCAAGCCAATAGTCATTCCCTCCTCCAAAGATGCACTCTGCTTTCTTGGGGCCTGGCAGGTATCTGTCTGGGTCTCCTAAGTTCTGAGGTGTAGGGGTGGATCCGGGTTGCTGATTGTGGTATCAAATGGGTAGGCTTGGGGTTTTTAATTGCATTAAGGGGTGCTTACCCCCAAATGTTCTCTGAGCACTTAATTTGTAGTATTTCATTTACAGCCCCCAGTGGGCAGGATCATCTGTCTGTGGAGGGGTTGGCCTGTTGTCCATAAATATTTCGTTTTCCTGGTCCAACAGGATACATTTCTACTCATAATCAGCTTTATTCTTTGACCACGAAGAGTAGCACAAGGGCCTTACCGATTCTAATATCTAGATGAGTATGTATACATGTGTCTGTGCACACGTGTATATACACACATATACCAGGGACATTTAAAAAGTTCATGCGGAAATGGAGTTAAAAGAGAATGGTGTTTTCTGTAAACTGTTTTTGGGGAAAAATGTGTGTGTGAATCTGTGGGTTTTAAAAATGTGTTTGTTTGTTTGTTTGTTGACTAATGGTTCCATTGAAATCACACGCCTTAAACCATCTTATCCTGCACACATTCAGCATTATCCTACGGAGTCCGTTTGGAACCTAAGCTCTCCTTTTTTCTCACAAGCAAGAATGGAGCTCCTGATACCGGTGCTAATATTCCTTCCAGATATAAATATGACTGTATTGTGCCAAGTTAGGATTATCTTTTTCTCTCATTGTCTATACTATGATGGAAAAAAAGTAAAAATTCTGTAATGTTTACATTACCTAGTAGCTAAAATGACATCGTCTCAAAGTGCATATTGTTGCTTCTGTTGATAACAATCAATGCATCTTTAGAGAGTCCTTTTCTGCTACCCAGTTTATAACATTGTTTTTAGACCGGTTATAAAGACAGAAATAGACCCTTATCAAATTCACGTACTTTTCCCTTCACATACTTCATCAGTGACAAGTTCTGCTTAGGCAAACACGAGACTAACATAACACGACTAAGTCAAACCAAAGACTCCCCTTCATTCTTTTCTCATATAGCACAGTCATACGGTTTAACCCCTCACGGGAAAACAGTGCGTGAGCAATTTTCTTCAGCTGTCCCACCACGAGCCAGCCTTCTTGTGAGATATCTTCTCCACGGCATTGAGCCTAGTGCCATCATCAAGTGCCATCATCAAGTGCCATCTCTAGGTATAGATAATTTGCTTTGGTTCCATGTCACCACGTTATTTTTATTCTCGCATCTGAGTCAAACCATGGTTCCATGGCTCTCAGGCTATATTTGAGGCAGCCTGGATTCAGAGTTCAGTGAGGAGGAAGGACCCACATGGAGGTGTTCTAGGATGTCAACTTCCACGGTACTGTGGAAGCACAGAACTCTCTTCTTGCAGTGTGGGTGAGCCAGACATGGCAAAGCATAGGCCCCAACGCCAACGCTCTAGCCCATGGTCTTGCTCTGATTTTACAAGCAGTTTATGCCACTTTAACGTGTGTTCAGATTTAAAAAAAAAATTCAGTTTGAGTCTCCAGCAACATGAAAATTAGAATTACAAACTTGATTCTCTCCAACAAAAATGACAAGAGTTTTCAGCAAGCCCAAAGCGTCTTTTTTATTCATAACCACATCTTCCTCTACAAATCTAGACGCATGGGTGCATATAAACACACCTACATAATTGCAGATGATACAAAAATGTCCAGTAATGCTTGATGAACTCTGATTCAATAGAGAAGTCTTCATCGTGGCAAATCGCAATGATATGCAGTCCATGGTTCCTGTGTTGTTCTTTAACACCTTGTAGGAAGTGCTGATCTAGGCCAACTCTCTCATTTTAGATAGGAGACAACTGAGACCTCAAAGACTAATGGATTTAATGGAAGGAAAAACTAACTGGGACCAAAGGCAGAGCCAAACTAGGACCACTGTGATTTTTTCTGCCACGGCAGCTTTTTATTTATTTTTTTGAGTCCTCTTTCCTGGTATTGGAAAAGGGAGTACATGAAGAATTTCCTGAAGTCTTAGGTCTTATTCTGAACTTGCCACTAACCATCTGTGAGCTCTCTGTGGGAAATACAATCATCTGAAATAAAATCATGCAACGATCGCTCAATTTTCATCACTTAAAACACAATAAATTCAATGAGCAATGGCAGCCAATGACAACTCCCATTCCAGTCCGATGTCGAAGCCCACTAGCAAGCGTGGGAATTCCGACCTGGGTCTCCTGCCTTTTTTTCTTCAAACCGTGGCAGCGTCTTAGCAGAAACGGGACCTGGGTTTTCTGATCACGCTGCAAGTAGAGGGGCCTAAGATGACAGCGAAAAAGGAAACAAGCGAAAGAGTAAGCCATAGATGCATTTGATGATCAGAGCCAGTCCTTCCTCCCAAGCTGCAGATGATAAAAAGAGGAGATTTCCCAACGAAGATGTTGTCCCTGAAACCTCACCACTTGGAAAATGTGGCTCAGGGGAGGGCCATGATTTAGTACTCTTGTTGGAGAAGTAGATGATGAAGCCCAGAGCTTAGCCTTGAGCCTCTTGTAAGCAACATTTAACTTCTCTGATGCTCGCAGCTGGCAACAATGCTTCCAGGATACACTGTAAAGAGCTCCCTTCAGTATGGCATTCTTTGCACATAGATGGCTTAAGAGCCAATTCTGGAGTGGGTTCAAATGAAAGGGCCCATGTTAATTTTGGGAAAAAGCTGTATTACATTATTGCTGTTCTTTCTGAGGCCTGGGAGAATCATCCCTGGGTAGCAAAGAGTTAAGAGAAGCATTTCTACTCCTGTTTAAATTAGATCCCAATTTTGATAAAAAGCCATTAAAAATAATCCCATTTTAGTTGGAATCCAGGGTTTAGGAGGCGAAAGCAATTTGTTAAGAAGATTAAAATGACTAATGAAATTTAAATATAATTATTTGAGGATTTACACATCTTCTCCTATTGAGAAGGGGAACACAGAAGATTAATCTCATTGTGTCGTAATCTGACATATACATATCATATGTCTTCCTGAATTCATTGTGTCCAGAGTGCCCTACAGGGTTTTGATTGAGGTGGTGGGAAAAGGAATGTATGTTGACGTGGTTTTTGTTCCACTGTGGAAGATTAGTTACCATGTCATGTAGAGTAAGTGCCACACCCATGGCCAAAAAAGAAAAAAAGGCCTATAGAACATGCATGGAAAAGAAGGAAATGCTTCATGAAGAGAAAATAGTTGAATGAAGTAGACTGAAGAGAGAACTGGGCGCTATGAGTCAGGGTTCTCCAGAAAAGCAGCGCCATAAAGAGGTAAATACATTTATAGTTGTTCTTCTTGTTAGGTACTGTAGAGTCAGTCAGGACTTATGGCAACCCTGTGCACAAAAGAAGAAAGCACTGGCCTGTCTCCCACCATCATCCCAATTGTGCTGTGTTTGAACCCATGGTTGCTGTCTTCATGTAGGATGTTCTTGATGTCATCCCACAGCTCATCAGGTCTTCTATCATTAGTGTTTCGTGCATTACATCTGTTCTTGAGATGTCCTTGGAATTCAGGTGGGCTGTATACAAGGTCATATTTTGACTCTAGTGAACTTGTTTTCATTTTCTCCAACTTCATCGTGAGCCTAGATGGTCTGTTCCACAATCAGCCCCTGACCTGGTTTTTAATGTTGACATTAAGCTTCCCCATAGTCTCTGCCCACTGATGGAATCAAATTTTTATCTCTGTAGAAGTCCACAAGGATAGTCACCGTCTGGTTTGTTGGGGGCGGGAAAGAGGGAATTTCTATGAACAAGTTATTGGTCTTGAAAAATTCTATCATTGAATCTCTAGCCTCATTTCTATCACCAGGACCATATTGCCTAACTACCATTCCTTCCTCTTTATTTCCAACATTTTCATTCCCGTAGCCAATAATAGCCGATGCAGCTTGACTGAAATATGTTTGATCAATTTTAGCCTGAAGATTTTGATAGCATTTTTCAATGTTTATATCACTAACTTTAGTCATTGGTACATAACTTTGAATAATAGTTGAATGTATTCAATTTATTTGCAGATAAACATTATCCTACCACCCCAGACAGCATTGTACTTCAGGATAGATCGTGAAATGTCCTTTTTTTTTGACGATGAATGCAATGCCATTCCTCTTAAAAAAATTTTTTTTTGCCATTCCTCTAGATTGTGTCATTTTCAGCATAGCAACCGTATGATTTTCTGATTCAAAATGGCTTATACCAGTACAGTTCAACTCTCTAATGCCTAAAATATCAATCTTTATGCATTCAATTGCATATATGTCAATGTTCAATTTTCCTAGATTCATACTTCATACATAGCATCCAAATTCTGATTACTAATTGATGTTTTAGCTGTTTCTTCTCATACTGAGTCATGCTCCATCAGAAAATGAAGGTCCTGGGGGCTCTGTTCCTACAGGCTCCAGCCCATCCGCATTGTTATGATGGACTCTCAGAAGGAGGCTCTTTCTCAGTCATATTTGTAGCAACTTCTTGCCCAGGGGGCTCATCTTCTGGCACTCAGAATGATCTGCTTCTAGTCATTAGGTTTTCAGTGACTGACACGTTTCAAGGCCATCCATAGGGTTTTTAGTGACTACTTCCTGTGAAGTGGAGAGCCTGTTCCTTCTCCGTAGTCTATTCTTTGTCTTGAATCTCTCCTGAAACCTGTTCACTTTGGGTGACCCTTGGGGTATTAGTTTTTCATACCAGAGACATACCCTTCAGCATCACAAGGCACCACAGTGCAATGGAGCGGTGTTGTCAATACACAAAAGTAAGGGTCAAATAATCATCAAGTATGAGAAGGATTTCCAAAATTTGAGAATGAATAAAAAGTAGTCCGGTTTACACCAAGGGCTTTCACTGTGATGCGAGCCTCTGACAGCATGTGGTTTATCTCTAAGGGTGTAGAAGCAGGTGTATGTGGAACACGTGGATTTCTAAGTATGATAAAAGGATCATGTGGCTGCCCAAGTCACTGCATGTAGGGAGTGTACACTTATTGCCTAAGCGGTGATGACTCATGGACTCCGAAGTCCAAGAAATGAACTACGGGATGGACCTATGCTTTAGGCATGTCACCGTCTCAGTCTGTGAAGGCAAGTTCAGAGTTAAGAGAGTGGAAGGAAAGATTTCAGGAATGTTCTGCAGCAATCCAGGTGCAAGCAATAAGGGCAAAATCCATACAATACACTCTTCAATAAACTACTTAATGGTGAACTATCAATTTCCAGCTTTTCCAGAAATTCTTATTTAATGTAATATTCTTGGCTTGCTCATGTTGTGAAGGAGAATAATTGTGTTTTACCTCGGGGCAGTGTGGTTTGGTTTAATTTTTTTTCTTATGAGAAAAGAGAAAAATAGGCAGTACACCAAGGTTGCACCTACAGATATGATATCTTCATTAATGGAGTGAAATTGATAATTCTGATAACTGTAGCTCCCATTTTGAGAAAGGCCTTAGTTATTATGAAACATTATTTTGGAAATTCTTACACCTAAAGTTAACGATACATGCATATGTTCAAAATTAGCTTCAATGATCACTAATACTTGCCAGTTATATTCCAGTAAGGATTAACTTTAATTAATATTCTCATCATTCTACTACATATCAGCTGACATCATGGATGCCAAGAAAAATTGAAAACAGCCCCTATCCTCAAAGAACTCACAAGTCTATAAGGAGAAACACAAGATGAAAGAAAGTAAAATTGTACAACATTATGATCTACAGATCAATGCCAGTAAGTCCAACATAGAGAAGAATGGCAAATAGTTAAATGCAAGAGGAGAATATATAAGGTATAAATGATAATTCCTTAGAAGAGGTGACCTCTTGACTGTGTTTTATAGTTGAGGGGAAATATATGAGATCAATCTTAATGAGAGGTCTTTAAGAATTGGAATGAGGCATCAGCAGGCACAGACACATAGTGGGACCTATACTTGGTATTCATGGAACAGCAACAACAAAATGTGTGAGGGTCATTTTTGATATTTTGTGTGGCCAAAAAGATTTCAAGAGGTGACTAGAGAAGACAAGCAAAGTATTTTAAAATAATTTTATTGGAGGCTCTTAAGGCTCATATAACAATCCATTGTGTTTGGCATATTTGTCCATATGTTGCCATCATCCTTTTCAAAATATTTTCTTTGTACTTGAGTCCTTGGCTCCTCATTTATTTCTTCCCTCCCCTCCCCACCATCCCTCATGAACCCTTGATAATTTATAAATTATTATTATTTCATATCTTACACTGACCGCTGCCTCCCTCCAACCACACGCGTTTCTGTTGTTCATCCCCTTAGGGATGAACATTATATGTTGATCATTTTGATCTGTTCCTCCTTTCTTCTACCACCTTCCCCCTACTCTCATGGTATCACTACTCCCACTACTGTTCCTGAGGGGGTTCTCTGTCCTGCATTCTGTGTGTCAGGCGTTCTTATTAGTATCAGTGTACATGGTCTGGTCTAGGCACATTTGTAAGTTGAATTGGAGAAGGAAGCATTAAAGAACTGGAGGAATGTTGCCTGTTGTGTCGCTGCTATACTGTGCCCTACCTGGCTCATACCCTCATTGTGACCTTTCTGTAAGGTGATTTCCAATTGTCTACAGATGGGCTTTGGGTTTCCACTCTGTGCCCACCCCACTTCGTTTGCATCAATATGATTGTTTATTCTGGGTCTTCTGATGCCTGATATCTGATCCCACTGACACCTCATGATCACACAGACTAGTGTGCTTCTTCCATGTGGGCTTTGTTGCTTCCCAGCTAGATCGCCACTTGTTTATCTTCCAGCCTATAAGACCCCAGATGTTACATCTTTTGATAGTGGGGCACCATCAGCTTTCTTCACCACCTTTGCTTATGCACCCACTCTGTCTTCAGCAATCAGGTCAGGAAAGTGAGCCAGAATGCCAGTTTATTAGAACAAAGTGTTTTTACATTGAGGGAGTATTTGAGTAGAGGCCCGGGGTCCATCTGCTCCCTTAATATTTAACATATAATATATGTACATAGATCTATGTCCCTATCATTATTTATAAATATATTTACATACATACACGCCTATATTTATACCTCTGTAAATGTCATTCAAGCAAAATATTTTAATGAAATGTGCAAAGACCTCTAGTTAGAGACCAAAAAGGGAAAAGCACACCTATCATTTCTCAAGCTTAAAGAACAAGGGGGTGGGGGGAAATTAAGGCTCAGGTTGCAATATTGAAGACTTCTAGGGCCAAATATTGAACAACACAGGCAGAATCAAAGGAGATAAAAGGAATACGCAGTCACTGTACCATAAAGAATTAGTCATTGTTGTACAATTTCAGAAGTTACTGAAGAAAGACACCTAAGTGGCACTAAAGCAACTGTGGGGCGTTGTGGTGTAGGGGGTGGAGAGGAGGCTTCAGGAACTTGTGGGAAGCCAGTTGAGATGTTTCAATAAGCAGATGCAATGCTGGAAATGCTCTTTAGTCTATTCCAAGTCACTTGGAAGACAGCTACCTGGCCAAACAACTGGAAGAAATCTGTATTCCTGTTCTGGGAAAGAATGATTCAAAGAAGGTCCAAATTATAAAACAATGTAACTGGTAAATTTTTGCTGGAGAAAATTAAAAAGGGATTGAAGCAGTACACCCGCATGGAACTGCTAGAAATTCAAGCCAGTTCCAGAAGAGGATATGGGACAAGGGATCTCATTGTACATGTTTGGTGGATCTTAAGTAAAAGCAAAGCATTCCAGAAGATGTTTATCTGTGGTTTACTGAGTATGCAAAGCCATTTGACTGGCTTGTAACAGATTATGGATGACAGTATGAAAAAATGGGAATCATAGAATACATAATTATACTCCTGCTGATCCTTTATAAAAACCAAAAAAACAAGGGTCTACTGAGAGGTTTAAAGTCAGGAAAGATGTGTGTAAGTTTGGAGTCTTTCCATCACATTTCAATTTGTATGCCCAGAAAATAATTGGATTAAATGTGGTAGCAGGATTGAAGGAAGACCCATTAAAAACTGTAGTATGCAAATGATGAACTTTATTGCTGAAATTGAAAATAAATTGGAAGATTTTACTGAAGAATGTCAGACTACAAGAGCCTTCTTTATAAATTACACCTTAACATTAAAAAATTCTCACAAATGGATCAACAAGAAATGATATAATAAATGGAGGAAATATTCAAGTTGCCAAGGATTTAATTTTACAAAGCTCCACTATCAACCTCCATGGAGGCAGCAGTCAAGAAATCAAATAACATATAATGTTGGGCAAATCTGCTGCAATAGATCTCTTTAAACTAGTATTAGAAAGCTAAGAAGTGACTGTAAGGACTAAGTTGAACCACACCCAAGTAATAGCCTTTTCAATCACTTCATATGCATTAGAAAGTGAGACAACAAAAAGGAAGACTGTGGAAGGATAAATGCATATGAATTATGATTTGGGCAAAAATATTTAATATATTAGCTATTACCAGAAGGATCAACAAATCTGTGTTTCAAGAAATAACACAAGCACTTTCCTTAGCTCAAGGATGGCAAGGGCTTGATTCTTTGGGTCTATTAGGATGGACCAGTCCCTACAGAAGGACATTGTACTTGGTAGAAAAATCAGGGAAAAGAAGTAGATGGATTGACTACTCAAGTAGATGGATTGACATAGTGGCTGAGATGATGGGATCAAATGTAGCAAGCACTGTGAAGATGGTGCAAAGGTGGGTCCTGTTTGGTTTAGTTGGTGTTGTTGTTGGTTACCATGGAGTCAGTTCAGACCCACAGCAGAAGGAAACACCACCCAGTCCTGCACCATCCTCACAATGGTTGCTGTGTTTGAACTCATTGTTGCAGCCTCTGTGTCAGGCCATCTCCTGGACGGCCTTCCTCTCCTTTGGTGCCTCTTTGCTTTACCAAACACGATGCCCTGCTCCAGGAGCTGGTCTCCCCTGACAACAACTCGATGTAACCTAACAACAACACCAAGTTCTGGATTGGACTCAACCACTCAGCAGCCACATAACTAAACTACCTTAATTTTAGACCATGGAAGTTCCTTCTATTTTCCCAGCATATTTGAAAAGTTCTGTAGTGAAATAGTTGTGTATGAAGTTGCTTGTGTATTCAGAATTGTATCCTTAGAATATTACTTTTAAAAAGTAATGCATGGGAGAGCAAATGTAATGTTCAAATTTCTTGCTACATTCACATATACAGCCAAATTGCTTTATAGGAGCCCTAATGGCAATCGGTTAAATGCCCAGCTGAGAACCAAAGGGGTAGCAATAGGGTAAGGACTAGCTGCTCTGTTGGAGAAGTCTATTTCCGTGAAGCTATATAGCCTGGGAGATCTTATGAGGTGGTTCTACTCCGTCCTATGGGGGTCACTGTGAGTCATAATAGACTTGAGTGCAGTGGTTTTAAAGTGCTTTCCAAAAGGTTTGGCGAAATTTAACTAACCCCTTATAATTGATCTGTATTCACTACATTCTCCCTTTTTTTTGCTGGTCAAGGGAGAATTTGGAAGATGGACATGAAAGACCAAATTGGCAAGCTGACATTAAAGACCAAATTGGCAAGCTGACCTTTCAAACATTATCTTGGCACAATGGATGTATGTGTGGATTGTGATAAGAGTTGTACGAGCTCCCAATAAAATGATTAAAAAACAAACAAAACAAAGCAACTTTGTCTTGGGGCTGAGTAAATAACAGACACCATTTACACTGTGGAGTCTAACTGTAGAGATCTGCTTTTTGAAAATGATCTTATTTTTATTCATTCTTGTTTGGGAGAATGGTTTCCTTTTCTGAAGAAGTTTCAGACTTCTTACAGAAATTATACCCATCTCAACCCCCAATTTTTTCATTGACATAAAATAATGTAAAGGTTGCACTCAATGACGTATTTTCTAGTTCTGTGTGACTAGAAATGTACCATGTTCCATATCGGTGCTATAGACATTCAGCAAAGATTTTCTATATTTTGGTAAAGGTTTTATTTAGCTTATATAAACTCAATCACCAAGGAGGGAGATTATGTGTCTCTTTAAGGGATAAGTACACGTTCATCTCAACCAGAAGTGCGGGACATCTTCACGTGGCAGAGTCTGCAGCCAAATCTGAACTCTCCATTCTCCTCTACCTTGTTAAGTTGTTTTGATAACTCTCTTTGGCGGGTGGGTAAATGCGCTAAGGTCTTTGGATGAGTAAAATCCGAATATTCCATTTAGTGTAAGACATTCATGTGAATAGAACTATAAATGTGAGTAGCTTCCCATGAGAGTAAATGCATAGTTGTTAATGACTTGGTCACAGAAGCTCTCTAATGAGTATACCGAAGAAGATTGAAGACCTAGCAGCAGTGAGATAAATTGGTGATGGGACTCCACATGTAAACAACTTTCAGGAGGGAAATGAATAATGATAAAATAATTAGAAACTTGAGGCATCTGAACAAACCCTCAAACCCCACATCTGTCTTCACTGTGCTCAGCAATTCCTAAACTTCACTGGTGCATTGAGGTTGAAATTACCAGAGGCATCTAAACATGCCTTGAATTAAAAATCGAAATGAACTACTTTCTCATATTATAAATGGAAGCAGTGGTGGCACAGTGGGTTAAAGGCTTACCATAAGGTTGGCAGTTCAAACCCACTAGCTGCTCTGCAGTGAGAGAGAGGGAGAGGAAGAGAGAGTTAGTTTCCCTAAAGATGTATAGCCTTCGAAGCTCTGTGGAGCCATTCTACTGTGCCCCACATGACAGCTAAGAGTCAGGATGCGGGACTCTGGTACCGTGAATATTCAAGAGACAGAATTAGCCTCATGCATAATTTCATAATACAGGCAATCTAGTTAAAACTCAAAACTGACTTTAAGGTTTAGCTAATTAAAAATGTGCACAAGTGTTCTGAATCCTTGACAAGATTACATGCTAAAGGTATTGTGTTAGTCTGGGTACTTTAGAGAAACAAATCCACAGAAACTCATGTATAAGAGAGAGTTTTATATAAAGGTTAAGTGCACATCCAGAAAACATCCCATCCTAGCGCTGCCCAAGTCCACAAGTCCAACATGAACCCATATGTCCAACATCAATCCACAAAGTCCTCCTCCATCTCACAAAACAGGTGCAATGATGCCGACTGCAGGAGGAAAGCCAAGTCAGTGAATGTGTAAGCACCTCAGTGCTGGCAGGGGTCTCCACAGGGCTTTGCCAGCACCAAGGGCTGCGTCGGGGTAGGTCCATGTGGCTTCTCCTCAGGGATGTCTTGCAGGAAGTGAGCCTTGCCAGTTGAAGCAGGGAAGTGGCTAAGGCAGCTGCACCCTGGTCCAACCATCAGAAAGCAAGAGACCCGAGAACTAGAAAGGCAAAGCTCATGGAGCCATTTATTCCTCTGCCCTTCAATTAACCCCACATGTGTTTATCTGCCAGGTTGGCACAACAAACTAATTACCTCAGGTATACTGCTGAAATCATAAAAATGGCCTCAGTATTGTTTTATATACTTTCTCCAATGCATCAACAATGCAACTAACTTTCAGGTTACCATTTATTGGGTATTCAAGGAAAATGCAATATCAGCAAAGAAATTCTGTAGTTGCAAAATGTTCATAAAGTTCAGACTTGACCTAGCTAAAATATTTCAAATATTTACATTTCACAATATAGGAACTGTTTTTGCTAATGACTGTCCAAAGCGAGTAGAGTTGGTTTAAATGGAGGCAAGCTTTCTCTTCCTGCTGCATTCCAGAAAGACCTGAATATGTCTGTTCTTTAAGGCACAAATTAAGTTCTTTCTGTTGAATAATTAAGGAATGCCTGCCAACTTCTTTAAAGAAATCTTGCCTAGACTGAAGATAGTTGGGAATTTTTCAAATGGATAGGTGTGGCTGGGTATAATGGAACCATGAGGAACCTGCCCTTGGAGGAGGCTCGGCCATTTCCCTGTAAATGGTGTCAGCAGTGGGATTTCATCATGGTGCTATGTTTTATACTCTTGCACTTGATTTATACATTGCAAAGGATGACGGAGAAAGACGGTGCATACATCGAGCTTAAATTAGGTTCTGAAATACTGAGAGTACTGGTCAAAATTCAATCCCAGATATAGGGGGGAAGGTACAGGATGGGAATGCTGGCTGTCCTTCCATGTTTCTGTTCTGTATTTCCCACGTATGGAGGGAAGCTGATAGCTTAACTATGTGGGAAAAGAGTAGAGGAACATTTAAGTAAGGTTTTAGAAACCAAACACAATTACATCTTTTCCTCCTTTGCTGCACCATTTCTTCGGTTTAATAAAATTATTTAAAATTAGTCTTGAAAGAAAGTAAAATACATGAGAGATGCCTCACATCTCTCAAATCTATTTTCTAGCAGGCAATATTTAATTCCCCCCCACCCAATTGGAATGATTTTTCAACATATTTTTAATGTAAGAATAAATAAATCTTACTCTATAGGTCAGAATTAGAATCCTTAAAATCACACATGGAAATGCCTATTCCATTACCATTACTCCAAATTTAATCTGTTGTTCCTTCTAGAAAACTAGATATCGTGAGCAAGGCAAGGATTTTCATCTCCATGGTTACAGCTAAATGCTATAAGAATAGGCAATATTTAAAACACTCTTGCCTAAGGAAAAGGAATATAGTAAATAGATGGCTTAAAATAAAAAATATAGCACATGAACAAATGAATGGATCGGCACATGGTTTGGGTGACAAAAGCTTAACCCCCAAGTAGCTGGCAGAAATAACAAGAAAAGTGGATGCAAGCCATAGGAATAAGTTAATTAATAATTTTTAAATAAGTCTCACTGATCTTTAACAACTTTGCATGTTACCAGATCATTTTTTCCTTAGATTATGCACAGTAGAACCATATACAAGGGCAATTTCAGAATGATGAGTCATTTGATCGGCATATTTTAACCATGGTGGCAGTTGACTTTTATCTTCATTCAAAAAATACATGTATAATTTTCAACTCCTTAAATGGGTGGTGTGGCCAGAGCAGGTCTAGACATTGTGATCAAGGCTTTAAGTAAGATGCCAGTTTGAATTTTTGTTCCATCGCGGACAGGTTTTCTTGGGAAATATTTTCCATATCTCTAAAACTCAGGCTTCTTTTATGTGAAAGAGCACCTGATTTCCTATATTGTGTTACTGTAAGGACTAAGGACTTTGGACCTTATTTATAGAATTATGAGCATATAAGGTGTTTTTAAACCCAGTAACATAAATAACAATAGACAAATGATGATTTTGGCAATATATAGCAATGTATATTTAACTATCTTTTATGGTGCAGTAGGAAATGTTAGTAAAAGGCAATCCATAGTTTCCTTTATATATTTGTATGAATAAAACCAAACCATGAGTTAATCTCAACTCATAGGAAAAACTGGAACACCATCTTCTTTTGATTTCTGAGACTGAAAATCTCTATGAGAGCAGACAGCCTCATCTTTCTCCTGGAGATTTAGATATATCAAGATGTTTAAAACATTTTTCGCCATATTTTTGCCAAGCAGAATAATTGGGAAGTGGCACGTGTATTTGCTCATTGGACAGAAACAGAGCAAATATGTCCGTCTGCTTTGATTTGCTGTTGGTGTTCAGTGCATCCCATGGGTCATTGTTTTCCATCTGAGGACCACGGAGAGTTGAATTCCCAGGGTGCTATGTTCCCCTACTTTCATACTCACATCACGGAACTAGATCGGCGTTTTGCAATTTTCACAAGACACGAATAACTGCATGGTACCTTAAGTGTATGAGACAAAAATACAACTTTGAGTTACTTATATCAGTTTCTCAAATCAAAGAAGTTGGCATCCCGTTTCTTTCCTCTGGTATTCCTAACTGTGACCTGTGTTGAGTGGGGTAGGGTTGGGGGCTCTTTCTTTTTTTCTATCTAAAGATTAGGATATTGATTTCGGAAACCCAGAAGTCTCTTTCAGAAAAGGGGCCATTATACACAAACATGTTTCCATACAAACTGTGGCAGAATATTGGGCATGTAGCTTAGACTGGGATTTATTTCCAATGAGGTTAAGTGTCTTTTAAGTTCACTAAGCAATCCTATAGACAGATAACAATAATCTGTCTCATTCACATTGTGAGCTTTGTCTTGAATATTACCACCGATAACCTAATGAATACAAATTTGGTTTTGCTAAATTCTTGAGTTCTACTTTATTTTCTCTCGGGCCTTTTTTTGTGGGCTGAGGAATCTATGTCTAATTTTCTGTTGTTGTCAAGTATTATCCAGGCAGTTCTGACCCACAGAGGCCTTACGTGCAATAGAAGAAAACACTTGCCCATCTTGAACTTGAATCCCCATAACTGTCGTTGCGATAGACCTCACAGTTGCAGTCGCTGTGTTTATTCCTCTCCTTGATGAACGTCCTTCTTTTATCTGATCTACTTCATCAGGCAGGATAGGGTCTGCCTCTCCCGAAAGTACAGGAGCGATATCTCACTGTCTTCCCTTCTAAGCAGCCTTCTGGCTATGCTTCTTCTAAGACAATTTGTTTGTTATTCTGATGGTCCATTGTACCTTCCATATTCTTCTCCAACTTCGGGATTCAAATGCATCAATTCTTCCTTATTCATTGTCCAACTGAATCATAGAGTGGGAAAATAATGGGAAAAATGTACGTCAATATGCAAATACTTGTTACATAGGCAAATGCGTAGGAAAGTCCTTTGGTATGAAAGAAGGAATGCTGGAAAGCAGGATGTATTTTCACACTACAGAAACTCTTCAGTCCTTCGTACACACCTTGAAATGTCACCTTTCAGTGGCACCTTCTCCAAGGCTCCCACTGAATGTCCCAGAGATCCAGCCCTCTCTCCCAGTCTCCTCTACCCCTCTGCCCTGCATTTCCATCTTCATGGCACATTCTCTCCTTCTAATATATTTCAGCATATCAATGCCTGTTGCTATTTTGTCTCTAGCTGATTCACTGCTGCATGTTCAGTACTTAAAAGAAGCAAATAGCATCCATATTTTAAAAAATCATTTTATTAGGGATTCATACAACTCTTATCACAATCCCTACATACACCCATTGTGTCAAGCACATTTATACATCATTCTCAAAACATTTGTTTTCTACTTGAGCCCTTGGTATCAGCTCCTCATTTTTACCTCCCTCCCCACTCCCTCCACACACATATTTTTTTGTAAGTGCTCAGGATTCACTGAATGAGGAAATACATGTTTGTCAGAGTGTTTGTGGGTTGGAGACCTTACTTGGTGGTGAAGTGCCTCTCAGGGTGACCAAACTGGTATGTACATGTCCCTGTGTCCTGTGTATAATATGAAATGTTTTCTGGGGCACCTACTACCAGCCTGGCCAAACAAGAAGCAGAGCAGAAACCAGTGCCAAGTGTCAGCAACAAGAACACCCAAAGACCAGCTAATGAGGTTTGCAACAAATGAAAAGAAGCAGAGTTTTTATTGCTCTGTAGGCTGAGCCTAATTTTGTCAAAGCGTTTCTGAAGAAAGTAATTTAATGCAAACCTGGCCATCCCCATCCACTCCTGCTTGCCTGCATTCTGCCTTAGAGCTTGGTAGGGGATAAACATTCTTATTTTTGCTTCAGGAAAAGAGAAAAGGGACGTCTGTTGGAAAGCGAATACTTTGGCTTGGCCTCGGGGAGCATTTCAATCCAGTCCCTGAACACAAACATTTATGCTCCTCATTTCAGCATACCTAGCAGAAGAATTTGCAAAGAGCTACCAGACAAACTTCAAAACATTTGAAGTGTTGGGGATTAAAGTATACCCCACCCCTTAAATAGGTTTTATCAACCCAAACCCCTAACCAAACCAAATTTACTGCCATCCATTGAAGGAGCTCTAGCTCATCATGACCCTACAGGACATAATTGAACTGTTCCTTTGAATCTCCAAACTTTTCCTTCTTTATGGCGTAGAAGGCCTCTTCTTTCTCCTGAAGAACAACTGGTGAGTTCGAACCGATTACCTGGTGGTTATCAGTTTAATGCATAGTCCTCTGTACTACTAGGCCCCTGCAAACCCCAAACCTGTGACTATAATCTCATTTGATAATAGGCCTTTGTTATGTTAATGAGGCAGCATTCATGTAGCGTATACCTTAAATTATCTTACACTTAAAATATTGTATTGTGGTTTTGTCTGAAAGTCCATCTTCTATGTGATATGAAAGAGCAGGTTGAACAAGCACAAGCATAGATGGGAGGATAGATATGAAACACCGCATCAGTCTCTGAGCATGAACCCCCAGAGCAGATAGAGAGAATTAGGGAAGGGGTGAGCCTTCCTTCAGAGCCGGTGCCTTGGATTCTGCCATCTAACCTTCCAACCTTTGAGAAAATTAAATTTTTGTTCAATAAAGCCACCCACTTGTAGTATTTCTGCTATAGCAACGCTCGATAATGAAGAGCAGGAATATAAACATGGTGTGGAAGGTTGTTTTCTTTTTTAGACAGAATCATAGCACATCTGCTCTCTGACTGACACTGAGATACATTGTTGGCACTGCCACTCATTCAGTTCCAACTCATAGCGACCCGATAGGGCAGTGAGATTAACAGAGATGCTGTGTTGTTTCTGAGACGGGTGCTATGCCAAGCTGTTTGTAGGCTATTTCTTACTGAGTATCTACAAAAACTCTGTGAAGTGGCCTTTCCATTTTCCTCATGCCATAGATGAAACGAAGCATCAAATGGAAGGCTGCAGAGCACTTGAGTTGAGGAACCAGAATTTGGCCCGGACAATCAGCTCACAGAGCCCACTTTCCAACCACCATCATCCAATGCCATGAAGGATGGTTTCTGTCCTCTAGTGTTCAAAGCAGGAAGAGAAATAAATACGTGAAACACTATAAAGAAAATAGGGTGAAAGGAAACAGAGAATAAGGCAACCAAATCTGTTTGTAAGCACTGGCACGAAGGAAGGCTTCAAAGAGCAACGGAATCGTGGGTGTTCAGTGTGATTCGTTTTCCTGACATGAAGATGAAGGAATGGAGGACAGAGGGTAGCATCATTTGACTATTTTTATTTTATCACGCTACGGAACTCTGGTGGTGCTGTTGTGGAATCCCAAGGCCAGCAGTTCTCTGAGGGAGAAATAGGGGACTTTCTGCCCCCATAAAGGTGGACAGCACAGGGAAACCTACATAGAGTCCCTAGGAATCAACTCAAATAGCGGCATTGTTCCTTTTTTAATCATTAGTATTATTATTCTGTCTTGATCTTACTGAAGTTTGGGGGTTTAATTTATCGATATAGCTACAACATTTTTCATGCAGATATAATTGGAGAATTTTGCAGGCCAACCTCACTTATCCTATAATCATTTTTGAATCCCTGTGTTAGTCTGGGGAGACTAGAGAAACAAATTCATAGATTCATATGTATAAGAAAGAGCTTTAGGGTTAGGGTTAGGGTTAGGGTTAGGGGAGAAAATAAATTTTAAAAAAAAGAAAGCGCTTTATATACAAGAGCAATTGAATTTGAGAAAATATCCCAGCCCAGTCCATATCAAGTCCATAAGTCCAGTATTACCCTATATGTCCAATACCAATCTATAAATTCCTCTTCAGACTCAGAGAACACATGCAATGATGCTGAATGCAAGAAAATCACAGGCCAGTGGGTGGAAAGTCTCGTGGATCCAGTGGGGGTGTAAGCATCTCAGTGTTGCCAGGGGTCTCCATGTGGCTCCTCCCGCTCTGAAGCCCTGGCTGCCAACAGGTTCAAAATGCTGACTTTCTGGCTAGCAGCCCGATGCATAATGCACTGTGCTACCATGGCTCAGACCCTTTGCTTACTCCCCACAAATAAATGGCGTTGAAACAAGCAATTGGTCCAAAACTTGTCTTTGCCTTTCCATTGACTGGAAAGTCATTTTCTGTATCATGAATGACATGTCTACTGAACTCCACTTAAAGAAAAGCCACTCATTGCATTTTCCTCTTCAGTAGTCTCTATTGTACAGTAAAGGGGAAAACAGACTGTCCTTACCCTGACCCCTAGAAGAATCTTCAACTTTCCTGCCTTTCTCAGCTCTATGAACTTGTTAGAAACTTTACTGCATTCCTACTGCACCGAGACTTTAGGAACCGTGTTCCTTTCACATCTATTGTCCCATTAAGCACCCAATTTCCCAGCTGAAGGAATGTGCACTGTGCTGGGGTTTGTAGATGTCACATTGGATTTGCATATTTCCCGAGGATGAAGTTCAATAGCTATGAGGAGCCTTGTCCTTTCATCCCCTTAGCCAGAAAAGTGAATCTCTTCTGTCTGGAGACACTTCCTACAGGAAGTTTTCCCATCAGTGTTTGTTGAGAAAGGTTACTAAGGAACACGGAGGCCTAGATAATAGCCATTTGCACTCAGGATGGCAAAATGTGCAAATGTAATCCGTGCTGAGCTCAAGGGTTTGGCTCCTCGTTTTCTCAGCAGTTAGAACTAAGTCAAGTGTTGGGGGAGGCTTTTCAGAGGCTTGCTGGTCAAATTCCTCCTGCTGCACTGGGTGCCTGTGGCAGCTCTCCAGGGATTTGAGGCTAGAAATCAAAGGCTATCTAGAGCGGGGAATCTAGAGGGACATTATTAATAGTGCTAATATGCCGTATACCTAGCACAGCTACATTATCCATAGCAGTGCCCCGAAGGGCTTCTCCATGCGTCGTGCTATGTGATCACCGCCATGTCCTCTATGGTTGGAATTGAATGGACTCAATGGCAATGAGGTTTCAGAAATGCTTATGGCAGATAGGTCATAGAATATAATTCCCATATCTTAAAGTCAGACACATCAAAGTGCAAGAGCAGAAAATCCTGTCCAAGTCACTTGATTGGGTAGCAAGGAAGCCGGATGACAAACAAGGAGTACATGGGCAATGAAAGTAGCCAAACCTGAATTAAATCCTCTCTCTCTCTCTCTCTCTCTCTCTCTCTCTCTCTCTCTCTCTCTCTCTCTCTCTCTCTCACACACACACACACACACACACATCTCCTTCCCACATACACTAGTATAAAAAATTGTTTTTAAAATCCTGACCAATAACATACAGGGTGTATATCGAGAACCTTTGGTTAACCTCTCAGAAGCTCAGTCTATTGATCTGAGGGTAATATAATGGGACTGGCAATACCAGAGACAATGAATGCGGTGTGTCCGACACCAGCATATCTTCATAGTAACTAGTCAATGCATTGCATGACCACTTTCATAAACCAACAGTAGCAAACGTGACGCATGACAAAGTGAGAGCTGCTCACCTCAGGAGGGTTACTATGGTGCCGAATAAGTGCATGGCATAGAATCAGAAGTGTGGAATTCAGAGTTCTCTATAACCAGAATTTCTATTTGGAAGCAGAAATCATTTAATAAAAAAAAAACTTCCCAGCTGCTCTCTCTCTATAAAAAATAAAATCCTGAATCTACTATTTTCCAGATGTGCTTGCCTGAGAGAGTCATTTAGGTTCAAAATCCTAAAAGAACATGCAAGGAAACCAAATGCACAACATACTAGAAATGAAAGAGAGCCCATGACACTCTGGAGTAAGTCCCTCATTTTCCAGATGAGGAACCCGAGACTCAGAGAGAGATGGGAACGGTGGGCAGATGCACAGTTGCAAGCTGTGGATGAAGACTTCCATGCTGAAGGGGAAATCAAACTCAGTGATGCTGAGCTGATTCCAATTAAGAGCTGCCCTCGAGACAAACTAGAACTGGCCTCTTGGCTTTCCAGGCTGTAGCTCTTTATGGGAAGCAACTGTTGCCTCCTTCTCCCACAGGGTCTCTTGGGGGTTTAAGTTCCTGACCTTCCATGTATGTAGCGGTCTAGTGCTTTAACTTCTGGCAACAGGGCCTCTGAAAGGCTTCCATACTTGATGTTTGCTTCTGAGTCAAGGCAGAGAAATCTGATGTCTAGATGAGGGATGGGATAGAAATATGAGGGGCTTCCAAAAGGTTGTGGAAAGTACATTATATTTGAACTCCGTTTCCCATAAACTTTGCAAAGCTCCCACTGATATCTTTAACCACCTCAGATGCATGTGAACGTGGGACAAGGAACAGGAAAGCTGGAGAATGGCTGCATTTGTACTATGGGGCTGGCAAGGAATACTGCCACTACCCGGCCTGCCAGAAGAGAAACACAACGTCTTGGAAGAAGTACAGCCAGAAGGCTCATTAGAAGGGAGGGTGGCAAGACTTCACCTCACAGGCTTTAAAAGTATTGTCAGGAGAGGCCAGCCACTAACAAAAGGCATTTTGCTTGGTAAAGTGAAGGATCAGTGAAAGAGAGGAAGACCCCCAACAGATAAACTTTCAATGAGATAGATAGACCCCCAATGGACAGAGGGGCACAGTGGTTGCAACAATGGGTCTAAGCCTAACAATTGTGGGCTGATGTAGGACCAGGCAGCGTTTTGCTCTCATGGGCACTGGATGGCTGTGAGATAGAACTAACTTGACAGTGTCCAACAGCAACATATACTCTCCTTTGTTCCACAGAGACTTCATGTGAATGACTGGTTTGGGAGGGAGACAGGTGGTGTGGATGAGGGTTCAGCTACAGGCCTCATAAAAACTCCAGTAAATCGATTCAGAGGTTTTTTAAAAATAGATAGGTTTTAAGGAGTTTACAGACTAACTGGAAGGGCTAGCAATAGAAGCTTTGGAGATCAATTCCCTACAGCTAAATTTACCCCAACACTGCTGGAATCAGAAAGCTCACCGGTAGCAGGAGCTATGCATATCATAGAAGCGTGATCGGAAAACCATGCGACCTCTGCCCCAGGCCTGCTTCGCCATGCTGAATTCAAGCGCAACTGACATCCAGAGCACGGGAGGAAGGATTTTAAATGTCCCTTTCGTTAGAGTGGTGGTGGGTGGAGTGGATATGCATTGGGCTGTGAGCCGATCCACATGGTCGGCAGTTTAAAACCACCACCAACCCCTCTGGAAAAAGACTGGGCTTTCTACTCTCATAAAGAGTAGAAACACTCAGAAACACACAAGAGGGTGCTCTGAGTCAGCACTGAGTTTGGTTTGGCTCTCTAGAGTAGCGATAGGAATATCTAACCAGCCTCTGGAGAAGGACATCACGCTTGGTAAAATGGAGGGACAGCAAACTCTGGAAGGCCCTAAAGGAGATGGATGGACACAGTGGCGATGACAATGGGCTCAGGCATGGGGACAGTTGTGAGGTTGGCGCAGGGCCAGGAAGTGTTTCGTTTTGTTGTGCCTAAGGTGGCCATGGCTGGGAACTGACTCGGTGGCCCCTAGTGACAGCAGCTCCAGAATAAAGGTCATACTCTACGAGTGGCTTTAAATGAATGTTGAACGAGACAATCAGACCACCTGGCAGAATTCAAGAGAATAGATGAGAACTAAATTTATCATGTCTTTACTGCCTCTCTCTCTCTCTTTCTCTCTCTCTCTCTCTCTCTCTCTCTCTCTCTCTCTCTCTCTCTCTCTCTCTCTCTCTCTCTCTCTCTCTCTCTCTCTCTCTCCTCTCTCCTCTCTCCTCTCTCTTCTTTTTCTCTATTGTAGTTTTCCCTATCTGTCAGTAAGCCTATGCAGTGATTTCCCAATTTAGTCAGAGGATCATTTATTTAGGGATCCCTGGTGGCACTGCTGGTTACCTTCGACAGCTAACCATGAGGTTGTAGGTTCCAACACACCAGTCACTTTGTTAAAATAAAAATAAAGCTATATGATTTTTCTAGAGATTCACCACCTCAGAAACCCTATGTGTGGTTGTTACGAGTCAGAATGGACCCAATGGCAATAGTGGAATCATATCATGCAAAGAATCATGTAAGACATGAATAACAATGAGATGTTATCCTGCCAGGAAATTCTAGTTAATTGGCAAAGGCTGCCAAGAATGTGGGGATGAGAAAGATGTTGAGGGTGCACTGGGACCTCTCAGGATACAGCCCTGTGACTGATGAATGGTGTCCACCAGAGGCATGGGCAGGAAACAACCAGAGCAGTATGCTTTAAGTCACTTACTGCCTGTCCAGCTTGGTTGACCAATCACTGCAAATACCTAATGGCATTCTCGTTGCTGGCATTGTGGTTGTTTAATTATCCCATGATTAACATCTTTGTATTAGCATTATTATCATGCTTTGTGAGTAAAGCAAATGATAATTTCCTTGAAAATTTAATCATCTCTACATTGGGCATAGGACGTCATATACTTTAGTACCCATTGATTTTATTTTAAGATCCCATTCATTTCATTCTCAAACATTAATTGGGTGCTCACCATGATAAAGGAATATATGTCATGGCCACAAACTCAATAAGAATACATTTTTAAAGGAACTCTTAATTGACTTTATAAAATGGACATAATTTTGTCTACATTTACAGTGTCTGGAGTAGTTGATCATGAATGATTTAGAAGGAAGGCATGCCTTGTCTATGACTCACAGTCCTTCTCCTTTTACACTCTTATCATCTGTGTCAAACAGAGGAACCTGAAATGCAGAGCTGCCCCATTCACATAAGCCATTCACATGGTCTTGTGAAGACCTTATCTATGATAGAGAAGCAAGATACACCTCCCTTAGAATG
Organism: Tenrec ecaudatus; assembly: GCF_050624435.1. Classification (NCBI taxonomy): domain Eukaryota; kingdom Metazoa; phylum Chordata; class Mammalia; order Afrosoricida; family Tenrecidae; genus Tenrec; species Tenrec ecaudatus. Next base: position 202,845,180 of record NC_134532.1, read on the forward strand.
GATGCATGCCGGTTTTGAAATGGAAATAGTGATGTTTGACTTCTGCAAGAGATTCCTTATATCCTGAACAGAAAGACTACTCATTTCTTGAAAACAAAGCAAAACAACACAGGAAAGCATTCCATCTGCTGGCGCATGTGCATGGTCATCCCTTAGCAGGGCAAAAAATAAAGGCATTGTATTTCTAGGAGAGGAAGATCTTGCTTGGCTGAATACATAACTCTCCTTTGTTAATTTTTCCTGGATAAGATTGAGGAGGGGATCATTGCTTGATTCGGTATCTTCTTCTGCTATAACAGCAATACCACGATGTGAGGGTACCAGCCTCCACAATTGATCGGGTCCAGTGAACGGTTGTGTGATTGAGGGGTAAAATTAAAGACACACCAGAAAAGATAAAGCATGTAATTGCTCACTTATGGGACCATCATGACTTCAGGAGCCAGGTCCGTGCAGAGAGAGAGAGAATATATTTTCAACCAAGGCTTATATACATACACTCTATTGGCATGCCAGTTCCCCTAATTACAGTTAACCACATGCATAACAGGAAAGGGTTGTACAATAGGTATACATGACATAGGAAGGCATACAAATAACAAGAAACAAGATAGACGGCTTTAGAGTCATGGCAGCCTAACTAACCTTGGTCATCCCTGAGTTGCCTTGACCCTAGGTGTCTTTGAGCGCTCCATTCAGGGGAACAATCCATTATCCTTATCAGAAAGGAGTGGGCTCTACTTAGGGTGGGACAACCCATAGGTCTGATTGCTCTAGATGGCAGATAACCTTCAGCTAGATGGCCTTCAAACAGTTGACCTCCTAGTTTGTAGCCAGCCAGTGACCATGTGTTTGCAAACAGCACCTTGGGTTTGGATGGAATATGGGGTGACAACCTGGAGAATAACTTTTCTGTTTGCCCCACCACAAGTGTGTGAGCTGAAAAAGCGGAAGTCATTTTTTCACAGTTCCACACTCTAGAAATGCAAATATAGAGCCTGGCTTTAAGGAGAGACCCTCTCCCCCTTGTCCGTTGCAGCGTCTAGCTGCTGCTGGTTATCCTCAGTGTCCCTGGGATTGTGCATAAATCTCCCATCATCACCTCTCTTCACTTTTTCCATGTGTGCCTTTGTGTTTGGAATTTATCCTATCACAGAAGTGATTCGATTTAGGATCCACCCTACCTTGCTTTGGCCACATTAATTTATCAGGAACAAGAGATAGGTTATCAGACATATTCTGGGGAGACATGAGTCAATCACTAACAATTGTTAGGGTGAGAAATCACATATGTGGCTTTGAAATACACAGTTGGTCATCTATAATTCTATCTTTTCAGTAAATTATAATGTGTTTATGAAGATCTATTAAGCACTATAGATCTCAATGATTTGGAAATTTCAAGCAGCTATGGTCATAAAGGTAATCAACAGACACTGTCTGAGTAAGCAACTATGTAATAACCGAGGGGCATGCAAACAAACCATGATGTAGCTCCCTAAGGATAGACACGGGCTCCCTAAGGATGTGATACAGATAACTCAAACTGCATTGAGTCAAATGAAAAAAAGATTCAAATCCATAGTTTACCATTTAGCATCTGTGTAATTTTGGTTAAGTTACACAATTTCAGAATTCTCATCCTCCAATCAGATATAAAATTATTATGACTCCACTAGGAACACAAAAGTTCCTCAGGTGAGGAAAAATGTTGAGTGCTATTAGAAATAAGGATAAATAGGCAACTAATCTCATAGCTTTTCCAGACTAAATGCACTGGTATGGAGTCCATTTCGACGCGGGGAGCTGTGTAGGACAGGGTGGAACTGATGGGAGTAGGATACTGTCTTTCTCCCACAGAGCAGCTGGGGGTTTCAAACTGCTGCCCTGGCAGTAAGTAATGTACCACCAGGGGTTAAGTGAGATTTACTATCAAGCTCTCAATTACTAGATACTGAAATTATACTCTCTCGATGATGGGAACCAAGAAAGACTGAAAAGATGAGTATGAAAATCGACTCATAAATCTGAATAATAGCATTAGGTGCTTTTTATTATCAGACTGTTTGAATCCATAGAAATATCTCACAATAATCTCTGCTGTGTTGTTGTTGTTGTCTGGGGGGTGGCGTGTGTTTGTGTGTGTGTGTGTGTGTGCATGTGTAAATTATTGTGACTTCATACGAAAACAACAAACCCTAAAAATGTATTTTGTCTCAAATATTTAACAGTCACTTGTACGCTGAAGTTTATTACAGATAAATAATAAAGACCTAAGTCACATCTTTCCTGTTATTAAATATGTTTGTGGTATAGCCAGATTTTACTTATAATTACTTAAAATATATATATGTATATATATATACCTATACATATACACATGTATGTGGCCACTCTATTAGCATCAAGGCCTATAACAGGAAGCAGAGCATATATTTACTAGAATTATTGAAGATTCAAGTTTGTATAGATATACATATATATGTATGAACAAAACTGAGTAAAAAATATTCAGTCCTTTACAGTAGATTCTCTAGAGTAAACCGACTGATCACTTTGCAAATCCATTGCATTACCCTCAATGATTTAAGGAAGTCCATATTTTTTCTCCCTCAAATTCGCATTCACTTCCATCAAAAAATAAATTCACTGATTCAGTAAGATAAGGCGATGCAGGCCCAGCACTGAAATGAATAGAATATTTATATGTTGTTGGACACTGTGTTAGGATGGTTTCTTTAGAAAAGCAAATTCAGTCATGCTTTTATGTGTCATATATAGATGTACATCAACAAATAAACAGTTGTAGAAATAGGCAAGTCCAGTCAGGTTCAAGTCAGCCTTCTTCTGACTCCTGGAAACTGATGAACAAGAAGGAGGATGACAATGCAGAGATAGCAGGAGTACAGGCTGGTGGATGCAGAGCTCCAAAATTGGCTGAATGAATCCACTACTGGTAGTCTGCTGATGGCAGGTGACACAATAGAAGATCAAGGAGCCAGGCCCAAGATCCAGCTACAGCAGAAGGTGAAGGGTCAAAGAGGTATTGACTCCTAAGTCTCTTTCTCTCTCTTAGACAAAAATGTTAATGACATAAAGGAGGGGTCATCAGCCTGTGAGTTAATTGATAGGTTGAGTTCCACCGCCCTGCCCTTACCCAGAAGTGTCTAGTTGACATAATCTCGAACCATCTGAGACACTTTCTTTTTTTTAACCACAAGTATTATTGTTGTTAGATGTCATTGAAGGGATTCTGACTCATGGCAAACCAAGTCTGCAGAGTATACCTGCTTATTGTCCTGTAGTGGATCCCTGTTCTTCTCTACCGCTAACCAAAAGGATGGTGGTTCAAACCTATCTTCCACTCTATGCAGGAATGACGGGACCATCTCCTTTCATGAAGATTTACAGCCTTGGAAGCCCTCTGGGGCAGATCTACTCTGTCCTATAGATTTGCTGTAAATCAAAATCGATTTAACGGCAACTGTTTTTTTGGTTTAATCTTTCAGAGCTTATTGCTAATACTTTCTTCTGAGTTTCCTCTGGGTGTTTCACAGGACCAGCTTTTGGACTAGTCGTTATGTTTTGTGTTGTTTGTACCAGGAGGGGCTCCTAAGAGAAAGTACTATCCCCATTCACAAAAGGAGGTGGGGAGGGCTGGGGAGAAGATAGTTGTAGTATTAAGTCTTCCCAGTGGGGTGAAACTATAAGATCAAGAGCTGCTGGTCCTCATTTGAGATTTAAAGGATACTGTAGTATGTTTAATGATTTTTAGATGATCTAAGGCTATCTCCTTAGCAAGAATTCTAATCAAAATTGCAAAAGACTTTCGAATAATTAATGGCACATATCTACCCAATTGATTCCAATAGTAGACTTTCTAAGAGCAATACACACTCCTGTCCCTTGAGAATCCTCTTCCACAAGAGAGTGTGAGTAGGTTGAAATGGAGGCAGAAAGTAAAGGCAAAACAACGGAGGGATACTATCTGTACTCCTGAGAAACCATGCACCCGCCACGTAATAGGCGTGACTTCTTGAACTTTCTAGTAGGAAATTGATTTGGGGAAGTCAAGTTGGTTTGATAAGAGTCCTGGAGCAAAAGGGTATGATTGCGTTAATAACCGCAGAATGCAATTTGGAGGCTCTAACCTCATTGGCGCTGCTTAGAAAAGCTAAGTCCGTGTGAACCTGCGATTGGAGAGAAGGCTCTGATGACATCACACTCACCTGGTCAGAGCATTGATCACACCAGCCTAGAGTCACATCGCTACCCCTAATCTTGTTAGCTCTGTCTTCAGTGGTGCGGGGTTTGATTGCAGAATGGTTGGTAGTCGATTGCTTTCCAATATCAAAGAGCAGCAATGAAGATTAAAAGGATCCTGGATTTATTCATTCTCATCAGCAAGCAGGGGCAGAATAAAATGCCACAGGAAGGAATTGGACGAGCCTCTTGGCAAGTTTATCACTTTCTGCACAACACGATGCTTCAAAGTCAAAAAAAGGAGGGGGTGAAGAAAGAGAGGGAGAGAAGAAGAAGAATCCTACAGCAGCTAAGATCATGGGGATTTTCACTGGCTCTTGACTGGTGATTTATCAAGTCTGGAGCCCACCCACATGGTGGTCTCTTTTCTGTACAGAAGAAAATAAAATAATCAGTATATCCTTTGATGGCAGATAGACTCATTCTCTGGCCCAATTACTAAACCACCTGGGCAGAAAAATCCAAAGGTATTGGATCAGAAGCATCTCTGCCACGAAGAGTTTGCTTGGATTCATCATTGTTAGAGAACCCCAGGTTTATCTCCCAAGAGCCACATCCCGAACCTTGTGCCCATGCAAAACTGTACTGGGCACAAAGGTTATTTCCCATGGCGTGCGGGCTTTTTGTTGGGAATTATCAAGTTAAAAGGCAAGCTAGATATTGGAACTCTAGTCTATAAAAACACAAGAGTGATGCTTTCCGTTCAGGGCTTTCCAGTGCTAACAAAATAAATTTGAACAGGTCGCTTCACTATTTACAAAGGATTTTTTTCCCCTCAAAAGTGATTTAAATCTCAGCCTCCCCTTCTCTTCCAGCAGGCAGCGTGTCCTTGTCTCCTTAACTTGAGAGGGCTGGGAGTAACCTTAGGGAAAAGACCACCCATATAGGAACATGTGCTCCACCCCCTGCTGCTCAACAACTGTGTGCCCCATGGGAGCTGCTCCCTCTCTGACTTCCATCTTTAAAGAGAAGTGGGGTTTATGCAGAGTCCAGGAGAGGATGCAGTTAAAATGCCTACAACATGAAGACGCCTACATTCCTTATCAGAAAAGAGATCCAATTGGCCAATGGTCATCAAGATACTAAAAATCTTATATAGTACCATTTTCATGAATATTATCACTACTTAAAGAAAAACAACAACTGAGGAGAAAACAGTAGAAGTAATGTCAAAGATCACAATTTCAAACAGTGATCCCACTACCAAAGGAGGAAAATGGCTGTTTTTGATTCCATTCAAATACTAGGCATCCACTTGTCATTGGAGTTGCATTGTTTGCCTGTGAGTCTACTAAGATTTACCGTGTGACCCTGCAGGCCGAGGAGAGTGACACCGGGGGATTTTCAAGGTCGCCCTCTTCACAGGAATAGGCGTCAGCATCTTTCTTCTGCAGAGTCTCTGATAGGGTCACACTACCCACCCTTCAGACAGCAGAGGCATGCTAAGCCATAGTGCCATCAGGCCTCTCTCGGCGTTACATAATGCCCAGGTTTATTTCCCGAAGAGCCACATCCTGAACATTGTGCTTACACAAATCTGCACTGGCAGAAAAGGGTACTTCCCATGCAGTGTGCTCCATTCATTGTCAGTTACCAAACCAGGGGGTGTACCTGAGATTCTTCCTCCAGCCAGGTAGGCGAGGTGCATCTCTTCTCTCTAAGACTGACCAGCCCACTTGGAACTAGCATGGATGAGAGGAACTGAGGAGCTAGTTCTGTACAGAACCCTGCCAAATCCAGCCTGGTATTTGACTTGGGGTAGAACTAGCTTAATTAATTGAAAAATAAAGGTTATTGTCAAAGCAAACTAGAAATGAAGGACTTTGGTCAATACTTATTGGATTTTTGCTTTCCTGGGCTTTTCAGCTTTCCAATATTACATTGAATCAAGCTCTCCTTCACTTATGACCTGTTTCTTAGATTAGCTCAGATTTAACCGGTAGCTTGGCAATACTGCAAATAAATAAGGGCTAGTTCTGGAGCAGGAGAGCAGATGGTTGCTTTTAGAATGTGGGTGCTGGCCTAGAAACAGAGTGCTGCTCCTTCACGGTGAACTGTCTCAGAAACCCACAGGGGCAGTTCTACCTTGACCTGTAGGGTTTTGATGAGTCCGAATTAACTCAATGGCAGTGAGCTCTGTCTGGGTTTTTCCTTGTTTGTATAGCTCTCCTCCTTTAACATGTGTTTACAGAGCACTTAAAAGACGCCCTGGTGGCACAATGGCTTAAGCACCAGGCTGCTAATAGAAGCCTGCAGGTAGGGATTTGATAAGGAACAGATTATGAAATGATGCACACACTTACTTAGTCCCGTACCTGGCATATGATGAGTGATCCGTCCCATTTTCAAAATATTTGGTGAATTTAGGGTCTCTGGTGGTGTCGTGGTTATGCATTAGGCCGTTAATTGAAAAGTCAGCAATTTGAAATCCCCAGCCGCTCCTTGGGAGAAAGAGGACTTTCTACTCGAATAAAGCCTTACATTCTTACAAACTCATGGGGGAGTTCTACCGGCCCTACATTGTCACTAGGAATTGGCAATGACTCGATGGCAGTGAGTGTCTTTGTTGTTTGTTTCTGGTTTCGTGGATTTACTGTTATGATGCATCTATCTGTGTGATCCCTACTCCTGTCCCATCGCAGAGGTGCCCAACAGGAAGATAAGGAGCATCCTTGTCTAGAGAGGCTTCTCTGTAGTCAGGCTCTTTCTGTGACCAGCACTGACCATCTCTCAAGTCTCTATCGCATGCAGACCAGCTGGGAGGTCTCTGAGAGAGCACAAATGATTCTGAAACCACTCTGGTCCGCTAAGTGCTTGCCTCCAGTTTGGGAGGATTGTCCAGTGAGACCCAGATGCAGAGTAGCAGGAGTCTGTGCTAAGTGAATAGGTTTGCAATATAATCATGGAACATTTATCTCATAGGGGATGGACATTAAGCTGAGCTCAAAAAAGGGCCTTCTTGTGCTACTTTAAGTCAGATGAGCCAACCTGGCCATCTCATCTTAACCAATGGCTTAAGGAGGCAGAGAAGAGATGGCGGGTACCCACGGAAAGTCCCAAATCAGAAATGTCCATGGTTTTCAGAATTGCCTCTGGAGCCATGTTGAAAATAGACAGTGGGTTCGAACACAGCAATGGCTGTCAGGATGGTCGGGATCAGATTGAGGGTCATTTTATTGTGCATAGAGTTTCTACAAGTCAGAAACCACTTAAAGGCACTTAACAACCACCACCACGCCGCACCTCCCACACTTCCTATCCAGTACATCGGAGTGGAGCCTCATTGTTTTAACAGCTCACAAGTTCCATGTACAGCACACCACATTTGAGGATCACAGCTGTCAGCAATGGAAACCACCGGTTGCTTTCCGTCAGGGATGTGTGTGGTTCGTATCCATGGAGACATGATGTCTGGTGTTAAGAAGCACATCTGAAGGTCAAAAGAGATGGTGTAAAGGAGCGTAAGGAAAGACGTTATTGTTTCCAACTTTAAGTCCATGAACCTAGGCTCTGCAATGACTCCGAGAGTCTAACTTCTACCCTTTGCTCCAGCAGAGGGAGGCTCCCACGAATCTTCTGTTGTGCTGAGCGTGCACTTCATACTCCTAACCGTGACCCAGGGGCTCCTGGGTGGCACACATGTTTTGCAGCCAACAGCTACCCTAAAGGCTGGTAGTTTGGAATCATCCAACAGAGATACAGAAAGGCCTGGCAATCATTTTCTATAAAAACTGCAGCCACAAACGCCCTGTGGAGGAATCCAGGAGAGACAAACCCTCAGGACCATAGTGAGAGTCGTGATCCCAGGAGGGGAAGGGGAAGGCGGAGGGAGAAAGGGGGAACCGATCACGGTGATCGATGTAGAACCCCCTCCCAGGGGGGCAGACAACAGAAAAGTGGGTGAAGGGACACAGTGGTCGGTCGGTGTAAGACATGAGAAAAAGAATAATTTATAAATTATCAAGGGTTCATGAGGGAGGGCGGGAGGGAGGGAAAAGGGGGAAAATGAACCGATACCAAGGGCTCAAGTAAAAAGAAAATGATGATGGCAAACATATGTACACATGAGCGAGACACAAGGATGTATGGATGGATTGTGATAAGAGCTGCTACGAGCCCCCAAGATAATGCTTTTTAAAAAATAAAAGAAAGGTGGAATTATTTTCAGCTTAAAAAAAGAAAGAAAGAAACCTCGGTGGAATGTTTCTGCTCCATAACACCAGCGGTGACCCTGTCTATGAAATAACTTCAGGGCAACCAAGTGGGAGGCTTCACAATGACCTGTAGAATCGCTGGGAGAGGGGCATGCAAACACGTTTGGGTGCTCATGGAAATATTGGAAGATCCAATCAACCTGCAGCAGAGATTCTTAACCTGTGGGTTGTGATCCCTTTTGGGGGTCGAACAACCCTTTCACAGGGTGCGCCTGACTCATAAGAGTAGCCAAATTACAGTTATGAAGTAGCAATGAAAATAATTTTATGGTTTGGGAGTCACCACCACATGAGGAACTGTATTAAAGGGCTGTGGCATTAGCAAGGTTGAGAACCACTGACTAGAGGGTTCTCCATAGAAAAGACCAATGATCTATTTCAAAAGTCCACGGGTGGAAACTCCAGGGAGCGTCAATTTTCTCTCACCCCCTTGGTTCCCAACCTTCCTAATGCTGCCCTCCTTTAATACCGTTCCTCATGTCGTGGTGACCAACCCGACCATAAAATTATTTTCGTTGCTACTTCATCACTATAATTTTGCTATTATTATGAATGGGGCCACCCCTGTGAAAGAGTCCTTTGATCCCCAAAGAGGTCGAGACCCACAGGTTGAGAACTATGCAATGCCCATGGCCATGTGTCAGTGAATCAACTCAATGGCAACTGGCTTTTCACCATGGTTCATAAGGCCTCATCGTTTAGGCAGACTCTAGTCAGATTTCCTTCCTTGACTGCTACAATCTTGGCTCCCTTCCCTGCGGCAATGCTGGCCTTCTGGGCGCCTGGATGCTCCCAAGGTCATTCTCACCTTGGAGTTGTTGCCCTCCAGGGAAGGTGTTTCCTTGTGTCTGCACGTGGCTGCCATCTTCTGGTCCTCTTGCTTCTCAGAGGACCCAGGCTGACCACTTCCATGTCTCACAGCACCTTCTATGGCCTCAAGCTGTCAAACTCACTGAGTGTTTCCCCGCACCCTCCTGACGGCCAGTAGAAGGAAACACATCTGAGGGCAGGATCTTGGCCGCCTTGTGAGCAGCTTTGTCCACATCACTCTGAACAATCTCTGGCATACAGAAAAGATTCAATAAATCCTTGCTTCATGAATGAACAGATAGTTCCAACATAGTCCTCTCCACCGATGTCTTCCTCTTGCACTCTCCCACTCACGTTATTTTCCCACCTGGGTCCCACTTCATTCCCTCTAGGTCGCAAGGACCGGGGTCCTGAGCACTAAATGAAAAGCTGCTCACCTCTACTCGGGAGTCTCCCCGCCGGTGCTCGTGCCCCAATGCCTCCCCAACTGAAACGAAGCCCAGTGACATCAGGCTGCTTGTTCTCTCAGCAAAACATGGGCGGGGTCCCAGGTGCCCATCCATTTTAAGAGCCCCTCAGAGAGTGAGAAAAATGATTCTTTTTTTGGCAACTTGGCTGCGAATTAGGTTACATTCTAAATTAAATAGGACAAAGTTTGTCATATATGACCCAGTTCTGTACCTGGTACTCATGTATGCATGTGCGAACACATACTCACATAATTTTACACACACACACATATGAGGGGGCTTCTAAAAGTTTTCAGGGGGGGGAACCCAACAGTCTTGTATTCCAATTTTCCACCAACTTTTTGAAGGTCCCTCATGTATCTGTTAAGATGATTTTAGTTTAATGTGATATTGTAGCAGAGACATTTGTTTGCAAGACGCTTTAAGATTGATAAAATGAGTTCTTAGATATTGTCACGTTTTTAACAAGAAGAAAGCAAGGGCGATGTTGTACAATTTTGTTATTGGTGTTAGTTGCTGCTGAAGTGAATTCCACCAATGGCAACCCCACGCACAAAACAACACACACCCTGGTCCCACACCAGCCCCACGATGAGGGCATGCTAACGTCCATTGCTGCAGCCGTTGTGTATTGAGAGTGCCTTCCAACAAAGGGACTCGGCTTCCGGAACGACCTCAGCCAGTTTTAGTGCTGATTTTCCAGATAGATCGCTAGTCTTTTCTTCCTAGTACACCTTTGCTTGTCAGCTCTGCTGAAACCTGCCACCATGGGTGACCCTGCTGGTATTTTAAGTATCACTAACAGTTTCTAGCGGTAACAGCACACCAACCACCCCAGTATAACAAATTGATAGCTAGAGCTATTTTGATTTTGCTGGCCCAGAGGAATTAAGATGGTCCCATCATCCTGTAATTTAAATTTGTGGGCAACAGTCTGGTATGTCTCTTGGCTAAGGCTCAGCCTTTTTACCACGAGGAAATGAGGGGGGCTGGATCATCTCCACGGCAGTGCTTCTCAATCGGTAATGTGCCCAGAGATCACTTGGGGATCCTGGTAAATTGCAGCCCTGAGTGTGGGTAAGACCTGCTATTCTGCATTTCTAACGATTATTAACAGCTCCCAAATGATGCCGGAGCTGCTAGTTCATGGACCAGACTCTGACTAGCAGAGACAATGGAGCTAAATGAATTTTAAATGAACTCAGCGCCCCCGAGACGCATAGGCACATGGTGGAATCAGAGAGGCCCCGGCTCTAATGAACTGCCGTCTTGAGACTTCAAAGCTCTCCCCCCAGGTGCATCCTGATGTGGACTGTGATCTTTGGGGAAGTCACTTAGTTTGATCGAGCTGATTCATAGGAGCCTATGTCTCAGAGAGGCAATACTTGGTTTTGGTTGAGTGGGGCAAAGAATTGCTTAGGAAGTGAAATAGTCACACAGACCCTTTAGAAACAGAACCTTGAGTTCCCCAGAGAGTGGCATTTTAACACATGCGTAATTTCCCCCAAGCCTTCCTGGGAAGGAAAACATCAGCTCCCTTGTGATTCTCCCCATGCCACCTGTTGTCATCAAGATAACACTGGCACCTGTTGGGCCCGCATGTGTCAGAGTAAAACTGCTCCGCAGGGTTTTCAATGTCTGAGCTTTGAGAAGTAGTTGGCCAGGTCTTCCTTCTGTGGCTTCTCTGGACAGACCAAAGAGTGGACGAAGAACTGAGCTCTGCGTATATGGTCCAGTAGCCCAGCGCCCTTAATATGTGTCCATCTCAGGGGGACCACAAAGGAAGGGTTAACCGGAAGCAGGTGGGTAGCCAGAGGTTAGGAGAGGAGCTACGCAACACCTGGAGGAAGCATACAGGCTACTTAATCTCCAAGCCCTCTGGGTTCCCTGATGAGTTAAGGAGCCTAGTCACAGGTGGGGAGCCGTTGAGGATTTGTATTTTAGAAGAAAATGCCTGGACTGATGATGAGAAAAGAAATCACTGTGTTGACATTTCTCATCATCTGGTAAAGCACACGTGGATTCCTCATTTTCAGTGCCTTGTCAGAGCCCATGTCCTCCACCACTGAGGGGTCTAGTCTATAATCACTGCTGACTGTGACTCGTCAGCATTGCGAGTGAAAAGGACAAGGCAGCTCCTCCCGTGACCTATGGAAACGCAGTCACAGGTATGTGGGACGGTCAAGGTATCTCAGATTCTCCTTAAGACCACAGCCTGGGTAGAAGCTGTATAGGTGTGGAATTGTTTGCCTAGGCTTCAAAGGATGGCCATAGGCTTCCTGCAGATCCATTGAAGCTGAGGATAATGGAGAGCTTGTTCGGCATAGGGTAGGGGTGGAGGCCATTGTGTGTTGGTGTGTCTATAGAGTGGAATGTGGGCCTGTCCTTAGTTCACAATTTCCATCATAACCACCCAGTGACTTAGGCAGGGTTTTCCCTGTTTGGTAAAAGAGGAAGTGAAGTTTCTGGGGCAGCAACAAGACCAAGTATTCATAATCCATTCTCTATTCCAACCGGTCAGGAGCCGCATTTCATTGTTCTTTCTGACTTAAATTCATTCTAAACTCCCACGAACATTTGGTCCTAGGCCAGGCAACAAATCAATAACATCAGAAATTTGACAGAAGAGATTCAGAACTGCAGTTCTTACCTATCTTGCAGGGGAGCCTACTTTCAATTCCTGGCCAGTCATCACCCATACGCGTGGAAGCTTCCATGTGCTATGATGTAAAATGAATCTCAGCAGAACTAAGACTAAGGACCAACAAGACAGGCCTGGCCCTCTACTTTGAAATACCAGGAGAAGAAAACTGTAGCTCACAATGGTCCGGAGAGCATTTCCTGTCAACTCAAGGGCAAATAACAGCAACCAGGAAATCGTGTTTTGTTGAGAATCTATAGGAACTGTGTATGAATCCCTTCTTATTCAGTTCCTTCTGTTTTCCGCTGTAGTCGTTTCATTGTGGCTCTGAAATTCTGCATGTCCTGTAGAAAGTGAGGCTACTAGATCAGACACCTGGGGTACCCACCCCAGCTTGGCAGTTTATTAATTGCATTTGTCATGAAAACTCAGTCTCCCTCTCCAAGCTTGCTTTCATCCTCCATAAAATGGGGTCAATACTTTAGGACTCTTGGGAAGATTAAATTCAAAAAGCATAGAAGAGTCACCGGCCCATAATGAGTATTTGACAGCATAATGAGCAATTACCAAAAAAGCTGCAGTAAGCAGTGACTAAGCTGTGCGAAATTGCAGAGCAGGGATTTGAACCCCAGCCTTTAATTACTAAAACATTGCTTCTGCTGATAATGATAGAGTTTGTTATTAATAGGTACTCATGTCTATTGGAAGAGCCTATGAAGTAGAGGATATGCATGGAATTGGTAGGCACACTGCTCCTTCCTAAAACCACATGTCTAAGTCACCGAGACGCTACACACTAGTATCTTGACAGTCTCCTGTCTTCTGAAGCGGAGAAGCTAGGTTCATATCATTGATTTTTGTCAATCAGATGTGTTGGTAATCATATTTTTGGTGAACTGTAGCAATAAATGCTGGTGGTAAATGATTGGGTAAATAGAGTTAGCATAAAAATACACAATCACTGCATTTATGTGTTTTTAGGGTTTGAATTATGTCCCCATGCAACATACACTGAAGTCTTCACTCTGTTGTTATATATGGAATACTGTACAGAAAGAAGAGATTTTCTCTTGTCATAGTAATGAAACCATACAATAGTGGAGGGGCCCTAAAACTAATCATTTCCAAATTTTAAAGACATGATCATAGATACAAAGACACACATGGGAGTTGGAAGGGAGAGACAGAATACACGGAGGCAGCTGCATCTCAAAGCCATGCACATGCCGAAGATCTCTGGTAGCAACTAGTAGATGAAATTGGGCTTACAGTGTCATGGACTATGGGAAATAAAATTTTGTTATTTAAACTGCTCACTAATGGCATTTTCAGTGACTTCTTTCCACCTTCTCTTGATGCTTCCTGCATCGTTCATTATTTTGCCTGGAGAATCTTTCCAGATCGCAACTTGAGACTTGAATGTTTTCTTGATTTCTTTCAGTTTAGGATATGCTGAGCATGTTATTCCTTGTTGGTTTTCTAAGTTCTTACTGATTTCATTTGAATATTTGGCTTTGTTTTATCTAGCTACCCTTTAAAAATTTCTATTCAGCTATTTGATGTCATAATTTTTTCCCTTTTACTTTAGCTCCTCTACAATTAAGAGCAAGTTTCAGAGTCTTTTCTGACATCCACTTTGATTTTTTTCTTTCTTTTCTGTCTTTTTAATGACCTTTTGCTTTCTTTATAAATGATGTTTTTTTATGGTCTCCCATAGCTCGTCAAGTGTTCTATCATTAATGGTCAATCCATCAAATCGGTTTTTCAGATGTTCTCAAAATTCAGATGGGCGAGTCTCGGGTCATATTTTGGTTCTCTTGGGCTTGTTTGCATTTTCTTTGGCATCACACTGAACTGACACATGAACAATGGATGGTCTGGTCTAGTGGCAGCTCTCCTAGCCTTGCTTTAGCTGTTCATATTGACTTAGAGGGAGTGAGAAAGGAGAGATTACATGTCCTTATGTATGAACCACCATCTAGAACAGGTTATTTGACCCCATAAGCCTGTGATCATATCTGAGCCATGGGACTAATCAGGGGCCTACATCCCAGTGCTGTGAAGAATGTGTGCCTTCAACTGTCAGTCAGCAGTGGGCATTGCACTTCCTTCTGCTGCTACATAAGGGGACCGGTGGTGGCTCTGTGGTAGAATTCTCATCTACTATGTTAGAGATACCGTTCATTGCCCAGCCAATGCCCCTTAGGCCTCCACTCACCAGTGGAACCTGGCTTGTTGCTGTCACACCAAACAGGGTTCAGAGAAGCAGCAAGACTGACAACCCTCTCTAGAAATAACCGTGTAATGAACAACTTGAGAAAATAAACTTTATGAAAGGCAGTTGTTGACCAAATAAGCTAGGTCAGTGATAATGTAAAAATCATAATTCATGATAATAAGGCAGATGCCTCCAGAGGGTTTTTAGTGGTTGCACCAGATCTTTCTCTTAAGATGCCTCTGGATGGATTCAAAGCAATATAAAACAAGAACTGTCTCTTCCATGCAGAACTTGATGGGCTGTAAGCACTGTGTGAGAAACAGAACAAAACAGAAGCCCTGTGGGTATCATTGTCCAAATCAGCAAGGAACTATGTAAATGGCACAGGACTAGGGAGTACTTCATTCCATCATACATAGAGACAGCCAAGACCGGGAGTAATCTCAACAGTAGTTAGCAACACTCAATGCCATGACATTGACCTCTAGAAGTGCTCAAGGGTGCAATGAACAGTACCCAGACTTTGGATGGACTACATTCAGATGAAAGAAAATTAAAATCCTCACAACTGGACCAAGAGGCAACATGATACACAGAAGAAAGACCTCAGTGATCAAGGATTTCATTTTATTTTCATCCTCAATTGATACTCATGGAAGCCACAGTCAAGAAATAAAAGATCCAGCACTGGGCAAAAGCACTGTATAAGATCTTTTTAAAGTATTAATGAGAAAAGATGCTATTTTGAGAACTAAAGGCACACCTGATCCAAACCATGATATGTGTGATCACCTCACATGCACATGAAGAGCCATGAATAAGGAAGAATATAGAAGAACTGGTGCATTTGAATTAAGATTTTGGGCAAATCATCT
The DNA here is from genome assembly GCF_050624435.1 of Tenrec ecaudatus. Classification (NCBI taxonomy): domain Eukaryota; kingdom Metazoa; phylum Chordata; class Mammalia; order Afrosoricida; family Tenrecidae; genus Tenrec; species Tenrec ecaudatus. Next base: position 202,860,671 of record NC_134532.1, read on the forward strand.
TGAAAATACCATAGATCAAATCTGCCTTGGAGGGAGTAGAGCCAGAATTCCCCTTAGAAGTGAGACTGGTAAGATTTCGTCTCATTATAGACATGCTATCAGAATAGACCAATATCAGAAAAAACAGTACCATATATACTCGAGTATAAGCCAACCTGACTATCAGCCAAGGCACCTAATTTCACCACACACACCAAAAAACCTGCATTAAAAATGTGCTGCCAAGGAGCCCTTCTGGCAAAGTGGATTGAGCATTGGACTACTAATCACAAATATGTGCTGAAAAACTCGGTTTATGCACGAGTCTAGACAGTGCCTCATGTTTGGTAGGGTAGAGGTGCAGTGAAAGAGGGGTCCCTCCATGAGCTGCGTTGGCACACTGGCTGAACTACTGGACTCAAGCAAGCAGCCATTGTAAAAATGATACAGCGCTGGTCAGTATTTTATTCTGTTGTTCATAGCCTCACCATGAGTTGGAATCTACTCTCTGGCACTTAAAAATAACAGAGTTTGGATCAGAGAGACTACAAAATTGAAAATTACCAGCTGAGAGAACCCATCCCTGAATTTCCTGAGTCAAAGCTGCTTTATCGAGGGGATGGAAGCAGGTCAGCCTGCCTTGAACATGAGATGGGGAAATGGAAGCTGTAATGTGGCATTCCCAGTCCTGACTGAGCACAGCATTTCCCCCTGTGGCATCTACCGACTGGAACTGGCCACCAGGAACTGGCCGCCAGGATTGCAGCACAGAGAAACAAAGCCCCAAATGTTCTCAGCTATGCTCCTGGTATTGGTTCCTGTCTCTTGGTCTTCAGTGAACTTTCTCCTTAAATATTACCTCAGAGATCTTTTCTCTGACCACCCACGATTATTATAATGGGGAGTTGGAGAAAATGCTACTTTGTTGAATTGATCTACCTCATAGCAACCTTCTACATCACAGAAGGCGCTATGGCTGGGTCCTTTACCACCCACACAATCATTGCGTGTGTGAGCTCTGTGTTGCAATCGCTCGGCCTATCCATCCTCTGGAGACTTCCCCTCATTTCGAATGTGTCCATAAACCTTGGAGTCTTAACCTCACAAAACGTGATAGTCTTTCCTAGCAATTGGTCTCTACTAATAGCATGCCGAATTAAGTCAGGGGGTGCCCCACCATCTTCGCGTCTAAGGAACCTTCCGGCTGTATTTCCTTCAAGAGAGATTTGCTCAGTCTTCTGGCAATCCATGGCACATCCACAAATACCACAATCTAAGAGTAGTAATTCTCCTTCAGTCTTCCTCTTTTAAGGTCTAGCTATCATGTGTATATGAAGTTTATGAAAAAACCCTGGTTTGGGGCAAGTGTATCTTAGTCATAAAAGTGACAGCGTTGCTTATTAAGACTTCAAAGAGGTCTTTTGGGGAAGATTTTTCTAATCTAACACACCCTTTGATTTCACTGCTGCATCCACGGACAGTTATGTGAGCACAACAAGATGCCAAAGAAAGAGGCCTGGTCTTAGAAACTCTATATAGGTTCACTATCAGTTGCTATTGGTTCTGTGGCAATGGGCTTGGATTTTATATTATTTTTCAGTCTTTTCAGATGTGGACCAAATAATAAAATATTCCTGTATGCCTCTGCAGTACAAGCATCGGTCCGTATTTTGTCAGTGAACTCTATTTTGAAACTAATAACAATGACATTTTAAATACAGGAATACATAACATTCTTTAAAATGGTTAACCTTTTCTTGTGACATTTCATTGCGTGTCTAATTAGCAGTAACATTTTGTTGTTTGCCATCTTAAACCTAACGGGTCCATAGCCTCGGAAAGCTAACCTGGCCTAAGCAATCAATCTTCATAATGAGTATTTCTATCTTTAAAAGTTCCTCTCCTCTTGCCCCTCTTTCCCATTTCTGTGGCACCAGGTTGTTCCATTTGCAACTTTCTGTCTGCGCTAGCCTTTCTACTAAGAAGTAGAACATGCCTCTTTTGTAACTTTTGCTTTGAGGTGCTTTTTTTTGCCAATTAAGAAAAGTTCATCCAATTTCTACTTTCATAGAGTCATGGAAAAATCTTTGGTGACCAGTCAAGTGAAGCAGAAATATAATAAGTTAATTTCCAAGAAGGAAAAACACACACACCAATTTCATATCATACTGTTGTATATTTCATTTCACTGAAAATCTTACCTCTGAGAAGCCATTTTCTCATAATAATGTTAGTGAGTTAGAGATAGCACAAATATTCAAGTAGTAATTTAATTAATAATTTTAGATTTTCCTAGGCATTCTTTCTATACTAACTCATAGTAGGAAAGGAAAAAACACCAATTATATCAGGTATTTAAAAAAATAAATCATTTTATTGAGGGCTCATACGACTCATCACAATCCATCCATCCATCCATCCTTTGTGTCAGGCATATTTGTGCATTTGTTGCCATCATCATTCTCCAAACATTTTCTTTCTACTTGAACCCTTAGTATCAGCTCATCAATTTCCCCTCCCCCCCACCCTCCCTCTCTCCCCCACCTTTGATAATTTATAAATTTTTTTCTTTTTTTTATATTTTATTAGGGGCTCATACAACTCTTATCACAATCCATACATATACATACATCAATTGTATAAAGCACATCCGTACATTCTTTGCCCTAATCATTTTCAAAGCATTTGCTCTCCACTTAAGCCCTTTGCATCAGGTCCTCTTTTTTTTATAATTTATAAATTATTATTATTTTTTCATGTCTTACACTGACCAATGTCTCCCTTCACCAACTTTTCTGTTGTCCCTCCCCCAGGGAAGGGGTTATATGTAGATCATTGTGATCAGTTTCTCCTTTTTCCCCCAACCTTCCTCTTCCCTTCCTGATATCTTGACTCTCATTGTTGGTCCTGAGGGGGTTATCTGTGCTAGAGTCCCTGTGTTTCCAGCTCTTATCTTTACCAGTGTACATTCTCTGGTCTAGCTGGATTTGTAAGATAGAATTGGGCTCATGATAGTGGGGTGGAAAAGCATTGAATAACTAGAAGAAAGTTGTATGTTTCATCGGTGCTATACTGCACCCTGACTGGCTTGTCTCCTCCCCACAAATCTTCTGTAAGGGGATGTCCAGTTGCCTACAGATGGGCTTTGGATCTCTGCTCTGCACTCCCCCTCATACACAATGATATGCTTTTTTGCTCTTTGATGCCTGATACCTAATCCTATCGACACCTCATGATCACACAGGCTAGTGTACTTCTTCCATGTGGGCTTTGTTGCTTCTTAGCTAGATGGCCACTTATTTATCTTCAAAACTTTAAAACCTCAGCCGCTATCTCTTTTGATAGCCGGGCACCACCAGGTTTCTTCACATTTGCTTATGCTCTTGCTTTGTGTTCAGTGATCCTGTCTTATCCCACCTATCTTATCTAGATAGACCTGCAGAGATAATAATATGCACAGAAACAAGACAGAGCAAAGCACAGCCACAAGAAACAAAATAACTAACAAATAACATCTACAAAAAAAGAAGAGCCTGTAAATAGTTCAACGTCTGTTCACCTTTAGGAGTGTTTTCTGAGACTAATGGGTTGCTATGTCTTGGCCCCACAGTCTGTGTTTGGTATTCCCCGGGGAGTTCGTTGCTCTGTTTCCCTTGTTGTTCTGTTGCACACCCTTAGTGTTTCCCCTCAGTGCAGTGGGATCAGATTTGGTGTAATTACTGTACTATGTCTCCCATGTTGTCCCCTGTAGCACTATGGGTCAGTCAGGGACATTGAGTCTTGTAGTGGGGCCATCCCTATGTTCCCCTCTGTCCTTTGGCTGCTCTGAGTGGGAATATCGTCCTCAGGTCTTGGTGGGTTAGGATGTGCTCCACTCTCTCTTCCTCTCCCTTCATTTGCTCCTGTGTGCTCTGATCAGACATGTCCCTCTCCCTGAGCTGTAGTTTCAGTGCTGTCCTCTGAGTGAATTCTTCTGTGGGGAGGCGGGGCTATCCACATAGTTGGGATTGAGGCTGGCCCCTCAGACTTCTCTATGGGTTCCCTGCTTCATTCCAGTATACCTGATATTTTAAAGACATGCATAGCCAGAGCCTTGGTGGCATAGTCATTAAACATTGGGCTGCAATTGACAAGGTCAGCAGTTCAAAACTACCAGCCTCTCTAAGGGAGAAAGACTGGGCCTTCTACTCCTGTGAAGAGTTACCATCTCAGAAACTCCCAGGAGTAGTTCCACCCTGCCCTAAAGGGTCACTGTGAGTCAACATCAACTCATTGACTGTGTGTAGCTCATCTAATTTTCACAATAGCCCTGTGGAGTACTACTGCTATGCCATCCTATAAACAAAACAAGATGAGACTCCGAGTTGTTGAATGAATTACTTAATATTATACTGTCATTAGCTGGTTTCATAACCCCGGGGAGCAAATTTATGAATTCATGTTCTCTCTGAAATCTTGCCCCTACCTTCCCTACATTCATTCAGTTGATGCCCATCTTCTCTTCCAAAGCTTAGTCTTTATTTTTTATGTTTTCACTATGCTTTAGGTGAAAATTTAGAGTTCACGGAGCAAACTAGTGTCCACTTCAAGAATTTGTACACAGTGTTTCATGACACTGGTTCCATGCCCCACCATGCATTAGCTCTCGCCCCATCTCTACCCTGGCTTCCTGTTTCCTTTCATTTGGATTTTTTTCCCTTTCATTTGGATTTTATATGCTTTATCATCTTCTCAACTTTAATTTCGAAGAAGTGTCTTTGTGCTTTCATATAATGGGTTTCTCTCTGCAGCACTTTCTTCAAGCCTATTATTATTTTATGACCTTGTTTGTTATTAGCTGATTGGTGGTTTTAGGTCCAGATCAGAAGACTATCTTAGGGAATAGTGTTGAGGTTCTTCCCATCTCTCTCAGACCAGTAAGTCTGGTTTTTATATGAATTTGAATGTTTGTTGTGAATTTTCTTCTGCTCTGTCCAGCCCTCTCTGGTCTGTGGTTATCCCAGTCAGAGTAGTAGACCCTGGTAGTGAGGCATCATCTAGCTCTTCTGACCTCGCGTTATAGAAAATGTGGCACATGTGGTCCAGTCATCCTTTGGACTAATTGCTCCCTGGAGACTTTAGTTTCCATCCACTCCTTGTGAAGAGTCTGATCGAGGTATCTTAGACAGCCATTTTCAAGTTGTTAAGAGCTCAGATGTTACTCACAAAACAGGATACAGACCATGGTCTTTCTGAGCAATGTTGTCACAGCTGATGTAAGCTCACACTTAATCTTTGGTGAAATGAACGGTCACAGATCGAAAAGTCCATGGGGAATTTCTACTCTATACACATGGGTTTGCCATAAGTCAGAATCAACTTGGCAGGAATGAGTTTGGTTCAAGAAAGGATTGTGAAAGATTTAGAAGAGCAGTTCTCAACAAGTGGGCCGTGACCTCTTTGGGGATTGAACGACCCTTTCACCAGTATCACTCGATTCTGAACAGTAGCAAAATTATAGTGATGAAGTAGCAATGGAAATAATTTTATGGTTGGGGAGTCACCACAACATGAGGAACTGTTTTAAAGGGTTGCAGCATTAGGAAGGTCGAGAACTACTGATTTAGATTGAGATGTCAGGCCAGCTTTGAAATCCTAAATGTTCCCAGCATCATATGCAACAAGAAGGCCCAATAGGAAAATACTTGAAAATGAATGATGGAATTTGAGAATGAAGTAATCAGTGATGAGTGCATCGACCTTTTGTGTGCTGGAAAGGTAATGATGAAATCATTTCTAGTTGCTTGGAGGGTGGACAGGAAATGACAAATTGGATAAATTAGCATAAAATACTATTTGTCAAATTTCCCATTATAAGATTAACAGAAGAGGCAAGTGAGCTCTGTGTACAGGGATCAGCAGGGCCCATCTCCATGGTTTGACCTGGACAACACCAGGAGTTAGTGCAGGTATTTGCCTCAGAGTTCTAGGGCTCCTGTAAACAAAAAATGCCTCAAGTGAGCGGTTTTTAAAGACAGGCAGGCACTTATTTCCTCACATCCTCCTAAAATTTGAAAGTCCAAGTCAAGGTCTTTGTCATAGTGTTGACTAAAAACATCTTGTTCGTTTTCCTTGGTTCCTTGATAGTTTTCACTTGGCATCTTCCTTTCTGTGTGTGTGTGCGTGTGTGTGTGCACGCGTGTGTGCGCGCGTGTGCCTGCATCTGTGTTTAATCTACTTCTTTTATATCCATCCTATTAGGGTATGATTTAATTGACATTATCAAATGAAAACCTATTTTCAAATGGGATTGTATTGACACCAGATAGGATTCTAGATAGGATTTCTGGAGGGCGCAATCTAATCTTTAAACACAACAGCAGGAGAAGTGGACTCAGAATTTAAACAGGAAATGGTTGGTTTGTTGTTTGTTTTATTTTATGATGAAATGGGGCTTCAAGAAACCACAGTAGAAGGGGTTGATGGAGAAGCATGTTGGACAGACTGATGGGACTGTGAGCTGCTATGTCAGGCAGCCGTGGACAAGACACTTTGAACAGTGTCAGGAAGGTGACAAGAGTGGAGGTCGTTTCATAAAATATTACTAATCTGAGCCAACCACAAGTGAACCCACAGGATGATCCAGCAAAGACATTCCTTACAAACCATAAAACTGACCACACACGCTAATAGCTGATTCAGCGAGAAGTCAGCTTTCTCTGAGGCAAAGCTGCTCGGAAGAGTGGAGTAGGCACGAGGACAATTATGTCCTTTTTTTCTTCAGCCAAGAGAGCAGTCCACTTATATTCCTGTCTGAGACCGTGCCCTAGACAATTCTGAGGTCCAGGAGTTACTGCAGGGAAAACTGTAGGAACAACTATGATTCGTGTGTGTGATCTGCACTCTGTCCTTAATAACTCTGGTTTTATTACGAGTCATTTTTCAGGTGCCTGGCCTGAACTACATTTTATCTAACAGTTTCATTTAAGTGGGGAATGCTCAGTGATTCAAACACAAATAAGAAACGCACATTTCCTGCCCCCGCTATAGAGTAGTTATGGATAGAAACATCCACACGCACGGGAGAATTCAAGATGGGGAAGTAGTCATGGGATATGGACACACCTGTATAGATTCTAGGCAGGGACATTGCTGTACTCACTTTTGGAGCACGTTTTTGCTACGTGTGGGCATTGCAAACCTCTCTCTTGCTAGTTGGAACTTTGGGGCTGCTTTCAACCTATCAAATCACAGATACATTTCCTGATACAGAGTAAGAGCCGAATAAGTACTAGTGTATAAATACTTGTAGCAAATGTACACACAATAGCGATTCATAGATGCACACTCATACATTCGTATAGCTATGTGTCTTTCTGAATGATTAAACCTTTAGGACAGGATTTGAAAAAATAAATATAATGTCAGTGCCTGCCACCTAAATGATCTCAGAATAATATTTGTGAAGTGACTAGACTGCTGAAACAACCTGCTGTTAGGTGCCATCAACTTGGTTCCTACTCAGAGTGACCTGAAGCATGACTGAAGGAATGCCGCCTGGCCCTGCACCATGCTCACCTTTGCTCCTATGCTTGGGTCCCAGAGAAACGCTTCCACTGGATGGAAAGGGAAGCTCTTCAGTTTTGTCCCAGGGCAGCTCACCGTAGAACATTTCATGGCTGTGGCAGCAATCATCTGGATGGTAACAGTTGAGGAAACATTGCGTTACCAAAATATGAGTGAGGCTTCAATATGCGCATGTTGGTGTCTGTGGGGGCAGGAGCAGGTGGCCAGGGAGAAATTTGAGATGGAGAAAAAGAAGAATACATAGCTTATAGACTTGTTTTCGTTAAAATTTCTGCTACGCTTACATGATAAGTTCTTGAATTTCCCTCGGTGTGATAGTGGGCTATGCATCACATTTCTAACCAGAGGGCCAGCTGTTTAAACCCACTAGTCACTGCTTGAGAGAATGATGCTGCTCTCTGCTCCCAGAGATTCCAGCCTCAGAAACCCACCAGGGCACCTCTACTCTGTCCTAGAAGGTCACTACTCTGTCCTAGAAGGTCACTATGAGTCAGATCCCACTCAATGGCAGTGAGTGAATGGGTGTTTTGTCTATTATTTTCATCACAAAATAATGTAGGGCCATGCAGTGTTTTGTTTTTTGTCTTGGGTTTAGCGTCACTATGGGTCATAGGCAACTCAATGGCACCTAACGGCACATTGTTATTAAAGTTGTGTGTGTGTGTATGTGTGTGTGTGCGCCAGATTTCTATAATCACGTCAAACACGTCATTGCTCCTGTACTGTGAAATGATACTCAACATTGCCAGAGCATTTTGTACCGCAATGCATGTATACAAAGAGAGAGTCAGAAACGCATCACATTGATTACAAAAAAACCCATGGGTAAGAACAACAATGATAGTTTATTGTAGAATGAGTTATTTCTTGGGTGACAGGACTTTTGATTGATAAAATTTCAGAAATACCTGGACACCCTGACACTTGAATATTGTAACTTAATTGATAATTCAGTTAGTGAACATTCTACCTGCTTTTCTGTCCTTAAAAAACAAATGAACAAAAATTCTAATCTAGGATTGGAATATCAAATTACGAGAAAAGGAAAAATTGAAGTGTCCAAATCAATAAAATTCTAGCCTGAAATAGCAGTTACTTGGTTTTACATTTTGAACTTAAAATATAAAGCTAGGCTGGATCATTGCCTTAATGATCTTGTTGTTGTTGTTAGGTGCCATCTAGTGTGTTTTGACTCATAGCAACCCTATCTACAATGAAGGCTACACTGCTCAGTCTTGTGACATCCTCACAATCATTGTGTTCGAGCCCATCATTGCAGTCCACTGTGTCAGTCCATCTGATCCCGAGTCTTCCTCTTTTGCACTGCTTGTCTACTTTAACAAGTAGGATATCCTTTTCCAGGGAGTGGTCATTCCTGATAACATGTCCAAAGTACATGAGACAAGTCTTGCCATCCTTGTCTCTTGGGAACATTCTGACTGTACTTCTTTTAAGACAGACTCATTGGTTCTTTCGGCAGTCCATGGTACTTTCAATATTCTTCCCAGGCACCCTAATTCGAGTGCGAACTATTCTTCTGTCTTCCTTATTCAATGTCCAATTTTCACCTGCATATATGAGGCAACTGAAAATATCATGTGTTAGGCCGGGTTTACTAGAGAAACAAACCCGGTGACACTCATATATGTGTAAGAAAGAGCTTTATATCAGGAATAATTGTATATCAGGAAAACATCACAACCCAGTTCAACTGAATTCTATAAGTCTGATACTGGTCCATAAGCCCCTCTTGGACTTATGCAGTCGCATGCAATGGTGCCAAATTCAGGAATATCACTGGCCAATGGGTGCAAAGTCTTGTGGATCCAGTGGCAGTAGGCACATCTCCAGGGTTCTGGCACATCTTAGAGTGGCTCACCAGCAGGTAGGTGAAGGCAGTGGGGTGGGTTGAGGTTTTTAGGACCCTTCCTTATATGACAGTCATGCCCACAAAGAGGCACCATCAGATTGGCCTGATTGACAGGCTAGACTCCAGGCCTACACTTCAAGTTGACATGAAATTATGTAACTACCACACACCACCCCTTGTCAACTTGATATGTTTACACAACTCTTTAGCCACACATAGCTTCTAAAACAAAGACAATAGTAAAATCATATTTATGCCTGAAAGGATCAAACTAAAATGCATACAACTCAAAATGTGTCAGCCTCATTTAAACGTAATATTCTATAAGTGAACAAAATGAAAATATTCCATATTTAACAAGTGCAATTTTGTGAACACCCACACCATAGTCTTATAATCCTATGGACATATTGTCCCACCCATGAAAGTTTGAAAGCCAGCCACTTCATGCGGCTATCTCCACCACCACCCTGCCGCCCCCTCCATTTAAGGTATTTAACTTACTGCCCATTTATACCAGCCCAGTGCTCTGAGGAGGCAAGCATGTTCTTTGATGTGGAGGATCTTCATTCCAGTTAGAACCTTGTGATTCCTCATCCATAAGCAAAGTCAAATCAGGACAGGTCATCCACAAAATAGGCAGTGATATGCATCAATCCACAGGTTCAAAAATCTTCTCTTCATCTGGTCTGGCTCTGGCCAACTCAGTGTGGGCCACCTCACTGAACCTCACCAGGGTGCCCATGGGCCACTTTGCCTTTTGACCTTCACAAATTCTCAATAACCCTAGCCCCGTAGGGCTAGGTCATGCCATAGGCTCAGATCCTGCACAACTCTGTAAACTTCAGACTAGCCAACCTGCTCTCCTCTCTCTTCTAGCCCCTGTGAACCAGGTCACGGGTGCCAATGGCCAGATTCAACCCATCTCTCTATTGCTGTATTTCTCCCACTTCCTCTGAACAAATAGATCTGGTGGCCACCTGGTGGGACACACGCTGCTCCCAGGGTTCCTTTAATATTCAGTCCTAAAAGTACTAACTGTTAACCAAAAGGTTGGGAATTTGAGGTCACTCAGAGTCAAATTGGAAGAAAGACTTGATTATGAAAACTCTGAAAACACATCCACTGATAGCTCCATGGAGCATGGTTCCATTTTGACACACATGAAATTTCTATGTGTCCGAATGGCTCCTGGTATACTGGTACATTAGATCCTTAAGCCCTGAGCAATACTGAAGCTAAGAGGATTTCTCCAGCAATGTTATGAACATATGACTTTTAAAACAAACTTTATATTGTTTGTTGTAATGAAATACTATACAAAGCAAACTCACTGCCATCGAGTCGATGTTGACCCATAACACCTCCCCCTGTGGATTTCCCAGACTGTAACTATTTTCCAGAGTAGAAAGCTCGTCGCTCTTCAGAGGAGCTGCTGGTGGTTTTGAACTACTGATCATGTGTATTGCAGCCTGATGCCTAACCATTACACAACCAGGGGTCCAACAATGACATATAGAGTATGCTGAGAAATTATCCTCTAAGCTGTTTATTTATATTCACTTGGGCTATTTCAAAACTTTAAAAAGTTTTCAAATGAAAGTTTGACGGAGGTGAAAATTAAATCTGTCCTGAAGCATATTTTGACAAGCCAGCCTTAATAAAAATATCATACAATTCATGTAGGCTAACTTAGACCATCTGAGGAATGAATTCATATGAGCTCAGTGATGTTTTCAGGAAAGTTTCAGGGAACACAGTTCTTAGATGATACACAGTTTGGTAAGGTACACCTAAGTGCTATATATTCAGGCATATGCCGAAAAAGATGTTTATTTTACACATTTTAAAATACTTTTATGTACACTTTCCACATGTATACTTCTTTGAGTTCAACTACACACACACACACACACACACCATAAATCAAGTTATTTTCTTTTATCCTAATATTTTTCTGTTGTTCTTGGAACAGAAGAAGTTTGTCCCCTGGAAATACATCTTGTTTCAATTATTAACGAACCCTAGAAACAACAGGCATTTTGATATAGCACTGCTTAGAGAAATCACCATTTAAAAATATGCATTGTTTTCTGACTTTAAAAATACACTGTTATAAATATAGATGAGCGTGGTATTTTCTGTGGTAGTTAAAGTGTTGCATTGCATACAACTGCAGTGGTAATAAGACATTTTGACTAAATCCCACACATTTTAATTTAAACACTAATAAATACTGAAAACAAACAGCTAAAAGGCAGTCTTAAGTCCTCCCCCAGAAGCTAAACTGCTAGCAAGAGAAGAAATATTCTTTTGTTCCCATTATTTATTTACTTGGGGGAATTGAAGATTCTCCGTGATAGCAGCAACGCTGAAGCAGGTAGACGCTTTTTTACTTTGGATCAACTGTTGGTAGATTTCAAAGGATTTCAAATGGAAATGATGGCACTCAACCTTGGAGAGGAGAGGGGGATTGTGCTTCAACCATCAATGTTGGAACGCTATGAATGACTGCACCCATATAGCCGCAAAGAAAATAGAAATTGTGGAGATTTTGTTCCCACACACTTCTCCCATTTCCTTGTCAGTATACGAAAATAATCACTCACTTTCTTGGATGAAGGCCATTGAGCCACTATCTCAAAAAAAAAAATGAAACCCAGCGAGAGTATTTTGGGGAATTTGTTTGTTGAGGCTAATTGTTGATTTGATAACGCCTTGCTTTGTTTAGAGAGGTAGAAAGATTTATTTTGGGCTGTATAATTATACCCCGTGGTAAAAGAAAACAAATACACTACATGATTTGGCAAGGGAAACTACACCGAAAACGTAAATATCACAAAATGATCAAATGATCACAAGACAACCAGAAGCTGTTTTTCGGAGCTCTGTGATGTCCCAGGAGTGCTGAATATTGGAGGAGGCAGAGCTCCGCTTTGGGGAGTCCAAGTGCCCCACTGGCATCGCTGCTTTGAGCAATCTCTGTAAAAGGTAAACCCTGAATTTGTAGAAGAAATGTTATAAGAAGTGAACTTTGTAAAAGGATGTGGCACTCAGCCTCCAGTATGTGTGAAGTGCAAGGCCATGGTGTCGTGATTATCAGGAACAGAACTGCAGGTGCCCACTCTGATGGAAGCTCTGAGGAGCAGTGGGACCATGTGCCGATTGCTGTTACTGTTAGATGCCCTCAGGTTGGTTCTGACCCATAGCACCCCGCTGTGGAGCAGAATGAAACACTGCTCTGCCCCACTTGGTCTGGGTTGAAACCATTGTTGCAGCCACTGTGTCAATCCATCTCTCTGAAGTCCTTCCTCCTTTTGGCTGCCTCTTCACTTTACCAAGCAAAATATCTCCCTCCAGACCGGTCTCTCCTGACATGCCCAAAGTATGTGAGACTAAGTCTCGCCATCATGGCTTCTCAGGAGCATTCTGGTTGTACTTCTTCCAAGACAGATTAGTTTGTGTTTCTAACAGCCCATGATACTTTCAATATTCTTCACCAGCACTGGAATTCAAATATGTTGATTCTTCTGAAAGCATAAAAGAAAATAAACAGCTGATCGACTCAATGCAGACAATGCCTCAGGGTTCACCTCCTTCTACCCAGAGGAGAGCAAGGGAAAATTCACTATATTGATTTCTTCCCTGATTGCTGCACCCCTAACCTCTTGAGCTTCCTTTTGGGTAAGCACTGCAGAGACACTGAAAGAATAGACTTCTTTTTTTTAAAATCAAGTGGTATGTATCATGCAGAAAACATTTAAGATAGCTGCTACCTTTGGAAAGGACTGCTCCCTAGGTTGACTCATGGGTGGCATTCAGGAACTTCGGTTTCAGGAAGGTCTCCACCACTCCATAATTGAAAATAGTGGTTACCTATGCCTACCCTGTTAGAGAAACAATATGGCTTATACTGACCTCTAGTTTGAGATATCTAGAATCTTAGTGCTTGCTGGAGAAAGATGCTTACAGGACCCACCTCTAACGAACCCTGGGATTCTGAGTCTCTAATGAGTTTCCTGGGTACACATCATTTTGCATGGGTTACAACTCACTGCTAGAAGAAAGTAGTGCATTCCATGCTCATCCACTTGGGGAAATCTCTTGGACCTAGCATCTATTTTCCTTTGGAATCTGTCCTCACATCTTTTCCCTTTGTTGTTTCTGCTTTGCAATCTTTCACAGGTCTTTACTTGTAAGCGAAGTCCTGCAAGCCTTCTTAATGGGTTAACAAATGCAGAGCTGGTTTGGGGCGCCCCTTCTACAACATAATTATGTAATATTATGCATCTAGCACATTACTAGCTCTCATGTGTCTTTAGGAGAACCGAGAAAATAACCACTCAAGTAATTTTCTATTAAAATAATAATACTTTTTTTAAACAGCCGAGGACGACTCAGTGTTCCAGATTACCACCGTGTCCTCATTGTACTTATTCTGTTGCCTGCTGTGGAGTTGCCTTTAATTCAGGGCAGCTGAACACACCACTGAACTCTAATTTCCATGCTGCCCGGTCTCCTGTAGCGGAGTGGTTATGCTAACCTCAAGGTCAGTAGTGCACAACCACTAGGCACTGCTTGGGAGAAAGAAGGAGCATTCTACTCCCATAGTTAAAGTCTCAGAAACTCACAAGGGCATTTTTACCCTGTCCGAAAGGGTCACTGAGAGTCAGCATTGACTGGATGGTGGTGAGTTTGGGGTGAGTTTTTTTTGTTTTTTGGTCCTGTGCCAATTCCCATGATGGGTTACTGAGTAGATCATGATGGGTTACTGAGTAGATCATGATGGGTTACAGAGTAGATCATGATGGGTTACTGAGTAGATCATGATGGGTTACAGAGTAGATCATGATGGGTTACTGAGTAGATCATGATGGGTTACAGAGTAGATCATGATGGGTTACTGAGTAGATCATGATGGATTATACAGTAGATCATGATGGGTAATACAGTAGATCATGATGGCACCTAAGTTTTTCCTACCTGAATCTTAGAAGTTGATTACTAAGTTTTTCCTCCCAGTTCATCCCAGTATACAAGCTTTAATATTCAGGATGACAACAACTTTCCACTGACAAGTGAGTGATAACTATGCATGAAATGAATCGGCTAGGCACTGAGCGAGGGCACCTGGGTGGGGAGCAAGGCTTCTGTTACGACCATCCAGTGCTGAGATCATTCTTTATTTTTCCCCCAAACATTCTATTAGGGACCTCACACAACTCTTATCATAATCCATACATACATCAATTGTGCAAAGCACATCTGTACAGTCTTTGCCTTCAGCATTCTCAAAGCATTTGCTCTCCACTTAAGCCCTTTGCATCAGGTCCACTTTTTCCCCCTCCCTCTTTGCTCCCCTCTCCCTCATGAGCCCTTGATAACTTATAAATTATTATTTTGTCATATCTTGCCCTGTCCGACATCTCCCTTCACCCCCTTTTATGTTTCTTAAAAATAAAAATGCGAGTCTATTCAAAGCTTTCCACTGAAAGAAAAGGACAAAAGAATGAAAAGATCTACTAAATGTCTGCTTCCTTTAGATAAGTTTAGCCCAGGAATGGTATACACTCTAAAGCAGCGGTTCTCAACCTGTGGGTCACGACCCCTTTCGGGGTTGAACAACCCTTTCATGGGGGCCACCTGATTCACAACAGTAGCAAAATGACAGTGATAAAGTAGCAGCAAAAATAATTTTATAGTTGGGGTTCACCACAACATGAGGAACTGTATTAAAGTGTGGCGACATTAGGAAAGTTGAGAGCCACTGCTCTAAAGCCTGTCAGACATAGATAGTCACAGACTGAACCCATGCAACAACATCCACAGCGATACTGAGAAGCCAGGAGATAGTCACCTGCCTAACAGGAAAAGGAATGGATTAAATACATGTACCGTATACAGTTGGTTGTGTCTCCCATTAATGGATGAACTACTACGGAATCTAGAATGTGACTTGCTATTTAGTATTGATTATGTAAATATTTTTGAGTTTAAGAACTCATATATTAGTTTCTATAATTTGATAAATGGACTCAAACCAATGACTTCCTGACTCCAAAACCTGTGCTTTGCCTGTACCAACTGCTTACGATTTTTATGTAAATTAAGGCAAACTAATGAGGGAACTACATCACTTTGAACTAAGGTGAACCTGACCCAAACTATAGTATTTTTAATTGTCTCTTGGTGAATACCACCAAGGAATTCATGCTTGTGATTTTGGAGTTGGTGAAGAGTATTGAAATTATTGTGGACTACCAGAACAAACAATTAATGTCTTGATAGAAATACAGCTAGAATTCTCCTTAGAAGCAAGGATGTCTAGACTTCATCTCACAAACTTTGGATATGTTATCAGAAGAAACCTGGAATTGGGCAGCACGCTTGACAATGTAGAAGGGCATGAGGAAGCATAAGACCATCAATGACGTGGATTGACACAGTGGCCGGAACACTGTGACCAAACAGCAATGATTGTGAGCCTGGCTCCGGTCCCAGCAATATTTTGTTCTGCTGTACATAGGATCCCTGTGAGTTGGAACTGACTTGGTGGCACCAAATAGCAACAGCAATGAGGGAATTAGAGCACAGAAAAGCTTAGTAACTTCACCATGTTTATTTATTTAACATGTATATTGAACCGCTGTAGGCTGGGATTAGACCGTGGGAAATAGAATGAAAATAAATTAATAAATGGCAGAGAGAAGAAAAGAATAGTAAAACAAGAATATTGTAAAATAAACTCGAATCATAAAATTGGATATAGAGGTTCTGGGATTAGATGATTCTCTATGGACCATATATATAGCTAATCATTCCAAGGGGTCATAGTTTGTCATAAAGTTTGCCTGATTCAAGGTTTGTATTAAGATCCTTGGTACAACCATTCAGAGGAACTTTGTTCTTGGCCTTGCCAATTTGAGGAGCTTCAGGGAGGGAGAATTATGTGCATGTTGTCTCTATTGAAGCAATAACCTAGAAAAAGCATGAGAATGTAAGAAATCAAAGTAATTAGGCTTCAAGTGCAAAATGTCAAGGCTTTCTCTAGTGATTAGTGCTGACTAACCCCCAAATCAAATGATACACACTCAAAAGTTGCATTAGGAATGTGTCATTCATTTTAATATATCCCAGGCCCAGTGTGATACAATCAAACCAAAAACGAGAACGTGGTAAATCAGGAGCCCACCAAGTGCGAGGAACTAGGTTGAAATGAGCAAGATGCAATCTTTAATTTTAAAGACCATGCAGTTGAGAATGTGAAGAGATTGCGCAGAAGCACCAATATATTGGCTACTTTGGAGTGTGACTGGGTTATATGGAACTCTGACTGAAATGGTTTAAAATAGAGCCCCATTAACAGAACACTGATTTGAATTGGGCGGGGAATGCCAGGAGTCATTGTTCCACCATTGGGCTTTCTTGTTTCAGGACACAACCATGAGTATTGTAATTTCCTACAAACTATAGAGATGTTTTTAAATAAATGTCTGTAGTCCACCTTTTACCTGATGTGGTTGGATCCATTTGGTTAATATCCATGATAATCCATAAGGAAAGAACCTGGAATATATTTTTTATAAGTGGAAATGTTCATCTTCTTTCTCCAATTCCTCGATACAAATGTGTCTAAAATGATATATTTCAAGGATTAAGATATTTGGGTTATCACACTATCATATTTCTCTGGAAGAAAAATAAGTACATGATTCACAATATATACTCTACAAATTCTTTAGCTACATATTTCCAAATATTTTGAAAACTTTAATTATTAAACAATGTATGACTTGTCAGAACAAAAATGTATTTCATATTTTGCACACACAAAAAGCACAAGTTAAGGGGAATGTTCTCTCTTGCTTCATGTGTCCATGTAAGACTCATATTAATTGCCAGAATGGAAAAGGGTTCAACTGCAGTTTTAGGACTTCTTCCCATTCCTATGGACACAATGCTGAGCAATTGGGTTCGCATCCATGGATAATGGGAGGTAAACTTAGGTGACGTGCGGCCCAGGTGCCAACATAGGTCCAGATGATGCATGCTTTATTTAACTCAGTCCTGCCTGTGTTTTACACAAGTTGGTATAATTTTACATGTATTCAATATTAACAGTGTATATTTATGTTATTATTACACACACACACACACACACACACTCAAGCTTAAATTAAGGAGCCCTAATTATATAATACTAGGAGTCCCCATAGTGTAGTAGGTTACTCATTTGAACTGCTAACTGCAAGGTCAGTAGTTCAAAACCACTAGCCATTCTGAGGCTTTCTATTCTCATTAAGATGTACAATTGCCGAACCTTATTGGGTCACTGTGAATCATAATTTATTTTGTGGAAGTGACTCTTTTAGAGCTTGAGATGTGTCCTTTAGCATCCTTAGAGACTTGCAGCCTTAGACACCACATGGACCAGTTCTCCTCTGTTCCACCTAACAGTGACTTTAGTTAGTTTCTCTATCAGCCGGCCTTGGCTGGACCACAGATGGTTTGTTGGTTTGTGAGTTTCAGGTTTTTATTTATTTTTTAAATCTACAGAATGGGGTAATACTCTGTAAGATACCATGACAGAATTCTTATGATTATTAAATGAATCCATGGATCTGAATGCCTAGCTGGAGAGCCTACTATTATTACTTGAACATGGGAAAATTGATACACGGGAGGCTGATAATTGCCTGCAGTCACAAAAATAAACAAACAAGCTGCATTGGAGGAAACCAGCGAGTCAGGCTTTCTGGACTCTCTACAGTGTAGCGAGTGGACAGGAAAGGAAGGAATTTGCTTGAAATTGAGTTATTTCATTTCTGGAAGCCATTCCAATGTGTTTGTGAAAGATCGCATCATAATTTAGCATTAAAAATAATAATTTCTAATGGTCTATCCACTGACAACTTGACTAAGCCCTCCATCAATACTATTGAAGGGGAAGGATTAAAAATAGACCTCTAAGAGGATTTGATACTCCTGGTACTATTGACCTTCAACTCCGGAATATCATTTGATTGTGCTTCTGTTGTGTTTGATATCCTCACAGGACCCAGGTCTTTGCACCTTAATAATTTTTTGCAATGAGCAAGAAGTATCCTTTTTTTCCCTTTTATATTGGCGAATGGTTATAGAAAGAATGGTCTGTGGAGATCTGAAAAAGTGAATGCTCTTAAAACAATGTGCACCTGGTAGAAAATATTTGTGTCTCTTGCCTTCTTTTGCAAAACAATATGGTATGGAAGCCAATGAAACAGAACACAACATAAAATTATTTGGGCTCTGATTTCATTTCCAAGTAGTTCATAAATGTTAGAATTTTTTAAAAGATTTTATTTCTAAATAACACTTGCTGGATTTACTGCATATTTTAAAACAAAAAAATAGTAATTAAAATACATATTTAGCAAAAAATATGTCTGCCACAAAATTGTGTGATCTTGCTTGACTGAACTGGCTTTTCTGAGTTTTATATGTGTGTGTGTGTGTGTGTGTATATATATATATATATATCCTTCTATTTCACAGAGTTATTGAAAATAGATTTGAAAAGATCTACAAGAAAAATTCATAGTAAGAAATGTGCTTGAAAAAAATGCCACAAGCTATTAAAACCTCTACAGACGTTAGACAGTAAAACAGATGGTATCGTTTTTTTTCAAAATTGCAAATGGCAGCCAAGCCATCCACCTATGTAGATAGGCATCACTCTTCACACTCCCCTAAGAACCTTGTAAACTCTGGCCTTGGAGCTGTGAACCTCAGTGTCACTTAAGGCACCTGTCTCTCCAATCTTACCATGGTTTTCCTCGAGAACTCCACTTGTATTTCCCCATTAGCAATACCTTTTTCTTCTGCTTGTCATCAACCCTAGGGCTTTTGTAACTTTCCCTTGCCCAGAGGGATCAAGCTTTAGCGCCTCTCAACATTTTACACGACCCCCTGAAATCCAACCAGACCTAATTCCAGACTATTTCCACCTCTCTCCATGTCCTTTACTCCAGACATTCCAAATGCCATACTTCCATCGATATGTGTTTTCATGATTTTAAGCCTGTAGGATATTCCTCTCTGTAGAATATTCTCAAAATGACAAGATGGTATAAAAGTAAAAATGAAAGCATTTCCAGCTAAAAAGTACTACACTATAAAATTGTTAATGCTATTATCTAAATCTCACTCATATGAAAATCTCACCCCAGGCATATGATGATGATTTATTTTTTGAAAACTCTATCTATAGGATCTATCCAGGAACTGTTATTTCGCATTCTCAAATGAAAGAATCCTATCCGATGAATGGTTTTAAACTGAATAACTTTGGTGAAAGAGAACATTTAAATAGATTTCTTCCTCACCACTCTAGGAAATTGCATATAATTGCATATAATTTGATATTTTAGCACATGGAAATTACATTCTGAAGTAATCTGATTAGTTAAGAATGGTGCAATGGTATTGTACTTGCATTCTTTTTAATAATTCCTGTATCCCAAGAGGCCCAAACCCTTGAATAAACATTTCTGTGTGAGAGAAAAAGTGGGTAGAGAAGAGTTTCACTTCAGACTACAAAGTAGGCCTTAGGCAGTGATAAGTATGCTCTGTTCAAGTCCTGTGGTCTACTTTACTCAAGTTTTGTGGTATAGGTCTGGAAGCAGATATAGTGAAAGGGCTCTAAACTATTTTATTTGAGCACTTGTATCTACCTACCAGCTGCCATCAAGTCAACACCAATAATGGTCACCCTTTGTGTGTCAGAGAATTACGCTCTGATTTATTTTCAAGGGCTGTCTTTTTCATGTAAATCTGAACTTTCTTCCAAAAACCTTTCTTTCGAGTGTTCTGTGTGGACTTGAACCTGAGTGGACTTGAAGCGCCAACCTTGGGGTTGATAACTGATCATGCTAATTGTATCATACAGGGTCTCCACCTTGTCTGAATTTGTTGCTTTTCCATTTAACCCTCAACATGATATATCTGTATATTCCAACCACCACTCCCTTTTTCTGTGTAAGTAATGGGAATGAACCGGTGTAGAGAATCTGCCAGGGTCAGCCTGCCCTAAGGCAGCAAACCATCCTTGATGTTTTTTCACAGCCATCTGTTGAATATCTAATAAGCTCCCTTTGCAGTGTTTCGTGCCTGGACTACAAAAAAAGAGTACATC
Organism: Tenrec ecaudatus; assembly: GCF_050624435.1. Taxonomy (NCBI): domain Eukaryota; kingdom Metazoa; phylum Chordata; class Mammalia; order Afrosoricida; family Tenrecidae; genus Tenrec; species Tenrec ecaudatus. Next base: position 202,881,259 of record NC_134532.1, read on the forward strand.
AGAGATTGCTCCTCTCGAAGGAGTAAAAGTCTGTTAGGATGAAGTTCAGGTCTGAGTGGTTCTATTCTATAGCAATTCACCAAATCAGGCATGCCAAGTTGTAAAATGTAATCTATTGGTTATTCTTACCATTATGGTGTTTCCTCTCTTGTACGTCGGTCCTACTACTAGCTTTGATCTCCCCAAAATCCCTAATATGGTTCTATAATAAGAGAAAAGTAAGTAGAACACAACTAGATTTCTATTAACATTTTTCTGTTCTTATTACTTTCTGCCTCCCAATTGATTGCCCATATGGGGTCCCTTTGTATGTTAGCACTGGAACGTAAGGTCGTTTCAAGCTCCAACGTCCACGGTGGTGGTTGTTCCTGTTCTTGTTCTTGTTAGGAGCCTTTCGGTCTGTCCTGACTCCTAGCAACCCTGTGCAAATCAGGACAAACTACCGTCTGGGCCGGTGCCATCTTCACCATCATGGTTGTGTTGAGCCCCTGGGGCAGCCTCCGTGTCAGTCCCTCTTATTGAGGGTCCTCCTCTGTTTCGCTGACATCTCTACATTTCAAAAAATAAAGTCCGTTTTCCGGGCCTGATCTAATCTGATAACCTGCCCAAAGGAGGTGAGATAAAGTTTCACCCTCCACCCTTCCAAGGAGCATCCTAGTGGCACTTTGTCCATGACAGATTGGTTTATTCTTCTGGTAGACCATGATACTTTAGCTATTCTTCACCAAAACCATAAATCAAGTGTGTCAGTTTCTCTGTGTCTTCCTTATTCATTGTCCAACTTTCATATGCATATGAGGTATATCATGCTTGGGCCAGGTATACCCTAGTCCTCAAAGTAGATGTTCTAGTCTCCCAATAATATAATATATATATATATATGTAGAGAGAAACATATAAGTAATATATTATATATTGTATATAAGCAATATATATTATATATAAGCAATATATATATATAGTAAGCAAAAGGTACAATTTTCTATGTACCTTTTTGCTTACAGACTGTATTTCTTTTTCCCCCAACAGTTTTATTCGCATGGGATTAACATATTATATAATTCAGTAGTTTGATCATTCAATCATATCAAGAAGAATTGTATAATCACCATCATTTCAATTTTAGAGCACCCCACCCCAAGGTTAAATCGCCTTTAAGATGAGTTATGCAATCACATCCATCGTAGTGCTCCCTACCCCTTCCATCTTCATTATTTACTCCCGAAATCTCTTTCCCTCCCTACTCTCCACTCCTCCACCCCTGTGTTCCCGAGAATCCCCTTGTGTCAATTATTATCACTGTGCAGCCACTCCTTCTGGGCTTCAACGCTGGGAGACCCACCAGAAAACAATAAAACACCAAATCGCTCTAAGGTGGTGAGGTTAAAAACATAATAGTCTAGACTATATTTTCTTACTGTTCAACATTATGCATGGGTTTTTGGATTGAGTCTGTATTTAGTTAGAGTCCCTGAATTTGTTGTAAAGTTCATTCTTAGGGAAAGTTCACCACCTCCAAGTCCCAAACCAGGCTCTCCTTAAGAGTCAACTAAGTGAAAGGCAAAAGAGGAGGAAGGAGAGTCAGGGTGGGACCACTCCCAGCTTGACTACAACCTTCAGAAAGATGGGGAAGCACAGTTATCTTGTTCACTGGTGAATTCCCCAAATGTAGCACAGTATATGAATATAAGTATTCAATAGATACATGTTGACGGATGAACCCAGAACAAGGAGGTGTATAGAGGATTTGGTATCAAACAGTACTTCCCATCTTCTTAAAGGAAATAAAGGGTGGTTCCTTCAAAAAATGTTTTTTTAAGAAAAATAAAAGAATATATTTCGTTCAACATCGACTTTATCTTAAGGCTTGATCTACTGCTACATCTAGTTCCCATGACTTTTTAAAAATCATTTTATTGGGAGCTCTTACAGCTTATCACAACCCATGCATACATTCACTGTGGCAAGCAGAGCAACTTCTTTTAACATCAGAGAAAACAATTATTATGAAGAATGTGAAGATGAAGACCTCTTCATCTGGACTTTAATAATGCAGGAGGGGTTAGAGTTTTTTAAAAAAGAAGTATCATGCTTTCTAGCTTCCCATCCTTCTTAACTCTGTGCCTTCATGATCTTAAGCAACCCACTCCAACATAAATGATTCAGAAAGATGAAAAATACCATCAGAAAATGGTCTGTGCCTTTGCCTTTCATAATAATATCTGAGCCCTCTCTTGGGAAGGAGGAAAACAAAAATTCGATAGTCTTACCTGCAGTTAAGGTATGCCACATGCAAATTAGCACCAATCCTGCGAGAGAGTCAAAGGCAAGGGGGATCTCCTTTACTTCCTAACATTTATTCAGTTTTGCTCAGATTTTAGCAGGAGGATTACACTTTCTTCCTGGTTCTTCCAGGACAATATTTTGAGTTGGTGTAAGTTATTCACCTTCAGGGAGGTGCATTTTGGGCAGATCTTTAATAGCCTTACATTCATAATGCCCTGTAATTGACATTGTAACTATTCTTTTCCCCAATAGACGGTAAAGATGGGATTTTATGGACAGCCCTTCTTTATTCAGCTATGAAATATTTCTGAAATTCTACTATGTAATGCATTGTGCTCACTTCTATAGGGAAGAAAGAGATCAACACTAGTCTTGAAAAGAGCTATCCAGCAATCAGACATCAGTGGATTCTGAGATAAGCCACATGTTGTTAGGTTCATGGCTGAGCAAAGCTTTGCGATGAACCATGTTATAATGGTCGTAGAAAATGCAATCGGCATGAAGAAAGAATACGATGCAGTTTCATCAGTGATGAGAATCCTGTAGTGTTAATGTGGCACAGGACCAGGCCATGTTTATCTATTGTTCATAGGTCTCGGCGGGTCATAACTGACTCGGTGGCATCTAACAACAACAACTGATTTCCCACCAAGAAATGCTATTGGACACCTCCAGTAGTTCAAGGATCGCCATCCAATGTTGAGTTGATGTCTCGAGACTTTTCAATAGCCCTAATGATTCTCAAATTTTTAGCAACAAAAACTACTGCTACTACTACATCAACAACAATAGCAACAAACCACATAGTTTGTGAGAGTTTGGGAAGCAGCCCGAGGAAAGTAAGACAGCAAGAAGACACAGGCAATTGGGTCCCCAAGCACTTTGGCCACCAGCGTTTCCCTATCACCCTTCTGTCACATACTCAATGCAAATTTCTGGTAGAAGCATAGAGCTTTTAATTTTTATATGTTTTTAAATTATGATTATTATATCATGTTACTTATACTATGATTTTCATTTATAACTTTGCCCACACTTTAGAGGTAAACCATGTGAAAAATCGAAGGCATATTCTCTCTGTGATTACTCTCCTTGCTTAAGATCATATAGCTGATTATACCAGAGACAGCGACCCAGCCTCCTCTGACGTTAAAGAACTTGTACTTATTATATTAAAGAAGCAGAAAGTGAGGCTTTCTGTATCTCCATAGTGTGTAGCCTCTCATCCAAACTATCTTTTCACCAGAGCTTGACACAGAGCCTAGTGTATTAATAGGTAATCAGTAAATGACTTTTTCATTAAAATTAGTGAGACATTACAACAAAAACTATAACATTGTATAACAATATCAATAAATATGTTGCCAGTTAAATGCCTGGGTGTAACTGGGGGTGGGGGTTGGAGGGAGTGTGTCCTTTTTACATTTATTTGTTCATTCCTTACCAGATACCAGTCCAGGTATTAAAATTGAGTGATGAGTAAGATTATCAAGTTCCCTCTATCTTTGAGCTTATATTCCAATAGATGAGAGAGTTAAGCAAGTGAGTAAATTAAAGAGCTATTTTAACAGAATTGTAGATGAATGGATATATTAGATTATGTAATATATGTTAATAAAATTATTACCATATATACTCAAGTATAAGCCAACCAGAATATTAGCTAAGACATCTAATTTTGCCACAAACCTGCATTAAAAAATGTGCTGAAAATCGCAGCTTATACACGAGTATATATGGGATCTAAAAAATGAAAGAGCAATTTAAATAGAAATAAGTGGTATGAAAGGGGGCAAGATAAGATAAAGGCAAGGCAGAATGGAAGGAATGAAGGGAGCATCGTGACACTAAACGTGCGTCTACACATAAGTGGAAAGAAGGAACAAGCCACTTGAAAGGCGATCATTCAGAAAGCAAACTGAGCTTCTGCAATGCCCTTTGTCAGGCAAGTGGACAGATCATCCCTAGAACTTGAATAAAGGCTAAAAGGGCAGTTTATTTAAAGAGAGGAAGGGATTGGTGCAAGATCTTAAACAATGATCAGGGGATATAACTATTTTTCTAAGAACCTCGGAGAATCAGCAGAAAGGCTTCGATTGAATGTGAGATGGCGGCAGGGTCCTTTTCAGAACACCCCAGCGCTGACTCATGTGATTTCTTATACTCTGACAGAACCCCTTGCTTCCTTTCCTTCGGGACATAGCCTCTTCTGGTGACACACTTGCTAAGGAAAACTGGGATCCATTCCCCGTTCCTGCTGGTGGTCCATAAACTTTCTGAGCGCAGGGGCAAGTCTAGTTTGCTCACGGTGGATTTCAGGGCCAACCTCAGCATTATGACAAGACATTTTGGGGGGACCACTTGAAAACAATGAAGGAAAAGAGAAAGAAAGTCAGAAAAAGAGGAAGTAAGAGACTACTCACACACTTCCTCGAGATGGGAAAAGAAAGAAATAAGAATGATCCTTCACAAATATAAGTGTTAAAAATGATATGATCCATGTTAAGGAAAAACGGGTTAGCTTAGATCAGTGCTTCCCAAAATGGATGATACGCCCCCTGGGAGGCACTAGAACAATCGAAGGGGGTTACAGATGCACATACTTACACTTTATCCTGGATCGCAGGCTAAAGAACTAAAGTTTTTTAATTCCCAGGGCATGAGTGCTGAGTAATTTTGTTTTTTCTCAAGTAGCTTTTGGGATCTATGCCATAGAGGAAAGAGTTGAAGCAAAAATATGTAGGATATACTTATAAATCTAAAGGATAAATGTGAGATGATCCATAGCAAAGAAACCAGTCACTAACAGCAACAACAATGAAAAAGGATAGAATAAAACGAAAAAGACAGGCGTAGCTAGACAGAAAATGAAACATCAGCTTGAGAAAGAAACGACAATCACATTAACCTTTAGAATGATCCACAATTTAAAAAAGAAAGAACAAAAAGAAAAGAGATAGAATGAAGCTGAGAGGAGCATAATAGCAAAAGGAGCAAAACGTAAAGAAATAAATCCACCTACAATCAAGTCAACCAGGCGTAAGGAAGACAAGTGTATCTTAGGACATCGTAGGAGCAAATCACATTAGAGGTTATTAAAAAAGGCTAGTCCATTATGGGTTTGGCTTAGTGTTGCTGCAGGAGAGTTAAGACTCAAAACAAATGGCTTTGATCACTGCACAGCCGTTCAGGAAGAGAAAGCTTACCCAGAAGGCACAGAGTGGATTTTAGAAACTGCCCAACTATATTTCTATTTAGCTAACATAAGCTGCATTCAGAACATGCTGTGATTATAAATTATATTATTGCTGAAATTTGGAGTGGATGCTAAGGGCTAGCAATTAAAATGAACTTCTACAGCATCCTGAACTCCTCTGTTCATGAAAAACCTCATTTTTCTCTGGCTCAAGTTTCTATCTCCTATTTTGTAAAGCTACGATCCCCCGATGCACCCCCAGGCCTGGTGTGTTAGTCTGGGTTGACTAGAGCAATGAACTCATAGGCACAAGTATGTGTGTCAGAAAGAGTCTTATATAAAAGAGCAATTGTATATTGGGTAAACATTTCAGCCCAGTCCAGATCAAGTTCATAAGTCCAATATTAGCCCATACATTCTATACCAGTCCATAAATTCCTCTTCAGACTCATGAAACACCTGCAATGATGCTGAATGCAAGAAGATCACAGCCAGTGGGTAGAAAGTCTTGTGGATCCAGTGGACGTGGAAGCATCTCAGCTCTGGCAGGTGTCTCTACATGGCTCCTCCAACTCCAGGGCACTAATGTAACTCCATGTATCTGATCAGCAGGAATGTCTCCCAGGGAGAGAGCCTGTGCCCAACCTCCAGCGAGCTATTTATCTCCTTAGTGCCTCCTTTAGTGGTCATCAAGCTGTGACTAGATTCACAGGCTTAACTCCACTCCTTCACTCTTAATAGTCTCAAATTGACAACAGATTATGTAACTACCACACCTGGGTTGTACACAAAAACCACCAAGATCACAGAAATATGCTCGACTAGTGGGCAAATGTATTGAAAACCTCATGAGAGAAATTGATAATATCAGGCCTATTTCACAGGAGCAGCTAAGTAGACAAAGCAAGGGTGTTACTTTGAGAACCAGCATATGCTTGAATCAACCATGGTATTTTCAATCACCTCTTATGTAGGTGAGAGGTGGACATTAAATAAGGAAGGCCAAAGAGGAATCGGTGTATTTGAATTATGGTGCTGGTGAATATTGATGTACTGCATTACATGTTGGCCTGTTAACCACTAGGTCAACAGTTGGAAACTACCAGGGACTGCATGGGCAAAAGATGAGGCTTTTACTCCCATGAAAAGTTACCATCCCAGGACCCTAGAGAGACGGTTCCCGCCTCTCTGACGGGATGCCTCTGAGTCAGAATTCACTCAACAGCAGGGAGTTTGAAGAATATTGAAAGTACCATGGATGGCAGAAATAAACAATAAATCTGTTCTGGAAGAAGTACAGCTAGAATTCCCCTTAAAAGCCAGTGTGGAGAGACTTCGTCTCATATACGTTAGCATGCAATCAGGAGAACGATATCATGCTTGGTAAGGCAGCGGGGCAGTGACAAAGAGGAAGCTCTTCAACAAGACATAGCGATTGTGAGGTGGCACAGCACCAGGCCGTGTTTCACAGGGTTTCTATGAGTCAGAACCGCATGTATCTTGTTGCACTACCAGTCTTTTTCTTTAATATTTTCTCATTTTGAAGGAAAATATAATGAGCATGCTTCATTAATTGATATACCGAAAACATGGTTTGTGAAAAGCTCAGACTCAGACTAAATGATCTGTTATTTATCTTAGATTTCCCTGAGCTAAAGTAAATCATCTCCCTCAAGGCAACTATTGTCATCATCTTCAAGTTTCTTTCTGCCAGCTACCCTCCTATACAATGAATAATGAGCCAGTCTCTGGCCTGCCTTTGCATTCCTGCGGGGTAGATCTGAAGGTGAACTTCAAAAAGCGTGGCTTGTGGCTCCGTTGCAAGAGCTTGTGTGTGTACAAGAAAGAGGAATCATTTGAGTCTAAAATGTTCTTTTCTGGGGTTTGTAAGAGTAGTCTGCATGTAGAGACTCATTAGTGTTTGTTGGTACTTCCAAGTATATGTGAGACGCTGGAAGATGATGTGCGCTGATGAGTAAAGCAGCTATGCAGAAGGAAAAAGCCCCACGAAGGAGACGTTCAGACTAGAGCACTCAGACCTATCAATTGGGAGGATGGCACAGGACAGGGCAGTGTGTGGTTCTGTGGTCCAGAGGGGACCTAGGAGTTGGAACCCACTCAAAGGCACCTAACAACAATAGCCACACTAGAGGGTACAGACCACCGATAGACTTCCTCCCTCAATTTTACTAGCAAGGAAGCATGAGCAATCTTGTTGTTGTCAAGTGCCAGTGAGTCGGTCACAATTCACGGTGACCCTGTGTTTAACAAAAGGAGAGGCTGCCCGGTTGGTTCTTCACCATCGTCTCAATGATGCTCTTCTTCAAAGTCATTGTTGCAGCCACTATGTCAGTTCATCTCCTCAAGAGGTTTCCCATTGACCACGCATGATGTCCTTCTGCAGGGACCGTCTCTCTCAAAAATATGTCCAAATAAAAGAGATGACGCCTCCCCGTCCTTGCCTCTAGAGAGCATTCTGGTTGTAACTTACATACCTTAAACAAGAACATTTTAGACTCAAATAATTACAGTTTCTTGTACACACACAAATTTTTGTAGCTGAGCCACAAGCAATACTTTTTGAAGTTCACCCTCAGATCTTCCAAGCAGGAGTGCAAAGCCAGATGACAAACCGGTGAACTGCTGTCCTGTCCTGCACCATCCTCATACTCATTGCTAAGTTTGAGCCCTTTGTTACAACCACTGTCTCAAGACTCCTCCTCTTTTGCACTACCCTTCTACTTCAACAGCATGGTGTCTTTTCCAGGGACTTGTCTTTCTTGATTACTTTTCCAAAGTATATGCGATGACATCTCAGCATCTTTGCTTATAAAAAAACCATTCTAGCTGTATTTCTTCCAGGACTGGTTTGTTTATTCTTTTGGAAATCCATAATACTTTCAACATTCCTTGCTAATATCATAGTTCAAATGCATTCATTTTTCTTTAGTCTTCCTCATTCAATATCCCCATGCAAAAGAAACAATTGAAAATACTGTGGCTTGTCCAGGCACTTCTTAGTCCTCAATGCAGCAACCTTGCTTTTCTACATTTTAATGAGGCCCTTGTGCAGCAGATTTACCCAATGCAGTGTGTCTTTTGACCTCATGACGACACTGACATGACCATGGATTTTGGATCCAAGCAAGATGGAATCCTGGACAACTTCAATCTTTTCTTAAAAATATCCAAGAGGCCCAAACAACTAAGGGAACCATTACCTCTTACTCATTCTCAGTCCCCACAGACTCTCATTTAGACACAGGTTGTTTTCCCAAACCTATAATTATTTAGATAAAAGTGTGTCCCCAAACAGATTATATCATGATCACAGCATATGGTGTCTGCCCATCCAGATGTCGCCCATTGAGGGGAACTCGCCATCTTGATAATTGCAATCACATTTGTCCAGAGATATCAACCAACTTCATTCGAACAGTTGCCTCAATAAACAGTGTCTCAGATTAGTTCCTGGGGCCAGTAATTCAGAAACAAGACATTTCTAAATATGTACAACTATTGGACAGGACACACAGTGCTAAATAATCTTAGGAATGATAATAGCAATATAAATAACAATTACTGTAAGAATAAAAAGGTGAATTTGTTCAGTACCTATTGTATGCTTCATACTTTCCCAAGTGGTTTATGTTATTAAGTCACTTAATCCTCAGAACAACTCAATGACTTAAGCTTATTACTATTATCCATTTTACAGATGAGGAAATTGAAGCACAGTGAGATTAACTAAATTGCCAGTAATCATACAGAGAGACAGGAATTGGAATAGGGGTTCTAGCTCTGCAGCCCAGCTATTTAACCATTACACTAAATAGCCGTAGTTTCAGAATTTTACAAATGCAGTGGTGTCACGGGTGAAGGAATACTGAGGACTACTTCATGGAGAAGATAATATTTAAGGTCTTTATAAATAGTATTTATAATGGTGATTCTGCAACCTTGTAATATTGGTGATACAATGAAGTCATTCCCACAAATGAGCAAAATTTATCATTTTCAGAGTCAAAGAAGTTGTTGTTGTACTAGGTGAGAGAAAAGGGTAGCCCCGTGAGAATTGCATAGAGTTCCTAGTATATATAAAGAAAAAAAGGCAGATCTTTGTTTTACTGTTGCTCTCTCCTGATATGTCTCATTTCGACTTCCTCTTAAATTAGAAATATACTTCACCTGTAGCTCACTTTTCTGTTTTTGAGCAAAAAGCATCTCATTACGGGGCTGTCAGAATATTATGGTTAGAGACATCTCCTACTCAATTCTCCAATGGAGGGGGATTAAAAATAAGTTCACAGGATAAAATAAGAGATAAAGTTATCTTTGCCAACAGTGTCCAAATTCCAGAATTCTCCCTTGCAAGTCTGGATAGAGCAGAGGATGTACACTGGTGCAGATAGGAGCTGGAGGCACAGGAAATCCAGGGTGGATGATACCTTTAGGACCAGGGGTGTGAGGGGCAATACTGAGAGTGTAGAAGGAGAAGGGGTTGGAAAGAGGGAACCGATTACAAGGATCTACATGTGACCTCCTTCCTGGGGGACGGGTAACAGAAAAGGGGTGAAGAGAGACGTCGGACAGGACAAGATATGACAAAATAATAATTTATAAATTATCAAGGGCTCATGAGGGAGGGGGGAGCAGGTAGGGAGGGGAAAAAAAGAGGACCTGATGCCAGGGGCTTAAGTGGAGAGCAAATGCTTTGAAAATGATGAGGGCAAAGAATGTACAGATGTGCTTTACACAATTGATGTATGCATGGATTGTGATAAGAGCTGTATGAGCCCCTAATAAAATGTCTAAAAAAAGAAAAGAATTGACTCACACTGCTGGTAGTCTGAGTTGCGCTACAGGCCCAAGACACATGCAACTCTATCTTGGTGCAATGTATTCAGGTTTTTTCCAAACAGTAAGAGAAGTGGAGTTTTCCTGGAAACGTGGGGTTGGGAGAGGTAATCATATTGGAACGCAGCATGAATCATGAATATAGATAACCGAGGTAGAACACTGCTGCTTCAAAGAAGCAGCAGCTTCTCGTGGGTTCCTGAAATCCTGGAGGTAAACGCCAGCAGGATTTTATGAAATGGAAGAGGGAGAGGGAGAAAGCAACAGTGTTCTAGACTTTTTAGGCTCACTCTATTTCATGTCTCCTTTGAGATCTAGATGCTCATGTGTCTTGTCAGATTCAATCCACGTTTTACTTTCGAAACCTGAAATGGAGTTGGCGGGGGCTAGGCTTGCTGACTTGGATGTAAAGAGCGCCAGAGTGCTCCTTAAAGGCAGCAATAGAAGGACTTGTCTTACATACTTTGGACATGTTCTCTGGAGAGACCAGTCCTTAGAGAAGGACGTCATGTGTAGTAAAGTCCAGGGTCAGTGAAACAGAGGAAGCCCTCAACGAGACGTATTGACGCAGAGGCTGCAACAGTGGGCCCAGGCATAGGGACAGTTGTGTGAAGAGTGTAGGACGGAGCAGCGTTGGGTTCTGTTGTGCATAGAGGTGCTGTGGGCTGGAACTGACGGATGGCACCTGGCAACAACAATGGGTTTCTTGATATCAGAGGGCATAAGGAACCAATGAGGGGCAGAAGGACTATGTAACTCTTCTATTTTTAGAATGCAATCAGGCCAGGGATAAGAGGATTGGAATAGGTTGTAAGATAGTCCAACCGCACACTTTCTAAATGGTAGAATGATGAGAGGGACACGAGAGATGATGTGTTTCTGGCTTCCATGGGTCCCTGGCCTCAGAATGATAATATGTGTTGGACTGCTTAAAAGGGATCATATTTTTGCTTTTTGTGGACATAGGCAATCAGTTTAGTGAAAACTGTGCATCATAAAACCTGAGGGTGCTGTGGAAGTGAGCCTATTTCATCAGTATGCAGGGGGTTCATAACAGGTAGGATAGCATCCACAGTGACCCAAACTATACATTTCTTATAAATTGTTTTCCTTAATATAAACAACACAATATGCAGAAGAAAACAGAAAGTGAAATGTTAAATAGTAATCAAATAGTTCGACAGTCCAAAAGAAACCACTAATGACACTGTATATGTTTTCCCAGTCTTTTCATTTAATGGTTCCAGAACATTTTCCATGTCAATATATGCTCTTAGAGAACAGAATCTGTAATGGCTACTTGTCATATTGTCATCTGAAGTCACCAAAACCTATTCACCTAATCCATGATTGAAGGATATATGATTGCTTTTACTTGTCAGTTATCCAATTTGCCAAGGTTGAAGTTGTTATGCCTAGCAATCACACTAGCTAACATGTAAGAGCTTTTAATAAAGGGCAAACACTATACTTTACACTGTCCCCAAGGTCTTCAAATTCATCTCACATGTTCATTGTCTCATTAAAGGAGACAATGGCAATGGCCTAGAGTGAACAATGTAAAGGTACTTAGAAGCCCTGGTGGTGTAGTTGTTATGAGTTGAGCAGCAATTGGTGTGGTCCAGCTCCATGGGTGAAAGCCTGGGTTTTCTACTCCCACAAGCAGTTTCAGTTGCAGAAACCAACAGGGAGTCACTGTGAGTCAGCCTGGACTCAATGGCATTGAATTTCGAGTGTGTGGGGGAGATTTTCCACTGGTTAGAGAGTGGTTGGAAAGGTAGGAATAATAGTTGTATATTGGCTGCATAGTAGAACATAGTTTAGGAGATTAAAAAAATTATCCTCTATAGTTACAAGTATACGAGTATCCAGAGATGAAAGGAGTCTGAAAAGTGTTCAAAGCCTAACGACTGTATGGCCTTCAAAGCCATCCTAAGGAATTTCAACTTTATCTGGCAAGAAATGAAAATGATAGAAGATTTTGATTGTTCTCAGACTTTATTTCCAGTACCTAGTTAAGTTCCTGACATGGTAGACCAGGTAGTTCGAATTGCTTGAATGAATGAAATGAATACTGGTGGGATTGTTACGTCAGAAGTCAGAAATATCCTTTAAAAAGATACCTTTGATAGAAGTATGAAACATAGATGATTCTAGGTTAAAAAACAAACAAACCCCCCATCAAGTTGATTTCAACTCAAAGCTGAATGTGTAACCCACTAACCCAGCAGGGCTCATGATTTGGTGTTGGAAGCTGGAAATTATAATGATTCAATCAAGAAGTAAGGTCTTGATTAGGGAAGAGTAACTTGGATCTTCAGACAACTAGATCATTGACACGTGGTGTTTGCCTTACTCTAGTCTAGTGGGCAATGTGAAACGCAGGTACCACAAGCTCTTTCACAGCCCACTCGAGAGACATTCACTCCTGCTGACATCAGCAAATGTCATTGAGAGCTTATCAGGTGTAGTCTAGGCATAGGTGCTCCATAAAATGAAGGGATTTTTAAAGATGTTTAAGTCATAATAAAGTCACTTCTTGGCTCAGAATTCGACTACAAAATGTCTCCCTCACATGAAAAACTTTCCGTCTATTCCCTCATTATTGCTAAATCCTGAGATGATTAAGTGTATACATGTGTATGGCTAAAACTTTATGAACATATTTAGATACAGAGAATTAAATTTGCAGCCCAACAGTTATTGCATGAATATCATGAAAATTAAATGCATTAGAGGTATCGAAGAATTATTTTATTAGTTAAACATTCTCTCATCATGGTGTTGGGAAAAATTAAGGCTTAATTAAAGTTTTTGTTGAGGACTCTCCAATCCAGAGTGCTGTAGAACTAGATGGGTTATTTAAATGCTGTGTTTTAGCTAAGTCCTTTTAATGTTAATTTTCTCAACCTGTAATAAATATGTTCTCTACTATATTTAAGCTCCTTCCCTAAACTGTGAGTGGAGGTAGCCTAGGAAAAAAGAGAAGCAGCAAAAGTGATTATGGAAATTATGGTTTTGTTTATTTAGTTCAGAAAATTCTAGAAAGCTTCTGAGTCACCATGACTTAACAATAGGTTCCAACGTGAAGCCTTTCACATATATACTGCTTTTCCCCCCACAGATATAGGTTTGAAACCATATTCCCAAAGTAATAATGTCCCATGAAATCAAACACATACAGAAAATTTCTTTGGACACTTGCATCTCCACTGCAGGAGACAGCAGCTTGCCCGAAAAGCAGGGATTTTTTTTCCCTAGTAGAGAAGGGTAAGACAGCACATAATGAGAAGTAGAAAGTTCTGTGCTTGGCTGATTGCGTTCTCCATTCCCCTGTTACACTCAGTGCTAAAGAGTGGATGGAATTCTAGCTGAGAAGAAAATTAGCTCAGTGGGTTAAGGTGAGTCTTTAAAAGGCTGCTCTCGTGCTTTCATGAATCTTTGTCAAACTGAGAGGCGGTGCCCCCTGCTGCTGGTGACTTAAAATGGACCATCTAATAGAGTAAGGTTGCAAGGGTCACCTCTGAACACAGAGAGCGATGCGTTGAAAAGCATTGCCAGTTTGTCGTTATTTTCTTAGATAACGTTAATTTAGAAGAGTTCAGATCTCTTTCTGTATCTTAGGTAAACTCCAAATGAAAGCAAATCTGTGGCAGTCTAGTGAATTCTGTCTCGTGATGAACCCATATGTTGCATACTAGAATTGCTCCACAAGGTATTCTTGACTGAATCCTAACAGAAGCAGATTGCTGTCCATCAGTCCATGGTACCATCCTTAAAGAAGCAGAAGCCTGTTTCCTAGGCATCTCTGGGTTGGTTTAAAGAGCCAACCTGTAAGCTTGTAACCCAAAGCAAAGCATTTGTGTCCCCGCCTCTCATGGACTTGCATCCTAGGTAGTAATTCATAAACGCCTTGCTTACAGATAGCATTTCCCCATGGTAAATTCCTTTTATGGACTCATTCATACCTGCTGTACCACATATTGGGCAAGTCATTTCTAAAGGTTTCAGCCCCTGTGACAGATGGTCAGCATCCAGGTTTCAGCTCTCCTTTCTAACCGAGCGATCAATGCTGGCCACTTAATAGTCTGTGAGTCTCCAGGTGCTTGCAGATTCACCCATGGTCTTGGTAAGGACTGTAACTTCCTCACAGGACATGATGCAGATTCAGTGAGCTGGTGGAATGTTCTCTGGAGAATGTCTAACACATGATGCTAATACAGTTTTATTGTTAATGGACACACGTGTGCTTTAGGACTCATATTCCCCTTACAACTCTGGAGAGTGGAGCTACAAGAAGAGCAAAGTGCACACAGTACGCCACTCAGAGAGTTTGGATTCTGAAGAGAAGTGGGTCAACCAAAGTAGGGGCTGGGGGTTTCACCCCATCCAAACGCCTCCTGTGCACCATGGGTTCTACTTTCACTTGCTGCTTTTCTGAGCGCTCTTTCTCTCTACGTGTTAACCGTTTCAAGTAAATAAAACACACTCAATCACACAGCTCAAAATTACCTTCACACTTTAAAGGATGATGAAAAGTCGAGTCACAACCAGAAAGAAACAGGAAGTAATTCTACACCAGAGCAATCAAATGATTCGGATTTTAAAGGAAACACCCAGGCTTGAGAAAAAGCATACGTAACTCAAACGCAACCCAATGCATGGTCAACGAGTCTCTTCTGACTCAGAGGGTGGGAAATGAATGCTGATGATACGTGAGCTCTGAAAACTTACATGGATGAGTGAAGGAAGGCAGCAAAAGTTTGAAAAGTGAGATATTTTGCAAAGCGATTAAAAAACTAGACAAAATAAATGGACCCGAATAAGTAATGAGAAGATAAAATGAAATCCAATATATTATAAAACATAAGCAAGTAAAGCATATGCAATCAGACTGAAAAATAAACACACACAAATCAACATCTTCATGAGCTTAAGGATGAAGGAGAATTTTTCAAGAATAAAAATAAATATTTATAAAGAAAAGCTGATAGAAATTTAGTTAACAGCAGAATATGAAAGAAGATATATGTGAAAAAATTAATCAATTAATTTATGAGCGCTTGAAGATGACTTTCAGCTCTTTCAAAATATGTGAAACTATTTCAAAGATTAGGTTAAGCCTCTCTTTTTTCCTCAAATAAACAATTGTTCTCCTTTTGAAAACAGAGCTAGGGAGAAAGAAATAATGAGCTCACACTGTGGTGTCAGCAGAGAAGGCTGAACATGCTCTAGCTTGCCAAAGGAAAAACAAAGCTGCCTCAGAAGAAAGACAACAGAATGTTTCTGAGAAGTAAGGATGACAATTCTTTATTTTAGACACATCATCAGGGGAAGACCAATTTCTAGAAAAGAACGGCACATTTGTAAACGAGAGAGGGACAAGGAAAATGAGGAGCCCCTCGGTGATATGGAATGACACCAAGACTTCAAGAATGGGTTCGAATTGATCAGAGATCCTGGAAATGGCACGGAACAGGGGAATGTTTCTGTGACATATGAGGGGACTTCAAGAAGTTCATGAAAAAGTTTCATCATATTTCAATTTCACTGTTCCACTAATCTCTTGACGTTCCTCCTAAAAGGCCACTCGCTGGTTTCTAGAACAGCAAGATGCTAACAACAGCAAGACGAACAAAGAAGTGTTGTCTTTGGAGACTTGGAAAGAGTTTTAATCCAACAATGAAGAAACAAGGGTTGCTTCCTTTTTCTTAAGCCAATTAAAGCATGTTACCCTGTGGGAAGAAGAAGGCATTAAACTGTCACGGAGTAGTGAGCCCAGTTGGGGAGGTAAACCAGCTTTCAACCCCTAACCCTGAACTCTTAGCATCTGCCTGTACTGAAAAGCTCAGTGGAGGGTTAGAAGTGCCAAATAAAACCATGAACAAAATATAGATCTACAGAAACATGCTGGATTTATGTTTCATAGGAAAAGCAACAAAAATGATTGTCACTGCCTTTCAGTGCGAGTTCGCATTAGTAACCATTGTATGCCTTTGGCGGGTTGCAGTGTTTGGATCCTTACTCTTAACTTCACTTTTCCAAAGTTGCTCGATAGTGTCCCTGTGCTAGTATGACATGCTCAAACACCACAGCTTCCTGATATCTCATATGAAACTGAACACCACACTTACTGAAGCTGGGGAAATACCATGTGAATAACCATAGCATAATGTTAAATAATAAGCCGCTGTGTTAAATACATTTTAACAAAGCACATTTAGTTCCTTGACTGTTGACATCAGAAGTCACATCTTCATACTATCTCTACACTTATCAAAGACAACACGGCCAGAGGATTTTTTCTCAATTCTTTCTTCAAAATGTGCAAATACATCAACAGGGTGAGGCTGGGGGATTGAATTGAAGAACCTTTTTTCCAGTGGTTCAATTATGATCAGTTACTTTTGCTTCATCAGTAGTTGGAAAATCTGGTCTTGGTGATAGAAATGACTTGGGAGACCACATGATAGAATTTTAGAAGAACAATGACCTATTCCTTGGTGTTGGCCAGAATGCTTCTTAGTAGTAAGGATGATGAGCTTTTGTCTGACATAATGAAGGCACATATCAGATAGGACCAGTCCTTAAAGAAGGACACCTCTCTTGGTAAAGGAGGAAGACCTTCAACAAGATGGATTAGCGCAGTGGTTGCAGCAACGGACTCAAATGTCAGAATAGGTGTGAAGTTGGTGCAGGATTGGGCAATGTTGATATGACTGATAGTAACCCTATTGTAATTAGGGTTACTATCAGTCATAACTGACTTGGAACCTATCAATAACAAGAGAAGAAATGTTGCAGGTGCCAATGAGGTAGAACACAAGCCAATCCATTTCCTAAGAATTGTGGCCTCTCGTAAACAATATGCATAGAAATGTCTACTCAGAAGATGAAAAATCTGTAAATTGTGGCAGGAATTCCCTCTGAGATAATTTCTTGGAAACTTGGAATTCCACAGGTGAGAGTATGTGTGATGGAATTCAAAGCACTCCCTTACAGGAAACCCAAGAGAACCCCTTTGAAAGTTGTTATTACTTTTTTCCTGCTAAGGTAGACAACTGGAGTGACTTCTTAGCAGCATATTCTGTTGAAAGTAACAAGCATTACACTTTGTTCCAGAAGCTGAGGTCATGCAACGTTGAGGTGATAACCTGGTAACTTCATGTTCTAAATCCACACCCACGTAGTAGCTTCACGGGACACACCTAGGGCAAACCGCTCCCATAAGGACTTCAAAGTAGAAACCTCAAGGAGTACTTCTGCTCTGTTCCCTGGGCTGCTATGAACTCAATGGCACCTAACAACAAGCAATATCTTTTACATAACAAGACGGCCACATATTTCTCCCACTAAGTAGCTGGTGGGCTCAACCCGGCAACCAACCTTTCGGGATAGGTTTCATTTATATTTTAGTTTCATTATGCTTAGAAGAGATTCTTAAATTTGCAGCTAATTCTTAAGACAGTGTCCTCTGCTTAGCCTTCATTGGTAGGAACTTATGCAGATGACTGACTGATCGATATGGTGGATAGAATGCTTTCCACAATTTAATGTTCCTGCAAATAACCTGAGCATCTTAGTAAGGTGAAAATTCTCATTCAGTAGCTCTGGGATGATTCCAAAGACTCGGTCAGCAATGCTAGCACGTTCCCAATGCTGCTGAGGCTGTGGATCCAGGGAACATAGAGGAAAGAGTAGCCTAGTGTGAAAGAACCTGGGAAAGTCTCAGCTGAGGTGGTCGTTACATAATCTGGTGTCAATTTAGGACTTGAGAGGATTAAGAGCGAAGAGGTAGTGTCTAGTCTGTCAATCAGGTTATAGCTAATGAGGTCTCTGTGTGGGCAAGGCCTTCTCCTAAGAGCCCTGTCTTTCTTGGGAATTCTAAGAATTCCTGTATTTCCTTCTTAAAGGAAGGAGACACTTCCTCTCTCTGCTCACTCCTGGAGAGATGTTCTACTGACAAGACACATGGCACTCTGTTGATAGACCCCATGCCCTGGGAACCGGAGGAGTCACATGGAGACCCCTGCCAGTGCTGAGAGGTTTATACTGCCTCAAGACTTTCCACACACTGGCCTATGATCTTCCTGCATTCGGGATCATTGGTTGTGTTTCATGAGTCTGAACAGGACCTGATAGATTGGTAGCAGACATATGGGCTAATATCAGACTTAGGGACTTGATCTGGACTGGGTTGGGATTTTTCTCAATATTCAACAGCTCTGGTATATAAAGTTGTTTCCTATACATAGGCAAGTGTCCATGAATTTGTTTCTCTAGTCTACCCAGACTAACACAACTGGACAGCAGTTAAGGCTGTTCTAAGCCTCTTAAATCTTCATGGCAGTTGCCGGGTGGCTCTGATGGTTAATTACCATCCCACTAACCAAACGGTGCAAACTAACAGATAGATAGTATACTCAAAAAATGACATTAGTTCCAATTCTCATTGATGTGAACCTCACACGTAAAGTCTATACCAACCTCAAATCTATCTTGACTATATATATATTTAAAATGTATCCAGTAAACGATCCTGCTCTGTCATATGCATGTATAATGGCAGTCACTGGTTTATTTATCTGGACCATAGACAGGATATTTACCAAGGGACCCATTTTCAAAAGCTTCTTCTGAATATTTCCCCGGAGAGCATAATACTGCTTTCTCTCTATAGAAATGCCTTATCCCACTGTCATGAGTACCATGGGCTGTGAAAAGGAAACACCCATCTGTCTTGAAGTATGGCCAAAGTGCTCCTTAGAGGCATTTCAAGAATGGTGAGACTTGATCTGACAGACTCTGGACATGTCAGGAGAGACCAGTCCCTGGAGAAGGCCAGCAGGGTGGGGGAACATAGAGGAGCAGCGAAGAAGAGGGAGACCCTTAAGGAGATGAATCGACATCGCGGCTTTTTCAAGCACCCAAACTTGTGATGATGTTGAAGAACCAGGTAGTGTTTCAGTCTGTTGTGCAACAGGGTTGATATAGGTCAGAACCAACTCGATGGCACCTAACAACAACAACAAATTGGAAGCATGACCTAACCCTGCAGATTGACAAGGTCTAGGTTTCTGCACACCCTTATGAAACAGGTCTGTCAGGGCCTTGCTTCGCAAATGGACCCTATGAAATGCCAATCTCTTTTTGGAAATCTGGAGAAACTCATGGTTTATTCATACACAAAAGTCTTTTTCTTCTTTGAAATCCAATTAACATTGATTCATTCATTTCAAATATATATAGAACAGCATTGTGCAAGCTTCTGAGTAAAGCATAAATAGTGCATGGGAGGCCCTTAGTCCCAGACAAACTGATTCAGACACACAGCTCAATTCTCTCAAGCCTTCTGCTTTGGGACAAGTGGGAGTAATCCTGGACTCAGTTTCTCCATGACAAATGCTTATATCATAGAATTATGTTAGAAATTATAGTAAATGGTTTTTATTGCCTTTTCTGGTGTTTAATGTCAATAGATAACTAATATATGGTAGATTTATCTTGCCAAGTAACCCTGCTTTCAGTTTCATCTGTATCTGAGAACCAAAGAACCTGATCTTTCCAGTGCACTCTAACACGTTCTAAATGATCAAGCTAGGTACAGGGTCCCTCTCTGGGGACAATTGATTATTTTATTTTTGACTCTCAAAAATTTACTCTCACTCCCCAAACGACCCTAAGATTCCTGGGAATAGAAAACAATAACTCACATTTAATGTGTTTTAGGCATCAATGAATATTGTCAGAATTAAATTAAGCACTGCTAAGAATTTTCAGGATTAAAAGCTGAGTTCCACGCTGTTTGGGGTGAAGCTTGGTCAGAGTGGATTATACCAGGGCCGTGCTTTATCTGAACAGCATGCTCGTGCTGACCGCAAGTAATTTAAGGTCTTAATGGGTTTTTCCACAAGGCTAGTAAGAATGGCCTGAGTTTCTGTTTTTCAAACTTTAAGGGGCATTATTCTAAACAAGACGGCTTCCAAAACTTCATGGAAAAGTGGAATTACATTACATCACAATGTAATGTTTCCATGAACGTTTTTGTAGCTCCTTCAGATTCTAAAAAGCTCCTCCAAGCCGATCAGCTTTAAAATGATGAAATCACTAACTAATTAAACCCAAAATGCATTATTTTTAAATTTTCACATAAAGTGGGATTTTATTTGTTATTTATAGGGTGCTATATCAAAACGACATTCTAGACGTGGTCTCATTTTATATAAGTCAGAGTTTTGTTGAGGCAATACTTGAAAGCAGCCAAGGTAGGAAGGAATCAGACATCTATTAAATTGTCACAATTTTTTCCCCCATTAGAACATAAACTCTCAGCCGTGATCAATTTGAACACTGGACTTTCCTGGCACCGTTTCTAATAAATAAATATGATAAGCATCAGAAGGAGGGGCTGGTTTTCAAGGACAGCATTTTACATTGTGTGTCAGCCCACAGCATTCATTATGGAAAATCAGATTAGCACCCAAGAGCCACTCATATCTGTCTTAGGGACATTGATTTGTAGTCCTTAGTTTTTCTGAAGTCCAGATAGAAAATTTAGAAGAATGTAATTTTCCACCTAACCTGTTCAATGAAATATAACTTATTCTAAGTCCAAATTGGTGAAATGGCAGCTATAGTATCTCAGTATGTAGAAATTAATGGTATTGTGACTAATGAATATTTGTCATTCCAGTGGATGGGGTGAATTAGAAACTTTCATCTCTGTTCATTTTAAAATATCCAGACTATGTAAACTTTTTTTTTTTTTGCGTTAAGTGATGCAAATCTGATTTTGAATCCTTAGCTACTTGCTGATGCACTTGGGACAAGTTACAGAGACTTCTGTGGCACCCAGATTTTGTCAGTCTAGAAGTTGTTGCTGCTGTTGTTGGTAGGTGTCATCCCTTGGTTCAAAACCATGGTGACCCTGTGTACCACAGAACAAGACGCTGCCCAGCCCTGCGCCATCCGCACAATTGTTCCCATGCTTGACTCATTGTTGCAGCCACTCTGTCATTCCATCTCCTTCAGTGCCTTCCTCTAGTAGGAACTGTGATTGCAAAACAATTAAGCCGTTAGCTGCCATCCAGTGATTTCATGAGAGAAAAGGAGCTGATGAACTGCTTCCTTAAGAAGGCAATCAAGAACACAATATGGGCAATTTGACTTTGTCAGATGGGCTAGCAGAGGGTTGTATTCTACCTGCTGGCACCTGCCCAGAACAAGAGCGTGATACTCATCTTGCAAGGTTGTAGCAAGACTTGATAATGATACATGCAAATGACTAGAACTCTGACAGTCCGAAACAATTGTTAGTCATATGAAGAACAGTGACTATCAACTCATCTACACAGGCTAACTTTACTTATGAAGCATATTTTTGTCAAGAATCCACTCTGTCGTGATCCACATAATTGAATGCCTTGGCATTCGTATTTTAATACAAGACTAACCTAAGCCTTTGCATTCGACTTTATGGATTATAACACCTCCTCAAGAAGAATGGATGTTCTAGAACACTTCAGTGTGCTTATGCAGAACCCGGACATAGATCCAGAGGCAGTTGTACCAGCAGAACATGGGATATAGCATGATTTAACACCAGGAAATGCTTATGTCAGATTTGTTATACTCTCACCATACTTGTTCAACCTGTATCCTGAAGCAAATCATCACATAGCTGGATTATGTGGATAAAAATGTGACATCAGGATTGGAGGAAAGCCAGTTAACAACCTGTACTATGTAGATGATATGAATGTATTGCTGAAAGTGAGGCAGTCTTGAATTACTTGTTGAGGAAGACCAAGAATTGTAGTTTTCAGCTCAATGTAAAAAAAAACCAACAACAACAACCAAGATCCTTACAATTTGAACAAAAGTTAACACCACAATAAATGGAGAAAAGATTGAAGTTGTCTATGATTTTGTCTTTTTCGGATCCACAATCAAGCTTGTATAAGCAGCAAAGGGTCCAATGACATATTACATTGGGCAGGTCAACTTCACAAGAACCCTTTAAAGTGTGGAAAAGTAAGGATGTTATTTTGAGGACTGAGGTGTGACTGACCCTAGCTATGATATTGTCCATTGCCTCACATGCATGTGAAAGTTGGACATTGAGTAAGGAAGACAAAGAAAAATCAAGGTCATTGGCCAATGGTGTTTGTGTAAACTGTTGAAGGTACCATGAACTGCAAAAAGACCACATAGTTCTGTTTTGGAAGAAGGACATTCAAAGTGCTCCTTAGAGACAAAGATGGGGAGATTTAGTCCTAAGTACTTTGGGCATTTTATCAAGAGAGACCAATCCCTGGAGAAGGACATCATCCTTAGAAAAGTGGAGAGGGAGCAAAAAAAGAGGAAGGTCCTTGGTGAGATGAATTGACACAGTGGCTTCAACCAGGGGCTCAAACAATCGTGAGGCTGGTGCAAGACTTGGATGGGGTTTCATTCTGTCATGCACAGTGTCCCTATGACTTGGAATAGACTCCATGACACATAGTGACAAACAAAAACACCACCTGCTGTGTGTCAGTTAGCCATTCTGTGGTCGCTGACCTATTGATGTGATAAGCTACGCGACTGGTAAGACTAATACCAGAATCGTCAACCATGGTTGTCAAGTTTCAGAGGATGTTTCAGACTAAGACTGGCTAGGAAGGAAATCATCATGATCTACTTATGCAAATCACCTATCAGAAAGCTTATGCAGAATGCCAAGCAATTGTCTGACTTATGTGCTTTTGAGATAGCATAGAAACAATTTCTTTGAGAAAAATGAATACAAGACAAATCCCAAGAAACTGGAGGTTAAATGTGTCCCAAATGATCCACTTTTCAAAAATGTCATATGTCCCCGTGAGCCCTGATAGCGACTACAACTCATGCCCTTGGTGAGATAGGCCGGAGCAGTAGCTGCTACAGTGGAGTCTAACATGGTAAGCTGGCGATAGTGAGGATGGTGCAAGAGCAGGCATTTTTGATTTCCATTGTATACACATATAAGGTTGTCATGAGTCCACCTCAACTCCACTCTGTAGTTATGTTCAAAATATTTAGATATTGGAGCTAGTACTGTTTAAAAATCATACGTACACATGTATGTATGTGTATCTGTTCCCTCAAGGCATTTATCCTCTGTGTGGCCAATCAGGCTTTAAACATACAAGTGACTAAAATGCACCATACGTCCCTAGTGACAGGTCTTATAGGTTGGTGAAAAGATGCCTTAGCAATCTGGAAGTCCCAATTTAGGCCAGTTGTCCTTGTGTCTTTATGAATAGTATTCCTGGTCATTGGCAATGGTGATCTACTTTGGAGAACAAACAATTGTATAGTTACCTAGGCTATGAAGTAAAATAAAGCAGGGAAGGTGAATAGGGTGTGTCCATGTGATAATAGAGTTTTAAAGAGCATTGTCAGGGAATGACTTCCTGAGAGGGTAACATTAGAGTAAATACCTGAAGAAGGTGGGATCAGGACCTTGAAGATATTAAAATGAGGACATGCTGGGCAGGGCAACCAGCGAATGGCAAGGCGCACAGCGAGAAGAGTAAAATAGGAGATGCGTTCAGAGACACACCGATGAGACTGTCTGGGGAGGCTGTACACTTTGTAGGACACTCTATGGAACTTGGAGCGATATGGGAATACATCTGACCTTTCATAAATATCTCATCAGTTAATGAATCTGAAGTGAAAACTAGAAGACACCATTCCTAGTACCAGTAAACCAACCTCATTGCCACCCAGTCAAGTCTGACTCATAGTGACCCTGCAGGACAGAGAATAACTCCTCGTGTGGGTTTCTGAGACTGACACTCTTTATGGGGCCCGGTAGCCTCATAGTTCTCCTGGGAGCAGCTGATAGTTTCAAATTGCGTACCTTGAAATGAGAGCTCAACACATAACCATTATGCCACTGGGGCTCCCTGTGAATGCTCACCCTCAGTACATTAATTTGCCATCCCCTATGAGGGCTTATTTTGGGCACACTATCCTGTTTATGAAGCAGATGAATTGATGCCATAGTCATAACATAACAACGGTTCAAATGTAACAATAACCACGAAGATGGCACCTGTTAGTTCTGTTATACACAAGATATCACCAAAAATAAATAAATATTTCTTTAAAAAAGACATCACCAAAAGTTTGAGCTAACTCAAGGACAACTAGCAACAGTGTGCAGAATATAGACCACATCAATTACACACAAGTAGAAATCCACTCAATTGTGGTGTGAAGTGCATGAATT
The DNA here is from genome assembly GCF_050624435.1 of Tenrec ecaudatus. NCBI lineage: Eukaryota > Metazoa > Chordata > Mammalia > Afrosoricida > Tenrecidae > Tenrec > Tenrec ecaudatus. Next base: position 202,905,858 of record NC_134532.1, read on the forward strand.
CAGTGGGGATTAATGTGCTGGATAACAATTTGAAAATAGTATCAGTACTATTAGGATAATGTCCTGTATACATCCTGTCTATCCATACAGAAAAATCTAGAGGAGAATCAACATTTTAAATGTCTATCGAGTCAGACAGGACAGGTAAATGAGCAAAGTGGGCCAATTTAAACGGCAACTAGTTGATGGAAGGAGACAGGTAATAGAAAATAAATGAGACTGGCAAACTAAAAATGCATATTTCATCTCAAATCCATCTACCTGTTGCTATCAGGTTTTAGAAAAATAATCTCTGTAAGGTAAAAAGATCCACATCTATATCATGAGATTCCGATATGAAATTACATGACTGTAGTCCTCAAGACATTCTATCTGGCATTGTGTTGAATCAGAACAAAACCATAGTTCTCAAGTTTGGCATCATATTTGAATCTTCTGATTCCATTGGACTGACATAATTAGTTGCATGTATGTATGTATTTATGTATGCATTTAAAGCCTGGTGATTATAATGAGTAGGCAGGACCATAGTTGATATCCACACACTTATCAATTCGAGAGCTTCATTTAGTATCTGATTTGATTTTCTTCTGCAATGCCTGGCCCAGCATCTTATCTGTAATAATATTAATTTTTTTAGTAATTTAACTTAATTAAAGTGAACAAATGCACAGAAAAAGAAGAAGGTTGACTACAGCTACCAGAAAGAACTGGAGAAAAGAAACTAGAGTCTCTCACTGGACGTTATAATGGATTATGTGTTATTCTTCTGACATTTCAACCATTTTGCAGAAACAATTCCTTCATTAATCTCCTAACGTCCCTGAGATTAGTAAGTGTCAGGTATTATTACCCCCATTTTTCAGATGAAGAATTTGGATCTCCAAGGGCAGATCTTTCTTCAACTTCATCATTATTTTTTAATACCACCAGGAATTTGATGGATGTCCTATTGCAAATGGGAAATCTCTTATGAGGAACTCCATTCAAGGTAGGATGAGTTTGGAAATACAGCTGAGGAGTAAGGACAGAAATAAAAACCAACCCACAAAGTGAGACTGTCTGAAGGCCTCAACAATGAGACCCACCCAGAAAAGGGCCTTGTCTAAACAGTTGATGGAGATGCATTTGGAAGTCAGACCGTGAAACCTCAGAGTGCGACAGCTGGGCATGTGCTCAGGTTCGGGTAGTGTCGCTTCAAGCCTCATGCATTCCTCTGATTCTGAATCTCTTCACCTTGACATGTGGCTATCATGAGACAATTTGCCACCTTGTGCTCTTGTGAAGGTCAGATGGCATAGGTTGTCTGGCACATAGTACGTTCTCCTTGTCATTTTTGTTGTAGAATTCCACTGGGAGCATAATTTATTGGCATCTGTCTTTAGAAAAAGATCATATTCAAGGTAAAATCTAGATGATTTTCTACATCTGTTGTTTAATTCTTTTTAAAAAATATACTCAGTGTTCCCATTCTACTGTTAGCATCATGAAAGGACGATGACCTGTATTTTTACCATTGCCTATTAAATATTGGTAGGATAAACTGTCAATTAGATTGCATCACATTGGTGCTCAAAATCCTCAGTTTTATCCTTATTTCACCCTGGATAGAAAACTAAATTATGATAATGGACTATGATGCCCTGTGGGATTTTACCACACACAGCAGCCTGGCCACTCTGTTCTCATCACGTACATGCATCTCCCTTGCTGTCACCTTGTGGTGGTAACCCCTACAGGGTCACCGTGCATCAGACTGGACTCACTGGCAGAGGGCTTAGTTTCAGTTCAGTTTATGCTGCGTTCCAGAGGAACTGCAGAGCATAACTCACCAACTTTGGTGACTCAGAATGCAGAGAAAGATCCATAGAGTCTTTGTCTGCATGGAAGTTCTCCCAGGCCCAACGCGTTTTGAAAGACTAAGTAGTCTTATTCAGACTGAAGGTCAGGGAAAGGTTAAAATATCCATTTCATCTTCAAAATCTGTGGGTGTCGATTTTGCCATCAAGTTGATTCCAATACCTCATAGTGACCCTCAAAAGATTTCTGAGACTAAATTGGGGGTGGGGGCACGGTCTCAACTTTATCACATGGGAGCTTCTGCTGATTTTTAAAGACTAATCTCGCAGCTAGCAGCCAAATGCTTAAATCCAATGCCACCAGAGCTCATTGGAAAACCAAGAGGCGTTAGCTTTGCATTGGGCTATGTTAGGGGCGAGGCGAGTTTTCATCCATCATGAAGTCATTCTTTCCTTATGGCTGCAAATTACTTCTATTCCCCACTTCTAACATGTGATGACCTCGTCCAAGCATTCCCCAAAGTCTCACTGAAGTGTAGCAATGGTTCACATCTAGACTGTTATCAGTTCAATCAGGTGAGTGCTAGGCTCCTTCTGTGTAGCTTATTAAATATTTCTCCTGCTCTACAACCATTTTGAAATTCAGTGGAGGCGTTCTACGTGGAACACAGTTCTGCGCTCCAGACTCTTGACTCTCCCCTCTGAGGCAGAAAGAGACACAGTGAACAGATGAGAGAAAGAGAGAGAGAGAGAGAGAGAGAGAGAGAGAGAGAGAGAGAGAGAGAGACATACAGAGAGGCATGAAGTGCAAGGAGCCATCGAGAGGCATGTGGAGCTACAGACAGAGACAATGGCCCAGGAACAGTGAGGAGACAGAGACATAGAGTCAGAGAGGGAAATAAACCGACAAATACTAAGAGCGTGAGAGACAGACGTTGGAATACCAGAGAAAGACTTTCTGTTGTGAGAAATGGGTATCTTCACGTGACAACGCTGAACAGAGTCAAATTTCTACTGTTTATGATAGATTCCATAGATTTCACCCAGCAAACTCAAGCATCTATGCCTGCCTCCTTCAGGATTAACTGTAAATTATGTTTTAGGGCAAAACAAGTCAAGTCAATTCAGAAGTCAATTTTCTCTTTCCAAAATTCATATTATTACAAAATTCACTGTAGGCATTTCCTCTTCGTTTCCAGTTACCAGCACTGCCTGACCCTTCTGAAAGATGATCCATTTTGGACGATGGCAGCATCTCATAACAGCTGGTATGGTGGGCAGGACTTTTCTGCAAGAAATAACACCAGAGTAGGAACCCAAACTGCTCCATCCATTTTATTAGGGATAAATTTGAAAATGCAAAAAAAGCATCAACAAACCCATTGTGTGTGTAGTTTTATGGTTTGTTTTGTTGCTACTACTGTTAGCTCCTGTTGGCTCTGAGCCCTGTCTCTGCTGTTGTTAAGGGCCGTGGAGGGAACCCCAATTCATAGCAAGCCTGTGTACAAAAAACCAAACTCACAACTCTTCCTGTGTTTTAGCCCATTGTTGCAGTCACTGTCAATGCATCTCATCAATGGCCTTCCTCTTTTCTCTGTCCCTCTCCATTACCAAGCATGATGTCCTTCTGCAGGGACTGATGTCTGCTAATAACCTGCCCAAAGCATGTGAGATGAAGTCTCGCCATCCATCCTTACCTCTAAGGAGCCTTCTGAGTTCTAGCAGTCCCATATACAGCAGACTGAGAAACTGCCCAGTCCCCTTGCCATCCTCTTGATCCTCCATTTGCTTGAGTCTACTGTTAGCTTCCAACCTCAGGACTCATTTCAGACCAGATTATGTTGATAACCTCAGAGTGGTAACGCTGTGGGATAAGCATTGAGCTGCAATCTGAAGGTTCAGCAATTCAAACCTATCAGGCTCTCGGTGAGACACAGCTGATGCAGTCTACTTCTGTACAGATTGACACCCTCAGAAACCATAGGGAGCAGTTATAATGTGGCCTGTGAAGCCACCGGGAGTCGGAGTCACCCGGGGGGTCATGGGTTAGTTGCTTCTAGTCTCTTTGTCTGTGAACTCCGCTGCGCTCAATCCTATGGTTGATCCCGATGGCATCTGGAGCACCACTGCAGCAGCCAGGATTCTAGCAATCCAAAAGCTATCGCAGTACAGTAAGCAGAGAGCTGTGTGGTGCATATGTGCCAGACCCCTCTTCTAAAACTAGTCCTACTGGTGGATAAACTCACATGTTCCGTGACATAAATATATCTTTTTCTCGCTCCCTCATCCAAATCACGCCTAATGAATGAGCTCCTCGCTGTTTCCAAGGGGGACTCAGGAGGGATCACAGTGCCTCCAAAACCTCTGGTGCTTTTTGCCATTGTTTTTGGTCCACAGGAAGACACCGTGTCTGTCGCATCATTATATTAGCCACACATACTATTAGCCACGTATTAGCCACTTCCCTCCACCAGTCAGCCACTGGCTTGGGATATACAAAGGGAGAAAATATTTTCCATAAATCAAAAACACAAGACAGATATGAAAAGCTTTTTGAATGATTGAGTAGGAGCCTTTATTCCTAAGAAAGAGGCCACAACGATTACTTTGGGCTATCAGTTACACTGGAGGGAAAGAAAAGATAGGCATAATTCTCATTATGGGGAAACTGCTACTTCTCCTGTCATCATCAATGCATGTTGAATTTATAATTTACAGCCCACATTTTACCACTGTAACCTGATATTTATATATATATATATATATTTATAGTTATGGATTGAATGTCGCCCCCCTCAAGAAACAGAGGTTGTCAATCCTAACCTCTCTGTCTGTGATGAGAAAAAAAATGAGGTTTTCTTCTCCAATAAAGATTTACAAGCTCAGAAGCGCACAGGGGCAGTTGTACTCAGTGCCACAGGGTCACTGTGAGTCAGCATCTCTGGGATGCAGTGAGTTTGTTTTTGTTTTAGTTTTGAGGGGCTGAAAGGGGAGAAAGGAAAACCCAGTAAGAGTAGACTTGAGTGAAGGGAAGGGCAATATACCACATGGAGGAAGGCAGCGCAACATGACCAGCGGCAAAGGAAATCCTTGAGATGACAAAGGCAATCACAGCTACGCACACAATTCCTGCCACAATGGTAACAGCGAACAACATCTACAAACCGAACGTGCATGCTGAATGGCTATAATATGGCAAATGGGAGTAGCTCCACTCGTGTACAGAGGCCTGCCTCTGGCTTGGCTCTATTTGTATGTGTCTGTGTTGCAATTATATTGAAGGATATTTTATAGCACACAGGTTTCAAAGCTCTTAGCCCAAACCAAACACCTTGAGGAGATGTGTCACAATAAGTTAGATCTTAGAACCACACTCTTAAGGATTCCATCGTGCTTTAAAGGAAAAATGAAATGGTCAGCTCCCATAAAGACTTACAGTCTCTGAACCACAAAGGGGCCATTCTAATCTTTCCTATGGGGTCCCTCTGAGTCAGAATTGGCTCAGTGATAGTGGCAGGTCAATTGGCATAACAGAGTCTACATCCTACTTTGGTGAATAATCACTAGGGTCTTAAACACCTCAAGTAGTCCTCTAATGCGCAGCCGTGGGTCTCTCCTTCTCTGTAGAGAATAAGAGTGAGGAAAATCCACGGGCACCGGAAACAATGAGTCCAAAGGATTGATGGATCACCTGAAATCCAGTCACTTCTCCCCTAAGACCAGCAGAACTAGATGGTGCTAAGGTCCAACTACTAACCCTTCTGATTAGGAACACAATAGAAGATCCTGGACAAAAGGGGAAATGGGGGAGACCATGGGTGGGGTGGGTGCAGGTGAGGTGCTAAAACAAAATTTTAAATCTTTTTAAAAGTCTAAACTGATTGGTCTAATAGGGATCAGTAGAACCTCTGAGGCACCTATATAGAAGGCTCAAATATTACAATTGTGAAGACGGCGCAGGGCAGGGTGGGGCTGGGTTCTGTGCTCCAGAGGTTAGCTATGAATTGGAATAAACTCAAAGGCACCCGACAACAGTAGCAACAGCAGAGGTACAGGCCACTGATAGATGACTGTCGAGTCCGGCTAGCCAGAGAGAAATCCAAGCCGAGATGGAAGGGGTTGGACAAGTGGTAAACTTAAAGTCTCTCTTCTGCAGATGGCTGACTTTGAATCTAAGCCTCCATTGCTTAAATAGTCTACTTCTACCTGTGAAGAAGAGAATGTTCTAGAAGCAGAGAAAAGGGGAGAGTAGGACATACACAAAATTCTGTGACATTCGTATCTTAAGAGCCTTCCAGAAACGTAAGGTTTCATTAAAGAAGAAACACCAAAGTAGAAAGATAGTAAACATATCTAATCATGAAATAAACATCCATATAAAAGAGACATTTAAATTATATTTGGCAACAAAATTCTTTAGTATAAATTGCTTGGCTTTGTAAAGAGAAGACAGACGTCCAAAGAATTCTAATGCTCTGTGTCAGGCAGCACGACTTGTAATAATAATGAACAGGGGATTAAACCTCTTACTTTTACTCCCGATTACAAAAAGCAACCTGCATGTCGTGTACTCCTGAGCGTAGCTTATTGAGGTGCCGGAGGGCAGAGAACATGAGAGCCACTAAACTGAGGTGGAGTGGAGTCAACATGAAGCTGAAGCGTCTTGGAGAAGCAACACGTTTCCTCTGCCACGCTCTGGCCAGATGTGGTGAAGCCCTCTCCTACAGACAGTAGACTTGGCAGAGAAGCCGAACTTAAAGAGAAGGGAGAAAATAAAATAATTTCTTTGAAGAGATGGCCATTGACTAGATTCAGGGAGAACTGTGGAGTCTGGCTAGCCACGGAGAACGCCCATCTGAAACGAGAGGAGTAGGGCCAGGGGCACACGGAAAGTCTCTCACTTGCAGATGGCTTGGGGGACTTTTCTTTTCTAAGTTCCTGTCCAAGGAAGGTCTCAAGTCCCAGCAGTGGATGGTAGATGCTGAGAACATCAGAATGCAACACGGAGAAAAAGAGGGAAGTTTGAGCAAACCAGAAAACCAGCCTTTCTCTCCTCAGGCAGGTGGGAGAGAGGATAGAAACCATTTACCAGAGGAAATTGCGAAGGGGCTCAGTGAATTTTTAAAATAAAACACTTAGTTTAAAATGTGAATTAGTTGGGGAGTTTAAAATTAGATCCTCACTTTTGTTTTCAACAGTTGATACTACTTATCAGACTCCCCGTGGCGAATCCTTCCTCTGCCACACCCACCCCCCTTTGATTTCTCTTCTCTTTCTGTGGATTTCTATTCCCCTGTCATTTGACTGAATACCTGTCAGTCACTAAAGGCCAGATATTGTATGAGGTCACTGTTACGGGAGAAAAACTGAGGACAGAGCCCCCCTGTCAAAGGGAACAGAGACTGGGGAGGCTACCAAGTTGAGGAGGGCAAAGAAGGGTCCGAGACTTAAGGCTCCATGAGGGTGTTGAAGTTCCTATTTGATGAATGAGTCGCATGCATGCATCGTGTGCTTTGAAATGGCACCCCCTGGAGGAACAAGATGCACTCCTTGGGGGCCTACCACAAAATCTGAACACCCCTGGGAAGTTTATTAAGGACGTGGTACATTCATGTGCATTGTTGCTGGTAACTAATATAACTCGCTGCTATCCTGTGGATGCGAACTCATAACCACCCTGTAGGACTGACAACTGCCCCAGTGGGTTTCTGAAACTGTAACTCTTTGCTGGAGTAGGAAACCTCCTCTTTCTCCCAGAGTGCCTAGTGGTTTCGAACTGGTGCTGCTCGGCACCATCAAATCAGTTCCGATCCATAGCTACCCCAAACACTGCCCGGTCCTGTGATCCTGGGCCATCATCACGACCATTATGATGTTGGAGCCCACTGTTGCAGCCACTAGTAAACCCATCTCCTTCAGGGTCTTCCTCTCTTGTGCTGCCCCTCTGCTTCACCAACCATGATGTCCTTTTACATGGACTGCTCTCTCCTGATAACATGTCCCAAGTGTGGGAGCCTAAGTCTTGCCATCCTCCCTGCCAAGAAGCATTCTGGTTGGGTTTCTTCCAAGACAGGTTCATTTGTTTCTGTAGCAGTCTGTGGTGCTGGGAATATTTCTCCCCAACACCACAATCCAAAAGGTATGGATTCTTCTAAAACTGTAGATGGGAGAAGCAAATTAAATGATTTGCTTTATGCAAAATCATTATAGAAGATTTTGACAGATGATATAGACAGATGGATACACATAGAATATTGGAGGACTTAACCTGGGTGCTATGAGGTCGATGGTGATTCACTAGTAGGCCCCTTGTCTTCCATGTGGGAGGTCTGGGTTTAACTCCTGCCCAATGTACCACACAAACAGTCGTCTGTACATGGAGGCTGTGTGTTGCTATGAACAGATTTCAGCAGAGCTTCCAAACTCAGACAGACTAAGAAGAAACACCTAGTGAATTTACTTCTGAGAAGCAGTTAAAGAACACACAATCACTTACACCAGTCCAATCTACAGTTGATGACAGGGACAGAGTAAGGCTTAGCAGCTTCTCTGTCAGGTATGCGTGAGATCACCGTGAGAGGGCGTCAATGGAACAGGAGTACGTGGATATTAATCTGAGATGTGAAGCCAAATCCTGTTTCTTTAGGTATCTTAATTGAATCGGCTCACTTAGTTTCAAAACATATCTTAATCTGTTTTAGGGGGATACTAGAACCTCAACCAGTACTTGAAATACCAAGTGGAAACACAATATCCTCATTAAGTTTATATTAGAGATAAAGAGGTAGATCAAAGACAAATAAATGGATGAATAAAATAATTTTATGTAATTGAAAAAAGAGCCAGGAATATGCCCAGACAAGGTGTGGGCATGGAGAGCTGCAGCCAGGGGCAGAGAGTGGGGTCATTCCTTTGAGACAGGATGGAGCAGGAGGGGACCCTCGGGAAAGGGCTCAGAATGGTATGCACATATGCAAGCAATCATGTGAGGTTCTATAAAGTGCATCGTTTATTTTGAGAGCCAAGACAGGAGGCAGGGCTGACTTTGTGAGTTTCAGTAAAGGCCAGAACTGTTGTGTGAGTTCTACAAATGTGTCACCCAAGGGAGAGCCACCAGTTGGGAGGTGCGACATGATGTGAGAAGGAAGGAAAGGCCCCCATCCTGAAGGGGCTTGCTGTCCTTGGAAGGAAGGATGATGGTCTGTGTCCAAGGACACGAAATTGGTGAAGGACTGGAATCAAGGGAAAGTTCTGGTTCTATTTGCATATGCTTACTAGTTCGATCTCTGGGCCCACAAGGGAAACCTACCACATTGTTTGGTTTAGGCTTGTCTTTAACCGTGGACCCTGGAGGTGGTTGTTGAGTAGCTCCGCAAGAAAGTCAATCAGTTGACAAGACCCACAGGAAACTCAATCAGTTGTCAGCACATTCTGTATTTCTAGCAGAAGCAGAAAAAGAACACGTGTCTGTCGGGCCAACGTCACATTACACGGATGGACTGACCTTGACTGGAGGGCAGTGATGGTTGAGTGATAGAGTCTCACTTCCATGTGGGAGACCTAGGTTGGATTTCCATCCAAATGTCATGTGTCGGCACCACCCAGTTGTCAGTTGTGGCCTGACGATGATTATGATGCAGAAGGGATTTCAGTGGCGTTTCCAGAGTAAGACTGACTGGGGAAAAAAACCTGAATATCTACTTCAGAAATCTGAGTCATAGAAACCCTGTGAATCCTAAAGGCCAAACAGGTCCTACAGGCGTGGGGGCATGGGAGGGCGGGGGAGTAGCTGTGGGGCAACTGGACTTGAAGTCACCTGTCTAGAAGGAGAACAACCTTGATATAAATGGATTCTTTTGCCTTTGCTTCATATTCCACACCTTCTAAAGTGACTTGGGGGAGACTATACATGTTAGCATGCATGTCCAGGTGGTCTGGGTGCTCTGAGTAAGATGGGGCTAAGCTCCACAGATCTGCCTCCTGGTTCAAGAAGCTTTGGCAATTCCCTAAACCCGTGGCCATTCCATCCATTCCAACCCGTAGTGACCCTACGCGTAGCATTTCCCAGGCTGGGAATCTGCGTAGAAACCTATGGCCACCTCTTTCTCCCATGGAGAAACCACTGGTTCAAAGCACTGGTCTTTAGGTTCGCAGATGAGCACTTAACCACTGTGCCACCAGCACTCCATCTCCAGGGTGCCTGATCGGCCGGTGTTGCTTGTCCTTAAGACCTCTCTTGTCCATCCCACCTCTCCGGGGTCATTGCTACCAGTTTATATAGTCCTGGCTAGCCGTGTGCTACCCCCCACGAATAAGCACAGCCTCACTCTCACATTACCGCCCTGCCCTCTGGAGCGGATCAGAAGGATCCTCTCCTCACTGGCCTGTCAGCATATGCTAATGAATGTGCATACCAAGGGCATCTATTTGCTCACTTTTCAGGGAAGGCAAAAGTACTAACAGGTATTGCCCTGTGGGTGATTGATGCGAGCTGTCTCTCTCCTCTGCCATCAGCCGAGATCCAGAAAAACATTGTCCCTTCTGGTTCCTCTGCACCGGTTTCCAGATTGAAATGGCAGCCCAGTCCTCTCGGGATATTTGTTATTTCCTAACATAGGCAAATTCACTTGGATTTCCAATGGATATGCTTGCATGATTCTGTTTTTATTGTTGCTAATTATGATTTGCTCTGCTATGGAACCAGGGAAGAACTTAGAAATATAGTGGGAAGATAGTTTCTCCTTGCAGGGTTCCAACCCTTTGCCTGCGATTGCCTGCGCGGATGGATGGCTGCCTCCCTACTGCCCTCCTGCGCGCCCTGCTTCCTTGGGTACTTGGACACTCCTAGCCCTGCATGCCCGCGGCTCCTCCCCGCAGCCCGCTAACAGATGCCACCATCTCGTGTGTCTCCCTAGGGTTCCTCTACACCCAGAGCAGCGCCAAGCGCAGTATTAAAGAGCGCCTCCTGAAGCTCTTGCCCTGCTCGGCTGCCAAAACGTCATCTCCTGCCGTGCAAAGCAAGTTTGTTTGTTCAGTTTTGTTTCGGTTTGAATTTTTCCCTCCACAGTTGTTTTACTTGCTTTGGTTGTAGGTCAGTAGGCTCTGTAGTTCTCTGCTTCTGAAGGGAACCAATACTTTTCATTCTGGAAGGGGGAAATTAAAAAAAAAACTCGATTGATATGCAGGTGTTGACCTAAATACCCTGAAGCACATGAGTGCAATGATCATGATGAAGGAGGAGGAGGAGGAGGAGGAGGAGAAGAGGAAGAAGAAGAAGAATTTCTTTGGGTCGGGTTTGATTTGGTTTGGTTTGGTTTGGTTTGTTTATATGCTTGTTGTCCTTTTTGGCAGACTGACAGCCTGGTCGGTTGGACTTTGAGGAGTTTGGAAAGGTTTGTGTGATCTGCGTATCAGACAGGCAGCATGTAACTAATCTCAAATAAGTCTTGGGGTTCTTCATGTCCAACTGATTAGTAGCTAGACACCTGCCAGGGTTGCTGGTGATGATGCCTTCAAGTCAATGTTGGCCTCGCAGCACACAGGTGAGAGAGTAGAAGTGCCCCGTGGCTGTTAGTGCTCTGGAATCTCATGGGGCCAGATTACCAGCCCTTTCTTTGGCTGAGCTGCTTGATTAGCAGCCAAACCCTGACCTAACCCGTTGTGCCATGAAGGCTTCTTGCTACAAAGCTAAACTCTTAGCTTTTGTGCAATTTAGATACTAAATTCAGACTTCTGACTAAAACCAGAAATATCAGCAGACTAGAAAAACTGCCACCCAATGGAAACCTAAGTCAGTCTAGTGTCTTCTTTTTGGTGGACTCTCACCCTGTCTTCCCTTTCTCTCCAAGTAAAGGTCTAGAGCCACACGTGGTTGGTGTGTCCTTGGGATACTCTCTAAAGCAGGTGTCCTCAGACTATGGCCATGGGCCACATGTGGCCCGCCAAGGACATTTATCCAGCCCGCCGGATGTTTTTGCCCAGTTTGGTTTTTTTACTTCAAAGTAAGATATGTGCAGTGTGCATAAGAATTTGTTCATATATTTTTTTTAAACTATAGTCCGGGCCTCCAGTGGGTCTGAGGGACAGTGAACTGGCCCCCTGTTTAAAAAGTTAGAGGACCCCTGCTCTAAAGCTTCTGAGTTTGTAACATACAAAACAATAAAGGTGGCCTGAGGGGAAATATTCCACTTAACTTTTCTAAAAGATGTTATCCATAACTTAGAGTCCCTGGTGGGGTAGTGGGTGTCCTGTTGAGCTGTTCATGGAAAGGTCAGCGGGTCTAAACCACCAGCTACTCTGCAGGAGAAAGATAAGGCTATCTGCTCTCCTGAAGATTTACAGTCTCAGAAACCGATAGAAGCATCTACCCTGTCCTATCAGGTTGTTATGACTCAGAATCACCACTGTGACCACAGGCTTGTTTTTTGGTTTGATCTCTAACTTTGGGAGTCTCTGGGTGGCACAGTGGTTTAGTAGGGAACTACTAACTAGAAGGTTGGCAGTTCAAACTTAGCCTTACTCAGGACAGATCAGGGAATCTGATTCCATGGAAATCCTTTGGAGCAGTTCTCTGCATAAAGGGCCCATTGTTAGCCAAAATCAACTCTATGGGAACTAACAACAATAACCAATGGCATTCTAGTGACTCTACAGGACAGAGGAAAATTGCTCATTGGTGTCCCAGGAGCAGAGAGCCTCGTTTTGCTCTCTTAGGTCCACTGGTAGATTTGAACTTTGGACCTTGAGGTGAACAGCCCAACTTGTAATGTGCTTTACTTCACGATCTATGCTTCCAGACATTCCTTAGTATGCATATTTTTTCAAGCATCAAATACCCATTAGAAACCGGTGAAGAAGGTGACCTTTGCCAGTAGGGACATAAAAGAGACGGACCTGGTAAAATGGATGGCTAAAGTAGGATATGGAAACCTTTATTAAACTCTATCTATATAAATGTGAAGCTTTTGTTTATGAACATGTCCTCTAACACTTCTGAAGGTGGTGATTCCATCTATGTAATCACAAAGAGCCACAAAGAGCAAGATCCAGGCTGCAGGGTGAATGGGATATAGTTTTCCAGTAAATTCTTACAGGAACTTTTTTCTTTCCATGAAGAAATAGTAGGTGTGTTGTGGTGATGGGAAAAATAAGATTTCATGCTAAATTATTCTCCCCTCCCCTCTTTTTTTTTGCCATAACAAACAGAAATTTCATTTCTCACATTTTAGGAAACTAGAAGTCTGAATTCAGGGTGAGGCTCTAGAGAAAAACTTCCTCTATCTGCTCTGAAGGAAGGGTTTTCTTCCTCTTTGGTGTCTACCACTGGTTCCTTGGATTTCTCCATATGTCTTGGAATATAACACACACACACACACATACATCTACTTTATCCTTTATTCACTCAGCAAATGTTTATTATAATGTGTCAATCCCTGCTCCTTGCACCGGAGGACATAATAGTAAAGGAAAGTTATTTTTTACACACACCCTCCAAGCTTTATCTATGGGACAGGGGCCCTGACACAAATAGTGGGTTACACTTTTGACTGCCGGCCACAAGGTCAACAGTGTGAAACCACCACCCATTCCACGGGAGAAAGATGAGGCTGTCTATTCCCTTAAAGATTTAAACCCACAGGGGCAGTTCTACCCTGTCCTAGGGGGCGATGAGGAGTCACATTCCACTTGATGGTCATGAGGTGATCTATGGAACGAAGCAGCAGGACAAAATGACATGTTTTTGTAATATTCACCTGTACAGTCTGATACAAAATTTGGCTGAGATGCATCACTCAAACACATATTTTGTTATTGCTCCATCCATCTCCTCAGTAGCCTACACGGCCATAATGCAAAGTACTGTCGAAGCCCTAATGCCACATGATAGTGAAGTTGCAGGCAGTTTTATAGCTACTATTTGTCAAAGAATACTGGTTATGAGAGCCAATGCTCTTCCGTTTTTAAACTGGGGTCAAAATGACCAATCTACCAAACATTTACTGAACACACTGTCCTTTATACACCGTGGACAGGTGGAAAGTGACTCTGCAGTGGCCCTCTGTATTCCTTCGGAAGACAGCAGCGTTGCCAGGTCCTGTGAGCACCTTTCCCGGCCCCAGGATGTGGCTGAACCCTTTCCCATGTAACTACTCATGGAGGGTGAAATGCATTTACAATGAATCATGAAGACTCCAGGATGCTTCTTGGAAGGAAATAGTAAAAATGGTAATAGATGCTTAAAAATCAAGCAGACAGTTGAATATTGGATTTCTTTTTTAAGGAAAAAAAATGGGATCAAAAACTGACAGATCTCATCACCTTAGACTTGACCTATTATGTATGGAGCATAGAAGGTTCCTGAAGATAAAGAACTCTCCCCCTCCTGGTCAACAACTCTCCCATTCATAATACCTTCTAAGACACCCCCACTTTGGAGAAGGGCATTCTAGGGAAAGGAGGGGACAACAATTCTATGCCTTCATTTAGTACTTTCATTCACTCTCTGATCATCATCTGGGTCCTGGCCCTCCGTAGCTATGAGAACATGAGGCCAGGTGTAGTTGGTGTGATGAGCCTGGTACCAGAACGTCAGCAGGAAAGCAGGCTCACCCATATCTGCAGGCTGACCCCCAGACCATGTGGGTGAGGCATGTCATGAATGGATGCTCCTACGCTTGAAGAGCTGTCCACTGGCTGAGCCAAGGTTCCCCAGCAGAAATGCCCACAATGCATCCCTGAGAGCAATTTAGAAAAGGGGGCGATCTTCTTTTTCAAAAAAGGCAGTTCAGAAAACTCTCCTCATTCCTCTTGGAAGATACTTGAGCTTTCTCAATAAAACTAATTAACAAAAAATGAAAAGATGTTCTGCAGGGAAAAACAAACAAACTTCCTCTGACATGTGGGCTATTAAGATTCCCAGAACCAGACAATCTCCTAATTCAAAGGCAGCATAAGAAGACAGCTAGTTCCACTTCACATGGATGTCAGATTCTTTCCCTGTCACCAGGAGCAGCCCTGGCTCACCAGAAAGTGATTCATTTGCTTTGTGCCAGATCTAAGGACCTGTGCTTGTCACCATGAGGAGAAATAATTCTTGGACTCTCAACCAGCTTGCTTCTATTCCCACCCTGGAGTGAAATGTGCAGAGTCTGCTCCTCCTTCCCTGGGACAGCCTTCCTGGAGACTCCGGTTCCATCTCTCCTTACTTTTCTTCCAACTCCTTCTCCTGGGTTGAGAGGATAATTGATTTATTTTACCTTGTTTACAGATGTTACTCAAGTTCATTGCTGTATACATACAAAATGAGGAATATACAAAACACACACACACAAATGAAATATCAAACACACACGCACAACTCATCAAGAATGCTACTGTATTTATCCTACCTTGAAGTAACACCACATGTCAAGTAGTATTTACACGGTTTTATTCCCCTATCCATGTTGGTCAAATTCACAATACTCTTCAATAAAAATCAGGGATGGAATCCTTGACTCCAGTGCCAATACTCTGCAATAATGAAATTTTACAATTCGACATTAATCAAGAGTATACGCAGGAAACACGTCAAACCAAATTCCCTGCCATTGAATCGATCCCAACTCATCGTGACCATATGGGAGCAAGGACAACTGCTCCCTCAGATTTCTGAGCCTATAAATCTTTAAGGGAGCTGAGAGCCTCATCAAAGAGACATGTGAGCTTCAACTGCTGACCATGCAGTGAGGAGCCCAAGGCAAAACCCACCAGGGCTCCTAAGAAACCCGTAGCACCCGCAGTGGTGACCGTGGAGGGAAAGGGTTTCTGGAGCCAGCAAGCACGATAAAGCACTCGGTGCTGGCAAGATGAAACCATTTCCTGTTGACCATTGAAGTTCTGACAGTGGAAAAAAAAATCATGGCTGTTGCCATTACTACAAGAGCTTCTCCAGAGGACTTCCGCTCTTTGGAAGAAGAAAGTGGCCACTGTCAACGTATCAGAGAGGGAGCCCAAAGAGAATGCCAGCAGACTCCTTCTTGGATCTCACATCAGCTTTGACCAATGGGAACCCAGAAGGCAAGGATCCAGACTGAGAAGATTTTGTTCCTAAAGACCAGCCCCCTGGGTCCCAGCACAGCAAGTAGAAAGGTGGAGGGTGCCTAAGGAGGCCCAGGGAAGGCTCTGTCACCCAGATTCAATACATCTTGGGGGCCAGGAGCTGGCCTTCTCTTCTTATAAACTATGCTCCCAATTACATGACATTTTAGAGATAACGAACCTTTCATTAGTATATGTTAGTGTTGAGTAGATAATTTCTGGGTGAAGGAACAGAACTAACTATTTCATGAGAGGCTCAATATCAAGAAATTCTTAGCTACTATACCACGTGTGACCACAAGGACTTTTTCTTTTAAAGAATCATGTCACGGCTATAGTTCTTCCCTGGAAAATGAGTCAGTCGCTGTATTTCTCTTTGCCCCAATTTGTTTGTTTTGGATGTTTCACAAAAGTAATAAGGAGTTGCTTTCCCTATTTATTCACGGGGCATGGTGGTGGCAAAAGGTCATTTGCAGGATAACGCACTAGGCGCTAACGCAAAAGGTGATGTATTAGATACTTGATGAAATGTGTGTTTGCTTGCATGCAAGCACTTTTTTTTTTTTTGGTTGAAATGTGCTTGATAATAACATCTACCTCGTAAAGTGGCAGTGCCCTCATTCAATCACAGTAATTGATTCAGTAAATTAGACCTTCATTCTAGGGGCTTCTGCTATTGATTTGAGCAGACAGAGCAGAGCAACTGCAACGAGGTTGTTGTGAGACCAGATTCCTCACCCCAGATAAGCCCCCATCAGCATACTGCCGAACACACTGGCAAAGCATAATTTCCAAAGCAAGCTTCAGATTTTTCTTGTCGATCTGGCATAGCATTTCAGTGTGTTTTGTCTTTCTGGGAGCACATTGAGCATGGGAAGTTTTAGCTGCCTCCTTTGGCAGAGAAACCAATTGGCATTTGGCTGTTGGAAGATTTGTTTTCAGAGAATGTCTTGAACTGCCAACAGGCTGCCAGTTAAAAATATAACCAAAATCTCCAGGAAATTATATTTAAAAGAAAGTTTATCCTTTGGACAATTAATTAGTCTCATAGTACCTCCTGGGTAAGTTCAGCTATGAACACTGACCTGGGCATACAGTCAGGAAATTCTCTGGAAGCATGGAGGCATGACCCACTCAGACTTATAAAATTAAGTTTAATTTATTTCTCAGTAGAAACAATGGCCTCTCAGTTTTAGCATGTGAATCAACCCTTCCACTGCAATTTAATACTATCAGACATGTTTTTAAAGCGTGTTTAATAAACATCTAGCACATAGTATCTGCTGACTGTGGTCCTAAGTCCGCTGCGCTGTGTGATTCATATATCCTAAAAAGACACCTATGAGACAGGTACTTTTTTGATATTCCCAGTTTACAAATTTCCAAACAGAGGCGTGACTCTCTGGTGTCCCTCAGTTAGAAGTCTGAGGACAAGGAGATAGCTGCTCAGACCCATCGACCAAGTTCCAGAGTCTATGCTCTTGACTAGTGCTCTGCGTACAGTCCATGTGTGTTCAATTTCACAAAGAAACAAGACATTTTTTTTTCATTCACCTGGATAACCTGGAACACCTATATGTTCCTGAGAGATTCTGATGGTCCTGTGAATAACTTGTTTCCCCTCTCGGAACCCCAGTCTCCAAACCTAAAAAGGTAAAGCATAAACTGTGCCTTCAGGGTCCTCCCAGAGCTAGCATTACAAGAGGCCCTGAGATTGCCTCGCTTAATTGCTGGCAATGACAAACGATGGCTGTTCAAAGGTAACCTGCCCTTGTCTCCTTTCATGGCACTGGCCTGCCCATGAGAGTTAGGAAATTTAGACACAACATTTAATATAGAGCTCATAGCAATTGGAAAAGTACCTGGAGTCATAAGTGACGAAAGGGGATAGTCGTGCCCAGTAGCACTGCAGAAGGGAGACCTACTTTTGTAAAAATGACAATCAGAACAGCCCTCTGCAGCAGCTCTCCATTGTAACCCACGAGACTGACATGAGTCCAGGTCACCTCAATGGCACCAAGTCTGGTTTTGTTTTACTTTACTACCAATTGACACTATCCCTTACTAACTGGCCATACATGTTACTAATCAGAAATACCTGTGCCTGCCTTTGCGCTGGCCTTTCACAGGTTTTAAAATTCTTTCTCCCTGTTACTTCATTTCATCCTCATCATTCCCCTGTGAGACTGACTGGTCTCCGTCGTCTTAGTCTCCATTTTCCCAATGAAGAAGTAGATTAAGGGACCTGTACTGACCCACATAGACATTTAGGGACAAGACGGAAAGAAAGGCACTGGCTTTCCTGGACAGTATTTCTGCTACTCTGTGTATCCACGGGCAGTCTTCACTAAAACTGGAATGCGTCTTGTGGTACTGAAGAGATGGAGGCTGGATTCCCAGGACAGCCGTTTCCTGTTGGCAGGTTTAGTCGATTTCACTCCGACACAGCAGGCACTAATGGTTTGAAAAGTAATCGTGCCAGGCACAGGGAACCCGGGAATCTCTATCAGGCTAACCTGGTCGCTAGAGAAACAGACATAAATACATCCCAGACAGAAAACAAATACAAGTGCAATGCTGTAAGAGGCGTTCTAATTGAAGAGTAAAGAGTGGTGCCATTGGTTATAGCCCAGTCTTGCTCTGGTTCTAACTAGCTACAGAATCTTGGGCACTTTGCTTAATTTTTCTGAATTTCTGTTTCCTTGTCTGTCAAGTGGGGATAACAATAATAACTATTTCGTATGTTTGCTCATGGATTAAATGAGCACATAAACATCTGCAGCAGTGACAGGTTAGAAAGCGGTCCAGAAACGCTTCCCGGTGTTGTTGTATGTCTGCGAAGATGGGCATCATTGCTGGTGTCTTGACTCCCAGCAGAGATTTCAGAAAGATGTTTACTTGTGTTCTATTGACTACTAGAAGCATTCCACTGCCTGAGCCATACTAAACTATGGAGAGCCTTAAGAAGAATACCCATGGCAATTCCAGAACACTCCGTTGTGCTCAAGCAGAACTTACACACGGATCAAGAATGTGCGAGCAGAACAAGGCACTGCATGCTTAGAAATCAGAAAAGGTGTGCATGAGGAGTGTTCACTCTTGTCATACTTACTCAATTTGAATGCTGAGAAAATCATCCCAGAAGCCGAGTTATATGAAGAAAACTGAATCGGGGTTGGAAAAGGGCTTATGAATCATCTGAAAGATGCAGATGACACAACCATGCTTGCTGAATGTAAGGAGGAATTGAGGCACTTGCTGATGAAGATCAAGGTTTGTAGCCTTCCGCATGGATGACAATCCTCACAACTGGTCCAAAAGCTAACCTCATGATAAACAGAGAAAGGATTGAAATTGTCAAGGATTCCACTTTGCTTGAATCAA
Source organism: Tenrec ecaudatus (assembly GCF_050624435.1). NCBI lineage: Eukaryota > Metazoa > Chordata > Mammalia > Afrosoricida > Tenrecidae > Tenrec > Tenrec ecaudatus. Next base: position 202,925,120 of record NC_134532.1, read on the forward strand.
TGCTCATGGAATCAGCCGTGGAGAGATCAAATAGCACATTGCATTTGGTAAACCTGCTGCACAGAACCTCTAATTGAAATGTATTAAAACCAAAGATAACACTTTGAGGACTAAGGTGTGCCTGATGCAGGTACAGTATTTCCAATTGCGTCATATGCATGGGAATGTTGGACGTTGAATGAGGGAGACCAAAGAAAAATCAGTGTATCTGTGTTGTAGAGCTGGGAAAGAATATTGAAAGTACCATACACTGCCAAAGGGATAAATAAATCTCTGTGTTGGAAGCAGTACAGCCCGAATGCCCTTAGAGGCAATGACGATGAAACTGTCTCAAGTTCTTTGGGCATGTTGTCACAAGAGAGCAGTCCATCTGGAGATGGACATCATGCTTGGTATAGTGGAAGGACAACAAAAAAGAGGAAGGCCTCCAATGAGGTGATTGACACCGCGTCTGCAGCAACGGGCTCAAGCATGGGGACAGTTGTGATGGCGGTGCAGGATTCAGCAGCACATTAATTCGGGCATAAGGTTGCTGTGGCTGAGAACCCACTTGATGGCACCTAAGAAAAACAAGAGGGTCACAAGCACTGTCGCCACATAGATGAGATGAAATTCAACCTAAGTTTTTCGTGAGAGCTTTGGTGGAGTAGTGGGGGTACACACTGGGCTGCTAACCACAAGGTCAGCAGTTGGAAACCACCTGCTGCTCCAAAGGAGAATGAGGAGGCTATTTACGCCTGCAAGTACTAAAAGGAACAGTCACACAATGATAGTTTGTCTCCACAAATTAGACCTGACTTGGTGGCACTTTCATAAAGACGAGAAACATCCTTCCTTCAGGAAGTCATAAAGCCAGAAGACCGTGCCATTATTCATTGCCATCAAACAGGCTCCAGAGTAGAACTGCCTCTGCGGGTTTCTAAAACTGTGAATCTTTATGGGTGCAGAAAGGCTCGTCTTTTTCCCACAGAGTGGCTGGTGGATTTGAACTGCTGACCTTGCATTTACCAGCCAAATGCATAACCCATTAGGCTGGGAATAGATGAAATGTAAGGCAGTCAGTAGGGGTGAAAAGTAGCCAGCAGAAGCAGCCAAACAAGTGAACCGCGACAAGAGTTTGACTGCAACGTTGCAGTCAACACAAGGTTGAACTTAACACTTTAGAAAACAAGGAATAGTCATCCAAGACTTTTAAATCAGGGAGCGGCTGTTTCTCTTGGTAGGTCCAGTCGATCATAGAGGGACTGGGCCCAAAAGTCAGGTTTATAGTGAACCCAAATCATAGAAACCCACCAAATCAAATCCACTGCCATCAAGTATGGTTTCTGAGACTGTAAATCTTTGTTGAAGAGACTCATCTTTCTCCTGCAGAGCTGCTGGTGGGCTTGAACCAGGTATCTGTTGGTTAGGAGTCGAATCCCTAACTGAGAGGTCAGCAAAGTATCAAGATCAACATTTGAAGACAAGGCATAGATAGAATGTCAATAGAATGAACAAAATATGCTGGGCCATTCATTTCTGAATTGAGGCACAAAGCAAAAGTTATAAGGAGACCCTCCCTGACAGAAAAATAGAGAAGATGGAAGGTATATTGAAGGAGAGGAAAAAAGAAGATGGGAAAGCCAGTTAGTTAGTAAGCTGTTTTAAAAGTCTATAAAAGTGAACATAACTAATTTTGAAGCAATAATTCTAAACCTTAAAAAATATGGCTAATATTTAAAACAGGCTTATCAGGATGGTATAATTATAATTCTTGTTTACTTGAAAAGATAAACAAAGAAATTAAGTCACTAACTCAATTTTTTAGCGTTGCTAACGGTCAAAGTAGAACATTGACCTCAATGAGTGAAAAGCTACAACTTCGGATCTTCATGACTGTGCTGTCTGCCCACAAAAGATGATACCGCATACCATCTCTGTCAGTGGAGCCGATTCCAACATAGGGCAACCTCATGCATATTCAGGAGAGAACTGGGCTCAATAGGGTTGCCTATCATTATTGTTTTGTGTAAGTGGATCAGACCTTTCTTCCCAGACACTTCTTGGCAGGCTCAAACTGTTAAACTTTTGGTTAGCAGATGAGCATGTTGGCATCATGCAGGGTCTCTACAGATGGCAAATTCCTTAATGTAAGGCCATGGTTCTGAAAGGGAGAGGATTGATTCCAACGAAATTGTGAAGGAATCATTCAAACCACTGGGAAATAATAGGTGAGACTAAGGGACAAAAAGGAAAGTGACAAAGTGATTCCACCAAAAGGATAATGACAACATTAATCAAGATACGAAGCAGAGGCGGTCGAGGAAACGAGTTACAGAAAGATGATAATTTTATTTTAGACAAGTTAGCTGACAGTGCCTGAAGACCATAAGTCATTCTTTTATTTTTAATTTATACATGATTTAGATGGAGGTTTACAGAGAACATCATCAGTTTTACATTAAACACTTTATACACATTTGGTTCCAACTCATCCATTTCAATCCCCTCAAGATACCATTGGTCATTCCATCATCCTAGTGTTTCCTGTTTCCATTCTTCCTTTTTTCATTATCCTCTGAACTGGGGAAAATGTGCCCTGTATTTTTTATTCCTGGTGTTAGGAACTGCCTGGCTCATTCTGATTCCTAGTGAAACTCATAGGTACAACAGAGCAAAACACCCTCTGCTTCTGTCCTATCCACATATTCACTGTTATATTTGACAGTTTTGCTGCAGCTTACTGTGTCTCATTGAAGGTCTTTTCTTTTCCACTGACTTCTACTTTACCAAACACGATGTCATTCTCCAGGAACTGGTCCCTTCTGATAATATGTGCAAAGTACATAAGGGAGTCTCGCCGTCCTCTCTTCCAGGGAGCAATCTGACTGTACTTCTTCCAAGACAGATTTATTGCTTCTTCTGGAAATCCTTAGTACATTCATTATTCTTTGCCAATAATACGATTCAAGGATATCAATTCTTTTTCTGTTTCACAAGCATACAAGGTGATAGAAAGTACACTATGGCTTGGGTAACGCACACTGTAGGCTTCAAAGTGACATCTTTTGTTTTTTGATACTTTTGAGAAGTTTTTGGAAGCAGATTTCTTGGCTGCTCTTTCTAGGAGCTTTGATCGTGGATCAAGAGAACTGAAGTCCTTGACAACGTCAATATTTTCCCCCATGTATAATGATGCTCCTGATTAGTCCTGTGTTAATCTGGTTACTTTAGAAAAATAAATCCACAGAAGCTCATGTATAAGAGAGAGTTTTATATAAAGGTTAAGTGCACATCAAGAAAACATCCCAACCTTCTCTCTCCTCTTCTCTCTTTCTTCCTCCTTCTTGGAGAAATAAACAGTCTGTGAATCCACAGGCAAAAAAAGAAAACATCCCAACCCAGCACTGCCCAAGCCCACAAGTCCATCATTAACCCATATGTTCAACACCAATCCACAATATCTTCCTCCATCGCACAAAACAGACACAATGACGCCGACTGTAGGAGGAAAGCCAAGTCAGTGAATGTGTAAAAATCTCAGTGCTGGTGTGGTCTCCACATGGGTGCTCCAGCACCCAGGGCAGCATGGGGATAGGTCCATGTGGCTTCTCCTTGGGGATGTCTTCTTGCAGGAAGTGAGCCTTGCCAGCTGAAGTAGAGAACTGGCTAAGGCAGCTACACCCTGGTCTGACCATCACAAAGCTAGAGACCTGAGAACTAGAAAGGCGAGGCTCACGGAGCCATTTATCTCTCTGTCCTTCAATTAACTCCCACATGTGTTTATCAGCCAGGTTGGCACAATAAACTTTAACTATCTCAAGTCCAGTTGTAAGGATTCCAGTTTTCCTTTGTGCTGAGGCGAACTCCCTAGGGAAGGTTGGATTCTTTGATCTTCCTCAGTAAGTGTTTCAAATCTCTTCAGTTTCAACAAGTTAAATTGTATCACCTGAAAATTACAGGTCGTTAAGAGTTTGGGCATTTAAATTTTATGTCAACTTGAATTTTAAGAAAGTGTAGAGACAGAGTCCAAATTGTTAATCAGGTCACAGCCTGATGATGCCTCCTTGGGGGGTGTGACCGTTTGATAAGAAGATACTGTTCCTGTGCCTGACTGCTTGCTGGGACCCTGTGCTTGACTATAGGATGGCCCCATGCAGACTGACTGACAGAATTGTACCCGGAGAGCTCTCAGCACCCTGCCATGTTTCCCCTGATCCTGGATCCACCCAACTCTGGACTCACTGGCCTGCAGTGTTCCAGCATTCCACACCACCTTTCTTTGTCACTGGCCTCCAGCTACAGGAGTCTAAGAATTTATAGACTAGCATTAGACTTATGGGACCGAGTGGAACTTGGCTGGGATGCCTTCTTGATATATATTTACTTCTTGATATCATGATCTTTTTTTATACATAGATGAGTGTCACTCATTTTGTTTTTCTAGACAACCCAGCCTAACACAAGTGTCTTCCTCTGATTCTCATGCTGCACTGTTCTTCATTGTCCCAACTTCTCAGATTTTTTGCTGAGACTATATAGCCTGAAAAGCAGGCTAAAACCCTCATCTACACAACGTTCCGGATTTGAAGCCACATCATATGCTATTGTTTGGCTCAAAAAAATGTTAATCTATGTAATGTTGGTTAAAATGTCTTTGATCTTCCTCATCACCCTTGAAATCTTGATTGTTCTCCTATTTCATTTACTATTAATTTGGAGGAGGAGCATAATGACTACTTATAACAGGTCTATACATTTAGAGCAATACAAGTCTTTTTATCCATTTATTAAAGTTTTCGTAATTGCCCACTCATATAGTTTACAGCCTATATTCAATTTTCCTCAACCCACTATTTGGGCTTAACTTGAATCTAGTCAGTGCTAGTGTCTGCTTATTTCTGTTAGGCACTGTAATGGGAGTCTAACTCTTTGAGCAGATTCAATTTTCTATTCCACAACTCTATAAAATGCAGAGCATTACTATGTTATCTGCCTGGATTTCAGGGTTGAAGTTTAGCCTTCTTATTTCCAAGTGCCCCTCTTGCCGGGGGATACTGAACAGCAAGTGTTCGGTGGGGGAGTTCTTTACAGAAACACTGACTCGTCTTGGTTGAAAGGTTCTGGCACCAAAAAGAAGAAGAAGAATAACAAGGAAGACAGATTCTGTAGATGAACTGACAGATGAAACCTTACTCACCTTTCAGTCAAACATTCTCTTTTAAATCTTAGGGTAGAAAAACAACTTCAGAGCACATCAGAGGGTTCTCTGAATCTGTTTGGACTTTATTCTCTAGTGAGTTTTCATGGTGTTCATAAAAACCAGATTTAGTGCAGCTCAATCTTAGTGCAAAGTTAATCAATGCTTCAGGTGAATAGATGATGGAAATCTCTATGTAAAATCACCCTAATAATAGAACCATGCATTTCTATGATATGTGCCGCACACAGTACTAAAACATTTACATATTTATTCACTTAATTTACGAAAGAGAATCTAATGCTGTCATCATTCCATTATCAAGCAGCCACTTGAGGATTTGAAGTTTTAATTGACTCGCCCCAAATCATACTGTGACTAAGCAATAAACCTGGGATTCAAGCCTAGGTCATCTAGTCACCTCATCAATCTTCATTGATGCCTATCACATGGGAGACACAATTCTAGATGCATGGGATGTAACCATAACACGGCAGGGAACTCAGAGCATCTCTAACATAGTGTCTTGCACAGGAAACCTTTGAAGACATTATGTCTGCCCTCAATTTACCTTCTCTGGCGAGCCCTGGTGGTGATGCATTGGGCTGTTAATCAAAAGGTCAGCGGTTGGAAAGCACCAGTGATTACACAGAAAAAGCATGCCAGCCTCTGAAACTCACAGAGGCAGTGCTCCCTGTTCTATGTGGTCGCGATGAGTTGGAACTGACTCAATGGTGAGTTTGTCATGTGGGTCTGTTTCTTTCTTTCTTCTCTCTCTCTCTCACACTCTCTCTCTTTGGTGCTCCTGTCATTTTCTGCCCCAAATCCTTTAGTTTCACCTGTCAACATTTGTGTTAGTCCAGTTTGACTGGAGAAACACATCCAGAGACACTCATAGGTGTGTAAGAGAGAACTTTATGTCAAAGATCAATTAATTGTACATTAAGGAAAGTTCCCACCCCAGTCCTGATCAAGTCCTAAGTCAAGCATTATCCCATATGTTGATACTAGAACATAAATTCCTCTTTAAATTCACACAGTCATGCAATGATGCTGAATGTAGGAAGATCACAGGCCGGTGGGTAGAAAGTCTGTAGATCCAGTGGTGGTGGAATCATCTCAGTGCTGGCGGGGGTCTCCATGTGACTCCTCAAGCTCCAGGGCTCTGGCTCCATGTGGCTTGTCATCAGGAATACGAAGGAGAGTATGTCTGGCCTCCAGTGAGCTATTTATCTCCATTGCACCTCCAAAAGAGGCCATTAAGCTGTGACCTGACTGACAAGCTAGATGCCTCCCCTACACTTACTCATCAAGTTCACATGAAATTATGTAATTGCCACACCACCTCTAGGGCAGATATTTCTCCTTGTGTTAGTTCTAGGAGAAGGTCCTTATTGTTGGAATTTTTGTGATTTTTCATTAGTGTAGCATCAATCTTTCCCACACTTCTGCTCACTGGTTTGCTTGCTTACTGTCTTTTCTCTCGTAAAAGATATGAACGCAAGGCATATCATGCATTAATCATGCCTCATTTGTGTAATAATGCCAACCCATTCCCAAAAGGGATGATAGCCATAGGCAAAGAGGTTAGGATTTACAACACATTGTACTTCAGAAGATTTCTGGGAAAAGATCCATTACCTTTCAATTCCATTTTCCACGAGCTTTTTGATGCTCTCTCATTGATCCATCTTCCCGTTTGCTTGCTTCCCTCTGAGGTCCTGTCAATGAATTCTGCACAACTTAAAATCTGTGAATAAGAAATCTATCCATTCTGTCTACAATGCCTTGAATGGCCCCTAACTAATAACTTGTTGTTTTTTACCCTTGAATAGGCCCTGACTCATGAGGCTGCCATGCACAAAGGTATAAAACACTGCCCAGTCCTATGCCAATCCCAGTATTAGTTTCAGATCAGACTATTGTGATCCATAGATTTTGGTTGACCAAGCTCTTCAGACATACATTGCCAAACCTTTCTTCCTAGTCTACCCTAGTCTAGAAGCACCATTGAAATCTTCTCAGTCTCATACAACAGGCAAGCCTCTTCTGACAAAGAACTGATGACTGTGCATGAGGTCTATTGGATGGGAGTCAATCCCAGGTCCCTGCATGTGAAATGAGATTCTACCACTGAATGGCCACAGCCCCCAACAAAAATTTAGTGGATAAAATGAGTTAATGAACCATCAGAAATGCCTAGGGCCACATTAGGTGTTGGAACTAAGATGGATTACTTGCCTACAGGTATGCAAACTTTGAAGGAAGTAACAGATAGGGAAGCACATAACTGTTAGATGGAGTATTCTAAACTCACCACAGTGAAATGGACATACTGCTTGCATGTAAGATTGAAGAGGCCCCCTCCTCTATGAACCCCCTTCCCCATTTGAAATGGACCTTAGAGAGAGTAGGGCCCAAGAAGACGAAGGAAGGAGAAGGGCAGCTCCAGGAAGAAAGTTGTGTGCAGGCAAAGGCTTGATGGTTAAAAATAAATGCCTTGTTTAGACATTGTCCAGGATATTAGATCATAAAGTATGTGGGAAGAAATGATAGGTAAATTATTGTCTCAAAGTCCATAGGATGAGATTGTATTAGGCTGAGTTATTTAAAGAAACAAATCCAGTGCTGCTCATCTATCGATAAGAAAAAAACTTTAGATCGAGAAGCAACTCCATATCATGAAGGCTCAAGTTCATGAGTCCTATGCTACCAGGCAGCTCTCTTCAGACTCTCCTAGCCTCAGGCAGATCATGCCAAATGGTGAAGTGGGAAACAGAGAGATCAGAGGCTGGTGAGTGCCGTCACGTGGACCACCAGTGAGAAGAACCATGCCAAGTTCAGGTAGCCTACCTGGGGCCAGCCATGGAAGCAGACACAGAGTCCCATAGATGTGCTATGGAGGAAGAAAGCAAAATGGCCAAGATAGAGGCCATTTCCAGAGTCATTCATGCTCACATGGAACTAGCTGGCATTTTATTGACAGATTTGACTCCACCCCTAGAGAGATGGGTATAGTTGACATGTCATCCGCATTCATCAAGATGGTCCTTTTCATTGTGTCAATAACAAATCCCCAGAGGGAACAGAAGATTTAAGTACTACCCCTAAATAACAACTATGTATGTGAGTAGCTGGTCAGTGAAATGTTTATAAAAGGAAGTAGGTCCTTTCAATTTTTTTGGCAAAACCAGAATTATACTTGCTTTTTATCCTTGGGAATTTATTCAAGTTATTGGCACCTAAATTTCTTCATCTAGAATGAGGGAAATAATGTTCTCTTGAAATTGTATTTTCATGACTAAATGAAAGAATGAAACAAAAACTCACTGCCAGAAAAGCACTCTAAGCCAAGCACTGGTTTTCATTGTTTTATAAGCCCCTGGCAATAGGTTCTGTTATTGCCCTACTTGTATGGATGAGGAAACCAAGGTGCAGAGAGATTGATGACTTTGTCCAAGGTCACACAACATCAAAGGTCACAAGAGATATTTGAGCTCAAGTGTAGCTTCAAAGTCCTCTTCTGAGAGTTCAGAACATTGCCTCAATAGTAAGTATTCAGTAATACTAAATCATTATAATTGCTGTTTCATTGGTTCCTTAAATAAAACCACCTCTCCGTATATATTTATGAAATTGATATAAATACCAGATCACATTTATTGATGAGGAAACCAAGTTTAGGAGAAGTTAAACACAAGGCCCAGTATCAGAGCTGGGAAGCAAGGAAGCAAGAAAGTTGGACAACTGAAGAATCTTGTAGAAGTGCTCCTAGGCTCTGTTCTGCTTGTCCCATAAAGGAGGACAGTAAGTACGATTGTCATTAATATGAATACTACTACAAATAATAACAGCAACACTAACATTAATTGAGTGCTTACTATGGACTAATCACCTCTATCTTATGCTCACAGTGATCCTGTTCTGTAAAGGTGGATACTATTTTAGCACATTCATCTGATGTGGGAACTAAGTAACGGAGAATTTTGCTCCAGCATCGAATCCCATGGATAGCTGACCCTCGGAAATTAGCTTGACCCTAGAATCCATATAGAAAATCCACAATCATTACACAGTTTACTCAATATTTTATTTCAAACAGAATCACAGCTGCAGAATATCACTGTCATAAACATTAGTCCCAAACTTCCTTACCATAATAGTCTCATGGTGATCATTTCTGTTGCAATTAATTAATACCCGATGATTTCCAAGCAGTTGGAAATCGATGATGTCCCAAATGCCAAGCTCTTCCAAGGTATGAATTTGCTTCCCCACCTTCCATCTCCCAACTCTTCCCTTGAGTATATTCCCTCAAGTCCCTACGTTCCACAGTTCACTGCAACGTCCCACAGAAAGTCACAGAACTTTGAGGAAGTAGCTCCCATGGTGCTGAGTGCTGTCAGTCCTGAATCTGAGAGTCAGGTGGAGACGAGCCAAATGTAGTGAGCAGAGCCAAAAAGATCTAATAGCCTTCTGCTTCTACCCAAGCTGTCAGGAACATCGAGGTATGGATTGCCAGGTTGTGGGTGTGTGTTAGAACCAGTGTTTTCTGTCCCACCAGAAATGGTGTCTTTAGTTATACCATCTACCAAAATCAAATCAAAGGGGTCCTCTAGAGATATAGGGTGTGGCTTGGCTCATACTCTCTGCCAAACATCTTAACAGTGTTCTCAAGGAAACAAATGGAACTGTCTGCTTCACACCCTCTACTAAGGCGGGGTATTAAAGATGCCCCCAAGGATACAAAGGGTGTGACCTGGTCCATACCCTTAACCAACACCAAGGTTAATTCTCAACCCCACTTCCCTCTTGTTGATCAGCATAATAGAGAATGCCCTCCGAGACTGGACGGTAGCCACAGGCATGAAAATCCAGACCCTAATATATCATGTAAGGAGCCATGGCTCAAAAGGCCATATTAATTGACCATAATTCAATACCATCAAGAATTTATCATCTCTAACCTTATCCAATGGCCTTTTTAACTCCCTAGCTAATAGATGCCATCAATTTTCTGCCTATTTTTTAAAGCAGCACAATAACATCTTGATTCTGGCATCATTTATTACATCAATAAAAGTTCCAGTTGTTTACCTCTTTAGAACACTTCAATGCAAAATCTTTAATTGGCTATTTCTTATGATTGCTGCCTTCTGAAATTAAATAACATGACAGATAGCCTTTGCCTAACAATTCAGAATCCAGATTTGATCATTGGCTACATATTGGTTCTTTATCATTATTTGCTCTAAGTGTGTTTATGCCTTTTCTCTTTAACTCTATGTTCTCAATCAGGGGTGATTGCTAGATTTTAGAGTAGGTAACTCACATTGGGAGCCCCTAGATGTCACTGTTTTAGGCTCTAAAAGAGGGCCCAGTCTCAAACACATATGCACTATGGCCTTTGATTTACAACCAAGGATGCTAACAGTCAAGACTGGAGTACTCATGTGCAGGTTTAAGGGGCTGGACTCAAGGTCACATTGAATTCTAACATAATTCTATCCCCTACTTAGCCTCACTTTTCTACCCATTTTCTGCTTTTTGCTTGGGCATGTGACTTCTCCTTAAGTGTGACACTGTCTCACCTCTCTCGGTCTGCCCTTCAGAACAGCCCCAAACTTCATTCCAAGATCTCCCAGAGTCCATACCCTGCTTCTACTGCTTAGTGGCTGTGGGAGTGCCCTGTTGTGTTCAACTCTCCTGCCCAGGGTCCTCTTCTCCCAAAAAGGAAAGAAGTATGCTTCTGGGGAGTTCATGAGTCCATATTGATCAAATACACACAGGATGCTGGGCACACAGTACATGCTATACAAAGAGGTTTGGTGTTACTATGAAAGCTTTCGGGCAAGCACAAGAAAGTCTATCAAAGTTCAAGGGAGACCCTTTGGCCATTTTTAATTTAAGGAACTAAACTCAACTATTTTTCTTCATTTCTTCCATTTTTCATAGCTGTATTTCCCCTTTGATCACAATCCCTTTCAAGTTTTGGTCTTTCCTGACTAGCATATAAATTATTTTGGTCTGTTTTTATGTATAATTTCAGTCACCTATTATCCCCACCTCTTCCACATTTCACTTGTATGTTTATACTATCTGTATAATGACTGACGAGACATTCTTTATTATATTCATTTACAAAAATTAATTATGGCCCAGCAAAGCTAACTTATGGCCATTCAGTCCATTCTGCCTCCCAGCAGCCCCATAAAGAGAGTATAACTTCCTGTGTGCGTTTATGAGACTGAATCGTTAGGGCGGTGGTTCTCAACCTTCCTAATGCTACAATCTTTTAATACAGTTCATCATGTTGTGGTGACCCCCCCCAACCACAAAATTATTTTCATTGCTAATTCATAACTGTAATTTTGCTACTATTATGAATCGCGTGACCCCAAAGGGGTCGTGACCTTTAGCTTGAGAACCACTGCTTTAGGCGAACATAAAGCCTCATCTTTCTCCTGTGAACCAACTGGTGCCTATCAATTGCTGTTAGCAGCCCAGTTGAAACACACTTCAACACCAGGCTCCTCCTACACCACCTCAGTGCCCTAATGAAGGAGCTCAAACCAAGCAAACTCACAGCCATCAAGTCGATGCTGACTCAAAGCGACCCTACTGGACAGGGTAGAACTGGCCCTGTGAGTTTCCAAGACTGAAATTCTCTACAGAAATAGAAATCCCTCTCTTCCTTGAAGTATGCAAGTGGTTTTGAACAGCAGACCTTGTGGGTTGTGGCCCAACATGTAACCACTGTGCCACCAGGTTCTGGTGTCCTCTCACAGCAACCCTGTAATAGGGCAGAGTAGAACTTCCCCTGTTCTCAGACTGTAACTGTCGGGGGGAGTAGAAAAAGATCTCATCTTTCTCTCTCAGAGCAGCTAGTGACTTTGAACTTCATACGTTGCAGATCACAGCCCAATCACTCTGCCACCAGGGTTCCTTAGTGAAGGGCCTACCACCTATGAAACAATAGTTCCTCTTATGAGGACCCATCCTGACTTGCTATAAAAATAATATAGTTAATGCTAGTAGTCAGCATTCCAATTAGGTGATTATATTTTAAATTCTAAGAATTTTTGAAGTGTTATATTTGTGTGTATAAAACAAGCACAAATACAGCCTCTTCCTTTCACTCACAACCCTCCTGTGGATTTCCAAGATTGTACCTCTTTTTTTCCCCCCAATTACTTCCTATCTATTGTTATTCCTAGGTGTCATCCAGTTAGTGTTCGTACAGCGTCCATTTCTTTTCTTTTCTTTTAAAAATCATTTCATTGGGGGCTTGGACAATTCTTATCAGAGAGACTGTAACTCTTTATGGGAGTAAGAAAGCCACACCTTTCTCCCACAGAGTGGCTGGTGGTTTCAAACTGCTGACCTTCCAGATCGCGGCCAGACTCATAACCACTGTGCCACCTGGTTTCCATTCATAAGAAATACCTGTGAGAAATACCTCCAGCAATTTCCTCATAGTCATTGAGTAGAATTAAATCCTGGAATTGCAAAGCAAGCAAGTCCTCCTAGAGAGGAAATGGTGCCATCAGTGCTAACAAATACCCCTAATACAAATCTCCAATCATGGGCCATCTTAAAATACTTTCCATTTTTGCTGTGATGGATGAATCATGAATTTGACATATGAATGAAGTACTCATCAATAAGAGTTGGGGTTTTTTGGTAAAAACATACTTTCAGAACCAGAGTTGAAGAAACATGCATCAGACTAAGAAACGTTTTGGTGTTTTCAATTGCTTGGGGTGGTCTGGGAAGCTGGAGGACTCCCACTGTGTTTCAGGCGGATTGATTGCTATCTGCTCGTGGGCTGGGCGTGATCAGCTGAGAATTAATTGCTCATACCCTCAGCGTGCACCTGAAAATAACTGCTGGTGGGTGGATGGATGAAGAGGTGCAGAGACAGAAAGAGTCAAATAAGCTTCCCAGGCCTTCATGCTCTTAGGATGAGGCATTTATTTAAAGTTGGCAAAGTTCAAAGAGTTGCTTACAGGGCCTGGCCCAAGTATGAACTCTCTACTCAGAGAATCCATTGCTATAATGGAAAAATAAAGAGAGGCCAGAGTTAAACCCCAGCTTTCCCACTCACTCGCTGCAGGCCCATGTGCCTGAATCCTTGAGGCTCTGTTTCCTTCATTGATCATTTGGACCCTGAGGAGTGGACTGAAAATGTGGAGTGCTATGAGCATGCGGGTAGCTTCCTCCCACCCATACTTGTTTTTCAAAGAAAGGGGGTGGGGAATTACATCAGTGCCATGAAACATAGCTTGGGAATTCTTCCTCAAAACAGCTTTAGATATTCCGGATGTATTTAACACCAACAAAATTTATAAATAGTATCTCCTCTTTGGTCCAGAAGTTCTCAGTAATGCTTTTCAATTCTCTGCTCAAGATGTATCTCTCCAACATCGTTCAACGAACAGGTAAAACTTAGATCAAGTTTAATCAGCGTCTCTATAGTATTTTATAATCCCATGGACTGCCAAAAGGACAAATCTATGTTGGAAGAAGTCTGACCAGATTGTTCCTTAGAGGCAAGGATGACAAGACTTCAGCTCACATTTATTGGACATGTTGTCAGGAGAGACCAGTCCCTGGAGAAGGACACCATGCTGGTAAAGTGGAGGGACAGTGAAAAAGAGGAAGATCTTTGACAAGACAGATTGACACAGTGATAAGAATTGTGACAATGGCGCAGGACTGGGCAGAATTTTGTTGTGTTGTACATGGGGCCGCTATAGATTAGCACCTAATGACAACAACAATACCATCCACTGGACCACGGTTCTCAGCATTTGCTAATACATACCCTGCCACTGAAAGGCACCCTCTTGCTTTATGATCTTATTGCCATACCAGTCAAGGCACTAATTTCATCAGTGAAGGTAAACATTCTTTAGCTACATTCTTCGGACCAGTAGTTAGTATTCTCAGTCCAATAGCAACTAGCGTGGCATGCTAAACATTCTCAGTAAAAAATGTGAAAGAAACAAATAGCCATTTGAAGTAGCCCAGGGCAATGGATGTAAGTAAAGAGTGAGGCATCGATTATTTGGTGGTTGAATCCTCCCCTTCCACATGGCAGCCATGGGTCTGATTGTCGGTCGATGACTGCAGGAGCAGCTTCCCCCAGTCCATCAACAGAGCCCCGTGTGTTGCTGTGATGCTAAATAGATTTCAGCGGAGTTCCCAGATGATCTAGTTTCAAAACGCAATGAATAAATGCCTAATGGACCCCCAAGTTTGATGTGAAGGCAATTAACAAGTAAAGAACAAGAAAACAGCATTATAGTGTGTCATGCTATGATTGGAGAAGGCCTCAACTCCGTGTGCCCTGGCTGAGTTCTGAACTCGCTTGCTCAAAAAAAATCTTCCTCCGACAGTTTTATTTCAGTCTGAGCAAGTGTGTTTGCAGATGCGTGACTGAGGATGAGGGGAGTCCCAGTCATGCTTGTTTTTAAGACGCTGTGGAGTTTTCCTCCAGTGGCCACAGCTTGCCCTCCATTACAGTCAAATTGGAATAATTACGAGTTGTGCTGTACCGAGCTGTATTTTAAGGGAATTTGTGAGAAACAGGAAAAAGATGCCTATTTTTAAAACTCATTCTGTTGTTCCCAGGTGATTTAAATTCCAATTTCTAACCCAACTGTGTCATGGCCTGAGGGGCCTGCTGACTCTTCACAGAACATTCTCCACCTTGAGATTAAACCTAAGCAACAAAGAATGAATGAGCCAGGAATCTCAAGGTGGTCTGGCTTGGGAAATGTGTTGTCTGATTGCCTAATTAAAGCAAAACCTGTCAGAAGATACATGAATTAGAATACTATTTGTATTCATCTTGTCTCCTAATGCAAATACATTTTTTTCCATTAGCTCCTTCACTAGACACCTGATGGCTAAACCTTGGGTGGAGCTCGCAGAAGCTGAGTTTTTCCTTAGCTAGGTATTTCACCCTAGAGAAGTGGCTCCGTCACACGGAACACCGATTTCTCTGTAGGAAAATGCAAACAATCAAACACACATTTGCTTTTCTCTTGGTGATGCGTGTCCATCTTCGCACCATGGGTTTCAAGTCAGCTCAGCATCGTCTGCCTCTGAGCTCCTCAAAGTTCACCAGCACAATCCCCAGGGAAAAGTGAGGCTTTGGGGGCTCAATGGCTGACTTGATTGTAATTTAAACTTTTTTTTTTACTCCCTGGGATTTGGGATGAGAAATAATAACTGTTAGCATCTCTCAGAACAGCACGTTGATGAAGCTTATGATATTTTGTGTCAAAAGGATCAAATCCCAAAGATCAAGTCCTTTCTCTGCCACTTGCTAGCACTGTGACCTTGAGTAAGGAACGTAAGCTCTGTAAGTCTGTTTCTTCTGCAAAAAATAGGAACAGAAGCAAAAAACAGGATTGCTATCGGTATTAAAGTTAGATAACATACAACTAGACTTAGAGCCAAAGCTCTCTGGGTGGTGGCACTTAAAATCCTGGAAATGATGGTGCTAAACACACCTACCTCATTCATACCTACAGGCTATTTGATCTTGGGCAAACTATTTAGAGTTCCAAGCCTCACTGTTTTCATCTATAAAATAGGGGTGATAATCCCTCATGGGAAGCATGTTGAAGATGAAAGGGTTTAACTGACTAGCAAACACGCCAGAACTCACTGGCAAACTCCACAGACAACAGCATCTGCTCTGCTGATTGTTTCCAGTTCTCTGAATGTATGTGGAGTTTACTGAGAGCATTGTGTGAGATTTTGCCCTGGAGAGGGTTGAGAATGATGAGTGAGCCAAAAGTAAGAATGAGTCTTAAAGAAAGTAAATTAAAAAAAAGTTTTATTGTGGATTAAGGGGAACTGACATTTCAGAGAATCCATTGTATATCTAACAACTGAAACTACATATAAAACCTCCCAATAGCTTGCTCTGCTTTCCCAGTATACTCAGGAGCCTATTGGTTCACCTTTCCTCCATCCATCTAAAAGGAACAAATTTTGATGGTGTGTTAGGTGAGATTGAGAAGAGAAACATATTCAGCGACACTCATAGGTGTACAAAAAGGCTTTATATCAAGGGGTAATTGTATATCAAGCAAGCAACATAGCCCAGTCCAGATCAAGTCCATCACTCCTATACTTGTCTATAGGACCCTTTTCAGACTCACACAGCCACATGCAATGTTGCAGAATTCAGGAAGATTACAGACAGAGGAGTGCAAAGGTATGTGGACCCAATGGCGGTGGAAGCATCACAAGGCTCCCATAGGTTTCAGCGTGGCTCTGGCGGCTCTCTGAGTGACTCAACAGCAGGAAACTGAAGGCAGAGAGAGAGGGGAAGTTCTCAGGAACCCCCATTTGAAATGGCCATGCCCACAAGGAGGCACCATCAGGCTGTGGCTTGGTCAACAGGCTAGACTACACCCATATCTTCTTATGGGTGCCATGTTGGCACAGAAATTCTAACTAGCAAAGATGAAGGTGTGTTTTTAAGAATGATACAAACGTATAGCTGGAGGAAGAAAACTATGAGTGTTACGTTATAGGAGCTAGTCCAAGAAGGCAAGAGTTGTTAATGGTATTGGGTTGAAGATATGAGTTGTATGAGCTTTGAGTGGTGCTTACTCTGAGGAGTAATGAGATAACTGAGGGTGTCTTCGTATCAGTTATTCAGTAGCAAGTCAAATTGTGTTAGATTAAGGAGAAAGATAAGGAGTCCTGGTGGCAGACTGGGTCACGCATTGGGCTGTGTGGCAGTTATATAATCGACTGTCAACTTGAGGAAGGGGTGGAGTCTAGCCTGTCAATCAGATCACACTTGATGACCTCATTTGGAGGCGCAGTGGAGATAGATAGCTCACTGGAGGCCAGACCCACTCTCTACTACACATTCCTTTTGACAAGCCAAATGGAGCTATACTGCTGGAGCCAGAGTCCTGGAGCTTGAGAAGCCACGTGGAGACCCCTTCCAGCAAAGCGATGCTTCCACCACTACTGGCTCCACAAAACTTTCCATCACTGGTCTGAGATCTTCTTGCATTTGGCATTATTGCATGGCTGCGTGAGTCTGAAGAGGAATTTATAGACTGGTCTTGAACATATGGACTAATATCAGACTTATGGACTTGATCTGAACTGGCTGGGATGTTTTCTCAATAGACAATTGCTCTTTGATCTAAAGCTCTTTCTTATACACATATGTGTGTCTATCACTTTTTTTCTCTAGTCAACCTGGACTAACACAGGCTGCTAACCATAAGGTCAGCAGTTTGAAACCACCAACTCCTCAGAGGGATAAACATGAGGTTTTCTACACCCATAAAGATTTGCAGTGCCAGAAACCCAAATGGGCAGGCCTATCCTGTCCTAAAAGATTGTGATGGATCAGAATTGATTTGATGGCATTGAGTTTGATTTTCAATGTTAGAAGGGAACGCAGAAGTTAGGAAGAGTCTCCATGGACAGACTCAACTCTTCTAACAACTTGGAGAGTGCAGGAGAGGAGAGAGATTGTTGAAGTCTTTATCATTGTTACTTCTGTTATCATCGAAAGGGAGCACGGCAAATGGATAAAACATAGGCTTTCACATGAACGACTAGGTTAAGCGTGTAATACTCATCTTTGAGCCTACGTGACATCGAGCAACACATTTCTTCATTTCTCTCAGGTCCTATCTATGTCACGGGGTAAATGTAAGGATCAGAATTATGTCCATAAAGCCCTGAGCCTATTTCCTGGCCCATCGCAGGAAACCAATACGTGTGAAGCATTTTATTGAAATCTCCCAAGATGCATGCACTTAACCTTTCATTGAGCCACAACGTGAATTTTGCACTCTTGGGAGGGATCCTGCTGTGATCCCCACAGATTTAGCCAGCAGGAATCAGTCTTGATTGGGTTTTATGGCGTTTCTCCTTTAACTTTCCATCTGCTGGTGATGCCTAATGATTTTAGGTGGGTTTTTAGAGCCTGTCAGCCTTCTGGCAATGGAAACATCTCTTTGGCGAGTATGAATCATTAAGAAGTATGGTACGGGGAAAACAAGGGTCCCCACAGGCAGCCACTTCAAGTGTGGTTCTCTGAATATTGCATATGATGCTTATCCTATCCCACATGCTTAATTTAATTATACTGACCCTTGGTCACTGGCTCTGACTAGGAATTGGCTAAGCCGCTATAACAGGAGGAAGACACTCGGTTGGCCGTGTGGTTCAGACTGCTGCATGATGCAAAGGCCAAGGAGTGAATGTGCTGCTGTTTCCCTCCAGTGAAAGGCTCATTATGTCTAGAGGAGGTTATGCTGTGATTGAAAGTCTGCTCAGAAAATTTCCTCTACTTCGACCAATGCTGAAAACACAATGATTCGAAAGAAGATATAGAAGGTCTGCCAAGCCTCTGCCATGCACTTTGGACACGTTGTCAGGAGAAACCAGTCCCTGGATAAGGCCATGCTGCTTACTTGGTGGAGAGCAGAAAGACCATCAGGGAGATGGATGGATGTAATTGTTGTAGCAGTGGCCTCAAATATAGCAACCGTTGTGAGATGGCACATGATGGGACAGGGCAGGGCTTTGTTCTATGATACAGAGAGAACTGACTAGACAGCACCTCACAACAATAAGGGTTCAAAAGTCTCTAAAACTACTTCTCTGGAAATATCTAGGGGGCTTCTGAGAAAAGCTGTCTTTAGCCTTCCATAAGGGGCAGCAACCTGGATATGTTTTTATTCCTTCATTCACTAAAATAATTATAAACTGGTTTTAAAAAAACAGACTTGATACTCAATCCTTAGGACATACAAATATGTAAGACATTGCTTTTGTCTTAATCAAACGGACAAACATGAACAAATAATGATGTTTTCCAACATCAAGAATCCTCACTAATGCAAGGTGAGATTCTCACCTAACAAGATCATCTTGAAGGGCTTCAGAAAGGCGATAGTCATATTTGAGTCTAATTAAGATACATTCATTGTTGACAGGTGGAGAAGGGGAGACATTTCCAACCGAAGGAAGTATACTGCACATGATTCAAAAGTAGCTTGATCAGGACTTTATACTTAGATCAGGACTTTTTAGCAGCGGCTTTTGGTTTGTTAGTCCTGGCGGTCCTGAGTCTGTCTGTGATCCTGTATTTCTACACTGACAACTGCAAAGGCTAACACTGGGTTCAGCTCATCAGATCAGCAACCATTGTTGGAGCATTATCTTCCTTTATCTGGGCTATCGTAGGACACATTGAATAGAATCAACCCATTCACTCGGAATAATCTAAGAGGAAACATTAAAATGGCCTGATTTCACCCATTGACATGTTAACTCATGACTGCCCATTTCTGTCTACTTTTGACATCCCCTCAAAACAAAATAAAACAAAAATAACAACAATAGCAAAAACCCAACTCACTGCCATAAAGGTGATATCAACTCATAGCAACCCTATAGTACAGAGTAGAACTGCTCCTGGGAATTGCTGAGACTGTCACTGTTTATAAGAGTAGAAAGCTTCATCTTTATCTTGAGGAATAGCTAGTAGTTTCAAACTGCAGACGCTGAGAATTGTGTGACCACCACAGCACCACCATGTGACCACTACACCAGCAGCATGTGACCACCACACCACCAGCATGTGACCACCACACCACCAGCATGTGACCACTACACCACCAGGGCTCTCTCTATCCCTCCCCCATCCTTTAAATTCACACTCCACTCCACTTCTCATCAGTTTTATTTTTGTTGTTTCAGAGTTTAGCATTGGTTTTCACTTCTTTTCTCATCCCTTTTTTATTATTTTTATTCAATCATTGTTATTCTGCTTCTTTTCCATATCAATGCTTCCAAGCAAATTATTATAATAAAAAAAACTATGAGATGAATGTGGGCTTCATTGCCTGTTACTCATTTTCACAAAAACATCACTCCAATTTTTTGTTTCATACCCATTACTGGTCTCGATTAAGATTTGCTAAGTTTAGAAGGTCCGCTTACCTGCTTTTCTCTAATAAGTGAATGCTCTGCCCCTTCAATGCCCCCAGTGAGAGAGAGCAGTAAGTATGTTAAGAAGTAAATAAAAATCCAAGGTGGGATTTAAAAAGAGCTGGCTGTACTGTACGGGAACTGTTGTACTACTAAGCTCCACTTTGGCAGTTCAAACCCATCAGTCACTTCTCAGGAGAAAGATGAGTATTTCTGCTCCCATACAGAATTACAGCCTCAAAAACCTTATCATAGGCAACTATAAATCAGAATTGATTCTGTGTCCATGAGTTAGGGGCCTGATGAACAGATAAGTGAATCAGTAGCTGTTCTGGAGTTATACTCTGAAGAGGGATTCTGTGGCACAGTGGAAAGAGACACTGGCAGAGGGTGGCTGTGGCTGTTTGCGTCCATGTGGGAGGTAAGAACTTGATGATGGCAGAGAAAATCCCCCTAGACCTCTATCTTTCCCCACAGCAGAGAAGCTGGGACCCAGGCCCTAATATGAGAGAACTTTAAAAGATTCCAGGAGTTGGAAGATGGAATTAGAAGATAATGGATTTTTTGCCGTAGACTTTTTTAAGTCCCCAAAGTACATCTCCAAACCCTGTGAAATGGCATCGTGCAGGATGCTCGACAAAGTGGGCAGATGTTAACAGAAGTCACTTTGGGGAAGAAGAGTAGTCAGCATGTTATCTGGAGAGACCAGTCCCTGGTGAGGAAGGCCATCAGTCTTGGAAAAGTAGAAAGAGAGTGGGGAAAAGGAAAACCGTAGACAAGACAAAGTGACACAGTGACTATATCCATGCACCCAAACATAAGAATAATGTGAGATGTGTTTCCTTGTGTTGTCCACAGGGCCCCTCCCTGTGGGCCAGAACCAACAAAGCAGCACTGAACAACCTCATTGACAGGGCAATGTTTAATCTGCTGTCACTATTAATAGAAACCAACTTGACGTCAGCCAACAGTGTCCCAGGGACAAATACCTGTGGGGTCTACTGGAGTAAACAGGGGGATTTGCTACAGGACTTCTCAAAACTCTTTTACCTGATATTTTGCTCCCAAAACGAGCTCCACTTTGCAACATTTCTGCAACATGTATGAATCTAAAAGTCTTCACAGAGTGTCCTTATGAAATTTCGATATCAATATAATTCACAAAGTACATTATTTTATAATTTGTCTAAACCAAAGCAGAGCCTACCAGAAGTTTCCCTAGATCCTAGTCCACCCAGTGTGCACCCACAAAGACTGGTGCCTTGGCCCCTGTCAGTACCTGATCTGATGACTTTTGTTTGTGGCTCCAGGCAGGGTATCTGCTTGGGTGGGATTGTCCTTCTAGACCATGCTGGTAGCTTTACAATATGTGGGGTTGTACTTGTCATTAAACAGCAGTTCCATTTGTTATCGAGTGCTTGGTTCATGCACATGAACGTCAGGTACTACGGATGTGGGTGATTGCAGACACTTCTCATGACCTCTAGCGAGTGTGTCAGAATTATAATGTCCACAATACTGACCAAAATGCACAAGGGGAATTTCAGGTCTTGGCATAACACTCTAAAATCTGAGAATGTTCAAGGCCAAGGTTGCCAAAATAAGATATCATCTGTGCAAAGGACACAGCGATCCTGTAACCCAGCCCGTCTATTCCCCTGTGCTGCGTGTGTAAGTACGGGCCAACAGCGACCGTTCTGATGAGACTTTTTGGTTTTGCTCCACAGACAGCGTGGAAGATGAATTGGAAATGGCCACCGTCAGGCACCGGCCCGAAGCTCTGGAGCTTCTGGAGGCTCAGAGCAAATTTACCAAGAAGGAGCTGCAGATCCTGTACAGGGGATTTAAGAACGTAAGGACGTCCTTTTTGGTTTTATCTGCCTGGGGTCTTTAGAAAAAGCATTGCAAAGTGGGAGAGGAAGAGGGGAAATATTCCATCCTTCAGAGCCCTCTGATGTATCTACCTATGGGCATCCCATACCTGGATGTGAATATTCTTCATATGAATTTGGGCTCTGAGTCCCATTGGCACACTAATGCTGGTACACTGCATTTGCATAGTAAACAAGGACAAGTAGGCAAAAATGGTCACTCAGTTCAGTATTCAATGGGCTCTTCTTTTCTTTTTGGATCATAATTAGATATTTCAATGAGAGCCACTTGGCTCTTCATTTCTAAATAGTAGTCTGGTGTTTGTGGACACATCCCTTGCGTATGAATTGTGGCCCATCGAGGACCTCCAGCCTTTTCAATGGAGAAGAGTCAGGATGGATTTTTAATATCATTATTAATAAATAATTTTATTGGGAGATCTTACTTATAAAAATCTATTATACTAAGTGGATATGTACAAATATTGCCATCAACAATTTCAAAACATTATCTTTCTTCTTGAACCCCTTGATATCAGTTCCTCTTTTTTCCCTCCCTCCCTGGCCCTGCCATTATCTTGAACCCTTAATGTATTATGTATTTTTATTTATACTTCTCTACATGGCCCTTTCTATCCCTTCACTTACAATCCTGGTATTCATTCCTCTAGAGGGGGTTATTTCATAATTGTTGCTATCAGTTCCCCCTTCCCCTGCTTCCCACTTCTTTTCTTTCCCCTACCCTCTTGAAGTCATTTCTCCTGTTACTATTTCTGAGCATTTTGTCTATCCTGAATTCTGTAAATGGAAGGTTATCTTCTATACCAATGTATTTATGCCAGACTAGCTGGGTTTGCACGGTAGGACTAAGTGGGGAGAGGAAGCATTAAGGACCTAGAGAAGTGTTTTGTGTTTCATCAGTGCTATACTTCCCCCTGGATGTAACCTCTCTTCCATGTGGTTCTGCTGGGCTGGAATGTCTAATTATCCCAGAATGGGCTCTGGGTCTCTACCTCGACCCCTCTCCTTCACCTCGATGAGGTTGTTTATTTTTGAAACTTCTGATGTCTGTTCCCATCAACACTTCATGATCACACAGGCTGGTGTGCTTCTTTCATGTGGATTTTGTTGATTGTCAGGTACCATTTGCTTTCCTTGGCATTTAATAGCCAGGTACCATTTGCTTTCTTTGCCACATTTTCTTATGCACCCAGTTTGTCTTCAGCAATCATGTCAGGAAGATGGGTATCACCTATTACCAGATTGTTAGAACCAAGTGTTCTTTTGTTGAGAGAAAACTTGAGTAGAGGATCCCAATCTGTCTACTACCTCAATGTATTTCCTTATAAATATAGGTACATAGACCAAGACTCCAGTTTTTATGTATTCATATATTTACATATATATAGATCTATGTTTATACTTCTATAAATAGTTTTGCTTCCTAGTTCTCTCCTCTATTTCCTTTAATGTTCCTCCTGCTCGACTGTCATGCTCACCCTTGTTTGCTTCCCCTTAGTTCCTCTTATCTGGATTAGAGTTGCTCCAACTCCTCTGGGAACTCTACAACCCCCCTACCCCCTTATCCTTTATTTTAGATCCCTAGTTATTCCCTTATCCATGACTCTATTTGCTCATCACTCCCTTTCCCCTGGCTTCTCTTCCCCCAAGTATCTCTGGAACCCTCAGTCCCATTCCTTTCTCCTTGGGTTTGCTTCCCATGCCTATTTTGTATTCATAGACACAACAGAAACAACAAAGATAGGACTAGAAAGACAAAAACAGCTAAAAAAGAAAAGTGAACAAAAGAAAAAGAGAATAATCATACATAGCTCAGGGTCTGTCCATTGGCCTTTATGGCTGTCTCTGCACCAATTCGGTGGAGCAGTCAGGGTAGATTTTTATAGTCGCTGGAAGACCTGATTGCCATTTAATCTAAATGTCAGAAGTCTGTAGACAGTCTCTGCAATCCATATGCACATGTCATCTTTTCTACTAAATTGTTGTTGTTGTTAGTGTTAGTTTCCACTGAGTTGGCTTTGATTTAGGACAAGCCTGTATATGCAGAACGAAATGTTACCAAGAGCTGTGCTGTCACCATGGTCATGGATATATGCAAGTCCATCGCTGAAGCCACTGTGTATTCTAGTTGACTTTCAACCTATGTGGGTCGTCTTTCAACACTAAATCAGACAATATTCTGATGTGATTCATAGAATTTTCATCAGTTGACTCCCAGGAGACCAAATTATTCCTACTCTGCCTTATTCTGGAAGCTCTGCTGAGCCATGCTCAACCTGGGTAACTTCGATAGTACTTGGAATAGCATCCGGCATTGTAGCAGCATGCATGCTTGCATAATACAGCAGACTCCCATGGGTGGTAATCTGCGTTGTTGTTGTTGTTGTTAGGTACCATCGAGTTGCTTCCTACTCATGGATACTGTATGCACAACAGAATGAAGCACTGCCAGGCCTGAATGTATCCTCACAGTTGTTTCTATGCTGAGCCCTTCGTTGCAGCCACTGTGTCAATCCATCCTTGTGGTTCTGCCTCTCTTTCACTGGTCCTCTGCTTTAGCACCCCTTGTCTGTCAGTTTGTTGCACTGTGGTGGCTGGTGTGTTGCTGTGGTGCTGGAAGCGGTATCACTGGTATTTAGAATGCCAGCAGGTCTTAGTGAACCGGTTTTAATGGAGCTTCCCTACTAAGAAAAAGCAATTGGCTGCTCACGTCAGAGGAAGTAGCCCCTGAAAACCTTATGCACAGCTTCAAGTCATTGTTTCCTGGGTTAGAGATCTTCAAAATTGATCTTAGCCTACACCTACCAGAAGTTAGAGATGAGAGACAATGAGTGAATCCAGGGAAATGCAGCAGGGAACCCACTCTTTCTGAATACATGATATATTCTCATTAGTGAACTAAATGCTGAGAGTTATTCCAAAGCCTGTGATGATGATCCTCATTACTCATTCAAATTCACTCATCATTCAGAAATCTGAGATGATAGAGCTTCCAGACTGAATGGGAAGAGGATTTTATTTTGGTGTCAGGAATTTATTGAAAACCATTCATTTTTACTACTAGACAGAAGCAAGTAACGATACTTTAAAATGACACATAGTAGGAAATGTCAGCACCTGACAGACACGCTCATATAGTTATTATGCTCTTGACCACACTTAGGTAAACCACAGTGGCTCTCGGTGAATTTTGTGATCCGTGTGAAATAGCTTCGACCCCTATTCAGATTCATTTAAGAGCCCCAGCACAGTGGTCTTCAATGGTTTAACGATTCCTGCCAATTCCAGCTACTTCACATGTGAACACCTGAAATAGTGTCTCTGTCTGACCTCACATAAACTGGACAGGAAACTCCTCCTCTTTTTGATTCCACAACTAATGTTTGCTCAGACAATTGGAAGCTCTAGTTGACTTTCTTGAATATCTTTATAGGATTCCATCATACCTTGAGCATTTAATTTTCCACCAACTCTCTGACTCCATGAGGCCTGTCCTCTGGAACGTGACCATCCTCTAAAGTCATGTGTGGGTAGGCAAGAAGGTAAGGATGAAGATGCAAATGGAGGGACCCACACACAGATAGAACTTTCCTGAAAAGTAATATTAATGCGTAATCTAATGAGATTATATTACAAACAGCTTTGCATAAAATGTGTTCAAAAACTGGTGAGAGTGATCTCTGTGCCCTTTCTACCACTGGCTTCAGAGAAACACTCACACTGACACAGAATTCCTGGGTAGTGCTGACCAAAAGGTTGGAATGTTAAAGTCCACTCAAAGGCACCTAGGAAGAAAGACCTGGTGATCTACCACTGAAACTATCAGCATCTAAAATGTCTGTGAAACTCACTTCATCTCTGACATACATGAGGCCAACTTTGAGTTGGAACTTCACTCAAGAGCAACCGTTTGTTGTTGTTGTTGCTTATCTAACACAGCTTTCTTGACTCCTGAAAACTGAAATTACTGAACAGCAACAAAAGCAGAAAAGACCTAAAAGAACAACTTTTATTTTTTCAAGAAATAAGGCTAGGAGAAAGATAATCATGAACAAAATTATAAATGTTTCTGTTTGAACATTTAAACTCTTTTGCTGTAATTCAAAGATCTCAAAATAAGCATTTCCCACCTTCCTTGGATTGTGCATCATATACATCAAAATGATTCTCAAGTGGAAGACTTAATCCAACCTTGACACATCTTTGGGTTTTTAGCCACTGCTCTTTCTCATCCCATTGCCCTGACAGTGGAGTTTCTCTAACTGGCTTTCATTCCCTTTGTTGCAAAGTGTAATTATGAATACCGCAATCATTAACCTTGGGCCCAGCATCTCTGCATAGATGGTACAAGGAGCACTTCACAATAACTAGCCCGGGTTCTAAAGTCAGCATGCATTGCTTTCTTTTTCATTCTTCTTTGTTTTGTTTTTGGTTTTTCCTTTGTCTACTGTTTTTCTCCTCTTCTTCCTTTGCTCACCTCTTCTTTCAATTTCCTATCCATTTGTTACTTTATGCCTTCATTGCCTCCCACCTCCCATTCTGGTTTCTCCTTCTTCATTTCTTCCTCCCATCAATTTTCCAATTATTTTCTTTTCTCTTTTAGAATCTCATCTTCTTTCTTCCCTCTTTCACATTTTCCACAATTTCCCTTTAATCTATTCCATTTTCTCTTCCTCCCTACCCACCTTTTTCTATTTCTTCTTCTTCATTTCTTTTTCTGACTCTCTCCTTCTCCCTCTCCTTCCCTCCCTCCCTCCCTGCTTCCCTCATTAGTCCCATTTATGTCAAGTCTAAATGTACTCAAATCCCCTTTATGTATTCCTGATTTTAAAATTTGTTCAGTAAATTATAATTGACATCTCTGATGAATCTAACAGGTGGGGTCTTTTAATTTTCATTTTACTCTAGTCATGTGTACCAGGCTAAAATATAGCAAGAATAAACTAAAGTAGGTCAACAGCACCCTGCCTTACAGATGTCAGCAATCTGAATCAGCTTAACAAACCAACTACTCTTGATTTCCTGAATACCAATTATCTCAAAGGTCTTAATAACAACAACAAAAAATAATTTCCCTGGATTAGTTGGGATATTCATTTTTAATGGAAGCTGTTTTTTTCTTTTTTTACATTTTATTATGGACTCATACAACTCTTATCACAATCCATACATATACATACATCAATTGTATAAAGCACATCCATACATTCCCTACCCCAATCATTCTCAAGGCATTTGCTCTCCACTTAAGCCCCTTGCATCAGCTCCTCTTTTTTTCCCCTCCCTCCCTTTCCCCCCTCCCTCATGTGCCCTTGGTAATTTATACCTCGTTATTTTGTCATATCTTGCCCTATCCAGAGTCTCCCTTCCCCCCTTCTCTGCTGTCCCTCTCCCAGGGAAGAGGTCACATGTGGATCCTTGTAATCAGTTCCCCCTTTCCAACCCACTCACCCTCCACTCTCCCAGCATCGTCCCTCACACCCTTGGTCCTGAAGGTATCATCCACCCTGGATTCCCTGTACCTCCAGCCCTCATATGTACCAGTGTACAGCCTCTGTCCTATCCAGCCCTGCAAGGTAGAATTCGGATCATGGTAGTTGGGAGGAGGAAGCATCCAGGATCTGGGGGAAAGCTGTGTTCTTCATCGGTACTACCTCACACCCTAATTAACCCATCTCCTCTCCTAAACGCCTCTATGAGGGGATCTCCATTGGCCGACACTTGGGCCTTGGGTCTCCACTCTGTACTTCCCCCTTCATTTAATATGGTATATATACACATATACATATACACATATATACACATACATACACACACTTATATCGTTGTTTTGTTTTTTTTTTTTGCATGATGCCTTATACCTGGTCCCTTGGCACCTCGTGATCGCACTGGCCGGTGTGCTTCTTCCATGTGGGCTTTTTTGCTTCTGAGCTTGATGGCCGCTTGTTCACCTTCAAGCCTTTAAGACCCCAGACACTATCTCTTTTGATAGCCGGGCACCATCAGCTTTCTTCACCACATTTGCTTGTGCACCCATTTGTCTTCAGGGATCCTATCATGGAGGTGTGCAGTCAATGATATGATTTTTTGTTCTTTGATGCCTGGCAACTTATCCCTTTGGGACCACTCGATCAAACAGGCTGGTGTGTTCTTCCATGTGGACTTTGTTGCTTCTGAGCTAGATGGCCGCTTGTTTATCTTCAAGCCTTTAAGACCCCAGTCACTATCTCTTTTGATAGCCGGGCACCATCAGCTTTCTTCACCACATTTACTTGTTCACCCACTATGGCTCCAGCCATTGTGTCGGGAGAGTGAGCATCATAGAGTTCCAATTTAATAAAAGAAGGTATTCATGTATTGAGGGAGTGTTTGCGTAGAGGCCCAAGGTCCTTCCGCCACCTTAATACTTGACCTATAAATATAGACACATAGATCTATTTCCCCATCCTCCTACATATATTTGCATGTATATGTCTTTGTCTAGACCTCCATGAATGCCCTTTGACTCCTAGCTCTTTCCTCCATCTCCCTTGACTTTCCTCCTGCCCTACTACCATGCTTCATCGCCACCTGGGCTAGAGTATACCTCTTCTCTAAGCAACCTTACCCTTGATCATTTCCCACCAGGCCTGCCACTCCCCCTTCTCTACCATTTGGGGTCCCATGTTTTTCCCTTGTCCCTGGGTTTGTTAACACCACTTCCTTACCCCCCCCTAACCCCCACCCCAAGTCCCCCCGGAACTGTCGGTCCCATTGTTTTTCCTCCAGATAGTTCATCCAGCCTGTCCTATTCAGACAGACCTGTGGAGTCACTAACATGCAGGAAAACAAGACAGAGGAAAACAAAGCAACAGTATACAACCAGACAACAAAACAACAAAAACAAACCACTGACAAAGAACAGAACAAAACAGTTCACAAAAGAAAAGCTTGTAGTTAGTTCAGGGATTGTTTGCTGGCCCTTAGGAGCGTTTTCCAGTCCAGTCTGTTGGGGCACCACGCCCTGGCCCCAAAGTCCACTTTCAGCATTCCCTGGGGACCTTGCCACTCCATTCCCTTGCTGTTCCGCTGCACTCCCCCAGTGATTTGCCTCGGTGTGGTGGGATCAGGTCAGGTGCAATTCCCACACTGTGTCTCTGGTGCTGTCCCCTGTATCGCCCTTAGTCACTGAGGGGCATCATGTCTCATAGTAGGGCCAGCCATGTTGTTCTCTCTGTGGACTGGCTGCTCTACTCAGGAACATCATCATCACGGCCTGGTGGGCCAGGCTGTACTCCACTCTCTCCTCCTGCCCCTTCGTCAGCTCCCGTGTGCTCTGATCAGATATGTCCATCTCCCGGAGCTGCAGAGTCAATGTCGTCCTTTGGAACAAATTCTTTTCGGGGGAGGGGCAGGAATCCACTTAATTTATGGTGCTGGGGCCAGCCTCCCAGACCTCTCCACTGGTTCCCTCCTCTACGCCGGGATATTGCATTCACACCTTGCAACACTGGGTTGAAGTCTGGTCCCACTTTCCCTGTGGAGATATAAACAATACCCTCCCCTTGGGTGGATTAATGCCCCATGACCCCACTACCCTTTTCTTCCTTGTATTCATCCTTTTGTTTTCCTTTCCCCACCTCCTCCACCATTGTCTACCATGTACATCCCTGGTTTTGGTCTGGTCTCTAATGGAAGCTGTTTTAAAAACACTTTGTATTTTGCTTTAAAAGAGAAACCATCAACATCTTAAATCAGTCATACAATATGGCCAGGAAATTCTACCAGGAAAGATTCTAATGATCTCTCATGTTTTCCATAATACCACACCTAATTTAACTATGTAGAGTGCTAAAATAAATGTGGGATGAGAGAAAGGAAAGATAAACCTGGAAGATATAAAGGGGAAACGTCTTTCTTACCTCATTAAAAAATCCAAACACCTGGCTCTCAGATTCATGAATGAAGGGCTTTTAATTTATACTGCTGGGCCTCAAACTCAAGTATATGTCTTCACAGAACTATGATTGGAGAAGAGATTTCTCATTTCATTTTTTTGCATTAAAAGTAGTCATTTATTGATCCATGTATGACAGCTGTTAACCTTAAACATTTTTCATTCTATAGTTCTCCATTTACAGATTTTCATTGTTCCTCCTCCCCCTGCCCACTCCCACACAAATGGAGATCTTGAGACTTTATTTGCTTCCTTCCTCACATTAAAAGAAAAAGGAAAAAGGAATCCTTGAAGTACCAGGATGCCTGTTTCATCCAATGAAGCAACTATGGACTTCCGAGGTTCAAATAGAGTTCAGAAAACTGACCACATGGTTTCCAAGAGGTGTTTAAATTTGGTAGAACACCTTTTTTCCCACTTGGATAAAGACTTCAAGAGCCTGGCCATTTGTTTTTCTGGCAACAAGACCACTTTTCAGTGGTCACCAAAGGCTATCAGTATCATTAGAGGTTTCTTTTTTTTTGGGGGGGGGTTCTTCTTTTTAAAATCATTTTATTGGGGGCTCTTACAGCTCTTATAATCCATACATGCATCCATTTTGTCAAGCACATTTGTCCATTTGTTGCCATCATCATTCTTGGAGATTTCTCGTTTCTTACAAGCCCTCAGGTGATGCTGATGTGGCTGTTCTGGTGACCACAGTCTGGTATGGGTCCATTGTAGAGGTCAACAGCTTTGGTGCCATTCAGAGTAGGGCTGATTCCTTCTTCATTTTGGAAGCTCTTAGGTAAACTGTCTGTCCTTGTTTGTAAAATGGAGATTATAATAAATACCTTATATGGTTATTTGGGAAGTAGAAATGATGCATATGGATTTCAACAAAAGAAATGATCATGGTGTGGCCCAAGTTGTCTCAGTTTTGTGTCTCATCACAAAAGCACAGCCATGGTTGGCCTACACATTTCCTAGGCAATGTTTTGAACCTGGATTGAGATAATTGCGTATCAGAAAGAATGTCAGTATCAAAAACACATAAGGTATTATCTAGAGGTCTACAGTCTTGAATGTGAATGCACAGTGGAATGATCTGTTGTTGTCACTGAAGGTCTAATGTCTTACTCCAGCCATGATATTAAGACTATTTTTTTAAGGAGCCAGTTTTTAAAAAATCATTTTACTGGGGGATCATACAACTCTTATCACAACCTATATATCCATCCATTGTGTCAACCACATGTATACATTTGTTGCCATTATCATTCTCAGAACATTTGCTTTCTACTTGAGCCCTTGGTATCAGCTCCTCATTTTTCCCCTCCCTCCCTCCCTCCCTCCCTCATGAATCCTTGATAATTTATAAATTATTATTTTGTCATGCCTTAAACTGTCCAATGTCTCCCTTCATCCACTTTTCTGTTGTTAGTCCCCCAGGGAGGGGGTTATATGTAGATCATTGTGATAAGTTCCAACTTTCTCCCCCACCTTCCCCTTACCCTCTTGGTATCTCTAATCTTATTATTGGTCCCTAGTGGGGGGTATCTGTCCTGGATTCCCTGTGTTTCCAGCTCTGATCTGTACTAGTGCACATCCTTTGGTCTAGCTGGATTTGTAAGTTAGAATTGGGACCATGACAGTGGGGGAGAGGAAGCAAGAAAGAACTAGAGGAAAGCTGTATGTTTCATCAGTGCTATATTGTACCCTGCCTGGCTCATCTCCTCCCAAGATCCTTCTGTATGGGATGTCCAGTTGCCTACAGAGGGGCTTTGGCTTGGGTATCCATTCTGCACTCCCCCTCATTCACAATGATATGATTTTTTTTATTATTTGATGCCTGATCCCTAATCCTATCGACACAGGCTGGTGTGCTTCTTCTATGTGGGCTTTGTTGCTTCTCAGCTAGATGGCTGCTTGTTTATCTTCAAGCCTTTAAGATTCCAGATGCTATATCTGCCAGGCACCATCAGCTTTCTTCACCACATTTTATTATGCACCTGCTTTGTCTTTAGTGATTGTGTCAGGAAGGTGAGCATCATAGAATGCCAGTTTAATAGAATAAAGTGTTCTTGCATTGAGGGAGTACTTGAGTAGAGACCCAATGCCCATCTGCCACCTTAATACTAAACCTATAAATATATGCACATAGATCTATTTCCTCATCATCATCTATAAATACATTTACATATGCACATGACTGTATTTAATCCTCCATAAATGGCCTTTGCCTCTACTTTCAGCTTGCCCTGCTATCATGTTTGGCCTTCATTTGGGTTTCAGTAATTTCTCTCAATTACAGTGCCCTTGATCAAGCCCTACCAGGCCAAGGAGTCAGCTCTTACATAGTCTTATATTCCATGCCTGTTGACTTGAGTGGCTCATCCTCCACGCTGTGTTAAAACAATTCCTGTTGCTACTAATAGGATATTCATTGGCAGAAGTAGACCACCAAACCTTTTCCCTAGTCTTTCTTTTTCTGGAAACTGCTGAAATCTGTCCATTATGAGTTCCCCTACTAGTATTTGAAATAGTAATGGCATAACTTCCAGCATCACAACAATACATAAGTCACCATAATACAATAGACTAAGAGATGGCTAATGATGGAATCACATAAGTAGTTTTGAAAGTTATTTTTGATTCAAAGGAGAAACTCTCCATCAATATCTTTTTTTCTTTTAATAAATCATTTTATTGGGGGATCTTGAAGTTCTTGTAACAATCCATACATCAGTTGTATCAAGCACATTTTGTACATATGTTGCCATCATCAATTCCAAGACATTTTCTTTCTGCTTGAGCCCTTGATATCAGTTCCTCTTTTTTACCCTTCCTCTCTCCCTCATACCCCCACCATCGTGAACCTTTGATAATTTATAAATTATTTTTATTTTCATATGTGTGTGTGTGTGTGTAAAATGAGAGGGGAATAGAACTATGTACTTATATCTATATGTTATGAACTAAGGTTGCAGGTGGACATTGAGCCTTGAGTCAAGTACTCCCTTGTCACAAGAGCATTCTGTTCTAACAATCAGGCATTCTGTGATGCTCACTTTCCCAACAGGATCACTGAAAACAAAATGAGTGTATAAGCAAATGTGGTGAAGAAAGCTGATGGTGTCCGGCCATCAACATCTTAAAGCCAACACTGTTGTCAGTGTAGTTGCACAGGACCAAGAATAAGTACCTGGTTAGTTTCTAGACTTGCTGATTCTGACGCCTTGTTCTGAGATCAAATTGGGGATTAGGCTTTATGAAGAGCTCCAGGTGACTATAACATACAGCAAAAATTGAGATCCATTGAAGTAAATGTGTAGGATCCTAGTTGTAAGGTGTCTCTTGTCACCAATAGAATTGTCCAAATTGCGCTGAGTCCTAGAATCCCAAATACTTTATTGGAACCTCATAGGTCCATGGTGGGGAAGGGCAGGATGCTGGAAGGATGGGGAGTAAAAGGTCTTACCTCTGAGGATTCGGATCCAGTTGTCTGGGAGGGTGATCTGTAATCTTTTGTTGTTGTTTTTTTCTTTTTTTGAGCTTCTTTTATTTACTTAATTTTCATTTCACACTATAGATGGCTAATAGAAAGCTACATTTGAAAGTAAGAGACTGTTTGTTAGTCTGGGTACATTAGAGAAACAAATCCATAAACACTCATATGTATAAGAGAGGGTTTTATATAAAAGGTAAGAGTACATCAAGAAAACATCCCAACCCAGTGCTGCCCAAGCCCACAAATCCAACATTAGTCCATATGTCCGACACCAATCCACAAAGTCCCCCGCCATCTCACAAAACACATGCAATTATGCTGACTGCAGGAGGAAAGCCAAATCAGTGAGCTTCTAAGCATCTTAGCACTGGCAGCGGTCTCCAAATGGCTGCTCCATCACCCAGGGCTACTATGGGTAAGTCCATGTAGCTTCTCTGCAGGGATGTCTCACAGGAAGTGAGCCTTGCCAGCTGAAGCAGGAAACTAGCTAAGGCAGCTGCACCCAGGTCCGACCATCAGTAAGCAAGAGGCCTGAGAACTAGAAAGGTGAGGCTCACCAAGTCATTTATCCCTCAGCCCTTCAATTAACGCCACATGTGTGTATTGTCCAGGTTGGCACAATAAACTTTAACTATCTCACAGACCTTAAAGGTCATGCATGAGTCTTCCTTTTCACAATTTGCATTGGTGTATTCTTTATATTCCAATGTAACTTCATTGAAATGTTAGCTGGGAATTTTAAAGCATTCAGGTGTTAATACGGTGATGCTTCTTCATCCTTTTGTCATATTCATTCATCATGAGCAACTTCTGCTTCTCATTGTTAAGGAACTAGTAGTTAAGAATAGAGTTTGGATGCCTAACTTCTCCCTCCTTGGTATCCTACTTCCTTCTCTTTCATTACTTTGAATTACAATAGGCCAATGTACCCATTTTATTAAATCATGTGTCCAAGACAACACTTTAATATTAATAGCATTAGAGAAAACCAAATCCCCTCCCATGGAGATGATTCCAATTTATACTGTTTCCAAGACTGTATATCTGTAAGGGAGAAGACAGCCTCATCTTCTGACTGATAATAGCTTTAGGTAGAGATGTAAAAAGATTCCAAGTGTTAGGTTTGTACCATATAGGAAATTATCACAACATGCATGCATTGTCACAGATCTTCCCAGGGTCAACAATTCAGGCATGCATTCTCTGGGGTTTCTGCTTAGGATCCCACAAGACCACAATCAAGATGTCAAGAAGGCTACATATTTTCTGCATCTGGAGTTGTCTTGGTTTGTGTTCTCTGGTGGGGGGGGGGAGAGAAAGATAGATATGTATATATGTGTATATACATATATACAGAGAGATTCATTTCAAGGGTATGGCTTAAGCAATGGTGAAGCTGGTAGACATAAAGCCCATGTTGTAGGTGACAGACCAGAGCCTTATGTTCCAAGATCTGTAGATTAGGTGGCAGACTTGAGGCTTTTGCAGGCTCCTATGTCAAGATCTCTAGGTCTGGTATGGTGCAGTGATGAAAAAAGGTTGCCCTCACTAAATAACTGTATCCTGTATGATTTCTAATCCTGCATTGTAATCTGCTACTTTTGTAGTAAACCCCATATGGTGTATGTTTGCAAGTACTCTGTGGCCATTTCAATGAGTTATAAACCCCAGCAAAGTAGAGAGTGACATAGGAGGGCAGGTTGTGTCATAATTGGTAAGGAAGGTGGGAGGATGGAAGCACGTCTGAGTTCCAACCATAGGACTCAGTGTAGAGTTGTACATCTTGATCCTCTTCTCCACTTTGGAAGATAGAGGAGATCAGCGGCCACTCTGACATCATTCTTACAGGCTACAATGTGAAGCATCCAGGGGCAACAGAGTCAGCTCTGGATGAACATCCGTTTAAATTTTGGAGGTAAATCAAGCCAACAAGGAACTCCTCTTTCAACTGATTGGTTGACCCCCTCACATCACATCATGGGAAAGGATTACATTGTATGGCATTGCATTCCATTGTACTGTACTGCATTAAGAAACAACCACCGGTCTAAACTACTGCCAAATTACTGAAAATCACAGTCTAGCTAAAGGGGACACATAAAATTATCCACCCAATTACCTTTTCCCAGCTCATAGGGTCTTCAAAATAATCCATTTGCTTGTGCTATGATTGATAGTCCTGTTTTCTTGCTGCTGGTCAGGGCAGAGCCTCTCAGTTCTGAAATGGCAATCATAGTTTCCTGCCCCAGGGTTTTCTCCTGTGTCCTCTCAAAACAATAAGGCAGCTTCTTTCTTAAAAGTCAACAAGGTAGAGTGTCCTGTCCCAGCCTTCTAAGATGGATCCGTAAAAGCTTGAGAATAACATTCATCTTTTTGCTACAAAACATAACCTAGTCTCAGGAATGATAGGCTACCATGCATGATACTGTTCGATGGCTAATCACAAGGTTTTCAGTGGCTGATTCCTCATACGTTGATGTCCTATTCCTTCTTCATAGTTTGTTCATAGTCTGAAAGCTCTGCTGAAGCTTGTTGGCTTTAAGTGACTGTTCAGGTATTTGGAATGACAAAACACCCTGTCTCCCAGAAACAAGCAAGTCACCACGTATGACAAGTCGACAGACAAGTGAACTGTGTGGATCATACCACACTATTATAACACTGAGAATAATGGAAATTCCAGACGACAAAGCTGTGCTCAAGTGGAAGCTGGACATGGTTCTGAAGCAGTTGGGTAAACAGAACTAGAAAATAGTGCATGCTTTGAAATCAAGATGGGTGTACATCAGGGTTGTCTCCTCTCCCTACTGCACTCAATGTCAATGCTGAGCAAACAATCAAAGGTTGTCTCTAACCTTAAGATTAAAGAAAGGGGAGGTAGTTACATAATCTCGTGTCAACTTGAGGCTATTAAGAGTGAAGGGATGGAGTCTAGCCTGTCAATCAGGTCACAGCTTGATACCTCCTTGTGTGCGTGGCCTTCTCATGAGCATTCTGCAAATTCCTCTTTCTCCCTGGAGCTCAGCCACATTCTCCCTGCTTCACATTTCCTATTGATAAGCCGCATGGAGCCACACTGAAGCTAGCCAGAGCCTGGAGGTGCTTCCACTGCCATTGGAGCCACAACACCCACCAGACTGATCTTCCTGTATTCAGCATCATTGCATGTGCTGTGTGAGGCTAAAGAGGAATTTGTGGATTAATGTGAGCCATGTGGGCTAATATCAAATTTGTGTACTTGACCTGGGCTGGGATATTTTCTCAATATGCAATTGCTCTTTCATTTAAAGTTCTCTCTTATACATATATGAGTATCTCTGTATTTGTGTCTCTAGTCAACCCAGACTTACACAGAAGGCGTATTAACTACCGGGGCTATGCAGGTGACACACCTGTTTGCTGAAAATGAGGATTTGAAGTGTTTACCTACATTGTGGGTCAAAATTCAATATAAAGAAAACCAAAATTTTAACCACTGAACCAATGAGTAATCATTATAAACAAAAAAAAGCTTGATGTTAGCAAAAATTTCTTCTTTCTTGTATCCACAAGGAAGGTTCATGGAAGCAACAGTCAAGAGATCAAATGTTATATCACATCTATTGCACAAAATCTCTTTTAAGTGCTGAAAAACAGCAGTGATACTTTGAGGGCTAAGTTGCACCTGAACAAAGTCATAGTAGTTTCAATTGCTTCATATACAAGTTAAAGTTGGACATTGAATAAGAAAGACCGAAGAAGAATCAAGGAATTTGAATTATAGCTCTGGCAAAAAATATTTAAAGTGCCATGGTATTCCAAAAGAGAAAAATAAGTCTGTCTTGGGTGGGGGGGTGAGGGGGAATCTGTCTTGGAAGAAGTACAGCCAGAATGCTCTAGAAGCAAGGATGCTGAGACTCCATCTCAAGGACTTTGGAAATATTATCAGGCAAGACCAGTCCCTGGAGAAGGACCTCAGGCTTGGTAAAGGAGAAAGGTGTCAAAACAGAGGGGCCCTTGAGAAGATGCATCGGCACAGTGGCTGCGACAATGGACTCAAACCAAAGAACAATCATGAAGACGGTGTGTTTCTTTGCTGTGCACAGTGTGACTGTGAGTTGGAACTGACTCAATGGTATCTAACAACAACAATAATCTAAGGAATAATATATAAACATTTCCTTCATCTATCAATTCAAAGCAGGAGAGCGTTCGCTACCACTCAAAGGGAAGTGATTTGAAAGAGCATGGTTTTGGGGGTCGCTGTAACATGTGTTCATGAAGTGGTAGCAACTGAGTCTGGTTCCAAACTGTGTTTGATTGAAATGCAGTTAATCCTTCCTTCAATATGCCTGAAGTCTAGACACATCCTTAATTATTTTTCAAAAGTATCAAGCATTTCATTCATGTATGTACAAGATATGACAGTTTGGCCAAAGGAACCAAATGTCTGATGGGAGTGGAGTTCTGGTCTGCTCAAAGTTTTAAGAACTTGTACACTTAGCCCTTTAAAATATAGGGGATGGGAACTGAACACAAAATGAGCAGTCTCTACCTGACTGAGAAAATACATTTACATACAAAGCAGTGCATTCCATCTTAAGGTGGGGAACAAGACAGGGAGAGTTTAGCACCCCCCTGGGAAAGAGTTGAATATGGTGGGTATATTAGAGAAATGCATTACTAATTGTGTCAAGCCAATTCTTTTTCTGCCCTTTATGTTTTGTCACAAGCCCGCAGACCTCTTCTTGAGGCTTTCCCCGACTGATTGTGTGACCTTCAGTAAAGCGCTTCACCGGGCAGCTTCTGTCTCCTGTCAACAAATTAAGGAATAAGCTCTTCCCTTCCAATCATAAAGGGAAGTGGTGATAATGGGTTTGGCTCAGCTCTTGCAAGACTCAGATAAAAGATCTTCCTTAAGTGCAAAGTATTACGGAAGCGCTGGAGAACTAGGGCATAAGAACAGAATTGAAATGCTATTTCTCTGCCTTAGATGTGTGTTCTGTGAGACTTCCAAGCAGCAAGGATTTTTGAGTCGATTGTCTTCAAATCTAAAGAGATAAACATGACTGCCCTCCTGATTTCTCATTGCTGGCATGGTGTTGGGGCTCTCCTGGGTTCAAAACTTAGAACGGTTATTTCTAACCTCTGCTTTTCTGGATATCAAATCGTTATTAGCTGTGACCCATTACACAGTATAAATAAAAGCTGCCTGAACCTGTCCAGTTTTCACAATTGTTGGGATGCTCAAGTCTGTTGTTGCAGCCACTGTGTATTTCGAGTGCTTTCCAATGAAGGGGTTCATCTTATAGCAATGCATCCGAAACTAGTCAGTGGCACTCCATAATGTTTCCATTGCCCAATTTTTACACGTAGATAGTTGGCATTTCTTTCCTAGTCTTTAGTCCAAAAGCTCCAGTCTGAAAAGCTGAAAAACTTCCATCTGAACCTGATTCACTGTGAGTGACTTTACTAGAATGTGAAACACCAGTAGCAGAGCCTCCAACATCTTAGCAACACGCAAGTCACCATGTAAAACAAACGGACAGATAAGTGAGGGCGATGGATATTAGATCAATTCATTTTTTCATTCCTCTCATTCAACTAAAAACCAAAGTAACTAATACAAGTATCAGTTTATGTGAATTATATTGCTTGTATCTTTGTTGGAAACAAGGGACTTGGACAATTCCTACTTGCCCTTTGCATTTATGGAAGTTGGTCTTTACTTTGAAATGATTGAACCAAGTGCTACTGAAAACCAATTTACCATAATCACCCTCACTTGCCTCCTATGCAGCTTTAAAATCATTTTCAAACCTTTTTGTGCACTAAATTCAGGCTCAAGAATTGTATGCACCTGTTCTGACCGACCTACATATTCAAACCTAAAGACTCTTAAGAATGGATCTTGTTCATAGTGCATGGATTTCCTGCATTCAATGACATTTGGATTCTTCTTAGTTTCTTTTTAAATCGTAAAGTATCATGGTAAGCATTTCAAATCCCACCAAAGGCCGCAACTAAAACATCAAAGTGACCAATCTGCAATCAATTTCTCATCCCCCCTCTTTGAAATTGACCATGGTTAAATTTATTCTTTATTCACCTAGAAATTTCCTATGTTCGTGGCATGTGTGTTTCTGACTATATGTGTGTAGATAATTTTGACATATCATAGATTTTTAAACACATGTATTCTGCTAATTGATTGCTGTTAACCAATAATTAGAGATTGATTGTGGGCATTTACTTGAATTTCTAAACAGCAGGAGTTCTTTGTTGTTGGAATTTCTTAAACCTTTTCAATGTTTTATTGGATTGGCACAAAAACTAATCAGCCTTCCCTTTTGCATGCTTGTGAATTCACACGTGATATTAATTGAGCTAAAGCAATGGGCTGTGTGGATATACACCATTAAGAATAGGCATTCCAGAACACTTCCTTGTGCTTGTGCAGAACCTCTTCGTGTCCTGAAAGACTGCCATTCCAAGAGGACAAGGGACTACTGCTTACTTAGGTTAGTATCAGGTCTCCTTTCACAAAACTGATCCAACCGATATGCTGAGTGAATAATCTGAACAGCTAGATTCTATAAAGGAAAACAAATAGCCTCAGTTTTGGAGGAAGGTTTATTTAAAACTTTCAGTATGGAGATGACTACACAACCCTGCTTGCTGAAAGGGAGTAGGACTTGATGCACTTGTCCATGAGGATCAAGGATTGCAGCCTCAATATAGAGTAAAATTCAGTGTAAAGAAGACCAAACCCTCACAGCTAGATCAATAGACAACATCCTGATAAATGGAGAAAAAATGGAAGTTGCCAAGGATTTCATTTTGTTTGGGTCCGCAATCAATGTTCGCGGAAGTAGCCATCAAGAACTCAAATGGCATGTTGCATGGGACACATCTGCTGCATGAGATGATGTTGAAGTTCCCCTGGACAAAGATGTCATTGTGAGGACTGGGGTGCAGCTAGTCGGAGCCATGGTATTCCCATTGCTGCATATGGATGTGAGAGTCGGACACTGAAAAAGAAAGATGAAGGAAGGTGACTTATGTGACTGATGGAAATGTGACTTACGGGGCTGATGGGAATGACCAAAAGTAGCCCAGACTGCCAAAATAACCAACAAATCTGCCTGAGAAGAAGTACATCCAGGAAAGCTCCTTGGAGTTGGGGATGGTGGTAGAATATTGTCTCACATATTTTTGACATGTTAGCAAGAGGGACCAGTCCATGAAAAAGAAATCATGCTTGGGGAGGCTAAGCAAAGAAGTGAAAAACCTTCAACAAAATGAACTGACACAATTGACAGCCATGGGCTCAAAAAGAAGCCCAGGAGCAGGAAGACACAGGAGCAGGCAATATTTTGTTCGATTGTACATAGGGTCACTATGAGTCAAACTGACTTGTTGACCCAACTCAACACCAAGCTGAGTGGGATCCCCTTGGGGTTATCTGTTCCTCTTTTGAGTGGCATTTAGATTGTCTCCTCCTTTTGGCTACTGCAGTAAACACCGGTGTTGAGGTTTCTTTTTCTGTCTCTGATTTCCAGTTTTGTGGGTATATACCAAAAAGTGCCATGATTGGTCATATAAGACAAGTTCTAGTTTCCGTTTCTGAGGAACCCCTACACTGTTTTCCACAATATTGTATCATTCCGTCTTTCCACCAACGATGGATCAGGGTTCCCCAGCCCCTCCCAAAGATGTTATTTTCTTTTGTTTCCATCTTAGATATCCTAGTGAGAACCAGCAGTCCTTTCTAAGAAATGCAGTTTTAGGCATGCTGTGTTAACATTCTTCTGCATATATTTTGTAGGGAAAATGATAATGTAATTAGATTCTTGTTCTGACTACGCTTGAGAAAGTACTTCACCTTTCTAGGACTTTCTTTTCTTACCTAATCTTCCTGACAACATTTTTTATTGTGATAGCACTAAGATGTCACTTGAGGGATAGATGATAGATAAATAGCTAGCTAGATAGATAGATAGATGATTGATAGATAGATAGAGATATAGATGATATAGATATAGCTATAGGATGAATTAGGATCTCTTCCCTCTATTAGCAGCATGCTTTGAAGTTAAAGCCATAATAAATGCAAAAGCAGCTTCATCCAATTTCAGTATATTCCAGCTCATAATGACCCCATGTGTTCAGAATAGACCTATGTGCCACAGGGTTTGAGTGGCTGGTTTTTTTCAGAAGTATATGACTAGGCCTTCCTTCCAAGTTCCCTCTGGATGGACTCTGACCCCACATTTTCCCTTTAGCAGCTGAGAGCATGAACCACGTGCATCACACAGAGACTCCCAGCATCAACAGAGGTGTCTTGCAAATACAATTTCTTACATGGAGCCTAGTCTGAAAAGACTACTGTGTGAATAAAGTTTATCACCATCCCTTCTTTCTAATCATTTTGGAGGAACTTAATTGGTTCAACTGGGAGCCCAAGAAAATTTTTTTTTCAAAATCAGTACATGTTCCTTAAGAACCTGCTGTGTAACATTTGAGGGTTTGTAACTAAACTAAAAATGAATCTGGGGCACAATTCATCACTGTAAATTTCTGGCAGTGAACTACCACATAAAATATGATCATTCTTTGTGTTACTATTTCCACTTAAGTGCATTCTTTAACATAAGCCTAACTGGTAATTATTCCAGGGATTCTGACAGGCATTCATATCTTCATTAAAATAAAGTTGACAAAATATTGGAAATATTTTCAATGGGTTGAGTGAGTTATCCTGAAAGGCTTCTTAATTCTGTGTAGATTAAAATGAAAGAAATACAAAGGAAGAGAAATATATATTTTAAAAGGTAGAATCAGTTTTCTTCTTATCTATATGAATTCTAATGAGTTATGTTTAATGCATATAATCCCAATTCTGAACAAATTTTATAAGCTTAAGTAAAACTTTCCTCAAACTTTCCTTGGTTGTTCTTCTATTCTACTCATATATATTGAGCACTATCATGTTGTTGAATACCTACTAAATGCCAAGTTCATTCTAAATACGTACTGATGAATAAAACATGTTGTTGTTGTTAGGTGCCATCAGGCCAGTTCTGACTCGGAGTGATCCTATGAACAACACGCTCATTGTCATTCTTGAGTCCACCATTGCAGCCACTGTATCAATCCATCTTGTCGTGGCTCTTGCTCTCCCCTTCCCCTGTGGCTGTCCTTCTACCTTACCAAGCATGATGCCCTTTCCCGGGGACTGGTCTATCCTAACAATGTGTCCAAAGTACAGGAGACCAAGTATTACCATACTTGCTTCTAAGGAGCATTCTGGCTGAATGAGTGTCCTTGATTCACAGAGAATTTAGTCTAGTGGATTAAGTGGATAATTAACAAGTAAGCAAAGAAACAATGAAGTGGGGCTTGTGGCACAGCTAGTGAAGGAAGAGGATAGGACCCTGTGAGAGAGACTTATGGGGAGTAAGAGAGCTCAGGGAAGTCTTTCTGAAGTCAATGAAAGACCTAAAGAGAAGTCATGACAAGAACACAGACCAGGGATGACTAAATGAAGAAATAGGGCATAGAAAACCACAAGATAAGAGTTTACATGTTCAGAGGAACCATGGAAGTTAGTGTAACCAAATCTTTGTAGTTGTGAGAGACTCAGATGTCTGACAAGCTCAGTGTGTATGGAACCAGTTGGAATCGACTAGGTAAAATTCTAAGGGTAGTGGGAAACAATAGAAGATGTTTAAGGAGGGAAGAAGCGCCGTCTATGCCTTTACAAAATATGTACCGGGAGTGTATTTGGTTAAGGAGGAAGAATAGAGAATGGAGGCCATTAAAAAAGATATTACAGTAGTCCATTCAAGATATGATGATGGATTTGACAAAACAAATGTGATTATTGAAATGTAAAATAAGTAATAGGATACTATCTGTCTTTGGGGAATAAAAATGACAGAATTTGATGGATTTAATGTGGTAGTGAATGAGAAGAAGTCAATATAGATGAGTCTAAGGCTTTTGACTTATGCAAACAAGGGGACCGATATTGGTATCAGTTACGAAGATGCAGAAAACTGGGAAATTCACCTTGATTGTAGATTAACTGTTAAGAGCTAGGTATCCAAAATTTGGACATCTAAAGCCTGATAAATTACAGGGGTGGTACATGTGATTCCTGAAACAAAACATGAGTTAGTGCTAAAGATATACATTTAAGAGTCATCAGCACATACTACAACTCACTGCCTTAGAGCTCATGCTGACTCAGAGATCCTAGAGCACAGGACAGAACTGCCCCCTTCCCTGCCCCCCTGTGAGTTTCCAAGTCTGTAACTGTTAACTGGAGTAGGAAGCCCCATCTTTCTTCCTCAAGATGCTGGTGGTTTGAAACTACTGACCTAATGGACTACAGCCCAACATGTAAGCACTATGCCACCCAGGCTCCAGAGCATCAGCCCATATAGATTATATGATTTCATACACATTGTGACCCTGGGCAGAACAGGATAAAACACCGGCCTGGTTCTGGCCCATCCTCACAATCGTTCCTCTGCCTGAGCCCATTGGTGCATCCTCTGTATCGGCCCAACTTGTTGAGGGCATTCTTCCGTTTTGCTGCCTTTCCACTTTACCAAGCACAATGTC
Source organism: Tenrec ecaudatus (assembly GCF_050624435.1). Lineage (NCBI taxonomy): Eukaryota > Metazoa > Chordata > Mammalia > Afrosoricida > Tenrecidae > Tenrec > Tenrec ecaudatus. The sequence continues at coordinate 202,969,222 of NC_134532.1, forward strand.
CTTCTCCAGAGACAGGTCTCTCTTAACAATATGCCCAAAATATGTAAGAGGAAGTCTTACCATCCTTGCCTCTAATGAGCATTCTGGCCATACTTCCTCCAAGACACATCAATCTGTCCTTTTAGCAGTTCATGGTATTTTCAATATTCTTCTCCAGCACCATTTTCACGTTCCTTATACGATGTCCAACTTTCGCATGCATAGGAGGCAATTAAAAATACCATGGCTTAGGTCAAGCACTTACAATGTCATAGCAATGAATTATTATTGACAACGACAATAATATACATTGAGTATGTATTAGAAAGCAGTTATGCTATGCTCGAAGCATTTCGGGTGTACTTAATCCTCTTAAAAATCTTATGAAATATATATTTTTTAAAATAAAGAAACAGAGTCATGGACTGGTTAAGGAAACTACCACAAATTTCATAGCTAAAAATTGACAGGTGATTTGCATTAAGCAATTCTGATTCCAGAGTTCATAGTCTGAATCACTGTGCCTGATCAGAGACAAGAAAAAAAGTTTCTGGCTGGCATTTAGAGGACTACTAGAGAAGGGAGCAACAGCAAAGGATGCTGAAACAAAGCAATGAGAGCGAGAGGAAGAAAGTCAAGGAAATGAAGTTGAACATGAGCCTAGAAGCAACAGTCCTCCAAGAAGTAGGAAATGTGTTCAACGCCACTAAGCAAAATCAGCAGAGAGAAGTGTTTATATCAGTTGGGGATCTTTGATGGTAAGCAAAGGACATGCAGCCTGGCTAAAAGAAAGAGGGGGAGTCCCTGGGAGACATGTTGTTATTGTTGGTGTTCTTGGGTACCATCCAGTGGGTTCCAGCCCATAGCAACACTATGCAGAACAGAACAAAACACTGCCCACTCCTGTGCCATCCCCCCAATTGTTCCTGTGCTTGAGCCCATTCTTAGAGCCACCATGCCAACCCATCTAGTTCAGGGCTTTCCTCTTCTCTGCTGTCCCACTGCTTTGCCACACATGATGTCTTCCTCCAGGGACTGGTCTGTCCTGACAAGATGCCCAAAGTCTGAGTTGGGAATTGAATGAAAAGCATACGGGGGAGACGTTGCAAGAGGGAAGTCTATTTGAGGCTCTGGTATCCACATGTAAGTGAAAGATGCCATACTCATGGAACACCAACTTCATTTGTGATCAAACACTTCCATGCTGTAAGCAAGCTGGGCTCCTTTGCGCTTGTCAGAGGAATAACCAGATTCTGACACTTTCAGGAAGAAACCTGGAGGCAGGTTCTTGGCCTTCAGCTGTGGGAGAGAGAAAAGTGTCAGGAGCCTTCAGCACAGCCTGCCTGGGAACTGTCCTCTGATTCGATTGCTGTGCTTCCTCAGTACTCGCTCTAGCACCCATTCTTCTCGACATCCTCTGAACAACCTCCATGTCCCAAAGTTGTTTATTTTATATTACGGAGGAAAGAATCACATTGGGGAGAGCTCCTGATTCTTCCTCACCTCAGGACCGTTTGCACGTGTTATTTCTCCGAAGCCGATCCTCCCCTTCCCCAACTTTTCCCCCTTTTATCAGCTAAACTATTCCTTAGAAGCTTCCAGTCTCATGTCCATCTAGTCCAATACCATCTTCCAAGTCCAACCGTTCTAAACCCTACTCTAGAACAAAGTCTTCTCATGGCACCCAGTTTCCTTCCTAGTCTATAGCACCATTTGCGGTAGCATATTTACTTACTTGTTAAATTGTTGTCAATCTGACTGTTTGTTTTTTGATCGTTTTATTAGGGGCTCATCCAACTTTTATCACAATCCATACACACATCAATTGTGTAAAGCACATTTGTACATTCATTGCCCTCATCATTCTCAAAACATTTGCTCTTCACCTAAGCCCCTGGAATCAGCTTCTCATTTTTCCCCTCCCTCCCTGCACCCTTCCCTCATGAACCCTTGATAATATATAAATTATTATTTTGTCATATCTTGCATTGTCTGACATCTCCCTTCATCCACTTTTCTGTTGTCTGTCCCTCAGGGAGGAGGTTACATGTAGATCCTTGTAATCGGTTCCCCCTTCCAAACCCACCCTCCCACCACCCTCCCAGTATCGCCACTAGCACTACTGGTCCTGAAGGGATCATCCATCCTGACTTTTAATCAGATGGGAACTTAACAGGCAGGGTCAGACTTTAAAAAGAGGAAAAAAGCTCAATGTGATTGAGTGCATTCGGACTCCTCGTGACCCTATGAACTACTTGTGTAGGTGTCTAAGCCTGTGAATCTTTAAGGGAACGGAGGGTCTCATCTTCCTCTCATGGAGAGAGGAGCTTGGGAACTCTTACTGCTGATCTTCAGGTAGCACCCCAGCTCCTGCATAACCCACTATGTCATTAGGGCTCTTGGTGGCAAGGCCACTGATGGTTAGTTGCCCTCCTGTACCCAGCATGTTAGGCTTGCTCCTATCACACTCACTGTCTGATATTTTTTCGGACACATAGATATTTGTTACTTACATTAGGAAATTTGTTCAGGACATCTCAGATAGCTCCCGCCCTCGCCACATGAAAAGACGGAGGCTCTCCGCAGTGGTCTCCTGTGATCGTGTCCAGCTTCAAAGAGTCTCTCCTGCATTCAGCCCTGGCGCGAGTACCTGGCTGATCTGTTCTGGTATCTCTTTTCCCCACCATGTTGCTTCATCCTGGGTCTGTTCCACCGTTTTGTGATGGAGAAGCCTTGGCTAACAAAGAGACATACTAATTCATTTTTAATTGTGTTGTATAATCTTATTCAATTTATTTATACATTTACAGATTCAAAGTATTTAAGCATTTTCAAACTTTTCATTGTGAAAGTTTACAGATCTGTTTTCCCCTCAGAAATTCATGCACACTTTGTCTTCTGTCATTGCCTGCAATCCCCACAATAGAATGCCTTTTCTGCCACTAGCTTTCTGTTTCCCAGTTCCATTCAACCTTCTTTCCTCATCCTTTCTACCTTCTGAACTATGTTCTTGGGCAAATGCTGCCTTTTTAATCCTAGACGGTTGATTATCCTGAGGAGTCCATGGCTCCCTGGTGTTTTCGTTCTCAATGAAGACTTCTCTATTGTTTGCCTGGAATTTAAGTCACATGGCCAGGTGAGTTCAGTGCCAGACCTGGAGGGTGACCAAAAGGCACAGACTTGGGGATTCCACCAGTCTCTATCCACAGTAGGACTAGTCCTTTCTATGATTTTTATTTTTTTTAAGTAAAAGGGAAAGAATTTATTGGAGCCCATATGGGAAACCCTAGAGGGCCCCAGAATACCCTACTGTGTAGGCATGCCCAGACAAAGTGCCACACCATTCCCTGTACCCCTGTGTTCCAGAGGGACGCCCCTTGAGCTGAGTCCCAAAGCCCCAGGATTGGTTGGTGGTTGGGATGTTATGATTTTTTAATTTTGTTTCACTTTTTTCCTTCCACTCTATCCAGGACTCTCTAATGCATCCCTTTCAGAGTGATCAGCAGTGGTACCAGCCACAATCTACTGCTTTTGGTCTCTGAGTAGTGGAGATCGGAGTTTGCTCGGTCCATTGGTCATTTGGACTGATTATTTCCATCACCCTTCATTGTCTTCACTCTTTGTGCTGGATGGGAAGGAGCAGTTGTAGCTCTTTATATGTCTGCTTGCAAACATTCAAGGCCCCAGCCCTACCCACAGAAAGAGAATGTAGAACCTGGTCCTGGAGAACTATGCTATGTCAATTGCCTTTGATGTTTCCCACAACAATGGTCCCAAGACTTCCAAAACCAATCAATCAAATTCACTGCCATCAAGTCAATTCGAACTCATAATGACCACCTAGGACAGAATAAAACTACCCCTTTGGATTTCCATGACTTTAAATCTTTATAGGGGTAGACAGTTTCCTCTTTCTCCCCAAAGTGACGTGTGGGTTTGAATGGCTGACCTTGTAGTTAGTTCAATGGTAAAAGAATACACCAGATGCAGTGGTTCCGTCCTTTCTGAGAAATTTACAAACCTCTACCCACTGTTGGCTGTATTATAAACATGGATAAAAATGTTTATAGAAATACTGTTTATTAAATATTGTCTTGAATACTCATACCTATCTATCATTCAGCTGGCCTGTTGTGTTTCCATTTGTAGACTAGTGTTTGTCTTCATAATGCAGAGATATCTGTGTAACACTATTTATCATTGCTATCTGTCTCGCTGGTGTACCTCTCTGAGTCCTCTTCTTTCCAGATACTGTGTGTGTTGCTCCACTCCTGCACGGTTTGTTGACTTTCCTTTACCCAGTAGTGAGTACGTGTCTGTTATCTTACTGCTTTCCCTCCCCTTTCATCTCTGGTTGCCATCAACTTGTTTTCTTTCTGGTATGTAAACCTTTCCTTGATTTTTATAGTAGAGGGCTCATATCAAAGTTATCTTTTTGTTATTAACTAGCTTCACTCAGCATATTTTCCAGGTTATTGACATTATTTGGTCAAAGAGGAATGTTTCAAATGAGCTAAAATAGCACCCATCAAATTCTTCCAATGACAGAACTTTTCTTTAAGCATTCAAATAGATCAATAAGAAAATAGAAAAAAAATCATATTTTTTTCCAATGTGATGTTAAACCATTGTAGGTAGGCCAATATACTACATAATTTCTGCTTTTATTTTTAGTACATTACTTGCTTACCTTTAAAAAGTTTCCAAAGGAAATTTGCAAAAAGGCGCATGATCAAAAATACACATTATAATTGTTCATAATTTAAAAGGCAAAATTAAAGCTTGCTAAAAATATAAGCAATGAGAGCTGCTGCTCTTTGGCATCACACTTTGTTCTTAACTTCAGAAGCCAAATACTCAGTTCCTAGTAGTGACTTTGCACAAATGGGCCAATGTCACTTTGATAACTTTTTTTTTTTACTCTTTTAGGTCCTCCCACTGTAGCTTCTGGCTGTATCATTCCAACTTTAGGCACGTGGCTAGTTATTTAGTCTTTCTACCTTTCTAGGCCATCTCTGTTCTTGTCCCATAAACAGATCAGGAAAAAAAGGCATGTTGTGCTAAAATACCTAAGGAAAAGAAGAAGAAAAATTAATAGAAGCAGTAGCTCAATAATATATTAATTGCATAAGGTTTGCAGTTAAAATTCAAGATGGATCAAGGGTGGCCCAATGAAGAACTCTTTATGAATGAAGTGTGTGTGTGTGTGTGTGTGTGTTTCAAAAGGTTTGTGGGAATTTTACGTTAACTTTCAAGTTTTTATTCCATTCTTCCAGGAATTTTTTGAAGACCTCTCTCCAAAATAGATAGGATTAGGCTAATAAATACATTTTATTAAATAAATAAATTTCAGGAATAGATATGGTTAGGTTCTATCCTGTATATGGTTAATAAATATATTTCAGGAGAGGCAATGATTATTTTCTTTGTGGTTTCTTGTTGCACATTATCACACCTAATGATATTAGACCTCCGTGAGGATTAGGAGCTTGCAGGAGTTATGAGTGGAGAATATTGTTTCACTTCGTGAAATGAATAGTACACTAAATACATTGTAATACACCATCTAAAACTGGGCAATTGACTGCGTGTCAGAAGCCTAATCACAGCACCCTGCAATTTGTGTGATGAACAGAATGCTAATGTTGTCGATGTGGTTTATTCTGAAGCTTCACATAAAACCCCATATTAGTTCCCTAATGGAGGGGAAGCTTATTACAGAACAGACTGTGTGTTATCATTAATAAGTGCTACTGATTTATTGAACAGATTACATTTATTGAAAACAGAATGGGAGCAAGCAGTTAGTTAATTGCCAGGTCTTTCTAATTAAGGAGTGTTTTCTGTGACTAGAATAATCTTGGTCAGATCACCGTGCCCTCCTCGAGCTAGATGGAGCTGACGTGCAAGGCAGGCCACCTCCTGCAGTGCCCGTGTGAGCACCACCAGCCCTGCAGAGGTCAGGAGGATGTGCCTCTGCAAAGGGGGGAGAATTGAATGCCAGTTCAACCTTGCCTTGTTACCCTGGGAAGGCTCCATGGATGACCTCCATTGGCTGATTTTTAAATGGGGTCCTTTCATCCGTCCCACAGCAAAGGAGAGGAAGTTCAAAGAAATGCTACATAAATGGAGGTATTTATTTAGGGTAGCTCTTGATGCTCATTTTCTGCATCCCTCCATTGTATAGGTCCAACATAAACAAAAATATTCCGTGCTGACACTTTTTGTGCTTTGGGATGAAGGAAATTTACCCAATTTGAGCTCTTTAGAGACCTTCGAGATCAATTAATCCCACCTTCTCTATAGTGTGCAAGAGGGAGTCCTGAAGTCCTAACTTGCATGTTGGTATTTGTCTCATAGTCAAATGAAAACTCCTTTGTCTACTTTGCCTTTAGACCACATTTTCTTTTTTTTTTTTTAAAGCAGTGTAGCAGTTTAATAGCTGCAAAAAGGTATATTTGAAAAGTGTGGCCTGGAGACCCCACACATCAAAACCACCCAGAGAGCTGGTTAATCTATTCTGGATTCGACCCCAGATTCTACTACCTAGGGATTGTCTAGGGGTAAGGCCAGGGTAGATGAGTTTTAGACAAGCTCCCCAGTGATTCTGATACCCAATTGAATGAATAAACTTCTACCCTAAAGGGATATGGAGTGATCACCAAGCAGAGTTGGGTGGCATCACCATCTAGTGAGGCAACAATGAATGAACTCTATTAGGCACTGTTTGAGACCTTCAGAAAAAAGGGCGTGGACTCCCAAACTGCGTCCTTGTTCTCATGGTGTTTCCACCTCATTAAAGAAGACAAAAGCCAAATACACAACAAATACATCGTTGTCATGTGGTGGTGATGTTTTAAGGAGAAATAAAAATCTAGAGCCTATTTTTATCCTTTTAGCACGTTCATTCTGTTTCTCCTTATTCCAAATATTCAGTAGCTATGTCTGGCTAGCACTTACAGTATTGGTTGGCACGGGTCTAGGCAACCCTTTGCATCAAGGTTTGTATCAGCGGAGAACCAGAAGTGGGTGGAGGCGAGATGAGTGGGACTTTGTGAAAAAGGAGCCTGCAGTGACTCTGGACTCAGTCTTGTGTGCTGGGCTGGCTGCTCTGATTCTGGTGCTATGTGTGTTTGCAACAGTGTGACTGTGAATGGACTGGTGAGATAGGTGCTGTGTTGCAGGTGAAAACCTGAGCCAGCATGGGCAAGCAGCGCAGATGGAGATGCTGCTACCCAGATGAAAAAAAGGCCTCTCTGGGCAGGAGTCTCTTGCTGCCAGTCCTCCAGCATCTGGCCAGAACCTCTGGGACATTCAGAGTGGTCTAGGTTGCAGTCCAGCGGAGCAGGTGCTTGCGGCTATGCTTTCAGAAGACTAGTCACCAATTCTTTATTCTGACTCGCCACAAGATCACAACCGACTGTGAGCTGACTTACACAGACCACAAATCTGTCGGGGAACACACAGAGTTCAGCACTTGGTGAGCCCCTGATACAGCGAAGGCGGATTCCTCTCTTGAGGAAGTAAGCTGTGATTTGCAAGCCGTAGCCTTTTAAGGACAAGGGACTGGATCTTGTAAATTCTGCAGTCGATGGTTTGCGTTGTTTAGGTAACTTCAAGTACTCCTTAACTCTTGCATCAATGGTTTCTTTCAGCAGTAAACAGACTTCCTCTTTCTTCTCTTCAGAAAACCAGCTGGTGTCTTTGTTTGAGCCTCGGGGAGCTATGTGAAGATCCACCAAGACAGCAAAGTTCCCACATTTAACAGCAAATTTCTTACTTGCCATGGCTTACTGATTCAAGAGTGATTATATACCTGTTGTCCTCAGGGAGATGCTTGGGTGGGTAGGCTGGAACTCCCAGCCTTTGTGCACAGCCAAGCACTCTCCACTGTACCACCAAGGTTCCTTACAACTATGCCTAGGATGGTGGCGGGGTTTGGGTGCGGGCTTTTGACTGCTTTGTGACTGTCCTTGCTGTCTGTTCACGTGGCACCTGGCTGACTCAGGGCAACAGTCGGGAGCTCGGGGTGCTCGTGCTTCACACTCGCCTCCCCTTCCCGGGGTCTCCCCTTCCCAGGGCCTCCCCAAGCGCTTGGCGCGCGGCCGCTGCCAGAACCCAAGATGAACGCAGCGGCTTTGCCTCGCTTGAGTCTCCATCACCCCAGAAGGAGGCGCGGCGGCAAACCGCGGGGCGCCGGGACCTCGCCCCAAAGAAGCATGGCCTCCGCTCGCCACCTCCCGCCTTCCCAGGCGGCACCGAAGCAATCCTAGACCACATTTTCTATGTCTAAATTTGTAATGATTACTACTACACTGTATCACCTCCTGTCAATGCCAAGGACCCCTGGTGGTGTAGTGGACTACACCATAAGTTTCTAACCCCAGGGTCAGTTTTTTGAACCCACTAGCCTCTTGGTGGAAGAAAGACGAAACTGGCTGCTCCCATAAAAATTTAACATCTCAGCATCTCAAAGGGTTGTTTCTGTTCTTTATGGGTCATTGTGAGTCAGAACTGACTTGATGGCTATCAGCTGAGTCGAATTGTTGTCTGCATCATATAACAAATCATGAAAATCTTCAACCCAAAGGTCAAACATACTTACTGGGCTCTGCAGAATAATTCAGTGTAATAATACAAATCTTATTGGTTTTACTAGTTGCTACTGAGTTGGCTTATACTCCTGACAACCCTGAGCATAGCAGAATGAAACATTGTCCAGTCTTACGTCATCTTCATGCTTGTTGGAATGCTTAACTCCATTGTGACCACTATTGTGTCAATGCAGCTCATTGAGAGTTTTCTGGTTTTCACAGACTTTCCCAAACATAATGCAATTTTGCAGAATTCAATCTTTCATTCCTAATGACATGTCCATGGGTTAAAGTCTTGCCATCTGGCCTTCTGGGATAGATATTAAGGAAAGTGCTATGATTCATATTCTCAAAAAGGAAAGGGAACTTGTGATTTGGTTAATTGTTTTAATGTCATACATTGCTATATACTGGGCAATCTGTTCCATGCAAGACATTTTTCATAGAGTAGCCAAACTATCAAAAGATTCAGAAACTTACCCCAAATTACCTAGCTAGTAACAGCTGAGACAACACTATAACAGAGACATATGAGTTCCCCTTTTAAAATCCCAGTCAACTGAATAAGAACACATAGACTGTCATAAAAGAAAAGGGTACAAGAATTAACTTAAAACAATCTTGACCCTAAGCAAAAGGGATTTTCATCATTTGCATATGAAAGCTAGATATGCATTTTTGGAGTTGATATTTATTAGCCAGTACCAAATTATAAGCAATGGAATTTTAAAGAGGGTAACAGTCTAACAGGAATCAGTAGAAAATCAGGGTTTGATTCCTGGGCTCAAATTCTGATCCTGTTGCTTCTTCCTCCTGAACTCAGGGATGTTATTCTTTCTTACTCAGTTCTCTATTCAAAACATGACTCTGACATATTGGCCCCCCAAATCAGAGACTGGGCTGACATTAAGTGGAGTGGGAAGACTGACGGAGAAGACTGTCTGGAGAGGATGTCCGGAGATGTCACTGCCTGAGTTTTCCGACAGCCTCGGAGAGTTATCGGCTGGCTATTATCATATATAAGCCTGCAGTTCAAAGAGAAGGATCAGGTGGGAAATAAATAAGGTGACATCACTATCTAAATCTTATTTATCACCAGGAGTCTTGATGAACTCACCAGGAGAACAAGCACAAATATGGTAGATTTACGTTCGACTTGTATTTCAGATATATCACTTGGACAGAGCCTAAACAGGAGATTTAGGGAGTGGGGCAAATGCTGTTAGCTAGCTTGAAGCTGCCAACTGAAGTTTCAGGGCATCCGTCTTCAGGTAGCCATGAGGCATGTGAACTTTATGCCAAACAAAACCTGCGTGAACATCTTTCTATGATGAATAAGTGGGTGCACACAAGTTCCCTCCGTAATGCTCTTGTTTTGGTCTCATTAGGATGTCTTAAAAAAAATTATAAGGTGGGAGGGGAAGGTGCCCAGTCAAAACACTAGCTTGCAAGGAGATCTTATAGGAGGGTTAAATTCAAGAAAAGAAGTCAGTCCACAAGGTTATGGTGAATGTGTTTTATTGTACGATTTCAAAGGATAATCTTGATAGATTGTTTTTCGAAGGACATAGACTCGTTGTGGGGACTGATTAGGAAGACTTTCCAGGAAATTAAACAGTGGGAAGACGAGGGGCAGGAATGCTGTGCCAAGGCAGGGCTGCTCCCACCCAGACCATCCAGCTGCTCTGCCTTGAGGACAGCAAGGATTGTTCTACAAAACCTTCCTCGGGAAACTCTATCCCACCCCCTGGACAGCCCTGATCCTGCCACCTTCACACTTCCTTTTGTTTCCTCAAACGCAAAGATCATTTGGAAGGAGCATGATTTGAGGATCAAGAACCGATGGTGTTGAATGAAGCAATTCAAGTTTCACTGCAAGCATTAGTGAAAGTACCAAGTGGGATGCTTGGGCAACTGGTGGCAGTGCAGGAGGCAGTCACACGTCTTTGTCAAGTCGGTTGGAAGACAACTACCTGGCTAACAGACCAGAAGAGATCCATATCTGTGCCTATTCCACAGAAAAGTGACTCAACAGAAGACCAAACATTGCCAAACAGTATCCATAATATCACACACAAGCAACATTTTGCTGAAGAGTATTCAAAATCAGTTATAGAAATACATCCACAGGGAACTGCCAAAAGCTATATTCAAAAGAGAGCCTAGAGAGAGGATATTGTTGCTGATAATAGATGGATCTTGGAAGAAATCAGAGACTATTTGAAAGATATATTTGCTTGTGTTTCATTGACCATGTTAAGGTATTTGCCTGTGTATATCTTAAGAAGCTGCGGCTAGTATCACAACGCATGGGAATCTCAGTGCACTTCCTTGTGTTCCCGAGACACCTGCATGCAGACTAAGAGGAACTCATTCAGACAGAAAAGGGAGAGATTACCTGGCTTACAGTCAAGAAAGATGTGCAGCAGGGTCATAGTCTTTCACCATACTTATCCCCTTTGTACGCTGAGCAAATAATGCAAGAACGAGGACTAGCCTCAGGATAGGAGGAACTCTCATTGACAGCCTGAAAGATGCAGATGACACAGCCTTGGGTACTGGAAGTGAAGAGGACTTGGAACATTGACCGCTGGAGATAGAGACTCCAGGCATCCGTGTGGGTGACACGTCAATGAAAAGAAAATGAAAATCTTCCCAATGGATCAATAAGTGACATCAGGTTATCAGAGAACAAAGCTGAGTCATCAAAGAGCCCATTTTACTTGGATCCCCAATCAATACCCAAGGAAAATGCAGTCGGGAAGTCGAACAACATATTGCCCTCAGCAAATTTGCTGCAAAAGATACCTCTAAAGTGTTTTAAAAAATCAAAGAAGTCATTTTGAAGACATCAGTGCAACTGATCCAAGCCAGGCTATTTTGAATAGTCCCCAATTTGTGCTAAAGCTGGAAAATGAAAAAGGCGGCTGGAGGGTTGGTGAAGGATTTGTGATACATCATGGACTACCAGAAGAATGACCAAGTACATATCGGAAGATGCACAGTTGGAATGTTCCTTAAAAATGTGGGTCGTGAGAATTCATCTTGCATACTTTGGAGTGGTCATTCCCTGAAAAAGAACATTATGCCCCGGAAATAGAGGGTTGGGGGGAAACGGGGGGAGATCCTGAAGGAGAGGAGCTGCCACAGTGACTGCAACAATAGTTTAACGCATAGGAAGATTGTGAGGATGGCTAGAACCTGGCACTGTGACCAACTCAAAGACACCTAAGAGCAACCACACAGTGGAAGCCACAGAGCTTAGTTGAGTTGGATGGTAAGCACTAATCTATGGTGTTTTCAATGAGACGCCTCATTTATAGTTTAATAAATTCCACAAAAATTACAAACCAAACTCACCGCCATCAACTTGAATCTGACTCATAGTGTCCCCACAGAACAGAGTAGAACTGTCGCTGTGGGTTTCTGAGACTGTAGTTCCTTTAGGTGTGGACAGCTTTGATTCTGTGGCGAATCAGGTGGGTTCGAACCAATGACCCCTTATATATACACGGGTATGAATTTGAAGAGTAATTTTTTCTAGAACATTCAGACTTTTTGACTTTTCCTCGTTAGATTGTGAAACCTTTATTGAAAACTGAGGTGTTCAGGAAGTTGGTATCTCAATGACTTTAGCAGAAGGAATCAGTCTAGCAGATGTGTCCCCGAGCTCTGTGCACATAGATAGAGTATGTTGTTCCTGATGTGAGAACCTGATATAGAACAGGGCCAAAGATCACTGGGTCCTCTGCCATCCTCACAATTTTAGAATGCATAAGCCACTGTGCAGCTTTTGTGTGAACCCATCTCTGAAACTAAAGATTTCCTGACTTTTTGTTGTTCCTGGGTTTTCTTTGGAGGGGGGGAAGGGTGTCCCTAGTTTTGACACTGACTCCCTACCAAACAGGATGTCCCTTTCTAAGAATGATCTCTCTAGCTGCTATGGCTAAAGTAAGTGAGCTGAAGTCACCTTTCTGACTTTTAGTGGCGTATTCTGGAGCTATGGCCCATTATGCAAATAACATAGCAACCAGCGGGAAAGTTGGATTATAAATATTATTTTATAAATTAGTGACTTTGTTTTGTTTTTTCACCTAATTCACAGAGTTTACCTTATTGACAGCTGTTACTCCTACTCCAAAATCTGATTCATAAGATAGCACTTTCAAGTTTGATGTCAGCGAATTCCTTTCCTCCCAGGCACAGGGTTGATGCATGGTACATCCTCTGACAATGGCAGCTGCCACCGTGCTCGGTAATGGTAGGCATCATTCATTCTTCCACTACATCTTTGAACATCTATCAATAAATGTATAAGCATACATCAAGATGGCATTTCCCTATTTTTCTTCATGATTCAGATGATTGGTGTTCTAATAATTGTGAGGATGAGTTATCTGTTACTAAATGAGAATGCAAGATGGGCTTGCATAGGAGATGATGCTTTTTAATGATGCTTTTGCTAATCTAGCAGTAGTGATATAATAATAATAGTAATAATGTTATTGAATACTCATTGTTTCATCAGACTGTATAGGCTCATGGAATTTAAGTTAGTTTAAGCAAAAATAAAAATTATTGGGAAGAGTACTTCTTGGTATTCAAAAGCAGAAAGTACAATTGAACTTTAATAGAGATTAAACCCCCCAATTTTTAAAAAAATATGGAATGCTTCACGAATTTGCGTGTCATCCTTGCGCACGGGCCATGCTAATCTTCTCTGTATCGTTCCAATTTTAGTATATGTGCTGCTGAAGTGAGCACAAACCCCAAAATTTTGAAAATTGTCAAGAATTGGGGTTCTGGGATATAGGACCATCTTCTCTTTGTTTTATTTCTGTTTCTGAGCCTATGAGCAGGAACTGATTTCCCCAGGTGGTCCCACAACTCTTCGTTCTTCAAACACTACTTTCTCTAATTTGCAAATCAATCTATCTCAAGGAGCAAAGCTAGTTGGGTAGTCTTACACTGAGTATCACCCTGGCTCAGTAGGCGATGCAGGTCAAGATTGGGTTAATCATTATAAGCAGTACTGCAGAGGTTATTGATTGAGAACTCGAGAGGAAAGTGTGTGTGTGTGTGTGTGTGTGTGTGTGTGTGATTACACGGTTGAGTAAATTTTTTGCAGGTTGATCACCTAATAGAAGGTTGTCTTTGTCGGAGCTCTTTAAGGGTGCAAGATTGGTGAAGCATACAGGTAGGCATGTAGAGAGATTGACCACAAGGAAACTGCTCACACCATAGTGGAAGCCAGCATTTCTCAAATCCATGGCTCGAGTAGCAAGCAAAAATTGTTGGTGATTCATAGAGGGCTAACGAGCCCCAAATCTACAGGTCAGGTGGCAGAGTAGATGTTTATGCTAATCCTAAGGCCAGAGGTCATGCAATGAGAAGTGAGCAAAAGTTTTATGCTAGAACATCCATTGTGTAGTCAACCAATGGAGGCGGATTGCATGGCCAAAGAAATTTTATTTTCCACTGATTGGCTGCTAACAGAACACAAAAATTGATGCTTACTACCTAGTGTCTTACAAAGCAATGGGAATCAAAGCATAACCATGTTGAAATAACACACAACATTCACGATTGTAACAGTCAACAGAGCACAGTCTGAGCTACTCCTAATATGTCTGGTACACAAGTGCCTACAATTTCCTAACACATTGTTGCTCTCCAGTCAATAGTCTACAGAAGGGCTCACTAGGGACTGAGGGTGGAGACACAGTGGGGAGGAATTCTGTGATGCTATGCTTCCTCTGAGAACCCAAATTCACTGTCAGGAGAAGAACACAAGGACATGAGAGGACCACGGGGGGACATGGTGATTCTTGGTCTATTATGTGAGGGAGCTTCAGGTCAGTGCTTCAGAGTATTGATGTCTACCCCAATCACCTGGGTATATATTTTTAATCCTTCTGGGGTGGATTGTGCTGCCCATCCTGCTGATTTTGTCCCAGAGCACTTTGTGGTATAAGGCTTTCAACAGAAAACTAGGGGGATTGAAGCAGCAAGGGGGGCTTGCAGTTCCCTGAAGCTAACCCACAGCTGCAGAGAGCTAGCTGCGTGGCAATCTCATGCCTCTGCGATTGCCTTCTTCCACAGTCCTCAGGACAAGATGAGTAGCTATTAAAACACCAGTAGCTTGCTTGCCAGCTAAATAAAGAACATGTGCTGGTGGAAAAGATGTTGGTGAATAATCAGAGGATGCCGCAGGCAGCCAATTCATTTGGAGTTTGTCCTGATAAGATGCACACGCTGTTCTGTGCCAGGATATTTCTTCTTATTTGTCTGACTCTTGAGGAACGTACTAGTATACAAGGTGAATGGATTTTCATGCATCTAGTTAATATTTTAAAAATCTATACCCATTCTGTTATCTCTACCTACCTACCTCTCATGCACCCAGATGCCATCATTTGATCTGATTTCTGTGAGTTCATGTGTGCGTAAGTTTATCTAGTGTTCCCTTTCTTGGCTTTGGCATGAATCAAGTGTCTAATCACCAGCTTCACAGTTGTCGGGACCTCAAGATAGATTGTCCTTAGATGGCTCATTCATGTGCTCAGCTGGTAACCAAAAGTTTGATGATTCTGTTCCCCCAAGATGCACCTTAGGGGGGGGCTATTGATTTACTTCTGAAAATCACTCAGTTGAAACTCTAAGAAGCACAGGTCTACTCTCACACAGGGCATTATCAAGAGTTAGAAGCAACTCAAAGGCAATTGACTTTGTGTTGAACTATATTAGATAGCATGCAAAATGAATTTGAGAGTTCATCTCATTTCACCTTCATACAACATGAAGCGATGGGCGTTATTTTTGCTCTTATTTCATCAGTGAAACTGAGTCTATTCAAGTACCGTCTCGTACTGGCAGATAATTATTTGACTCCATTGAACATTTCAGCACTGCTTTTGCTCCTTCCATTGTGACACTACCCCCTGCCCCCTTTGTTGTTGTTGATCTTGCATTTCAATAATCTCACCTTTAACTCATTAGCAGCACCTGCTTTCTCCTCTTTTGTACCTTGTGCTGGTGGAGTTCCTTGGAGTCCGTTCTAACTCTTAGCAATAATATTCACAACAAAATAATTTTTAAAAACACAGTATCTGTGCTTTCATTGTCTTTTCACTCACTCATGACAAGTCCTCAGTCTGGCTTCTGCTCCTACAAGTGGAAAAAGAAAACAACCACAAGATGTTCACCAGTTTAATGGGCTTCCTCTCAAGGGCCATCTTGGTCTTGTAATTAACTTGTTCTTGGCTTGGTCTCTATGAACCCAAACCCATCGAGTCAAGGCCGACTCACAACCCATCTGACTCTGTGGGTTCCTGCAGCAGTCGTTCTTTCCAGGAGCATTTTCTCTCTTGCACGGCAGCTGTGGGGTCTGCACTGCTGACCCTGTGCTTAGCAGCCCCATGGATCCCACAGTGCCAGCAGCGCTTCTTTGCTCTGCAATATCTTATACCTTCCCACCTCACCCGGTTCTCTGACTTTTCTCTTTGTCTCATTTATTGGATCTCCTTCACTAGACTGCAGGTAGCTTCAGGAAAGGGACTAGATTGTGTTCATCATGAT
Organism: Tenrec ecaudatus; assembly: GCF_050624435.1. Lineage (NCBI taxonomy): Eukaryota > Metazoa > Chordata > Mammalia > Afrosoricida > Tenrecidae > Tenrec > Tenrec ecaudatus. Next base: position 202,985,373 of record NC_134532.1, read on the forward strand.
TAGGTAATGTACCATAATGCATGGGACTTAATGAACTGAAACCTTCACCTGTTGAAAAATCTCATAATTGGTCTGCTTGCCTCCTCTCTTCTTTTTCTCCAAACTAGCCTGTTAACTGGGACATTTAAAATTACATATTCGATCACTTTTTAAAAAAATTTAAAAGTACCCAGTCCTTTAAAAATACACTGAAGTCCCTCACATTTCTCACAAAACTATCCAAACCAATTTTTCAACTTGAGTTGTTCCATTATGTCTCTCTTAAATACACACACACACACACACACACACACACTTCTCAGTGAATGACATGTCAGCTACATCATTATCTCCTTGCTTACTTTGTAAAAATAGTTTACTTGCACATACTCAAGACCAACTTACCCCAAATGATAAGACTTTACCTGAGTACGTACAAGGGGACTTCATATAATTTTTTTTCATTCCATCTTTCCAAGAATGTTTTGAAGCCTCCCACCCCACCATGTATTTTTAATATGCCTGGTAGGTAATTATAAATACACAATAAAATGTGAAACTATAGTTTTATATCATACTCAATAAGAAATATTTGATTCGACTAAGCATGAATATGCTTACTTTTCACTTGTTAAACATTTGTGAAATTCATTTAATAATTGTTATAGGTTTTTTATGCCAACATGGCACCTGCAAGAAGATGTGGGTGGAATCAAACCTGGCAATTAGGTCACAACCTGATAGTACCTCCTGGTGGGCATAGTCTTCTCATAAAGAGGATCTTGGGAATGTTTCTATCTCTCTCTCTCGCTCCCTCCCTCCCTTCACCTTCCTGTTGGCAAGCACGCTGAGACCTGTGGGATCTCTGAAGATGCGTCCACCACCATTGGATCCACAAGACTTTGCACCCTGTGATCGTACAGCATTTTCCATCATTGCTTGTGGATGTGTGGGTTTGAAAGGGGATTTATGGACTAGTATTGGACTTAAGGGCTTGATCTGAACTGGGTTGGGATGTTTTCTTGATATATAATGTCTTCTTAATATAAACTTCATACTTACACATATTTGAGGGTCCTTGGATTTGTTTTTCTACTCAATCTGGCCTAATGAAATCATTGTGTATGCTTGTTTATTTCTTTCTGTGGAGATAGGACAAAAAATGTCTCTGAGGAAGGGTTGAGAATTGAGCCAAGCATTGAAACTTTTTTTAAAAAACCTTTTCTATTCACGCTTAATTTCCCTAACAGTTCTGACTTGTTGCTTTGGAAATTTTTGAGCAAAATTGACTAATTAATTTGTTTTTTCCAGGTGTGTGTGTGTGTGTGTTGAAACATACAAGTTTGAATAGTTACCCTTCAGTAAAATTTGGGACTGTGTTCCTCTTTCCTCCTGTAAATTAAGAGTTTCATCCTTTGTAGTTGCTCTAGAAGCATCAATGGTAACACTCGCCATAGATGGACCCATGGTTCAAAAAACCACAGACTCACTGACACCGAAAGGATGCCCACTCATAGTTAGTCTATATGGCAGGCTAGCACTGCCCCTTTGAGTTTCAGAGATGCTAACTGTCGACCACAGTAGAAAGCCCTGTCTTTCTCTTGAAGCAGCTGGTGGTTTTGAACTGCCAACCAGGAGGCTCACAGCGCATGTGTAACCACAACACCAACCAGGTTTCAATGGATATTTGATGTGCTCCCTAAATGTATTGCATTTATTTCCTTCATCCACTTTTTCAAGGATTGAATCTATTCCAAACATATATGCACGTGTTGAGCGTAGGTACTTGTAAATGCAATCATATTTGGAAATGGGGTATTTAAAGATGTTATCAACGAACTTGAGGTCAGATCGGAGCAGAATGGATGCTAACCAATGGGGGTGGTGCGCTTATAAAAGAAGAGATACAGAGGCTCGCAGGGGGGAAGGATTCCATGTGTGACTGCATTCACAATGGGATGGCTGGGCTTCCAGAAGTGAGACAAGGAAGGTTCTTTCCCTAGAATCTCTGGACCCTCAGGACACCTTTATATTCAAATAGCTTGTTGAACTGCCAGGCAATAAAGCTCTGATCTTACAAGCCAACTTGTTTATGGTACTTTCTTATGGCAACCCTAGTAAACTAATGCATATTTTATATGGACCATCCATCCCCACTGGTGCCCAGCAATCCTATAAAACAAAACAGAACTGCCCCCAAGAGTTTCTGAGGCTGTGTGTTTTTACAGAAGTAGCCCAAAGCTTACACGACTGTACCACCAGCACTCCTAATTCCTGGCACACTGACGTCTGGTATCTCTAGATGTACTAAATGATATTGGCATTTACCAGGGACACAGCTGCACTGTATGAAAACATTGCCAGTTTTTTTCCATTGAAATTTGATTAGAAAGTTTTATGAAATTTTACAAAAGGCAAACCACTCATTTTCTTCTGAAAAATTGTCATCTCTAATGCTTACTAGAAAAATGCCTTCTCTCAAGGGCAATGGCAATTTCTCTTGCTTATTCTGGTGGCTGGTTTTCTGAACGTTCTCCCCTCCCACCCTTTCCATTTGTCTTGGCGAGCCTGTTCTAAGAGAAACGTTGCCGGAATGTGTGTTCAGCCTCGCTGATTTAAAGGACCTGTTGCATGGTAAACATCAGCAGAGTCCGTTGGAAATAAGGTCAGAATTTAGACTGCAACCCGAGTTATATTTCCTTTGGCAGAGACTTGGCTTTAGTCTTACCCGGCCTCGCTCTTTCTTCCCTTCTCTCCCCTCTCATTCTCCTGCTCTCTCTTTTCATCCACTGACTCAGGCAAACACACGCGGCAAACACATTGCCTTCAATATGGTCTCAGACCCGGGTCACAGGAAGCAAAAAAGCTCGGAATGAAAATAGAAATCAAATCAGTGCCAGAGAAGAGTACCACAGGGGATGATAAAACAAAAAGGCAAAAAGAGCACCAAGCTCCTCATTTTCTCTGCAAAATGACTTTCCGTTTGCAAGGTGCTTTAGTTTGCTGCCTTTGTTCTGCAATGACCACAGCAAGCAGGGGAACGGTTTCCAGTGGTGAGCTGCGCATGCCAGAAGCTAGAGAGCGTCCCAGCGACCACAGTAGCCCAAGAGGGAGTGATGTTCTCGAGGGCTGCGGATGGTCATAGACATCCGTGTGTTCGCGCCAAGTTTACCAAGGCTCCTGCTCAGAGGTTCTCTGCCTCCGCTTTTGAGTGTCTTGTCCAACAGCAGGACTTTCCAACTCTGGTCGGCAGGAGCATTCGGGGGTCTCACTTGGGAGTAAGGACTGATGTCCAAACTTTTGTGGAGTAGGAGCGTAATAACAAAGAGCAACTCGTTGTACAAAGACAACCGCTGAGACAAGCACCAGCCACACATCACCTTCCTGGGGAAACCCACAATGTCTAGGTTCCTGCGTTGAGATATGTGGCGAGAGAGCATTTCGTATGGAATTGTATGCACGGGTTTGCTGTCAAAATATTCCTCATGAAAGAAAGGCAGAATACTGCCCTCTGTGACTTCCAGCAGTGGCCTAGTGGCACAGTGGTTATGCATTAAGCTGCTACTAACTGCAAGCTCAGTGGTTCAAAACCACCAGCTGCTCTGCTGGAGAACGATAAGGTTTTCTCCTCATGAAAGAGTTGATTTCGTTGTTGTTCTTTTGGTTTTGTTGTTAGGGGCCATCCAGTTGATTGAGATCCACGGTGACGTCGGTGCACAGTAGAGTGAAACACTTCCTGTGGGGAAACATCCTCACAATCATTCCTGTGCTCGAGCCCATGGTTGCAGCCACTGTGCGAGTCCATCTCTGTGAGAGCCTTCCTCTTTTACTGCCCCTCTGCTTTACCAAACATGATGTCCTTCTTCAGGGGCTGATCACGCCTGAAAATGTGTCCAAATTATGTAAAACAAAATCTCGCCGTGCTTGCCTTTAAGTATCACTCTGGTCATACTTCTTCCAAGACTAATGGGCTTGTCAAGGTTGGTTCAGCAGTCCACGATACTTGCAATATTCTTCCCCAGCATCACAATTCAAATGCATTGATTTGTCGTCGGTCTTCTTTATTAAATGCTCAACTTTCACATATGAGTCTATTGAAAAAAACATGGCTTGGGTCAGGCAGACATTAGTCTCAAAGTAACATCTTTGCTTTTCAATATTCTAAAGAGATGTTGTGCAACAGATTTACCTAATGCAATATGTCTTTAGCTATCTTGATGTTTCCTCCATAAGCAGTCATTGTGGAGCTAAGCAAAGCATAATCCTTGATAACTTCAGTCTTTTCTTTGTTTATCATGAACTTACCTATTGGTCCACTTGTGGGGGATGTGGGTCTATATGTTGAAGACTGCCATCCTTGATCTCCATCAGAAAGTGTTTCAAGTTCTCCTCACTTTCAGCAAGCAATGCTGTGTCTTCTGCATACAGCCTTCCGTCAATCCTGATGACACGTTCTTCTTCATGTAAGCCAGTTTCTCTGATGATTTGCTCAGCATACAGATATGGTGAGCATAATAGGTATGATGAGAAGATACAAACCTGAAGCACACCTTTCCTAACTGTGAACCATTCAGTATTCCCTTGTTAAGTTAGCATAACTCCCTCTTAACCTATGTACAAGTTCTACATGAGCACATCAAGTGTTCTGGAATTCCCAAACTTCTTACGGGTAGCCATCATTTGTTATGATCCTCATAGAATGCCTTGACCTGGTCAATAAAACACAAGCAAATATCTTTCTGGAATTCTTTGCTTTGAGCCCTGACCCATCTGGCATGCAATGATATTCTTGGGTCCATAACCGCTTCGGAATCTGGCCTGAACTTTTGGCAGCTCCCTGTCAATGTACTGCTGTAATATTTGTTGGATGATCTTCAGCAAAATTTTACTTACATCTGAAATCAATGTTATTGTTGTATAATTGGAGCATTATGTTAGGCTACCTTTCTTTAGAATTGGTACAGATATGGACCTCTTCCAGTCAATTGGCAAAGTAGCTGTGTTCCAAATTTCTTGGCATAGACCAGTAGTTCTCAATTTTCCTAATGCCATGACACTTTAATACAGTTCCTCATGTTGTGGTGATCTCCCAATTATAAAGTTATTTTCATTGCTACTTCATAACTGTAATTTTGCTACTGTTATGAATCAAGCAACCCCTATGAATGGGTCATTCAACCCTCAAAGGGGTCACAACCCACAGATTGAGAACCTCTGGCATAGGCGATTGAGTGCTTCTGGTGCTTCATCAGCTAGTTGAAATTTTTCCATTGGTATTTCAACAATTCCTGGAGCCTTATTTTTGGCAAATGGTGTATTTATGGCAAGTAAAAGTTTATATAGAGATGATAGATAGATAGATAGATAGATAGATAGATAGGGAGGAAGGTAAGAAGGATGTAAGGGAGGAAGAGAGAGAGAGAGGTGCAAAAGCAAGAAAGATAGAAGATAGATAGATAGATAGATAGATAGATAGATAGATAGATAGATAGATAGATAGATAGATAGATGCTAACATGGTAGTTTCCTAGTATTATTGTAACAGAAACACCACATGTGGATGACTAAAGAATTAAAATTTAATCCTCATAATTCTAGAAGATAGATGTCCAAATCAGGACCATGGCTGGCTCCATTTCTTCTTGTTAGTAGCCTGGCCATTCCTTGGTTCTTGATGATCCTCACACTGTGCTTCTTCCCCAGCATATGCCTACGTCTATGTCTAACCTGCTCTTTTTCCCTATGCAAAAGTGATCAGATTTAGCACACACCCCTCACAATAAAATCTCATTATCATACTAAAGAAAATCACTTTCCCAAATGGGATTACATCTACAAGTTTAAGGATCAGGATTCCAAAGGGTAGTCTGGGATGGGGTGGGGTGTGCACTTCAGTTCTTTAAATACGGGTCATTGTGAATTTTCGCATTAACTCTTGGTGCAAAAGGAAAGAGCCTGATGTCCACAGCTAAGCAATGAAGGTCATGAATGCAAGCCTCTCTGCTGTTGTTCTTGCACTGTGTCGCTTAAAATCCTCTCCTATTAGAAGATGAAGGAGAATTGAGTAGAGGGAAAGAAACATAAATACCACAAACCAAGCTCTTCAAAGTCTTCCTGTGTTCCCCATTCTAACCCTAACTCCTTTTAACCTCACAATTCATGTAATACAAGGTCACATAGGCATTTTCCAATTCTTGACTTTTTTTCCTTAAGAAAATCCCCTACCCAAGTTAGGTAAGGATATTTATTACTGCACCAGAGAGGGAAAACAACTGAGTTTAGCTGAAAAACAAACAAATAGTAAGGTTGCTACCCCTAAATAAACTAATAGGAATAGAAGTTGCTTTAGCTCAAGATGCCCCAACTTTAGAGGATGCCCTTCAAGTCAACAATAGGCTGATGCTGGGAATAAAAAGAATAGCAGTCCTTAATCCTAAAGAGTGCATCAATATTGATAAGGAAAGGAAAGTCTAAGGCAGAAAAATAAACTCTCTGGAGATAAATGGTTAATTGCTCTCTTTAAATATATAGATGGAATAAAGCTTCCTGGATACAAGTTTTGTCTGTGGAAGTGGAAGCGGGGTTGAGTGGTTTCAAAGGGTGACTTCAAATCCTCTCTTAACTCCTTCATTGTATTAAACATGAGTGCGAACCTGTCTAGTAGAATCCAGGATATCGTTGACCATTAATCAATAATGGCATAGTGATTAATCCACCCAGTTTACAACTGCTAATTCTTTAAAAATTAGCAAGTGCAGTTTTCACAAGATGCTGCAAGGAAATTGCTTGAATGATGGACATGCTGTATCATGAGATTAGTAAAAGTAACATGAAGTCTGATAAGCCAGGAAACTCTTAACAATTGTTGAAAAGAAAATTGTGATTAGTGGGTCAATTAATAGGAACAATACTGATGGAGCAATAAACTGCTCAAGAACACAGAGCATCCCAGTTGTAGGTGACCGGGAAAATGTGTTAGCATCCAGAGTTCAGGATCCAGAGTTTATTCCCGTAGAGAGTTACAGTCTCAGAATGTCACAGGGGCAGTTCTACCCTGTCTTCTGGGGTCACTGTGAGTCTGCATTGACTCGATGGCAGTGAGTTTGATTTTGGAAGGTATTTCTGACAAGGAAGGTAAGACTATGTTGTAGGTAGAACTTTAATAGAAAGGAGAGTCTTACAAAGAGGGAGTCTTATTCTCTTTGATAATATAAGTATCTTTGTCTGAAATGGGTGCATAAGCAAATGTGGTGAAGAAAGCCGATGGTTCCCGGCTATCAAAAGAGATAGTAGCTGGGTCTTAAAGGCTTGAAAGTCGAAGGGATCAGGTGTGTCAGGTATCAAAGAACAAAAACTCATGTCATTGTGAATGAGGGAGAGTGCAGATTGGGGACCCAAAGCCCATCTGTAGGCAACTGGACATCCCCTACAGAAGGGTTGCAGGGAGGAGAAAAGCCAGTCAGGGTGCAGTATAGCATTGATGAAACATATACCATTCCTCTAGTTCTTAAATGCTTCCTCTTCTCCACAGTTACCCCCACCATCATGTTCCCAATTCTACCTTACAAATATGGCTAGACCAGAGGATGTAGAGTGGCAGGGATAGGAACTGGAAACACAGGGAATCCAGGACAGATGACCCCTTCAGGACCAGTGGTGAGAGTGGCAATACTGTGAGGGTGGAGAGCAGGTGGGGTGAAAAGGGGGAACCGATCACAATGATCTACATATAACCTCCTCCCTGGGGGATGGTCAACAGAAAAGTGGGTGAAGGGAGACAAGCAGTATAAGACATGACAAAATAATAATACTTTATAAATTATCAAGGGTTCATGTGGGAGGGAGAGCAAGGAGGGAGGGGGAAAATGAGGAGCTGATACAAAGGGCTCAAGTAGAAAGCAAATGTTTTGAAAATGATGATGGCAACATATGTACAAATGTGCTTGACACAATGGATAGATGTATGGATTGTGATACGAGTTGTACAAGCTCCCAATAAGATGATTTTTTTTAAAAGTATCTTTGTCTGTTAGAAATGGATAAGCGTCTGGAACGGTGAGTGAGTCAGAAAGATCCTTTAAGGTCAAATTGCTGTTTCTGGGGAAGTCCTTTTTCAGTTAGAACACTTCCAAAACACCCTTTTGTTCTGTCAAGATTTATTCCAGACACAAAAGACCCTTTAAAGTGATTGCTCTCAGAAACATTTTTCACTTGGCACATACGGCCATCAATTTTATTTACTATTCAAAAAAATTACTTAGAAATTTAAATGAACATGTTTATTAATAAGTGAATATGAGTAATCATGTTCTCCTAAAAGACAATCATTTTGTTCAACGAATCAACATAAAGGCCATCTCTCTAGAGAATATCTGAGTTTCCCTGAGTTCGAGATTTTTTATATCACTATCTATGAGAATACATCTTGGAAGAAGTAAGGCCAGAATACTCTTTAGAGGCAAGGATGGCAAGATTTTGTCTTACATACTTAGGACATGTTGTCAAGAGAGACCAATCCCGGGAGTAGGGCACCATGCTTGGTGAAGTGTACCAGAAAAGACGAAGGCCCTCAACAAGGTGGGTTGGCACGGTGGCTGAAACAATGGGCTCAGGCATGGGAACAATTGTGAGGATGGAGCAGGAACAAGCAGCATTTCATTCGGTTGTTCACAGGGCCGCTCTGGCTCAGAACCAACGGGATGGCACCTAATGACAACAATGTGCACGAATACCATTGCTCACCTGTGACGTGCCCACTGTCCTTTATGCACTCAGTATAATAGAGGAGCGGTCTCAGACTACAGATCCATGGTCATGGTGACATCTTTAAGCATTTATATTTTTAACTGTTTAATATCAGTAAGTTTGAGCTCATTTCCAGAAGCTCACATTGTCATGCATACAGTTATGTATCTTGTTCTTTGGTGGGAATAATTTAATGGGTTTGAATTCAGCTGAAAGGGTTTGGCAGGGTGCTTATACACATGTGCACACCAGCTTCCCCGATCTTGAGGAATAATTATCATCTGCATATCCTAACTAAAATTTCCCCTGCCTTCGAATTGATGCCAACTCACAGAGACCCTTTGGGACAGGATAGAATAGCCCGCTTTGTGTTTCTGAGATGGTGACTGTTCACTCCCCAGGTGGCTGGCAGTTTCAAACTGCCAACCTTGTGTGGATCGCATCTTAACAGTAACCCCTACACCACCAGGGCTCCTGGATATCCAGTTCCTCCATATCTGCTGAGGTCAATAGATAGCCACCTACCTGGCCCACATGAAGGTCCTTTGAAAACTGCCTTTACTGAACTGCATTTTGGTAAGATGTCACGAGACTCTATTGAGGCTATAGAACGGTTCTGTGAAACTTGCTGCCACTCGTCTGGTAAGCACGCCATTGAGGACCTTATTACGGTCAACAGTGTCCTCTTTATGGCAATCCTGGGAGCAACTGACATCTGTACCAAGAATGGCTCAGCTTCTCCTAAGCAATCAGCTGTGTGTGCTTTTATCTCAGAATACTGGGCATTGAGTAACTGATTGCATTTTCCAGCAGATAGAAATGTTTTTTTCAGCCCTCCTTCCAGAAAATGTCTCCCCAAGGTCTTGGAACTTTCTAAAAGACATTTTCTACTTTGTGTTTTCATTTGGTATTTTTTTTAAGGACAAGGATCATCTAGGAAAAAATATCTTGTTCTTTTCTTGTAAAAAGTTCCAATAACATATATCTCAGACTTATGGGCTCCGTGCATCTCTGTCACATAGTCTTCAATTGATTTTTTTGCCAATCATTTAAAATGTGACAAAAGAAGAAAAGATAGCCTTTTAAAATGTTTTGATATCCTTATCCCTCTACTTGTGAATCCCACCCTGTTTGGAAGGAGAGTTTTGTCATGTTAATGATGTTTTAGGAGAATAGAGTTGAATCCAAATCCTAATCACTTCTTAAGATTAAAAATAACAGAGCAAACAGGCAGATAAAGGAGAAGGTGGATATCAAAGAATAACAAGTAATGGGAAGGATTCCCCAAGAACTTCTTGAATTACCAAAGAAGGAGGGCTCCCTAGAACCATTCCCTGAATTCAGGTAAATCTAGACAGGTAGCCTCTAGAACTCTGAGAAAATAAATGTCTGTTCTTGAAAGCTACCCATTTGTAACAGTTCTGGACCAGCAGCCCTAGGTAACAAAGACCAGGGCATTACCAAATTGGGTAGATCAGGGGAAGTCCATGAGTTACAGTTACCAACTCTTGGCTGTTGGATAACTGGATAGCCATCTTATTTCTAAGGACCACCACACGATGGCAGGATCTTCATGGGTATTAAACCGCTTCCCAATAGAAGCCAGTGGTGAGAAATTAACTCAGCGCACAGCCCATACCCAACAACAGAGCAGTGTGCTAAGTCACAGGATTTGGGGCCCATGAAATCAGCTCCACAGTCACAAGGTGAGATGCAAGGTGCTTCAACAAAGCAGCAGTATATAAAGTGGATTATTGTTATAATTTTGTTCATGTTTAACTTGTTTGATTTGCTTAAAGCAGATAGATTCCATAGGCAGACTTCCTGGGCCCCCAAACCATTTCTCTTTCTTACTAGTCAGGTAACCATATGTAAGTTACTTAATCTTTAATGAATAATAGCTTACAACGTCTTTAGAACAGAGCATATTATCTAGCACCATACACCTTTGCTCATCTAAGCACATTTAAGTAAGTAAGAAAAGGATGATGGCAACATATGCAGGAGTGTGCTTGACACAATGGATGTATGGATTGTGACAACTGCAGTAAGAGATCCCAAGGATTTTTTTTTAAGAAAAGGGAAAGAAGCAAATGCAGAAAAACAAAAAGAAAGAATAGCAAGACATTGGAAAACATGAAGGAGGAAATTAAGATACAATTACATCTGACACAGGTTTCCATATATCTCTCAAGTTTGAGGGAAAAATAAATTGCTACTATAAAGAGTGCATATACCAAAATCAAACTTACTTCCACAGAGTCAGTTCAAGGCGAGCCTATCACACGTATTAGAACTGCCCTGTGGGTTTCTGGACTGTAAATCTTCACAGGAATGGAAAGCTTCGTCTGAATTGATTGTCTGCTGCAAGACCTCAGGAGACGCAAGAGATCATGGGCTTCCAGAAAACACACATCTTTTCTTACTGCCTGAGTGTGGGAAGGACTTGTCTTTTTAGGGGAAGACAAGAAAACTCTAGAAAGAAAGACAAAATCTTGATGCCTGGTAGTTTCTGATGCCCTAGGTGAACACTTTTATTCCACCCAGAAGGCCAACATTTGTGCTCTAAAGCAATACAAAGATGCCATGGGACTTTCTTTTGGAAAGAAAAGGCGTAAACTCTCAAGGCTGAAAGATCGACCTAGTGGCTGCTGGAGGAACTAAGCAAAATAGGATAGGGTCACACACAAGTCAGAACCAAATTTCTGGTTTCTGATTCAAACACTCGAAGATGAGGTTTGAGAGTTTGCATGACAAGCAAGGTCTGGGCGGTACAGTTGCTACTGGTCAGGGATCCCTCCCTGCCCCCTCCAGCATTTTATTTTATTGACTTATTTTAATTTAAAGATCATTTTATTTGGGGCTCTTAGAGCCCTTATAGCAACCCATACAGAGATCACGTTTTGAGAAGCCTTAGGTTAGAGCAAGTAGAGGGGGGGGGAGGGAGGGGTGTAATGTAAAGTAGATTGGGTGACCAATGATGGAATCAAAGCTGAGAAGAAAGAGTCAGGGCTGAGCCCCTGGTTCTGCCTTCGTAAGGCGGAGTCACTAAGGTGGGAAACGTAGGAGGAGACGATTTGGAGATGACAAGATAATGATTTTCCTGTAGGAAATGTTGGTTATGCAAGGAGTAGGATGCATGAAGGCGGGATTCCTGAGCAGGCAGAGAATTATGATTTTAGGTAAGAAGCAATGTCTAGACTAAGAATAAACCTTAGGGAGGCATTTTAATCTGCAATGACTGTTTGAGAGGGAGGATGAGAAACATAGAAGAGAAGGAAGGCTCAGGATGGACATGTGGGCTACATGTATAGGGGCAGTCTTTAGTAAAGTGCTTTCAACAAGTCTTTAAATGTGTACTTCCAAAAGAATGATTGGTTTCTTGTCTTAGCTTAAAATATATGTACAACCATATCTTCATGAGTCTATAAAAATCAATTCACTTGTTACTTAACAAGATAAATCAAAGTTAATATAAGTAATTTTCAAAGGGAAAACTGAGTCAAAGGGAAATTAGCTCAAGTGATTTGTGAGGCTATCATTGGATAGTAATAAGGATGTATGAAGGTTTTTCATTAATATCTTGGAATTTTGTCCACAATTACATTAAACTTTGGCAAAGCTTTAAATTTCATGTAGTCAAATTGAGGATATTACCTTATGTAAAGACATTCTTAGTTGTCATCAATTTTGATTGGCATAGTTCAATTGTCATTTTATCATTACTATCATTTTAAAACTACAAAATTAGAAAACAGAAAGGTATAAAAATGACAGCTCCTCATAGTTCATAATTTTCCATTTTTGCTTCACTTTATTTAGCATTATATCTTGAGCACTTTTCCTGCACAAATATTCTTTGGAATATAAACAGCCAATTTAATGGTTAAAATAACTGCATGTTATGTCCACACTATTAATAATTTGACTGTTTCTCTAAAAGATGGAAACTTACATCTTGGATTTCTTTTTTTTTTGCAAATAAAAATAGCGTTTTATAATCTATTGTGAGTACAATCTCAGGGTATATCTCTGGTTATTTATTTAGAGTGCCCTTTAAAAGTAGAATGGGAAGTTAAAAGTTCATATGCATTTGGGGTTTATAAAGTAGAAGCTATATTTTTTATTTGCAGGTGTTCTCATGCACCTCCCAAAACAGAAAGTAAAAACACAAAGATGAAAAGAATCAACTGGCCAAGTACTAGAACTAGTAGGAGTTCAGTAAAATGGCTAGATGCAAGGTCAGCATAGCACAGCCAATAGGCTCCCTGTGGATCAGCAATTAGGAAATGTACTAGTGAAGAAAGCACCATAGCAACAGAAACTACATAGTTCCTAGAATGTCTAAAGACAGAGAGCATCACAAGTAGAGTAATGTCAGTTCTCCACCAAGTGATGCATAATTCCCCAGGATCCTAGTCAAATCCCCATAAAAGTATTTCAGTTCATTAGCTCAGAATGTTCTCATCCCATTTTAAAACTGTAAAGGAGTCTTATTCATTGGATTTTCCCAATCTTTGAGTGTTAATTAAACAGCAACTGTATAAAAATAGAAGCAAGCTAATTTTGAAAACTGAGAGAAATAACTCTTTGTATACCTTTAATAAAACAAGCAGTATTGGTGAACAAGCGACCATCTAGCTCAGAAGCAAATAAGCCCACATGGAAGAAGCACACCGGCCAGTGCAATCACGAGGTGCCCAAGGGACCAGGTATAAGGCATCATGCAAAAAAAAAAAAGATATAAGTGTGTGTATGCATGTGTATATATGTGTATATGTATATATGTATGTATATATATGTATATATATATCATATTAAATGAAGGGGGAAGTGCAGAGTGGAGACCCAAGGCCCAAGTGTCGACCAATGGAGATCCCCTCATACAGGGGTTTAGGAGAGGAGATGGGTTAATTAGGGTGTGAGGTAGTATCGATGAAGAACACAGCTTTCCCCCGGATCCTGGATGCTTCCTCCCCCCAACTACCATGATCCGAATTCTACCTTACAGGGCTGGATAGGACAGAGGCTGTACACTGGTGCATATGAGGGTTGGAGGTACAGGGAATCCAGAGTGGATGATACCTTCAGGACCAAGGGTGTGAGGGACGATGCTGGGAGAGTGGAGGGTGAGTGGGTTGGAAAGGGGGAACTGATTACAAGGATCCACATGTGATCGCTTCCCTGGGAGAGGGACAGCAGAGAAGGGGGGAAGGGAGACTCCGGATAGGGCAAGATATGACAAAATAACGAGGTATAAATTACCAAGGGCATATGAGGGAGGGGGGAATGGGGAGGGAGGGGGGGGGGAAGAGGACCTGATGCAAGGGGCTTAAGTGGAGAGCAAATGCCTTGAGAATGATTGGGGCAGGGAATGTATGGATGTGCTTTATACAATTGATGTATGTATATGTATGGATTGTGGTAAGAGTTGTATGAGTCCCTAATAAAATGTAAAAGAAGAAAAGAGAAAAAAATGATTAGGACAAAGACTGTACAGATGTGCTTTATACAATTGATGTATGTATATGCATGAACTGTGAAAAGAATTGTATGAACCCCAATAAATTGTTAAAATTAAAAAAAACAAAAAAAACAAGCAGTATTTAGATAATTTTGTTATGTGTCCTTCTGTCAGCTCTGAGCCCTGGACCTCTTGCATTACAGAATCTGCTCCTCTGGCTTATGCTGTGAAAGTTGATGTTTGTCACTTCTGGCACTGAGTCGTTGCCTAGTAAATGATATGCTGACTCGGGGAATTTCCGTGTGAGAAAAGAAAGCCGTTTCCATAGAGAGAAGGGCAAATACCACCTGGCAGTAGGAGAGAACAGTCCCTGGAGAAGGACATCATGTCTTGTAAAGTAGACAGGCAGCGGAAGAGAGGAAGGCCTTCAAGCAGATGGATTGACACCGTGGCTGCAACAGAACAATTGTAAAGATAGCGCCTGACTGGGCAGGGTTTTGTTATGTTGTACGTAGTAAGGTCACTATGGGTCAGAACTCCTGGACACCTATCCACAAATAAGGGCAACATATGGGCTGTGGGATCTCAAAGTTCCTGTAGTTCCTGGACCTCATCGGGACTGCGATCGTCTGCCATCTTACATTTCTTCTGAGAGAGCATATCAGTGAAAATATATTCAATGTGGTATGGTCAGTAAAAGCATACACCGAATGCAGCATTTAAGTTATGCAAAGAGAGAAAGGGGAAGGAAAAGGATGGAAACAGAATGAAGATGGTAGAAAGCAAAGGAGGAAGGAAGGAGGGAGGAGGGAGAAAAAGGAGCAAAAGATGAAGGGAGGAGGAAAGAGTGTGGCAGCTACATAATCTCCTGTCAATGAAAAAAGGGGTGGAGTCTAGCCTGTCAATCAGGTCATAGCCAATGAGGCCTCTCTGTGGGCCTGGCCTTCTCCTGAGGATTCTGGGAACTCTGGTCTTCCTCCCTGGAGGTGAGCCACACACTCTCTCTGCTTAGTCCTCCTGCTGACAAGCCACATGGAGCTATGCTGATGAAGCCAGAACCCTGGAGCTGGAGGAGCCATGCGGAGACCTACAACAGCCCTAAGATGCTTCCACCGCCACTGGATCCACAAGGCTTTCTACCCACTGGCCTGTGATCTTTCTGCATTTGGTGTCATTGCATGTGGTACATGAGTCTGAAGAGGAATTTTAAAGCTGTTCTCAGACACATAGGCTAATATCAGACATATGGGCTAATATCAGACTTATGGACTTGGCCTGGACTGGGCTGGGATGTTTTCTTAATATAAAGTCACTCGTTACTATAAAGCTCTTTCTTAAACACATAGGACCGTCTCTGGATTTGTTTCTCTAGTCAGCCCAGAGTAACACAGATAGGAAGCAGTAGAAAAAAAGAGATATGTAGATTTTTTTAAAGATAAGGGAAAAGGAAGCATCAATGTTTTGCTAAATTCTATTGTCTTGAGTTGAGCTGACTTGTGGCAATCTCATTTGATGCCAAGTTGAAAACTCCATAAAGTTTCAAGATCATGATCTTTAGGAAGTGGATCAGCAAGTTTTTTTTTTTGTCCAAGATTTCCCTGAGTGGGTTTGAATAAACAACGTTTCATTTAATAAAACCAAATCCAAACTCAATGCCATGAGTTCATTCCAACTCAACCCAATAGGACAGGGTAGAACTGACCCCTGTGGGCTTCTGAGAGTGCAGTTCTTTACATGAATAGGAAGCCTGGCCTTTCTGCAGCAGAATGACCAGTGGCTTCAAACTGCTAGGTGTGTGCTTCCCTGCAGGAAATCAAGTTTGACTCAACATGTTTATTAAGTGTTTATGCACATTTAAAAACCCACATATCTTTGGAGAATTTTCCCACATATTTAATAACTCTTTAAATTGTTTTCTTGTGAGTTGATTTTTTCCCAGATTTTTAATTAATCTTGAGTAATTTGGTAAATTCACCACACCATGGAAATCTCTCAATTTACTACCATAGGGATTTATTATTGCCTTAGGTTTTTTAATCAACTTGTCTGAGCCTTTGTTCTCATGTAATGTCTATGTTTTCTCTGATGATTTTTATCCTCTTTCCACAATTTCTTCTTTCATCATTTCTGAGAAGCAGCATTTGGACTTACAAATTTGATTGCTGTTGTTCTTGTTAGATGCAAATGATTCATAGTGGCCCCATGCACAAAAGCAAGCCCAGTCTTCCACCATCTTCATAATTGTTATACATGAGTTATTGCTGCAACCAATGAGCCAATCCATCCGGTTAAGTGTTTTCCTCTTCTGAGCTACCTTTCTGTTTTAGCAAGCATGATTATCTTTTTCAGGGAATAGTCCCTGGTGACGTAGTGGTTACTCCTTTGGTTGGGCTGCTAACTATAAGGTCAGCAGTTCAAAACCACCAGTTTTCTCCAGCTGTGCAGGAGAAACATGGGGCTTTCTACTGCACTGAGGAGTAACAGTCTGGGAAACATATACGGTCAATTCTGATCTGTTTTATACAGTAACTGTGAGTCAGTATTGACTCTTGGCAGTGAGTGTGGTTTTTCTTGGTTTAGTCCCTCCTGGTTTGTTACTTGTTTATTTTCACTAAATGAGTTTAAGATTTTTCATTAGGATTTCCTGCTATTAATCATTGGGCTGCAGCTTGGTTTCCTTCCTAGGATTTCATTAAATTATATATTTTTGTCTCTTTCTTAACTCCTTGATTTAGTTTATGTACATCGCTGCTTTAAATACTAAAGAATGCATCTGAAATTATTATCTTTAACTACAACTTCAGCTACAGCATGTGTGCTAGATAGTAGTCATATATTTTATAGACAATGTTTTGTGATGAATTTTACTTCTGACAAGAGATATTTTACAGAAAAGTGCCTGGTAAGCAGTTTCATTTAGCACTGTAGTGTTTTAGTGAATTGTTTTTATTGCTGTCCCTCTCCTTCCTGATTTATAATTTTCTTGAAAACCTTGTGCTCATCGAAAATAACATGATAGTTTTGGGGATGGTTGCTATTTCAGTGTGGCCTAATAAGATGCATCTCGGACTTTAATGTACATACGATCACCCAGGGATCTTGTTAAAAGTAGTAACTTTTATTCAGTAGATTTGTTGATCTTCAGATACAATTAGAGCATGAGTTCCTTCCACACTCACCTGCAAGTTACAGGCTCTGAGACACAGAGCCATAAACTCATTAGGTGGTTTACTTTTCTCAAGTAATGAAATATGAAATAGGCCATTGCTGGCATTTGTTCAGAGGCTGAGGGGTGTCATCAGAGTCTAACACTGCTTTCTGTCCATTCAGCCTTCTTAGCAGGCACTGTCATTCTCAAAGTCATTCCAGGTCTTTTGTGCTCACAGTCACCAAGAGCAGGACAGAAGAGATGGGAAGCTATGACACATGGCGACGGAACATTCCTAGAGTCCTTCCTTTATCTATTTAGTCATCACTCAAAGCTCACTGCTACTAAGTTGGTTCTGACTCATAGCAACCCGATAAGACCGGATGGAACTGCCCATTTGGATTTCTGGAACTTTAAGTCTTTGCAGGAAGAGAAAGACTTGTCTTTCTCCTGACTAGCAACTAGTGGTTTCCAGTGGCTGATCTTTTGGTTAGTAGCCCATCTTCTAACCACTATGACATCAGGGGTCATTGGTCATAACCTTTGCCTTTTCACCGCTGGCAGCAGGGTAAGTCAAAAGCAAACCAGACTCACTGTCAGCCAGCAGACTGCAACCCTGTGGAGCCGATTAAAATTGCCCCGTGTTTCCTAGAAGAAGTCTTTACAGATGTAGGAAGTCCATTCAGCCAGGGTGCTCCTTGGAGGCAAGACTGGTAAGACTTTGATGTTCTTTGGGAATGGTTATTTTTGTTTGTTTGTTTGCTTTGCTTTATCAAAGTTATTATATTTGGATTTTACAAAAATAGTATTAAGACTATTTTTGAATGATGATAACATGTATTCCCCTAGTGCACCTCCTTGGGATGAGTAATAGTTACTTCTGTTTTCTGGAATATTTTCTATTATGAAATATTGTTTTCTTATTCATCCTTTTTGGGTTTTTGTCTAAGTTGGTTGCTTGGGTTTGGGTTGGCTTTTTTGTTTCAACATTCATAAATCAACATGGATTTAGAATTCTGCTACAATTCCATGCACTCTACCAGGTTCGCTGATGTTTTAACCGAATTTTCTCTTGACTTCTCAGGTCCATTTGTGCTGATCACTCTAATTTTCACGTGGGAGCCATAATTAAGTTACACTGTGAACTGAGAAGAGTTTGTTTGTTCCCTGCACTTACATATTCTTATGTTATGGGGTAGGGAGTGGGTTGTTTTCTGAGATATTTCATTTCAAAACATAATTTTCCCTTTCCAGAAATTAAAAATAACAAAAATGAAAAAGCAAAAAACAGTCCCGCGAGTGAATTTCTGCACACACTGTTGTTGTCGAGTCTCCACATTTTCAAATCCCAAGACTGAAAACACGATTTGTTCTCTTCTTTTTCTCTCTTATTTTTAATCATGCCGTGGGGTGCCTTCCTGCCGATGATATTGTGTGCGGCCCCATATGAGCGAGCAGAGCAGTCCTGGGGGTGGGAGGGGGTGCTGAGGGTGCAGTCTTTAGAAGCTCCCCTCAAGTCTTCCTACCGGAGGCGTGCACACCACCAAGCTGTCCACTTAGTAGTTGGACACTTAAACACCGCTCCACGTGGGCTTCTTTTTAATTATAGAAATAGCATTTAAAGAATATCCTACATTTTCAAAATGCAAACAGATTCCTGAAGAACTAGGAAGAAGATTCAAAAAATTCTGCGTGCAAAAGAAACTGATCCAATCAACAACTGTTGGGAAAGAATACTGAGATCAAGATATAAGATAAAGCAAAGGAGTTTGTATAAACAGTTAAAAGAGCTGAAATTTGGTAGAGGGTCAGAAAGAAAGAAAAAAAAAAAGAGGCCGATCCTCAGTGAGATGGATCGACACAGTGGCTGCCAACAATGGACTCACACATGAGAATAACTACACTTCAAAGCATTCTAATAACAGGGCAACCTAAATAATGTGGAATTTATTCAGGGCTAGAGAATTAATTAGATCAATAGAAAAGATGGCCTAAAAGTAGATTTTTTTAAAGGATTAGATGGGGGTAATCATAAACATTTTGAATAGGTAAAAAATGTAAAATAAAAAAGATTCTTTAAAGCAAGACATCAATAAAAGTTGATGTTACCTCCTGACGATTCTGTAGGACAAGGTAGAACTGCTCCTGTGACGTTCCAGGACTGTCTTGTTCACAGGAGCAGAAAGCCCCATCTTTGTCCCCAGGAGCAGCTAGTGGTTTTGAACTGCTGACCTTGTGGATCGCAGTCCAACTCCTAACCACTAATTCAGATAACCAAACCAAATCAAATGCAACAGCTAGCCGATGCTGACTCATAATCAATATTAAAACATTCGCATGAGGTGAAACCCAAATCAATTCATCACACAGTATCCTACAACTCTGAGAAAAAGAAAAAACCATCTTGTGCAATAAAATAAGTTTGACCAAATAATAAGCATCTAAGAAAGGCATATAGGACTTGTCTGTATGTTTCACGGTTGTGCGCTGCGCATGCGCACAGCTCTCGTGACTAATCAAGAACAACTTTCAGTTGTCATCTATTCGGACCACCTAGAGGAAAGATTTCTCCAGGAGGCCAGGTGCTTTATAGACCAGTTCTCTGTGTTCGAGGCAGTAGATATTGTTCAATTATTTTCTGTAAATGAAGTCAGTAATTGCTACACTTATCAGCGCTACCCCGTCAAATACTAAAATAATAACCATAAAAAGAAAGAAAATGTTCTCTTGGGGAGAAGATGATAGTGGATGTGATATTCAAGGAAAATTCGTAGATCAGTTCTTGTTGTTGTCCGGTGCCTCCAAGATGGGTTCTGACGGACTCATAGAGACTGTGTGCCAAAGAGCAAGTCACGGCCTGCCCAGTCTGTGGTCATGCTCACACATGCTCTTAGGCTTGAGCCCATGATTACAGCCACTGTTTAAATCCATCTTGTCGATGGTCTTCCTGTTTTTTGTTCCCACGCCACGTTAGCAAGCATGATGTCCTTCTCCAGGGGCTGGTCTCTTCTGATAAGATGTCCAAAGCACATGAGACCAAGTCTCGCCATTCTTGCCTCTAAGGAGCACTCTGGCTGTACTTCTTGCACACAGATTGGTGTGTTCTTGGCAGTCCATGGTTCTTTCAATTGTTTGTATCAACACCATAGTTCAAATTCATGGATTCCTCTTCGGTCTTCCTTATTCAATGACTCACTTTCACATGCATAGGAGCCAACTGAAAATGCCATCCATGGCTTGGGTCAGGTGCACACTAGTCCTCAAAGTAGCATCTTTGCTTTTCAATTCTCTATAAAGGTTTTGTGCAGCAAATTTACCAAATGAAATGGATCCTTTGATCTCTTGACTGCTGATTCCATGAGTCTGAACTGGGGATCCAAGCAAGATGAAATCCTTGACAACTTCAATCTTTTCTCAGTTTACCGTGATGTTGATTGTGAGTACCTGGGTCTTCTTTGCATTAAGTTATAATGCACACTGAAGGCTGCAATCCTCCATCTTCAGGTGTTGGAAATCCTCACTTTCATCAAGCATGGTTGTACCATTTGCTTTTTGCAGCTTGTTAGTAAGCCTTCCTCCAATCCTGATGCCACATTCTTCTTCACTTCTCTAAATATTTGCACTGCGTGCAGATTAAATGTGTATGGTGAGAGGGTGCAACTCTGGCACACACGTTTTCTGATTTTAAATCATTCAGTATTCCCTTGTTCTGTTCCACAACTGCCTCTTGATATATGCACAAGTCCCACATGAGAATAATGAAGTGTTCTGGAATTCCTATTCCTCTCAAGGTTATCCATACTTTGTTATAATCCACAAAGTCAAATGTCTTAGCATAGTCAATAAGACACAAATAGACATCTTTCTGGTTTCTCTACTTTGAGCCAAGATCATTCTGACATCAGCAATGCTATCATTTGCTCCATAACCTTTCCTGAATCTAGCCTGAACCTCTGGCATTTCCCTGTCAATGTATTGCTGTAAATGTTGTATAATCTTCAACAAAATCTTATTTGCATGTGAAAATTAATAATATTATTTTGTGTAACCCCCCATGGCCTGTGAAATCCTTGTGATATAGCTTTTAGCATCACAACACACAAGACACCAAAGTACAACCAAATAACAGACAAGTATGGATATTAATTATATTTTCTATAACCTGCACATTCTGTTGGGTCCGTTATTCTGAAATGGATATAAGTATGACTCGCTTACAGTCAGTTGGCCAAGTAGCTGTCTTTCCAGTACATTGTTCTTGAACAGTAAATGCTTCCAGTGCGTCCGTCGCCTGTTGAAACCTTTCAAGTGGTGTGCCACCAGTGCCTGGAGCCTTGCTTTCTGTGAATGCCTTCAGTGCAGCTGGCATCTGCAGGTTTGCTGGTGCTGCTCTTACATCCATCCAGCTAGTTTTGATTTGTTGGTTAACAAGTTGGTGTGTCTCATCATGAGTAATATGTAGCACACGCAATGTGGCAGTACGTGACATGCTGATGTCATTATACTCATGCCAATCCTCAAAAGCAAAGAAGGTTTGTAAATATCTTGATAATAAAGAGCAATGCCAAAGGAAGTGTTCAACTTATGCCAAAACCAATTTATGAAGGAGTCATGGGAATAGAGCCCCATTATAAATTAAGGACAAATTGAGAGGAAGTATGATAAAGCATAAGCATGATTATGGGTATTTCTTTTTGTGAGATAGCTAAAAGAAGAGTCCAATCCTAAGGGGCAGGAACGTGCTATGAATGGAAATTGGAGTTTAATTTCTTATTTACTGCTTGCATGATCTTAGGCAACTGACTGAATTATTCTCTGCTATAGGTTTTTCCAATGTTAAATGACCACAATAATAGTACATACTTCATAGAATGTCTTTGAGTTATGAGAGATATACATGTAAACTAATTTCTGAAGAGCCGCAGTAATTACTCAATAAATAATAGGGAGCTAGAAAAGGTTCAAAGAAAAGGGACTTTTTAAATAATGGAAGTTTATCCATGAACTTTTTAACCAAAAAACACCCCCAAACGCATTGCCATTGAGTTGATGCCCATCACAGTGACCCTATAGGACAGCATAGAACTACCCCTGTGCGTTTACAGAACAGTGACTCTTTATGGGAGTAACAAGCCCGACTTTCTCCTGAAGAGTGGCTGGTGGTTTCATACTACTGACCTCACTGTTAGCAGCCCAACATGTAACCACTATGCTACCGGGGCCTGTTAGCTCTAGATACTATAAGGGTCTCTGGTGACACAATGGCTAAGTCCTTGGCTGCTAACCCAAATGTTCATTAATAGTTCAAACCCAGCCGGAAGCTTCACTAGACAGACATGCCAATCTGCTCCCATAAACGTGAAAACCCATTGCCTTCATTGAATCTGACTAATCCTATAAACCAAGGTGGAACTTTCCCATAGGATTCATAAGACTATAATGTTTAGAAAAGCTGACTGGCATAACTTTCTCTCACGGTGCGGCCAGTGGATTTGAACATCTGACCTTGTGATTATCTGCCAAGTGCTTAATCATTAAGCTACCTGGGATCTTTGCCTTAAAGATTATAATCTAGAAAATTATACGGGGCAGGAAATTTCTACTCTGCTGTACAGGGCCACTCTAAATTAAAAAACCCTGTCTATGGCACCTGACAACAGCATGTTTGCTGTCACCTTCATTATGAATCTGAAGATTCTGGCCTTTCCTATCACGGTGACAACAGGCTTCCCTCATAGTCTCTCACTGGCTCTTCAACCACCACTCCTCGCCTAAGGATAAAATTCAAAGCGGAAAAATTAGTTTCTCAGAGTGACACAGATAAAAATTATTGTTGTTGTTAGGCGCAATCAAGTCAGTCTTGACTCCTAGTGACCCCACAAAACACTTATAATGGAATGAAAATCCGCCCTATTCTGTGCTGTGTTCACAACAGGGGGTAAAGTCCAATCCATTGTTGCAGCTACCTTGTCAATCCCTCACATTGAGAGACTTCCTATTTACTCATCACCCTCTCATTTACTAAGCACAATGGCCTTCTCAATGCTCTCCCTCCTGAAAGCATATCCCAATGAAAGAAGATCAAGTCTTGCCACTCTCCCTTCTAAGGTTTATTCTGACTATGCTTCTTCTAAGACACAGTTTGCCTATGCTTTTTCTAAGACACAGTCTAATATTGACTCAGTCATTGACTCAGTCATGAGTTAATATTAGAACCCAATTCAGAATAATTCTAGAAGCTTTCTTGTTTCTCATGAGTTGAACTTGCATTTTGTATGCTTGGAATATTTTCATGCCAGGGAAAACACTGTGAGACTATGAATCTTAATGATACATATATTTGTGCAGACATAAAATTGTACCCTGTCCCCTCAGCTAGCTACAGATGCCATAAAGTATCTGGCCTCAGGCCACCTCAGCTTTTCCTTTGCTCAGGAGTGAAACTTCATGTTGACCCAAAGTATACTAATTTGCTCTCTTGGTCTAATAAGCAAATCCCAGAGTAGGCCAGGGATTTAATTTCCCCTAAGGAAAAAGCTCTGCTTAGCTAGTGGAGTGGGCATGAGCCTAGCTGCATAGAATCATCTGAATGAAAACCCTGGGACGACTATTGTTTTATCCATCAACTATATAAAAAATTAGATAAGAATAGTTAATTTGCCTGGGACACTAGATTTGGCACTTTGAAGTATGATAGCCATTGGTAGTCTGGGAAATCTTAAGGAAATCTCAATAATTAGACTGAAATGCTGTCATCTTCTATCTTTATAATTTAGATCTGAGCAATACCTCCTGCTTGCAAAAGGTCCACCAAGCTTTCTAATGAGCAACAAAACTACATACTGATTTTGTTAAGGTGTCCAAACACGCAGAGTATCTACTTTATGTATATTTGATACTGTTTGGAGAAAGTGGATGGATATCTTTACATTCCAGTATCCTATAAACACACTCTTCAGGATTTGGGTCATAAAATTGTCTTGTAAGTTAAAAGCCTGCGATAAAATTTAGAGCCTGGAACATAGTAGATACTTAAGGACTGAATTCAGAAATGAATGAATAATTGAATGAGAGAATTCATGAATATCAAATAATGAGGGAAAACACTTAAGTTAGGATCCAAACTATGTGTATTCATTTCTTATTGCTGGGGAACAAATGATTTCCACTGTAGGGTCTTGAAATGACTCTTATTAGCAGACATCTCTGTAGGTCAGAAAACTAGCACAATGAGAGAGATGGATAGCTGAGTTCTCTGCTCAGTTTGCACATAACCAAAATCACGGTGTCAGGCAGTCTGTTCTTTTATAGAGTCTCCAGGGAAATTTTCACCGCTCAATTCACTCTAGCTGTTGACAGACTTCAAATTCTTGTAGTTGTATGACCATGGTGTCTGTATGCAAGCAGATTGACAGGGGCTGTACTCAGTCCACAGAGGCTGTGGACAACCCCTGTCATGTAGCTCCTCCATTGTCATTAAGCTGGGCGTGGTTATTCAAATACCTGAGTGTCTCAACTCTGACTTTCTCTTTTGTGATTATTCAAAAGAACCCTTTCTTCTTTTAAAGTGATCTTCTTGTCATTGTTGTTGCTAATGATGGTGATGTAATTGTTAGATGTTGTCAAATTACTTCCTACTTACAGCTACACTATCTACAACAGAAGGAACATGCCACAGTCCTGCATCATCCTCACAATTGCTCTGTGTAAGCCCACGGTTGCAGCCACTGTGGAAATCCACATCATTGCGGGTTTTCCTTTTTATCACTGCCCCTCCATTTTCCAAGGGACTGCTCTCTCCTGATAACTCACAAAGCATATGTGACAGAATTCTCTCCATCTTTGTTTCTAAGGAGCTCCTGGTTGTACCTCTTCCAAGACAGATCTGTTTGTTCTTTTGGCAGTCCATAGTACTTTCAATATTTTTCAGCAACACGACAATTTGAGAGCATCGATTGTTCTTTGATCTTCCTTATACAATGTTCACCTTCCACATGCCTAAGAGGCCATTGAAAATCCCACAGGTTGACTTAGTTCTCAAAGTAACATATTTGCTTTTCAACACTTTAAAGAGGTCTTGTTCATCTGATTTACCAAATGCAATGTGCCCATCGATTTTTTTGACTGCTGTTTACATGAACATTGACCATGAACTTCTATGATCGATCATGTGATGAGATCGGGTATGATAAAGCTTAAATAGATAATCTCTCTATCTGAATATCAACTATGCAATAGACAGCGGTTCTCAACCTGTGGGTCATAACTCCTTTGGGGGTCGAATAACCCTTTCATAGGGATCACCTAACACCACCAGAAAACACATATTTCTTATAGTTTTAGAAACCGAGACACGGCTACACTATCAGTCTCCAGGTGGGTCTGCTCACATGCATATACACTCATACAGGAGTACCCAGCATGATGACATCATCACACTAACCCCATCACATGCACCCCATACAAATAGAGGTATATGTGACAGGGTTGGTGCCATAATGTATTTATGCGGACCAGTCACACATGTGTAGAGAGCAGCTACTGTGTTGAAAGTAGCTACACTTTCAAAAGCAGCTACTGTGTTGAAAGCAGCAGTATTGAAGGTAAAACAAGACTTCAAGAATGATAATTACTGAGTAAATCATGTACTGTAAAATCATCAAGTACTGCAAATATATATATATACATATATATATATACATAAATAAATATATATATATATATATATATATATATATATATATACATACCATGAGAATTTAATCTGGATGCTGATTGGTTTTTTTATATTCAGCTGTGGGTGATGTGAATACTGCCCCCTTGTGATAGTAACAGGTATGTAAATCATAGGAAACTTTAATGAACTGGATTGACTGAACTATGTCATGTATCATCTTTTGTATTATTAAAGCAATTATTACATATTATTTTCATTAGCAAACCCTCCCATGGCAATGGATTGTGTAGAGAAGAATGTTGACAAGAAAATCTAGTGAGGATTTTTTAAAAAGCATTTTGTTGGGGGTTTATCCAACTCATCACAATCCATACATACATACATCCACTGTGTCAAGCACATTTGCACATTTGTTGCCAACATCATTCTCAAAATATTTGCTTTCTATTTGAGTTGTTGGTATCAGCTTCTCATTTTCCCCTCCCTCCCATCTCCTCCTCCCTCATGAACCTCTTATAATTTATAAAGTATTATTATTTTGCCATACCTTACACTGCCCGATGTCTCCCTTCACCCACTTTTTCTGTTGTACATTCCCCATGGAGGAAGTCATATGTAGATTCTTGTAATTGGTTCCCCCATTCTACCCCACCTTCTCTCCACTCTCCTGGTATCGCTATTCTCACCACTGGTCCTGAAAGGATCATCTGTCCTGGATTCCTTGTGTTTCCAGTTCCTACCTGTACCAGTGTACCAGTGTACAGGTTTGGTCTAGCCAAACCTGTAAGGTAGAACTGGGGAGGAGAGGGGGGAAGCATAAAAGAATGAGAGGAAAGTTGCATGTTTCATCGTTGCTACACTACACCCTGACTAGCTCATTTCCTTCCCGTGACCCTTCTGCAAAGGGATGTCCAGTTGCCCACAGATGGATTTTGGGTCCCAATCTGCATTCCCCCTCATTCACAATGATCTGATATTTTTTTCCTTTGATGCCTGATAGCTGATCTTCTCAACACCTCATGATTATACAGGCTGGTGTGGGCTTTGTTGCTTCTGAGGTAGATGACTGTTTGTTTACCTTCAAGCCTTTAAGACCCCAGATGCTATATCTTTTGATATCCAGACACCATCAGCTTTCTTCACCACTTTTGCTTATGCACTCATTTGTCTTCAGCGAGGATTTTTTACAGTATGCTTTTACCTCAATAATTACAGCAGGAATTGGGAAACTGCAATGTGTTATTTGTTGTGAAGTTCTATCAGCCGAATCTATGAAGCTGAACAAACTAAAACACCATTTTGATAGCAAGCATCCTGGCTTTGCTGGAAAGCAAACCAGCTATTTTTAGAAGCAAAGCTGATGGACTGAAGAAATCCAGACTTGATACTGGTGGCAAATACCACAAACAAAACATAGCAGCCTTTGAAGATTCATATTTGGTGCCACTCAGAGTCACCAGAGCTATGAAACCTCACACCATTGCTAAGGACTTACTGTTGCTGGCAGCCAAAGATTTGTTGGAGTGATGATCAGAGATGAATTTTTTATGAAATTGAGTGAAATTTTCTTATCTAACAACACTGTCCACAGAAGAATAGATGACAAGTCTGCTGATAATCTTGATCAGGTAATCCAGGAAATTAAATCTGCTCCACTTCCAATGTTTTGCATCCAGTTGATGAATCTACAGATGGTGCAAACTGTTCACAGTTACTGATTTACATGAGATATATTTATGATGGCGACTTTGAAGATGAGTTTCTTTATTGCAAACCTCTTGAAATTGCAACTACTGCACATGATGTATCTGGCACAGTTGGTTCATTTCTGAAAGAGCCTAAGATCTCTTGGGAAAGGGTTTGTGGTATTTGCACAGATGGTGCTCCAGATCTGCTAGGATGTTGATCTGGATTTCAATGTTTGGTACTGAATGAGTCACCAAAAAGTCATTGGAACTCACTGTATGATTCATTGGCAAATATTATCAATGAAGACACTGACATAGGAGCTATAAGAAGTAATGAAGTGTTATAAGTTCTTTCAATTTTGTAAGATAATCACTTTAAACAGTCGACTGCGCAACTGTGCAACAAGTTGGAAGCACTGAATAATGCTCTGCTATTTCACACTGAAGTGAGATGGTTGTTGAGAGGAAACGTTTTGAAACATGTTTTTGAGCTTCGTGATGAACTCAAAACATTTGTTAATCAGAAGGCAAGACTGCAGTTTGAAGCACTTTTCAGTGATAAAAGTGAACTGCAGAAAACAACTTACTTGGTTGACAACCTTGCCATCTTGAATGAGCTAAATTTATCACTACAAGGACCAAATGCAACATGCCTCGATTTGTCTGAAAAGATCCAATCATTCAAAATAAAGCCAGCCAGGTGAAAATAAAATTTACATGTTGCCTAAGGTATCTGCTTTCTTTGAGGAACATGGCATTGAACCAGACAAAAGGATTATGATAATAATTTCTGGGAAAGAACATTTGCACATGCAGATGAAATTTCATCGTATTTTCCAAATCTATCTGACACCCCATTTGAACTTGCCAAAAGCCCATTCACAGTCAAAGTTGAAGATGTTCCTGAGACAGCACAAGAGGAGTTCATTGAACTTATTAACAGTGATGCAGCAAGAACTGGTTTCTCTACAATGAAAGTTATAAAATTCTGGATCAAGTGTTTGGAGTCATATCCTGCTCTGTCTGAGTCTGTGTTGCACCTTCTTCTTCCATTTCCAACAACATATCTTTTGTGAAACAGGATTTTCCAGCTTGTTGGATATCAAGTCTAAATACAGAAGTAGCCTTGTGGAAGATGATCTTCTGGTGAGAAAGGAGCTATCTCAACCCTCGCACTGATGTTGGCTTTTTATGCATACTGTCGCAAAATGTAGCAATGTAGTTTACTGTTGTTATAGTACGGCTGTTACTAATGTTACACCATGCTTCAAGACAAAATTTCATTTATTTGTAATTAAAAATAAATATTTCACAATATATAATTACATATTGTTTTGTGATTAATCACTATGCTTTAATTATGTTCAATTTGTAACAATGAAAATACATCTTGCATATCAGATATTTACATTATAATTCATAATAGTAGCAAAATTACAGTTATGAAGTAGCAACAAAGATAATTTTGTGGTTGGGGGTCACCACACTATGAGGAACTGTATTATAGGGTGATGGCAGTAGGAAAGTTGTGAATCACTGCAATAGAGCCAGGGCTTCCATGCAGTTTGCACTGTTTCAGTTATGGCCAATGATTCAAAACTTGGTTGGACCAGATTTTGCAAAATGTTGGTGATACCTTAGTCAATAACAGAAGCAAAAGTAACAATATACCTCAAATCACTGGAATAGGAGATAAGGGGTAATTGTAGTGAGCCCTTTCAGGGTCCTACTTTGGGAGACTGAATTCCTACCAGGACTGAGCAATTCTCATTCAAAGCATAGGACTCAACCACAATACTTGAGCAGAACAACTTTTTTCTAATTGATATACAAAAGATTTGGTTGATCTTCAAATAAGAGGAAGAATAAATTTCAAGTAGAAGATACAAGCATAATTTTACTCATTCTGATTATATAATTCCAGGCAGTCACATTTTGCAAATTTCTGTCCACAATTTCAGTTCATCAGCCATAATTACAGTCCAAAGTCCTATATACAATGTTATCTTTCTCATGGGAGTTAAATCCATCAATTTAACATTCGCTGAGATTATATGGGATCCGGATACGAGGGGAATGGGAAATTTAGAGACTCATACAATGAAGGAAAACATTGTCAGAGACAGTGCATCTCGGGTCAGAAGGCACTCAAAATATGACTGAAGAAGAGCTATCATCCCAACATAGAGTCCAGTGATGCAGATGGAGTAAAGCTTCCAGGACCTTCAGGACCATCATTTGCTGATAAGCCGTCAGACACATCTTTTGCTGCTGGGGTTTAACTCAGCTAGAGAAGAAACAACTACAAGCATCAAATAGTAATCAGAACTTCAACTGGACAAAATATAAATGTAGAAAACGTGTAAGTAATTTCCAATTAAATGTAATGCACAAGGTTGATATTCTAGGTATTAGTGAGCAAAAGTCATGTTCACTATGACAGGAATGACACAATCAGGAAGATCGGCATTACATTCATCTTCAAAAGGGACATTTCAAGATCTATCTTGAAGTACAATGTTGTTTGTGATAGAATAATACCTACCTAAATCCATAGAAATCCATTCAATGCAACTATTATTCAAATTTAGACATCAGTCACTTAAGCTAGTGATGCAAAAATTGAAGATTTTACCGACACCTTCAATAAGAAATTACTCAAACATACAATCCATATGCATTGATAATTATTGGGAATTGGGATGTAAAAGTTGGAAACAAAGAGGAAGGAATAGTCACCGGAAAATATGACCTTGGTGATAGATATTAAGGTAGACATCACATGATAGAAATTTAAAAAACCAATGGCTTATTCATAGACAATGACTTTTCTCAACAACACAAAAGTGACTATACACACAGACAGAATACTCAGAAATGAGTATTCCATCTACGGGCAGAGAGATCAGTAATAGAAGCTAAAAGAAGGCCAACTGTGAAACAGAAGATCAGTTGGTTATATGCACATTCAGGTTGAAGTTGAAGAAAATTAAATATACCCCAACTGGATTTCAGTATATCCCACCTGAATTTCAAGAACATTTAAAAAAATCATTTTATTGGGGGCTCTTGATGTTCTTGTCACAATCCATACTTACATCCATTGTGTCAAGCGCATTTGTATGTATGTTGTCATCAACTTTCTTTCTACTTGAACCCTTGATATCAGCTCCTCATTCCCCCCCACACACACACACTCTCCCTCCATCATGAACCCTTGATAATTTATTTTTTAAAAATTCCCCCATATCGTACACCAACTGCTGCCTCCTTTCACCCACTTTTCTGCTGTCTGTCCTCCCCGTAAGGGGTTATATGTAGATCATTGTGATCGGTTCCACTCTTTCTCCCCCCACCTTCCCCTTGCCCTCCTGGTATCTCCGTTGTCATTATTAGTTCTGTATTATGAGCTCTTATCTGTACCCGTGTACATGCTCTGGTCTAGCCAGATTTGTAAGGTAGAATTAAGGTCATGATAGTGTGGGTAGAGGGAGCATTGAAGATCTAGGCAAAATTTGTGTGTTTCATAGATGCTATGCTGCACCCTGACTGGCTTGTCTCCTTGCCATGACCCTTCTGTAAGGGGCTGTCCAATTGCCTATAGATGGGCTTTGGGTCTCCACTCTGCACTCCTTCTTGTTCACAATGATATGATTCTTTTATTCTGGGTCTTTGATGCCTGGTATTTGATCCCATCGACACCTCATGATCACACAGGCTGGTGTGCTTCATCCATGTGGATTTTTCTGCTTCTGATCTACATGCCCGCTTGTTTACCTTCAAGCCTTTATGATCCCAGACACTGTATCTTTTGATAGCTGGGCACCATCAGCTTTCTTCACCACATTTGCTTATGTACCTACTTTGTCTTCAGTGTTAGGAATATGAGCATGATGGAATGCCAGGTTAATAGAACAAACTGTTCTTGTGTTGAGGGTGTACTTGAGTAGAGACCAAATGTCTGTCTGCTACCTATATACATAAACCTATGTATATAGATCTATTTCCCAATCATTATATATAAATATATTTACATGTGCACATGCCTATATTTTCCCTTTGCCTCCTAGTTCTTTCCTCTATTTGCTTTTACTTTCCTCTTGTCCCACAATCATGTTTGAGAACATCTTAAGAACACATTTCATGAATTAATGAAAATATGATTAGCTGTGGCATGACATCAAGAATATCATATATTAAGAAAGAAACCAAAAGGTCATTAAAAAGATAGGAAAAAGGAAAAGATCAGTGAGAATGTCAGAAGAGACCCTGAAACTTGCTTTTCAATATAGAGTAGCTAAAGCAAATGAAATAAAAGAATTGAATATAAAAACTTAAAAGGACTACTCAAGAAGACAAAGTAAAATATTTTAATGAAATTTGAAAATACCTAGAGTTAGGAAATAAAACAAAAAAAAATCACACTCAGCATATCTTAAACTGAAATAATTCCAGAAAAAGTCAAACCTCAAGTTGCAATATTGAAATAGTCTGTAAGCAAAATATTGAAGGATGCAGAAAGCATCTAAAAATGGAAAGAATACACAGAGTCACTGTATCAAAAAGAACTTGTTGATAGGCCACCATTTCAGGAAGTAGCCTAAGAGCAAGAACCAGTGGTATGAAAGGAAGAAGTTCAAGCTGCACTGAAAGCATTGGGTGAAAACAAGGATCCTGAAATTGATGGAATACCAACGTTCTGATGAAACACTGGAAGGACTCACTCACCTATTCCAAGAAACTTGGAAGACAGCCACTTGGTAAACTGACTAGAAGTGATCAATATTTGTACCCACTCCAAAGAAAGGTAACTTAACAGAATGCTAAGATTATAGAACAATGCCATTGATATCACATATAAGTACAATTTTGCTGAAAATCATCCAACAACAGTTGCAGCACTACATTGACAGGGTTCAGTCAGAGGTTCTTAGCAGATTCAGTAGAGGGTGTGAAAAAAGGGATTTCATGGTTGATGTCAGATAAAACTTGGCTGAAATCAGAGAATACTAGAAAGATGTTATTTTGTTTTATTAGCTATGCCAAGGTATTTAACTGGGTATACCATAACAAAGTATGGGTAGCTTTGAGAAGAAGGGGAATTTCAGAATGCCTTATGCTACCAAGTGTAAGTCCAGCAGTTCAAACCCACCAGTCTCTCCTTGGGAGAAATATGAGGCTTTCTACTACTGTAAAGATTTTCAGTCTCAGAAACCCATCAGCTCAATGGCAGTTAGTTTTTGAGTTTTTTCCAGTGCGCTCCTGCAGTTCCTGTACATGGATCAAGAGGACGTTTGGGGAACAGAACAAAAGAATACTATGTAGTTTTAAATCACGAAAGTTGCCTCAGGGTTACATCCTCTCACCATGCTTGATCAGTCTGTATGCTAAGTAACAACATGAGTTAGAATTTGGCATCAGGATTTGAAGAAGGCCCATAAACAACTTATGATGTACATATGACCAACTTTGCTTGCCTGAAAAGCAATAAGGACTTGAAGTACTTGCTGATGATTAAGAATTTCAGCCTTCAATATGGATTACAATTCAATGTAATGCAAACAAAAATCCTCACCAGTGAACCAATAGGTAGCGTCATGAGAAGCAGAGTAAAGATTGAAGTTGTCAAGGATTTCATCTTGCTTGGATCCACAATCAATGCTCATGGAGGTTACTTTGAGAACTCACGTACTCCTGACAGAAGCCATGGTAATTCCAGTGATCTCATATGCATGTGAAAGTTTGACATTGAATAAGGAAGATGGAAGAAAAATCTATGCATTTGCAGTGTGGTGTTGGTGAAGAATATTGAAATTACTATAGACTGTCAATAGAACAAACAGAATTGTCTTGGAATAAAGGCAGCCAGAATGCTTCTTTAGAAGCAAGGATGGCAAGATAGTCCTGCATACTTCAGACTTATTGTCAAAGGAAACCAGTCCCTGGAGAAGGGCATCATGTTTGGTAAAGTGGGGGGGGGGGCAATGAAAAAGAGGAAGGCCCTCAATGAGATGGATTGACACTGTGGCCAAAGCAATGGGCTTAAACATAAGAACAATCATGTGGATGGTGGAGGACTGGGTGGCATTTTGTCCTGTTGAGCACAGAGTTACTATGAGTCTGAACGAACTGGAGGACACCTAACAGCAGTGGCAATTGTTGAATTATATTGTATTTGTGTGGAACACCTGCTCTTGTACCTGCACATGTGATCCTATTTGGAAATGAGGTTTTTCTTTAGTTGTGTTAATGGGGTAATACAGCATAGGGTGGATTCTAAACCTAAACATAAACACTTCTGAGTTACAAAAAGACTAGAATTGATGCAGAGATATGTGCTCAGTGACCTTCGAGGATCCAAAGGAATGTCAAAGATCACCAGAAGAAAATAGAAGTAGGACTGAGGCTCACAAAGGAACCAACCCTGGAAGACCCTGCTATGGAATTCTAGCCTCCGGAATTATGAGAAAACATAAATTTCTGTCTTTCATAGCTACCTGTTTGTAGTATCTCTGTATAACTAAGACAAAGGCCATCTGAAAATTCTGCATTTCACACTGTAGAAGACCCTGCAGCAGTGCATCTTTGTACTTCTCATTCTGAAATCACAATTTCGATATTCCTAGGCATGTTCTATTATTACAAAGTCAGACTCAAAGCTTCAGAAGTATTGTATGATTTTGTTTCCCCTTGTGTTTTCTTATATCTCTTCTGACCTTCCCGCTGGGTTGTTTTGAAATAGCTTCTGCTGTGGATACACACATTCTATTATCCTCCTCCATTAAATGAGTGGGATACAAATGTAGACTCAAATAAAAAAATATCTCCTTTGAAAAGTCAGATGAGTCGAGCCCTTTCTAGCTTCTAGCCCTGAAATTGAATTCGCAGTCACCATAAGAGCCGACAAAGTAAAACATGATTACACAACACAGAACCAGTGAGGAATCGAGTGCCTGCCTTCATACTGTAAGCCTCAGAGGAGAAGTGGACATATCAAGACTTCTCCATAGAAATGATTCATTATAAAAATAGTATTTCATTAAAATTTTTCATTTGCACAAAGCTCTAGAACTTTTGAACACGCGTGTCATTGTAATTGTTATTCATTTTAAACATTTAATATTCAGGAAACCAAACCAGGATTAACTAAGGAATATGACCATCAGCCCCTGTGGTATAGTGGATTGCCCATGGTTGTTGACTGGAAATGTCGGTGGTTCAAATCCACCAACTGTTCCTGGAAAGAGAGATGAGCTTTTCTTACTCCATGAAGATGTACAGCCTTGAAACCGAAAGGGACCACTGGGCTCTGTCCGACGATGTCACTCTGGGTCAGAGCTGATTAAGTGACAGTGGGAAGTAGTTTTCTATTAACTTTTAACAACTTTTGTTTGAGACACCAATATTTAGGATTTAAAATTTTTCTTCATTATTTCTACTTTCTTGTTTGTTCCACACTTTAAAGTCTTTAACACATAAAAAAGTGATTATGTCATTTTATGCCAGTGTAAAAAGAAGCAATGAAAGTTCTTTGTCTACTAAAGTTATGTATATGTCTATACATGTATACACTATACACACACACAGAGACACATAATGTGAGACGTTACTATTCAACGTGATGAGCTATGAGCTAGGCTGGACCATTCTTCCCTGTGTCCTCATGATACTCAGTGTTCAACCGAGAGAGCTAGTGTAGCATATGCTACTGATGTTAGTTGTTGTGAATGAGCTGTGACTCATGGTGTCCTTGTCTGTTACAAAGCAGATCTGGGCTTCATAGAGGCCTCTTGGTTGCAAGGTTTAAGGAAGATCTCAGAGTCACTGGGTGAATTCAAACCATCAACCCCTCACACACCACTTGTCCGACCACATCGTTTTCACCTTGGTGCAGCATCTCCTTTAACCCCTCCACATTGCTAGAAAGGACCGTTATGCAAAAGATCTCGTTAAGAGCCAAGTTTCCTTCCAGCGTGATGACATGAAACAAGGGATGGAACCCTGAGCAAGATGCAGAATATGCAGAAGTGAATATTGAAAAACTATATATACGAGATATGGCTTCCAGGGGGATGAATGATGAGGGCAATGAATGTACAAATGTGTTTTGTACAATTGATGTATGTATGGATTGTGATAAGAGTTGTATGAGCCCCTAATTAAACGATTAAAAAATAAATAAATTTTAAAAAATAATATAATGCTTAAAAAATGCAAATGCCATCAGCTTTCTTCAGCACATTTGCTTACTCAACCACTTTGTCTTCAGTGGTTGTGTTGGGAAGGTGAGCATCATAGAATGCCAATTTAATGGAAGAAAGTATTCTTGCATTGAGGAAGTACTTGAGTGGAGGCCTGATGTCTCTGCTCCTTTAATACTAAGCCTATAAATATATGCACCTAGATCTATGTCCCCATCCTCATATATAAATATGTTTGCATATGTACATGCCTTTATTTAGACCTCTATAAATGCCATTTGCCTCCTAGCTCTTTCCTCTATTTCCTTTTACGTTCCTCTTGTTCCATTATCATGCTCAGTCTTCATTTGGGTTTCAGTAATTCCTCTTGGTTACATTACCCTTGATCATGCCCTACCAGGCCTCCTACACACTCTTCACCACCAATTTGGATCGCTTGTTGTTTTCTTGTCCCTGAGTTTGTTAACACCACTACCTTTGCCCTGACCTCCCCATCTCCCATGTTCCCCCGTAACTGTCAGTACCATTGTTTTCTCCTCCAGATTGTTTGTCCAGCCTATCTTATTTAAACGATCTGCAGAAATAATAATATGCACAAAAACAAGACGGAGCAAAATCAAGCAACAATATACAACAAACAACAACAAAACAATGACAAAAAACAAAACAGAACAAAACATGAAAGATTAGTTTTTAGTTAGTTCAAGAGCTGTTTGTTGGCCTTTAGACGTGTTTACCAGTCCAGTCTGTTGTGGCACCACGCCCTGGCCCCAAAGTCCACCTTCAGCATTCCCTGGGGACCTCACTGCTCCAATCCCTTGCTGTTCTGTTGCACCCCATTAGTGTTTTGCCTCGGTGTGGTGGGATCAAATCAGGCACAATTACCACACTGTGTCTCTGGTGCTTTCCCCGCAGAGCCATAGGTCAGTGAGGGGCATGATGTCTCATAGTGGGGCCGGCCATGTGGTCCTCTCTGTGAACTGGCTGCTCTAATTGGGAACATCTTCCTCAAGGCCTGGTGGGCCAGGATGTGCTCCACTGTCTCCTCCTCCCCCTTCATTTGCTCCCGTGTGCTCCGATCAGATATGTCGCTTTCCTGGAGCTACAGATTCAATTCAGTCCTTAGAAATAAATTCTTCTGTGGGGAGGGGCAGGTGTCCACATAGTAGTTTGGATTCCGGCCAGCCCCTCAGTTTTTAAGCATTTTAAATAGATCATGTGAGTGTCTTTGGGTCTCTAATATTTTTGAGAAAAATATGCAGTTGATCTTATTGGACACATTTTTTTTAATATGAAAATTTGCCTTATCTTGCCTCCCTCAGTATTCTGCCTGTGTTTTGTTTTTTAGAGCCTGATTATAATGTCTCAAACTGGCTCTCTTTGAGCTTATATTACTTGGATGTTGTACAGGGCAGAGTAGAACTGCCTCTGTGGGTTTCCAAGGCTGTAAATTTTCACAGGAGAAGAAAGCTTTGTCTCTTTCCCTCAGGGCCACTGCTGCGTTCAAACTGCTGATGATGAGGTTGGTAACCTCACTCATTATCCACGTTGCCAACAGGGCTCCGCTTATCCACTTCAATTTCCTTGATGGGTTATTTGTTATAAGGTTTTATTGTGGCATTTCAGTGGTTACTTTAGGATTAGAGGGATGCTCTTTAAGTTATCACAATTACTATCAAGCAATCTCCTACATAGTCACACAGAATAGACAGCAGAGTATGCTCCTTTCCTCCTCTACTCACCCCACTGCTATTATTTTCATACATTTCATTTCTATATATGCTCCAAACATCTAGTTACTATTTATACTTTAAGCAATTGATTAATTTTAAAGAGACTTCAATAATAAAATGTATTTTGAGTTATTCTAGCAGTTACTGTCTTCATTACTTTGTATAGATTCAAATGTATATTCTTATTCTTCTTGAATGACTTAACATATTTTATAATACAGCTATGCATGCATTTGTCTTCAGCGTTTGTGTGGGGAAGGTGATCACACAATGATGGTTTTTGTTCTTTGGTGTCTGCTACCTGATCCCTTCACCATCTCGTGTTCACACAGGCTTGTGTGCTTCTTCTCTGTGGGCTTTGTTGCTTCTGAGCTAGATGGCCGTTTGTTTGCCTTCAAGCTTTTAAGACCCCAGACGCTATATCTTTTTGATAGCCGGGCACCATCAGCTTTCTTCACCACATTTGCTTATGCACATGTCTGTCTTAAGCGATCATGTTGGGAAGGTGGGTATCATGAAATGACCGTTTAGCTGAGCAAGGTACTCTTGTATTAAGGGAATGCGTGCAAGGAGACCCAATGTCCACCTGCTACCCTACTACTAAACCTATAAATATATGCACATAGGTCTATTTCCCCCATAATCATAAATATATTTACATATTTACATGTCTATATTTAGGCTTCTATATATGCCCTTTGCCTCCTACCCCTTTCCTCTATTTCCTTACGCTTTCCTCCTGTCCCACTACCATGTTCAGCCTTCATTCTGGTTTCAGTAATTCCTCTCAGTTACCTTCCCCTTGATCACTCCCTACCAGTCCTTCCTTCCCCATCCTGCCACTGGTTTTGAATCACTCGTTGTTCCCTTGTCCCTGGGTTGGCCAACACCTCCTCTCTTCCCCTACCTCCCATGCTCTCATATCCCTCTGGGACCGTAGGTCCCATTATTTTCTTCTCACATTGTTTGTCCAGTCTATCTCTTCTAGGTGGACCTGCAGATATAGTAATATGTGCATAAAATTGGGGAAGGCTTTGACAGCACCAAAGTGGCACATAAGAACATGGTGATGACAGCAACAACACCGACAAGCTAGCAAACGAAGAAGCCACTGACATACAAAATTTAAAAGAAGAGAAAAAAAGAAAAATCAAAAAGACAGGGAAAAAAAGATAAAAAAAAAACCCTGCTAGTAGTTCAAGGTCTGTTTGTTGACCTTTAGGAGTGTTTTCCAGACACGTCTGATGGGGTGCCATGTCCTGGCCCCAAAGTCCATCCTTTATACTCCCTTGTAACCTCCTTTCTCTGCTTCCCCCACTGCTCCATTGCACGCTCCGTGTTTTGCCTCAGTGTGGTGGGGTCAGCTCAGTCACACATCCCACAGTGTCTCCGGTTCTGTCCTGTGAAGGGCCATGGGTCAGTGCAGGATGTCGCATCTCACCGTGGGGCCAGCTATATGGTCCTCTCTGTACATTGGGCCCTCCAAGCCAGTCTATCTTCCCTACATAAATGCTGAAGATGAATGTATGCATAAGTGAGTATGGTGAAGAAGGCTGATGGTGCCCGGCTATCGAGAGATATAGCATCTGGGGTCTTAAAGGCTTGAAAGTAAACAAGAGGTCATCTAGCCCAGAAGCAACAAAACCCACATGGAAGCAGCACACCAACATGTGTCATCATGAATGGCTGCGGGGACCAGGTTTCAAGCACCAAAGGCAGGGGGGTGGGTGGGAATCAGATCATCATGAATGAGAGGAGAGCGTGATGGGGACCCAATGCCCTTCTGTAGACAATTGGATATCTCTTGTAGTGGGGAGGAGGAGTAGTGGGGAGGAAGGGTAGTGGGGAGGAGTAGTGGGGAGGAGTTTCATTATTGCTACACTCAGGGTTCAGTGTAGCAATAATGAAACTCACAACCTTCCTCTAGCTTTTAAATGCTTCTTCCCCACAATTATCATGATCCCAATTCTACCTTACAAACCTGGTTAGACCAGAGGATGCACAGCAGTACAGATGGGAACTGGAAACACAGGGAATCAAGGACAGATGAACCCCTCAGGACCAGCGATGAGAGTGGCGATATCAGGAGGGAAGGGGGCATAGAATTTATCACAAGGATTTACATATAACTTCCTATCTGGGGGATGGGCAACAGAAAAGTGGCTGAAGGGAGATTCTGTGCAGTGTAAGATAAGATAAAATAATAATTTATTAATTATTAAGGGTTCATGAGGGAGGGGGAGCGAGGAGGGAGGAAGAGGAGGGAAAAGAAAACGAGGAGCTGATTCCAGGAACTCAAGTGGAAAGCGAATTTTGAGAATGATGAGGGCAACGAATGTATAAGTGTGCTTTAAGCAATTGATGTATGTATGGATTGTGATAAGAGTTGTATGAGCCCCAATAAAATGATTTTAAATAAATAAATAAATAAATTTTAAAAATCCAGCTATAATTTTGGCAATTTTCAGTTTTTAATATCTGAATATAGATTTTTCTCCACTCTTACATAGGATTCAAATTTCTAAGTTGACTCAGCATTTTAATGATTTTTATCCATTTTTTCATATCTTACATTGTTTACAATGAGAAATCTATTTTTCTACATTTTCTCTCTACTCAAAGAGTCCTTTTTGTGCCCACCCCACTGTTTTTAAAGGTTTTCTATTTATCATTGACATTGAGAAATGTTATTATACTATCTCTAGTGGGAATATTCTTTAAATTTCTTGTGCTTGGGTTCATTGGACTTCTTGGCATATAAGCTTGCAAAAAACCTGAATTTTTTTTCTTCAAATATTTTTCTCTTACTGTTCTACCTCTTCTAATAATTTAAAAATGTTATATTTATTTGACTATTTTCTTTTTTTTTTAAGCAAAAGGGAAGAAATTTATTGGAGCCCATACGGGAAACCCTAGGGGGGAGCAGCATACCCTACTGTGTAGGCATGCCCAGCAAAGAGTCATACCATTCACTGTACCCCCATGTCCCAGAGGGACTCCCCTTGAGCCAAGCCCCAAAGCCCCAGGACTGGCTGGGGGATTTGACTATTTTCAATGTATACTTGAGCTCTCTGCTGTTCTCTGTTGGTTAGTTATTGCTCATTTGATGGTATATCTGACAGTCAGCTGGCAGCTGAATGATCTGAGATAATCTCACTTGTGTGCCTGGAAATTATTGGCTGGGCCAATAATAATGTCTTAATTTGAGATATCTAGGGAAGGAAATCCAGTAAAGTGTATCTATGTATAGAGAAAATTTATATCAAGAAAATGACTTACACAGCTAAAGGCAATTTCCATGTCCAGGTACGTCCCAAGGCTTCTCCTGACTAATATAGCAGAGGGGACTGACGAACCCAAGATTATTAGGAATATTACAGTCTTCTGGCTGCAGTAGCAAATCAATCCCAAGTCAGCAGTTGAGGCTTGTGGACAGACATCCACAATGAATCCAAGTTTGACATGTAAGACGTGCAACTGACAACTCCCAAAATCAACAGACAACATGGCAGCCTTTGGCTCAATGTTAAAGAATTCGAAGTCAATCAGCCCAGTGCAGAATGAGTAAAAAGCAAGCAAAATTTTCTAGTGTCTACTTAGTTAGAAGCAGCCCACACTCTTGAGGAGATTTCATTATGGCGTTTTATTAGCTCTTAACTACCAAACCACTGAGAATCCAGCCAAATTAACATACCTTAGCTACCACAACAAGGGTCAATCAGGTGGCATAATTTAACAGGCTATCCCAGGCTTTTCCTAATCAGAGATGTAGAATAGAGGGAAGAGAGCAGAAAGAAAGAACAATATTAATGTTGTTAGTTGATAAGGAATTGGCTCCTACTCATGGTAACATTATATTCAACAGAAGTGGCGGGGGGGGGGGGATGTATTGCTCAGTTCTGCACCTTTCTTAAAATTATTGGTGCGTTTGACTCTGTGTTTGCAGCTACTATGTCACCTGCTCTCATAAAAGTGTCCTAAATCTGTTCTCCTTGGCAACTCTGCACTGAAGAGCAAGTTTCTGTCTCATTGTGACGTCCATTGGTTTTTCCTTCTTT
Organism: Tenrec ecaudatus; assembly: GCF_050624435.1. NCBI lineage: Eukaryota > Metazoa > Chordata > Mammalia > Afrosoricida > Tenrecidae > Tenrec > Tenrec ecaudatus. Next base: position 203,027,066 of record NC_134532.1, read on the forward strand.
CTTGTTGCCTTCGTCTGTGTTCTCTAGAAAAACAAAATCAATGGAAGTTTATATAAGTATAGCTGCTGTTTTTGTTACTGTCTCACTGTCTTTGCCACTAGAATGCATTCTGGCTGTTCCTCTTTGGAAGCAGATCTGTTCATTCTTTGGGCAGTCCGTGGTCCTTTCAGTATCCTTCTGCAGCATCAACATTCAAATGCATCGATTCCTCATAAGTCTTTGACTAATAGTTGTATTGATTGAGGATAGATATAATCCTATCACAGACAGCATTGTCCTTCAAAATGGATCTTGAAATGTGCTTTTGATGATGAATGCAGTCATTCCTCTTGGTTGTCTCATTACCTCCGTAATAAACCACATGCTTTTCTATTTCAAAATGGCCAGTATCATTTCAACTCACTGACACCAAGAATGTGGATTTTTAGGAGTTCCATTTAATTTTATACAACTTCCAATTTTCCTAGATTCATATTTTGTACCTTCCAAATTTCAGTTTCTTAATTGATATTTTTAGCTATCTGTTCTCATTTTGAGCCATGTCCCATCAGCAAATGAATGTCCCACAGTCATTACTTCTACAGGCTGTACTGCATCTATGTCATTTCATCAACTCTGTACTGAGACGGCAGCTCCTCCTCAGTCATAGTTTAGTGCCTGCCGACCTGAGGAGCTCATCTTCTGGCAGTATCTCCAAGTATGTTCAGTGTTTTTTCATGAGGTTTTCAATATCCGACAATGTCTACATTCTGCCCATCAGGTTTTCAGCAACTAATTCCTCAGCATTCAGCAGCCTATACCTTCTTCATAATCTGTTCGGAGGCTGGAAGCCCCGCTGAACCTGCTCACTTTGGTTGACCCTACTAACACTTGAAATACTGATGATGTAACTCCCAGCATCACAGCAACTCACAAGCCACCACAAATGACAGACAAGCTGAGTAGATCATGCCATTGTCAGATTCAATATGGCCAATACTAGTTTTCTTAGTAACACTCAGGATATCCATATTCAAGTATTTAATTCCATTTTTGGCAACTTTTTATTTTCCTTGATAAATGCTTCATCGGTTTTCTATTCTGACTGACGCTGGATAATGGCACCAGTTACTTCTCATGTTGAGTTATGCTGCATCAGCAAGCACAGGCCTCAAAGGCTTTACTCAATAAGCATCTTGCAGATCAACTGTACTTTGATTAGGCAGCTGTCATATTCTAATAATTGGGCAGATTTCTAAACTGGAAACTTATTTTCCAGAACTATATCAAACAGTATCCTACCGTTGTCCACAGTGTTTTTAATGGCTATTTCTGGAAATAGACCAGTTGGCTTTTTTTTCTAGTCTGTCTTGGTTTGGAAGCTCTGTTGAAACCTATCTATTAGAAGTGATCCGACTGGTATTTCACATACAGCATCAAATATCATAACAACACCAAAGCCACAAACTTGGATACTGCCAGATGACTGATGGAGTACAAGGGTAGGTAGACTAAATCCTATACCTTTTGGTAGTACTTATAATTGCTGATTGGGACCCAAGACCTCTCCCATTGCATAGAGACATTCCAAGCAATACATATCCTAGATGTATTTTTAAATATTCTGTCTGATGTACTTCAGTGTTTTGCTTTTAACATAATGTTTCCTCTGCCATGTGATTTCATTTTCATGTTTATATGGACATCTGTTCCCCAGTAGCTTATACTTAGTAATTCATTCATGAATTTAATCAGCACACATGCTTCTGTCACTTTTTAGACACTAGGCTAAATGTGTGAATATGGAAATGAACTCAGTATGCAAAAATCCTTTTCCCAGCAGAGTTTACACACCAGTGAACTATATATAAACAAGGAAATGAGCTATCATAATACTGAGTGAAAAGTGTTAAAGGAAGGAGGAAAACATAGCATAAAATCCATACAAATAAGAGGAGAAACAGAATGATCACCTTATAGAAGAGCTCATTTTTAGAAATAATAAAATATGAAGGCTTTGGGCACTTGAAAATGTTATCAGGCACCCGGTTATCTCATAAAGACATCCCAATTGATTTTTAAAAAGAAGGAAAAATTAAGAACCAACTGTAAGCTTCCATTAAAAGCAAATTATGCTGGTATCAAAGCAAACAATTTTTAGATATTTTTAATGTGGGGTGAACTATAACCAACATTCAACAAGCTATTAATGACTTAAATGTTTTACAAAATAATTCAAATATTTATCAAATTGCAAACAGTGATTATTGACTCAAAGAAAATTCTATATTACATAAGAGTCTCTGGATAGAAAAAACAGTGTGTACTTATAGATAGATACTTATCTAGCATCATTCCAAAAGGGTTTTCATTGATCATCTCTTTTATGGTACAACAAAATAAAGTAGATATGAGAAGAGCATGGGGAGAATTATAAAAAGAAAATTAAATTGCTAGCACAAAGAAAATCTTTAAAAAGCAGTTGAAATATAATAAACCACTTACTATTCTTATATTGTGCTTTCAGGCAGCAACTCCAAAGTGCTTAAATTAACAATTCACATCTGAATAAAACTTCTGAAAGATAAATTGCTAGTAGCAAATCTTTGGGTAGATATAACCACCAAAAGAGAAATTATAGCGGTAAATGTCATTATTATTATGAAACATGAGAACTGCCTCTCCAGACACAAAATATGGACAGGAAGAGATCGTGCAGTGTGGCCTTTCCCAGCTACGTGCATTTAAACTGCACATGTATCCACCCAGTGTTTTTAGAAGGAAACTTGTGCCATTTGCACAGTAAACAGTTTGGGGCTTCTGCCTTTAATCAATATTTATGACTATGGAAAACTGCCCATCAGAAGCAATGCGCATGGATATAGCATCTTATAGCCTAGAAAATATTCGTCTTCCTTTTCAGTCACCTGGGGAGCCCTGGTAGTTCCGTGGTTACACACTGGACTGCTAGCCGCAAGGTCAGTCTTTCAAAGCTACCAGCTCTTACAAAGGGGAAGGATGAGACTTTCTACTCCGGTGATGAAGAGCTATAGTCTCAGAAACTCCCTGGGGCACTTCTCCCCTGTCCAATAGGGCTGCTATGAGTCAGAACTGACTGGATGGTAGTCACCTTGATTGATAGGCTAGGGATGCACAATAGCCTATCCTTACATTGACAAAGTAGATAAGTAAATAGTAAAAGAAATTTCCCAAGGTCATACAGTAGATAAGAGTCAGTTATGGTGATGGTTGTGATGGTTGTTAGATACCATTGAGTTTGTTGCAAGTCAATAGGCACCAGATGCAACAAATGAAAACACTGTCCGGTCCTGCATCAACCTCCCAGACCATCTTCATGTTGGAGTCCATTGTTGCAATCACTGTGTCAAACCATCTTGGTGAGGGCCTTGCCCCTTTTTGAAGTCCCTCTGCTTTACTAAGCATGAGGTCCTTCTCCAGAGATTGGTCTCTCCTGACAACATATCCAAAGCATATGAAATGAACTCTTGCCCTCTTTGCCCCAAAGGAGCATTCTGTCCGTACTTCTTCCCAGACAGATTCGTTTGCTCTTTCAGTAGTCCATGGTCCTTTCAATATTCTTTGCCAGTACCGTGATTCTTCTTCCATCTTCCTTATTCAATGTCTGACTTTCACATGCATAGGAGACAACCGAACATACAGGTTTTGGGTCAGGCACGCTAGTCCTCAAAGTAACACCCTTCTTTTTCAACACGTTAAAGAGAACTTGTGCAGCACATTTACCCAATGCAAGGTGTCTTTTGGACTCTTGAAGCAATTTTAAAAACTATGGCTTGGGTCAGGTGAAAGACAGAGACACCACAGCTGTCACCTTCAAAGTTGGCAGCAAATAAGAAGGAATGGTAGCTAGGAGATATGGACTTAGTGATAGAAATGAAGGTGAAGGTTAAACAATAGAATGTTGTAAGGCCAATAATTTCTTTATTGCAAATATCTTTTTTCAACAATGTAACAACATAACTGGTGACCATGCATGTGGACCTTTCCAGATGGAATACACAGAAATCAAACAGACTGTGCCCATGAAACAGAAAATGGAATAGTCCAATGATAGCAGCCAAAAGAGAGCCAGCCATCAATTGCTCACATGCAATTTCCACTTGAAACTGAAGAAATTGAAAATAAGTCATGCAAACTACAATATGACCAAATAAACTAAAATTTGGAGACCATCTCAAGAAGAGATATTGATCACTGAATACTAATGACTAAGCAGGTGGTCTGAGAGGTGACACTAAGGACTTCATACAAAAGAAAGCAAGATGTCATTGAAAAGACAGGAAAGAAGGAAAAAGTGGATGCCAGAAGAGGTTCTGAAACTTGCTTTTGTGAAGAAATAATCAAATAAAAACCTAAACAAAAAATTTCAAAAGACAATGCAAGAAGACAAAGCAAAGTCTTCTAATCAAATGTGCAAAGACCTGACATTAGTAAACCCAAATCCAAAAAACAAACTCAGCATTTCTCAGGAGGTAGAACTGAAGAAAAAAATTGAAACTTCAAGTTGAAATATTGAAAGTCTATGGGCAAAATTTCAAAGGGAAATGAAACTGATACACTGTCTCTGTACCCAAAACAATTAGTCAGCATTCAGCTACTTCAAGGGGTACCACATAATCAAGAAGTGACCATATTGAAGGAAGAAGTCCAACTGATGATACTGAATAATTAGTTTAAAGTGGGGGGGGGGGGAGGCTCCAGGAATTAGTAGAGTACAAATTGAAATGTTCCAATAAATGGATACAGTGCAGGAATCACTCACTACTCTATGGCCAGAAAATTGAAAGACCTGGTCAGCCAAAAGGAAGAGATCCATGTTTATGCCCATTCTAAAGAAGGATGACCCAACAGAATGTGGGAATTATCTAATAATATCACTACTGGCACGTGGGAATTATCTAATAATATCACTACTGGCACGTGCAGGTAAAATTTTGCAGAAGATAATTCGCAAATGGATACAGCACTACATCAACATGGAGCTACCATTTTTTCGAGCTGGATGCAGAAAAGAAATTTGACCGAAGAATATAATCAATAATGTCAAACGGTTCTTACCTGGAAGAAGAGGATAGCAGAAAGATGTTTCTTTGTGTTTTATTGACTATTGCAAAGACATTTGACTGTGTGGATCATAACAAATTATACATTATGAGGAATGGGTGTTCCAGATGACAATTAATTTTGCTTATGTGCAACTGTGAACAGACTAAGAGGCAGCTATTCTGACTGATTAGGTGATACCACATGGTTTAAAATTAGGAAAAGTGTACATCAGGATTGTATCTTTCACCACAGTTAATCAATCTTTATGCTGAGAAAACTCGAGAGGCTTGGCTACAGGGAGAAAAACACAGCATCAGTATTGCAGGAACACTCATTAGGAACCTATGATACAGAAGTGACAAAACCTTGTTTGCTGTAAGACAATAAAACTTGAAGAACTTACTAATGAAGATCAAAGATTGTAACTTTTGGTATGGATTACAATTCAAGGTAAAGAAAACCTTACCCTCACAATTGAACCAACAGATGACATCATAATAAATGGCGAAAAATTGAAGTTGCCAAGGAATTTGGGGTTTTTTGGATCCACAGCCAATGCTTACAGAACCATTAGCCAAGAAATCAAACCACGTATTGCATTGGAAAAATAGACTGCACAGGAGCTCTGTGCAGTATTAAAGAGGGAAGCTGTCACTTTGAGGACTAAGGTAAGCTTGGCCCAAACCATGGTATGGTCCATCATCTCTTAAGCATGTGAAAGCTGGACAATGAATAAGAAAAACTGAAGTATAATTGATGAATTATGATGATCAATATTCATCAATGAAGAATATTGAGAGTATTATTAACTCAGAAAAACAAACAAATCTGTCTTGGAGGGTGTGTAGCCAGAATGGTCCTTAGAAGTTAGGATGGTGATACTCTGTCTCACAGACTTTGGACGCATATCAAGAGAGACCAGTCCCTGGGAAAGGACCGCATGCTTAATGAAGGAAAGGGTCAGTAGGAAAGAGGAAGACCCTCAGTGGGATGGAGCAACACACAGTGGCTGAGACAAGGGATCAAGCTTATGAACTATGAGGATGGCCCGGGCCCGGGCCCAGGCAGTAATCATCTCTTGTACAAAGGATATCTACGAGTCAGCGCCAACTCTAAGTCACCCAACACAAACAATTTACCATTGAGTTCATTTTACCTCATGATGTTCCCGTATGGGTCAGTGTACAACTGTGTTCCATGGGGCTGTCAATGGTAGATTTCCAGAAATGAATTTCCAGGCCTTTCTTACAAGGCACCCTGGGTAGCCGTAAGCTCTCAGTGAGTGCATTAAGATTTTCACTACAAGGACCCAAAGCAAAAGACAAATCACCATGATATAGGTCCCCTGACTTCCGGTTCAAGAGTTTCTTCTCCACCAAAGGGTATTTCTTCTGGCAACCTACTCCCTATATCCCCCAAATCTGTAGGGAAAAAAATGAAACTTGCATAATAATCTACATCAACTCAAAATGCCTGATACCCACCGTGGAAGTTGTCTATGAGCAAGGCATGATCTTTGCTGGTGTTCGTTTCTAATTTTCATGAAGGAATTGCATGGCATCAGAGTGAGCTTGATGATGGTGGTGTGGATTTCATTCTATTTCAGATAAAGTTTTCATCACTCTCTAAATACAAAGTCAAGCCATGGCTCATGCGTCCTTGAAGAAAAAAAGGGAAAATACAAGAGAGTCCATGATGTAAAATCTATTACTTCCTTTGTGTTCTGAATTGTTTCTCTCAACTTAGAATGAGGGTATCTAGAGAACTGTATCTGGTGTCAAAAATCCACTTCTCGTTACCTGAGTTAGTTGCCAAATAGATCATCTCAGGCAGTTGTCTGGGGAAAGTACTACTACTACATTGAAAACTTCAGTACCAGTTACCTAAATGGTTTCTGCTGACCTGCTTGTGAGGTGTGTAGGTCATAAATCCACCCCTTAGATGGACAGCAGTGGTTAGGGTAGTATGCAGTTACAAAAATGCAAAGAAGAGTAGAACTCGTTGGAAATCTATAGAAAATTCTGCATGCGTGTTAACATACAGGTATTCATGCCACCTACCTCTCGGTCCTCATTGGCTGATGCTCTCTCCATCCTCACTGGCCAATATATCCCTTGCGCTTCCTCCATGCCTTATTTCTATTCTTCCTCCTTCATTCTAATTCTCTGTAAATGTACGGTGTTTTATTAGCCCAGAATCAGAGTTGAGAAACATTATTTGAGAGCAGTCCAATAGTGTTTCCATTCCTATGCTAAGTTTTATCTCTTCTTAATAATATAGACCCCAAATTTCAAGGGGAGAGAGAGGTGATAGATTTGTAGGGAACTCTATTTACCTTTACAGGTAAAGGTATTAAGTTCTCATCCAGAGTCCCTGGGTAATGCAAATGGTTAAGCAATCAGTTGCTAAACAAAATGTTAGCAGATCAAATTCACCTAGAGACTCTTTGGAATAAAGGTCAGTAATTTATGCTGATACATATGGATGTATAAAAAATCTTATCTTCGCATTTTTTCCTCTTTATTTATCATCTGGATGTTTCTTCAGTTTCCTCACCAGTAAGGAGTAAACAATCCTTCTATGTCACAACCATAAGCACATCTATGGCATGGTTGTACAACAGTTTGTTTATTCGTTTGAGAGACCATTGAGAACAGGGAGTGTGCCTTTCTAATTTTTACGTATAACAGTCTAGAACGGAATTAGATAAAAGTAAGTGTACAATTGCTACCACCATTAGTTTCAAAACATTTTCTGTCTTCTTGAACTCTGATATCAGCTCCCTTTTATCCCCCCTCCCCCCCAGGAATCCTTATTACATTACTTATTATTATTTGCTGTATATTACACCATCCAGCGTGTCCATTTAGCTGTAATTCTGTTATTCACTCTCCTTCAGTGGGGTTATACAGTCATCATTGCTCTCAGCTCCTCCCTCACCCCTCCCCACCATCCCGTAACCTCAGAGAATCATTATTCCCGTTACTGATTCTGAGGAGTTATCTCTCTTGGCTTTCATGCATCGAACGATCTTAATTATACAAATGAACATATGCAGATCTAATGAGGTCAATGAGGTAAAATAATGACCATAATAGTAAGAGGAGAAAATAATAAAGAAATAGGAGAGAGTCATGTGTTTCATCAGTACTATACTGCTCCCTAGATTTATCACCACTTCCATGTGGACCTTCTGTGAGGGACTGTCCAATTGTCTTGTGGGTGGTTTCAGGGTCTGCACTTTGCCTATTCTCCTTCAAGTTAATTTGGTTTTCTCACCCTTGAAAGTTACCCTGTAATTTGTTTTCTTCTCCGGTTTTAAAAAAAATCTTTTTTTAAATTAAAAGATCATTTTATTAAGGGTTCTTACAGCTCTTATAACAACCCATACATCAACAAACCCAGAGACAAGGGAACAACAAGTGATCCAAATCGGTAGTGATGGGAGTGTAGGAGGCTTATAGGGCGTGGTCAAGGGTATGTAACCAAGAAGAATTACTGAAACCCTAATGAAGGCTGAACATGATAGTGGGACGAGAGGAAAGTAAAAGGAAATAGAGGAAAGAGCTAGGAGGCAAAGGGCATTTATAGAGATCTAAATAAAGGCATGTATGCATGCAAATATATTTATATATGAGGATGTGGAAATATATCTATGTGCATATATGTATAGATTTAGTATTAAGGTAGCAGATAGACATTGGGCCTCCGTTCAAGTACTCCCTCAATGCAAGAATACTTGGTTCTATTAAACTGGCATTCCATGATACTCACCTTCCCGTCACAATTGCTGAAGACAAAGCAGGTGCATAAGCAAATGTGGCAAAGATGTGGCATAAGCAAATGGTGCCCGGCTATCAAAAGATATAGTATCTGGGGGTCTCAAAGGCTTGAAGGCGAACAAGTGGCCATCTAGCTCAGAACCAACAAAGCCCACATGGATGAAGCCCACCAGCTGTGGGATCACGAGGTGTTGAAGGGATCAGGTATCAGGCATCAAAGAACAAAAATTCAAATCATTGTGAATTAGGGGGAGTGCAGATTAGGGACCCAAGACCCATCTGTAGGCAAATGGACATCCCCTTACAGGAGGGTCTCAGGGAGGAGACGAGTCAGTCAGGGTGCAGTGTAGCAATGATGAAACATACAACTTTCCTCTAGTTCATAAATGTTACACACACACACACACACACACACTATCATGATCCCAATTCTACCTTACAAATCTGGCTAGACCAGAGGATGTACACTGGTACAGATAGGAACTGGAAACACAGGGAATCCAGGACAGATCATCCCTTCAGGGCAAGTTCTGAGAGTGGCGCTACCATTAGGGTATAGGGAGGTAGGGTGGAAAGGGGGAATTGACTACAAGGATCGACACAAAACCTCCTCCCTGGGGTACAGACAACAGAAAAAATGGATAAAGGGAGATGTCGGACAGTGCTAGACATGACAAAAACAATAATATATAGATTAAATATGGTTCATGAGGGAGGGGGAGCAGGGAGGGAGGCAAAAAATGAGGAGCTGATGCCAGGGCCTAATGTGGAGAGCAAATGTTTTGAGAATGATGAGGGCAATGAAGGTACAAATATGCTTTACACAATTGATGTATGTATGGATTGTGATAAAAGTTGTATAAGCCCCTAATAAAATGATTTTTTTAAACTCATACTTTAATTGTATCAAGCATATTTTACATATGTTGCCATCATTAATTTCTACACAGTTACTTTCTATTTGAGCTTTTGTTCTCAGCTCCTCTTTTTACCCTCCCTCCCTCCACACCCTCATGACCCCTTGATAAATTATAAATTATTATCATTTTCATATCATACACTGACCACTGTCTCTCTTCCCCTGGAGTTTCTGTTTTTCATCACTCAGGGGGGCAGTGGGGTGGAGAGTTTATGTATCAATCATTGCAATCGGTTCCTCCTTCCTCCCCTCCTGGTATCATACTCCTATTCCTGTTCCTGTATTCCATGTATCGTGAATTCTTATTTCTTATCTGTACCTGTGTATATGTGCCAGTCTAGCCCACTGTGAAAGGTTTCCTCAGTGCTATATGAACCCTGGTTGGCTATCCCTTCCTTGTGACTCTTCTGAGATGGAATTTCCCATTCTCTAGAAATGAATTTTGGGTCTTTGCTCTGATCCCCCCTCATTCACAACAATGTGGTTTTGTTTGTTTGTTTGTTTGTTTGTTCGGGCCTTCAGATGCCTGTTACCTGATCCCATTGAAACCTCAGGATTTCACATGCTGGTGTTCTTCTTTCATGTGGGCTTGTGGCTTCTCAGCCAGATGGCCACTTTTTTATGCAAGACTAGATGTCATCTTACCTGCTTTGGGGGACTTGACATCAGATATACTTGCTGGGAGACACTTGGTAAAGCAGAAAGCCAGCAAAATTGAAGATGACCTTCCAGGAGATGGACTGACATGGCAGCTGCGACAACAGGCTCAAACAGAGCAGCTATGTGTGCAGCTGGCTCAGGATCAGGCTGTCTCCTTCTATAGTAGGCCGGGTGTCTATGAGTTGTAATCGACTCAATGTCACCTAACATCCAGAACAGTACTGATGCTTTTGTTCTTCCAAGCTGTTGCGATTGTTGTTAGGTGCCATCAAGTCAAGTCCGACCCACTGCAATCCTGTGCACAACAGAGAGGGAAACGCTGCCCAGTCCCACCCCATCCTCACAGTGATTCCTGTGCTTGAGCCAGTTGTTACAGCCACCTGACATTTTTACTAGTTTGGGGAATTTTGTCTATGTGTTCAATCACTGGGGCTCTCTCAGCACCTAGAATGGAGTCTTGCACATAGCTGACAATGAGTGAATATTTGCTTCCTGACTCATTTCTTCCAGCATGAAAGAAAAAATGATGCTCTTTTTTAAAACCTATATTCTAAATCCCATCCTTCTGATAGCTTGATCTCTCTTTCCTGTCTCTGTACATCACTTTGTGTCTTCTGGTTCTTTCCTTACAGCTTAACAAAATACTCAGATCTCTTTTCACCCTAGTAAAAAAAGGTGTAAAAAGACACACCTCAATCACCACCACCTTAGGTACACTCAGAGGTTTTATTAATGACTAGAAATCTGAATCTTACAGTAGCCACAAAAATCTCCAAAATTTTAGCCTAAATATGATCTATAGCTCCTCATTTCCAGCTTTCCTCAACTTCCAGATGATGATGCCCCCAAAATGCTGTGTACATGTTCTTGCTAAGATTAAAATTACTTTCTTCTCTCCACCAGCACTAGCAGCAAGCTGCTTGTGCCACCTAGGTACCTAGGTGTTTTACTAATTAAGTTTATATATATCTATAGATAGATGATAGATATAGTGAGATCATTATAGATTCACATGCAATTGTGACAGAGTTGTGCAGTCATCATGCATCCTTTCCCCAATGTGCCCCCAGTGGTTATCATCTTGCAAAATGACAGGATAATATCAAAATAAAATGTCCACATTGATACAATTTGCAGACCTTCAGATTTCTTCAGTCATTTTTACACTGTTTGTGTGTGAAGCCTACCTTGTATTTTCAAATCTATTGAGTATTTTATAACCTTGTCACCTTTGATTATTGGTTGATTTAAATTTAGTAAGGCTAGTATATGATTAGTACGGACTAGTCTAAGCCCAAACCATGGGCTGAGAACCCGACTCAGAAATGCGACCAGAAAAGCTGAAGCATAAAGAGAAAGAGAGAGGGAAGTTCTCGGTGTCTCTCTTATGAAAGACCCCCAAGGAGGCATCATCAGGCTTTGGCCAGAATGAGAGTTTGAATTCCATCCCTACCTCCACACAAACTCACTCACTGCCATTAAATTAATTAAACTCATGGCGACCCTATAGGGCAGGGTAGACCTGCCCTCGTAGCTTTCTGAGATTAATTCTTTACTGGAATAGAAAGCCTCATCTTTCTCCCACAGAACAGCTTGTGGTTTGGAACTGCTGACCTTGTAGGTTGGTTGTCCAATGTGTATAACTCACTCTACCCAGATACTAAATTCTAATCTTCACACCCAGTAACTTGAAATGGGAAAAATTCAAATATATATTTTTTAATTCAAATATTTTTAAAAGCATTTTATTGAGGGATCATATAAATCTTATCACAATCCATTCTTTCAAGCACATTAAATCAAATATTTTTTATGGAACTCATGCTACACATTATTTCCTGATGATAGCATTAGGGGAGCATTTTTTAAAGATCAATTTATTGGGGATCCTTACAGCTCTTATAACAATTCATACATCAGTTGTAGCAAGCATATTTGTACATAGGTTGCCATCATTATTTTCTAAACATTTATTTTCTATTTGAGCCTTTTGTATCAACTCCTCTTTTTACCTCCCATCCTCCCACACTTGTGACCCCTTGATGCATGCTCCAGTCTAGCCAGAACTGAAAGGTAGGACTGGGGTCATGATAGTGGGGATGAGGAAGCCTCAAAGAGCCAGAAGAATATTGTGTTTCATCGGTGCTACACTGCACCGGGTTGACTCATCCCTTCTTTGTGAACATTCTGTGAGATGTCCTATTGTCTACAGATGGGTTTTGGATCTCTGCTGCTGCGACCCTTCTCATTCTCAACAATATGTTTTTGTTATTGTTGTTGTTTGGGGGTCTTCTTATGCTTGTTTCCTGATCCTGTTGACACCTCATGATTGCACAGGCTGGTATGTTTCTTCCATGTGGGCTTGTCGCTTCTTTGCTAGATGGCTGCTGGTTTAACTTCAGTCCTTTAAGACCCCAGACACTATATCTTTTGGTAACCAGGCACCATCAGCTTTCATCACCACATTTTCTTATGCACCCATTTTGTCTTCAGCTATCATGCCAGGAGGGTGAGCATCTCAGAACACCAGATTGTTAGAGCAAAGTGTTCTTGCACTGAGGCAGGACTTGAGCAGAGACCCAACATACATCCACTACCTCAGTGTGTTGCCATATAAATATATGTACATAGGCCAATTTCTCTATTTTTATGAATTAATGTATTTACATAAGTACACACCTATCTTTGCTTCCTAGATCTTTCCTCTGTTTCCTTTTACCTTCCTCTTTTCCCACCATCACGCTCGCCCTTCTTCTGCCTCTTAGTAATCCCTCACAGCTAGACTGCATTGCTCCAGCACCCCCAGGGTCTCTACATCCTCCTGGTTGTTGATTTTAATTCCCTAGTTGTTCCCTTGTCTATGGCATTGTTTGATCACTGCTCCTTCCCTGTTCTCCTCCTCCTCCCAAGTCCCGCCAGAACCAATGATCCTGTTGCTTTCAACTCAGATTTGCTTCCATGTCTATCTTATATAGGTAGAGAAAACAACAATAATGGAGACAAAACAAAAATAAAACAAAAGTTTGAATAAAAAGGGGGAGGGGAAAACTAGCACACAAAAAAAACAAAACAAAGCATGCCTATTTCTAGGTCTGTCTACTGACCTTATGACTATCTCCCTACTAGTCCTGGGGGGTTCTGGGAACTGCCCCTCCTAACCTGAAGTCTATTTGGGGGGATTTTGTGACTTTGTGGCTTTGCTTTGTTCTCGTGACTGATCTGTTAACTTCCCTTCTTGGTTCACCATCTGTTAAGGGGGTCAGACCAGGCTCACCCCCACTGTGTGTCCCCAGTATTGTGCTCTGTCACAGTATGCTCCACCATGTCTGGAGCTGTTGTCGACCCTACAGTCCTCCCTGTGCCATAGTAGCTCCTGCAGGGACATTGTCCTCAGGGCTTGGTGTGCCAGTATGGGGTCTAGTCCCTCACTCTCTCGTTTTCCTTCTTGGTTTGCTTCTTTATGGTCATGGAAGGCAGGCCCCCCTCCCCAACCTGTACATTTCCTGCTGTCCTCTGTAACCCATACTTCTAGGGAAGGCACAGTTTGGCTCTGATTGGGGCTGGAGGAGAGTGGTTCTTATAGTAGAAAATGTTGACTGTGACAACAAGAATATACTATCTATAGGAACTCAAATTAGCCATTCCAATTCTTTCTCCAAAAATGTTCTGTGACAATTGAGCATTATAACTACCAGAGGAAACACTTCTCTTCTCGTGGGGTCTGATGGGCAAAGAGATTTGTTGTTTTTGAGAGACTGCATAGGGACCAAACCATTCAGACCCTCATCTTCCCAGGAAAATAACAAGGAACAGAGAAAACATAAGATCCAGGTAGCATGATTTAAATGCAAATACTTATCTCTCTCTGGGTAGCACTAAAGTTAACAACTGATGAACCAGAAAATGGAAATATTTGTGTGATATGGAAACAAAAAGAAACATGAATTGCTTTTCCTTTATTATGTGGCATGAACATAAAGCTGGCAGTTTTATGCCTCACTAGAGAAAATAAAGTCATGTTATCACAAACTTAATAATGTGTTAATATAACATGAGTTTTGACAAGAATCTCCTGCTGCTTGAAATAATATTTTCAGCATATTTGTAAATAAATGTCTTCAATATCCGCAAGCCCTAAAAATGAGACATGTGGAGATAGAGCTGGGAGAAAGTAGTGAGCGGGGTGAATCTTCTATGATTTAATAGTTCTTTGACATGCCTGGAGTGTCTAAATCATTTTGAGGAACCAAGATTTATATATGTATCGAAACCCACACCAAACCCACAGCCTTGATATCTCTTCCAGCTGTTCTAGAGGACACAGTAGATTTATCCCACATGGTTTTCTAGGCTCTACGTTTTTATAAAAGTAGACCACCTCACCCTTTTCTTCGAGCAGCGTTGAGCAACTAGTCTTTGGTCTACAAGCTCAACACGTTAGCCACTGTGCACTGTACAAAAAGGGCTCCCTCTAAACATGTGGGTGTGTATTATATATATATATATATATATATATATATATATATATATATATATATATACATACACACACACTTGTAGCCTAGGTTAGATCTTAAATGACTAAATGCACACACGCACGCATACACACAGAAGGGTGCTCAAAAACTTGGGAAATTTTAACTAAAAGATGCACACATTATTTGAGCAACTTCCAACATCATGTTTGCACCTGATCCTAGAAAGTTATATATGACAGGCAAACAGAAAGGATTGAAAGTCAGACTAGTTCCACTTACAGGGAATAATTATGAATATAGGTATAAGCTACATCGAATAGCTTTCCAGAATTCCAGAAAGGCAGAGCTCCTAAAATAATGTCATGAGTAACTTATTAGGGTTTGAAATAACATATAACTGTGCCTTACAGGAATACATAGAAAAATAAAAGATAGTATTGTGATTGGTGACTGACAAAAGTAAAATATAAATAAATAAAAGATTAAAAAGTAGCTCCTCCTACTTATGAATTAATCATTCTGGTTTCTTTGCATTGCCCTTGTAAGTCATGCCATTATGGCTTATTTTGGTTCTGCATGACTTTATGGTTTCCTTTTTGTTTTCGTCTTTATGTTTGGAGACGTAATGACCACAAGCTTGAATTCCCAATATGTTTAAACTCTTTATTCAGCTGAAATAACTTCACACCCACAAGGGCTATAAAAGCTGATCAGTGGAAAGACTCCGTGAGATTAAGGTCTATTTTTACAGCACACAGCAGAGCGTTCGCTACAAAGTACATGCTGAATAAATATACAGTAGGGTTCGGGAGTCAGCTGTTTGTAGGCCAGACAGGAAGTGAGGAATATTCATTGTCTAGAATGTAGTAAGGAGCTTGTTTGTGGCACTGTACGAGGGGACTGTTCTGAACCCTGGTTTGTGGAAGGCTATGGAGCACAGGGGACGCCCAAAATCTGTTTGCAGGGTACTCACGTGATTTAAGCCTCTGGTGAATTGCCTCTGACTATTTTCGGGGTGGTGAATAGCCTGGCTCTGGGACAGAGAGCTTGTATAGTCAATGATGGCATATGCAGTTAGGTTACAATGTAACACCGTATCATGGGATCTCTCTTTGGACCCATTTCAAATTTGTTCCAGGTTCTAATGTCTTCTGCTTTCTTTTCCTTCTATTTATTTTATTCTTTTATTAAACTAGCAAAACTGTGAAATTATTGTCTCTTGACATAGCCTGCATCCAGTTATGTGTAATTTTTTTGATTTTAATAGTTTAATGGACTTATAATTCACATATCTCTGCTTTCTTTTCAATTAAGGATTTTCCCTATTTTATTGTGTTATTGTTGCTGGGGTTTTGTTTGTATGCTTGTTTCTTGATTCTGTGTTGTTTTATTTTCTGTGCATGAAATCCTGGATAGATAAATATATAGAGAAAATAACTTGATAATTATCTAGGATTGATAATTATCTAGGGACATGGCAGGGGAGGTTGGGGTGAAATGGGGAGCTAACCACAATAGCGACAAGAAAGAAAGAAGAAAGTTTTCTGTAATTGATTGTGGTGATGATGGCACAACTCTTCTTAATAGGATCGAATTACTGAGTCGTATGAATGTGAATTCTATGTCAATAAAAAAGATAATGAAAGTTTGCCATGGGCTTTTTGAAGCCGCCTCACATGTAAGTGTGTATGTATATAAAGCAGTAACATAGGTGTTTATTATGACTATCAAGCCAAATGTAAAGTAGACCTTAATCCCCTCCTGTGAAGCAGGCAAAATAGACCTTTCTCAGAAATGAGAAAGACCCCTGATCCTTGACATAGCTAGCATATAGTTGATATATGCACAGTTGATCCTTGAGTCAACTAACCTTAACTTAGGCCATTACAGTCAGGGAGCAATTGCCATCTGTGACAGCTGGATGATTTGATTTCAACTTAAATTTTTGAAAGTGAAGTGTAGGGGTGGAATCCAACCTGTCAATCAGGTCAAAGCCTGATGACACCTCTTGGATGCCATAAGCCTTTTTATGTACGAGGGAGAGACACTTGGAACTGCCTCTCTTGGCCACTGAGCCTTCCTGTTTGCCAAGAATTTGCCTCCTCATGTGGGCCACCTGGCCCTGAGAGCTGTCTGGGCCCTGCCACGTTTCCTCTGACTTTGGGTCCACACAAGTGTACCCCCTACCTGGGATCTTCCCACTTTATGCTTCAGTTTTTGTGTCATTCACCTGCAGCTACATGGTTCTAAAGAGAGACGAATGGATTGGTATCAGACTTAGGGACTTTAGGTGAACAGTGCTTGGTAGACTTCTTGATATCAATTTACTTCTTTTTTATATAAATCATTTTATTGGGGCTCATACAACTCTTATCACAATCCATACATACATCAATTGAGTAAAGCACCCTTATACATTCATTGCCCTCATCATTGTCAAAATTCACCTTCCACTTGGGTTCCTGGAATCATCTCATTTTCCTTTTCTCCCTCCCCCTCCCTCCCCCTCCCTCCTGACTCCACGCTCCCTCACGAACCCTTAATAACTTATAAATTATTATTCTATCCTATCTTACACTGCCCGGCATTTACCCTCACCCACTTTCCTGTTGCCCATCCCCCAGAGAGGAGGTTACATGCAGATCCCCAAGATTGGTTCCCCCTTTCAACACCCTCTTCCATCCTGGAGTTGCCACTCTCACCGCTGGTCCTGAGAGGTTCATCTGTCTTAGATTCCCTGTGTTTCCAGATCCCAACTGCACCACTGTGCATCCTCTGGTCCAACCAGGTCCGCAAGGTAGAACTGGGATCTTGATAACTGAGGGGGAGGAAACATTCAAGAACTAGAGGAAGGTTTTGAGTTTCATTGTTGCTACACTGAACCCTGAGTGACTCATCTCCTTCCCACTACCCCTCTACAAGGGATGTCCAGCTGTCTACAGATGGGCATTGGGTCCCCATCATGCACTCCCCTCATTCCGCCTTTGTTGCTTGAAACCTGGTTCCCTTGGCCCTTCATGATTACCCATGTTGGTGTGTTCCTTCCATGTGGGCTTTGTTGCTTCTGAGCTAGATAGTCGCTTATTTACTTTCAAGCCTTTACATCCCCAGACACTGTATCTCTCAACAGCCGGGCACCATCAACCTTCTTCACCACACTTACTTATGCACACATGCGTCTTCAGCGTTTATGTGGGGAAGGTGATCACACAATGATGGTTTTTGTTCTTTGGTGTCTGCTACCTGATCCCTTCAACACCTCATGTTCACTTAGGCTTGTGTGCTTCTTCTCTGTGGGCTTTGTTGCTTCCAAGCTAGATGGCCACTTGTTTGCCTTCAAGCCTTTAAGACCCCAGACACTATATCTTTTTGATAGCCGGGCACCATCAGCTTTCTTCACCACATTTGCTTATGCACATGTCTGTCTTCAGTGATCATGTCAGGAAGGTGGGTATCATGGAATGACCATTTAACTGAGCAAGGTGCTATTGTATTGAGGGACTGTGCGCAAGGAGACCCAATGTCCACCTGCTACCCTACTGCTGAACCTATAAATATATGCACAAAGGTCTATTTCCCCCATAATCATAAATATATTTACATATGTACATGTCTGTATTTAAGCTTCTATGTATGCCCTTTGCTTCCTACTCCTTTCCTCTATTTCCTTAACCTCTCCTCCTGCCCCACTACCATATTCAGCCTTCATTCTGGTTTCAGTAATTCCTCTCAGTTACCTTGCCTTTGGTCACTCCCTATCAGTCCTCCCATCCCCTCCCTCCACTGGTTTTGAACCACTTGTTGTTCCCTTGTCCCTGGGTGGGCCAACACCTCCTCCCTTCCCCTACCTCCCACACTCTCATGTCCCTCTGGGACCGTTGGTCCCGTTATTTTCTTCTCACATTGTTTGTTCAGTCTATCTCTTCTAGGTGGACTTGCAGATATAATAATATATGCATAAAATGCAGATGGCTTTGACAGCACCAAAGTGGCACATAAGAACATGGTGTCAACAGCAGCAACGCCGACACACTAACAAACAAAAAAGCCACTGGCATACAAAATTTAAAAGCAGATAAAAAAGAAAAAAAACAAAACAAAAAGACAACAAAAAAACTGTTAGTAGTTCAAGGTCTGCTTGTTGGCCTTTAGGAGTGTTTTCTGGATGAGTCTGGTGGGGTGCCATGTCCTGACCCCAAATTCCATCCTTTATACTCCCTCGGGACCTCCTTTCTCTGCTTCCCCCGCTGCTCCGTTGCACGCCCCCAATGTTTTGCCTCAGTGTGGTGGGTTCAGCTCAGTCGCACATCCCCCATGGTGTCTCAGGTGCTGTCCCGTGTAGGGCCATGGGTCAGTGGTCAATTTACTTCTTGATAGCAACCTCTTTCTCATAGGTAGTTGAGTATCAGGGGATTTGTTTCTCTAGACAACCAGCCTAACACACCATCTCTCTACTGCTGGAGCACATCACCGCCCTTCCCATTCCAAGGACTGCTGTATAATCTTTTCCCCTAATTCTTTCCCAGTCTAACTTTTACCCACCCTTGGGAATCTAACTGCTGAGACCTCCCTTCTCCAGGACGTCTACCCTCATTACCCTCATGCATGTCCTTGACTAGAGCACCTCTCTCTCTCTCTCTCCTCCCCCCCCCCCCTTGAATATTTTCCTCCCTTGTAGCAATGATCACAACTCCAACCAGTCTCTGGACTTACACGTTCCCCTCTGATGGGCCTCATCTGTCTTGGTGATTGTGCTAACTCTTTCTGAATTTAACAACCCCCTTCGGAGTGCCAGCGCAAATTCTCCCTACTATGGAGTCAATTCCAACTCACAGCACCCCTCTCAGGCAAAGTGGAACTGTCCCTGTGGGTTTCTGAGACTGTAACTCATTACAGGAGTAGAAAGACTCATTGTTCTCCCAAGAAGCAGGCTTATAGCTTCGAACTGCTGTCCCCACAGCTAGTCAATAAAAGGGGTTATTTTTAAACCAGGGATGTCAAATCCAAAAACTACATCTTAGAACAGTAAATAAGAGGATTAAAGACTGGTTCATGATTATAAAAGACAAACACGTTTGAGATTCAATAAGTAAATGAGACGGAATAGGGATAAACATGTGGGGGCTGCAAAGACCCCTGGGAAAAATAGACTCACACCATAATGGAATGCGTCCGTGAACTTTTTCAAGTCCCCTCATATGATGCCCACTCTTAAATGAAAACAAACCAAAAGAAACAAGTAACAACTTAACAGGTTCTTAACGATCGCCAGCAGTGCAGATTAACCCTCTGGGGAAATGAGCATGCATTTGCAGCCAGGCCTGGCTGTCTGTTTAATCCCTGTTCTGTTCTGTGTGAAGCAGACTGGAACTACCCCAGACCCGCTCCATCCTCACGGTCATCATATACCAGCCCCTGTGTCTTTCGTCCTTTTCCCCCGGCAATAGTTGGTATATAAAATGTGGGCCAAAGCTCATGGTCAACTTCCATGAAAAACAAAAAATTGCTTTGGCCAGATCTGCACCAAGTTTCGGGAAGGACCACTGCTGGAGAATGTGCTTTGGAAAGCTAGCTTCCAGCCATCCTGGAGGGCACTACTGCCCTCTTGTGCCTTAATAAGGTAGTCATCAAAGAGGGAGCAGGCCAGCGCCTGTGCAGCTTCTGCAACAGCGCTGCAGAGAACCCTTTGAAGTGGCCCTCAGAGCACTAAACAAGCAGCCAGCTAGGAGAGAGTGACAAGCCCAGGGCTCTGCTGGACCAGCCTACCCAGCCCCCAGTGGAGCGAAGATAAGGAGTCACTACACCCCTCCCCTCAGTGAGCTTGGAAGGCCCAAGGCGCTGGCAGGCTATTCCTCCCAGCAATGTTTCACACCAGGAAAAGATGAGGAAAAGTAGATGAAGCTCAAATATTGGCAACAAACAGAATGGAAATAAGCACAAACCGTATTTCCTCAACCTGTACCAGAGTTTCGGGGTCTCAAGAATGCTCCTAGAAATAGCAGTTTCCCAGGGGGACATGTAGTAGAGGCCTGTAGTGGTGGCATAGTGCATAAGCATTGGGCTGTGACCTTCATGGTCAGTAGTTCACAACCACCAGCAGCTCCGAGGGAGAAAGATGGGGCATTCTTATCCCATAAACAGTTACAGTTTGGGAAACCTGCAGGGGTTGCTATGAGTCATCATTGACTCTATGGCAGTGAGGTGTGGGGGAAATATAAGGATCCCTAATTCCCTCAGGTTAGGCAGTGGACTGCTAGCCAATAGGTCGGTGGTTCAAATCCACTAGTAGCAGCCCTGTGGGTGAAAGTTGAGGCTGTCTGCTGAGATCAAGAGGTGCATGATAGTGGACAAGAGAAAAGTAAAAGGAGATAGAGGAAATAAATGAGGCAATGGAAATTTATCAAATTACAAATACAGGCATGTACATATGTAAATACATTTATATATAAAGATAGGGAACTAGATCAATGTACATATATTTGTATATTAAGTACTAATGCAGCAGGCATACATTGGGCCTTTACTCAAGTATTCCCTCAACACAATAGCACTTTGTTCTAATAACCCTGCATACTGTGATGCTTGCCTTCCCAACACAATCACTGAAGACAAAATGGGTGCATAAGCAAATGTGGTGAAGAAAGTTGATAGTGCTCGGCTATCTTAAAGGCTTGAAGATAAACAAGTGGCCCTCTAGCTCAGAAGCAACAGAGCCCACATGGAAGATGCACACCAGCCTGTGTGACCACGAGAGGTGCCAAAGGGATCAGGGATCAGACATCAAAGACCCAGAACAAAAATCATATCAATGAGAATGAGGTGGGGGGGGGGCAGAGTGGAGACCCAAAGTCCATCTGTAGATAATTGGACATCCCCTCACAGAAGAATCACAAGGAAGAGACAAGCCAGTCAGGGTGTTGTATAGTACCAATGAAACATACAACTTTCATCTAGTTCTTTAATACTTTCTCTCCCCACTATCATGACACCAGTTCTACCTTACAAATCCAGCTGGACCAGAGCATGTACACTGGTACAGATAAGAGCTGGAAACACAGGGAATTCAGGACAGACACACCCCTCAGGACCAGTAATGAGAATAAAAATACCAGGAGGGCAAGGAGAAGGTGTGGACAGAAAAAGGGAACTGATCACAATGATCGACATATAACTCCGTCCTAGGAGGATGGACAACAGAAAAGTGGGTGAAGGGAGACATCACCGGTCAGTGTAAAACATGAAAAATAGAATAATTTGTAAATTTTCAAGAGTTCATGAGGGAGGGAGGGGGGATATGAGCTGATACCAAGGGTTCAAGTAGAAAGAAAATGTTTTGAAAGTGATGATGGCAGCATAGGTACAAATGTGCTTAACAATGGATGAATGCATGGATTGTGGGAAGAGCTGTGAGAGCCCTAAATAATGTGATTTTTAAAAAGTGTGCTGTGTCATAAACCCTATAAAAGACTCCATGGCGTATGTGTTTGATAGCCCAGTCAGATCCGAAAATTCCTTTCTCAGAATTGCTGCTAAGGAGGCAAGTCCAATGGTGAGTGATGCAAGACTTGGGAGTTCTGTTTGACCGTGTCCTCCATCCTCCTTCCCAGGAAAGCAGCTGGAAGGCAAGGAAAAGCATAAAGAGAAGTTGGTCAGGAAATGTGAATGGTGCCCTCCATCTCCCCACCCCTGACATGTTTTTATTGCATTTGTCCTGTTGTATTCTAGTGAGTAGCACTGTGTGAGTCTGGGTTGACTAGAGAAACAAATTCATTGACACTCCTACGTGTGTAAAAAAGAGCCTTATAGAAAGAGTAATTGTACATTAAGAAAACATCCCAGCCCAGTCCAGATCAGATCCATAAGTCCAATATTAGACCATATATCGGATACCAATCTATAAACTCCTCTTCAGACTCATAAAACACATGCAATGATGCTGAATGCAGGGAGATTACAGGCCAGTGTGTAGAAAGTCTTGTGGATCCAGTGGCAGTGGAAGCATCTCAGCATTGGCAAGGGTCTCCATATGGTTCCTCCAGCTCAGGGAACTAGCGTAGCTCCATGTGTCTGGTGAACTGCAGTGCCTCCCAGGGAGTGAGCATGTGTCCCATCTCCAGAGAGCTACTTATTTCCTCAGTGCCTCCAACTGAGGTCATCAAGCTGCAACCTGATTGACAGATTAACTCGATCCCTTCACTCTTAAGTCTCAAATTGACAACAGATTATCTAACTTCCACAGCACTATGAAATATATTTGAGTGAATATTTGATGCACTTCTGGTTCCCCTGTAGACTGTCATCTTCAAGAGAGTGGGGAAAGGCCTACTGATTCATTAGTAATATCTCTCACTGTCATGGAGCAATACTGACACATCGGGACCCTGCTGTGGGTTTCAGAGGCTGTCACTATTTATAGGAGTAGAAGCACCCCAGGGGTGGGTCCCAACCAGCCACGCCCATACTTCTGTGGACACCGAGAGTGCACCCTCCCACGGCTCCCCACCCATTTCATTCCCCTTCCCACAGGACCCCTATGCACATGCTCTGGCCCCTCCTGCCCCTTGGTAGGGCTCACGTTGCCACCCAGTGGCTGCAGTTCAAATTGCAGCCCACCCCCTGATGCTCCACCACCCCCAGCCCTCCCTGCACCCCTTCTCTCTTCCCAAGCTCTCCTCCACCAAGTGGTACAGATACAGACAGTTGGGGTTCCCACTGCCTACAGGAGGGGACCTGCAATGGCCCTGACTGAGGAGCCAGTGAACCTGGTGTCCCCACCTCCACCCAAGGTGGTGCACAGCAGGTGACCTTGCAGAGTGACCGCCGGCCCCCCAGCTGCCAACCCCACTCTCTAGGATCACTGGCTGCTGGCATGGCCTGCGATGGGGCTGCAGGCGCAGCTGGATCTGGGCACTCTGGGTGCTGCTTCTCAGAGTGCCTCTGCTGGCCATGCTGAGCCACGCTCTCTGCAGGTAGGCCTGGGTGGTGGGACTTTTGGCCCAGGAGCCTAGAAGCCCCCCTGGTGGAGAGCCCCAAACAGGAAGGAGTCCCTGCAATTGGCAGGCCTGACACCATCTTGACCTTGGTGTGACCCCCCACCCCAGGAACCTGCTCTCTGGGGTCAGGGCCATCCACAAGCAGGGGTGTCCTGGCTCTGTCTTTCTCCTGCTATTAAGGCCCCATGTCCAATAAAGATATATACATATATGTTGAATAATTAACTAAGGATATTTTAAATGATTGGTAAGTTGAGAAGCAGTGGGTCAGAAATGTCCCCTTTTTAAAACTTTGTCAGTAGTTACATGTATGACCCCCCTGGTGGTTCTATGGCACAGGTGTTGGGCTGTTAGCCATGGCAGAGAGGTGAAGGTATTGTGCTTCCGTAAAAACTTACAGCCCCCGAAACCCTCTATTGGACCCCTAAGGGTTAGAGTGGGTTAGGCAACACTAGGGATAGTTATACTTGAAGGAGCCCTGATCATGCCATCGGGTATATCCTGGACTACAAAATGCAATATCAGAGGTTCAAACCACCCAAATGCCCCAAGGGAGAAAGATGAGGTTATCTGCTGCCCTAAAGACTTATAGCCTCAACCTCCCTATATAGGGTTACTAAGAAGCAGTATCAACTTGATGGAAGTGTTTTTTGTTGGTTTTTATTTTGTTTTGTTTTCTACTGATTTTGCCTTTCATGGAGACAGACTAGCAAAATACAAAGGCTTTGCCTTCAAACTCAGGTTTGAGCCCCAGTCCCACTAACTTCATCTCTGTCAAACCTTAGAAAACGTTCTTGCTCTTTCTTCCCTGGAGTTGTATATATAATGTGAGAAAATACCTGCTTTGTCTTTCTGCGAAGAAAATGTAGTAAGAACCTCTGCCTCCTACATGATCTGATCCAGTGCCCAGCACACCGTGAGTCATCTTTATAGGTTCATTTTATTCATCCCCCAACACCTACAGACCCTTAAAGCTCCCTGGAATCTACCAGAACAGTCTGACTCATGGCACACCCTGTGTACAACAGAACGAAGCCTCGCCTGGTCCTGCACCATCCCTCACAATGGTTATGTTTGAGTCCATTTTGACAGCTTCTGTGTCCATCCATCTCCTGGAGAGACTTCCTCTTTTTCACTCCCCTTCTACATTACCAAGCATGATGTCCTTCTCCAGGAACTGGTCTCTCCTGACAACATGTCTAAAGTATGTAAGATAAAGTCTCACCATCCTGGCCTCGAAGGAGCATTCTGGTTGCACTTCTGAGATAAATCGGTTTGTTCCCTTGGCAATCCATGGTACTGACATTATTCTTCATCAGCACCGTATGTAAAATGCATCAATTCTTCTTCCGTCTTTCTTGTTTGGTCGCCACCATTCACCTACCTATGTGAAAGTCGCAGGGCTGGAGTCAGGCACACCTTAATGATCAATTTTGTCTCACTAACTTTAGTGATTGTTGCATAAATTTGATTAACAGTTGTGTCTATGGAATTTCTTTGAAGGCAGATAGATCTAATCCTATCAGATAGCATTGTATTTCAGGATAGATCTTGCCATGTATTTTGACAATGAATACAAGGCACTGCTCCCACAGGCTTGTCTCTGTCCACTTGCTATAGTCAGCTCTGCTGGGAGAGGCTGCTCTTTATCAGGTATGCATTGTTCTTATTTATTTAGTTAGTTTTATATGTATTAATCATTTTATTGATGGCTCGTACAGCTCTTATCACAATCCATACATCCATCCACTGTGTCAAGCACATTTGTACATTTGTTGCCCTCTTCATTCTCAAAACAGTTTCTTTCTACTTGAGCCCTTGGTATCAGCTCCTCATTTCCCCCCTCCCTCCCTGCCCCCACCCCTTCCTCATGAACCCTTGATAATTTATAAATTATTATTTTTTTCATATATTACACTGTCCAACGTCTCCCTTCACCCACTTTTCCCTTGTCCATCTCCCAGGAAGTAGGTTATATGTAGATCCTTGTAATCAGTTCCTCCTTTCTACCCCACCCTCCCGGTATCGCCACTCCTAGCACTGGTCCTGAAAGGATCATCTGTCCTGGATTCCCCGTGTTTCCAGTGCCTATATGTACCAGTGTACATCCTCTGGTCTAGCCATATTTGTAAGGTAGAATTGGGATCATTATAGTTGTGGGGGAGGAAGCATTTAGGAACTAGAGGAAAGTTGTATGTTTTATCATTGTTACACTGCACCCTGACTGACTCATCTCCTTCCTGAGACCCTTCTGTAAGGGGATGTCCAGTTGCCTACAAATGGGTCTTGGGTCCCCAATCTGCACTCCCCCTCATTCACAATGATATGATTTTTTGTTCTGATGATGCCTGATACCTGATCTCTTTGACACCTTGTGATCATACAGGCTGGTCTGCTTCTACCATGTGGGCTTTGTTGCTTCTGAGCTAGATGGCCGCTTGTTTACCTTCCAGCCTTTAAGACCACAGATGCTATCTCTTTTGATAGCTGGGCACCACCAGCTTTCTTCACCACTTTTGCTCATGCACCCACTTTGTCTTCAGTGATCGTATAGGGAAGGTTAGCACACAATATGATATTTTTGTCCCTTGATGCCTGATACCTCACCACTTCGGCACTTCATGATCACACAGGCTGGTAAGTTTCTTCCGTGTGGGCTTGGTTGCTTCTGAGCTAGGTGACCGCGTCTTTACCTTCAAGCTTTTAAGACCCTAGATACATTTGATAGCCAGGAACCATCTGCTTTCTTCACCACTTTTGCTTATGCACTCATTTGTCTTCAGCAATCGTATCAGGAAGGTGAGCACACAATGACATGATTTTTGGTTCTTTGATGCCTGATAACTGATACCTTCGGCACCTCTCAGGTATATTTTGAGTTCCTCCTATCCTGAGGGGTTTAATCCTCTGGCACTAACTCTAATGATATTCTATTTCTGCTTTCAGGCTTTCAGTATCTGGCAGTGTTTCAATGATGTCCATGAGGTTTTCGGTGCCCTCAGACGTGGACAGCCTATTCCTTCTTCATAGTCTGTTCTTTGTCTGGAATTTCTGATGAAACGTGTTCACTTGGGGTGACCCTGCTGGTGTTTGAAACATCAGTGACATAGCTTTCAGCATCCCAGCAACACACAGGCCACCACAGTATGACAAACTGACAGACAACTGGTGGCTTTGTGACTCATAGTGACTCTATACATGACAAACAGACAGATGCATGTTTGCAGACAACTAGAAAGGAGGATCTGTTTTACAGCCGCACGGAACTGAGTGTTGGCATCTTGGAAGAGGATGCTAAGCCCCATAGCCACCCAGCCATCTGAGGTGTGACCCTGAGGAGGGAACCTATGGGAGCCATAAAGAACTTCTGACATAACGCAACTTTGATGTAATGAATGATTTTCAGTCACTCCGATTGAGGAAAACTCACACTGAGGCCTTCTCCCATGGCACTATTGTGATTTTGTTGGGTTTTTCTTTTCCTAAAGATGTTTTTGAAGTCTAAAGAATGCATTTGTGTAGTAAGTGACAAAGTGAACATTACCAAAATGAACCTTCTCATTTGGTGCAAAACTGGTAAGAGTATGTCTGAGAGATCTTTCAAGAAAGCAACACTAAAAAAAAAAAAAAAAGAAAGAAAGAAGGCAACGCTACGTGGATTTTAATGAGCGTTCCAGACTTCGGAATACTTCCAAGAAGACTTTTCTTTAAAGCTGAGGCAACTTCTTTTTGAATAACCAACATCAGTTCTGTGAAAAAGATCCCACATGTGTAGAGCACCTACCATTGTGCCAGGATATCTATATGACCATGCGTATAACTCTGTCTTCTCCCCCTCCCCCCACCCGAAAAATGGTCTGCTACTCTGAAGCTCAGGGACCTTCAATCATTTCTTTGTTAATTGTGTAGCCTGTTTATTTCCACTGTAAATATCACATAATTTCCGCTCTCACATCGAGAGCAGAGCTCTAGGTAGAAAGAAACTTTGCCTTTTGACTTGGGTAACTTCAGAGGTCTCAGAGAACTAAACAAATTTCACAACTTCACTCCCGAGGAGCTGATTTGAATCTAGATCTTCACCCAGCTCTCATATCTTTTTCCAAAGATCATGGCTAAACACAGGAGCCTGATGGCATAGTGGTTATATGTTGGGCTGCTAACCACAGAGTCAGCAGTTTGAAACCACCAGCCACTCTGAGGGAGAAAGATAAGGCTTTCCCCTGCTGTCGAGTTGCAGTCTTAGAAATTCATGGGGGCAGTTCTACCCTGTCCTATAAGGTCACTGAATGGGAATTGACTCTATAGCAGGGAGTGAGTTTATGACAAGAGAAGTCACTCCCCACCATTTAATTTGCCCAATGTGAAAATCACCCTGAACCAGATGGGTGTGATCATGACATTCAGAGAATGTAAGGTGCTGACTAATGCAAGTTGTTGTCGTTTTGTTGTGAACCACCGTAGTGTTGGTTCCAACCCATAGCTACCCTCTGCACAAAATAACAAAACACTGCTGGACCCTGTGCCATCCTCACCGTTTCTCTTATGCCTGTTGTTGCAGCTACTGTGTCAACCCATCTTGTCGAGGGATTCTCACTGCCCCCTATTTACGTAACATGATGCCCTTCTCTAGGGACTTGTCTCTCCTAATAAGATGGCCAAAGTACACGAACGGAAGTCTTGCCATCCTTGTCGCTAAGGAATATTCTAGATGTATTACTTTCAAGCCAGATGTGTTTGATCTGTTGGCAACCGGTGGGACATTCTTCTCCAGCACCATCGTTCAGATGCATCAAGTCTTCTCCTGTCTTTTTCAGTCTTCCTTATTCAAGGTCCAAATTTCATGTGCAAATGTGAAGCAGCAAAACACTGAGCACAGTGGTTATATCTGGTCTTTCTAGTGTTTATGACATATGTTTATTTCTATTTCACTTATTTTAATTAATCTGTTCCATCAACATTTCTGATTGGCCATTTTGCAGATGTGGATTCTTAGGCTAAGAGAATGAAATTACTAGGGAAAGTTACAAACACACAATTCATTGAATGGACGTTCAAAACTAGCTCTGTGGTTTTTGATCTTTTTTTTTTTGTAAGCTGAGGGCTGCCGCTGTGGTATTAAAATTGTTGTTTGCTTGTTTGTTTGTTTTTTAATAGCCCTGTGATAGAATGCATGGAGGTTTCTCAATTTTGTGTTGCAACCACAGTGGTATTTCTTGTTCTCGTGGTCTTGCTTTAATTTCTGTGCCCATCAGAATAACAAACCATCGCAGGGGAGGGAGATGAGCTAGAATGGCACTTTGCATTCAAAGTACTCACGGTCAAGTAGATTCTGACTCACAGAAACCTTATAGGGAGAACTGCCTTTATGCATTTCCAAAATTGTAACGCTTGAAGGGAACAGAAAGCCCTCTCTCCTTCTAATCTGCTGGTGGTTTTGAACTGCTGACCTTGCAATTAGCAGCCCAGCGCATCAGCACTATGCAACCAGAGCTCCTCCAGCCTTCAAAATTGTTTCATAATCATTTCTTGGTCTCTCTGGTCATCAGGGTCCGAGATGTATGTAAGAGAAAGGGAAGACTTTGAGTGGAACAGAACAGAGTAGCTAAAATGTTCCCTGAGCATAATTTAATAAAGAAAGACCGAAGGGAATTGCAGAGGCAAAATTAATGTTTTGATGTATGTGGTGTTTTAGTAATATGAAGACATGCTTTTGAGAGTACTACCAGGGCAAATTTATTTTCTAATTTCTTAAAAGGTTAGAAGAAACTTAGTATTTATTTATCCATTCCTGGTAAATATTTCCAGCACTCTCTGTTCGAAGCAGGGTGAGGCTTTGAAGCGGTTGTTCCTTGCCCTGGAGTTATGGACCAAATCTAAAGGGAAGCAGACCTTTGCAGACAGACTCTAGTGTTATTGACACTGCCGATCCTGGGATTGCAATGTTTACATGTTGAACATGCTTCTACATTTGTAGAATAACAGGCATATCTAAGTGGCCATGCTTCTGAGAGGATGGCTTTCAAGTGATGGCTTTCAAAGGATGACTTTCAACCCTTGTTTCAAATGAGAGAGCAAAACTTCAATTTAAAAGAACCTGTGTTTTCACAGGGAGCCCCTAGGGTGTTGTGCATTGGGCTGCAAACCATAAAGTCAGTAGTTGGAACTCACCAGCCCCTCTTACGGAGAAAGATGAGACTGTCTGCTTCTGAAAAGATGGACAATTTTGGAAACCCTACGGGGTAATTCTACTCTGGACTCTCAGCTCCACAGGTCAGTGTGAGTAGGAATCAACTCTATGGCAGTGAGTTTGGGTTGACTTTAAGTCTTCCAACTAGATTCTGGTTAGGTGTTGAAAAGTTCACATCCTTTTGCTTATGAGTGTCTTCATTGTGGTAGGTGGTCAGGCATTCCGTTTTAGCAATTATTGTTGCCATTCCCTTAGAGTTGATGCCAATTCTGAGCAACACTGTGGGACAAAATAAAACTGTCCCATGGGATTTCATAGGTTTTCCTCTTTATATATTTATTTTAATCTTGAAAAGGGAGATTGATTAAATTCCGTCTCAGGTACACTGAACACATTATTAGGAGAGACTGGTTCTTGGGGGAAAAACATTATGCTTGGTAAAGTGGAAGGTCAATGAAAAAGAGGAAGACTGCCAATGAGGTGGACTGAGAGGGTAGATGTACCAGTGGCCTCAAGCTTAACAACAACCATCGTAGGGATGGGTCAGGATGGGGCAGTATTTCATTCTGTTGTATTTAGGCTCACTATGACTCAGAGATGGCTTGAGAGCACCTGAAAACAACAGATACTCACAACTTGGCCAGGAGGTAACATGATGATAAATGGAGCAAAGTTGGACATCGTCAAGGAGGCCACCTTGTTTGAATCCACAACCAATGCTCGTGGGACCAGCCATCAAGAGAGCAAAGGACATATTGCATTGGGTGAATCTGCTGCCCAAGCTTTCTTCAGGTGTTGAGACAACAAAGATGTTCCTTTGAGGCCTGACCCATGCCATGATACATACCCCCCATGCATGTGAAAGTTGGACATCGGATAAGGATGGCCGAAAAAGGATCAATGCATGTGAATTATGACCCTGCTGAAGCATATTGACAGTGCTATGAGCTGCCTCTGAGACGAAGATGGCAAGACTTCCTCTCATTCACTTTGGACCTGTTGTCAGGAGAGAACAGGTGCTGGAAAGGGACATCATACTGAGTGAAACACAAAGAAGGTGAACAAGAGGGAGGTCCTTGAAAAGATAGATGGACACAGTGGCTGGGACAGTGCACTCAAAAAATGGCAACAATTGGGAGGATGGACCAGATAGGAGGGTTGCATTCTACTGTACTTGGGCTCACAAGGAGTTGGAACCAACTCGCCAGCACCTGACAATAACAGCAAAAGCAATCTGCACAACATATGCACAGATTGACATGTGTTTCTGCTGGAGAATGGTTGGTGGTTCTACCAGCCAATCCACTGTGCCTCTGGATCTCTGTAATCAGCTATTTATTAATTCAATGTGCAGCTTTCACATGCATAGGAGGCCATTGACAATATCATGGCTTGTGTCAGGCCTCAAAGGAACATCCTTGGTTGTTCAATATGTAAAGCAGTCTTGTGCAGCAGATGTACCCAATGCAATATGTCCTTTTCTCCCTTTACTGCTGGTTCCTTTATTGTGTAAGTCAGGGTTGATGAGAGAAACATTCACAGACATGCATATGTGTGTAAGTCCATAAGTTTGATATGTCTGATCAACACGTGCAATCACCGAATGCAGGAAGATCGCAGCCCAGTGGGTGGAAACTCTTGTGGATCCAGTGGCGATTGAAGCAGCTCAACTCTAGCAAGAGTCTCCACATGGCTCCTCCAACTCCAGTGCTGTAGTATAGCTCCATGTGTCTTGTCAACAGGAAGACCAATCAGAAAGTCTATGTGTTTCTGGTCACCGGTGACCTATTTATCTCCTTCGCACCTCCAAATGAGGTAATCAAGCTGCAACCTGATTGACAAGCTAGACTCCACCCCTTCGCAAGTTCACGGGAGCTTATCTAACTGCCACATTAATCAACCAATCTGAAATAAAAAATTAAAGAATAAAACAAGTGTCTTTTCTAGGAAAGACTTCTAAAATGATTCCATAGCATATTTGCATATGGAAAATGTACCGGAGAAAATAAGGCACTCTTTCCTAAATGTTAGCTACGCACTAACAATGATGAATTATCTGTACCATGTGACACAATCAGACAAAGTGTAACTGTTAAAACACCTGTATGTTAGGAGACTTCTGTCCTAGACACCAGACTTTTGATTATAATGACTAGGTAAGGTCTACATGGTAGACACAATCGCTGTTTGAAAGTAATTTTTAGCAATGACTATGTAAAATAGCATAATAATAAATGAAGAGCAATTGAATTCATACTCAAATTAGAACTTCTCAGTTTATTATTAAATTAACCTAAGTAGAAAGAGGAAAATGTGCACACATATCATATATAATTAAGCTGTCACATAACTTTTAAATATCTCCTCAGCATGTAACTAATGGGGGGTGGGGTTTGGTGGTGAATTCTTGCCTCCCATGAGGGAGACCAAAGAAAAATCAATGCATTTCAACTATGGTATCGACAAAGAATATTGAAAGGACCATGGGCCACCAAAGGAACAAACAAACCTGTCACAGAATAAGAACATCCCAAGTTCTACATCCTTACAGGCAAGGATGGCAAGACTTCATCTCACATACTTCGGACGTTATAAGGAGAGGCCAGTCTCTAGGGAAAGACATCTCGCTTAGCAAAGTGGACGAGTAATGAAAAAGGGGAAGGCCCGGTGGGCTAGACTGTCACAACGGCTGCAGCAATGGGCTCAAGCTGAGCAACGCTTGTGATGATGGTGCCAGGCTGGGGGTGTTCTGTTCCGCACAGAGCCTCTGGGGGTCAAAATGGACCTGATGATGGAGCCCAAGTACAACATGAGGGACGCTCAGGTCCCATGGCTCGTCAGTGTGCCTCAGGCAGTCAGTGGAGACTTCAGAGTTGAGATGATGTTGCACGTATCTCGGTGGAACATTCAGACTAAGCACGTTCAATCTACTTCAGAAAGCCAGGATCACAACAGTCCGATCCGCAGCCGATCGATCGTGGGGACGGTTCAGAACCAGAAAGCCTTTTGCACTGGGGCCCCCAGAGTTCACAGCAGCCACAGACCAGACAATTAAATAATCAAGAGCTGGATGTTACTCTGAGAGCTGTTCACCTTGAGTCCCCCTGCTGGTATTTGAAGTGCTGGTACCATAGCTGCTGGCATCCCCGCGACGCTCAAGCCACCACAGTACGATGAGCTGACAAGACAAGCGGTGGGGAAGATGCTTGGTCATCAAGACAAAGGAAGAAAATTTCCTCTTTTTCTGTCCTATGTATCTGTCAGAGTATATTTGAATAATGCAATTCCAGTGGTCTAAACATATTAAAGGGGGTGCTTCTCATGCACACTACATGCTCATCTTTGGTCAGTAAGAGCATTTCGCTAATCAGAGTTTCTGAAGGAGCCCGGATGCTGGAGCAGGCACCATGTCATGTACGGTTATTGTGACCAAAATAAAAGACAGCTCCGGCAGGTGGAGCATCAATCATTAGATGCTGCAGCCCCACAGTGATGTGTGTCCTGTGCTGTATGTCCGGTGTTGCTGCCCCTTTCCTTTAAGTAACCAGTTACTCACACGGCCCCAGCCTTCCACTGGGAACCCAGGAAAAGCAGCCTCGCCTTGCATTCAGAAGTGAGAAGAACATTTGATGAACAGCCCTCTCTTCCACATTTGAAACCTGTTTCCCTTCCATTGTCCCATCTAGCTGCTCTTTTGTTTTTAATGTACATCATTAGTACAGCTGCATGTTCTTCTGAGCTTCTACTTATAAATTTGAACACACACATTTTTTAGTAGGATCTCTACCAAATGCACTGATCAGGGTGAAGTATAGCACTGATGAAACAAATAACTATCCTCGGATTCTTTAATATTTCCTCCCCCTCACTATCATGTTTCTTGTTTTACCTCATTAATCCTATTATGCATGAGTATGCTCATTTGTACAATTAAGATCATCGAATGCATAAAAACCAAGCTAACCCTTCAGAAACAGTAACAGGAGTGATGATTCCTTAAGGGTGTGGGAAAAGAGGGTGGGGGAAGGGGGAAGAGGGAACTGATATGAATGATGAATATATAATCCCTCTTGAGGTAAATGAACAACAAAATTGAAGGTGAAAGGATATATTGTATGGCGTAAGACACAGAAAACAACAATAATACTAGTATATAACATAACAATAAGGGTTGGGGGTGGAGGGCGGGAGAGGGAGGGGATAAAGGAGAGCTGATATCAAGGAGTTCAAGAACGAAAACGTTTTGAAACTGATGGCGGCAGCAGCTGTACAATGATGCTTGATCTAATTGATTTATGAATAGTTATAACATCTGTAAGAGCGCCCAATAAAATGATTAATAAATTCTTAAAAGCAAAGATAAATGTTTCCAAAATTGCAATCTCAGATTTGACAAACGGATTAAGTGTAATGGAGAATACTTCGGAGATCATAAGGATGTTTTGTTTAAAAATATTTAAATACATAGCTTTGAAAGAAAGAAAGAAAAGAAGGTAACTTCTTTCCCAACTTTGCTAGAAGGGGCCCTAGTCCCCTTTTGGGTGGGAGCAATGATGCTTCTTTCTCTGTTCTGATCTGAGAACACTACGTGCACATGCTGGTTTGTCTGGATTTCGGCCCACCATCTGTCTGTGCTCCCACCCAAGAGGCTCCCATGAACCTCCTTCGTCTGGAAGTAGAGATGAAAGAACAGTGGACGACAGGGAGGCCTGGACAGGCATCGCCATGAGTAGGAGTTGGACTCTGATCTGCAATGTCGGCAACTTGAAACGCAGCGGCTGCAAGCAAGACAGCTGGGCTGTCTCCTTCCGGAGCCAGTTATAGTCTTGGAAACACACAGGGGCAGTTTTACCCTGGGCGCTATGAGTCATTATCAACTTAATATCAGTGAATTAGAATCCTTCTTTTGCTGACATTTCTCATGATGGAAAGTGAAAGTTTCCCACTTCTGTTCCTCATTCCCACTGCTATGATCTTCCAGGGATCGGCCTGAGGGTTGATGACGAGCATGGTATTTAAAACGTGTGATGTTTTTACTATCCTAAAAGATTTCCTCATAACACTATGTCCCATGTCACCAGCACTTTTAAATTTGTTTGTTGTCTTATGACTTTTTTGTACGGTGATTATCCTTTTTTTCTGATGCCTGAAGACCATCTATACAGGTTTAATAATATTTGGGAAGCTCAGATGGCTGGAAAGAACAAAATTTCCTTTATCACGGTGATGGAGGCTCCTAGTCTGACTCAGAGTCTCACCGGGTTGATTCCTTCCTCGTCTGTTGTTGTTGTTGTGAGGTGCCCTCTAGTTGGTTCCACCTTATAGTAGCCTCTTGTACGACAGAACACAACACCACCGTGCTGTGCCTTCTCCACCATTAGTCTTGTTTGAGCCCATTGTTGCAGCCTCGCTGTCAATCATCCTATAGAAGGGCTTCCTCGTTGTCTCTGACCCTCTGCTTTACCACACGTGGCGTCCCTCTCCAGGGACTGGCTTCTCCTAACCACATGTCCGAAGCAAGTGAGGCTGCCTCACCATCCTCACCCTCCTCCCCAGTAGTCCCAGCTGTTTGTTCATTGGTTCTTTACTGCTCCTTGCCTTGTAAGACATGTTCTTACAATGTTTTTCTACCCCTGTGTGTGTGTGTGTGTGTGTGTATGTGTGTGTGTGCCTTTGTTTCTGTTCTTGTCTTTTTGGAAGTAATTAGATTAAACCTCATCCTACTCTGGTAAGACCTACTGAACACCTCAGAATGCTGCCCATGGGCATAGGGATTGGGATCATGACCCATATTTGGCAAAGTCCAATTTAAACCATAACAGAAATACACCCACAGAGTGATTTGGGAGAAGGGTGTGCTGCAAGCATAGTGGACAAATATTGAGAAAATTTGTCTCTATTTCTAGAACATTTTAGCAGAGTTCTGATGATTTAAGGGGAAAATACCACAAGATTTTGTGATCAGGCAGAAGGTGAAGGACCCACAATGCACCACAAAAATCATTTCTCTAGCAATTTCCTATGCAAACATGGGTTGTACTTCAAAGTGTCCTTCCCAGTACTTTCTCCATCGACGGAATTTCTAATGCACTCATCTAAGCATGGCTGGGGAAAAGATTTGTTTAATAACTCCTAGGCTCCCTGATTTCTGCTGACGTTCATTTCCACTATGGTGGCCTTTATGCTTCTGTGGTGGCATTTACCATGGCAGTAGTTCCTCTGCCTTTGAGAGTGAGCCTTCATAACATTAGAGCAGATTCCATTTGTATTGCTAGTAGAAGGCATCACTCGGATCAGGTTTTAGGCTCCCTGAATAAGGTCAGACCTGCATTCTTGTTAGTGCTGCCATGCTGATGAGTACAGTTTGGTTGTTTAGCCATGATATTAGAATCATTCCTGAAAAAACAAACCTACTATGACTGATTTAGACTCATGTTGTTGTTGTTGTTGTTGCTAGGTGCCATAGGGTCAGTTCCAACTCATTGAGATGGCTGCACAACAGAATGAACAACCCCAGGTCCTGTGTCATCTTCACTATTTTATGTTTCAGCCCATTGTTGAAGGCACTCAGTCAATTCATCTGGTCAAGGGCCAGCCTGTTTTTACTGTCCCTCCGCTTTATGAAGCAAGATGTTCTTCTCCAAGAACCAGCCTCTCCTGATAACATGTCCAAAATACATGAGACGGGCTCTTGCTATCCTTGCCTCCAGGAGCAATCTTGCTATACTTCTTCTGAGACAGATCTGTCTGTCCTACGATGGTGGCTTGTGGGTTTCTGTGATGCTGAAGGCTATATCAAATTCCAGCAAACTCACCAAAGTGTACGGGTTTCAGCAGAGACTCCAGACTAAAAAAAGACGGAGAAAGGGCTGTCCACTTCAAAGGAATTAGCCACTGAAAACTCTAGGGACAGAATCAAAGCCTGGTCAGTTACTGAAAACCTCATGAACAGAGGCTGAACACTGCCAGAGATGGTGCCAGACGATGCCACCTTCCAGTCGGAAGGCACTCAAGATAGGATGAGGAAGAGCTGCCTCCGCAAAGTAGAGTCGGCCATAATGTCCCGGATGAAGTAAAGCCTGCTGGAATAGAGTCTTTGGGACCTGCTTTTGTGGATGGAGCACAGCTCAAAATGATAAGAAACCACTGCAAACATCAACGAATAATTGGAACTTGGAATGTACAAAGTATGGGTCTAAGAAAATTAGGAGCCTTTAAAAATAAAATGGAATGCATCAAGTGGTGGGCTTTTTGCTCATAGTAACTCTACATGCCGTTTTTGAGACTATAATTCTTTGTGCTGAGCATCTGGGGAGTTTGAATCTCTTACCTTGTGTTTATTAGTCCAGTGCTTACTTGAGAGACCAACAGGGCTCCTCACAATGATCCATTAAGTGATGGCATTCTGCCTACCAAATTTTATATTACTCCTATTATACTAACATACCTGTGCACTGCACTGCTAACCAGAGTGTTAGCCATGCAAACCCCCCTCATGGTTCTGCAGGAGGGTGAGGTGGGGGAACGGACCTGTTTCCATAAAAATTATCTCCCAGAACACTGTATAGGATATTTGACTTTGTCTCTGGGGTCACTGTAAGTCAGAATTAACTTGATGGCATTGAATACGAATACAACTTTTAAATAAAGGATTAGGATGTGCAAGGGTAAGAGCTTTCTAGACATTGCCTGAGGAGCACTAACAATAGCCCTTAAGGGCAGTGAAACCAGAAATGAAAAACATTGCCATCAATTAAATTCCAACTCATGGTTACCCCATGGGTAGCAGAGTAGAACCATGCTCCCTAACATCACAGTGGCGGATTTTCAGAAAATTCCCAGGCTTGGATTTCAAGATATCTCTGGTTGGACTCCATTTCCAGACTGTCTGTCCGCAGCTCATGGAGCTGTGGAGCATGAGCACCACTCAGGGATTTGCTCCTCTCACGTGGTGATTTTTTCTACTGGCTGCACTACACAGACCTCACTACAGAAGTTTCTGAGGTCAGGCTCAGCCAGTCTTAAGGAACAGGAATCAAGCTCAAGCCTGCTTCTCTTTAGCTCTCCTCTCCAGAAGCCTCAGAAGACATTTGAGTTGTCTGTCACTCAGCGTCATTTGTTACCATGTGATGCATATGCAATGGGATTTAACTATTTCTCTTCATGGGAATTAATAGGAATGCCTGTCTATTGCTTTGGGGGCAACCTGAAACATCACTTTCTCATGGATTGTGTTACGCAACACATTTCCAGAGGACACAGAGCCCAGCAAGATTTAGTGGAAACCATATTATGGACTTCAAGCGGGGGTGGGGGGTGAGTGTGTGTGTGGGGGGAGAAGCATTATTTCTTACCACACTGACAATAAACATATGATTGCTTAAAACCAGGAGTGTGTTCTGGAGTGTTTCATACAAGCTTGCGCCTCATAAGCGAACATTTTTAGGTCTGGATTTCTTACTCACTCTGTGAAAACCAGAATGAAGTAAAGTGTACAGTGTGTTTCTGTCCTCATCGAAAGCGTGAATGGATGCTTAGCTTTCTTGGTGCAGCTCTGCACAGTAGACAGTCTGCTTGGAAATGTGCAAAAAATTCACTTTTATGAACACTTTGCTCATTTTGCTTCTCTGCTTCTTTCTCTAGGAATGCCCCAGTGGTGTTGTTAATGAAGAAACCTTCAAAGAGATTTATTCTCAGTTCTTTCCACAGGGAGGTAAGTACAAATGTGGACTTGTTAACAGACTCTCTGAGTCAGAATTACACCGGCAAGCTTGAGTTTGCTTTAATCTTTCATAGTC
Source organism: Tenrec ecaudatus (assembly GCF_050624435.1). Lineage (NCBI taxonomy): Eukaryota > Metazoa > Chordata > Mammalia > Afrosoricida > Tenrecidae > Tenrec > Tenrec ecaudatus. Next base: position 203,065,947 of record NC_134532.1, read on the forward strand.
TGGCTCCACAGTTTTAATCTTTATGTCAAAGAACTCATGCATGGAATATGAGTGCATGTGATTTTCGCTGCCTCATAAAAGTGAGCTGCTTACAAACTCGCACATACCCAGAGTGCACACTTCAGTTTATGCTGCCAGCAGTACTGAATGTGTGCCTGGAACAATGGCTATTAAACACTGCACGCCTCCTGACTGTGGTGGCTTGGTTCTTGATGAGCCACAAAAATCGTCTGCAAGCATTGTAGGCCTCATTGGATTTTCCCATCCTCCAAAGTAGAGCAAACAGAATCAGCTTCATTCTCCAGATGTGAAATGTGAGGCTCAGAGACATTGAATGCTTGCCCAGGGCTGCACATCTCCTGGGTGGCCGCAAGGTGTTAGAACCCAGGTGTTGCTCTACCTCTCCCAGGGCACTGTCTGGTGGTCCTCTCTCTTCCTGTAACTCTTTTTGATGTGCCTTCTGATTTAAAAAGGAAAAATGTGTCACTCTAGAGCTTATAGTAATTGGAAAGGAAACCTAAGGATCGTATGACATTCCATACACATTAGAGACACGATGTCTTTTCAGCTGGACTTAGAGCTTCTCCTTTCGTTACCCAACAGAACACCCATTCCAATGCATCACACAGCCACCCTTGGGCCTAGCTATGCATTGGGTGCTGATTGTGTGCGATGACTACATTAGGTTAGAGTTCCTGCCCCCAAAGAATGTTATAGTTAAGAGCAGCCAATGGGAAATATCAACGTGAAGCTGGTAACATAAGCATAATTGATAACATGGATTGCTAGAATAAACAGAAATTGATCACTTAAACATAGGTATAAAAATAAGGATGTAAAACATAGTGTGATAAGAGCATAGGGTTGAAATGATCAGGTCAGCTGAAGGCCAGAGAGCAACTAAGTTTACCTGGAACCTCAATGACCTCCACAAATGAGGTCTCTGGAGGGACATGGAAAGGGGGAAGACCTTCCAAGACATGGATTGTCCTAGTGGGTGCAACAAGGGACTCAAACACAAGAACAACAGTGAGGATGGCCCGGGCCTGACTGGGCAGGTTTGTTCTGTCGTTCCTAAGGTCACTATGAGTAGGAACTGACTTAATGGCACCTAAAAGCAGCAGCATTGTCGAACATTAAACAAGGCAGGTTAAAAAAGACCGAAGAAGAGTCTATGCATTTGAATGATGGTGCTGGGGAAGAATAGTGAACATACATGAACTGCCAAAAGAATAAACAAATCTGTTTTGGGGGGAGTACAACCAGAGTGATCCTTAGAAGCCAGGAGGGTGAGACTTTGTCGTCCATACTTTGGGCATGTTATCAGGAGAGACCAGTCCCTCAAGAGGGACATCATGCTTAGTCAAGAGGAAGATTTCAGACAAAATGGATTGACCAGGGGCCTGTGACCTGGACTGAAACTTATCCATAACTTTGAGGACCATGGCACTAAATTGAGCATTTTTTTTGTTCTGTTGTCCATGGGAATGCAATGAGTCTCAACCAACTCCGTGGCTCCTAGGAGCAACGAGGAGCTCTGTCTTGGCATGCCTTCTCTCTCACCATACAGCCATCTGGCTGACTCTCTCCTTTGTCTAAATGTGGTGAATAAGGCACAGAGATAGTTCTCAATCCCTACAGCCTAAACATGGCAGCCCCTCATAAAACACTCTCTCTGCCAACTTAACACTCCTTATTGATTAGCATACTGTCTTCCAGTTGTAAAAGGCGGAGGAGAATCGTCAAGTCAATGGGAATGGAAAGCAAAGGCTAAAAGTCCAGAATCTAAAGTAGGATGTGCAGGAAATTGCCAGGATATTGGTGTAGCTGTTACAAGGCAGGTAAGATAGAGAGTGAGCAGTACTGGGAGAAAATATAATACATTTTATTACACAACATTTACAAATCAGAATTCTTAATATCACCCTATTTCATCCAAACATCTTTAAGTACAACTGTGAAAGTTGCAGTATATATAAGCTAACCAAAATCTAATATTTACTTAAAAGCTCAAATTGTATTATTGGTTAAAGAAATAACCTCAGTTATTTCCCTTGGGGGGAAAATAGAAAGGAAAGAAAGAAAGTTAATCCTTGTTGTGCTGTAAGGCCACTGATGGGTTTCAATACAGCCTCCATAGCCAGGCTAGTGTTCCAGGAAGATGCTTCTTCTTCCATAAACGCCTTGGCAGATAAGCCGAGAACGGCAATATTACAGGCAGGACAACTAATTAGGCAGTTACTGATAAAGGCAAAATTATGCATCTTTAACAAGGACACAAATAGTAGAAATAGAAAGGTAAAAAATGCATTTTGTTGGTGATAATGGAAGGATTTAGTGACTCGTGGAGGAGCGAAAGAGAGAGGGTCCTGGAAACCTTCAGGATTCTATTGTTGGCACTAGGTGACTAATGACGACATGGGTTTGGATATAGCATGGCTGGCAACAAGAATGCTGGCAGTCCAGAGGTTACTTGTATGGCTGCTAATCAAAAGGCCATTAATTCGAACCCACGAAACACTCCACGTGCCAATCTACAACCTCGGCAAACTTTGTGGCAGTTCTACCCTATTCCACAGGGCTGCTGGGAGGCAGAATGGACTCACCGACACACCACAAAGTTTGACAGCAACTGTTGTTGTTAAGTGCTGGCAGGTTGGGTTTCCACTCATCATTTACCCATAGTGCAACAGAAATAAATGTTGCCTGGTCCTACAACATCCTCGCATTTTCCCTCCACTAATCTCATCATAGGATGCAAGGTTAGGGGAAGTCTTCCTTAATAGCACCTGGAATTATAAGGATGTCTCTTAATGAAGGAACAATTTGAAATATCTTTCAGCCATCTAATATATATGTAAATTTTTTAAATGCATTGAATTATCTAAAAAAATATGATTAGTATCTATCGAGTATTTTACAAGTATTCAGGTATTAATTTCAAAGCATCTAGCACGGATGGAACATTTGAAGTATTTGGGGGGATATTTATATCAAGGAAATGTTATTACATGCTACAAATCTACATTAAACATTTATCTTTATTGGAAAATTAGCATTTCCACATTAGAGGACATCTGCTTAAGGACAATCTTTTGCAAAAAATTCTTGTTATGAAATCCAGAGGGATTTTAGGGAAAATCACCTTTGTACTCATAAAAATTCTTTATGATTCATGTTAATTAAATTCATAAATCAAACAGCACCAGGCATTCCTGAAGGAAATGAAATATTCTAAAAGATGATGACTTGTACTTTAAAAAAATTCACATCCTGCATGCAAATTGCATCTTGTTATGATACATATTCTCGGATGGGCGACAAATTCATGTTAAGCCCATCCTTACCCTTCCTTTGTCACTGCTGTTGTTGTTAGGTACCATCTGGTCGGTTATGATCCATCGTGGCCCTGTGTACCCCAGAACAAAACATGGCCTGGGCCTGCCCCCTCCTCACAATTGCTCCTGTGCTTGAAGCCATAGTTGCTGCCACTGTGTCCATCCATCTCTTTGAGCACCTACCTCTTTTTTAATGCCTCTCGACTTTATCAAGCATGATTCCTTCCCCAGGGCCAGTCTCTCCTGACAACGTGTCCAAAGGTCATGAAAAGAAGTCTGCCAACCTCATCCTCTAGGTGCATTCTGGCCATGCTTCTTCCAAGATAGACTCCAAGACTCTTCCTTGGTGTCCTCATGAATTTAAGCCAATGGACCAAAGACGGTGAAGTGTCTCTTTGCGAGCTCTAACAATACAGGCTCCTAAATCATAATACCTACCCATTTTATTTCTTGTATATACAGAACACCCTGTAATTTGTATTATGTCAGGCTCTTGGGTTCCTCTCACTTAGAGAAACAGTTTCCAAAGACAGTTTGTTTGGTCTCCTGGGTGTGGGCATGTCTGGATGGAACAGAGGGTGCTGTTTTGTAGGAGACAACAACACAACAAGCACAGGGGAAGTGACCTGCTGGTGCTAACATCTGTATATTAACATTGCCTTTCAACTCCTTAGAGAATAAAAGACGTAGGATCTGAGTATTTCACTCACCAAGCATCATAAAATCTCTTTAATGGAGGCTTTCTTGGGTCCCTCACTCGCCTGTTGTAGGAATGTTGAACACTGGATATCCTAAAACCAGCTGCCATCTAGTCAATTCTAACCAATCACCCAAACAACAGTTGGTGGGGGACTGAGATCAAATTAAGAGGATCTAAGTTTCAACGTTTTTTGGTTTTTTGTTTTTTTTGTTTTTTTGTAGCATATACCGTGTATGAGGCATTTGATTGGGCTTTGCAGGTGTGAAGATTTTTTTAACACTAAAAAAATTGGCTGTCCTTCATACTCTTCCCAATAGGATACTGTTTCAATCAATGCATTTCAGAATGATTTGTAGAGGACTTACTGAACAGAAAATGCTGTTCATGACTATAAACATACCTCAATGTTATGAATTAATCTTGTTTGACATTAGGTATTTTCTGTACTTTGTGCTTGCTTCAAGTAGGAGATACTGTTGCTTTTTTGTTGTTGCTGTTGTTGTTGTTGTTGTTAGGAGCTGTTGAGCTGATTCTGACCCACAGTAACCCTTGTGGCAGAGAACAACTGTCCTATAGACTTTCCTAGGCTGTGATCTTTATGGAAGCAGATTGCCTGGTCTTTCTTCTGCACAGCAGCTGGGTGACTTTGACCCACCAATGTTTTGGTTAGCGGGCAAACACTTGGCCATTGCACCACCTGGGTGTCTTTCCTGGAAGGAGATGATAATGAGGGGGACTTAAAGGGGATTTATTTCAGTCTGTGACAGGATCATGGAGTGCATTGGTGAAATACTCTAAAATGTAAAGTGCGCCCGTGGCTTTTACAATCAAGAGGTTACTGGGGTCAGCACGGTGTTCAGGATCAACAATTCCCGCCTAAGTGAAGATTTCTAAATTTAAGTATCAACTCTGATACCACGAAGGTATGATAACTAAAGCGGCTTATTTCTTTGGGCCTTGCATGTGTGAATCAGGACAGATGAATCCACAGTTTGTGTTGGGATGTCTTGATTTCACTCCCAATTCCATTGTTAACAAGTTGACTTAAGCTAAACCCCTGAGAAGCAGCATTGGTGGTGATGTTGGACTGGTAACTGCAAGGCCAGCAGTTCAAACCCACTATTTACTCCAAGCTAGAATGAATTACAGTCTCTGAAACCCTTAGGAAAGATTCTACAGAGATGCCATGAGTTCCACTCAGTGGCATTGGGGGCATTTCTTTAGTTAACTGCATTTAGTTTTGTTTTGTATTAGATTGTTTTTAAGCCACTTAAATTGCCTGCGACTCTAAAAAAATATATACACAGTCAAGTGATACCCAGGATCTTATGTTATTGCAAGAATTCATTAATGTTATCCTTATATAAAATTCCAAGGTGTATCAACTTCATAATAAGGAACGGAGGCAATCTCAGTATATCAAAATCAGCATTGAGTTGTGTTGTGTGTCATGCCATTTAAGTGTACAACGCTCGACTACTAAACAAAAGGTTTGGTGGTTTGAATCCACCCAGAGGTACCTTGGAAGAGGCCAGGAGATGTATTTTCAAAAGATCACAACCATTGACAGCCCTATGGGTTCACTATGAATTGGAATCAAATCAAAGGCAACTGGGTGAAGTATTATTTTTGTTGTTTGTTTTTAATCATTTCATTGACATATAATTCACCCATCATCCAACTCAATAATTCAATCACATTCAGCAGAGTAGTGCACTCATCACCACAATCCGCTTGAGAACATTTTCTTTACTCTCGCACTTATCATTATTTACTCCCCATTTCCCAGAACCTTCCCTCTCATTCCCCAACAGAACCATTAATCCGGTTACTGTCTCTCTACATTTGCCTGTCCTGAATTTCATATATGCAAAATGCTTTTTAAAAAACTAACAACAATGATAAAGTTAAGCAGATAAAAACCCTCAATTGAAATGAAAGCATATTAAAGACTAGAAATAATTTAAATGGAACATCAGGGAGATCCAATGAGAACCTGTGATCCCAGAATATCATCAGGTGCACAGGTGGAAGCATGACCCTAGTTTTCTCATTGAAGGCGTGACCTAGTACTGAGATCCATAATACAAGAAGCCAGCTACTCATTCTTTCAACAAATATTTGCCGGGTCCCTAAGAGGATGACAGCCAGGTGAGACCACAAAAGCATTCCCTTTGCTAGGTCCACCCTTGAGCCAAGCCAGACACTTGCCCTGGCCTCTTGCCTAACTGAAAGCTAAAGGTTTCAGTGTCCTCAATGACTTGCCTGCCTAATAAACCCAAACTCCATCAGGAGTCTCTTGGCCTTTCATGATAGCATTCTGTGATCCTTAATGAGTAGGAAGCTGCAGCAAGTTCACCTGGACCCACAGTAGAGTGTTTACAAACACGGGAACTGTTTAAGGTGAATATACAGTACACATTTAATAACTGACTGTATCGCCTTAAGGTAGTTGGACTAACAGTGAATTATCTACAAAATGATCACAAGATTGATGATGGCTGAACAATGGGCTCAAACAAAATGCTGCTGCTGAGGATGATGCAGTATGGACCGGGCAGTGTTCCGTTCTGTTGTACAAAGGGTCGCTATGCAGGAGAACCGACACAAAGGCACCTAAACACAACAGCAGCAATATATGCTGAGTGCTTTCTAGGACAAATAAACCCTTTGCAAATAGTATCTCATGTAAAGTTCCTAAGGACTTCAAACACGTGTATTCTCGTTAGGGCCAGGAGGACACTGAGTCACAGAGAGCGAGATGGCGCAGGATTTGGTATAGCTGAGATTTAAATTAAGCCAGACTGACCGCAGATTGAGCATTATGGACTATGGCTAGCTACATAGTGTAGCTTCCAGGAGAATTGCCAACGTACATTCAGGAGAACAAGAAGTCCTCGGGATCCCATTAGCACAAACCTGGAGAGTTTATTTCCCATGTGCCGAGCTTTAAAGCTGGCGCGATCCCATTTGAGAAGAAGTCATTACCATATGCCCATGATATCTTGGTTTTAAATTTTGAAAACCTGCAGACATCATTTCTTCTGAGCCATTATTCCTGGTGGGTACAGCTTGCTAAGCTAAAGGCATTTAACCTGATTACATAAACAGGAACGAGAGACTTGCTTAATGAAGCTCATTATAAAATATGCAAAAGCTCCTCTGTTCCTTTCCTCCCCCTAAAATAAGTTTAACATACCACCTATCAACTCCCATCCTCATAGGGCACGAAGTCATTCAAGAAGTCTGTGAAAAGTACTGTTGAACGCAAAATAACTTAGAAAATAAAAATAGGCTGCCAATTCTCAACCGTGCCATGCTGGGACTTCCCAACGATGGCACCAAGCTGACGATGGTCAAAAGACTGCTGCAGGGCCAAAGGGGTTTCAGAGAGCATGGGCACAGGCTATTTAGACCGAATTTGCAGTGCCTGGTTAATGTATTGAAAATAGTTCTAGCAATTCCTAAGTTTAGGCTAAGTGGATCCTCCTCTTGTACTCTGAGGTGAGAAGTGAAAGGAATGTGGTTTTGCGGGGCTGTACAGCACACTGCCCACTGTGGCTCCGGCCTCACAATTGTTTCTGTGCTGGAGCCCATTCACTGTAGTCCCTGTGGCAACTCATGTCACGGAAGAGCTTCCTCTTTTGTTTTTTGCTGATCTCTGCTTTATCAGGCTTGATGCTGTACTCCGAGGACCGGTCCTCCTTGAGCACATATCCACAGTACGTGAGAGGAATGTCTCCCCATTCTCAGTTCTAGGACATATCCTGACTACAATTCTTCTAAGAGTCTAAGAAAATACCACCATGAGTTTGAGAAACCAAGTGTACACTCTACTTCATGACATGCATGACCTTGAATAGTTCTAACTAACATGGTGAAGCATCCCGGGGGGTGTGGGAAGGACATAAGAAGGCCTTGGGCACCTGGCTTAGAAGAGAAATTTGGATGACCTCTGCCCTTTCCCATTTAGAGGGCAATTCTCTGCTCCTGCTCCTATGACTTAGTTTCTTAGTAACTTTTGTTAAAGCACTTTATAAAATGAAAGGTGAATAGAGGTTTTGTTAAATCCCAAGAAAAATAAAGGTTAAATGTTCTATGACAGAAATAGATGAGATGTTAGACAAAAGGTAGTAGGCTGCAGCCAATAAGCTGAAAGGTTATCATTTTTTTTAAGATTAAACGCAAAGGATAAAAGGCTAAAACTTATGGGAGAAAGCATATAATCTAATCCTGTAAATCTGATCAAGGGTCATGGTCAGAAATGCTAAAAAATGAAAATCTGTGTATATGTATGTGTACATACATACATATATATACATACTTTTGAAATGAAAAGATAGAAAGCTCAGAGATTAGAGAGATAAGAGAGCATGAGGAAGGGGAAATAAGAGGAAAACCCTTGCTGGAAGCAAACTAAGCAAGAATGCTGGGTTTCAGGAGGCTCTCGTGCTTTTCGGCAGCCTTCATCAGGCATTGGGACTGAGGGCCACTCAAGCCTGCCTGCCACTATTCAGGGCTCAAATCCCAGCAGAAGCCAAAAGCAGGCAGCGGTTCCCTCTTGCCAAAATGACCGTCGAAGCTCATTGTGCACCCAACACACCCCTGATACCCACCCCTCCAACAGGCAAGTTCAATGGCTGTGGACTAGCCTGGTCTTCAGAGTTCAAGAGACGGGAGTTCATCTTCCAGTTCTACAAATTACTGACTACCCTCACCACCCGAGTCCCGATATTACCAGGAGGAGGCTCCAAGTTTCAAGTCTCGAGCCAACTCAGTTTGTGTCCTACTTGCAAGAAAGATTCTGGAGGAGGGACAAAAGTCAGACCAGAGTCAGAGGAAGGCTTTGAACCCAAACAATCCATTTACCGAAGAAGTACAATCTGGAAATGAAACCCAAAGGGCCCTTAGTTAGTCTAAATGGTCTGGCAAAGTATAAAGCTGGACCTACATTCTGCTAACGGCAGACCTCCACCATAGACTGGCTTTCTGGCGGGTCCTCTGCAGGTGGCGGGTCCTCTAGAGTGTACCCTCCTCTTTTCAGACATGTGCATCCCAGCGCCCCAGCCCTCCAGACTTCCTGCTGTGCTCTTGTCTCACACCCAAACCTGGAGAGTCTATTCAGTGGGGGTTGTGTGAACATCCTGTCTTTCTTCTCCCAGCCATTTCATGATTTCCAATATTTTGAGTCTCTTCCATTGATTATTCTGCCCTTCACCTTCCTTCATGCAGGAGGGGTGTCGGGGGGAGGCCTGTCTCCATCTCTCTTTTCCATTAAGGTTACTGCCAGTTTCTTCCCATTAACCTCTCATCTCCCAGTTTCTGACCAGCTAACATCAAAGTCCTCATGTGAGCTGAAAAATAACACAGAGGTTTATTCATAGAAAAAATATTAGTAATAGCAATGCATGTTATCTCATTAATAGTATTTTTAATCATTTTATTAGGGGCTCATACAACTCTTATCACAATCCATCCATACATCAATTGTGTCCAGCACATTCATATATATGTTGCCATCATCATTCTCAAAACACCTGCTTTCTACTTGAACCCTTGGTATCAGCTCCTCATTTTCCCCTCCCTCCCCACCCCCACCCCGAACTCTTGATAATCTATAAATTATTATTTTTTATCGTTATTATTTTACTTCCAGAGATAGTATCTGACAAGCAGTAAGAAACCTCCAGAAGCACTTCACTTATTTCTCACACCCACTGATTATCCTATTACTTACTCCAACGGTGGCAGCACCCCTCTCAGGATACACAGCATTTCCAGCCAGATCCGGAGACAATCCATCACCAACTGACCCTGTGTAGCTAGAGCATGCCTGAGGATCTTAAAGACCCATTCTCTACTGAAAGAGGATTTACAGCTAGGAAGAAAACATAAACAGGAGGTGGATTTAATTTTCCAGAGTAAAATGAGGATTCAGCATGTCATACACATACAGCAAGTTTGAGGGAGTTCAGGCTGATTAAGAGGAAAAGTCTGAACACAAGATAGCAGCACTATACACCAGCCTATTTAGTAGATCCAGTGCACCAAGGGTTTGCTGGTAGTGGGTCGTTTCTCACAGGTAGAAATCTCAAGAAACCACCCGAAGAGGAAAAGAGCAAGATGTCACTCAGTTGTGATGGCAGCAGTAGCTTGGGGTCTTTGTGATGACAGGGCTTATCTTACTAACGGCTTGCCGAGACTGGGTGCAGTTTCACAAGGGATAAAAACGGGGGGACTCAAAATGACTAGGCATTTGCATCCTTGAGTTGTTTCAGAAGTAATTGAATGTGTAAAATATTGACTTTGGCGTTGGTGGGATGTGGGGCTCAAATGATGTGGCCTTTTATGAAGACACAACAATCTGGGGTTTATACACAGGGATATCTTTGACTCAGTCATTGGACAAGCCACGGGAGACATTGACCAATGGATTTAATGCTATTCCCTTTACACGATTTCAGACTCTACGACATACGCACACTTCCTCTTCAACGCCTTTGATACGGACCACAATGGAGCTGTAAGCTTTGAGGTAAGCCCTGGACTTGGGTTTTTTTTTCTCCTGTTTTATTAATTTTAAAATAATTTTTGGCATATAATTCACATATCTTATAATTCAATAGTTCAATCACATGAAACAGAGTCATACCAGCATCACCACAATTTTAGAACTAATTTAAAATGAGTCAAATGGGAGATCAAACGATAAGGTGCTAAATTTTCACCCAGCTGCGTCTGCAATCATCTGCCTCCTAGTGCGCTCTGCATGATAACAGGGCTAATCACGTCCTTGGTTTCTCTATGGGCAGAGAGGATTCCCAGGAGGTTTGATCCATGTGTATTTCCCCTTCACTTTTGTTTTTAACTCAAACAAGTTTTTATTGGACTTGCTTTTAGACATGTTGAAAGGTACTGAGTCTCACTAAAGGGAAAGTTTAGTGCTTTGATTGTTTTCCCAGCAGAAACAAAAGAGAGAACCCTAAAGACACTTCCTTTTGCTCACTGAATTACCAAGGGCCTTCAAAAGCAGTGTACATTACAGCCACATTAAGTTCGCTTCCTAGAACTTTCTCTCTGCTGGCATGCATGCTGCTGTGAGTTCGGCCTTGAGCAGCTAGCCTCAAAATTAGAGGTCCAAACCCACCAGCGGCTCCTTCGGAGAAAGATGAGTCTGTCTGTCCCGTGAAGACTTACTGCCTCAGAAAACCTTTTATAGGATCACTAGGAGTCAGCATCTACTCGATGGCAGTGGGCTTGTGAGTCGGAGGGGTTGGTTCTAGGAAAATCCATGCAGCCAACAATCCTGGAAGGCAGACTATTTAACCGTGGTAGCTGCTCTCCTGCATGGCAATCACTGTGGGAGACTTTGGGAAACACAAAGATGAGCAACGAGGATGAAATTGCCCTTGAAGGGCCCAACCACGAGGGAGACAAGGAAGCGATTAAATATAAGGTAAAACAATACTACATTCACCAGTCTGATGATTTCACAAAGAAATCATGGAAAGATGGTCTTAAGAACCTTCAGCAGTCCAACTCGATGGTTGATAAAATATCGTGTAGACAGATCTAGTAGAGTGAGACGCGTCTTGGATAAGTCATCGTTTAAAAGACACGTGGTGTGCCACCTGTGTACTACAAAGGGGGTCAGATATAATAGTGCCTTTAAATCTAAATGTTGGGCGACTAAAGCAACATCAACTCCCCTAGGCTGTGAAGCCTTGCCCTTTGTTTTCCGTTTGGAAAACTATCGAGGCGACGCTGGACTCATCCATGTGCTGACGTCAGGAACAGCTCTGCTTGGCCCTTCCCAGACAGAGAACTTGATTCCTTACTTTACTTTGTGATTCCAGTTTCTCGGGATGTGAGGCAAGGTGGGCGGTACACTATATTAAAAACTGTAGATGATGCATCTTCCACAGGACCAGAAATGCCAGGGCAGGCCATAATAAGGGAACACAGATGATGGATTGGGATGAAGACAGATGCCCAGGACAGCTGGAAACCATGTCAGGGAGGTCTTCCCAGAGGGGTTGATGCACAAGCAGGAGTTGGTCAAGAGAATAAGGGCCGGGGGCGGGATGGGTGGGAGACTGGGGAGAGATATCAAGAGAGGAGACTGAGAGAAAGGCAGAACAGAATTTTTCAGGCTTGGAAATGCAGTGTTTCTAAATCCCCTTGAAGATAGAAAGGAAAATGGTAGACCCACCCGCCCACCCTGCCTGATGTCCCCTGCCCAGTGCATCTCCCCAGCTTGAATCCCAGCCTCGTTCCCCTTTTCCCTCAATGCCGAAATGCTGCCAGTCTGTCGGATTAACTGCCCTATAAAGTCACTGATATCAGCCTGGCTTTCTGGGGACATAAGGCCCTGGACATTCCAGAGAATGAGATGCCTAGACTGGTGCATGTCTGTATTACAAGATGCCTGCCTTGACCATGAAGACAGCTGTCCTTATTATCAAGACCCTTGTTTCCCTGGGAACGGAGGTGCAGAGGTCTAGCAGCAGCATCCTTTCCACCAAGGACCATGAAGCAGCTTCCATTGTCTAGGCTGGCATTCCAGTGTATGCCTGGAAGGCGTACCGTTGGTGCATGGAGCAAACCCTATACTTCAAGCAAAGGCCCCTCAATATGACTGTGGATGATGGTGGTGACTGCTCCAGCCTCATTACCACCAAGTACCCACAGCTCAAGTAGGGCATTTGAGGTACCGCTGTGGAGATCATGACTGAAATCCACAACTTGCATGAGATGAAGGCCAGTGGGATCCTAAGGTGCCTGCCATCAACGTCAAGGACTCTGTCACCAAGAGCAAATTGGACAACCTCTATGGCTGCAGGGAGTCCCTCATTGATGGCATCAAGCGGGCCACAGACGTGATGATTGCCAGCAAAGTGGCCATGGTAGCAGGCTCTGGTGACATGGGCAAGGGCTGTGGCCAGGCCCTGAGAGGTTTTGCGATGCATGCCATCATCACTAAGATTTACCCATCAATGGGCTTCAGGCCACCATGGAGGGCTATGAGCAAACCGACATAAACAAAGCCTGTCAGGAGGGTGGCATCTTGGTGACCACCCCCGGACTGTGTTGACTTCATCCTTGGCCAGCACTTTATGCAGATGAAGGATGATGCCGTCATGTGTTACACTGGACACTTGGACATGGAAATGGATGTCAAGTGACTGAACGAGACTGCTGTGGACAAGGTAAACATAAAACCTCAGGTGGCTGAAGAAAGGGCGCCACACCATCCTGGAGAAAGACCAGCTGGTTAACCTGGGCTATGGCACGTGCCACTCCAGCTTCATGATAAGCAACACCTTCACCAACCAGGTGCTGGCACAGGTAGAACTGTGGACCCACTGGGAAAAGAGCCCCATTGGTGTCCATTCCTGCCCAAGAAGCCACATAAGACAGTGACTAAAGTCCACATTGACAAGCTGAAAGTGAAGTTGACCAAGCTGACTGGGAAGCAGGCCCGGTACCTGAGCATACTGACTGATGGCCCCTTCAAACCTGATCCTGGCCATGACTGAAAGCCTGGCTTGCCCCTCACCTCCTAGTTGGTGTCCCAGCCCAGGCCCCAACTCTCCCCAAGAACTCACGGCCATCATTTGAGACTGGTGTGTAGGTCTGGGTACTTTGGAGAAACAAATCCACAGAAACTCTTGTATAAGAGAGAGTTTTACATAAAGGTTAAGTGCACACCAAGAAAACATCCCAACTCATTGCTGCCCAAGCCCACAAGTCCAACATTAACACATTAACCTTATGTCCAACACCAATCCACAAAGTCCTCCTCCATCTCACAAAATATATGCAATGATGCCGACTGCAGGAGGAAAGCTGAGTCAGTGAATGTGTAAGCATTTCAACGCTGGCAGAGTCTCCACACGGTTGCTCCAGCACCCAGGGCTGCATCAGGGTAGGTCCATGTGGCTCCTCGGGGGTGTCTTGCAGGACGTGAGCCTCGCCAGTGAAAGCAGAAAACTGGCTAAGGGAGCTGCACCCTGGTCTGATCATCAGAATCAAGAGACCCGAGAACTAGAAAGGCGAGGTGCACTGAGTCATTTATCCCTCTGCCTTTCAATTAACCCCACATGTGTTTATCGGCCAGGTTGGCATAATAAACTAACTACCTCATTTGTCATTGGCGCCCGGCTTTGCCCCTTAAAACTGTTCCCGGTGTAGCCAGGGACATTGAGAAACCCCTCCTAAGGTGCTGGTCATGATGGAGGTGGGAGTGAGGGAGCTCACACACCAGGAACCACGAGCTCTGGGGGCTTGGACCTGCTCACTTAGTCTTTCGACTGGAGTCCGCAACAGTGGTCATGAGCATGCAAGTTAAGTCTGGCCTCGGCTGGCCTTAGGGACTCAGGTCAAGTGCTTAGTTTACAGCGTACTGGTTCCTCAGCCCATGACAGATGAAAGGGGGCACTCAAAGGGCAGGGTGGGGCTGTGAAAATTTGAATACTCCTAAGACCATGGCTTAGTGCCCCACATTCTGGTGAACCTCAGAACAATGAGGTTGGCACTTCTTATCCCACTTTAACAGGGGATAAGTGTCCCTGGAAGGGACAGCCAAGAGAGCAAGAGACGTGACACTGGAGGTTGAGAGGGGCCAGAAAAAAACCCCATGAAAACAGGGATAAGCCTGCCCTCCTTTATAATATGCTGGATGCTGTCACAACTCTGGGTCAAAAAGATTAATTTGGTTTACAATGTGTTAAAAGAGGACAGGAAAGGGGGCTAATATTTTTTTTTTTTAAGGAAAAGAAAAGAAAATAGATCCAACCAACAGTCTGGGAGAACAGGCAGAATTCAGATCCTGAAAAGTCAGCTGCAGGATGCTAGGGAGGTTGAGAGGTTTTGACACCAAATAGGTCAGGAGTCTATTATGGGTTGAATTGGGTCCATCACCCCAAAAGGGAGTAAAGCCCTAGCCCTGTACCTGAGGATACGAGCATGTTGTAGGATGGGTCCTAAACCTAACCACTTCTGAACTATCAAACTGCAAAATGAACACAAAGGAGACCCAGCAGGGGGCTGGCAGATGCTGGTGAGGGATGTCTAAGTGAAGGAGCAGCATGGATTGCCCACAGGCACTATGACAGAGGCTCACAAGAACACACATGTGAGACCTGTATTTGGATGGATAGTCCCTAGAATTGTGAGAAAAATATGTTTCCATTTTTTAAAGCCACTCACTTGTGGTCTGTTATACCCCAATCAAACTCACTGTTACTGAGTCAATACCGACTCCTAACGATGCTGTAGGACAGGGGAGAACTGCCTTGTGCATTTCTGAGACTATAACTCTTTACAGGAGTAGAAAGCCCTACTTTTATTCCGAGGAGCAGCTGGTGGTTTTGAACTGCTAACCTTAAGAACCACAACCTTATATGTAACCACTACCTCACAAGGATCCCTTGTGGTCTGTTATGAACTCAAAACCCAAACTTACTGCCATCAAGTTGATTCTGAATCAGCGCCCTGATTTCACAGAGGATCGGACTGCCCCTGTGGGCTTCCAAGGCTGATTGTCTTAAAATGAGTAGAAGGCCTTGTCTTTCTCCCTTGGAGGGCACTGTAGGTTTAAAGTGCTGAACTTGGGTATAACAGACCACAAAGGTTCAAAACCACCTGAATGTCCACAATGAGACTTCAGCCTAAAGGAAAGGAAATAATAATGTCAGCATCATCAGCTCCCTGGGTACAAGGGCTTGGGAATCGGGATAAAATGAAAACAAGGTATAGGTTGTGAGTGGTGCTGGGAACAGAGTGCCAACAATACATGGAGACTTAGCCAGGAACCTCAGAATGTCCCCTGACAAAGTCCTATAACTTAACCAAGAGTACAAGCTGGTGGTGTATGAGAAGTCTGCTGTGGACCAGGTGAGGGTCCTGGATTAGCCTCAAAGTGGAAGCAGCAGGGAAGGATTAAGTTAAAGTGTTTGGTCCCAGTCTTCTGTAAGGCTTCTCCACCATTGCCAGGTTAGGATCGCCCCATATTAATGATCTTACTAGTTTTGTTTTTAGGTTTTGGGTTTTTTTTTTTTAACTTGGCCAACAAGAGTTAATCCAGGACAGTTTACAAAATAGGAACCGAAGGTCCCAGATCAATGAATAGTAAATGTTATAGCTGGTTTTCAGAAGATGAGTAAGGCAAAACCTATGAGTGACTACATTAATTTAATATATACTTAATTATCAGGCCTACCATTCATTTCCTATAGCATGTTGTGTCCCATTTACTTGTACAGAGTGTTCTGTCTCCTGTTAATCACATGGGACCATGCTTACCATTGCTAGTATATTCTTTACATAAAGTATCACTAATTGTAATGAATGCTAATTATAATTTGGGAAATTAGTTGTAGTGATTGAATTAGTCAGAGTTGACTAGAGAAACAAATCAAGCACACTCATATATGTTTAAGACAGAGCTTTATATCAAAGAGCAATTGCATATTGAGAAAACATCCCAGCCCAGTCCAGATCGTTCCATAAGTCTCATATTAGCATATATGCCCGATACTAGTCCATAAATTCCTCTTTAGATTCACAAAGCACATGCAATGATGCCGAATACAGGAAGATCACAGGCCAGTGGATGGAAGTCTTATAGATCCCATGTCAGTGGAAGTATCTCAGTGCTGGTTACTCCAGTTGTCTGAGTGTCTCCTCCACAGGAAGGTGAAGCAGAGAGTGTGTGTGTGGCTGTCTCCAGGCAGAAAGAGTGGAAAGTCCCTAATCCTCATGAGAAGGCCCACCCACCAGGAGGCATCATCAGGCTGTGGGCTGACTGACAGGCTAAACTCCTCCCCTTCACTCAATATCCTCAAGTTGACAGGAACAAGATTATATCGCTATCACAGTGGTTATAGATGATAGACATGCTAATAAAGTGCTTTTCTTTTCAAGGAAAACTAATGGCTATGTTAATAAATATTAAATCAAAATAAAACTTCAAAATTGGCTAATGCATATTTCTCTACATTGGTGCACCACCTAGATTGTCTCTAAAAAATAAGCAAATGATTAGGCAGTGAGCACATTCTAAGTACAAATATGCTCATGTACAAATACAAAAATGCAAATACAACTATAAAGGCAAAATACAGTACACAGGCAACAGTACATCCTGATTATATGATACAAGGAAATGGAAGTTTTCCACTGAATTTTCGGGATGGCTAAGACAGGGCAGACACCGAATGCAGATATGACTAGATTACACCCCACCTTGCCACCAGTGGCTCTGAGGCCCGGGGCAGGGTTTATGGACCCACTGGAGCTTAGGATTTCTCTCAGCAAAACCCCAGGAAGCAAAACTACTTGTAGGAGAATGGGAGTGTGGAAAATAATTATGTCAATAAAGGGCTCGCTTCAGTAACTGGCAACCAACCCATGTTCAGTGTTGATTTCTTTTCTTTTCTTTCTTTTTTTTTTTTTTTGAAAGTCCCTTCTCTGGGGTGATCATTGAAAAATTCTTTTATTTTTTTAAGTCATTTTATTGGAGGCTCTTACAGTTCTTATGACATTCCATACATCAATTGTACACATGTTGCCACCATCATTTTCAAAACATTTTCTACTTGAGCCCTTGATATAAGCTCCTCTTTTTTCCCCTTCCTCCCCAATTCTCTCACCCTCATGAATCTTTGATCAATTATATGTTATTATTACTATTATTTTGTATTTTACACTTTCCATTGTCTCCCTTCACCCACATTTCTGTCACTCGTCCCCGGGGGTGGGGCGACATATAGTCAATCTTGTAATAAGGTCCCCCCTTTCTCACCCTTCCCCCTCCCTGGCCATCCCTCTATCCTCATTATATCACTCTTCTCACTATTGTTCCCGAGGGGTTTATCTTTCATGAATTCCATGTGTCAAGAGCGCTTATCTATACCAATGTGTGTTCTCCAGTCTAGCCAGAGTTGTAAGGTAGAACTAAGTCATGGTCATGGTCGGGGAGGGCAAAGTATTCAGAAACTAGAGGAATGATGTGTGATTCATTGGTGCTATACTACACCTTGGTTTAATCATCCCTTCCTTAAAACCTTTCTGTGGGGAGATATCCAATTTCCTACAGATGGGCTTTGGCTCTCCACTACAACCCCCATCGTTTGCTTCAATATTGTTTGTTTGGGATATTTTGATACCTGCTACCTGATCCTATTGACACCTCATGATCCCACAGGATGGTATGATTCTTCCACGTGGGCTTGTTTCCTTGCTAGATGGCTGCTTGTTTGACTTCAAGCCTTTGAACCCCAGATGCTATATCTCTTGATAGCTGGACACCATCTGCTCTCTTCACCACATTTGCTTGTGCACCCGTTTGGTCTTCAGGGATCGTGTCAGGAAGGTATCAAAGAGTGCCAGGTTATCAGAACAAAAGGTTCATGTGTTAAGGGAGGCTTTGAATAGAGACTCAAAGACCATCTGATATCTTAATACTTAACATATAAATATATGTACATTGCCCTCTATCCCTTTCATTATAAATTAATATATTTATATATACATGCCTATAGCTATACTTCTATAAATAGCTTTTGCCTCCTATTTCTTTCCTCTATTTCCCTTCACCTTCCTCCTATCATGCTCAGCCTCAATTCGGCTCTCAGTGTTTCCTTTTTAATACATTGCTCTTTATCAAGCCCTGCCTGGAATTATATGCCCTCCCAACCATCAATTTTTTATCTCCGTTTTTCCCTTATCTCTGAGTTTATTGGCTCCCCACGCCCCCTCCATGTCCCATCCTCCCATGTGCGACCAGAACTACCGGCCCAGCACTTGTTGCTTTCTGCTTTTTTAATTGGGCTGTCTTTGAGGGTGCTAGGTTACCTCATAGTTGTTTTAATTTGCATTTCCTTTATGGCTAATGATCAGAAATATTTTCTCATGTGTTTATTGGCCATTTGGATGTTCGCCCTTGTGAAACTTTTGTTCAGGTCTTTTGTCCACTTGCTCAGTGGACTCTTTGTGTTTTTTCTACTTGTAGGCTAGCAGAGCATTGAATATTTTAGTAATAAGGCCTTTTTCTTATGTGCCAATGCTAAAGATGTTTTCTCAGTCTGTGGGTTTGCTTATTACTCTCTAGGTACAGTCTTTCAATGTGCACAGGTGTGTTATCTTCAGTATATCCCACTTGTCAATTTGTGCTTCCTCTGTATTTATGTCTTTTCCTATTTCCACTAACTTACACAAGTTGCCCTGTGCCAGAGTTCTTAGGTTTTTCCCAATTGCCTCATTGTTGGCCATAATAGTTTGGAGTTTTACTTTGAGGTCTGTGATCCACCTCAACTTTATTCTTGTGCATGAAGGGAAGTGAGATATTGCTCCATTTTTTTTCTGCAGGTAGATATCCAATTTTTCCAGCACCATTTGTTGAAGATTGACTGATTCCCATTTGATATTTTGGGGGCCCTGATCAAAGATCAGCTGTGTGCATGCAAATGTTTTTATTTCTGGATTTTCTGGTCTTTCCCATTAGTCTGAGTATCTGTCATTATACCAGAACCACACAGTTTTGTCCACTCTGGCTGGATAGTAAGTCAGGTAAAGCAAGCCCTCCTACTTTGTCCTTCTTGAGGAGTTCTCGGCTTATTCTGGGCTTCTTCCCTCTGCATATGAAATTGGCAGTCAGTTTTTCCAATTCCTTGAGAAAAGATGTTGGTATTTCTATTGGAATAGCATTAAATTTATACAGTGCTCTAGTTAGGATTGACATCTTTCCTATATTGAGTCTTCCAATCCACCAGCATGGGAATCATCTTCCATTTGTGGAGATCACTCTTGGTTTCTTTTAATAATGTTCTATAGTTCTCCTTGTACAAATATCTTTTTTTGTGGTTAGGTAAATCCCTAGATATTTCAATTTGTACTTGGCTATTGTGAAGGGTACTACCTTTTTGATCTCCTCTATCATGATCTTGTCCTGTGTTTATAGCAAATCAATGCACTTCTGTTTGTTGATCTTGAATCCTGCCAATCTGCCATCACTTCTAGCACTCCTCTTGTGGAGCTTTTGAGGTTTTCAATATGTAAAATCATATTATCTGTGAATAATTATAGGTTCACCTCTTCTTTGCCCAGATGAATTCCTTCGATGTCTTTGCTTTGTGTTGTAGCTAGGACTTCCAGTAACATGTTGAATAAAGAGGCAGCAAGGACCATCCTTGTCTGGTCCCCTTTTTCAGTAAGAATGTTTCCTTCTTTTCTCTATTTTCGACTACATTGATTGTTGGTTTTTAATATATGGCTTGTATTATATTAAGAAAATTTCCCTCCATTGCTATCTTCTTGAGTGTCTTAAATAAGAATAGGTGCTGGATGCTGTCAAATGCTTTTTCTACATCAATCAATATTATAATGTGGTTCTTATCTTTCTTCTTGTCAATGTGACAAATAATGCTGATGGACTTTCAGATATTGAACCATCCCTGCATGCCTGGAATGAATCCCATTTGTTCATGATGAATTATTTCTTTGATATACTATTGTATTCTATTGACCAATTTTTGTTAAGGATTTTTGCATCAGTTGTCATTAGAGATATCAGTCTTTAGTTCTCAATTTTTGTGGGATTCTTTCCCACTTTAGGTATCAGTGTCATACTAGCTTCATGGAAAGAGTTTGGGAGTTTGCTATCCCTTTCTATGCTCTGGAAGAGTTTGTGTAGGGTTGGTGTCAGTTCTTCCCTTAATGTTTTGTAAAATTCTCCTGTGATGCTGTCTGGCCATGGGGATTCTTTTTAGTTGATAGTCCCTTGTTAACCTTATTTATTTTTTCTGTTGTTATGGGTCTGTTGAGGTTCTTGACCTCCATCTGGGATAATCTAGAGAGGGATTGTTTTTCCAGATATTTGTCCATATCTTCCAAGTTGTTCAATTCATTGGAGTACAGGTCTTTGTAGTACTATGTAATTAACCTCTTAATTTCATTAGGATCCGTTGTAATTTCCCGCCATTTCATTCCTCATCCTGGCTATTGATGTTTGTCCCTTCCTGTCTTTGGTTGTCGATTCTGTTAATCTTTTCAAAGAATCAGCTATTTGCTGCATTGATTTTTTGCATTGCTTTCTCACTCATTTATCGCTGCCTTGATTTTTATTATTTCTTTTATCTTACTATTTGTAGGGTTATTCTTTTGACTTTGACCTAATTGCTGGAGGCTTTGTGACAAAGTGTCAATCATAAATCTCTCTTCCTTTTTCATGTATGTATTTACCACAATCAAGCTTCCTCTGATAACTGCTTTTGCTGTGTCCCAAAGGACACATTGTACATTGTAGTCTCATTCTTATTGGTTTCTAAAAACTTCCTAATTTCATCTCTGATCTGGACCAGTACCCATTCATTTTGCAGTACGGACTTATTCATCCTCCAATTATTTGCCCTTTTTTTCTTAACTGTTCTTTTGTTGATTTTCAGCCTATTCTCAGTGGTCTGAGAGAGGAGTTTGAGTAATCGCTATGTGCTTGGATTTACTCAGGCTCAACTGGTGACCCCAACATGTGGTCTATCTTCAAGTATGGGCCATGCATATTTGAAAAGAATGTGATTTTTTTTTTGCATTTGGGTGAAGACCTCTATAAATGTCTATTAAGTCAAGTTGCCTAATTGTAGAATTTAGTTCTGTAGTTTCCTTGTTAAGTTTCTTTCCCTGTGATCTTTCTCAGAAAGCAGTGTATTAAAGTCACTGAGTTAGTTATTGTGCCAAGCTGACTGATAAACACATGTAGGGTTAATGGAAGGGCAGAGAGATAAATGGCTTGGTGAGCCTTGCCCTTCAAGTTCTTGGGTCTCTTGCTTTCTGATGGTTGGACCAGGGTGCAGCTGCCCTAGCCAGTTTCCTGCTTCAGCTGAGAAGGCTCACTTCCTGCAAGTCATCCCCAAGGAGAAGCCACAAGAACCTACCCCGATGCAGCCCTGGGTGCTGGAGCAGCCATGTGGAGACCCCTGCCAGCACTGAGAAACCTACACGTTCACTGACTTGGCTTTCCTCCTGCAGTCGGCATTATTGTGTCTGTTTTGTGAGATAAAGCAGGACTTTGTGGATTGGTTTTGGACATATGGATTAATGATGGACCTGTGGGATTGGGCAGCACTGAGTTTGGGTGGTTTCTTGATGTGCACTTACCATTTATATAAAACCCTCTCTTATATATGAGTGTCTGTGGATTTGTTTCTCTAATTTACCCAGACTAACAGTGTCACCTACTATGGTGGTTACATAATCTGGTGTCAGTTTGAGACTATTAAGAGTGAATGGGTGGAGTTTAGCTTGTCAATCATGTCACAGCTGAAGACCTCATTTGGAGGTACAATGGAGATAAATAGCTCACTTGAGGCCAGATACACTCATTCACTGTAAGACATTCCTGTTGACAAGCCACATGGATCTACATTAATGGAGGCAGAACCCTGGAGCTGAAGGAGCAACATGGAGACCCACACCAGTGCTGAGATGCTTCCACTGCCACTGGATCCTGTGATCTTCCTGTATTTGGCGTCATTGCATGTGTTGCATGAATCTGAAGAGGAATTTATAGATTAGTATCAGACATATGGGCTAATATAGGACTGCGAACTTAAACTGGACTGGGCTGGGATGTTTTCTCAATATACAATTACTCTTATATAAAACTCTTTCTTCTACACATGTGTGTCTATGAATTTGTTTCTCTAGTTAACCAAGACTAATATACCTACTATGATTGTTGAGTGTATGATTTCTTTTTTCATCTTTTGAAGCATTTGATGAATTTTAGAGGTTTGTCATTGAGTATATATTTTTTATGTTCATTTATTCTTGATCTACTGCTCCCTTGAACATTATATAGTTCCCATCCATATCTCTTGTTATGGCTTGCACCTTGAGATCACTTTTGTCAGAGATCAGGATTGCAGCCTCTGCTTTCTTTGAATTGCTGTTTGCTTGGTATATATTTTGCCAGAGTTTAATTCTCAGCCTTTAATTTTTGTCTGCAAACTTGAGATGTGACTCTTGTAGACAACTGATTGATGGGTTATGTTTTCTAAGCCAGTCTGCTAGTCTCTTTCTTTTAATGGCTGAGTTTAGTCTATTGACATTCTCAGTTATTACATCCATCTGTGGACTATGTGATATCAACTCGTACCTTTTATGTTGTCTGTGTATTTACCACCCTTCTTATCACTGTGTTGTGTGTTTCTGCATGTGGTGGGGTTGCTCATTCTTTCCATCTTTTCAACATTGAGTTATTGTTGTATTGGCAGCTGTTGTCAATGTGTTGACTTCTGGGTGGAATTGCTCTATATGGTGGTCTCCTATTTGTACTCGATGCATGTTGCTCTTGTGACCATAGTGAGTTGGAAATAATTTTTTTTGTAGAGCTGTGTTTCTTTTAACATATTCTTTGAGAGTTTCCTTGTCCAGGAAGACTTGTATTTCTCTATCTATCTTGATAGATAGTTTGGCAAGGTAGAGAAATCTTGGGTTGGCATTTTTTCTCTTTCAACTTTTTGAAGATGTTACTCCATTCTCTTTTCTTCATGATATCTGCTGAAAGGTCTGAGCTTATTCTTATCTGCGTATCTTTATAGGTGACTCCTTTTTTTTCTCTAGCTGAACTTATGCTTTTCTATTTTTCCTCTAAGTTAGACAGTTTAACTACTATGTACCTTGACAATGTCTTCCTGGGATTCAGTCTAGTTGGTGTCCTCTCTGCTTTCTGAATGGTTACCTGACTCTCATTCATTAAGCTGGGGAAGTTTTCTTCCAAGAATTCCCTCGCTGTTTTTGTAGTTGACTTCTTGGTTGTGTCTTGTTCTGGTACTCCAATGTTGTTCCTCTTCATGGCATCAGATATTGTTCTTAGGTTTTCTTCAGCTTCTTTGATTAACTCGTTTGACTATCTTTCCCATTTGCTGAAGTCTGCCTGGTTGTCCTCAAAGTCACTGATATGCTTCTCTGCTTCTTCTAGTCTGCTAGTGATGTCAGTTAACTTATTATTTGCCTTTGTTACTTCATCCCTTATCACTTGTATTTCCCTTTGGTGCTCATCCATTAACTCTTGGTACATGGCCTTTATCTCCTCTATAATTGTTTCATCCTTTTTCTATATTGCTTTCCTCATATTCTATATGATTTCAAGCTGCATTCTGAAGAGTTCCTTCTGTGATGAGGTTACAGCTCAGTCCCAGCTGGCCTCTGCAGTAATAATCCAAAAGCCCAAAGCTCTTTACAACCTAGTAGATCGGAGTCAACCTATCTTTTTGATGCTCCTTCTGTAACCTGGAAGAGTGGATTGATTTTCTTCTCAATGGCTCTTCTGAGCTGGTTTCCATGGAGTCCCTCCAGTGTGTGTTATTCAGTCACTATCTTGCCAACCCTCCTCCTCCTCCCACTCTGGGAGATTTTTCTAACAAATAATTAGTATGACCATGAAATCTCACATAGATAGTGTCCCATCATTGAGGAATTCAAGCAATGACTAGATGACTCTTCTATTGAGGAAACTATGAAAGATCACTCTTCTTCTAACAAGCAGACATCAGGTGCTAATTGCTGTACTAACTACCTAAATTGTATAATAGCAATCAAAGTATACCACAGTCTTATATGTATTCATTTTGAGCCAGGCAGGGTGCTGAGTAAATGATGTTTAATAATGTTTCATGCTCAGACCCAGCTGCTGTCCAGTCTGTCCTAACTCATCCCAAGTCCATGTGTGTCGGAATAGGCTTGTGCTCCTTAAAGTTCCAATGCTTGTTTTTTTCAGAAGTAGATCACCAGGTTGTTCTTCCAAAGTACTTCTGGATAAACTCAAGCCTTCAACTTTTCACTTAAAAGCTGAATGCTTATACTCTGTGTGCCTGACACTAAAAAATAAAACACCCACTGTCCATTGTCAAACAAAGCATTGTATTGAGTACATTTGTTGTACAAGAACACTTCAAGGTGTTGAAAAGCACGGAGGCTACTGTGAGGACCAAGGGTTACCTGACCCAAGGCAGGGTATTTTAAATCAACACATATGCATGTGAAAGGAATAGATGATGCAACTGAGTTATGTTGCTGGTAAGTGTGTTGAAAGTATCACGGAGAGCCAAAAAACAAATAAATCTGTGTTGAAAGAAGTACAGCGAGAATGGCTCCATAGAAACAAGGATGGGGAGACCTCTTCTCACATGTTTTAACATGTCATCAGGAGAGAACAGTCCCTGGAAAAGGACATCATGCTTGGTAAATGCAGTGGCAACTCAAAAGAGAAAGACCCTCAACAAGATATGTCATCACAGTGGCTACAATAACGGGCTCAAACATAACAACATTGTGAGGTGGCGCAGGACTGGGCAGTGCTTGATTCTGTGCTACCTGAGTTCACTATGGTGGACTCTCTGATTTCAGAAAGGTTTACGAGGCCATACATCTTTAGGGGAGCAGGTAGTGTCATCTTTTTCCCACAGAGCCGCTAGTGGGTTCAAACCACCAACCATACAGCCAAGCAATTACCCAGAAACACTGCCAGGCCTCCTTTTAATACTCGTGCACTGGCTATTGTATTTGTTGGGTGTCTTTGAGGAGATTTCAGGTCACGTAGACCCCATGTATAGCAGGCAAATGCTGCCCAGTCCTGCACTGCTCTCACAGTCACGGCTATGTTTGAGCCCATTGTTATGAGCACTGTCAACCCATCTTACTGGGGGTCTTCTCTTTTTGACTGATCCTCAACTTATCAAATCATGTCTTTGTCTAGAAACTATTCTCTCCTAATTCCTACAGAAAAATGTTTTAAACCCACAGCCATCGAGTCAATTCTGATATCTGCTTTGGGCTTTTAAGGTTATACATCTTTACAGGTGTAGACAGTCCCATCTTTCTACCCAGGACCTAGGGTCTATTGGTGGATTCATTCTCCTGGCCTTGCAGTTAGCAGTCCAAGGTATTATTCAATAAGTCAATAGGGCTCTGTACTCACAGGTACTATTATTATCAATTTTCAAATGATAGAGAAAATTAAGTCATAAAGCAGTTAAACAAGCTAAGCTCACACAGCGAGCTAGTAGCAGAGCCAGAATTCAAACCCAGGAGCACTGACCTCACAACGTCCTCACAACGTATCTCTTGGCCACTGTGCTTTCTTGCCTAGAAGTCTGTAATCTCTCCTCTAGAATACAGGAGAATCATTGTACTAGGGGGAATAAAAGGAGCCCAGGTGGTGTAGTGGTTATGTGTTGGGCTGCTTACCACAAGGTAAGGCGCATTCCATAAACACCGGCCACTCCACGAAAGTTGAAACCTCCAACTCTTGTAAAGACTTATAATCCAACAGAGAAGCAGCATGATGGTGTCAGAGTATGGTAAAGGAAACTGGAGCGTGTATGCATGTCTGACCTCTGCCTCTTAGGAATCATCCTTGGGCACATGTAGAGTTTGATTATCCTCCTTTTTGTAGCCCGAGGGTCTCAGACATGGTCCTCATGTCATTTCAACAGGCCCAGTCATTCCACTTCAAGGAATTTGTCTTACTGATATGTACTTACTGATATATACATATATGGATAAAGAGAATGATAGAAAGATATACATTGATAGACAATATAGTGGTAGATATAACTGCATATAGTTGAGATAGTTAAATTTTATTGTGCCAACCTGGCCAATAAACACATGTGGGGGTAATTGAAGGGCAGAGCGATAAATGACTTGGTGAGCCTCACCTTTCTGGTTCTTGGGCCTCTTGCTTTGTGATGGTTGGATCAGGGCACAGTTGCCTTAGCCAGTTCCCTGCTTCAGCTGGCAAGGCTCACTTCCTGCAAGACATCCCCAAGGAGAAGCTGCATGGATCTACCCTGATGCAGCCCTGGGTGCTGGAGCAGCTGTGTGGAGACCCCTGCCAATACTGAGATGCTTACACATTCACTGATTTGGCTTTCCTTCTGCAGCTGGCATCATTGCGTGTGTTTTATGAGAAGGAGGAGGACTTTGTGGGTTGGTGTTGGATGTATGGGTTTATGTTGGACTTGTGAGCTTGGACAGCACTGGGTTGGGATGTTTTCTTGATGTGCACTTAAGCTTTATATAAAACTCTCTTATACATGAATTTCTGTAGATTTGTTTTTCTAAAGTACCCAGACTAACATTAGCACAACAAAACATATATATGCATATGGATATATATGTATTATATATTATTCATTAGCATTATTTTTAATGATAAGGATTAGATATCCTCAAATATATGAATCTTTGGAGTATTCTGAATAATGGTACAATCATATGATGCAGCTGTGACAAGGAATGAAATGAGTCCCAAGATGCATCGTTAAGTGAGAAAATGTGAAGTACTCAGCAGCCTGTGAAATGGCATCTGAGTAACGGACGGCTGAGTCTACACATGTATCAGTATGACACTCATATGCAGAAAAGTCCTTTGAAATCAATTACAAGACCTTCTAATGTCAGTTATTTCTCAGGAAAGAAAGTGGATAATTAGGATCAAAGAATAAGAGCAATAGGTTTCTCAAACAGCTCCCACAAGTTCACAATTTTGAGTGAGATTAATATGTAAGTGAAGCTAAAGAATATATCACTAGCAGTGGAGACAGACGGGCCCGTGGAATGCTGGAATGCAGAAACCGCGAATCCACTCAGAAAGCCACATGCAGACTTCCCTTGTTCCCTGCCTAGCATGGTTGACTGTGGAAGCTCAGCACTCACCACCCTGGACGGTTAGCCCTGCTTCTCATGGAGCCTCTTCTCTGAGAGCAGGAATACAATTTGTGATCAAGTTAGTCTGCCTGCTCTGGATCACAAGCAAACCAACCTAACCATTAGATGGGCTGCGGTCTCCATTTGTATAACCCAAACATGTATAACATATGCCCTTGCCAGGTACTATTAAAACCAACTAAATTAAACCAAATGTGGGTGAAGGGAGATAGCAGTTGGTGTAAAATATGAAAAAAATATTTTATAAATTATCAAGGGTTCACAAGGGTGGGAGGGGGGAAAGAGGAGCTGATACCAAGGGCTCAAGTAGAAAGAAAAATGTTTTGGAAATGATGATGGCAACATATGTATAAATGTGCTTGATACAATTGATGTATGGATTGTTGTGAAAGCTATAAAACCCCTCAACAAAAAAATGATTAAAAATTTAAAAAAAACCTAAACTGTAAACAAAGTTATGAGATCAATCCTATTGTTATCTCCCTTTTAGAGGTATGAAAATTGAGGCCTAAGGATGAAGTTTCTTAAGATATAAAGCTCTTAGATGCCATAATTAGATTTGAATCCAGCAGCCTGGATTTCCAATCCATGGTTCTAAACTGCCATTTTAAAATAAAGGCAGAATATGAACAGAAAAAGACAACCACGCTCACTCTCCCCAAGCCAATGCCAACTCATTGTGGCCCTCAAGGACAGGGTAGAATTTCCCCGGTGGGTTTCTAAGACTCTTTATGGTATTAGAAATCATCTCTTTCTCACTGTCTTATGATAAGTCTGTATTTATTATTAGGAATATTTTCTATTTTTAATTTTTATAATGTAAGATTTTCAGTGAATTGTGTACACATGAGATGGAAAAGCAGCTAGCATTTACACGCAAGCATCTGGCTATTAGGATGTTGATCTAGTAATTTCAAGGTCCCGCCTCAACCCACCCTCACCCCATTGGTTGTTGTACATGAATTCCAGTATAGGAAAACCTACAGAGACAGAAACTGGATTAAAGATTCCTTGGGGGCATGGGAAGGGGAGATGTGGGGCAATGAGGAGTCAATGAGATTGAGTACAAGAAAGAAGAAAATATTCTACAATTCATAGTGGTGATGATGGTATAACTCTTCTTACTATAATTGAGCTACTGAATTGTATATGTGAATTCCATGCCAATAAAACTGTTAACAACAACAACAGCCCCAGGTCTCAATTAGGAATGAGAATGTAGAGACGGTTGTTGTTAGGAGTTGACTCCTAGGATCCTATGTGCAATAGAGTGAACACAATCTGGTCCTGTGACATTCTCACAATTATTGTCATGTTTGAGCCCATCGATGCAGTCACTGTGTCAACCCATCTTGTGGAAGATCCATTTTGTCCCTGCCCCACTGTGTTCATGTCTATAAGGGAATCTATGAGGCAGATGAGGACCTAACTAAATGGATTAAATGGATTTTAATGTCACAGAAGGAGCTAAAACCCAGAAGGCTGGGCCTGTTGCTTCCATCATTTGAAATGCTACCCAGTCAGACCGTGTGTTGTGTGTGTTGGAAAGACCCAAGCCAATTGCCTTCTCTTTCTTCGCAGGACTTCATCAAGGGCCTTTCCATTTTGCTCCGAGGGACAGTACAAGAAAAACTCAACTGGGCATTTAATTTGTATGATATAAATAAAGACGGCTACATCACTAAAGAAGTAAGAAGTACCTTACCAACACAGCTAGACTCGGGGCCAATTTTTCTTAAATACCTTTCACAATATTTTTTTAATTGCTAGTATTCTTTTACTTCATCTTCAGGAAAAAAATCTGAATTTTTTTATACGGTGGTAGGGAAAGAAGTGTTCCAATAAAAAATACTGGAATGAATCTAAATAACATATGGTGGCACTCCACATCAAATAAGTAACATGTAGGATTACATCCTTGTTTTTTAGTGGCATTAACATCATGAATAAACACACTAGCGCACACGCAAATAGCATGGTTAGTGAGAAACAACACTCAGTTGTAAATCACCAGGGTGGTACAATGGCCTGCCATCATGTGGGAAATCCTCCTTGGTGTAGCTACAGAGCCTCCCAGTACACTTAGAGGTAGGCTAACCAGGAGGACCAGAAGAGGGAGATTCAGAGACCAAATTAAGATGTTCAAATCATGTGGCTGATTCAATCCATTTAAAGTATATAGCAAGAAGCAAGAGGGAAGGATGGGGTAAGTGAACACTCTTAGGGTAAGTGCAAGTGTGGTCAGAGAGCCACATTACATGAGCTCTGTGAGCTCAGTGTTCTTAAGTGATTCGCTCTGCTTCATCAGTCTTCCCCGTAGTTGACTTTGACATGAGTCCCCCAGACAAAAGCTACCCTGGGCCAATGCTGCGCTATCAGGAAGACAGGGGTAATGTGCCTAGCCACATCTACAGCTCACCAGTAAGCTTGATAAATGAATGCCTTTTATTGCATTTCTTGGGCAGTGGACTGTTAGGGTCAGAAAGGGTGTCACTAAAAGATGCCTTCATGAATATTAAGTGTATGTTTATATTTAGCACATCCTGAATATTTAATATATCTGGGGTGCATGATGAACGCTTAGTCCCCAGATGCCTCAGAAGTATTGTCTATGTTGGAAGAGTTCTTCCATTCCATCCTACCCCTTTAAATGTCAATACTGTACTTACCAATCTCACATACTAATGATGACATGGATTCCACCTTTGCCTAACACACTTCTGGCTACTTAATTAAAAATATCTTAAAAGGCTTCACCTATGGCTTATAAATTATGAGCCATTTATCATTTATTTTAAAAATGAAGTATTCTCAACTGCAGAAGTATACTACTCCTCTATGAGGGAGTAGGCTGAAAAGTGCATGGGGTAAATTCACTATATTTCATTTCTTTGTTACGTGAACTCTGTGTAGTCCCATAAAGTTGCTAAGGTGGAGTAGTGGGTTATGCATTGAGTTAACTGCAATGTCAGTGGTTCAAACCCACCTATGTTCGC
Source organism: Tenrec ecaudatus (assembly GCF_050624435.1). NCBI lineage: Eukaryota > Metazoa > Chordata > Mammalia > Afrosoricida > Tenrecidae > Tenrec > Tenrec ecaudatus. Next base: position 203,096,714 of record NC_134532.1, read on the forward strand.
AAGGGAGAAAAATGAGGCTGCCTATTCTTGTTTAAGATTTCAAGTGTCAGAAACCCAAAGGGACAGTTCTACTCTGTCAGATGAATCCCTTATGCTGGAAACACTCGTAGAAATTTAAAAAGGTGAAACCATAAACTTGAATATCCTACAGAATCAGATAAATATTCATTATACGCTCAGAAGGGAAACACTGATCAAAACAAGATTTGATTAAACGATTTATAAAAATGCCAAGGAGTTTTCAGGGTTAAAACTATGTTGACTAATCTCTTTTGTGAAGTATTCTTTGGTTAAAAGTCAGAGTAGGAAAATGGTAGTGAACATTTGAATGAGTTTTATGACTTAATCCTCAATTTGTTCTAGTCTTATTCCCACGGTGTGGAGTGTATGGTCTTCTCATTAAATGGAAGTTGGCATCGATCCCTTAGATCCGTGAAGCAAAGGCTGATGATGAGTAGTCTCAGGGAATGGGGATGTGACGATTCAATGAGGCCAGAGTACTCTTTACCTGGGGTTATGACGGTTACCCCTTGGGGTGCAATCCTCAAGGTCCGCAGTTGGAAACCACCAGCCCCTCTTCCTCAGGAGAAAGACGGGGCTTTCTACTCCCGTACACAGCTAGTCTCAGTAACACTCAGGGGCAGTTCTACCCCGTCCTGTAAGGCCGCTGTGAGTCAGCACGGAATTGAGGGCAGTGCATTTGTTTGGTTGGCTCGTTACCTGATTAGGCGAGACAATGGGGATATGCTTTTTTGGCAGCCAAGACTAGAGTCGGTTCTTCTATTTCGGATTCTGCTGCTTTTAGTTTGTGAAGCTGCCGGCGTTTACTCTGGCACACACAGAAGCAAAGGACATTGAGGGCATGGCAATTGAGTGGGAGGCGGGAAAGCCCTTCCAATGCTACCGGCAGTGAGTTTCCGAAAGCATCACATGAGTGCCTTTCCTGTTCCAGGAGATGCTCGATATCATGAAAGCAATCTACGACATGATGGGCAAATGCACATACCCTGTCCTCAAAGAAGACGCTCCCCGACAGCACGTGGAGACTTTCTTCCAGGTGGGGATGGAGACAAATCAGGTGGGAGGGCCATCGAGAGCAAACCTTCTGGGTGTTTGCTCAATCCTAACCTTATCCAGAAGAATACAGAAAGGAAAAAGAAAACTCTTTTAAGTATAAAGGTCAAAAAAGAAAATAGTTTCCATTTTAATGCAATCATTAGAGTTTTGCCCCAAACCTTAGTTAGTTCGCCAAACGGCACAAGTACTGAGTATTCATTATGGTCTTGGATAGAAAGATGCATGAGTTCACATATTCCTTCTTTCTGTTAATAGAAAAGTTTCACAAGAACCCTCTGAAATTATAAATCTCCACTCGTTCCACTTTGCAGATGGGACACGAAAAATAAAACAATACTCTGACAGTTTTAGCCAATTGATGAGCGTTCACAACTGGGGGCCAGAGTATTCCTCAGGCACAAGCGAACGCCTGAAAGAAGCCACCTGCTATGGCCATTCCCCGGGAACATCTCAGATTTGCAAAAGGCAGCTCCTCCCCCAGAAACAAAACAGTCACGCTTTCTTTGCATCAGCTTCTGCTCATCAGTTTCGTCTACGTCTGACTATGATTCTTTTTTTTTTCTTCTGCATCAGAAAATGGACAAAAATAAAGATGGGGTCGTTACCATAGATGAGTTCATCGAAAGCTGCCAAAAAGTAAGTGATGAGTAACAGGATTATTCTTTCCATGTTCATAGCAGCTATATTGAGTATCAGGAGCCCCGGTGCTCTCTTGGGCCATAGGGTGGGCTGCTAACCGCAAGTCAGGAGTTGAACCCACCAGCCACTCCATGGGAGAGAGAGGAGGCTGTCTTCTCCCTTCGACCGAAGGCCTTGAGAATTGCAGCAGCAGTTCTGCTCTGTCCTACAAGGTCACTATGATTCCGACCCAAACTGATAGTAGTCTTTTTATACTGCGCATGGTGAGCTGCTGTTTGTGGCCGTAAATTAACTCTGACTTTGTGTGTACAACACAATGAAACACTGCTCAGTCCTGAGATGTGTTCATGATGGTTGGTATACACAAGAATATGTCCATTGCATTTGAAGCAACTTGCAACCTACAGGACTCATCTTCCAGCACTCTCTTGGACAAGATTCCATTGTGATCTGTAAGGTTTCCATTGGCAAATTTACAGAGAGAAGCAGATCATTAGGCTTTTCTTCCTAATTTATTCCACCTTAAAGCTCTGCTGAAATGGGCCGTCACAGTGACCCTGTTAGTATTTGAAATATCAGTGGTATCGCTTCTAGCATCAGAGAAACATGCAAGCCACCACAGAAAGACTGACTGACACACAGGTAGGTGGTGGTTTGTCAGCCAACAGGTAAGAACTGACTTTCAGTGCTCAGAGTGGTGTCACACAGAATGAGTCCTATGTGTAGGCTTACTGTTTTTCCACAGCACAGTCTACTGTTTCTTCCCCAGATCCATCATTCTTACTGGAGAAAAGGTTGCAGTTATCAGGGGTTTTGGCTTGCTTGGGTTCACAACCCAAACTCACAGAGGCAGCAGTCAAAGATAAACAACACATGGCATCGGGTAAATAAATCTGCTGCACAAGACCTCTGAAGTGTTAAAAAAAAAAAAAAAAAGCAAGGATTTCACTTTGGAGACAAGAGTGTGTCTAATCCAAGAAATGGCCATTTCAGTCACCTCATATGCATGTGAAGGTTGGATACTGAGTAAGGAAGACAGGAGAACTGATGCATTTGAATCACGTTGCTCGCAAAGAGTATCATGGACTATCAAAAGAACATATTGATCTGTCTCAGAAGTATGGCCAGAATGCTCCTTAGAAGCAAGGATGGTGAGACTTCATCTCCTGTACTTTGGGTAAGTTATTAGGAGAGACCAATCCCTGCAAAAAGACATTGTGTTTGGTAGAGAGGCAGCAAAGAAGAGGAAGACCTGTGAAAAGATCTGGTACTCACCCAGTGTCTGCAACAATGGGCTCAAACTGTGAAGACGTTGCAGGATCAGGCATGCTCTGTTCTGTTGTACATGGGTCACTATGAATCCGAACGGATTGGACAGCACCCAATAAGAAGTGTATTCCTCTAAAAACTAACCCTAATTCATAGATTCAGTCAACATTCACGGAGTGCGTGTATGAATTATTGAAGATACCAAAGTTAAACCTGTATTTTCCCCAAATCCTTTAGCCAGCACTCATCCATTGTAACTTAAACATACATGTGATGTATGAATTGTTCAGAGATCTAGTATGCTGTGTATATTATTTCTACCTCTGTAGAATTAGAATTCCATTGTCATATGTTTCCTCAAAGAAATATAAGTTCTAGTTTCGGCGGACAAGAAATGATTTTTGCCTGAATCTAATACAGTTAGAGTGGAGACTTCTCGTAGAAGAGAAATTCGGGTGATTTGCCTATCATCTGGTGGGAGATCAAAGAAGAAATGAAGCATTGGAATGGTGATGCTGAAGAATAATCTTGGAAGTACCATGGACTATTCAAAGGACAACCCAATCTGTCTTAGAAGTTAGGCCAGAATGCTCCTTAGAGGCGAGGATGGTGAGACTTTATCTCACATACTTTTGGATGTGTTGTCAGTTCTGAGTGGAGGGGCAGGGAAGAAGAAAGCCCTCAACCAGATGGAGTGCCCCAGTAGCTGCAACAATGGGCTCAGCCATCTGAACAATTATGGGGATGGCTTGGGACTGGGAAGTGTTTTGCTCTGTTGTGGAGTCAGTATGGGTTTGAACAGATTCAATAGCACCTACCACCACCAATACCTGGTGTTTAACCCTGATCATTATTTGACTTGACATTTGGGTCGAGTCACATGTAAACAGTTGTTAATGTAATCATGACACCAAGATATTCTTTGATGCCTCAGCTTACCTACTCAGTTTCTCAATTCCCACTTCAATGTGATGGTCTACTTGAAAACTCAACTTGGTGTCATTGGCTTGCTAAATGGTTAAATTATTTGGGCTTCAAGCAGTGGAAACCCTTGTTAGTTTGCCCCCATTTACCACTACTATGAATCCCTCACTGTGTCATGCACTTACATACAACTGCAACTGCCTTCTAAGAAATATTTCCAACAGTGGACAATTTGTTGGCTGCTCCCCACAGTCCTTTCTTTGGCCTGGAGAAACCATCCATCTTGAAACTCCCCACCTGTAACATCATGAGCAACCTACACTCTGTAAAGTTGGCTCTTGAAGTGAGTCACAATGAACACGTGATGACAGCAAGCCTGTTCTGCCAAGACTACCATCTTTCCTTCCACAACTCAACCTGCAGTCCTCATGAAATGAGCTCAAAGCACACACACACTTTCAGTCTCCTCCACTTACAAAGGACTCTGTAGTTGATGGTCTTTGATCACCTTGGGAGGCCAAAATTGGCATGTGCTCATCTTGACTTACTCCCTGTCCATCCTAGACTCCATTCGGGAATTATGCTTTAAGAAGCACTGTACTATTATAGTCAGAACCTGTGTACATACTTGAATAAAGCCTGGTCAACCCCACAGACTATGAAACAGACTCTTGGTAGGTATCTGCATGCAGAAAGGGGAGGAGCATGTTTACATATGCAAACAGCCACGAACTTCTGGCCCAGAGGCTGATGGGGGGTAGGGTTGGTGGTGCCCAGGTGCACTTTTCTTTGCAAAGATGCTAAACCGAATGTCTGCTCTTCCCTTCCAGGATGAAAACATAATGCGCTCCATGCAGCTCTTTGAAAATGTGATTTAACCCGTCGAATATAGATCCTCGATCCAACAAACATGAACCAGTCCAACCACCCTTAACGTGGGAGCTATCACTTTTAGCATAGATTGCTCAGCTTTTTCACTGAGGCATATTATGCAAACAAGCTTGATTTGAACATAAAGCATCCCCCAAGAGATCTGAGTTTCCCGATTATAAATCTGCATCTTTTCATCGCGCCCCTGAACTCCTGCGATGTTCTCAGTCTTTTCATGCCACACGGATATGGGAAAGTCATGGGACCTGGCACACAGACATTCATTCTCATTTTGTCGTCTATTCTTTGGCTGTGAGATGATTCAGGTGTTCACTACTCAAAAGTGATTTTCACAAAGCAGTGGGGTTTTGTGTTTTTTTGTTACACATTTGTATGAATTCAGCCCTGGACATTTTAAATGGTTTTCTAAAATATTGGCATCTGCATTTAACTCTTCCAGAAACTTATTTCATGTTTACACTCTGTAGTCCCATTTATATACTTTCAGTGAACAACACATGAAAACGGAAATCACACAGTCCTGGTTTCCTGGGATTCAGCACCTTCTGCCGAAGACTTCCACTCTCTCTGGCGCCTTCCAAATCCGTTGGTCACCCTATGTCAGCCTGTGTCTAATAAAGCCTAGTTGCTAAGCACTTCTTAGTTTGTCACACTCTCCGTCACAAGCCAGGTTTACCTAATCTATGCCCTTTTAAATGTGGTCGACATACCTAACCCATTTCCCTTGAATCACCTGTGACTCCCAGGCCACCCTGTGGGGCAAAGTCAGGTTTGCAAGGCAATGGGCTTTACAGAAGCAGACTGCTCGCCTTCTGCTTCGGAGTGGGGTCCTTGAACCCCTACATCATCATGGCTATTTATACTGGGTCACTAAGGAACAGTCCCAGAAGGTGTGAGATATAGCAAGGGTGTTCCCAAGCAGATGCCAAGGGCCAAGATATTAGGCCTCCCATCCATCTCACTGCTTAATAACAGGTAACCTTTTAATTGCCTAAAGGCCATTTCCCCCTTCCGGCCCCTCCTTCCTCAAAACATGCTTAGTTTGCCAGCCACTGAGGGACTAATAAGCCCTGACTATTCCAATACCTGTGGACAAAAAATGAGCAGAGTTCACATGGAAACCACCAGTCACTCCATTATACTGAGAACTAGAGCACCCAGATCCATAGAATATGAGTGCAGGTGTCGAACTCATTTTTGTTATAATTCAGCTCATCATAAAACTCCCCCAAATGCAAATTCTTTTTCATGGCCCTAAGCCAGCACACCATCAGGATGCCATACAATACTGAGGAGACATCACCTTCCCCGTTTTGTAGAACTATCACAGAGACCAAGAGGCTACAGTGGGAAGGCATTTGCAGCTGCCTGTGCAGCACTAATCAGGTGTCTATTCTGGTGTAGAGAGAGGATGCGGAGAGCTGCCCTGCTATCACCAGTGTAGAAATTACAAGTAGTACAATACATGTACACGGAAATTTGCCATCGCGTATTTGTGTAAACTCAATGTGCACATTTTGTATTTCAAAAAGGAAAAATAAAAGCAAGTAAAATGTTTATAACGGTACGGTCTCTGTTTTAGGTCTTTATTCTAACCCTTGGCGTGACTGTGAGATTTTAGATCATACTCTCCTCTCTTGAGCCTTTTGTTCCCAGCTCGGAGATGGCTGTGTCTTTGGAGGTAGCTATGCAGGACCAAGGGCAAGAGCAGTGGGCCAAAGGGCAGCTCTTTCAGCCTGCGGTGTCAGGAGAGGGACAGCACACGGAGACCTGAGGAAGGTGCGGTCACACAGAGGGCCCTGTAGGACAAAGGCTCTGAGGACGGGGTTGGGGGGAACAGCGCATTTCTACAAATAGGTCTCTTTGGAAATGACCTGCTCCTCTCCCAGGTACAGCTGTGCAACCACCAGGAGAGGAGACCTGCACAGAGGCCCCTCAAGGTCGGAAGGGTTGCTTCCCGGAAGCGGTGTTGCTTCTCTAGGATGCGAGTGGTCTCCTCATTTTCTTCCCTTCTGTCCACGGGTACATTGCACGTGGTGTGACTCCTCGGGTCCCGGTTGCTTCTCGCATTGCCCAGCAGAGGAAAGGTCTGGTTCTTAATGGTTTCTCCGCGTCTACTCTTCTCTGGAAGGGCGCATCAGCTCCTCCTATGTCAAAAGCCTGGAAACCATCTGCCAGGGTTGCGTTCAAAGTCTCAGAAGGTTGGTAGCCATCATGAGCACACCAGCATCACTGAACTCAGAGCAGAGTTTGAAGAGGTTAATTTTGGAATCTCTTCTTGTGTACATCGGTCTTTTCAGATTATGAAATACAAAAATAGCATTTTCTCAAATACAGTCAACACCTAAAGAATAGGTCATTGCGATGTGTTGTAAGGAACAACATACTTGGAAGAGAAGGTCCACATTTTCAGATTTCTTAAACTAAAAGACTGTGGGCTAATGTTGTTTCCAAGCATCCCTGCATTGTAAAATAGATATATACAGAGAAAAATAATGAGTACGCGAGCATATGCCCGCTATTTTACATTTTTATAGCCTTGATAAATACAAACCAGACAAAGGAAGGCAAAAGACCTCTCCAAATAAGTGCAGCTGAAAATGGACGCCAATGAAAGACACAGGAATAACCACAGACATATCCGACCTTAGAAATCCAGTACAGGTCTTCATACAAGCCATACAAATAGGAGAAACAAACCCAGAACGCTGGGCCAGGAGTAATGGAGTCAGGGCCCATTATTAAGCATTCTTCCCTAAGAGGTGCCGTGTGGCTGTGTCTCCTTGCTTTCACCGAGGGCTGGATGAACTCTGGCTGTGATTTACAAACACACAAATGAACGGAAGCGGAGCATTTCTTGGGGCCTGGCAGCTGGCCTTCCAAACTTGCCGCCACACAACAGGGCGGATGCTTGGCCCCCTCACTCAACAGCAGATAGAGCAGTACGTTGGGATTTTCGATTTGATGACAATGAGGCTTCCCTGCAGAGAGAAACAAAAGGCACAAGGTGAGTCTCACAAAGCATTGGCCCTGAAGGCATGAGACTTACCATTCCACACCAAGCAGGTCAGGCGCCCAAACCTAAAATGAACAAAACCAGGACAAATGCAGACTAATGGAAAGAGAAACCCAATCGGCCCAAACCCACTGCCATCAGCCGGTTCCAGCTCATAGTCACCCTCCTACTGGGGTTCAACGGCTGGAAATCTGTCTGGGAGCAGACAGCCTGCTCTTCTGCAGAGTGGCGGGTGGGTTAGACTCACCATCTTGACATCAGCAGCCCACGGTGTACCTAACAGTGCCACCTGGGCTGTTACGAGAGGTCATGTGAAGGGGCTTTGGAGCATTCATATGAGCACTAGGTGCTTTGTAAAGAAGCGAGGATGCTCCTAAAAGGGAGGATGGCCAGGCTTCAGCTCCTGTCCGTTGGACATGTCATCAGGAGAGGCCAAGTCCCTGGAAAAGGTCGCCCTGCTCAGTCAAGTGGAAGGCGAGTGAAAAGGAGGAAGGCTCTTGACTCAGTGGCTGCAACTATCAGTTCAACCACAATTAAGAGGATGGTGCAGGACCAGGCGGAGTTTCATTCTGTTGCACGCAGTTCGCTGTGAGTCCACTAACTCAACAGCACCACAGAACACCTGAAGCAGTTAGGAGCCAGGTAGCCAGGATGTGAATCCAGCTACTATCACATGCAGAAAGAGCCCTGGGAGTGCCGTGGTTAAAGAGCTTGGCTGCGAAGCAGTTCGAACCCAACCAGTCTGCTTCCCTGGAGGATTTACAGCCTTGGAAACCCTGAGAGCTTCCACAGCTCAGGCTTGCTCAAACTCTTTTTCTCTTTTCCTCCCCCACTCACACCCTTCTCCTCCCAAAGTGACCATTATAAGAATTCAGCACACCTGTTCATGTTTCCATCAACATTTCCAAAACCTTTTTCTTTCTACTTGAGCCCAGAGGCCCCCAATAAAATGATTAATTAAAACAACAACAATTTTTGGTATTTATTACATGTTAAAATAATGCCTCAAATATATTGGGTTAAAAAGACAGAAGAGATAAAAAGGGGGGGCGATTCCATCTAGGGGAAACCCTGTGATACAAAATTTCAATTTTCCATTGCAATTACATAGATCATGTAAATATGCTGTAAATATGCTCTCTGTAGGGCACTGGAAGGAAGGAGGAGTCTCCCTAAGGAAACAGCACTGGAGAGCCCTTTCTCCCACCCAAACTCTGCTCCTGTTCCGTTAGCAAGATTCAAGCTAGTGAAAAGATTGACAGCCAATCAAAGAGGAATGAGATTAGTCAACGAACCATCTGCATCTCCTTCCTCAACAGCAGAAGGCACTTCCTAACGTTGATTTGAAAGCTCAGTAATGTGGCAGGTTTGCCCCATCTACTGGCCCTTCCCCAATACCAGTCCTCAGGTCCTATGAGAACCACCCAGAGAGTGTGTTGTAGAACCAGAAACTGCGTTGCTGAGGTGTTTACTCCATTTCACAGGAGAGGTAAGGCTGATTTCAAATTTGCATTCAAAATCTCAAGATGGTAAACTGTAGCAAGCAAAAAGAAGTTTCTTTCTGCTGAGAGTTGGAGACCCTGGACTGGGGAGGGACTGGTTTCTGCAAGCCTCGATAGCAAGGTGTCTGAATGCTGATTCTCCTCGGCCTGGGGTACTGAAGCACAGCAAAGATATGAGTGATCTTGCCAGCTTAGAGCCTTCCTTCCTGTGCATCAACGCTCATGTAAGCCTGGCTCATAAAGGGAATACAATCGGAAGCACCATAAGGCTCATGTGCTAACCTGCTGCCTCTTGCGTCTGTATTTTTCCATTGCTTAAGTTGCTACTTCCGAATTAATTTTCCTGCCTAGAACCACCGGATTCAAAATTTCGGTGGGCTGCTGCCCACGCCCATAACGGATACTGGTGGGAAGTTCCCTAGCTGTTCGTCCCCCCAGTCGTCTTGTGCATTTGTGACTGGATGCGGCAAAGTCACCCCACCAACTCGTGGTTTGGTGCTTTATAAAGCAGAGATGGAGTTGCGCTGGGGACCGAGAGACACTGAGCGATAACAGGCTTCTGGCCGCCAGTGATAGCAGGCTTCTGGCCGCCAGCTTCAATAAAGCTTCAGCTCAGTGTGGTCCTGATTGACGTGGCACCAGGTACAACAAATCATCTTCAAAGTCACTGAATGGTCTGAATTTGTCCCCTCAGCAAAGCTGAACGCTAAAATGGTTTCCATTTTAACAACACCAAAGTATACACATACTTTAGCATTAAGTGTCATAAAGCACAGAGACTAGAAGGCAACTCAACAAAGGTGAGAAGCACAGGACTTAGGGTTTCAGCAGGATCTCCCCAAACCAGAGGGAGCGCTTCTTTATGAAATTAGTTCTAAGATCCAAATATTTGAGCACTTTTCAAAAGATGAAAACTCAATTAACCTAACCCAGTTAATCAGAGAATAACAAGGGCCTCTCCATTCCCCAGCTTGAAGAGTTAGAATCATCAACTGTGTGTGTGTGTGTGCATGTATTTACCTCCACATACAGCACACAGCAGTCATCTGGGAATATTATTTCAGCCCTCGTTTAGGGAAGCTTCTGCCGTTTTAAGACGGAAAGGATGGAAAACATAAAAGATGCACTTCCTTCATTGAGTTCTCTGAGTTTATCCTTTTCTTTCCTAAGCTTTCTAATAGTCAAGGGCAGGAAATTCAAATATTATATAGGAAAAAATGTGGGGGTGCTACATACTAGGCCTGGTGGGACTGTGGGATACACACTAGACTACCGAGGACAAGGTCGGCGGTTCAAACCCACCAGCCACTCCTACAGAAAACTATGAGGCTGTTGGCTCCCATACAGATTACAGCCTTGGACATCCTTTAATACAGGCAGGTTGCTATGAGCCGGAATTGGCCGAGTACCAATGGGATGTAGTATGGTAATGAGGAGCCACCCCCTGGCCCCGTGGGTCAGGCTGCTAACCAGGGCAGTGGCTGGAATCTACCTGCTGAGACCTGGGAGAAGTGACGGTCAGCTTCCATAAAGAGGGGGAACCCTAAAAGTCAGTTCAGCTCTGTCCCTGAGGTCACTCGGGGCCAGAATCGACTCACAGGCAGTGGGTTGGGTCTGAGTTGTATTTCGGTATCACAAAGAATACACAGGCCCTGTATGTATCCGGTTCCTGTATGTATACAATCCCAGGGCTTACACCCCTCGTGGCCTAAACAGGACACAAACTCTTCAGCCTAAAAATGACGATAATAGCATCAACTTCACAGGGTGACTTGCAGCTGAAATGGGGTAGCATGTGCTAAAATAGCCTGTTTTGTAGCACGCCCGCACATGTTAAAGCATCGATTGTCTCCTGTGGAGGGGGGCCTTCTACTCACACTGCCGCCATGCAGCTCCAGCTTCTGTAACGCATTCGTGATGGGCTCTTTGAACTTCTTGTCCATGAGTCTCTTGGAAAGCTGTGAAAATAAGATTGGGGTGAAATGGTTTAAGTGGACCCTTCTTCACTAAAATCACAAGTAACACAACTTACAAACATGCGAAGTAGAAAAGAGGCCCACTGAGAAATTTCACTGCAGAGCAAGGGCATAACCACACCAAGCACTGCCATCAAGTCGATGTCGACTCATAGAGACCCTATAGGACAGCGTAGAACTGCTCCTGTGGGCTTCTGCGACTGCGAATCTTGACGGGCATTAGAGAGCTTTATCTTTCTCCCTAGGGCTTGCTGGTAGGTTTGAACTGATAACCTTGCAGTTAGTAGTCCACTAGTCCACCAGGTCGGTGGTTCAAACCCACCCATTGCACTGATAGAGAGCGATGAGGCTGTGTGCTCCTGTAAAGGTTTACACTCACAGAAACCCTACACAGGAGTCAGACCTGACTGGACGGCAGTCAGTCAGCGGTGAGAAAGGTTGTGGTATTTGATTCTAGAAGCTCTGGGAAACTAAACCCTCAAAGCACAGATGAGAATGAGTCAGTCAGCACCCTTTGTCACAAGTTATGTTCCTGGCCCTTCCTTGTTCCAGGCATGACGACAGCCAAACAGGGGCATTCCACACCAGGGAGCACAAGTCCCTCCAGTCAGGTCTGCAAAGAGCTAGTAGAGACTCCCAGAAAAATGGAAGATGTGAGAAAAGCAATTATGAGAAAGATGGACATGGCCGCCAATGCCAAGTGAGTGGGGGGTGGGGGGGATGGCTATCTCTCCCAGGCCTCAGCTCCGTCTCCTTCACTGTATCTCTGTCTCTCAGAGTTCTCAGGTCTGTCTCCTTCAGCTAAGTCTCTGTCCCTCCCAGGCCACAGGTCTGTCTTCAGATGGGTCCCTGGCTCTTCTAGGCTTCAAGCCTGTCTTCTTCACAGCATGCTTTCTGGCCATTGGGATTTGCAGAGAGACTCGCCAACCACCAGCTTCAGAACCACCTGAGAGACTTATTGAAAATGCAGGTTCCTGGATCCCACACCTTGTTTATTCCCATCTCAGAGTGGAGGTTTAGCACGGACCTTTCTGGCAAGTCCCTGAGTCATTCCTTCACTACAGTATCAGGATCACTTCCCTGCAGTAGTGGACTGCCACTTACCTTTAAAGTGTAAAAAAGATGAGTTATTTTGCACGTCAGTTCTTGGTTTCCAAAGCCGTGTTCTATATGAGGATCCTTAAACCCAACCAAGGCAACAGGTGGTGAAGCAGGTGAGGAGGGCGGGAGGGAGCCAGGGAGGTGCGGAGGAGAGCGCCTGAGCATAAAGTGTCTCCGGGAGGCACTGACCCAGCACCCCTGTGCCCAGGTCGACCCCTGTGGTGCTCCTCTGTGGTGCTCCTCACGGCCACTGTTGGCTCTGGCTCACAGGGATGTCCTGACTTTAAGTCTTTAGGCTGCGGTGTGTGGCCACCCCAGGGAGGCTCGGGGCTCCTTCTGTTAATTCCATATTTGGGGGGAGCAGAGCTCTGTGCTGGAGTGTGAGGGCTCACGGAGGAATGTCACAGCCCCGTCAGTCTAGCTCTGTCCCTGCGCCGTCTCTTTCCCACTGCTGAGATGGGGAGGGGTGTGAGGTCATTCAACAAGGCAAGCAAAGGTGCTGCGGGACTTGAGTCTGAGGGATCCCAGCGTGACCCCCTTTCGCTACAGATGGCTTTCCCCTCCCTTCTCTCAATTCTCTTGGAAGTCCTGGTGGTGAACCAACCCAGGGCCGTCAGGCTGAATTTGCCTCAAGGTGCAGCTTATAAAACTGGGAACAATGGCCAGGAGGGTCCCAAGGTTGGGGGTCTTCATAGAAGCAGACTGCCTCATCTTTCTCCCATAGAGCAGCTGCTGGGTTCAAACTACGAACCTTGTGGTTAGCAGCTGGGAGAGCTTTTCTTGCTCAGCATGTAGCACAAGCAACAACAGAAAATAGGGAGTGCAGCGTGCACCAGACACCTGCTGGATTGCTGGCTGTGTGGCCAAGTCTACAAGGCATCACGAGTCTGAGCTGTCTGAGGTGGACTTCCAAGGAAGAGCCCCTCTCCGGTTCAGACCTCTGACTTGAGCAGACAAGCCAAGGTGCCCGAGTTCCCTTCCTGCTGGCCTCAGACTGCCCACTCGTCTATTCTCACCATGGCATCTCCCAGCAAGCCTGAAAGAGTCACGCCCACTCCTTCTTCCTACAAGTTTACCAAGGGGTGGGGTTAACACAACCCTGGGGTGTGTTCCTGTCTGTGGAGGGAGAAGTGAAAACTAAGCTCGAGAGTCTCTCAGGTGGACGGGCCAGAGAAAATACAGTGTCACATTGGCCAGAAGCTGTCACTGTGCTGAACCACAAAACAAAACAGCAGGTGGGGAGTTCCTAAACCAAACGCAAACCCCAATGCTGCCAAACCAATTCCGACTGAGAGCCCCCTAGAACTTCCCCATCAGGTCCTCAAGGCCGTCTACCTCCACGGAAGCGGGATGCCACCAGCATCTTCCCACGGACACAGGGTGGCTGGCAGGTTTGAACCACTACTTCCACCCAGGCCACTGGTCAGTGTCTGAGGCCAAGTGTGTCTGGCTCTTCACCCAGCCAGCTGTTCCTCAGGAGAAACATGAGACTTGCCACCCCCATCAAGGGTTACAGTCTTAGAAATCCAAAGTGGCAGGTCTACCCTTTGCCATAGGGTCGCTGTGAGTCAGAATTGATTCTGTGGCCTCGCTCTGGCTCCTGGGAAGTAGCTGCGAAGTCCCGGGACCATCCAGATCGGGAAGGGTGCCAGCATTTTCCCGGGAGACTTGGGCTAAGGCAGACAGTCCAGAGTGAATATGAATACTGAGACATTGTGGGAGCCGCAGGCTGTGAGCTCTGAGCTTGACCTTCCAAGATGATGAGCCCTAGTCAGCCAGGCGGCTAATCTGTGGCGTAATCCTCACCAGCTCCCAGGGCAGCAGCGTGAGGGTGACCTTCCCTGGTTTGCACTGTTGCTGGAGGAGTTAAAGGTGGTCACAGGGAGGACAGGCTGAGGCTCGGCACTTCCTGTCCCAGGGCCTGGCCCTCTGCTCCTCTCCCTTCTCAAGACAGTGCCCTCTGTTTATTTCACGATCCAAGCACAGCTGTGAAGACAGCAGCTTCTCTGAGTCTCCCACGCTCTCGTAGCCAATCATTAAATCTCAGCGTGGCCGGGGAATCACCAGGGAGGCACAGCCTCCCAGCGATGAGGACTGACTCTAACAAAACAAGAAAAGATCGCCTTTTGACCATGACTTACAGGCTGGATTCACCCGCCACAAAGGACAGGGGAACGTGGAAGTCTACAGCCGCACGGCAGGTGTGCAGGCCCTGCTTACATCTCACGGGCACTCACTCACCATGGGCCCAAACCCCGCACACCACTCTCTCCTGAGCGTCCGCTCCACTGTCCCAGGGGGCTTAGGACGCCTGGAAACAAACACCAACAGCAGACTCGGGCCCACTGGTCCCATGTTTTCTGTGCTATTGAGTTTGGTCTCACGGTTTCTGGTTGGATGATAGCCATGCCACGGTTCAAGTCTTTCATTACGTCCACAATTAGAACGAAGCCAGCCCCGCATGCAGACATGGGGCGGAGAGCCTGGGTCTCGGTGGCACTTACGCTTGTAAGCAGGTGCCTCAGGTGGTCGTTGAGAGAAGGACCGACAACAACACTTAGCTGCATTAACGCCTCCAGGCCTCTTCCAAAGACTTCATCATCCGAATGCACCTGTGTGGGGCCCGGGGGTGGGAGGAGGGAGGGAAAGGACAGGAAATTAAGAGGACGATGGGTAGCAAGTGGAACAAAACAGTGAGCATTTTCCATTTAAACTCAGAATTTCAAAAATCATCCTTAATAGAAGACAAGCACCCAAGCAGGCATCACATTTTCAGGCTGCCGGCAGCATTGGCTACAGCACACCGACGCCTGGAGATGAGGCTCACTGCTTTCCGACTTACTCAAGGTGCCCCCTAGAGCTGTTCCCAAGTACACTGTCGCCAGAGCCAGAGAAACAGTGGCCTCATCCTGCAAGCACCGCTCACAGCCAAAGCCCAGGGAGCACGGAGAAGCGCAGGACTTACGAGAGCAGCCTTCAGCACGGGCACCAGGCGGGGCAGCAAAGGCACGGCTTTGTCGGGGGCCCCGGGGACCAGCAGTAGCTCCCTGAAGCCCTCCTTGGACACAAAGGTGTACGGATGCTTAGTCTCTCTCAGGCCCTGCCGAGGCAAGCAGCATCACTTGCTAGTCCTTTCGCGGGGCTGATGTAAACACACACAACGTGAAACCACAGGAAGAACGCGATATGTGAAGACGCACTGCCCTCCCTCTGTCTTCCGATCATGGTGTAAACACGGTCAGCAGTTAGTCTCAATGAGCCCACCCTCAGCAGGGAGGGCAGCGGACAGAGACAGAGCAAAGGAATACACAGTAGAGAGGGAGGCTGGGGAGGGGAAGGGAGCACAAAGAGCCGGGGAGCGAGAAAGGCAGACAATGGAAAATGCAAAGGGGGAGACAGAGAAAAAGAAAAAATGCAGTGGGTTTTATATATTTATGCGTGTGAATATATACATATGTAAAAGTATGCATGTAGATATGTGTATGTAGGTATATAGGTGCAGGTGTGTAATTTATACACTGACAGGACAGCAATTAGTTCATCTAAAATATGTTTACAGTAGGAGTCTCTCACACTGACTGCAACTTGTTCAAGTTTCTAAGATACCTTTACCTATTTTACTGTACGCCTTTACATATCTTAAAACTCTTTAAGTACCAAAACAATGTACATAGTCCCCTTTATGCCACTTTGAATGGAATATTTCCTTTATATTCAACATCTTAAGATTACATTTGTCACTTTCAATATTGGAACTTGGAATTAAATGTAAGGAGGCAGGGGATTGTGTAAGTCATTTCTCATTGTGCCTTTTACTCTAAATGCATTATAAACAATTAGATAGTACTCTGTCATGGTTGCTCCATGATCTACCATATATAAGCCAAGTTTTTTAGCACATTTTTAATGCAGCTTTTGTGGTAATATTAGGTGCCTCCGCGGATATTCTGTTTGGGTTATACTCAAGTACATACGGCATCCCATGATGAATGCTCAGGTAAGCAGCAGGCAAGGGATCAGAAGACACACTCTATTAGGTAAATCTGCTGTATTAGGTAAATCTGCTGCACAAGAACAGTTTAGAGTACTGCAGAGCAAGGGTGTTACTCTGAGGACTAAAGTGTGCCTGACTCAAGCCCTGGTATTGTCCATTGAATCATATGCATGTGAAAGATGGACACTAAATAAGAAAGCACAGAGAATTGATACATTTGAATTGTGGTACAGGAGAAAAATACTGAAAAGATCATGGACTACAAAAAGAAAAACCAATCTGTATTGGAAGAAGCAAGCCAGGATGTTCTTTGTAGGCAAGGGGCAAGGATGGCAAGACTTTTGTCTTACACACTTTGGACATGTTGTCAAAGAAAGACCAGTCCCTGGAGAAGAACTTCAGATTGGTAAAGTGGAGGAAAAGCCAAAAAGAGGAAGGGCCTCGAGGAGATGGACTGACAGAGACACAGTGGCTGTATCAATGGGCTCGGGCACAGGGACAATTGTGAGGATGGCCCAGGACTGGACTGGCCCGTGGACTGTTTTGTTCTGCTGGGCATGGGATCACTATGGATCAGAGCTGACTCGATGGTACCTAACAACAGCAACTGCCATGATTGACTCAACCACTGACAGTGAAGGTAAAAAGGAGATTTCAGCTTCTCAGCAAAGATTTAAGAAAGCACAGTCAATAGCTTCTTCTAACAGTTACTGTGACGTGAAAAAGTAATCAAGGGCCACAAGGTCATACCTAGAAATACCAGTATTCAAGTACCCTGGCCTTTTGGTCAAGCCTTCTGATTCCAAACAGTAACCCCACCCTCCTTTCCCATGCTGAAAACTGCACTGCCAGGCACACCTGCACCTTAGACAGCTCCTCACGCCCTTGTTTCCGAGAGGAGGCTGCTGAGATAGAGAGCGACCTTGGGGTTAGCAGATGGCTGCTTCACTACTATGTTACCAGAGCTTTCTTCCCTGCTACGAGTGTTAATGCTATCAAGGAAGCTAGAAGAAATTGTAAAATGTCTTTGCTTTATAAAAAGAAACAAGACTCAAATTCACTGTCATCGAGTCAATGCCTGCTCCCAGTGATTCTACGGAGCAAGGCAGTACTGCCTGCCCCTGAGGACTTCTGAGACAGTAACTGTTTACAGGAACCGACTGCCTGTCTTTCTCCTGAGCAGCTGCTGCTGGCTTCGAACTTGGACCGTGCAGTTGGCGGCACAAAGCATCACTACTGCACCAGAGCTCCTCAGACACTATGGGAGTCTATCTAGAGTGTACGAGTACATCCAAGTGCCAGAGAGCAGAAGTGGCAATATCAGTTCTCTGAGAAGCCAACAACCGAACAAGGCTCATCATCTATCAATAGGTCAGCTACTCATCTTTATTCAATATGGTCACTCGGAGACTTTAATTTTTCAAATTGCACACACTAACCAAAGAACTGTATCCTTACTTGATACAGAATTTTAAGCTGTCAACTTCCCTAATAAGCCTCATAGTTGAGGGGTGGAGGGAATTAGTACAAATATTATATCTACTTATCTGTAAATTACTATGTAATTCCATGCTTAAAGAGCTGATTATTTTAAGTTTCAAATGAAATAAAAAATAGCAAGCATATTTAGTTCCTGGGGTGAATGGAAGGAAGGTTCAATGTTTTGTTGCCTAACTCTTGGTTTCTATTTTCAAAACCACAGATTGAAGAGTAACAAAATAGCATTTGGGGCAATTTTAAAAGGTTTTGTTTTGTTTTGTTTTTTGCCTCTTTCTTCCCATTAACATTCAAGAGGGATGGAAAACTTACCTCAGCTAATGTAATAAGAAGAGGATCGAATGGCAGATTTTCAGGAGGGCATTCCCACTGTAAGCGGTGCTTTACTGAACCATGCACCAATCTAAAACATAAGAATCACTTAATATACGAGGAAAATCTAAGTATACATCAAGCAGGATCATCTCGCACGATTCGGTGTTCAGAGAACACAGACAGCCATACCAGGTTATATTTTAAAGACATCTTTAAAAGTAATACAAGCAATCCTACAGCACTTGGCCTTGTTAGCAATATTGTTTGGTGGCAAAACACAAACCACCTGTACTTTGTTAAACCTACAGATGTGGTATGCAGTATGGGGTTACTCGTGCGTCTTGTTGTAAGAGTTACACTTTGCATTTTCTCAGTTATACCACCACCAAAGTAGGTCACCTACCAAAAACGAAAACTAGCAAATTGTAGGCATTCCAAACAGTTGATGTTTTGATAAAGAATGTTTTGATAAGGAAGCATTGGTTTTCAGGAGGAGCTCCGGTAGCACAGTGGTTAAGTGGGCTGCTAAGTGCAAGGCTAGCAGTTCAAAACCACCAGCTACTCCACGGGAGAAAGACGGAGCTTTCTACTCTCATAAAGGTTTACAGTCTCAGAAACCCACACGGGCAGTTCTCCCCTGTTCTATGAGGTGACATCAGCCATTAAATGGATAGCAGTGACTTTGGCTTTGAAATCTGTATTACTAACCTTCACACTAACGATGTAAGGCAGGACAGGTGACCCTTGTGAAAGAGATGTGAAGAAGCCAGGAAGGCAAACTGGCCTGCCCAGGGGGACCAGTAAGTTGAAGGATGATCTCTGAAGCTGCCTTTTGTTAAGAGTCTTGGCTGAGGTGTACATGACTCTCTCTCTCTCTCTCTCTCTCTCTCTCTCTCTCTCACACACACACACACACACACACACACACAGTCTGCCTGGTGTCCACAGTGTAGGTGTCCTAAGCTCTGGGACCTGAACACACCCACAAGGCCACCCCTCCCCTCAGGAACTCAGGCGTGACCTCCCCGTGGCTATGGCCTTCTGGGGCCTCCTTTCCTGCTGTTTTCTTAACAGTGTCACCCTTTCGCAATTTCTACCCCAAACCAACAGGTCAAAGGAGACCTTTTAAAAGAGCATCAATTAGGAAGCTGACTGTGTTAGCCCAGGTAGACTAGAGAAACAAATCTAGGGAGACTTATATGTGTATAAGAGCTTTCTATACAAGAGCAATTGAATATTGAGAAAACATCCCAAAGCGGTCCAGATCAAGTCCTTAAATCTGATATTTGCCCTTATGTCTGATACCAATCTATAAATTCTTCTTCAGACTCAAGAAACACATGCAATGATGCCAAATGCAGGAAAATCACAGGCCAGTGGGTGGAGAGTCTTGTGGATCCAGTGGTGGTGGAAGCATCTCAGCGCTGGCGTGGGTCTCCACGTGGCTCTTCCAGCTGCAGGGCTCTGGCTGCATCAGCGTAGCTCCATCAGGCTCTAACGTCTCATGGGGACTGAGTGTGTGTCTCGCCTCCAGGGAGCTATTTATCTCCTTAGTGCCCTCAAATGATGTCATCAAACTGTGATCTGATTGGCAGGCTAGACTCCACCCCTTCACTCTAAGTCTCAAATTGTTAACAGATTATGTAACTACCAGACTGAACACAAAAGGCAGGCAATAGGTGCTGATCAACAGTGGAAGGAAGTTTCTTGAACGTATTTTCCACAGTCCTCCAAATCTGCGACCATCATCGAAAACTAAAATGTCTTGAATTCTGGAACCAGAACACACCCCACTCAGCAATGTCATCATTGTTCGTGTCTTCCCACAATGTCTGCCATTTACAGAAGGCACAGCTGGGTGCACTTTAATGTTCCTGGATCGAATGCAAACTCACTGCCAGCAGTTCTGACCCAGAGTGACCCTATCAAGAGGTTGGAACTGCCCCTCTGGGTTTCCAAGAGTGTAACCCCTTACAACGGTAGAAAGCCTCCTTTCTCCCGAGGCGCTGGTGGGTTCGAACTGCCAACGCTGTGGTTAGCAGTCCAACGTGTAACCAACTCTTCGCGGAGGGGCATCTTAAATGGGTATCACATCAATAGCACCCATGGTAGTTTCTTTTGGAGAAGTCTCCAAAATGCTGTGTCCTTTATGGTACCTGAGTCCTTTCCAGAAGAGAGCCAAGAATGACAGCCCAGGGCAGCAGAAAGAGCCCTATGCTCTCCCGGAGGAGAACAAGCAGTCCCATTACACGGCTAGCTCTCCAGTCTACAAACCACATAGGATTGGGGATTTGCAACTTGGCTAAGCCTGGATTGCTAAAATTGGTTATTTTAGGCGATGGGGAGTTTAGTTTCTTAAATTCTTTGTCATTTACTATAGCGCTATCTGTGGTTCTACTTTTTAATTGTAATGGTTTTTGTCACAAATGCGCAGGGAGCTATGCCAACCCACGTATGAAGAAGTCATTTTTATTCCAACCACGCTCATACATGAAACTCTCCACATATTTATGCCCAACAGTGCACTGACTTCCCTCGGGTACTCTGAGCAGCACTGTCGCCAGTGACAGGGCACACTGATTTTACCTGCAGGGAATCCCTCCTTTAGAGTAAATGGCCGCAAAAGCAGACGGGGCTCGTGGCTGATCCCCAAACTGAAATACAAAATGACAAAAGCAGAGTAAGTGCGACCACCAGCTCCTCTACCTTCGGCATCTAATCCCTGTGCTGGAGCACCGGTGGCGTCGGGGTTGCACGTGGGGCTACTGACTGTGAGGTGAGCAGTTTAAAACCTCCAGCCGCTCCCAGGGAGAAAGACGAGGCTTGCACTCCCATAAAGAGGGACAGTCTCAGAACCCCCCAGGGGCAGTTCTACCCTGCTCCATAGGCTCATCAAGAGTCGCATATGACTTGATGGCAGTGAATTTTTCCTGGGTTCCATTCCTGTTCGGGACAGAGGGACAGTGCTGGCATGAAGGCTGCCACTCCCACCCAGCAGAGGGGTCCCACCCTGCTGAAAGCAACTCCCGAAGCACCCCAGCCACACCTGGTGGGCTCACTCCCCCCTAACTTCTTACACAGGGGCAGAGTGGCTCAAACGATACGAAAACTGCCATCGCTGCCCAGCTCCTCCCCGCTGAGGCGACTCAAGTTCAAGGATAAAGTCTCTTGGTTTCCAGCCATCAAATATGGGTAGTGTTAAAGATCACCTTACTATCTAGCATTGTGAATGCAATCAAATGGAGTCTGTGCACTGCTATCCTGAATCCATAGCTTGAAAAACAAAATCTATGGTTCAAGTCAGACTATGTTTTGTTTTTCATTTTTATTTAATTTTTTTTGGGTGCGGGAGACATTTGTTTTCTATGCTCATTGACGTACAGGTGGAGATTCTGCCAAACAAATGGTGCCAGGGCATCAGCTTTTACTGTGTGCTGACCAGTGACTCCAACTCACAGGGACCCTATGAGACAAAGGGGACCTGCCCTATGGGACAAAGGGGACCTGCCCTACAGAACCCCCGAGGCTGTGATCTTTACAGAAGACAACAGTGGGTTCAAACCTCCGACCTTTTCCTGAACAGCCAAGTCCCTTACCACTGTACCCCTAAAAAGAACTCCCTTACCAATGTCCAATCCCTATGCACTTTTTCCCACCATCTTACCTTCCAACACCACCCGCTGATAGCAGCTCCACCCTCTCTTCCCCGTGCAGAGTGCTCTATTCTAATACTTTCTGTGCTCAAGGTAAAATCATAAATTGATCGCTCAAGAGCTTTATTAATTTTTTAATGGCATTCAAGGCTAGAGCCACTGAATATTATTGACTGGTAAAGTTTTTCTTTGCAGAGAAAGTCACACTGAAGGTCACTCTAAACTAACTCCTCTGCACACACAGACCAAGTCGCCCGCCTTCACAGCCCTGGGCATTCCTTGGGACTTCCACTTCCAGGTCACTGCGTAGACTGCAGCGAGCTGCAGAGGGACAGAGAGGCTCAAATGGTGCTCCACTTCTTTCGGCAAAAGCCAGACAATCCCCTGCCCTCCAAGAGGTCTGTGTCCTAGCTTCTATGTCTGCCATATTTCATCCGTCATCAAAGCTAGTCCAGTGGTTCACTCTCCCACAGGACGCCCTTGAAAGGCGGACATCATTAGCATTAACCTGGGCAGGATGGGGCCTGGGGCAGAAAGCCACGTGGGAGTTGCAACACAGGTGTGTCCACTTTTGGTTAATTGACTGAGCGACACACTCCTACTGTGCGCACAGCTCATATTGGCGACATCAGATGGCACTGCAGTGAGGGGGCCAGGAGTCCTAGGTGAAGACTTCTGGGAGAGCTGACTCAGAAGAGTTCCTCAATGTTGGGGGCCCGCACTTGCCATTCTAACAACCGAATCCAAGCTGACTCATTCATGTTAAACAGGACAACACTCATGGTAAATACCGATGAAAATAAGACATTTGCCCTGGCCCTACAACACGCACTCACGAGTGTGACAGAACACACTGAGCCTAGGTTCTCTTCACCTTCCACCTACCCCCTCCACACCCACTCCCAGGGGCCTACCAGCCACCTCCACCTACCCATGGCACCACACCATCTTTCTTTATCACCAGCAGCATCCGCAATACTCTGCCGTGCTACATGTCTACCCCTTGGGCAAAATCTAGCAAATGAGGAAAAGTTCTTGGCACCTACCGGGTTAATGGTTTTGGGGTTCAGCTTATCACTTGGTCGGGGATGAACTTTTCTTGCAGACACTGGAGAACTGGTTGGCAGTGAGGATCTGCTTCGCTGGACCACTGCCCTGCGTTTTATCTGCACTGCCGATGGTGTCCTCTGATCGCGGTTCCCTGAGAAAAACAGAGCGATGGGTTCTCATCAAGCTTCCGCCCCAACCACCTATACTCCGGCAGATGCCATTTCCCAAAGGCCCCTCTTCACTTCAAAAGCAGGTCTGTACCTGGCACTGTGTTCCTCGGCTGCGCCCCACTGTGGCCCTCTGCTTTCTGCATAGTGTCCTTGTGATGCCTGCCAGTCAATAGAACTTGGTTAGAAATGCTTGGAGCAGGGTTCGCAATCACTATGGGGATCTAACCCGAACAGAGAAGGCGGTAGGGACATACAAAGAGAGGGAGGGCAATCCTTGGAGGTAAATATGGACTGAGGACATCACATGAAATTATATGGCTGCCAATCATACCAGTAGCAGCAATGAACGTGCTAGAAAAAAAAAGATGCATTAAGCATTAACTTTTATCCTCATTAGAGACTCAACAGTGGCCATCCACAGTGGCCTCAAACATAAGGACCGTTGTGAGATGGCTCAAGCCCAGGCAATGTCTCACTCTGTTGTGCCCAGGTCGCCATGGGCTGGAATTGACTTGACCGCCCCCAGCAACATGGCTGCATGCTTCTATTTCCAATGTGTTCAAAAAGCTGTAAGATGGAGCTTCCAAGTTTCGTAATATGTTAGTTGTTTTTTGTTGTGAGAGGCTGTCTATTCAGTCCCTAATCCTAGCAGCCTGCCTGGTCCTGCACAATCCTTACAATCACTGTGCTAATCCGCCTCACTGAGGGATTGACCCTCCTTTTGGGTGACCCTCTACCCAGCATGATGTCCTTTTCCAGGGACCAGGTCTCTCCTGATAACATGTCCACGGTACATGAGACAACATCTGGCTGTACTTTTTCAAAGACAGGTTTGTTTGTTCGTCTAGTAGACCAAGAATACTTTCAATATTCTTCCCCAACACCATCATTTACAAGCATCAGTTCTTTGGTGGTCTTCCTTATTCATTATCCAACTTTCACGTGTCCATAAACATGTGAAATGAAACGAAGGTACATGGCTCGAGTCTGGCACGCCGAGTCCTCAAGGTGGCAGTGACACCTTAAAGACTCATGTGCCGCAGGTCAACTCAGTGTAATCGGCCATTTTATTTCTCAAGTGCTACTTCCGTGAACATTAACTGTGGATCCAAGCAAAATGAAATCCTGGAAATCTGTCTGTTCTCCTTTATCATGTTGTCAACTGGTTGAGTTCGGAGTTTTGTTTTCTTTACACGGAGTTGCAATCCATGTTGAAGGCTACGCTCTTTGATCTTCATCAGCAAGTGCTTTAAGATCTCCTCACCAAACAAGATTATTGTAGGTTGTTAAGAAACCTTCCTCCAATCCTGTTGCCCCTACTTAAGTAGAAAGGGCAATTATTATATATAGATGATTATATAATTTTCAGCTATAACACACAACACATAGCATTTCAAAGCACCCGCTCTTAGTTTAAACTTAATGTTTTCTTCACATTACTTTTTCATTTATTTTTAAATATCACCTACTACCTTAAAGACAAATGTGCTCAATTTAAAAATGAATATCCATCTTGGAGTATACCAAGAGCTCTGGTGGTGTACTGGCTACAAGTTGAACTGAGACCTGAAAGATCAGCAGTTCAAAACCACCAGATGCTCCACAGTAGAAATATGGGGCTTTCTACTCCCATAAACAGTTACAGTCTCAGAAATTCACAGGGACCGGTCTACACTATCCTATAGGGTCACTATGACTTGGTATCAACTTCAGTGCAGTGAGTCTGGGTTTTGGAGTATATCGATGACAACCAATCTGAAACAACACTTGCTTGTGAAAGAAAAAAAATGCTTACCTCAAAGATTATAGCCTTCAGTAGGGATTACATCCTCATGCAAAGAAACAAAATCCTCATTGCTGGACCAGTAAACAATGTCTTGACAAAGGGATAAGAGACTAAGGTTGTCAAGGATTTCACTTAACTTGGATCTGCTATCAAAGTTCATGGAAGCAGCAGTCAAGAAATCAAGACTACTGCACTGGGCAAATCTGCTGCAAAAGTGTCTTCCATCCAAGTACTAAGCAGGCCAGACCCTTGCTTAGCTTCTGAAACCAACAGAGGCTGAACATGTTCAGGGTAGTATGGCCGTAGACTAAAGTGCTGATGTCATTTTGTGGACTAAGGTACATCTATCTGATCCCCAGCTGTGGTATTTCCAAGCACGTCCCATGCATGTAAAAGCTGGATAATAAATAAGGAAGAACAGAGCAGTATTGATGCATTTCGAGTATGGTGTTGGAGAAGAACACTAAATATATCACAGAATGTCAGATAATTAACAAATCTGAGAAGAAATAATCAGAATGCCCTTTGAAGCAAAGCTGTAAGATTTTTATCTTATGCACTCCAGTCCCTGGAGAAGGACACAATGCTTGGTAGAGGGTCAACAACAACAAACAACAAAATAGGAAGGCCCTTGAAGAGCTGGATTGACACAGTGGCTGCAACAATGGTCTCAGAACAACTGTGAGGACCACCCAAGTGAGTCAGACCCAAATGGACAGTAATCTTCAGCAACATCTTACACGCAAACTCTTTCTAGTGTTTCCTCCTAAAACAAATTCAAAAACATAGCCCATAAAATAAAGTAACACGCGGAGGTAAGTGAAATGCTAAGACGTTGTTTGGCTTATGAAATATTATACTTATTAAGTATTATACTATACTCTCACTCTTCTATAGAACAATGACAAAGATTCTAATTCGACACTGAAGCCCATTCATGCATTGAGGCAGGTACACCCACTTACGTCATAAAATGCTGAGCAAACAAACCAATTCAAAACCTCAGGATGGTTGTAGTCTCCCTAGGGAAGCATCTGCGGTGAGCAGAAAGCCAGTTGCCTCTTACTGCTTGAGACGGCCAATATCCCGTTTCTTTCTTTTCCCCATACCCTGCTTGCTAAATTCTCAGGCGGAAGCTACGTTTCTCTCATACTCTCTTAACTGACATCTACAAGATTACAGGACTTTAAAAGGCTCCATAACGGAGCCTCGTCCTCGCTCTCCACTGAAGCGCCTTCAATTCCAAAAGCACAGCGAAAGGGCCCCCCAGTGCTAATGCTTCACTTGTTCCCAGTCTCCTCCCCGTCATCTGGTACACATCCCAATCTCTGAAGCCAGTTCAGGACCAGGGTGTGGAGCAAAGTGTTAAAATGATGCGCATAAACCAAAAGGGGGAGAAGGAAAAAAGGGGTTAAAAGAATGGGGGAGGGGATGAGATATTCATTTAACAAAAGGGGGGAGGGAGTTGAGTAAGGACAAAGGAGGGTCCTCTTTGCCAAAGCCCAATCCAAGAAATGTAGGGCTCCTTCTAGACCAGGAGAATCATCAGGGTCCTTAGCAACAGCGCCCAGCGCCCTAGCAACCGACAAGCCGAGGCCAGCTTGGCTAAAGAATGACACCCCGGACCCGGGACAGCTCCTACCGCGCCGCTTTCCCGCCGCGATGGAAACGCCAGCCGCAGCCCGCGGCGGGCCTCCTGCCTGGGCTCCTAGGCCAACAGCCGCCGCTGCCCGGTCACCTGCCGCTGGGAATCGGGAACCGCGGCTTCGCAGGGGCCGCGCCCACGGAAGGAGTGCGACGTGCAGTGACGTCAGAGACGCGCTGCGGCCTCTTGGCCAATAGCAGCGAGGCTGCTGAGGACCAGTCAAAAGCGGGTTGCCCGGGCAACGAGACGCTGGTGTTTGGAGTCCTCTGAGTCACAGCTGTGCTCCTACCCTCCCCACCTCACAAGGTTCCCTTCCTGGTCTCCATCCATCCTGCCCTCCTCCAGGAGCGGAGGGCGCGAACTCCTGCGCCTAGGTCCAGGGGGCCAACCGTGACCTTCTGCCCGCGAAGCAGAAGAAATACGTTCTATTCCTGGTGTATTTCAGTAATTCAGATCCCATTGCATCCAACTGCAGAATACAGTCATGTTTTAATTGGGAAAAAAATGTAGGACTCTCACTTCCCAGATTATTATAATGAAACCGATGCTTCAGGAAAAATAGGCAACTCCAACGAATAACAATTTAGGATGTTATGGGGAAAGTCCCAAGACCTTACAGGGCTATACTTTCCTTAAAAGCGTCATTCTGTATGGGTTACCCGTAATCTAGTTGTTTGCTCACCTGTTTGCATTGCCTGAATATCCCCAACCAATTCACTGCCATCTAGTGGGTTCTGACTCTGCGACCTTAGAGGGGATTTTTAGGACCGCTCCTGTGCATTTCAGAGACTGTAACTCTTTACTGGAGTAGAAAGTCTTGTCTTTTTCTGTGGAAGTTGCTCGTGGTTTTGAACTGCTGACCTTGCAATTAGCAGCCCAACAGTAACCAGGAGTTACCAGGACTTCTCTCCACTCCCCTATAGTTCCATTATTACCACCGTGTCAAACCCTGCTGAATGGAGGAGAATAACATCATAATATCCGTTCTCCTGCTCCCGTATGGAGGAGGTTCCTAAGACTAGCTGCACTCCTAACTGAAGATCAAGGTTCCCCTGGAGATGGCCGGACTCTAGCACTAGACAGTAACATCTCTGGCAGAACTACTCCCGGTACTGCTCTGTCCTAGTGGTTCCGCCATACCTTAAAAGCAATCCCTTTGTAAACAAAACTCCAAATTATTCTGTTTTTCGTGCACCCCTACATTTCACAGGACATTAAAAATGATGTAATACACCTGGCTGAAATTAGACACTTGGGATATTTTATCTAATAGTTTCTCCTTTCTCCCTTGTGAAGGTTATTTGTGTAGCTGTGGTGCTTGTTTGGTTTTTATCATATGTGTTTAGCCACAAGCATTTTCTTTTTAAAATAATTTTATTGGGGCTCATGCAACTCTTATCACAATCCATACATCCATCCATTGTGTCAACACATTCGTACATTTGTTGCCATCATCATTCTCAAAACATTTCCTTTCTACTTGAGCCCTTGGTATCAGCCCCTCATTTTTCCACTCCTTTCCTGCCACCCCAGTCCCTCACGAACCCTTACTTTATAAATTATTATTATTTTGTCATGTCTTACACTGTCCAACATCTCCCTTCACCCACTTTTCTGATGTCCATCCCCCAGGGAGGGGGTTATATGTAGATCCTTGTGATCAGTTCCCCCTTTCTAACCCAGCTTCCTCTTACCTTCCTGGTATCACTACTCTCATTGTTGGTCCGGAGGGCTTTATCTGTCCTGGATTCCCTGTGTTTCCAGCTCTTATCTGTACCAGTGTATATCCTCTGGTCTAAACAGATTTGTAAGGTAGAATTGGGATAATGATAGTGGTGGTGGGAGGAAGCATTAAAGAACTAGAGGAAAGTTGTATGTTTCATTGATGCTTTACTGCACCCTGACTGGCTCATCTCCTTACCACCACCCTTCTGTAAGGAGATGTCCAATTGCCTACAGATGGGCTTTGAGTTTTCCCCTCATTCACAATTATATGATTTTTGTTCTTTGATGCCTGATACCTGATCCTGTCAATACCTCATGACCAGACAGGCTGCTGTGCTTCTTCCATGTGGGCTTTGTTGCTTCTCAGCTAGCTGTCCACTTGCTTACCTTCGAGCCTTTAAGACCCCAGATCCTATATCTTTGGATAGCCAGGGACCGTCAGCTTTCTTCACCACATTTGCTTATGCACCCGCTTTGTCTTCAGCTCTTATGTCAGGAGGGTGAGCATCATGGAATCCCAGGTTATTAGAAGAAGTGTTCTTGCATTGAGTGAGTACTTGACCAGATAGCTACAAGCATT
Source organism: Tenrec ecaudatus (assembly GCF_050624435.1). Classification (NCBI taxonomy): domain Eukaryota; kingdom Metazoa; phylum Chordata; class Mammalia; order Afrosoricida; family Tenrecidae; genus Tenrec; species Tenrec ecaudatus. Next base: position 203,125,524 of record NC_134532.1, read on the forward strand.
TAAGCAAAATGCCAGAGATCTTCATGCCCTGGTCTTGACGAGAAGAAAAGTGCTTCCCCTTTTCTAAAGATGACACACTGATCAATCGTTCCTAGAGATTGTTTGAATTACTAGCTCATTCATCAGAAAGTGACAAAAAAGGAGATCTTTTCAAAGCTATTTCTAGTATACTACATCAGGAGATGTTAGGTATATTGCTATAAAATTATTTTAACATGTTAAGCATTAAGTATAGCTGCTCAGAGGAAAGCAAATGATATCAACAAGAATGAGGATATATAGAGCAATATTGTTAAAAATAATAATAAAATTCAAGCCACACGATACATTCTAAATTCCTTGGTAAGCACATTAATGCAAGTCAAAGAAGCAGATGAAATTAATTTTAATAATCTACTTATATTTAATCCAATTGCATTAGACAGGGTTCTCTAGAGAGAAAAACCCACGACACATATGATTTTGTGTGTGTGTGTATCTATAAGGATATATATCTCCTTATGGAATATAACAGCTAATTGGTCCACACAGCAGTACAGAGGGCTCAGTGCAACTCACTTCTGTGAAACAGTTAATAAACAGTTAACCAACTCACGAGGGCTGCTTTATCCAAGATCAAGGAAGCAGACAGCCGAGTCTTCCACAGAGAAATGTAGGCAGGCTGGTCACAGGCAGCAAACAGCAGGGCATGTCACCTACAATCAGCTAGATGACAAGATCTGACAGTCCCCAGCTTAAGCGATGTATACACCAGCAGCATGGCAAAGCAGGTCTCACAGAAAACTCAATCTGTAGTGACACAATCCATGGGTTGGCTGTACCACAGGTATTGTAGCTCACAAGTTGAGGCAGAGAATTAGCTAACACAGCCCCACACTGATACAATCACCAGAGAGCAAGAGAGAGACAGACAGGGCTTGTCAGGCCATTTATCTCTTTGCCTTCCACTCAAACTGCAACTTTATTAATCCCATACATTCTTATTGGCCTGGTTGACACAATAAATCTATCTATCACACCAATAAAATCTAAAATATTATTTAAACATTAAGCATAAAAATTATCCATGTGTTAGTTGCTTCTCATCATGACCAAAATTGGGTGTCTATTTTAAACTTGTATCATATCTAAATTTAGATGATCCACATTTTAAGTACTCATTAGCCACAAATGATTTGGCAACCACAGTAGAAAGCAGGGAGAAAGAATCGTGGCTTCAGATAGTGAGGCATCTTAGGATGGAATATTGTATGGTCATAATCACCAACCATTTGTCCTTATAACATAGCAAGAGATTTTCATGTTGCCATGATACCAAAAATGATAATTTGAGGTGTATTGCCCACTGTGGACAGGTATCAGTGGAACTTCCAGACTAAGACAAAATGAGAAGGAAGACCTGTGATTCACTTCTAAGATTCAGCCAAAGAAGACCTTATGTGTCACAGTAACATACTGTGTGATATAGTACTGAAAGACGAGCCTCCTACCCAGTAGGTGCTGTCCAATACAAACAAACAGGAAGTGATGGAATGTCAATTCAACAAGCTGAGGAAGCACTAGAAGCACTTACTGGTGTAGGCCTGGAAATTTGGAAAACAGCTACTTTTCTAGCTTCCTGGAAGAGACTCACGATTGTACCCATTCCAAAGTAAGGTGACCCAACACAAGGCTCAAAGTATAAAATAATATCACTGATAGTCCATGCATGTAAAATCTTTCTGAAGATCATCCAACAACAGTTTCATCAGTACATTGTTAGGGCGCTGCCAGAGGTTCAGACTGGATTCAAATAGGACATGGAACAAGGAATATCATTGCTGATGTCTGATGGATCTTGGCTGTAAGCAGGGAATACCAGAAAGAGATTTTCTCCTCTTCCATTGACTATGCCAAGGCATTTAACTGTATGGATCATAACAAACAGGATAACCTTGAGAAAGAAGAACGGAAATTCCAGGATACTTGATTGTTCTCATGCGGAATCTGTACATGAATCCAGAGGCAGTTGTGCAAGCAGAGAAAGGGAATACTGCATGGTTTAAAATCAGGAAAGGTGAAGCCTCTCACCATAGTTATTCAAACTCTATGTGGAGCGGATCACCAAAGAAGCTGGATTATGTGAAGAAGAATGCAGCATTAGGATAGGAGGAGGGCTTATTAATCCCCTGTGACATGCAGATGGCACAAACATGCTTGCTGAAAATGAGGACTTGAAGATCTTGCTGAGGAAGATCAAGGATTGCCAGCCCTCAGGAGGGATTACAACTCAATGTAAAGAAGAGCAACATTCTTAAAACTATATCAATAGGTAACATCATAATAAATGGAGAAAGGATGGATTTCATCTTGCTTGGCTCCACAATCAATACTCATGGAAACAGCAGTCGATAGATCAAAAGACTTGCTGCATTAGGTAAATCTGTTACATAGACCTCTTTAGAAAATTGAAAAGCAATGATGTTACTTTAAGGACTAAAGTTCTCCTGACCGAAGTCATGCTATTTTCAATTGCCTCATGTACATGTGAAAGTTGTACATTGACTAAGAAGGCAGAAAAAGAATCAATGAATTTGAATGGTGGTGTTGAAGAAGAAAATTGAAGGTGCCATGGACTGCTAAAGGAAAAAAACAATCCTGTTGCTCCTTAGCGGCAAGGATGTCAAGACAACCTTTGGACGTGTTATCAGGAGAAACCATCATGTTTGGTAAGGTAGAGGGACAGTATAAAAGAGGCAGACCCTCAGCACAATGAATTGTTGGCACTATGGCTGCAACAATAGGCTCAAGCACAGAAACACTAGTGAGGATGCTACAGGACCAGGCAGTGTTGTGCAAAAGGTCACTGTGGTTCAGAACTGACTGGATGTCACCTAACAACAACCCAAATAGCTACATCAATGGGCTCGAAGATATAAACCATCATGAAGATGCTGTAGAGCCAGGAAAAGTTTTACTCATATATATCTAAATCTATCTGTATCTCTATGGATATATAGATATATATTCACCAGGAGTCATAGCCAACTCAACAGCAGCAAACAAAAACAACAAACAGCTACAGATTATAAACAGTATAAGGAGCCTGGCAGGGCAGGGGGTCAGAGCTCAGCTGCTAACCAAAATGTTGGCAGTTCCGACGCAGTAGTCACTACACAGGACATAAATGTGGCAGTCCACCTGAGTAAAGATCACAGCCTCTGGAACCCTGTGGGGAAGCTCTCCTCTGAGCTCGGTTGGAATCAGCTTGGTGACAATGGTAGAAACTACGTACAGAACACACTAGGAGTTTTTGGGAGATCAAACCAATGTCATAGGGAAAGACTAATGGATTGGTTGTAAAACTCCCATTATAGAATCAGTGCAGATAATGACTTCCTTTACGATTCATAGTTGATTTTTCCCCCAATCCCCTTTCCATGAGCAGAAGAAATTTAATCTCCCTCTCTTGGAGTGGTGTCAATACTAGGAGTGCTGAAACATCTGGTCCTCTGTCACCATCTGCTTATGCTGACATCTGCTGAGATGTTTGTTGACCTTTCTCTCTCAGTCATCCATCTTCTGTCTGTGCAGATTACCCATGCTTCTGTCTCATTCGAGGTTCTCAGTAAGAGGCAATTATGCTTTCCTCTTAAATATCCTAGAAACATCTTGTTCTACTCTTTCAATGTGAAAAGAAAGAAACTCACCCCTTTGTTTCACATACCACTGGGGACGTCATAGGAACTTGGTGAAGCTACCAAGATATGCCATGTGACTATTTAGTCTGATCGTACACCCTGTTAAATTCATGGATACCTAGACACTAGCACAAAGGCCTTATCCTGGGATCAATTAGAGGATTGAGAGGACTGGTCCCCAAATCCAGATTGGGCTCTCAGATCTAGAATTGACTCTAATTCGTGACATATATTCTTCCTTCTCTCCTGAACAATGGCTGAGTTTTGAAACTACGAGGACAAAATTTGACTCTTGTTGACAAAGCACTTTTCCATGATGATACCTTTCTGTGAAGCAGTAAGTTTTCAGCTTGGTCTGGGCAAGGGAGAAGTGTCACAGGGTAGCAGGAAACATGTTTACAGAAAAATATAAAATATTATATTTTAGAAACTTTTAAGGAATTTTTATGTTTTTTTAAGAGTCAGTCAGAAAAAAAATAGACCTTTATATAACCTGTTATATAACCTTTACATAACCGGTCTTTATATAACCTGTTGTCAATTTGAGACATAAGAGTGAAGGAGTGAAATTTAGCCTGTCAATCAGGTCGCAGCTTGGAGGTGCTAAGAAGATAAATAGCTCAATGGAAGTGGGACACATGCTCACTCCCCGAGAGACATTTCTGTGGACAAGATACATGGAGTTACATTAGAGCCCTGGAGCTGAAGGAGCCACATGGAGACCCCTGCTGGTGCTGAGATGCTTCCACTGCCACTGGATCCACAAGACTTTCCACCCACTGGCCTTTGATCTTCCTGCATTCGGTATCCTGTGATGCCTGAGTCTGAAGAGGACTTTATAGATTGGTATTGGACATATAGGCTAATATTGGAATATGGACTTGATCTGAACTGGGATCAGATATTTTCTCAATATTCAATTGCTTTCGTATATAAAGCTCTTTTCTATACACCTATGAGTGTCTATGAATTTGTTTCTCTAGTCTACCGAGACTAACACACCCTGTAAAAGATGTTTTGTTCTACATAACTGAAGTGTACCATGGAATGCCGAGTTTTAGACATAGATAAGAACAAAGAAAAGGAGTTCCTCATCTACCTATTAAGATGTAGAACAATAGCATCACGACTGAGTCAGTTCATTAAGTGCTGGAGAGTTCATTCTTCTGAAATAGTCATTTTGTGATGTTATCTGCTATGTTAGTAGAGATGGAATCACTGAGTTAGTCTCCTGGTGTGTATAGTAGACAGTACGAATGGTGGTAGCGCCTCAAAGAGGATCATCTGGTCCCGTTATTTCAGTCCCTGTAACATCAATAGATAAAAGCACCTTGTACAACTATTTGATAAAAATATCATATTTGTTTGCTTGTTTTTGAATTTTGTTTTCCCTAAAGAGTTCACTTGTGATCTGCAGCTTGCAGTGGGGAAACTATGAAGCCCAATTGCGGACAAATTACTTGTGCTTGCGTGACACCTGTATATACATCCATGTATGTTGGTTAACCAAGAACCAGGGAATAGGGTGGTGTAGTTAGAAAAGGTGTGTGTTGGGATTGTGTCCTTGCATCATATTATTCCAGCCAATCTTAGGGGGGCGGGGGATAAAATAAGCTGGAATATGTGATGGTGAACACAGGCTCAGGATTGGAGGAAGACTCATGAATAGCCTGCAATACAAAAATGACAAACTTTCATGCTGAAAGTAAAGAACATTTGAATTATTTACTGATAACGATTATGGGTTGTAGTCATCAGCATGGATGATAACTGAGTTAGTTAAAGTTGATTGGGCCAACCTGGCCAATAAACATATGTGGGGTTAATTGCAGGGCGGAGAGATAAACAGCTCAGTAAGCCTTGCCTTTCTAGTTCTTGGGTCTCTTGCTTTCTGATGGTCAGACCTGGGTGCAATTGCCTTAGCCAGTTTCCTGCTTCAGCTGGAAAGGCTCACTTCCTGCAAGACATCCCCAAAGAGGAGCCACATGGACCTATCCCGATGCAGCCCTGTGTGCTGGGGCAGCTGTGTGGAGACCACTGCCAGCACTGAACTGCTTACACATTAACTGATTCGGCTTTCCTCCTGCAGTCGGCATCATAGTGTATGTTTTGTGAGATGGAGGAGGACTTTTTGGATTGGTGTCGGACATATGGGTTAATGTTAGACTAGTGGGCTTGTGCAGCATCGGGTTGGGATGTTTTCTTGATGTGCACTTAATCTTTATATTAAACTCTCTCTTATATATAAGTTTATGTGGATTTGTTTCTCTAATGTACCTAGACTAACAAAATATCTCAACATAAAGAAAACAACAACTCTCACAACTAATAAGCAATATTGTGGCAATTAGAGAAAGCTTTGAAACTGTTAAGGATTTCATGTTAGTGGGATCCACAATGACTGACCATGGAAGCAGCAGTCAGGAAAACAATTGACTTACTACATTGGGCAAATTTGTGACAAAAGTCATCCTCAAATTGTTAAAAAGTAAAGATCATGTACCTTTGCAATTAAACTGCTCCTGATCAAGCCAGGTTGTTCCAGTCATCTCCCAGGTCCACAGAAGTGGACAATGAATAAGGAAGAGTGGAGAATTGAGGACTGCAAATTATGGTGCTGGCAAAGAATGTTGAGCATACCATGGGCTGCTACCAAGAAAGAACAAATCTATCTTGAAAGAAGTCCAGCCAGAATGTTCCTTAGAAGCCAAATGGTAAAATCTCATTTTACATAATGTGGTTGGCTGAATGAGTGAGGCTGGATTTTCTAGAAAAGCAGTGACAGTTATAGACATATGTCAAAAGAGAAGTTCATACACGAAAAATGGCTCACGGCATTGTAGAAGCAGTGGCGGGTAAAGCAGAGACCTCCATTTCAATAAGTTCAAAGTCTCAAGTGGGACAGAGGCTCATGAACAAAGAAAGGCTGCACAGGGCATAAGTACTCTTCCAGAGGAATATACAAGATGCCGGGGAAGCCTCAAAGGTTGAGTGATCAATGCACCCAGGAGCCTCTGCGAAGTTAAGGCTGGACATTGAGTGGAAGGTTAGTAGAGATTCTTATTTTATTTATTTACTTTATATACAATCCTACAATCAATCTTAGAAAATAGGTAGGTTTTAACTCAACTAAATTCATTGCCATTGAGACAATTCTGATTCATATCAACCCTCCCTGTAAAGGATGGGTAGAATTGCCTCTTTGGATTTCAGAGACTATAACTCTTTATGGGAGTAGGAAGCCTCAGCTTTCTCCAGCAGAGTGGCTGATTGTTTCAAACTGGTGACCTTGAAGTTAGGAACCTTGTGGTGTCCTTAGAGGGTTACCTGTCGGGCTGTTCACTGCCAGGTCAGCAGTTTGAAAGCACCAGTTTCTCGGGGGAGAAAGATGAAGTTTTCTGCTCCCTGAAAGATATTAAACCAAAATATTTATTTTGGAAAAAAATCAGTTTATGGGCAGTTTTTAGTTATGAATGTAGACTGTCTGTAATCAAAGAGACAGTTGCTGAGACACATTCATATAGGCATTTTATTATTTCATGTACACATATATAAATAACCAGAGAGACTGAGGCTCTTTTTATTTTGCTAGGTCTCCTCATACTGTGGGATTCTTAGAAAGGACTGCTCTCATTATATTACTGAGCTAATTAAGACTCTGCCACTGCTATTTTTTCCTCTCCTCTTCCCTTCCAACATAAGGGACATATTGTTGGTGTGACTCAGGGCTGTTAAGGAAATCTCCAAAATAATTTTGGTGTGAATGACATGCTAAGACTTTTATTATTGTGAAGCTTTAACTTTAAGTAGAAAAAGGAAATAATGAAGGGACTGTCAAAAGATATGGGAGGTGCGCAAATCCTATAGGGCAAAAAACTTAATAGAGCACCATTGGATTGGGGTGATAATATTTAAAATTAATGTAGCAACAACAATGATTATTACAATCCTTAACCTTTCTAAAATGGAGCCTCGCTTAAAATAAAATTAAGATTATGAAAAATAAAAGTGGTGGGCCCAGAAGTGAACAGGAGCTTGAGTGACACAATACTATGCGGTATCAAGACCGTATTACACAGGAAAATCACACAGGAAACAGAAACTGATCTTTACTTTCTCTTCTTAAAATCACACTGCATAACCAAAGTGCATATCATAAGCATTTATTGATATTCATCTATGTCACAAACTTTATTCCCAACTATGTACCTATGTTCCAACTGGACTAATAGGTAACATCATGATAAATGAAGAAAAGCTTAAAGATGTCAAGGATTCAACTTGCCTGGATCCAACCATGAAAGCTCATGGAAGCAGCAGCCACGAGATCAAAAGATACATTGCATTGGGAAAGTCTTCTAGGACTCAAGTGGACCTGTCTCAAGCCATGATATTTTAAATGGCCGCATCCACAGGTGAAAGATGGACATTGAACGATGATGAAGACCTAAGAAGAATCAATGCACTTAAATTGTGGTGCTGGCGAAGAATACTGAAAGACCAAGGACTTCCAAAAGACAAACAAATATGCCTCAGAAGAAGTAAAGCAAGGGTTCTCCTTAGAGGCAAGGATGGAGAGACTTTGTATTACAGGCATTGAACATGTTGTCAGGAGAGACCAGTCCCTGGAGAAGGACATCATGCTTGGTGAAATAGAGATGCAGCAACAAGGAGGAAGGCACTCAACGAGAAAGACTGACCCAAGGGCTGCAACAATGGGTTCAAAGATAGCAACAACTGTGAGGCTGGCACAAGACCAGGCAATGTTTCACTCGGTTGTGCATAAGGTTGCTATGGGTCAGAACTGACTCAATAGTGCCTAACAAACAACTGCTTTCAGCCAAGATCCACCTGACATCAGCAGTGATATCTTTGTCCCATGTCCTCTTCTGAATCTGGCCTGAATCTTTGTACTGCTGCAACTGTTCTTGGATGATCTTCAGCAAATTCTTCATTGCCTATGATAGTAATGATATCGCTCTATAATTTGAGCATTCTGTTGGGTCACCTTTCTTTGGAATGAGCACAAAGATGGATAACTTCTGGTCAGTTGACCAAGTACCTCTCTTGCAAATTTCCTATCCTACACCAGTGAGTTCTTCCAGTGCTTCAGGAGCTCATTGAACCATTTCCGTTGGAATTCCAGCAATTCCTGGAGCCTGGTTTGGAGCCAGTGCCCTTAGTGCAGGTTTGGCTTCTTCCTTCAGTATCATTGGTTCTTGCTCTTACGCTGCCTCCTGAAACGGTGGCATTTCAACCAGTGTTTTTCTGGTTCCGTGATCTGTGTATTCTTTATATCGTCTTTGGATGCTTCCTGCATCATTCCTTTTTTTTTGCCCATAGAACCTTTTCCATATTGCAAATTGAGGCTTGATTTTTTTTCAAGCTTGAGTTCTTTCCGTTTAAGATATGTATGTAGACATATGTGTTTACTACAAAAATTGATGGAATGTGCCATCTGAATTTTAATGATAGTTATTCTAAGGAATTGATTTCTGTTTCATTTTCAATTTTTCTAAATCTTTAAAGAATATTTATGATGAAGATCCTCTTATACTTTTTAATTGATTTTCATAAAGAACTATGTACCCCTGGTGAGAACCTCAGGTACTGGTGATGCTGTTGAATAGGTTTTGGACTATTAATCAGGTGGTTTCTGGTTCAAATCCACTAGCCACAAAAGACAGAAGAGTATATATGCTCCCATAAAGATTTACACTCTCAGAAACCCTACTTATGGTCACTGTGAGTCAGAAATTGGTAGAGGGCAGTGGGATCCTTCTGTTTTATGTGTATGTAGTGCATGGTAAATAGACATAGAACATTTCTAAGTTTCCCCCATATCCTCCATATTGTCTATCATAAGCAGAGTGATGCCTTTTCACGTTCTTTATTCAAAACCAGAATTACTCAAGCCATAAATAGCCAACTGGAGTAAGTTTATGCATTGTTTACTCAACAATTTAACATAAAAATAAATACAGACTTTAGTTTCTTTGTATTGAGTTTATACCCTCAATGTTGTAGAAATACTGTCCTCTCTCCACCCTTGATCTGAAGTCTCTTTGCTGCAGAATAAAATCCCTTTGCTCAACAGTGTAGCCCTGGAAAATCAACCTCTGATCCCAGCCTCAAACTCTCAAATTTACAACACGCTTATTCTCTGTTTAGAGATAATGACAAAAGTAACAAGATGAATATTGGAAATAAATTGAGTAAGTTCAAAGAGCAAAGTGAAGGGAAATTACCCCTTTAGCTTCACCAGCATTGTCTATACAACTGAGCGGTTCTCAACCTATGGGTACCAACCGCTTTGGGGGTCGAATGAGCCTTTCACAGGGGTCGCCTAAGACCATCAGAAAACACATATATCTTATGGTCTTAGGAACCGAGACACCGCTACTCTGTCTCCCACATGCCGATACGCCCACAGATGAGTACCCAGTGTGAAGATGGTTACCCATGCTGCATCAGGCTGCAAGACAAAATTTCATTTATTTGTAAGTAGAAATAAAATATTTCACCATATATAATTACACATATTTTGTAATGCATCACTATGCTTTAATTATGTTCCATTTGTAACAATGAAAATACATCCTGCGTGAAAATTCACAGCCTTGGGAACCCACGGTGACAGTTCCACTCTGTTCTACAAGGTCCCCTGCAGTCAAGCTGTGGTTTTGAGTTAGGATCAACTTGATGGAAGTGACCTTGCTTTGGGATTGTGGAGCAGAGCTCTATGGGAGCAGAAAGCCCATCTTTCTCCCTCTGAGAGGCTGGGAGGTTTGAATTGCTCCCCTTGTGAGTCACAGTGAGTGCTTATTAACCCACTGAGCTACACAGGGTGCCTCTGACACAAATCATGGTGTGGAAATAAGTTTGAATTCACTGTACTCCTTGGCTTATAAGAAAATGTATTCATGTCTTTAAAAGAATTCTAAAAATTAAAGCAGGTCGATTGAAAATCAAAACAACTTTCTTATTTATTTCTCTCATCTTATAGTAGGGTAAAAGATCTAAAATCCTTAGTCAAAGTTTAAGTTTTAGCCACTGGATGGCACTGCATAACTATTTTTATGTTTTCTTTGCACCATTCAAACCCAGTATTATTTGCTATTGTTAGATGGCTAAAGGAAGGGATGATAAGTATAATGGTTATTTACTGGTGAACAAGATAGAGGTTTTATTAATGGAGGACTGGACACATCTTGTAATTCAATTGCTGCAGAATTATTGTCTTTATTGTCCTAGCTCTAGGATCAGCATTGAAGCAGATTTAAAAATAGGGTTGAGCTAAATGGATTTGACATCATCTGTAGTGGTTTAACTTGACTGAAATAATAAAAGATTGCAGAATACGACTGCAACCTAATATATCTGCCGAACATCTTTGAAAAACTGCTTGTACCACATGGGCCATTTGCGTTTTCCTCACAACTAAATCTAAAACTACTGGTGGGGTTTGTAGATATCTAGAAGGTGCCTCTCAGCCGGGGACTTTTATGTTCATGTGGGAAAAAGAGGTCCCTCTGAAAAGTTTGCTTGGGGACCTGAGATTTAAACTTCATCCCTGCTTTTCTCTTTCCATTATACCAAATACTAGACTTCCTGACTTACCTAGGTCACTGAATGTGACGGCCCAATTCAAGATAGAGCAGTGGTTAAGAAATGCGTGAACGATGACTAATGTGTTGAGACTATTTTTTAAAAATGTTTTCTGAGGTGAGATTCTGAATTTAAACTGCATCGGGATTTTTGATTAAATAAATGGAGATCTTGGAGTATCAAAAATGCAGGAATCTAGAGAACACTGCCCAAGGGTCCTCAAACTACGGCCCGCCGGCCACAGCAGCCCGCCCAGGACATTTATGCGGCCTGCTGGGTGTCTACCCCATTTGTTTACTTCAAAATAAGATATGTGCAGTGTGCATAGGAATTTGCTCATAGGTTTTTATTTTTTAAACTATAGCCTGGCCATCCCATGGGTCTGAGGGACAGCGACCTGGCCCCCTGTTTAAAACGTTTGAGGACCCCTGCAAACCATCTCCCATGAAAGACTAGACTAGAAATTAGGGGAAAAAAGCCACAAATGTTGACCAAATGTTGATGTGACCCTAAAAATGTGCTCAAGTAACAGATCAATTAAGTATTAATGTTTAATAAAGTACTTATCCAAAACCAGCGAAGTAACATGCCTAGTGACATTTAGCAGCATGTTACATTTGGGATTTATCAACATGCTTGGAGAGGGCTAAGAAAGGTCACCTTTCACAACCAAAGGTACGAGTAGTGGAATAGTCCAATTTAAGGCAGCCTCCAATCGCCCTGCCTTCTCCATGCACCCTTTCCATGGAAAAACTCAACATTAATCAGGGAATCAGCCTTCCAAAGAATACTGGGGAGACTGATCCCTTCATCCATAACCCCATCCTATTCTTATTTTTACATAAGTGTCCCTGAGCTTTCTTTCTCTACCGAGTCAGGAATTCATGTCCTTTTTGGAGGCAATGATGGAAAGAAATGAATATACACATGTGGGATGCTATTTTGCTGGATACCAAGGCTCTCTTCAGTAGTGTGTTAGTCCTGGTTGACTAGAGGAAATATCATAGACACTAATATGTGCGTAAGAAAGAGCTTTATATAAAAGAGTAACTATATTAACATGCCAGCCCAGTCCAGGTTAAGTCCAATATTAGCTATAAATCCAATATTAGCCCCTATGTCTGTTACCAGTCTTTACATTCTTATTCAGACTCATGCAGCACATGCAATGATGCTGAATGCAGGAGGAAAGATCACAGGCCAGTGGTGGAAAAGTCTTGTGGATCCAGTGGTGGTGAAAGTATCTCAACACTGGCAGGGGTCTCCATGTGGCTTCTCTAGCTCAAGGACTCTAGTGTAGCTCCATGTGTCTTGTCAGCAGGAATGTCTCACAGGTGGAGTCTGTGTGTCCTGCCTCCAGCGAGTTATTTATCTCCTTAAAAACCTTCAAATGAGGTCATCAAGCTACGGCCTGATTGACAGGCCAAGCTCCACCCCTTCACTCTTAGTCTCAAGTTGACTACCGATTATGTAACTACCACAGGTAGTAACTGTAAAAGAGCATATAGAATATTTCACAGTACTTTTCTGGGAACCTGAAAGAGTTCATCTCTTCCTTCAGCCAGTTACAACTAAAGGGTTACTTCTGGAAGAAAAATCCATTTCATTCTCTTCATAAAAGAAACCAACCTGTAAACTACAGGAAGGTAGGGGAGTCATGTATTATTAGTATCTTTAAAAACAGAAAACAATAGGATTCAGAGACCTCACTGAATCAAAATATAAGTGTTTTTAAAATTATTAATGGTATGTGCCAAATGGTGCACATAAGAATCAATATTCTGGGTCCTTTAGGGACTGACTTAATTACTTGGGCTTCTTTGTAGCATCTGATGGAGCTTTGCAGTGAGTGGATACACAGCAGACAAACAATCTGTCTTGGAACAAGTCTGAGCTGAGTGCGAGTGCTCCTTGGAGGTAAGGATGGCAAGTCTCTGTCATCCTTGGGACGTTTTATCAGGAGAGACCAGTCTTGGGAGAAGGACTTCATGCTTGATAAATTGGAGGGGCAGGGCAAATAAAGGAATGGATTGACACAGTGGTTGCCACAATGGACTCAGGCATAGGAACAATTATGGGGAAGGTGCAGGACCTGGCAGGGAGCAGGGGTAGGGGTGGGGTGGGGGAGCAATGTTTCCTTCTGTTGTGCATGGGGTCTCTAAGGATCGGAGCGTACTTGATGACACCTAAAAGCTACAGAAACATCAACAACAATATATGGAGATTGTTCCTGAATTTCACTGTGCACAAGTATACAAATTCATGTGTACACACACACACAAGAGGAATTTTCAAAAAAAATTCTTGGGAAAATTCCATTATCTTTCCATTCCATTTTCCACAACTTTTTGAAGCCCCCTTGGAGATGCCCCCCCAAAGGACTGATGTTCAGTAGAACAGAAGCTTATAGGTCAGGGATATTGTAGCTACAGCTGCGTAACACATGTTCCTTGTGTTCTAAAATTTCAGTTCTAGAGTTTAAAATGTTGAGTTTGTGATTTAATGGAGTAATTCAGGAAGCAGCCCTAGGATTATATGAGAAGTATCATTTCAGTCATACCTTTAATAAGCATTAGATGATCATTTGAGAAGAGGAAAGGCTGCCTCTGCCTTTGAAGATATTCACAGAATGGCCACTGATGCTGAAGCATCCCCAGACACAACAAAATGATCAAGATACTCTCTGAAGTGGTGTAGGGGGAGCCTCCAAAGATCTCCTATGTAAAATCACAGCCTCCCTGTTTTTTGATTAGACTCTGTCTGTCTCAAATCTTCATTTTTCCTCTCCTTATGTGCATACTCAGAGACTCTTTCCACTGTGTGTGCCAACTGGAAATTCAGCCAGTAGAGAGTGCTAGAGGGAGCCTGGAAAGTTGGAGATTGGTCAAAAGATTCACTTCTTTTGTAGGCAAGCCATGCCTATCAGTGTCAGGGCAGTTTAATAGCTGGTTACAGTGAACACATTTGTTCCACATGTTCAGAAGTGGGTGTATTATATCTCTGAGAGATAGTAACCCACTCAGCCATGGCCATCTCTTCATAGGGTTTAATCCTAGTCCCACAGGCACCAACAGCAGCCAAAAGAGCCACCTGAGTGACTTAGTTTAATTGCATGGGTATATTTTCTAAGATTCTGTGTTCTAAACCACCCCTTATCTGCCAGTTTTGTTATATGATGTGTTGGTGTGAGGTTTGAAACTATGCCCCAACATGCCAAATACCATGGTGGGCAGGTTTCAGCAGAGCTTCCAGACAAAGACGATCTTTTTAAAAAATATCAGTTAATGAAAACCCTACAATTCACAGCAGAATATCATTAAACTTGCTTGGGATACTTCATCAAGATCATCATTAAGATCAATCACTTAAGCATGAATGTCATGCTTGGTGAAGTAGTGGGCCAATGAGGGTTGGGGAGGAGCTGGTTGAGACACATTGGATGAGCTCAGATATGCAGGTGAGCAAGAAGATGCAAGGATGTATGTGAGCATCAGGATGATGCAGTACCATAGAAATGTTTATTCTGGGGTAGAGAAGAGAGTCCTGAGTGGCAGTGTCATTGATGGCATTTTATCTATCATTGATCATCCAATCGATCTATCAAACTGTCATCTACTTATATTTCACCCACTTATTTATTATCTATCTGTGTATACATGTAGCCATATTATACCTGTCATGTATTGATCTATCATGCATTAATTTATCATATATTTATCTGCTATCAAATTTCCATTTATATACCATCTATTTATTCATCTATTGTCTATCTGTTACAGTTGGGTTTGTGTCAACTTGGCTGGGCCAGGTTTCTCAAGTATCTGACAATCGAAGTCTCTCCCCAGAAGCGATGTAACATGAAATAATAAACTGCGCAGTGGATCTGTTGTGAGCAGCGAGGCAGCTGTGGGAAGATTGGGGTGAAGTGCAACCTTTCACTTAGGTCTCAGCCCTGATGCTGTTTCCTTGAGGGTGTAGCCAACGTGAGGTATAAGGAGATGCTATAGAGAGCTTTTGTGCTTCTTGCTGCATCTAGCTCATCCATGTCCAGTTCCTTGGATTTCTGCCAATAGCCCATCACATTGCCTGCTGGCTCTGGGCAGATTCAACAGCCTGCCAACTGACCTGCCTATGCTGGATTCATCTGCCTCTGCATTCACCAGCTTCTTCTTTTCCTGCTTCATCTTCCTGCTCCCTAGTTTCTCAGTTCCCACAGCCATGTGAGTCAGGAGAAGCCTCTGATTTAGCACCTGACCAATAGCCTTGAAACCAGACTGGACTTACCCACCTCGACAATGTTGTGAACCTGGAGATCACATGGTAAAATGTCGCAAGTCCAACAACTTCTTCATCACAAATACCTTTTATTCCAATGACATACATAATGACTGCAGCAGTACGGTGACAAGGAACTGCCAGAAGTTCAGGCCCGATTCAAAAGAGGATGTGAAACAAGGGATATTATTGCTTATGTCCTATGGCTCTTGGCTCAAGGCAAAGGATACCAAAGAGACAGTTATTTGTGTTTTGTTGACACAAATAACTATTCCCATAATGAACTGGGGATAACTTTGAGAATGGGAATTGCAAACAATTCATGTGTTTATGAGGAACTTGTTCATAGACCAAGAGGTAATTCTGTGAACAAAGAAATACTGCATGATTTACAATCAGGAAAGGTGTGCATCTGGGTTGTATCTTCTCCTCATACTTGTTCAATGTGTATGCTGAGAAAATCAACAGAGAAGCCAGGTTACACAAAGAAGAGTGCGGCATAAGGATTGGAGAAAGACTTTTCAACCACCTGCGGCATTCACGCGACACAACTTTGCTTGCTGAAAATGAGGAGAAATTAAGGCACTTGCTTAAAAAGATCAAGGATTGTATCTCTCAGTATGGATTATAGCTCAATGTATCAACCAAAATCCTCACAACTGGACCAATAGGCAAGATCATGATAAATGGAGAGAAAGCTGAAGTTGTCCAGGTTTCTGTCTTGTTTGAATCTTTTGGTGACTGATGTTGGTGCGCTTCTTCCCTGTGGACTTAGATGACATCTCACTTAGGTGACTGCTTGTTTGGAAACTAGCTATTTTATCTGATATTTTATCACAATTTATCTGATAGCTGGGCACCATCACCACACTTTGTGTGCAGTTATTTTTGATGTGACTGAACTGTGTGATATGTGAATCATAGGCCAACAAAACTGTTGGGACAAAACCAAACAAACAAGGGAACACCATGTGGTTTAAAATCAGAAAAATGTTCAGCAGAGTTGTAGCTTTTCTCCATATGTACTCACTCTGTATGCTGAGCAAAGCACCTGAGAAACTAGACAATATGAAGAATAACATGGCATTAGGATTGGAGGAAGGCTTATTAATATCCTTCATTATGCAGATGCTACAGCCTTGATTGCTAAAAGCAAGTAGAACTTGAAGCCCTTGCTCATGAATATTAAAGATTGCAGTTGTGTTAGTCCAGGTTGAGTAGCGAAACAAATTCATAGACACTCGTGTGTACAAGAAAGAGTTTTCTATAAAAGAGCAATTGGACATTGAGAAAATAACCCAGCCAGATCAACTCCATAAGTCTGATATTAGCCCACATGTCTGATACCAGTCTATAGATGCCTCCTCAGACACACACAACACATGCAATGACACTGAGTGCCATAAGATCAGCAGCCAGTGGGTGGAAAGTCTTGTGGATCCAGTGGTGGTTGAAGCATCTCAGCATTGGCATGGATTTCCATGTGGCTCCTCCAGCTCCAGGGCTCTGGTTCCATCAGGGCAGCTCCATTTGGCTTGTCATCAGGAATGTGAAGCAGAGAGAGTGTGTCCCTATCCAGGCAGGAAGATAGGATTTCCCAGAGTCCTCAGAAGAAGGTTATGCCCACATTGAGGCCTCATTGGCTATCACCTGATTGACAGGCTAGACTCCACCCCCTCACTCAAGTTGACAGGAGATTATGTAATTCCACAGCAGTCTTCAAGACAGAATACAACTTAATGTAAAGAAAGCAAAATTCTCACAACTGGCCCAGAAGGTACCATCAAGATAAATGGAGAAATAGATGAGGTGGTCAAGGATTTCATCTTGCTTGTATCCACAATCAATGCGCGTGGAAGCAGCAGTCAAGAAGCAATCAGATTAACAGTTTCTCTATGACCATTAATGAAAAACTGATGATCTGCTATATAAACTCTCACCTAATTCACAGAGAAAAATTAAAATAAATGAACAAACAAACACAAGCTCCTGCAGAAGAGAGGATTTGTTTTTGTTTCTCTATAGAATTTCCCAGCACTCAAAATAGTACAGATTTTAACTACTATCTGTATCACAGTGCCTTTAGTACATAGGTGTTGGTGAACAAATGAACGAACACACACACAGAAAGAGCTGGGGCTTCTTGCTTAGACTTTTTGCTTCCTTCCCACCACTCCATCCCATTCCAATCTCTGTCACACTGTGACCCCGCCAGGCCTAAGGTCAGTTTTTCTTGCTCCATCTTATGCAGATTATCCACTGGCTAGTGAAAGTCAGTGTGTCCCCCTGAGGATGATTTTCTAAATATCCTTCAATAGCTGGAGACACTTTTGAAAACATCTGGAGACAATGTTGACCACCATGATGGGGAAGAGGGTACTTCTCGCATTTCTTGAGCAGATGTCAGGGAGGCTGCTAAGCATACTACTGTGCACAGGACTCCCCCACAACAAACAAAAAATAATCTGTTCCAAAATATGAGCATGCTGTTATGAAAACCCGTGCTTTACACCTACTTAGAAACAAGGTTGCTCGGATAATATTTGAAGGCATCTTTTGGTCCCCTGGATTTCTTTCTTTGTCTACACAAGACCTGGTATACCGAAGGAGAAAAGCTGTAACTCACTTGATAATGGCCAAGGGCCCAAGTTGTTTTTCAAAATGTTGCTTGGCAACCTGTAGACAGACTATCAGGTCGACTGGCTGAGTTGGTGGCGTCCTGGCCAGGCATTTATAGAGCTATACGGTCAGCGCCTCTTAAAAGTAGGTGGTGCAGAAGCTTGTATATGAAGGTGCATAAAAATGTTTCAAAGAACAGAATGTCTTGTTTATCCCTCTAAATCCCACAACAGCAATTATGCGAGCCAGCTGCTTTTTCCCAAATTCATTTCAAGAAGGGTCATTAACTGGAAACACAGAGTTTCAAGACAAGATAAATCACTTGAGCATTTAAATTCTGAAGGTCATTTTGGATGAACCAGGTGGTTTCCTCCTAGACTTCAATGACCAGAATCTATTTTCTAAAAAACACAAATAAATTAAAAAATGGTCCCCTCTTGGGTAACTGCAGGTCTGATGAACTCCCACCTGAAACATCCTCCCCCACTCCCCCGTTTCCTTGCACAATTTCACTTTATCATCCTCACTCTCAACAGATCCATGAAATAGATTTCTCTTCTCAGTGCATGGCAGTGATTCCCCCAACCCCCCGCCTAAAATATCAAATGGAATAAAAAGCACTACGCGACCATCACGCGTTTTCTCCTGCACAATTTCCAGAATCATCACTTCATGGCATCCCCTTTCCACGCTGTACACACTTCACTTTTTAGTAAACACATTAAGCCTTCGTCCTTATTCATCATTCTTTGACTTTTAACTCTGCTAATCAAATAATCCAAGGTGGCCATTCGGCTGGCTCTTCACACACAAAAAAATGTAATTTTTTTAAAGGCGCGGAACCCTGGTGGCATTCAGTCATTCAAGTTCACCAGCCGCTCCTAAGGAGTGAGAGGAGCTATATCTGCCCCCGAAAAGATTTCTGGTCTCACACGCCCTGTGGGGCAGTGCTGCTGTCCTCTGTGAGTTGGCCCCAACTGGACGATCACATCATTGTTAGCATGTCTTCAGAGGCAACATCGAGAGTTTCTCGAACAAACAGGGATCTCTAGTTACATTTGAATTTCAGATAAGTAGCTTTTTTTAAAGTGTTGAGGCTGGTCTCTGCAGTCTGTGAGCCGTGTTTGTCCGTAAAGAAACTGTTGTGTATTTGACAGTACCGTTTAATGGGAAGCCTACATTTTTGTTACAATCACTGTTGTTATTGGCAGGGGTAGGGTGGGGTGGGGGGAGAGATCGTTCCCCGGCATGGTGACATACTGAGCAGAGTCGCACTGCTGCTCTCTAGGGCTGTCAAGGCTGTTCAGCAGCAGATCTTAAGGCTGATCTCCTCAAGACCCTGGGGGTGGATTCAAACCCTCATCTCCCACCCAGTAGCCCAGCACTTACCTGTTTGCACCACCCAGGAAGGCATGACGTTCTATATTTCTCCTGTCGAAATAGGACTACCCTAGAGCCTGTCTGCCAAACATTGGCATCTTTTTAAACTGCCTGAATGCAGACTTCATTTTAAGTGGTGCTCATGGGAATGTGAACGTGGCCTATTGAATCAGAAAGACCGAAGGAGAATTGATGCATTTGAATTAGGGTGTTGGCAAAGAATATTGAAAGGACCAAGGACTGCCAAAAGAACAGACAGACCTGTCTTGGAGGAAGCACAATCAGGATGCTCTTTAGAGGCATGATAGCTAGGCTTCATCTTACATCCTCTGGACATGTTCTCAAGAGAGACCAATCCGTGGAGAAAGACATCACACTTGGTAAAGTAGAAGGGCAGCAACAGAGGCGGGCCCTCGTTAAGATGGACTGACACAGTGGATAAAACAAGGGGCTCAAGCATGCAAATGACTGGGAGGAGGGTCCAGGGTGGGGTGGTGCTTTGTGCTGTTGTACATGGGTCGCTTTGAGTCAGAACCCACTCGATAGCATCTAAGAAGAGCAAAAGTCGGTATATTTTCTTTCTTTCTTCTTGGACTGTGGCTCCTCGATTTTATCTCTGGTTAAGTTAGAGACACACAATAACCGGGAAGCAAGCTTGGTGATATGGACCATTTGCAAAGAGCATTGTTGTTTCCTTTCTACTCTGTTGGCAGCTAAAACCAACCGCCTTGCTTCAGCCACAGTTCCATGGAGAAAAACGAATGATTTCCCGCTTGGGGTTGATGTTCAGTAGACACGGCATGTAAGGAAAACAGCTCTTTATCCGTGTCACATCTGGTCCACGAACCAGACTCTGCCTTAGCTGGTCTGATTACCTGAGCTCTCTCCTGGTTAATTTCCAGGGACACCGACAAATCAATCATGGGGACAGCCAAAATAATCACCAAGTCAGTTGATTCAGTTAAGTAAACTTGACCTTCACTTCCTCTTCTCAACCAAGTTCTTTCCAGAGACGATCCAACCGATTTAAGGAAAATATGAAAGTCACGAAGCTGTTTTTGCTCAGAGTCTGCTGTCCTACAAGCCAGGGACTTGAACAGATGCCATGCAATGCGCATTTCCTTATGTCAACAACCCTCTCCCTCTCACCCATGTGCTTTCTCTGACTTTCTTTCTGTTCCGAGAGCAACCCTGTCAGGTCGTAGTCACATCCAATGTCGCATGTTGTCGGGAGGTGCTGCCCACTCCTAGCCACCCACATGTAGCAGAACGAAGCACTGCCCTGCCAGGCACCATCCTCACTGTCTGTCCTGTGATTTAGCCCATTGCTGTAGCCATTGTGCCAATCCATCTCACCAGGGGTCTTTTTTTTTGGGGGGGGGGGGGGCTACCACTTTACCAAGTATAGAATGTCTACAGCTAACAACATCCTAGGCACCCATGTGTCAGTTGACTGTGTTGTGGAGGCTTGTGTATTGCTATGCACTGGATGCTCTGTCGCTGGTATTCCCCATAGAGGCAGGATCACCCATGTTGGACAGGTATCAGCAGTATGGACAGGCCCAGTGATCTACTACTGTAAAGGAACCATTGAAAACCATTACAGACCACAACTAAATATTGTCTGATGAAGTGCTGGCCACTGAGCCCCCGAGGTTAGAAGGTGTTCAAAAGACACAGTGGCCGTAAGGCATAAGAGCTTAATCACCTGCGGGAAAGTGGCATAGGATCAGGCTATGCAACCCAATGCTCTGCATTAGGCCATTCAGTCCCCACCTACAGCAGTTCAACAACAAATGCAGCGCAACTCTTACCACGTCCTTTTGAAGTCCTGATGAGTCCCTTAAGAATCTGGGGACAGTGGTTAGAGGTTTCAGGTGAGCAAGTGGCATCCCTGTAGCTCTAAGAATGATAATCCAACCTGGAACCAATGAGAGCAGGAAGGGAAGCTAGGAACCCAGGGCATGTCAGAACCAGAACACACTTCAAAAAGGACATGGGATGTTTCCCTCTGGATATCTGAGCACAGTGTTTGACCCAGAGTCACCAAGGATGAAAGGGCTAGGAATTGAGCTCTGAAAAACTTTCCATTAAAAACTGCAGGGAGTATGGCATCGCTCTGGAAAGCATTGGGCCACCATGAGCTGGATTTGACCCTGGACAACTGGTATTAGGGTATGTGCTAGCCAAGGGAGGATCGCTGGTGGTGCGGTGGTTACATGTCCAGCTCAATATAAAAGCCAGTGAGTTGGATTCACCAGCTGCTCCATAGGAGAAAGCTATGGCAGACTCCTTCCTAAGAGATGACTCCCTCACCCTTTACAGCAAGTTGATCCCAACTCATGGAAACCCTAGAAGACAGAGTAGAAAGGCCTCAGAGGGAGGTCAAGGCTACCAACTGTTACTGATGCGGACAGCCCCATCTTTCTCCTGAAGAGTCTGGTGGATTTGAACCACCAAATGTGTTTCTTTTCTTTCTTTCTTTTTTTTTTTTTAATTTCCCAGTGCACCCCTTGGCTCCCTAGCGGATTCATTGTGTCACACAGGGTTGCTGTGTATCAGAATCTCCTTGACAGTGACATGTTTGCTAGAGAAGGACTTGGTGTTCAAGTCGGAAGACAAACTATTCTCCATCTGTACTTTACTTTCCTATCACTGCTGCCAACCGTGTGCTACAAATTGTAACGGTTCATCCTCCCGTCCTGATGGCACATTCATCTTAGGGTCCAATGTTGATATCTTAGATGATTTGTCAGAATAGAGATGGAATAAGTATGTGGAAAGGATATAGCCCTGATGCACACCTTTCCTGACTTTGAACGACGCAGTCTAGCCACTCGTTCTGTTTGAACAGTTACCTCTTAATCTATACGCAGGTTCTACATTAACAGAATGGTGTGTGTGGAATTCCCTTCCTTTGCAATAGTACCCACACATTATTGTGATCCACACAGTTGAATGCACTGCAAAGTCAATCAAACCTGGCACACATGTTTCTGCTGTTTTCTCCTTTCAGCCAAGAAAAATCTGACATCATCAATGATGGACCTCATTCCGTACTCTCTTCTGAAATCGGCATGAACAGCTAGCTGGCACTTCTCATTTGATGTACTGCTGCAATAGTTATTGCATTATCTTCAGCATAATTTTACTTGAATGTGATATTAATGGATTATTCAATAATGTTTGCATTCTGTTGGATCTCCCCTTTTTCCACAAATGAGTATATATGTGTATTTCTTCTAATCATTTGGCAAGGAAGCTGCCTTCCACAGTTCTTAGCATTGATGATTGAGTGCTGTAGCACTGTATTAATTTGCTGAAACATCTCAGTGGACATTCTGTCAATTTCTAGAGACTTGTTTTCATTAAAGTCTTCAGTGCACCTTGGACAACTTGCTTTGGTAGCAATGATTCTTAGTAATATATTGCCTCCAAGAATGGTAGAACGTTGACCTCTTCTTTTTAGTTCAGGGTCTGTGGCAGTTACATAATCTGTCAACTTGAGCAGAGGCGTGGAGACTAGCCTGTCAATCAAGTTGCAGCTTAAGGTCCTCATTTGGAGGCGCCACAGAGATAAATAGCTCACTGGAGGCCAGACTCACTCTCTCTGCCTTCCCTTTTGTGCTGTTGAGACACTCGGAGAGCTGGCGGAGACATGTGGAGACCCCTGACAGCATGGAGATGCTTCTACTGCCACTGGATCCACAAGACTTTTCACCCACTAGCCTCGACTGGAGGGGGATGTTTGCTCAATATGTTATTAATTTTTGATATAAAGCTCTACCTTATTCATGCATGATTGTCACTGGATTTGGTTCTCTAGTCAACCTGCCCTATTGCATCATGTAACCGAATACTCTCCTAGATACTAGGATTAGGATCTATCTATCTTTGGAGGGAGAAAAGGGGACATCATTCTGTTCAGCACTTTCCTCTTTGAAGTTTCTGTTTTAGTGGCCCAAACCTTGGTAATGTGCACCATGCACGGGAGCTACAGAACTCTGACAAGACAGGCTTGGCGAAAGGAATCCACTTATTATATGGACCAGAATGTGGAAAGGGTAGACTTCAGGGTCTGGACCCCTCACAGTAAACCAGTTATTATTGGCAACCCCATGTGTATCATAGTAGAATTCATCACAACAAGGTTACAGGGACAGATCTTTCAGAAAGAGATCATGAGATTTTTCTTCTGGAGAGCATCTGGGGAGACTTGAACCTCCCACCATTTTGTTAGCAGCCAGTGCATAAATTGTTCTCGCCACCCTGGCAGTGCACTTCCAGTAACAAGCCGTTGACTTTGAGCATTGGCGCCTTGCCATTTCCTTGTAACAGAGACCCGGAGCAGACTCTGCTTTTATCAGCGTGTCCTTCTGTTAGAAAATGAGTGTCCCAGCAAAACGATAGGATATTTCACCATTAAGGAGACAAAGACTAAGAAGGTCTAGTGAGTTTGCTGATCTTTTCCAGGTGGGATAAACAGTGAACTCTCAGTGGACAGCATTTTCCTGTTGCTAGGCGAGCTAGCTGTGGTGGCTGAGTTGTTTATCTTTAAGAAAACAGACCTATATCTTTTCACTTGACAACTACAGTATAATCTGTCTGGGAGTTGTTCATCATTTGAGAAAGGGTGAAAGGAAAAAAAAAAAAAAGCTAAGTTGTCTCCCAGAAAGTATTCCACCCCATGAGCTGAAATGATGATACCATCATGAGAGGCATCATATTTTATCTGGAACATGTAAATCACTAGGGGCCCCTCAGAGGATGCTCGCGAAGATGATGCATAGCTCTGTGAGCTGCAAGTGGAACCCCGAGGAATTCACCAGTCAGGCGGTGACAGGAGCACTGGCTTCTCAGCTCTCCCGGGTGGGAGGAAGCAAGGACTTAACAGATTTGGAAATTCAGAGTTTTATTTTCTGCTTTATTTTTCCAAACAACTTGTTAAAAATGTTCCATTTAAGACTTTCCCCACCAAGGCACAGGCAGGCAGAAGTCAAATGATTGATGACCCCAGGGAGCTGATCAACAGAGACGTTGGTGTGGGAGTGCTAAAAAGTCCCAGTGTTTAATGTGCTAATCTGTAGGCTGGCAATCTGAACCCACCCGGTGCTCAGTGGGAAAAAGAGGTGGCAGTTATGATCAAGATTTACCATCTGGAAACCCCCATTGTTGTTGTTGGGTTCCAGCTGAACTGACTCCAGTCATAGAAACGCTGTGCACTTCGGAACGGAACACCGCCAGGTCCGGCGCCATCCTCACCATTGTTAGGTTGGGACCAGTTGTTGCAGCCACTCAACCAAGTGTTGTTCATCAAGGGCCTTCCCTTCATTGCTCCTCTGCTTTACCAAGAGTGACGTCTGTGTCCAAAGACAAGTCTCTCCGGTCAACGTGGTCAAAGCACGTGTGATGAACTCTTGCCATCCTTGCCTCGAAGGAGTATTCTGTTTGTACTTCTTCCAAAGGCTTTTTCTTTCTTCTTCTAGTGGCCCATGGCATGTTCAATACTCTGCCGACACCATAATTCAACTGCATCGATTCTTCTTTGGCTTTCCCTATTCGATGTCCAATTAAAAATACTGTGGCTTCAATCATGCCCGGCTTAGTCCTCAAAGGAACGTCCTTGTTCTTCAGCACTCTAAAGAGCTTTCATGGAGCAGATTTACACAGTGCAATGCCTCGTTTGATTGCTTGACTGCTGCCGCCGTGCGCATTGCTTGTGGATTCCAGAAAGATGAACTCCTTGACAACTTCAATCTTTCCTCTGTTTATTGTCTATTGGCCCATTTATAAGAATTTTGACTTTCCTTATGTTGAATTGCAATCCACATTGAAGGTTGTACTATTGAAGGGAAATCCAGTGGGGTAGTTCTAGTCTGTCCCATAGGGTCACTAAGAGTCACAATGAACCTGACAGCTGGGGTTTGATTTGATTTAGTATGGTGGCTTTGACCTACCTGTTCTTCTGCTTTTTCCCCCACTTCATATGTTCTGTCACATCTCACCTGGCTCTATCATTCCCCAGATAACTACGTAGTCTTAGATGACAACAGGAGACCCTGTGGTGTGAATGGTTAATACCTTCAAGCAGCTAACAGAAACATTGGAGGTTCTAGTCTATACAGAAGTGCTTCAGAAGAAAGGTCTGTTGATATTTAAAAACAAAATCATCCATTGAGAAAATTTGGGAGCTCAGTTCTATTCTGACATACATGGAGACTCTATGAGTCAGCAGCCACTCTATGCAACGCGATTAGATGCAAACCATCTTACATTTCTAAGATAAACTGAGAAGTGCCGATGTATTCTCGCTGCAAAGCAGAAATGGAAATTCTGGAATAAAATTGAAACTCACATTATGAGTTTTTATGGTTAAAATATCTAAATGTCACTGCAAAAGTTCTGTGAATACCAGTGTATCAAAATTTTCATTGTCTTATCCATGTAAAATCACATCAAACCCTTTGTTCTCCAACTTCCAACATCGGGTAATCCACCTACAGAGGAAAACTGCCCCACATGGTTTCCATGGTTTTCTTCTTGATGGAAGTAGTGTGGTAGTTACATATTCTGGTGTTAATTTGGGACTTGAGAGGATTAAGAGTGAATGGGTGGAGTCTAGTCTGTCAATCAGAGCCAATGAGCGTGGCCTTCTCCTGAGAATTCTGGTCCTTCCTGTACTTCCTGTTGGGAGGTGGGAGACACTTTCGTCTTGCCTCACTTCCTGTGAGACATCCTTGAGGAGATGCCACAAGAGCTTACCCGGATCCAGCCCTGGAAACTAGAGGAGCCACATGGAGACCCCTGCCAGTGCTGAGATACATCGGCGGCCACTGACTTCCCACCCACTCACCTGTGATCTTCCTGCATTCGGCATTGATGCATGTGTTTCGAGATTCTCAAGCCGACCTTATAGATTGGTATAGGACATATGGGCTTATATCGGACTTAGGCGTTTGGACTGGACTGGGTTGGGGTGCTTTCTTAATGTACAATTAACCTTTATATAAAACTCTTTCTTATACACATATTAGTGCATCTCTGAATTTGTTCCTCTAGTCCACCCAGACTAATACAAGTAGTTTGCCAGGTCTTTCTTTCACAGCAACCCTGTGCCTGTGTGAGCTGGAACTAGCAGACGTTAGCCAGTGGTTGAGCACAAATCACTTGTGCCACCTGTTGTCAGGTGGCCCATAGCAACTCTGTGCACAATGCCGCCCAGTCCTACGTCATCCTCACACTCCTTTCTGTGCTTAAGCCCGTCATTGCTGCCACCATATCAATCCATATTCTGGAGGTCCTTCATCTCCATCTCTGCCCCTCTGCCAAGCATGATGTCTTTCTCCATGCTCCGGTGTCCCCTGGCAACCTGTCCATGTATGTAAGATGGAATCTCACTGCCCTTGCCTCTAAAGAGCACTCATACCATACTCATTTCAAGTACTTCTTCCAAGATGCCTTTGTACACCTAGGCAGAGTTTTTATTCTGTATAGGTATGTTGCTGGTTTTAGGCGCCACCCAGTCAGCTCTGCTTCATCGGGATCATTGACAGTAGAAGGAAACACTGCCTGGTTCTGTGCCATCTTCACCGTTGCTATGTAGCTATGGAAACGTTAATCCTTTGACTTTTGGCAACCTATGTATAAAAAATAGCTTGTTGGTTTTCCTATTACTTGCTCCATACAGCTTTGACTGATGAGATAACTCAGTGACTATTCTATTATTATTAAAAAATAATGAATGAGAATGGAGATTATTATCAACATAGGTTGAATATTACTTGTGTGACACTCATTTCATACTTGGTGTCATTTGTTTTCACAGATGCCCTGAATGGTATTATTATCATCATATTGTACACAGAGGAACTAGACTTTGAGGAGGCAAGTTGACCTGCTCAAAGGCACCCAGTGCCAGAATCTTAACCTGCCTCTCCACATCAGCTTCCTCTACTCTGTGCCCCCCTTTCTGGGCAGACTTCTCTGCGGCTTGTCCTCCTTGGTTCCCATGCATACTCCCTACACCTTCTTCACAATTGCATTGCTGTCAGCTGATATCCAGTGGGATGCAAGTCAACACAACCTTAAGTATAATATAGTGAACCGTTAGCCGGCCTTGCATCACCTCTGTGATCGCTGGTGTGTTGGAGTCCATTGTTGAGGCTCTGATGGTCAATCCAACTCCTGGAGGCTCTCCCTTATTTTCACTGAGCCTCTATTTGACCACATATGACCCCTCCCCACCCCACCCCGCATAGTGACTGGACATTTCTAAGGACACATCCAAAGTCAATAGTCCCAATGTCTCTAGTCTTATTTCTAAGGAACCTTCTAGCTGTGCTACTTCTACACAGATACATTTTTCTTTTTCCTTCTTTTGGCAGTCTAGGGTTTACTCATTATTCTTGGCCAGTAGCATAGTGTGAATGCATCAGTTCTTCTACTGTCTTCCTTTTTCATGATCTGAATTTCATTTGCATATGAAGCATTTGAAACGGGAACGTGTCAGATACACCTTAGTTATCAAAGTGACATCTTTGATTTTAAAAAACTTTAAAGAGGACTTTGAGTAGCAGATTTTCTCAATATTTCACAATACGATCCCTATTAAAGAAGCTTCTTTGCTTATCCACAAAGACAGGTGTTCAGTCTTTAGCTTCCACCCTAACTCTATCACAGGATGTTTCTTTCTGGTTTTGTTTGTGTCAGTTACATGTCACTAAATCACATAGTTGCTATTCATGATTCATCTCAGCATAAATAACACAGATGGAAAGTGGAAAATTTTTTATTATATTTTACTGAATCAGTGCCATAAAGTCCATTTCAACTCATGGTGACCCTTCCGGGCCGAACTGAACTGCCCAATTTGGCCTCTGAGACTTTAACTCTTTATGCAAGCAGGCTTCCTCCTCTTTCTCCTACCTAGCACCTGGTGATGTCAAACCGTGACCTTAGCAGCTTAATGCATAGCCCACAATATCACCAAGGCTCTTTAGATTCTTGTATAAGGAAGACAAATAATTTAGGAAAGGAGACAGAGATGGAAAAGAAAAGAGGAGGGGAAGGATGAACTGTTTAAAGATCTCCAACACCACGGTGCACAGGAGCATGGTGAGTATTTGAATAGCCTTGGAGTTAGATGAGCCTGCATTAGACAAAATTCTACCCTTGCCACTCTCGGTTATATTGGTGCTTATTTAAGATTGGGTCTTGTGGCAGTTACAAAATCTGTTGTCAATTTGAGAGTATTAAGAGTGAAGGGGTGGAGTTTAGACTGTCAATCAGGTCGCTGATTGATGATCTCATTTGAAGGTGGGTCAGAGACACTCCCTGAGAGACTTTCCTATTAAGAAGACACATGGAGCTATGCTAGAGCCCTGGAGCTGAAGGGGCCATGTAGAGACCCCTGCCAGTGCTGCGATGCTTCCACTGCCACTGGATCCATAAGACTTTCCACCCCCTGGCCTGTGATCTTCCTGCATTCAGTATCATTTCATGTGTTGCATGAGTCTGAAGAGGACTTTATAGATTGGTATTGGACACATAGGCTACTATTGGATTTATGGACTTGATCTGGACTGGGCTGGGATGTTTTCTCAATATTCAATTGCTCTTGTATATAAAGTCCTTTCCTATGTACATATGACTGTCTCCTTGGATTTGTTTCTCTAGTATACCCACACTAACTAACACAGGTTTTTCCATTTTAAAATGAGTAAGGCAAGTAGTTTATACGGAAGGTGGTATCTGGACACACTGGCAGGCAAGTGGAGAAGAGAGATGTGGAAGTAAGGGTAGGTAAGTAAAGGTGTAATATACAGCAAGTTCACCCAGGACAACTGAAATCACAGAGATCTGGGTGCTCTGGTAGTCAATAGAGCACTTGCTGCCCCTGCCCTCCAACCCTGCCAGTGTTGGGTTAAGCTGAACTCCCTGACACTCACTTTACAGCATGATTCTGACTCATAGTGACCCAATAGGGTAGAGTAGAATGGCCCCATATAAGTTTCCTAGACTATAAATCTTTATGGTAGTAGAAAGCCTCATCTTTCTCCCAAAGAGAGGCCAGCTGGTGGGTATGGACCACTAACCTTGCAGTTAGGAGCTCAGCGCATAGCCCACTACACCCTCTGGGCTCAGCTCCTAGTCACTGCCTAGTGTGTCCCACATGCTTTGCACTAGACATTAGTTGGCTTGGACTCCCATCCCAATAAAAGCCCTCCAATAAGGAGATGCAGAGACTGGCAGTGGAGGTCAGCAAGGAAAGCACTGACATAGGAAGCCGAGGCATGGAGAGTTTCTGGTATGTGGGGTAGCAGTTAAGGCAGGGGGTACAGGTTCAAAGTAGCTATGGCTTACAAGATTGATAAATTCATCCTTTTGTGTGTGTGTGTGTGTGTGTGTGTGTATGTGTAACATTATGAGAGTCAGGAGATGTTCCAGGCTAGAATTGAGACTCCATGAACAAAGGGACCCAGGACTCATTAACTTCATAACTTCCTTATCCCTGAATGGGTATCCTGTTCCCATGGTTCAAGATGATGACTTTTCCTATTGTTTTTATTTTAGCCAGAAGGAGCAGTTAAGGGGTCAAGGGAGAAGGTAAATGCCTTCCTTGAGGAAAAAAGAGAGGCATGCTGGTGAAGTCCCTGGGGCAGGGTGGTAATTATTGTTAACTGCTGCTGTTGTTTGTTGGCCCCGACTCATGGTGACCCGATGCCCAGTAGAATGAAATGCGGTCTGGTTCTGAGCCTCCTCGTGATGGGTTGCAGACCTGGCCTTGTGCTCCAATGGGTTCTCATGAACTGTTTTCAAGAAGTACATCGTCAAGCATCTCTCCCTATTCAGTCTTAGTCTGGACGTTCCTTTGAAATCTACTTAGTGCCATAGCAACAGGACAATCTCCACGGACAGATAGGTAGCGGCTGCACATGGAGCACATGGGAGAATAGAACTCAGATCTCCTGCATGGCTACTGTGGTAGTTTGATGCTTTTGTGTCAACTGGACACTCCTGGCTAGCAATGGAGCCCTTTAACATTTTGCTCAGCTCTTTGATTTCGTCCTTTCTTGCAGATGCGTTAGCTACTTATGATACAGAAAAGGTTTCAGTCTCTTCTGATCCACTTTGATCTTTTTTCTCTTTCCTATCTTTTCAATAAACGACATTGCTTTCTTCATGAATAATACTCATGATACCCATCCACAGTTCATCAGGTCTTCTGTCAATAGGGGTCAATGCAATAAATCTGTTCTTGGTATGCTGCAAATTCAGGTGGGATATCTCGAAAACACCAAACTCAATCAAATTTGACCAATGGTTACCATAGGCGAAGGGGAAGGAGTTGTTGTGTAAGGAAGCTTTGGGTTTATGCCAATGGTAGAATAATTGGAAAAGGATATCAATAATGGTTGTACAACATGAAGAGTGTAGCCAATGACACTAAATTGAAAAGCTGAAATTGTGGAGTCAAAGAATGTTCTATTGTATATATTTTTGTCACAATTAGAAAAAATACATGAATAATAACGACTACAAGGAAGAAGAAAATGGTACAAAATTGAATATGATGACAATTGTACAACTCTTCTTGATATGGGTGTGTTATTGAATTGTACGGCATGTGAATAAAGTACTAATAAAACTGTTAAAAATTTAATTTAAACAAACTCACTGTCATCAAGTAGATTCAAAGTCATATAATCCTATAGGACAGGGCAGAACTTTCCCTTTGGGTTTCTAGGACTGCAACTCTTTAGAGGAGTAGAAAGCCTCATCTTTCTCCTGAGAAGTAGCTGGTAGTTTTGAACTGCTGCCCTTGTGGTTTGTACCCCCACACATAACCTCTATGCCTCCAGGACTCCCAGGCGAGATATACTCAAGTAATATTTTTGAAGTTAAAGCTAAAGATAATGAAAACAAGTCCAAGACAGTCAAGATATGAATTTAGGTGGGATATACTCAAGTTGTATTTTGAACATATATATGAGCAATTGGTGGTCTGTTCCACAGTGAACCCTGGCCTAGTTTTAGCTGCTAATATTGAGCTTCTCCATTGTCTCTTTCCACAAATGTAGCAGATTTAATTTATGTGTATTCTAATGTAAAAAGATGTAGTCCTCTTTTGTGCTGTTGAAAAGGGGTATTTTCTGTATTGCAAAATTCTATCATGTGATCTCCAGCTTCATTTCTATCACTGAGTCCATATTTTCCAACAACAGGTTTTTTTTCACCTTTGGTTCTAACTTTTGCTTTATAATCTTGAAATGTTCTTTGAGGTGAATACAACATAAGCAAAAGAAGGTCCCACATCATTATGACCAACGCCACTTTCATAAAGTAGCTGCTCCTCAGTCATTTTTTAATCATCTTCTTACCTGAGGGGCTTACCTTCTGGCCCTCTTGCTGACAATGTTCTACTTCTAGTCCTTAGATCTTCAGTATCTGACAATATTTTCAAGGCTTTCTATAAAGTTTTCAGCTGT
The DNA here is from genome assembly GCF_050624435.1 of Tenrec ecaudatus. NCBI lineage: Eukaryota > Metazoa > Chordata > Mammalia > Afrosoricida > Tenrecidae > Tenrec > Tenrec ecaudatus. Next base: position 203,157,574 of record NC_134532.1, read on the forward strand.
GAATTCCTCTGAAGTGTACAGCCTCTTCTTTTTTTCCCAGTCTGTTCTTAGTTAGGAATCTCTGCTGAAACCTGTTCACTTGGTATGACTCTGCTGATATTTGAAATATCAGTGATGTAGCTTCCAGCATCACAGCAACGCACAAACCACCACAGTATAACAAACTGATAGACAAGTAGTGGGCCATTTGCTTTAGTTAGTCTATAATCAAGAGGAAATTATGCTTGCTAAACCAGAGGAGCAAAAATATAGAAAAAGGTCCTTAACAAAATGGATTGACAAAATGACCACAACAATAGACTCAAACATAGAAACAATTGTGAGGATGACACAAGACCGGGCGGTGTTGTGTTCTGATGTGTATTGGGTCGCTATGGGTCGGAGCCAACTTGATGGCACCTAGCAACAATCAAGATCCAGTTTCAGGGTCTCTTCTGACATCCATTTGTTTTTTTCTTTCTTATTTGGCTTTTAAAGGTCCTTTCTTCTTCTTCACCCATGGTGTTTTTGTTTTCCCACAGCGCATCAGGTCTTGTTCAGGCTCTCATGGAGTGGTTTTAATTTTCTCCAACTTCAACCTGAACTTACAAATGAACAGTCCGTGGACTGCTCCACACTCAGCCCCTGGCCGCATTCCGGCTGCTCATATTGAACTTCAGCGTTGTCTCTTCTCACCCATAGAAAGTTTGATGCCTCTGTAGCAAACTTGCGTAGGCAAGTATACGAGTAGGTGTTAGTTGCTTTGAGCCAGACTTGATTTGATAGCAACAGGTTCTGAAAGGCTCACCACCTTGTCCGGTCCACTTTGGACTCGGGCTCTTTGCAGCCATCGGCTGACTTTCTCCTCCCTGCTTCAAGCTGTGTGGGTGCCGTCTTCCTGCTTATTCTCTAGGAGCAAGTTGCAGATCTGCCTTTTTTTTTTAACAAGTTAAAGCAAAACATGATGTTTCTTTCTTTGATTGTTTCAGAAAGTAGGCTCTCCATGTTCTTTTTGTTCTTAATTCCCAGATGCTCACTTGCATATGAAAGGACAGTGGTACTTGACTTGGTAATCATGGGAAGAGTGATCTCATCCAGGTCTGTCTGTATTTAGTGATAAGATAGGTTGAGATTGATGTCTTTTTCTTCATCATGGGAACCCATGAGGACCCCTGCTGGTGTGGTGGTTACACTTTGGGCTGCTAACCCCCAAGTGAGCAGGTTGAAACCATCACCCACTCCACCAGAAACAGGAAGCTTTCGACTCCTATAGAGTCATAGTCTCTGAAAATGCACAGGGGCAGTTCTAGCCTATTCTATGCGGTTGCTATGAGTCAGGATCAACTCTCTGACACTGAGTTTGGTTGGTGATTTTGTGGTTTGTTTTGTTTATTTATTTATTTGAATACAGAATGGACTAAAATAAATGTTAAACTTTAAGGTTGTAAGACTCTAGGATCCAGAGGGGGGAAATGAGTAGTTAGAGAGAGGGATGCTAAGTGCTAAGAAGGAGGCAATCACAAAGATTCCAGGTAGTAAAAATCCAGGTTTCATCTAAATTATCCTGGAAAGATGGGGTCTCAGAAGTGTCTTAAAAGAAGTAACACACTTCCACCTCACCCTTCCACCTTCCCTGTTATTGTCCACATTCTATTCAAAATGTCCCATGCAGGACCAACAGTGCTTTCATCAGGAAATATCCTCTCAGAGAACTTTTAAAAGTAAAAGAAAATTAAAATAAAAATTCCTCAACAACAACATTGTGTGTAAATCACACCAGAGTGTTGGAGGGGGTTTCTCTAGCATCTGCCTCCCTGGGTTATTCCTCCGGGAAATCCGATAGAACAGTGGTTCTCAACCTGTGTGTCGAGACCCCTTTGGGGGTCGAAGGACCCTTTCACAGGGATCGCCTGATTCATAAAAGTAGCAGAATTACAGTTATGAAGTAGCAACAAAAATAATTTTGTGGTTGGGGGCGTCACCACAACATGAGGAATTGTATTAAAGGGTCACAGCATTAGGACAGTTGAGAACCACTGTGATAGAAGTGTGATTGACGGAAGGTTGACTAGAGTCCCACCTGTTGGCAAATGTCCCCAAACAAGTTCTGATTCACAGAGATCCTATGTACAGCAGAACAAACCCTGCCCATCCTCCATTTCAGTCTCTTGCTACAACCACTGTGTCAATCCATTATGTTGATGGATTCCATTTTGTTTTAATGTTTATATTTCCAAGCATGATAGACTTCTTCTCCAGGGACTCGTATCTCCTGATAACATGTCTAAAGTGAGATGAAGGCTCCCATCCTCACATCTAAGGAGCATGCTGATTGTACTTCATACAAGGTAGATTTGTTTATCCAGGATCTAATCAACATTCTTTGCCAACAATATAATTCAAAGGTATCACTTCTTCCTCAGTCTTCTTTATTAGTTGTATCTGAGGCAATTAAGAATACCCTGGCTTGGGGCAAATATACCTTATTTCTCAATGCCATATATTTGCTCTCTGATACTTTAAAGAGGTCTCATAGATTTGCCTAGTGCAATGTGTTGCTTAATTTTTTTTTGATGTTTAAATTTTTGCTTGCTGCTTCCATGAGTGTGGACTGTGGAGTCAAGTGAAATAAAATCCTTGTTCATGTAATATTTTCTCGGTTTATCATATAATCTACTGGTCTAGTTTGTGAATTTGTTTGTTTTTAATTGTGTTGCAGCGATATTAAAGGCTGAAGAATGGTGCCTTCCTCCGGGCTCTCAGTCCACTGCATATGTAACAAGCAAGGGTCGGCCATTGCATATAACAGATGGTCAGTAAATGTTCTTCTAACCCTGAGGCTGTGTTCTTTATCCTGTCCAGCTTCTTGGATGATTTGTTGGGCATGCAGATTGAATAAGTGTGGTGAAATGAAACAACACCGACACATAGTTTTCTTGACTTTTGAACCACACCCTATCCTCTTGTTCGGTCCAACGAGCTGCCTCTTGGTGTAGGTACAGGTTCTGCATGAGCTTAATGAAGTGTTCTGGGCTTCCCCATCTGTGCAAAGTCATCCAGAAGTCGTTATCACCTACACAGTCAGGGAGGCACAGGTCAATGCCCTTCTGGTATTCTCCGCTTTCAGCTAAGATCTAGTAACGTCCACAAGGAACGCCCTCATGTGAGGCCTCTTCTGAATCCAGCTTGACGTTCTGCAGCTCCTGGCTGATGCTCTGCTGCACCCATTTTGAAATATCTCAAGAGAATAAGAAATAACTTGAGATAATGACAACATTGTTCAAGAATTCCTGCATTCCGTTAATTTCTCTTTCTCGGGAATATGCACTTCCGTGGCTCTTTTCCATAGTGTAACGCCTACATTAAGCTCTGTTGGCTCAACGAAGTCAATATGCCACTTCTGTCTCCAGTGAAAGAGACAGGCCCAAAGTGATGCTGCAGGGGGTGGTTGCTGGTTATAGTTGAGGCCATTCTGACTTGTGTCCCTAGATGGAACAAAGGGTTAATTGCTCAACTGCTGGTTGAAAGGCTACTTCTTGGAATTCACTCTAAGATGCCTCAAAAGACAGGTTTGGTCACAGCCTTGGGGAAAAAAAAAAAGCAAAAAGACCAACATCCCAGAGATCCCAATGCCGCATTGCCTACTCTGGACACACGAGTTGCCATCAGTCCTTGGAGCTAATGTTTGGGAAACAGCGCCTTTTTTGATATGTCATAGCTGCTATTTCACTGCTTATGCTCAGTATGAACATGGTTTATTCTACTCAGGACCAGATCCTTGGTACTGTCATTTCATCCTTCTTTGCGAAGTTGTCTGTAACTGGGGGTCCTTTATAAGCATGTCTCCCCAGCAGATTCCTGCCCTGCTTATAAAACAGAGTGGAAAAATACATTTTCTAGTCTCCTTTTTATCTGAATTCCAGCAACTGACGTTGTACTCTGAAAACCTCTTTTTGACTCTAACTGGAAATAAGAAAAAAAAAGAAGAAGAAGAGAAAGTTGTGGTCTCTGCCTTCCTGGAATAGACTGAATCTGTTCCCTTGGGTTTGGCAGAAGGAGGCGCTGATGGCAGCCTGACAGGGTCATGACCTCCTGCGCACAGTTGGTGTTCCAATTGAGCCTCCTCTCCTCCCACCCCAGACACAGGCGATAGCTGTCGGGGGCTTACAATGCAACCTGTCACCAGGAGACCCTGGGAAACACAAGGCATGTTGTGGGACAAAACAAACAAGCACCATCTCTGAATCCTCTCACGCCCAAGGTCAGACATGGCACCCACGTGGCCCCAGAGAAACTTAAAACAGGCATGTGGCCCTTTGATCTCGCACCTTCTCTGGAACGTTTTAATCAATTAACCATGAAGTTCCTCCACTTCACTTATGCAGGCCTATATATAAAATGACTTTGGTCTGCCTGACACGTTATTGCATCTGAGATCAAAGATGGAAACAAATGCCAAGTTCAGCTAGGATAATTTGAAAGCTTTCCCCCAGCACACTCCTCCTCCCTCAGCTCTTAGAAGCACTTTTCTCCCAAGGACAGAAAAGGGGCGAGTGCAGAGGCTGGTGAACACAGAAAGCTCTATGAGGATTTAAGGAATCGGCCCCTACCAGGGAGAGGAGGGGGGCCGGCCCAGGCCAAGTCCAAGTCCATCAGAGACGATAATAATACGCATGGAAGAAGAAAATAAAGGGTGTTTTCTGTGGGAATTTAAAAAGTGACCTGTTTTGGGAGGCTATCAGGACATACATGTGAGATTAATTACAGATAGAGGGGCCAGGCATTGAATTTCCAGGGCTCAGGATGAGGGTCTAACTAACTTGCTGCCTATCATGGATCGCAAGTGGAGGTGTTCTCAAGAATAAGTCTGTCCTGTCTTTGTGTGCGCATTCTTGTACAGAACGTGGGGTTGAAAAATGGGGTCCCCTCTCCTTTCTGCCATAAGGGAGAGTTGAGAAAGCTCACTTGTGGTAAGCCTAGTGAGTCTCAGGGAGTCCCTGTCTCAGGCCATGGGTTAGTTTACTTGACTACTGACTGAAAGGTTGGCATTTTAAGGCCACCTGGAGGCACTTCTGAAGAAAAGCCAGTCAATCTATTCCTGAAACATCACAGGGGTTAAGAATGCTATGGAGGAAAGTGTACGCTAACACTCATGGGGTTCCCATCAGCTGGACTCAACTTGAAGGCAAGGATGGGTGTGATAGCTCAGACACGGGACAGAGACTTTATATCTTACCTCAACATTCCCATCACAATAAGCCTGGGGCAGGGGAGTGAGGGCCCAGTAGAATATCCCATTTTGGAGATGTTGGGGAAGCAAAATCTCAGACACTTCATAGATGTGGGAGTTACATAGTAGCATGTCAACTTGAGGCTATTACAAGTGAAGAGGTGGCATCTAGCCTGTCAATCAGGTCATAGGCAATGATGCCTCTGTGTAGGTGTGGTCTTCTCACGAGGATTGTGGGATTTCTTCTCTTCGTCCCTGGAGGCAGGACATACTCTCTCTCTGTGTTTCACATTCCCATTGGCAAGCCACATGGAGCCATCCTCGTGGCAGCCAGTGGCCTGGAGATGGATCTAGTGCCATTGGATCCACAGGACTTCCACCCACAGCCTGTGATCTTCCTGCACTTCCTGCATTCGGTATCAGTGTATGTGTTGTGTGAGTCTGAAGAGGAATTCATGGGTTAATATCAGACTTATGGGCTATTATTGAACTTATGGACTTGATCTGGACTGGGCTGGGATGTTTTATCGATGCATAATTACTTCTTGATATAAAATTGTTTTTTACAAATATATGAGTGTCTTTGGATTTGCTCCTCTAGTCAAGCCAGACTAACACAATAGACTTGCCCTGAGTAAGACATTGACTTCCCAACCCCAGCTCTTCAGTAACACCCAGGGGTCATCACTGGCTCCTGTCATTGTTTTACCCACACAGTGAAGCAGTTCATTTTCTTGATTCCAAGTACAGACATCCATAAACTGCTGATCATAACTTTGGGTGACTGTGTGCTAACAGGTGTCAGGACACTGAATTCATAAATGTGTACTTCCCAGTGGAGCCACAGGGCTGTGAAATAAATTGTCTGACTGGACAATTGAAGAAAATCATAGCTTTTTATTAGGCATCTATTATAACGTGGTCATGCTTTAGGCCCCATGCTCATCATGCTCATGAATGTATCCATCCTTCCTATCATCCGATGAAGGAGCCCACGTGGTGTACTGGGTTATATATTATACTGCCCACAGGAAGGTTGGCAGTTTGAACCCACCAGATATTCTGTGGGAGAAAGATGAGGCAGTTTGCTCCTGTAAAAGTCTATAGACTTAAAAACCCTATGGAGGAGTTTTACTCTGTCCTATACGGTTGCAAAGTTTTGGAATAGAGTTGGTGGCAGTGGATTGAATTGGGTTCTGTAGTCCTGTGAAGTAGACATTTCTGTCCCTGCTTTCCAGTGAAGAACTGAGACTCCAAAATAGTTCAGAAACTTGCTCTCAATAGTTCTCAGTTAGTAATTGTGGTTGATTCTTAAGCCTTTATTATATAACTTCTGGGTCTTTATTATTTACCTGGTTATCATCCGAGGCTTTGGGAATCCAGTTATATATATATTCTGCTGTTATTTCTTGACATCTAGTTGCTTCTGACTCATGACCACTGACACATGTGTGCCCACGAGAATTGGTTCTCCATAGGATTTTTAATGGCTGACCTTTCAGAAGTATATCCTCAAGCCTTTCTCCTAAGGAGCCTCTGGGGGAAGATGCAACCTCCAACCTTCCTGTTAGCAGTTGAGCATGGTAACCATTTACACCATTCAAGATGATTACTGCTTCGTCCATAAAAATGTGATACTTTACATATTCTTCCACAATGTGTGCAGTTCTGCAAGGTGAAAAGGCAGATGCTACTGAATCACTAGGGTCTAGCCCTTGACCCAGCCAGGTGTGGATGCCCGGTGGATTTCGAACACGTGAAGCTAGCTGAAGCCAACATCAATACACTTAGTGGGTCATTAGGTTTAATTCTTATTTCATATTGAAAATAGATCTTATGGTTGTCCCAATAGTAAAAAGGTCAAGGGTTATTCAGAAGATTTTGTCCTCCCAATAACTGGCTCTCTATACTGTCATTCTAAGCAAATGAAAATTCCCAAACAGTAAAACAAAACAGCCTTTCAATCCAAGTCCAAGACGAGCCAAGAAGTTGGAGAGAGATTCCAAGTCCACATGGGCTTGAGCCACAATCATCACGGGGAGCGAAGCAGAGATTGTGGTGGGTTTGGAAAGGAAGGGAGCGTGGCTCTGCAGCGTGGGGGTTGCGGTCCAGAGAAGGAGCCCTTCTCCTTCCCTGCACCGTGTGAACCTACAGCATATGTGGCAGGGATGGGGACTAGAATTGCTGAATGACCTACATGACGCCGATGTCTGTGTGGCCAGTGGGGAAACTCAGCGGACCGGGAATTCTAAAATAAATAAATAAATAAATAAATAAATAAATAAATAGGACATTGGTTTAGAGACTGACGACACAGGAGGAAACCTAAGAAGTGAGGTAGAAACCAAACACTGTCTGAAGTTACGCTCACTTATTCACAGGGTGTTTGGAAATCTCCATCAAGAGGAGGCAGTTCAATTAAAAATGTAAAAATCCATTTTTGTCCCCAATACTCTATGCAGAAAATGAAACCTAATTACCAATAAGAACAACCATTTTTAAAAAAATGGACTGTTTAACCTGTTGAAGCACTTGTATTTGTTGACTCTGATTCCCAGGACACCTGTGGCATAGTTGCTCTGTGCTCTGTAGAATGTTGGCGAGTAGAGAGCCTAGACGTTCTAAAGCACTTCTGGGTGGACTCAAATTGCCAAACTTTGGGATAGCAGTTGAGTGTGTTCAGTATTTCTACCAACCCAACACCCTATTGAATGTTTAATAAGGGCTGATGCTAAACACTTGATAGTACAGAGAATAAGCCATTCACTTTCATAACTACCCTGAGTGGTAGGCACCATGTGCATGCGAGGAAATGGAGGCATTGCTAAAGTTAAAGCATCCTTAGCTCTTGTTGTTAGGTGCTGTTTGATATAGAAAACACCTAAAGAAGTTGGAAAGACTACACAGAGTCACTGCACCAAAAAGAACTAGTCCAACAACCCATCATTTCAGGTGGTAGCATGTGAGCAAGAACCAGTGGTACTGAAGGAAGAAGTTCAAGTTGCACTGAAAGCATTGTGCCCAAAACAAGGTTGACCAGGTTGACCAAGTAAGCAGACATTAGTTATCTCCTTGGAAGGGCTCCCAGGAAGGAAGATTTCATTGGAAAATGAATCACCAGGACAAAAAGCCAAGAACTAACGACTGGGTAAGTAACCAACCCTGAGTACCAAGTTAGGGGATTACTTACCTTAATGGAAATACTATGCATACCCTACAGGTAAATAGAATTGCAATATCATCACCATCCCACAGCACAGAAATTCACCTGTAGTTAACCCCTTTTGGTATTTATATTTAGGTCATTTTCACTCAAATATTGGTGTTTTTTCACTTATCATAATGCCTTGTGTACTACGAAAAATGCATGTCCCAATTTTAACCCCCAAATCCCAAAGCTCCCAATCTACCATCATCAAGTTGATGGCCCAGACAACAAACAACCCTGTCTTGCAAGAAGTACAGCCAGAATGCTCCTTAGGTGCAATCATCTCACTTGTTCTAGATAAGTTATCAGGAGAGACCAGTCCCTGGAGAAGAACGTCATGCTTGGTAAAGTGGAGGGGCAGGGAAAAGGAGACAGGCCCTGAAGAGGCAGATTGACACGGTGGCTGAAACGATGGAATACAATAGAAGAGTAATTGTGAAGATGGCCTCGGGTCAGGTGCTGTTTCCTTCTGCTGTACAGAGGGTCCCTGCGCGTCAGAGCCAACTCCATGGTTACAGCAACTAATGGTCCACGGTTAAAGACATGAATACATTTTGAGACTCCTGTAGATTCAGCCTCCTTGGAATGCTTTCTGATCATTTTATCAGCAATGTGAATAGCGCTGCCCCCAGGCAGAGTACATTGGAACATAGATTAATACTAATCCCCCAGCCTTTTCTGAGAGGGGCAATGTAGGTCCTAGGGACTTCTCTTGGGTGTGTCTTTAATGGAAATCCAGGTAAAAGAATCCCATAGTCATGAGTCATCTTGGCTACCATGGTCAGAGATACTGGACCAATTTCATAATCTCTTTTGTCTAGCATAACATATGTGTCCCAATCATGGTTGTGCTCCCATTTCTGCAGTCCCACCTGCAACTGTGATGTGTTGATCTGCCACCAATCAGGATTGTGATAGTTTCCCTTGTACTTCTGGGTCCTATTTAAAATGTAAAACCTCACTGATTCCAATTTATAGAAACCTTGTTGCTGCAGTTGGTTACACATTGGACTGCTAACTATAAGTTTAGCAGTTCAAAACCTCGACATTCCCAGGTAAACAGAAGAGGCTTTCCATTCTCTCTGTAGTTAAATCATTCTATTGGTGGTTTGTACCGCTCTTATCAGAATCTATACATACAAGAATTGTGTCAAGCACATTTGTACATTGTGGGAAACAGAAAGATTTCTCCCAAGTCATCTCCCCCAAATATGTTAGACTTAGGACTCTGCTTGCAGGTAATGATAACATTTATTTCTCTTGAGACAATCGCTGCCAGACTGCTGTCTTGACCAGACCCACCAGAGAGTGGGCCTTTACCTGCTCCTGGGGACAATGGGCTAAGGCTTATGACCATTAGCTTGGTTCCTGTAGGTGGGGTTCACACCCTACTGATAATGGTTCCTATGGAGATCCAGCTGCCATCCTGACTCTAGGACCTGTCCATCTTGTCACATGTGTACCCCCAATCCCTCCTCTTCCTATTGCATGTATATCCCTAGATTTCCCCCCTCTCATTGCTGTATAATCTATACTATACTACAATCCCTTCCTGTGACCTATGTATTTACATGTAATTAGTGGGCTTGCACATCCCCAAAGTTATATAGGCCTGGGTTAGCAATAGAGAGGGCCTCTCTCTCAGCTCCTCCCTTGACCTCTCATGGGTTCCCCCTCTCCTCTCCCTTCCTCGCTCCCCTGTTCCCTTTCCCCTTGTCCTCCTTCCCTTCCCCCTCTCTTCACATGAATCACTGAGCGGGGCTGAGGTGAGCATGCTACTATGAAGTGTGTCTGACTCCATTATTTCGATCTCTCTTTTATCTCGCATGCTTTCTATGACTTTAGTATAATATTTATACACCTCAAACGTACAATTGTGCCTATTGAACCCGTGATTAGTAGTGGGGGGCTGACTACCCCCCTCATACCACAGGACATATGCATATGTAAACATCATCATTTTCAAAACATTTTCTTTCTACTTGAGCCCTTGATATCAGATCCTCATTTTTTTCCTCCCTCCCCCACCGTCCCTCCCTCATGAACTCTTGATAATTTATAAATTAATATTATTTTTTCATGCCTTACACTGACTGATATCTCCGTTCAGCCATTTTTTGGTTGTCTGTCACCTTGAGAGGGGGTTATGTGTAGATCAATCATTGTGATCAGTTCCTTCTTTCTCTTTCACCTTCCCCTTCCCCTATTGGTATCACTACTCTCATTATTGGTCCTGAGGGGGTATATCTGTCCTGGATTCCCTGTGTTTCCAGCTCTTATCTGTACCTGTGTACATGTTCTGGTCTAGCCAGATTTCTAAGTTAGATTTGGGGTTATGATAGTAGGGGAAGGAAGCATTAAAAACTAGAGGAAAGTTGTATGTTTCATCATTGCTATATCACACCTTAATTGGCTCATCTTTTCCTTGTGACCCTTCTGTAAGGGGATGTTCAATTGCCTACAGATGGGTTTTGGGTCTCCACTCAACACGCCCCCTCATTTACATTGATATGATTTTTTGTTCTGGGTCTTTGATACCTGATACCTGATCCCATCGACACCTCACACAGGCTGGTGTGCTTCTTCCATGTGGGTTTTTTTGCTTCTCAGTTATATGGCCGTTTGTTTATCTTCAAGCCTTCAAGATTCCAGGTGCTATATCTTTTGCTAGCCGGGCACCATCAGCTTTCTTCACCACATTTGCTTATGCACCCATTTTGTCTTCAATGATTGTATCAGGGAAGGTGAGTATCATGGAATGCCAGGTTATTAGAACAAAATGTCCTTGCATTGAGGGAATACTCGAGTAGAGGCTAAAAGTCCATCTTCTACTTTAATACTTATCATATACACATATGTACATAGATCTATTTCCCTATCATTATATAAAAATATATTTACATATGTACATGCCTGTATTTAGACCTCTATAAATGTCCTTTGCCTCACAGTTCTTTCCTCTATTTCCTTTTACTTTCCTTCTGTCACACTATCATGGTTGGCCTTCATTCAAGTTTTAGTAATTCTTCTTGGCTACAATGCCCTTGATCAAGCCCCAGAAAGCACAAACACAACATGAGTCTGCTGAGGTAAGCTTAAAAATGTAAAAGGGGCATAAGGGAAAAGCTATAGTATACATACATTCCTTGGGTGAGGTCCATGTACTATGGTAGGGGCCATACCCAATGCAGCCATACATATGGTAGCCAACGAAAAAGAAGAGAGAAAGAAAAAAATGTGAGTAGGTGGGAAACAAAGCACTAACCCATCCAAGGGGAAGAGATTTTCATATTTCCACAGGAGAGGGCAAAAGGGGCCAGACTTCAATACTGTGCGCCAAGAAGACATGAATGCAACATATTGGCACAAAGCAGCGAACCAATAGGGAGGTCTTCAGCATTGGCCCCAATTCCAGCTAGGTGGAAATTCCCCCTTCACCCTAGAAGAATTCACTTCAAAGAACAGCACTGAAGCTACAGATCAGAGAGAGGGACATGTCTGATCAGAGCACAGGAACAAATGAAGATGGAGAGAGAGGGGAACATGCCCAGGTCCACCCAGCCCTGAGGATGGTATTCCTGATCATAGCAATCAATGCACAGAGAGGACCATAGGGCTAGGCCCACCATGAGACACGACTTCCCTAACTGTCCCATAGCACTATGGAGGACAACACTGGAGGCACAGTTCAGGAATTGTGCCCTATCTGACCCCACCACACCGGAGTGAAACTCTAAGGAACTACAACAGAGAAGCAAGGAGAGCAAACCAATAAAGTGCCCGGGGAATACCAAAATCGATGGTTTTCCATTCTCTTAGATTTTCAGTTTTGGAAACCCCCATAGCCATTTCTAATTTGTCCTATAGTGGTGCTTTGACACATGGTGACCTCAGACACAGCAGCTGTGAAGATGGTACAGAACCAAGGAATGTGTTACTCTATTTTCCAGAAGGTCACCACGAGCCAGAACTAATGGATGGCCCCGAACATGACCCCAGAACAAAGTCGAACTGCTGCACAGGGATGTTGAGACTGTACATCTTTTGGGAAGCGAGCAGCCTTATTCTCCCACAGAATGACTCGTGGGTTTGAACGGCTTCTCCGAATGGGATTCTCTTGTTCGTTTCTGGTTAAACATTTGGTTTTAGCGCTACATCCTTGAGACCAATTGCTTGCAATGAGACACCTTCCTAAGCAAACTTTTGTCCTCACTTGGGGGCTTTGCTTGAGCACGTGACTCATTTCCTAAACTATGGTCCTTTTCCTAAAATGTCCCTCAAGCTTTAGTGACAGGAAATTCTGGTATTTCTGGGCAACTGACATGGTTTAGATTTCTGGGCATGGCCTCTGATCATGTTTCCCACTGATCTTGCCATGGGGTTGCTCAGAATGTCACACGTCAGCTCCCTTCCCATTCTCCAAGACTTTCTGACACCAGGACAGGGACATTAAATACGCTGACTCTCATTCACCAAACCTCATTTCGCCTTACTCAATTTTATTCATCTTCTTAGGGAAGTCGTGTCCAGAGAACTATTATTGCCGCACTATACTATGTGACAGGAGCATTTAGCGGGCTGGGTGGATTACATACACTATTTATTTCAAACAATTACACAGTAAAGTCAATAGTGTTCCCCACGTTTTACCAATGAGAGATTTGTTCTCTTTCCAGTTACGGTTGTGCCTATGATTTTGTAAACATCCTCAAGTCCTTTCTAGTAACCGAGGAACACAAATCAACAAATCAATGAGGATAAACGGAATAAGCTCTATACGCTAAACTCTACATGGGTGAGCAGTGTTGTGTGGACTTTGGAAATAAACAACTCTCGTTTCAAACCCGGCTTCTGATAGTACAATTGCCTAGCATGGCAGACAGAAGACCAGGCACCCGGGAGCCCTGATTACATACTGAGCTCCTAACGGCAGTGTCAGTCATCTGAAACCACCGGCTTCTCCGGAGAAGAAAGTTGAGACTTGCTATTCCTGTAAAGAATTGCGGCTTCAGAAACCCATAGGGATAATTCTCCGTCCCATCGGGTCACTGTGAATCAGAATGGACTTTGGAGAGTTGGGTTAAGGACACCTGGTGGCACAACAGTGAACTGCCTAACTGCTGACAGGGAGGTCAGTGGTTTGAACCCAGCAGTAGCTCCATGGAGAAATGTCATGGGAATCTGCACCTAACTTCTACTTCCATAAAATAAACACATTATTAACTGTCTCACAGAGACCCTCAGGACAAAGTGGAACTGCCCCATGGGGTTTCCAAGGTCTTAATCATTGTTGAAGTAGTCTGTCTCATCTTTCTCCGCAGGGCGGCTGGTGGGTTGGAACCATCAACTTTTCGATACACTGCTAAACCCTTAACTTAGGTGCCACGAAGGATCCTCCATAAAGATTGCAAACACCTGCTGGAGAAGTTCAACCATGGCCTTTAGGGTTGCTCAGACTCAGACTTCACTCAAAGATACAGAACAACAGCTAACTGTTTCCCAGACTCATTTCCTTTCCCCGCCCCAGGAAATAGCTACCCTTCCCCGCACACAACCCTTGAAGAAAGATGGAGCCCTGTGAATGGGTTGAATGATCACATATGATCAGAGGTGATGGGCCACACTTGCAGGCCTGGCCCATAAAGCCCTTTGTACTGTTGGGATATTGCATAAAATGATTAGAGAAATGCGTGGACTTGTCGTGTACACAGTGCTTTCCTCTTTTGAAGGTAGCCAGTGATTGCAGTCTTTTCCTGTTACGATCCGGAACGGAATCAAGGGCACATGAAAACAACCACACTGTAATTCTCAACATATAGGTAAGAGGTTCTGTAAAAATGAGGAAGCAGGGTAGGGTAAAGTGAGTTCAGCAAGTTTAAGTAAAATGGTCAGTCTTCAGGTATTTGCCTTTAACAAGTGGTCTCAGGAGGAAGACTTGACCAATGACTCATTCTTGATGAAAGTCCATCGTCATCAACGATGAACAAGGATCATCGTTGGTATTTGAAATTTCCAGCAAAGCCTTTGTCTGATTCCAAGTTTCTTAGAAGGTCAGGAACTCATTTTACCCACAGTCCTTCTGCTTCTACCTTGGCCTTATTTAAAATTCAAAAGTCCAGGGTTTCATATGGCTTAGTGCCTCTGGTCTTGCTTGATAGGGTATATTGAGGTATGTCTAATTCATCTGTTATCAGGGTAACTGAGTTAATCCAGGTTGACTAGAGAAACAAATTCATTGACACTCATATGTGTTTAAGAAAGAGCTTTATATAAAAGAGTAATTATATATTGAGAAAACATCCCAGCCCAGTCCAGATCAAGTCCATATATCCAATATTGGCCCATATGTCCAAAACTAGTCCATAAATTTCTCTTTTGATTCATACAGCCCATGCAATAATGCCGAATACAGGAAGATCACAAGCCAGTGGGTACAAGGTCTTATGGATCCAGTGGCAGTAGAAGCATCTCAATGCTGGCGTGGGTCTCCACATTTCTCTTCCAGCACTCAGAGTGTCTCCATCACAGGAAAGGGAAGGCAGGGAGAGTGAGTCCCCCCTCCAGAGAAGACAGGGTTCCCAGAATCCTCAGGAGAAGGCCATGCCCACATAGAGGCACCATTGTCTATGACCTGATTGACAGGTTAGACCCCACCCCTTCACTAAAGTTGACAGGAGATTATGTAACTGCCACAGTAACTTTTGTCATAGCTTCATAAGAAAGCATGATAAACAGGAAATATGACAGTTATAAAGGATTCATTTTCCTTGGATACACAATCAATGCTCATATAAGCAGTCAAGAAATCAAAAGATGTGTTGAAGAACAAGGATGCCACTCTGAGAACTAAGGTTCATCCTATCAAGACTACGGTATTTTTGATCACTTCCTATACATGTGAAAGTTGAGCAAGGAATAAATAAGACTGCATTAGGAATCGGTGCGCTTGAATTATGATTTTGTAGAAGAATACTTAAAGTGAAATGGAGTGACAAAAAGAACAAACAGATCTAGCCTGGAAGAAGTACAGTCTGAATGCTCCTTACATACAAGAATGGTGAGGCTTTGCCACATGTACTTTGGACATGCTCTCCGAGACCAGTCCCTGGATAGAGAGATCATGGCTGGTAAAGTAGACGGGCAGCATACAAGTGGGAGACCCTTGAGGAGATGCATTGACATGGAGGCTCTAATAATGGGTTCAAGCATAGGAATAGTTGTGAGGATGGTGTGGGACTGGATGGTATTTTGCTGTTACATAAAAGAGACTGCACCTAACAATACGGAGCTCTGGTTGTATAGTGGATTATGAGTTGGGTTGCTAACCACAAGGTCAGCAGTTCAAAACTATCAGCTTCTCCATGGGAGCAAGAGGAAGCTTTCTGACCTATTTATATAGGATAACTATGAGCCGCAAGCTAACTAGGTCAGTGAGTTTGTTGTATGTTATGCAATCTCTGTGTGTTTGTCTGGATAAACCAGAGAGACAAACCCAGAGACACTCATGTCTAAGTGAGAACTTTATATCAAAGAGCAATTGAGCATTAAGAAAACATCCTAGCTCAGTGCAGATAAAGTCCACAAGTCCATTATTACCCCATATGTTGCTACTAGTCCATAAATTCCTGTTTAGATTCACACAGTCATGCAATGACACCTAAAGCAGGAAGCTCACATGCTAGTGGGTGGAAAGTCTTGTGGATCCAGTGGCAGTGAAGGCATCTCTTTTCAGGGGTAATAACATGGCTAGAGAACATAGCTCCATGGGTCTTGTCAACAGGAAGATGAAGCAGAGAGCCTTTGTGTATCTGGCCTCCAGTGAGCTATTTTTCTCCATAGTGCCTCCAAATGATGTCATCAAGCTGGGACCTGAATGACAGGTCTACCTAGACTCGAACCCTTTGCAGATTATGTAACTACCACACTCTGTGAAGGGAAAATCGAAGATATAAACTGAGTTGGATTCACTGGACTATGGAAAGGAATGAAGTTTGCTGATTTTATTGCTTCCCCCTCTCTCTAGCACCCCGTTCACAGCAGACTCCATGACCATTGTTAGAAAATCACTGACCTAGATCAACCTAGAAAGACCCTGGGAGGTACATACTAACAAGCTCAAGGGCCAACCAAAAGTTTAGTGACTTGAGCTCACCCATAGGCCCCTCATAAGAAAGGCCTGGTGGTCTACTTACCCCAAAATCAACGATTATGATCTCTGTGGTGTGAAGATCTACTTTGATCCACATGGACTCCTCAGGAGTTTGAATGGACTTTGTGGCAACTGGTTTAACTTTTGTATCCACCTGTAGGTACCCACTTAGCATCTCCTAACCAGTTTCCCAACCACCCACTACCTTTTCTTGTGTTCTCAAATCAACCCCATTACCTCCATTTCCACCCCGCCCCCCTTAGACACACAGTTGAATGTATCAGAAACAATGAGTTGAATGATTTTTTTTAATAATATGGAGATAAGTGAGTTGGAAGATCTGCCTAACATGCTTCTTTTATCTAGTTGGAGAGATGATGTTGTATGTTAACAATAATAACATGGGAAGCAGAAAGTGATGGAGGCCACTAACAGGTCATAAATGATGTATTTCTCGTATAGTGTTACCAGATTCTGAGCAAACTCTCTCAACTCCAGTAGAAGGGGGTGTTGAGAGTATGTCTGTGTACAGTGTTACTTTAGACTTCAGAGACTCTTTTCTGGGAGTGTCCTAGAATCTTAATTGGATTTTTAATATAATGTTGTTGCAGTTAGGTTCCATCCAGTTGGTTCTGACTGACCGTGATGTAATGTACAACAACGCCTGGTCCTGCACCATGCTCACAACTGTTGCTATATTTGAACCCATTGTGGAAGCCACTCTGTCAACCCATTTCACTAAGGTTCTTTCTCTTTCTCTTGGACCTTGCACTTTACTAAGAATGATGTCCTTCTACGGAGACTAGAAGCACCACATCATGAGGATTTTCTGGGTACCAAGTATCATTATTAGCACTTCAGGTGTTTTAATGAAGGATAGCACAATAATCTGTAAAGTAATTGATACCTTCATCTTTAACTTACAACTGAGAAAACTAACACGTTCCTTATGAGCTGAAGGGCACAAGTTAGGCCTAGGTGGGACTGGAGTTTGAACCCTGTCTATTGTTTTAGGGAACAAATGAGATCTCAATGTCAACTACAGTTTAAGAATATTTATTATGTCATATGTAGGCAAAGGCAAGACCAAGATAAATCATCAGGATGGGGAGACCATTCCCAATGAGGCCAAAATGGCATCCAATGATTCACAGTCATGACACTAGTTAAACAAGACATGGGACAAAGGTAAATGTCATAAATCCATTTTTGGTGGCATATCAATACATCACAGTTATAGGTGGAACTCCAGAAGCAGGAAGAGCGCCATGTCTGGCACATGTACATTATGCTGTAAGACCTTACAAGATTGGTCCAGGGCCTTCCATCCAAGGCACTCAGGGCTTTACTGGCAGGGCAAGACTCGTGACTATGGGACCTTTAGTCCTGTACATCAAGGACACACCAGTCAAGCCCATGAAGGAGACTTCCCCTTCCTGGGTGGCCTGGGGAGGGGTAGAGAAAATCCACTTTTCAATGTGCTCTACCCGCGTGCAAGATTATCCACATCGGTGGTTAATGGCCGGAAGGAATTCAATAGAGGTTTAATGTATGTGGGGACTTTGCAGATGGATTTTAGGTTTTCACTGCCATAAATAGCCTTCTGTAAGTGGAGTGCTCAGAATTTAAACTCTAATACACTATGCAACTTGAGAATTCAGGCTCTTCCTGGCTCCATAATTTTCAATGATTAAACTTCTTTTTATTTTTCTAACAAATATACCTCATATTTACTTCATGACAGATGTTGGGCATATATTACTGAGGCAGACTGCCTTGGTCCTTACAAATTGTGTGGTTTAGAACAGGAGAAAGACAAATAAGTGTTTTGTTCTAATTAAATGAATACACCATAGTAAAGACTACAACAAGAGTCATTTCAAATTATGGAAAATGCATACATTTTAACTTCCATAGTGACTTTCAGCTGACCGAGTGGTTTTGCATACAATAGACCATTTAATATTCACACAAAAATAGCAATTAGATTAGAGAAGGCATGTGTTAGCATCCCTTTATAATGAGATAGAGATAAATGTAAGCAACAGAATCTATTTTCTCATGGGCATTGTTTATTGGAAAGGAAAGAGACAGCATGAGAAGATGACCCAGAGAAGGGGCCTGGACGGGGAACAACAATTGTCTTCCAAGGCAATTTTGCCTGCTCTTTTGAGGAGGGGATGAAGAAAGGATAGGAGGAGAGAGTTGGATGGTAAATATTAGGTAGAGATATAACTGAAGACCAGTTCTATAATGTAATCTCCCTTGAGCTTTGGTATCTTTTTAAAAAAAATCATTTTATTAGGGGCTTGTACAGCTCTTATCACAATCCATCCGTCCATCCATTGTGTCAAGCACATTTGTACATTTGTTGCCATCATCATTCTCAAAACATTTGCTTTCTACTTGAGCCCTTGGTATCAACTCCTCATTTTTCCCCTTGTTCCTTGCTCCCCCTTCCCCCATGAACCCTTGATAATTTATAAATTATTATTATTTTGTCATATCGTTTTTTGGTGAGCTACTCAACATTTATGACCTTTATTAAGTAGCTATTTATTGGGTTGGGATTTTTTTAAACATTTCATTAGGGGCTCATACAACTCTTATCACAATCCATACATACATTAATTGTGTAAAGCACGTCTGTACATTCTTTGCCTTCATCATTTTCAAAGCATTTGCTCTCCACTTAAGCCCTTTGCATCAGATCCTCTTTTTTCCCCCTCCTTCCCCGCTCCCCCATCCCATGATAATTCATAAATCATTATTTTGTAATATCTTTCCCTATCTTACACCATCTGACGTCTCCCTTCACCCCCTTTTCTGTTGTCCGTCCCCCAGGGAGGAAGTTATATTTAGATCCTTGTAAATCTGTTCTCCCTTTCTCCCTCTCCTTCCCTCCACCCTCCCTGTATTGCCACTCACATACTCCAATTTACATATCAGTTGCTTTGAAGTTCATTCAAACTCCCAGGGATGCCCTACATGTCAGAGTGGAACTGTGCTCTATAGCATTTTTGTTGATGTCAGTTGCCTTCAAGTCAGTTCTGACTCTTAGTGAGCCTATGTACAACAGAATACAACACTGCCCAGCCCGTTATGTTTGAATTTGTCCATTGTTGCAGCCACAGTGCCAGTTCATCATCCCAAGGGATTTCCTCTGTCAACCTTCTGATTTCTCAACTGTGATGTCCTTTTTCAGAGACTGGTCTCTCTGGATTCCATGCCTCATGTAAGTGTGGTAAAGTCTCACCATCTCCACTTCCATGGAGTATTCAGGCTGTACTTCTTTCTAGAGAAATGGTTTTTTTCTTCTATCTGTTCATAATACTTTCAATAGTCTTCTCCAGCACCACAATTCCAATGTATCAATTCTTCAGTCCGAATTCCACATGCATATGAGACAATTGAATATACAATGGCTTACGTCAGGCTCACCTTCATCCTTAAACATTTAAACATTTTTTCTTTAAACATTAAACATCTTTAAACATTTAAAGAGGAAAAAATTAAAAAACTAGAGGACTTTGGTAGCAGGTTTGCTCAATGCAGTATATCTTTAGATTGATTTGTGCATTTTCTTTTTGAAACATATTTAAGCTTACTAGCATACACAACTCAATGATGTAAATATATATATTTTTAAGTTTTGTAATCATCGCCACTGTTTTAGGACATTTTCTTCATTATTGTCCTTATTCCTCCCCAGTTCCACCCAACCTCTCTTGCCATAACCCTAAGAAACTATTGATCCAGTTACTTTCTCTATGGATTTACCTATCCTGAATTTCATATAAAGAAAATCATACAAAAACAACAAGAAAACAACACAGAATATGGTGTGCCCCATGATCCAAGTAAGAAGAAATTCTTGACAACTGAAATCTTTCCTCCATTTATGGTAATGTTATCAACTGGTCCAGTCGTGAGGAGTTTGTTCTGTTTTATACTGTGTTGAATCCACACTTGGGACTGCAATCTTTGATCTTCCTCAGCATGTGCTCCTGCAAGCAAGGTTGTTTCACCTGCATGTCGTGGGTTGTTAATGAGCTTTCCTCCAAACCGGACACCATGATTTTCATATAGTCCAGCCTCGTATGATTTGTGCAACATACGGATAAATAAATATGGTGAAAAGCTTCAACCTTAATGCACACCTTCCCTAATTTAAAACCAGGCCGTAGTCCCTTGTTCTACTTGAATGGCTGCTTCTTGTTCCATATTCAGGTTGCCCATGAACACAATGCAGGGCTTTGGAATTCCCATTCTTCTCAATGTGATCTCATAGTTGGTTATGCTCTGCGCCGTTGAATGAATGCCTTTATATCATCATTAAGACATCAGCAGACACCTTTCTGGCATTCTCTGCTTTCACCCAACATCCCCCAGGGTTTCTCATGATCATGTTTGTGGATCTTTCTTCTGCACCATCCTTGGTGAACTCAAACCTCCAGCCATTCAATGATGGAGTCACCCAGGGATAATCCTTCTATTTTATTACAAATCTTTATGTGTTAAGCGAGTAACATTAGGAAATTGCATGCCTTAATTTAGTTGTGGAATCACTATGAACATTTCTGTGGTTTTTCTCCCTATCTTTTTTCTATACATGCCATAGTCCAGGGTTAGGATGATATATTTATGTTATTCTTTGTCTGTATTTTATATTTAACAATACATTGTGAATACTCCCATTTCCCTAAGTATCCCAGCAGTATCTGACTATGTATAATTTGACTTCTTCCATAGTGAAAAACCACAGGTTCCTGTTGTCTACTTGAAAAAGCATTTGTACTTTATTACTGAAGTTTACCACATCCTCTTTGACTTCAGTAGTGTCAGAATACTCACACAGCCAGCGGGAGGAGGACAATTAGGCCTCAAGCAAACCAAAACCCAAACCGAATAAATAAAACTCACCGACACTGCGTCGATTCCAACTCCAAATGGCCCTATAGGTGTATGGAGCTGCCCCTCTGGATTTTTGAGATTTTTAACTTTCTGGGAATACAGTGCCTCATCTTTCTTCTGGGGTGTGGACGAGGAGTTAGAAGCCTAGAACTTGTGGTTAGCAGTTCAACGCATAACCCATTATACCACCAGGAAGAAACATAGGGCTCTGTGCTTCTGTACATTTTGCTGTTTTGGAAACCCATAAGGGCTATTCTACTCTTTTCTTTAAGGTTGTTATGACTCAGAATCCACTCAATGGGAGTGAGCAAAATTTGGCTTATCCAAAATTTGGCCTATCCAAAGTATTAGGAGAAACTAGTCCATGGAGAAGAACATCATCCTTGAAAAAGTGCAGGGCAGTGAAAAAGAGGAAGGCCCTTGAAGACACTGATTGACCCAGTGGCTGCAGCAGTGGACTCCAACATGGGAACAATTTTGAAGATGGCACAGAGCAGGCAGTGTTTGTTCATTGTACATAGTTTTGCTATGGGTCAGGACCGACTTAATGGCACCGAACATGTTAACAAACAGTTCAATTACTTGCCTAAGAGTGAAAGAAGGTTAATAGTGATAACGGGAAAGCACTGGTTATAGAGTGTCCGTCAAGGAGTACACATCGAACTATGGCTGTTGCTTTAGCTTCCAGCTAGCCAGCCCCACAATACAGCTGAACAAAGGGTGCCTGGTCTTGTGTCACTCCCATGATTAGGGGTGGGTCCAAACTTTATGGATAATAAGGTTTTCTTGGACGGATTTTCAGAAGCCAACCACCAGGGCTTTCTTCCTAGTCTATCTTGGTCTGAAATTTCCAGTGAGTCTTGTTCAAATGGAAGTAGCACATAGGAATATTGTTGGGAATAAAGATCTGAGTCAGTTCATGAAAGGTGATGATAATTCTATGATGAAACCGTCAGCACCCTAGGGCTGCTCACTATTTCCTCAGTACCCCAGAACTCCAGAGCACACAGAGTTCTCCAGCTGGCTTTCAGAGCCACAGTGGATAATTCGCTCATGTTAGTTGTGTTATTCTTGATAGTTACATAATATGCTGTCAATTTGACACCTAAGAGTGAAGGGGTGGAGTTTAGCCTGTCAATCATGTGCCAGCTTGATGGCCTCATTTAGAAGTGCTCAGGAGATAAATAGCATATTGGATGCGGGACACTTGCTCACTCCCTGGGAGACATTGCAACTGACTAGACTCGTGGAGCTATGTGGAGACCCCTGCCAGAACTGAGATGCTTCCAGTGCCACTGGATCCACAAGACTTTCCACCCACTGGCCTGTGATCTTCCTGCATTCAGCATCATTGCATATGCTGCATGAATTTGAAGAAGAATTTATAAATTGGAATCAGACATATGAACTAATGTCGGACTTATGGACTTGATCTGGACTGCGCTGGGATGTGTTCTCAATATTCAATTGCTCTTGTATATGAAGCTCTTTCTTATACACATGTGTCTATGAATTTGTTTCTCTAGTTAACCCAGACTAACACATTAGTCCTACTGTGGTCTCTGGACCTCCACTTAAACATCCCCAACTGAGATGCAAATTGTGATTCTTTCCCATATCTTCTCTTCCGGAAGCTGAGAAATCCACAGCCTGAAGCGACTTCTCTGTGCATGTGCTCAATTTCCCCAGAGCTGGACCAAGCCCAGGGAGAACAGAGACCGTGGTTATTCTAAGCACAGAGAGAACAGAGTAGAGGGAAGGGGGTGGGGTGGGCATGCTTCACGTTAGTGGAGGAAGAGGGAGGAGGATTAGCTGAGAATGTACTCATGTGTTTTAATTTCTCTTTTTCTTCTGGTCTGACAAAATGCATCCGTAGTTCCTCACACCAGGGAGTTTGCTCCAAAAAGAGGAGAGCTGCCTTCATGTCCTCAGAGCATTTTCTTAATGAAAATACACAGTCTGTGAAGTGGTCCTGCAGAAAACTTTCCTGTACCAAGCCCCATGATGGTTGCATGCATGTTTATATAAATCATCACTCGGGGGAGGAAATGCTACTACCGCTCTTGTGGGTCTAGAAAACGTTGACTGTGTGAGTAATAGTGAAATCAGTATCCTGGTGTCATTTGGGGACCATTACTATGACTTTAAAATTCAGGACCTTTTGCTCTCCCCGAAAAAGCAGTCTGAACTTAGACACAAAGTCTTTCGGATGATTAATGATTAGAATCCCTAAAGAATGAGCCGAGGAAGGGCCAGACACAACGGAATTAAAATGTTGCACGTTACCTAGCATTTCCTCCACTGCATTTGAAACCCGCCAGCACATTTTTCACTTATTGTCTCATTGTCTCCTCTCATAATTCAGCTACATGTCCAAAGAGCTGGAAGTTTAGTGGAAATTTTGATTGAGGTAGGATGTCTTTTCTTTCTTGTTTGCCAAATGACTATAGCTCTTCAGGTTAATGCTCCATCACTTCCACACGCCGTTGGTTCTTCACAATAAGATATTAATACTAGTATTTATTCCATAACAATACACTAAGAATTAATGCAACGATATAGGCAAACCTCCTACTGCCAGTTCTAGTGCCCATCCCTTTAGATAATTAAGATTTTTGTCACATGGACCAAGATTCTAAGTGGTTTGAAGGTTAACACCTAGTAAAGCCCCCCACGTTGCGATCTCCTCCAGGGGTGTGGCTTGCTTCCAATATTAGTGACAGCTGTGGAAACGTTTGCTAGCTTTTTGCTAGTTTGGGATCCTGCATTTGCCTAGTCATCTAACCTCTATCTTAAGCCAGCAGCATACTGTATTGCCTGCTGATCCTGGGAAACTTAAGTTGTTATCAGCACATTTCTAGGCATTCGTATAGATTGAATTGCATCTCCAAAAAAAAAAAAAAACAACCTGCATATTGAAAATCCTATGCCTATGGATGCAATCTGGTTTGGGAATAGAACTTTTTTGTTGTTGTTAAGTTAATGAAGCCATGTCAATGTAGGATGTGCCCTAAAACTATCGCTTTCAGAAATAAGAAATAGCAGACCAAAACAAAAGCAGAACCCATTACTGTACAGCCCATTCTGCCTCCTAGACGTTGTTGTTGCTAGGTGCTGTCCAGTCGGCTCCAACTCATTGTGACCCTGTGCACATAGAACAAAGCACTGCCAGGTCCTGCTCCATCCTCACAATCGTTCCTATGCCGGAGTCCATGGCTGCAGCCAGCGTCAATCCATCTCCTTGAGGCCCTTCCTCTTTTTCGCGGCCCTTCCACTTTACCAAGCACGCTGCCCTTCTCCAGCGACTGGTCTCTCCTGGTGACATGTCCAAAGCATGTACGATGAAATCTGTGCATCCCTACCTCTAAGGAGCACTCAGGCCTAACTTCTTCCAATTCAAATCTGTTTGTCCTTTTAGCAGTCAATGCTACTTCAGCATTCTTCTCCAGCACCCCAATTCAAATGCATCGATTCTTCTACAGTCTACCTTATTCAATGTCCAACGTCACACATAGATGATGCAATGGAGAATACCGTGGTTTGTGTCAGGCACATCTTCGTTCTCACAGTAACACCCCTGCTGTTCAAAACTTGAAAGAGGTCTTGTGTAGCAGATTTATCTAATGCAATACGTCTTTTGATCTCTTGAATGCTGTCGCCATGAGCATTGATTGTAGATCCAAGCAAAACAAAATCCTTGAAAACTTCAACCTTTTCTCCATTTATCATGATGTTGCTTACCTGTTGGTCCAGTTGTGAGGGCTTTCTTATTTTCTTCTAATTCTATCTGAATTTCTGGCAGCTTTTTGTCAGTGTAGTCCTACAACCTGTTTTGAATTAGTTTAAAACAATTTTTACTTGCGTGTGATCTTTATATCATTTGATAAGTTCCATGTTCTCTTGAATCATTTTCCTTTGGAATGTGAAAAAAATATAGCTCTTTCCAGTCAGTTAAGGAGCCCTAATGGTGAGTGATTTACATTTTTGTCTGCTAACTCTAAGGTGAGCAGTTCAAATCCACCAGCTGTTTTTTGAAAGAAAGATAGGTGTATAAACTATGAAATTCTATACAGGGCTATGAGTCAAAATCTACTAGTTGGCAATGTCTCTACCTTGTGAGTTTATTGGCAAAGATGAGTGAGTTAGTTTTTAGAAAGTTTTCATTTGATCTTCTATGAATTCCCACAGCCAGATATTTTTGTCCAAGTCTTTAGTGTGGCTTGAATTCTTTCTTCAGTATCATTTCTTCTTAATCATATGCTACCTCCAGAAATGGCCTAACGACAACCAGTTCTTTCTGGTAAAATGCAGACCCATTCCTTCCATTTTCTTTGACGCGCTCTGCATCGGTCGGCATTGATATCTATTTATAGCAAGGAGTTGTTAATAAAATATTATATATTAATAAACCATTGCTTGGTTTATTTGCTTTGACAATGCATTTGAAATACATTTGGGCTTTAAAAAATATATTTGAAATAAATTTGTTACCAAAGACTTCATGTCCATTTCAGTTTTACTTTTCTACTTCTTCTTCTTCTTTCTTAAGCCATTCAGAATGAATCTTTAGGTCTGAAGGAATCTGGAGAGAGGTTTGGGGGGTTTTAAAGGAGCAAACTGCATCTGCTACACTCGGAGGCTTCTCTGCCCATCGTTTTTATTGCTCTCCTCCTGTCTCCCTGGTACCAAGCATGGACACAGTGAGAGGAGGAAGCGGAGCAAGAAGGCAAAGTCCTTCTTTCCTCGGATGAGGCGATCGAGAGGGACAATTTTCCATGTCATTTTCTGAGCTAGGGGGCTACCATGGTGGTGTTCAACATCGCGTTGTTTGTTTTTTGTCACATGATAAGATATATTTAGTTTCTAACAAAACTGGGTAGCATTCGAGGCATCCAGAAACGTGTTCCTGCTCATTTCACAGCTTCAAAAAAGGAGTTGGCAAGTATTAAGAGAAGAATTGTCGCTAACCTAAGAATGATGAAAAGAAAAAAAGAAATCAATGTGGAGATGTAATTGAAAGTAAGAGCTGGTGGTTGAGGTAATTGAACGGTAACATTGTGAGCCCCGATCGAGCAAGTACAAGATCAGGCAATTCACAGAAGTGCCTCTGCCTTCTTTGCTGAGGATAACTCAAGCCTCTGGGATTGTAGGTGAGAGACTGCTATCAGGCATGCTCTTTAGGAGGAGCTCCCCTCAAGTGTTTTGTGGTTTCCCCCCCTGCCGTCTTTCTTTTCTTTCTTACAAGAAAGACATGTGACTTGGGAAGGAGTCTGAGGCTGTGACCTGTGACTTTGCCACGCTGTCACTTGAATAGGGCATGTTCGATCCTTTCCTTGTGACTCGCTTGGCAACAGAATTCAATTGCTCCCTGCTGAGGCCACTCAGTCAAGGCACAGTGACTCAGAACAATGAGCAGACGTAAGGAAACAGCCCAAGTAAAGCTCATTCAGCCACTCCCATCGCCATTTTGACACAAACGTTCCAGGAAAAGTATTACTGACTTAATTTTGCCACTATGAGAGGTATGATGGGGCTTCAACAAGTTCATGGAAAATAGAATTTAAAAATGTTGAGCTTGCACCCTCAGAGTGCTTTGAAGTCCCCTCAGACAAACTTGAGAGACTTTAAGGGAGGCTCACTGGAGAAGTGAGCAGATTTTGTGGGCCCATCTCTTTTGGAGAGATGCTTGTTTTACCAGCATGACCTCATAGCGCTGCTCATACACTTTTCCCATCAATTCCAGTGAAATCAATATTGAATTATGACTGGAGTCAGGAGAGCTGGATTGTGTGACCTTGGGCAAGTCATTTCCTCTCTCTGCCACAATCTTTCAATGAAGAGAGGGGGGAAAAGCAAGCAGAAAAGAATTCCAGCCGCTACAGAAGTGGGGAGTAAGATGAACGACAGCAGGTTATCAGCACAAGCATCCTGGTCACGGTTTCTCTCCATCCCTGGTTTTGTGGATACACTTTTTAAAAAGTCTAACTTTTTTTTTTAAGATTCCACATCCAGCACCCACTCTTGGCATCAAAAACAAGGCTAGGACCAGATGCAGGCTGGCGAAGCCCCCATTTGATGGAATTTTATTACGGAGGGACTCAGGTGGCACTAGTAATTGCTCTTTATTTCTCCATCCTGAGAAGATAAAGAATGCAGCAAGGAAGTCTACTTGGCATCGCCTCTGGCACATACAAGAGGCAGCTTCCAACCATTCCTGAGGTTTTGAAAAACATCCCCCAAATCTTGGACAAATCCCATTGTCCTAACACCACCATTCTTTTTAAGTGAAAGAAAATCTTTATTTAAAATCAACTCTTTGCAGATGCTGACCAAATACACAAAACACATTTCCAGCGATGGCAGATGACTGTTCAAGAATGACAAAGGTCAGCAGTTCAAAACCAACAGCCGTTCCACGGGACCGAGACGAGCCTTCCAGCACATGGTAAGAGTAGCTGTCTCAGAAACACACCGCAGCAGATCTGCCCTGTCCTGTAGGGCCACTTGCCAGGGGTCAGAATTGAGTCAACGGTAGTGAGAGTTTTGAGACAAGGCTAGCCCCAGTGATGCTCCACAGACCCAAACACTACTCGACACCATGGCGATTTTAACAATAAAGGTCTTTCATCTTCTTTTAAAAGAATTTTTAAATTATGAATTAGATGTAAGTTGACATTTCAGATCATCGATGTTGCACTCAACAATTCATGGTCCGCTGCCCTCCTGCTCTACTCGCTCCCCTCCTTCGATTGGTCTTCTCTTGCTTTTCCCTTCATCCCAGTGAATATGGGCTCACCTGCTAGTCGGTTGTCTCATCTTCCCCTTTCTGCTCTCCCCCACTTAGCAACCTCCAAAGTCTGTTCCCTTTGGTAGCAACGTATTTGCCTATTCTTGTTCCTTTGAATCATCACCCTTGCAATTTGCAACCCATCGCATACCCACCTGATTCGGGGATGTCATTTTGCAAAGCATTAAGAACACCATAATGTGGTAATAATTTCTTTTTGAAGAATTAATACTAGCCTAGTCCTAAGAAGTTGGTGTTTAAAGATGTCCCAAATGTCCAACTCTTCCGAGATGCTATTCTCCTTCATTTGCCCACAATTCTCTCTTGAATAGATTCCCTCCTGTTTCTGGGTTGTGTGATGCACTGCGACATCCCATGGGGACTCAGGAAACCATGTGGAAATGGCTCATGTGGTGGTGGGTGCTGTTCAGTCCTAAACCTGTTGAACGTGCTCCAAAACAGGATGTGCCTTGGTTCACATTCCCTACTAAAGTCAGGTGTTAATCCCACCCTTCTCAGAGAAGCTGGATTATATGGAGAAAAATGTGGCATCAGGATTGGAGGAAGGCTTATAGCAACCTGTGGTGGGCAGATGACATGATGTTGCTTGTTGAAAGTGAGGAGTACTTGAAGCATTTGCTGATGAAGATCAAGAGTTTGCAGCCTTCTGTTTGGAGAAGAATTCAATATATGGGAGACCCAAATCCTCATAACTGGACCAACAGGTAATAGCATGCTAGATGGAGAGAAGGTTGACCTTGTAGGCCCTCGAGGAGATAAATGGATGCAGCGGCTACAATGATGGGCTCAAGCATGGGAATAAGTAGGAGGAGGGCCCAGGACTGGGCAGTGTTTCCTCCTGTTGTGCATAAGGTCTATATGGGTTGGGGCCAGCTCAATGGCACCTAACAGCCACAATAACTACAGCAGGTGACACTCCAGCCACACCCTTTGGTTCCTTGGGGGTATGTTTTACTCAACTATAAGTATAGGGTGCTGCTTCAGACACCATTCTTCATTTGCCTTGGATACATTATGTAGAACTCTACCACCACAGAGCTCTACCATACATCACCTCACCTGGAAAGCTACACCTCTATTGTCTGGCTGAGTTGTGGGGGTTTTCTTCGTTCTTCTTGTGTGACTTTTGGATATTTGTGGCTTAATGCTGTCGATCCTGCATTTGGAGCACTTCTGCCTGGCCTTCGGGTTTAGGACTGAACAGCACCCACCACCACACGGGCCATTTCCTCAAAGTGTCCTGAGTTTCTATGGGATGTGCTGTGCTTCACAGAGCCCCAGGTCACATGGGACATATTTTATTGGACGACTCTGATGCACAAGACCTATATAAAATGTTAAAGAGCAAAGATGTCACTTCAAAGACAAAGGTGGGCCTGGCTCAAACCACGGCTTCTTCAATTGTGTCAGGCGCTTTTGAAAACTGGACGATGAATAAGGAAGGCTAAGGAAAACATCATGCCTTTCAGTCAGTGTGTCGGTGAAGAACGTTGAAAGTACTATGGGACAGACTGCCTTAAGAACAAGTACATTTGTCTTGGAGGAAAAACAGCTAGAATTCTTCTTAGAATCAAGGATGCTGAGGGTTTGTGTCTTGTGCCTTGGACATGTTATCAAGCGGGACCAGGCCCTGGAAGAAGTCATCCTGCTTGGTCAAGTGGTAGGGCTGAGAGAAAACTCCCGTGAAGATGAGTTGTGATGGTGGCTGGGAGCAGATGTGGGTGGCACATGAGCAGGCAGGGGTTCACTGTGAATCTGAATGGGCTAGCTGGCACCCAACTGGTCCATTTATCTGAAACTCAGTTCCTTACACACGATCCCAAACCCACCGCCTTTGAGTCAATTCCAACTCATCGCGCCCCTACCCAGCGCTTCTGAAGCTGTCCATCTTTCGGGGAGCAGTCAGCCTCATCTCTCTCTGGAGGACTGGCTGGTGGGTTCAAATTGGCTGCCTTTTGGTCATCAGCCCCATGCATAAGCAAGAGTCCCGCCGAGGCGCCTTACACATGACAAGGGATAATTCAAACTCTCACGGCCCTTGAGTCAATGCTGATTCATAGCAAGCTTGTGCGGGTTTCTGAGACTGGATCTGTTTATGAGCGTAGAAAGGTCAGTCTTTCTCCCGAGGAGTTTCTGGTGGTTTCGAACTGCCCACCATTTGGATCACAGGTCAACTTGTATCCACTACACCACCAGGGACCTTGGTTAAATGGTTCGTGAAGGCACAGTGAGGATCAAGATTTAAAAAAAAAAACACCTGGTAGATCATTCTATGTCCTTTTGGGGAGCCTGGGTAGTCTAGTGCTTACACACTGGGCTGCTAACCCAAAGGCTAGCAGTTTAAAACCACAAGCGCTCCGTGGGAGAGAGAGGGGGCTTTCTCTTCCCATGGGGAGAGAGATTCTCGGTCACCAGCGTGGTGGTCCCACCGTCTTCTTTAGGGAAGCTAGGAGTTGGGAGCCACTCGATGACAGTGAGAGTTCTTAAACATTTGCTTTATATAAACCATCACATGCTTTATATCACTTATGTTTCTACAGACAGTACGGTTTAAAAAATGGTCAGAACATGAGGTAGATGACACCGCACAGCTCAAGATCTTTAACTCTTGAGTTGATTTCAGGCTCTCAATCATTTCTCTGGAGAGCAGGGCTGCTGACCAAGCAAGTCACCCCGCAAAGAAATTGCTTTGGGGCCGTCCCGGCACAGGAGTTCGTCGCTTATTGTTTAAACATAAGTTCAAAAAGTCTGTGGTGAACTAAAACGAGGGAAACACGGAGATGCTTATTCTTTCATGAGCCCATCTTGAAGCTGACGCGGGTCTAATCCCCACGGCATTTCCTGATGGTGCCTCCGCATTGTGAGCATTTACAAGGCAGCCGATGAGGAATATTTCACCACCGTTCCTTTCCCAATTACAGCCGTCTGCCTTTCTGTGCGGGTGTGCCAATTGGTTTCAACAACAATGTGCATATTGACCTGTTAAATTCAGTTGCAGGTGCTTAGGATAATTAGTTCCTTATTTAATACCTTCCTCCGACCAAGGAGCTTTTCACACCTCACCACGAACGATCACCCATCCATTTGTTTCATTTGATACTCGTTTCTTTCCAAGAAAGAGCTTTGAGCAGAAGACTGCCCCATCACAGTGCAAATGAATTGCCTATGAAACACGCTAATCCAGCCCAAATCAGAGGAGCTACAATTTCATAAATAGGAAGGGTGATAGAATATAGTAGGGAAGCTACTAAGGTGTTACTTCTTTTTTGTCTCATTTTGCCCCTTAAAATTCAACAAGCATTTGGAATCTAGAGCAGTGGTTCTCAATCTTCCTAATGCCACAACCCTTAATACAGTTCATGTGGTGGTGACCCCCCCAACCATAAAATTATTTTTGTTGCTACTTCATCACTGTCATTTTGCTACTCTTATGAATCAGGCCACCCCTGTGAAAGGGTTGTTTGATCCCCCGAAGGGGTCACAACCCATAGGTTGAGAACCGTTGATCTAGAGTAAGCTGCTGGCACACGGAGGCCTCTGCTGTCAAGTTGATTCTGACACACGGAGAGACCTCATGAGTGTCAGAGAAAAGTAGAGTTCGAGGGGTTTCAAAGGCTGATCTTTTGGAAGCAGATAGACCCCCAGGCTAGATACCTCTAGGTGAGTTCAGACTGTCAACGATGGGTTTAGTGAACCAGCGGTCAACCCTCTGCATCCCCGTGGGGCTCCTGTAATATGCATCAACCCCAGACCGTACTCACTGCCATCCAGTCAAAGCTGTGCGTTTCTGAGACTGTGAACTGGAGTGGAAAGCCCAATCTCTTCCTCTCCCCGCCAGCTAGGCTGCTGATTGATGGTTTTGAACTGCCAACCATGCAGCTCATAGCCCAACAATTAACCAGGGCACCGTCAGGCTCCTGCAATATACATTATTTAGATGTAAATGAGTAATGCTGCTGCTGACGCTCTGCCTCCAACTCCCAGTGACCTGTAGATAACAACAAAACATTGCCCCGTCCTTCACCATCTTCGTGCTTACCGGTGAGTTCACTGAGCGCACTGTTGTGACTATTGTGTCAGTGCTTCCTTGAGAGCTTCCTTGGTGTGTGGACATCATCCTTGGTAAAGGGAAAGGAAAATGAACAAAGAGGGAGGCCCTCGAGGAGACGGAGGGACACATGGCTGCATTAATAGACTCCAGCATAGGAAGAATTTGTGAGGGCGGCCCAGGACCAGGCGTGTTTCTCCTGCTGTGCACAGCCTGTCGGGTGGCACCTACCACTAACAACTAGTCATGATCTCCCCTTCTAGTGAACTGTTAATAGAGAAGCGTTATGATGTTCCTGGACTCTGGATTATACCAAATTATGAATAATACTGAAAAGAAGTGAAGTTCCAGAACACTGAGCTGTTCTCATGGGAAACTTGTAGATAGACCCAAAAAGCAGTCCTTTGAAAGGAACGGGGAATGTGGTTTAAAATCAGGAATGGTGTGAGTCAAGGTTGTGTTCTTCCATCATATTTATTCCATTTTCATGCTGTGCAAATCATGCGAGAAGCTGGGCTATGGCAGGAGGAGGTGGCATCGGAATTGGGGGGAACACTCATTAGCAACCTGCCATACGGAGACGACACAACCTTGCTTGCTGACGGTGAAGAGGACTTGAGGCACTGACTGTGGTGCGGTATTTGGTCTGGCTTTTCCAGCCATTGTCTCGTTAGTCCCAACAAACAACTGGGTAGGACCATGCAGACTGGGATCTTCTTTTCCAAATATGTCTGGGTTAGAGACGGTGGGGAAGATGCTGGAAGGATTAGGAGAGTTTTGAGTGGTCGTTAACCAAGTTGATTGCGACGGTAGAAGCTTGGAACTCTAACCTGGGGATTGCTCCACTTTGCCCTTCTGAGCAGCACAAAAGGATGACCCATCTCAGGAGTAGGAATAGGGGAATCACCAGCATCAAAAAGAGCCACAATTCGAGTGTGTCCTTTGGACCCCTGGGATCCCTTCGTGCTGAACTTCTTTGATCCCAGG
This sequence comes from Tenrec ecaudatus, assembly GCF_050624435.1. Lineage (NCBI taxonomy): Eukaryota > Metazoa > Chordata > Mammalia > Afrosoricida > Tenrecidae > Tenrec > Tenrec ecaudatus. Next base: position 203,190,897 of record NC_134532.1, read on the forward strand.
GACAGAGTGGTGGCACTAGAAGAGTGGCTGAGGTGTGGTGGCAAGAGCATGAGACTCGCTGGTGGACTTTCTTGCCCACAGATTGATTAAAATTGAGTATCTTCTGGCAGGAGCCTTGCTTACAGAGTGAGGCGCCTCCAAACACTTATTAATTTGGGGAGCTACATTTGCTGATCCACGGAGCTAGAGCCCAGCACATTCAACCTTATGACTTCTGGTGGAGTAAAATGGGTAGTTATTAGCAGCATTAAAGGAGATTTGTAATACTTACTTGAGCAAGGCGGAGACCAAGGGCCATATGGTGTAAAGGCTTAGGCCAGAGAGAGGCTTGCCTGCAGGCACAGCAAAGAAGAGACTGTTATGAGTGAAGAACTGTATCCAAAGCATTACTGATCCTGAATTTCACCCTGCTGACTTCTTTTACAAACCCCATAACCATGAGTATTGTCTCTGAGATCTTTGTAGTCATTATAAGGGATTATTGAATCCGGCAGAGAAGTTGAGTATGGAGGGAAATACAGTGGTATCAGAGCTGGCAAGGAAAGATGGAGGGTAAAGGCATGTTCAACATCAGCTTCAAGAGAATCAGCCTTGGGTTGATGTGGATTTTGATTCCCCTTCCCTCTTGTGAAGTCCGAAGAGATCAGATGCTACCCTCACACCATTCTCATACAGAAGGTCCACTAACCTGCTCCCAACTGAACCAATACAGAATATCATGATCTGAGAAAGCATTGGTGTCGTCAAGGATTTCATGTCTTTGGATCCACAATCAATGCCCATGGGAGCAAATTAGGAAATCAAAGTACGCATCAGGAAAACTTCTTCCAAGTGTTAAAAAGCAAAGATGTCACTTGGAAGACTAAAGTGCACCTCACCCAAGCTACGGTATTTCTGATGATCCTGTATACTCGGGAGAGCAGACAATACATTAGGAAGAGCAAATAATTGATCCCTTTAAGTTCTGGTTTTGACAAAGAATGTGGACTATACAGTGATTGCCAGAGGAATGAACATATTTATATTTGGAAAAGTATGGCTAGGATGTTCTTAGAACCCAAGATGTGGAGACTTTTCTTCACTACTTTGCACATGGTAATCAAACTCATTCGTCCTTGGAATCAGGCATCCTATTTGGTAAAGCCACTGAAGAGGAAGACTCTCACTGACGCGGATTGGCGTTGTGGCTGTAAAAAGAGGCCTTCACATAGCAACGATTGTGAGGACTGAGCAGTGTTTAAATCTGGTGTATGTGGAACTGTGAACTGTTGGGCTACAGTCCAGGAGATCATCAGTTCGAAACCACCAGCCTCTCCATGGGAGAAAGACAGGATTCCTTTAAACAGTTAGAGTCTTAGAAACTCACAGAGGCAGTTCTAATCCTGTCTTATAGGGTCACTCTGAGTCAGCATTGACTCAATGGCAGTGAGCTTTACTTTTGTGTAACCACTGAGTTGGAACCATCTTGATGGCAACTAACAACATTGTGTTGTTGAAATAGGATATACGTGAGAGAGCAAGGCTCCAAGCCTTAGCACACTCCACCAGGAGGGAGTACTAAGTACTGGGTTGCTGCCTCTATCAGCACACTGACTGGGTTGCTGCCTCTATCAGCACACACGGTCAGAGGAGGAATCCAACTCCTTTGCCATTGAACTGTGTGCACCTGTGGCAAACCTGATGACCTGATGACCCCATAGGCTTGTTTTAAGGGGTGTCCTCTGATGGTACCAATGTGTAAATGCTGGACTATGCTGAGAAAGGTTACTGGTTCAAACACACCCGGAAGTGCTTTTGGAAGACAGGACTGACATCTGGTCCCAGAAGATCATGTCTTTGAAAATCCTCTGGAGTGCTATATTGCACATATTGTCACGGTGAGGCAGAATGAACTGGACACCTAGCAACAATGATGGATTTCAATAATTAAAATAATGACATTTTAGATAAAGATGAATAAATGAGTATGTGTGTACAGGTGTGAGTTTCTTCAGGAAACTGATGGTATTTTAAATGGTGGATGAATGTTGATATACCATGCAGTTAGTATAACTAACTGATATTTGTCTGGATAAGGACTGTGGCAATCACCTAATCTGGTGTCAATTTAAGGATTAAGAGTGTAGGGGTGGAGTCTAGGCTGTCGATCTGGAGATAGCCAATGAGACTTCTGTGGGTATGGCCCTCTCCTGAGAATTCTGGGAAATCTGGAACTTCCTCTTTGGAAGCGGAAGACACCTGTCTCTCTATGCTATTCCCTGGGAGACATTGCAGAAGACAAGCCATATGGGCGAAATCAGACCTTGGAAGCTTGAGAAGTCACAGAGAGACCACTGCCAGCGCTGAGATGCTTACACCACCACTGGACCCAAAGACTTTCTACCTACTGGCTTGTGATCGTCCTTTATTTGGCTTCATTGCATGTGTTTCGTGAGTCTAAAGAGTAAGTTATAGATTGGTATCGGGCATATGGGCTAATATCAGACTTATGGCCTTGGACTGGACTGGGTTGGGATGTTTTCTCAATGTTCAATTCCTCTAGTATATAAACTTCTCCCTTATATACATATGTGTGTCCACGGATTTGCTTCTCTAGTCTACTCACACTAATACAATGACAAAACACCGCCAATGCTATTTCCTGTCTGGAGGATATGAACTGAAGTGAATATCCCTGGTCTAAGAGTACTTGTGGAGAAATGCAGGCTCCCTGATGGGGTGTGGGTTATGAGTGGCTGCTAACTGCCAGGTCAGCAGTTCGAAAGGATCAGCTGCTCCTTTGGGAAAAGGCAAGGCTCTCCACTCTGGTCAAAGAGGATAGTCTCAAACCCCACCCCACCAGGGAAGTTCGACTCTGTCCCGTAGGGTCACTGTGAATGGGGGTGAGTTGGTGGTAGTGAGTGTGAGGGGTTTGGTTCGTGTGTGTAAACTGATTCTTGTCTTTTGCTGCTTTGCGTCTGTGTAACTGCGGAGAACAAGCCACCAATGACACAAAACAAAAACGCTGTGTGCGATTTAGTTAGAAGTTACCCCATAGCCTTCTTTGAAAACATTAAAGCAAAGAGTGTTCTTTTATTTACATCTGCCATCAGTTCATTCATTCCAGCATCCCAGATGTAACAACGCTAACCTAAGATCCTTTCCTGGCAACATAAAAGTAAAGGTTTTCTTCCCCCTTTTTTTTCTTCTTTTAATCGCTTCGGTTAACATATGTTCAAAGGGTGGGGGAGGCTCTAAATAAGGGGCAGTGTCTAAGGAAACCACCAAGCTGTTAATGAAGTAAATATCTGTTTAATTTATAAACATCAGTAGTGTAACTGATCTTAGTCTGGATGAGGACAAAGCACACTGAATTATACATGGACTTCTAATTTTCTTTGTTGTTTTTTTTTTAAAAAGAAAAACGTTGCTGGAAAGAAACATCTGCATCTTTACAAGGTATCCTGGGATTTTCATGAGAAAAGAGCAAAGTCCATTAGAAAGCATTCTCCATTCTCCACTGGAAGTGTAGCAGCAAACATGTTAACATGGGGACAGGAAGGTAATAAAGGAGTTTTATTGTTTGGAAAAAAAAAGTTATCACAGTTCTTGACATTACAGCTTTTGCTCTTCCAACACCCTCCCCCATCCCCCTGTCTCCCCCAAAGGGCCAAAGTGTTCCAGACAATATTAATTTGTCAAAGGTTTACTCTCTAGTGTTAATTGCTACACATCATTTCTTTTCTGTGAGTACAGATTGCTGGGGGCAGAGGGTGGAGCCTGGGGCGGTGTCATTCTTTCCTGTACAAATAGCATCTTGCCCATAGATTGGCGTTTTCCTCTCTTGGACTTTACAAACTCTCCTGAAGGTGTTCTGGAAGAAGCCAGTGGGCCAACCAAACCAGTGGTCTGATGTCAAGGTAAACAACCAGATCAACACACACTTATCCCAAGATAACACCCCATGTTAGTACTATTGCCCCAAAAAAATAAAACAGAAAAATCCTGATCTTTTTTCTTTATAAGTTGGAAAAATATACAAAAAATATCAGGACAATTATAAATTAATATATATTAAAGCATCGAGAAATAGCAAAAGGATGGTCTAAAATGTTAAGGACAGTGGACTTTTGATACAATAAATATTTCTCCTGGTCACTGAATACTGTCATAGGGCTGTTTAGAATTCATAGAAAGGAACAAAAAATCATATTATTACTAATTTATTTCTCCATAATCTATTGGTTCTTTATCATCTCCTTTATCATTTATTTATATTACAAAAAATTAATACTGGAAAGTGGTAGACAAACACTTTTGTGTGCTTCTTCTGCTAACATGCGGCATTTTGAAGGGAGGTCGAATGGATTTTTCTGCACCCACATTCCCACTTGGGAATGGAACCCAGGACCTTCGGGGAACTTTTGATTTCGCACAACACACTCCTCCTCGAGTCGGGTGTCGCTGTTCGCTTGGGGACACGGGTTCGTTCGGGCGGTCCTCAGAGAACCACAGAGGGGCACTGATGTGACTGCGGACCCTCGGGTTACCTAGTCAGGGCCATTTCTCCTCCAGACACCGCGGGTCCTGCTGTCCTTCTTTCCGTTTGTCTGCAGCACGTTCATTCCCAAGGCCAACCTGAGCGACGCCGCCTGGAGCGAGGTCGTGCGCGCCTGCCTCCAGGGAGAGCTTTGCCCTTCTGCAGCGTACGGGGAAGCTTCGGTTCAAGCATTTCCTTTTTTAATATTTCTTTTTTTTCCCAAATGCAGAAAAAAAGGTCTTTATTCTCATCATAAAAATAAGTCTGTTCTGTATTTTACAATATATTTCAAATATTTCCACCATGAAGCAGTCCTGTGTCCCACGTGGTCCGTAAGGACACCACCGATGTGGCCCAGGTCCCCCGAGCTGCCCCGAGGGGCCTACAAGGAGCAGCTGGCGCAGCCGCACTTCACCACCTTCTCCACCTCGTCCACAAATGAAGAGCCGTCCGTGCACTCAAAGGAGTATTTCCGCCTCTTGCTCCGCAGCGCCGCACAGCACTGCCCGCCCGCGCAGCCCCCTCGGCATTCCAGGCGAGACACCTTCTTGGTGGTTTGGCAAGCCGCGTAGCCCTGCTGCTTTTGGTAGTAATCTCGTATCCTTTCTCCGCGACAAGAGATTTCTAGAAAACAGTAAAGCACAAAGCGCGGTAAGAGTCACTGTGAGTCACTGCACGGAGGGCCCGGGTCTCATAATTCATTCGGGAAGATGCTGCCCAGGCCTCCCCGCTCGGAGCGACTCGCTTTAGCCTTGTGCTGGCATCGCCCCTGAGCAGAGGGCGGCACAACCTGTGAGTCTTTGGAAACGACTTCTTTGGGCCTCCATTTTCTGCGAAGTGAAACTCATATAAGCGGCCTATAAATAGTATGCTGTTGCCCTGACAAGAAAATTGGATTTCTAAATCAGTTCTTTTATGGCCAAAAAGCACACATCTCTTGCTTTTACCAGACTGGCGGCTGGTTTTGTTTACAACAGGGAACCGTTTCAGGAGAGCGTGCCATTTCATTTATGAGACCTGCAACGACATGTTCTATCACCTGTCAGCTGGTCTTCCTGCGATTTGCTGAAACCTATGCCACTGGTCTTTCAAATACCAGCAGGGGACCCAGGTGAACAGGTTTCAGCAGAGCTTCCGCACCAAGCGGAGACTAGGAGGAGGGAATAGGCTGTCCACTTCAGAAGAATTAGCCGCTGAAAACCTAGTGGACAGCCTCAGAAGAGTGTCAGTTAGTGAAACGCTCCTGAACAGAAGTGGATCATTGTCAGAGGCAGCGCCAGAAGACAAACCCCTCACGGGGAATGGCACTCAAACGAGGATGCAGGAAGAGCTGCCGTCCCAAAGGATGGAGTAAAGCCTGATGGGTCACAGACTTCGGGACCTACAGGCACAGAGGGGACATGACGCAAAGTGACAATAAATGGCTGAAAACATCAATGAATAGCTGGAACTTGGAGTGTATGATGTCTGAATGTAGAAATAATTGGAAGTTGTCAAAATGAAATGGAACTCATTAGGACTGATATTCTAGGCATTAGTGAGCAGAAACAGACTAGAAGTCATCATTTTGAATCAGAAAATCATATGGCTTTTTATGCCGTGAATGACACAATCAAGAGAATGGCATTGTCTTCACCTGCATGGAGGATTATGGTTATGTATTGGGCTGCAACCTGGAAGGTCAGAAGTTCGAAACCACCAGCTGCTCCTTGGGGTGGGGGTGGGGGAGAAGACTTTCCATTCCTATAAAGAGTTACAATCTAGAAACTCACAGGGACATCCCCTGATGGTAGTGAGTTACGGAGTTATCTTGAAGTACATTACTGTCTGTATAGGATAAAGCCTATCCACATTCAAGGAAATGCAAATCAATACAACTACTATTCAAATTTATGCACCAACATGAAAGCTAGTGATGAAGAAATTAAATTCTACCAATGTTGTCAGTCTGAAATTGATCAAAGATGCAATCAAAATGCATTGATAAATACATTGTTGATTGGATTGCAAAGGTTGGAGACAAGGAGGAGGGAATAGGAGTTGGAAAGCATGGTCTTGGTGATAGAAACGAAGCTGGAGATCACATGACAAAATTTTATAAGACCAAAAACTTCTTTATCTCAAATACCTTTTTTTCCCAGCAACACAAAAGGCAACTATACAACATGGACTTCTCCAGAGAGCATATGCATTAATAAAAAATTAATTTCAGCTTCTAAAACCAGGCCAGGTGCAAATTGTGAACTAACCATCAACTGCATGCATACGTTAAGATTGAGGCTGAAGAAAATATACAAAGTCCACAAGAGTCAAAATGCAAAATGAGGCTATCCCACCCAATTTTCAAGAGCATCTCAAGAAAAGATGTGTTGCACTGAACACAGTGACAGAAGACCTAATGAGTTATGAGATGACATTAAGGACGTCCCTTAGGAAGAAAGTAAAAAGGTCATTAAAAAGACAAGGATGGATGACAGGAAGGAAGGAAAGAAGGAAGGAAGACAAAGAGAGGATCAAAGTAGACGTTAGAAGAGACTATGAAACTTGCTCTGAATCTTCTAGTAGCTGATGCAAATGTAAGAAGCGATGAAGTCAAAGAGCTGGTTAGAAATCTTCAAAGGGAAGCTTGAAAAGACAAAGCCAAATATTATAATGAAATATGCAAAGACCTAGAATATGAAAAACCAAAGGGAAGAACATGATCAGGAATCTCTTAAATGGAAAGAACTCAAGAAAAAATTCAAGCCTTGAGTTGCAACATTGAAAGATTCTATGGCCAATACATTGAATGATGCAGGAGTCATCAAAAGAAGATGAAAAGAACACAGAGTCCCTGTACCAAAAAGAGCTAGTTGACAGGCCACCATTTCAGGAGGTAGCACATGATCAAGAACCAATGGCGCCCAAGGAAAATGTTCAAACTGCATTGAAAGCATTAGTCAAAAACAAAGGCTGCAGGAGTTCAAGGAATATCAATGGAAATGTTTCAACAAGATGATGAAACACTGGAAGCACTCACTCATCTATGCCAGGACATTTGGAAGACATACTTATTTGTATGTATGTCCAACTGATTGGAAGAGATACGTATTTGTACCTATTCAAAATAAAGGTGACCCACAGAATGCTCAAATTATTGAATACTGCCACTGATAATCACATGCAAGTAAAATTTAACTGGAGATCATCCAGAAACAATTGCAGCAGTACACTGACAGGGAGCTGCCAGAGGTTCAGGGTGGATTCAGAAGAGGATGTGGAACAAGGAATAGCATTGCTGATGTCAGATCGATCTTGGCTCAAAGCGGAGAACACCAGGAAGGTGTTTACTTGCATTTTATTGACTATGCAAAGGCATTCAACTGTGTGGATCATAACAAACTGTGGATACTTTGAGAAGAATGAGCACCCTTTTTTGTGCCCACGAGGAAACTGTACATGGATCAGGGGGGCGTTGTGTGAGGAGAAAAGGGAATACCGTATGGTTTAAAATCAGGAAAGGTGTGTATCAGAGCTGTCTTCTTTGACCATTCTTATTTAATCTGAATACTGAGAAAATCACGAAGGAGAACGTGGCATCAGATTTGGAGGAAGGCTTATTAAGAACCTGTCATGAGCACATGACACAAAGTTGCTTTGTCAAGCAGTGTGGAAGGCGAGGAGGAAAAAAAATTTCAGAAAAGAAAGTGAGGAGGATTTGTAACACTTGCTTATGAAGATCAAGGGTTGCGGTACGGATTACACCACCATGCAAAGGAGACCAAAATGCTCACAACTGGACGGATGGGTAACCTCAAGGATGTTCTTACTTGGACCCACCATCAGGGCTCATGGCAGCAGCAGTCAAGAGCCCAAGAACCTCTTAAAGTGTTGAAAAGCTAGGCTTTTCCTTTGAGGACTAAGAGTGCATCTGACCCAAGCCTCTGTGTTTCCAGTCACCTTATATGCATGTGAAAATTGGACAATGAATAAGGTAGACCGAAGAAGAATTGATGCAGGTGTATAAGAGTGTGTTCACATGAACTATTGTCACATGGACTATATTGCAAGAAAGACTGCCAGGATGCTCTTTGAAAGCAAGGATGGTGAGACTTTGGGCATGCTACCTTGAGGGCGCAGACCTTAGAGAAAGACACCATGCTGGTTAAAGGGGCTGCGAAGAAGAGGCAGATCTTCAAGAAGATGGGTTGACCCAGTAGGGGACTACAGCAATAGGCTCAAATATTGCCAATGTGAAGAAGGTACAGGATGGGGTAGTGTTCCATTCTATTGTACATGAGTCCCTACGAATTGGAACCGACTCAAAAGGACCTAACAACAATAGCACATTTTTTAAAGGCGGCCCCTTGGAGGGTTCCTAGTTTGTGCTCAGTCAGTCACCAAATCCATCCAGCAGAAAGCCCAGTGGTCTGCTTCAGCAAAGATGGCAGCCGAGCCTAGTTCTATGCTGTCCCTTACTGGGTTTCCGTAAGTAGGCATGGAGTCAATGGGATGACAAAGGGTCTGTTTCTTTTGTGTGTTTTTCTGGTTTTGTTGTTAGTTTGGACCTTCCTAATACTTGAAAAAAATCAACAGCAGCCCCTGCAGAAATAATAAAGACCTATTATTTTCCCATCTCTCTGCTCTTGCTCTCTGTCACTTTTCAACAAGGGCAGCCATTCCTGCCTTCTCCAGAGATGGAGGCGCCCAGCTGGGCTAACTCACCCCTGTCACAGCTGTCCCCAGTGTATCCGCTGCTGCATTCGCAATAGGGCTGCCCAAGTCCGGAGAGCCTGCATTTGCCGTGCTTACACTTGATGGCTTGGCAGGGGTTAAAAAGATCTTCCTCTTCATCACAGAGGACACCTCCATGGCCCTCCAGGCACTTGCAGCTGTAGGAGAATGCGTTGATGGGCAGGCAGGTCCCGTGGACACATCTGGCAGGAGGGAAAGAGAAGAAATGGAGACACATGACAATGGTGGAGAAGAGAAGAATGGACGGGGCTGGTCCAGCAATGTTAGCTGCAGTCCTAGTCAGGAGAGTCAGAAGGTGGAAGCAATCTAAAGATCTAGCAATGGCTGAATGGATAAACAAAATAGGGGACATTCATGAAGTTGAATGTTCAAACTCACTGCCAACAAGTTAATTCCAACTCATAGCCACCTCGGGGGACAGGGTAGAATAGCTCCTGTGAGTTTCTAATACTGAAACTCTCCAGGAAAATAGATAGATAGTTCCACCTTTCTCCCGAGGAGTAGCTGGTGGTTTCAAACTATGGACCTTTTGGTTAGCAGCCCAGTGTGTAACCACAATATCACCAGGGCTCCTGCAATTAAATGCTGCTCAGTCAAGAAAGCAAAAGGAAGTCCTGAGACACCTCACGACATGGATGAACCTTGAAAGCAGTGTGCTGAGTGAAATCAATCAGTCACAAAGACAAAAGCTACACGGCCCCACTTATAACAAGTGGGGAAATGTGCAGAAACCCACATGGGTGCCAGGAGGGAGGCTTCCTGGAGGTACAAAATGCTTAGAGCTGGGCTTCTCCCTGAAAGGCTGGCAGGGGTTCCAGGTCAACCACAGGGAACTTGGGAATAAGTTTGGGTGACCTGCCCCTTAAATGTCACGGCCGTGAGCACCACATGGCTACACTTCTCCTCTGCAGCAGATGGGTCACCCAGAGCTGGAACTGACGAGGACAACTGCTAACGACCTGCTAGGATGAGGGCAGAGCTGGCTCAAAGCGCTGAACGTAGCCAAGGACTCTGGGAGACCCTGTTTCAAAGCGCTGAACTGGCTACAATGGTTGTATACAAGAGGGCTCCAAAGGGTTGTGGAAAAAGTGGAATGAAAAGATGCTGGGGTTTTCCCTGAGCAATTTTGGAGACCCCTTATAGACGCTCCTGCTCACTAACACAAGGCTACAGCCCCAGGACCGGCTGGTGCTCAGTCCCACTGTTCGAGCAGGACTCGCTGATTCTGGGGGGTTGGCGCCCAAGGTGACTTCTTCCTTTCCCTTGGGTGTTGGGTGTATGTACGCTTAACTACCCATGAGCCAGACATACTTGTTTCCCAGGCAGGGGTCATTGGTCCGCTGGTCACACAGGGGCCCCATCCATCCTTCCTCACACTCGCAGGAGAAGCCTGCCTGGCTGCTGGGCTGGCAGGTGCCATGGGCACACACTTTCTTGTGGCAAGGCTCACATCCAGGGAGGATGCCAGTCTGCATGGGCACCTTCCGGAAGTCCTGAAGCTCGCTGTTGATGTACAGGTTGCGAATGCATCCGTGGAAGCTGGTGCCATTCTGCCCGGGAGCCTGGCGCAGGGCAGCTGCCACGTTGTTCTTTCCTGGCATGCCTGTGGAGGAAGACAGGGTCGGAGGTCAGGGTCTCTAGAGTTGCTCCTTAGTCAACTGCTACGCAAGGCTGTCGTTCTCTGCCAGCCAAGTGGCATTCTGTCTGAGTCTGCATTCGGGGAGACCAGGTCTCGTGATCCTGGCCTTTAAGCATTGGAGGCAACCAAGAGATGAGACATTGCACTGGAAAGGTCTGCTGCCAGAGTAACAGAGCAAAGATGTCACTTGGTGCATCAGGGTGTGCCTGGGGCAAGTCACAGGATATTCCAGTGTCTCCTGTTCATGTGACAGCTGCACAGGGAATAAGGCAGATGGATCTCAGAAGATGGATCCATTTGGATGATGAGGCTGGCAGAGGGCACTGGAAGTCCCATGGGGTGTCAGAAGACCAAACAATTCTGCCTTAGAAGAAAGACAGCCAGAACACTCCTGAGAGGCAAGAATGGAGAGAATTTGCCTCGAGTATCTTTGGCCATGTTATCTGTGGGGACAATTGCCTGGAGAAGGATGCCATGCTTGATAAAGTAGATGATCAGCGAAAGAGGAAGACCCTGACAGAGTGGCTGCCACAATGACCTCAATTATAACAATTGTGAGGAGAGTACGGTGTTTCACACTGTGGTACACAGGGTGGCCAGGGGTGGGAATTCACTTGCGGGCACTTACATACAACCAGAGAGAGCCCAGTCTAGTGTTTCTCCATCTAGTTGTACATTAGAATAGCATGGTGGCCTTTGAAAACCAGACCATTGTTTGGAGCCTGACCCTAGACCTACTTAACCGAAATATCTGAGCAGGGGGATAGAGGGTAGTGTGGATCAGGAAAGAGATGCATTCAACTTGGTTTGGTTTTGAGAATGCTCCAGGCAATTCTAATGAACATCTAGAACAAGGAACCTAGTTCATTGAGAATCGATCTTCAGTTGCTTGAAACCATATCTGTTTTTGAAATAAAACCTGACTCAAACCCACAAATATCCAAACCCTGCTAGACTCCATAAAACCAAATCCATCGCCATTGGGTGCATTCCAATTCATAGAGTTCACATATAAGGTTTCCAAGACTGTCAGTCTTTATGGGAACAGTCAGCCTCATTTCTCCCAAAGAAAGACTGGTGGGTTTGAACTCTCCACTTGATGTTCACAGCCTAAGGCTGCACCCACTGAATAGTTTAAGACTTAAACATGGGATTTCCCTCCACTCTGTTCCCCAAACTGGAGACACACCCTAAAAGCCAGAGCTCCATGGAGCACAGTTTGTCATGTGACATACCTTGAGTAAAGCGTATGATCAGTTTGTAGAAAGGAGCGCTGGTAGTGTAGTGGGCTATGTTTTGGTGTTAGAAGCACATGGGCACATGGTTATTGATTTGACACCACAAGGTGATGAAGCCTCTGCCCCTGTAAAGGTTTGCAGTCTGGGAAGCCCACAAGGCTGTCTCCTCCATCCTACAGGTCACTATAATCGACTCGATGGCAGTGAGTTCTTAAAACATGTTTACTTTGGCTCTAAAGAAAGAAAACCCTAGCACCCTGGGAGGGCAGGCTCAGTGTCACCCAGAAAATCATGGTTAGCATGAGTTGGCTGAGCTGGGCCACCTCCTCCTCTTTTCCCAGAGGACAAGAAAGCGGGTCCCTTTCCTGCCCATCCACCCCTGGCAATAAGCCGAGGCCACTGATGGATGTGAACCTCTGAACATCCTGCCCCCGCTGCCTCTCTGCCTAGCACCTCGTTCATGCCCTTTGAAAAGTCTTCCTCATTGAGAGTGAAACCTTCATTTTCCAAGAAATCAGGACTAGAAAGAAAAATGTGTTCCCCAAACAGGGCTGTGCAATCTCTGTGTAAATGCATTCCACCCATGGCAGTCATCTGGCAACTCTCTCTTTGGCAAAACTGAGGAATTTTTACCCCGGCTAAGCCAGGCCCTGAAATAGTCTGGAAGGGATCGGATGTGAGGGGAGGAGCTGCCCCCATTCCCCTGCCCACCTCGCCCAGACTCTGAGCTACTGGCTGTAGCTTGTGGGCTGGGAAGACCCAGGGTCTCCTCTCTAAGGGGTTGAAAAAAACAACCACTGCCATCAAGTCAGTGCAGACTCATGGTAAACTCATGGGACAGGGTAGAACTGCCAACTGCCCCTGGAGGTTTCTGACACTGTAACTCTTTGTGAGAGGAGAAAGCTCCAGCTTTCCCCCATGTAAGGGGCTAGGTTGGTTCTAAAGAAGTAGACCCACAGTCCTATCTGGGCCTTGAACCATTGCTTCCTTTCTCATTCAAAGCAGAGCCACTGAAGTCCTCAAAGGCATCCCAGTCAGTCAGACGCCTAGCTGTACAAATCCTACTGAGAGGCAAAGTCGAGGTCAGATGTCTGCCCTGCAGGCTCTGTGTGCACTTCTCCAAGTTCTTTCATCTCTCCCGGGCTTCTTTTCTCCTCTATATGTTGGGGGCTGCACTCGAGCGGTTGTTCGGTGCTTTTTCACATGGGAGGACCACCAGCAGTGGGTATTCACAGGGCTGCTTCACAGGCTCACTCTCCCAGCCCCCCGGTATGGATTGAACAGTTTCCAACCCCAAATAAGGGTTGTGAATTCTAACCCTCTATACCTGTAGTTCTAATCCCCTTAGAGAATGTTTTTTTGGGGGTGGCGTGGGGTGAGGTTGTTGTGCTGTTTGGTGTCACTGAGTTGGTTGCGATGGATAGCAACCCTATGTAGAACAGAATACAGGGTCCTGCACCGTCCTCACAGCTGTTGCTACATTGCAGTCCCTCGTGGTAGCCTCTGTGTCAGTCTGTCTATCAGAGGCCATCATCCTCTTTTCCACTGCCCCTCTACTTTACTGAACATGATGTTCTTTTCCTGACACTGTTCTCTTCTGGTAACATGTTCAAAGGATGTGGGTCTTGCCATCCTCATTTCTAAGGAGCATTCTGTACACGTCTCAAGGCAGATCTGTGTGCTCTTGGCAGCTCAGCATCCTTTCCATAGTCATTGTCGGCCGAGTAGTGATTCAAGTCCATCTAGTCTTCTTTCTCTTCCATAGTCAATGCCCAGCTTTCCCATGCAGATGGGGCGACTGGAAATCCCCTGGCTTGGGTGTCAGATGCATCCCAGTCCTGAAGGTAGCATCCTGTAGAGCAGATTTACCCAGTGCAATGGGTTCTTTGATTCGTGAGGCAGTATTCCTATAGGGCGGGGGGTGTAGGGGGAAACCACAGGAGACCTCCAGGGAACCACAGAACAAAAGCTGTGAAGGACCTCCTCCTCACCTGAGTCAGAAGAGACTCAAGTGAGCCTACCTCTGGAGCTGGCACCCTAGGCTTCTAGCGTCCTAAAATGTCATGAAATCCATTTGAGTTTGTTCAACCCACTCCCATTGGGGAATTCTGTCACCACAGCTCCAGAGAACTAAGACACCATCTCATCCAGCATTTCTGATCCCTTATCTGGGCACAGGGTCTGGAAACCTAGAAATTACAGCTCAGGTGCAAGTGGTCCACGACCATATTACAGGAGGCACCAAGCTACCTCTCAGATTTATCTTATATCTATCAGGTGCATTGGCTCTCAGGTCCCCTGAACAAAAACCTTCAACCTTATCTGCTTTACCTGGGCAACTGGGATGCTTCACAGATTGGGGTGAAAGAGCTAAAAAGCCCCCTGTCCCCAGAGAAGAAGAATCACAAGAAATACTTTGCTCTGGGAGGTGTTTTCTAATGTAATCATACGCATCCATCATGAATGTGTGCACTTCAGTAGCTGCACGTTTAGGGGCTGTCTTTGCGAGTTGAACAATAGTTTTAATAGTTCAACTTGATGGAGGTGCCATGCACAGCACTCACACGTCAAGACTGAGGACAGCTGACCGCGTGCTCAGCTGGAAGGAGCAGTGAAGACGTGTGTTCCTCTCATTCCACAAAGTCGACGGTGAGAAAAGGTGCAGCTCTTGAGCTGTCATTTGTAAGTGAACCTCCTACCAATAGCTAAATAGGATTTCATCATCTCCACCAATGCTTTCGTGCACCGTCTATGCTCATGTCTAAGCAGACACATTTTTAATGCAGTTTTTGTTGTAAAATCAGGTACCTTGGCTGATATTCGGGTCAGGTTTTACTCGAGTATATACGGTACTTGACCCAGGGCTGGCTAGGGAATTCAGTTTTAATGGATATGCTCAAGTCCATCTGTGATTTTTAAACAGAGCGGTTCCTCCATGCCAAAGTCCTTAGCTGATCCGCAGATGATTTACTGAATCATGCTCAGCTTTGTGAAAAGCTATCCATTCAGAACAGCAACGACAGCAGCAGTGGGGCCCCCCCACCCCCCAGTAGGTGTGAGGTCTTATAGGAAGACAGCACTCAGCAGAGGCTTTTCAGCACAGCCAGGGGTGGGCAGGTCGTTTCCCCACAAGGTAGCAAAGAGGGAGAAAGACGAGGCTTTCTACTCTTGTGAAAAGCTGCAGTCTTGAAAACCCACGGGTACCACCTGGCCATACCCTAGAGGGTCTCGGTGAGTCAGCATCAACTCCACGAGAGTGAGAGAGAATAAGTGGCCTGGGGGGAAAGGCCTAGAGCAGTGGTTCTCAACCTTCCTAATGTTGAGCCCCTTTAACACGTGGTGGTGACCCCCCAACCTAAAATTATTTTCATTGCTACTTCATCACTATAATTTTGCTACTGTTATGAATTGGGCAACCCTTGGGAAAGGGTTGTTTGACCCCCAAGGGGGACGTAACCCACAGGTTGGGAACCACTGGCCTAGAACATGAGTAAATGAAAAGCCGAAGATCACATGGTACAGCCCACAGCCCATCATCATCATCATCATCATCATCATCATCATCATCATCATCATCATCATCATCATCGGGATGGTACAGGCCCAGGCCACTTTCTTCCCAGTGTTCCTGGGGGCACCGTGAGATGGGGGTTGATCAAACACTAGCTAACACAACAACAAAGGCACAGTGGCACAGGACAGGGTAAGGGCTGAATTTACTGTCTGGCAAGTGAAGTTACTGTCATGCGTAGTTGGTAGCCCAAGGATAAGTTGAGTGGCCTTTTCTTTTGCCTGAGAATGCTGCTGCAAGTAGGGGGTCTCCAGCCCAGGAGGCAGCACTTCCTGTTGTCTTCAGGGGGAGGTACCCAATTCTGAACTTGGCTTTGGTTCGGCTGTCAGGCCCTTACCATAATGCATGCAGAGGGGCAGTCTTAGAATTTTCCTTTTCTTTGTCAACTGGTATCACCCTGGGACAAGAAGTCTGAGACAGAAGGAAGTGGCTCAGCCTGTTCTCTGCAGGACAGTTGTGTGGACTTGACTTAATTTGGGGACTGAGGGGAATGCCTCCATTTCCCCGGGGCCTGTGAGAAACTAGTACTCTTGGCTTTGGGAATTTAAACCTTTTTTTTCCCTCTCTTAAAAAATGTTTCAAACCAATTATTTCCATGGTCTCATGTGTATGTGTGGTGTAGAATATTGAATTTCCCATGATTTGCCAGGAGGACACACTGATCTGCCCGGGAAGAAGTAAGTACTCCTTAGAGGCAAGGATGCGGAGACTTTTACATACCTTGGACATATTGTCAGGAGAGACCAGTCCCTGGAGAAGGACATCCTGCTTAGTAAAGGAGGGACAACATACAAGAGGAAGGTCCTCAATGAGATGGGTTGGCACAGTGGCTGCCACAATGGGCGCAAACTAAGAACAATGGTGCGGATGGTGCAGGAGCGGGTGGTGTGTTGGAGGATTGCTATGGGATGGACCCAATCTGATTGCACACAACAACAACAATGCGCAACTGTGTATCTTTCTCTGCTGTCTCTACTTCTTTCATCTCTTCTCTTCCTTACTCTTCCCTTCCTCCCTGGATGGCCCCACTTTCTCATTGTACCTAAATTGCCTTTAAAAGAAATAAAGCGCTTTCAAATGAAAAGATACTAAAATTAAGGAAAAGATAAGGCCAGACATTAACAAATGGAAAAGTGCACAGAACTCTAGGTCTCTTTCCTTTCTCTGCTCTTCACTGTGAAAGAGGTGGCAATGCCGACGGCTTCAGAGTCAGACTTCTCTGGACTCTAATGAGTTGTCGGCCACTTAATAGCTCTGGGCCCTTGGGCGCATGATATAAAATTGCGGAGGCTGTTCCCCGGGGCCTATAAAATAGAGAACAGTAGGCTACTTCTCAAAGTTCCCTGAGTAATAAGGTTAAAAAGCAGGGCTGTGTTGGGCACACAGCATGTGCTCAGTAAAAATATGATCTTTGTTATCAGATTCTAGGTACCGTATATACTTGAGTATAAGCCGACCCGAATATCATCCGAGGCACCTAATTTTACCACAAAAACGTGCTGGAAAAAAAAACTCGGTTATACATGACTATATAGGTTACATATGGGACTTATTGCTTCTCCCCACCCAAAGCTTCAAAGGTTGTCTTTGGTGCTTTAGTACTTTTTCTTAACGACACTTATAGATGTGGCTAAGTAGGAGGAAGCAGATTTTTACGCTGCAATTCGAGTTATTTGCAGATGTATCTGGAAACAGAATGGAACAGAATGGAACCTCCCTCCAATAGTTGTATATTTCATGGATCCATGAACTAATTTCTCAGCACAGGTAAACCAAATCCACCTCCACTGTAGATTTCTATTCCAAGAATCCCCAAGAGAGGTACGTGCTCAATACATATTTACCCAAATGAACTCAAGACTCTTAACTGCTCCCTCAAACCAAAACCCCATGAAAGGGTTACAATTATCTACTGTTGAAAATTATTATTATTTTTAAAGCACTCTGAATAATTCAAACATGCATCAGGGAGGGTAGACTATGAAGGGCTGAGGTAACTGTGACAGATTTTGTGTCAAGTTGCCTGGACCAGGATCTCTCGGCCATTAAGCAACCTAACACAATGTAAATGAATTTGCCTTGAGTAGCCAGCAGTTGTGGGGAGGTTAGGGTTGAGTTTAACATCTTACTCGGGTCACAACTTGATGATGATTCCTTGGGGGTGGATGACATGGCGAACTCCCTTCCCTTCTTCCTGCTGGCCTGGATCCTACATCTGGCTTGGGACTTGGGCTGGCAGTCTGCCCTGTTGCCTGCTGACTTGGATTCATTTGATTCCGTATCCATCACCCTGCTTCCTGGTTCATCCTCCTGCTTCCTGGATCCTCATCCCAGGTAGCAACCTAGGTCAGGAAACGCTTCCAGCTGCACATCTGACAGACAGCCTGGAACCAGAGTGAACTTGCCTGCTTCTACCAACTGTGTGAGCCATTTTGCTTCATTACACTTAAGAAAAAAATATTTACATATACAAATTATATATAAATATTGATGATTGTGTGTGTGTGTGTGTGTGTGTGTGTCTGTGTGTGACTGAATTTTGCTTCTCTGGAAAACCCAGTCTAACCAGCGTTACTACATCTTGAAGGGAATAATGTAAACTTCACTTCAATCTGTCTCAATGAGGATTTCTGTTATAATGACTTACTTATCTGTCTACAGCAATGTTTGTATGTTTATTTTTAAAATGAGTTTATATTTGCCATTCGGTTCAATTATTTTCATCTAATTTCATTTACTAGACCTCCAGTCAATGGGAGGCTGCTTTCCAGGTGCTTTGGACTTGATTTCCGACCTCTTATCTGCTCACTCTCTCCTCTAGACAGAGGCTAGTGTGGGAGCGCTCTTCTTTGTGGCTCCCTCCTTTGGACTCCAGCCCAATTTTGCTCACACTTCCCTTCCTTACCTAGTGACGATTCTGTCTTATTTATTTCCAGTCGTTCAATGGTTCCATCCATTTATTTACCTTTGCAACTCTTTCATTCATTCATTTTAAGGACTCAGGACCAACTCTGTGATGAGCTCTTTTGCACATTAATCAGTTCATTCGCTCAATTTCTTGGCAGGTTCGTCTACTGCATACACGAGTTAGCCACTGGTAGTGTACTCATTCCAGTAGGGTAACCTTTGACAAGAGCTGAGTTTTGTCTGTCACCTCAGGAGAGGAGGGGGGGGTCATGCACTCCCCAGTTGGTATCAGACTTGTTACATCATTTTCTTAACCGTCAGATGTGACCTTTAATCATCCTTTTCTTTCCATAGACTGTATCCACGGATGAGATTAAATGAAAAGACTTGCAAATCATCGAACATACAATAGTCGCGCAAAGATTGTGAATGGCCTTCTCTACTCCAACCACCCATTTAGACGGACTCAGTGCTAGGATTATAGCAATGGTCTTCGAATGCCCACCTAAGACTCTACTTTTTAAAAATCTTTTTATTTGGAGCTCTTACAGATATTATGACAATCCAAAATTCAATTAGATCCAGCATAATGGTACAATTTCTGCCACCATTATTTTTAAAACATTTTCTTTCTTCTTGAACTCTTTGATAATAGTACCCCTTAATCCCCTCCCTTCCCAACCTATTCCCAGGAACCTTTATTATATTATATATTGTAATTATTATATTTTGCCATATCTTACACTATCCACTGTATCCATTCACCTACAATTCTGTTATTCATTCCTCTCAAATGGGGATATACCGCCATCATTACTATGGGTTCCCAACCTCCCCACTGCCCCACTTTCTTCCCGTCCCCTCAGGGAATCATTACTCCCATTACTATTTCTGAAGGGTTTGTCTATCTTGGATATTATGCATCAAACCGTATTAATTATACAAATGAACAAACACAGGTCTGACAAGATTAAGGTGGTAAAACTAAGACTATAATAGTAAGGGGAGGAAATATGAAAGAAAGTTAGGTGTTTCATCAGTGCTAGACTGCACTCTGGATCTATCATCCCTTTGAAGACAATGATTGATTACTATAGGTTAATGGCCATAGGACCAGGGACCAATATCTTCAGAATTGGTCTATGATGAGATTCTGAGGGCCGAGGACCCACTGGAATCAGGAAGAGAGCTTACCTCCTACATAGAGTGGGGAGTCAAAGCTCAGAGTGGACTGCTTTGATAAGTTGGTGATGATTTTGGGGCTCCCGCCATCCACGGAGAGGGAGAGACTCTGATCCAGCGCAAGCAGTTCCACAATATGGAAGTTTCCGTCGTTGATCGTTTCCACACTGCAAAGCAAACACAGCTCAGCTGACCCTTGGTTCTTCTTTGTCAGAGAAAAGGGTGACAACACAAAGAGCAACAGCGCTCTGTGGGACCAAAGGCTGTCCCACATCACGTTTATGAAGGCAAAGAGTGGGAATTGCTTTGTTTGGTTTTTTAAAAAGCATCATTAAAAAGTAAACCCAATAAATTTATTTTGGGACTAGATATGAATAAATTTGTTCTCCCATGGAGAGACTCACAAACAAGTGCCCTTCACTATTATCCAGTCACATGCCTCCAATGGGTAGAAATGACAAAGGACCATTTGTCCATTTGTGTTTAAAAATCACTAGAGTTGCATTAATTCAGCGACTGTCCATTACTCCAAACAGCATTCAAGAGATGAGCAGGTTGCTACAAAGCTAAAAACGCTCCCGGGGCCTTGATGCTAAGAAGTCGCAGGCTTGTGCTCTCTCACTGAACACGGAACCTCAGAAACTTAGCATCAAATACACAGAGATATGCGAACCATCTTGACAAGCACTTGGAACTTTTCAATGTGTGCTCATTGATAAGATTCTCTCAACTTTCTTTGCCTATATAGAGGGGTGTTCATACAGGGCTATGGCTGTGAAGACTGTGCTCAGGGGAGATGTGGAAATAAAGGGTTCTAGAAAACGCTGCACATCTTCCCTTGTTGTGATTTTAAAGGGGCAGGTCTAACCATGATCATTCTAGGAGGGATTTGGGGTGGTGCACAGCAATTCATATATCAAATGGATAAAAACGACAAGATCAAGAAAATGGGGTAAACTGAGAAAGGAAGGTTGGAGAAGTGAGATGGATTTGGAATGCTAAATAAATAGCTGCCATATAATATTAAAATTCCTCTCTTGTATTTCCGCAGGCAAAGATGAACACAGGACCATTTCCAAGATGAGATGCCACCTCATTAGGAGTTTACTTAACTGTTATTTGAGAAGTAAAATATAATGTCATAATGAAAGTTAACATGAAAGCTTTCAAGCGCGAATTTACGGTTTTTGCCTAGAAAGATGGAAAATGTTCAAAAAAAGAAACATAACATTATATGATAGGAAATTACTCCTAAATATGATTATCCAATGCTTCCTATAAGTGGTCAAGTCTAGAAAATAAAACATACTACCTGGAATATCTGAATGTTTGTCTAATTGTATTCCACTGTTTTCTGATAGAATAAAATGTTTGTGTTATTGAAGAACAAGATGAAATATGTTACATAATTCTAGGAACATTTGAAGATTTCCTGATTTGTGTCTACTTGTGCAGGGGTAATTGATACCTTGTCTAGGACATTATCTATTAAAATACTATTATAAATGCAATTCAATGTTTGCCTTCTATACAGTTAGTTCTGTATTGCACCTCAGAAATCTGCTGTACAAGAGCAAAGGTGTTGCTTGCTCATGCCCCAAACGATGGTATTTTCCATAGCCTCAGGTGTATGCAAACCTTGACAAAGGATACAAGAGACTGGAGAAGAGCTGATGCGTGGGATATGGTGTTGACGAATATTGGAAAAAAGAAACCAAACTTGATCAATGGTTACCATGGGTAACGGAGGAAGGATTTTTGCTTAGGGGGCATTGAGTCTATGTTAATGGTGGTGGAATAAATGTGGGAAAAGGTATCATAATGGGTGTACAGCACGAAGAGCATACTCAATGGCACTAAACTACAAACATGGAAATTGTTGAACTGCAGAATTTTTTGTTGCGTCTATTTTTGTAATTAAAAAATTACATGGATAACAATGAGTATAAAGACAAAATTATTCTAAAATTGATTGTGGTGATGATTGTACAGCTCTTCTTCCTATGATTAACCTATTGAATTGTATGACATGCAGATGACGTGCCAATAAAACAGTTTAAAAGAAAGAAACCAAGCAAGAAAGAAAATACTGTGGAACACCAGAAAAATGAAAAAAAAAATCTATCTAGGAGAAAGTAAAACCGGAATGCTCCTTAGAAGAGAGGATGGTGAGAGTCGGTCTCAAGGACGAAGTACTATGATCACAAGAGACCGGTCCCTGGCAAAGGGCATGCTTGGTAAAGCGGTGGTGAGCAGAAAGAGGGAAGACCCTCATTGAGCTGGACTGACACCGGGCCTTCAACAATAGGCTCTAACCTAACGACTGTTTCCTTCTGTTACACACAGGGTTACTACGAGTCTAAACCAAGTGGTGGTAGCTAACAATAACAGCAACATTGAACACCACTAAGATCAGCAGGAGAAATAATACACTAAGCTATTACCTTTAACATAAAGTTGCAAACTAACTGTTAAGGTGGCTATGTTGAGTAATTATATGAAATGATGGTTAAGCAAGGAAATTGTGGACTCAAAACTAGATTTGAATCCTAGCCCTTCATTTTTACATATGGGAACCTGTCTAATTTACAGAGTAAGTAATATATTTTAGCTTTAGCATCAGTAAATTGTGAATAAATATTTGAATATAAAAGTAATTGGTTTGGGGCACAAATGAAATTACCTTTATGAAATGCATTGGAGAGCATCTATCATATACCTGCTGTCACCGAGCGAATTCTAACTCATAGAGATCCTGTAGGGCGGGGTAGAACTTCCCTTTAGAGTTTTTGAGGCTGTAAATCATTGGGGAGCAGACTGTTCCCTCTTTCTGCCAGTCAGCTGGTGGGTTTGGACCAGCAACCTTGTAATTAGCATCCCAATGCTGACCCAGTACACCATCAGGACTCCTCTCTAACATATACAGTGTGTAAAATTAAATGCTTGATATTAGTATCTAGCCATCAAGACCAACACCATCATCATCACATAAATAATTCAATACTGTCTCCGAATCTTCTGGAGGAAGAAATTTAATTCAGCTTGATTTTAAAATATTAATCGTAAGATAATGCAAAAGACTGGTGGCAGCAATATAATAACTTCCTCGGAGCATGTCTTATTCAAGTTACTAAAAGTTTTAAAGTGCTACATTAAAGTAAAGATTTACATAAAGAACCAGGTGGCCAATAGCTTTTTCCCGGTGGCATTGACAACTCCATAAGTGGTTTTATATGGAGGCTCCATGAGTCCCGACCTTAATTAAGTCATAAATATTAATATTGCAGTCTCCCTCTTTTCCTGTGAGATTTCAAAAAAAAAAGATGAGTAAGTATTAGGGAATGGGTTTTTGAACATGCACTGGTCTTAGGCAATCAATCGAAGCACGGTATCACCACTATACTTGATGCGGTGCATGGGAATGATTTAAGACCTTTAAAGTTTGGTAAACTCTAACTCAGTGTTTCCACTGGGGAACTCGAGGTGCGCAGTTTTATAATCACCACATTTTATTCTCTGCTCTTTCCTCTGTTTCATTTTAAAACAAATAATGCATCTTTACCTTCCACCTAATTATAACAGATGCCCCTTAGTGATAAAGATGGTAAGACTCTGTCTTATAGATTTGGGACATGCTGTCAGGAGAGACCAGTTCCTGAAGAAGGACATCATGCTTGAGAAGTAGAGGGGCAGAGAAAAAGGGTGAGAAAAAAAAGAAAGAAAAAAGACAGATCAACAATGACTGGAACAATGGGCTCAATGATAACAACAATATTAAGGATGTCACAGGAACAGGCAGTATTTTGTTTTGTGGGGGAAAGATGCAGCTGTCTGCACCTGTGAAGATTTATAGATTCTGGAACCCCTATATCGCATCGCTGGGAGACCAATCCAACACAATGGCAGTGGGCTTGGTTTTATTTAGTATTAATGATCTAGTACTTTATGGTAGAGCCTATGGATTATTGCTTTCAGTTATAAGTAATATTAAATAGAAAACTCAAGATGCTTTAGGCATGGATAGGGCCGGATGGTAATTCAAAGACCCAAAATTTGAAGACACATTGGCCTATTTTAGTGGTGGCCCCCTGAAGGGCAGATCCATGCTACTTGAAAGGTTGGCAGTTCAACACCCCAAGGGTTCTGCAGGAGAAAGACCTGGCAATGTGCTTCTCCAAAGAGCACAGGCTATCGGGCGGGTTGACTCAGTCACATGGGGTGGCTCCAAGCTGAAATCAATTCAAGGGCATCAAGCCACCTTCTGAAGGAGAATGCTGGGTGATAAAACTTCTTCCCTGTGTTCTGGGTCCTCCCCTCAATAGGTGGCCTTGAGTTAGTGCGCCCTGGGATAATTTCTCTCTGATTTCTTATCCTCCTTGGCAAAATGCAATTCATTCGATGAAACACTTATCCAGTACATGTAATTGAGGGAAATAGTTTTTCCAGAATGACACACATTTCAACTCAATTGAAGCTCTGAATGGCCGTGACGGTTGGAACATGGGGGTAGTCAAGGGTTCATCACAGTTGGCAGCGTAATCCAGACTTGAATTTGGGCGGCCTGGCATCCTGGTGACAAAGTGGTTATGCTTTGGGTGGCTAACCAGCAGTATGAGCCCACAAAGCTTTTCTTTCTACTCCCTTTATCTGGGAAATGCACAGGGCAGTTCTAGCCTGTCCTATAGGGGAGTCAGAGTTGGCTCAATGGCAGTGAGTATGGTTCTAGGTTTTGGTCCTCTAGTAGGATCGTAACTATTTTACATAATTTTTAATAAAAAATTGAAGACTATTTAATATCATCCAAATGTTCTTACCACTCCAAAAACTCAAATTCACTGCCAGCGAGGAGGTGCTGACTCATAGCGACCCTCTAAATCAGGGTGGAGCTGCCCCTGTGAGTTTCTGAGACTGTATCTCTTTAAAGTGTCAAAAGCCCCATCTTTCTCTGGTGGAGTGGCTGGTGCTTTCTAACTGCTGACTTTGCAATTAGCAGCTCAAAGCACAACCACTTTGCCAAGGCTAGTATTTAAAACATGCTTTCTCTCACAGACAGCTTAGAAATAAAATTCCCTTGAAAATAATTCTTTATGATTGTTGCACAATTTAGTAAACATACTAAAAGGTCAATGAATTATTGAATTGTTTCCAAAAAACTGATGTGGAGAATTGAAAGGACATGAAAATGCATATAATTACATGAATTTTAAGATTGGTTGGTGTTTTAGTTTGTCCATTTATAAATGAGATTCAGGCAAATGATAAGACAAATTTGAGTCATTCTGTAGGAGTTTCTCCTCTCAAACTGATTTATGTGTCTAATCTGGTAATTTCAGACCTTGTTAAGAGTTACCACTAAGCTAATTCCATTTATATCTCGATGGAATAAAGTAAAGCATATCTTTGGTTCTTAACAGATAAAATATTGTGAAATATTTATATTTTTGTTTAAATCTTTGTTTCTTCAAGATGATGTGGGGGCTGAAAAGGCTTTCTCAAAATTAACTATATTCCAAATCCATATTCTCCATTGTCTTCCAAAGCAAAAGGAGCCCTGCTGGCCTAGTTGGTCACAAGTTAGGCTGCTAAGCACAAGGTCAGCAGTTCAAATCCATAAGCCCCTCCTTGAAAGGAAGATGAATCTTTCTGCCCTGGCAAAGATTTCCAGCCTCAAGAACCCAAAAGGAGGGTTATCCTTTGTCCTGTAGTGTCGCTAGTTGTCAGAATTGAGTCAAAGACAATGAGTGAGCTAGTTAAAGTTTATTGTGCCAACCCGGCCAATAAACTCATGTGGGATTAATAGAAGAGCAGAGAGATAAATGTCTCAATGAGTCTCGCCTTTCTAGTTCTTGGATCTCTTGCGTTCTGATCTTTGGACCAGGGTGCAGCTGCCTTAGCGAGTTTCCTGCTTCAGGTGGCAAGGATCACTTCCTGCAAGACATCCCAGAGGAGATGACACATAGACCTACCCTGATGCAACCCTGGGTGCTGGAAGAGCCGTGAGGAGACCCCTACCAGCCCTGAGATGGTTAGGCATTCACTGACTCAGCTTTCCTCCTAGAGTCGGCATCATTGCTTGACCTCTGTGAGATGGAGGAGAACATCGTGGATTGGTGTTGGACATATGGGCTGATGTTGGACTTGTGGGCTTAGGAAGCACTGGATTGGGATGTTTTCTTGATGTTCTCTTACCCTTTATATAAAACTCTCTTATACATATGAGTTTCTATGGATTTGTTTCTCTAAAGTACCCAGACTAACACATTATGGTACCTTGTGAGTGGGGTACTGGGGAAACAAATCATAAGATGGAGAGTAGATGTTTGTTTGACCTCTCCCTCATGGTAGTTTTTCTTCTTTGCCTAGCCAGAGGTCAGATAAAGCCACACTGTTTACTCAGTTGTTTTCTGGGAAAAATATGAGAAGTATGAAAATAGAAAGTTTGTAAGCCCACTTTGCTTTCAGTCATCAAAATTTGATCTTTAGATGGGTTTAGTCCATGCCTGCAAAGAAAGCTTTGAAAAGATATGCCCCACTCAGTGCTTTGAAGTACTCAGGAACCAATGGTCTTTGTCAGAAGCTGGAAAAAATCTGGAACCATGAAGAAAATTCCTCCCGGAGACTGAATGCTAAAGGGAGCCTGTGGGCAGGTTGAAATGCTTGCTAGGTGACCACCTGGATCAACTCTTTGAGTGGAAGTGGGAGAAATGCAGCAATGAGGACACAGGTTGAGTTTGGCCACTGACACCTGTGGACTTGGTTTACAGGAAAAAGAGGAGAAGATGAGAGCGGGTTGACTGGTCTAAGGTTGATGACCTAGAATGAAGGGGCTAGGTTTTTTGAGTATTAGTGAGAGCCCGTGGTCTGAAGGCAAGATGGCCAATAGACACCCTGTGGAGGCTGAGTGAGGCAGCCCACATTCCAAGTGGAATGAAGACTCTCCATGTCAAAAAAATATGATTGTCTCCTCAGAGCACTGGGTTGATGTAAGTGAGCAGTATATAAATTGGAAAACCAAAATTGGGGGTGGGGATAAAGGCATGAAGTGGTTGGCTTACAAACTTTCATAGGTGGGGGAACATATTCACATACTTATAGGATTAAGATGTAGGTGTTACTTAATTGGAATCACGAGGCTAAAGAATTATGTACAGCTGCCAAGTTAGCAAGGGGTGGACTGAGATAAAGCTCATTGTGCCAACCTGGCCGGTAAACACATGTGGGGTTAACGGAAGGGCAGAGAGATAAATGACTCAGTTTCTAGTTCTCGGGTCTCTTGCTTTCTGATGGTCGAACCAGAGTGCAGCTGTCTTAGCCAGTTCCCTGCTTCAGCTGGCAAGGCTCATTTCCTGCAAGACATTCCCAAGGAGAAGCCACATGGACCTATGCCGATATAGTCCTGGGTGGTGGAGCAGCCGTGTGGAGACCCCTGCCAACACTGAGATGCTTACACATTCACTGACTCAGCTTTCCTCCTGAAGTCAGCATCATTGCTTGTCTTTTGTGAGACTAAGGAGGACTTTGTGGCTTCGTGTTGGACATAGGAGCTAATGTTGGACTTGTGTGCTTGGGCAGCACTGGGTTGGAATGTTTTCTTGATATCTTGCACTAACCCTTAACTCTCTTATACATATGAGTTTCTGTGAATTTGTTTCTCTAAAGTACCCATACTAACACAATGAGTTTGGTGTTTTGAGTTTTGGTTATTAAAAGGTAGATTCCTAAACTTATTTGACTTATCCCA
Source organism: Tenrec ecaudatus (assembly GCF_050624435.1). NCBI lineage: Eukaryota > Metazoa > Chordata > Mammalia > Afrosoricida > Tenrecidae > Tenrec > Tenrec ecaudatus. The sequence continues at coordinate 203,218,428 of NC_134532.1, forward strand.
TTTTCGGGTAGGGAGTGGAAACCAAAAACAACTTGTGCAGTTCTGTCCTGGCAATTATAAACTTTTGTAAAAAACAACGTTTGTAGCTCAGAATGTGGGATACATTATAAAAGCTGACTTAACAGAATCACGTGTCCACCTTCCATTATAAAATAAGAGTAATGGTTGACGCAAGGGCTGTTAGATAAGACTCAGTTTTGCAGGTGATCAGTCAGCTGTCCCTACATGCTCTCCCAGCATACATAACACCCCTTGGGTTCTGATAAGCTAAACTCACTGTCAACCAGTCGATATTGACTCATAATGACCCTATAGGACTACTATAGGGTAGTACTGTCCGCTGAGTTTCAGACACGGTAACTCTTTAAGGGTATAGAACGCCTATCTATCTCCTGAGGAGCAGATGCTGATTTTGAACTGCTGACCTTTCAGTTAGCAGCCCATAAGCACTGATAAACATTCTTACACTTCTGCCTGGGGAATTCTGCATTTGATGACTGAAGAAAGTCACAAGTCAACCACTTAAGGCCGAGCTCTCCTTCAGCAACATAAAATGCATTTGTTAGCATCACTATGCAGTTTCTTTTCTACTTTCAACTTCTACCAGGGATGCTGCTTTCTTGCTTTTCTTCGGAGGCGGGAAGTAAAGCAATTCTTCCACGATGCCTTGTGGTGTGTTACAGAAGAAGAGTCTTTAAAATTCATGACTGTTTGAAAAAGAAAGAATCCTAAAACCCATCTGTTGTTCTTTCTCTTAGGCAGGACATAGCAATATTAATTAATATTAATTAATTAATATTAATATTGCTATTCCAACCAGAAATGGCAAGGCATCTCAATAGCTTAATAATGAAGATAAAGAGCTACTACGTTTTGTTATGTGAATTCCAGCTCTGTTATGTAACAAGCCCATAGCATGAGGGTGGAAATCAGAAACCAAACCAAACAAACTCAACTGGTCAAGACATTTTGATGTCTGTGTGCTGAAGGGGCTTTTTTCTATCTGTGAAAGAGAAATGACTTTTTAAAGAATCCCTCCTCTTCACTTTAATTCAAAAGAAACTGGGAGTTAAAGAGAATAAAAATATTTAAGTCCTAAACATGACTGTTTTCAGAAGAAAGGTTTATAAAATGATTTCGTTTTATTAAAAAGCATCTTTTACATCAGTGCCTTTGAAGATAAGTGGAAACTGGTGGGGTAATGGGCTACATGTTGAGCTTCTAACCATGAGGTATGCGGTTCGATCCCACCAGAGGAGACTTTCAGCTTTCGGAAGGAGTTAAAGACTTAGAAACCCAAAGGGGGAGTTCTGCTTGGTCCTGTCGGGTTGTTATGAGTTGGAATTGACACGATGGTTCTCCTTTTGGTTTGGTTTTGCTTTTTGAAGAAAAGGCCAAATCAATCTAAATAAATAAAGCGCATTCAAATAGACAGAAGGGGACCTCTGGGCTTGAGCATCTTGTAGAGTCACATGGGAGGCAGTACAATTCTCACTTGGGCACTGTTTTCCAGTATCTGGATATCTGAGCTTGAAAAAGATCCAAAATTATTAATTCCTGAGCTGCTACTTTAGGCCAGGCACAGTGCTAGATGCTTGCCATTCATGGCAGTAGGTTTTCCCAACAACAAGCAATCAGAGAGAGAAGGCTGCTTGTTCCAGTGGGGCCAGGGAAGCACAAAGAAGGGGCCATTCCCACGGACACAAGCTAGGACAAGGTGGTCACTGAGAGTTGCTGAGAGCACCCAGGAATTATGTCCACTGTCTCCCACCGACGACCTCAGCCTACCAGGGGCCAGTGGAAAGGCCCTTGGTGGGATGCTGAAGACCCCTCTATTCAAGAAGCGGCGACTGCGTGCTACCTCCCTGTGCATCAGGAACGTATCCTTTGATTCTCTAAGTTTTTTAGAGCACTAGTACGCTCTCTTAATTATAGTGTCACCTTGTATTTCATCTGTTCACTCCGTCTATTTTACAGTAAAGACAAAGTGTTTTAGGTCCAATTGGACAGGATGCAGCGTAGGTAACACCAAGTGAAAAAACAATCAGTTGTAATTTTTTTAAAGTTCACTGGATTGTTTGGAAAATATTTGCTTTGGGGAAAATAGTAAACATGGTGACATTTGCCAGACTGGTCCACATCCATTTAAGTTGAGGAATGCTGAACTGTTCAGTATGGCTTGAGTCCTGGGTTCCAACAGCTGCATTTGTCTTAATGGAAATATTCCTTGTTATGCCTCCCTCCCCACGTGCTATTCTTGACTTGTATCTCATTCCTCAAGCTGCACCCATTCCGTTAGGCTAATCAACATCAAAGGTTTTTTTGGCTTTCTGTTTCTTTGTAAGTTCCCCTGACTGGCTTACAAGGGCATCCACCTTAGCTAAATCATGAAATGGTTTGGTTGTTATAAAGCATAAATAGAATTTGTGCAAAAATTAGAGACTCTAATAAATTATAACCCCCAAGGCACATGTATTAGGCGATCAAAACCTTCCCCTAATTCCTATGGCTTTGTGGGGGATCAAGGGGGAATGGGGAGAAAATGATTTAAAAAAACCTGATAAGGGATTCTCTGATTTTAAAAAAGTTAATTGATTCTTCCAAAGAAACTGTCTTCTTTCAAAACTGACACTAATTTAGACCAAAAGAAAGAAAGAAACTACACCATTTTATTAATCAAAAATCCAGTTTCTCCCTATGTAGAGCTTTCTTTCTTTCCTTCTTTTTAATGTCAGTTTGAAAGACAGTAGCTTCTTGGTCTAATTAGTTAAGTGAAGAACTGTCTCTCTGTCATGAGACTAGAAGAATTGGATGATAGTTTTATCATAATTATACGGCTGAGTCCTGATAAAAAAATGGGGACGATACAGAGCAGAAAATGCCAAGTTCATTGAATTGAGACTTTCTGGAACCAGTGCGGTTTGATGACTCCTAGAAATGTTGTCTAGAGAAAATCTTTAAAACTTAAAACAAAATTGTCTCCTGAATCGTCTTTAAAACCAAGCACTTGTTCGGTGCCCTCAGCTCCGTCTGACTCCCGGCCACCTGAGGTACACCAGAAGGAGACACACCATCTTCATGTGTGTTGCTGCGCTGGCTCATTGCTGCAGCCTCTGTGTCAATCCATCGCATTGAGAGTCTTCCTCTTTTTCACTGATCCTCTACTTAATTATTATCTAAGGAGAGTTTCTTTGAGTAGTAAGCTTCTTATTTAAAAGTTATATTTTTACAGGATATAGTTCACATTTTATACAATGTAAGCCATTCTTCTTATACTCAGAGTTGTTAACTCACCATTTCCCGCATCCTCCCCTTCCACACCCTAGGTATCAATCCAGCGACTGACTCCATAGATCTACTTATCCTTGGTTTCATAATAATAAAATTAAAATCACACAAAATACAAACAGGAAGCAAACAAACAATCAAATATACATAGACAAAACAATTCCACAACAGTGATGAGACAAAACCAACAAAGATACCATTCAAAAAGAAAGGAGAAAATATTAAAAACGGAAACTGCTTTAAAATAGGGCAAAAGGGAAATCAAATGATAAGGTATTACATTTGATCCTAATAAAAACATCTGCCATAGTCAATTTCATAATGCTCACTCTTTGATACTACAGTTAGTCACGTCTTTCAACAATGGGAATTCACTGGAAGCTTTAGGAAGTTTTTAAGGAAATAGCTATCTGGGTTCAAAGTGCCAGCAGCAACTCAACACGCAGACAGGAAGCTTGAGGACACAGAGGGCAGTTAGTGGGGGAGGGACGATGGGAAAACGACAGTGAGGGATGTGGCACCACTTGAACGTGACCGCAGTCACTGAATTGTACATGCATCATTATTGAATGGTGCATATTTGCAGTGCACGTTCTCAAGAGAAACAACACAATAAGAAACTAATTTTTAAATAGTGCTCCTTCAATCTTGTCTGAAGGCTTTACTGCAGATATTAATTTTCTGCATATTCACGCATTTGTCCTCGGCACTATTGCTGAGCCTCTCCTGGTGTTATTTGTGAAGCACGGAAGAGATTATGCATGCGTGCCACATTCTAACTTTATTCAATATTAGGCAGCCCAGGTCACCTAATTGCAGCTGATTGTAGCACTGCAGACACGAGGGTGTTGGAAAATTCTTAATAACTGGCTCTCGGGAGGGCAAAGGCATGGTTAGTAGTATGTGCCCAATTCTCGGTTGGAAAGACTCCCACCAAGCATGATGTTGTTGAGGTTGCGATGGGATGGACTGCCCACCGCTGGCTCTCAGAGAACTGTTCAAAAAGTCTTTTTATGAAAACGACTCCTGATGTGAGGTCTCTGGACCATGGCACCACCTGGGGACCTGTTAGCAATGAGAAATGCAAACCCTGCTGAATCAGAAACACGAGTTTCTGGAGGAGCTCAAGGCTGTATTTCAGACCAGTCTTTTAGGAGATTCTGGATGCATGCTATTTGAAAACAACTGGTCACCGTCACTGCCCTCAGGCTTGGGGCTGTCAGTTATAGGGAACTTACAAAAAACAGACAAGAATGCTCTTTTGAGAACAGAATGAGAAAAGTGCGTGCCACTTTTGTTCTACTGAAAAAGTGGGGTGGAGTGTTATGTTTGGCTTTTGTGGATATAACTGCTTTCTTGTGGATATAACTCTATAAAATAATGCCCTCATTTCAATTTAAAACAATAACGAGCAGCTAAAATGGACACCCACAGCCCTAGCCCTTCCCTTGAGCTTGCCAGGAAACAAAACAGAATGAAACAAAGACCACACAGTGATCATCATTTAATGGCTGGTTGCTTTTGTCCTTGTTTTATCAGATTTAATTTCAGTTAAATAAACCACAGCCATCTCTCACACCCCCCCTTCCCCGTGCTGAAAATTAACCAGGCCGTAACCGACACTATGCACCTGATGTCCACCATCATTACCATAGGCGATGCACAAATAGCATGTCCAACGCGGTACCACCGAGAAGGCAATCATCTACCAAAGTTTATGTATATGAATGAAACTGGACTTAAACAGGATACATTCTGAGGTAAGGATATGTAAAAACACCCCGTTCAAACATTTCCACAGTGTGTTTCTCATCGTTTCACGTAGAGAGGGGGGTCAGGGGTGCCTCAGGATCTGAACATTTCATTCACCGACAAAGTCATTACTAAGCAGCTCTGGGGAAAGTTGGTGGCACTAAGGTTACTGCTGGGGTTGACCACACTGACCAAGAACCAGTGCCTGTCATCCATTTATTACTTTCTAGCAGGCACTTGCACAAGGACAGAAGCAGTTGGATAAGTGCAGGGGGGTGAGAGGGAGCCGAGCTGTAGCTGGAGAAAGGGCAATGGCGAGTTGTGGAGAGGGAGAGAAGAGGCTGCGCTGTACATCCACCGCCTCCGATGCCTGAGAAGCTGGTGCTCTCTCCTAACCCAATCACGAGTTTTACAGACAGTACAGGTTTGCGTCCAGCAAGGAAGTTCCCTTCAATTTTGGACCCTCTGATTTCATGATCATCATGGTGATCACTATTAATTATTGGTTCTGCCTCGTATCCAATCATCAGATTCTTACCACGATCCCACATGGATGGCATTATCATTTTATCATTTCCATTTTGTGGAGGAGAAGCTGAGACTCAATTTACCGGATCTGTCCAATATCCGCAAACATCGTGGCTAAACATCAGGACCGGAATCAAGTCAGGCTGCTTTTAGACTGCAGAGATCTAGAGAAATAAGGCCTGGCGGTGATGGCGGTGTGCCGGGCTGGGCTGCGAATCACAGGGCAGTGCCAAACCACCAGGTACTCCGTGGGAGTGGGATGAGGCTTTCTATGCCCTGAAGAGTGAGTCTCGACATCCAGAGGAGCATCCTATTCTGTCCTGTAGGGCTGCACTGGTCTTATTTTTGAGTGCGGACACATTCAAACGGCTCACGAATCAGAGTGCTAGAGGAAGATTCCATGTAGTTTTCCAGCTTCCACCCCATCCTTCCTCTCTATTATTAGTTTTTCTTTATGTAAATGCATGCTGGTACAAATACAGACATTTTAAAAATTCTGTTTTCACTGCTCAGTCTTGCTATTTTTTAACTTTAATTTAGCCATAGAGCTTGACAAATGCTTCATCCCTCAGCCTTTCTCCCCTTCTCACATACATTCCAGAGAGTGGATATGCCAGAGTTTATTTGGATACAAAGTTAGGGGCTATTTCCAGACTGCTATTTTTGTAAACAATGCCACAGTGAATTACTTTGTACATATGTCATCTCTGTCTGTAGGCATATGTGTAGGGTAAATTCCCAGAAGTGAGATTATGCAGGTCGAAGGGCAAATATCTCCATAATTGTGATCGGGATTTACAAATTGCTCTCCACAGAAATTAGAAGCAATTTGTGTTTCCATCATTAATACTGAGCCTCGAGGGATTATGTGTGTGTGTGTGTGTGTGTGGTGTATACATATATATGCCATGAGCCTAATGCTCATTGTAGAAGCCATAGGCAAAAACTTAAATATACCCAGAAGGTGAGACTAACACTTTTAAAGGAAAATCAAGATCAGACAATGGAATCTTTATACTCAAAGGAACATTTGAGCTTGATTTTCAACTGGAAGATCAAAGCCTGGGGACAAAGATTTAGGAAATAAAAGACAGTTAGGAAAATCAATGGAACAAAGTCTCTTCACAGGAATGCAAAGAACGGATGAATTTTGGTTAAGAAAGGACACTGGAACATAAACCCTTGACCTGCATTCTGTGGGCAGGATGAAACTAGGGAGGGAAGGGCTTAATCCAAGGTAGACAGAAAAGATGTATGCGCAAAGGAATTCCCTGCGGCATTGTTTGTAACAAGAGAAGCTTTGAAACAACTCAAGTTTCTCTTAAAATAAACAACAGTACATACACTTGGTGGAATGTACTCAGGAGAAGAAAAACCCCACTAGAAAGAAAAAAATAAATAACGAATGGAGTGGGGGTGGGGTGGCAGGGAAGGGAGCCAGAGAGGCAGGGAGGAGGGAACAAAAGAATGGAGGAAGAGAGGGAAGGAGGGAATGGGGAAAGAAGGAAAAACCTGTCATTGAAGATTTGTCTGGTCAAGAAATTAAGATTCAATTGGAAAGAGACAATAACTAGGGAGCGGAGTCACGCAGAGTTAAAAAAACGAGAGCGGCAGTGGGCATGGAAACAGAGGAAGCAGAGTGGACAGTGCTTCCTGATTGGCAGGAGCCGGGGTGGGTGCTGAGGCGCCAGATTCGTCTATCAGGACACCAGGGAGTGATCCTGCCAGGGAGGTTTGTAAAGTTGAAAGGCGACACTTCCATTTTCCCTTATTGTTCCTCAAAACACACTGCTGCCTAATGCTTGAAAGGGGAGTTTTCAAAGCAAATGCAAATATTAGTGCTTTCTGTCCATTCTCACTTAACAGGATTCCTTGATTTTGCAAAACAAAGCCTACTTCCGAAGGAGCACCCTTTAAGACAGGGCTAGTCTATCTTTCAACACTGCAAACTGCTCCTTCCTACATTCAGCTATATTATACAAGATGTATAATATATACCGTATATGCTCGGGTATAAACTGAGTTTTTCAGCACATTTTTAATGCAGATTTTGTGGTAAAATGTGGTGCCATGGCTGATATTCAGTTTGGCTTATACTCAGGTATATACAGTAAATAGATAAAGATGAAGGAAAGAAAGCTTATCAAACTCCTTACATATATATATATAACTTTATATCTATCTGTATCTACCTATATACTTATCAATATATATCTTTAAGGAATTTTATAAGCTTAAAAAGTTCCATGGTAAAAGGAGGTAACTACTGTTAAAATGAGATTATATGTGAGCTGTCATGTATCATAAGGTTTTCAGGTTTGTGACCTTTGGTAAGAAGACTATTAAAACTATTACCTGAGACACTGCTGAGGGGTTTGGAACCACTAACCTTTCAGCTGGTAGTTCAGCACTTAACCATGTGTGCTATCCAGGACCTGGCTCCAGAATATGTATAACAGCATACTAGTAAACTTACCCAAGTCACAGCATTGTCAATGGCCTTATATGCATGTAAAAAAGTTGGCCACTGAATAAGGAAGAGCACTGAAGACTGGCTGGCTGCCTTTGAATTACTGTGCTGATGAAGAATATGGAGGGCCCCCTGGTGTGCCCACCGAAGAAACAAATCTGTCTTTGGAGAAGTGCAACCCAGATGCTCGTTTGAAGTGACAATGGCAAGACTTGGGCTCACATACTTTAGACGTATCACAGAGAGGCCAGTCTCTGGCAAAGGGCATCATGCTTGGTAAAGGAGATGGACAGTGACAAACAGGAAGGCAGTGTAGCAGTAGTGTCAATGATGGGCTCAAACATGCGAGGACAGTTGTGGGGACGGCGTCAGACTGGGCAGTGCTTCCTTTCGCTGTGCATACGGTCACTGCGCGTTGGACCTGATTTGGAGGCAGCACCTACCAATGACACTGATAACCATGTTTTAAAAGCTTTTACTGCATAACATGCCTTGTTCCTTGCATTTTATAGCTAGGCTAATATGTAAATCCTCACGTTAACTGGATGGGATGGTGCGGTATAATTTACAGAGATGGGTCCTGAGGCACAGAAAGATGAAGTACCTTGCCGAAACTGATATAAAGAGACAACAAAGCACACATCTTAGCTACAATGAGATCCACTCTGTCAATGGTGGTTTTTCTTGGGGTGTTAGAAGATGTTAGTCTTTTAGATTTAAGGGTTCAAGATTGTTTCAGGGGAATCATTTTGTGGGTTTATTCAGACTATGGTTCAGAGAGAAGCGATGGTGGTGTTGTGAATTAGGCACTGTGAACCACAAGGTCAGCAGTTCCAACCTACTCGGCGCTCCATGAGAGAGAGATTTCCAGTCTTGGAAACCCACTACCTGGTTGCTCTGAGATGAAATTAACTCACTGGCAATGGAGTTTTCAGTTATGGTTCGAATTTTGAATTGTGTTCTGTACTTTCCTCCCCTTGGATCAGGATTCCGCTATAGAATCTTTGACCCCAAATTTCAGGATCGTTACTCAGGTGACATCAGCTCATCTTGTATATGGCAAAGGAGGTGACCCTTCATGGAAATGATTGGCCACATATTTCATGTCCTTCTCCCCTTCCTGACTCCCCTTCCTCTGTCACTCCAGGTGAACACATCATTGTTCCTTGGCAGCTGCCTGTTCAAGGTCCCAGGCCCTACGCAATGATGTAAGAGATGGAACCTGATATTAGGACAACTAACTGGGATATCCCACAAAACCAGGACCATAAGCCTCCAAACCAAGGAATCCAATCCCATGAGGTTTATGCTGTGCATTAATAATCTCAGCAGCGACTTTTTGTTCTTGCAAATATATTGATAACATGGTATTCTCTGACGGTATCTTAAAGACACATACCAGTGTAGTTTAACTAATACCTCAATGTAGACCTTAAGCATGTTGTTCATCTCCACATGGGACTAAGGGCAACACCCACTCCCCACCCCCTGCCAAAGACCAGGTAGGAACCCTTGAGGGCAGTAAATAAAAGTTGGTGGAAAAGGAAAAGGTGGCACCATAAAAGGAATGGGGTCAGTGCCACAGAATCTACATGCGTGCTTTGTTTTCCATATTCTAAACAATGAAAATAAAGCGGCAGAAAAAGAAAAATAGGCTAATCTTTCTCATAGTTACTTCTAAATGTCAATGATCTTTACCACATGGGAATGATGTCTACCACCGTGTTGTGTACAAGAGGGATTACATGCATGTTCTCATTCACAAAACTTAGACATCACACATAGGTATTCATATCTATGAATTACTTTATGCCGTCATCGCTTTTATCAAGGTTTCTTTTACTAAACCAAAAGTAATGGAGTCCTTTCATCGAGTGGTGGTAGCATAAACTAAAGAAAGAAGAATTGAACCAAAGCTCTGTTTGTCCTGGACCTCACAGCGGATGTCTCCACTGCTGAGCTGCCAGCAAAAATGTGGACTCTTGGGTCACACAGAAAAGGATGTAACGTGATACCATTTTTAGAAACGCTACAAGTTCCAAGCTTATGTTTGTTAGGCAAGAAATGGCAATGAACCTAAACTCAAAAATAAGCACTTTCCACTCAGTCTTCATTTGTAAATAATCATTTTGGTTTTTAAGGCATCCTTGGAAATGCATTTTCATGTCAATGCTCATTGAATAAGCCAACCTCAAGATCCTTCTTGCTACAGTTTATGAGAAGCCGATGCTAGTTCGTGATGTAAAATGAAACAACACAAAAAAATTAAATTAAGATAACACCGCAAAATTGAACCACACGCTTTTGAACTCTTTTTTGGGGGGAAGCAATAAATTGAGCTGTATAATTTAAGGCTAAGTCATATATAAAATACTGGCTTTTGCTCGTTGCCATTGGGAGATGAAATCACTATTGTATTCCACTTGGAAACCCATAATTATATGTTTGTCTCAATAGCCCCATGTGGATGAGTTCACCACCAAAATAGCTTTTCAAATTCTACTCGTGTCAACAATTGGCATCTCCTTCCACATGTGCGATGAAGGATCGAGTAAGGTACGAAGGATTTGGGGCATATTGTTAGCTCTAACGCCTGTCTTATAGAGGCCCGTTTCTCCACGTTTTGTCCCAAGCAAGGACTACCAACTGGCGACCGAGCGTGTGCAACCACAGAGAGAGGTTTTTGTTCACCACATATACTATTTCAAAAAAAATAATTCAATCAATATTTACAAGTGATACAGTGGTGACCTTCAAATTGGTCTAAATTCCAGATTTTTTATTTTCTATGAAAAATAATGAATTCTGCCTGAACCTGGGTGTGCATTTCACAAGACAGCATTCTGGGGAGAAGGGAGCAGGAGGAGCAATCTGGTTTCAATAGTCTTGGGGAGTTACAGCCTCAGAAACCCACGGGGACAGAGGCGCTGTGTCCTTCAAGGTCACTGTAAGTTGGAGGTGACTTTGTGGCAGTGAGGTTTTGTTTGTTTGTTTGTAATTCACTCCCATCAAGTCACTCCTGTCGTTCGAGGTGCAGTGGGCTGTTGGTATGGAGCCCTGGTGACCCAAGAGTTAAATGCCCCCCTGCGCTTTTAAAGAAAGACAGGGCTGGAGATCTGATTCTGGAAAGATGGCAGCCTGGCAAACTCTCTGGAGCAGTTCTCTTCTGCCATGGGTGACCGCTAGGAGTCAGAATCGACTTGATGTCAACCACCATGGCCAAGGAGGCACTTTGTAGCAGAGACCTCCCTCCCAAAGAATCAAGCCATTTCAGCAATGAGAGTCAGAGCACATTTATTCCTCAGAGTTGACCTGCTGTATCCACTTATCTGCTTGAAAAACCTGACTCCAAGTACTGTTGTGGCACGCACGCTCCACAGAGGCCATTTTCTCTGTCTTGGGAAGAAATCAGCGTGGGAACTTGCTTTTAGAACTTGAGTGCTGGCACCCAGCAGAGGGACTCCGATGGTTAGTCAAATGCAAACACCATTCAAAGGAACAGGCTTGTATTTCCACCACGATGGATATATCCCCTGAATACTACCCCTTTTCACTTCTCCAATATATCAATGTTATTATAGTATTACGGTAACTATCACGATCCTAATCCTACCTTAAAAATCTGGCTAGACCAGAGGATGCACACTGGTACATATCAGAGCTGGAAACACAGAGAATCCAGGACAGGTAAACCCCTCAGGACCAATAATGAGAGTAGAAATACCAGGAGAGGAAGGGGAAGTTTGGGAAGAAAGGGAGAACTGATCACAAGGATCTACCTATAATCCCCTCCCTGGGTGATAGGAGACATCAGACAGTGTAAGACAATACAAATATTAATAATTTATTAATACATTATCAAGGGTTCATGAGGGAGGGAGGGTGGGAGAAGGAGGGGAAAATGAAAAGCTGGTACTAAGGGTTCAAGTAGAAAGAAAATATTTTGAGAAGGATGATGGCAACAAATGTCCAAATGTGCTTGAGACAATGGAGGGATGTGTGGATTGTGAAAAGAGTTGTATGAGCCCCCAATAAACAGATTTTAAAAAGACACTTCCAAATGCTCCAAATTGAAGGATCAAGAATGCCTGTAACATTCTTTTGTGTCCATTTGTTTGTTAAGTGTAAGACCCGTATGTTTTATTCCTTAGAGCTTAGACTAGTTGATGTCTCACACTATCATGGCCCTAAACTTGATCTATGACAACCTGATGTGCAACACAATGAAACCCTGCCTTAGTCCGTGCCATCTTCGGGATACTTGCTATGTTTGAGTGCACTTCTGTATCTATCATTGAACGTGGCCCTCTCCTTTACCCAAAAGAATGTCCTTTTGAAAACCTCCTGGATCCCTTCAGAATATTGCCTGGCACAGAGTAGTAGGTGCTTGTTAAATAGATGTTGCATGAATGGTTAAGTTCAAACAATCCACCGGGCTGGGAAACTTGCACTTGACATGGGAAGTCATGGACTCCTAGAGCTTAAGGCTTTGACTTAGCCAATAACAAGGTTGAACAGGAGCTCCTGGGGAGAAGGAGGATCGAACCTATCAAGCCCAGATCCTTTCACTGAGGCCTCGCTGGGGCTAGTGACATCTCTCTATGGAAGGTCACGCGTCTTTTCTGGGCAGGCTTCTCCACGATCACTCTAGCTCCTCGCAACGAGCCCCAGATTCTGCGCCATCCCTGCCCACACCCATTCTCACCTCTTCTCAAATGACCAACCTTGGACAGGTCCCTACTAGTGCACTTTTCATAAACCGTCCTTCCAGTGACCCAATGCCTCCCTCCTGCCCTCCCTGCTACAGAATCATTGAGGAAAAGAGGTTCTTTCATCAGCAACAACTTTTTTTTTTTTTATCCACCTCCACCAGTAATTGCAAGATCTTCACCTGTAAATGGCGGAAGCTGGGTGAGAGCCGGTGTCGTAGCTGGCCCGGACACGTCCCCGGTAGAGTTCCACTGCGATGTGGTCTTTGCCACCTTTATACAGGAGGATCCCGCTGTCTTCATCGGTGGCAATCTGGCAGGAAGCAGCTGAGGCATTACTAGGGGGCACAGCCAACCCAACCACGTGCATGCAAAGCCAACTGGAGATGGTTAAGGGGAGATCTGGTTCTCTGATGCACTTTCTCCTTGTGGCTATGGCAAACTTAGACTGCACTCCACACCCAAAGCCTTGGCTATTGCAATGATGGTTTGTTCCTCACCTCCTAGTGAAGGAACTCAAACGAACACTAGCAGGCACCTTAGTAAGAGCGCACCGAATGTGCTCCGAAGGTTCTTTGCTGAAGGCGTTCATTTACCTACTCATTTTGCTCCTAGTATAGCCTTTATGGGTCGGTATGAAATGTGACAAGACGTTACAACTAAAACTTCTATATTTCATTAAAACACAAATTATTTTCAGCAGTGCCAGTCTGCTTTTACCTTGCTCCCTGGAGGTTCTGGGTTCCTGAAGGCAAAACTCACTGCCATCGAGTCAATTCCAACTTGTAGGGACCTTAATAGGACAGCATAGAACTGCCCTTTTGGGTTTCTGAGACTGCAACTCTTTATGGAAATAGAAAGCCTCGCCTTTCTCCCAAGGAGCGGCTGGTGGTTTCAAACTGCTGGCCTTGCAGTTAACAGACCCACTTGTAATCACTGTGCCATGAGGGTTAGCTATTTCTGAAGGCATCGTTAAGTTCAAATTGGGGTTTAAGTATGAGGACCCCACTGTGTATGACTCTGTGGTAGTTACACAATTGGTGTCAATTTTAGGATTAAGAGTGTAGGGGTGGAGTCTAGCCTGTTAATCAGGATATAGCCTGTGAGGCTTCTGTGTGGGCTTGGCCCTCTCCAGAGGCTTCGGGGAACTCCTGTAGTTTCTCCTTGGAGGCAGGAGACACACGCTCTCTTTCAGCTCGCTCCCTGTGAGACATCCTTGTGGAGAAGACACATAGAGCGAGGCTGATGGAACCAGAACTCTGGAGCCGGAGAAGCCACATGGAGACCCCTACCAGCACTGAGATGCTTACACTGCCACTGGTTTCACAGGACCTTCCACCCACTGGCCTATGATCTTTCTGCATTTGGCATCATTGTATGTGTTTTGTGAGTCTGAAGTGGACATTATAGATTGGTATCAGACATATGGACTAATATCAGACTTATGGACTTGATCTGGACCGGGCTGGGATATTTTCTCAATATTCAACTGCTCTGGTATATAAAGCTCTTTCTTATACACATAGGAGTGTCCCTATGAATTAGTTGCTTTAGTCAACCCAGACTAACACAGACGCTGATCAATTTGATATGGAAACCACTGGGAGGCAGGGTGACAGGCTCCTCAAAGAAGACCTGCCACCTTCCAAGGTCCTGCTCAGCACAGTTTGAAAAGAACTCTTGTCCCCTTATCTGAGTGTCAGTGTAAATGGGATTAGAAAGTTGGGGGGGGGTGTCTATAGAGAATGTGATAAAGCCATTCAACAAAAAAATCTGCTAACCAGAGAAAGTAAGCCTGCGGACACAATTTGCTCCATACACCCTAACTTCATTACACTTAATCCTAACACCTCTGAGGCGTAGTGGTTTATGCTTTTGGATGTGAACCTGAGTTTAATCCCCAGGAGCTCTGTGGCGAAAGATGAGGCTGTCTGCTCCTGTAAAGAGACAGTCTTGGAAACCCTACAGTCCTCTCTTCCGACAAGACTGATGTGCATTGGAATGGAATTGGAAATCCAGCCTAGGTGGCCCTGGGTGGTGCCAGATGGCCGGTGTGTTTGGCTGCTAATGGAGCGAGGTGCCTGGGAAGAAAGCCTTGGCATTCTACTTCCAGAGGAAAAGCCAGCCATTGAAAAGTGTCTGATGTTCAGCTCGACTGGCGTACACTTTACACTTGTGGTCACCCGCAGGGAACATGACGCTCAGCGGTTGCCATGAGTCAGAATCCAAACGTTAGCATCATTTTGGTGTTTTTAAGAAAATCCAGTCTATTCATAGAAATTGAAGTGAGGCTGCAAATGTGCATAGTAACTTGGTAGGATGTTTACACTATAATGGTTAAGTCCACAACATGTACGCTTTGATGGTCAACCCAGTAGCAAGTGGTGGTGGAGCCCTGGGCCAAGGTGCAGCCCATGGCTGGTGGCGGTCTTTTCCGGCTCGCTACTCAGCAGCACAACCCACCCCTGAACTAAGAGGAACATAAAGCCCTTCTTGTTGCCAGTTGCTGATGGCTTTATTCCGCTTCCAGACAGCTGTGTGTGGATATGTGTGTGTGTGTGTGTGTGTGTGTGTGTGCATGTACACAAGTATCACAGTAGAACTGTGCCCCACGGAGTTGTCAAGGTAGTGACTTTTTGGAAGCAGATTGGCAACATTTTCTTTGGAGGTATCCCTGACTAGCCATCTAGTGAGGAGGCTTGGGAGGGGTGGTGTTTTTCCACCCAAGGAAGCACCCCATTCTCATTGTGTTGATTCTGACTCATAGTGACTCGCTAGAGGTTCCCCAGATGGTAAAGCTTTATGGAAGAAGACAGCCTCATCTTTTTCCTGTGGATGGGCTGGTGGATTTGAACCACCAACCTGGCTGTGAGCAGTCCAGTGTGCAACCGTCTGCACCAGTAGGGCTCCTTATAGGATCTTTAAAGGGACTAAACCACGCTTGATTTCCACTTGGCTTTGAAGCCAGAAATGTTCAGGAAACGGACTCCTGAAGCCTTTCCCCGAAGGAGCACTGCCTGTCAGATGATCCCGGGGATGTTTCATCACTGAGGCAGAATTTGGTCTAGGGCCTGATCGTGTATTGCTATAGGGAAAGGAGGCATCTTACCTGAAGAGTGATGTTCGTTTGAGGCCGAACTTTGGCGGAAGGAATTTGGAGGTAAGACTCTTTGTTTACAAAGTTCACACTGACCAGCTTCTCACACTTCTCCCCCTGGTAGCCGGGCAGACACTGGCATATCGGCTCATTGATCCTGATGATGCACTGAGCGCCGTTCTGACAATCGGAGTGATCGCAGGGGCTGGTACGAGGGAGGACCATGGGAGGAGAAAACTCACAGAACAGGCCACTGAAGAGGGAAGAGCAAAAAAAACCCCCACAAGTTCATTGTCTCTGTACTTAGGGACCAGGGCAAACTGAATCCAATCAGACCGAACTCACACCATACGCACTGTTATGTGCACTTTACCTGTACCCCTCAGGGCAGATGCAGGTGTAGCCATTCACCGCGTCTGTGCAGTGGGCTCCGTTTTTACATTTGTGGTCTTGGCAGTCGTCAAAGTCAATGTCGCAGTGCTCACCTATGTACCCCGGGGTGCAGTCACACCTGTTGGCATAAGCGAGAAGGTGGCTTCAAAACCAACAGAGCAAAAGGAAGTAAAATGGTTGTTCTTTGTTAAGTGTGTGTGTGTGTGTGATCTTCACAGAACTTACTTGGAATAGGCTTAAAGTAAATGGAAATAAAGAGGCACCTAGAGAGCGGCTGGCTTTGGGCACATTGTCAGGAGAGACAAGTCCCTGGGGAAAGGCATCCTGCTTGACAGCAGGGCAGGGACAAAGAGGAAGGAGATAGACTGACCCAATGGCTGTCGCAATGGGCTCAAGTCCAAGCACAACTGTGAGGATGGCACAGGATTGGGCGATGTTTCGTTCCGTTGTGTATAGGGTCGCTATGGGTCGGAATCGACTGGATGGAAAACAACAACAACAACAACAGAAAACAGCACTGGTCCTCAAAATATTCTTGGCTTCTCAGTGTGATGATCAGAGAAATGGGGCTCTTATGTCCCTTACGGTTCAGGGAATCCACAACACAAATCATAATTGAATGTGGCCAGCGCTTCTCCATATATCTCCCCTCCCCTTCCCCTTCCCCTCCCACTGAATGTTTGCCTACAGATTCCTCTATTGTCAGCTCTGCCGGATGCGCTTGGGAATGATGAAAGTGCCAGGTTGTAAAATTTACTGACAAGATTAAGCATATTTATACACATGATTAACGTGTTTCCTTTTCTCATACAGATTGGAGGCGCTTGAACAGAATATCAATTTAAGAAAAGCAAATATGTTAGCTTTGGAAACTCTCATTCTAACTGAGCCCAGGCTTTTTAAATTTTTGTAATGGCAGAATGAGGTGGATCTTGTGGGGTGAGGTAAGGGGAGCAGATGTAAAATCCCAAGGGCCTGTCCCCTGCACAATTTTCCAACATGCCCACATGGGCTAGGCATTGAAAGAACCAGAGGGCATTGTTCTAGAGCAGTGGTTCTCAACCTTCCTAGTGCCGCGACCTTTTCATACAGTGCCTTCTATTGTGGTGACCCCCCCCCCCGAAACATAACATTGTTTTTGTTGCTACTTCAAAGCTGTAATTTTGCTACTGTTATGAATGGGCGACCCCTGTGAAAGGGTCATTTGACCCCCAAAGGGGTCGCGGCCCACAGGTTGAGAACCGCTGCTCTAGTGCTAGGCCTTACTCGAAGCTCTTTGCGTTGGCTTCACTGAATCCCCAGGACAACCCTGTGACACTGGAGATCCTGTGATCCTCAATGCTGTTGTCAAGGTAGTTGTTGAGTGCTCTCCCCATCACGGCAGCCTTCTGCACAACAGAAGGGAGCACGGTCTGGTCCTGCGCCATCTTCTGAACGAATGGTGTGCTTGAGCCCATGATCGTGGCTACCGTCTCCAGCCATCTCCACTTCCCTGAACACGATGCCCATCCCCAGCAACTGGTCTTCCCTGAAGACGTGACCTGCCCTGAGGAGGTGAGCCGAGGTGTCGCCATTCTTGTCATACTAAATGACAACGACCTGAGGTGCCTTTCCTAAGGGCACCCATTTTCTGAGCACCAGCACCAGGAATGGATGCCAAGCCACTGACAAGAGTGCGGGGGTTTTGAACCACGGCACTACGTGTTCGATCATTAACCCTCTAGGCTCCTTGACGCCTGCTCTTCTCCCTTGTCGGCCACTGGTGTTTCCAGCCAGGCCACCAAGGACCTTGAGCTTTACAGCTGCTTCAGGCAAAGCACTCTGTCTTGGGAATGCTTTTCAAATGATATCCTGAGGAACTACAATACCTCAGGGAACCAGCAGGCAAAGTGGGCTTCTGGTAACCTCTCTGTCTGTTCTCCTAGCCCTGTCTGTCTGTTCTCCTAGCCGCCTTCCCTTGCCATTTTCATTTTACCTATTGGGCTCTCAGGAACATTTCTGTGTTTGAGAAAGGGGTCACCAACTTACAAATAAAGCCAGAAGGCGGGGATTTCCCTCCACAGGATTGGGCCTTTACAATTTAGGTACTTTACACATAAGACAATGAGATTTGACTAAGGTATTTAGTTTATCTGAACTTCTGTTTCCTCTTTTGTAATACGTTATAGTAATAATCATCCCTACCTCACACTTTCAGCATAGTAAAGAAAGCGATACCAGTGAAACAATTCGTATGGGGTTTCAGATATTATGAATGGTAAATGCTTATAATCCCAGGTGTTCTGTGCCCTGGAGCCCATTCTGACCCACAGAAACCCGAGGTGTCAGAGGAGGATGTGTCACCTGGCCCTGCACCCTCCTCACAACATTCTGTATGTTGTGCAGCCACTGTGTTAATCCGTCTCCTCGGCGGTCTGATGAGTTTTGGCTGACTTTACACTTTGCCAAGTACGATGTCCTATTCCAGGGACTGGAAATATCATCAAAATAGGTTTTTATAATTCTATATAATCCTTTATGGTTTAGTCTACACTAATTCCTGGTGTCTTCATTTTACAGCCATTGGCTGTAAGTGGAAGAATACAGCTAGAGCACCCACATGCATGAAGGCCAAGGGCTTGGGGGGAAATGAGAATTGGATTTGAAAGTCGCCTTAGGAGCAGGGGTGGATTAGAGCTAATAGGAGTGGGTAACTTTAGGGTTAACCGATTTTCAATGCTGCTTAAGAAACAAAATGAGCTCACTGGATAAGCGTGCTGGCTCTGTAGCCAGTTGAATTTAATGCTTCATCATAACCGAGCGCAGTCATCAAGTGGGAAGGTAAATGGGCCCTGCATGGACATATATGGCTTCTCAAGTAGGTGAGCAAGACCCAAGAACTGGACTTCCATCCATGTTAATACGAGCAGTGTAGCGCAAGCACCCAACCTCGAAAGGAGCAGTATTTTTGAAAGACAATCTAGCTGAGAAAAGTTTTCAAAGCAAAAGACCTGTGAAGCACACACTCACCGCAGTAAATGTCTACAAGTTGCTTTCTCATCTCTCCGCCACAAATCACATTCTCAATCCCATTAGAACTTGGAGTCACAGGAAGATCAACACTTTCCTCTGTTGGGAACTCCCTCCAGTTTGTACTATCAATAAAACCCATCACGCCCCCCTCGGCTCTATTATCTGACAAGGTGTGGTGAAGACAGCAAGGGGTATAAACTACAGTGTCTGAGATCCCTGATGGTGACTAAGTAAGATGCATGCGTGGGAATACTGCTGATGGCCTATCATAGCCCAAAAATGCCTTAAAGCAATTTAGGAGATTTACGAGGTATATAATAAAACAAGAAAAGGAAAACCAGCTCTGTTAGCTTAGCAGTAAGAAAATGAATTTGAAGTCACAGCACAACATGTCCAAACAACTTTGGTCAGCAGAGTGTCTTCAGTCACTTCTCACCGTGTTAACCTTTTTCTTCTCGCAACTCCCCTTCCTGGGGGGTGCCATTTATTGTATTTCTACACCCCAAATGACACGTCTTGCTTTTCTTTGGGAGGAGCATGTAGGTTTGCTACCTTTTACTTTGTAGAGCAACATGGAATAACGTTTGGCAAAACACACTAGAAAATACCTTGTGATTGGCAAGAATCAAACCGAGACAAAAGGAAAAAACAAACAAACGAAACAGGTACTATTTTGTACATAACCAATGTACTTCTAATTTTTTAAATTCAATTGGGGACAGATATAAAAAAGTAGGAGTTAAAATAACTTTCATCACTTCTAGTTGAACAAAATGTGACACAGAATTCTGTACAAAATTGATTTCAAAAGGCTTTTGTGTAGGGCTGTAAATGAAGATACAAAAAATATGGAAGCAAATATTCTCTTTTCCTTAATAACAAAGCATTGGACGGGACCAGAGCGTGCTGTGAAACAGCTGGATGTTCTAAAACGCACCCATTGTAATCAATCAGCGTTGACGCACAGCCACCCTACAGGACAGAAAAGAACTGCTTCGGGAGTTTTCCCAGGCTGTAAACCTTTACTGAAGTCAGCTGCCCTATCTTACCCCCACGGAGCAGATGGTGGTTTCAAATCATCGACCTTTCAGATAACAGTCAAGTGCTTTATCACTTATATTCTGAAACAGTAGGTGTTTAAACACTTTTGTGTTTATCAAGGAAAACTTGAGAATTAAGGCGTCATTCACTTGACTTTTAAGAGGTGGTGTGGGGCTTTCAAAGTTTCTCTTTCCCTCAACTTGGAACGGCCGACCATCTCTTTGCTAAGATTTCAATCTTACGGTGCCAGCCCAAGTCACAGCCCCTCTTACACAACTACTGCTGACCCGAGGGCTATTTCCATGATCAGAATCCCATGGCAATGAAACCCAGGCCATCTCATCTCATCTGAAGTATGCGAAAGTGACTGAGCGAAGTAGGTGAAAGTGACAGAATTTTGTGAATTCCTATAAAAAACATCAAGTAGGCCTAGCTGCCCTGCTCCGCTGTTGGCAATCGGAAAACAGATCTATGTTGGGTGAAAAACTACAACCCAAACTCACTGCTCCGGAGTCAAATCGGACTCATGATGATGCCCTCCACTTGACCATTGAATGCAACGGTGCCACTCTGCATAATGCGCTCTATCTTCTCTACTAGACCAGCGGCTGCCATTGTCAGGTGCCATCCAGGCAGCTCCAACTCATAGCGACCCCTTCCTAGCAGAGCAAAACACTCCCTGTCCTCTCCATTCCTCTCAACTGCTCTTACGTTTGAGCCTGCTGTTGCAGGCAACTGTGGGTTCATAAACCAGAGAGTTGCGTAGTGGTAACATGCTGTATTCGAAAAGTCCCCTGAAAACATTTTTTTTTTAAGAGAGAAGCAAAAAGAAAAGTCCCCTGAAGGGAAAGTATAAAGCCCAGCTGTGTCTTTGCCAGTAAACCACCTGAGTTCTGCACACAGCCACCCAAAGGCTCCTGGTGGTTTGCTCAGGCTGAAACAGAAGATTTTGGGTCACATTATCCTTCAACTACCACCAGTTTAAAAAAAACAGACACTGCTGTACACGAACTCTTACATTAAGTCATGATTGTGCCAAGAGTAATTGAATGTGACACCCCATAGAGTCCACGCTAATTGCTGAGGAAAAGCAGAAGTGATTTTGAAGTTCTCAGCTCAACCATGCCTAGCTGGACTGCTGCCTTTCTCATCCCAGGTGAAAAGATACTATTAATAATTTCCCTGAGACAAGAGGCCTTAATTGGGACCTTCCTGGGCAATATGGACACATGATTACTATGATGGTAGTCCAATTTTGGCAGAATGAAACATTGTTTCAGACAGAAAGATATTCAACTCTGTGCAAAACCAACTCTCCTCTGTATCACAGATTCACCTTCATGAAACACTCAGACGGTATGACCTGTTTAAATGGCCTTCAAATTAATTTAAACAATCATATATCCACAGGCTCTAACACCTCTCAGTCACAACATAGCAGATGTGATTTGCTGTCATGCTGGACACTATGCCGCTGGTATTTCAAGTATCAGCAGGGTCAACCATGGTGAACACACGTTAACAGAGCTTCCAGACTAACACAGACTATGAAGAAAGGCCAAGTGATCCATTTTCTTAAACCAGGACAATGAAGAGCTTATGAGCCACAAGAGAACACTACCCAATAGAACAATGGAAGACAAGCCCCTAGACCGGAAGGCATGGTACAACTGCACAACAATAGACTCCAAGACATCAAAGATCACAGAGTAAGGGGAGAATGAGCCTAGACAGGACACTTTGTCCTGCAAGTTATCAGCCAGCTCATGAAGAACGGTGGTGTGGAAGAACCAGGCGCTGTTTGCTTCTGATATTCATAAGGTCGAAGTCAACTCCATCACAGCTAACAATCGCAAAGCCTAGCTTATTCCATAACGAATTCCCCAGAAAGAGATATGAGATACCTTTAACATTCTATTTCCTGCAGAGTATTAGAAAAATAGTCCATGATGTGATAGGACTATCTATAAAGATGTCATTGACTCTAGCGTGTCCCTGTAATCTTCAACAAAGTCTGAAGCTGCTTCTTGACAGGCGGATGGGTTCCCTGGAGAAGAACCTGTGGCATCTCACTGCGCATGAGCCTCAAAGCCATGTCTACTTACTTGAATCCTTTGGGCATCAGGATGCACTTGGAGTCGTGCTGGCAGGGGTTCAGGTCCTGGGCACAGAAGTTCAGCTTCTCCTCACAAAGCTCCCCTGTAACATGCAAACGCTATGAGTTTGTTGAGGAAGGCTAAGAGGCCTCCTGTCAGCAGCCTGTGTCAACGCTCTCAGAAGTTAGAGCAGGGCGTGCTTGGGGGTGGGGGGGGGAGGTGACACATGGAATGTGATCAGAATATCCAAACCTGGTTTTTTAAAGTAATGTGGAAAAACTATCACTATGGTAATATTGTTCTGAGTATTAATATGAGCCCCATTTGGAACATATGATTGGAATGAAGAAAAGGAAAGCCAATGTTTTTAATCCACGTTGTTTTATTTTATACACAGGTGAAATGCACAGTTTAATATTGACAAGCTGAAGACAATTATTTCACCAGCATTTACATCCGGAAACACTGTTACCCAGCGTTCCTGAAATGCCCTTCTTCCTTCTTCTTGCTACCAACTCCTCAAATGTTGTGCAGTGGTTACTCATTGGTCTGTAATTCACAAGGTCAGCAGTTTGAAACCACCAGTTGCTGCTCCATGGAAGAAAGATGGGGGCTTTCTACTCCTGCAAAGAGCTAGTCTTGGAAACCCACAGAGAGTTCTATCCTGTCTTAGAGGGTCACTACGAGTAGACATCAACTCAATGGCAGTGAAAATGAAGACAAGCCCTGAGAACAGTTGGCTCAACTTTTGAACTTGACATAAGTGACATAATCTGTATTTATCCTTTTATGTCTGGGGAAAAAAACCAACTCTTCAGAGTGTCCAGGATCTTACTCACTCAGGAGAACACTACATCGTCTATGAATCCCCATACCGGCGCCATAGAAATCTCCTTGAGTTACCTCCACAGAACCCCAGAGGAAAGAATGCTAATAGAAGGCTCATGCTGGACAGGTGAGTCCCATGTTTGCGGTGGAAGTTATCAGGTGGCTTGTGATGGGCACAGTCATCCGCGAAGGACAGCTGAAAACAGAGTGCTGGGAGTTCTAGACATCCTATGTGGAATGAGTGTGTGTGTCTGGCTGTTGCAGTCATTTCTTCAGGTGCACACTTACATGATGCGCTCAGAAAAGAAGACTTTCAAATCGCTGATTAAGCATTATACACGAATCTATGGCTAAGTGGGTTACTTGTTGGGTTGGTTAGGACATGGTGAGAGGTCAACCCCAGCTCTTGGAGGAAGAAAGAGGAGGCCTGGGAAAGTCTAGAGAAGAGGGAACAGTTCTGTTCTGCTCTAAGAGTGGCTATGAGTTAGCATTGACTCAATGGCATTTGGCCTATACACATATAGATGACAAGCTGGAAACATTCTTATATACTGAACATATGAATATATATATGATTTATAGGTGTAAACAAAGTTCTTTTTTTACTCTCTCTCACTGTTAACGAGTCGATGCTGACTTACAGCAACTCTGTGGGTCAGGGCAGAACTGCCCTGTGAGTTTACGAGACGAACTATTCATAGGGGTAGAAAGCACCATCTTTCTCCAAAAGAGTCCCTGGTGGTTTCGAACTGTGGACCTTGAGGCTCGAGGCTCACTTGTAATCACCGGGCCACCAGGGCTCTCCCTCTCTACCGTACTTGTAAATCATTTTCATTTGTTTTCTATGCAGCAAACAAAGAAATACGTCTGATAAGTAGTTGTTCGGGGTCCTTGTGTGGGCTCTCACTCCTCAAGTCTGAAGTGCAGCAGGTACGGTCTCTCGCCCGGTCCTGGGCCGTCCTTCTATGCTGGAGTCCGTCTTTCTAGCCACTGAGGCAATCCCTCTCAGTGGAGGCTTTCCTGTTTCCTGCTGACCATCTACTTTAGCAAGCACGCTGTTCCTCTTTCAGGGATTAATCTCTTTCAATGGCATTTCCCAAGTAGGTGAGATGAAGGGTCACATTCTCGGCTTCCTCCATAGCAGATGCGTTTGTTCCTCTGGCAGGCTCTGGTGTCAACTAGAGTTTGAATACACTCATTTTGCTAGTTCATGGTTCAGCTTTTCCATGGGTGGAGGAGACTGAAAACATCCCGACTGAGGTCAGGCACACTTGAAGTCATGGAAGTAACATTTTTGACTTTTTAACAAGTTCAGAAATGAACAGCATCATCAGCCTAGGCTTATTTAGTCCCTGAACCAGGCATAGCCGAGAACAAGTTTGTCATTTTGTCCTTGGATTAGGATTTCAGGAATTTCCCAATTCAACCCACTCTATATTCAAAACACTTATTTCCTTATATAGTAGTAGGAAAGGATGTAGTTAAAATACATCTATTTATTGAATTTCCTTGAGTGAGCCCTGCCAATTCAGATTGGGTAAATACCTACAACCCAAGCATTTGTAGATCCTGATACATGGTATATGTCAGAACTCTGAACTGTTGCCAGCGTCCGTGAGGTGTGACTGGATCAGTTTCTTCTCTCTGGAAGAGACTTCTCTAAGAGTCCATTCTGGGGATTATATCTGTGTGATGCTGGTGGGGTGGGTGCTGGGTGACAGCTTGTTCTTGTCATCGTACAGAGTGAGCTTTTGGGTTTTTTGAGGATAAAGGAGAATTCAAATTCATCACAGTGAAGCTGGGGCTGAACATAGCAATCTGAGTCAATGGAGCAGAAGTCCAGGTTTGACGTTTTCAGACAGCCTGTAACCAAGGAGGGTCAGGGATCGCGCTCCCGACAGAATCCCCAGGACACACATTTGTTGGAGGGTCAAACATCACAGGTGCAGGTTGAGCTCTGGCAAGGCTCGGGAGAAGCCAGAACCCATGGAGCTATTTCACTCACTCTGATGGAACACATGGGAGTAGGGAACACACACACACACACACACACACACACACACACACACACACACGCAAACCAAAGCACTGGCTAAAATGAAGTAAGGTTTCATTTCTTAAAAGAAAGGATACAGAGTACCTTTATTCCCATTGTAGGTCTTTGCATGGCTCAAATGGTTTGCCTTTGGTTACCAACCGTGTAAGGAGCCTTGGTGGTGCCATGGGTTAAGTGTGGGGCTGCTAACCCACAGTTCAGCAGTTTTAACTCGCCAGCAGCCTTACTGGAGAAAGAGGAGCCAGTGCGCTTCTGTAAAGAGTCGTTGCCTCAGAAACTCAATGGAGTCCTATGGTCATTATGAGTTGGAAGCAACTTGGTGGCTTTGGGTTTGAGTTTTGGTTTAATATGAACCAAAGAGTTGGGGGTTCAAAACCATGGAACAGCAGTGCAGAAGAAGGCCTGGTAGAAAGAGGATAGCCAAAAAGATCCCAGGCAGCATTGCTGGTCTATAGCCCACTGAGTTGTCACTGGTACAAATTAACTTGACGGTGATTGTGTGTGTTTACCTGTGTGTTCAAGGAGCCCTGGTAGCACAGTGGCTTTGCATTGGGCTTTGATATGAAAGGTCAACAGTTAAAAATCAATAGCCCCTCCACAGAAGAAAGATGGGTCTTTCTACTCTTGTAAAGATTATAATCTCGGAAACTCGCAGGGGCAGTTCTACCCTGTCTATAGGGTCACTGTGAATTGGCTCTGACTCAATGGCAGTGAGATTTGAGCTGTTTGTGTGTGTGTGTTCCCGTCCTAGCAAAGTACCTGGCACCAACTAGATATTCCCTAGGTACTGAAAATGTCAAACATGACATTTTAATGGATGGTTTCTGGCAAAAATACTACTTTTGAAATGATAAGAAAGGAGTCCCAGAGGGCACTGGCATGGGACAAGACGAGCTTGCAGTGGATCTGTGTCTGGACTGGATAGGGAGGGTTTCTAAAGACGCCCAGAGAGGCTACTCACTCTTCTGGTTAGTACTGACCATTTGCACAGGAAACGAGGGAGATGAGCTGGGAGATCCAGGAGATGTGAGCATCAGCACTCATGCGGCGTATCAGAGAAGTGTTAAGATGAAGCAATATGAAGGTTCCTCCTTCTCAGATGCAAAAAGTTCCATCCCATTCCAAAGAAAGCAACCGTACCTGTCTCATTTGCTCTTGGTTCACATAAAGTTAGGGGAACGTCTCTGTTCACATGGTGGGGGTGGGGTGTGGGGTGGGATATGTAGAACAGGATGGGCATGGCTGTGTGGAGGACAGGAGTCAACCAAGGCAGGGTGATGGAACTGATCCTGGAATAAACGTAGCTTTCTCTTTCCCTCTTGGACCTGGTGATCTCCTCTGTTCCTGGTCATAATGCTGGCACCTGGCCACAGCAGCAGAGGCCTATGCCAGGCTTCCCTGGGATCTTCAGCATCCTTCATGGTGACCATCCTCTTGGTGGTGAACATTGTCTGGGTTTCCATCACTCACTGTCAGCCTGCTTCTGTTTCTCACTTTTTGAAGGTGCTGAATCTTCCTGATGGGTTTGCCCTGTGTGCATTTCCTGAGATGTCTCTTAGCAATTAGTTCACCTTCAGAATATATCTAAACCGGAATCCAATCCAGTTCTTAGCAGCAGAGAAATAGAGGTAATCTGAGGGGCTGCGATTTCATTAAGGGAAATCAGGTCAGTTGGTCAGACCACAAACCAACTTAGAGGGGCCCTTTGTGTTTCGGGCTCCAACTGTACTTCATAGTGCTTAACTATGGGTATGGTTATTTAAAAGTGCATCACCAGGTCTTTCTTCCGAGGCACAACTTGGTGGATTAGAAATACCAACTTTTCCTGGGAGAGCAAAGTGTCTA
Organism: Tenrec ecaudatus; assembly: GCF_050624435.1. Classification (NCBI taxonomy): domain Eukaryota; kingdom Metazoa; phylum Chordata; class Mammalia; order Afrosoricida; family Tenrecidae; genus Tenrec; species Tenrec ecaudatus. The sequence continues at coordinate 203,245,543 of NC_134532.1, forward strand.
ATTTTTATACATTCAGGGACTCTCTTAGGGTCCATTCTTTCTGACTCATAGTGACTCTGTAAGGCAGATTAGAACTGTTTTCTAGGGCTTCTGAAGACAGTACATCCGCCAGTGATACCTGTCCTCTTGGTACGTAAGCATGAAAACTGAGACACTCAAACATGGAGAACGCTGTCACTAAATAAAATCCTATGTTCTATTCATTGTTCTTGTTGTTAGGGGCCTTTGTGTCTGTTCTGACACACAGCGACCTTACATACAACTAAACAAAACACCACCGGGGTCCTGCGTCTTCTCCACAATTGTTCTCATGTTCAAGGTCACTGTTGCACTGTGTCAATCACTCTTGCCGAGGGCCTAAAGTTGATCTTCATAGAAAGACATAGAAAATCGGGTGAAACCCGAAGAGATTCAGATGCTTCTTTTGTGGAAAAGCATTTCATGTTGCTTGCATTTTTGTTTCCCAAGTGATAGGAAAGATGATTCTTGATCGTGCTTACTCGGCAGAAAGTTTGATAGTGTCCATATTCAGGAAGGGTTTCCTCATCACATAAGTACAAACCAGTAAACCAACTACCTTTGGCCTCTTGCTGTCTTTGGATGGCTTTGCACCGTAGAAATCACTGACCTCAATGGAACCTGCAGGCAGGGTCAAATGTTGTGGATTTTTCTGTCACTTTGACACTTAGCCCTGGAACCTGCATACATTGTGTCCTCAAAAATATGTGTGAACTTTTTAAAATGGGGACGGGGAAGGGGGAACAAAAGAAAACCCCTCTTCTAAGAAATGAACACCATCAACAAACTGTTTTCAGGTAGTCCCACAGTGGCGCACTAAGGTTGACCAACAGAGCCCATGGCGACAGCGCCTGGCAGCTCAGCAAAGAGCTGAATCCCACTGTAAAAGAAGTCAATCCCAATCAAACAGATTAAGATGGGGTACCCGCTAAGTGTTATTTTCCGGGCACCTTGGGCACTGCCTGCATAGGGCATGGCGACAGAGTCGTGGCCATGTTTCCAGACACGCAGATGCTCTGAGAAGCCTTCATTCAGAATGTTGGACTGTGAATGAGGACCACACGGCACCTACAGCCTGCCGGCGCAGCCTCTGCAGTGCCGGTTTTCTGTCCTCTGCGGACCTCCAGGATGGCTGCAGCTATATTGATTTTGATACAAAGACTTGGCCACTTATTAATGCGGGCTTCATAACGAAACAATGCACCAGTACTAAGAAACCATTCAGCTGAAGGAGACATGCCAAGCTTCCAGAGGCTGTCAAATTCCACGGTTCTTCTGCACTCCCAAGTTCCTTACCCTGTTGATGTTGGGGGTGGGGGTAGGGGGAGTCAAAAGAACCACAGACCTATCCCTCCATCATGCTGCTGTCTTTGAGATGTGCACTGAGAGGAAAATGAGAGCCACAAGCATTGCACAGGTGGGAAACCCTCGCCTCCTGACAACCGTCCTTAGTGTAGGTAGTATTTTCTCTATCGAGTTCCCATTAGGAATTTTATGCCCAGGACTGACAGCACATCATCTGAGCTCCATAAAAGTGACCTGGGGGCTTCAGTCTGTCATAAAGAGAAGTCCCTGATACTGTTGAGGCTGGGCAATTGGACATCAGAAGGGGGATTCATTGCATTATCCGAGGCACTTCTTCAATGCGCATTGGGGCATCAGGCAGACTTAAGTATCTCTGTTTCACAGAAAAGAGGTGCTACAGCTTCAAATGTCAACCCCAACCCAAAGCAACGGCCATTCAGCTGATGCCGTCACTTGGCCACCCCACCTGTGTGAGTGTAGAACTGGGCTGCATAGAGTTTTGTCCATGGCTGATGTTGCTGAAGTTGCTCACCAGAGGTTGCTTCAGAGACGCCTCTGGGTGGACTTGAGCTTGCAACCTTTCTGGCCAGTCGTTGAGCATGTTAATCATTTGAACCACCCAGCCCTTTGCCTGGTATCAGGCATAAAGCCTGGAGATTTTCCCATCAGCTGCACAAATTCATTCATCAGTCCCACCTGATTGATCCACTGGAAGATAACCTAGTGGCTGGGGAAGTAATTAATTAATTACACATACAGTGATGTGGGACTTTCTCGATCACTCCCTTATCTAACACTGATTGCTTCTCTACACCTGAATTCTACGCCGGCACTTCATTCTCTAAACACCGATGGCAGATCCTTGGGTGCAGTGAGCAACGATTCCACAGCAGGGAGAGTCCAAGAAGAGCTTGTTGGTCACCATCATCACTATGGGACGTGAAAAAGGGCCAGGTCTGGTAGACACTGCAGGTGAGAAGGGATTGCGTCTACCTTCATCAGAGCGGCCCCTCTCCTCCAATTAGAGTCTATGCCTTCGGATCAGGGAGAGATAGCTTTGCCATGGACCCCCCTAGTTACAAGACATGGGGATTCCTGCAGGGGAGCACAGTTTGCACTTGATGACTAACCTTGTGGCGGTCAGAATCCACACACGGGCTGTGGAGGAAAGGTCTGGCGATTCACTCCTACAAAGACTGAACCTAACCAAACTCACTGCTGTGAAGTTGATGCTGCCTCATAGTGACCCTACAAGACAGCGTCGAACTGCCCCTGTGGATTTCTGAGGCTACAGCTGTTTATGGGCTAGAAAGCTTCCTCTTTCTCCAGTGGAGTGGCTGGTGGTTTCAAACTGCTGACCTTGGGGTTAGCAGCCCACTGTGTAACCTGCTACTCCACAAGCTACATTAAAAAACAAAGCAAAACCCTTGGAGCAATTCTACTGTGTAGCATGTGGGTGGTCAGGAGGCAGAATGGACGAGGCTGCCACAGGCTGGGCTTGAGTGCTTTATTTCCCACAGGCCGGTGCCTGGCTTGCTCCTGGCTGCACACTTCTTTTGAGTTAGCTCTATGTCAGCTGTTCATTTGAAGCTTCGTTTCATTGACCTAAAACTAACAGAGGAGCTCTAATGGAACTGGAAGGCAACCTTCTCATGACATTTTGGGATTCATAAAGAAAAGAAAAAGGAAATTGGCTGATGGCTCTTAAAAACGCAAATTCAGCCAGGGGCAAATTCTTGGAAGCAAAAGGCATCCTTTGTAAACCTAAGTATGAAATGTAGTCCCCACAGAGAGCCACGTAGTGATTTAATTTACGCAACTTCACTGTGCAAGCACGCTTCTGGGAGGATCTTTAAGGATTTTTTCAGGCCGCATTCCTGTGACGGAGTAATTGTGGCGGGTTGTTCCGGCAGACTCAGACCTTCCACAGCCCGGCCCCAGACCACCAATTGCATTAGTACAAGCCAGAAGGAAAGACAGCATTGGGCGGCTGGAGGCATTAATCCACAGGGTCGTTCACCTGCTGTGTTTCTGTAACTTCTTAGAACATGAAACCATTTTCTTTTTTCCCCACTTTAGGTCTAATGCTGCACACAGGGAGAGTGGATGACCAATCACCCAAAGAAGGCAATCGTGGAAATGACGCCCTCAGCCCAGAGCCAGGGTGCTGCGACAGAATCCCTTTCCTCAATAGCTTTCTGCTCTCATTGCAAAAGGTCTCACATGCAGTGTAAGTCCACCGTGATTCCAGCAGGACCCTTTAGCCAAGCCCCCGCCATCCTAAGCACACCAGGACTTCCTTTCCTGGGTCTGCAAGTATCTGGGGTGTTATCTGGGCAGTATCAGCATCAATGATTACAAGGCACTTAGAATGCAGCCAAGGACCCCTGGTGGACTCGAATATGAATTTTATTAATCCATTTTATAAATGGATTTATAAATCCACCTTTTCAGGCATAGGGGTATTTGCTTCCTTAAAAGGTTCCACTAAAGTATACACCTTCAGACATCATCTTTGTTTCAAATGACTGAAAATAGTTCAATGTAAACTTTGGGGAGCATTCCCACTGCCTTAAACACTTAGTACTGCGACCTGGGCGCAGAAGGGAATGGTACACTTCATCATTATTAAAACAATGCACAGCCATGAGCCCTTTCACTAAGTGAACGTACTGAAAGCGTGTAAAGGAGAATGCATCCACTCCTCCTTTTGACGCTCAATCACTCCTTACTCTCACTTTGTTTCTGCCATAAGCAGAACGCTCGTGGGACTGACAAGGAGCGTTTCCAAAGCTCCTTTCAGAGTGGTTGGTAGAGCTGCCCATCCATCCATCAAGGGCCTGAGTGACTTCTTGGATGGATCGCTTTCACCACATTCTTTTTACCACGCGCATACAGAGAAATCGACTTAGCTTTAAGAGACAGAGGGGGACAGCAATTAAAAGCATAACAGACTTAAAAAGGCAACTAACCTTTTTCCACCTCATTCAGATTAGCAGCTGGCAGCGACAAAGACAGAAGAGACAAAAGACTTTTTACATTGGCATACAGCAGCAGAGCACAGGAAGCCGGCGTGCAAGGCGGCATTAACAGCAGAGAAGCAGGGATGGGGCGGTGGGCATGGGGGAAGGGGGGTGAGCTAGCAAACTGGAGCCCGGCTCAGACTCCTTAACTACAGCCGGCCCACATGCACAAACATGGAGAAAATGAGGTCAGAGGTAAACAGCATCACAGAGAGCATGCCTGTGTCTAGACCAGAGGACGGCACCCCCACAGCTGTAAGTGTCCAAGCATCTGTCGTGTGCTGTGTGGGTGTGGAGGCACATCTGAGAGAGTGGAGGAAGGGCAAGCTAACAGCTCAAAGCAGCAGAGTGAAGGTGCTCTCCCATGGCCCTCAACAGCTGTCCTCAGTCTTTTTATCCCTCTTTTGCCCGGGAACTTTCCATTTGCCTGACTGTACGCAGTGGCCCAGGAGGCCCTCCAATGGTTTACCATGGCGGCCCGTTTTGTATCATACTTGCACGGGTCCCTAGGAGGACTGAGAGAATTAAGACAGAGCCAATCCAGGGTGCTGACGTTTTGCATACATGGATAAGTCACTGTTTTTCAATCCGACGCCTAAGTCAGCCTGAAAGCGTAAGGAAAGGGGGTCGATTTCCCAACGTCACAGGGCTGCCAGGCACACAATTCCCAATGTGATGGGTGTGAGTTGTGTCATTTGCGGGGCTCCTGGAAGACGCAGGCAGCAGTAAGGCTTTCTTTTGAGAAAGGACAGGATGGTGAGGCATGTGCAAGTCAAAAGTTTAGAAGGAATTAACATGATTTGTTCACACGTCCAACATCTTATTTCCGAGTCCTACGTGTAACGACTTCTATTTGGATTCCTGGTGAATGAGATTTTTAATAGAATCAACATCGCCGGGACATCACTCGCGATCAATAGTCACACCCAGTGGGCATGGGAGAAGCGGGCGAATAATGGACCGAGTTGGGTAGGGAAGACCAGCGTTGATGATCAGGGTGGAGAGTGCACAGTGCAGTTTAGACACTAGAAAAACTATACAGACCCTTAAGATATATGTGGCCAATTCACTGGACTGACAAAAACGAAGAGTTTCTCCTCTAATAAATCAATAACTATTTACTGTGATATATTTTGGATTCAGGGCTGACATAACACTTCATAAATCTCCAATGGTGATTCGTTTTATTTCAGATCTCTCTCTCTCTGAGTTTTATAGCCTGCTCACCATACGCCTGCTTCTCTGACAAGTGTCAGTTTGCTTTCTGATTTCAGAATTTTCTCCATTAGCCAGATCATGAACAGTCTGGTACCAAAATAGGGAAACAAACAATCAAAAAGTAGCTTTTACTACATTAATTTATACACATCTTTCACGGTGTTTGATTTGCTCCAAATGAATAAGAGTGCAGTTTCTCTTTGCAATGACTTTGGACTCTCGAATAAGAAAGAAGAAAACCCTTCCAAGAAAAAAAATCAACTTGTGACTGGAATGGGTTTTAAACAATTACAACATAATTAGAGTTCCTGAATGCAGTGGGGTTTCTGGTCCCAGATTGCATGGTCATTAATCAGATTCCAAAGTTAAATCTAAAACAATACAGTCACATCAAAAGAAAAAATTTCCCCTAACTGCAGATGTGTATGGAGCAGGATATGAAACTCTTAGAGTTCAATCATACAGTCCTATAATTAAATGCTCATCTATGTGCTACATTGCTTTCAGAATCTGCAGATGGTTGCTTGAGATCTGGTAAAGGAACTCATTTCACATGTGCACTAGAACACTGTAGTTCACAGAGGAGGTACAAAGAGCCCTGTGTAGATAGCTAGATTAATAAAAAGACTCAAATGCTGCATATCTCTTAAGACCTAGTCCAAAGTTAAATAAACAAAAACAAACTAATAGCCATTGAGTTGATTCCAACTCATGGAGACCCTACATGACACAGTAGTACTTCCCCTGTGGACTTCTGAAGCTGAAAATCTTTATGAGAGCAGAAAGCCTCATCTTTCTCCAGGGGTGTTGTTGATGGGTCCAAACTGCTGACCGTAAAGTTAGCAATCCAGAATGACAGTTCTGATTTTCCCACGTTCCTCATGCCCAGTTTGCTCTATTGAGTTCAATACTTTTATTTAACCTTTGCACAGATTATGGCTAACGGCATAGTGGATCCAGTTGGGCAGCTAGCGTCAAGGCCCGCATTTCAAGGGAGAGAGAGGGGATTTCCTGCCCTGGTACACACAGGGAGCAGTTCTACACTGTCCTATAGGGTCACTATGAGTCAGCATCAACTGGATGACACTGAGTTTGCTTTTGTTTCATTAAACCTAGTGCTCAGTGCAAGTTCCCACAGAATAGCTTCTATAGAGAGCATACAAACAGCTATGATTGTGGCTAACAAAAAAAGGGGGGCTTGTTAAGCTTTGGGGTTTTGTTATGTGCTTCAAGGAAAGCCTTGAGACAATCGGGATTGGAGCTTCCTAATAATTTCTCCGTGAAGCTTCTAATCGCTTTGGATGGGAGAAGGCATGTGCATAAGATGCTGCATTATCAAGGTGGGAACTTGGGAAACGAAGGCTGAGAAATAAAGACAAAGATTCAAAAGAAATGGAGCAGAGCTAAGAAGTGATACATCTAAAGATAAGACCAGGGGCCCTCAGCTAGAAAAATGATCATAAACACAAATCACAAAGGCACTTGAGAAAAGCAATGTTTTCATAAGCAGCTCCTCAGTAAGGAAATATGAATCAGTTCCTGGTTTCTCTGTTCTAGAGGGCCTTAGAGAGTGAAAATTTGCTGGCAATACTTAGGTTTCATTTTGTACCAGTGGTTAGAACTGGTTGGACAACTAATTAAGCAAGCTCTTAAGACCTTTCTATAAGGTTAGAACAAGGATGGAAAAGAGAACCACTCTATTCCTCTAAGAAAATGCTAGGTGATGGGTTTAAATACAAACATTGGAATTCTTGGGAGAACATGAATTTCTCCACCCAATGAAACTCAACTACCCAAGGACTGTAAGATCTGGATGTGCAGGCAAATGGCAAGTGTCCCAAGACTACTCATGTGAATGTGAAAGCGAAGTCACACCTGAACCTGACCCAGACACCTAAAACTGGGTGCATGTTGGGCAGGGGTGCATACTGGAGACACTGGGCATCCTTTCTTAGGGCAAAATCGGAACGCATGTTCAAATTCCCTTCACCCAGCAGTACACGGTCTATACCTATGATCATGACCAAACACACGCAAATGTCGACTGGAAACTTGTGTTTCCTTTTTTTCCTCCATAGAGAAATAATAAAAGGCTAAGCTTGGTCATCACAGGAGGGTTTACAGTTCAATGATTGCCTCACAACTCCACGGGAAAGTGCAGCAAATGGTGTCTTTTTGTCTTTCGTGGTTGAGGATGTTAGCCTCGGCCCTCTCATGGTTTTGTCTTCCTCTGCTACTCTTAACTATGTCATAAATCACACTGAAATACATAGAATCAGTGGGAGGCTACGTTATCAAGCTCAGCAACACGGAAATGGAAATGTTGATTAGAATAACAACTTTAAATACGACTGATGAAGGAAAAACTTTACAATGGTGATGTTTCTTGTTTGTGATCACCAAAAGGTTTGATTAAACTAGATATATCAACTTTGACTTTATAGCAAGTTGGCTTATCAAAGGAAAAAACGAAGCACTTTGGATAGTCTTAGGAGATATATCACGAAAAAGCAAAAAGCAAGCTGTCATCTAGTCCATGCCGACTCCACTCATAGCAACCCTGTAGGACAGGGTAGAACTGCCCCTGTGAGCTTCCGGGAGTGGAAAACCTTGTCTTACTCCCTGAGAGTGCTAGTGGTTTCGAACTTCCAATCTTGCAGATCACAGCCAACATGTAACCACTACACCTCACCAAAGAAACACACATAAATAGATGACTGTCCCATAAGACTCTCCAAAGTGCTCAATAGCTTTAGGCTTTGAGTTTAATTTAGTGAGACATGGGTTACAAGAGCAAAACACTCACTCGCTAGTGCAGAAAAAAGTATGAAGAGGAGCAAATCATATGCCTATAAAAAACTCCATATGAAAATATGTGTATCTGTATGTACACATGGAGAAATTACAACAGGGTTAATTTGATCAGCTCTTCTATGTCCCCTCAGGGAGATTCTTCTGCTTCTATGAAAACACCATGAGTCAATGTCACCTAGTTGACAGTGAGACTTTTCAAGAGATGGAGTGGAATAGAAAATTAACCATTGACTCACTCTACCACTTTGTCAGTGATTGAAACAAGGCCCTTCCTGACTGAGCTCAGCTGACCTCAGGGGATTTGGTCGTTGCTGAGGTGGTATTATGTACACAAACCTTTGGGTGCCATCTGGAGGTATTAAAATGGCCCATTATTCCAGGGAATTCAAGGGTGGGTTATCTCTCAAGAAGCAAGGGAAATGACCTAAGTCACAGGCTTTGCATGGGATAACCTGAGTTAGTTTTTAATTAAAATATACATATATACACACATGCATATGTGTGTGTATGTAGGAGTGTGTGTGAATGCGTATATATGTGTGTATGTATCCACACACAAACATATACAAACACACACACGAACGCACACATACACACACCCTACCCACGAAGAAATTTTTAAAAAATCTATAAAAATGAAAAAAGGCCATTATCCTTTATATCATTTTTCCACCAGTTTCATGCAGTCCCCTCTCAGAGAGATACGCAGACAGACAGACAAACAGGACAACCCAGGACCAGGCAGTGTTCTGTTCTGTTGCATAGGCAGTCATTTGGAGTTGGAACTCTCTCAACTGTATGTGTGTGTGTGTACATGCATGCGTGCATGTGTCGGTTTGTACAGGGGAAGGGAAGGCTTTGCACAACATGCCATTCGATTGCTCAATTGTGGGCACTCTCATTTCAGTCTGACTGTTTCTCTTTGCTGGACATTTTATGATGGATGGCTCCATCCCAACTCAGCTTGCTGGGTCTCTGTCTGGTTGGCTGCAGCCATCTGTAAGTCCTTCAGGTGTTTACATTCCTTCTAATTTCTAAGCCACCCACCAGGGAGTGCATCACAGAATGCTTTACGAAGCACATGGCATGGGGTGGCTGGGGAGCTCGCACACAGATACACTGACGGATGGCATGGCACTTCTCAGTCTCCATACCTGTGTACTCAGGTGGGCAGAGGCACGTGTAGTTATTAATCCCATCGACACACGTAGAATTATTTTCACAGTCATTATCTTCACAGTCATCAATATTGACTTCACAATTTTCTCCTTCAAACCCATCAGCACAAATACACCTGCGAGTTGGGGAGAGGAAAGGCAAAAACATGAGTTTCTGATGCATTTTAAAACATTACTAACTTAAATAATGCAAAATAAGCCTAAATATGGTCATCAATTATATGGCTTTTAATAACAAGAAATCGATTTTAAAAATGTGTTTGAATGATATGTTGTAAGTATTTAAGGTTATGTTCCCAAACACAAAATCATTATATATAAAAATCATTATATATATAAAAAATGATATATATATATATAGGCTACATGACAGCAAATGGCTTAGTGACCCTACAATTCAATAAATTCAATATATTTCCAGGTCCACAAACAAGCTAATTTATGGCACAGCTCTCAGTCCTTTACTTTCTATCTGTGCTCTAATAAAATAAGTCATACTTCTTGACTCACAGTGATGAGGAACTGGCTGTAGTTAGAAGATTAAAACCCTTTCCAATTTTAGTGTATGTGCTGGCGAAGCAAACGCTAAAACCTGGTCTACCTATGTGTTATGTCTGGAAACAGAAACAACAACAACAACAAAGAAATTAACAAATAAAATGTGAGCTTCTTCCAAATTAGGAAATATGAATGTTCCAGAGCATGATCATCAACTATGAATGCTTAGTCTGAAGAAATACAACGACCCCCAGGCACCAGACGTTGTGCGTGCACTCCTGGATCAGTTTCAGAATAATTTTTGGTTAAAGTCTATATAAAAATAAGTAGATAATTTCATAATGAAATGCAGAAACTAAATATATTTCCTCTAAACAGTGACAGTTCTAACAAGCTTTAGTAGCATATTAGCATTCTTATGTGAAATTATTAGTGCGATTTAATAAAAACTCTGTTTCATAATTCATGATGGACATCTGCAGTAATTTTACTGTATGATTAAATAACTCCCGATTAAAAATGTTCACCGCATGTTTGTCTACGCATATTGTAGATTGGAAAGAGAATCATGAATTTTCTATTTCAAAGGGACCTACATTGTATCATTTGCATGCTGTGTGTTAAAGTAATAGAAAAAGCAGAAGATAAACGTATGATATGCAGGAGGGGGCTAGGGGGCTGTAATAAGCATAACTGAGTCAATACTTTGTCTTGCCATAATATCTGATGTCACCAGAAATTCATGATCAAAATATGTGCATGCGTTTTAGGTCCTGGTTTATGGTATCTCCTGAGCCGAGAATACTACACCGTTCAAGTTTGGGTTATGTTTTTTAGTGTTAACATCGCACGATTTCTAAGATCACTACTCGAGTAGTGTCTGCAGGACCGGTGAATTATTTAATACAGCTCTTTGAGCCAAAGTCTCCAACTCTTACCAAATGACTTTTTCCTGCCTGGGTCTCTTAAGAAGGTGGGGAAGATACTGATAGACTTTGCCTATGAGCAATTGTGAACAGGCCCCCCTGGAGTGGCATCCTGCTGCATAGAAAACTAGCCCTCTGAGAAGCAAGAGGAGGGATCTCATTACCAGCAAGAGCCAAGAGTGGAGTTCATCCTCAGGACCTGAGATCCCTGCAGAGTGAACCTCCAGGATCCAGAATGTAACTGTACTATCAGAGGAGCAGCAGCAGAACCAGGAACCAGAGGATGGAAATGAATGATGAACTTCCCAACACACAGAGCAAGTCGAGCTGAGTGCTTTGGGGCAGGAGGCTGACTTGTGGAGGAAGGGACCTTGGGTACTTAGATGGGGACGTTGGACTTGCTGACTCATAGAGGTTGAGCTGAATGCCTATGGACTGAGGCTTGCAGGAAGTGGTAAGGCCTGTTGAGCATTGATTAGTCGACCTGAGTGAATTTTGTGATGTGTCCTGATAAACAATTTTAGCCTGAGTATTTCTGACTTCTATTACAATTGTTAACTTCCTTAATAAACACTTTTAACAGTGACATTTGTCTGTGAGTTCTGTGTAGCTATTGCCATGGGTATTATAACACGAAGAGCTAATACATAGAACATTTATTCAGCAATACAGTGTCTTATCTAGCTTAGGCTCTTTTTACATATAGTTTCCTTTGATGTGAAAAAAAGAAGAAACGAAAGCCAGTTTCCTTAGTTATTCTTCACTCAATACTCTAGAAAGAGGAGCTCAAGGCTAATGCCAAGAACCTACCAGAATCCATCTTTTTCCCCTTCTTTCAAGTGGCAAGTTCCTCCGTGATTGCAGGGGTTACTGATGCACGCATGGATCGGGATGTCGCAATCCTGCCCCTGGAGAAGGAAGGGCCAAGGAACATTTCGTGTTAACAAAGCCGTTCTCGGTACACCGTGTCATCACCACAGAATTGTGAGAGCACACAGTGAAAAGCTCTGTTTTCAGGCTAACGCTCCTGCAACGGCTTCTACTGACCTTGAAGCCGTATGGGCAGGTGCATCGATAGAAATCGACTGGATCATTGTTGCAAGTGCCGTCGTTTTTACATGGATTTGATAAACAGGGGTTGCACTTAGCCAGAATATTAACGTCCACAGGGCCTAAAAATAAGTTGAGAATGATTAGAAACCTATGTTGTCTTAGAATTATCTCTATCCCTTAATGGAACGGGAAATTTTAGGCAGAATGATCGGTTGCCTATCTCCATGACAAACCAGGTATCGGTGTCATCAGGAAGTTCACAGGTGGTCTGCGAGTCTCTCTGACAATTGAGAGGGACTCAGGCTCCTACTACAGAAGGTATTAATAATAGCTGATGTTAATGGTATCAAAGTCACACGGTCAGTTCCCTCAGAGAGTCAACATGTTCGTGAGGCTGTGTTCCATGACCTTGACCACCTGGCTGGCCTGGGAATGCAAGCCATTGGTCCTAGAAAGGGCTGTGTGTGTGCATGCTAGGTTACAAATAAATATAAAGTCTCCATCATCCTAAGAGAAAGAAAGTCCCTGTCCTGAGAACTAGACAGTAATCTTAGTTTCCTACAGGAGCTACAGGACAGTGCCATTTTCATGCATGTGGACATGTGCCACAATGTAGTTTGCATTACGTTCATCCCCTTACACTTTGGAATAATATTTTTTTGGGGGGTGAATGTGTTCATTTTTCTCTTTTTATTAGTTGGGATCTAATACATATATCATTCCATATTTCAATCATGGAAATTGAAACTGTACAATTGCCACCACAATCAGTTTTCAGACAATCTTTTTCTAAATGGACCCCTTGACACCGTCTCCCTTCCACTCCCCCACCAGCGCTGAAATAATGTTTTCGTCCCATTAAGGTCCCCAGGTGATCAGGAAAGCTCTGTATCTTTGTCTCTGTGCATACAACACCATAGTAACGATCTCCATTTGCAGAGATCCTTGGAGACATTAAGAACAAAAAACAAATCCAAACTCTCATGAACCATAACCGGCCTTCTCAATGGAAAATTTTGGCAAAAGACGTTATCTTTTGGTTGCACAAAAGTAGTCTATAAACGGCTGGTCGGCTGGAAACCGTACCGTCCTCCAAAAGTTATATCCTCGAGCTGCTACTTTTTCGTTTATCTCAAACCATTTTCTAGGACGTCGCCCAGACATCCCACCATTCAATAATTCAGTCATATCAAGAAGTGTTGTTCAGTCGCTCCACAATCAGTTTCCCAACTCCTCCTTCTTGTTCTCCTTGATAGCAGCTCCTCAGTCCTCTCCCCTGCCGTGCCCTCTCCCCACTAAAATCCTTACTCTAGCTATTATCTCTTTAGAGTCACCCATCCTGGGCTAATGTTTGCGATGGATCATTGGACTTCCTCTTGAGAAGTTCGTCGCAATAGGATGCTGGGAGAGGGGGTTTTACTTCGAAAGCACCAATACTTCACGGCGTCAACACGAACTCCGTTCCTGCTGATGTTGGTCCTGTACTCCTTTCTCAGTGGGACAAACCGTCATCATGCCAGGAGCACTTCCCCTGCACTCCATACATCCTCTCCAGCAAAGCCGCCCTAGTCCATCTTAGAACACAGACTTCTCACCCGCCCCCGCCCCCACCCCCAATCACTGCGCTCACCTCTCAGGCACTTTCCACCAAATCATTGTAGCACCTCAGCGCATAGGAGCAACCTTGGATCTATTTGTCCCCTGGGTGAGGACCTACACCTGCAGGTTGTCAGTCCGCCCAGAGAAACCATGCCTTTAGGAGCCTGGAGAAATGGGCACTCCACTGCCAGGGAGTTGATTCCAACCCATAGTGACTCCCAGAACTGCCCGCACCGGGTTACCATGGGTCTAGTAGTCTTTACAGGTGTAGACTATCCCATCTCCCTCCATTGGAGTGGTGGTGGGACAAACTGTCCCCTTGGTGTCTGAGCGCTTAACTGCTGTATCATCAGGGCTCTTTAAAAAAGAAGCTACTAATTAATTACGTGCGTGGAATCCTCATGCGTTTAGGTCGACCTGGTACACAAGACCTCTGGAAAGCAGTGGAAAGCAAGGATGTGACTTTGAGGACAAAGTGCCCCTGACCGAAGCCACGGTGATTTTGTCACCTCACATGCTGGTCAGCAAGTGAGAAAGACTGACGAAAAATGGAGGCATTTGAACTCTGGTGTTGGTGAAGAACACTGAAAGTGCATGGCTCGCCCAATCACAAACAAATCTCTCTTGGAAGAAACACAGCCAGACTGCTCAGCAGAGGCAAGGATAGCGAGACTTCTCAATGACTTGGGCCATTTTGCTCAGAGAGCAGTCCCTGGAGAAAGGCAGCCTGCCTGGGAAAGTGGAGGGGCAGAAACCAAGAGGGGGGCCTTGACAAAAATGGATGGGCATCGTGGCTGCAACAAAGGGCTCAGATACAAGAACTGTTGTGAGGATAATGCAGGTCGGGAGTTTTGAACTGCTGACCATGAGATTAGCAGCCCATCATGTAAGCATTGTGTCACCAGGGATCCATAATTTTAGCACCACTCACTCACTGCCATCGAGTGGATTCTGACTCATAGTAATCCCATCACAAAGGCAAATTGGAGCTGGCTGCTTTTTCATTCATTTCAAATGCACTGGACACCCTCTTTCTATGCGAGGAGATGCAGACATTTGGTAAAACTTTCTGGGCTATTATAATCCATCCTCTGGGGAATGGAGATGAGCACGAAGGGGCAGCTAGTTACCCACTGGGTAACAACACTTGCCTGATTGCTCATGGTTTTATGATATTAAGAATTACAAAATTGATTTGTAATTTTGGGGCGTGTTGTGAGAGGGCAGTTCTCTTTGTTCTTGTGTTGCTGCTCACTGAAGAACAACAGCTTGGGGGCTGACACACTCCAACCAAATGTCAAGCTTGTCTCTTTCAAAAATGAATGGTTTCCAAGCCATAGTAAGACATTGCCAACCCATTAGCCCTCATGGGATATGTGCAATAAAGGGGGAAAGAAATCTTGTTTTACACACATACACACACACACACACACACACACACACACACACACGGCACTGAAATGAAAACACCCAGTCCCCAGTCCCGGCTTGCAGGACTGATTTAAGATTTGGCTGTGACTTGAGAGAGCAGCCTATAAGCATCAGCTATATGGATGGAGGTGTGTTGAGCTTAATAATTCAAAGGGAAAATAAGCGGAAAGTTTGGTTAACAATTTGTCTGTGTCAGTCGCATAAATCTTTAATGGAAGAACTTCTGGGCATCAAATCCATTAGCGTTTGTGGGCAGACTTGCTTACTTGACTCAAATCACTAGCTATGCACCTGACACCAACATCACCACCCACCGAGACTCATAGCTCACCGTGATTTATTACAGAAAGCTGCAGCACAATTTCTAACTGTATCCCAAAGCCTGCCTTCACGCTGGCATCCTGGGAAACATGAGCCAAATAACAAAATCTGCCAGCACTGCCCTTGTCTAGAAGTCAGAGGTACATCAAAGACAGCTCAGGGAACAGGAGAAGGAGTATTTGATGTTGGGTCTAATGATCTTTTGGGCAGTTTTAATTTTAAAGCCCTAATTCTACGTTCCACTTGATTTTGCAGGACTGAATTTCTTAAGTTATTAGCATCAAATGCACAAGTCATTCATTTATCAAATATTTATCAAGGGCCTTCTCAGGGGCAGGCACGAGGCTAAGTTTCGGGGATTCAAAGGTAAGTGAAACAGCTTAATTTCTGAAAAACTTACCATTAAGCAAACAATATTACATGGTATATATACATGTACACATACACACATAGAGTCCTGGTCTCATGGTCGTTCAATGCATGGATTGAATGGTCATCAATTCAAACCCACTTATGGATTTGTTTGAGAAGAGAACTTGCAATCTGCTCCCTTGAAGATTATAGACTAGGAAACCCTGTAGGGTTGTTCCACCTTGTCGTACAGGGTCACTGAGTACAGCCTAACTGAATCCTCAAAGGGACATTTCTACTAAGACTTTAAAGAGTCATTTACCACAGACCTGCCCAAAGTCCTATGTAGTTTGAATCCCTATTCCTGATGGTTGTGTTGATGGGTGTACACAGTGGATCAAAGTAAACTGAAGTCCTTGCAACATCAGTCTTTTCCACCTTTGTTAGTAGGCTATTTATTGGTAAAGGTGAGGTATTTTTGTTTGCTTAATTTTGAAGAGTAATCAATACTAAAGACAGAGCCAATCCCGAAGTCTTGGATCTTCATTAGCAAATGCTTCAAGTCCTCTTTGTGTTCAGCAAACAAGGATGTCATTTGCTATCACAGGTTGTTCATACGTCTTCCTGGAATCCAGACGCCATGTTCTCCAGAGAATCTAGCTTCTCAGGGTAAAGCTATGTTTCAAGGATTGTTCTGTGGTCTATATTCTGTATGTTCAGGTTCTGTGTGGGCACAATGATGTGTCCCGGAATTCCCATTCCTTGTATTATCATCCATAGATACAGCCACACAATCAAAAATTTTATATAGTTTACAAGACACAAGTAAACATGCTTCTGGGATTCTCTGCTTATAGTCAAGGTCCATCTGACAGCAGCAACGATATCCCTTATTCCACATTCATCTTTGAAGATGTACAGCCAGAATGCTCCTTAGAAGCAAGGACATGGAGACTTTGTCTCAAGTCATGTGGGCATATAATATAATAGAGAAACAAGTCCCTAGAGCCGGACATCACGGTCAACAAAATAGAGGGACACTGGGGCTGCCACAAAGAGCTCAAACACAGGACGACGGAGAGGCTCGTGATGGAAGGTACGGTGCTCCGCTCCTTCTGTGGTGTCCATGCTCTCTGGGAGTCAGACCTGACTCGCGGATACCTAACCAGTGCAGTTTCACCACATGAGATCAGGGAAAGGTGTATGCTCCCAGGAGGCCCAGGTCTCCTTCATTCATTGGGCAGCCTTGGAAGGGATGTGTACTTTCAGTTTGTAATGGCCATGTAGCCCCGGGAGACGCTTGTGATTCTCAGGTAAGCTCACACATCTTTCTTCTTTCATGTTCATTCTTAGCTCCACGTGGCTTTCCACAGACTCCCCAGATGGCCTCATGGACTTCACACCGTTGTGATTCCATTAGTATTTGGTTGAGACCTTGATTCTTAAACTCTTATATAGCTTTCTGAACAGCAGCAAACTTGCCCCTTGTTTCAGAGTTAGCTACTGAAGTCTATCTCTAAGTAGAACAGATGGTTTGGACTTTGGACCATTGTCTGAGCACCTTGGAATGATACTCAGCACACACTGGGAACTCAAGTAACATTTGGTTGGATGACTGTAAGAATGGACCACTCCTTCCTAATCAGATGGCTTACACACATTATAAAATATTTGTTGGATATTAAATTAAATGCCCTGTCACTTAGTGCTTTATATTAAAGAAGAAGAAGAAGAAGAAACCAACAAACAGGAAAAAAGAGTGTTGTCATTCACTTGGTTCTGACTCACGGCAACTCCACGTTTCCAAGTAGAACTATATTTTTGCTTGCTTGTTTTTCTCAATAGCTGGGCTCATTTGCAGGCAGATACCCAAACTTTCTTCCCTATTGCTTTTGGGTGAATCCTGACCACCAACTCTCGGTTAGTAGCTAAGTGCTTAACTGTTTGCACAACCTAAGGATTCATAATCTGATAATGAACTAGTCCCAGCTGAACAGTCCCTGGCTGACCTCGCACAGGTTCAGTATTTTACTATGTGGGTTAGACACGCGTGCACCATGGCTTATCGTAGCTCCCATTTGCTACCCTGTTTTCTATCTCTGATCTGCGGTGGCAAGTTCCCTGTCCAGTACGACAGCCTCCAATTGTGTGCTCACCTACTAACATTTGAATGATTGCAATCATTGTTGCTGTTGTGAGGTGCCACTGAATTGTTTCTAAGTCATGGAGATCGGATGCACAACATGGTCTCGACCGGTGCCATCCTCACACCTGTTCCTGGGCCTGAGCCCATTGGTGCAGCCGCTGTGAGTCCATCTCCTCCAGTGCCTTCCTTTTTTTCACTGCCCTTCTACTTTAGCAAGCATGATGTCTACATGTCCAACATATGTAACAGGAAGTTTTGCCATCCGTGCCTTCAAGGAGCATTCTGAGCTTACTTCTTCCAAGATGGATCTGTTTTCTATTTTGGCAGTCCATGGTCCTTTCAGTTTTCCTTGCCAGCACCATAATTCAAAGTAATCAGTTCCTCACTCTTCTTGATTCAATGCCCAACTTTCCTGTGCATGTGAGGCCGCTGAGAAAACCCTGGCTTGGGTCAGGTACACTTTAGTCCTCACAATAACAGCCTTGTTTGCAAGACCAGGCTGGTTGACACTGCCAATTTTTAGGTTGTCAGTCAAGGGCAAACCGTTTATGTTACGTAGAGACAGGGACAAAAATGAAATAAAATGTAAAGTTTAGTTCTTTCATTGCTCTTGTTACATGAAGTTCTTGACAATCACTGGTTAATAGCTACTTGTGGTAGCTGGTGATTTTATGTTCAGTAAACACGCTTGGCTAGGGGTGGATTCAAATCTGCCAATCAAGTGGTAACCTGATGACACCTCCTTGGGGGTATTGCCTTTTGGATAAGAACAAGGAACTCTGGGAGCAACTTTCCTTTTGGCCATTTTACCCTCCCCCTGACTGGGACTTCATGTGGACTCAATGTCTCCCTCCAAGTGTGACCATATGTGTGTCATCCGACCTTGAGAGCTGTCAGTGCCCTGACATGCTTCTACCAACCTTGGACCCGCAGCCCTGGGATCTTTCTGCTTCACTCATCTGTATTGCCAGCCCACCGCCACATGGAGTCTGAAGAGGACCCTGTCTTGCATGAGACTTCCAGACTTGAATTGGACAGGGATAAGATGCCTTCTTGATATATAGTTACTTCTTGGTATATAGCTCTTTCTTATACACATGAGTGTTGCTAGATTTGTTTCTCTAGGCTACCCAGCCCAGCACACTACCGTATTGGAAAGTGTAGGATAGAATTTACTTTTGGACAAGACTGGTCCAAGTATCCCTGAAGCATATTTGCATTCACTGATTGAGGTGTGCTATACATAGGTATTCAATGGGAGGGAGGAGTCAAATTAGCTTTGTAACACTTCAGTTAAGCATTTATGTATGCATCTGTGGGGTCCCCATGATGGCCCAAGTAGCTCAATGCTCAAGTCTGAACTGAGAGATTAGCAGGTGGAACGCACTCCATGATCCCTCACAAGGGCTGGCCATCTGCTGCCACTGGGAGTCCGACATGATTTAATGACACCTAGTCTGACGTTGGCTGATGTCTATGTCTGCATATGAACATTGCACCTCTGAGAATATTCAATAACAATTTAAACCAAGACTCTGAGAATGAAATAAAAGTCGGCAAAATTGGGTTACTGTAAAATAGCGTTTTTTTCCCCCTGCAGAAAGATCTCCAGGGAGCTGTAAATTTTAAGAATGACTGATAATCATGAACATTCTTCAAGCTACAGTAGGAGCATCCATGAGCACCAACACACTCACTGCTATCAAGTCACTTCCAATTCATATCGACCCTACAGGACAGCGAAGAACTGCCCCCGTAGGTGTCTGAGACTGTAAGTGTTTATGGAGGAAAAAGCCTAATTTTTCGCCCACAGAGCAGCTGATGGTTTTGAACTACTGATTTTGTGGTTAGCAGACCAACCAGTAACTGCTATGCCACCAAAGAGGTGTAACAGAAATAGCTGGCAGTCCCTCACCTTTCCCAAGAAATCTCAAAGCAATTGGCGCAGTAACTGGCATGAGGGCCAGGTTTTCAGCTAGCCTCTCCTTTCCTACTTCCTCTTTTACATTCACCTTTCCCTGGCTCTACAAGTATGGTGGCCTGGCTCTCCTGCATCAGGAATCCTCTCAGGCCACTGCCCAAGGACACAGAGGGGATCACAAAGGGACAAATGGAAGTACTGGTTTTGTGCAAAGGTGCTTAGATCATCAAAACTCCTTGGGCTGCTTACCGCTAGGTTCACAGTTCAAAACCATCAGCCAATTCATGGGAGAACGATGAGGTTTTCCGAAAGATGAGGTTACAGTTTCAGAAACACACTGGGTCAGCTCTACCCTGCCTTTTAATCTGAGTAAACACCTTCAGATAAGAAGAGTCATCATCCCCACTCACAGATGAGGCACCCGAGGGCTAAACTAGTGAAGCCATTACACTAACGCGACCGAACTATCGAAACTCAAAACAGAGCTTCAACTCCAGGCAGGCTGGGCCCCCTTGGGGCAGAAGTATCTTACTTTGATTGGACTACCCTACTTAAAAACTCGAGCGTTGACAGCTTGCCTTTCCAGCTGGGTTGCCACATCTGGGGAGGCAAAACCATACTGCAAGCTTTCATTTTACACATAAGGCATGTTTGCTTTATCTGCTGATTATTTGAATACATGGTTTTCAGTAGTTTCCCTACCATCCATCTAACCAACCGTTATGCGTGGCTCCCTGAGAAGACGTCCAGAAATGAAGAATCAGTGTGACAACTGCACACCCATTGCAGGGAGAGCTTCATTCAGGCGTTTGGCTCTGCAGCACGGGAATAAATGAGGGAACCTCAAAAAGTTCCAGGAAAAATGGAATGAAAAGAGAATGTGATTTTTCCAAGGACTCCTTGAAGCCCCCTTATCTATAATACAAATGTACTACCACCGTTTGCTGTCTGCTTTGGTTAGCTGTTCGTTTATTTTTTTCCTCTAGTAGAAACCCAATTGTTCTATTTTTATAAAAAGAATGTTCTAATGAACCACAGCTATTAAAATCCAGTTGAGGATTTACAAACAGGAACAAGGGCGGGAACAGAGTGGAAGAAAGGCAGGCAAGGAGGGCTTTGGGCACAGAGTTGGAGCACAGGGAGTGGCCTGGGAAGCTCTATCCCTCTTACCTGGTGCCAGGAAGCCACAGGGCCCTGACAGCCCTAGGAGCAGGCCGGAGGTCCCGGCAAGGCAAAAGCAAAATGATTTAAGAGTTAGAGAGTAGACGAGGAATCTCCAGAACCTGCCTCCTCTGGATTTCTTCTTACAGTTTTTAGAAAGTATATTAATTTCTTTGGTCACTTACTGAGAGTCCCTGGAGAAGGCTGCTTACATCCTGCCTGGGGCACCTCAACTCCCTCAACGTGCAAATGGACAAAGTCCTTTGCCCTGAGTTTCCCAGCTCTACCTTTGAACTCTGGGCAAATGCTTTTCTCGCTCAGACTCATACGGCGATTAACTGACCAGCACACACAAAAACAGGAAAGGACAAGGGAGTCAAATCCATACCTTGACACGTGAATTTTTTGGACGGGGTGGTGAGCAAGAGTTTGTCGGCCATTTCTCCAGGACCAGCGCAGCGGGCAATTCCTGGTTCTTTATACTCCGACTTGACCCAGTCCGATAACCACTGCATGTTACAATCACAGTAAAGAGGGTTGGCTCCAATTGCTCTGGAAAGAAACAACATCACAAACGCAGACACACACGCACACACACAAATAGGAAGCGTTGTTATTTCCTAAGGGAACATAGCTCAAAGTGATGCTCCATAGACCGTTCCCAGGGATCTAGTGTGACGGGTCAGGGAGCTCCGGTGGGGAGTCCAGCTCACTGGGCTGCTAAGCATAAGGTGGGAAGTTCATACCCACCAGCCGGCCCTCAGGAGAAAGGTGAGGCTTTCTGTTCCCGTAAAGACGGACAGTCTCAGAAAACTGCACAGGGGGGTAATTCTGCTCTGTCCTATAGGGTCACGCGGAGTCTGAGTCAAGTTGATGGCAGTGAGTTATAATCGAGAAGAATATCAAACACTGGTGTTTCCCACCGTCTGGAATTCTGTTCCCCTGGGATTTAGTGAGTTAGCACCGTTGTTCACACCTGCTTAGGCCTTTCACAGAGACAGGCCGTCATTGGTCTACATGCAACTCGATCTCTCCTTCATCACACACTTATTTGCTGAGAGCATGATGCTACGTTTGGGGGCCGAGATAAATAATATGCTGCTTTGAAGCCCAAAGAACGACTGTGCAGAAGAGGTGAATGCATATGAAATCAGTTTTGTTAGGAACGTTATGACAGAAGCATTCATGAGGTGATTCTGAACCGAAGCGTGAATGACGTCTCTGTGCTAGGGGGCTGGAGGGCTACAGCTGCTAAGCTACGTGGTGGCTGAGGGTCGCTATTCACTGGATGGCCTAGGGCATTTTAAGTCAGGGAGCCAGCACATGCGAGGGATGGTGAGGCATCAGATGGACTCCTCAGTTCCTGGTTTTACGTACAAAGGCACCGGGACAGGCCAGGGCAAAGATTCCTCCCACTAAATCATGTGCACTTATTTGGATTGAAATTGGATGCCTCTCCCTTTGTAAAGCTTCTTGGTTTGGAAGGAAAGCAAGACCGAGTAGAACTGATTTCAGAGGCTGCAAATATTTTGCAAGGAGAAAGTCACCTCTTTCTCCCCAGGAGTGGCTGGCTGGAGGGCTCACGCTGCTGACCTTGCAGTTAACAGCTCAAAGGGGTGATCCACTAACCACCATGGATCCTGAACACCCTCCTAAACACAAACCAAACTCATGGTCATGAGTCAATGCTGAGTCGAGTCGTAGCAACCCTGTCGGGCAGGGAAGACTATTGATGTGGGTTTCAGAGACTGTAACTCTTGACGGGAGGAGCAAACCCCATCTTTCTCTGGAAGAGCTCAAGGAATTATAGGAAAACTGAGGTAATCGCCACCATAGCTAATGTCTAACGCAACATTACTGGATTCAGGACCGGGTCTGGTCCTATCTGCTCGGTTTCCTCTCAGCTGATCCTGATTGAAATCCATGATGCTGACACTACGTTCCAGACCTCAGTGTCTACTGAGTTCAGAGAAGTGAACGAGCCACCTTGCCAGGGTATGTTCAAGTCCTAGATTAAATTTAAGTCACAGTTGAAAACGTATTAATTTGATTTATAATATCTCATTGATCACGCTTAAGATTTACTACTTCCCTGCAGAGGATTTACCACTTAAGATTTACCACTCCCTCTGACAGACAGAGGTCCTCTGTCAGGCTCACGAGATGAGATCTTTACAGGAGCAGACAGCCTCCCCTTTCTCTCAGGCAGCCGTCGGTGGCTCTGAACCTCCTCCTTTTGGTTTAGCAAGCCAACGCTTAACCCGAAGCCCCACCAGGGGTGCTTTGTTCCGGACTTTCCAATGTAAGGGGGAACAACATCTTCTATTAGTCAGGCCCCAACATGTGCTTGTCAAACCACAGTACTTTATATTGCTGCAGTTTGAAGGCCCAACTTGAACCAGAGGGTGGAAGAGAGCCCACCCTGTGCACATGGAAAAGAGTTCTGGTGAGTCGGTGTGTTAAGCCTCAGGCTGCTAGGCCATGGGTTTAAATCCATCAGCTGCTCCTTGGGAGAAGGAAGAGGTCTACTTCCACAGAGATGCACAGACTCAAGCCTCCCACCCCCATCGCACCCCACCTCCCAGCAGCTCTCCTCTGTTCTACGGGATCACTGTGAGTCGGCACCAGCAGGCTGCCAATGGGTTCGGTTTGAGTTCCTGCCATACATATAGGTATGTCTGATGCAAACCCTTCTTCTAAACTGAAAAGGAGAGGAGCAGAATATGGTGCTCTGAGTCTTTCGACCTCATGCGCCGAGCCCTGACTGTGCCACGGAAAGACATTCATCAGAGCTCCCCAGGTTGGAGGGAGTGCAAAACACTGGCGCACATGACATTCCATGGCAGACCAGGACACCTATGCACAGCAGAGAAGGCACCAACATAGCAACCGCTGGGAAGGTGGTGCTGGACTCGGTCCTGTTGCACCCAGGGTCATTGACATACCCTAGATTCGGGGCCACACAAAGGTGTGGGAGCCATGTGGTAAACAGAGAGAGAACTCAGTCGAGGGAGGAAAGGGCCAGCACAGTCCACGGTGTCTCTTTGGTTCTCTAGTGCAGGCTGAACGCTTTATATTATCTTTCAAGACATGCACGATGGCGCATTCTGATCGTTCAGGACAAGGGATGGCAGAGGACTGGGTCTTCCAAACTCTTTTCCAGGGCAGTGGGGTCCTGGAACCCCTAGTTACACAGGAAGTACTCACAAGTGTGACAGTGCAGAGAGGTCGCTGAAGGCACCTTCGGGCACAGCAGAAATATCATTTCCATGTAAAGAACTGAAAGAAAATAAAAGGATAGCTGAGCTTTCCGTTCTCCGGAGGGAGTCCAGGACCACCTCCAGGTATGCAGGAGATTACCGTGATGAACCGTTCAAATAGGCCCAGAGGAGCGGGTGCTTGCAATCCACGATATTTGTGCAACTGGAGAGCTATGTGGGAAGGCACTAAGGTAGAGCCTGTTTCACACATGAGACATACATGCATCCCAGATGAAAGAATTCAAAATCAAGCAAGGAAATACAGACGTGTTTTTGAAAACAACACTAAAGAAAACAAAAGCACATGGGGTGGGGAAGTGCAACGCAAAAGCCTGAAACCAACAAGGGGGAGGCTGAGACCTGCTAACAACATGGATACCTCCACGTGGTAAAGCTTCCATGGAAGGCACCGAATCAGAAGTTTTGGAACAGATATCCCTAACACATAAGAGAGTCCCAACTCTAAAGGTGTTCTTTTTTGTCCTGCTGACACTGGATCAGCACTTGGCCACCCAGTGAAAGTACAGCACGTTAAGGTCACTCCTGTTTCCTCAGAGAAAGAATTGGTGCTCTATTCCCCCAAATGGCAGCCTAAGCAAAAAGCCTCTGGAGCAGGACAACTCTGTCACGTGCGGTCACCAAGGGTTGGAACGGACACGGCCAAACACAACCACATCCAAGTGTTTACAGAAAGGAAATGTGTAAATTGGAAAGACTACCCTGTCCACCTCTCTGTAACTCCCACCAAAGGACTGGCTGGGGCTAGGCAAACAGGGCATATGGGCACTCCTAGAGGGGATTGGTCAGCCTTACTTATCACTCCCCTGGCTCCAAAGATGAGGCATCTTTGAAGCAGAGAGGGAAAGCCCGGCACCACTGGAAGTACATGTTCCAGATCTCTGTCTTGAATTGGTAGAGGCCCAGACAAGAAGCATCAGCGCCAAGACTCAGGGCTGTGGGACCAAGCAATAGATGGGCTTCCTGGTCCACAGAGGAGAGGCCAAGGGACCATGTGGCTGAGAGACTGAGGACCTGAGAGAGAGACCTCATTGTTGGCTGAAAAGAGCCGTTGCTGTGGACCAGTAACTGTATCCTCCTGGTCACTGATCTTTACTTGTAATAACCTATTAACTTCCCTTAAAAAAAAACCCAGAAGTGTGAGTACTGCCTGTGAGTTCTGTGTGGACACTGCCAGACATTAGCCAACCCAGCACAGAAGTGGAATGCTGGGGGAGGAATAGTTGGTGTCCGAGTAGGCAGAGGAGGATGGAGTGTGGAGGTACGTCTGACCGCAGCCTCAGGGCAACCGGGAAGGCAAAGGTGGTCAGATAGGGCCTTGCATAGCTTTTATTTACTGTGAATAGAAAGATTTTAATTCGTACTACATAAAAATAGAAATAGCCAGCAGAACAAGAAATGATACTCTTGCTGGCCTTCAGAAATGAAATCTGCCCACATATATACACATGTGCATACATGTCAATAGACAAAGAAAAATATGTACAAACAAAAGAAAAAAATTGAAAACAAGTCTGGTATTAATTGATTAACTCAGTAGTCTGGAGTGAGATGAAGGATTTCAGATCAGAAGTAGAACTGTCATGTATGCTTAAAGGCAATCTTTTATGACAATAAAAGAACGTATTCTTACATTATACAGTTTTTTAACTGAAACTCTTTTCTGCATTCCATTCAAAATAAGTTGGAGCGATGGAGCACATATAACTTAATGTTACATATATATAAGTTAAAATGTTATATAATGACTTAATATAATAAATTATATAAACTCATATCATAACTTAATGTTGTATAACGACTCCAGCAATGAGAATTAGAATGGAGAAAGTTCAGTTTCCCGACATCAAAACTTACTAGACAATGCTATGATGAAACATGATGTTCCCAGTTTCAAATTTGTAGCAAATCTCTAATGCAAAGATCCTAAAATAATCATGAATTAATAAGGCAGTTAAATTATTAACATAACTTTTAAGTCCCCTGGGAGAAAGAAGCCATCTTATTAAATGTAAGATGCTTACAGTAATCGAAGAGACTTCAGTCCATCGAAAGTTCGGGAAGGAATACATCGGAGCCGGTTGTAACTGAGAATTCTGAAAGCAGAAGGAATTTGATTTTCTTAGCTATTGCAGAATAACCAAGTGTTATTCTGAACACAAATGCAGACTAACAAAAGTTATTTAAGTATCCTGTAAGTGGAAAGGTGTTGATGCTGAATCTATAGTTCTTCAGTGTGTCTTACCATGATACTATTTATGCATACCATAAGTGTGGGCAAAAGTGTCTCTTCTGTGGGCTTCACATATTTCTGATGCCTACATGATCTGCCCTGGAAGATACTTTTTGTTAAGTCCACCATGCCCACCAATTATTCCTGTATTTATTTTCTAGAACCCAACAAAGTGTGCAAACTTTGTACGTATGTGTTTGTTCCCGTGGGCTTTATGTATCCCTTTTTCCCAGCACAGGTCATGCTCCATAGGAGCTTTGATCTATCATGTGCACCAGGAAGGTCCAATGTCTTGTGGGAAAAAACATGAATGAACGTGCCACTGTTGTTCAATGAATGAATGCACCACTCAGTACCACGTCTTCACACTCACAAGGTGAGGAGCTGGGTCATGTTGCTGAAGCTCTGATTGGAAAGGGTACTTATCCGGTTGTTGCTCAAGTCTCTACAAGGAAAAAGAAAACAAGGAGTCTAACATTACCAGTCAAGTTGAACTCAGTGGTCCCACGGGAGAGACGGCCACTCTTGCCAGAAGTAATGGCGGCATTTCCCCATCAGCGGTTGTCTGAAAGCTACAAAACACGGGTCCCCTGCGGAAGATTGTGTTTTGCTCACAATTCTTCACTCCTCCTCCTTCTACAAGTCCGAGTAACCATAAAAACAAACATCCACAGACCTTATCCACTGCCAAGCAGAATAACAAGACAATAGTCATGGGTGTGGAGTGGATGCGGATGTAGGGTGAGGCTCAATGTATCACAAAGCAGAACTAACTGCTTCGTTGGCTTCTCTTTACTGGAACTTTTGCAGGAGCAGCTCTTTAGAGCTTATTTTTTTGGTCCCACTCGGAGGGTTTGGGCCACCAACCGTTAGGCAAGTAGTGGGGCACAAACCATTGGGGCCACTCGGGGACCGTCAGAAGGAGCTGCGAGCCATGCTTTAAGCCAATGGTGTAGAAGAAGCCATATCAGGCTTCCCTCCTGAGAAAAAGCTTTCAAAACAAACTCAGAAGCCTGAAAAAGCCGCCACTGAACACCTCTGTTTTAGACACACACGGGGTCATCCTACGTCACAGCCATCACTCTGTGGGAAGTTACTCCTTGAGAGGTGGAGTGCCGACCAGGGGTCACTAGTCAAAAACATTTCCGAGTCTTCCAATTCATATTTTTCTTTATTTCTAACTGGTGTGCGGCAATCACACACTGTCCTACAGCTAACCCAGTTTTGCTGAAGTGGCCCTTTGGAATTGCAGCAATTTAACGGTTTATTTAACAGAACCAAATGCCTCTCATCCATTCCTGATGCTATTAAATAAATAACTAGACATAGAGCAAGGGGGGTTAGGGGGCGTTGTCTTTCCCTTGATTTAATTAGTTTGCCTCTTAAACACTCTCCTATGCTTCAGAGTCAGTGAGACAATCCGCTCGCTCAATGGCAGTGGGTTTGGCTTCAGCTTTATGGATGTTCTTTGGTAAAGTATAGGGTCAGCCAGCCAGAGGGAGCCTCGCACTGAGAGAGACGGACGGACAGTAAGAGCAGGCTCTAGAATAACCATTCTGAGGATGGTGAAGGCCTAGCCGAGCTCCGTTCTGTTGTACAGGGTCACGATGAGTCGGATCGAACTCTATGGCGCTTAAAAACAACAACGAGGTCGTTGGTTTTTGTCTTTTAAAGGGAACTTTGAAAGAATAAGTAGCATATTTAATAAGCCAAATCTGCCTAGATTAAGGCCTGCATTTGAAAATGGACTCTCTCTTTCACCTAGCTTTCTAGACAGGAGTCCTGGTGGTGTCCTGAGTTTCATGTTGGGCTGAACCCACCAGAGGATCTGTGGGAGAAAGATGAAGCAATCCTTCAGCCCCTGTACAGCCTACAGCCTCAGGAGCTGACAGGGGACAGGTCCCCTCTGTCCGGGAGGGTGGCTATGGGCTGGAATCGGCTCAATGGCAGTGAGTGGGAGTTCTAGGAGTTCTTAATCCGGGGTTCACAAACAAAGAAAACAGTTGTCTTCACATTGATTCTAACTCATGGTCATGCCCTGTGTGTCAGGGCAGAGCTGCCCCCGCCCCCCGACCCCAAAGGCTTTCAGGGGCTGTGCTCTCTCTTAAACATGGGTGCCTCCCTGCACTCAAAGGTATAACAATGGCTACTGAGTCTATTCTGGCTCACAGGACAGACTAGGACTGCCCCTGGAAGTTTCCAAGGCAGAACTCTTTCGGGGAGTAAAGAGCCTCATCTTACTCGAGAGGAGTGACTAGTAAGTTCCAACTGCTGGATTGGTGGTCACCAGCTCAAGGCGTTACCCAGGACCCCCCAGGGTGACTTTGTGCCTCCCAGTGGCTCTAACTATGGATGCAGTTGGTTGGCATCTGACGGAGGCAGACTCAGGGCAAGCCCATGTGTGCAGAGCAGAAGTTTCTCCTGAGGATTGCCAAGGCGGTTGATTCTTAGGAAGCAGATCACCAGCCTGCTTTCGGAGGCACCTGTGAATGGGTGCAGATATCAACCTTTGGGTCAATAGTTGAGTGTGTAAACACCAGCCAGGGACCGCCACCAATTAGGGATAGACCTCCTGGTTCTCAAACCACTCTCCATCTGCTGAGGAAGCCAGCAATCTGTGGCCCAGAGCCAGACAGACTTCACAAAGAGCAGTGTTCTGCCTCAACATCAACTCTTATTGCCCACCCCATAGTGGTGGTGGTGGCTATTGTGGTGGTTTGTTTTTCATTCGAAAAACAACTTCCCGTTTAGCAGCAGGGCTCAAGCCTAAGAACAACTGTGTGGAGGCGCAGGGCTGGGCCGGGCTTCATTCTGCGGCGCCCAGTCATGATGAGTCTGGATCGACTCAAGGGCACCAGCAAGAACAGCCCCAACACCCTAGTGTCGTATTAAAGGCAAGAAGACTGGGACTATTTAAAATAGCACCTAGCATATAAAAGACATTGAAAAGATATATCATCAGGTAGCTTTTCAACTTTAACGTGGTCTAAATTTGCCCACACGAATGGAAATGAAGGATGCTATTTTAGAAGGCCATTCAATAAAACAAAACAAAAAGGCTATTAGTTTGCAACACACTCTCTCAATACCAGTCAGCATCTTTGTCAAGTCTACTTCAGTAGACTCAAGCAGACATGTAGATCTTCTCAAATAAACTTTCCTCCTGGAAGCCCATGGCTGACATATGCACGTTTTAGACCCTCTGAAACTAGTGAAGTTGGTCGTGACTTTTCAGTGAATTTGTGGGCATCGCGGGTCTCCGACATACAGTTAGGCATAAAGCACTCGAACAAAGGCAGTTTTTCTGTCCATCGTCCCCACTGGTAGAAGTGTGTGTTTTATGGGAGTTCTCTAACACTCTGATTACTTAGACTCAAGGGTATTCGAGAGTCTCTGTCCAGAGGAGGGAGGACCTTTGTCTTGACGATGTGCCACTGCCTGATTGATGTTTTACGAAGATGCAGCTAGTGACCCGGGACCGCCGTGAGCAATGCAAGGCGCATCTAAGTAGAAATGATTTATGTCTCCTGAAAGGCTGACTAAGTATCATTCCCCCGGCCCTCCCGGTTTCCACCGACTGGAGTAGGAAGTCAAAAAACACACCAATGAAATGTGCCACTTACATGAGCGTCAAATGCTTGTAGTTCGAGAGCTCCTTGGGAACCAGTGTGAACTGATTCCCATCCAGATACCTGAAAAGAAAGAAAGAATACATTTTATGTGTCCCTAAAATGATAGCCCCATTTCATAGAATGGATGGACAGCTGCTCCTCCTAGGTTGAGCAAGGAGGGACAGGGCAATTTTACCTGAAGATGTCATGTTCTTCTCTAGCTTGGGTGGGTTACTTTAGAGAAGGGTAAAAAAGTCAAAACACCAATGTCTACTCCGGCCACAACATTTTTGAATATCCCATAGGCGAATGTCAGGAGCCCTGGTGGCTTACTCATTACCTGCTAGACTGCTAACTGCAAGGTCAGCAGTTCGAAACCACCATCCATTCCGAGGGAGAAAATTGAGGCTTTCTGATTCTATAAAGAGTTGCAGGTCTCAGTAACCCACAGGGGCAGTTCTACCCTGTCCTATAGGATTGATATGAGTCAGAATTGACTCGATGGGAGTGAGAGAGTAAGTTTACAGAAACATGCAGAAGCTGGCGAATGCAGTTCTCGGTGGTATATCTACCAGGCTGGAAGCCCAGCAAGCACCAAACCTGTCATGCGTTAGACAGAATAACCCCATTAAACCCATCACCAGAGTTTTTGTCTGGCTCCAGCGTGTTAGCAATTATGAGGACCCCAAACCAAGAAATGTTAAGGGAACCTTGCCACAAAGGGGAAGGACATCTACTCCCTGCAGACATCCTATCAATAAATGGAGGAGCTGACAATGGATGGCTTTGGACCTAATTAGGTTTAAGTTGAAAATAGTTTGCAGCTGCTAGAGAGAAGTAGTCTGTGTTAGCAATCTATCTCAAACATTTCCAAACGAAAAGCCGACATAAAAGGCACCAGGTGTCAACGAAGGTGATAAATATTTGATCAAGTAACTGGGGATACTTTGTGACTTCTTATACTTTTCCAATGATTTCCCTCTTTCTTCGAGTTGTGATTTTCTTTCAATCACTAGAGGGCAGCACAACCCCATATACTTCAGCCAAACCCCAAATCATCATCTTAACAATTGATTCCAACTGTTATTGCCCCTATAGGACAGCCCAGAACTGCCCCACCAGGTTCCCACCGTTCTGAATCTTTATGGAAGCAGGCTGTTGCTGGGTTTGGGTTCAAATAGCGGATTTTTTTTTTCAACCACAGTACCGCAAAGCTTCCTTACACTTCAGCCTCCTCCCTGTTAGTTCAGAAAACATCATGGCAAAGACTCAGGAAGATTTTGCATGTGCAGCATAGACGTTTACATCTGAACCAATCTCAGGAGAAAAACTATGGACACGCGACTAAGAAATCGTGGCTACCATTGGTTCAAATTTTCCCATCACCAAGACATACTTATTTTTTGCCAAATTCTTTAATAATTGACTTGAACACATGCATAAAATGTGTCTACTATACAGATATGTTTTAGTGTCGAAAGGATCCAGCTGACTCGGTTGGCTTCGAAGTATCAGCTTTCTTGGGGGGGGGGGTTGTCATTTGGTCGGAGATGAGTTAATCATTTTCCAGCCTTCTCTAAATGGCTTTCTTCAGGAGGGGAAAACAGTTGAAAAACATTTTATGAAGAAATAGTCCGACAATCATGATCTGACAGCAGAAATAGGGCTGGCATGCATAGAACAAGAGCTGAGCAGTCCCTCAGTGTTGCTGAAGAAAGGGATTAAATGATTTCTTCAAAGTCTTTGAAGGAACTCCAGTAAAAAGATGAAGGTTTGGGGACAGATAAAATGGCAGAAGGGATTTGGCATGAAAGATCTTACTGCCGTTGGAGAGAGTGATGCATCCAGCTGGGTGTTCCTGGAATCAGCACTTTGCAGGCAGCAGAGACTCCAGGCATCCGGGATCCCAAAACGGAGGGTCAGCGTACCCACATAGCGTTCCAAACGGAAATATGCCTACAGACACCCACTCCACAGGACCAGCCTGTGGTCCTTGGCTATTTCTCCCGGGGGGCAGGGGTGAAACTCAGATCGCTGACGGGGATCATCAAGGTCTGGCGAACTGTGAGGTCTCTTTCCCAGGAAGTGATTAACCCAGAGTTATTGTCACCCATCTACATTTATAGAAGAATGTGGACATTTCAGAAAGTTCATGGAAAAATTCCATTTTCATTTAATGCCACCTGTCCACACACTTATTGAACCCCGCCCCCTTCCATGTCCTCCATGGGGCAGTGGTTAAATCAACACTCAGCTGCTAAGCTAAAGGCCAGTAGTTTGATGATTTGAACTCCTGCCCCACTCCACGGGAGAGAGATGTGGCAACCTGCTTCCTTTCCAAAAAGAAACCAAACCAAACTCACTGCCACCGAGAGGGTGAGTGACCTTGTAAGGCAGGCTAGAACTGCCGTGTGGGTTTTTGAGACTGTTAAGCCCCATCCTTCTCCCTCGGCTTCCTGAAGGATTCCAATAAGAACACCGATGTGGAGTCAATCTGACTCGTGGCGACCCTGCAGGACGGAGAACTGCCCACAGGATCCCCGTGGCTGGGCTGTCAGACTGCCGCATCTTTCTGCAGACTAGGTGGTGGGTTCACACTGCTGATCTTTGGTGAGGGGCTGCATCTCCAGAGCTCTTTGGTATAAGGTTTTCAGCCTGAGAACCCCACAGATGCTATTCTACTCTGTCCCACAGAGTTGCAGTGACTTTGGCTTTGACGGTATACCAGGCAGTATTCTCTGGGCTGCAGCTACCAAAAGTCAAAAGACAACTTCTTCTCTGAAAAAGCCGATGGTGGAGCAGAGAGAACTAGACTAGATGTAGAGTGGGTTCCGGTGCACCGTGGGAATTATGGCTAAGGGCCGTCTGAGCAGGGAGATGTCAGAAACACAGGGGAGGACCCCCTGCGTCTCTCCCTGAGGCTAAGCTTGTATATACTTACTCTAGGGAAGACACTGTATACTGCCTACAAATCACATTTATATCTAGTGAGCTTCAGACCAAGGGTGTGAATTCACAGATAGACTCAAACATCTCACTGCCATTGAGTTGATCCTTACACATGGCGACCCTATAGGACAGGGAAGAACTGCCTCTGTGAACACCCAAGAGTATACTTGTTTATAAGAGTAGAAAACCCCGTCTTTCTCCCTTGGAGCAGGGTGCTGGTAGTTTAGAGGTGCCAACCACGTGGATCAAAGCCCAATGCATAACCACTACACCACTAAGGCATAATGAATGTGAATATTTAAGGCCTTCTGCAGAATACCACATATATCCAGGTCAGGAGTCAGCCTCACTGGTCTAAAGGCAAATCGACAGAATCGAGTTTGCACATTAGGTTGTAGGGACAAACCTTAACTCTTAACAAGTCATGCAAAGCTGTTTCAGATACCTTCAGGAGATGGGAAGGGTCTGTTTTAACTTTCCACCCCTCCCTCCCCTGCCCCTCCCCAACAACTATGTCCATTCTTTGCTAATCCAAACAAAACTCATTATCATTAAGTCGATTCTTAATCATGGTGACTCTATCGGGCAGGAGAGAACTGCCCTTGGGGGATTCAGAGCCTGTAACTTTTTACAGGAGTAGAAAACCCCGTCTTACTCCCACAGACCAGCTGGTGGTTTTGAACTGCTAACGTAGGTGTCAATAGCCCACTGCATAACCATTAGGCTACCATGGCAAAGGCACACGATAAAGCTTTAAGAGGGGTGATGACATAGAAGGGTCCTCCCAAACTTATTGGATAATATGGACATTTTCTCATGGAACATCTTGTAGGACCCATGGTCCACTGTCTGGATGTTGGGAAATGCTGTAAAATTCGCACGTTGGTCTAAGGTATGTGTGGTAAGAGCCATAGTGGCTCTGTGGGTTAAGTGCTGACTGGTAACCTCAAGGCCAATGGTTTGAAGTCACCGCCTGCTCCCTGGAGTGATGGGCTGTCTCCTTTCATAGCAATTGATCATCTGACAAACCTTCGAGGGCAGTTTTACTCTGCCCTTTGGGCCTTTAGAAGTTCCAAGTCACTTGACGGCATGGGGTTTTGCCTCACTGTTTTTGTTTCGTTCTTTTTGGATTCAGTAGAGTTGATTCCTTTTTACCAATAACTCTCACAGCATCAGAAAATATCACAGTATCAGTAGCGTGGAGGGAAAGGGGCTACTCTGTACTCTTAAAACAAGAAATCACAGGTTTGTACCTGAATGGTGGTCCTGCAGGGCCGAAGCAGCTCTGACATTCTCCTAACGTATTTCACCACAACTCACCTGGCCAAGAATGCACATACACCCCACCCTTGGTGCTGCCCACAGCCCTCTGGCTGACCCCTGCTATGGATGAGAAATGGAATCCATCAGAGCAAAGGCTGCTGGAGATGACAGCTACCCACCCAGCCTGCTAGCTCCATTCCTTCTCGCATTGCTGTGTGATGGCCCGATGCCCGAGGGATTGACATGCATATAGGAGAGCTCACTGGGGCTTGTTTGCTTTATGTCTACTTGAAATCAAGCACTTAAGCCGGTTGCTCAGCCCTTGAGTGTGTTAAATGTAGAAATGGGCTCTATTGGGTCTTTGTGGTTGTTAACCTTTTAGAAGCAGATCCCCAGATCTCTTTTTTTAAGAACATGCCTCTGGATGGGTCTGAACCACCAGCCTTCAGTTAGCAGTTTGTGTCATGAGGGATCCATGTGTCAGGAAGGATGGAAACCCCCAAAGAAGCTATGCCTCCGTAGACTCGGCAAGCCTGGGAGGGAGCAGACCCAGAAATGCTGGGCCTTGTGGATTCAGGTTTCCCCCAGTCCTACATCTCCCATGTGACCTTAGGAATCTCAAGCTACCAATGTTGTCGAAGGCAGCCCCTTGGCTTCATCCCTGCTGCCCTGGGCTTGAGCAATGGAGATTGCGCGGGAAAGGGGATGGTGGCCTTTACTTACAGCTCGGTGACGTCGCGTGGAATAGCTTTCGGCAGGACCTTCAAGGCCTTGTTGCTACAGCGGACTACGGTATCCAAGCAAGTACACTCCAGAGGACATCGAGAGAGCGGCGAACAACTATTGTCATCGTTTCCTAGATTGCCAAAGGAAATGCAGAGTCAACACAGTGTGTGGCCCTCAGAACACCTGAAGGACACGGCGCCCTCAAGGTCACAGAACATAGGAGACTTGAGTTGTGCGATCAGTGAGGTAGAAGGCGCTGAGTATCGACAAAGTGACACAACGTGCCTGCTATATCACCTTTCCCTGACTGCCCAGGACAGGATTTCGCAAAAAAGGTCAACATGCGCATTATCACCATGAAAAAGAATAGTTTTCTTTGTTTAGTGATTTATCATCATTTGGAAAACAAAAAGCCCAAAACAAAATTCTCTGCCAGGGAGGTGATGTTGCCCCATAGTGACCCAGAAGTCGGGGTAGAACTGCCCCTGCAGGGTTGGGAGACTAACCCTTTGCGGGGTTAGAAAGCCTCCTCTTTCTCCCAAGGAGCAGCTGGTGGTTATTCTCATATAAAAAGATAGATGATAGTTTTGATTGGAATAGATGTAACAATTCCACTCAACCGGCCTATGGAGATATCATAAGAAAAGCGGCAGGGGGTTACATAAAGAGGCGGATTCATTGAAAACCAGAGCTCCCTGTCTCTTTTCAACGCCTGGCAAAACGACAAGAACCTCTGCTATCTTCCTGCCAAGGCGATAAGGAGAACCAAGTAGGATGACAGCTTGTGACGGTCCCAGTCATGTCGAGTTACCTCCGCCTCCTGGTGGCCGTCTCTGCAATGGGACAGAGTGTGGACTGTCCTACTCCCACTTCACTGCTGTATGTGAGGCCGCTGCTGCCACTATTGCTGGGATCTTCCAGCTCAGGGGCTCTCACCTTCCAGCCCTCTGTAGCCTTTATTCTACTGGGACCCACAAGGGTGACCCGGACACAGGCCTTTTCTGTCTCATCTGTCTTATTCTGTAAGCTCTGCTGAAGCATGTCCACTGGGGTGACTGCTCGTATTTGAAACATCCGTGGCTTAGCTTCCAGCATCACAGCAACACACAAGCCACCCGAGTACGGCAAATGGATGGGTAGTTTGTTGGGAGGACAGACAGCGTCGCTATTATTTTTGATGGAATCACCAGACGTGCCAGATCTTAGCACTCAACTGCTATTTTCTTTGGGGAATGATCACGACTAAGAGGGGCAGGGTCGCTCAGTGGTGTATGCTCTCCTCCTATGTGAGATCGGAAGCATCTGGTGGTAAAAGTGGGTTATGCAATGGGTTAAAACCACATGTCGGTGATTTGAACCCACCAGCTGTCCCATGGGAGCCAGATGAGGCTTTCTGTTCCTGTAAGGACTGCAGGCTCAGAAATGCCAAGGGGCTGTTCTGCCCTGCTCGAAGGGTTACTATGAGTCAGAATGAGCTCAGTGGCAGTGAGCTTGGATGTGTGAGCCAGTTGTCACTCTTGGCAAGTGCACCGCATACACAGTCACCACCTGCCTGCCAGGGGAAGCTTGTCTGTGGTTCTGATGCTGACGACGCCTGCTCCCGGAGACGGACTAGGAGGAAAGGCGTGGGTAGCTACTTCCCAAAATGAGTCAGTAAAAACCCCACAGGACACAACAGTCCGATCCCTCAACGATGCGTGGGCGGATGGCTGAGGACCAAGCAGTCTTTCGTGTCTTGTGTCACCAGGAGTCAGAAGGGACTAATGGCGGTGAGTTTGGGTTTGGAACGAGAATCCTGGTCACTCAAAGGAATGTGATCATCATAAAGACGACAAGTAGCCAATGGTGAGAAAGGGAGAAACTTCCGGCGCCGTCAGCAATGGGACTCACGGGGGCTCCGGTGTGAGAGTGTATTCTGAGAAAGCCAGAGGCTGCTTGGTAAGCACCAGAGTATAAACAAAGCCACATAAAACGTGTATGGCCTTGATGTTGGCGATACAGGTAAACACAAAGACCTGAAACATCAGGTGGAGAACCAGCGACCAAGCAGTTGCTAGATGTTTGCTTACCATCATCACACGTGAAGTCTTGGATGGCCACATCCTGGATGGGGATTTCTTTCAGGAAGTACGGTTTCTGACATCGAGGATTCCCGGTTACAATTCTTTTCTTCCTAAGCCACTCTCCCAACCATGCCAGGAAGCAGTTACAGTTAAAAGGATTGGCCAGGAGGTTACTAAGAGCCACATGCAAAGGACACAGATGTCAGTTGAGGGTTTCATTCAATGTCTTCCTTCTCAAACTGCCGGGCTACCATTCTGCATGCCTGTTTCACTGTCTGCCCCATGCCTAATGCCACGCCCTCTTCCTACCCGAACCCACCTAGCAATTGCACTGTGTCTCTTAGCTAAGATCTTTATATGCGGGCTTTACACAGCAGCCACAACTCTTTCAGGAGAGAGCCTTCTCTAGAAGATGGTATATGCAACACAAAGGGCGTGAAGGCAGACATTTGGGTTTCTGCAGTGGATCCTGATGTGTATTCTCATTTAGAAATAATTTCAGCTTGTCAGAGACCTGCCTTGCTGTCACATGGCCCTGCATTGATAATGCGGCCATTTAATACAAAGATGAAGGCTGATTACCTTATATTACTGAGTTTCACCCAACAACAGCTAACTCATTAATTTGTCACCTCCAGATTTCCATCTCTTATTTGCTCCAGAGAATAGGCTCCCCATCAAAATAGACAGCTGGCTGGATTAAATGCCAGTTATAAAAATGAATCGACTTCTACAAATCGCAATACTTTCGGCACCTCACCCGTTCAGCACAAACCTATTGACAATTCCATTATTTATAAACATGCCATCCTTAATATGCACACGTTAGTCACAAGATGTAAAGTGTCACATTTTATGTGAAAGAGGATTAAGTACTTCACTGATAGACGCTCGCCTCACATGCTTTCTTCCGCGACGGGAGCTAGTTTAACAGGCTTCCCACCCCGCTCCTTCCAGCCCTTTGTATTCTCTGCCCATGGAATGAGGCCTTCCTGCATTTTGGAGTGACCATCACCAGCAAATGGAATCTGTGGTGAGATTGATAACTTCAAGGACTGTCTTCTAGATACTTCCAAAGAAGGGGCCTGCTGGATGTTGCTCTTGGAGTTTTTTCTAACTGCTTTTTCAGCTCTGTCTACAGTCCTACAAACCACTTTGCTCTTCTGCCTTGCTGCCTGCACCGATGTCTTCACCACAAGAAATACCCTCTAGCCAGGGCTCAACCCAGCCTCCAATCGCTCTCGAATACCACAGCCGATGCCCCCGTTCACCGGGTTTATGGTTGACGCAGCCTCGCTAATATAGATCTCCTGTCACTGCGAACGGTCCTTTTGAGCATGGGTGTGGTTCTCAAATCACCACAGCCACTCCCGTCTTAGGATATTTCCACGGGAAGCATGTCAACGTGGAAGGACGGGATGGGATGAGCAGATTACACTTATTTATTGACTCACAGCACGAGCAAGTCAGAAAACAAAGAAAATGCAGAAAAGCAGGCAAATGATTTGGTCACTGTGTTAGGGGAGGGAAAAACAAAGGACGGGAGGAGGAAAATCACGGCACTTGTTTGTTCCTACAATGTCAACCAGAGAATGAACACATCGCCCCGCCCCCAGAGGAGACAATGAGTTTAGCACAAATACATGTTTCCCTTTGATATTTTCACCACCTCAGTTTTGAATGCTGTTTTAAGGCAATGCTCCCTAGCGCCCGGATAGGTTATTAATGAAAGCAATACAATAGAGTTTACACTGGCTCCAGCCGGAGCTCGATGGAGCCCATTGCTCCTACTTACAGGGTGGATAACGAATGGAGAGTATCGAATGCCCCCGGTACAATCGTAGTGATCTGATTGTCGTACAGCGAGAGCAAGCGCACAGAGCTGAGGCCCACGAAGCTGTCGTTCCCGATGCAGCTGATGCGGTTACTTCTCAGCATCCTGAGGGAAGAGACGGCGCGTTGTTTGGGAGAGAAAACATCTGGAGACCCATTTCCTTTCCTATCTGATGACCCAAAGACTCTCCCTTGGCAACCGTGCAAGGACTCGTTCCGATTATCCGAATGTTCTATGGCCTCTAGGAATTGCTGCGGAAAATCGGGACGAGAATCCAAGACTGGGAGGAACACCTCTGCTCATTGACCTAGAATCTGGTTTGATGATGGTGGAACCTGAACATGGTTCTGATCTACTGGGACACGGGGTGAAGGGGGATGCGGGTTGCAGGCTGTCTCTGATAAATGGACGGGGCACCATCAATGTACTTCTGTTTGTGCCTCACTTAACAGGTACACTTGAATTTGGGCTGCCATTCATGCACCAGGCTTGGCTCTGCACTCCCTTAGTAGAGATGAAGCAATTAGACTCCTTTGCCTACGGGCCTCCGATGGGTCTTTTCGGCACGAGCTGGGGAGAGAGTGGACCTCGCTGCACTGCAGATACCCGGGGGCAATGACAAGAGGCTAATCATCCTGAATCTGGACTGCAGCACCATGTGTCTGGAAGCCTGGGCACAAGAACGATGGACTTGGGGGAGAGGGGGGAAAGTGAGTTTTTGTGGTGACACCCGGGAAGGACCCTCTTGGTCATTTATAACACACTGAGCTCAGGTCTCCTGGGATAACAGACCGCTGGTGTCCACAAACCCTGTGTGTATGGGAGAGAGAGAAGGCAGCCACAGAGAGAGAGAGAGAGAGAGAGAAAGAGAGAGAGAGAGAGAGAGAGAGAGAGAGCCTGCCTTTTGCATGGCAACTGTGATGGTGTCCTCTTCTGTTCTGTGAGGTCACTGACAAGGCTGGCCCATTCTCCTGAGTTCATGCTAACATGCTCCTAACTAAATTCTGTTCTCATACCAGAGTGGAGCAACATCAGCCAACACACGGAAGGAAGCCAGCCATGAAACGATGGATCTACAAACCAAGGCACCTCAGCCAGAACCCCCGAGGCTACCCGAAGCTGGAAAAGATGAGGCTGGTGGCTCTTCTTGGGTCAAAAGACCATGGTGTTGCTGGGATTCTGAACTCGAATTCCTAATTCCAGAATTGGACCACAATGAATGTCTGCTCTTTGCGGCCAACGAAGCTGACCATCTGTTTTGGTACACAGTCCAGGGTGACCAAAGTAGTGACCGTGCTACATTCATGTCCATGGATAGAATAATCAACATGCATATGGAAACTTACAACGTTTTGAGGCTTTCCAATCCCTTGAACATCTTGTGGCGAACAGTTTCCAAACGATTGCTGGTGAGAAGTATCTCATTGACTCCAGATGCCCCTTCAAACGCGCCCTCTTCAATGTCAGTGATCTTATTGTTGCTAAAATTTCTAGATGGAAATTGTGGAAAGAAAGACTTTAAACAACTGCTTTCTGATGTCAACTTATTCCTGGTTTGATTATTTTCTCCTTCTCAACAAGGTCCCTCCCATAACCTCCAAGCTCTTCCCTGCCCCGCACAGACTGAGACTCTGAAGAG
This sequence comes from Tenrec ecaudatus, assembly GCF_050624435.1. NCBI lineage: Eukaryota > Metazoa > Chordata > Mammalia > Afrosoricida > Tenrecidae > Tenrec > Tenrec ecaudatus. The sequence continues at coordinate 203,286,102 of NC_134532.1, forward strand.
ACCAATATCAGCACCCGGCGCATCAAGCCAGAGGCAATCAGAGGAAACTACTAGGGTGACACCGACCATAATAACCCACAAAGATTCCCAGAAGCATAAAACCCTTGAGGTCGGGCGCTGGGTTGCAGAGCTTCATAATCTCCACAAAACTGAGAAAGAAACATTAAAAAATACAACAGATTAAAACTGATTTTGAATTAGTGACTAAGACCAGGCAATTGAGTAGAGACAGCAAGAGTAATCTAAGGCAGGGTAGTGGGCAGATGGCATCAGGTATGTGCTTACCTGTTGTACTTGCTGCCCTCTAAGTCCATTCTGACTCATAGGGACCCTGTTGGACAGGTAGAACTGCCCCTTTGGCTCGCCAAGGATGTAATCTTTACCGCTATAGAACGTCTCATGCTTTCTCCATGAAATGGCTGATGGGTTTGAACTGCTGAACTTGCAACTGCAAACAACTAGCTACCATGTAAAACTAGGTTAAAACGAATCAACTAAAACGGAATCTTTGGTGTATACAACATACCACATAGACTTGAGCATATCCAACTGTGGTTAACACCTTTCTGTAGGTTCTCATTCCTTGACCTCACTGTTCATTCCAAGAACAGGAGTGTCCTTAAAGAAGAGCGTTAATTATTTATCATTTTATGTTTTACCTAGCATTCACACCGGTGCTTCTCGATAAATATTTGTCCAACTGATAGGCATTGTGTAGAGAGACACCTCCATTGACCATCCACTCCCTCCCTCAGTCCTCTTCAGAGGAGAGGGGTACGGTCCAAGTTATTTTTTAAACTGCTGAGCTCCTATGCCTCGTTTTGGATATGAGTTTTGGACATGTTGTAACGCAGAGGAGCCATCCAGCCAGTTTTCCGAACATTAATTTTCACGATTTTTCTAATGAAAATTTAATGAAGCACAAAGTCAAATCATTGACACGAACGTGCTGAGAGAGAAAACAACAGCATGGTTTGGGAAATGGTACAGGAAGTTACAAAACATGGTGGCTCCTATTTCTGATGGGCTGAGGTTGCTGGATTCCGGCTGTGACCACGTAGCCCCACCAGCTGTCTGAGTTAATGGTGGATGCAGTTCAAACCCACCAGCTGCTCCTTGGGAGAGAGATGAGGTTGTCTGCTCCAGTAAAGGCCCACAGCCTTGGAAATGCTGGGGAACAGTTCTACTCTGCCCCCACCCCCCCGGGTCCCCATGAGTCAGAAATGAATTGAAGGCAGAGGCTTTTGGTTTGGGTTTGGTGCTCTGCTTTGGAGATTGCTTTTGGTCTTGTTTGAACACACAGAACGAATGGTTTACAGAGAACGCTCTCAGTCGTTACTCCACATTCATGGTATAGACTTTACTGGAGCTTTAGAATAACTTTCAAGTTTTGCAGACACTTAAGTAAAACTTCAGTGACAGGAAGAGAAAAGCAAAACAAAGCATGACAAATACTTCAGAAGAAGTGAATGTGAGACTTACATCTTACGCAACTGAGGGAGTTTCTTAAAGATTCCGGTGGCTTCCAACACTGTGAATTCATTGTTATTGAGACGCCTGGTGCGGGGTGGAGTGTGGTGGTGGTGGTAGGGAAGGGAGAAAACAGAACATTTTCTTGATTAGCACTGAAGAAGAGAACATTTTATTCCTCACACTTCACCTTAACATTATTTAGTGGCAATCTTCACATAAAACATATTGTACACATCACGGATGATCATGGCACTTGCCCATCCCCCACTTAGCTCACATTTTAATGGCAAAATAAGACCACAAAGCCCAAACCCAAGCTAATTGCCATGGCGCTGATTCTGACTCATAGAGTCTCTACAGGGCAAAGTAGAACAGTCCCTGTGGGTGTCTGAGGCGGGAACTCTTTACTGGCGCAGAAAGCCTCATCTTCCCCTTGCACAGTGGCAGTAAGTTTCGAACTCCTGACTTTGTGGTCAGCAGTCCAAGGAGTAACCCACTGTACCCCAGAGGCACCTTATGATCAAAATAAAACAAAACAAACTCACTGCCATCAAGTCAATTCTGACTCATAGTGACCCTATAGGACAGGGTAACCTCCCTCTCCCCTGCCCTGTGAGTTTCTGAAACTGTTATTTTTTAATGATTAGAAAGTCCAATCTTTTATCTGCAGAGTGGCTGGTGGTTTTGAACTGCTGACCTTGTGGATCACAGCTCAACGCGTGACCACTATGCCGTCAGGGTTCAGACACTACTCCACCAGCACTCCACTAAAGCACCATAGTCAAAACCAACTCTCAACCAGTAGTGTCCAGAACAAAGCTCCCTTGAAAAGTAATTTTACACATATTTTTCCTGCTCCCTTCCCTTTCTAATCTCGTAGCGGCTTATTTGAGATACAGTTCACCTGCCATAAAATCCATTCCTTTAAAGTGTGCTAAGTGTGCACTCACTACCACTAATCCTAAAACATTTCACCACGCGGACAAGAAGCACCATGCTCATTAAAAGTCACCTCCCATTTGTTCTTCTTCTTTCCCACAATCCCGAGCAACCAGCAATCTACTTTCTGTCACTTTGGGTTTGCTTATTTCAAACTTTTCAGATCAAAGCAGAACCCAATCCCATGTGGCATTTGGTGCCTGAAGGCTTTCGCTTCGTACAATATACGCAAGGCTCAGCCATGTTGTAGCATAGATCAGTGCCACAATTTGGTTTTGTTTTCGGGTGGATGCACATTTTCCACTCTCGTAAGCATTTGCATCAAAGGGGGACTGGTGAGTTAAAGAGTAACTCTAAGAGGAGGGATGAGACACTTGTGGAAAGAGGAGACGAGGAGGAAATAGCAGTGCATATCATGCTTGGTGAAGCAGTGGCCAGGGAAAAGGGCAAGATCTTCCAGAGAGGCTGGCTACAAATCCTGTATGCTCAGACCTGTGACTTTTTGTCTGTGACTATTGTCTCCCAGGTACTGATCTCAAGTATGTAACTTTAAACATGCTTAATTTTTCAAAGCCTATACGTGTGACTTTTGCTGATGCTTAAATCAGATGGTACATTAACGCTTTTGGATGGATAAGGAAACTTAGGAGACATCATTTAAATTACTGCTTGTATCTTTCTAGAAAAGGAAGCCTGTACAAGCTGTCATAACAAAGGTCGGGAAATTCATTTTATGGGTATTGTATGGGTTCTACATATTTCAAGATGTCTCAGACTTCTGAAATTGTTTCATGAGTTAACAAGACTGCAAAGTCTTCACTTGAACCACAGGGGAGTTATTTTCCCTCCTATTTTTAAAACGCATGATGCTGTTTTTATTTTTTCAACTAGCATAGAATCTAATATATTACTGACGAGAGTATCTGCGCAGGGAGAGGCAAAGTGGAAAACACAATCCCTATCACCACAGGCCCAGGCTTGACTCTCCATGAAGACAAAAGGATGACGCATGCACAAAAAGACAACCCACTTTGCAAAGCAGTAAAAGACATATGCCAAATGGCGCTGTGCATAAACATCACAAAGCTGTTCCTGAACTGATGAGATTGTGCTAGGCTGTGGTTTGAGTTTGGAGCACATTAACACTAGCGGCTCTCTTTTCTACATAAAGTCAGCCAAGCCAAAACATCTGTGGGCACACAACCCAAGGGCTGCTATGAGCGGGACTCAGCTTGATGCAGCTGGTTCGTGATGTGATCACTGCCATGGAGTTCACCAATGCCCACCCTAGCAAGACCCTACAGGACAGGGCAGAACTGCCCCTGTGAGTCTCCGAAACGGGAACTCTCATGGGAATAGAAAGCTCCATCTGTCTCTCTTGGAGTGGTTGGTGGTTTTGAACTGTGAACCTTGTAGACTGCAGCCCAATTCGCAACTATTAATCCAACAAGGCTCCTTTTGTGTGACAGGCCCTCTATTAAGATTATATAGAGAAATCCTATCATACTTTGTCTTTTCTGTGTTATCTGTCCTAAAAATAGTATCTTTAGGTTTTAATCCTTGAAACTCACCCAATACTACTTATGTGTGCATCCATGAAGAAGTGGTGGTAGTAATGCAATACGTGGAAGTTAGATTCTGTAATTAGCAAAGGCATGACAATGGTGATTGCCAGGCAACCTTGTATGGCGTGGTAACGCTTGAGTCCAGAAACCTATTAAAAACTTTAAAATTGTTCTGAGTGCAGCAAATTTCCAATTAATGCTAATATTGGTGTTACTGGTTGCTACTGATTTTTGACCAATAAATTGGTCTCTAGAATTGTATTTTGGAAACCTGTCTTGGAAGAAGTACAGTCAAAATGCTCCTTAGAGGCAAGGATGGTGAGATTTCATCTCGCACACTTTGAACCTCTCGGGAGAGATCAGTCGCTGGAGAAGGACATCATGCATGGTGGGATCGAGGGGCAGTGAAAAAGAGGAAGGCGTTCGATGAGACGGATTAACGCAGTGGCTGCAACCAGGGGCACAAACGTAAGACCGATTGTGAGGATGGTTGAGGACTACCGCAGTGTATCCTTCTGTTACACACCGGGTGACGAGGAGTCAGCACCCATTCAGTGGCACCTAACAACACCAACGACCCAATTGTATCTTGGGTCAGAACGATAAACAAAGATGGCCATTCATAAATTCCTCTGCTTTTCCAAAAAAAAAAAAAAGATTGTAGTAAAATGCATATACTCTAAAATTTGTTATTCTAACAACTGACCATCATTTCTGCGCCATTAATTATATTCACAATGTTCCACAACCATCTTGGTGCACTTGTGCCAGTAGGGAAGCATACTGGTGTAATTCTTGAGATTAAAGAAGCAAGACAACATTCCTGAGCATTAATAATTCATTCCCCATTTGCCAAACGGGTCACCACTGAGGAACGAACTTACAGCTCTGCGGTGTACTGGGGGATGTGGTCAGGGATTTTGTTGAGTTTTTGATTGGAGCAATCGACTGTGGTCCCCTCACAGCGACACTTTTCAGGGCAAGTCAAATCTGCAAAGCAGTCTCCACTTAACTTTGATCGATAATCTTCTGTGCCTATTGAGGATTCAAGCCACAAGAAAAGACACTGAGTCTGATGGTTAGCATATTTATTCATTTGTAGGGGGTGGGGGGAGGAAGATAACTATAGATTATGCAGCAGGGAGAAAACTTAGGGGGCTTTGGTCAATGGATGTCAGGAGTGGATTAGAACAGGGCTTGGAATTTGCTGGAAAAAAACAGAGTGACCAGATTCACAAGACAGGAAGACATGAATCGAGTTGAGCTTTTCACAGCGGTGCTCTCTGCTGATCCAGTTGTGAGCCATACCTGTTGACTTCAGAGTTTATTAAAGCTCATGGCTACTAATTGTGTAAAAAAGGTTTTATGGTTTTTGTCCCTCTGCATCAAGATTTTAAAATGGATTCTGTGACACACATATTCCTCTATCTCGTTTTGAAATTAGAGCTTTCAAGGCAAATATAATGTCTCCAGGTTTTTCGATTCTCTATGTATGTCTGTTCTTTTTAAATTCTCTACCTCTCACATAATCTTCTGGAATGTCTTAACCAAAAAAAAAAAAAAAGCCCTCTTTTGTTTCATTTGTTTTTATCAACAGAAACCAGGCAGTCCTGATTTAAGCCTCAGCAGCTTGCCATGCTGTAGAAAGCTGCGTGACGTTCCATGGTGCTTGACGGAACCATGTTTTACTCATACCTGGCAACCACATGGTTAGATCAAGCACAACAGAAAATCTCGCTCCGGAATCACTACGCCATCCACTAGGCCAAGGGGAAGACCGAGAGGAAAGATGAAGGGAAGTAGGAGAAAAGCTACAGACACTGTGGAAACGCGGCACTGCGTACAAGACATGCATCGTGCCTTCAGTGTGGTTACCACCACAGAGAGGGCATTACTACGGACGCTTCCTGGAAACACAAAGAAGAGGCGATACGGAGAGGTGCCTGGTCGTTCCTTGAGAACTGCGGCACGGGAACCCCAGCTGCCGGGCACAACATCAGGAAGGAGTGGAAGGTGAGCTACAAGGACAACAGAGGAGCTCCAAACATCGGGGGTTCTTCTCGGGAGAAGCAAAACCGGTGCAAAGGGCCAAGGCTAGAAGAAGGTAGAGGAGGACGGAGAAGCGAAAAGCCATGGCGACACTTTACTTACAGCCCAAATGGTGAATTCCTGGAAAAGGAAAGATTAGGAAGAAGAAAAGACAGACAGAGTCATCCCAACTGGGATGGACACACATATATGCAAAGTTCACAAAGCCCTCTTCTTCTGTCGCTGTGGCACTCGAGGGCAAACTACCACGCAGTGAGACTGCACGGAATTTCACAAGTGATTTGCGAAGCCCAGCAGTCTTCCAAGAAAAGCTAACGGCATAAAAAGGTGGATATTACAGATTAAGTTCCTGTGACTTCCTGTACAGGGGACCTCTGTTTGAGATAGCTTTCCTTTTGAGTATCCCCGCAATCTAGAACGCCATCTTGAAGGGCAGGGGCAGGCAGGCAGCTATGTAAAACGGACGCAGCATTAACCGCAGAGCCCCGCGAGGATGAGTGCCTTTGGAGGACTTTCAGCTGTGACTTACACACTGTGGTGTGATCTGTTTGACTTACACACAATGTCACTGAGCGGCACGGGCATCAGAATCACCTAAGCAATCTGCCATGCTACATATATAGTAGTTAGGATCCATTCCTTGAGGACCGTGATGGCTTTTATTGGGGATCTTCTGTTTGGGTTTGAGTTTTCGTCTTCACGATGAAACGAGATCCTGGCGTCCTGATGGGGAGCTGCCTTCCAGGGGACAGTGACCGAGGGTGACCCCAAGCGTGTACAGCAGGACTGCTCCTTGGGGTGTTTAAGGCTGTGATCTTTCCGATGTGTATTCCACACATCTGAGTGTGTTAGGTCTAATGGTCAAGCTTTTGACTCTTTTTTGCCGCCCAGATCCTTCAAGTAGAGGCATTCAAGTAACTACGCTTCTGGGATAGTTATACGGAGATTCTTACTTTAAGATCAAATGGCACTCAATGCAGTAAGCATCATGATAATTTTGTGAAAGGTCTCTTTGTAGGCTGGATTTTTAATAAACATTTTTGGTTAAAAGGGAGCCTGGGATCAGGTTCCTATAAATATTATTTTTAAATATATGAATTGACTAATCAGACATTGAAAATGAACTTGGCATATATAAAGGTATATATAAAATGTATTTCCCAGAGCCTTCTATTTTGGTTACCAATAAGAGGATCCAAATTCAGAATGTATGGATATAAACTATTGGTCAATTAAAATTAATTTCTACAGTAGTAATCAATGATATATAAAATGTCATGGAAAACAAAAAGTCTGGATAATTCGTGATAATTACATGCATTGTTGTAATTTTGACGATGTAAGCACTAGTAATATTCTACTGTCAACGTGGTCTGTTGTTTAAAATATGGCTTTTCAGCAGAATTAAGAGGTATTGAATAATTGGTTATAAACAATTAAATTTTTAATGATTGCTTATGAAAGCCAGTTATTCTTTGCAATGTTTTACTTCTAAAGCAACCAGCGCAAACCATGAGCAAAATATATAAAATACTTTTGATAAGTCTAACTCAAAATAAGCAATATAATAAAATCTGTTAAATGCATTAAAGTACTCAAAGTATAATCTGATCAAGATAAGCACAACAAATCTCTTTATAAAATAAGAGATCAATTCTAGAACTCTGGTGAAAAAAAATATGTGTTCACACATGAACACTGTAGAAACACATTCTTATTTTTAGTTCTTAAAGCATGTCATCATTTAAGATGATAACCAGGAGATGGTGAATGCAGTCCATCCATCACTACTAGGCATCTTTTGTGTCAAGTATTTTAAAACAGTAAGTCATGAGGCATTTTACACAGTTGGCAGGCAAGGAAAAATAAGTCAGGAAACATATGTCAAAGGGCTAGTTCTCATAGTTATCTGCCTTGATAGTTTCAATATGGAAATGGTAAAACATTGCCCATTTGATTAGTTATTTCCAAGGTGTACAGCGCCCCCGGACTTCAGATGCTCCGATGATGGGCATCGATATTTTGGGGATTTATAGTGACTGCAGAAAAATGCAACACTGTTGTCACAATTCCAAAAGGCAGCACTGCAAACAGATAAGGAAGCTACTATTTCTTTTTCTCCTGTCTTTAAAAAATAGAAGTAAAATTAAGGTGAACTGAAGAAAAAGGCATCCATTTTTAGTATTAAAAAACTACCACAAACACAGGTCCTGGTGGCAAAAAGTAATCCTGTGTGTGTAGATCTGATTTTGTGCAGAATTAGCTCTTTGACAATGGAAAGATCTGTCTTTAAAACCAGCTCTACAAGCTCTATCTTAAAAGCAGACAGAAAGATCAGATAAACAACGTAAAGAGAGAAGATGGTTTAAGTAGAAAGCCACAGGTTCAAACATTTTAGCTATTGTGATACAGTTTAGATAATGCACCGACGTGGGAGAGAGGGGAAAATGGCGTGAGTTTATTAATCTATACATTTGACACTGGAAGCGACATGCAAAGGGCAGGTGTTCAGGAAACGGCTACAGGTGATCTAGGCAGACGCAAGTCTATCTACAGCTCCGCCCTGCATTTTCAGACGCATGCATGTCAAGGTTGAGAAGCTCTACGGTAAAGGTGAAGAAAAGGTGTCTGTAGTTAGTCCTATTACCAAGCAAAACCTACCTGGAATGAAATACTGTTCTTTAGCTACATTAAAAAAAAAAAGAGGGAGAAAAAAATAGAAGATGCACCTGAATATCAGCAAGCAGAGATATGAGTTATATCAGATTAAGAATGGACTAAGTTACTGTAGATCATTAAGCAAAATAATGTTTACTCCCAGAAGTGGCTGAAGTTTAAAAATGTAGAATGAGTACTAAACACATCTAGAATCATGAGCAATAAACAGCTTTGTTTCAACATTAGCTTTTTAGTTTGAATTAAGTGCCGAATGTGAAACATGCCTGGAATCCTGAGGTAGCATTCTACCCCCAAGTCACAGACTGCAGTCTATCCTGAGCATATCGGAGAGATTAGAAAATAAATAGCAAATGTCAATGAGCTATTTATGTTTCTATTACACATGAGTACAGTGCATTTGTATTTGTCTTATTATCAATAACGGAAATAGTGTCACATTTCCTAAAGATTTCCTTTTAGAAAAATTTCTATCATTTTTACATTCTTAATCTGCATGATGAGACCATGACATTAAGCTTACACTTAAAGTTGTGGAATATATATATATATATTCTCTACTTCTAAATTGGAGGAGAGCCCATCCATGTTTCAGTTTTCTTTCGGATAAATGCAAATAACCGACTACCTTAAGTATCTCAGTAGAGAATTTCTTAGCGCACCCATGAAACTTTACATACTTGAAAAGCATTCTTGATATACTAATTATGCCCAATAAGGTGGGATCCCTGGGAATAACCAGGCACCTTTTAAACTTACTTGATAGCCTATATTATTTTTCTGCTAGACGTGCTGTTTTTAAAAAGTCTTAAACATCCCAGGGACCTAGGACCCACGTCTCTAGCTCTTTGCTTTCTTTCTTCACGCGCAGAAGGAAAGGAAGTCTGATTCTGCAATGTTAGGTCATTCAGCCGAAGGCCAGCTGCTTCGTTGGGGCTCATGTGACATCTATTCTTGAGAACACCCCTGAAATACTTAATGAAGTAAGAAGTTACCTGAGCAACGGAATTTCTTGCTTTTGATCTGGCCGATCCTTTTATTTGCCAGACGGCGGGGGCTGGTGCAGCGGGCACCACTGGTCTCTATTGGGTTGGTATGGAGGTAATCCGCCAGCCACTTGAGATGGCAGTCACAGATAAATGGGTTCTGAGCCAAGTGCCTTTCAATGATACAAAACAATTTTACAGGTGATTGGCAATGGACTCCACTTTCAAACCCAGAATGAAAACAAGCATCATCACATTGGAATCGATCCCCGAGTACGTACATAGTCTGAATGGCCCGGAGAGGTGAGAAGGTGCCCTTGGCGATGGTCTGAAGCTTGTTGTCATACAAGGAGAGGAGGTTCAAGTTGTGTAGGTCTTGAAAAGCATCTACCCGGAGGCAGTTGATCTTGTTGGCATTCAACAATCTGTTCAATAAATAGTGGTATAGTTAAAGGTTAGCATCACATTAATTCACCTTCAATAACTTGTTCCTTCTTAACAATCCTTTGCAATTGAAAAATACATTTCTTTTAGCCTGACCACTAGCATTTTGATTTGGATACTAGAGATTTAAGAGACTTAGGATTCTGTCAATGAAAACTAGCTCCATGCAGTGAGCTGTGGGTCTCAGATAGGCGGCGCTCCTAAAAAGTGCTGACCATCATTCTGCAGAAGGCAGAGAGGGAGAGCAGTGAACAAAGGTGGAGAAGATCTAAATTCTGTGGATGAAAATGTTTTAAAAGAATTCGATTCCAGAAAGCTTTAGTGCCTCGACTCTTTATGAAAAAAGAATTCTGCCTAGTTTCAAAAGAGCAGTGTGATTTCTTTAAAACCTAGGTCACCTCTTGTAACTTCTGTCGCAAAATAATGGTCCGACTCCCCGTGAGCTCCAGTGAAGTGGAAGTTTCACAAATGGTCACAGTGGGCTTGGGGAGGTCTGGCCCCCAAGCCATAAAACACTTAACAACTCACCAACTAACTGCCAATGAGTCTGTCTAGCTTATAGCAACCACATGGGTATTGATGATTTGGAAGGCCTTATATGGCCGGAAAAATCATTAATTCCAATGAATATCACAGATGTCACTAAGAAGAAGCCAGTATATTAAAACAAAACAAGCAACATTTTAAAAATGCACTGCCGTTGAGTGGATGCCAACTCACAGCAGCCCAGTAGGATGTGGTAACACTGTCCCAGTGGGTTTCCAAAACTGTAAGTCTTTACAGGAGTAGAAAGCCCTACCTTTATCCCAAGGAGAAGCTGGTGGATACAAACTGCCGACCTTGCAGTTAGCAACCCTTGTGTAACCACTATGCCACCAGGGCTCCACAGAGCCATCACATTAGGGATCCATTAAATGTCTGACCAGTAAGGCCAGAGAATGATGTTATAAATATCCAAATGGCCATTTGCAGAAAAAGGTTCGCCACCCCTGCTCTCTAGGATCCTCAGGCCACCAACTGAACATGAAATCCTAATTGCTTTTCACACCTGCCAGCTCTGTTCTCCTTCTTGGAATCTGCTCACCTCGTACCCTGTCGATGCAGTCTCCCCTAGTCAATGGCTGATTGTTCCCAATAGGGCTTTCTTCCTAGTCTATCTTAGTTTGGAAGCTCCAGTAAAACTTGTGGATGGTGGCTAGCATGAGGCGTCGTGGCTGAGAATTGAACCCAATTTGCCCACAAGGCAGTTGAGAAGTCTACTGCTGAACCAGGAAGGCCCCGATGCCTCACTCACTGCCGCTGAGCTGATTTCAACTCCTAGCAACCCCATCGGGCAGGGTTCCTGCCCCTGGGGGTTTCTGAGAAAGTAACTCTTTCTGGAAAGCAGCTCTGTGCTGCTGGTGATTCTCATCATCCCATGAAGTAAACGCAGGTCCTGATGTTACTACCACCCCTGACAGCATGGCTGTGTGAAACCCTGTGCATCTGGGATGCAAGTAGAGATCTGGACAGTGGGAACAGCTTCAGGTGTGATTGATAGGGCATTATTATACACATGTTGACCATGGTAATTTAAGAAAGATCTGTGTTAGCAAAATGTGTCAGATTAGTAGTCATATGTATAAAATAAAAGATGTAAATGCCAGCCAGCAATAAATGAAATTAATTTCAAAGAATTTAATTTGATAAATGAATGAAAATGATTAAATTAACACAAAAATAAAGTTCTAACCTACAACACTTTTAGGAAGCTCCTTGGGAGAAGGCATTGCATCCTATTCAGCATGGCATACACAGCTGCTAGGCCAGTGTCTAACCCAAATGCAGTGAGTGCTAAGTGTTTAGTGAGCTCAGCAGGTTGTGATGACCTACCTATAAGGGTATTGGCTCTTAGTATTTTATTTTTTTCAAATTGAAGTTACACATGGACAGTTATTAAAACCCCTGGCTGGTGTCAACATTTATTCTAATCAATATGTATAGTCCATATTACTTTGTAGATCAATGTATAGTAGCTGTGTCCTAAACAAAACAACCCAAACTCACTACTCACTATGACTCGTCGTGACCCTACATAGGATTCAGAGACTGTTAATATTTACAAGAACAGAAAACTTCATCTTTCTCCCATAATGTGGCTGATGGGTTTGAGCCACTGACCTTGAGTGTCCTTATTTTCCAAGCATCTTTAAAGATACCATGGGAGGGGGGATTTAGCATTTAATCACTCACTATGGTAATTTGAGACCAACTGCTGTGTTATGGCTTGCTGCCCACCCTCCCTGGGCTGGGCTGTTATATTGGTTTTGTCAGGTTTCAGGACCTTTGGCAATGGCTGGAGAGCGTACCCTCATTTTGTTCTCCTCTGTAACTACTGTTGAATAAGAACAGAGGAGTTTCACAAAAGATGAGAATGTAATTGTCATTGAAAGCATACATTCATTAGAGGGTAGAGAGGAAGGTTTTAGAGCAGCTCCAGAGTGTTGCATCTCCCAGTAAATAACCATCATCCACGCTAACACTGTTGGGCTATTACCTTCCATTTCATTCAAATATATCCTTTTCGTTGAACTTTTCTGACACCTCTATGAACATACAGCATGGAAGCCTGACTAAAATGGAATATTTAGGTTCAATGGATCAGAAACAAATACTTACAGAAGCTGCAAGGAGAACAGGCCTTCAAATAAGCTTTTGGGGAGTTCTGTGATTTTATTTCCATAGAGGACACTGGGGGAAAAAGTTTTCAATTAAAAAACGTATATGTCAGAAGCCACATCAGCATAATAATTTCATTTAACACACATGTATTCAGGCACGTGATAGGCTAGTAGGCAGTGGGTTTATTATTGAAGTGAATAATTTCACTTCAATTTACAAATATTCTTCCTGATTAGAGAGCATAAAAGACAAAGGAACTCAAACTCAATGCTGTGGCGTCCATTCCGACCCAAGGCGAACCTATGGGACAGGGTAGAACCGGCCCGCTGGATTTCCAAAACTGTAACCCTTCATGGGAACAGACAGTCTGGTTGTTTCGAACTACTGACTTCCTGGCTAGCAGCCAACCAAGCAACCACTACATCACCAGGGCTATAGGCATGCTTATAAGAAACCTGGGAAACATAGAGGAACAAATAAAATGAGTATCGTTCCCAATCATGTCTTCCTTCACCGAAGTGCTATGGAGTTGCCAGAGTCCTCTGTGTACACATGCACAATCACACGCAAAGTTCCCACGGGCCACACACACTCTACATGAGACCTGCAGCAGTAACTTCAGAGTCTACGGCTTAGTCCGGGACAACTCGCGGCTTTCTCAGAGAAGGGTCGCATTTTTATCCTCCTCATGCAATGCGAATGCTCAATAAATATGGGAGATGTGAGGGTGATGGCCATAATATGAACGTACACATTTCGAAACCTATGTCCCTGAAAGGATGGAAAAGAGGAATACGTTTTTATGGTTCCAATCTCTGATGTCCTACAATGTTAGTTGAGGGCAAAACGCATGTCTGCTGTGGAGTGAATTGTGTCCTCCTGTAGACAATGTTCTAATAATTCGCAACACTTAAACCCGTGAAGGTCAGCCTACCTGGCAGTAAGACTTTCTGTGTTATTTTAAAGATGCCATATCCATACAGGGAATCCAGCCAATGGTCTTTGAGATCAGGCACAGATAAGGAAGCACAGAGGAAGAAAGGCTGATGCCCAAAGGAGATAACCAAGCAACAGAGGAAGAGCAGGTAAAGAAAGTCCCTTTGTTGCAGGCAGGGAGCGACAGCATTTCACTGGAGGGAGCACCCTGAATCCAACCTCTATCCCATGAATGGCAAGGAAATTCATTTCTGTGTGTTGAACCCGCCTACATGTGGCATTTACAGTTATGTGCTGGCGGCGGCGGCGGCTATGTTCCTACTCCAGTTCTGCACCCTGCTCCCCATGGTTACGTCCGAGCTCAGTCTCCTGCCCACTGAGACAATCCATGGCGGGGGAGCGTCTTCCTCTTCTTTGCTGGCCCTCTGCTTTACCAAGCACAATGTCCTTCTCTGCAGCCTGAGCCTGATCATCATTTGTCAAAAGTACAAGAGACAGCATTTTGCCACCCTCCCCTTGAGGGAACACTCTGACTGTTTCCAAGACAATTATTTTTCATTCTTTTGGCGTTTCTTGGTATGATGCAATGTTCTTTGCAGACACCATAGTTCACATGTATCAATCCTTTGCTATTCTTTATTCACTGTCCACCTTTCACATGCACGTAAGATGGCTGAAAATAGCAGCATGGGTCAGGAGCACCATTGTCTTCAAAGTGACATCCTTGCTCTTCGCCACTTTAAAGGGATCTCACTCACACAACGTCCCCAATGCAATGTCCTTTGATTTCTCGACTGCTATTGCTCTGGACGTGTGACTGTGGATTCAAGTAGAGTGAACATCTTTGGGAACTCGAATAATAGATTATCATGATTATGCTAATTGGTCTATTTATGAGGATTTTAAAAAGGTTGCGAGTAATCTATGCTGAAGACTTCAATTTTTTATTTAATTATTACAGTAAATTATTCAACTGTTGTTTGCTTTCAGAAAATAAGGTGGTATCATCTGCATATTGCAGATTGTTAATAAGCCTTCATTGAGCCATGGTGCTGTGTTCTTCACATCATACTGCGCCTTGGATTATGTGCTCAGCATTCAGTCTGAAAGTACCGTGGGAACAAGCAAATGAGTCTTGGAAGAAGTTCCCCCAGAGTGCTCCTTAGAGGCAAGGGTGGCAAGACTTCGCCTTACATAAGTTCAGGCAGGCTGTCAGGAGAGACCAGTCCCTGGAGAAGGACCTCATGTTTGGCAAGGTGCAGGAGCAGTGAAAAAGAAGAAGGTCCTCCCAGAGGTGGCTTGACACGGTGAATACCACCATGGGATCAAGCACAGAAGTCGTGAGGGTGGCGCGGGGCCGGGCAGTGTTCCCTTCTATTGAGCATAGGGTAGCTATGGGTTGGAACAAACTCAATGGCATCTAAGAATGACAACAAAAAAATCAGTCTGAATTAGTATGGTGACACATTAGCGAAGGGATGGAAACCTATATCGATTTTAAACCATACACACAGAGTGTTGCTTTGTTCAAAGGGCTGTGTACTGGTCTCTGAACAGGTTTCCCATGAGCACTAACAGTGGTTGCTGGGTACATTTGAATAACAGTCATATTAACTGGTCTTCTTTTTAAGTGCCTGGCTATTATCACATCACTGGCAGTGTTATACTTCATGGTTGACCTTGAAATGCTCTTTTTGACAATGAATGCTCTCTAATCTGTCCTTCCCAGCATAGGAGAACATACAATTGTCCTATTCAAAAGCTGAGAACAGTTCATTTCAGCTCAGGAATGCCTAGGGCATCAATTTTCAAGTGTCCCCATTTTTTTATGACACCTTCAGATCATTGCAACAGATATTTCCCATTTTGAGTCATGCACATCACAAATGGAGTTCCTCCCATCTTGACTTCATCTATTAAGGTGGATTTTACCAGGAGGACGCAGCCTTTCCATTGTTGTACTATGAGTCTTCCAACTTAAGCAGCTCATCTTCTGGCACGATATCAGACAAATTTCCTCTGCCAACCACCTGGTATTATTGGCTAATTATTTTCTCATGTAGATTACCAGGTCCTTCTTCTGAGTGTGTCTTTGTCTGGAAACTCCACTGAAACCTGGATCACTAGGGACAGCCCTGCTGGAATTTGAAATACCAGAGGCAGACCTTCCAGAATGATAGCAAGGCACAAATCACCAGAGTAAAACAAGCTGACAGAGGAGCAGTGAACCAAAGATTGTCAAGGTTATTGTTGGACGCCATTGAGTTGTTCTGACTTATAAGGGTCATATGTACGACAGAATGAAGCGCTGCTTGATCCTGCACCATCTTCACAATTGTTCTTATGTTTGAGCCCATTGTTGCAGCCACTCTGTCCATCCATCTTGTTGAAGGGATTCCTCTTTTTCACCGCTCCTCTACTTTACCAACCATGATGACCCTTTTGCATGGAGTGGCATTTCCTGATGACATGTCCAAAGTACATGAGACAAAGTCTTTCCATCCTTGCCTCTAAGGGACATTCTGGCTGTACTTCCCAGGCATACTTTTGGAAATCCATGATACTTTCAATATCCCTTGCCAACATCATAATTAAAATGCAACCAGTCTTCTTCAGTCTTACTTATTCATGTCCACGCACATGTGGGGATGGAAAGACCATGGCTTGGGTCAGGTGTACCTTAATCTTCAAAGTAACTTCCTTGCTTTTCGACACTTTAAAGAGGTCTTGTGAAGGAGATTTACCCAATACAATTGCATCGTCTGATCTCTTGACTGCTGCTTCCATAAGGTTTGATTGTGTGGATCCAAGCAAGACACAATCCTTGGCAATGTCAATCTTTCCTCTGGGTATCATGATGTCACCTATTGGCTCAATTGTGAGAATTTTATTCTTTATAGTGACTCATATTCCATATTGAAAACTGAACTCCTTAATATTCCTCAGCAAGGATTTCAAGTCCTCCTCATTTTCAGCAAGCAAGGTCAGATTGTAAGTATGGTTATATAAGTAGAACGTTAGTAAATCTATCTTCAAAAGTTTAATGTGAGAAAAGACTGAGATGCACAAAAATATTTTATAGACAAATAACAATATTACATAATGTATACAGTGAAAAGCCAAATTCAAACAAAATGTTCATAACAGAGAATGATTTTAACTATGTTTCCCTGAAAATCTGCCGTAGTGATATGTAAGTATTCACGACAAAACAAAAATTAAAAAGCAAAATGACAAGAAGTACATTTGGTGCGATTTGACTTTTGAAAAATGTATCTATCTATACAGAGAGAGTACATGTAGAAAATATCTCAACGACAGTTGATATGCCATCCAGAAGTGATTTTAAATTTCCTTTTAAACTCTTTTTGAAACTGAACATATATGATTTTCAAAGTCAGAATTGATTTTTTTTGTCAAATTAAAAAGTAGATATCATGATATATAAAGAAACAAGCCGAACACATAAACTTTTGGAAACCAGATCAGGTCAAGCATGCATCATAAAAAAAAGAAACAAGCTGAAGTAAAAATCTAAATAATTAATGTTAGGCAGCAGTACATGGATTTTGCTTGAAATGAATGTTAAAATAGTGAATAAGAGGACAGAAACAATCCTTTTTCCGCTTCAAGTGTCAGAGAGACATGGATTATATCATGAATCATGAAGACAATTCTCAAGTGAACACTAAATCTGAGTTCAATACAATGCAAAATATATTCCATTTGTCTGGATTATATTAGTAAAGCTATATAGTATAGCATAAAATTCTACATGTGTTTTGTATATATGTGTGTGATATATATCACATATATATCATATATATATATCACACATATAAAACACATGTGGAATTTTATGCTATACTATAGAGCTTTACTAATACTATATATATATATACTAAAGTTAAGGTAAGGAGCATCAAATCAATTTTTGAAATAACAAAACAAAAGATAAATCCATACCACCAGGGTTAATTGGTAAAGCATTCAGAATGGAAAATGCAAGAATAAATAGATGTCTAAGGTGAAGGATAAGAAAAGAGAGGTCATTAGGAGATTCAAATGAGTATTAACAAAGAAATAATGAAGGAAAGCAAGATGGCACCAACTCAAGAGGTTCAATACTCTTTCATTAATTAATTCATTAATATGTATCTTGTTCAATTACAAGCCACAGAATTTGATAGACCTTAAACTTCTTTTTCAATGAAGTTGGAATTAAGATTTGTTATGTAATTTTCCCATATTCCATACATGTATGGGACTGGGAGACGATCTATCTATCTTTCTATCCCAAAATAGAAATTTGAAAAACTTCCTGAGTTTTGTTTATTTGAGGTCACTGTGAGCTAGAACGGTGCGAGGATGTGTGTCAGTCTTGGGAGCCTCCAGTGAGAATGAAGATGTGACATTGTGGTACATTATTCCTTGGGGACTTTTGCTTCAGGGTTTACTCAAATAAGCAGAGGAGGCAAACTGAGTTGGAGGAGGGCCACTTCTATAGTGATGGCATTTTTATTTTCCAGCAAATGATTCTGTGCTCTTGAAAAGGATGTGACAAAATTAGAAATTTAATGTGAATATGACAGGATGGATGCATTAAAAAAGTGGGAAATTAAAAACAAGGTAGAAACGGTATGTGTTTATGAGGAGTCTTCATAAAGGTCATTGCATATAATGTCTATATTTTATATATTTTGATGTTTATCCACTAAAGTAGACATCACTGAATTGTTAAAACATTTCTGAGTAAGCTACAGTTTGAGCCACTAAAAAAAGATATCAATTTGAAAGAGCTCTCATCAGAGTGATATAAACTCTGCTCAGATTGCAGCAGGAACAAATATTACATTTACGATGACTCTTGAATGGAAGAAGGAGCCCTCGTGGTGCCGTGGGCTCCACAAGCTGCTAAATGCCCAGCAGCAGTCTGACCTCAAGAGCAACTTCACTCTTTCTTGCTAGGGTCACTGTGAGTCAGCATCAGCTCAAGGGCGAGAGGTTTGGCTTGGTTCTCGATGGGAGAATGGGGAAATCGGTAATGCTCTACCAGCAGTTAACAGAACAATGCCCTACGGACAACAGCAGTTTGTAAGAGACAGCTCCTTGTAAGAAGGAATGAGGAGATGCTGAAGACAGAGTCTGCAGTAGCAGACCATCCTCACCAATGTGTTAGAAAACAAGTCACCTCCTGGGTACCTTAACTGAGGAGGACCAAGGATTAGCAACAGAACCAGTACCATGACTATTTCAATGGGCCAATGCTTGTACTCATGTCAGCTACAGACAAGACCAAAGCTTTCAGCTGAAATTTCAAACAAGGGCGACCAAGATCCTGAACCATTTCCTTGAAAGAAGTATGCTAGGGGATGCAGCATGCTTTTGCCAGTATGATCCCGAAGGCAGAGCACCATCGGGGCGGTGGCTACCGATAGATGGAAGCGATCCAGTGAAGGCCAAAGCAGACAGCTGAAGAGCAAAGGTCAGGACAGCAGTTTGGTTTCTTTGGATGCTCATGGTATTGCAGCCTTCCATGTGGATCACAACTCAGTGTAAACAAGAGCAAAGTTCTCATACACCGGCCAGTGGATATAGCGGCCTGATCAATGCAGGGAGGATTGAAGGTGTCCAGGATGTCATCTTGCTTGAGTCCACAATCTATGCTCATAGAAGCAGCAGTCAAAAGGTCAAACAATGTGATGGCATTGAATAAATCTGCCAGGAGGTTACTTTGAGGAGAGGGCTAAGGTGGATCTGACCCAAACCACGGGAGAACAGTACTTGGCTCGTCAAACACAATTCATTCAAGTCATGTCTGAACACCGATAAGTTCATACTGAACATATTCCTTTTCCCACAGGAAATAATGGAGACCAACGAACTAGTTCTGAGGCCTCCAAGTTATACTTAAAAATGTCCTTTTTTCCAGGACTTTAACACAAAGTTAATAGTCCTTGGCTCTGGAAAAATCCCCTCAAACATCTGAACACAATAGATTGAGTACATTAAATATCAAAACACAATACAGGAAATAAAATAAGTAAGTAACAGGATGAATAAAATTAGCTTATTTTATACAAATAAGTGCCAAAAAAGGCACAAGAGGGATCGTTTTAACACACTAACAAAAGCACTATGTAGTGTCGGGGCTAGAGAGTGCTTCAACTGAAGTGTCACCCCTGTGGGTCCTCAGTGTGTCTCACTTTCAGCCTGCCAGGTCTTTTTCAAGTTGGGATTTTGGTTGGACTATTGAGCAAAGGTACTAACACTGAGAAGATTTTTTTTGGAATTTTACTTTTCAAGTAGTGGAAAGGTTAAGCTTGCAGTTGTTTGACAACCAGGGTATCGCTGTTCTCCATTGCCTCATATGTATGTGAAAGTTGTACATCGAGTAAGGAAGACTGAAGAATTGTGGCACTTGAATGATGGTACTGGTGAAGAATACTGAAAGAACCATAGATTGCCCAAAGAACAAAGAAACATATATTGCAAAAAGGAAGGCCAGATGCTCCTCAGTGGCAAGGATGGAGAGACTTCATCTCGTCATACTTTGTACATGTCAATAGAGACTGTTCCTGGAGAAAGACCTCGTGTTTGGTAAAGTATCAGGACCGTGGAAAAGAGAAAGGCCCTTAACAGTAGAAGACGGGTATTGTGGTACTGCAGTGCACTCCAACATAGGGATGATTGTGGGGCTGGCCCAGGACTGGGAGGTGTTTCATACTATTGTACATAGGCTCTCTACTAGTCAGAAATGACTCAATCACACTGAACAATAACAACAATATGGTATTTTGCTTGTTGACTTTCTGGTGGACCAAGGGATGATAACAGGTTCTCATTAGGAGGTGCATGGATGAAGCTAGTCTACACTTTAGCAGGTACACATGGGAAAGCTCCATCAGAGAGTTTTTCTCCCCCACCACAGTGCCCTTGCTCATTCTGCCCATCAAACAGGAACAATTTTGGAAGAGTTTCAATGGAAAATCATTAGACATCACCTTATGACCTTGAAGGAGTCCTTCGGATTTCTTTTTGCTCCTAATCTTAAAAAAAAATTGCAAGACACTCCCTTTCCTTCACTCAGCAATGGATTAAGGACTACATTGACATGTTGAGTTCCCAGGGTCCTTTGCTCATTAGGGATGGGTAGATGACTATTACCATCACTTATAGCAGATTCTGACCTAGGGTTACCCATGTTAAGGAATAAGATTTTTATTTTTTATTTTTATCTTTGTATTCCATTTTCTCCTGAGCTTTCTGAAGTCCCCCTAGGTTATTATTAGTGTTTAGATTGTGCTCACTGCACGATGAAACGAACGCTTGCTCAATATGATGGAAAAGAGATTTTGCCACAAAGCGGTACAATGATATAAAGACAAGGGTGGGGTCAAAGTAGAAGTAAGGTAAAGCTATTTTGAGGCATCAAAATCCCAAGACAAATACAAACAAGTGATAAGATAGTCAAGAACAGAATGGTGCCCAAAGCAACAACAACAACAACAAACCCCAGGGGTGGTGACGGGAGAGATGCATCATTGTATAAAAATATGAAGTACATGCAGGCCAATGGAGATTCAGAAGAAGGGGATAAAATGGTAAAATGAATCGGCAGTTGAAGAAGAATCGAGCTAAAAGGAAATAAAGACATGGATGGTTTGGATAATAACCTCTAAATAACAAACATGACCCATCAAGTAGTTCCTACAGAGTTTCCTTACAACTCCAACTGTTAATAAGTCAACTCCAGCTTCTCCCTGCTGGTCCGATGGTTACTGACTCCGCTGCAAACCTAAAGGTCAGCTGCTGGAATCACCATCTATGCAGCAGGGGGAATGTGGCAGTCTGCTTCTGTTGAGCTTTCCCATCTTGGAAGCTCTATGGGGCAGATCCACTCTGCCGTACAGGGTGAGTACATGTCAGCTGTGGCTTCCTTACTCATAACTGACATGCAGCATACCTAATTAAGTGCACACTTACGCTGATACCACCCCCGGCCACTAACTTGGTTTCCACTCACAGCAACACTATAGGGAAGGATAGATCTGCTCTTCAAGGTTCTGAGAGAGTAAATCTTTGCAGAAGGTGCCCTCATTTTTCTCCAGTGGAGCAAATGTTGGGTTTGAACCGCCTACCTCATGGTTAGCCATCCAACTCTTAGCCCACAGAACCAATAGTCCAACTCCCTGTCATTGAGTGTTGATGCTGACTCATAGAGACTCTGGGAGAGGGTAGAGCTGCTCTTCTGAGTTTCTGAGACTGTCACTAATTAAAGGTCCCACCTTTCCCCTGAAGAATCCCATGTAGAAAAGGAATGTCGGGAAACTGATTGAGGTAGCAAATGTGCAATTCTGCTGGGTGTGACTGAACTCTGAAATGACATGATATATGTATTAATTTCCAATTAATCATTTTTAAAAAGCCCTTTACTCCTTTGGAACATTTGCTTGTCTGAGAAGACAGTTCAGTAGCTGCCATTAGAAGGAAAGGCAGGAACACAAAACCCAGTTCCATTCTGATGAGTTTCAATCTCAGGAAAGTAGGAGAGAGTAGCCACTGGTGGCCAACCTTTGAAATTTCTGGCCTGGCTGAAAAGGCCCAAAATAGTACTTTCAATGGAGAGGGGAAAAAAATAATCAAACGAACATCCCAAATAAAAATGCAGTAAGATGACCACGATGAAAAGAAAGAGTCTGCTATCAAAAAGAAAAATGTCTGGGGGAGCTCATAGCTCATCATGAAAAGAACAAATATTTAAGCATGGGACACTGAGCACCCTTTGGGAGAGTATAGTGTATATGAAGCAGTACAGAGAGAAAACAGAGATGCTATATTTTCATGAGATATTTCTGTTAAAATACAAAGTAATGAGCAGGAGAAGTGGCTCAGCTCAAGACAAGAC
The DNA here is from genome assembly GCF_050624435.1 of Tenrec ecaudatus. Classification (NCBI taxonomy): domain Eukaryota; kingdom Metazoa; phylum Chordata; class Mammalia; order Afrosoricida; family Tenrecidae; genus Tenrec; species Tenrec ecaudatus. Next base: position 203,308,739 of record NC_134532.1, read on the forward strand.
TGTAAGAAGTGGGCTGATAGCAACCCAGCCTTTCCCTGCCAACCCCCTTTAATTACATCGTGTGTGTGGAATTTTGGAGGTAATTTAGGAGAGGAAATGAGAGTAGGTAAACTAGTTTGTAAGTGAGAAATAGAAGTGGGAAAAAATTATCGAGGTCTTTGGGCAGAACAATCCTCAGGGATAATGAAAATCCAGACACATATATATTGATGAAGAGCAGGAGAATAATTTGCCCAACTGACATCGATTGCCACATGCAGCGCTTTCACTCTGCACTAACAATGCCGGAGGAGGGTGCAGTTAGCCCCATTTTAGAGAAAAGACAACTGAGGCGCAGGGAAAAAAGCATCCAGCAAACGGGAGAGGCAGGATTTGAACAGAGGTTATTAAATATCCCAAGCAATACATGTTCAGTGTGTTCCGTAAATGTTAACGATATTAAAAGTACACTGCCTGGATGTGAATTTTATTAATATACTCAGAAGTTTCCCACAATCAAATGGAAAACATTTTACAGAAAATGCTCAACATCTGGCGTATTTGGAATTCTTAAATATTGTATAAATTTTATTGGTGCCTTAGCGAGACTACTGTATAACTATGGGTACGGGCAATAGAATATCTAAGGGGGGGGGGTGAAATGACTCAATAGAGCTGTGTGTTTTGAACGATAGTTTGCCAATGATAACGCATTCCCTTAACAGGAGCAAATTTGTAAGCATTCAGCAAATGAAGTCCTGTTTCCTTTGTGTTGATAACAATTAAAATAGAGTTTTGAAAAACAAAACGGTAGTGGTCATGGGCATCATATCGCCACATTGTTGGCTATTTAGCAAACCTACGGATTACATTAATCTGGGGAGACACTTAGTCCATTTCCACAAAGACATGACATTGGATTTCAGCAAAACTTGTGTTCCACCGGCATCACTTTTGCCATTAGGAATGCACTGCTGCCTCACTCCCACTTACACCGCAGACTATATCCGCTCCTGGCCCTCTGTCCGTCTGCACCACTCCCCTGAGCTTAGCTTTCCAGTTTGCTTCAAGCCTTCATTCCCAAGTCATATCCCGGATCTTGCCTTGCCCAAGCCAGTACTGGGCTTCCAGAGATGGCTGTCCCCAAGGCACACTGCTCTTTCCTGAGACTCCCTTTGTATTTGTCCCCACTGTCTTGGACTTTCTGACAATGACAGTGTTCAGGACTTTGGCCAACAGCACCTTCTCGGGGGAGGTGTTTGTAGCTTATGCTCCGCCCCATGGCACTCCCTATCACTTGTGGATGTTTGCCAATGACACTGTCCATCATCAGGTATAACTCCTCATAGGTCCATTTTCCTAGGTTATTAGTGGTTAGTCTGAAGGAGTTCTGGGGGTCTGCTTTATTTCCCCTTAGGTATCCGTCGTGCATCGGAGGGTACAGAGTCCCGTCCATTTTTCTGGAGCTCATGTTGTGATCCTGAACAACTCTGAATAGTTGTTTATTTTATAGGGGATAAAAAGCTGACTCAACATGTCAACGCCATCAGGGAAATGACACCCATGGTTATGTGTTGGCTTTCTCTAAAATAATTTAAGAATGCATCCAAACCCTACCATCCTCACCAACAACTCGATTTGGTTTTCTTGCCTTCCTACCTTGCTTGCTGATGGCAGAGTCTCGGATGCAAGTCTTCTACTTCTGAAACACTGGTCTCGCTCATTTGCATTCTGCTCCATTTTAAACTGGAGACATCCCGTGCAGAACCTTCATAAGATTGCATGTGTGCATTTCTCCAAGAGAACTGCGAGTACGGGTGTCCCTGTCACAATGATTTACATTCCAACCAAGCAAACCTGATCCGTTGATGGATGGATGGATGGATATTTCCCGTCCCTTATTTTATGATATGTAGACATGCAGATAATCGTGTATCATGAGTTCTTATATCTAGAAAACCATCCTTAGTCATTATTAACATTTATTGGGATTCATGTTCTTTTCTCTCTCTCTCATTTTCCTGCACCCGAGATGAATCCTTCTGCCTCATGTGGCCCTTGGTTAGGATTAGAGTCAGTTGCTCTAGTCACTCCTGGTGGTTATCAGGCACATGTGCATTTGTCTCCCAGTTGTGGTTGACTTCCGAATTTCCCAAATTTCTGTGACATGCTGTAGGCCTTTACCTTGCCAAAACCCCTCCTTCTCTAAGCTTCAGCTCATCAAACAACAGGCAGCAGCCAGTCTCTCTTTAAACTTGAACATGAAATTCTGGCTACTTTGCATGGTGGACTTCAGATGCTGTTTACAAGGTTGAAGGCACACCAGCCTTTATACATTTACTTTAAACTCTATAATTTACAGAGCTATCTCTCACGTGTCGCTGTGGTATCAAAAATAAGCTGTCAGACTTTCTTCTCTGAGAAGGTACAGTGGGTCTGTGATAAAAGTGTGATGGTGATAAACCCAGGGGTAGTGAGGTTCTTTTACTGGTGATCTTCCTCAATGGTTCACAGCCAGGGTTCAGCAAGCATCGTTCTGATGAGACTTGTACTTGTCATTGGAGAAGGTCTATCAGCTTGAAGCCTTTAAATACTTCATAAACCAGAAAACTCCAAAATAAACATTTTCTAGTCTTTCAGAACGAAAAGCAGAGAACACACCTGCCAGAACCGGAAATTCTATGTTTGCTCTCTACACAGGTCAGGGGCGAGAGCGTTTCTGCCCAGGTCTAGAGCTCAGTACTCAGGAGGGAAGAGTGCTGGTGGAAGACAGAAAACCCTATACACCTGAAGGAAGTGGGAACAGTGCTGTGGTCTGTGGAAACAGAAATCAAGATCCCGAAGGAAAATGTGGATGGATTGTTACATGGAAAACCACTTGTTACATATATATATATATATATATATATATATATATATATATATATATATATATATATATATATATATATATATATATATATATATATATGAAATGAACAAACAAGTTTGCTTTCGATGTAAGGTAGCCTATCTCCCAAAAGCAAAGGCACTCATTGATAGCTACTGTTGAGTCATGACTCATAACCAACATTAAGGGGATATTTGTATGACATCCAAACTCAGCAGTACAGTTTGGTCTTACTTGCGACTCATGCATTCCTTCCACAGCAGGGTCAATACTTACAGTGAATTCAGGGAGCGAAGCCCTTGGAAAGCATCTGGTGCGAGCTCCGAGATCTGATTATTGCTCAGATCGCTATGATGAGAAATAGAGTTAGGTTAAATTAGATAGACATATGGTGAGATTTACTGCAAGACAAAGCCATTTATGGCTTTCATGTGCTTGGTTTTAGCTCTCCAGACCTGCATACGATTTGCAACATTAAAAATATATATATCAACAACAAAAAGCCCTCTGATTTTTAATCTATTCTTGATTCAAAGTCCATTGCCATTGAGTCAATTCCGATTCATAGCCACCCTCTGGGACAGAGTAGAACTAGCTGCCACTATTGTTTTCTGAGGCTGTATATCTTTTTGAAATCGGAAAGCCTCATCTTTTTACTACAGAGCACCTGGTATGTTCGAACTGCTGACCTCAAGGTTGACAGCCCAACAAGGAACATATTACACCACCTTGGCTCCTTATTTTGAACAATTTCTCTAGAAGACTGTTAAACATGCCATGCCAGAACTTGGGACATAAGTCATGTAAGAATCAGACGACATAATATGTCAATTACATACACTCACCATCACATAAATGCATTAAACAACAGAAGAAATAGCACAGAAGTTTAAAAAAACAACATTTTAGTCATTTCATTGAGAGATTGTTATGGAACTAGCAAACAGACAGGCAAATTACTTATGGCTTCAGCTGTCAAACACTTCCATAATCATACTGAGATGGTGTTCTCTAGATAATTACAACACATGTACTTTTGTTAAGTGACATCTATTCCAGATGATTGCTCACTCACATTCTTCTGAGCTTTTTATACGGCGAGAAAGCTCCTGGAGGGATGACCTTGATGGAGTTCTGCTCCAAACGTCTGCAAAGAGAAAATGAACATTCAGTCTGTCAGTGGAACCGTGAGCGCTCTATAATGCTCCATTCAAAACCCGAGTTCCAGATGAGAACAAAGCTGACGATCACTGTAGCGGGTTACACGTGGGGCTGCTCACGACCGGCTCAGCGGTCGGAACCCACTGGCCCTCCTTGGAAGGAAAACGAGGCTGACGGCTCGAGGGAAGAGTTCCGGCCTCCAGAACCCTGTGAGTCAGAGCTGATAGGATCACGGAGTGTTTGGGTTTTGCTTGTTTAATTTTGAAGGCTAAAAACCCATTACCCTGAAGGGTGCTGTCATCTACCTGTGAAGCAAGACTGATGTTAAAATGACTCTTTGAAAATAATAAAAATGTTCCCATTTCGAATTTATTACCTAAAAATGTCCCAAACCAGCTGTCATCCAGTTGACAGGACCCCCAAACTGCTTGTCACATCTTTCTCCTGAGGAGTAGCTGGCAAATCACTGACCTGTCCGAAGTCTGGTTTTACAGATCCATTAGGATTAAGTTTGGATTTCGCATGAATGTGAAAACAGTTGGAAGCGAGTAAGTCAGTGGCATGTTTTAATAATCTAAATGTACATAAGAAAAGTGAATATAAGAATCTAAGTAACAAGGAAATTACTGTGTATACCCGAGTATAAGCTGACTCAAATATCAGCCTAGGCACCTAATTTTACCACAAAAACTTCATGAAAAATGTGCTGGAAAACTAGGCGGACACACGAGTATATACCGTACTATTGGATATTAAATTTTATAAACCTCTCCATTTCCCTGTATGGCAAGAGCATAATAGGTTAAAATGTTAACCGTTACTCTCACAATAGTAATTTTTGAGGCTTCTTATGAAGCAAAATCTTAAATTCAAAACCCATATGTGCTGGAGGCACCTTCAGTAAAACTGGCTGGGCTCTACGTGATTATTTTTGCTGCAGAAACAATGCAGCAATGTGTATTCAACTGGCATTCTTATGATTTCGTAAAACCATAGTATTGGAAATAGCTTTGAGTCATGATGTGTATTCTCTGGATCTGCTGCTTTGGAAAGATAAGGTTTCACTGAACTAGTTATTCAAGAAGGAGCCCTGCCAGCACACGCAGTTAAGCATTGGGCTGATAAATGCAAGGTCATCAGTTCAAATCCATCAGCTACTTTGTTGGCTAAAGATGAGACCATCTCCTCCCATAGAGATTTACAAGCCAGGGAGCAAATTCAACCTGTCCTATAGGGTCTCCGTGAGTCAGAACTGACGGAATGGCAGATTGAATTATTAAAGAAAGTGCACAATGGTTAAAATGCTCTGTTGTTATCAAAATATTGGCAGTTCAAATCCACCAGGTACTTCCTGGGTGAAAGAGGTCCTGATCTACTGCTAGAAAGATTTATAGCCTAATTGTGAAGCTATAATGTCACTATGGTCAGAATAGATTCATCAGTAGTGAGTTTATTCTTTTTTAGTTTTAATGATTAAAGCCACGTAGAAGTAGATGTCATCCCATCTTCTAGTAAATTCTTTAATCCTCAAAAATGTTGTCTTTCAGCTTTATTGCTACTCATAAAGACACTGACTCCTAGGAAGCACCTATGTCCCAGGCTTACTGGCTTCTGTTCTTGTGAGCTTCACCAAGGGGAGACTCTGGAGAGCTTCGAGGGTAGGAAGAGAGAAGAGGCTTGGGTACTTCTTCCCGATGCACAGTGGGTTACGAAACAGGCTGACAAGTGCTGGGTCAGCAGTTCAAACCTACCAGCTGCTCCACAGGAGAAAGATGAGGCTTTCTATCACGATCTTCATCAGCAAGGGCTTCAATTTCTTCTCACTTTCAGCAAGCAAAGCTGTATCATCTGCATATCTCAGGTTGTTGATAAATCTTCCTCCAATTCTGAGGTGACACTCTTCTTCCTAGAAGGCAGCTTCTCTCATGATCTGCTCAGCTTATGGACTGAATAAGTATCGTGAGCAAGTAAACAAAACCTCGATGAATGCTTTTCCTGATTTTAAACAAGCCAGTATTCCCTTGTTCTGTTTGCACAACTGCCTCTTGATCCGTGTACAAGCTCCTCATGAATACAATGAAGTGTTCTGGGATTCCCATTCTCCTTAAGGTGACCCACAGTTTATGATGGTCACACAGTCAACTGCCATTGCACAGTTAATGCGACACAACTAAACATCTCTCTGGTATTCTAGTCTTGGAGTCAAGATCCACCTGACCGATATCAGCAGTGTTGTCCCTTGTTCCGCATCAAATTTTGAATCTGGACTGAACTTCTGGCCATTCTCTATCAATGTATTGCTGCAAGAGTGGTTGGGTTATTTTAAGCAAAATTTTACTTGTGTCAGATATCAATAGTTTGAGAATTCTGTTGGGTCACCTTTCTTTTGAATGGGCACAAACAGGAATCTCTTCCAGTCAGTTGGCCAGGTAACTGTCTTCCAAACATCCTGGCCGAGAGGAGAGAGTGCTGCTTCCGCTCTCTGACACATTTCAATGAGTATTCCACCAATTCCTGGAGACGTGCTTTTGGCTTATGCATCCGGTACCATTTGAACTCGTTTCAAGACCATTGGTTCTTGTTCGCAAATTTCCTCCTGAAACAGTGGCCAGTTGACTACTTCTTTTTGGTACAATGACTGGATGTATTGTTTCCATCTTCTCTTGATGCTTCCTGCATCATTCAATATTTTGCCTCTAGAATCTTTCAAAAGATTCCATGTGTATTCTGAGCAAATAAGCCAAGAAGCTGCACTATATGGAAACTGCCACACCAGATTTGGAGGAAGGCTATATAGTAGCCTTTGATACGCAGAAGAAGCAACCTTGCTGGCTTAGACTGGAGAGGGCTCCAGACACTTAGTGCTGAAGATCAAAGACTACAGCCTTCAATGTGGATTACAACTCAACGTGAAGACAATAAAAACAGTCACATTTGGACCGATAAAGAACATCATGAAAAATGGGTGAACGATTGATATTCTCAGGGATTTTATACTTGGATCCACAATCAATGCTCATGGGGAGTAGCAGTCATGAAATCATATTGTAATATGTTAAAATTAATATATATGAAAATGAGCCAAAGAGAGAATATCTGACTAGTTAGATGATGTTCCTTGAATCTAAGCCAGGGGACACCGTTTCAATGCATAGAGATATTGTTGAAAGTTAGACCACACTAATTATCATAAAACAGGGCATCATGCTCGGTAAAGTGGAAGAATCGCTGACAAAGAAGAAGGTCCTCAACAAGATGGTTTGGCTCAGCATCTGCGACAATGGGCTCAACATAAGGACAGTTTTAAGGATGGAGAAGGATCCGGGAGCAGGCGGTGGTGCTTCATTCAATTGTCTAAAGGGTCACTATGCGTCAGAACTGACTCAATGGCAGCTAATGACAACACAGAGGAGAGAAAAAATAAACAGACTTATCAACTATATTTCTTTTACGAGTAATGTAAACCTAGTTGAAATAATTGCATTCCACAAATGTTATGAAATTACTCTAAGGCAGACAGAATTTCATTCCTTTGTTCAATCATCCTAAAAACATTTACTGTGCATATAAATGAGAGAAAAATCTCAGTGAACTGGACTGAAACAGCAGTCACAGCAGTGGATCCAACATCGTGAGGATGGCCCAGGGCAATGGATCATTCTACCAGACAAAGGGACCCACCGGTCAGAACTGGCCGATGGCAACTGACAACAACAACAACATACAAGACAGTGTTATCGGATGGGAATGCATGATGATCTAAAGCAAGAAGTCCTCATAGTTTTTATTGACAAAATGTTCAATGGGGCAATGAGACTTCAGGATAGTTTATTGTATACATGGTTCATTGCATTAAAACCCGTGAAATTTCCTGTGGTACCTTATAAATATGGCCACACGAATTCTATCGTTTAATATAAGTGAAGAGTTTTTTGGGAAATGTTATAACTTCTTTATGTATCTCAGAATTTGGGATACATCTGAGATTTCTTATGACACTGAGATAAAATGTTCTTAAAACCCTTTTTATGCTAGTGCTAACAAGTCTAAATAAAACTTCATAAAATCAGAAATGCTATGGGATACATTTTAAGAAAATGCATATGATGAGAAATACACCAGGTTTTGGTTTTTAAAATGATCTTGGAGGAAGACAGGGCTTTCTCCTCGCCACTGAGACAGTCTCACAAACTTCCATGGGCAGTTCTACCCTGTCCCACAGGGTCGCCCTGAGTCAGCATCGACTCAGTGGCAGTGAGTTTGGTTTGGTTGTTGTTTAACTATTTCCAATCACATTTTAGAAGTTGCAAATAGGAAAGTATTTCCCATACGGCTTGACTCAGCAGTTAAATGGTTTTAATAACACTCTCATGGCAGTCCATTAAGGCAAAATGTAGTAATCGCGTCTTTTATTCACAGAGGCATCTTTTTAAGCAGGGCTATGGCATATCACGGACTGATGACAAACGGTAAATTTTAAAACATGTCATTTTATCTACTATGGTGGACAAACAATAGGCTATCGATGGTGTCTGAAATCATGTAGGTCTTCGAGATAAAGGGTTTTCTTTTCATTTCATGAATTTTAGAACATGTTTGATATACTAAAAACACCTAATAATTGAAGTTATATCCCTCTATTTAAAAATTGGAAATGTATTTTTCTTAACCATATTTTAATGAGAGAAAAGATCAGTGTACATATTAAGACACAGGAAAAAAGCAAATAAAACATATACTTTCTAGCTTTGCCCTGCTCTAATCTTCAGCTTTAGTCAAACAGAATCTGCAGAATTTCACAGTGTGCGAATTTGTCGCCATTGTTCCATGAAGGATCTAATTAAAAACATTTCGGGTTACAAAAGCAGATAGCGTAATGACCAAGATAAAAGCCACTATAAATAAGAGCTTTCTATCGGTCAGTCCTTCATAGAAAATTCAATATTTTGAGTTTCAAAGTAAAAATAGATTTAGAAAGTGAACTCGGGAGATAATGCTAAAAACCACACAAGGCCAGGAAGCCCTTTTTAAAATGGATGTCAAAGGAGCCATTAGCTTTCTCTTCACAGAATTTATGCGAACACTTACAAAATATTTCATCGCTGTTTGTATACATATTTATATCGACATACAAGGCAAAGGCTGAGCCGACCTCTTCCAAAGACGAGGGCAACGTTAGCCACCAGCTCAGCCAGATGAGCAAAGGAATCGAGTTTCGTCATTGCTTCAGGCACACTCATTCAAAGGTGTGCCGAACCTCACGAACCTGGCCCTTCCTCATTTCTGGAACACCAGTCATTTCCATTTCACAGAGACCAGGCAGCAACTCTGCCCACTCCTCTCCCAGGGCTCACCATCTTTACCACGTTTCAGCCCACTCTTGTCGCCACAGTGTGAATTCACCTTGCTGAGAGTCTTCCTCTTTTTCACTGCCGCTCCACTGTACGGAGTGCGATGTCCTTCTCCAGAGAATGGTCTCCCCTGATAATATGTCCAAAGTAATGGAGATCAAGTCTCACCATCCTTCCTTCTAAGGAGCATTCATCCAATACTGCTAAGATAGATTTGATCACTCTTCTGGAAATCTATGGTATATTCAATTTAAAATCGGCATCATGAATTCCACAACTGACAGGCGTCAAGCCTTTCTGACGCTTCCTCCTTCCTTGTCCAGTTTTCACATGCCATAAGAAGTGGGTGGGCATACCCTCACCTGGGTCATGTTAGTGCCCAAAGTGATATCTCCATTTTCTAAGACTTTGGAGAGGTCTTTCAGAGAAGATTTCCCCAGAAAAAAATGTCTTTTGATTTTTGGACTGATGCGTCCACAAGGATGGATTGTAGATTCAAGTAAAATGAAATTCTCTCTTCATTTATTTTGACTTTGCTAATGGTTCGAGTTGTAGGTGTTTTCATGTTCTTTACTTTGGGGTGTAACCCTCGGTGAAGGCTGCAGAGGTTCCTCTTCATCAGTAAGAGCCTAAAGTCTCCTTTGCTTTCAGTCAGCAGGACTGAGTCATCTGCATATCAAAGCCTGTTAATAGCCTTCTCCCCGTGCAGCTGCCACTTCTGTAACTAGTCCATCAAGTTGTTTGCTCACTTTACAGGCTGAAGAAGCCAGGTAAAACAACACACCTCCCGCGTATCCCTTTCTTGCTTCTAAACCATCCTGTGTCCCCTGGAACTGCCTCTGGTCTGTACTCCCTATGAGCACAATGAAACATTTTGGAGTTATTTATGCTGCTCTCTGATTTCCGTAACATTCTATCTGACGTCAGCAACAGTATCTCTTGATTAAGATCCTCTTCTGCATTGGGCTTGACTTCTTGGCAGTTCCCTCTAGATGTCCTGTTGCAATCCTTTCTGAATCATCTTTGGCAACATTTGACTTGCTTTTTATATGAATGGTCCTGTTTTATATTTTCTTGGGTCATCTTTGGAAGGGGCACACATTGGATGGATCTCGTTCCACCAGTTGACCAGGCAGGTGTCTTCCAAATTCCTCGGCAAGGTTGAGTGGGAGAGCTGAGCTTTGCAGCGGGTAGGTGAAGCACATAGGCTGGTATTCTATCAATTAATTCCTGGAGCATGATTTTATTTTTCTCCCATTAGAGTCCTCTCCTATGGAAACTTAGGTCTTGAATTATGTTTCTTCAGGATTTTTGTCTATTTGTTTGTTTTTGGGTTTTTTTATCTGTTGATAAGCTGAGTGTGCGCTTCCCTTTCAGGAGTCTACGTCCAGGTCTGTGTCCATTTCACTGTGCTTGTTCTGTATTATTGGTATTTCAAATGGAAGAAAGACAAGGGACTTCTATCGGGAACCTCACTGTTTATATACGTGTGGACTGAAAAGCTTTCAAGGAGGCATAACGTTGAGCCCACTGACTTCAAAACGCTTTCCTTTCAGCACAGATGGCCTGTATAGAATATAGTTTATAGTAGTTACCAATGGTCAGACCTCCCATCACGAGAGAATACAATACACCATCTTAACTGGGAAAATTAAGAACTCTGAGTATCTCTGAAGACACTTAGAAACTATGAAACAATATTCCCTTATTCTAATAAAAATTTCAGCTAACTAGATTTCAATTCATAATAATAAAAATGATTTTTAAGAATGAAAAATAATGTGTCAAACTAAACAAATTATTTAAAAGCAAAAGAGGCATATATACAGGGATAAAAATGTGTAATTATCAAGCATGTAAGACTTAGGGTCAAGGCATCTTTTATTTTAGTCCCCATCAGCCACGGATCAGATCTGTGGGTCTTTAAAATTTACCTTTTTATTCTCCTTTGTCTCTGCATTCTTTTTGGAAAAATGGGAGAAATAAAGCCTACAGTAAACATTTTGGTAAACATTACATGAGAAGAAGTAAAAAAAAATAGAATTTGTTTTCCCTTGATTGCCTGTGCATGTAAAATATATATATATATTTCTGTGTCTACACATGTACACACATTCACTGACTCTTTATGGGGTAGAACCTTGCCCTGCATCCCCACTCCCACCGCCATTGTCCCACAGGAGGCTTATTTTTTTTAAGTTTGTGCATAAATGGAATGCAATGATAATGAAAATTTCCCACAAAATTTTGGGCGCACATGTGTATATACACAAACGCCCATGTAATTGCGGCGAGGGGCTATCCGGTTAATTCTGACCAACAGCAAATCTTAGAGTCCAACAGAAGGATGTGCTGTTGGGTCCTGCATCATCCTCTCCGTCAGTGTCAGGTGTCATCCCGTTGTGGCACTCCGTGGGTCACGGTCTTCCCCTTTTGCTGACCCTCCCCTATGCCTCGGGAACTGCTCTCTCTTAATCACAGGTCCAAAGGACCTAAAACAACAAAGTCTTCCCATCCTAAGGACCAGTCTGCTTTTATTTCCTCCAAGATAGATTTGTATATGCCATTATGTAACAATGTCGAAGGAAAATGTTAGGTCCAATAGTTTACTGATGGATTAGCCAAGTTACTAGATAGATCTTTCAACTCCCATAAAGAGTTGCAGTCTCAGAAACCCAAGGGGAAGGTCTGCTTTATCCTATAGGGTCACTATGGGTCTGAATCAACTGCATAGCTGTGAGTTTGGCTGTAAATCAGCGACAGTCAATAGATACCGTTCTACAGGGGTCCCTGGGTGGTGTAAATGGTTACGTGCTCCGTGCTCTGTTGCTACTCAACAAGCTGGTGATTAGAACCCAGAGCAAGACACCTGGGTTAAAGAGTCCCGGAGCTCCGCCTCCAAAGGTTTTCGCCACCATAACCCAAAGGAGGGCAGTTCTCATGTGACACAGGTGGCGTCATCCTGAGTCAGAACTCATGTCCTGGCAACTGTTTTGCTATTAAAAAATACATTTTTATACTACATAAATACATTCAGCATTTATTTCCTAAAGTGTGGAATATATAGGTCCATTTGTAAATCAGGTTTTTACACAATTAGCAGTCGAGTGTGGTTGATACTTTGATGAGTGAATATTACACCTGGGCATTCCTCCATCATTCTCAACCAGCCAGAGAAAGATATAATTCATTGGCACTTCTAAGATCTACGTTATTAAAAATAGAGCCTTTTCTCCCATCTGAAAACGGTCTTCAAAGTGAGCAAAAAGTTTTCACAATGCGCACGGAAGGATGCGCCGAGACTGATTGTGCCTATAACATCCAGCCCAGACGCTGATTATGCACCACAATAAAACAGACAGTTCCTTGCATTTCCCCATCTGCTCTGAACGTAAATGCCGAAAACAGCTGCTAGAGAAGAGAACGGAGATTTAAGGTGACAATTTCTCAGGGCAGCCACTGCATTCTCCTCCGAGGCAATACTGACCCAGGATTTGGAGAGTAAGACGTAGTGACAGGCCTTTTACATTCGAGATTCTCTTGCCTATTACATAATGAGTGGACAGCAGAGCGTCTCAAGCTGACTCCAGAGTTGAGGGGGTGGGGGTGGGGGGTAGGGAGGGAAATTGCTCAGCACCTCCTTTCTGGCAATTAAAAACTCTCGTATCAAAACTGTTAGTCAGCAACCCCCGGCAGGCAATGAAAACATTTTCACTACAGCCCATAAAAGGATACTCTATCTACTTTGGGAGTCCCTCTGGACCATTCCAAGGAGACCCTAGTGGCATAGCAGTTACCCAATGGGCTGCAAACTGCAAGGCCAGCAGTTTGAAACCGCCAGCCACTCTGCAGGAGAAAGATGAGGCTTTCTACCCCCCTAAAAGAGATAGTCACAGAAACCCACAGGGGGAGTTCTACTCTGCCCTGTGGGGTAACTATGAATTGGAATCGACTAAGCTGGCTGGCAGTGAGTTTGGGGTTGGTCGAGGGACCCTGCTAGGGACAGTCTGCTCCACAGGAACTATTTTATATTTTTCTGAAATGTGCTATCTCGCTTTAGCCATAAAAACCATGTCCCTTAAATCCTTTACTTATCCCTGTACCTAAAATGACCCTAGATATTTTAGACTATTAGATTATCCCTGTTTTGTAATTGCAATTTTCAGAATGTTGCCAGTTGGATATATTTAATACACTGCATGAACCCTGGCCTCCCGGAAGGCATACTTTGTATCAGGTGAGTGAATTTTGCTCTAGGATGGTGTCCACACCAACTTGAGATGACATGTTCCCAAAATGTTCTGTTTGCTTAGACTTATTCTATTTATCTGATGACAATTACGGATATACACCCCCAGCCTAACCCCCCCGAGTATAAGCTCCACTGACATATTTATGGAAGCAACAGTTGCTTTTCCATTTAGTCTAAATTGTTAAAGCAAGACGAAAAAAATGTGTTTGCGCATTTGTATTCATATCGGCTTCATGTTTTAGAGACGAACATCCTGAATTAGCATGAACATTTCCATGGTTGTAGTCGCACGGACACACTTTAAAAGCCAAGATACACTCCATGTACACTGAGTGTACTATGAATTAGAATTAGAGGGGAAAGAATTCCCCACCAGGTTTGCATATGTGCCTCACTGATTGCAGCGGGACATAAAGGAGATGGATAATTTCAATAAGGCTGAGTTTTATATATAATGTTATTTAACAATCCCAGAAAGCGAAAAGCACTTGCACGTTCTGCTGCCTTGCTTGGGCACTCAGGATGAGTCATGTACTCAGCTAAAGCCCCACGTTGCTAATCATGTTAGCCATGACAATATTGCCTAAAGTGCAAATGACAACTCCCTTCATTCTAAGGAGGAATGACCCTTCACCGATGACCCGGATGTCTTCATTGTCATGCTAGTGCCTGCACACGTCTTATTGGACATGGGTTCGGTCTTCCTCTCCTTCCAGTAGCCATTTCAAGCAGCAACCTCATCAACATCGGGACTAGTACAACCTCCCGTCTCATGAGCTACACTGTGATGATGCTTCTACTTTCTGACTGGCCCCTTGCACCTCCTCTAATGTCCTCCTGCTGCTTTGTCAGCGGGCGCCTTTCCTGCAAACCACAGTCCTCTCTGGGTTGCTGACCTTTCTTAATCAGATTTGGAGTCGACGTTGACTCCTCCTGGCTACTGTAGAGAGTGGACACTGCTTGATATTTTTTGACATCTGTTACCAGGTCTTTTCTTCAAACGAGCCGCTGGAAGGACTCAAACTTCAGAACTTTTGGTTAGCAACACAGAGAGTCAACCATTGACACCACCCAGGGGATCTACACATGCTATTCTGTTACCTGGAAACCTCCCTTGTATCCTGTTGCCCAGGGAACTCTGATGGCACCTTGGTTTAGTCTTCACCTGTAACCAAAAGGTCAGTGGTTCAAACCCACCGTCATCTCTGTGAAAGGGATGACATTCTACTCCCATACAGATAATTGCTTTGGAAACCGTACGAGGCAGTCCTACTGTGTCCTATAAGATCTTCTGATGCAGAATTTACTTGATGGCAATGGACCATTTGAGGCAGTCCTTCTGTGTCCTATAGGATCTTCTGATGCAGAATTTACTTGATGGCAATGGACCATTCTTCAAGAGCTGGCCTCCATTTGATGCAGCGATCTTTGAAATTCTTAATTCCCCCACTCACTGTCATGGAGACCCTGCAGGACAGGACAGAACTGCCCTTGCGGATTGGTAAGACTGTAAGTCTTTATGGCAGTATAAATCCTCATCTATCCCCTGCAGGGTGGCTGGTGGGCTTGAACTGCTAACCTTATGGTTAGCAGCCCAGTTTATAGTCCACTGAGCTACCAGGGCTTCTTTAATTGTCTTAGGCACACACTATTCTCTTACCTTTTCTGAAATTTTGCAGCGGTCCTTTTCTCTGCCTAGAAATGCCCCCATTGCTCTGCCTATAAAACATCCTCTCCTCCCTGAAGAATCGTTTCTCCCAGGCGGAAGGAGGTATTTCTTGAGCAAGTGCCACGCCCATCCCTTTGTTATTAGTTGACAGGTAGTTTTACAACTGTTGGGTAAAGTTTCAGTTACCTACACTGTAAGCTTTATGAAGGCTAGCACCAGACCCTTTAGTGCCTATCAAAATTTTAAGTATGTGGTACGTGAAAGAGTGCCACCTCTCCACAGCTCCCTCCGTTCCAGTGATGCGCATCAGCCTTGGCTGTTTCCAAGAAATCAGTGGAGATTTGGAGTTACCACTTTAATTCCTGCCCTTGGGATCTGAATCTGTCATTTCCTCCCACGTATTCATAATAGTGCCATAAGCATGTTGACCCTCTAACATAACTAATATGACTGATGTTCGCTTTAGTCTTCTATGGTTTTTCTCTTAGGAAAGCCACAGATGCTTTCGGCTTACATGGTCATACAACAATTCAACGAAATAAGAAAAGATGAAATGTGAATGTATATGTCATGGTGGAACTGGGTTTTCCAAATATATGTCCAAGTTGGCTAGGTCACGATTCTCAGTAGCTTGGCAGGTATGCAATGATGTCATCATCCCCCGGATGTATTTGACGTAATCGGGACTTAGGGTGGGATGCATTGCCTTTTCTCAAGTCATGACCCTGATCTGACAGAGTTTCTGATGGCTCTGAAACCCACTGGGGTGTCGCTGCATCACCTTTATAAGAGATGAGAGGAGAGATAAGCAGGCAGGGGGTGGTGGACTCAGTATCACCAAGAAAGAAAAGCTAAGAGCAGAGCATGCCCCTTGGACACAAGGGCCCTGAGCCGAGAACCTCCTAAACTCATGAGAAGATTGATGCTCAAACCCATGGGAATCTCCGAAGGAGATCAGACCCACAGATTCTGAAAAAGACAGGGGTTTCTCCCCAGAGCTGATATTGAAACCATTACCCTGGAGCCGATGCCCTGAATTTGTGCTTCTAGCTTCCTAAACCATGAAAGAATAGATGTCTCATTGTTAAGAAAAATCCATTTCTGAAAGTCCTGTTATAGCTGTCCTGGATGACTAAAAGTATACATGAGTGTATACATATACATTTTGTCTGTTTAGAACAGTGGTTCTCCACCTCCTAATGCTGCAGCTCTTTAACACAGTTCCTCATGTTGTGGTGATCCCCAACCATGAAATTATTGTCATTACTACTTCATAACTGTCATTTTGCTACTGTTAGGAATAGTAATGTAAATATCTGATATGCAGGATATATTTACATTGTTACAAATTGAACATAATTAAAGAATAGTGATGAATCACAAAAATAATATGTAATTTTATATTGTGATATATTTATTTCTAGTGACAAATACATGAAATTTTGTCTTAAAGCATGGTGTAGCATAGGTAACAGTCTTCACTGCCGGGTACATGTAGGTGGGCGTATCTGCATGTGGACGGACCCATCTGGAGACGGATAGAGGAGCGGTGTCTAGGTTCCTAAGACCATCGAAAATATGTGTTTTCCAATGGTCTTAGGCGACCTCTGTGAAAGGGTTGTTCGACCCCTAAAGGGGTCGTGACCCACAGGTTGAGAACGGCTGATTTAGAACAGCATATGTTATAACATATGTCAACATACATGTATAAGCCTTTGGAGAGATTCACTTACTCACTACCACCCTGTTGATTTCAACTCACAAAGACCTGATAGGACAGGGTGGAACTGCCCTTGTGGGTTTCAGAGATTGCAACTCTTAAGTACAAACAATTACTTGGGAAGAAATGGATATTTTCTTATTATGAACAAATAGTCTCAATAAAAATAGTTTTTCTACGGAATGGATATGTAGCTTTGGAAAGACAATTATTCTACAGTTTCATTCCATAGCCATTAGAGATTAGTCAAGATATGCATATAAATTTGACAACGGTGTCAAAATAAAGAGGAAAGCGCTCCAGTGGTTATTAATGAGTCCTTAATGGTCTGGGCAAGCACAGGTATAGTTGAATCAAGTAATTCCTCTGATCCAATTGTCGTCCATAATTATAATCAGCAGAGCTACTGAAATTGCTCTCTGGATTCTAGTAATTCCGCTTGCAGCAAACTGAATTAATGGGATCTGCCTATTTATCCCAAGGTAGTACATTGAGATCTCTATTTCGTATACTGAACAGAGACTAAACCCTCCGCGTTCTCTGCAATAGGATGGGTGGATTACGGATTTTTCTAGGACCCTAAATGCGGAAAAATCACGATAGGGCCATATCCTAAAATACTATCCATAAACCTGAGGAAATTGGAATGAGCTATACATTTTTCATTAAAATATTCTTACGGTGTTCTGACTACTCATCTTATAAAAACAAAACAATACAAAATAAAAAAACAAATAAAAACAAGTCTCTGACATGTTAGCTATTTTTTCCAAACATAAGCATACTTGCACAAAATCAGAACTCAAATAATATTGACTTTACACATTGATAATGATTGTAGTTTGATGCTGAGGTTATCTATTAGGGGCATTTAAAGGGAAAAATTATAGTATTTTTCTAAAATATACTAAACCCTAATTTTTAAAAGAGACTCAGAGAATAATTTTGCAGTTCTGCTTTTGTGAGTTTCTCTGAGCCAGATTTGAGAATATGGATGTTTACTTTTCTATGCCAGAGTGATAGCATTACCTTCCAAACCCATGTCATATGAAAATAACAAGATTATTTTTCCGCAGCACAAAGAATTCAAAAGATTTCTGTTCACTTTTGGAACCGGTATAGTTTTCTGTATTTTTTTATTCACTGGATCTTAAAACAAGTAATATAAAAATATTTTGCAATTTTTTTTAGTCATAAGGAGTTAACTATAAGTTTTTTTAAGTGCTATCCCACAAATGGGAGAAAGATGGGGCTGTCTATTCCCATACGGGTTACAGGCTAAGAACAGGGGCAGTTCCGCCCTGTCCTGTAGGGTTGCAGCGAATCAGCATCCACTGGATGGCAGTGAATAGAACACACGCCACATGTTTCCATGACGCAGGATGCATTGAGAGTGTAGCCACAGTAGCTCCCCTGAGGAACACACAAACATACAACACCTGTGGAATGGGAAGCCACCTGGCTTTTCCTGTTAGTGGTGGGTCTTTCTCCCACAAAGCCCTGGGTGAGTTCCAACTGCCAATCTCTTGTTTAACAACTCAGTGCTTTCAGTGAATTCTGAGACTACATTGTGATTGATATACGCAGTAAGACTATACAACACTGTATTATGCTAACAAGCTTTCTTAACTTCCAGAAGCCTCCTCCTTCATCATCCATATGAGATTGCCCTCCAGTACTCACTGAATGGTTTTTGCGTTCCATTACAGAAAAAAAGCAAGCCCTTGGAGAAAGATGCTTAAGATTTATTTGTAAGATAATTAAGTTACTGGCTGTATCTAAGAAGGAGGGAATCTATCAGATTCCTGTTGGATCGAAGGAGAACAGACAAAAAGGAACCCCAAGACACCTGGAACCCAGGGCCGTCAGGGAAGCAGGGTACACTACTGAATTCTGAGTCTTCTCGTTATATCATAGTCCCACGCCTCCATACATTCAACTCACTTAACTTTTCTTTCACTTATTTGTATGTGTGTGTGTATGTGTGCTTAAGAAACATCAAATTGCCATTCTGTGTCTCCAGGGTATAAAAAGAGGCTCCTACAGGTTTTATTTATTCATATTGTTTAATACAGCTATATCCTTTCTGACATACATCTGCCCTCAAGGATTGAACAATTTAAAATTAGCCATTAATTCAATAAATATTTATTACTCACTTACTACGAGGCACTAAGAAGCCCTGGTGGTATAGTGGTTACGCGTTCGGCTGCAATCTACATGGTTGGCAGTTGGAGACCAACAGCAACTCTGAGGGAGAAAGATTGGGCTTTCTATTGCTGTAAACAGTTACAGTTACAGTTAAATGACCACACGGGGGTCATTATGAGTCAGCACTGACTGGATGTCAGTGAGAGTATAGGGCACTGGTGGTGTAGTGAGTAAAACATTAGGCTGCAATGCACAAGGTCAGCAGTTCAAATACACTGTTCTTTCTGTGGAAGAAAAACGTAGCTTTCTGTCCCTGTATAGAATTGCAGCATTGGAAACCCAAAGGGATAGTTGTACTCTGTCTGATAGGGTTGCTATGAATTTGTGGTAGTTACATAATATGTTGTCAATTTGAGAGAGACGTAAGAGTGAAGGAGTAGAGTCTAGTCTGCCAATCAGGTCATAGCCAATGAGGTCTTTGGGTGGGCACTGCCATCTCTTGAGGATTCTGGAAACTTCTGTATTCTCTTTGGAGGTGGGAGACACACACCCTTCTCTCTCTGCTCACTCCCTGGGAGACACTGCAGCTGACAAGACACATGGAACTATGCTAGTGCCCTGAGCTGGAGGAAAACTTGGAGACTTCTGCCAGCGCTGAGATGCTTCCACTGCCACTGGATCCACAGGACTTCCCACCCACTGGCCTGTGATTTTCCTGCGTTTGGCGTCATTGCATGTGTTTCATGCAGACTTTATAGACTGGTATTGGACATCTGGGCTAATACCAGACTTATGGACTTGATCTGGACTGGGCTGGGATGTTTTCTCAATATCCAATTGATCTTGTAGATAAAGCCCTTTCTTAAAAACATGAGTGTATAAATTTTTTTCTCTAATCTACCCAGATTAACACAACATTGGAATCGATTCAATGGCAGTGAGGTGTTTTTTTTTTTTAATCTTCTGTGGCCCAAATACTAGACTTTTTTGAGATGAGTTAAAAACAACTGACTCCTATTATATTTAATTTCTGTAAATATCCCCATCACAAGCCAATGAGATAATCAATGACACAATCTATGTATAGCACACAGCATTTACAAAACCAGAAAATCTCACTGCCATAAAGTTGCTTGTGACTCAACATCGCAGGACATGACAGAAATGGCCCTGTGGGTTTCTGAGACTCATAGGAGGTAAATGTTAGACTCTGGCTATCCTTGTTCTGCCAATTTATGCCCATTCCAATTTAAAGGAATATTCATTTCCCTTCTTATGGAATATTTTACACAAATACAATCAATAACTGGAAGCACAAAGCAGAATGGACGAGTCATACGTTATCATCAATGTCTACCGAAACCTTCTAGTCATTGGAATTTCACTAGCAACATGTCCAACCACATAGTAGGAAGTAAAGTCAACTCTAGAACTCAAAGAGTAATAACTTGTAAAAACTATACCACTGATAATTTACAGTTACAATTTAGATTAAAAAACAAATAATGTGGTGAAGTTTATAATCTTCTGTTTATCATGTATTAACACCTGGAATCTATAAAGATAACAAAGGTATAGTTTTCCTTCTACAGTTTATGAATATTACTGATGCTTATTATGCTAGTGAAAATAAAAGAGTAATAAAAGAAACGAGTTATTACAATAGAAAATTATGTTACCACAATAAGTGGTAATGCTTTCTTTGGAATTGAAGACGAGTATGATTTACTGCCAGATGCTCTCCTTATAGTGCTGATAACATAATAATAAGATAATTCCACACAGAGTTTCCCATATGGTTAAATCTCTATTTATAAATTTACTTTATTTTAACTTTACCTGATATACCACCATCCCAATACTGGGAAACCCAATGGAACTCATTATGTGGTATTACTTTTAAGCCACTAAATTCCACCACTATTATAACAAATCTATAGAGCATAAAGACTGGAAAAGCTTTATGGTAAAAAGTCAAACAGACTACATTAGAGGGACCACCTTACATATCTCATCTTGTTTCCTCTCTGTTATGTCGAGAGTACTCATGTCTCTTGTCAACCCAACCAGCTTTCTGTTCTCTGCTTAGTCTCCAGATTTGCTCAATCTCCTCCTCTTCCAGAGAGATCTTCTTTCTACAGTTATCACGTATCCCCGACCAACACTCTGAACTCATTCTTTTATCTGATGTTCTAATGATTGCAGTTTTCTGCACTGTCAAATTAATCCCTGCCTATCCTTTGCAGCAGCAGTTCTCAACCTGTGGGTCGCGACCCCTTTGGGGGGCCACCTAAGACCATCGGAAAACACATATTTATGATGGTTTTAGGAACCGAGACACCACTCTTCTGTCGGTCTCCAGCAGGTTTGCCCACAGACAGATACGCCCACACATGAGTACTCGGGAGGGAAGACTGTTGCCCACGCTACATGACAAATTTTCATTTATTTGTCATGAGAAATAATTATTTCACAATACATAAGTATACATTGTTTTAGTGATGAATCACTATGCTTTAATTATGTTTCATTTGTAACAATGAAAATACATCCTGCAAATTAGATATTTACATTACAATTCACTACAGTAACAAAATTACAGTTATAAAGTAGCAACAACAATAGTTTTATGGTTGGGGGTAAAGAGTCCCAGCATTAGGAAGGTTGAGAACCACTGCTTTATAAATAGCAACTCTTTTTTTAACCCTCACTAGGCCAAACTCTTTATTGTGCTCCACAATAGTTTTCTCCAGTATTCATCACAAATGTATTTCCTTGACCCTTTGAAAAATGACTTCCTCATCGATCACTCTAGGAAAATCAGATCCTTCAAGAGCACTATGTTGGTCAAATGGGAAGGCCTTTTCTCTGACTTGAGCGGCAAGCAGCCACAGGGTGCCATTCATCCCATGCTTCTGTGCTGTGATGCTGCAGGACCTGCCTCGCTGGTTTCCATTGGCTACTTGATAGCGTCAAGGCTCAACTTTGTGTTTGTTGATTGCGTGAACTACTTCAAAACCATTGTCTCCTGTCCTTCACTTGCTCCAAATTCATTCTAGTCTGTATTACACTAGTCCCTGTGATGGGCTATGCATTGAGCGGCTGACCTTTAGGTAATTTCATCAAACCCATCAGTGGCTCTGTGAGAGGAAGAAGAGGCTGTCTTCTCTCATAAAGAGTTAAAGCCTTGGAAACCCAAAGGGGCAGTTCTATCTTGTCCTGTGGGGTCACGATGAGTCAGAATGGACGCGATGGCAGTGGGTTTGGGGGTTCTATGTGGCTCACTGGCCTTGACCTCTTCTTTCCCAGTGGTAGTCTTCTAGGTTTCTCAGGTGAAGTGGTGTCGGCAGCTTCCTCCAGGCTGCCATCATCTCAGGCTCATCCCTCTTTCTTCCTCCCTTCGTACATCAAATGCCAACTCGGTTGTTTCTACTTCTGTACTCTTTAGACATCTGTTCCCACATCTCCATTCTATTGTTGCGTGCCTGACCATCACTGCTCTGTGATCGCTGCCCTGCTGTTTTTGTAAGGCGCCTTCCAGTAGGATCCCACCCATAGCGACCATCTGCTCACCAGAATGACGCGCCATCCGCTCCACAGCCATCCTCACAACGATTTTCCCATGGTTGAGCCCATGGTTGCAGCCACTATGCCAATCCAGCTCCTTTGGGGGTTTCCTCCCCTCTGGATCAATGTAAGGGTCTTCGACAAATCTATTTGTTCCACTTTGTTTGATGTTTATCACCATGTACAGGATTTTATAGTTATTTCCATGCATGGAAGATGTGCTAGTCACTCTTGAAAATTCATGGTGCCTTTCTATAGCATGGGAATCCCTGGGACATACAAATGGTCAACAAATGCTAAGCTGCTAGCTGAAAATGTGGATCTTTCGGTCCATCTAAGAGCAACAAGGATCAAAAGCTTGCCGATACATCATGGGGGGTGGCGGGAATCAGGTCTTGAAAATCCTACGGAGCACAGTTCACTCTGACACACACACATACGCACGTGCACACACTCACACAGGATCCCTATGGCTCAGAGTCAACTCGATGGCACTTGATTTGAATATTAAGAGAATGGTCATGCAAGTGCTTGTGCCAGGAAGGATTAACATGCTACAATGCTATTGGACAATTTCTACTAACCACTCCGTTACAACACTTTCCATCTTCTGACTAAACGCCTGGCATCTGAGGCTGCATCATGGGATGGAGTTCTTCTCTTTGGGCATCAGTCTGCAGGAAGTGTCAGTTTGAACCTGTGACTCCATTTTTCCTAACCTGCACCTGTGCTCCTGGTGCTTTCCTTTTGGGGAATCCCACTGCACTCACGTCAAACCATGCCGCTTCTCCTTTCAAGGTTCCACTGAATGAATAACAGTTTACAAAGATCCAAGGCAAAGTACGGCGCTTTGTATTAAAAGTGGCAAAAACATGTTTGGGCACATACACTAGTCCATGGCCTTGTCAGAGAGCTACAGATTCCGCTGTGTCTACTGAGGGCTGTTTCTTTAACCTGCCAAGCCCCAAGCGTGCTACTAAATCGGGAGTGTGCATTTTAAAACAATGTGAGCCAAGGCTACGATCATATAACACTATTTGGAGCCATCAAGGTGTTACAGAGACTGGTAAAAAGTGCCTAGCTTTTAAAAATCATGTAAAATCTCACCTTGTTTGTTTTGTTTTTGTCTGCTTGTGGCACAGTGGGCTACACACTGAGCCGCTAACCACAGGGACAGCAGTTTGAGCCCACCAGGTGCTCTGCAGGAGGAAGCTGAGGCTGTCTACTCTCATCAAGAGTAGCAGTCTCAGAAACCTGCAGGGGTAATTCTAGTCTGTCTTACAGAGTCCGTGTAGGTTGGCATCAACTCGATGGCAGACGGGTGTGTGTGTGTGTGTGTGTGTGTGTGTGTGTGTGTGTGTTTCCAAGAGGTAGGCCGATAAAAGGAGGCCTGGTGGAACAGGGGCATTAACCTAATAGTCACTGGTTCAAACCTACCGGTCACTCCACAGGAGAAAGATGAGGCTCTCATCTTCTCTGAAGATGGTTTGGAAAACATTTAGAGTGGTTTCATTTTGACCTACAGACTCTAAACGATAACCAATTTGAAGGCAATGACTTTGATGTAGGTCTGTCACAAAAACTTGGACATCTTTTTCATTTTCTGATGAAAACAACCAAACCTGTTCATTTAGTTACAATGCCGAATTGATTTTCAAAGCTATAATATGATGTACTGATGGTTAGCAGGGTTTTTTTCAGGGAATGGGTATGGAGGCACACCCTTTTCCTTAAGTATACTTCTCCAGAGGACAAAAGCATTCCATTTACGTCTTACCCGCCCTTGTTTTATCCACAGGACTTCTACTTGGGAAGGACAAAAAAAATGCACTGAGCAACTGCATACCAAATGCATCTGCAATCGTGTGCAAGAATCCTTTTCCATGGAGGGAAACACCAATGCAAATCATCTAAAGTGCTCGCTACGTGAAAGCTGCTGTACATCCGGAGGGCGAGATGCCCCTTCTTACCATTTCTAAGTGGGATCTGGTGGCACATAATGCGCTAAGCACTGGGGTGCTAGTCATTTCGCTGATTCAAATGCGCCAACGGCTCCCTGAAGAAAGACCATGCTCCCTGTTTCCATAAAGACTCACAGACTCAGAGCCCTACCGAGCAGTTCTGTTCTGTCCTGTGGGGTCACTATGAGTGGGGATCGCTTCAGTGACAAGGGGTTTTTGTCTTGATTTGATTTTTTATAAAGTCCCACATGTTAAAGCAAATCCGACTAGTCTTCTGAATTTTGGACATTGAATAAGGGAGATGGAAGAACAATCGATGCTTTTGAATGATGGTGCTGGTGAAGAATAGCGAAAGGACCACGGACTGCCAAAAGAATAAACAAACCGCTTTAGAAGCAGGCCCAGAATGCTCCTGAGAGGCAAGGATGCTGAGACTGGGCACACATACTCTGAACACATTGCCAGAACGGACCAGTCCCTGGAGAAGGCTATCATGCTTGGTAAGATAGAGGGGCAGTAAAAAGAGGAAGGTCATCAACATAATGGATTGACTGTGTTTGATATATGAAGGATGGCAAAGGACCAGGCAGTGTTTCCTTCAATTGTGCACAGGGTCACTATGAGCCAGAACTGATTTGATGTCACCCAACAACAACAACAACAACAACAAACAACATACTTATCTTTTAATGCTTGGCAAATGTGCCAACCCTTTGAACCAGTCCTTACTCACATTAAATCCTTCATCACGAACACCTTGATTTGCTTTTCCTATTGCTTTGAAGTCATTGTGAGGCTCTGAGCCTTTTCATGAATTAAACCAAATTTACAATTTTTGGTGTTGGTGAGCATGCAGCCTCTAAAGTAAAGCTGCATCAGACATGCCTGTACCTATGCCGCCTCACCTGCAAATTTAACCTAAAGACACACATAAGAAGGCATCTCACCTGTAACCCAGAGACTGCCTGTACACCAATTCCCATGAAGGCGTGAAACTGCATTTTAAAAGTTGAGCACTGGAGGAGGTGGAACGTGAGCTACTTCTCAGCTTTCAAGATGGATAATCTCAGCTAAGCCCTTCTTTCAGCTCCACCCCTCCAGGTCGGAAATGGACGACGACAGATCTGCTTCAGGACAAACATTCATTCAAGGCATAACTCTTCTTATTTCTCTAAAGTATCTTAAATACGTCCTTTCCAACAGAAGGGTAAATCTTATTTTTCCTTAAAATACAGTCTTTCAGATTCTACTTTTGCTTAAAAAAAATCATGGCCATTTTTAACAAGTATTTAATTACCCAGAATAAGAATCAACAGACTTCTCAAAAGGAACATTTGTCTATGCCAGTTGATCAGATCTGCCTTTGATACACCTAGGTGCTCTTATAGAATTCCATGGCTCCCAAGGGCAGTGGATGGAGAAGTGGGGAGAGGGTTAGGGGGTACGTAGTACATACATTTCTGTGATGGTCTCAGGCAGGTTTGTGGGGATCTCAGTGAGACCTTTCCCCCGACAGTCTACGATATTGTTGCTACAGGCGCAGGCCGCTGGGCAGTGGAGCACACTGCAGGACGGAGCCATGAAAGACTGGTGCCCTGCCAAGAAAACACACACAAAGAAGTGTCAATGTTAGGTGCCCTCTGCGATTTCCACAAGTGAGACACACACACACGTAGTGCAAGTACCACTGCACCCTGAAGAAATGACAGCCCCGATCATCAAGATGGACCTAGACATCTAAACACACTGTAGGAAACATGCATTGATTTACTGGAGGATCTACACTCAGATGAAGGAGATGAGATCTTTACCAATGGGTTAGAGAGATGGGTGATTCATAAAAAAGAGGTCAAGTTCAAATTCACATCTAAATGAAAATGCTGTTTACAACTATTCTGAGACACACACACACACGCATACACACACAACAGCTGTGTCAGACAGACTCATTTGTATGGCACTTCTAATAAACTTAAACTGAGCTGAGTAGCCGCTGCACTTGCAGGGCTCCATTTACATTGTGTTCAACACAGAAGCGACCATGGTAACATTCCATAGTGGTGCACACAACTACAGCTGTAATCAAGTAATCACGCACCAGTAAATGTGTGTGTGTGTGTGGGGGGGCAGATAATATTAAGTTTTATGGCTGGACAGGGTCAAAATTACTGCTTTCATTGAAGTTATTATTTTAATTTATGTCATGCCATACTGTAATTGTTAATCCATACGATTATGTTTGGGTTCAGCATAATTTAAAATTTGAGTGTGAGTGGTTATCTGCAGGTACATATGAACTATTCAGTATTAAGCGGGTAGGGTATTTTGAAATGTTTCCTGTTTGAACACAGCACCACAGAGAATTAGCAGAGCTGTCCCAAACAGCCGTCTATAGCAGCACGGTTATTAGGCCAAACCAAAACCAACCTCACTGCCATCGAGTCAATGCTGACTCACAGCGACCCTCTAGGACAGGCTGGAGCTGCCTCTGTGTTTCTGAGATTGTAAACTGTCCACGGGAGTAGAAGCTCTGTCTTTCTCCCTCGTAATGCCTGGAGGTTTTCAACTGCGGACCTCGCGGATTGCATCCCACCACATCAGCACGTGCCACCAGGATTTGGTTATTAGACAGGAGGCAGGGAAACCCCTCATTAACTAGAGAGAAAGGGCTAGAGTGATGAGGCCTCCCTGCAATGGTGTAGGTTCGGGGTCCCAGCACAGCCTGTAACAGCTCTGTGGGAGAAATAGCTGGAGGCTTGTTTTGGGGAGAGATTGTAGCCAAAAAAGCTTCTCAGGACTACTCTACTCTGCCATACGGGGTCGCTATAGGTCAGAATTGATTCTCTGTAGTCCCACAGCATCAGTTACTAACTCAATCTTGCTCCACACAGACTCAAACTTCACGCAGACAAAAATCAACCAAAAAGTGGGCTCAGTCTAGAAAGGAAACGTGAACTTGCCTTCTTCCTCGTCTAGAAAGCAGGAAGCAAAAAGTGAAGAGAGAAAATAGTGGTTACTAGAGAATTGTTAGTCATCTCATTATTTAATCAAATTTACTTTATTTAGTTAATTTAATATTTTAATTTAATTTAAGGCAATCAGATCCACTGAGAACATTCCATGACATTATAAGAAAAAAATTTTCTGGGTTATAAAAAATGGAGAAAATATATAAAACTGCTTTAAAAAATAAAAAAACACACCACACGAAACAGAATCCTGTACTAACACGGTCTTACTTAAAACCTCCTTCTGTAAAAAAGTAAAAATGGCCAAAGATAACGTATAACATGAACTTTAAAGGTTTGTTTGATTTTATTTTGAACAGACACATTAAAATGAGACTAGCATAATCAAGACAAATCTATTTTATAATCAGGAGCTCTCGTGGTGTCGTGGTTATTAGACACTGGGCTGATAACCCTACAGCTAGCAGTTCAAAACCACAAGCCACAGTGTGGGAGAACGACAAGGCTTTCCACTCCCATTAACCGTTACAATTGCAAAATCCCACAGGGGCTGTACTCAGGTCTATAGGGTCAGTATGAGTTGGAATCGACTTGATGGCAGTGAGTTTGATTTTCTTATATAATTATATTGAAAAGCACAATCCTAAAATATGATAATAAAGAATTCAAATATATATTTGAATGGCTAGGTAGAGATACATGTTTCAATCTTAAACAAGGTTGCATATCTGCCTTTCCCATCATTTTAATCCCTGATATGTTTTGAGATGAGATCAATAAATGAAGCAGATAGATGTGCAATACTACAATCGGTACCTGCCACATAGAAATAAAAATTAAAAAAACCAAACAAACCAAGCTCACTCCCACAGAGTCAATTCTGACTCATGACCACCCGAAAGGACCAGGCAGAAATGACCCTTTGGGTTTCAGAGACAGTAAGTCTACGGGAGTGGACAGCCCCATCTTTTCTCCCAAGACAGTGAAAGCACTCAACTAATCCCAGCTCTTGCTATTTTACATAGTCTGTGTCTTATTGCTTTTTTTCCTGATTTTTGTTACAAAAGCCAGTCATGTGTTTCCAGTAGAACGGGCATACTCATATGTAGTCTTTGCATTCTGTTTAAAGCAAGTCTTTTGGCATCTCTGCAACTCTGATTGAATTACTTTCTGGATTTTACAGATGGGACCCAAGCAAGCACAGATACATCCACTTTCAGTTGTTAACCGACAAGGAAAGCTAACGGATTACTTCCAGGGAAAATGATGCGTGGCCAACAGAACCTTAGTGTCGTAATTTCCCGCATACCCTCAGATGTCAAAAACAGAAAAAGCTGTCATGGGAGAAGTCATCGGCCATTGTCAACCCTGCAAAAATGTCTAACAACTGACAATCATTAAAGAGAGGACCACCCTGGGGAATGAATGCAAGATGGCAAGTGTTAGTGAGCAGCGCATGGCTACAGAAAGGGCTGGCATGCGCTCTCCCGGCCTCTTGGACACCCGGCACAGTAAGGCAATCGCGTAATGCTTCTTTCTCTCTTACCACTGCAGACAAATTCTCGTTTCTGAACCTCCGCTACGTTATGGCCCCGCAGGTGGGACGGGCCCATACACTGGGTGTAGAGGCCCACTCGGGGTCTCTGGCGCAGCCAGTCGGAGAGCCAGGCCAGGTGGCAGTCACAGTACAAGTTGTTGGAATGGAGTCGACTAGACGAGAGGGAAGACGTTGGAAGCAATAAGACAGAAAATGGTTACTTCAAAAACTCGAAAAAATCATAAACGACAATGGGTAGCTTTCGTCAGCAGCAGAAAAAACAGACTCTAGCATGTTTCCATCTACTACACAATTCAACAGGATCGCAACCGCACGATCAGGCGGCTTTTCGTTTACTTTGAGCAAAGCGCATCGACAGGTGCTAAAATGTGCCCGTGGAATTCTTTGTTCGTTTTGTGCATTCAAACTGGTGACGCTAAAATATAAGCCCTGCCAAGTGGTTCTAGAGTTGAAATAAGCTGAAGGCAAATGGGGGCAGGGCGGGGGGAGGCCAGTGGAAGGAGAGGGCCAGTGAACAAAAGACGTGGTTCCAACTTCAAAATATCAGTACGTTCTGCCGTTTTCTGTCACTATAGAAACGGTTTGCTTTTTTCTTACCAAGAGAGAACAATGCTTCAATATAAACCCTTCTTTCACAGCCCAGATTCTGATTTCCTTTTTTTTTTTGTTTAATCACAGAAAAAAAATGAGAATTAGCTTTGTTGGCTACTGGGACCCTGCTCAAAGGGCTGAGGCCGAAATTAAAAGGCATAAATGGTAGGCAGTGAAGGAATTAAGTGTTTCCTTTTCTGTTGGCCAAGATCCACACAAGATCATGGATCGCTTCCAAGTGGCAAATAGCTCTTCTCCATTAATAAAATATCAGACAAATGTATCCACTAAATTAGGTAAATTACTTCAGACCGGCTTTTATGTTTTCCCAAACCAGAGCGAAGGACACTCAAAGCTATAAATCAAAGCATCATTCCCGGAATC
The DNA here is from genome assembly GCF_050624435.1 of Tenrec ecaudatus. NCBI lineage: Eukaryota > Metazoa > Chordata > Mammalia > Afrosoricida > Tenrecidae > Tenrec > Tenrec ecaudatus. Next base: position 203,338,942 of record NC_134532.1, read on the forward strand.
ATCCTTGACAAAGTAATATCATTTTAGCCCTTTTTAGCTGATGTGCTCAATTCTAACCCAATAAAAGTAATGGCTATTAAAACATGGAACTCAGTCCAGAAAGATAATTGGGCCATAAAGATGGAATTTCTAAGTAGCAATCATATTGTGGAATAATGAACCATCCAAAGCAAGCGAAGTTAACACTAGAAGACTGCTTTGCCTTCTTATGGGTCCCGTTGGCGATACAGGGCAGTCTGGCACCGGAAACAGAAGGAATATTTCAGAATTACAACGCTACCTTTTGGAATAGCCGGGTAACGTCAGACTCAACTTTCCTATTAGCCACTTTCATACCAGTTACGTTCTCTGCCTCTGCGGTTGGTGGTATGCTTTTGTGCCACTGATTGTAAGTGTTGGCAGCGGGGCAGGGGTCTGCATAACTGTGAAATGGAAGGAAGGAAGGAAGGCGCCATATTGCTTTGGTGAAAAGCAGAGTTGTACATCCCAAAAGTGAGAGTCTGGGAGACTGCTGTCCCTTTGGGCTTCTGTATAGCAATATTAGCCTTCCAGGTAAATTGTCTATTTCCTTTGTGTTCCTGGAAATTGGGTGGTTTTCAGCATTAGGTCATATTCAAGCTAATAAGTTCTTTTCAGGAAAAATACAGGATAAGCAAGCCTGCTTGATATTCTTCATGACCACAGGTACAAAGAAGTACCATTTATGTGTTTTGCCCTTCAGCCTCTCACCAATGATATACAGTCAGTGTAAGGTGCCTTTCTGTGTTAACTCATGTCTTAAAAAGTTTCATTCAATTAAACAAACAACTATAAAGCAGACAGTTTCTCTCCTGCCTCATTCCACCTTTCCTATCTCCAGCGTCTAATGGTACAGAAGTATACCACATGACATTTCTAAAATTTCCAACGAACATTATCAAATATTACTTACACGCAACAATTCAGCATACCTCAGTTATTGGAAACACATACATAACTTTACAATCACAAACTCATTCAGTTACAAATGACTTTAATTCAGAGGGCCATCCTATGGAACCAAAGCAGCATAGTGGCCAGGTCATATTGCCCATCTCTACATATTTCAGTCTCAAACTCAGACACATGTGTACACATTTGAAATAAGAAAAAACCCATATTTAAAAACCTGACCAGTAAACAAATCATGGTGCATTTCTGTAAGAACACAAAAGGCATAGGAAATGCAGAATGCTTTTGTAAGGTCAGTTGCCTGCTATTTGAAAGGATTGGAAGCTTGGTCAATTTGCTGCAGAAAGAATGCTAGAGACAATTACAAAAAGATCCATCTGGCTACATAGCGGAGGACTTAACCGGCCTGTTAATTTAGTCAGATTAGTCTTAAATTGATAGCCCAAGGAAGTAAAACTTAGTAATCTTTGTATACTTTTAGAATCATTCCATTTTTCTCAACTGTATTGCATGGAAATTATAATAATGTGTCACCCAAAAGTTACAATTTAGTGAGGAAAAAATATCACAGATGATTGGTTTTATCTAATTCATTAAAATTGATGATTCAGTTGACTATGGTCAAGAAAGAAAAAAAATGTGTAACCGTAAATTTAAGTTATGTACCATTGAAAAATCATAAATATTTTGGAAGCCCAATAAAAAGCATATTCACCCTACTTAAAATTATTCTTCCCTAAAAAGGCTGAATATTTGGCTGTATTTTAAGCCAATTCTCATATGAAACATTTTTTAGGCCAACATAATTAATTCTGAGACCAGTTCAAATGAGAGCTACCTTTGAAAAGTTCCTAACTAAATACAGCACTTGAATTTAAAGATTCATTTTTTTTCACTAAGAGAAAAGAAAACTCACCCGTAAGTAGTACTTGATTAGAGAACCATTGTATTTAGTGAAAACCCTTACTTATGCTTATTAGTAACCCTGAAAAGGTATTTTTAAAAGTAAATATCGACACATTTTTAGGTTGAGAAGCAGTGAAAGGGGTACTCTGATTTTATATTACAAAGAATGTTGGAGAACCAGTTTTGCTTTATTAGGTCTCCATGTAGAACAGTAATAAAATCATAAAGATCTCTCATTTATCATTCATGACAGCCAATCAAGAAATCTTCCATTTCTTAATGAAATGTGACCTCCACAATAGCTCAAAGCAAATGTTTCCCCAACCCAAATTTCTCATACTGCATACCATTTAAAAGAAAGCTTTAAAGTTTAGAATAGTCATAAGTTACTCAAAGTATGTATCTAGACTCTTAAACAGGGGACGTTTTCCTTACCAGCTCATCCTAAACAAAGGGTTCTGTTAATTGCGTTATAACAACAGTAATTCCCGGGTGTCTTAATCGACCTTTATGTATAGTATGGCTACTTACAAAGTCCTAAGTTTAGGCATGTGGTTGAAGCTCGCCACAGAAAGCCTAGTAATGTTGTTATTGTTGAGAGTGCTGTAGAATAAAGACAAAATCCGTTAGAAATTTCAGATGTAAATATTTGTCGATCATCAAGATGCAAACATTCATTGATCACTCTACATATTAATAGAAAGAAAACACCTTCTCACTATGCCCACGGAGGGCAATTTTCTCAAAGACATGGCACAGAGAATGTGCTATGCTACAGATCATTTAGTAATTCAATTTCTATCTTTAACGTATCATCATCCATTTGGATTTATTAAATACGTAGTGCATATTTATGGTTTTAGCTAATGCTACTTCAAACACATTGTATATTCGTGATATTGGTGAAAGAAAAAAATAGAGTTGGACAACAGGACAATTATATTTCCATCCAAGGGCATCCTGCCTGGTGGGAATGGTGAACATGCTCATGGATCAGAGGGCTGAATCCTCCCAGAGATACCTGGAAAGGAAGACCCAAACATTTCCTTCTAAAAAAATGCAGCTACTGGAAACCTCATATTGGCATCCACGATGTCACCAAGGGAGGAGGTTGACCTCGCATCGAGTGCTGATGGGGGTGGCCTTCGATAGGGTCATTCTTGACCACGGGAAATGAACATTTTTTAAATCTCACAGCAAGAGCACAGGATCAGGTCCATCAGGACCTGGGACAAAGTTGTGCTAATCGTTTGTCATAGGTCATACCATTCCCTATATAAAATTAGAACAGAGAATGATTTTTATATCGGATGCTTGCACTTGGTACGGGTGAAGTGACCCGCTGTAGCGCTTCAGAGGCATGATCAAGCCTCGGGTTTGCTGATGTCATAGAATATCCTACCCGTCCCTAGGTGCTGTGCGGTCAGGACAATGGCTGCTTGCACGAGAGCCTGGACAATGGGTGGTCCAGGGAGTTCTGGGGAAAGTCATTGTAATCTTACTTGGTTCAAATTGTTGCCTAAGCTATGTTTCCTATTCGAAAACAAAACACCCAAAATAGAACTGCCCCTGTGGGTCCTTGAGGCGTATCTCTTTACACCAGTGGCAAGACTCCTCTTTCTCCCGTGGAGAGAGAAACCCATAATGCCACAAGGGCTCCTCTTCATGCTTGGTAAAAAGGAAGATCGTCAGCACGAGGGACCAACACAATGGTTTCAACAATGCGCTGAAACATGACAGCATTTGCGAGGGAGGCACGGGACGGAGTGACGTCTCATTCTGTCACACACAGGGTCGCTAGGACTTGGAGCCCGGTTGATGGCACCTCACAACAACATGGTTCTTCCTTTGCTCTAACACAACATTGTGAGTTGTTCTATTATTGTCGTCATTGTTGTCATTCATTCGCTCATCAAATAGTTCCTGAATGGACGTGGCAACATAGAATATTACAGAAATGAAGTATTGGGCTGCAAACTTCAAGGTGGGTGGTTTAAACCCACCAGCGACTCCTCGGGGCGAAAAGGAGGCAGGGAGGCACCATGAAGATCGACAGTCTCAAAACCCCTTTCATGGTATACTATGAGTCAGAATTGATTCAATGAGAGCGGCTTGTTGGTTTTCCAAAATATATATTTTAATTATGTCCGAAACATCTCAGACTCTCCAACTAGGAAGATGAATTACACACTGCACTAACACTGAGGATAAAGAAAATGAAGCGAGAGATGCGAGTCCCCTAGTCTGAGGATTCTGGGAGAACAAAGGGAGCAGGTCATTAACTGAGGAGTGCGAGGCTAAAGTGCCGTGATGGGAAGCGATCCGAGACAGGAAAGAGATGAAGCCACGCTGCTGAAGGAGTCAGAAAAGATGGACTGGACAGCTCAGGTGGAGGAAGGTGAATTTGGAGAAAGGTTTGAAGTAAGAGTTGCAAATTCACATGACATCAGACACCGTAGAAGCCCTAGAGATGAAGAGGGATGAAGTGTTGGGATGCTAACCAAAAGGTCCATGGTTCAACCCCACCGGCCTCTCTTGAAGAGAAAGATGAAGCAGTAGTCTGCTTCCAGCCTTGGCAACCCTAGGGCGCACTTCTATGCTGTCTGATAGGCTTGCTGGGAGTCACAGTCATCTCAAAGGCAAGGGATGGGTGGAGGCATGACATCCAGCAGGAGAACTAAGGCGAAAATAGCCTGGTGTAAAGAAACACACAGGCCAGGTGCAATGGAGACCAGAAGACACACAGCTGAGGACAGGGTGGCCTGGGCACTCAGGAGAGGGCACGGTAGTAGCCGCTAATATTCAGCTCCAGTGGACTGTTGCAATTCTGTATCACAAGACTGCCAAACCATCTGATTTTTTTTTTAAGAGACTCAGGAAATGGAAAATTTTTAGATCGACCTTTCAAAGCTCTAAGTACTGGCAACTAATTCAAATATTTCTAAGAGTTCACGGGCCAGCTCTGCACTGGTTGAAGTAAAATACATTTCTGGGATCACTGGAGGTCAGCCGTGGCTGCAGCTATCAGTGGGAAGGATCCAGGTTGTTTGATGTGGAGGCAGTGACTTCACCTCCTTAATAATGTTGGACATGTCTATTACAGACCTAGTCGTGCAGCAACAGTGATGAGCCACTTCTGCAATGTACCACACTAAGCCGGGCCATGGGGCAGTAGAAAAGAGGACAACCCTCGGCGAGAGGGACTGACACTGTGGCTGCAGCAGCAAGCTCACACAGAAGAGTCGTAAGGATGGCTAAGGGCCGGGAAGTGTTGCCTTCAGTCGTACACAGGGTCGCTACGAATATGCATCGACTAGACAACCTGGCATTTGGTTTTGGTGTGATATGCTTGATGGAGTACCTATAAAGTACTGACTTGGTTGGCTCAATTGATTTAAAAGCTTCTAGCATTTTCCTGGGCTAAAATGAAAAGAGAATCTTCCCCCATGCCCCCAATAAAAACAAAACATGTTTCTATCCTGATGTCTGAATTACAAAGCTTTCACTTCTTAAATAGATTTGCTTTCAACCGACCATTTTTTGTCACTCTCAAAATGTATGTTGTCATACTCGGATTGAAATCTTCAGACTATATTGGCAAACTCAAGTGCGACTTTGAGGATAAAAATGTTTCGAAGTTGTTGGGTTTATTTTAGCATCTCACGCTCAGCAGACTTGTGTTCACTTTGAACTACGGTTTCTTACAGCTGCTAAGCACAATGGGTTTTCAATGAATACCACTCTCTATCAAAGCCCATAGACAGCTGCAGACTTTTCTCAAACTATAAACTCCCATATGTCAACTGGGAAAACAATGCATTCACTATCTTAGTATTTTTATTCCGTATCACCTTGGTGACTCTGTGGTTTAGGCACCAGGCTGCTAACTGAAGGGGGATGTGAAAACCATCGGCTGCCCTGCGGTAGAAAGGTGAGGCTGTCTGCTTCCGTGAAGGATTATGGAGACATGATCCAAGGTTGCTCGGGGCCAGAAATGCCTCCCAGGCAGTGGAGATGGATGGCAGTAACCCTGGTGGCACCAGGGTTAAGTGCTCAGCTGCTGGGAAGTCAGCTGTAGGAATTCATCAAGCCATCTACAATTTTGCTCTGTCCCATAGGGTGGCTGTGAGGAGGGATTCACTTCATGGCTGGGGGTTTGGTCTGAGCCTATTGAAACTGGCAAATCAATGTTAATCCTAATAACTGGTGATGTCAACAGGATGCAGAAGCAATGAAATTGTTATCTTGCAATACTGCATATGACTGTAGGTATGCGCACAACTGTGGTATGGTCAAGATCAGCTCCCATTCTAAAATGTGAGTTCACGTAGTGTTACATTTGTGTTGTGAACCTTTCTCTAAAGTGCACACTTATTTCTATGTACAATCTTAAGATGTTCTCTTTGTGGGAAGAAAGACTTTCCAACTTGGCTCTGTTGAATGTATGTGATGTACTACTCAGGGCATTCTGGTGCCTGGTCAGAAATGTGAGCCTGGATAATGACGTAGCCTTTATAAGACCAAGACTAGAATCTAGTCTTTTATGATTCCATTCGAACAAAGAATAGGACTTGGCAGAGAGTCTGGTATTCAATGGATAGGAATCTCTGTGCTCTAATTAAACTAAGGTATGTCTATTCTATGCAGAAGGAAGAACCAGCAAATAAGCATAAAACAAACATATAATATCTGAAAGTAGCAATGGAGGAATCTCGCTTTCACATTTGTATTGAGGGTCTAAAAATAAAAACAAATATCGGTTTATATTACATTTCCAGAGTGTTATTTCTAAGATGCAAACTATAGAGAGCGGTAGGGTCTCAATGAGATGGATCGACACAGTGGCTGAACAATGGACTTAAGCACAGGAATGACTGGGAGGGTGGCATGGGACTGGGCAGCGTTTTGTTCTGTGGTCTGAATGGACTTAAAGGTACAACAGCATCTATACATGAAGAAAATAAATGACTCAGTACCCCCCCAAACACAGCTCCCTAACATGGCAAGCCACTAAGAATACGCAAGTAATAAAGGTCTCCCTTGCTTTCATCTACTTTGACTTTCAAGTCTTCCTGAACCTCATCCATTCTCTCAGCTCCTAATCTAAGGAATTTCAAGAATGGCGCTGGACTCCACCTTCCCAATGGACCATAGAAGACTCATCTATTCCCAAACAATCCAGGACTTAAAGTCAAATAAAAATCTACAGCATCTGAAAACGTATATGTTAAGGTTCTGTCCCAGTGAATGTTCCATTACTCTTTCCACTTAAAAGGAAGATACACTCTGCAGAGTCATGACTTATACGAAGAAGAAAAACAGACAATGTCCTTTCTGGAAATTCTCTAATGAAAATTCCATAAACCAAGACCAAATATTTACAATAGGTCACAAGTGATTTTGGAAACCAAGAATTTCAGTGCTATGTTGACTTGCCTGTTTTCCCTTATTTTTACCCAATAATTTATCTAAAGGCTATTTAAAGTATTATGGCATAAAAATAACAGCTAGCAAACTATTAAAACAATATTTGCTTAGTTCTATGCCATCTTAATATAAAATATTTAATTCCTTTACAATGAAATTCAGACATTGGATCATGTATCAGTCGCTACTACTTCTCTCAGACCCCAGCCCCAACAACCATTCTTTACTCCCCTGAGACCTATATTTTAAATGGTTCAAAATTATGTTCAATTTTTGTTTCATTTTAATCATGGAGCATCAAGAATCTATAACTGTTTTTGTTTGTTTCACTACATTTAAAAAATCATTTTATTGGGGGCTCTTCCAGCTCTTAAAACAATCCATACATCAATTGTATCAAGCACATTTGTACATAGGTTACCTTCATCATTTTCTAAGCAATTTCTTTATATTTGAGCCCTTGGTATTAGCTCTTTTTATCGCTCCACCCTCACCCCCATCTTCCCACCTGAGGATTTATAACTTTGAGGGTGTCTTACATTAGCAGCTCTGGGTTGAATTGCTTTCATATATCTTCTAACGTGACAAATAAAATGCATGAGGCCATTTGCCTTTACAAATTTACTTAAAATGATATTCTTTTAAATAAAATATGAAAATGCTTAGTTTTTGCACTTGTAGGTAAAGGTTTAATTGAGGCCTACTATCACGATGGGCGGTTGCCATTAAATACCATGAAGCTGCCTTCTACTCGACGCTCTGTACAATGGAACAAACACTGCCCAGTCCTGTGTCACCCTCACCACTCTGCTCATGCTTGCGCCCATTATTGTGGGCCATCTCGGGGAGGGTCTTCCTCGTTTTTGCTGACTCCCTACCAATTATGAGGTCCTTTTTCAGGGACTGGTCTCCCTTGACAATATGTCTTAAGTACATGAGAAGATGCTTTGAAAGCCTTATTTTTAGCAGGCACCAGATATGTGTGTATATGTAGAGAAAGAGAGGGAGAGAGAGAAATAACCCAAATGACTCCATATCTATATGAAACTAAATATTTTTTAAATAGCAAAGTGTGCTAAGGGGTTCAATTAATCTAAAATAGTTAGCAAACTTCCATGTGATTCCTGTATCAAGTAGAATCACTGCCTTTGGAGCAGATTGGTGTTTCTGGAAATATCAGCAATGTCCAATTGGGGAATTCTTGTCAGAAAGTAGTCCCCTCAATTTCAGTTGAGTGATGATGAGTAAGTTTTTTGACATTCGATCATTATCATATCATCATACTTGTATCCTATTTTTTCTGATTTTAAATAGTATCTGTGAGCTTCATATATTCAAGATCATTCTGGAGCACATTTTAAAAAGTGACTTCAAAGCTAAAATGATAGGATATGTATTTTCCCCTACAGAAAAACATATGGTTATCAATAGGCACAGAGGGTGTGGACATTAATATACTGCAATTTATCTCAATCAACTCACTCTTATATACATCATTTAAAATAATTCCCAACTAGATACTTTATGAAGCTTTTATTACTATTCATTTGCTCACAATGAGAGGTGAAATATAAGAAATACAACTAAAAAAGTCTTTATCATGGAAACACTAAAACACTAATCTTTTTCAAAATCTCATTCTGTTCCACAAACAATTTATAAAACGAGGGAAATTTTCTCTCTCTCAGAAGGACTGCATGATTTCCAGATGATGTCTAATACATGGACCAAAAATTCAAAATTTCTCTACCTTCCCATACAATTTTGGATTTATGATGTAGTTTTTCATGAAAATGTTTGATTGCAACCCTAAAACAAAAATCACCATCGGGAAAACAGCCAAGTATATAAAACAAGTGAGAAAGAGGAAACAGAGAGAGAAAAATTCCAGAAATGTATGACTGGCTCAGAAATTTTTCATAGCTCTTGATTTTCATGGAGGATTCTTTTTGCCAAGTCTGAGGTCAGCAAGTGATTTTAGTTACCTGTGACCAATTCTGTCCACCAGAAGGGAAAGGAAGGCAACTTTAGGACCTGGCAGCCTGACCAAGTCAGTGGGGAAGACTTTAAGACAGCTTATTAAAATCGAATAGTAGATTTCAAAATAATAGATTTTAAAATAATAGGTTTTAAAATAACCTTAAAGACACTTTGTCATAGGCAACATTTCAAAGCAAAAAAAGCAGCACACACACACACAAAGGAGAAGTAACATATTCCCTTTGCATAACAAGTTCTTAATACACTCCGCAGACCAACCTCACCAACCCCCTTGCCGTAGGCCAGTCACTGAAATGGTGGACTGTCCCGCTCTTGACTTGTCATGAGCTGTAGGTTCTGTAGTTATCGTTCCTAAAGAACTGGGTTTAATATCCTGTTTATTTCTCAGGGCTGGGTATTCCCACACATCCGTGAATTAGCAAGTTTTAAGAGCAAGAGAAACACAAGATCATCTATGTGGATCGCGGACCGCCGTTCCTCCAAAGACAAGTCTCCCTAAGCCTCTTCCTGGAAGGCACCTGAGTTCTTTAAGGGATACCTTCTGGAGAACATTTGGACACAGGGTTTCTGGCTGCCGGATAAGCTTCAAATTAGCCATGCCCAGACAAGCAAGCTCCAGTGCAGAGCACGAGAGAGACAGTTACTTACAGTACTTCCAAGTCCCGGAGCGCCCGGAACGCCCCATCCTCGATACAGCTGATCTGGTTGTAATCCAGTTGCCTGTTAAACAGATTAGAGGGAGAGGCGTAAAAGGGAGGAAGACGCACAAGGCAGGGTGCAAGGATGTCTCCGAAAGGGGCTCGGGAACCCTGGCCACACTCGGGGACACGCTCTCCCCCAAACACGCATCTGCTTAAGAATGTCACAAGGCACCCCGGCCCTGATGCCGCCACTGAAATCTTTTTGTTCTGAACTGTCTGAGCACACAGCAGCCTTTGGAAAGCTCCAGTAAATATTAACTGCACCTTATATTAAATGCCATAGGAATGCAATTTCATTACATCAAGAAAAGCTATCCATTAAGAGCTTTCAGCGTCATCTTGCCGAAACAATTTCATTAAGGTAAAGCACTGTAAATCACTTAATGTCACAGGCATCCCCTCGGTGACCTAACCGAATCCATTTATCAGAGGAGCCCAGCTGCATGTTAATTTAGCTCTCCTTGGCAAGCACCAGCACGTCTACTCTCAGGTTTGCTCCTTGTAAAAGCAGCGTTCCTTCCAGAACTCCAGAGCCAGGAGGAGCAGCAGCTCTGCTGTAGAGATCTCCCCGCCCTTCCCAACCAGGAACGCCGCCTAGAAAGCAAGCAGGAGTGCTTCATGAAGCTGTGCCAGTGTCCAAGGGGCGCGCTTTACCGATGCACGCAGGGACTCCGTATTTTAAAATATCCCACCACCACCACCCACATATTTTTTCTAGTTAAGGAACTTCTGGAACGATAGTCAGGAGACATATGTTTTTCAATATGTTTAGGAATCTATACAAATGCTGATTGTCTCAAAGATAGTTGTTCCAACCCAAGGCAAAAAAAACCAAAAACACAAAAATGTTCTGCATCTAAGTGGATACACAAAATACTCAAACATCAAGAAAACATAAGAGTAAGGCTGGCTAAACAACAGGAACTGCAACAAAAACCCACCAAACTTTAAAAGCTGGATCATGAGTTCACTCTAAGGCACCTCTGCTTAATGCAAACACCTTAAACAAAACACTGCCTCCAGAAATGGATGGCCTCATTTATTAAAATTCAAAGGGGAAAACACTACGCCTGCTACATCTTGGTTAAAGAGACTCCACTTGGCCCCCATATTTTGTAATTTAAATTTTCCTGTTTCCATCCAGGAAAACGGCTGGCTAGAAAGGAGGAGCTAAATACGAAGCCCCGAGTGCACTGTCCTCGCCGCGACAAACACGCCGCTGCCGTTTAAAGCTAGCGGGTTGATGCTTAGAGACATCATTCCAGCAAGGAGAACACTTTAATGCTGCACTTGAAGTAGCAACGGAATGGCTTCATAAGGGGAGGGGTCAGCTCCATGGAGCACAGGGGAGGCAATGCGGCCTCCGAGGACTAGATGGTAATACAAATGAACTCTGTCCTTGGATCCCAGTTGCGCATTCATGTTTGAGGAGCTGCTTACAGAGGCCTGGGAAAGAGATGTCTCCTTCCCAAGACTTTAGAGGAAAACAGTGAAACTCACGACCATGGAGCTGACTCCGACTCACAGGGACTCTTTAAGACGGCAGCGCAGAGCCGTCCCTGTGGGTTTCCAAGACTAGCTCTTTATGAGAGTAGAAAGCCCCATCTTTTCCCCATCGGAATAAAGGTGAGATTATGCAATCCTGTCTCTTTCAGAGGCCTCTTCAAATGTAGAAATGATGCACACCGAGAGTGCCTCAGGAAATACACAGCTCATTTTTAAAGAATCCCTTGAGGGGACACAATTGTATAGAAGGCCAACTGTATGGCATGTAAATGGTATCACTGAGGATAAAGATATATATCATGCTATATTTATGCTGAAACAAAGATACACCCCAGAGAAGAAAACAAACAAACAAAATGATTGCTCTTATAAACTTCGGCTATCCCCACACTGCTCATGATCGTTCACGCTCCTGTAATAGCCAAAAGCATTTCTAACTTATTGAAAACTAATACAGAAGCATAATCTTATTTTCTGAGAAGACCTTTAACGTCTCCTGATGTAATATGGCTGCCTTGGCCCCAGGAAAGCCCAGACTTGTGTGCTTTTTTGAGTTTTAACAGATGAAATTCATTGAACAATTCAGCTAATAGCCCCTCTTATTTTAAAGTGCTCACTGGATAACCAGCCCTACTATTCTCTAACCTCTGGGATAATTCATCAAAGCCATTTAAATTAGTACAATGGCGTGCAGCGTTACCCTTGACACGGTCCGGAAGAGAAATTGTTTGCAGACAGATTGGAGAAATCTTTTAATGCTATCGCATTTGCCTAATGCAGTCTCCAGGTTAATCTGTAAAAGGGTGAGCTCTGTGTTTGCCCGTATATCATTATCCGTAGCTGTCGAAGTATAAATCAGTGCTGACCCAGCTCCTTCTAAATCATCCCACCATCCACAGAGGGCTAGCGGACACGCGTTAAAACACACGCAAACCCATCTTGCCCTGTGGGACTGGGCCGACTTTCTGAGACCCGAAGTGGCGACGTCCTTAATCAAAATCGGCGAATTTCACCTCCCTTTACCAATGTGCTCCAAGACTTGCCAGAAGTCTAATTTGGGGGGTGGGTGGGAAAATATGAAGAATATCAGGTTTTCTTGGGGCTGAAGTTTTTCTTCCTACATCTCCCCTCCCCGCCCTCATTCCCTAGGTCATCTGTCTTTTAAGTGATGAAATAAGACAGGACAATTTAAAAACACCAAAAAAGTGGATTCTGTTATATCCGAGAAAATGTTCATGAAGAGCAGTGTGCCCACCCCGCATGGGGGCTCCGGAGAGACTCTCCCAACCAGCCTCCATCTGTCTGCGTGTGGTGCAAAATGAGCAGTGTACGAACCAGGCAAATGTGCCATGTAGTTCAGGGTCTCTGGGTTCTTCCGGGCACCCTGCTTGCTACTCTTACTTCCTTGCCTACTACCCTTTCATCCCCGGAGTACCCCTGCTTTCTATAAACACAAAAAGGGTCTGCTCCCCTCCAGGCATACAGTGATGAACGGCCGGACCTCTGATGGGTTTTCCAATTGTGGCCGGAAATGATTCTGAATTGAAGAGGGAGCCAAGAAGAGACCCTTCCTTCCCACTTGTTCCCCTCCCAATACCATGACAACTCTTCACACCGGCCATCGTGTTAAAGGGATGGGGATGATGAGGGCACTCAGTAACACGTGCCTTCCTGCACGCCACTGATTTTGTCCCCACTCAGCAAATTCACAGCATCTAAATCATGGGATCTGATCACTCCTTGGTGCTTCCTTGCTTGTTGGTTTTGGGAAGCACTGGAGCACCGTAAAATATGCTTCACTCGAAAACAAAATGCCAACACAGCCATCTCCTGAAATCTTTCAGTCAGGCAGGATCTCGAACTCTCCCATAAAAATCATTATGAGTGATGCTACAGGGGCTGTCTGAGACCATTTCTTCCCAGGGGAAAGCAGGGGAAGGTATGGCTAGCTTTAGGCGGTGATCAAATGACATAGAATCAGGAGTCCCTTCAGACCTCAGCACAGACTTTCACATCATGGTAGTTCTCCCTGTTTCCTGCCTCCAAGTGTCCCTCAATGCTCCCATTCCAATTCTATGTCCCCTCTCCATCCAAGCCACCACTGTTTTAGTTTGTAAGTTCATAACTTTCATCGTACTTGATCTTGAGCTTCATGAACACAAGGAGGGGGAATCCATGAACACAAGGAGGGGGAAGTAGATCACTGCAGGCTCTTTCTCACCGTTAGCATTCTCTATGATTCTCTTGGTGGCAGTGATGTCGTTTCTGATGATCTAGAATAACTTGTCCCTTTGTTGTCATTCTGCCCGGTATATGCCTTAGACAGTGCTGTGTGTATTCAAAGCCCATCCCCCCTTTTAAATTTAATGGAGACCCCACTCTGTGTCCCGCACACATGTAATTCTGCAACCACATCTGTTTTCCCTTAACACTACACATATTTAGCCCAATTTGAGAAAGGGATTTAGTCTACATGAGTGATAGTATGTGTTGCAACATCTCTAATGTTGCTAAATACAGGCTTTAAAGGAGGTATACTGAATGGGGGAAAGTGAACATCTGCTTACTTGGCATTCTTGCTGCACAGAGAGAATCGCCTCATTCTGGATCTAGTATGCTTCTTCCTCATGTTCTTTTTATGTTGCTCTCGGTTTCTTAAAATTTAGATCACAAACGCTTGGAAATTGGGTGTCTTCTGCGTAAACTTCAGTGGGCTTTGTTCTTACGCATAGCAAATTCACAACATCCTAATCGTGAGATTTTGTCACTAATTGATGTTTGCTCCCTTGTTGATTTTTTAAGTGCTACAGAGTTACAGCCTTGGCAATCCACAGGGGCAGTTCTACCGTGTTCTGTGGGGTCGTTCTGAGTCTATATTGATCTGATGGCAGGGAGTGACATCGACTCAATGGCAGTGACTGAGGGGAGGGAGAACACCATAAAATATAAACTCACAACAACGACTCTGCCATCGCGCCAATGCAGACTCACAGCAACCCCCCCCCCTGCCATGGGTTTCATATAATGTAACTGTTTGTGGGACTAGAGAGTTCAGTCTTTCTCCTTCCGAGCAGCTAGTGGCTTTGAACTGCTGACCATGCAGGTAGCAGCCCAACCATTAACCATTACACCACGAAACTCCTCCATAAAACATACTCAACTCTAAAACAATACGGAACCTAGTCACCGTGGATAATTTCTAAGCTGGGCATGATCTTCAGTGCTCTCTCATTAAAAAAAATATTATTCTGACTGTGTTCCTGGTTTCTTTTATTTCATCTGGATACCAGAAATACATATTTAATCCAGATTCATATTACTGCTGGAGAGAGAGAACCCACCAACTATTTTGTTGCCTTGTGACATATCACAACTGCTGAGGAGGAATAGGAGAAAAGAGCATTGCCTCTCCATTCAGAAGGAAACTTGCTAAAACTCACACATCACTGGGAAAAGTGAAAATTCTTCCGGATACTTTTCTGGATGTCTTTGACATTGTCCTTCCTGTAAGTCAAATTCAAGTCAATCTGAGATGCTATGCAATTAATGATTTTAAACCAGCAGGGCAGAGATATACACTGTGATACTGGGAGAAGTGAAGAATACTGTCAATGTTTTTATATAATCACACCCCCTCATTGTAATTCCCACCGTTCATCTCAGGGTACAAGTGTGAATCTGGGTCTTACTGGAGAAACTATGCTGCGGAAGAGAAAACAATTTACCGTACTTTTAAGGCTTTACTATTTTTTTAAACCACAAGGCAAGGTTTTGCTTTCTCATAGGAATAAATGATATCTGTTTTTTTATTGTGACAAGTCTACATAGATTATGACAGCCTCTCTCTATGATATAATGTTACATCCGTTTGCCAAAGATAGCTCTACGAAACGTATTGAAAGACCACTAAGCCGGCTTTGCAGGCTTAGCTTAATTCTAAGTAAATTGATCAAAGCTGATAGGAAATGACATTGACAATAATTGTCAGAATGTATCAAGCACCATCCCTACCCCCAGCCAGTCCTGGGGCTTTGGGTCTCGGCTCAAGGGGAGGCCCTCTGGGGCACAGGGGTACAGTGAATGGTGTGACTCTTTGCTGGGCATGCCTACACAGTAGGGTATGCTTGGCCTTCTACGGTTTCCTTTGTGGGCCCCCAAAATTTCTTCCCTTTTGCTTAAAAAAAATAAAAGAATGTATCGAGCACATAGTAAGACAGGTATCGAGCACATCGCTCGGCAGTTACTCCATATGCACTATCTCTCTCATCCTCACAAGACACTCTGAGAGCTGGTATTACTATCCTAAGTTTAGAGGTGCCAGTGAGACACAGCAAGGCTCAATCATTTTTAAAGGGCTCGGCGTCAGTAAGTGGTGAAGCCTGGATTCAAATTAAGATCTCTGCATTGACTTTCCCAAGACTCCCCTCCAGAAGTGCTTCAAGAAACAAGGCTGGGGATCTTTGTTCTTCAACTCGGTATCTGATGGCCAACCCGCACGCGGGAATTGACAGACGCACAGAGAAGGGAGTGATTGCCAGAGGCTAGAGCAGTCTCCTCTGAGGGCACAAACAACAAAAGCAACAACACATCGATCTTAGAACGGTGAACAGAATCCAGACAGACAGCAGAGAAAGTGGGTAGGTATTCTCCAAGGAGAGGATAGATTTAGCCAAGATTAAGCAAAGGCAAGGCAATGTTCCCAGTGGTGTTTTACAGGTTCAAGGACACACTGGATTGAGCCAAGAGCTTTGCTCCTGTGCAGATTTATGAGGTGATGGAGATGGAAGCTTGGGTCGAAGTCCTAGGATTCAGACTAGTCAGAATTAGGGTGGGTCTGCACAGAGAGTGGCCATTCTGCTACTCTGCAAGAGTCACTGCCTTCTTTACTGCCTTTTCAATAATGTTTTATTCTGTGATTTTTTAAAAATTGCCTACAACAAAAGGGTTTGGGTTTGGTTTTGGTTTAAACTATATGCTTTTATGCTTTAAGAAGTCCAGGGTATTTTCAATATTCTTCCCCAGCCCCAAGTCTAGGGACAATAGTGAGGGGGCCCAGGACCGGATGATATCCAGAACAACAAACACTTTGACTCAGGTATTGTTTCTGTTGGTGGCCTCTCATAGGCACGCTCCGTAAAAGACAAAGAAAGCCTGCCTGCTCCTCTGGCATCTGCACAAGTGTTGTTATGTTTGAGCCCACTGTTGGATGCACTTACTCAACCCATCTCGTCGGAGGTTCTCCTGTGTTGCTGGCTCTAGCCTTTTCCTGGTAGGGTGTATACATGTCCCATATAACGTTCACAGGTAGTGCAGAGTGGGGAAGAGGATGCTATGAAGATCTGTGCTGGGTCCTGGGAGCCCTGGTGCCATACAGGTTGTCCTTTAGACTGGTCAGCAGTTCAGCAGTTCAAACCACCATTACTCTTAGGGAGAAGGACTCAGCTTTCTACTCCCATAGAGAGTTTCAGTCTGAAACCCACCACAGAGGTAGCTCTGCTCGGTCCTATACGGTTGGTATGCTTGGGAATCCACTCGATGGCGCAGCGTGACTCTGTCCTAGTACAACGTGGCAGCTGACCAGACCGATTTCTAGTCTATGACTGATCAACTGGATTCTAAATTATTCTGTGGGGTTCTCTTACAATTGCTTAGTTTGATCTACTTTTGTTTATTTTGGAAGTATTTGGCAAAGGGTTTTTAATGAATCATTTTATTAGGGGCTTGCACAACTCTTATCACAATTCAAACATACATCTATTGTGTGAAGCACATTTGCACGTATGTTGCCATCATCATTTTCAAAGCATTTTCTTTCTATTTGTGCCCTTATCAGCTCATTATTTTCCCCTCCCTTCTACTCCCTCCATCATGAATCCTTGATCGCTTATAAATTATTATTATTTCATGTCTTGCACTGTCTGATGACTCCCTTTACCCCCTTGTCTGCTGTGCATCCCCCTGGGAGAGGTTTATAGGTAGATCATTGTGATTGGGTCCCTCTTTCTCCCCTCTGCTTCTCCTTCCCCTCCTGGTATGGCTATTCTAAATACTGGTTCTGAGGAGTTTATCTGTCCTTGATTCCAGCTCTTGTCTCTACCTGGCCTGTGTACATGCTCTGGACTAGCAGGATTTGTCAGGAAGAATTAGGGTCATGATAGTGGGGAGGGCAGCCTGTCATATTGTTTTGTTTTGCTTTTCCCCCCACCTGCCTTTGGAGGACTGTTCGCCCATGCTCCTGAGGGAATGTGAAATACAAAGTCTAAGAGGATGTTGGTGGCAAACTTCCCCATAGTGGACAGGGATTATCATCCTTCACAGTACACTTTTAAAGTTAGCACAAAGCAGAGAGTGCACAGGACCACGGACAGTTCCCACAGCACTGCTGAGTTCAGGATCTATAGTATATCTGACTACCCTGGGCCACACAGAGTGTCCCTAGCTCTACAGTTCTGGTCCTCTTGGAAGGAACCAAACTAAAATCAAACTCTCTCCCATCGAGTCAATGTTGACTCAGAGTGACCCTTTAGGACAAGGCCTAACTGCCCCTGTTGGTTTCTAAGTCTGTAACTCTTTACAGGAGTAGAAAGCATTGTCTTTTACCCAAGGACTGGCTGGTGGTTTCAAACTGCTGACCTTGGAGTTAGCAGCCCCATGTGTAACTGCTACACCACAAGGGCAAAACAGGAGAACAGTATGATATGTCTTCATTGAACAGAAGCTCAAGATACAATGAAGACTCCCATGACATCTGTGTTATCTCTACTAACCCACATACAACATTAATAAAGAGAAGTCCTAGCAACGCCAACCATCAGTAGGATGAACCATCTATTGGCAATCACAGGGCATCATTATTTTAACTCAGGTTTGATATGGGAGCTTAAAAACCGCGAGTGAAATGCTGCCAATGACTGTTATACACATGATGATTTAGGTGCTATTTTAATTTGATGCTCTTATTATTAGATCTCATCTATGAAAATGCCAGGAAAAGAATGTGGTTGAAGTGACAACTGAAAAAATATTAGGTTAAAAATTATAAATATGTTGAGTGTTAAGCCAGATAAGAAACTGAGATAAGGAGAGAGAGAGAGAGAGAGAGAGAGAGAGAGAGAGAGAGAGAGAGAGTGAGAGAGAGAGAGGAGAGTGTGTGAAGGATGAGAGGGGGAAAGGGGAAGAGAGAAAATAATGTCATGGAATTCTCCCCCTGAGATATTCCGGAAGAAGACCAATGCCCAGCGGTCTAGCAGAGTTTCAGTGCGGCTTGCCTGGAGGAAGGGGAACGAGATCTGCTAATTTGCACAATTTCCACAGCATCAATTTGATACTGCCAAGATGCTGCCTTGAGCATATTTAAACAATCCACGAGATTAAAGTACGTGCTTCCAGTGAAAATCCTCTGACAGCAGGAATTTGCTCGGAATAAGACCTGGCTGCGGTAAATCCAATAAACCTGTTACGGTGCATCAGCATGGGCTTTTAGACTGACCTATACAAATTGCCGTCCTGGCGAAATGAAGGGACATTTCTCTACCCAGCTTTCTTTTTTCACATTTGCTCTCTGAGTGAGTCGGAACACCAGTCAGCTTGGCTTTGAGGAGGATTACCGGACTTGAAAATGCCCACACTAGAAGGATAAACAGTACAAAATCTCTCCTCCAAGAATAGAAACAATACCAGCATGTCCAACACTCCTCTTAATGTTCTTTTTAGTGTGCCATTCCTTACTTCCTTAGGGTCAACTGTTTAATAATCTCAAGGACTGAGGCCTGCCCTCAGTTGACTATCTCTTACTCGTTACCAGTCTTAACCTTTAGCAGGACAATCAACACCACCAAATTTAGAATCTCGTGGGAAGAACGCGCCGGGAACTCTGTTTGAATCATGTCCTAATGATGTCTACCCACCTGTTACCGTTGGCGTTCTGATCCTAATCATCTGGAAAGCTATACAGACACGGTGGTATGTCCGTGCCATTCTCTCCTTCCCGATGCGACAGAGAAGGTAGTGGTCAAAAAAGCAAACGAACGGTTGACAAAGAGGTGACTCGGATGCATGGTGAATGTATGGGGCAGAGAAGAAGAGCCCCATAGCGTTTCTAAGGCTACAGTCTAAGGAAGCCGCCTGCCGCATCATCTTCCTGTGCATCGGTTGGTGATTTCAAACCCTGGGCACCTGAGTGCTTAACCACTGTGCCAGCAGCCCGCCTTGGTCACAGAGAAGAGCAGGGGTACTTTGCTCATCTGGCCGTCATCATTTTGTATCCACATGGTCCCTGTAAGCTGCTTAGAATCTTTCAAAGGGGCATGAAGCTCTCGGGGCTGACAGCCAGGGATGGCCGGGCATATTCGCACCTCTGCGGGGCCTGAGCAAGGCGCCCTGGTGGCACAGTGGATGAGCTGTGGAGCTGCAAAGGCATGGTCAGCAGTTTGAACACACCAGCCACTGTGTTGCAGCCAGATGAGGCTGCTTCCTTTGAGACTGGCCCTTTCTGAGACCAGAGGGTACAGTTCTGGTCTGGCCCAGAGTTCCTAGGAGTCGGAATGAACTGAATCCCCCTGGAATTTTGGGGGGCATTTTCTTTCCACAAGGAAGCCTGATGGCACAGCAGTTAAGTGCCTCGCCCAGAACTGAAGGCAGCTGGCAGTTTGAACGTGCTGGTTGCTTTGTGAAAGAAAGAGGTGGCCCTCTGCCTCCTTAGAAAACCACAGTTTTAAACACCACATGGAGCATTCCACTCTGTCCTTGGGGTCCCTTTGAGATGGGGTCAACTGAGTGATGCGCAGACAGCGCCCCAGTCACAACAACATGCTTTCTTTCGGGTCACTGCTGCTCTCTCTGGAGGCATCGCGGCTGCTTGGAACATGAGCACCCTCAATCACACACGCACGCACACACATCCCTACCTTGACTGCACTCCCAGAATCCCCCAATCTGATCACATTCTTTTGGAAAATTATTTTATTGGGGGCTCTTACAGCTCTTATCCCAACCCATCCATCCATCCACTGTGTCAAGCACATTGGTACCTAAGTTGCCACCACCACCATCATCATTTTCAAAACAATTTCTTGCTACTGGAGCCCTTTCTATTGCTCCTCGTGTTTCCCCTCTCTCCCAAACCCCCCCTTCCTCATGAACACTTGATAATTTATAAATTATTATTTTATAAAAAATAATCATTCAGATCCAATTTGAACTCAATCTGGTATCTCTTTTTGAATCAATTCAAGCATTTTAATCCAGCCTTGTCTGCTTCGGTGCACCAATACACCACACAAGTGCCTTCCTAGTTTGCTCTGTGAACTCTCCCCAGCATCCCCGCCGCCTTCGACCACACTGCCCTCTCCTCCTTTCCTAGCACTTATGGCATGTAATGTCCTCCTCCTCTAAGGTCAGGGCCTTCTGTACTGCACTTAAATACCTGGTCATGGTAGCTCTGTGTTCATTTTGTGGCTCCTTAGCTAATTGACACCATATAGAATAATAGTATTTTCTGTTCTACCTGTTACACATTGCTTTATATTCTAACTTATGATTGTTTTTTTCTGAGCTAATTTCTAGCAGTTGATTGATGTATTACTGGAGAGAAAAAAAATCACAATATTTTCCTATGATTTTTACCATTTTCAAAGGGAGTTCACCTACCTTATTTCCCTAGTGCCCACCACACACCCCAGGAATGATTATGATCATTAAACAAAGGTAAAAACTGAGGCTCAATGGAGCTGACTTATTTTCCAACGTTTAAAAACTCAATGACCAGAGAAGGATTCTGAAACTGCAAACCTATGCACATCTCCCAACAAACATACTAACTGACTTTGGAATTTGGGGAAAATTATGCCATTGGAAGGAAGAACGCATTTTAAAATCCCACTAAAAATAAATAAAATAAAATCCCACTAAAATAAAATAAAATCCCACCAATGCATCAGTGAATTCTCTGCAGCACATTGGCGAGGACAATGCTTTCAAAGCTTGAATCGTTTGATGCTTAGAGAAGAGTACATACAGAAGGATCACACAGCTATGGGAATTCCCGACCCCACCCTCCTCAACTAATATTCTTAATTGTGGGAGAACTACATATAGTCTTGGATTCCCTGAAAATCTTTATTCTGAAGATTAAACACCGCCCATTTTAAAGATTTGAAAGTAATATGTTTTAAGATGGTCCATGGCATTCCAAAAGAGTGGTTAATTTGCGATTGTAGCTACTGCCATACTTCTACAATAAAACCAGGCGCCTTGAGTAGGTACTCACTAGGGATGCTACAACCAAGCTCACTGTCATTGAGTTCATTTTGACTGACAGCAACCGTTTCCACAGGACAGGGTTGAACTGCCCCTGTGAGACTCTAACTCCTCTTTGTCCTGAGGAGTGCCTGGTGATGTCGAACTACCGACCTTGCCCTTAGTAGCCCAACAGATAACCACTCTGCCCCTAGGGCTCCTCTTCAATGTCAGAGCACTCATCAAAACTGCAGGGCCACGAGTTTAATGCCTCTGCAGATTTAGACTGAGAAGCCTCTATTTTTCTGCTCTTACCCATGCATTTATAAAGTACAATTTTAAAATCCAAATGATTTACACTAAGACAAGGTTGGAGCTAAAAACGGTGAAACAGCTGTCTTCTTTAACAAGAAAAAAACACCTGTCTCGCTTTTGCTCCTGGAAAAATAGAATTGGAGAGTAGCATGGATAATTTAGAATACAAGTTAATTCCTGAAAAATCCCTGCCCCGTTTATTACTAGCTAAGAAATATTGAACAGTTAGCACGTAATCTCAGCATAGAGGGATTTTCACCCTTATATTACAGACTAATGGAAAAGTTAAGAAATGTGTTTTATGTCCTTGCAGTAATAGTCTATATTTAAAAAAAAACAAGATAAAAAACAATCACTTTGCAAGACTAGTCTGTTATTTGAAGCTTTATAGAGATACTGCCTTTTGACAATATTTGAATTGTCAATGAAACCCTAAGTCTCCTAAGTACTGTACATGCTAGAGACATTTTAAAAAATTTTATCTACAAGACACCAGATAAATGATTTCACAAGGAAAGAAATACATAAGGCTTTCTTCTTCTTTTTTTCATATTTAAAGAGGGTAAGCATATACCTTCAAGAGACTATAGGTGGAAAAAGATTGAGATACATATTCGCACAAAGGCACAGACAGAATTTTGAGAACTCAATCTTAAACAGTCGGCCTTTAATTAAAAAAAGTTATTTAAGTAAATGCTGGACTGCTAACCAAAAGGGTCTAAAGTTTGAACCCACCAGCCGATCTCTGGGAGAAAGACATGTCCTGCTTCCTTAAAGATCTCACCTAAGGAAGCCCTGTCGGGCAGTTCCCCTCTGTGTTACCAACACAGTCTGATGCAGAATAACCCCCATTGGGCAGTTCCTCTCTGCTTTACCAGCACAGTCTGACTGCAGGGAGTGAGGGTTTCCGTGTTGCTTAGTTTTGTTGGTCCAAATGCTCCCGGCTCCACGTGTCTCTAACGAGGAAGGATTACCTGCCCTTTCCATGGTAGGGAAATAATCCACCTTCCGCATTTACTAAACATGGCTAGCGGTACTGACAATGGAATTACTGACATTATCTGGTAAAAGAAGGAGGGGGGAGAAGGATACAGCACAAAACCTTTTAATCAAATTATTGTGTTTGATCGCACAGACTAATTACTAGGTTTGAAGAGTAAATGCAATCAGAACTTCATTCCCCTGACAACGTCTAAACAGGATGCTTGTCAAAAATCTTGTGGAAACAACTCAAAACTTACTGTCATCAGCTCTCTTAAGCATCAAAATATGTAGGCATTTTTCTCTGACACTTTCTTGACTCGAGATTGATGTCCAAGGAGATAATGACTTTATGGAGAGATGCAATCCTTGGAAAAGACATACTTACAGGTTTTTAATGTCAACCGCCCCACGGAAGGCTTTTCTTGGAATTGCTTGAATTTGGTTTTCGCTGAGATCCCTATAAAGAACAACAAAGAGAAAAAAAGGAGTTTGAAAATATTATTTTAAAATGATGTGTGAGTACCTAAGAAGAGATAGGGCATGGCAGAAAAACAATGCAAACATGAAAGGCTTATAGCGACCTCTGTAGCAGTCAATGCCATTTCTGATAAGATACTTATATTCTAAGATAAGGGCTGAATTAAATGGTTGTCTGATGTGAATTTCCATATTTATCATTCCACCATAAAACCTAAAATACGGTTCTTTTAAATTTAAGAATAGACGCACGTCTCTATAATAAAATCCTCTTGCAAACAAACAGTACATTATAGATAGCTCAATGACCCCGGGTTCTAAGGTTGTAGCCCTTGATGTTTCTCCCATCGTACAGTTGCGACTCACAGGGGCTCTAAGACACAGAGTCCCCTTTAAGATCCAGGAGAAGAGTGCAGGAAAACTGATGAAACCTGCATCGGGTGATCAAACGTTCACAGCCCTCCAAGTAATCTTGAAAATGGAACACGGTAGTACCGGCCCAACCACACACCCCGACTGTTCTGCAGGGAATATCAACAGCGGACTGATTTAAGCTCTTCTTGAACTCATTGTTTAGAAGCAGCAGCGCAGAAGGTACGATCTGCATTTTAACTTAATTGAGAAATACATTTTCATCAAGTGAGGGGGGGGGGAAGAGGACTCTTCAAGTTGCGATGAGAATTTTGTTTTTAAATATATACATGTATCACACACACACGAAATAGATGATTAGTGTCTCTTAGAGGAGTTCTGACGCACTCCTCCCAGATCACATCCGCACACAGGGGATTTACATGCACATGTCAGAAATGCCAGCGACAGGACACACCCAACATCTAATTTTAAGTGCCGCCATTGCATAGCAGAAAGCCAAATGAACAAAGAAACAAATCATCAGAGGAACAATGAGATCTTGCTGAAATGATCATTGCAAGGGAGAAAGAAACCACTGACCAGAGCTGCAGAGCAGAGGGAAACAGAGCCGTGCTCCAAATAGTTGAAAGGATACTGCGCCGCTTCGTCCACACACTCTGCTTTCCCCCCAATACTGCTTATGGCAGAGCTTGCCATGCATGGGGTTGTGGCCACTCAGTGGAGACAGAAAATTGTCAGACGCAGTGATGGACTGTGTGGTCATGACCTTGTTACCACCAAATGCAGTGCAGCTGAGATTCCCATTTATATCTTAATACTCGTAATGCTCAAATTAATAATAATAACAAACATTTGCTAAGCCATGTCTAAGGAGACATATGTAGGCCAATCTGTGGACAGGTCAAAGGACTTTAGTGGAAAACCGATTGTGTTTCGAACAGTGAACGCGACAGCAGATGCTCATCTAGTCACATGGACTGCCGTCCATTTCCCAAGCGATGCAGCTGTGCTTCTGTGTTCAATGGTTTTCACACATCTCTAAGAATAACAGAGCTTCACATCCTTAAAACTGGCTCATTTTTCTGATTTGCCATGAATTCTTCTTTCCTTTGGTTAACAATGTTTAACAATTTGTATTTTAAAAGCTTGGCATCTGAAACAGCACAAAGACTAGGAAGCGAGAAAGTCAAGAAGGAGGATGTGTTAAAAAGATGAGGAGGAAGAAACGGGTAAGCTCAAACTAATTGAAAGTGTAACAACACCTCGCTGAGAACCAGCAGGAGTGCTCTCACTGTTGTGCTCCTGCCCATCCAGCGTTTGCCAACCACAGCGTCTTTCTGAAAAACGCATTTCCAGAAACAAAGGCTGCTTCTAGGTGAATGAAAATGCTAGAGACAAGGATTCGGGTCTTCCTGCTTCTAAGGCTCTGCAGCCTTCCTATGCTGGCAGCTTGGGCTCCTCCTGAACACCTCACCCCACTGTGCTCTCCCTTCTGCTCAGCCTCTCTCCCCAGCGCTGTTCTCGGGTCAGGGTTTCTCTTGGGAGTGGATGGAAGAGAATCTGGAGTGATGGGCGCAGGTGGTTCCTAGATGTATCACTGAAGACAGTCAAAAGGTAGTCCTTTGGCATCTGATCTTCAGGCCCATCTAAGACAGCATGCTAGCAGGAACAATGGCTTTACCTGAACTAGTTCGGGTTGGGTTCCACTGAATCAATTTCAACTCAGTCATCCCGTGTGGCAGAATAGAACTACTTTGGAAGGTTCTCTTGGTTATGACCTTTATGGATTTGAATCACTTGATGTCCCCAAGGTCAATGGCATAGCCATGAACTCACCAATCCCTGAAGTTGCCCCAGTGCACTGAGAGAGCCTAAGAGGGTGGGTGGGGGAGCAGTGTAGTATTCTGCTCTACAGCTTAGTCCGATTTCGAAGGGCTCTTTTCTTAGGGATTCCTGTTCAGGGGGCCATGTTCACCAACACAGGAGGACAAATCTGACACGTTTTCTTTCCCATTATTGACTGCAATAATAAATCTTTAAAAGACTATATAGTCCTATCTAATTTGCCTTCACTAACACCCTGCGAAGTTGCTGTTAGATTTCAACTGCAGGACAGTAGGAAACACTGTCATTGGTCGGCAACATCCTCACAACTGTTCCTATGCTTGAGCCCTTTGCTGCAGTCATGTGCCAATTCATCTCGTTAGCAAGTAGGCATGCCATTTCCTGGTTTGGCTTGAAAGGAAATTGTACGGGAATCGCAAAGCTGTTTGAAATTGTCTTTGACTGACAGGTAGGGGGTAGGATGAGGGGCAGTGCCCTAAGGACATAAATGGTGCTGGCATGGATTGCGGAAGGGGGAAGAGAGGTGTGGCGGGAATACGGTGAAGCAGAAGGAAACAAGGGAAGACGGGGCCATGAAGCAAAGGCACAGTCTCAGACATCAGAGTTTAAAGAAGACCAATTCTAACCTGAGAAGAGCGATCCCAGTACATTCTAAGAAAGAGAAGTCCCCCCACCCTTCCTGCTTGTTCTTCCGAACTAACACACAGCTGGGCCACCATGCCACATCCTGGTTGATGTCAACTTTACCCACTTCTCCATCAAAGCCAAATGAGACCTAGTGTGCTCAGTGATGGACTGTCTGTATGCCAATAGACCCCTTGCATAACTGCCTGTGTCACGGCGGAAACTGAGAAAGTAGGGCTTATGTATTAAGCGGATCTAAGGATCGCCAAGGATCCAGGATTTGAATGATTGCCATGCACACACACAGGAACCTACACAGATGACTGCTTAGTCCAGAGAATAACTGAGTACAAGAGTTGCCTGTGGCCACAGTGGACCGAGATGTCAAAGGAAGACTCGGGGAAAACCACAGGCACAACAGTGAGTGGAGGCCAGATGATTAGGGAGTCCCACGGTTCTGACCTGACAAGATAACGATCCTCTACCTTCTTTCAATGGACTCTGTGCATTAGAAGCCCTATGTGTGATTACATGTCATTAGATTTTGTGACTGCTTTAAACATATTTTGCCTCCATTTACAAATATTTGCATTTTTTTGGATACCAGATACTCAGACGATTGCACACACGCATGCACACACACACAAATGGTGCAAACAAGACACCATGATGCAGTTGCCATGGAGCCAACTGGAACGCTTGATGACCCATGGGCTGCAGGTAGAGCTGAACTCCAGAGACTTGTCAGTGGCTGTGATCTGCGGGGAGTAGATTGCCACTCGTTTGTGTGGGACATTTCTGGATGGTATAACCTCTCAGTTAGCGGTCGGAACTACTAAGGGCAGTGGGAAAACAAACATATTATGGCGGTGGATTTGGGTCTATTTTATCGGGAAGGTATTGCCCAGGTAACGAAATAATAAAGGGAGGTGGAAAGGACACAGAAACAGGGTTGTGAATGGATTTCTTGGGACCCATTCAGAGCTGTGTTCTTAATTCAACAAATCCCAGTGAGAAAGGTTGTGTGTTAACAGGAGTGGACAGTCATTCCTCTGCAGCTACATGTCACTGGCCATTGGAGCCAGGAGGAGTGTATGGTACTGCTGAGTCTGAGCTGACTAGATGGCAACATGGATGTGGGATCAAAGGCCTGATAAGACATGTTCAAGACCACGGGGGAACAAGTAGTGAGGATCTTATAGGATACGACAGCCCGCAGTGCATGGCTTGCTCTATGGACCGGTTCATGTGTGTACTATCTCCCACACTATAATAGAAAAGATGGAGAAGACTAAGAGTGTGTTCAGGGACGTGTGAAGAATCAACACATAGAAACAGATTACATGTGGAGATGTATTAGGGAGGGACAGAGCGGCCATAGGGGTCACTTTGAACTTACAACAAAGGGCCGTTCACAAAATAGGAAACCAGAAGAGAGAGACTCAGTGGCCCAGAAGAGCTTGGTCCGGAACACTTTCCATAACCTTGGAACGATGGAAATCTCAGCATAGAAATCTGATGACAATGACTATAGTAAAGCGTGAGAAAAAGAGAGAAGTAACTAAGAGGGGTCATCTAGGAAATGTGAGGAGAAACAGTGCGTGTAGTCTTGATTCACCAGAGCACCTTCAAAAGTAAAATGGGTTTTTATAGGATTTCAGTGAAAATGACAGGTCGACGGGTTTCAGCCTCTCATTGTGGAAGAGAGGGTGGTGGGTGGGTGGAAGAAGTCCTGAAACAGAAGCTGCATTAATAGTGAGATAAATAGCATTGATCCTAAATCTGGAATGTCTGGCGTTGCTATTTATTCATCACATAATGCTGGGCCAACTGCTCAGTCTTACTGCCACGATTTCTTCAAATGTAAAATGGATATAATGGCATATAGCTCATAGAATTGCTAGGTAGATTCAACAGGCTGATACAATTAAAATGCTCATTTAGTGCCTGCCACATCATAAGAATTATAGAGGTGCTGGTTGCCTGCATGTTACAATTATCCCACGCTAAGACTCCGCTTTGGGCCCATAAGGTATCTTGCCCCTTCCTTCAGAAATCAAGGTGAGACATCACTGATGGGAGCGTTCTGCTCTGTATACTGTACAGAGGGAGAAAAATGAGTCAAGACTGCTGAGTTAGCTGGATGAAGATGCCAAAGGAGACATTTGTAATTCTACTGCTGGGCAATAGAGTGTAAGAAATTGTTTCTGAATAGAGAAATGGCTTTAACTGGAGCTGATTCTTATGGAGATTAATCTGGGGATTGAATTTCAGAGCATGCAGGGAGACACACTGAGTAGACTCAGGCAGGGCTTCAGAACAAGAGAGGGTGGGGCGTCTCTCCCCTGAAGCTGGCAATTCTCTTTTGGAGAACAGAGAATAATGCATGGGGGGAGGTTGACCCAGGCTCTAAATCTAAGGTGTGCATGCATATCGAAATGATTGTCATCATAGAGAGGCTTGCAGCTCCCTCCCATCTGCACCACAGGTCCCAGCCCGATCCTCTCAAGTTACCACCATAGCTCCCAACCAGCTCTCTGCTTCCCTGCTGGCATTCCTAAGAGCAGATCTTACCACCTTCCTGCTCAAAATTTCCTCAGCCAGGCCCCATCTCATCCCAAGGGAACATCCTGAATGTTCTTTATTTGGCTTCATCTCCTTCCACTGTCCCCATCATCTCCCCTGCTGCACCCACACTGGCCTCCTCATACTTGCTTATAGAGAAGAGACACTGACTCACACCAGGCTTTCTGATGCTGTATAAGATGTCTTCAATTAATATGGTCCTTCTAGCCATAATCCCTTATGTGACACACTAAAATTCTAGACTCTATGCTGGTAGCTATGGTCCCACAGTGGATGCCATTCTCTGCTCTACCAATGGGCAAGATTAAGGTGGGATTAAGGTCTGAACGCGGAGGGTCAGGAGCCCTGGTAGCATGGTGCGTATTCACTGGGCTGCTAACTGCAAAGTCAGCAGTTGGAAACCATCAGCCTCTCCTCAGGTGAAGTTGAGGCTTTCTACTCCTGTAAAGAGTTGCAGTCTCAGCAACTCACAGGCAGCAAGTCTAACTCTTCCCATTGATTTGCTAAGACTCGGAACTGCCTCGATGGCAGTGAGTTTTAGCTTTAGGAGCGGGTGTTAACCAAGCCGCACTTTTTGTTTCCTTGGGGATATGGCATGCTGAAAGACAATATATATTTTTTAATGACACCACCATCAAAGCTATTCTTCATTGTATAAGAGCCATCTCAGACACAGAGAGGAATCTCAGGACCATCGTCAGAAGAACGCATTGGAGGATCTCTGCTGTGTGAAGTGATGGAGTCCCAGACCAGAGGCCTCCGAGCCTGTGGCATGGAGACTGTGGGACAGAGGAAAGGGGCCAGGCTGAAACCAGAGGCCAAGGTGAGTCAATCTAGAGACAGAACTGAAGAACACTGTACTGATTACGGGACCGTGAGGTGGAGTCCTGGGCCATCCTCCCAATTGTTCTTATGTGTGAGGGCATTTTTGCTGCCGAAGGGCTTCCCCGTGGCAGATAATAGTAAGAAGAGAGTCATGGAGTTTCCTCAATTTATGTAAAGTCTCATGGAAAGCATATGCATGTGGGATCTGCCACTCGTATTTCTTACTATCAAGTCTTGATTCATTTTCCTCTGTTTGCCATTCATTCTTTGGAACAGAGTTTAAACCGTAATGCTTCTGTAAATTTTCTTTGAAATGTCTTAATTCCAATGTGGGTTCTTTCCTGGTGCTCCCATAGCATGCTTTGCTCAACGGGTGTCCTGCTGGAAGAGAGTTATAGTTGACTTGCTGACACATGCCATTAGGGAACGCTTCAGGAGAACTGAAACTGTATCCCCAGTGCCTTCAGACTCTGGCCATAAGTGCCTGCCCACGGCCAATAAAACATAAAGAAAAAATGTCCTTAACTGATGAGCCAATCAGTATTATTGATATTTAGCTCCTCAGCTAAATTACTTATTTAATGGATCCTTGATGCCCCTCTTAGAGAATATTATATAAAAGTCAACTTTTATTCCGGCAAAGGAAAACAATCATGTTGCTTATTCCTTCCTTCCTGAAGGTAGGGTGAAATACTCTTTTTCATTATCCAAATAAACTTAATGGATATATTTAATGGATTTGAAAGATAAAGGTGATACTAAAGTTAGAATGTTGGTGTTAGTACAAGATATCATGGATTGTAAATGGAAAACAGTTACCAAAAGCTTTTATTTGGCTTGATCTATATTTTCAATTTCAGCTGATGGACTTTAAAATACTCTTTAATTCTCTTTCTGTTCTGGGCCTGAGGATATGTGTGTGTATCATAATTTAGTCAATAAAACATGGACACCAGTCAGGAAATAATCATTTCCTGAACACCCAGTTCCATCCTTTTCTGTTAGGAATGATGGTATTCAATCTTAAGACATACTGAAAATATGATCCTGTTATTCTCCTTAAAAAGCAAACAAACAAACAAACAAAAAACCGGTGGCAATATAGTGAGAAGGTCTAGGCACACATACACAAAGGAAGGAAAAAAGCAAATGGTGATGACATGCATGAGTAAATCAACTAACGGGATTTATCAAGATTGGGGTGTCATATAAACCAGGACAGTGTAGTAATTACATATTTCATGTCAACTTGAAGATATATGAAAGTATAGGTGTTGTATTCAACTTGTCAATCAGGTCACAGCCTGTGGGTGTGGCCTTCACCTAAGGAGGGCCCAGAGAACCTCCCCTTATCTCTCCACCTTCAGCTTCCTGCTGGCTGACCCTGATGACTGCCTGAGTCCTGGAGATTTTGTCTACCGCCATTGGATCCACAAGACTTTGCATCTACCAGCCTGTCCTTTCTTGCATTCTCCATTACTGCATGTGACTCTGTGAGTCTGAAGAGAGACTTATTAACTACTATTGGATTTATGGACTTGAGTTGGACTAGCTGGGATGGGTGTTTTCTCGATGTATAATTACTTCTTGATGTAAAGCTTTCTCTTGCACACATATAAGTGAGTATCCCTGGATTTGTTTCTCTAGTCAATCTGGCCTAACACAGACACATTTCTGAAAGAGTAGTGCACTGAGCTGAGTTTCAGGGAAAGTGCTGGGGATGGTATGGTAAGAAGAAATGGAAAGTTATTTTCAAAGAAATGACCTGCATGGGGAAATCAGTGTACATGCATACAAAGTGTGCTAGCCATTGAACTTTAGTTCACATCGCTTGCTTTTAGAGTGCCCCCACATTGGAAGATTAAAACTACTACATATTTTTTACACTATCTTTATTTTTTAATGACATGTTCAGGCACAGTTCTGCCTTCGTGAATGGCTGTTACTGAAAGTTTTGCCCTCTCTCCAACCTTCCCTGTTTGCTTAAATAGTGTCCAGTCACTTAGGGGTTTAATCTGTGCAAGGCAACAGTCCATGTATTTTAGTCTAGAAGCTGTCCTATACATGCATACTTTGCTTTTCCCAAGAGCATTTTAAATTTCAGACCATTGGCTAAATTAATGATACTATTAATCGAATGACCATATGCCTTAAGAGAATTATTTATAATATTCCCAATAAGATGAACATGCTATCTCTAAAGTGAACCAGGGACATATATAAACTCTATATATAGGAAAGGATTTTGTGCTCATACTTAATTGTAAACCCTAATCTAAGAAAAATTAGTTCTTACCCCATGGCTCTGCTTGGTACTTGGTATCGTGATGAGAATATATATATATATATATATATATATATGTATATATGCATATATATATACATACATTCTGTGACATTGTGTTCTGTTATAGTTGCTGATAATGGTTGTTGTTTGTTTTTTATGGGAATGCTTTTTTTTTTTAAATGATACTCAGGATAGGTACACCTGTAAAGACAGCAACTAGATTACTGTCTTAGGGTTCAGGCAAGGAGTACTCGAAGGCAGGGATCAGCCAATATTCATAGACACAGGAATGAAAAAAACAGAGCCTCTGGTACACTCTGAAAGCAACTGATGCAAGACAGACGGAGGACCAACAACAGGTGAAAGGGGGCGAGCACTTTCTTGCAGAACTGACATAGACAGAAGGGGTCCCCTCATGCTGGCACCCTGGCTTTGGGTTTCTGCTTCCCTGAACAGGCCCTGGTTTCTTCAGAACTGGTTCTGTTCAGGAGCAGCCATGAAGCCCCACATTGGGTCATCAATTCCAGACACACTGGGGACTGGAGTCGCAGCTGAAGCTCAGAGGGCCTGAAAAGTTCTGCAAAGGAGACCGTCCCCTGAATTACCTTCTCAGCCAGTTTGATGATTCTCCCACAGTCTGCACCACCCCTCCCTTTCCTGCCTCCTTGTTGCCTTTAAGCAAGCACATTTCAGAGTTGCTACGAAGAACACTCAATCCACACAGGAGAGCCCATACTAAAAGGAGCGAAGGAAATGTTCTACAATTGATTGGTGTGATGGGTGCACGACCCTTGTTAATCAATTTAAACAGTGAACTGTATGACATGTGAATTTTATGTCAACAAAATTAGTGAAAAACAAATTTAATAAAAAGGATGTCAGCATCGGAGTGTGACTTTGTTGAAATGAATTAGAAGAAAAGAAAGAGGTTGTGTTTGTACCACGAACATTCGCGTGAGTGGCGAAGAAAGCTTCCATCAAGCCTAGGAGAAGTTGGAGGCAATGTGGGTATTCTTTTGTGAGACCGAGCACAGGTTTGGGGGATTTTTGACAAGAATAACCATCGCACATCATCAAATGCTTCCAGATCACACTTCAATGTTTTCCTTATCTATGCTTAAATGCATATGTCAATGAAAAGTTGGAGTCAATGGAGATATTCATGTCTGATTTTACATAAAGTTGTCAAACAAAACAAAACTCATTTCAGTCTAGCCATCTGCAATTCGTAGAGAGCCTATAAGACGGAGAAGAATTGCTCCAACGGGTTTGTAGGGCAGTGAATATCGTACTCCCACAGGAGAGCTGATGGGCTGGACTCTAGTAGCTTTCAGGGACCACTGCACTGCTTCAGCCACTTGGCCACCTAGCGTCCTTTAACTCAATAAAGTCAAATATCAGAATGCCCAAATGCCAACGATTCTTCTTGATAAATAGGAAAATGTTTCAACAGGAGTCTGTTTTTAGTTGAGCAATGGCCTAATGATCAATAAACGATAAATAAAACCAGGAAGCATCCTATCAACCCAAGGGCTCTGAAAGAAAAACTGACTACAATCAACTTGAATCGACTTATTGAGATTTAATGCACACATTTGGAAGGTTATCAATCTAAACTCTACTATCTAGTGATGTCTAGATTAGTTATGGAGTTGTGTGCCCATCACTAGTGTGTGATTGTAGAATATCATCGCCATGATGCCCCAAAGAGCCAAGCATCTGTTACTAGGCACTTTCCTCTCCTATTCTAGGTTATACCACTTAGAAGGACTTCATTTCTCTTTATTTCCAAAGGTCACTTCATCGGATAAAAGGTCAATACTATTTTAAGTCCACACCTTTGTTGGTGTTTGCCACAGGGTTTTGTTAGTCATTTTCAAGATCTATAACTACTTCTGTTAGGGATTTATATCTTTAGTCTGTTCCTTGAGTCTCTCATGACTCTGTTTTTGTTTTTTGGGGGGCATCAATTTAAAAAGAGTTCTATTATCATTCCATGGCCACCAAAAAAGTAGTTACTGTTTTAGGCCATTGTAACTCCAACGATACCATGCTTTCTTGGAACATTAATCTGTTTTGATTCTGCTTTGTTCATTCGACTACATATTCACTTCCGTATGAGCTCTACAAGACAGGCTCAGAGAACTTCTCTACAAGGTACAAAAGCAGGTCTGGTCTACCTTATTGTGCATTCTTGTATCACTCATTCATATGTTCATATTCATGCGAATGCAAATGGTGAAAAAATAGTATACTTCTTTTACAATTGTAAGTAGTGTGCCCAAGTATGCGTGTGAGCATGAGTGAACGAGAGAGAGAGAGAGAGAGAGACAGACAGACAGAGGCAGAGAGCAAACAAGGGCAGGAATACTAGTAGTCAGTAGGACTGCACTTCCAACCCACCAGCCAGGCTGTCGAAGAAAAGACTTGGCTCTCTGCTTTCATGAAGATTTCACTCTAGGAAACTCTATCTCTCAGGTGGGTGGAGGTTTCTGCTCTGTCCCTGGTCGTAGCTCTCTTACCTAGTACATTTCATGAATTTTTACATCTGATAAGAAATGTAGCGAAATAATAGGACCATAGAATAATTCTATTTTAAGATTCCAAAAGATTTCAACATTTTTTTCCATTTTCAACAGCAAGATAGAAATCCTACATTTATCATTTGGAAAACCTCACTTGAGGTTTTTGCTGGAGTATCTTTCTCCAGAAAAAATAAATAAACAAAAAGGGAGGGGTAGCATGACAGAAATTTTCTGAAATATATTTTAAGCCGTCTTTTCAGATCCTCATTTCATCTGATTGTGTCTAAAACATGAAGGCAACTTTCAAGAGAACGCCCCCACAACCACCCCTCCACTGGCCGGTCTTTGTCCCTCACATTTTCTAAAGATTTTTAAAAGGTAGAATGTACGCTAATGATGCTGAAATACCGCATCAGCTTTTAACAAAAGATCCGATACTGCAGTGCTGCTATTTTATAGCCCACGACGTATGGTTTCCAGTGGAATATCCCATTAACCTTAGAGTGCAATGATATCATTTTAATTATACAAATTGAAAGAGCAATGTAGGATACCCATATCATGTAAAAATAGATTCACTTTATGTGAAAGTGTCTAAACTATCTTTCACGATGAAGCAATAAATTTGCTTTAGATGGCAAACCTGCCTGTAAATTTAATTACTGGTAATTTTATTTTCCTCCACGGTTTAACCTCTCTCTGATTCTGACCGGAAATACTATCAATCTGATGTAACACAGACAACTTGGGGAAGTACCAGGGGGAGGGGGACAGCAGGGAATGATACATGAGCATTTCCCCAGATTTTAACTTAGAAATAAGCAGATCTATATATGTGGATGGGAAATTATGATGCCAATGTCGAGATGTGGGCACAGCTCCAATTCCTAACACGATACCAAGTAGAGTTGGTCTAATGGAATTCTTACAAATATATAGAATTAAAAAATATTTTTATGAGAGACAAGTATTTTCAATGTCCTCAGAGATCTGAATGGGTCAAGATGGATAAGAAAAAAGACTTCATGGGTTTAAATGATCGATATTTATATGGGTTGAAGAGAGAAACTAGTTACAGGCATCATGCAAAATTGGGGAGCAGTTGGTAGGTTGTGGAGAAGTGAGTAATTGATGTAATCTATCATTCCTTGGAATTCACTAGCCCTAAGGGGGTGGGGCACACCAAAAACAACTAAGACCCCCCCAAAAACAAAAACAAACAAGCAAAACGGTTGCTCTCCAACTGATTCTGACTCAAAGCAACCCTGGAGGTGCAGCAGAGCGGCTCCACAGGGTTTACGAAGCAGAGGAAAATCGCTGTACCCCAAGAGGGATAGGGGGGTTCCAACCACCAAACTTCCAGTTAGCAGCTGAGGGCTTTAACCACTGCACCACCACGACTCCGGCAGCTCCCTAAAGGGGAGCCCTTGCTTTCTGAAGGATGAAGGAACCTGGCTCTCCTCTTCCTCAGTTAAATACATATGACAAGCCCTAGGGGGACAATCCCATTTCTTCCTGCGCGGAGACAAGCCATGCCAGGTGTTTAAGTCACTGAAACTTGAGTGTGGGGGAGCCGCTTTGGGCTGCATCCCTCAATGGCTTCGTCACTTTGAACAAGACTTCTGTAACCTAGGAGGAGGACTATCACCTGTGTCGTAGGTTATTGCTAGGGACAACCGCTACGGCAGAACTTGTGGCCCGTGGGGTACAATGCTAACATATAGTAAATGCTCAGTAAATGCCAGTATCACAAGGGTGGCATTAGCTATGGCCAAGATGTCCGAAGATACCACACACAATGGCAGGAAAGCTGTCCCGTCCTGCACCATCTCCAAGATCTAGTGGATCTACAGTGATCCATAGGGTTTTCCTTGGCTGATTTTTCTGACTAGATCACCGAATCTTTCTTCCTAGCCTCTCTTGGTCAGAAAGCCCTTCAGCATTCCATAAAGCATATAGAACCTCCACTGACAGGCGAGTGGACACTTCACGTGTGATGAGTTGGCTGGGAGTCAAATCTGGTCTGCTACATGGGTAGTGTGGGTGTACTGCTGAAAGGCCGAGACCCCAGTCCCCGCTAGTGGATGGCGTTCAGTTCTGTCAAGTGGGCAATAAGGCAGAATGAGCCTATGTACAGCAGAAGGAAACACGCCCGGCCCTGCGCCGTCCACAGAATTGTTGTCATGTCTGAGCCCATTATTAGATCCTGTGTCATTCATCTCATTGACAGCTTGCTGTCTTTATCCTGTCACTCTATAAAGCAAGATGTCCTGTAAAGCATCCTCTCCTGTCTAATGACGGGCTCCCTGATAACAACAGCCTTGCTTCCAGTCCTTCGTTCTAGCTTTACTGCCTCCCAGCATGATGTGCTCCTTCGCCTGGAAGTGTGCTTCAAACTCGGTGCCATTCAGTCAATGCTGACTCACAGTCACTCTCCACGGGAGTTGCAAGCTTTACCTGAGGTTGAAGACTGCTGACCTTGTGGCTAGCAGCCCCATGCAGAACCCACTGGGCCATGAGGTTTGCCTATAAGGTCCTGGTGCTTGAAGTGTTCTTTGCCAGCACCATTACTCAGATGCATGAGTGCTTCTCCTTAATCATGGCCCAGGTTTCACATGCATACGAGACAAATGAAAACACCATGGCTTATGTTAAGTACACCTTAATCCTCAAGTGGTATCTTGGCTCTCTAATAATGTAAAGAGATCTTGTGCAGCAAATGTGCCCAATGCAATACTTGATTTCTGGGCCGCTGCTGCCATGAGGATTGGTTTTCAATCCACGTGAAATGAAATCATTGAGGATTTCAATATTTTCTCTGTTAATTATGAAGTTGTCTATTGGTTTAGTTGTGAGGGTTTTTGTTTTCTTCGAGTTGTAATCCATACTGTAGGGTGTATTGTAGGTTTTGAGCTTCATCAGCATGTGCTTCAAACCTGCTTGGCTTTCAGCAAGCAAGGCTGCCCCATGTCACGTGTTTGTACTGCGATGTCCTACATGTTGCTTGGGGGCTGGAAGCTATGTCACCAGTATTTCAAATACTAGCTGGCTCACCATCCAGTGGGGACAGGGTTCAGTGGAGCTTCCGGACTACAACAGACTAGAAAGAGGAACAGGGAGTCCAATTCTGAGGGACTGGCCACCTTATTAATAGAATGGAATACTTCCTGATGTAGTTCTGGAATAGGAGGCCCATGAATTGGGAGGGAACTGAAAATACGACTGCAGAGATGCAGCCTCCTGGAGGTCGTGCTGGCTGGATGACCTGGATGGAGCCGAGCTTTGAGGCCCACTCAAGCTCTTGATGGGGGATTGCATAATGAAAAATCCCAACCTAGCCACGTGCATGCTTGTGTATTCCTGTTTCTTTTCTCCACTAAAGAGGCTCTGCCCTCATCGGCGATTTTATCTTCAACCTACCACACATTCGTTAGATGACCTGGAGACAGTTTCTTCCCACAATCTCCAGCTTCCTAATTGGTAAGTAAGAGTAGTATTCAGAGCACATTTCAAAAGGCTATTGGGTTGGACGTATGCTATGTTTAGGAAGAGCCTCACAATATGAATATCACCTAGGAAACATCACAGGCGTTCACTTTCATGGACGTATATACTGAACAAACAGGCAACTGGGAGCTGTACTATATTAGGATTGTAGCACAAGAATCTCGTCCATCAAGGTACAATTTAGGATAAAAAAAGAAGTGCCTCTTTCCCTGCAAAACATACCACCTGGGAATTACGTTGAGGTCATTATCAACAAGCGCTCAAAGCAATCCCAGTAAGCGCTGAGCTACTTTTGAGATACAGTTTACATTCAGGAAATTTAAATTCATCATATAGTTTCCGAATTACAACAAAGGCTATGAGGCTCCCTGCCCATACCCAGGCTTCTCATGATGCTCCGAAGGCAAACGACCACTTTATAATTTCTGAAAGGCACTCTTAAGATGACGTCTCCACTAAGGGTACATACCACCCTCGATTATGCAGCCGCAGATGTCTTGAGAGAATCATAAAGTCTCATGTCCATGATACTGTGCTTCCTGGACAACAGCTCAGAGAAAGAATTGTCAACCAGAAAACATAAAGGCAACTTCTGGTGCCAAATTGCAGGAGGGATCCTGGGTCTTCACAGATGGAGAGAGCGGGTAGCACCTGGTCTCCATCATCCCTGCCTACCTGGTAGCAGAAAGGCCCCAGTTCAAGCAGAGAGTGGGTGTCCGCGCTGCAGACTATCTCCTTTAATCCCAGTCATGCCACGTTTGACGGGGAGAAACAAAGAAACCTTTTGTAGTGTGGAGGGAATCAAACAAGACATGGACAATTTAAAAATTAAAATAAAAAAGATTGGAAGCTAAGTCTTTTGAAATAAGAAAGGGCAAAGAGAAAGATGGGACAAAGAGAAGAGATGACAGGAAGGGGCGGGGATAAGGGAGGAAGTGATGGAGAGGCCAAAAAGATACACCCGGAAGAGAAATCACAAACGAGCAACTTGTGCAAAACAGACTCACAGCCCGATAGCGTCGGACCTACTCGTTTTATTTTGATAGTTGTACAATAATTGGTTGGAATCGGGGTCTATTTCGGTTGCTCTAAATGTTTTACTTTAGAGTTTTAGTTCTATTGGGACTGGTGTTGCCATGGGTTGGCGCCAGCTCGACAGCACCAAAGAAAAAACCCCAAATTGTATTGCCCACCATACTCCCAAGTAGTAGATGCTGTATTCCGGAAAACATGCAGAAGTCGCCAGTGGGTCCCAAAGTCTTCAATTCCCGGGGGCAGTTTAGCAAGAGCAAGTTCCTTGCTCTGGGCAGGAACTCTGTAATCTCCTGGAAGGCAGTGCTGCGGTTGTTGTTTCTGTTTTGTTTTCCTTTTTGGAGGGCCTGGCAGAGATGGCAAAGCAGCCAGGGAAGAAACAAGCACTGTC
This sequence comes from Tenrec ecaudatus, assembly GCF_050624435.1. Lineage (NCBI taxonomy): Eukaryota > Metazoa > Chordata > Mammalia > Afrosoricida > Tenrecidae > Tenrec > Tenrec ecaudatus. The sequence continues at coordinate 203,378,422 of NC_134532.1, forward strand.
CCCAGGAAGAGAAGCCCAAAATGATCCAGGCATCTAGTCAATCCTGACTCATATCAACCCGATGGGACAGGGCAAAACTGTCCTTGTGGGCTTCTGAGACTAACTCCTCTTGGGAATAGAAAGTCTCAGCATTTTCTGCTGGAGTGGCTGGTGGTTTTGAATCACTGACCTTATGGTTAGCACCCCAAGGAGATTTTAAAATAATCCCGGCTGGACTAATCCTGAGTTTGGAAAGAAGTGAAAAGTTTACTTCAGAAGAAAGTACAAATTCATCTAACATGCCCATTTAAAAAAAGCATACACATCTGTCCACTTTGTAAAATTGCTTCTTCCTATTACAGCAGAAAAGGTTTTGCCACCAGGACCTCCCATCAATTCTACTTGGACCACGTTACTTTATGCAATTTCAATAAGACAGAATTTGCTTTCAAATTTCCTTCTGCCACTCAAATGCTGTGTGTTCTTGCCAGCTGTCAATGGGCATTTGAGCTCGCAGTATTTCATGGAGCCTCTTCTAATAATGCACGTCACAGCATTTCGCAGTCTAGGTTGATGGAAAACTGTAGCCGGCACTATCAAACCCTTCCATTTGCTTAATACTCTCTTTAGCTGCCAACAAATACAGCCAGACGCGATTTTGCTGTGCAAGTCAATCTACTGTCCACCAAATCAATTCGGAACAACTGTTGCAAAAATGCACTTAAATCAATTTGCTACGAAGGTACAGAATAAAATTACATAGCCACAAACTATATTTAGTTATTTTAGAGAGTAGCCCAGCATATTCAGGCTCTAGCTCTCAGGGAATTTGTGTAAAATCTTCAGCCTCAGCCTATCTTTGTGAGAAACATGCATTGATGAAATCCTTCCACTTATACGCTGTGTTAGCAGAGGACAAAGTGTACAAAGTGTGAGTCGGTCCCATTTTACCAGCCCTCTGGAAATTGTACACCCTATAAACCAAGTGATGTGTAGCCTTTTCTGACTTGAACAGGAGAACACCTGCCAGGAAAGCAGTGTCTGAAATGACAGAGGAGAAAGCAAAACAGAGAAACTCAGTGGATTCGTTCAGAAGCTATCACGGTCTTAAGATGGAGACAATGTGGGGCGTTTTTGTTTTCCTCTCAGAGAAGCCAGTGTGCTCAGTTCAAGGAGCAGGATGGAAGGACTGCTGGTGGGCCATCCATTAGGACCCTGATGTGTCATACCACCAATGACTGTTGAGGGCAGCACAGGGGGAACTCTGGGGAACAGGACTGGAGAGTCTGGCTCGGTAACTGATAATTTAACAGAAAAATACTGTGCCGTCAGGGAAGTTTAAAATCATACAAATGCACACACACACACACACACAGCTACAAGCATGACCCGTGGTAGTGTAATGGGTTACGCATTGGGTTGCTAACCCCAAGGTCAGGAGTTTGAAATCACCAACCACTCAGAGGGAGAAAAAGGAGGCTGTCCACTCCCGTCAAGGTTCACAGTCTTGGAAATCCAGAGGTACTTCTCCTCTGTCCTATCGGGTGGGGATGAGTTGGAATCGACTACATGGCATGCATTTTGAGTATTGTTCCACTGGGATTCAATGTGACATGAGTCAAGAAAAGCCTCTAGCCTAACATCTGGCTCACAGACTTGGAAACTACCCTGATTTTAGATTTGTCCACTTCTCCAACTGTGTGAGCCACTTTCTCTCTCTGTATATATCACCCAGCATATTCAGGCTGTACACACACACACACACACACACACACACACACACACACACACTTCACTGGCTTTGCTCCTCTAGAGAACCCAGCCAAAGGCAGTGTGAAAAAAATAGCATATTGACACCAGTGAATATTTTTCAGATATTTGAAAATAACTGAGTCTTTCATTCTTTGGAGAAGACTGTGAATGAGAAGGAGTTAGAAACAGACTGAGCACATTGACTTTCTGCATTTCTTGACTTATTATGCACATATGGACCTGCTAAAATCTCCAGCCCACAACATCTCCCTTTCTTTTTTGAGCCATTATTTCTCTTTCCGCCAACTCATCCCTTATGAAAAATCTGCAGATTCTTCTAATATCCCTCCCAGGTTCCCCTTCCTCTGGTGTCCAAGGACGGCAATGAACAAGAAACCCCAATGCGTCTCCTTCATTGGCTGGGAAGAAATGGTTACCTCTGGATTCACTTTCTGGGGTTTGTAGGGGGAAGTGTGGGGAAAAGGAACGAGAAGCTTTTGTGATTTTGCTTTTGCTCTTCAAAGTTGTCCCTTTCAGCCAAGAAAACCAAAATTCCCACCCTCCTCTTCTCTGCCACCTTGCTCTGATCTGACGGCCATGTCTCTCTGCCTTTGCCAGTGGTTTCTAACCCACTTCCCTGGAGAGTGACAGGAAGAGAGCTCCCTGCCTCCTTAACTCCCTCTCTTTTTCCTTCCACTTGAGGAAAGGTGTTGAGATTTGAGTAAGACCTTTGTTCTAAGAAAAGTAACCGTGATGACACTTTGGACATGTTATCAGGAGAGAGCAAGTCCCTGGAGAAGGCCATCATGCTTGGTCAAGTAGAAGGGCAGCCAAAGAAAGACAGGCCCTCAAGGAGATGGATGGACACGGTGGCTGCAACAACGGGCTCAAGCCTGGGAAGAACTGTGAAGAGGGTGCAGCCCCTGGCAGTGGGTCATTCCGCTGTGCGTGTCATCATAGGTTGGAATAGACTGGGTGGCACTTAACTCACAAAGGACTCCTGTCGGCCGACAGGACAGGTCCGTGCACAGGTCTGGGCCTTTCTTGAGCTCTGCTAGACCTTCTCTTGCTGTCTGTATGACAAATCTCTCAAGCTCGGTCCTGGCCCCGCCCTGGCTGCACTTTCTTCCCACTGGACATGGAAAATGAGTGTCCTGGAGGTGACTGCCAAGAGACTCAGGAATTTTATTGATCATTCCAGGAAATCAAAAGCTTATGAAAAAGGTGTGACTAACACAGATAGAGGTTCTGTGATGTCTGTCCATGATGTGACCTCCCAGTAAAAGAAAGAATCCTTACCTTCTACAAGGCGCCTCCATTCAGTGGGCCGTCAGTGGCCCTCTCCCTTTCTGATGTTTTGCCTGTTCACAATCTGTATATATTATGAACTACCCACTTATGCCTCTCACTTCCCCTCCTGTCTCTATCTGAGAAAATATGAACACTAAAGGAAACCAGGAACGAAAATGTATAAGAGACTCTCTTCTGTATGAGCTCATTCGATACACTGGGGAATTCGAGGGTCTGTTAGATTTTTCCAGAATATCTTCCTTTTTGGGTGGGGCTGCCTCACTCACTCTACAATCACACTGTAAATGCTTTAAAACCTGGCCTTGGATTTAAGATCATAGGATTCCACAGCTGAGATGCAAATACACAGTGCAGAGTAGCCTTTCCACTGTGACTGTCCGTAGAAAACAATGCACACGGTCTTCTCTCCTTAATTTGCACCAGGCATTTCTAAGAGCCAGGTGCTTATTTTCCGACTATAAGGGATGCCATGTTGGAATGTTATTGAACACCATGCTGAGCATGGAACACCGATTCTTGACTCCCTGGATCCAGAAGGACTGGAAACAGGGTGTTTGGGGAGCACAGGAGCCTTCCAGAATGACTGGAAACCCTGGATTCCATCCCTAACCCTTTCTCCCAAACTCATTCCATCCCTTTCACCCTTCACTATCCATCCCTTCGGACTCGAGCTGTCTCACACTCACGCTACAGTTCAAAGTAAAAGGGCTAGTCCAAATTGGTGGGTTTCCATATCTCCAGGGGGAGAAATCATAGCTCCAGAGACAAAAAGAGAAGAAACCCAGCTCATGGGTAGCTGAGCCCTGTCGTCTCAGACAAGGGATCCCCCTGCAACTCCTTGCCTCTAGAGAGAGCCTTCTTAAGTGGGCAAACCACTGGGAAAACTCCCCTCTGACAACTGTCTAGGAGGAAGGGTCAAATGAATTAACCCGAAGTGAAGGAGGCTGAGGCCCTTTAAGCAGGCAGGCAGCTGTTCTGCAGGGAGGGGCCAGCAGCTGGTTTCCACCTCGGCTGGAGAAAGAGCAGGCGGGCTCTCCTAGGGTAGGACAGATGATTTTTGCTCAAAGATGAAGTCTGACATTCCTTGGGCATTTTCTCTGGAGCAGGTCTTTGAAGACTCTTGTCTCACTTAGCCCACTGGACCACCTTCGGGGACTCTTGTGGAGACCAAGGTTGGAAAGTCATTTAATTTCATCTGAGCTCGCAAAAGGAATACGGCAGAAGGCATGCTTTAAGCTCATTCTGTTGAACTGCAGTCATTTCTCCTTTTAGCAGGGATGCTTAGGTTTTATGAGAGCAAAGGGAATGTTGAACACTTGGAAACACATAGAAAATCCGCAGACCTTATCCTGGAAAAACACACAAGCACGCCCACCCAATCGTGCCCAGAATTTTAGCTGATGCATGAAGCTCTGAACCCTAATAGATTTCTGGGCTAAAGTGCACCAGGCTAAAAAGAGTCACAGAGGAATCTGAGCCCCATTACTGGCTGAAAATCCTGCAATGGCGGCGACAGCTCGAAACATAACAATTGTTGAGAAGGACTCAGGGCCACGCAGTATTTCATTTGGTTGCACATGGAATCCCTACGAATCGGCATGGACTCCACACTACCCTATGACAACAACAGCAACAATCAAGGGCAAGGGCGCCTAAACAATGTGTCTTCTGAGTCTTTGTAAACTCCTTTTGAAAGTGTTCCATAGTAAGCAGGAGGAAGCCTGTTGAGGTACAGGGTTATGTGATAGGTATTGGGGTGTGAATCACAAGGTCAGCGGTTTGAAGCCACTAGCTGCTCCAGGAGAGACAGATGAGGCTTTCTACTGCCTTAAAGAGTTACAGTCTCAGGAACCCACAGGGGCCATTCGACTGGGTCCAATCCCATCCCACTGCTATGAGTTGGAATTGACTTGATGGCCCTGAGTTTTTTTTGAATTTATAATATGCCATAGTGGCACAGTAGGTTATACATTGATCTGCTCACCACGGAGTTAGCAGTTGAAACACTACAGCCGTTACTTGGGAGAAAAATGAGTCTGTCTACTCCTGCAAACATTTCATCTCAGAAACCCACAGGGACAGCTCTACTTTGTCTGATAGGGTTGCTGCGAATTTTTGACGTAATAAGCCTAAGCAACCCCTGATGGCACAGTGGTTCAAGAGTCTGCTAACAGAAAGGGTAGCTATTTCAGCCCATCAATGGCTAGCCAGGAAAAAGATGTAGCCACCTGGCTCCACACTGATTTCCATCCTCAGAAATCTTACGGAGCCAGCTACCTTGCTCCGAAGGGCCAGTGTGAGTTGGCATTGCCTTATCGACACTGGGTTTGGCTTGGTTATGATTTTATTTATGGAAAAGACATTTAATCATAAAACATGCTTTTAAGGTATCTGAAAGGGGCCTGAATGAATAATAAAAAGAAATAGGAAATCCTTTAAAAATGTAGTGAGCAGTTAAGAAATATCACCTTTTAAGATGGCACAGTAATACACAACCCAGATTCAGGAAACAGCAGCCTTCAAGCACAGTGAACTGCGGATGCAGAAACCAATTTATCATTTTAATAGCAGATCATTTAATACCAGGATGGGTACAGAGAGCCCTGCATGAATGACCAGGTGTGGGAGGGGGTGGTGAGAGAGACAGAGAGTTGGTAGCTGGCCAGAACTGGCCAGTGTTCACCAGAGTCCTTTTCAAGCAGCCTCACTGCCTCTAGGCTGGATGCAATAGGCACCTGTTGTTTTGTTTTTGCTTTATATTTATATATATATTAAACATTTTATTAGGGGCTCATACAACTCTTATCACAATCCATACATATATGTACATCAATTGTATAAAGCACATCCGTACATTCTTTGCCCTAATCATTTTCAAAGCATTTGCTCTCCACTTAAGCCCTTTGCATCAGGTCCTCTTTTTTTTCCCCCCTCTCTCCCCGCTCCCCCCTCCCTCATGAGCCCTTGATAATTTATAGATTGTTATTTTGTCATATCTTGCCCTATCCGGAGTCTCCCTCCCCCACCTTCTCTGCTGTCCCTCTCCCAGGGAGGAGGTCACATGTGCATCCTTGTAATCAGTTCCCCCTTTCCAACCCACTCACCCTCCACTCTGCGAGCATCGCCCCTCACACCACTGGTCCTGAAGGTATCATCCACCATGGATTCCCTGTGCCTCCAGCTCCCATATGCACCAGTGTACAACCTCTGCCCTATCCAGTCCTGCAAGGTAGAATTCGGATCATGGTAGTTGGGGGGAAGAACCATCCAGGATCTGGGGGAAAGCTGTGTTCTTCATCGGTACTACATCGCACCCTGACTGACCCATCTCCTCTCCTAAACCCTTCTATGAGGGGATCTCCAGTGGCCGACACTTGGGCCTTGGGTCTCCACTCTGCACTTCCCCCTTCATTCACTATGGTATATATATATATTCTTTTTTTTTTTTTTTTGCATGATGCCTTATACCTGGTCCTTTTGGCACCTCGTGATTGCACCGGCTGGTGTGTGCTTCTTCCATGTGGGCTTTATTGCTTCTGAGCTACATGGCCGCTTGTTCACCTTCAAGCCTTTAAGACCCCAGTCACTATCTCTTTCGATAGCCGGGCACCATCAGCTTTCTTCGCCACATTTGCTTATGCACCCGTTTGTCTTTGGTGATTGTATCATGGAGGTGTGCAGCCAATGATATGATTTTTTGTTCTTTGATGCCTGATAACTGATCCCTTCGGGACCTCGCGATCACACAGGCTGGTGTGTTCTTCCCTGTGGGCTTTGTTGCTTCTGAGCTAGATGGCTGCTTGTTTTGCACTTGTTGTTATTGTTGTTGTTGTTCCATGCGATCGAAGGAGCTCCAACTCGCAGCAATCCCAAGAACAACAAAAGAGAACAAGGTCCTGTCCTGTGCCATGACCCAAATCCTTGCTCTTTTTGAGCCCATTGTTGCAGCCACTGTGTCAATCCATCTCATTGAGGGCCTTCCTCTTTTTATTTATTTTTTTTTACTGACTCTACCATGCATGATGGTCTTCTCCAGGGGCAGGTCCAAAATACGGGAGCTGAGGTGTCGCCATCCTTGCTTCTAAGGAGCATTCGAGAGGTGCCGCCGTGGGAGCTGCGTGTATTCTTCTTGTCGTCCCTGGTATCTGAAAATGCAGCCATTCTTTGGTTTTACCTACATCACCACCAGCTTTTACCTGGGAGTGGAGTGACTGAAAAGACCCTGGCTTAGCCCTCAAAGTGACGTCCCTGCTTTCTACCATTTGCAAAAGGCCTCTGGGGCAGATCTGCCTGGGGCAGTGGTCCCTTGTCTGCCGAGGGAGGTGGGTGGTGGTGGTGTTTAGGGACATGAAGATGCCTGGATGATGGATCTGAGCAAAGGAACTCCCTGACGACTTTCCGATGTTCTCCTTTTACTCTAGGGTTACCAGTTGGAGCAACTGTGAGGATATGCTTCCTCTTCTTTCTGTTGAGGTGGAATTCATACTGAAGACATTTAAAAGTCACTTATTTTGAGTCTAAATAATGAGGCAAATCTACTGTGAAGCCAAAGAACGTACATGCAGGACAGCTACGCTGTCAACTCAGATTCAAGGTAATAGCTCATGTGTCAGAGAGGGATGGTGCGCAGACTTGGGACAGTCTAACTTTCAGTTAGCAGCCAGGCATGTTAATGATCTGCACCTGAGACTTCTAGAACACCTATTCAGGGTTCAAGTCCGCTTCTAAGATTGCCACAGAGACATTGTGCTTGAGAGAGGCAAAGCATAGATCAGTGGCCATGCAGTATTTAAGGAAAGCTTCATGGAGGAGGTGGCCCTGGCAATTCAACAGTGCTTGGATGTGGCAGAGACCGAGGTATAGAATTGAGAGACTGGGAGACTGAGAGACTTCAGAAGATGAAGCTCTCAAAATGACTATCACACATCTAGGACTATGTTCTTAAAAGACCATTATAAAAATGAGAAAAACATTCACAAATATTTATTGTATCCATATAGTACCGAGTTATTTACTATTCAATTATGCTCATGAAAAAAAAAAAGAAATACTGTGGAAGTGGTCACAATTCTCTATTTTGCAGCCGATCAGCTCTCCCTCGTCACAGACTTGGTGGCATATAGTGGGTCATGTGTTGGGGTGCTACTGTGAGATTAGCGGTTCCAAACCACCAGCCGGAGTTATCTGCTCCCTTCAAGAGTCACTGTCTCATAACCACCCCCCTGGAACAGTTCCACCCTGTCCTATCGGGTTGCTGTGAGTCAGAATTGACTAGATGGCAGTGAGTCTGTTTGAGTCGCAGGTCACACCAGGCTTCTAGCACAGTTGTGCCTGCCTCCAAAGCACGGGTCAAAGGAAGTCCACCTACTAGCACCCCGAACAAGGGACCTGCTGGCCAAATGACTTAGGCACGGAAAAGCTCAAACCCACCAGCCTAGATTCAGGGGAAAGATGGGGCTTTCTGCTCCCATGAAGATTCGTAATCTCAGGGACCAAACGCCCAAAGGGGCAGTCCTATTTTCCCTAGGAGTTGGAGTCGACTCGGTGATAGTCGGTTTGGTTTGATGCTCTAACGAAACATACAAGGGTGTTGCCTTTTCTTTTTTTCCCTGTTTTTGGTCAAAGGCAAAATTTAGGTAAAACAGGAGCATAAAAAGCAAGTACCATCACAGTACATTTATGTTTTACCTTCAGCTGGGTCTCTACGCCTCCCACTTACTTGCGCCCTTTTTTTGGTTTACTGGTGCAATTGCTGTGACCCGCCACCGAGGAAATGCCGGCAGAGAGAGACAGAGATCATCCAGAGGGTTTTCGGGCCGGGCAGCTTTAGGGGAGCAGATGTCCAGAATGTTCCTTTGTGGAGTTGCGGGTGAGCCTGAACTGCCCACTTTCAGGATGACCGTGCAGCATGCACCATGTCACCACCAAGCCTTGCCTCCATGCTTAGCCTTTCTAATTTAGGAAAATCAGTCTATCTACTAATTCACGGAGAAGACAGTCTCTCGGAAAAACTTCCATTTCACATTTGCAAATGGATCAACCTGCACAGCAACCCTTGCTTGACCACTGCTCCTCGTCTCCAGGACGCCATCCCAACACCACAGATTCCGTCTAGTAGAGGCTGCCTCATCGCATGGTGTCAGGGCGGCTTTATGGAACAGAGTGGCAAGGTCTTGTAAGGTTTTCAAGGCTCTAATCTTTATGGAAGCAGATCACCACATCAGTGGTTTGGGGGTCGAATGACCCTTTTACAGGGGTCGCCTGAGACCATCGGAAAACACATCTTTCCGATGGTCTTAGGAAAACACATCTTTTCGATGGTCTTAGGAACCAAGACATGGCTCCTCTATCCATCTCCAGACGGGTCCGCCCACATGCAGATATGCCCACATACAAGTACCTGGCATGAAGACTGTTACCCATGCTACAACATGCTTCAAGACAAAACTTCATTTATTAGTCATTGGAAATAAAAATTCCGCAATCTATAATAACATATTGTTTTTGTGATTCATCACTATGCTTTAATTATGTTCAATCTGTAACAATGAAAATACATCCTGCTTATCAGATATTTACATGACAATCCATAACAGTAGCAAAATTACAGTTATGAAGTAGCAACGACAATAGTGTTATGGTTGGGGGGGGGGTCACCACAACAAGAGGAATTATATGAAAGGGTCGGGCATTAGGAAGGTTGCGAACCATTGTCCTAGGGCGTGACTTCTAGTTAATAGCAGGGAATTCATCCATTGTGTCTCCACAGCTCTTAACTCAACTGCCACAGAGTTGATCCTGACTCACAGCCACCCTGCAGGGCAGCGTAGAACTGCCCCTGTGAGTCTGTGGGACTGTAAGTCTTGATGGCAATAGATAACCCCATCTTTCTTACAAGAAGCAGCTAGTGGTTTTAAACTGCCAAAACCTCACAGTAAGCAGCCCAACAAGTACCCACTACACGACCACAGCTCCTCTACCCAAAGTGCTTAGATGTGCTCCATTCGCTTTCCATTTTCCTTCTTGGTCCAATGGCGCTTTCCCCAGACACCAATGGATCCTTGAGTTCAGCATCTGGTACTTTTCACCTTGAATCTGGCTCTGCCTCCTGTCAAGTTGAGTGCAGCAGCTCCATCTCACAGCTTGTTCCTCTTCTCCAAGGAAGCCATTAGGTAAGGACCCTCTAAACACTATTAAGGAACCCTGGTCGTATAGTGGTTACACGTGTTGGACTGTTATCCTCATGTTAGGTAGTTCAAAACCACCAGCAGCTCCTTGTTCGTAAACAGCCTAGGAAACTCCCAGGCTGGGGTGTCGTTATGAGTCAGCATCAACTCAGTGTTTGTGAGTAGAGGCACGCTAAATTATCTCGTCTGCTTGGAAGTTTCAATTATTTCCCAATATTCCTGGTCACTCCAAGACTATACATTGACAGTATTGCATATTGCCGGAGGACACCGAGTAAATGCTGAAGAACTACATGTTAATCATATTACAAAGTCCAAATTAGTTCCAAATTACATCTTTTGTCCACTTTCAACTTTCTGCCTATTCTCTCTGAATGGCAGAAGGTTTGATATTTCAATCTTGGGTCCATAAATGGGCAGTGAATGAATGAACACTACAGAAACATCCCTTGAACTATACATTTTCTGCTTGGACCCAAACGCATTTAAACCTTATGAGAAAATGTCTCATCCCCTTGTCTTGTCCCTGAAAGCATTCATCCCGAGTACCTCTAGCAGCAGGTTCTGTCCTCAACATGGGGGAAATAACAATAATAATAATAATAAGCCAGTTTGAAAAAGGTAGTTCTCTCTCATATGGACAGAAATCAAATCCACCTTGTTTGTGTCTGCAGGCAGGAAACGCTGGTCGGTATTTCTGTAGCCCTTTTAGAAAAGCTCAAAGTGAATGCAGCGCATCCTACCCAACACCTCAGCTCTTAAAGCGGGGTGTGTGCATGCCCAAATAATGCGAGCAGGGGATGCTGAAAATGTCACTGCATCTCCTGATATATTGCTCTAAAGAACGCAGAGGCTTCTCAGGCATGATGTGACCTATGAAAAACAAAAATTCTATTCCATTCTATGATCCATTTTCGTACGACTCTTTCTCGTCCCTTCTAAGCTACTGGAGCAAAGACAAGTAGCCCTTTTCAATTTGACTGTGCTATTAGCAACACTGTCCTGGCCTTTCTTTCCCTTCCTGCATCTCTCATCTGAAGCACGGCCTCAATCCATCACTATCTAAGCACTCCCTCCCTGAAAAGACATTACGAGGAGAGAAAATTTTGGCTATTATTTCAATTGAAGGGGCTGATCTAGAGAGGGAGTTAGCTGACCAATCTGCAAGGCCTCCTCAGCTTTGCTTTTTGATCTCAAATTAGATCACACAGAAAACACAGACTCGGCTGCCAGTCCATGCCCTCTCCACGTCACCCTCTGTAGTACTAGCCAAGTAATGTCCTAAAACACAGATGTGGCCACCTCACTCAGAGATTGCCAGACTGTCGAAGTCCACAAAGTGTGGCAAGAGTTCTGTCTTTCAATTGCATACCACACCCTCGTCCATGCACCAGGTCCTAGGAAATGAGTCGTCCTCCCCTTTCTAAACACACTCCACCTTCTTCCATTTGGTTTGTTTTCTTGGGACATACTACCCCGTGTGTTTGCTCTACTTCACACCCACTTCATTTTCCACTAATGAGACATCAGGCTAGTGGCCTCGAGGTTGGCGGTTCAAACCTACCAGCAGCGCTTTGGAAGAAAGATGAGTTTAGATTTCTAGTTTCAACAACCCTAAGGTGCAGATCTATACTGTCATTTAGGGTCACTATAAGATGGAACCAACTCAACAGGGGTAGGTTTTAAGATCTATTAATACAGTAAGTCTCTACTCGAACCAGATATACGTCTCATGTTTTTCTCCTCCACCTCTGATTAAAACATTTGTAATTTGTTTTTCCTATTCTCAGATGGAAGTGCATTCGCTCCTTGATTAGACCATTTGCTTTCTTGTCATAATATTATATTAAAATGTTTTTCCTAAATAAATAAATGTGTGTGCTAGTTTATTTTTTAGCTTCAGCATTAAGCCTAAGATATAGTAATTACTCAGATAATGTTTTTCCTCAGTAATTTATTTACTGGTATTTATAGCATGGGAATTAAATGGTTAAAGACAACAGCAATGGGTTATTATTTAATAAAGAGGATGTTTGATGGTCTCTGAGTACGCTTAGCGAAGTTAGGGTAGACTTTTAAAACATATTTCTGTATGTCGGATGGGATTCTCTTCCAAGAATATCCCAAGGGTTCTAACATCCTTGAATTGAAAAGGAAGAAACCTGAGGGAGAGAAAGGGTGCCAAGAGCATGTAGGAGAGAGAGGTAGAAGAAAGGGGTGGGAGGAATGATGCAGGCAGAGAGGCAGACAAAGTGAAGGAGGAAGAAAAGCGAGACGGAACAGAGAGAAAGGTTTGGAGGCAGGAAGAAAGAGCAGGGTAGCTGGAAGGGAGAAGGAGTAAGGATGTGAGAGTTTACAGGACCGTGATCCCCAGCTACCCTCATACCTCTGGTTTTGTAGCCAACATGTATTGAAAGACAGCAAGCTGGCCTGAGCACTTTATTGGCTGTATTAAAAGTGTGTGCACAGAGCCTATTAAGAGAAGAGATGGAGCATTCTTTGAAAATGGTACAAGAAACAGAGGATGCAGGGAAATGGGCACTTTTTAATGGGCACCAAGGACACGAGGAAAAATACATCAATAAAGGCATCCATAACAACGATGCAACATCTGGAAAAATGAAAGGGGATCTAAGCTAGACCACGACACAGCCCAAACACATACTGTGTACTGGTCAGCCAATGACCACTAGTGGAAAAGATGAGTGGGTTGAGCTGTTAACTGAACCATCAGTGGTTCAAATCCACCGGCAGCTTTATAGAAGCTCTGGTTGTTTTGCTCCTACAAATATGACAGGCAGCCAAGGAAACATGGTGGGTTCATTCTACTCTGTCATGAGGATCGTGCTGAGTGGGCATTGCCTGAATGATATACCACCACCACCACTAGTTAGCAGTTGGCTGCTTATGAAGGTCATTCTTTTCTTATGCTAGCTTTGAGTACATTCATTTGTTATGGTCTTGATCAAAATGATTCCATTACTTCCATGTCTGGTGGTTGGTTGGGGGTGGTTACACGTTGGGCTGCTAACTGCAGGGTCATCAGTTCAAAACCCCCATTGACTCCAATGGAGTAAGACAGGGCTTTCTACTCCAGCATAGTCTCGGAAACTCACAGGGAGCATTCTGCCCTGTACGACACGGTGGCTGTGAGTTAGCATAGAGCAGTGAGTTGGAAAATGAAATCAGAAAGGCAGCGCCACTCAAGAGTTGGAGGGCAAAGGTGCAGGGAAGCCACAGTATTTTAGAAAAGCCCGTTTCTGTCTGTGTCTGTGCATGTCTTTCACTGCAGCTGTTCCACGATCATTAAATATTTATTGGTTGAAAATGGATAAGAAAGCTTCCTTGCTATTGACACGCCTCACACTTCACATATGAAACCAATCCACACTCCACCGGGCCACAAAAGGGACACACAGAAATAAAAAAAATCCACAAATGACTGCACTGACCCATTTCAAACGCAGGCAGGATTTCATTGAAAGGACACTTATTAAGCAAATGAGACCACTACAGCAGCGTCCATGGCCCTGGCCCCGTCTTACTCTCTGTGACGGCTTTTCGACAGCCCTGATTTCAGCATCTCCGTCGGACGGCCCGCCTCCCCTGAAGTTCACCGTCTACTCTGTTATTTACAGACCTGGAGCAGGCAACATCTGTAGAGAGGCTCCTGGAGTTGATTTAAAGTCTGCAACGTAAGCATGTCTAATCCTAATGGCTCACATGATGATACATCTTCCTTGGGAGACTGATGCAAGGTTCCCCGTGTGACTGGTGATAATGCACGGTTGCCAGGCCCAGATGCAGTCTCAGTTCCAGGGAGATCAACCTCATGATGGATTGGTATACGCCAATCAGACTAACATTTGTATCTGGAAACTCGGCAGTGGAGTTCACACAGTATTTTCCTATTTTCTTTAAAAAATTTTTTTTATTTCCCCCACTACATTTCCTGAAGTATATCAAGATGTTCTGCCAGAATGACAAACACGTGATCCGAGTTATTGGTATAGAAAGATACGGCAGACTGCTTCCCCAAGCAAAATTTTATATTGGGGACTTTTAACAATTAATTGCACTTCTGGCAAACCCACTGAAATTAAATTAACTGGTGGAACGATTTCATTAGAAGGCCTTGGCAAAATCAACTATGTAGATGGAAAGCTTGATATAATTAAAAATGGCAGGTGAGCTGCTTTCTGGATAATTTTCAGTGATAAGCATTTGCTTTAAGATGCCTTTATCTCCTGCTCTGTAGCAATTCTCAAGGCCAGAAGCCAAACCCAGCCCATCTACTGTTCCTGAAACAAGGAGTAGGACGCAGCGCTCTTCCCTCACATCCATGCTGACACATAGCGACCCAATAAGGCAAGGTAAACCTGCCCATGTGGGTGTGCGAGACTGTACCTCTTTAGGGGAGTAGAAAGCTCCAGCTTTCTCACACAACAGAGAAGGTAGTCAATGAGTATCATGATCTCGTGTGGGACGGATTACACACTGGGCTGCTAACAGTGAGGTCAGCAGTTGGATCCCCAGCTGCTCTGTGGGAAATAGAGACCTCCATACCGCCATCAAGACTGCCAGCCTGGGAACCCACAGGGGCAGTTCTACCCAGTACTTTAGGGTTGCCAGGAGTCAGAATCCACTTGGTGGCAGTGAACTTGTGGATCCAATGTTCGTATACTGTGAAATCTGGAACCCAAATTTGCTTAGTGACCCCACTGCTAATGACTGGTTTAGAGCAAGTCATTTAATCTCCATGGAAACCATACTGTTGTATGCATGGTGCCTGAAACTTGATCCCCAAACCCCATCAAGCCCACTCACAAAGACAGTCGCAATGAGCCAGTACTGCGGAGAACAGCTGCGGACAATTTCCAAGGCTGGCAATCTTCACTGAAGCCAGCTGCCTCATCTATCACCCACAGAGCAGCTGATGGGTCTGAACTCCACTCCGCCCTACGCTGACCCCACTGCTCCCCGAGAACTCCTGGAAACACGATGAGCACTCAATCAACGTAAGGCTCGAGAATAACAGAGACAACAATAATTCACTTTTCCCCTTTAAAAGCATTTGGTGGGCCTTTTTCCAGTGACCCACTGAGCCGTCAAAAAGGGCAGATTAAAAAACACCACTTTTGGTTGAAGCAGCAAGGTCTCCTGTTGTCCGCTTCAATCAGTGATGTGACAGAAGTACCCACTTCGGGGCCTAAAACCAGAGTGGGATCCCGGTGGAGAGGTTTTCAGCTGAGTGTGGAGAAAAATATCAACGGGGGAAACGTCCTGGTTACAAGTGGCCTATACGTGATTACACAACTTAAAAGTGCAATAAATGATCAATCTGACTGACACGTCAAAAAAAAAAAAAAAAGAACTCACTCATCATATATTTACTAAGCACTTTCCCCCCACTTTCTATTTCTTTGTTGAGGACTGAGTGCAGTAGGAGTCAGGATCGACTGGGGGCAGGGAGGGTTTTTGATCTAAGTGTTTCTCCAGGTGTTAGCAAGACCTGCCTTCAGAGCTCTTCCATTCAAGTGAGACTAGACAGATGTCAGCAAATAAGCCAAAGCATAAAGTCAGGAAGAGGAGAAAGAAGGATGGGGCTGAGTGACTACATGTTTTGATAGGGTGACACCATTGAAATGATCTTGGGGGGAGAAAGACAGACAAAGCAGGAAGGTGGCAGCATGCACATGCTAATTATGAAAAGAAGATGCTGGACAGAGGAAAAAGAAGGGCAGAGGCCCCGAGGTAAGAGTTGCTGAGCAGAACAAGCATTATGGGCTAGAGAAATTGTAGCTAACTCCTATTCTTTGATTTAAGCAAAGAAAAGGACAAGATGGCGATAAGGAGTAGAGAAAGTATTCAGGAGAAACCTGTTTTGGAGGCAAGACCAGACACGTGTGGTGTTTTGGACATATTACATGTAGACACTCAAGATCACCCTTAAATAGGAAGGGAGGATAGGTAAGTGGGGAGGAGTCTGGGTTATGTAGATGAGGACCCAGTTGGAAATAGTTAAAGCCCAAACCGCATGGGTTCCCCAAGTCCATTAGAGAAACATGCTCGCACATATGAAGCAGCTATCCCATCCCAAAGAGCCTTGGTGACCACCTGGCTTATGAGTTGGGCTACTAAGGGCGAGACTAAAAACCCACCAGCCGATCCACTGGGGAAAAGATGAGGCTGTCTGCTCCTGTAATGATTTCCAGTCTAGGAAACCCCAAATGGGGTAGTACCGCTGGAGCCTTTAAGATCCTTAAGAATGGGCTTCCTGGCAGCTTTATACTGCATCCCCGGTAGTTTCTCCTGTTTTGGCCAATTAATCATTTTAACGAATCTATTTTCCATTCCTCCGTATTTCAGAAATGTGGATTTTTTTTTTTGTAAATCCCCATCAATTAAAGCACTGCTCATCAGACCCAAAAAAGTTGAACAAGATTAGGTCACGCAGAAGACCCTCAATGAGGTGGATTAATATAGTGGCTCCAGCAACAGGCCCCAACATAGGAACAACTGTGAAGACAGCACCAGCCTGGGTATTGCTCCATTGTGCTGTCTTTGACTCCCATCAGAGTTGGAACTTCCTGGGAGCCACCAAACATCAACAACAATGAAGGAGAAGCCAGAACGAACACAGCCTGCAGACCAGACCTCTAGTACCTGCTGCCAACTCCCCCTTGGTATCATCTTTTTCTTCCTGCTTGGCTCCTAGTCAAAGCAGTCAGCGGCGACCAGCTGTTTTCCTGGCAATAGAAGTGCCAGTCTGTTTCTGTAATGATTCAAATACACCCACTGCCCTACTCTAGGTGATTCTGACTCATAGCATCCCTAGTGTAGGGTCAAGGCTATAAAACTGTAGGAGGGCCTGTAGCCTCATCTTTCTCCTCTAGAACAGCTGGTGAGTGTGAACAACTGATCTTGAGGTTAGCAGTCCAATGTTGACCAAGAACACTCCCGGGGCTGCACCTTGGAAACCATACTGGGCAGTTCTACTCTGCCCAATAGGGTCACTCTGAGTCAGCAATGGACTTGAACAGCATGGGTCTTGTTTTCTCCACTAGATCTGTAATGGAAAAAATACTTTTCCAGAGTTCTTGGACAGTTGATGATGCTGAGATGTCACGCTGCTTCTTCAATCAAACGCAATATAGCCCATGGTCAAAAGCAGGCCCCAAACTTGATAACAACTGCTGGAGGGTCTGATCATGCTGATGGATCCAGTGAGGTTCACAAAGTTAACATACAGGTGCACATGCACACCCGGAGAAGGGCACCAGGTTTAGTAAAGTGGAGGGGCAGTGACAAAGAGAAAGGTCCTCCACGAGATGGACCAACCCAGTGGCTGCCTCAATGCTTAAGCATAAGACCAATTGTGAGGATGGTGCAGGGCGGGGCGTTGTTCCCTTCTGCTGTGCACAGGATCGCGATGGGTCAGAACACAGAGGTGGTCCCTAACAATGCCCGCTGTATAAAGTGGGAAGAGCTCTCAGGTTTTCAGACTTTGAAGGCAACTGTTAAGACACTGAGCTCAGAATAATGGGGATCCAGGAATGACACCCATTCGTTCTACAATTAGCCAAGTCACTTTTCCTCACCCCTCTGGTGGCCATGCTGAAAGCAAAAGAAGCAAACCTTCTGCAGGGATGAATGAAGGCCCCAGAGTCCTTTCCTAACGCTCCCATGGACAGGGCCCGCCTTGAGAGGGGTTACCTCATTTCCCACACATTTTCTGACCTATTTTTGTCTCTCTTTTCTCAGAAGGATTTTGCGTGCTCTACTGTGGTATAAGCAGTAAACTAATTATCTTGTTCAAATCCCTTTGTAACGCCCCTAATCCTATTAGTTATAAGAATGTCTGAATACTGATTGCAAACTCCCCCTTGCCCTCCCCTTTCTTTCTCTCTTTTTAAAGAAAGAGAGAGAAAGGGCCAGTCGTTTGTGCTGGAGGGGGGACCCGTCAGGAGACCACTGGGCCACTGCAAAGGCAAAGCCATCTGAAAATGCAAACCCCAAAGCCACTTAGCGTGTAGTAAAAATTGTTCCCCCTTGCATCCAACTTGGCATTCTCTTTTTCTGCCTTTGTCCTCTATATCCCGCCCCCACCCCCGCCCCAACACACACACACACACACACACACACCAATATATATTGGATTTGGTCACGCTCAGTATCTATCGGAATGGATGAGACGATTCAAACTCTGAGCACACTACTCACAATCCAAGGAGCCGAAAACTTGCCCCAGCTCTGAGCTCAACTTCTCCTTAGGCCTTTTATCAGGAACGCGTTAATGAAGAGGATGACCATATTCCAAGAAGTCAAAGAAGCCATTTAAAGGGAAGGAAATGAACAAACATTACAACAGACCTCAGCCAGCCCTGTGAGTCTTAACTTCTTTGCTTCAAAGAACTCTCTCAAATCTTGTTAAAGGACTCTCTCTCCCCGCCTCTCTGTAGGAGACTCCAAGGCCATTGCCCCCTGCTGTCTGAGACTGAGAGAACTTTAATCACTTTTCCTTTTTTGTTCCCACTGGGGAAGGAGCCAGACTCTGCTGAAAGGCCTGCAGTCAGAGTGGATGTTAAAGAGCATGAAATTTCTCTGACTTCCAGAAGAGATGTGTGTTCTCGCCCATTCCTGCCTTTGCCTGCTCCGGGGACAGCTACGCAGTCTTAGGGGATTAAAGGGAAAAAACAACAACAGCAAAAAAGGAAAAACCAGAACAAAACAAATATTTGCTTTAAACATAAAGGCACGATGCAACCTCCAAGAATTTGGTCTTCCTACCGACCCCCTTTTTGTCCTCCCACAAAGAAGGCGGCCGGGCATTCTTGGCATATAAGGTTCATTTTTCTGCATGAAAGAAATCATGCCCTCCCCCCCCCGAGATTTAGTTCTGACAGCCCATGAATGTCGTTTTGTAGACATGATCTTTTCGAAAATATATGCTAAGAAAACCCTGTCTTTGATCAGTTTCAAGGACGGCGCCCAGAGGAGTGGACACGGCTTGGCTGAGGATGTAACACCAGCGACATGGCTGCTGTGGTTGCGAGGGTCCATCGAGGCCATGGTTCAGGTTCATAGCTGCCAGATGTACACAGAAGGGAACGCCACCCAGTTCGACACCACCCTCTCAATCATTCCTATCGTGGAGCCCACTGAGAAGCCACTGTGTTCATCTATCCGGTCATGCACGGATTCCTCTTTGTCACCGCCCCTCTACTTGTCCTTCTCCAGCGACCGGTCTCTCCTGGCCTCATGTCCAAAGCAGTCAACTAAAAAAATGGTACTCAGCCGAAACAAACGAAAACACGGCCATCAAGTCCGCTTCACTCCCAGTGACCCTGAAGGTTGAGCAGAACCGGCCCCGTGTGTTTCCGAGGCTGTAACGTTTTATAGAAGCAGGAAACAACATCTCTGTCTCATGGCTTCCTACGGCTGGTCTTGTGCTAAGTGGTCCAACAATGTCCCCGGAGCTCCTGAATTCACTAATTAAGGAAGCTGAGTCCCAGGCCTCTCTATGAGAAACCTCTGAGTGAGTGCACAGGGCCAGCGTGTGGGGGCAGTCGAGCTGCTGAGCCATTTGTACCAGAAGGAGGTTGGGTTTCTTCTGGATAGCCTCCAGCGAAGGAGCACGCATCTGCGGGAGTCAGTGCGTGTGTGTTGATGGTACGTGTGAGACGTGGGGCATGTGCAAAGGAGGTGCTGGCTGCGGGGAAAGGGAGACTTCGCCCCTGCTGCCCAATCCGGTTCTTGCTGTTCGGCGCCATCGAACTGCTTCCAGCTCAAAGCAGCCTGACGTACAACCGCGAGGAGACGACCATCTGGTCCTGCCCCACCCTCACAGCCATTCTGACGTTTACACCCATTGTTGCTCCCACTGGGGCCACCCATCGGGTGGAGTGCCATCGTTCTGTCGCGATGTCCTGCTCCGGTGACTTAATCTCTCCAGACAACATATCCAAAATCAATGAGAGGAAGCCTTACTATCCTTGCCTCTAAGGAGCACTCTGGCTGTCCTTCTTCCAAGACAGAAATGTTGGTTCTTTTGGCAGTCCGTGGGGCTTTCAATAGTCCCTTCCAGCACCATCATTCAATGCACAAGTTCTTTGGTCTTCCTTAGTCCATGTCCAACGTTCATATGCATCGGAGGCCTCTGAAAATAACCTGGCTCGGGCCAGGCGCCCCTGACTCCTCCAAAGAACATCTTTGATCTTCCACTTGAAATGGCCTGCCTAACGCGTGTGCTACCCAAACCCAACAAACCCACTGCCACCAAGCAGATTTGACCCAGAGTGATCCCATATAAGGTCCCCAGAGCTTTGTCCATCTTCATAGGAGCAGACAAGCTCAGCTTTCTCCCACGGAGTGGCTGGTGGGACCCATGTGACCTGGCAATATGGAGGTTGGCCGTCCAGTGCCTACCCAAGCATGCTCTCTGTTCAAAGGAGCAGAGGAAAGCAGAGCCCAGAGCAATTGCCTTTCAGATTCTGACTTCTGGTGACTCCTGTGTCAAAGTTGGTCTTTGTTCCCTAGGGCCCTCAATGGCTGTTCTATCAGAGGTAGACCATGAGAACTTTCTTTGAAAGTCCCCGTGGGTGAACTTGGTCTTCCGACCTTTCAACTAACAGGGAATGACTGCCGCGCAAGAGCTAGACATGGAAGACAGGATGACGGACTGTGGGCAATCTCTGAAGCAGGAGGGCCTCTCAGAACATCCCCCCAAATGTTTCTGTGACTGCTGATAAAATATTTTAATGCCCAGATAAGAATGTGCACAGTGGGTTTAAATGCTTCTTGTTGTTGTTGTGAGCTGTCGAGTAGATTCCCATGCAAAGAACCACATAAGATATGAGAGAACCACTCCAAAGACTCCGCCCGTCTGTAATCTTTAGAGGCATGAGCTCTGGTGGCACAGGGGTTAACAGCACTGGGCCATTAACTGAAAGGTCAGTGGTTTGAATCCTTCAGTCGCTCCTAGAGAGGAAAGACGTGGTGATCTCTTCTCAGAAAAATCACAGCCTAGAAACCCCCCCAGGTTGGGCTTTGAAACGCACCCGCTGCTCCTGCAGAGGGAGACAAGCTTCCTACACCCCTAAAGATGTACAGTCTCGGAAAGTCACAGGGCAGTTCTAGCCTGTCCTACAGGCTTGCTGTGAGTCAGAATGGACTCAGTGGCAGTGAGTGAGTTTTGAGTCCAAGGGAATCCAGAGGTGCAGTTCTGCACTATCGTACAGGCCATGGTGTGTCCGTATCAACTCAATGACACGAGGGGTTTTATGGGGCATTAACGTTTCCAGGAGCAGACACCAGGTCTTGGTGGGTAGCCAAGTGCTCACAAGCAAGGCCTCCAGGTCTCTTAACGCTGTTCACTGACACATATTTTCACCCAAACAAGTTAACTAGGAACAGAGTCCTTGCAGGCTTCTGTAGTTTAGCACTTAACGCTAAGTATTTTAATACATTTACCAATAAAAGAGTAGTCATAAATTTAAATGAGGAAACAGCTGTAAAACATTCCACAGTGTCATTAAGCTCTTTGGCCATTTTACGCATTGGAAGACACAATCTACAGTGTGAGTCTGCATTACAAAGCGCACAGCTCCCCACAGGGAGCAGAGCGTGACACTAGGATTAAAAACTCTCTGTGTACGAAGTGCACAGATGATCAGTAATTGCATTTTTAAGCGCTAAAGGTGAATCAATCACTGCTACTATGACATATGTAAGGAGCTCTGGTGGCATAGTGCTTATCAGTTGGGCTGTGACTCACAAGGTCGGCAGTTTGAAACCATCCGAGAAAGATGAGCATTTCTACATCCGAAAAGAGTTGAAGTCTCAGAAACTCACAGGAACAGTGCTACCCAGTCTTCCAGAGTCATCATGAGTAGGGATACATTTGCTGGCCATGAATTTTTGAGTGAATTTAAGATACCCCATACATGTGACATTTTATTATGCAAGAGACAACATGGCTGGTCTATTTTGAAAGCTAGGCAACATTGTATGTGTTTCAACAATTTTTTGAACACATGACTTGTTTCCTCCAAATAATTTTCAAAATGTATTTCTCTACCATAATTTTAACAAATGTGGAAGATGAACTCTCCAAGAACAGAATTTGGTGATGTCCGGGTGACGATGTTAAGAATGGCGGTTTAGATTGATAAGAATGTCATGCCTGGCTCGTGCTCGCTTGATCCCGCCAACATCCCTGGAAAGTGGCAGTAGCTTATGGAAAAGATGCCAACAAAAACATCAGTGCCACGCATCTTACTTCTGTGCCCACTATGGGCACCCGAACAAGGGACAGATGGCTCTGTCTATACATTTAGCTTCCTGATTCTATGAAGCAATGCACAAACACCACTGCTGCCTGAAAAATAAAATAATTTTAAAAATCACATTCTAAAATGTAGACCAATAAAGAGAAAGAGTTATGTTGCTTAATGAATTCTTAAACTAGACAAGCAGTAGGTCAAGATGACCACAGGGCCCATATATATTTATTTGTGAAAACACATGTGAAGAAATGCTGGACTTAGCTCTCATGTGTTTAAATGAACTCACAAACCTCCTGTGGCAAATGCATAGGAAGCCTCTAGTTTTGTTTAGGAAGGTCATTCAAGTCTAGGTGTGGCCCGACAACAGAGCATTTATTTACATGTGCACTACACTGACAAGAAATATGATTGTTTTTTTTTCATTCATGTGCTCATTAAACAAATAGATACCGTTTGGCCTTTAAATGACAATCAAACACACTATCAAGCGCTTAAGAGAAAGTGAAATGCTCAATAGTGAGACTCAAAAGCTGACTTCTTGGTGCAAGTGAGACTTCGGTCATGTAATTCTGTATCGGGCTTGGGAAGGGATCCTCTTCTACCCTGAAAGAAGAAGGTCATTCTGAAGACTAAAGTGCCCGGGCCCGAGCCATGGCAGTTGTCATTGCCTTACGGGCTTGGGAAAGTGGAACACTGAAAGGGAAGACAGGATTGGAGGCATTGGGAAGGCAGTGTCGGGGAATAGCACCAACAGTACCGTGGACGGCATGGCAAGCGAAGAAATCTGTCTCAGATGAAGTTCAGTGGCTAAGAATGCTCCTGATTAAATAGGATGGTGAGACTTCTTCTCGCGGACTCTGGACAGGTTATTAAGAGAGACTAGTCCCCAGAAAAGGACATCATGCTTGGTGGGCCTAGAGGAGGGGCACCAAGGGGGAGACCGTCAAGCGGCTGCAAGAAGGGGCCCCAACCTAACAATTGTGAGGATGGTGCAGGACAGGGAGTATTTTGTTGTGTTGAACAAAGGGTCACTATGACACAGATTTGACTCCAAGGCACCGAAAAACAAAGAAAAGAAGAAGAAAAACCCTCCTTGCTAGCAGAGCCCTAGAAGGGGGTTCAGCTGACTGCTAACCAAAGAGTTGGTGGTTGAACCCCATTACAAACACCTTTGCAGGAGAAGGGCCCCGCAAGGTACCATAGAGATAATCTGCATACTCACTGCCATCAAGTCAATTCCAACCCATAATGACCGTATCTCCCTGCCATTGAGTCAATACTGATGCCTGGTGACCCCTGTGGCTATCCAAGACTGTAACTGTCCACGGTGATTTTGAACTGCCAGCCATGGAGCTTGAAGCCCAACACATAACCACTACACCACCAGGGCTCCATAAACGGACCTTATAGGACAGGGCAAACGTACCTGTGAGGATTCCCTAAACTGTAAATCTTTCTGAGGGTAGAAAATTTCACCTTGCTGCCGAGGGGCAGCTCGAGGTTTCAAACTGCCAGCTTTGCTTCTTAGAGCGTAGCACGTACCCACTGTGCCCCCAGGGCTCCAGGTACGTGTTCTGTCCCATGGGTAGCTACGAGTCAAATCCACTCTACTGCACCCAACAACACACCACAATCCAGTTGGATTTGGGAGAATTGAACAAAATTGGGATGCACGTTATCTTGGTGTCTTTCTTTATGTCGGCACGTGGATTTGCTTTGGATGCACCCTGTTACATTCATTCTAGTACGTACAAATGTGGAGTCCCTCTAGTTGGGGAACGCTAGGGAGGAGGGTGGGGGCAAACCAGCTATCAGAGCTGTAGCATAGACTTGGGTAATACTGTAGTAGAAAGCATCAGGCAACTTAGGAACAGGAAACAAAGTTCGTAATGCCCCCCTCTCCCCAGGTCCTTAGGCACAGAATGTCTAGAGTTAACAGTTCTGAGTGCAAGGGTGAAAGACTCAGAAAGAGACAGCATTCTGCACACTCACTGCTCCTCGCCCTTCTATTTCCATCCTCTTCTCTCATGGTTCTCTCCCTCCGAGACATTGCACCTATGTCTGAACTTCAACTAGCCCAACTGTTGTCATAGATGCCCTATTGTAAGCGGTCCCATTTCTGGGGCAGGCTGGCTCCATCCCATTCAGGCCCCTGTGTAAAGAAAGATGTCTTCTGTGGGACAGAACCGCATGGATGTCCTTTCCCACCTCTCCCTTGTATTCCACGGAGGTCAGTCGTTTGTCTTCATTCCTTTGCAGGGCTCCTGAGCATACACATGGTCCTCAATGCGGCAGGAATGAAGTCAAAGAAGAACTGATCCGAGGAAACAGGGACCCTTCCTATGCCTATTATTTTATATAAAACAAAATAAACTCATTGGCTTCTTTATTGAGAAAAATGATTAAACCAAGGAACCCGCCCTCCCCAAGGTCTTTTGTAGACAAGGATAACCAGCATAACATCTCATCCTTATTGACCTTGCTGGTGTGTGTAAACAGGGCTTTGGTTAACATTCCCTCCTGCCAAATTTCTTCCATATGGTCTCAGTATCTTCACTTACGAGTTCTCACGTTATTCTGATTTTTAGAAACTGAAATGTTGAAGCTGCAAAAAGAGGCTATACATCAAAATCCAAGCAGCATGCCAAGAGCATTACAGCCAAGTGCCTTTTTTTGAGGTTATGTCATAGTATTAAATCAAACCATTTGGAACTGCCTATTTCCGGTAGGTCAAATAGTCAAATATTGGCAATTTTGATGGTCCACGCTAATAAGTAGGCTCATTTATCACTAAGAAGTTCCCATATTTCTCCAGCAATTCCACTTGAGCCTGTCTGTGTGCATGTCACCAAAACAGGCAGTGGCACATGCAGTTAATCCGACCCTGGGTTAGTTGGTATCTCACCTTGGCCTATCAAGCAAAAGTTAGGTCAGTGAGAACAAACTGGGACTTCCTTTTTTGATTGTTGAATTTAAAGATCAGTTTTATTATTTTTCAGATGTTAATTATCATCACATATTTAAGAAAACAAAAGGTGAGCTGAAAAACGTCCTATTTATTTATTTTCCAAAGGACTTTTCTTTTTTTCCCATATTTTTTATTAGTTTGGGTTTAATACATGTAACATATCATTCCACATTTTAATTATGTCAATATTTTAATAATGCACAATTGCTATCGCACTCAGTTTCCAACCATTCTTTTTCTACATGGACTCCTTACATTGTCTTCCTTTTACCCACTGTATCCCCCCACCCGGACCCCTTATTCTACTTGCTGTCCCCATCGATTCATCATTTCTGGATTTCATATACTGAAACATGGAAAAGCATACAACACATTTCGAGAGGGGGACCTCCATTGACCTCACGCCTCTGAGATACAATCTGAATGAAAAAAAAACCAAACCAAACAATCCAAACCCAAACTACACAACATTTTGGAAACCAGGTCAGGCCCAGCCTACATCATCGGGGGTACCTAGTGAGAACATTTCAACAGTTCAGGTCAGATTTCTGCCTTGGATTGTCTATAAAAAGTGATCATTTATAATCCACCCAGGAATAGCATCCACTTTGTATGCTCTGGAAGACCCGATGCTGTTGAGTAAATTCCAACTCATAAAGACACCATGCCTGGGGGAGAAGACAGTGCTCCGTTGGCTGTGGGGTGGTGGGGTGGCTCATTGTTCCTTCTGAACAACGTGCCTCTCAGTGGACTCAAACACAAAGGTGTTCATACCTTTGAAGTCCCTAGGGACTCCCTTTAGTGACAAATCACATTGATACCGAACTTTCACGCAATGACATGTCACAAAATGAAACTATTAGTCTCCATTTGCCCAGAGCAAAAACTACATCGGGACATTTGGATCACACACTGTCTAGAAGAATACTGGTCAAAAGAGGGAAGTTGCAGAACAGAATTTCAAATTATCATGGAGACGGGATGACTCCCTGAAACTATTGCCTTGAGATAACCAGGGAACTTTAAACCAAACAAATTCCCTCAATCTTCATAAAACGAAGCAATGTTGGTCTTGTCAGGTGTCCTGGCACCGGTTCCTACCCAGGGCCCCCATGCACAACAGAAGGACGCATGGCCGTCCTGGGCCATCCTCCCTGTGGCTCTGATGTTGGGGTCCTTTGTTACAGTCACCATGCCAATCCTGCTCCTCAGGGCCTCTTCCCCTTCACTGCCCTGATCACCAAGCAAGACATCAACTAGTTAAGAAATCAATTTCTTTAGCATTATGCTCTATTAAGAATGATCCACGTGAGAACAAAGCAACAGCAGAAACTCAAGAAGATTCTATAGGAACTTTATAGAGCAAGGCGGAACAACCAAAAGAAGATGTAAGAGACTGGTTGCCTACGTGGAAAAATGTCATCCATGTCACTGCATAGTACTTACAGCAATGGTTGCCCTGTGAATTGTACTTCAAGAAGATGTTGAATTGGTGGATGTTTTGTAATACTGAGCAGAGGCAAGGATGGTGAGAGTTTGTCTAACATACTTATGTATAAGCTAAGTCTTTCAGCACATTTTTAAATGCAGTCTTTGTGGTAAAATTAGGTACGTCAGCTGATAATCCGGTCGGCTTGTATTGGAGTCTCTACAGTACTTTGGACATGTCAGGCAGGAGAGAGCAGACCCTGGGGAAGGGCATCCTGCTTGATAAAGAAGAGGGGCATCAAATAAAGAAGCCCCTCAGTGGATGGATTGGCCCAGTGGCTTCAACCACGGGCTCCGGCACAGCGACAATGGTAAGGATGACCCAGGACTAGGCAATGTTTCATTCTATGGTGCACAAGGTCGCTGTGAGTCCGAACTAACTCAGTGGACCCTAACAACAATAACAACATATCCTCAACAGCAACAACCAATAATTCTTTTAAAAAGTACATCCATTAAGATGTGTGGAAGATCAAGGAAGAGCAAAATGGAGCTATGACGTGACCATGGAAATGTGACTGTCTCTCCATGACGGAAACACAGTGGTGGCAGTCACATAGTGTGTTGTAATTCCATCCCTGCAGCCATTTGTACAGCTATGAAACTTTTCCTGAGTAGCACAGACTCACTTATCTAACACAAACAATCATTGAAACCAAAGCATTGATGTCCCAAACCATCCCCCCCCATCCCCCATGCAAGAGTGCTGCGCAGTGAGGAGGGAAGAAGGCAGGAGCAAAGCAAACATCCCATCAGGAAGCAGAGATGCTCAGAGCTTCTTGTTGCCAAACGAGATTTGATAAGCTGAGTGTCAATCAAGCAGAAGACTCTTATCAGCTTCACACAGCATCCCCCTCCTCTCATGATGCTGCAGAAACACATCTGTGTGGCGTCTGCTTAATCATTTGTGGAGGTAGGGAAGGGCTCCAATCGATGCTTCCAATACAACTTTCCACAAAATCAGGAGAGAAATTATTTACCATCTGTTCAACATCCATTTCAAATAAAATGTTTTTAACCCATGTCTATTTTTCCACAAGTCCGTCATTACAGTGAAAGCTTCCCTTCTGGAGCTGATCCCAAGGATCTACATATAACCCCCTCCCTGGGGGATGGACAACAGAAGAGTGGGTGAAGGGAGACATTGGACAGTGTAAGATATGACCAAATAATAATAATTTATAAGTTATCAAGGGTTCATGAGGGAGGGGGGAGAGGGGAAGGATGGGGGAAAATGAGGAGCTGATGCCAAGGGCTCAAGTAGAAAGCAAATGTTTTGAGAATGATGATGGCAACAAATGTACAAACATTCTCGACACAATGGATGTATCTCTGGATTGTGATAAGAATTGTATGAGCCCCCAATAAAATGATTTAAAAATAAATAAACAAATAAATAAAATCCCCGCCCCCAAGCTTCCCTTCTAAGAACCTCACACGTGTTGCCCCCGTCCCCATCGACAGGGACGCAACAAGGAGGAAGAGCCACATGGGGAAGGGAGAGGTGAGTTGCTCCTCATGAAATCAGCTCTCTTCTGCAAGGGAGAAAGAAAACGTTTGGCAGTTTTAAATGTTACAACGAATGGTTCCACTAAAGAGACTGGGGGCGTTTAGCAGTGTATTAAAATAACAACAACAATAACAACACACACGGCTGCTACTTTCAAATGCACTTAGAATTTAAAGCTAAAGATCAAAGTTCCTGGAAAAGGCAACCAAAAGTCTGATGAAGATTCCCCACTAAACACATCCATCAAAATGAATATGAAATTTAGGGAGTGAAAAGGCTGCACCTCCAGGCTGACAGCGGCTCCCAGTATGGGCCCCACTGACTCACTTTGCTTCTCATTACCTCTAGGGAAGCTCCATGTTCCTGGTTGGTGCACACAGTGTGCTCAAGGCTCCTTACTGAAAGGCTGGCAGTTCAAACCCACCCACACAGAAGAAAAGAGAGATCCCAGCCAAGGAAACTCTGCAGAGAGGAGGGAAAAGACTGAGGCCTCTGAGTATGCACTAGGAGATGGGAAAGAGTTAAGGGCAACAGAAGGAAATGCTGTTAGAGACACAACCCTGCAACGATGGAGGTCAGAAAGACTGGGCTTTCTATTCCCCTAAACAATTACAGTCATGGAAACCCACAGGGGAGCACTATGAATCAGCATTGACTCCAGAGAAGTGAGTTTGGGTTTTTTTGGTATGTGAAGGTCAAAAACCTCAATAGAAAATTCCAAAGGACAACTCAAGAAGATGGAGTAAAATATTATAACAAAAATGCACACAGCCCTGAAGAGAGAAAAATCAAAGAGGAAAAACACACTTAATATATCTGACATGAAAGAGTTCAAGAAAACTGTCAAGCTTGGAGCTGTAATACTGAAAGATTCTATGAGTGAAGTATTGAAGGATGCAGGCAGCATCAGACGAAATGGAAAGAATGCATCGAATCACGGTACCAAAGAGAATTCATCGACATTCAACCATTTCAAGAAATAATATTGAGTAGGAACCAAGGGTACCTGAAGGAAAAAGTCCAAGCGGTACTGGAAGCATTAACCCAAAACAAAGCTCCAGGAATTGGTGACATCCCAATTGAAGGGGTTCAACAAGGTGATGAAGGATTGGAAGCCAAGAAATGTGGTAGGGAGTTATTTGGCCAAGTGACTGGAAAGATCCTTATGTGCGCCCATTACAAAGAAAGGTGACCCAACAGACTGTGCCAACTACAGGGCTGTATCGTTGATATCACAGGCAAGACAATTTGTACTGAAGATCATCCAAACATGTTTGCAGCAGTGTATTGACACAGAGCTGCCAGAAGTTTAGGCCGGATTCAGAAGAGCATGTAGAATAGGGGATATCATTTTTTTATGTCAGATGGATCTTGGCTGAAAGCAGAAAATACCAGAAATATATTTACTTGTGTTTCATTGACTATGGAAAGGCATTCAGCTGTGTGAACCCTCATAAATGTGGTTAACCTTGAGAAGATTAGGAATTCCAGAACACTTCATTGTACTCATGACGAACTTGTCCATGGATCAAGTGGCAGTTAGTTATGCAAACAGAACCAGGGAATGCTGCATGGTTTAATATCAGGAAGGCGTGTGACAGGTTTATAGCCTAACACCATTCTCATTCAATCTGTATACTGGGCAGATAAGCACAGAAACTGTATTATATGAAGAAGAATGTAGATTGGAGGAAGGCTTATTAACAATCTGCTGATGAAACAACCTGACAAGGTGAAAGCAAGGAGGACTTGAAGCACTTGTTGATGAAGATCAAGGATTGCCTCCTTTAGAATGGACTACAACTCAATGTAAGGAAAACCCAAATCTTCACAACTGGATCCGTAGGTGACATCATGATAAATGGAGAAAAGACAGAAGTTGTCAAGGATTTGGTCTTGATTGGATAAACAATCAATGCTCATGGAAGCAGGAGTCAAGAGATCAAATGACACATTGCTTTGGGTAAATCTGCTGCACAAGACCTTCAACGTGTTGAAAAGCAAGGGTGTTACTTTGAGGATTAAGGTGCACCTGACTGAAGTCATGTGGGTGAGGCTGGGTTGCCTAGAAAAACAACCCATGACACTCACCTATGTACAAGAACTTGATATCCTTAATTGGATTTTCATGGAGGTCAAGGAGGAAACAGTTATGAGAGTCCTTTAAGTGTAAGTGTTGCCCACACAGAAGAGATCTCTGTGATTGCTACTTTCAGTTACCAACGCAAAAGTGTGGAGTTAAAGAATTGAAGAATTGTAAGACATACTACACAGCAAAGGATGGCTAGGGAGGAAAATGGTTTCACCAAAGTTTGCAGGGTTTTGTTGTTTTTGAGTGTTTGTTTGGTTAGTTGGTTGGTTGAAGTCAAATATAGTAACCAAATATGTAGCCAGATCTTCCAGAGTCAAAGGTACCAGTGCTCTGTTGCCTCTACTCAAGGGGATCCCTGTATCATTTTTGCTAGTTTGGGCTCTATGTGTCCACTCCCCTCCATCAGAACCTATGCCAGTTTTCTAGCAGACTACTTTCAATATGCTAGAATGTGTGTGTTTTCACCTGGGAACATCGGAAGCAGTAAGAGCCTAGGAGTTGATGTTTCTTGGCTCTTACACAATGACTCCTAGCAGGCTCTTGCTCCCTTGCAGCAACTGGGACCAAGCTGCCAGAACTTCACCAAGGGATTGAGTCAATGCCAGCCTCTGCTGAGCATGCTTACATCATTCACCTTTCCCTGTCCCAGTTCCTCCCCTTCCAACATTGTTCCCCCAAATAATTCCTATAAATAATTTCATCCCAATCTGTCTTTCAGAGTGTCCCTCTGGGGAACTCAATCTAAGACAGCCCTACATTTCATATCTGAACCAGTAACCCATACGCAGGGGCCAGCATCTTTCCACTGTTCATAATAACAAAGGATAGTTCCTTTCAACACTGGCTGATCTCACATTGTCACCTGTTGAGTCCAGGAAGCCTGATAGTCTCTTTTCGTCTGTCCAGAAATAGCCATCTCTGATTTGTGCCAATGCTACATAGGAGAGGGCTTCAAAGGGTGCCTGGAAACATTCCATTATCTTTTCACTCCATTCCCATGAAGTGTTTGAAGGATCCTCGTACATCTTTCACATTGGTCACTGCTAGTAAGGTCTTTTTTCCCCCCAGTGTGTGTGGTATATACCCAGGCTTCTTCAATAGCATCAATCATTGTAATCCATTGTAAGCATGGATTGAAAGAATCTAGCATCTGTTGGTAAACCAGTGGGAGTGGAGATGTGTTTGCTCTGAGGTGGCCTATTTTATTCAACAGACCAATACCTACCGCTGTACAGAAGGCCCAAGAGCCATGCTTATTCATTTTATGGGGTTACTTGAAAGTTGTAGAAATTCCCAAGACTGAAATTTAGGTAGACGTGGGCCTGAGGCAAGCTCTGACAGTCGGTGCTTGTTTTAAGCTGCAGTAAGCTGTGTGAGGTCATAAAATCACACACTCCATCGCCTGTTTCTAAACACTCAACTTCAGTAGCAACGGAGCCGTCATTTATTAACTCCATCACGATAGTCATTGTGTCTATATAATCAACACACACACACACATTTCTATTTTAATCCCTAAAGCAATGTGGTCAGGTGGCCGCCATCTTACCCATCTGAGAGATGGGAAATGCGAGTCTCAGAGTGGTTACAGACAGTTCTTTGGGGAGTAAGGAGAAGAGCCAGGGGTGGTATACAATGTAGGACGCGTGTAGCTAGCGAGAGACACTATCTTCCCCCTCCTGTCTCATAGGAGAGCCTGGGGCCACAAGCTTCCCCAAACCCAAGGGGACTTATATGTCACAGGGAGAGACCACTCCCTGGAAAAGGTCATCAAGTTTGGTAGAGGGTAGAGATTCATCAAGAAGGAAGAGCCAGGGACAGATGGCTCCTCACACTGCCTCTAACAACGGGGGCCAACCCCATAGCCGCTGTGAAGCTGGAACCCAACCAGATCTGTGTGGTGGCCTGTACAAAGCATCCTTAGGACTTGGAACCGACTCTGGGCATCTATCAACAGCATCGACACCGACTCGTGTAGGAAGTTAAATGATTACATTATCAAGGTGTGGTTCCCACTGATGTTTTGCTGCCACCGGGTCTTTTTGTTCTGATCGCTCCGCCATACTGCCTCAGTGGGGTTTTTAGATCACCTGGCTCCAGTGCCATTACGGACAAGCCAGGCAAACTCGCAATCCTTAACATTCTGTTCCAGGAAGGGAGGGTGTTACCAGTTTTAAATAATAATTCACCTTTAACATGCCTAATTCAAAATGACTTTCATTTTTATCAAAACTTGATCAGACAATATCATAGATATTATATGACAGACTATGGCTATCGAGAGTCTAGAGAACAAATGATCAGAGAATCAGGTTTCCGGGTATGGAGCCTCCTTGAGTTCAGATGCTGTAAGTGCATAAAGACATAGCAACACTAAACCCACCAGAACAGGAAACCAATCTGCCTGCAAAGGATAATTGCTACTCCAACAATAGTGCTCTGAGGTCCATCCGCAAAAACCTCAGAGTCTGAGAAATATGTGGGAGTGTGAGGCATCAAAAGATTGACAGCAATATCTGTGAAAGCTTCCAGAATGTGTAAAATGAGGGAGACCGTGGTGTGTGTGTGTGTGTGTGTGAGAGAGAGAGAGAGAGAGAGAGAGAGAGAGAGAGAGAGAGAGAGAGAGAGAGAGAGAGAGAGAACCTTTCTTGAAATACCGTTTAGACTCGTGCATGAGCCGAGTTTTTCAGCACATTTTTTAATGCAGTTTTTGTGGTAAAATTAGGTACCTTGGCTGATATTCAGATCGGCTTATACTCGCGTATTTACGGTAATTTATATTTAACTACTCTGAAGTTGCTATGATAAACAATGCATGCACTTGCTGCCAGGGGCTCTTGAGGCATGGACTGGCTTCCCATAGCAGGCTGATGTTGTGGGAGGATGTATTTTTGTCATTCCCTGCAAATGTTACTCCACCGCATTATTGACAAATGCTTTGATGTTCACATTGTCTCTGATGGCTTCCACATCAAGGCTAAGCAACCATGAGTCACAATGGCGCCATCTTCTGGGCAGCCCGCTGCTGGACTCAAGCTCAACTTAAACCATTGCCAAGCCCTATGCATTTAGAGGACCCAGCGCCCGAAATTTCTTACAGGCGCTGGCGTTGCTGCTGGGAAACTGTATATTCATGAAGTTTTGTGCTTTGGAGTGAACTGACGGCCTAACTTGATCCTAGGAAGAAGAAAGTTCCCCTCACAGCAATGTCACACTTGCCTTCTATCTGCATTTTGACAACGTTCCTGTGAGTGCGTGTGTGCATGTGTGGGTGTGTTATTCCCCCCTCTTTAGTTGGGCCTCCAATAAGTGAACCTGACTCTTCGGGAATCAAAAACAAATACGCAAGGGATTGTTCTGAAGTTTACGATGTAATTACTTCAGCCAGGAAATTTTGTCAGTATTTAAAAATCCCTGGATCTCTTAGTTTGCTAAATACGTTAGCTCAGGTTTGCCTTAGGGAAATCACTCTAAGGTTTTTACTCTTTCTAATCAAAGGATAGCACAGCTCCAATGTTCTGGCTCAAGGAAACTGTTCATTTTCACTCCCTCCCTGCCACCAATTCAATGCCGACTCAAAGAGACCCTATAGGACAATGAAGACATGCCCTTGTGAGGTTCCGACACTGTAACTGTTCACGGAGCAGAAAGCTCAGTCCTTCCCCTGAGGAGCAGCTGGTGGTTTCACACTGCTGACCATGCAGATGGAAGCCCAATGCCTAACCATTCCATCAGGGCCCCTCGGCTCATTATACTCACTTGCTATTGGATGAATCTAATGACTACAATGAGATTTCTGTTATGAGAATGGTGGTCATGTTTCATCAATGTCATTTCCCAGCAACATATACTGGAGCAGGCACATATCATGTACTGCATGTGACCTCAGAGAACAACTAATGACAACACATGGGAAGCCATGTTCTTATGCCAGATAAGTGAGTTTTACACGGTTCTTCATTGGACTTTCTGTATAGACCCATTTATTCAATCATACACTCATTCATTTATAATTTAGTGTCCAACCTTATGATGGCCAAACACTGAGTTAAGACAGAACCTATCTCTTCATCTGTTCCTTCTGGTGACACTGTCAAGCGTAGGATGGAGACACCAAACACTGAAAGTTGTTGTCCAGAGTAACATAAGTGGGTGAAGGACAGAGAGATACCGGTGCTTTAAACCCAACCCTCAATGCAGTGGTTAGGATCCCACTTGGAAAGGGATATCTTTGACCTATGAATGAGGCATGATTGGTGTGGCGTGTGCCCTGTGTCCATCTTTTGCAAGATGGAAAAGAAGCAGAGTCAAGCCACGGAGACCAAGAAAGACTCACGTGACGATCCCCCGGGAAGCAGGGCACGGAGACTAAAAGGGCGAGACTTCCCCAGAATCAGCCTCCTGACGTCACATTTGTGACCTCTTAAAGTGTGAGGCAGTCAACTTCTGCTTGTGAAAGCCATCGACGTGCCACACCGCAGCTGGAGAAGACTTCAAATCTGTATGGAGGCTGACCGCTTCCTTGGCAGGTAGATTCAAACCACTGACCTCGGGTCAACAGCCCAATGGCTCACCCACCGTGTCACCAAGGCCCCTAAAAAGACTACATGAGGAGGGGCACAGAGATGTATACACAGAGCTTTCAGTAGAGGGGCAGCCCGAATCCAGGTGGGATTAGCCAGAGGGTGCCCAGGAAACACAGCTCCTCGGGTAGTGCTGGAGGCGGGGGAGAAAGAAGACGTGTTCGAAGAGGGAGTGAGGACCAGAGTTCACGGAGCATGAGCAGGTCCGGGACAGGAATAAGTCCACACACACAGAGTAAGTATGATGGGAATTAGAGGAGGCCAGCCCACAAAATGAGTCCTCTTCTGTATGGTTCTATATTATCTCTATATTATCTCCCCAATCACCAGCTATGGCGGGTATGATTATCCTGCTTCTGGAAGACAAGGTGAAGTCATTTCCTCAAGGTCACTCCGACTCTTACAGGAAAAAGCTCACTTTTGAACTCAAGGCTCTATTCACTCTCCCTTTGCTCATAGAGTTATATTTAAGCTTGTCACACTTGAGTGAAAAAAAAAGATCTATAAAAGTTTAAATATTTGGCATGGAGGGAAAGGAATTTCCTGTAGCAGGAACAGGATGGAAGACAAGTCAGATACAGTTAAAGTCAGGCTTAACTGTGTAACTGGCAGGAAAATGTTTCCAAACGAGTCTTATGTGAATTGAACAAAGAACTGAATGAAAAACTCATTGAAAAGGGTTTGCTGTGTGTGTGTGTGTGTCTTGCTATTAGAACAATCATATTCGTTCTTAAATTTCTTATGTGTCCACACCTTGATGAAGGGGATAGACAGCCTTTTAAAAGGCACATTCAGAGGAAGAATTCTTAAAGCAAACACTATTTTAGTGTTAATTTTAAAGGTTAAGAGAGGTGGGTTCCTATGGCCTTTTCTTCATTTATAAGTACTCCAGAAGGACCATTTGTCTCCGTGACTCTGAATTATTATATACTGCGGAGGGATGGCAGTTTTATATCTAATCGTTCTATTCTCAATACAAGAATATCGCATTACATTTTGCAAAGGCTCAGGGGTATGAGTCCTGCAGCAACAAACACCTAAACAATGAGTCGAGGATGGACCCCACAGCCGATTAACATAACGCCTTCTCTTCATTAACTGAGCGCCTTCCTTCTGTGGTGCTCGGGTTGAGGATGAGAACCGAATAAATCAAAGCCCCCTGGTTGCAGCATGTTCCTAAGTTGCCCCCTTTGAAGGCAAGTTCCTGTGAGATACTAAAATGTAACACACAATCGCACTGAGGGCAGTGGTTAATCACTTCACACCTCAGTTTCCTCCTCTCCAGAATGGAAACATAGCATCAGTTCAACATGTGAGCTGGCAACGCAAAAACCTCCACAGGCTGATCAAAGGCAACCCCCGAGCAAGGTGGGTGGACCCTGCTTTTGACCAAGGGCTGGAGATAAGCTGATGCTTCAATAACGGAAAACAGAGCTTCCCATTACGGAGACGGGCTTCCTTCCTCTTCAAAACGCTGCAGTATGTTGTAAAGGGTGAGATGAGGTAACATTTCAAAAGATCAAATCTCTCATTTTGAAAAGGGAAAACAAAATAGAAAGGACACATGCTCCATGCTCAGGGGGTCCTGAAGCTCATGGGCTGTGACCCTCCCCAGCTGCACTGTGGGCGGAGTGAAGAGCTTCCGGGGAAGCCTGTTCCTCAGCCCCAGGGATAGGCCCTCCTGTGGCAGTATCCACAACACGATTCTGCCCTCTGCCAATACAATGTTACCACTCGCTTGGGGAACCAAGAAGAGCCTCTTCCGATAGAGAGATGCGTTCGCTGTTCACACACAAAATCTCCTGTCAAAATGCGCCAGTGACTAAAGGAAACACCCCCAGAACGACGGAACCCGAAAGACTTCCAGAAATCTGCTCGCCAGCAAAAGCAGTAAGGACACCCGCACATGTCTCAAAAGCTTCGGTGCCGGAACAACTCCCGCTTAACTACTCCATGCATTGACGGTAGGATTGTGACAAGCTTTATCATGGCAGATGGATTGATTAATTTGGAGTTTCTTTCATCGTCAATCAACAGTATTGACATAAACCCAAACCCATTGCCAGTGAATTTATTAAAACTCATAGCAACCCTGTATCTGTAGGGTAGAACTAACTGTTCCTTCGGGGGTCCCATGACTGTACGGCTTTATAGGAACACATAGCGCCCCTGTGTTAGTCCAGTTAGACTCGAGAAACAAATCTGAGGAGACGCCTAAGTGTGTAATAGAGAACTTTATATCAACCAGCAATTGCATATTTAGAAAATACCCCAACCCATTCCAGATCAAGTCCATAAATTTGGTATTAGCCCATATGTCTGATACCAGTCTATAATTTCCTCTTCAGACTCACGCAGCACATGCAATGACACTGAATGCAGGAAGGTCACTGGTCAGTGGGTGGGAAGTCTTGTGGACGCAGTGGTGACGGAAGCACCTCAGCATTGCTGTGGGTCTCCATGTGGCTCCTCCAGCTCCAGGGCGCTGGTTCCATCAGGGGTCTCCACGTGGCTTGTCATCAGGAAGACAAGCAGAGTGTGTGGCCTGGCCTCCAGTGAGCTATTTATCTTCATAGTGCCTCCAAATGAGGTCATCAAGCTGCAACCTGATTGCTAGTCTAAACTCTGCCCCTTCACTCTTCATGGTCTCAAATTAAGACCGCATTATGTAACTACCACACTCCTATTGTCCCTGAGGAGTGACTGAGTGTAGGTGTAAACCTTTGACTCCGTGGTTAGCAGCCCAGTGCCTAGGACACAGCACCACCAGGCCCCCTGCACTGATACAGGATGGCACTAAAAGGCACGATGGGGCAAGCTCCTTGGGGTCAGAGTCTGCTTTCTAGCTCATGCAGAGGCTGGTGGTTTAGTTTCATCTGGTGACACCTCTGCAGTGAAGCATCTTGATCGCCTGTAAGTAAAACTATCAGCCCAGAGATCCGCCATGCACATGTTCCACTCAGTAACCCTCACTAAGAGTCTGAGCTGATTCGACAGCAACCGATTTTGGGGAGGTGGTTATTGTTTGAACGTGGAAACTTTTACCTGTAATGATTCATTTACGTTAAATCCCATCTAATGGGTTAGGAGCATTCATCAATCCCTTAATGACTGGACTTTATACAGCAGGAGGACAATTTCATGGGAAATAAAAGTGTGACTCAAAAGACCTACATAAAAAATTAATTCATTAAATCCCATGAATGTATTCATGTGCATGTATGAAAATTATGAAAATACGTTTTTTTATTTTTTTTAATTAACCAAATGTCTCCATAGCTAGCCCTGCAATGAGAGAAAAACCATGAGAGGGTGGCTTTAGCAAACATACATTTAGGTTTTTACAGTTTAGGAGCCTATTGGTCCTCTTCCAGAGTGGCCCAGTCCTGGGGAAGGCATTCTCTCTGCTCTGAAGCAAGGGCCTGGTTTCTGAGCTTCTGGAAGATCGTCATATGACTTGGCAACCTGCTTCCCTTCCCTTAGACGTCTTCCAAGTTTGCCAGTCTAATCTCTTTTCTATCTCAAAAAAGATCAACTGGATAGACACTCTACATTAACCCAACCTTATTAACCTAACAGAGATAGCTTATCCCTCCCTAAGCTCTTCCCTACAAGCATGCTCAAAACCAAACCCTCATTGCCACAGAGGCAACACTGATTCAGAGCTACCCTATGAGGCAAGAGAAGTTCTCCAGTGGTTTTCCAAGACTATACAACTTTAGGGCAGTAGAAAGCTTCGTATTTTTCCCTGAGAGCATGTGGTGGTCTTGAACTGCTGACCTTGCAGTTAACAGCCCAACTCATACCCACTAGCAAACCAAAACTCACTGCCGACTTATACCCACTGCCTAGAACAGGGTGGAACTGCCCCTGTAGGTTTTCAACACGAATACTCTTTCTGGGAGCAGAAAGGCCTGTTGGTCTCACTCTGAGCAGGTGGTAGTTTTGAACAGCTGACCTTATGGGTTGCAGAGCCACCAGAAACCACCAGGGCTCCTATCCCACTACTAGAGCCCCTCAACTACAGGCGCAGAGTATGTTCCCACAACACACCTGTTGTAATTCCTGCCTACAGGCGCGCTGTTGTTTTCAGGGGGCTGTGGGTTGGTTCCAACTTATAGCCACCCCATGTACAACAGGAAGAACCACTGCCCACACCTCTGCCATCCTCACCTTTGTCCTTACTTCGGAGTCCCCTGTTGCGGCCAATCCATCGACTGCCATAAAGACTAGGAGTTACAATCCATCTATGTGGGAGGAGGGGCCTCATCTCTAATACCAAGGAATCTCCACTGAAAGATGGCAGCCTTTCAAAGGTTAAATTTAAACATGGGCACATGACTGGGCATATCCATCTCTATCTGACCTTGAGAGAAAACAGCTGAGTCTGACTAAGAATAACGCTCACAATAGTGTCTCCCTAAGCCTGCATCCATTACAATGAAGTGAGAATTGAGCAGCAGGAGCTTTTGATGTCTGTCCTGTGGAAGGGTGGGGGTTGTGTTGGCCAGGTCTTATGTGTTCCCCGCTTAGGCATCTGCTCTCCCCTCCCCAGCATCCCTGCACAATTCGCATATTAAACAGCTTCCCAGTGCTCTCTGTACCAAGGTGTTATACTAATGACATCCCCAAGTTAACATCAAGAGAAGAAAAAACAGAACAACTTATCACTTTCAAATTCCTGTGTGAGCCTTCTCACCAACAGTCTCCCATAGCCTGGTTGGTCCACGGCTGCCTGGTAAACAGAACTGCCTGACACCATCCAAATAGTAGCTGCCTCATTCCCTAATTCTGGTTGCCCAATAAGGTTTAAGACACACCATTCAAATCTGGGTGGTGGGTGGGGGTCTCTGAGTCCTCTACTGAGAGCCTACTTCATTCTGTCTTTCAAAGTTCCCCTCTTTAACCCAGAATCACCAAATCCTGTTTAGCTTCTCCTGAACAGGTTGCTGCCTGCTTTTTCTGTGGATACACTTGGATTCGTTCCTGGGTGGCCAGCCTAGGGCACCAGTAATGCAGATGTCCGTGTTCTGGGACCCACACTGACCCAGTTTAGAGGGTTCATCATGAGAGCACCAGGGAGCCCCGTTTCTCACGGGGAAGGTTGGCTTGTGTCATTTTTATCATGGAACTGCAGGGGAGCATGAGACATAGGAAAATCATGTCCCAAGCACCTAGCTAATTTTCTCTCTCTCTCTTCTGCTAAACTTCAGTGGGTCCTTGGTCCCCTTGGCAGTGCCTATGAACAAGAGGTTGGAGAAGGGCTAGATATGCTACCAGATGCTTCAGGGCAACACAGGTAGGATTGAGTAAGCACGGAGAGTTCATAATTTAAAACCAGATCTTAGAACCCCCTCCCGCCCATTTTTTTCTTTTATAAACAAGCAAATTCACTAGGTTCGAGTCTGTCTCACTCAGAGCAACCTACCCCTGTTGGTTTCTAAGAGGATAACTCTTTACAGGAGTAGAAGGCCTCCTCTTTTTCTCATGGAGTGGATGGAGGTTTTGAACTGCTGACCTTGCATGCAGTGAACCACTCTGCCATCAGGGTTCTGAAATCCAGGACATTGTTTCCCACAGTAGTTGATACCACCCTGGGGGGTGGGGGGGGGGTGGAGGAGAGTGGTGCGGGAACAATCCCAGGGATCTGTAGAAGGAGAGAGGAATAGTCCATCCTACATCATGGGTAACTACAAACGTTTTTAATTGCTGGCAAGGCAGGGAGAGTGTGAGTGGGTGTGGGGCACTGAGTAATTTCTTTTTTCCCCTGAAGAGGAGCAGTAGGCCAAATAAACTGGGGAACCTATGATCTACGACGACACAGAGCCTACATGGGAAAATCATATTCATTGCCCTCAAGCCCACGCCGGCTCTTAGCAATCCCTTCCTGGACTGTAGCTCTTCCTGGGAGTAGAAAGCCCCGTCTTTCTCCCTCGGAGCACCTGGTCATGCCAGACTGCTAACTTTGTGTTTAGCAATCCGACGGGTACCCGCTGCACCCCAGCGAGAAGTGGCAGGCGTAAGCGAGGAAGAGATGAATGCGCGGTCATGGAGGCAGGTTACTTCATTCCTGAGGAAGGCCAGCCCATTTAATATGGGGCCAGTAGGAGGGGGGGGGGGATGTGGCATAACGGTTATGCATTGGGCTGTCACTGCAAAGTCAGCAATTCAAAACCACCAGTCACCACGAGAGAAAAATGGGGTTTTCTACACCCTGGAAGAGTTACAGGCTCAGAAATTCACAGAGGCAGTTCTACCCTGTCCTGTAGGGCAGTGGTGAGTTGGCATTGACTCGATGGCAGGGAGAGGGACAAGAGGGTCAGGTATGGCTTGTGAGAGGAAGTCACACTTGTGCCAAGCTCCTGCTTATAAACAGAAGAGAAGAGGAGGACTCACGCGTTCTCCACAGAATAGAAAACAGAGGATGTGAAGCCCCGGGATACCGAGAAAGTTGTGCAAGGTCCAGGTTTGTCCACGGTTGTTTGGCAGAAGTCTGTCGTTCCAGGCTTGACACCCTCCCTTCCTGACAGAATGGCTCTGTTCCTGTACTTTCAATCACAGTATCTTGGAATGAGTTGCTTCTTTCGCTTCTCCTTTGGTTCTGAGACCTTGGAGAAGAGGCCACGCCGTACAAAGACAGAACCTACTGCAAACCAGTCGAGAGCCCTGGTGGCCTAGTGGTTATGCATTGGGCTGAGATGCATCATGCACAGTCGGTCCGCAGTTCAAAATCACCAATAACCCTGCAGGAGAAAGACTGGGCTTTCTACTCCTGTAAACAATCACAGCCAAGAAACCCAGAGGGGGTTTCACTAGGAGTCAGCATTGCATGGGGGCACTGAGGGGTTTTTAAACTGCTAAGTTAACTGCTAAGTAAGTGTGAATTCCTGAGTCAAGATGCAGAATAACATCCGGCATAAAGCTAATGAGACTTCACAGGGACCTTTGTAATTAATTACATTTAGCACATCTCATTTTAATGCTGATGGAGCAAAGCATCAGTGACAGCTCTGCTCTCTGCAGAGTCCCCTTTTCTCTCTCAGTCTGAAGAGATTTGGTATCTGCCAATCAAGATGCTTTGTTTTGGTTTTTGATCACTGGGCAGGCCTTTCACAACACAGTTGAGCTTAACTCTTGGAGGCTCCTCAGCCCTGCTAATGCTCCACCGGATGCTAAGGCGAGCCTCCGTCTGGCATACTTTGGACATGTCATCAGGCGAGGCCTGTCCCCTGGAGAAGGGCATTGTGTTTGGTAAGGGCAGTAAAGGAGCGGAAGGCCCTCTTGTAACCATGGGTTCAGGACACTGGGCTCAGGCACAGGAACCTTGTGAGGATGCACCAGACCAGGCAGTGTTTCAGTCTGTTGTGCACAGGGTCGCCATGGGCCAGACCTGACTCCTGAGAAGTGTAAGTAGGCAGATGCCTGTCCCAAGCTCAGGGACCCACAGGATATCTTCAGCTGCTGAAGCCTTTTCTTCCTCTGGCTTCTTGAATTGAGCTGACTGTCAGAACTCATGGAAATCCCTGCGTCGATGGTGACAGAGGTACGGCGAAAGAGTATTCCCATTAGGATCGGCACATGGATGAGATACATGGCAGAGGCCTGAGAAGGTCCCCAAAGGAGAACTCCCTCATCTC
The DNA here is from genome assembly GCF_050624435.1 of Tenrec ecaudatus. Taxonomy (NCBI): domain Eukaryota; kingdom Metazoa; phylum Chordata; class Mammalia; order Afrosoricida; family Tenrecidae; genus Tenrec; species Tenrec ecaudatus. The sequence continues at coordinate 203,421,216 of NC_134532.1, forward strand.
AAAGAGGATGTGTCGCCCTACCCTCCTCAGCCAGGAAACCCTCTGGGCATCCTGGTTCCAGCCTTCCATAGTCCAGTCACAGGAGGCAAGCGAAACCAAGCCTCCGGAAGCTAACGGGTATAAGGTGCTCAGGTGGGTTTGCTTGGGTCTGACCAGTCCCTACTGGCCAACACAAACACACCTTCAGGAGTGACCTGGAAAGCTCTGATCAAAAACCACTGCCGATGAGTCCATTTCAGCTTGTAGGAACCTGATCAGAGATGTTGAAGTCCCAGATTAAAGAGCCCAGATCACCCCCGTGGTTTACTCCTCAGCGACCAAGACAAAGTCCACCTTAGTTAGGACAAGACGAAACTCTGTACACTCTCCAAAGGAAGACACAATTTGATTAGTATAGTAGATGAGCTTTATTTTTATTCCTTATAAACATCAGAAGCAGATGACAGACATCATGCGGCACTTTTGCTAAATGTTATGTTTGTAAGACTCCATGTGGTCACGTGTAGCGATAATGGGCTTATTTTTTATTGCCGTGTAATGATGCTCAGTTTGGGTATGTGTGTGTTATGTTCTGATGGATATTTAGGCTTCTTTCATTTTATATGTAAACACACACTGCTATAAAACGCACCCTAGCACACAACTTTTGATATCCACACGTAGCTGTCACGACAGAAAAAAATAACTGAATGTGGAGCTCGGCGGACATAGGGACTGAGTCTGTTTGGTTTTCTTGGCTACCCCCAAACCGCTTTCCAAGTTATGTTCATGCCGATTTCAAAAATTCCTGAAACGTTTCCACAATTATTTTACTAATGATGGGCTCTTAATGGGGCTTCTAGTTATCTTTCAATTTCTTTCCCACATATAAACATCTAAAGCAATACCATCTAGCCACCCGTCATCTCTCAGAGTCTTTAAACACACAGAGCCATGGCTTTGAGGACAATGGCCTCTGTTGTCGGAATACAAATGTGACATTTTAGGAATCCATCCTCCGTGGGGTTACCATTTTGTGACTATTCAGAGGTGTGCCGTTTCATCCTGGTATGGGAGAGAGGGAATTTCCAATTAGTTCAGCTTTCTTATTCATTCGTACCTTAACAGTGGCATAGAAGAACATGCCACACACCAAGTTTTATGTTAGATTATCCGAAAATACATGCGGGACGTGCTAGCGCCCACTGGGGCATTCTTTCCCACGTGCTCCGCTGGTTCTCTGTCAAGAGCCTCCCTCCTAGTCAGTTTCAGGATCCGCAACTTAACGAAATCCAAAGGTGGAGGTCACCTGCCCACTCAGGGCCACACTGCCAGTGAGAGATAGAGCAGGGATTGGAATCAAACGTGTTGCAGAGCCAGTGTTTAATATACTGCGCTAGTTTTGCCTTTATGCATCAGGATAAACAACGCACTGAATGGATGCTTAGGAAATCTTCCAAGTTTGCACAGAGGGCTATTTGAATTGCATCCTTGACAGTTCCCTTCATACTCTTAAGGATTTGATTGAATGGAAATGGACACCCGGGGAACAAACGGGATGCACAGAGGTGCCTCATGAGGATGGCAGTCAAGGCAATGAAACAAACGCTGCGTGAATCGTTGGATGGAAGACTGATCTGAGGCGTCAACCTTGCACGGTACAAAGCGACCAGAGGTAAAGGAACCAACTAGAGAGACGAGAAATCAGGTCTCATTGCTAAGATGCTATGAAATAGCTTTCCAACTCTGTTCATCACTGCGTTTAGTTCTCCAAAATCTGAACAGAGGGCATCCACTCATAGAAAATGGTGCAATTGGAAAGTCGTGCAGGAGAGCTTGTCCAAGTGCACATGTAGGCACTGGCTAGAGGGAGCAATTCAACTTTCTCAGTGGGACACTAAAACAAAGTTTGTTTGAGAGCAGGGCAAAGATTAAAGACCCCAGGCTGTGTGCTGCGTCCCATGTATCCCATGTGTGCTCCGTCCCATGTATCTGTTTGCTGCGTTTGCCCTGGGTGTAGTTGAACTCCGTCAGAAGCCACGGACTTTACTTCCTAGGTCGACATAGGATCATGAACAATTGTAAAGAGATAACAAAGCATTCAGCCACAGGAGATTCATGTTTTTTGTAAGAACTGCACCTGCAAGGGGGCCCCCACTTTGAGTAGGCGGCGTGGATAAAGTGCTCAGCTAACAGCACTTACTCATCTGTATCAAAACCACGGCAGAGCCTTGCCTAATAAAGCCCTTCCGTCTTTGCTAATGAAGACAATACCAAAGCAAATGCCTAGATAAAGCTACGGATTCCGTCACGAGTGCTGAACGCTCCCAGTAGGTAGCCTTTACACAATTCCATTTCCCCAATGGGAACGGAGGAGGAAATGAAACAACAAATTGTCCTCCTGATGAACTAAGCAGAAGCTGCCCTTCCACCGGAGGACGCGGCTAGGTCCATTCGTTCCTCCTGCTAGCAGAACGGTACCCTGGAAACCAGTGCCCCAAGCACCGTAGGTAATAAATAACGAAATGCATCCAGACAAGAACAAACTCCAGAGGCATCTTATGACCGTCCGCAATGCAACCTTCTTGGAATCGGCAAGTGGTTTGTCAGTACAATGCTGTTTCACATGTATGATACGGCGGAGAAAGAATGCTGATACAGCAAAAGAGAGAGCATTATTGTTCTTACAAATCGACAGCAATATACTTACCATGTCCTTGTCATTAAATGGTAATTACTTGTGTTTTCTGACTTATTTCTTTAAGAATGCTGGACAAGGCAATATTTTCAATTAATGTGGTTTCCTTCCGGTTTCTAATCCTACCTCGTGCAATTCCCTAAGACCACATATAGTTAGGCTTCATATTACTTAGGCTATTTTAAACCTGGAGCCGTGGGAATGTAGTAGAGTACATGTTGGCCTGATAACCACAAGGTCAGCAGTTCAAACCTGCCAGCTGCTTTAAGGGAGAACTATGAGGTTTTCTGTTCTTAGAAAGATTTACTGGCTCAGAAACCCAAAGAGGCCATTCTACCCTGGTCCACCCTGGTCTCCATCAGCCAGAACAGACTCCATGGCTGTGAATCTGGTTGGGGCTTCCTGTGTCTCCAAAGAGAACATATGGTTTGACTGCATGGCACTTGAGTGGGGGTGCAGCTACACTGGGCTACGATTTGGAATTGACTCCCAGCACTGAGTGAGTGAGTTGGTGTGGAGCAATGCTAGAAACAGTGTTGTAACTTAAAATAACTTAGACACCTCTTACTGCTCTGAGACATTTCTGTGCACACTGATCAAGGGTGGTGCGGCTCTCAGCCTAGCTTCTGCAGGACTAGAAAGAAGAGCAGCCAATGCAATCATAAGATCTGTAGATTTCAAACCAATTGATCACACTGGTTTGGACAGAAATGGATCGCAAGAACACTGGGACACTCCATTCCATTGCGTATGGGCTGACAGCAGCTACCTTCGGCCAACACAGGAATGAAAACATTTGTGGCAGGGAGATGGTCCTTAACTTATACACACTAGCATATAACATACTCCCTGCTACCTCTAATAACTTTTTCACTATATTCAGTAGTAAAACTTAAGATAAAAACTACCTTTGCTTTGTTAGCTGCCATGGACTCAACTCTGACTCAGCAAGTACACATTACAGTCCCTAATAACGCCCCATAGTTTCATCAGCTACATTGTGCTGTGGATGCAGGTTTCCAGGTCTTTTCTTTCTCCACACTGCTTGGTAAATTCAAACTATTACATAGTCAGCATGCCTTTAACCCTTCCCAGGCCAAATGATTTCCTCTACGATGTTTGGGTGTAAACATGTTTTCAAGAATGAAAAGCATTTTAAGTAAATTTAAATTTTTTGAAGTAATATAAATTTATAAATTTACATATAATTAATGGGAAACATATGTTCCAAGTGGTATCCGGTGTGTGTGTGGGGGGGGGCGGGGGGGGAACTAGGCACATGCAGACTCATGCAGTTGTACCGATCACCACTAGATGGCAGCATGTACTAAAAGTGGGACCTAAAAAAGCAAACCAAACCCACTCCCATCAATGCTGGCAATGCCTACTCACAGTGACCCTTTAGGACAGGGTAGAACTGCCCTGGTGAGTTTCTAAGACTGTAACTCTTATGGGATTTGAAAGCACTCTCATCTCGCTCAGAGAAGTCGGTGGTTTTGAACTAGTGACCTTATGGTTAGCAGCCCAATGACTCTTAATACCAGGATTCCTAAAAGTGGGAGAGAAGTTCCCAAATCAAACCTAGTCAGAATAAGGATATAGGTGGGCTATGCCCTACAAGTCATGAAAGCATTAAAATATTTTTTTAAACATGTATTTGCTTATAACGTTTTCACACTGAAATCTGTATCCAAGGAGTTTAAACATAAACCAAGCTCTTCTTTTGTAGGCAATAATTATTTTTTTATCATGATTGATATTCAATGCTAAATGCAAACCCCTCCTATCCAAGTCTTCAGGTCATGCTACATTGCTCAGCTCATTTGTTGAAGGCAGACCTGTGGGAAACATGCTACACTCACCTTTTTCCGTTTTTCCTTATGCAGTGACCAACATCCACATGCGACGAGGCAGATGGAAATACCCTGGTTTGGGTCAGGCATACCCTAGTCCTCAAAGTGCGGGGACTGAGAGGACAATAAGTGGGGAGACCAGCCCTCAAAAAGGACACCATACTGGTGCAGCAGAAGGGCAGCGGGAAGAGGAAGACCCTGCCCTAGAGAGGCTGACACACGACGGCAAACAGGGGCTCAAGCTTGAGAACAATGGTGACAATGGTGCAGGGTGGGGCACGGTTTGGTTCTGTTGGACCTGGGGTTGTGATGAGTCAGAACAGACTCAAAGGCACCCAACAACAAGGACTTCCTAAGCATCACCAAACTGCTGTTGTTGTTGTTGTTGTTGTTGTTGTTGTTGTTAGGTGCCGTAGAGTTGGCTCTCCGCCACAGGGACCCCGTGCACAACAAAAGGAGACATTGCCCAAAGTTGCCAGCCTCACAATGGTTGCTATGTCTGAGTCCATGTAAGAGCCACTTTGTCCATCTCTCTCCCGTGAGGACCTTGCTCTTTTTCACGGCTGCTCTGCTCTACCAAACAAGATGCCCCTCTCCAGGGACTGCTCTCTCCTGACAACGGGTCCAAAGTACACCAGGCCCTGCCATGTGCACAGCACCAAGCCCATGAAACCCAACAGCAGCCTTTCCGAACAGGAAGACATGGTCCCCCACCTGCTTGAGGTACATGATTCCTAACTGGTGTCTTGACTGCCTTCCCTCTCATGCAGTTAATTTTCTCCACAACCACTGGAGTGATCAACCAAATAAAATATGTTCACAAGAACAAAATAACACAATGGAAACTTATGGAATAGTCACGTAAATTGTTTCCTCATTCATGTTAAAATAATCTAATCTAATAATCTCTCACTTTGGTGAGCAAAAAACTCACAAACACCAGAAGTCTTAGAGCACAGGTCTCTGACAGAGCAGGGTTCCATGTGAACTCTGAACATGACATGGTCTCTCCCTGTACATCTTGTGGGAACGCTGCCTCTTCTTGCAGCTTGCAGCTCTGATCTCAGCCTACGATGCGACTTTAGGAAGCATGACCATGCAACCCGCCCTTCAGTGAGATGCCACCATCAATATTTCAAAGTCATGGTAACTTTCCATTTGCCTGTCTTAACCTTTGCACCGCAGCCTAGACGCTGTCTCCATCATTGCACTGGCTTGAGCACGGATACCACATTCAGCTGCCTGATCGATGCCGGGTACCGGAGGACAAGTGGCCGACCACTGCTAAAAGGAAGAGCAGGGGAGCGAACAGGCTCCACTAGGGATTTTCCAAATTATTTTTCTACGTAACATGTGGGGTGGTCCTTGCTCTCCATTTAGGTTTCCACTGGTCAAGTCGATCAGCTGTCTTGGTCTGGGAGCTCTGCTGAAACCAGTTCACCAAGGGCAACCCTGCCGGTGTTTGAAATCCCAGTGGCATAGCTGCCAGCATCGCTATCGCTGCTGATGTCATATCGATTTTGGTGAAAGGCAGAGGAGGTCATAAAGATGCTGGCCTGTATTTTATTGCTAGCATATTTTATTCATTAATTAGGTGATTGTGTAAAGCACACATAACAGATTCTGAAGCACGCAACAAAGAGCAGGGGTTCCGGGATCCGTCATTGTGCTCAAGCAGAATCTTCACGTAGACCGAGAGATGGTTTGAACCTAACAAGGAGATGCGACGTGGTTTAAAATAAGAAAAGGTGTGCACCAGGAGAGACGGACTGTAAGGATTCAAGTGCACTTGATCCAAACCACAGTATTTTCAATCCCTGAGATATGTATGAGAGGTGGGCATGGAGTGACAAGGCGGAAAAGAGGATTCATTTGAATGGTGGATATGTCAAAGAACACTGAACGTTATCCTGGTTACAAACAAAAGGCGTCTTGGAAGAAGTGGAGTCAGAACGTTTAGAATCTAGGAGGGTGAGACTTTTGTCCCCCCTCACTTACTTTTGGAGATATAATCAGGATGGACCAATCCCTGGAAGAGGACACCATGCCCAATGAAATGCGGGATCAGCAAAAGAGCAACAGCCCCTCCGAGGGATGACCGTGCCCTCCTGTACCACTGGCAGAAAGACTGGGCTTTTTACGCTCCTGAAGTGAGTCTCAGAACCTCACACAGACAGTTCTACCCTCTCCTGTTGGGTCGCTGGGAGTCGGACTCAACTCAACCGGCAGTGAGTCTGAGCCCGTCAACACAGGACTGGTGGTAGACAGAGGGCTCCGGGTGCTAACCACCAGGCTACCAGCCTGAGCCCACTGGCAGCTCTCCAGGTGAAAGACAAGGTTGCAGCTCCTATAAAAATGTACAGCCTTGGAGACCCACAGGGGAAGTTCTATTCTGTCCCATGAATCCAAGTCTGTTGGGTGTGAGTCTTGGCGGTGGGTGGCCAACACAGCAAAGACTGGAAGGATGGGGTGAAGGGCTGACCAGGCAGCTTTTGATTCAGTTGGACATAGTGTTGCTATCCATTAGGATTCATTTGAGAGCACTAACAACAACAATGTGGTGTCCTGCCCTGTGTATAAAGTTTAGATCACTCTGTGTCAGCCTTAATTCTATCTGCCATTTCCCCCAATTCATCTGGTCACAGAGCTCAGTCACCTACGCTCAGGTTTCACAAGAGCATTACAGAGAGATAAAATAGCGTTCTTGGCACTAGTCATGTCATGACATGCAAACAGAAAGATCAGGGCAGAGCCGCACATGCCCTATGCTACCAGTCAAGACTTACAGGGCACTTAATAGGTTCAATTGTCTTTTGCTCACTTTGCATATATTCAGTTAATCAACACTCACAGGCCTTCTTGCCATAGGTACGCCTATTATACCCACTGTATAAATTATACAAATGAGGATCTAAGAGCACCGTTACTGTACAGGGTCACACGGCTCATAAATAGCAGAGCCAGGATTCCGCCCCAGGCTGTCTATCCCCTGGCTCTAACACTGAGATGTACACAGACAGCTTCTTTAGACTAAGACACTTCCATAACTTGAACAGAGTATTTTTCTTAACCTACATACTTGAGGGCTTCCAACATTTCTTGGAAAGGTGGAGTTAAGCGATCCTGGAATATGTCCTTGAACTTTCTGAAGTCCCCTGGTCCATCTTTCCAGGCTGTTTATAATTCCATTTTAGCATGGAAGAAGAAGTTTTCTTAGAGTATCTGAGATGGGGAAGCCCCCTTTCACCCATTTCTGGCCTTGGCCTTTGTTTCCTCTTACTCAGTTTAATGTTAAGCTGGCTGGCATCTTTTACAAAATTACTCAGATGCCACAAAGCCCTGCCGCGCCATCTGAAAAGTCACCCTTTCCTGAATGCTCCTTATTTTCACTGAAACACATCTCGTGCATTTACCATGGATAAAGTGCCCCCAAAACAGAAAATAGAACCAAATCGAGGCATGTCATCATGAGCATCTTACACTGTCCAGAAGGTGAATATTATCCATTGGCGTGGAGACACACATAGTTGAACAATATCCCAGACGCCGCAGAAAACCTAATTAAATCTGGGGCCAGGATTTCTGAAAGCAGTCATTGATAACTGATGCAGGGACCACGAACAGAAGGAATATCCGCGTGAAAAAATAGCACCACGGAATCCTAGGATTTGTATGCAATTGAACAAGAAGCATTTCACTCATGCTCTCTGGGCAGTTCTTTTGAGCGGGATTGGGGAGCAAAGAACAACATGGTGAGGTACAGAAAGAGAATACTCCACAGCAGCTCAAGGATAAAGTCCTACAAAAACCCAGCCATGGTCAAGTCCAACTCATAGCAATGCCTACAGAGCATTGAAGAACTGGCCGGCAAAGGGTTTCCAAGCCCGTAAAGATACAGAAACAAACTGCCACATCCTTCTTCCATAGGGAGCTGGTGTGTTTGAACCAACGACCTTCTAGTTCATAGGAATGCGTTCCTCCATGCCACCAGGGGGCCTTCCTGGGGAGATACTTAGATAATGAAATGCAGCCCCATTGTAGGAATAGAGCACGCTCCTCTGCTCCAGTTCTTGCCATAACATTGCCTTTACTTCCACAATCCAGTCACTGGTGTCATGTTCAAATACCCCACTTTCTTTCTCCACATCCCGGTATCATGTGTCCTACCGACCTTTACTTCTTTCTGCCCCGAACTCTTGAGCCTGTTTCACACACTTCTTTTTCTTCTTTTATTTCCTTTTATATCAAAACATGTGCATTCAGAAACTGAGTAGTCATAATGAAATGCTGATTTGTTAACTTTTAAAAGGGCTTGTCATATTTCATGTCAGTATTTTAAGTATCATTATGATCCATAAAACTCCCAAACCAAACCCACTATCATTGAGTTGCTTCTACATCATAGAAACCATGAAGCGTAGAACTGCCCACAAGGTTTCTCAAAAGAAGCCCCGAGGGCTTCCTGGGTTATTCTTTGACTTGCTAACCCCAAGGTCATCAGTTCAAAGCTACCAGCTCTTCTACCAGAGAAAGTTGAGGTTTTCTGTTCCAGAATTACAGCCTCCAAAAATCAGAGAGGGTCGCTGTGATTGGAATTAGCTCAGTGGCAGTGAGCTTTGTTTGACCTTTCATGCACTCAAACAGTCCCATCGTTCTCCCATGGGGCCCTGGTAAGTTCCTATCACCTGGAAACTTTTCAGTCAACAGCTGAGCATTTAACTATTCAGCTCTGTGTGAAACACCCCCCTAAAACCCACCGCCATCAGCTCATTTCTAACGCACAGCAACTCAGCAGACACGTTGCCAACCTTTGGTAAATCATTACAGAGTAGACAGCCTCATCTTTCTCCCAAGGAGCATTGGTGGATTTGAACCACTGACCATACCTTAGCAGTCCAATGCTTACCCACAGTGCCACCACCAGGCTTCATTAGGAAATTAAAACAAAAACAAAATCCACTGTCACTGACTTGATTTCCTGCACTTCCAGAGCTACTATTGGCCCACTCGAATAAACAAACAAACAAACAAATAAATAAATACATACACACATACATAAACAAACAGACAGATAGATAGACAAATAAATTAATAAATGAAATCTTGCTGTCCTAGACCCACCCCACCCTACCCCACCTCCCGTTCCATGGGTTTCTAAGCCTGTAACTTGTTATGGAAGTAGAAAGCAAGTTTTCTCCTGAGGCGCTCCCCTAATGGAAGCACTAGGGCTCCTTAACTGGCCCATTGGAATATGATACAAGAATAGTATGGGGTTAGCAATGATTTTAATATCTCACTAGGTCAAATTTTAAAAATCATGTAGAATAAGCTCACCAGCCTATGTGATCCAAAGATTGTAAATAATAAAACCCAAATCAAAAGGAGGGAATGGCAGTAGACCTTAAATTATAAGAAAACCTGGTTTCTCTCTTCATGTTGCCATGAGCCAACAACTTTTTATTCATCTGTGCAGTCTCAGCTCCAATAAATGACTGGCTAATATGTTGTCTAGACAAGTACTGTGCCACCTGGTGGCATCGTGGCTACGACTTGGACTGCTAAGCTCAACATCAGACGTTCAAAATCATCAGCTGCTCTAAGAGGGGAAATATGAGGCTTTCTACTTTGTTGAAGAGTTATGGTCTTAGAAATCCATAGTGGCAGTTCTATCCTGTCCTGTAAGGTCACTATCGATCAGAATTGACCCGGTGACAATGAGTTTTGAGAGACAAGTAGTATCTTCAGTGAAAGGGGAGGCAATAAACAAGAGATCTCTAACACAACAAGCAATGCTAGCTGAAAGGCTGGTGGTACGCTGTTTATTTTTATTCTCATTATGTTTCCATTTACATAAAGTGACATGCATGGACCTTAAGTGCTTACAAATGAGGGTATATACCCATGCCACGTGTCCCCCAAAGAATGAAGATGTTTTAAAAATATACACTCATAAATGTCTAATGCGTACAGGCTAGAGAGAAATGTCAAATATGCAGCTAAAATGACAACATGTTCTAAATGTAAACCAAATGCATTTCCCTGATGTTTGTTTAAGAGTAAGATGTTAGGACAGGTGGGGACATAACTAGAAAGCAAGACTTCCAGCTCGCAGCTTCTGAGCCACTCTAGTGCGCTATCACAGCCCCCATCATCAAGAGCACGGCAGAAGCGTCTAGAAGACTCTCCCATGACTGGCTGTGCACAAAGCAAGGGCCATGTGCTGCCAGAGACAACTGCCGCCCACTCCACAAGGCTAAGGTCCCACGCTGTACTGACAGAGCGCCCTCCTGAGAAAGGATCACACCACAAAATTAGGGCACCAATGCCTTTTCAGGAACAGGTCTTGAAAGCTGTTCCTCTGCACACGCTTGCTGGCTGAGGGAGCTGAATGCAGTGTGCGGACAGTCAAAGGGACAATGACACAGATGGGCTCTGCCGGCTTCCATTGGCGCCAGTCCTGGGTGTGGTGACAAAGAGGTGGGTGCCCGAGTATTTTAGGAAGGGCTGCATCTCTCCCCATGTGATCCCCCAGTACAGTCGCCCTGTATTTCTAAGAGTACACAGGGGCTCAGAAAGCTCCCAAAACGCAGTAGCTTTGCCCTGGAGCACAGTTTTGGTAGTTACATAATCTCTGCTGTCAACTTAAGGATATTAAGAGTGAAGGGGGTGGAGTTTGGCCCATCAATCAAGTCACAGCTTGATGACCTCATTTGGAGGCCCTGGGGAGATAAATGGAGGCCAGGCCACACACTCTGTATTTCCCTCTGCTTCACATTCTTTGATGACAAGCCACATGGAGTCATGCTGGTGGCAGCCAGAGCCCTGGAGATGCTCCTACCACCACTGGATCCACAGACTTTCCACCCACAGGCCTGTAATCATCCTGCATTCGGCATCATTGCATGTGCTGTGTGAGTCTGAAGAGCAATTTATAGACTAGTAACGGGCATATGGGCTAATACCAGGCTTATGGAGTTGATCTGGACTTGGCTGGGTTGTTTTTTTAATCGACAATTACTCTATGATATAAAAATCTCTCTCGCACACACATATGAGTGTCTGGATTTGGTTCTCTAGCCAAGTTGGGCTACCACACAGTTAGGCTCTGCATCACGCTCACAGGGTAAAACCTTAGGATTACTTGTTTCTTTATGATAAGTAGACACGTAACCGAATATTTCCCCTTGCAACTCTCTTCCCATCTCCACGTCAGTGGCATTACGTGTATCATGTTTCAACCACCATCCTCATCTCTTTCCAGATGTTCCCAGGCCTTTAGCAGATGCTCGGTATCCCCTAAGCAAGGGAGTCTCCTCTCCCCACCCACGTTGCTGCTGAGGGCCACCCACCTCATGGTGACCCCCTGTGTTAAAGTAGGACTCTCCCACCGGGTGTTCTGGCCCTTTTCTTTGAAGGAAGCTGCTCGCTATCCAGGCCTTTCTTCCGTGGGGTGGCTGGCCGAACTTCAACCCTCAATTTTTCAATTAGTGACCGAGTGCGTAAGCACAGTACTACCAGAGCTCCTCTGGTAACCACCAGTAAGCTTTGGTCCCTGTGGTAGTTACATATCATCTCAACTAGACACTCCTGGCTAGAGGGGGAGTCAAAACTGCCAATCAAGCAGGAGGTTGATGACACCTCCCCTGGGGAGGTGGCCTTGTATGAGAGTGAGGGACTCTGGGAACTGCTCTCTCTGCCACTTCACCTGCTTCCTGGTTGGGGCTTCAATGGGACTCTGTGTCAGCCTCCAGAAGTGGTCCCATGTGAGCTGCCTGATCCTGAGAGCCATCAGTGCCCTGCCATGCTTCCCCCAACCTTGGATCCACACGACTCTGCACTCCTTGGACAATAATCTCACTGCTCCCTCCTTTATCTTTCAGCGTCATCGACCGGCCTACAGCTATGTGAGTCTGAAGAAGGTTCCGACTAGTATTGGATGTAGGGACTCAAGTTGGACTAGGATGGCGCAACTTCTTGATGTGCAGTTGCTTTGGGATAGAAAGCTCTTTCCTGCACACAGAAGAGTGGCACTGCTTTGTTTCTCTGGACTGCCCAGCCTAACACAGCCTCTATGCATTTGTCTGTTCTCAATATGTCATATAGTTAGGGGTTCTAAAAAGCCGATTATTTTCACATACCCTAAACAGAGATTTTTATACAACATAACGTTTCTTACGGGGCCACTTTTCAGAAGGGTTCCAGAGCATGTTGAGCCACATGAAGTTTTCAAAATAGCAAACCGCCCCCAGCATGCTCGACTGCAATGGGGCTGCTGCAGTAAAGCCATTCCTGGGGTTACTTTCCTCAGTGGCTCCAAGGTTTTCCACTTCCTCTTGCATGTGGATCTGTTTGTTCATAGAAAACTCTTCTACCCGGATGGCTTGCATCTATGGTCTTGTGAATACACCGCACAAAGTAGTTCAAGGGCACCAGGGATCACCCTCTCTACAGGAGCTGTTCTATCCTGCAGGGTCACTATGAGTTGGCATCGACTGGACAGCATCTGGTTGAGATGGTTGAGGCTGGTGCTCACGCCACTGAGAAAAAGTCATTGTGAGCATAAGAAATAACAGCACCGAGATTCTCCTTTATTAAGCCATGCAGCGCAAAGGCAATCTGCCCGCAGATCCAAGCATGACAGCATGTGATGGAGGCAGCTTCGCTGGCTGTCCCAACATGCTCCTGTCCTTGGTCCCTGTCACCAACAGAGCAACTGCATGTTCACCAGGCAAGTCTGCTAACCTCATTCAGCAAGAGAAGACATGAAGGGTGAGTAACGAGGCTAGGCTCCCAGGGTATAAAAGGTGAAGATGTCTTGATACTCAGAGGGGGATGGAGAAGCACATGAGCAGGATGAGAACGATGGAGCTATAAAAGCAGAAATGCAGCATCCAGAAATCTCAGCCTGAACAGTCCTTCATTTTCCACTCCCGGAGCCCATTCGGACCCTGGTGGAATAGAGGTTCCTTGCTGATCTGCTAACTTCCAAGTCAGCAGTTCGAAAACCATCAGTGGCTCCTTGGGACAAAAATGAGGCTTTCAAAAAAAAACAAAAACAGGAGGCTTTCTCCTCCCATCAAGAGTTACAGTCTCGGAGACCCACAGGGCAGTTCTACTCTGTCCCACAGGGTGCCTATGACTCAGCAGTCACTCCACAGCAGTGATTTTGGTTTTGGAGTTTGGAGACCCATTCGTGTGTTGCCAACTTTTCATGGTAGGGTCCCTCTGGTCCCCAAACAAGCCCAAATGAGTCTTCATCCACCAGGAGGATGAAGATTAAAAAGTCAAGATTCAAGAGTGAAGTTCTTCTAGGGACAAAACTTTCCAGCTGTCGGTGACAAAGATGAAGCTTGCCAGAAGATAACCAGACCAGCACATCTGGCCACAGTTCCCACCAGCCTCAGGACTCATTCCTACCAGCCAAGACTCCATGGAATCCAATCAGGGTGTAGACACATCTCATCTAAATATTAGTTATAAGCCTCTTGCATCTCAACAAGTCATGTACCAAGACTTTCACCTGCAAAACATAGATCCAGATACTCTACTGACTTGATTAGTGATAGTTTGGTGTTCCCTTCAATACTGCCCCAGCCTGTTTCTGGGGGAGTGCTGGTTCAGTGGCAGAATTCTAGCATTCCATGAAGAATAAGAACTGTCAGGATGGCACAGGGTCAGCAGTGGTCTTTTTCTGCAGTACACAGGGTCCCTGTGAGTCAGAACTGACTCCCAGCTCCTGAAACAACAACAACATGCAGGGACCAGGATGCTCTTCTCTATCAATGTGTGTCATGCCCAGCCACCACACTTTGCCCATGAAGGCCTCCATGTCACTGAGCCCTAGTGGCACAGTGCTTGCTCAGGCTGTGATCCACAAGGTCAGCACTTTGAAACCACCAGCGGCGCCTCAGGAGTGAGACGGGGCTTTCTATTCCTGTACACAGTTACAATCTTGGGAAGTCACGGGGCAGTCAGTTCTCCACTATCCGACAGAGTCCCCATGAGTCGGCATCCACTGGATGGCTGTGAGTGATGGTGAACAGGTTTCAGAAGAACCTCCAAAGGAGACATCAAAATCAAGCCGGCAAACCACTTCCACAAAGGAGGCAAAGGAAACCCTATGGATCTCAGGGATCTGACCTCCTCCCAACGGGTCATTATGAGTCCATCAGAGTGAATGCCAACTCCTGATCCACGACCTGGTGTCCTGCTCCTGTGGCAAGCTCTCTAGTGTTATCAATGAATCCCATGTGGGCCTGGTTTGAACAGTTTTTTTCTAAGAAGACTATAGACTTGTTTTCAGAATCAACCAAAGCAAAGAAAAGAAGTGCCTAGAGGCCTAACCATTTTTACCGGGTCTACCATTCTATGTCACCACATTCAAGAAATCTTGGCAACAAGGAGTGGCCTTGTCCTGCTACGGCACTCTGGTGGCGCTGCGGTTATGGGTGGGGCTGTGAGCTGCATGCTCGGCAGTTGGAAAATGGCAGCATCTCCCAGGAGAAAGGGGGATTTGTGCTTCCGGGAAGAGTTACAGTCTCAGAAACTCACAGGTGCTTCCTATGAGTCTGTGTTGACTCCAGGGCAGGGTGCTTGGTTTAGGTTTTCCCATTCAGACACAGGAAGAACCCATCGCTTTTTACCCAAATGTTCTATAGTACTGTAGCAGTTATGGGTCTGGAATCATGCTGAAACATGTTTGGTTTTTTATTTTTTGGAAACATGCTTTACATACAAATGTAAAGTCTATCTTCAACACGATGACTTCAACAGAGGAACTGAGTCATACAGATTCCAGCTTCAGTCGAACACACCAACCAACAAAGCAATTGATTTGCTGCACAATACAGTCCGCTGCTGTCGAGAATATATCTTCTGTGCCAACTATGGTCTTTGCCACGGTGACACAGACACTCCGTGCAGTACCAGCACTGGCAGTTCTTCTGCGGGGTGTTCCCCCTGCCAGGGACACTGCCTTCTCATCCACATTGCCTGCGGTGTACACAGAGTTATTTCATCTGAAGTATCACGCTGCATCTGGGGTGAGTCTGTGCGCTCTGCATGGTGACCACGGACTATCTATCAGCTTAGTCTCCAAGCACAATGAGCAGGGGAATGGTGTGCATGCTTTTACAACAAGATCTGTGGTTTCTGTCTGTCTTTCTTTTTGAAATAGCCCTGTCTCAACAACTCACAAGGATTGTTGATACAAAAAGGCTTTATGGCTTTAAGAGCCAAATAGGAATTTTTGATAAAAAGCAAGTTGCCTGGTTACTCTGGGAAGCAAAGTGCACTTTCCGTCCTATGTCAGTTATTTAAGGGAGTGTGAGGTTAGCATACTGGAAACAAGCAAATTGATGGCAGCCTCGCAAGTGGAAGCCATCCGCCCCATCCGACCCCATACAAGTTGAAATTGAACTTGGAAGTGCATTGCCTTCCAAAAACGTACAGCAAATAATAAACACGTTTCTGTGATTTAGGATGAAATTTAGGGGAGGATCACTCTTTCAGACATTTTAAGAATAGTACTTTTAACTGAGTGTATGAAAAAAAAATCAAAGACCATGTTTCAAAATTGTTAGTAACAGTGTTTGAAGAAAAGAATGTGGCAGGTCATTTTTTCGAGTTTTGTTTTCCGTGCAGTTTGTGTAAAAGATTTAGAAAAATAAATGACAAGCAATGAGAGAGTCCAAATAAGCAGCGCTCCTTCTAGCGGGAGAACTACAGAAGAACCTAAACTAGTTTGCTTCTTCAATCAGGAGGCAGGCTGCGGTGCTATCTTCTTCTGTGATGTATTCTTCAAAAGCCTTTCCAGCTCCGCCGACCGAGGAAGTTTCAGGATCTCAGTTCCTGCCCTGGACACCAAAGGCCATACAGCTTGCATCCTAAGACCACGCCCCTCCCCCTTCCTGATTCCAGCCTTGTGGAACATTTGCTGTGACATCACTGATGTGCCTCATTTATATCGGAAGATGTTCTTTGTGGCCATGAGTCAATGCAGTGCCATTTTAATGGTCAAATAGGACTTAGTTAGAATATCTGGCCTTTTCATACCAAAGGCAGATGACTTGTATTTAATTAAAATGGGGCAGTTCCATTTGGGAATCATGCATTCTGATCAGGCAAGAATAGTCTGGCAAATAAATATGATCTAAGATTCTGGCAAAGGACCTATATTGGGACTAGATGTGTACATTTTTTCCCCAATGGGAAACAGGATCAAAGGAGTTGGATCCCCCTGGTGGTTTTCTTGAAGGAGCCCTGGTGGGGTAGTGGTTATGCATTGGGCTGAGCTCCTCAAGGTCAACAGTAGGAAACCACCAGCTGCTCCTCTGGAGAGAGAAGGATTTTCTGCTCCCGTATCCAGTTACAGTCTCAGAAATTAACAGAGGCACTTCTACCTACGCTGCCCTACAGGATTCTCACTTCCTACAGAACAAAACCCCATAGATCAGACCATATCAGAATTAGATAGCACACAGATTCATTGGATAATTTTCTCAGAGACTAATCTCAAAGCAGAAGGTTCAAGTTGACTTAGATGTATCTTAAAAGAAAAAAAAAACATTGTTGAGATCTACTTATGAAAAATCAGTCGTGAAAAGCCTTCGGAGCAGGGATCCACTCTGACAAACTCATGGGTTTGTCAGGACATAAAACTAACCGTGACTGGTGGGGCAGAGGGAGGGAGGGAGGGAGCAAAGTCCTGGTTACATAGTGGTTACCACGAGGTCAGCCGCTCAAAGCCATCAGCTGCTCTGTAAGAGAATAAAGAGTCTCTGTTCCTATAAAGATTTTCATTATCAGCAACTATCAGCTGCAGGTCCAGCTGTCCCAAAGGGTCACCAGGAGTCACGACCGACCTAATGGCCAGGAGTTTCAGTTGGATGTTGGTGTTCATGGTGAAGAAACCGGCTGAGGTTCCTGAATGCGGTTATGAAATGAATTCTGTCCCCGCAAACATGCGTTGTAAATCCTCAGCCCTACATCTGTAGTTGTAGCCCTATTTGTGGGATCAATGTGGAAATATCATGTACAGTGTGTCCGGAGTCAATGTCTCTTGAGAGATACAAGATTAAACAAGCAACCGATCAAGCAGATAGTTATGTTACATGAAGGTCACCAGGAAACCAGGAGACAAGGGCCTTCCCCCAGACCAGAGAGAGAGATCCCATCCTGATCTCAAACTCCTGGCCTCCTAACCAAACCCAAACCCAATGCCATCAAGTTGATTCAGGTTCACAGCAACCCTCTGACGGGTTTTCCAGACGGTAACTCTCCCTGGGTGGAGCCAGCCTCATCTTTCTTCCACAGAGCAGCTGGTGGGTTTGAATTGCTGACAGAGAGGCTAACAGCCTCAAGCCTAACACACAGTGCTACTCGGTCTTCTTCTCAAGTGTCAGACAATACATTTCTGCTTGTGACAGCCATCTGTTTGGGACACGTCTGTTATAGCTACCCTGGATAGCGAAGCTAGCTTCCAGGCGTGGCACGAAGGGAAATTCACCATGCAGCCCAGTGCATAAGATCGGAAGGCGGCTCCACGTTTGCCAGAAGTGCAATGTTGTCTACCAATGTCTATTGAAGGCTGAGCACCAGATAAGGTGCCGGTCCACTGGCACTCTGGCAAAAGACACCTGAGTGATTATGCAGCCACCACCCCATTACAAGAACTCTTTTCTCCGCCGCCCACTTCTTGTCATCTATTCCAGTTGAAATACTACAGAGAGGAACCAACCAGCTTCGAAAAAGCCTTCCAAAGAATGAGTCTCTGAACCTTCCCCCACGGCTGTTTGAGATTGCCGAGCTTTTGCTTCTACAACCAAACCAGCTCAAGATCTCGGGGGTTAAGACCACAGAGCTCCAGTTCTCATTCTCAATCCTCTTCCCATGACCGCCCTGGTCAGGGCGCTGCTGCCTCCACTCAGCTCACTCTATAGGCAGCTGCTCCCAGGGTCAGGCCACAGAGAGGGTCCCCAAGCAGCAGCCAGCAAGGTGGAGTCTGGGAAGGTCGGGGTCCCTCTGACCTTCCAGAGGTTCTGCAAGGTCAAAGCTTTCACAGTTCCATGAACGTGACATTTGTCTGGTTTTTGTTTCATTTGGATGAGGGTATTGAAGCTCATCTTTAATAATAATAATTACAACACTATATTGATGATGGTAACAATGCCATAATAATAATTACAATACTATAGTAAAGATGATAATAATGCCCCTATGGAAATTTGCAGTTATAAATTACCCTCGCAGAGATGATCTCATTGAATTCTTCGATACTTGAAAGGCAAATATTAAGGAGACACCCAAACACACACATACACACTTTACAGAAGAGAGTGACTACAGATTGTGAGTATGAGCTAGAGTGAACGACAGTGAAGTTATTAAAAATCCATTTGAGTAGCATGCGTTTTATTCACATCGCCATAAGATTTCTTATGCTGCCCTTTCTTTCCAGGAGTTCACTCCCAAATTCCCAGCCTGGTTTTGTTTTGTCTTCTCCCTAGCAACCACCTAAGCTTACTTTTAAATTTAGCCCTAAAAGTAACTGCCTTAAATTGGCTTGTTTTCTTCTGAGTGTTGTGTACTCTTCAGATAATCTGGACACATGTCCTTTAGTGCAAATATATATATATTCCTAAAAATACCTTCTCCTAGTCTGTCGCTTAAAAAAAACCCTCTTCAGTCTATCATTGGACTCACCCATCTTTTTATTTCATTTTAATTGAGCGCAAAGTCCCGCACTTTGGTACATATGTCCTGCGCCATGCTTTGGTTTCACAGTGTAGAAATCCCTGCACTCCGCGTCGCTCAGGGCATGGGAAGGCTTCTCTGGGCTTGGGCCCATACCACTTTTCAGACTGCAGACGTTCCTTCCTCATCAGAGCTTCCCGAGAGCTTGCCCAGGAGAGGATGCTGGAGATGGAGAGACGCTCTCTGGGTGCATCTGGAGGTACCATCCCAGCTTGGGTGTCCTTTTTCAACCTGTCAGTATGATGAATTCTCTCTCGTTCTTCTTCTTTGGTTTAAAACAGCACCCATTTGTTATCGTACAGTTCCGCAGGTCAGAAGGACTTTGCGGAGTCACCCAAGGTCAAATATCAAGGTGTTGACAGAACTACTTTCTAAGAAATAAGAGCGGAGGATCCACCTCCCGGCCCGGTCAGGTTTGGGTGGAATGCCCTTTCCAGTGGCTCCAGGCTGAGCTTTCGGTTTCCTTTCTGGATAAAAGATGGGAGAGCCATCGTGGCTTCTAGAAACCTCTTTCTGGTGCTTGCACCCCGCGTCCCACTGTTCTCAACAAGCAATGTCAGGAGGGATCTTTCCCATGTGATCCCTACCTTCTCCTTTGTCACCTTCAGCCACACCTCCTATGGACACTCCCATCTCCTCACTAATATGCAGGGGCAGCTTCCAGTCGACTGCAGATTGCACCACAGAGCGAATGCAGAAGCTGACATGGACCCATGTATATCATCTTTTCAGAAAATATTCGGAAAAGCTTTGCAAAATGTAAAATGATGTTACTCTTTAAAAATTATTCTTGGAGGTTAAACACATAAATATTTAATAAATAGACTCGAAAGTGATATAAAATATCTGTGTGTTTTTCTATTTTACATAATAAATATTTGTTGGTAGTAGAGGTGGTAGGTGCCATGGGGTCAGTTCTGATGCATATCCACCCAACACTACCCGGCCCACATCGTCACCACAATTGTCCTTATGCTTGCACCTCTGCTTTCAGGCACCACATCAGTCTGTGTAGTGGAGGACCTTCCTCTTTTTCACTTCCTCTCACTTTACTGAGCATGATGTCCTCCTCCAGGGACAAGTCTCTCTTTAGAACATGTCCATAGCACATGAAGACTAAGTCTGGCCATCCTGGCCTCTAAGGAACATTCTGGCTATACTTCTTCCAAGACAAATCTGTTTGTTCTTTTGGAAGTCCACAGCACATTTAATATTCAGTGCCAAGACCAAAGCCCAAAGGCATCATAAATATATGATTTTTAATTTTTTGGATTTTAAATTCCAACAGGGTAGAAAACAATAGATTTAGCACACATAAACAAAAGCTCTGTAGGATCCTTAATAATTCCTTAGACCAGTGGTTCTCAACCTTCCTAATGCTGTGACACTTTAATACACTTCGACATGTTGTGGTGACCCCACAACCATAAAATTATCTTTGTTGCTACTTGATACCTATAAATTTTGCTACTGTCATGAATCCGGTGATCCCTGTGAAAGGGTCGTTTGACCCCCAAAGGGGTCGTGACCCATAGGTTGAGAACCTCTGGCTTAGGCTGACTGTGAAGTAGTCTTTTACCAAGAGCAAAACAAACAAAAAAAGTTTGTGCTCTGCTCTAGGGGTTCATCCCCCCACCACCACCACCACCGTGAGGTGATGTTCTGGAACAGAAATCCCGTGGCTCTTGTGTCCATCTCACTGACTAGTCATGTGCCAGCCCTACCACAAGGTGGCCAGGAACAGCCACCCTGCCAGGCAGAGGGATGGACTGCTAATGAGATGGCACTGAGGGGCCACAGAAGCACACCTTGCTTTCTCACCAAACCTCCCACTGAGAGGAACTGCCTAGGGCAGATGTGCACAGAGGTTGGGCAGCAAACACTAACTAGGTCCAACCATATGCTCAGCAGGCCCAGCTCAATGGGCCTCATGACTCAGAGCAAGTTGCTTTTCAGCGCCTCTGATGAAAACAAAATGCCTGACGTTTGCACACAAGAGTGTCCTTACAGTCTTTTACTGACATGGGTGCCTGAAACTCAGGGACCAAAGCCAACTCCCGCTGACCCCATGGGCAGCACAGCAGGATGGGGCTGCCTGAGGTTTCCAAGCTTGTGCACTCTTGAAAGGAGACTGGCAGGCCTTTCCCTCAAGGGACCTCCAGTTGGATTCAAAATGCTAAGCCTTTGTTTGGTAGTTGAGGACTTAACTTGTAGCATCATCCAGGAATTCCTCATGGAGCACCTGTCTCAGGTTCTCCTCTTACCAGTGTATAGGCTTGTAGATCACTGGTGCTGTTAGTGGCTGCTTGCTGGGTTGTGGTCTATCTGCATGGTCGGCAGTTCAAAACCACTAGCAGCCCGAGGGAGAAAGACTGGCCTTTCTACTCCCATCAGCAGTTTCAGTCCCGGAAACCCACAAGGAGGTCTCCATGAGTCAGGAGTCACTCGATGGCAGTAAGTCTGGTGGTAGTTATTCCATCTTCAGATTATGCCTAATCATCACCCGACCAAGTATGGGCCAAGAATGGGCCTGTACCACGTGATACTGTCAGGGAGTCAATTCAAACTCATGGGGACCCTAGGTAGGGGTCCCACGGTTGTAAATATTCCCCGGGGGGGACAGTCTCAGCATCCATCCATGGAGCGGCTGGAATGCGTGAACTGCTTACCTTGTAGCTGGCAGTTCAGCTGGGCCCCTTGTATACTGTGGTAGTTACATAACCTTTTGTCAATTGCAGACTCATTAAGAGGGAAGGGGTGGAGGTTAGCCTGTCAATCAGATCACAGCTTGCTAGTCCTCATTTGGAGGTGCGAAGGAGATAAACAATTCACTGGAGGAGGGACACAGGCTCACTGCATGTGAGATATGCTTGCTGACAAGACACATGGACCTACACTAGAGCCCCAAAGCTGAAGGAGCCACGTGGAGTCCCCTGCCAGTGCTGAGATGCCTCTACTGCCACTGGATCCACAAGACTTTCCACCCACTGGCCTGTGACCTTCCTGCATTCTGCGTCATTGCATGTGTTTCGTGAGTCTGAAGAGGAATTTATAGATTGGTTTTGGATTTATGGGCTAATATCGGATTTATGAACTTGACGTGGACTGGGCTAGTATGTTTTCTCAATATTCAATTGCTGTTGTATATAAAGTTCTTTCTAATTTATGAGGGTCTTTATGAAATTTGTTTCTCTAGCCTACCCAGACAAACACATATACTTAAATGGGACTCTCTTAATCGGTGGCTGAGACCGAGAAGAGAGATTTCATTTTATGCTAAAAGTTGCATGGAAGATACCAATGAGCATTATATTTCCCATTAATGCTACTGCAGGCTCATTACCAGAATCCTCTTTGTTGGGTTTCAAAAGTTACAGAAGGAGGAAGTGTTTTCTAAGATTTCTACTGTGGGGCTAGATGGGGGAGCTCTAGTGTGTTGCGTAACACAAGCACAAGCCTTCATAAAAGAGATCCGTTTGGCATAAATAATACTTAGGCTCAGATGGAGCTGTAAACATTGTATTACTGGGGTTAAGGAAGAGCAAGACTATGACAAAATAGTATTAGTTCTCAGTGTCATCCTTATTTGGCCTCCTTTGAATTGGCTTTTAATCTGCTGTGTATGGGAAAATCCATCAATTCCGCTTAAGGAAATTACATTCAAAAGGGGGCTTACCCAGATCTGAGTCAAACTCTTAATGATTCTCTGAGGCAAACACATGTAAGCTTTCAGACACAGGATGGCTAAGTAATAGGCAAAAAGTTCTTGGTTTATTTCTTTTATTTCCTGGATACTCACTATGTTGTTCACAGCTGAGGTGAAGGGAGAGGTCACTTCTACAAAAGTTAGATTTTTATGAGTTTGAGGAGATAGGCTAGTCAATTATGGCAGGGAAAAAAATCTCAAAACGGTGCACGCATCGATGCATGGTAATGAGCCAAAACGACATGAGGAACATGAAAGGGAGGAAACGCATTGTATTTTCGGCCAAGAAGGAACATGCATTCATCTTGTTATCAGACCAACAAGGATTTGATTTTGCACAGTGTAATCACAAGAGCCACAGGAATTGGTTTTCATTGAATTTTAATTGAGCAGTTACTAAGTACTTAATACAAGCTGTTGAATTTGCAAATATTTTCTCCCTTTATCCTGCTTACGGCCTGAATAGTAGCAACAACAACAACAACAAAACTTCCTGCCTTTGAGTTATTTCTGATTCACGGGGCGTCTAGATGGGGTTTCTGAGTCAATACATTTACTGGAGCTGATTACTTCTCCGTTTCCCCAAGTAGTGGATGCTGGATTTGAACCCCCAACCTTTTGATAAGCAGTCCATTTCCCAACTGAAGCTTAGCTAATAGATGACACGCTATGACAGCAAAGCCTACACAGCTCCATACTCACTTTGCTCTATGACCTTTTCATTACCACGTGCCAGACCCTGTGACGACCGACGGCCGAGTTAGATACCTTTCCTGAACGTGTTTCATCCATTGCTTTCATTTCTCTACGAATCCAGGCAACAAGGACACTGGGTGTCTGAGCAGCCACGCCCTGTACACTGAACTGATAAGGCTCAATGGTTACAGAGGATCTGTTATGGGGCTCCTAAGAAGTAAGAGAGACCCATGGTGGCGAGGTGGTTGTGAGATGGGCTGTAATCTGCATGGTCGGCAGTATGAAACCACCGGCCGCTCACAGGAAGCAAGACCTGGCTTTCTACTGCAGTAAATAATTAGTGTCTTGGAAACACCAGGGGGTTGGGTCTCACTATGAGTGGGCATGGGCTCCATGGTAGTGTTATATTCTTTTATTTATAAATAAATACATGTTATAATCTTAAGACACATCCTTCAGGTCAGAACAATTGATATAAAGGGCCACGTATGTGTTGTCATGAAGATGCTAAATGATTCTGGGACAATTTCCTGGACCAGGATTGGTGCCCGACTCCCAAATTCCAGGCAAAACCCCAGGCAAAATATTGTGTGATGCAAAAATCCTCCCCACTTGGATCCTGTACACCAGAGCAAGATTAGACCTGTATTATGGACAACTCAAAAATAAACAATAACTAGACTGAGGTCATAGCCCTATACCGATGAGTACAACCCTGGTTTGAATTGCTTTTCCTTTTCTTCTCAGTGGGATTAGTCCTACTCAAACAAAGCTACCACACACACTGCCATGGAGCTTTAGCCAAGACACGGCGACCCTCTATAGGTCCTCCGAGGCTGTCTTTGCTCACAGGAGCAGATCCCTTACCTACCGGGCATATGTCAATGGTTGATCTTGAAGCTGGTGATCAGCCCGAAGCTTACTTGACAATGCCACAGTCAAAACTCTCTCTGCCACTGACTTCAGTCAACCCACAGCCACCTACCAGACGGAACCAAGCTGCTCCTCTGGGCTTCTGAGACTTCGCGGGAGGAGAAGACTTCATCTTCCTCCCACAAATGGCTGGTGGTTTCAAACTGCTGACCTTGCAATCACCAGCCAACCTCCTAGTTCAATATGCCACCTGGTTCATAGAAGCCAGGTTAAGGTCAATTCTAACCCTATTTCCTTCTCAATCAGTGGTTCTTATGACCCTTTCATACAGTTCTTCATGTGGTGGTGATCCCCCCAATCCCCAACCATAACATTATTTTCGTTGCTACTTCATAACTATCATTTGGCTACTGTTACGAATCGGACTACCCCTGTGAAAGGTTCGTTTGGCCGCCAAATGGATCGCGACCCTCAGGTTGAGAACCGCTGCGCTTAATGATGTTTCTGAAAGGAGACTGGAAAGTGACTCCCTCGGGAGGAAGGACTCCGTGCGAGGACACGTTCACAAGCAGCCATGGAGCAACAAGGCTTCCCGCAGGCCGGAGACGCTAGGAGACAGACAGGGAAGGGTTCGTTTCTCAGGACCCTCAGAAGGAATCTGCAAGCCCTATTGCCTCATTCGGACTTCCAGCCTCCAGAACAAAGAGAAAATAACTCTCTATTCTTTAAGGCCACCAACTCTGTGGTATTGTGTTCTATGGGCCTTAAGAAACGGAGCGACCCTGTTGGTGAGATGCAGTCTCCAGCAATCGAAAGAGGACGTCCACACAAAGTTCCTCAGCAAGGGACAGCATCAGAAGCAGACCTCCTGGCGGAGTGACTGGAAAGTCTTACGTCTTTTGTACTGGGACTGGAGACTGGCTGGTGTAGTTGGTTAAACACTGGGCTGGTAGCTAAAAGGTCAATGGTTTGAAACTGCCAGCTACTTGATTAAAGAAAGACAGGATGGTTGGACTCTGTCCTATAGGGATACCAGGTGTCAGAACTGACTAGACAGCAACGGGCTTTTTATACATTGATGGTGTGGTAGTTACTTGAAATTATTAAGCGTAAAGGGGTGGAGTTTAGCCTGTCAATCAGGTCATAGCTTGATGACCTCATTTGGAGATGCCAAGGAGATAAATAGCTAAATGGAGGCAAGGCCCATACTCTGCTTCAACTCCCTGTAAGGCATTCCTGTTGACAAGCCACATGAAGCTACACTGATGGAACCAGAGCCCTGGAGCTGGAGAGTCACGTACAGACTCACACCAACATTGAGATGCAACCATCACCACTGGATCCCCAAGAGTTTCTGCCCACTGGCCTGCGATCTTCCTGCATTTGGTGTCATTGCATGTGTTGCATGAGTCAGAAGCACAATTTATAGACCTGTGTCAGACATATGGGCTAATATTGGAATTAAGGATTAATCTGGTCTGGGCTGGGATGCTTTCTTAATATACAATTAATCTTTGATATAAAGCTCTTTCTTATATACATGAGTGTCTATGGATTCTGTTTCTCCAGTCTACCCAGACTAACACAGCTGGGCATGTCCTTTTCTATGGCAGCTATCTTGAACCCTTAAACATATTTTGTCTTCTTACTCCTATAGTCTCAGCCCCTGGAGCCCTCCACCTCCGGTAGGTAATATGTTTTAACTTGTCTTTAAGACTGTCGAATGTCACCAGGAATGAACGACCAGTCACTGGGACCCCTGATGCATCACCTAACTAGAGATTTTGAATTTTCCTGGTGAGCTACACACTAAATTGCTAACTACAGGGTCAAGGGTTTGAAACCACTAGCCACTCCCCGGGAGAAAGATGAGGCTGTATAATCTGTAGAACTTTAAAGCCTCAGGAACCCCCAGGGCCGGTTCTCCCTTGTCCTATAATGTCCCTGTGAGGCAGCATCGACTTGGTGACAGTGAGTTTTAGGGTCGCTGAACTCTCTTTGTGTACGCATTCCAGGTCTATAGTTCAATGGTTGCTTTCCAAAATAATACTAAGTATCATTTTACTCTTCAAATTCTAGCTGCTTTGGGCCACTCTGCCCGTCTGTGGTTCTCTTCATTTTAGCCAGGCTGCCATTCTTCAGGGATCCCCATCTCTGGAGCACCCTTTGGAAACTCTCTAGACTGTGAACCATAATCATGTTTACTTGACTGCCCGCCCCACTCTCAGAAATCCTGCCCTGTCCATCGTCTGAAAGGATGGCCTCATACAGAAATTACCTAGTGACTGCCTGTAAGTAGAAGAAAGGAAAATCCTGGATGATGGGAAAGAAATATAGAGGCACCAAAGAGAGGTGAGAAATTGACAGGGGCAGGGAGGAAGAAAGGGAGTAAAGGATGGGCCAAGCTGCAGGCAGAAGATGGAAGGCAGAGTGGGGAGGTAAGTTGTCCATTAGGGGAAAGCAAACTCCACAGGAAACTACTGTCTGGACCATCCACAGTTCTGGGAGCTGAGAGGCTGGCCAGCAGAACATTGCAATACCAAAGAACAGAGACAGCACAAGCCAGTGCAAAACCTCAAAACACAGTAAGGGCCTGGGGTAAGACTGAGAGGAAGAGACTAAAGTCCAATTTTATTTAACGTCTTCATGAAGGCCTCTTTCTCTCCAAGCTTGCAATAAATGAACAGTGCCGGAGAGTAAAGGAAGTGGACAGCAACTGAGGTTTTTAACAAAAAACAGCCATGCCTAGAAAGAGCATGGAGCAAGTGGGAGGGAGCTGGTGTGGAGGTGGCAGTGGGACGAGGGCTGGTCACCCTCTTCTTCAGGCAGACCGAGGACCTGCCTGGCCTGGGCTGGGTAGTCCTTGGATTGAGTGCTCCTGGTGTCTGGGATGCTGCTGTGGACTATTACCACCTGTTCCTCTGTGGGGCCAGTGCAGTAGGGACCAGGAAGACAGTGATGCAGACAGCACAGTCGACGGCTCTCTGAAAGACTGGGTTTCAGAGTCCACCCAGAGTTGCTTTAGAAGACCGAGCTCCTTCCGAGAAGGCAGTGAGTTGACATCCCTACGGAGCACAGTGTCAAGGTGAGTCAGAACAGGCTTGAGGGCACCTCGTAGGGCGGCAGAAAGAAAGGCAGCCTTGAACGACCCTTTACCTTGGCACCAAGGCTTGACTCTTCGCTCTCAGTGGGTTGGATGAAAAATGTTGATCTGAAAATTCCACTAGTGCTCAAAAATATCTACCTAGAAGGGGTAACTCAGGGCTGAAAAGCAGATTCAGCTGAGAAAGTGAAAGAATCCCCTTTGACCCTGGACCAGGAATGTGAAGAACCTTGCTAACAGGCAGAATGCATGGAAGAGTATGTGGCAGGTGCAGGGAGGTTAAACTTGAGCACGCTATCATTTGATCGCCCTTATGATCCATTTAAATTTGGGGTTTTCATATTGTCTGCTTTCTTTTCAATTAGGATTTTTATCCGGTTAACTTAGTTATTCTTGTTGTTCTGTGTGTTTGTCTGTCTTTTCACAATTTTCCTGTATATGAAATCCAGGATATGCAATTCTATAGAGACAGTACTGGGATTAACGGTTCCTTGGGGGGTATGACAGGGGAGGTGGGCGGGGGTGGGGGACGTGAGCAGCTACTAGCAATGAGTACAAGAATGAAGAGACTCTTCTACATGGTGGTGGTGATTACACAATTTTAAAAATAAATCATTTTGGGGGGGCTTCTACAGCTCTTATAACAATTCATATATCAATTGTATCAAACACATTTGTACATATGTTGCCATCATCATTTTCAAAATATTTTCATTCTGCATGAGCCCGTGGTATCAGCTCCTATTTTTCCCTGCCTCTCCCCACCTTCCCACCCTCATGAACCCTGATAAATTATTATTATTGTCATGCCTTATAAGTGTAAGATATGAAAATTCTTCTTAATATAACTGAACGATTGACTTGTATTATAGGTGGATTCCATGCCAATGAAACTGTTTTCCAAAAAAAGAGGACAATGAATGGATAAGAAAACAAATCAACATTGGCTTTTTCCACATGATAACTATCAGAAACTACACCAGAAAGGACACCAAGCCGGGCCACTGCTTCCCCTCATAGCTCTTCATTCTTCCTACCTACTGGGTCCCAAATATCTTCTTACTCTCTTCTCACAGGCGAGAATCCAATCTATGTATCTGCTGCCCACTCTCCTAAGCTCCCTGCCTGGACCATTCTCTGCCATCGTCAGAGTAAGCTCACCATGTAGATGCTATTCCAAAACCCAGTGCCACACAGATGGAGGCTGACCCACATCACAGGGATGGGAATGACTCAGCCTGGGCCAGGAGAGAGCCACGCATCAGACTCAAGCTGCTTCACTTCTCTGTGCCTCAGTGGACCCAGTAGACACACAGGCTTTCCCATAGGGGAACAATTCTGGGGAAACAGAACTTCACTGACCTTTGCTTACATGACATTTCAAGTCCCACTGCTGTTCCCTCTGCCCAAACTCCTCATTCCCAGATGGTTCCAAGCCAACCCCTCCTCCCTGTAGCCTTTCCTGGAATGGGTTCTGCCTCTTCTATCATCCCATAACTACCCCACATTGCACTAACATCGCTGTTGTTGCTGCTAAGGAAGTAGGAGTCCATTTGTACTCAGAGTAACCAGAGGGGACTGAGTGACACTGACCCGTAGGGTTTGAGAGGAAGGAACTCTGGTGGCAGAGTGGGTCACACACCTTTCAAGGAGCCCCCGGGCAGGTTTAAACAGACAATGTTCCATCCAGTGACCTACTGCCCAGGGACTTTTATACCGGCACTAAATTATTGGGATCTTCACAAAAGAAAATGTAGGATTAAGCAAGAGAGTATGAGAGGCTCAATGCACTGAGGTTCTCCCTCCAGAGATTCCTGGTGGAACAAGTGGGTTATGCATTGAACTGTTCATTGGAAGGTCAGCAGTTCAAACCCACCAGCAACTTGTGATCAACTGAAAAGCAGTGGGGTGGACTGGGTGCTAAAGTTTTACAAGAGCGAATCTCCAGGTCTATTCTCCCAGGGGCCTCTAAGGGGCTTCCACTCGCCCACCTTTCAGTCGGCAGCCAGTTGATGACCTTTTGGACCTTCTCAGAATTGTTTATTATACTTGTTACAAAATATCTTTTTAATTTTCTTTCTCAGTAGGTTCTATGCTCTTAGATTGAATTGGATCTGTTGGGTCAGGCGTATAGCCATCGCCCCTGCAAGCGAGCCTAGCATCTCAACAGAAATAATTTCCGGCTTTCAAATGAACGCATTGATGCTGAAAAGACGTACCGCAACTGCCAGGAGCTCGCTTGATTAAGTGAACTGAATACACAGTGACATACGCAGAGGAGAGCACTTCAGCACCATTCATGGGCATGTGTGATTAAAAGGGAAGTGCTCTGTGAATTTTCTGAAGTTCCTCGTATATGAAATTTCTAGAAGGGTTGATACTGTGACTTTAATATTGACTACCATCAACTTACATGTGTAGGACTTACTGGCATCAATTTGGTTCCGACTCACAGGGACCTTATAAGACAGAGAAAACCTGCCCTGTGAGTTTCTGAGACTGCAAATCTTTATGGGAGTAGAAAGTCCCTTCTTTCGCCCCAAGAGTGGCTGGCGATTTTCCAACTGTTGACTTTGTGGGTTGGTAGTCCCAAGGCTAGCCCCTGTGCCACAAGACCCCCTATACATAGAACACACAGATATTTCTTTAAAGTGTGCTGTAAAGATTGTTTTGTGTCCTGTTTCATACCTTATTGAGCTCAAATTCCAAACTCACAGCAATAGAGTCAATTAGGGATTTTCAGAAAGGGATTCTGGTAAACACAATCATACAGTGAAGCAGTGAGGGATTAATCCATGAGAAGCCAAGAATGGCATTGTATGTAGTTGAAAAAGTGGTCGCCTTTTGTGCAGTGACAGACAAGGGGAATCAGCAATTTTCCTTTCGCCAAAGGACATTTGGTTCTATATTCCAGAAAGCTGCCAAACTCATTTTGATGGTAAATTCCCAACAGAGCTAAAATGCCATGGGGAAAGAGAGAGAGGACAGAGACAGATGTGTTCATTGAAGAAATGGCCTAAGATGGGAAATGCTGCTTCACACTAAATATGATGACATTTAGCATGCGACACCTATTACATATTATTGGAAACTAACCAGGCCATCGGGAAATAATGCATCGGTGTATGTAAACAGACACTTCCACAATCCGGTTTGTGAAATGTGATGTTTATCTGATTGAAGACACATCTGAAGCCAAATGATGGTCTACAGTAAAAAGGGAGTAACAGGAAGGTTTTTCAATCTGTTTCTTATCAATGGGTTAGTTATTAATTTTAGTATCAGCATGCTTGGAGGCTGAAACTTCTTGTCTTCCATTTGCTTTATTCTATCCCATATTTGTAGAAATGGTATGTAATATCGAGAGAAAAAAGCAAATAAGAAAACGGTTCATTCCCTACAGTTAAAATGAACAACAAGTAGGATCCCTGCTATAACTCTCAGTGAAATATCAAAATTAGCAAGGACCATCCACTTTTACAAATAAAACAAGGTTGCCTTTGGAAAGTATACAGGTTTACATAAAACCCAAATCCCACTGTAACTGAGTCAGTTCCAACAACGCTACTGTACAGGAGTGCTGAGGAGGGGTGAGGGGGGGGCGTGTAACCCAGCCATAGATTTTTACAGAAGCCCAATGTCACAACTTTCACCTGCTAAGCAATTGGTGGATTTGAACCATTGACCTTCTGGTAACAGTCGAACAGTTTAACCACCATGCCACTAATTTCCAAAAGAAATCAAACTCCCTGTCCTTAAGCCTATTCCTATTCACAGTGACCCTAAAGGGCAGCGTAGAGCTGCCCCTGTGGGTTTCTGAGACCTTTCGTCTATAGGAGAGCAGAAAGCCCTGTTTTCTCCCCAGAGCTTGTTGGCTGGTAAATTTGTGGTCAGCAGCCCGACATGTATCCCACCACCCCACAGGGTCTCCTTAGCGAGTCATATAAATTCATGGAACTGTTATATTAACCACTACTTTACTTTTTGTGGGATTCTTTTTCCACTTTAGATCATATAAGGTTTAATGAGGCTTAAAATAAAGGTGTCCACTCATCCTAATCATGAAGATCAGACTTTGATAGCCCAAAACCGTGGATTGAGAAAAGCTCTGTCCTTTCTATCATAGGAACAATGACTCTCAAAGCCACCACAGAATGGGGATACAAATTGCCACATTCGCTGAAAAACTCAATAAGATCAGGTAGAAATAAAAATGCAACTGGTGAAAGTTCCTGGGCAGCGCGTGACTGCAAACTGAAAGGTTGGCAGTTCAAAAGCCCCAGTAGGTCCGTGAGTGCAGATCTGGGAATGTGCCTCTGCACAGGCTAGGGTCCAGGAGAGCCCATGGGACACTTCTGGGGTTAACTGAGAGGGTTATTATTGTGAGCGGCAGGCTTGCTTGGATCCGTAATCAGTATTCGTGGAAGCGATGGTCAAGGAAAATCAAAGGACGTAATGCTCTAAGTAAGTCTACCACAAAGGGTCCCTTTAGAGTGAAGAAGAACAAAGATGATGGCAACTCTTTGGGGGTTAGGATTTTCATTCGATCTCCCTTTGGGCCTGTTTTAAAGTTACCCCAATGTTGGTTCCGGTTTCCTGTTCAGCTGAGGTTTTTTTTTTCCGTTTGATTTTGAGAGTGGTGTTAGCTTGTTTGTTTCTCTGCTTTTTGCCTTTGTATGTGTGTCTGTATATGAAATGGAGGGCCCGTGAATCTACAGAAACAGGAAATAGATGAACGGTTTCTTAGCGGTATGGCAGGGGAAGGGGGCGGGGGGAGAGCTAATAACATGGACTAAAAGCAAGAAGAAATTGTCCTAACATTGACTGTGGTAGTGACTGGACAATTCTCCTTGTTATGATTCAAAATCATAAAAAAGAATGTCGCTCTGAGCACTAAAGTGCTCCTGTCCTTAGCCACGGCATTTCCAATCGCCTCATAGGCATGGGAAAGTTGGACACTGACTAAGGACGACCAAAGAAGAATCCATGAATTTGAACTATGACACTGGAGAAGAATAATGAACATGCCATAGGTGGCCAAAAGGACAAACCGATCTGTCTTGGAAGAGGACAGCAAGAATGCTCCTTAGCCTCAACGATGGTAAGACTTTGTCTCATGTACTTTGGACATGTTGTCAGGAGAGATCAGTCCCCGGAGAAGCACCTCAGGCTTGATAAAGTGAAACGGCAGGAAAAAAAAAGAGGAAGATTCTCAATGCGATGGAATGACACTGGGGCAGAAATAATGCGCTCTCACATAGCAATTGTGAGGATGGGTGAGGCCATGCAGGGTTTCCTTCTCTTGTCCATATGGTCACTATGAGTCAGAATTGGTTTGGTGGCACCTAACAACAACACCAACAACAATGTAATGTCTGCTACATCGGGAAGATAAACCAGTAAATATTAGTTATTACTAATCTAAAATTGAGCAAAAGATACCGAGCTCAAATCTTCCAGTTCTCATGAAAGAACCTGATTATGAGAACCTGAATAAAACTCAAAGCTCCTAAAAGGACTTAGACTCAGAGTGGCCTTCGAATAGGGATCCCCAGACTGTAACTCTTTACAGGAATAGAAAGCCTGCTCTCTCTCCTGGGGTGTGGCTGGGGTTTCGAACTTGCAGTTACCAGCCCAATGTACAACTACTAGGCCATCAGGACTCTGCTCCAAGAGTTCTATTTAGTAGAGTTATTTTCTTTCATATTATTTGGGGTTAAATACAATGATTGACAAAACAGCATAGTATTGTCGTGTGTCTGAGAGTGAAGTGTGAAATTCAAGCTCATTACAAAAAAGTAGATATCATTTTTATCACCCTTGAAATCCATAGAGGCTTTCTGAAAAATGGAGTTAGGATAATTCCATCAAGCATATGATGTCAAATTATTGTTGTTGTTGTGAAGTGTAATCAAGTCCATTCTGACCCATAACGGTCCTATGCAAAACAGAATGAAATAGTGCCTGGTCCTGTGCCCTTCTTCCGACCTGTGCCTGAGACCATGACGGCAGCCATCTCATTGGCGCCTTCTTCCTTTTTGCCACACATCCACTTTCCCAAACATGATGTCCTTTCCAGCGACTGGTCTCTCCTGATCCTCTGTCCAAAGAACACGAGAGAGTCTTAGCCATCCTGGTCTCTAAGGAGCAGTCTGGCCATACTTGCTCCAAGACAGAGACGTTTGTCTCTTTCACAGTCCATGGTACTTCAACATTCTTCACTCGCACCACAATGCATCACAAAGCATCATTTCTTCACAGGCCTTCCTTATTTAACATCCACTTTTCAAATACATAGGAGACAGCTCAGAATCCCATGGCTTGGGAGGAGCTCTCACCTTAGTCCTCAAAGTAACAGCCTTGCTTTTCAACATTCCCAAGGGGTCTTGTGTCGCTTTACTGAATGCAACACTTGTCTTTTGTTGACCTCTCCACTGCTGCTCCCAGGAGCATTGATTGTGTATCAAATTAAGCTTCCCTTAATTCCTCATATTTACAAGGTGTCGATCAACTTTTATAATAAGCATCATTTGCTTTTTAAAACTCTCCTACAAGGCTGAAAACCTCAATTACAGGACTTACTTTAAAGGTGTTTCCCAGATCCAGTAAAGAGTCTCTAGAAGAGAGGTGTTCAAATTTTATGTTGAATTAATTTTCTCTGAAGGGATGCTTTGAAACCTCCAAATTAAGTTGCTCTAGCTACATCTATTTTGAGCATTTCAATAGACCAAACGTGTTGTGGTTTGCCATATACACATATAATTATTTTCAATTACAAAAAAGCCCACAATTTTGTATTTAGAAATTTCTTTTTTCAGATGGTAATTGAGAACTTTAATCTGATCCCGTTTGTTAAGTGCCTAGTTTTGGGTAGACTATTTTCTGTCTCTTAGGTCATTTATGATCTCTTGGAAAAAGTATAGCCGAAGTGCTCTTAAGGCAGGCATGGCAAGGCTATGTCTTATATATTTGGGACACATGTTCGGAAAAGACCAGCCCCTGGAGAAGGTCATCAACAAGATGGATGGACACTGTGGCCTCCACAATGGGCTCGGGCATAGGAACCATTGTGAGAACAGCGCAGGACTGGGCAGTGTGTCGTCCATAGCGTCGCTATGGGTCCGAACTGACTCGGTAGCACCTAACAACCACAACAAGCTTCTCTCTCTCTGGTGGCTAATTTTAGTGTTGACTTGTCTGCACTATGAGGCTCACTCTCCTGTTTGGTCAAGCACCAGTGCAGACTTAACAGTTACAGATGAAACAGTTACCTGCGGTGTCATCAGATGACCTTAAGTAAAGGGTATTCTCGGTGATATGCCCAGGCCTCAACCCAAAAGATGACAGCCTAAAGATTGAGAAGGAAGTTTTCCCTGGAGTAGTACCAGCTTCCAAATGATAAGGAGACATGTTGCCAGAATTTCTCTGCTTTTCCAATCTACTGACCTATGGATTTTTGGACACAAGAAGGCAGGGGTCCATTTCCAGACTATTTCCTGTACAACACATTTAGAACTTGCCAGCCCCAACTACTATCAAGATAAGTCTGCATAATCAATCAACGTCTCTCTATATAGTGATTGATAGAATTACTGGCATCAAGTCAATTTTGACTCATAGTGACCCTAGAGGACAGGGTAGAATTGTCCCTATGAATTTTCCAAGGCCGGATTTTTTTGATGGAAGTAAAAAGTCTCATCTTTCTCCTAAGTAGTGGCTGGTGGTTTCTTACTGCAGATCTTGTAGTTAGCAGCCCAATTCCTGCCCCACTAAGCCACCAGGGCTCAGGTAGCTGGTAGGTAGCTAGATAGCTAAATGATAGCAAGATAGATAGATAGATAGATAGATAGATAGATAGATAGATAGATAGATAGATAGATAGTAGGTAGCTAGATAGATCTTACTGCTTCTGTTTTCTAGAGATTCCTTTAATTTTCTTCTACTCACTAGTGAAAGTCTTTTTTTTAAAGCTTACAATTAATTAACACTCAAACATATAAGTGAGTCAGCTTAGCAGAGGGTTCCAATGAGGATCGCTGGTGATATGGAAACCATAGAAGGATGAACTACTAACCAAAGGAGGGGTAGTTTGAACCCACCGGGTGCTGGGCAGGAGAAAGAGGTGGCATTCTGCCTCCATGAAGATGTGTGGCTTGGATGCCGACTAGATCCGTTTTACTCTCTCATAGGGTTGCTATGGGTTTGGCCAGCTCTAAAGAAAGGTGGCCCAACAGGATGCTCAAATTATAGAACAAGTGTCATACATATAAGCCAACCCACTGAGGCAAAGGGTAGCTGGGCCTGGGGGTGGAAGATCATACTCTAGGAGGGCACCAAGCTCCCATGGCTTAGCTGAGTTCTCAAAGACAATGTTATAAATATCTATTTGGTGAGTCGTATGTTAGTCTGGGTACATTAGAGAAACAAATCCACAGAAACTAATATTCATGAGAAACTTTTTTATAAAGGGCAAGTGCACATCAAGAAAACATCCCAATCCAGTGCTGCGCAAGCCCACAAATCCAACATTAAACCATATGTCCGACACTAATCCACAAAGTCCTCCTCCACCTCATAAAACACATGCAATGACGCTGACTGCAGGAGGAAAGCCGATTCACTGAACGTGTAAGCATCTCAGCACTGGCAGGGGTCTCCACTCGGCTGCTCCAGCACCCAGGGCTGCACATAGGTAGGTTCAGGTGACTTCCCCTCGGGGTTGTCTTGCAAGAAGAGAGCCTTGCCAGCTGAAGCAGGGAACTGGCTAAGGCAGCTGCACCCTGGTCTGAGAACTAGAAAGGCAAAACTCACAGAGCCATTTATCTCTCTGCCCTTCAATTAATCCCGCGTGTGTTTATCGGCCAGGTTGGCACAATAAACATTAACAACCTCAAGTGGTGACTAGGATCTTTGAAATCTGTGAGCAGCCACCTAAGGGGCAACTATTGCTCTCTCCACATCCACAGCAAAGAAAAGTGACAAATGGAGAGACGTATTAAAACAAGTAGTCTAATATAGTCGTGCACTAATGGACCGTGCTGGTGACCATGTCCACGCCCTGAGAGGAGAAGAATCAGATAGGCGAAGCTGCCCCATCTAAGTGCTCTGAGAGGGATTCCGTCAGAGTGTAAGCCTGGGTGGGAAAATGAAGGAGCACAGAGCCCCAGTGTCAAAAAAGAGACCAGACTTACTTGTCAGAAAGAGACTGGTGTAACCCCCAGACTAAGGCAGGTTGGCCACCTCAGTGATAGAATAATCAAACAAGTGAGCTCAAAACAGCAGCATCCTCTGAAGGACAAAGCTCAGGGGCCGAGGAAAGGAGGAGGGAAGGGAACAGGATGCAGAGGCAGGATGTGGGGCACGTGATGGGACAGTGAGTGGGTTGCAATGGGTGAGTCAGTAAGTCCGTAAGTGTATGATTGCTGAATTCATAACTATGATGTGCTCGGCAAATTCCCGCCTATTCACAATGAACAGGTTGAACAAAAACACAAAGAAAGGTTTGGAACGTTGCCTCCCAGCATAATGTCTTCTTTTCAGAGTAAGTGACCTGCCCACAAGCTGCCAGGAATCTGATGACCACAGCGAAGAATAAGACCAATGACCACAGCGAAGAAGACCAACTTTCTTTTCCTTGTTCCGTTCAAGTAGAAGAATCCATTGAAGATGGTTTTGCTGGTGTGTGTGTGTGTGTGTGTGTGTGTGTGTGTGTGTGTGTGTGTTATAAATACGAGAGCAAAATTTTTCCTACTGGTAACTTGAAAGAGAAATGAATACCTATTACTTCAAAACATTTTTTGGTCACTTTTAAAACAAGAGCCTACCACACACAACTCACAACAATTCTTCTTAAGACAGAAATATGCCCATATGAGTCCATAAAAGCTATTATCTTGTAATTTGCTGCCGGAATGATCGACTTTTACTCTTAAATATTCTCTTTCCACCCAGGGAGCTTGGGTGTCCTGCGGAGATTTTTTTTGGTGAGGCCGTTTTCTTGGAAGAACTTCCATTCTGTTGACCACGCTTTATGATTGTCGTCATGACTGTATCAGTGCACTCAGATTTCCGATGAATCCTGATTAGCAGTACACTGGCGTGTTCGCAGAGCCTACCCACATGGAGAGCCCAGAGGAAAACAGGTGGTCTTGCTTTTACATATTGCCATGGGAGAGAAATGAAACCCAAGGACAGAAACAAAATTAAGTAAACATTGATATAAATGCTCCCCAAGTTATTATTCTCATCTGCAGAAATAATTATGGTCAGGTAGAGCCACGAGCATAGGTCAAATTATCTCTACAGATTAATGAAAAGTGTATGTTTTCATTTCTTACCAAACAACATTCAGGCTTATTTGTATGTTCTGTGTGTTCTTGTTTTGCTATATGTTGAAGATCATGCATGTGTTTTAAATTAAAATAGCACAACTCCCATATAGTTCTATTCTCTTATTTTAATGTCATGATTGTTTAGTCTATATTTACTTTTTTATGAAATTCACTCTGTAAATTATCCATTTATAAACATATATTTCTCATTAGAAATCTGAAACAGAATCATTCTCATTGTTTAATAAGCCATATGTGCTGCCATTTTTTTCTTATTTGAAGGTGCCTTTAACCCATACATTAGTTTTCAGTGTGGTATAGAAGTGTACAATTTTTTCCCTCTTTTGAATAGTTTGTTCATCTTGGAAAATGAAGTCCTAAAGGCAAACATTGCAACATGTTTTTAAAACCTCAACATTTAAATCCCATCACACAACTGTTGCATTAAAATGAATTAATTTGTAAAACTAAACATACATTTTAAACTTCCAGATTTAGGTTTCTGGAGAGAGCTAGGTAACCCTATAGCTCTCTACGCTGTGGTTTAGAATTTTCTAACAGTCTGCTTTGTGGGAAGGGACCCACACGGGGGGTAGCCATGGATCTGAATCCCATCAACTCCATGGCATGGACAGCACCCTGCCCAAGGCTAAAAACAGGTACAAAGTTTACAAGTCAAAATGTAGAATCACTCAACCATTACATCCTCAGGATACACAAATTAATTTAACTGAAACATGTATCGCCCACATCAAGATTATAATGATTTTAGAATCTGATTAGAAATAAAACCACAAAATTCTCTTTACCACCCCCAATGCAAAGTGACCCAGCACAGGTATCCAATCAGAGCCAGCCATGGCTGAAGTACCCAACACCTTCAGGATCAGCCATAGAGACTTCCCTTGGAGTTCTTTGCTTCCCTCTACCTCCAGTAAGCCACCTCGGGGCCCCAAGTCCCCTCAGGTGTTGCATTGTCGAGATGCAGACCGCCTTTCATAAGATGGTTTCCACATTCTTGGGAATCCATGTACACTTTGTTCTGGTCTAATAATCTCATTAAGTGAGGTAGTGGCAGGCACCTTTGCCAGCTGCAAGGAAGGCAGCATCTAGTGTGGAGGAGGAGGGCAGGGGAGCAAGGAGGGGGAGCCTACTTGTGGAAGGAGGCTGTTGCATGGGACGAACTGGTTCATCAGGAGAAACCAGCCATTGCATGAGAATCTCTGTCTTCACAAAGTGCAGCAGAGTTAAACAGAGTTGAAAACGGGGGGGGGGGGGGGGGAGGGCAGTTAGAGATACAGTGCAGACAATGATCCAGGGCTATTCTAGCAACAGTTAATCTTTGTTACTTCCACCAAAATGACTTTCTCCAATGAGTCTGTATAAAACCACTGGAGGACGATACTGATTGGATTCCGCTGTGATGACTGTTGGCAGAGTTCATTGGGATTGCCATCCTGCTGCTTATAACATGAACCATCTCAGAAGGGTAGGGTGGGTAGGGTGGCAGGTCTTACTACCAATCAATAACGAGGAACCATGAGTGAAGCACCTCCCTTGGTTCCCAAATCCTGCATATGGAACCTTCTTGATCCAGGTAGACCTCGGTGATGCCAGAGAAGAGGCAGGGGAGCAGCCACGGCATAACCAGGAGCCAGAACAGGAGACAGAGCTTTGAATTCCCCAGCCCACAGATGAAGTAGAGA
Source organism: Tenrec ecaudatus (assembly GCF_050624435.1). Lineage (NCBI taxonomy): Eukaryota > Metazoa > Chordata > Mammalia > Afrosoricida > Tenrecidae > Tenrec > Tenrec ecaudatus. Next base: position 203,460,915 of record NC_134532.1, read on the forward strand.
TGAGTGCTTTGGGGCAGGAGACTATCTTGTGGAATATGTTACCTCTGAGCACTTAATTTGGGGAACTGGTTTTGAACCATGGACCTGGAGCCAAGTCCTTTGGGTTGAAGCTTACAACAGAGTGGAGCGTCCCCTGGGCATTTATTGGCAGCCCTCAAAGAGATTTTTAAAAATTTTTTATCATAGCCCAAGCAGGCTAGAGGCCAGGCCAAGAATCTCAGAGTCACAAAAAGCTCAAGTTAAGGCACAGAGAGAAGAAACTGTAGTGATTGAACTACTGTGTCCTCAACATTTCTCACCTGAACTGTACCTCTTTAATTCCCTTAATAAATCTCAGAGTCATGAGCATTGCCTGTGAGTCCTGTGTGGCCATTGCCATGAATTACAGGATGCAGGCACAGAAGTGGGGTGAATCGGGTTAAAAGGGATGACAGTTGCAGCCATGTCCCATGTCTGTATTGTGGCAATCAGCCTTGGGAACCAGAGGAGATCAAGCAAGGCCCCCAAACCATTTTCGTGTTTATTTAGAGTCAAGATAGAACAATCACTGAAACGTTTGAATACGCTTATTAAAAGTTTATAGAAATATCTAACAAAAAATGAGCCCTAACAACAACAACAAAACAGCATTTACTGAGGAGCCCTCATGGAGCACAGTGAAGTATTGGGCTACTAGCCCAAAGGTTGGCAGTTCAAACTGCCCAGGCAGCTTCAAAGGTGAAAGATGTGGTAATCTATTTCACTGAAGATCAGAGCCTAGAAAACTCTTAAGGGGCAGTTCTGCTTGTCCTGTGGGGTCCCTATGAATAACAAAGGACCCAATGTTACTTAGCAACCACAACATTTGTTATTCAAAAGATGTTTATAATGTAAAACATGTATTGACTTCTTTAAGAAGTCAATTTTGGCCATTGTAATTCTATGTACATCCAGCAGGAAGTCCATCACTCTTAAAGCACTGTTGCTCTATTACCACCATCTTTCTAAATAGGGCCCTAGGACTATTGATGATATACAAGCAGGGTGTTTACCAATATCTACAGAGGGCCTAAATTCTAAAAATGTTCATGTTTTCCCTCCAATTTAAGCTTTATTTACAAACACACACACAAAACGACTTTGATCATTAAGCATCAACTATTATAGTTTGCTGAATTTGTTTTCTCCTTTTCAGAAACAAGTCTGGTTTGCATCCTGTGGCATGACCTTCTAACAACATGTCGATTCCTTCAGATGGCTTAGCTGTGGGCTGCTCTCATGTCAATCAAATCACCAGTGTCAAATGTGTGTAGCAACATCACCTACTTGGCTGGAAGTTCCTAAGAAAAATGAAAAGAGGCAGCAATACTTTCATGCTGTAGGAAAGTGCACCTGCACCCCTTCCCCAGGCCACAGAGTGCTGGAAAGTCAGACAAAACTCCAGGGTGCCCTTTGAAGGAGGCCTTCGGTTACTCTAGTAAAAGGAAATGGAATATAATCAATAATTTCCCAAATTATTGTCTACGGACTCGGGTTTTGTAAACAAACTTGTGTTTTACATACCGTTTGGGTGGTTTTCAAGAGTTGTTTGTTTATGATCCTTGAAATCCTTCCTTTGAAAGATTACAACTGCGAACACCCACAATACTTCATTCTCATAGGAGTCCAGGACATATTTGTCATGTGGGTGGATGGTTGGTTGGTTGTACAGATAACTGAGTGGTTGGTTATGTGGACGAGTGAGTGGGTGAATAGAGAGGTGGAAGATGGGAAGGGGGAGGGAAGGAGGAAGGACAAAAACAGCTGAGTGGATGTTGAGTAGAATATGGAGTTTTCAAAAAAAATTCTAGAGACCTTTGGGACACAGTTTGAAAATTGCACAACCCTACGGTACTCAATAGTGATATGTACTATTAGGTAGCTCAACAATATAAAAATATGTCAACAATACACACATTTTTATAAAATTAAAAATAGACCCTTCAAGGAAATGAATTGCCAAACATTGGGCATGATAATCGTTTGCCAATCAGCTCCGAGTAGCCATTAGAGGTTCTCTGTTGATAAAGGAATCCCTGAGTGGCTCATAGATAAGTGCCCAGCTGCTACCAGAAAGGTGTGTCCTTATCCACTGAGGGTGCTTCTGGAAAAAAAAAAAGAGCTGTTGGATCCACTTCTGAGAAAGCATTCATTGAAAAGCACTTCAAGTGCGGTTCTACTCGGAGACACATGGGGTCATCCTGGGTCAGAATCAACTCAACAATGACCACTTTCTCCAGATTCATCCAAAACGGGCAAGGGGATTAATTTCCCACCCACTGTGTAACACGATGTTAAATTTTGAGTACATTTCCTAACATTCCTATCCTTATTTTATTCTTTATGAAATAGTAACCATAGCTCACATGGTGACTAGAAATTTAAAATGAATTCTTACCTATACTTTAATAGATTAAATACAAGGAGTAGCACCTAGTAAGCACTAAATGAGACTCATTAGGTAGGGGTGTGTGTGTGTGTGTGTGTGTGTGTGTGTGTGTGTGTGTGTGTGTGTCTGTGTGTGTGTGTGTGTGTGTGTGTAGGGGAAGGGGGACTTATACTACTTTTAAGCCAGGATATGTTATCGTATACAATTTTTAGCAAGTTATATTAACATATACTATTTATTCTGTACATCCAACCCTTTATAGACCAAATAATCTTCTAAAATTTCATTATGTTTACAGCAATTTTCATAATTCTTCGCCTTAGGAATACTACTTCCCAGGAAATATCAAATAAACACAAACGTCCCTGTCTTTGTTTTTAAAGACAAAGAAACCCCATTGGATAGATATTAAACACAACTCATTTGCACATTATTTTCAAAAAATATTTTCACACTGAGGAGAAAGCAGCCTATCTTGCAAAACAGAAAGGCAATCATTTTCCTGATTTTTCAGAAAGAGATCCCTGGGATTCCTGGAAGTTTGTTTGTTTTTGTTTTGTTGTTTGTTTTGCTTTTAAATACAGCCAACATCAGACATTCAGAATTCTGGGATGAACTTTCATCCAAAGTACATTAACAGATGATATGTTATATCATTCAATTAATCCTTCTACTCTTCTTAGTTTTCCCCTCTGACAAAGGAGCGTTCAGTGCCAATCCTCCACTTGTCCCAAGCTCTGCCTGTGCATGAACCCCCAGCCAAACGCCCTCCCACTGAGTCCACTCTGACTCAGAGCGGCCCTAGAGGGCAGAGCAGAAGCACTTTAACTGTTTAAGGGAGTAGAAATTCCCATTTCTCTCCTGAGGAATGGTTTTGAACTGCTGACCTTGTGGTTAGCAGCCCAACGTGAAACCCACTATGCCACCAGGGTTCTGCATGTGTAAGACAGCTGTCGTGGACATTTGGTGATGAAAGGAGATGAGGGAATCACTTAGAAGTTACAAGGCAAAGATCTGGCTTGGGCTGGCTTCCTTCCCACATCTGGATACTTGTGACATGACACGAACGTAGAAGACTTCTGCTCATCAGCTCTCCGGGGAGAAGGGATGAAGTACACAGTGCCATGCAGCAGGCATTCCATTAATATTCTTTTAAAAATTCATTTAATTGGTAGATCTTAAGCATTGCAGAGAGATTAGTGGGGCGGTCAGCTAATCATTGAGCTACTGACCCTAGGTCAGAGGTTCAAACAGCTCCTCAGTACTCCAAGGAAGATGAGCCCATCTGTTACTATTTATAAAGTCAGAATCCATAGAAGAGTCAACTACATGGCAGTGGGTGGGGTGGTTCATTTCAGAGAGATGACTTTGGGACTGTTGACCAATGGTCAGCAGTTGGAAACCAGCAGCTGGTCCACCGGAGAAAAGCCCTGGCAATCTGTACCTGTAACACTGAGAGCCTAGAAAGCCGTAGAGGGTAGCGCTAATCTGTCCTGTGGAGTCCGTGGGAGTGCCCAGTGAAAGGACGGCACACACACACAATAACCACATCGTTCAAGGGGCCCTGCTGATGGCACGGTTAATACCTGCGCTGCTGACCAAATGCCAGTTCCGCAGGAGACAGATGTGGCGATGTGCTTCCATACAGGTTACAAGCCTGCGGGGGAGTTCGACTCTCATCGGTTGGAGTGATTCTGAGTCAGCATTAACTCTGCAGCTGCAAACAATACTGCCTCTCTTTTAGCTGAGCCAACAATGGGAGGAGGGCAGGGCGAGCAGTGAGTCTATCACAGGCTCCGAGCTTGAACAGCCGCCCCCCCGCCCCCCACCCACCCAAGAACTCCAAGTGACTAATGATTGAGTCTAAGAACCAGACCTTCTCCTCTGTGGTGCTCTGCCTTCTTACAATGACTTTCTCTGAGTCAGTTTCTGATGACTTCTCAGGTCTCACTGCCATGTCTTTAGCAAAAAGCCCTGAGCATCTTCTGGACCCTGGTGCCATGAGACCCTTCAAATCAAAGGTCAACGCTTCCTGACTGATCTTACAAGACTTAAATCTCTCCCCCTTAACCATGTCCTCTTGATGGGCACAATGCGATCTTTCCAAACAGAAAGTGGTCCGTTTATTCCCCGTATACAATAAAATCCAACGTGGACACCGTGGTATCCCATTGCGAGGCTCTTTGTGTGAGGAAAAGGGGAAAAAAAAAACAGAGAAAAGGCTTCTCTTCAGTTGTTACCATATTGGAACTGTTGTTGGTTTGGGTACGTGTCACTGAGTCGGTTCCATTGATTTTCAGTGGCCTCTTCTTCAGAAATGGACAACCTAGTCCTGCTTCAAAGGTTGTCCTTCGTCTGCTCCATGGAAGCTTGTACACTTTGAGTGACCCTGCTGGCATTCAAAAGACCACTGACCTAGCTTCCAGCATCACAGAAACATACAAGCCACCGCGATACAACATGCTGACAGACGAATGCTGGATGCTATAACCAATCATGTGTCATTCACTGCACACGGATTTTACAAGACAGTTTTGGAACTAAAGGTCATATAATCTTAAGAAATACCACATTTAAGCAGTTTACAACTTTATAACATAATAATCTGTAATACAAACTGGTCGTAAATATCACTAAGGAGCAAGTAGGGTCTGGAAATGGCAGGAGGACCATGGGAGCGGGAGGGGGTGACATCACGGATGACCATACTGTGCGGCACCAACCCTAGTGACAACATTGCACATGCCATCAGATATCGCACCTTCCTGTAGGTCGGTAGTTCAAAACCACCATCCTCTCCTCAGGAGAAAGATGAGGCTACTCATCAACTCCGTCAAACACTACAGTCTCCAAAACCCACAGGGGCAGTTCTACTCTCTCCTATAGGGTTGCTATGAGTCAGGATCGACTTGATGGTAGCGAGTCATTTTATAGTAGAATATAGAAAATTTCTAATGTTAACAATGAAGGGGAATTAGATCTATATGCATATATTTATAGGTTTAGTATTAAGGTAGCAGATGAACATTGGGCGTCTACTCAAGTACTCCCTCAATGCAAGAACACTTTGATCTATTAAACTGGCATTCCATGATGCTCACCTTCCCAACACAATTACTGAAGACAAAGTGGGTGCATAAGCAAATGTGGTTTGGATTCTGCCTCCCCTCTCCCACCAAATTACAGATACAGAATTTACTGATGATCAGCTTCCTATCAACATGACATGCCAAACAGAAGAGCCCCTAGAGTCCCCTGTGGTCCATAACAATGGCTCAGCATTAAAGAAAACCCCGCGTGTGTGCTCAAAGCATGTAGCAAGATGCCTCTGATGTCCTCTTTTGCCTTGCTCCCCAGTCAGCCATGTAATACAACCTGTCTGTTCACTTCCTGAGATTCAGATAACCTTGTCTGAGAAATCACCATGCAGAGCCTATGACTGACTCTGTGGATAACTTGGGATTAGGGCCTATAGAAGGAGAGAGGATATGAAGTCATCGTCCGCATTTCATGTGACCAATGATTTATACCCTCAGCCTTACAAACAAAGTTGGAAATAAATTCGGATGAGTAAGCCTTAGAGGCCCGTGGCTGTATAACTTTGAAACATTAAATCCTAGCAATTAAAATGCACATATTATTGGATGGAGCTATTTGAAGGAATATGGAAAAGCATCAAATAAACACGAACACACATTTTCATAGACTGTTATCAGCATTTAACCAATTTAATCTGTATACTAGAGGACGGGCTGGCAAGTCAATTCCAACCCACAGCAGCTCTGAAGGACAGAGGAGAATTGCTCCATACAATTTCCTAGGCTGTGATCTTCAAGGAAGCAAATTGCCTCATTCTTCTACCGTGGAGCAGTAGGTGGGTTCGAACCACAGAGGTTTAGGTCAGTAGCCAATGTTTTAAATACAGCACCACCAGGACTCCCATATACCAACAGAGATTGGCATAAGGGATCTTACTGGCAAAACAGCTATTATACCAGTATACTTTGTGGTAGTCAGAATTTGAGGGTATATTAGGGCTGGAGGAAGGGACAGCAATGATTTGAGGGACCAACTGATTTTAAATATAAGTAAGGCATAGTTGATTGGTTGGACACCGACTAAGGAAGACTGAAGAAGAACTGATGCATTGGATTATGGTGCTGGTGAAGTGTATTTTAAGTACCATGAACTGACAAAAGAACAAACAAATCTGTCTTGGAACAGCCAGAATGCTCCTTAGAGGTAAGGAGGTTGAGATTTCATCTCACCTACGCTGGACATGTTTTCAGGTGATACATGTGCCTGGAGAAGGACGCCATGCTTGGTAAAATAGACGGGCCAGCACAAAGAGGGAGGCCCTCGATGAGACAGAGTGGCACAGTGGCTGCGACAATCGTCTCCAGCATGGGAACAAATGTGAGGGTGACACAGGGTTGCCCAGTGTTTCCTTCGGTCGTGCATAAGGTTGTTCTGGGTTGGAACTGACTCAATCGCACCTACTAACAATATAGCTGAGGATGCCTTTCAAACAACAGTACAACTTTCCTTCCATAACTTATGTTTCTAAACAATCATTTCTGTGTTTCTATAACAACAGCAACAAACGTAAGCACTGGACTGCTAACCTCAGTGTCTGCAGTTCAAAACTACCAGTCCATTCCGCAGGAGGAAGAGGAGACTATCTGTTCCCATCGAGATTTACAGCCTCCTAAACTCTTTCAAACAGTAGGAGTCAGAATTGACTTCATGGCAATAAGCAGAAAAGGGGGGAAAGGAAACCACACGGTGCTACTCAAAACAGCAACACCCGCTTCCTTTTTAGAATGGCAAATGGTATATCCGTACTATGTGCAGAAACCCCAAACCAAACCCACCCCATCAAGTCCATCTACCTCATAAAAATCCACTGCGGTGAGTCAATGATGACGCAGGACAGAATTGAACTTCCCCTGTGAGTTTCCAAGACTGGAAATGTTCATAGGTGCAGGAACCCTCCTCAATCTCTTGCAGGGCCGTTGGTGGGTTCAAACGTCTGACCTGGCTGTTATGAGCCAAATGCATAACCCACTATGCCACCCGGTCTTCAATCTAACTCCATTCTAGCGAATCACAACCCCTACACAGAGTTTCTAAAACTATACATCTGTTTGAGAGGAAGCAGCCTCAACTTTCTCCCAAAGTGCTGCTTCTGGTTTGAAAGGCCCATACTTCCCATACTTAACCTCCTGGGACCAAATCTTTAACGCACATGCGATGATCTATTAGTCACTTTGCTCTTCACTCTAGGGGCAGAGAGACAGCTGGAAGGGCTTCTGAGTTGTCATGAAAGCCTTACAAAGGACAGGAAAACGACTCAGACATTTCCCCTTTGGAATTCTCTTCTGAAGTGGCTGAGTTAGACTTGAAGGATCCAATAGCTAAAAAAAAAATCCCGCAAATGGTATACCTCTCAAGACAGACTCTCAACAAATTGTTGTAGAGAAAACAAGAGACGTGGTGGTGGCAGTCAGGAAGAGCCAGCTCAGTCATGTCTTAGCAATTACCTACCTTCACTTTTAACAGACTGAAGAAGACTCCAAGCTAGAGGCACATTTATCACAGTGGGTGCCAGAGAGCTGGACAGAATGAATCAGTGACACAAGAGCATTTGTCCCAATGTGGGACCAAAATGACAAAAATAAGGCTGACATTAAAACCCCATCAGAGTACTTAAGTCTCCCAATCAAATACTCTATAACCTACAAGCTCGCCCATTTAAAAGCTGGAGGGGCACAGGAAGCAACCCTGCTGGGTACAGGGCCAAGGTTACCCATGGAGAAGCTGTGGTCCTTCCTTAAATCCATTTTGAAAAAGTACCTGCATTAAAACACGTCATTTTCAAAAACGTTCTTCCTGATGATGCCATTTTTGTTTGTTTGTGTTCATTTGTTCCGGCAAGTGAAAACTCTCGAAAGTTGTTGTTTGGTTTCATCTTAATATGATCCTGAAGACTCTGGGCAAACTATTTTTTTTTCTTTTCTTTCTTTCTTTTCTTTCTTCCTTCCTTGTTCCTCCTTCCCTCCCTTCCTTGTTTTTCTTCTATGTTTACAAAATTATTTCTTTAACTAAGGAAATTTCTCATGGAAACACCAGGTCCTGTATTTTCTACCCATGTAAGGCCTGGTCATGCAAGTAGGGTGATGAGCCTGAGAGACCTTAAACCGCCGGAGAAGAAGTGCTTCCAGTCTACGCTGTACCAACAGAAACAATGGCTCAAACCTGGGGGCATCTCAGAAATGCACTGCGGTTGTGGGTTCCCCCTTTCTTTAAAACACACATGCATGCACACACATACACATCACGGTTGACTCCATGATCTGTTGATGGTATTCAAAGCCTTGGATACTGTTTCAAGGCTGTTAACCCAATGGTGTGAATGGAATGCTCCCCACTTTCTTCCCCTGCAATCCACATTGGGAATGGGGTCCACTAGGCGGTGTGGCTCACAATGCACTCACGGGGTTCTAGTGATGTCTCTCAGGCTTCTGGCACCCTCCATTCTAGAATCAGTCTTAGTTTGGAAATAGAAGCACACCAAAATGAAAATGGATGCATTGGAATTATGACACTGCCAGCGAATGCAGAAAGTACATGGACTGCCCAAAGCACAAATCGGCCTTGGAAGAAGTCCAGCCACAGTCCTCCTTGGAAGCAAGGATGTGACTTTGTCTCTCATTCTCTGGACCTGTTATTAGGAGAGACCAATCCCTGGAGAAAGAATTCATGAAGAGTAGAGGGGCAGTGAGGAAGACCTTGGACCAGACGGATTGACACAGTGGCTGCACCAAAGGGGTGGACTGTAAGAACGATTGTGAAGACGACACAGGACCAACTGGAGGCAGGTTACCGTCCAGTTGTACATAGGGTCACTGTGAGTCAGGTCACTATGAGTCAGAACTGATTCAGTGGTACCTAAGGCCATCAGTTAAAAATTGATACGTGAAATGAAATCCTGGGATGTTTGGCTGGGATGTCAACGAAGGAAGGGAGTGGGAAAAGATTGCCTATCTTTTTTTTTTTTTTGTACAACTACTACTCGATTTGTTCTTTATTATTATTATTAAGATTGCCTATCATTTTCTTTAATCGTGGAAAACCATCCATCTTAGAAAATTGAGGTGCTTCTTCTCCATATATTAAGTATAATTAGTAAATAGTATTCTTTAGACTGGCTTTTATCCGTACAGTGATTACTTATTCATGATCTCATGGTACTGAATGACATTCCAGTGCAAACTCCTCATTAGAAACAGAGCCTTAATAATGAAAAAAATCCACTAATTTTGCAATTGTTGAGCTTATTTTGCAAGTCCAGGACTAGTACAAATATTGAAATCCTGGGCAGCTAACAGAAAAGAGAAGGGGTGTGGTCCAAAGAACATTTGAACTGCCAGACACATGTCTGGACTAGGGCCTGGTGATTTGCTTCTACAAAACCACAACCTGGAAAATCCTCTGGGGCAGTTCGACTTTGCCCACGTGACCTCATGAGGCAGAACTGAGAGGAAGCAATCAACAAACACTGCTGATTTCTTCTTCAACAATATCATTTACAGCTCTCCTGGGGCTGGGCATTTGAAATAAAAGCAAAATCTTACTTACAATGGTTGCTCTTTCATCTGCAATATGACAATATATATTTTTTTCATTTCCTATCAATCCAATGCACCCAGTAAGCTTATACATTCAATAACCTGTAGGCCTAAATATTGATACTTACAATTTACTGTTTTCTTGCCTATTTAAGGGGAAAAATGTTGAGCCTGTAAACAATCAAAACTACATCAAGGATCAAATCTGAAAGTCGAGTAATCAAATAACTCCTGCGTACACACAGGTGAAACTCAGTCAGAAAAGACCGTCTGAAGCAACCCACTTGGAAGACCTTCCAAAAAGCATGGCTCAAACTACCTCCTGAAGAGTCCCCGGTCTCTAAGGAGGAAGGCTCTGTTTTCATTCCAAGGCATCTTTTCAAAGGAGCTGCGTGTGGAGACCTGGATTTGTTAGTAAGGGCAGTATTTCTGATGCAAACTATGCTGAAGAAAGTGCGTTTTCTTTCCTCCTTTCATGTCCAGTGTCTTGAACACACTTTCTTACAATCAAAAAAACCACCCATCGTGTGGCCTCTGGAAGCAAGTCTACAATAGGAAATGTGAGTCCTCATGAAGCAAGGCATTACTTTTTTTCATCAGATGAAATAAAACGAGATTTGTTGTCATTCTCTGATAAATTCAGAAAGCCCTCAAAGGCACAAATTACCCCCCCCCCCCATTGAATTGCTTTTCAGTAAAAGCAACCTAGAGAAGTCGGATTCATTTACAGGCCAGGACTCAAGTCTTATCTGTTTGCCAGGAAAGGAGGTGTTTAACAGTACGATTTAATATTCATTCAGCTGGAAGAAATGTGCCACATATTGAAGCTATGTGAGATGCTGCTAATTACACACCTGTTGCTATGGTAATTTTGGAAGCTGCGGGCAGATCTAATTCTCAAGCCAAGCCTATAAAATCACCTGGCCCAGATTTGATCACTTTAATGAACTCAAAGACTAGGAGCAAATTCTTTCAAATTATTTTTGAAAATAAATTGAAAAAAGGAGGAAATGTTCCTCTTGCTATTTTTTCTCGTTCCTGCCATTCTCTCTCTCTCTCTCTCTCTCTCTCTCTCTCTCTCTCTCTCTCTCTCTCTCTCTCTCTCTCTCACACACACACACACACACACACACAGCACCAGCCCTGTCCATTGTTTTGTTTTCTTTTTTGAGTTTTTTGCTTAAAAAATTCTGAAAGTAATTGTATCGACTCCATTCTCATATGCCTGCAGCCACGAGGCTTTGTAATTAGATGTGGGACACTTTGCTCAGGGAGACTGAGTTCTGTAGTTTCTTCACCCATTTAACCATGGGCATTGTTTGCAAACCCCACTTACTGAAAAGTAAAGATCTTTAGCCCATGCTGGGTTCACCCAGGCACAAAAACATGACTGCTTTTCTCGCTTTAAAGTCTAACAAGGTCCTTCAATGAGCCCTTGCTCCATGCCCACTCCATGAAGAAAAGGCTTAGGTACTTTGGGGGAAAGCAGTCACTGAAAGCCGGGGACATTTTTGAGTGTCCTGAAAGACTGCGCCTGGTGACTGCACAGTTGGACCAGGAGTCCATGCCCTTGGTCACCCAATCCGCTCAGGCCCCAGATTAGGACTGTCAAATTGCGTCAGGACTCTGTCTTGAGTGCTCATGAGAGTGCTTTTAATCCCCCAAGGTTTTCTCAAATGTCACAGCCATCTGGAGGGGAAAGAGCTTCCCTGCTGGGCTCTGCTGGCCACAAATTACTTTCTAAAGAGGAGACAACAATAGCAAGCAGTTAATAAATATTTGATTTTTTTTATTTCCAGAAAAAGAGGTTTAAAAAAAACAAAACCAACAACAACACCGACTTCTCCTGTCTTCATTTAGTGTCGTACGCTTTTCCCCGCTTCGCGCACACACAAATATGACCAATTAGTGCCTGCCTGGAGCTCACTGGGAGAGCCTTGGGGGGGTTCGTGACAGAACTTTGCAAGCATTTTAGTGAGTGTGTGAGGTACTTGGGGCGAGCGCTCTTTTGTTCTTCGCAAGTTTCTTGCGGTTTTTGAATAACTGGCTGTTTCATCCACTACAAAGGAGCGTGATTATTTGTAGGTCACGCAAAGTGCACATTATTAAGTGGTCTCATCTAGTTCCGAAGTTGAGCGTGCAGTATTACCAGAATCTCAGAAAACTGGAGTTTAGAAGCCGTGAAAGCTCAGGGCGGCCTTTCTTCTGAATCCCCACTGTAAGTTCTGAAGGGAAATCTGGTTCGAGTTTCCGCGTTGATTCGAGGATATTACTATAATCCTCTTCTCTAAGGAAAGTCACTTTCTCTGCTGGCAGGAAACACAAAGCCCAGAAAGCAGCTGCTCAGTCTTCAAGGAGCACTGCCCCGCAGCTGCAGCCGGGAGCCATAAACTTCCCAAGGCCTTACCTGCTGGCTCCCAGTGGGTGAGAAACAGCCAATGGAAGGTCTGTAAAATGCTTGCTCCACCTGGTAGAAAGGGTGCCCGTGTTTTCCCCACCCTCTGGGAGCTCTATCTTGCTCACCACCATTCTCCATCCCCGTGCGAAGGTCCCTGCCTTGCTGGTGATGAAGTGTTTTGTAAATAGCTTTATATATATATATATAAAATGTGTGGAGGCAGAGGGGAAAAGGGGCTCACAGTTTACCTTCGCGCCACTGTCACGACAGCCCCTTGGCTAAGGAAACCTTGGGAAGGTGTCTTTCTGAAGATCAAAACACGCGTGAGGTGCGCAGGACCGTCAGTCCAGCGTTGAAAATAAAGTGGGTTTTCTGTATCTTTGTTCTGTTTTGTTTTTGTTGGTTGTTTCGAGGAAGGTAAAACTCTAGCTTTGTGGAGGCCTGAGGTTTTGTCTTTGCCAAGCATTTCTCCTGTCAGAAAACAAAAAACGCTAAAAGATGAGAAATCAATGCAAACTTCATTCCAAGATGCCACCTCTAGGTGGCTGCGGAAAAAGAGGAAGCGCCTTGGCAAGATAGACTGACAGGGCTGCAACAATGGCTCAAAGGTAAGAACAATTGTGAGGACCTCACAGGACCAGGTGGTTTTCTTTTTGTTGTAAATAAGGTCTCTAGGGGCGGGGGGCCTGTACAGACTCCATGGCACTGAGGCCGATAGCTGCCAGGTCAGCAGTTCAAAACCACCAGCTGTTTTGTACAGATTTACAGTCTGGGAGCCCCACAGGGGGATTTCTCCCCTGGCCCGTAGGGCCATTCTGAGTCCGAATGGACTCTGGTTTGAGTTAAAAAAAAACAAACCCAGCTCCATTCCAGAATAAAGGCAAGATATAACGTAGTCCAAGAATTCATTTCTACCTCTCCCTACTCTATTGCTTCACTCAAATGGCATTTGATGATTATATAATTGCATAAGATTATTTTTGCCTATAACATGTTTCTACATAATAAAAAGGTTCACCTAAGTAAATATTTCTGAACTGGTTTGCCGAATCATAATCTGAAAAGTAGGCTACCGAAGGAATATACAGTGTGAATTTGAGAAGTAGTGAATTTGAAGGTCTCAATAAGTATTTCCTTTCCAGCTGCGAAAAGTTTAAGAGCCCTTTACCCAATTTGTCCTAATTTACATGTCAACCTACCTTGCCCTGGTAATTAAAATTTACTAGGCATTATCAAAAGTCCTGTACTGTTTAGCTCATAGTAACTGAAGGGGGTGCGGGAGTGAAGGCGGGACAAAATCTTAACTTTTGATAATAATTGCCTGGAAAATGAAACAAAACAATGTTAAACTGTCTAACATCTGTTAGACACTGGTCTTAAAACACCTCTTAACTTTTTATACTCATGGAAGGTTGCAAACCAGCTTTCAGTGGGCAGAATCCACAGGGGTGACAGGCTTGGCAAAGGGTGAGTGGAGTTAAACAATGAACTACCCAAATGATTTTACGTTCAGTAAGTGGCATACTAAGTGCATCAATACGGCATTATTTCAATCAATTATTGGAAGGCTAAGGGGGATAAAAGACGTCTGTATACAAGAAAACCATACACACCCAGAGACAAACAGCACTGACATTTTGCTATTCCGCAGATACAATGTCCTTCCCATGCTTGCTCTGAGAGGGGCTGGGGTGGGGGTAATAAAATATCTGCAGAGTTAACAAACCAAACTCAGGCATGCAATTTTTACATTCCCATCAAAGACTAGGTCAGGCAGTAACAGCCCCCGTTTGGGAGACCAGCATGGGAACACACAGAGCATCCTCATGTTGGGAAATCTAGAGGCACTCATGATCACAACCAAACAGCTCCGCCACTCAGAGGATACCCCACAGCTCGTTAGAGTGCCGCACCCTGGTGCAGGTGCTGGGATGGGTTCTTTCAGACACTCCACATGCACGCATGGCCTCAGCCCCCGGGGTCAAAACCACGAGACAGAGGCAAGCCATGGTTTTGCCACAAGCAAAACACACCACCCTCAGTTCTCAAAAATGAACAGGTACCATCAAGATGTGTGTCAGCACAGACAAGACCTAATTATCCGGGTCGTGCTAATGCGCTTCAAGTAGTTCATGTTCAGGGTTAGCAGGAATTAAGGAGACGAGATTGAAACGAGGACTTTACCTTTTTGTTGCTATTATCTTTACAAGTTCAAGTATCCATTTTGGTTTTGGTTTTGAATTCCGTTTCTTGTGCTCTTGTGGAGAATATACACAGCAAAACAAGCACTCGTCCGACTGTGTCTATGTGCACAATGTTCGTGACACTGAGCACATTGGTCATGTCATGGGCACCCCTTGACACCCTCTTTTACTGAGCGGTTCCTCCCTCATCATGTACACTCACTGTCTCCTAAGGACCCCTATCTGGTCTCACCTGTTACTCTTCTTAACTGGATGCCAACCAGCTAATTTTTAAGAGTATCATACTTAAATTTCAGACCTGATTTATTAGTTTAGCTAAACTACCATCCTACGAAGACTTTAGAGATGATTTGGTTGTAGGGGGAGAGGGAATCTCAGGGTACGAGTTCCAGAGGTTCCTCCCTCCTCCATGGCTCCAGAAGTCTAGAGTCAATGAGAATCTAAGAGTCTTTTCTGAATCTTCCTTCTTCCTAACAAGATTCTTGGACAGAATCTTTGATCAAAATATCCAGCAGCGACTAGCCGGCACCATTCAGTTTCTTCTAGTCTCAAGGCCATGTCCGTGGAAGCAATTATACATTCCACCCACTCCTCTTATTCTGACTGTATTTCCCCCCTTGCCATTTCCCTGAATAAATACCAATTGTGTCTTGGAGGGCCATTTGCAAGCTCTTAAGACACTAGGTAATATACAAGGAACTAGGTGATAGAAAGTAGGGACTAAACATAGTTTAGGTGAATTAACTGGGCTGACTGAACAATATATTAAATATGCACAAAACAACTTTATCCTTTAATGTCTTCAATATCCTTCATTTTCTGAACTGTGGGAATTAGACTGTAACAGAGATTGTTCTGCACCATCAGCAGGAGTGAGGAATTCAATAAATGATGAGGACTGTGTAAGACGAGCTAGTGACATGATGAGGATAGAAAATCCAAAGCAAACCCAACTCTCTCGTACATTCCAACTCCTGACCACCCCAAGGGTTTCAGAGTAGAATGCACATGGGATCTTCCCTGGCTAAGACCAGTCACAAGGTGCTGACCAGAAGACCTTGGTGCTAAGGCACCTCTGGGTGGACAGAGAACCATCAACCATTCTATCGAGCACTTAACCATGTGTGTCACCCAGGAGCCCCTGGATAATATATGATGATCCATTACAAGGCATACCTGAACTAGAGGCATAGAAACACACTGAACTGAGGCCAAATGAAACTTGAACTTGCTTTGGAAACTTTACTGATTGCAGATCACATTTGAGAGGTTGAAGACTATTGACACTAGGCCATTAAACAGAAACAACTAAGGTGAATGGCATAATCAATGAGAAAACCCTCTCAACTGCTGTTAAGGGGGGGAGGGGGGCACTTCAGGATTAAAAGCAGAGCCTCCCTCTCAGTATTTTTTAAGCTATGTCACACATTGTTAAGTTTAAAGCAACAAGGCCTTAGACTTCAGAAGGTTTACAATCTAAGTGAAAAATGAAAGATGCTTGCACACTTCTCTTTGATGTACATCTGTACCTGCATCTTCCAGAGCCCAGAAAACAGATACCACTATCGCCAGCAAAATCAAAGCAAACCAAACTCACTGCCATGGCACCCACTCAGACTCATGGCGACCCTGTAGGACAGGACATGCAGAAGTAAATATGAGATGCAAATACTGAGATAGGCGCCTGCTCTCAGGAGGACATTAGATGATTTAGGACTCATACCAAAATAATAATAAAAATAATAATTTAAAAAATCAACCCCACTGCCATCAAAGTAGATCCTGACTCAAAGCGATTCTCTGGGACAGAGCCGAACTGCCCCTGTAGGTTGTACTGTTCAGCTGTAAATTTTCAGGGGAATAGAAAACCGCATCCTTCTCCTGAGGAGTAGCTGGTGGTTTCAAACTGCTGACCTTGAAGGTAGCAGCCCAGGGCTTAACTCACTATGCTACCAGGGCCTCTTGGGACTCCTAAGATCCAAGAAAAATAGACAATCCACTGTAGAGTCGTATGATTTCTGTCAAATAGTAGACTGGTGGCATTCTTTCCTGAAGGGTAGAGTGTAAGTGGTCCCACATCTGGTCCAGGATGCAGAAGGACTCAGACGCTTGTAGTGGGATGCCCCACCAGCCAACACCTCTTAACTGAACTCGCCACATATATCCATCATTCTGTTCTCCTTCTCCACCCAGATTTCTACTAAGATTTTTACATGGAAAGTGCCTAAACTTGTGTGGTTCCTTACCTGTTAACTGAGGGACTCTAAAGAACTCCCATAGGTTCCGCAAATCTTAAAATTGTCTACAGAAACAGAGTGATTGGTACTCAACATCTATTGGATACTACACCAAGCAAGCACGTTTGAGTCAGTCACAACTCACAACAATATGGTGGTCATTCTACATTCCCTTGACGCGGTATCTTTGCAAAGGTGGGTTTGCAGTGGTTGTAATTTTCTTTAAAAAAAAATGCATTACTTAAGATTTTTTAAAAGGCAGACCAGGTATCAACCCTAACAATAATTTAAAATATCCAAAGCATCAAGAAGTTGTTCAGAGCTCAACCAACATGTACACACGATCCCCATCAGGAAGTCATCATCGCCATTAAAGAAAGAAACCAAAACATTAATTGTTTTTCACTTTACGTGTGTTATTTTATCAGCTACTTAACCATTAGGGTGTAAGGCCTCTGAAGTTGCTTGGATTAACAAGATAATAAGCAGCAATGTACCAAACTATAACTCAAATCTTTACTATGTTGACTTAGCTAACAACAACAACAAAATAATAAAGAACTCTTAGGCATTTCTTTCGGATTAGAGGCACCAGGAACATAACTAAAAAGCCAAGAATGTGTAGAGGCGACTTGCTGGTCCACATGGTTTCACCACACAGAGTGCAAATTCAACCACATTTCCCTTCAGCATCCTGGCTGTCCCCTTCCTGGTCCGCGCCCTCACGTGGCATCTGAAGACCCCACATCCAGGTCAGGCCTTATCTGCATTTTCACTGCCCTCCACCCAGCCTTTGTTTTTGGTGTCTCAGCCCTATTCACTTACTGTTGCAGATTTGAGAAAGTGTCATAGTGCATTTCGTCTCACAGTTCTTTCTTTTAAAAGGCCTCCTGTCCCCAACTTTGCTCATCCTATTCTTTCTCATCCTATTTCCCGTGCTGCCTCTGGCCTGGAAGGGGTCCTCAAAATCCAAGAAAGCAAACCTACTGCCATCTCATCTCAGTAGACTCACTGGGACCACCTGGGAAGGGCTAGGGCCACCCTGTGGGCTTCCGGGGCTGGAACTGTTTACAAGAGAAAGCGCCGTCTTTTTCCTGAAGGTGTCCTGCCCATGTGCAAATAGGTCACATGCTCACTTGCGACCTCAAAGTTGAGGGTCCTGTCCACCCAGGAACACGGTAGGCTTTTCCAAGTAGGCATTTCAGGGAGTGAAATTAGCCGCGGCCCCATATGTGCCAAATGAATTAATCCTAGTGAGAGGGGACTGCCACATCTTCTTCTGTTTAGGTCAAAGAAGAGACATGAGGGAGATCATGTCCTGAGAGGGGGGAGGAATTAAAAGGAGGGGGTATAAACTCTGACTTTTAACTCACCCAGGTTCAGGAGGATTAGTCTGATTAAAGCCTCTTGTGTTTGACTAGGTGAGGGCCAAAGGTGAATATTCAGAAACTCGTTCACTGGAGTAAACAGGATAAAGGATTGCAGTTGAGGTGCCAATGATGTGGGCAAGATGTGAGGAATTTAGCAGTCAAAGGAAAGAGGAAATGTTGACTGACTGCAGACCCTCAAACTCTCCCTCAGTCAGTGTCAAGGGACAGTTGTTTCTTTCCATTTAAACCACAAACGCTCTGCCTACAGGAGTCCTGGCAGCACAGTAGACACCAGGCTGCGCATAAGAGGGACAGATAAGGCACTGGATGCCTTCGAGGATGAGAAAGAAGAGGATGAACAAAGATGGAACAGGAGGCCTTTAAAGATAAAGGTATTAAGGCGCATGCACCAAAAGTAAAGGCTGGGCAGGGGGCAGTGAAAAGGCAGACGCGGTAAGGCTTGGTTGTGGGGTCTTTTGATGCCACATTACTGAGCTGGATGGGTTCAAAGCCACCCAAACATTCTGCAGGACACAGATCTGGCACTCGGCTCCCATAAGGCGGAGCTTTCGAAGTGCCTTAGAATCTAATCCAACCCATTCTGACCCTTTGTACAACGGAAAACAACACAGCCTGGTTCTTCTTCCATCCAGCTGCTGTTGCCTGAGCCCACTGTCCAGAGCACCCAGTCAATGCACCTCCTTGCAACTCTTTCTCCATTATCAAGACCTTCTGCTTCACCAAGCAAGAAGTCTTTTTCCAGGGACTGGTCTCCCCTGATAATGCGTCTAAACTACTGAGGCGAAATCTCGCCATCCTTGCTTCTCAGGAGCATTCTGGCTGTATTTCTTCCAAGCTGCATTTGTTTGTTTGTTTGGCAGTCTGTGATACAATATTCTTAAATGACTACCTTGCTCGTCACGTGAAAGCGGTCTTGTTCAGCAGGCTTGCCTGATGCAATATGCTGTTTGAACTTCTTACGACTGGTATTATGTGCATCCATTGGGGATCCTAGCAAGAGGAAATCTTTGACAACGTCCATCTTTAATGATTGATCATTAGTGAAATTTCATTATGCACATTTCTAAAAAATCATGCTGCAATCTAGCTGTGTATGCAAACAATTCTAATAAGTATATCTAACCCATAGAACATAAAATGTGAGATTTTATTCTTTGCTATGGCCATAGAAAAATTAATACCAATAATTTCATCTGATTTCCCAGGCAAAAGAGCAAACAGTAATAATCATTTTGGGGAAAATGCAATTTCATATGGAATTGTATGATTCTGTTTCATAAATATTAACTGACCAGAATCCCAAATCCTTACTTTCTATCAAAATCTACTTTCTACCAAAAGATTGTACAAGTATTCTAAGTACTTAGTGTAACCATACAATATAACGGATTAATCATAAATTACCTCTATGCCCTCTGGTGGCATAGTGGCTACAAGCTGGCAAGGTCCCCAGTTTGAAACCACCAGCTGCTCCAAGGGAGAAAGATGAGGACTTTTACTCCCCTAAAGAATTACTCTCTTGGGAACCCACAGGGACAGTTCTACCCTGCTGTGTAAGGTTGCTATGGGACAACATCCACTTGCTGGCAGGGAGTTTAAGTTATGCATTTCATCTGTATCAATTAATATCGATGAATCTCATCTTAAGTCCGTCAATGAAGTGCTAGTTATTTAATGAAGTGGGTTTCTTTTCTTTTGTTGATGATGATTTTTGGACCTGCACAAGTTGAGTAGGCTGAACTCTTCTCTATGAAGCAAAGGCCTGATCACCTTCCCTTACCCTGAACTGCTTTTTTTCTCAAATCATCACACTGGGTAGTCTTCCAATAGACTAACTGCCAGGTGGATTCATCTACTCAATACTGTGCCGTCCCTGGGCCATGTTAACCATTTCTTTCATTCTCTTTGAAAAGAAATCTATTAAAATGTTCATGGTAAACATGTCTTAAACACACCAAGTTACAGTACAGCAAACAATAGCTGCCATGTAAACAGTTTTGTTTTTTCATTTCCTGTTGGCCATTGGACAAAACTTGTGGGTCTAGTAGCGGACTCATGATAGTATCCCATTCAATTCTTTCTTAGTCACTGCCATCAATGGATTCAGACTCACAGGGGTGCTATGCTGAGTTAATTCTGACTCATGGCCACCCCATGAGTTACAGTGTGGAACTGCTCCATAGAGCTTTCTTGGTAGCACTCTTTACAGAAGCAGGCCCACCATTATTTCCTGTTGATGCAGGTTGAGTGCAAACCACCAACATTCATGCTAGCGGGCAGTGGTCAACCCCCTGTGACACCCAAGGAAGCAAACGAGAAGAGAATTCTTTCTTTTTGCCAAATTCCATGATGGTGAAGAACATTGGACAACAGCAAAGAGATATGTCTTGGAAGACGGTGAGACTTTGTGTCCTATACTTTGGGAAAAGAGAAGGCCATCCTGCTTGGTAAAGCACATGGTCAGCAAAAAGGCAGAAGCCCCTCACGGAAAAGGATCAACCCAGTGGCTGTAAAGATGGGCTGAAATGCAGCAAAGATGGTGAAGACGGCCCGTGACCACACTGTGGGTAGTCCTGTTGTTTGAAGGAAAAATGTTTGATCCTCATGCTTGATAAAGTGGAGGGACCGAGAGAAAAAAGGAAGGTCCCCAACAAGGCAGATTGACATAGTGTCTGCAGTGATGGCCTTGGGTATAGGAACAACCATCAGGAAGACACCTGGTGGTGTCTCCTCTGTTGTTCACAGGGTCTCTGTATGTCGGAACCAATTTTATGGCATCTAGCAGCAATAATACTGTGGCTCAGAGCCAACTCCACACACCTGTGCTAGTCCAGGTTAACACATCTAGAGCTACTCATTGGATATGAGAGAAGTTTATATCAAGAAGTGATGGTGCATCAATAAAACAGCCCGGCCCAGTGCACATCAAGTCCATAGTTGAACATTAGCCCATAAGTCTGATATTAGCCCATGAATTCCTCTTCAGACTCACACAGCACATGCAATAATGACGAATGCAGGAAGATCACAGGCCAGTGGGTGGAAAGTCTTGTGGATCCAGTGGTGGTAGAAGCGTCACTCTGGGTGCCATTAGCATGGCTCCATGTGGCTTGTCAACAGGAATATGAAGTAGAGAGAGAGTGCAGCCCCTCCTCTCAGGGGGAAGAGAGGAAGTTCCCACAATCCTCCTGGTGGGTGTGATCTTGTGACCTGATTGACAGGTTAGACTCCATCCCTACATTCTGTTGATCAAGGTGACATGAAATTATGTAACTGGCACAGCACCTGAGCCCACTGAAGGGGAAAGCCGATGTCCTTCTTGCTTTTCATTTCAACATATTTTATTGAACATCTGCGAAGAGCAAGGCCCCAGAATTTAAGGTATTAAGAGGGCTCCTCCTTAAGTCCTCTACTACAGTGGCTGCCCTTGCTCTCCATCCTAGGTCCATGTAGAGCATCTTTCTCTCCTATCAGAACAAGCTCAAATTGCACTTTCTTACATCTTGTTAATGAGGGATTACCCTGGTCTTTCTGCTTCTTCCTTTTTTCTTCCCCTGATCTCGCTCCAACTTTATAGATCAATAGACTATGCCATTGATCTATTGTTCATTCTTTACCACTCTACTGTTCATTGTTTCCCTGGCACCAAGCTTCATTCTGGCAGACAATAGCTCTGAACAAATCTTGGTTGAATATGTGGGCAAGTTAAGACTCCCGAAAAGGTGGATATTCTGAAACTACATTCTCAAAAGCTCATCTTCCCTCCCCCCCCCCAAATTGCGATCATATTCAGTGTGTGACCTTGGTGTGTTAGTTATTTCATTTTCATGATTGGAAACATTCTCAATCCTTATGAACGGTGAACTGTAGGCCACTTTGTCAAATAGAGCCAATTCTATTGTCTATTTCTGGATCAAGGAAACAATAGATTGATATTGGTTCTTCTAAAAACATACCGTATAGTAATAGACAAATCCCTCCCTTCACATAATATTATTTCTTCTTCTTCTTCTAGAAAATATTCAGCCCAATATTCCTGAGTATAGGTAATCATTCCAAAATCAGCTTCACTGTGTGAGTTAGGAAATAATGTTAATTTGCCTCGATGCTCTTTGTCCATTTCTATGATTTACCACCAGACTCTCCCCAGGAGTGTGATATGTAGATCGAGTTAACAGTAGCCCTCCATATTTCAGACTAAATGTGATGCTGAGGATATCTTGCCCCAAAGCTGACTGACATCGAAGAATCATGCTCTGGATCTCTTAGGGACAGACTGCAACAGTAGCTAAATTCACTCCAGAATTGAAGTCATTTTACGACCCAAAGGGGTGTCACCACAACAATGTACTGACAATTGATAAGGGGCTCTAGTGGCACAGTGGGTTAGCATCAGGCTGTGATCCACAAGGTCAGCGGTTCAAAACCACTGGCTGTTCCATGGGAGAAAGATGGGGCTTTCCACTCCCTTAAAGAGTTACAGGGTCAGTCCTTCTTGTCCTGTAGAGACCCATGGAGTCCCTATGAGTTGGCATCAACTCAATGGCAGTGAGTGAGTCCGTTAATTGTTGGGCTGCTAACCATAAGATGAGCAGTTGGAGAGCACCCATGTCCTGTAGGGGTTAACAATGAGGCTTTCTACTCTCATAAAGAATTCAAAGTCGCACTCCCTGCCAGCCAACTCATAATGACACTACAGGCCAGGCAGAACTGCCCCCTGTGGATTCCAGAGACTGTAACTCTGTATGGGAGTAGAACATCCTGTCTTTCTTCCATGGAATGGCTGGTGTTTTCAAACTGGTAACCTTGTGCTTAGGGGCCCAACTCAAAGCCTCAGTCTCAGAAACCCACATGGGCCTTAGTATTCGGTCCTATGGGGTGACAGAGAGTGAGAATTAATTCCTCGGTAGAGAGTTTGAGTTGTTTTTGCTAAGCTGGAGAGAGGGTAGCACCAGTCCGGCTTTTGTAATAGGTGTTTAACTCTATTTTCATCCTCCTTGTTCCTAACACAAGGAGAGAAAACCCCTTCTTTGTAAATCTGTCAAACAGTGACACTTTGAAGGGAAACAGTTTAAAAATGTATGCGGCATTGAAAAGGAATCATTTAAATGGCCCCAAAATAAATTAAAAAATCCTTGCTGGTGAGTGATGTCCTTGAAAAAAATCACCTAATAATTTATCCCAAATGAACATCTCTTTTCAAATGAGTGACGGTGGGCAAATTGTCTCCCCTCTCCCTTGGACTTACAACTAAGTCACGGAGCCAGTTTCCAGGCAATTGCACCCAATGTAAGATTATTTTTGTTCTTCTACTGAAAAACCGGGCAAATGTCTGAGCATTTGGAATATAAACAGATGGATACTACAACCCACTGTGTGCTTTGTTGTCAGCTTTCTTTTTTTTTTAAACCCAGGTTAAGAAAAAATAATCATAAAAGGTCAATGGTTGACCAGTTGAATAAATATAAAAGCCATTCTCTGTTAAGACCCATCTCTTCGCAGTCAGATAGCATACGGAAGTACTCGTTGCCTCATTCTGACTCAGGGTGGCCTCTTGTGTGTCGGGACAGAAGTGTGCTCCTTAGGGGTTTTCAAGGGCTGATTTGGGGGGAAGATCACCAGGACTTTCTCCTGAAGCACCTCTAGATGGACCAAAACCTCCACCCTTTCAATTAGCAGCCAAAGTCTTTAACCACTCACACCATGCTGTGATTCCCGGTCAGGTGCGCCTCCTGTTTTACAATTTCTTAGTAGTTCTATTCTCTGTAGTCATTTATATCAGCGGTTTCTCACCCTGTGGTTCCTGACCTCTTTGTGGGTCAAAGGATCCTTTCACAGGGGTTGCCTAAGACCATCGGCAAACATATATTTCGCATGGTCTTAGACACCGCTCCTCTATCGTCTCCAGGCGGATCCGCCCACATGCAGATGCACCCACATACCAGTACTCAGTGTGAAGACTGTTACCCATGCTACACCATGCTTCAAGACAAAATTTCATTTATTTGTCATTAGAAATAAATATTTTGCAATATATAATTACATATTGTTTTATGATTAATCACTATGATTTAATTATGTTCCATTTGTAACAATGAAAATACATCCTGCCTATCAGATATTTACATTATGACTCATAACAGTACCAAAGTTACAGTGATGAAGTAGCAATGAAAATAATTTTATGGTTGGGTTTTCTCACCACGTGAGGAACTGTATTAAAGGGTCACGGCATCGGGAAGGTTGAGAACCACTGCTTAATATGGAGATACAGCTGCCTGCCTGTTGGTTCTATTGTGGTGGCTGTGTGCCATTCTGGTGTTGGAAGCTATGGTACCAGGGAACAGGTTTCATCAGAGCTTCCAGACTAACAACAGACTACAGAGAAGGAATAAGCTGTCCACTTCTGAGGGATTAGCCACGGGGAATCTGATGAAGCAAAGCAGAAGACTGTCAGGTGTCGTGCTGAAAGATGTAAGAGTGTGTCCACTTCTGAGGGATTAGTCCCTGAGAACCTTATGGAGAGCAAACAGAACAAGGGTGGTGAGGATGGCACAGGCCTGGAGGGTTCTTCTGTTGTCTGAAGAGTCATTGTGAGTCCGGACCAACTGGATTGCACCTAACAACACAGTTATCTTTTAACCTTGAATTCTAGATTCACAAGTAAATTACAATTTAAACGATCCAAGTTCTAGTTCTGAACTACCTAGAGGAGGTAGTGGTTAATAAGTTCTGTGTAAAGGAGAATGGTGGCACGATGGAGTAAGCATTGAACTGCTAACCACAAGGTCGGAGGTTCAAACCCACCAGGTGCTCCATGGGAGAAAGATGAGACTGTCTATTCCAATTAAGATTTACAGTCTCAGAAACTCTGTTTCTGGGAGCCACGAGCTTGAATTGACTCCATGTGCCTTAAGAGTCTGTTTGTTTCCAATTTAAGTTATGTGTTACTTAGTCCGGCCTTCTGTAATTATACTCTCAATTAGAACATCTCATTGAAAGAATTCTAGTAAAATACGTTGAATGCTGTTATGAGGGAAAATGAAAAGCAAGCAGATAGCTGAACAATGAAAAGTTCTTAGTTTTTTTCTCAGGAGCCAAACCGTACCAAAAATGTAGACGGCACTAAACATTTTAGAAGAGAGAACCACGTTCCCATGTCTGTCTTGAGTGGGAAGTACTGCAGCGGGGTATAGTTGTTCATGGTTATTTCAGTGGGGAAGTGGAGACTAAGGGGGAGCCGTTGACGGGTTAAAGGCTGCAAGCACCCTTTTCACACTTAGCATGTGTGAAAGTGATCCCCTGTGGCCTTGATGGATTCTACATACAGCCCTGCATCTTCACTGTAACTCACTCACTGCCATGGTGTCAATGCTGGTTCATATGGACACCTGTTCTCATGACTATACCTGTGTTCGGAGTACAAAGCCCATTCTTTCTAGTCTTTCTCCATCAGAGCTGCTGGTGGTTTTGAACTGCTGGCCATGCGGATCACCACTACACCACTAAGCGTCCACTGACGATATAGGGAAGACCTAACTTAACCTCCAGTTCTTGATGTATGGCGTAAGTCAGTTCTGACTCATAATGACACAAAAGGAAAGAGGAGACTTGGCTGTAGGGTTGCCGTGGCTATAATCATCACAGAAGCACACTACCACATTTTGATCCCAAGGCAGGGCTGAGGAGTTTGAACTGGCCGACCTCTGGCAAGCATTCGCACCTTGAACCACTGCATGGTACTTCCAAGACTACTTAAGAAACGAGGGAGTCGATAAATTACTCGTTCCTGATAAATCTGTTCAGGCCATGTACAAGCTAGGTTCTTCCTGCATGTCTCCCTATCATCAGAAGTTATTCACTATCACCAACCAATATAAACCTGGAGTAGAGCTTAGAGAAGTTTGCCATACTAACGTCTGTCCAAGGTATTATCAATGGGATCTATTGGCCAGTTACCCTTAGTTTTCCACTTCTTTTTCCATCTACCCATTGTGAATACCATTCTGCTGCCTAGGGACTGAAAATGTTGAACCTGCTTGGAGAAATCGGATCTGAGACTTAATCAAGTTCTATATTAAGCATAACTGGTACACCCTTACCACAAATGCTCACCCCCTAATATTTACATGCTTTCTATTGTCAGTGGTCATAACTTCATAAGTCTAGCATCACAAGCCATTTTCTGCCATCCGCCACTGCACGACAACCCCAGGTGTGCCATCCACAACTGACTTCCACAATTTTCAGTGGGTGCCTTTTCATGAAGTAGATCTCCAGGAGATCCATGATTTGAAACTCTGATTCTTACATCAGCAACTGAGCATTTACTCAGGGATTCTGTCTTGAGAAACCCACTCTATCTAAAGCAGCACCAGCACCAACACTACTACCACCACTGATTCCTTGTCCTCCATAGTGCTGCCCCCTCCCAGACAATGCAGTATCTGTGGTGCTTCTATCTGGTACCAGAGACCTTTTTCCCACTCCATAGCAACTCTGAACCACACAGTCAGCCTTCAACATGTAATAGATGATACAGTAGGGTGGGGGGGCATATTTGGTTCTGAGGGAAAAACTATGTTAAGGTATTGTGTTAGTCCAGGTTGACTAGAGAAACAAATCCAGAGACACTCATATATATGTAAGAGAGAACTTTATATCAAGAAGGGATTATGCATCAATAACACCTTCCAGCCCAGTTCACATCAAGTCCATAAATTCAGTATTAGCCCTTAGGTCTGTAATTAGCCTGTGAATTCCTCTTCAGACTCACACAGCACATGCAATGCTGCTGGATGCAGGAAGGTCACAGGCCAGTGGGTGCAAAGTCTTATGGGTCTGACAGCAGCGGACGTATCTCCAGGGCTCTGGCTGCCATCAGTGTGGCTCCATGTGACTTGTCAACAAGAATGTGGAGCAGAGGGAGAGTGTGTCCCACCTTGGGATGTAAGAGACAAAGTCCCAGAATCCTCATGAGAAGGCCAGACCCCAATAGAGGGCTCACCAGGCTGTGACCTGATTGA
The DNA here is from genome assembly GCF_050624435.1 of Tenrec ecaudatus. NCBI lineage: Eukaryota > Metazoa > Chordata > Mammalia > Afrosoricida > Tenrecidae > Tenrec > Tenrec ecaudatus. The sequence goes on from NC_134532.1 coordinate 203,488,209, forward strand.
CAGGCTAGACTCCACCCCTTCATTCTTATTTATCAAGTTGACATGAAATTGTGTAACAACCGCAGGTATTATGGTAGCTTGTGGCCCACCAGAGTTCAACCCAAGTTTAAAAAAGAAAGAAAAAATGTAGCCCTTAGCGTTTATTGTTTTTTTCTCAGAGATATGTTCAATGTAGTCTTTCTCCTGGGATGCAGTTCTAATGAAAAAGGAGGAGGTGGATGAAGAAAAGTAGGAGGAAGAAGACGCACTGACATAAGGAAAAGAAGCAATATACAAATTTGTAAGTTTCTTCAATCTTTTATTGCAATAATCAGAGTGTCTATAGGAAAAATTAAACCAGATAAGTCATTATTAAAAGTACAGCTAACTAGGTCCTATGAACTGGTGGTATTTTTGTGTATTACTCGTTGGGCTACTAAGCACAGGGTCATCAGGTTGGAACCACTCCGAGAGAGTCAGATGGAGCTTTCTACTCCCGTAAAGAGTTACCGTCTCAGAAACTCTCAGGGGGCCAGTTCTCTCCTGTTCTACCAAGTCTCGAGGAGTCAGCATAGACTGGATGGCAGTGAGTAAGGTCAGACACATGTGAAACTGGACAATGAATCAGGAAGACTGGAGAAGAATGGCTGCATTTGAATTAAGTAGTGTGACTGTGAGTCAAAATCAACTTGATGGCTGTGGGAGTGTCTACGGGCAATGAAAGAAAGGCCTGGAGACCAATCCTCCAAAGCATCCCATTAACATCCTGTGGATCACAGCAACCTGATCTAGTGCTGCTCACGGGGGTGATACAGCAATGGGCTGTGGGCTGCTTCATTGATCATAGGATCACCCTGGGTCAAGATCTTTTCAATGGCAGCAGGCAGCAATGTCATTGTTCTTAGGTGCCATTAAGTCTATGCCAAGTCATAGTGACTCTACGCAACATACACAACCTAAAAAAAATCGTTGGTCCTGAGCCACCCTCCCAATTGTTCTGGCGTTTGAGTCTACTACTGCAATCACCGTGCCAATCCATCTTCCGGAGGAGGGCCTTCCTCTTTTTCGCTGCCCCTCCACTTTACCAAGCATGATGTCCTTCTCCAGGGACTGGTCTCTCCCGACGACAAGTCCAAAGTATATAAGATAACGTCTCATTATCCTTGCCTCTAAGTAGCATTCTGGCAGACAACAATCATATATATCAAATAGAACAATCCAACATCATGTGCAGTTCCCATGTAAGTTTTCAAAATAAATTAGCCCAGAAACTGTGTGTGCTTCCTGGGATCCATGATCCATTCTGTGAAACAGGGCACCATGTGAGTTGGACATTATGCACACACTGTATTGTGTCAAGCCTGCTCTGATTTTCCTGGAAGCATCTCAAGGGAGTTGAGCAGTGACCTTCAATATGGTGAGAAGGATTCCCTTTCATGTTGGGTTCTCAATTCACTTACTTACAATGCTCCTTATCTGATATCTCGCATTTTTGTTACCATTGTAGCTTTGAATGGATCTGGTCCTTAACAGGCTCAAGGACTTTTCTCTTTGCTTTTGAGGATCATCAGGATGATTAAGCTGACATTTTTAGACTGTGAACAGTGTCATTCACTGAGTTCCCACTTTGGTGTTGTTTAAACTCAAAAACTCACTGCTGCTGAGTTGATACCAACTCATAGAGATCCTCAGGGCTGGGTAGAACTGCTCCAGTGAGTTTCCCAGACTAGAACTATTTAGGGGAGTAGAAGGCACAGTCTTTGTCCTATGGAGAGGCTGGCTGTTTTGAACTGCTAACCTTGCAGGTAGCAACTCAATGCAAAACTACTGTGCACCCGGGTTTCTTTCGTGTTGGTCAGGAAACTTTTATTTATCTTTCAGATCAGAGCTTCTCTTTTCCCTCTTGCCTCTGCTCTCAGAGACATGATGCACTCCAGGGTACACAGTGCCGTAACTCTCAAGGGCCACACAGTGCATGAGACTGGATGCTGCAGCCTGTGAGTCAAAGCCTACCCTGTGATCTGGGACACATCATACATAGAAGTAGAGCACATGAGCCAGTCTGAAGGCACTTGTGGCTGCTGAGAGGTAATTTGCTGCTAGGTGCCCTGGAGTCGGTTCCAAACCGTAGAGACCTTATGCACAACAGCACGACACACTGCCCTGTCCTGCGCCATCCTCACAATTGTTTCCATGCCTGGACCCATTGTTGCAGCCACGGGGTCGATCTGTCTCCTGGAGGGCCTTCCTGTTTTTCACCGTCCCGCCACTTTACCAAGCACGCTGTCCTTCTCCAGGGAAAGGTCTCTCCTGACAACAGGTGATGGCTTGCCATCCTTGCCTATAAGGAACACTCTGGCTATACTTCTTCAAATCCAGATCTGTCTGTCTTTTTAGCAGTATGATAGTGCGCGCGCATGCGCGTGTGCATGTGCTGCCGCCATTTTCCAGGGAGCATACTTTGTATAAAGGGGGCATGAGGTTCACGGGCTGCATGTAGGAAGCTGCTGAGTTCCCTATATCCTGCCATCCAATTGGAATTTTCTAAATTCTCTTAGAACCATGGACATATATACAGATGAGCACTGCCTGAACAGGTGTCAGTGAGCGTGTGGCTGACTTGAAAACTTCATTTCTTGTCAGCTCTCCTTGTCCGCTGCATGTAATCTCCTTGTGTGGGTGGCAGTGGGAATTTCTAGAGGAATACATCTCCAATAATGAATTTGGTTCTGCGACGCCCAGAAAGAGTGAATAGGGTTCGTGTCAGCCGCTGGAATGTGCGTGGACACCAAGGGCTGTCTTCCAAGGTCAATCTGTTCTCAATGGGACCGGGAGAGGGACTTGAGGAGCAGGGAGAGGGGAATGGAGCACATGGATTTATCCAATCATCAGAGAATGCGTGCTCCACCTCTGCATCCTTGCCTTCCCCAAATACGCCGCATTCTGGAAAAGACGATCAGGCCACGGTGGGAAGAACAGTGGTGACCACAGATGGAAATGGAGAGCCGCACAGAGACACATTCGTGCAGTGAGACTGGGCTTTGTCGAGCCGGAACCATGGACCATGGATTTATGCCTTAATGATCAAGACCCCAAAGTTTACACAATAAAACTGGTGAGTCCTCATGTAGGGACAACAGAATAAGGATCAATATCTTCAAACCCCAGTGTTGGCAAAGAATATTAAATACACAGTGGCCTCATAATTTGGGTATGTCGTCAGGAGAAACCAGTCACTGGAATCAGAAACAATTCTTTCGAGGGCTGACCGTGCAGTTACCATTCTACAATGCCAATGGGGCTCCCCTGTTGGAACTGGGGCGCTAGATTCTGGGACTGACAATAGCACCTAACAATAAGAATATCAACTATGGACTTTTGCTAACAATAATATGCAAATAACGGCCCCTCAATTTTAACCAATGTCCCACAAGCATGCCAGAGGCTCTCTGAAATGCACTTGCCTCGTCTCATCAGAGGACCTTGGAAAAGTCCAATCCAATCATAACTTAAAAATGGATCTGGGCCAGTTAAGTTCAAGGCAGAGAAGTCAGAAATTCTTTTGGGAATTCCCAAAGGGTATATATGAAGGGTCCTGGTGGTGCAGAGGTTAGGTGTTGGATGGCAATCTACAAGGTCCACAGTTCGAAGCCATCAGCTGCTTCTCGGGTAAAACACGGGGCTGTTGACGCCAGTAAACGGTTGCAGTCTGGAAAACTCACAGGGACAGTTCTACCCTGTTCCATAGGATTTCTCTGTGTCGACAGTGACTCGATGGCAGAGAATGTTTTGTCTTGTTGGGGGGCGGGGGGGGGGTATGTTATAGATATCTTTTTCGAAGGTCAGCACGCTATCCTGGGGTTTCCTAGAAAGACGTTGTAAGAAAAGGCTAGGAAGGTGGCCATGATTTCTTGGTCTGCGCAGCGGGACCCTGCACCTGCTCGTTATTTGATGGTAGCAAAGGCTATCCTGAGAATCCCATTGGGAAACTCTCCTTCTTCTACCCCGTGGCTCCGATCTTGCCCCTTCATTTTTTTTGTTGCCCAAACTCAGAGAGCCCTTAAAAGGAGGGACCATCAGGGATGCCACAATTGTGATTTGACCTGGCCTAGGTGAGCAGTCTGTGAAACTCTCTGGTAAAGGGTTAGATAGATGGAAACATCGCTCTGTGACATGTAAAGACTGACACAGAGCACATACCAAGAAATAATAGCTCTGTATTTTGATACTACTGTTTAAAAATATTTCTATGATTTTTATAGCAATACTTTTGACTTAACCTTTGTTAAAAAAAACACCTGTACTTCCTATTGAATTTTTCTACCAAGTTAAATCTTCTCTTAAAAATAAAGTCTATTGGGGGGAAAAAGTGTTCTTAAAAGTGTTAAGTGGTATACTAAAGTAGACGTGAGAGTCCCAGTTAAGTGTCCACTTCACTTGGCTAGGATTCTTGGTGATACTATGTAATCACCTTCCATTTTCTTACCTGATTTGAGCAGCCAATTAGTGATAAGGGGTGGTTCCCTGGGGGGATTGTCTGCTTCCAGATTTCAGTGAATGCTGTGGCAAGCTTGCCCTCCTTAAGGACTCTGAATTCTTTCTTTTTAATCGTTTTATTAGGGGTTCGTTCAACTCTTTTTACAATACATACATACATCATTTGTGTCCAGCACATTTGTACATATGTTGCCATCATCATTCTCAAAACACCCACTCTCCACCTGAGCCCCTGGCATCAGCTCCTCATTTTCTCCTCCCTCCCCGCTCTCACTCCCCTCCCCACAAACCCTTGATAACTTATAAATAATTATAATTTTATCATATCTTACACCATCTGACATCTTCCTCACGCAGTTCTCCGCTGTCCATCCTCCAGGGAGGAGGTTACATGTAGACCTTGTCATTTGTTTCCTGTTTCTCCCTAACCCTTCTTCCACCTTCCCGATATTGCCACTCTCACCACTGTTCCTAAGGGACTCATCTGTCCTGGATTCCCTGTTCATCACCACGTCTCTTCTAGTGGGACTTACAACTTCAAGCTTCTCTGTCCTGGCTGTCTCACCTATAGATTTTCAATTTGTAAATCCCTCAACCATGAGATCCAGTAGAAGTGTTTAACCTGTTTTCTTATTCCTAGACTTGGGATTTGTCACTCCCCAAATGAGTGAGCCATTTCTTCACAAATTCATAAGCCATGGAGTAAGTATAAAATTTCTCTCTCTGTATAGATGAATATCTGTCACAGATTTTCTTCCTTTAAAGAACCCAGCCCCAAACAACAAGACATTTAATTGTGTCATCAGGTTGCTCCACCCAAAGAAACTCTGATTATTTAAAACTGCAACATGCTGACACCAGAAAGTTAGCATGTATCGAAGTTCTCAGCTCAGATGATAAAGTATAAAGGAGTCCCTATCAGTTATTTTTATTTTTTATTTTAAATGAATATGGGTATCATTATGCACTCTAGTTTTTGTTTTTAATAAAATGAGAATTTCTAAAGCATACACACACAAAATTAACCATTCTGTCGTTTTAACTTTGAAATAACTCTCCAATGGTAAACACTCTTAAATAAATTGAAACTTTCCAGAAAGTTTGAAGCCAGCTGTGTTTTTCGTTTGTTTGTTTTAATATTGTTTGGAAAGTATTATATCCTACCTTTTAAAGGTAGAAAATGATATCTCTGACGCCTTGATTCCCACTACATTTGCTCTTTCTTTCCTATCCCTCAATGCGCATCAGGAAAAACCTACTGCCTCCTCCAGCTCGGCAGAGTAAAGATGTCTAAAAATATGCGCATCTATAAAAGCAACCAAAAAAACAACCTTCTCAAAGCCAACATTTTCCGACTTTTGAAAAAGCATCAATGGCTTGCAATGATGGAGGGAAAACTAGTTGAATTTCAATAGAAATGGAGAGCTCTGCGCGATATTAACCTGCCCTCTGTTCCCCTCTTCTTTCTCGCTGCCCAACACTCTGGCAAATCAGTAGCACCAAAATAGTGGTTGCCATGGTTGTTGGTGGTGGGTGCCACCGAACAGGTTCCAACCATAGCCACTCTGTGCACAACAGAACGGACCCCGCCTGGTCCTGTGCTGTCCTCCCAAATGTTCTTATGCTTTAGTGCATTGCTGCATCCATTGTGTCCATCCATCCTCTCTTTCACTGCCCTTCTACTTTACGAAGACTCATCTCTCTTGACCGGCTGTCCAATGTACGTGAGACAAAGTCTCCCCAGGGTAGCAGAAGAAACATGCATTTCATGGCCATTGGAGGGGAGAGAATTGGTTTGGAGCCCCGCAGTCGTCTTCATGCCCCCAGCGCTGTCACCCTTTGCGCTATCAGTTGCACGGAAGCACTATTCCCAATGCCTTTCTTGGTTGGACCTCACTCGGAGCTCATCCAGCAAAAGTAAAAAGCCAGGGCCTTAGGGATTTCCCGAGCAGCCAGAGAAAAGACTTAACATTGAAGACTGGCAGGGGGGCACGGGGACACCCCTTTAAAGAAAAATATAAGGACTGCAATATCCATCGCTCTGACAGAGCCTTGGGAATACAGAACACGAAAGAATTAGGGAGACGGCCACCGCTCATCTGACGGTGGGTCGTACGATGGTGGCGCGTGTGTTGCTGTGATGCTTAACACTTTGTCACTGCGAGTTCAAATACCAGCAGCGTCGCCCAAAGGGAACAGGTTTCAGCTGAAGAGCAGACAAGAGACAGGGAGGAAAAATCGGCTGCCCACTTCAGAGGAAGTAGCCACTGAAACGCTTACTATAACGTCAAAGTATTGTCAGATATTGAAGTGGATATGGTCACACCTAGGGAAAAACTAAAGACCGAGTCTTAATTTCATACAAATATCACATGCCTCCTAAATCCATTGGCCAAGTGCTCTCTCCCCACTCAGAGGTATTTCCATGAGTGCCACTACACCAATTCCTTTCTACTCGTTGCTTTAAACACATGCGACACATTTACAAAGATACTTCCCAGGAGCTTGCAAACAAACATGCAAACTCAGAACCACAGCTCACAGCCATCTAGTCGATGGTGACTCACAGTGACCCTACAGAACGTAGTAGAAGGACCCTTGTGGGTTTCAGAGACTGAAAATCTTTACTGGTGTAGAAAGTCTCATCTTGCTTGTGTTATTTCAATGAAAATTAGGGTACTTTCTAACCCAGAGCTGAACTAGATAAATATTGGTTCAAGAAACTTAATAATAACTGTCCAATCATTAGAAGACCACTAAGTGACCAAGCAGAAACTTCACTGGGCGTGCGCGTGCACGTATTTTACACACTCAGTATTGGAATGTCACTAAATGACAGAAAAGCCTCACCTATCTTCAGGGAAAAAGATGTGAAGAGAAACTTTTTCTCAGGAGGCCCAGCTGTTGCACATACTAGACAAAGCCTATAAAACAACTATCATTAGTGGAAATGTTCAAAAGGTGGGGGAGAGGTGACTGGTAAAAAAATTAAAACTTCAACGGAGACTTTAAGGACAGCAATATCCATAGGAAACGAGACCAGAATGGGAGAAATGTGAGCACACCCTCCTACAAAATAGAAAATATCTGAAAAGGATCAGATGTTATACAATGGTCAAAATAGAAATTTTGTAGTTGAAAAGCATAAGTGTCATTTTTTTCAACTGAGAGAGAGACTAGATAGAGGAAAGGATTCGTGAACTTGTGGACACCTCCATTGACCTTATCCAGGAAGCAGAACACAACTAAAAGGGAATGAAGGGAAATGCACAGAGGTACAAAGACATGTGGACTCTGATCAGTTATACCAGTATACACAAAGGGGAGGGGAGGGGGTCCTAGAGAAGAGAAAATTGAATCAATAATCCTAGAATATAGAATGGCTGAAAAGTTTCCAAATTGATATTCAAATATTCCTCTACACATCAAAGAAATTCAAGGTGCTCAAAACAGGATAGACCCAAAGAGAAAGACACCTCTATACAAGATAGCCAAGTTACCCAAATGACAGCAGACAGAGGATCTAAGGCACAGTAAGGGGAAAAACCCACATGGAAGAAGCACACCAGCCTGTGTGATCACGAGGTGCCAAAGGGACCAGATATAAGGCATCATCCGAATATATATACCATAGTGAATGAAGGGGGAAGTGCAGAGTGGAGACCCAAAAAAGCCCATTCGTCAGCCACTGGAGATCCCCTCACAGAGGGGTTTAGAGGAGGAGATGGGTCAGTCAGGGTGCGATGTAGTACCGATGAAGAATACAGCTTTCCCCCAGATCCTGTATACTTCCTTCCCCTCAACTACCATGGTCTGAATTCTACCTTGCAGGACTGGATAGGGCAGAGGTTGTACAGTGGTGCATGTGGGAGCTGGAGGCACAGGGAATCCAGGGTGGATGATACCTTCAGGCCAGGGGTGTGAGGGGCAATACTGGGAGAGTAGAGGGTGAGTAGGTTGGAAATGGGGAACCGACTACAAGGATCTACATGTGACCTCCTTCCTGGGAGACTGACGGCAGAGAAGGGGGTGAAGGAAGACTCCAGATAGGGCAAGATATGACAAAATAACAATCTATAAATTATCAAGGGCTCATGAGGGAGGGGGTAGCGGGGGAGGGAGGGAAAAAAAGAGGACCTGATGCAAAGGGCTTAAGTGGAGAGCAAACACTTTGAAAATGATTAAGGCAAAGAATGTACGGATGTGCTTTATACAATTGATGTACGTATATGTATGGATTGTGATAAGAGTTGTATGAGCCCCTAATAAAATGTTAAAAATAAAAGTGCATCACGGATCAGCCATTTTCAGTAAAGTTGACAGTAACTTTCAACCCAAACCAGAGAGGCTAGAGGCAGAGAGAAAAGATATGCAACACGCTACAGGAAAAGACCTGTCAGCCAGGTATCCTACATACAGCCAAGCTGTGCTAGAAAACGAGGAATAAAGACATCCTGAGATAAACAAAAATTGAGATAATTTATTGCGAACAGACCTTTTCTGCGATAAATATTATATACAACACTTCCCGTTGAAATAAAATGGCACTAAGCAGAAGCTCGAGTCCGTACAAAGAAACAGAGACCATTAATAGCAATAATATAAATAAACTGGAAAGAAAGCTTACATAGCTTTGTGCTTGTAATTTTATTACGTTGCTTATTTTGTCTATATGAATCAAAAGAGCAATGCATAATGTAATAAGGATAAAACTGGGCTGGTGACATATAACATGTAGGGGGACTACAAACATGTTGAAAAGAGCCATCATTTTTCCATTCTATTTTTCTATGAACTTAACGGTTTGATTTCTCTGGCAACAATAGCACCGGGAGAGAAGAAGAAGGAGACTCTAGAGGAGAAAAGGTTTTGTGCACGCTTACGGTGCAGTGGTTACGGCTGGGCTGTGATCCTCATGGTCTGCAGTTTGAAGCCACCAGAAGCGTGGTGGAAGGAGGACTGGACTTTCTACTCCTGTTAGCAATTACAGCGTGGGGAATGTTTAGAACCAGGAAAGGTCTGTATAAGTGTTGTACTCACTCACCATGCTTGTTCAATCTGTACGGTGAGCAAATAATGAAATACTCTGGATTGTATGAAGAAGAATGCGGTATCAGGATTGAATGAAGGCTTATCCACAACTTGAGGTTTGCAGATGACACCGCCTTGCTTGATGGAAGTGAGGAGAACTTGAAGCACGTGCTGATAAAGATCAAGGATTATACTCTTCCATCTGGATTACAACGATGTACAATGTAAGGAAAACCAAAATCCTCACAACTGGACCAACAGGTAACATCATGATAAATGGAGAACAGGTTGAAGTTGTCAAAGATTTTGTCCTGCTTGGATCCACAATCAGTGCTCATGGAAACAGCGGTCAAGAGATCAAAAGATGTAGTGCATGAGGTAAGTCTACCTCAAAAGACCTCTTTACTGGAATTGGAGAGCAGGGATGTGACTTTGAGGATTAATATACGCCTCGCCCACGCGATGGTATCCCCCATTGCTGCATATGTATGTGAGAGTTGAACACTCAATAAGGCAGATTGAAGAAGAATCAATGCATTTGAATGGCGGTGCTAGGAGGAACATTGAAAGAACCATGGACTGCAAAAGGGGCAAAATGATCTGTGTTGGAAGAAGTGCGGCCAGAGTGCTCCTTCGAGGCAAGGATGGCAAGACTTTGCCTTACATACTTTGGACATGTTCCAGGAGAGACCAATCTCTGGAGAAGGACTTTATGTGGAGGGTCAGTTAAAAAGAGAAAGGCCCTTAACAAGATGGATTGACATGGCAGGTGCATCAACGGGCTCAGGCTTAAGAACATTTGTAAGGATGGTGGAGGATCCGGCAGTAAATCCTTCTGTTGTCCGAGGCACCCTGAGAGGGAACCAACCTGATAGCACCGAATTACAACAACATCGTTATCAATAGAACAGCTGAAATATAAAGATCTGAACAGATGCCCCTGGATTGAAAACTTTATGACCTTGGATTAGATAAAGATTGCTTACATATAACACTACAAGCAAATAAAAATGCACATTGAATTTCACCAAGATTAAGAACATTTGTGCTTTGAAGAATAACACCAAAAAGGTGAAGAGCTAGAATATACAATGAGAGATAATATTTCCAAATCACATGTCAGATAGCCACTTGGATCCAGACTCTAAGGTAGCTTCCAAAAGTTCATGGTAAATGGATTTGAAACTTAATATTTTCTTCAATGAAATTTTTGAAGCCCTGGAATACGTGAAGGATTATTAAAACTCAACAATTAAAAGACAACCTAATCTAAAAGTGAGCAAAGGATTTTCATGGAAACTTCTTAAAATAAGGTATGCATTAATTCAATGAGCACATTAAAATTAAAATACAGTCCATCTTGCCCAGCTACCACTCCAACTGTTCTGAAAGGCAGTGACCCTTTGTGGTCTCCAGAAAGTCCTGGTTAGAGTAGGAGGAGAAATGTGGAACCAAAGTCAAAATCACAATAAGGTTATGGAGCATGGCCAGATAGAGATGCGTAGGAGCTGCCCGGGTTTGAGCTTTTGTCACCCATCAGAACTACAGACTGACACACACCCATAGCTTACATTTCATCCCCCAAAAAGGCAGGTCTGTAATTTGTATAATATCACTAAAAAGGCTCTATCTTCTTTAAACAACCATATTGGAGACCCAGAGAGTGGTATTTGCCCAAGGACAAAGTTCAGTAAGTTCAGAAATGGAAATGAGTAATGCAGTACCTAGAATTAAAATGTGCTATATTGTGGAGGTTTTTTCAATGCCATAAAACAAAATGTGTATGGATTGCTAAATGCAAATTGGATTTACTGTGGAAATCTACAGCAGAAAGGTGGGTTTTGTTTGTTTGTTTTAAATCCTATACTTTGTTCTTGGAGAAATGTCAATCAAACTCACAATCTGATCCTATGTCACAATCCCTGGAATGTCTACAACCCAAAACACAGATGATGATGAGAAAGTGTTGACAAGCCTGTGGAGCCAACACAAGCCTCATACGTAGTTGGTGGGGTCGACACGAGGCAGACGATTGGCAAACTGATAGTTATTCCAAATGGTAAACACCGAGTTATGATATGACTCAAAGATTCCATTTCTAAACTTACGTATATAGCCAAAAATGGGGAAAAACCACCCATTAAAAATTGGACACAAATGTTCCCGGCTGCATTACTCATCATAGTAATGAGGAATAGGGAAAGGACCCAAATGTCCATCAACTAGTAAATACGGGTGTGACTTCTGCACCGCCATCCAGTGCATTCTGACTCCCAGTGACCCCACCGGACAGGACAGAACTGCCTCTTTGGGTTCCTGAAACTGGACATGTTTACCGGCGTCGACAGCCCGTTCTTTCTTCCAGATGTGGTATGAATGTGGGTGTGCTTGGATAATGAAATATTGTCTGTCAACACAAATAAAGTGCCAATTCATGGAAATAACATTGACTGTCTATATGAAAATAATGGACTCCGGATAGGGCAGGATATGACAAAATAACAATGTATAAATTGCCAGGGGCACATGAGGGAGGGGGGAGCGGGGAGGGAGGGGAAAAAAAAAGAGGACCTGATGCAAAGGGCTTAAGTGGAGAGCAGATGCTTTGAGAATGATTGGCGCAGGGAATGTGCGGATGTGCTTTATACAATTGATGTATGTATATGTATGGATTGTGATAAGAGTTGTATGAGCCCCTAATAAAATGTAAAAAAAGAAAAGAGGAGAAAAAAAAAGAAAATGATTAGGGCAAAGACTGTACAGATGTGCTTTATACAATTGATGTATGTATATGTATGGATTGTGATAAGAGTTGTATGAGCCCCTAATAAAATGTTTTAAAAAAAGAAAGAAAATAATACGTTCCCAAAATGTCATCTATGCAGTGTTTGCATTGATATAATTGTCCAGAACTGACAAACCCATAAAGACAGAAAGGAGAAAAGTACTCCTAGCAAGTCCTCTTTCTTTGGGGCGTTAGATGTAAGCACACTACAATTAGATGCTTCTGATCACTATGCAACTCTGTGAATGTATCAACACCACTAACCTGCACATTTGGCAAATGGGAATTTGTTGGGAAGGTGAATTTTATCTCCATACAATAGTGCCACAGACCGAATTAGGGAAAAAATGAGTAAATTTGTGAAACACTGCTCCATTTAGAAGTTACTGGCATCATAGCCTTCGGTGAATATTGCTAAATTAACTGTAATTATGATTAGAAAAGGTAACGGTTGAATGCAACATTCGCACTGTCTCGCTGGTTTCAACCTCACTGCTTCCCTTGTTTACCCCCCAACAAAATGTTTCTAAAAAAAGAATATTATATGATGAGATCAGGTTCTTAATTTTGTGGAATGAGAATAAAGTTACTGCAGAGTGAAAAAAATGATCCTCATTTTTAACACTTGTTTCTTTTTTCTTTTTATAAGATGTCACTAAACTGTAAGTGAGTTGAAATCTTGTCCACTTTACTTCGGAGTGATAGCTCATCGACGGGTCTGCTAAATGTCGGCATGGATTCTGAAGCGGCTCTGCGGGCTGTGAAGGAGTGTGGTGATGTGCAGTGGGTAAGACCTGGGCTGTTAACCACAGGGTTGTCTGTGCTTCAATTCCACCAGCTTCTTTCCAGGAGAAAGATGAGGCATTTTGCTTCTATGAAGAGTAACAGCCCTGAAAACCTACAGGGTCAGCTCTGTTTTGTACTTCAGGGTCACTGTGAAGTGGAATTGACCTAATGGTAGTGAGTTTGGTTTGGGTTTGGTTGAGGACTCTGAATGACACTGGAATCTTACATGGAATGATACAAACTGTGCAGTCTAGTGGATGCTTAGTACTATTGTGAGCTATTCTCACTTAAGCTACAACATATTTTTGGATTTTGGGAAAGCAGTTATTCTTTGCATCTGTGTCCTCTTTTAGGGGGGGAGAATAATATCGATGATTCTAAGCACTCGTGAAAGGAAAAGCTAATTAATAGTTTTAAAGCACATAGAAAACATGGAGTATTACATAATAATTATATGATCCTCCAAAGTTATATAATTTGTGTTAATTAGCATGTACTGATGAATAGTATTTTCTCACCCTTGACTTAGGGGAATTCACCAATTTGAGAAGGGAGCTTGGTTTCTTATAAAAAATAAAGATATGAATAAACATAGTACTGAGGTTAATTCTGAAGAGACGTGAAGATGTCAAATACTGAAGGTAAGGATATAGAAGAACCTTGTATTCTCTGTGGTACAATGGTTTGACACACAAATGGATGTTTTAAAGCATATTTATTAAATATTAATGCTAATTCCTATGTCAATATTCAAGCGTGGGTTTCAAGTGTTGCTTTAAAATTACAATGACTTTAAAGCAGGCTTGTATGAAACGTGAAAGAAATTTTGTTGATAACTCTGTAAAGGAGCGCTGGTGATACAGTGGTTACATGTAGGGCTGCTAACCTCGAGGTCAGCAGTTTGAAACCATCAGCCACTCTTAGGGAGAAAGATGAGGCTTTCTAGAACCATAATGAGTTACAATCTTGTGAATCCACAAGCAATCTTACCTTAACCTACAGGTCACCAGGAGTCAAAATGGACTCAAGGGCAGTGAGTTTGAGTTTTTGATAATTATGTGGAGTCTGCTAAATTTCATGGATGTTGAAGTTGCTTCGAGGTCTCTAAAGGAACGCTGGGTTACAAGAAGACTTCCTGCAAACAATTAAATTCTTGTGTGTTAAAACATTCAGTTTTTATTGGGAGAGGCACATGATTTCAGCATGTGAAATCATTCTGCATCTTTGTCACAAGCGCTCTTTGAGGGAGTGTTTGTTTGATTGTTGTGGGAGTTACATGGTTTAATGTCATAAAGATGTGTAAGCATGTAGGGGTGGTATCCAACCTGTCAATCAGGTCACAGCCTGGTGGTGCCTCCTTGTGTGTGTGGATTCCTCCCAAGGAGGACCCGGGAGACCTCCCTCTCGCTGTGCCTTACCTCTCTGCTACAGACCCGGAGAACTGCCAAAGCCCTGCCATGCTCCCATCAACCTTGGGTCCACGTGACTTTGCACCCAACGGCCTGTGATCTCCCTGCATTTTTCATTATGTGGCTCTTGAGTATAAAGAGGGGCTTATGGACCAGTACCTAGTACCAGACTTAAGGACGTAAAATTGCACCGGGCTGGGATGTTCTCTTGATATACAGCTCTTTCTTACACATATACGAGTGTCACTGGATTTGTTTTATCTGGCCATCCCAGCCTCACACAGTTGTTAAAAACGGTTGGTCATGAGACTAGGAATCTTTCCATTTTTAAAAAATCATTTTATTGAGGGCTCCTACAACTCTTATCACAATCCATCAATCAATTGCGTCAGGCATGTTTGTATATATGTTGCCTTCATTCTTTTCTAGACATTTACTTTCTATTGAGCCCTTGGTTTCAGCTCGCCCCTGCCCTTCTCCCAACCCCTGATGGATTGTACAATGTTGTTATTTTCATCTCTCACACCGACCGCTGTCGCCCTTCCCCCAGGTTTTCTGCTGTTCTTGCCCCTGGAGAGGGGTGTATGGTTATGTGTCGATTATTGCAATTGGTTCCCTCTTTCTCCCTTCCTCTCCCGGTCTTCCCCCTACCCTTCCGGTATCACCATTCCCACTCCTGTTCCTCGATTCTGTGTGTCATGAGTTCCCACCCCTTTCTATACCTGTGTACATGTTCCGGTCTAGTCTGAATCGGGATGCAGCACTGGAGTCATGGCAGTGGGTTGGATTTCATTGTCATGGTGGCAGTACCTCTGATACCATCCTTCAATCTCCAACAGGCTGCTACTTCTTTCGTGTGACTTTCCAGACAGACTGGAGCCCTGGCAGTTAACTGAAAGGTCAACAACCAGAGCCTATCTATCAGTCACTCCATGGGAAAAAGTTAATGCTATTTGCTCCTATCAAAAAAATGACCACCTCAGCAGCCAAAGGGCCGTTCTACTCATTTAGGCTGCGCTGTCTGGAGAAGCAAAATCGGTGGCACTCCTAAATGCACAAGAAAGAACTTTATATCAAGAAGTAATCTTATATCCAGTAGGCATCGCAGCCCAGTCCAACTCAGGTCCATAGTCCAATGCAAGCTGAAGCCTTCTTTGGACTCCCCTCCCAACAGGCCGATAATGCAGAAAGGTGGAGCAGCAGGCAGGGAGATCACAGGCCAGTGGGTGCAGAGGGATGTGGATACAGGCAGGTTGCAGACAGCTCTTAGAGTCGGAAAACCCATGTGGTGTCCACGGTGGAGGCAGACACGGAGTCCAAGCAAGCAAGAAAGCAAAGGAAAAAAGAGGAATTGTCCCCGTTGATCGTGCTCTTATACAAAAGGAGGTGAACCCCAACAAGGTGTCACCGGGCTGTCACTTGATTGACAGGATGATCTCTGCCCCTAGTCAGTTGGCACAGTAACTACCACAGGCCACTATGAGTTGGACTAAAATAGATGGTAGTGAGTTGGTTTGGGGATCCAGGCAGATTATGTTGCTCTTTTCCCTCAGCAAACATTCACATTAAAACCATTATTTTTAGCGCCAATGAAACACGTGATATTCCTGTGGTTCTTTGAGGTTTCCTCTCCCGCCACTATCATAATCCCAGTCCTGCCTATCAGTTCTGGTTAGATCAGAGAATATGCACTGGTACAGATAAGAACTCACCACACATGGAATCCAGGTCAGATAAACTCCTCAGGAGCAGAAACAGGAAGTAGCAATACCAGGAGGGTGGGGGGAAAGTAGGAGGAGGAGGGTAGGAAGGGGGAACAGATCTCAATGATCACTACATAACACCTCCCCACCCAGGGAGATGAACAACAGAAATATGGATGAAGGGAGACAGTGATCGGTGTAGGATATGATAACAATTATAATTATAATAATTATAAGTAATAATTTATGAAGAGTTCATTAAGGTAGAAGGGTGGGGCAAGGAGGGAAAAAAGAGCTGATACCAAGGGCTCAAATAGAAAGTAAATGTTTAGAAAACGATGATGACCACATATATACAAATATGCTTCATACTCTTGGTGCATGGATTGTTATAAGAGCTGTAAGATCCCTGTACCACATTATAATGCGATATCATTTATTATATACAATGAAAGAAAATGGGAATTATTTGATGCTCATTATACATCACATATTAGATTTCTTATTTTATGTCATTATTTTTAATACGCTTCCTAGGGATCAGAACTGACTCTGGCAGTGGGTTTGGCTCTTGAGTTTTCACAGGAACTCACTACCTGAGTAATTCTCCCACCCCCAAAACCTGTTACATTTCTCCCTGGCAAATTGTTAGTTGTTACCTTGATGCTCTCAAAGTGCTCCAGGATCCTGTTACAAATTTACAAATTAAAAATAGTCTATTTGATAGAAAGGAAACAACCCCATCACCACATAGTGGATGCCTTCTCTGTGCAACTCACTATGGTGCAAGATATGACAGGAGATTTTTAAGAGGAAAACTCAACAATACAGTATTTTATCACAATTCTTAAGGCATCATCCTGAGTTAATGTTGCTTTTAAAATGCAAGTGAGATTATTTTTGTCCCCATGATAATTTTAGACTTCCCATCAGGTCTGTTTTCCATATCTACAGATAACTGCATTGAAATGGACCTGTTCTTTTTCATACAGAATGATCAGAACGAGTTCCATTTGGGCTGATGGGATCTGTGTGGGGGCAGGTGCTTGGATCCCCTCCCTTCTCTTTCAGCGAAGCACAGAACAATGCATGCATTCGGTATCTATGTGTTTTTGTCTTCCTGTGCAAAATAAAACAAATAAAGCTTGTTGGAATCCTGTTTATGCAGCTGATAAAATTATAACCCAAGGCTTTTAAAGTTGATTTTTCAATGTGAAGATATAAGTATACATGCATGTATTCTGATATAATGTTTGCCATTTCCTTCAAAGACAATATCCACTCTGGTCTCCACATATATTATTATGTTCAATGACACTGCACTGAATTGGAGGAGGATTTTTTTGTTTTTTGTTTTGGCCTGGAATACAAGATGTCAGAATTTTGATGGATAGAGACCCTGGAAAACTGCAGCCCTGATAGATTTTTGAGTTGAAATCGTCTACAAATTTACCTTTCAGTCACTTTGCCAAAGTAGAAAGCGTGCCTGCTCTAATTCCCATACACTCTCCACTCTCACAGAGAGAGGAACACGCTAAAACCAGAAGATTCCTTTGAGTCCCTGTATCTCTAAAGTGGATAATAAAAGTATCTAAACCTTGGTGTTTTTATGAGATGTCATGACATGTTTATAGGAAAGTACTCTGTGAACTCTAAAACATCTTAAAAATGGTACTTAGCCACCTAATCCATTGATGTAGAAGTCTCCTCTTACAAACAACATGTCCCTAAGAGCTGGTGGTTAGAAGGTGACACAATATTGACAAAGGGTAATAAAAGAGTCCAGGATGTTCAATACCATTAGTCTGTATAGTCCTGAAAACTCATCATCAAGAACTATAAAGGAGCCTTGTGCTAGACACTATAGGGAATTGAAATGGGGCTCAAACATTGACTTTCTTTTCCTAGAGATTATTTTGGGGCATAAGGCATAAAATACAAAGGACTAAAGAGCATAATTCTTGGCCATTCTGAAAGAAATGGTAGAGTTATTATGTAAAGACTATAGGATTTCAGAGACATGTAATGCAAGTGAGACATAAAGTTGAACTTTGAAGAATTTGTGGAATTAAACAAGCAGCAAGCAAGACACAAAACAAGAAAAGCACAGGAAAGCCTGAATTGATTGGTCCAGCCAGACACTCTAAGGAGAGAGGAAATAGCATGTACATGGTTAGGACCAAGAGCCCTGGTCTACCAGAAACCAGTTAGCTTCCATAAAGATTTACAGTCTTGAAAACCCTGCCAAACAGTTCCAGACTGTGTTTTAGAAGGTCGCTAAGTATCAGAACGAACTCAAAATTGGGGGGTTTCATTTAGCTGTGGAATGTTTACGCTATCATCACTAGAAACACTGGTTCTAAAACTATTTCAGAAGCAATTGCCTGCTTATCAGAATTGCTTCCCATAGGATTTTCAACTGGGGATTTTTCAGGAGCACTTGGTGGGGTTTCCTCTGAGACATCTATGGCTAAACTTGAACCTCCAACCTATCTGGCTGAGTCTTAACATCTTCAACATCTGGGTACTCGCC
The DNA here is from genome assembly GCF_050624435.1 of Tenrec ecaudatus. Lineage (NCBI taxonomy): Eukaryota > Metazoa > Chordata > Mammalia > Afrosoricida > Tenrecidae > Tenrec > Tenrec ecaudatus. The sequence continues at coordinate 203,506,932 of NC_134532.1, forward strand.
TACTACTATTAGTGCAGAAGAAACCAGTGGAAGGTGTGTTAAAACACACACACAGGGCCTCCACCCCAGGGCCCCTCATGCAGCTGGTGCAGGGGGCTGAGGATTGCCTGGTACCTTGCCTTCCTAACAACTCCCAAGTGATGCTGACACAGCTGGTTCCAGAAGCGGGTTTTCAGAAATCACTATGCTCTAAGAAAGATCGAGCTTTACTTAAAATTTAAAGAGAAGATCAAGGACCAAATTAGACTTAAAAGAGATTGACTGGGCAGATAACTTGTAGCTGAGAGAGACAGTGAAGGCAAGGATACTAATACAATGATTGATGGGTGAGGGAGGTGGTATTGCTTGCTAGGGGGGTGAAGAGAGATTTTCCCATGCATGCGTACATCACACTTTGTCGATGTTCTCTTGTGATTCCAGTAGAGCAAATGACATGCATCATCACACAGTATTTCTCCTGGATTCTCTCAGAAGGGTACCTCATCCATGCAGGGGTAAGTGAACAGTGACTCGCTGCTGTTGTCCTTTGATGTTGGGTTCTTTGCCACTAGTGTTGAAGCCAGGGGTGCAGTACAGAACTGCTCCACGAAGGTGTTCCAACAAGTAACCTGCAGCAACAGACCACTAGGCCTGTGGGCCCACGGGTGTCTGTGTGAGTTCTGAAAACCCACCTTTCCGCAGTCCTTTATCACTGAACCCTCATGCTACGCAGGGTTTGCTTACTGGATCCTGGAGTCCAGGGGTTACCTCTGTAGGTTTGGGACTCTGTCACAGCGTCAAGACCGGTCACTTGGGCCAGAGTCTGGCATGCTTTGTAAAGCTTATTGGAGTTGACAAGCGCTCCTTTCCTACAGAGATGATTGGTAGGGTAGCTAATGAGGAGTTCCCTGCAGGGAGCACAGGGACCAGGGAGTGAAGGCCGGGCAGGGCGAATGCAAAGGAAACATCAGATTTGAAAGGCACCATGATGGAAGAATCAACAGAAAGCTGGCAGTCGATCGATGGTCAGGTGAGGTTTGCGGCCTGGATCTGTTTGGGAAATCAAGGGATCGATTTGAAGGAAATCAGCAGTAGAAACCTGAAATCCAAGAATTAGAAATGATTTGGAGGAAAAGCACTGAGTCTGGCTTTGGTGTGGTGCAGGGAGGTAGCCTGGATAACAAACAGATAGACCTGTATTCGGTCTTAAATAAAAATAATAACAATAAGTTTAGATCTTAAACTGTGGGTGAAGCAGGGCACAGAGATTTGAAAGTTATCTACAGGAATGTAATATTTGGCATTTAAGGCTGACGTGGTGGAGGCAAGGAAGACAGAAGAATGAAGAAGCCACTAAGAGTTGGGGAAAATCCTTCCACTGGCTTTTTATTAAAATGTGGGTGAGGCACAGAAAGAGAGGTTCAAGAAAGGAAGGGGCTAGAGGCCATCAAATACGGAGATAAGAACTATCAAAACACAATGTCAGCCAGGAGTTGAGTATGTGAAGGGAGATGTGAGGAAGTGAATGGCAGGCAAGTTGGTTTGGAGGGTTTGGGGAGCCCTGGTGGTGTGGCAGTTACACACAGTGGGCCAGAAGATTCAAAATTCAAAACCCCCACGTGCACCATGGGAGAAAGCCGGGGCTTTCTACCACTGTACACGGTGATAATCTCAGAAACTCACCAGGGCAGTTTTAAAACTGTCCTGTGAGTCCGCACAGATTCGATGACAGTGAATCAGTTTGTGAATAATGAAACAGAAAAGTGGAGAATTCAAGCTGGGCAAAGACTGAACGAGGGCGTATTTAACAGCAGATGGTGGGTGTGATAGTTCAGGCTTATTGCGCCAACCTGGCCAACATGTGGGGTTAATTGAAGGGCAGAGATATAAATGGTTCCGTGAGCTCACCTTTCTGGTCTCTCGTTCTCTAATGGTCGGACCAGGGTGCAGCTGCCTTAGCTAGTTCTCTGCCTCAGCTGGCAAGGTTCACTTCCTGTGAGACATCCCTGAGGAGAAGCCACATGGACCTTCCCTGATGCAGCCCTGGGTGCTGGAGCAGCCGTGTGGAAACCCCTGCCAGCGCTGAGATGCTTACACACTCACTGATGCAGCTTTGCTCCTGCAGTTGGTGTCATTGCGTGAGTTTTGGGAGATTGAGGAGGACTTTGTAGATCGATGTCGGACATAGGGGCTAATGTCAGACTTATGGCTTGGACTGGACTCGGTTGGGATGCTTAATGTAAATATGAGTGTTTATGAAGTTTGTTTCTATAGTCTACCTAGACTGACACAGTGAGTAAGACCCAGTCAGCAATTTAGAGCGTTTTAGAGGTTCTTTGTCTCTGAAACAGACGGGGAGGAAAAGGCATGGCATTTTAAGGAAACAGGAAGACACATTTCAGGAAACTAAGAGATGCTCACCAAGCTATAAGCTAAGATTATTTACCCAGAGAGCGAAATTGAGTAGCAGGGTCCAGATGGATCTGAAGGATCAGCGGCAACCTAGGGCAGGAGAAACTATAGGAAGAGCAGGATGGGGGAGAAGAAGGAGTGGAGTTATAATGAGTCTTAAAGAAGAGATGCAAGAGCCACGGGGATGTGGGTAGGAATATGTGAGCCGAAGAGAGGGGCAATCGCCGATTCCTTCATCTCGGTATTTACTCCCTTGGTGGTGGATCCAAACAACGGCTTACAACTGTTTTCTGAAATATTACTATTATATGTGGTAAATTACAATTATGAACCAGATCTTTAAAAAATGTCCACTTGACCATGAGGCAGTCAAATCAATGAGTAGTGAAAATAGTCATAATAATATTGAGTAATTATGCTCAAAGTTTGGCCCCCACATAAAAACAATTGTGAGGATGGGGTGGGATTGGACAGAGTTCTGCTCTGTTGTGCTCAGGGTCGCTGTGAGTCAGAACCAACCCGAGAGACACTTCATGACAGCAAGAGCAGGTTCAAAGTGCTTTATACAACCCAACCCACGGCTGCCCAGTCCATTGCAATCCATGCCTGCTAAAGTAGAACTGGTAAGTAGGAGTGAAGGTGGGTTCAAAGTGCCCAGTGTTCATTTTTAACATGGCCTACAATAATTTTCACCCCCGTCTAAGAACTCTGTTCTGTTATTATCCCCATCCCCTAACTCAGGAGACTAAAACTCAGGAAGTTACATGACTAAGCTAGGATGGTCCCTGGAGACGGACACTCAGGGATCTCTGTTCCCACTGTGATACCAAGGCTCCTGCCGAGTGAGGAAGAACACGCCTATTAGAAAGAAGACATTTCTAACTAAGGCTCTTCAAAGATGTCTCCAAGACGGGTGTGTGTTGGCTTCGGTTTCAGTGGTAGCCCATTCTGAAGCATCTCCTCGGGGTTTAATCTCAGAAATGAAAGCCTTGAACAAACAAAACCAGCAGCTAACATGAAAATGCATTCACACGCCCACTGCATTCATTCATTCAATAATTTCTACTGAATTCTCAGTAGGTGCTCTGAGGAGACTTGGTGGTGTCGTGGTTACACATTGGGCAGCTAATTGCAAGGTGATCAGGTCATCAGTCCAGCCACTCTGCAGGAGAAAGATGAAACTTTTAATCCAGGATAGAATTATAGTCTGAGAAATCCACAAGGGAAGGTCTACCCTGTCCTGTTCTACATCGTATAGGGTTTGCTCAGAGTTGGGATCTACTCCAAGACAGTGCGTAGGTGGGTGGGTGGGTGGATGAGTGAGTGAGTGCGTGAATGAGTGAGTCAGTGAGTAAATGAGTGAGTCAGTGATTCAGTGAGTCAGTAAGTGAGCAGTGAGTCAGTGAATGAGTCAGTGAGTGAGTCAGAAAATTGGTGCTTGATCCTGGTAGCCCTGTGGGGTAATCATTGGGCTGCTAACCATAAGGTTAGTGGTTTAAACCCACTAGCCACTTTAAGAGACAAAGATGAGGCTGTCTGCTCCCATAAAGATTTCCCACAAAGCTTTCATTTTGTATGTTTTTCTGTATAGGGCAATCTGGATGGGTGAATCCTTGGAGACAGTAACTGGATTGATAATTAGCTGGGGGAAATGGAAGTCAACAGCAGTGGGTACAAGAAGGAAGCAAATATTCTGACGTTGACTGTGGTGATGAAGGTACAACTCTTCTTAATATGTTTGAACTGTACGATGTTCATTATATTTCAATAATTGTTTGTGAAAAGATTGACAGCCTTGGAAACCCTAAGGAGGGCCCCTCTGAGAAGGAATCTTGATGGCCATCGGTCTGGCTGTGGGGTGTGCACACCATGTGATTCTGGTGCTCTTGACATGTCAGACATTACTTAAGAACCCCACCAGTAAATATAATCCCAAACTTAGCAAAGTAATCAAATGGCAAGGTAATTGTTTAGCTGCATCTCCCCCCTCCCCACCAAGTAAAACTCAAAAAAGACTGCATCCATCATTTTCTCTTGTTTCCTGTTTCAAGGAAAAGCTCTCCCAGTAGTTGAAGGAAGATCCATCCCTAAGAGCATGCCCAATTTGGGTGTCTGATAATCATATCTCATTTTCCACTTGTCTTTGAAAGCCTGGCTTGCTTTAAATAACATTTTCCAGTACAACGATATTTCTGTACATGTGTGAGATTCTGCACCGTGTAACACATTCGCAAACACAGGAACTACTTAAGAGAAATATTTAGAGTGTGTCTAATTTAAATAGATAGTCCACTGGGCACGGACTGTGTCTAATTCTGTGTTAGGTACAACACACTGCAAAATGTTGGCACTCAATAAATGTAAAATAATAACAACAGTCTTTTCCCCTTTAAAGTCTATAATTACATCTCCCCCCAACTGTGAACCGTGAGCAGTGACAGATCTTTTGTTTATTAAATCCCCAGCCCCCAGAGGCGTACAGTACTGCAGTTTCAATGAGAGTTGCAGTAAGGCCTCTCGTCTTTGTACAAAGCTTTCTATGTCTACAAATCCCTAAAGAACACGTTAACTTAGCTATCCGCCATATATATTACTTCACCAAAGGCAGGAAACCTTTGCTAAGTGCCCCAAGTGGAATCTAAACACCAAGTGGAAATGTGTGCTCAAAGTTAGTTTGGAAATATGTCATGGAATAAAATTACTCAGCCAATTTACCAGTTTTCTCTCCCAAAGCAACATGTCAGGCTCTGTCAGCTTTAGGCAGGGAACATTCAATCGGTTCCCATGTTTGTGTTCAAAGTGCGCTATTATCCAAGTAGCCTGGCCGAAGAAGGGGTAGGAAAAAAAGTGACTTCTGTACAGCTTCATTGCGGTCATTTGCACTACAATGAACTTGGCAAAGCAACAGGTCAAGTGATGAAAAAAAAAAAAGATATTGCCAATAGCAGCCCTTCTTGGAAAACACTTTAGATTTCTCGGGTCATTCTTTCCCTCCAGGTTCCCGTGTTTGGGTTAGAATGCTTGCGCTTGGAAGCTCAGCCCCCAATTACCTATTCTGCATTGGGTATTGATGAGCTGCAGGATATGCTCCGCAATTCACTGCGCCTAAAATAAGACATGCAAATGCAGCTGCCCCGAGTCTCAAGTTCAGCTCGGCCCAGCTCCTCCATAGTTTGTGTGGTGCATGATCATTAGTAAAGCTGGGTTAATGGCAGAGGCCGGTGGCTGTTTAAAAATTCACATTACCCAAAGTGGATTACACCGCTTCAACTGAGGGGGATGAACATTGTAAGCCTACACTAAGCCAGGATTGCAGAAACAAAGATTTCATTTTAAGCCTTTGGAAACAAGCACAGAATGGACAAAAGAAAAAATGCTTCTGATGTAGGAAGAAGGCAGGTGCTACTCCATGTTTTTCATCCACAGGCACAATGCACTGCCTGGTAAAAGGGAGCCCCGTCCCCCCAGCAGCCCCTCCCTGAGCAGCTCGCTGTCATTTAGAACAGATCAGCATTTGGGGAAATGCTGATTTAATATAGCTAGGAGCTCACAGGAAATCTTTTATGTCTCTCTCTCTCTCTCTCTGTTTCGGTTTCCTTTTGTCCAAGAATCAGTCCCAACATGGAAATGGAGATTCTTTGGGATTTTCTGGAATGGGAGGCTTTTATCTCCGAAGGAGAATACACAGAACGATTTTGGAAAATGCATGCCTGCGGCTAGCGTCATCATTCATCACTGCGGGAACGCGTTACAAACAATCTTGGCCAGTGATGTGAAAGCAGCACATCAGTGAGAGGTGGATGTGCCTGACAAGTAGTATCCCGTGCCTTCTCTGAAGAAGCCTTTCAGGGGGGTGTTAGTCCATTTTACAGATGTGAAGACTGGGGTTCAGAAGGGTTAAATCAATACCCCATGGGTTTCCTTTAAAGAGCAATAGTTCAAACTTGGGTCTGAACACAACAGCACGCAACCACATTAATGGGGCTATGTATTTTAGATTTAATCTATATAATACGTGTATAATAGATAAAATAAATAAAGCAGCCCGAGCAGCATCAGCACTGGGTTGCTAATGGCAAGGTCAGCAGTTGAAAACCACCAGCCAATCCTTGGAGAAACACAAGCTTGTCTACTCCCATAGAGAGTCCCAGTCTTGGACACAGGGGGCAGGTCTACCCTATCCTCCTATAGGGTCGTTAGAAGTCGGCATCAACTCTGCAGCAGTGAGTTTTATTTTGGAGTTTTGGAGGTAAAAAATAAATAGTATAATTATTTCTGTCTAAAAAGGTTCTCAGCATATTTCAAAGAACAAATGACTGCATATCATTATTTTTAAATATCTATCTACTCTAAGTCAGAGCATGGTGATAAACTGATAATGAACATAGCGCTGAAACCCTAAATTTGATTTTTTCTGTCTGTGTTTTTTATTACAACTTCATACCTTCTCGTTGTAACACCAGATTAAAAAGATAGTCCAGTGGGCTACCTTCCTTTATGTCAACATAAAATAGAATTGGTATGGCTTTTTCCTGATCTTTCTCAATGTACACAAAACATGTATGTACACAGAATTTTTCAAACGTAAATTTGACCACAAGTTCTCCACAAGCCTACTTAGTATATCCTATAGAATCGGTATCTATCTAGAACAACAATACAAGATCTCACTTGTATGCAGTCGATTCTGACCCAGAGACCCCTATATAAACTTTCTCTCTTGGAGCAGCGGGGGTGGGTTTGAACTGCCCACCTTAAAGTGAGAAACCTAAAACTTGACCCACAGCGTGATCAAGGATCCTGTGGTCAACATCTAAACAGGGGCATCTTTGACTTCCCCTGATTCACAGTGACGCTGTAGGGCAGAATAAAGCGGCCCCTGTGGATTTCTGATGTTGTAACTCTTGATAGTCATAGAAAGCCTCATTTTTCCCTCCAGAGCACTCAGTGGGTTTGAACTGCCAACCTTGTGATTAGCACCCTAAATTCACCCTAAAGTGTTTCACCAGAGCTCCTCCAGGCAATGTTTGCAGCATAAATACTCACTGTTGTATAACTCACTGCCATCGCGTTGCTGCTGACTCACAGAACCCTATGGGACAGGGTAGAATTGCCCCTGTGGATCCCAAGGTTTTAACTGTTAATGGGAGTAGAAAGCGCCTTCTTTTTCCTGTGGGCAGCTGGTAGTTTCGAACTGCTGACTTTGCAGTTCACAGCCCCACGTTTTACCACTACTTCACCAAGGTTCTTTTGATAGTATGAATAGCTGTTTTTATGTTAGCAAGTTTAATACCTGCACAACGTTGACTGCTTTAGATTCATCATGAATTGCTAAACAAACCGATTTTAATACAAAGAGTGTCCATCTTCTACATTCATTTGCCAATTGTTCCCTTACTCTCATTTCCCTCCATCTCTATTCCCCATCATAATATAATTTTGTAAATACACTATGCTAATTTTTTAAAAAACATCAACAAGTTAAAAAAAGGGGGGGTATAGTGGGACTTATGAAAACACCACTCAGGATGGGAGAAGTTGGCAAATAAACAGGCAACGTAGATGCTTTTTGTGTAAAATTGTAAGGACTCCCTTGTTGATGGGCCACTCAGGTTTTTTGTTATGAGCTATTTATTCTACATTGAAGAGGACCAGGCTTGGAGACTAAATTTCACAGAGTCATGCTTCTGTGTTGAAATGCTCCTTTACTGGTGGACATGCTAATTGGGAGTGGGATTTTTGTTGTTGTTGTTGAAGTCTATGCTATTACACTAAAACCACTGAAGCACAACCTCAGATACTCATTCACTGTCTGTCGTTGAGTTGCTCTGACTCTTGGCCATCCTATGGGAGAGAATGGGATTCCTAGACTGAAACACTTTACAAGAGGCCCCTCGTTTTCCCCCCAAGGAATGGCGGGCTAGTGCTTTCCAGCTGCTGATCCTGTGGGTTACAGACCTCTTGGTCACCCATCATGACTTACTTCCACAAGCGTGAGCTACCAAAAGGGAAAATACCAAATTAAGAGAATAATCACTTTCATTCTTTAAATTTCTAGTGAGAATTGGATGCAGGTTGACAGAGAAGATCAGTTTTCTAATTAGAAATCAGTACACATTTGGTGTCACGGCATTGACTGCAATCCCCACAATGTCACACCAGTTGTCCCACCACTTTGCCCTCTGTTTCCTCCTCCGTTCCTTGCCCTTCTAAACTGAAATCTCAAATGACTGATTATTCCAAGGTGTGCAGACCTCCCTACTTTTAGTGTTCTTACTATACACCTACTTGGGGCTTAAAATTGAGCAATGGGGGTGAGTTCATTTCCAAACCTGAAAGTTGCTTAGAAGTCACAGTCTCTAGAGATTCCACCCACCTCTATCCAACTGTTTTGGTTTTTGAGTTTGTGTGTTGTCCCACATTTCCCCACACTCTACCCAGGACCTTCAAAGTGACCCCTTTTAGAAAGAGAGGTAACAACAGCCAGGCACCATCTAGTTCTTTTGATTTCAGTGTGGACTGGTATCTTCCACTGTCACCACAATTCTTTCCTCTGGACTGTGAGTGACCAATTAGATAGCTGCCAAGGAGCTTTTGAAGAGGCCAATCTCTCTTCCGTCTGTGTGGGTCGTTAGGCCTAAAACCCTGTAGTGTCTCCGGATACGATGGTACTGAGCTTTCAGGCCCAGCAGCTCATTCTCTCCAAGTGTTTAGTTATATATGAGTTCTCATAACATTGCCTCAGGGGTACAATCATTTAATCAAAACCCCCACAAAAACCAGGTAATACAGATTACTTTCCAAAAGAGTTGAAATCCACATCCCCAGGAGGAATGTAGAAGTGTGCTTATGTCACCAACACCTCCACCAACACTAGGCAACATTCTATACATACATTGTTACTTCTGTGACTTTTATGAGCAGGAAAATGGATACACCTATTGTATTTGTATTTTCCTTACTTTGGGCAACTTTCCATTAATTTACTGGCCATCTGCATTTCTTCTTTAGCAAATTACCTGTTAATATCATTTACTCTAGTCTTCTTAGACTGTGTGCCCTTTTTAACCAATTTTTAAGGCTGCATCTTATAAGAAATCGGAATATCTCTTACTCTGGTCTACGCTGTTATTGTTTTTCTCTTTCCATAGTTCAACCATATGAATATACCATGACTCAAGGAACCTGATAACCAGAACCGCTAGGATAATTTAGCCTGCACATTAGTAACCGAAGGAGAGGTTAAAGTCATCATTTTAAAAAGACATACAAAAATTCCACAAGACCAGGGCCTTTCCTTTGCTAAATCATGACTGCTGAAAGTATGGGACAGAGTTTACCAAAGGGCAAGCTCTCAAGATATAATACTGGAAATATTTATGTAACATGCAAATTTGTTAAATAGATGTATAAACAAACAAACAAACCGAAACCTCACTGCCCCTGAGTCAGTTCTGACTCATAGTGACCCTATAGGGCAGCCCAGTGAGTGACCCATCACACCATCGGGGCTCCTTTTGAATAAATGTATCTGTGAGTATAAATTAAACAGTGGGAGTGTGAAAGATATGCTTTCATTCGGGAGATTATTTTTACTGCACTTTTTATCATTTAGTATCTCTGATATCTACTCCATTGGCTATGACTATTATCATCATGAGAGGAAGGTCTTTTGTTTATATTTCCTGGCTAATGAGACAAATGAAGAGTCACAAAGTTGTCTAAGATAGCAGTAACAAGCTGGTAAACTGAGAGCTGGGAGCTAAGTCCACATTTTCTGATACCAAGGCAGGCGCTTGCCTCTCTGTAAGATTCTGTCTCCCCATCATATCTATTCAACCTTGGGTTCCTAACATGCAACTGAAAGACTCCTAGTACAAGGGCTAGCCCCAAACCCACTGACCTGATCTTTGTAAGCATAAACACATAACGTAAGAGCAGGAGTTCGGGGATATTTAGGCTGTATATTGATCTTTTTTTTTTTTTTTAAGGAAAACCTTCAACCGGAATTTAGAGGTCACCGTCTATCAAATGGCAAATGCTGTGGCAAGAGATGACAGAAAAACAAACGCTGGGACTGGACCCCAAACACTGCCGCGACCTGGTAGAGGATGAAGCAGAGATGGCTCAGGTCAGTGTTGGTTGCTGTTAATGCTGCCTCTACACCAAGCACCCAAGAATCACACCTCTGTGGTCTGTGGAGTGTTCACTGGCTGGCTCTTCAGGGGGAAGGGGGGGTTTCCTGCTAGTCTGTGTCTGCTTGGAAGCTCCACTGCATCTGGTCTAGCACCTCAGCAGCATCGGAGTCTGCAGAGATGGGGAGGCAGTGGCTGCCTATGAAGTGCATGGCCTGGGAACAGAAGCTTCCACCTGGAAGATGAGCATTCTACCACAAATGCCACTGCCCCCTGCAGAATGGAAAAAATATTTAACCACGTCAAATGGTAGAGGAAGCATGTAGAGGCCGTCAGAGGTATTAAACATCACTATGCTTAATATGTAAAGTATAAAAACACTATCTTTTGATAAAATGAATTTCATCATAATCTGGAATAATAAAGATATAAATGTTATAAACCAAGGTTTTATGTGTTTGCGTGTAAGCGGCAGGTGTGTGTATAAACTAAACATCAGTATTTTGAAGTGATAACTTCAACCAAAAATATCCCAAATTGCAAACAGCATAATTTAGCAATTTCTCCTAGGGGTGAAAATGATTAGTACTGATTGAACTTTTATAAACTCTAAAATGTTCTTATTCCTTCAGCAAAATCACTAAACTTATTCTTCTTTCATGAATGCCAGGAATTATTTGTGATTTGCCTATCTTTTCTGAGTTAGCAGTTAGCGATAAGATTTTTTTTATAGAGGCAAATGTTCAACATGTTTACACTGAGATCAAAGCACAAGTTAGTTTCACTGCAAATGAAAGTCAATATACAAATCTCTCAGCTTTAAAAAATGATCACAGTAACTAAGAGATACAAATAACAAATTAACAGAGAAGTCTATCCAGCTGTTACTATTCTGCAGCAGTGCTTCCCAGACCTATTCGTCTTACCTCCCCCTTTCCAGAAAAAAAAAAAAAGAATTACTTTTGGTCCCCCTGGTGATGAAAAAACATTTGTACTGTAGCCCATCATCAACTAGGGAGTGGCAGCTACAAGTTCTGCTAAACTAGAGTATAGTCATGGAATCAATCGACACACTTTCACTCGATGAAAATCCCTCCTACTCAGGGGCAGCGTAGTTTGCTGTGACCACTGAAAATCATTGGGAGTACTCTTTGTCTTAGCGTTTTTTTTTTTCTTCCTCAACAAGAGAACTTTCTTAGGAGAAAAGAAAGCTTAGTTTAAGAGTTAACATTGATCAAATATATTTTAAATAACTCAAAATTAATCATCTTTCTACTGAAGATTCAACAACACAAAAAAATTATAATCAATTTCTTATAGCCAGGGACCCATGAAAATTAGTTCTAGAATATAATTAATGTACCACCAATGCCCAGAAAACTGGCTGTAAATTTGTCATATAAACAGACATGAAAATAATAGCTATAAACTTCATTCTAAATAATGTTTAGGCAGCATTCATATATAAAAGTAGTATGTACATTAATTTCCTCTAACAGTATAAAATGCAATTGTATAACATTCTATGAATGGAAATTACTTATGAGAATGTTAAGCAAACATTAATTTTAAATGTTAATTTACAATAACATATACTCTCTGAGATATAAACATTTCCAGTTCCAAGGGATATGATATATAACCACAATATTTTAAATAATATTTTATGGTAAATCTATGATGTGTAAATGTGACAAATTAAAAACAACTTGGCATTATAAATGGTGAGCTCATTATAAGATTTAATCATGAAAAGAAGTGTTCATCTGGTAGCATAAAAGTTAATAAATTATTTCTCATCAATTTGCTCAAATATTTTATTGCAATGACATTCATTTAATATTCATGAAGCAGTATCAATTTGATAATGCAGAGAAATGATTAAAATTGTAACATTAATTTATAGCAGTTTCTAAGCATTTTAAGAGTCTTTGTATGCAAATATTGGGCAATTCCCCTATTTACTTTAATAGTCACATGCATTTTTCAGAATACTCAACAACAGCAGCCAAGAGTTTTAATGGAGCCAAGTTTGCCATTTACAAAATCCAATCTTGATGGCAAGCATTACATTTTGTTCAGATGGGTCTGACTCTTCTCCTCCACTGAAAGAACCTTGCAGTCTGTTACCTTCAGGACCAGAGGATCCGCACCCTACTGCCCACCCCTTCCTTCTCCTGCCACCTCTTTTTCAACCCTCGGGCCCACGTAACCCCACCAATCAATTGGGTTTGGGATGCAGTGACATAGGAGAGGATTGTCCAGAGGGGGGAAAAAAGTCCCGTGGCTCTTAAGGGGGAAAGAAATGATAAAAACCCTCAATCATTTATAATAGACTAAACCTACGATCGCACCTGCATGGCTGTGTGGCAGTTTCAGAAGATTATAATTAGTCAAGTCTTCTAGGCTCACAGTGAAATGCCTAAAGAAGTGGGTAAACCAAATGTCCCATTACTGTAACTGGAGACCATCTATTTAACACAGTTCGCAAAAACACAATATCTGATGCTAGAAAACAAGAGTTTCATTTTCTTTCAAATAACACCCGAGAAACTGAATATCCAAACGTCTCATGCTGCACACCTAAACTGTTATGGTCATAAAGCCTTAACTAAATTCTCCAGGGAATCCTAGTCAAGAAAATGTTCACATGCTTTTGCAAAATACCACATTGACTAGACATCTTGATGCCATTGTGCCTGAACATATCCAGGGGTTACAGCAATAAATGATTCAAATGGCACTGACCCCCCCAAACAGAGCCCACAGTGAAAGCTCCAAGAGGCTCTCAATGCTTTCCCCTGAATAATCATTCAAATCACTGATTGGATGCAAATTGAGAACGGCTTCATGAAGTATAGTTCAAGCAGAATTAATTTAATTTTGCAAACAATCAAGCTTCAATAGTTACGTAATTAACCAAATATCCGCTACAAAATAGTTCTGTCTCGATCAGAATAGCAAAACAAATTAAGATTGAAGCCAAACTGTTATTATTCATAGGCAGTAATAGGATACAATATTCTATTTTGAGAGAGGGAGAAGAAAGGTAATAGTTACGGCAAAATGTTATAACTCAGTTTCCCTACTAATTCGTTGCTAATTCAAATACAATCCGAATGCACCATGGCACTCCATTGTTAAGATCTTTACAGAAATTGGAGTAATGGTGGCATGGTGGTGTCCACATCGATACACTAATCAAGAAGTCAGTGATTCAAACCTACCAGCTCCTTAGCGGGAGGACCACGAGGCTGTCTTTTCCCATAAAGATTTAAAGTTTCAGAAACCCACAGTGGCATGTTCTACCCTGCCTATAGAGTTCCCAGAGCTTGAATTGAACTGAATTGGAAGGTAGAGTGAGGTTGTTACATAGATTCCTTTCTTTTCTTTTCTTTTTTTTCCACTTGTAACCAAATCCATGCCATAGAGTCAGTTTTTAACTCTGGGTTCCAAAATGTTTTCCAAGACTGTAAATCTTCACATCTTCAACAGGACTGGGTCGTCTCTTTCCCAGGAAGCAGCTGCTGAGCTTGAAAGGTCAACATGGTGGTTAGGAATCTCATGCCCTCAGATACAACCTAAAGCATTCCAGCATGATTCTATAACATTTTCAAGAAGTTATTATTGTAAGTATTTCACTTGTTAATTTAAAAGTCTGAAAGTTCTTGTCCTCAAATATCATGGCTTAAAAATGGAATGTAAGATTTAAAGTGGAAAACTGTTCTAATTGCCCCAAACTTTTCTCATAACTTCCTTTATCAAAATGATCATGATATAAAATATTCTGTTGTATTCCATAAATCTGCATCTCCAAAATGGTAAGTTCTGAGACTATGGATAGTCATATACATACCCGCTTCCTTTTATAAGCAAACACCAACCTGAAATTGAAATAGGGGCTGTGGCCAATGGCATGAGTGAGATGTGAGGAGAATGGTATGGAAAGGCTTGGGCTTGAGACACAGAATTCTACAGCAATGGGTCAAATTCATTGAAGTGAGCGACTTCTCTGATCACCAAGACCACGTGGACTCCATTTTAGACCTATGTAATAACCTAGATTGCACGGGGGGGGGGGGATGGAAGGGGAGGCTAGTAGCACAGTGGGTTAAGTGCTAGGCAGCCACCTGAAGGATCAACAGGTTAAGCCTTTCAGTGACCCCACTAGGGGAAAACAAGAGTAGCCTGCTCCTGGGAAGATTATACACAGCCCTGAAAATTGTATGGGGCCATCCACTCTGTCTGAGAGGGTTGTAATGAGTTGGAATCCACTTGATGCCAGAGGGTTTGGTTTCATCTGTCAGTCATCTAGAAAGAAGCAGTGAGAGGCAGACCTGGGGCAGGGGTGCACAGGACTGCCTGTGTCAGAAAGGCAGACAAGGTTCAAGAACTACTCATTCTTAGGAGGCAACATGGACAGGGAAAGGGGTTCCTGGATGGGAGGGATGACCAATGTGTCTGACAGTGAAGCTTGTCGCCTAGGTAATTGGAGCTACTAAGGATGCTGTGGAATGGGAAGACAGTTGGAAGGATAGACAGACAGACAGGTTAGTGTTCGATGTGGATAACCAAAGAAAAGAGCTTAAAAGAGAGTGGAAAGTAATTCCTGCTGCTTGAACTCAGGTTGCCAATGTGTCATCTAAGTCTATGTGTCCATCAAATATTTCCATTAAATGATCTAGAGCTCAGGGCTAGAGATACAGCTTTGGGAGTTGCCGAAGGGCAGAGGTAGTTAAAATTCTGAGAACGGGCAAGCTTGGTCTCAAAGCATTACACAGAATGGAAAGAAAACAACAAAAGAGCAAGATCCAAGGAATGATGCTGTGTAAGTCTCTATGAGGGCTTCAAAAAGTTTGGGGGGAAAGAGACTTAAAACATCATGGGATTCTTCCCTCAATTTTGTTGAGGCCCCTTGTATGAGAATGGCAAATTCCATCTAGTATCTCAGATGAAGACTGGGGTGTAGTGAGCACTCTGCATTTAGTCCAAGGAAATTCAGTAAGTGCGAGTCCAGTGGTGTGGCAAAGGACAGGCAGTATCACAGAGGACTGTGGAATAAATGAGAAATTAGATAGTAGATGTAACAAATAAATGGTATCTGAAAACCCGAAGATCCAGGGAGACAAAGGGCTGTTGGGAGCACAGAACACAGAGCCTCCCTCAGGGTTAGACAAGAGCTCACGGCTGCCTGCTTCCCATCACCAGCAACTCTGACCACGAGCACAATCACGTTCTGAGAGAGGGGGTGGGGAGAGAGAGCAAAACCCAACCTCTTACAAACAAAGAAGCAAACCCCCAGATGTATTGGTCTGACAGAGACTGGTGGAGACCCCTGAGACCACAGCTCTGAGCTACCCTTCCAACCCGGATCGGAACCCGCTTCCTAAGCTACAATGAATACTAAGCCTTTAAGAACATACTCCTCAGAGAAATCCACCCTTGGGGATAAAAAAGAGTAGTGTTGGCCCTAAAACCAAGTTCAGAAGGCAGGGACAGGGAAGGAAGATGGGCAAACAGAAACAGGGAAGCCAGGGTCAAAGTGGGAAGAGGGAGATTTCCCTTCAGGGATGACAGCTGATGTCAGGAATCAGAAAGTATATAAACTGTTGAACAGAGAACTAGGTTACTGTGCAATCTTTCACCCAAAACACAATAAAATGCACACACACGCGCACGCTCAATCACACTCCCTCTCTATCTCACACACAGACCACGGACTATAATTCTCTTTATATGGCGTGGAATAGGCAAATAAAGAGAGGGGATCAGTGATTGTTGAGGGACAGAAACCTATCTGAGATAAGGGCTAATCAGTACAGGCTTGGTTTGGGGGAGAAAGTGTTCTAAAATTATAGTGACAGTTACACATATCAGGGTATAAAAATTCACTGAATAGCACAGTTTAAACGGGTGAATTACATACTATGTGAATGATACCTCAATACAGCTGATTTTATTTTCTGTCTGACTATACAAAGGAATAGATAGGCTTGTGAATGTGAAGGAAATGAATAAAAGGTTTTGTTGAGCCTTGACTACACTTGCTGGGAAAGGAAAAAATCTAAAAATAAAAATAACTTAATATAAAATAGGAGAAACAGAAACAACTGATGATGAGGAGTCTTGTAAAAGAAGCATAGGTCTTTCAGAACTGGAATTGAGGGGTTAGTTATGAACAGAGGAGAGGGCACTGAAGTAGGAAGGTGAAGGTCTAGAATTCATGACCAAGAAAATATGAACTTGAAGTTGTTCACGCTTCCACCAGTGCTGTAACTAATAATCCTTTCCTGAACAACAGCTATTTTGAAACACACTGTAATAATGCCATTATATATCTCAATCGTAGTAAGAGTATTTAATTCTTTAAACTTAAAAATACCTGGAATACGATTTTCAGGAAACACGACTTCATTTATAGCAAAAGTACCATTGTTACTTATCCATAAGTGAAACCAAAATACAGATAAAAAGAAATGTATTATTATTTATAACTTCGAAATATGATAATCATGATTAATTTGTTGGTATCCATGAGGGGGTGGGGAACTGCTGTGGAGTGGATTCTGACTCATAGTAACCCTATAGAACAGAGCAGAAATTCCCCTTTGGGTTTGTAGGCTGCATATCTTTGAAGAAGCAGGCAGACAGCCTCATTTTTGTCCCACACAAAAAATCATCAGAAGGAGTAGAGGGACTCAGGCTAGGATACAGGAGAAGACTAAGCCAGATAGCAAACTGAGTGCTCTTTCAAAGCATGTGGGGACTCTTTCACTTGCAGCCTGAGGTCTTTCACCCCCTTCGAGCCATCCTTCTTGTGCTTTGAGATCATTAACAGCCCTACTCTACAGGGCCGAGATGGAAGCTCACACAGGGCCACGTAGCTAAAATATGTCAGAACTGGGGTCCTAAGCTTCATTAATGGGATTTCAAAGCCATGCTTTCTTTACCACGTTACTTCTCCTCTGATATATTTCCTGTATAATCTACCATTTGCACTCTAAGCCACTTCTTTGGGTATCAAATCGAATCCATAGACTAGAATCCTCTGCACTCCCACGGCTTCCCGTGGTATGTCAGGCTCACTGTTGGCATCTTAGAAAGCGCCAAACACCCTGTGAGGAGTTGAGAGCATTTCCACCCTCTCCCCCTATCCAAACAAACCTGCAACCAGTCAGTTTGGACTCACTGGTACCCTACACGACAAAATAGAACCATCCCTTGTGGGTTTTTGAGACTGTAAGACTTTCGGGAGCAAAGTGATGCAGCCACTTTGCAGTCATCCTTGCAGTCAGCAGATCACTGCTTAATCCCCAGCACCGAGAGGGCTCCTTTTCTTCAGAGTGAACGGTAGTGTCCCTGTAAAACAGTGGGATTGCTCTCTTGGATTTACGAAGCTGTATACCTTTATGGGGTCCTAGAGCCTCACCTTTCTTCTGAGGAGCAGCCAGTAGATTCAAACAACTGATCCAAACCCAAAAGAGCCCTAATTCCAGCCCCACCACATGGATTTGTGTGCATGACGCTGCCCTGTTTCTGGACAGTAGAGACCTGCCTCTGCCTAGGAGGATTTCCTATCTGGCCTCGGGGCTGCTCAGGAGCTCTTCTCTATGTAAATATATAAAGATAGATGTATTTATCTATGCATGTGTAGATTTGCAAATACAACAAGGAAGCAGATAGACTTTGGGCCTCTACTTAAATCCTACCTCAGTACAAAAATAGTTTGTTTTAAAAATGTGGCAATGTATGATACTCACCTTCCTAACAAGATTGCAGAAGACAAAAAGGGGGCATAAGCAAATGTGGTGAAGAAAGCTGATGGTGCCTGCCTATTAAAAGACATAGCATCCGGGTTCTTCAAGGCTTGAGATTAAACAAGGGCCCATCTAGGAGGGAGGCAACAAAGCCCATAGTGAAGAAGCACGGAAGTCAGCAAGTGTGATCATCAAGTGTCCACGGAATAGGTCTCAGAAGTTCAAAAACAAGGAATCAAATCGATGTGAAGGGACATAGGCAAAGTGGAGACCCAAGGCCCATATCTAAGACAATTGGACAGTCCTTCACAGTGGGACCACACAGAATGGACAATATACCCAGGGTGCAGTATAGAATTGATGAAACATAACTATCCTGTAGTTCAGGGGTCCTCAGACAGGGGGCCAGTTCACTGTCCCTCAGACCCATTGGAGGGCCGGACTATAGATTAAAAAAAAAAAAACTATGAACAAATTCCTATGCACACTAAACATATCTTATTTTGAAGTAAAAAAACAAATGGGGCAAAAACACTCAGCGGTGGGCAGGATAAATGTCCCTGTCAGGCCGCGTGTGGCCCAAGGACCGTAGTTTGAGGACCGCTGCTCTACTTCTTTAAAATTTCCTCCTCTCACTATCATGGCCTTAGTTTTACCTCGGGAACCTTGCTAGACCTGTGCATGTACAGTTGTACAATTAAGGTCTTCTGATGCACGAAATCCAAGATAGATAACCCCCCCCCCCAGAAACAGTAATGGAAGTAATGATTCCCTGAGGGTACGGGAATAGAGAGGAGGTGGGGAGGAAGGGGGGAACTGATCACATTGATGACTGCATAAACCCACTCAAGGGGAACAAACATCAGAGACAGGTGAATGGATGCATTGAAAGATGGAACTTATGGCCAAAAAAACCTCGTGAAAATAATATATTAAGGATTTAGAGGGGTAGTGGTGGGGGGGAGGGGAATAAAGCAGAGCTGCTATCTAGGAGTTAAAGAAGAAAGAACATGTATTGAAAATGATGATGGCAGCAATTGTACAACTATACTTGAACTAATGGACCCATGAATTGTAATTATATATGTAAGCACTCCTAATAAAATATTTTTTTAAAATGACACGTTTTGATATAAAGCTACAGTAGTCAAAAAAAAAAAAGCTATGCAGGAAGCACAGCTGTCAGCAGGCATAACTAATGGAGGGTTCACCTTGAACCTACAGGACACTTTCTAAAGCACTTGTCACTTCAAATCATAATCATTACCAGAATGTCTCCCCTGCTGGACTGTGACCCTTGCAGTGACAGAGATAGTATTTTATTCCACGTAGAATCAATAGTTCCTCAAACAGGGAATGGCACCTGGGAGAAAAGAACTCCTTGACGGGTGGGGCCACCACCAAGGGCTTTGCAGGAGTGGGAGATCTCAAATCCCGGTCTGGACTCTCAGGCTCTAGGTAACCTTGGGCAAAGTGACTGCCTGGGAATTCTCTTCCTCATTTGCATAGACACATCACCACCTGTCTTCAAGTGTTCCCTGAGGATTTAAAGAAAAAACCCTGGCCCTAGAACAAAGTTCACTCAAACTCCCTGCCATTGTGTCAATCCCAACTCCGAGTGACCCTGCAGGGCAGTGCAGGGCAGTTCCTGGGGGTTTCCGAGAGCGGAACACTTTCCCTTCCACGGATGTAATCTTTTTTATGATAGCAGTTGTATTGGCACAAAATGCGCAGATTCAACAGTTCCATCATCTCAAGAAGACTCATGGAGACGCTAACGTTCTACTAGACGAGAAAGGCGAATGTTTCTCCCGAGGAGTGGCGCGCTGATGCTTCCTAACGGCTGACCTGGTGCTCGGCAGCCCAACCTGTAACCGCGATGCCACCAGGGCTCCTAAACGCCCAGGAGTCACGAGCTTCCAGTCCTTCCCCCTCCCCTGGTGGAACGCGTGAACCCAGAGGAGGGACATTTCAACCACTGCTGGTGCATGTATGATGGAGCATATGTCAATGACGGGTTTAATAAGAAAAAGGAGTGACCGCGTGTACCCTGTCTGTGGGTGTCCCAGAGAGATCCACGCTTGCACTCAACGACTGGGCAGGGCTATGAGCAAATATCTAAACTATATCCAAATGTTATCTTTATTTTTAATTGTCTAAGATAGGAAATTTTCTTAAAGGTAGGAAATTTAATTAGCGTAAGTTAGCATGCCAAAAAAAAAACCTGCTGCTAGGCAGATTGTGATAGGGACGGGAACTGGTTTGGATTGGGGAATAATAGAAGTGGCCTTTGGGACGCTGGAATAGCATTGGAAGGATTGCTTCTAAGTTGGAATCTGTACAGGAAAGGTTTTTCCAGGGGGGAAAAGTAGTCTATGAGAAAGCACACAGGAAGTCTCTGCTTGCCTGCCTTTGTGCGTTTTTCTCTCAGAGCACAGGAAGGATGGGCCGGAGGGGTAAAAGAGCCCGACAGGGAAGCAAAGGAAGCCCACACCCCACTGAAAGGCCACATACTCCCATTTAGTATCTGACTTTTACTTCTGCATCCTAGCTTGCGACCCTCTACTGCTTTTGAGGCTTTTCAAGTCGAGTTCTATTGAAGGAGCACAGGGAGGTGACACGTAATTCGGTATCAAAAACTGTCTATTGGAAGCAAATTCCATTTACTTATTCAGTTGAGAAAGGAGCAAACACTTAGACAATACTTCAGTAGGTGGATTTTCAGAGTAGATTTTGTTTACCGTGGAAGTGTGATTATATGAGAATCTTTATCCTCAGCTTATAGGATTTTGAGACCAGGACAGGAGTATTTACAGATAATCTTGTATCTGAACACACACACAAAGCAAGCAAATAAACAATAACAACAAAAATCTTCTTGAGAGACGCGTGTCCATTGTCTCATCCACTGAGCAGGCTAGCTTTCCCTGGGCTCCGGACTCAAGAGGTTCTGCTGCCCCCTGCTGCCTTGAAGTTTCAGAAGCTTTTTATTTTTAAACAATTTCCTTTCATCACCTTTCCATGGTTAGAATGATTCTACCATTGTATTTCCCCGTTTTCTTCCACTACAAAGTTCCAGAGCTTGTTTCTTTGACAGATAAAAAGTTTGAAGGCAACAAAGGTGTAAAAACTATGTAAAATTTGGCAGGCAACGTGTATACCATTGAGAATCTAGCACACACCTACACAATTATGTGTTGGAAGAAACAGAGCCAGAACACTCCTTAGAAGCAGCAATGGCAAGACTTAAGTTTTGCCCACTTTGAACTTTTATCAGGAATGACGGATCGCTGGAGAATCACGGCATCATTCCTGCAGACCTGCTGGGCTGTAAATTCTCCTGGGGGATCACAGGCCCCTCTCAAGGGTCTTCCCTTCCAGACCACACTCCACACACTCTAACCCAAGTACACGGGCAGCATGCGCAGGGAAAGGTTATGCATACGGGAATTCTGTACATGGCCCCCTGAACAAGTAATATGTATTTTAAGAAGGCTTAATCTACACTAATGAAAATGTAGTGTGTGTGATACCAGCATACCTTGCCCCGCTCTTTGTGTGTGTGCGTGTGTGTGTATGCCTCCTATTTCTCACACAGTAGATAGGTAATTGGAAACTGTGATTACCAAAACTAAAAATAAAAAAAATTAAGAGAAATGTAAAGTATTGGAAAGCTCTCAATCTGATGCACTTTCTTTAAGTTGATTTCACTCATAGCAACCCTGTAAGACACAATAGAACTGTCCAAGGCAGTAAATCTTCTCAGGAGCAGATAGCTCTACCTTTCTTTCATCTGCAGAGAGCCTGATGGGTTTGAACCACTAACTTTCAGGCCATCAGCTCAATGCTTCTAATCCCACTGCACCCCAGCCTCCTGTTCTGCATCCAGTAGTGATCAAAGGCCACATCATCCTAACCAACAACAAAAACCAACTCACTGCAGGGAGCCACTTCGGACCCAGAGCAAGCCTACATCGCAGCAGAGAACTGCCTCGGTGCGTTCCTGAGACTGTGACTCTTTATGAGAGAACAAAGCTCCATCTTTTTCCCTTGGAGTGGCTAGTGGTTTCAAACTGCTGACCTTGTGGTTAGCAGCCCCAAGATAACCACTATGCCACAAGGGCTCCTGCATCACCCTAAGCAGAGCTTTATTTCAATATCATATACACACACATTTTGGAGCACCTGTCATGTGCTTAAAAAAAAAGACGTCCTTTTTGCAGGAGTTGAGTCTAATATATGAGAGCAAGAGTTCTCTCCTTTCAGAGGTCAGTTGCTAAGTATCTGTATGGCAGTGAGTGAATGAATTCATTTCAGATCTATTAGTCATTCTGGAGTTCAATCGGAGTTACATTGTTATAACAAAACCACATTAAAGCTCAATGGCTTAAGCTTAGCAAAGCTCATCATCTGAAGAAACCAGGTGGTTTGAGCAGGCGATTTTATGGTTCTTAGGATATTGCTGGGGCACTGGGCTAGCTGGGAAGCTCGAACATGGCTTCACTCATCTGGCTGGCTGTGGGGACGAAGTAGGAGCACAGACAGGGCTGTTTGGTTGGGGCCAGGGCCTTGTTCCACATGGGCATATCTGCATCTCTTTGTGGCTTTCACATAGCACAACTTGGTTCCAAAGAAGGACCATTCGGTTCACCATCATTCCGTGAGCGCAGATCCCCAAAGGGCACATATTCCTCAAGCCTCTCCATGCAACTCATTTTCTAGCATCCAACGGGGCAAACTGAGTCAATGAAGAAAGCCATAAAAAGGCAGGGCTACTGGGAGTCCTGGTTCATGGCGGCCAACATAATGGTCAATCACAATTCTTCTTCATTTATAATCAAGTGCCTTTGGGTTCTCTTTTACATGTTCTTCCAATAGATTCAATAGTATCCATCGGTTCAATCGTTAGTTGTTGTTTGGTCAACTGTTTTATTACCACCGCTATCACTTTGCCTGAATAGAAGTCTTCTAACTTGGCTTTTCAGCGATGCTCAGCAGCAGCACAGTGGCACGCCATCTATGAATAAGCATGTGCTGAGTTGGGCACAGTGCAAACTCTGTGTAGGACAGGATGGACCAGATAATTCCTCTGCTATCAGTTAACTCTGCGAGGGAAAATAACACACAACCTCTAGTTCCTATACCACCTAGACTGCAGTTATCTGTCTAGCTTACAGATGTGACCATGGCATAACCCCATCAGCCACGTGCCTCCAGTCTGCTTGACTTGGAAACCCTGGAGCCTCACGTTCAAAGGGTCATAAGGTGCTATAGTGGCTGACCATTGGGCCGATGCTCGTAAGATCAGCAGTTTCAAAACTAAGATCCCCTCTTTGGAGGAAGATGGGGCTTTCTACTCCCATAAAATGTTGTACTCTCAGAACCCTACCGGATGGTTCTACCCTATAGGATTGTTTTGAATTGGCATCAATTTGCAGGCAGTGAGTTTGGTTTTTTAAGGTGGTCTTTCAAGGTTCATCTCCCAACACTTCCCCTCCATTTGCCGCTCATTCCCTTTGGTAGCTCTGGTTTTTACTTCCACACCATTCCATCTTCTGACCACATCCTTCCCAAGCCCTCAGCATGGTGGCCTGCTTGTGATCTCTCTTTGGAGGCCCACTACCCTCCAGTACTTTTCTATCAGGTTTCCACAAAGAGATGCACCCACAGAGACTGCGGTCGGACCTTATGCACTCCCTGGCCTTTGAGGGTTTCGACATCAAATTGACTCTTGCTTCCTTGCGGGAGCCAGGTTCCTGCATTTCTTGGTTCATAGGAAGCAAATAAAAGAGTGAGAAACCCATATCTTTCATTGCTGCCTACTGCTTTTTGTGCACTAACTTCAACATAGAAAGGCATACAGAGTTCCAGACACCATAGCTCCTTCGAGATAACATAGATGATCGAAACGTCCACAGACACTGATTCCCTATTTGGTGAACACATGGTACGTGAAATGCAATGATAAAAATCATCACACTCTCTTTCGATCCCAGTGGCAATGACTTCAAATAAGAGGAGTGACTAATTTCCAAGGGTCCGCTCACTAAATCTTGGCTACTGAAACTCCCTTAAGTTCAGGCTGAAAATGAAAACAAGCCCCAAAGAGCCTAAGTTTGGCTGGGTTGACTAGAGAACCAAACCCAGTGATACTCATATATGTATAAGAAAGGGCTGTAGTTCCCTATCAGGAAGTAATTGTATATCAGGACAATATCCCAGCCCAGACCAACCTGTCTTAAGTCCCATACTCCTCCATAAGTCTGATACTAGTCCATAACACAGACTCATGCAGCCACAAGCAATGATGCAAAATATAGGAAGGTCATAGGCTGGTAGGTGGGAAACCTTGTGGATCCAAAGGCAGTAGACAAATCTCCAGGGCTCCCACAGACCTCAGCATAACCTGTCAACAAGAAGGTGAAGGAAGAGAGAACGGCCCACCTCCATGGAGCCATTTATCTCAGTGGCACCTCTAAATGAGTTCATCAAGCTGTGACCTGATTGACAGGCTAAACTCCACCTATATCTTCTTACAGGTGCCATGTTGGCACAAAAACCTAACTATCACTGAGTCAAAATACAACTTTAAGTGTAACCCACCTGAATTTTGAGGACATCTCAATAACAGATTTGACACATTGAACACTAATGACAGAAGACCTGATGAGCTATGGGGGGATCAAGAACATCATTCATGAAAAAAGCTAAAGACCAATAAGAAACACAGGAAAGAGTGAACAGATCCAAGGATGGCTAACTTCGTCTCCCATACTTTGGACATGTTGTCAGGAGAGACCAGTCCCTGGAGAAGGCCATCATGCTTGGTAAAGTGGAGGGGCGGTGAAAAAGAGCAAGGCCCTTATTGATATGAATTGACACAGTGGCTGCAACAATGGGCTCAGACGTAAGAGCGATTGTGAGACTGATGAAGGACCAGCTGGTGTTCCCTTCTGGTGGACATGGAGGAATTATGATTGGCAACAGGCTTAATGACACCAAACAACAACAACAAAAATTCCTGTATTAAATTCCACATTTAAATACTCAAAGAATACAAAGAATGAATCTGGGTTAAAAGTACGTCTGGCAAAGTAGGGGACTAAGTATTCTAGAGAGCCCTACTTAAATCTCAAAATTAGCATCAGGCTATTCTCAGTCGGGCTTTCAAAAGTATACCGCGGGCACTAGTGATAGAGAAAGTAGGCTTCCTTAAATATTATGACGCGATGTGATTGCAACATTAAGCAGAATTTTAACCCAGCTAAATGATAGCCCCATACCTTGTGTAATCTGATACAAACAAGTGTTTAATTCAATAAACCATTGAATTTATTGTAACAGACTTTAGCGGATGATAAATGTTTGCTTTAAAAATTCACCAAGACTGACAGTGTAAGACATGAAAAAATAATAATAATTTAGAAATTGTCAAGGGTTCATTAGAGAGGGAGGGTGAGTGAAGGGGGGGGGAATGAGGAGCTGATACCAAGGGCTCAAGTAGAAAGAAAATGTTTTGAGAATGATGATGGCAACAAATGTTCAAATGTGCTTGACACAATGGATGGATGGATGGATGGATGGATGGATGGATGGATGGATGGATGGATGGATTGTGATAAGAGTCGTACGAGCCCCTAATCAAATGAGTTAAGAAAAATAAATTTACCAAGACCTTCTAGACAGGTGTCATTTAACATTCCATTCTACCACCACCACCACCACCCTCACAGCCCACTCCTGTGCAGGTCTCCACTGCTTCTAACCGCCATGGATTTGCACACCTCAATTTTTCTAGTGGATATTACACCTCAACCTCCGCTTCCTTCTACAAATGCAATCACGTTTCCAAGGCTGACTTCACATATCACTTCTTCCAAAAAGGCTCCCTGAGCCTGCATCTGAAAATAAAGGCTCTATCCTCATGCACGGAAGGAGCCCTAGGGACAGTGTTAGTTTGTGTTGGGCTGCTAACAGGAAGATCAGCAGTTCGAGACCATGAGAGAAAGATGATTTTTTCTACTCCCCTAAATAATTACAATGTTGGAAACCCACAAGGACAGTTCCAGCCTGGACTTCAGGGGTCTGTGAATCAGAACAGCATCGATAGCAGCAACGTTTGTTTTGTTTCTGTTTATGATCCTCAGCTATATTACAATACTCTAACGGTGGGTCACTGTTTTATAAAGATGTCTCCCTCTATTCCCCCATAGGAATGGCCTTTGTTTAACTTGAACACATTACATTTCCTCCTACATAGCAGGCGCTGGGTGATCCACACAGTCTACCGCTCAATTACTAGCGTGAAGGCAGGTGGTTCAAATCTATGCAGGGGCCCCTCAGCAAGCACCTGATGGTCCACTTCTGATCCCGAGCACTAGTAATACTAGAGGGCACAGCTCAACCCCGAAACCTATGGGTTCACTGACATTCAGCACCGAGTCAATGATGACGAGCTGTTGGTTAAGACGGAAAGGGATACAATGTTGATGACTGAATTAATAAAGACACACAAGACGCTTAGACGCATGTGTATGAGTATTTTAGATTCGATAGCCATGTATTTAAAGAACGCACACTTCCAAAGGGCAGAAGCATGTGATGGATATATGACTGAACCCATTCTCCATGCACAGACTCTCGGGTAACTGCAAGTGTGGGGATGACGCTAGGCTGAGCAGCGCTTCCTGCTGCTGTCTGTGGGGTCGGGAGGGACGTGGTGGCACCTCGCACATCACCCACACCCTGCTCAGATGTCAAGAGAGAAGTTACTACACAGTGAAAATATATATAGATATGGATTCATATGTGTATTCCAGGACAGGAAAAAAATAGAACTGCACACGAGTCAAAGCACAAGTCTGAAGTGTGGCGTAAGTCTTGGCACGCTTTGGTACAATTAAGACAAGATAAAAAGTAATCTGCGTTTCTCTAGTTCTATTTTTGCCACTTACTAGAGATGGACTCTTTCAGGAAGAAGGAGGTCAATGGAGTCTCCTTCGCTTACCTCACAGAATTCGAATATGAACATGCATGGGGACGTTCTCTCTCAAGAAACTAAGATGGTAATAAGATTCTATTATTATGGAGTCAAAAATTCAACATTTGGTGTATTTTTTTTTTGCACAAGAAATGATTGAACCTGAAGTACATTTAGGGCAATCACTGTCTAGCATGCTCAGGGAGAAGTTTCCTTCGAGAAATAAAATATTCATCATTTCTAATTATAAATGGTACTGTTGTCAAGACAACTTTTCTCATGAGAGACAGGATTATTCTAAAATAGTCTTCTTTAAGAAATCTTTGGTGAACAAAAATCTCAATTTACACATGAAATCACATCACCTCCCTATTAATATTTAACTAATCAAAATAATCAATTTAAGGGAAGTGTTATTTGGGAAAGGCTTCGGTACAGTTTCTTTCTTAGTTCTTCTATGGAATTGGAATTAGCCACATGTAGGTTGCACTTAATTGAAAGCAAGGATTCTGGAACTAAAATTACATAGGTGGCTTGTACAGTAGCATTATCATACCCCTATAAGAACTGACCATTGGCACAAAGGGGAATTCTGAGGCATGGCAAATGCAAAAGGTTAGCTGGGTTATGACGGACTTGTCATTCTGGCACGCCTTGAGGTGTCTGGCTATTTGTATGACTCCTATAATGGCCAGATGGATCAACACAGTGGCTGCAATCACAGGCTCCCCCGTAAGAACATCTGTGAGAATGGCACACACCGGGTACCATTTCCTTCCATTGTATGTAGGGTCATTAAGCATCAGAACCAACTCCACCGCACCACCAACCACAACATCATGGCCATTTTGCGTCCTCGAGATGCTATGGGGCTCACCAGTCAGTCCCTGGCAAAAAGATGTGGCTGTCTGCTTCCCGATAGCATTACAGCCTTGGACAGTCCATAGGTCAGTCAGTTCTGCTTGCATTGTCTCATAGGCTGGATAAGTGGAATATATCTGACAGCAATGTGATAAGTATGATCACAGCAGCAAGGTCCAAAGGAAACAGTCTCATACAAACAAAAATCTTAAAAACCAAACTCACTACCATTGAGTCATTTCCAACTCATAGCAATGCTGTGGGACAAAGGAAAACTGCTCCTGCGGCTTTACTCGTCCCTGGAGTAGAAAGCCTCATCTGTCCCCTGCAAAGTGGCTGGTGGTTTCGAACTGCTGACCTTGCAATTAGCAGCCCAATGACTAGCGAGATCAGCCAGGTTTCTTTTAGAATCTTCTACAAAGGCAACAACATGCCTATGCCTTCCTTAGATTTCAAAAGAGGATCTATCCAAAACAGTCCCTCAACATTGTGGATTATTGGTGTATATCACCAGTCATAATTTCAGTTATATCATACCATATATTGTATTTCTAAAACTACTCTGACGTATTTGATCGAGCACAGGTCTATTGTGACACACATGAGCTGACCTGAGTTGGGATCAAGTTAACAGCCACAGGGGTCTCAGAGCTCTCCTCCGACTAACCTGTGGGAAGCACGGTTGTGGAGTTCAATGTTTAAAAAGAGAAGAATGAGAGTGGCATAGGGGAAGATCATGTACTCTTTGGTTCTCCAATAGTAAGGTCGAAGCCCAATTATCTAGAAATTAAGAATGAGCTATCAATCACTAATGAATCATTGAGTACAGAATACAAATAATCGCAAAATATAAAGAATATTAAAACCACAGTGCTGTTGTGGCTGAGAACAGAGAGTAATGTCTGTGGTGTGTGTGTGTGTGTGTGTGTGTGTGTGTGTCCACCTGTGTGTGAGAGACCATCCAAATACATTCACCCATTACCTCCAAGGAGCTACAGCTTCATAGCTACCTCGGGAAGTGTGCTCTTAAAAATAGAGCATTTCACCTAAACAGTGACATTCTATGTGTTCTAAGTGATGAGGTCACATAAGCAAATGTCCTGGTACTGTGTAATTCTATGGTCCTTGTCAAGGTGTAAGAAAATAACAGGCAGGAGGTTTTTCGAAATCTCTGAACATATCTTAGGAAAACTACATCGTATAGCAGCAGTGCACAGGAGCCCCGGCGGTGCAGCGGGTTACACTGTTTGGGTTGCGGACCACAAGGTCAGCATTTCCAACCCACCAAGCGCTCCCGTGAGAGAAAGATGAGGCTGTCTGCTCCCTAAGCCTTAGGCGAAACCACCGGGACAAGTCCACCCGGGCCTGTGGGCATGCTAGGAGTCTCGGTGGACACGATGGCAGGGAGTTTTCACAGCAATTCATATAAGCAAAGCCATTCCACTTGCTTTACTGAGACGACCGCACAGAACCACACAGTTCGGAATGGGCCACTGGGGAAGAAGTGAAGCTGTGCTGAAGATTCCTATTGCAAAGTGGAAAAGTGTAAGAGGTTTTGGAAAAAATCCCTGTGGCCTGGAATGATGTGTTCTTAATAGTTTTATGTAAATTTTCGTGGCTTAACAACAATAAAATGTTTTCAAAATAGGATATATTGTAGTTAAACCTAATACATTGTACCTAGAGAATTTGTACACGTATTAAAATGATATGAGTTGATTTTCTCTGTTACTTTTATTATGTAAAGTCTATCTTTATCAGATGGTCTCTACTCCAGGAAACTATCATCTCTCTGAAAATAAGAACCTTCACTTCAGAATTGTCTAGGTGTGATCATTGTTGATTAATTACATGTAGTATTATGGACTAAAAGAGAATTCACATAAAATTCTGTATCATTTTCAATAACGTGTCTGCTATGGATCCCATAGCCCACCAAAAAATAAAATCCTGTCTTTGCTGAATGGGCAGCAAGGAAAATGTCAGGCCACTCAATAGAATGTGGAATTGGCTCCCCTTGTTGGACCTCTAAATTCACATGGTTGACCATTGTCTCATCCCTATCTTTAAAGACAAGAGGAAAAACGAACAATGTAAGTCAAGTTGAAGACAGCCAGCTGCACCGGGAATCTATGTTTAATCATCTCTGTGTTTTCCTGGCTGAAAGGAAGTCGTGAAAGTCAGCAATGGAATTGGAGGGAGGGGGGGGGTGGTAAGTCATGCTCAACTTCATGAATAAATATCCAGAGGAGAAATGTCATCTTTGTAACCACAGATGCTACTGCCCTCTTTCTTCGTCTACACAACACATGGTTGCACCCATGAAACTATGCCTCCCATGAAATGAAATCAAGAATCACTGTGATACTGAAGTGGAAGAAAGGCGAGGCTGCCTGTGGTCCTAAGGATGGACCGTGTCTGAATCCCTAATGTTGTGAGTCAGAGTACACTCAGTGGAAGTCGGCACGGGACACTAAAATATGGTTGGCTGTGATGCCACGGTCAGCAGATTTGTTTTTATGCTGATGATGTCTACATCTATTAGGTAGAACTTTTGAAAAGCTTTGTAAGGTCATTCTGTTCAAAGATACACAAATATTTATGTCTCCTAAAAATAGCTACATAATAACTAAATCATCCGTGGGTTATCTTTCACTTTCTGATCCAGACTGCTCTGAGAACAAGTCAAATGGCCTATTGCTATTAGGTGCCATCAACTGTGTCCAGGTGGAAAGGCACCTTATGCACAACAGAAGGAAAGATGGTCCAGTCCTGAATGAACACAATCCTTGCTGCAGTCCCTGTCTCCATCTCTGGTCAATTGTTGGGGAGAGGAGAGGGAATTAATGCAATGCAAAGGAAGTGCTACAATCCGTGGTCTCACGTACGGTTAGGAAAGTGGGGAAGGCAGATTTCCAACAAGACTAAGAGTCACTGAAATAACTGTAAATATACAACTATGACTAATAGTCATCAGAAACAATAGTACTGATAAAAAAATGGGAATAATGCTTTTCTTGTTGTTGAGACTCAGTTAGTTCTGATGCATAGCAACCTTAAAAGTACAGGGAATCCCACCACACCGACGCAAATCACTGGGGGAGTGCAGCGGAACAGCAAGGGAATGGAGGGGCAAGGTCCCCAGGGAATGCTGAAAGTGGACTTTGGGGCCAGGGCGTGGTGCCCCAACAGACTGGACTGGAAAACGCTCCTAAGGGCCAGCAAACGATCCCTGAACTAACTACAAGCTTTTCTCTTATGAACTGTTTTGTTCTGTTCTTTGTCAGTGGTTTGTTTTTGTTGTTTTGTTGTCTGGTTGTATACTGTTGCTTTGTTTTCCTCTGTCTTGTTTTCGTGCATGTTAGTGTCTCCACAGGTCTGTCTGAATAGGACAGGCTGGATGAACTATCTGGAGGAAAAACAACGGACCGACAGTTCGGGGGGGACTTGGGGTGGGGGGGGTAGGGAGGGTAAGGAAGTGGTGTTAACAAACCCAGGGTCAAGGGAAAAACACGGGACCCCAAATGGTAGAGAAGGGGGAGTGGCAGGCCTGGTGGGAAATGATCAAGGGTAAGGTTGCTTAGAGAAGAGGTATACTCTAGCCCAGGTGGCGACGAAGCATGGTAGTAGGGCAGGAGGAAAGTCAAGGGAGATGGAGGAAAGAGCTAGGAGTCAAAGAGCATTCATGGAGGTCTAGACAAAGACATGTACATGCAAATATATATAGGAGGATGGGGAAATAGATCTATGTGTCTATATTTATAGGTCACGTATTAAGGTGGCGGAAGGACCTTCGGCCTCTACTCAAACACTCCCTCAATGCATGAATACCTTCTTTTATTAAATTGGAACTCTATGATGCTCACTCTCCCGACACAATGGCTGGAGCCAAAGTGGGTGAACAAGTAAATGTGGTGAAGAAAGCTGATGGTGCCCGGCTATCAAAAGACATAGTGACTGGGGTCTTAAAGGCTTGAAGATAAACAAGCAGCCATCTAGCTTAGAAGCAACAAAGTCCACATGGAAGAACACACCAACCTGTGTGATCGAGTGGTCCCAAAGGGATCAGTTACCAGGCATCAAAGAACAAAAAATCATATCATTGACTGCACACCTCCATGATAGGATCGCTGAAGACAAATGGGTGCATAAGCAAATGTGGTGAAGAAAGCTGATGGTGCCCGGCTATCAAAAGAGATAGTGTCTGGGGTCTTAAAGGCTTGAAGGTGAACAAGCGGCCATCTAGCTCAGAAGCAAAAAAGCCCACATGGAAGAAGCACACCGGCCAGTGCGATCACGAGGTGCCCAAGGGACCAGGTATAAGGCATCATGCAAAAAAAACACAAAACGATATAAGTGTGTGTATGTATGTGTATATATGTGTATATGTATATATATACCATATTAAATGAAGGGGGAAGTGCAGAGTGGAGACCCAAGGCCCAAGTGTCGGCCAATGGAGATCCCCTCATAGAGGGGTTTAGGAGAGGAGATGGGTTAATTAGGGTGCGAGGTAGTACCGATGAAGAACACAGCTTTCCCCCAGATCCTGGATGCTTCCTCCCCCCAACTACCATGATCCGAATTCTACCTTGCAGGCCTGGATAGGACAGAGGCTGTACACTGGTACATATGAGGGCTGGAGGTACAGGGAATCCAGGGTTGATGATACCTTCAGGACCAGGGGTGTGAGGGACGATGCTGGGAGAGTGGAGGGTGAGTGGGTTGGAAAGGGGGAACTGATTACAAGGATCCACATGTGACCTCTTCCCTGGGAGAGGGACAGCAGAGAAGGGGGGAAGGGAGACTCCGGATAGGGCAAGATATGACAAAATAACGAGGTATAAATTACCAAGGGCACATGAGGGAGTGGGGAAAGGGGAGGGAGGGGAAAAAAAAAGAGGACCTGATGCAAGGGGCTTAAGTGGAGAGCAAATGCCTTGAGAATGATTGGGGCAGGGAATGTATGGATGTGCTTTATACAAATGATGTATGTATATGTATGGATGGTGATAAGAGTTGTATGAGTCCCTAATAAAATGTAAAAAAAGAAAAGAGGAGAAAAAAATGATTAGGGCAAAGACTATACAGATGTGCTTTATACAATTGATGTATGTATATGTATGAACTGTGATAAGAATTGTATGAGCCCCAATAAATTGTTAAAAAAAAAAAAGTACAGGGAACAAAACACTGCTCAGATCTTCACCATCCTCACAATTGTTCTAATGTTTGAGCCCATTGTTGCCACCACTGCGGCCTCCTGCTTGTTAAGGGCCTGCATCTTTTTGGTCCCTCTTCACGTCCAAGCATGATGGCTTTCACCAGCGACTAGCTTCTCTTGAGAACAGCTCAGAATACCTGACATAAAGTCTCCCCATTCTTTCTTCTAAGGATCCTTCTAGCTGTATTCCGTCCAAGACAGATTTGTTTGTTCCTTTGGCAGTTCATGTTACCTTCAATATCGTTATCCGGCACCATAATTCAAATGCATTGATTCTACGTTGGTCTTCATGGACAATGTTCACATGCATATGAACACCATGGGTTATAAATGCAATCTCCATCCTGCAAATGAAAGCTTTACTTAGAAATTTGAGATTCAGAAGGGTGGATCTTCTTTTGAAGGAAGGATGGCGAGATGTCGTCTCATGTACTTTGAACCTCTTAACAAGAGACCAATTCATTGAAAAGGACATTGTGTTAGTCCAGCTGGACCAGAGAAACAATCATAGACACTCATATGTGAGCTTTATATAAAAGAGCAATTGTATATTAAGGAAACATTCCAGCCTAGTTCAGCTCAAGTCCATAAGTCAAATATTAGCCCATATGTCTGATACCAGTCTGTAAAGTCCTCTTCAGACTCATGCAACACATGCAAAGACGCTGAATGCAGGAAGATCACAGGCCAGTGGATGGAAAATCTTGTGAATCCAGTGACAGTGGAAGCATCTCAGTGCGGGCGTGGGTCTCCACATGGCTGCTCCAGCTGCAAGGCTCGGGATGCCATCAGCATAGCTCCATGTAGCTTTGTCAGCGGGAATGTCTCGCAGAGAGTGAATGAGTGTCTGGCCTCCAGTGAACGAGGGATCTCCGTAGTGTCTCCAAATGAGGTCATCAAGCTGTGACCTGATTGCCAGACTAAACTCCACCCCGTTTGCTCTTAATAGTCTCAAGTTGATGCCAGATTGTATAACTACCACAGACATCGTGCTTGGTAACATGGAAGGGCAAGGAAAAGACGAAGATACTCTGACATAGTGATGTGACAAAACAAAACAGCAAGCGTGAGGATGGTGCAGGGCTGGGCAGTGTTTCCATCTGTCGAACACAAGGTTGCTCTGGTCCTAACTGTGGCCTCAGCACCAACAAAAGCATGTGAACCCAGAACAACCAAGGGTTCAACAACCATGCAACCCAATGAACTACTTGAACTGGATGATTCTCCGTAGAAGTAGGTTAGATGGTAATTTGATGGGGCATCATTGGTGCCGATGGTATGCTGGTTAAGCACTGGGCTGCAACACATAAGGTCAGCAGTTTGAAACCATCTGTTAGCTCCGAGAGAGAAGATGGGGCTTTCCCCTCCTGTAAAGAGTTACAGTCTCAGAAATTCACAAGGGTAATGCTATCCTGTCCTATAGGGTCATTATGAGTAGACATCTATGACAGCGAAGTTGGCTTGGTTTTACTGGTGCAACGGGTTCTGTAAATGATTACTACCTTAGGTTGGTCACTAAAAGGACAGAGGTGAAAGTCCTACCCAGACGGGCCTCAGAATGGTGTGCATTTCTATTTTTTTTAAGTCGGCCATGAAAAACTTATATGGAAACAAGCAGTCATCTAAATGAGGCACCAATCAATCCACATGGAAGAAGAATACCAACCTCTATGATCCAAGGATTGTAAATAATAAAATCCAAATCTGAAGGGGGAAAGAGTATCAGCGCTTAAATTATATGAAAACCTGTTTTTCAAAAGGCTATGTAGGACCTTGGAAAGCCAAAATTGATTTTCAGGGGAAGCCCCAAATCCATGGATTAAGCCCCCAGGGAATGTCTTCTGACCATAGTCCAGGGGTACCAAACCGCCTTGCTATCAGACGGAAAGTGTTGTCAAAGCGATTGCGGTAGATGTAGTTAGGTTAAAATGTAATATCTTATCATCTGATCTACCTTTTGATCCATCTTAAAATTGGTTCCATTCTTTATATTTTCTGCATACTTTTTGATTGAGGGGTTGCTCTGTTTTTTCCAGTCACTTTTGTTGGGTTTTGTGTATGTCTGTGGGTGTGTGTTTGCTTGCTTCATGTTTTCGCTTTGTGTGGTTTTCTACATATGAAATCCATAAGAGGGAAATCTATTGAGAGTAACTGGATTAATAATTAGCTGGGGTGTGGTAAGCGAGGATGGGGGGGGGCGGATAATGGGGAGCTAACAACCAGTACAAGAAGAAAATGTTCTGAAATTGATGGCAGTCCTGATTGCACAATTCCTCTTATAGAACATGATTTCATTGTATCAGATGGGAGGTATGTGCCATTAACTAGTTACAAGGTTGCAGGCAGCCCAGTTCTCCTCTGACTTACCCCCGGGGTGGGTCTCTGGGTTGGAGATGACTTGAGGGACATTGCTTAAACTGGCTGCGCAAACTGCACATTTCACAGAATGCTGGGACCACAATCGAGTTCACAAAGAAACGGCGAACTCCAACATCACTTTTTTGGTTCTGTTTTTCACTTGAAAATATTTCTAGGAGCCATTTTCTTTCCAGATGATAAGAGCGTAAGGGCTTCTCTGTTTGAATCCTTTTCTCGAAAGATCCCTTTAGGACCCAGCACTCAAGGAAACATCGGCCCTGGTGCTTACAACCATATGGATTAAATAGGTTGTGTGTGCTGGCCTGGGAACTGAACCAATATTTACAGCATCGTTTCTAGGGAAAACAGAGTCCAAGTTCTAAATAACTTACAAACATTTGGAATACACCAGTATATATATATATATTCCAAATGCTACAAGATATATTCTGAAGACTGGGTATCAGTTCCATTTAACACCGAGTTCATTTATTATTGAGTCACATAGTTTCTTTTTCATAGAGCTCATTTTCTACTCAGGGTCTGGCCAAGGAATAAGGAGGCCCCGATTCACACAGGTGTATCATTTGTGTTTGGGCAAAACCTGTGAGATTCTTCAAAACATAGCAACTTGCCTACAAAATACATGTCTAGCAACCTTAATCTAATTCCACCATAGTCACTCTGCCCTAATTCCATGAGCCTGGTGACATTTATTCGATTGACACTTTTGCCTGGGGAATCTCAGCAATGTAACTGTTCCAGATTTTGCTGGTTAGCAAACACAGATTCCACTGTGCTGGGTTTCTCTTTTATCTGGAGTGACTCGTCATCCGCTGGCAAACAGCTCCGTGGCAGGATCCAAGTTCTTGGCATTCAAGAATGAAGGAGGAGAAAAAGCCTTCAGGAACATTCCGCCTCCAAACTTGGACGCAAGCAGCATCATATTCTGGAGGACTCTAACAGTCACCAACAGAAGAATTTCCTCCCTATTTGAAAATCCGGGAAAACAAGAGGTTTCACACTGGGCAATTCTTATCTCTGGTGTACTGTTGATTACCATAAAGGTGGCCTTTGTATTTTTATTGTTAATTGCAATCATTGCTTTAGGTCACCCATCGCCTGATATTCGCTAGCATTTCCCAAGGTATCAAAGTAGGCTTTGTGGTTGTTTGTTGGTGTTGCTGCCCGTGTTGTTGTTGGGTGGCATTGATTTGGTTCTGACCATAGCGACGCACGCACAACAGAACGAAACACTGCCCGGCCCTGTGCCATCCTCACGATTATTCCTATGCTCTAGGGAGAAAAGTTCTTTAGAAAAAAGGAGAGAAACTAAGATTATAAGAAAGGCATGTGAATTAAGATAACTCTTGAAAAAGCAAGGGGAGGGGGAGGGGCAGGCATCATTGCAAGGGGGTGGGGAACGGCACTCTGAACATCACGATCTATCAGCAGCAGAGCTCCGTGAAGGACCAACAATCGCAGGAGCTTCGAACGGCACACCGCACAGGGCTGCGTGCGCACGCTGAGCGGTCTGCCTCTGCGTTCTCCAAAAGGAACAGGGCAATTTCACACTGACCCTCCTCGTCATCAGCAGAACATTTCAAACTAGCAACGCTAACCCTTCATTCCCTGGGAGAGGGCTGCAGTCTAAGGTGCTGAAATCTCCTCTTTCGCTTTTTATGTCCTGAGCTGAAATGCAGTCCAACCTATTACAGGGGGGTGCGTGGCTATGTGTGGGGGACGCAGCTAGCCCCCAGTGACGCCCCAGGAAGGGTGTTGATTGCAGGGAAGAAGCAGGAGGCACATTGGGTCCGGCAGAAACAGGGCTTGGTTTACACCCATGGCACCAAAGCATTTAATAAAACTGGGCTGCTAGCTCCTTCCTGAGGCTTGGGGGGCATCTCTAGTCATCATCAGAGACGGGAATATAAGGGCGGAGCAGAGTTGGTTACCTATCGATCACCTGTCAATCTCAGCAGGTCTCGACAAACACGCCTTGGACTCAGAAACCTCTTTACCAGTCCCTGTAATTCGAATTCTGAAACAAAGCAAGGGCCACGTTTTCGAAAACTATTCAGTTAAAGTCACCAGCACGCACAGAAGACAAGGAAATGTCTGGTTACTTTTGTGCAAATATTATGACTGTTCCTCTTGGACATGCTTGCAGTTCCGCTTCCTAATTAACTTGAACCGTTTTTTAATAGCTTCATCGGCACCTGATCCACAGATCATACAAGGCAATAGTTCAATCATATCAACAGACTTATTCAGTCACCGCCACAATCAATTTCAGAACTCCGTCTTCTGTCGTATACTCATTGCTATTAGCTCCCCATTTCCCCCCAAAGTCCCCTGCCATTAAACGCGAGAAACCGTTAATGCAGTTCCTGTCTGTATAGATTGATCTTCCCTGGACTTCATAGACAGAAAAACATACAGCCAGCAAGCAACAACAGAAAGAGCAAGCTTCAGGCGAATCCCCACTGACCACAGACCAGGGGTGTGAACAGCCTCGCTGTCAATGGGAAAGTGGATTATTGCAGATATGGTTAGGTTAACATTTAGGACCTGATCATCTGATCTCCCTGTTGATTCCCTTTGAAGTTGTTCCAATTTTTAGTGTTTTCTCCGTTCTTGTAGATTGAAGTTTCCCTCTGGTTTATGTTTTTAATTGTCCATGTTTTTGTTTTGCTTTCTTTTTTGAAGGCCCTTCCCTCTCAGCATCTTTCATTGTTGCTGTGCAACAACTGACCAGATAGCAGCAGAGAGCAGTATAAAAGTGCAGGAAATTATCTAACATTGCTATGTTCAAGCAGAATACAAACTACTTCACAAGAGACCCAGTTACTCTCATGCGCATTAACACAGAGATGGCTAATGAGTTTTGGGGGAGCGCCGAATATCACTGGATTATCTCCAGTGAAGTCAAAGGCCCGTAGGCCTTCAGGGTGGAGAACGTGTCTGGACATACGTCTGCCTCCCCAACATATCCTTGGCTTCGACGGGCTTCACTTAATGTACAGCAGGAAGCGTCATGCAAACCAGTCTTTTTCTAGAGCACTGTGTGCCAAGCCACCCAGAAAGAGCACAGGGCATTGGTCATACTTAGCAATCTCTGTCCTTTCTTATTCCTCACTCTTACTTTCTTTTTCTCTTTTCCTCAGCAGTTTTACTAGCAATTAATTCACAAATCACACAACCCAACAGTTCAGTCATATCAGGAAGAGCTGTACAGTCACGGCCACAATCAGTTGTAGCACATTCATTCTTGAACTTCTATTTTTAATCCCCTCGCCCCGTGTCCCCTACCAGACCTCCAAGGACCCACTACTGTACTGCTGTTCTACAGACACACATATCCTGGAGTTCATGCACAGAGAAACGTTTAACAAACAAACCCAAACTAAGGACAATAACAAACCAAACAAGATGAAAACCTCAATCCACAAAAAAGGAAGACAATAATTACAAACGCAAACAAATTTCAATGGAAAGGGAAATCAAATGATAAGATGAGGCTAAATTTTAACCTGCCTCTGCAACACACCGCTTTCCAGTGCTGTCTGCACCACAGGAAGGTTATTTTCTTTGCAAACAAATCTTTCAGGCTACTACCGAGATTTCCCTTAATCATTAAGAGTCTCTCAACCCAGTAGAGAGGTTTGTTGTGGCTGTTGTTTAAAGAAAAGGAACACAGAGAATCCTGACAGATCCTGCGCCTTGAAATCCTTGAAACAACACAGGCTTTTGCTGTGTTTCATTTGTTTCACTTTACCGGGCACATGCGCTCCCCATGGTGCAAACAAAGGGGTCGTTGTGGTGGCATCAGAAGCCAGGGGGATGGAGCCAGTGATGGACAGACGTGTTCAGTTTAGCGGTTCTGCTCTTCAGTTAGCTGTGAGTCTTCCCACACCACCTCTGAGGGACCGTTTGCCCCCAATAATCATGTAAAAACAGAGCCCAACCACAAACGTGGTGCTGACTCCAGTCCAACTGACAGTGAGTCCACGTGTTCAGAGTCAGCCTGCACTCTATAGGGTCCTCAGTGGCAGTGATAGTCAGGGTAGCACCTTGCCAGGTCTTTCTTCCGAGGCACACTCTGTGGATCTGAACTACCAACCCTTCTATCAGAAGTGGAGCACAAACTGCACTCCCCATCCCGAGCCCCAAATCCCAAATCAAACCTACCACCATCCAGTCAACTCTGACTCACAGGGACCACAGCTGTGAACCAAAAGAAAGATCAGCAGTTTGAATCCGTCAGTTGCTTTCTGGAAGAAAGAGGAAGCCATCTCATTCGATAAATATCAGTCTTGGGGAGCTTGGGAGGCAGTCCTACTCCACCCTGTGGTCTTGCTAGGAGTATGAGTGGAACCCCCCAACTACCGATCAAAACAAAATACTGCACAATGGAACATATTCAAATTCAATATTTTATTGGGGGCTCTTACAGCTCTTATCACAATCCATCCATCCATCCATCGGGTCAAGCACATTTGTACATTTGCTGCCATCATCATTCTCAAAACATTTGCTTTCTACTTGAGTCCTGGGTATCAGCTCATTGGTTTGTTTTTAAGAAGACATTGCCTCTACAAAGGAACAGTGGGGTTACACATTGAGGCGTGAACCGAAAGGTCACCGGTTTGAACCCACCAGTGCTCCTCCTGGGGAGCAATGAGCAGTCTTGGCGCTCCCATAATGATTTATAACCTCAGAAACCCACAGGGGCATTGACAGTCAGTCCTGTAGGGTCACTGCGAGCATAAAGATTTACCACCTCAGACACCCAGGGGCCCTTCTTGTCAGTCTTCTGGGGTTGGACGCCTGGAATCAGAATGGACTGGAAGGCAGTGAGAGAGAGCTGCATGGGTGCTGCAGAGCTTCAGAAAAGGGCATTCTGGGAGTGTGTCACGTTGTTAATGGCATACTAAGTGGACTCCACCTCACCATTCTCCCACGTGACAGACAATGCCTGTTTCAGTCTCCTAAGCTCCGATTTCCCATGGAGGGAGCAGGTCGTGGGCCTTTTTTTCCTGTGGCTCTCTGGGTGGGTTGCGTTCAAATCTGTACTCATTCTGTCAGCAAAATCACTGTGTCCCCAGCAATCCTGACTCCCCTGACGCCCCTGCATCAAGCAGAGCAGCTTGCCTTCACCTTGTGCTAGAGCTTGCTGTCTCAAATCAGACTGACCCTGGACGGCAATTCCAGTGACAAGAAAGCTAACTTAGAAAGGTGTCAATGCCGTGCTTTTTGAACCTGACACTATTGAAACCCTTGCCTCCCCCTGGAAGGGAGCCCAGGGTTTACACATAGGGCCACAACTTGAAAGGTCATCAGTTCAAAACCACCAGTTGCACTGAGAGAGAAAGACAGGGCTTTCTGCTCCCTGAAAGGGTTAAATTTTAAATGTTCAGGGACAGTTCTACCCTGTCCAACTGGGTCTCTATGAGTCACCACTGACCCAATGGCAGTGAGTTTGGTCCGGGTCTAACCCTGGAAGGCAAACCACTGCTTCCCAGACCAGGCATTTCCCATGGGATGCCATTTTCATTCAATGGGCTAAATACTGTCTGCTCTGACTCCCGATGACTCCAAGATCAGTGGTTCTAGACCACAAGCTGCTCCACAGGGATAAGATGAGGCTTTCTACTCCCATAAACCTTTCTGAAGGGTCCAGAGTTGGGGTCTTTGGGGAAGGAATATCTTATCAGAAGTGGAATAACATCAATCAAAAGTAAGTGGCCCTTGGGCCACTTCTAGCACTGCCGGATCCCGTAGCTGATCCCCATGTGGCAGGATTAGACACTTTTACTGCCCTGCTTGGCTCTGAAGGTCCTTTAGTCTGTCAACATCACTAGCACAGTGTGACTCCCTTCCCGCTAAGAGAGATGATGTGCTTCCTGCAGCCCAGCAGGCATGAATTCCATCCTGGTTCTACCTTGTATCAGCTGCGAATCCATTTTGGCTTTGGTAATAAAGCATAAAGTATACTTTCAGATTAAGGGTATTTTATATTCATGGATTCAAAATTCACATTAGCTTCTTAGGAAAATGTGGGACACCAAGCCAAACGCACTGCCAATGAGGTGATTCCAACTCACGGCTGCCCTACAGGACAGGGTAGAACCGTGACTCTGTGAGAAGACACTCATCTTTTTACCATGGAGCAATTGGGGAGCCTGAACCGATGCTCTTATGGTCCACAGCGCCCTCGTAGCCCACCGACCCCACCAGGCCTCCTCAGGTTGGGCACCCAAATGTGGCTTTCCTCATCCTGGCAACTTAGACACAATGATTCACCAAAATAGAAAAGCAGCAGCAAACATTAAACCAACAGAAAGAAAGCTTCTAAGGGTGGGTTCCAAGGAGCCCCAGGGGCAGAGCGGTGGGCTGTGAATCACAAGGTCAGCAGTTTCAAACTACTCTGAGGGAGCAAGGTGCATTTTCTACTCCTGTGAAGAGTGACAGCCTCAGAAACTCACAGGCACAGTCCGACACTGTCCTTTACGGTCACTGGGAGTCAGAATCTCCTCGATGGCAGGGAGTGGGAAAGGGGCCCTGAGCTCCAGGAAGGGAAGCATTCGACAGCTAATCATGGGTTGGCAGGATTTGGGTAAGGACCCTGGAGGGGAGGGCACAGTGGTTGCCAGGTGGGCTGCTGACTGCAAGATCAGCGGTTCTAGACCACAAGCTGCTCCACAGGGATAAGATGAGGCTTTCTACTCCCATAAACCGTTGCAGACTCGGAAACTTCCATGGACAGTTCCACCCTGTTCTATTGGGTTTCTGTGAGTCAGAATCGGCTGCAGGGCAGTACACACTTACCAAGCCTCTCCTCCCAAGAAAGACCTGGTCA
This sequence comes from Tenrec ecaudatus, assembly GCF_050624435.1. Lineage (NCBI taxonomy): Eukaryota > Metazoa > Chordata > Mammalia > Afrosoricida > Tenrecidae > Tenrec > Tenrec ecaudatus. The sequence goes on from NC_134532.1 coordinate 203,549,500, forward strand.
TCTCTCTTCCCATAAGGGTGACTGACAGACAAGGGAACCCCACTCTGTCCCATGGGATCACGATGCATCAGAATCAACTCCAGAGCATTCAACAACCACAAGGGTCATAGCAGAATTTACAGAGCAAAGTTTCCAAGTTCAACATTTTACTCCCCTAGTCTCAAGATACAGACCTCAAACTACAAAAGGGCCACAGAGGAGGCTAGGGCCATAATGGGTCTGTTTGATTTTTTACAATAGTGGAATAGCGGGTTATTCATAGGGCCACTAACCACAAGGTCAATAGTTCAAATCCACTAACCGCTCAGCGGGAGAAAGATGAGGCTTGCTACTCCCATAAAGATTTATACCTGTAGGGTGGGCTATGAGTCAGAATCAACTCAGTGGCAGTGAGTTTGTTTTTCTGTCTTTTTTAGACATTAGCCACTGTTAAGTTGTGTAAATTTCAAGGAAGTATCTTAAAATACCACTATATGTGTGTCAGTTTGTGCCATATGTGTTGGCATGTTTCATGTGTTGCTCTGAAGCTGGAAGACATGCCACTGTGAATTCAAACACACCAGCACCATTATTCATGGCAGGCAGGCTTAAGCAGGACTCCAGATAAAGTCTAATGGAGAAAGCCTGGCCAACAACTTCAGAAGCGAAGTCCATGAAAACGTAGGAACCACAATGCATCACTGTCTGACTGGCTGACTTTCCCCAAAGTCCTCACAACGTGAGGAAAGACTGAAGTTTCCAAGGACTTCACTGTGCATGAATCCACAATCAATGTTCGTGGAGGCAGCCTAGAACACACATGGCATACTGCATGGACCAATACTACTGGAGACGACCTTTCTCAGGTGTTCAAAATCAAAGGGCATCTTGAGGACAAGGGTGTGCCTGACCCAACCAATACATAGTATTTTAGGCGGTCAGATGCATACGAAGGCTGGATTGGAAGAAGAATTGTTGCCTTTGAATCCTGGCTTGGGAGAGGAGAAGAAAGAAAAGATCTGAGTTGGATGCTTCACATCTGAATGTCCCTTAGAAATGAGAGAGGCAATGCTATTTCTCTTAGGACATCAGGGAAGGGCGTCACACTTAGTAAAGCAGAGCCGCGGTGATAAGACTGAAGCCCCTCAATGAGATGGATTGACTCAGTGGCTAGCTACTACAATGGCTCACACAGTAACAATGCTGAGGCAGGCCCAAGAGCAGGCTGTGTTCCGCTTAATATACAGAGTTGCTTCAATTTGACGGACTCAAAGGCACCCAACAAAAAAGATGTCTTGTGAACGTTCCACTGGAGGTACATGGACTCTCTCAGTCACTGTTGAGCAATTCCAGCAAGTGCCATTCTCGCTACATGAATCGCTTGGCCCTCTCTTGTCTTTGGAAAGTACAGAGTGTAGCTAAAATGGAATCTGTGATTTTGTTGTTGTTGTCAGAAATCCCAGGTAGAAGTAATTCTTTCTCCCCTAGAGCCCTCCAGCACTTCCATGACTCAGAAGTATGCAGGACATTGCTGGAAGCAGTATCCTTGTACTCTTATTTAATCACATAAGCCAGTTGCTTGGCGCGGATGAAAACAAAGTCAGTAGGCTGTAATTCTTATAAAATAATAAATAAAACAGAAAAATGATAATTACCTGAACGAACCAATCATCTAACAGAAATACTGACCTTGATATTGTTAGGCTGCTTTGTGTTACCAGTGCATCCCAGTGAGTCCCACTCATAGCAACCCTTCAGGACAAAGTGGAGCTGCTCCCGAGGGTCTCTAACCTTTTACAGGTGCAGACGGCCTCATCGATTTCCTGTGCTGACAGGTGACTTCAGTGTAATCTGCCCTCTGTCCCCTGACCATGCACAACAGGCTGTCTGGTCCTAGGTCATTCCACAGTTGCACATCCATAACAGGTTTGGTGGCTGACGTTCGCCAGGCCTTTCTTCCTACTCCAGCTTTGCCTCCAAGGTGCACTGAAATCTGTTCAGCAAGCATCGTAACAAGATGTGAGTCTCCAGAGACAGACATCTGAGGTCTGTTAGCCTGGATTCCGGTCTCTAGAGCTCCCAGATAGAAGGTGAGAATGCTATCACTGGACCACCAATGGCAAGGAATAATTTTTTTTTAAGTAACCACCACATGAAGACCTCACTCAAGAAACATGATTGTAAAGTCAGCACTTCAAACTTCCAGTAATCTGACACCGGTGGCTCCTTTTCAGGAGTCCTGGTAGCAGTGTGGGTGACATGTTGGGCTGCTAACAGCAAGGTCAGTTGTTCGAAACCCCTAGCACCTCTGTGGGGAAAATACAGACTCTGTTCCCATAAAGATGTACAGTCTCAGGCACCCATGGGCACACGTGGCTACTCTGTCCTAAGGGATGCCTGAGTGTCAGGATCCACTTCATAGCAGTGAGGTTGGCGTGTGTGATGTAGGCTGTAAAAGCCCTTGAGGCATCATGCCTTACGCATTGGGCTGCGAACCGCAAGACAACAATCCCATTTCAGGGGAGCGAGAGGAGGCTGTCTGCTCCTACTCAGGTTTGGAAGCAATGGTACTCTGTCTGCAGGGCTGCTTTGAGTCCATACAGACTCCATAGCAGCCACTTTTTCACATCTCTTCCTTGGTGCCTTATAATAAATTATTATCTAAAAATGCATTATGACTATTATTTTCATTAGCGAAGTCATGGTGGCACAGAGGTGACACGCTGGCCTGTGATCCACATGGCCGGATGTTCAAGACCACCAGCAGCTCCGCGTGAGAAAGATGGAGTTTTCTACTGCCATCAATAGTCACAGTCTCAGAAACCCACAGGGCAGTCGTTATGAGTCAACACTGACTCAAGGACTGTGAGATTTTTGGTTTATTTTCGTCTCACAGGAAGGAAAAACAAACGGAAGGTCCTGGATGTTTTCTTTGCCAAAATGCACACAGATCAAAAATGTCTGCACCATGATCCGTGCTTCAAAGCCACTTGGTTCCTGTCTTGGTCGGGAGCCTGCACCCCTTCACTCAGGGGGATGCCAGCGCTGAGGCAGACACAGGCGGCCATTTCTTACCCCGACAGTTGGAGAAGAAGCCAACGAACTGGAAAAGAAGACCCGTGACCGGCAGGTACGCGGGTTGGTCCTTCTTGAACACAGTGTCCCACCAGGCATGAATCTGGGATGAATCTGAACTGGTGCGAAGACTGACATTATCCACAGACCCCGTTCCCCAGGGGCACAGGAGTAGCTCCTCACAAAGGTATGGAGGAAATGGAAATGAACACGCATGAATGGTTTTCCTATGTGGACACACACTAGGCCATCGTGGCTCCCAGCTGATTCACTGGGAAGGGTTTACCGGTACTACGACCCGGAGCCCATTGAAAACCACAGCACAAGGACTGCTACATGGCTGAGAAAAAGAAATCAAACTTAAATAGAAAAGTCCTGAGATGCCTTTTCTGCACGTAAGGCTACACTCGTACAGGAAGCATTTTTGTTTCAAAACCTGGGGCGGGGGGCTCTAAGAGGGAGACCGTGTGGGGATAAAGCAGAGGGCAGACTAGACTTCAGCACTCACTCTCCTCGTGGGCAGGAGCCACCCTGCACCCCAGTTCTGAGATCACCCGATAGTAGAATACTGTGAGAGTGTGGGCACAGCCCACAGGAAGGCACTGAACCAAATAACCATTTTCTGAAGGTCTTCCAGCTCGGACTTAGATCACGCAGCTGTCTGCAACTGAAGTCTATTCCTCCTTTGGGAAAAGTCTCTCCAATGCCCTCCATCCCAGGCCCCTGTGGGGACAATGGACAAGCATCCCAGACTGCTCAGCCCTGATTCTGAGGTCCAGGAAGGCACTCAGGAGAAACACTGACAGGAGGTGACTGCTATACCAAGGGGCTGCCCACACAGCTGCAGGGACCCCACCCCACCCTGTCCATCCTACCTTGAGTGAAGTGAAGTCTAGTGAGGGGAACTCTATGGTGAGCCCAGAAATTTAAAAAGGGCTTGGGATCAATGAGGTACAATTGTCATTACAAGGTTCCATAATCCAGATTATTAGAAGGAAAGCAGAGGAAATAAGAGAGTAATAGGAAACATTAATATGTCTTCTACAAACCAGAAATAGAGCTTGAAGGACAACATGTAGGCAGGCTGACAGGAGCATTTGAGTGACACCCATGCAAGATGCGCTAAGGAGCCCTGGTTAAGCATAGGGCTACAGTCCTCAAGGTCAGCAGTTCAAAACCACCAGGCAACCTCAGGAGAAAGACAGGGCTTTCCAGTCTCATAACAAGCGACAGTCTCGAAACTCACCAAGGCAGTTTTACCCTGTCCTGTGCAGTCCCTCTAGGTCAGCATCGACTCCTCGGCAGTGAGTTTGCTCATTGTTTGTGTTGTTGTTGATCGTTACAGATGTAAACGGTGCCAAGAGTGGAGGGTCTCTATCAGGGGCCTGCAAAATGCAGCTTGGAAACATATGTGGCTCAGAAGCAAAATTGAAAGTTTTTAAAGGGTTTTATTCAGATAACGGTGATTTCATCTGTTTGCAACATTATATTATTGGCTCTCAAATAGTTTTTCAATTGCTCTGAGGGAAAGGACTGGCTCTCCATCTCAAAAGTTTGCTGAACCTTGGTCTAGAGGATAGGTTCCCTAACTTATTTGTCCCATGCCCCCCTTTTCAGGAAAAAAAACCCTCAATGTAATTCATTAAGCAATTACTTAATTACCTCCTGACAATTAAAAACATATGTACTCTAATATCCCATAACCCAGAATACGGTGTCAAACTGGAAACTCACTGGCATCAGGTTGATTCCAAGTCATTGCCACTCGATAGGGCCCCTGTGGGCTTTTGAGACTAACTTTTTGAGAATAGAAAGTTTGCATCCTCCAGGCTGAAGTGTAGGAATCTGCTTCTGCATCCCCCTGGACTGTTCCATACTCCCCCACCCCCACCCCGCCCTAGGAGGAGCATCTGCCACCTTGTAAAACACTGGTCTAGAGGCTCAAGACCTCACTTAGCAGAGTGCACTGCAAGATCAAACGGATAAACCTGACTTGAAAGATTAAAATCTTGTCAATTGATCCCCTCTCTGATACATGTTGGGCCTAATGTGGTTTTCAACATTTTCTGTATTTCTCTGGTTTTTTGTTTGTTATTATTGGGGTTTCTCTCAGTTGTATTTTGTCATCGGTGGTGATCCTCTTGAATTTCTGTTATATGTTTTCAGTTTTTCAGTATGTAAAACCCAGGATAGATGAACCGATAGGGATAGGAAGCAGAATACGGGTTTCTAGGAGGTACGGTGGGGTGGGTAAAAGGGAGCTGATATAAAGAAGTTCAAACAGGAAGAAAATATTTTGAAACTGATTGTGGTGGCAATTGTACAAAACTTCCTGGTGTGATTGAAGTATGGAATGATATCTGTATTAGTTCGAAATGAAATGGTTTTAAAAAATGAAATCACAAAATGAGTCTGAAAAAAAAGAAGCTTTCAAATGTAGTGACATTTGAGCTGGACTCTGCTTCACCTTACTGCCAGGAGACCAGGGGACATGCTTTAAGACCAGCAGGCACTGAGGGGGAGAAAGGAAGTGGTGGAAAGTGACAAGAGGCTGTCTTCCTCTACCTCAGACCTCCTCACTCTGCGCCATTAGAATTGACCTGAGTGGGGAAACCACAGTTAGACAGGGTTCAGGTACTGGCCACTGAGCACGGATCCCCAACCTATTAGCCAGATCCGACTATTAGGTCTCCTCCCTGGTGGTCTGTCTTTTGTGGTCAGACTAAAGAAAGCAGGAAGCTCAAATGGAAGGGTTTTACTGGCCAGGCCCCATCCGCTGGCTGACATGAGAAATTATTCAGGGTCTAGATGGCATCAGGCTGGCATTTCAGAAATTCAAATGGAATATTCTCATTTGCAAACATACATGCAGAGCACATGAACTTGGGGAAGCATCTAGGTTTCTACTGACAGGGCACCAGTGAAGACTGAGGAAGGATTGACTAAGTGTAAGCACTCCCCTGCCACCCCCAACTCCATCAACCACCCACTGACCCTGAAGCACTCTGTTATCTTCATGGCACTCGAGATACACGGCTCGACGAGGAAGCAAAGGAGGCCTTTTGTCATCCAGCGCACAGCTCTGCACCTGCAAGCAGAACCCAGACTGCTCGCTTGGGAAGGCCCGGCTCTTTCCCACCGTCCCATCATCACTTGTTAGAGAGGTGCCGTCGAGTTTCCAAGATGGGCCGGCATCGTGTGTCCTCGGACCGAATGGGGTGGACAACCATCGACTGCGAGAATCATTCTATCTGGGCAGCAGACACACACATGAAGGCGCTGGTTGGATCTGAGCTGCTTTGCAGGCAGCTCTGTGGTCACCGACGTTGTTGCTGTTTGGTTCGGTTTTCACAAGGGTACCTCCTGTTCCAGGGGCCCCCAGTCAGCAAGGTGGAGAAGGATAGAGCACCCCATGAGAGCTATGGAACAGGGCATCTATCGAGTCGTGACGCGGCAGTGAGCCCTGTGTGAGGTGCTTTGTGACTCTGCGGTTGGCCCTGTGTGATGTGCTGGGGAAGCATGGACTTGAGAAAAAGCCTTCGACTATGCCGCTGGGATCAGGAGAAGCATGGGGTCACGCTCACAATGACAGACGGCAGCTGTTCCAGGAAACAAAGGGAAGCAGAAAGAAGGTGCTGAGAAGCGCAGCTGCCCAGGGCCCAGGCTCTGCATAAGCTTCCAAAACTGCTTTCCCCAGGAAGGCCTCAGAGCCCTGTGAGGAGCAGTTACACTTTGGGCTGCTTACTTAAAATTTAACAGTTCGAAGCCACTAGCCATGAGTCGGAAGGGACTCAATGGCAGCAAGTTTGCTTTGGGTAGGAAGGACTTAAGAGCTTTCGTGGTGTCGTGGACTAGGCACTGAACTTCTAACCCCCAAGGCCAGCAGTTTGAAACCAGGGGCTGCTCTGTGAGAGAAAGATGAGGCTTTCTACTCCGTCTTGGAAACCCCAGAGGCAATTCCACCTGATCCTCTGCTGTGAGTCCAAATTGACTCAGTGGCAGCGGGGGAAAGGAGAACTCACTTGAATGCATTCTGTACAGTCTTACTGTAAGGAACTCTAGTGACACAATGGCTCAGTGCCTGGAGGCTAAGTGAAAGGTTGGCAGTTTGATCCCAACCAATGGCTCCAAGGGAGAAAGGCCTGGTGACCTATAGCCATAAAGATGACAACTCGGGGGCATTCAGAGAGGGCCTCTCGTGTGCTGTGACTTTGGGCAACTTCTTTCTTTCTGGGTCCTCATCCTACAGATGGAAGATGACCTCATGAGAACCCAGTAGGATGAGTTCAGCCCTTGGATCCAGCTTGGTGAGCTTGGGAGTCTCCTGAGGGGAGCACAGAGTCCATGCCCTAGGCTGCTGGCCTCAAGGGAGACGGTTCCACAGCCACTCAGGACTCCTGGAGCAGCAGCCATCAATAACCCTCAGGAGCATGAGCGCCCTGCCATGCAATTGGCTTGCCATGAGTCAAAGCCGACTCAACGCCAGGGGCTCTCGGCTGTAGTCAGGGCTGTACCACTACTCCGTCGCCTGCATCTTCACCCCCAGCCACTCTGTCCACAAGGGAAAGCACCTAAGAAGCTCCATGATAGCTTCCGGCCTGCTCCTGCCACATGCATGATGATTTCCTTCGAAAGAGGCACTTCCATTTGGCCACAGAAAACTCTGCACCATGGATGCTGCAGTCTCCAGAGATGCTTCCACAAAGTACAACTGTGGTTGGTTAGAGGATTCCATGTCAACCAAACACTCCTGGCTAGGGTGGAGTCAACCCCTTCAATGAAGTCTCAGCCCTGTGACTCCTTAATGGTGTGAGAGTGTCTCAGCCCCTTCATCTTCCTGCTTGGGGACTCTAATTTTTCTATATATATATATGGACAAAGCCACCTTCAACCTGTCTGCTCGTGTTTTATCAGACCAGGTGTGGCGACATGCTTAGATGCTAACCCTCCTGCTGTGGGGCTGGGCTCACCACCCTGAGCTCCAGTGCCACCAGCCTCCCCACTGACTCCCTTCCTTCAACTTCCCTTTCCTCTTGCATCTTGGCAGCGCCCAGCTGATTGGCCATTATTCACTGTCTCCATAAGGCTGGATTTGCAAAGATAAGATAATGGTCTTTGTGTACAGGCACTGTGAATTCCCCACCCCTTGGACTGGAGAAGACAATTTAAGTGGAAAGGAATAAATTGTTGGATTTAACACAGTGATCAACCACAAAAGCCTAATAAGAATATCACAAGGCCAAGCAGTGGAGTGGCAGAGAATCCTAGCAGCCTACTAAGTGAGTTTCTGAGCAACCCATCTGAAGACACCGAGTCAGGAGAGGATGCCATTTGCCTCCGTTGCTGCTTATTGTTTCAGCAATTTCTATTTGGTGGTCAGGCTGTAGCAATATGGTTTCACATGCAGATACAGCAGAAGCAAACAAATGTTCTCTGTTGTGCTCTCTCTCACCCTTCCTTCCCTCTCTTACATCCCCTTACATATGTAAAAGCATAAAAAAAAGAACTGATAAATAAGACAGGAGACTGGGAAGAGCCTCTAAAAGCAAAATAGATGATATCACCTGAGGAAATATGTACAAAAAAGAACAAAAAACAAACCCTGGCAAGGTATAAGCACTTATACATACAGATTGAACAAGGTTACTGATTGATAGTTGGGTATTTACCTCAGACACTACCCATTCACAAACAGCAACTGCACAGATAAGCAGTAGATAAAGCTTCCAGTGCTTTCTGTAGCCCAGTCACCATGAAAGGTGGCTTGTTTCCACACCCTGGCTGTTCCATCTGCCTGAGAATGTTTGAGCACTACGAATGCTCTTTGGGGGAACAGAAATCAGTGTGGCCACTTCTCCAAGAATCCTACAATCTATGCATGAAGGGGACTTCGTGAGTGAAGCAGCATTAATGAAATATGATTTGAATAACCTCTAGACCACAGCAGGATGTAGCCAAACCATATTCAATTTGATACCAAGTGGGGATTTAATTTGATACCAAGAATCCACTGTCATAGAGTAGATCCCTGTGCCTGGGGATTCATGAGGATCCCAAGAGATGTGTTTTGCTATAATATTTGGATGTAGATGGCCAGGTCTCCAATCTCCAGTGCTTTGGTGGGGTGTTGGTTGCTATTGCTGTGGTTGTTAGGTGCCATCAAGTTGGTTCTGATCCATAGTGACCCTACACAACACAACAATACCCTGCCCGGGTGGCCCTGCGCCATCTTCTCCATGGTCCCTGTGCCTGAGCCTACTGTGGCAGCTGCAGGGCCAATCCATCTCATTGAGAGCCTTTCTCCACTTTACCAACCATGATAGTCTTCTCCAGGGACAGGTGTCTCCTGACAACATACACAAAGTACATGAGATGAATTCTCACCATCCTTGCTGCTAAGGAGCACTCTGACTGGACTTCTCCCCAGGTGGACCGGCTTGTTCTCTCAGCAATCCATGGTACTCTGAATATTCTTCTCCAGCACCACAATTCCAAATGCATCAACTCTTCTCCAGTCTTCCAGCCCATGACACTAACAATGACACCTTCCAATGCAGTTATTTCTCACGCCTTTCTCCCATCCACAGGCTAGAGTACTTGGCTTACAGACTGATCATGTTAGGAAGAAAAGGGTGAAAGACCTGTACACTGGTCTGAGCAGCCACTCAAGGGCAGGAGCCCCGCTGCCTCAGCCATGTGCCCCAGCCTCTGAACCGCAATAGTCCCTGATGAGACAGAGTAAAGCAATGCCTGGCTCAGGCCACAGTCGAGTGGGAGCTCAACATCATGAAGCAAGACTGGGAAGATGGGGAAACACGGGGGAAAGCATCAGTCAAGCAGAGAACAGTGGCTGGTAGTCCACGTCTGAGCAGTAGGCTCCCCATTCTAAACGTGGGGCATGGGTCACACTCAGTTTAGCAAGAGAAAGCATCAACAAATGATTTTCACCCGGCTAGCAAATATTTGGTGATGTTCATGCAACCCATTCAAGGGCCCTTTGGGTTATGGATATTGTTGCTGTTATTAGTTGCCATTGGGCTGGTTTTGATTCACGGTGACCCCATGTGTGCCAAGCAGAATTGAGCCAGAGGATTTTCCAAGGGGTGATCTTCTGGGTGTCAATCCCCAATGTATCCTCTGAGGAGCCGCTGATCAGGTTTGAATTGCCTCGCTAGCAGCAAGGTCAGCAGTTTGAAACCACCAGTCACTCGGAGGGAGAAAGATGAGGCTTTATAGTCCCGGTAAGAGTTAACAGACTCAGAAAGCCGCAGGGGCACTTCTACCGTGTCCTAAAGGAGACTGACCAGATGGCAGTGAGTGAGTTTTTGAGCTCTGAAAGATAACACCATATAGCATAACTCAAAGCTCAAACTCATAACTCAAGCCCACTTGAGTCGATTCCCGCTCAAGACCCCATATGACAGAGAAGAATTTCTCCTAAGGGTGTCTGAGACTGAGTGGATCTCAAGGTTGACTAGAGCAGACTGTCTCATCTTTCTCCGATAGAGCGGCTGGTGAGCTTGAACATTTGACCTTGCAGTTAACAGTCCAACACTTACACCCCTACAGCACCAGGGCATCTTCTTTCCACTCTAGTTAAGTGACTTCATAAAAATAAGTCATGAGCATCGAGGGCCACCGTGTTAAATCACTATTGACTGTTTCCACATGTTGCGCCCCAATGGGAAGGCAATGCAGAAGAACACTCGTCCTATTTCAGCACAGTTCAGGAGTATTTACAGTTCTTCTCTGCCCTTCTGTCATCTACACGCAGCTCCTCATCGATTTTGATCCGGCATCCCTTCTTCGGGGAGGAGAATGATAGCTGACAGTTGTTTCAGACAAGAGCAGAAACAGAAGGTGGATAAAATGCAACTGTCTGTGTTTTATCCCAATTGCCCTGTGAGATTGACAAGACCCCCTGCGATCAGAGCTGTGGGGTTCAAACCCTGATGATGGATCTCCTTAACAATCCTTAAGGCCATGATTGTGCTGACAAGTGTCATTCTTGTTCCTACAACTTTGCTTTGTCAAGCACACTCTTCACAGCAGTAATTTCCCAGCCTCAACTAAATTCCAGAGGATTACGTGGTGCATAGGGAGATTGGGAAACAGAAAACAAAGGTATTTCCTTTTATCAAGTGTAACCAGGTTGCCTTTCTCATTCCATCACGTTTCTGTGTAATGAGAGAAGAATCCGGGTGGTCACTTGGAGTACGTGATTAAAAGCTTTCCTAGAAACTATTCATTAGGTGTAGAATTCTTTCCCCTTAAATAGAGGGAAAAGAAAACACACAGACTCTCAGAAGTAGCACCCTTTGAGAAGCAGCCCTCAGGCTTCAGTGGCCTTCCCTGTCTTGAAGTTCTGGAAATTTTATTCTCCTGAAAAGGTCGGGGAAATGAACAGTCTGATACGCATGCAGAGGTATGGAAAGAGTTACAAAAATGATGTTCCCTGCTGTCAAGTCTCTTACAATCAAAAGAATAACGAGTATGAATAGCCAAGCCTCCTAACCCACTCCAGTATTCCCCCCCCCCTTGATTGATTAGCTTTGTCTAATTTCCTTTAGCTTAAATGATGGAGAGACAGGTGATTGCTGAAGCTATTTCAGTTGTATACCCCTTAACACATATCCAAGGATTATCGTGTATCAAGATGCCACTCAATAGTGGGTAGCCAACAGTCTGCTTTAATTGTCTTTCACTAATAGTCTTTTTTTATTTTAACCAGTCTTGAAATAATTCTCATTTCATAGCAAGTAATTCAGAGCAAAGTAAATGCTAAGCAGGTTGTCTTTACCTAGCCCAGAGACTGCCCCTGAGTATTTAATTAGCTAACAGAATACAAGCTCAAAATCATGCATCCACAACCTAATGATCTAATTTCTAATTTATTATCATAAGTAATTCCATGATCATTCCTGTCGAGTCGTACAACTCTGTCTCTATACTGTTCTCTGGGCCAAGACCTAGAATGCACCTCTACAAGGATTCTGCTACTGCTGCACCCCGTCACTCACTGCCACCCAACCCAGTCTGATTCGTAGCATCTCTGACAGACCACCAGGAAATCAGGTTCTGAATGTTGATAATTTGAGGGTGGGTTGTTTAGATGTGTTTGCTCGCCTCTCTGATCAATGCAACGCTTTTATAGGCAAGCATCCTGTGAGATGAAGTAACTCTGCTAAGCATCTGCAGCTAGTAACCAACAATGGGACAAATAGATCTTCTGACTTCTTATCCAACTTCGTTTCCATGCCACAATTTACCTCATTCCTAACCTGATCTACTGCTAATGTCAACTCAACAACTCAGTAACTAAACCAAGCTCACTGCCATCGAGTCAATGCTGACTCATAACCAACCTCTGTAGAGGACAGGGTAGAACTGCCCCCTATGAGTTTCTGAGACTTTAACTCTTCTCAGAAGGGGAAAGCCCTGTCTTTCTCCCTCAGAGATGTTGGTAGTCTCCAATTGCTAACCTTCATTGGGATTGCAACCCAATGAGTAACCCCTAGGCTACCAAAACCCCCAACAACTCAGGAGAAAGTATGGATTAATCAACCTGTAATAGACTAGGTGCTCTATGTGAACAAAGTCAGACAAAAGTCTTTGCAAAGTGAATGCACATTTTACAGTTAGAAAATAATTTAACTGCAAATTCAGTGAGATGGTAAGTAATGTTAATATTAATCATGCTAATAATCACAATAATTATAGCTAACACTAACACATGATTGTCGATTTTGGCTTAGAGTAAACCCCATTTCACAAAATAGAACTGCCCCAAAATACTTTAAAGTACCTTGCCAAAAAAAAAAAAAAATCTGGTTTGGAAGAAGTACCCACCAGATGTTTTTTAGAGGCAAGGACGGTAGGACTTTATCTCGTGTACTTTGGACATGTTGTCAGGAGAAATGAGCCCCTGGAGAAGGACGCCATGCTTGATAAAGGGGCATCTGAAAAGAGGAAGACCCTCGACAAGATGGATGGACACAGCGGCTCCAACAAGGGGTTCAAACATAAGCACAGTGGTCAGGATGGTGCAGGACTGGGCAGTGTTTCCTTCTGCTGTGCATGGGGACCCTAGGCATCAGAAATACAGAACTCAGAAACATCTAACCCAGAAATATCTGACAACAACAGATGGAGTCCACTAGGTCTTTTCTGTCATGGTACGACTGGGTGGGTTAGAACCACCCACCTTTTTGTCACCAGCCAAGTGTTTAACGGCTGTATCCATCAGGGCTGCTTTAACACTAACACAGACCAGGTGTCACTCTAAGCTCTATTGATGGAATCATGTACACACTGGTAACTTGGGTTACACTTCCACAAGGTAACGTGCCATAGATTCCTGTTTCAAACAAGGGGAAACTGAGCCACCGAGAGGCTCACTGAATGGTGTGATATGAGAAGTCATTCAGATACCTGTTCTGTTGACCCACTTCATTATAATGAAAGATCCCTTTTTTGGCTGATAACTGAGATCCTTGAGAAAGACTTGGTAGAGGACGTGGGGCTTAGAGGAGAAGAAGGTAAATTCAGCTACCGCAGGCAGGAGGCAGGAGCACAAATCTTGGCGTTTCCCAGGAGCAAGGAGAAAACAGGCTCAGCACACTATCATGCACAGTGATAAGCAGCAGTAAGGCTAAAGGCAAAGGTTGAACAGGATTATGGCAGCTCTCAAAAAAGAGATAAGATGAAGCAAGGGGTAAGTTCCTGTTCACCAATCAAATTCCTGCCAAGCCCTGGTTCAGGAGAAAGAGAATTGCTACATGTCTTGCAATCACAATACATTTCCATCATTTCAGCAGCGCAACTCTCTGCACCAGTGTCATGGTATGGGCAACTGCCGGGGCTCTCTCTTTATTAAAACAACAAACAAACAAAACCCATAAATCTGCAGGTTGCTTTTTCCTAGAGTAAGTCCTAGTATCCTATTTTTCCTTGTCCATCTTAACTAGAGATCCCTAATAGCTAAGGCATGAAATTTTAACATCGACTTTCCAAATATAAGAGCGTATCATTGACTTTGTATCAATGTACTAAATTTATCTACATTAAATGGAATTTCTCTAAATACGTATTCTTCAAGGATTTTGAATATTTATGTCTCTCTAAATTATTTATGTTTCTCTAGCCCTGCAGCTCCACTGTCGGCAACCATGTAAATTAGAATCTGCTGGTTCACTAGTAAGTTAATTACTGAGGTTTTTATAGGCTGGACACACACACAAAAAAAAGAAAAGTAAAGTTTGAATAAAATTGTAACTTGATAGAAATAAGGAGAACATATAATATTCTACAGAGTGCTAGCCTAATGCTCAGCAGTATTTTGTAAATGAGAATATAATTCTTGCTTCAAAGGAGGCCCTCTTTTAAGAGATTTTAATAACACTCAATCTGCCCTGCACTCTGAAACCATGAATAATATAGAAAGCAGGCTTTATCCTGAGGCATGTCGGAGAAGGCTTTTGAATTTAAAACTTTAAAAAAAGAAAAAAAAGAGACCTTTTATTTGTTTCAGTTTGAATTTTTAAAAGTACTTTAAATAAGTAAATCGTATAAGATACTTGAAAATGAAGTTACATAGCCAGGTAAAAGTGGGGGGGGGGGTAGGGTGGGGAGAGAGAGAGGAGAGTGAGAGTGAGAGCGAGAGCGAGAGCGCGCGCGCAAGAGAGAGAGAGAGAGAGAGAGAGAGAGAGAGAGAGAGAGAGAGAGAGAGAGAGAGAGAGAAAGGCTAATAACGCTTTTGGAGAAATATCTTTGAAGTATTGTTGCATATGTAGCTGCTCTTGCCTGTAAAAATTATATTTCACAAGTGTTCTAACTATAGATTACCCCACTTTGGTTAACCCCTTCATAAAACATCAAGAATAAAGGCATTTCATAACATCAGCCGTTGGAAACCACAAGTTACTCTCCAGGAGAAAGAAGAGGCTTTCTACTCCTGTAACGAATTACAGACTTGGAAACCCATGGGGGAAGTTCAACCATACCCTACAGGGTCCCTCTGGTTTGGAATCAATTCAGTAGCAGTGAGTTTGGTTTTTGTCTTTGAATCTCTTAGTCAAAAGCTCTTAGTGCATCTGAATTTTCCTGTGAATGGCATCGCCCTTATTCCTCTATTTAAAAGGCATTAATCATGTGATAGAAAAGATCCCCCAACTAAAGACCAGCCACAAAGGTAGCAACAACTGTAATAACAAAGTATCTCTTTTTTTGCAGGGCCCTCTACTTGTGATCATCACATTGGAGGCAGATTATGGAAGGAGTAACAGTAACCCAAACCCCAAACTCACCGCCCATTGTGATTCACAGCAATACTGTAGAACAGGGAGAACGTCCCCTGTGGGTTTCCACGACTGAGCATTTTTACTGGAAGGGAGAGCTACGTCTTTCTCCATCCCAGCGGCTGCTGGTTTCCAACTGCAGACCTTGCTGTTACCAGCCTCCTGCATCAACCACCATGCCACCAGCGCTCCCCCAAATATCATCACACTGGTAGCTTAAAGGATGCAAAGTGTAGGCAACAAACATTCCCAATGAACTCACTGGTGATTTCAAACGGCTTACAGTGAAACTGCCAGTATGCAGTTTGAATCACAGTTGAGACGCACCGGGTCCACAAAAGCCCACAGTTCAATTGTGAAATATTATAATCTATTAGTCTGGAAACCTTTGAAATCAGCACACCAGTTTGCAATTAATATTAAGGAGTATTTCAGAGGGCGGGGCGGGGTGGGAAACCGGGTCAAGGTTAAACTGTTTGTCTTCCTTAAAAAGTTCATAATGTCTTTTGTGTCTCTGGGACAAAAAGAAATCTCAATGAAACTCGGATATTAAAACCTCCCAGGAAACCGACAATAAAAGCTGCTAAGAATTTCACAAGTTTTTGTTGTCTCCCCCTCCCCCTTCCCCCCTTAGGTGTTAATTAAATGATCATTTAACACCAAAATGTAAACACAGCATTTTCATCTCCTGACAGCACAGCCTATTATAAATCCGGGGTAATAAAAGTCTTGGTGTTAATGCCCTGAACCAAGTTTCTCACCACACTCTAAGACAGCTTGTAGTGTCTAAGGTTAAGCATGGAGACACAAAACAAAGCTTGGGCCTACTCGACTTCCAGCCCAATTTTCCCATCGCCCAGTGACCTAGGTAACACTTGGACTCATAAAGAATAAATTTAATTTCTCCCGCATTTTGTGAGGATTAGAAACAATTGTTGGCCGGCAATGACTTTTTCTCCTTGGGATTCGTTTTATTCCCCCCCCCCCCCTTCCAGAGCCCTCCTCAGATCCTGAAAGAGAATTCTGATAGTTTAAGACAGAGAACAAACAGAACTTTAAATTAGGCTTTTTTTCCCTTCTTTTTCCCGTTGTTGTTGTTTTCAATCAATTGGAACTGTCGAAGGGGAAGCAATCAGCCTCTCTCTGGGCCCCTCTCAGCTATTCACTCACTTTGGCTTTAATCTTTCCCTCAGAAAAGAAACCGATCCTGATGGGGCAAAGTTATCTATTCTTTTTTTCCCCCCATTCTGTGCCCATGCTTATTTTTTCTCCTTTCTTGAAGGGTATCCTTTTTCTCTTTTTAAACACGTAAATCAAGGTGCCTGACTTAACTTTGCCCACCCATGGAGGGTCTGTTTCTGGAGACAGATGTCCTCTTAATACCGTCTCACACCCACATATTGTGCCCCTCCCCAGGAGCGCTGCCACCACCAACTTGCCATCTTGTTGTTCCTGACTTTCCTTTTCTACCGCTGCCTGCTGCCCACGGGCTTCTTCTACCAATAATTTGTCTTATCATTCAAAGCCACCATCTCATACTGGATGCGGCGGCAATGAGCATCCTTCCTGACAGTAGGTCATGAAGGTGGCACACACCACATTCATCTAAAGCTAGAATGCTTGTGACAAGCATCTGAGGTAAAACGACCCCCCCCCACATACACACATATATACCCCGCAAAAAATAAAATTAAAACAGAAAAGAATAGAAACTGAAAACAGCCCCATACTCAAACTGAATTCATCATCCAATATTAATTGACCCAACTAATGTGTTCAAAGATTTCCATAATTCGTCGTGTAAAAACACAGCTAGAATTACGTTTGCAGTTCATTTGGAGAGCAAGGAATAATGAAACAGATAAAATCTTATTCATACCTCAGAGCAGTGGGTTAATTAGCTCTTGTTGTTTTGACATGGAAAATTGTAATTGAGGGATAAAAATGTTCTTTAACCACTTTTGCAAATACTCTGGATAACTTTCCCAATTGTCTTACCTCTAAACTCCAAAACTCGACTGCCACAGAGTTGATTCTGACTCACAGTGACCTTGAGGACAGGGAAAACTGTTCCACAGAATTCCCGAGAATGGAAATCTTTGGGAGAAGCAAATAGCCTCATCATTTATCCAAGGAGCCTCGGGTTGGTTTGAACCACATTGAGACCTAGTGGTTAGCAGCCTCACCCACCGCTCAGGCTCCTTGTTCAACTATCCTTTACCTACAGGTTACGGAGTTCTCTCAGCAGTGTAGCTTTTGAACATTTAAATTCATGTCATTGTTCTTCATTTGTCCATCGGGAAAACGTATAATTAAATAACACTCTAAATACTCAGACCAGCGCAGAGGCGCTCTCCCTAGCGCAGTAACTTAGTATCGAACCCTCATTTAGTGTATGAAGGAGACCTAAAAATTCTGTGAGTCAACAACCGAGAGAGGGTGAAGAGCTCTCATTAGAACATCAGCTTGACCATAAGGCACCTGCCTTGGCAAGAACTGGGGAGGGAGCGAGGAAAGGAGGGAGAGAGGGATGGCGCGGCAGCATTTTGTAAGTCCCTTGCAAAGAGTGACTGTGGCAACACCTATTTATGGATATGACACTGAGGATCAATGGAGGCGCAGGGTGCAATCGGGTCAGACAACCTGCTAAACTGCAGGACATCTGAGTCACAATCATTCTGACCCCACTCTACAGAGCAAGGAGGGTGTGCTATCACCTTCAAGGCTATCCCTCCTGAAAGATGGCCCGGCGCTCTGTGAAAACAAGCCATGGCAAGTTGAACAAATTCTGGACAGTCTGGTGATGCTGTCTGCATCCTTCAGTTGTCTATCTGCCCTCACTCGCTCTTTTAGCAATGTTCTCTTGAAAACAGATTCGGGCTTATGCCTCCCACTATTCGCCAGCGAATTCATGGTATGAATACCTTGTCCTACTGCCCCGTCCTGCACTGAAACCAGAGGGGGATTTGACTCAGAGATAGCAACTGACTTCTAAAGGTAACAGTCAGTCACCTCTGTAACCCTTAAAACACTAAGCGTAGCATGCCACTTCTCACATGGTACAGATGAAGGGATGTTTCACCGTCTCGTTGAACGTAATGCCAACACATTGAAAATCACTTAAGTATGACTAAAATCCCATGAATGAAAATTCCTAGAAATAACACATATGTAAACATATGTGCAGGTAGTAATAATGCATATGTAAATTCCTACAAGTAATGTGCATGCAACCTTCATTCCCACAATTCTGAACCTGAGATCACAAGGGCGATTTTAGGATTGATGGACAAATGACAATGGCGTGCATGAGAGACAAGGTCACTTTTCATCCAGTTAATTCTGACTCATAATGACCCTGCAGGGCAGAGTGGAACTGCCTCTGTGGGTTGTTGCTGAGATCATAACTCTTAAAAAAAAAAAAAACGGTTTCATTGGCTTAGATTAGAATCCACATATCATACAGCTCATATTAGGAAGAGTCTTACAACCATCACAACCTCCTCTTTCTACCTCAGAGAGGCTGGTGGTTTTGAACTTATGGCCTTCTGACTAGAAGCCAGATGCTTAAGTCACTGTGACACCTGGGTGTATGAAGGCCAAGGGGTTTCACAGGAAAAAATGGAATTCAGAGATAATACAATCTTTCCACAGATTGTTTTTGAAATCCATTCCCCCCACCCCCCTTATATAGAACACTATCTTTTCAACATTGAAATGATTTTCTTTCAATTATATATCATAAAGCATAACCATTCTCAATAAAGTCTCTGCATTTTTTATTTTTACAGGTCAGGCAAGAGCAAGAGTTCACTCCCACAAACACCCAGGTCCACCTCTCAACCTGTCTTCCACTCCCAGGCTCTCTCACAAGATTCTCCAAGGTGGCGGGCGACCTAGGAGAACGTGGCAGACTACACCATGTACATCTGGGAAAGTGACGATTTCACTCATCACAGTGGAACGGGGGCGAGCTTTCTGTACTTTCTTTTCCTGTGCAGGAACTCGGCTGTGACTGTCACCCTCCGAGAGCTGGCCAGCTTTGGGGTTTTCCCAGCAACAAGTCTTCCCCTATCTCTTTGAAGTTGGAAACTGTCAACAGCAGGCCTGGCAAAATCTCAAATATCATCTTAATCTTTGTTGGATTTAGAACCTCTAAAAGCATAGCGGGGCCTGTTGATTTAGCATACAAATGGACCGCCCCCTCCCCAGTCCAATGCCTTGTGATACTGTCTCATGGGAAGTTCTCAAACTCACTTCCAGACAGTTGGGGCCCACTCATAGCAAGCCTTAAGGGCAGGGCAGAACTGCCCCGTGTGCGTTTCTCAGATCGGAACTCTTTACAGGAGTAGAAAGCCCTTTCTCCCCAGAGCAGCTGGTAGTTTTCAATTACTGATTTTTTTTTTCAGTTGCTGATCTTACATTGCAATTTGTAACCACGATACCACCAGGAAGTCATCATAATTATTGTGAAGTGTAGTCTCCATATTGGATTATCAAAACTTTTTGTCTACCGCTTAAAAAGCCACGTATTTGTAAGGGTAATTTTTTAGAAACTAGTTTTATTGGCAAATAAGTCACATGTCATACAACCGTTGAATCATATTAAGCGTGTGCAATCATCACCACTGTTAATTTCAGACGATTTACTGTTTCCTCATACTCAGTGTTGTTAGCGCCCCCTTTCCCCCTCTGCAACCTCCCCACCAAGCCCTAGATAATCATGAACCCAGTCACAGTCTCCACAGATTTACCTACCCGAGATTTCCTATACAGGACCACGTAAGAAACGAAATCAAGAAACAAACGAACAAAACTCCAACTACAAGGAGAAAATAAATCAGAACAACCTTGAAAAGAAAGCAGAAAATGTTACAAACGGAAACAACTTTAAAATGGGTCAAAAGGGAGATCAAATTACAAACTTATCCTTTTTCGGTGAAGGAGTCCGCCTGGCTTTCTGACTTATTTTCCAAGTAGCCAAGTCCCCAGTGCCCAACCAACCATAGTAAAATGAAAACCTGGGATTCATACAAAAGACGGAACTTGTACTTTTTCAACAAGGAAAGTAAACGCATGCCTGTTTGCGCTCCCTGATTTTGGTTCTTTATTTTCAAAAGGCAAGAATCAGTCTGTGTAAACAGCTTAATCTTCCCCCCTCTGCAGAGTGGCACTCTTCACCGACAGGGCTAGTTCCACCTTGCACCAAATTCTGCCTCAGACGGACAGGCCAGCTCTGCCCTCAACATCCTTTAAACACTGAGGAGCTTTGGCGGGCTGGTGGTGCTGCGGCTGGCCTGGCAGCTCTCTGGACTAGGAGTGGTGTCAATCTGGCAGAAAAAAAATGGTCACCCTGGAAACTGTAACCTGCCATTCCTGCACCTCAGAAGCCCGATTCAATGTGGCAGGGACCGAGCCTGCCAAGCAAGAGCCAAAGGACACAGAGCCTGTACTTGGAGTGGAGCTGGCAGTAAATAATGCAAAAGGAATTTTTGCCCAGCCCCACTAACATCCCCTTGCTCTTTTTCTTGCCCACAAGACTCTTCCGAGGCCACGCTGACACTGGAGGGCTATTTAGTGAGGGGTGAGCGTTCAAGTTGTGCACTGTAATATTAAATGAAATTGCAATTTGCTTAGGTGCAAAAATAAATCATGTTGAGGGGGTGATCGCTCCCGAACCGTTCCAATGTTTCTAAAACCCACCGGGAACAAACATTTAATTAGCCGGGTTATCCGTTACATTTAATTTGATTCTCCATTATTCATAATGCCTTCCCAGAGTTACTATTTGCTCATTCAAGTTACAAACCCTTGAACCCAACGGAGACTTAATTGAATACATCAAACACTTACTGAGCGCTTTCTAAAGGTCAGGCCTGATTCCAGACCCGGGGGTGTGCATTAAAAAAAAAAAAAGTTTGTGTAATACAGCCGAAACATCATTTAGATACAAAATCTGAGCAAAAGAAAACAAAGACAATAACTGGTTGACCCAGTTTAATAATGGGCATATCGGAGTGGCAACCTAATGAAAATTTGAACTCTATTTTTCTGAATCCTCTAAATTTTTCTTGCAAAGAACAAGCGTTGCTCTTATAATCCAAAGAAAAAGAAACAAAAATGAAGCCATCTGCTATGAGAGAAATAGTAATCACTTCTCTCAATATTTGTGAGACTGCAGAGAATAAGTTTTAGCCTTAATTAAATGAAAGAGTATAAGCTTTCCTCCCAAACCTCCAGATAATTCTAACTAAAAATGAAAGAAAAATAAAAGAAAAACCAACAACAACAAGAAAACCAAGTTTAATCTGAGAAATAAAATTAGAAGGTCCAAACCTATGTCTGGGATCCACAGACACACACCGGGCCACAAAAAAATAGGAACATCTTGGTTTAAAGGCACTACTGAACATGTCAGATAATTTGCTGACTCCAAAGCTCTTTGGGGGAAGATTAAGAGGCAGCGTTTAAACATCCAAGAAAAAAAACCAAAACAAAATGCCTGTATCTTTTAATTCCATTTTTTTCTGCCAATTTTCTTAAGCCCTCACACAAACATTTGAAAAAGAAAATGAAAAGCTTTTACATAAAAAGCGATTGGGAAATCAGTCAATAGGGCACGCACAGTTTGATTTCACTCTGTTGTTGTTCTGTTTCGTGTTCTTGTGGGTAGACAGGAGAGAAGCAAAACTTTCTGCAGTCATTTGCATATTTCGGCTCATGTTACAAGTGTGGGTAAATATGATAATACTAAATATATATATGTAACTGAATAAACTGAAAACCACAAAACAAATATTTATACTCAAAGCCTAACCACACTCCTGCCAGAGAAATTCCTTTCTAGCCAGTGTGGCACACTCCAGTAGAAAGGTGTAAATCGCTTAGCGGTAAGCCAGCTTTCGAGAGAGATGTCTCAGGAAGATGGGGCTGTACTACCCATTAAAATCAGTCAATAGCCATAAATATCCATCATCACCATTTTCAAAACCCACAGCAGTCTCTTTTTAGGTAATTACCCAGCCCCAGCATGCTCTGAAAAGCCTCTTCTTAAGGCACTTAATAAAATGTCCTCTGAGGTGCAGGATGGAAGTCCAGCCTGAGCTTGGGAGGAAGAGGAAAGAGCAGGATTGCACAGTCAAGTTGAGGAAATGCTGTGGCTTCTGTTTTAAACTCTGTCCGGTCCCATACCTTTCCTTATACTCGCCTTGTGTCAGCAAATGCATGCAATTTTATGACACTGTCCTGGAGTTTATGCAGAGCTGGTACTGTTTTACAGAGTCCTGTTAATGGGCTGGATCACCCGTAATGCTATTTAAACCCATCTCCAGCTCCAGCAAGCGCAGCTGCAACTGCACGACTCTTTCTCTGAGCAAACATCTTGACCTGAACACGGAGTGCTCTCTCAGCCCGTCCAAAGAGAAATTGGATCAGACAGCAAAGGAAAAGCAGATTTGGCCGCTAGCGGCAACCAACCGTGTCGAATCATAATCCGTATACAGCACGGCCTCCTTTCCTTTTATACAGCATTGCGAGTCTACAAAAAAACAAAAGCATGTAGGCGGCTTCACCTGGCATCTCATTTTCAGCCAAGAGTCAAATGGTGATTATTCATGATAAAAATGCAAAGAAAACCTCCGCGAAGAAGTCCAGGGTATCAGGCAAGCTTTCATCGCGGCAAGCAAGAATGCATTCAAACCTCAGTGCATGAACGAGGAGATGAAACTGGCAAACTTTCCCACTGGTGATAGAACGGGAACAAAGAGCATTGCGGAGGAGTAGGAGATACCATGCGTGGAAAAAAAAGAGAGAAGCCACTTGGGAAATCATTGGCATGGTGCAACATTTGCAACAGAAAACAAGTTTTTAAGTTTGGGTTGGTTGGTTTTCATGGGGACAGGTGATGTCTTGCATGAATTCCAGATTAGCCTGGCTCTACTGTATTAAATGGTCAGCATCCATATAGATGGATTAAGAAGTCTGTGGCAGACCAGTGCAATGTTTTCCCTATCTCAGCATTTTTCTCCTTTATTTCTCAAAATGTCCTAGATTCGTTCTTTTTGTCAGATGTGGCGTATAAAAGATTTATTTTCATACACATTGTAGAGGATATATTTTTTTTGTGTGCTTTTACTGGAGGTAGGCTTGTACACATGTTTCTATCGGTTACACGGTTTTTTCCCTGATGAGCTACTCATTCAAAACATGCAGCCATCCAGATTACCGAGGCACCTCTATCTGAATTTGAAAAATTTGAACTTCCAACCTTACTCTCATTCCACTAGCCAGACCCTCAGCTTCACAGGATTTTGCTCATTTGTTTATGAAAGACTCTTTATAAATTTAATTCGCAATCGCCACCATGCACAGTGGCCACTGTAGCTTAGAAACATATACTCTGCTGGGAGATGTCCTGTTCCTAGTCCACTACATTGAACTCGGGCCGGACAATAGAGTTTCTCAGCTCCAAAGGTGATCCGAAGTTTGAGGATGAAGGTGAAATTCACACCCCTCCTTTCTGAGCTTTGGCGTCTACCTCAGTCAATGTCAAATCCTAATATCAGAGAGAAAGCCACCATGAGACAACTTAAAGACTATCAGTGGATTCAAGTGAACCCTCTTACACATGGTCCCATCTAACAAACACAGAGGACATCCTTTGCGCCTTGCAGGCACATAATAAAGCTAGACACGTGTTCTAGCTGTTCGTTTTCCCTGTTGGTGCTGACGGATCTTTAATTAAGCTTTCTTTAATAGTGTCTTATACTCAATGTCTGCTTCAATTTTATCTTGAAATTCTCCAGTCGCTTGTTTATAAAAATCCTAACACAAGCAAACAGAGAATCCCGGTGTCCAATCCAACAGAGGCTTCGACACCTACTTACTTCATTGGGCTGCAGCTTCCTTCTCAGGAAAATGGCAATGGCAATGAACAGCAAACAGCTCCTGGAATTACCGCTCTTTGATATCATTGCCCATAACCCAGGAGCATGTGTAGATAGGGGCTTTTGCAGCCCTGACACTCCTCAGGGGGCAGCAATGCCCAGTTGGGAAACTCCCCAAAAACAAACATACTGCCATTGAGTCAATTCTGTCTCATTTCTGCTCCTATGAAGGGTTACAGCCTTGGGAACCCAAAGGGCAGTTCAGGTGGTGGGTTTAATCATTTCACCTTCAGAGCACAGTCATTCCATTTAAATCCAACTTGTACATCTACTTGGAAGATGCTCTAAACTGCCATGCCTTATTTTAATATGTGCAGACTGGCAGTAAGGAAACAGTGTAACATGGACCACAATCCCCAATCCTTGAAGATGATTTTTGAAATGTATATCCGGGAGTAAAATATTGCTCTCTTCCCATCCAGAGCAAAGGAGAGTGAAAAAAAAATTTTTTTTAATCCAGGTAACAATTAGTCCCAAGAACTAGTCCACCATTAGAACCACAGTCTCTACTTTGACTTGAAACCAGAAGAACTAGATGGTGACCCGCACCATGATTGGTTACGCTGATAGGGATGGATGTAAGGTCTTGGAGAGAAAGGGTGAAAAGAAAATGTAGAACGCAGCTAAAAAAAAAGAGACCAGATTGACAGATCTGGCCAGAGACTACGGTCTTTAGACACCCCTGCAGTCTGGACCCGAATCCCACCCCAAGGGTCACCCTTCAGACAGACAACAGACACGATTAAAGCATGAACAAAAACACCAGGGAGGCATGTGGTCCTGAACCATCACCCAGACCAGACCAAAAGGGCAGCATGGGGCCCAAATAAGGGGCGGGAACAAAGGGAATAAGGAAATACAGGGAGAAAGCTGTTAAACAGAGGGACCGCAGCAAACGCCTACGACAGACCATGTAGACACTGTTCAGTGAGACATGAATACGCTTTGCAAACGTTCACCCAGGACACAACTCAAAAAAAATAATAATAAAGGTGTGGGGGGGAGGCGGGGGCTGGGGCGAGAAAAACGCGAAACCATCTATGTGGACCCTTTCCAGAAATGGGGCCCAAATATTTAAGTAAGTCACTTACTATACAGCAACGTTTCTTTATATACAGTACAACACACATAATCCTTATACACTTCACGTCCGATTTCCCTGGCAAAATGGTCTCTTGAGACTCTTGTCTGAAACAAGCAGTGGCAGGCTTTCTTTTCTTCTTCTTTAAAAGGTACTTACGTTGGACCCATTCGTCAGCAGGGGACAAGAGCAGGGATCCTGCCAGGTGACTTTGGCCCTCCTTACGGCAGGGTTCTCTACCTATGGGTTGTGACCCTTTGGGGGGACGTGTCAAATGACCCTTTTACAGGGGTCATCAGATTCAGAACAGTAGCAAAATTACAGTTATGATGTAGCAACAAAAATAATGTTATGGTTGGGGGGGTCACCACAACATGAGGAACTGTATTAAAAGGTCTCAGCATTAGGAAGGTTGAGAACCACTGCCTTAGAGGAACCTAGTCAGGAAAGTTAGACTCCTGAGAGCAGAGCTGGGGAGGCAGTTGGCAGCGACATCCTCTTTGCCTACTGGAAGGTTTTCTCTGTGAGTTCAGGTGCCAGGGGCCCCTAGCTGAAAATCTTGGCAACAAAGGAATGGTCTCCTCCACTATCCAGGTGGGGGCCATTCTAAACAGGGTCTCCATACATCCCAATGCTTTTGTTTCCTTTCCGCAGCATTCATAAACATCAGTAACCACCGTTATTAATTCTTTCCCAGCGCTTTTTAGTGTATCTCCTACCTGCACAAGACCACTCCTAGACCTGAGACTCTCCTTGTGAAAGCCTTCACGACATGTGCCCACTATTACAAGCGAGGTCAATGAACAAGCATTCCAGGGAGGAAAGGCTGATTCTGCTTAATGTTCACATTACGCTCCTGTCACAAAAATAACCACTCTTTCTAATGGTCTCTGACGTGTTTGATCTGAAAAACTGGTCCTCCAATTATCATGATGCAGACAGAGTTTGGAATTCTGTCATGATGGGGCGGGGGGTATCAGTAAAAGGGCCATTTCCAGCCTGCTTTACATGCCTCACAATTATATTTCCAGACAAATACACACGGCAACTCAAGTGTACAAACAATATCCCAAAAAGCTGGCACGAAGAATCCCAAGGTTTACTAGCAAATTCAGCAAGCTTCATCTTAAAAGAGGAAACACAGTAGCCACCCTTCCCTTCGGCGTTTGCTCAAAATAAAGTAAACCTCCTCACGATCACACGAACCAGTAAGAAAGGCATCATGACAATGACATGTGTATAAACCAAGAAGCGCTAGCCAAGAAGTAAAAAATAAACCATCAGAACCACTAGAAAAGCCATCCTAGGTTTCCTTCGGACAAACAAAAAGCCAACGACCAATTTCGTGTCCATGAATCTATTGGTGAATAGATTCCAGGAAAGCCCACGGAAACAGATCCAGGACGCATTTAATAAAACACAAGGTTATTACCCAAAGCAATCATCACGATCTGTGTTTACTTACAGTCTGTATAGCTTAGAAGTCCCGAGGAACAGCAACTCAGGAAACAGCTGAAGGTGATTTCTGTTTAAGCGCCTTTGGAGAAAAACAAAAACAAGGCTTAGGTTACGAAGCTCAAACCCAACAATGAGACTGTGCAGTGTCATGCCTCATCCTGCAGTTGAGGGAGGGCAGAGATGACATTCAGGAGAACTCAAGCATTGCGAATCAAAAGGTGGCTGCAACTCACTGCATGGCACTTAAGAGCAATTTTCCATTGTGTTTCCTATACTCCGATGAAGATGGTAGAAGCCTGAACTGTATACTCCAAACCTATGCAGCATCAGTCAACCAGAATATTCACAGGGACAATGGGTTCCTATGACTCAGATCCACAGGTCTCAGTCTGCAGAGCTTGCCAGCCAGCAGAAATACCCGAGTAACTAGTGCCTAAACTAATCCAGGAATGGCATGCCAATGGCCTCCCTGTGCCGTCAGGGCATGAAGCGGGGATGGGAAGTTCTATTGCAGGATCTACTCATGTAATTGGAGAAACTCAGACAAAAGTGTGAGCAAGTATCTCGTGGTTTCTCCCCAGAGGTAAAACTGGTAGAAAACTAACATAGTTCCTACCCTGTCCCACAGATCCCAACATCAGTCATCACTCTGCGTAGAATAAATAATGAGAAGCTGAACTAATGTTTGTTTAATATTTAACTAATATGGGAGTGTTTATATTGCAAATCTAACAGGTTACATGAATCGGAATGGATTCAATGGCAGTGAGGTTGGAGTTTCTGGTTTACTGAGTAACGAAGTACTTGCGGAACAGGCAGGCACACTCTATGGAAGGCAGAGTGTGACCTTGATGTACTCATATCCCAGTCTTACATGTTGTTTTCTAAATAGTTTTATGGGGGTTATACTTCAGGTACCATACAACTTAATCTTTCAATCACTAATGTGATTGGTGTACCTAACTTCACATAGTCTTAAAAATAATATTTTCCATGCATGTTAACATTCCTCTTGGTAAATCCCATCTAGATACCCTTCTACGTCAGGGTATTTCTACCTCAGCACATTGTCACATTGGGTTGGATAGACCTTTTATGTTGGGGGTGTCCTGTGCATCACAAGATATTTGACGGCATCCTGGGCTGGTAGATGCCAGAAAACCTCTCGGTTGACAATAACACACACTCTCTTCAGATATTGTCACATCTCCCCTATGGGGCTGGATTAAACCCAGTGAGAGCCACTATTGTTGCTGTTAGGTGCCATCGTTCCAACCCATCGCGACCCTATGCACAACAGAAGGAAACACTGCCTGGTGCTGTGCCATCCTCACAATTGTTCTTAGGTCTGAGCCCATGCGGTAGCCACTGTGTCCATCCATATGTCAATGGCTTTGCTCTTTGTCACTGCCCCTCCATTTTCCAAGCAAACTGTCCTTCTCCAGCGATTGCTCTCTTCTGACAACCCATCAGGAGACCACCGAAGCCTCTCCCAAAGAGATAGCCCAAAGTTTAGAATCAATGACAACAAGCCGATGGAATGTGTGCACGTCGATGATTAGCAGATGGCGCTGGCTCTAGAAAGGAGTCCTCACATGACAGTGGTTAAGGGCTCTACTGCGAACAGAAAAGTTGGCAGTTGGACCCCACCCAAGGCTCTGTAGGGGAAAAAAAAAGATGTGTTCCCGAAAGATACCCAGCCGTAGAGACCCTCAGCGGAAGTTCTACTCTATCCTACAGGGTTGCTACAGGGAAGAATCAATCCCAGCTGTGGACTGGGCTTGGAACAGCTCCAGAGCAGAGAAGGTGTGATCTTAAGACCCCTGTCATCCTGAAGAAACCAGAGACACTTCTTAATTTTCTGGAATTCAATTCCTCCGGAAAACCAAGGACTCTCAATGTTGATATGTGGCAAGGGTCAACAAGTGGTGACCAAAGCACATTTTTTTCCATCCATCCCCAGAGGACAGACATGAGACCAATGACCGTGACTCCCAAGCAGGTAGATCATAAGGATGACCTTTCCAAGAACTAGAGTTAAGAAGGGGGGTGAGCCCCCCTTCGACATGCTCAACAATGTATCCCACATATATTCAAAACAAAACAAAACCTCTCCAGCATCAAGTCCATGGTTTTGACTCAAAGGGAGTCTGCAGTACCCTGTTGGCACAGTGGGCTATGCATTGGGCTGCTACCCACGAGGTCAGCAGTTCAAAACCCCCTGCCCCACTGAGGGAGAAAGATGAGGTTTTTACTCCCATAAGATTTGCAGTCTTGGAAACCCACAAAGGCAGTTCAGTCTGTCCTACCCTACAGTGTTACTGTGACTTATATTCAAGCACAGTTACCTATTTTGTTTCAGGGGTGTTTCTTTTCTTTATTTCTACTTTATTTTTCCCGGGATGAGTCTCATAAAAGGGTGAGGATCTGGATCACTAAATTCCAGGGCATCTTTCAATTCTACAATATGCTTGGATGTGGTAAGGGTAGCCATGACTCTCATTAGATAAATCCATATCATTAAAAGGCTGGTCATGTAGAGAAATGTCCTCAGCACGTAATATAATATACACAAATGGAACGCAATATGCTGTTCCATGTAGAGACATGTTAAAAGTCATGGTAAAAGGGTGGACTCGCTGCTTGCTCACACTAAAGTGATGTTGAGCAAAGCACACAAGCAGGTTACATGGAAGTGAAGTCCAAGGCTCGTGCCCCTGCTTGGTTTTGTTCTCTCCCTGGCAATGGCTCCAAGAAGACGTGTTTCCAGGATCTGTGATGATGTCATTTCAATAACAGTTAGCTTAATTATGACTTGTTATATTTTTGATTCAAAAAACCCCACAGATGAAAATATTCACCCTTGGGCCAATGGGATTGTTTCTAGAGAAGTCACTATTTTTGGAAAGAAATGCACTTGTCCAAGAGCCAATACAGGCTTAGAGGCTGGCAAAGATGACCTTTCACAATCAGACCCCAAGATCTGAGTCAACTAACAGTGTCCACGGTCCACAATTCTCCAGCCACCAGGAGTGTGTCCTTGCTCCTGCGCCTTGAAAGTATCTCGATGTGAGAGGCGGTACTTCTTAGATCCTCTGTGAAACAGGATGTCCTCTGACACTCCTACCGAGAGTTGATAGTCTCTCAATCATAAAACCTGTTCCTCACTCCGACCCACCATGACCTTCCTTCTTCCCAGACACTTGCGAGGCACGTAGGAAATATCGGAGGAGTGACCAGGCAGCCCTCTATGCATCCGGGTCTAACAGCACAGACCCAGCATACACATCTATATAAGACTATGGGGACCACAGTCAGACACTCAGCTGCGAGTCAAAAAGTTGTAGCTCAAACCTACTCAGCAGCTTTGCAGAAGGAGGAGGAGTTGATCCCATAATGATCACAGGCTCCAGAGCCCATGGGCAGGCAGTTCTACTCACAGGGTCCTTGTGAGTCCAGATCTGCTCGACGGCATCTATTCACAGCCACTCTTTTCTGGCTTCCACCTACGTGGTGACCTGAGGTTACATGCCCTTCTCTGCCTGCCGATGGTAGATGGCAAGCTGCTAAGAGGCTGAACAGGTTTCTTGGCATTTCTAGATTAAGGATTCATGGTATTTCAAAACCCAGTCACCCAAAACACTATGAATCATAATTGTTTCAATCCACAAACTACCCTGGGAATGACACGGAGTCTGGCATCTTTGCATTGTGCTCATTGTGTTGTGAATGCGGTAGCCACCAGTCAGGAGCTGACTTGAGGACAAGTTATCAGCAGCCGTGCTGACCAAAGGCCATGTCCAAACCTCCTGCAATGCCCTGGAATGCCATTCAATGTCTTTGACATACTTTAGATATTTAAATGAGTATTGACTTCTACACGTGATCAATGGGAGAAGGGGAATATTTTAGATTGTGTACAGTGTCTTCTTCAGGATATGTAATTATTTCCCTAGTCTACATGACACCCAATTCACTGGACCTGTAATAGCTACTACATACTCTTATTTAGAGGTTTACCTACTACGCTCCTTCCCTCAATCTCCACAGCCGCCTGAACAGGCAGTGCTGTCACTGCTTTGTTGAACCAAAGCACGCAGCTTGGAGGCAGTGGAGCCAGGACTTGAACTCAGGTCAGGAGGCTCCAGGACACCCCCTCTAAAGCAGCAGTCTCATCCTGTGGGTCACAACCCCTTTTGGGGTCGATTGACCATTTCACAGGGGCCATACAATTCATAGCAATAGTAAAATTACAGTAATGGAGTAGCACCAAAAATAATTTTATGGTTGGGGGTGGTCACCACAACATGAGGAACTGTATTAAAGGGCCATGGCATTAGGAAGGTTGAGAACCACCGCTCTGAAACCATGCCTCTCAGACAGAAACAGTCTAATCGTTCCTGCATAGGCACTCCCAGTAATGTAATGTCCACACCTTCTTCTTTACCCACCTAAAGCAGTTCATTACATTATCCCTGAAAAACAGTTCTATAATTATCTATGGAAAAAAAAATCTCAAATCCAAACTAAAATTTAGGCAATAAAACCCCCCAAAAAACAAAACAAACCAACACTCCAAAACATTGTTTTAAAGACTTACTACAAATACCTAAACTTGAGATACCACATTAAAGTATGTACGAAAGCTTTGGCTCTAAATTGATCATATATCATCATTTCACAAAAGCGACAATGGAATGATCTTAATTTGTCTAATCTAACCATGATGGGTTTCTGTTCTGAGCAGAATCCAAGGTAGCGTCAGACAGAAGAGGGCAGAGAGTCTGCTAACTGATGAAGAAACAGTACAGCTGTGCTTTTGTCTTCAGAAAGAATCGATACACACTTCACCCCTGCCCTTCGATTTTCCCTTCTCCTGATGTTAAGATTGAAAGGGCATCACTCACTGTCCTTGCCTTAACTGTGACTTACAGTGATCTGCTAATACAGAGGAGACCTTGTGGGTATCTGAAATTGTAAATCTTTACAGGAGGAGAAAGCCTCACTTTGCTCCTATGGTTCAGCTCCTGGATTCCAACAGCTGACCTTGTGGTTAGTATCCCGACACATAACCCATGAAGTCACGGGGCTCTTAAGTAGTCGCACAAACATTAAAAGCAGTGGGAGGAAAAGAGGATCTATCCCCCCAAGTCATTGATAAAGTAAAAGACTTCAAGACAGAGTGTCTTGATACAATGACGAAAAGTAAAATTGTTAAATGTAATACCATTTCTAAAAGTAGAGCCCCAAACCATCCTTACAAAGATCTGCAGGAAAAGTCCTATTATTTGGGGTGTTTTTGTTTTGGGTTTTTTACATAAATAATTTTTTTGCGGGATCATACAACTCTTATCACAATCCATCCATCCATGGTGTCAAGCAGGTTTGTACATATGTTGCCATCATCATTTTCAAAGCATTTTCTTTCTACTTGAGCCCTTGCTATCAGCTCATGTTTCCCTTCCCTTCTACTCCCTCCCTCATGAACCCTTGATAATTATAAATTAATATTATTTTTCATGTCTTGCACTGTCTGATATCTCCCTTTACTCCCTTGTCTGTTGTCCATCCCCCTGGGAGGAGATTATAGGTAGGTCATTGTGATTGGTTCCCCCTTTCTCCTATGGCTACTTCAAATATTGGTCCCGAGGAGTTTATCTGTCCTGTATTCCCTGTGTTTCCAGTTCTTTTCTGTTCCCATGTACATGCTGTGGTCTAGCCAGATTTGCAAGATAGAATTAGGGTCATGATGGTGCTCGGCTATGAAAAGATATAACATCTGGGGTCTTAAAGGCTTGGCGTTCTGTCATTTTTAAAGGCTGAGCTCAGTTCTTATCTGCCTGAAGAAAACCCTGTCCTAACAATGACAATGCAAATGAGACAGAGAAGTTACAATGGTCACAAACAGAATCCTGGTCTGGATGGCATCACAGATGGTGATTTATGGGAGAGGCGACATAAAGCAGTGAGTTCCATTAAACAGACTCGGTGGGTCAACTGCCCATGAGAGCACTTCATGGTGCCCAGGTGAGATGACAGAGTCGCAAAGATAGCCCCGCTTCTTATGTCATCACGCTGGGGATGGACTCCGCCCACAAGACCCCAGCAGCAGCTGAGAAAGAAATGAGAAGCGATCCCAAGGACTGCTTCCCTGGTTGGTGTTTCTTCACGCAGGGCGGAAATTACGCTGTGATGTTAGAAGGAAGCCACTATGCTTTTTCTCCATCTCTTCTTGGTGATTATTCAATGGTTTTTAAAGTCATTCTGATTTATTTCTTAAATGGTAGGACATGTAGGGATTTCATTTCTCTTCTTTTTACAGGAACCTCTGCTTTGAGGTTTGCTTCCTCTGTTGAATATTTTCCAAGTAAATGTGCCCTTGAGAGAGGCAAACAGATCTTTTTGCGTCACACAAAATGCTGGCCTCTGAAATGCTGATTCTGAAAGCCTCCATCTGAAGGGCCGGCTTAGCATTATTGACAAGTATTGTTTTAAATTATTATCTGCCAGCTGCTCCTGAGCTCTCATGTGCTGGTAGCGGTTGCCGTCACTTTTTCCAGCTTCACCTGATTCTACTAATATTTGCAACTCCTCCTCCATTCAAAGTGTAAAATAATTTTAGCAAAGCCAGTGGAAATGCACACTATATTTTTAGGTCTATAAATGTATTTTCCAATGTTTATAAAAACCTTTCAGTAAATGCTTCCTTAAAGTCTATGCTTTCTAACCACCAGTTTCTTACTTTACTTTAATAAATCATTTTATTGGGAGCTCTTATAACAATCCATACAACCACTGTATCAAGCACATTTGTACATATGTTTCCATCAGCCTTTTCCAAACATTTTCTTTCTACTTGAGCCTTTAGTATCAGCTCCTCTTTTTCCCCTCCCCCAGCCTCATGAAGCCTTGATAAATTATATTGTTATTTTCATATCTTACATGCTCCATTGTGTCCCTTCACCCATGTTTCTTTAGTTCATCACCCTGGGGTTGGTGGCGGTTGTTATACATTGATCATTGTGATTGGCTCCCCCGTCCTCCTGCCCCTCCCTTTTCACCCTACCCTCATGGGATTGCTATTCCCATGACTGTTCCTGAGGGGTTTCTCTGTCCTGGATTCCATGCCGAGAGCTTGTGTCTGTACCAGTGTACATGCTCTGGTTTAGTTAGTTGGATTTGTAAGGTAGAACTGGGTTGGCGAGGTGGGAGTGGGGAGCATTAAGGAACTACAGGAATGTATGTTTCTGTCGGTGCTATACTGCACTCTGGCTAGCCACCAGTTTCTTAAAGAAAGATCCCTGATAGTGCTGTGGGTTAGGCCTTGGACTGCTAACTACAAGGTCAGGCGTTCAAACTCGCCAGTCACTGTGCAGGAGACAGTGAGACTGTCTGCTGCCAGCAGGGCTTCTCATGTCAGAAACTGCTAAAAGGGTCACTATACTCATAATCAATGACAGTAGATTTGGTGTATTCCTCATCAATAAATGACCAGCGTACGTACAATGAACATGCTCCCCCTTGTCACCTTTTTCTCAGGGTCCATTTCTGCTTGTCTTTTAGTTTTTATTCTAATAGTTTAAAGTCAACATTTTAACATGCCATGCGATGCAAGTAGATGAATGCAATAAGATTACTATTTCACAGAGTGCCTTCCATGAACATGTTCTTATTTTCACTTCTTGCTAACTAAGTCAAAATCCGTAATTGATACACTGCGTCCTTTTCATGTCACTAAGGGTTTGGAATTTCTCCCCACTCATGGACGCAGGTCAACGCTAAGAAATTGTCTGACATAAACCGTGATTGAGGTTTTGTTCTCTCTTTCCTCATGTCCCTCCTACTGATCATGTACTAAGGTAAGAAGCAAATTAGAGTGAAAAGAGTCGTGTAATCTGGATGCATAGGGTCAAATGTATTATCTAACCATTTCTGTCATTCAGACAAGAAGAAAAACAATTCCTAAACTCCACTCTTGAACAAGCGTGGAGAGGCGATGAAATCCATAATAAATGTATTTCTCCGCATGCTGAGTTATGTGCCAAACATGAGGGGAAACCTTTTGTTGACATTTCTTGATGCAAACAGCACCTCAATAAGCCAAAACAAAACTCCCTGCCACCCAGCCATTCTGGCTCACGGTGACCCTAGGACAGTGGTTCTCAACCTTCCTAATGCCGCGGCCCTTTAATACTGTTCTCTGTGTTGTGGAGACCCGTTACTATTTCATAACTGTAATTTTGCTACTGTTATAATTCGGGTGACCCTTGTGATAGGGTCGTTTGACAACCCCCAAAGGGTCGCGACCCACAGGTTGAGAACCGCTGACTTAGGAGAATCATCCCTGTGTTACAAAGAAGGAAATGGAAGTGTGGAAGATGAAGCATTTTGATCAAGGTCTGTTGATGGTAGCATCCTCTACTTTTCTTTCTTAACTAATATTTCTGGTATTTTCGATTGGCTCATCTGCATGTGCCACTTGGACCCTGAAAGAGGAAAGCCAAAGAAGAATCGATGCATTGCAATCAAGGAGCTGGTGGAGAATACTGTGAAGTACTACGGGCTGCCAAAAGACAACGAAACCTGTCGTGGAAGAAGAACAACCAGAATGCCCCTTAGAGGCAAGGATGGCAAGACTTCATCCCAGGTTCCTGAGACATGTTGTCAGAGAGACCAGTCCCTGGAGAAGGACATCACGCTGGGCCAAGTGGAGGGGCAGCGAAAAAGAAGGCCCTCGTGGAGACGGATTGGCAGCATAGCTGCAACAATGGGCTAAAGCATAGGAATCGCCATGAGGATGGCACAGGACCAGGCAGGGATGCATTCTGTTGTACACGGGGTCTTTATGATGACTTGACAGCACCTAACAATGACAACTAATATTTCTGATTTTCAGAAAGGGGTGAGGGGAGTTATATCTGCTTGTAAAGTATAATCAGTGGTACAACCAATGGATATCTATTACTCAAATCCTCCATACACACACACATGCACACATACACACAAACACACACATACAGGCACACACACACAGCCCAATATGTGCTAGAATCCTAACCCAGATACCTATGGATATCATCCTACCCACAGATATTTCTTTGCCATGTCTACTAACAAGGTCTTCCCAGTGGGGTGTGTTCCCTAAATTGAATCACTTCAGAGGCATAGGAGTGACTTAGACACAAAGTCAGAGTGCACACAAATCGGGGAACACAGAGGTTATCTGATAAAGACAGAGGTGAGCAGGATGAACTAACAAGTCCAAGAATATCAAGGATCACAGGTCACTAGAAGCTGCTAGAGACCATAGGAGACTTCCCCTAGGCACTACATTCTGGATTTGAACTTCTAGCCTCCTGAACTAGGAGAAAATACACTCTCATCCTTGAAAGCCACTGGCCAGTGATATTTGTCACAACAGCACTGAGAAACTAAGACAGTATCTGCCAGAGTCCCATAAGACAGCACAAAACAGCTGAGCAAAGTACCAGAAGAGGGGGTCTAGGATCAAGCAGCCTGCTCCATGACTGCCACTACCAAGGGCAGCCTGGGTCAGTTTCAGGACCACTCACCTGCATCCAGAGCAGGTGCAAAGATCACCACCCATCATCTGCTGGAACCTTCTGAAGCCCATGCCTCTGGTGACCACGACTCACCAGCTGGCCTGCTGCCCTGCTATCACTGTGGGATCGTTTTCACTGACTGATCAGACTGACCAGAATGACTTCAGACAAATTTTTAAAAAATGATTAAGATGAGAGCAATCAATGTGAAGGCCATATCAAGAGAGGTTCTCCTGCCACAAACAAGTTGTGAAATCAAAGCCAGAAGGCATAAGTCAAAGAGAAAGGTGTCCCCCCCTCCCCCACCCCCACCCGATGAATGAAAGAGAGCCCCACTGGAACTGTTTGGCCATCGCACTTCCACAAACACGCTGTAACCGTGCAAACGAATGGACTCGTCTCCGAGCGGGCATAAAGGACAGCATCCGGCAAACACTTCCACAAAGGGTGAGCCCCAAACAGATGTGGGAAAAATAAACAGCCTGGCGACTTCAGAATTCTTAAAACGGCCCTCCAAGAGCAAGCAGGCGCACTTCCCACCATTTGACTTCCAGGTCCAGCAATTGCTGTGTGAGAAACCCTCTCAGAGGGATTTCCTATGCTGCTAGAGGCATAGAACGCTTCGCAGGCGAGGAAGCGTAGTAAATAATAAGCAAGGCTGAAGGGCACCAAAGACACCTCAGTATCGTTTTGAAATAAATGCAAATCGTCGCCGTCCAACGTATATCACTGATACCAGGATCCCCAGTGACCATTTACAGTTCTCGCTCCCCTGAGCTGCATGCTGGAGGGAGTTGGATATTGTGTTTGAAGTGCCTTGCTGCAAGAAGCCTGACTGCGGCGCACTTCCATTCAGGTGTAATGAGGTCAGAGAACATGTCTCTTGCAATGGGACATGTAGTCTCTTTCAGAGACCAGCTGCCCTGTCTTTTCAGAACAGGGATGGGTTTTGAGTTGCTCCTAATGTACGGGAATAGCCCGAAGCTGAGAAATCCCAGGTCCTTGATAGATGGCGAAGAACGGCAGACCTGTACTAGAACCAATACTTCCCTGAAAGCCCGGGGCCCCCGCAGGTGTGTGGACTTGCCAAAAGAAGTAACCTAGCCCCGCCTCAGGATTAGAAGTCACCTGCACATGTCCTTTCATGAGGCTGTATGGTCATCAGACATATTTCAACTCTACTGTCCACGGGTTCGAGGAGTCTTGGCGGTGTAGTGGTCACAACCACCACATGCTCTGCTGGAGAAAGACAGGGCTTTCTACTCTGTAAAGAGTGAGTCTGGGAAACCCACAGAGACAGTTCTGCCCTGCCCTTTGAGGTCGCCATGAGTCAGAATCCACTTGTAGGCAGGGACTTTGACTGGTCTGGGTGTTCAGTCCCTGGGAGGCATACGTGGCTACGGCAAAATGGATGAAGCCTGGCGTTGCTAACTTGAATGTTAACCATCCGAACCCACTTGGGTCCCTCCTTGGAAGGAAGAGGGGAGGGGCTTCCACAACGACTGGAGTTTTAGAAACACTATGTTGTCCCTCTACTCTGTCCTCAAGTTTGGGGGTTCTAGTCCACTCCAGATCACCACGGCAGAACGGGTTGATGGCCTGTCTCCTTGCTATCATAATTCCACCCTGGAGCACTGGAGGTCACTCTGAGTCAGAATCAATCACAAGCCATTCAGCAGCAAGGGGTCTGGGCACCATACTCCCATACCGGTGAGTGAAGCATGCGACCCACTCAGGAATCTGGTATATGGAGGGGCTTTTCTAAATAAAATTTATCATGTTCTCTATGTCACCTCGGGAGATGTGTTAACGACTCTTACTCAAAAATTTGCTGCCCTCGAGTCAATTCTAACATGCAGTGACTATAGTACAAAGCAGAACTGTCCTTGTGGGTTTCCAAGGCTATAACTCTTTATAAGAATAGAAAGTCTCCCCATCTTTCTCCCACAGAGTGGCTGGTGGTTTCCACCTGCTGGCCAGGAGATTAGCAGCCTGTGCATGGAACCTACTACACTACCAGCACTCCCAAACGCCTCTGAAGCAACAAGTTTGTTTTCCAGGACATCTTACATGGTTTCATACATGGCTTCATCTAATAATATGTTCCAGACTCATCTATTCAAGCAAGTGAGAAATATCAGTTGACAAAGCCACTAGGAAAAAATGTGATTTCAAATGGAAAGCCATAATGTGCTGAGTTTAACGTGGTGTTTTTCTTAAAAGCACACAAGATGAGCCATCCAATGCTTTGGCTTCAACGCTTTTGTAGTTTCCACACTGTAAGAGTAGACAATAAGGGCCAGGCTAATGCAAAGCCTCAATACCCCCGATTCATCATGGTATGCTGTGGCTTCTCATCAGCAGACTCCAATTAAGGCAGCATTTCATTTTACAGTCTGAGAAAATATCAAATTGCCTGGAAAACATGCCAACCTACAACAATTCACAAGCGTTCTCAGCCTCTTGCCCTTGTGCTACCAAACCACGAATCAGCAATGTTTCACTACGAGGGCCCTCTGCTGGCTTACAAAGAACCACTGCCATCCAGCCTATTCCGACACCCAGCAACCTCCCCAAACAGCGAATCTGCTGCTTTGGGGTTTCTGAGACCGCAAATCCTGTTAGGAGCAGAAAGCCTCAGCTTTCTCCACAGAACCGCTCGTCGATTCAAACTTCTGACTTGGTGGTCGGCAACGCAATCCGTCTCCCGGGCTCAGTGTAGGTGGCCTGGGTGCCTTGCCACGGTTATCAAATCAAATTGCACAATGACAGCGTAATCTCAGAACCTTGAAGTGAACCGCAAACGTTTCTACCATCCCCTGGAACAAAGTTCTGGGCCCCCATGCAACAAACATGATTTTCTTTTCCAATCAAAAAAGAAAAACCGAAGTGGCGTTTTAACCTTCCGGGGCACTGTGTGCCAGCTGGCCAATCTTCCCACTGCAAGGGTTTTGCATGGAGCTGCGACCTGTGAGGCCACTCTGGCCACCTTTCACCGGGAAGAGCCTGCTTCCTAGCGCCCTGTGTCTTTGCTGTGGGCCTTTGTTCAGTCGCTTGACTCTATGAGATTTCCAGGGGGGCATTTTGACCAAACAAGAGACCCATGAAAGGCAACATCCAAATGGCCCATCCTCCAGGCTCCATGTGTACCACTCCAGAGAAGCAAGCACTAGGGAACATCCTAGGGGAACTGCCAGTCCATGTGTTAGGTCTGGGAGGAGAGCAGCAAACTGTCAAAACAGGAAGTAATGTGTGCTCGCAGCACGGAGGCTTGTGATTAAAAACTGATTTCTTTTACAATGACTCACAAGCGCATTCTGAGGAGGATCACATCACCTGGTGTTGTTTTCTATACAACAGGAGAAAGGGGCTGGGAGGAAAGGGAGAGAGAAGCAGAGGGAGACAAGAGGAAGGAAGAAAAGATTAGAGAGGGAAAGAGAGAGAGGAAAACCAGAAAGGAGGGAGGAAGGAGAAAGTATTTATTTTACAGCCATTTAATCTCTTCATATTTTGATGGAAACCCAGGCATTTCATACAGTTTTCCAAACAGAAAAAAAATCTTTTTTTTTCTCTCCTGTCAGAATCTTTGACTTACAAATAACGGTGCTACAAGTTCTGTTTTTCTGACGCTTTCTTTCAAATCCACGAGCTGAATTTCTGAAAAGACACCGATTTTGATCTTCTGATTTCAGAGTCACCTCTCTCTGTAGCTCAAGTTTTATTTATTTTATTATTTTTTTTTTTTAGGGGAGAGCGCGAACGCAGTCCCCCACTACCACAAATTATGCAGTCGAGTTTCCCACAGTTGGGGAAATCGCAGGGGTCAGCACATCCGGAGTGCAATGGATAAGCCTCGCCCTGGGAAAACCACCTTCGCGATCATGGTGTCTCCCCTGCCAGGTAAGTATGTAGCTTAAAGTTTTAAACTCGCTCAACTCAACATGAGAAGACAGCCCTGACAGCTCTGAAAGTCTCCACCAAATGCCACTGGGATGGGTGGGGCCGATCAGATGGAAATGAAACTATCCAAGAAAGGTGTCTTACCCACCAACACCATCAATGTTTCTTGATTTTATTCGGTGCTTCACACAGGGAACGAAGAGGAAATTGCCACGAGACCAGAGGAAGCGTGTCAGAAACTAAATCTGAGTCCAAAAACAGTGGCGTCATTTAGAGTTCAAATGAAAATCTCGCTGGTAATATACCAAGAAGCATATGCGTTTACATACTATAGAGCTACTTAAAGTTTATTCACTGATTAATTCCCATCCTTCACACTGTCTCTTGAAACTTTCTGAAAAAGAAAGCAAGTTTTTGAGGCGCTAATGGTGCACACTACGACAGACCCTTGTAAAATAGACTGAGGTCATTTTTATTACAGACCTCTACAGACTAGTTTCCTTTCCATTATTATTGTTATTTTGTTTTCATTTTAAGCAGTAGACCAAATAAAATGTAAATCCATCTGTTTCCAACAACTTGAATGCATTTTCAGCCTCGGCTTTTTGTAAAGAGTAATTGCCCTGCTATTCAATATATTTTATAAAGCAAATATTTGAAAAGTATATCCACAAGGTTCCTCAGAAATGGTTTTGAATTCCAGGGTCCCAAGGAGATGAATTGGCTGTCAGATAACAATGTGCTTCCATCAGATGGACTTGGCAGTTGTAAACAAAAGGAATTTTCTCAGCTTTTCCTCACAAATATGAAATATTTGCTCTTGGCCAACAGCTGGGCTGATTTAAAGAAGCCCGGCATCTACGTAAATTACTTTTCATTCAAAATTACAAACCCTCTTCCCACTCTGAAACAGACTTGTGCTTTTTGTTGGTTTTCTTTCGTGGAATGGGAGGTTTGTACTGACATGAAGTGACATTCTCAAGAGAAATTTTAAAAAGAGAGAGAGAGAGAACGTATTTAGAATTTGAGTCCAATCTCAAGTAGTAAGGCATCGGGACAATCGATTTCAGGAACAGCTCATTTATTCCAGGTATAAAGTTCAAATGATACGCTTAAAAAAGAGGCTGGAGAAGCAAAGAGAATCATTCATTTTACCCTAAGGTTTCTGAGAAAAGTTGAAACGATACTGTAGCCAATATTGACACTGCAGAGAAAAGTCATCAAGATCCCCTCGATAATTTGGAAGCTGTTTAAAGTTGAAAATATAGTTACTTTCCATGTGATGAGGAGTAGGAAGAATACCACCATTTAAATCATTTATTCATCTTAACAACCATTTAAATTATCTTTGTTTTAAATGGGGATAAAGGTGGGGGGAGGGGGTCAGTAAGACTTAACTATCCAGGGAAGCCTATGCAAGAGAGCAGTAAACAAAGACTTCTGGAGTAGTTTTATCTAGTCAGAGACATAGTATGTATTTCCTTAACAATGAATAACCATATGGATTAAAAAGCTAACCGCATCATCACTTTTCCTTCTAAAAACTATCGCAAACTAGTGAAACGTTCAGTTCATTTTGAATTGCACCACTGACTTTTACTAGGTAACGTATAAAGCTCAGAGAAAGTGGCCCAGTAAAATTAATCAGACCGCCTCCACTTAACTTAACCCAAGTGATAAAAACACAATCGCACCCTGCATTGACAAACATTGTAGGAGTTTGTTTGTTGGTTATTACTGACAGGCAATGAACTACACAGGATTCAATTTCCCTGGAGCCCAGAGACTCTTATGGTATCCCATGCCTAAAATGAGGACAGGGCTTCATTCTTGTTAAGGAAATTTTAATTTTTATAGAAAGTGACTGTTAAGGCTAAGGGGGAAATTTAGTAAAAACAATTGTAGCTACAAGATGCAGAGGTTTTTTGTTGTTTTGTTTTGGGTTTTTTGCACTTACAAAGCAAACCTAGCAAAACCGAAAAATCCAAAGACTGCAGAGCATGGACTAGTTCAAAATTCAAATTAGAAAGCCTACAATTTGCTTTATATTTCAGATTGAAGTTGACAAAATATTACAATACAATAATAGTGCTCCTCGAGTAATAAATATTGATTCACATAAGATATCTGGAAGATATAATATTTTGAAGTTTGAAGTCTACAGTTCATCTTGGTATGGGAAAATAGATGTTTAAAAAACTAGTTGGTAAGACAATTTAGATTTCCATTTCTACTAATCTCTAAAATTTTTTTCAGGAAAAATATTTCAAAAGCCACTGTGTGGCAAGGTTCTAAAAATTATGAATAGGAGGTATGAACAGTGCTCACCTTAAGTGTTGAATATAAAAAAGCAAATCTTTATCAGGAAGCACTTCTTTCAAAGTCACCAAGGGCACACAGAGCAACTGTAGGACAATGAAATGGCAATTGGGAAAATACATGCTTCCCCAACCCAACTACATCATCCCCTTTCTCCCTGCATCAAGAAATTAAACAAATGAGACGGGCTGTAAGGAGGACATGTACAGGAAGCAGGGCGAAGGTGACTGAGGACATAAACATCTCTGAAAGCAAGTCTCATGTTTTTCCCTTTTAATGCAAACTGGTGCTATCCATCCAGAAACTCCTTTTATGTACATTCTGCCTAAAAAAAAATCACTCCTTCCTCCTCTTTCTTTTGTAAACTTTTAAGAGTTAGAACGTGAAATTGAGGACATGGTGCTTTGAAATTCAAGTCTTTTTTCTTAAAAAAAATCAACCAAAACAGCAGCACAGTTAATGTCATAAGTGTGGAAATGAAAACACTTACAGCCGCTCCAGTTCTTTGAGATCCTGGAATGCCCCTCTTTCAATGGTGCTAACCTTGTTCTCCATAAGCTGCCTGCAGAGAGAAAGAGAGCATGAGGCGGCAGGTCCCGAGAGCCATCTATGGAAACACGTTTCTTTCCAGGCAACTGAAAGCATGCAGCCTCATTCCCTTTACGAAGTCCAAACATTGCTCCTTTTGAGACCCTGCAGCCGATTTCATGTTGATACATTTCAGAGAATGCAGGGAGGGACACACAGGTCACAAACCTTCCTGGAAAAGGCAGGTTCTCAGGACCTTCCCTGGTCCACGTCTGAATCTGAAACCATAGTCTCAGCTGAGGAGCACCTGGACACCTTTAGGGCTGCTTTGGGGGCAGGGGCCACCTGAGTTTTGACTGGATGTAAAGAGCTCCATCGGACACCTACTTCTACTCTGAGTTCAAGCCTGGACATCAGCAATTGGAATGATTTATGGTGGCCAACATGTGTCCCTTAAAACATGGTTCCTGAATACCCCGTGGTCGAAAGTCTAAGAGTAGCCTTCAGAAAGCTTCAGGGAAAAAGGACTAAAAAGGATATTGGGGTTTTTCCTGGGCCTTCTAGAGTGCACCACCACCACCCCTTTAGTTGAAACACTGGCAAAGAGATATTAATAGTCCTGTGAATGAAAACAGTTTTCCATAACACCAAATCCCAAATTTAACTCCTTGAGTAGAGAAGGAGTCATACCACAACTATGTTATGGAAGTTAGAAAGTTAAAAATATTTTTTGAAAATGTTTAACCCTTACTTTAAAATCGAATCAATGTCTTTGTATAAATAAGCATTTTTTTTCACAACAGTTCTACTGATGAGCTGAAGCATTCAGTTTAAAGTTAGAAATTATACCTCGCAGCTCTCTCCAGAAAGGTCTGAGCATTATATTAGTAATAATAAAATGCAGAGCCACTTGAATTTTGGCTGGTTAATCTGAAGCCCTAAAAGTGTATCGAATGTCCCACATTACTTATTCATATTGTGAACACAGTCATTGCTCATTTTTGCATGCCTTTGGTATGGGGCCTGCTTCTCTATTATTGTGGCATACGTCCAACCTTAAAACAAAAGCCTAACGTTTTATTAAAATTACAGTACAATCATGAAAAAGAAAAGAGACTAAGTTATTTAAAACATTTCTGTTTCTGTCACTGAGAGTTTTAAAAAGTGAGGTTCCCATTCTCTGCCCCCCAAAAGGTAGAAAATATGGGATCGTCAACACAAGATAAACACCACCAGACTTACAGAACTCTCAGATGTCTCAGACCAGCAAAATCTGTCTTGGTAATCCTTGTGATATTATTTCCATTCAAATCCCTGAAAATAAATAAAGGAAAACACAAGACAATGAATGTTCAATTTTATTTCCATCAATTTTATGTTAAGCAGAGTAAAAATGACAGAGTAGTAATTAATCTTTGTCACTAACATGATTTACAAAACAGAATGGAGACAGGATGCAGTAGGCCTTAGCAAGAATTTCAGAAAATAATTCTCCATGTTACCAACTGCATTCTTGTTGGCATGTGACAAGTATAAGATGTGATTACATTATCACCCAAAGTCTTCCTCTCTAACTGCGCATGGATGAAACCACTTTCTTTTTCTGCTTTCAAAAGGAGCTGTATTCCTTTCAACAGGTGT
The DNA here is from genome assembly GCF_050624435.1 of Tenrec ecaudatus. Taxonomy (NCBI): domain Eukaryota; kingdom Metazoa; phylum Chordata; class Mammalia; order Afrosoricida; family Tenrecidae; genus Tenrec; species Tenrec ecaudatus. The sequence continues at coordinate 203,594,285 of NC_134532.1, forward strand.
TCTTAAAAGGAGAGCACTGTTCTAAGATCACTTATTATTGTGCTGGAATGTCCTCTACAAAATCAACTTAGCAATGTTCCTAGTACTCAACAGTATAGAAAGCGTTTAAGAAACGAAATAAACTACAATATCCCTTTTAGGACAGCAGAGGAACTAAACTTTCTAAGCCCAAGGAAAAAAATTAGCATGCTATTGAAATAACTGAACTTGGAAGGCTTTCATTTTTAGAGATTTATCTTCCCACAGTTCTATGTCGTAAAACCTGGACTCTTCCTTTACCACACAGGGACGTTCACTGCGAAAATCACAATGAAAACCACCAGGGCAATGACCGAGCTAGAATTCAGGCCCTGATATTTTGTTTAAAGATTTCAGCACCACTGCCTGCTTGGTGCCACTGTGATGAAAAGCCTGGGTGTTTACACAAGGGTCAGCCGTTCAAACCCACAGTTGGCAAGAGGAAGAAAGCTCAGGGCAGTGGGTTTCCATAAAGATTATAGCTCCAGAGAACTACAGGGGGGCCGTTCCACTCTCTCCCTGAGGTTGGGACTCAACTGGAAGGCCCTGCGTATTGTTTTCCGGGTTTGTTGTTTTAATTTGCACCTGTCCTGCCCCCCTCGCTGAAGCCACAACCTCCTTTCTGGTATCTGAGGTCAAGCTCCAAACTTGCCCTGGATCCACAGTCACGGCGAACACAACCAGATTTTCCCGCGATTGCCAAGTTCTCCAAGGCAGTTGGAAATCTCTTCGGAAAGCGTTTCCCTTTTCAATGAGATAATTTTACAAGAGCCTCTGAGCAGCCCATTTTGAAACTCACAAGGAATTTGCGTCCCCAAAGCGTATTCTTACCCGCAGAGCGCAGTCCCTTTCTGTTGAGTATCTTGTGTTAGTGCTTAAACTTTAAACTGTGCCAAGGAGCATGAAATGACAAGGGCTGTGCAGAAACAGTTCTGCCTTGCTGCTCTGTCGCTTTCTCCCACCTGCTATCCCAAGCCAAGCCACCAAGTTATGACCCCCAAGAACCATTGGGGTCTTTTATTGGCTATATAACATGCATTTTCTCTGGCCACAGGGCCTGGATCATATTTTGACAAGACACCCTTGGTTGGTCCCCAACTTGTTCTGCACTGCGGATCCGGGAAGGAGGGAGGGAATAGGGTGCAGATGGCCCTGAGAGCCTGGGGGAGGGGGTTTAGGGGTGGCTATTTGTATAGAAAGAAGTAGCTCCACCAGGCCTTCTTCCATGGTTTGCCTAAAGGTCAGGACTTGGGGTTGAACTGGGCAACCAGGCCCGCTCAGGTGGAGGCCTGTGGGGTTCTGCGAGTCCTCCCCGCAGCCCCCACCCTGGGCTGCAGAGGCCCTGCATGGGAAGTCCTTGTGGGGGTCCCGCACACCTCAGCCGCCAGGCCCATGAGCAACTGCAGGAGCCGAGCGCGCCAAGGGCGCTGGGGCAGCACAAGGTGGCGGCCTGGGAGCTCACAAAGAGAATGGCTTCCATGCTCCACTTCCCTGAACTCGGGCAGCTCCCACCAGGAGCGCGTGGGCAGTCAGCGCCCTGTGCTGCGTTTACTTCTTCATTAGAGCTGCCAGAGGCAGGCGGGCAGGGCTGCGGGCAGCAGAGCGCGGAGAGCAGGGGGAAGGCCAGCTGCTGCCACGTGAAACGGCGCCGAAACTGCCAGAAAGGTGGACAGGGGCGCTGGCGTTCGGCAAAAGGGGCTAGAGAGAGCAGCTGAGGCCCAAAGAGCAGCCCTGGCTTGGCTGGTGCCCGCAGGGAATCAGCCCCAACTTCTCCAGGACCCTGGACCAGAGTGGTCGCCTCCGCAGGTTCCCTCTTAGGCAGATACTGCTGGGCCACCAAAGATTCCTCCCCAGGAGATGGGGGTTGGGGAAAGAGGCGCCCCTCCCTCCATGGTCTGTGGAAGTGCCCTGCGTGGAAAGGGGTACCCCCTGGACCCCCTCCCCGTCCCCTCTGCCCTAGAGAGCGGGACACAAAGCCTGGAAAGAGGTTTTGCTCATGGGAATCCCAGCGCCAGTGCCTGGCCACCAAAGGGAACTTGGCCATGTAACTGAAGCAAAGCGAATAACCACAACTGCAAGGTGACTTTGTTTACAATGTTTGGAGCGCAAAGTCTTGCTTCCTTTGCCCCAGGCACCCCAAGCACTAGCGCCCTCCCCCACACCCCAACTTCCCAGCTTCCCACTCAGAGGAGAGGCTCTGGAACTAGAGCTCAGGGGGACTCAAAAGGGGCGCAGAGACCTAGTGTCCAGCTTGGCTTTCGGTGGGTCCGCCCCTCCTGGAGCAGCGTCCCCCTCCCTGGAGAGGGTGCGCCCTTGCCCTTCGCTCTCCAGGAGAGCCCGAGCCCAGGGTGCACGGGCAGCAAGACTGCTTTACGCACAGGTCCGAGTGGGAGGCAGGGGGCACCGGCCTCGGATGTCGGGGTGATGGGAGTGGGGGTGGGGAGTCGTCGCGTAGAAAAAGGAAAATACTCACAGCCTCTCGGTGTTGCGGGGGATATTCCTGGGCACGCTGCGCAGGGCCAGTCCGTGACAGTCCACCGTGCTGCCCGAGCACGAGCACTGTGCTGGGCACGCCTGAGGCGCCACCTCCTTCAGGACCGCCAACACTAACCCCAGCGCCAGGGACAGCGTCTGCCAGACAACGCCGTGCATCGTCCCCTGCCGCCCTGCCGATCCCGGCGCCCGCGGTTTTTCGTCGGAAGCGCGCTCCGCTCAAGGCCAGGCCCAGTGGCCCCTGGCGTGGGGCTAGCAGTCCAGAATGCTGGGTGGAAAGGCGCACTGATAATGAGGAGGTAACAGTAAGAACAGTCGAGGCAGACGAGCAAGCGCAGGAACCGCTGTCCTCCTCTCTCTCAGACCTCCGGTTGCAGAGTAGACTCTCCTGGGGCAACTTTAAGTCCTGAGAGCAATCGCGGGGGCCGAGGCGGCAAGGAGCGCCCAAGAGTGACGGGAGGGGGTCACGCGCCTTCTGTCTTCTAAGGACCCACTTGGCGGTAAAAGACCCGGGACTCCCAGTGGCTACCAAGAGGCAGGGGTCGCTCGCGTGGAGGGCTGAGGGAGTGCTCTGATCCGCTCACTGGCTCTACAAATCCCAGTGCACCAGAAAGGTGCACCACACCACAAGGTCGCGAGCAGAAAGGTAGCCCCAATCAAAATTGGCTCCAGGAAGCTCAAAGGCGAAGGAGCCCTCTGGGCAACAGGCAGAGCTTGCCTGGGGACTGAGAGTAGCGCTCGGGGGCGCACGGGGCAGGCACACTGCCTGAGGGTGGGAATGCTGGACGCAGGGCGGCGGTGTGAGGTGCTGGGTGCAGCTCAAGCGCCCTTGCCCTGGATCGCTGCAGCCTTGCCCGGTCCTCACCAGCTCCTGATAGGCCTAGGTGGTTTGCAAAAAAACGCTTGCACTCCGTAGAATGGTGCTCGGGCAATGCGCCTCCCTTGGCGTCCTTGGCGACGCTCAGCACCAGGGGCCTGCCCCGAGGTCAAGCAGAAGACAAAAGGGCAGTGGAGCAAGGGCCGCCTACCGGAATCTCCACTAGTCAAGACCCCAGCAGAGAAAATCCAAGAGGCCAAGTTAAGGACCAGAGCTCCTGAGGTGACCAGTAGGTGCAGGCTGGGACAAGACCGGTTGGCAGGCAGGCAAGCAGGCCGCTAAGAGTGGAAAGGCCAAGGTGAAGGCGTTCGCGCCAGGAGTCTCGCGGGGTAGGGGGTGTTCTGGAGGACTAGGACGGCGAGGTGGCAGAGGGCCGATGGGAACCTTTACTCGTGAATTGAGCCCAGGCGGTGGCTGAATTGCAGTCGTGTGTGTGCGCGCGCGCGCGCGCGTGTATCAGCCACTCTGGTCTCCCGGATACGCCGCAGCTCCGCGGCAGACACCTGATGGCCAAGGTGGAAGATGCAAGCGCAGGCCTCCTGGGCAGGCGCAGCCCCTCGGCAGCCGCCCACAAGTGGGCTATCCACCTCCAAGTGCAGGAACTTTTCCCAGACGGAGGGTCCCCGTCCCCCACGACAGGCGCGCGGGCTCCGCTGAGGTGGCGATGCTGCTCGGCTCCTGGCGGAGCACCTGCCTCCTGGGCCGCGACCCCGAACCTCCTACTCCTTCCAGCCCCTTCCCTGTATCCAGGCTGCTTTCCTTGCCTCCTTGTCCGCGGAGGGGCTTGGATGAGAGTGCAGGCGACCACAGCGATCAGGGACTGGGTGGCTCTGCCGGCTGCGGAGTCCCTGGCAAGTGTCTAAACAATAGGACGGACGCAGCAGCGCAAGTCTCCCTGGGCTGCGGGAAGGTGGGGTGTTGTTGCCACTGGAGTTGTCCGCTCCTTCTGCCCGGCGCTGCGCTCAGCCGAACAAAAACCCGGTCCGCGCCTCCCCAGCCGGCCGCGGACGCCCCCCTTTCTGCTCAGCGCTCCCGACAAGCCCAGCAGCTCCAGCCCGCGCCCCAGAGCCCAGGCTCTCCCATCACTCGCCGCCGCCGCCGCCGCCTCTTCTGGCCACCGCCTGCAGCCCCCGCCGCCGCCGCCAGCCGCCAGCCGCCGCCACCACCCGGGTACTTCCCAAATAAATAACCCCAAGTCAGAAGTTAAGCCGGCCCGGCATTTATATACCCGCCCGAGCGCCCACCCCCGGCCCCGCCCCGCGCGCCCGGCTCCGCCCACTGGCTGCGCGCCGGGACCCTGCACCTCGCCCGCGAGAGGTGAGGCCGCCACTGCCAGCGTCGGGCGGCGGCGGGCGGCGCGCAGGGACGCGCCTCGGCTCCCCCGCTCCCACGCCCGGCAAAGTTGCCGGAGGCCGAAGGCTCCCGGGACCCCGGCCCCAGAGGAGACCGGAGCTGGGGGATGGTCGTCAGCAAACCCGGGGGAAAGAGGGCGGCTTTGAACGGGACTCGACAATCGTGCTGCCGGCGCCTCCGCGGCCGCGTTTGCCACCGGAGCCGTGTCACGGGGGCTGCTCCGGGTTTGCTACGCCGGGAAAGAGCCGCAGCGGCCGGGAGATCGTGCTTTAACCGAAATAAATAAATAAACAAGGCAGCAGGCTGCGATGGAGCTGGTCGCGCTCAGGCACACACACACGTGTGCATAGGGGGGAGCTTCAAAGTTCCGAGTTTTTGCAAGTTGGAAAATTGTGTTTTTCCACCTCCTCGCTAGTGTTCTTTACTGCAAGCCACCCCCTTCCGCTTAACCCTTTCTTAGTACTTAATCGTACACTCACTCCAGCCTCACTGCGGCTCTGAGCATGCCTGGAACATACAACACACTCCGCAAGCACAACGGCAGAGCGAGATGGTGTCTGTGGGATTTCACTCTCTTTTGGGAGGAAAGGAAAAGGGGAGAAGAAGAAAAAACAACATTCCTAGCAACGCGCATTATACCCATAGCGTTCTTTTTTATTTTCGGAGGATTCTGGATACTGCCCTCCTCTCCAACCACCACCCCCAATTCTATTTCTTTTCTCTTTTTACTCGCCCCCCCGCCCCCTCCAGCCCGCAGTCTCTATTCAAAAGAGTGTTAGCTTGTTTCTTGTGAGTCTAATTGAAGTGTGTGTGTGTGTGTGTGTGTGTGTATGTGTGTGTTTGCCTGTGTGTCCCCACCACTGGCTCTGTTACATGGCCCTCCCAGGGCCCTTGCTCCCTCCCAGCAAAAACACATAACATGCCTTTCCTTACAGTCACATTGACATAACACCTTTTGGGGGGACATCCACAGGGATCTGTGCAAGCCCCCAGATTAACATCAGTCACACTGTGTGGTAGCTAATTGTCTGAGTGTCCCTTGAAGGGATGAGGACTGGCCCAATTTATCTTGATATTTCCAGCCTCTTGCTTTTAGGGCAAGCATGTACTCACCTCAGAGGATCACAGGTGGTGTAGTGGTTATGCCTTGACCTGTGATCCACATGGCCTGGCTGTTCGAAACCACCAGCAGCTCTTTGGGAGGAAGAAGGTCCTTCTAAAGCCTTGGAAAGTCACAGGGGCGTCTCTGTGAGTCCGCATTGACTGATGCCATGGCCATGAGTCTAGCTAGTCTGGCTTGGACAGTTCTATAGGATCCTCATTCTTGGGTAGGAAGGTTTTCCAAATTATTATTTCATAGTCCCTGCTACCTAAATCCATTCTGGAAAACGTAAAAGCCCTTCAAAGGGCCATCTCAAAGACAGCAAAATGATTCGCTAACTGGGTCTGAGCTCTAGTGAATTTATAGTGCTTTATTCTTTTTAATACTTTAAAAAGTTTAACATTTATTAATTCATTTCCCCTTCTGAGTTTGGTCTGAAAGGTCTGTCATAAAACTTACTTAAGACAGAGAAAGTAGAAGTCCCAGGTTACATATTCCTGGGAGGAAAATGAGATAAAGAAGAAGTACCAATCATGCATGGAGAGCTTTTTCCTGCAATGGGTTGTCTGTATTCTTTAAACTGTGGTTATCATGTCTTTGCTGCTACACTCATTCATTATATTTCACAACTTTCATACTTTGTCATCAATATGAGTAGATTCAATCTTTATCTACCACACAGAATCACTCACTGCTCTATATTGTAACAGCACCACCTATCTCTGTATCCCCAATACTCATAAATACTACTATAGGTATTGCAGCACAATTGAAGGTCAAAGACAGGAGTTGCAGTTTAATAGCTTTCTCTGGACCACTTTCCATTTTCTACAAAGCCAAGAAAGGAGCTGAAAAGAGCATCCATAGAAAAATGCCCAGAGAGAAATCACACACACACACACACACACACACACACACACACACACACACACACACACACACAAAAGAGCTCTCTACTCCTGTAAAGAGTTCCAGTCTTGGAAAACCCACAGGGTCAGTTCTACCCTCTATTATAGGGTCCCTGTGAATCAGCATCGACCCAATGGCGTGCTTGGAGCTTGGTATGCATCTATACACATACATATATATAATTTTAGGCAATTTTCAAAAGCAGTGAACCCACTGAGCTTTATTTTAAAAAGTAAGCCTACTTCCTGAGGGACGTGGCACGTTCATTTCCTGGTGTCCTAGCCCTAACAGTTCATCAAAGGCTATAGGTAGGTGAGTGTCTAGATTTCTTTCTTTTAAAACTCTTATTAAATCATTATAAACAATATGGTATGATTAGCATCATGACAGGTTCAGTGAAGGTCTGATATGCCTTTGTAACACCTAGGTCTTCACTTTTTCAGGATTATTTGCTCCAAAATGAGCTTTCTTTGACTCTAGTTACATCCAGCCTATGAAAAACCTTCTGTGATGCCGCTTGTCACCACACGAGGTCTCCATAAATCCTGACCCAGCTTAAAGAAAAACCGGAATCCACTGTAGTCAAACTTCAAGCCTCCTCTGAACCTGGAGGAGGGGGTGAGTGGTGGACTGTAAGGGTGGGGCTGGATGGGGATATGCAGTTGCCAGAAAAAGTGAGGAAACAATTTAGACACTGAAAAAAAAAAACAGAGTTAAAAAGAGAGGGAGAAGGAAATAAAGAAAGGAGTAGAACAGAAAACACTATTCTTGAAGTTTTCATTTTCTCTGAGAAAAGAAAATCTTGCAAAATAGGAATCCATCAAAAGAGAGAAAATAGGTAAAAATGAACAAACAGGACAGCTCCCTCTTTTTAGAGTCAATAGAGACTACATAACATTTGTTAAGATATATAAAGCTTACATAATAATTCCTTGCATCTTAATTGCCTTTAAGCATCAGGCTGACTAGCTACAAGGTTGGCAGTTCTAACCTACCAGTCGCTCCATGGGTGAAAGATGAGGCTGTCTGTCTGCTCCCATGACGATTTTTTTTCTTTTTGAAAATAGTTTATTGATATATATTACACATAACATACAATGTAGTCATTCATTCGCAGGAAAACAGTTGTGCATCCAAAGAAATGGGCAGGTCTCTTTGGCATGGAAGCTGCTTTGAGTCAGAATCAACTCAATAACAATGAGTCAGAATTGATGATCATGGGTTGGGTGATGCTATTTAGTTTCCTTTCTTGAAAAATCCACTGATGTTTATTATGAACATTTTTCCACATTATCACTGTGTGGAAAAATATAGATCTCTAACATCACAGATACTAAGGTGTAAGTGACATTTACATTATGCCTGCTAAGCGCCACATTCTGTGATAAAGTCACACCGCAATTAATGACACCGCTTGTGGTCATTACAATGGTTGCAATTTAACAACTCTTTGACGACGAAGACACCTGTCTCCAGCCAATCATTGGCCATGATAGCATGGAGGTGAAACTGGAACCCAAACTGTGGGGCTCCTGGCTTCTATTGGTTCTCCCACACTGCATTAATGCGTGCTGATGAACTCCGAGGGATAAAGGATCTATAGTTTCTCTGAAACTATCATCCTCCTCTGGGAGATGTTCGCTTCTCCCTACACATCCTGTCACCTGGCATCTAAAGGGAGCAGAGGAGAATTAGGGCTGCTGGCAGCGGAACTCTGAGGATACTGGGGTCCAGCAAGCCCCTAGAAGACACTACACCTTTCCGATGAATGTCCAGGGCAATGTTACTCCATTGTGGTGCCTGGCACAGCAGCATCAGAAGCCCTGGATGTTCCACAGTTGACTGCTGGCCTTGTGATTGACAGTGTTTAGCCTGTCTATTAACACTTTGCACAGATACCATCAATTTGATGTCTTGGTTTTGCAAAACTCTGCCATACAAGCCCCAGTGCCAATTTCTATGACCCAGGCTGTGCTCTCCGAGTCTCCCAATCATCAGTAATTTTCGATGCATCTTGACTGCATATGTGATCAATTGCAAACTGAAGAAGTTGATTAAAAATATCTTTCACCTGTTTATCCTTGGTGTCAGTGGTTGGGTGTAAACTTGAGTGACATCTATGGCCTTCCTCATATCACCTACAGCATTGGATTCCAGAATAGATCTTAAATTGTTCTTTTTGACTATGACTCTCACACCATTCCTCTTCAATTTGTCAGTCCTGGCATAGTAGACCACATGAATGTAATCTTAAACATGGCCAAGGTCAGTCCATTTTAGCTCATTCATGCCTGGAATATAAATGTCAACGGGTTGTATTGCATTTTTGACAACTTCCAATTGTCCTTGATCCATATAGTACTGCACACGTCACATTTTGATTCTTAGTGGATGTTTGTACCCGCTTCTCATTTTGAGTCATTTCAATTCCACATAAGGAATTGAAGGCCATTGAAGCTATACTTACCCATGCCATTCTGGCTGACTCTACTTTGAAGAGGCAGCTCTTCCTCAGTTGTATTTTGAATGTGATCCAACCTGAGAGACTCACCGTCCAAAGTCATATAAGACATTTATCAAATGTTGAAGCAAGGATGATACTTTAAAATAAGGTGCACCTGTGCTACTCCATGGTGTTTTCAAATGTCTCGTATGCATGTGACAGTTGGACATAGAATAGGAAAGCCTGAAGGCAATGAGGGCAAGATTTGGTGTCACGCACTTTGGACACGTTATCCGGTGAGACCAGTCCCTGGAAAAGAACACCATGCTTGGTAAAGTAGAAGGGCAGAAAAAACAGAAAGTTCCTTCAACAAGCTAGATCAACGCAGTGGCTCCACCAGTGGGCTCAGTCATAGCAACAATTGTGAGGATGACAGAGGGAGGGCAGGGTTTCGGGTTGTTGTTCAGAGGGTCCCTTTGAGTTGAAAACTACTTGACACAACCTAGCCACAAGACCATATACAACTAGGTTTTGTCCAAAAGATTTCCACGATCAAGGAACGCTGGTGGTATAGTGGTTACACATTAGGCTGCTAACCGCCAGTTTAGTTGTGAGAAACGATTAACTGTCCTTGGAGAGTAAAATGAGGCTTTCTCACTCCGGTACAGAGTTACAGTCTCTACAGCCCAAAGTGGAAGTCCTATCCTGTCTTATAAGGTCCCTACGGGATTGGTTCTATGGTCGTGAGTTTGACTGAGTTCTTCTCAGTCTGTCTTAGGTTAGAAGCTTCACTGAAACCTGTGCACCATGGGGTGCACCGGTGATGTTTGAAATATGGGGGACAAAGCTTCCAGCTTCACAACATGCAAGTCACCAGAGTATGACAAACTGACAGATGAAGGATGAGACACAGACTCAGAATCTCATTCAAGAAAGGGTAATGGGGTTTTCACTGCTACTATTTATATTCAAAGGCAAAAGCTTGAAATATTTCATTTGTGTTGAAATAGTATTTTAGATATTTCTATGAATGATTATTATGATCAAGCCTCTGTTTTCACTGAGGCTTGAGAAGGAATGGAGCTGAGGACTATCCTTTAGGAATAGAAGATGAAGGTACAACCTTCTTGCCCTGCTCAAGCCGACAGTACTACATGAACGGGGATGAACACCATTGTTGTTGCTAGGTCCCATTCAGTCAGCTGCAACCCATGGCCACCCTATGTACAGTAGAATGAAACACGTGTGCCCCTGTGCCATCCTTACAATTGTTCCACTACATGAGCCCATTGTTACAAACATGAGTTCAACCCATCTCCGAAAGGCCTCTTTTTTTTTGCTGCCATCCCATTTTACCAAACAGGATGTGCTTCTCCAAGGCCTGCTCTATCCTGACAATCTATCCAAAGCATTTCAGACCAAGTCTCGCCATCCTTGTCTCTAAGGAGCACTGTGGCCTTAAGTTTTCCAGACAGATTAGGTTGTCCTCTTAGACACCGATGCCACTTTCAACACTCTTCTCCAGCACCACAATTCAAATGCATTGTTTCTTCTGTGGTCTTCCATATTTAGTGGCCAATTTCACATGTATATGAGGCAATGGGAAATACCCTGGCTTGAGTCAGGTGCACGTTAGTCCTCAAAATAATCCTTGCTTTTCAATACTCTGAAGACATCTTGTTACGTAACGCAATGCCTTGTTGGATCTCTAGACCGCTGCTTCCTTGAACATTGATGATGGGTCCAAGCAAGACAAAATACTTGGCAACATCAACCATTTTCTATTAACCATGATGTTGCCTCTTGGTGCAGCTGTATGGTCCTATTTTGGTCTTCCTTATGATAGAACATAAAGAAGACCATGAACACCGTTGATTACGTGATACTTAAGGTTTTACAACATCAACTACTTTTCTAAAGGGGGAGTTGGTTTCTCACTACCATTATCAAATAGATTGCTGATGTTTTAGCCAATGGGCTGTTAGGTCAGCAGTTTGAAACCACCACCTACTCCAAGTCAGAAAGATGAGGCTCTCTTCCTCCATAAGAGTTACAGTCTCAGAAACCCACAGGGGTATGTCTGCCCTGTCTTGTAGGGTCACTATGAGTCTGAATTGACTGAATGGCAGTGAGTTTCTGTAAGTCAAGTGCATTAGCTGTGCATGTCACTTGTGTGACATTGAACATGTTCTAAACCTGTATCCCCTGCTGATAAATGAGAATGCTTAGTAACTATAGATATGTCGTGCAGATTTCCTAGCTTTAGCTTTCTCGTTTATATAATGTTAGCATTGGCCACTCAGATCACAACTCTTCCCAATTTGTCATGATATAGTTGATAGGTGCCATCGATTCAGTCCTGATCCACAGCAGCGCTATCTGCACAGCACAAGGAAACACTGCCCGGTCCTGCACCATCCACACAATCGTTTCTGTGCTTGAGCCCTTTGGTGCAGCCATGGTGTCAGCTCATTTCCTTGTGGCCCTTCCCCTTTTTCGCCGCCCCTCCACGTTACCCAGCATGAACGTCCTTCTCCAGGCGCTGGTCTCGCCTGACAACAAGTCCAAAGTGTGTCCACCACAGTCCATCTTTGCTGCTAGGGAGCACTCTGGCCGTAGTTCTTCCAAGACAGATTGGTTTGTCCTTTTAGCAGATTTTTAAAATTTTGTCCTTTGGAGTTTCTTACCAATAACCCAACTATAGTTATTAATAATATCAGTGTCCCAAACACAGGGCTGATCACTTTTGTATATCTTAGCTCCTTTCCTTCTCAAAATAGTGCCCTGACTTAAAGGCCGTTTTCAACTTCTGATTTATAATTACAAAAGCGGAGGCTCTCTGGGCTTCACTCAGTTTTCCCTCTTTGGTGATGTGGTTGCATGTTTAAGTACTAACTGGAAGGTTTGGATTCAAATCTATTTAGAGACACCATGGGTGGGGGGGGGGAACCTGCAGAGCTGGAGCCCTTCCTCTGAATGGTGACAGTCTTGATGACCCCATGGAGCAGCCCGACTCTGACACATGGGATCACCCTGGGTCATCACTGAGTCTGTGGCAGCCGACCTCAACTACCCCGCTAATGTGAGCAGCAGGATGAAAATTCAGATCGGACGGCAAACCCCAGAAGGTGGTACTCTACTGCTTCTCAAATTCTGTGACAGGAGGGCTCCGTATAATAAACTGTCCTCTATATAATTAAGATGAACATGTTTTGGGGGAGGTGAGGAGGGAGTTGCTAAAGAGATAGATGAACATTGAGTGAGCATAAGATGCTTCCCATCCTAAATCCATGCTTCCTGCCTAGCGCCTCTATAGGACACAGCAGAACCGGCCCCTGTGCACTTCCGGGGCTGTAAGTCTTAAAGGGACAGCAAGCCTCACCTGTCTCCCATAGAGCAAGCTGCAGGTGGCACCACTCAGATGGAACAAGTGACCCCTCTAGGGCAGTCCTTAGATATAGGGCTAGGCCTTCCATGCTTCTTGACTGAGAACACAATTTAACGGAATCCGCACTACTGATCTTAGGGGGCAGGATGTTGTGGGGAAATATATTAATAATCAACATTGGACATTAAAAAGCCACTCTGAGACTAAAATGTTCAAGGGGAAATAAACAGCAAAATGTTAAAAGTTTTATGCGGGTGAAATTAATTTGCAGAAATTTAACCCTTGAGGAAATGAAAATCAAGTGGTAAAAAGTTTCAAAGTTGCTACCCTTTTGACTTCGATAAATCTAATCTTGTGCCTCTTGGATTTTCAGGGGGCGGGGAACCTAATGCATTTTCTGTGTCACTTAGGAACAAGACAAGAACCTTTCATACCTACTGCAGGCTCCTTCTTCTTGTTCAAAACAAGGATGGACTTCCCCCTACAGAGTCATAATCTCAGGTTAAAATTATACAGATAATTTCTCTAATCTCTAAAATTAAAGATGTCAAATCCCAAATAAAACATTGTGTTTTTTAGGTGATAAAGCAACTCTGATTTACAGAGAGAGCTTATATCCTAACCACTACCAAGGGGAAAAAGTATTTGCAAGTCAATACCAGCTCAATGGCCAAAAAGGTATTTTCTTAAACAAAGAGTGTGCAACCTGCTAGAATCCTACTGCTGACAAATGTTCTCCCGTGAATGACCAGAGAGTAACTACCGCTGGCTTTGCAGGTAAAGGGACAAAGTCAAATCTATTATGTAGGTATTATCTTATCACACAACTGTTACTTTTTCATTCAGGGGGGGCTTGCATTTTCCTGTGATGTTGAAAGCTATTCCACCAGTATTGCAATATTAATACTAATTCGTTCCAGCAATTCCTCCAGTATTTCAATTTTAATCAGATGACCCATAGTGTACAGGTTTCAGCAGTTTCCAAATTAAGTCTGCCAAGGAAGAAGGACCTGGTAGTCTACTTTGGAAAGATATTGGCTCATGAAAAACATATGTGTAGCAATAGGACATTATCTGATAATCATGCTAGCAGAAGAGCCCATCTGGTGCTCAAAATATGAATGGGAAGATGTTTCTTTCTCAAAGCAGAATACACCTTAATGACGTGGATGGAGCAAAGCTTTGGGAACTTTCATAAGCTGATTGGACATAGCTCAAAATGTGAAGAAATGACTGCAAGTCTCCATAAGTAACTGGAATATGAAATGCATGAATCAAGAATTGTGAATCGAGGACTAGAGGAAGTTATCAACAATGAAATGGGATGCACTAAAATTGATATCTGAGGTGTTCATGAGTTGAAATGCACTAGTATTGGCCACTATAAATCGGCCGATCATATGATCAACTGTGCCAATAACATTCATTGTTATATCCCAAAGCACAGCATTGTCAGTGATAGACTAATAATATCTCTATACCTGTAAGAATAGCATAAGTACTAGTCAATAATATGATTATCATTCCAAAATACAACTATAATTCAAATTTACCAACTAACCACTAATGCAAAAATTAAGAAATTGAAATTTTTTTCACCAGTGTCGATAGTGTGAACTTGATCTTTTTGAAGTCAAGGAGTACAGATTGGAAAGTGCACGTTGGAAACTAAGAAGTAAGATCAGAGTTGGAAAATATGACCTGGAGACAGGAACATTGGCTGAAATATTGAATAACTTGTGCAAGACTAATTCATTGCAAATAACTTTATCCTCTAATCTAATCAGTAAGTATACACGTGGACTTCACCAGATGGAATGCAAAAATTCAAATGGACTACATCTGTGGAAAGAGACACAGGAGAACCTCTTTTTCTTCAGTCAGAACAAGTCCAGGGTCCGATGTCACAGCAGGCCATCGGTTGCTCATTTTGGAGGGATCTCACTACCTGCAGGAGTCAGGAGTGGAGCATGTCCGCTGGATCCAAGATTCTTACACAGTGAATGTTCTGGATCTACAAGATTCTTGCACAGTGAATGTTCTGGATCTACAAGATTCTTACACCGTGAATGTTCTAGATCTACAAGATTCTTACACGGTGAATGTTCTAGATCTACAAGATTCTTACACAGTGAATGTTCTGGATCTACAAGATTCTTACACCGTGGATGTTCTGGATCTACAAGATTCTTACACAGTGAATGTTCTAGATCTAGAACACAGCTGTAGCATCAGGGGAGCTACAGCAAAACCAAGAGCCAACACAGGGAAGAGAGTAGTGGAATCCCCATCCCATGAAACAAGTAAGGCTGAGTGCTGGTGCTCAGGTCACTGGCTACCTGAGGGGGTTGCCTCTGGGCACTAACATGGATGCTGTTGGGCTTGCTGACCCACAGAAGCGGAGCTGAGTGTCTTCAAGCAGAGGCTTACTGGACGGTGGTGCCTGTGAGTATTTAATTCAAGGGTTTGCTGACTCGTGGAGCTTGAGCTGAGTGCCTTCGGGGTATGTCTTACCGTGGTATGCTCCTTTGAAGACTTGTCATGGAAATACAATAATGAACATTAATTAAGACAACACAGAGGAAAGATGGAAATTGTTAAAGATTCCATCTTACTTGGATTCATAATCAATGCCCAGGAAATCAACAGACAAGAAATCAAGTGAATGGTTAAATTTTATGATATGTGAAGAATAAGCCAATAGAAATCTTAAAAAAAATCAAGTGGCACATTGCACTTGTTAAATCAATGTTAAAGAGCAAATATGTTATTTTGTTGACAAAAGTGCCTCTGTGCCAAGCCCCATATGCATGTAAACTCTGAACAAAGAATAATAGAGAAGGAAGAAGAATTGATTCATTTAAATTACGGTGTTGACAAAGAATGTTGAATATAGTATGAGCCACCAAAATACTTTTTAAAAGTCTGCCTTGTAAGAAGGACAACTAGAATGCTTCTTAGAAGTGGGGATGGTGATATTTCATCTCAGGTACATTGGAGAAGAACATAGTGCTTGTTAAAGTGAATGGTGTGGCAGTGGTGGCATCTAGCCTGCCAATCAGGACATTGCCAATGCTGCCTCTCTGTGGGCACGGCCTTTTCCTGAGGATACCAGAATTTCCTGGCTTCCTCCCTGGAGGCAGGAGGCATACACTCTCTCTCTGCTTGACATTCCTGTTGGAAAGTCACATGGAGACATGCTGATGGCAGTCAGAGTCCTGGAGCTGGAAGAGCCACATGAAGACCCTGACCAGAGCTGAGATTCTTGCACTGCTACTGGATCCACCACTGGCCTGTGATTTTCTTGCATTTGCCATCATTGCATGTAAAGAGGAATTCACAGACTAGTAACAGGCATGTGGGCTAATATCAAATTTATGGACTTGATCTGGATTGGGCTGGGAAGTTTTCTTAATATACAATTCTCTGGATTTGTTTCTCTAGTCTATCCAGACTAACCCAGATGGTCAGTGAAAAAAACAAAAGAAGACCCCCAGGAAGATGGACTGACACATTGGCTGCCGTAGTGGGACCCACACAGCACAAACATTGTGAGGATGGCACAGGGCATGGCAAGTGTTTTGTCCTGCTGTATTCAGGTCTTCCTGCATTGGAGGTAACTTGGCAGTACCTATCAATTATAGCAACCATACCATTTCATTTAATTATGTTCGAAGTGATTGTTCCCCATCTTACAATCTATTGCAAAGTTCCATCTGAAAAAAAAAATCACTTTTAGTTTCTTTTTATTCAACAAAACATGTGGCAACTGCAATTTGGACCTCTGGGCTATGTTTTTGTCTCCAGAGGTGGTTATTCAGTGTAAGAGAGTCAAAGTTTCTCAAAGGGCATGTTAAAAATTCTTAGCGATGCTGTAGAAAAGCGGGCTCTGGGCTCCAAAGTAGCTTCTCGGTGACAAGCAGCAAATGCCTTCCTCTGGGCTCCCAAAAGGCTCTCCCCATTTCTTTAGCTCAGAAATGTAATGCTGCCCATGTACTTAAAGAAAATCTAAATTCGTTTCATTTAAATATAAAGCAAATTAGTGCAAGATAGTCTGCATATCCATTTCTTGCATGTGAGATATGCTTATCGGTTTGGCCAGATGGTCTTTGTATATAACATGGAGATAGTTGTGAACATTTATTATTTACAACCTGCTGGCACTATTCCAAGCGTTTCACTCTGGTTTCTCATTTACTTTCCCTTGAAAACCATATTATGTTAGCGATGAGAACATTGAGGAAAGAGAAGGATTATATGGGTATAATAGTATGGGTAACTTGCCCATATTATTCTATGGAATAATGAGGAAAATTAAGCCATAAAAAGTTGAGTAACCTCAAGGAAAGAAGAATAGAGCAAGACTCCTACCCCCGTAGGCAGGTCCGAAGCAGTACACCTCTCACAACTCTATGAATCATAGGAGAGTGAGGAGGATAATAACAAGAAAGAAGGGATGTGAATAAATGTGTATAAATGTCCTCATTTGCATTATGATCATGGTTTTTAATTGGCGATGGGGTAATACAAAGCACAACGGGCAAGCATTACAGGGGGAATCACTGGGCTGAATAAAAGCCATGCTTGAGCCAGTGCTTTTTCTCCCTTTCCATACTAATGGGATTATTTCATTTCGCTTTCATCTCTTCTTGAGATAAATTCTCCTTGGTTACCTGAAACAAAGGGGATATTTTCCCACCAATCAGGCATGGGAATCCCATGCTGCTTATTTGTTTGTTTGGGGGAAATATGTGGCACGAATCAAAATTGAGTCTGGATAAATTCGGGAGACTCATTATGTCTGAAAGAATTGCCCAGTATAAACCAATAAGTTTAACTTTTTAATAAACGTAATACCTGAAGGCAGAGAAATATCACTTTTGCTCTTGCTGAATTCATTCACAGTTGGTTTTGCTCCACGAACTGACCCTACACCTATGTGTTACTCTTTAGAGTTGTGTAATGAAAATTATTCACATGTATTATCCCCGCCAAAAATAGGATTTAGGAAAAATAAAAATAGAATTTTAATAGAATACAAAATATGTAAACATAAAGTGCCTTTTTAAAAACTTGTTTATTCCAAATGGCGTTATTTTGCGAAGATAAGACGCGCCGTTGCTGGGAATCTGTCTAAGTTTGACCCCATGGACGCTTTTCCTGTGTGTGCATGTTCTGCATACACATTCTTCCTCATTCTTGCCTTGCTTTGCTTTGCCTCAGGATTTGAGGAATGGTGTGTTGACTTATCTTGTTTTCTTTCCAACTCTTATGGCTTGGAGCCTGGGTGGTGTTGTTGAAGAAGGGCTGGCCTGTAAACCAGAAGGTCAGTGGTTCAAATACGAGTCACTCCTTGGAGCAAAGATGAGACCATCTGCTCCTGTAAAGATTGACAACACCAGAAACGCCCCATAGCATTACTGTGAGTTGAAATCAACTTGAGAGCAGTGGGTCTTGGGGAATATAGTGTGGACTGCACTCTGGAGAAAGAAATACTGCAGAAATCTGGTGGAAAGACTCAACACACCAAGACACTGGTGGGGAAATTGATACACCAACAAGGAAGGCCAGGGGGATGGTTATGTAATCGTTTGTCAATTTGAGGATTAAGAGTGTAGGGGTGGAGTCCAGCCTGTCAGCTACATTATAGCCAATGAGCCCTCTGCATTTCTTCCTTGGAGGTGGGAGACACTTTGCTCTCTCGGCCCACTCCTTGCAAGACACTCTACTGACAAGGCTGACTTCCTACAAGACATGCCTGAGAAGAATCCACATTGACCTCCTCTGATACAGTCCTGGCATCTGGAGAAGCCATGCAGAGACCCCTGCCAGCACTGAGATGCTTACCCCACCACAGGATCCAGAAGACTTCCAACGCACTGGCCTGTGATCTTCCTAGAAATGTCATCATTGCATGTGCTTTGTGAGTCTGAAGAATTTTATAGATTGGTATCAGAGATATGAGCTAATATTGGACTTATGGGCTTAGACTGCTGGGCTGAGATATTTTCTCAATATTCAATTGCTCTTGTATATAAAACTTTCTTATATACATATGAGTGTCTATAAATTTGCTTCGCTAATCTACCCAGACAAACACAACCAGTTTCTCCTTACTCTCCTCTGTTCTGTGACCGGATGAGAGGCAAGCCCAGAGTCTTCAGGCTCTGGATCTCATCTTTATCAGTCAAAGATCCTTCTGCTCTTGATGTTCAGACAAAACAGGCATTGCTCTGGCACCGCAGCAACACCACAAGAGTGAGACAGGCCAGACTTGCATCCGCAGAGCTCAGCAAACTGCACTATTGTTGGAACTAAAGCCCACAAAAGTGGTCCACAATTTGCATATGAAGCATAATGAAGGGAATTAGAGCTAAAATAAACTATCCTTTAAAGAAATGGATAAATGAAATGCAATGTCTAGAAAGGACATAATAAAAAGTTTGGAACGTCAGGAAGAAACAGGGTGTGGGAAGGGCAGGGGAAGCAAGCAATGGAATGAGTCAATGGATGTGTAAGTGCGCTTTCCCTACCCCTTTGTATTTTCTAGATAAAGGATGATGGTGGAAACAAGCTTAAAAGCACTGGGTGATGCACTAGGGCACCGTCTGGATACATCTTAGACATAGCCAAACAGGCTATGGCATTGGTTTTCTGCATATGAAGACTTAGCACCCAAGTTTGTGGGTCAACTTGGCCAACTGGAATGCATAATTGATAAAGTTTGTACTCTACATCCTCGATTGGAGAGTAGTAACCAAGTTCTAAAAGCTTGTGAGTCACCATCTAATACTCAGCTATTGGTGTCTACTTCTCTAAAGACAAGAGAAAGGAGGACCCCAAGACTCACAGCAGGAATTATTCCACAGGACGAATGTACTAAATGAACCACAGTGTCATCTGTCCTGAGAGCAGGAGAATGTGATGGTGCCTGGCAACCACTCAGGATCCTTCCTGATCATTCTGATACACTAGATGGATCCTAACGAATGGGGGGAAGCAATGTTGCACGGAGCTTTCAATGCTTTACGGCATGCAGACTTTATGGAATGGTAGCCTCTTTAAACAATCATCTATATAAGGCCAAATATTCAACAATTACTTCAACACAAAGGTAAGAAAGTGAGGCTCCAGGGACACTAGATTCCTGGAACAGTACAACCAGAGTTGAAATACTGAGGATGTACACACTTTGCTGAGGAATGTAATCAATATCACTGAACACTTTGTATGGAAATGTTGAATGAGATCCTCATCTGCTGTGATGATTTCACCAGGAACACTGAAGTATTTTTTTTAATGAAAAGAGATAGACACAAAACAAACAAGTACACAAATAAGTATACATACAACTAGGCAAATCACTTCGTTGACTTGTACAATGACAGCATCCTGGTTTTGACAGTGTACTATTGTTATGTAAGAAGCCATCACTGGAGGACTCTGGGTGACAGACATATGGGACCTCTCCATCTGTATCTTTGCAAATGTGTAAGACGGTGTTATTATTTCAAATGAAACTCTAAAAACCAAGCATTCCACATTCTTGAAATGACAGCAAGGAAGATTTCAAAGACTTTATTCCTAAAGTATAGGATGGATTTAGGATTGTATACAAAGCTATGGTGGGATGGCTACAGAGTTCTAGTGAGTCATAATTAAGAGATTGGGTAGTAGGCTGTGGGAAAAGAGTTTATAAGCTGGGAGAGGGGCTCGACTCCTGGGTTGGAGCATATTGAATTATGCAAAAGCTAAGATAGTAGCTTAGGAAAGGGCCTATGACTAACGGGAAGAAATTAGGGAATGCATATGCATATTGAGAAAATAAACTATCAAGGCATAGGCAAGATTTTCAGAGATGGGAAACATGTTAGGCAATTATATGCGACACTTGCATGGGAATCAGAGAAATAAAGGAGAAGTTTGCTCAAAGAGGAAAACAAGAAACAGAAAGGTATGGTTTCAGGACAGAGTTTTATAGACAGGCCAACATCTTTAATGGAAAGGAAATGCAATGCAGTGAATTATTGCATATGGTTCTTATGGCCATCACATATGTTACTTCCATCAAAGGACATTTGCTGTCCTGATGAATCTGGGTAAGAAGGTGGGGGAGACCCTAATTGGATTATATAATTCAGTATATAGTGAACAGGCTTAACTTTGATTGTCATCCTGCTGGGTATAAAGTTAGCAATCTCAGAGGCAGAAACAGAGATCTTATTACCAGCATTAGAGAAGAATCGGGAGTGAAGCATGTCATTCGGATCCTGAGACTCAAGCACATTGAACCTCTTTGATCCAAGCAAGAGGAGCGACAGAGAAGCAGCAGCAGAACCAGGAGCTGGAGCCTACGACAAAGTGGTGACATTCTCAGTGTGCAGAGCAATTAAAGCTGAGTGATTTTTGAGCAGGAGGCTGGCTGGTGCAGTGGAGTGACTCTGGGCAGTGACTTGGGGGAACTGGAGCTGAATGTGTTCCCAATGAAGTTTCTAGCAGAGTAGCATGCCCTTTGGACATTGATTGGCAGCCATAAATGGCATATAGAACACTAAAAACTTAATAACATTGCCTGAGCAGGGCAGAGGCCAGGTTGACAGGACAAAGATTAGAGAGAGACTTGTCCATGATCACAGCTCAGAAGACATGATTCTGTCTGAATAATTATGTTACGAGCTTTCATAAACTGTTACCTTCCCTAAGAAATACCATAATCGCAAGCATCTGTGAGTTCTTTGTGGCCAGGACAACTAATTACTGAACCCAGTTGAAAGCAGAGAGTACTGTGAGAGGAAGTGGTGACATCAAGATAGAGCGAAAGGAAGATGTCTGACCCCCGCCTCATAGAAATTTGCCTTTGCAATGCTGATGTGGAATTAGCATTTCATTTCTTTTGTATAGCTGGGGAAGTTTGGACTTCACCTCGATGTAATTTTTTTTCTTCCCAAGCTATACCCAAAACTGGGCATCCCTAGAGCAAGTTTTAATGAGCTGTGAGACCTGGTACAGATTATTTCTGCCTCTTTGGACCTTTGGCTGTTGATCAGTGCAAAGGGGAGGTTAAACGAGATGAATTCCAATGTCATTTTCAATCTGCGACAGTCTATGATCCCTTTATGGACAGTCACTGTTACTGTGTGGAAAAAAGGAGAACATTAGATTTGAATGTTTCTCTGAGTAGAACGTTGAAGAAAACAACATTTCAGGGAAAAAACAATTTGGGCACAAGCTTAGTTGTGGCAGATCAGTGAGTTGTGGCTGATGAGTGAGATGGAGCACAAAGAAAAAGGAGGAAAAACCTCACGTTCCTAACCCTTTAGAAAAGATGTGTGTGTGTGTGTGTGCACGCATGTGTGTATGTGTGCGTGTATGTGCATGTGTGTGCACGTGTATGCACGTGTGCATGTATGTGTGTGTGCATGTGCGTGCGTGTGTATGTGTGTGCTTTTGTGTATGTGTGCATGTGTATGTATGTGTGTGTATGTGTGCGTGCATGTGTGTATGTATGTGTGCGTGTGTGTGTGTGCATGCGTGCATGAGTGCATATAATATCCAATCACTTGGCTCCCAATAAAAAGAGCCGCTGCACGAACTGAAAACCAATGACTTTTAGATCCATCTGAGACTGGAGATCACAACATAAATGACTGTTCCCAAAGTGGAGACAGTAAATCCAGGGGCTGTGTACAGATCAGCTCCCTGAAGCAGAAACCATGGGAGCCTTCAAAAGCAGCTTACTTCAAAAGTAAATGTTCAGCTCCAGGGATTCCTGGATATGGAAGGTGGACTAAGCAGCCCTGGTGGCACAGTGGTTAAGCGCTCAGCAGATAATTGAAAAGTTTCCCCCGGAATCGCCAGTAGATTCATATTTAAAGGATCTAGGTGTGCCCATAATTTTAAAAAGTTTCCCACATAAGCCAACATGCCCATGCGACGTTAAGGCTGACAATGACCATGCACGAGTTATGTCCTGTATGGAGGATTTGGGGGGTTGTGGATTGTACTACTTGGGTTTCATATTTCAAGTAAGCAGAGTCTTAAAATGTGGCTTCTCTTCTTGACCATTTTAGTACAAGGAAGTGCTAGTTATAGCTATCTACATCAGTGAAAACCATCTCTCTCTACTTTGGAGTCCTTGGAGAAATAGAACAAAAAGCACAAATCAACCTATAGTTAAAAACAAAAATAACCATGGTCAATAATACTTTATGAAACCATTAGGTTTATTTGTTTTTAGTATAATTTATGGTTTAATCTTAGGACAGTGAGAATCATGGTAAACTTTTTAAAAATCTTTATTCCGGCTCCAGTTATCTTCTGTTCCTAGGGCTTCCATATCCCAGCTTCCCTCCAAATGTGATTAGCTTAAAAATATTTTTTCTTACAGGTTAGAAGTGAAAATCAAGCTACTGGCTGTGTTGATCCCTTCCAAAGACTATGGGATGAAAACTGTCCCATGCCTGTCACCTAGCTACTATGGGTTGCCAGCAATCCTTGCTCATTTTTGCTGCTAATAAATTCATCTCCCTCCATCATCACATCCCTGCTCCTGGGCTCTTGACTGAAGCAAGGGACCTTACTACTACTCCTTTTTTGACTCCTGTATCTATACTTTTGCTTTCAATGATGGATAAATGGATATGATGATAGATATAGATGGATGGATGGATGGATAGTTAGATCTATCTCTGGGTTCTCTAGAGAGCCAAAGGAATAATAAAGTCACACTTGTGCCTAACATTATACAACTAAAATGCAAACAACTGGAAATGTGCTAACTCTATTTGCATATTTTATAAGTGAATCAGACCAAAATATTTGATACATCCAAAAAGGAATTACTAATAGCAATGACAACCCTTGTTTCTACAACTGACCACTTGGCTGTAGTTCATATTTAGAACTACCTTCTTCTACCACCCCTTCTATATGTCAGATACTATCTTGGGGGATTACCGCCAAACGATAAAAAGCGAAGCAGACACAAAACCTAACTATCACATATGGATAAATTCTATGTAAAGATTTCATGTACTTATTCATAACTGATATATGTATGTGAGAAGTGTTTAGCTGAAATTTTGGTGTATACAGATATATTTAGATTCATATTTCTAATTTACCTCACATATAATTGATTTGCACACATATTTGAATATTTTGCTTTATCAACATATTTTCATTAATTTCAGTGTTGTCTTCATGCACTTAAAGTGATCTGCTTCATATTGCTAATATATTGAAAAATTAACTGAGCTCTGATGGTATTGATACTTTACCATATAAAGAGATTTATTTTTATTTATAGCTACAGATTAAAATCTGTTAGCTTTAAAAACTCAGATAAGAACTGTGAAGAATTAATCTCCATGGTGCTTAAAATCTCTTTACTCAACTCCATATTAATCACACATGAGATGGATTCATAAATTGAAACCCACTTAATTGGCAGTTTAAAGCTGTAGGACAATGTTGTTTCTCAGTATTTTCAGAATTAAGTTCCAGCTGTTTTGAGAAAGCAAGCAAAAGATTGAGAGAAACTGCCAAGTATCCTGGGGTGAAATTGGGAATAAAAAGGCACATTATCTTAGATTATTCTAAAATTGTTGTGCCACCAGCATTAACTGTAAATACGGTAATGAGAGTAAAAGAACTCAGATGTAGAAGTTAATGTGCTTTAGACAGAGTCAAGTATCGCATTTTTCTGGGTCTGGACTTCATTACAGGACCAATACAATGTTTGAAAATTAAATATGAGATATATTCATGATTTACAATGTTTCCTCATCAGTTTAACCATTGATTGTCTCTACTAGCTTAATTTTGGATAACGTGGCACTTTTATTAGGAAGTCTGTGTGTTTAATGCCACCGCATCCTGCAGGATAATCTAGAACATGCTGAGGTCATAAACAATTCCCACCTCTTTATGAATTCTATCAAGAAAGATCATACCCCAGTCATTTCCCTACCTGTTGGGTGTTGGCTGAGGGATGTGCTTTCTGGCTTATGTCCTTGTCCGCAAGTGAACAGAGCAGCCACTATCTCAAACATTGCTGGTCACAACCTGGTTAACAACCCACTGTATGCAGATCACACAATCTTGTGTGCCGAAAATGAGGACTTGAAGCACTTGCTGATGAAGGACAAGGATCGCAGCCTTCAGTGTGGATTAAAACTCAACATAAAGAAAATAAAAATCCTCACAACTGGACCACTAGGTAACATCATAATAAATGGAGAAAAGATTGGTGTTGTCAAGAATTTTGTTTTACTTGGATCCACAATCAATGCTCGTGGAACAGTACTCAAGAGATCAAGCCACCCTTTGCGTTGGATAAATCTGCTGCACCAGACAATTTTTGGAGCATCAAAAAGGCATAGATGTTCCTTTGAGAACTACACTGTGCCTGACATAGGCATGGCATATTCAACTGCCCCATCTGCATGTGAAAGTTGGACATTCAATAAGGAAGACTGAAGAAGAGTCAATGCATTTGAATTTTGGAGCTGGCTAAGACTATTGAAAGTATGGTGTGCTGCCCAAACCACCAACTAATCTGTCTTGGAAGAAGTACAGCCAGAATGTACATTAGACAAGAATGACATGACTTTGTCTCATATACTTTGGACATGTTATCAGGCAAGACTAGTCCCTGAAGAAGGACATCATGCTTGATCAAGTAGAGGGAGAGCCAAAAGGAGGTCGACCCTCAACACATGTACTGACCCCGTGACTGCAACAATGGGCTCAACATAAGAACCATTGTCAGGATCATGTAGGGCCAGGCATTGTTGCATTTTTGTGTGCATAGGGTCACTATGAGTCAAAACCGTCTTGACAGCACCTATCCACAACATGGATTCTGCCACAGAAATGAAAAATCCGTCTCTGAGAAATGTTATCTCACTTCCATGATCACATACTGACCAGAACCACTTACATGGCTGCCCAACCTCCAGTGGGACAGGAGTTAGAGTTCTGTTTCAATGAAGTAAACTTTTAACTATAATTCACTTTTGTTACTTCCTCCAAATGACTTTTCTCTGATGGGTCCGACTAAGATGATGAAGGAAGATACTGATTGGATTACGTGACTTTGCTGCAAGGGACTGTTCAAAGGGTTGATTGTGACTGCCATCTTCCAGGGTAGAAAACCAGTCATCGCAGAATCAGGGAATGAGATCTCACTACCAGGAAGAGAGGAAGGCAAGTCAGGAGTGGACAGCATCCTTTGGACCCTGCATCTGGTTTGCCTTCTCTTTGATGAACATCCCGTTCTGGAAACTTGAGTTGCAGTCTATCACCTGACCAAACTTCACCAGTTTCCACAGAATTGGAGGTGCAGGGGGTCTGAACTTTTGGATTTAGGAAACCTAACAGCACCCACAAATATGTGGGCCATTTTCCTTCTCTGTGAGTTCTCTGTGCCCTCTGCAGTGAATTGTAAAGCCCTGAGACATATGGAAATCTGAAAACAGGTGGAAGAGTGGTTGATCGTGTATAATGGAGCTTTAAAGTGGGGCATTTGGCACATATTTAACCTCTACCTTCTTGAGACTACTATTAATATTTCTAAAATTATTTCTGCACCTGCCATAAGTTCAGTAGGCCCACATCTGGAGATTTTTGGCCAACAGCATGTGAAATGTCACTCTCAGCCATTCGGGTCAGGAACAAATAAGCTCCTAATACATCCCAAAGGGAAAATATATTCAATTCCTCCTCAAGGATATTAATCATAACATTCCCCCTCGACTATTGTCGTAAGCCTAAAGTCTTAATTTTGTGATTAAAGTGCTTTGATTCCAGATAAATGTGAGCATGATTTTTCTTGCTTTTGGACACTTATGACCAACAATATCGGTGACTGTTCAGTGTCCTCCAATCCCATATATACTTGTGTATATGCCGAGTTTTTCAGCATATTTTAATGCAGTTTTTTGGTAAAATTAGGTGCCCCACCTGATATTAGGGTAGGCTTATATTTGAGTATATACGGCATAACATCTGTTAGAAAAATGGGGGAAAATAAACTCTTTGGGAAGAGAAATAGTTATTATCCATAATAACTCTGAGGTCCCCTCAAGCAGAGATGTGAAGATTTTCTTTTCTTTTCTTTTTCACATACTTTTATTGGGGGCTCTTACATCTCTTATCACAACCCATACATTGCGAGGGCCTTCTTAACGCATGCAATAAGGAAGTTCTTTATTAAGATTCTGATTTTTTCTCCCTAGGTGGGGAGTCTCACGATCATTATATTTCTCCATGATCCTAAGAGCTTTCCTATTTCACACAATTACAGAGAGCCTGAGAACAAAAAATTGCCCTCCTCTTGTTTGAGTAAAGTTTTCACCTTGCTTTCTCCTTTGCCATATTTGTTTGAGCATATTTCATTTTGCTTAAATCTACAACCAATACTCATGGAAGCCGCCACAAAAAATCAAACAACATATTGTACAGGGTGAAGTGGCTGCCCACGACCTCTGTAAAGTGTTTAACAATAGATGTCGGTATTAGGGCCAACGTGCCCTTGATCCAAGCCATGATATTTTCAATTGCCTCATATGCACGTGAATGTTGGGCGTTGAATCAGGGTGACTTGGACACACACTGTTTATTCTCTGTTTTCAGGCGCACCCCATGTGACATCAGCGATATCACTTGTTCCACATCCTCTCTGACTCTAGATAAAATTTGTGGCAATTCCTTGTTGAAGTACTTCCCCAACCCTTTTCTCATCTTCTTCAGCAAAATTACACTTGCATGTGTTATTGATGATATTATTTAAAAGTTTCTATATCCTGTTTGAATACACTTTCTTTGGAATGGGCACAAATATGGATCTCTTATAGTCAGTTGGTTATATATGACATGCATCATCACCTACAGAGTTGTATCTCTTTGTTGAAATATTTCAATTGACACTCTTGTCAATTCCTGGTTTCTCATGTTTTGCCAATGCCATAATACATCTTTACTCAGAATTTCCTGGTTACACATTGGACTGCTAACTGCAAAGTTGGAGGTTCAAACCAACGAACTGCTCGGTGAGAGAAAGAAGAGCCTTTCTGCACCTGTGAAGATTGATAATCTTAGAACCCAAATGGGAAGTTCTAATCAGCCCCGGAAGATCACCATGAGTCCCATGTAATTGATGGGATGGCAGTGAGTGAGTGGATGAGTTTAGTGCACCTTGAACTTCTTTTAATACTATCAGTTTTTGTTCGTACGCTACCTTTTGGAATACTTGAATGGTTTCTTTTTGGTATAATGACTGTGTATCTTTCCCATTTTTATTCACATGCTTCCCAGATCATTCAACATTTTGTGCATCCCAAACAAACCAACCCCACGCCCGTTGATTCTGACTCATTGTAGCCTGTTGTGTAGAGTTCAATTGCTCCAGTTTCCAAGGCTGCCAATCATTGCGAGAGCCAAAAACCTGATCTTTCTCCCATGGAGTGCCTGGTGGCCTTGAACCACCAACCTTGTGGTTAGCCCAAGGGATGATTTTGATAATCTTGTTGCTAGGTGCTATCAAGCTGTTTTATACTCATAAGGACCCTATGTATAGCCAAATACATCAGGGGCTGGTCCTGTACCACTTTCACAACTGTTATGATTAAGCCCATTATCACAGCCATTATGTCAATCAATCTCATTGAGTGCCATAACTTTCCTCGACTTTCGCCCTCAACTTTCCAAAGCATGATATACTTTTCCAGGAACTGGTCTCTCCTAGTAATATTTCCAAAGCACGTGAGAGGAAATAGAGCTGCCCCTGTCAGTTTCTAGGCTGTAAATCTTTATGGAAGCAGAAATCTCATCTTTCTCCTACAGTGTGGCTGGTAGACGTGCATTGCTAATCTTGCCATTAGCAGCCCAGTGTGTAACCCACTACTCCACGGATGAGCCATGTAGGGTCCTTATGAGTCAGAGTTGACTCCTTGGCGGATGACTTATCTTCTGGACTTGCCTTTTCAAGTCTTCTATGCAGCTCATTTGCGTCGTCACTTCTTTTTCTTTAGCTAGTCTAGGATCTAGAAAAAGGTTCAGAGGGTCTTCTCACAGCTATTTAGGCCAATTTATCTCGTCTTGTTATTGGCCTTTGGTTTCTTCATGTGTGATGTCCTTGATGTCAGCCACATCCTCTGGGGTCTTTGATCACTACAGTTCAATGCATGAAATCCTTTCTTGTGATAGTCTGTACATCCAAGCAGGGTGCATCAAGGTTGTCCTTTGGCTCTCATGGACTTGCTTTAAGTTGCTTCTGCTTTAACTTCAATTTGCATATTAGCCAGGAGTTTTCTCTTCTGTAGTCAGTGCCTGTTCAGGCTGATGGTATTGAATTTGACATAATCTCTTGAGAGAGATCTGGTCACTTTGATCTCTGGGAATTTCATCCTCTGAAGCCCACATTATTGTGATAGTCTGAGAAAAACCTTTGATATCAATGATGAACATTGAAAGTTGCTTTTCAACTCTCAAATAAAAACTGTACTCTTTAACAATAGGTATAAAAGCAAATAATCAACTCTATTGTTTCCTTCTGGAAGTCCAACAATTCTCTTCATGGATCTAATTGGTATTAGTTGTTCAACATGACTTGTGTCTTGCACAATCCAGTAGAAGTCAACAATATTTCATTTTCAGACTAGAATTATTTCTTTTTATGATCCATGAAGTTAGTAAATACACTGTATCTCCATCCCAAATAGTTGTCATTAAAGTCATTAGTTGTTTGCTTTTTAAGTCCAACTTATATGAACAGCTATGGATGCAATGCATTTCAAAGCATTTCTAAGAAGCCAAATAGTTTACTTTCCTTTTTGTATACCTCTTTCCCTTGATGTTATGAAAACATCATTGTGCTCAGATAATATGGAACCTATTTTATTCTTTTCTACATTGGGCATTTTTATATTTACATTTATTTATCTCTGTCCAAATCTATTTCTTAATTTATTTTATATGTCCTTTGTAGTACTAGTAATTTTATTTGTGGACCCACAGATTTTTTTTCCCCAGAAAGTGATATTTTAAGTGCTTTCTTTCTTCTTTTTTTAAAAAAAAAACAGAAAATGTTTCTTTAAGAACGTGTTTCTGATCACAAATATTTTTATTAGCGGAGTATTAACTTGAAGCTAGTGAAGAAACTTGTAATTAGCCTAACAACGTTTTTCATTGTTGATTTGGAAAAGTGTCTTCCAAAGCTTCTTTCTACACTGAAAATAATTTAAATTGTAAAATGAAATACTGAATACCCTGCTATGTTCACTTAGTATAAAAAAATCATAATTGTTAATTTTAGTCAGATTGTGTTTTGCTAAAAACACGCTCGCGCTGTCAGAAGGCTGTGACAGCCATTTTCCAGGATCGTAATCAGAAAGACAGAGTAATGCTCCAGAGATTTTCATCTTTATTATTCTTCAATTTCCCCTTAATATAAATGTACTTTTCTTCTTCCTGTAAGGAGGAGGGTCAGTATGGCATATTTTTCTTCTGAGTTGTGAATGTGAATAATTCTCTTTTTCATTCTCATGGTTGTGAGTAGATATTTGTCAGCTGTCAGTTAATGAAGAACATGAAGTGGTAGAGATTTTTATCAGCTGCATTTAAATAGTTGTTCTGAAGGGAAATGTTTTTCTTGTTTAAGCAAGAGATCTTTGTTAAGTAGAGAATTGGCCATGCCTTATTTGCAAAGGCCGTGCTCAAAAAGCATTTGCTAACTTACATTGCTTTTAGTTTTATAAAGTTTTAAGCAGACTGCTCCTTGAAAGATTTTCTGTTCTACTTTATTTTGTTGTTATGGATTTCTGATGATCTGCACTTTTGTTTTATCAATTACAAACACAGTCTCCTTGGGCACACTATAGAGGATTAAAAATAAAATGAAATTTATTATTCAAAGAGTGTAACAAGTTGATACATTTTTATCCAAAAGCAGAATAGAAACCACGGACAAATACTATTCCTTTTATATGATTACAAATACTGATTCTCAAACATTAAAATATTTTAACTTAAATTAAAAGGCAGGATACATTCTTCTGTTGCATATATTCAACGATGTGTTCAAAAAGCAACATTTTAAATCTGAATCTTTCATGAGAAAATGATATGCAATGCTGGCTTTCGTTGCCCATCTAGTTGCCAACATCCAGGGTGTGTATCACACTTGGCCTGTGTAAAAGATGTACACTTCAGTGTGAGATAGGCACTAAGAACCTCTGCCAGTAAAGCACCAGCTTCCCGGAAACCCACAAATTAGAACACAAAGAAGAGCCAGAAAGGAAAAACGCCATTTTCTAAATTTTAAAAATGCACATTACTTATCACTGGATAATAGCGTGTTAGTCAGCTAGACTCGACTGCATTTGTGCTGTTTGGGGGAAAGTACCTGGGAAACTTCTGTTACTGAAACCTCAACACCAACCCCATCTCACAAGCGAGGATTCCTTTTCTCAATGTTGGTGGCCCCTCAACCCAGAGAGTCACCCTTCGCTTTAAAAATGGAGACATGTTCCTGCAGCTTGGACACTCTTCTTTGCAGAGCTCCAACAGCCTTGATCACCAGATGCCATGTGACAGAAGGACCCACGTGTTCTCTGGGAAACATAGCTTGTGACATGCAAGCTATGGTAAAGTAAGATCTTCAGGTCAGAGCCCTCTCTGGGTCAGACATCAGACCAGTGTAAAATAATACTGATTTTTATTCCCTCCATATGGATGAATTCAAATTGGACTTTGCTTTGGTGTGTTTTTAAATTTTTGTCAGAGCATTTCTTGATTTTGTTTTCTCTTCTAGGGATGAAGAAGCAGTTGGAATCCCTCGTTGGCAGATGTGACTAAGCATTCTACAGCTAACCGGAAGGCTGGTGTTTCTGATGTATCACAGGTGCCACAGAAGAAAGGTCTAGCCATTGCTTCCAAGAAGTCACTGTCTTGAAAACTTTATGGAGCATCATTCTACTGGATGACGCCCAAGGTCAACATGGGTTTGTTTTGGTATCTTTCAAACTTAGATGCTGTCCAGTTAGTTTCTACTCATCTCGACCCTATGACCAACAATGTAGCACTGTTGGTTCCTGTGCCATCCTCACAATTGTTACATTTGAGCCACTGTGTCACTCCATCTTGTCGTGGGTCTTCCTCTTTTTCAATGCTCCTCCTTTACCAATTAACATGTCCTTTTCTAGGGAATTGTCTCGCCTGACAACATGCTCAGAGTAAATGGGATGAAGCCTTTCTATCTTCTCTTCTAAGGAATACTCTGCACTTCTTCTAAGACAGATTTTATTGTTCTGGCAGTACAGGTGCTTCCAGAATTCCTTGCTAACACCCCGATTGAATTGCACGGAGTCTTCTTCGATCTTCCTGATTCAATGTCCATCTTTCACATGCATGGAAGGTGACTGGAAACACCTTGCCATGGGTCATGCTCACCTTCTTCTTAAAGTGACATCCTTGCACTTCAGTATTTTAAAGAGGTGTTATGCAGAAAACTTACAATTCCAAAACAGTGAAATTCTCACAACTAGACCCATAGGTGACATCATCATGAATGGAGAAATGATTGAAGTTTCAAACCTACAAGCTGTCAAATATCTGCATCTCCTACATCAACTTATTATATCTATTTGCAAATTGACCAACTTTTTCTTGTAATATTTTATAATACAGTCAACTCTAATTAACATTTTCCATTTTCCTATTATGCTGTTATGATAGGTTTATTGTGCCAACCTGGACAAGAGGAACATATGGGATTAATCAGCAGTTTGATTGGAGGGCAAAGAGATAAATGGCTTTGTAAGGGCCATCCCCTTCTCTCTTGCTTTCTGGTGATCTGAGTAGGATGCTGCTTTAGCTAGGTCTTTGCCTCAACCTGTGAGCTACACCACCTGTGGGCCAAGCCAACCCATAGATTGTGTCACTAAAGCTTGAGACTTCTTTAAGACCTGCTTCACCACACTGCTAGTATATACATCTCTTGAGCTTGAAGCTTTTGGATCCTGTCATCTTGCATTGCATGTGTTCGATAGTCCATCCAGGGCTGCTTCACTAAGCTTCTGAGCTACTGCCTGTTGCCGACCCACCCTGCTGTTTGCTGCCTGTAGGCAGACACTGCTTGCCTTGCCCCAGGGAGGACTCCATTGTCTGCTTCCTTGACCTTGGTCCTTGCAGCCCACGTGAGTTGAAGGACTTCCAGTATATTAACTGTTTCATGGAAGTGAGTTGAACTGAACCCTCTGTACTGCTGTGCGGACTAATTAGCTGTTATATTCCTTCTGACTGTACAAATCTATCTATTTATCTATCTATCTATCTATCTATCTATCTATCTATCTATCTATCTATCTATCTATCAAGTGTCCTGGTTCTGTTTCTCTAGAGAACCCTGGTTAACACAGCTCCATACTTTCCCGAGAACTCTTAACTGATTAGCTATATGATTTGTCTTCCACATTTTCATGAGTAAAAATTTTATAAAGCTTTTCAGTGCTGTGTAATGAGATCCACTATCTTTGTAGCCTCTGATACAAGATTCATCACTGCACACTTCCTGGCTCCTATGGTAAATACTACTACATATACAATCCTGCAACACTTGTAATAGTAATATGTGAGTGGATACATAGGCAGATATACAAGATGAACACGTACGGAATGACACATTGAATGGCTTATGGAAATATACCCACAAGTGTATAGGTTTAGAAGGGGATATTTCTACATACATATTGTATTTGAAGAAAAAATAAATCCATATATTTCATAAAGTAAAAAATATATGAAAATTTATTAACCATAAACAAACACCTTATACTGAGTCACTGGGCTTAGGGACTTAGAATCATAATGTTGGAATATAGCTATTCTTGTTAGGTGCCATTTCATTGTTTCTGACTCATAATGACCCTCTTCGCAACACAAGGAAACCCTGACCAGTCTTGCACTACCTCACAATTGCTCTTATATGTGGGCCCATGGTTGAAGGAGTTGTGTTAATCGATCTTCTTGAGCGGCTATCCCTTTTTCACTGTCCCTCCACTTTTCCAGGCATCATGTCCTTCTCCAGGGAATGGTCTCTCTCTTGACAACACATTCAAAGTAAGTAAGATGAAGTCTTGCCATTCTTGTTTGTTTAAGTCTTGCTGTTTTAGGAATATTCTTGTTTCACTTCCTCTCAGACAGACAGGTTTGTTTGATCTTTTGGCAGCTCATGGTACTTCAGATATTCTTTGCCAGCACCATAATCCAAATGAATCAATACTTATTAAGCCTTCCTTATTCAATGTCCAACTTTCACATATAGAGGAGCATTTGAAAATACCATGGCTTGGATCAGGAGCACTTTAATCCGCAAAGGAGCATCCTTGCTTTTCAACACTTTAAAGAGGTCTTGTGCAGCAGATTTATCTAATGCAATGTGTCATTTGATATCTTGGTTTTTTGCTTCCTTGAACATTGGTTGTGGATCCAAGCAAGATGAAATCCTTGGAAATTTCAATATTTTCTCTGTTTATCATGATGTCACCTCTTGGTACAGAGGATATTTCCAAAATACCAAAAACCAAGCTCACTGCATTTGAGTTGATGCCAACTCTTAGGGACCCTATAGGGCAGGGAAGAACTGCCCCTTTGAGTTTCTGAGACTGTAACTCTTTGGGGGCGTAGAAATTCTTGTCTTTCTTCTTTGGAGTGACTGGTGACTTTGAACTACAGACCTTACAGGTAGCAGCCCAACTAGTAACCGTTATGCCATCAGGGATCCTCTAGAGATATCAAGGTCCACAAATATATGGTCTACAAAGATGATGTTTTGCATCCTACTTTGGTGCATAGCAACTAAGGTATTAAAATTTTTTGATTGGACACCAACTATTGGTAGCCACTATTCCTATTGGGGGCAATGAGGAGTAAAGGACATTACAGATTCAAAGAAACCAAGACAAATGGATCATATAAACCACAACTTCCATTAGACTGAGACCAGAAGAACTAGATGGCATTTGGCTACTATTGACCAAGCTGAGAATTCAATGACAGCTACTATGTAGAATGGAAGAAAGCATAGAACACATTTCAAAATCACAAAGAATCCATCGTACCAGTCAGCTAAAAAGTGGTTGGCTTTTACCCTTCAAGCCTAGAGCTGAACCCACACCTGGGGATCACCACTTAGACAGACAATTGGCCTATAAAGTAAAAAATATCATCATACAGAAATTACTCCTGAGAAGAGTTAAGTAAACAATGTCAAAAACAATGTCCAGAAGGCAGGAAGTTATAAGGAAGAAGGGGTAATGGAACCAGGGAAGCCAGGGAGGAAGCGGGAAGAGTGCTATCACATTGAGAAAACTGCAATGAATGTCACCTTCAGCCAATGGGTATACCTTGTTGAATGGGGAACTGGTGCCCTCTCCGAACACAGTGAAATGTTTCTAAAACTTCCACAAGCCACGTATTTATCATAAAGGGAGAAAAGATTAAAGTTGTCAAGGACCTCATCTTACTGGGATCTACAGTCTATACTCAGGAAAGCAGCAGTCAAGCGGTCAAACTCTGCAGTGCAGAGGGTAAATCTGCACAAGAACTCTTAAAAGTGTTGCAGAGCAAGGAGGACTCAGTTGTGCCTCACCCAAGCCGTGGTATTTTCAATCACCTCATATGCATGGGAAAGCCTGAACATTGCATAGGACAGAATGAGGACGAATCAATGCATTGGAATCATGGTACTGGTGGAGAGTACCAGGAACTGCCAGAAAAATAGACAAATCTGTCTTGTAAAAAGGGGTCCTGCTGGTGCGGTTGTTATGAGTTAGGCTGTGACCCAAATGGTCTCTGCACTTGGAAACCATCAGGATCTCTGTGGGAGAAAGACTGGGCTTTCTACTCCTGTAAACAGTTACAGTCTCTGAAACCCATAGTGGGATTGCGTTGAGTCAGCCTTGACTCAATGGCACTGAGTTTGCTTTGGAGTGTTGGGCTTAGAAGAAGTATAGCTCCTTGGAAGTGAGGCTGGTGAGACTTTGTCTTGTGTATTTTGGACATGTCCTAGATTCTTAGTTCACACATTTCGGGTTCTAATTATTCCTTGACATTTTCAGATGCGTGTTCTCATTTGGAATGATGTCCCAGCAGCAAATGCTTGTTCCCAGGGCTTTACTTCCACAGGCTTTGCTCCATCCACACCGTGATGGTCGGAATCGACTTGATAACACCTAAGGACAGGAGCAATATTGTGTAGCACATCACTGCTGCCACCCATTCATTGATGCGTTATTCAGGAAAAGTTACGCTGCGCTCTGTCGTAGAAGAAGAACTATTCGTACTCTCCTTATAACCACTTCCGATCAACTGAGGGACCTGTTTCTTGCCTTCTGGTTCGCGGACCCAAGCTGAAGATGCAAGGCACAGTTTCCGAGCTCGTCTTCATCAGCATAGATAGCGGTCAACAAAGCCCTGGAGGATTTCAAAGGCAACTAGCTATTCTACTCAGGAAATGACACATGTGATTATGTTCCTCACTAATTAGATAAAACTAAGCACAGGTCCCATGCACACACACCAGGACAAGGAAGGGCAAGCCGACCATGGTCCCAGAAGGCAGAGAGCTGGAAACATTTGTTGAAATTGATTAGTAATTACCACAGAGAGCAAGTACCCTGAATGGGTCAAACATTTGAACCATTACACAGTCTACTCAATGATATGCACTAGGTTCCTCTAATAAAAATCTTGCTTTATTTTCATTTTGGGTAGTATGTGATCTACTTATATCTCTAAATGACAGTGCAGATTTTAGTAAACTTCACACATACAGTACAATCGCTGTATATTGTTCAGTGCCAAGTTGGCTGTGACCCTTTGTGGTCCTATGCACAACACCAGGAACCACCGCATGATCCGTTGCCATCTTCAGAACCGCTCTGATGCCCGAGCCCATTGATGCAGCCACTGTGTCAACCCCGATCATTGAGGGCCTTCCTCGTTTTCTCCTCCAGCACCACCATTCAGAGGCATGGATCCCTCTTCAGTCGCCCTTATTCCGATGCTTGTGGAAGTTGGGCATTACATAAGGAAGACAGAAGAAGAATCGATGCATTTGAACTGCAGTGTTAGGGCAGAATGCCGAAAGTATTGTGGGAATGCTAAAATAACAAACAAATCTGTGTTGGAAGACACAGCCAAAATGCACCTTACAAGTGCTGATGGGGAGGCTTTGCCTCTCATGCTTCAGACACATTCGCAGCAGAGACCAGTCCCTTGAGAATAACATCATGCATAGCAAAGTAGAGGGGCAGCAGAAAAGAGGAAGGCTCTTGACCAGATGGATTGATGCTGTGGCTAGAACAATGGGCTCAAACAAAAGAATGATTAGGAGGATGTATCAGAATCAGGTGATGTTTTTTCGTTCTGTGGTGCGGAGAGTCTCTGAGCAGGAATTAACTCCCGGCAACAGCAGGGCCGGGCACAATGTGCAACTGAAACTTTAGTGCCTGCTTGACTCTCCTGTCCCTCAGTCCCTCCCAAGGATTGTATGCATCCGGGTATGTTTCCCCCCAGTGCAGTAGCACGATTGGAGAAAAGATGACCATGACCAGCAGCCTGGGGATGGTTTCTAATTAATACACAAATCATCAGTTTTCAATTGTGTAGTCTCATGACCATTCAGAAGTAATTTTGAACTCATGCTTAGAATGGCGGAACAGAAGTTTTCTCTCTCCCACTGGATGTAAACAGCTGAAATCTAATTGCATATGTAACTCCTAACAAAGTCGCCAGCCAGTCATACACACTCCAGGGACACTCTCCTTAAAATGAAGCTGACAGCTCATCTTGCATCCCAGAAAGGAGAGACGGCATGGAAATGAGCAGGCATTTCCATTTCTGAGCCCTGAGCAACGAGTCAGCACATGGTCCAAGCCTAGGCCAAACATATGGGCTCTCTCTGGAATTTCAAATTTGATTGGGGTGACAAAAAGAGTAAAAATGTTTAGTGCTCATTCATCTTCTGAGCAAAATACCTAAAGAGACCCTCTTACTTGTTCCTACAGAGTGACAGTGAAAGAATTCTCAACGTCCAGGAGGGAAGCCAGTTTGCATTCCCCATCAATGTGCCTTCAGTGTTACTGCTTGTGAATGGAATCTTGTTGCTATGATGCTGAGCAGATTCCATGAACTAGGAAGAAAATCTGATGATTTGTTTCCAGAATAAATAATGCAACACAACTTCCGGAAATCACACAATCTGACTCAAAAGGGATCAGGTGGCTGTGCAAGACCAAGACATGTTTTTTTCTGTTGTGCATGGAGTAGTCATGAGTTGGAGACCAATTTGATGGCAGTTCACCAACACCGCCATCACCACAGTGCAATAGAGATCCCCGGATTCCCTCTTTACACTTTCCTTTCATATGTTCAGTTATGGCGCCTCCTGACATCAGCAGTGATATCCCTTGTTCCACACAGTGGCGGTGGCAGTGGACACTAGCACAGGGATGATTGTAAGGATGGTACAGGATTGGCAGGTGTTTCATTCGTTTGTTCATAGGGTTGATAGGGGTTGGAACTGACTCCATGGCTAATAACCACAACATGTTATATCCTTACAATAAATTCATTTTGAGCTCAAGTTACTCCGAAATTTTGAGAGTTTAGATTATTGTTTAGCAAAGCTTCTTTCCCTCCATCCCCACTGTGAACATAATTTTCATCCTTATTCTTGGATGTTGGTATCCATTATGTGGCTTCTTTGGACAATGGACTGTCCGTAATGTTAACAGATACATATAAAAAGGGTTGATTGTATTATGCAGTGGGGTTTGCTATCTTGTATTTCTGAAACACCCATGGAAAGAGTATGATGTGGCTATCCTTCTGGTCCACAGAGGATGGGCAACATAAGAAACAGACCCAGCACAAATTTATACCATGGAACCAAATCTGGTCTAACCTACTTTAGATCAGTTCGTCTTTGACAGACTTGTGGATATATGAGCAAACAAAACTGAATGCTGTTTAGAGCCATTTATTTTGGAATACTTTTTGAAAATGTGTTATTATGAAATATATGGCTGTCCAAGTTGCAGAAAAACTACACATTGGATAAGTCTTTCAAAAACTAAAAAAAAAAAAAAAACCCCAAAAAACTCACTATCTAGAGTTGATTCTGACTCATAGTGTCCCTATAGGACTGAATAGAACTTCTGTGGATTTCAGAAACTGTAAACCTTTTTCTTTTTTTTTTTAAGCAAAAGGGAAGAAATTTATTAGAGCCCATACGGTAAACCCTAGAGGGGCCCAGCATGCCCTACTGTGTAGGCATGCTCAGCAAAGGGTCATGCCATTCACTGTACCCCAATGTCTCAGAGGGACTCCCCTTGAGCTGAGCACCAAAGCCCCAGGACTGGCTGGGGGTGAGGATGAACTGTAATTCCTTATGAGAATAGAAAGCCTCATCTTTCTCTCATGGAGCAGCTGGTGGGTTTGAACTTCTTACTTTGTGCTTATCAGTCCAACTCCTAACTGTCAAGACGACATCCCTGAGCCAAACCATGTTCTTTCCTATTGAATTGACTCATATACATGTGAAATATGGACAATAACAAAGGAAGACAGGAGAAGTGATGCATTCAAACAATGGTGGGACCAAAGGGTATTGAGTGTACATTGGAAAGCCCAAAGAATGAACATATTCATCTTCAAAGAAATGCACGCAAAATGTCTCTTAGAATCAAGCGTGGCAAGACTTTGGCTTGGTTACTTTGGGCATTTCATTAGTAAAGACCAATTGCAGGAGAAGTTCAACGTGTTTGGTAAAGGAGATGAACACTGAAAATGAGGAAACTGTCAATGAGGTAGACTGACACAGTAGCCAAAAACTACAACTCAATTATACGAGGTAGACTGACACAGTAGCCAAAAACTACAACTCAATTATACCAACCACCATGACGATGGTACAGGACAAGCAACAATCGATAGTGGGAACTGAATCTGTGGGAACAGAAGTGGGAGCTGACTCCGAAGCAAGGAACAAAAATATAGCATAAATTAATTGTATATAACTGGCATGACTGTTCTTTACTTTGCAATATCAATACTGTACAAAGATTAAGGATTAAAACAGAGAAAAACTGGACATCGCACTGGCAGACCCAATACTTGCACAGTAACGAAGGTAACAGCACAAACAGTCAGTCAGGTAGCCTGTCCATTGAGTTGAGTGATCACTTCCTTCAGAACATCTCTCGTGAAGTCTTGTTACTCTGCTACGAAAAGAAGGGATGTGGGTTTCAAAGTCATGGTCCTCCTAGAGTGTAATCCACTGAAAGTATATTTAGCTCACCCTTCCTAATAAAACATGTTACTCAAGTGCACTTTTAAAATATTCAACTTGGAAAAGATGCTAGAAGGCAATGTTAGAAAAAAATAAATGCTTCAAAATGTGTTTATAGGAGCAATTGGAGTAGATAATCAGATGTTATTTCCATTACTACATGATTAGTTGCCTGATGGTTTAAGCTATTTGCAATGTTTATCTATTGCTCAACCTCTAAACTATCAAAATTTTAAACTAAAGCAGGATTCATTACATAGAGAATGAAGCCTAAGGGTTCATTCCAGATATCTCTGGGCTTACAGAGATTAGAATACTGGTAGAGCGCATAAGCCTGCTCCAGACAAAATTCATACCTATGACTGCTATCTGTTCCATGAGTGTTTCCAAGGACACCCTTATGATTTCTGACAGAGAATAGCATTTATAGCCTTCCACTGAAATAACCTACTTACCAGTGTTCCACTTGCATTTTTTGTTTATGAACTATAAAGGAAGTGCAGTAATTCTGTGTTACCATTTTTAGAAGGCACTAAAAGTCATGAATAATTCAACTCAATAATTATTTGGGGTTGGCTTTAGAGATCAGATAGTCAGGCAAATATACCCAGAATGGTTTGGAACTTGGCCTCTTCACACTCAAAAACTTTCCATGACAGTTCATCACTAGTGAAGAAGTGGGATAAGTAATAAGGAAATAATCAGAGTTGATGTAATGAATATATAATAACTGATGATTCCTCATATATCTATTTTAGTGTTTATTATATTTGATTGAAGTTTTAGATCTGCAACCATCACTCCTAGAAGTAGTTTTTAAGAAATCAATTGATGGATTGCATTGGGCAAATTTGCCACACAAATCTAGTGTTAAAGACCAAAGATGTCACTTGGGGAACTAAGATACATCAGGCACAAGCCAACCATTTCTGTGCACTTAAAAACTAAACAATGAATAAGGAAGACTGCAGAAGAATTGATTCCTTTGACTTGTTGGCAAAGAGTACTAAAAGGACCATGCATCACCTGAAGAACCAGTCTATCTGGGTTGGAAGTAAAGTAAGAATGTGTGCATAAGCAAATGTGGTGAAGAAAACTGATGGTGCCTGGCTATCAAAGTTATAGTGTCTGGGGTCTTAAAGGCTTGAAGATAAACAAGCAACCGCCTAGACTGGAAGAAGCACACCAGCCTGTATGACCACAAGGTGTCAAAGGAATCAGGTATCAGGCACCAAAGAACAAAAAATCATATCATTGTAAATGAGGGGGAGTGCAGATTGGGGACCCAAAGCCCATCTGTAGGTAACTGAACATACCCTTACAGAAAGAAGGGCTGCAGGGAGGAGATGAGCAAGTCAGAGTGCAGTATAGCAACTCTAGTTCTTAAATGCTTCCACCCCTCAATATCATGATCCCAATTCTACCTTACAAAGCCAGCTAGACCAGAGGATGTTCACTGGTACAGATAGGAACTGGAAACACAGGGAATCCAGGACAGATGAGCCCTCCAGGACCAATAGTGAGATTGGTGATACTGGAGAGTAGAGGGAAGGTTGGGTAGAAAGGGAGAACCGATGATAAGGATCTACAAATAATCACCCCTGGGGGATGGACAACAAGGAAGAGGGTGAAGGGAGACATAGGACAGTGTAAGATATGACAAAATAATAATAATTTATAAATTATCAAGGGTTCATGAGGGAGGAGAGAGCAGAGAGGGAGGGGGAAAATGAGGAACTGCTACCCAAGGATTAAGTAGAAAGCAAATATTTTGAGAAAGATGAGTGCAACAAATGTACAAATGTGCTTGACATGCAATGGATGTATGTCTGGATTGTGATGAGTTGTATGAGCACCCAATAAAATGATTAAAATAAAAAGAATGCACTTTAGAAGCGAGGATGGTG
Source organism: Tenrec ecaudatus (assembly GCF_050624435.1). Classification (NCBI taxonomy): domain Eukaryota; kingdom Metazoa; phylum Chordata; class Mammalia; order Afrosoricida; family Tenrecidae; genus Tenrec; species Tenrec ecaudatus. The sequence goes on from NC_134532.1 coordinate 203,636,130, forward strand.
AGCTTTTGTCTCACCTATTTTGGACATGTTATCAGGAAAGAAGATCCTGGCATTGGTACAGGTAAGAGTCATCCAGAAGAGATGGCTGGCCACAGTGGCTGCTACACTGAATTTGAACATAAAAATTATGAGGATGTGTATGGGCAATGTTTTCTTGTACATAGAATTATACATGGAGTTGCTATGAATCAAAACCAATTTGATGGTACCTAGTAATATAAACAATATATTTGAAAAGTAACAGATTGGCAAACCCCACTTTCTTCAAGTAACTCTTATATCTATTTAGTCTACTTCAACTCACCATTCCAAAATGACTTCTCCACGGCTTTTCTCCTCTCTGCAAGGGATGTTGGTGTCATGGTGGGATATAAATTGGGCTGCTAGCCATGCAATCAATGGTGTCAACTCAATAGCCACTCAATGGGAGTGAGAAGAAGCCCTCTGCTCCTGTGAAGATTTACAGCTTTGGAAATTGTCACAGGCAGTTCTATTTTGTCCTATGATTTCTATGAGTCAGAATCAACTGGATGGCCATGTGTTTGGTTTAGCTTTCTCTTCTCTGCAAACTCCAGAAGTTCTTCCCAACTCTGTTTTGACCTTACTCTATATTTTAAAAAAGAAAACAACAACAAAACCAGAACCACCATTTGGTATTTATATAATAGTTTGTCAGTTTGAGAGGATTAAGAGCGAAGGAGTGGAGTCTAGCCTGTCAATCAGATCATAACTTGATACCTTCACTGGATATGGGACACATGCTCACTCCCTGAAAGATTCTCTATTGACAAGACTGATGGAGCTACGCTGATGGCAGCCAGCGACCTGAAGCTGGAGGAGCCACGTGGAGACCTACACCAGCACTGAGATCCTTCTACCGACACTGGATCTTATCAGACTTTCCACCCACCAGCCTATGATCTTCCTGCATTTGGCATCATTGCATGGCTCCATGAGTCTAAAGAGGAAAATGTGTACGAGTATTGGACATATGGGGTAATATTGATTTATGGACTTGATCTGGCCTAGGCTGGGATGTTTTCTTAATATATAATTACTCTTTATATAAAGCTCTCTCATAAATGTATGAGTGTCTAGCAATTATTTCTCTCGTCTACCCAGATTAACACAGCTGTCTGTGTTGTGTTCATGAGGCAGGATTAGTATGAGGTATATTATGAGCCCACTCCATCAAGACGGCTCTTGTCAAAGTCAATGTGTTGCATGATCCAGAGTTCAATTCTCCGTCCTCATCTTTAGTGAGCCCTAGTCATATTTCATTGGACACAGCTGATCATGCCTCCTGGCTGGAACACTGCTGTCCATCGCTTTCATGGCTTTCTGCTTTCCTGGTTTTGGTCGTAGTTGCTGTTAGCTTTTCTTTGCTTTCTCCACTCATTCATAGCGTCCATTGCTGTTGTTTACTCATAGTCTTGACCTCTAAGATCATGGTATTCTATCTGTTTGGGGTATTTTTTTGGTGTGTATCTGACATCTAAATTTTTCCATCTTAAGTTTAAATAAGTGCAAATGATGTAAGCTTCAATAGCTTTTGATCATTTCACAAGGAGTACAAAATCACACTCATAAAACTGTCCAACACAATCTATTCTTGTACTAGGTGGCTTTGAAAAAGTTCATGGATAAATGAAATAGAAAGATGAAAGATGTCATTAAAGTTCATTTTTCATGAACGTTTTGATGCCTCCTCATATACAGAAAATGACAGCCATTGAAGCAATTCCAACACTTATTTCCAAATATATCAACAGGCTCTGTTTTACTCATAGGACATGTTTAATCATTTCATTTTTCCCTCAGACTTTATTTCATTAGATTGCTCTCACATAAATGTATCCTAAAGTAACTTTAAACCATTTTAATGGTGAAATACACATTTAGAAAATTCTCAAATCTCAAAGGTCCAGCTCAATGATTCATCATGTTGCAAAGACTCCTAAGTTGCCACCACATGCATGGTTAAATGGAAACATTGAAGTCAACATAGAAACCTTTCTCTTCTTATGACCAGCCTCCTCTCCTGCCATAACAATGTTAGTTTCTTTTAAAATGGTTAAATTTTATTTTATTTAAAACATTTTAATGACCAAATAACCAGCCATGCACCATTTCAACAGCTTCTGACTCAGTGGCATTGATCACATTTTCCCAGGTGTACATTCTCCTGTTCCCTCTCCCAAATGTCCCACATCATGGACTGAAGCTCACTGCTAAGCTTCTCACCTAACCTTTCAAATTGCTATTGTCCATTTGATCTCATGGATCACAATGTTCAAGGCAGACACATCTTGTTTATTGAGAAAATTTATTTACTTTGCTTCAAAGAATCGCCTGCTTTTCTTAATGCTTTGCATGGAGGCTTCCTTCCCATGAGTTCATTTACTAAGTGAATTTTACTCTTTTCCACTGTTACTTAAACACATAAGTAAAAGCCTGGGACAAGCTTATTTTTGTAGATGAGTTCATGTTTCTTTATTATAATATCATTTTGGGGAAGGACGGCCCTTTTTTAATGATATGTTACAAATCAAATAATATATTGTCATAAAATACTTTTAATAACTTTAGACGCCCCCCTTCAATTTTGCAAATATAGAGGAATTGGAATATTTCCAATGGACCTAAAAATGTGTTCTCAGCTATCAATGCTGACTCATAGCAATCCCCTGTGTGTTTCCAAGACTGTAACTGTTCACGGGAGTAGATGTCCCAGTCTTTATCCCATGGAGGTGCTGGTGGTTTTGAACTGCCAACCATGAGAATGGCAGCTCCAACTGTAACAATGACACCACCAAGGCTCCTTTCTCAGCCATTAGAGTCCAGTCATACACTATTACTCCAACATTCCCCCTTTGGCATTATAGGGGTGTTATGCAATGGACTACAGCAGGATTCACAGTATGAATTTATCATTTTATCATTTGCTTTTAAAGTGAATTTATCATTTGCTTCTAAAGTGAACAAAGAGAGGATATTTTGAAAATGGAGAGGGGAATAGGAATATATAGACATACCAAGCAAATATCTATAGAAAGACCAATTTTAATAAAATTATTTGGTGGTGATGGTAGATGCCAGGAAGTCAACTACAACCCACAGCAACCTTCTGTTTACCAACATGAAACATTATCTGACCTGTGTCATCTTCATGATTATTGACATATTTTAGTCTCTTGTGATTAGTCAATAGTACCCATATCTAAGTGGTAGATATGTAAGTTAATTCCCCCCCCCAGCAAATCAGATTTACATCCTCCTTAGAAAATATACATTTTCCTTAGATACTATGTTAAGCTGAGTGTAAATAAAGGAATCTATCTATCTATCATCATCTATCTATCCCTGGTAGTGTAGTAGTTATGTTTTAGGCTGTGATCCAAAGGTCAGCAGTTTGAAACCATTAACCACTGCACAGGAAAAATATGGAGCGTTCTTCTCCCCTAAACAGTTACAGTCTCAGAAATCCACAGGGACAATTCTGCCTCATTCTACAGAGGCACTATGAGTCAGCACTGACTTGGTGCCAGTGAGTTGATCCAGTTATCTATCAAGAGAAATCTATATCAGTAAAATGGCTTCCATGGTGATAGAAACAGGTACATGTAGTCTGGTTCAAGTGCTTGGGTCTGGTGCTAAACTGGAGGCTTCTTTTGATTCATGTGGTCATGGGATAGCTGAGCCATGTGGGAAGGGAATAAATGCAGAAGCCTGGAAGAAAAAGCAAAAAGACTACAGGCTTGTGGCTGAAGAGCTGAATGAATGCCAGGTTAGTAGAGCATATGGCTCACAGGGTCAGACTAAGTCCAAAGAAGCAGAGGTGACTGACCCAGACGCAAAACCCAGAGCCAGCAAAAAGCAAGCGAGTTTCCCAGCAGTATCTACTTATATGGGAATCAGGCCACACCTCTAAGGAAGTTTTCTCTCACTTGCATCAGGTCTGTGATCTGAATGAAGATGTTGACCTCCATGTTAATCTTCTTCCAACTGATTAGCTGCTTACAAAAGATCTCTTTATGGAGTTGATTAGCTTGTATTACTTAACATCATGGGGGATTACTCGGCCCTAACTCTTAAACCACCGAGAATCCTGACCTAGCCAAGTAGACATAAAAACTATCAGTCACACCATCAGTTTGTAATCATTAGTTTACACTGAACAATTTCCATAGTTTTAATCTTCAAACATTTTACCATCTCTTTATATTCCCTTATCAAATACCAAAACTTTGCATGTAATTTGCATATCTTGGGACATTTCCAGAGTAAAATTTCAGCCTTATTTACCCTCATTCAATAGCCCAAAGCAGTTGCTTTTGATTATATTTGTACAACAAAGAAGCCACGGTCAAGAAGTCAGGAATAAAATTTGGTAGTATCCCAGTAACTGAAAAATAAGCAATTGAAACTGTATTTGCTTTGGGGAAGTTTTCTGCCAGATCTGATAGCAGGATGTTCCTTCAAGTTGATCTGCACCAAAGACAGGATGATGGTCAGTGAGAGGACTGTGTGCAGGGTTGCCACAGCCTGAGCAAGAGCTGATGCAGCAGTGGGTGAATGCTGCTGCCCACATAGTCATCACTATGTGAAGATGGATGTCAGGTCGGTGAAGATGTGGATGTGCACTATCCTGATCCTGCTAAGACCCTGGGTAGCAAGTAAGACCCATCTCATCCAAACAAAGGTTATGTGACCCCTTTGTCATAGTTAGATAATTTTATGTCAACTTGAATTTGTATGAAAATGGAGGGGTGGAGTGCAACCTGTCAATTGGGTCACAGTCTGATGATGCCTCACTGGGGTGTGGCCTTCTTATAAGGGAGAAACTGGGAACTTCTCTCTCTCTGTCCCTTGGCCCTCCTGCTTGCGGGAAGGGGTGGCATCATGTGGGCTTCAAAACCCTAAGAGCTCGGGGCACCCTGCCATGTTTCCACCAACTTTGGATCCATGTGACTTTGAATCCACCAGCTTCTGATCTTCCTACATGCTCCTTCAACTTCCTGCATCATTGGCCTGTCGCTATGTGAATATGAAGAGGACCCTAGCTCGCATTGGACCTAGAGACTTGAATAGGACTTGGCTGAGCTGCCTTTAGGATATAATATGATTTCTTGCTATAAAGTTCTTTCTTATACATAGAAGAGAGCCACTGGGCTGTTTCTCTAGGCAACATGGCCTAACACATCTTTGTGCCCACAACTATGAGGAATGCCCCACAGTGTTTGCTATGAGGTGAGAGACTCAAATAGCTTTACCTGCCTGCATGACCTCTCCAGCCAGTGGTGTGCAAACCTGTGCAACTCCTAGGCTGGGGCTGGTTGCCCTGGAGAGGACTCTTTCCAGGATAGGAAAAGTGATTCTTCTTGAGTTTGAAAGTGGTTTGCAGAGGAGGAAGGAATACTGCCAAGGAGGTGATGCTTTAGAAAAGTCAACATAGGGTTTGGTGCTGGGAACCAAATCACTGTGACAAGGGTCATCAAGACGAAGACCTAATATGCAACTGATTTTACAGAAGAAAATAAAACAGAATTGTAGTTGGTAACATGTAGCAACAATTTTGACATAAAGTGCTTATGAAAATAATTCCCAGGGTAGCATGGTATTCAAAATATATAGCAAATGTACCATGTGTGTAAAATATGTTACTGGTCATATAATCTACAATGTATATTATATTTAATATATATTTGAATTTGTGCTTGTATGCATATATACATATTCTGTTCTCCATATTTAGACCTCTATCTCTTAGCTCCAGATAGATCCATGATCATTGACATCTGTTTGAATGTCTAATGACCATCTTAAATGAACAATTCTAAGTTTGACCCTCGGAGGCCCCTCCATCCCAAACCCAATCCGTCAAAAGTTTTCTTAGCAGTAGGGGAAAAGCTTGTCATTCAAGATAGTGAGGCTAAACATTTCTTGCTGCTTCTTGAACATGCCAGGTATATTTCTGTCTCTAGTCCTTAGAACTTGTTTTTCCTTGGGTATAGAATGCTCGTTCCCCAAAGATTTCATATTCTATTCCTTCAAGTCTCTCCTGTCTTTTATTATCTGTGACTGTATCTTTAGATTACATCTTCAAGGTAAAGCAAACAAAAATCCCCAAACCAGACCAGTAAACAACATCATGAACCAAGAAACTACTGTAGATATCATGAATTTTATTATATTTGGATCCACAGCTCATTGAAACAGCAGGAAAGAAAGCAAAGGCCTATTGTACTGCACTGGACAAATAATCCAAGATGCTGGATTATATGGAGAAGAATGCAGCACCTGGCCTGGAGGAAGGATTCGCTATCTTCAGTGTGCAGATCATACAATCTTGCTCCTGAAAGTGAGGAGGATTGGAAAGCCCTGCTGTTGAAGGCAAAGACTGCAGCTTTCTGTGCAAAGGAAACAAAACCCTCTTAACTTGACCCAAAGGCAACATCACAGTAAATGGAGAAAAGATTGAAGATGTCAGGATTTTATCTCTCTTGGATCCACAATTAATAGTCAAGGAAGCAGCAGTCACGAAATCAAATGATGAATTGCATTGGGTAAGTCTGCCTCAGAAGACCACTTTTGTGCATTAAAAATTGATAATGTTACTTTGAAGCCTAACATGTGCATGACCCAATTCACGGTATTTTCAATTGCCTTATACATATATGAAAGTTGGGCATGGAAGCAGAATGATTGAAGAAGAACAGATGCATTTGAATTGTGCTGGCGAAGAATATTGAAATTACCATGGACTGCCAAAAGAACATCTGTTTTGGAATTAGTGCAGCCTGAATGCCCCTTAGAGGCAAGGATGGCAAGACTCTGTCACCTGTACTTTGGGCATATTGTCAAGAGAGACAATCCCTGGAGAAGGATATCATGCTTGGTAAAGTTGTGGGCCAGCAAACAAAAAGGAAGACCTTTGACAATATGGATTGACACAATGTCTGCATTGACGGGCTCAAACATAAGAACAGTTGTGGAAAGAACCAGGCAGTGTTTAGCTGTGTTATATGTAGGTTACTATGAGTTGGAATTGACTTGAAAGTCCCTAACAATATTGTATTGCACGAGAAGAAGTATCATCTTCAGAAGTTCTGGCCCTAAATGGAGAATGTGTAAAAATAGATCAATAGCTTCATATTTCTTTATCTTCCATTTAATGAAAGATAAACACTGTCTTTAAGTGTTAAAGAGTAAAGATTTCACTTTGGTGTGTATAAGGTGTGCTTGACCCAAGGCGTGGTATTTTTAATCACCTCATATGTATGAAAAAATGGGACAATGAAAAAGGAAAACTAAAGCAGAATTGATGCCTTCAATTACAATATTGGCAATGAATATTGAATATACCACCAAATGCTAGCAGAACACAAACATTTTTGATGACGGACAGCCAGATTGGGTATTCAAAGCAAGAATGCCAAGATTTGGTCTTATAGACTTTGGGCATGTTTTCAGGAAGGTCCTGACTCTGGAGGAGGACATAATGCTGAATGCAGGAAGACCACAGGCCACAGGCCAGCGGGTGGAAATACTTGTGGATCCAGTGGTGGTGGAAGATTCTTAGTGCTGTGTGTGTCTCCACGTGACTCCTCCAGCTCCAAAGCTCTGGCTGCCATCAGCATAGCTTCATGTGGCTTGTCATCAGCAATATGAAGCAGAGAGAGTGTCTGTGTCCTGCCTCTAGCGAGCTATTTACCTCCTTAGCACCTCCAAATGAGGTCATCAAGCTGTGACCTGATTGATAAGCTAAACTCCACCCCATCACTCTTAATAGTCACGAGTTGATAAAAGATTATGTACCTACCACACTGGTATAGCCAATTTTTACCAAGTACGTGAGGCATCCCAGCCAGTCAAACCTCTTACCTTGTTGGCCTCTAAATAGCAAGCTTGGCCAACTTGGTTCAGACAATCTCGGCGCACACACTACTTTTTGCCGTTTGGTTTGCTCTTATGTTCCTCTTTCTTTCGTGGTTTGCTCTGTGGTGTCCTGACCTCCCACATGTCCCTCTGTTTGCCACTCAGCATACTTGTACCCACAGTCAGACTACCAAAGGAGCAGAAATCCCTGCCCACCAGATGGCTTTATTTTTTATTTGGTCCTGAGAATGCACACCCCCTGGTACAAACAGGCAGGCCTTCAGATTCAGGCACAACCACTCAAAAAAAGGATGCCCCTCTGCCCCCAACCCCAGTGCAAAGCTGCACCCACGTTCACACTGCCAAAGCAACCAAACTTCGGCACGCAGCCCAAGTCACAACCCAGTCTCCTCTTCTCTGCACATTCACGCTTATGTGTCCTTTTTCTCCTCATTTTTTGTACTTTTTCTATCTTTGCCTCCTTCTTTCTTTTCTCTTCCCTGTCTCTTTTCTCTCTTTAAACATAAATTACAAAAAACATTTTATTAGGAACTCATATAACTTATCACAATCCATACATACATCAATTGTGTAAAGCACATCTGTACATTCCTTGCCCTCATCATTTTCAAAGCATTTGCTCTTCACTTAAGCCCTTTGCATCAGGTCCTCTTTTTTCCCCTCCCTCCCTGCTCCCCCCTCCTTCATGAGCCCTTGCTAATATAAATTATTATTTTGTCATATCTTGCCCTGTCCCCTTCTTCTAATCTGAATATTTGCTTACATTTCTCTCCTACTCAACACATGATCTCTTTCTATGTGCTCTTTTTCCATGTGAAATATATTTCCATGAAGCCAATTAATTCTGATTTCTACTCCTAAAAGACATTCCTTAACATTTTTACAAAATTTCTGGCCTATGTAGACAGCCACTTATTTTTACTCTCATCAATTTTATTTTATTCTCTCTTCATCCCTCTCCCTGCATTTCTCTACTTATATCACTCTCATCTTTTCTCCAATTCTCCATGGTGTGTTTTTTGGCTCCTCTAAGACCTCTCTCGTGTCACAAGATAGATCCAACGAGGCCTACGCTATCCAGCAGCTCACACACTACTAATAGCTGCATTCTGAGAAAGCAACAGTCAGCCGCAGTAAACTAAAACAAATGAATAAACAAAACAAACACAAACAACTGAAAATCATCCACTCTAGATGCCATTCTCTGAAAAAGAGGCCCTGAAACTGCCAGAAACAAAATTCAGGAGAATGATGTTCAGGACCCTTCAAGAGATGTGGCTAACACTCATAAGAGCAATGGAAAGTGTTGAAAACTAACATCCTTAAAATTTTAGTTTTTTTAATAAATTTTTTTGGGGGCTCAGACAACTCTTATCACAATCCATTCATACATCAATTGAGCAAAGCACCCTTATACATTCGCTGCACTCGTCATTCTCAAAATTCGCTTTCCACTTGGGTTCCTGGAATCAGCTCGGTTTCCTTTTACCCTCCTCCCCCTCCCTCCCTGCTCCTCCCTTCTCCCTGCTCCCTTAATAGTTTATAAATAATTGTTTTATCTTATCTTACACTACCCGGCGTCTCCCCTCACCCACCTTCCCATTGCCCATCTCCCAGAGAGGAGGTTACACATAGATCTCCAAGATCGGTTTTCCCTTTCCACACTCCCTTCCCTCCCGGTGTAGCCACTCCCACCGCTGGTGTTCAGGGGTCTATCCATCCTAGATTTCCTATGTTTCCAGATCCCCACTGCACCGCTGTACATCCTCTGGTATAACCAGGTCCACACGGTAGAATTGAAGTGTTTTACTAACTTAAATCCTTAGTTTAAAATCCTTAAGCTAAAAGGAATCTCAGAAGATAAACAATAAGAAAACAGAATCAGGCAAAGTATTATAAGCCCAAGGAAGACAATAGAAGAAGAAAATCAAGTGAATGAGCTTGACTACAACCACCCTGACTACCACTGGCTTGAGAAATAAGCAACAAAAGTAAATAAATATAAAGAAAGGCTGAGGACATTATCAGGAGAAACACCTATGTCTCACCCAGATCTCAGAGAAAGAAGAAAAAAAAATCTTCAGAGAAAAATATTATGAAAAACCACGGCAGAAGATTTCCCCAAGATGACAAAGTAGGAGAAAATAAGTATGCAGGAAGCTGAGACCCTCAATAACCCAGACTCCAAAAGAAAATATCATGGCATTTTGTTGTCAAACTCTCCAATTCCAAGGAACAGAAGAGATTCCTGATGGCAGCTTGGGAGAAAACCAGTAAGGAGAAGCTGAGATGTCTCAGCAGAAACTATGCAGACAAGAAAACAATGGAGTGACAAGGATAAAATTCTGAAGCAAAAACCCTGCTAACCAAAAATCTTATATCTAGCAAAACCATTTCTCAAATACAAATGGAAAACTATCAGAATTGATAAACAACAAAACAGTATCACAAAACTGTTTAACCAGATCACTATGGACAGAGAGCGGCAACTGCAGACAAAACTGAGAGCATGCCCAAGCACACGGTCACCTGGAAACCAGTACGGTGACATTGGACCTCAAAAGAACATAGACATTGAGGAGGAACAAAAGCATAACTTTTTTGTTTTTTAAAAGGGGGGTTTGGAGGGGGATAAGCCAAACACTATACACAGCACAATGATAGAAACACACCTGCATATACCAATAATGACAGGGAATATCAGTGGATTATATTCACTAATCCAAAGGCAGAGCATTTCAGACGGGATTAGAAAAACATGACCCATCTATGTCCTGCCCATAAGAAACACAACTTAAACTCAAAAAGACAGTAAAATACACTAAAACAATAGACTAAATGCCAAAGGAGGCTGAAAAGTTCACCAAGCCAATGGACATCATGAAAAGGGAGAAATGGCCAGATTCATCTCTGATCAAGTAGACTTCAGGAGAATAACACAGTGAGAGACAGGGATGGATGCTTCCTAATGATTAAAGGAATATTGCACCAGGAACAACCCCTTATTAAAATAAACATAGTCCCAATGAAAGATCCTTTAAATCAGTGGTTCTCAACCTGTGGGTCACAGCCCTTTGGGGATCGAATGACCCTTTCACAGGGTAACCCAATTCATAACAGTAGCAAAATTATAGTTAAGAAATAGCAATAAAAGTAATTTTTATGGTTGGGGGGTCACTACCACATGAGGAAATGTATTAAAGGGTCACAGCATTAGGAAGATTAAGAACCACTGCTTTAAATGGACCTTTAATATTCACACAGAGTTAAAAACAGATATAAATGCTCCCCAGAGACTACGGCATCAACAAGAGTTTGTTATGTTCCACACAGTCTAATGTATTTGCATAGTCACAATTTTCTTATATTCTTTGCTTTTAAATCCATCCGACATCAGCAATGGTAGACCTATTCTATGTCTTCTTTTGAGTCCTACCTGAACCCTGACAGTTCCCTGTCAATGTGTTGCTAAAACTGTTGTTAGATGACCTTCGGCAATCAGGAAATTTGTTCCAGCATTCTTTTGGGTTACCTTTCTTTGGAATGGGTACAAATATGGCTCTCTTTCAGTCAGTTGGGCAAGTAGCTGTCTTCCACATCTCCTGGCACAGATGAGGGAGTGCTTCCAGTGTTTCTTCAGCTTCCTGAAACATTTCAATGGTATACCATATGGATGAACACCAAGATGAAGGCAGGTTTCTGCTTTCAGGCTAAATGATCTTTTATTCTGGCATCCAAAACAATGAGGTATAGAGCCTGTCTAGTGCTTATGAACCATATAATCATGCTTTTTACATGAGCATTTTAGAAACCACTTTGATAGAGGCGACTTCGCCTCAGTTGAGGCCAGTCTCTCAAGATGTGGGGAGAGGGAGAAGACCATTCTGTTGCTACCATACAACATTGTGCTAAGATCAGGCCAAATCAATAGGCCCTTCAAGAGTAACAACAAACCTTACTGTAAATTCAGATCAAGACAGAGGAGGGCCACATCTATGTCTCTGGAAAGGTGATTACACATCTGTTGGTGGGTAATCAACCTATAGTCAAGAAAAACCCCTTAACAATACTTATAGAGAATTCAAAAGGAGAGTAGCATTTTACTATGATCCTAATTGAACACTTTTGACCTACTTTCTCTCCAGCCGTTGGTGGCCCAGGCCTTGTGGGGCACCATATTACTGGGAAATTAGACTCTGTCCTTTTGAGGTACACACCTTCTTTTATAGGACACACCAGAAAGATTAGATATGGAAACCCCACTAAGTGAACTAGGTTTACTTTGAACTCACCTGTAGAAGATTTAAGGAACTGACATACCCCCTTGGAATAAAAGTTGGAATGGCCTAGAGTGAGAAGCCGCGTAAGACCACTACACCAATATTGTGGTATTACTGGTTGCTGAACTTTGGTTTGGTTTTGTTTGAAGGTGGTCTGGGAATATCATATATTTAGTATTTCAATACTCCCCTTGCTTTTTATGACATGTCTTAGCTAGGTAGGCATGGTTCTTCCTTTGTGAAGGGGTGTTATTTAAAAAATTGCCCTATTATTCATTTTTCATGTAGTGTCCAGTCAATTAAGATTTTCTTCTGTATAAGTGAACAATGCACGTAAAACAGTCTGAAAAGTTGACCTCTACTTGTGTGTAACTTCCTTTTCTCAACAGTTTCTTAAGTTATACACCATCAGCTAAATTAAATACACTACCAAAACAATTATCTTATACCCCAGGTGGATGACTTATAGTGTTCTCTTTCATGAAATAATAATTATAACTCTAAAGTTAACCAGAGACATATACAAACCAGATAATATGAATGGATTTTGAGCCTGCACTTAATTCTAGTTCCAATCTAAGAACCACGTGGTCTTGTGACATGATCCTGCTTGATCCTCAGCCCCATGAAGAGATCCCTGAATATATGAGTGCTATTGCAGAGTGGTGAAGAAACTGGATGGTGCCCAGTTAGCATGAAGAATACTATCTCGAGTCTTAAAATCTGTTCTTGAAACAAGCAGCCATATAAGTGAGGCATCAACTAAGTCCATATGGAAAAAGCACATCAGCCTGTGTGATCCAAGGATCGTAAATAATAAAATTCAAACCAAAGGAGGGAATGGTATTAGAGCCAAATTCTGAACACCTGGTTTATGGAAATCTAAGGAAGACAGTGGAGTTTAAAAAAATCATTTGCAGGGTCCCCACTTGGATTAAGCCTTAGGGTGTCCCGTCTGACCATAGTCTGGGGATGGAAATAGCCTTTTTATCAGACAGAGCATTGTAAAATCATTTATGGCAGATGGAATTAGGTTAAAATGTAACACCTTATCAGGTGATCTTCCTTTTGATTCATTTTAAATTCGTTTCCATTTTTAATATTTTCTGCTTTCTTTTCCATTGAGGTTTTACTCTTGTTTTGTTGTTACTGTTGTTGGTTTGCTTCAAGTTGTGGCTTAAATGATTTTTTTTTCTATATGAAATCCAGGATAGGTAAATCTATAGAGACAGTAAGTGGATTAATAATTAAAATGGGTATGGCAGTAGAGGTTGGGGGAAATGAGGAGCTAACAGCATTGGATTGGAGTAGAAAATGTTCTGAAATTGACTGTAGTGATGATTTCACAATGCTTCTTAATATGACTGAATATTTAAAATATATGTTAGATTAGCATCTGGGGTGATAAAGACTTGCAGTTAAACTAGCGGTCATCCAACAGTGAAGCAACAAACGCACATGGAAGAAGTATCTCAGCTGGTGAAATCATGAGGTGTCATCGGGACCAGGTAACTGGCACCAGAATATTCATAACAAACAAATAACAAAAAAACAGAAATGCTTTGGTGAGAATGAGGGGGATTGGAGAACCAAGGCCCATCTGGGGACATTGGAACATCTCCCTACCAAGCGGTCACAGGGAGGGGTTGAGTCAATTAGGATGCAGTAGGGTCCCGATGTATCAGGCAACATACCTCTGATCCCTTGAAGCCCCCTTCTCCCCCACTATCATGACCCCAGTGCTGCTTCCCACTCTGGACTGGACAGCAGCATGCATATAGGTATAGGCAAGAGATAAAACTCACGACACACAGAAGCCAGGAACAGGAATGGGAAGAGTGATACGACAAGGGTAGGGGGAAGGAGGAGAGAGGAAAGGAGGAAGGGGATACCGATCGCAATGAATGGCACATAACCTCACACCCACATTCAGGAGGAAGAGCAACAGAAATCAGAGGGGAAGGCAGACAATGGTTGGTGTGAGATATAAAAACAATAACAATATATAATCTATGAAGGGGCTACGAAGGTGGGAAGAGGGGAGGGAGGGGAAAAAAGAGGAGCTCATCCCAAGGGCTCAATAGAAAGTGAATGTCTAGAAAAGAATGATGGCAACATATGTACTAAGTGGTCTGATACAATTGCTGTATGGATTGTGACAAGAGTTGTAAGAGCCCCCAATAAAATGATCTAAAGCAGAATAAAATATATGATATATTAAAAAAGTTAAAAGACATCATTTGAATAGGCATATGCACACCCCAGTGTGGTGCAACCCTGTTTATATAGCAAGAGGATGGAAAACAACCTAAATATCCTTCAGCAGATGAATGGATAAAGAAATTCTAGTGCATATGCACAAGGGACTACTGCACATTGCTTAAAAACGATGCTGAGTAATATCACATTCAGCTAATCAAGAGGACAATATTATATGAGACCATGATTACTAAGGGCAAAACTTCAAGATAAAGACTTCCATGCCAAAGATTTTGCAGTTTGCTTATCATGGCACTGCAAGGGCAAGAAGACAAAGCACTGGGCTATTCAGTGATGGATGTTAACTTGAGTGAAATGGAAGATAGTTAGTGACAAGAGGGAGAAGAGAAGTCAAGGAGCAGGTAAAGGGTTAACCATTGGGGCTTGAATAGTAGCTTAACTGTTGAATCCAAAGTTTATGATCTGAATGCAAACTACCACCTAGTTTACATAAAAATATTAAATATAAAAAGAGAGATTTATAGCTCAGAAAGATGTTTGTAAATTCAATGGAGTACTCCCAAGGAACTGACAATGAGTGTACAATACTACATATATAAATTCCTCTATTTATTTTTAAAATAATTTTATTGGGAGCTCTTACAGCTCTAATAACATTCCATGCATCCTTTGTATCAAGCATATTTTTACATATGTTGTCCTCATCATTTTCTCAGCATTTACTTTCTATTTGAAACCTTGGTATCAGCTCCTCTTTCTTCCCTCCCTCCCACACTCCCACCTCTGTGACCCCTTGATTAATTATGAATGATTATTGTTTTCATCTTACTCCAACTGTTGTCTTCCTTCACCTATGTTTCTGTTGTTCATTCCCCTGGGGGAAAGGGGAGACTATGCATCGATCTTTGTGATCAGTTCCCACTTCTTTCCTTTCTCTTCCCACCTTCCCCTACCCACCTGGTTTGCTATTCCCATTTCTGTTCCTGAGGGGTTTATCTGATCTGGATTCCATGTGATGTGAGCTCTTATCTGTACCAGTGTACATGCTTTGGTCTAGCCAGAACATAAGGCGGGACTGGGGTCCTGATAGTCAGGGGTGATGAAGCCTCAAAGAACCAGAGGAATATTGTGTGTTTCATCGGTGCTGTACTGTGTCTTGGTTTAATCATCCCTTTCTTGTGACCCTTCTGTGAGGGGATGTCCTGCTAGTTTTGAGTCTCTCCTCTGACTCCCCTCATTCTCAACAATATGTTTTGTTTGTTTGTTTTGGGTCTTCTGGTGCCATTAACTGATTCTGTCTGTACCTCATGATTGCACAGGCTAGTGTGCTTCTTCCATGTGGGCTTGTTGCTTCTTTGCCAGGTGAAAACTTAATTAACTTCAAGCTTTAAAAGCCCAGACACTATATCTTTTGAAAGCTGGGCATCACCAGCTTTCTTCACCACATTTGCTTATGCACCTATTTGACTTCAGTGATCCTGATGGGAGGGTGAGCTTCACAGGATGCCAGGTTGTTAGAACAAAGTGCTCTTGCATTGAGGGAGGACTTGAGCAGATGCCAAAAATCTATACACTTCCTCAATGTATTGCCATTTAAATATATGTACATAGGCCAATATCTCTAGTTTTATGAATTAATATATTGACGTAAGTGCATACCTATATTTATACCTCTATCCATAACTTTGCTTCCTAGATCTTTCCTGTTTCCTTTTACATTACTCCCGCCCCACCAGCATGCTCACCCTTCGTTTGCCTCTTAGTAATTTCTCTCAGATTGCTGCTGCTCCAACACCACCGGGATCTCTACATCCTCCTCATTGTTGCTTTGAATTCCCTAGTTGTTCTTCTGTCTATGGCTTGTTTGCTTACTGCTCCTTTCCCCTGCCTCCTTTTCCCCTTCAGTCTTGTTGCTTTCTCCTTGGGCTTGCTTCCCATGCCTATCTTCTATTGGTAAGCAAAAAAACAACAACAGAGATGATATAAAAAGAAAACAAAAGATTGAATAAAAAGGGGGGAAAACTAGCAAAAAAAAACACCCCAACAACAACAACAAAGAAAAGCATACATATTTTCAGGTTTGTCTGCCCACCTTTATCTCCCCACTGGTCCTGGGGGCTTCTGGGAACTGCCTTCTAACCTGAAGTCTATTTTGGAGGCTCCTCAGGGTTTTTTGGCTTGGCGTTGCTCCCATTATGGGTCTGTTATTTTCTCTTCTTGGTTCACCCCAGTGTGCAGTGGTCAGACCAGAATCACTCGGCATTGTGTGTCCCCAGAATTGTCCTTTGTTGCAGTATGCTCCAGTGAAGGGGCATCAAGCCAGGAGCTGTTGTCAACCCCATAGACCTCTCTGTGCCTTAGCAGCTCCATGCAGGGATGTCATCCACAGGGCTTGGTGTGCCAATATGGGGTCTAGTCCCTCCATCTCTCTTTTTCCTTCTTGGTTTGCTTCTTTATGGGTACTGCAGCCCAGCCCCTTTCCCCAACCTATAGGTTTAGTGTCGTCCTCTGTAGTATATAGTCCTATGGTGGGGTGGTCAGTTTGGCTCTCAATGGGCTGGTCCTGTAGACATTTCTGTTCATGAGTTGCTCCTTGTGATTATGTTTCACTCAGGATTTGGCGTGCTATGGTGGGGGCTGCACTCCTATTTCTGTGCGGACATAAATGGTACCGCCCTATGGGTGAATTAGTGCCCTATTCCCCCAGTGCCATTGTCTCCTTTCTTTTCTTCCCCTTTCTCCCACCCTCTGCCCCTTTTACCCTTTGTTGTGTTAGAATGACATGTACATCCTTTGGCTTGGTTTGTCCCTGCCCAATTGCCTGTACCTCAGTCTTAAAGTGAGAGATAAGTGGCTTTTCTTCTAAACCTATTGTGCTGATTATACTTACCTCAGGGGCTCATGTTGTACTTGTCCCCTGGCTAACTATGCTTAGAGAAATATGCTCCAACTCTCGCCATGAGAATGTGCTTCATAAGATCATTGGTACTTTTAAATTATGCATAGTATTCCATTGTGTGTAAGTGCCAGAGTTTTCTTATGCACTTGTTTATTGATGGAAACTTAGATGGTTTCCAATTCTTTGTAATTGTGAATTTTGCTGCAATAAACATTGGAGTGCCGATGACTAGTCTTGGACTATTTCTTACCTCTTCTGGATAAATGCCCAATAGAGGGATCGCTGGGTCATAGGTAATTCAATTTCCATTTCCTTTATATATCGCCAGATGGCTTTCCACAGTGGCTGTACATATCTACATGACCACCAGCAGTAGAGGAGAGTTCTTATCTCGCCATATCCCCTCCAACATTTGTTGCTCTCAGATTTTCTAATTTGGGCTATCCTTGAGGGGGTTAGATAGTATCTCATAGTTGTTTTAATTTGCATTTCTCTGATGGCTAATGATCCGGAGCATTTTCTCATAAGTTTGTTGGCCATTCTTGACTCCTCTCTGGTGAAACTTCTGTTCATGTCTTTTGTCTACTTCCTCAGGGGTTAACAATTTTTTTCTCTTTTTACAAGCTAGGAGGATATTGTAGTTTTAGGATGAAGCCCTTTGTCTGTTGTGTCTTTGCTAAAAATCCTCTCCCAGTCTCTAGGTTCCCTTATTACTCTCTTGGTGAAATCTTTCAGTGCACACAGGTATCTTATCCTTAGTTTATCCCACTTGTTGATTTCAGCTTCATCTGTGTGTGTACTCATCCATTTTTAAGGTTCTTAGGTTTGTCTTGATTCCTTCGTTGAGTCCAGATATTTTTGGGTTTTACTTCTAGGTCTCTGATCCACCTTGGATTTCTTCTTGTGCATGAGGTGAGGTAAGGGCCTTGTTTCATTTTTCTATAGGTGGATATCTCTTGTTTCCAGCACCACTTGTTAAAGAGGGCCTCAACCTCCCATCCCTCTTGATGCTTTTTGGGTCCTTGTCAAAGATCAGTTGTCTATATGATAATGGTTTTATTTCTGGGTGTTCTGTTCTTTTCCATTGTTCTAAGTATCTGTCATTATTCAAGTACCACACTCTTGACCACTGTGGCTGTGTAGTAGATGTTGAAGTCAGATAAGGTGAGCCCTCTGACCTTGTCCCTCTTGAGGAGATCTATGCTTATACTGGGCTTTTTCCCTCTCCGTATTAAATTGGTGGTTGGATTTTCTAATCCTTTGAAGAAGGTAGTTGGTATTTGAATCAGGATAGCATTTAATTTATATAATGCCTTGAGTAAGATTGATATCTTTATTACATTGAGTCTTTGATCAATGAGTTGTTGGATATTCTTCTATTTGTGGGCATTGCTTTTGGAATGAAACCCCTACTTCCCTTTTTAGTTGCTCTTTGCCTAGTATATTGTCTGCCAGCTTTTTATTCTTAGTTTAGTTTTTGTCTGCGAGCTTAATATGTTTCTTGCAGGAAAAAGATTGATGGGTAGTTTTCTGAGTCAGTCTGCTAATTTTTGTTTTTTTTAATGGGTGGGTTCAGGCCATTGACATTCAGAGTTCTTACTGCCATCTGTGGACTCATTGCAGTCACTCCTACCTTTTGTGTTGGGTGTTTTCTTATCTCCTTTCATAGAAGTGTGCTATATTTATTTGTGTGTGTGTGTGGGGGGGGGTGTTCATTCTTGCCTTCTTTTCCCTTTGAGTAAATGTAACGTTGGTAACTGTTTTAGGCAGGTGGCTTCTGGATGGAGTTGAGCTATATGCTCAACTTGTGCTTGTTGGGTGTTGATCTGAGTGCAATAAATTGGGAAGGATTTTTCCTCAGGGTTGGGTGTCTTATGGCATATTTTTTGAGTTTTTCCTTATCCAGGAAGACTCTTACCTCACCATCAATCTTAATACATAATTTGGCACAGTAGAGGATTCTCAGGTTGGCATCTTTTTCTTTCAGCTTTTGGAAGATGTTACTCCACTTTCCTTCTCTTAATGTTATCTGCTGACAGGTCTGAGCATATTCTTACCTTAGCATCATTGTATGTGACTGCCTTTTTTCCTCTTGCTGCTCTTAAACTTTTCTTTTTCCTAGAAGTTGGTATTTAACTATTATGTGCTTTGAGGGTTCTTCCTTGGGGTTAGTCTAATCAGTGTCTTCTCTGTTTCCTGAGTGAATTTCTGTCTCATTCATTAAGGTGAAGAAGCTTGTTTCTTGGTTTCACTTGCTAATTTAGCTGTAGACTTCTTTGTTGTATCTTGTTCTGGTAGACCAATTATTCAAATATTGTTCCTATTCATAGCATCTGTCATTGATCTCAGGTTTTCTTTTGCCCTCTTTGATTATCTTGTATTACTGTCTTTCCCGCTTGTTGTCCTTAAGATTGCTTGTATGATTCTCTGTCTCTTCTATTCTGTTGGTGAGGTCCATTATGTTGTGTTTTGCTTCTGTCACCTCATGCATTAGTTTGTGTATTTCCTTTGGATTCATATACTTCATCCCCTCTATCTTGGACTTCATTTCCTCATCATTCCATCCTTATTCTGTGTTGCTTCCTCATATCCTGTATCACTCCAAGCAGCGTTCTGAAGATTTCTTTTTGTTGCAGATCAACATCTGTTTCTTCTCTGAAACAGATTTAGATTTCGTGTTGTTAGAGTTAGGATTTCTTCTGATGTTACATTTTGTTTTATTTGTTTTCTTGTTGAAGGTATTCATGTATGTTGCTGTCTGTGTATCGTTTGGGAAGAACTGTTCTATGTTCCTGGGAGTCTGAGGCACCCTGAGCTCTTTCTCTGTGTGACTGGTAAGAGTGCATTCGAGCACCACCTGTAGCTTAATATGGTGGTGGGTTAGGCTGCTGTGTGGGCAAAATGCCACTTCAACTCAGTGGCCAGAGGTGGTTGTGGACCTTGATGGTATGCTGAGGCTGGCTACTATATGTATGCCACTGGACTGGGTTGGGGCAGGCCTGCAGTGTGAGCACAGGTCTAGTCTAGACTGTATTGGCCACAATTTGCAGTGTTTTAAAGAATCTTTGGAGCCGAAAACTTGTAGAGCCATGTTTTGGCTTGGGCTGTGGCTTTCAGCCCCTGGCATTTCCTATTTGGTTATGTTAAATCCTAGAATGTGCTCTTGGGATCATAGTTTTGCCTGTTTGTTAGGCTAATATTATGCTAATATGCCAGGGCCAGGTTTCTGGGGGCTTACATTCAAAGCTACACAAAGGAAGACAGCCTGGGATTGCAAACAATATCTATCTATCTATCTATCTATCTATCTATCTATCTATCTATCTATCTATACCTAGATCTATATCATCTATCATCTATATCTATCATATCATCTATATCTATATATATATCTTTTTATAATTGGCTTATGGCATGCTCAGGTATAAGGGGCTGTGCTGTGTTGTCCCCAGGGAAGGGTGACCAGTTAACCGAGTGGTTTGGGGGCCGAATGTATCCAAATTCTCCCCCTGGCTGCTCTCCTGTGTTACTCCTGGCTATCTTGCACAGCTGTGTCCTGGGTAAATATCCCATGGGCTCCTCAATTGCTGTAAGTTAGTGACTAATAATCTATTGTTATCCATGCTTGCAGGCCTTGGTCTCGGGGAGAAGGGAAAAGGGGATTTCTGCTGTAGTTACTTTGATCCTGTCTGGGGAGGGGTAATGCAATAGCAGGGTGTGTAGTAGAGAGGGAATTCCAGTGAGGTCTTGTGGCTAGTTCTCAGAGGCTCTCTGAAAGCTTAGGATTATGACCTTTAGACCGCAGCCTGGGGATTTCCTGCGTGCTGTGATACTCATATCAAGGGCACAGGAAGGGGTGACAGATGATGTCCTGATGGATCTGGTGAGGGATTAGGAGAGTCCTCAGGCAGATGTGATGAACTTGGAGCTTTCAGCGAGTTCTTAAATTTCTCTGTGGGCAAAAACCACAGAGGGTGGTCTAAAGAAGTCTCCAGTACCCCAAATCTTCTTTTAGCACCCAGTCTCCCAATATTGACCTCCTTACCTCCTTATTTTAACAGCAGGAGTAATTTTGACTCCTCCTCTCATGTATAAGTGCATATAGAATGACTTGTAGAATCTTCATGACCACCACTTATTACCATCTCATATTTGAGAAAGCAATGACAAAATACTACTCTTGGCAATTTTGACAAGTGAATGTCTACATAAAAATTTTCCCCATCAAAACTTACCAATAATTCTGGTTTTCTGAGTATTAGAAATGATGCAAAGAATTGTAGAAAAGAGCAGAGAACTGAAAAAGGAATCACCCATTTTTCCATTAAAAAAGGAATTGGCTTCATCAATTTCTACTCAATGTGGAAAGTTAACTATCGAAAACATGAGAATAATAGTTCTTTCATATATATTTTGTCTTATTGCTGTGAAAACTTGCTCTTTATCTTTCATATAAACTAAATTGTTATTTGACTATTGTATCATTAGCAGAGTTTTCTTTCTTTTTTAAAAGCAATTACTCCTACTTGAGTACTTTTCGGGGGAGGAATTTAAAACATAGGCTATTTTTTCTTTGTGTATGTTCAAACCATTACAACAATGTTCTTCTGTGCAGTTTCAGTGTTCAAATCCAAGAATTTGATTTTATTAAGAAGGGACCTTTTCCCTATCAGGGTACAGGCACTGAAACCACTGATGGGCATTGATTCACTGCCACAGAGTGGCAGGATTGGATTCACGCATTTTCAAATATTTACCTAGGAATCACCTGTGCTTTCCTATGTTTCCATTCATTTGCTATGAACCCAGCAATCTTTATAACCTGGCTCTCTAGATTTTGATGACAATTCATGTGAACTAGGATAACATATCTTAGTCTCTTCCTAATGCTACTATCTAAATGACAGGTCATTAAATGGATTCACCTCCCTAAAACTGATAGCCCATGTACTTTGTATGTTCAGTTTCTTAAAGCATACATCTATTTCCTTTAGAAATTTGACTTAGAAAATTTGATAAACATGTCAGAAACTAAAACTCCTCAGTTCTTTGTTTAGAGTAGGCCTTTTAGATCAAGTGTAAACTAGCTCCAACCTCAAACCCAGTGTCATGTCTATTCTGACCGTAGGGACCCTCTCGGATAGGGTAGAAGGGCCCTTGTGGATTCTGAGCTGTAGATATTTATAGGAACAGGGATCCTCCTCTTTCTCCCTTGGAGCAGCTTGTGGTTTTGTTAAAGTGGGAATGTTAGCTGTCATAGACTGGAATAGGAGATTATAGAATCTATGGTATCCCATTTATAATGGATCAAGGTATCCAATTTGTTAGGATGGCTCAGAAGTGGGGTTTTTTTTTTGTACCATCAGACAATTGCTGAAAACTATTGTATAATCTCTCTCAAATTTATCTGCTGAAAATTCATTTTTGCAAAATATGTTCTCATCTCTATTTAAAGTTAGGTATTCTGAGAAATGCTAACTTAGAAACATCTACAGTTTTCTTCTTCAGAAGAAGATTCTTTCTGGAAAAAAAAAGCATTATAAATAAAATGAGATATAAATGATGCTTGCTTAAAATTGTGTTTATCAAGCCAAAATTGGATTGGTAAATTATGCTTCATTTTAATGTAGGGAAAACTTGCATAAAACTACAAATAGGATTGATTTTTTTTGTTGAGGAATGCTTGATATAAAAATGTTAAGTAACTAGCTATCCCACCTATTGTTAAGGAAAAAGAGTCATTTTCTCTCCTGATGATGCTACCAAGAGAAATAGTGATTTTGCTAATCATTTTTCATAGTGGGTGGCCCTTTTTACTTTTGATTTGTTGTTCTGTGGAAATCACTATTCATTTTCTCTTTTTACAAGGTTTTATGTCCCTACCATAAGGGCATACTTAAATTAGTTCAATGCAAAACCATCTACTATTTTAATTTTTCATCCTTTTTAAAAAACAATGAAAATTCATCTAGTCTTCTTTTCTTTTTTGTTGGCAGAGGGGAGGGTGCAGGTGCTATGGCTAATAATAGGTTTAAAACACAGTACATTTTTGTTTTTGTGTTTTTGGGGGTTAGATATCTACCTTCATTATAATTTCATTTTAAAAAAAATCAGAATTTCACTTCGCTAAAATTACAATATCGTCTTGAGATATTTACTGGGTTGGAGTATTCTAGATTTATTTTTTCAAGATTAAGTATATTTTCATTATATTGATATAGCAGATAAAATGTTCTAGAAGATTCTTTAACTACAAAACATCTAAAATATGTAATGAAAAACAAAACAACAAAATCTAAAACAACATTAAAGATACATGGGAGGTCCTGCAACTAAAAAAAAAAAAAGAGAGAGAGAAAGTTTGGAGAGGGAAGACTTAAAAACAAAAGAAAAAAGATACATGGTGGCGAGTCTTCAAACATGGATACTATCTGTGGATATACTCCAAGACCCAGCGCTTTATACATTATGACAACTGAAGGACAGAAGAAAAGTCCTGAAATTCTTACAAATAGACCACTTCTCCTGGAAAATCATAGAAAGTTACAAGAGTAGAAGTTCAAAAACCTTGGTCAAACCGTATTTGTGCTTGTTATTTGTGTGAAAATGCTGTTCAATAATGAACACACTGTCTAATTTGGCTCTGAGTTGGAAGGTAGTACAAATCACTTTGAGATTGTGCTGTAGTGAATTTCTGGCTCATACTTTAATTTTATTACATGATAATTTAGTTTAAAGTGCCTTTGGTTTCTTTCATGGACAGATGCACCTCCAGCCATTATTCAAATATTTAGTATATATAAAATTCCCAAATCCCAGTGTTTCAAAATTAAGACAGAATCATAAAACATAAGAGGGGAAAAAAAGGCAGTTGAAACAAACAACGAAAGACATAATCAGCTCCATGGAAATATATCCTGTTAGACTTTTTATATACAAAATTCATTTCATGGGTTAAAAATATAACAGTTCACATACACATAAATCACTCAGGAGAAGAAAACACAACAAACAAATAGAAAACGACCCTAAACCAGCAAATGCATTGCCGAGAATGAACTTAGACAGCAACTCCATCGGACACAGTGGTTCAGCTCGAACACTTTCTGAGATGGAGAGTCTTTGGAGGAGCACATAGGATCATCTTTCTCACCAGTAATGGCTGGGCGGATTTGAACCACCAATCTTGCCATTAAAAGGTAAATGTGAAATCCACTATGCCACCCAGGAATTTTGTCAAGGAAAAATAGGAAGGAAAAGAGGGTTATTTAAAGGCAATTTCCAAGCTCTGAAAGACCTAGATTTATGAAAAATTATAGGAATTTGAGAAAATAGGAATAAACAGAATTGTAGTTTTAAAGCAATTGACAATACTAGAAATAACGCTTCATGTATAGTTATGAGGGCCATAGTAATTCATTCATAGAATTTTCCCCTTCCACAATCAGATGGCTGTTCAGTAAGTATTGGACTGCTAAGGTAAGGTTGGAAGTTCAAACCCACCAACCGAACTTTGAGTGAAAGATGAGGCTGTGAGCTTCCTAAAAGGTTACCGCCTTGGGAACCTTACATAGGGTCCCCAGGTGATGGAATCAACTTGAATATAATGTGCTTGGTTTAGGAAGTTGAACAACTGGAATTGATTCCCAGCTTATGAACCTTGTACCCAATGACAGCCTTGGTCAGTGGCGGCTTGAATGCCGCTATGAAGCTGAATAGGTATTAGTAGAGCTTCCAGACCAAGGAAAATGAAGAAGGCTCTAAGGATCTCTTTCGGAAAACTAGTCACTGAAAGCCCTGTGTGTCATTATGGTAGGATCCAGTCAGTAACAGTGATGGCACTGACCAATTCATTCTGTTTGTGCATGAGGTTCTTATGAACTGAGAGTCTACCCATGGGCTGTTAATGCCAATATTATACATACTTTTATTGTTCTGGCAGTATTCTAATTCTATAAATGACTACTATTTTTTATGATCTTTTGGTGAAGTGAAATTTCTTAACCTGGCTAAGCCACCCATGTCGCTGTAACTCCCACCAAATGAACATGTAGCGTCATGCAAATAATGAGGGGTGGAAAACAGTAATAGTGGGATTGGGCAGTTTTGGTTGCCATTCCTTTGTGTATAAGAGCCATTTCAGAAGCAAAGAGAGAGAGTTCCTAGGACTCTCAAGGAGAGGCTTTAATCTGCATATGCCAATAGTTCTTGTAATGCTGTCTGGAGCCAGCCTATACTGGTCCAATGCCCTTTTCTTCAACAGCGTTTTATCTTCTATACAATTGCCCAAATCAGTTATACTATCAATAGGATTATTTTATGCCCCAGAACATGATTGATAATATTCTCTAACATAAAATTACAATGATATCACTAAGGTGAGCTAGAGACATAAATGAACCATAGATACATGAATTGATTTTGGGTTACACTTAAGTCTAGCCACAATCTGAGAACAATTAGTTCTTATTATGTGTCCCTGATTTATACTTTTAATCATGAACAGATCACTGCAGACATGGGTGCTATAGCAAAGTATGGTGAAGAAACTAGGTGGTGCTGGGTTATCAGAAAGACTATCAACCTGGATCTTAAAGGTTTGGCTTCAAATAAGCAGCCATATAAATGAGGCATCAACTAAGACCCTAATGGAAGAAACTTATCAGCTTGTGTGAAACATGTCAGCTTGTGTGATCCAAGGACTGTAAATAATATAATCCAAACCTGAAGGAGGGACTGGTTTCAGAATATAAATTGTGCACACCTGCTTTGCAGAAAGGTATGGAGGCCAGTGGAAGCCAGAATCTGTTTGCAGGGTCGTCATGTGGGGTAAGCCTCCTGTGAATTCCCTCTGACCATATCTGAGGAATGGGAATAGCACTGTAAAGTTGATTATGGCAGATGGAGTTAGGTTGAAATGTAATATCTTATAATTTGATCTTCCTTTTGTTCTACTTTTTAAAAATCATCTTAGTAGGGGCTCATACAACTCATCACAATCCATACATACATCAATTGTGTAAAGCACACTTGTACACTCATTGCCCTCATCATTCTCAAGACATCCGCTCTCCACTTAAGACCCTGGCATCAGCTCCTCATTTTTCCCCTCTCCCACACTCCCTCCTCCCTCATGAACTCTTGATAATTTATAAATCATTATTTTGTCACATCTTGCACCGTCTGACGTCTCCCCTCACCCACTCTTCTGCTGTCCACCCCCCAGAGATTTTTATCTGTTCTACTTTGTTATTGTTGTTATTCTTGGGCAATGTGTTTTGCTTTTAATGTTTTTCTGTTTATGAAGTCCAGGACAGGTAAACCTAAAGAAGCCGTAACTGGATTAACAGTCTCCTGTGGGAAAAGCAGAAGCGGTGAGGGAAATGAGCAGCTAGTAACAGTGAAAACAAGAAAGAAGAAAATGTTCTAAGAGTGACTGCAGAGCTGACTGTCCAAACATCCACAATCGAACGGAACTATCGAATTGCATGATATGTGGATTAAATGCCAATAACACTGTTTCAAGAAGAGAGGCATGAGGGGAGCAAGTTTGAAATCCTTGCCTGACATGGCAGTGGTCATGCCGTAGCCAGACCAGAGACTGAAGCAAGAAGACCATGAGGCAGAGCAGCGGAGCAGTGTCAAGATCATGGAAGGGGAAGAGGCGCTCTGGGTTGGCTTCCTGGCCCATGGACAGAGGCAGAGGACATGGAACCACGCAGACGAGAGGCTGAGGATCTGAGGGTGGCTTGACCATAGGTGAACTGGCTGAGAATAGGTGTTACTGTGGACCAATGGACTAGATCATGGTTTGTGACAAGCTGTTAACTTTCCTAATAAATCCCCCCAATAGGGAGGATTGTCTGCGAGTTTCTGTGTGCTCCTTGAAAGAAATTATTGAACCCAACAGAAAAGTAGAGAATTATTGAAGGAATGTTTGCTGTCAGAATAGGGTAAAACATGATAGAGGGTAGAGGCATGTCTGGTCTCTGCTTTGTGGCAGTCGGCCTTGGGCTAGTGTGGCGATGGATTCTCCTCTCTCTGTAGTCAGATGTGGCTCCCCTAGGAGTACTCAGAGGAGGTCAGATCTGGCACCCACATCTTGTTCTCGGATTCCACTAAGTACACGAGGAAATGGAAATGTGTATCATTGAACTTTCTCATCATTCCATAGCAGTTATGTGGCCAATTCAAAATCCAAGTCTAAGTAGTCTAGCATTAGACCTTTTTCATAATGTCTAAGCATTTCCCACCCCCTAGAAAAAAAACCAACAATTAACAAAGGTATGGGCCCTCAGATTGGGAATGTGCCATACATCCAAATAGGCTAAACTAAAAGAAATCCATACCCAGCAGGTTCTCAGTAGTGCATCTGCTGAATGCCACAGACAGAGGCTGAAAAAAGATGGAACAAAGTGGCAACTTGTCATGTAGTGCAGAGCAATAAGATCTTAAAGGTGCTGAAAATTAACCATTCATCAAGAAGTAGACAGCAACACGGGGGGAGGGGGAAGGGGAAAGATCATTTTCCAGAAAAAGAGAAATGAGTTTCTTAAGAGATTTATGCATTTTGAGATTCCAAAAGAGCGCATAATTTAAAATATTGTCAAGCAAAGGAAATTATAAGCATATTATACTGTTTTCAGCTGCTTACTCATGGAGAATTTACTGACAAGAGTTCCATGGTTTGGTAACATTTCCATGATCATTTGAGTATCACCTCATTGGGGCAGATTAAGTTTTCATTGGCTTATTTGTGGACATAGATGGCCAGATCTTTCTCCCTAGTCTTTCTTGCCTGAAACCCCCTCAGAAGTGTGTTTTTAAAGGACACAGTGCTACTGACTGATATTGGAGAATTGGCCTGGAATTGAACGAAGGTTTTCCACATAAGGGCATGAATTCTCCCACTGAACCACCAATGCCCTATAATCTTAACATAATCATGCCCAACTTGAGAGTATTACAAAATAACAACAAAATGAAGAGCAAAAACACCATGGCTTTAAAATGTTCCTGGATAAATGGAGCACATATGGTTTTGTATGAGTGTGTGTGTGTGTGTGTGTGTGTGTGTGTATGAGTGGGTGTGATTGATTGACATTTACTTATCCAAAATCCCTTGAATTGTTTAGGTAAAAGGTAATATATATTGATTTAACGTACTTTTTGTTCAGTGACATATGCAAGTTTAAATCTGAGTAAACACTTTAAAAATATGAAATGGAGTGTTACCTTTTAGTTAGCTAGTGAATGGTTTAAAATCAGGAAAGGTGTGTGCCTATACTGTATCCTTTCTCCACATTTATTCAATCTGTATGCTGCCCAAAAAATCTGAGAAGCTAGACTACCTGGAGAGCAGCATCACCGTACCAGGTTTTACGGAAGGCTCATTAACAACCTATGCAGGTGGCGCGATCTTGTTTGCTGAAAGCAAAGGACTTGAGAACTTAACATGATCAGAGTCTGTGGCCTTCAACGTGTATTAGACATTACTGTAAAGAAAACAAAACTACTAACCAATAGGCCAATCAACACCTTCATCATAAGCAGATCAAAAGTTTAATTTTACTTGTATCCACAATCAATATTCATAAAACCAGCAGTCAAGGAAGCAAATAATATTGCAATATTGAAAAAATCTGCTGCAAAAGACCTCTTTAAAGTCTTAAAGAGTCAAGATTCCACACTGAGAACTAGGGAATTCCTAAGTCAAGCTACGGTAGTTTCAACCACGTCCTGGGCATGTGAAGGCTGGGCCATGAAGAAGGAAGACTTATGAAGAATCGATGTGCTTGAACTGTGATTTTGGTACAGAATATTGGATATAAAATGGACTTAGAGGACAAACAAATGTGTGTTTTCACAAAGTACAGTTAGAGTGCTACTTAAAAGCAAGGATGAAGGCTAGACTTCATTTCATATTTTTGGACATGTTATCACAATGTCAGCTAAAAAGAAGAAGATCTCCAATGAGATGAATTGATTAGGTGCCTGCAACAATGAACTTAAAAATAACAATTATGAGAATGGTGTTGGACAGGGCAGTGCTGACTTCTATTGTTGTGTTGAGTGTAGTTCTGTTGACTTTGAGTCAGAAACAACTTGAAGACACCTACCAACAACAACAACAACATAGCTTCCAAATAACAAAAGGAAAACCATATAGAAAAACAAGTCAATAAATAAGGGGGGGGGGGAGAAACATGAGGATGACAACCCAAATCCCATAAGCCAGAAATTCAAGGGTGAAAATAAATCCAGACACATCTACTCACTACCATCAAGAAGTGTGGTTGATATGAAGAGATGAAGTAGAGCTCCCTCCGAGAGTTATGGAAGCTGACTTAGTTCCACATCTTTCACCTTTGAGATAGCAGGTGGGTCTCAAACATTGATCTTTCAGTTAGCATCCCAGTGCTGACCCCTGGGTCAGCAAAATTCCTTCCATGTATATTAGCACACACACCGCTCTTTCCAGTAGCGAAACAATTAAAAAAAATCTTTCTACAGAATCATCATTTAGATTTCTTGACCCTCATTTTTGTTCACATGTCAACACATTAATGCGAAAGAGCACAAATGACAGATGAAACAGTTATTAATCAGACAAGACTAGTACAGGATCAAGAGGAAGTTGGTCAGAGAGGACAAGGGGATATTGCCTGGTTTAAAATCAGGAATGGTATGTTTCAGAGTTGTATCCTTTCACCATCCTTAATTCAATTTGTATGATAAGAAAATAATGGAGGAAGCTGGGCAATATGAAAACAAGTGGCATTAAGAAATGAGGAAAGCTTTTTTTTTTAAACAGGCAATATACAGATGATACAATGTTGTTTGGTGTCATCCAGGTGTTGCCGACTCCGAGCAGTCCGACATAAAACAGAACAAAACAAAGTACTGCCTTCTCCTGTGCTCTCCCTCAATTGTCCTTATGTTTGGGACCAATAATGAAGCCATGGTGTCAGTCATCTTGTTGAAGTTCTTCCTCTCTCACATTGCCCCTCTACTTGACCAAGCATGACGTCCTTCTCCAGGGACTGTTCTCTCCTGACCACATATGTGAGATGAAGGCTCTCCATCCTTGCCTCTAAGGAGCATTCTGGTTGTACTTCTCCCAAGACAGATGTGTTGGTTCTTTTGGCAGTTGATAGTGGTTTCAATAGCCTTGGCCAGAGCTACAATTCAAATGTGTCGATTCTTCTTCCGTCTTCCTTATTCAATCAATGTCCAATTTTCATGTGCATATGAGGCAACTGAAAATACCATGACTTTGATCAGACATGTCTTAGTCCTTACAGTAGCATCCATGCTTTCCAATGCTTTAAAGAGGTCTTATGCAGCAGATTTTCCTAATGCCCTGCATTCTTTGGACTTTTGACTGCTGCTTTCATGAGCATTGATTGTGGATCCCAGCTAGGCAAAATCCTTGACAACTTCAATATCTTCCCGATTTATTATAATGTATAAAGTATTGGCACAGTGAGTATTTTCATCTTCTGTGCATTGAGTTGTCATTTGTACTGCAGGCTGCAATCCTCGATCTTTGTCAGCAAGTGCTTCAAGTCCTCACTTTTAGCAAGCAAGGTTGTATTATTTGCACATCATAGGTTATTTATAAGCCTTCCTCAATCCTGATGCCAGGATCTCTGATGATTTTCTCAGCATACAGATTGAATAAGTTTGGTGAGAGGACACAATCCTGATGCACATTTCTCCTTATTTTAAAGTATGCAGTATGCTGCTCTTGTGCATGATCTACGTACAGGCTCTGAATGAGCACAATGCAGCATTCTGACAATCCCATTCTTCTCAAGTCCATCTACCGTTTTTCATAGTCCACAGAGTTGAATGCTTTAGCATACTGAATTAAACACAAGTAAACAGCATATTTCTTTAATCTATGTTTTCAGCAAAGATCCATCTGATAATAAGAATATTTTCCCTAGCTCCATGTCCTCTTCTGAATCTGGCCTGAACCTCTGGAAATTTCCTCGAAATGTACTGCTGCAACTGATTTTTGATGGTCTTCAGGAAATTTTTGTGTTGAAATTAATGAAATTGTTCTATAATTTGAGCATTTGGTTGGATGACATCAATCAGTTGGCTAAATGTCTGCCTTACAATTTCTTGAGCTAGCTGAGTGAGCGGGTCTAGTACTTCATTCGATTTTTGAAACATTTCAGTTGATATTCTACTAGTTCCTGGAGCCTTGTTTTTGGCGAATACTTTAAGTGCTCTCTTAAGGAATACACAACAACATTTTTTCACAATTGAACCAATAGACAATGTCACAATAAACTTGAGAGACGTTTGAAGTTGTCAAGCATTTGATCTTACTTAGAAGCACAATTAATACTCATAGAAGCAATAGTCAAGTGATCAAATGACACATTTCTTTGGGAAACTATTCAACATAAGACCTCTTTAAAGTATTAAAGAGAAAAGATGTTATTTGAAGACTAAGGAGCCTCTGATATACACTGTGGTAAGAATAGTGAATGTATTATGTTTTGCCAGAAGAAGTAAGTCTGTTTTGGAAGAAGTACAGCTAGAATGTTCCTTAGAAACAAGGGCAGCGAGACTTCATGTCACATCCTTTATTCATGTTATCAGTAGGAATCAGTCCTTGGAAAAGGTCATCATGCTTGGCAAAGCAGAGGGTCAGCGAAAATGTGGAAGATCCTCAATGAGAAGAATTAACCAAGTGGCTACAACCAAGGGCTCAGACATAACAATTGCAAGTATGGCTCAGGGTTAGCTAGTTGTGGCAGTTAGACTTTAAGTCAACTTGAATTTGTGTGAAATTCGGGATGGAATATAACCTGCCAATCAAGTCAAAGCCTGATGATGCCTCCTTGAGGGTTGATATGAGATTATTTCTTGATATGAAGTTATTTCTTATGTCTCTGCTTTTGTTTCTCTAGACAACTCAGCCTAATATACCGGTGTCTATGCACAGGGCCCCTATGAGTTAGAACAAAGGCAAAGGCAACTAACAACAGTGTGAAGGACATTGCAGAATATCGGTGAGAAACTGGAAGACCCTCAAGAAGATGGATTGATACAGTGGTTTCAATAATGAGCTCAAACAGAATCACCAATGTATGGATGGCACAGAATCATGCAGTAGTTTGTTGACTCAAAGGCATCTAATAACAACTAGGGTTAGATATGCTTTAAAAATGATCAAGTCAAAAACTGATCAAGTCATCTAAAATATGAAACACTTCTACACTTACATGTATTGAGCATCGTGACTTAAAAATTAGAGCAAAATTGGCACAAGGAACATATTATATATCAACACAATTGGAAATTTTAACACCTTGCTTTTAGTAATAAGTTAAGTGGACACACCAAATCATAGATAAACGTTATTTATACATAGGAAATCCATGAGACTCATTAGATTTATTCATATGTAATATATGATGCAGGGTTCTTGGATAATAATCTTCTTAAGCTCATGTCTAAAATTTTAGCATGTTTCAGTAAATTTTGCATTGTTAAGCCACATTCTCTATTCAGAATTTAATTGATTTAAAACCCATAAACAGAAAAAAAGATCAATAAATTTGGAAATTGAAACACATTTCTAAGACAAATGTAAACAGGCATTTCACGGTAAATAGGAATGGTCAATCAACACAAAAAAGATTCTAAGTATCACAAGATTTATGAAAATGCAAATGAAATCTCCACTGAGAAACTGAGTGACATGTATATATTTTAAAATATGACAATGCCATGCATGTAGGGCAAATGAATCTTTTAATATCCTCTACAGGCAGGATTATATATTGATGTAACCACTTTGGAAAAGTGGCATTTTGGGTAATCATGAGGTAATGTTGAGGATATGTAAATCTTCCCACCCTGCAACTGCACTCCTGGGTATCTGCCTGCCAGAATGTCCTGCACATGTGCAAGAGGCATGCACAAAATTCACAGACTCATTCTTTCTAAGATCACACTATATCCTTTAGAAGGAACATGGATAAGTGAGAGCATAAAGATGAGTGAATCTCACATTATTTTGAGCAAGCATGGGTGTAACAGAGAATAATTAAGGTATGATATCATCTACACAAGTTGTGAAATCAAGCAAATATTAAGAACATATTCTTTCTTCAGGGATGCACTTATCAAGCAAAACTGAAAGTATATGAGAATAAAATATACAAAATTTCAATGATGTTTTATTGCTGGCGGTATTAAGAGTGTGATGCAAAAAACTGGGGGAACACTGAAAATTACCAAGTTAATAGAACCGTCATACTACTGAAACTGTGCAGTGGGCTCACTAGTGTTAATTTAATTGTGTTTCATATCTTATGCATATATTTTATCCATATCTAGTTCTTCGTATGATAAATTATTGATACATAGGAAAATTCAATATTTTACCAACTTAAAATGCTCCTTTAGAGGCAAGCATGAAGAAACTTCATCTCAAGTACTTTGGGCATGTTTCAGGAAAAACCAGTCCCTGAAGAACATCATTCTTGGTCAAGTAGCAGGGCATCAAAAAAGAGGAGGATCTCAAATGTGATGGATTGACACAAGGCTACACCGATGCGCTCAAGCATAAGAACAATGGTGAAGACGGAACAGACCTGGGTAGTATTTTGTAGATAGAGTTGCAGTGAATCAGAGTTGACAATACCACAGGCACTACAGACCACATACAGATATCACTGGTTTTGCTTCTCAAGAGAACTCAACCCAAGACAAGTTCATTGTCATAGCTATCCACTGTGTAAAAGGGAATCACACCCACTACTGTTAATCTTCATTGTAATCTTTTACTCAATGACTGTTTCCAGATTGCTGAAGCATCATCCTCGTTTCTGAACTTTGCTTGGGACAGACTGATCCCTTCATCCCATCTGCATTGTGCTTCACCTTCTTCTCTTGTCTATTACTTCTGACCTCACTCCCAAATGAACTCCCCCTCCCTGTAAGGAATCCGATTCCTAGAGTATTGGCATAAGGCACTGTCTCCTTGATGAACTTTTAAAATTTTTAGTTTATTGGGGACCCCTACAACTCTTATCAAAATCCATACGTACGTCAATTGTGGTAATCACATTTGCACATTCGTTGCCCTCATCATTCTCAAAACATTTGCTCTCCACTTAAGCCCCTGGCATCCGCTCCTCATTTTTATCCCCTCGCTCCCCACTGCTCTCTCCCTCGTGAATCCTTGATAATTTATAAATTATTGTTTTGTCACACCTTACAATCTTATACCTTCAGAGCTCACACTCTAAGATCTTGGTTTCTTACTTTTTGTTTTAGAAAAGTTTATTTGAAGTTTATTTAACATATGATTTGCAAATTAGGCCATACTTCTGACAAGAGAGTCAAAGAGTTTCCAAGACGGAGAGATTCTCTAAAGACTCTTTTTCACTTTGAGTCCATTGTTGGTTTGGGTTTATTTTAATTCTTTTATTGGAGGCTCTTACATCTCTTATCACAATCCACACATTCCTCCAGTGTGTCACGCACATTTGTACGTATGCCGCCATCATCATTTTCAAAGCATTCTCTTCCTACTTGTGCTCCTGATATTAGCACCCCATTTCTTCCCCCTCCCTCCTCCAACCCCCTCCCTCACGAACCTTTGATAAGTTACAGATTATTATTTTTATATCTTACATCATCCTTCGTCACCACTCACCCACTTTTCTAATCTTGGTTTCAAATGGTAATGATCTAGTGGGTTATTTTCTATGAGTTTGAGTTTGCTAAGCGTCACCTCATTTCATCCTCAAATCTCCTCTGGGTCGGTACTAAGAGAATATGGTGACCCAGGGAGGATACATTGCTTGCCATTTGCATGTATTATACCTGGACTAAATATGATCAGTTTTCACTGAATTCATTCCAGCTCATGAAGACATCATGTGTGTCAGAGTAGAACTATGTGTTGCTGGTTTTTCAATGGCAACCTTTCTTCTGAGCTGCCCATAGGCAGACTTGGGTCCCAACATTTCAGTTAAGAGCTTAGTGCATTAACCATTTGCTCTCCTCTGGGACCCCTCACTCAGGTGAGTCTTCTAGGAAGAGATGAGAATTTCAACCTCCAAACATTCTTTCCACACAAGTCTGACAAAAGCCACAGAATGCGGCATCTGATGGTTTTTAATCCACGGCCGAGGAAAGGACACTGAGTACGGTTCTCATTAATGATACAGAAAGCTCTTGACTGTAAACCTTGTTTCTCTGAGATGGGGATGGCTATGATCCTGTGCCAGAATTTTTTAAATACTTCCTGCCATTCTGCATCATTTTCTTGGACTGAGTTGAATGCGTCTGTCTTTCAATCTGTCTTTATCTGGAATATAACTAGTCATAATTCCTTGACATTTGTGTCTAATGCTTTCCCATAGTCTTACTGCTGAGTGATATGCCCCACACCTTTTCTGGGTTGGTCCTTTTGCTTGGTTTCTTGGGAGAGGATAACCCAGGGGTTGAAGTTGTCATTTGAACTGTCTTCTTGTCTAAATTATTTAGCCTTTGTAACACAATGTTATTTTGTGAGCATTTTTCTCATGCTATTAGCTATTATTGGGCCATATAATTTCTGTACTAATTAGTTACTATCTACCTATTGATAGACACAGGCATTGTGTATGTTCTTTCTGAAAAGTTATTTTAATAGCTGAGTGCATTAACCATTTGCTCTACCCTGGGACTCCACACTCCCAGATAATATGGTACATACATTTATATCTAATTTGTTTCTAATTGTTGATTTGGCAAAAACTCAAACTAAACTGACTGTCATCGAGTGGATTCTGACACATCATTACCATATCAGGGCTTCCTTTATATAGAGTCATGCAGATAAGTTCAAAATCATTTTTTTAAATTAAAAAGTAATCAAATTGGGGTTCTACTTTTAATAAACATAAAATAATTTGTAAAAAGAGGAGTGCTAAAAGAAAAAAGAGTGTGGTGTATTTTATGATACATGTGTTTATAGGTGAAAGAGGAAATGACTTGATATGGGCAGATAGTGCAGGGGTAATGGATTATTTAATATGATTATCCTAGCCAAAGTCTCTAATTCCCACCAAGCACCTCTCCCTGCGTGGATCTGGTAAGATGATTGGGGAAGATATAGATCAAATTCACTTGTTAGTAATTATGAACAAGATTCCCTAGAGAAGAATCCTGCTGTGCATAAAATGAACCCTCTGAGAAGCAGGAGGACGGGCTCCTCCTCTGGACCTGAGATCCCCATACAGTGATCTCGTGGATCCAGATGACAGCCATCTCATCAGAGGAGCACCAGCAGAACCAGGATCCAGAACACTAAGAAGAATGACGGACCTTTCAACCCATTGAGCATGTTAAAATGAGTGATTTTGTGTAACGGCCCATTTGAGGAGTGGGGTGCCTCTGGGCACTTAATTGGGGACGTTAGACTGGCTGATCTTCAGAAGTAGAGCTGAGTGACTTTGGCCTGGGTCGTACTGGAGTGGGGGATCTCTGGGCACTTCCAGGAAGCTAGGTTTGCTGACCCATGGAGCTTGAGCTGAATTCCTCCAGGTTAAGGCTGAGGGCAGAGTGGTATGCCCCTTTGGGCATTTATTAGCACACATGAAACGTTGTTACATGTCTTGGTAAACACCCATCCTGAGCATTTATCATGGGCATTACAATTTGTTAACTTCCTAAATAAACTCGTAGATCATGAATTTTGTCTGTGAGTTTCTGTGTAACGACTACGATGGATGTTAGGAACTATAAAGGTAAAATAGTAGACACTAATTAAGTCAGTAGGTAGATAGATGGCCAGGGATGAGTCGGGGAGGATGAGAACAGATTGTGATTCTCCTTAAAAGAGGAAGTTTTGATTTGATGTGAATTTTTTGGGAAGCCATAGTGTTTTTGAATTAGTGATTGATATGAGAAATATATATTTAAAATCTTGAAGAACTAACATTGACTATGTCCTTGCTACATGCCCCAAAGTCCAAGTACTGTACATGGACCCCTGCAGATCCCCCACATAGTTGCTGTGAAAATGCCTTCCAAACCTAGGTGTTTGGTGTAAGGAGAAGAATCTGTCAAAAGCACAAGCCAGGTTCTATTTTTGGTGTGTATGGCTCATTCAGAGGTGACATAAAAAAGTCAGCTAGCACAAATAGTTCAGGAAGCCAGTGGGTTACCCTACCCGCCCCCTCGCTTCCTTTCACAGCATAAGCCCAGGAAGAATGCTTATACTCAAACA
Source organism: Tenrec ecaudatus (assembly GCF_050624435.1). Classification (NCBI taxonomy): domain Eukaryota; kingdom Metazoa; phylum Chordata; class Mammalia; order Afrosoricida; family Tenrecidae; genus Tenrec; species Tenrec ecaudatus. The sequence continues at coordinate 203,673,679 of NC_134532.1, forward strand.
AAACAAAAACCAAGTGCATGGTCGTCTTGTCTTTTCCTGACTTATATGGACCCAATAGAACAGGCAGAACCATTCTTATGAACTTTTGAGACTGTAACTACAGAATTCAAAAGATTCACCCTTCATTCTTGGAGGGTCTTGGTGTTTTTGAACTGCTTACCTTGTGGTTAATAGCCCAACACATTACCCACGACACCACCAGGGCACTTCAGGGTTTATATAGCATACAAAGTATCCATTTAATAACGTGGTAATGAATTGAAAATATAGCCACTGAAAACAGGAACAAAATTGAAAAAATACTGCTTAAGGGATCTCACAATTGCCTGTTGTTCTGGTCAGGTGCCAGGCAGTTGCTTCTAACTCATAGTGACCCTAAGCCCCACAGAAGACAATAGTGCCCGGTCCTGAGCGAGCCGCACAATTGTTCTTATGTCAGAGCCTTCTTCTTTTTCGCTGCTCCTCTACTGTGCGATGCATGATGTCCTTCTCCAAGGACTAGTCTCTCCTGACATGTTCAAGTACATGAGTCCCAGTCTTGCCAATTGCCAAACAAAATTGAAAAACAAACTCACTGCCATCAAGTGGACGCTGACTCATAGCCACCCTGTAGGACAGGGTTGAACTGCCCCTGTGTGTTTCCGAGACGGAAACTCTTTACCAGAGTAGAAAGCTTCACCTGGCCGATGAGGTGGTTCTGACCTTGCAGTTAGCTACACAGTGTAACCAGTATGCCACCAGGGCTCATGACGGTTAAAGTATGATTTTGTGAATGTCAGCCAATCAGAATATTTTCCGTGTAAATTCTTGAATTGCTCACACAATTGCAATACAATTCACATAACTGGAGTACTTGGGTGAACCCCTGAGAAGTGCGGTCCAATGGATTCTACATTCCTTCTAGTCCAGTGGTTCTCAACCTGCTCACGACCCTTTTGGGGGTTGAATGATTCTTTCACAGGGGTCGTTTAAGACCATCAGAAAACCATATTTCCTAATGTCTTTAGGAATCGAGATGCTGCTCCTCTATCCATCTCCAGGTAGGTGTCAATTAGCCCTTCAATTAGCCCACATGCAGACACGCCCACCTACGAGTACCTGGCATGAAACTGTTACCCATGGTACACCATGCTTCAAGACAAAAGGTCATTTATTTGTAATTCGAAATAACTATTTCACAATCTATAATTACATATTGTTTTTGTGATGAATCACTGTGCTTTAATTATGTTCAATTTGTAACAATGAAAATACATCCTGCCTTTCAGATAGTTACAGGACGATTCATAAAGTAGCAAAATGACAGTCATGAAGTAGCAATGAAAACAATGATATGGTTGGGGGGTAACCACAACATGAGGAACTGTCTGAAAGGGTCTCGGCACTAGGAAGTTAGAGAACCACAGTTCTAGACAAACTCTGCATTACTTTTAGCAAAGGCTCCGGTTTGCTCTTTGACATGTTATTGCTTTTTAGTGACTTACCAAGGCTCCACAATTAAAATGTTACAAAATATCTGTAGTGCTCATAATGCCCACTAACGTTCTCCTTTCCTATTGTTTCCCACCAAATCAAAACATAAAGCAAGAACAACAATGAAGCAAACAAGGAATTTTCACTGTGCAGATATGTTGTTTTTTCCCCCAAGACCAATCCCCCCCCCCCCCGCCCCGAATTTTCATGGAGGATAGCAGGAACCACTGAAGTGTTAATGCTTTTAAAGAGCATTTGAGATGTCATCAAAGGCAAAGAATTTAACATTATTCTATCTGTACTTGTTACTTAAGCAAAAGTAACCTGATGCTGCCTGATTATGCCTCTTGAAAACATTAGGTTTTCAACACTACACCTAGTCCTTACCGGTACATAAATCCATTTCAAGCATGCCACTGTGTGGTTACTCTTGTTTTGTTTTGGTTTTATTTTGTTTCATAAAATAAGTGCATATTTGAAAACAAAACTCTAGGAACAGACTTTATAGACTCTTCTGAGTGGTGTTTCAGAACAGAATTACTTGGTCATGGCTGTTTCTCATGTAGATCATTACTATGATTGCCATTATTTATACATGCTCACTGTCTATGCTAGTGCAACCTCTCCATAGGAAAACCATGCTGCATGGTCATGTGAACGACAAAGAAACTGTCTAGGGATAAAAGAAAAAGTCGTGTGGAAGGCAGGGCTAAATTGCTAACAGTTGGGGACCAAGAAGTTTAAACTTAACAACAATTGACTTCTATTTCTGTATTCTGAGTAATTGGCAGTGCTGGTTTTTATTTTAAGTGGAAATCGGAAATACAAGAGATGGCTAAAAATCTCAATGATCAGTGATGAGGAGTTAATCATCACAACATAGCATGACTAACTCTTTTCAAGGGTACCCAGATAAACTGTGCTTTGCTAATAAGCCGGACAGCAGTCGGTTCCAGAAGGACTGTCCTCTAAGAATAAGCTTCAGATGGAAGGATGAGAGAAAGTTTTATGAAACAAAATTGGTGAACAGTAAACAAAGCCTTTGAAACTGAGAACCCTTACATCACTTACGAAAATATCTCGGCAGTACTTTCTTGCCTAATTCCATGTCATGCCATTAGGATTGGTGTTCAGTTTTCTTTCATTTCTAACTCTCACATATAAGCTTTTACCCATGCTTGTTTCCTGCTTTGCCGATCTTCTCTTCCATCTTTTTTTTTTTATTAATACTCTCGCTCGGAATCAAGCCAATGATTGCCATGCCACCGTACAGATAGACTCTCCCTCACTCTCTTTTTAAAATTTCCATCTACCCAAAATACACTGCCAACATTAGCTCATTTGCCTGCTCGTCTCTCTATTCACCTCTGTGTTGGTAAAATAGGTGGTTCCTGGAAAAACTCCATTATCTATGACTTCCCTGCTTATAGGAACATTTTGAAGTCCTCTCCTATAGAGAAGTCATGTGGCATCCAGAGCACAGGCTCAGGCTCAGGTTTCAGAATGCTAAGGTTTGCATTGGTTATGTCATTCATTAGTAATATGATGTTGCTGGGCACCATTCAGTTGATTCAGACTCATGGTGAGCCCAGGAAAATACCATAGAATGGACCCAAAATGTTTCCTGGCCCCAAGTCTTTATGGAGTACATTATGAGATCTTTTCTTTCACCACGCTCCAAGGTGGAGGGAAATCACCAAGTTTGGGACCAGCTGCTGAGTATTTTACATTGTGCCACCAGAGAGGCCTCCACTGTGAATCTGAGATAAAATTATTTCTAGAACACAATGAATTTGGATTGACACCATGAGTTACAAACTCAACAAGTGGATTCATCAATGAACACAGGCATGACTCATGACTGGGCAGCTTTTCATTTTGTTGAGCATCGAGAGGATCATTATGAGTGGGAACCAACATGTTGGCATCTAACAATAACAACAATGCTTACTCTTTAGCTTCACTGTCGATTTATTTATTTTACTCATCATTTTATTGAGGAGCTCCTACTAATCTCATGAGACTCCAGCATTCAATTATGTTTAGCATGCTTGGACATATGTCGCCATCAACATTTCCCAGACATTTTCTTTCTACTTGAGCCCTTGGTGTGTGTGCGTGTGTGTGTGCGTGTGCGTGTGTGTGTGTGTGTTTGACCTAGGGTTTGAACTGCTACTTTGTTAGCTGTCCCATGACCCCACCAGGGCATTTTCGCTCATCTGTGTTGTTCTTAGAGGCCTCCAGTTCATTCCAGCTCTGTGTACTAGGGGATGAAGTACTTCTTTGTCCTGGTATCCCCACTCCCCCTACCCCCCAGTGGTTGCTATGTTTGAGCTCAGTGTGGCAGACACTGTGCCAATTCATCTCCCTGCGGGCCTGCCTCTTCTTCACTAGCCCTCTGTGTTGTCCAGCCTGAATCTCTCTCTAGGAACTGCTCACTCCTGACAGTCTGTCCAGAATGCATCAAAGGAAGTCTCTCCATCTTGGCTTCTCAGGAGCATCCTGCTGTACTTCTTCAAAGACAGGATTTCATTGATCGAATGATCTTCATTTCTAGAATGAAGATAGATCTTCATGCATAGAAAGGAAGCATCATTAAACCCCTTTCGTGTGGCTTCTCTTGGAGTTAGAGGGGAGGCATACCATAAACAAAGAGTGAAAGAAGGCACGGAAACAAAAACAAGAGTATCTCTGGATTCATGGTGAGCCAATGGATGTCTGACTAAGCGTGTGCTCTAGAAGGTTTGTACTTGATGAGTTCTCCAGAAGCAGATTGCCAGGTCTTTCCTCTGTGGCTTTCTGAGTGAATCTTTCAGGGACTCTCTGCATAAATTAGCTATAATGTCTGTATTTCAATTATAATAGACAATCCACTATGTTTTTTCCTGGGGATATAATGGTGACAAAAGCAAAGAAGAAATGATCTTTTCAATCCTCATCAACCTTCTCTCCTTGTGAAGGAGGTAGGTATGAATCAAGGTATCTTGGAAATCAGTGTACAATATCAGCAGTGGTGCCAGGGGAATGTAAAGTGGATTCGATCTATCAGGTTAGTGAGGAGTGAATGTCTTGGGGTGTGCTGAATATGAAGAGGAAGGACAATGAATGAGTCCACATCAATTAGGCCCAAAGGCAAGTGGATCGTGAAAACTGGGGGAGTAATGTTGGGAGGAACCAGGGTGGGTGTGATTGAAGCCAATATGTTTTGTGCACAGAGTGCAAAAGGGGGCTGGAGAGACCAATGGCGACTAGCACTTCCGGCCAACTGATGGGAAAGGTGAGCACCTGTGAGCCTGACACGAGCACATTGTCTGCCGTGAGCAATACGGTTGCAGAGGGGCCTGGTTGCCTGAAGATGAGCATATTAAGAAGTTCTTTTCATAATCTAGTTCAAGTGAAAAATATTGAGTTTGCATTAAGATCGTCATCGTCAAGATGAAGAGAAGTTGGTGGAGAGATATTTACAAAGCACAATTGCCAGGTCTTGCAATGAATTGTATTCACTGTCTACAGAAGAGGGGATGTGACTCGGGTGAGTCAGGTGTTGGGCTGCTTAGAACTGGACATTGATGTTCCCTTTCACTAACGCTGCTCAGACAGGAAAGATGGAAGGTCCTGCCCAAGGTGTCTAGTGATGCTGCAGCAGACACCACACAAATGGCTGACTTTCATAAATACATTATTTTCCTCAGATCCCACGGTTTTACTCACTGACATGGAGTTGATCTTGATTTATGGTGACCCTGTAAGACAGAGTAGAACTGCCCTTGTGGATTTCTGAGACTGCAACTCTTTACTAGAAAAGGACGCCTCATTTTTCTTTCACAGAGAGGTTAGTGGTTTAGAACAGCTGACCTGTGGTTAAAAGTCCAATTCTTAACCACTGTGCTAGCAGGGCCCCTCAAGGTAAGAAATCCAAATTCAGGCCAACAAATTAAGGAAAATGCTCTCTTTCAGTATCTGTGGGCCCAGTGTTGCTTTACTATCTCTTATTCTTTGGTATTAATTTTCCCTTCAGTCTAGGACAGTGGTTCTCAACCTTTCGCATGTTGTGATCCTTTAATACAGTTTCTCATGTTTTGGTGACCCCCACCCCCAACCACAAAATTATTTTTGTTGCAACTTCCTAACTGTAGATTTACTACTATTATGAATTGGGAGACCCCTGTGAAAGGGTCCTTCAATCCCCAAAGGGGCCATGACCCATAGGTTAAGAACTGCTGGTCTAGAAGGTTCTCAGTGCAGGGGCCCTGGGTTTTAAAACTACTCTCTGCTCTTCTTACTTGGTAGCAGGAGTCCCCTTCTTCTCTTCTGGCTTCTCTGTCTGCTTATCTCTTATAAGATAAAAAGTGATACAGGACATGGCCCAAGAAAGCTCCCCTTACATCAGATCAGGACTGCGGCCTAAGCAAAGTTACTCTATCTCCCCTTCCAATGGATTGGCTGACCCCAACATGGAGAGTTTGCATAAGTACCAGTTCACATCATTTCACCACTGACTCGCTCCTAAGACACATGGCCCAGACAAATTGATGTGTATTGTTTTTAATATTAATAGACAATCCACTGTGTTTTTTCCTGGGGATACAATGGTGACATAAACAAGGAAGAAATGACCTTTTCAATCCTCATCAAACTTCTCTCCTTGTGAAGGAGGAAGGTATGAATCAAGTAATTTTAGAAAGCAATGTAAAATATCATTGACAGCCTTATGTTTGATTTTGGACATTTTGCATTTAAAGTGCCCAATAAAATGTAATCTTAATAATTCTTTTCACTATTGGACTGTTTTTGAAGACTTCAATATTAAATGCATGTTTGAATTCCAAAATTCAATGATTTTTACCACTTTAAAAAGTTCCACTTTCTTCTTCTCTGTGATTTCCCCAACTTACTCTTGATGGGCCTCTCAATTCAGCCAGGCTAATTTTATCAGTATTTAAGGAACATTTAACATGCCCTCTCATCTTCTTTTATCCTATTCATATTTTCTTCCATTTTGGAAATTTGGTTAAAATTAGTCTCCTTCAAGCAGCTTTTCTTGAGTAGCGCATGTGATTGCAATAATAGTCGACTCCCACTCTCATCCCTAAGGCCCAGCACTTTTGTGCTTATTTGCATGCTAATTTGCACTTACTAATATGTGGTTTTAAAAACCATTTTTTACTTATTTTATGTGTGTCTTTCTCCCCCGTCTGTAATATGCACTGCATTCCATCAGGGATCAACCCTTCCATTTCCTTTCTCTTTGCCCTTTATTTCTGAGAACAATTTGCAGAATGCCTAGTAAAGAAAAAAGGAGGTTTTTGTTGTTTGACCAAATTTCCCCAACTGGGTGGGAGGTAGAAAAATGGCTGACTAAGACGTGATGGTTCATTGTCTCAAAGCCACAGAAGTCTTTCATTGCCCTTCTATTCCTGTTTCCACCCTCACATTCTTTTCAATGGGTCGGATTCATCCAGGAAGAGCAAGACATCAGGAATTAATGTGGCCTAGGGGGACAATCGGGAATCTGAGGGGTCACGCAGAAGCCATATCACTGTGCCCTTCCTTGCAGCTGAATCTCTTCATTTGAAAAAAGGAATATTAATATCTGACCCACATGTTCATCCACCATTTCATTTGTCCCTTCAGATGCTGTTTCATGATATTTCTATATAGAAGCTAGCAGCCTCATAAATATACTCACAATCTAAATGTATCTTTCCAGTGGAACTGGTGCTGCTTTCTCTTTGGTAGTGTTTGCACAAGACAGAATGCTCAATGCAGCCCAACTCCACCATGCTGAGAAGCCACTCTAGAACACGATAGCGATTCCCAAACCTCCTAGAGAGGTTAGATGCTGGTGACGCAGAGCCAGCCTCACATCGGAAACTGACACACAGATGAGAACACCCGCAGAGAAACCTGTTTTCACTTTGGAGTAAATATTTTTTTCTCACAGAGAGATTGCTGCGTTGAACAGGAGGAAACTGCCAACATTTAGAGGAAGTTATGCAATTAAAATAAATTAGTCATAGCTGTGATCAAGGGGATTTCTGTACTGCGTTCAAGAAGCTGGGAAAACAACATGACACTGCCCAGGAGAAGCAAAGGGAAACATGACCAACAAAATGCTTGTCCCACTTTACAGAAAAGATTAGTGTGTTGGTGACGATGGGAGGGGATACTGGCACTTGTTAACTATGCCCCCACCAGATGCACACGTTCACCAATCTATAAATCAGGGGATACATTATTTAGTTTGCAGAACCCTCAGCATTGGATAAGTCTGAACATTTTGAAATAACTAGATCAAGGTTTTAATGTTTTACTAACAAGGGAATAGAGTGATCCTAACAGATTTTTTAAATCATACAAGTAGCTATTTCTTCCCCCACTGCCTTATTAATATTCTTTTCCAAATGGACTTTTCAGCTCTAAGGAAAAATCTCAAGAGTGAGAATTGGATTTTTGCTTGGAGAAACAGCTGAAACATATCTCTTGGATGATATCTGTTGAAATCCAAGAGAAAGAGATTTTAAGAGAATTGTCTCTATTTCTCGAATATTCTGTGACGCAGTTGTGGGCTTTTCTCAGGAGAAGGAAACTGATGGGAAGTTGGCAGGCCTGTCAGGAATGCTCTGAGCCCGCCTGGCTGCTGGACGGTCCCCTCAGGCACATCTCTCCTCCGGGCATGTCCTGGGAAGGGAAAACACAGCTCCGGAAGAAAGGAAGGCCTGCTGATTCGACTGTCAACTTCCTCTCGTTCTCTCCCGGTTTCCCACTTGTCCTCGGGAAGTCATGCTCCTCCATAAGCACTCGCCTCAGAGTCTTTCTAAGCTAACTTGCCTCAGGTGGAAACTTTCACCACTATCACGACCTAATATCATTTCCGATGTGTAGTAAAAGAGATGAGCAGTGCTGGTTGGAGGCTAAGTGGTGAAAGAGTCAGAGCTAACCTCTGTCCCTTGCTTCTAAGCAGGGACACCTGAGGTGAGACATGCTTTAATAAGCACCTGGACGCCTTCATCTAGGGTTTGTTGCTGGCAATACTATGAGCTCCCCTCAACACCTCCTGGTTCACGCATCTTCTCAGATTGAATTCTAGCTATTTCTTCGATTGGTACCTTGGGAAAGTCACTGAACCATAGTGAACCTCATGTGTTAAGAATGTGGGTACCAATTGCTGTGACTTTTAGCATGGAGTCTGACTCATGATGACCACCCATTTTTCCGAGTAGCACTGAATTCCATAGGGATTACAGTGACTGCATTATTTTAATTGCCTATTTATTCTGTTAATATTCCTGTCCGTCTTGACCAAAAAAGAAAATCTCTGAACTGGAGTCATGTTCATAATACAGACAACCACAATCTTCCCATCGTTTCTTGTTCCTGTTTCTCCTCCAAGGATGTTAGCAATCATTCAGAAAGCTGGAGGGCTGTTTTTTGTCTCACTTTTAAATCATTCTTACCATTATTATTTTTATTTTGTTTGAACATTCTTTTTTTTAATTACAAGATCATTTTATTGGGCCTCTTACAACTCTTATTACAATCCATCAATTGCATCAGGCATGTTTGTACATGTGTTGCCATCATTCTTTTCTAGACATTTACTTTCTATTGAGCCCTGGGTCTCAGCTCCTCTAACTTGGGTAACAGCCTTCTCATTGGATTGGGATACATCTCTAGCAATGGTAAAGCCTTATCAAATAGGTTACAGTTTCATACAACCAGATATCACAGGTAACAAACAATTGGTCTTAGGACAATGTGTTATTTTTATTTGTGTGACTGTGATCTTAGGGAAGTTAATTGCCAGGCTTTTCTTCTGCTGAGGTCAGGGGTGGGTTCAAACTGCCAACCTTTCCTTTGACCATTGGCACCCCCCAGGGATTTCTGGGATAACTAGAGTGTTGTGGTTGTGGTTAAGTGACCTCCAGTCAATTCCAAGTCTATGTTCAACAGGATGAAATACTGCCTGGTCTTTTGTCCATTTCTGGTCTTGATTTCTGCTTCCATGAGCATTAACTGTGGATCCAAGTACGCTGAAATATTTGAACACTTTATTTATAGTGATGTTGCTTACTAGTCCATGTGTTCATTCAGGTAGACTAGAGAAAAAAATTCATGGAAACTCATGTATATAAGAGAGAACTTGACCCAGTTAAAGTTTATTGTGCCAACCTGGCTAATTGAAGGGCGGAGAGATAAATGGCTCAGGGAGCCTTACCTTTTTAGTTCTTGGATCTCTTGCTTTGTGATAGATGGACTAGGGTGCAGCTGCCTTAGCCAGTTAGCCTGCTTCAGCTGGAAAGGCTCACTTCCTGAAAGACATCCCTGAGAAGCCACATGGACCTACCCTGATGCAGCCCTGGGTGCTGAAGCAGCTCGTGTGGAGACCCTGCCAGTGCTTAGGGGCTTACACAATCACTGATTCGTCTTTCCTCCTGCAGTTGGCATAATTGCATGTGTTATGTGACCTGGAAGAGGACTTTGTGGATTGGTGTTGGACATATGGGTTAATTTGGACTTGTGGGCTTGGGCAGCACTTGTTGGGATGTTTTCTTGATGTGCACTTAACCTTTATATAAAACTCACTCTTATACAAGAGTTTCTGTGGATTTGTTTCTCTAAACTACCAAGACTAACACAGAACTTTATATAAAGAATAATCATTCATTAAGAAAACATCCCAGCCAAGTCCAGATCAAGTCCTTAAGTCTGATATTACCCCGTATGTCTGGTACCAATCTATAAATTCCTCTTCAGACTCACAAAACACATGCAATGATGCCGAATGCACGAAGATTACAGGCCAGTGGGTGCAAAGTCTTGTGGACCCAGTGGTGCTGTAGCATCTCAGCTCTGGCAGAGGTCTCCTCGCGGCTCATCCAGTTCCCAGGGCATGGGGCCTCTCAGAGTAGTGCCATGTATCTTGTCAGTAGAACTTCTCTCAGGGAGTGAGTCCAGGGAAAGAGTCTCTCCTGACGCCAAGTAGGAAATACAGGATTTCCCAGAATCCTCAGGAGAAAGCCATGCCCACAGAGGCCTCATTGGCCGTGACCGGATTGACAGAGTAGACTCCACCCCTTCACTGTTAATTTTTCAAGTCCCAAATTGACACCAAATTATGTAACTACTGTAGATGAGTTGTGAAAAAATTTGTTTTCTTTATATTGAGATTGAAACCATCTTGAAGGATGCTATTTTGATCTTCATAGTAAGTCCTTTCAGTTTTCTTCCTTTTGGCAGTTACATAATCTGTTGTCAATTTGAGGCTAAAGAGTGAGGGGTGGAATTTAGCCTGTCAATCAGATCGCAATTTGATGACTTCATTTGGAGGTGCTAAGGAGATAAATAACTTGTTGGAGATGGGTCACACATTCACTCCCTGGGAAACATTTCTGACCAGAAGCTACATGAAGCTACCAGATGCAGCCAGAGCCCTGGGAGCTGGAGGAGCCACATAGAGACCCCTGCAAGTGCTGAGATACTTACAATGCTGCTGGATCTACAAGACTTCCCACCCACTGGCCTGTGTTCTTTCTGTATTCCGCATAATTGCATGTGCTTTGTGAGTCTGAAGAGGAATTTATGGATTGGTGTTGGACAGATGGACTAATATTGGTCTTAAGACTTGATCTGGGATGTCTTCTCAATATTCAATTGCTCTTGTATATAAAGCTCTTTCTTATACACAGTTGAATGTCTCTGAATTTGTTTCTCTAGTCAGCCCCCACTAGTACATTCCCTTAGGCAGGTAAAGGTGAGTCTGTTATTAGTGTTAGGGATATGGAGTCAGTCCCCACTCCAGACACCCTATCCACAACCAGAACTAAATACCACCCGGCCCCATGCCATCCTCAAAAGTGTTCTTATGTTTGAACTCATTGTTGTAGCCACTGTTCCAATAATCTTCTTGAGGGACTAACTCTCTCTCTTTCTCTCTCTCTCTTTTTGCTGCCCCTCTATTTCACCAAGCATAATTTCCTTCTCCAGAGATTGGCCTCTTCTGAGAACATCTCCAAAGTATATCAGACAAAGTCTTTCCATCTTTGCCTCTGAGGAGCACTCGAGCTGTACTTCTTCCCAGATAGATTTGTATGTTCTTTTGACAGTGTATGGCACTTTCAATATTCGTCGCCAACATCATCAGTCAAATACATTGATTCTTCAATCTTCCATATTCAATGCTCAATTGTCTCATGCATATCAGGCAATTAAAAACACCATGGCTTGGGTCATGCACACCTTATTTCTCAAAGTAACTTCCTTGCTTTTCAACACATTAGAGAGGTCTTATGCAGCAGATTTACCTAAGGCAATGCATCATTTGATCTCTTGGTTGCTGCTGGGTGAGTTCAGAGTATTTATATGGCAGGTCTATCAAGAAGTAAGACAGTTTGATAAAAGCACTTACTCGAGTTCTCTGTATGGATTGAGCTCATGGCACCTGCCCAGCACTAAAGTAAATGCTTGTATCAGACAGCAGAGCCTTGCTTGCTGAGAATGAAGAGGACTTGAAGCACTTAGTGATGGAGATCAAAGACTACAGCTTCACCAATAGGTACCCATATTGTATATCACTTCATCTGGGTCTCTCAACCCCAAAAGTCATGAAATCTAAGATATCATGCTCTAGATATTTTTTATTTTTCTCTTACAAACTACTTCACCATAACTCAAAGGTGTTTCCTTGGAGAAATCTCCCATAGAAGATTTAGGAACATTTCTTCCCTTACTACCCGACCATTCCTGTACCAACTATTCCGTGTACTTTCAGCTAAATTGTCACTCTTCTGTTCTTTTTTGGGGAGCGTGTTCCTAGACTAGCTCACCTTCCTCTTTGATATGCTTTAGTGGAACCCTGTAGATTTCTGTCTCAGACTTGATATAATTCCTACTCGTGCCCTTGATTCTCATGATTGGCTCTATCTGATTATGAGAACAGAAGCCATACCTTCTTGTGATGGTTTCACCACTGTGTTGACTGAGTTCAGGATACTGCCTTGCATGTACATTATGAAAATCCATTGACTTGATGAAAAGTCTGTGACCACAGGAAATCTTCATATAATAACTGGGGTTTTTTAATATATTTATAGCAGTAAATCCTCTTTGTAATGGTTGACTCTATAATAATCTTAAATAATTAGGAAGTAACACTTAATTGGGTTCTTTCAGTATAATACATCTGCTTATAGACACTTCATATATTATGAATTTTATTTTCCCCCTTGTGTACATTAGCTCCTCTTGATCTTATCAGTCAGCAAGATTTTTAAAATTTTATTTATTAAATCATTTTATTGAGAGTTTGCACAACTCTTATCACAATCCATACATCTATCCATTGTGTCAAGCACATTTGTACATTTGTTGCCATCATCATTCTCAAAACATTTGCTTTCTACTTGAGCCCTTGGTCAGCTCCTCATTTTCCCCCTTCCCCCCACCTCCTCTTCCTTCCTGCCTCCCCTCCCTTATGAACCCTTGATAATTTACAAATTCTTATTATTTTATCATGTCTTACACTCACTCAGTCAGCAAGATTTTTAACCACCTGTTCCTGGTCCCTGTAAGGCCAATATCATTGGAGCACAACTGGAGTATACCTTAATTCATGCATATGGTTACATCTTCCACTGCCCACCCAAAGCCTTTCTCCCCACTAGTGATTTTGGATGCATACTTAGTTTAGGACATGTGCAGCTTTCATACTTGCCCAACTCTGAAGTTCTGAGAAAAGAAAACCCTACAGGATGAAGAGAAAGCACTAAAAGTCAATGGACCAACAGAGACAAGGTAAAGCATATACAGATTTCTTCCCATCACTCATAGACTGTTCTGAGATCTATTGATTCATAGAGCTCCATAGAGATGGTCCCATTGATGGAGAGATTGGTGGGCATGATACCAGAATGTTTGCAGGTGCCCATTACATAAATCCTCTCATTGAATCTTCTTTCTTCCCTGCTTCATTTCCCTATTACTTCTCTTCTGTTTTCCTGGTAATTAACTCATAAATAAAATCATAGCATAAACTTTTGCCTTTGACATTGTTTTCTGGAGAACCCGTTCTCAGAAATTCATTTGATCCTCCAACTGAATGATAAGATTAAGTATTGTTTTAAATGTTCATCTTGATTTCAATGATTATAATAGAATGTGCAAAGACCCGGAGTCAGAAACCAAAACGAAAAACATGCTCATCATACTTTAAACTTAACACAAGAACAATTTCAAGCTCTAAGCTGAATCAGGATTGAAAGGTTCTATGGGGGAAATATTGAACTAAGCAGGAAGTATCAAAAGAAGATGGGAAAAGTACACAGAGTCATTGAACCAACAAAAATTAGTCAGCATTCAACTATTTCAGAAGGCTGCATATGAGCACGAGCCAATGGCACTGAAGGAAGAAGTTCAAACTGGACAGAAAGCATTATCCAAAAGCAAGGCTCCAAGAATCTATGGAACGCCAGTTGGAATGTTCCCACAAGCTGATGAAGCACTGGAAGCACTCATGCATCTATGCCAGGAAATTTAGAAGTCAGCTCTTTGACCAACTGACTGGAAATTCATATTTGGGCCCATTCCAACAGAATGCTCACACTATAGAACAATATCATCAATATCACGTGTAAGTCAAAGCTTGATGATGGTCATCTAACACTGGCTGCAGCAGCACATTGACAGGGAGCTATCAGAAGTTTGGGCCAGATTCAGAAGAGGGTGCGTACAAAGGTATATTACTAGTGATGTCAGATGGATCTTGGCTGAAAGCAGAGAATACCAGAAAGATGTTTTACTTGTGTTTTATTGGCAACAAAAGGCTCTGAATGTGTGTATTATTACAAACTGGACAGCCTGGAGAAAAACAGGAATTAAAAATCATTTGATTGTGCTCATTTGGATCCAGGGGCAGTTGTGTCAACAGGACAAGGGAGTACTGCCTGTTTAAAATCCAGCAAGGTGTGCATCAGGGTTGTATCCTCTCACCATACTTATTCAATCTGTAGGTTGAGCTAATCATCAGATGAACTGGATTACACGAAGAAGATGGTGGCATCAGATTTAGAGAAGGCTTATTAACAACTTGCAGTGTGCAGATGACACACCTTGCTTACTGAAAGTGAGGAGGACTTGAAGTACATGCAGATGAAGATCAAGGATTAAAAGACAATGTAAAGGAAACAAAAATGCTAACAGCTGGATTAATAGGTAATATCATGATATATGTAGAAAAGTTTTAAATTGTCAAAGATTTTTGTCTTGCTTGGATTCATAATTAATATTCACGGAAGCAGCAATCAGAGATCAAATGAGGCATCACATTTGATAAATCTGTTGTATAGGGAGGTTACTTTGAGGATAAAATTTGTTTGACCGAATTGCTCTATATGCATTTATGTTGGAAATTGAATAATGAAAACAGAAGAATCAATGCATTTAAATTATGGTGCCAATGAAGAATACTGAATGCACTCTGGACGGCCAAATAGACAAACATAGCTATCGTGGAAGAAGTATAACCAAAGGCTCCTTAAAGCTAAGGATGGTGAAGCTTCGTCTTAGATACTTTGGGCATGTTGTCAGGAGAGACCAAACTCTGAAGAAGGACATCATGCTTGTTAAAGCAGAGAGACAGCAACAATTAGGACGGCTCGCAAGGAAATAGAATGACCCAATGGCTGCAACAATGGGCTCAAGGATACATCCATCAAGAGGATGGCACAGGACCTAGCACTGCATAGGGCCTCCATGGGTGGAAGCTGACTCGACAGCTAACCACACAACATTATTGTTATTAGGTGGGGTAGGGTCTATTCCAACTCACAGAAAATTGAGGTACAATATAATTAAATACTGCCCATTCTCACACTACCCTTACAATCATCACTGTGTTTGAGCCCATTGTTGAAAGCACTATGTCAGTATATGACAGATATTCAAAGAGACCGTGGAAAAATGGAATAGAATGATAATTGTGCTGGGAGTCTTAGTAAAATTATAAGTCAAGAAATGGAAATGAAAAGCATGCAAATTGGCAAAGAATAATAAAAATGTGTCTATTTTCAGAGAGAAAATTCCAAACATTCTTCAAGAAAATTGCTGGAATTAATGAAAACATTCAGCAACATGACAGGGGACAAAATCAATGTACAAAAAGCAGGAAAATTCATTTAGATTACATAAAAGATTTGGTTTTCTAGAGAAACAAAATCAGTGATATCCATATATGTATAAGAAGGGAATGTATACGAAGAAAGGAATTTATACAATGAGAGAAACCCACATAGCTGTAGATCAGGAGAGCCCTGTCTAACTGAAGTCTGCTAGGCCTAAGACCTTCTTGACATGTGCAACTGCTGGCTGACTGTGCAGGAAGCAGGAGGGCAAATGAGAAGGCAAGCTGGTGGAGGCCGAGTCAAAGGTAGAGAAGGTCATCAGAGTACATGGCAAGCCACTGACATCTCCCAGGGTTGGTAGGTCACTTGGCAGGCTGCTGGCCCAAGTCCCAGATGCAGGATCCAGGCCAGCAGGAACAATACGAGCCAACTCCCCACAGCATCTATTTATGGGTATGAAATGGGCCACATCCTAAAGAACATGTCTTCAAGCTTCCACCTGTACCTCCTGGGGGAGAAATTACTGTTAGACTGCTAATGATCCTGGATATGATCATCCTCTAGGAAAGAGGACTCTGATATGGAAATCAGAAAGACAATATACTTGTCAGTAGCCATCCTAAAGATTCTTTCATGTAGCCCTTCTGTATGGGAATGTCCAATTGCCCATGCATGATCTCTGGGTCTCTACTTTGACCCCTTTCCTTCACCTTGATGAGGTTATTAATTTTGAATGTCTGATACCTGTTCCTGTAGACACCTCATGATCACCCAGGCTGGCGTACTTTTTCCATGTGGGCTTTGTTTCTTCCTCGTTAGATGGCTGCTTATTTAACTTCAAGTCTTTAAGACCCCAGAAGCTATATCTTTTAATAGCCAGGCACCATCTGCTTTTTTTGCCAAATTTGATTATGTACTCATTTGATTATGTACCCAGTTTGATTATGTACCCAGTCTTCAACAATCATGTTGGGAAGGTGGTGATTGTCCAGTGCCTTGTTATCAGAACAAAGTTTTCTTGTGTTGAAGGAACACTTAAGTAGCGGCCCAAAGTTTGACCCTATTTCAATGCATTGCCATGTAAATATATGTACATAGGCTATGCCCCTATTTTATGTATTAATATACTTACATCTGTTCAAGTCTATACTTCTATACATGTATGTTTATACAAGTACACGTTTATACTTCTATAAATAGTTTTGCTTCCTAGTTCTTTTCTCTATTTCTGAAAGCAAATCTTGGAGGGTATGGTCCACTCCTACTATAAAGTATTCTGTAAGGAAATGTGTCTCTCCTTGCTGGCCTGCATCTGTCTCATTGACTTCAAGTTCTTTGGACTTCAGCCAGTCACCTTCCATATTACATGCCGACGCTGGGAGGTATCAGCAGCCTTCCCTATTGCCTGACAAACTTGGGTTAATTTAGATCTGCAGTTGTAAGCCTGACCTGCTTACCTCGGGTTCACCTGCCTCTGGCCCCACCAACCTGTGGTCTTCCTTCTTCTTGGTTTACTTTTCAGCTTTCTGGCGTGTCCATTTCCATAACTGTGTGAGTCACGACAATGCTCCCGCTTAACGTCTGACCTGGGGGCTTGAACAGGGCTGGACTGATTTGCTGTACAGCTGTGTGAGCCATTTTCTTGATATAAATTTCATGTGTATATGTGTGTATTACTTGTTTTGCCTACAGAACCCAGCATAACACCCTAACCGAATCAACATTATTCTTTAAGGTGATAGAAAAACTAATTTCCACCTTCATACAGGAAGTAGAGAGACCTGGGTAAGCTACTGTCATCAACACAGCCCATTATTGGTACAACAACAGGCATGTAGATCCATGGGACAGTCTTGGGAATTCAAAAGTGAATCCTTCCATCTATGGGCAGCTAATGTTTGACAAAGAGCAGGAATTCGCTAGAATGGGAAGGAGATTGTTGCTTCAACAAATGAGCCTGGCAAACTGGATATCAATTTGCATAAAAATGAAAGAAGATCTAAATCTCACTCCATATATAAAAATGAACTCAAGGTGATCCAAGGCAAAGGCAACAAGGGGTCAAGGCAAAAAAGGTAAGTCTGATTACCTATCAAGTCCTACAGTAATGGTAACAACAATGACATTCAAGTGGATATACAGATGGACACTCAAGCAGAACAGGTTGAAAAAAGGATATTTCTATAGATGTATTTATATGTGCTACAAATATGTACAGAAATATAGTAGATCATATAGGGGCAAAGTTAAGAAACTTCTTAACTATAATAAATCCTCATGGAAATGATTCCCTGGGCAATTCAATGCATAATTAAGATGATATATATTTTCTTATTTGTAACCATATACTCAGAATCCCACTCTAGCAAACTTTACATATGCAATTCCTTTACAGCTGTAGCTAACATTCTCAACGATAGAGAAAGAAGCACATTACAATGGTCTATAGTCATAGAGACTAGGGTGGCACACTTGGGTAAGTACTGGACTGATACCCCTTTTTATCTAATATGAAATCAAATTGGATTTAAATAAGATTATAACTAATGTGACATGCAAGAGGGAAAGTGAAATATCCATCTGTTCATAGATTTACATAAAATCAAGTCAAAGTGATTTACTGAAAAAGAATTAGAAAACTACACCAGGCATTTGATAGTCTTCTAACTCTGGCAAAACAGATTGTAAGAAAGGTACCCATAGGCACAGTCAAGTTTGAGAATTGACTTCTACGCAATTTTAACATGATTATGAGATGAAGATGTTCAATGTACGATGTAATTATTAACTTGTTACAAATAACTTGGATATAAACATCAAGGTTATTGTACATAATATGAAACTTGTGGGATATGGAGAAGAGAAAATGTAACACTGAAAACTGCTGTATACAAGGAGCAAGCCACAGGCTAAATATTGTTATGTTGAAAAAAAAAGAGGCTCCATTTTAAAAATAGGTATTCACTACTAAAATGAAAATACAATGTTTTCAACCTCCGGTGACAAGATAAAGCAATAGGAAAATTGAATATGGAGCAATAGACGAGAAAAGAGAAATACCCACCAGACTGCATAAATAGAAGTCAGTTATAAGGTCATGGAAATAATAATTCATTAAACCCATCACCATGAATTCAATTACAACTCATGGTGACACCATAGGATGTAGTCGAACGGTTCCAAAGAGTTTCTGAGACTGTGCATCGCAGAGAGCCTCACCTGCTGCCGAGGCTAAGCCACTGACAGTGGTTAGCAGTGCACTTCTTATCGTATTGGGCTCCAATATCTCCTTCGTTAGAGTTTCTTTCTTTCTTTGTTTGTTTCTTTCTTTGTATCTTTCTTTCTTTCTTTATCCTATAAATAGAATTTAACTTCAAATTCAGAAACCTAGTACAGATTTGTTTCAACCAGAGTAAACAAATTACTGCATTACATACCTGAAAAATACCCACCCCCACACCAAAAATAAGCAAACAGACAAAAATGAACTTATTGGTCGTATCCAGAGTTATAGTATGTGACAGAGTAGAACTGCTTTGCAGCGTGATTTTTAGAGAAGCAGATGGCCAGTCTTTCTTCTACAGAGTAGCTTGAACTAATGACCATTTCATTAACAGCATACCCCTTAACTATTGTAGTCCTGTTCTGCTTGCTGCTATCAGGAGCCATTTAATCAGTTCCTGCTCATAATGACCCTCTGTGGCACTGAACAGAGTACCCCAGTCCTGCGCCACCCTGACAATTGTCATATTGGAGCCATGGTGTGTATGTATATGAGTGTCACTAGTTTTGTTTCTCTAGACAAACCAGTCGAACACAGAACAAAACCCTGCCTGGTCCTGCACCATCCTCACAATTGCTTTTATGTTCGGGCCCAATGTTGTAGCCACTGTCTCGATGAATCTCGTCAAGAGTCTGCCTCTTTTCACTCCCCTTCTAACTTACTGAGCATGTCCTTTCCAGGAACCAGTCTAACCTGACAACCTGTCCAAAGTAGATCAGACAGTGTCCCTTCATCTTTCTTCTCAAAGGAGCATTCTGGCTGTACTTTTAAGAAAGATTTGTTTGTGCTTTTGACTGCCCCTGATACTTTCAAGGTTCTTTCCCAGAAACATCATTCAAATGCATTGATTCTTCTTTGGTCTTCCTGAATGTGTCCAACTTCCACATGCAGCAGGCAATAGAAAATGTCCTGATTTGGATGAGATACACTCCCGTCCTCCAAGTAACAGTCTTAACTTCTGAAATTGATCATCAGTGGAATGGCAAAACTGATCAAAGTCCCAGTTAGAATCCTCCACAACTTCTCTTCATGCCGAGTAGGGCTGAAGAGCCATACGGAGCAATGTCACTTCTTCATCACGTGCAGCTCCAAGGATGAACACATTTGTCTAAGGAAACACACCATCACTGTGCTCCTTAGCAGTGGGGAAGTCTAGATGCTGGTTTGCTTATTTGGGTGATCTGTTTGGAGGGACCGATCCCTAGAAAAGCATGTTGTGTTTGGACAAAGAGGGAGTGAAAATGAGAGAAACTCTCAAGGAGACGGGTTGACATACAGCTGCGACAGTCCATCTAAACGTATCAGTGAGCATGAAGAAGGCATTCACCGGAGCAATGTTCTCCTTTTTTGTAAAAGCAAACTTGAGAAACAATTTATATGTTCACCTGTGGGAGACTGGTTAAGTAAATTTTACATGCATTCATAGCAGGGAACATTCCTCAGACACTAATGGAACTTATTAAGATATTTGATCAGGGAGTTATTAAAAACAGGTTAAGTTTTAAAAACACCCTCGCAAACTGCCTATAGGATTTTCAAACTCTGTGTAAACGAGATTGTGGATGTGTGGGTACCATCAATCCATGGGTTGAAAATATTTTCAAGAAAGGTTATTTGATAATATGAAAAATAAATTAATCTAGATGATATTGGCTTTTTGAAAACATTCCCTGAGTTAAGAAGTAGCAAATTCCAAACAAGATGGAAACATTTTAAAGCAGTTTGTGATGAGTGCGTAACATTAAATAATTGCTCTGGGGGTATAGATAATCTGTTGACTCGTTTTCAGACACTGGCTCTGGAATGATGGCTGTTGTCAGCTCCCACCGACTTGGCCTGTCACACGTGACTCAAAAGGGAATGCACTACTGCCCAGTCCCGCCCCATTTCTATGGTCATTTGCAAATCAGCAGTTGGGATACCTGCTGCTTTCACTGGCTGGTTTTTCAAAGCCCATCAGCAGAGCTTTCTCCTTACTCCGTCTCAGTGTAGACGCTCCGCTGAAACCTGCTCAACATGCTAGGGATTTGCAGCATCCGCTGAGAAAGGAATGGGGCTGTTCCAGAGAAAGTTGACTGGGAATTGAACCCAGGTGCCCTGTATTTAAAGCAAGTATTCACCACTGAATCACCCATTTCCCATCCTTTGTTAGGTAGGAGGATTCCTCGTGGAATAGTGGTGATGGTTGGGTTGCTAACTGCAAGGTCTGCAGTTCGAAATCACCAGCTGCTCTGCAGGAAAGGACATGGCTTTCTACTCCCACAGAGAGTGACAGACTCAGAAATCCAGAGGGCAGGTCTACCCTGTTCGATAGGGTTACTATTGGTTGGCATTGAATCAATGGCACTGAGTTTGGTTTTTTGCTTAGTAGGACCAAAAGGGACATACAAGTTGTTCTATATTTTGAGTGTTTTTGTACAGAAAATTTCTTCCTTTCTTTCATACTGATGCTTCTTAGATTTAAGCAGAAATATGAAAACATTGTTTGTGGCTGTGCTAAAGCATATATCTTTTAAATTCTATAAGACCCAGCAAGACATTATTTAAAACAATTTTATTTTCTACACTTTATACACACAGAAGAAGTCAATTCAGCATTCCTTATCACAGAGATAAGTAGACATCCTCAATCTCACATACAAACCATGGTGTAACAACTATTTTCCCATGTGTCTTGTCTTCCCCACCTTTATAAATTTCCTCAAAGATTTGTATATTCAGTTATTTCACCAACTCCCAACTCTTGTCTGTAGCATACTTTTGCTCTTATCTCCTTATAGCAAATGAGTCATTCTTTATGCTGAATTGACAGAGCTTGGTGGCATTGTTGGTTACACATCGTGCTCCTAACTGCAAAGTCCACAGTTGAACCCACCATTCCCTCCTCAGGAGAAAGATGAGATTTGCTACTCTTGTGATGTTTTACATTCTCAGAAACCCACAAGGACAGCTCTACTCTGTTCGATAGGGTCACTATGACACTGTGGTAGTTACCTAATTTGGTGTCAATTAAAGGATTAAGAGGGTAGGGGTGGAGTCTAGACTGTGGATCTGGAGATAGCCAAGGAGACTTCTGTGGGCATGGCCTTCTCCTGAGTATTCTGGGAAATCCTCCAGGCATTTCCTCCATGAGGCAGGAGAGACTCTCACTACTTCACTCCCTATAAGACATTGCAGAAGACAAGCCATATGGACACAACCAGACCTCGGAATCTAGAGAAGCCACAGAGATGCTTAACCTGCCAGCACTGAGATGCTTACAATGCCCCGGGACCCAAAGGCTTTCTACCCACTGGCTTGTGATCTTCCTGCATTTGGCTTCATTGCATGTGTTTCCTGAGTCTGAGGAAGACTTTATAGATTGGTGTCGGACATATGGGCTAATATCAGATTTACGGCCTTAGGCTGGACTGGATTGGAATGCTTTCTCAATGTACAAATTGCTCTTGTACATATACTTCTTCCTTACACACATATGTGTGTCCATGGATTTCTCTAATCTACCCAGACTAACACAGACACTATTGGAATAGTTGGAATTGACTCGATGGCCATCCCTCTGGCCATATGAAAAAAGCTCATATGAGAGCATACTCCTTAATAATTTTAGCCACATTCACCTTATATGAACATTCCTCTTTCCGTTTATAAAGTTTCCATGATTGCATAAGACTGACAGGACTTGTTCTGGTGTATTTCACTCAAAATGATACAATGTGTGCTTCAAAGACCTTATAATTTCTTTAGTATGGACCTGGAACCTTCCTGCTTGAGGAGACACCCATGTGATTCCACAATGTCCATCCTGTTTCTATTCGGTTCATTTGCTATCACATACTCCACACTCCACACTTGTACTTGCTTGCACACTTCCTAGCCTGCTTGATGTCCGGACTCAGTGGATTAGAAATGACAGCATTCTAACCTTACTCCCTCACAACTCACTGATGGTGGTTTGTCAGTCCTCACGTGGCTAAATGAAGATTTCACAGAAAAAGATTAAGTTAGACTCAAAATCCAGTAAGTGGGGCAATTGTAAAGGCTGAGTCCTGTTTCTTTTTATCCTCTTCCTTCCTTTCCATTTCCAGAATCCTCTTTTATAATCAACCAGGGAAGATACTCAAATGTTGTCTTCTGTTAGACTTTGGCTTGCCAGAAATATTCATGTGGTAAAAATCATAGGATTATCTTTTGGGTTTCTGATGATTAAATTTACTATTAACTACAAGTAGGGGACAAGGAGTATGACTTCTAGGCATTCATGGTTCTCAGGAAGTTGGAAAGATCTTATTGCTTTAAAAAAACCCACTATTTTGCATTTACCAAAAGCAATGGTAGTTAAAGGCAAATTATATTTTAGGGTGGAAATCATTGAATGGGAACTAATCATTACCCAATTAATGTTTGTAATCTGTTTTCTCATTAAGGAATGCAATGAATAAATTAAGAATGGAAGTTGTTGGAACCATAGTTTGGCAGAATTTTGCTTACATTTGTACTGTCTTCATCGAGTACATGTTGAAAAGTCTGAATCAGAATATGATGTGCTAAGTTTAACAGATATTGATGTCAATCGTTTTAAAGGGAAATAATTCTATCATCAAGACTATGGTGATTGTGGTGACGTTGAAGCTGGAAATGGTTTTAGAATTCATTAACTGGAACTTCTTTGACACAACTGAGGCTCTCTTCTATGGCAACCCCCCCAGACTAAGAATGTTTAAATAAACTACACTTGTTGGTGAATTCTGGAGTGAATGCTCGAAAGCATTTTAGATTCAGCAGATAGATCCCTAAACATGAGTTTTACTCCTCAGATGACATTGAGACAAATTGGAATTTTTTCTTTCTTTTATACTCACATGTGAATAGTTAATACTCTTGTCTGAAAATTCCAATGTTAATCCAAGATTTGATTGGACCAGATGACCTATATTACTGTTCAGATTTTAAATATTATGGGATTATCATTTGATAATTTTCATAAAAATATTATTTTTATGGTGAGCCATTGGTGGTTTATTTAAAAGTATTGCATAATTCAAGAAAGCAAAAACACAATATAGTCCAAACATCACCTGGTCTACCCAAGACTCTTTATGAAGTGGGCAGGTCTTATCTCTGCAAATATATCTAGCATTTTCACTCTGAAAAATATCAACGATGTGGGTGCCACATCCCACCAATTCTGATATCAACCCCCTCCCACAAGTCTCTCTATCATACCTTTGGGTTTTGTAATTCATTGTGATGTCCATAGGAACTCACCAATTATGCTACTGATTATGGGATTATTAGGGAAGTTCACAGGTGAGAAACGTTTAGGACACATTTGTTCAGCTTTCTGGTCTCCTGTGCCCAGCGGCAAGACTCTCTTTGACCCTCAGTTTCTTGGCCTGCCTCTGCCTGCTCAGGCAATGTTACAAAGCAATTCTAGGTCTGTCAACAAATGGACAAAGGGGATGCCATTCACCATAAGCCTCAGCCAGATAGCACTCAGTTCCAGTTCCCAGAATCAGCAAAAGCAGCTCCCTAAATTAAGTGCTGAGAGTTATCCCACTTTACAAGCCACACTCCTGCTTCAACGCAGTCACCTTTATTTGCTCTGTAGGCAAAGAAAGCCGCAGTTCTATCTCATGCCCTGTCTCCTGCTCCTACTGCGGTATGTCTACCTCTCTGGTGTCAGAGCTGTTTCCTCGGTGAGGGATGTTTACATACAGGGATCTCAGGGTCCAAGTGATGTGCTCCACTTCAGGCTTTTCTCTCTTCTTGGCAGTTATATGCCCCTACTGCTTCTGAGATGGCTTACTTTATGCACAGCAGGGTAGCAATCAAAATGAACTAACAATCACTCATAGTTGAATCATATAATCCCATCAGCTTCGTCCCCTACCTTCTTCCTCCGATTTACAAGGAAAATAATGATCATTTGGTTTCCGTAAGAAAGGGTTTGACTAGAAGAGCCATAGTATGATTCATTGCCTTGCAGGATCCGACCGTGACTTCATCTTTAGTCACTCCAAAAGAGTTTAAGCAGAAATGTTACACTACTTCATGATCTCTGCCTCTTCTAAAAGCAACACAAAGGCAAAGTAATAGGGTCTTTCTTGGGGACGTTGCTACTTATGAAAAGACTAGGAGATTTTACAGGGATTACTGTGAGACAACTGAGAAGGGGAATTCTGTGACTAAAACTAAACCAAAAATAATTCCTTAGATGATTTCTAGAACAGAGGTCAATATCATCATCAGGGAAAAACAGTCAGGGCACAGTGATCTGAACCCACGGCAATCATGGTAACCTAACTGCAGAATCCTCGAAGACAGAAAACTCAGTAGATTCAAAAGGTACTAGTGCGGAATGAAAGAAATGACTTAACGTTAGAGATACATCCGGGACCAGGTAGGAGGCGCAGAGTCATAGTAGAGCCTAGGTCTCTGGCTTCCATTAACAGAGTGGCAGTCTCCTTCCTATGGAAGTAGGAAAATGCTTGGTGGTGCACATGTTAGGCAGGGTGCTCTAGCGAAACATATCCAGGGACCCTTATCTATGTATAAGAAAGAGCTTTATATCAAGAAGTCACTACATATCAAGAAGGCATCACAGCCCAGTCCATAAGTCTGATGCTAATCCCTAAGTCTCTCCTCAGACTCATGTAACTACACGCAACAACACAAACTGCAGGAAGGTCACCAGCCAGTGATGGCGAGAGGCACAGATCCAAGGCTGGTGGAAACATGGGAGGGCACCGCCAGCTCTCAGGTTCATAGCAGAGTCCCAGCACATAGCAAGGTGAAAAGTCTGAGAGAGAGAGAGAGAGAGAGAGAGAGAGAGAGAGAGAGAGAGAGAGAGAGAGAGAGAGAGAGAGAGGAGGTTCTTAGTTTTCCCAGGTTATTGGAAGGTCACACTTTCAAGGAGATATCATCAGACCGTGACCTGAGTGACTGGTTAGAATCTACTTCTCTACTTCATACATCTTCAAGTTGACATAAAATCATCTAACTACCATCATGCATAATGATGTTAGATTATTTTTCCAGTATTATTATTCTCTCATAGTTGCATGTAGATAAGAGTTATAGGTGGTTCTCACACACTGCTCCTATTTGAAAATGAAGTATCCTCAGTCCAGTATGTTATTGTCATAAGTATTTATTAGTAATCAGCTTCAAAACGTGGACATATAACTGATTGTGTCATTGCAAAGAAATCCGAAGACTCGGTAACTCGAGGGACTCCTTAGTGTCTAGCATCAACATCTCACTAAAAGCAAAGGTGATAATATTCTAATATTAAGATAATCTTCTTATGTAGGCTAACTACATATTTGGGGGGAGATGTCCAAGCATTTTATAATGTTTAGTAATCAGTCAAGGGAACTATTTATAAGACCACAGGCCACTGTGCTCTCTCAAAAAAACAAAAACAAAAGCAAAAGAGAAAACTCACTGCCATTGAATTGATGCTTACTCAAAGTGTCCCTAAAGTTCAGAGCAGAACCGCCTGTGTTGGGATCTGAACTGGAGGACCAAGCAGGCTGTGCTTTCTCCTGAGGAACAGTTGGTTTCAAACTGTAAACTATGCGGTTAACAAGGACTCTTCTCGTTCCTATAGTTTACTAATGAAGTACATTCCAGCCAAAGTCCAGATTTAAACACCAAGAGGATCTTCTCAGGATTCATTATGCTAATGAACAAGACCCCATTTCATCTTTGGCAAGTTGAGAGCTGCTCATGGTAACTGGAAACACCTTCTTGTGGAATATGGCCTTTTCGTTACATGCCAGTGAACCATCCTGGAATGGTTCTTCATGAGGATAGTTGCGGGCCTGGCTCGCTCGCTCTCCTATACATATACAGTATGTGACCAGCAACAAAACAGAAGACAGGTGATGAGTGGGAACAGAGTTCATTGAAGGTAGCAAGTGGAGATAGGCTAGTACGTGCTTGAATATATAGGTCTAATTTTGGGAAGAAGATTCTAGCTGCAACTTCAAATCTGTAAATCATTCCTCTCGGCATCGATTTGTAAATGAGTGTATGTAGTAATATCATTTATTAATTCATTTATTTACTGATTTTTTAAAAAAGGATCCTGTGTGTCAAATATTGAGTTTGGCCTAAAGGAAGAGTCGAAGGCACATAGCTTTCCAGAAGCCCATGTTCTCGGGCCAGTGCGAGTAGGTCAGCGTGATATGAAGAATAGGCTGTGGTTGTTGCTGTGTCATTGTGGTTTGTTCCTGCTGAGTTAGCTCCAAGGTGTGCGCAGAACTTCTCCCTAAGGGTTTTCTGGCTGTGACCTTTCAGAAGCAAACTGGCTTGTTTTCCGAACCTCCTTTGAGTGGGCTTGAACCACCAGACTTTGACCAAGTACTGAAAGACTCCCGCCAAGAAAACGCTGCAGTGCAGTTTGCCCTGTAACCCTTGGAGTCACCATCCGTCTGATTGACGGGAGAATTGCAAGTGATTGGTTCCTCTCCCCTCCCCCTTAATAAATAATGTCCATTGAAATTGGATTCTCTTCTTAGAAATGTGGTCCTTTAAAAATGGTGGAGGGTGTTGTTGTTGTCAGGTGCCATTGAGTCAGTTCCGATGCACAGTCACCCTGTGCACTCCAGCACAAAACACTCCCCGCTGCTGCACCGTCTCCTGATTGTTCCGATGGTGACATTGGTAATGGCCAAATACTGTCGAGGCTGCATCAGACAGATACTTTGTGGCAGACCTGGCTCAAGAATGGTTTTGTGAGACGCTGCTGTATTCGCCGCTAGGTCCGTCCCACCCAAGAGAAAACCTAAGGGCCTTATTGAGCATCGGCCATAGACACCATCAACCATTGTGGCATGTGACTCAGAGACCATGGGCACAAAGACGGGCGTCAAGTCCGTCCTGCAGATATTTAGGACCCAACACATGCACTCCCCGAGGAAATGAACAGTTGAAAATGAACCGCCGAAAATGAACTGCCAGGGGTTAGCATACTTAGTGAGTAGTGATGTTTTCCATATTTAAAAAATGAAACAGAAAATTAATTGATCCATAGGCAAGGGGTAGGGGTGATTCCTTCATGTTGAGATTGAGGGGTTGACTTCTTACTTGAAATTGTGAAATTAAGGCACGTACATGGTTCAGTACAGCTATCATACGTTTTCACTCCACATGTGTGCATATTTACTGTTTTTTATTGTGAATGGAGGAACCAGACTGTTCTGAATTCCACAAAACATCTTGAATGCCTTTACAAATGTTACAAAATTTCCAAAACTGTTTTGCCAATCACTGTTTCTTAATTTTATAACTCAAGTGGATGTCAAGGGAAATGTAATCCTTATGTTTCGGATTCTTTTACATTTGGCCCATCCAAGTGTTTCATAAGAACCATTTGATGTCTAAAGAGTCTTAGAAGCTTTTTGTTTCAAGTATGTTTGAAATTATTTATTGTGAGTCAAGCAGCATTTTATCACGATCAAATGGAAATGGAACTCTGAAAGTCCTATTATTATTGCATTTAAAAAAATTTAAAGACCCTGTAAACACTGTAAGTATCTATTTAGAACCTAAAGGTCTATACTGATAAAAATGTAAATATACCAATGATATCTTAGGCTATTTCATTCTATACATCTGTTTATTTATATATAAGCCAACATTTCTTTTTCTTTATTTGGGAAAGCAAGAGAAATTAGGACAGATATCTATTAGAACAGAGTTCAATGTTGACCATGTGTGGTACAAGTGGAAAGATGTAACTTTTCCAATACGGTATAGTGAGGGAAGGTTTTTATCCAGGGAAGCCATGTTCACCTGATCCTCTCTTTAACCAGTCACCCATTCCTGAAAAGTGCCTGAGGAGACTTATTATTATCTTGGGTCTCCAAATTCATCATAGAACTCTGTGATCTAAGCTAAATCCTGCAACATGCTTCTTACTCGCTTTCCTCCTCCCCGCCCTCAGGTGATTTAGCATGGCATGGACGCTGGGTAGGTTTGTTACGTTTGCATTTTGACTCAAGTATTTAGGCCAACTTGAGTTAGTAGTAACCCCTGAAATGATTTATATTAGCAAGTTCTTACTTCAAATTACGTCAACTTTTCTTAGCATAATTTAGTATCGACGAAAGCTAACATAATACTCAAGAATGATCAATACCAGTAATTGTTAGTCTCAGAGTGACTACTCCAACTGCTTCTCTTGCTGAGAGCTCAGTGTGTCTGATATGCTTCTGTTCATTAGTATGGTGAACATCAAAGGGGAGCTAATGTTTGTGAAATTTGTGGCTTGATAATTAGAATGATATGTTGCATTAGCAATTATGTGATATATTACATATGTCACACATATATGAGAAAGGTAGACATTGAAGTATAATAGATTGAATTTTGGAAATGTCAATGATTTTATTTCTTTTTGAAAATATCTGTATTTTCCCCGATGGACATGTATAATTAGGGTAGTAGAAAGTGTTTCAGGAATAAAATTAATTTCTTTGTATTATGTTCTCATTCCTGTTTGACTTTTAAACATACATATTCTCTTGAGGGATTAAATCAAGGCCAGGGTGAGGAAATGTGAATGTGCTCATGAAAATCACTAATTTGATATAAGTAGTGTAACTGAGATTGACGATGCCGACTGGGGTTGATGCTGAACCGGGAGCTGGAGGGTGCGGAGGAAGAGCTCTCAGAAAGTAGCGGTGAACGGTGTCAAGGAGAAATCTCTTCCTTTGCTTCCAATCTGGAGCTGCACAGGGATTGTCTAGGACTATTTGGAGGAGTTTGACAGGTTCAGCTTTGACTCATTTTTAAAGTTTAATCTTGAGACATTTTACCTAAATCAAGAAGCTATTTTTAGGGTCATATCACGTAAGCTTTTCATGAGCAACAGTGGTATTGCATATCTGTTCCAAGTCAAAATTTGGAGCAGTTTTTCTTCCTGAAAGTTATTTCCCCCACTGTGGCATTTCATGGAAAACACTTCTTCTAGCCAACAAGTTATGGATATATTTTGTTAGACTGAAAAAGATTCTTAATATGAGTAAGTTAATTGAAGCCATGGGAATAAGTGCAATTAAAGCACTTTTGGTTTATAATACAATCAGGCAATTGGAAAGAATCTTGAGAAGTCATCTACTTCAAATCTTGTTTTAGGACCTCCTGCCCTGCAACATTCTAGAAAATACCAGGTATCTGTCCCATTTTCAAAGTGTTTTAGGAAATGTCATACTAGTCCACCAGTTGAATTCTGCTCCCTTGTCGCTCTTGGGATTATTAAGTTATTTTCTGGAAGCTGCTTGAATATTGGTTGTTGAAAATTGAATGATAAAACACTATAGTTTATCCATTTTGTGTGCATGTTTTCATTCCATGGTTTCCATCCATCTTCTCTATTCTGAGTCCTTTCACTTCCCACAGTTCGCTTTTCAGTTCTGCACTAATTAAGATTTTCTCCTTTTTTTGTTGTTCAAAGGGGCAGAGACTCATTTGAGGAAGTTTTGTCCAAAGCCTTATATGTCTACTTTTTTGTTTTATCCAAGTTTACCCCAGACATAGGGCGGCATCTGGTTGGTGAGGTAGCAAGGAGACTAGGCTGGGTTACATTTCCTACAATTCATTGTTGTTGTTGTGATAAGTTTCATTGAAGTAAGGAACATGGAAGACGTTCTGAAGAACTCATGGGCATATGAAAGTCAACAGCTATTTAGTATGATCACTGCTGTTGAATCGATGCTAACTCATAGTGACCCCCTAGCACAAGGTAGAACCCTCCCTGTGTGTTTCTCTAAGGCTCTAACTCTTACCAGTTGTAGAAAGCCTCGTGTTTTTCCCAAGGAGTGGCTCATGGTTTCGAACTGCTGACTTTGCGGTTAGCAGCTCAACTTGTAACCATGTTGGCAACAGGGCTCCTATATTTTGCACTACACATAGTTAATGACTTGGTGACTTGTCTTTCTACTTCAAATAGCAAATGGGTCTCTGTGGTTCTCCTTTCTCCAGGGAATGTCCTGGTAGCTGGAGCAGGTGTGTGTGTATTCGGCTCAGTGAAGAAGTGCTTCAACTTCTTCAGAATTCTCCTCATATCATCAAAGGCAAAGAGCGTGGTCATGGGCTTCAGTCTGCCCTAGTGGGATTCTAGCTTGTGCTCCTAGGGGTCGCCTCAGCAGGTTATGTGCTCTCTTTTCTGCCTGCCCTAGAATCTCCAGGCTTTACTATAGAGTTTGAAGACAGTATTATGAAATTTATGTATCCAGCCCCCATAGTAGCATAAGCAAATTCTCTGCAGTAAATCCCTTTATAAAGGGAATATATATATATATATATATATATATATATATATATATATATATCACTCATCTTTTTGGTTGGTTGTCCTATGAGGCCATGTGTCTTGCTGTGATCCTGGAAACTGTACTGTGGATATTTAAAATACTGCCAGAATTTCTTCTTTGCTTTATCATTTGCAATTCTCTTCACTGTGTAATACTCTTGGTGGACAGGCTTCAAGTGAGCTCCCAGAAAATGCACATGTGTTGCCGAAGCAAACACGAGCTCCCAGAAAATGTATGATCAAAAACTTCCAAAAATTATCAAATGAAATCCTTATGGAACACAGTCAAGGTTGGGCTGCCATCCAGAAGGATCCATTCCTGGAGACTGATGGCGCATGTGTTGCGGGAAAGGACCTCTCAGGGTGAGGGAGGTCCTTGATGAGATGGGTTATCACACCAGATCTCCAACGGACTTGAGTATCCTGGGGGCTTGAGGGTAATATAGAACTGGATGGCACTTTATTCTGTTATCCATAGTTTCCATGACTTACCGTATATACTTGAGTACAAGCCACCCCAGATATCAGCCAAGGCACCTAGTTTTACCACAAAACTGCATTAAAAATGTGCTGAAACACTTGGCTTCTACACGAGTATATACGGTCAATACATGAATAAGATTGCCATGGCAATCAGATTGGATAATATATGAAAGAGCTTAGTGCCATACCTAGAACCTATTCTTTTGTTTTTAATTTCACTGGAGTTTTCACTTTAAAAATTGCTGACATTTTCTTGTGTTTTGACTATAAAGTTTTTTTAAAAATCTGTGCCTAATATTTTCATAATTACCCAAATCATTTTATTGATAAAAATTCACATATTATACACTTTCATAATTGTCACTTTTAGAAAAAGAGTTGTGTATACATCATCACCATCAGTTCTAGGGCTGCCTCCCTCCGCCTGCCCCAAAGCCATCTGCAGAGTATGTAGTCCGACTGAGCCTCTGGTAGCTCCCCTCTGCTCACAGTAGAGGGATGGGAAGAGCTTGGCTATCAAACAGAGACTATTGTAAACTTGATGACAGTGGATGGAGCTACAGTATCATACCTAGTCAGATGACCTCCCTCTTGGCCCAACCTGAATTTACTCTAGGTTTAAATATTTCTCACTTATTCCATGACAGAAATATCTTCTTTTGCTTTGTAAAATATTGCTGGTAGTCCTTTCTTTCATGTTATGTTTTGTACTATCATTACTTCTTTCTGTTTCCTTTGGTTTGGTTTTGATTGTGTCTGTTCGGTTTCCCAGTTTGTGAAACACAAATGGAGGGGATGCATGGAGCTCACTGATGCAATGGCTTAGCAGGGATGGGAGATGGGGAGCGTGAGAGGAACTGACATTTTTTATTTCCCTTGTAGCATTTGATAAACAACAACAATTAAAACAAAACATTAGGAGCCTCTTGGTAGAGTGGCTAAACACTGGGCTATAATCCAAAAGTTAGTGGTTCATACTCACCGTCTTCTCAGTGGCAGGCAGATGTGGCAGTGTGCTCCCATGAAGACAGCCCCAGACCAAAACGTAATCCAACTCAGTGGCAGGGAGTCCCTGGGAATGTATAATGACCCGAGAGGGCAGGGTAGAACTGCTCCTGTGAATTTTCCAGATTGTAATTCTTCTTCTTGTTTTCTTTTTGAGAGTAGAAAGCTCCGCAGAGCTTCAAACTCTTTACCTTGCAGTTAGCAACACAACTCATAATCACTATGCCACCAGGGCTTCTGTAAAGATTACAGTCAGGAAAATCTATGGACTGTTCTACTCGATTTATAGGGTTGCCATGAGGCCGGATGGAGTTGAAGGCAATGCTTTTAATATCTACATTATTTTTTGTTTCATCACTACTATGATCAAATACACAAATAGAATTATCACTATTTAACCATCTTTATATTTGTTGAATATATCTTGCTTGAGTTCCACTCCCGCTCCATGCAGGATTAAATTCACTAGGCATTCATTTAATATTTTAATCATATCTACATTCCTGTTGGGTGTTACCAAGTGGGATCTGATTCCATGCAACAGAAGAAAATGCTCCGTGGTCCTGCCCTCGGCTGTCCCACATTGCTTTGTTCGTGCCCATCATTGCAGCCACTGAGCCAACCATCTCATTGAGGGTGCTCCTCCTTACGTTGACCTCCTCCCTTCACAGAGACTTGTTCCTCCTCATAATATTCCCAGAGAAGACGATGAAGTCTTGCTATCCTTTGTTCTAAGGTATACATCCTGGCTGTATTCCTTCTATGACACAAGTGTTTGTTTTTCAGCCCGTCCACAGTATAGTCATTACTCGTCACCAACACCAACATTCAAGGCACCAGTTCTCCTTCAGTGTCCACCTCTCCCAGACTTTTGAGTCCATTGAAAATGCCATCATTGTGTCTGGTGCACATTTACACCTCAAACTGACATCTAGTATTTCCTCATTTTAAAGAAGGGCCAGCAGAGATTTAACTGGATCCTTTTCTTGACTGCTGTTTCCATGGGCCTTGACTGTGGACCCAAGTAAAAGGAAATCCTGGACAACTTTGCTGTTTATCATGATAATGCTTCTTGGCTCGCTTTTGAAGAGGTTTTTAATTTTCCTTATGTCTATAGTAGAATCAATACCGAAGGCTGGAGTTCTATATTTTCATCAGACTGAATATCAAATGGATATACGTCTTGATTCAGAAACTTAATTGTGCAATCAGTGTCATTGTGCTTACTCTTTTTACATCAATTTTTTTTCCAAATGTCAGCACATATATACTTGGGTTGTTAGGGAATTTAATTCCAGTTTTTCTTGATCTCCCTCCTATGAGTGAGGTAGTATAATGTTTCCATAATCTTAACAAGATACCAAGTCATTGTATAAACCCTTGTAACATGTATACACACTCCTTGTATTCTAGATCATAAACATGGCCATGTTCTGCAGAGGCTCTGTAACCTTGTGGGCCATGCAGAGTCCAGAGGGGGTCTTTGATATTTTGGGAAATAGTGATGTGTTATGCATTGGGTTCCTATCTGAAAGATCAGCATTTTGAAACTACCAAGTGCTCTCAGGGAGAAAGATGAGCCTTTCTACCCCCACAAGGATGCACAGACTTGGGAACCCACAGGGCAGTTCTACTCTGTTCTTTCAGCTCCCTTTGAGTCCATCGACTCGATGGCAGTGAATGAGTGAAGTAAAAACTGATCTTAAACAGGGGAACACATACTTTCAATGGAGATTTTGCAAAGAAGGGGAATAACTAGTTCACAGATTCCGTGAGCCAATACATGATAGATCCTGACAGGTTGGGGCAGCATTGGGGGATAGTGTGAAACCTCATTTGATAACATGCATTGTGACATTGTCCCATTTCTTCTGCATGGGGTAGCAGATTAAGGAGCACAAAAGCTCCTGCTCCTTCTTGGACTTTGGATGACATTTTTGCTGAAATTGCTAGAATCAGAAGTCTTTTTAAACAGTTGGCTGCTAGCATTATAATTCCATACATTGCTATTGATCTATTCATGTTTCCTATGTTTTCTTTACTTAATTACTGGTCATTTCCACTTTTTGAGGGGAACTTATTAAATTGAAGTTTTCATGTATAGCAGAGTATTATACATCCTACTATTATTTTAAAAACCATCTATTTCTGTGGTTGCATTTTTATTCCTAAATGCTAATTAATATATTCACGTCTTACCTAATAAGATTGCTGCTATGGATTGACTTGTTTCCCAAAACTGGACATGTAGAAGTCCTCGTCCATTATATTTGAGGTTGTAGTCTTATTTGGAAAGGGGGTCTTTGAAGATGAAATGATACAGGAGCAGAGTGGCTTAGGTCCTGATTCCATCTGAGTAGTGTCTTAGACGGGAGCGTCCTAGAGAGACAAAGGAGCCCAAAGGCTCTGCAAGGCAAGGAACCCTAACCTCTGCCAGCTGTCCCCTGAGATGAAGAGATGGGAGATTTTTCTTTTCTCGGTGCCCTCAGAAGCAGTTCACATGGCCAACATCCTGGTATAAGCCTTCCAGAATTCAACACTTTTAGATGCTCTACCTCTATGCTTAGAAAAAACCCCCCGCTGGTGATATTTTGTACGGCAGCTCTAGGAAATGTACACGATTGCTTACAAATTGTTTCGGAGGTTGTGTAGTTAGCTTTAATTTTTCAATAAATCAACTCTTAGGTTAATTTTGATTTTTAAAATTTCCATGCTTATTAGTGTCTGCCTATACTTCATCCTCTTTATCTCAGCTTGCTTTCTTTTTCTGCTCCAGTGGATTGCGTAGTCCATTTGCTGACAGCCATTTAATTAAACCTGCATTCAATGGTGTGCCTATGTCTCTGACTACGGGACTGACCATACCGCAGGTTTTGCTGTGATTTGAGATCTTCACAACCATATTCTTGTAAGTATGATTTTCTCTCCTCATCGACCAAAGTTTGTTGTTGTTGTTGTTTTAAAGAGTACAACCAGGATGCTCCTTAGAGGCAAGAATGGTGAGACTTTGTCTCAGGTACTTCAGACAGGTTCTCAGGGGACACCAGGCCCTGGAAATGTACATCATGTTGGTAAAGTAGAGGGGCCGTGAAAACAAGAAGGACCTTCCTTAAGATTGATTGACATAGAGGCTGCAACAATCGGCTAGCACCTAGGAACGGTTGTGAGGACGGCCCAGGCCCAGGCAACGTTTTGTACTGCCGTCCATAGCGTCATCATTATTTGGAGCTGATGGGAGAGCACCTAATAACAACCATTATTTAAACTATTTATGACTCAATGGAGCTACACTATTTTTGTTCACCTAATGGCATAAGACACATTTTTGATTCATACAGCATAAATGACTCCATTTCAATGTGGTATGACTTACTTTCCACATTGTATCTACGTGATCCTCTCACTTTCGGAAACTTCTTTTCTGTGTGTGTGTGTGTATGTGTGATTGTGTGTGCATATTGCAAAGAATCTGTTCATTTAAGCTTCTTTATTATTATTTTCCTCATCAAATATATATTTTAAGTTAGATAAATTATGTGTTTGTTTTATAAGATGTTTCAGAATATAGTATAAAAATAAATATAACTAACTCTTGAGCCTGAGCTAGAAAATTAGAACATACTAGCATCTCCAAGTCGGTGCTGAGCAAAATCTTAGGAACATTGTTCACTAACTATATATGCATCAAGCTAACAATTAATGATATCCAAACCAGATTTCCTCTGCTAATTAGTGTGTATTGTATGACATGCACTGTGGTAGGACAAAATAAAAATGTCTTATTAGATCAAGGTGATTTAAATCTTTCTCGTTCCCTCCAATCTTCCAAGCCTATCAATCTTCCACATAATTAAGTTAGATTCATCTGTCAGAAGTGTTCTTTTGCAGGCTGCTCTGGCCCTTACCTAGTTTCTGGTTTCCTTTTGACATTGTCAAAGTTACTTTAAAAGGAAGTATAATCTGTATTTTATTTTCCTCCAGCTCTCTCTCTGCACATGAGTTAAAAAAATGCCACATTTTAAACTATGTAAATGGATGTTATTAAGTATGCTGATATGGTTAATTGATGGATGACTCTAAGGGCAAACATGAATTATTTTGAAAATAAATCACTTTTCACTCTCAGTTCTTTTTCCTCACCAACTTCCCCTCTGGCCAGATAAATTCACAGTCACATTCAATATTTGACAACTTGGATGAAATTGCATTAAAAAATCCTGCTGGGTCTGGTGAAAACCTTGATGACAGTTTATTACTACAAACATATTACCATTACAATAATGGAATCTGATAGAATGACATCACTACCAAATTAACATTGCACATCTGCCTATTAAAGCATAATTTTATTGCCTGCTCCTTTGCTTGTTTAGTGAATGACTAACTTTCTACTTATCATTTTGAACCTAAATTAACTTGAGATATAAAACAGGAATTCTCTTCCCATTGCATTACTTTTGGTCCAGAAACATTTATTAATCTATCTCTTGACTAGATGGCAATGAATTTGAGGAGATTTTTGAGTACATAGCATGTATTTTATATCTCAGGATGAGCTTGATATGGTAGCTGCAGCCAGTCCTGTTTACCCTGGTGCATAAAGAAAAAATATTTTTGAGCAAAGTTTCAGAATATGCATATTCTGAAACAGATTCAGTAAGAGTTATTAATTGCTGTAATAAATGAATGTTTTTGAATACCAACTGAAAAATACTCCTGAATAGAAATCAGCACAAAGCTGATTCTTATGAGGTGGAGGTGAAATATGCCTCCATTCTCCAAATTTTTCAAAAGCAGCCACACCCCTCAATCTTTTCCTATTTTATTCTCACATCCACTGCAACAAACCTCTAGAACTCATGGAAATACTGTATTGGGAATGTAACTTTAATTTTACAGAGAAGGATATAAAGCGGGAAAATGAAGAGACAGAGGTGTGCATAGGATGGGACTTGGGAAGGGTTACAGTGTAGCCCCTCAACATTGTGATTTTCAGAAAAACTATGTTTATATTCATCCATCAGGAGACACTCAGACAGAAAAGTGTCTAGCGATATCACTAAGTGGGTTCAAATATTGACTGGTTCCAAGCTCAATTATTGACTGGTTCCAGTCCCTGCGGGAACAGAGCTTTGCCTTCTGTGGTAGTTACATAATCTCTAGTCAACTTGAACAAGGGGGTGGAGGCTAGCCTGTCAATCAGGTAACGACCAATGTTGCCTTTGTGTGGGCACGGCCTTCTGAGGATTCTGGGAACTCTTGTCTTTTTCCCTGTGAGACAGTCCTGTTGAAACGCCACATGGAGCTACACTGATGATGCTAGAGACCTGGACTGGAGAAGCCACGTTGGAGATCCATGCCAGCGCTGAGATGCTTCCCCTGCCACTGGATCCACAGGACTTTATACCCATTGGCCTGTGATCTTCCTGCATTTGGCATCATTGAATGTGGTGCATGAGTTTGAAGAGGAATTTATAGACTGTTGTCAGACATATGGGCTACTACTATTGGATTTATGGACTTAATCTGGACTGGGCTGGGATGTTTTCTCAATATAAAATTGCTTTTTGATAAAAAGCTCTTTCTTATGCATATATGAATGAGTCTATAACTTTGTTTTGTAGTCAACTCATATGAACACAATACATAATTTCCAGTCATTAATGAAATCACACACCTAATATCATACATCTATCATATCTATATAAGAAAACACACTGAACTTAATTGTATCTGGTGCATTGTACATGAACAAACATCATTGCATATTGTTTTAAACAAAACAATAATACCCTCCAAGCCAAGAGGTGCAGCTCTCAGCTATGGTTCCACTAACAGACTGTGCTACTACTCTGGGCTTGCTTATTGCCCCTGAGTTTCCTATACCTCCACAGGTGCTGTCCCTGGTGCCATCCCTGTATTTACTTAACCTGGGAACTTCATTGTCCAGCGCCTTCATGTCCATAGATCCAACTCCACTCTTTTCCATCCATGGTCAAAATTTCCCACCAGAGTTTTCTATAATTTTAACAGTCAATGCGTGTCTTATCCTGCAGAACCTCTTCTCTCTGTCCATTCCTGATACACACACACACACACACACACACACACACACACACACAGGGATAGCCATTCTTCATTAATGATCATGGTTGAGCTTCAAGGGAAAATTTCTCATGAGCAAGTGTTTATCAGGGGTCTAATTGCATTATATTTTCTAATGCTTATTTGCAAAGATTCTACATAACAAAGAACAGACCTATACAAACATATGAGTACTGAGAGGAATAGGCCATTGGTTGCCAGAAGTGGAGAAGTCTACCAGCTTTGACTACCTCAATCATAGTAGAAACTTACTGACTACTGCAATCATATTAGAAAGTTATATTCCTGTTTCAGCCAGCTTTTAGCCTATGCCATGCCTCTTCTTATCAAATACTGTGATCTCCTTACTTCACTTCCTTGGTTACAGGAGCTGGAAAGTCTGGGGAATGATAATTACAGATCATACTTGCTCTTTCTCAGATTTATTAAAAGTCCAACATTTTTCTTTTGTCTACAGTAAGTTTATTTCAGTAATTCAAACAGATGCTCTCTAATTTTTGTAAAATGTTTGCCTCTATATCAACATTGTTAGGGGATAAATTTTTGGTCCTTATAAATACTATTGTATTGTATACTTCATTGAGCTAATGTGTTTTTGCAAACCTGTGCCAGGTACCATGAGCAATTAAAATATTATATTCATAAATTTATCAGTAGCTGAAGAAGGGACACATTCAATTGCTCTGATTCTGTTCTAGATTTCACTTTCCTTTTCAGTAGAAAAAAATTAATATCAGAAAAGATCCATGTCATATTTAAATATATATCTTGCACTTAATATTTTCAGTGGATCTAGAAATCGTTGCTAGTTATTCTTTTCCACCTGAGGATGATGAAGGTACTCCCTTGTGGAGAATATCATCTTATATATGAAAGAGAGATGCCTTGAGAGGCCGCCCTAGGTTACGTAATATATTAATGACAGCAATAGGACTAGACTTCTTAAACTCCAGTATCTATGTTTTCAGGAAGTCAGCTGTGAGATGAACTGAATTCTGCCTTAAACAAAGAGAGATTGCAAGAAAGGGTCATAAGGATCTAGCTTGATGATTGATAGCCGAGCAATTTAAAAGATGTGATTATCAGAACAAAGTTGTCTTCCATTCTGATGTAGATTATTTTGTTAGTATTCATAATTTCTTTTATGATGATGCTGTTACCAAGGAGAGATGAGATCTTAGATGTAAGACATACAGATGGCCTAATATGCTAACTAGACTGCCAATTGCAAGTAAAAAATGAGTGAAAAAAATTAAGTGAAATGATTGTGTATTTAATGTAAGTCTATTTCTCACTTGAGTTTTTTTTTAGTGACAGCCCCAAGAAATCACATAATCATAAATCAAGAGGACTATGGGGTGCATAACACATCACCATTCCTGATATGCATATATCTCTATGTAGAACCTATTAAATATCTATCAATAATTTACCATATTAATTTCTACTCATTTGGGTCCAGATGTATAACATTTAGTATCAAAGAAAATGGAAGGAACATGACTAGCATCTCTACTTATATTTTTGTTTATTTTCATTGCTTCATTTTGGTAATGTGCTCTAAATTAATTAATCAGAACAGAAATTTTGAATAATTCAAAAAGGTGCATTAGGAAAATTGCTTTCTCCCACACCCCCAGTTTGTTACATTGTAAATTTGTTATGATAAATAATGGTGAGGTAGTAGTTTGCTCTGATTTATCATTCTTGCATAAAAAAATCAATATTAAAATTCTTAGCAGAAAAGGGACTATTTATAGTAATGACCCGTTTCAAAGAAATTATGACAGAAATGCAAGAGAATCCACAATAGCACTTATTATTCTGTACCCTTTAAATATAACACAGACTATCAGAGTCAGAAGAAAGTTTTAAGGTGTTACCATTCAGTCCACCTTCATAGATTTCTTACATACTGAGCTTCAAAAAGTTATTTAAAAGTTGCATGATCTTTTTCTGCCTCTTATTTATCATTTTGTACGGTTTTTATTTTGAATTGAGTGAAATTTTGCAGAGCATGTAATCAGTTCTACATTGCATGATACTCATTCTGGTGCATCTTTCTCATTGCAAACCCCTCAATGTAACCTTGGCCATCTCACCGCCTCTCTGGGTTTCCTGTGCCCATTTTTCTGTCTTTGCAACCTTTCTAAACTCTGTCTTTGGGTAAATAGTGTCCCCTTGGTCATGACAGTGAATTGTTCTAAGGTGCACACATGAATAGTGCTAGTATTTCTCCTACAGAGCTTACTACTGTTTGGTTGAAAATAGAAACATAAGGAGGTAAGTTCAAAATCCAAAGGGTCACCCCCAAATCACAGTCTGGGGGATCTCACCAGTCTCTGTCTGACCAGCAAACCTGGACTTCTCCGTGATTTTGAGTTTTGCTTCACAGTTTTCTCCCAGAAAAATCTAATGACATCTAATTCAGAATACTTGGTTGTGGTAGCCAGGCACCATCAAATTCTTCTCGCCTCAGGGTCCTACTGCCTGATTGGTTCCATGGCATTTGTCTCATGGACGAATTGTTTCCACATGTCTTTTATTTATTATCATTCTTTCGTCTGAATGGGAAGAGACAAATGGTTGTACCTTAGACGGCCACTCACAAATTCTGAAGACCTGTCTCTACTCACCAATGTGGAGTATAGACTCATGGACTACGGTACACCAACGCCAATTGACCTTGATGCCCCCAGAGACTTATGAAAGATAAATCTCCGAAAATATTATGAATACCATGGGAACACTGTCTGTCTAACAGGGTGGCAGAAGAGGGCCCTCTCAGTTGGAAAGGCACTCATAATTTGGCTTAGTACGTGGTGTTTGACACATTGATGAGGGATGACATCATATGCATTATCCAAAAGAACAGTTCAGTTTATAGTCTGCATTGTAAAACTGCCTTTGATAGGGCAACATCCTAGATCACTGCCAGGAAGATCAGTTAATGTAAATATCATTCACATTTGAACACCAACCATCAAAGCCAATGCTGAAGAAACAAGAATTCTATTACCATCTGAAATTTGAATTAATCAGATATGCAATCACGTTGCACTGATAATCACCAGTGATTGAAATACTAAAGTTAGAGCTAAAGAAGAAAGATATGCAGTTAGAAAATATGGCCTGTGTAAATCAGACTGACTGGAAATCAGATGATAGGATTTTGAAAAAACAACCATTCATTGTGAGTGCTATTTTCCAACAATATAAACAGTATTTATATGTGTGAGATTCGCCACATTAAAAACACATGAATCAAAACAGGGGAAAGGCCAAATGAATAGGAAAAATATCATCAGTTTGAACAAGACCAGAGACAGATTGTGGAAGAGACCATGAATTCTTCATATACAAGTTTAGGTTCAAACTGAAGAAAATTTAAGCAAAGGCCATGAAAACATATCCCATCTGAAATCAAAGGCCATCTCAAGATTAGATTTGGTGTTTTTAGCGTGATGCATAAAATGACAAGTACATCATGTGTGCAGCAAGCAAAGGTCAGTATAAAGACAGGTCAATTCAGAAGAGACTCCCGTGAGAGACTGAAATTGCTTTGTGAATATAGAGTAACTAAAGCAAATTGAAGATATGATGAAGTACAATATGACAAGAAGATTTCAAAAAACAGTTCCAGAAGATAAAATAAATAATTATAGTTTAATGTGCTAAGGATAAAATTAGAAAAGATAAGAACACATTCAACATTTCTCCAGCTGAAAGAACTGAAGGAAACAAAATGAACGTATGCACTGCAATATTGAAACTTCTGTAGGAAAAATATTTATTGACACAAGGAACAGCCAAAGAAAAGGTAAGCAATACACACAGGCACTCTGTTAAAAAGAATTGGTCAATGTTCAAACATTTTGAGAACTAGCACAGGGTCAAGAAGCAATGGCATTGAAAAATGTCCAAGCTGCACTGAAGGCATTGATAAAATAACAAAACTATCAGGAACATCAATGAAGGAATCAGGACAAACTCAAGAAGCTTGGCTCAAGAAATACATAGGCTAACTGAAGTAGGGAAGGGTCCACACACAAATAAAGCTGAAACCGACAAGTGGGATATACTAAGGATAAAACACCTATGGGCACTGAGAGACTTCACCAAGGGTAACAAGAGAACACAGCCTGAGAGAGGATTTTCAACAAAGACGCAACAGACAAAGGGCGTATTACTAAAATCTACAATACCCTCCTAGCCTGCAAAAAGAGGAAAACTGTTAACCCCGTGAGGAAATGGGCAAAAGACCTGAAAAGAAGTTTCACTAGGGAGGAGACCCGAATGGTCAATCAACTTATGTGAAAATGCTCTCGATCAGAGATATGTAAATTAAAACAACTATGAGATACCATCTAACACTTTTGAGGACAGTCCAAATCAGAACATCAGAGAGCAACAAATGTTGGGGGGATGTGGCGAGATAGGGGCTCCCCTCCAATGCTGGTCATTGTGTAGATATGTACAGCCTCTGTGGAAAGTGATCTGGCGATATTTAAAGCAAATGGAAATTGAACTACCTTAGGACCCAGCAATCCTTGTACTGGACATATCACCGAGAAGAGGTAAGAAATAAACCATGACCAGTCATCTGTGTTCCAATGTTTATTGCGGTGCAATTCACAATCGCAAAGAATAGGAAACATCCTAAATTTCCATCGATAGATGAGTGGATAAGAAAACTCTGGCACATACACACAATGGAGTACTACGCATCACTAAAAAGCACTGATGATCACATGAAGAATGCTGTTTCATGCGAAGAAGTGGAGAAAATTATGCTAAGTGAAGTTAGCCAATCACAGAAGGCCAAGTACAATCACAGAGCCCTGAGGTAGGTGTAATCAGCACAGTAGGTCTAGAAGAAAAGCCACTTATCTCACACT
The DNA here is from genome assembly GCF_050624435.1 of Tenrec ecaudatus. Taxonomy (NCBI): domain Eukaryota; kingdom Metazoa; phylum Chordata; class Mammalia; order Afrosoricida; family Tenrecidae; genus Tenrec; species Tenrec ecaudatus. The sequence goes on from NC_134532.1 coordinate 203,717,368, forward strand.
ATACGGGTTGAGGAACAGGCATTCGGGTGGAGGTCAGACCAAACCCAAGGAGGTACGTGTTAATCTAACACAAAGAAGGGGAAAGGGGGGAGAGGGTGAGGGAGAAAGGCAGAGGAAGAGGCAGATGATGGCATGGTGTGGGGAGTGGAGAAGGGCACTAACCCACCCAGGGAGAGAGTATTGGTTATGTCTCCACAGAAATTGAGAGGGTGCATGCAGACCCCACCACGGACCACCAAATCTTGGGGCAACACATGAAAAGAGTGTGTGCTACAGAAGACAACACTAAACCTACAGGTTGGGGAAAGGGTCCCGTGTGCCATACCCACAGGGAAACAAACCAAGAAGGGAAAAAGAGAGAGGGACAGTCTAGACCCCATATTGGCACACCAAGGTCAGGGGATGACATCCCTGCATCAAGTTGCTAAGGCACAAAGACAACTGCAGGGTCGACAACAGCTCAAGATAGACGTCCTCTTACTGGAGCACACACACAACAGGGTACAATACCAGAGACACTCGGTGGGTGTTTGTCCAGTCTGAACCCCTTGCAGTGGGGTGAACCAAGAAGGAAACATACCGTAACAGATCAGCAGTGGAAGCAAAGCCAAGCAAAAATCCCCTGAGAAGCCCCTCTAAATAGACTTCAGGCTAGGTAGGAGGGGGAGCTCCCAAATTTCCCCCAGGACCAGTGGGGAGGGATCTGGAATTATGTATGCTTTTGTTTGTTTGTTTCTTTTTTGCTAGTTATTATTTAATTTTTCTCTTTTTATTTAATGTTTTGTTTTCTTTTTGTTTGGTCTCTGTTATTGTTGGCTTGGCTACTTATAGAAGATAGGCATGGGAAGCAAGTTTGAGGAGAAAGCAATGGGACTGATGGTTCTGGAGGGACCTGAGGGGAGAAGGAGGCGGGGGAAGGAAGCAGTGAGCACACAACACCATAGACAGGGGAACAACTAGGGAATTAAAATCAAAGATGAGGAGGATGTAGAGATCCTGGGGGTGTTTGAGCAACAGCAATCTAGCTGAGAAGAATCAGTAAGAGGTGGAAGAAGGGCGAACATGATGGTGGGGCAGGAAGAAGCTAAAAGGAAACAGAGGGAAGATCTAGGAAGCAAAGCTCTAGAGGTGCAAGCATGGTTGTGTACGTACCATGTTGAGTAATTCCCTTCATTCATAAAAATAGAGCTATTGGCTTATGTACAAATATTTATAAGGCAATACACTGAGGTATTGGATGGACTTTGGGTCTCTACTCATACTCTTTTTCAATGCAAGAAAACCTTTTTTCTAACAATCTGGCTTTCTGTGATGCTCATTCTCCCAGCACAACCACTGAAGACAAAATTGTTGCATAAGAAAATGTGGTGAAGAAAGCAGATTGGCCCCATCTATCAAAAGATGGAGCATCTGGAATCTTAAAGGCTTGAAGTTAATCAAGTGATCATCTAGCAGAGAGGCCACAGCTCACATGGAAGAAGCACACCAGCCCGTGTGATCATGAGGTGTCAACGGGTTCAGGTAACTAGCATCAGAAGACCCAAAACAAACAAATGGGAAAAAAAATGAACATATTGTTGAGAATGAGGGGTGTCAGAGCAGAGATCCAAAACCCATCTGTACATAATAGGACATCCCCTCACAGAAGGGCCACAAGGAAGGGATGATCCACTAGGACACAGTATAACAATGACGAAACACAATAGTCCTCTGGTTCCTTGAGGCTTCTTCACCCCTAGTATCATGACCCTGGTTCTGCCTTTCACTTTGGTCTAGACCAGAGCATGTGCACAGGTACAGATAAGAGATAAGCGCTCATGACACATGGAATCCAGAAATCCAGCAGCAGGAATAGGAATAACAAAAAAGGAGGTTAGTGGGTAAGGTAGAGAGAGGAGGGAAGGAAGAGGGAACCTATCTCAATGATTGGCACATAACAACCCCATCCCCCAAGGGGGATGACCAACAGAAACCATGGGGAAGGGAGACATCAGTCAGTGTTAGATATGAAAATGATAAAAATTTATGATTTATCAAGGGGTCACAAGGGTATGGAAGAGAGGAAGGGAAGAAAGAGGAGCTGATATTAAGGGTTCAATAGAAAATAGATGTTTAGGAAAAAATGACAGCAATATTTGCTTGATACAATTAATGTATTGATTTTATAAGAGCTCTAAAAGCCCCCAATAAAATGATCTTTTAATAATAAAAAAATACTCCAGGAATTGATGGAATTCCAATAGAAATATATCACTGGAGATATTCACTTGTCAATGCCCAGAAATTTGGGAGACTGCAATGCAGCCAACCCACTGGAAGAGATCTACATTTGTGCATACAGCATAGAAAGATAACTCCACCAAATATAGAAAATTTCACGAATAAGATAATATCACTCTATTACATGCAAGTACAATTTTGCTGAAGATAATTCCTAAACAGTTGTGGTAGTATAATGACAGGGAGCTGTCAGAAATTCAAGCTGGATTTCAAAGAAGTTGTGGGGCCCAGGATATCATTGATGACATCAGATGTATTATGATTGAAAAATTACCAGGAAGATGTTTTATTGAGTATACAATGGCATTTGATTCTGTGGATCCTAAGGAGCCCTGGATAAAATTGTTGTGAAACTCCAGAACACGTCATTGTGCACCTAGGAAGCCTGTACATGCTGCAAGATTCAGTCATTTGAACAGAACTAGGGGATCCTGAGGGGTTTAAAACCAGAAAAGGTCTTCCATATGGACTACAAATGGAGGAAAGATTGACGTTGTTATGGATTTCATTTTACTTAGATCCACCTTCAAGCCTGTGGAAGAAGCAACCAAGAAAACAAAGATCACTGGAAGTGTTAAAATGATGTCACTTTGAGGCCTATGGTATGCATGACCCAAGGCTTCATATTTTCAAATGCATCATATATTATACATAAGACCACTATGGGTCAGAACTGACTTGATGACATGGTACAATAACCATAACAAAAACATGCGCACACTGTGGCTCAGAATGTAATGATCAATAAAGGAGATGCTCATGAGTATGTTTGAGCCGATTGACACAATCCCTGTGGCAACCCATCTCATTGAAGGTCTTCCTGCTGTTTGCTGACCATCTGCTTCCCAAGCATTGCATTCTGCTTCAATGACTGATCCCTCCTGAAAACATGTCCAACTACTTTAGATGACGTGTCTAATGCCTGCTTCTAAGAAGCATTCTGGCTGTATCTCCCCCAAGAGAGGTCTGCTCATTCTTCAGGCATTCTCTGGAGGACTCAATATTCAGCACAACACAAGGATTTCAAGGTTTCAATTCTTTTCAAAAAGAATGCTATGCCTTTTATAGCCATGTAAGAAGATTGGAAATTTCACAACTTGGGTCAAATGCACCTTAATCATCTAAGTGACATTTTTATTTTTAATATTATCCTGGGGTCTTTTGCAGCAGATTTCCCCATGCAATGATCCGATGCGTCCTTCAATTTCTTGACTTCTACTTCCGTGGCATACTTGTGGATGCAAGGAAAACAGAACAGATGACAACTACAATCTTTTCTCTGTGTTGATATTATTAGTCTAGTTAGGAGGATTTTTGTTTTCTTCAATTGAGATGTAATCCACACTGAAGGCTGTAGCCTCTGATGTCCCCAGTGAGAGCTTCACATCCTCTTCAGTTTCAGCAAACAAGCTGTGTCATCTGTGTATCATAGGTTGTTAATGAATTTTACTCTAATGTGATGGCACGTTCCTTCTATTGTTCTGCCTCTCAGATTGCTTGCTTGGCACGCAGATAGACTATGTTTAGAGAAAGATGCAACCCTGGCACATACTTTTTGCAATTTTAATTCATGCAACATCCCCTTGTTTAAACACACATGTGTCAGAGGAACACATTTTTATTTCTTATGTCTTGTCATTAATCTTCCAAGTTTATTCTTAGCATTGTCTGTGGCTCATAGTGAATACATACTTCAGACCATTAGAAAGTATGCCTGTCGGGAGAATTTCCTTTATTACTCTATTTTAAAACATTACTTGAATGTGTCTATACTGTAGCAACACTTTATTTCTAGCTGACAAGGCTTATTCTATTGATCACTCCATAAAGATAATGTACAATATTCTTTCTCTGTTTCTTAACTGCTCAGATGGAACTTTAAAGCCATCGATAGTGATTATGGGAAAGGCAAGGGATTAATAGGAGAAGAGCCCAGGGGGGTTTGAACTAACTTCTTCAAATATTTAACTTGAGATTTCTGCTTGGGCCAGAAGACATATGGCATTTTTTCTTTCCAGTTTCTTGGCATTTTATTGTAAATTTAGGAGGAAGCTTCTTTACTGAGGTACACCTGGCATGTGATGTACAGCACATCCACAAAGTGTCAAATTTAAGGTTCGGGAATACACCTGGATGAGACATAGTTGAATCAGCTCTCCAAATGTCTTTGTTCTAGTACATGTTCCTCACTTGGATCCATCACACTTCATCCAAAACATACCCCAATCTCGAGCAGTCACCGATCCATTTCCTTCCATATCGATTACCTTTGATTTTCTAGAACTTCCTATTGAGTCCTATTATTTTTGTTGGTTGCTGGGAGCCACTCGGTTGGCACTGACTCATAGTGATTCTATGCACAACAGAAGGAAATGCTTCCCCATGACATGCCATTCTCACAATTGTTCTTATGTTTGAGACCATTGCTGCAGTACTGTGTCAAACTGTCTCATTACGGGTCTCCATCATTTCTGCTGGCACTGTGTGTGCATGTGCGTGTGTATGTATGTTCTTGCCTTCAGCATGATTATTTTGGTTTATGTTGATTTTTTTTTGGTTTTTTGTTTTGTTTTGGTGATCCAAATGGGTTTTTATTAAGGAGAGAAGAAGGTGATAGAGAGAGAAGAAAAGAGAAAGAGAAGAGAGGAGAAGAGAAGAGAAAGAGGGGAGAGAGGGGGGAGGGGGAAAGAAAGGATTGAGAGAGAGAGACTACAGCAAAAGAGCAAGGTTGTTACATGTAACACTAATTTGTTCTTTTTGATTGCTGATAGTATTACATCAACTGTTTAAATCTTAACTTGCTTATTCATTTACCCATTCATAATAATTTACTTTATTATGAATGTCTGCTTATAGCTATGTATAGTTAATTGTTAACTATAAAGCTGTTGGTGGTGTGATAAGTAGAAGGAGCCCGTGAGTATCATGATGAAATTCTTGGTTGCTAAACCAAAGGCCATGCTTTTATACGGATTATCTATTTCATGGGAGAGAGATGAGGCAGTATTTTCTTTTAAGAGGATAGATTATTTTGAGAATACTATTGGGAAATTCTGCTCTATTCTCTCGGGTTTCTATCATTGGGAATTGATTTGATGGCAATGGGTTAATACCATCTCATAACCCATTAAACCCGTGACTGTTGCTTTACATGATGACAAACACTTTTACCCCCACTTGTCTACCAGGCATGCTGTGGTGTCTTGTGTGTGACTATAATATTGGAAGCCATGCTACTGGTCTACTGGTATTTTAAATTCCACTAGCCTCATCCAAAGTAAACAGGTTTCAGCAGAGCTTTGAGGCATAAAACAAACTACGAAGAATAGGCTGTCCACTTCTGTGGAATTTGCTTCTGAAAATCTCATGAAAAAGAGGGGAGTATGTTCATAGATTGCCAGGAGACGAGACAGTAAGGTCAGAAGGCACTCAGATTTGACTGACAAAGAGTTGCCCTCTTAAAGGAGAGTTGACCAAAATGGTGTCAGTTGTGTAAAACTTTTGCTAATTTAATTTACTGTTGGGCACCACTCAAAATGAGAAGAAACAGTAGCAACCACATTTCAATAACTGGACATTTGAATGTATGAAGTATAAATCTAGGAAAGCTGTTGTAAGGTGCCACCAAGTCAGCTACAATCCATAGTGGGCCTCTGCACAGCAGACTGAAACGCTGCTTGGTCCTGCTCCATCCTCATAGTTATTCCTGTGCCTGAGCCCATCTTGTTGAGGGCCTTCCTCTTTTCTGCCACCCCTCCCCTCTACCAAACACGATGTCCTGCTCCAGGGACTAGTCTCTCCTACCCTCGTTTCCAAAGTGGCAAAGACCTAAGTCTTGCCACTCTTGTCACTAAGGAGCACTCTGGTCTTATATTTTTCCAATACAGATTAGTTTGTCCTTTCAGCAGTCCCTGGAACTTTAAATATTCTTCTCCAGCACCACAGTGAAAATGCATTGATTCTCCTATGGTTTTCCTTATTCAATGTCCAACGTTCACATGTACATGCTGCAATAGAGATAGAGAATACCATGGTTTGGGTCAGGCAACCTTAGCCCTCAAAGAAACATCCTTGCTCTTCAAAACTCGAAAGAGGTCTTGTGCCCCATATTTACCTAATGCAATATATCTTTTGATCTCTTTACTACTGCAAACATGCATTGATTGTGGGTCCAAGACAAAATCCTTGACAACTTCAACCTTTTCTCCACTTATCGTGATATTACATAATGGTCCAGTTGTGAGGATTTTGGTCTCACTTGCACTGAGTTATAATCCATGCTGAAGGCTACAGTCCTTGATCTTCATCAGCAAGTGTTTTAATTCCTCCTCATTTTTTTAGGACCAAGTAAGCAAGGTTGTGTCAGCTGCACATCACACATTGTTAACAAGCCTTGCTTCAAACCTGTTGGCAATTTTTTCTTCCTATATTTCAGCTTCACAGATGATTTGTTCCACAGATGGATTTATCTAGTGTGGTGAGAGGATGCATCCCTGACACACACATTTCCTGATTTTAAACCATGCAGTAGTCCTTTGTTCTGTTCACACAACTGCTTCTGGAGCCATGTGCTCATTCTGAATGAGTAAAATGAAGTGTTCTCGAATTCACGTTCTTCTCAAAGTTACTCATAATTTATTATGGTCCACACAGTTGAATGTCTTTTCCGAGTCAATGAAACTCAACTAAACATCTTTCTCAGAAATTAGAAGTCAGAAAAGGAAATGAACCTAGGAGAGACTGATATCCTGGGCATTCGTGAACTTAAATGGACTGGCATTAGCCACTTGTATCAGACAAACATATTGTTTATTATACTGAGAATGAAGCATTCCAGAGGAGCAGTTTCACATTCATTGTCAAGAAGGACATTTCAAAACTCAATCTTGAAGTATAATGCTGTCTGTAATAAGATATTTATCTGCATACAAGGAAATTTATGCAGCAACCACTGAAACCAGAGAAGTAGACCTTGATGTCTTTTACCCATGTGTTCAGTCTGAAATTAATAAAATGTACAATCAAGATGTATTGATAATTATTGGTGATTGTAATGCAAAAGTTGGAAGCCCGAGGAAGGAAAATAGTTGGAAAACATGGCCTTTTTTATCACATTGCAGAATTTTGTAAGAGCAACACTTGTTAATCACAAATCCCCTTTACAACAATACAAAAAGCTACTATGGACTTCTCTACCTGGAATATATGGAAATAAAATGACTACATATTTGAGAAGAGACAGTAGAGAAATTCAACATCAGTAGCTAAAACAAGAGCAAGGGTGGACTGTGGAATAGACCATGAATTCCTCATGTGAACTTTGTGGTTGAACCTGAAGAAAAGTTAAACAAAAACCAAAAACCCTGAGAGCCAACATGAACTGGCATATGTCCCACCTGAATTTTGATACTTCTTCAAAAACTGAATTGATAGAGGAAACATAAATGACAAAAGACTTAATGAGCTGTGGGAGGACACTAGCAACCTTCATGAAGAAAGTGAAAGGCCATTACAAGGATCAGAAGAAAAGAGAGATCCATGGGAATGTCAGAAGAGAATCTAAAATTTATTTTTACTCCTAGAGTAACTAAGACAAATGGAAGAAATGATGATGTCAAAGAGCTGAACCAAAATTTTTAAAGGGCAGCTTGTGAAGGTAAAGTAAAATATTATAATTAAATGTGCAAGGTCTTGAGATCGAAAACAAAAACCATGTTCAACATATCTTAAACAATGAACCCAAGGAAAAAATTCAAGCCTTGAGCTTAAATATTGAAAGATTCTATCGGTTAAATATTGACTGATGCAGGATGCATGAAAAGAAGACTCCTCAGAGGCATTCTATCAAAAAGAACTAGTGGACATCCACCATTTCAAGATGCAGCATATGACCAAGAGCCAATGCTAATAAGGGAATACGTAAAATGGGCAATGAAAATCTTATCTGAGAACAATATTCCATGAATTGATGGGATAGTAGCTGAGATGTTTCAAAACGTTGATAAAACACTGGAAACACTCATCTCTGCCAAGAAAAGTAGTAGACAGCTACCTGGCCAACAGACTCCAAGAGATGTATATTTTTACTCATTCTAAAGAACAGTGACCCAATGGAATGTGCAAATTATATAACAATGTCAGTGATATTACATGTGTTAGGTTCTCTAGAGAGATACAACTAGAGTGCTGATAATTATATATATATTTATAAAGATAGATATATAACACAAGAAATGAACAATTAAATTATAAACTGATAGATATATAATACAAGAAATAAACAGTTAAATTATAAAGCAGTATAAATGGCTCAGTGCGACTCACTCCCATGAGAGAGTTGTGAGACACTAGTAGTCCTTCAAGTCTGGAGGGCCACCAGGTAGTCCTCTGTAGAGAGAGCTAGGATATCCCAGCACAGGCAGCCCACAGCCAGGCAGGTCACCAACTGTCAGCCAGGTCACCAACTATCAGTCCTCAGTTCCAGAGATGTAAATTTCATTCGTGTGGGCTTAAAGGGACCTCAACTTACAGCGACACAATCCACAGGCTAGGCGTCCCACAGGTAGTGTGCCCTTTAAATTGAGGGAAAGACCAAGCAAGGCAGCTGCACACTGGTCCGATGATTAAAGAATGAGAGACAAAAAGGCGAGGCTCACCAAGCCACTTATCTCTCCGCCCTTCAATTAATCCCACTTGTGTTTATCGGCCAGACTGGCACAATAAACTATTTCACTACATATAAGTTAAAGTTTGATAAAGATAATTCAAAGAAGTTTTAGCAGTACAGGGAGCTGCCAGAAGTTCATGCCAAATTCAGAAGAGGAAGTGGGTCAAGGGATGTCATTACTGATGTCAGATGGATCTTGACTGAAAGCAGAAAGTTGTTAACTTGTGTTTTATCTACTCTGCAAAGGTATTGGGCTGTGTGGACAATAATAAACTAAGGCTAACCTCGAGAAGAACGAGGATTCCAGAATACTTCATCTCATTGTGCTCATGTGACCCTTGTACGGGATCAAGAGGCATGGAAGATGGGAGAAGAGACAACGCATTTGAATTTTGGTGCTGATGAAGAATATTGGAAGTTCCACTGACTTCTAAAAGAACCAACAGATATGTCTTGAGAGAAGTACAACCATATTGCTCATTACAGGCTCGGATGGTGAGACTTCATCTCATATGCTTTGGACGTGCTATCAAGAGAGACCAGTCCCTGTAGAAGGACATCATGCTTGGCAAAATAGAGGGCCAGTGATAAAAGAAGTCCCTCGACAAGATGGATTGGCACAGTTATTTCACCAATGAGTTCAAACCCAAGAACTACTGTGAGGATGATTCAGCATTAGACAATGTTTTCTTACATTGTACAGAGGGCCCCTATGATTCTGAACTCAATGGCACCTAACATACAAGTAACCCATTGAACTTGTGGTTGTTACTTTACATGGAAAAGGGACCTGGTAGCTGGGATTAAGGTTAAGTGTATTAATTTGAGGAGGTTATCCTGGATTACCAGTTTGACTCAATTTAATTATATGAGTTCTTGTAAGAGGACAAGGGATGAGTCAGAATCGAAGAGGAAAACCTAGGAGATTATGCCAAACCACCTGCTTTGAGAGGGAGTCCTGGTGGCATAGTGGGTTAAGCATTGGACTGCTTACCTCAAAATCTGCAGTTCAAAACCAAAATCTCACTGTGGAAGAAAGATGAGGCTTTCTATTTCGATAGTCAGTTAGTCTTAGAAACTTGGAGGCAGTTCTACTCTGTGTTATAGAGTCTTCATGAGCCAGAATCAACTTGATGGAAGTGAGTGACTGAGTATTTGTTTTGAGGATAGAAGATGTGACAACACACTAGAAATTAACAGGTGGCCTGTATGAACTGGAAAAATGTAAGGAAGCTATTTTACTTAGCATATCCAGAGGCAATAAGACCTTGTTGATGCCTTGATTTTACTCCCTAAAACTCTTTTTCTTTTGACTCCCAGACTGTAAGATAAAAATTTGTGCTGTTTTAAACTTTTCAATGTCCTATTTTTAAATACCTCACATGTTAGGTTAAATTTAATCTCTGTTCTTTTAATATATCATTCTAATTGCAGAAGACCTAGGTCCCCAAATTTGGCTGATGACTGGAATCACCTAAGGAGCTGGTGGAAATCCAGAGAATGGGCAACTGTTTGAGTCAGAATCTAGAGAAAGGAATGCTGGGATCTGCTTCCTATGAGATTCCACTTATCAGCCAAGTTGGAGAATCTAGGGAATAAGATACTAGCCGCTCACAGTGGAACTTTCACATCTCACGTCTCTAGGGCCCACGAATTTTGCCCAGTTAGATAGATTCTTTGTGGAATGATATGGGAGATGCACACAACATCTCTGTCTGACTCAAAGAACTGGTCTACTACTTGCCATAAGGCCTCAGTTGCAGAGTAGTTTACAATGCAGCATCAACCTACTTCAGAGCCTATTTTCATTCCATTTGAACTGCGTTCCTCATGAACTACCTAATTAGTAGACCAGATCATCACGTCTAAATGTAATAGAGTTTGCCTCCACACTTTTGAAAAGCTCACCAAGTTTTGAGACTTTTTTTAAAATAAAGGTGAATGGTATAAACTTCAGTTGATCTCCAAATAAAAAATTAATCTACTGACCTTAGACTCTGTCTCTTGAGCTCTCTCAGGATTTATTTTTGTAAAGGAAACATTATTAATGTCACTTTTTTCTCTAACAGGTATGTACAAACTAATCATTTTGAGGACTTTTATAAATATAGATAGATGGCTTCCACCTGTAGGATTTCTCTTTTCATCAGCCTGGAATGTGGCCCAAGAATTTTCATTTCCAAGTTGTTAGATGGTGCTGCTGCTATAGGAATTTGGGATTCCCACTTTAAAGTTCACTAAGGTCAGGGATAGTAAGGACTTTTTATTTATATATATATATGATTACAGAGTTGGTAGGGAGATCCAATCGGTTTGTTTGTGATAATTGACAGTCATTCTGGAAGACCTGGCTGGCTTTTCCACCAAACTAAGTTATCAGATAATCAACGTGCTGACATGAGTTCCATTAGATGCTCTTTTGCCTTGGTTTTTGGAAACACACCTTGAGAAATCCTTTATTCTAAACCCTGGAAATTTTACTTTGCCCTCCTGTGATTATATGAACCCTGCAGGGATTGACTAAAATAAAGGCTACTCCCCAAAGAGGAGATTGGTCAGTTTGTTGTCCTCCCTACCCCTATACCTTGCTATTCTCTATATATTCCATATGTACATCTCAAACCAACTCACTGCCATTGAGTCAATGCTTATTATTAGTAACACCCTATGGGTTTTTGAGACTGTTACTGTTTACAGGAGTAGAAAATCCAGCATCTATCTATCTATCATCTATCTATGTATCATATATCTATGATAGAGTTTTTTTCAGGAAGAAAGAAAAGCAGAAGAAAGAAGGAGTTGAGAGAAACCAAGGAGGCAGAGAAACTTCCAAAAGGCCTATAACATGGGTAAAGGTCCATAACACTGAAGACATTAAGAAACCCAGAGGGTAGTGGTGGAAGAGCCAGAGGTGAGAGGCCAGGAAGAGACTTTGAGGCAAGACAGATGATACAGATGATAGAGAGGAGAGGAAGCTTGTCTGTAGGAACCTGAGGAAGCCTGTTCATGAAAGTTTGTGTTTCTGAGAGGAGCTGAGAGAGCTGTAATGCCCAGCTGTAATGCCCAACCTGCTTCTTGAAATTAATTCTGAGTTCTTGCTTTTCATCATAATCCCATGGTGGAAAATGCTTTATCAAGAAACTGCTTAACTGTGAGCATCATCAATAAATAGTGTGTAGTCATTGAAATGGACCATGGAACCCAATAGAGAGGTCGATAGTTATATGTGAGTGACAGTTAGTGTCTGGATTGGTAAAATGGTTGGGGAGTGGAGCGATGTCAGACCGCCACCTGAGAGGCATCAGTTTTGTGCGGACAATGGTTCTCATTATCCATGTTAATGTTAGACAGCTTCTGATACCTGTCTGCTACCTTCCACCTTCTAGTAGGGCAGCTGACCCTTGACCCCTGGTTTCGTTTAACTGCTGATACTGAGCTTCTCCAGCTTCTCTTCCAACAAATGTACCCAATTTGATTCCGCTTCCTTCCATCTGGAGAAGCTGAACAAAGGCATTTGTTATGAAACCGTTGTTGATCTTGCTAAATTCCATTATGCAATCACCAGATTATTTTTATCACCAAGACCATGTTTTCCAACAACTGTTCCTTCCTCTCTGTTTCCAACTTTTTCATTACTGTTGCATCTAGATGCATGTTTGATCCATTTCGAATAGAAGATGTCAGTCAAATTCCTTAATTTCTGCATCACTAGCTGCAGTGTCGGTGAGCAGATTTGAATAATATTTGTATTGACTGGATTTCTTTGTATGTGGATAGATATTATCCCATCACAGACAGCATGGTACTTCAAGATTGATTTTGAAGGTCCTGTTTGACAATGAACGTGACACCATTCCTCTTGAATTTTTCATTCTCAACATCATAAACTATATGACTGTCTGATTCAAATAGCCAACACCAGTCCATTTCAGCTCACTAATGCCTAGAATCTCGGTCTTCTTATGGGCCATTTATTTTTGACAGCTTCTAGTTGTCCTAGACTTATACTTCGGGCATTCCATGTTCCATTAGTGATGGATGTTCTCAGTTGTTTCTCCTCATTTGCGTTGTGCTCCATCAGCAAATGAAGGCCCAGAAGGCTTTCCTCCACCCGCGTCATTATGGTCGAGTCTACTTTGAGACAGCAGCTCTTTCTCAATCATATTTTGTGGGTCTTCTGACATGAGACACTCATCTCAACTGAGAGAAACTATTTCTGACAATGTTCCACTGCTATTCATGAGGGTTTCAATATCGGTCACTATTCAAAGACCATCCCTAAGATTTTCATTGTCAAATTCCTCTGAAGTGGCCAGCCTAGTCCTTCTGCATAGTTTATTCTTAGTCTGGAGGCTCTACTGAAACCGGTTCATTTTTTTTTGTTATCCCAATGTATTTGAAAATAACCGTGACATAGCTTCCAGCATCACAAAAAGACACAAGCCACTACAATATGATAAACTGATAGACGATTTATGGAGACAAGTTTTGCAGCTCAGAACTCTGCTTACCATGGCTTACAAATGTGATTTTATTCTTTCTGCTTTTGATGGGTAAGCCATTTATCTGACCTTCACCACCCTGGCCTGGTCATTATTCCTGTGGAAATATGGAGCCTCTTTTCATTGCAGCGTTTTCTACCTTCCGTTCTCTTTGGCCTGCAGAGTTCAAGTACCACAGAGATTTTCAAAGATGCCTTTGTTAGGGAATGCTGCCAAGTCCTGTGGTGATTGCTTGAGGGAAGCTGAACAGGTTAAGCAATAGTACCAATATGTAAAAAAATATCATTTTTATTACCAAATATCTTCAGATATGTTTCTCAGTAGGTAGTCCTAACTATGATCCTACCCATCCCAGAATGCTAAAATCAAACTCTGATTTTATGTAGATGAAACTGTTAAAAAATCTCTTCAGCAGCCTTAATGTAGAACCAAACCTCAACATTGTCGAGATTTCTCCCTCATTAACGGTAGGTGATTACTAAGACCAAACTTCAATGAACTATCTTTACAGATGTGAACATCACTGCTGAGGGACTTACACCCATTCATTATCTCGTGGTCCTTTGCACCTGGAATCAGGGAGCTCAAAGATGCTGATCACGCTGCAGTTTGTCCAAATGTCTGAGAGTCTTATTCTTTTCCATGCCTGTCCTCCCCCTTCATGAGGTACCTGCCTCAGTTTTCCGTTTAGTTGGTATTATAATTGTGCAAAAATAACTACAAGTTCTTGGGCTCAGTCCCGAGTTACATGTGTCCTATGGTGACCTGAAATAAGGGATTCCTTTAATGTTTCCATAGAAACGTTCTGCTTTATGTTCTGAGTTGGGCCTCCAACGTTTTTTTATCCTACCACAGTTTTTATGATAACCACAGTGTTATTGTGACTGAGTGCCACAGTCACTTGATCTTCCAACACTTTCGTTGCATCTGCATTTCATCTTATGTCACCACCGGTGATTATTTGACAAATCATGATGTCATACTTGCCAGATTATCAGTGTTCCATTTCCCCAAGCAAGGGAATTATCTGTGAGTCCCTCAATTATGCTAGCTAAACAATCCCCAAATCCTATTTTAAGAGTGTTTCTTGGGGCCACTTACAGTGCTAATTACTGCATCACTCAAGATTCTGACAGGAAACAGATGGCACATCTCAGATGCACTAATGGAGCCATAGGGTTGCAGAAAATTACGCATTGGGCTGCTAATTGTAAAGGTTAGTGGTTCAAAACCACCAGCTACTCCTAGGGAGATTGACTTATCTCACAAAAATTTATAGTTTTGAAGATCCCTGGGAACCATTCTATTCAGAGTTGACGCCATTGCAACGAGTTCAGTTTGGTTGGAGTAAGAGACTATTTACCACAGTACATTGAGAGAACAGTGGTGTATAAGTTGAGGCAAAACATGTATGAACTGTTTGTAAAACTGAAATCTTCACCTATTTCGTAATAAAAAGTTTAAAAGAAAAAGAAAGGCTATTTACATAAATCTGGATAGGGATACCAGAAACCAAAGAGTCCATAGAACACTGTATGGGTAGGACAGGCTGGAATATTTTACTCTCTCTAGCATCATTGAAGGAATCCTGGTTGTATAATGGTTAGAGCTATGCTATTGGCCAAAGAGTTGGTGGTTCGGAGCCATTGGCTCTACCATTAGAGAAAGACATGGACGTCTACTTTGTCTAGTTCCATAAAATGATTTACAGCTTTGAGGAAACTCTTTGGGAAAGTTCTATGTTTTTAAAAGGGTTTCTCTATGCTGAACTGTATTTGATAGCCGTGGCGGTGGTTTTTTTTGAGGGGGTGGGGCATAGTGATGTGATAAATATGAATGGACAAGGAGAAAGAATTCTTAGCAACTGAAGGAAGTGCTTCAGATGTGGGAGCAGGGCAACATGCAGGAGGTATGCATCTATGAACAAGAATCTAGCCCCATAAACCTGCAGCAATGACAAGAGGAAGCCAGGGGGGTGCAGGAACAAGTCCAAGCTTACTCTGCTTCTTTTCTGTGACTCTCCACTGTCCAAACCCAAACAGGACAGTCTTGCATGGCATTCAAGGTATGACTTTGCTATTGCCCCATAAAGAACAGAAGCCCCTGGACATAGAGGGAAGGGAGCTGGTAGAGGGTAGCGTTTGAAGCACAAATGGTGAGAAGACCAAAAGTTGGTCTAGACCAAATGTGCCCCTTTAACTCCAAGCTATAAACAAGTCTATAGGTGCGAAGCTATATTCAAGCTACATATAAATATATGACAGGAAAGAAATGGTACAACTCAAATACACGAAAGAAGTCTAGGTGGTACAGCAAGCTGACATTTTCAATTAGCTGCTTCACAGACACCTTAAACATAAATATTGGAAGACACTTCCATTATCATCCACTATATTCAGTCTGACTTCAGAGTTGACTATTTCAACAAATAATAAAATCCAATTAGTCCATATTACCAGGAAGAAATCTGAAAGTCTTCGTTAATACCATCTTCCTTTTCAACCTATGTGGTAGCTACATAATCTGATGTCAATTTAAGAACTAAGAGTGTAGGGGCAGAGTCCAGACTGTTAATCAGAATGTAGTCAACGAGGCCTCTGTGTGGGCATGGCCTTCCCCTGAGGATTCTGGGAATATCTATATTTCCTCCATGGAGGTGGGAGACACACTCTCTTTCTGCTTACTCCCAGAGAAATGCTCTACTGACAAGACACATGGCACTATGCTGATAGACCCCATGCCCTGGGAACTGGAGGAGCCACATGGAGACCTCTGCCAGGGCTGAGATGCTTCTACTGCGACTGGATCCATAAGATCCCCACCGGCCTATGATATTCCTGCATTTAGCTTCATTGCAAGTGTTTCGTGAGTCTGAAGACTTTATAGATTGGTACCGGACATATGGGCTAATATTGCACTTATGGCCTTGATCTGAACTGGCCTGGGATGTTTTCTCAATATTCAACTGTTCTTGTATATAAAGCTCTTTCTTATACACATATGAGTGTCTATGAATTTGTTTCTCTACTCTACCCAGACTGACACAACCTACTAATTCTTTTTGAATTTTACTTTTAAATATTTAAATATTACTTTTATAATATATACTTAAAAAATATGTAAATATTTTGTGACCCATGGGTTTCGTCATTGCCCTGTCATTTGTAATACTTCCAAACTATGATTTCCATATTTTTTAAACATCAAATAGAAACATACTATTTTAAATTTTACATAGACTTTTTATAATCATACAATGAGCTTACATATAACTATACCTAGTCAAGACTATTTAGGGTCACTATGAGTTAAAAATCAACTCAATGGCAGTGAGTTGTTATTTATGTTTAAATTTATTTTGGAGTCAAGAGCAAACTTTATCAATGCTTAAACAGTTCCACCTAGAATCCCACCCAATTACTCCAGTGTCCTTTCTCCCTTAGGGAGACCTATTATCCTTATCACGACAGCCCTGGTGGTGTTGGGCTTCTAAGTGAAAGGTCAGCAGTTTGAAACCAGCCGCTCCTCAGTAGAAAGAAGGGACTATCCAAGCCTGTAAGAGCTATTGTCTTGGAAACTCACAGGAGCAATTCTGCCCAATTCTGCAGGATCTCTTTGAATTGAAGAGATTCTCATTTGAAGGGAAAATGTTTTCAATTTCTTTCCATTAAGTGAGATATTAGCCCTTGGATTTTCATATATGGGTTTTATTGTGCTGAGGAATTTCCCTTCTATTTCCATTTTATTAAGAATTATTCATCAAGATGAAGGTGGAATTTTATCCAATGACTTTTCTGGATTTCTCAATATAAATATTTTGTTATTTCCTATGTTTTGTTTATATGGTGGATTACATTGATTGTTGATTGTTTTCCTAAAATTGAACCATCCTTGTATGTCTGGTATAAAGCCAATGTGGTCATGATGCAGTATTTTAAAATGTTTTCTTGAATTCTACTGGCTAGAATTTTGTTGAAGTTTTTGGTATCTATATGCATATGGGATATTGGTCTATATTTTTCATTCCTAGAGTTATCTTTGTCTGGCTTAGGTTAGGGGTTATACTTGTTTTATAAAATGAGTTTGCTACTATATTATCCATTTCTATATCCTGAAATAGGTTATGTAGTATTGGTATTAACTCTTCTGTAAACAATTCATAGTTATTCCGTAAGCAATCTGAACCTAGACTTTTTCATGTTAGGTTAATATTATTTTTTAAGATTCAGATCTATTTCTTTTTGTTTTATGGATCTATTAATGGTTTCTACATAACTCTATGCTAATTTAGGTAGATAATGTTACTAGAAATTTGACCATTCCTTCTATGTTTTCAAATGCTTTTGAATATAATTTTTCATAATATTGCATAGTTCACTTTTTTATTTCAGTTGGTCCTATTGTGATGTTGCCTATTTCATTTCTTTTTCATAATATTTGTCCTTTCTTTTTTATTTTGTTAGTTTTGCCAGTTAGTTATCAATTTGCTAATCCTTTTGAAGAGCCAACTTCTTTTTGATTTTTATTGAAATAATTTATTGTGGCATCCTCACAACTGCTCTAATGTTCAAGGTCACAGTTGCAGCCACTGTATTTTGTGGAGGGATTCCATTTTGTGGAGGGACTCCATCTTTCTCACTGTCCTACTACTTTAAGAAGCATTATGCCCTTCTCCAGAGAAGGGTATCATCTAACAACCTCTCCAAAGAACCCAAGGTGAATTCCCACCATCACTGCCTCTAAGGAGCATTCTGGCTATATTTCTTCCAGGATAGATTTGTTTTGTCCTTTTGACAGTTCTTGCTACTTTCAGTTCTTTTCCAGCACCATAGTTCAGATATATCAGTCTCTCCAGGGTCCTCCTAAAGCAATGTCCACATTTCACATGCATATGAGAGGATTGAAAACACCGTAAACTATGTGAAGTGCACCTAAGTCCTCAACTTAACATCTTTGCTTTTCAACACATGAAACATTGTGATCTGAAAATAAAATGATTGCATTATCTCAATGTTTTAAAAACTATATTGATGCACGCTTTATGACCTAACATATGACCTATTATGGAGTATGTTCTTTGTAAACTAAAAAAAATGTATGTTATGTTGTTACTGGTTAAAATGTTCTGTATATGTCTAAGACAGTGGTTCTCAACCTTCCTAATGCCGCGACCCTTTAATAGAGTTCCTCATGTTGTGGTGAGCCCACAACCATAGAATTATTTTTGTTGCTACTTCATAACTATAATTTTGCTACTGTTATGAATTTGGTGACCCCTGTGAAAGGAATGTTTGACCTCTAAAGGGGTTGCGACCCACGTGTTGAGAACCACTGTTCAAAAAAATAAAATTGATTGTGCTATTTAGTTTTTTTTATGTTTATTCATTTTCCCTCTTGTTCATTTGTCTTTGCTCAAAAGTGATTATTTAAAATCCCTTAGTATTATTATTCTATGGTATATATGTCTCTTCAATTCTATAGAAATTTTATTAGTTTATTTTAAGGGAATTTTATTTGGTGCATGAATACAGTTTCCTTTAAAATGAATAGGTATCCATACAGACAGCTGTAGTCTTTGATTTTCATTGGAAAATGCTTGACAGCCTTCTTGATTTCATGCAAGAAATGTTTTATCCTTTGCTTACTATAGAGCAGTAATAGAACTTCCTGAAATGTTGATGCCTACCTCTTCTTTACTGAGTCTTGCTTCATGGATTCTTTGCTTAGCAACTAAGGAAGAGCATGACGAAAGGATACAAAACGGACACACATTTCTGACTTTAAAACATGCAACTAATATACATCTGTGTTAAGCTGATTTAACTAGACCCTCATTTGTATAAGGAAGAGCTTTATATCAAGAATAATTATATCAGGAAAACATCCCAACCCAGTGCAACTCAAGTCCTTAAGTCTTATACTACTCCACAAGACCCTCTTCAAATTCACGCGGCCAGAAACAAAGACCCAGAGAATACAGGACTATCACTCGCCAGTGGGTGTGAAGTCTGTGAACCAATAGCTGGTGCATCACAGGTTTTGCAGCAACCAACGTCTACCAGCAGGAAGTGAAGGCAAAGAGACAGGGGGATGTTTTCCAGAGCCCCCCCCTTTTTTTTTTGTTGAGAAAGCCATGCCCAGAAGAAGGCACTATCGGGCTGTGACCTGATTGGCAGGCTGAATACCACCCCTGCACTATTATATATCTTTAAGGTGACATGAAATGATGTAACTACCATATCAAATATTAGCAATGATATCCCTCAAGCCATGTCCTCTTGGAACCCAGCATGAATTTATGTCCGATCTCTGCCGTTGTATGGTGGCAGCTATTTTTTATCAAAATCCTTTACTTTCATGTATTATTAATAAGAGTGTTCAATAATTTCCACATTCTGATAAGTCAAATTTCTTCAGGATGGATAAAAGTATGGTTCTCTTCCAGTTTGCATTCCAACTGATGATCTAGTGTGGAGAAGTCGTGATCAAGAAATGAACGCATAATTGAATATGTAGCACGCATACAGGTAGATAGTCATGTTACAGTAACTAAAGAATACAACTTAAGAGAAGCCACGGAGGCACACAGTGGAACAGGTTAAAGGGTTTGTTAACAGGGTGCCTAACTATGACTGCCTTGAGATGGAGACCTGAAAGTGAATGAGCTAATTGTATTACTGGGGTCATCAAGAGAGAATAAAGAGGAAAGCCACGGTTAGGAGCATGTCTGCTACATTTGAAGGAAAAAGGGAGAAGGAGAGCGTGTGACAGAGGGAGAGAGAAAAGGCATTGCATCAGATCTATTAGAGAAAAGGCAAGTATGGTCTTGAAATCCTACTAACAAGATTGGCTTTCGTTTGGAGTGAGATGGGAGCCAGGAGGTGGTCTGAGAAGAGGAATTCATGCTTTGTTTTATGATTTAAAGGAATTATTCTTGAAAGTGGGTAATTGATAGACTGCAGATGGATAAGGGAGTAGATGTATCAATTTGAGGACTACTAACATAATCCAGGCGAGAGAAGATCATTTTGTCAAATAACACCATTGTCTAGAGTGTTATCAGGAGAGGTGTAGACAAGTCGTCTGATATCGGATATATTTTTAAAGTAGAACTGACACGGACTTGCTGACAGATATGAGGTGTGTGACTACAGTGAAGAGTTAAGGATTTTCCCATGTTTCCCTCTTCCTGACCATCCGGAAAAGTGGTATTGCTGTTTACTGAGATGAGCAATACTATAGGAGAAGCAGGTTTACGGAAGGAAATCGGGAATCTAATTTTAGATGTGATCATTCTAAATTTATATTAGCAGTTCAAGCTGACATGTTTAGTAGGTTACTGGAGCATAGGTGGAGGACTAGGATTGTGTTATAAAATTCCTTAGTATGTATGACTATAAACAAGACCATTGGTAACTTTGAAAGGATGATTAGAGTAGATTTGTGGGAATTTAGGGGGAAAATAGTAAGTTTCCCTAGACTTGACTTTAACTCAGGGGAGTTTTATGTAAATCAAATAATAAAAACCTGCTCCTGTGGCATTTTTATGGGCACTGGAATGTTTTATACTCATTTGTGTGTGTGCTGTGTTTTTGCCAATCTATATCATTATGGATTTCCCTCATTATCTCTGGCCCTTTAATTTTTTCAAATGATTTTCTTTTCTGCTGACTGGTTTTACTTGATGACATGCTCAAAACAAGCGAACTAGAGTTTTTCTAGTCTCACTGCAAAGGCTGTATTTCTTTTTTAGTGACTTGTTCATTTTTCTGGCAGTCCATGGTGTATTTGAGTTATGACAAACAGCACCTATGAGCATTCAGGTTTCGTGTGCATCTAATCATAATTATGGGAATGACACACAGTGTTTTTGTGCCACTCACGTTTTCCAGTTTAAATCATGTAGTTTCTCTTGCTTTTGGCAAAACTATTACATAAGGATAATTAAGTATTCTGGAATGCTCACTCTTCATATTGTGAGTAATCATTTTGATTCACATGGTTGGTTGACTTTGTATGACCATGCCGGCAGGCATGACTCTTGCCGGTTCTCTGATTTTTACCCAGGTATTCCTTTAACTTTTAACTTGTACCCAGAACCAGAAATACCAGTGCTCTGCCCCACAGTCTCAGCCTTGCTCCTCTGCTCTCTTTCAGGATTTATTTGCTGTGGAATTTATTTCCTCTGATGTTTCATGTAATGCCTCCATTCCCTGTGCCACTTCAGATGGGGAACTCGCGCCTGCTCTGCCAGTGGCTCTTCTTTCTTGATTCTCATGGAATTCTTTTCCCTCTCCTTCTGAGATTGTTGACATCTATACCCAGTAGAATGGTAAAAATGACCAATCCCCTTAATAGATGTGTCCTACTCTTTACTTCCATGGCCATATTCAATCATTTGGTGAGAGTTATAAACACATGAATGGGAGAGGCATCGTCATGTAATTTCATTTCACCTATTGCTCATGATATTAATAAGATTGTTAACTGTGGTCATGCTTAAACTCTATAAAGATCAGCCTTAAGCTAAAAAAAGAGATACTGAATTATTTCAGAGCAGGAAAGATGTATACTAGGTTATATCCATTGAACATACTTATTCAACCTCTATGTTGAGCAAATAATTGTAGATACCAAATTCTATGAAGAAGAACGTGCGTGAGGAATGAAGGAAGGGTTATTAGCCATCAGCAACAGACTGATGAAATGCCCTTACTCGCTGAAAGCAAAGTGGATTTTAAGCACTTATTCATAAAGGTCAAGTACTACAGCCCTCAGACTGGATTATAACCCAACAAAGAAAACAAACAAACAAATCACAACTGGGTCATTAAGCAACCTCATGATAAACAGAGAAAATATTGTAATCATCAAGGATTTAATTTATGTGGACACACAATCAACATTCACGGAGTTAGAAGTCAAGAAATCACAGGATTGGACAAATCTGTGGCAAAAGGCCTCTTGGAAGTGTTAAGTGCAAAGATGTCCCCTTGAGGACCAAAGGGCACCTGCCCCAAGCCAGGGATTTGATTTGCTTCATGTGTGGAAGCGGGACAAGAGAAAAGGAAAATCAGAGAAGAATTAAAACGATTGCATTATAGGGTTGGCAAAGAATACTGAACACGTTGCCCTTCTGGAAGATAGAGTGAATCTGTCTCCGAAGAACTAGTTAGAATGCTCCTTAGAAGCAATTATAGCAAAACTCTGTCTCATGCACTTTGGACATTACTTGGAGAAATATATCATTTTTGTTAAAGTAGACTGTGTGGGAACCACCCCCCGCCCCGCATGACATGGACCGAGGCGGAGTCTTCAGGAATAGGCTGAAACCCAGCACTCATTGTAAGGATGGTGCAGGACGGGCATGTAGGATTGGTGTGAGACAGAAAGGACTTGACAACAGATAAAAATCATAGTGAAAAAATTGATATCAAAGTGTGGCAGTCATCTTCTCTGGGATGGTAGTAAATAAATCTGTCCATGAAAAAGATGAGCAATTGTAATACTTCTCCAAATTTCGTTCAATGTAAGCTTTTTGAGTTCCAAGCCCATTGACAGTGACCCTGTCTCTGGTACACACAGATCATAAATATCTTTGACTATTTCACTTTGAGATAAATTTAGTTTTCTGTGCTTAAAAATCATCAAGTAGAAAACGTGGTAACTCTCTGTGGCTTTCATTGTGAAGATGAAGCTAAATGTATCAAACCTACTTCTCTGTGCTGAGTAACAGCTACTCAAGACTGGCTTTTTTAAAAAGTAGAATGTTTTTTTTTCTCATTAAAGATGCACTATACTCATCATTATAAGTGCCACTGAAAATACAACAAAGTATATACAGAATCCTAACAAATGAAGTTTTTCATTTGTCCTTACTTGCTTTTATGAAAACTTCAAAGCTGTTGTTTACAAGCAACAATCATATTTTCTACTCGTTTCTTAACTCTATATAAATAAACATTTTTTTGTAATATGACATTTATGGAGTATTTTTTATGTTCTAGATAGTGCTCTAAGGATCTTAAATATGTTAAATAATTTTATTCACATCAACCCTAAGGGAATATTTGAATTGGTATTTCCATCTTACTGATGGGAAAACTGAGGATTCAAAAGGATTTTAAACCATATTTTCTAAAAAAGAAGACAGACTTAGGAACATATAATATTATGTCTCACTCTTGATAGATATTGTGTTGTCTTAATTAATGTTTTCCTTTATTTCTGTAGGACCTAATATCCATTGTAATGGCTACACAGAATCTGCAGCCAAAACTCATGATTGAAGAGTTTATTAAGAAAGTTAACAGACTCTATTGCCTGTGAAAATGCTCAGGATAATTGTTTCTCTGAACATGTTACAAAGTTCTTTTAGGTCTGCTAACAAATGCCCAAAGGGGCATGCCAATCAACCAGAAGGCATTCAGCTCAAGCTCAGTGGGTCAGCAAACCAAGCTCCCTGAATTAAGTGCCCACAGGCACGTCACTCAGTAAGTCTCAGCCTAAAGTCACTCAGCTCCACTCCCATGGGTCAGCAAGTCCAGCAAAAAAAATGACCACAGGCATCCCACTCCACAAGCCAGTCTCATGCACAGAAACACTCATATGCACTTGCTCTATGGGCTTGGAAGTCCACCACGTCATTCCATGCTCGGGTTTTTTGTTCTAATGCTGCTAGTCTGATATTATAGCTCTCTTCTGGATCCAGGAGGTTCACTGTACAGGGATGTGAGCTCCAGAGGCCCCACTCCACTCCTGGCTCTTGTTGGCAATGACATTGCCTCCTTCTGCTTCCCAGAGGGCTCATTTTAGACCCCAGGATGACATTTCAGGGAACCCTG
Source organism: Tenrec ecaudatus (assembly GCF_050624435.1). Classification (NCBI taxonomy): domain Eukaryota; kingdom Metazoa; phylum Chordata; class Mammalia; order Afrosoricida; family Tenrecidae; genus Tenrec; species Tenrec ecaudatus. The sequence goes on from NC_134532.1 coordinate 203,741,661, forward strand.
CTCACAGTTACTTACATGTGAATACTATAAGTATCCCCCCTACCTTCTTACTAGACCAAGGCCAGAAAAACGTATTTGATGCCACGTAGAGACTTTGGCTTGAAGAGCCACATTAGACAATTCACTGTCCCTTCAGATATTGCTAAACTTTTAAAATGGGCTTCTTTAAAAGTATGGGTCCCATCAAGGAAAAGCATAAAATATGTGATTGTAGAATAAGATTTAACTACCTTTCTATAGAAGATGGCTTCTATTGGAACTTGCCTCCTTCTCTTGCATTCATCTGTAGAAAAAAAATCATTTGATTTTTAAAATAGCTTATATTATTAAAATGGTAATTTTAGAAAAATACTAGTGGACCAAACATTAGGGATAGATTTATAGTATAAGATTGTACCCATTTATCTATAGTTTAAATAAGACTAATAAAAAATGGCAACAAACTTTTTCTTTCCTGGTATCTTGGATTTTAGGCCCATTCCTTGGGTTGTTTGGGTACTGATGCAGAAAACTGCATTGGATAGACCACTTCAGCTCTCCACTTAAGCCCCTGGCATCAGGTCTTCATTGTTCCCCTCCTTTCCTGCACCCTCCTCCCTCATGAACCCTTGATAATTTATACATTATTATTTTGTCCTATCTTGCCCTGTCCAACGTTTCCCTTCACCCATTTTTCTGTTGTCTTTCCCCCAGGGAGGAGTTCACATGTAGATCCTTGTAATCAGTTCCCCCTTTCCAACCCACCCTCCCTCTATGTTCCCAGTATTGACACTCATACCACTGGTCCCAAAGGGATCATCCACCCTGGATTCCCTGTGCTTCTGGTTCCTATCTATACCAGTGTACATGCTCTGGTCTAGCCAGATTTGCAAGGTAGAATTGGGATCATGAGAGTGGGGGTGGGGTGTGTGGAAGGAAGCATTTAGGAACTAGAGGAAAGTTGTATTTTTCATCGTTACTACATCACACCCTGTCTGGCTTGTCTCCTCCCTGAGACCCCTCTGCAAGGGGAACTCCAGTGGCCTTCAAATGGGATTTGGGTCTCTACTCTGTGCTCCCCCCAACCCCCCCAATTCACTATGGTAAGATTTTGTACTGATGAGGCCTGATCCCCGATCCCTTCAACACCTCATGATCGTACACGCTGGTGTGCTTATTCCATGTGGGCTTTGTTGCTTCTGAGCTAGTTTACCTTCAAGCCTTTAAGACCCCAGATGCTGTATCTTTTGATAGCCAGGCACCATCAGCTTTCTTCGCCTTGGAACATTTGCATTTTAACAAAAGACTTTGCATTGTGACAGGGCAATTTGGGGTTTCAGAACATTTGAATCTCTATTTATGAAAACACACTACTAGTCAGTCAATTATGACTCATGGTGACCTTATAGAACAGAGTGGAACTTCTCCTGTGGGTTGGTTTTTGAGGTTTTACATTTTTATGGGAGCAGAAAATCTCATCTTTCTCTCCCAGAGGAGCTGGTGGGATAAACTCACTGACCTTGTGGTTAGCAGATAGACATATACCCCACTACGCTGTCAGGGTTCCTTATTTATTGCATCATAACTCTTGTTTCTGTCCTCTCTTTAATGCATCCGATTGGAACTTCCGGCTATTCAGTTACTAACAAAGGTGAAGTGATCAGTAACATCATGATAGCTGGAGAAAAGGTTGATGTTATCAAGGATTTTGTCTTGCTTGTCTCCACAAACAACACTAATAGAAGCAACAATCAAGAGAACAATATGCTGCACAAGATTTATTTAGAGTATTGACGAGCAAGGGTCTATTTAGAGGAATAAGGTATGTCTGAACTAAACACGGTATTCTCTATCGCATCATCTGCATATGAAAGTGGGAAACTGAAGAAGAATCAATGCATTTGAATCATGCTACTGGAGAACACTATTGAAGGTGTCATCAACTGCTGAAAGGAAAATTCAGTGTGTCTCGGGAGAAGGAAGAACAGAGTGCATCTTAGTAAGAGCAGAGACATGGATGGTGAGACTTTCTCTTTATACTTTGGATGTGTTCTCAGGAGAGACAAGTCCCTGGAGAAGGACATCATGCTTGGTAAACCAGAAGGGCATTGAAAAAGAGGAAGGTCCCCCAGGAGACGGAGCTACACAGTGACTACAACAGTGGGCTCAAACACAGGAGCAATTGTATCACTGGTGCTGTTTCATTCTACCACAACAAAAACAAATATTTAGTACAACATAAATTACTTTAAATAAAGCCAGATTGTCTTCCTTTATCTCAGGCTAGCTAACATGGGAGAGCCGAATGAAGAGTGGTAAAGAGCTTATGTTCTGCATCTCACTAACTCACGCTGATAGGGGAAATCTGGTGCCATGTGTGGAACCAGCAAATCAAATATACCAGGAATAAATCTAACATTTGAGACACTATAGTGTGTGTTGGCTAGTGATTAAATTTAGATTCATTATGAACGGAACTATGCGCTATGATGAGATTTCAATTACATTTAATTACTATCACAGTTGGGGTTTTTTCCCCATTTCAACAAGCACTATTTTGCTTGCTCACGTACAGGATTGTCTCCTATAGGGAGAAAGTATTACAGAGTAGAATGGATATTCTGGGTTGCTGGTTCTTTAACCTTAGACCTAGTATTTAACTTCATTAAACCCATTTTGTTGTCTGTACTTAGGGTATTATTATAATTTTGGAGGTCTACTATTTTTTAGACATAAAAGAAAACTTGAAAATGTCCTCACTGGTTATATGCTACAGAGGTCCCACTACTCATTGGCACCTAGTTAACTGAGACTCATAGCTACCCTTAGGCCCGAGTGGAACTGTTACAGTGATTGGTGAAGCTGTAAATCATAGAAGCAGACAGAATTGTCTCTTTCTGTCAGAAGAGCAGGGGAGTTTCAACTACTGATCTTTCATTGAGCAAACCAACATTTAATGCTATGTGCCACTAGGGACCTCTGTGGTGTATAAAAACACTCTGAAGTGTTACTTATTGTTGTTTTGGAATTTCTGTTTAAAAGTATTGACTAGAGAGTTGAAATTTGCATTATTGATTTAATTTTAATTGGAAGTTATGCATATATCATATCATCCAATATTTCAACCCCATCAAGCAGTATTGCACAATTGCTACCATAATCAGTTTCCAAATGCTCTTTTCCTTCCTGGACTTCTTGACATAGTCTCCATTTACCTTCCTCCACTCCAAAATTTGAATTATTTTGTATATAGTGTATGTATCAAATCATATTAAGTGGAAGAAAAGCATTTGCCTTTGATTAAACATGTACTAAAAAGTAGAAATGTGTTCATATGTATTAAATATTTTATTTACATTGTGCTCAGAGTAATGAAAATTTTCCTTACAAGCATATAGTAGTTAAAAAGACAAAAATAGTGATTTTATAATTTTAAAAATGACTTAATGGTGATTATAAGTTTTGAAATTCAAAACTGATGAACAAAATATTTATGCACAATATAAAGATAATTCTACTACATTTTAGGCTATCCAATTTCAACAAACAAAATAATATGGCCTTTGTGCATATGTTTGTGATTAAAATAATACTAATATTTGAATCTCAGGTAGATGATGGTAATATGTGGTAACACCTTATAAATAGAAGCAAAAATGAATATCAAAAATACGAGTTAGCTAATTTCACACCAGTAATTTTGGTTGACATGGGGAGAAATCCTAGCAAACCAGGCATTTCAGAATCATGAGTACTTTCAATGAACATAACAGGATTCCAATGGGCAGATTTTCTTTTTGTTTATTCACCCAAATATAGGAAAACTATATGCATATAAACATGCTGATGCTATCCTTAGACAACTTACAATATTCATGAATCTAAAAATCACTCCTCTTCATGTTTAGTCCAATAATGCCGCTTGTTCTCTCAAAGAAAGTCACATCCCCCAGATGTAAACATTGCTGTGAGAGCCAATACCATCTGCTGACAGATGGCAACCCATCTGTGATTTAGTTATTAAAAATAAATTTCTTGGCTTTGTTTAATAAATGCAAAATATTCTTATACTTTTTATTAATGTTTATTCTTCAACCATAGGCATAGTCAACCAACCAATAGAGCTGAACCCATGTAATATTTAATAACTGAGCTATAGGAGGGAAAGTGAAAAAGCATGGCTACAAAATGGTAACTACCTTCAGTAAACAAAAATATCAAAATGTGAGGCTGCTTCTTGAAATATTCTCCCGTTTGATCAGAACAGTTCTGAAGTTGGTGTTTCCATCTCTCTAGCCCTTCCCTGGAGGATTCTACACTCTTCCACTGAAACCACATCACAAAGGGCAGATCTGGCATCTTTGAGAGATACAAATCTTTTAAATGCATCTTTTAAATGTTCCTTGAGTTTGGGGAACAACAAGAAGTCTGAAAGGGTAAGATCAGGGTTAATCGGAAGTGGTTAAAGTTTCCTAACAATATCCTCCCAGACAGCCCTTGCTTCCCTTGAAGAATGAGGAGGGGCATTATCACAGCCGGAAAAAAAAATTACTAGACTTTTTTCCCTCCCCACCACAGTTTGCAATTTTCTTAAACTTCTTCCTAATAAATCCTCATGATCATTCGGCATCATTTTTCAAAGCCAACTTTTGGGATCTAATACAGATACATTATTCCATAGTCCAATCACATCAAACAGTATTGTATAATTGCTAACAATTAGTTTCAAAACATTTTCCTCCTTCTTGAACTTTTTGATATCAGCTCCTCTTTACTGCTCCCTGTCAAGCTATGCTCCCCACAAGAACGCTTATTCTCCTTGCTGTCTGTAGGTTCATCAGTTCTGGGTTTCATATACCCCAAACCAGAAAATACACATATATAACAAAAATTCAAAAAGGCTACCCACAATGACAAAATGCATCAGAGATAAACTTCAATATGAAAAACAAAAACCCAGTAAAAGCTTAAGCCAAATCAGGCCCAACATAGATCAGAAGGAGAATCGAATGACAAATTTTAACCCTTCAAGTCAAGTTTCTTATTTTGATCTCCTTTAGTCATCTCTCCAATCCTCTCTGTTCGGTAACCATCCCTCCATTATGGGAAGAGGGAAATCACCGGAGGCTTATTTGCTGTGTAAATCTTACAAATGCACCTTGGGCTTCCACTTTTATCCATACTCTTCTGCAAATCAGAATCTCAAAGTTTAGGTTCTGATACTATTTTCTCCTTCGGTTTTGGATTATATGATTTACAATCCTTTGGTCACCAATGTTGGTATGCTTCTTTCCTGTGGACTTAATTATCTGCTCACTTTCATGGCTGCTTGTTTGGAAACAAGCCTTTAACACTCCAGATGCTACACTACCTGAGACCTGGGCACAGTCAATTTCTTCCCTACACGTTGCTTTGCACCATATCTTGGGGAAATCTCCCCCAAACAGTCCCAATAAACTATTTATCTGACTTCTCTGTCTTAAATGTAACTTTTTAGCAGGTCTCATTGGAAGCAACTGTTTTTATTTAATGTTTTTTTCTTTAAGGCACATTAATAAGATAAATCCAGTGTCTAAGAGTATTTCTGAAGCTATGATTGAAGAGTAATGTTCCGACACATTATTTTTGTATTAAACTGGTATAAACATGAATATTGATACCAATATGATTTTATTTACCTTGATACGTTAAGCTAAAATTCTATGTGCATTTCAGGTAGGTTGTACAGAAGAGAGAAAAATAGGAAAACAAATGGTTAAAATAATTTTTCTAAACAATGACTTTTTTTTTTTTTTAGCTCATCAGGACTGGATTCCTGGTTGTTGTGTTTGGTAAGAATTGGAGTGTTACATGTAAGTTCAGCAGTTCAAACCCCAAAACCATTCCAAGGGTGAAAGATGAGGTCATCTCCTCCTGTAATGACTAAGGCCATAGAAGCTTGTAAATGGTCATCTTGAGTTGGAATTCACCCTGACGATGGGTACGCATCAAAGTGAGCAGCCGTGGTGGTGGTGGTGGTGGTTAAATCAATCAGACGTTAACCTAGGGTTTGGGGTTCAAACCTACTGGCAATTGTTCAGTAGAAGATGCTTTTATTATTTCCATTTATTTACATAATTACATTTATTGATAATGTAAGCATTTACTGTTGCTATCCAGTTCCACGATGTCAGTTCTGACCCACAGCAACCTTATGCACAACAGACTGAAACACTTGTGGCATCCTCACAGTTATCATGGCCATTGTTGTAGCCACTGTGTCAATCCGTATCAGTGAGGGTGTGCTTGCTGTTAACATTTTCAAACTTGGAAACTTTATGGGTCTGTTCCAATCCTCCTTATGAACTTGAACTGACTTGACACAGTTGGGGTGCCTATACCTATTTAGATAGGAAAAACAGAAACGAATTTGGACCCAGTACTAGCAATTGAACCCTGGGGGATTAGAGCCCAGACCCAAGCTTTGGAGATACTTTTCAAATTGGCCAAATAAAGATGCTGGTCACAAGTTCCTATTCACCTCTCCCTTTAAATATTCAAGTCAGAAAAGAAAAAAAAAAGAAGTTCACATATTTGGTGTCAAAGAAAACTTTGAAAAGAACATGGGAAATTTCAGTAATAAAGCTCTACTCCATCCTAAAGTGACAGCATTTTCTTGAAAGGAGAGGAACAGGAGAAAAGAAATGTACATCACTGACAGTATTTAATAAGATGGGTTTCATACACAGAACTTCGATAGCTGGCAATCTCAGGAGAATGGGGAATCTAGGCAAGCAAATTTAAAAAAAGATTTGTATTTAAAGCTTTTATGTCTGAGCCCATGATTCCAGCCACTGGATCAACCCCTCCGTTTGGGGGCCGTTCGTTTCCCTTTTGCTGCCCGCTCTCCTTTAGCATGCGTGGTGCCATTCTCCAGGATGGGTCTCTCCAGATAAGATGTCCAAAAGACAGGAGACAGAATCTCACCATCCTTGCTTCCAAGCAGCCTTCTGGCTGTTTGTTTGTCTGTGTTATAAACGGAACATTCTGGCTGCACTCTGTGTTTTTAACTAGACTAAATAAAGTCCCTCCCCAGAAGGAGAGGCAGTGATTTCTTAAATCCATGTATTTCCTCTTAATCTAAAGAGAAACAAGATTTCTCGATGTGCGATTAACTGCTTATCACTCACAAAGAAGATTAGCCTGTCCCCACAGGACAATCCAATGATGGTGCGGTGTAAGCATGAGATTGATCCATGGAGCAAGGTTGATCCGCAGGACAGGAGCCCCAAATTTATGAGACGTAGAGCTTCTATAGACATACATACACTCCCAGACTCCTTAGAGCTTCTATAGACGTGCATCCCACTCTCCAGACACCAGCCTCTATTCTAGAATGGAGACAGCCACTTTCTGGGGAGGGGAGGAAAGTGCCTCTATCCCAGAAGACTCTGGGCAACAAGGCTCCAAATCTCCCTGGAGCAGCACCCTGTCCCTCACTTCCAGGGCATGTCTCTCAGCCAAACAATGTGTCACAAAGATCGCCAATGCTCTCTGCTCAGAAAGCCCACGCCACGCAGAAACATGAAAATATTAGCAGAGAGCTGAAGCAAGGATTGGAATGGGATTCAATTAATACCAATTTAACAGCATTGGTCAGTGATAGATATGAAACCTGATCTCTTGAGCTCAGGTGGCATGATTCTTTCACTCATTCACACCTGCAGGATGCTTCCTTAGGAGACAGAAAGATGAAATAATGATTGATGAAACTTAAAGTTTTGGAAAAATGTTTCTAATAATTTTACTAGGTTGGGTCTCAATTAAAAGAGTAGTGGGAAGTGGTCGATGTGGGGAAAGGAAAATTATTAATTGGAGTTGAACAGTACTTTGCAAACATGTAACATGCATGCATGTGTGAGAGAATATATTCTGAGGATATAATAAGAACCAATGATTCCCAACCCAGTCATGATCATAATTAAAATTATACTAACAAAATGTGTGTACAGAGAGGCAAATTAAATATCATTCTCCCTTAAGAAAACTCTCAAACTCTGGTAAGCATAAAATTTAGGATAGCTCCCCAAGATTCTTGCTTTGCTTTGTTCGACCAAACTTCCCCCTCTGCCTGACCACCTGGAGTGCAGATAGATCTTGTGGGTATGAGACGATATCACTCCTGTGTTTAGGTAACATCGCATGGGAAGGGTACTGGAATGTTGCAACTATGACATCTGCCATCAACTGACTTTGAGCTAATCAAAAGTGAGGTCATCCAAGTTGAGCCTGACCTAATCAGATGATCTCTTAAGACAGATTCTCCTGCTGACCTGGGAGAAGTCAGCTACTATGTGTGGAAAGGTCTATGGAGGTAGTGAGGTAACAAGGAACTGAGGACATCATCTAAGAACTGTGAATTCTCCCCAAATTGATAACTATCCCCCAAATAAATAATTATGTCCTACCACACATACATACATGCTACAAATATGCCTACAAACAGTCATCTCAGAAGCAGACTTCAAGTCTCAGATGAGACCACATCCCTGACTGACACATCTGTTTTAATAAGTGGAGATTCTTATTAAAAGATCCAGTTAACTCCTATCTGGACCCTAGTTAGAAGACCCAGATAATCCACATCTAACCCAAATGAGACAACACACTTATTTTTAAATGTTTGTGTTCATTAATTATACAATAATTGAAGGTGAATAAATGGAATGTAAAAAGTACTTAAATATTATATTGATTAAGATAAATAACTAATCAATAATAGAAAATAATTCATGTATAACTATTTGATTTTTTAAATGAAAGAAGAAAATTAAAATAAGCATATCAATAAATATAGAAACAATCATGATTTCATTATTTTTAATTAAAATGTTAATAAGTAGGAATAGAAGGCATAACACTTTGTGTCACTGCTTTTATTCAAATTGGGTGGAAGCACAGTTGACACACTGGTAAAGTCCTGGGCTTCAATAGAAATAACAGCCTCAAAAATTGTATGGGGCAGCTCCAGAGTCACGATAGTACTGGAAGTGACATACATGCTATTTTGTTTGCATTGTTTTGTTCAGATTTAAATCAGAATAGACAAATTAAGTAATGTTATTGTCTTTGTTAGATGTCCTCTAGTTGGTTCCAACTCATAGTGGCCCAACGTGTAACACAATGAAACACCAGTCCGTGTACAATGAATGAACGCCTAGTCCCAACCCAGCCTCACAGGTGTTGCTATGTCTGAGATGATTGTTGCAGCGACTACATCAATCCATTGTGCTGAAGGTTTTCTTCCTTTTAACTAACCTGCTACTTTTCCAAGAATGATGTCGTTCATCAGGGACTGGTTCTTCCTAACATCTGCAAAGGGCATGAGACAAAGTCTCACTTGAAAGAAGTATTCTGACTGTACTTCTTCTTTCAGGATAGACTTGTTTGTTCTTCGGGAAGTCCGTGGTATGTTTCAAAGTCTGCATAAATTCCAAAATTCAAAGGCAAGAGTTTTTCTTCAGTCTTTCATCTTCATTATCCAACTTTGCAAGCATTTGAAGAGCCTGAAAAATACCATGGCTTGGATCGGGTTCACTTTAGTAATCAAGGTGACATCTTTTTTTTAACACTTTAAAGATCATTTGCAGCTTATATTTGTAAGGCTATATATCCTTTTATTTCTCAAATGCTGCTTCCATGGACATTGCTTCTTGACTCAATGACATCAGAGGCAACTTATGGCTTTTTGTCTGCATTTTCATGATGGTCTCGATCTAATTGTGAGGCTTTTCATTGGATTTAATCCTTACTGACGGCGGTAGTCTTTGACACAAATCAGTAACTGATTAAGTTTGTCTTATTTTTAGTATGCAAGAGGGTGTCATCTACATATTGCAGCTTGTTATTAAGTTTTCCTTATGCTACGTTCTTAATCATAGAAACCAAGTTCTGGGGATTTTTCTGAACCTTCAAGTTGCTTGAGTAAGATGAAAAGGTCCAAACCAGGTGCACACCTTTCCTATGCTGAAACGGCAGCATCCTTTTATGCTGTGTGACTTGCTGCCCTTTGATTCAGGTATAGGTTCTGCATGAGCACAATTAAGTATTTTGAAATCCAATTCTTCATAACATTCCCATAATTTGTTATGGTTCCCTAGTTGATTGCCTTTACATAGTCAATCAAACACAGGTAAACATATTTCTGGTCTCCTAGATTTTGGCCAAGATCCATTTTATACATCATCTTCCAAATCTGGTTTAACTGCCTGGCAGCTTTCTATCCCTACACCGCTGAGGTTTTTAATACTTTTAAAATACGAATGCTCCCAGGGCTCCAGTCCATTCGTGAAGGGGTTTCATCTCGGTTATACTGAAGGTGGAGACATCATCTCAGAAGCTTAGGTTATGGTAACAGTGTTGGAATTCCAAAGGTTAATCTTGTTAGATTTTCTCCAAGGACACAGGATGTTCACTGGGGCTCAATATGAAGACATATGAAGAATATTGAAAACTGCACAGTTGAGAAATATTCCAGGAAAATTATGCCAACAATTTTTCCCGCCATCATAATATACCTGCTCTTTCTTTGAGGATAGTTAGGGCTGCCTTGTAATAACTGCATTGGGAAGTTTTATCTTATCCAGCTAACAGCCCTAATCTCACTTTTTCATATTTCTTTTTAGTCCCCAAACTCAAAGAACATTTAAAAGGAATATGACCTCAGTTCCTCAAGGAAGTCAAAGAGGCCATCATATATGAACTGAGAAGCACAGAATCCTTCTACATCATCTTCTGAAGTTTATATATCTAGATGGAGGATATTTTGAGAAACAATACTCAGGTTTTGATATTTTATAATTAAATGTTTCTATCATTTTATTTTGACACATTGGGAGTTATGTCCATATTTTAAACTAATTTTTGCTAGCATAATTTATTTTTTATATTTTGCATACTTTCCATACTACCTAATATGACATTTCTCTGAAATGGGTATGAGTAGAGATCCCTTACAACTGCCTATCCAAGCAACTGTCGTCCAAAATTCTTGACATATATATGTAAGCTCTTCCAGCCTTTGTTTGTTGAAGCCTTGTCAGGATTAATAACTATGATATATTGAGAATATATACCCATCAATAAGGAAACAGACTCCCTACAAATAGGCAACTATTCATAATCAGAAATAGAAATGGGCAGTACAGTAATTCTGATCATAGAAATATCAGAAATATGAGCAAAATGAAAATTGAATGACTGATTTCTTATCCAATAGATATTAATACTCAGTAAATATTATCATGTCAATTTTATCAAGAATGTAGGCACAAAAATATAACTTGTTGGTGCAAATGTATATTGGTAGAACCACTTTAAAATGCCCACATTGTTCCTTGGCAGATCAACTTCACTTTTCGATATGTAAGGTTAAAAAAAAAAAAAGAAAGGAAGAAAATCAACAAACATGCAAACAAGAAAATGCATGTAAGGCTATTAATTTCAGTACTGTTTACAAATAATATAATAATATTTCATAGGGTTGATGGATACATCTCAACAGAAGAAACTGAAGAAGGAAGTAACCACAAGATAAACATAAAATATTAGTTGGCTTTTTGCCATAACAACACACAGTAGCTTTGATGGAGAAAGTAGAATGGCCCATAGGGTTCCCACGGCTTTAATTGCTATTGAAGTCTTTTACTCAGCACCCAGATGCTTAGCTACTGTGTCCTCAATAGAAAGGCTGTACAAATGAATCAATGTCTTAGGCTGGGTTTCTGAGAGAGGCAAAAGCAGTGAAACCTACATCAGTATATGTAGAAAGAGGATTGCGTCAGGAAAATGGCTAACATAGTTGTAGAAGTAGGCACATTCTAAGTCCATAGGTCATATAAGATTGGGGATTTCTTTTGATTCACATAGCTACAGGGGCAGATGAACCCAAGACTGGCAGGAAGGCATCAGATGCCTTCCTGTAGAGGCACATGAGTCCAAGGTAGGCATGACAGTCTTGTGGCTGCAGAGGTGTATGAACACAAATTTGAAGGATCAGATGATCAGCTGCTGCTGACTCCCAGGATCAACAGACAATATTGGCAAGCTGTCGGCCCAAGTTCTGCAAATCAGAAGTCGAGTAACTTGATGCAGGATACAGACTCACCAAAAAGCAAACAAATGTTCCCTCACCATCTTCTTACAATGGAAAGAGGCTACACTCTCAAGGAGATTTTATCCCTGGGTATCCTGGTCTACCCAAGTTGATGGAAAATCTTAGCTATTACAATATATGCCGAGCTATGAGAGATTGACATATTTAGGAATAGAGATGGTATATTTCACAATAATGATCACCTCTAGAAGGAAATAGGAAGCACATTAAGAATGATGTGTACCTTCTCTTTCTCCTAGACATTATGTTCCTTGAACGTGAAGAGAAGTGGAGGGAAGGCATTTGGCAGAATGAGGAAGAAGAGAAGGGAGAAGATGTCCATGTTGCCTAGGTTAACATCTCTTTAACATTGGCAGTGAGTTTATGCTTATCTCTACTATAATTGTCTGAACATTTTATAATGTAGGATATTTAAAAATTCAACTAAAACTAATCATCTCCCATAATCCTTATATCACATTTCACGTGCATTAAAAGTGACTAAGAGTCAGAAAGGCCAGGTCATATATGGTATTTTATTTTTGGAAATGTTAAAGAATAATTAATGAAGACAGATATTCTAGGTTAGCAACTTTCTAACTTTGTAGGACATGGCCCATAGGAGAAAAGAAAAAGAGAAAGAATTTTACCCTTTAACTCAAGGCATACAGAAACTTCAGGAAATGCCTAACCCTTACTAGGAGAGCTGAACTCCACAGTCTGTTCACTTTTCCAGGCTATGTTATTCCGTGCTGGGCCATGCATGTTACACTATGCTAACAGTCCTCTTACATCTTATCCTATTTCAGTTGAAATATTCCAGTCCCAATCAATTATATTAACGTTGTGGCTTACTGGTGGATCATGATCTCAATTTTGAAATATATTGGTCCAATGCCAAGAAAAAGACATTTGAATGAGAACAACTGCAATTTTATTCTGACATTGACATTTTCTGTAAAATCTTATATAACTCACTTAAACTGGGTTGCCTCAGTTTCATCATGTGACAAGTGGAAATGAGAGTGTCATCAGGTTTATTCATGTATTATTTCCTCAACATTGCCAGATGCTTATTAAATACCAAGGGGATCATGATAATGGATATTTGAGGTTGTTGTTAATTAATTAAAAAACTACAAGATCATTGCTATTTTGCAAAAGTCAGCAAAAAATAAAATCCTTTTCCATGAGAACAAAGAAATTTCCAGAATTGGCATATCTGAAATGCAGCCTTATGGAGAAAATATAAAATATATGAACATTAAAATTACAACATTTTACATAAATACTTTTTTATGGTATGCATGAGATGTGAATTTTACTCTTCAACTTTCTGGGAAGGAAAAATGACGTGACACTTGTAAAAAATCAAATGAAATCTGACTCTTTGATCTTCCTTGTAAGAAACTGGTCAAAGGGGTGAATGCTGATTGGATTCATCCTTGAGATCTCTGTCTATCTCTCATTTCACCCCCTATAAGCCAGCCAGCCAGCCAGCAAGCACACCAATAAATAAACAAACAAAAAATATGGTATCACTGAATCAACACCAACTCCAGGAGACTACATACGTGTGTATCATAGGGTTGCAATGACTGGGTTTTTGTTAATAGATCCCTGGTACTTTCTTTGCTAACCTCAGTTAGCAAATGAGCTCACCAACCTTTTTTCTGCTGAAGGACTCCTCAGCTCCTCAGCCACAATCATGAAGGAAAAATTGATTGTGGTGCTCAGAAAACAAGGAAAGTTTCTTCTCTTTTCTGGTCACTCTGTTTGCTATTAATTTGTCTTGAGGAAGAATCCACTGCTTCTTCCACTTTGCCATAGAGACCCTTTCTCATAGTTACCAGGGACATGCCCCTCGGGCATCCTGGCCTCAGAGCCTACATTCCCATTACTAGAAATTGAGTCGTATGAATCTCTGCCATCTAATCTCTATCTAATACCAACCATCCCCAAAGGAAGTAAGAAGACAAATGTCACCTTGTCACCAATGCTATAAAAGTTGAGTCCCAGCCCTCCCACCCTTCCCAATCTCTGAAACTTCTACCTCATTATCCTTAGGAATACTCAGAGATAGTTGAAGACCAAACATCTTCAATATGGCCGCCAACACGTTAGAGGTCCCCTATTGTATTAGAGGGAATATGGACAAGTAATTCTTAGTGTTCTTGAAAATTCCACAGCTGCAAAGCAAATCATAAGTTGATATCTCAATTAATTATTGTGAAACCCATATGTGAACGTGATTGATATCAAGTCAGATATAGTATTTTTGGTAATATTTTGTGATGCCTTTTTTCATTCAAAAGTGGTTTGTGTTAGTCTAGATAAACTAGACAAACAAATTCATAGACACTCATAAATGTATAAGAAAGAGCTTTATATACAAGAGCAATAAAGCTTTGAGAAAACATCCCAACCCAATCCAGATCATGTCCATAAGTCTGGTAATTGCCCATATATCTGATAACAATGTATACAGTCCTCTTCAGAGTAACAAAATACATACAAGGACCCCAAATACAGTAAGGTCACAGTGGGTGGGAAGTCTTGTGGATCCAGTAGCATTGTAAGCATCTCAGCCCTGGCAGGAGTCTCTATGTGGCTTCTCCCGCTCAAGAGGTCAGAGTCCAACAGCCTCTCTCCATGTGTTTTCTCCACATGGATGTTTTTTAGGGAGTGGGTGTGTGTCCTGCCTCCAACAAGCTATTTACCTCCTTACTTCTCTCCCAGTGAGGTCCTAAAGCTGGGATCTGATTGACAGGCTAGACTCTCCACTCTTTCACTCGTAATCCTCAAATTGACATAAGATTATGAAACTACCACAGACCACCCCTTGTCAATTTGACACTTTTTCAGAATGCTTTAGCCATATATAATTTTCCAACAAACAATAATAAAATCATATATGTACCTAACAGGACAAAACTAAAATGTATAAAATTCAAATACATGCCACCCTCATTTCAACATAACATTCTATAAGTGAACAAAACAAAAACATCCTATGCCTAACAATTGCAGTTAAGTAACACCTACACATTAACCCTATACTCCAATGAATATATTATCCCACCTATAAAAGTTTGTAAGCCAATCACTTCATGCTTTTATCCCCCTAATTTGGGGTGTCCAATTTCTATTCTGCCACTTACATCAACCCAGTGCTCTGAGGAGACACTCTATGAAGTGAAGAATCTTCCTTCCACCCATAAAGTCAGCAACAATATGTACCCATTGACAGGCTCAAATATCTTCTCTTTATTTGGTTGGGTTCTTGTCAACTCAATGTGGGTTGCCTAACTTAGCCTCACCAGGGTGTCCATTGGCTGCCTCACCTTTAGAGCATGGGTTTGTCACAAATTCTCAACAAGCTTAACCCCCTTGTGCTACATCATGAACTTCATACCAGTCAACCCGCTCTCATCTTCTCCTCTAGTTCCTATAAACCAAAGTCCACGGGTGCCAGTGTCCAGAGTCAACCCATCTCTTTATTGCTGCATTTCTCTCACTTCCACTCAACAAGCGGCCCAAGCACTTCAGCCTGCCCACAGGCTTCCTTTAACACTCATTCCTAGAGAGGAGTTTTTTTCATGGTTCCAGATTTTTTTCTAGCTTCTGACAAAAACCACCTGTTCAAAATTCAAATATTAAAAGAGTCCCCCCCCCACCTCCTACCCACCTCTACCCTAGTTCAATCTGTCCACAATTGCCCCTTAGGCAAGATTCTTCTAATACAAACATCTTGAGTACTCCAAAGGACTGGGTGGGGCTTATCTTTTCAAAGCCTTTGCAGGCTTGTCCTAAACCCATTTAAAGATAGAATTTTAATGGCTCTAGAAAAGTAGAAAAGCTCTCTATTTTCATACTTCCTAGTAATCATTTATATCAATAATAAGCAGAAGAAATCAGTATAAACTAAGCAGAATCAGATACTAAACTCAATTCTTAAAACAGTAAATTTCAGTCCCTATTCAGCTTATGTTAATGTTTATTCTATTGAGACAAAAAGATGGGATTGGGCCTCTGAGAGCATCAAGCTAGATCCAGGCTTTCTGTCAACCATTTTGACCATCTGTCAGCCATTTTCTCTAAGGAGCTCTGAGATTCAAATTGTGATTTCGCCTCCTGAACTCAAAATATGCATTAATCACATTCATTTCCCCCATTTCACACAGGAATAACCAAAGACTACAACCAAGCAAAATAATCAAAACTTGAACTTTCCATATTCTCTCCAGAAAACAATCCATTAAACCTTGCAACCATATCTGACCTATAGCTAGCCAAAGAATAAAAACTACCACGAGGTAGAGGTCGCACAAACATCCACTCTCTATCTTTTTTATTTTGTTTCTCTAGTACCCCACTCCAGGTACCATAATGTGTTAGTCTAGGTCAGAGGGTCTCAATCTGTGGGTCGTGACCCCTTTGAGGGTTGAATGATCCTTTCACAGGGGTTGCCCAATTCATACCAGTAGCAAAATTACAGTTATGAAGTAGCAATGAAAATATGGTTGGGGGTCACCACAACATGAGGAACTACATTAAAGGGTTGTGGCATTAGGAAGGTTGAGATTCTCTGGTCTAGGTAGAGTAGAGAAACAAAGATGATGCTGAATGCAGGAAGATCACAGGGAAGCGGGTGGGAAGTCTTGTGGATCCAGTGGCATTGTTAGCATCTCAGTGCTGGCAGGGGTCTCCATGTGGCTTCTCTGGTTCCAGTGGTCTGGCTCCACCAGCCTCTCTCTATGTGTCTTCTCCACAGGGATGTCTAACAGGGAGTGAGTCTGGGTCCTGCCTCCAACGAGCTATTTATCTCGTTAGGGTCTCCAAAAAAGGTTATCAAGCTGAGACCTGATTGACAAGCTAGACTCTACCCCTTCACTCTTCATCCTCAAACCGACACTAGATTATGTAACTGCCATATGGTTTATTTAACAGAAAATTTTCTGAATGGGAAATTTCCAAAGGCAGCTTGAGAATACAAAGCCAAATATTATAAGGGAAGGTGCAAAGATCAAGAGTAAAAAAATTGAAAAGAAAGAGCATACTCAGCATATCTTAAACTGAAAGAAGTAAAGAAAAAAAGCCTGGGCTTTCAAGATCAAAGGATTCTATGGGTAAAATTTTAAATGATTCTGGAAGCAACAAAAGAAGACGGAAAAAATACTCTTCCCAAAAGATCTAGTCAGCAATCAACTATTTCAAGATGTAGCATATGAGCAAGAACCAATGATACTGATGGAAGAAGTTCAAACTGCACTGAATGCCTTAGCAAAAACAAGGTTCCAGGAATTGATGTAATATCAATGTATCATCAAGCAGATGTATCAGTAGAAGCACTCACTTTTCTATGTCAAGAACTTAGATGACAGTTACTTGGCCAAAAGACTAGAAGAGATCTACATATGTACCCATTCCAAAGAGAGGTGACCCAAAAATGCTTAAATGATCAAAAAATAATATCATTAATATCACATGAGAATAAAGTGTTGCTGATGATCCTACAACAATGGTTACAGAAATATATTGACAGGGATATGTTACCTAGTATTTTTTCTTAAAAAGAATTCTATTCTTTTTAAGGTCATCCACAGTTCATTAAAGTCCACACAGTTGAATGCCTTTGCGTAGTCAATGAAACACAAGCAAACAACTTTCTGGTCTTCTCTACTTTGAGCCAAGATCCACCTGACATCAGCCATGTTATCACTTGCTCCATGTCCTCTTCTGAATCTGGCCTGACCATCTGGGAGTTCCCTTTCCATGTACTACTGCAAAGGCTGTTGGATGATCTTAAGCACAATTGTATTTATACATATTCTTCAATCACCTCATGTGCCTGTGAAAATTGGACATTACGGAAGAACTATGGAGAATCCTTTAATCTTCTTGCTGGTGCTGGTGAGGAATATTGAAAGTACCATGGACTCCCCTCAAAACCCGAAAAATATGTTTCAGAAGAAGTACAATCAGAATATGTCTTAGAAGCTAGAATGGTGAGATTTCATCTCACCTACTTTGGACATATTGTCAGGAAAGACCAGTTCCTTTGGAATGGCAAAGAAGACTGGAAACAAAGAAGAAGGCCCTTGATATGATAGATTGACACAGTGGTTGCAACAATTGGCTCGAATGTAAGAACACAAATGAGATGCCTTGGGACTGGGCAGTGTTCTATTTTGTTGTACCAACCATCTCTATAAGTCAGAACAGATTCAAAGGCACCTAACAACGACAACAGCAACAGCAACAACAACAACAGAATTGACTATGCAGTAATTATTTACTGATTATTGATCTAAAAAGGAACACAGACTGAAAGTTAATTTATTGATCTCTAAAAGTTTGTAGAGAAATTCTCTTATCTTTTAATTTTATTTTTCCACTAACTTTTTGGAGGCCTTAGGTATATGTCTACTTTATTCAGATGGTTCTATTCAAATCAGCCATTTGGAATGAATTTGGTCAATTAAGAAATTTAAAAAAATATATTAGATCTCCTATCCTGGGGGACAGAAACAATTATATGCCATTCTATTAGCTAGAAAGTAAACATTTCACGCCTACTCCCTTCCTCCCATTTCCCAACATACTCACATATAGGCTGAGCATGTTGAGATATAGGCTTGGTGATCTGTTTCTTAAAGATCATATTCTAAAAAACCCTATGGCGCAGTTCTCTTGTGAACATATGGGATCTCCATGAGTAACAAGATTGGACTGGATGGGAACGGACAACAAATGGGTAGATACAGAGTATTTTCAGTTTCTTTGTTCTTAGAAATGATTTTCTCTATCCATAATACTGTGATTTTCCTCTTTATCAATGACTAATATAGGTATAAACAACAACAGCAAAAAACCCCAGTGGTATTCAGTGATGTAGAACGGGGATCCCATGTATATTAGAATAAAACTATTTTCAGAAGTGGAGAGTCAGGCACTTTGTTCTCATTGCCTCTTGCTGGGCAGGAGCCTCCAACGTTTTATGGAGAAGCCAAGAACCTTTATGTGGAACACTCAGGGCTTCAAATTTTACAGGAAAGCGGTGCCTGGTGGTTGTTTCTTGAAAACCAACCATCAAAACCCCTATAGAGCACACTTCTACTCTGACACATATAAAAAGTCCATGATTTGATAGCAACTAGACAGCAACTAATTGTTTTTTTCTTGGTATTGAGTTAAAAATGTTTTAGAGCTTTCTTTTCAGTACTGTTTAGCTGACATTCATTCTAATATTTGACATTTTAAAAAGTGATTTTTGCATCATTATATGTTATGTATATCTTTGAATGAACAACAAATTTCAAAATTCATTTGACAGATGCCGCTACTGTAAAAGTAATATATTCAGTCTTATTTTAATTAGTGTTTTAATTTCACCATTATATTGTATGCTTTCTGGTTAATCTGACATTTTAATTTTTTTTCTCCCTCAATTTTGACTTCTACCAGACAGATTGAAGTTTTCTTTATTTTCCTTGATTTATTTTTATTTAAGCTTTTTCTTTCTTAGAGTGGAATTTTACCAGATATTTTTATAGTTATATTAATTATAATAAAGCCTTAGGTTAAAAATTACCACTGTATTTTCCTGAGCAATAAAAGAAGGATGTTGTTAAGTGCCAACTCATCCCATGAAAGAGACTAGAACTGAGCCGTAGGGTTTTCTTGGCTGTAATATTCACAGAAGTATATCACTAAGTCTTTCTTCTTCAGAGGGGCGTGGTGGGCTAGGATTGTCACCCTTTCAGTTATTAATCAAACCATCATATGCAATTAGAACTATAAACACAGTATTCAGGAACTATGATTCATTTATTATGAATACTGCCTAATTAAGTTCCATTTGCTCAAATGATTTCAAATTTAAAAATTTCGTTACACTCTCCAATGATGAATATTTATTTAGATTGGCCCAATATATAAACCCACTGCCATCGAGTCAATTCAGACTCAAAACAATGCTCTGAGGCAGAATAGAACTCCCTAGGATTGTAAATTTTATGGGAACAGAAATCAACCTGGTGTGTTTCAACTCTTGTTCTTGCTATTAGGAGACAGATGCATAACCAATACAAAACCAGATGTCTTACCCAATATATACAAACTCATTTCATTTTACAGCTTTTGTTCTTACAAGCTTTTCTTTATTATCTGGGCTTAATTTTTCTCATTTCATGCACATCCTTGTCAAAGCACTACTTGACAAAAAGATCTTAAAATTTTCTAGAAAATAGTGAGCCTGTGGCAAAGTTTGATTTAACTCACTAATAACAGAAGAATGACATGACTGGTTCAAAATATAATTTTAGAAACTGCTATTATTTATAAAGCAATGGGTGAAAGGAATAAGACTGCTATGTTAGATTCAAAAGTACGTAATATCCTCCAGGCCTTCTTGGTATCTTCTCTGAACAAAATAGATCCTACCAACATAAGACTTTTTAAATGACCGGAAGATTATAAACTGACTGTAAACCACCAGCTACTCCTCAAGAGAAAAAGAGAGCATTCTACACCCCTAACGAGTTATAGTCTGGGAAACTCATAGGGACAATTTGACCCTGTCTTACAGGGTCGCTGTGGGTCAGCATGGACTCCATGCAGTGGGGGGTGAGGATGGCCTTACTCAACTTCGCAAACGGTATTCCATTCTTTAAGGTATCAGTTGACCTTTATATAGTCATCTTTTTAATTTCCCAGTTTGGGGTAATTTCCTTTAACATCTATAGGACTGAATGATTGAAGTTACTATCTTGATAAAATCTCTAAGCTTATTTTTTAGGGGTCAAGCATGGAGATTTCCGGAGCTACTCTTTTCTTCTCACTCTTAGTAGGTTAATATGGCAGAAAAATCTGGATGACAGTTATTTTTCCCTCAGCTCTTAAAGTGTACTTCCTGCTCATGATTGTCTCATGACTCTCTTTTTAGTCTTTATCCTCCTGCCTGTCATAATGGGTAATAAGTAATTCTTGTGTAGAATTCCTATCCTTGATGTTCTGCAGTTTCAATGTGATGTTGCTAAGCCTTGATTTCTCCGTATTGAATTTATTTGTATTGCTTATAATGTTTTTTTTAGCTTCCTACATTTGGAGAATTCTGTTTTTTAGTGAATCTTAAACATTCGACACCATTCTTTTAAAAATATTATACTTTCTTGTTCTAGTTCACTTCTAGAATGCTGAATGGACTGATTCTAACCCATTTGTCATTTCTGTGACGGCCATTCTTACCCTTCTATTATTTGCTCTCCTTTTTGCATTATAGACATTTATTGATTGTAGATATTTGCTGCTAGTTAGTAATACTCTCTTCGATGCATACAACTTGCTATTTACTACATTATTATTTTTATTTATTTTAAAAATTGCAATGTCCTCTTTTTCCTATCTTGAAATTCTCTTACACTTTAAAAATGTACCTCATTGTTTTATTTCCCTTGTTCCTTTGTCATACTTTATACTTCAAATTTTATAGGCATAAGCATTAAAACACAAAAATTTAATAATTTTATTGGGGATCTTTTAGATATTATAACAGTCCATAAATCAATTATATCAAGCAAACTTGTACATATGTTGCCATTGTCATTTTTTAAATATTAGCTTCTTATTTGAGCCCTTATTATGGGCTCCTCTTTTTTCCCTCCCTCCCTCACCCTCCCATATACCACCTTCATGAACCCTTGATCAATTATATATATATTTTTTCATCTCTTACTCGGTCCACTGTATCCCTTCACCCATATTTCTGTTATTCATCTCCCTGGGGGGGCATTATACATCCATCATTTTTATCATGTCTTCCTCCCACCATCATTAACCTCATGGTACTACCATTACTGTTTCTGAGGGAGTTATCTGTCCTGGCTTGTGTTTGTTGTAAGCTCTTATCTGTACTGAGGTACATACTCTGGTAGCAGGACTTGTAAGGTAAAACTGGGGCCATGATAGTGTGTGTGTTGGGGGGGAGCATTCAAGAACCAGAGGAATATTGTCTATTACGTAAGTGCTATTTCACACCCTGGTTGATTCATTCCTTCCATGTGACCCTTCTGTAAGGGCATGTCCAATGGTATACAGATGAGATTATCATGTTCACCCTTCATTCAATTCTCAATAAGTCCTCTCAGCTACATTGCAATCAATCAAGCCCCACCAGGCATATCACATCCTTCTCACCATCAATTTAAGATACCTTCTTGTTCCCATGTCCCTGAGTTTGTTGGCTCTCTCTCCCTTTCCTTATTTACTACTTTCTCCTCAGGATTGACTCTCTTATGTAGACAGACATATAAAAATAAATTAAAACGAAAAGAAAAAAGCCTATAAATAGTTCCAGGTCTAACTGCTGACTTTATTTTTTAATTGTTTTATTAGGGGCTTATACAACTCTCATCACAGTCCATACATACATCACTTGTGTAAAGCACACCTGTACATTCATTGCCCTCATCATTCTCAAAACAGTTGCTCTCCACCTAAGCCCCTGGAATCAGCTCCCCATTTTCTCCTCCCTCCCCACTCCCGCTCCCTCATGAACCCTTGATAATTTATAAATTATTATTTTGTCATATCTTTCACTGTCTGACGTCTCCCTTCACCCACTTTTCTGTTGTCTGTACCTCAGGGGGAGGTCATATGTAGATCCTTGTAATCAGTTTCCCCTTTCTACCCCACCCTCCTTCCACCCTCCCATTATCGCCACTCACACCACTGGTCCTAAAGTGATCATCTGCTCTGGATTCCCTGTGTTTCCAGTTCCTATCTGTACCAGTGTAAGTCCTCTGGTCTAGCCAGATTTTTAAGGTAGAATTGGGATCATGATAGTGGTGGGGGGCAGGGGAAGCATTTAGGAACTAGAGGAAAGTTGTATGTTTCATCGTTGCTACATTGCACACTGACTGGCTTGTCTCCTCCCCGAGACCCGTCTGTAAGGGGATGCCCAGTGGCCTACAAGTGGGCTTTGGGTCTCCACTCTGCACTCTCCCCCTCATTCACAATGATTTGATTTTTTGTTCTGATGATGCCTGATACCGGATCCCTTCGACACCTCTGAACTAGATGGCTGCTTGTTTACCTTCAAGCCTTTAAGACCCCAGACGCCATATCTTTTGATAGCCGGGCGCAATCAGCTTTCTTCACCACATTTGCTTATGCATCCATTTCTAACTGCTGACTTGTATGAACGTCTTCCAGCCAGGTCTGATTAGGTGCCCAGTATTTCCCCCAGAGTCAGAGGTCTAATTTTGGGATTTCTCAGGGACTTCAGGACTTTGCTTCCCTTGCTGCTGTGTTGTACTCTCATTATGATTAGCCCCACCGTGGTGGTGGGGGGGGGGGGGTGTGTGTGACCAGAATCACTTCCTTCACACTGTCTCCAGCGTTGTCCCCCATGGTGCTGTAGGCCAGTGAGGGGACATCATGGCTTGTGTTGGGGTGTCCTCTGATACTCTCTGCATTGAATGCTAAGAGCAGGAATGTCATCATCAAAGCTTGGTGGGTCAGGTGAGGTTCTCTCTCGCTCTCTCTCTCTTTCCTTCTTAGTTTGCTCCCCTGTGGTCAGGACAGACTGGCCACTCTCCCCAGCCTATTTCTTCAGTGCTGTCCCCTGTGGTACATGCTTCTAGGGAGGGTGAGCCTAGTTCAATTGGGGTTGTCCCTGCAATTCTCTCTGTCAGAAGAGCAGCACTGACACTCTAGACTACCTTTCCATTTGGCTCAAGACTATAGGACTGTGGGACAGAGTGACAGGCAGGTGGGTTCCCTGGCTCATGGAAGCACCGGCCAAGGGACCGTGTGACTGAGAGACTAGGGACTGGAGAGAGACATGAGTCCAAAATAGATTGGAGGCTGCTAAAAGCTGAATTCGTAATAGAAGAAGCAAATTGGTATGCTTCCATAAGGAGTTATGTCAATCGGGAAAACATAAAAAAGTAGTAGAACCAAAGTTTAAAAGTGGTTTAATTCCCTGCAGAACTACGAGCAAATATTGACAGAAATTGTGCCATTTGTGTCTTGATTTCAGGAAGTGTTAATGCAACCTTGAAGGCAACCAAGTAGAGAAGAGGTGGTGGTAGAGGAAGTGAATTTATCCTCTTCTTTCAAGCGAGCTTTGGAAAATTTGAAAGATTCATGGAGTTAGCCTGTTGTATGTGCTGGCCTAGAAATGAATTGGTACTCTGGATTCTATTTTCTATATTTGCTCACTGATTTCAGAATGGTTCTCCTATCTCCTGCTAATGTAATTGCTGACATTAGAGATGCCCCACGGGGCTTTCTAGGCTAATCTTTCAGAGAAGGAGTCTTGATAGTTCGCAAGTTAAGATTTGTTGACAAACCGGAAAGTTGACACGTTGGAGCTATCCACAGAGAAAGCCTGTCTCCTAGCTCACTGCCCTTGGGATAGAAAGACCTGGTGAATCTGCTTTAGTAAAGATGTCAGTTTCGAAACCAACAGGGAAGTTCCAGCCTGTCATTTTGAGTTGTTATGAGTGGAAACTGGACTCAGCGACAGTCACCACCACCAACAATCTTACAGGGAATAAAGTGCCATTTCTTTCTCCTAGACAAATGGTTTAAAGTTTGTAATGTTATGAGGTTGCTTTGAGGACTGAGGTGTGCCTGACCCAAACTCTGGTCTTTTCCATTGCCTCATCTATGTGTAAAAGTTGGACAGTGAACAAAGGCCAAGGAAGAATCTGTGCATCTGAATTATGAGGCTAGCAAAGAATACCGAAAGTACCCATGATTACCAAAAGAATGAAAGAAAAATCTGTCCTCTCAGGTACTTTGGACGTGCTGTCAGGAGAGACTGGTCCAGGGAGGAGGGTGTCATGCTTGGTAAAGTGGAGGGGCTGTGAAAGAGTGGAAGGTCCTCAACAACATGGATCGACACAGTGGCTGCAACAATGTGCCCAGACGTAACAACAATGATGAAGACGGTACAGGACCATTGTTTCATTAGGTTTACAGAGGGTCACTATGAGTTAAAACCGAATGAACAGTGCCTAACAACAGGAAGCTTACTCACTGCCACCTACTCTTTATGGGAGTTGAAAGCCTCTTCTTTCTCCTGTGGAACTGGCTGACGGCTTAGAACGGCTAACCTTCCTCTCGGCAACCCAACTTGTAACCACTAAATACCAGGACTCCTATAAGAAGATTGGGGCTGCTCAGTGGATTAGAACTGCCAGACTTCTGGTTAGTTGCCAAACTGCTTAATCATGTGCCATCGGGGCTATCTAATAATGTAATTGCATGTAGGTTATTTCCATGGTTTGGTTGTGGGAACATTAGGTGTTTACTTGCTTGCTTGCTTGCTTGCTCTAGTAGCTTCTATATTTTCCACTCACAGAATCTTTGGTCGGAGAACACGCAAGTTGGATTATTTTTACAAAGCTCAATTGTCTAGGCGATGTTTCCTATTCCATGAAGGCAATTCCTATAGAACCCAGAGTCTCCTTCAGGATGGGGGGGAGGGGGCGGTCTGCTGAAGGAGAACAGAAACCATGAAAGAGAACTTTCAACCTGCCGGTTGATATACCTTTATATTTCCTACTTAATAAATAGTGTGTCACCCCCCTCTGTCTGAAATGATGGGAATCCATTGGAACCAGCCTTTCAAAAAAAATAAAGACATAAAGTCAATGTTAGTTTTGTGCCTGGATTTGGAGCAGAAGTTCAGAGAATGGACCCCTGGCATCTACTTGTGAAAGAGATAGATCAGGGATAAAGGGGCCTTGTGTCCCCTAAATGCCTGTGCTAAACAAAAATCAGCTGACCCCGCCACAATAATGGGGTTGGAAAAGAATCAGGCACACTAATAGACACATATGGGAAAATTTGAACTGGCCACATGCAGACCCAGGCCAACTAGGACCAGGTGGAAGCCAACCTGGACCCACTCACATCAGGCACCGGCACTATTACATCACACAGTTGCGCCCAAACTCAGCAAATACGTTCGACTAGTTCTCTCAACCACACCCCTGAAGACATGTAGTAGGGGGACAAAAGAAGAGCTGGGAGGGTGATCAGTCCCTTGGCTCTCTTGAATTTTCTGCTCTTGGTTCTGAGTGCTTGTTCTGTGACCATGTTCCAGTATTCTCTTCACGTGGTCTTTCGTGCTCTCCTGAAATGGCCACCTTTAGCCAGGAACTCCTGCATGGTCCCAGCATGGCCTGCACGTGTGCAGGGATAGCATGTACTTTTGGAGACGGGTATACCTTCTCTTTCGCTCTCATAAAAGTTGCTTGGATGATAAAGTGCTTCTGCCGCGTGAATTCCTTCAGCATTGAGAAGCAAGAACCGAAGTAAACCACCTCAGAAATCTTACATTTGCACATTGTGGTTGTATTACCAAGAACTTTCTCTTCGGGTGGAAAAATCCCAGCATTTTAAAGAAATTCTCATGGGCTCGGAAAGCGGATTAAAATAAAGGACTATAAAATGACGCCCACTAAGAACAGACAAGATTCTCATGAGATTCTTGGGCAGTGTACCCGCTGCATCACCTAGCTTGTGATTTTAGTCCTGGTGGCAGTGTTAATTACTCCCATTAACAAACATCTCCTGGCAGAGACAAATACTTTACATTACTTATTATTTCTGATTCGTTCTGAAAGTGATCTCGGCCTGCTACCTGCTACCACCAGTGAGGGCTGTGTGCTCATTTCTTTTACTTGGTTCCACTCGAGAGACCGTGAATGCCAGTGAAGATCAGCATAGGTGAAGAGAGGAAATATAGCGTGGGTTCAGATGGTTCCGTTACACACACACACACACACACACACACACACACACACACACACACACAAGTCTCTCTCTCTCTCTCTCTCTCTCTCTCTCTCTCTCTCTCTCTCTCTCTCTCTCTCTCATTGCTACTATCGCTTTTCTCTTTGTGGAAGAAACCACTGGTGACCTGCTGCTGTAGAAATGACAGCCTAGAAAATGGAATGGGGTTACTGTACTCTCTCTGTCACAGAGGGTGGCTCTGAATCAGAAACAATCAACAACACACACCCCTGAGCAACATGCCTCTCCTTGCATAGTGCCTGCCATTCTCTTCCTGGAAACCCCTCATCTCTAATTAACGCTCCTCCCAAAGGGTCCAGAATGGGGTGCTGATCCCTGCATCGGGACTGCAAAATCTTCACTGTGTAGACACGCTGTGCTTGATCTCTCTTTCCAAGATGACGCTTCTGTGGGGGCGGCTGGCTGGCTGAGGGGGCCTCACTCTTGGCACAGTGTTGTAATTATGCTTTTGGATACCGTTCTCCACCTGGGAGTGTCCTCAGGGGTCCTTGAGGGGAAAACGTTACCCCCTTTTGTGTCTTTATCTTCCTGTATTCCCAGGGATAATGCGATACTCACCAGGTGTGCACAGGGACTATTTCCTGATTGAAATCACCTGGATCTTCTTGATGCTTTCTTTTGTCTTTGGCTAAGAGGAGGCTTCAGAAAGCTCAGAAACTATGGAAACAGGTTTATATAAATACTTTTATAAGAAATGCACTCTGCCAGAGCTCTCAAGTAGTTATGAAGTGAATTTTTTTCTTTTCATTTTTTTCTCCAAACTGAAATCTCTTCAAATAATTGAACTAGAACCTGTGCTGTCAAGTCACACTTTTCAAAAATACCTCTTTAGCAGAACCCATTAACCACCTGGATCGGGTTTGGGAAGTGTCACTTTAGAAAAGGCTGGTTGGCAAGGTGCTCTTGCAAAGTCACACCTCTTCGTTTTTCAGTTTCCTGCTTCACTCACATGCCGCTGGGAAGAGCTGTGGTCAGGTAAGTGTACCTTCTTATATGTCATTTTACTCTACTAGTAATCAAAACAATTAGGTAACAGGCTGAGCATCAGCAAGAGACAAATAAGCATCGGTACTGTGCTATTGTATTGTAAGCAGTAAGACCTAGATAACACATCCCTTGGCTTATTCAGTAGTCAGGTTTCCTGGGTACCAGGAAAGTGGTTAGGCAACAGAGGTGCAGTAAGAAAACAGGACCCATGTAGTGTCCCTGCTCATGGAACTTATCTCATGTGATATATTTTTTAAAGTAAAATATTATAATATTATTGTACATGGCATCGATAGTTCAGTAGTGTAGAACCCACGTTTAATGCCTGGCCAATATACCTTGTACACAACCACCACCTATTGGTAGCAGGGTTTGTTGGCATTCTTTTGATGCTGAACTTGTTTTAGCTGAATTTCCAGTCTGAGAGGGACTAGGAAGAAAGGCCTGGCACTCTGCTTCTGCTTTTGAAAATCAGTCAGTGCAAATGTTATGGATCACACCCCCATGACTTGCAATCATGGGATGAGAAAACCATTTTTCCTGGGTCATCATAAATTGGGAAGCGACTCAATGGTGACTAAGGGGAATAATATATACCAGATGTGTGTATATACATGTATATATATACATATATATACAATAATTAATTTAGTACAATGTAATGATTCAATTCAAAATGATAGTTTGTGTCATGCTTTCACTTAAACTGATATTCACTGGCATTGACAGACTCCTGAGTAGTGACAGAATAGAATGAAATTAACACATAGCTTCCACTGATGCTAAAATCTATTTCAGAAGGAATCAGAATGAATGAATAATTTAAAGTGCTTGTCTAAGTCTGGAAGCATCACTGAAATCCATTCAGCATGATAATAGGGTCAACCACCCAGTGGCAGGTGGGTGTGGCTACACATGAGCACCATTGCTGGGACTAGAACCTGGCTCTCCTGCAAGGTGTTGATAGGTGCCAACAAATCAGCTCTTGCTCATAGGGAGACCTCACGTACAACCGAACAAAACCCTTCCCAGTCCTATGTTTGAGCTCCCTCTGCTTGTGTTTGAATTCAATGTGTCCATCCATCTCATCGAGGGTCTTCCCAAATGGAGGTTGAGAATTCTATTCCTGATTCGCCAGGGCCTTCTAATAAAGAGTGTGGGTTGTTGAAAATGAACAAGCAGATGGAGAGTTTAGTGCCTTTCACTAGCTGCACATACCCCTCCAACTCCAAGGCCTTACTATGACTGACCGTATGCTTCTCATTACTGAGGAAGGTGGTCCAGACATTTGGTTAGCCTTCAGAGATTCCCTTCAGGATCACACCTGGATGTTCTACTGAATACAAGGAGGTAGCTCTGTTCAACATGCCACAGAAGACATTTTCTGAGACAGTCTCATATACTTCTGTTTCGTCTCCTGTCACGCTGCGTATGTAACCTCTCACTTAAAAGCTCACTGCCATTAAGTGACATCCTACTCAGAGTGGCCCTATCAAACAGAGCAGAACTGTCCCTGTGCATTTCCAAGGGAGCAGAAAGCCTCATCTCTCTTCTACTAAGCACCTCGTGATTTCGATCGGCTGCCCTGGTGGTTGCAACCTAAGGCACAACCTATTACGCCATAGGAATTCTTGCCACTTTTAACATGTGATTCCCTTTGCCTTTTGTACAAATGTCAGTGCTCTCTTGTTCTTGAAATACTGCTCATCTGTTAGTTTGTCCTACTGTGGCGACTTGTATCTTCCTGCGAAGCCAGCATGTTCATCTAAGTGAGCAGGTGTCAGTGAAGCTTCCAGGCTAAGAACAGGCTATGACGAAGGAATCATCTGCCCATTTCTGGGGAAGTAACCCCTGTAGACCTTATGGAATAGATTTGAAAGATTGTCAGATACAAAAATCCTAATGAAGGGAAGCGGGACATTGTCAGAAATAGTGCTTTGTAAGGCAGAGGCTATCCGATACGAGAAAGGCCCTCAATGAGTTGGATTGACACAGTGGCTGTGGCAATGGGCTCAAGCGTAGGAACAACGATGCGGATGGCGCAGGCCTGGGCAGTGTTTCATTGTTATGCATCAGGGCTGCTGCGGGGCTGGACTAACTTAATGGCACCTAGCAATAAACATGCTATTCAACAGCCTCTGCAGTCCCTCAGGTAAGGATTCATCTGGACTCAGAAACGCCAAGAAGGAACCATTTGTGGCCAGAGTGGTGCCACTTGGAGAAGGAAGGAAGACCCATCGACTATTCTGTTTCCTCGGCAGGATTCCAAATGGTGTGAATGTACTTTCTTAATTAGGAAATCACTGAAAGGCCATGATAATCGGCTACCCTGATATTCCTGTCACTCAAGGAGATCCTCCCATCAGTGTTTTTCCTCCTCAGCCGCTCTCCCTCGGAATGCTGTGGGTAGTATATTAAAGTGTGTATGTTCCTTGAAGTATCATCTGCCATCTGTGACTGTAGCCTTGCTCTATCACAGTCTGCATGACTCTTCTGTTCAAAATGAGTCATAGCATCTCTGATGTCTAAGCACCCACTTGGCCTACTGCCAGCCCCCTCGGGGTTTTACAACCATGCCATATTGCTTTATTTGGGGTTGCATAAACGCAAGGGAAACTAATAATAGATTTTTTTTTCACCAGTGAAGTTTTTTTTTGCTGTTTTGTTTGTTTGCTTGTGAATCTGCGGTGGTAACAGAGGACCTCCCCCACTGCTGCGGAAGCTTATGTAACCTCTAGTGTCATCACACATTGCCAAACCAACTGTAACCCAGGGGCTCTCTCATTTTTGCACCAAATTAATTATAGATTACTTTCCTGGGATGTGTGCTCTGACCACAACTGATTCGTGCGCTTTATTTTGATTCTGTTACCATTCTGCGTCACTAGGAACCTGGCATGCCATTCAGATGACATGACTACTGGTCAGGCACTCATATTTCATGGTCTTTCATAGCCCTATGTTTTTCTGAATGCACCTATTCAAAACTAGACTCCTCATTATTCCCTGTTACAGTCTATCTCTTCCTCTAGGACAGCCTATTTTATTCTCGCTGTTGTGTTGCTCAAACACCCTGCAGTCATCCTTAACTTTGGTTCTTTCAGGTTGTTGCTATTCACCATTGAGCATGGCGACCCTATATGTAGGCACCAGAATGACAGCTTGGCGGGTACAGTCCTTGATTCAAAGTTATTGGTGTGCTGATATGGTCACATGAGTTCTATTATGTGACTTTTTGTTCTGGTTCTTTTGAAAAACCATTAGGGAGATATTTTCTTTGCACTAATATCCTTTGCACTAATATTCTATGCTACAAAATGTGTCACTTTTGTCCAGGGTGGCTGACATTTCATGGGTAAGTATAAACAACTTCATTGTTTTAGACTTTTGTCTGGCCCTGGGTTGCATCCTGCCCTATGCTTTATCCGTTTTACAACCTTGCAGGGTATGGTCAATACCCTAACTGTCATTGCATCAATTCCAATTACAGCAACTCTAGATGGGCTTTCCAAGACTATAAATCTTTATGGGAGCAGACCACCTTTCTTTTCCCTACCAAGAGGCTAGTCAGTCAATACACTATAAGCTACGCAAATGAAGTGGTTATAGTGGGGCAGGGGTTTGTCAGGTCACCGTCCTGCTGGGAGGGCCTGACCATGAAGTTACTAAGGTGTTGGCTTAGACACTTATTCAATGCCACAGAGGTTTCAGGTAAAACAAGAAAGACAATTATACTAGAAGATAAGAGACCAGAGAAAGATACAGAGAGACAGGAGTCAGGAGACATCCTATGGATGTTGTCACCTGATCCAAGGGCTGTAACACTGAAGACAGTGAGAGGATGGGAATGGGCCCTGTAGCAGAATTGGTCCCTTCCCCCAGAAGGGACTGTGTGGCAGAGTGAGTGGTGATGTCAGAAACTTGATGCTAGAGTTGTAGTTGGGAGAGAGTCAAACAAAACTGTCACCCTGGTTATGACTGTTAGGGGCTGGGTTAGTTCCGACCCACAGTGACTGTATGCGCCACAGAAAGAGCACTGCCCAGTCCTGCTCCAGCCTTGAGCCCATGGTGGCAGCCACGCTGTCAACACAGCTCTGTGAGGGATTTCCTCTGTTGTGCCGGCTCTCTACCAAATGTGATGTCTTTCTCCAAGGACTGGTCTCTCATGACAACATGTCCAAAATATGTGAGAACGTTGGCAATACTTCTTCATTAGCCCTCAAAGTAACAGCCTTGCAATATTTTAAAGCAATGGTTCTCAACCTGTGGGTCACGACCCCTTTGGTGGTCGAATGACCCTTTCACAGGAGTCGCCTAATTCATACTAGTAGCAAAGTGACAGTTATGAAGTAGCAATAAAAATTACTTTATGGTTGGGGGGTCAACACAACATGAGGAACTGTATTAAAGAGTCATGGCATCAGGAAGTTTGGGAACCACTGCTCTAAGGAGATCTTCTGCAGCAGACTTACCTAATGCAATGCTCTTTTGATCTCTTGACTGCTGGTTCCATGAGCATTGATTGTAGATGCAAGCAAGAGGAAATCCTTGACAACTTCAATCTTTTCTACATTTATCGTGATGTTACCTATTTGTCCAACTTGAGGGGTTTGGTTGTCCTTACTTTAAGTTGTCATCCGTACTGAAGGCTGAAATCCTTGACCTTCATCAGCAAGGGCTTCAAGTCCTCCTCACTATCGGCAAGCAAGATTGTGTTACCTGCATATCGCAGGTAGACAATAAGCCTTCTTCCAATCCTGATGCCACTTTCTACTTCATATAAGCCAGATTTTCTGATTATTTTGCAGCATACATATTAAATAAATATAGTTTTAGGATACCATTCCATTACATAACTCTCCTGATTTTAAATCATGTGTAGTGGTTACATGTTGGGCTGTGATTTGCATGGCTAAGAGTTCAAGACCACCAGCAGCTCCTTAGGAGAAAGACTGGGCAGACTCCATGAAGTGAATAAGGTATACACTCATCCAATCCTACAGAGGTCTCAGGATAAACAACAAAGACGATTATACAAGAAGTCTCAGAAACCCACAGGGGTCGCTAAGAGTCAGCAGTGACTTGAGAGCAGCAAGAGTCTTCCCTGGTTCTGTTCTTAAACCTGCCTCTTGATCTATATGCACGTTCTACCTACAATGACTACAAGGAAGTGTTTCCTATTTATCTTATTGAGACTTTGTTAAGATACACCCTGTTGAGTGCCTTTACTTAGTCCATGAAACATAAATCAGCATCTTTCTGGTATTCTCTGCTTTGAGCCCAAATCCCTCTGTCCACAGCAATGTTATCCCTTGTTCCATGTCCTCCTTTGAATCTGGCCTGAAACTCGGGCAGTTCCTGCTCATTGGTGCATGATCTTCTGCAAAATTTTACTAGCATGTTAATGTTATATCAATGACATTGTTCTATTATTGGCGCCTTATCTTGGGTCACCTTTCTCTGGAATGGGTAGAAATATAAAAATATACAACTTCCAGTCAGTTGGCCATGAAGCTGTCTTCTAAAATGACTGTGAAGACAAGTCAGTGCTTCCCGTGCGTCATCAGCGAGTTTCAATGGTCAGTCCATCTATGACTGGAACCTTGCTTTTGGCTAGTGCTCTCACTGGTTCTGAGTGGTGGAATGGTTGATGACAGGGATGGTTAAAGAAGAGAGGCTGCATGGCTAAAGAGAGGCTTATGGCCAACAGGAGGTTGGTACTAAGGGGACCAAGAAAAGGCCTGCATACTGAGAGAGGGCATACTTGGTAGAGAGAATGGCTTGCCTGCCAACAGGGCTTTCCTGTGCATAAGAAGGGAGAAATGTTCTCTCTGCTTGGTGGACACCTTCCAGACTTTGCCTACAAGTTTCCTAATCCTGGTCCTGAGTTGTATCCTGTTACTTCCTTAACAGTCAATTTAACTGCAAGCATGGCCTGTGAGAATGAATTGGTTTTGCAACAAATAGAAAGCCCTGGAGAGAAATAGAGTATCATGGGCTGGGGGTGTGAGGACAGGACTGGGGTGGGGAATGGACTACTAGTGTCAGACACAATAGGAATTTAGAGAACAAAGATATGTTTGACCTCCACCTCGTAGGAATCAGCTTTGAGCTGATGGCGAGTCTCTGTCCTCCTCCTGAAGTGCGAGCACTACAGGGCTCCCCCGGCACCATAGCTGGAGTCCCTTGCTGCATGCACCGTGGATTGCGCGTGCCTGCCAACGTCAGAAGGTCGCCGCCAGTAGCATTTTAGAGGATGTTTTGTTGGGATAGCTAGAATGTTCATTGTCTCATTTTCAGAAGTACATGGTCAGGTCTTCTGCTGCTTCTTTGGTCTGGAAGCCCCACTGAAACCTGCCCACCACTGGTCATCCTGCTGGTGTTTGAAATATCAGTAGCAAAGCTCCAGCATCTTCACACGTAAAGCCACAAAGACGTGACAGACCACAGTATGACAGAATGACAGGGGTTGTCGTTAGTTGTTATCCAGTGGGTTCTGACTCATAGCAGACCGACAGCCCACAGAGCAGTGCACTGCTGCATCCTGGCCATCCTCATTGTTCTTACGTTGGAGCCCATTGTTGCAGCCACTGTGTCAGTCCATCTTTTGAAGGCCTTCCTCTTTCTTGCTGCACCTTTACTTGACCAAGGATGATAGCCTTCTCCGTTGCTAGATGGATACCATTTTCTTTCACATCCCATAGTAATTCATGGAAACAGTCTATTGTTTGTTCCCTTCAACATATTTCTAGAAGTTAGTGTCTTAACGTTTCTCCTGTCATCCTGAAACATTGTAGCATCATTTCCCATCCATGGTTTAAAAGCCAAATAATTTAGGTTTTAATTCAGTTTATCGTGCTATCATCATCTAGCCGGTTTGAGTTAAAACATAGGTCAATCCCAGTCCTCTCCAATGTCTTCTTCTTACTGTCGTGTGCCATCAGATTGGTTCCAAATGACAGTGGCCATGTCTACAAAAGAAGGAAACTTCCCAATCCTGTACCATCATGTACTGTGAAGTCATTGCTGTGTTTTCTCATATCAATCCTGTGTTTTGCTTAATGCTCTGCTTCACTAGGTTGATATCCTTCTTCAGGGACTAGACCCTCTACATAGGTGTCCAAATTATGTATCCCATAGTCTTTCCATCCTTTCTTTTAAAGAACATTCTTTAAATATAGTTTTGTTCTTTCTTGGATGGCCAATGTATTCCGTATTCTTGGTCAACAACGTTCCTTATAGAGCCACGAGATTTAACATGGCTTATAAGGCTCTGAAAGATTTGATTCTCATGGTCTGTCACATTTCATCATTTACAGTACATTTTCTCATTCATTCTGCTCCAGTGACACAGACTTCTCTTCTCCTCTTTAAGCATTCAGGATGCTCCCAAAAGAAGAACCGATTAAAGGCCTGGATACTTGTTCCTTTTGCCTAAATTTCTGAATTCTCTGTAGTCACGTGGCTTAATCTTTTTATTTATTGCATTTCACTATGGATCTCACTAATTTACCTAATTGAAATGCATTTTCTCCCAATACTTCCTAGCTGCCTTGTGTTAGGCTGGATTCTCGAGAGGAACAAGACTAACATAAATTTAAGTTGTTGCTAGATGCTGTCCAATTGGTTCCTACTTCTATAACCTTGTGCAGCATAAGAATCAGCATTCTGGTTGTACTTCTCCTAAGACGTATCTGGTTGTTCTTTTGGAAGTCTATGGTGCTCTCGGTATTTCTCAGCAGCACCATGATTCAGATCATCGATTCTTCACTAGTCTTCCTTATTCAATTTCCAATTTTCACATACCCATGTGACAATTGAAAACACCATGACTTGAGTCAGGCACACCTTAGTACTCAGGGAATAGCCTTGCTTTCCTACAGGTTAAAGATACCTCGTGCAGCTGCTTCCTCCAGCATTGACTATGGATCCCAACAAGACAAAAGCCTTGACAACTTCAATCTTTTCTCCATTTGTCACAATGTCACCTATTGGTCCAGCTGTGAGGATTTTGTCCTTTTTTACATTGAGCTGTAGTCCATTCTGAAGGCTGCAATTCTTGATCTTCATTGACAAATGCTTTAAGTCCTCCTCCCTTTCAGCAAGCAAGTCTGTGTCATGTGCATAATGCAGCTTCATAATGAGCCTCCTCCAATCCTGATCCAGCATTCTTCTTCATATGATACAAGCTCTCTGATTATTTGATCAGCACACAGATTGAATAAGTATGGTGAGAAGATACAACCTTGAACCCACCCTTTCAGATTTTAATTCATGCAAGTCACATTTTTTCTTCATCTCATAATTGCCTCTTGATCTATGCACACGTTCTACATGAGCACAGTGAAGTGTTCTGGAAGTACCATTCTTTGCAAGGTTATACATAGTTTTTTATGGTCAACACAATTAAATGTCTTTGCACAGTTCACAAAACACAAATGAACATCTTTCTGGTGTCTTCTGCCTTCTGCCAAGATCCATCTGATACCAGCAATGGTAGCACTTATTCCAAGTCCTCTTCTGAGTCCACCTTGAACCTCACTGCCAAGGTAAGATGTTATTGGGTGATCTTTAGCAAGATGTTACTTGAATGTGTTATCAATGATATTGTCTATAATTTGTGCATAATTAGGGGTCACCTATCTTTGTAATGAGTACAAATACAGATCACTTCCTATCATAGCTGTCATCTAAATTTCTTGGTATCGAAAAGTATTTCCAGTGCTTCATCACCTTGTTGAAACATTTCAATTAGTATTCTGTCAATTCCTGGACTGTCTACTTCAGAGGAATTAGTTGCTGAAAACCTTGTGTGTGTGTGGGTAGCGCACGCGTGCGCACGTGTGTGTATGTATGCAACTTGATATATATATCAAGCCTGAGTTCCATGTGTCAGATAGTAAGCAGGAGACTTTTCCTTAGGTGACATTTGAAAATGATGAACTCCAAATCAGCAGGAATACCACAGGCTCATATTCAGCTGCTGAGATTGATGGCCTCATGGTCCGCAGGTAAGGCTTGTGACTGGAGGTATAAATGAATCAATAATTCATAGATTAAGATGGCCAGCCACCAATAGTTCCTGGGGCGGCTAACATTATGGCAGGCTGTGGGCTCAAGTACAAAGAACCAGGGGATGATGAATCAGATGTAGGATCTAGATCTAACAAGAAGCAGGCATATTCTCACGTAGGATGGAGGCCTCCCAGGCCCCACCCAACCCCAGAGGAAACCTCCTTCTAATTGCCACAGGACTATGAACTAATTAAGGGAATTTAATTCACCCTAATCATTTTATAGTTGATTGGCTGCTTATAGCAGATTCCACAATACAACTGATCATATTATTTTAGGCCACATCATGGGGATCCTTAGGCCTCATTGTCAAACTATTGAGAGTCCTGGTCCAGCCAAATTGATACAGAACAAAATTATCACACTTCCTATTTTCTATTTTCCTCGTGGCACTTACTACAATTATTAGAATAGACAGCTTTAATTCTCTTTATATAAACATATGCATATCACTATCCATACTATATATTTATTATAGATCACTCTATAGATGTACATATACAGGTCTACACATTTTCTTTTGTCTAGTCAAAATTCACTTGAATTCACTGCCATTAAGTCCATTCTGACTCCAAGCTACTCTTCATATCATTGTAGAACTGCCCCTGTGAGTTTTGGAGACTGAAACTCTGTACGGGAGTAGAAAGTCTCAACTTTCTCTTCCAAAGAGCAGCTGGTGGCTTCAAACTACTGTCTTTGTGGTTAGTGGCCTGACATGTGAGCAACCAGAGCCTTAGTGACACAGTGACACATGTTGGGCTGCTAACGTCAAGGTCAGTAATTTTAAACCAGCAGCCACTCTGCAGGAGGGAGACAAGGTTTTCTACTCCTGGAAGGAGTTACAACATTGGAAACTCCCCTTGGCAGTTCTGTTCTGTCTTATAGGGTCACCATGAGTCAGAAATGGCTCAATGGCAGTGAGTTTATTTGTATATTACATAAACAAGAAAATACTTCCTAGGAGAGGGGCGAAAATGTTAATGCCTTATCTGTGTAAACATAAAAAGCATAAATATTGATAAAAAGTTTATGAAAAAGTAAGACTTCTGAGATGAATAAATAAATAAAATAGTTTGTAAGCGTGGGGGTCCAGTGCAACTGTTGAGCGTTCTAAGTAATATTTTTGCTAAGTTGTTAAACTTCTGGGAGAGGGCTATACTAGCTGATGAAGGCCTCATAGACAGGGCCATTTTGAAGCGCAATGATGACACGTCAACACTATCTGCGCACTTTCCTTCTTCTTGGTACAGTCTTTTGGTTGTTGTTTCCCTTTGCCTAGAACGTTTCTAGTAATGTTTTGACGCTCAAATTAAAACGAAGAAACAAACCAACAAAAGAGTTAATTCTGCTGATCCCTAATGCTATTTTTTATCAGACTTTAATAAGCTCTGGGGTCCTGGACTATTTTTTTTTATCTCAGAGTCAAAATCACATGGTGACAGTTATAAGTACCTTGTGTCTGTGTCCTTCACTTAGTATGTGGCTCAGGACGGAAAAGACTGTTTGCTGGACATGGCAGAACACTCAGCAAGGGTTTTCCAGTGAGGTTGACTATCGAATAGATAAGAATATTTGGAAGACACAGCACATCAAATGAAGACTCCCGAAGGAAGTGCTGAGAAATCCCTCCTTCATAGGGAAGACATACTGTGTAATCCTTCATGGGAAGGATTACGTTGGGAAATGCGTCCTGGCAGCTTTCATCCCCCAAGGGAGGCCCTATAGCTTTAATTTCAGATGTGATAGAATGGACTTCCAAATACGCAGAGAGCTCAATTTATGTTCCCTATGGTGGAAGACTGCTGCCTTGAGCCTTTTAAAAATACATTCTGCCTAGGGGAGCTTCCAGACAGAGGGAAGGGTCCCTAGAGACAGTTCTATGGGATATATGAGGTCAGGGGCAGAAGTTGAGGGTAGACTGGGACAGCCACCAGGGACCAAAGAAATAAAGAGACAAAAATAAAGCAAAGCAAACAGCAACAATATAAACCACACAGCCAAGGAGGCTCTGGTGAACCCAGGGCTACACAAAGAAAATGTTTTCAGGGAAGCCTATATGAAATGTTTTACATATCTCTCATGCCGGAAGATGGGGTTCTTTTGTTTGTCAGCAGCAACCCAGTGGTCCCTGACTCCTGGCGATGCCATGCTCATCGGTAACAGAGGGCCCAACCCTGTGCCATCCCTATGATTGGATCATGGTGACCCATTGAATTTTTGTGGCAGGAGTTTTTTGGAAATAGATGGCCAGGCCTTTCTTCCTAATCTAATTTAAGCTTATTCGGCATCACTGCTACAAGAAAGCCTCTTATTTTGCCATGGTATTCTCATTCTATCTTTTAGGTTAGAGGAAATAACACAGAAATAGAAGGGAAAAGGAGAGGAGAGGGGGGAGAGAATCTGACATATCTCATTGCCAGGTGACGGCCATTCTTAGCTGGGATAAAGGGTAGATGGCTTACCTTGGTATGGAGAGTTGACTATTTGCTAATATAGTCAACCACAAAGTCAACTTTCTAAATGAAAACAGAATATTGGACGCTTCCAGGATCATTGGCCTTCCTATTACCTAAGAGTGAGCAAGAAATCCATGAGGTTTGGGCAAGTTTCCAGTGCAAGTTCACTTCCAAAAGGTGTAGAGGGGCTAGAAGTCCAAATTCAGGGTACTAGGCTCTAGATGGGAGGCTTTCTCTCTATTTGGCATCTCTGGGGGAGGGTCCTTGTCTGACCACCCTGCGACATGCATCTTTCCCTCTGTTGTTCCTCCTTCCGTGTGTGCCATCTATTTTTTACATACTTTGAAGAAGATTGGCTTAAGACATGGTCTAACTTCAAAGGATTCATGTCCATAACACATAAACTCCTATTGCCAAATGAAACGGTATCCACAGACGTGCAGCTTGTGGGATGCATAACTCCTGTGTTGGTTTTGTGTCGGTAAGGGAGGAGGCCTAATCAATCCACGATACATAGACTTGAATACCGAGAGAGCTTTGTGGACTCGGCTGACAGATGATCAGGAATGTTAACAAGAGAGACAGTAAAAGGATTTATATTCTAGTCTACTTAACATTGAAGTAACCATTTTTACTTGGATCACTGTATTTGCTCAGTCGTTGGCTGGTCATCTAGCTCCTGCCTTTGTTCTCTAGAGTGAGCCAGTGTAAATCCAAAGGCAAACCAGAACATGTTCAAAGCTCACCAAGATAGTCTTATCTCCCTCAGATTTAAAACCAGACTCCTTACCAATGGCCACAAGACTGTGATTGACCTATGCTGGCTACTGATATGACCTAATATCTGCTCTGTTATATCTAGCACACAAGGTTCTGCCTTTTGTCCCCTTTCTGTTCAGAGAGAATTCCAAGGACACTTCTTGCTCAGAGCCATTTCACACACACACCCCCGGGGAGCCATACAACCCCTCAGATCTTTCCCAACTGACCTCTAATACAAGCTCATTTGAGAGCACTAGTCTGACGACTTGACTTTACAAGAGGAAAGTGAGGGGCAGTGTCGGGTAAGACAGAGCACATGATCCACTGCCTTGCCTTACTTGTACGTGTAACACGAGTGAAAGCTCATGACGGTGCGGCAAGGCCAGCCTTGTTTCATTGTACTAAACGTCACGCCTCCAAGGGCTGCCGCCAATTCAAGGACACTAACAGCAATCACAACGAAACTAGTATTTGTTTACTTATTTGCTTTTGAATGTCAGAGTCCTCTCCCTGCCAATGAAATACAATCCCCATGAGAACAGAGAGTTAGTCTTTTTACTTATTGAACCAATGTTTACTGTGTAGATTCTCTGTGTCAGGCACTATGTGAGAACTGTCAAAATGGCGGTGATGCAGACAAAGAAGCAGGAATCAAAGCAATTGGCTGTTAAGAGCTTACCATATATACTCGAGTATAAACCGACCTGAATATCATCGGGGCACCTGTTTTATCACAAAAATGTGCTGAAAAACTTGGCTTATGCTTGAGTATATACATTGTTTTCGAGCTTTGTTCTAGTTTTGCCTTCTTCTTTAGCCCCCACCCTTGAAGGATGTCTAACCTTAATAGGCATCAGTGAATGTTCACTGAAAACCTGTGCAATTCAGAGTTGATGGCTTGATTCAGGTCAAGAAAAACACTCTAGAAAGGAAAAAGATAAAGACAGAGTTATAGTACCTAATCAACTGCTTGTGAGAATGAGGAAGAAGCGTGAGTTTAGGATAATTCCCAATCTCCTAGTTTATAAAGCTATATGATCTATTATAATCCATAGAAAATTGTGTTACTAGCTCATAATTATTTCTTAAAGTTGTGTACCTAGATTGATTAGACCAAAGAAGCTCTTGTGGTATAGTAGTTATGCATTGGGCTGCTAACTGCAAGTTCAACAGTTCAAAACGATCAGCTGCTAGGCTGGAGAGAGACAGGGCTTTCTTTCAATTCCTATAAAGAGCTATAATCTCGGAAACCCACAGGAGCAGTTTTACCCTGCCCTTCAGGGTTACTATGAAAATGGCTAGAGACTTCCCTTCAATACATAGATTTGGTAATTAATTCATGGAATAAAATTGGAGAAGTGAATATCAAATCATTATAAAGCTTAAAGTTGAGAAACCAGTCAACCGGCCATTGAAAAATTTCAAGTTTAGTCAGTCTAGTGATTCATGCATAAACATTGTCTAAAGAGGCATCATTTTCAGCTTGGTATTATGTCCTTTGCTTGCATTTAAATTTAAAGATTTAAATTACGAGGTTCAACAAGGCCCAACATTTGGTTCCAAATCTAGAAAGGTCTTATTCAGGAAGGACTAAAAGCAGGGATTTCACACTTTTGAGCAGCTTTCCCCTGCCTATCGCTGTGAGCATAACATCTGCACTTTAGCAGGAAGGCGTTATAGACAAAGTGGTCAGAGTGCATTGACAAGTGGATTACTGCAAATATAATTAGGTAAAAATTTAACAACTTATCATTTGTTTCACCACTTGACTCATTTTTTAACTTATTCTACTCCTTATTATTTTCTACTCTCTTTTGAACTGAGATTGTTCTCTGTGTTGTATTTTGTTGTTTTGATTTTTGCATGATTTTATTTTATAAGACATCTTGGCTTGGTAAATCTATAGAGTCAG
Organism: Tenrec ecaudatus; assembly: GCF_050624435.1. Classification (NCBI taxonomy): domain Eukaryota; kingdom Metazoa; phylum Chordata; class Mammalia; order Afrosoricida; family Tenrecidae; genus Tenrec; species Tenrec ecaudatus. The sequence goes on from NC_134532.1 coordinate 203,783,797, forward strand.
TAACTAGATGAAATGGCTTCTTATGATTCTGAAAGAGCAGGTTGTGGGAATTGGGGCGCTAATAATTAAAGCTGCAAGACTGAGTAAAATGATGTAGTGTTGATTGTGGGGATGATTTCACAACTCATTTTAATGTACTTAAAATTTTGGATTGTGCGGTGTGCAAACTATATGTTATATTGCATTTAAAAGTAAGTTTATTAATATATGAATATGAGACATAACTAAATGTATGCTTGGTTTTATAATTGGCTTAAGAGCTATTAATGCCTTCTAAATATATAACCATAGGATAGGTAGAAAAATACACATAGTGTATGGGATAGTTCCAGACATATAGTGAGGACTCAATGAACATAGCTTAGTTCCAAGTTTTTCTAGCCAAACTTTTACTGATTAGCCAAGACACCAAGTGTATTCCCCCTGAGGGGTTTCAGTGGCGTCTCTTGACTGGTACCTGAAAGGGAAGTGGTTCAAACCCACGAGCCACTCTGAGGGAGGATGAGGTGGCAGTCTGTGTCCATAAAGGTTTACAGACATGGTCAGAGCATGCCTACGCTGTCCTATATTGTCATTATGGGATGGCATTTGTTCTGCAGCAATGGGGAGGCCCACTGAACTCTGCTGTGCTGATCTGCATGACTTACTTCCCCTTGCTTCCCTCTGACATCCCCTGGATTGTGTATGGTAGCTCACCTGGGAATAGCTTCTAGCTCCTATTCACTTGGAGGCAACCATGCAGACTGAAAAGGAAATGAGAAAGTGATGCTGAGAGCTTTCGTTGACTAATTGAGAACTTTATTTAGGGCATTTTGGGAACACTCTTCCACCCAGCTGCCAGATTGTGATAACTTGCTTACTGCACTGATGCTGGAATCTATGGCACTATTTTTTAAAATACCAGGGGGGTCACCCATGGTGGACAGGTCTCAGTAGAGGTTCCACACTAGCAGAGACTAGGAAGGGAGATTTGCTGATCTGCTTCCAAAAAAAATTGAGGAGTGGAAACTTTATGAATATCAGGAGTAAATCAACTAAAATACTTCCACAATGTGGGTCTCTAAGTTGGAAGGCACTCAAAATACCACTGGGAAATCTTATGACAGTAGATTTGACCTTAGTGACTTGGATGTAGTAAGGCTTTGGGTGCCTTCTTTTGCTAAAGTGGCTTAATTCATCATAAAAAATACCTGAATATATATTAATAACAGTCCTCTAAAATTATAAATTATGGATCTAGAAAAACTGAATGACATAAAAATGAAATGAAGTGCATTAAGACAGAAATCCTAGAAATTGGTGAGTTGACATGGGTTGTACTGGCCATTTTGAATCAAAATTCTTATGATTCACTCCGCTTGGAGTAACAAGTTAAAAGGAATGACTGTACATTCTCAGTTGTAAGGGCTATTTAGAAATCTATGCTGAATCACACACTACCAGTGAAAGAATTATATTCATAGGCCTACAAGGAAAACCATTACTAGAACCTGTACATGAATCAAGGGGCTCCAAATCACTAATGCTAATTGTGTGAACAGAACAAGGGAATAAAGCATGGTTTAAAACCAGGAGAGGTGTGCCACAGGGCTGTATCTTCTCACCATATTTATTCAATCTGTATGCTGAGAAAATAATCAGAGTAGCTGAATTATAGGAAGAAGAATGTGGCATCAGGATTGGAGGAAGGCTTATTAACAATCTGCATTAACAATCTGCAGTGTGCAGGTGATGCAATCTTGCTTGTTGAAGGTGAGGAGGATTAGAGCATTTGTTGAGGAAGATCATGGATTGTAGCCTTCAGCATAGATGACAACTCAATGGAAAGATGACCAAATCCTCGCAACTGGACCAATAAGTAACATCATGATAAATGGAAAAATGGTTGAGGTTGTCAAGGGTTTAATTTTACTTGAATCTACAATCAGTGCTCATGGAAGTATCAGTCGAGAAATGAAAAGATGTGTTGCATTAGGTAATCAGCTATACAAGACTTCTTGAGAGCATAGAAAAGCAAGGATGTTACTTTGCAAATTAAGTTATGCCTTGTCTTTTCCATTGCATGGTATTTTCCATTGCATGTTATTTTCCATTTCATGGTATTCATGTGAAAGGTGGACACTGAATAAAGAAGACTGAAGCAGAATCGATGCATATGGATTGTGGGGCTGGAGAAGAATATTGAAAGCACCATCGACTGCTAAAAGAACAAACCAATCTCTCATGGAGGAAATAAGGTTTGAGTCATCCTTCGATGCCAGAATGACAAGTCTTTTCTTGCATACTTTGGACATGTCAGGAATGACCATCCCTGGAGAAGGACATCATGCTTGATAAAGTGGAGAGGCAGCAAAAAAGAGAGGAAGGCTCTCAATGCGATGGATTGACTCCATTGCTGCAGCAAGGGTCGCAGGCAGAGGAGCGATTGTGAGGAAGGTGCAGGACTGCAAAGTGTTTCCTCATGTCGTTCTGAGGATTGCTGTGGCTCCTAACTGATTTGTTGGCAACTAACAACAGCAGAACTATTCTTCAAATCTAGGCCCCGTACCACTAATGTCAAAGGTGACGGCACTGAATAAAGAGTCATTTGAACAGAACAAGAGAATAAGGTGTGGTTTAATATCAGAGAAAGTACCCAGCATGGCTGTGTCCTTTCACCATAATTATGCAACAATCTGTATGTTGAGCAAATAATGAGAGAGGCTTGATTACATGAAGAAACACGTGGCAGCTGAATAGGAGGAAGGCTCATTAACAACCTTCAATAGACAGATAACACAGTCTTGCTGGCCAAAAGGGAAAAAGAGTTGAAACAATAACTGATGAAGAATAAAGACTACATCCATCCGTTTGAATTATACTTTTCCATAAAGGAATCGATGATCATCCCAAGTGGAACAATAAGCCACTTCATGATAAAAGAGAGAAGAAGGGTGTTCTCAAAGATGTTTTAGGAACATCCTCAATGCCCATGAGAGGAGCAGTCAAGAAATCAATGTTTACACTGGGCAATTATTTTTTAATTAAAGATTTTCTAATAGTTTAGAAATCAAAGATATTTCACAAAACAATGTTCTACAGTCTGTGTTGGTGTGTAGAAACTTGGATCTTCAAAGCTATTGAGTGACTCTCTGGATTATGCCTCTATTGGTCTTTCCCTGCTTAGAGTAAAGAAGAGTAAAGACAATTGAATACGGAAACAATTAGTCCAGAAAATTAATAGATCATGTGTACTCTATTACCATGAGACCAGAAGAACTAGATTGATTTCCACTACCAACTACTCTGAAAATGGTCCAATAACAAGGTGCTGAACAGATTGGCAGAAAAGTTGGAGGAAAATTTAAAATCACAAAAAGACTAGGCTTACTGGTTCTACAGAAGCTGGCAGAGCTCCGGAGAGTGAGGCCTCTACTCACTCTTCTGGTTTGAAATGGAATTCACCAGCACCCATAGACCTACACTGCCATCCAGATGTGGACCAAGTTTTATCTATTGGGGAACAATAGCATTAGGGAGGTATGTACATCCTAGAATAATTAACCACTTGAGATAGTCTTTCACTAGCTGAGTGCCTTCGAGTTGATGCTGACTCATAGTGAAGCCAATAGGACAGGGCAGAACTGCCTTTCAGCGTTTCTGAGTCTGTAAGACATTACGCAAGTAGAAAGACCCATTTTTCTCCAAGGGCGCAGTTGGTGGTTCTCAACTGCTCGCCGTGTGTATCACAGCTCACTGTGTAAGCACTACACCACCAGGGCTACAGCATTTCCCATGGACAAAGCTCATATGGGTTAGAAAAATGGAATCCTGGGGAAAATGTGATAAATGATGTAACATTGCTAGTAGTGACATGAAACAGAAGGTATATGACTTCTTTAATATAAAACTGATCTGCTCTATAAACTTTCACACAACTTACAATAAAAGTTAAAAACAGCAATTATTTTACTTTGAGGATGAAGGTGCACCCAAACCAACCATCGTACTTTCCATCATCACATATACATTTGGAAGCTGGACAATGAATAAGGGAGAACAAAGAAGAATGGATTATTTTGAATTATGAATGCTTAATATGTCGTGAACTGCCCGAAGAAGGAATAAAGCCAGAACGTTCCTCAAAGCAAGGATGGAAAGACTTCATGCCATGTAATTTGGACCTGTTTCCCAGAGGGACCAGTCTATGGAAAAGGACATCATGCTTGGTAAAGAAGAAGGTTAGTGAAATAGAGAAAAATGCTCAACAATATGGTTTAATATAATGACTTCCACAGAGGGCTCAAACACATTTTGTGTCACCGACTAAAATAGCAAAAACATGGTTTACATTGTTATTTTCTTCTTATTATTGTTAATAACATTTTATTAGTTTGCTAGATGCTGTTGACATCATGCCATCTCCAGGCAATCCTACGTACAACAGAAGAAACACTGCCTAAGCCTAGGCCATCGCAGTCATTGTGGTTAAGCTTGTGGTTGCAATCACTGTGTCGATTCATCCTGTTGGATGTCATTCTCATTTTTGTTGAACCTCCATTTTACCCAGAATAGTGTCTTTTTCCCAGAGACTGGTCTCTGCTGACAACATATCCAAAGTACACGAGGTGGAGTCCTGTCGGCTTTCCTTCTAGGCAACTTTCTGGTTACTCACCCAAGGATGGATTTGTTTGCTTTCTGACAGTCTGGGGTACTTTGCCAACACCACAACACAAATGCATCTGTTCTTCTTTGATCTTTGTAACTAGTCCAGATTTTACTTTCATATAAAGTGAATGAAAGTACTGTGGCTCGGGTCAGGTACACCTTCCTCCTCCAAATGCCATTTATTCTAAAACACCTTTCGTAATTGGCATATGACACCCATATCCCACAGTCCAGTAGTTCAATGACATTGGGAAGATTTGTGCAATTATCACCTCCATCAAGTTTAGAACACTCGCTTCTTTCTTGTATTCATTGTTGTTAGTCCCCTAGGTCCCCAAACTCCCTGCCAGGTCTCTAGGAAATTACTAATCCAGTCACTGACTCTATATATTTACCCAACCTTGATTTCGTATACAGATGAAAAAGCAAACAAAACAAAATAAAAAACCCACATAGATACACACAAACAAAACTAACAATAGCCAATGACAAAATAAAACAGACACACCTCACTGAAAAGATTTCATACAATATTAAAAAAACTGGAACACGGACTTCCGGGAAGATGGCGACGGAGTAACACATACCAGAGGGACTCTGCAGAATCCAGCCCAGGAGAGTTGCTCAGAGGGAAATTCAACGCCACTGGATCGCAGGAGGCGCATCATATAGATAAGTAGGCTCAGATCCGCGGGGTTTTGAGGGACTGGGGGCTTTTGGCTTACCTCAGTGGAAGCCGGCTGGGGCTCGACCCTAGCCTAGCCGCTGTGTCTGCCCAAGCCGGGACCATTTGGAGCCTGTAGCAGGGCTTGGCCTCGGCGCAGCCACAGTTTTCCCCTGCCTGCCTCAGGGCAGGGACAGGGCCCTTGAGGCTCCACCGGCAGGGATTGGTGTTCAGCTGCATTGTTGCTTCTGTTTGCGTCTCTGCTCTATATTCCCACACAGCCTTGGAGGGCTGCGCAGGGGCTTTTTCGGGGCACAGCCACAGCTTGCCGCGCCGCGTGGGCTGAGCAGGGACTGAACCCAAAACCCCACAGCTCCATAGGCAGGGATCAAGCTTCAGCTACACTGCGGTGCCAGTTAAAATCTCTGCTCTCTGTACTCCCACTTCTCTGGGGGCTGCTCAGCAGCTTTCTTGTGACTCTTCTTGGGGCTCAGCTGCGGATTGCCGCTGGGGCTTGGGGCAGGGAGTGGGCCCTTGCAGGTCCACAGGCAGGGAGTGGGACTCAGCTGCATAGTTGCTTTTCCTTCTCTCGCTTCCCTGTACCCCGGCACAGTCCGGTCTCACTGTTTAATTTTGCTCCCCCTCTTGTTCCTGAACTGCTCTCTCACACTCCATTGCAGACTTACGGGACACTCCCATTGCCTTAGGGCATTTGCGCCTGGGCCACACCCAGCTAGGTGAGCTCCACCCTGCATAGATAGCCCAAGGCTAGGGAAAGGCCTGCTTGCTCTCCAGGGGATACTCCTCTGACTCCTCACCAGGGAGTTCCTGCCTGTGTACCTGGGGACATAAGGCAGCTCAGCCAACACTTATCAATATTCAAACCAATAGCAGGAACTTCAGCCCAGCCCCTGCAACACTGGGGCAGGCAGCCGACCTGCCATCTGGGGCACTCCCCTGATAGGGAAGCCACAGGAAGATAAAGTGGTAGGTTAATAACCTAGCAAAATCAGCTGTAGGCAGTTCGAATAAGTATTCCTATAAGTATTCCAGAGAGAGACTAGAAAATGGCACCTGGTCCCTCAAAAACAATTCAATGCAAACAGCCATCAGCCCCAACGACCTCACTGAAAAACAGGAGAAACAAAAGACAAAGGCAGAAGATGTGCTGAACATAGCAACATACATAGAAGAAGCAGACATTGAGAAGCCATACAAAGAAACTCTCAGAATGCTGCTTGGAATCATGCAGGATATGAAGGAAACAATACAGAAAAAGGATGAAATGATAGAGGAGATAAAAGCCATACACCAAAGGGAAATACAGGAACTTAGGGAGGAAATAACGAAAAACAATAGCAAAATCATGTTCCTTGAGAATTGACTGGAGGAATCAGAGAACCGCATCAGTGTCTTGGAGGACAACCAAGCAGACTTTAATAAACGTGAACAAAAATCTAATAAGAGCATCAGAGAAGCCGAAGAAAACCTAAGAGCTATGTCTGATGCTATGAAGAGGAACAACATTAGAATTATTGGCCTACCGGAGGAAGACACAACATAGAAGTCATCTGCAATAGTAGCGAGAGAATTCTTGGAGGAAAATTTCCCCAGCCTAATGAATGAAAACCAAGCAACCATCCAGGAGGCTGAAAGAACACCAGCACCACGGGACCCCAAGAAGAAATCACCAAGGCACCTAATAGTTAAACTATCCAACTTTGAGGAAAAGGAGAAAATCATGAGAGCAGCTAGGGCAAAAAAAGCAATCACATATAAAGGACACCACAAAAGGATATGTTCAGACCTATCAGCAGAAACTATGAAACAAAGGAGAGAGTGGAGTAACATATTCCAAAAGTTGAAGGAAAACAACGCAAATCCAAGAATACTCTACCCAGCCAAATTATCGATCAAGATCGATGGAGAAGTAAAAGTCTTCCCAGACAAGGAAAAACTCAAAAAATACGTTACAACAAACCCAGCCTTACAAAATATCCTCGCCAACTCAGTATGGGCAGAAGAACAACACTCACCAAGCACAAATAAGAGACCAACACATAGAAAAACTTCACCCAGACCACAACAAAGAGAAAACAGGCCCCAAGATAGCAATGGCTTAAGGATGGAAAGAAGTCAAGAATGAAACATACACAAAACACATACTAATGATAAAAGAAAGTAGGAAAACTCCCAACACAAAAGGAATAAAATGGCCTCACAGAGTCCGCACATTGAGATAATAACCCTGAATATCAATGGCCTGAACTCAGGCATTAAAAGACTGAGACTAGCAGAATGGCTTAGAAAACACAACCCATCAATTTGCTGCCTACAGGAGACACATCTCAAGGCTACAGAAAAAAGTAGGCTGAGAATCAAAGGCTGGAGAAGGACCTACCAAGCACACAGCAATACAAAAAAAGCAGGGGTTGCAATCCTTATCTCGGATAAAATTGACCTCAAAGTGCAAACCATAAAAAGAGATAAGGAGGGACACTATATAATGCTCAAGGGAATCATAGACAATGAACCACTAAACATTGTAAACATATATTCCCCGAATGAGAGACCAGCTCAATACGTCAACCAAACACTCCAAAAGATTAAGAAAGAAATCACAGACTTGACAATTATAGTGGGCAACTTCAACACACCACTCACTGAGAAAGATAGATCATAGGGAAAGAAACTCAACAAGGAGACTAGGGAGCTAATCTCCACAATTAGACAATTTGACCTAATAGATATTTACAGAGCTTTGCATCCAAATAAAAAAAATTTCACATTCTTTTCAAGTCCCCATGGCACATATTCGAAGATAGACCACATGCTGGGGCATAAGGAAAATCTACATAAATTTAAGCACATTAAAATAATACAGACCTCTCTCTCTGACCACTGTGCCATAAGACTTGAAATCAACAAAAAGAAGACAAAGAAAATAAGAGCAAATAATTGGAGAATGAATAACTCTCTACTGCAAAAGGAGTGCATACTGGTGCAGACCAGAGATGAAATCAGGAAATTTCTAGAAACCAACGAAAATGAGCACACGATGTACCAAAACTTATGGGACACAGCAAAGGCAGTCATCAGAGGAAGGTTCATAGCAATACAAGCACATCTAAGAAAGGAAGAGAGAATCATGATGGATACGCTGACACAAAATTTACAAAAATTAGAGCTGAGTCAGCAGGACAACCCTACTAATAGCAAAAGAAAAGAAATTATAAAAATCAGGGCTGAGATTCAGGAGAGGGAATATAAGTAAACTATGGAAAAATTAATATCGCTAAAAGTTGGTTCTTTGAAAGGATAAACAGGATCGATAGACCATTGGCAAACCTAACCAAAGAAAGGAGGGAACAAATCTCAATAGCAAGAATAAGGGATGAAAGAGGGGTCATTACAACAGACCCTAATGAAATCAAAAGGATAGTTACACAGTACTATGAAGGATTGTACTCCAATGAATTCAACAACTTGGAAGACATGGACAAATTCCTGGAAAAACAATCCCTCCCTAGACTATCCTCGGCGGACATCAAGAATCTCAACAGACCCATAGCAATAGAAGAAATAGAAAAGGTTATCAAGGGATTACCAACAAAAAAATCCCCTGGGCCAGATGGATACACTGGAGAATTCTACCAAGCATTCAGGGAAGAACTAATACCAATCGTACACAAACTTTTCCAGAACATAGAAAAAGATGGCAAACTCCCAAACTCCTTCTATGAAGCTAGTATAACTCTGATACCCAAACCGGGCAAGGATCCCACAAGAATCGAGAACTACAGACCAATATCCCTAATGAACATTGATGCAAAAATCCTTAACAAAATACTAGCCAACAGAATACAAAATTATATAAAACAAATAATTCACCATGACCAAGTGGGATTCATACCAGGGATGCAGGGATGGTTCAACATACGAAAGACCATTAGTATTATTCATCAGATTGACATGAAAAATATAAGAATCACATGATTATATCAATAGACGCAGAAAAAGCATTCGACAACATCCAACACCAATTCCTGTTTAAGACACTAGCAAAGATAGGAATGGAAGGAAAGTTCCTCAAGACAATACAAGCTATATATGAAAAACCAACAGCCAAAGTGGTAGTCAATGGAGAAATGACTTACACAATCCCACTGAAAAAGGGGACCAGACAAGGATGCCCCTTGTCCCCACTCCTATTTAATATCGTGCTGGAGGTTTTAGCTAACAGCATAAGGCAAAGAAGTGACATCAAAGGTATACGTCTGGGGAAGGAAGAGGTGAAACTCGTTATTTGCAGATGATATGATTCTATATATGGAAAATCCCAAAAGTTCCACAAGGGGAGTACTGGAAGCAATAGAGGAGTTTGGCAGAGTGGCAGGATACAAGATCAACAAACAGAAGTCCATCAGACTGTTATATACATCAGATAAGACCACAGAAGAAGAGATAAAAAAGGTGGTACCCTTCACAATAGCCAAACACAAATTGAAATATCTAGGGATACACCTGACTAAAAAAACAAAAGATCTATATAGGGAAAACTATAGAACACTATTACAAGAAACCAAGAGCGACCTCAACAAATGGAAGAATATTCTATGCTCTTGGATTGGGAGACTTAATATAGTTAAGATGTTAGTTCTGCCAAAAGCACTATATAAGTTTAATGCCATCCCGATACAATTACCATCATCTTTCTTCAAAGAAATGGAAAAACTGATTACCAACTTCATATGGAGAGGGAAGAAACCCAGAATTAGCAGAGAACTCCTCAAGAAGAAGGACACCATGGGAGGGCTTGCTTTACCTGAGTTTGGCACATACTATGCAGCCACAGTTCTCAAAACTGCATGGTATTGGTACAATGACAGATACTCAGACCAATGGAAGAGAACTGAAAACCCAGAAATAAAAGCATCAGCATACACACAGCTGATCTTTGATAAGGGCCCCAAATATATCAAATGGGAAGCCAATGCCCTCTTTAACAAGTGGTGCTGGAAAAAATGGATATCCACATGCAGAAAAATGAAGTAAGACCCTTATCTCACTCCATGCACAAGAATAAACTCAAGGTGGATCACAGACCTTGAAGTTAAACCCCAAACTATTAGGGCCATCAATGAGGGAATTGGTACCAACTTGAGAACTTTGGCGCAGAGAATACACAGGCTATCAGAAATAGGGAAGGACACAAACACAGAGGAGGCACAAATCGACAAATGGGATATACTGAAGATAAAACACACGTGTACATCTAAAGAATTCACCAAGAGAGTAATAAGAGATTCCACAGACTGGGAAAACATCTTTAGCAATGACACATCAGACAAAGGTCTTATTACTAAAATCTACAATACTCTGATAGCTTCCAAAAAGAAAAAAACAATAGCCCACTTGAAAGGTGGGCAAAGGACTTGAACAGAAATTTTACAATGACAGAAATACAAATGGCCAACAAACATATGAGAAAATGTTCCCGATCTTTAGCCATAAGAGAAATGCAAATTAAAACAACAATGAGGTACCACCTGACACCCTCAAAGGTAGCCCAATTCAAAAAATCAGAAAGCAACAAGTGTTGGAGGGGCTGTGGGGAGACAGGAACTCTCATCCACTGCTGGTGGGCCTGTAAGTATGTACAGCCACTATGGAAATCAATCTGGCGATACCTAAAACAGATGGAAATAGAGTTACCATATGACCCAGCAATTCCCCTACTGGGCATATACCCAGAAGAGGCAAGAAACAAACCAAGACCAGACATCTGTGCTCCAATGTTCATTGCGGCACAGTTCACAATTGCAAGGAGTTGGAAGCAACCCAAATCTCCATCAACTGACGACTGGATTAAAAAACTGTGGTGTGAGTTGGAAGGGGGGAACTGATTGCAAGGATCCACATGTGACCTCTTCCCTGGGAGAGGGACAGCAGAGAAGGGGGGAAGGGAGACTCCGGATAGGGCAAGATATGACAAAATAATGAGGTATAAATTACCAAGGGCACATGAGGGAGGGGGGCAAGGGGAAGGAGGGGAAAAAAAAAAGAGGACCTGATGCAAGGGGCTTAAGTGGAGAGCAAATGCTTTGAGAATGATTGCGGCAGGGAATGTATGGATGTGCTTTATACAATTGATGTATGTATATGTATGGATGGTGATAAGAGTTGTATGGGTCCCTAATAAAATGTAAAAAAAGAAAAGAGGAGAAAAAAATGATTAGGGCAGGGACTGTACAGATGTGCTTTATACAATTGATGTATGTATATGTATGAACTGTGATAAGAATTGTATGAGCCCCTAATAAATTGTTAAAATTAAAAAATAAATAAATAAAATGGATATTTTCGTGGCAAAAAATAAAATAAAATAAAAATTAAAAACTGTGGTATATACATACAATGGAGTGCTACGCATCACTAAAAAGCAGTGATGAACGTATGAGGCACATAGCGGCATGGGAAGAACTGGAGGAAATCATGCTAAGTGAAGTAAGTCAGGCACAAAAGGACAAGTACAACATGAGCCCGCTGAGGTAAGTATTTAAAAAAAATTAAATTAAAAAAAATTTTAATGCAAAAGTGGCAAAGGGGAAAAAGCTACTGTATACAAACATTTCTGGGGTGAAGACTGTGTAGTATGGCAGAGACCAGATCAAAACCAGGGATGCACATGGTAGACAACAGTGGAGGAGGTGGGGAAAGGAAAATAAAAGGATGAATATAGGAAGAAAAGGGAAGTGGGGGCATGGGGCACTAATCCACCCAAGGGGAGGGTATTGTTTATATCTCCACAGGAAAGTGGGACCAGACTTCAACCCAGTGCCGCAAGGTGTGAATGCAATATCCCGGCGTGGAGTAGGGCCCAGCACCAAAAATTAAGTGGATTCCTGCCCCTCCCCCGAAAAGAATTTGTTTCACAGGATGACATTTATTCTGCAGCTCCGGGAGATGGACATATCTGATCAGAGCACACAGGAGCAGATGAAGGGGCAGGAGGAGACAGTGGAACACAGCCTGGCCCACGAGGCTGTGAGGATGATGTTCCTGAGTAGAGCAGCCAGTCCACAGAGAGAACAACATGGCTGGCCCTACTATGAGACATGATGCCCCTCAGTGACTAAGGGCGATACAGGAGACAGCACCGGAGACACAGTGTGGGAATTGCACCTGACCTGATCCCACCACACCGAGGCAAAGCACTGGGGGAGTGCAGTGGAACAGCAAGGGAATGGAGTGACAAGGTCCCCAGGGAATGCTGAAAGTAGACTTTGGGTCCAGGGCATAGTGCCCCAACAGACTGGACTGGAAAACGCTCCTAAGGACCAGCAAACGATCCTTGAACGAACTACAAGCCTTTCTTTTGTGAAGTGTTTTGTTTTGTTCTTTGTCGGTGGTTTGTTTTTGTTGTTTTATTGTCTGGTTGTATACTGTTGCTTTGTTTTCCTCTGTCTTGTTTTCGTGCATGTTAGTATCTCCACAGGTCTGTCTAAATAGGACAAGCTGGATGAACTATCTGGAGGAAAAACAATAGGACAGACAGTTCCGGGGGGACAGACAGATCTGGGTGGGGGAGGGGGAGGAGGGTAAGGAAGTGGTGTTAATAAACACAGGGACAAGGGAACAACATGGGACCCAAAATGGTAGTGAGGGGGGAGTGACAGGCCTGATGGGGAACGATCAAGGATAAGGTTGCGTAGAGAAGAGGTATAGCTGTAGCCCAGGTGGGGACGGAGCATGGTGGTGGGGCAGGAGGAAAGTCAAGGGAGAGAGAGGAAGGAGCTGGGAGTCAAGGGGCATTTATGGAGGTCTAGACAAAGACATGTACATGCAAACATATATATGAGGATGGGGAAATAGATCTAATTGTCTACATTTATAGGTTTAATATTAAGGTGGCGGAAGGACCTTGGGCCTCTACTCAAGCACTCCCTCAATGCATGAATACTTTCGTTTATTAAATTGGCACTCTATGATGCTCACTCTCCCGGCACAACTGCTGAAGCCAAAGTGGGTGAACAAGTAAATGTGGTGAAGAAAGCTGATGGTGCCCGACTATCAAAAGTGATAGTGACTGGAGTCTTAAAGGCTTGAAGATAAACAAGCGGCCATCTAGCTCAGAAGCAACAAAGCCCACATGGAAGAACACACCAGCCTGAGTGAGCGAGTGATCCCAAAGGGATCAGTTATCAGGCATCAAAGAACAAAAAATCATCATATCATTGGCTGCACACCTCCATGATAGGATCGCTGAAGACAAATGGGTGCATAAGCAAATGTGGCAAAGAAAGCGGATGGTGCCCGGCTATCAAAAGAGATAGTGTCTGGGGTCTTAAAGGCTTGAAGATAAACAAGCGGCCATCTAGCTCAGAAGCAAAAAAGCCTACATGGAAGAAGCACACAAGCCAGTGCGATCACGAGGTGCCAAAGGGACCAGGTATAAGGCATCATGCAAAAAAAAAAAAAAGAATATGTGTGTGTGTGTATATATATATATATATATACCACATTGAATGAAGGGGGAAGTGCAGAGTGGAGACCCAAGGCCCAAGTGTCGGCCAATGGAGATCCCCTCATAGAGGGGTTTAGGAGAGGAGATGGGTCAGTCAGGGTGCAAGGTAGTACCGACGAAGAGCACAGCTTTCCCCCAGATCCTGGATGCTTCCTCCCCCCAACTACCATGATCTGAATTCTACCTTGCAGGGCTGGATAGGGCAGAGGTTGTACACTGGTACATATGAGGGCTAGAGGCACAGGGAATCCAGGGTGGATGATACCTTCAGGACCAAGGGTGTGTGGGGCGATGCTGGGAGAGTGTAGGGTGAGTGGGTTGGAAAGGGGGAACTGATTACAGGGATCCACATGTGACCTCCTCCCTGGGAGAGGGACGGCAGAGAAGGGGGGGAAGGGAGACTCCGGATAGAGCAAGATATGACAAAATAACAATGTATAAATTACAAAGGGCTCATGAGGGAGGGGGGAGCGGGGCGGGAGGGGGAAAAAAAGAGGACCTGATGCAAAGGGCTTAAGTGGAGAGCAAATGCTTTGAGAATGATTGGGGCTGGGAATGTATGGTTGTGCTTTATACAATTGATGTATGTATATGTATGGATTGTGATAAGAATTGTATGAGTCCCTAATAAAATATAAAACAAGAAAAGGGAAAAGAAAGAAAGAAAATGATTAGGGCAAAGAATGTACAGATGTGCTTTATACAATTGATGCATGTATATATATGGACTGTGATAAGAGTTATATGAGCCCCTAATAAAACGTTTAAAAAAAAACTGGAACACATTTAAAGTAGGTCAAAAGGGAAATCAAGGGATAAGGTAAGGCCTGTTAACTTAACAGCATCATCCATAATCAACTTTACAATGCTCTCTGTCTGGTACCAATGCTATTTGTACCTCTTAGACTATGATCAGAGGCTTAATAGTTGCGGAGATACTGCAAGTAGATTTTGGGTTCCACTGTTTTCCATAGCTTTCCACAAACTGGTGTTCAGAATGTAAGTTCTCAAACAGTTCGCTCCTATGGATTTGGATTCTACTATTTATAATCCTTGAATCACACAGACTGGTATGCTGCTTGTGTGAAGACTTAGTTGGCGCCTCAATTAGATGGATACTTATTGTAGGACAAATCTTAAGATTCCAGTTGCTCTTCTTTCTGATAGTCAAGCACCATCTGATCTCATCACCACACTTTGCTATATCACCCATATGTGATCTCTCTCTGAAGATGAGTATCTAGAACGGCTGTCATAAGGACTAACCATTCTTAGATTAGGGCTCGGATTAAATGTGAACCTAAAGTCCATTCATATATCATTTTAGAGATATTACCGTTTTGTTGGAGAACATTTTAAATCATCCCCATGGAGCATTATCAATTCTATTGATAATATCACTAGTTTAGCCAGTGGCTTAGAATTTAGAATATTGTTGAGAAAAGGGAACTATACAAGTGTAGGCCAGCTTTTTAGACCATAGTACATGAATTACTGACTTATACAGACTAAAGGTGTAAGTGACTGCACACTATTTAAACAAATTGTGAGGGTTGAAGGTAGGGCAAAACTTCCAATAGCAATTATTCACAAAGGCAGGACTGTGTCCTCTACACTAACACATCTCATAAACAAGTAGAAATAGTCACACATGCTAGTTCTGGGCCACCCCACCTTGGGCACATTCAGAGGAAGAGACCCAAACCAAAGTCCAGTGAACCCCAATTCCATAACCTTGGGATAGTGGTCATAGGCTTCTTCTTACACTGGGCGTTTCAACCCAGCCCAAGGGAGTATTTCCTTTTCTTAAGTCAGCTGTACGTGGGCTTGAGATGGGTGCTTGGAAGGGGTTTCAAATAGGATCCTTGTGGCCTGTGAAGGGTGTTGCCCCCCCCAAAAGGCAGAGTCTAAAGTGCTAGTTGTCGATTGGCCACAGCCTGGGTTTCCAAGTTCTGGAAAGAAATTAGGTCTAAAGTGCTTAAGTAAAAACATATTGGGTGTATTCGCCCCTTGGCTTCTCGTAAGTAATGTTAAATGTGTTTTCCGATGGCAGGTTGCCCTACTTGGTTTCCCCACCAAGAGAAATGTAATTGCCTTCTTTGAAGCAAGCCCATCTCTTGACTTGGATTTCCAGTCCACTCTTGGAGGGGTGTCTGTTGATTCGGGGTGAGATGGTAGAAAAACGTTCTCTGGCAGGACTGATTTGTCTTTTCCCTCCCCCACATCCTGTGAAACTGACCCCAGTTGATACGAGGTTTCCTCACTTGAACTGGTTTTTAAGATGTGCAAATGATGGGGTGATATATGGTTCCTGGACCGATGCTAGGCAGGCTCATTACCTTGTTGCTTGGAAAATTAGATTTCATGATTACATGACCTAAGAACCGAATGCTGCCTTTGTCTTGTCCTTTAACCTTGTGGTAGTGGGCTCATACAATATTTATCCATGTGGGATGGACTAACGTCACTCAGCATAATGGTCCATTGGCATCATGTGGTGAGTTTAGGTGTTTAGGCATGCCTAGTACTCCATTGAGTGTCTGTACCAGAGTTTCGCTATCTGTTTTTCTACTGATGGGTATTTGGGCTATGTCCAGCTTCTTGCTCTTGTGAATTGATCAAATGAACATAGGGGAGTGTCTGTCTGTTCCTGTGTTTTCTCTTACTTCTGTGAAGTATTACTGGGCTAGGTGGTCTTATATTCCCATTTGTTTTACGAAGTGCCACCTCGCTTTCCACACTGGTCATACCTGTTTATAGACCCACCAGCAGTGTGCATATGTCCCAATCCATCCACACTCTCGCATGCTCTTATGACTCTGTTTTTTGAAGTAGGCTATCCGAGCGGGTGTGAAGTGACTCTTGTTTTGATTTGCATCTTCCAGATGGCTGCTGATCATGAGCATTTTTTTCATGTGTTTTCAGTGTCATTTTTGGTGAAATGCCTCTTCATGTCTTTCATCCACTTTTGGTTTTCTCACGGAGGCCTTGCAGTATCCTATCCATTTTAATAATTAAACCCTTGTGATCATAATTAGTCCCTGCAATGTCATTGTTAAATATTTCTTTTCCCCTGTCTGTGGGGACTCATCTTACTCTTTTGATGGATTATTTTGCACTGCATAGGAGTTTTATTTTTAATAGGTCTCAGGCATGCATTTTGTCTTCCACTGCCTGTGTGCTTCCTTTGTCCTATTTGGAAGTCAAAGTATGACTGCCACGGTGGCTTCACTTTGTCCCAGTTTTCTCATTGATGATCCTTACATTCAGGCCACCAATCCATTTTGAGTTGAGTTTTGTGCATGGGGTAAGGTATGGGGCCTGTTTCATTCTTCTGCAGATGGAGATCCAGTGTTTTCAGCACAATTTGTGGAAGAGGATATCTCTTTCCTATCGAATGTTTTTTGGGTCTTTGTCAAAAATCAGTTGCCTCTAATTGGATGTATTTATCTCTGGTTTTTCTATCCTACTCCATTGATCTATGTATCTATAACTGTGCTAACCCAGGATGTTTGGAGTACTGAAGCTATGGAATAACTTTTGAGGTTAAGCAATGAGGGACCTCCTCTGTTATTCTTATTATTAAGGAATTATTTTGTGCAACAGATTTGTCCAGTGAAATATGCCATTTTATTTCTTTCCTGCTGCTTCCATGATTATGGGTCCTTACCAAATGAAATGCTTGAAAATGTCCATCTTCTGTCCATTTATCATGATATTATCTTTTGGCCCAGTTGGAAAGAGATTTTATTTTTTTATACTGAATTATAATCTGTATTGAAGCTGTTTTATTTACTTCATCAGGAAGTATTTCAAGTGCTCTTTGCTTTCAGCAAGCAAGGTTTAGTCATCTGAATATCAAAAGTTGTTAAAGATCTTTCCTTGAATATACAGATTAGACTTTGATTATGTACTTATGCATGTATGTATGTGTGTATGAATGTGTGTAGCAATGACTGTGACGAAAGTGCAGGACCTGGCAATGTTTCATTGTCGGCAATAACGCTATGGCACAGGACAATAATGACAACAATACTAACATTTTGTACTCCATGGGTTATGGCCATTGGCAAATGTCACAATAGCACGGTTATTTTTGCTGATCCAGTTACAAATATATCCCAGTAGTGAGCTGACACCCATACCTTACAAGTTTGGGTTTGAGAGATTTACCTGTTAAGTAACCTTTCCTCTGTAGAATACATAGACGAGAAACATGTTAGTTAGCATGATTGTATGCCCACTGGGACTTTTTCACTGTTGTAATGACTTCATTCTGATTTGTTTAAGGCATTTCATGCTGGTGTATCAGTGCTATCCACCTGAAAACCCCACATCTTCCAATGAGCTTTGACAGTGGTGAGTATTAACTATCATTCTTTAGTCTAAAATCAAATATAACAAGAACATATTAATAAACCTAATAATAAATATGCACTAACTCCAGTTCACTGATGTTTCTCTTACAATATATACACCAAGACAAGCTAGATAGATGACTATTATCTCTCTCTCATAACATTCCTGATATACGTGAAGTTAATGGACAGTTAGCTGAGCTATTTTCCATTTCTTTGGGCCAGTTTGATCTAGTGTAAATTGCCAAAATGACTGAAATGAACACTTTAATGCTGTCTAGCTATCTTAACAGATGGAAGTCCAATTAGTTAACTTTAAAAAAAGAGAAAAGATCCAAAACAAAATGAAAGGGAACCTGAATGTCCACTAAGTTGGCAGCAGGAATAGGATTTTGTAAAAAACAATTTAGCACTAATTAAGCAGAGTGAATCCCTTGGTTTTAAATAGATTGCCCACTATTTATTCTTAAACTCACCCCACATCCAATTCCCAACCTCCAGCTACCCATAAATGCAACCAACTCCGAAGGAGCTGGAAAAAATAGTGTCTTAATAAAGATACTTTAAATGATAAAAAAGGAGGTAAATATATCCTGAAAGTGAAAACCCAAGTACAGAGGGAGAAATCTGATTTTGCAGAACTGCACTGTAATACAAAACCAGATTTGTGTACTTATAAATATAAGTTGTGTGCACTATTCCTCTGCCAGGAAACTAGATTTGACACATCTGTATAAAATATATTTCCAATTTAACCAGTCTGGAATGACCACATTAATTTTCTAGTTCACTGCAAGGGTAAGTAACATAATAAGCACAATGTATTCCCTAAATTTAATAATTTAACATGCTTGCTTAGTTAACTTACATATTATTACCAATGTAACATCACTGGCTTTGTTTCTTTCTATGGAAAACGACATGCATATCGAAGATGCTTGCAGAGTTAAAATGCAAATGTTCTCTTTTTCAGACTAAATTTATGAAAACAGGATGAGTATTTTTTATTTTTAAAATGAATTTTATTTTAAATAGTCTTATATGAGATAGTTCATCATAAACATGCAAATGATTCTGACAAATCAAAATATTCCTAGTGTAAGTATAGTCAAGTGAAGCAAATACCTAAAACCACAGAGAGAAAACCAACTTTAAAAGGAACATGATGCATTATAATTACCAACTAGTCTATGGCTGATGAAACGCAGAAACTATGTAGTTACTTTTTATTGTGTGTGTGTTTTTTAAATGCAGGAAATATATCCCACAGAGATACACTGTGTCATTTCCAGAGAGACTCTTTTGGAGTACAGTTGAAAACCAATATTTAAATAAATTGAATTTGCAATAAAATATGAAAAGCCAAATTAGCTGAGAGCAGGTGTGACTTTTCCCATCATATGCCCATTTTCAATGATACTCTATTACAACTCCATGCAAAATAGAAACATATACATACAAACACGGGGGAATTTTCTAATATATGTGAGGATAAAAGCAGATATTATTCAGGGTTTTCTCCAAATTTACATCAATTTCACGGATTTGCAGACTACTTAACAGAAAAGTCAGACAATCATGACTTAAATTGTCATCACATTTCGGTCTTTGTTCCAATATGACTTTGTCCCTGAGACCATCCTCGATCCCTGAATTTAAAATTGCATTTGTACACCAGCCCAATCCAACCAACTCAGCCCAACCCCAACCAACGCATACAGACCGACTCATCCTGATTCATCGGGCCCTGCAGGACAGAGAACTGCCTCAGACTCCTTACTGACCCACAACACCTTGTTGTTCTTCTAAAGCGTGGCTGGTGATGACCTTTGGATTTGCCATCAAACGTTTAACGACTCGGCCACCAGGACTCCTTGGCCCATTATCATATGCCCGGGTTGCTGTCTCCTTCCTTTTTGTATTACTTTTGTCCAGTGTATATGCCAAGTATTGTTCTAATTTATTGCTTTCCTTATATCTTCCAGCATTGTAATGTTAATTCTATTTATTCACGATGTGATTCTAATGTAGGGAATGATGTTCTGGTAGGTCACCTTGTTAATTTCTACTCATACCATCTTACATGATCCCATATGGCTTTCTAAAGGACAGCCTTTATGGAGGCAGAATCACTTGTCTTTTGTCATGTGGAGGCTCTACCAAGCAAGTTCCTACTGCTGACATTTCATCTCGTTGCACTAGGCTTTCCCATTGTACCACTAGGGTGTCTCTGTGCAGAAGGAATGGTCTAGCATTTAGAGACCCTCAAAGATGAAGTGGACAATGCATCATTGAGCAGGTGATGCGTTTATTTGGGTATGCCAGAGGATCGCACTATTCATGGTCATACCCTGCCGTTCACACTTACCAGCTTTCTATTCTCGGAAACCTAAATTAATTTATTTGAAATTCTGCTTTCAGTTTATAAATAAAATGGGCATTATAATAGTGTAAACTTCATAGGATTGTGAGAGTTAATGGAGGTTTAACCTTTGAAGCTTTTAAAATAGAGCCTAGCTTAGAGAAACTGTTCATGATTTAGAAGTTATAATTAATAGAATTCATTGCTTTGGAAGTTCATGGTGAATGGGATTTCATCTATTAAATTTCTGGTGATTTAACTGAGGAAAATCTTGAAACTTTGAAAAATCTTAGAACTCTAAAAAATGTTTCTTCAGCATATTGTTTTACTTCCAATCATGCAAAATATCTTTGTCCTGCAATAAAACTTATTTCACAACTTTCCTGGAGGCAAAGCTAGATAACCTTGATAGGCTTTTAACCCATTGTAACAATTAGAGAGAGATACAATTAGACAGACATTTGTTATTAGACATAGATATAACTTTCTAAAATGTAAAATGATGTGTATATACTAAAAGTAGAAAATGAATTTTAGTCTATATTATAGCCTGATTTTATTTGGGGAATTATATGTGAATCTACAAATTATGATAACCACATTGTTATCCAACAAAGTTTAGGCTCCACTCCTTTTTATCTACCTTTGCTTCTGTCCTTTATCCTCTTCTTTTTCCTACTTGTTCTCATTCACTTACTCTCTCCTTCTTGAATTTGGTGTTGTCAAAGTCTATCAGCCTGATAGCCCAGGCACAGGGACTCGATCCCTCAAAATGCATGGCTAGAGTTAAGAAGTTGTCACTGTCACCATTCTGTCCGTTTGTCCACCTCTAGTGTCTTAAGCATTACTGTGACGCGAGAAACTATACCACAGGTGTTTACACTGCCTGTAGTATCGCTCATGGTCAACAAGTTTTAGCAGAGCAAATGACTGAAACAGACTAGAAGAAAGTTACTGGGGGGCCACATTTGAAAACCTTATGGAAAGAAGCAGAAAATTGTCTGCTATAATAACAGAATATGTGGGGGACCAGGGCACTAACCCACCCATGGGGAGGATATTGTTTATGTCTCCACAGGAAAGGGAGAGAAGGACCAGACCTCAGCCTGATGCACCAAGCCTTGAAGGCAACATACTGGCAAGACACAGCAAACTAACAGAGAGGTATCTGGAGCCAGCCCCAATCCCAGCTACGTTGACCGTCTCTCCAGAAGAATGCACTATGCAGATCAACACTGAAGATAAGCCCAAGGAGAGGGGTGGGTCTGCTCAGGCCATACTGGAGCAAACTAAGAGGGAGGAAGAGAGAGACAGAAAAAGAGAGAGACAGAGAACCACAGCCTGACCTATCTAGCCCTGAGGACAACATTTCTGCTTGGATCCACTAATGTACAGAGAGGACTGTAGGGCCGGCCTTACGACGAGACACGGTGTCCCCTCACTGATTCATAGTGCTATGGGAGACAGGCATAGTGTAGGATTTGTGCTTGGTCTGAACCTCTCACACTGGGTTAAAACACGAAGGCATCGCAACAGAGAAGCAAGGGGAGCAATGCAATAAAGTCCTTGAGGAATCCCCCCCAACCACCACACACACACAAAAGGGGCAGGGCTTGGCACCTCATCAGACGCAATCAGAAAATATTCATCAGGGTCAACAGACAAACCTAGAACTATTTATAGGCTTTCTTCTTCTTTTTTTCCATGTTTATCTATATATGATAGGTAGGATAAACAATCCCAAGGAGAAAACAACAGGACAGATGGTTCCGGAGATATGGGAGATGGGGAGGTAGGATATAAAAAAGCAGGAAGCCAACCCACTCGGGGATAAGGGAAAAACAAGTGATCTAAGCTTGATTTTTGAGAAGGGTTTAGAATTCCTGGTGGGGTTTGATGAAGTACAATGCCCCTGGGAGGAATTACTGAGAGCTGATGGAAGGTTGAACATGATAGTGGGATAGGAGGAAAACAAAAGAAATTAGAGGAAAGAACTGGAAGACAAAAGATATTTATAGAGGTATAAATATAGGCACCTGCCTATTTAAATATAACAATAGGGGTACAGGTCTAGGTACAGCTATTTATATGTTAAGTATTAAGGTAGCGGGCAGACATTGGGCCTCTATTCAAGAATTCCCTCAACACAAGAACATTTTGTTCTAACAACATGGCATTCTGTGATGCTCACCTTCCTGACTTGATCACTGAAAACAAAATGGGTGCATAAGTGAATGTGGGGAAGAAAGCTGATGGTGCCTGGCTATTAAAAGATATAGCAGCTGGGGTCTTAAAGTTTTGAAGATAAACAAGAAGCCATCTAGCAGGGAAGCAAGAAAGCCCACATGGAATAAGTACACCAGCCTTTGTGATCAAGAGGTGTTGACAGGATCAAGTATCAGGCATCAGAATAACCAAAACATACAATAATATCTCTGTGAATGGGGGAACAGGGGTAGGGAGGACGGAGTGGAGAACCACAGCCCATCTGTAGACAATTGGACATCCCCTCACAGAAGGGTCACAAGGAAGGAACAAGCCAGCCAAGGTGCATAAAATGAAACATACAACATCCTCTAGTTCTTTAATACCATCCCCTACCGCAATCATGACCCAAATCCTACCTTACAAATCTCACTAGATCAGACATGTATAGATAAGAGCTATCAACACAGGGGATCCAGAACAGATAGACTTCTTAGGAACAGTACTGGGAGTAGTGATACCATGAGGGTAGGGGGAAGTTGGGAGCAGAAAGGGGGAACAATAAACCCCATTTTTCTCCCATGGAGCAGGTGGTGGTTTCTGACTGCCAACCTTGTGGATTCCAGCCCAACCTTTAACTACTGTGCAACAAGAGTTTCTTCGAGGGGGATGCACTACACTTCAGTTAGGGAAGAGCCGCCTCCTGTAACGATGCAACCAGAGCAACCTTTTTGAGAACTTCATTTGCTGAGGGGGCAAGACTGAAGAGGAGAAAGAGCTACAAAGATCCAGAAACATGAAAACCCTCCCGAATGGATGTTGATGAAAAAGGGACATTTCCAAGAGTATAATTTTACCTAGATTTATCATCAACAGTCTTGGAAATAGATCTTTGCCACTCTACCAGAATTTAAACTATGCACTGTATTGGGAAAATCTGCTGCAGAAGACATATTTAAAGTGTCAAGGGGCCAATATATCACTTCAAAGACTAAGGGTCTCCTGACCCAAGCTATGATATTTTCAATTGCCTCACGTGCATGCAAAAATTGAACAACGAATAAGGAAGACTGGAAGTATTTGAAGCCTTGGAATTAGGTCTTTGGAAAGAATATTGAAAAGAACCAATAACAAACATCTGTCCTGAAGGACGTACAGCCAGATGCTCCTGGGAAACAAGTCTGGTTAGACTCATCTCACGTTTTTAGATAGGGAACCTGTAGGGACCAGTCCCATGAAAATCACATCATTTTTTGTAAAGTAAATTTGTCAGGAAAAAAGAGTAAACCTTCAGTGAGATGGATTGACTCAGAGGCTGAAACAATGGGCCCAAACAAAACACTTGACAGGAAGGCTCGGCGTGGGCATTGATTTTTTTCTGTCGCACATACGGGGGATGTGGGTTGGGATGGATTTGATGGCGGTGTAATGGTTATATGCTGGGCTTCTAACTGCCAGGTCAGCACTTAACAGCCCTGAGATGCTCCATGGGAGAAAGATGAGGCTTTCTATTCCTGTAAACAGTTTTGGAAACTCACAAGGGCAGTTCTACCCTGTCCTATAGGGTTGCTATGAGTGACTCGATGGATGGGACGGATGGAAGTGAGTTTGCTTCTTTTTTAACAACAGCACCCACAGGTTTTCATAATGTTGCATCCTTTGTACTCTACTATATTCATGGATATATTTTGTGACAAAGTTGATGCCTATATAGAAGCATCTTTTGTCAAACCTATATCTCCTCAGAGATAGAGTGCCATTCTTCTTCCCATGACCTTCATATTTATCTATGTCTCCAATTCTAGATTATTGTTAAAGCAATACAATTTACATCATAGTATTTACCTCGATTGCTTTTAACTGTTGTGTTCTCATTCCAGTGCCAGCCTTTTCTTTCACTTTTTATCTTTTTATCTTGATGTTACGGAATCTATAATTTAAAATAGTTATAATAAAATTTGTAACTGTAATCTCAGCTCTTCTTAAGAGTAAATTACCATAAAACAATCCATCTAATTTCAAGTCCTACAAATATAAGGAGGGTGTGTGGTAGTTACATAATCTGGCGTCAATTTGAGACTTGAGAGTGAAGGGGTGGAGTTTGGCCTGTCAATCAGGTTTCAGCTTGATGACTCAATTAGGAGGCCGTAAGGAGATTAATAGCTTGCTAAAGGAAGGAGACATGATCATAGCCTGTGAGACATTGTACTTGACAAGACACATGGAGCTAGTGCCCTGGAGCTGGAGGAGCCACATGGAGACCCCTGCCAGTACTGAGATGCTTACAAAGCCACTTGATCCACAAGACTTCCCACCCACTGCTCTGTGATATTCCTGCATTCGATGTCATTGCATGTGTTTTGTAAGTCTGAAGAGGACTTTATAGATTGGTATCAGACATATGGGCTAATATCAGATTATGGACTTGAACTGGACTGGGCTGGAATGTTTTCACAATATTCAATTGCTCTTGTATATAAAATTCTTTCTTATACACATATGAGTCTCCCTGGATTTGTTTCTGTAGTCAATCCAAACTAACACATGGCGAGTTGTGCCAGGACAGGGAATCACTATGTAAAAACCCATCTAATGTCACGTCCTAGATATATAAGGATAGTGATCTGTGCCAGGATAGGGAAAATGATTGTAACTTGGATTGACACAAAGATTTGGTTTGTAGTTTATTAAATTGAAGCAACCAGATGGGGTTTCTGGGTGAAAGAGTCTCAGACTAACCTATTGAAGGATGCTGGAAGCTTACAGTTCATTTCTTGTATATTTATATAGACCAACACTGACATTTTGATAGATATGTTACATTTTCATGGTTAAGCTATATGACACAGTGGTTTCAATAATGGACTGAAACATAGAAACAATTGTGGGGATGGTGCAGGGTCTGGCACTTCTTTATTCTGTTGCACATAAGCCAAAAGTGACTCAAAAACTCCTAACAACTCAATAACACCAACAACCAGTCATTTGAATGCTTTGCTAATAAAAGTGTGCAACTAAACAGATTTAATTGGCTAGGATCTGTCACAGACTGTTTACAGTGGCAATTCTCAAACCATGCCATCACAGCATCACTGGTCAGGGTGAGTGATGACACTACCCACTGCCTTTGGTATTCAGGGAATCAAGGAACTGTGATTAAGAGGGGAATCACCGCAATTCAATTAGAGGTCTACTAGCCATCCAACACCCACGCGCATTCGTAAAACCAGAGTTGTCTCTGATACTCTGTTTATTTCGGTTCTCATGACAGTGCTGTTTGTGTGTGATCTGAGGGTCCACTGAGCACTGCTCAGGGTTTGGGGATGACGGTCAGACTGGCTTTTCTGAAAGGGAAGTATTTAAGATAAGTTTAAATGAGGAGATGGTCTGGGTTTAATCTGGGTTAGGAATGCGGTAACAACATACATTCTTTATCAAATTTGGATCTCTGTCTGAAGGAAATGTATACATTGAACACCCCATGAGACCTTTATTACCAGCCACATTCTGTTGTAAAGATGAATTGGTTTGAAAACATCAAAGTTTTTAAAATAGTACATGGAAAATAGAAATAGCTAATGTTAGCTCTGATCATTAAAGATGACATGATAAGAATATCACTTTGAAAACTAAGGCGCACCTGACCTAATAAATGCTATTTTCAATTGCCTCATATGCATGTGAAGTTGTATTTGTATAAGGAAGACCAAAGAAGAATCTGCATTTGAAATATGGTGCTGGTTAAGAATATTGAAAGCATCATGGAATTCCAAAAGAATAAACAAGAATGTACCTTAGAAGGACAGCCAGCATGCTCCTTAGAAGCAAGGATGGTGAGACTTCACCTCATGTACTTAGAACCTGTTGTCAGGAGAGACGAGTCCCTGGAGAAGGACATCATGCTGGGTAAAGTCCAGGGGCAGGTAAAAGGGCCCTTGACAAAATGAACTGACACAGTAGCTGCAACAGTGGGCTCAGAGAATAATTGTGAGGATGGCACAGGACTGGGTGGTGTTTCATGATGTTGTATGTAGGGTCACTATGAGTCAGAATCAACTCAAAGACATCTAATAACAATAACATCACCTGCTTAGTCTGGGATCTCTAGAGAAGCAATACAAGTGAATTAAATGTAAAAATAAGCTCTTCCTCATTATAGAATTCGATAGGCTACAAAAATCAGGTCATTATGTGAAAATTGGCGGCATATAAAAGTGGAGGTTACCACATCAGATCATGCAATACAGTTGGCTTTCCTCATTGAATAATTGCCAAGACACAATTGCGCATAACTTACAAATCACAGCTTTGCATAACTGACAAACCACTGAGAATATCCTCCTAGCCAAGTTAACACATAGCCTTAGCCATCACAGCCAAAGCCTTTCTGATCTCACATCTCAGCATTTGCCGCCAGCTGGCAAACCACATTAATGCGCAAAATAGTTGTATATTAGATTTTCTACTCTTGTCCTAAATACAAAAATGTCAAATGGAATAATGAGGTAGATGCTCAATGAAGGATTGGTGTACATAGAGGCAAAATCACTTTAAAGAAATGGCAGGCATGATTTTCAGGATATACATAGACTGAAGATCTCTACTGTCTGGCTCATAGGGTTGCAGGAGCTTATGATCCCAAATCTGTAGATCAGGCAGCAGGCAGGACTAAGTGGGCTCACTGGGTACAAAGAGCTGGGAAATCCAAAACCTGCCAAATTCAAAAACTCAGGTGGAAACCCTGAGACTTTTTCAGGCTTGCTTTCCATGAATTGACAGTCAGACAATGAAAAGAATTTGGGGTCCCGGTTCTCACAATTCTTGTGAAGTTTGAGCTCATTGTTCAAGGCGCTAAGTCAAAAACTCTGAACATCTTCCTCTTTTCCTGCTGACTCTCTACTTAGCAAGCATCATGTCCTTGTCAGGGATCGGTCTCTCCTGATAACTTGTCCAAAGTAGTGATACAAAGTTTCGCTATCCTTTCTTCCTGTAAGACAGATTTGTGTGTTCTTTTGGCATTCCTTAGTTAAATAGTTAAAGGCATAGTTAAAGTTTATTGTGCCAACCTGTCTGATAAACACATGTGGGGTTAATTGAAGGACAGAGAGATAAATGGCTCAGTGAGTCTCGCCTTTTTAGTTCTTGGGTCTCTTGCTTTGTGAAGGTCAGACCAGGGTGCAGCTACCTTAGCTGGTTCCCTGCTTCAGCTGGCAAGGCTCACTTACTGCAAGACATCCCCAAGGAGAAGCCACAAGGACCTACCTTGATGCAGGCCTGGGTGCTGGAGCAGCCATGTGGAGACCCCTGCCAGTGCTGGGATGCTTACACACTCACTGATTTGGCTTTCCTCCTGCAGTCAGCATTATAGTGTGTTTTGTCAGGTGGAGGAGGACTTTGTGAATTGGTGCCGGACATATGGGTTAATGTTGGAATTGTGGGCTTGGACAATACTGGGTTGGGATGTTTTCCTGATGTGCATTTACCCTTTATATAAAACTCTCTGCTATACATGAGTTTCTATGGATTTGTTTCTCTAAAGTACCCAGACTAACACACTTAGTACTTCAATATTCACATGCACACTTAATTTCCTCTTGTGGGTCTCTGATCTAGTCTATTCTATTCATTTATTTTTTAATAACTGAAAAGGGATTAGATTAAGAACCTACTCTACTGGAGTATGGGCTAACCAACACAGCAAAGGAACCTCTTATTCCAAATAGAATTGTGGTTCGGGTACCAAACTCCAAACCAAACTCACTGCCCTGAGTTAATGCTAACTCAGAGCGATCCCCTGTGGGATTTTGATATAGTATTTGAAGGAGTAGAAAGCCCAGTGTTTCTCCTTTGGAACTACTGGTGGTTTTGAACTGCCAACCATGAGGATCACAGCCCAACTGATAATGGGCCAGGAGTTCCATATATATTTTGGCAGGACATAATTTAACCCCTAACAGACATGTGGGAGAGCCGCTGCTTGGCACCATGGTATCTCTAAGGAGATTCTATAAAGCTGCCGTGAGTAGAGAAGAAGGAAGAAATGGGTTCACTTTCTATCTTTCTGACTTCTAGTATCTCTCAAGTGTTCCCAACTTGAATACCTAGCATGAATTCACCTGGCAACGGGGATGGAGAGTTTACAAGGCCTTAATTTTCCAAGCTTAGTATTCAGCAGACCAACGATGTGGTAGGTAGGCCTCAGACTGAAGCCACAGCTGTGAACCCTGCACACCCTCTGCCTTCATGTTGCTGTGGTTAAATGCCATTGAGTGGATTTTGACCTGTAGCAGAACCTAGCTGCCTCATCGTGGTTTGGGAGGCTGTAATCTTTATGGGTGCACATCACCAGGTATTTTTCCTGGGTAAGTTTGACTCACCAGCTTCTTAACCAGTGAACAAGTGCATAACTGTAGGGCTACTGGGGCTACTGTCTACCTGGAAAGAGCTTACTCATATGTCCTGAAGAGATAAACTAAAAGAATGGATTACTAACATCATTCCATATAGTCATATATTCAGTTAAGAAAATAGAGACAAAATGCAATTGCTTTTAGTAGCTAGTGATCCAAGTGAAGAGTAATTGAACAGAGATGAAAGGAAACACAAAGGCCAACTTAATGTGATCATATTTCTAGAAGAGGCGATGACAAATACCAAGAGCCCGAGGAAGAAAGTACCTTGGAGTGGAGAAGACGTGTTGGGAATGCTGGCATGAGATAGGTCATGCAGGCTCTGAGAATGAGGTGCGCTTTTGTTCCAGGTGAAATGGAAGGACTTTGGGGGACTGAAGCCAGCCCTCTCTGCATGTTAGGAAACCCATTCTACCTGCTTGTTGCCAATGGTCTAAGATAGGCAAGTCCAGCCACAAATGTTCACAGATGGGTTTCTTTTCATTTGCGCTGAATTTTTAAAAATGATGCAACACTTAAATATTGAGAAATATCAAATAAAATGAAAATTCTGGCTTCTATTGAAATATCTGAAGATCTGGCACTACCAGGCTCACAGCATGCCAACTCTCTATAGGTGTTAAGTGGCAATTGGCTCAGTTCACCATCTGCCCTGCCATCAAGGAAGGATGTTTCCTTCACTAATACTAATTGCCTGTTGCCTAGACCATATAGGACCTGGAGTGTGAAACTCCTGACTCTTGTTCTTAATACCAAGCATACATATTCCATTTTTCCTTATTTAGAGTGGTTCCTTTTTCTTTAACCCTCAGTTGCACAGAATGATTAAATACAACATTGAACATGACACACTTTCATCATTGTTCCAGACATGGGCTATGTACATTTCAGACAAAATGGACCAGAATTCTGACTCATCTTTTCCTAATCCAACTGCTACAGCCAGTCTTGATTCAAACTGTGAGGGATTCAAAACCACAAGGAGCCCAAAAGTTTCTCATAGGTTACCCCAGGCTTTTGACTCTTTCATGTTATTGCTTTCTAACAGATCTTATGGAAGAGAGCAAGTAGTCAGGCTAGGTCATTGCTAACTGTCCTTGAGTGTATTTCTATGCCTAGCTACTCCCTAGGATATATCATGCCACAGAGGTTTTTGAATATATTTGGCTGCCATTTTTATAGGACTCAGGGGCACCTAACAACATCAACAACAACTTTCTCTCACAGAACCTTAGAAAGCAGGGGGGGAAAGTCCTATAACCACACCGTATATGTTCAAATGCGACATGACCATGCGGAGGCATTTTAAAATGTGAACAAAGGAAATCGCCATTTTCTTCTTTCATAAAAGGACTTACTAAGAGTTTGTTCTTTTAATGATCTGATTATTCCTAGATATTTTCCTGGCTAAGATTTAAACTTACAGAAAATCTTCCTTGTATTTAACTTTGTATGATTCCATAGAACTGAGGGAAGACAGTAAAGCATAGTCCATCATGTGAATGATGGAATACATGTCTTAGAGATCACGGTTTTGTTCATCGATTTCTTTATCATCCACATAAACATCATGCACATTTTAGTACATTATAATGTCCTATCTGTTAATAGTTTGTATGATACATAATCCCATCTCACAATGGAAAATAAGAATGACTACATAATTCCATTAAAAAGCTTTGCATGATAAGTTCTCTCAAATCATATATTGTGTAAAAGTCTATGTTAATAGTACTATGACATTTGTTAAGAAGCCTGTGGAATTTATCATGATGTTTAATCTACTTCATGGTATTGTTTTGTTTTTGTTTAGTGCCATGATGTCATAGCCAGCCTACGGGCCCCAGCCATGCATCATACCTCACAGGCATCGCTTTGCTGCATGCGCTATGTCGATCCACTCTGTCTTCCTCTTTCTTCCTGACCCTCTGCTTTACCAAGCACAATACAGTTCTCCATAGACTGGTCCTTTCAAGTAACACAAAAACCTCAAACTATTGTATTTTTTGAAAGGAAGACAGGTATCAAGTAAATCGATCACATAGTATGTTCATCCTCTAATTTCTTTTCTTTTGTTGTTTTGAAAGTGTTCTTAATATTTCAAAAAGGGAAACATTCCCAATATGTAGTGAAAGACAAAATATATATCCAGTCTTCCCCATTCATGAGCAAGAAGTATTAACACTTGTGAGTGTTTTCTCATTGATTTTCACAATAGTTAGAGAAAGTAATCTCCTTTTACCCAAGTAGATATTGAGAGAAAATGGAAGTGATGCTTAAGCATTCTCTGTATAGCGATATTATGTGATTCATTCTTTGGTCCCATCGCATCACTAAGTAGTACTTATCTGAACATGGACAAAGCGATTGGTGCTTTTGTGTGTTCTTTTTTTAATGAGCAGTTTGATTATCATCCATCTGTTTATTTATAAACCCCAAACTATAATATGGAAAGTCAGAAATCAAATCTGACTGCTTGAAAAGTAAAACAGAAAGAGAGAAAGAGAGCTTCAGAGAACACTAACTTGAACTAATATAGCATTTTTCTAATTCTCTGGGAGATTATAACATAAAATCAGAAAAACATAAGCCCCTTCCACACAAGGATCACTAAGTATTCACTGTTAGTCTCCCGTGCCTACTACAATACCCGGCACCTACTTAAAAGTTATTAAATAACTATGAATTATTATATAACTGTGTAATAAAATTAAGCATACAAGAAAACTGTAAGTTAACATACTTGGTGCTTCAAAGTAGCAAAGAACAGAAACTGAAACCTGAGAAAAAATTGATGGTTTGCTGGAACCACATTGGAAGATCATTGCCTTATTTCCACTCTACTACTTTTGGTTAAATTATAATCTTTACATTATGAGCAAGTCCATTGGGCCACTATACTTAATTTACATCTAGAGCCTATGCAGCCAAACTCTTGTTGGAGACATCCTGACTGGTAAGATATAGTATGGCCACAGACATGGACTATGATTTTCGGTCAGAGTTCCCTCTTCCCTCTCCATGCTTGATGTCTCCACAGTCACGGGAGCTGTGCCAACCTACCATCTGAGCAAGGCCCGTGAGTGAGGACGTTCATCTCAGAAATCTGGAAGAGCTGGTCAAACGACTTCAAGTTCTCAACAGAGTTTCATGGGAATAGAAGTTTTGCAGGTGACTGTAAACATTTCTAAAGCCCATTATTCATGTTGAATATTTAAATTCAAGAAGTAGGATAGATTCTGATCTTGTATCCAACCTTGATTTAAATTCCACTCTCCTGCCTTGTTTGTAGTTAGAGGTTTAAATTTGATTGGTATCTTACAGATTGAGTTGTTAGCCAATATCAGCACGGTTGGGAAGAAAATGCATGTCTCAATGGAGATATCCCATTATTTCACTAAAAACAACTTGATGGTATCACTATGTAATGAAATTTCTTTTCAAAGGATACTGGATAAATAATGTGAACTCAGATACCAGAGGGATCAAATCAGCACGGCCTGCGAGTGTAAAATCAGCACTGTTCTACTTTTTCTCACATGCTGATGATGTATGGACAGAAGTACTGTACAGTATGCTGGCTTGAATTAATTTCTACAAGTGTACTTATGTATTTGACTCACTTTATAGGATCAAAGTCTGAGACTTGCTTTTGTTAATATAAAACACTTAGGCCAAAGGAAACGCTGCCTTCAAGTTAATTCTGGCCCATAGTGACCCTCCATGGGGCTTCCGAGACTGTAAATCTTTTTTTTGCTTGTTTGTTTAATCATTTTATCTGGGGCTCATACAACTCTTATCACAATCCATACATACATCAACTGTGTAAAGCACATTTGTATACTCGTTGCCCTCATCATTCTCAAAACATTTGCTCTCCTTTTAAGCCCTTGGCATCAGCTCCTCAGTCCCTCCCTCTCCCTCATGAACCCTTGATGATTTATAATTATTCTTTTGTCATGTCTTACACTGTCCGAAGTCTCCCTTCACCCACTTTTCTGTTGTCCATTCTCCAGGGAGGAGGTTATATGTAGACCCTTCAGAGATTGTAAATCTTAATGAGAGCAAACAATCTCATCTTTCTCGACAGTAATGGCTTGTGTGTTTGAACAGGTTATCTTGTAGTTAGCAACTTAATGACTAGCACACAGTGCAACCAAGGATTCTTGTACAACAACAGCCGCTCACTGCTCTTGAGCTGATTCCGACTCATATCCGCCCTAGAGGACAGAGAAGAACTGAACTGCCTGTGTGAGCTTTGGAGACTAATTATCTATGTGGAGTAGAAAGCCTTAGACTTCCCCAGTGGCGGAGCTGGTGGTTCAGAATTGCTAGCCCTACTTTCAGCAGCCTAATGCATAACCCACTACGCCACCGGGATTTCTTCAGGCTCCTTACAGGGACCATAAAACTTGACATAAACTATTTAAAATGACGTAAACTCTAGTATGCGATAGAAAATCTATGTTGAGATTTTTTCAAATTTGAAAATAAATGCGAACTCTGCCACACAAATGTGGTTGAGGGTCACGACAGGGATTTATAAAGGTACTCTATGGGTGAGTCCAAGTGCCATGGGGAACAAAGGGAACCAAAAGATGAAACAAAGTGTTCTGTATAAGCACACATGCGTGCGGACACACACACACACACACACACACACACACACACACACAACCATTAGTTGAGTTTATAATTCCAGAATGCCTTCAGGTGAAATTAGATAAACAAACTATTGTAGATGCATGTGTTGAATTACTGTTAAATGTTGCTTGCTTGAGTTAATTGAATATTCAGGAATCCATAAACTTTTAAATCCAATTATTGCTTCCATTGGTCAAAAGTTTTCAATCAACCCAGAAAGCACGAGGGAAATGATGCATCACTTGTCCTTAAAATTTAACTCCCAAATTAGTAGTAATCTAGAAAAACAAGCAATCTCTTTGAAAGTGGATATTGCCCGTAGATTGAATGAGTTCATTAGGATAAATCAGTTCAAAAGGACAATGAACATTTCTACACATAAAATACATCGTGTATCAAATTTTAGAGATATGCAATACTGATTTGTAATAGATGTGTTCTATATTCTGGAATAATAGCTCTAATGTGATTAAATGTGTTGCCTTGCACCGAAATGAGCATCAACTTGAATGGCAAACGTCAGGGACAAATGATCATCTTTCAGAAGCTGACTTCTGGAGCTCTGACCGGCAGACGTTCACCATCACAGAGAAAGTGACACAGTTTATATGTGGAGATTGACCTGTATAAAGTGCACCATACAAACAGTTGAATTCATTATTAAAGATGCAATAAAGGGTGTTGGACTCAAAGAATGTTAATTAGAATATTTGGTCATGCTTTAATACGTCATATTCCAACAGAGCCTGGCTTATTCATTCAAGAGAACCTATACAAAATTACTGAACAACAGATAACAGCATATACACCATAGTACAAAACTGTTTGTTGCTAGGCTCTGGCCAATCAGCTCCAACACATTGCAACAGAGTGTAACGGAAGAAATACTGTACAAATATTGTTGTATGGACCCATTGTTACAGACACGGTGCTCATTTGTTTCTTTAATAGTTTTCTCTTTTTTTTCCCCTCACCCTCTACTTTACCGAACAGGATGAGCATTTCTAGGGACGACTTTCTCCTTGTGATCAAGTTCAAAGAACGTAAGATGAAATCCTCACCATCCTTACTTCTAGGGAGCATCTGCCTCTACTTCTCTAAGGCAGATGGATTTGGCCTTCAGGTAGCTCATGGTACTTGAAATATTCTTTCTCATCACTATAATTCAAATGCATGATTTCCTCTGAAGTCCTCCTTAGTCATTGTTCAACTTTCCCATGCACATAAGATGATTGACAACACCCTGGGTATGGGTCAGGCACACCTTAGTGCTCCACACAACATCTTTGCTCCTTAGTGCTTTACCTTGTTCTTTGGGGAGTTGATTTGCCCTGTGTAGTATGTTGTTCCATTGCTTCACTGCTGTCTCCTTGAGTGATGATATAAAAGGACATCCATGACACCTTCAATCTTTTCTCTGTTTATCAGATTGTCTACTGGTCCAAGTGTGAGGATATTTGATTTCTTTACATTGAGTTGAAAACCACAGGAAAGGCTCTATCTTTCCATCTTTATTAGTAAATGCTTGAAGTCCTTTTCACTTTTGGCAACCAAGGTTACGTCACCTGCCCATCTCAGTTGATGAATGAGCTGCCCTCCAATCCTGACGCACTATTTTACTTCATGTAGTTCAGCTCTCAGATGATTTGCTCAGCATACAGATTGAAAACTATGGTAAAGATGAAAGTCCTGAATCACACTTGATTTCAAATCCGGATGGATCCCCTTACTCAGTTTGAATGACTGCCTCTTGGTCTGTGTACAGGTTTCCAATGAGCCCAGGTAAGTGCTTTGGAATTCCCATGTTATCCGTAGTTTGTGATCCACACTGTGGGATGCCTTTGTATAGTTCAAAACACAAGTAAACCCTTCCTGGTATTCTCTGCTTTCAGCCAAGATCCATATTATATCTGCAATGACATCTGTTCCGCGGACTCTTACAATTTAACTCTACAATGAGTAGTAATCTAAGAAATAAACAATAGCTTCGAAAACATGTTGCTAGTAGACCCAGTGAGTCAGTTAGGATACATATTCTGTAAATGGCAATTAAAGGATTAAAAGAAAGTTCCAAGTCTGTACAGAAAAAAATAAACAGTGTGATAATAGTTTGGAGATGAATCTGGTATGCAATTCTGGGAGTTCTTTGTTGCTGTGCTGCTGAGACGTTACAAACGATCTTCAATCATTCCCTTGCATGGTATGTCGTGCTATTCCATAATGGCTGCCCTCGGAGAGTCACCTTTGTCTGACAGAGCACAAAGGTGGATCTCTTGTCAGGTGTTGGGCAGTTCTTCCAAGGTTCTTGGCAGAAAGCCACTGCTGCATCACTTGGTTGAAACGGCCCAATGAGCTTTATTCAATTACGGGGACCTGGTGCTGTCTGTGCTCAGAAGGCTTTTGGTGGAGCTGGGCCTCTTCCTTTCATGTCACTGGTTCTTGATCAGAAGCTGTGTCTCGATATGATTGAATGTGGACCAATTCTTTTGGGTACAGTAAGTATGCATTCGTTCTCTTTTTCTCTTGATGCTTCATGCAAAATTCGATATTTTTGCCAACGGAACTTTTCAAAGTTCAATTCCACGCTTGAGTCTTTGCTTCTGTTCTTTCCGTTTGGACCATGCCTCGCATGTCTTTCACCCTGGTTTTCTAATGCCAGGCTTTTCACGGGTCCTTTTGCTGCTTTGCCTCCTGCTTTTGCTATGACTTGGGACATTTTCTGCTCAGCTCTTTAATTTCTGCATTTCTTCCATGTGATTCTGCTACTTTACATTTAAGTATAAGTTGAAATTGGTGGAATTTCTATAGGTTCTTCATTTGCAAAATATCAATCAAATGGAGATTGGATAGTGGAAAACAGCGTTAAAGAGGTTCCCACCGGTTTAGTGATGGTTGATGAAGTTCATTTGGAAGAGAACTGAGTTCAGGGTCTGCTGTTTTGATTATGATGGCACAGTGGGTATTTACTACAGATCACTGAAAAGTAGCTCAACACGGACTACAACAAAACCTGCAAATAGTCTACCTCAGTGGAGTGTACACAGTCCTATAGAGATCTGGGTTAGTGGATGTTCACGTGTAAACAAAGCTTAACCTCTAGAGCATTGTTCTCAAAATGTGAGCTTTGGACAAATTTCAGTCCACTTTCACTTGTTAAAAAATTATGAGGAGTGGTTATAGAAAAATACAGAGAGGGCAATACAGGTCCATGAATCTAGGTAGATGAGGACTGGTTAAAGGAGCTGGTTCTCAAGTGCTGCCCATAGACGAACAGGATCACCAAAATCTGGCTAGCTATTGGCAATGCCAGTTTTAGATGCCAGCTCAGGCATTTTGAATGAAAGCTCAGGAGAGGGGTCAACCAATGAGCCTTTGAACAGGCCCTTCAGCAATCCGGAGGTACTGGCTTAGAAGATTGGCGTGGTCATTTCAGTAAGAGAAAACGGAAGGAAGGAGATGAGGCATCATTGACAAGCAATCGTACTGTAAGGAATTAAGCTAATTTGGAGTCACTTCTGAGGGAAGCATAATGCTCAGTGATCCAAGATACAGCAAGGCAGATTCTGGCTCATGGGTTTATGACATGTTATTTAAATTCTGTGAGCAAGTGTGCTTCGTCCAAAGGAGAGAAACATGGAAGACATTGTGAACCATTCTCTAAGACACTCACTGAAGAGAAATACACCTTTTTTACCCAGTATGTGATGAGAAAACCAGCGAGCCTGCTTCGCCACACTGCAGGGCCAGGCCAGGCTTCTGTCGGTGGTGCTGACTAGAGGGAAAACAACAACATCAACCAACACAGAATTCTACAAAATTTGAGCGACTCAAAGGCAAAGAGAATAAAAGAGGAAGCAGAATGAGAAGAGGGATGACGGGGATGAGGAGGAGAGGGGACAGAGAAGAAAAGGAGGAGCAGAGGAGAGAGGGGAAGAGGGGAAGCTACCTGCTTGATCCCTTCACGTACTCGGAAAGAGGTTAACTAACAGTCTCTGCCTGGTCTGTTGAAGAAGGAATTCTTGTTTCTTTTTTTAATCATTAAAGTATGTATTCTTTAATTGGGAATGGATACATACATCATATCATTCCACAGTTCAATCACGTCAAGCAGTATTGTATAGTTGCTACCAAAATCTGTTTCCAAACATCCTTTTCCATTCTGGACTCCTTGACATCTTCTCCCTTTAACGCACCATCCCCTGCCCCACACCCCCACCCCTACCTCCCACCCCCTTCCGAAACCCTTATTCTATTTGCTGTTCCTATAAGCTCATCAAACTGAGTTTCATATACTGAAAAAGAGAAAAAACATGTAACACAACTTCAATAGAGTGACCCCCGATGACTTTAACAGGCTTTACTTCTTAGATAAACCCTAATAAGAACAAACAAAAACCAAAACAAAAATACATATAATGTTGAAAAACAGATCAGGTTCAGTGTGCTTGAGAGTGGGAATCAACTGAAAAAGTTTTAACTGTTCAAGTTAGGTTTATTCCTTTGGGCTTCTTTATTCCTCTGTCCAATGTAATCTCTTTAGTAACCGCTTTCCTTCCATCCCTCAATTATGCATAGAGGGCGATCACAGGAGATTTGCTTCCTATGAAGTCCCCACGAATGTATCTTGGACTACTTCTCTAATCTCACAATTTAGGTTCAGATACTAATTACTCCTTCAATTTCTGATGGCATAATTTGCAGTCCTTCAGTGAGTGATGATGGTGTTTCTTCCATGTGGATTTAGAAGACATTTCACTTAGAAGGCTGCTCATTTGGAGATGAAACATCATCATCATTATTATTAATCATCTTATTAGAGGACTTTTGCAATGTGCCATCAACGTTTCCAAAACATTTTCTTTATACTTCAGCCCTTGGTACCAGTTCTTTTTTTAAAATCATTTTGTAGGGGGGAGCTCATACAACTCATCAAAATCCATATATATATATATATATATATATACATTGTGTCAAGCACATTTGTATATTTGTTGCTATCATCATTCTCAAAACATTTGCTTTCTCCTTGAGCCCTTGGTATCAGCTCCTCATTTTCCTGCTCCCTCCCTGCCCCACCCATGAACCCTTGATAATTTATAAATTATTATTATTCTGTCATATCTTACACTGTCTGACGTCTCCGTTCCCCCATTTTTCTGTTGTCTGTTTCCCCAGAGAGAGGACTATATGTAGATCCTTGTAATCTGTACCCCTTTTTTACCCTATCTTCCCTCCAGCCCTTTCGGTATCGTCATTCTCAGCACTGGTCCTGAAGGCATCATCTGTCCTGGACTCCCATTGTTTCCAGTTCCTATCTGTACCAGTGTACATTCTCTGGTCCATCCAGATTTGTAAGATAGAATTGGGATCACGATCGTGGGAGGAGGAAGCATTTAAGGAAAGGTGTATGTTTCATAGTTGCTACCCTGCACTTTTACTGGCTCCTGGAGACAAGTCTTTAAGACCGCCGCGGCTACACCACATTTTGATAACACCCATATTTTCTGCATTCCTTTCTTGAAGGTTAGCGTCAATCAGGGCCATGATAGAAGCACCTATTTTTTCTTAAGTTGGAGCTATGATTTAGTGTGAACCCAACACCCAATCCTGGATCCACGTTTGTTTGCTTGTTCGTTTTTATCTGCATTTTGCTCCCTTTCAAAGCGTCTTTGTTAATTTATGGTAGAAAGTCATATGGATCTTCCTCCTGGGACATAACAATCTTCTGTTAATATTGTTTTTGATTAGCCCCAGGTACTAATTTTTTAAATCCATTTTTTGCGAGAGATATATTGAGCATGTAGGCTAACCCCATATCACAGAATCTGAATTATTCTCTTTTACAGAATCAATCCTTTCACGGCTGGATGCTATTTCCACAAATGATGGAGGTGAATTGTCTGGGAAATTTACAATAAGAATCACTGAGAACATCAGCCACAGGTTTGCCAGAATAATACGCATTTCAATACAGCATATCAGGTGTTGATGTAGCCTGACTGTGTTTGTCTACTTATCAACAGTTCAACAATCAGCATAATGCCTTCCCACTCCCTCCATATCTTGAGGTGTTTTATAGTTTCATCACTGTGTTTCAGGGATGCTAATATTCCATTGGGAATAAAAAACGCCCAAGCTCCCAAATCCCACCTCACCCCCAAAGCCAAACCAAACTCACTACCATAGATAATTGACAGAATTCAAATGGAAATACTTAGCAAGCTGATGAAGCAAAGCCTAGAAATTTGATCAACAGCAACCAGGAAGAGATTCATACATGTATCCATTCCAAAGAAAGGAGACAAAACAGAATGTGTAGATTGTAGAACGATATCATTAATATTACATGCAAGTAAACTTTTGCTGAAGATCATCCAAAAATGATTTTAGCAGTCCACTGACAGAGTTTCAGGCCAGCATTAGAAGAGGACCTGGAATAAGAGATACCACTGCTGATGTCAGATGAATCTTCTCTGACAGCAGAGGAGACCAGAAGAAGGTTTACTTGTGTTTACTGACTATGAAAAGGCCTTCAACTCCATAGACAGATTTAAGAAGAATTGGAATATAAATGTAAATATCAAGACTTCTCACGTTTAACTGTGACTTCATAATCTTTTTGTCTCATCTCCCCTGCCCCTTTCCTAAAAGTCCACTGTGACTGTCCATGGAAAGGTGGTGAAACCAGGGCAATATTTTATAAGAGAAAGATCTCTCAAAGGTAAACAAAGATGTGTCCAGGAGTATGTGACGCTACAGATGAGCTGGGCCTCAAGGAGGTTCTCACGCCTACAAAGATGACCACCAAGGTCAGGTAATGCTCATTTCAACATGCTGCCCTCCCCTTTTCCATCTTGACACCCATATAGTACATGGAATAAAAACAGCTATTTTGAACTTGGGTTCAGAAATTTTTTGCATTTGAAAACAGATCTGTTTGTTTTTTTTAAGTGGGTTATACATTGCACTACCAACTTCATGGGCATCTGTTCAAAACACATAGTAGCTCCATTGGAGAAAGATAGGACTTTCTCTTCCCAGCCTTGCAAGCCCCTAAGCATTATCCCGTCCTGTAGCATCACGATGAGTCAGAATTGACTTGATAGCAC
The DNA here is from genome assembly GCF_050624435.1 of Tenrec ecaudatus. Classification (NCBI taxonomy): domain Eukaryota; kingdom Metazoa; phylum Chordata; class Mammalia; order Afrosoricida; family Tenrecidae; genus Tenrec; species Tenrec ecaudatus. Next base: position 203,824,723 of record NC_134532.1, read on the forward strand.
TGAGTTTGGTGTTGCTGGGTAAGTTGCCTAAACTCCCTAAGTTCAGTCTCCGTATGTGTCCATCGATAGTTGGAACCCTTACCTCATGTGCCTAAGAAAGCACGTTACTTTCCTAACACCAGAAAAAAAATGATACAATCATTTTAATATTTGCAATCCTGATATAAAATAGTTCATAGCTAACTTGAAAGCATATTATATTAAAAAATACTTTTTAGGGAAACAGTATTATAAAGGATACAATTAAAAGAAATGAGGTCATTACCTTAGAATTTATTAAAATAAATTATAATAATCAGCAAGATAGTTGGAGATGTTCAACATCCCCAAGACCAAATTTCAGTTATAGTCAGCATAGCTGTGCACAACGCTGAGGATATAGTTCTTGCTTATTGAATAACATATACCAGTCCTTCAATAGTTCATTACACAGCGAGCTCAAATCACAAACCCATGCACCACCTCTTATGTCATGTGACTGGAAACAAAGTCAACATGAAGGTATGCAGGTGTCGACAGGTGCACACACATGCACAATATGTGAATTTGAAAGCAAGAACTAGATATGATGTTGTCTAATTTTGTCTTGAAATGAATCAAAAAATGATCGGGGTGCTGAAACGTATAAGTATGACACATGTAAATTTCAACTCCATTCCATGTAACTAAATATTAAATTCTACCTTGTTTCTAATTCTCTTGATCCTTGTATACATCCAAAGGTATAAGATATTCAATAATTACATATATATATTCATTCCTTGATGTTTTCATTTTGCTTTTATTCAGAGATAAATGCTTTAGAATAAGACTCAGCATACACAAAAAAGGCTTTTCTCTAAACATTTAAATAACTCGAGGGAGAGAAATCTTAGAAGAAAATCTACACTGCAGCAATTTCTGGGCAACCCTTTGTAAACCATAAACATGAATTAGTTTTTCCCACATAAGCCAAAGGCTAATATTTACCATCAGTTAACAAGGAGAGGCCCCCAAACCACATACTATAGCGAATAACTTTTTAATGTTCCCTATGAGTGGGAAGCAGCGTCCTATTTCATGCAAGGCTGATGTGTGCTCATGCTTAACCCTTGCCTAGTATTTTCAGACTAGATTGTTGCAAAGTTGCCTTCTCCATTCATTTCTGAAAATTTAGGTGAATAGGTGTAAATACTTTAAATACAATAAAAAATAGTTGCACTTTGTTTTAAGATATAGGCAACCCTTGTTCTGGCCGGAGTCTGTTCCTACGTGTACTTTTAAGTAAAATTTGAAGGTAAATCAGAACAGGCGCATTTGGTTCTTACTTAACCTTATTTGATGTCTTCATAGAATAAGCCTTGGGCTGCTAACTGCCTGGGGAGCGGTTCAAACCCACCAGCTGCTCTGCGGGAGAAAAACGAGATTAGCATCTCGCAAACCCCACACAGGCTTGCAGTGAATCAGAATTGACCAGGCGGCCGTGTGTTTCCGGCATGTCTGACTTCTGATGGCTTCCTTCATGCCACAAAGGAGTCTTGAAGGCACAATGGCGAAGTGCTTGGCCCGCACGGCCCGGTTAGTCCTGCGACCCCACCGACTGCTGTGCAGAAGAAAGATGTGGCAGTCTTCTTCCATAAAGATTGCAGCCAGCTGAGCCCCGCGGGGCAGGAAGTTCTGCTCTGCCCTCCGTGGATGACAGAGTTGGAACTACTTCAGTCGCGTTGGACTCTGGGTAGTCAGGGCTTTTCAAGGATCGAAAAGTTGCAGCAAGTGAAGGCGATTGAGATGAAGATCTTGTTGCTAGAATGTGTTGGTTCAAATGATTCAAAGTGAGGGCGCATGTACATAACATTACAAGTAGGAGCTGTCTGTAGGTTGGACCTTTGAAATCTGGGGCTTTCTTTTAGGGTAGCATGATAGTTTGAGTGATTTACCTCCTAATTATGTGTCATAAAGATGTGATTAGATAGCATGCCTATATGATGTTTCATGTAAATAGTCTAATTAGCCCGACTCTGGTTCCAAAGGGCACCTCCAAAGAGCTTCTGGCTTCTGGAGGGAGGCAAGTCTTTCCCTTTTACCTCCTAAATAAAAGGCTAATTTTTCTCTTCCGTCTTGTGTGAGATTTATGGGCTTTACCTTCCGGCCCATGGCCTAGAAGATTACACTCCAAGCATTCATTTACTCATGCAAAGTACTGCACATTCTGTAATCTAACGAACTGCCTTGCCCTTTAGGACACTACAGGCGGAGTTACATAATTCTATATTAACATTTAGAAATAGCTTTTAACTTTGTGGCCATTTTATGCCATTATCCCATCTGGAGTACAATTTCACTCTCTGGCTAAAACTTTCTTTTCCGCACTCCTAAGATAGTGATTTTGCTTTTGATATAATGAACTCATTTAAAGCTGTATAAAGTTTCTACTAATATTTTTCCCTCCTTGCAGTAGATATATAGGCATAGGTTCATGATGGGGAAGAATTGAGTTAAGCCGGTTCCATGGAAAGACCCATATAATCAATTGAAAGTTTCTGAACATGTTGTGGTCATTTGTTGATTTTATGTCAACTCGAAATTTAAGAACAGTATAGGGTGGAGTCCAAACTGTCAATCAGGTCACAGTCTCAAGATCCACACATGGGGGTGTGGCCTTCTTCTAAGGAAGGCAGGCTGGGGACTTCCTTCTGTCTCACTGCCATTTCACTTTCTTGCTTGCACGTAGTCTGCCTCCAGGGTGGCCCCAAGAGCTTTAGGGGCCCACCGACCTTGGACCCATGGGTCTCTGCATGGCCTATGATCTTTCTGCTTCCTCCTTCCCTTTTCTACATCACTGACCTGCAGCTATCTGTGTCCGGAGAGGGCTGGCTAGCTTTGGACATCAAGCTCTTTCGTATACGTAACCGAGTGTCACGGGATCCGTGTCTCTAGACAGCCTGGCCCAACACTCGTGTCAGTAAATTATCCAGAGAACTAGAGCATCAATCTGGACAGTCAGCAAGAGGTCGCCGCGAAGAACAAGTGCTTGGCTAATGGTTACCAGGTCAATTCTGATGCATGGAGACTCCGTAAACAGATGCGGACCATAGGTCTGCAAGGCTGTGAACATTGAGAAGCAGACCCGTAGGCAGATGCCTTCTGTGGCATCTATGGAGGGAGTTGAGTTGCTAACCTTCTGGCTAGTAGTTGAACGCATAGCCCTCTGCAACACCAGGGACTCCGAAGAACTCATTGTGGCCTTCATAGAAGATGTTGATCAAAAATTTAAAACCAGAAACCCACATTCTCCTTTTAACTTGTGACCTTATCTAAAATCATTTTTTAAATTTGAAACACATTCCTATCACACAGAGGGACTGTTACAATGTCTCTTTCCTCCTACACATCTTGAAAGCAGCAGATCAATTAAAAGGACTGAAAGCTACAGGTCATAAAGGCAGGGATAAAGGGAAGGGTAGACATCTGCTTTCTTTGGTAGGATTAAATTTATATATGTATATATGTAAACTCTGATGTGTCTCTGAATTCAAGACAAAGCCAGAGGTTCTTATCAGATGTATTTATTTTAGGGAGAGCCAAGTCTCCCAGATATGCTTAAAGTTGTTCATTGAAAAATGGAGTTCACTTTCCCATTTGTTTGAATAATTTCAGTTCTTTTATTCTGAATTTTGTTTTAATCTAAATTGCCTCTAGCTAAAAGTTGACTTATCTTGTTGCATTTGGCCAAATTTCAACAACCAAATCCAAAGAATCTTTTAATCTCTTGTTTTCAAAGTCAGTCCGAGGAGGAGCGACCTCAGGATCTCAGCAAAAACCCCTTCTGCAATACAGAAGTTCAGATCCTCTCACAGGGAAGGAACTCACATAGCAAAACTATGAACAAACCACCTCGTATCACTGCAATCTTTAAGCTTCATGAACCTTTTTTTGGAGCACTTTTAGAGGCAGCAGGACTGATTCCCGTTCAGCAAGAATTTGTTTATTCTACTTATCTTTGGTCAGAACTAATCATCTTAATGGTTTTGAAGAGCCCTGAATGGTGCTGGGTTGACTTGGCCATTTGCCGATAAAAGTACCTATTTGCAAATGATCATATTTCCACATATCCTTTGTAACATATACAATGTAGCTTGTTACAAGATTTGCAGTCTAGTAAAATAAATACTCTCGAAGGAAATTGTCACAGCACCAAGCGCAAATGCACGTGAGTGTCTTCCAAGGTTTTCTGCTTGTTGACAGATAGTTTTGGGTCCCTGTGGCCAGAGTAGACCAAAAAGGAAAAAAACAAAAACAAACCGGATTAAAACCAAAGTGTAATTCCAGTATTTGACTATATTTTCTTCCATTTGAAATTTCACAAGGTTCAAAAATATAAGCATGGGAAATGGAAAATACAATGGCATCACTACCGGACGGAAACACGGTGTTTATACATAATTGCAAGTAGCTAAGCACTGTCTTGAGGTGAAGGAACCAGACTGTATCAGCCCTAGGTTGTTCTGAAGGAATGATTAATTCAATTCCCCCTTGAAGAGATTCAACAAGCATTATTTTAGAAAAATGATTCTTAGACCTGGCTTCTCGTTACGTAAATGTAAGGAGATTTTAAGCTATTATGGTGCGTGCGCCCCATCAGATATCAACTAAATTAAATATCTGGGCTTCTGCATCAGTGTGGCTTTAACGATTGTCCACTTGATTCTAGTGTTCAGTTCTCCAACTGTAGACCTTTGTCTAGGAAATGGATGCCATTGATAGATATATGACATGGAGAGATATTAACCTCAAATAATTGACTTACAGAATTGTACTGAGCTAGTGAAATCCATATATCTTCCAGGCTTGCACCCCATAGGTCAGTATAGAGTGAAAGGAGAATTTAAATACGGTATATACTCTAGTATAAGTCGACCTGAATATCAACCGAGGCACCTAATTTTACCACCAAAACTACATGAAAAAAGTGCTGGAAAAACTCAGCTTATACTCGAGTATATACGGTACTTATTTTTGTGTAGATGCAGAATACACCCTAAGGAGACTCCCTTTTCAACTACTTGATTGATTGCATCACATTGGATTACATTAAAGCAAAAGTATATTATATTACATTATGGAATAGTATTTAGACTAATATTTGGCTAAACCACTGGGAAACATAGACTTGCCAAGTTGACATGTAGAACCAATTTTTACACCAGCAGTTGTCAAACGTTCACATTTCTCAGGACACCTGAAGAGTAGGTTAAACCAAAGAATGCTTTTCCCACCCCAGGAGTTATTGATTCAGTAGTTCTCTGGTACAGTGTGAGAATTTATATCGCTACCAGGTAATGCCGATACTGACACCCATCCGTCTATACTGAGTACTTCTGGTGGAGATAATTCTTGTTTGGTCTGACTGAGAAGTCATAGAGTACCTGGGATATTAATCATGATTATTTTAATTGGGTTTAAAAGAAACCCAAATTATAAAAAAAGAGAGATGTTACAGTGTCCACTGTTCGTGTTAATTTTTAAGGGGACATTTGTCAAAATGAAAGATAAGCAAAAATATCAACTTGATTTTGATAAAAAAGTTGATTGTAAGTCAATCAGACAAATTGTAAATATTTTCCCCAGGGAATAAAAGGGTGAGATGAATAGTTTGAACAGTTTTATTGGCATATAATTGCCATATCATGCAGTTCAATAGTTCAGTCATGTTAAAAAGATTTGTCCAATCATTTCAATAATCAATTTTAGAATTTTCTTCTTCCTTGTACTAATTAGCTCCACATTTACCCTCAAATTCCCATGAATACTCCCAAGAAATCGTTAATTCAGTTGCTGTCTCTATAGATATCCTGAAGTAGTTCACATACTGAAAAAAAATCTTTAAAACGAAAAAAAAAACTTATAACAATAGAAAAGTAAAACAAAAGCCTCAGTGAACAAGAAAGCAGACAATATTAAAAACCAGACCAAATCTGAACAAGTCAAAAGGGAGATCAAACGATGTCAAATGTTAGCCTCATCGCCTCTGCAGTCATGCACTTAGCAATGTACTCTGCGTGACGGCAAGCTGTTCACGTCTGTGGCCAGAGGGGATTCACCCGGACCTGCACTCATGTGTGTCACCCCTTCACCTGAAAAAATCACTTAAACTGAGACAACTTTAAAATGGGTCAAAGGTGAGAGAAAATGATATTACATTTTTAATCTAACTACATCTTCCGTAATAAATTTCACAGTGCTCTCTGTCAGAAACAAGGCTGTTAGCACATCCCTCCCCCTGTGGTCAGAGGGCATTCACCTGACGCTTAATCCAGGTGTGGACCCACATGATGTATTGTGAACTCCACCTTCATCCATGCCTCTAAAAGCCAAGTGTTCATAATTTAATAGCATCCCCTCTTTCAGATATGCATTGTTTACAATCCTCAGATCATAAGACGAGTGTGTTTCTTCCATGTGGACTTAGTTTCTGCCTCATTAAATGATTGCTTGTTTGAAGCCAAGCCATTAAATTCCCTGATGCTATTCTTTCTGATAACCAGGCACCATCTAGTATCTTCAGGACCCCTTTCTAGAACACCAGAGCTGTAGTGATCTCTTCATGAGGGCAAACATCAAGTGTAGCCATGTCATAAGAGCTAACTCTTACCTTATTGGGACTAGAATGAGGTAGAGCCCACATCTTTTCATATATCTAAGGTTTATATATGTCTCAGGTTCACCTTTGTCATTTCATGTTAGAGTGCATTATTGGTCATCCCCCTGGAACATAAGGTAACTTTACTGTTGGGGTCATTTATTTAGCCAATGCTATAGAATTTAAAACACTGTTGAGAAAAGGAAATTCTTTCAGTGTTAAAATGCTTAATGTCTTTGGAAAACAGAGATGGCGGTTTACCTTCTGGCTGGGCCTTAGGTAAAAGCCCTCAAAGAACTTTAAAGTACCTAACTTGTTTAGGTGAGGATGCAGTGGGCATCTGTAAGACTCTAAATTGGGAAGGTTATGAAGCAAGAAAAGGACTGAATATTTGCTGATGGACAAGTCAAAGGAGAGGTGGCAGATTTATGCTTATACTGTACTCCTGATGTTTAAGTATAATACACATTGTGGTTTCCTGTTTACAGAATGTGAGTACTTGAGATAGGATTGCTATGGGGACAAATTAGGCTTTGTAAATAACTCCCACCAAATGACTAGGTGGGAGCATGCAAACAGGGTATATGCGACTAGGAAGAGGGGCATGATTAGTTTTACCATTCCACTGGATGGAAAGTGAGCCACTTCACAAGCAGGAATAGAGGATCCCACAAGCAGAGGACATCTGAAATCTCTGTGAGACGAGGCACTGAAGGCAGACACAATCGCAGAGGTGAGGAGAATTCTAGGCAAAGGGGCGGACTTCCCAAAGAGCTGATAAACTAAAGGACATTTAGAACATCTGCCTAGCAGGGCAGAGATCAAGGAGCTGCGTAGTTGGGAGACCAAGATCTCGACAGAGGTCTGCCTGTGAATGGCTGAAAAAAAGGCTTATGGACAAAAAAAGAAAATCAAACAAGCTAAAATGTCTCCTTAATATTTCTGAGCCTGATTTGTAATCTGTTCACTTCCCTAATAAATCTCACGATCCTGAGTATTGTCTGTGAGTTCTGTGCGATTATGGAAACCAATAGCGAAGGAGAGAGCCACGAGAGGGATGGTGACATTAGAACAGGACCGAGAGCGAGGAAGAGTGGAGGCCTGCCTCCTCTCTGCTTCAGAGGAATCAGACCTGGGCAGATGTGGGACTGGCCTCCCCCTCTCCCTTCGGTAGCCAGAAGAGATCAGATGTGGCCTCTCGTCCATTCTCTCTCTTAGTAAATTAGTTACAAAGGTGGTTTGGCACTCAATCTTTTCTGCTAATGGTGCTCTCAGAAACAGTATCTTCCCATGCTTGGTTTTCTACTTCATAATGTTCGAGATATCCAATCATTTTAGATTTAAATGACTCTCATACACCAATGTCAGCATAATTCTCAGGGGTCTCCAATCACTCCACCTTTCTCAATGCTTCCGTAAGCAGTGTTGGTCCTAGTTGCTGTTAAGTTGACTCCCTTATGGGTACTCTAGGAATGATAGAGTAAGACTATGCGTCAGAGTGCTTTTAAGTCTGCTGCTTGAGGGAAACACCATCAGACGTTTCCTTTGGGGTGCTCAGTGGATTGGAATTGCTGATCTTTGGGCTAATAGTCAAATGCTTAACTATTTTGTGATAACAGAGGATTCTGTCAGGTATTTGATCCGGTTTCGTCCAAGTATATTGATGCAATTAATCCAATGTGGTCATTGGCCAGGCCTGGGATGTGAACCTTCCCCAGGGTGGATGGATGGTTTGGGAAAGCTACATGAGTCATGAGAAAAACGTAATTCTTTAAGAGAAGCAGAAGGGAGAAGCAAAGATTATTGAGCAGACTGGTGGGTGGGAAACCAAGTTAAACATCGTCACTTTAGTATTTAGTAATCACTCAAAAGAAGTCATTCATTGATAGATGAGTGAGTCTTTTACATGTATCTCTCATTTCCTTATCTCAGTTGTCACCGTCTATGCTAAGACTCACAATGTTGAATCCCAGGCCTGTCGTTTCCTACATCACAAATACATTTTAACAATTAATATGCAAAATGAAGCAATAGAGGCTTCCCAGGGGCTCCTTCTCTGACTGAAGATCTCAATTTTCTTAATCTCTCTGGCACACGCTTACTTGTATTCATTTCAAAGGAATGTAACATTAAAGATGGATTTAACACATAGTTACACAGACTTTCAGGGAACTCAGAGGCAGCAGGGAACTTCATAGAGCACTGTCCTCTTCATTAAAAATGTGACCTTTATGAAACTCGGTTAAAATGGAAATTACTGTTCAGCAGAAACTCAGAAGGGTGTAAGTGAGAAACAGTTCGTGCCATCTAATGTATGCTGGAAATTCCTTCAAAACACACTCATGAATTTGTCTCCGTAGTTTACAAAAATCGCTTCTCTGGAACTATTTGGTTATGCTCTGAGAGATTAGAACATTTGGGCAATTTTGTATTATTGGTACTGAATCCTGAGCCATATTCCTAAACATCCATTCTTCAAATATCATCAGGAATGTAAGCACATGTATATTAGGCAGGGTTCTCTAGAGAAACAAAACCAGGACACATGATTAGATAGACAGATAGATAGATAGGTAGATTTAGACAGCATGAAGGAATATAACAGCTAATTAGTCCACACAGCAGGACAGAGGGCTCAGTTCAAGTCACTTCAGTAGAACAGTTAATATACTGGAAGTCCTCCCAAGGGCTGCTGGGTTCAAGGTCAAGGAAGTACACAGCTGAGTCTTCCCTTAGGTTATGCAGGCAGAGTCTGCCCACAGGTAGCGAACAGCACTGTAGTTCACCAACAGTCAGCAGTCCAGGAGCTTAGCGAAGCAGGCCCGGATGGGATATCCAAATCAAGCAATGCAAGACGCAGGAGCTGACAGCCTCCAGCTCAATTGACGTACACACCAGCAATATGGTGAAGCAGGTCTGTAAGGAACCTCAAGTTTTAGTGACATGATCCACAGGTTGGCTGTTCCACACATAGCGTAACTCACAAGTTGAGGCAGAGAACTAGCTAAAGCAGCCTCATGCTGGTTTGATCACCAGAGAGCAAGAGAGAGAGGTGGGCCTTGTTCTGCCATTTATCTTTTTGTGTATTTTTTTCTCTCTTAGGGGTACATGTATTGTGTGTCTGTGTGTGTGTGTCTTTGTGTCTGTGTGCACATGCATAGCAAGGGTGAGTTTGAAGTAGATTGCAGTAAGTGAGTGTGAAGTGATGGGTAAAATGTGTTCAGGCTTGTTTTGAAAAAACATTTTGTTATGCTTCCTAATTTATAAAGAAAATATCTCAGATGGGTTACAGGCTATAGAAAATTCTACTTATTATTGCTCTCACAATGCTTTTTGGGAAACCAACACTCTCTATTTAATTATGAAGTCACTTTATGGCACTGTGGGTAAGGCATTAGCATACTACTAACTGCAAAATTAATGGTTCAAACCCCAGCCCTTCTGTAGGATGAAGATGAGGCTGATTTAAAAATATGACATTTTAAAAGCAAATAGGAGCCCTGGTTGCATTGTTATTAGGCATTGGATATCTAACTGCAAGGTCAACAGTTCAAAACCACCATCTTCTCTGAGAGAGAAAGAAAAAGGTTTCCACTCTATAAATAAGTAACAGTCTTGAAAATCCACAAGGGCAATTCTACCCTGTCTTATAGGGTCACTATGAGTTGAAATCAACTCTACAGCAGCGAGTTTAATGAGAAAAATCATATACAAAGTTAGGGATGAACAAGAAGCTGAACTTACATTAAAATTCAGAGTTTTCTCACTTTCTTTCAACACTAATTTATTCCAATTGTGGGAATGATGAAAATGAAATACGGATATGTAAAATACAGAAGAAAATGATTTGGCTAAACCATAACCAAACTACCTGCTACTGAGCTGATTCTGACTCATGACAATCCTATAGGGCTTTGTAAAATCACCAGGTAGGTTTCAGTGAGTACTTCTTTATGAGATTAGAAAGCCTCATCTTTTTCCAATGGAGTAGCTGGTGGTTTTGAATCAGTGACCTCCCAACACACGACCACTAGTATAGCTCAGATGTTAGCTAAAAGGTTGACAGAATCCACCCACAGTTGCCTCAGAAGAAACCTAGCAATCCACTCCCCAAAGATCAATCTCATTGGAGACTCTAGGGAGATGATCTCCACTTGAACACCCAGAGGTTTGCCAAGGATCCAAATCTATTTGAAAGCAAGTTTCTTTTTTCCTTAAGACCAGATGAATGGTCTTGACCGCTTCATGCAAGACCACTTCAGATAAGAATGTCACCATGGGTGGATATGGACACAAAAACAGCGCTGACCAAGAGAACTGCCTTTTCACATGCCAGAATACACGGGGTTCTGTGTGACGCAGCTGATAGTTGACTTTATTGGTTATTTTTCTTAAGGGTCCCAAAAATTACTCAATACTTCCAATTTGGTTAATGTGTTCCAGTCTTTCCAGCAAAAAGAGAGAGAAGAAAAAAAGATAAAAGTGCTCTACAAAGGCATGTTCATCTCCAGGTTTGCAACATGATCCAAGATTTACTGTAGCTTCATGATCCTTTTGGCCTAGTACATTCAACAATAACAGAAACAAAAATAAATATGTGAAGAAGATAGGTCTCCACTACTACTCAGTTAGAATTTGTGCTGCTATATTATTCGTAACACACTTAGGGCCCTGTTGAATTTAATATATTCTCTATGTGTGCTTGCAGAATTAAAAAGAAGTGGTATCTTAAACACACAAACTAACTTAGTGTGAGAGAGAGGAACCGGGTCACTGGATTACACACATGGAGCGTCTTATTTTGGCAAATGAGTTGTCATATAGATAGTTACCACAAGTTAAAAAAAAAAAAGAAAGAAAAGCAATCAGGAAAGAACAGAGAGTGCATGAGTATGTAAACCATTTCACTTTGAGACTCTTACTAAGACGTTTCTCCTGTGGTTTCTGCTTTTATATGAATGGATTTGAACCTCATCCTCTTGGGTGAATCAAACATGAACAAAATCAAATCCAGTGAGGTCACATTGCGTTTCTGCTAACACTTACTAGCTGCGAGGGACTCAACTGCGCCCCGACACAGAGGCATTGTTGGTGTTCTTTCTTATTTTCACCGCTAGATGCATAATGCATTTGTGAGGAGGAGATTAAGTCTGGCTCTTAGTGCAATAAACAATGGTAGCTTGCAACTAGGAGATCTTAGATGATTACTGTATCTCTTCTGAAGTGACTCAAGGGTTATTTATTAGCTTCCAAGGTTAGACATTAAAATCTTACATCTTCCGAAACAGGCTGTAAGAAAGGACCAAGCAGCTGGTTCTGCAGAGGAAGCAGAAGCCCAAAAGGCAGACTATTCTTTGCTGCAATCAGAGAAAGAGGAGAGTAATTCTGTGCACATGTTGGTGCTTTGTGGCATTCTGATACTAATCAGTGTGCATTTCTAGATATGTAAATACCAGATCAATGAAAAACACTACATATGTGCATGTTTAGCCCCTGTGCGCCTCCTTAGTTAGAGATATAGGTAAATATACCTAGAGAAATTAATTGCATTTGAATGGGAATCTCTGAAAAAGTAACACGGACCAAAAATGGGTGGCCTTAGGTTTGCAATTCAAGCACTCATACCTACAAGTTGTCACATTTTTTTTTCTCACGAGGTTGTTGAAATTGGGAATTGGTCCAACTTGTAAACAGTAAGGGGATGAATTACTGCAACATGATCTACTAGGAGATGCTCAGAAGGCCACCCAAGAGCTCTGGTTGATAGAGGGAAGAGCCCTGTTAAGAAGAGCCCTATTATGAACTCAACCAGTCTGAGGCGACTCACGTGCTCACGTGAACAGGATGGCCACTCTCGTTGCCTTTTTGTGTCTCAGGATAATTCCAGGTGTGGAATCTAGCACCGGAGAGCTCTCTTGAGGTTAATGAGCTGAGATCCAGCCAATGAACTCAGCATCTGGGTACCCGAAGTACTCATGTGTCAGTAGAGAGAAGAGCAAATGAAGCCATTATGTGTCCTCTCCCCAATCTCTGTTCATCAGTCTCCTTTCTAGAGAGAATGATTTGGTGGCAGAAGGTGACATTTCTTTCCTCTTTTTCTTTCAACCACGCTATTACCTCTCACTTATAAGCTTGCTGTATCTTCCACCTTTTTTTGCAAGGATCAAATTCATAAATCAAGACAGAAGCCATAGCATGCTCAGAAAGAGATTTTTCTCAACAATCATTCCCACATTAGAAACACCCGAAATAAAATTCGTTCAGAGACAATGCAGAAAATTGTGTAACATATACAGGATTTGGGATGGCGGAACTCATTTATCTTTGCAGGGATTTTTAAGAAGTATATTCAATGGTGGACCCTGACTCAGTCTATCTGCAAAGTCTCGGTGGGGGCTGGAGCTGGGGCAGGAATGAATCCTTATGAAGCCCTGGTGCAGTCCAGCACGTTAAAGAGTGTGTGCACTTGCAAAACCAGTTCCTGCTTGTGGGTGAGCACGCCTCAGGAAAGAGCATCCTTCATAATGCTTACCTGAAACACTATTTTGAAATTTCAGTGCCACACTCATGCCATGTTTATATTTTTAATCATTTTATTGGGGATTTGTACAACTCTTATCACAACCCATACATCCATGTATTATATCAACCACATTTGTATATCTGTTGCCATTATCATTCTCAAAAAATTTTCTTTCTACTTGAGCTCTTGGTATCAGCTCCTCATTGTTCACCCTCCCTCACGAACTCTTGATAATTTATAAATTATTATTTTGTCATGTCTTTCACTGTCCAATGTCTCCCCTCGCCTACTTTTTTGTTGGCCGTCCCCCAGGGAGGGGGTTATATGTAGATCCTTGCGATTGGTTCTCAACTTCTACCCCACCTAGACCTTACCCTCCTGGTATTGCCACTCTCATTATTGGTTCTGAAGGGTTCATCTGTCCTGGATTCCCAGTGTTTCAAGTTCTTTATCAGTGTACATCCTCTGGTCTAGCTGGTTTTGCAAGGTAGAATTGGAATAATGATACTGGGGGTAGGGGGAGAGGAAGCATTAAAGAACTAGAGGAAAGTTGTGTGTTTCATTGCTGCTACACTGCACCCTGACTGACTGGTCTCCTCCCTGCAACCCTTCTGTAAGGGGATGTCCAGTTGCCTACAGATGGGCTTTGGGTCTCCACTCTGTTCTCCCCTTCATTCACAATGATATGATATTTTGTTCATTTAAAAAATCATTTTATTGGAGGCTCATACAATTCTTATCACAATCCATACATGCTTCCATTGTGTCAAGCACATTTGTATATTTGTTGCCATCATCATTCTCAAAACGTTTTCTTTCTACTTGAGACCTTGATATCAGATCCTCATTTTCCCCCTCCCTCCCTGCTTCCCCTCCCTCATGAACCCTTGATAATTTATAAATTATTATTTTGTCATATCTTACACTGTCCGACGTCTCCCTTCACCAACTTTTCTGTTATTTGATGACTGATACCTGATCCATGGACCCCTCGTGATCACACAGGCTGGTGTGCTTGTTCCATGTGGGCTTTGCTACTTCTCAGCTAGATGGCCAATTGTAAGACCCTAGATGCTGTATCTTTTGATAGCCGGGCTCCATCAACTTTCTTCACCACATTTGCTTATGCACCCGCTTTGTCTTCAGTGATCTTGTTGGGAAGGTGAACATCATGGAATGCCAATTTAATAGAACAAAGTGTTCTTGCATTGAGGGAGTACTTGGGTACAGGCCCAATGTCCATCTGCTATAAATATATGCAGATAGATCTATTTCCCCATTGTTATATATAAATATATTTATATATGTACATGCCTGTATTTAGACTTCTATAGATGCTCTTTGCCTTGGAGACTGAATTTTGAGAACAGTAGAAAGTCTCAGTTTCTCCTGTGGAATGGCTAGTAGTTTTGAACTGCTTATCTTGAGGTTCACAGCCAAACATAGTAATTAATCCCTCTGCCACAGGCTCCTCTACAAACAGTAAAAGAAAATAACAACAACAAAACAACAACAAAACTCAAACCAGTTGTACATACCATTGATTTGGACTTAGGGATCTGTTTATCAGAGTCGAACAATGTTGCATAGAGTTTTGAGGGATTTTTTCCCCTTTCTTTCAATAATTGTATTTATTTTTGTTGTTCAGAATACTGCTAGCAGACAGCAGAGCAGACACTGATTCTGTAGTTTCTGCACTTACAATTAGGTGGCAATGATAATATTCTTCAAGTTGTATGACTATTTGTATCCTCTTCCCCAAATTGTTTCTCCCTCAGTAACGTAACCTCATTGGTCGTTGTGCTTTCCATCTCTGTATTCTTTTGAATTACTGTTGCCAATTGGATCCCATATAGATATTTTCCAAAGAGCATGATATTTAAGGCAGACATTCTTTACTAAGCTAAATTATTATTAGTTCTAAGAAGATTCCACTGAATAAGTTTGGTTTAAATTGAATGATTTTTATTTCAGGACACTGTGCTCACCCAGCCAGTATGGCTCTAGGAAATCTATAGTCCATGAAAATTCAAACTTCTGCTCTGCATTTTATCCCTTTGGATTAGGATTCTTTTATAGAATTTTGATCAAAATGTTTAGTAATAGGAGCCATGTACCATCTAGTTCTGTTCTCAGCAATTAGCAACACGTGTCACATTTTCTTCCTCGTCCATGGTCGGGCTAGGTGCATAGTGACCAATGACTGTGCCTTAGATAGCCACTCGAGGCCCCTTATGTACTATAAAATGGGGAGGAAGAATAGAAGCACCACACATGATATTAGGCTAGTTGACTAGGATGTTCCTTGACACTATGACCCTACATTACCAAACCAAGAAACCAATAGGCAATTTTATCCCAGATATAAAACAATAACACTGACAACTAAATAACAAGTATTGACAAATATTTAGGAAGCATTTTTATTGCTAAAAAGGAATACAAAATGGTACAACCATTGTGATAAGCACTGTTTTGAAGGTTCTTCAAAAAAACAAAACAAAAAATTTTAAATAGAAAAGAAAAGAAAGACTACACCTACCCTACCGCCCAAACCAAACCTGCTGCCCCGCGGCCACTCAGACTGAGAAACCCCAGACAACCGAGCAGAAGGCTCCTTCACATTCCTAAGACTTTCTGAATGGAAACAATTTCTGGGTTGTTTTTTTCCTGCAGAGTAGTTAGCAGGCACACAGTGGACCTTTACTCTGTCATCCCCTCACCTTACTCTGCCACCCATTCTGCTGTCAGACCCAGACCGCCCACTTCTAGGACACAAGGAATTTCAAAGCAGCAATATGACAAAAATTTAGAAGAAAACGCATTTGCCTTTGCTCATTGTAACATTATTTATTAAAGCTAAAATGTGTAAAACATCTAACAGCCCATCCACAGCAATTAATTAGTAGAATACAAATTGTGGTAAATACCTAAAAGAGGAAAAAAACTGAAGTCTTGATTTATGATACAACATGGAGAGAATTTAAAGACATTATGCTAAATGAAATTAGTCAATCATCCAAGGAAAAGAGAATGAGAGAGAGAGAGAGAGAGAGAGAGAGAGAGAGAGAGAGAGAGAGAGAGAGAGACTGAGACTGCAACAATGGACTGAAACATAACAACAAAAATGAGGATTGTGCAGAACTTGGCAGAGTTTTGCTCTGTGAGGTTGCTATGGGTTGCTATGAGTCTGAGTCAATTTGAGGATACCTAACCGCAACCCACAACAATGGCAAATGGTAACTAGGATATGATGCCCCTTATAAAAAGACAAGGGGGCATGGAAAGCAGCCTCAGATGACTAACAGAAGACTTATATCACAGCGAAAAGACCGTACTTCACATACGGAATTTTCAGCAATTGGGCCTTTGAGAAATCACAATCATCTACAGAAAGGTTTCTCTTACATTGAAAATGAAAATGAAATTTTGCCCAATTATACTCTTGAAGTATTTGGGTGGGAGGGGGGCTGGGAGAATTACAATACTGTGGCCACATCAATCCCACCTTTGTGTTCCAAATAGCATCCTTTCCAGAGGCTTGGTGCAGCACATTTACATACTGCCAAGCTTCTTTTCTTTTGGTCCTTTGACTGTTGCTCCCACTAGTATTGCTTGCGGATCCACACAAAGTGACATCATTGACAATTTCCATGCTGCCTCCCATAAGCACGTTACCTATTGGTCTAATTGTGAGGATTGTGTTCTTCTTTATATACCAAAGGCTGTAATCCAGGATCTTCATCAGCAAACATTCAAGCCCTCCTTTCTTTTACAAAACAAGGTTGTGTCCTCTGATTATCACAGGTTGTTATAGTCTTTCCTGATATTGCAACTTTCTTCATAATATTGTCTAGTTATGGATTCTTCCCAAATTCCTGTCTGATCCTATGTTGCCATCAAAGAATGCTTCTTTATTTCAAATCTTCACAAACACATGAGTAAATTCTACCAGAGAAGTACAAGATCAATACAATAATGAAACAGAATCTCACCCCAGCAGTAATGGCAAAATTCAATAAGACAGGAAACAATAAAAATGGTGAGGGTGTTGAAATCCTTTTAAATACTATAAATAAGGGGTATAATACGTCGCACACAGTGCCTGCCTCATAGTCACTGAACTCGTTGGTTCTCAATATATGGCATTTTGTTGTTGTTGATGCTGTTGCTAGTGTTCCATGTAGTTCTCTACAGGCATCTGAGATACATGCTTACATGGAGATATAGACCGCATGTGCTTACAGCTATGTATTTTGGAGGTAACATGCTATCCTTACTCTAAAGCAGCGGTTCTCAACCTGTGGGTCGCCACTCGCTGGGGGTCGAATGACCCTTTCAAAGAGGTTGCCCGATTCATAACAGTAGCAAAATTACCCTGATGAAGTAGCAATGAAAATAATTTTGTGGCTTGGGGAGTCACCCAACATGAGGAACTGTATGAAAGGGCTGCGGCATGAGGAAGGGTGAGAACCACTGCTGTAAAGGATATAGAGCTAGAGGCAGTAACATTCATTGACTGAAGTCCATTGCAAGAATGGGCATTTTCTCCCCCCTGCTTTCAAAGGGCTGCTGGACCCAGACTCAGAACAGCTGAAGGAAGTCATAGGAACAGCCATTGGAAGACAGAGGGGACCGCTAAGTGGGGAGCAGCTGTCATTTTCCCAGGTGAATTTCTCTCCCCATCTGTAGTCACTTCCAGAAGAAAAAAACAAAGACATGAACCAAACTTCAAAGAACAAGTCAGAAGTAGTATTTAAACATTGATAAGGCTGATGGATTAAATTTTTCTTATTTCATCCATGGTGCATTTTCTGAACACAACTCTGGTGAGCACCCATTGACTCACACACTCCACTCATTACCATGATTTATTGACCCTGGACATTAATATTGACTGAGTCAAAGCAGCCTCTGACTTCTTTTGCAGGTTCATAAATCTGGCAATGGGACAGACACCACGCCAGGATCCATGCATGTTTCTGAGGATATATATATATATATACACTTTGCCCAGGAAGACTGTCAAAGCAGCTGCCTAGTTCCAGTGGGCCTATCATATTAAAAAAAATTTAGTACCTAGCCATCTAGGGTCTGTTTCCAATTTACATTGTGCACTAATAGGGCCTGAATATAAAATTTCCTTCAGGCACATTAATATTTGTAGGTATAATGAAGCCAAAGCTTATTGATCACAGTTAGATTTCATAAATAATGCCAGAAGAAAGGAGAAAAAACCCCAAGGATGGTAAATTCAATACATATGACACTAACTTCCAAGAAAGTACACATAATTTAATAACACATTTGAAAAGGTGTGGCTGAGATCTAGTTGAGACTCTATCTCTCTGGATTTCAGTTCTTTCTTTGGCAAAAACAAAATGCTTTCACTTGCCTGGGATGGCTCTCTTAGCTCGAATATTCAAGAAACTCTGAGTGCTTTTTAAAAGCTAGAATTTATAAGTATGGGTTTTAATCACTAACTAATTCTCCTGGAGAAGTTATTCATGATTCAGGAATAATGAATACAAAGAAGTAGGACAACTATTAGACATATGTTGCTTTAAGCAGTAGAACCATGGCCCTTGACGCTAATCCGTTCTAGAAGGAACATAGAGATGTGATTGTAGTTAAGAATCAAAATTTTCCCTTAAGAAATAACTGACAATGGATTAATGCATTCTCGACTACCAAATTTTTACCCCAACCTTGACTTTTTATATAAAACATCACACAAAGATTTCAAAGTAAATAAGTTCAGAGTTAAGTAATATGATTTAAATAAAAAATACAACATTAAAAAATCTAACAACTACAGTATAGCCTATACCTTGAGATTGATGAGGATCGGGATCTGAGGACACGGATGTGGAGAGGAGGGATGGAGAGAGAGCCATTGTTTGGAAGCGGAATCCCCTTCCTTCAAATCAACTGGCAGCTGCTTTGCAGTTTTTCCCTTTTTTGCCTTTTCTCACTAAGATCTGGCTGGATTTCTTAAAGAAAAAAATAATCTATCTAATGTGCTCTGCTGTTGGCATTTCTTTAACTGTTTTCTGAAAGGGTTTATTAAATCATCACCAACAATATCGTTAACACAGATAAGCAGTTCTTTGTCATGATGCTTCTTTTAAAAAAAAAACTCTTAGAACTCATGTTTTTTTTTAATCTAAAAGCAGTACAAAAAGCCACAACAACTAAGAAAATTCTAGCAAAACTCTTGGAACACAGGTGCAAAGTTTTAAACAATGCGTATAACAACACCAACTAACGTCCAGTGAGGAAAATGAAATTCTTTTGTTGACAAAAATCACGTGTGTTGGGTCAGATTCCGTTGTTTTGTTTGAGCTCCGATGCAAAATGTTGTCAACCTTTCATGTCAAATCTGATGGTGGGTTGTACAGCTAGGTGGGGTACTAGGACTCTACTGTCCGCCAAGAACTATGGGGTAGCTTTGTGATTTAAAGCAAGAATAGAGCAGTAGTACAAGTATTATGAAGTTTAAAGCTCTCGATTTGAAAGCTAGCTTTACTTCTGAGTGTGTGTGTGTGTGGGGGGGGTAATTAAAAATAATTCAGCATCTTTGGTATAACAATGATTTTTCAAATATTTAGTCCTCAAAGTAACCATACACATTTAGCTCTTGTTTCATGGCTACATCTGGGGTTCAAATGAAAATGGTAACTTGCTTGGCTCCTACCAAGAGGTTGGAAGTTTGAAACCAGTGGCACTTTGGAAGAAAGTGCTGGTGATCTCCCTTTGAATACTCAGTCATTAAAACATGGTTTAAAAGGATAATGGGGTAGGGCATGAGGGGCACTAGACCACTCCATCCCTGACTGCAGGAAGAGCAACAGGAGCCTGCAGGGTGCGTGCCTATGGGGCACAAAGGCTGAGGACCAAAAGGGTGTGTTTTTTGTTAGGTAATTGGGTCCCTGGATATGGAAGCCTGAAAAAAAAGGGGGGGATTTAGCTTACATAGGTTCTTCCCACTATTTAGCAGAGCTATATCTGTTTGATTTGGAACTATTTATGTGTTTTTTGTTTGCTTGGGTTGTTTTATTTTTATTTTTTGCATCTAGCTATATAAGATAGACAGGATAAGCAACCCCACAGAGGCAGCTATAAATTGATGGTTGGGGGAGGGGGGAATGTGAAGGGAGGAGGCAAGGGGAGGTGAGTGGTAAGCCATTAATGGCAGGAAAAGGGGAATTATAAGGGTTATGAAATTGGCAGTGAGGAGGGTTTAGTGTTCCTGGTCAAGACAGGTCAGTTGAAAAATGTCTGAGAGGTGTTACTGAGAGGTGAATGAAGGGTAAGCATAAAGTGATGCTGGAGGAAGGAAAAAGATGAAAGAAGAAGAAATATATATAAATCTGTGATTAATTAAGTATATAAATATAGGTATAAAGGGATATTTTCTATACATGTACATATATGTAAATTCAAAAAGGAAGCAGATGGACTTTGGGCCTCTACTAAAATCTCACCTAAGTACAAGAATGGTTTGCTCTAATAAAGTTGCATTGTATGAAACTCACCTTCTCAACATGATCGCTGAAGACAAAAGGGGTGCAAAAGCAAATGTGATAAAGAAAGCAGATGGTTTTCAGCTATTGAAAAAAGATGGTGCCCAAGGGTCTTAAAAACTTGTCCTCAAACAAGTGACCATTGGGCAGATGAAGCAATAAAGTCCACATGGAAGAAGCACACCAGTCTATTTGATCACAAGGCATTGATGGAAATCAGTATCAGAAGTTCAAAATCAAGCAAGTGAATGAATTTGAAGGAACATGAACAAAGTGGAGACTGCAAACCTACCTGCAAGACAACTGGACAGGGCCTGCATAGGTGGGGCAGGGTGGGGGATGATGAATTTAGGCAGCAGTATAGCTTGATGAAACTTATAGTATCCTTTAGTTATTTAATATTCCCTCCCCTTATTATTAAGGCTTATGTTTCATTTCATTAATACTGTTAGACCTTTGTAGGTTCCGGCACATAAGTAAGATTGTTCAATGCAGGAATGCCATGATGGGTGACCCAACAGAACAGCAATGGGAGAGATGATTGATTCCCTGAGGATATGAGAAGACTGCAGGGTGGGGTGGGGGGTCCTGATAGCCATGACAACTATATCACTCAACTAGAGGGGAGAGAATAACAGAATTGTAGGTAAAAAATATATACATAATCATACTAGAATACTTCTCAATATTTCAAACTCAGTGCCTGGTTTCTACTAGAACATGTTATAGAAGGTTCGATGTTGGCATTGGAAAAAGAAAACAGCAAAACAAGTAAATAAAACAATAGGGAACAAGGCTCATTATCAGACCTTGAAGACTGCACATTCTCTGGCTGCAGTTAACACCTTGGAGTGATTGATCATTTACTCTATCATTGATTCATTACACAGATATTTATTTTGCTGTTAGATGTCATTGAGTTCTTCCAATTTGTAGCTAACTAATGAAAAACAGAACAGAACATTGCCTGCTCCTGTACCTTCCCGTACTCTATGCTAGGTTTGCATCCATTTTTGTAACCACTATATAAGTTAATCTTGTTAAGGATCTTCCTCCTTTTGCTGAAATTTCTCCCAATCATGATGCAATTCTCCAAGGCTTGGCTCCTTATAACATGTTGAAATCACATGAAATGGTTTCTTATCCTCAATGCTAAGAAGGATTCAATCTGTTCTTCATTCAAAATAGAATCATTTGTTTTTATGGGAGTCTGTGGTATATTCAATATTCTTCATTTTCCATAACTCACATGTGTCAATAATTATTTGTTCTTCCTTATGATGATCCTGATTTTACATGCATATGAGGCATTTGGAGATACTAGGCTTTAGGTAAGGCCTACATAAGTCTTCAATATGACATGTTATTTTTTTAATATGATAAACAGGTTTCCCCACCAGATTTGGCAAATAGAGTAAGTCCTTTGATGTTTTGACTACTGCTTCTATGGATGTTGGCTATGAATTAAAGTAAAATGAAATCCTTAACAATTTGAATTATTTCCCTGGTTATCACGATGTTGCTTCTTCACCAAGTTGTAAGAATTTTTGTTTTCTTATTTTGAGTTAAAATCCATACCTAAGGCAGTAGTCTTTGGTCTTTATCATTAAGTGTTTCAAGCCTCTTTCCTTTTAGGAAGCAAGTCTGTTTTATACCCTCCTCTGTCACTTAATGTGTAATTATTCTGTGCCAGGTGTCACCTGAGGATGGAAAGACACTAAAGCAAACCCAAGCCCACAGCTAGGCAGTTGATTCTAAGTCATAATGAACCTATATAAGGTTTTTGAGACTGTTAAGTCTTTACGGAAACAGGTAGCCTCATCTTTTTCTCATGGAGCAGCTGGTCTATTTGAACCTCCCACCTTGTAGCCAGCATTCTAACACTTACTAGATAGTAAAGTCAGTCATCTGAGTATGTAAGGATGGAACAAGAATGATGATGTCTTTCTTCTAAGAAAATTATTTTCATTCCCTTAAAACCTAAATTTCTGGATTCATGGAATTGGAATGACCCATCAAGGTCAACTATAGTCAGAATTGATTGGAATGTAGTGCATTCAGTTTAGCTTAGTTTAGTCAGAACTCATTGTTTGTATTTTATACGTTGTTACTTAGCTCCAATTTTGGTGCTACATTATTTTTTCATATAGTCCAGTTTCTTGAAATATTTTATTCAGATACAGTGTGAATAAGCATGGTGAAGGGGTGCAATCCTAATTTTCACCAGATTGATTGTTTCGTTATCTATCTATAAGTTCAGCATGAACACAGCGACCTATTCTGGAATTCCCATTCTTTGCAATGGTATCTGTAGTTTATTATGACCCAGGGTTCAATGGTTTGTCATGGTCAATACAACATAGATAATTTTTTCCTGGTATTCTCTGCTTTCACCAACATCCAGCTGATCGTTTTAACTATATTCTTGATTTTATACACTCTTTTAAATCCAGCATGAATTTCTGTTATTTCCCTGTGATCTGCTGCAACCATTTTTTGAATTATCTTCAGGAAAATTTTATTTGTAAATCATATTAGTGATATTGTTTGTTCCTGCCACACTCTTCAAAATTTCTTGGAATCTATGAATGCTTCTAGTCTCACATACATTTGTTAAAACATCCAAATTGTTATTTGGTCAATTCCTGGGCCTGTGATGTGGCCAGTGCCTTTAGTGCGGCTGGAGGATTCCTGATGAGGTCATATTGTTTACCTGTTTGCCACTGTTCACATGGTCTTCAGTTCAATGTCACCAGCAGCTCTGAGAGAGCCTGGGCTTTCCACTCATATAAACAGTTCCAGTTTTGGAAACCTACAGGGGCTTGTTATATGTTGCTATTGGCCAGGGAGTGTGGTTTTTGACTTTAGTGAAGCTTGGACTTCTTCCTTCCAAAACATTAATCCCTGATCTATGCTAATTTTTGAAACGGTTGAATGTCAACCAATTCTTTCTGGTTCAGTGACTCTGCATATTCCTTCCACCTTCTTTTGATGCTTCCT
The DNA here is from genome assembly GCF_050624435.1 of Tenrec ecaudatus. NCBI lineage: Eukaryota > Metazoa > Chordata > Mammalia > Afrosoricida > Tenrecidae > Tenrec > Tenrec ecaudatus. Next base: position 203,848,391 of record NC_134532.1, read on the forward strand.
TCATCTTACAATATTGCAACTTGGATTTTTTTCATTCACATATGTTGAGCAGATTCTCCCTTTTTGATTTTTTAAGGCCAGGCCATCACATTTTATTATAATATTTTACTTTGTCTTCTCAAGAAGATTTTTGATATATTCTATTCAGAACGGTTGCTTCATCGTTTCTTCCATTTGCTGTGGTTAGTAGATATTTAAGGGCAACCTTCGGAGCCTCTTTTGACATTCACTTTGACCTTTGCTTTCTTGCCTCATGCACAACACAAGGAAACACCTCTTATTCCTGCACCATCCTCCCGATTGTTCCCATGCTGAGACCATTACTGCAGCAATTGGGTCAGTCTGTCTGGTCAAGGACTTCCTTATATTTTTGTTGTTGTTGTTGCTGCCCCTTTACTTTACTAAGCATGATGCCCTTTCTCAGGAACTACTCTCTCCTGACAACATGTGTAAAGTATCTGAGATGAAATCTTGCCATCCTTGCTTCTAAGGAGCACTCTAGCCACCCTTCTCCCAAGACAGATTTGTTAGTTCTTTTGGCAGGCCATGGGCCATGGTACTCCAAATAATCCTCAGCAGCACCACTCACTCACTCTCTGCCATGTTGAGTCAGAATTGACTCATAGCGACCCCATTCAATAGACTAGAATACCTCATGTGAGTTTCCAAGACTGTAACTGTTTAGGGAAGTAGAAAGCCCTGCCTTGTCCTGCAGGGATGCTGGTCATTCAGAGCCCAACATGTAACCACTAGGCCATCATGAAAAGTAGAGGAAATAATGAAGTTGTCACGGATTTCGTTTTACTTGTATTCACAATGACTGCATGTAAGCAAGAGTCAAAAAGTCAAAATGGCATATTACATTGTGAAAATCTTCTGCCAAAGACATCTTTAATGTATTGAAAGGCAAAAATACCTCCTTGATTACCCGGTGCCTGAGGGCATCTTCAATAGTCTCATGTACCTGTCAAACCTGGACAACAGATAAAGGAGACTGAAGAAATATTAATGCATTTACATCATACTGTTGGAGAAGCATGTTGACCGTACTGTGCACTGCCAGAAGAGGATCAGGTCTGTCTTGGCTGAAGTAGAGGCAGATATACGGCAGAGAGGATGGCAACTCTTTGTTTTATATACTTAAGACACATCACCAAGAGGGACCTGTTCCCCCAATGAGAACCATCGTGCTTGGTAGTTTAGAGGGTCAATGTAAAAGAGGAAGACCGTCCAAAGGATCAATTGGCACAGTGGCTGCGACGATGACCTCAAACATAGCGATGGTTGTGCAGATGACACAGGACTGGAAACAGTTTTGTTCAGTTGTCCAGGATGTCAGTATGAGTTGGAACTGATTCAGGGATCCTTAAAGTTTTTAAACAGGTGACCAGCACTGTCCCTCAGATCCATTAGAGGGCTGAACTATAGTTAGGAAAAGATCTATGAACAAATTCCTATGCACACTGCACATATCTTATTTTGAAGTAAAAAACAAAATGGGGCAAAAACCCCTGGCGGGCCGGATAAATGTCCTGGGTGGGCCGCATGTGGCCCATGGGCCATAGTTTGAAGACCCCTGGATCATATCTAAGAATAACAATAAATGCTGATTCCCTAGAGATGATTTCAGGTGGGACAAGGGAGCTTAGTAGAGAAAGTTTTGCTTTCAGTTCTTTAGGAACATGACTTCTATGCAGATAGCTTCAAGAAGCCATAGGAGTCTAGGAGAAAAATTTTCTGGATGTTTGCCATATCCTTGATGAGTTTTTCTGTAACTTGCCCTGTGCTTAGATGTTATCTTATGAGATGATATCTTGTGAAATTACCATGATTTGGACATGCTTTAATTAACTTAACAATGATATGCTTTTACTGTCCCCTCTGAGGAGGGCCTTCTGGACATATTAAGGTCACCTGCCCATTTCATATGATACCACGCAAAACAAACAAACATGCAAACAGAGAAACAAATTCACTGCCATCCAATCATTTCAGACTCATAGCAAACCCTCCAGGACAGGGTAGAACTGTCCCCTGTGAGTTTATGGGACTGTCACTGTTTACAGGAATAGAAAGCCTTGTCTTTCTCTTGAAAATTGGCTGGTGATTTTGAACTGCTGCCTTTTCAGATTATAGCTCCACTTAACCCACTGTCTCACCAGTCCTCACTAGATCTTTCTTAAAACAATCCCAACCGCTGCCATAAATTTGATTCCTACTCAGCCACTGTATTGCCAAGAATGTAAATCATTGTTGGTTGTTGTTTTGATAAAGTTTTGTGAATTGAGTCATAGTTTACAGAGCAGATTATCAGTTCTATGTTCAAAAATTCATACACATTTTATGTCATTCATTGCAATCCCTCAATGTAATGTCATTTATCCTACTACCTCCTTGTGTTTCCTGTTTCTGTTTCTCCTCTTTTTCCAACCCTTTTGAAATTTGTCCTTGGGTAAATGTGGCCTTTTTGATCACAGATGAATAATTATTCTCAGGTGTGTCTACTTCAATGGTGTTATTCTTCTTCTCATAGACCTACGATTTGGCTCAAAACTGAGCCATGGGGAGAGTACAGTTCGAGCCTGAAGGGTGATTAAGGGTGATTGATCTTGAAGGTTCCACCAGGGAGTTTAACTCTTAATGGGAGCAGAAGGCTTTGAACCATTAACCTTGTAAATAACAGCCCAATGCCAAACCTACAGCACCACCAGGGCTCCCTTCAAATCATATCTGCTCACAATAAATATAGTCTATTACACAAACTTTTGACATTTCTACAACCATTTTGATTTTTGACAGATGTTGGGGCCAAGAGGCGCCCTGGGGATGTAGTGGATTGATTGCATGTTGGTCAGCAGTTCGGAACTACTCCCGGCTTTGTATTAGAAAGATGCAGCTTTCTACTTCCATAAACAGATACTCTCTTGGAAACCTATTGGGGAAGTTCTCTGTCCTATAGGATCTCTATGAGTTGGAGCCTACTTAATGGCATTGAATTTTATTTTAATTTAGCTGGGAGAAAATTTTCTACCAAATGAAGACTGATTATGAACCAACAGATTAATGTACAAGATGATCCCAGATGATTGCTCTGAAGATAACGTAACAATTGGAGGGGGTGGAACACATGTAGAATTAAGTGGTCATACACTTTAGATTGCAGTAGCTCTGGTAGTATTGTGGGTATGCCTTGGATTGAGATCCACACGGTCAGCAGTTCAAAACCATCACCTAAGGGAGAAAGACTTGATTTTTACTCCCCTAGATGGTTATGGCCTCAGAAACCCACATGGGGCCACTCTGAGCCAGGATTGACTTGATGGTAGCAAGTTTGGTTTTTGGTACTTTAGATCCTGGGCATTAGGTGGTCTTCATACGGAATTGCCTTAATTTTCTAGGATGTCAACATAAGATGCCACCAAACAGGTGGCTTTGAATACCAGAAATGTATTGCTTTCATTCTCATTTCTGGTTGTTTTTGTTGTTGTTGTTGTTGTTGTTGTTAGGTAACATCGAGTTTGTTTCTACCCAAAGCAAACCTATGTACAACAGGATTAAACATGCAGCCCTGCACCCTCCTCATAACTGTTCCTATTTGTGGTAGTTACATAATCCGATGTCAAATTGGGATTTGAGAGGATTAAGAGTGAAGGGGTGGAGTCTAGTCTGTCAATCAGATCATAGCCAATGAGGCCTTTGTGTGGGCATGGCCTTCTCCTGAGGATTCTGGGAAACCTGGTATTTCCTCCTTGGAGGCAGGAGACACCTCTCTCTGCTCCCTTCCTGAAGACATCCCTGAGGAGAAGCCACATGGACCTACCATGATGCAGCCCTAAGAATTGGAGGAGCCACATAAAGACCCTTGTCAGCACTGAGCTGCTTACAACGCCACTGGATCCAAAGACTATCTACCCACTGCCCTGTGACTGTCCTGCACTCAGTGTCATTGAATGTGTTTTGTGAGCCTTAAGATGACTTCATGTTGTTATCAGGCATATGGACCAATATCAGACTTATGGGCTTGCACTGGACTGGGTTGGGATGCTTTCTTAATGGACAATTAGCCTTTATATAAAACTCGCTCTTATACACAGATGTGTGTCCATGAATTCCTTTCTCTAGTCGACCGGACTAACACACTATTCTCAAGCCCATAGTTGTGGTCACGGTGTCAATCCATGTCCTTGAGGGCCTCCCCTGCCTCCTTCATTTCCCCTCGACTTTACCAAAACTGACGTCCTACTCCAGGGACTGGTCTCTTCTGACAATATGTCCGAAGTCTGCCGGAAGAAATCTTGCCATTCTTACTTTGAGGAGCACCCTGGCAGAGTCAGTGCATTTGAAGTGTGGTGTTGAAAAGACTATTGAAAGTACCATGAACTGCTAAAAGGAAAAACTGATCTGTCTTGGAAGAAGTATGGTGAGTGTTACATCCTGGTAGCTGCCTGAAATCCTTGCCATTCTTTTGTTGTTTGCAGATGCGATTTCAGATATCTTTGTCGTCTGTGAGTCCCACGTCCACGTCTGTTCCCTTTTCTTCTAAGATACCATTCAGAAGGGATTCAAACTGGGACATTCAGTAGTCTGATAGGAAATGTGTAAATGAAAATGTTTTCAAAGCTAGGTTTTTCTCAGTAAGGTCACATTGACAGTTATTCTCACAAATCTGTCTTCAGGGCCTCACTTCTGTCCCTGTAGTTGGAGTTCTCTTGCTACATTAGGTTGTTCACCAGAAATTTGGCAGTTTGGACTCATCAGCCACTCCAATGGAGAAAGGTGAGGTTCTCTGATTCCAACACGGCTTTCAGTCTCAAAAACCCACACAGGCAGTTCTAGTCTGGCTTAAAGGGTTGCTATGAGTCTGAATAAAAGTCAGTGGCAGTGGAGTTTTGTTTCTTTGTTTATTTGCTTGCTTTGTAAGTGTGTATGCAATCCTGTTTAGAAATAGGGATTTTTTTTATGTTGAGGAAACTATCTGTATAGGATGTTTCTTAAGATGAATCTCTTCCCAGTTAACTGGATTAGCATAGGCAAAGAGGCAAAGGGCCACATATGTGTGAACAGGGAAAGGGGATTAGATACCAGATGTATATCACCAAGGAACTCAGAAGGAAGGAGTTTTTGAATGAAGGAGCCAAGAATCATTGCCTTTAGCTGATAGAGCATTCTCCAGAAGTCTGCGCCCTGAAATTCTCAGGCCTAGCTTCTCCTGAACAAGTGAGAACATTTACTTATCTTCTTCAATGTCACCTACTTGTGATACTCTGTTACAGCAGATCTAGGAAACTCAGAAGACTTCATCATATCTTTTTGGAGGACACAATTTGATCCCTAACAGGAGTGATGGTTGAACCAAAAACCAATGACAAACTCTTGGAAAGAAATATATCTGGCAAAGGAAATAGCAAATTCAGAGACCTCAGGTTTGCAGAGAAAACAGCACCAACAACAAAAAGACAGAAAAACAAGCATACAAATCCACATATCGTGGCCTGCTTCTCTGGAGTGAGGGGCATCAGGAGGCATGATAGGGAATATGATCAAATAGGCAGGCGAGCGACATACAACTCAGGTTCACTGTGTGCATCTTCTCACTTGGTCTTAATTGAACTGCTGGAAATGGACTGTACAAGTAGTTACTTCAACAATTTAAACTTGTTAGTGTTGTTGTTGTTGTTGTTAGGTGCCATGTAGTCCGTGCTGACTCATCGTGACCTTGTGTACAAGACAATGAAACAATGCCAGGTCCTGCACCATCCTCACACGTATTCCTGTGCTTGAGCCCATTGTTGCTGTCCCCATGCCAATCCATCTCACTGAGGACCTTCCTCTTTATTTTATTTTGATGCCCCTCTACTTTGCCAAGCATGATGACTGGTCGCTCTTGATAACATGTTCAAAGTATGTAAATTGAAGTCTCAGTCTTGTTGGTTTTAAGGAACATTCTTAAGTATGATGAAAAAGCAATGTAGATCCTTGAGGATACACACACACACACACAATGAAGACAATACAAGCAGAAAAACAAACAAAAATGGTGCAACTTAATACATAAGGAGAAAAACACACACATAGCATAGACGTTTGGAGGAGATTCCATTTCAGTAAACATGTTTGTAATCAGAAGAGGAAAACTTGCAAATGCTCAATCTCTGTTGAATATCTTTTGTGAGCAATGAAGGCAGGCTGGGAACACGTGAAAAGCCAAGGCAGGACTTAGAGAGAAAGTGCCCTATGCTAGTCATCCCTGTGGGGGAAAAACAGAAACAAACTGACATGGATAAGAAGTAACTAGGTGTGATATATGAAAATAATAACAATGTACAATCTATCAAGGGGTTATGCGGGGGGCGGGGGGAGAAGGGGGAGGGATGGGTACAAAGAGGAACTGATACCAATCGCTCAATAGAAAGTAAAAGTCTAGAAAAGAATGAAGGCAACATATATACAAATTGGCCTGATGCAAGCGATGTATGGATTGTGACAAAAGTTGTAAGAGTTCCTCAATAAAATGATCTTTAATTTAAAAAATTAAAAAAGAAGTAACTAGGTTTCTACATTCCATACTTTCCTGGGAGAAATAGTTCTTGTTGGAAGAATTTCTCAAAGACTCTAGAAAGTGAAGGAGACACTTTTTTTTTTTTTGCTCGCTGTTTTGTTTATAAACAGAACACTCTCTTTTTATAACTTTGCTTATTTTTTCCAGAAGTAAGGGGGGGGTGGAGTTTGTACTGCCACCTCACTCTCTCATTCCTTTCCCAACAGCTTTCCACATTTTTCACCGATGCAGTCATTTGGGAAAGCCAGGGGGAAAGGCTTAGTGCTTTCTTTAAAGTTGTTTTGCTAAGGCGAAGCACAGACAGCTTAGTGATAAGAGAGTTTAGATGGAAGCAGGAAAGAGCTCTCCATGGCTGAGGGTGGGCTGGGCAGCAAGGACAGAAATGAGACATTTGGAAGATGTGGTTCAGCCTTCAGTTCGGATCACCGTGGGAAAAAGGCACATGGAGCAGAGTCCCATTTTTAGATTTTTTTTTCTATCAGATCAGGGACTTTTAGCTGTGGAAAAAGAGAGCTATTGAGAACTAATCTTTAAAAAAAAGTTTTCGAAATCTTTCATTAAAAGATCATTTTATTGAGGGCTCTCACAGTTCTTAGAAGAATCCATACATCCACTGTATCCAGCGTCTTTGTACACATGTTGCCATCATTATGTTCTAACATTCACTTTCTTTGGAGCCCTTGGTAACAGTAATTTTCATGGACTTTTTAAGGGGATGGGGAAAAAGACAAAGCCCAGGGTCTTTCTCGCAGGATGGGGGCGCTTTCAGGAATGTTCTTACTTACCTTTCAACTAACCCAGTGGTTCTCAACCTGCCTAATGCCACAACCCTTTAATACAGTTCCTCATATTATGGTGAGACCCCAACCATAAAATTATTTTTGTTGCTACTTCCTAACTGTAATTTTGCTACTGTTATGAATCGGGCGACCCCTGTGAAAGGGTCGTTTGACTATTTTCATAAGTAGGAAATACACAATAAGGAATGTAGAATTTCTCCAACTATCACGCCATTGGCATGAGTTGGCGTTTTGATTGGAGTGGGCGTCTCTGACTCCGGTCCTTGCTCCTTCCCTGTTCCTGTGTGTGCCAGCAACTCTGGTTAGCTGCTGTCTGGGCCACCCCTCGAAACCACCCCCTTTGGGACAGAGTGAATGCCTGCCTGCTCCTGTGTCACATGCACAATCACGGGCCTGCTGGACACCAGAGTTGCAACCCGGTGGACAGTGAGGGCCTTCCAACAGAACGCACTAGTGTTCTGACTCATAGGGACCTTGATGGCCAGAGGATGACTGCCCTTGAGGATGTCTGAGATTGTCGCTCTTTACAGGAGTAGGCAAAGGCTTGTCTTTCTACCAAGGAGAAGCTGGTGGCTATAGATAGCCGATGCAGCCCAATATGTAACCACTATGTTTTCCTCTCCAGAAATAAGAGTCGTTAGTGCAGCACTATCTTGGACAATGTTCTTTTGTGATCCACAGTGATTTCACAGCGCAATTTTCAAAAGAATACCACCAGAACTTTCAGCCTCACTTGTCTTCTAGCTCAAAGCTCTGGTGAAACCCTGCCGCCTTGGATGGCCCTGCTGGTGTTTGCAGAGCTTCGCTATCATAGTACTTTGAAAGGCACCACAATAGAACCAACTGACATAGAGCTAGGTGGTAATTGGATTAACCCGTACAGTACTGTCCTTTAGGAAGCTCCTGTCTAGACAAAGACATGTACATGCAAATATATATAGGAGGATGGGGAAATAGATCTATGTGTCTATATTTATAGGTTAAGTATTAAGGTGGTGGAAGGACCTTGGGCCTCTACTCAAACGCTCCCTCAATGCATGAATACTTTCTTTTATTAAATTGGAACTCTATGATGCTACTCTCCCGACACAACTGCTGGAGCCAAAGGGGGTGAACAAGTAAATGTGGTGAAGAAAGCTGATGGTGCCCGGCTACCAAAAGAGATAGTGACTGGGGTCTTAAAGGCTTGAAGATAAACAAGCGGCCATCTAGCTCAGAAGCAACAAAGTCCACAAGGAAGAACACACCAGTCTGTGTGATTGAGGGGTCCCGAAGGGATCAGTTATCAGGCATCAAAGAACAAAAAATCATATCATTGACTGCACACCTCCATGATAGGATAGCTGAAGACAAATGGGTGCATAAGCAAATGTGGTGAAGAAAGCTGATGGTGCCGGCTATCAAAAGAGATAGTGTCTGGGGTCTTACAGGCTTGAAGGTGAACAAGTAGCCATCTAGCTCAGAAGCAAAAAAGCCCACATGGAAGAAACACACCGGCCAGTGCGATCACGAGGTGCCAAGGGATCAGGTATAAGGCATCATGCAAAAAAAAAAAAAGATATATGTGTGTATGTATATGTATATATATGTATACCATATTAAATGAAGGGGGAAGTGCAGAGTGGAGACCCAAGGCCCCAGTGTCGGCCAATGGAGATCCCCTCATAGAGGGGTTTAGAAGAGGAGATGGGTTAATTAGGGTGCAAGGTAGTACCGATGAAGAACATAGCTTTCCCCCAGATCCTGGATGCTTCCTCCCCACAACTACCATGATCCTAATTCTACCTTGCAGGGCTGGATAGGGCAGAGGCTGTACACTGGTACATATGAGGGCTGGAGGCACAGGGAATCCAGGGTGGATGATACCTTCAGGACCAAGGGAGTGAGGGGCGATGCTGGGAGAGTGGAGGGTAAGTGGGTTGGAAAGGAGGAACTGATTACAAGGATCCACATGTGACCTCTTCCCTGGGAGAGGGACAGCAGAGAAGAGGGGAAGGGAGACTCCGGAGAGGGCAAGATATGACAAAATAACGATGTATAAATTACCAAGGGCACATGAGGGAGGGGAGATAGGGGAGGGAGGGGAAAAAAAAGAGGACCTGATGCAAGGGGCTTAAGTGGAGAGCAAATGCTTTGAGAATGATTGGGGCAGGGAATGTATGGATGTGCTTTATACAATTGATGTATGTATATGTATGGATTGTGATAAGAGTTGTATGAGCCCCTAATAAAATGTAAAAAAAGAAAAAAAAAAGGAAGCTCCTAAGAAAACCACATTAATACAGTTGGAGAAAGTATTAACATACTACATACATGCACTGTGCTGGCCTGAATTTTGCACAGTGAATTGTCTGGTGTGTTTCCCCTTGCCTTTTTACCCTCGGATATATTTTTCCTCCTTAATTGATCCTCTCCAAATTAGAGGGTAAGTGGGTTGTCGATTCCTAAAACTGCATTTCTGAGGCTCTCTTATCAGCTGCTTCATGGCTGGGTTTCACTAATACGGGGCCCTGGTAGCTGGTTGGGAATAATGGGGAAGGGACAGACCAGGTCATTTCCCCCCTCTTCCCTTGTCTCAGGTGGCTTCTCAGGCTCTAGCTCATTTCTGCTGCAATTGAGGACCAGCAAGGCAGGTCCACCCGGTGCTCGCGCCATCCAGGTGACCCCACTTCTCAGGGACTCTGGGAACACTGCCAAGTTCCTCTGACCTTCTGGTCCAGGTGAGCTCAGAGGTACTTGCGATTACGAATGGTTTCTCTACAGTGCCTGCCATGTCCTGCTTAAGAAGTCCTCTGCCTCTTTCATGTGCTCCAGTGGCTTGAGTCCTGATGGCTGTTGATGGCTGCCATTGAGTCATCCCTGGCTCCTGGTGACCCCAGGCACAAATGAAAGCCCACGTGATTCATGATGCTTTGATTGGCTGATTATTTCCTAAGGAGATTGGCCTTTCTTCTCAGTCGCTCTTGGACTGAAAGTTTGCTGAAACTTGCATACAAAGCTACAAAGTGGCATACAAGCCTCCACTGCTGTCAGGGTGCCCGTGCTCCAGCTCCCTGCGCGTCCTAATTAGATTCTGATTATACAGGTGCTAAGTATTAAAGAAGGAATCCGGCAAACTAGGAATACAAAATGTTTGACATGTCTTACTCTCTGTCACAGCATTGTAGGAGCTCTGGTTGCAGAGTGGGTGGTAGAGCAGCCCACGGGGCTGCTGACCACAAGGTCTGCAGTTCAAGAGCGACAGGAGTTTCAGTCCTATGCCTATACAGAGTTACAGTCTCTGAAACGCCCACGGCAGTTAGTTCTATCCTGCCCTCGGGTCGCTCTGCGACAGTATCAACTCTAGGGCAGCAAGGTTTGTTTGTTTGTTTGCTTGTTTGTTACAACATCAAGGAGTGCTGGTGGTGCAGTCGTTAAGCACCTACTGAAAATCTGGTGATCAACTTCTGGGAAATTAGCCATTGACAACCCGATGAAACACAGTGTCACAAATTGGAATCAACTTGATAGAAACGTTAGCAACTTTTAAAAAGCTCACTCACTCACTCACTCACTCACTCATTCACCCACTCATTCAACCATCTTATGTTTTTCCTGTGGAGCATTTATTGGTTTCAAACTGCTAAACTTAAAGTTAACCCTTTAACCAGACTATGTCACTATAGTGCCTACAAAAACTGTATAGTCAGTTTTAATTCACTCGAATTACACGCTTTCATTCCAGTATATGCTTTCTTTCACACTGCTGCACAATGCCTTTATGATCCACAAGTCCATTCATAACATATATCTTTTCAGATCATTCACTTATCTCATTTTACTTCCAACAGTTTCCTTTATCTTTTTTTACTCTGGAAACATTAAAAGAGATCATAGATATTAGTTTATAGTTAATAACTATATAAAACTAATATTGTGACTGTTGTAATTATATAATTGTAGATTTGAGGATTCAGAATGAAAGGGTGGAGTCTAGCCTGTCAATCAGATCATAGCCAATGAGGTCTCCGTGTGGGCATGGCTTTCTCCTGAGAATTCTGGGAAATCTGAATTTTCCTCCTTGGAGACAGGAGACAATCTCTCTCTCTCTCAACTCCCTATGAGACACTCCACTGACAAGGCCAACTTCCTGTGAGACATCATTGAGCAGAAGCCACATGGACCTACCCTGGATGATTCCCTGGTAACTGGAAGAGGCAAGTAGAGACCCCTGCCAGCACAGAGATGCTTACTGCACCACTGAATCCAAAGACTTCTACCCACTGCTCTGTGATTGTCCTGGATTCTGCATCTTTGCATGTGTTCATGAGTCTGAAGAGGACTTTATAGATTGGTATCGGATGTATGGGTTTGGCTGGACTGGGTTGGGAAGCTTTCTTAATTATAAATTACCCTTTATATAAACTCTCTCTTATATACATATGCATGTTTATGAATTTGTTTCTCTAGTGACCCAGACTAAGACAGTGAGTGAAACTTTAAGTAAATAATTGTTGATATTTTTAAAAATCATATATTTAAACTTCTTTAGCCACAACAAAAACTGTGGCATGTTATAATTCATTATCTCTATATATTAAAGATGAAATAGGTCCACTTTAGTTACTAGTTAGCAATTAAAATGGATTCTAACAAATTTTCATTTGTCAAAATACATGGAAGTAGTTAAAATCAGTAGCTTGTAGCACTTTTATCAAAAGTCTCATCATACGCTCTTCAATTTACTTTAAACCCCAAACTACTCCAAAACGTTATCAGAAGTAATCCCAAGCCATCTCCCCTAGACTGGTTCTAGCCTGTCATACTCCTTCAGTTTTCTGCTCAAAGGTACAATTCTTGGTTCTTTAGGTTGAGTTTCTCTGCCTGGTTATGTACTTTCTTCTTTTCTCCTGCTTTCAGTCTCATGTCTATCTGCTAGTTCTTTGCCATCTATCTTGGGGTTAGGGCTGGGGTGGGGACAAGTCTTAACAAAGGTCTACCGAAAGTCATATGAAGTTTTTTAGTTTTTTGGGTTTTTTCCCCCAAAACAATAAGAAAAATCAAATCCAGTCTCTGTTATTTTCAACTGTTAACTTGGATGCTGCTTTATTTTCACAGTCAGAAATGATGAAGCTGAAGCAAGTTGTCAAATATCCCAATTATTGGTACTTCCCATGGCTATAGTTTAAAATATGTAATCCCTATCCTGGTGGCATGGTGGCTAAGCACTGGGCTGCTAACCTCCAGTTCACCACTTGAAAACACCAGCTACTCTATGGGAGAAATATGAGATTCTCTACTCAATAGGGCAGTTTTTCCCATCACCGGGATTCAGAATTGACTCAATGGCAATGAGATATCTCATCCTTACAGATGTTGTCTAATCATTAGCATCACACTTAGCAACACCACCATACATATCAATATCTCATGTTTCATCTTCATCCGCATCATTCTTCTTTCTTTTTTTATGGCATATTTCACAACCACCACGCCAAGCTGGAAGCAAGGATGGCAAGACTTTATCTCACTTACTTTGGACATGCTGTGAGGAGCGACATCAGGGTTGGCAAAGTAGAGGGGCAGTGAAATAGAGGAAGACCCTCCATGAGCTGCATTGACACAGTGGTTGCAACAGTGGGCTCAAGCATACCATTGTTAGGATGGTGCCGGCCCAGTGGGTGTTTCCTTCAGAACCGACTAGATGGTATCAAACAAGAGCAAACACAGCAACAACATGCTCAGTTTCTTGGACATATGGCCTCAATATTTTTTCTCTTAGAAATACTTACTTATACTTCCATTTACATATGAGTAAACCAAGATGGAAAAAAATCAAGTGATTTACCAACAGCAGAAAGGCAATAAAGAACAGAGTTGAGGCTTGAACTCTAGTCTACTTAGTTCCAAATTTAGTTTCAAACATCTTCTCTATTTCATACAAAAATACCAAATGCATTGATATCAAGGCAATCCTACACATGACAATGCCATGTGTTATACAGCACAACGGCTCTGCAGGGTTTTCTTGCCTGTGATTTTGTAGAAGCTTACTGCCAGACCAGAAGGTCACTTCACTGACGCTTGGATTAGTGTGGCCAACTTCCAGATTATCAGTCAACCAGATAACCTTTGCCCCATCTGGAGACTCTCATATAAATAAGGCATGGATGGCCAAATTTCTTCAAAGCAATTCTCTGGAAATTAGCAAGTAATTTGATTTCAATGATTAAACTTTTATGGTAAAACTGAACAATAGTGGGAAGTTTTCATTAAATGGCAAGTCGGCGAGGATAGAAGGAGATTCACGTCGTACAAATACAGAAGATGACATGTTATGTTTGAAATCATTTTCAATAACCTTGTTCTTGAAAGCATCACCACAGAGTACCGAATAATATTCCACCCCCTCCTGTAGCCACCCCAATGATGTTCACACCTTCATTCTTGGAGCATGAGGATGTGTCCCTTTACCCCGTTAAAGGGTCTTGGAAGATGTGTCTGAACTATCGGTCTTGAGATATGACATTTATCCTGGATGATTTATATGGTCACAATTAAATTAAAGGAGTCCTGTCAAGGCAGAGTCTAGTCAGAGCAGATTCTACAACAGACGCAGATTAGGGAGAGAGGCGGTTTCAAGGTGGAAAAGGACCATGAGGCAAGGAATGTGAGTAGCCTGGGATAGTTGGAATAGGAGAGGGAAATTAATCAGGAACATGGCCCTCATTTCAGATTTCTTACCCCCGGACAATGAAAAAATAAGCATATGTTGTTTTTAACCACTTAACTTGTTGTAGTTTGTAACTTCAGCAAGAAAACGGATACAGTATTGAAATTATACAACAATGGAATATTTGGGCAAAAACTTGGTAAATTCCCATAGCTATACTTTGATTATAAGTTATCACAATGATGAAAAATCATGCTGTGTTTGACCCATAATTATTATAGTGAATAATGTTGAAAATTCATCTTGTTTGTCATTCAAATATTCCAAATGAAGCTTTTAAATACAGTTATCAAGTTGACCAATTTAGCATTAAAATTAAGGTCTTTGACTAGCTCTTTCTTCTGGTGTTCCAAAGTAGGGTAGTTGTAAACTTCAATGCATGTATCCAGTCAAGTCAATTTTCCTATATTAACAAGTGACTGTCAATAAGAAGAATATCATTAGATCACTATTCAAATATTTACGAACCTTTTACAAATCTTTACAAGACGATGTCATTTCACACACCATTTATCATCTAAGTGAATACCTTGATAATAAACAAAACAAAGCAGCAACATCAAGAAAACAATTTTAATTCATGGCAACTTCATGGCTTTCCATGCTTGTGATTCTTTGGTAGTACGTCATCCATTATTTTTCCAGGTGTCTATAGGGGAATGCTGATCCCAGGAACCTTACTAACAGCTGAGCAGTTACGTAGATTTGCCACCCAGAGATTCCAAACCCACGGGGTATGAGACCAGTACTGCCTTGTAGATTGCTGAACCCAGTTCAGTTCCTGAATGAAGACAAGACCGTGACATGTTTTAAATAAATAAGTAATTGGTTGTGTGTGTGTGTGTGTGTGTGTGTGTGTGTGTGTGTGTGTGTGTAGGGGGGGTATGTTTCTTTTGAAGAAGGGAGCAGTGGAATCTGACATCACACTATCTAAACTTGTTGGCTTTGATGATGACAATTCTAAGAAAGGAGAACGTAAAATGGAAATAGAGAACGCTTTTAGAAAGAAGATGGAAAGGACATCATGAGCTTTGGATGAGAGAAGATAATGAGTTTTGTTTGGGACTAATTGAAACTGAGATAAGATTGAAACACCTAGTTTGGGTTGTCTGAAATGTAGGTGGAAATGTGAAGCAGCAGGTGCAGACCTGGGATTTAGAGATGTAGGCTCCAGATCGATGACTGAAGCTCGACCACTGGGTAATGGAAGCAGCTATAGTCGTTCAAGAACATGGTCCTTACTCATTGTGCATGACACAAGTTCATGGTACAACTAGACATGCCCTGCGGATCCAGCAAGTATCTAGAGACTGAGTGCCCTCGGAGTTCCAGAGAAGTCTATAGAGCCATGCTTTACATGAGATCCCCTACCTTACTTCAGTTCCTAGTTTCAATGGGTTTGCTCAACAGTTTGGGAACAGAGTTGCATGACTATTTATAGATCCACATGTTTTTGTGGGTTTTTTGGTAACTATTATAAAGGGCACTGCTACAACAAGCGCAATGCACTTACCAGATATTGACCAGGATTCAAAGAGCTGTGACACAGAGCCAGGCTCACTTTTTCTTACAGGAGTTCCATTTTCAAATCCTTGTACTTCCAAAGTCTTAACATACTCACTCTTTAGAAGCAGCCATTTAAAAAAAGTATTCCATACAACCCCAAAGGCAATTCCGCTGTTCAACCCTCCAAAGACTTTTCTGACACTGTTCTCATGACAAATACATAGTCTTACCAACTACAGGGTCCTTTGTCAGAAAGGTTCTTTCCCAGATCCACCAACGAGTCTTCCCTCCAACAGACTGCTAGGTCTCAGTGAGGTCTTTTCTGACAAGATACTTGTTTTCTTCAACCTCTTGTATTTGCCGTTATAGAATTTCCAACAAACATATATAGATGTTTCCCATCTTTCCCCAAAGGAATATCAAGACTGGGAGGTGGAGTGACACAGTGGCTGTCGGAACAACGACGAGGATGGCACAGGGCTGCGTGGTGTATTGCTCTGTTGTGATTAGGGTCATTATCGGATGGACCTGCCTCAATGGCACCTAAGAGCAACAAAACCCACAGACTCTGTTCATTTATGCTCCTTTCTATATTTCGATGCAAAGGATAGCATTTGTCATATCTGTCAATAGAAGGGGACTTCAAAAACTTCCTGGGAAAATTCGAACTAAATGAATCTTCAGCTAGATGCTAAGTAGCACACTTTTGCTACACAAACCACTGCTTCAAATGAGTTCATAATGAAGGCTTATACTTAAATATTCTGTACCAACCCAGCCAGCCAGGGGTCGTAGTTTTGTGTTTGATCTTTCTCTAATGCACAATATCTAATTCTATCGTGCTTTTCTCATAAGTGATTTATGGCTCTCTGGGCATAGGTCTGTTACCTGCTATGAGCCTGAGTTTCATCATCTGAAAAATTCATAACACCATTTCTCTCATGGAGTGTGATAAATGAAGATAAATGAGATTACAAAGGTATGGTGCTTGGCATGGGCTCTTGACTGTTCCTCAATTAATGCTACTTAATATTTTCAACTAGGCTTAGGCTCTTGAAGAGCCAGCGTCTTAAGTGTGGCATTGAGGACATGGATCACATTGTTCACAGAGAGATTGCTGATAAGATTCAAATGATTGATTGCCAGTGCCATACATCCCAAAGATGGGCCTGGGTATATTTTCCTTGTGACAATAATTGCATATCCCCCAGTAATTGCAGAAGAATTAGAGCAAGGAGAGATTGTGTTTCCATTTTGTGCCTAGACTCTGTTGTTGTTGTTAGATGCCACGCAGCCAGTGCTCTCTCAAAGCAGCACTATTTACAGGAGAACGAAACAGCACAAGTTTCGTACCATCCTCACAAAGGATCTTGTATTTGAGCCCATTGTTGCAGCAGCCATGGTGTCTCATTGGGGACCTTCTTCTTTTTTGCCGTCCCTCCACTTTAATAAGCCTGATATCCTTCTCCAGGGACTCATCTCTCCTGACAACATGTCCAAAGTACCTGAGACTAAAGCTCACCATTCCTGCCCATGAGGAGCATTCAGGCTGTACTTTTTCCCAGAAGGTTTTTGTTGTTCTTGTTCTTGTTGCTGTCCTTTTGTCATCCAATGGTGCTTTCAAGAGTCTTTGCCAACATCAGAGTTCAAATGTATTGATTTTTCCTAAGTCTTCCTTATTAATATCCGACTTCCGCCTATATACAAGGTGATTGAACATACTGTGGTGTGGATCCAGTGTACCTTAGTCCTCAAAATGATGTCCTTGCTTTGCAACACTTTAAAGAGGCCTTGTGCAGCAAATTTATCCAGTGTAATTCCTGCTTTGATCTCTTGACCACTGCTTCCGTGAGCATTGGTTGTATATCCAAGCAAGATGGAATCCTTGATAACAGCAACCTTTTTTTTTTTTTTAGTTTATCATATGTTACCTATTGGTCCAGTTGTGAGAATTTTTGTTTTCTCTACATTGAGTGGTACTGAGGGGCGCAATCCTCGATCATCAGCAGGTGCTTTAAGTCTCCAGTTATCAAGTATTTGTATTGCTCCAATTTATTTAAGGATCCCTGGTAGCATAGTGGGAAATTTGAAACCACAAGCTAGCTGCTCCATAGGAGAAAGGTTAGGCTTCCCATTTCCTTCAAGAGTTGCAGCCTTGGATACTAACAAGGACAGTTCTACTCTGTCCTACTGGATCACGATGAGGTGAAATTGACTTGATGACGATGATATGGGTTTGCATTTGGGGAACAATTTTATGTGATTCCAACTTTTAGGCCTACTGATATTTAATCTCAACCTCAAACACAATAATTATCAGACTCTGTGCTTAAAGTACTCCCATGGTCATGGGGGAGTGGTTTGGGGAGAGGAGTGGATTAAGTGTCTGGCTTCTAAAAGTAAAGTTGCCAATTGAAACACACAAGTTAATCCACGATAGAGGCTAGGACCACCAGTGTCGATAAAGTTTACAATTTTGGAAATCTCCTGGGGCAGTTTCATTATGTCCTATAAGGCTGTTCAGGATTGAATAGCATGCCACATCATCCTTGAATGACAGGGGAAAAAATTAGAGAAGACCCTCTTTGACTCAAAGGATCAACCCACCAAACCGAATCCCAAAGGGATCAAGTCCATTTCGACGCATAAGCACCACAAGGATAGACTCGAACTGCCCCATTAGGCTTCCAAAGCTGTGCATCTTTACTGACGCAACCACCACACTTTTCTCCTGCAGAGAAGCAGGTGGGTTGGAAGCACTGGATTTCTAATGAAAAGCCATATGCTATAACCGGTGCACCAGACTCAGAAGGCAGGAGATAAAAAAATCTGAGCAAATAAGAGAGAACATTTTGAGGAAGACTGGAGATATGCCACAAAGTTTCTGGCTTGC
The DNA here is from genome assembly GCF_050624435.1 of Tenrec ecaudatus. NCBI lineage: Eukaryota > Metazoa > Chordata > Mammalia > Afrosoricida > Tenrecidae > Tenrec > Tenrec ecaudatus. The sequence goes on from NC_134532.1 coordinate 203,866,861, forward strand.
CATATGATAAAACAACCAGGGTCTGAGATCCTGGGACAAAAATATTTATTAGCCACAAACTACTGTAATCTTGACTATGAAGCTAACCCTACATTATTTTAGGAGCCCTGGTAACATGGTCTGAGAAAGAGGCACAGTTCTTGAACCCACAGGGCTAGTTCTACACTGTCCTGTCAGTTCACGTGAGTCCCTGGTGGCACAAATGAATTTCACTCAACTGTGAACCTAAAGGTAAATGCCTGGGTGACATAGTGGCTGTCAGCTGCCAAATGAAAGTCCAGGGATTTGAACTCTTCAGTTACTCGATAGGCGAAAGATGTGTCCATCTGCTTTTTAAAAGATTACAGGGTTAGAAGCACTGTGGGGCAATTCTTTTCTGTCCTGTAGGGTTGCTGTAAGTCAGTATCTACTCAGTGACAGTGGGTTTTGCTATTAACCTAAAGGCCCTAGAGATGTCCTGGTGAAGGTGCCCAGCCACTAACTGGAAGATCTGCAGTTTGAGCCAACCAGGGGCTCCTCTGGAGAAAGATCTAGATAGCCCGCTTCCAAAGACTTACAGCCCTGAAAACTCAAGGAGACAGTTCTGCTCTGTCCTATTGGAGGTCTATGTATCACAATTGACTCAAGGGTATTGGGTTTGGTTTGGCATTCACTTAGAAGTAGGTAGCTAAAAGCCATCCAGCAATGCTAAGGTAGAAAGAGGAGGGTATTTGCTTCCCGAAAGATGACAACCTGCAAAACATAGGGTTAATACCCAGGGCTGACATGACTGACTTTGAATAGACTTTGTTTTCCTTCAGACTTGCTGTCACGAGAGACCGATTGCTGCTTGGAAAAGTAGCATTACTGTTATCGTTGTTGTTGTTGTTGTTAGGTGAGCTGACTCACAGCAACTGTGTGCCCAACAAATGCAAAAACTGCTATTTCTGTGCACGTTGGTTGTAGGTGAGAGTAAAATGAAATCAGTGGACACTTCCTCTTTGCTTTCTTTGCGTGATGCTGCCAGTTGGCCCAGTTGTGAAGATTGTGGCTTTCTTCTTCTGTAAACCTCGGCACAGGCAGTCCTGCTGACTAGCATTTGTTCCAGGCACCACCTTTCCTGAAATGCCTGCTTCTTTTTCACTTGCTTCTCTTTCAGCTAAAGTATGTCTTCAACTATTTTCCCCTTGTGCAGCTATGTGGGTGGTTTCTTTTTCTATGGCTTTGCATTATTTTTGAATGCCTGCCTTTTGACTTTATGTAGCAATAAAAACTTGCCGCGTATAAAACCGTACGGGTCACAATCGTTTCCCTCAGCACCATTGGTTGGTTGTTTCTCCAGTCCTTCCTGAGGTTAATAGGAGAAGCGCAGAGCAGCCTGATTACATCCCTTTTAGCCTCGTTTTATGTTTCTTTTTCTTTTGCACAATGGAGGATAGGATTTCCCCCTACTATTGTAATTAAAATTTATCTACATGAAATGTCTAGATGTGTTATTCCTTTTATGAATCTTGCCTCAGATGCTCTGATCCTTATTTATCTACTGTCTCATGAAATATTTTTATGATCTAGAAATGTCTTCAAATGTGTAGTTGCTTATTCATCTGTTCAGTTGCCTGCTTTCTCTAGAGGCCCGTATCGTGGCCTGGGGTGACATCTTCTCTCTCTCTCTTCTGCATCTGTCATTGTCTTTCCATGATTTCATCATTATAAGCTCCCAGCCTCTCAATGGCATAATACTTCCTATCCTGATTCAGTGCCCTCTTTTACAGTTTCTCTCTTCTGCTTTTCAGTGTACATTTTATTTTAATATACATATCTTTAATGTTATCTTTCTTACTTTACTTCCAAATTATCTTGGCTTGTTGACTCTGTTTGTTACCCAATAATCATCCTATACTACCATGCCTGTGGCTCAGTGGTTATTTACTATGAAGCTAACCAGAAGGCCAGCAGTTCTAAACAACCAGCTGCTTCTCAGGAGAAAGAGGAGAATTTCTACTCTCATAAAGATGCAAAATCTTGGAAAACCACAAGGGCAGTTCTACCCTATCCTAAAGGTCACTCTGAACCAGAATTCTACCCTATCCTATAGGTCAGAGTTCTACCCTGTCCTATAGGTCCCTCTGAGTCAGAGTTCTACCCTGTCCTATAGGTCCCTCTGAGTCAGCGTTCTACCCTGTCCTATAGGGCCCTCAGAGTCAGCATTCTACCCTGTCCTATAGGTCCCTCTGAGTCAGAATTCTACCCTGTCCTATAGGTCCCTCTGAGTCAGAGTTCTACCCTGTCCTATAGGTCCCTCTGAGTCAGAATTGACTTGGTTGCAGTGAGTTTTTTATTTGGGTTTGACTGTGCTTCCCAAGGAGCCCTGATGGCACAGCAGGTTACAAGTTAGGCTGTCCACCAGGAGATCAGCAGTTTAAAACCAGCGGCAACTCCGTGGGAGAAAGATGAGGCCTTCTAGTCTTGTAAAGGTTTCCAGTCTCAGAAATCCATAGTGATAGTTCTACTCTCGGTGACAGGGTTGCACTGGCCATGGTTTTGGGTTTGAGTTTACCGTGCCTTCATTTTGTATCATTCTTGTAGCTCCTGGCAGCCTTCGTAGAGCTTGTGGGTTCTTGCTTCTCCCCTATGCTGTTGTGCCAGAGTTTTATTAGTTGATCTATATTTGATCTTCTCTCTTGTGTAGGGAATACTATAGAGTAATTTTTCTGATAAGGACAGACTAATTTTTTAGGGGACTAATTGTACCAAATAACTGGTTTACTTCCAACTATTTCAAAAGGTAGAATAAGATCACAGATTGGTGAAATCGTTTCAACAAGCTGATGAAGCTCTGTAGACCAGTATTCATCTCATCTCTGCCAAAGAATTTGGTTAACAGCCACCTGGCCAGCGACCTGGAGGAAGTGTAGACCTGTGCCCATTCCTTAGAACATTGACTCATAAGAAAGCAGGTATTACCCCAAAACATGATTAATATACTATGACAGCAAAATTTTGCTGAAGATAATTCAACAACAGTTGTAACTGTATGTTAGAGAGCTGCCAGAAGGTCAGGCCAGATTCAGAAGAGAACATGGAGTGAGGGATATTATTATTACTGGTGTCAGTGGATCTTGGCTGAAAGTAGAGAATGCAAGGAAGATGTTTGCTTGTGTCTTATTGACTATGCGAAGTCATTGCACTCTGTGGACTGTAACAAACTATGGGTAATCTTGAGAAGAATTGGAATTCCAGAACATTTCATTGTGCCCATGTGGAAATTGTACATGGATCAAAAGGCAGGGGTATGAACAGAACAAGGGGGAGCTGCATGCTTTAAAACCAGGTGGGTGTCTAGGTTGCAAGAGGACATTGACAGGGAGAGGCTGGAAAATCAAGGTCGAAAAGGACATCACTCTTGGTAGAATAGAAGTCCAGTAAAAAAGAGGAAGGCCGTCAGTGATGTGGATTGAAGCACTGGCTGCAACCATGGCCTCAAACACTGCAATTATGAGGATGGCAAAAGACTGGGAAGTGTTTTGTTCTGTTCTACCACGGGCTAGTGTGAGTCTGAACTGACACACCAACACCTAAAAACAACAATCCTCTTCATGATTGCATCTGTCTTCTCAATGATCCTTTAGGCCCTTGTCTCCCTTTGCTCAGAGTTGCACTGATTTCCAAAACTCGATGTTCCTGGTAGAGCTCTGATGGTGTAGGAGTTATGAGTTGGTCTACTAACCACAAGGTCAGCAGTTTAAAACCAATAGCTACTCTGTGGGAGAAAGACCAGAGTTTCTACTCCCATAAAAATTGTAGTCTTGGGAGGCTATAGGGCAATTCTACCCTCTCCTATGGGGTCGCCATGAGTCAGAATTGACTCAATGGCCATGAGATTGCATTGTTTTGTTTGTTGATCTTCCATCTATACTGTGCTCCTCTGATTGGAAAAGAAAAAACAAAAGGCCATTCAGATCTTTACTTCATCCTTTTCTCATGAAGAGCTAAACCAATCCAATTTACCTTCCCTGGTCATCCTAAAATACTTGCTATTTTATGTATGTTCTGCTTCTGAGCAAGAATGCTGAAAGCAAGCAGTGAAGAAGCAACGAGAATTATTTTTCCAGGTAGACAGTGCTGTTTGGGCATAGGAGATGCATCTCAGTCCATACTCCAGTGGTAGATTTTTAAATACACGGGACTATCTGTTTTTAAAATCTCGCAAAATGTACCCAGATTCTGCAAGTAGATTGTTGGTCAGAGTGAGTTTTGAGTACTCTCTTAGAGTTTCTATTTATGCATGTTCTAGTATTCAGGTTATTTGTAGGTTTCTCAGCGGGTAATTGGAAAGACTGCACAGTGGTTACCAGCCAAAGTTCATTTTCCAAGAGAAATCTGATCCAGCGGGGGGGGGGGGGTTGGTGGTGGTGCTGATGAGAGTGGGGCCAGTTTCATGAATGTGGTGGCATTGTAGTTTAATTGAGAGCTTGAGAAATGGGAGAGGCACTTCAGACCACATATGATTATCTGAGTACTGATTAAATGCATGAAAAAACAAGGAAGGAGAGGAATCCCAAGAGATAACTGGAGATATTTAAGGTTTTACCAATATATCTAATTATAATCATACTGTAAGTTAAGAACACACTAAAACAGGATCAGGTTTGAAATGCATAAACATGCAATCCTCATCTCTTCTTTTGATGTGTGTGTATAAAATAGAGCCTTTTCAAGCTTATCTATATTCAGAGTGTACTATGGGGCAATTTGTGGTTCAGTACCCTCTTAAATAAGGGTAAATGGTTCTCTGTCTGTGTGGTTTGGTCAATGGAATTTCTGTAGTTGGATGTATAAGCTATATCTATATCAGCAATTTGAAGAAGCTCAGATGATTTCATTTAATACTTCAAAAATATAATCCTAATCTTCATTTCTTTATGTTCTCCCTTTCTGTTACATTGTTTTATTGACAATCATTGCTTTTTCTTGCTGTGTAAATGATTACTTTACTTAAAAGTCTGCCTAATGCAGTTTGGTAGTCCCAGAATGTTCACACATTAAAAATGGTGACATTAAGTCATATTGCTTTCATTGCAATGGTCGCTAAGAAAACCATAGGCTTAAGCAATACCAACTGTATTTCAATAGACAAATTAATCTTTTCTTGAAAGCCTCATCTAATCTCCCTTGTTCAACAGGAAGGGTTTTTTTTTTTGCCTTGTAGGCATTTGCAATCTTTTGGCAGTAAAGAAGAAATATGATCGTTATAAGTGGAACTCTAGATGATTTTTTTAAAGGAGGAAGGCATAAATGTTCTAAAAATAAGATTGACTCAACTTGAGTGCAAGTTTCAATGGGAATGGATTTATAAAGTATTCATTTAGCAGAAGGAAAAAAAGTACCCCAAAACATTTACTTAAAGCAGGCAGAGATGAGGATTTGGAAACAGTCATGCTAAAACCTTAACTTATTCAAAATTTTGCGTGTAATCTTTCAGACTCCTGACCTTGAACAAAAATCTGTTTCCAGAATTTCTTATCTATTAAGTGTGTTCATTCTTTCTCCCTTCTTTACAAGGTCATTACGAAGATTAATGATGGTTTTACAGGAATAGGTTCTGAGCCACTTCTTTTAACTAGAGAACATGGGTGTTTTACTCTTCAATGAGATTTGTGCAATCTAAAGTAGCCCAGCCAGTTCTGCTGTCAGTTGTCACCTCTCACTAGTCAGGGAGGCTCAGGGAAAGCTGTTTGGGAATGCCTTCCCAGTTTGCAACAATTTCCTGAATATGATTTCAAAAAAAGTCACTGTCCTTAATTACTCAATGGGGTGTTGTCTGCCTGTTATATTCATCTCCCAGCAATCCACAGCTAAAGAAGCATATTTGAAGAGACGCCCCAGTGTGCATGGACCATTACCAGCTCCACTACACGGTCTCCAGTGGCAGACACTCGGATATTCTGCAGCAACTTATCTTCAACTCACACGATTTCCAGCAAGCAAGCATCAGCATGAGCCTACTAAACAAACTGTATTTCAGCCTTCTGTGTTGACTCCTAATGCTTCGTAACTCCTAATATTTCATGTGAACTCCTGCTTGAGAAGGTTATTCCAACAGAGCTGTGATACATAGAAGGAAATGCTTCACTATCACATTAAAAGATGGAAAACAGTGTCTTTCTCAAAGTTTTCCATTTGGACTATATTGGATGCAGATGAAAACCAGAAATGGCCTCCAATGTTGCAATTAATAATTGTGATCCAGGCTCTGTGTTAAGTACTGAGATGCAGAAGTTGCTAAAAAAACAGTCATGGTCCTTGTACACGTTACGTTTTTATCCAAGCAGCAAGACAGAGATGATTGACAAGTCATTAAGAGGGTTGAATACGCTTGGATTCATGACTTTTAGGCAGGTTCTGAAGCTTGTGACATTTTGCCACCCTTTTAAAGCAGGGATTTCATTACAAAAAGGGATATTTGCATGAAAAGGGAAAAGTAGAATATATATATAAATTAGCTACCCAATACATCACTAGTTATATTGTTGCTCATTTCTTTGCTGCACTTTCTCTGGTTCTTCTTTATATGACAATGATTTTGGATATTTTTTTGGAAAGAATACTGAAATATAATCCAGTTTTCTTTTAAAATGGTTCTCGGAATCACGCTGACTATTTGGGATGGTGGGCTGCATAAGGTACAATAATTCACACCCAGGCGTCAACCTTTTTCTTTTGCTATGGCTGTGCTGTCAAAACAGAATTTCTCTACCTTTATCCGGCGTCTCATCTGAAATCCATTTGTAGATTATTATCTATGAGGAAGACCAAAATCCATGACCATCATATGCTACATGGCCAGGAAAGTGACTGGAGCTTCTACAGAGCAAGTGATGAAATGATAGGCTTTATAGAGAATAACATGGCTTCAAGGTGGGAGCAAGAATTAGCAATGGCCTGTGATACACAGATGACACAAGCTCTCTTTGTTGAAGGTGAAGAGGACTTTCAGCACTTACTAAAGCCTACAGCTTTTAGCATGGATCGTATCTCCACACGAAGCAAACATTTTTCACAACTGGAATCCTGGTAGCAGAGTGTATTATATATTGGGCTGCTCTCCAGAAGGTCAGCGGTTTGACACCACTAGCTGCAACTTGGGAGAAATAGGAGGCTTCCTACTCCCATAGAGATTTATATTTTTGGAAACCCATTGGACCATTTCTACCATGTCCTATAGCATAGTGACGAGTAAGAATTGCCCCCTTGACAGGGAAGTGAGTGAGTGAATAAGTAGCAATAGGCAACATTATGTTAAATGGATAACAAAATGTGGTTGTCATAGATTTAATTTGTTTGGATCAATATGCATGGAACTAACATCAAATAAACACACCTTAAAATCAAACTAACTGATTTTGGTTGATTCCACCTTATTGGGATCCTACAGGTCGGAGTAGAACAGCCCCTGTGGGTTCCCTGAGATGGTAAATCTTTATAGGAGGAGACTAATTTTTCATTCTCAGAGTGGCTGGGATTTTAAACTGCTTACCTTGTGGTTAGCAGCCTAACACATAAACCACCCCTTCCCCAGGGGTTCTTCACATGGAAGAAGCAGTCAAGAGATCAAAGGATACATTATATTGGGTAAAAGTCCTCTTAAAGCCACATGAAAAAGCAAAGATAACACTTTCAGGATTGGGAATCACCTGACCTAAATCATGGATGTCATTACCCTTGGGCCCCTAATTAAGGCCTAAGGGAGTTACTGCTGCTGCTGCTGCTGCTGCTGTTATTGCTGTTGTTAGGTTCCCTCTACTGGTGCCTAGTCAGAGAGACCCTCCCAATTTCCAATAGAATGAAACACTGCTTGGTCCTCTGGCATACTCAAAATCTGTTCTTTTTGAGCCAATGTGTCAATCCACACCTTTCATTCACCAAGGATGCTGCCCCCCACCCCTGGGACTAGTCCCTTTTGATAATGTCCAAAGCATGTGATGTGCAGTCTTGATATATTGTTGTCACGTTGAGTTGGTTATCACTCAGCCGTGCGCCATCACAACCGTTCTTCAGGTTGAACCCACTGTTGCAGCCATTGTCTTAATCCATCTTGCCAAAGTGCTTATTTTTTTCTGCCCCTCTACTTTATCACGCATGATATGAGTGATTGAGTGAGTGAGTAAGTAGCAATAGGCAACATTATGTTAAATGGATAACAAAATGTGGTTGTCATAGATTTTATTTTGTTTGGATAAATATGCATGGGATTAAAATAAAATAAACACACCTTAAAATCAAACTCGCTGATTTTGGTTGATTCCACCTTATTGGGACCCTACAGGTCAGAGTAGAACAGCCCCTGTGGCTAGTGTTTCTTGGCAACATGGCCAGCGTATTGAGACAAAGTCTCTTCATCTTTGTTTCTGGGGAGCATTCAGATGCAACTTCTTCCAACATAGATTTGTTTGTTTCCTTGAAGCTGGCATCTGTCATTACCAGCATAGTATGCCATATGATTTTCTGATTAAAATGCCCAATACCAGTTCATTTCAATGCATAGAATGTTGATCTTTATGCTCACAACTCCATTTTTTTCTAGATTACCATATATACTCAAGGATAAGCTGAGTTTTTCTCAGCACATTTTTCTTCATTTTTTTTGTGGTAAAATTCAGTGCCTTGGGTTGGCTTAAGCTCTAATATGTACGGTAATATCTCTTATAGTCTAAATTCTGATTACTAATTTATGTTTGTAGCTCTTTCCTCTCACTTTGCGCCATCTCATCAGCAAATGAAGGACCCCAAAATTCTACCCTTGCAGGCTTATGGTCAACCTACTTTGAGAAGGAAGCTCTTCTGCAATCATGTTTTAAGTAACTTCCGGTTTGAGGAACTCATTTTTTGTCACTATCTCTGACAAAGTTCTGCTGCTATTCATGAAGTTTTTCAATGTCTGAAAGTATTCTGATTCTATCCATTAGTTTTCAGTGGCTAATTAGTTACATATTTGGACATGTAGGACAAGTCCTTGGAGAACATCATTTTTGGTAAAGTAGAGAGACATGTCAGAAATTTCTTCTCCAGCTTTTAAAATATTGTTGATGATCTTTTCTTTCCTATTCCTTAGCTTCATTTTTATCTTTGTTATCATTATGTCCTTTTTTCTGTTTTGTTTTTTATTGTTCATGTTAGATTTCCCAGTTTATGAGCCCAGAGGAGGGGATGCCTAGAGACAATAGCTGATGTAATGTTTATTGAGGAATGGCGTTAGGGCGGATCAGGGGAATTGGGAAAAAAACAATGAATGCCGGAGGGGGAGGGAGCTCTAGAAAGGATTGTGATGGCATATCTACAACTCTTTTTAAAAGTGACAAAGCAATGGAAGTGTATGATATATGAATTTTATATTAAGAAAACTACTAAAAAACAAAAAAGAAAGAAACCAATGTTGACCAATGGTTACCATGGGAGAAGGAGGAGGAGTTTTTGCTTAGAGGGCATTGAGTTTAATGTTAATGATGGTGTAATAATTTGGAAAAGGACATCAATAATGGTTTGACAACAGAGTTTAATAAATGGCATTAGATTATACGTGTAGAAGGGGCTGAGTTGGAGAATGTCTTATAGTGTATATTTTTGCCACAGTTAAAATATCATTACACTAATAATGAGTGCAAGGAAAAAAGAAAGGGATCGTGATAATGATTGTACAACTCTTCTGGATAAGATCGAACTATTGAATTGTATGATATGTGGAAGAAATGCCAATAAAATGTAAAAAAAAAAAAAGAGTGGCAGCAATAAAAAAGAAAGGCCCAGAAGGAGATGGACTGACATCGTGTCTGCCACAATGGGCTCAAATATAGGACACCAGATGAGGATGGGGCAGCAGCAGGCTGAGTTTCATTCTGCTGTACATGAGGTCTCCACGCATCAACATCGACTTGATGGCACCTCATAAAAACAATTCCTCCGAAGCCTCCAAGAGCCCATTCTTCTTTGTCGTGTGTTCTTAGTTTGGAAACCTGTTCACTTTGGGTGACTCGGATGGCATTTGAAACAGTGACATACTTTAGAGCATCACGTGAACAAACAAGCCACCACAGGATGACAGACTGACTTTCAGTCGTTGGAGTCTAGACCTTCTCACTTCTAAGGAACATCTTGGCTGTACTTCTTCCACAACTGATAGCTATGTTCTTCTGACAGTGCCTGATGCTATCAGTATCCCTCATGACCACCGTGATTCAAATGCATCAGTGCCCCTTTAGGCTGGCTTTTTTTGTTGTTGAACGATCACATGCCCCTCAGGCAACTGAAAATACCATGGTTTGAGGAATGCCAAGCACGTGCTTACCTTTTTGGTTTTTTACATACCGGGTCATTGAATATTTCATGATGATGCTTTACTTTATATTCTGGAGTGACCTTTTAAAAATTTCTGTTCAACTCTTTTACTTCATTATTTCTTCTATTTCCATTAGTTTCTGTTGGTTCAAGAGCAAGATTCAGAGTATCTTCTAACACTCCCCTCAATTGGTTTTCTTTCCTGTTTTATTTTGTTTGTTTTGTTTTTAAATCATTTTATTAGGGCTCATACAACTCATAACAATCGATACATACATCAATTGTGTAAAGCACACTTATGCATTTGTTGCCCTCTTCATTCTCGAAATTCGTTTTCTGCTTGGGTTCCTGGAATCAGCTCCTCATTTTCCATTTTCCCTCTCCCTCTCTCCCTGCTCCCCCGCTTCCTCATGAACCCTAATAATTTATAAATTATTATTTTATCTTATCTTATACTAACCGGTGTCTCCCTTTACCCACCTTTCTGTTATCCATTCCCCAGAGAGGAGGTTATATGTAGATCCTTGTGGTTGCTTCCCCCCTTCTACCCCTTTCCCTCCCGGTATCGCCACTTTCCTGTCTTTTTAATGGTGTTTTGCTTTCTTCTTGTATACTATTTTTGATGTCAACATTTCCGGTGTTTGTTCATTATGCTCAACTTGTCAAATCTGTTGAGATGGTTTCTACTTCAGGTGGGAAGTACTGACGGTCATATTCTGGATTTCATGTAGTTTACATTTATTTTCTTTAGCTGCAACTTGAATTTGCATGTGAGCAAATGATGGTCCATTTCACAATTGGCATCTAGCCCTGTTTTGGCAGATGACTTTGACCTTCTCCATTTTCTTTTCCCACACGAGCATTCCTGTGGATTGCATTTGACAGGGTCTAGGTACATAGATGCTGTTTATGTTGTCAGGGAAAAAGGGATCTGCATTGAAGAAGTAATTGGTCTTGAAAAATTGTACATGTCATCATTATCAATAGCATATTTTCCAATTTCTGATTCTTCCTCTGTTTACAAATTTTGAATCCAATCGTCAGCAATGCTTGGTGCATCTTAATTGCATGTTTTATCAATTTCAGATTTAAGAAGTTGTTATAATTATTCAATTTCTTCATCATTGACTTCAGTGTTTGGTGTGTGAATTTGAGACTGGTCATACGTTCAGCTCTTCCCTGTTTGAGTATAAATATTATCATAGCCAGCATTAAGCTTTAAAATATGTCTTCAGATGTTTTTTTACTTTGCTGATCATTGCATTGTTATTCCCCTTGAATTTGTCATTCTTGGAATAGTGAACCATATGATAGTGTGATTTCAAATGGCCCAAACCAGCCCAGTTCAGCTCCAGAATCCCTGGGATATTGATTTTTATACATTTCATTTTGTATTGGATGATGTCCAAGTTCAGTGGATCCATACTTCCTACATTCTACAGTCAGATTATTATTAGATGTTTGCAACTGTTTTTTTTTTCTGGTGTTCTTTTTTCTTTTTTTTTTTAAACAATTTATTGGGGCTGATACAATTCTTTTCACAGTTCATACATATACATACATCAATTGTATAAAGCACATCTGTACAGTCTTTGCCCTAATCATTTTTTCTCTTTTCTTCTTTTACATTTTATTAGGGACTCAAACAACTCTTACCACAATCCATACATATACATACATCAATTGTATAAAGCACATCCATACATTCCCTGCCCCAATCATTCTCAAGGCATTTGCTCTCCACTTAAGCCCCTTGCATCAGGTCCTCTTTCCCCCCCCCTCCCTCCCCATTCCCCCCTCCCTCATATGCCCTTGGTAATTTATACCTCGTTATTTTGTCATATCTTGCCCTATCCGGAGTCTCCCTTCCCCCCTTCTCTGCTGTCCCTCTCCCAGGGAAGAGGTCACATGTGGATCCTTGTAATCAGTTCCCCCTTTCCAACCCACTCACCCTCCACTCTCCCAGCATCGTCCCTCACACCCTTGGTCCTGAAGGTATCATCCACCCTGGATTCCCTGTACCTCCAACCCTCATATGTACCAGTGTACAGCCTCTGTCCTATCCAGCCCTGCAAGGTAGAATTCGGATCATGGTAGTTGGGGGGAGGAAGCATCCAGGATCTGGGGGAAAGCTGTGTTCTTCATCGATACTACCTCACACCCTAATTAACCCATCTCCTCTCCTAAACCCCTCTATGAGGGGATCTCCATTGGCCGACACTTGGGCCTTGGGTCTCCACTCTGCACTTCCTCCTTCATTTAATATGATATATATATACATATATACACATACATATATACATATACACATACATACACACACTTATATCTTTTTCTTTTTTGCATGATGCCTTATACCTGGTCCCTTGGGCACCTTGTGATCGCACTGGCCAGTGTGCTTCTTCCATGTGGGCTTATTTACTTCTGAGCTAGATGGCCGCTTGTTCACCTTCAAGCCTTTAAGACCCCAGACACTATCTCTTTTGATAGCCGGGCACCATCAGCTTTCTTCACCACATTTGCTTATGCACCCATTTGTCTTCAGCGATCCTATCATGGAGGTGTGCAGTCAATGATATGATTTTTTGTTCTTTGATGCCTGGTAACTGATCCCTTTGGGACCACTCGATCACACAGGCTGGTGTGTCCTTCCATGTGGACTTTGTTGCTTCTGAGCTAGATGGCCGCTTGTTTATCTTCAAGCCTTTAAGACCCCAGTCACTATCTCTTTTGATAGCCGGGCACCATCAGCTTTCTTCACCACATTTACTTGTTCACCCACTTTGGCTCCAGCCGTTGTGTCAGGAGAGTGAGCATCATGGAGTTCCAATTTAATAAAAGAAGGTATTCATGCATTGAGGGAGTGTTTGAGTAGAGGCCCAACCTCCCCCGAAAAGAATTTGTTCCAAAGGACGACGTTGACTCTGCAGCTCTGGGAGATGGACATATTTGATCAGAGCACACGGGAGCAGATGAAGGGGCAGGAGGAGAGAGTGGAGCACAGCCTGGCCCACCAGGCCATGATGATGATGTTCCTGAGTAGAGCAGCCAGTCCACAGAGAGAACAACATGGCTGGCCCCACTATGAGACATGATGCCCCTCAGTGACTAAGGGTGATACAGGGGACAGCACCGGAGACACAGTGTGGGAATTGCACCTGACCTGATCCCACCACACCGAGGCAAATCACTGGGGGAGTGCAGCGGAACAGCAAGGGAATGGAGTGGCAAGGTCCCCAGGGAATGCTGAAAGTGGACTTTGGGGCCAGGGCGTGGTGCCCCAACAGACTGGACTGAAAAACGCTCCTAAGGGCCAGCAAATGATCCCGGAACTAACTACAAGCTTTTCTCTTGTGAACTGTTTTGTTCTGTTCTTTGTCAGTGGTTTGTTTTTGTTGTTTTGTTGTCTGGTTGTACACTGTTGCTTTGTTTTCCTCTGTCTAGTTTTCGTGCATGTTAGTGACTCCACAGGTCTGTCTGAATAGGACAGGCTGGATGAACTATCTGGAGGAAAAACAACGGGACCGACAGTTCTGGGGGGACTTGGGGTGGGGGGGTAGTGGGGGTAAGGAAGTGGTGTTAACAAACCCAGGGACAAGGGAAAAACATGGGACCCCAAATGGTAGAGAAGGGGGAGTGACAGGCCTGGTGGGAAATGATCAAGAGTAAGGTTGCTTAGAGAAGAGGTATACTCTAGCCCAGGTGGCGATGAAGCATGGTAGTAAGGCAGGAGGAAAGTCAAGGGAGATGGAGGAAAGAGCTAGGAGTCAAAGGGCATTCATGGAAGTCTAGACAAAGACATGTACATGCAAATATATATAGGAGGATGGAGCAACTGGTTTTTTTTCATTTTGAGTCATTCCCAATATCAATCTTCCACCTACATCATTAAGATTGAGTAATTTTAACAATGTCTATAGTATTTTTGTCAAATCAGTCTATATGGTATAGGAATTGAATTTTGTCCCCCAGTAGTATAGTTTGTAAACCCTAATCCTATGGATAAAATCACAGTTGAGAATAAGAATTTCTTTGTTATATTAATGATCCCATTATCAATGTTGAATATGTTTCAAACCAATCACTTCTGAGATATAAAAGAGGCCGTTTAGTCACAGAAGCCTAGACTTGCAGATGGGAGAGGATAAATACCACATCGCTTAGTGATTTCCATGAAACTGAGGGGCAAAAACTAAGAATATTCAAGGGCCTTCCTCCTTAGCCTCTTCCTGTAGCTGTAGTCCTGATTTTGGACTTTTGGTCTCCTAAGCTGTGAGGAGCTAAATGTCCTGTTTGTTGAAGCCTCCACCTTAGGGTATTGCCATTAGAGTCCTCGGGGATAGCTTAGACGTATGGACATTGATAGAGAAGGTTGTTCATGCAAATGAACAGTCATCACTTCTCTGGTGGGGTGAGCCTGGGGTGGTACCCCAGAACACACAAAGCACTTCGTAGAACGGCATGCCCCTGCACAAGCTTTCGACAATTTTAATGATGGTGAAGAAGATGAAAGTGAACGCTGCCATAATGCACATTTAACAATATTTGTTCCATTATTGTAGGCCTTTATTATCTGAAATGTGAACACAGTAATAGATGTCATCTTGATTTATACTCTAGGACAAGTGAAATAGTTGCATGTCAACCAGGATGAGATATATAGAATGTGTTAAACCAATCTTGTCATTTAATTTCTGATGAATTACGAGTGATCACCCTTCCTGAAATATGTCACTTTGTTCAAATAGCACACCAAGTATTGTAGTTAGAGCCCGTATGAAATTGCTGTCTAAATGTATGCCCAATTTAACAACTGTCAAAGTTATCAACACCTTCCAACATCCATTACCCAAAGGAAGCCCTTTATGCATTAAAGACAGAAGTGATTATCAAATGAGGGAGGAAGGAAATGCCCTTTGGTGTGCCTTATAAAACGAGCAAAGGCAATAGTTTGGAAAGAAGGCATTTTTATGGCATGGGAATACATAGTATAAATTTGATGTGACAATAAAATACAAAAAAAGATTGAGAGAAGCAAGAAAAATACTTCCTTACTCCCCACACACGAACAACCCCCTCACTCCAAACCATAAAACCCATAAAATATCCAGCAGGTGTTTTAAAGTTTTAATTATATTAATTACAGACATACACTTTCTAATATCAGAAAGGCTGGAAAGGGGCAAGCGAGGATGTGTTGACCCAATGGCACGTGCAATATTTGAAAACAAATCTAAAGCCTTGGGATCAGTGGCATTTTGTTCACAAAGCACCGACCAATCACATCTTTAGTCACTAAATTATTGGACTATTAGATTATAGCTTATTTAGGAGTACTGGGAGAAATTGGGGACAATTAGGGAAAGAAATAAACTATCGTAAATGTTTCAGAGGCAAAGATCTTAGCGTCTTAGGAGGGGAATATGAATGAAATCATTTTTATCAGGAATACTTGAAATTAATACAAATGTAAAGCAAAGCACCTCTACCAATTGATTGAGTTATTTTGAATTATATTAAACTTAAGTAAATATTTATCAAGTACCTACCCTATCTGAAATTATACTAAATGTCTAGAAAATAAATATAATAATGTTTATACACCTCTCAAACATGTAAATTACTGCATGTTTGATACTACTTCCAATCATCACCTATCTGTCAATTTCACATATGTGGTGGTGTGCAAGTTCGTGTGGTGCTGGAAGCTATGTCATTTCACATACTCACAGGGTCACCCATGGTGAATCATTTTCAGGGGCACTTCAAACTAAGACAGACTAGTTATATTTGACATGAATTTCTTTATAGACTGTGTATAGTTGTATCAGGTTTTAAAATCTAGTTTTTCAATTTCTTTCTTTGAATTGCTCTATTAAATTAAGATAGCTTAAGTCTAGACCTTTATATTTCTTGTCCTCTCTTTTATTTTTTCTGAATTTCGTATCAGTGAATTACTTAAGCATTTTTAAAATTCTTTTTGGAATGATCTACAGTGTGTTTGATTATATCTTTTGGGATGCTTTTAAAGTGATTGTTCCAAGCCTTTCATTGTAGAACATTCACAGTTTACTGGTTTTTACTGGCTCCAATTGAGCATATACTCGTTACTCCCTTACAATCATTACTCCCCTACTTAAAAAAATAATTATCCTACACATTCACGCTATACATATTGAAAACCACATTATGCCATTCTTTATTTACTTTTTCTGCAAACAACAGAGAACTCAGGAGACAAGAGACAGTTTCCTGTTGTCTTTTCTTTCTCCACCCCCTTCCCCCACCCTCTTCCTTCATAAAGTTGCAATATTCTTATGTCGAGTCTTCCTTTTGTGTTTAGAGAACTGCCTTTTGCCATTATTTTGGGGTAGGTCCCCTGGTGATGAATTATTCTATTGTTTTCTTCATGTGATAATGTCTTGATTTCCCTTTATCCGTGAAAGATGCATTTCATTTGGTATTCACTGCATCTGGATTGACCATTCTTTCCTCTCACTATTTGGAAACTTGCGTGCCATTTCCTGAAGACTTTCATGATTTTAGATGAAAATCCTCCATCGTTAAATTTGTTTTGCTTTATACGTAAGCTGTATGTTCTTTCTTATTAAATTTCAATATATTTTCTTTGTCTCTCATTTTCAGAAGTTTTACTAACACGTGTATTGGTATAGATTTTGTGACCGGGTAAGTTTCTGTTCACTTTTGCTGAATTATAGAACAGATGATTTTTAAGATACTTTCTCATTCACACTGTCTTCTTTTGCTATGGTACTTGGATGACATGATTCTTAAATATATTGTCATAGACTCACATTCCCTGCAACTGAAAAAAAAAACTTGTTTTTTCAGCCTATTTTTGATATTCAGATTGAATAGGTTCTGGTGTTCTATTTTTAAGTACACTAATTCTTTACTTTGCCCTCTCCATTCTTCTCCTGAGTCCATATACTAGGCTTACATTTTTATTACTGAATTTTTCAATATAAAATTTCCATTTGATTCTTATTTCTTTTTTTTCTGTAGTGGAGGTTTCTGTTTCTTATTAGCTTCACACATGTTTGCAACAGTTTTTGAAAGCATCTTTATGATGACTACCTCAAATCCTTGTCTGATGATGCTCACATCGCATACCTCAGTGGTACCATATAGCGGTCATCCTTTCTCAATCAGTTTAGTATTATCCCGTGCCTTGTATGGTGAGTGGTGGCTTCTCAGTGTTGGGGGCTAGTGAGGAATTCTGCATCTTATTTACATCTTGGACATTAGCAGACCTCGTCTGACATCACTGCTATGGCAGACAGAAGTGACCACCTTCCTCTTGGCCTCAGTGGATTCCTGGAATGGGGATCTCACATCAGTTCTGGGGGAAAGTAAGGGTTCAGGTTCTCCACAAGACCATCATGATGCCACCCTGCCATTTGTACAATCCTGTTTGTGACAACTTTGTGTCAGTCTTCTCACCGTGTCTGGGAAGAGGAGCTGTAATGTGCTGCTGTTCTTCAGATGGCCCCTAATGATAGTGCTAGGGGTTCCTTCTGTCATCTTAGGCAGTAGGAAGAATTCTGTCTCCCATCAAACTGCTTTTCATTCTGGCCTAGCCAGCAATGAGTCCCTCCATCTCCATAGGCAGGGGGAGGAATCCATTCTCCCCAGTCTTCACTAACATGACTGGAGAGTGCTCCTTAGTGCCCAGTTTGGATGAAAATTCTTGCTTCCTGCTTATATGTCTCTTATACCACACTAACAAAGGACTTGCAAGGAGTGGGCAGTTCAAGTTTTCCCACCTACCGCATGGAGGTGTGATCTTTTCTTAATTAGGATAGCATAGTTCTTTCTAAAAGTTCTCTCTCTCTCTCTCTCTCTCTCTCTCTCTCTCTCTCTCTCTCTCTCTCTCTCTCTCCCTCCCTCTCTCTCTCTCTCTCTCTCTCTCTCTCTCTCTCTCTCTCTCTCTCTCAGCTTCCCCCTTTCTTATCCTTTAGTGGGAGAGGATCTGGTTTTATTGGGGTTTATTTCTATATGTAGTCTCTGTACCATGTGTAAGTATCTGCTTCTTTGTGACACTGTTAGAGAACCATGAGTCAAAGCAAAGTACAGAATAGATCAGTTGGATTGTTCTTTAGGGCCCATTGTGTCAAAGTAGTCTGCTTTTCTTCTCTCCCCCTAACGAATCTTCATATGGTTTTATCAATAATATTCAGAGTTTTCTTAGAACTGTAATTGTCAGGAGGACCAGAGGAGAGAAGCTTTACTCCGTTATTCCAGAAGTACAATATCTTATAAAATTAAAATTCAAGTATTGGTATTTAGTGGCAAGCTCAATAGCTTTGAATTAATTAGATCTTGACTTAAACTCTCTCTCTTCTAAATAACTGGGGGTCCTTTGAATAAGCACACACCATTATGATATTTCCTTTTGTCAATAGAAAAAAAAGTAGAAAACTAGTATCTACTAATCTATGAACCTAAAATGAGGCACCTGATGTAGTCCTCTCTAAACAAGATCACCATGGAGTTGGCAAGCAAATAACCAAAGCACTGCTAGAACAGCTTGTTGATGACACCAAACTGAATTTACTAGACGCATTACAGTAAGGAAGTATGAAATTCCATGAGTGGAAGACTGGCCGGGCCTCTGTGAAGTGGATTATTTTAGAGCTAAGCCTTTGATGGCATGTTAGGAGGGCTGCTTCTATTGGATGTTGGTGGGCATTCCAAAGCTGTCACAGATTGATTTCTCCCAAAGAAGACCAGAATCGCCTGTTGGTAAAGCAAAGCTAGGCTGATTAGCAAGAAGCTCTGGTGGCCCTGGGGGATAAGCATTGATCTGTCACCACGGGGTGATAATTCAAACCCTCAGCCCACTCCATGGAGAACAATGAGGTCATTTGCTTTTGTTAAGATTTAAAGCCTCAGAAACTCTAAGTAAGATTGCATTGGATTTGAATGAATCCAATGACAGTGCGTTTGCTTTGGGGTTTTATTAACCTCCATCCCCTGCCATCTAGACAGTTCAGTTCAATGACAGTCCTGTAGGGGTTCTGAGACTACAAATCTATTTAGGAGCAGGTAACCTCAACTTTCTCCTGCAGAGCTGCTTGTGGGTTTGAGCTGCCAACCTTGCCTTTAGCCACCCAAAGTTTATCTAGCAGCTCCACCAGGACTCGTTTTTAGACTTATTTTAATGAGAGAGTACACAAAGTTGATAGAATCTTAGTTGTTATTGTTGCTATGTGCCACTGGGTCGGTTCCTACCCATAGCAACCTTACGAACAACGGAACGAAACACTGCCTGGTCCTGCACCATAATGTTGCAGCCGCTGTCTCAATCTATTTCTTCAAGAGCCTTCCTCTCTATCACTGCCACTCCTTTACCAAATGTGATGTCCTTCTCCAGGGACTGGTCTCTCTGAAAAACATATCCAAATGATGAATGACAAAGTCTTGCCATCCTTACCTCCAAAGAGCACACTGGCTGTACTTCTTCCAACATAGATCAGGTTGTCCTTTCAGCAGTGCTTGGTACTTCAAATATTCTTTTCCAGAACCTCAAGTCAAATGCATCAAAAAATAAAAATATAGAATTTGGAGCCTGGCTTTATGTAGTTTAATGTGTACCTTTCAGAGTGAAGTTTGGCTGCGATTGAGCCTTTATGACATAATATTTATGATCTATGAGGCAATATCATTTGATGAGCAGCTATCTTGTTTAGGTGATATTTTATTATAATACAGAACTTGATTTTTTTCTTTATTTCTTTCAACTTCAGAAGTGCTGAACTTGTAATTTGGGGGCTTTCTATCTCCAAGACTTTTCACATTTCATTATAATATTCCACGTTGTCTGCTGGAACAGCCTTTTGAAAGTTTCTTAGCTGTTTTACTTCAAAAGTTCTACCAGTGGCCCCTCTACATTCAACAGCAAGGTTCAGACAGCCTATGTTCGATAATTCAGATTGTTTTCTACCTTTCTTTTCAATAACGTTTGCTTTCTTCATATATGTTGTCCTTGATCCCATCCCACAGTTTTCTAGGTCTTCTGGAATTAGTATCAAACTCATCAAATCTGTTCTTCAGATGGTCTCTGAAGTCAGGTGGGATAAGGTGCCCTGGAAGGGCAGTGGTTACCGCGGGTTGCTAACTGAAAGACCACCAGCTGCCCCAGGGAGAAAGATGACATCTTCTACTCAGAGAAAGAGTTCGAGTCCCAGAAAGCCACAGGGGACTTTTCACACTGTCCTATAGAACAGGGATGAGTCAAAACTGACTCTATGGCAGCGAGGTCTTGGAATTCATATTTACATCTACACTATCTTCTAAATATGCTACAAATCTATAATAAAAATATCATCCCACCTAAATATATAAAATAAGTTCAAGGTTCCATTTTGCATTTTAGTTTTTTTTTTTATTGTCTTCAGGTTCAACCTGAATTTACATATGAACAATTGAAGATCTTTTCAGGGTCAGACTCTGGCTTCATTTTGACTGCAATTGATCTTCCCATTTCTTTCCACAATATGGTCAGCTTGATTCCAGTGTGACTCACTTGGGGAGAGCAATGTTGTGTAGTCACTGCTTGTATTGTTGAAAGACATATTTGCAATGAAGAATTCATTGGTCTTGCAAAATTCTGTCATGTGATATCCAAGTTCCTTTCTGTGTTAGGCCAGGTTGACTAGATAAACAAATCCAGAGATAATCATAAATGTATAAAAAGGGTTTTATATCAAGACGCTATTATATATACCAAGGAATCATTATACTGCAGTGTAACTCAAGTCCATAAGTTCAACACTAGCCTATAAGTCCCATAGTAGTCCATAGGTCTCTCTTCAGACTCCCACAGCCACATGCTATGATGCAGAATGCAGGCAGATCACAGGCTGGTGAGTGCAATGTCATGTGGATCCAATGGTGGTGGCTCTGGCAGCAATCAGGCTTTGCCAGCAGGAAGGCGAAGGCAAAGAGAAGGAGGTTCCCAGGATCTTCTTATGGGAAGGATTCGCCCACATGGAGTCACCATTAGGCTGTGACCTCACTGAGAAACTAAGCTCCACCGATACACTTTTATTTATCTTCAAGTTGACATGAAATTATGCCATTGCCACACTTTCTATCATAAAATCCGTGCTGCCCAATTGCTGTTGATTCTTCTTTGGTTCCAGCTTTTGCATCCCAAATACCAATCAATGCATCTTGATTGCATGTTTGAAAATTTTAGCCTGAAGAAGTTGGTAGAATTCTTTAATTTTTTTCGTCATTATCTTTTGTGATTAGTATATACTTTAATATTTATGAGCTGGTGTCTCTTGTAGTTTAATAGATATGATCCTATCACAAATAGCATTGTACTTCAGTATGGGAAAGTGAGGCCCTGGAAGGAAGTTTATGCAGTGTCTTCCAAGCACTCTGACGATGGGCTTGGCACACCCCACCAGTAGCATGAAGCATATCTCTGTGGTCCAAAATGTGGGGCAAGGTCCTCAATACACACAATTCTAAGAAGAACATTTCTCCACAGCACATCTGCCCCCCCATAAATGTTTAGATCAAGTTGTGTCCTACAGATGCCTGACCCCTCACACACACAGTTAAAGTATTCTTATCTCAAAGAACATTTACTCCCCTTGTAGCTTATCTTAAGACACGTTTGCTTCTCTTGTCTCTTGTATGCTTTGTACTCCCTTTGAAGTATTCCCTCTGAATTCTTGGAATACCACGGCTAGTATATTGCCCATTTGTTGGATGTATATGATTAAGGAAAAGCTTGCATGCCTCAAGAACTACAAAAACCCTCTTTAAATAAACTCTGAGCTCTTCTCCCAAGAATAGCGTGTACTCCTCTGTGTCCCCTTTTCTGTCTTCTTTAATTGTACATGTCACCTCTTAGGCCTGGACCCCACACTCCAAGATAAATCTTGAAATATTCTTTTTGATTATGAATGTTATGTCATTCCTCTAAATTTGTCAGTCCAGGCATAGTAAACTGCCTGATTGTCTGATTCAAGATGTCTATTATTTGTCAAAGTCAGTTCACTAATGCCTAGGACATTGATCTGTATGTATTTAAGTTTATATTTGACTTCTAGTTTTCCTTGTTTCATACTTCATACATTACACATTCCAATCATTACTATTTTTATGCAGCTGCTTCTCTTTATTGCTAATCATGCTTCATCAACTGCGCAGATTCCAAAAGTTATGCTGCATCCACATCAATAAAGTCAACTGCACATTGAGGAGGCAGCTCTTCCACGGTAGTATTTTTAGTGCCTTCCGACTTTAGGGGCTCATCGTCTGGATTATATCTTACAATAACCTGCTGTTATTCATAAGGTTTCAGTGATGAATCCCTTAAAGGGGGACATTCTATTTCTTCTTTATACTCTGTTCTTATTCTGAAAACTCAGGTGAAACTGGTTCAACCGGGATGAACCTCTTGGCATTTGTAATACTGGTGAGCATAGTGTCCCACATCACAGCCACAGGCAAGTCATTGCTGTCTAACTAACACCCAGGTGAGTGGTGGCTGAAATACATAGTAATGTATTTATTGGTTTATAATATCCTTAGAGAGGCAGTTATTAAACAAAGCTGAAAAATCAGAGGTTCAACTCTACCAATTGTCCTTTAGGGGAAAGATGTAGCAGTCTGGTTCCCTAAAGATATGCAACCTTGGAAAACATGCAACAACTCTACTCTGTTCTATAGACTTGCTATAATTAGGAATTTATTGGTGGCACTATAATAATAGCAATGAATCCCATCTTCATGTAAGGAATTTTCTGAATGAACCAATGCATCATGTCCTTTGTCCAGATAATTAAACTATGCAGATGTAGATTAACTTAGCTTCAAAATAATTGAAAATGGAAAGATATATGAAAGGTAGAAAATAAACTCATGAGAAAGGAATCAAGTTGTAGAAATGAGACACATTTTCTGTGCTACAAGGTCCAACAAATGCTGGCCTCCTCTAAGACACCCTTGGCCTCATTTGGAATAGAGGTCTACTTTCCTTATATTTTCAAGGTTAAAACACATGTCTGTAGTCATAGATAGATTTCAGTCAACGTTTAAATCTGTTTATCAATGAAAAGTATATACTTGAAAATACACACAAAAGCATACTTTTTACATTCTTAACATTGGTTTTCATGTATCTACCATGTGTATAGGCCATAGTGGCTACCAGGTGAACTACTGACTGCAAGCTCAGTCATTTGAAGGTACCACCTGCTCCGTGGGTGTAAGGTGAGGCTCTCTGCTCTTGTAAAGAGTTACCTTCTAGGAAACCATCAGGGGCAGTCGCACCCTGTTCCACAGGATCACCACGAATCTTCGTCAATTTGATGGAGTGAGAATTTAGACCATGTGCAAATAGCAGTAGCGACAATCCCACCAACAGTCAAATTTACTTTAAAAATTACACTTTCATGTACACTTATGTCTAAAGCACATTTTCAACTAAACACACCCTTTTTACTTAAAAAGAAGAAGTGCTATTGTGTTAAAACATTCCATCACCTAGAAGTGTGTGATGAGTATATGGTTTTGACTACATGAAATTCTAAATAAAATTTGGAATATTTAGGTTATAATTTTTATTTATACAGTTGAGTTTTATGATAATGAATTTCCAAAGAGTAGGCCTACCTTTCTATGCAACTAATCTTCAATATCTTTAGTCAATGCACTTCTTCCCCCACTTCATGCCTAAAGAAAATGAAAAAACAATTGAAGGACTAGAATAGAAGAATAATTATGCTGTTTATCAATGTATTTTATTGTTATTGTTAAACACATCTATCCCATAGGACTCATAGTTTTTAAAGAGAAGGAAGGCATTTTATTTCATTTTTTAATTTCAATGTATTATTGCTAAGCGTATATTCTATACTGAATATATAAAGTCTATTCTTAGGTTCTTTCAAGGTGATTTTATTTTAGATAATTGAGTTATTGAAATATGGTTTCTATAGAAACTGCATAAGTATACTGACCCTTGCAACTAGCCTTCAAAACATTCATTGCCTTCCAGAAAATATTCACTGTTTTTCTCACACCTTCATGGCATTGAATTTAATTGTCTTAAATGAAATGTATAATATCAAAATTGTGGGGCTGTGACTATTGTCAGATGCTGTCAGGCCAGTAAGGACTTGTGGAGACACCTGTACCATGGTATCCCTTCCTCTACCACCACCCTCTCAAATAGTTGTTATTTTTGAGTACATTGTTGCAACTACTATGTTAATTCACTGGTGGATTATGGCTCAACATAACAAAACAAAATAAAACAAAATCCTCATAATTGTGTCTATAAGCAACATCATTTTTTATCATTTAATTGGGAGTTCTTACAGATATCATAATATTCCATGGTTCAATCACATCAAACAGTATTGTACAGTTGCTTCCAGTCAGTTTCAAAATCTTTTCTTTCTTCTTGAACTCCTTGATATTAGCTCCCATTTTCCATTCCCCTCCGAAGATCCCTTATTTATTATATTTTTGCCACATCTTACACCATCCAACACACCCATTCACATACAATTCGGTTGATCACTCCCCTTAAGTGGGGTTATACAGTCACCAATGTTATCTGCTCCTCATGCCCCTTGTCCCTTCCCATTCCTTCAAGGAATCATTACTCCTGTTACTGTTTTTGAAGGCTTATCTTGGCTTACATGAATTGAAAACTCTTAACATACAAATGAACATATGCAAGTCTAACATGATTAATGAGGTACAATAAATAAAAAACATAATATTAAGGGAAGAAAATATTAAAGAACAAGAGGGAAGAGGACAGTTAAGTGTTTCATCAGTGCCATACTACATCCTGGATTTATCATTCCTTCCATGTGATCCTTCTGAGAGGAACTGTCCAGTTATCTTACAGGTGAGTTTTGGGTCTTCAAAACATCCACACCCTTCAAATCAATTTGGTTGCTTGTTTATGAACTTCTGATACCTTTTCCTGTCAACATCTCATCATCAAACAGACAATGTGCTTCTTCTATGTGGGTTTTATTTCTTCCCTGCTAAATGGCCACTTGTTTGACTTCAAGCCTTTAAGACTCCAGATGCTGTATCTTTTAAAAACCGGGTACCATCAGCTTTCTTCACCACATTTGCGTATGCACACATTTTTTTCTTTAATGATCTTGTCAGGAAGGTGAGTGTCATACAATGCCACATTATTCAAACAAAGTGTTCTTTTATTGAAGTAAGATTGAAGTAGAGGCCCAAAGTCCATTGGCTTCCTTATTGCATTTAAACACATATTCCTATATTTAAATATTTCTATATTTACATATATACCTATATATTTTCTTTCTGCTACTCTTCTCTTTTTCTATGAGCAACATCTTGATAAATGAAGAAAATCTTAAAAGTTGTCAGGGATGTCATTTTCCTTAGATACACAATTAATACCCATAAACTCAGCAGTCAAGAATCAAATGAACTATTATAATGGGCAAATATGCTGCAAATACCTCTTCAAATATGTTTTAAGAGGCAAATATGTCAATGGTGGGATAGTACTAAGGAAAATTAAACACATTACACAAATCACAATAGCCCCTTTTTCATTTAGACACAGCATCTACAAAAAAAACCCTCAGTTCTAATTCCAACTGGATACAAATTCCTCACTTTAATTCCCAATCTGGAAGTCATTATTAATATCCAGTTTAGGATTCTTGGTATTGTGGTGTCATTCTGATGTTATTTGAGGACCATATCTGCAGGATATAATTTAGGAGTTGGTAGTTACATAATCTGGTGTCAATTTGAGGATTCAGAGTCAAGGGGTGGAGTCTAGCCTGTCAATCATGTAGTAGCTTGATGACCTCATTTGGAGGCGCTAAGAGGATAAATAGCTCACCAGAGGCCGGACACTTGCTCACTCCCTGAGAGACTTCCCTGTGGAGAAGACACATGGAGAGAGGCTGATGGAGCCAAAACTCTGGAGCTGGAGAATCAAAGTGGAAACCCCTGCCAGCACTGAGTTGCTTACAATGCCCCTGGATCCACAAACGTCCCACCCACTGGCCTGTGATCTTCCTGTACTCAGCATTATTGCATGTCTTTCTTGAGTCTGAACAGGATTTATAGATAGGGATTGGACATATGGTCTAATATCAGACTTAAGGACTTGATCTGGACTGCACTGGGATGTTTCTCAATATCCGATTGCTTTTGTATACTTTCTTTCTGATACGCCTGGGTGTCTATGGCCTTGTTTCTCTAGTCCACCCAGACTAACACCAGGGGCTCCTTTATTATCTCTTATCTACCTTGTGCCTAATCCCTTTACATACCCTACACCTTGTTTAATTCCTTTTGTTGAATTTGATGTTAGGTATATATTAACATGTGTTGCTTGTGTAAAAGACAATGCATAGAATGAACAAAATGCTTATCACACGTGCAAAAAACCATTTTGAGTTATGGGAAATGAAGAAGAATTTTGGAATATGTAAGCCTTTTACTGTACAGAAAATTAAAAACCATAATTTTTTGCAACTCTTCCCCATATAGGTGGGAATTTTTTCCACCTTTAATGTGGCTTCAACTATGTAATTTTCTTTAACTTTCAGGATATTAGAAAATGTAGATTTAGCTTTTGTAAATTCATAGGAGGCCAACAGGATTTAGAAAGTATTGCTCATGAGAGTGCTGCAGCCTAGCACTAAATACATGAGAGATCACTTGAATTGCAGAGCTGTTGGACACTGTGATACAATGAATTGTTTTCAATATATAGATTTTCTAGCATTGTTTTCATAAATCCCACAAAATTATTGCCGGACTTCAATATTGCCAAGGATTGGTCAATTTACTTCGCAAAATCAGAAATCCACAAACAAATGATGAAAACCTTCAAAAAGCAAAAAAACAAACAAACAAACAAAAAAAACCCCAATGCCATTGAGTCAACTCTGACTCATACCAACACTACAGAACAGGGTAGCACTGTTCTCTGAGGGTTTCCAAGACTGTGACTCTTTACTGGAGTCAAAAGACCCATCTCTGTCCATTGGAATGACTGGTGGTTTCGAACCATTGACTTTGTGTTCAGCAGTCCAACCTGAAATCCATATGACATCAGAGTATCAGCAGTCCTTCCCTACTGACTTTGCAAACAGTGGGTTGAGAATACAACTAGTAGGATTGAGTTCGTTGCTGTCTAGCTAAAGGATGAGTCACTTTTGCCATCCTGCTAGACTCACATGAAGACCAGTCTCAAAGATGTTCTGGGGTACCTTCCTACCATGAAGAAAAATCTGGACTGGAGTATGTTCTTAGCATCTGTGGTTCCTACTCTGAGAAGTTCCCAGACCCAGAAGGGAGAACTTCACACTGAAGACACATAAGGTAGGCTGCTAGGGAGATCACACTAAGAGATCACAATGATAGACTGTGTGTGCGTGTGTGTGTGTATGTGTGTGTGTGTGTGTGTGTGTATGTGTGTGTGTGAGAGAGAGAGAGAGAGAGAGAGAGAGAGAGAGAGAGAGAGAGAGAGAGAGAGAGAAATGGCTGTAGAGGGCTTCCTGGAACAGGACAGGAGATTTGGGGGCTGGCAAAGCACAGCTCTTTAGGAAGTTTTCCTGCTACTAGAGAGTTACATCAGTCGCACATGCAGGGAAGAGGCCTGAGTACGCCAGATGAAACATAGCTCCTCACATAACCGCCATACCACCAGGGTTCTCTTTTGTTTGGATATGGTATTTATATTTCATCATATTAATGATAGCATACCAATGATTGCTGGCTCCTAAATCTCATCACCTCCAACTTGTTAAATAACAACAACAGAAAAACCAGCAGAATACACACAGACCCAGAGTTCAGCAGAAGTCACATATTATCTGAGTGTCAGATATTAGCCAGAAATTCCCGAAGAAATAAGGAACACACACCGCAGGAAGGAATTTTTCCAGGCAGATATGAAAATAAATTTTAGGGTTTAATACCACTCCCCGGTGTTATTTGTGTTGTAGCAGGACTAGGTTACAAAACTGCTGATGGCTAGATCCCCAGGTTCTGACTCAGGGCAACCTCATGTGACAGAGAATATGGTGGACATTTCTTGGGCATAACCTTCACTAAATTGCCAGGAGGCTCTTTGGTGGTACTCTGGTTCAATTTTGAACTCATAATCAAGCAATCAAGTACAACATGCTTTAACCTCTCAGGGACCTCAGATAATTGTGGCAAAGTTAAAATAAGCAACAAAACAAATAAAACTAGCAGGGTGAATTTTCAAAATGGTTTATATATGTTAAGTATGCTGTCTAGATGAAAATATTCAGCATCAGGTATCTTCACTTTTTAAAAACATTTTATTAGGGGCTCATACAATTCATCATAATCCATAAAAACATCCATTGTGTAAAGCACATCTGTACATTCATTGCCCTAATCATTTTCAAAACATTTGCTCTCCAATGTTAAGCCCTTGGCACCAGGTCCTCTTTTGCACCCCTCCCTCTCTGCTCCCCCTTCCCTAATGAATCCTTGATAATTTATAAATTACTATTTTATCATATATTACCCTGTCTGACATCTCCCAGCACCACCTTTTCTGTTGTCTGTCCCCCAGAGAGGAGGTCACATGTAGATCCTTGTAACTGGTTCCCTCTTTCCAACCCACTCTCCCTCTACCCTCCCAGTATTGCCTCTCACACCCCTGGTCCTGAAGGGATCATCCATCCTGGATTCCCCCCTGTAGCAGCAGGCATCTTTAACTGATTAAAGATTAGCAACCATTTCCCTATTTCAGGTGAGAATGTACTAATTTTCACTCGGATATAAACTTTATTTGGTCACTCTCAGTTCATGTATTTGTTTAAAACTAATTTAGAATCTTAGTTCAGAGTATAAAAATCTACAAACATGTATATTGTGCCTTTAGATCAGCACACTCATTTAAGAATTAACACATGTCCAAAACTTTTTGTCTTGGGAGAAGTACAGACAGAATGCTCCTTAGAAGCAACAGTGGTGAAACTTTGTCTCGGGTACTTTGGACATATTGTCAGGAGAGCCCCTGAGAAGAACAGCATGATTGGTCAAGTAGAGAGGCAGTGAGAAAGAGGAAGGCCCTCGATGAGAGAGATCCACACAGTGGCTGCAACAATGGACGCCAGCCTGGGAACCACTGTGAGGGTGGCGCAGGATCGGGCAGTGTTTCCCTCTGTTGTGCACAGGGTTGCTATGGGGTGAAATCAGCCTGATAGCAACTAGCATCAGCTGTCCATATTCCAACCAACTCCCATGAACTTCAGTTCTGGGACTTGCATTGGGAGAAGAAGTTTCCCTCTTCTTCAGTAGTTGAGAGGATGGAATGACTGTCTTCCATCTTTCAGACTAGGAAGGTGTTGACTGACTGTAGGCTCAGTAGAAGAAAATGACACTGAAATGGGAAGAAAAAAACAATTCTGACGATAATATTTGAGATCTTGGATGCAGTTTTGTTCAAAATCTAACATCCTTCTGGAAGTTTTAGATTTGCAAGCCAACACATTTCCTCAAGTCAATGTATTCCAGAATTTACAAGCAAACTAGTTCTGGCTAATAAAAAAGCTTGACATGAGAGTATGTGTTAAGTCCTGTGTTTGACATAATTCTCCCCCCTTTCCCAAACAAATCTCTTTTTCATATTCTATTTTTATATCTTTTACTTGGGTCAATATGTTAAAGGACAGTTGAAAAACTTTCCCAGCTCCATAGGCACCATCTTTTCTGTACACGATTATTGTGAGAAGCATCCCCCTACTCAATTCCCAAGCTCTCTGGCACAAGCAAGGCCATAAATGAGAAGGTAAAAACTAATCCAGCTGAAGAGTCCCTACCCCTTTGTAGAACAAAAGTGGATTTCTGTTCTGACAAAGTGTCTTCAAAGTAGTTAAAATACGGTTCTTAAATCTATTGAATGAAAGAGAAATGAATTTCTATGTTCTTTAGGTTAAAGTAGATTAGGCTCTCGTTGTTACATGAATGTTAGCTTTTGCTATAACTAACCCTGACTCTGTTGTACTGTAGAATCTGGCATTTATTCAATAAAACACAATATTCTTCCAGTTGCATTGTAATGCTGGAAATAGAATCCTCTCTGGGTAGGGGTTCTGAAGGGAAGCATGAGATGCATAGAAAATTGCTGAAAGGTTGAGAAATAGATGCCTGAGATGCATAGTGGCCCATAGGGCCACATAATTTCAACTGTGATAAAAGAATAGACAAAAAGATTACTGATGCTGTCCGCCCGACTGCTGTCATTACACCTCCTTCTACATTGAAATGTAGACAGTAGCAGCTGAAAAATTCCACTTCTATTGGGACTTATTTTCCGGCTGTTTCAGTTGGAAGAAAGATGCTTTCCTGCATTTGGATCTTCCAAATATTCAAAAAAAGTGCAATTTGTTAATAGAATCTCAATGGCATCTAAGATATGAAGTGTAAGATATTTTGAAACTATATTTTAAACTATTTCCCGAGTGCCTGTGACAGAGAACCATTCGGGAAGGTGATGATGACTGTCTTTAGTTGAAGTAATTCCTTTCCAACCTTAGGCTCTGCAGGAAGATGGTAGTGAAGCTCCTTTTGAAGGGACTGTGGTACTTGGATGATTTTATATCAACTGAAAAAATGAGGCTCTCTACTCCCCCAAAGAGTTACCTTCTCAGCAACCCACAGGGCAGAAACCCTATCCTCTATGGTCTCTATGAGTTAGCATCAACCAAGTGGTAGCTTGCTGACACTTCTTTGTGGGTATAGCCCTCTGGGTCCGAGTAAGAGTCCACTCTAGAAACACTCTCTCTGCCCCTTTGTCTTCCTGCCTATGGATTTCGCCTTCCAGACCTTGCTAGCTGTCAGCAGCCTGCCATGCTTCCACCAACTTTGGATCCATGCAACCATACACTCACTGGCCTGTGATCTTTCAGCTTCCCAGTTCACCATTCTGCATCACAAGCATGTGGCTTCAGGAGTCGGAAGAGGGACTCATGCACTGGCATTGGAATTTTGGACTGAGTTGTACTGGGATCAGTTGCTTTCCTGTTGAAAAGTTGCTTCTCAATATAATGTTCTTTCTGGAAGCTACATGACTCTCATTGGATTTGTGTCTCTAGACAACCTGGCCTGATATGTGGCGATTTGTGAAATGTCCTTGGGTGTCAAGTTGATTTTAAACTCACAGCGACCCCTGTGGTGTGGCAGAAGTTCCCTGTAGAATGTCATGGGCTATCATCTGTAAGGGGGCTCTCTTGCTCAGAGTAGTTTCTAAACTCTGCCTGTAAAAATCGGCAGCTGAGTGCTTCCCCATTTTGTCCCTGGAGCTGTTCACCAAATACGGTAGAGGTAGGCATCAAGGTACACCTTTAAATCATGTTTCAGTCACGGAAGTGCTCTAGTAATATTGCCGTCTGTACTTTCATCTGTTCGCCGAGGGATGTGACCACAAACACGCTTGCAGGATAGAATAAGTGTGGGTCTGAAATGACGGCCGCACTGACTGGGTCACAATAGTTGAGGGCTTGCCTGCTAACCAGAAGTTTGGTTGTTTGAACCCACCAGTGACTCCTCAGGGGAAAATAATTGGCTTATTCACCTACATTTCCAAAATACTTCAAAAGGGGCCTAGGAGGCACAGTTGCTGAGAGCTTGGTTGTTTAAGCTCAGCAGTCAGTCCATGGGAGAAAGATGGGCAATCTGTGTCCCTAAAGATTTCCATCCTTGTAAACCCTATGTGGGTGATTCTATTCTGTCCTATGGAGTCACTGAGTCAGAACATAATTTTTGGACCCAGTGGAACAATAATTTGGCACTTAGCTGCAAACGATAAGGCCAATGATGGGATTCTACCAGAAAGAATTCATCAGGGAAAATGCCTGGGAATCTGTGCATAAAGATTATACACTAGGAAAACCTATGGGAAAGTTGTTCTAGGTCATAGAGTCACCGTGAGTTGGAATTGACTTGGTGCTATACAACAACCCAAGACCTAACCAAAGACAGCTCTCCCCAGCCCCTTTGACTTGTAAGCAATCTACACGTGGGCAGTTCAAATTGAGATCTGACTATGAGGACCTGTACTAAATTGTGGACTATGCAATCAATAATGTTGTTGTTGTTGTTGTTAGGTGCCATCGAGTCATTTCGGAGTCATGGCGACCCGAAGCACAGCAGACTGAAACGCCTCCCAGTCCTGTATCGCCCTCAAGCTTGGTCTGATGGTTGAGCCCATTGTTGCAGCCATGCTGTCCATCCATCTTTTTTTGTCCATCCATCTTTTATTTATTTTTAATCATTTTATTAGAGCTCATACAACTCGTATCACCATCCATCCATCCACTAATTGTGTAAAGCACATTTGACCATTCATTGCCCTCATCATTCTCAAAACATTTGCTCTCCACTTAAGCTCCTGGAATCAGGTCCTCATTTTTTCCCCCGTCCTTCCCCACTTCCTCCCTCCCTCATGAGCCCTTGATAATTTATAATTATTGTTTTGTCATATCTTGCCCTGTCCAATGTCTCCCTTCACCCACTTTTCCATCCGTCTTATCCAGACATTTCTTACTGCCCCTCCACTTCACCAAGCATGAATCCTTTCCGAGGGACATTGTCTCTTTTGAAAACATGTCCAGAGTACATGAGAGAAAGTCTCCACATGCCTGCTTCTGAGGAACATTCTAGTTGTACTTCCCAGACACATTTGTTTGGTCTTTCGGCAGCCACGGTACTATGAATATTCTCAGTCAGGTCCATGATTAACTATATTAATCCTTCTTTGATTTTCATTATGTAATGTCCTACATGCATAGGAATATAAGGTGATTTAAATACCTTGGCTTGGAAAAGGCACACCTTAATCCTCAAGGTGACTGCTTGCTGTCAATCCAGTTTAAAGAGTTTTTGTGCACCAGACTTACAAAGTGTTATGCATCAGTAGAGCTCTGGACTGCTGCTTCCATGAGCATTAATTGTGGATCCAAGTAAGACAAAAGTCCTCGACAACATCAACCTTTTTCTGTTGACCATGATGTAACTCCTTGGCCCACTTGTGAGGATTCTGTCTCTTTCCTTTGAAGAAGCAAGGTTGTGTCGTCTGCATACCTGAGGTTGTTCATAAGCCTTCCTCCAATCCTGATGCCACATTAATTTTCCTGTAATCCAGTTTCTGTGATGATTTACTCAGCATAGAGATTAAATTTGTATGCGGAGAGAGTACAGCCATTACATATACCTTCCTGGATTTTCAATCATGCCATACTCCCTTGGTCTGTTCATACCACTGCCTCTTGACCCATGTACAGCTTCTGCATCAACACAATGAAGTGTTCTGGAATTCCTGTTTTCCTTAAGCTATCCCTAAATTATGGGCAATAAACCCGAATGCCTTTATGTAGTCACTCACAGACAGGTAAGCATTTTGATGGTTCCAGGGGCACTGTATGATTTAATGTGGCCCTTCTGACCAGCCTCTAACTCACACCAATGACCTTGTCCTGCATGGACCTGGTAAGAAGATGGGGTAGGATTCCCCTATACGTAACTGACTCGAACTCTCTGAAGTGCCATCCTGCCAGGTCCAAAATGTGTCCTCTGAGAAACAGGAAGAAGGATCTCCTTACCAACAAGAACCAGGAACAAAGTGTCTCCTCTGGACCTAGGACCCCTGGGTATTGAAGCGTGTGGAACCGTAGAATAGCTATCCCATCAGAGGAGTGGCGATGGTGCCAGGCGCCAGAGCATGGACCAGAGTTATGACTTCACACGCTAAGCTGAGTGTTTTTGTGAATGAGGATGGCTGTTGAACGAGGTGCCTCTGGGCGCTGAATTAGGGAAGTTGGACTTGCTGACCCAGGGAAGTACAGAAGTGGAGCTGAATGCCTGAGGCTGTGGCTTATTGGAGTGAGGTCCCTCTGGGCACTTAATTCAGGGGCAGAGTTTGCTGACCCACGGAGATTAAATGGAATGATTTAAGGTTGAGGCTTAGGAAAAAACTAGTATATACTTTGGGCATTTATTAGACTTGTCAGAACTTTGTAACATGTCCTGATAACTAACCCAAACCTGAGCATTTCTCACTGACATCACAACTTTGGAACTTCCTTCATAAAACCTTTAATCATGAACTTTGTCTGTGGTTTCTGTACAGTCATTGCATGCATATTAGAATCTAGAGATAAAGCAGAGAAAATGAATTAAATAACACACTGGCATTCTCTGCGTTCAGCCATTTCTATATGATGCCTGCAAGGATATGCCTTGTTCTCTTCTGAATCTGGCCTCATTCGCTGGCAGCATCCTGTCAATGTACCGCTACAATGATTGTTGGTGAGTCTTCAGCAAAATCTTACTTGCATGTGATATTAATGATATCCTTTTATATTTTGTGCATTCTTTTGGATTACTTTTCTTGGAAATGGGTACAAATATGAATCTCGTCGAGTTGGTTTGCCAAGTAGCTGTCTTACAGTGCAGGTGAGGTGACAGCTGCCCATGCCACGGCAATACACAAGCCATTACAGTATGTTAAGTTGACACACAAGAGGTGAATGCTATTCATAATTGTTTACATATGTTGGTTATTTGGAGTTAAACAAAAATGTATTGATAAATGAAAATTCATTTCAACTAATTCTTTAACATGTTTATTCTTACTACTAGTGTTACTCACATTATGGTTGCTTCCCAGTGTTGAGCTGGGCTAGCTGTGGAGGGCCTGGGGGAAGAGAGGTAGACCAGCAAGCCAAACCAAACACACCCCGAACCTTCGTCTCTTAATATAATGCCAGTTGGTGTTAGCTCATGTTAAAGCCACAGTAGACTCTGATCACATCCCGATGACTATCTAGAGCCACTGTCTCAGGCGGTGTCTCTCAACAACCCGGCTGTCTTCAATACTCCGCCTCTACCAGGTAGCTGTAGCACCTTGCCCTAGTATGTCATTGTTTTATCCTAGAAGAGAAACATGTTCTTTCCATGAAAAATGAGACACGCAATCTTAAACATTTGATGAACATTATCAATACCACTTTCTGCTAAGCTATTCCCTCTTTTACCCCCCAACTATTCATTTTCACATTCTCACAGATCTGAGGGCACCTTGCCAGATTGTGAATTTCTGACGTTTACATTTTTTCCCGTTTCAGTCCTGCTTGCACACGGTTCACTTGTTTCCTGAGCTTATATTTGTTATGATAACTTGTCAAAAGCAGTTGGTAGCAATCAATATATACTACTACCATACTATTTTCCAACATCTCCCCCTAGAGACTTAAATAATTGAATATGTGAGAACTTGGTCTATTATTTTGTCATTGATAAAAATAAATAAATCACAACATTGCCAACCTTGAGATATCCATTTCTTCATCCCCTGCAACTCAAATGTGAAGTCAATACCTTAGCCAGGACATTTAAAAACATTTATTTAGTGACAAAGAATATAACATCTTAACGGTGCTTAACACCAAATGCAATTTCATAAATTACTTATGTATATGGGTTAAAGACTCTCTGGACCTGCGTCTACAGACTCTGCCTGTAACTCTACAGAAGTAGAAAGCTACTTCTTTCCCTCATGGAACACTAGTGGCTTTTAATGTCTGACCTTTTAGTTAGCAGCATAAAACATAACCCACTGTGCTATCAGGCTCCTCAAAATAGACTATGGTATACCCTTATCATGGACTACAGCATATAAAATTTAGTTAAATCGATAAGCGATGACATGGAAAAATATTCACTCTTCACAACAACTAATTCATGGTGGATGACACGAAATGAATGCATGCTCGATTCTAGGCTGCGTTACAAGAATGTCACATATATTGACTCATTTAAGCTTTAACTAAGCCTCAATGATGAACTTGGAAGACAGAGGTAGACAAACTGATGAACATTTTGTTTAAACAGAAATAGAGAGGTAAGCTGGAAGACAAGGGCAAGCTCTGTGTGTACAGAGCAAGAGAACTGTAATCACTGAGGGGTTTATCATTGTCTAAACATAAATGTATGTTATCTAAGTTGACTCCTCAATATTGGTTGACATCAGAGTGTTTTTTTCTCTCACTCATTTCTTTTCTTTTTAAAACCACACATGTCTTCATGCCCTATGTTAATGAATCCATTGTTTCCCTTTAAAACGAAGATCATTATTTTAAAAACCCAAACCAAGCTCACTGTCATCAAGTCAATGCTGACTCATAGCGACCCCAATGGGTTTCTGAGATTGTACCTGTTTATAGGAGTAGAAGCCCATTCGTTCTCCCTGGGAGCTGCTGGTGGTTTTAAACTGCCCACCCCCCCCATGCTGATTCCAGTCCAATGCTTAACCACGCCAGTACCAGGGCTCCTGAAGTTCATGGTACCTTGTATTATGCTTTTTGGCAGAAATGAATTAATAAGTCCCTGAGACCTGAAGAGAGATTATAGGACTCATAATTTTTAAACTCATCATCTGCATTATTAACCAAGCCTAATTGTAGGGTCTGTCATCATTAGTGAAATACACTACATATCCTGAAAGCAAAAATAACACTAGTTATTTTTCCATATATTTGCATTGAGGAATATACATGTCAAATAGTAATTATTATCATTATTCTTTTTCAGCATGGAGAAGGTTTCTTCCAAGGTAATTTAAATGCACCAGTAGCTGAAAAAACCAGTGTAATTTTGTAAAAAGCGAACATATCCCTATGAATTTTTTGGTCAGTGGACATGCACAGATGTTGAAAATATAACCAATTGCCATTGAGCTGGTTCTTTCCATTGTCAATGTCTTAGGGTATAGGAGATATACTCGTAGGATTCCCGAGGTTGTAATCTTTACAGAAACTGACCACCTTCTCTTTAATCAAAGGAGGAGCGCATGCACTCAAAATACAGATGTTTTGAAAAGTAACAAAGTACATCACTAAGGCACCACCTGACATCTTTTTAAAATGTGTAAGATACCTATAGTCACGGAGAATATTTAACAGCGAAGACTGTTTAGGTTGAAAACACAGGGATAGGGGTTGGGGGTGGGGCAGAGTTCACATATCCAAATATCAAAGGTATTATGAACAGAAAAAAGAGATTCAGACAGCATCTAACGGGAAGGAGAATCACCATTACCAACGTCAGCTAACCATGGCTAATTCCTATGGAGTTAAGGTCAGACATGCTCCCACCTTTCAACCATCCTTATCAATTCTGACACCAGCCATCTTTCCAGAGTGAGATCTTTGCTCTTTTAAGATTTTAGAGAGATCTCTGGCTGTAGACTTGCAATTTGTTGTTTGATTTCTTGACCTCTGCTTCTGTGAGTATTGATTACGGATCCCAGTAAAATGAAATTCTTGACAATTTCTACTTCCTCGCCAATTACCATGAGATTGCTTACTGTCCAGTTGTGAGGGTGTACTTTTTTTCCCCTGCCGAAGTTAATTCACCTAACTGAACATGTGGGCAAAGGATAGGAAGTTGGAATGGCTCTTGTGGAGTTGATCATAATATTAGTTAGAAGCAAGCTCTATGGACAGGTCTTCAGCTCTAAAAGTTCTCCATTATTGGCTACTAACTAATATCTGAAGTCTATACACAAAGGTAGGCTGTCAAAATGCTGGGCTCTGTTCACCCAAAGGCAGTGGGCCGATCTTGAACTTTCTCAGGAATGCAAAAGGCATTGCTTGTACTGTCGCTATGTAACTATGCTCTAACCTGAAGGAAGAAGTACTTGAGGCATCGTGGGTTCATGTTGGACTGTCAAGCAGAAAGTCAGCTTTCCAGAATCACCAGCCACTCCATGGGAGAAAGATAGGAGCTTCTCTTTCCATAAGGTTAAAATCTCAGAAACCCATGGGGACAGTTCTACTTTGTCCTCCAGAATTGCTATGAGTCAGTCTGGGCTTGATGGCAATGAGTTTGGTTTTGGAGTCTGAGGAAACATGTAGGAGAGTGTTTCCAAAGTAATAGGAGGCTTGGCCGTTTCTGACCTAGTAGTAGTGCAGCAGGAAACAAAAGGAAGCCAGAATAGCAGCGAAGCAGTAAAGAAGGAAAAAGATTAATGATGCCAAATGCAACATTTGCCAACTTTACATTTTCCCCCTTAAGTTGGGCTCAAGTCCATGTTTATGGAAACTTAAGAGTAATTGATGATAACCATGGTTGCCTCTTATGACAAGGTCTCTGGATCACACGGTATCACTTGAATATTTAATAATTTAAGTTGTGCTCATAATCATATTTATAAACACTCTTTCAAGATAAATGTAATTCTTCCTGATGAAATGAGAAAGCACAGATGGGGAAATAACTCTCCAACTACTTTTCTGAAAAGGAAAATGAGATAGATGGCATCCACATGCTTCCAGACTGCTGTGGACTTTTAAGTCAGAATGCATAAAGCTCCAGAAAGTAGTATGGAAAACCTTGACACTCAGTTCATCCC
Organism: Tenrec ecaudatus; assembly: GCF_050624435.1. NCBI lineage: Eukaryota > Metazoa > Chordata > Mammalia > Afrosoricida > Tenrecidae > Tenrec > Tenrec ecaudatus. Next base: position 203,905,634 of record NC_134532.1, read on the forward strand.
TGCTTGGGATTGTCGACAAACCCTGGAATACTTTTGGTTACTCTGCCTTTTAAGAGTGTGCAGTCTTGAGGCTGTTCAGGGGAGAGACTTTGCCCTGTATTTGCTACCTCACCATCAAGTGGACACTGAGACCCACAGAGAGAGCCAGGGAAGGGAAAACTCAGGGGATTCTCTAGGAAGCTGCAGGCTTGGAGAAAGACACTATCATGCTTGGTGAAGCAGAGAACGAGAGGAAGGTCCTTGACAAGGTGGGTTGACATAGTGGCCGCAACAATGGGCTCAAACAAGAACCATGTTAAGGATGGCGCAGAGCTGGCTGGTGCTTTGCTCTGTTGTGTAAGTGGTCACTGAGTCAGAACCAACTTGATGGCCCCGACCAACAGCAACAGCATAATCTGGGAGTTCAAGTCTCATGTAGAACAAGAAATGAATGTGTCTGAAGCATCACAGAGAACCCCATCATTTGATAGATAACTGGCTCTTTGTATCTCTGTATCCAGAGTATACTGAGGAATTAAAAAATATAATAATAAATACAAAAATAATAACAAATAAAAGTAATGAACTGATTTCTGTAGACACAGACTATTTATTACATTGTTGAAGATAAGTTGACTCTCATGTAACAGAGTTACATTAGTCTATAGGGTATTTTTAGGCTGCGATGTTTACAGCCATATTTGGACCCTCTTAGATGTGTAGTCATCTTTAACTTTAAATTGATTTAGCACGCCAGGCGCTGATGATGAGTAGGACAGTTGGTGATACTGAGTGTCTCCATTACCTCCTTCTTGTAACAGCTTACACTGTACACACGGTAAAACCTTACTTGCTGGAAAGGAAGAGAGCTAGCAGCACTCAGCGAAGCACATCAATGACTGCGTCTTTCAGTAGGGCCTACATCTCACCAGAAAGGAAACCCAAATGCTCACAGCTGGATTAATAAGCAACCTCGTGTTAAAGAAAGAAAAGATTGAAGTTGCCAAGAATTTAATTTGACGTGGATCCCAATCAATGCCTTCTGGAAGCAGTGTGGAAGAAATCAAATGACATATACCCCAGGGAAAAATATGTTACAAAAGACATCATTGACATGCTAAACAGGAAAGATGTCACCTTGAAGACTAAGATGCACCTGACCCAAGCCGTAGTATTTTCCATCACCTCGTGTACATTAAAAACTTGACAATGAGTCGGGAAGACTAAAGAATAACTGATGTTATTTTCAGTGCAGTGAACTGTTTAATGTGACTCTTCTAGCCACCCGCTACATAATCCCCACAAAATCACCTTTTCTTGAGGGGAATGGGTAAGAGTAAGTTGGTGAAGGCTTTAATAGCATTTACTTGTGAATAATTGTTAATAGGGCTAATTGTGATTATATAAAATGAACCATTTCTGAAACAGGAATGAGAGATTCCACTATCAGCAACGGAGATGACTCAGAAGTGGGGCAAGTTTTTGAACTCCGGGATCCCTGCATAGTGAATTTCTTTGTTCCAGGAGACAGCCATGGCACTAGCCGAGTGGTAGAGGAGCTAAATTCGCAGAATTAAGCACAGAGCAGTGGAATTCTCAGCCCTCAGGACACGTGGAGAGAGTGCTTTGACCAAAGAGTTGGTTGTGGAGTAGGATGTCTCCGGGCATTTTATTAGGAGCTGGGATTGCTGGCCCGCAGAGGTGGATTTGAGTGCCCTCAGGTGGAACCTTATAGTGGAGTGGTATGTTCTTTGGCCTTTTATTGGAAGCCCTAGAGGAGCTTTAGAACAATGCCCCGGCAGGGGAGAGAACAGTGCAAGTGATCGAAGGTCACAGAGTGGCCTGTATAGGGACATGGCAATGGAGGGACTGTCTTGGTTGAACAACTGTATCCTGAGCTTTTCTCATGTAAATTGTAACCTATTAACACTCCCAATAAATCGCATCATTGTGAGTGCCATGTGTGGGTTCTCTGTGGTCATTGCAATGAGTTGCCAAACCCTGCTCAAGAGTGAGAGTACATGAAAGAAGACTGGTAAGAAAGGCTGAGGGCTGGATATGTATGACCTCATCCTCCTGGAAATCAGTCATGGACAGTCTCTCGTCCCACTTTGTGTAGGCAGAGGGGGCCAGTGCCCCCATATCACATTATTTTACACCTTTGAATTATTGGTGCTGGAAAAGAATATTAAATACATCACCAATTTCCCGAAGAATGAAATATCTGAGTTGGAAGAAATACAGACAGAAGTCTCCATAAAATGAGAATGTTGAGGATTTGTTTCAAATATTTTGTACCACTGGTGAAGAGGGACATGGGGGTCCTGAAAAATGACATCATCCTTCGTAAAATAGAGCAGTGGCAAAAGATTGCGAATCGACAAGTAAGAGGAATGAACATGATGATGACCGCAAGAGACTCAACTAGCAAAAGTCCGAGACGCCACAGGACCTGGAAATGTTTCATTCTGTTGCACACAGGGTGATTCTGAGTCAGTACTGGCTAGATGGCTCTTACTAGCAGCAATCTTCACAGATCGCATCAGCAGGCCTCTCTTCTATGGACCAGAGCTGGCTGGGTCCATATGAACGTTTCCATTAGCTGCTAAGCCATCACACATACAAAGGATTCTTCTTTATTTAAGAACTCACTTAATCTCAAAATTGCTTTGACTTCTCCAAAAATAAAACAAAAATGTGTTGTTGCCTTATGTCCAACAGAACAGAACCCAGCCTGCTCCTGCACCATCCTCACAGTTGTTCCTACAGCGTAGCTTCCCTCTGTTGTCTTTTACAGCCTCGCTCCTTTACCTAGTATGAGGTGTTTCTCCAGGGACTGGTCTCTGCTAAAGACGTATAGAGTATGTGAGGGAACTCTGACTGGATGTACTTCTTGCAGACAGATCTCTGTGTCCTTTGAGCCATCCATGGTACTTTCAATAGTCTTCTCCACCACTATATTTTAAATGCATTGATTTTCCTTCCATCTTCCCTATTCGATGTTCAACTTAAATGCATATGAAACTGTTGAAGATACCATGGCTTGGTTCAGATGCACCTTAATTCTCAATGTCACATCCTTATTTTGCAACACTATAACGATGTCCTGTGCAGATGATTTGCCTATTGCGACACCTAGTTTCATCTCTTGACTAGTTTCCATGAGCTCTGAATGTGGAGCCAAGCAAGACAAAGTCCTTGACAACTTTCATGTTTTCTTCATTTTTAATGCGGTGACATATTAGTCCCAATAAAAATGTTGACTATAGTAATGGCTCGTGTATTTAGAACACAAACAACCTTTCAGATTGACAAAAGTAGGCCAGGTATAGATTTAAGATGGATTAACTCCTCTGGCAGCATTAAATAGCTTCCAAATTTAAAAACAACACAAATTGATTTCTCATTGTTGCCTCTGGCATCGTTACTAGTAGTTAGGTCTTTTCTCCACCACTACTCTCTCGACAGTACTTGGCTTGCAAGAGCCTCCATCTATAGGCTTCACCATTACTTAAACAGAATACAAATGAATGTCGCAAACTGAACTTTGACTCAAAACATATCTATGTAGTCAGAGCAAACATTACTTCTGCTTACAGTCTAGTGTCCAAACCTATTGCATGGCAAACTTTGCTTGCATGAAGGCAGGGATGTGCGACCTTCTCATGTCTCCATCGGGAGAATGGGTCATTTTTAGGCAACAGCACTAAAGACCACTCTCCTGGGAAAAATTAGACTTCATTCTCCACGGCGATAAAAACTCTAGTTTTTGCAAAGGCGTCTCCATCAAATTCCACTGAAAATCTTTTTAGTTTATACCGTGGTAAGTAGTTCAGTTAGTTAAGATCCTAACACAATATACTAGACCGTAATTTAGACAGAGATATTTTGTAACAAAATAGAAGTAAGTTAGAGATCTGGACACAAAAGTGATAAAATAGGTTTGAGAATTTAAGAAAAAATCAGAAAAGTCTAATATGATTTGTGGAAGGATATATGCTAAAAGACCTTTGGACACTTCTACTCCAGACAAGAGATGCTGGGCTACAGATGATAGGGGAAAAAAAAATCTTTATTCAGTTACGAAACAAACAAACAGAAAAAGAGGAATAGGAAAACAGATCTATTCCCAAGAAGCAATTATATCTGACGATAAAGGGAGGGGTGTAGGGCAGAAGAATTACTACTGACCCTTAAACTAGGTGTCCCCTCAACGTTTTGAAGTCCATGTGCTCTAAGGGAGACGTGTCTTGCCAATGAGCTGAATGAGCAAGCAGGATAAGTAGAAGAAGAATATTCCTGGTGGAAGGAGTAATAAGTCTAATGGCCTCGAAGATGAAGTGAGACAGGCATCTTAAAAGAAAGAGGGAAAGAGTAGTGGAATGTGCATTCTGAGAGTTAACAAGTATAACCCATATTAGCACCTTGTAAGACCTCGACAGGACTGTCTTTTTCTCTAAACTGGGAAGCACTTCAGGGTTTGGAAGGTTTATTTTGAGGAGCTCTGACCACTGTATTACTGATAATCTGGGGAAGAGTGGCATACAAGGAAGTTATTGCAATGGTTCAACTGAGTGATGCATCGACTTGGCCTTTGGAGGTAGTAACAAAGGAAAAGGAACCAGATTTGGATGCATTGGAAAGGTCAAGGTCAAAAAGAGTACCTGCCACAATGGTTAAGGAAGGGAAAAGACTCAGAAACGGGTGCAAGCGTTTGGCCTGAATGACTGTACGAATGCCTTGACCACAGTGGTAAAGAACAATGGTGCAGAAGGGAGAACAGGTCTGGTTAATAATTTGTTGAATGTACTACTTTGAAAACTTTGCAAACTCAGAAGGCCTGCCTTGTACTGTCCCAAGGTAGTACATTCCTAAGATATATTAAAGTCATTGGAAATGAGGTGAATATTTGCAATTACCAGGAATTCTTAAAATCATTATTTTAGACTTTTAATAGATGTTTTCCATAATTAATAAGATTGAGTGCCTAGCCCTCTGAAAAAATGAACTAAAGCCAAAAGCAAGAAGAGTAAATTGTTTTTATTTTGAGTTATACATATATTAAGTTTCATGGATAATATTAAAAGTTTTACTAATACTTTTATTTTTAAAGTTTCAATGGTTTACTTTAAAACATAAATGATATTATGTTATAATTTATATAATAAGAATATATGTCTTATTATTGGCCAACATATTGTGAGAAGACCTTATAATTTAATGTTCAATGATGTTCCCTTGATATAGAAATGTGATAAGGAAAATATTAAAAGGAGTGAATCTTAAAATAAATGTCATGCAAAATTGAAAAAAGTATACTACACATCAAAATGTTTGTGGAAAAATATAATTAAGAGATAATGGAATTTTCCCACAAACTTCTTGAAGTTCCCTCACATTTCACATTGATTGTTTTATTTTGTACTATCAATTCTTGTCTCTGAACAATAAAAAAGTTTCTTCCCTTTGTAATAGATGTGGGTTATATTTTAACGATATACTCAGAAGCATCTCCCATTTGGGTGGTAAGGTACATAGGGCTCCATGCAAGCACATTTCCTTTTTAAAAACTAATAGAAATACCTTTCTCTGCTTGCCTTGAATTTAATTGGCTGTTGAGATTAATATTACTTTGCATTATGCATTCAAATAGAGTTCAGATTATTTTTAATCTCATGTTGGAATATTCCACAGCAACATTCATATCTTCACTTCTGTTACAATGTTGACCAGAAGCAGTGGCCTATGGCTAATATGCAAACACTGGAAAAATGGCAGCAATCATTAAAGGGAATTATTTGAATAATAGAATAATAATATAGTACTTGAGTAAAATAACATTTAGATTTCCTGTCAAACTTGATAGTAATACACAGAACCCTATGTTGAAACTGCCCATGACAAATTTTACCTGTCTCCCTGATATTTCTAGGAAAAGCATTCATAGTTGGTATGAAACAGGCAACACATATAGAAACTTATTATTCATTTTGTTGGATCCACCATTAGTGGTGGACAATACCATGAGCACAAACTTATCTCAAGGCTAAAATGAAGGCTGCATTATCAGGGTAACTGCTGCCTCTGGGTTCCAACCTGCTTTCTGAAAATGTTGGTCTTATCCTTGGACTTTGCATGTCCCCTTCCTTCTCTTTTTCTTGAGACTCTGTGTTCCTTCAAATTGGTAATGTCTCTAGGTGGAATTTTAAACTTAATCCTTAAGGGAATTAGCTTACCTTTCCCTGAGTTTTTTCAATGAATTTCCTCAGAAATGCAAGAATACTTTGTTCTAATAAACTGGCATTCCATGATGCTCACCTTCCTACTGAAGACAAAGCAGGTGCATAAGCAAATGTGGTGAAGAAAGCTGATGGTGCCCGGCTATCAAAAGATGGTAACATCTAAGGTCCTAAAAACTTGAAGGTAAATAAGCGGCCATCTAGCTCAGAAGCAACAAAACCCACATGGAAGAAGCACACCAGTCTGTGTGATCACGAGGTATCTAAGGGATGAGGTATCAGGCATCAAAGAACAAAAAATCATATCATTGTGAATGAGGGGGAGTGCGGGGTGGGGACCCAAAGCCCATCTGTAGGCAACTGGACATCCCCTTACTGAAGAGTCTCGGGGAGGAGATGAGCCAGACAGGGTGCAGTGTAGCAATGATGAAACATACAACTTCCCTCTAGTTCCTAAATGCTTCCTCCCCACCTACTATCATGATCCCAATTCTACCTTACAAATCTGGCTAGACCAGAGGATGTACACTGGTGCAGATAGGAACTGGAAACACAGGGAATCCAGGGAAGATGAACCCTTCAGCACCAGTGGTGAGAGTGGCGATACCAGGTAGTTGGAGGGAGGGTGGGGTATAAAGGGGGAACCGAATATAAGGATCTACATATGACCTCTTCCCTGGGGGAGAGACAACAGAAAGTGGGTGAAGAGAGATGTCGAACAGTGTAAGATATGACAAAATAATAATTTATAAATTATCAAGGGTTCATGAGGGAGGGGAAGCAGGGAGGGAGGGGGAAAATGAGGATCTGATGCCAGGGGCTTACATGAAGAGCAAATGTTCTGAGAAGGACGAGGGTAATGGATGTACAAATGTGCTTTGTACAATTGGGTATGTATGGATTGTGATAAGAGTTGTATGAGCCCCCAATAAAATAATTTCAAAAAAGTTAGGATACATGAATATTAGAAAATGCATTTTGAAAAAATAATAAAAAGGAATTCAGGATTTTTAAAGACATGACTTTGCTCCAATCTGGTTATGGGATTCTGCCATGGAAATGAAGATGTAATTACATGCCAACACAGATCATATACTGAAGTGTGGGGAGCCATAGCTTCCTAACTCATAGAGAAGCAGTGATGGGGTTGGATATATGGGACTTTGAATTGGAAGTGGGCTTCTCTAAATGGAGTTCCCATATCAGTATCATAAGCATCGCCTTAGAAATTTTCATAAATTCAAATTTGTAAGCCTCTCAGATCAACTGAAGCAGAAAGTCTGACAATACTCTGTACGATTTAACACGTCTGGCTTGTGATTCTGATGAACAATAAAGTTTGAAAGTCCCTTCATTGTATCACCTTCCTTTTGAATGCTTGTCTATAGAAAAAGCCTCCTGTAATCCAGTTGTAGTTGTTGGCTATTATTAATTTTTAAGAAGGCCTGGGTGCTGTGGGATGGGTATTGAGATACTTGGTAGGAGAAAGAGCATGCTGTCAGTTCCTATAAAGGCTGAGACTCTCAGAAGCCCTGGGCGCCAGAATCTACTCAAGGGCAATGGGTTTGGTTTGAGGTTTTAGCTATTATTTTTTAACAATTTAAATAAACAATCATTCTTCCCTGCCAAGCAGAAATCTGAGGAGCCAAGGTGGGTAATTCTGATTATTTCTCATGTTGTGGAGGGAAAAATTAAAGGCTTTCGGGAGGTGGTTCATTTCTTGGTGGTCCCAATCTTTCACTAGCTAACGCATTAAAAAGAACAAATGCAACAAAATCAATATTCTCAAAGAACACAGGGTAAAAACCCACAACAAAAGTCCACCAATAGCAACAGCAACTAAATTATTTTTTTGCAATATTTGGCAGAGAATTTCTATGAAAAGTGCTCCTATGCCATAATTATTCATGAAATGCCACTTTACTAATCAATGTGCACTGTGTACAGTAACACTAGGCTTACAAGCACTTAAAATGACATGCAACAAGCACTTGTTGGATGGTTAAGCATTGCGCTACAGAAGAGAAATAAGAAAGCATTGTGGTGTGTACAGATAGGGGCACCCATAATTACTTAAAGATGTTATGGGCTGATGGAGAAATGCAAATTTCCAACTATAATATAAACCAGAAAGAAATGAAAGCTTTGATAAAGCTACATAGAGTATATAGAAAACATATACGTATCCCCAAAAGGGTAAATCCTAGTTATTTGGAAGATGAATCAGGCCCATTAACCCCTAAATCGCTGCAGTCCATTTCCGTTCCTGGAGCAAGAGAGAAAAGGACAATTTATTGAAGAGGTCAAATAAATGAGTCTTAGACGGGATCCTTGCAAGGAAATGGTTGGGCCACAGAATAGCTTAACCCCTGATTTGATCATTTTAGTGGTTTCCAGGGATCCCCACAAGGGACACTGATACTTTTCCTCAAGACGACTTCACACGCAACGGCCGGGCTGGCATTGGTCACTGTGCATAGTTGTGGCCCAGGTGGAGGATTAAAGTTACATGGAAAATATAGTTATGGTACTGGGTTTTCTGGATCACTACACACTACAGAAACCACGACACTGCAGATGGCAGGAACTTGATAAGCAGCCCCAGATTCATGGAAACGAGGGGAAAATAGTCATTTTCTAAAACGGGAGGCAGTGTAATTTCTTAAGGTCACTTCTTCACCATGTGTGCTGCCTACTCCCTTCCTCCCCTCCCCCCCGCCTTGGATTCTTTCAAGGGCTACTTTGGGTACATTTGAGATGATGAGGTCAAATCAATTGTTCTTCAAATGAGTCCACGACAATAGATCCTTTTTGATGAATGAGTGGGTTTGCGAAAAATGTTTTTAAAATATAAGTTTATGACTGCTTTTGCTGTCATACTCTCAACACAGAAGAAACTACTTGCATCACGACAGTGTGAATAATTGGTTGCTGTAAATGCTTAGTCCAGAATCAAGACACACTTCCAATAACACACATGCTTATACACTGCATATACCTAAGACATAGTACTGATTGGATTTCTTCACAAAGAAGGCCATTTTCACTGTTGTTCCAAGAGATTAAATGCACTGCAACAAACATGAGAATACTGATTAATTATCAGATATATGTATCTATATCTATATAATTTAATATATGTATATGCAAATCTATATACACTTTTGGTGGCACAGTGGGATAAGTATTGGGTTGGGTTGTATATTGCAAGATCAATGGTTCAAATCTACCAGCAACTTCTCAGGAATCTCAGGAGAAATTTAAGACTTTATCTCTCTCATGTGTGTGTGTGTGTGTAGATATAGATATGTGTGTGAAAATATATACATATGTACATATAGCTAGTATTAGTGCTAGATTTCTAGTGCATACATACATGGGCTTATAGCCAACAAAATATGTTTAAACATGTGTCGGCGATCAGTGTCAGTGGCTTACTGCAGACAAATTCTCTCTATAATGCCCTTATTTTAATCTTATTGGGCTGTTTTCTTAAAAGAAAAATATTCTAATCATAAAAGGGGCTTCTGATGGGCTGTACTTGGCCACTTAAATTCAAGGCAGAGAAGTCTGCTCAGAAGTATATGGTGATTTTTTTCAAGTAAAGCCAACAGATTAATCTGATAAATATTCTAAAAGAATACAGGACACAAAATGAAAACTGTATTAGTGAGAAACAGGCTAGGAAAATTGTTTAGAGAATTTTTTTTATCTATTATAAAAATGCACCTGTTGATTTATTCTTCAAGGGAAGCTCGGGTTGTCCTATAATCATATTTTGGGAAGCCTTACCCAATACACCGTACAGCCTCAATCTTGCTCCTTCAGGCTTATTTTTCTTCCCCAAACTCAAATAAATTTTAGAGGAACATGATTTGACATTCTTAAAAGATAAAGTTGTTGTTTTGTTGCGATGTATGTTGAAGAAGGCAAAGTCTAGGCTTTATTTGCAATGTTGTGGATATGATTTAACATAGAAGAGTACTACATTTTATACTTCAAGAGCAATTTTCAGAGCTTTTGTTTGTTTTTTTCCATTGGGCATGTGAAAGCCTATTACTTAATTTTTTTAGGCAAATCCTGGCACTGTATGAAAAGAATACAAGAGAGACTTTCAATAGTAATGAATCTTCAATAGTAAAAGACAGCGTAATAGGAACCATGGCTGGGGATTTCCTCTAGAGTTAATAAAGATCTTATAACAAGTCACCTCTTAAAAATCTATACTTATAATGACATGACGAAACTCATTGTCAACTGCATTATACTTTCACTTGGCCTTTTAACCCAGCTCGTTTGATTTTTACCAAAAGTACAGGAAATGCTTGTTTCTGCAGAAGGTAGGAATGGGGGAAAGGGTTCATTCCCTCGTCCATTAGATCATACTCATCTCATATTTTTCCTATTTAGAAAGCTGACATGGAGTTAATATGGCCCATGCGAACATGACAAAGATGTTAATTTTTAATTTGAAACACTTGTCTTAATAAGAATGGGTGAGATCATGTTAGCCTTATTGCGATAGCTGAACGGTCGGCTCACTAAGTGCCTAATGAAAAGAAACAGTGATGGAGCAGCTTTGTCTCATTTGAAGGAACAATAATAAGAAGTGGCCACAGAAAAATTGATAGCAGATTCCGTATTCTGTACAGTATTCCAAAAATCATTGGGTTTTGACAAAGTGCAGAGACAAAGAGGAGAGGGGGACTGTGACCAATACAGCTAATTGTTCCTAACTGGCTGCGAAGGATAATTAAGATGCTGGCTCAAGAATCAGAGGATCTAGTTCGGAGTATAGTCTTCAGTTTATTGGCTGTGTGATTCTGTGAAGCTATTTAAATAGTCTATAATTCTATCCTATGGTGGAAGATTGCTTCACAATATAGAAAGTATCAAAAGAATGTAGAGTCACTACCAAAAAGAACTAGTCGAAATACCATCTTTTCAGGAGGTAGCATAGGAAATGCTGGAGGAGGAAGTTCAAGTCACATGAAAATATTAATCAAAAATAAGAATCCAAAAATTGATAATATACCCATTGGAATGTTTCAGCAAACTAATGCAGCACCGGGATTGTTTACTTGTCTCTGCCAGGACATTTTGAAGACAGCTACTTGACCAACTGACTAGAAGAGACCCATATTTTTACCCATTCCACTATAAAGTGACTCAACAGACTGCTGAAATTATAGAAAATATTCTTGATTACACATGCCGGTAAAATTTTGCTGAGGTTCATCCAACATCAGCTGCAACCATACTTGATAGAGAGCCACAAGAAGTTCAGGCTGGATTCAGAAGAGGACCTGGAACAAAGAAAATCGCTGCTGATATCAGAAGAAGCTTGGCTCAAAGCAGGGAGTAACAGAAAAATGTTTCCGAGTATTTTATTGACTGTGCCATAGCATTAGACTATGTGGATCATAGCAAACTATGGCTAACCTGGAGAAGAATGGTGATTCCAGAAGAATTTATTGTGCTCACATACAACATGTGCATGGATCAAGAGGCCATCATGCAACCAGAACTAGGGCAGGCTGACTGGTTTAAAATCCAGAAAGGCATGCATCAGGGTATCCTCTCACCATACAGATGCCGTCTTTATGCTGACAAAATAACCACAGCTCAATGATATGAAGAATGATATAGCATCTGGATTGGAAGAAGGCCTTATTAACATCCTGCCAGTGACATTAACTTGAAGAGGAGGCTCTTGAAGCTCTTGCTGGAAAAGATCAAGGATGGAAACCTTCAGTGTAACTTACAACTCACGGTAAGAAAACAAAGGCCTCACACCTGGATCAATAGGTCACATCGGGATAAATGGAGAAGAGTTTGACCTTGTCAAGCATTTTGTCTTCGTTGGATCCCCAACCACTGCTCATGGAAGCAGGAGTCAAGAAATCAAAAGACATGTTGCATTAAGTAAATCTCCCACTCCGGACCTCTTTAGAGCATTGCAGAACAAGAATGTTACTTTGAAAACTAAGTGTGCCTGACCCAAACCATGGTATTTTTCAATCGCCTCCTATGTGTGTGAAATTTGGACATCGAATACGGAAGACTGATGAACCCACACATTTGAATTGTTGTGCTGGAGAAGAATATTCAAAACACCGTGGGTCGCTAAAAGGAAAAGGCGACCTGTCTTGGAAGAAGTACTGCCAGAGTGCTCCTTGGTGGACAGTATGGTGAGACTTCATCTTACATACTTAAGAAATGTTGTCGGGAGAGTGTTGGAGAAGGACATCATGCTTAGCACAGTAGAGTGGCAGCAAACAGAGGAGAGCTCTCAAGGAGATGGATTGATGCAATGACAGCAACAAGCAAAGGCACACTGTTGAGGATTCACATGACCAGCAAGTATTACAGTCTGTTGAACACAGCTTCACTCTCAGTCAATGACAATGGCACCTAACGAACCTCTGTCTGCCAACTGCCTGGAATTGGATTCCTTGGGATTTTTCTGTATCTAAACTTTTGCATTCTAACAGGATATGACTGTTTTCTTTTTATACTTTGATACGAAACTTTTGAATATTGGCATACAAGAATGCACAGTAAATTTTTGCCCACTGTTGTAACGCTTGTGTCAGTCCATCCACTTGAGGATCTTCTCTGTTTTTGGTGCTGCTCTGTTACCAAAATGCATGGCCATCTCAAGAGACGCATCCCTCCTGACCAAATGCCTACATTACATCAAAAGAAATCATCTCCTCATCTTTATTCCTAAAAATTATTCTGACTAGTCTTTCCGAGGATTATTTGTTCATCCTTCTGCTAGTGCAGGGAAGATTCAATATTCACACTGCAATTCACAGGTATCACATCTTAATTGATCTTTCTTATTCTTTACCCAATTTTCATATGTTTATGACGTGATTGAAAACATCCTTTCAGGGGCAGCTTAGTCCTCAAAGTGATACCTTTGCTTTTTGACACTTTAAAGATAGCTTTATGCAGCCAATTTCCTTAATGTTATCTCTTGTTTGATGTCCTGATTGACACTTCCAAGGGTATTGATTGTGGATTCAAGTTAAATAAAATCCTTGAGATCTTTGGTCTTTCTCCATTCAACATGAATTGAGTTGTGAAGATTATTGTTTACTCCTGTTAAGGTATACTCTATACTGAAGACTGCAATCTTTAATTAGTGAATACTTTAATCATTATTATTAATAGTAAACAAGGTTGTATCATCTACTGATTTCAGGCTAGTAATGAATTTTGCTTTAATACCAATACTGTGTTCTTCATATATTCCAGATTTTTAGATCATTTTCTCACCACACATATTGAATAATACAGCAAAATGATGCAATGCTGACACACACACAATTCTTGCTTTAAAATACACAGTATTTTCTGCTTGAGTAACTTCCCAAAAGGAAGAAAGTGAAGATTTTTATCATCCGCAGTCAGAATTTGATCAAATATGCAATCAAGATCAATTGGTAATTACTCATTTTTGGAATGTGAAAGTTAAGAACAAAGAAAGCTCAATAGTTGGGAAATGTGGTCTTGGTGAAAGGATCAATAAGGCTATTACATGATAGACTTCTGTAAGGCCAACAACTTATTCATTAGAAATATCTTCTTTCAGGAAGATAATCAGTGACTATACACCTGGATCATACCAGATGGAATATACAAGAATCCAATTGGATATATTTGTGAGAAGAGATGATGCAGAAGCTCAATTTCATCTGTCAGAACCAGTGGTAGGATTCAAATAATTTAACATTTAACTGCCCAAATATTAATTATATGTTAAATAGATATAACATAGCTTATTGTTTCATACAGTTAGTACTTAAATAAGAACAATAGATTATGCTATGACCATTTAAAATATTAATGAGAATTATTAAATAATAACTTCCCCAAACTAATATAGCTGTTAAGATATTTCCATATTTTATCTTGATTGGTATCCTCACTACAATATTCTTTGCTTTTATTTGAGCATCACTGGCTGTGTGATTTATCATTAACCATATTTTCGCTGCAGGAGTGGGATCCCATTCTTTTAGAGGTAAACCAACTAGACAATAGTCATTGTCTTTGATAGATTAGAAACAGTTCAGCAACTTCACTTCTTTGAACATGTTTATCTTGGAAAATATCCCTATCCATTTCTGCTGAACTTACAACAATTGTTCTGACAGTGTTTTTTTGCTCTTTGAACATTTTCAGTAATTGCACAATTAACTCTTAATATCTCATCGTGCCAGCATGTCACCCTGCGTTTTTTGGGGGGGGGCACATTTTCCGTTTATGTGTTTGTTTACTGTAGTAACAAATGCAGGGGAATAAAACGTAGTATTTCATCAAACTATAAGGAGTTTTATGCAATGGAAAAGTAAATATTATAACAAAAAAACCCAGCTCGCTACGATTGAGCCACTGCTCACTCATAGTGACCCGTGTGGATTTCCCAGACAGTAGCTGTAACTGTTGGGGCAGTAGAAGGCCCAGGATTTCTCCCCAGAAGCTGCTGGTGGTTTCAAACTGCCAACCATGTGGACAGCAGCCCAGCTCGTGACCACTGTACTACCAGAAATCCTTTTTCTAATTTTTTTAACTTGTGGATGGAATGTACATTATGAAGGGCACTTAGAATCCACTGTCGTGCAGATCAACATTTAAAAAGATTAAGGAATTAAAATTTTTTATTTCCACAGTGGGAGGTTGCTCAGCAGCCCTCCATAGAGAGAACCCTAATTACAAGTCCCATTTTAACAACTGGGTTGCTGAAAACACACATGCGCGCATGCGCACAAATTAGGTTCTGCTGAACCGATGCCAACTGGCTGAATCCCACCACTGATCAGAACCATGATAAGGCTGACTGCCAAACAGACCACCAACTGCTTCTATGGAAGCTCTGGTGGAAATTGAAAAAATGAAACAAAAAATATCTCCACTGGGTCAATGTAATACCTTGAGCACTTCACACCTGAATTTAGAAACCCTGGAGGCACTGTGGTGACGAGTGGGGCTGCAATCAGCAAGGTGAGCACTTTGAAATCACCAACCACTCCTTGGGAGAAAGACAGGGCTTTCGACTCCAGCAAAGAGTCGCAGCCGTGAAAAGCATCAAGGGCAGTCCTACCCGGTCCTATAGGGTCACCAGGAGTCGGAACAACTAGATGGCACTGAGTTCGTCTGTTTTCTTTTCTCATGAGCAGCTAAGACACATTTAACATTAATATCTGAAAAGTCAATGAGTTGTGCAATGGCATCCAGCTCAGCGCATATAAAGGGCAGCCCAGGTGGTCATGCCCTGTTAACTTTGTACTGCTAACCACAAGGTTGGCGGTTCAAACCATAGCTATTCGAGAAGCAAAAGTCGAGACTACCTGCTCCTATAAAGACCCTAGATAGTATCATGATGAGTAGGAATTGCAGCAATGGCCGTGGATTGTACATTAAGGAAACAAAGTCACCAGGAGCACTTCTAGAGCTCTCATCAATACAGGAAACATTTCAAAACAGAACACGTACATGACAAGCCAAAGGGCTGGTCAAGGATCCAAGAAATGATCTGCCGCACAGGACAGGTAGACAAGCAAGCATTTGAAAGAAGCCACTCAAACGTGCTTTTCCATCTGAGTTGACAGAAAGGAGGGTTTTTTTTGGGGGGGGTGTCTGTGGAAAGCTGTTACCTCAGTGTAGCTTCCACCTCTGGAGTGAGTGACCACGTGACTGGGGGTTTGCTTGGGCTGCTTTTTGTTAGCAACTCAGTAATCTAGGCTCAGAGTAGAGAACAAGAGCAAGCTGCCTCTGTCCGCTCCCACGTCTGGTTGCAGCCGTCTTCCAAGAGACATGTCTAACATTTTTCTTTTGTCGTCCAGGTTCTATGCAAGTACTACATTGAGCCAGATTTTAGTCAGTAGTAAAAGTACTAAGGCTCATACTGAACTGCTAGAGTAAAACCCAATACCATGGTGTTGCTTAACCTTTCTGAGTGTTATTTATTCATCACCAAAAAAAAGAGGAGACCATGATGGGTAGAGCTATCATAGGAAATGCTCAATAAATGTCCCCACTAAGTGGCAGCAGTTATATGTGATGGATAGCGTGCAGCCTTGTAACTGATTCTCCCCAGGAGCCTGGCCTTCAGCTGTGTTCTGAAGCAGAGAGAAGGTGCCGGGGAGAGTAATTAAAGAGAAGAAAAATTAAAAAAGCAAAGTCAAAGAAGACATTGCAAGAGCTAAGGGGTACTTGCAGATTATAGTACTGACATCTCAATTAAGGGCTATTAGAAACAGATCATCCTTCAAATATTCAACTTAGAACTTCACACATCATAATTGCTCCAATTATATACTCCATTATACACTCTCCTCTGATATTTTTAAGAACAAGAGGGAAGTGTATTATAGAGTTCGTGCCTCTTACTTTGTCCCTCTAGAACACTGAGTATTCCTTGTGTCAGGATGGGTTTGCCATATTTACAAAGCCCAGTGACTTTCAAGCTGTCCAGGAAACTATTTTTGACTCTCAGTTCAATGTTCCCTTGCATGGCCCGTCAAATTGACCAAGTGATCATTTCAGATAAATCTGGAGCCAGAGGTAAGTGGCAATACTTTATATATCTGGAGGAGGATGAATGAATGAGATTAGGGTGAACTTTACACAATTGGATATTAAATAAAAAGTGAATTGAACTTTAAATTTACACGAGGCATTAAAAAATCACAATGCTTTCAAGAACGTGGCTCTAGTGAAAAATGGATCTTACAGAGCTCTTTGTATCTAGGAGAGAATATCGAAGATTAAATTTTTCTTTAAATGTCTCTTTCCACTAAAACTAAGTTCCCCCCACCCCATTTGCTGTTTCATATCACCATCAGCCCAGCACATCACCATATATTGTCTTCAGGACTGTGAGTGAGCTTTTGAAATAAGGTTTTCCCTTGTGACGATCTGGCTGACTGAATTTCAAAGAAGTGATTCTTTTCTATATCTTTTTAGCACAAGTGAAGAATGTCAGTCACAGGTGATTGTGGCTTTGTCTATGTCTGGATTTGCAAGGTACCTGTGCAAAGCCTTCTGACAATTGTTCCTTTCTTCGTATCTATGTCTCCTGATTCCATCTCAGCAGTCGCTCAAATTCTTTGTCTCCCTTAGTGGATCAAAGGTCTATACTATTTACTGGGGGAAAAAAACCAGATCATAGATATGTTAAACTTTGACACCCAAGAGGAAAACCAGTGACGGTGTGTATGTACTTAGATAACCATGTAAAATGCAACTATTGAAGACACAAAAACCATAAACCAAGTTTATAGTCATAACACTTGTTGGATTCTCCTAACTTTATCCATAGATTGGTTTCTCTATACATCTTAATCTTACATTTTTATCTCTTCAAGCATATCCTGACCCACACAGCCTTCCGGACATTTGCTTGCCTGCTGGTCTCACTACTTTTTAAGATGATCCTCCCAAATGACATTAAAAATGAACAAATGCTTGAAAAAACAAACAAACAAATGGGTTACTAAGTTGATTGTGACTCCTGCTGACCCTCGGGGGACAGGGTAGAACTATCTCAGCATTTCTAAGGGTGTGACCTCATCGAAGCAGAAAGCATCATTTTTGGCCCGAGGAGCAGTTGGTGAGTTTAAATGGCTGCCCTTTGGGTAAAAAACCAAGTGCTTAATCGCCTTTGATATTGTTGTTGCTAGGTGTCCACAAGTCCTTCCCAACTCATGGTGACCCTGTGTGCCACAGGATAAAACACTGTCCAATTCTGCACCATCCTGAGAGTTCTTCGTGCTTGAGCCCATTATTGTCCCATGGTGTCAATCAGTCTTCACGAGGAGCTTCTTAGTTTTCAGCGACCCTCAACTTAAGCAAATATGAAGACTTTCTGGGTAACAAAGTGGTTACATATTGGACTACTCCCTCAAGTTCAGCAGTCTGAACCCACCAGTTTGTCTGTGGTAGAAAGATTTGCCTTTCTACTCTCTTAAAGGGTTATGGTCTTGGAAACCCACAGGGACGTTATGATCTATCTGCTAGGGTGCAGTGAGTTGGAACTGACTCTATGGCAGTGAGTCTTCCCTGATGACACATCCAATCACATTAGGCATGCCTCACCACCCTCACGTCTCAAAGGACTTTGGACATTTCTTCCCCCAAAATAGATTTGTTTGTTCTGATGGTCTATGATAGTGGTTCTCAACCTTTCTAATGCTGAGCCCTTTAATACTGTTCCTCATGTGCTGGTGACCCCCCAAACATAACATTATTTTCATTGCTACTTCATAACTGTAATTTTACTACTGTTGTGAATTATAATGTAAATATCAGATATGCAGGATATATTTTCATTGTTACAAATTGTACATAATTAAAGTATAGTGATTAATCACAAAAACAATATATAATTATATATTGTAAAATATTTATTTCTAATGACAAATAAATGAAATTTTGTCGTGAAGCATGGTGTAGCATGGGTATCCGTCTTCATGACAGGTACTATATGTGGGCGTATCTGCATGTGGGCAGACCCACCTGGAGATGGATAGAGGCACGGTGTCTTTGTTCTAAAGACCATCAGAAATATGTGTTTTCTGATGGTCTTAGGTGACCCCACTGAAAGGGTCACCAATGGATTATGACCCACAGGTTAAGAACCGTTCGTCTACGGTAAATTCAGTAATCTTTACTAACACCGTAATTCAAATGCATCAATTATCCTACAATTTGCTTATCCATTATCCAGCCTTCACATACAATTCAGGGGGAAAAGAAAAAACCAAGTCTTGGGTCAGGATCCCTTTGGTCCTCAAATGGGTAGCACTGCTTTTTTTAAAATAAAATATATACTTTAAAGATTTGTCAAAAGCAATATGCAGACTGATCTCTTTACTGCTGCTTCAATGAGCGGTGATTGTGCATACAAGTAAATTGAAATCTTTGACATCTTTATTATTTTCTCTATTTATGTGGAGGCCATCTGTATCCAGTTGTGAGGATATTTGTTTTCTTTTTACAGAGCTGTCATCCTGTGGTAATCATTTCTTTTAGAAGAATTAACACTAGACTCTGTCATTTTACCATACTGTGGTGGCTTGTGTTTTATGATACTGGAAGCTGTGTCATTGGTATTTAAAATGGCAACAGTGTCACCTAAGTGAACAGGTATCCGTGGACCTTCCCGACTAAGAACAGACAATGAAGGACTCAACTCTCAATTTCAGAGAAAGAAGCCCCTGAAAACAGTGTGCATAACTTCCAAACCTTGTCGAAGACTGAAGGCCTAAAGAATGGAAGCAGATCATTGCTGGAGAGAGTGACACAGGATGGGCTCCTCGGTCCGAGGGCACCAAATATGTGATGGAGGAGGCGCTGATCTCCCAGAGTGCAGTTGACCACGGTGAAGTGAACCCAGTGGAGCCAGTGGGAGTGGAGCCCGCAGGATCTTAATGTTCTGATAAGGAGAAAGAACTGCAGATCTCTGCGAACCATCAGAAGTTGGAATGTGTGAAGTGTGAATCTAGGAAAATTGGAAGTGGTAAAAATGCAAAGAAAACCATACAGATTTATACTCTAGATATTGGTGAGTTGAAGCGGACTGATATTGGCCATTCGGAGTCATCGGAGGTCACCCTCTTGAAGTCATGTGATATGTTTTTCCATTGTTTGATATATGAAACCCACGATTGAGGAACCTGTATAGGCAGCAAGTAGAATAAGGATTTTATGGGAGAAGGGGTACAGTGATGGAGGGGGAGTGAAGGGGAGACGATGTCGAGGAGTCCATGTAGAAAAAGAATTTTGGAAACTGTGGTAGCAATTGTACAATTCTGCTTGATGTGATTGAACTATGGAATGACATGATGTTTTTATATCTTTATCGATATCTATATACATCACGATAAAAATATCAAGAACTTGCTACTAGTAAGATATAGTCATTGTTACCACATGGAGATTTTGATTAATAAAATCCTAATAAACAGAAATTTTAAAAAACATATGATTTACTATGCCAGGAATAACACAATCAAGAGGAATGGCATGACATTAGTTGTCAAAAAGGACTTCATGATTGCAAATTCAATCATGAAGTATAATCCTGTCTGTGATAGAATTATGTATATCTCCTTTCAATGAAATCCATACAATGTAACTGTTATTCAAATTTATGTACCAACCACATAAGCTAGTGAAGGAACTGAAGAATTCTACCAAGGACTTAAGTGGGAAATTTATTAAACATGCAATCAAGATTAATTGATAACTTATTGGTGATTAGAGTGCAAAAGTTACAAACAAAGGGGAGGCAACAGTAGTTGGGAAAGATGTGCTTGATGAGAGAAATGAAGCTAGAGATCACATGATAGAACTTTGCAAAACCAGCAACACAACCCATTACTATATATATGGACTTCTCCAAATGGAATATCGAGAAATAAAATTGACTACGTCTGTGGGAAGACATAATGGGAAACTCAATATCAGCAACTGAAAGCAGGACGGGGGCTGACTGTGGAACAGACCATTATATGTAAGCTCAAAGCTACAGTAGTACATTGGATTTAGAACAAGGAATATCATTGCTGAGATCAGAGGAATTTTGGCTGAAAGCAAAGACTATCAGGAAATCGTTACATTCTTTCTGTTTTGTCGCCTATGCCAAGGCACGTGACTGTGTGGGTTATAACAAACTGTGGATAACCCTGAGCTGAGAAGAATGAGAATTCCAAAACACTTCACTGTGCTCAGACGAAACTTGTGTATTGATCAAGAGTCAGCTGTGGAAATACAGCAAGGAACTGCTGAATGGTTTTAAAAATTTAAAGGTATGTGCAAGGGCTGTATCCTCTCACCAGACTAATTCAGTCTGTATGCTGAGCAAATCATCGGAGAAGCTGTCTTATATGAAGAAGAACATGACAGCAAGTTTGGAGGAAGGCTTATTAACAACATGTGATATACAGATGACACAATATTGCTTGCTTACACTGAGGAGGCCTTGAATTTCTTGCTGATGAAGATCCAGGATTGCAGCCTTCAGTATGAATTACAGCTTAGTGTAAAGAAAGCCAAAATCCTCACAACTGGCCCCTAGCTAGCATCATGTAAAGGTTGAAATGGTCATGGGTTTTCTCTTGCTTAGATACACAATGCTCATGGAAGCAGCAGTCAAAAAATCCAAAGTCATGTTGCATTAGGTAAATCTGCTTCACAAGACTTCTTTAGAATTTGAAAATCAGCAATATCAGCTTGAGGATTAAATTTCACCTACACCAAGCCATGGTATTTTCTATTGCTTCATATGCACGAGGAAGTTGGGCATCGAATACAGAAGAGAGAAGAAGAATGGATGCATATGAATTGCAGTGCTGAACAAGAATGTTGAACGTACCATGCGACACTATAAGGACAAACTGATCTGTCTTGGAAGAAATATGACCAGGATGCTCCTTAGAGGCAAGGATGGTGCGACATCGTCTTACATACTTAGCCATGTTGTCAGGAGAGACTGGTTCCTGGAGAAGGACATCATGTTGGGTAAAGTGGCAGTGAAAAAGAGGAAGACCTTCAAAGAGATGGACTGATACATTGGCTGCAACAATGGGCGCAAGCATCGGAACAATTGTGAAGATGGAGCAGGACCAGGCAGTGTTCCATTCTCTTGTGCATAAGGTAGATGTGGGTCAGAACAGAGTGGATGGCACCTACCAAGAGCAAGAGTCCAAAGGAGATGAAGATGAATAACGCCCCAATGTACAACTTTTCTAAGATGTTGTATTGCTCCATTTCCCCCAAAAAGGTGTCATATTGCTCCATTTCCCCCACGCCCTCATTGGCCTGGCTCCTGCAACAACTGCAACAGGCCACAGAACTCAGGCAGTTACGGGACCAGGAAATAGCACCACCTGAGGTTGTGCATGCTGTTGAGGGGCAAAGCCAAAACCTATCCTTCAGTCTGGAGGCCCCTCCTGGTCCGTAGTGCTCCAGAAGCTGGGGAAATCAGATCAGGTGATAGACTGCAGCTCCTCTGAAAAGCCCAAGAGCAGGCAGAGGCATGGTTAGGAGTAGGATGTCAAATACGTATTGCTTCTCACAATGCTCAGTCCAGAAAATAGAAGTCACAAAACAGAAGGATTTGATGGACGCGTTGTGTATTTCAGCAGACCACACCCCAAGGAAATCTTAAGCCATACCCTCTAGTAAGATGACCTTTCCAGCAAGGAAAAGAGTGATACTACTGAAGAGACTAAAATAGCATATCCCAGCTCAATCCTGTAACAGAGACTTCCCTGCAAAATGGATAATCAGAGGCCAGAATATATAACACCCCACAAATGGGATTATGGGGAAAGGGATTATGGCTAGAGGGTCATATTAAGTAATTAGGTACATCTGAAATCCATACTGAAGGCTGTAGTCTTTGATCTTCATCCGTGTGTCAGGTACTCTGCTTTCAGCAAACAAGGCTGTGCCATCTGCGTATTACAGGTTGTTAATTAACCTCCTCTCACCAGATGTGTGTTCCTCTAATACCGTCCAGCTTCTCAGATAACTCGCTTATCCGACAGATTGACTACTTATAATGAAGGGGTAGAACCATGACACATACCATTCCTGGCTTCAAACCCTGCAGTATTTCCTTGTTCTACAACAAAATGGTTTTCATATGCGTCTTTAGGAACAAAAACTAAGTATTTTGTTTCTATGGGAACAAAATTAAGTATTCTGGAATTTTCATTTTTAGAAACATTATCCATAGTCCATAAAACAACTTTGGGCATGATATGTTCCTTTTTAAACCTTGCATCAAAGATATTCTTTTAGGTGAAATTAAACAGAGTAGGAAATATATTATAGAGACTAATATTTAATTATTAAAATTCAATAATATTAGTTATTAACATATTAGCTATAACTAACTAATATAATTATATATAATATAAATATAACTAACATAAAGCATATTGACTATTATTACTAATATAACTATTATACTAATATATTAGTTTATAACTAATATAAATAAAATACAAATTGATATCCAACCAAAAGTATCTTTATAAGTAAAGAAAATTTATCAATTTGGATGTTGCAAATAATTTCAATTTCTTGTCATATACCTCAAACTAACGCCTTTTCTTGTAGGATTCCCTCATGAATACCCATCTATTTCACATCTCTAATCTGACTCAGATTCTTTTTACATTTTATTGGGGGCTCTTACAGCTCTTATCACAATCCATATATACAACCATTGTGTCAAGCACCTTGTACATATGTTGCCATCATCATTTTCAAAATATTTTCTTCCTACTTCAGCTATTGATATCAGCTCCTTGTTTGCCCCTTCCCATACCTGCCCTCCATCATGAATCCTTCATAATATATATATTTTTTTCTTACCAGCAAGTGGGAGAAGGTGGGGGGAGAAAGGTGGAACCAATCACAATGATCTATATGTAACCCCTTCCCAGGGGGACGGACAAAAGAAAAGTGAGTGAAGGGTGACAGAGATTCTAACATACCAAAACCAAACCAAATCACTGCCATGGAATTGATTCTGACTAATAGCAACCCTATATAGTTAATCTAAGACTGGAAATCTTTAAAAGAGCATACAGCCTCATTGTTCTGCCACCGGACGTCTGGTTGGGTTTGAAGCACCAACCTATTGGTTAGTAGCAAAATTCCAAGCCCAAAATGTCATCGGGGCACTTAGGGTTTCTACCAGGCATTATGAAATACTGTTTCTGGTCTGTGTGAGGCTGAATTTACTAGAGAAACAAGTTCAGTGACATTCATATATATATATATATATATATATATATATATATATATATATATATATATATATAGTCTTATATCAAGAAGAAATTGTGTATCAAGAAAGCATTCCAGCCCACTCCAACTCAATTCCATAAGTCCTATTCTGGTCTGTAAGTTCCTCTTCAGGCTTAGGCAGCCACGTGCAATGATGTGGGTGTGGTGTTGTGTGGGTCCCTGGTCATTTGAAACACGACAAGGCACCACAACTCTCGGGATGGCCACCAGAGCCCCAGCAAGCAGGAAGGCAGAGTGGCAGGGAAAGAAGAGGTCCAGGGTCCTCTTCTGAGAAAGTTGTAACCTAAGGAAATACCATTAGGCTCTTATTTGATTGACAGTTTGGAATCCACTCCTACACTTACATACATCTTCAATTTGGCATAAAATCATCCAACTACCATGGATCATGCCTTGTCTACTTGACACTTTTATACAGCACTTTAACTATACATAATTTTAAAACAAAAATAATAATAAAATCATGTTTGTGCCAAACTTGATAAAACTTTCACACATGTAACCAAGAAGGTACCAGAACTGTTGTTAGGTTTCGGAGTGGGATGAACCCCTTTGCTTCGCATACTGAAAGAACTCACGCTAAAGCACATAATCTAATCCAAGTGAGTTTTTATGAAAGACAGGACACGTTTCAGGTTTTACAGTCTTAAAAGGATACACGCTATTTCTGGAAAGTGTACCCTGCCGTGTGGAAGCCGTGCTGGGGTTCACAACTGTGGGCATGAAAAATCACATGGAAAAGAGCACCCACATGTGTGGAACTTAGAGAGATCCTGGGAGGCCAGAAGCCTAAGAACCTAGAGGCTAAGAGCATGTGGTCCAAGAGGCTGTGAACCCTCAGTAGGCCTGGAGCAGGTGCAAGGGAGGGTGAGCCTCACCCTGCACCTGCTTCTAACCAGGAGTGGGTAAAAGACAGCAAGGTCTTCCCACAGCCAGGATATTTTAAATCTCTTGCTGGGGAGATGTGGTTTATGGTACTGGCTGACCCCATTGGCTGAGTTAGGCTCACCTGTATGATGTAATTAAGGTGGGTGTGTCCAAAATATTGGTTCTACCTAGGTCTAGAGGGTTTGTGTTGGTGCTTGTTCAATTTGGGGTCCTCCTATAGGTATCTAAAGGTTGACCAAACATGGGGACACTTGCAGGTATGGAAGGGACAACCCCCTTGTCCCTAAGCTAGCTACCTACCACTACGTCTAACCATTGTAATTATGTGAACATCTATACCTATATATTATAATCCTATCAACTTCTTCCCCTACCTATGGGAATTTGTATGTCAGCCTCTTTATGCTTTTATTGCTCTCCCTGCTGACCCCACATTTTGGGTATCCAATTTCTACACTGCCCATTTCTATCAA
Source organism: Tenrec ecaudatus (assembly GCF_050624435.1). Lineage (NCBI taxonomy): Eukaryota > Metazoa > Chordata > Mammalia > Afrosoricida > Tenrecidae > Tenrec > Tenrec ecaudatus. The sequence continues at coordinate 203,931,054 of NC_134532.1, forward strand.
CCCAAAGTTCTGTGGAGATGATCATGTTCTTTGATGTGAAGAATCTTCATTCCATTTTGAACCATGTGAGTCTGTATCCATAACAAAGTCAAATCAGGCCAGGCTATCTATCAAGTCAACAGGTAATGTGTTCTGATTTACAGACTCAACAATCTTATCTTCATCTGATCTGGTTCTGGTTAACTCAACCTGAGCCATTTCAAGGTAGGTCAATGTGCATCACCAAAGCCAGCCATGGAGTTCACCACTGGCTCCTTCACAAATTCTCAATCTTGGCCCCCATGGACCATATCATGCCATAGACTCAGGTTCTGCACTACTCTTTCAGACCAGCCTGCTCACTCTCCTCTTTCCTGTATTCCCTGAGGACCACGTTCACTTCCACTTAACAAGTGGATATATGGTGGTAACCTAGAAATTCTTATCATTCAGTCTTAGAAGGAAGCATTCAATAGTACCTGACAGAGGCATAAGGCCATACATATTGCATGTGAGTTGGATAATTTAGATTAGAAAGGGCTCAATAGTACCTCTGTCAGGATCAAGCCAGGGCCAGGCCTATTGAAAGGGCTCATGAGGGAAGGGGGAACGGGGAGGGAGGGGTAAGAAAGAGGACCTGATGCAAAGGGCTTAAGTGGAGAGCAAATGCTTGGAAAATGATTAGGGCAAAGAATGTACAGATGTGCTTTATACAATTGATGTATGTATATGTATAGATTGTGATAAGAGTTGTATGAGTCCCTAATAAAATGTTTTTTTAAAAAAAGGTATTTTAAAATCTTCAACTGCAGTTTGACATCCAGTACATTCCTTTGTTCTATTTGAGGTAGGAATAACCACAGACAGTTTCTAAGAATCAAAATCTTCACACCCCATGCACTTTCCAGAGAACAACTGTGTAAGCTGCGTGGCCATAGCTGACCTCCAGCCATCCAAAGAAAAAAACTCCATTTCCATCTGAGTGCCATAAGGTAGAGGTCAGACAGGCCTCTACTCTCCATCTTCATGATTTGTTTCTCTCGTACCCCACTCCCCAGGTTCCATAATATGTTAGGCCAGGTTAACCAGAGAAACACATCCACTGACACTCATATATGTTCAAGAAAGGGCTTAACATCAAGAAGTAGTTATGTATCAATAAAGTATCTTATCCCACTCCAACTCAAGTCTATAGTATGATTCTAGTCTATAAGTCACTCTCCAGACTCACGCAGCCACAGGCAATGCTGCAGAATGCAGGAAGATCATACGCCGTGGGTACAGAATTGTGTGGATCCAAGGTTTTGGGAGACATTCCAGGGCACCTGCAACCTCAGGGTGGCCACCAGAACCCCAGCAGGGAGGAAGGAAGAGTGATGGTAGGAGGTTGCCAGAGTCCTCCTTATCAGAAAGCCACAGCCCCAAGGAAGCATCACCAGGCTTTGATTTGATTGACGGGTTGGATTCTACCCCAAGATATTCTTACATCTTCAAGTTGACATAAAATCATCTAACTACCACTTGCTCTAAAAAGAGCAACAAGCTGAAGGGAGGAGAAAGACAAGATATACATCGACAGATACTATGGTAGGGTGATAATTCCAGGGTTATAATGGGCCCTATGTGAAACCCACTATGGTGTCTTTAGGCTGGATAAATGAGTCACTTAAGTGAGACACATCACACAGAAGTTTATTTTCAGTCCCAACTATATGCACTTATTAATATGCAAAAGAACCAAGGAGTTTTCTTAGCAAGAAAAGAAACATCTGAAGAGAACAGAAGCCTTTTAGTGACTGGTGTGTGGAGGGACTGATTGACTTAGCTGGCTCGATCAAGGCAGCCTGCAGGAAATGATATGTGCGGTGTGGAACTGTGCCTGGCCTACAACTGATGCTTGTTCGAAAACCATGTACAGGTTGAGGTCCTGCAGATGGACCTGGAGAGGTAGGCAGGACAGAGAGAAACTGAAAGGCAATGCCAGATGTTGAATAGATCTGACTTGATGATATTTGGTTCTTTCAAAACTTGCTCTGGCCTCACTTTGGGAATGGACCAGGTTGGAACAAACTTGGAGTCTGAGAAAACAATGGAGAGGTTTTTGTATTTAACTCAGAAGAAAGTCCCAATGAGCATGGAAGAAAGGGTTAAAATGTGTGTATCTTCTAGATTATGGATCTATCCCATTGTTCATCTTCTGTTTAAGAAAGCCACAACCAATAAATCCTAGTGAAATTTGGTAACTGTGTTCAGTTTTCAAAGATTTTTTACAGATATTTAATCAATATATCTATAGCATAATCTTTGTGGACTGGAACCGGCAATAATGAGAGAGAGAATGATGAAAATATGAAGCTCTCTCTCTCTCTCTCTCTCTCTCACACACACACACACACACACACACACACACACATACACACACACATTGTGTGATGGCAAGTTCTGCTCATGATAACTCTAATTTCTCCTGATCACCTAATTGATCCCAGAGAGGTTTAAGGCCTAAACATGCAGATATTACACTTCTCATTGCAGGGTTAGTGGGTATTTATTATCTGCAGTTCAGTGAATGACTCTTTGTTCATCATGAATATGCATGGCTTACTTTGGGCTACTAGAAACCCTTGCTTATTTATTAATTTTTAGATTATGCTTCTTGTACTGCTGGCCATGGGTTTGAATTGTAGAGCCACCACCTGTGACTTAAGACTGAGTAAATTATACCCAGCAAATATACAGGTAATTGGTTGACAGAGAAACTATATATTGTACATAATGAGTGTCTCATCACACATTTCTAAGTTTTCATGTTACTTTAAATATATAATAGCCATGGAACTATTTAATATAACCTACCAGGGTTATAAAATCCCTTTAACCGAAATTAGAGTTAATGTTCAATGGGTACTCAAATACAAGAAAGAATTAAATTAGAAATTCCGTCTCTGACATTGCAGAATAAAACTTTCTTCTGTGCCTTTCCTCCATTGTGCACCCGCTCATAGGGAATCTCATAGAAAAGACATGGAGACAAATGCACTGCATTATAGCTTGACAGCATCCGACATATTATTAGAAAGTATGGCTTCATTGTACAAGGGAAACAATGATACTCTAGGAAATTATATGATGTGCTCAGGACCCCTCCACCATTCAAAAGGACAAAGAGACCCTCTGACAGAAAACCCCAAGACAGTCCCCCCTGTACCTTTCAGGTGAAGGATCCCTGAGAGCATAGTGGTTATGAGTCGGGCTGCTAATTCCAAGGTAGACCTACCAGATGCTCCAAGGGAGAAAGGCCAGGCTTTCTTGTCCCGTAAAGAGTTGCAGTTTCAGAAACTCACAGGGCCAGTTCTACGCTGCCCTACAGGGTCTCTGTGTGTCAGCAAGGGCTTGCTGGCACGGAGCTTGGTTTTGTTGCTGCTGTTCTCAGAGGAGGATTCTTCTAAGTACTAGCTTGTGACAAATCCCTTTTGACTCATGGTGGCCTCATCGGTGGCAGCGTAGAATTGTGCTGCGTGGTTTTCAATGCCTGATCTTGAGGTTGTAGATCGCCTGGCCTTTCTGCTAGGGCACATCTGGGTAGACTTCATAATCTGTTGTCAATTTGAGCCTCAAGAGTGAAGGGGTGAAGGCTAACCTGTCAATCAGATCACAGCTTGATGACTTCATTTGGTGACACCACAGACATAAATAGGTCACAGCAGGTGGGACACATACTTTCTCCCTGTGAGACATTCCTGGTGAGAAGACACATGAACCCACACTATAGCCCTGGAGCTGAAGGAGCCATGTGAAGACCCCTACTAGTGCTGAGATGCTTCTGCTGCCTCTGGATCCACAAGTCTTTCCACCCACTGGCCTGAGATCTTCCCGCATTTGGTGTCATTGCATGTGTTGCATGAGTCTGAAGAGGAATTTATAGATTGGTATTGCCCATATGAGCTTATATCAGACTTATGGACTTGATCTGGACTGGGCTGGGGTGTTTTCTCAACATTCAATTGCTCTTGTATATAAAACTCTTTCTTGTACACATATGAGTGTCTATGAATTTGTTTCTCTGTCTACCCAGACTAACACACTGCCCTCCCCCTCATTCACATAAAAATGATTTTTTGTTCTGGACCTTTGAAAATCTAATACCTGATCCCATCGACACCTCATGATCACAGAGACTGGTGTGCTTCCCCCATATGGGTTTTGTTGTATCTCAGCTCGATGGGCACTTATTTATCTTTCAGCCTTTAAGACCCCAGATGCTATATCTTTTGATAGCTGGGTACCATCAACTTTCTTCACCACATTTGCTTATGAACCCATTTTGTCTTCAGCAATCCTTTGGGGAAGGTGAGCATCACAGAATGCCTGGTTATTAAAACAACATGTTCTTCCATTGAGGGAGTACTTGAGTAGAGGCCCAATGTTAGTCTGCTACTTTAATACTTAACATATAAAAATATATATACATAGATTTATTTCCCTATCATTATACATAAATATATTTACATATGTACATGCCTGTATTTAGACCACCATAAATGTCCTTTGCTTCCTAGTTCTTTCCTCTATTTCCTTTTAGTTTCTTCTTGTACCACTATCCTGTTTGATTTTCATTCATTCCTCTTGGCTACATAGGACTTGGTCAAGCCCGACTAGGCATCCTATGCCCTTCTAGAAGATACTTGTTAAGGTTACTTTTATCTGCACACTGAGTATGAAAGCAAAGTCTAACTAATTCAGTTCTGGAAATCGGTCATTTCCCACAAATAGCCCTGTATGTACTCCTACTGTTTAGAATGTTCTTCTAATAATAGTGATGTGGTTTCCCCATTCACCTCCTTCAAAGACCTTTAACACTTACCCAGGCCAACCCTTTAAGCTGTCCCAACCCTATGCATCTCCTGCTCTGTGTCTTTTTTCTTGGTAGCACTGATCTGCATGCTATGCATTTGAACTTCCATGAGAAAAACCCAAGCCCCAGGTAGGCAGGAGTATGGTCTCTGTTATTCTTTGCTCTTTTCTCCAGTGTCAAGGATGTTGTCCAGCACAACCCTCCTTCCCCCTGTCACTCTTTGAGTGAATCGAAATTCCCTGAGGGCATAAGATGCAATATTAAAGGAAGGGCAGAGGCAGGGCAGTTGACTTTGTCACAGGAGATTGCAAAGTGTAATACTATGACAAAAGCAGAGTTGTAGACTTCTTGAAGTTCAAAGTTCTCACTTGCAATGTGGAAGAAATGCCAACTATGACTTCACTGCCTGTGATGTCATTGGTCATGCATTTCATCATCTTAGCCCCACTAATGAAGAGCTCTTATAACATTATATTATGGTTTATAACTAATAAAATTTTTAAAAATTCAATTATTCTTAATCTTGTATCCTGTGCTCAAGGACCCCTGGTGGTGCTGTCAGGTAAGTGTTGTACTGCTAACTGAAAGGTCAGCAATTCAAACCTACTAGTCATAACACAGGAGGGAAACGAGGCCAAATGTTCCCATAAACATTTATGGAAACCCTATCTGCATGGTTGCCAGTTCAAAAGCCACCAGCAGCAGCTCTGAGGCTTTCTACTCCTATAAACAGTTACAATCTCAGAAACCCACAAGGGCTCACTGAGATTCAGTATTGACTTGAAGGCAGTGAGTTTGAATTGAAATTAGGCTATTTATGGTCACTGTGAGTCAAGCTGACAACAGCAATAAATTTGGAGGGGGTAATTCTTCTTTTTTTATATATAAAAAAATTATAGCTCTCTACCACCGGCAAAGAGAAAGTAAATGATCTTCAGTTATCAAAGGACTTGAAATTTTAGAAGTGTATTGGAGAAGCTTTTCACAATAGACAAAAGCAAGCAAGAACAAAGAAACCTTGCATACTAAAGTAGAAAATGTTGTCCTTTTTCTTGAGTCCTTTAAATATCCTTTCATTTTGCAATTTGTGCTCTGGGCCCTTGTTTAAGTGAGATAAGTTATAGTTTAAAAAGTAATTGTTTCACCAGACAAGGCCTATTACTGTCCCCAATGTTGGCATTTGAGAACCTTGGATTCCAAATAAGGGCAGAAACAGGACAGCCACGAAAATAAGACGGCATTCACCGAAACCGATGGCACAGAGAGCAAATCCGGTCGCCAGAGGTTGGCTTGGGGTAATCTCCCGAGCAGCAATTACAGGACTGCAGTTCAAGTAGCAGCAGAGGACCTGTTGCGTTTGAAACGATGCGAGAGCTTCGAGCGCATGCGCCACTCTTGTCTCGTTCATTCTGTTCGTCCTTGCTCCCTCCCTCCTGTAAGGGATGGAAATCTTTCTGCTTTCACGAAGAAAGGCTAAAAGTAAAGCTAGCATTCAGCATTTTGCAGCGTCTTTTAAAAGACATCTCTTATCCTGAACGGTGAGAGCCGCATAACCGTACTCCCCGCATCTCAGCGAAAAGCTTTGAACGGTGTGTGTGAACTCTGTGTTGGTGTGATCTGTTATTTGGCAGGATCTGGTAGGCCATTTGGAGGTCTGAGAATTGTCCCAAATAAACTGCTTCTTCGTTCATGCCATGTCCGTGTCGTAGAAACTCTATTTCAGATAGCTGGAGAAAGCTGGCCATGCGTAGTACACGGTTGCTGAAGGAGTTTGAACGAAGCTTGTGGAAAACTGGAAGGAAATGATCATGGAATTTTTCCATAAATGTTTTGAAGTCCCCTTGTATATTTATGTATATGTACAGATACACGTGTGTGTTCATATTTGTTTTTCTTAAAAAAAGTGTTTTCCAACGCCATGCCCCAACCGCTGAGGGATTAATGACACAGAAGAAAAGCAAAGTGACATTTTTAGGAGTTGGAAAGAAATCAGACACATACCACAAAAAGATCAAGGATTGTTCTGTTTGTTTAGTTTTGTTTCCACCCTCAAATGTAAAATTTATAAGAATGGTTGTTCAGCTCTCTTGTATGGTTGACGGCATAGAAACCAGGGCCACCTCGCTGGCTTTCCTACTATGTAATTTTTATCGTAGTCATGAATATCTACAAAGAAGGAGAGAGAGGTTTGGGGAATATATATATATATATATATATATATATATGAATTTTGTAGGTCTGTCATATTATCCAGTTTTATTATTTGAATTTTAAGAAGAGAGTCTAATGTTAGCAACCTGTTTTAAATTTCCAACTTTTATTTTTCAGTGGGTCAAGAAGTTAGAAGTTAGCAGTTATGGATACCAACCACAATAAGTGTAGCCTCATGCTGTTCTTGTTAGCTGTCTTTGAGTCGGTTCCAACTCATAGCGGCTCTATGTACAATAGAACAAATACTGCCTGCTACTCCTTCGTCCACCCAGGTTTATTGTGTTTGAGCACATGGTTACAGCCCCTGTATCAATCCGTTTCTTCTGGCTCCTTCCTCTTTTCCACTGTTCCAGTTTAGAACCATGATATCATTTTTCAGGGACCGGTTTCTCCTGACAATCTGTCATGGTACGTGAGATGAAGTCTCCCCACCCTTGTCTCTAAAGAGAGCATTCGGGCTGACCTTATTCCAAGACAGATGTAGTCGTTCTTTTGCAGTTCCTGGTACTTTGCAAGCTCCGTCATTCAAATGCATGCTTTCTTCTATGGACTTCCTTCTTCAGTGTCCAATTTGCACGTGCTTATGAGGCCATTGAAAATACCAAGGCTTGTGTCAGAGGGGCCCTAGTCTTCAAAGTAACCCTCTTGCTTTTCGAGACTTTAAAGAGGTCTGTGGAGCAGATTGGCCCAACCCAATGCCTCCGTTGATCTCCTGACTGCTGTTCCCATGAGCACCACCTGTGGATCCAAGCAAGACAAAATCCTTGGCAACGTCAACATTTTCTCTGCTTATCCTGAGGTAACCTATTGGTCCAATTGTAAGAATTTTTGTTCTTTACAGTGAGTTGTGATCCATATATACAGTCCTTGATCTTCATCAGCAAGTGCTTCAATGCCTCCTCACTTTTAGCCAGCAAGGTTGTATCATGTGCATATTACAGGTTTTAGTAAAACTTCCCAAATATTGATGCTGCTTTCTTCTTCATATAGTTCAGTTTCTTCTTCATATAGTTCAGTTATTCAGGATGCAACTTGAATAAGTATGATAAAAAGGATACAAATATGAGGAGGCATTTATACTCTGATATTATTATCAAATGTAGGTATACAAATGATCAACTCAACTGAACTCACTGCCACCGAGGAACTGCAAACTCAGAGTGACCATATAGGACAGAGTGGTGCCGCTCCTCTGTGTTTCTGTCACTGTAACTCTCTATGGGAGTAGAAAACCCTGGCTTTCTCCAGCGGAGCAGTGGTTTCAAAATGCCAACCTGGCAGTTAGCAGCCTAATGCTTAACAACTACACCACCAGAACTCCATACTAAAGATTGCCTTCTAGAAATTGTTATTTTTGCACTTCAACCATGTAATCGGTTATTTATTACCTTAATATATATATATATAGATTCAATAAGTACCTTAAAAAGAACTTCATTATGCTATGATGTGAAAGCAATATACATATTAATAGTTTTACATAATTCATTTTTCTGAACATAATTTCTCAGTGAGGTTGTTGGGACAAAAATAATTGACATCATGGGACTTAATTTCCAGAACCATTTGCAGCAATTTACTCCCCATAAGCTACATATAAATGGGTAGATTTATCCCACAAATGTGAGTGTTGAATATTATCCTTTTTTATTTCTTGAAATTTGATGTACAGATGATTAGCTCCCTTCAATTTCCATAAGAAATTATTATGTTTTTCAATGTGCCTTAGGCTGCTTTACCTTCTCCTCCCTTGTGAGCTGTTCAATTTCCTCGTAACCTGAGGTTATCTGGTAACTCAATATAAAGAAGACTGGAATAATCAAAAGTGGACCAATAGACAACATCACGGGGAAAAGATTGAAGTTGTCAAGGATTTTGTCTTCCTTGGGCCCAAATCAATGTTCATGGAAGCCCTAGTCAAGAGATCAAAAGATGATTTGCATTAGATAAATCTGCTGGACAAGACCTCTTTAGAGTCTTGAAAAGCAGCATTACTTTGAGGATTGAGATGGGCCAAATGCAAGCCATGGTATTTTCGATTGCTTTCTATAGATGCGAAAGCTGGGCAGTGAAAAGAGGAACAATGAAAAGAATTGCCGTGTTGGAATTATGGGGTTGGGGAAGGATAATGAAAGTCCTACGAACTGCTGAAAGGACCAACTGAATGATCTGCCTGGGAAGAAGGACAGCAAGAGTGCTCCTTACAGGCCAGGGTGGGGGAGCCGCTGTTTTACATGCTTTGAACATATGGTCAGGAGGATCCAGTGCCTAGAGAAGGACATCATGTTCGGTGAGGTAGAGGGGCAGTGAAGGGCAGGAAGGCCTCACGAAGGTGAAATTTCAAATTGCCAACCTCGCAGTTAGCAGACTAATGCATAACAACTGCACCACCAGGACGCCATGCTAAAGATTGCCTTCTGGAATTTATTATTTCCGCACTTCAAATATGTAGTGGGTTATTTATTACTTTCATGTATATAGATTCAATAAGTACCTGAAAGAGATCCTCATTATTCTATGTGAGAGCAATATACATATTCATAGTTTGTACATTATTCATTTTTATGAAAATAATTTGATACAGTGGCTGTGACACTGGGTCAAGCACAGGTCAAGCACTGGGTCAAGCACAGGATGATGCAGGACCAGGCAGTGTTTCATTCTGTTGTGCGTGGAGTTGGTATGGGTCAGAGCCAACTCAATGGGACCTAACAACAACATATTTTTCACATAATTTCAAGATTCAAATAATATGTTGCCCAAACATATTATTGCCAAATATGATTGTCTGTATGCCTTTCTTCCTTTCCCATTTCTCAGAACAGTTACTTGTAATTCTTCTGGTAGTGTAAGTAACTCTTTTACTTACTTATAATGCTTTTTGTTATTCTCTTTGATTTTGATTAAAACACTCTCACGCTATTATCTCTTGATGTTCTTCATTTGGGTATTGTTTTCTTGCCACCACGGGAGGGAGTATCTAGTTGTCTTTCATGATCTCCAGTACTCATTACAAATATAATAATTTCCTATCTTACATACTACCATTATCATTATATCCTAATTCAGCTGGATCAATTATCAGTGCTTATTTGATAATGCCATGTAAAAAAACACCCAAAGTTTGCCTCTGTAATAATATGCTTGTTTGCTATACTATTTTCTTTCCATCTTTAAATTCTTAGATGACATTTATAGTGTTCTGCCAATCTTCCTCCCTCCTCTCTTCCTCCTTTACTTCTTTTTTCTCTTTTTTCTTCCACTTTATTCTTCCTGTCTTGCTTCCTCTTCCTTCCTCTCTTGAATTATTTCTTCTTTTCCCTTTATTCCCCTCTCCCTCCCTTCTCCCCACCCTCCTTTGGGCATGTTTTCTCTCCTGGAATATTTCTGCTTCCTACAATGTGCTTTTTTAATCACTTATTTTGGGGGCACTATCTTTCCTATTGAATGGTATCTTATAATGTCAGGTAATGCATGCTTATATCTAGCTTAAGAGACAAGTTAACAAAAATTGTGATGGGAACCATTGGAGAGTTGAATGAATGAGCCTTTTGCCTAAAGTTTTCTTATAGGCCATTCTGACTCTTTCCCTGCCACTGCGGGTGAAATGAAAGGTGATCTTAGTTCTTCCCCCACCCCCCAAAAAAAAATAATCAACAGATTTCTTTAAAATGTGGAAAAGGTAGTCTTGCATTCTCAATTTTCATTATATAAACTGATTTATTATTATTTTGGTAGGGGTGGTGCCTTTGCTCTCATTTATGTTTGGATACCATGATCCAAAGTATTCTTATTGTTGTAAATAATCCTTTTCAGGGAAGAATCTCTTCTTTGACCACAATATGGGAATGTCTGGATTCTGGTTGTACAAAATAGGGGACAGGATCTAGAAGGGAAAGCCTACCAATTTTATAACCAGAAGTTATTTCATTACTTTTGCTCTTAACCTTAATCTTACCCCAGTCTACAGGTCACTGTAGGTAATGACAATTCATGAGATTTTTATGCATATTTCAGTAAGTCAAACCGCTTACCAGTTTTCTCAACTTCTGTTTTAGAGTTCGGCAAAGCCTTGTATTTTAGAGCCCAGAGCAAATAGAATGCTGTGGTCTACCCCATTCTCTTTCAATTTACAAATGTCTTCTATAAAATTACTGTGTTTTTATGTTAATCAGATTTGGATGGGGCGTTTAATCTCTCATCCTGCTTTCATATTCAGCATTTAATCATGTTTAGGACTTTCAAATTTGATGGGAACCATAATCTTAAGCTTTTTATTAGAGTTAAAGCTGCCATTTGGCTTTGAGGGCAATATATTCTTTTGGAAAAGTGTCCCTTTTTTCTCAGTTAATGATGTCAATGCAAGATCTTAAAACCATGCACTATTGTTGGTGTGTTAGTCCAGGTTAACTAGAGAAACAACTCTAAGGATCCTCCTATACATGGAAGATAGGGCATTGTATCAATAAGTGGTTATATATCAGGAAAACATCCCAGCCCATTACAACTCAAGGCCGTAAGTCTGAAACTAGTCCATACGTCACTTTTCAGACTGACGTAGCCATATGCAATGACGCAAAAGGCCCAAAGTTCACAGGTGAAAAGTCTTGTCAACACAAGAGCAGTAGATGTATCTCCAGGGCTCTGGCGATCTAGCATGGCTCTTCAACAGGAAGGGGAAGGCAGAGTGAGAAAGAGGAAGTGCCAGGGTCCCCTTGATGAGAAGACCAGGCCCACCAGGAGGTGCCATCAAACTATGACCTGACAGGTTAGATGCCACTCATATTGTCTTATGGGTGCCATCTTGGCACAAAACATGATCACAGTGGGTATTAGAGAATAGTCAGTTCAGTAACATCACATTATATTTGAAGAAATAGGAGGCCAGAATATGTGCCTTCCAGTTCATATTGATAATGATGAATAGAAATATAATTGGACTCCTATTTGGGTTTTTCATGTACTTTATTCCCTTCATACTTATAGTATAAACTATGTTTTTCTCAATCTTTTGTACCATACTGTACTAGCAACCTGAATGTAATTTATTTATATACCTATTTATTACTATCTCCCTCAAGTGAAATAGAAAACTCCATGAAGCTTGAAACTACCTGTTTTTCTTGCTAGTTGCTCTCACTCTTTGATATCTTTGATGCAGAACAGAAATACATCCTTGAGCTAAATAAATAATTTAAAGTATATGTTGAATCAAGCCTGGTTACCTTTAGTTGAGAATACCTGCAATTTATTGCATTTTCCCCAGCAAGGATAAAGTTATTCTTTTGCCTGATGACTCATCTATATGCTTCCATTCTCAAATCCAATGTATTTGGAATACAAAACTGATCCTATGTTACTTACATAGCAGATACTGGAAAAAGGTGTGCACATGAGCATGTGATCCCATGTTTATATACACACTGTGTCTTCACACATTATTTATAATACAATATAAATAACGTAGATGTGACTGATCAATAAAATGTATAGTTTTCAATATTTCTCCTTACTGCATATATAACACAAAACATTCTGCATCATTTCTATTTTAGATATAGTTTTGAAGCTATAAATAATTAAATATAACTACTTCAGATGGGATTGAGGGAACCATTTTTATTTTTTCATAATGAATAATTACTAAACTGATGATAATCATTAAAAATGATGGATTTATAAATAGACTTAACAAAATTTGTGATTTTCTTGATAATATAAAAATTTAAGGAGCATCATTACAAATGCTAACTATTCTAGGTCAGAAGTTGTCATTAGGAGCCCTGGTTGTACATTGGGCTACTAACCTCAATGTCAGCAGTTTGAACCCACTTTGCCGGAGAAATATGAGGGTTTCTGCTCCCATAAAAAGTCTCAGAAAACTCAAAATTAAGCTTCTACACTGCCCCATAGGGTCACTGTGAGTTGGAATCAACTCAGTGGAAGTGGGCAAGTTCGTAAGTCACACCTCTTCATCGGTAAAGTAGAGGGGCAGCAAAAATGAGGGCCTCCTTAATGAGACAGATTGACACAGTAGCTACAGCTGTGAGGTCAAACATAAAACCAGTTGTGCAGAACTTGGCAGTGTTTGTTTCTGTTAAATATAAAATGACTATGAAAAATCGCACATGGTGGCAACAACAATATTCATTTCCATATCTTCCCCAAGACTCAGAAGATACGTAAACATAACATAAATTGAAGTGAGGGAAAACTGTCTTATATTAACATTGACCACCACTTGTCTGTCAGCCTGTCTTACTGTGGTGGCTCATGGGATGCTGTGGTGCTAGAAACTGTGTCGCTGGTATTTCAAATGTCCGCGGGGTTACTCAAAGTGAACAGGCTCCAATGGAACTTCCAGACTAAGAACAGATCATGAAGAAGGAATTGGATCACAATTTAAGATGAAGAAGCTCAATTATATGAAGAAGAATGTGGCATGAGGATAGGAGGAAGGCTTATTAACAAACTCACATATGCAGATACAACCTTGCTTGCTGAAACTAAGGATGCATTGCAGTACTTGATGTAGGTCAAGGACTGTTAGCCTTCAGTATGGATTTCAACTCAATGTAAAGCAGACCAAAATCCTCACAATTGAACCAATAGGTAACTTCATGATAAATGGAGAAAAAGGTGAAGTTGTCAAGGATTTTGTTTTACTGAGAAATAAATGTTCATGAAAGTAGCTGTCAAGAAATCCAAAGACGGATGATGTTAGGCAAGTATGCTGCACAAGACCTCTTTAAAGTATTGAACAGCTACAATCGCTGAAGACAAATGAGTTCATAAAAAAACGTGGTGAAGAAAGCTGATGGTGCCCGGCTATCAAAAGATATAGTGTCTGGTGTCTTAAAAGTTTACAGGTAAATAAGCAGCCACCGAGCTCTGAAACAGCAAAGCTGACATGGAAGAAGCATACCAGCCTGTGCAATCATGAGGTATCGAAGGTATCAGGTATCCAAGAACAGAAAATCATATCATTGTCAATGAGGGGGGGGGAGGGTATGGAGTGGAGATCCAAAGCCCATCTATAAGCAATTGGACATCCCCTTACGGAAGGGTCTTGGGGATGAGGCCAGCCAGCCAGGGTGCAGTGTAACAACGATGACCCATACAACCTTCATCTAGTTCCTAAGTCTTTCCTCCACTCCACCTCCCACTATCATGATCCCAAGTCTACCTTACAAATTTAGCTAAACCAGAGAATGTATACTGGTACAGAGAGGAACTGGAAACGCAGGGAATCCAGGGTAGATGATACCTTCAGGACCAGTGATGAGAGTGGCGATACTGGGAGGTTGGAGGGAGAGTGGGGTGGAAAGTGGGAACTGATTATAAGGATCTACATATAACCTCTGCCCTGGGGCATAGACAACAGAAAAAGTGGGTGAAGGGAGAGGCCGGACAGTGCAAGATATGACAAAATAATAATTTATAATTCATCAGGGAGGGGAGAGCGGGGAGGAAGTGGAAAAAAGGGGGAGCTGATGCCAGGGACTTAAGTGGAAAGCAAATGTTTTGAGAATAATGAGGACAATGATTGTACAAATGTGCTTTACATAATTGATGTATGTATGGATTGCTATGAGTTGCATGAGCTCGTCATAAAATGATAAAAACAAACAAACAAACAAAAAGTATTGAAGAGCAAGGTTACTTTGAGGACGAAAGTGGGATTGACCCAAGCCATTGAATTCTCCATTGCATAATCAGCATGTAAAAGGGGGACATTGAATGGGGGGAAATAGATGCATTTGAATTGTGGTGTTGGAGAGGAATATTGAAGTACCATGGATTTCAAAAAAGACAAACCAATCTGTATAGGAAGAAGTAAGGCCAGAGTGTTCCTTAGAGGAAAGATATCAAGACATGGTCTTAGATACTCTGGACATATTGTCAGGAGAAACCAATCTCTGGATAAGGATATCATGCTTAGTAGGTGATTGACACAGGGGCTGCATCAATGAGATCAGGCAAAGCAACAATTGTGAAGATGGTGCCGGACCGTGTGGTGTTTTGTTCTATTGTGCTCAGGGTTGCTATCGGTGGAGCTGACTCAATGGCACCAGAAAACAACTAATGATATAATCATTAAACTCTACTTAGAGTGATTTAAGAAAATAGTATCTAACTTTGTATTTTTACAACTATAGGCATATATATAGTCAAATAAGGTTATATGAAATGTCTTTGCATTCTGTGTCACCTTGAAATAATGCTTAAATTCATTACCAGAAAGCTTATTTTTGTATGTCAATATGTACGAATAATAAAGAATGCCCATCCTTTGTTTTTTAAAAGCAAACCAGATTTCCATGTATGTGTCAGGGATCACTCATTCACCAATCTAGTTGGCAGAGGAAAGACCACATACGAAAACCTCCAGGATTTACTAAGGAGAAAAATAAAGCTACTTTTGACTCTTACTCTTGACTTTTGTCTTTTGGAACTTTTAAATATCTCCAGCTAAGTGTTTCCTTTGCTCTTCAGGGTGGAGAACAGTGGGAGGGGAAGCACTGAGCAAGTTTCTGCAGATCAGTTTTAGCATTTATGAGATTAGTTAAGGTCAACAATTTACATCAGATTCATGAGGAACAAGCTACTAAAATATTTAGCTCTTGAAAAAAAAGGAGAAAGAAAAGGAACAAGTAGTCAGAACAATTATAGGTCTTGAAAGAAATCATTCCAAGGAGATGACTGTTGGGAGGAGCAGGAGGGAGGAAGTGGAAAGAAAGAATGAAATGAGGAAAACTTCTTAGGATGATGTGATTTAAAAGAATAAAAACAATCGCCAGTACCTCCTTTACTTCAGCTGGCCTACAGACACACTGTGCCTATGAAACATCTTAGGAACATTTAGGAGAACATTATTTTAAAATATTGCTGCTTATTTCTAAAAAAGAATTGCATTTCTTTATTTTCTCTGCCACTCCATCTGTCAGTAATTTGTGCTGTAAGAGATTCTAATCTTTGATATGTGAGCTATACCTCTAGAAAAAAGCCTGGTGGTTCAGTCACTTAGGGCTGTGCTGCCAAGTGAACAGTTGGCAGTTCAAATCTACAGCATTTCTGCAGGAGAATGATGTGGTGTTCAGCTGCTCTGATGACCAGAGAAACTCTACGGGGCAGTTGCATTCTGTCCTACAAAACTTCTATGAACTGTAATCTACACAACTGCAAGGCATCAAGATTATTATTATTATTAATTTTACTGATTCACAGCCCTACAATGTAATATTTAGGGTTTTACATCCAGAAGTAAACCATGAGATCCATCCAGTGATGTGTCCTTGAGAAAGTTAATGAATGGTTCTCCCACTGTGTAAAATCACCTTAAAAAAAATCACCTACTTCAAAGGGTTGTTTGGCCGATCAAATTTATGGTTTTGTGTATGAGATGTAGAAAAATATCTAGAACACACGTTACTACTGTTCGCTGTTGTTGAGTCAGCTGCAATGCATGCCCAAATTACATACCCTAGAAGGTCACATTGCCCAGTCCTGCACCATCTTTGTTATCACTACAATGTTTGAGCTCATTGTGTTACTCTAGCTCATTGAGAATTTTCTTTGTTTTCATTGATTCCCTTATTTACCAAACCTGGTTTCTTTTCCTGGAAATTGTGTTCTCCTGATGACAAATTCAAAATAAATCAGCCCCAAACTCACCATTGTATCTGTTTGTTCGTCTGATAGTCTGTGTTACCTTCAATATTCTCCCCACCTTCACTCCAAATACAAAAACTAACCCAAACCAGACTCCCTGCCATTAAGTTGATTGATACTCAACTAAAGGACAGGCTAGAACTGCTCCTTCGGGTTTCTGAGAATGCAAACCTTTGCAGAAGCAGAGAGTCTCATCTTTCTTCTTTGGGCCATTGGATTGGTTTGCACTGTGGACCTTTCAGTTAGCAGCCAGGGCATAAACTATTACATGAGCAGAGTTCAGCTCTTCATCAGTCTCACCGTTACAACCAGTCCATTCTTCCATCTTTTTATATTCTTTTTGATCTACTTCTCATGTTTACACAACGTAACTGTAAAGATCATGGCTTAGGTTGGGCTAGGGGCACGTTAGTCTTCAGTGTGATACATTATTTCCAACAGATTTCTCAAGTGCAATACATCTTACGGTTTCTTGGTTAATGTTTCCATTGGCATTGATAGTATATTCAAAACAAAAACATTGACAATTTCATTTTATTCACTCTCTATGATAATGTTGTTAATTGTCTTAGGTTAGGCTTTTTGTTAGTCTAGGTAGACTTGTGAAACAAATTCATAGATACTCACTTGTGTATAAGAAAGAGCTTTTACAAGAGCAATTGAATATTGAGAAAATATCCCAGTCCAGTTCAAATCAAGTCCATAAGTCCAGTATTAGCCCATATGTCTGATACCAATCTCTAAATTCCTCTTAAGGATCAGAAAATACATGCAATGATGCCAAATGTAGGATGGTTACAGGCCAGTGGGTGGGAAGTCTTGTGGATCCAGTGGCAATTGAAGCATCTCAGAGCTGTCACCGATTTCCACATGGCTCTTCCAGCCCCCTGAGATCTGGCTGCATCAGGATAGCTTCATGTGGCTGCTCTTCAGAAAGGTGTCCTGGAGAGTGAATGAGTGTCCCACCTCCAGCGACCTATTTATCTCAGTAGGCCTCCAAATGAGGTCATCAAGCTGCCACCTGATTGACAGGTTAACCTCCACCCCTTCCCTCACATCCTCTCAAATTAACAACAGATTATGTAACTACCAAAGACATTTTATGTGTATGCATATAGAAAAAAGTTTATATCAAAACATGGATCACACAGTTCTACAAGTAGGTAAGTCCAATTCATTTAAAGTCCATGGATCAAATCGGAGCTGAAAGCGTGGGACTCCTACAGTTTTAGTGACATATGGTCAGGAAGGGAGATGAAGCAGGAAGACCTCAGACTGGTGGATGCAAAGCTGAATGAATCTAAGACTGGGAGTCGGATGATGATTCCTGGGATTGTCAGGCAATATAATTCAACCTTGCTTGCTGAAACTGAGGAGGACTTGAAACACTTGTTGATGAAGATCAAGGATTACAGCCTTCAGTGTGGATCAAACTCATTATAAAGAACATTAAAATCTTCATAACTGGACCAATAGGTAGAGATAGAAAAATGATGGAAGTTGCCATGAATTTTGTTGTGCTTGGATCCACATGGAGACATATCACAGATACAGCAGTCAGGAGTGCAAATAGGGCATTTCATTGAGGAAATTTGCTGCAGAAGCCCTCTCTAAAATTTTAAAGTGCAAGGATTTCACTCAGAAGATGAAAATGTACCTGACCCAAGTCATGTTATTGTCAATTTCCACATATGCACGTGCAAGGTGAACACTGAATAAGGAAGGTGGAAGAAACATGGATGTGTTAGGATTACGGTGCTGCCTAAGAATGTTGGAAGTAGCAGGGACTTCCCAAGGAGATCTGTCTTGGAAGAAGTAAAACCAGAATGCTCCTAGAAGCCAGAATGGGGAGCTCTCGTGCATGTGCTTTAGAGTTGTTATTGGAGAGACCAGCAGAGTTACAACAAAGGGGTCACACATTTGAACCCTTGGGAGGCTGGAACAAGATCAGGCAGTGTTCTGTTCTATTATGTATGGGGTTGTTATGAGTCACAACTGACTTGACTGCAGTTAACAACAGCAACACTACACCCTACTCTTACTGTCACTCTTTGGCTGCCTCCCAGAAGATATACCATCTAGAGTTGATCCCATGATGCTACACCATGCCCTGGGAAATCCCCGACTCACCCAAGTTTACATAAAACCTAACTTGGACAGTCTAGTTGTAAGGATTCCATTTTCTTTACATACAAGTGGAATCTACATCGAAGGCTGTCTTTCACCTCATTAGTAAGTGCTTCAAGTCATGTCTACGTTCAGAAAACAAGGTTGTGTCATCTGCATGTCTCAAATTGTTAATGGGTTTCCCTCCAATCCTCATGTCACATTCTTTAAAGAGAAACACACAAAATTTTGTGGCCCAATGTCTAGAATTCTTAGTTCAACATATAGATTGGATTAGCTAAGGGATACAACCTTGTGACACTCCTTTTCCCATTTTAATTCAGGTAGCACATTTTGTTCTGTTCAAATGAGAGCTTCCCTATCCATGTGCAGCTTTTGCATGAGCGCTATTGAATATTCCAGGAATTCTTCATTGCTTGCCTCACAGAATAGTACACACAGAAGGCAATGTACATTTATTGCTATGATATTTTCTTAAATGTTGCACTATGCTTCTACAAAAATATTTAAATCTATGTCAATTCAAACAATATACATGTATGTTCCCACAATTATGGAGAATGTCAATTTCAAATCATCAAATCAGCAGGACTGTACTCTCTATGACAACTCTAGAAAAAAATTTTAGTGGCCTATTCCAGCTGCTGATCCTTACCAGACAATATTTGTATCCCATGGCTTATAGATGCTTTACTCTATTCTTTGTCTCCATCCTTACGTTGCATAGTCCTCTCTGTAATCCTGGCCCATTCTTTGTGATGTGCAAAGATTCACTTTTACACATCACTTGTTTCTAATGTAAATACTGTAAAAATTGTGCCTTTCCAGTGATGAGTCATCTGTCGTTTCCCTCTTCTGAAGGTGACTGTAAGGCTTCATGAAATCAGGAGCCATCAAAATGCAGTTACAAGGTTTCCCTGAAGGCAACATACTTTACATACCAGTTAGCCACACTACACTGGCAATGAGCACAGTAGTAAATATGTAAAGAATGGGAGTATTTTCTCATTTCACATTAGGGCTTGAGGTACACTATTAAACTGATTGGTTTATCAAAATAGAGAACAATTTCATTGTTAGGAGAAAATGAAATGAAGTTATAATGATGGTGAATCCAAGGCTAGCCCAGCATTCATAAATTCAAAATAATCAATGCAGAAATAAGTTATTTACAAAAACATGCTATGTGGTTTTATTATTGAATTCAATATCAGAAAATGAGCTTCAGCAGATTAAAGTATTATATATCATAATTTAATTTATAACCTAATCTAATGTTGCCATATTTAGTTTTGGGGGAGTTTGCAATAATTTTAGTTCATTATTGCATTCAATAATTATTTCAGCTTTTCTATGTACAAATAAGTCCTCTAGTTGCCAGAAGTACTGTAGTGAACACGCAATCACATTTGAAATTATTCAGCTTATATTGTAACAGGAAAGCAGTCGCCAACATGTATAAATAAGATATACAGTAGGTGATAAGGGAAAAACAAAATAAGGAAGGTAAGTAAGTACAGCAGAGGATGGAGGTAAGTTCAAGTAGATTGTTTCAAAGCGCTTACTGTGCAGTTTAAATTATAAGGAAGATATCAAGGAACTGTGAGTCTTTCTATAGGTGACCAGGAAAAAGCATATTTTGAGCTCAGAGTGATATTATTATGGCGTGTGCCTTTGAGTTCATTCCAACTCATGACAGAAGAGAATGCCCATAGGGCTTCCAGGGATATAAATCTTTACTGAAGCATATCTTTTCCTGGTGAGCTTGAACTATCAATCTCTAACTTCATAACTGAGCACTTAACCAATGTCCCAGTAGGGCTCCTTCAGAGAAAACTTGCAGGTAAAAACGTATGGAGGAGAGGGAGGAGAGGAGCATACCTTCTGTCGTTCCATCTTCTGGAATCTGCATCGTGAGCAAATCATCTGAGAAGCTAGACTGCAGGACTCTTAGAAGAAGGTTCACTAACCACTTTGCTTGTGAAAGTGAGGAGACCTTGACGCACTTGCTGAAAGAGATCAAAGATCACATATTTTCATATGAATTACAATTTAAGATCAAGAAAAAAACAAAACAAAATCTCACACTTGGACCAATAAGCAACTTCTTGATCAGTGGAAAAAATCAAGGATTTCATTTTACTTGAATCCAAAATCAATGATCATGGAAGTAAAGAAATCAAATGATATATGTATTTCATTGGGCAAATCTGCTGCACAAGATCTTGTTACAGTGCTGAATATATCCATATATATGTATGTGTGTGTGTGTGTATATATATATATATATATATATATAATTTGGAAGTTGCTTTCTGTAAACTTATAACTCTAAAGACATAAAGGAACACCCAATATTTGAGTCATGCATGGAGGGCAAAGGAGACAGTGGGTAGGAAGATGTTAAGCACAATGTGCATATAGGATAACTTCTCAGGCTTAGTAGATACGAGAGTTTTCAAAACTATGATGAAATTAGGAGAATATTATATTTCACCAATGATTATTTCTTTTTAAAGCACAATAATATTTTATTATAAAATCTTTATAATCAAAACATAGGTTACTTTTAGTAGAAAGGTGAAATGCCAGCTCTGATCCTCTAAATTTAGTAACTTTTTTGATAGAGATTGATTTATTTCCAAGGAAATTAAATGATATTTTAGAAATTTAACTAAAATATGCATGCATATAGATATATTCATATATACCAATACATACATGTATACACATATCCTGTTTGGTGTCATTTTTTGAAAAAATGAGCTTATGATGGAATTGAGGAAAAACAGAATATAAATATATTTATTAGTGGATCTAATAGAAGCTTCTGTCATCTTCTCAGACAAATTCACTATTTGAAGATATCGAGAAATGAAAATTTCAGCTCATCTCTGGATTATTCCTTTAGAAGATCAAGATTATGATGAGAGGGAACAAGTCAACTTTATTTACCATTTCTCTCAAGCTCTAACCTAACAGAGTTAGCCCTGAAAAGTCATATGTATATTTGGAATTCAATCAGTCACCCACTCCCCATA
Organism: Tenrec ecaudatus; assembly: GCF_050624435.1. Classification (NCBI taxonomy): domain Eukaryota; kingdom Metazoa; phylum Chordata; class Mammalia; order Afrosoricida; family Tenrecidae; genus Tenrec; species Tenrec ecaudatus. The sequence continues at coordinate 203,952,939 of NC_134532.1, forward strand.
GTCACATAATGAGCTCTCCACATCAATGAAATTCTCAATTCACTTTTGATGGGCTGGTCTCTGTCCTGCTGAGGTTTCTCAGCAGTTCAGCAAATTAAAAATGTCAGCATGTTCTTTGCAGGATGGTAGGCAGGGAAGTATCCCAGTCCAGAGAGTACAAAATAACTAAATTTTCCATAATAAAGCACCACTCAGGCATTGAAGACTTTCAAAAGCACAGGAGAACCCAAAGAATCGCCATACTGCATTATAACCAATACTCAGTCCACCTGAATGCTGTCTTTATTTGTGGAAAAGAGTTATCAGTGAGTGAGTAGAATATAGCTTTTGTTTATCACAATGACCTTTGAAAGCATAGTATGATCTCAAAATAGCCTCATTTTATAATTTGTGTATCAATATTTATGAGTATTTTCCTATCGTTATTATTATCATTTATTAGCCACTAAGTGAAATACTATTTTATTTTTTCTATGCTTGTTCTCTGAATATATATACTGGTATTTTCTTCCACAATTGGATGTACATGTTATTTTTTTATTTATATGATTAATAATTATCTCCTGCAGAGCACAGTGTATAAGACATTGTATTAAAAAGTAGGTTTTGGCCTCTATTTTAGATGTATGCCCTGTAGGGTAGAATTCATTTCCAGTCTAATTAATTAATAAACTCTTGTATTTGTTTAACTTTTTTTTCTAATGAGATACCTCGAGGGTAGATCTCATAATTTTCTTAAGTCATTTTAGTTTCACTGGAATTTAGTAAATGCTTAATCAGTATTTTTATTAGAAAATAAATAGATTCATAATTCCTGGTGGACTTCTAATTTCAGAAAACTGGAGCAGACATAATTTTCTTTATATTTCTGACAATTTGAGCAGGCTGAGTTTTAATCCCCTACTGGGCAGTAATGAAGCACCCCTCTCCATCTTTGTGGATTGATATTCAGACCACTGAGGAAAGTCAGGCTTTCATTGATACCCAGCAGTCACGATGTCACCCCTCAGTGGAGTCAGTAGAGGCCACCTGTAGAGACATAATAAGACTCCCTTAACCCCAGCCAAATTAGAGTCACCAGAGACCTAGTGGAGAGCCTGAACTCCTACTGGAGCCTACCAATAGCAAGCAGCCCCTCCCTCTCCAGTTGTCAATAGAAGCTTATTAAGGAATTCGGATCTTTATCAATGTCTGAAAGTAGGAGGCCATGACCCCTCCTTCCTCAGGAACAGTGTCAGAGGAATCTGTTTAAATACAGATTTTAGTACAATCAAGAGGATCATAATAGAGTACAGAGCGTGAGTTTCAATTTTAAAAATAATAATCAATTGTCAAACCAACAACTAGGAAGATCTATATTTGAATCAGGATAGACAGTCAACACCGAAATGACATAGGTATTCGATTTATCAGACAATAATTTTAAAAGTTTTTATTGCGAATTAGGTGAAGATTTAATGAACAAATCTTACTTTTATTCAGTGATTTATATACAGTTTGTTTCCTCTTGTCATGGATTGCAATCCCCACAATGAACTATCAGTTATCCACTTCTGTGTGTTTCTTATTTCTATTCATCCTTCATTCCGAAAGGAGCAGTTATGTGTTAGGCTGCTATTATTATGATCTGCAGTTCAAAACCACCAGCACCTCCAAGAAGAAACACTGGGCTTTCTACTCCGTAAACAGTTACGGTCTTGGAAACCCACAGCACAGAGGTTGCTATGAGTCAGCATTGATTCTACGTAAATTAGTTTGATATAGTTCTTTTTATTTGAATTTTGTCCTAGAGTAAATGCTGCGTTTAAAAAAGAAACCAATGGTTATTTACTCTGATGACTAAATATTTACCTCCTGCTCCACTTACAGACCTGTCTATTGTCTAGCTGAAAGCTGACCCATGTGTGTGACTTTACTGGTCCTGAAATGTGATTAACAGCTGTGGTCTCAAGGGTTCTACCAGTCTGTATCGACGGGTGAGACTCCTCCTTTTTATGATATTGTCATTCCAAATTTTTTTTCTTGAAATGAATTTGTATGTCTCATATTTTTCCTCATTTTTTAGCCACTCAGATGAAAATTTAGATCTGAGGGGTAAGAAATCGGGAAGGCTATTTTATCCTGTTAAACCCTCTATACTTTTTGCCCCTCCTTATCACTCCCAATACCCTGTCTGAAGCGCCCCACCCCACACCCCCTGTAGTCATGAAGGTCTTGTCTATTGGTGTGTAAACCTCATTTCTTCCTTTTTGTTGCTTTTCCTTATAACAATAGAGATATTAAATATTTATCTTTGTAAGATCGGTTGAGTTTGCTAAGCATAATGTTCTCTAGCTTTGTCTGGGTATTGTGGTGTTTTGAGAGAATTATCATTGTTTTTACTGATATATAAAATTCCATAGTATGAATGTACCAGAGCTTGTTTATCCATTCCTCTAGGGTTGAGTTTTTTGTTGTTTTTTTTTGTTTTGTTTCGATGCTTTTGCGATTGTGGACATTGCTGAAATAAACATAGGTGTACATATGTCTGCTCATGTTATATTTTTAACTCCTTTAGAGTATATAATGGGTAGAGAGATTGCTCAATCTTAAGGTACCACTCTTTGTATTTGTTTAGGGAAGTTCCATTCAGGTTTCCATAACAATCATACAATTCTACAGTCCCACTAGCAATGTAAAATCACTCCTTACTTTCTACATCTTTCCATCATTTGTTATTTTCTGTTTTACTGAATTTTGCCAAAAATGTCAGTGTGAGGTGATATCTTAATGTTGCTTTGACTTGTATGTCTCTTATTGCTAATCATCACAAACATTGCTATATTTTTCACGTAGTCTGTTTTGGATCTTCCAATGTGATATATTTCAGAGCATTTGAAATTGGTAAATGGACATGATCTAGTTCTTTTGCTTTCAGAGTCATGGAGTCTGATGTCCATGTGTTCCATTAGTGCATGTGACAAATTATTTTCACACTTTCTAATATCTAAATTTGTTTAAAAGGTATTGTTAATTGGGATTTAATACATATAAAAATCACATCAAGTAGTATTATATGATTACTACCACAATTTGTTTCCAAACATTCTTTCCCTTCCTGGACTCTTTGACATCATCGACTTTTTACCACCACCCCTAACTGTATCCCTCTCCCCCAAGATCCTTATTCTACTTGCTGTCTCTATAGGTTCAGCAAACATAAGTTTCATATACCTCAAAACAGAAAAATATATAACACAAATTCAAGAGGGTGATCCCCAATGACATAATACCCCTGAGATAAACCATAATATGAACAAAAAACAAAACAAAACAAAACCTCAAAATACAGGAAATGTTGCAAACCAGATCAGTTCCAGTGTGCATCCGAGGTTGGGTGGGGGGGATCAAAAGACAAAGTTTTCACTGTTCATGTCAGATTTATCCCTTTGATCTTCTGTGCTCATCTCTCCAGTGCACTCTGTTTAGTAACCAACCCCTTTCCTCCCATGACTCCAGTATGGACAGAGGGAGGTCACCAGTAGCTCCTTTCCTGTGTAGTTCCCACAAAGGCATCTTGGACTCCCACTGTCCTCCATAGCCTTCTGCAAACTGGATTCATACAATTTAGACTCTGATATGAATCCCTCCTTTGATTGTAGATTAAATTATTTACAGTCCGTCAGTGACTGATGATTGTGCGCTTCATCCATGGCTTAGTTGACATCTCACTTAGATGGCTTCTTGTTTGGAAACAAGACTTCAAAGTCCCAGGTGCTACTTTATCTAATAGCCAGGCACCATCTAATTTATTTGCCACATTTTGCACCCATAGAAACTTTTAATGCTTTACTAAGAAAAAGACAAACCATCCAACTAAAAATGATTCGAAGACATAGAAAGAGACTTGACCAAATAAGACATCCCAGTGGGTATACACATATGAAAAGTGGTTGTGATATTAGCCATTGGAGAGATGTAGGTCAAAACAACAATGAAATATCTTATCTCTGAAAAACTAGCAGAGAAAAACAAATGGTGTCAAGAATGTAGTGAGACTGGAACCCTCTCCCTCTGATGATGGGATCTGAATGGGTCAAACACTATGGAAAGAAATATGGCACTTCTTTAAAAAGTTGGAAATCACAATGCCAGATGACAAAGAAATCCTTCTACTTGAAATATATTCTATAGCAATAAGGTTTGCAATGTGAAAAAAAGTAAAAAAAGACCTGAAACAGGAACAAATATAGGCACAGCCATGTTCATAGCAGTGCTATGCAGAATACCATAAAGATAGAATTAACTAACGTGCTCACCAGTGGAAGAATGAATAAACAAGCGAAGGTACGTACCCCCAATAGAATACTATGCAATGGTATAGAATAATGAGGCATCTGCAAACCACCTCTTCCTATAGATAAGCCTGGTTCCAGGACGTGGTGAGTGAAATTACCCAATTATACTGGGCAAAGTGTAAAATGCCATGATTGTAAAAGGTGAAAACCTGAAGGGTTTACAAACTAAACGTGCTTTGATTTTACCAGGGATGAGAAAGCAAAGGAAGATATATTGCAGGGAGTCATTCAAGCAGCCACCATGAAAGAAGTTTCAATGAAGAACAGTAAACATCATTCTGAAAAATAAGACAAGTAAAGAAATTTTAGTATTGAAAGCTTTCATGAATAATTAAAAAAATAAAGAAAGATAGGTTTAGCTACAGAATGGAAAAGATAGGGCAAGAAATGATTAAGCTAGAAAAATATAATGGTCCAATCTAATAAGTGAATAAACTGAAAAACATAGATAAGTGAAAAAAACCAAAATCAATGGAGCCCCAGGTATGTGTGAAACTATATTAATTTAATATTTTTTCAATTGGAATCTCAAAAGGAGGAGAGAAAGAATATTGAGCTGAAAAGCATATTTGAATAAATAATGCCTGATAATAGCATAAGTTGAAGAATAAGTAAACCTATATTTTCATAGAACTAGAATGTAATGATGTAATAATAGCAGGGGAGTAGGGTCACTGTAGGAAAACTGTGAGTTGGAACTGACTGATTGGCAGTGACTTTTGCTTTTCAGATTTAAATAATATGTATTTAATTAATAGACAAAAGAAAAACAAAAACACGTACACTTTGAAACTCAGTTAAAATACCACTGAGAGGTTTAGAGTAGACAATGTACATAAAAGGAGGAAAAAAGGGAAACTTTCAAATCCATAATCTAAACCTGCAAGAAAGATGAACAAAATAAATTCATATCATAGAAAAGGAAAAATAAATAAAGCAGAATTCAATTAAAATAAAAACATAAGCAATAAAACCCAAGTCTCTGCCTTTGAAGAGATTAATGAAGCTGAAAACTTTTAGGGGCACATATAAAGATAAGGGAAACAAAGGATACTTGTACAGAAGGGTAAGTGAAAAAAACTTTGCTAAGGGTTCATATAAGCATAGCTTTATTGGAAACAAAATATGCTTGACCATGTCTCTGTAGTCAGCAGAGGGATGCAGATGAGCTTCATCAGTAAGACAGCTGTCTTAGTCTCTTTAGTTTGCCATAATTTTTTTTAAAAGGTCCAATCAAAACATAGGCTTCTGAAGGGGTTTACTGGGCCAATTACATTCAAGGCCAATTACATTCAGCTAAAAATGTGATGGAGTTTGTTTATTTTTTTTCCCTCTCCTCTTATTCAAAGGATTAACCTAGCAACAAAGAAGCAGGAAACGTAGCTGGAAAACATGGCTTGGGTGGTGGAAAAGAGAGGAGGTCACATGACAGAATTGTACAAGACTCATGGCGTCTCCGTCCCCAGTACCTTTTCAGAGCGGCACAGAGGACGACGGTACCTATGGACTTTTCCAGACAGAATCCACAGAACCCAAAGTGACTGCATCTATGGGAATCGACCATGGAGAAGCCCAGTATCCGCAGTCAAATGCGGAACATCCACCCAAGGAGCAGGCCATCAACTGCTCATATGGATGTTCAGGTTGAAGCTGAAGTAAAGTTAAACTACCATCAGGATGGCCTGACCGAATACGGACAACATTTCAAAAAACAGACCTTGATTCATTCAACACTAATGACAGAAGAACGGATGAACTGTGGGATGACATTAAGAACATCCTCCATGAAAAAAGGAAAAGGTTCTTAAAATGTTAAGAAAGAAAGATAAAGGTCAAAGTGAGTGTCAGCAAAGACTCACAAACTTTCTCTTCATCATCGAGTAGCTAAGGCAAATGAAACAAATGATGAAGTCAAAGGGCTGAACAGGAAATTTCCAAGGGCAGCTTGAAAAGACAAAATAATTGTTTTGTTGTCTGGTTGTATACTGATGCTTTGTTTTCCTCTGTCTTGTTTTCATGCATGTTATTATCTCCACAGGTCTGTCTAAATAAGATAGGCTGGATGAACTATCTGGAGGAAATACAACGGGACCAACAGTTCCGGGGGAACTTGGGATAGGGGGAGAAGGGTAAGGAAGTGGTGTTAGCAAACCCAGGGACAAGGAAACAACATGGGAACCAAATTGGTGATGAGGGGGGAGTGGCAGGCCTGGTAGGGAACGATCAAGGGTAAGGTTATGTAAAGAAGAGGTAATGCTGTAACCCAGGTGAGCACGTAGCATGATAGTGGGGCAGGAGGAAAGTCAAGGGAAATAGAGGAAAGAGCTAGGAGGCAAAGGGCATTTTTAGAGGACTAGACAAAGACATGTACATGCAAATATATATCTGAGGATGGGGAAACAGATCTACATGCCTATATTTATAGGTTTAGTATTAAGGTGGCAGAAGGACCTTGGGCCTCTACTCAAGCACTCTCTCAATGCATAAATACTTTCTTCTATTAAATTGGCATTCTGTGATGCTCACCCTCCTGACACAACCTCTGAAGCCAAAGCAAGTGCATAAGCAAATGTGGCAAAGAAAGCTGATGGTGCCCGGCTATCGAAAGAGATAGTGTCTGGGGTCTTAATGTCTTGAAGGTGAACAAGCAGCCATCTAGCTCAGAAGCAACAAAGCCTACATGGAAGAAGCACACCAGCCTGTGCGATCACGAGGTTTCGAAGGGATCAGGTATAAGGCATCATCAGGAAAAAAACTCTTACCATAGTGAATGAAGGGAGAAGTGCAGAGTGGATACCCAAAGCCCATTTGTCAGCCACTGGAGATCCCTTCAGAGGGGGTTAGGAGAGGAGATGAATCAGTCAGGTTGCAATGTAGCACCGATGAAGAATACAGCTTTCCTCCAGTTCCTAAATGCTTCCTCCCCCATAACTACCATGATCTGAATTCTACCTTGCAAGTCTGGATAGAGCAGAGGATGTACACTGGTGCAGATAGGAGCTGGAGGCACAGGGAATCCAGGGCAGATAATATCTTTAAGACCAGGGGTGTGAGGGGCAATATTGGGAGGGTAGAGGATGAGTGGGTTGAAAAGAGGGAACCGATTACAAGGATCTACATGTGACCTCCTCCCTGGGGGATAGACAAGAGAAAAAGGGGTGAAGGGAGACACCAGACAGGATAAGATATGACAAAATAATAATCTATAAATTATCAAGGGCTCAAAAGGAAGGGGGAAGCAGGGAGGGAGGGGGGGAAGAGGACTTGATGCAAAGGGCTTAAGTGGAGAGCAAATGCTTTGAAAAATGATGAGGGCAAAGAATGTACAGATGTGCATTCTAAAATTGATGTATGTATGGATTATGATAAGAGTTGTATGAGTCCCTAATAAAATGTTGGGTTTTTTTTTTTAAAGAACGGAAGAGTACCATAGGCATCTAATGAGGAAGTTTGTGCAGTGCTGAAAACTGCATTGGTGTTATGCCCAGCAAATTTGCTTCATGGAATTGTTTTTTTTCCTATCACTACCATGTACCTTATTCTTGGAGGGTAGCAAGGAGTGTCCTATGATGCTTTACCACATTCAACCTACATCCTTGATTTCACTCTTTTTGACTTATTTTAATTCCCCAAACTCAAAGACCATTTCAAAGGAGCAGGAACTGCCTTCCTGTAGGACAGAGCATAACTGCTACCGAGGTTTCCAAGGATGAAAGCTTTATGGGTGAACATGGCCTAATTTTTGTCCCAACACTCAGTGGGCTAATTCACACTGTTGGCCTTATGGTGAGCAGTCCAATGCATAAGGAGTACACCACCAGGGCTTTGCAAATTCCAACATACTGACCAAAAAGTGAATTAAAAATATGTATAAAACTAGAAAGGCATATACAGTCCTCATGGATTGGAAGTCTCAACACAGTAAAGATCTGAATTCAGCCCCAAATTATATAGAGCTATAACACAGATCTTCTAAAATTAATGAAATTCAAAGGAATGGAACAGCTAAAAAATACAAAATGGAAAAAAAATAATGAAAAGTTTCACCTAATTTCAGGACTTAATATCTTGCTGTAGTAATGAAGACTGTACTCTCAGTGGAGGATTATACACATAAATAACGAGAATAGAACAGAAAACCCAGAAGTTGTTTCCCATTAAAAGGCCTATTATTTTTTGTCATTGAATAAGAAAGATATTGAGTAAAGAAGGCTGAGTAAATAATGGATGCATTTGAATTGTGGGGCTGGCAAGGAATATAGAAAGTACGATCATCTTCCAGAAGGACAAACACCTCTCTTAGGAGAAATACATCCAGAATGTTCTCTAGAAGCAAGAACAGCTAGACTTCTCTCCATACTGTGGATTTTTACCAAGAGAGACCAGTGCATAGAAGAGGACATCATGTGTGGTAGGTCGAGGGGCAGGAATAGAGAGGAAGGCCCTTGAGGAGGTAGATTGACAAAGTGCCTACAACAATGGGCTCAAATGGCGTGGATGGTGCAGGATCAGCAGTGTTTCCGTTTGTTGTACACAGGGTCTGCTAGGGGTCAGAACAACAGGATGATACCTAAGAAATATTTTTTTGCAATAGGTGCTAAATACATTTTAATAGAAATAGCCTTAGAAATGGTGACAGTGCAAGTGCACATTCACAGGGTGTGGGTGTAGGGTGATATTTTACAAAACCTCCAAGTCTCAAACAAAAAGTTACTTAAATGAAGCAGACTTAACTGTCAAATATAAAATGAGAAAATTAGTATAAATCTTTAGAAAATAGGGCAAGACACAAAACAAACAACAAGAAGCAAATTCATTGCTATGGAGTCAATTCCAACCCATAGTGACCCTTTAGGGCTAGCTAGAACTGCCTCTTTAAGTTTCTGAAACTGTAACTGTGTGACTAGAAGACCCCATCTTTCTCCCATGAAGTGGCTGTGGGTTTCGAGTCGCTAACTTCGAGGATGTCAGCCCAATGCATAACTTATTACATCACCATGGCTCTTCTAGGGCTAGCCATCGTGTTCTTAAATGAGAACAAAAAAACAAAGCATGCCTCAAGAAAAAGAACAAAACTATTTGGATTTAATCAAAATTACAATATTTTGCTTGAAGATAAGAAGGTCTCTAATGTGGATAAGAAGAAAATAAATAAAGCGATCAGTTATAAACATAGAAAGATTATTTAAATATCACATATTCAACTAAGGACTGGTATGTTGAATCCATAACAAAGTCTCAACCTTCAACAGTACAAAAATGAAGATCATTAGTAAGTGGCAAAAGCATAAAGAGATATTACTTGGAGAAAGCTATACAACTGGCAAATAAGTATCAAAATGGTATTAAATGTCAATTGGCATTAGGGAAATATGTGTATCATATAAAACTAATCCCTTGAACAGAAAATAGATTAGAATGTCTGCTCTTTTTAATTGTGAAAACATAAAATGTTGGTGGAAATATCAAATGGTAAGAATAAGAAAAATTGGATATGTATTATGAATGGGGATAGAAAATGTTGCATCTATTCTGAAGAGTTTGTTAGTTTCTTAAACATCTTAATCTACACTAAGCTTATGTGTTGGGCAGGGCTTTCTTGAGAAACAAAACCCAGATACTTATGAAGATAGATGATAGATAGATAGATAGACAGACAGACAGGTATAGATAGATGTATACAGCATGAAGGATTATCACAGCTAATTATTCCACATAGCAGTACAGAGGGTTCAGTACAACTGACTTCCGGGGAACAGTTAATGTACTGGAATTCCTTCAACTCATGAAGGTTTCTGGGTCCAAGGTCAAGGAATCAGACAGCTGAGTCTTCCCTAGGGCCAGGAATAGTCAGCCCACAAGTAGCAGATAACAGCATGGGTCACCAACAGTCAACAGCTCAGGATCTTATTGAAGCAGGCCGGGATAGGATATCAAACTCAAGCAATGCAAGACAATGGGACCCTCAAGTTCAAGCAATGTATACACCAGCAATGTGACAAAGCAACGGGATTCATGAGTAGGCTGTCCCATAGGTAGTGTAACTCACAAGTTGAAGCAGAGAACTAGGAAAATCAGCTGCATGCTGCTCAGATCACCATTGAGCCAGAGAGAGAGAGGGGTGGGCCTTGATGAGCCATTTATCTCTTTGCCCTCAAATCAAACTGTGACCTTATTAACACCACTATCGGAAGCATCCAGCTGATCAAGGTGTTTATTAATGGTGACTATTTAGTCCCCTACGCCTCTGTGTCTCTGCAGACAAAAGCATTGCAAAATGACTGTTGTTTGGGACTCTGCTGCTAAAAGCATTGAGGGATAACTCAGTTTTAATGATCTCTTTGAGACGCTCTTGAGTCCTGCATATCCATGTGATTGTCCTTGAGCCTAGTGCTTTTATTATTCTAAAGTTAAGAAACTGTGACTAGTTAAGTAACATTTGCATAGATAAGAGTTTAGGAATGTTTACGTTCTTTGATGTTTGTTTTGTAACCAATTCCCTTGTGTAAGAAAAATATAAAAACCAAGCTTCAAATATACTCAGGACTTCAGTCCATCAGATTGGAGGAGTCCTCCCAATCCCATGCTTTGTACATAGCTCTTTCTTTTCCTTTCATCCACACGCCTCAGTTCGAACCCAGCTTGATGCAGGATAGCTGGTCTAATCCCCCGCATTAATGGCGCCCAAATTTGGAGCTTTGAAAACCGAGGATCCTGTGATGGACACCACTGAGTAATATAGCCGTGGATTTTTACAGAGAAAATTAAGGGTAAGTGGTAAAAAGTCGGGAGTAATAAATGATGGGACAGGTTTCTAGTTAATGTATGTATGTAAATATGTTAAAAGCCAGAGGAACAAAAATAAGTTACCAAAGGTTAGAGACATTTTCAGAATTTGTGGTTAAGATATTGCCTATTGGTCAGGGTGGCAGAACAAACCAAACTATCACAGCATATAACCTAGAAATTATATTCCAGACAAACAAAAATGTGTTCACACATAATTTCCAAACAAATGCTTATATAGCAGGCTTATTGAAAAAAACAACAACAAAGTAACCTAAATATCTTTAATGTCCAAACTCATACTAAACTCACTGCCATCCCGTTGACACTGATTCACAGAGACCCTGCTGCACATTGTGGAGGCTGCACTGTTTGTGGATGTAGAAGGCGCAGTCTTGCTCCCACAGAGCTGCCAGTGATTCAACCTGCTGACCATGCAGACATCCACACCACAGAAAACTGCAAAGCAATACATAAGAAGAAGCTATTGATACCCAAAAGAACATGAAAAAAATACCAGGCAATCATTTTCAGTGGAAAAAGAAATAGCCAATTCTCAAAGGTTGCTTCTCCACAAATGACAAAATTATAAAAATTGAGAATCTGTTAGTTATTGTCCAAGGTTATTTAGGGATATGAGCACAACATGGTTATAAACATGAAATTTGTGTTATCTTTGAATTATATATTGAATCGTGCCCCTTCTCTCAAAACTAGGTTGAAGTTCTAAGTCCAGTTCTTGTTCTTGTGATCTTGTTTGGAAATAGGACCGCTGTTGATTATCAATTAAGTCATACTAGTTGATGCTGTGCCATGATGTATGTGCAGTGAGATCCTAATCCCAATTCCGATTCCTTCTGGTTGGCTTTATATGAAAGGAAGAACTGACATGAAACAGAGGCACATACAGGATGAAGATAGTTGACACATGAATGGCAGGAGAGTCAGGGAGGATGATTGTAGCACCAGAATCTAAGTCTTCAGAAGGAAGCAACTTGGGTGAGACCTTGAACACAATTACTTGCTTGTAGGGCTTTCAGTAAATTCATTTCTATCCTTTAACATCCTCTACTTAGCGATATTTTGTTATGGGCTCTCAGAAACTAAAACATCGACATTTGATGTCTCTCGATCGTATGACGGCCAGCATACTGGTTATTAAATCACATTGTACTTTTGAAAGAGTCTACCATTGTGAAAAAACTGCGTGAAGAATAACTGGGATCTCTCCATATAATTTTCTCCACTTTGTGCAAATTTGCAATTCTCTCATAATGAACACATTTATAAAAGCATGTAATACTGTACTTACCATACTGCAGGTGCTCAATGAAAATAAGATTGATAAGAGCGATACCTTAATGAGGGTTATTCCTGTAGTTCTATTCAGGATGTGTCACAAGAAAGAAGATCCTCACATGCAAACATGTCTCATCCAGAATTTGTATTTGTCTGTAGTTACATTAGCACATGTAAAGGTTTCTTTGCACAACCTATTTTCTGTCATCTTTCAGGATACTTGTTAAATGGAAATTTTGGCTAATCAAACCCCTCAGTTGTACCTTAAACACACTGAACATTGAAAGGGTAATACTTTGGTAAGGTGGCTTAACACAATTCTCTGCATTTTGTAGGACTTGATAAAGGTTTTTGTTATGAATTAACTAAACAATATTGTTGTTGTTGTTGTTGCTGTTAATGGCCAGGGAGGGACTCTCCTAGTGCACCTGGAACCACCAAATGAAATATTGTTGGGGCTTTTGTCAGGCCCGTGATTGGCTGTGAATTGAATTATTGTCATCTAAAATTACTGCCCTTTCTTTCCTGTCTGCTTTAGTCTGTCATTCTCTCTGAAAACTATTTAGCATCATAGCTACATGCAAGCCTCTGTGGACATTTGGAGGTTGACTGCACTTGAAGGGTCTGGGCTGGTATTGAAATGAGGCTGTTCAGTGCCTCCCTCCAAAGCATAACAAGTAAAGAAATGGAAAGAGACCCCAGACTTGGTATAGTAGAAGGTCAATGAGAAAGAGAAATCCCCTCCATAAGATGGTGTGGCTCAGTAGTTGAAACAAAGGGCTCTATTTTAACAGAAATTGTGAGGCAGCCAAGGCTAGGCAGTGCTCTGTTGTATTGCACACAGTGTCACTATGAGTTGGAATTGACTCGACAGCACCTAACAACAACATCAAAGAATAGCACATGGAAGAAAAGTGGGAGTAGGACGGGGGATGATCTAGATTTTGAAAATAAAGTAGGTTACCATTCCCCAAATTGCTAATTTTTCTCTAATGTTTTTCTATTTATGGCTTTGAACTATCATCATGACTATTGCCTAGCATCACATACCTAACCAAATAGAAGCAATTCCAGCCTTCATATTAGGAGTGAGTTAATTAAATATTTCACCAAATAGAGCAGGTTAAGGTTTAACATAGTCATTTTGCATGGCCTTTCAATGATGTCACAAATATCCAAATAGCCTTTAGTAGAAAAAGAGGTTCCCCATCCCTGGTATGTAGGGTTTAGGTGCTGTACATCTTTCTGAACTTTACAGGAGCTGGAGGCCCTCACCTTTCTCTCCTGAAGCTGTCAGTGAGTTTCAACAGGCGACCTTGTAGTTAACAATCTAATGCTTAAATAACATCAGGGAGATACCTAGCGCACATGCATATGTATGTATGCATATCAACAAACATGTATATGAATACACATGCATATGAATACACACATATACAAACCTGGAGTTAGAAAACCATAAAAAGAAAGAACAAATTAAACATATCTCAGGATGAAAAAATATTAAGAAAAACGTCAAGGTTCAAGTAAAGTCCTGAAGGATCCCATGGATAAAATATTGAATCCACCACAAGCAAGAACCAATAGTATTGAAGGAAGAAGGTCCGAGGTGAACTGAAAGCATTTTCATAAAACAAAGGAACTGACACGGTGCCAACTGAAATGTGTCACCAAGCTGATGAAGCACAGAAGTACTTACTCATCTATGCCAAAACATTTGGAAGTCATTTACCTGTTAAACAGATAGGAAGAGAACCATATTTGTTCCATTCCAAATAAAGGTAGTCCAAGAGAATGCAGAAATTATCCAGCCATATGATTGCTGTTACAAGCAAGTAAAATTTTGCTGAAGATAACTCAAATATGGTTGCAGCAAGCTATCCCTATGGAGTTGATAGAAATTCAAGTTGGAATCAGAAGAGAATGTGGCAGGAGGGACCTCCTTGGTGACTTCCTTTGGAATTTGGATGAAAGATGAGATACAGGAGAGCTGTTTACTTGTGTTTTATTGACTATGCAAAGGCATTGAATTGTATGGGTAATAACAAACTATAGATATCCTTCAAAAGAATGCGGAAGAACATTTTATTGTGCTCATTCAGAACTTGGACATGGGTCAAACGGCAGTTGTTCAAATAGAACAAGGGGAGACAGTGTGGTTTAAGATCATGAAATGTGGGAAAAAATTAAATTAGGAAATCTGTAGGTCAGGGTCATATCCTTTCCCCAAATGTAATCAATTTGTGTGCTAAGCAAATAGTCTGAGAAGCCAGATTACATGAAGAACAATGCATTCAGATTAGAGGAAGTTTTACATCCTGCAATAAGCAGATGACACAGTCATTCTGGCTGAAAGCAAGGACGACTTAAAGCACATGCTGATTAAAATCAGTATGAGTTCAGCATTCAATATCACATGCAACTCTATGTGAACTGGCCCAATAGGTAACACCCTAATAAATGGAGGAAAGATTGAATTTGTCAAGAATTTCAGTTTTCTTGGATCCATCTTCAAAGCTCATGAAATCAAAAGTCAAGAAAGCAAATGACATACAACATTGGGTAAATATATTGCACAAGATCTCTTTAGAGTGTTGAAAAGCCAAGATTTTGAGAACCAAGGTGCACATGACCCAACTCATGCTATTTTCCTCTTCATAAATGATCGTGAAAGTTGGACAGTGAATAAGGATGGCTGGAGAAGAATTGAAGCTTTTGAACTATGGTGTTGGGGAAGAATATTGACAGTATGATACGGGCTGACAGCAGAACTGACAAATTTGTATAAGAAGCACAGCCAGAATACTCCTGGGAAGTGAGGATAGGAGATTTTAATCTCATACACCTTTTACATATTATCGAGGGACACCAGTCCCTGGAAGAGGATATCATGCTTGATATAGAAGAGGAACAACAAGGAAATGGATGGACACAGTAGCTACAACAATCAAGTCAGATATAAAAACTTTTAGAATCGTGCTCAACAGTCCAGTGTCATTAGCGTTGAGCCTCTGTTCCTTGGTTCCATAACAATCTTCATGTGGTCTAGCATCCATTATTTCTTTATCTGTGCTTGGTTTCTTCTGTGCCTAATCTCCTTTTTCTGTATCTCCACAGTGATAGTCTGGAGATGATACAAACTACACTGATATGGTCTCATTAACATAATCAATTGATCCTTCTTCTTCAAAGTGATAAATTCATAGGTATTCGATAAATGTGTAACACATAATTTGAGGAATACAGTTTAACCTGTAACAATGACACAGTTAGTTTGAAAAGTGGCTCTTGAAAACATGTATGAAACAATGAACCAGCTTTCTTGTTGGTCTGGGTGATGGTTGAGGTGGATGACTCCACCTCCCCCTTAGATGACAAGGGCCTTTTCTTTTCGGGGTCTCTAGTACTTACTGTTTCCTTTGCCTGTCTTTTTCTCTTTAACCACACTCTACTTAGTTCATACAAAGCTATTTTTCATGAAAGAGGGCTAAATATACTTTCTCCTCCTGTTTCCTCTTACAGTGTTCATGCTTCATAACTCATCACTTATCATGAAAGAGAACTATATATTTATTCATTAAACATATTTTATCCTATCTTTGTCTACTTTTTTAAAATATTGGCACAGTCTTAGCACAATGTCTGGAACCTAAGAGAGGATCAAGAAATAGCCAAATAAAAGAATGATAAATGGAGTAATGTCCTCTTTCTATAAACTCCTTTCTCTCTTTCCAGAAGACACACTATCAGATGGTGAAGTTATAGCAACTTACCATACGGTATGTAATATGTTGTAAAAGCAGACAAGTTAGATATAGACAATGTACACAGAGGGATCTGGCTTATTTATTCTCCATTATTTACAATATTAAGTTAATTTAGCCTCATACAATTGCTATTTTTGGCGATCAAAAATATGAGAAATTCCATATTGTTCAAATTATAAACACAAAGTTTAAAAAGGCTTATGGCTTTTGTAAAATAAACTGATTTTGGTTTGAGTCCAAAAGTTTTGTATTATTCAATTGTCAGCCTGGGGACCTTGACTCAGTTACTCTTCTTGAAGAATTTTCTACTGCTTCGAATTTTGTCTTTCTTGGATAATTCGTCCCTGAGATTCATTTAGCTCTCACGAGTAGGCAGTTTAGGGATTTATTAAGGAGAGCTCCCTGTAGTAACTGAAGCTCAGTTACCATTATCCATAGTTATAGGGTCCATTCTGACTCAGCCACTCTACAGGACAGAGTGAAGCTGCCTCATACAATTTCTTTAAGGAATCATTAAGTCTCCTGGAGAGTGGCTGATGAGTTAGAACTGCAGACTGCTTCATTGTCAAGTGCTTAACTAAGGTGCAATCAGGCCTCCACAACTCACAGAATCATTCTTCAATTCTAGAATCTTGGCTTTAGAACATCTGAGAACTGGAACGTATGCTTCTTCAGAAAATTAAAGCAATCTCCTTAATGAAACACATACACTCAACACTTAGGTCAGGGTAAAATAATGTCCTTCACAAATCCGCCTTTCTCTTGTCCTCCGACTTGCTGCCCTTGGTTTGGGATTGCTCTTCATTTGCATGCATGAATCCCTCCCTCCCTTCTTCCATTTCTCCCTCCCTTCCTCCATCCCCCTTCAGATGGTTGTATGTTCACTAGTTCTTTTTGTTCTAGCAATTCTGTATATTTCTTCTATCTTATTTTAGTGTTTCCTGCATCATTCAATGATTTTCCCATATAACCTTTTAATATGGCAACTGGAAACTCGACAGTTTTTTTTCAGTTCTTTCACCTTGAGGTTGGCTGAGTGTGCTCCTCCTTTTTGTATTTGGACTTTTTATTAGAATCCCTCATGGTGTTTTCTCAAACTGGTCTTTGGCAATTTCTGTTCAGCATTCTTATGCCATCTTTCCTTCCATTCGTGATGGGCGAAGATAAACTTTGTTTGACTTTGTGGTTCATAATAAATATGGATACCATTGTGCATAAAGGAAGTTCAAGAATATTGTATGGTACTAATGCGGACATAGATTGACACAGGGCTTCAACAATGGACTCCAGCAGGAGAACAATTGGGAGGACATTGCAGGAGCAAGCAATGCTTTTTGTGCTCGGTACTGACGTGGTGGCGCCCAACAGCAGCAGCAATGCAGAGGGGCAGGACAAATAAGAAAGAGCCATTAGCAGTGTGTGCTTTAAAACCTGGAAAGATGGATGCTAGTGTTGTGTGATGTCACCGCATTTCTTATATCTGCACGCTGAACAAATATCAAGAAAACCCACCATCATAAGTCTCTGCCCATAGATTCTGAGGCAGGAAATCTTTCTGGAAAAACACCGCTGCATCTTTCCTAAGATGAGTAAGAGGCTGGTTCTAGCCGCCAAAATTTCATTATCACTCAAGAGTTTTAATTACTGTCTGACCAGTGGTTCTCAGAGAGGAAACAGTACATAGATGGTGATGCCCTTCTTTACTATCTTCTGAAGTAAGCAGTAATTCAAGAGATACTTTTAACCTTTGACATCTGAGATGGTAGCCAATTTCCATCAAAAGATGTGCCCCACAAAGGGTAAAAATATATTAATTTTTAGCTATCCATTCGCCGTGATGGCACTCTGCTTAAGTGCTGGGCTGCCATCTACAGAGTCAGCAGTTCAAAACCACCAGCCACTCAGGGAACTGAGCTTTCTACTCCTATAAAGAGTTACCATCTCGGGGAGCTGAAGGAGGGCGAAAAACGAAGCTGCGGACCAGGAGAGAAACCAGCGACCAGGAGACGGAGGGGAAGCAGCTAAGCTGGGAGGCGGGCGCGCCCCAGAGCCATGTCAGTGTGGGAATCCTTTAACCCGGAAAGTTACAAATTGGACAAGGGCTTCCGGCTCACCATGTTCACGGAACTGAAGGGCACAGGCTGCAAAGTGCCCCAAGAAGATGTCTTGCAGAAACTGCTGGCATCCTTACAAGAGAACCCCTTCCAAGAAGATGAACAGGTTCTGGGGGCAGGGATGCCCGGCTGGGCACTGAAATGGGTCCTAGTGTCATTCCCTGAGGCACGGGGTCTGTTCTTGGTTCAGACCATAGATTATAATTACCCTGTCGTCATCAACTCTTACATGATGGGCAGGATAGCTAACGTCCTCAGTGATCTGTACGCAAGGGGGCTCACCGAGTGCGATAACACGCTGATGCTGCTCAGGATCAGCAATAAAATGACTGACAGGAAAGGGATAAAGTAATGCCCCTAATTATACAGGGTTTTAAAGATGCAGCAGAGGAAGCAGGGACGTCTGTGACGGGAGGCCAAACTATTAAACCCCTGGATCGTTCTGAGAGGAGTCGCTACAACTGTCTGCCAGTCCAACCAATTCATCCTGCTGGATAATGTGGTGCCTGGAGATGTTCTTGTGTTGACGAAGCCCCTGGTGACGCAGGTAGCGGTCGCGGTGCACCAGTGGCTGGATATTCCTGAGAAGTGGAACCAAATTAAACTAGTGGTTACCCAAGAAGATGTAGAGTTGTCCTACCAAGAGGCAATGATGAACATGGGAAGACAACAGAGCAGCTGCAGGACTCACTCACACATTCAATGCTTCTGCGGCCACCGACATCACAGGCTTTAGGATTTGGGGCCATGCACAGAACCTGGCCAAACAGCAGAGGAATGAAGTTTCATTTGTGATCCACAACCTCCCTGTACTGGCCAAGAGCAAGGCCCGTGGGAACATGTTTGGCCTCAGTGGACTTGCCCGGAGAAACCAGGAGGCCTCCTGATCTGCGTGCAGCTGGAGCAAGCCGCTCGGTTCTGTGCAGAGATCAAGTCTCCGAAATGTGGCGAAGGGCACCAAGCATGGATTTTGGGGATTGTAGAGAAGGGCAACTGCACCACCAGGATCATACACAAATCTGGATCATGGAAATCTCCCCGCAGGTGGCCACACAGAACGTGAACCCCATGCCCAGTGCCACCTTCTAATTCAAACAGCAAGCACGATTTGCTTTTGTTTTTAAATAGAGTTATTCCCTTACTACCACTTTCTTTAAAGACTATAAACAACAAAAATCGCATTGTGTCTACACAGCTGGTGACCTTAGTCCGATTTGCAAGTGGATGGCATTACTAAAATAAAGCCCATTGCCCTTTCCCTGTTACATTAACTGAAGATGCACCTGGGCTCGAGGCAGCTTCTGAGTTGAGAATTATATTGCTATCCAATACTGTTGATTCATTTTGAATCTTTAGACACTTCAGCTCTTGCTGCATAGGCGTTTTAAAGTTGCTTCCGCATAGCACAGACATTACCAAGCGTAGTGTCAACTAGTAGTTTGTGTCTTTTCACGTTGTGTAAACTGAACTTAAAAAACAAACAAACCGCCTTGAAGGATAGTCTAGAAAGACAACAGCGGTCAGCGACACAATGGTATCCTAGTGCTAAGAGGGCTGCACAAGTCCTTTGAGTCTTTGATTCCTAAGCCTAGGCTTTAATCATTCAAAAGCATCTATCTGACCCGGGGCGAGACCCACCAGTGCACCAGTCCATCCGGCCAGTGTTTCACTCTGCATGGGCTACACTCTGAAGACAAAAAGAGAAATTGTACTTCTTTTTTTGTAGCCTTCCTGATACTTAACAGTAATATCATTAACAGTTTTCTTTATTGATAGGGAAACAAGAGGACACTGTTTGCAATGTAATTAGATGTTCCATAGTGCAACAAGAAATTTGCCTCACAATTCAATATATAATTAACTACACAAATAATTTTAAAATATAATCCATAATAAAGATTGTTCTGTGGATGGTAGTATTTAATACATTTTATGTTTTGTATAGTGATTTCAGGCCCTTGATTTTTTAAAAAGCTGACAGCAACTTAGCCATTATCTTAGCATTATCTCATCCTTTGCACCAACCTGTTTCTTTCCTTTTTCTTTTGTGCACGCTTTTTTGTAATATGTGCTAAAAACCTGCATTGCCAACATTTGCAGTTCAACCTTGTTATTCAAATAAATATTTAATTTTTTATTGCTCTTTTATCATCAGATGCCCCTTTTTAGTATTATTTTAGAAGTGTTGAGAGGGTTTTGCCTAAAGTACAATTTATTGGGGAAAACTAGATTTTAGTTTTATAAAACTTTTAAGTCTTTCATGAGATGTATATCTTCTTGAATTAAGTTTTGTAGCTCTAGAACAAATAGGCGACCGAAGAAGGAGTTTATCTGTGCTACTTAAAAACACAGAGACTTCCTTATATTTTCACCTGCTAAGCAGTTAGGAGAGATCTGGTCATGAAGCATAGGGGCACTGACTCCCCAGTGAGTCTGCAGCAGAGAAAAAGCACCAGGTCCCCCAAACCCTGAATGCTTCCTGCGCACAGGCCACACTGGAGATCCGCCACCTCTCCTTGGAAGATGGAGCTGCAGGAAGAGGCTTTAATGGGGGTGCCCGGCCTTTGGGAAGCCTGCTCAGGCTTTATGCATGTGTAACTGCGACTCAATCCATCCATACATACATCATACATACATACAAACACACACACATAAGAGACTGCTATGGAACTGAAACTCGTTGGACATTTCATAGGAATTGGACCAGTGTTGATCCTCCAAAGCTACAACGCAGTGGTCTGCAAAATAAAAAATGTGTTGGAAGCCTCTGGAAAACAACAACAACAGAGTTGCAGTCTCAGAAACCTACAGAGACAAGTTCTACCCTGTTCTCAAGGGTCGCTGTTAGTCACCATTGACTCAATGGCAGTGAGTTGGGAGTGTTTTGTTTCACTACTAGGAGCAGGAGTTATCCTATGAGCTCAGTTCTCCTCCCGATGATGTGACCATACAGAGCATTTGTGGACAATTCATTACTCATATTGGTAATCTGTAAAATTAATCATGATCATCCTATGAATATCGACTCCTTCATTATGCATAGATCCTCCTATAATGTGCTAGCCTGTTTGCTTGATTTCTTTCATTATGGAGAAGTAACACTGTGTTGTGTGAATCATGTGAAATATTTAACTCCTTCCCCTTTTGTTTTTGTCAAAGGTCAGGCTCTAATGAGATGGATTACTGCCGAGCCTGGAGCATCTATTTTACAATGTCTGGGTAGCTGTCAAAATCTTTACAGTAACAGAGAAATTATGGGCTTTTCTGAATTTAGGAATGACTAGGGAACAAAAGGATGGTGGAGCTCACAGCAAGTGTTTCTTATAAGCTCTTGTGACCCCATCATTACCTCATTTTCAGGGAGATAAGAATCCAAAATTAATTTCCTAAAGGAGAAGGGAGCTCGATATTACTTTTTATAAGATGTCAGCAGGGACAGAGATATGCAGTTAATCTGAGAAGGCAATGAAAGATAAGGTGAGAAAGTTAGGTTGGGCTTGACTTGGTGAATACCTGGCACGTTAGACAAAGAATTTAGTGTAATTCAATAAGCATATATCAAAGATCTTTTTAATACATATCCATGGTTTAGATCCTGCTGAGAGTGTTAAGGTGAGAAAGTCTAGACGTACACCCTAAGAATTTACATTTTGGAGGCAAGCAAAATAGAAAATCATTTGGTGTAGAGAGAAGCAACATGAGTACATCAAACAGTTGGTTTGCAATCTACATTTTATTTTGCTTTGATTACATGGCTTAATATTTTCTACTGTATCTCCCTTAAGTGGGTCAAGGATCACAGAGGATCTTGACTTGTTCCTGGCCAAATAAATGTATTAGAAAACAGGATCAACACACAATGTGTCACAACACAGCGCTCAATCTTCAGAACCTATGTTTGCGATCTAAACTGCTATGCCAACGTCACTTTGATCACTGATCAGCATAACCTTATTACATAACTTGGCCATGTAGCCTATCATTAGCACACTCATGGTTACCGCATCTGAAAATGAGGAGAGCAATACACACCTTTGAGACTGTGGTGGTGGTGGTGGTGAGGGTTGTGGTAATGAAATGGAATTTCTCCATGAAATGTTTGAAGTATCTTCATAAAATCAACATATCAAAGGTGTCTGGCATTGTTCCCGTAGCACGTGTGATACCTCTGACCACTACTCCACCATCTGCATTTCAATGTGTCTTGCTGTGCGTGTGTTTTTCTATGACACTGGATCCTAAATCATTAAAATCTCAAATATCAATGGCGTCACCCCTAGTGGACAGGTTTTAGCAGAGCTTCAAGGTCAGAGGAAGCTAGGAAATAGGCCTCTGATATGTTCTGGCAAGGTGAGCTCCAGGGTTGGAGGCACCCACATTACACAGTATGCTTAACGATATGGTCAACCAGCTTTCCTCCGTGTCCTAGTGATGCTGTAATACAATTATCATATATTAGAAATGAAAATTTGTCCTCTTAAGTTTAAGAAATCTAGGGGTCTGAATTTAGGGGAAGACTCTCTTGTCCTTGCCTTTGGTGGAAGATCATGCATCTTCGTCATTCCTCAGTTCCCTGATGATCTTCAGATGGCATGGCATCTATTTTCCCCCCACCCCTCTACACACACACACACACACACACACACACACACACACACACACTGTTTATGCTTTCTAGTCTACGAGGAGTTCTGGTGTTGTAGTGAGCTACACACGACCTTCTAACCACAAGACCAGCTTTTTCCAACCTCCTGTCATAGCTCAGGAAAAAATGAGCATGTCTGAGCCTATCAAGATTGAACATCTTGGAACCCCAAAGGTGTGCTCTACTGAGGAGCAGTGAGTGAGCCCAGTCCCAGTGCCTACGCAGCTCTTCATATGCTCTAGAGGTGATTAGGTTTAGAACACACCCTGCACTGGTACAGCCTCAGCGTGGCAAGTAGCACCTTGCTCACAAGTGGGATTTCACCCATAGATATAGGAAATAGTCATATAACTTAAGAAGACACAATTCAACTTCAACACAACTCAGTCATCCTACAAAAATGATGCAGGAGCAGGAAAAGCTTTGTTTTGTTTTAATTGGAATGACCAGGAGTCAGAATCAATTTGGTGATAACCAATAACAGGAAGTGTTCATACTGTTCTGATTCTCTAACTCTTTAGTCGCCTTGAAATCCTTCTTCACTAAATACCATTTTTTTAAAAGGACAATCTGGGTTCCAGGTATAAACCAACACATAATCAGGAATTATGTCTGTCCTAGTTAGTGGATCTACTTACTCAGAATTAGCATGTACAAGATTTAGCCAGGGTCCACCATGCTAATCAAATTTAATTTACAACAAAATTAAGAAATTTGACTTAAGAGCCATATAGTTATCGTTATGTGTGAGATCAAAGGTTCAGACAGCAGCAACTCTCTGCTTCCTATAATCATATCCATTAAAGCTCAAGAATCATCAGATCCTGTGGTTTTATTTTATTGTAGAACACACTATGTCCAGCCCCCCCCCCCCCTGCTATACACTCACAATTTAAACCACCCATTGGCTGTGTTGACTCAGACAAGCATGTGGTCCACCGTGCCAAATCCCAGACCGAGTGACCTCAAGGAAGGTCAGAGAAGTACAGTTCAGACTGACTGACAATAGTTTATGATTGAATTGGGGTATTCTTTTCAGCCAAATGTTACTTTCAATTCCTGGAAAATGGCTTCAAACCTGTAACTCGACAACTTCCTTTTTCTTTCAACTTAAATAGAATTGTGGCCTCTAGACTGTCTATGAAGTTGAATAATTAGGTTGGATGTGGTCAATATGAGACATTTGTATACTTCATGTGGAGCAAACAGCCATTTTTTGAAGTTAGTGATTTGTTTTCCTCGACAGATTGAAAAATGCTTTTTAATTTCTATGGAATAAAAGTAAAACATAAGAAAACAAGCAAACAAAATACATGCAGACTATGTACAAATAAAAATGAACACATATGGCCATAACAATTCTTTGCCTTTGTTAATCAGAATGTTGAGATATAGCTACAAAACTGCTTTTACAAGTGAGATCAAAGGAATGTGCCTGTGTGTGTGTATGGTAGGTTGGAGGGACTAGGGAGATTGCTTATTAAACCACTTCAGATGCTTTTAGATGGTATTAATAATTGCTTCATTTGCTTTCCTAGCAATTATAGAATTATTAACTAGACCATTAGTTTATAAATCGCTTGATTATATACCATATTTTTTTACAATGGAGGATTAGTTATATAAGCAAACTCTTTGAGAGCTTTTGCTCAGGAAATTAATTTATAAAATATTACACAGGTTTTCTCCTTGTACTATTTACTTAGCCAAATGATTTGCCAGTCATTTTCAAAATGATCTACTACAGGGAAACCCTCCCTCCTAAAGCCCATGAGAAGAATCCCCTGCAAATTATGACGTGCTGCTGAGACTCGGTTCCCTCGGGGGAAGAACGTGGCTTGTTATAATAAACCCTGTGTGATGAATTCTAGGATGACACTTTATCTTCTGGAGTGGAACTCTTTTAAAAATATCATGGGTTTTAGGTTGTCTGTAGCTACAAATGCGATATTTCAATAATTTTTCCCTCCAAGGAATGTGAAGTTCTTGTAATATGAATAAATGGATTTACCCGCACGACCACCAGAATAGTCGAAATACGAAAAGGAAGATATGATCGGTTTTCATTTCTGGTTGCTGAAATTCACCATGGAAATGATATGTGAGGAGCAAAAATAAACTCCCAATATTTGTGTTTTTTTTCTTCTTCACTCCAATCCAATGATATGGAAGGACTTCAGACAGTCTTCGTGTGAAAGTTCATGTTTTTCATGTTTATTTCAGACAACTGACCATGTAGTCTTATTTATTTCAGAATTATCTAAGGCCAAACTAAAAGGTACAGTAAGTAGATATATTAGGGAAATGAAATTAGGGAAGCATTCCAGATTGGCAGAGTGTAATTACTTACTTGAAATTTACCCAGGACGCTGGCTGTTGACACATTCAGGCGGTGCACAGGATCTTTAATTACCCAAAGCAACTAGTTTGTGGTTTCACGTCTCAGCGGAAAGAAAGCAATTCCAGGAGCACAGCATTGTAAACACTGTGCAGTTCTGAAGCATTCCTTCATGATCAAAGGAAACCAAGGTTACTTCTTATTAGAAAGGTCCACTGCAAGCATGCTCTGCTATTTCTTAGGGCAGGGGTCCCTAGCTATGCTGTGCAGAGGAGCTAATGTTTCTTTCTTGGAGGCAATGCATAATGAAGTAAAGACCCAGGCCTTTGACATAACCCTGAGATGGTTGAAATCCGGACTCCATCACTTACCAATGCTTCGACCTTAGAAGGTTATTTAATGTTCCTGGTTTTGAGGCCTCCTTGGTAAAATGAGAAATTACGCCTAAATCAGGGAATAATTGGCAGGGCTAAACAAGCTAAGATGTATTAAATGGAGCACAGTGGTTGTGGCATCATCAAAACATCAACAACTGTCAGTTCCTGTTTGCAAAGTAATCTGTTCATCCCGAATGAGAAACCTCAGCATGGACCAAGGGAGGGAAATTGGCTCCCGCTTTGTGAGTTCGACATGAAACCATGGAGATGGGCTTGGATCCCACTATATTGGCCCAGGTCTTCTGGTATAGTGGAAAGAAGATTCTCTGCTTTGCTCTTTCATAGCTGCTTGGCTCTTGGTAAACTGTGTACACTCTCCTGTAACTAGTTGCTTCATCAAGCAGTTCAGGGTAATGGTATTTTCCTGCCTACTTTCCAGGAACAAACAGATGTGTGAAAATAGTTTCTGGACCATAGAGTACAAGCCAACCTTGAAGCTATGTGGTCAAGACTTGGAGAAGTGGGAGTTAAGCAACTGGAAAGACTCCAACAACTGACACCACCCAACATGCAACTACGTATATGCATGCAATGACCACCACTGTCTTGGAAACAGGTGTGGAAAATAACTACTACATGATTCTGTGTCTGACAAGGATTAGAGTCATATTGTTAACTATTTTAATACTAGCACTCCGTGTTTACTTTGCCAAATGAGATCCTGAGGTTTCCAAAGTGGGATCCTTTCTTTAGACATTTCCTGAGACAAAGGAGGACGAGATAATCCTCGTATGTTTATACCCATCGATGTTTACATAATCAGGCATGGTTCTTCATTGGAAGTATTGGTAGATGAATGAAATCCATTTTACTCTTATTCTCCCACCGCTTCATTTACTTAGGTAACCTTCTTTTTGTTTATACAATTATTGACTAGTAGTAGGATTAACTCTGCTCTCATTTTATTTTTACTGTCAGGCACATCTTTGTACTTTCGCATTTATCAAAATGTTCCCTATCAATGTAACTTTTTATTATTTGGAAACAGGAATAAACTCAGAGAAAAACATTAGTGTAAGAATTGACCAAAAAAGCAGGACTTAGTATTTATTCCCTGTTTGGCTAGGCAATGGAACATGGGAACCTTTGGTAAAGCAAAAGATTGTGATGAGAAAATGCTTTCTGTAGGTTTTATTTGTTGCATTCATTGAGTTAAAGATTTTTTTTATATAAAAAAAGACTTTCCAGCATCCCAGAGATAAGAAAAGCTACAGACAACATCATCTTCTCATTGAATTATATTACTCTTATATATAAATGATCCATTTTGAGGAAGTGCCTCCTTAGTAAGTGAAAGATAGTACAATTTACTGCCTTTTGCCTAAGTAAGAGCAGACTTTTAAAACCAATGATGGACTGAGTCTGAGATGCAAGTGGTCTTCAGGAACTTTTTTCCCAGCAGATACAGAATATGGAGGAACCTGAGTCATCTCAGGGTTCACAGTGGAAGCTGGCCATGGGATTTTTGCAGCATAAATAGCAGAATTCATAGGCTGTTTAGAGAAACCGTAAATCTCTGATGTTCCACAGAAGTCGCAACTCTGTTTGATCTGATACCCATGAGATTACCAGGTAAGTAATGAATATATTTTCAAGGGACAGGCCTTGGATTGATATTATTGCTTTCAAGTGAAATGGACAGTAAAAATTACCTTACATTAGAAATGAACTTGCCTTCATAGCTCAATTTCAATCAAACTCTAGGCTAATCCCTAAGGGAAGATATACCACTAAGGGAGTCCTCATTCCTCAGAACAATCAACAAATTGCGATCACAGGTTTAGGAAACAAGGAGTAATGGGAACAGAAAACAGAGGGTGTAATGTAAATGATGTTATTTCATGAGTAATGCATCAATGATATGAAGCAAAATGTGTATGATATATTCAATAGAAAACTGATCTGCCTTGTAAGCTTTCACCAAATTCACAATAAATGTATTCAAAAGTACCCCATGAGGGGAAACAAATAGGAAGGACAGCAATAGTAAGATACTCTGGCCAATCACTAGGTCTTCGGGATTATACTGCTTCCCAGAGACTCCTGTAGGCAGCGTGATGCACAAAGGCCACACTTCAACAGTCAGGGAATGGTACTAATTTGACCTGTTCATTTTTTATTTATTAAAAAATACTCTACGTAATTCACCAGGAATTATTTAAGATACACTTCGTTAGGTTTGTCACTCATGCCTTCCTGTACACATTCTTAATAAATCTGTGGGAATAATAGGTCTTCAATTCCAAGTGAAAAGTCCCTTTGAACAAAGACATATCAGTCCATTTATGCAAGTGGCAATAGTTGCTGCAACGAGGGAGAACAGATTTGTGTAAGTGTAAAGCCATGTATATGTTTAATGTCTACTGGCATTCAGATGCATTGCCATTCTAAAGGAAAATGCTTTTAATACCCAGGGGATAATATCTGTATCGATTTCATTTATGTCACTCAAGAATCTGATAAATATATATATATTCAATTCTAAATCCTTTGGGTTTTTGCTGAGGAGTGAGTAATTCTATTCAGCTTATGACTGCATACTTAAATAATGTTGGCGCATCTTAGAATCTAGCTTCCAAAATTGTTGACTGTTGGAGTCCAGAGGGAATCCATTAATAGTTTCTTTATTTTGGATTGATTTATTTTCCTCCATTTATTCAGTAATCTCATGATCACAGGGAAAGTGCTTGAAGACAAAGCAGTGAGTAACTTCTTTAGGAAACTACAAATGGATCACTTACTGGTGGATGCATTATGAATAGCAACAGAACATTCTCTGTGATAGCGCCACAGGATGAGACCCTTGGGTGATGGGTAATAAAAATACTAAAACTGGGACAGAGAAAGATATGCTTCCTCAAATTAGTGTCTACCCTTTGACACGGCTTGATTAAAGCTTGTAGCATTGACCGATCTAACACAATTCAAAATACGAAGAAATAGCTGCAAATGATCATT
The DNA here is from genome assembly GCF_050624435.1 of Tenrec ecaudatus. Classification (NCBI taxonomy): domain Eukaryota; kingdom Metazoa; phylum Chordata; class Mammalia; order Afrosoricida; family Tenrecidae; genus Tenrec; species Tenrec ecaudatus. Next base: position 203,981,620 of record NC_134532.1, read on the forward strand.
AATAATTAGAATACAGAATACACAAGGTCTGGATCTAGGAAAATTAGAACATATCAAAAAATAAATGAAATGCATGAAGATTGATATCCTACTCACTAGTGAGCTCACGTGGATGGATATTGGCCATTTTAATCAGAAAATCATCTGGTCTACTGCTCCGGAAATGACAAAGGGGAGGGGAAGGGTGCCGCATTCATCATCAAAGAGAACAATTTCATTCTAACCTGAAGTGCAACGCTGCCATAAGAAAGACCAGTTAACACATTATTCAAATTTAGATACCAACCACTAATGTCAAAGGTAATGAAACCGAGTATCTTTACCAACTTCTGCAATCTAGAATTGATCAAACATATATTCAAGGTGCAATGGCGAGCACTGGTGATTAGCATGTGAAAGCTGGAACAAGAAAAGAAGGAGCTGTAACTGGAAAACAGGTTCATCGTAATAGAAATAATTCCAGCAACACAATAGGCGAACTTTTAAGACTAAAACTTTAAATTTCAATTTAAAAAACTTCAATTTAAATACTCTTTTGCAACAAGATAAAAGCTGACTATACATATTTATGCTCATTCCAAATAAAGGTATGCAAACAGAATGCTAAAGTTAACAAATAGTATCTGTACTATAATATTAAGGTAAAATTTTGCTGATGTTCGTTAATAAGTGGTGGCACTAAGATCTTATCAGAGAATGACCAGAATTTGGAAGGGCATATGGAGTGAGGGGTGTCAGAGCTGATTTACAGGAGACTCGTCCTCGCCCTTCTGATGAGCAGTGGTCTTCAAAGCAAAGGCGATACCAAACAGTGTGTTCAAGGTGCAATTGTTTTAATCCAGGATTACCGCATCTCTGAGAGTGTAGTGGAAGATCTGAAGTTTTCAAAGCTCCCTAGGGAATATCCGGACCTTGTGCTAACTGTTCTTTCTACTGGACAATTTCCTGTTGTCTTCTTTCCCCCTCCTCTTAGTCCTCACCTGATGAGTCCTACACACCCAACTGCTCAGTTTTGGGGTACCCCTCTGCCTCCTAATGTCTTCACAAAGTTAGAAAGAGAAAACTATATTTAATAGTAGATTCAACAGAATGTGAAAATTACCAAAAATATCATTAATATCAAAAGCAATTAAAAATTGGCTGGATATAATTCAAAAACACATACAGTAGTACATCCTCAGGGAGCTACCAGAAATTCAAGCCAGATTCAGAAGGGGGTGTTCTAATTTCAGATGGGTTTTGGTTGAAAGGAGATAATACAAAGAAGATGTTTACCTATGTTCTACTCTCTTTGCAATGGCTGACCAGACACATGGACCACCCCCCCGCCCCCGATGCAGAGACCCCTGCCCGCGCTGAGATATTTCCAATACCACTGGATCCAAAGACTTTCAGCCCACTGGCCTGTGATCTTCTACATTCAGTGTCATTGCATGTGTTTCATGAGTGTGAATAGGACTTTATAGATTGGTCTCAGACATAATAGCTAATATCGGACTTATGGAGTTGATCTGGACTGGGCTAGGGAGTTTTCTCAATGTTCAATTGCTCTTGTATATAAATCTCCTTCTTTTACACAAAAGAGTGTCTATGGATTTGTTTTTCTAGTTTACCCGGACTAACACACCCTCTATTAAATATTTTACCTTTTGTAGCATTTTCCTATGCAAGCTTTCAGCTATACCCTTTGCAGTTTCATGCATCTCTTGTTATTTTGATCATTTTAATCAACTCAATGGCAATGGATTTGCTTTATTGATTTTATTGACCCTGAGATTCTATCTGGACTAGGTTTATTGACTATGGACACTTGGCATCTTAATATTTTTGTCCACCTTCTATGTGTTCTCCTTCCAGATCAGTGGTCTTCAGAATTAAGATAATACCTGAAGGACACCATTAAGAAGCAGATTTCTAATCCTTTTACTTTGGGCTAACTACTGATCTAAGCATATATATGTTGTTGTTAAGTACCATTGAGTGAATTTTAACTCACAGTGACCTCATATGAGCAGAGTAGAACTGCCCAGTTGGGTGCTTCGTGTTTCATCTTCGTGGAGATGGATTACTGTCTTTGTCCATTGGAGCCATTGGAAAAATTTTAATCTCCAATCATGCAGTTCAGAGGGAAGTATTTAACCTTTGATCCACCAGGTCACCATATATATCCTCAATCTCACAGAATTTAGAGAATTTACAATACCAACCAGTACAACTTCTGCATACTCTTAGCCGTTAACTATACAGATGAGTTATAGGTTCTCTGACTACAACTCTCCAGTCAGTTTTCTTGGTAGTTTAGCAATGATTGCCATTTTCTGTGTAATTTTGGGTAAATCACTTTATTATATATGAGTAAGACAGTCGTGTTATTTCCTTCACCGGGACAGCTTAAAGATGCATGCCACCCTTTCTTGAGCACAGGAGGAGATGCCCTCACCACCACGAGCCATCTCATTGCCCGTTCTGCTGCGTGAGATCTGGTGTGTGAGAGTGGAACTCGGCTCTGGAGGGTTTTTTCAGCGGCTGACTTTTCATCAGTGGTGACCAAGACTCTCTCCCGAGGCCAGGGGTTGCCAACCTTCCTCATGCCGCGATCCTTTCAGACAGTTCCTCATGTTGTGGTGCCCCCCCAACCATAAAATTGTTGTCATTGCTACTTCATCACTGTCATTGTGCTACTGTGATGAATTGCAATGTAAGTATCTGATATGCAGGATATATTTTCATTGTTACAAATAGTGATTAATCACAAAAATATGTAATTATATATTGTGAAATATTTATTTCGAATTACAAATAAATGAAATTTTGTCTTGAAGCACAGCTAACAGTCTTCACGCTGGGTACTTGTATGTGGGCATATCTACCTGTGGGCGGACCTACCTGTGGGCGTATCTACCTGTGGGCGGACCTACCTGGAGATGGATAGAGAAGCAGTGTCTTGGTTTAGACCATCGAATATGTGTGTTTTCTGGTGCTCTTAGGTGACCCCTGTGAAGGGGTCGTTCGACTCCCCAAAAGGGTCATGACCTACAGGTTGAGAACCACTGCCCTAGGCACACTGGAAGGATTTGAACCTCCAAACTTCTGATTAGTAGCTGAGTGCATTAACTATTTGCACTTTTATGTACTCCTGCCTGTATAGAAACAAAATGCTTACATGAGTCATATGAACACAAGACTCTGCTTTCGGATTGCAATGTTGCTTGCTACTCCACTGGCAACGGGAATTTTAGATACAACGATGCAGGAAAAGGTGTTGTTATGACATTGAAGAAGTCTGCTTAGAATGTTTAAGAGTACAAAAGCTCTGAGGTTTGGGTATAATTGTTCATGTTAAAAAATAATAACAATAAAGGAGGAGGAGACAGAAAGGAAAAGTACATGCCTTCAAGGAGACACTGCATAATTAAAGCCAGATGGGGACTTCATTCAAACAACGTACACATGCCTCCGAAACGCCGCTAGACACTGAGGAAAGGGGATGCAAACACGGTCCTTGATTTCCCTTAGCTTACACGCTAGTGGGAGATAGGGACAGGAAGCCTTCCTACCTAGGTGCTCAGACAAAAGGAGGTAGGGGAAGAAGCTTTGGGTGAATAGGAGCCACGTGGTAAATCAGACAGAATTAAGTGTATGATTCCAGGCTTCTCTAAGCAAAAGGTCTTTTGGTTTGAGAGATGGAAGGCTGTCAGTTGAGCTGAAGTCTAGCAGATAAATAGCTATGCAGCTGAGAGTTATCTCTGACAGGTGTGGCTACTAGAGAGAGAAGAGAGAGGACATTCTCATGTGTAAATGAGAATCATTTTACAGATATTTCCTGTGATTAACCTTAGGTCATGGGACCTGCTGTGGAGAATGATTCAAATAAACTGCACATGTGGGTGCTTTTAGTACTTGTCCTTCTCTGCATGCCCACCTCCTTAACATTGCTTCTATTTCAAGAGAACAGAGGTAAGCACTTGAGACAGACATGTAAGTTGGCATGGTTTGTGATCACTTGCTGCCATGAAAGGCATGGATGGAGTAAGAAGTCATGGTTACCCACTGATATGGTTTGTAGCTTTTTGATGTCTGATAACTGGTCTCTTCTATACCTTGTGGTCAGCCAAGCTGGTGTGCTTCTTCCATGTGGGCTTTGATGCTTCTCAGCTAGATGGTCTCTTGTTTATCTTCAAGCCTTTAAGACCCCAGATGCTACATATTTTGGTAGCTGGGCACTGTCAGCTTTCTTCACCATATTTGCTTATGCACACATTTTTCTTTGGCAATTCTGTCAGGAAGGTGTGCATCCTGGAATGCCAGTTTATTAGAACAAAGTGTTCTTGCATTGAGTAAGTGCTTGAGTAGAGGCCCAATGTTCATCTGCTGCCTTAATACTAAACCTCTAAATATATGCACATAGACCTGTTTCCCCACACTCATATAAATATATTTACATAAGTACATTCCAATCTTTGGACATCTATAAATACACAGGAATCTATGTATAGCCTCCTCCCTGGGGGAGGGACAGCAGAGAAGAGGGCCGGGGGAGATGCCAGATAGTGTAATATATGACAAAATAATAATGATACATGAATGATGAAGGGTTCGTGAGGTAGGGGGTGTGGGGAGAGAGAGGGAAGATGTGCAGCAGATATTAAGGACTCAAGTAGAAGGCAAATGTTTTGAGAATGATGATGGCAACAAATATGCATATGTTCTTGACACAATGGATGGATGTATGGATTGTGATAAGAATTGTACGAGTCCCCAATAAAATGATTAAAAAAATAAATAAAACTAAAAAAAGCAAATAAGATTCTCCTTAAAAAAAAGTCATGGTTATTTTCATAGTTTTCGGGACCAGGCTTGAACCACCCCAAACATGCTGTACATGTTCTCCTAAAGTCAGCAGAAACCATTCAGTTCCTAACTCCATCAAGGGACCACTCTGCTTTCGACTTTCTGAAAAAGTGACAGGTCATTATCCCACTAGCTAATAGTGCAACTCCAGCGAAGGAGCATGAGGGGGTAGTGGTGGTGAATTTTGCCAGATATTTGTTGTTTTGAATCCATCAAAGGCTGGAGAAAATATCTAACTTTTCAGCTAAACATTTAAATTCATTAACATCTTTCCGCATGCTTATCTCTGGTGGTGGGGCTCAGCTGGTCATCATAGACCTTCTCAGTATGGCACTACTTTGAATCATAATGGACACAAAACACTAACACCTATTCTCTGACTGAAGTTCAGTTTGCCACAACAATCAGCCTAGGGTGGTCATTCAAAAGATTGTTATTGGTAAAATGGTAAAATGATCATTTATAATTCCCAGACTGTCAGTCTTCATTTCTAAGCTTAAATTGAAAATGTAGCAAGATGCTATTCTTTCCCAAACACAAAGTGGGAAAGATAGAATTACAATTTATTTTACACAAAGCATAACATTGGTTGTTTTTAAAGAAATCCATCTACAAATGTTTTTATCCATAGCGGCATTGCCTCTGTACTTTCAATTTAGTTTAGAGTTGGACTTCAGAGAGTGAAAAGACTCAGATTTTACACATAATGAGTTTGAGCCACATGGTTTTCAGCACTTTAACATACACATTGGATTTCATTGCTACTGTCTCAGTCAGCTACTAACACCTCTTTCTCTGTTTGGCTGTATATCCATCCTTCCATGAATCCATGCATCCATCCATGCAACCATCCACCCTCTGTGCATTAATGCATCCCTAAATCCATGCATCTATCTATGTATCCATCCACCCATCTTTCCATGAAGCTACATATCTATCCGCATATTTACATACCTATCTACCTATCTATCCATCCATCCATGCAACTATGTACCTACCTACATACTGACATACCTATCTACTTATATATCTATCCACCCATCCATCCATCCATTCAACTCATCCACATAACCTATGTCCTTATCTACCTACAACTCTATCTCTCTGCCTATGAAAATTAACATATAAAGTTCTGATAGTTTTTTGCGGGATGGTTTGTTTGTTTATTCAGAACCCATCTCCACCTATAGTCCGTTGTTTGTGCCCTGGTGGACTCCCGAATCTGAACTGTATGCATGTACTCCGTTGGACTCTAGCTTTTTGGCGGCTGTGTCAAATGAAAGTACTGATACAGAGAGGAGGGTAAGAGGAGAAGGTTGTGTCAGTGATCCTGCTGTGACCTCTATTTTTTCCCTAAGGTTATAGTTTCAGCTTAATAGGAAATAGTTACAGCCTGTTATTCTTTCTTTCCCCCTGTGTTTTTCTAATTCAATGGAATACACAAGTTCCTTTTGATATAGAATCACTATGCATTGGAATGGACTCAGTGGCAGTGAGAATGTTATTGATCTTTCAGATACTAACACCCACACTCAAAAGATAAATAGCCCAAACCAGAGCTCAGTGAGTTGGGGTTCACACACACTTGCAAAATCCTTCATCAACTCACTCACTACCCTAGAGTCACTGCTAACTCAATTTATTAAAAATTCCACCACAGCTTTCTGGATTCCTGGACCTCAAACACCTGAAAACTTCCTGCATGCTTACTCAGTGAATTAAAAGTTACTGATCTGAATTCTCCCTTGAAAGTGTGGTTAAACCAGAGAATGTACACTGGAACAGATAGGAGCTGGAGGCACAGGGAATCCAGAGCGGATAATACCTTCAGGACCAGCGGTGTAAGAGGTGATACTAGGAGGGCATAGGGAGGGTGGGTTGGAAAGAGGGAACCGATTACAAGGATCTACATGTGCCCTCCTCCCTGGGGGATGGACAATAGAAAAGTGGGTGAAGGGAGACATTGGACAGGGCAAGATATGACAAAATAATAATTTATAAATTATCAAGGGCTCGTGAGGGAGGGGGGAACGGGGAGGGAGGGGAAAATGAGGACCTGATGCCAAAGGCTTAAGTGGAGAGCAAACGTTTTGAGAATAATGAAGGCAATGAATGTACAGATGTGCTTTACACAATTTACACAATTGATGTATGAATGGATTGTAATAAGAGTTGTATGAGTCCCTAATAAAATGATTTTCAAAAAGTTACATGACCTTTAAAGTAGATAGAGAATAGAATTCCTAGTCTTACCTAACCCATTTATATGAATATATCTATCTATTTATCATATATATATATATATATATATATATATATATATATATCCACCTACCTACCTTATATATCTGAAGATCTCTGGATAGTCAAGGATTCAGAATTGTCCTATTGGCTCCGTGGTTTGTAACTTGTGGTAAAGCTACTGTCTCTTTCTCAGACAGTTTCCTTGTCCAGAGATTTACAATAATGTCCTCACTCAGTGTTCTGCCATTAAAAAAAAAATTCTAACTCTTGTAAGATCTTTATTCACCAAATCCTTCCCAGTTGATCTGTTTTAATGAACATGGATAATACCCTAGTCTAAATTTTCATTTTTATGTTTGATTGACACTAAAATTAAGCTCTAAAACTGTACAAGTGATCATCAAAATGCTTATACAAAATATATGTAAGGGAAAAAGTAAGTATTAATTGAAGAAAACATTTTGTATCAAAATAGTTCATACTTCCTTGTTGTAACAGGAATTAGCTTGAGACACTAAAAAGGACAAGGTGCTAGTTTGAAAAGAGTCTCTATCTCAACAAGAACAAATATCAAATTTATGATGACCCTCTTTGGAAGAATGTTGAAGTTATTGCTGTTTTATGAAAAGTTATGGGGACGTATTTTGGCTGGTAGTACCTGAAACCATATAAGCTCTGAGCAGCTGTGTAAGATGCAACTACTTATCTCTCCATCTGGAAGAAAGATGAGCAATTAAAAATTAAAAGACACTAGGGAAAAATCAGTCAATAGTCTCTCAGTCTCTGGAACATAAAGACAAGAAGGATTAAATGATACCTGATTGTCACTACTAATTGCTCTGAAGTTGATCACTTTAGAAGGTACTAGATACAGTACCAAGGAGAAAAATTCTTAGAGACCAGACTTGTTGGTCAGATGGAGATGGGAGGACCCCCTAATGCTTTAGTCTTATACGAATGTTAGACAGCTATTCCCTACAATTAGAATTATATACATTCCATACAATGATCTGGAATGGAAATTATCCCTGTGTTAGAATATTCTACCTCTTCATATCAAAAAGTCAGCAATTACCCAAACATGATGGGAATAGATAATGGAGAGGTTCAATACCAGAGCTAAAACTAGGCCATGGGCTGACTGTAGAACAGACTATAAATTGCTCATATGTAAGTTCAAATTGAAACTGAGGAAAGGGAAAACAACTCACAAAAGGCAAACTATGATCACGAGTCAATCCTGTAAGAATTTCAAGAGCATTTCAAGAACTAATGTGATGCATTAAACACTAATGACAGAAGACTGAGCTGTGGGAAGACATCAAGGACATCTTACATGAATTAACAAAAAGTCATTAAAAGAGAGGGAAGAAGGAAAAGAACAGGATGGTAGACAGATTCTGAAGCTTGCTCTTCATTAATGGAGTAACTAAAGCAAGTGGAAGAATTGATGAATCGGAAGAGCTGAAGAGCTGAATCGAAAGTTTCAAAGGGCAGCTTGAGAAAACCAAGTAAAATATTATAATGAAATGTGAAAGTTTAGACACCCAAAAAGGAAGAACCCTTTCAGCATATCTTTAACTAAAATAACTAAAGAAAATCTTCAAACCTCAAGTTACAATGTCAAAAGATTCTATGGACAAAACATTGAAAGATGTAGGAAGCATTGACATGATATGAAAAGAACAGCAGCATGCCTTTACCAAAAAAAACCTTGTTGCCATTCCACCACTTCAGAAGGTGACATATGAGGAAGAACCAATAGTACTAAAGGAAGAATTTCAAGCTGCATTGACAGTATTAGCCCAAAAGACCCCAAACAAACAAGCTTCCAGGAATGAAATACCAACTGAAATCTTTCAACAAGATGATGAAGTGCTGGAAGCATTTCCTCGTCTACTCTAGGAAATTTGTAAGACAGGTACTTGGCCAACTTCCTGGAAGAGATCCATTTTGGTACCCATTCCAAAGAACAGTGACCCAAAAGAATACACAAGTTACAGGGCAATATCCTTTATATCACATGCAATTAAAATGTTGATCCAACAATGGTTTCCGCAGCACATTGACAGGGAGTTGTTAGGGGTTCAGGCCAGATTCAGAACAGGATATGGACCAAAGGATATTATTGGTGATGTCAGATGGATCTTGACTGAAAGCAGAGAATAACAAAAAGATGTTCAATTGCTTTGTTGACTAGGAAAAGACATTCCACAGTATGAATCTGAACAAGCTATGAATAGTCTTGAGAAAAATAGAAATTCCAGAACATTTTGTTGTATTCCTGTGGACCTTGTACACGAAGGCAATGGTACACACAGAGCAAGGGCATAGTGTGTGGTTTAAAACCAGGAAAAGTGTGAGTCAGGGTTGTATCTTCTCACCATATTTATTCAATCTGCATTCTCAACAAATAGTCTAAGAAGCTGGATTATATGAAGAAGAATCTGGCATCAAGGTGGAGGAAGTCTTATTAACAACCTAAAAGATGCAGATGACACGACCTTGCTTGCTGAAAGTGAGGAGGACTTGAGGCACTTGCTGATGACGATCATGGATGGCAACCTTCAGGGTGGATTACAATTCAAAGTACAGAAAGCCAAAATCCTTTCAAATTAATCAATAATGATAAAAGAGCAGTGTTGTCAAGTTTTTTATCTTGCTTGAATCCACAATCAATTCTCATGGAAGTAGTAATCAAGAGGTCAAATGCTACATTACATTAGGTAAATCTGCTGTACAAGATCTCTTTAAAGTGTTGAAAAGCAAGGATGTTACTTAGAGGATTAAGTTCTACCCTTACTCTAACCATGTTTTTTTTAATTGCCTCATCTGTATGTGCAATTTGGACAATCAATAAGGAAGACCAAAGAAAAACTGATGCTTCTGACTATGGTGTTGGGGAAGCATAGTGAAAGTACTGTGGACAGCCAAAGAACCAAGCTCTGTTTTGGAAGAAGTACAGCCATATTGCTCCTTAGAAGCCCAGGTAACGAGGCTTTGTCTCACGTACTCTGGGAATGTTACCAGAAGAGAGCACTTTCTGAGAAGGGCATCAAGCTCGGTAAAGCTGACCGCCAAGGAAGAAGAGGAAGACCCTGATGAGATGGACTGACGCTGAAATGGTGGCGACAACAATAAGCTCAAACAAAAGAGCATTTGTGAGTATGGTGCAAGACCAGGTGGTGTTTTGTTCCGTTGTATATGTGATCGCTATTACTTGTTGGGATCCATTCGAGGGCACCCTAAAAACAGCATCATGAGTGGAAACTATCGGACAGTGGACAGTATTTTACAAAAATAACAACAACTTTATGAGACAATCTAAAGTGACTTTATTAATTTTCTTTTGAAGATAAAGCAAAATTAAATCAATGCTTACCAAGAGATGGGCATGGTCCTGTCCAAACAAAATCCATTCAGTTATAGCAACACCACTAGTTGGTTTTTGTTTTTTGGTGTGGGAATGCTCAAGGATTTTTGCTGGTTGACTTTCCGGAGGACCAAAAAGCAATAGGATCTTCTCATTGTGAATGTTTTTGAGAATATTAGGTAACGTTTAATTAGCAAACACCTTTTGGAAAACTTCACCAATGAATCCTTCTCCAAGATATCAATGGTCCAGTTTATTCCTCTGATCAGACAGGGCAATTTTGTGTTTGGATGAAACCATGGAACTAACTAATTAAAGTGAACTAATGAACTGAACTAATTAAATCTATCCAACTAACAGTTTTGATTTTCCTTCTCTGACTTATTTTTATTTCCTCCTATTAAAAAGTTATCTATAAGATTATTTTTCACCTTATAATCATCTAAAAATATCTGCATCAACAAGGTTGAATTCCGTAGTTACTTTGAAGGATGTGATTGTTAGCATCACTTACAATCATGTCTTGAACTTGATGGTGTTGAGAAATAAAGCTTGAGTATCTTGTTTGTAATCTTAATTTCATTTCCTGACACTTTTTAAAACTCGTTCATATATAGGAACTTTTCCTTTCAATTGGTCATAGCAATTAAAAGACAAATAAAAATCTGTCCCAAAAAAGGGCATCATTCTTGGTAAAAATGAGGGTCAGTGAAAAGAGGAAGGTCCTTGAAATGGGTGGACACAATGGCTGTGAGAATGGCGTCAAACACAAAAACAATGTTCTGCATCGTGTAGCACTAGGTGGTACTTTGTTCTGCTGTGCACACAGTCATTTTGAATTGGAACTGATTCGATGGTATCTATCGTCAAAAACCAAGATCATATAAAGTCAATTTTACAGTATTTAAAAATCATCATTACATCCTTTTCAAAATCTGCCTGTATACATTTAATGGATCAAGCAAGTAATTAGACCCTTATTTTGTCATCTGGGCAAGAGTGTGGCTTACAGTCCTTTTGAGGTTGCAAAATGTTCCTGAGTTTGATGGAAAGGTAAAATAGATCCCAAAGTTCTGTTGTATTTGTGTGTGAGTGTGTGTGTGTGTGTGTGTGTGTGTGTGTGTGTGTGTGCATTATATGTGTGTTTGGGGGTGGTGGAGTAAGCACTTGTGTGTGAGGAGGTGATGAGAAGTTTTATTACATTAAAAACCACGTTTCACCTATTTTAGAAACACTAAATCAAAATGCAATGGCTTTTAAATTGAGACCCCATGATAAAAGCCTGAAGACAAACGAGAAAGATAAACCTCTGCAGTCTGCTTATGAAGCCCCTGTAGTTTCCAGTCATATAGAATTATCCTTCCTGTGTTTTAAATCTTTCTGAAATCCAGTAACTTTATACGGAAGTTCTTGGGTTCAGGGAAAATAAATGCAGCTAAAATATATATCATCTCTAGGGTATGGAATGCATGAGAGTCTGATGGAGGTAGTTTTATGCAACCACTAAATTGTATGAGAAGTTGCTTCCTTGACCTCAAAGAAAACAGAACCATCCCAAATACTAACATTAAGAAATGCTCTAAAATGAAAACAACTTTCATAGTAGCCAAGTTAAATTCATTCCTTGCAAGCATTCCCACAGAATAAACATAACATTTTCTTAAGCTCTGGCCTGTTAAACAAATCCAACTTTAAAGAAAGGGGGTGTTAAATGTTTCTCCTGAGAATGTTGTCCAAAACTGTAGTGCACGTGGAATATTTATGTAAGGCTTTCTTTTCTTTTTTTCTCTCATTCCATTTTTTCCCCCAACCAATTGTGGGTCCTGGGATATTTTAAATTCAATTCCAAATTGACTTTCACATCATAAAGGATGACAGACACTTAGATAATTCTGGGATCATTCATTTGGGGTTTAAGTGCTTTAGTTAAACAATGAAGTTGAAACAAAACACTTTATTCATTATCATTTTTATTGGCAAGGGAGCTTAGTGTTCAGGAAGACAGACATCTTCCTCTTTCAAAGCCCAAAGCTTTCTGCTTATTCTCAGAAGAGATAAGACAGCCGAAGTAGCGCAAACTTACACCACTCCAGTCTAGGCTTGGGTATGAAGAATAGAGCGATCCTGTGATGTTCTTTTTAATTTTTAACATGGCGTGCTACTACAAAGCTTCTATTTTTTTAAAGCATTTGTATTTATAGGCAATCACATGCAAATAGTTTCATCGCTAATAGCCACGATACAAATGCAAATAGGAGTATACTTAGTGGTTAAGAGGCAGCCCCATGACATCAAATTGCTTGGATTCAAATCCCAGCTCTGCCATTTAAACCACTCTGTGATTCTGGGGGGTGGGGGGAGACCACTAATCTCTGGAATATTTACTCACTGGAAGAACATACTTCTATAGTCAAAATGCTCTTTAGAAGTAAGGATGGTAAGATTTCCTCTTCCATACTTTGGGCAGGTTATCTACCAAGAGGGAACCGCCCCTAGACAAGGAAACCATGCTTGGTGAAGTACAAGGTCAGCCAATGAGAAGGACCCCTCAGTAGACTCAGAAACAGCAGAGATTCTGAGGCTGTCACAGGGTTGGGCGGTGCTTTGTTCTACTGTGCGTAGGGACAGTATAAATTAGGACTTTACAACATTGCCTAGTCTCTCTGTGCTTAACTTTCTTTCATCCACCAAATGGGAATAAAGATTTTATCTATCATAACAGGGTGTTGTGACTATTACATGAGTTAACATTTCAGAAGCAATTAAGATGCGCATACAGTCAGTGTTACCAGGTGCTGGCTCCAGCTTCTGCTATGGCAGAGAAGTGAGTTTTATTTTTCCATTCTAGACTCAATGCTGTTATTTATCAACCATTTTAACTTTTCCCTCCGTAAGAAGGCGGCATATTTAAAGTCTCTCCTGACTGAGTGCAAAGCTTTGTGCTCACATCGTGTCTTTCATTAGCCCGTTTCATCTTTACAGGGAACGTAAGAGGCAGAGGTGCAGTGGGTGCCCAAGTCCTAATCATTGCAGTTTGGTGAATCTAATAGATTATTCATGCAACTTGCTGAATGTGTTTTCATAAATAGTTTATCAACCAAATAAACCACTTAGAGATACTTTATTTTCATTATCTAACTGAATTACTATGGGAATTCTTTTGTAACTTGGTAACAATATTATTCCTTTTCACCTTCCAAAACCTAGACAGAGCTGACATTTGGTAAAAGACTCCCGCGTTGTCCTTAGGGACTAAGGTTTCCCACACACTCCTGCCATGTTTCCAATAGCTTCTTCTGAAAAGTGATTACTATAATTTTTCCCTCAATTAAAAAAGATAAGGTTTGGGAAGTTGGATTTTATATCAACTTGATCCTGTGTGAAGGGGTAGATGTGGAGACCAACTTGTCCGTCAGCTCATAAAGCGATGGTACATCCTTGGGATGTGGCCTTTCCTAGAGGTGACGCACTGGGGATTTCTCCTTTGTCTTTTTCACATTTCCTTTGCCCTGCTATGCCTTCATGTCTGCCTCCAAGGTGGCCTCCTGGGGGCTGCCCCATGCTGAGAGCTGTGGGCACCCTGCATGTCTCCACAGATCTCAGATCCAGGCACCTGTGATATCCCTACTGCCTGCTCACCTCTTGATGGCATCAGCTTGTAGCCAAGTGAGTCTTACAAGGACTCCAGCTAGCATCATGCTTAAGGACTTGAACTAGGCTGGGTTGGGAGGCCTTCCTGATACGAAATTCTTTCTTTTGAAATTCCTTCCTTATATAAAGTTCTTTCTCTTACACAAATGAGCATCGCTGGTGTATTTCTCTAGACAATCCCACCTAACATAGAGCTCATACCAGCTCTTGCCACCATGTCATTATTCCACAACCTTATTTCTCCTGACTCTCTTAAAAGCTGGCTAAGAAATAGAAGGTTCGTTATAAGTTGGACTGCTATGCTGATGCTCTTTGGGAACTGAACAATGCTCTTGGGGGTTTAGAGTCTAACAATCTGAGATCTTAGGAAGTAAAATAATTATCAATAAGCTTTCCCTGGAGAGCACAAGCAAGCCACTTTGGCAAGTACTCAGAGATTGTGTATGATCAAACAAGAATATTTGAGATTTCCATTCTAAATTAATTGTCACATGAGGTAAATTGTGGTGACAGTGATTTTAAATGATGACTTCTAATGTAATGAGGGTATCTTGAAGTATTTGATAAGGCCGTGAATAAGGAGACATGAACCCTTAGAGAGTGTACACATGCAACATATTTTAAAACGCACTTGTCATCTCCTCAAGCTGCCAGATCCCCATTCCCTTTATAATTTTGAAGTTTATACTTTGATTCACTGGAAAGGAACACATCCACATTAGTATGACTCTAAGTTTGCACATCTGGCATATTCCAATCTGAGAAAGTAAATATGTAAATATATCATGCCTAAGTGGAACTTTTTAGCATTCTCATACAGGAATCTAATTCAAATATACTGGAAAAATCCTAATGTTGATTAATTTGTGGTAATATCAACTTCGAAATAAACACCGTTGCTCTAGCCTTCCCTTTTTTTTTAAGCATTTGGAATTTGTTTTTATGGTCCCCATTATTTCCAGATGACAGGACGTGGTGCTGAAAACTATGGGAAAATATGGTCAAACTAATGGGCTTCCTGCCGACCAAATCAATCTGAATCATTTAATGCGGCTTCTATATTATCTCACTGTTGATTAAAGCCGAGGAAAATTACAGTACTGGAATCTCTTTAAGAGAAATTATCTAAAGAACTGGTTCCCGAAGAGGTGGGGAAATATGATCTATCTGCACACTTGAGGTACATCATTTTCAAGCAGTGCTTTTCTGCAATCCAGGCAGGAGCGGAGAATTTGGATTCCCAGTGGAGATGTCCCTCCAATCATGGCACATGTATGTCAAGCTGCTATCGGGGCTGAAGACTATGTTTCAACTTTTAAAATGGATATGGCACCCACGCTCCTGGGAATATGAAAGTTAGAAACCAGAATACCTTGGCTGATATTCTACATACAGGAAATTAAAAATGGCTTGTTAGAGATGAGGGATGTCAGAGGAAACCCAGGGTGGGGGGAGAGGTAAGAAATGCATCGGAGTTGATTAATTATTGAAGTTAACAATATGCCCATTATGAATGGTAGAGAAGCAATTCCTTAGAAATACATTTTATATGTCGACTGCTTTATGATTTGGACGTCATTCGCTGCACACTGAGATCCCAATGTTGAGTGATGGGCTTATTGATGTCGTTCTTGAGATTTGGCAGACAACCCTGATGCCCATGTATTAAATCAAAGGCTTCCACATCTCTCAAGCCTGTGCTAACACTCGCAGCATCAGGCACAGTGATCTGAGACTCCTCTCCCAGAGCTGTTTTCAATGAAGCCCGCTGAAGTTATCCAGATTGTAGGACTATTTCCCAAACCTAGGTGTAATGTTTCGCCTTTTTGAACCATGTTATTATAATTTTAGACATTTCATTTTTTTGGTTTTAGGTATTAATGTCCCACAACACCTATTCTGTCCTTTGATTCACGTTCGTTAGTTTATATCAATTTAGCATTGGCCAAATCCTTGGTGCCTTATGCGTTTTAAGCATTTTTTTAAAGTACCGATTATCTACTTCATACTGATTGTATGTCTGATTGGGAATATGCAGTTGGAGAAATCCAGCCAAGCACATGATAAGATAAAAAGAATCAATCCTGTAAATGATAAAATATATAGTTTTCCCTCCAAAATTATATTGGGTAAAGAGTCGATATTTAGGTTTGTGAAAACTAGCAATTTATATATATACATATATATATATTATTTAAAAAGGAGAGAAGAAATAGGGAGAAAATCAGCACAGAATGCTGTTTCTAGCTTTTATTCTCCTGAAGTCAATTTAATCATTAAATGTAGACATAATCTGGATTCTGCTCTAGGTAAGGTAGATTCTTATAAAATTCTATGGTTTGATATTATGGAAAGCTATATCTGAAAGCTCCCACAAGATTTCTGGAATTATTCACACACTGTATTTGAGTAACCTAAAAGTATCAAGAGAAAATTTCATAAATGTGATATTTATAATATATTGTGCTCTGTATATGTATTTATTGCTAATACTTAAATTCCTTAGAAAATAAAGACATCTGCTTAGTCTACAGTTAGGCATACTTTTAATAAAGTATGAAAAGTTTGAACTATGCCTTCCAAAATTTAGTATTCAAGATAATCTGGTGGACAGACACAAAATGAAATATATATTTTTTAACGCTTAAAAATCCCTGTTAAAAGTAAACTATAATATAGCCATTAAATTTGGGGAGGGGTCAGGGTCTATAAACCACAGTCATTAGGCCAAACCCAACCCACTGTGTTTGCTTTAACTACACTTTTATTAGGACATGTGTTAGATCAGGTTGACTAGAAAAACAAATCCAGGGTTGATATATTTATATCAAGCAAACATCCCGACCCAGTCCAGATCAAGTCCATAAATCCAATACTAGTCCATAAATCCCTCTTCAGACTCATGCATCCACAGTTAAGGATATAGAACGAAGGAAGATCACAGGCTGGTGGTTTCAGAGTCTTGTAAATCCAATGGCAGTCATACATTCCAGGGCTCTGGCTGCCATCATTGTGGCTAAAAGTGGCTCATCCACATCAACAGGACAATGAAGGCACATAGAGAAGCAGGAGGTTCCTGTGTCCTTAAGAGAAGGCCACACCCACGAGGTTGTACCATCATCTGTGACCGATTGATAGGCAGACTCCACCCCTTCCCTCAATTTAACAAGTTGACCTGGGATTATGTAAGAGCCACAGAACACCAGTGGTCATTTGTTTAAGTACTGTCAACAGCTGGCTTCCTGTAATGGAGTTGAAAATCCCAGACAGGAACCATGTTTTAGGTTAGAGCACCTGGGGAAACAAAAACAGTGAAGCTTATGCATGTATCTATGTTGTTGTTGCAAGGGGTCTGCTTGGTTCAGACCGCCTACTAGCCAAGCATGTCGTCCTTTTCCACACAGTGGTTTCTCTTGGTGACATATCCAAGCAACAGTAGATGACGTTTCACTGTCTTCAAAGGAGCACTCTGATTGTACTCCTCCCAGTACAACCAGACTTATCTGTTATTCTGGCACTTGGTGTTACTTTCAATATTCTTCAAGAAGACCATCATTCACATTCTTCAATTATTCTTTGGATTTCCTTATTTAATGTCCAATTTTCACATGCATATGAGGCCATTAAAAATACCCCGACTCGGGTCAGGCACAACTTAGTCCTCAAAGTGACATCCTTGCTCAGCACTTCAGAGAGGTTTTGTGCAGAAGATTTGTGCATTGCAATACACCATTTCAATTCCTGATGGCTGCTTCCATGAATCTTGATTGTGGATCCACATAAACTGAATTCCTTGCCAGCTGCAGCGTTTTCTCTCTTTCCTAGACATTATCTGATAGTTCAGTTGTGGAGATTTTGGTTTTCTTTACTTGCATCTGTAATCTACACCAGGGGTTGACAAACTGTGGTTCTGAGCCATATGAGGCTCTTTTGGTCCATGCATGTAGCTCTGAAATAACACTGATACGTTTTAAATGACATTACTCAGAAAACAGTGATTTCATTTGTTTGTAAAAATATATTTATGGTTCTCAAAGGATTTATAAATTGTTGTGAGGGACAGGAATTGGCTCTTCCGTCTCAAACGTTTTTTGATTCCTGATCTATACCAAATGCTGTAGTTTTTTATCTTCATCAGCAAGTGCTTCGAGTGCTGACCTTCAAAAGTAAGATTGTGTCATCTACACATTGCAAATTGCTAATTAGTCTTCATGGAATCCTGATGCAATGTTCTTTTTCATATAGCACAGCTTCTCCAGTGATTTGCTTTGTATATAGATGAAACAAGTATGGTGAAAGCATACAATTCTGACACCAATCTTTCATGGTTTTTAATGACTGCCTCTTGGTTCGTGTATCTGTTTGAGTAATTGGAAATCACTAGGTCTTAATTGCCAAGCCAGCTGAGTTGACATAAAACTCTATCATAATCAATTCCTTGTCAGTTTGGTACCTGTGCCCATCTCCTGTCACCATATGTAATCTATAAAAACAAGGACACAAAATAGAGGACAGTCCAAAAGGAGATGTATTGGCACTGTACTACAACAATGGGTTCAACCATAGTCATGATGTGAGCATGGCCCTGGGCCAGCAGTATTTTGTTCCTCTGTTCATACGGTCTCTATAGGTTAGAACTGACTTGATGGCACCCAACAACAACAATCTATCAAAGAAGGCAATTTCAAAGTCATACCTGCAGCTAGCATGATACAGCTAACGTGCCGGCAGCTAAAAACACACCAACCTCATTTATATCTTCTATTTTACATGTGAACAAAGCAAAATTATTTGATGCATGCATACAAGGAGGAAGTAATCACAAACAAGTATAGTCTTCATTTTTTGCAACTAAGCTTGTGACTCATTACCAGTAAGTCAATGCCGACTCGTGTTGACCTGCATCTGTGAGTTTCTGAGGCCATAAGTTGTTATAGGATCAGACAGCCTCACCTTCCTCCTTCAATCTAGCTGGTGGTTTTGAACTGCTGCACTTGTAGAATGCAGCCCAATTTGTAACCACTATGACAACAGAGCTCACAGCAATCACGTGAGAGTAGCTGGCGTTTATAAATACTCTCTTCTATCACCCATTCTATAGTCCCTTTTCCGTTGGACATGGTCTTTGCCTGGTGGGGTGAAACAAATCTTCATTCCTGAAAGTTCTATTTGTCGTCATGGAATTTGGTTGTTGTAGTTTACCACTGGCTTTAATCATAGGGATTAGTAATATTAAGACCTAACAAAAGGAATCTCCTGGTCTCCAAACATATTCCTCTTTTCCTTGTTATGTCGATATGAGCTCCCCTTGGTAATCAAGATTAATCATTCCACCTAGTATAATAACTCCCTTCTTTGCCTGTTGGTTCAAAGGCATGCCACACTCAACCGAGCATTCTTAACTTCCAGTTCCATTGAATCAATGTTGTGTTTGTAGAAGAGAGTATTTTTCCACCTCTGGAAGAGAACAGGGTCACAGAAATAGAAAGAAAAACTGTGAGCAACTCCCTAGGAATTATACTGAGTAATGAAACTCCCATTTCTGCCCTTTGGTTCTTGGATACATGACCTTGGCTATTAGAGAAACGGTGCCATGCATTGGCTGTGAGAATAGAGCATGCACAACTTTCTAAAGACCATTCTCCAAAGCCAGTAAGGTGTCGCCACCTGTTTGAAGCCAAAATTGCGTCTGTAATTGTATCAAGCCGTCTCCTTTAGAATGAAGAAGGACATTGTAAGACAGTAAATTCCCTGAGAAAGGGTTAATTGCCACATCTCATTTGCTCTGCAGTGTGTCACTTACTGTGGGTAATGCTGGGTGAGATAGCATGCTGGAGGAGAAGGCAAACTACAAATGGTAGTTTGGGCAGAAGCTTTGTGTGAAGGGATGGCAAATCCATATACGAAGGATGTGTACATTCCAGTAAGAACAAAATATTGTCCTTTTCATAATAGAACTTCCCTTAGGTAGTCAGTCTGCCACTAGGTTGCTGGCTAAGCTCCTTGATCATTAGTCCTAAGTTACAGACTCAGTGTCAGACTGCTGCTGGATTGAATGCTTAGCAGTGGCAGGAGCCAAGTCATCCTTGGTGAATAAAACACCTTGTTGCTGATAACACTGACAACCTCTATCTCTACTACCTTGGTCACTTTGTTCATGAAGTCCTTGGGCAATGACAGGAGTGATGGGGAAAGATAATGGCTGGTGCCAAAGAACATATGTTATTAAAGAACATACCATACTATCTGGTGATGGTTTAAAAGGCAAAGCTGGCCCTTTGGTAAGAAGTCACATGAGGGGGAAAAATAAACCAAAAATAAAAAACAACCGTGCTCTTTTGTTCCATTCAGAGATATCTGTCCATACACATCTGCTTCACATCTGCTTGTCACCAATTGTCTAATCATGCTGTTTCCAAGAACCTGATCACACAGACAAATGACTAGCCACAGACCATGAATCAAGATGCAGTCCTTCCTCTGGCCATTGCCTTTTCCAAGAAAAGTGAACAACCAAGTACACTGCTCTGAGTTTTGCCATGGAAAGTGTTTTCTTTCATCACTGTCCCCAGCGGGTCCCAGAAACGGGATGCACTGCTGTTGCCGTGAGTGGTGCCTGAATAGTGCACAGAACATCTCTGAAGCACGCATGAGTTTTCTCTTCTACAAATTATCCTCAGGAACTCCCTGGAAGACCATAGGTGCAGACTGGGAGACAGACGGTGATATGAATGAAGACCATCGACATTTGGGATACTTCCTCATGTGATTTACTGCTGTCTTCAGCTCCCGCTTTAGTCCAGTCTTGTAGAGACCACTTTCATTTAGTGAAGGAGTATTGCTGGGTGGAACTAATTTTATGACTAACTAGGTCATCAAATACCAAGTTCACAATGGACAGCTTAGGCCCCCTGGTGATGGTGACTTGGTGACCCTCATTGGTCACTGGCATTGGTATTCGGTCTTTACTAAAGTCTAATAACAATTCAAATGCCACTTCTCAAAAGCAAAGTAGTTATCTGATGAGGATGGCATGTATTTTCTGCAAAATCCTAAGGGTCTGCACTATGAGTCACCGATAAGGACCTGCCAAAGACTTTAAACTTCATCTCTCTCATCAAGCACCATTGGATCAGTATGATCACTTGACCTAAGGGGCAGAGTGGTTTGCAATGTTGTCTGAAACTAATGCAGAGGCTGCCCTTACTCTGTGCCCCACTCAAAACCAGCAGCTTTTTAAGTCAGCTTATATATAGGCTGGAATAGTGATTATAGTAAGAATGTTACTTCTAAAATTAAAAAGTGTTGCATATCCTTTGTAGCTGTGGGCAGGGCTAGGTATAATATATTTTCCTTTAGTAGGAATCTATGTCAAGAGACACCAGTCTCTGGGAATGGACATCATGTTCAGTAAAGTGGAATGTGGAAGAAAAGGAGGAAACCCCTTAAGGGGATGGATTGACTACAGCAATGCACAGTGGCTATAGCAATGAATTCAGTCATAACAATCATCGTGAGGATGGTACAAGATTGATACCTTTATGATGCACATAGAGTCACTAAAAGCCAGAACTGACCTGGCAGTTTCTTCTCGGATTTTGACATTCATTTTAAAGCATCCTACACACATAAAGCATTTCAGAGAGTAGAAACTCTTTCCTTTGTCAACACCGTTATTAGTGTCTCTGCTAAAAATAATAAGATAGTTGGTGAGTTGGCTCTGTCTTAGAGTGACCTCACGGCTGTCAGGGTAGAATGATGCTTCATAGGCTTTTCAATGGCTGAGTTTTCTATGTATATTTCCAAGCCTTTCTCTCCAGCCCCTCTGGGTGGCTGCAAAGATTCTACCTTCGGTTTGGCAGCTGAGTGTGTTAACCATCTACTTTCCTTATTATAACCACTAACATTCGAGCCTTGAGCTGTGCAAGGGACTATGCTGAGTGCTTCAAACCATCACTGCGTTACAGACTAGGGAAACACTGAGAGGTAGATTTTGTGATTCCAATTTTAGAAAAGGACCCCAGACTTGAAAAAAAAAAACAATTAAATAACTCATTCAAAAGGAGTGAAGAGCAGTTTGAAGCTAGGCATACCTCTGAAGAAAATCATCTTAGCAAATAACCTAGTGTGCCTTCCAACATTCGGCATGGACCCTGCTTGCCCTCCCCCTAACATTATCAGCATCTCCACCCAAGCTCCCCTTAGAACTGAGAAACAGGGTAGGCCGCAAGCAGAGCAACAGATGATCTAATTGATTTTACCAGGACAGAAAAAGGCATCTCATCCTGCCATAGAATGTGTAGTAAACAATAATTGGTTTCGCAGTACACTCTGCAAACCGTTTAGTATTTAAGTGGTAATCGAAATGAAGTGGTGTAAATGTCTGATAGTACACTCAGCAATAACTACAATTCTCAACAGACAAGATTGCTGATTGGCTGCTGGAACTCCACAGCTAGGAGCTCACGGATTGCCATCGAGTCAATTCAGACTCACAGTGACTCTACTGGACAGCTTAGGACTGTCCCTGTGGATTTCCAAGATGGTACTTCCTTCTCTGGAGGGGCTTCAAGCTAACTTTGCGATTAGCAGTGCAATGCAAACCCCGACACACTACCAGGGCTCCTGAACCACCAGCAAGACCAGCTGCCTATACTCCCTTGGCCATTTCCCCAACATCGCAATAACATGACCATATATTTCTCTTGTTTGAATTTTTTTATCTTTATAGATTTTTTGATAGAGCTGTGGTAGCATGGTGATTACAAGTTAGGTTGCTTTCAGTTAAAAATCACCAGAGACTCTGTAGGAAAGAGCTGAGGCTTTTAACTCCTTTAGCAAGTACAGGCTTGGAGAGTCCTTGGGATCATTTTACCCTGCCCTATAGGATCTCTACCACTCAGCATAGACTCTATGGCAGTGAGATTAGTCTGGTTATAAGGCAGAATTTTTTTCTCTTTGATCAATATGGGTCCACTCTTCTAAGTTGTTTACACCACTATGTGAACCCATCAATGGTAAGTTACAAGGTAGGAAGACAATCATTAATTCAGGAATGCGTGTTACAGACTTATATACTGTAGCACTTGGAACTTCTCCCTAACTTTGTACTACTCTAATAAATAAGCCATCCTACTTTGGGCTCCCTTAGGACCATGGGCTTTCAGTACTCAGTTATTTTTATCATTTCTGTTTCTTTTGAGCTCTATCTATTATTTTAGCAGCCATCACGGTAGCTTCACTTATAGAAATAGTGCTGAACTCAACAATAACTCAGTCGAAAATGTGGTCAGAGGCTATAGGAAATCCAGTCATGCGAGGAGGTAGAATTAGAGTTGGGTTTAGTTTGAGATTTAATGAAACAGAGTGGAGAATTTGGTTCATAAAACATGAAGACTTGTTTGTGCAACACAGGGTCATCTGAGTTTGGCTGTGTCTGGCTATTTTCTTTGGATTTGAAATGTAAGTGTTGGATTCATTGTTTACTTATGTATTTCCCTCAAACATTTGTAGTTTCTATGTTTAAGAGAATTCACTACCTCTTTGTTAAAGGAAAATGAGTTATATTTTAAATATTACCTGTGGTGTCTAAATAGGACTTTTTAAAAAATGTTGGCATATACTGGCACTATCTCAAATAATTTCACTCTGTATCTTCATACAGACATGAGATTTCTAAGATTTTAAGTTAACTATTTAATTAGTCTAAAGGACAGATTTCATTTATGTTTATGAGGAATGGCACTTGAACATTCTGAGAAATGGATTAATAAGAAAGATTTGGCGTTGTTCAAGAGTCTTCACAACTTGGTTAATTTGCCTTTTTATTCATCTCAGCCTACCCTCCCCAGGTGTTCCATTCTTAACTAGAACCAGTATCTTATCTTTGAGGGGTCAATGCATTTGAATACCTTCACTGTTTCTTCTGCTAGGAATGAACACGTTACCCACCTCATCTCATCTACCGTTTTTCATTTGATCCGTTCCCATTGGTTCTTGTAAACATGACTCAGTACTGGAGAAGCTTTCTATGCAGAAGTAATGCCTCCTCCTCATACTAACTACACCTTCCATTATGAATTATGTACTGACCCGGTTCTTCACTTGTGCAAGAATTTCCCCAAGACAAGCCGATGCCTTGTTTACTGTATTCCATCTTGAGTGCTTTGTGATGAACCTCCCATAACCGAATACTTTTAAAATACTTGTTTCTATATTTGTAGTCCTAGTTATGATCTTTCTTCATTTAACTTTGAGTTTGTTTACTGTTTGCATACACACACACACACATATACTATGTTTATGGTCAGGTTAGTTTAGAGGAAATGATTGAGTAAAATAAAGTTCACTTTCTGATGATGAGAGTGTAAGTGGTATATTCTAGTTATCATCTTGGGATACAAAGGGAAACAATTTATAATATTGAGAAATCCTGCCTTCTTTTTTTTTTTTTTTTTTTTTTTTTTAAACATTTTATTAGGGGCTCATACAACACTTATCACAATCCATACATAGACATACATCAATTGTATAAAGCACATCTGTAGGAACCCATTCTCTCTCTTGAGGTTTTAGTATGGCTTTCAGAATCATTGATGATGTCCAAAAAGCCAATTCTCCTTGAATCTTTCACTTGAACTCAGAATTCAGACATATGCAGATGAAAACACCATGGTTGGCCACATAAAATGACCAGAGAGAAAGTTGTTAGTGGCTCATCTTTGGCCATTGCCAAAATTTAGCTTGTACCAAAGGCATACTTGGCAGAGAGGAAGCAAAGAGAATGCAGCTGCGTGGTTTAAGTAGCTTATTTTTCTTTGCTACAATAATAAAGCACAAAGATTGACTTAAATTCTGCCTGACCATATACTTAATAGAATATCACTTTAGTAGATATTTTTGCTGTGTATTCATATTTGTGATCAGCCTCCTTGAAAGGAACATGATGGCCATGCTCCCTTAGTAAATAAACTTGCCAAAATAACTTTAAGTGGAAAAACACATTGAGTGGAAAAACACATTCCATGTCCTACAGACAGCCCTGAACAGTGGGTGCACAAATTGCTACGATATTTTCCTTTGTGATGTAAGTGGGCGTTATGCCATATCAAAAAGAGTCTGGCTGCCCGGGCCTATGAATTAGAAGAACATAGGTTTATCTAACCTGAATGATGTAACCTGTATTTTTTTGGCTACCAAGATTTAGGCGATGGCACATCAATCACTTGCCTTTTAAAGTATTACATAATCATAATGGCCTTCAAACGTTGGTGCCACCAAATTACAGCGGCAGGGGTTCAAGGCAGTCACAGTCATTTGGGCACTGACGACACATCCATGTCTATGCAAGTCATAGGAAGCAGTAAATACTGCCCTTCCCACGCCCACCTCCCAAAGAAGTGCTCTTTTATTCAGTCAGTGAGCATGAAGGACAGTTGTGAGAGCCCCAGAAATATACTATTATCTGCAACATCATCTCAGAGTAGAGAACTCTGCTTTTAAAAAGAAATGCAATTTAATAATGCTTAAAGTTTTACTGTGAAAAGTCCCGACCCCCAGGCAACTACCTCCTTTGACTAAAGCCCAGAGTACCTACATGATTTATTTCTTTACCTTTCATTTCCACCCCCAACTGCTCTCTCACTGTTTGAGAGACTGAAAGACGATCTTAAACATCAGGTCCCACCTTAGACCATGCTAACACTGTTTGCCCTGCTTATGTCTCTACCATAGCTGCCTACCACACTGCTATGTTGTGTTTCTTCCACATTTGTGCCTACGAGCTGAACTTTCCCTATTTTAACCACTGCCTCATTAGTAGGCAAACAAAATCCAGAAGCGTTAGCTCTTAGCCCCCTTTTCTTTACTACATTTTCCTCTCACTTTCTCTGTCTATAGAAATGTATTTCTCAGTGTCATGTACTTGACTCTTAAAACAATGTCTATATTAAAAATGTTTTCATGAAGATTTACTCCAATTTTTTTCAATTAATTCGTGGCTGTTTCTTCTTAGACAGCATTTAAACATTTAAAAAATAACCAATATAAATTCTCATTGTTTAGGTTTCTCGTAAACCAGTTCCATCAGGTTATAAGCATTCCATCCAGGAACCATGGTGGTTTTGTATTTACCTGTTGGGCTGCGAGCTGCATGCTGCTCAGTTCCAACCCACCAGCAGCTCCTCCAAAGCCTGGACTTTCTCCTCCCATAAACACTTCCAGCCTCGGAAACCCACAGGGGTGGCTGAGTCAGCATTGATTTGAAGGCAATGTGTGATAAGCAGTCATTTCCTCATGACTAAGGGCGACTCGGGGCCCACAGACAGAGGTTTATTGTAGAGCTGTTAACCCCAAAGTTGACAATTTAACATGTCAACCCCCCATCTACTAACTGGGGGGAGTGAGTGACAATTTGCTTCCGTAAAGATAACAATATGGAAAAACTGTTGGCAGACCTCGTAGGTCGCAGAAGGTCCCTATGAGTCTGAATCAACTTCCCAGCAATTGGTTTGGCTTTTGGTTTAAATGTCATGTCCTCATGATCTCGGAGGGGGGTCAAAGAGTTCTTGGGGAAACGCAGGGATATCTGTTCATGAACTTTTTGAGTTCTCCTTTTATTTTGTTCAAGAAACAAGTATTCACATATCAGCTTGGCTCTAACGATGATGGCAGCTTGGGTATTCTGTTCATATCTAAACTTACATCTTCTTATTTGTAAAAGAGGAGATAATAATTGTTGCTAGCTTCCAGTGTGTAGACACTGACTCATGCTGATCTTAGAACAGAACAAAACGCCGCCTTCCCTACAACTGTCTTCATGACCTTTTTTTTTTTTTTTGGTGTGTGTTTCAGTCTATTGTGTGACGATTGTGCTAATCCACCCTCTGTGGTGTTCCTTATTTTCAATGACCCTGTTAGCATGACGCCCTTTTCTACAGAATATGAGCAGTTAGCAATGTTTAATAAAATGGTTAATGGGTATAGAATACATTTTGTAGTGCCTGATGCTTAGTCTGTGCTTAACAATTGCAGTTTTAATTAATACTAATGATTGACCCACATGGTAAGGATAATAAACCAACCTTCTGCCCTTGACACCGCTCTTGTAGTGATCATTGGCTGCACATCCCCACTTACCCACTCTCATTTCCACCCTATTGCTTCCTTTGCTTGACGATCAGGGAGGATCTGGTATTCAATTTTGGTCTCTGTGCATGGGCAGTGATCAGTGGGAAACCAAACAGAAACTCAACCTTTAGAATTATGCCCACGAATACAGTAAGATTTACGCAGAAATGTTTTATATGCATATGTGTACCCAATACCTCTCTAGGAAGAGTGTACAGAGCATTTGTCAGATTCTCAAGGGTCCATAAACTCAAAAGATGAAGACTTACTGCCAGCACACGGATGACCAAGGCCATGTTATTCTGGTGAGTCAGCCTTTTGTTATTCATTTTGATATAGCTTAGGGGTCCAATTGTGAGGATTTTTGTTCTCTTCAATGGAGGTGAAACCTCTATTGAAATCTTCTGTCTGTGATCTCCATCAGTAAGTGTTTCAAGTATTCTTGAAGGTTGTGTCATCTAACCATAAAAGGTTGTTCATTAGCTTTCCTCCAAACCCAATGCCTTGTTCAGGTTCCTGTCATCCTACTTCTCATATATTTGTGCATCATGTTGTAAGGATACAATACATAACTTTCTGATTTTAACCAGGCAGAGAATCCTCTCGTTATTTTGAAACAACTTTGATTTTTGGTCTATGCACAGGATCAACTTGAGCATCATTAACTCTTCTGGACTTCCCATTCTTTGCCACGGTAGCCCTACTTTGTTATAATCCACACCATCGAATGCCTTTGCATAGGGACTGAAACAAAGGCAGACGTCTTTCTGGTATCCTCTATTTTTAGCCAAGATCAGTTTGCTCTCAGCAATGATAGCGTCATTCCAAACCGTCTTTTGAATCTGACTAGATATTCTGACTGTTCTTTGTTGATGTACTGCTTGAAATACGCATGTTTTTAATTATCTTCAGTAAAATGTTACTTGTATGGTGCATTTCTAATTGTCGTTGTTAGCGACCATCAAGCTATTCCTCATAGAAACCTTATTCACAACAAAAGGAAGCCTTCCTACGCCATCCTCACAATTGTTATGTTTGAGTCCATTGTTGCTGCGACTGTGCCAATCCCTCTCATTGAAGGCTTCTTCTTCTTCATTGTCGCTCCACTTTACCCAGCATGATGTCCTTCTCCAGGCTCGGTCTCTCCTGAGAACATGTCCAAGGTAATTGAGACAAAGCCTCACCACCCTGGACTGCAGGAGCATTCTGGTTGTACTTCTTATAAGACGCTTCTATTGATTCTTCTTCTCTTTTATAAAAGCAGGTTTATTGGCACTTTGTAGCATGCAATTGAATAGTTCAATCGTATCAAGAAGAATTGTGCAATCATAACCTCAACCAATTTTAGAACATTTTCTTCTTCCATATACTCGTTGTTATTAGTGTAATTACTATTTTTTAATTGTGGCAAAAATATACACAACAAAACATTCTCAAATTCAAAAACTGCTACCTGTATGAGTCGGTCCCACTGATTAAACTCTGAATGTTATGTAGCTATTACTCCACTTTTCCAAATTTTTTCACCGCTATTGACGTAAACTCAATGCTCCCTACGCAAAACTCTTCCTCCATCGTTCATGGTAATCATTGGTCAAGTTTGGTTTCTTTTTTATGACCATTATTTTTAAATTTGAATTTATTATTAATGGGCAGCCAATACACATATCATATCATTCCAGAGTTCAGTCACATCAAGCAGTATTTTACAATTGCTTCCACGGTCAGTTTGAAAAGATTCTTTCCCTTCCCGGGCTCCTTGCAGTCGCCTTGACATTGAGTTATAATCCATGCTGAAAGTCTGGATCCTTGATCCTTATCAGCAAGTGCTGTGAGTCCTCCCCACTTTCAGCGAGCAATGCTGTGCTGTCTCCCTATCACAGGCGGTTAATAAGGCTTCCTCCAGTCCTCAGAATGAATTCAGCTTAATATAATCCAGATTCTCTGATGATTTGCTCAGCATGCAGATTCAATACGTATGGTTAAAGGATTCAACTCGGATGCACAATTTCCTTGATGTTAAACCATACAGTATTCCGATATTCTGTTTGCAAAACTGTGTCTTGATCTATGTGCAGGTTCCACGTGATCACAAGTAAGTGTTCCAGAATTCCCATTATTCTCAAGGGGCTCTCTATAATTTTTTGGCTCTGTATAGTTTTTCAGTGTTAAATTCTAAGAATCGCATGAATATATTTTTAATACCAGGGGTTATACCTCATTTCTAACAACAATGTAACGTTTGGGACACCCAATAAAATGATATGACTTGATACATGAATAAATATATCTTTTTGATAAATGGTAAGAAATTTATATGTAGCCCAGGAAATAAATGATTCAAACGTAAGAATGAAACATGGTTTCACAAATACAAGCCATTCAAAGTATTGCCCCAACGAATGAGTGATGTTAATAAGGAGATGCAGAGAAAAACAAAAGATGATAATGTGCTTAAGGAGTTATGTTCAGCATCTGAATAGAATGTTTATATTGGACTAGATGGGAATGCTTAGGGTTTGATTACAAGGTGGATAGAGCCACATATTGAAAGTGAGGAAATGGTCATGGTATTTAGAATAAGACATGATCATGCCAACTTTGAGAGCAAGGGAAGGAACAACAAGCTTAGTTGGAAGGTATGGCCATTCATACTGAATATGGTGTAAATAGAACATGGGACCATGACCTTTGGTCATTTTTCTTCACATCCCCAAGGCTTATCATGTTTCATAAGT
Organism: Tenrec ecaudatus; assembly: GCF_050624435.1. NCBI lineage: Eukaryota > Metazoa > Chordata > Mammalia > Afrosoricida > Tenrecidae > Tenrec > Tenrec ecaudatus. The sequence goes on from NC_134532.1 coordinate 204,011,605, forward strand.
GAATCGATGGATAAGAAAACATTGAAAAATTAAGGCATGTTAGAGAAGTAGCATGTGTGACAAGTAATTGTTTCAAAATTTTACATACGCCTCTTCTAAAAATAGTGTTGTTCAAAGGGCTGAATAAAGAGGAAGATAAATTCCTAGACAAATATCAATACTGATTGCTCTTAATCTCAACCCAAAATCAGATTTACTAACAATTGATACACTCAAAGAAAGTGACAGTTTACCTTTTGGGGAGTGGCATTCCTTTGAAAAATACTTACCTGCAACTTTTAAATTGTAGCAATTTAAAAACTTTTAAATTGTAGCATTTAAACTAAGATATATTTCAGGACTTAGTATAATGATTCTCAATAAACCCCAAAATACAACAGTACCTTAGTTTCAAATACAAATGAAAAATATAGGGAAATATTCTCCCGTAATTCCAGTAATTGATATAAAATATTTTAAAACAAGGAGGCCAGATATAAAAGGCTATATGTTATTTGATTCTATATTTGAATGATTAAAGCTTCTAAGACAAAAAGGAGATCATAGCAGGAATTTAGGATGAGGAAGGATTAACTATAAATAGGTAGCAAGAAGGGATTTTAAGAAGTGATGTAACTGATTTGAATCTTATTGTAATTGTGGTAGTTAAAGGACTCAACTCATTTGCCAATAGTTATAAAAGTATATGCAAAAGTAAATACTCTACCATATGAAAATTGAAAAATAATACATTGTAAAATATTTGGGAAAATCAATCAAGCTTATTACATACTTTCAATTATTATTTTAGTATCTGGTATAAACTGATCAGAGAAGTCAAGGACATTTGTATTTAGATTATATGTACTATATAAAATATACATGAACCGCATGTCACTGGAGTAATTACTTATATTATCTATAGAAATCCAGGCATATCCCTTCTATATGAATTATTGATGCCTTGTTATCTTAGATAGTGAAACTAAATAGTGGCTAAAGGCTTAACTCTAGAAACAAACAGAATTTGATTGGTCACGCTGTTATACTCAAGTGACTCATTATTGTCTAACTACATGAAAAACAAACAAACAAGCCTGCTTGTAGCACTTTATTTTCTAAATAACTTAATTATATCATCAATGATACTCCCCAAGTAAAATTTAATACACAATAAGGTAAAATAAAAAATCAATTAGTTGTACCTTGAAGATAACAACTATACCTTTAACACAGGTTAAATACAATTTCAGGGCATTTACCAAGGTAAACTAAAAAATAAAATATTGGTTTTAGGGTTCCAGTGCTATAAGCATGACGATTCAAATAAAACATGTTTAACCATGTCTCTTCTGTCAGTGAATGACTGTAGACAAGTTCTCTCAAAACTGTGTTTGTCTTAGTCTCATTAGGTTGCCTGCAACAACAGCAAAATACTAATAGCCAATGAAAGCAGGGGCTTCTGTGGCGATCTCCATGGTTAGGTAATTTCAGGATCAAGCAGTAAACTCTGAAGATTTTTGCTACAATTATTTGGGAATCCAAAAAGGAAATATTGAGAGATTTACTCAAAAACTGAAAGATGATCATGGGAGTTTATTAGGAAATGACTGAAAATTTTATTGGGGGGAGAAAGGTGAGGAAAATTGAACTCAGAGTTTCCCCCACACAATAATGCTCCTGTGTGTTCTCAGATGGCAACAAGGGCTGTCCTTAGGGAGTGCCCTCGGAAACCTTACCATCTGGACCATGCTCTCTCCGACTTTGGTTGGTTGCCATCACTCAAAGGGCATTTAAAAAGAGCACGATTTAAATCCCTCAAGGATGCTCGAACTGCTGCCTTGAAGTGGTATGAATCAAAAATCTCAGAAGGGCTAGAGAAATGGGAACGCTGGATGTGTGTTGATCTAGATTAGGAATATTTGATATGTGTGCTTAATAAATAGTTATAAAATTTTATAGCCCTATGTTTAACTTATTTTCATATAGAGGGGTATACAAAGCTTTTTAAAATTTAATTTTAGGGCATAGTGTATTTGACAAGTGTATTTATTTTCCAGGTTTTCTATAGCAAAGTATCACAAACTGAGTGGTTTTAAACACCATACACATATTGTTTTATATTTGTAGAAGTTAGAAATATGAATTGAGAGTGTCTGTAGGCCATGTTCCCTCCAAACTATCTAAGAATACCCTCCCATGTCTTTTCCAATCCTGGTAGACACCATCACTTCTTGGTTTTGACAGCAAACCTGCAATCTCTGTTTCCATCTTCATGAAGCTCTTCACTCTCCACCTCTACAGCTCAACCCAAGTCTATAACATTCTCACTGACTCTCCTACTTTTAGGAAATTAGATCAGAGCTCACCCTACACCAGTATGACCTACTGCTAACTAATCTGGAAAGATCTGTTTCTCAATAAGAACACATCCACAGGTCTTACGAGTCCAGTCTTGCGCATTTCTTTTTGGAAAATGAAATTTAACCCCTAACAAGAAGCCAGGAAGAGAAATCACAATCTGGTTATCAATGACACTATTTGATATTCTCTGATTTGTGGCTTTATAATCGTCCTAATAACTTCATGTAATCAATTTAACTACTTTTTTCTAGAATTTTTAAATATAAATTCTAAAATTTCCAGCGGATTTTAAATGTAATGTACCTATAAATGCAATGGAAATATTCTTAAATAGATCTTTATCTTGCAAGGATATAGACTCTATGAGTTGATGATCATTATGAAATAGAAGAATAAAGAGTTCGAGATTCATTTCTTGCAATAGACAAACTAGCTAGAAAGGTCAAACCAGCTACTAGAAATACCAGAACAAAAAGGTCTTCATTCTTTGAACACATATTCTAGGTACGAGTTTTTGTTTTGCTTTGTTTTTAACTATGATTGCCATAACCAATTCCCAGGGTCAGTACTACCCTGTCCTACAGGGTCACTGTGTGTTGGTATTCTCCAGGTGACAGTGAATTTGTTTTCTTGAGCCTTTACATAACCAAAGATATAGGTATGATTGTACACACGTCACTAGTTCCTGTATGTGAGGCTGAATTCCCAACCATAGCACAGTAGCTATCTCACTCAAAAAAGACTATGGAGGTAAAAGCTTTAACACATATTTATTATTGAAAAAGCTGTGAGCTAGCACAAAAATTTTAATAACAGTAAAAATAAACATCTTACAAGCGTTGGCACTTTTATATTTGATCATGTATTTAACCGATTATTTTCCTTATGGAGAATTGGCATAGACAGTTCAAGGTTTCTAAGTAAGTACTGTGTTACTACTAGTACCAAGGATTTTAGTAAGTAACAAGTGTTTGCTATATCTAAAAAGTAACTGGGATTTACCTAGATGAGAGTTTGCTTGTACAACACTTTTATGTTATATTTTCCCATGCAAGATATGGTCTCTATCCTCAAAGTGACCTATTAATCTTGAATTGTTGACAGAATTCCAAGAATGATGCTTCAAACCAAGAATTTAAATAAGGTGCTAGGACTCGGATTCCTGTGATATTAGTGATCTTTTAAATAGCTTTCCCTGAAATTCTGCGCAATACTTTTACTCACAGGCAACAGACTTGGCAGTGTTCATGACAACTGCAAATCATAAAGGGAAATGTAGGTGTTCCTATGAAGTACTCCTGTGATGATTACATAGATATGTTATGCCTAAAGAGACAGAAGACAATATTAAACACTTAGACCAACCAATAATTGAATACAAAGAGAGTTTGGGACACAAATGTGGAATTGTAATACAAGTCAAATAACATATATTACTATACAAACAAACAAATGAGCAACAAAGCAAGGCTGATTACTCAAAGCTTATTGTTCAAAGTTTATTATTCAATTATTGGGTAGTTTTTTATAAATGGTTTATTGAGATAGCTTCTCTGAGGTGGTAGCTTTGATTAATTTTTAAAAGAAGTGTGAAAGTCAATCAAATTTTCTGTGGGGAGAACTTTGCCGTCAGGAGAAACAGCAGATGTAAGTACCTCAGACAATGGCATGATCTGAATGATCAAGGAAAATATGGTATCAGTGTATGCTGCACAATGTTATGGATGACATTCATATGCCCCAAAAGATATGGGGAAGGCCTTACAACCATGAATCCAACCTTGTTCTTGGAGTACCTTCATTTGAATTCCTAGCTTTCTGAACTGTACGATAGTATTTTTTTATCTAAATCATTCCGTATGTGGTATTTTGGTCTAGTCTCTCTAGGAAACTAGGACAAGTGGAATTAATTGTCACATAGAAAACAAAAATACCATTTCCTAAAAACTAAACATACACTTTCTTATTAAAAAAGAAAAAAACAAATGGAAACTTGGTACAAACCAGAAAGGCTTTTGTTTTTCCTTATTCCACTTTCTATTATCTTCATTTCTCATTCCAACCTTAATTACTCTGGTAGTTTTAAGTGGGGCATGCCAGAACAGAGAGCTCTCATAAATAGAGACGCACAAGAGAGCGTGTGTATATGTGCACATACATGTGAACAAGCAAACATAAGCCTAAATGGGCCACTTTTTCTTTTGTCAATTTTATAATAATAGTAGGAGTTAAAAATATTGACCAATTATTATATACCATTCAATAGATGCCATTTTAATGGATTGTTTTAATCTGTACAAATCCTCTAAACTGAGCACTGTTATTGCAATTATTTTGTAGATGAAAAAAACAGAACAAATAATTTTCCCAAGCTTACACATCTAATAAGTAGCATGGTAAAAATGTAAATCTAGATAATCCTATGCTACAGCTCCATCTTAACCACCATTTATTAGTTTCCCTGGTATTCCATAATGTACACTTAGCATATTGGCATATCCATTAGTACCATATAGCCTCCTGTTTAGGTCTTGTTTTGAGTATGGTCTTTGACCATTCTGCATTTGTAATTTCATATATATCACTTCACCCAAATGGGAAAAACCTGAAGCACCTATGAATAAAGTTTAAAGATCCCAGCTTACAATTAGGATCAAACCTGAAAATAAAGAAGACATGGATCCTCACAGTAGGAGAAATAAACAATATCATGTTAAGTGGAGGGGAAAAATGAAGTTGGCGGAATTTCATTTTACTTGCACTAATAATCAATGTCCTTGGAAACAATCAAGAAATCAAAGGACATATTTCAGTAGAAAAGTCTCCATCAGTATACATCTTTAAAAATGCAAAGGTTCATTTTGGTACAAAGCAGGATAATTGAAAAAGTAAACACAATAAAAATGGTCATATTTCATTGTGGTGTTGGCAGTCAAAATCAAATATTTGATATTGTCATCAGAAGAATAAGGAGGACTGATGGGGCTGTGGGGTAGACATTAGTCTGCTAACCTGTAGTCACTTTGAGGGCTAAAGATGAGGTTATTTGTGCTCATAAATATTACAAACTTGGAAAACCACAGGGACAATTCTATTATGTCCTTTACTGTTGATATGGCTTCCAAGCAACTGGAAGGCACTGAGTTGAGTTCTTGATAGTGACGTTATGGATAGGGATCTACTTGATTGACCGTTGATTATGGTACTGGAGTTAGAAGAATAAACAAGTTAATCAGGGCCATGCACCAAAAAGAAATATGAGTTAAGGGTCGAGCACCAAAGGGAAATACAAAAGTTAAGGGATGAGGTATCAAAGCAAATAACAAGTAAACAGGCTTCATTAACAAACTAGAAGAAGCTGAGAATCACACCAGTGACTTTGAGGATAACCTGGCAGACTTCCACAAATGGAAAACACAGTCAAACAAGATAAAGAAGCTGAAGAAAACCAGAGAACAATGTCAGATGCTTTGAATACATACGAAATCAGAATAATCAGACTACCAGAACAAAACTCAACAAAGAAGTTGACAGCAAAAACAGTGAGTGAGGGAATTCCTAAAGGAAAACGTCCCCAACATAATAAATGAGAGTCAGGTGACTATCAAGGAAGCAGAGAGGACATCCTCTAACCTGAGTCCAAGGAAGAATTCACCAAGGCATATAATAGTTAAACTATCCAAGTTTGAGGAAGAGGAGAAAATCATGAGAGCAGCTAGGGAAAGAAAGGCAGTTTATTATAAAGGTACCCAAATAAAAATGTGGTCAGACTTATGAGCAGACACCATGAAGAAGAGGAGAAAATGAAGTAGCATATCCTGAAAGTTGAGAGCAAACAATGCAAACTCAAGAATCCTCTATCCAGCCAAATTCTCTATCAAGATAGAAGAAGTAGGAGTCGGAGTCTTTCTGAACAAGGAAAAAACTCAAAGAATATGTTACAAGAAACTCAGCTCTACAAAAAAATCTGTGCTGACCAAGTGTCGTCAGAAGAACAACACTCTTCAAGAACAAACAGGAGTCTACCACATAGAGCAAATCCACCCAGAGGCCAACACATTAAAAACAGCCCCCAAGATAACAATGACTCAATGGTGGAAAGAAAGCAAGAATGGACTACACACTCATTTGTACAATGCACTAGTGAGAAGGGAGGTAAGAAAACACCCAACACAAAAGGTGTGAGATGACATCACAGTCCACAGATGGATTTTAAAAAATCATTTTATTGGGGCTCTTACAACGCTTATCAAAATTCCTAAATATATGTCCATTTTTTCAAACACATCTGTACATATGTTGTTATCATCTTTTTCAAAGCATTTTCCTTCTACTTGAGCCCCTGGCATCATCTCCTCATTTTTCCTCCTCCCTCCCCCCCACTCATGCCTCTTTTATAATTTATCATTTTTTTTCATGTCTTTTACCAACCGCTATCTCATTTCACCCACTTTTCTGCTGTCCGTTCCCTGGCATGGGGGTCATATGCCCATCATATTGACTGCTTCTCTCTTACATGACCACCCCCCATGCCCCCCAAACCTTACCCTCCTAGTATCACAGCTCTCCTTATTGTTCCCGAGACATTTATCTGTTCTGGATTTCCTGTGTTGTGAGCTCTTATCTGTACTAGTATACATGTTCTATTTAACCAGATTGGTAAAATAGAATTAGGGTTGGTAGTGGGGGGAGGAAGCATTAAAGAACCAGAGGGGAAGGCTGTGTGTTTCATCAGTGCTATACTGCACCCTGATTGGCTCTTCTCTTCCTTGTGGCCATTCTGACAGAGGTGTCCAATTAAAGCCCAGAGTGCAGACAAAGGGCTTTGCATCTCCACTCTGCATCCCCTCTCATTCCCATTGATATGCTTTTTGTTTGTTTTGTTTTGTGTCTTTGATGACTGATACCTGATCCCATTGAAACCTCAGGATCACATAGGCTGGTATGATTCTTCCATGTGGACTTTGTTACTTCTCAGCTATATGGCCACATATTTATGTTCAAGCCTTTAAGAACCCAGATGCTATATCTTTTGATAGCCGGGCACCATCAGCTTTCTTCATTATATTTGTTTATGCACTCGTTTTGTCTTCAGCAATCAAGTCAAGAAAGGTGAACATCACAGAGTGCTGTGTTAGCAGAACAAAGTGTTCCTGTTTTGAGGGAGCACTAGAGTGGAGGCCCAATGTCCATTGGCTACCATAATACGCTATAAATAAATATATATACATATCCCTATTCCACTATTATTGTATATAAAAGTATATACATATATACATGCCTATATTTAGACCTCTATAACAATCCTATGCCTCCCAATTATTTCCTCTATTTCCTTTAACTTTCCTCCCATTCCACTATCAAGTTTGGCCTTCATTATGGTTTTAGTAATCCCTCTCAGCTACATTGCTCTTGATTGAGCCCCACCACCATCACCACCATGCATCCTATGCCCTCCTTGCCATCAATTTTAGATTACTTACTCTTCCCTTGTCCCTGGGTTTGTTGGCACCCCCCTCCTTTTCCCCATCTTTCCCTCCTCCGTTTCACCCCAGAACCATCAGTCCCATTGTTCTCTCCTCCAGATTTTTCATCCCGCCTCACTTGTCCAGATAGACAAGCATAGACAATAATAAGCGCAAAAAGAAAGCAGAGCAAAACATAACAAAAAATAAATCAACAACAAAACAAAACAAAAGATATAAAGCAAAAAGGAAAACCAACAGCAAAACCTGAAAAGCCCTCAAGCCATTCCCAGTCTGTCCATTGACCTTTATGAGTATTTTCCAGCTAAGTCTTCTGAGGTGCCATGCCCTGGCCCCCAAGTCTCCCTTTGGCATTCCTCAGGAACTTTATCATTTCCCCCCTTATTGTTCCACTGTACAGTCTTAGTGTTCACCCCGGTATGGTGGGGTTAGATCAGGTACATCTCCTACACCATGTGCCCCGTGTTGTCCCTCGTCACTCTATGTGTCAGTGAGGGTCATGTCATCCTGCCTTATGGTGGGGCTGGCCTTTTGATACTCTCTGTGCTTTGGCTGCTCTGAGATGGAATATTGTCCATGGGGCTTGGTTGGTCAGGGTATATTCAACTCTCTCCTTCCCTCTTTGTTTGCTCCTGATCAGTCATGCCCAGCTTCCTGAGCTGCAGCTTCAGTACTGTCCTCTGAAATGCATTCCTCTGGGATGGGGCGGTGGGGGGGTGCCCACAAGGCTGGGATTGGGATCCAGCCCGTTGGTCTCTCTATTGGTTCGCTGGTTCATGCCTGTATGTTGCATTCATGTCTTGGCTCACCGGGTTGAAGTCTGGTACCTCTCATTGATGGATTTTATATATTTGAATATCAACAGACTGATCTCGCCTGTTAAAAGACAAAGACTAGTGGACTGACTTAGAAAATGCAACACATCTATCTACTGCCTACCAGAGATACTTGAAAAACTTGAAAACAGAAATAGGCAGAGGCTCAAAGACTGGAGAAAAATATACCAAACAGAAAACAATTCAAAAAAAAGCAAGGGTTGAAATCCTAATCTCAGATAAAATTGATCTCAAGGTGAAAGTCATAACAAAGGTTATGGAGGAGCACTTTATAATGCTCATAGGATCAGTAGACCAAGATCTAGTGATCATAATAAACATTTACGCACCCAAAGAGACACCGAGGGAATTCATCAATCACATGGTCCAAAAGATAAAAAAGGAATCACAAAAATCATAGTAAGTGACATTAATAAACTGTTCTCTGAGAAAGGTAGATCACAGGAAAGAAGCTTAACAAGGAAGCTATAGAACTAAACTCTACCATTAGGAGACTGGACTTGATAGTCATTTTAAGAAGCTCTCCACACAAATGCAAAAAAATCACATTCTATTCAAGCCCACACGGCACATACTTAGAGATAGACCACATGCTGGGACACAAGTCAAACCTATGTAAATTCAAACACATAGAGGTCACGCAGACTTCCCTCTCAGACCATTAGGCCACGAGGATTAAGCAAACAAGGGTAAATTATTTGAAGATGAATAACTCTCTACTGTGAAATGAATGGGTATTGACCTAGATCAGAGACAAAATCATGAAGTTTTTAAAAAACAATGAGAATGAGAATACAATATACCAAAACCTTTGGGACACAGTAAAAGCGGTTATCAGAGGGAGTTTGATAATGATAAATGCACACATGAAAAATGAAGAGATTTATGATTGATAATGCTGGCGCAAACTCCACAGCAATTGCAGTGGAGTCAACATAACAATCCTGTTAATAGCAAAAGAAAAGAAATAATAAAAATTAGGGTAGAAAAAATGAGTGGGAAAACAAGAAAACTAAAAAACCAATGCCACAAAAAGCTGGTTCTTTAAAAGGATTAACAGAATTGACAGACCAATGACAACCTAACCAAAGAAAGGAAGGAATAAATATGACTAGTCAGAATGAGGGATGAAACAGGGACATTACAATGGACCCTAATGAAATTAAAATGCTAATTACAAAAAGTATTGTTCAACAACTTGGAAGACATGGACAAATACTTGGAAAAGCAATCCCTTCCGAGACTGCCCCAAATAGAAGCCAAAAACCTCTACAGACACATAGCAATGGGGGAGATAGATAAGGATTTCAAAGAAAAATCAACTAAAAATCCCATAGCCAGAAGGCTTCACAGGAGAATTCTACTAATCATGTAGTGAAGAAATGACACCAATACTACACAAACTCTTCCAGAACATCAAGGTGGCAAACTCCCAAACTTTTTCTATGAAGCTAACATAACACTGAAACCTAAAATTGGCATGGATTCCACAAGAATTGAGGATCACAGACTGATATTGATAATGAACATCGATGCAAAAATCCTTAATAAAATGCTGGCAAATAGAATACAAAATTTATAAGATGATTAATTCACCATGACCAAGTGGGATTCATTGCAGAGATGCAGGGATGATTCAACCTGAGTCTATCAGCATTATTCAAAACATTGATAAGAAAAGGAATAAAAATCACATGATAATATCAATAGATGCAGAAAGAGAATTTGACAATATCCAAAACCCATTCCTCTTTAAGACACTCAACAAGATAGGAATGGAAGGAAAATCCCTCAATGTGATATATTTTATATATGAAAACCCAACAGCCAATGTGGTAGTCTATGGGGAAAAGATGAAAAGAGGACCAGATAAGGGTGTCCCTTGCCCCACTTCTATTTAACATCTTACTGGAGGTCCTAGTTAACAACCTAAGGCAAAGGAAATACAGTAAATGTATTAATCTGGGGGAAGAACAGGTGAAATTATCGTTATTCACAGATTATATGATTTTATATATGGAAAATCCCAAAAGCTCTACAAGAGGTATGCCGGAAGTGATAGAGGAATATGGAAGGATTTGCATCTTATTTATCTTTTTGATCTCCAAGTGTTTAGCATAATATCTAAAGCTGAGTGGGCTTTACACAAATATGTGTTTAATAAATGATGGGTAGGTGAAATAAAGATAGAGTGAGACAATCCAAAGAGATCACAGGACAAATCATGTTTCTTGTCTTAAAGATCAAGCTAGTCCATCCCCAAATCTACATAGACTAACACTGCAATTCACTTTACTCTTTTTTTCAAAGGTATGGTCTGCATTCACTCATGCAAACTAGTCTGAAAGAGATAGCACACAAGTATTGGTACTATCAAATGGACTTTGTGTTTAGATTGTTATGTTAGAGAAAGATGTATTTTCTGTATGGTATATGGTAGATGTATAGCATTATAAATTAAATGAATAATAGCTTTTAAGGTTAAAGTACTAGATTTTGTTGGCAAGCTAAACTGAGCCCTGATCAGAATGGAGCTGTTTTTAAAGGTATTTAATGCCAAGCATTCTTCTATGCCCAATGCTTTCTGACATTTGATTATTCTAGCAGATTGCTTTCTGTGGTGAAATGATGAAATCCGTGATAAAATATTTGTAGAAAGGGTATACTAGACATAAAATACAGGAGAGGGAATGCTTCATGGGTGATTGGGATTTATTGGGCATGACCCCTTGTTAGCAATGCTTTCAAAGGTACAGCATAGGACCCATTCACAAACAAGGAAGAAAATCAGAAATATGAGTTCACTGCCCACAACCATACTTTACCAGGGTCTGAGCTAGGCTTATGTTAAGTTTTGCCTCATTGGGAATGAAGACCTTGGATTTCTATGGCTTCTGGCAGGACCACAAAGTAGCCATTAAAAACATATTGAATTCATCTCAATAACATCGGATAAACTGAACTGAAGGTATTCATTCACTCCAATGGATAGAAGAATTTAACATCCTTTGCTAGTTTTGGTATTGGAAGCACACGGATGAATTGGGAAAGATGTCTTTAAGTTTCCCACATTTGTTATGAAAATAATTACATACAGTTATTAATGAGTAAAGAGTCAGAATGAATGCTTATTGGAGGCTAGAGGGAGGATATGATTAGTCCTCACTGGGTGCTTTAGGAAGGGGCAGAGGAAGTGATACTTGCAATAGACCTCGATGAATAGATTAAGAAGGCTATTCCCAGGCAAAGGGCGTGGAACTGTTAAGATGTAGAGGCAGAAATACGTGTCTACCTTAAAACAATGTTGCATGTCTAATGGCAAAAACGGTATGGAGGGGAGGACCACATTTAATCTTTCCTGGCTTCCATATTGCCATGGGACATGGCTCAGGCATGCCTCTACCCTCCATAATTTTCAACATTTACTTTTCTGAACATATTTGGATACCAATCATTCCTCTTATGACACTTTACTCACATGCCGGGCTTGAGAATCCATTGCAGTGTCCACACAGAACTCAGAGGCAATACTGACTATGGTGGGGATTTATTCGGGACATTCAGAGACCACATTGAACTCACACACGGTACTCATAATTACATGATGCATTGTTGTAGGTGCCAAGTAGATGCTTCTGACCCATGGTGCCCTGTGTACAATACAATGAAACATTGCCTGATCCTGCGCCATCCTCACAATTATTCCTTTGCTTGAGCCTATTGTCACAGCCATGGTGTTAATCTATTTCACCAAGAGCCATCCTCTTTTCCGTTGCCTCTCTACTTTACCAGTCCCTTCTCCAGGGACTGGTCTTTCCTGACAACATATCCAAAGTCAGTAAGACACAGTTTTGCCATCCTTGTCTTTAAGGAACACTCTAGCTGTACTTCTTCCCCAAAATATCTGATTGGTTTTTGGTAGTAATATATGATACTTTCCATCTTTTCCATAGCACCACAACTCAAACACACTAATGCTTCTTCAGTCGTCCTTCTTCAATGTCCAATTTCTTTTTTGCTTTTTAAAAATACATTTTATTAGGAGCTCTTACATATATAATTACAATCCATGGATCCATTAGATCAAGCATAGCTGTACAAGTACTGCTTTTATCATATTCAATACATAGAAAATGTATGTAGTTTCTTCTTAAACTCATTGATAACAGCACCCCTTTTATCTACTGTCCCCCTACCCTACTACCCCATGAACCCTATAATATAGTATGTATTATATTATTTATATATTTTTATTATTATTATAGGTTGGGGGGTTGCCAAAACGTACACCTTCCAACATATCCACACACCTAAAATGCTGATGTTCATTCTCCTCAAGAGGAGCTGTCCAATCATTGTTGCTGTCAGTTCCCCCTTACAACCTTTCCCCCTCTTTCTTCCTGTACCCTCAGAGAATCATTACTCTCCTTACTGTTTAGCCTCACTAGTTTTGCTAGACCTTTGCATGTACATTGGTACATTTAAGGTCTTTGTTGCACAAAATCCAAGTTAGTTAGACCCCTCACTGTCCAACTTATACATGCATAGGAAGGCACTGAAATATCATGGACTGGGTAAGGCTCACTTTAGTTTTCAAAGTAATATTCTTGCTTTTCAACACTTTAATGTGGCTTTGTGAAGATTTACCCAACACTAAGCTTCTTTTGATCTCTAGACTGTTGCTTCCATGAGCATTGATTGTGGATCCAAGGAAATACTTGACAACCTCCAACTTTTCTTCATCTCTCATGCTGTTATCTATTAGTTCAATTGTAAGAAATTTGGTCTACTGTTCTTGAGTTGTAATCTGTACTAAAGATTGTACTACTTGACCTTCATCAGCAAGTGTTTCAAATCCTCTTCACTTTCAGCAAGCAAGGTTGCGTCATCTGTATATCGCATATTGTTAATAAACCTTCCTCCAATCTTGAAACTGCATTTTTCCATATAATTGAGCTTCTCTGATCACTTACTCATCATACAGAATAAATAAGTGTGGTGAGATGTTACAAAATGTATGCACACCTGTGCTTATTTTAAAACATGCAGCATTCCCTTGTTCTGGTCACACAATTGCTTCTTGATCCATGTACAAGTTCTACATGAAAACAGTGATGCGTTCCGGAATTCCCATTATTCTCGAGGCTGTCCATAATCTGTAATGACCCACAAAGTCTAATGCAGTAGCATGGTCAATAAAACACAAGGAAACATTTCTGGTATTCTATGCTTTAAGGCAAAGGTCATGTGACATCAGCAATTATTTCCCTCATTCTTCTTATGAATCTGCTCTTAACCTCTGGCAGCTTCTTGTCAATATACCGCTGCAACTATTCTTGAATGATCTTCAGCCTGTGATCTCAATGGCATCGTTGTACAATTTGAGCATTTTCTTGGGTAACATTTCTTTGGAACGAGAATAAATATATGTATAGATCTGTTCTAGTCCATTGGCCAAGTAGCTGCCTTCCAAATTTCCTGGCACTGATGAGTAATTGTTTCCAATCCTTCATCAGATGGTAGAAACATTTCAATTGGAATTACATCAATTCCTGGAGCCTTGTTTTGGGCTCATCTTTTTGGGGGCATCTTATGTTTTTCCTTCAGAATCATATAGCTCATATGCTATCTCCCCAAATGGTGGAATGCTGAGTAGTTCTTTTGATATAGTGACTGTGCATTCTTCCCATCTTTTTGTGATGTTTCCTGCACCACAAACTATTTTGCCCATTGAATCTTCTAATATTGCAACACGAGACTTGAATCATGAGCTCTTTAAGTATAAGATGATAAATGTGTTCTTCTTTGTTGGTTTTCTAACTCTAGGTCTTTGTACATTTCATTAACATATTTGACTTGTTCTTGTGCTATCCTTTGATATCTTTCTGTACAATTCTTTACCTTTATTATTTCTTCTATGTGCCTTAGATACTATGCAAGTCTCTCTGGCATCTACTTTGACCTTTTCTTGCTTTCCTGTCTTTGAAGTGATCTTTTGTTACTTCTTACTGACGTTCTTGATGCTTCTGCAGTTCAACAGGTCTTAGGTCATTAGTACTCAATGTAGCAAATCTGTTCTTGAGATGTTCTCAAAATTCAGGTGTTTAACTTAAGGTCATATTTGCTTTAGTGAATTTGTTTTAATTTTTTAGCTTCATTCTGACTTTATGTATGAGCAATTGGCCTCTTCCACAGTCAGCCCTTGGCCTGGGTTTAGATGCTGATATTGTTTTTTAATTGTCGCTTCCCACAGATGTAGTAAATTTGGTTTCTTTCTGTGTATTCCATCTGAAATCCATGAGTATTTTTGCCATTTGTGTTGGTGAAAAAAATGTATGTGCTGTGAACAAGTCATTGGTCTTGCAAAATTCTATCATGTAATCTCACCAAGACCAACTACTGTTCCTTACTCTGTTTTCAACTTTTGCATTTCAATAGTAAATGATTATGAATGCATCATGATTGCATGTTTGATCAATTTTACCCTGAAGATACTGATAGAATTCTTAAATATTTATATCACTTATTTTTGGTGGTTGTTTCATAAATTTGAATAGTTGTGTTGATTATATTACCTTGAGGGTGGGGGTAGGTATAATTCTATTTCATACTGAATTGTACTTCAAAATAGATTGTGGAATATTCTTTTTGACAGTAAATTCTACACCATTCAGAGCATAATAAACCATAGTATATTCTGATAGTCATGATTTGTCCATTTCAACTCACAAAACACCTAGGATAATAGAGTTTTATGCATTTCATTTCATTTGTGATTACTCCCAGTTGTCTTAGAATCATACTTTGCACCTTCCAGTCAGATCATTGGCAGATTTTTGTAGCGGTTCCTCCTTACCTTTTGTGGCATATCATTGTGATCAGCAAATAAAAATCCTAAATACTGTCTTCCCACAGACTTTACCAGACTCACATCACCATGGTCTACTCCACGCTGAGAAATCAGCTGCTCCTCAGTCACATTTAGAATGCCCTCAGACCTGAGATTCAAGCCCTTTGCCACTATCTCACAATGATGTGAGTCTATTCTTTAGGCCTTCAGTATCTGACAGTGTTTCAAAGCTATGCATTTTCTGTGGCAGCTTCCTTCAAAGTTAAGAGCTGGTTCATTTTTCACAGTCTGTTCTTCATCTGGAAGCTCCACTGACATGTACTTACTTTGGGTGACCTTGCTTCCATTTCAAATACCAGCGACATAGCGTCCAGCATCATAGCAACGCACAAGCCACCACAAACTGACAGAGAAGTGGTGGACAGAGTTTCTTCAGGAGGGAAGTTAACAGGTGAGAAATGCTCAGGATACAGTTACTGAGCCAGGATAGAGTCGTCTCCATAGTGCTCACAGTCAGGTTTTTCTAGGACTTGGCTGTTTAACCCAGATTTTTCCCTGATTGGGCAATGTGACTATGGTCTTTTAGGGTTGCCAATCAATGTAAAGGGCACATCACACAGCCATGAGCCTCATTTTGAAGGCACGCAGCTTCAGTTCCTTGACTCAACAAACCCAGTTCCACAAGCCTGTATCCTGCCCCCCAGCCACTCAGCTTTCCTTACACTGTGGGACTGGAAGTCCATTACTTTGTCTCATGCGCTGTTTTTGCGGCTTCCTGTGCTCCTCTGCCATTCCTATGACGTCACTGCTGTCTCCTGAGTCAAAGTGATTTACTGTGCAGGGACCACAGCGTCCACAGTACATGTTTCACTTTGGCTTTTTCCTTTTGCTGATAGTGAGATCATTCCTTTCGGCTGTTAAGATGATTGATTTTACAGCCAGCAGAATGCCAATCATAATTTAACCCTGTTCCCAATCCCACACAGCTGAATCAGATAATCTAATTAGTATCTTTCTACACCTTTTCCCCCAGACTTATCAGGAAAACCAGGTCTCTTGTTGAGAATTAGAAAGGCTATGTCCAATACAGTTATATTAAATAATTCATGGAATTGCAAGGGGAAAATAAAAGGCAGGATTATTAGTAACTTCACCTGGACCAGATAAGTAAGGTTCAAACTCTGATCATCCATAAAATAGAAAGAAAGTATATATGGGCTCATCAAAGCAACTTGAGCACTGAGAAGTGAATGAAGACCATCTGAGTATGGGAATACTTAAATTCCCACAAATAATTATTTTCAACAATTAAATATTCAATTCTTCACAGAGTTACCACTAGCAACTTAAATCTGAGTTGTAATATATATCTTCCCTCATTCTTTTAAAATATAATAGTTCCTATAAAGAGTTAAAGTCTCATAAACTCACAGGTGAAAGCTCTACCCTGGCTGACAGGATTGCCATGAGTTGGCATCAATTCAATGACAGTGAGGCTTTAGTGAGATACATGCATTCTATGTTTTTCTTATACACCCATACTTGTGATAGGTAAAGAGATTAATAACAAAACAAATAAAAATATATCAGCTATTGAATAAAAGAGGGTTATTTAAAAACAACCTCTGTAATGTCATGATAATTGACCCAATATGAAAAGTAAAGTGGCTGTTAATTGGAAAAAGGCAGATAGCACAATAGCATCGGTTTGGTGGACAAAGAGATGGTTCCAAGTAGAGTGAGCAGCGTGCAATTTCATTGTGTTCATCTGTACCGAGCGCGGTAGAAGCCCTGGCCTTGATGCTAATCCGCTCTAGAAGGAGCGCTGACATGTGATACAGCCGAGCTCTGAATCATTTCTCCCCATAAGAAACAAAGGCCAACGGATGAATTCATTTCTGACCATCAAGCTTTTACCCTGATCTTGCCTTTTTCTACAAAGCATGACGCAGAAATTTCAAAGTCAGTAAGTTCAGCGTTCAATAATATCATTTAAATAAGAAACACAACATTAAAAAAAGTGTTTAACAACTACAGTACGGCCCATACCTTGAGATCGATGAGGTCTGGATTTGCGGACACGGATGTGGAGAGGAGGGATGGAGAGAGTCATTGTTTGGAGGGGGATCCCCTTCCGTCAAATCATCTGGCAGCTGCTTTCCAGGAGTTGGTTTTTTGTTGTTTTTTTCCCCCTTCTTTGCCTTTTCTCACTAGGACCTGGCTGGCTTTCTCTTAAGGAAAAAAAACAAAAACTGCTTGCCGTGGTCTGCTGTTGGCGTTTCCTTAACTGCTTTCTAAAAGGGTTTCCTAAATTATCATCAACAACATCGATAGCATGGTTAGTCCGTTCTTTATTATGATGATTCTTTTTAAAAAAAACTCTTTCTTAGGACCCATGTTTTTAATCTAGCAGCAGTACCCAACGGCACAAACACTAAGAGAATTACAGCAAAACGCTTGGAACACAGCCGCAAACGGTTTAATCAACCCACACTAACACCGCCAACTAATGCGGAGAGACTGAAACACGAACTGCTTTTGCTTACAAAAATCACGTGCGTCGGATCAGCTTTGAGCTCTGAGGCAAAATGGTCTCAATATTGCGTGTCGAAATCCCACGAGTACTAATGTGGTCGAGGACCGGGGTTTTACTGCATGACTTAAAAATTATGAATAGTTATTTTTGGAATGTTTCACCTAATATTTTTGCATTTTGTTTGAACATGGACAACGGCTAACAGGGCACACCAGGCGCCCCTGTTGGGGGCGGCACACACAGGCTGAGATCCACAAGGTCTTCGGTGTGAAACACCAATGGCTCCTTGGGAGAAGCATGGGGTTTGCTCCTTCTGTAAACACACTTGCAGAAATTCACAAGGGCAACTCTCCCCTGCCCTATAGGGTCGCTGGGAATTGGTCTGGACTTGATAGAAGTGAGTTTTGAGTTTATTATTGTCATGTAGAAAAAAATAGATAATTTTGCATTACCCGTGATCTTAATCATTACAGCTCAAATGTTATATCACTTTCAGCAGGTACCAGGGAGGAAAGATTCAGTTAGGAAAGTACTGACACATAGCTGAATTGGAGGGGTGTCTCACTGATGCTCAAACTGAAATACTGCAGACCAGAATATGCTGCCAGACTCACGCTTTTGTCCCTGAATGCTTAAGGTCTATGGAAAAGTGTAAGAAGCAAACAGCCATTAGAAGTACAGGAAAGCCTGAGCTAGTAAAAACCTGTAATGGAGCCTTTCCATTAGGGAGAACTTCCAAAAATGCATTAGTGAGAGCAGCGGCTTTAGACTTTCTAACCTTTCCCAGTACCTGGGAGTTACATTCACCCACTGGTGACAATGCAGCTGTTCTATACAGTCAACATGCAATTACTCCGAAACACGAGAGCTCTCCCTTGAATTCATTTCCCAATCCCGAAAATACGTGAGGCTGGCTCAAGAAATGCGGGTTGAATTTTCCAGAAAATGATCAAAAGATGAACCCAAATTGAAGTGATTAAATAACCTTCTTTAACCTTACATGGCCAGGTGTGCTATATTAGTGTGTTGTTCGAGGATCATATCTATCTGCATACAAGGACATCCAGTCAATGAAACTGAGGGTTTTTTCCCCTTCAATTTTATACAGCAATCATTAAGGTAGTGATGCAGATGCTGAGGAATTTTACCAATGTCATACTTTGAAAAAATGAAACATGTAATAAAGATGCATTGACAGTTATTGGTAATTGGAATGCAAAACCTGGAAACAAAGGGAATGAATAGAAGTTCTAAAATATGGCTGTGTAGTCTGGGTACATTAGAGAAACAAATCCACAGAAACTCATACGTGTAAGATACAGCTTTATGTAAAGGGTAAGTGCGCCTCAAGAAAACATCCCAACCCAGTGCCGCCCAAGCCCACAAGTTCAACATTAGCCAATATTTCCAACACTAATCCACAGAGTCCTCATCGATTTCACAAAACACACACAATGATGCCGACGGCAGGAGGAAAGCAGAGTCAGTTAAGGTGTAAGCATCTCAGCACTGGCAGGGGTCTCTTCAGGGCTGCTCCAGCATGCAGGGCTGCATTGGGGTAGGTCCACGTAGCTTCTCCTCAGGGATGTCTTACAGGAAGTGAGCCTTGCCAGCTGAAGCAAGGAACTGGCTAAGGCAGCTGTGCCCTGGTCCGACCATCAGAAAGCAAGAGATCAGAGAACTAGAAAAGCAAGGATCACCAAACCATTTATCTCTCCACTCTTCGATTAACCCCACACGTGTGTATTGGCCAGATTGACAGAATAAACTAACTACCTCAATGGTGTTGGTGATAAAAATGAAACTGAAGCTTTTAGCATGAGAGAATTTTTGCACAACCGATGCTTTCTTCATCACAAATACCCCTTTTCAACAGCACAAATGATGACTATATCCTTAATTTCTCTAGATGGTATTCACAGAAATCAAATTGACTACATTTATGTGACGAGATGATGGAGAAGCTCAATATCAGCAGCTAAAACCAGGCCAGAGGCAAACTACAGAACAGATTATTAACTGTATATGTGTACATTCAGGTTGAAACTGATGAGAGTTAAAACAATTCCACAAGACTGAAGTACAACATTGGGTGTATCCTTCCTGAAATTCAAGAACACATCAAGAACAGATCTGTTGCATTGAACATAAATGACAGAAGACCTGATGAGTTGTGGGAGGACATCCAGAACAACATTCAAAAAGAAAGAAAAAGTCATTGAAAGAGAGGAACGAAAGAAAAGAGCAAAGTGGATGTCAGAAGAGTCTAATCTTTGCTCTTCATTTCAGAGCAGCTATGGCACATGGTAGAAATGATGAAGTGAAAAGAGCTGAACAGAAAATTTCAAATGACAGCTTGAGAAGAAAAAGTAAAATATTATAACTAAACGTACAAAGACCTAAAGTTAGAGAATCAGAAAGGAATAACACGCTCAGCATCATTTAAACTAAAGTAATACAATAAAATTTCCAAGCCTTCAGTTACAGTTCTCTTAATTTATGGGCAAAACACATATGAATGGTGTAGGAAAAATGAAAAAGAAAATACAAAATATACAGTCATTGTGCCGAAAAAAGAGTCAACATTCGATCATTACAAGACGTAGTACATAAGTAAGACATAATCGTACTGAAGGAAGAAGTACAAATTACTGCCAAATAATTAACTAGTGCAAGACTACAGAAATTGACTGAACACCAATTACAATATTCCAACATACTTAGAAAGCACTGGAAGCGCTTACTCTTCTTTGCCAGGAAATTTGGAAGATTGCTAGTTGGCCTATTGGCTAGAAGAGATCCATATTTGTATCCGTTCAAAAGAAAGGGGACCCAACAGGATTCTCAAATTATTGAACAATATAATTGCTATCACGTAACATAAAAGGTTGCTGAAGATCATTCAAAAATGGTTACAGCAGTGTTTGGACAGATTGCCTGAGCTTCAGGCTTGATTCAGAAGAGAACATGGAACCAAGGACATCTTTGCTGATGTCTGAAAGATCTTGGCTCAAATTAGAGACTAGCAGAAAGATGCATACTTGTGTATTATTGTCTCTGCCACAGCATTTAACTGCACAGATCGTATCAAACTACGGATAACCCTGAGGATCATGGAAATTCCAGAACACTTCACTGTGTTCATGTGGAATTCTACATGGATCAAGAAACAGTTGTGTGAATGGAAAAAGGGAATACTGCATTCTTTAAGATCATAAAGGTGCGCATCAGAGCTATACTTTCTCACCACATTTATTCAATCAGGATGCTTAGCAAATCATCAGAGATGCTAAATTGTATGAAAATGAAAGCAGCATTAGAATCGAGGAAGGTTTAATAATAACCATAGGTATAAAGATGATACAACCTTGCTTGCTGAAAGTGAGGTGTACTTGAAGCACTTGCTGATGAACATCAAGGATTGAAGTCTCCAGTTTGGATTTAACTGAATGTAAAGAGGACCAAAATCTCCAAAACTGGATGAATAGGTAACATCATGCATAAAGGACAAAAATTGATGTCAAGAATTTCATTTTGTTTGGTTTCACAGTCCTTGATCAAGGAAGCCCCAGTGAAGAGATCAAAAGATGCTTTACATTGGGTACATTTGCTGCACGAGACTTATTGAAAGTGTTGACAAGCAAGTATATTACTTTAGACCTATGGTGCACCTGACCCACATCATGGAATTCTCATGAATTCATGTGCATGTGAGCGTTGGACACTGAATAAAAAAGACCAAATGAAAACCAGTGCATTTAAACAATGGTGTTGTGTTGGTGAAGAATATTAAAGGCCTACGGATTGCCAAAGCACAAACAGATCTTTTTCTTGAAGTACAGCCAGAACGCTCTTTTGAGGCAAGATGGCAAGGCAAGACTTGAGCTCATGGACTTTGTACATGGTATCAGGAGAAGCCAACCCCTGGAGAAGTACATCATGCTTGGTTATGTGTAGGGACAGTGAAAAAGGGGAAGAGTCATGAAGAGATGGATTGACAGTTGTTGTCACTCGGGCTCAAACTATATATGTACATAAATACGTACATACACACATATATACATATACATATAAGTTATTTTATATGTATATGGGGGATGGTGCTAGTGATACTTTTAGATATTATAAAGTAACGTGCTATTCATTTATTTCGGGCCTTGTAAAATGAAGACTTCTGAAATTAATTTTTTCTAGTCATCTCTCTTGCTTTTTCTTTGCTAGTTCATCTTTGGGTTCTAGTTGCATCCTCAGCGTATGCCTGTCACTATGTCTGTGTGTCTCTTGCACCCTGCCTGACATCTGCGGCTGAATCGGTCTTACTCCTTACATTGTGCAATTCCTTTTTGTCAAGGACCTTCTGTTTCTCGACTGGCCTTCTTTACCAATCAAGATGCCCTGTTCTAGAGAATGGCTTCTCCTGAAAACATACAGCACATGGGATGACATCTCCCCGTCCTTGCTTCTAAGGAGCATTCTGGGATACTGCTTCCAAAACGGACTTGTTTGTTCTTTCGGCAGTTGCTGGAAGTCTAGTATTCTTGGTCAGCACCACAATTCAAATGCATTGGTTCTTAGTTGATGTTTCTAATTCAATGTCCAACTTTCACATGCTTATGAGGTGATTAAAAATACAATTGCTTGGGTCAGGCATAGGTAGTCCTCAAAGTAACTTCTTTTTTTATTATTTTCCATTACATTTTATTGTCACATAATTTACATTTCACATAATTAAATAGATCAATTGTTCAATCATATCAAGAAGAATTGTGAAATCACAACCACATATACATTAATGAGTCAAGTAAAGATATGCAGTGTTTTAAACCCTGTGGCTGCAATTCTATACTGTCATTATGACAGGGAATCTACGGCCTTCGATTGGCGATATTCTTTTTTTTTTTTTTTAACATTTTATTAGGGGCTCATACAACTCTTATCACAATCCATACATACATATACATCAATTGTATAAAGCACATCTGTACAGTCTTTGCCCTAATCATTTAAGTATTGTGTAGTAGATTTATCCAGTGCAATGTCTCATTTTAATCTCTTGCTTGCTGCTTCCATGAGCCTTGCTTGTGGATCCAAGCAAGTCAAACACCTAGAGTATGTCAAGCTTTTCTCCATTTATCATGAAGTTATCTATAGATACAGTTGTGATCTACAGTTGGGTTTTCTTTATGTTGAGTCATAATTCCTATGGAAGCCTGAAATCATTGATTTTCATCAGCAAGTGCTTCAAGTGGTCCTCATTTTTAGCAAAAAAGGTTGTCGTCTGCATACCTTAGATTGTTAGTAAGCCTTCCTCTTATCCTGGTGTTTTTTTCTCATATAGCCCAGCTTCTCTGAATATTGGCTCCATCATTGAACAGATATGAAGAGCAGATACAGTCCTGAAATATACCTTTCTTGATTTTAAACCACGTAGTAGTTCCTTGTTCTGTTCACACAACTACCTCCTGATCCATGCACAAGTTTTGCCCAAGCAAAATGAAGTATTCTGGAATTCCTACTTTTCTCAATGGCATTCCTGTTGAATTTTATCATTTTGGATACACTAAACCATATGATTTTCTGATTCAAAATGGCCAAATTCATTTTATTTAAACACGCTCATGGCATCACATGTCTGTCAGTTTGTCATGCTATGGTGGCTCATGCGTTGCTATGATGCTGAAAGCTATGCCCCTGTTATTTTCAAATACCAGCAGAATCCCTCCGAGTGAACAGGTTTATTGGAGCGTCCAGGCTAAGACCTGACTATAGAGAAGGACGAGGCTGTCTACTTCAGAGACAGTAACCATTGAAAACCTTCTGGATAGCACGGAAACCTTGTCAAAACGGAAAACCTCATGAATATCAGCTGGACAGTCTGAGATGAGCCAAAAATGAGCCCATGAGTTAGGAAGGCCCTCAAAAGATGACTAAAGAAGAGTGTCCTTCTCACAGTAGCAGCAAACATGATGGTGTGAAATGGGCAGGAATAAATCTTTGGGGACCTACACTGGCTGATCAGGAAGAACCCCAAATGAGAAGAAAGTTGTGAATGTCTGTTAAAGATTGAACGTGTAGTGCACAAAGTCTCAATCTAGGAAAGCTGTAGACAAGAAAATGTGAAATGGAATGCACATATATTGTTATGCCAGTATAACAAAAACCTAAGCAGTAAACAGTGTTTGATACTGGCAACGAATCATTGGGAAAATTTTTGGAAATGATTCAAATTTAGAATAGCATCACTGAAATATATTTAAGAAGAGATATGCAAAGTCTCTTCTCTTAAAATCTATAAATGATTGCCTGAAGGGAAATTAAAGAAATCTTAAATCAATTGTGAAACACATTATCTTTGTAGATTAAAACACTTAATCATCAAAATAGGCCAGTTCCATAAATTTATGAAATTCCAATAAAAATCTCAGCAGAATTTTGTGTGTATGTATGGAGGGGGGTTGGAAATTAGCAAGCAGGTTCTGAAATTAATATGAAAATTCAATAGGACAAATACCACTCAAGACAACCATTAGGAAGAAAGATTATATATCAAACATTTACATTGCCAAATATAAAGACTTATTATAAAGCTGCAGGGATAAAACATTGTGGTACTTGCACAGTATAGACAAATAAATCAATAAGACACAATATATAGTTATATGAGCTGCAACCACAGCAGTGCTGCAATGCAGTGTGGAAAAATATGGTTTCCTCATTAAGTAGTGTTTTGTCAATTTCATAATAATATGAAAAAAATTCTTCTCTATTGCATGCAGTACCAAAAATATAACAAATAAATAATGGATCTTTCTAAACATGAACATTTTGATAATAAAGCTTTTAGTGGAAACCGAAAGAGAATGTGTTCATAACCTTGGCATTAGACAATGATATCTTAATCAGCATGCAAGAAATACTCATCATGATTGAGAATTTAGTTAGCTATAATGTTAGACTTTTCACACTTAACCAGATGTTTACTGTGTTTCATCATTTTTTAATTATAAAAGGAAAATTAAAATGCCTCCTGACATATCTTCAGGATGGAACCATTATATCTACATATGATGTTATCTGGTTATGCATAGATAATATTTGATGTACTTTAATGTGATTATTTTAATTATTTGTATTTTTCCATATAGAGTGACATTTTTATAACAAACAAGAATCATGCTATTACTAAATTGTTTCTTTATTTGAAAAATATTCTTAAACAATGATATTATGCACATATACCATAGGTGAAGGGAAAAAATCTAGAATTAAACAATATCCTAGCGATATTTTATTCTCAATGGAAAATTCCATATAATGAAAAAACAATTTTTTATGAATATATGTTATTCACTGACATAATCCTAACATCTTTTAAGCAGTGTCTGCTAAACAGTAGACATGCAATTAATACATATTGAATGAGAGAGTGAATGTCTCCATCCTATTATGTTAAAAATCATCGACAATGACTTCCTGTGTCACTCTTTTTGTTTGACAAGAAGTCAATCTACCAAAATTCTTTATTTGTTGTGAAGACCAAACTCATCTCCTTCAGGAAGTTATCTCCATTTATTTTATTTTATTTGAAAAATATTTATAAAGTGCTGGTTAGTACTGATTTTATGAAAAGACTAGGAATGAAGAAGCTGCTATGTGATCGTTTGACAGCGGACAAAACTTCCTGCTCTTCTTGGATCCAAATTCCATTATCTGTGTAGCAGGAAATGGAAATACAATGCCATTTGTTAAGATAATTTCCTATATGAGTTTTCATTTCTATGTCATTGGTCATAGAGCTTTATAAAAATAAATGAGAACTACTTAAAGATATGTTTACAGTGAAGCCTTTTAATTTAATTTATATCACAGGTAAACAATTTGAATATACATGGACACTTAGGTATAAATGGTAGATTACCTTCACAGACAAGGGAAAGAGTTATATCCTTGTAAATGTCAGGGGAGAACTCTCCACGGAGTAAAATGTTGGATTATCACTAAAGACCAAAAGTCCCCAAGGAAATGCCCCAGAGCTGTACTCTATGACATTAGGACACATGCATGGTGGGTCTAGGGAAGCAGGCTGCTCAGAGAAAGAGAGATAAAGGCTTCCATCTCCTCCCAAATGGAAGGCAGTTTGTACAGGGAGACAAACAAGGGACTGTAGCCAAGGGTTGGCACAACCTGTTGGCTACATGCCTACATGCACAAGTTCCAGGATGTGGGGTCTGTCTGGGTCTGGCTGTTCTTAGTGATATTTTGACCAGAAGCCTGGCACATCTTCAGGACGGAATCCATTTAGGACAGTCCCAGGAGCTTTTGCTGAAACCCATTAGGGAAGAGTTATTTCCGCATATGTACAGGACTTACCCTACAAGTGGAAATGCCCAAATTACAAACTACAACTCTATGATCTAGCAATGACTGTTCTGAAAGGCATGTATGAGTACAAAGGTTTTCCTTAGGGTCAAAACTATTATTTCAAATCTCCATGTGACTTTGCACACAAGGCAGTATTACAGGTCTTAAAATCAAGAAAGGCTTGTGTCAGGGTTGTGTTCTCCCACCATCTTCAATCTGCGTCCTGAGCAGATAATCCCAGAGGTCGGACTAGATGAAGAACTTCACAGCAGGATTGGAAAAAGGCTAATAAACAACTTGCAATATATAGATACATGACCTTTCTTGCTGAAAGTAAGGAGAGCTTGAAGCAGTTGAGGAAGGATTGCAAATAATGGGGCCTTCCACATCCCTAACATTCAGAATCCCCAGAAGGGGGCCAATAAGCTACAGTAAAGAGGAAAGATGGACGCTGACAAGGACTTAATGCCACGTGGAGTCACAATCAGTTCCCACTGAAGTAACAGTGAACGAAACCGAATGACTCATTGCTCCAATTCATTACTCCCAAAATCCATTACATATAAAAAATGAAATTACTCTGAAATCTAAAGTGTGCCTGTCCACTTTGTTTCAATGGCTTCGGATTCACGTGGAACTTGGCCAGCGAATAAGGGAGACTGGGAAAGAATGGCTGCCTTTCCGTTGTGGCCGTAATGAAGAACATTATCACGAACTGCTAGAAGAATAAGCAAACCTATTTTGGAAGACTTCTAAACATAATGCTCCTTAGAAGTGCGGCTAGTGAAACATATCTCATGTACTTTATGTGTTATTCACAGGGTCCTTGTGGTTGTGTGTTGCACAGGGTCACTGTGTGCACGACAGAAAAGTCACACCGCAGCGTTCTGTGCCCTCCTCATAACCCTTGCGAGGTGGCAGCCCATTGTTGCATACACGGTGCCAATGCATCTCATTAAGAGTTTTCCCTGTTGACCTTCTACTTTACCAAACACGTTGACCTTCTCCAGGGACTGGTTACTTCTGAAAATATGTACAAAGTTCATGAAATGAACTCTTGCCATAGTAGGATTTCTGAAGCAGTCTGCTAGACTTCTTCCGAGAGAGACTTGCTTGTTCTCCGGGCAGACTAGAAAGATGGTGGTATCCATGGAGACTTTGTCTCCTGTTCCGCTTAACAAGGCCCTTAGATCTGGCAATTACTGCTTCTTCTTGCCTCATTTTCCTGCTCATATTTGAAAGTGTGTTTAAATGAATGCCACATGCGTAATAATGTTCTTAGCAGACAAGGCTGTAAGGTAACTCGGATCTGATTCTCCATATCTTTAGACATGACCCCATCCACAATTCTCTTGAGAATACAATCAAACCCTTATCCTTATTAACATAAACATGCTTAAAACTATATTTAACATTTGCAAATAAATTTTCTTTTGTATTGAAAATAGCTCACAGTTGAAATAAAAGAGCATGTAAGACTATTATAATGTATTCTACTGGCTTGTGTCTCACCCATTGATTGAAGTATGTTACATTTATAAACATATCATAATTATATCTTCCAAAGTGATGCTCTACTTTTATAGAAGGGGTAAGGTACGGGGACAATCAAACGGAACTACTCCAGAAACTTGGATGACGTGGAAAAGTTCAGTTTTCTTCCCTTTCAAGTAGAAACACAGTTCCCTTCTGGCAGCTTCTTTTCTTGTGTGCGCCTTTGTGTCTGTGAAGCTATGGGAAGGCAAGCTGGGATTGTGAACTTTCTAAGCATCTAAAAGATTTGGGTCTAGGTTTTATTGTTGTTGTTAAAAAGCAAAAGAAGAAAATTCGTTTTCTCTAAAAAGCATGGATTTCCCTCAGGAACTAGCAGAATGTCTCTAGCTACAAATGATTTCAAATTCATGCCACACTGAGGATCAGTGAAACACACCAATTTTTAAGTTTTATTATTTATTTGATGCACTTTACTGGAGGTAGTGGAATAATTTATAATTGCAATTAGAAGGCAAGCTTTACATGCCGTTTTATTGTGGTTTATCTTTGGAGAAATGCTTTCCTAACATTGAGTACCCAGGGTTATGCAAAAACATGACTATTTTTGAATTTATAAATTATATTCACTAATCCTTCTTCAGTATGTTAGTAAATTTCTTATGTCCTAGTTTTCTTTAAGGCTTTCAGATTCAATGTACAGGAAAGTTATGCTTCATCAAGGGAAAGAGATTGTCTAAGTAATATAAAGTAATCATTGCAATCATTTAAAATGAGAACGAGGGCAGTACATCATATGCAGAGTCATTATGATAAGTATGATAAGGCTGAAGAGCCTTTTTGGTGAGATGCCTGTCAGACAGTTAGAAAGCCTTAGCTATTAACTAAGGGGAAATAATATCTCCTGCAACATCCTCACATCCTTAATCTATTTAAGCCCATTGTTGCAGCCACTCTGTCGCTCCATCTCACGGAGGGGTTTCCTCTACTTCACTCAGCACGCTCAATGTTTACCTGTTTCACTTGCTTACCTAGTTATCCTCTGCTTTCCACTAGAAGATGAGCCTCCTGAGGAATAAAGACTGTGTTTTGTGCACTGTTATATTTTTCAGGCCTGTTGTTCATTTCCTGGAACACATAATATCTAGACCTCTATGCATTGTTAATATCTTTACAGGGAGGGAGAGAGAGAGAGAGAGAGAGAGAGAGAGAGAGAGAACGAGAGAGGGATTCGTTTTGGAAACAGAAATTTAACACTGATCTTTTCAATTTGGCATTTTCCTCTATGAAATTTTTACCTTAGTCATCTGAATTGCCCCTCATGAATATGTTCTTTTCACACAGTCGAAGACTTTGACAGCCTCTGCAATTGACTGTAGGATCTTTGACACGGTGTGCTTTTTGTCATGGAGAGGGATCTTTGACACGGTGTGATTTTATCATGGAGAGGGATCTTTGACACGGTATGATTTTATGATGGAGAGGTGTCTGTGACATGGTGTGATTTTATCATGGAGAGGGATATTTGACATGGTGTGATTTTATCATGGAGAGGGATCTTTGACACGGTGTGATTGTATGATGGAGAGGGGTCTGTGACACGGTGTGATTTTATGATGGAGAGGGGTCTGTGACATGGTGTGATTTTATCATGGATCTTTGACACGGTGTGATTTTATCATGGAGAGGGATCTTTGACACGGTGTGATTTTATCATGGATCTTTGACACGGTGTGATTTTTATCATGGAGAGGGAAAGCTATCAGCATACAACGCTGGCTGAAACTCATCTCACAATCCCTTTATAATAATGCAAATATAACTTTGGCATCAGTATAACTGGGAGTAGAAATGACAGGACTTCTCAAGTTGGTAGATTATTGACAGATTCTAGGTGACTGATTAAAATACTGCAGATATTTAAGTTGTCTAATTGCTAAAGGGGTCATTGCCTTTCCTAGTGTCTGCTGTATCTTCAGTGTGAAAAAGAATACTTGAGAAAGGGAGAGATATTGAGGTTTCTGAGAATTAGTTTGAGAATCATTAGGAAAACGATATGGTTTTCTACTCAAATTTGAAGATAAATATTAGTTAATCTGACTGTTCTTAATTTTTTTAATGCCTTTGGATTAAATCCAAATTTTATAGTGACCCAAAACCCGCCATCACAACTAAGTACCGCATGACTCTGTACCATCCTCACAATCTAGAGTATATTTAAGTCCATTGTTACAGCCACTCTGCCACTCCCTCACACTGAGGGGTTTCCTCTGCTTTGCAGAGCATCTACTTTACTAAGCATGCACAATATTTATCTCTTCTACTTGCTTAACTTGTTCATCCTCTCTTTCCTACTAGAATGGAAGCTTATCTTATATACTGAGTTTTGTGCATTGGCAGGGTTTTCAGTACTTTTGTACAGTTCTTAGAACATATAGTTTATATAGATATATTAGATAATATCTTTAAAGAGAGAGATTATAATTTTGGAAACAAAAAGATCTTAATCTCTTTGTCTGAGATGTTTAATAAATTTCCATGTCTTTTATGAAAAATACTGTTGCTACTCATTGCCACTCAGTCAATCCTGACTCAGGGTGAATTCAAGTCTGTAAAAATAATTGCCACATACAGCCCTCCAGGCTGGGTGACCTTTTAGAAGCAAACCACAAGGCATCTCTTGCAAAGCACCTGTGGACGGTTCAACTTTCAACTTTTCATTTAGATTTGAGCTAAAAACTGTGTGGCCTCTAGGGAATCCTATCTGACAAATAGATTATGGGGATGAAATAACATAGTTCAATTTCTTGACAGCAATTGCATCAATGCACTGTGCAAACCTACCTTTAATCGATGTAGATTTCCATTAGAGTAAAGAAAATTCTGTGACACGTTGTTAATTCTATCAGCTAAGATTGAAAATACTATTAAATACTTATAGTGTACTTTAAATGTAGACACTTTTATAACAATTTAATAGATTAACATTCTAGTCTGGGGGCGA
This sequence comes from Tenrec ecaudatus, assembly GCF_050624435.1. Lineage (NCBI taxonomy): Eukaryota > Metazoa > Chordata > Mammalia > Afrosoricida > Tenrecidae > Tenrec > Tenrec ecaudatus. The sequence continues at coordinate 204,042,512 of NC_134532.1, forward strand.
TTTTCATAGAATGAAAGAGAAATGAAAATTCAACTCTAACATTTATTCAAATTAGGGAAGGATTTTACAATTCTTTCTGAGAACTGGTCACTTTTAGGTCTTTTGGAGAATTACTGATGGTCAGCAATGGAGGTAGGAAAGGAGTCTTGGTCATTCAGGTGTTTGTGTAAGTACACTGTTGTGAACTGAAAGGTCAGTGGTTTGCACCCAACACACACTCTGCTGAAGGACGATGTGGCAATCTGCTCATTAAAGATTTACAACAGGGAAAACCTCCGGGTCAGTTCTACTCTGTCCTACAGGGTTGTGGGGAGTTTGAATTGACTCTTGGTTTGGTTTTATTTAACAGTAGAGAGGAATTGAGATCAAGGAAGGTCAAAGACGGGTGTTCATGGCAATGTGACCACAGAGGGGACAGCTTCCAAAGGGACACGAAAAGGTGAGATTGTTGGAGACGTCCTCCCAGGAGAAGCAATGTTTGTGGCTCATTGTATGTGACAAGTGAAAGGATACATGGTTCTGGCAGCTGGAGGAAGGGCATGTATGAGGCTTGGTGGGTTAGAGAAGTAAGTATGTCTCTTGTTTAATGGTTCAGAGCATGAGATGGTAGTCAATTATATATGCTTTGCTATTTTCCATTTTATCATAAATTCTAATTTTCTCTTCTTGAGACTCTTTCTTCCCTAATTTTATCTTTCCAACTTAAATATCACAATAGGATTAGATGTAAGGGAAATATCCAAACCGGGTAAAATTCAGCTTCAGTGAAAAATATAAGAACAGTGTATCTCTTTCTATACAGGCCCTGGCACTACCATGTGTCTATAAACCTCACTAAATTTAGGTTAGGTTTCTAATCTGCGAATGAAATTAATCATACACCTGTCAGTTTACTGAACCTTTGCCTCTTACTATGGAGTTGGAAGCTGGAAAGCTCTGTCACTGGTATTTTGAATTCCAGCATAGTGGCCGGGTTTTAGTGAATAAGAAAGACTAGGTAGATTGGTTAGTGATGTATTTTAGAAAACTGACCAATGAAAACTCGAATCTACACATGGTGTTCCATGATAAAGTGCTGGGCGATGATCCTTCCCCACCCCTACCCTGCTCCCATGTTGAGGGGCATGAGAACCACAATAATCAACTCACACACATCAAGGATTACGAAGATGGCACAGGAAATGGCAACGTTTTCTCTGCTAAAACTAGAGTCAACAGGAGTAGGAGGCAGTTGAATGACGTTATAAGAGACAAAAATATTTTTGTGTGGATGAAAGCAAGGCATCTTCAGCTTATAATGTTATAGTCCAAGGACATAATAGGTGGAGTTTAACAACCTTGAGCTCAGCTCTGCAGCGATTGAGAGGTATCTGTAGAAAGATGAAATCAAATGGTGACTGGCAGAAAGATATTTTGAAAACATCTGCGAAAGAAGAAAAGGGGGAGAAGCCATTATTTCTGGATATCTCTGTGATTTTTGACTCCTTCTCCAGGATGGGTTAGCTCCTTCCAAAGTGTTGCTAATAGTAACTGGAAAATAAGAGATTTGGAATGTGTACTTGTTATTGTCTTTTCTATAATGATGGCTTATCTAGAAAACAGAATGTGAGACCCACTGCTTCTGCTCTATTATTATCAATAATTCTCAATGAGAATTTAATTGCTTTAATTTTTTTGTGCTGATTGTGGAGTCTGGGATGTGTGCCAGGCATACTTTCTTGGAAAAGAATAGCAAAAATATACCCAGGTTTTGATTTTGCAAACATGTCTCTTGTTTAATGGTTCACTGCATGAGATGGTAGTCAATTACATGTTTTGTTATCTTCCATTTATCATACATTTTAACTGCAGGGGACTTGTTGGAAACATATTGAGGGGACTGGTGATAATTCAATAAGAGTTAAATGAAGCATTTTAAAATATTACTTTACAAATATAATCTTTAAAATGGCATTTGTATAATATATGTATATGCATTCATAGGCACACATATATATCTCCTGGTTTCTTTTAAAGAGTATTAAAGTGAATGACAATTAGCCATAGGGAGAAGAAGCTTCAGGGCCATTGACAGATGAGAGGCTCTTTGTGTTATTTAATATATAGCTTTACTTATCTTAGAATCCATGTTTCATTGTAAAAATTCCTTCTAGACTCAGTAAAAATGTCTAAGTCGGGAGTTATCCACATAAGTTGGTAAATGGTATAAATTGAACTCAAAGGGAATAACTTCAAAGTTATATCTCACTTTGCAGAAAAGAATTGTTTCTGAAAATCTCTCTCTCAATTGGATTTTATGATATCAAAAGCCTTTTATCTATTGACTTTCTGGCTATTCCTTTGGGAAATGTGTTAAATCAAGCATAGAAGAAAAATTACTGATCAGAATCAGGAAACCTTTTAGAGACATCTTCCATGCACAATGAAAAAGTATTTCTATATATACTTTATGTCTCCCATGCATCTACCTTCTGTTGCCTCAGGTAGCCACTTATCTACTTATCCAGTATCGGTTTCCATAGATATTTCTTTTCTGGACATAAAAGAAATTGTTCAATATGTTATTTCCTGTGCCAGATTTCCTTCAGTTAGCATGTTCCTGATGCCTCTCCCTATATCGCTGTTGTTTTTAGATGCTGTGGAGGCGTTTCCAACCCTTAACTATCCTATCCACAACAGAATGAAACACTACCGGGTCCTGTACCAGCTTCACACTTGTTCTTATGTTTGATCCCATTGTTCAACTACTATGTCAATCCACCTCATCGAACTGTCCCTATGGTGTAGCATGTGTCAACAGCACTCCTTTATTATGACAAATAGTCTTCCAATACATAGCCATTGCATAGCTGTTTAATAGTTTATAAATGAAGCGGCAGGCAGGTGTCTAAACATCTTGTTACTGGTAGGTGCCATCAAGTTGCTTCTGCTCATCGCTACCCTCTGCACAACAGATAGAAGCACTGCTCGGACCCGCACCTGAATCACAGTTACTGATTTGAGCCTATTATTGCAGCAACTATGTCCCTTCCTCTTGTCCAGGACTTTACTGCTGCCCTCCTACTGTAGCAAGTGTTTTAGGTTGGGTGGACTAGAGAAACAAATCCAGTGACACTCACATATGTGTAAGAAAGAGCTTTATATAAGTAATTATATATCAAGAAAACAACCCAGCTCAGTCCAACTCAAATCCATAAGTCTTATACTAGTCCATAAGTCCAATACTAGTCCATAAATCCCTCTTAAGACTCACACAGTCACCAGTAATGATGCAATGCAGGAAGATGACAGACTAGTGGTGCAAAGTCTCATGGATCCATTGGTGGTGGATGTATCTCCCGGGCTCCCACAGGTCCCTGCTTTACTCCTCAACAGGAAGGTGAAAGCAGAGTGGGGGAGGGGGTGTCCCAGGATCCTCCTTATGAGGAGGTCATACCCACAAGGAGGCATCACCATGTTGTGACCTGATTGACAGGCTAGATTCCATCCCTACACTTTGATCTCTTCCAGTTGCCATGAAATTGTATATCAACCACAACCTGATGTCCTTCTCAAGGGACTGGTCTCTCCTGACATCATGCCCAAGTCCATGATGAAGGCCCTCTATCCTTTGCCTTTAAGGAGCATTCTGACTGTTCTTCTTCCAAGACAGGTTTGATCATTTGCAAGTTCCTTGTACTTTCCATACTCTTTCAATATTATAGTTCAAATCATCAATTTTTCTTAGGTCTTCCTTATTCAATGTCCATTTCTCATGCATGTCAGGCAATTGGAAATACTATGGCTTAGGTTATCTGTACTTGATTCTTAATAGTAATATTCTTACTTAAGACAGCAGTCAGTGTAAGACAGAAAAAAAAAGTATAATTTATAAATCATCAGTGGGGGCTGAGGTAGGGAAGGGGAAACATGAGGAGCTGATGCCAGGGCTCAAGTGGAAAGAAAATGTTTTGAAAAAGATGATGACAACATATGTACAGATATGTATGGATTTTGATTAGAACTGTAAGAACCCCTGATAAAATTTTAAAAAATAAAAAGTAACATTCTTGCTTTTAAACACCTTCAAGAGGTTGTATACAATGTATTTTAGATCTCTTGTGTGGTAGGCACCTAATCTGATGTCAATTAAGAGTGTAGGGGTGGAGTCTAGGCTGTCAATTTGGAGATAGCCAATGAGACTTCTGTGGGCATGGCCCTCTCCTGAGAATTCTGGGAAATCTGGTACGTCCTCCTTGGAAGCAGAAGACACCTCTCTCTCTTTGCTACTCCCTGGGAGACATTGCAGAAGACAAGCCACATGGACACAACCAGTCCTCAGAAGCTGAATAAGGCACAGAGAGACCCTTGTCAGCGCTGGGCTGTTTCCAATGTCATTGGATCCAAAGACTTTCTATCCACTGTCCTGTGATCTGCATTTGGTGTCATTGCATGTGTTTTGTGAGTCTGAATAGGACTTTATAGATTGTTATCAGAAATATGGGCTAATATCGGATTTATGGACTTGATCTGAATTGGGCTGAGACATTTTCTCAATGTTCAATTACTCTTGTATATTAATCTCTTTCTCATACACATATGTGTGTCCATGGATTTGTTTCTCTAGTTTGCTCAGACTAGCACATCTTGACTGCTGTTTCTATGAGCAGTTAAGTACTATCACGATGGTTATGTCTCATAGCGACTGTATGGACAACAGAAGGAAACACTGCTGTACCTGCACATCCTCACAACTGTTACGTTTGAGCCCATTCTTGTGTCCACTATGTTAATTCATCTTGTCTAAGGTCTACCTCTTTTTTTATTGCACTTGTACTTTACCAAGTATGATGTCCTTTGACAGGGAATGGTCTCTCCTAAGAACATGTCCAAAGTGTAGGATATGGAGTCTCATCTTCCCTGTCTCTAAGGATAAGTCTGGCTGTGTTCTTCTCAGACAGATTGATTTGTTCTCTTGGAAGTCCATGGTACTTTCAATATTCTTCTCCAGCACAGATAGAAAACAGTAAACTTGTGGGTGCTATGGCAAATATTTAACTATTGAAGGAACAGGAGTCTTTGTGGTAACCTTGGTTATGCTTTGGGCTGTAAATGGCAAGGGAAGTAGGTTAAAACCCCCAGGCCACAGCACAGGAGGGAAATGAGCCTGTTATCATATAGACTGACAGCCTCGGGAAACACAGAAAGTAGTAGGCTGTCTTTCAGGAGAAGATTCAGAGTTGGAATCCACTCAATGGCAGTAATGAAGAGAGATTGAAGACTCAAATTAATGTCTTCAGTCTGAAATTGATTAAACATGCAATCAATATGTAATGATAATTATTAGCTCTTGGAATGGAAAGTTGAAAACAATGAGAGAGGAACAGTAGTTGGACAATATGGTATTGGTGATAGAAATGAAACAGGTTAACATGTTAAAATTTTGAAAGACTTACTACTCCTTTATAGAAAATACCTTTTTTTTTTCTTCAACAACACCAATGGTGATTATACACATGGACTCCTCCAGATGTACTACACAGAAAACAAATTGACTGCGTGAATATATGATGGAGAAGCTCAATACCAGCAGCTTAAAACAGGCTAGGGGAATATTATGAAGCAGACAACCAATTGCTCATATATATGCTGATTTTAAAGTTGAAGAAAATTAAAACAAGTTCATAAGAGCCAAACTACAACCTTCAGTCAATCCCACAGAATATGAGACCATCCCCCAAACAGATTTGCTACATTGATGGAGCATCACTACACTGATGGAGTATCCATCACTAATGGTAGAAGACCTGTGAGCTATGAGAAGATATCAAGAACGTAATTCATTAAAATGCAAAGGTTCATTAAAAAAGACAAGAAAGGAAGAAAAGATCAAAGTGGATGTCTGAAGAGACTGCAATTTGCTCTCAATCATAGAGTAGTGAATGCAAATGGAAGAAATGACGAAATACAAGAATTGAATGGAAAATATAAAGTGGCAGCTAGGAATCTGAAGTCAAATAGTATAATGAAATATATAAATACCTAGAGTTAGAAAAGCATGAGGGAAGAACACACTTAGCATATCCTAGACTGAAATGCCAGCCCTGTGCTGAAAGAGCAAAGTCTTGAATGATGCAGGGTGCTTCAAAAGTAGAAAGAATATACAGAATCACTGTACTGAAAATAACTAATCGACAGTCCACCAGTTCAAGAGAGCACATGAACAAGAACCAATGGGGTTGAAGAAATGGACTGAGGCTTCAATGAAAGGATTAAGCCAAAAACAAGGTTCCCAGTTTTGATGGAATCCCAACTGAATGTTTCAACAAGTTGAGAAAACACTAGAAGCTCTCACTTGTCTATTCCAGGAAATTTGGAAGACAGCTACTTGGCCAACTAACTAGAAGAAATTTATTTTTGTCCTAATTCCAAAGTAAGGGGATCCACCAACAGAATGTACACATTCTGGACCAATAGATAACATGATCAATGTGGCAAAGATTGCAGTTGTCCAGGATTTCCTCTTGCTTGAATCCACAATCCATGTTCACAGAAGCAGCAGTCAAGAGATCAATGAGTTGCAATGGCTTGCACAAGACCTCTGGTGTTGAAAGAAGGATGGATGCTTTAAGTACCAATGCAGACCTGATCCGATCTATGGTATTTCAATTGCATCATATGCATGTGAAAGGTAGACACCGAATTCAGAAGACAGAAGAAGGAGCAGGACATTTGAATTGTACTGATATTGAAGAATACGGAGGGTATCATGAACTGCCAAAAGGAAACACATTTGTCTTGAAAGATGGATAACCAGAGCAGTTCTTCAAGGGAAAGATGGCAAAAGTTCATCTTACATGCTTTTCACATGTTGTCAGGAAAAACCAACTCCTGGATACAGATATCATGCTTGATAAAGTAAACAAGTGTGTACTTCCAATGCTTCACTGGCTGGTTGAAACATTTCAATTGATACCCCATCAAATCCTGAAGCCTTGTTTTTGACTAATGCATTCAGCGCAGTTTGAATTTCTTCCTTCATCATCATTGTTTTGGGGTCTTTTTCCCTCCTGAAATGGTAGACTTTACACTGGTTCTTTTGGTAGAGTTAATGTTTATATAGACATATTGTATTTTGTGAATACATATTCTGTCATGTATTTTGCAAGTATTTTCTTTCAGTCGTTTACTTATATTTTCATTTTTGATGATGCTTTTGAAGTAAAGCTTTTCAAATTTGGAGTGTAAAAGGATTAATTCTAATTTATTAATGTCTTAAGTATCTTATTCTTTATCACTTTCCCCTTGACCCAAATAATACTTCTAACCTTTCTAGCCCATGAGCTCCCTTCCTGCCACTTACCTCCCGGAGGTAACAATGTTACACATTGTTTCTTTTTATTCTGAAATGTTTTTCTTGCTTTTTATTATAGTTGTATAACATACTATTTTCCCTTTGTGATGGACTAGTTTCAGTTAGCCAAATCTTCTCCAGGGTCATCCATTGCATTGTTATTATTTTTTAAGGTTGTATAGTATTCCATTGGGTGTAAGTACCGAAGCTTATTTATATATTCTTCTTTTGATGGACTTTTAGGTTATTTTCTTTTTTGCTCTTGTGAATAGGGTTGTGATAGACATTACTATGCACTGGCATTGTTGCACTTATTTCTTTAAGATATATACCAATAGCGGAATTGTTTGGTCATTGGTATTTTATATTCTCATTTTTTTAAGGAAGTGTCACCTTGATTTCCACAGCAGTTAGAACATTTTACAATCCCATCAGCAGTGAATGATGGTCCTACTCTCTCCTTGCCCTTGTTAGCATTTTCTGTTTTCTTGGCCTTTGTTAATCATGCTGGGGAAATGGGATAGCTTATTGTTGTTTCGATTTACAGCTCTTGAATAGGTAGTGATCACAAGCGTTTCTTTATTTTTTGTTGGTTGCTTTAATGTCTTCTTTGGTGAAGGATTTGTTTGTGTCCTCTGCCTATTTTTATTGGGATTATTTGTCTTTTACCTGCTGAGGTCTTGAAATAGTCTATGAATTTTAAAGCTTAGTGACTGGTCAGTAGTGTGATATGTCATTGCCACAAAAGTTTTGCCAGTCTGTGTTTGTTTTCTGTTTTCTTGTTTACTATTTTGGTGACAATTTTAAGGCAAATAATGTCTAATTTTTACAAGATTACAGCCATCTACTTTATCATCTGTTTATGTGTTTCTCACTATGTTTGGCGTTGTATTTATTTCATGTATTGACTATTTATTATATTTGTCTCCATTTTTATTGGCTGATGGCATGCCTCCAGATTTTACATTTTGGTAGGTTCATCTGCGTTAAATTTCATATATGGTGTGAGCTATAAATCCTGATCATTTTATTTTTTTTTATTTTGAAAATGGATATCCAGTTTTGTCTAAATTTTGTCTAAATTTTGTCTAAATGGATGTCCAGCTTTGTCTAAATTTTGTCTCCCACATTTGCACTGTTTCACCATTTGTTAAAGATCAGCTGTGTGTAGGTGAGTGGATTTACATCAGTGTTCTCAATTTTGTTCCAATAGACTAATATTGTAGCAGTGAAGGCTGTTTTGACTGTCCTGTCTATATACATGACTATGAGATCTTTGTTATTTTTCTTTACTACTGTTCTTTTTATCTGGGGACTCTTTCTTTTCTATGTAAACTTGGTGATTAGTTTTTCCATCTCTTTAAAAAAAAGGTGTTTGAATCTGGGTTTGGATAATATATATATATACATTATTTTGAGTAGTATTGATATTTCCACAATGGTAAGTCTTCCTATTCATGAGCATGATATATTGTTCCATTTGTGTAGATCTATTTGAATTTCTTTCAGTACTGATTTGTAGCTTTCCTTATGTAGAGCTTTGTTTTTCTGGTCATATTTATTTTTCAAGTTTCCATTTTGAGTGGCTTATTGTAAATGGTATTGTTTTCATGATTTCCTTTTGAGAGTCCTTTTGCTAGCAGCATGAAGGATTATTGTGCATTACTCTTGTACTATGCCACTTTGCTGAATTTTTTCATTAATTTCAACGATATTTTTTCTAAGTCCATATTTCTATGCGTACCCTCATGCCATTTGCAAATTGAGAGAATGCCATTCTTCTTTGCCAATTTGCATGCTTTTAAGTTATTTTCTTGCTGTACAGCTCTGGCTGATTCTTCAAGCACAAGATTGAATAGGAGTGGTGATAAAGCATCCTTTTCTGGTTCTTAATCACAAGGGCAATGCTTCCAGTCTCTGAATTGTAATGCCGATGGTTGGTTATATATGTTCTTTTTTTATGTTAAAGATTTTTCTTTGTATTTCATCAAATGTTATTAGGGATGGGTATTAGATTATGTTAAATACTATTTCTGCCTCAATTGATATAATCACGTGGCTCTTTTCCTTTCATTTATTTTTGTGATGCATTATAGTGATTGTTTTTCTAATGTGGCACCATCTTTGGATGCCTGGTATTAATCATAGTTCACTGTGATTTATTATCTTTTGAAATTGTTCAATTCTATTGCTGTGGTACTTACATAGTCTGGTGTCAATTTGGGACTTGAGAGGATTAAGAGTGGAGGGGTGGAGTTAAGCTGTCAATTAAGATATAACAATTGAGGCCTCCATGTGGGCATGGCCTTCTCCTGAGCATTCTGGGATCTCCTATATTTTCCTCTTCAGAGGAGGGAGACATTTTCTCTTTCTGCTGATTCCGTGTGAGACATCCCTGAAGAGAAGCCACATAGACCTACCCTGATGCAACCCTGGAAGCTGGAGAAGCCATGTGGAGACCCCTGCCACTGCTGATATGCTTACAGCTCCACTGGATTCACAAGACTTCCCACCCACTGGCCTTTGATCATCTGTCATTGCATGTTTTCCACAAGTCTGAAGAGGATTTAACAGATTGGCTTCCGACATGGGCTAATACCAGCCTTATGGACTTGATCTGGACCGGGTTGGGATGCTTTCATAATGTACAATTACCCTTTATATAAAACATATATATCTATATATCTATATCTATCTATATCTATATATATATATATATCTATATATATATATGAGTCTCCCTGGACTTGTGTCTCTAGTCTTCCAGACTAACACAATTGGTTGGGAGATGGTTGATTTTTTTAAAATTTTTGTTTCTGAAGGATATTAATTTATAATTTTACTTTTTAGTGAAATCTGCCTGGTTTTGGTATCAGGGCTATGCACACTTCAGAAGAATAATTCTGATATTTTCCATCCTTTGATATTTTCTGAAACAGTTTAAATAAAATTTGTGTCATCTCCTTGCTCCATGTTTGATATGATTGAGCCAAAATGTTGTTCTGGCCCAGATGTTTGGATTGCAAGTTTTTAAAATCAATTTCTTCTTCGGTTCTGTAAATGTCTATATCTGGATTGACTTCTGATAGGTGTTGCATGCATTCTAATCTACTATTAGCAGTACTCTGTCTAAAGAGCTTTCTTAGGATTTCTTTTAAAATTTTTTGGTCATTGCAAATTTCTTTAATTTTTATTTATTTAGAAATATTCTAACTATACTGTGTTTTGAGATTAAAATTACTGTCATGTATGGATTTTCTATGGGAGATTGGTAAAAGAAGAAATTTAAAGATGATTTGTAGATTTAATACCTTTCACAGAATAAATAGATTCATATTATTGATACCTGCTATCAAATCAGTAACAATTCCTACCTCTACACCCAACAGAAAAATCATTCTCTCGTCATTGCATAAAATCATATATTGTTGTAGAGAACAGATCACCAGGCTTTTTCCCTAGTCTGTCCTGTTTTGGAAATGATGTGTGTCTATCTTGTATGACCTTGTTGGTTTTAAAAATAAGAGTGATTAAAATTGTTTACTGTGCCAGCCTGGCGGATAAACACAAGTGGGAATAATTGAAGGGCAGAGAGATAAAAGGTTCGGTGAGCCTCGCCTTTCTTGTCTCTCGCGCTTTGATCATCGGACCAGTGTGTGCCTGGCTACCTTGCTTGTTCTATGCCTCAATTTACAGGCTACACTACCTGTGGGACGCCTAGCCTGTGACTGTGTTGCTGTACATTGAGGTCCCTTTAAGACTCCATGATTGAAATTTACATCTCTGGAGCTGGGGACTGACAGTTGGTGACCTGGCTGACAGTTGGTGACCTGCCTTGCTGTTTGCTGCCTGGGCTGGGATAGCCTATCTCTCTCTACAGAGGACTACCTGGCGGCCCTCAAGACTTGCAGGACTGCTAGTGTCTCACAACTCTCTAATGGGAGTGAGTTGCACTGAGCCATTTGTACTGTTTTATAATTTAACTGTTCATTTCTTGTATCATATATCTTATCTGTATATAATTTAACAGTTCATTTCTTGTGATATATATATATATATATATATATATATATATATATATATATATATATATATATATATATATATATATATATCTCAGAAATCTGGTTTTATCTCTCTAGAGAACCCTGTCTCACACAGTGATATTGCTACCAGAAGCAAAGTGAAATAAACCACCACAAGAAAACAAACTGACACCTGAGTGGAGACAGACACTAGTTCTAATTCATGAGGAAGAGAAGATGGGAACAGAGACAGGTCAAGACAGAAAAATAGCAAGTTTTAAAAATATTTTTTAAATATGCAGTTTGGAACGACTATCAGATTTTTTAAATTAGCGATATCAAGGAGACACAGGACATAGAAGCCTGAAGCTGAGGGAGTGTTCCAAATTGGACATTGTTAGAGATGATAAGGTGGGGCTGAACCTGCTGGCAAGGAAAAGGGTGGAGGCAAAAGTGAAACAGTGGGCCAGGACTACGGCCCAGTGCAAGCCTATGTGCACAGAGAGAAGGAGACCGAGGGGGTGACGCATAGCACAGAGGCAAAGTGCAGAAGTCAGACGTCGAGGAAGAAACTGAGGAGGACGCGAGTAAGATGATGGTGGGAAATGTCAATGAGACTTGGCAAAACCTACATGTTATTAATGACTTCCCAGAATGCTCTATGGGAGTGGTGGTGACAGAAGTCAGACTGGAGAAGACCTGAGAGAAAAACTTCAGGGTCTCAGCTTCATCAGGTTTACCTGAAACCTCTGCATTACACTTAAACCTGGAATGCACTTGGGTTTTAAGGCACATGTATGTTAAACTTGAGGATTTCTGCAACTTGAAGTTCAGTCTCTGGAATTTACTGAGAAAATAATGTGGCCCAGTGATCCTGGCCTCCAGGATAATTATGTTGTTGTAACCTCATTTTGAGATGTATCATTCTTCTATAGAACGTTTGAAAATTGCTCTTTACATTATTTGATTACTAACCAATTTTGAGGGTGTAAAAGAGATATATCTGAAGAAACAATGGTTATTTCTCACCACTGTTTCATTTCCTAACTTCTGCTCCATCTGAAAAATAAATGTCTATTGCTTGGTACTTTCTTTAAGACAGAAAGTGAGAAAATGAATTTTTAAGTTCCTCCTCAAGAAACATGTCTCAGAGGCTGTGAAATGAACATAATTATCCCTGGGCCTAAATGAGGAGGAAAAAAACGGACAAAAAACACATTTAAAAATGAATAGCTGAAATAGTTTGCACTCCCTCTTTCCATAGAGGGAACATTTTAAAGTTTTCTTTTATCTTTTTTGTTTATTTCCCTTTAGCTTCATTTATTCAAAGTTTATGCAAAGCTGTGCTAAGGAAGAGGCTTGGTTAGGAACCAGAGGGAAGATCCAGCCACACAGAGCTTTTTATGGGGACTTGCGGAAAGTGGTTTTATTTATTTATTTATTTTTAATGTTTTCCTTTCCATCTTAGGAATGCCTAAAAATAACTTGCAGGTGGGCAACTCCGTTCAGAGCCAAATCCTATCTCTTGTTCTTTATAACATTATTTGCTGCATTTTAAGAAAGTTTTATAGCTGGTACTGAACTTTGGACATTTTTGCCTTCTAGATTTATCGTTTTCTAGAGTTATTATATAGGCTCATTGTAAGTTCACAATATTGTTTCTATTCTAATTCTAGCTTTTGTAAATGAACAATGGAGTGGCAGTTGAGCATCCTGCCAAATATTTTTTCTTTTTTTTCCTTTTTCTTGTCCCCCACTGAAATATTCCCTGACTGTTACTTGCTCCTGGAGCTGAACATCAAAGGTTCAGGACTCTTTCAGTAAATGCAGACTTCAGAAAACCTCTTTGCAGAAAGGACATGGGAGCAAAAGGGTCCATTTTGCTAGACCTCACAATTCTGGGCATCTGCTAACAAGTTTGAATCTGTAACGGAATTGTCCAGAAGCTCCAGTACACAGATGCTTGTACAAATTCTCCGTGTCTGGTGCCATAGCTCTGACAAGGTCTGTGTGGCTGAATTCCAGTTCTGGAGATGGCTTCCTGAGTGTTTGTCATGCCTTGGACCACCATGCCCTGTACATTTCCATCTAAACAGACCCATTTGCTTCAGTTTTCCCCATTGACTTGCTGCTATATTCCTCACAACGAAATCTGTAATACTAAGTAATATTCCAACTGTGGAAATGTGTTTGCTGGGCATTGGAAGGGCACTGTGGCAGTCACATCATCTCCTGTCGACTTGAGCGAAGGGGCGGAGTCTAGCCTGTCACTCAGGTCATAGCCACTGATGCCTCTGTGTGGGCATGGTTTTCTCTTGGGGATTCTGGGAACTCCTGCCTTCTTCTATGGAGGTGGGACACATACTCTCTCTGTTTGACATTCCTGTTGACAAGTCACATGGAGCCATGCTGATGATGGCAGCCAGAGCCCTGGTTCTGGAGTAGCCACAGGAGAGCCCCACCAATGCTGAGATGCTGCCACAAGACTTTTCACCCACTGGCCTGTGATCGTCATGCTTTTGGCAACAATGCATGTGCTGTGTGAGAAGAATTTATGGATTAGTATTGGACATATGGACTAATATCAGACGTCTAAACTAATATTTGACTTATGGACTTGATCTGGAGTGGGCTGTGATTTTTTTAAATATATTAATATTATTGGATATAAAACTCTCTGTTACACACGAGTGTCTCTTATTTGTTTCTTTAGTCAATCCGGACTAACGCAGGCAGGGAAGATAAGGGATTTGAATTCTAAACCCTGAATTCCGCTTTAGAGTAAAATAATTATGACCCTGTGAGCGTAGTCTTACAGACATTTTAATGCACCCATTTATATTTTGAAACTAAAGGAAGGTAATTAAAGAATTATTGCTACAAATTCAAACATGCACAAGTTTATTCAAAAACAAAATGAGTTTGAACATGTTTCTGTGATCAATGACTACAGACAAGTCTATCGGCAGTTCACTTGTCTTAGACTTACTATGGTGTTTCTAGAAAAATAGAGGAGCCAATCAAAACAGTGACTTCAAAAGGGATCAGCAGATTCTCTTAAATTAATGGCAGAGAAGTCAGCTCAGAGAGTTATGGTGACTATCTTTTTTGGGGAGAATTCAAAATTGATAACCTTGATAGGTTGTCTCAAAAGACGCAGGACAATCATGGGGTTAATTTGGAAGGCTTAAGAAAATAGCACACTGTGTTGGTAAGAAAATGGCCGAGGAAGTTGCCCTGAGAGTTTTTGCCTGTCTTTGTGTAGGATAAGTACCTGCTCATTCTTTGGGGGTATCAAAAGCTGTCTTATAAGTGTTTCATTGGAAAGCCTTGCCCCATCTACCCTAATTCTGCTCTTTTTCCTTTACACGTATCTTTGTTCTCCAACCTGGAAGAAGATTAAAATGAATAAACTATGAGTCCCTTGAGGACGCTCTTTTGACAAATGATTGAAACACTGCCCAGTCACTCAACAAGCACCAGCTGCTCCAGGACTGTTGCGCCTGAGCCCACTGTTGCAGCCATTATTGCGATTCATCTTGGAGCAGATCTTTCTCGTTCATGCTGATTTCTGAATCCATGAAGCATGATCTTGCTTTAACAGGACTGGTCTCTCTTTGTCCAAAGAACATGAGAAAAAGTCTCTATGTCCATATTTTGAAGGAGCATTCTGGTTGTAGTTCCTCCATGACAGAGCTGTTTGATCTTCAGGCAGGCCATGTGCCCTTCACTCTTCCCTCTCCCCAACACAACTCCAAAGCAGCGAGCCTTCTCCACTTTTCCTGATTTAGCTTCCAGCTTGCACATGCATTGGACACAGTTGAAGAATTAGGCCAAGTTTACCTTAATCCTCAAAACAACCTCCTCCCTTTTCAACATTTTAAAGAGATTATTTATACCAGCTTTGTCCAATGCAGTGGATCATTTGACTTCTTGACTACTGCTTCCATGAGCATTGATTGTGGATCCAAGCAAGACGAACCCTTGGACAACTTCAATCTTTTCTTTGGTTATCATCGGTTGTGAGGACTTTTGTTTTCTTTGCACTGAATTGCAATCCCTACTGAAGGTACCAGATATTGATTTTCATCAGCAAGTGCTTCAGGTTCTCTTGATTTCAGTGAGCAAGGTGGTCTCATATGCATATCCCAGATGGTCAATGAGACTTATTCCAATCCTGATGTTCCATTGTGCTCCAGATAGTCTAGCCACGCAGATCATTAGCTTAACACACATATTGAGTAAGTATGGTGAAAAGAAACAACTTTAATATGTTTAAAAGTTTCCTGAATTTAAACTAGGCAACATTATGGTGTAACCCAGCCTTTTGATCCATAAGCATGTTCCATTGGAGCATAATTAAATGTTTTCAAATGCATTCTTCACAAGATTATGCATAGTTTTTTTAATAACCACTAGAGTTGAATGATTTTGCACAATAAATAAAATATAAATAAGCATATTTTTTATGTTATTTGCTCAGTCAAGATTCAGGTGGTATCAGTTGTGAACCTGGATTGGAAGGTTTAGAGATGCAAACTCTGCTTTCAGAAGTACCTGGAGCTAGGCAGAGAATAGGTTAAGAAATCATACATTCACATTTATATATATATTAAATGTTTCTAAGATTTTTCAGTTATACTTTTTTTACCCTCCTATAGTTAAATTGCTATAATTTTTTGTTTTATGTATCCATCATAATATCCTTAAATATGTTCCTCCAAAAGGATATTATTATTCTTTTGTACATTTAAAAGGATTAATGATGAAAATCACCTTTGCATATATATGCAATTCACTCTAAAGGGAAAATACCAGTACACGCACACACACAATTACATTGGAGAGAATGGAGATTTTTATAATTTAAAGGTATTTTAAAAATTCTTCTAAAAATGGTGCAACATATAGTGTATGCTTTTGATATTATGTAAATATTTAAAATGTAATACGTCTGATGGTAAAATTATGATATCTCTTTGTTTAATTGTATTTCTTTGGTTACTACTAGAATTGCACTTTTTTCCCCATAGGACAATTGGACTTAAATGCTTTAATTTATATTCTATGTCTGTTTTCCTAATTTTTAAATACCAACTGATAAAATTTTCTAATATTTGTGGATTATCTTTTGTAGTAGTTACTTAATTGGGTGTCAATTTGAGAGGATTATAAATGGAGGGGTGGAGTCTGGTCTGTGGGTATGGCCTTCTGAGAATTCTGGGAAATCTGATATTTCCTCCTTGGAGGTAGGAGACACCTCTTTTTCCATGTACACTTCCTTGGAGACTCTCTACTGACAAGGCTGACTCCCTGCAAGACATCCTGATGCAGGATGCAGCAAGAACCTGTCCTGATGCAGCAAGAACTACCCTGATGCAGCCAGAACTCTGAGCCTGGAGAACCTACCATGGAGACCCCTGCCAGTGCTGAGATGCTTACAATGCCACTCGATCTACAAGACTTCCCACCCACTGGCCTGTGATCTTCCTGTATTTAGCATCATTGTATGTGTTTCGTGTGTCTGAAGAGGTCTTTATAGATTGCTATTAGACATATGGACTAATATGAGATTGTGGGCTTGATCTGGACTGGGTTGGGAAGTTTTCTTAATATTCAACTGCTCTTGTATATAAACCTGTTTCTTATACACATTTTCATGTTTATGAATGTTTCTCTAGTCTACCTGGATTAACACAACTATCTTATTTGTTTTGTGTGTGGGACATTTTCCTCCCCACGTTGTCACTAACTCTTTACTACTCTTTATGACCATTGGACTTATGTTTTATTTTTATTTTGCCTTTCCCTTTTCATTTGCAAATATAAAAATTCTCATGGGTGTTTATTGGATAAGAAATCTAACCTAAAAAAATAAATCCAGCCTATTGTGCAGTTCTCATAGAAACTAGGGTTATAGGACATGTATTCTATGCAAGACATAGGAATTGAAGCATAGTACCTAATATAGAAAGAGTAATCTCACTGGAATTTTAAAAATATTTTTGTTTAAATAGTCATCCTTGTACAAATTTATGTACTTTCACACATTTGATTTTGATGCATAAAAAGACTTTGAAATAGCTATATATTATTATCTAGTTTTAAAAAGAGATCAATTTCTTTTTTTTGAAAATTACCTGATTTTAAAAAGAGATCAATTGTTACTACATCATGGTAACAAATTAAGAAAAATAGTAACATATAATTACATCATCTATACATTGGCATCTCATTAATGATCTTACAGGGCAGAGGTGAATTGGGCCTGTGGGTTTTTGAAGCTGTAAATTTTCATGGGAGCAAAAAGATTCATCTTTCTCTAGCGAAGCAGACAGAGGGACTAAATTGTTGGACTTACAGTTAGCAGCTCATCACCTAAACCATTAGGACAACAGGGTTGCTATAAGTCAGAATCAACTCAATGGCTATGGGTTGTGATTTTGGATAAAGAGACATAATCAGCACTTCAGAGCATCTTTCAGATTTCTTTCTTTTGTTTTTCTTGGCATATGCACACACACTGAAAAAGTAATGTATGTATAAGCCGAGTTTTTCAGCACATTTTAATGCAGTTTTGTGGTAAAATTAGGTGCCTTGGCTAATATTCAGGTCGGCTCTCACTCAAGTATGTATGGTAGTTTGTCTCAGGCCATGAAATATTGTTGTCACTTGTTTGCCTCTAAAGCAAGAAATCATTGTATGCTGCAACAGGAAGATGCATAATGATGCTGTTGATAGTATATGCCACTAAGTGATTCTAGCGGTCAAGCTGAGAGCTTAACAACTGGGGCTCTATGATACACCAGTTAAACATTTTTCAGTGTCTGAAATACTCCCCATGTTGGAGACTCACTGCCTTTAAAAACAGTCCCTTTTTGTCCCATTCCTTCCCTCCTTCCCTTCATTCTTACTTCCTACCTCCTTCCTCCCATTTCTATATTCCCTCTTTTATTATTTCCTCCTTTAATTATCCTTTATTTTTGCAGCTATGATATTAGAACAGTACTTCTTTCTGGGCCTCTTCAAATACCTTAATTTCTATTCTCTGATTCCTTGTGGGTGGGGGGACATAATTTTACTTGGGTTTATTTCCTGGTGAAGTGTGTGTATATAGCATATATGTATATTATTACTAAACTGTTTAAAGTGTGGTGAAGTAAAGATGCTATCTGAGGACTAAGGTAAGGTGTCCCTGATTCAAGCCATGGCGTTTCCCAATTGCCCCACACACATTCTGAACATTGAACAGTGGCTAAGGACGACTGAAGAAGAATGGATGTCTTTGAAGGATGGTGGAAGAATATTGAAAGTGGCAGGGACTGCTGAATGATCAAACAGTCCTATCCTGAAAGCAGGACAACCATACAGTGTTTGAGAAGTAAGGATGGTGAGACTTCGGCTTACATACGCTAGACCCGTGGTCAGGAGAGAACAGTCCCTGGAGAAGGACATCATTCTTGGTAAAGAAGGAGCACTGAAAAAGAGGAATGCCCTCCACAAGATGGATGGACCAAGTGGCTACAACAAGGGACTCAAATATAATAACAATTGTGAGGATGGCACAAGACTTGGCAGTGTTTTGGTCTTTTGAATATGGCGTCCCAGTGAGGGAAAACTGACTAGATGTCATCTAACATGCAACAATAACAACTTAAACACATCCACCTGCTAAAGGTTCTGCACGACCAGCTATTCTGTGGGGAAAGGCAGCTATATAGTCCTGCAAAGTGTTACAGTCTCAGAAACCCACAGGGCCAGTTCTATACTGTACTATAAGGTTTCTATGAGTTGGCATGGATTCAATGGCATTGAGTTGTTTTTCTTTTGTTTTGTTTTTGAATATGCATATATAAAGAAAATACCTCACACAGTTGTAGAAGCAGGCAAGTCCAAGTTGGGTGGATTCCAAACTCATGGATTAGATGTTAGACTAGACGCATCTTTCATAGCTATGGAGACTGATGAAGTCAGATTAGCAGGAAGATGTCCAGTTGATTAATGCAGACCTGAATGAACTCAAGGTCAGCAGGCAAGATGGCAGACTTTTGGTACAACTCCTGAGAACTGGAGGTCCATGAGCTACATGCATGATCCAATGGCAGGAAAAAGAAAATGTGTTGATTCAATGCCTACTTGTCTTGGGAGCAGGCATCAGGGCTGTTACCTAAGGGAGTAAGGTATGGCTCATAGCTGTTCCAGAACTGCCTTCTTTGACCACTCTATGTTCCCCTTGCCCTCAGGAAGTACCTCAATGAGTCGTCATGATTCTTTGACTGGATGGTGACACCAATCATCATTTCTAAAGGGTCTGTGCCATTAGCAGTCATGTCAGAATTGGGTCACTGTAGTTTCCATTGTTTTCAGGTCATGGTAGTTCTAAGAAACAGCCTAAGTAATCAACTGGATTCCAGGAGTACTATTCTTTACCTCATAACTAAAACTAAATCCACTGCTTTCAGCTTGATACTGTCATATAATGACATTGTAGAGCAAGGCAGAACTGCCCTGTGAGTTTCTCAGACCACACCACTCAATTCCAGTGGGAGGAATACTCCCAGCTGGAGGCGCAACGACGTTTCCATCAAACTACAGGTTAAGAATGCCTCTGAGCCACTCTGGTCTCCTCCTGCCTCTGAAACAACAGGGAAAGAAGTGAGTTTCTGTATTGAGTGATGTGACTGATCCTGAATACCAATAAGCACTCTGATAGATATCAGATAATGTCGGTAAAGAATAGGGGTCCTGGTGGCCTCCTTTCTAAACATGAGAAGCATAGACTACAGGGACAGGAAGCAAAAAAGTTTCTAGTGTGACACCAGAAATAAGAGTGGGTGAGTCCATTCCTGTTTTCACCACTTGGTTCCTGGATCCGTGAATCTTGACTATTGGAGAAACAGCACCACATATTAGCTGCTGATGGAGAACGTATAGAACCACCTAGAGAACATTGCCCCAGACCTACAAGGTACTGCCACTCAACTGGTACCATCACTGTGTCTTCAGAAGTCCATCCCATTGTCCAATCAAGCCAGGTGGTTCAGGATGATGGGGAGCATAAGATCAATGGATTCCATCAGAATGGGCTCATGGTTGTCCATACAGCTATATTTAGTCTCTGCTACATTTATTAAAAATATGTGTAGCATACAATATATGCTAGATACCAATTGGTTTGTGGTTCATATTTTATGAGCTGGGATTTGAATTCTTTGTATTTTTTAAAGGTTATTTGCCTCTATTTTCTATATTTTGCTGACATATATGTAATATTTTTGTGTAGAGGGAGTGTACCATGAATGATAAAATTTAGCCAGGTCAATTTCTCTAATAAATTTCTAGGAACATTTAAGAGGGAGAAAACATCCCCCAAACCAGAAACACCTACCAATTAGTTGAATTGATTCTGATTTATGACAACTGCGATTTATGACAACTCCTGTGTTTCAGAGTGGAATTATTCTCCACAGCTTTAATATGGAGGATCACCAGGCTTCCCTCTAAGGCAACTCTAGGTCAATTTGAACCGCCAATCTTCTGGTTAGTAGATGAGTATATTAGCTATTTGTATCATAGGGGGACATGTTAGGGGACTAGTAAACAAAAAATATCTCAAAGGAGGTAAGGTTTTCAAGCTTACCACTTCACCATTTTCACCACATATTTCTGAGAGGAACTTCAATTTAAATTTTAAAAGGACTCCATATTGATACACTTATGGTAATTCTAGTGAATATTTGGCAATTAAATGAGTTTGATTTAAAAGCCTGGGCAATGGACCCAGCCCTTACTCAATCTCCATAACAATGAGGAGAATTACTGTCAGGAGTCACCATTCCAGGTGCAGGCTCAGGAGTCATCTATGTCATGAAACTGAAAGCTGTGGACTCCTAAAGGGAATGATCATATTAACATTTTTTTTTCTGCACTTGATCAAGTTTCTTTGGGACCCATCCATTTTCTCTGATATTAGATTCTTACTCTTCTTTGACTGCTAAAAGACCTTGGGGGCTCTGAAGGCCTTATTCTTGGATTCCCTGGATACAAAAGGGAGTGATTGGATGGGGTGTACTTTAGAGTCTAAAAATTATTGGAGTTAGATGTCAACTGCACGATTGTCCTATTGTAACATTTTGGAAGTAACCTCCTTACCTCTCAACATCATGGTCCTTCATCATAAAAGGTTTCTTTTGAGGAGCAATATAAAAATCGGTAACATATTTTAACTGTTCATTACTTTTCTGTCCTGTCCCTTCCTCCACCACTACTTTTCTTCTGCTTAAAATAAATGATTTTTACTCTGTTGTGAAGAGTATGACCTCCTAAGGACACCTAATATACCTATGACTATGGACTCTTTCCCAAAGAAAACATACACGCACAAAATTTGATATATTTCAGACAATTCATGCTCCCCCCGATGAAATTCTTCCATGTGAATAGTCTACAAAAATAAAGCATGAACCACTGCTTTCCATTTTTAATTTCCAGCTCAGTTTCATTTTTCCTCTCACAGTATTTCCTGTGGGATTCAAATTCTAGAAAATTTTTCAAAGGTTGTTGAAGACTAGGGAGTGTGATATCTATCAACATCCACTAGCACATGCAACACAGTTATTGCCAATAAGCTGAAATGACTGCTTGGGGACTGGGACCAGCTTTGCCTTTCTACTCTCCTTGTTAATTTTTTCTGAGGTTCACCTTTTCAAGTAGCCTTGTGCACCCCCAGGAAGCAAATGAGGGCTCAATTCTAGAGGATACGCTTCTAGAAAATTAAAGAATCAATTCATCAAATCTCAAAACTCAGTCTTAGTTTATTTCTATTCAGTGTGGTATAACTTGAAGAGGTAAGCAAATAATCACATGAAAATAAGGACAACTGTCGACCCTCTACCCACCTGAATCATTGCTTTGCTTGGAGTGTGGGAGATACACACTCACTGGGGCATGGAGTCTAAGTTCTGTGGTGGCACAATGGAGGACAGTTGAATGCTCACTGAAAGGCCAATGGTTAGAAATGAAGAGCAGCTCTCTGGGAGAAAGATGTAGTCGTCTCTTTCAAGAAGGATTTAAAGCCTTGGAAACTGTATGATGCAATTCTATTCTGTCCCCATGTGGTCACTATGAGTTACAATCGCCTGTGAGCGAAACGGTATTTCATCAATGACTCATGGAATGTAGGGTCTTAATCAGCCAGCCTTCTCAGCCTCATAATAAGATAATTCAGAGACCTGCTGGAAATGATTCTCAAAAATTCCTCATTTGAATTATGCATTGGTTGCCCATAGTGATAGTAAGCTTCATGAAATGGAATTTCTCTAATTTGCCTTATTTTCCTTTTACCTACCAGTGTTTCTTTCATTCTCAAATCAACCATATGAAATTGAATCTTAAAAGTTGGCTTCTGGTAGAACCCAAATTACCATATTATTTATCATATCCCCTGGGTGTTCTTTCCCTTCTATTTTGGATTGAAATTTTCTCTTTCAAAAATATCCATTGCAAATCCAGACTGCTGTGCCTGACCCCTATCCTTATTCAATGGGTAGGCTGAACCTGCCATTGGAGAGGCTTCTCTCGGGGAAGAAAAACACGGCATTGGCTTTGGAGAAGAGTTTACTAACAATCATCAATACGGAGAGAACACAGTTTTGCTTACAGAAACAAATCCAGGACTTGAAGTACTTGCTCATTAAAATTAAGGAGTGCAGCCCTCAGTATGGATTCTGACTCACTGTAAAGGAAACCCAAATCCTCACAACTAGCTCATGATCAACGGAGGAAAATTCAAGTCATCGAGGATTTCAGTTTACTTTGATCCTATATCAAGCCTCAAGGATGAAGCAAAGAAGAAATCAAAGGATGGATGGCAGTGGGTGAATCTACTGCACAATACCTCTTTAAAATACTGAAGAGCTAAGAAGTCACTTTGGGGGACTAATGTTCACCTCCCCAAATTGTCATACGCTCATTTGCCTCAAACGCATATGAAAGTTGGGAAATGAAACAAAAAGCCTGAAAAAAGAAAATGATGTGTTTGAATTGGGTAGTTGGCAAAATATAGCGAAAGTATTGTGGACTGCAAAACAAAACAAAACAAATCAATCTTGGTATAACTGCAGTCATGCTCCTTAGGTTTCATGAGCGAATTCCCGTGAACCAGTTGTGACATGTTATAAGGAGTCCTACACTATCTAGTAAAGGACATCAGACTTGGTCAAGTGGAAGGTCAGCAAAAAAGAGGAAGGCCCTCAATGCAATGGATTAGTTCCGTGGATTCAACAACCCGCTCAAGCATCAATCACGGCGAGGGATGCACAGACCTGGCCATGTTTCCTACTGTAATATTGTACCCTTGAAGCCCCGTTCACCACCACAACCACCATCACAGCAGCAAAAGTAATATCCTTGTTTGTAATCCTATTTAACATAATTTTTGGCATTTTATGTTAATAAGAGAGTAGAGTAGAGAAAAGGCCCTACGGGTAAATTTGCTGCATAAGAACTCTTTCAAGTGTTAGAAAGCACGGACTTTGTTCCTTTGAGGATTGAGGTACATCTTACCCAATCTCTGCTATTTTCAGTAGTCTCACATTCATGTAGGGTCCCTGGGAGTCGGCATGGACTTGATGGCAGTGAATTTATTTTGGATTTTCATATGCGTGTGAAACTTGGAGATTGAACACAGAAGCACAAAGAAGAATTGATGTTCTTGGATTGAAGTACTGGAGAAGAATATTGAAAGTACCATGGGCTGCCAAGAGGATAAAAAAGTCTGTCTTGGAAGAGATTCAGCCAGAGTGCTCCTTAGAGGCAAGCTTGGCAAGACCTCATCTCAAGTACTTTGGACATGTTTTTAGGAGAGACCAGTTCCTGGAGAAGGGCATCATGTTTGTAAAGAAAAGGGGCAATGAGAAAGAAGAAGGTCCAGCATGACCTGGAGAGACACAGTGGCAGAAACAATGAGCTCAAGTGTAGGAACAATTTTGAGGATGGTGCAGTGTTTTGTTCTATGGGGCAATGGGTTGATATGGATTGGAACGGACTTCCATGTCACCTAACAAGGACAGCAAGTGTAGGGTGTGATTTTAATCTATGCTTTGGGAGATATAAAAGAGCAGGTTAAATAGACAGTGATGGGTATAGATAGACATCACCCACTAAAGATCTGCAAGGAACCTGGAAACAAAGAGACAGAGACCTATCCCTGAGTCAACAGAGTGAGAAAGCAGTTTCCCAGAAACAGCACCCTGAATTCAGACTTCTAACTTGCACAATGGGAGAAGATAAAGTTCTACTTGTCAAAGTCACCCACTTGCGCTATTTGTTTTGTAGCAGCACTTAACTATCTTAAGATCAAAGCAAAAATGAAAGAAATAAAGGAAACAAAACAAACTCACCTGCATGGAGTCCATGCCTACTCATGAACATTTACCCGAAATAAATGGAGTTCTTTAATGGCCTTCACTCACTGTAGCACCATAGGCATCCCCAAGTGCGATGACAGAAAGGACCTGTTCAATGCCTGCGCTGTTGATAATCAGCTAGTCATAGGATTCTGCTTTAAAATGTATACTTGGATAATTGTTTTAACCCTATAATTTTAAGGTTAAAAAAATAGATAATTACTTAGTTTTGTAAGTAGCTCTATAATGTTTGAGATAATTTCAAATATACTGTATTTATTTCTCTCATTTATTATAATTATAATAACTGATTAAATTCTTTGAAGAGCTTTAGTGTGTTATACAGATAATTAAATTGCATATGAATGAAAATCAAATATACTAAATGCAGAAATGCTATTTAAAATATTTATGGGGATTTAATTATCTAAGCTGTAAAATCTCCTTTAGTAGTCACAGCTAAAATTTACTGAATTCATAAATAGAATCACAAGTTTGTAAATTAATTTAAGTACTATGTAAACAAAGAAACAACTGAATTTGTATATGAGACATAATTAAAATAAATTTTGAAATCTTAGAAACAATAATCTTTCCTATGAACAATAACATCTAGGCAGCAAGAATCTCACAATATATTTATTAGGTGCTGTCAAATTGGCTCTGACTCACAGAAACTCAGCTGGCCCCTAACAGCACAGCAACCCTCTGTATGGCGGAACACACCTCTCCTGGTATCTGTCATTTGTGTATTTATTATAATACTTGCTCGAGCCCATTGTTGTAGCCCTGTGTCAATCCTCATCAGCGTCTTCCTCTTTTCCATCTGACCACCTACTTTATCAAGTATGAGATCCTACTCAACTGACTGATTTTTCTTGTTAACATGTGAGACAGAGTCTCATCATCCTTGCTTCTGATGAATATTTTCACTATGCTTCCATCAAGACAGATTCACTTATTTTTCTGGCAGTTCATGGTCCTTTAATATTTCCCCCCAACTGACCAGTTCTTGGAGAACATCAGACTTGGTCAAGTTGAAGGGCATCAAAAAGAGGAAGGCCCCAATTAGAGGAATTGACACATTGGTTGCAATGAGTTCAAACCTAACAATGTGAGAATGTTGAAGGACCATCCAGTGTTGTATGCTGTCACTGTTGGTACACAGGTTGGCTATGAGCTAGATCTGACCTAATGATGCCAAATAGCCACACCCAAATTAACAAAAGATTTGAGGTTAATGTCTACCCACAGGCAACTGAGAAGAAAACTCTGACTATGTAATTCTTAACTGTTATAGAATACAGCCCACTCTGATGACATGGGTTTGTTATGAGCTGAAAGCAATTCTTTTTTCTTATTTCTTCTTCTTCTTTTTTTAAATAAACCACCTCAAAACTCAGTACTTAAAGTAAAACATTGCATCGTGCTGTGTTGTAGTTGTTATGTGTTGTGAATTGTGACCTGCATGACTGGCCCTGTGAAACCACAACCTTGAGAGGAAGACTGGGCTTCCTACACTAATAGACAGTTACAGTCTCAGAAACTCACAGGTGGTCATTATGAGTAAACACTGACTCATGGCAGGGAGTTTGGTTTGGGTTTATTGGTCAGCTGGGCTGGTTTTCTTTGTGTCAGTTGGGTTCATGTATGCACCTTCCCTCAGCTATAATTCAAGTATTGGCTCATTTGCATGTTTCAGGGTCAGCTGGCTATTGGCTACTTTTGAATTAACTTGATTGGGATGACTTTTCTATGGTTTCATTATTTCTCACATACCTACTAGGCATAGAACAGTTAGGGCATGTTTTCATAGCAACTACAGAGAAAGCATAAAAGAAATTACAGATTCAAATGCTTTTCCAAGTCTGCGACCATCTGCTAAAACTCTCTGGTTCATGTAAATTATATGGCCAAGTTCTAATTCAAGGAGTCTAAAACTTGTCTTAACTATAAAGAGTTGTGTGGTAGTCACCTAATCTGGTGTCAATTTAAGGATGAAGAGTTTAGGGGTGGAGTCTAGGCTGTCAATCTGAGACTTCTGTGTGGATATGGCCTTCTGAGAATTCTGGGACTTCCTCCTTGGAGGCTGAAGACACTTCTCTCTCTCTCTGCTACTCCCTGGGAGACATTGCAGAGGACAAGACACATGGACGCAAACAGACTCCGGGAGCTGGAGAAGCCACAGAGAGACCCCTGCCAGCACTGAGATGCTTACAATGCCACTGTATCCAAGGACTTTGTATGCGCTGGCTTGTGATCATCCTGCATTTGGCTTCATTGCATGTGCTTTGTGAGTCTGATGAGGACTTTATAGATTGGTATTGGACATATGGGCTAATATCAGACTTATGGCCTTGGACAGGACTGGGTTGGGATGTTTTCTCAGTGTTCCATTCCTCTTGTATATAAACCTATCCCTTATATACATATGTGTGTCTATGAAATTGTCCCTCCAGTCCACCCAGACTAACACAAGTTGTAAGGTTATGGGCCAAAGGGTAAACATAGAACTGGACAATTATTGTATTAGGTTAAAATCAATTTAAAAATTGGGGACTTTTCTAGGAATTCTGGGGCATTGATGGATCTTTATATAATGTTTAGAACTCCTGAAGACATTTTTTTGCACCATGAAAAGGTGAGCTAAGGGAAAAGAGTGAACAAAACTGAGGCAAAATCATAAGGAATGGTTAGTACCTATCAGGAACTACCTTGCTATAGCTTCATGTCCTTCAGTATTTAATTCATCGCATCAATCTATTTTAAAGCTAGTTTGAATTTAATTCTGTGAACATGGATAATTTTAACTGGCACAACCTCATAGTTGCTAACAGATTTGAGGGCAAGCTAAGGATAGTGGACCTGAGCTTGAGGAGCTCTGCGTCTCTGTGTGCCATCCTGAAATTTTGATTTAGTGGATCCAGCATGAGGTCACTCACTTTTAGAAAAATGCTCATAAAAATCTGATGCACTCCAGGATCTGCTAATCAAGCAAATGCAGTGATGTAGATACTTGTTGAAGAAATTTTGATAGGACAATTATAAAAGCACCTGATGTTGATACTTATAATTGAAAACCGTGAAGTATGAAAATTATAAACTTGCCCACACAATCACCTTCCAAAATGCTTCCCATGGTCAGCCAAGTGAATGAATTTGTCACACTTACATAGACACAGAGAGAATTATATTACTTGCAATGAAATTCCTTATAATTAACATCTCAGATGTCATAGAAAGTTTGGCATATGAATAATCCTAGGAAACTAGTACACACTTTTACTGTTAAATGCTCACAAATGAAGATGATTGTGTGAGTGTGTGTAAAGGAAGGCTTAGCAAGTGCTTAAGGGTCCTTCCGAATGGTGGTTCCTGAACAAATAATTTAGGCAGGTGTTGGCCTCCGACAAGCTTGCATCCTTGAAAATGGATACAGACGTTTGTTAGCAAATCCAGAACACTTAAGCCACATATAAAGAACTTCCTCTGGAGGAGAAATTTTTTTTTCTACATTTCCAAGTTCTCTTTAAATAAATGGATGGCTCTCTGGAGGTTTTATTCAACATGTTACTGTTTATCCTTCCAGTATGTGCTTATACTCTTTTCCCCTCCTCTTTTAGAAAATAAGTGTGAGGTAAATGAACAACAGATCTGTGGATGGGATTTCAAATTGGCTTCATTGATCACAATTTTTAGTTACAGAAAGGAAGTTCTAACATATAAAATTTCACACTCTTCCATTATATATGATTTAGAATCAGGGTATTGGGAGAAACATGTAGTCAATGGAGCCAGTTTTACTCAGAAAAATGTGTTTTCTTTTTATTACTACAATAGTTGCTCATAATTTCCGAATGTAAAATTTAGTTCATGGGTGCTACTACTTGCAGGAAAAGTATCTGTCATTTTACAACAGAAAACATAGCTGAATTATTGATTCAATGTTCTGAAAAACTTTGCACTGGGAATATTTTTATTAGAAAGCAAACAATTTCATTTATTCTCAATGAAATAGTGGAAATGTATTTCTATAGACAGATATTGAGGCTTAAAACGAAATCTGGCCTATCAAAAAATAGTATTAACATTTCAATCAGAAAAAGAAGGCTACTGTGTTAGTGTAGGTAGACTAGAGAAACAAATCCACACACACAGATATATGTGTAAGAGATAACATTATATCAAGGAGCAATTGTATATTAAGAAAACATCCCAGCCACATTCAGATCAAGTCCATTAGTCTGATATTACGCCATGTGTCGATACTAGTCCATAAAATGCTCTGTAGGCTCACGTTGTCAAGCAATGACGCCGAACGGAGGGAGATCACAGGCCAATGGGTAAAAAATCTTGAGGATCCAGCTGTGGTGAAAGCATCTCAGTGCTGGTGTGGGTCTCCACATGATTCTGCCAGCTCCAGGGCTCTGGTTTTATCAGTGTTGTTCCATGTGGCTTGTCAACAGGAATGTCTTGCAGGGAGTGTCTGTGTGTCCTTCCTCTGGGAAGCTTTTTATCTCTGTAAAGCCTCCAAAGGAGGTCATCAAGCTGTGACCTGATTGACAGCCTAAACTCCACCCCTTCACTCATAATAGTCTCAAGTGGACAGCAGATTATGGAACTACCATCGCTACCCTATGGAACAGGAACATTGTCCAGCTGTGCACTCTCTTCTATCAAACATGTGCTGTGCTTGAGCACACTGTTTTAGTCACTTCATGAGGGTTTTCCTGTTTTTGTTGATCCTCCACTTTCTCAAGAGGGTTAGACTAAGTCCTCAAGAGAAAAAAAATGAATGAAGCTTATGCGGGTATATATAGTGAGACATTCATATCAATAAAACAGGAAAAAATGTAGAAAATGGAAAGTTCCAAGTCTGGGAATGGTCTCAGTCTATGCGACACATATTAAAAAAAGAGGCTTATTCTGGCTCACATTGTTGCTCATAAGACTACACAAAAGGCTGGAAGATGAGCCAGGTATAAGATCTCAACCTAGTCAAATGCAAGCGAGTTTTCCACATCTACTTCTATGCTAAGCAGGCCATACAACGGAGGAAACTCCCTTTCAATTGATTGGATCAGGACTGTAATATGAGCAAGGGTTTTGTATATCGTCCTGAACTTCTCACTGATAGGTTGTTCATAGTAGACACTATCACAGTGGTGACAACAGTGAGTTAGATTACATCAAGAGGGCTTCGTAGGTCTTAACTGACAAGCCACTTAGAATCCTAGGTTATACAAGTAGCTAAAACACCTTAACTAGTACATCACGCATGAGGTCTTTCCCACAAACTGGTCTTTCATAATAAGATACTCAAAGTATAGAAGACTAGCCATCTTACTTACTAAGGAGCAGTCTGGCTGTAATTTTTCAAAGACAGATTTGTTTTTCCTCCTGTAGTCCATGATATACTCAGTGTATTCTTTTTAAAATTATTGTTATTTTATTGGGGACTTTTCCAGCTCTTATCACAATCCATACATATATCCATTGTGTCAAACATGTCTGTAAATATGTTGTCATCATCTTTTTCAAAACATTTTCTTTCTATTTGAGCCCTTGGTGTCAGCTCCTCATTTTTTTTCTCCCACTCCCTTCCTCCCACCCCCATGTCCCTATGATGACTTATAAATGCTTCTTTTTTATTGTTCATGATTTACACTTACCACTCTCTCCTTTCATCTACTTTTCTACTGTCTGTCCCCCTGGGATGGGGGCCACACATTGGTTACTCTGATCAGTTCCCCTTTGCTCAGTGCCTCCCCTCCCCTTCCTTCCCTTACCCTCATAGTATCACTGCTCCCCTTATTGGTCCTGAGTATGAATGGCCACAAGGAAAGACAGTAAGGGGGCAGCATAGAACCGACAAAACACACAACCTTCCGCTAGTTCTTTAATGCACCCCCCCTCCCACTATCATGACCCCAATTCGATCTTACAAATCTGGCTAGACCAGAACACATATATTGGTACAGATAAGCACTTTCAACACAGGGATTCCAGAACAGAGGAACTCAGTGTATTCTTATTAAATACCACATTTCAAAGACATCAGTACCTCTTTTCTTTATCAATTGCTCAACTTTTGCATGCATATGAGGTGCCAGAAAATTCCATGGTATACATCAGGAGCATTGTCATCTTCAAAGTGACATATTTGGTTCTTTGACACCTTAAAGAGATGTTTGAAAAGAATTTGTCCAATGAAACAACATTTTTCATATCCTGACTGCTTCTCTCATAAGGGTTCATTGTGAATGCAAGTGAAACAAAATGATTGAGGCATTCAGTCTTTTCTCCATTTATCATGATGCTACTTCTTGCTCCAATTATAACAATTTTCATTTTCTTTATGTTAAAGTGCAACCTTAACTGATGGCTGTAGTCTTTAATTTTTATCAGTAAGTGTTTCTAGTCTCTTTGCTTTCAGCAATAAATGCACTAACATCTGATTATCATAGATTGATCATAAATCTTACTCCAGTCTTACTCTGATGTATTCTTTAAATAGTACAGTTTCTCAGATCGCTTGTTCTGGATAACTATTGAATAAAAATGACGAAACAATACAACCACTACACATGCCTCTCCTTATTTAAATCCAAGAACCACACTTATTCTATTTAAACAACTACTTATTAGTCTATGTACTTCTTCAGCATGAGGACAATTGAGTACTCTGTATTTCTCTCCTTTGCAATGTTATTCAAAAGTTGCTGGTTTTAGAATGAATGGTCTTGTATCTTCAACCATCCTAGCAACATGCGAGTCAGCACAGGGCAGCACCTGGGCAGGGAAGTACTGGCCATGCAAGATAATTTTGTTCAATTTGTCCTTTGAGAAATATTATTTATAAGCTACGGTCCTAGGTGTTTAAAATATAATATTGAATAAGATGAATCTGATTTCCTCACTGATCTCATATACTAGTGAGGGAAGGATAAAAATCTGTGTGCGTGTAAAAAGATAAAATTTAGAACTAAAAACAAAAGCATTAGTGATTTGAAGTAATTGATTTGGTTTAATAAAAATGATAGAAAATTTTAATTATTAGCAAAAGATGTGAAATTATAGATCCTAGTTTCTCAGCCAACCCCAAAGTGGATTAATCTAAATATGGCAACAATGATCTATAAATATTAAGTATTTTTAAATGCCTCATATAACATGAAAATAAGATGCATTGATAATTACCAGTGATTGGAATGCAAAAGTTGGGAATAAAGGGGAAGTATACAAAGAGTAGGGGGAAATTAATAATGTTGTGATAAAAGGTTAACTGGGGGTCACAGGATATAATTTCGAAATTCCAACAACTTCTTCATTGAAAGACCTTTATCAATAGCAGAAAAACATAGGCTTCACCAGAGGGAAGACACACAACTCAAACCGACTACATCTACAGGAAATGATGAAGGAGAAATGCAACATCTCCCCCTAAAAGAAGACCCTGGGATAACTGTGGAAGAGCTTGTTGAATACGCATTTGCAAGTTAAGGTTGTAACTGAAGAGAATGAAGAAACGGTCCGTGATAGCCAAAGTATAAATTTGATTATATTCTACCTGAATTTAGAGGCCATCTCAGGAAAAGATGCGGAGCATTGAATGCTGGAAACTAAGACCAGACCAGCTGTGAGGTCTGTAAAATTATATTCTACATGAATGACGTAACCAGTCAATTCAGAGACAGGAAATAAAGCAAAGACCAAAATCAATGTCTGAGGAATCTGAAACTTTCTCTTGTACAGAGTAGCTAAAGGAAAAGGGAGAAATGATTAATTAAAAGATCTGGACAGAAAATTACTAAGGAGATTTTAGAAGACAAAGTGAACTGTTATAATAAAATGTGCTAAAACCTAGAGTTAGGAAGCCCAAAGGAAGGGGGCAGTTCTGTCTCAGAGGAGGCAACGGTTATTCTAAATTCATTGTGCAGAACAAGCCCAACAGCAGATCACCGTGTAGCATAAGCACTTAGCAAATTCAACAGCAAATTAGTGGCTCCAATTTCTGCCCAATGCCCATTCAGAATAAGAAAGGCCTACCAGGGGTTCAGTCCTATTGAAAATTCTGGGTCCTTATTTTCCTTCTTTTGTAAGGAAAAAGTTAGTGAAAAATAGACCATTAAGATATCATCAATTAATATGGCCCTTCTAGCCATAATTCTTGTTGTGATGTATTTTAGATTCTTGTCCACATACCTATGGTCATAATCCCATTTGTTGAGGGAGTTCTTTGCTATACTAATGGACAAGATTAAAGTGGTGTGTATTTTGAGTCCTCATTTTACTAAAGAAAGTGAATCGAGTTGCCATATTTTGTTTCTGTGGTAACAATTACTTTGATAGGAATTGATGCCTGACAATTCCCAAGGAGCTGGAGATTAAAGATGTCTCAAATGCCCAACCCTTCCAAGATGTTATTCTATTCCATCTTACATCTACTTCTCTCCATTGGTTGAATGAAAATACTCCCTTGGTTCAATGATTTGCTGCAATGTCTCACAGAAACACAAGGAACTCTAAGAAAACATATCACATTATTACGTTCTGAATGTAAAGGTCAGGCAGACATGAGTCAAATGCAAGGTCCAGAGCCAAAACCAAAAATGTCTGAAAATAACAAGTAGGTCTCGTTGCTTCTACCAAAGCTCAGCTAACATACAGAGGGGTGACTTTGATCGAGGTGTGGTTTTTGTCTTTTAATAAAACATTTCCCCAAGGAAACCAAGGATCATGTATTAAGTCACACCCTGTAGTAGAGTCCAAAGAAGCTCCCAAGGATACCAAATATGTGACTTGGCTCACACCCTCAATGGAAAATAAACCTCAAAGCACACCTCATTACCATCAATTCAATACCAGCTCTCAGTGACCCTCTAGGACAGGGCAGATCTTCCTATGAAGTCACCCAGTCTAGCCCCTCTGTAAAAGCCCAGTCTTAATCCTATCCTAATCCTCCCCTTTAGTGTAGTAGAGAAAACCCTCCACAATGGGAGGACAGCCACAGGCATGGAGTCTAGAGCTACAACGCATTACATAAGGACTTAGGACTAGAAGGGACTTTTGCATTGACTACAACTCAGTTTCTTTAGGGGTATGGGCTGCAGAAAGACCACCACCACCACGCCTAAAAGCTCCCCCAAACCAACAATAAAAACCCTCAAAACCAAACCCTCTACTTCATCTAAGTCACTCATCTGATGATCAGAGAACTATCCCAGAAATAGGAACTGAGAACATTCCTGGGAGCATCAAGGAAGAAGAGCTCAAAATGGACCACAGTAAAGATTCCTTACTGGCCAAAGGGGCAGAGGCAGCGCAGATTATGCCACAGGAGGGCATATCAGGCCAAGAGCAGCAGCTGAGGCAGAGAGACCATGCAACTGGGCAGTGTAGAGGAATCAAAACTCTGAAAGAGGAAGAACTTTTGCTTGAGGTACATTGAATTAATGTTCATGGTGTTGGAATAGGTTGGAAAATGTTATCAACAATGATTGTACAACACAAAGAGTTTCATTAATGGCACTGAACTGTACATGTAGGAGTTGTTAAATTTGAAAATGTTTTCTTGTGTATATTTTTGCCACAATTAAAAAAAAGATGACTTGAATAACAATGAAACCAAGGACAAATTAAATGCTCTAAAATTGATTGTGGTCCTGGTTATACCACCCTTCTTGAAATGATTGAACTACTGACTTGTATGATATGCGGATGAAGTGCCAATAAAATTGTTAAAATGCAAAAAAAATTCAAAAAGAAGTATGAGGCAGAGCAGCAGGTGGGCTGCCTGCCCCCACATACATAGACCAAGAGACCACATGCCTGGGAGGTGAAGGACCAGGAGAAACTTGGTTGCTTGCTAGGAAAGGAACAGCTTTGGTCCAATGACTATTCTTATTATTTACTGATCTTAACTTGCGGTAACCCATTACCTTTCCTAATACATTTCCATTACTGTGAGTTTTGTCTGTGAGCTTGGTGTGACCATTGCAATGGAACCCAACAGAGAGTAGAAGGCCATGGTGTCAGAATCTGTAAAATAAAGATGGAAGGTGGGGGCATGTCTTACCTCTGCCAGGTGACACGTGGAGATGGATTCCCTTTCTCCCTAATGTAGCCTGAGGAAGTTGTATGTGTCCTCCACATCATTTTTTCCATCTTCAATAGGATGGATTCTCAGAGAAATGTAACAATGGTCTCAAATTGTTCCGCGAGTATGAGGGTGTCATGAGACCAAGCAACCTTACTCCTGTTATTCACAGGATCACTCTGAGCCAGAACTGACTCAATAGCACCTGCTTTAGGCTAGTGTGGTGCTGTGAATTAGTTGCTACAGCTCTTCTGGCCAGAGTCTTTGTCACTCCCATCAGATGACCCGGTTGTTATTGGGGCTAGGTGACATTGAGTTGGTTTCATCTCAGAGTGACCTTATGCACAACGGAACAAAACACTGACCCTGCCTGCACGTCCTCATAACTGCTGCTCTCTTTACACTCATTGTTGCAGCCACTTGGTCAATCTAGCTCATTGCGGTTTCATATATTTTTTTCATTGATCTTTTGCTTTACAGTGAATACTTTCATTTTTTTAGGGACTGACCTCTCCTGATCACATGTCCAAAATATATCAGAGAAAGTCTCCCCATCCTCCCTTCTAAGGTAGCTTCTGGTTGTGCTTCTTCCAAAGCAGATTTGTTTTCTTTAGAAAGAACATGGTATTTCAATATTCGTCACCAATTTCATAATTCAAAGCATCAAATGAGTTGGAGAGATCTTGCTAATAGTATGTACAGAAACTAAATGTAGGCATTGGTCCAGTTTTTCATAAAGCTGAGTATAAAATGATCCTTCACAGAGGCAGAGTCAAGAAATCATAAGGAAAGAAAAGGCAGAAGTGGAGTGCATTGTCTGGAGCCTGAGATGCCAGCTCACTAAAGCTCCTCCCTCTAAGAGAAAGACTTGTAGCACCAGTGGACCAACACAGGGGAGGGAGCAGGAAAGGCAGAAGAATAAGCAGAGTGCCATGGAGAACAGCCTGTTTCATGGCCCACAGAGCAAATAAAGCTGAGCGCCTTTGTGCAAGAGGTGCACTTGCAGATTGAGAAGTCTCTGGACACTTAAGTGGGTGAGCCAGATTGTGGATCCAGTGACTGGAGGGGAACATGCAAAAGAGAATATTGATTAGAAGGTTCTAACTTGAGGATTATTCAATTGTGCCATTCTTCTAGGTATAGGTGAGTCATCTTAGAGGCAAGAACAGAGATAATTCTGGAACCATTCAGAAATAAGAGCCATTGGAGAAGTGCATGTGAGATCCCTGTATGAAGTTGTGGAAGCCAAGAGGCACCGGAGGTCACAACCTCTGAGACCATAAGAAAGAGCAGAGGGTCAGCTACAGAGCAGGGGGTCCCCAGCATCTTGCGATGACCAAGCAGAAGCCAAGAGGCTGAGGCTACTGGCTAAGAAGAGGCGCTGCAGACAAAAGATTGCATTCTTAGCCTTTGGTTTCCTGTTTCCTAATCATCAGCCTAGTGATGAGTGCTATCTATGAGTTCTGCATGGGCATTGCAGCAAACTATGGAAACCAGCAGAGAAGGAGAATGCTGGGGAGGAACTGTTGATGTCAGAAAAGGGGAAAAGAAGGATGGAGGGTGGTAGCATATCTGACTTCTGCCTTGTGACAAATGCTCTTGTGTTGGCATAGAATTGGATTCTCTTTCTCTCTCCTAAGGCCAGAGGAGGTCAGGTGTGACTTCCATACCATTTCCTCACGGATATAGGGTATGAACCAGTTTCTTGCATGTCACTTGTATATCTCATATCTCATATACAAAGAGATTGAACTGCTAGGCATATCATTGTACAGTATATAGGTATTTATAATATATGTCTTGATAACCATCATAAAGGGCTTCTGGCTTATGTACATACTGTTCTGTACCTTCTATTTAAAATGTGTACTGTATAACAGTGTAAGCTTCATGGTGTGGCAGCACATAATCGGGTTCATCACATGTTTCTTGGGTGTTTCAGAATTATCTACCTATTTAATTTTCTCCCCCAAATATTTCTGTGATGTGCATCGTGGCTCCCAAAGCTAGCAAAACCAGTGCTGGCAATAGCAGCAGTAAGAGCAAGGTTAAGTGACAATTTAAAAATGAAATAAAAGACTATTAAAGAATACGAAGTGTCAGAGTAACCAGCCTCTGACAATCGTGGGGAGTTTGTGGGTGCAATTGTACAGCAATAATATATAAAGATTGCAGTAAAGTCACAGAACAAAAGCGAGGTAGGAGAGAAGATAAAATATAGGAGTTAGACACATTCCATACTTTCTTCTTCATAATCCTGATCAATAACTCCAGTAACCATCTGAACACCTTGAGAATTTAGGTTGGACCTTCCTAAAAAGCATCCTATAGTTCTTTCAGGTAGTGGACCCCAAGTACTGCTCTTAATAACTTCTGGTTTAATTAGTTTGGGGCTTTTCTTCACACTTTTGAATAACTCCCGTATCAATTTGAACTTCTTGAGTATGTAGGTTAAATTCCCCTGATAAAATCTGTACGTCTCTTTCATTAGGAGGCCTTCTGGGATCAACAGGCAACTGCAGGGGTTTCTGAGCCTTTTCTTGGTTAGTCAAACTTATTGCAGAAAGAACAGAGGCTGGGCTTTGGCAAGTTTGCTTAGGTCTGGTTGCTTGCTGTGAGGGTGGGCAATACCTGTGATTGTTCTTTAAGGTTTCCTCTGCTGGGCCAGGCAGAAGTCTTGCCTTCTGTGCTCTGTTGGGTGGGGCCTGGATCAAGCTCCATTTTCTATTTCCCTGTTGGGAAGTGCTTGCAAATGAAAAGCTCTTATTGCTGAATCTTGACTCTCCCAATGGGTTCCCTTCCTACAGCAGGAGCAAAGTCTGGGTTCTTGTAAACCCGACCTTGGTGGTCTTGGCTCGTGCTCTGGAGCAGGCCAGAGCTTGCTTTCATTGTCAGACTGATTGGCCTGCACTCTCTTTGAAAATGACCTATCTTCCTGCAACTAAAGCATTCAGCTTTATGCCTGGTGTAATTTGCTAAAGAGGTTGCCATGAGGTTAGCCCTGTATTCATTCATCTGACCCTACATTCCTGAAAATTCTGAGATAATCTACAAGTGTGCCCTGATCCCTGTAGAGTCATGAGGCATT
This sequence comes from Tenrec ecaudatus, assembly GCF_050624435.1. NCBI lineage: Eukaryota > Metazoa > Chordata > Mammalia > Afrosoricida > Tenrecidae > Tenrec > Tenrec ecaudatus. The sequence continues at coordinate 204,080,463 of NC_134532.1, forward strand.
TTTACAGTCCTCATTAGAAAATTCATAAGACAGTTTGTGAACTAGCTATTCCCTGCCCAAGAATTTCTGACACTTTTTCACATTGTATCCTCTAATCAGGACACAGTCTATGTAGGACTCATCATTCCACTGCCTTATAGCAGTGTAACACAACCTTCTCTCTCCTCATGGCATTATTTTCCCCCAGGACCTTAGACAAACACCGTGTATCTGTGAGAATGTTTGTTTGATAACCTGCAATTGTGCTTCCACTGTGATGAAGTTTCCACTCCCCATTAAGTGATCTAAACCTATGGGTATAGCCTGCTCTGCATTCCTACGAGTCTGTGTCTCAGCTCCTTCAGTCCACCAGATTCTATATTGCACAAATTCTGAGAGAGAAAGACATATTTTAGTCAAAATTCTCCATTCAGAAGGGACCTAGAGTTCAGACTGGGTCAAAGACTTTATCATGCTAATTACAAAAGGAGAGTCTGGGCCATAGTCAAGCCTCTTGAGACCTTTTAGCAATGGAAAGCAGAAGGCACTGTGAACTCCTTGTGGGTATTGCCCATCAAACTGTTTGTAATAACCCAAGCAGGAAAAGACATCCTAATTTCTAAATCTCCTTCTTCTACAATCCCTCTTTGTACCTTTGAAAGTAAAGGTGCCTTCCTACATTTTGCCTCTTCACCTCTATTTTCTGCACTGTTTTTCACAATTGGCAGATAGCTAAAATTCACTTCCTGAACTCCGTGTTTTGTGTTAGCTTTTAGTTTTCATTTCCTTGGGGCCAATCTCCTCATCTTTACTTCCTGCTCTGGCTTGCTTTTTGGTTTTACCATTCTTGGCATTTTCTACACTAAATTCCAGCTGGACAGCAAATGCTTTTTATTATACTGTCCCCTTCTGATTCTGGCTTAGTTTTCTCAACTCTGTCTAAAATCTTCTCATCTGCCTGATACCCATTCTGCGTCCTTTCACTAGATTTAAGTTTGGGTATCTCAGAGGTTTCCCACTACACTGCTGGTTTTGTTTCTTTGCTTTCTCTACCTTTAAAAGCAAGGGAGCTTCATGCTTTGCTTTTGTCTCAGAACTCACTTTTTCCACCGAGGTCATAGAGGCTCTGGCCATGAGGTTTTGCTTAGAATCAGAGGCTTTAGATAACAAATCTATCCCTGCTACTTCAGTGTTTTCTAAAGTTTCATCACCTAATTCATGCTCAGTCAAAGAGATTTTAGCTTGATTTTCTAGATTTGTACAAGTCACACAGACTTCTCACTAGACTGATAATCCTCTTTCTCTTCCTCCAGCAAAGATTCTAAAACCATCTTAAGTTGAGCCCACAGAGACCAGGTTCCTATGGAACCTGTGAGCCTTTATAAGTTAATAGCTACCATATCCCAGATCTCCATATCAAAGGTTCCTGATTCCAGAAAAGAAGGATTAAATTTCTTTACCACTTGAAGAAACTTCTTCATTTTTTTATTTATTACCACAACATTTTGTTTCTTGAAGAGGTGGCTAAGAGTGATACAGTACTCTGTATCCTTGCTCTTTACTTGACCCATATCTCACTCAGACTAAAAACCACTCAAATGTTCTGATTTCCCATCTCTATCTGATGAGGTCATACAATAGGTCATACAATTTCTACATTGGGTATAACTCAAAAGAGTTCTTTTTCTATAGTGCCCAACTTGAGTGCCATTTGTCAGACTAACCAGTCTCTGGTAACTGTGAGGGGGTCCGTAGGTGAAATTGTATGGTGATAATATATAAAGATCATAATAAAATCATAGAAGAAAAGAGATGTAGGAGAAAAGATAAAATAAAGGAGTCAGGCACATTTCATGGTAGTATGCTCATCTCAGCCCCTCCTTGTGGTCCACATGCAGGTGGGAGGTGAGAGGACGAAAGACCCTTTTAATTTCTGACCAAGGCCTCTATATACTTAGGTGCGTGCAAGCCCCCTGGTTACAGGTAACCACATACGTAACAGGAAGGAGTTGTGCCACAGGAAATGCAAGCAATGGGAAAGGGACAACCTTAGGGTATACACATAATAGGAAGGGGAGGGGCTAGGGGTACACATGTGCCAAGATAGGCAGATCCTAGATGTAGAATGGCAGCCTAACGTTGGTCATCACTTAGTGGGCTTGACCATTTCTCTGGGTTCTCTGGGGGAAACAATCACTATTTTTATCAGTAAGGTGTGAGTTCCACCTATGGAGGGACAGATGATTCAGTCTGATTGCTCTAGATGGCAGATAACTCTCAAGGAGAATAACCTCTAAGCACCTCGCACTGACCTCCAAGGATACAGTCACTTACCATGTGATGCAAGCAGAGTCCTAGGTTTAGCATATATACTGGGGAGACAACCTGGGGAAAAACCCTTTTGCATCCCACAACAAAGTTGGCAAATATGAATACTATTGCAGATCATTTAGGCATTTTGCACAAAAAAATTGCAATACTCAATGACAAAGAAAAAAATTACCCAAGACCTTAAAGTATCAATTCCATTGAAAACTGGGAACGCAAAAACCCAACCAAACTCATTACCATTGAGTTGATGCTGACTCATGGAGACTATACAGGATGTGGTAGAACTGCCCCTGTGAGTTTTTGAGACTATTTATGGGACTAGAAAGCCTCATCTTTCTCCCTTGGAGTGGCTGGTTGCTTCGAACTGTTGATCTTGTTGGCAGCCCAACACATAACCAGTATAAGATGAATAACAATATTAGGAAGGGCTATATTACATATGGAAGTATCAGTAGTTTCATGGATTGAGGACCAAACAATAAAAGCAAATCTTTCTCAGGATTTGCACATTAATCATCACTGATAAAGCATGAAGCTTGTTCAAGGTCTTTAAATGAAAAAGCAGGTGTTTTCACAATATCCATCTCTCATCACATCCTGATTGATAGAGCATCTTATGAACATTAAGTGACACATAGTTGTAGACTGATAAATATTGATATATGGATATGATATGTTTGACATTTCATACTTGAAGAGTCATTATACAAAGAACTTAGGAGGAAATCAGGGACATCTTCATTTCGGAATCTATGAAACTCCACAAACAGTGAGGTTGCTATAGGGGAGAGGCTGCTGTAGGGTGGCTGGAGGTTGCTGTAGAGGTCACTCTATAGCTCTCACATCTTTGCGTTAGACTGCTTGTCAGTCTTTCCCATAGTTCAGGTTCCATACAATGATGTGATGTAGCATTGAAGCTTAAGTTTAAGAGCATTAGATATGTTGACAGAAAAAACAAGCTGCAGATAGACAAATGCACAATGACCTTTCAGGTCCCATATTTGATAATGAAACAAAATATAAACCTCAATGTTTTCCCCATACACCTATTTTTAATGATAGCTTTGGGAACAGACGAAGCCAATTGTACTTTCAAGGTTGCTTAGGTCACTCAGAACTACAAGCTCAGACTGACCTCCTTTCCAGGAAACAAATAAACCCAGAAAAGAATACAAAACACTGAAGATCAAAATTGGTTTTTGACACTTATAGCCTGGGAGGTTGGTCAAGGTCACGGCCAAGAAATCACTCAGTTTAGGCTGCAGCATAACTATACATGACCTGGGTTGAGATAGTAACAGATTGACACTCTCAGCTCTGCCATGCATGGAACTACATGAGCAACCACTGTGTGATGATGGTCACCATTTCGAGGGCATTGTTTTTCCACTTCTCCCGTCCCCCAGGTCACTGACGTCATTCTGGTTAACTATTTCACTCTATGATACTAACTAAGTGTTCTACTCCTCAAGAGGCAGGCTATATAATCTGTGTTTCCAGTATGGTACAGAATTGTGGAAATTGCTTAGCTAAAATAAAATTTCTCAGAATGCCTAATCAATTTAAGAAAGTATATCCAAACAGCCCTTTTTCAGTAAGTAAATGATGTCACCTTCATTTACTATAACTTGAAATGAAAGCTACCTTTAATAATATGGAAGGTGGAATATGCTAACAGACAGAAAGGAACAGGGAGTAGAGGAAAGGAAAATAACTTTATGGAGTAATTATGGAAGAGACTAAATGACCGTTTTCAAGAAGTGAAATTAATAATAATTATTTGAGGGATTCACATATTACATTCTTACATTACATAAAGATAATCATAGAATGTAAAATTATTTTTAAATTCCCTTTTTGATATAGTTTAATTACATATAAATATTGATGGATGGTGGCTTTATGCTACATAAATTCTTTAATATAAATTTCAACACTAAATTTATTTATCCACAATTCATTTGTAGAGGCTTGTATGCTGCTGTGATACTGGAAAATGTGCCAGTAGTATTACAAATACCAGCACGGTCACTCAGAGGCACAGGTTTCAGCAGAGCTTCCAGACTAGCACATACTAGGGACAAGGAAGAAGTGGTCTGCTTTTAAAATATTAGCCCCTCCAAGCCTCATGAAGAGCATAAGAACATTGTCTGATATCTTGCCAGAAGATAAAAGGCATTCCAACATGACCAGGGAAGAGATATATCCTCAATGGAGTCAACCCTAATGACAGGCAAGGGGCAAATCATTCAGGATGTCTGTGCGCTGGTATAGCTTGTGGTAGTCAGATGATTTTATGTCCTTGGGGGTGTGGCTGTCTTAAAAGCAGGTAACCTGATGCCCATTTTTCTGTCTCTCCTCCTTCACCTTTCTTGTCTACTGGCTATTCCCTGAACTTCTGGGTCCCTGCCATGTTTCCGCAGACCTTGCATCCACGTGAATCTTCACTCACTAGCTGTGATCATCCTTTATTCTGCTTCATTGCGAGTAGCTTGTGAATCTGAAGTAGGACTTATGGATTAATATGGGATGTATGGGATTCACTTGGACTGAGCTGAGGCATTTTATTGATATATAATTGCTTCTTCATATAAAGCTCTTTCTTATGCATATATGGGTCACTTGATTTGTTTCTCTAATCAACCTGGCCTAACACAGCATAACTCAAAGTGAGAAGAAATAGCTTTAAATATCCATTAATAATTTCAACATGGATGTATGAAGTATGAACTTGGAAAATTAAAACTAATCCAAGATGAAATAGAATGCATAAAGATCAATATTCTAGACTTCAACAAGTAAAAATGGACTGGGATAGGCCATTTTAATCAAATAATAATAAAGCTACTATTCTGCGGATGACTAATGAAAGATAAAATATACTATATTCTTCATGAACATCATTAAAAAGAACATTTCAGGTTTCCAAAGTAACATATTGTCATTAATAGGATAATATTCCTACAAGAAAGTCTATTTATTATTATGACTAGTATTCAAATTTATGCACTAGTTAGTAATGCCAAATGAGGAAACTGAAAAATTTTACTAGCTTCTATAGTATGAAATTGATCAAACTTGCAATCAGGATGCATTAATAATTATTGGTAATTGAAATGGAAAATTTGGAAACAAAAAGGAAGACATAAACTTCAACTCAAACTCACTTGCATCCATTGGTTCTGGCTCATGGTAATCCTATAGGATAGATTAGAACTGCGTATGAAGCTTTTAGAGACCTTGACTCTTTGTAGTTAAGGTCACGCTCAGGAAGTGTCAATTGTTTTCTGACCATGCAATTAGCCATGCAACTTGCAACCAAAAAGTTAAAAACGAAAAAGAATGATTAATAGCAGGGAAATAAGGCCTTAGTGATCATGGAACCAATGCTGTTTTTGAAAAACTGATAGATTATTAATTTTTGGAGAATAAAATGAAGTTGTCAAGGACTTTGTCTTGCCTGGATCCACAATTAATACTCATGTAGGCAGCATTCAAGAAATCAAACGATGGATTGCATTAGGTAAATATTCTGCACAAGACCTTTTTATAGAATTGAAAAGCAAGGGAGATACTTTGAAGAATAAGTTGCACCTGACTCAAGCCATGCTATTTTCAGTTGCCTCATATGGATGTGAAAGTTGGACATTAGATAGCGGAAACCACAGGAAATTCAATGCAGGTGAATTATGATGCTGGGGAATAATAATAAAAAGTATCACACACTCCCAAAGGAATAGACAAATCTGCCCTGGAAGAAGCACAGCCAGAATGGTCCTTAGAGACATAAACTTTGACCATGTTGTCAGGAGAGGTCAGTCCCTGGAAAAGGACATCATGCTTGCTAAAGTAGATGGCAATAAAAAGAGGAAAACCATCAATGAGATGGATTGATACACTGACAGCAGCGATGACCTCAAGCGTAGGAACAATTGTGACAAGTGTTGGAATTGTTTTGTTCTGTTGTACATAGAGATGCTGTGAGTTGGCACCAATTTGAAGATAATTAACAATAGCAAATTGTTGATTGATCTTCAATTGATATCAATGAACAACAACAAGTAAAATTTTACTTAAGATCATCCAATTACAGTAACAGCAGCACAATCACATGGAACTTCCAGAAGTGCAGGACCAGATTTTAAAGAAGACATAGAACAAGGGGTATCATTGCTGATGTCAGATGGATCTTGATTTAAAGCAGAGAGTACCAGAAAGATGTTTACTTGTATTCCATTGATTGTGCAGAGTTGTTTGCCTATGTGGACTATGATAAACTATGGAAAACCTTGAGAATAATGGGAATTCTTGAACACTTCATTGTGTTCATTCAAAACTTGTGCTCATTTACTTGTTCGCATGTATCAAGAGAAGGTTGTGAGAACAGAACAAGGGGCTACTGCAGGGGTGTACTGCAGGATTGTATCTTATCCCCATACTCGTTTAATCTGTATGCTGAGTAATTAATCAGAGAAACTAGGTAATATGAAGAATTGTGCTGCATCAGGATTGAAGGAAGGCTTATTAACAACCTAAGATATGCAGATGACAAAACACAGTGATTAATAAAACTGAGGAGGAATTGAAGCTCATGGTGATGAGATCAAGGATTATAGCCTTCAGTATGGATTACAACTCAATGTAAGAAGGACCAAATTCCTCACATCTGGACCAATAGGTAACATCATGATTAATAGAGCAAAGATTGAAGTTATCCAGAATTATGTCTTGCTTGTATCCTCAATTAAGTAGCAGCCAAGAGATCACAATCTTTAAGGCATTAAGTAAATCTGTTACCCATGACCTCTTTAGAGTATGAAAGAGCAACTAAGGTGAGCCGGACCCAACCCATGGTATTTTCTATCGCATCATATGCATATGAGAGTTGGATATTGAATAAGGAAGACCGTTGAAGAATTGATGAACTTGAATTGCGGTGCTGCAGAAAAAATACTGGAAATAACATGGATTGCCAAATAAAGTCAGAATGTTCGTTAGAGGCAAGGATGGCAAGACTACTGTCTTACATCCTTTGAACATATGGTCAAGAGTCCAATCCCTGGAGAAGGACATCATGTTTGGTAAAGTGGAGGGGCAGCAAAAAAGATGAAGGTCTTCTATGAGATGGACTGACGCTGTGGCTCCATCAATGGGCAGAAGTAGAGAAAAAATTGTGAGGATGGCACAGGATAATGTAGTGCTTTGTTCTGTTATTTTTTTAATAGAGCCCCTAAGGGTAGGAACAGACTCAATGGCACCTACCAACAACAATGAAAAAATATTGAAAGAAGTAAGCATCTTTGTATCTAAATAATTTGTCATCATTTGACCATTTCAGAAGACAGCATGTGATCAAGAACCAATAGTACTGAAGAAAGCTCAAGGTTGGCTGAAAGTATTGTTGAAAAACAAGACTCTAGGAATTACCATATATACTCGAATATAAGCCGACCCAAGTATAAGCCGAGGTACCTAATTATTGCCTGGGAAACCAGAAAAAAACTGATTAACTCGAGTATAAGCCTAGGGTGGAAAATGCAGAAGCTATTGGTGAGTTTCAATAATCAAAACAAATGAAAATAAAATTACTAAAAATTGAGACATCATTGGGGCAATGTATTTATAAATTTTTTAAAATAAAAAACATAAATAAAAGGACAAGTCATTTAACATTAGTAAACCAGCACAGTAAGTGGAAAATAGAGTCAACAAAAACAATAAGGTATCAACAATGATACCTTAAGAGTACTATTCCCTGAGCTCAATCAGCAACCAAGCTGAAATGTAAAGAGTTAAAATCCTTCAAAACTGGATGCCTCATCGTCATCCATATCCCAATACAGAGCTTCTGCTGGTGTGAGGTCATCATAGACGCTGTCCTCACTGAGATCGCCATCATCACCATCACTGCTGTCATTTTCATACAAAGCACAGCCTTCACTGCCATCCATAGCATTACTAATACCACATTTCTGGAAGGTACGTTGTACCATTTCTTCTGGAATGTGTTCCCATGCATCTCGAACCCAGTTTGCTATTAACTCTATGTCAGGCTTCATGAGATTTCCTCCTTATGTTAGTCGGGCTTGACCAGATGACATCCATTCATGCCACTGACCCGTGTGTAAGACGAACCCCAGTTTTTCAGCACATTTTTTTGTGCTGAAAAACTCAGCTTATACATGACTATATATGGTAATTGAATATTAATGTTCAACAAATGAATGTAATGATGTTCGATAAATGAATGTAATGCTAGAGTTTCCTATTCTTCTATGAAGTTTGGAAGATTTCTCCCTAGCCAGCTGACTGAAATCTGAGCATTCCAAATTAAGATGATACAACAGAATTTGGAGCAGATCAAGCAATGTCATCAATGTTGCAGGCTAGGAAAATTTTGCTGAAGATAAATAAAAAATGATAGTGGCCATATAGCAGTATGTGCCAAAATTGTACATGGGCCAAGAGGCAATTATTGGAACAGAGAAAGAAAAGACTGCGTGGTTTGGAATCAAGAAGTGAGTAGGGTTCACCATGCTTATTCAAACTGCAAATTATCTGAGAAGCTGATTTATATGAAAGCATCATCAAGATTTGTTGTTGTGTTAGGTATTATCGGGTCAGTTCCCACCCAAGGACACTGTATGCATACCGGTATGAAACACTGAATGGTTCTATACCATCTTCACAAGGTTGCTATGCTTGAGCCCATTGCTGCAGCCTCCATGACAATCCATCTCCTTGAGGCCTTTCCTCTATTTCACTTTTCCTCTACTTCACCGAATATGAAGTTCTTCCCTGTGGACTGGAATTTCCTGACAATGTGTCCGAAGTGTGTAGCACAAAGTCCTGCCATCCTTGCCTCCAAGGAGCACTCTGGCTGTACTTCTTTCAAGACAGATCGGTGTGTCCTTTCAGCAGTCCTTGCTACTTCCAATATTGTTCTACAGCACCATGATTAAAATGCATGCATTCATCTTCATTCTTCCTTATTCAAAATCTAACTTTCGCATGCATACGAGGCAATGGGAAATAGCATGGCTTAGGTCAGATGCACTTTAGTCCTCAAAGTGTCATCCTTATTTTTCAATACTCTAAAGGGATCTTCTGCAGCAGATTCACATAATGTGATTCGTCTTTTGAGCTGCTGACTGATTCTTCTATGAAAATTGGTTGTGGATCCAAGCATTTGACATTCTCAACAACTTCAACCCGTTTTCTCCATCTATCATCTGTTGGTCAATTTGTGAGGATTTTGCTCTTCTTTGCATTGAATCACAATCCATAGAGAAGGCTGCAATACTTGATCTTCATCAGCAAGTGCTTCAAGTCCTCCTCACTTTCAACAAGCAATACTGTGTCATCTGCATAGGTTATCAATAAACCTTTATTCAATCTCGATCACATTACTTTCCATATATCCCAGTTCCTCTGATGTCGAGCTCAGCATACAGATTGAATAAGTATGGTGAGAGGATACAACCCTGTTCGACATCTTTCCTGATTTTATATCACCCCTTCTTCTGTTCACACAAGTGCCTTTTGATCCATGTACACGGTCCTAAAGAGCACAATGAAGTGTCCTGAAATTCCCGTTCTTCTCAAGGTTATCTACAGTTCGTTATGGTCTACACACGGTCAGTGTCGTCAATGAAACACACAATTGGATGAAGGCTTATTAATTAACAGCCTATTATGAGAGATGACAAAACCTTGCTTGCTGAAAGCTAGGATTTGAAGTGCTTTCTGATGAAGATCAATGATGGCAGCTTTCATCACAGATTGCAACTCGATGTAAAGAAAACAAAAGTCCTCAAAACCGGACTAATGGAAAACATTATGAAAAAGGAGGAAAGTTTGCACTCAGCAAGGATTTCATGTTGCTCTGTTCCACAACTAATGTTAATGGACATAACAGTTAACAAATCAACAGCCAACAAAACGTAGGATTTGTTCATGTATTACACGTAGAAAATATTCTGTACAACATTTCTATAAAGTGTTGAAGAGTAAGCATGCCACTTTGAGGATTAGGTGTGACTGACCCAAGCCATTGTATTTTCAGTTGCCTAGTATGCATGTGAAAACCATACACTGAATAAGGAGGACTGAAGGAAAATAATGCATTTGAATCAGTGCTGGCGAAGAATGTTGAAAACATCAGAAGCTGCCAGGAGAACAGTCAAGTTTGTCTTGGAAGGAGTAGAGTCACAATGTCCCTAGGAAGAAATGATGGAAAGACTTGTGTTAAGTACTTTGGATATTCTGTGAGACAAGGATAGTGAGTCCCTAGACAAGAAGAGCATGTTTGGCAAAGAGGAGGGGCTTTGGAAAAGGGGAAACCCTCAAGGAGGTGTATGGACAAGGTGACTGCAACGATTGACTTAAATATAGCAGATGTGAAGATGACTGAGTGAGTCCTGTCTTGAGTAGGATCACTTGATGACTTGATGATACTGAACAACAACATATCTTCTACCCTCCTGGATTCATGGGACTGATTGTATGTAATTGATTTTTGTGAACGATTTCTTGAACTGGGCCTTGAAAATGTACATCATAGGACCCTTTAGCTTTTAACTTGATTATCATCTGTAAAGATAGGATCGAGTAAAAACCTCTGAGGACCTAGTAAATGGCAGTCACGGGCTCAAAGAGTTTAGATTTGACACAAGGAAGGAATACACATTTATCACATTAAGTTAGTGTGATTTTAAGTCATTGCTACTTTTGTCATTGGTTCAATAGATTTTATTCTGAATCATAGCAAACCTATAAAGCATAGTATAACTTTCCTATAGGGTTTTCAAGGTTGCAATTATTTTTAAAAGTAATGAATATAGTTACTATAGTTAATGTGTTTTTATATTAGCTATATACATTTGATCATTTTATTGGGGGTCTTCTAGGTCTTATCACAATCCATACATATACCCATTTTGTCCAGCACATTTGTACATATGTTGCCATCATTTTCAAAATATGTTGTTTCTGTTTGAGCTTTTGGTATCAGCTTCTCATTTTTCCCCTCTTTCATCCCTAATGAACCCTTGATAATTTATCCTTTTTTTTCTCATGTCTTGTACTGACCGCTGTCTCCCTTCACTCACTTTTCTGTTGTCTGTCCCCTTGGGAGGGGTTATATCTCAAGGTTGCAATTTTGATAGGAAAAGGTTACCAGATATTTTCTTTTGCAGAGCTCAGGGTAGGTTTGAACCGTCAACATTTTGGTTACCAGGTAAACTCTAAATCATTGATTCACCGCTAGTTCTTTTATAACTACAGCTATTATTTTTCTCTTTTGATAAAAATATGGTAAAGGGAGATTTTATACCTTAAAGGCATGTTCTTCCAGATTATTAATATTGACATCAATTACAAATAGCACACTAAAGCTCAGTGAAAGAGTTTCATCCACTGGAAGCTTGTGGGGATGCCTGATAATAACCTTGGTAAAAAAAATATAGATGTCTTAAAAGAGTTAAGACTGGTTTATAACAGTTCTTAATACAGTTGCAAAAATAATTATAGTAGCTTGAAAAACCATGAACTATATAATAGTAGAAGAGAAAAGGTGAGGAAATATTTCACATCAGTCAAACGTAATCAGCATATTTTTCTTTTATTCATACTTCAATTTATTTTAGGACTGAAACTACTAAAATGAGGGGAAATGTGTTAGAAGAAGGAGAGCAGTAAAACAATATGAAAGGGAGGGGAACAATGCAAAACAGACTAAAGGCATGAGGCTCAGCCTTCCTTTAATCATTTTGTCGTGTTTTTCTTTAGAAAGTTCAGCTTTTCAGATTATTTTCTCAGCTGAGACACAGAAAGGAATTTATACTATGTAATGGGTAATGTCTCCTATCAACCTTTATTATATAGGCTTAACAATATAATAATTGGTTCAATTTTGTTAACCATTTTAAAGGTGTATGTTTGTAACTGCTATGGAGGAAGGAAGATAAAATGCATTTGATCCATAAAATAAGATGACAGTTTTACAATTTTTAGAAACTTAAAAATGGAAAAAATCTGTTAATTACTCATGTAGATAATCAAGAGTTGTTATACATACCTTTGTGAAAATGCATAAAAGAATTGAAATAATATTCAAATGTTTGAGATTCTAATTTTTCATACAGTATTGAAATTGCAAATTACATTAAGGATAATATAAAATATCTACAGCGTTTCTTTTTAGTATGTAAAATGCATGCTGAAAATACATGAAAGTCTATAACAATATGCATGCAAAGAACTTTCAAATTTTATGAATACTATTAGAACCACCAACACTTGTATTACCTTGCAATTTTCACTTTCAAAAGCTGGTAGAATGGTAATATTTTTATTCTTAATTGCATAAAAATTACCTACATTTTGCTGAAATATGTCAAATTTGTTTTATATTATTGCTCCATAAATATTTAATTTAGGTGAAGTCTTTAATGCTTTGATATTTCTGGTCCATTTGGTCATAAGTGTGTTTTGCACATCTTTGAAAGCACAATACTACTTCCTGGAGGGAAGAAGCAAATAGCAATGCCTTTAGACAACAATAGAGGCAGGAATTCCAGGATGGGCTTCATTTCCTTTTTTGGCATGTTTGCAATACAATATGTGATCCCCGCTTCCCTCCCCCACAATCCCTCTCCCTGCAACACACAAACGCAAGCACACACACACACACACACACAGACACGTTGGTATGTAGTTTTAACAGACAGGGTTAACTTCCATTACATTAAGATTCTTTCATGAAACAATCACGCATTTCATCAGAAAGTGTAATCAGCTGCTTATGTACCTATGTTTTCCCCTAAAATGTAAACTCGGAGCTCGGGTGGAGAAGCAGTTTTGAGTCTGGCTAATAACCATCAGGTCAGCCGTTCAAAAGAAACCACCTGCCCCTCTGCAAGAGAAAGGTGGGGTTTCTATTTTCTTCAAGATTTTCAGACTCAGAAATTCACAGCAGAGCTTCCACCCTACCCTATAACATCACTGTGAAGCCAGGTCCACCGGAAGGTAGTGGGTTTGATTTGGTTTTTGGAGAAGTAAGGAACCCACCAGGCACAAAGGATAAGTCCTTCGGCGCTTACCAAAAGGTGAGTTTTTCCAAATCACCGAGACTTTCTGAAAAGAACTGGCCTGGTGATCTGCTTCTGTAAAGAGCGCAGCCATGAAGCTGATAGGACAGGTCAGTGCTGCCATATGGGATTGCTTTGGGTCAGAACCCACTCCATAGCACCCAGCAACAACAGAATAGTAATGTGAATTCTAATATGCATTTGAATCCCTAACACCTTCCCCAGTGAGTGGCCCATGTCTATCCCACTGCTGTGGCTTCTACAGAGCAGACTGCTCCTTACGGTTTCCAAGATTGTAAATTGCATAGAGACAGTTACCTTCATTTTCCACCCAAGGAGCCGCTAGGGGATTTGAACCACTGACTTTGCATTTAGCAGCTGGTACTTAGACCACCAGGGCTACTACTCAGCCTTAATAAATATATGAAATTAAATATAAATGATAATAAATATATTAAGTAATTTATTTGTTAATGTAGCCTGTGTAATTGAGGCCCAAATATTGTCTCTTTAATATTAAACTTAACAAAAATTTAGTGATTGTGTACTATGTGCTTGTGAGTGTGTGTTCTTTTAGCCTGGGATTCTTCACATCAACTTGTTTTTCCACCTATAAAGATATTCATTTACCATGCTTTAATTGAAGCATGTTGTGTATTTTAAATGTCATATAAATATATGATCTGCTCACTTTTACATTTGTATTCTTTTCTGCACTTTAGAGAAAATGCCCTTACCATTTTCTTTCATTCTTTCACTGTGATATTTTTGTCGGAGAGAAAATTAATTGAAATACAGAATAAAAGAGCTAAAGAAAACAAGTGAATTACCGTGAGTCCCTCAGGTTCTTCCCATTTGGACCAAAGTGATTTCCGTGGATGAGTAAGAGCCACTTACTGTGGCTGCACCTCTTGGCAAGGGCTGTCTTTACTTAAAGAATTTCTCAAGAACAACAAACTCTTCTTGTAGGTGGTGAATTCCAGAGAAGAAATAAGGCAAATTCCCTCTTTCCTCCTCCTCCTCCTATTCCAAATAGCCAAACATAAGAAACCAAGAGTTGCTGTATAAAGAAGAAAAAATGAAGGACTAGCTGCAATATCGAATAGGTGTTCAGAAGTAAGCTTCTGAAAAAAAAATGCCGGATAAGAAATAGCAAGGTTTAGTAAAAGGCCTTGATATCCTTAGAAAGTAGGAAGAAGCTACATATTTTGCTCCAGTAGATGAAATTGGATTTGGTGGGATTAAGTGGATATTTAAAGGAGAGTTACTAGTTGCCAGAAGAGAGCAGTCCGTGGAGAAGGACATCCTGCTTGGTAAAGTGGAGGGGCAGCAAAAAGAAGAAGGCCCTCAGGGACATGGATGGACCCAGGGCTGCAACAGTAATAATTGTGAAGATGCCCCGGGGCTGGGAGGTGTTTCATTTTATTGTACATCGGGTCACTGAGTTGGAACTGCCTTGATGACACCGAAGAACAAACACAGATCTGGGCAGTAATGCAGTCACACCACACAGTCAGCGATTCAAAGCCGACAGTCGATCTGTGGGAGAAAGACATGGTTTTCTACTTTTTAAAAATCATTTTAATCAGGCTCATACAACTCGTATCACAAGCCATCAATTATGTAAAGCACATTTGTACATTCATTGCCCTCATCATTCTCAAAACATTTGCTCTCCACTTAAGCCCCTGACATCAGGTCCTCATTTTTTTCCCATCCCCCATGCTCCCCCTCCCTCATGAACCCTTGATAATTTATAAATTATTATTTTGTCATATCTTGCCCTGTCCGAAGTCTCCCTTCACCCACTTTTCTCTTGTCTGTCCCCCAGGGAGGAGGTCACATGTAGATCCTTGTAATTGGGTCCCCTTTTTCAATGCACCTTCGCTCTAAGATCCCAGTATCGCCACTCACACCACTGGTCCTGAAGGGATCATCCGCCCTGGATTCCCTGTGTTTCCAGTTCCTATCTGTACCAGAGTACATCCTCTGGTTTAGCCAGATTTGCAAGGGAGAATTCGGATCATGATAGTGGGGGTGGGGCGGTTGGAAGCATTTAGGAACTAGAGGAAAATTGTATTTTTCATTGTTGCTACATCGCACCCTGACTGATTTGTCTCCTCCCTGAGACCACTCTGCCAGGGCATCTCCAGTGGCCTACAAATGGGTTTTGGGTCTCCACTCCACACTGCTGCCCTCATTCACTATGGTAAAATTTTTTGTTCTGATGATGCCTAATACCTGATCCCTCTGATACCTCGTGATCGCACAGGCTGGTGTGCTTCCTCCATCTGAGCATTGTTGCTTCTGAACTAGAAGGTCGCTTGTTTACCTTCAAGCCTTTAAGACCCCAGACGCTATATCTCTTGATAGCCGGGCACAATCCTCTTTCTTTGCCACTTTTGCTTATGCACCCATTTGTCTTCAGTAGTCCTATTGTGGAGGCGAGCACACAATGATATGATTTTTCTTTCTTTGATGCCTGATAACTGATCCCTTTGGCACCTCATGATCACACAGGCTGGTGTGTTCTTCCATGTGTGCTTTGTTGCTTCTGAGATAGATGGCCGATTGTTTACCTTTAAGTTTTTAAGACCCCAGATGCTATATCTTTTGATAGCCGGGCACCATCAGCTTTCTTCACCACATTTGCTTTATTCACCTGCTCTGTCTTTAGCGGTTGTGTGGCGAAGGTGAGCATCATAGAATGCCAATTTAATAGAAGAAAGTATTCTTGCATTGAGGGAGTATTTGAGTGGAGGCCTAATGTCCTTCTGCTACCTTAATAGTAAACCTATAAATATATGCACATAGATATATTTCCCCATCTCATACATAAATATATTTGCATATATACATGTCTTTAACTATATCTCTATAAATGCCCTTTGCCTCCCATCTCTTTCCTCTATTTCCTTTGACCTTCCTCCTGTCCCATGATCATGTTCAGTCCCCACCAGAGTTTCAGCAATTCTTCTTGGTTACATTACCCTTGATCATGCCCTACCAGGCCTCCCACATAAAATTTGGATCACTTGTTGTTCCATTGTCCCTGGGTTTGTTAGCACCACTTCCTTAGCCCCACCTCTCCCATACCCCCCCCCCCCCGGGAACTGTCAGTTTCCTTGTTTTCTCCTCCAGATTGTTCATCCAGCCTATTTTGTCTCAGAAACTAACAGGGGCAGTTCTACTCTGTCTTATAAGGTTGCTATGTGTTAGAATTGACTCCATGGTAGTGAATTTGTTTTTTGTTGTTGTTGTTTGAAGAACAACAATGGCTGCCAGCGTGATACCATGCAGCAGGCATTGGTGATTCCCTTGCTTCTGTGTGTCATTTGTCAGCCTACTTTGTTAGGTTCGTGTAGGATTTAGTAATGACCTAGATAGTGCACAGTCCATTGCTGTTAGCATACAGTAACATCTTCATTACACCTTTTTTATCCGACTGGTAGTCTGATGTCATAGAGAACCCTGAATAAACTCAAAACCCTGTATTTGAAGGCTAACATTTTAATTTTTCATTTGAATTTTTTATTCTTACATTGAAAGTCTCTAAAAGATCAACTTTATTAGTAAAAGGTTGGTAGCTGGGACAAGCAGAGAGGGCATTAGGTGGTGTAGTGATAGAATGTTTATCTTCTATGGAGAGGACCCTGGTTTGACTCTCATCCAGTGCCACTAATGCACAGATATCTCTCAGTGGAGGTTACACGTTGGTACTACTTGGAAGAAATACTTTGAGAGCTTTCCAAGTAAAACAAAGAAGAACAATCTGGTGATGTACTTGTAGAAAACTACCAATGAAAACCCTACAAATCACAGACATTACTCCCCCACTGATTATGAGACATGCTCAGTACTGGGCATTATGCCGGAGTTCTGTGCATGTGGTTTCCAAGAGTCTGGGTCAACTCAGCAGCAGCTGACAACAACAACAACAACAACAACAAGCCTTTTTGTAACATTTGCATCCCACGTTTTTTGGTTTGTTGTGGCTGTGATTATTATGTAGCTATGCAAGGAGCTGGATTATGTGGATAAAAACATGGCAACAGGATTAAAGAAGAGCCATTAGCAATTTGTGATAATCAGATGGCACAGCCTTGCTTGCTGAAAGCAAAGAGGAATTAAACTTTTTTTTTTTTGAGGAATTAAACATTTACTGATGAACATCAAAGGCTTCGGTATGTCTTGTACGTTGAGAAAAGAAAAACAAATGTCTTTACAACTGGACCAATTATTGACGTCCTATCATCTGGTAAAATGACTGAAGCTGTCAATGATTTCATTTTACCTGGATCAATAGTAAAGGCCCAATTGCAGCAGCAATCAAGAAATCTAATGATGTATTGCATTTGGGAATCTGTTGAAATGAACCATCTGACTCAGAGGAAGGAAAGCCAGATGATTTGTAAAAGCGAGGATAGTGGCTCCTCATCTCACTTCCTTTGGAAATGTCCATAAGGACTGGTGCTTGGGCAAGGACATCGTGTTTGTTTAAACAGGGGTTCAGCGAATGGAGGAAGACGTTCAATAAGATGGCTTGGGACGAAAGCTGTTAAAATGGATTCAAACAGAAATGAATATGAGTGTGGCACAGCACAGGGTAATATGTCCTTCTGTAAAACCTGGAGCCACTCCAACATGAAGCCTACTTGGGATGATCTATGAACAATAACAAATATCGATACTAGAAGTTGCCATCCTCTTGAAAAATATATTTTTATTGGAAAGAGTCAATTAAAAAGTGCAATTGTAAGAAATTACATGACATGAATTCTTATCTTCCAACATAGGAATTTGGGGAATAATATACAGTAAAGAGAAACTATAATATAGGAATATCTACGAGTCCTGGATGGGACACAGGGACCAGACAATTCTGACTTCCATATATGAAAATTACAAATTGGAAATGGACAAGACCTTGTTTATCCTGAACATGTTGCTGTTCAGTGCCCTCCAGTTGCTCAAGACTCATAGTAGGGCTACGCGCAAGAGAGCAAAAATACAGCCCTTCGACTTACTAGCTACATGATATTGACAAAGATCTAAGATTCTTGAAGCTGCATCCACCAATTGTTTGTCAGTTTGTCCTACTTTGGTGGCTTGTGTATTGCTGTGATGCTGGAAGTTACTCCAATGGTGACTTTAAATACCAGCATGGTTGCCCAAAGCGAACCGATTTCAGCAGAGTTTTCATACAAGAAACAGACTAGGATGAAGGAATATACTGCCAATTTCAGAGGAAACAGCAACTAAAAACCGATGGGCAGCATAGAAACGTCATAAATAGCATCAGAACTGAAAAACTCATAAATAGCAGCAGAACATTGTTAGACAAAGTCCCAAACAATGAACCCCTCGGGCTGGGAAGCACTAAAAAATGACAGAAGAAGATCTGTCTTCTAAGAGTAGAATGGAGCACAGTAACACGGGTCTCGGAAATCCTGCAGGATTTGCCTTAGGGACCTTCGTTTGATGATGGAGCACAATTCAAGTAAGCAAACAAAAACAGAAAACAGCTGATATTAAAAATTAGAAATTGGAATGTAGAAAACACGAATCTAGGAAAATTAGAAGTTGTCAAAATGAAATGAAATGCATAAAGATTGATATTCTAGACATAAGCGAGCTGAAATGGATTGGTGCGAACCATTCTTAATCAGACAATCATATAGTTTACTCTACAAGGAATGACAAACTCAAAAGTAATGGCATCACTTTCATCAAAAAAGAAATAATAAGATCCATCGTGAAGTACAATGCTGTCTGTAATGGGGAAATATCGTCCACTCCCATACAAGGAAGCTAGTCAATAAAACTGTTATTAAAATTTATGTACCGACTACAAAAGCTTTTTTTGTTAGGTCCTATTGAGTTAGTTCTAACCTATAGCAACCCTATACACAACAGGATAAAGCAGGTCCTCACTCTAGGTCATCTCAGAATTGTTCCTATGCTCATGTCTCTTATCATAGCCACTGTGTCAATCCATTCCCTTGAAGGCCTTCCTCTTTTTCTCTGCCTCTTATTTTACCAAGCATGATGTCATGCTTTATGCACTGATCTCTTCTGACAGTCCAAAGTATGTAAGCTGAATGAAACCTCATCATCCTTGCCTCTAGGAAGCACTCTGGTCTTACTTCAGTAGAGAAGAGATGATAGAAAAGCTCAATGTTAGCAATTAAAACAAGACCAGAGGCCACTGTGCCACAAACCATAAATTGCTCATATGCAAGTTCATGTTGAAGCTGAAGAAACCTGAAATGAATTCATGAGAGCCCAAATTCTGCCTTTAGTCTATCCCACCTGAATTCTGAGAACATCTCAAAAGCAGACTTACTGCGTTGAATACTAGTGACAGAAGAATGTGAAGAATGGTGGTTGGACAACAAGAACATTATATCAGAAGAAAACGGAAGGTTATTGAAACACAGAAAATAAAGAAAAGATCAAAGTGGATGTCAGAAGAATCTGTATGCTGAGCAAATAGAGAAGCTGGAGTATATGAACCGGAACAAGGCAACAGGATTATTGTTGCGGTTGTGAGATGCCATCGAATTGGCACCCCCCGGTTTCAACCCAAGCACAGCAAAAGAGATCACTATGCTATCTCACAGTCGTTTCTTTGTCTGTGTCCATTGATGCAGCCATTGTGTCAATCTATCTAGTCGAGGGCCTTCTTTTTTGTTGTTCTTCTACTTTTACAAACACAATGTCCTTCTCCAGGAACTACTCTCTCCAAGACTCCTTTTCCAAGGACTTGTTTCCAGCATCACAGGAACACTTGAGCCACCACAATATGACAAACTGACGGACAAGTGGTGGATGACACAATCGTTCTTGCTAAAAGTGCGGAGGACTTGAAATACATGTGGATATTGATCAAGGATTGCAACCTTCAATGTAGATTACCATTCAATTCCCCACAACTGGATCAATAGGCAAAATCATGATAAATGTATAAAATATGGGAGTGGTCAAGAATTTTGTCTTGCTTGGATCCCAAATCAATGTTCCTGGAAGTAGCAGTCAAGAGCTCAAATGATGCACTGCACTGAGTAAATCTGCTGCACAGACCTCTTTAAAATGTTGAAAACCAAGGATGCTGGTTTGTCTGCCATAAGTCAAGGTATTTCCAGATGCTTCATATGCCAGTGAACGTGCAACATCGAGTATTAAGAACAAAGAATAATCAATTCATTTGAATTATGGTGATGCTCAACAATATTGAAAAGCCTGGACTGCCAAAAGAACAAAGAAATCTGTCTTCAAAAAAAACACCACCAGAATGTGATAATGCATCTCTTGTATTTTGGATCTTCTGTCAGGAGAGACCTGCTTCTGGAGGTCATCATGGTCAGTAAAGTGGAGGAGCAGGGGAACAAAGGAAGGACCTGGTCAGGATTGATTGACACTGTGGCTGCAATCATGGGCTCAAACATAAGAACAATTCTAAGAATGGTTCAGGAGTGGGAGGCGTTTCGTAGGGCCACTGTGACTTCAAGGCTGCTAACAGCAATACTTCTAACACTCCTTTATCATCGTGTCCTACTGTGGTGAGTTGTGTGTTATTGTGATGGCAGATGCAATATCTCAGGTATTCCGACTACCAGCAGGGTGACCCAAGTGAACACATTTCAGCTGGCCTTGCAGGGTAAAGCTTGATGAAACAGGAATAGCCCGAGGCATTAGCAATGGTAAACATTGTGACTATCTTAGGGACATTCTCAGATGTTATTGCAGAAGAGGAATACCTCCGATAGGAAAGCGCTCAGAATCATACAATTCAATCAGCATCATCCCTCACCTTTTTACCCAGACTCATTGGAAAAGGAACATCATTTGGTGGGAGTAAGAAAGGCTAGAGCTACAAGAACAATACTAAATCCTTCATCACATGGCAGAATGGCCTCCATGGAGAGGAGTTCATGATAATAGCAGTTATTGCCCTTGCTAATGTCTGACAATACGCCTTTGTTCGCATCGTACCCAAAGTCGTTGGTAGTGACCCCGAAGCAACTGCAATTCATAGCAACCTTGTGTGCCACAAACCCGGACACAGCCTGGTGCTGCCCCATCCTCACAATTACAAGTGTGTTTGAGTCCCTTATTGCGGCTATTGGGCCAGTCCATCTCACCGAGGGCCTGCCAAAGCTTTGTGAAGTTCTACTTGTCAACCATGCTGCTCTCCACTGACAGTGGATCGCTCGCTCCTTGACGTGTGTCTAAAACAAGTGAATCAGACAATATTCTGTTGTAGTCTATAAGGTTTTTCTTTGGATTAAATTTTGGTATAGGTCTCAACCCTTCTTCTTGGTCTGGTATAGTCTGGAAACTCTGCTGAAAGATCTCTGCTGGAGCCTGCTGATATCGGAAATAGCAACATAGCTTCCCAAATCCTCACAATGTGGAAGCCATTGACAAACTGACCGATGGGCGCTGTGTTACAAATGTTAGGGTTTATTTACTTTCTGTTTGTAACCATCAAACAATGTGTTCGCATACTACATATACCACGTTCTGAACATATATTTTTGAGACTAGGTATTGAATTATATTGAATGAGTTTAATTGGATGATAACACTGCGAGCTTGAAAGAGGAAGGTAACACTCTGAAATACACAGGGAATATTATATGCCATGAAAGGATAGTCAACAACAATATTAACTAACAATGAAGTCATTATTTAGGAGAATCTGTAAGTGACTGTAAATTAAAACATAAAAATAAGTGCACAAAGGACCGAAACCTAAGCTATCAATGGGTGGGATAAGCCTTCCCCTGGAATGCCCTCATACCATTTTCATAGATTAATATGAGGCCTATTGCATCATCTGAAGAAAATCTATAGAAACCCGACTGACTGGCAATGACCTTTAGTTACACTCTTTTTGAAAAATTAAATAAATAAAGACATCTCTGTTGTAAGGCTCTGTGAGGTTATACATCAAAGAAACTTTGTGATTCTGAAAAAATAAAACAAACTACTCACCCCCTGTTTACAGGTTTGACTTTTATCTTATTAGAATTCTGAAAAGAGTAATTTCTCTTGATCGTTGTTAGCTTTCAAAAAGAGATGCCGTGCAAAGTGCAATCAAATAACTTGTATGGCATGCATATGTTATCAGGAAATGTAATTCCACACTAAAAGGTTCACAATGTTGTTGACACCTTGATGTCTTTGTTCTGGCTTTAGGTCTCCCCCTTGATAAATTGAAAAACTCCCTTATTCAGTGAGCTCCATGCATCCGAATTCCTTGACGCGCATCACTGCACAGAATAAACATTCAGTGGAGTCTCCACTTTCCTCAGTCTTTCCTTCGTTTGCCTGGATGCCCTGAAGATGTTACCCAGCAGGTGTTTTAAAACAGCGCACCAAACACTCTAGATAGTTATTTTGGCAACATAATCATGATGCAGTATCAAATTTGATCTTGTCCATTGTTCACGTCTGGTCCTGTAATTGTTTTCTTGTAGAAATTTGGGGCCAGAGAAAATGTAGCAGAGTAAAGCTTAAAGAGACAGCATGCCTTTCGTAAATTCATCCCTTGAGCTTTAACAAGTTCCTCAACTTTCTGTTTCCTTAGCATTCTGAATTTCCTTGATCTGTAGTACTGATCACTCTGCATGGCTGGTGCTTGTCACACATTTAATTATCAGCTCCTTAATAACACTTGAGTATTTTTTATTTTCTTTGCACTCATTACCTAGACATAAGTGCTTAATAATACTTATCAAATAACCGAGTGAATTTATAAAAGATTAAAAAGTGTGTCGCATAATTTCCCCCACCTAACAGTCAATAGTTTTCTTTTAAATCATTTAACAGAACATTTGTGAGAAGACATGTCTTAAAACTGTATTAGTAAATGACTAAAATGAATACTGCTGGTGCAGTACGTTATCACTGGGCTGCTACATGGGAGGTCATTGGTTCGAAACCAAGAGCTGCTTCTTGAAGAAGGATGTGGCTGCCAGCTTCTATAAAAATTGTCATTTTTCTCAGATGTTTACAACAGAATGAAACACTGTCTGGTCCTGTGGTATTCTCACAACTATGGTTATGCATAAGCCTATTGCTGCAGGGGCCACATCAATTCATCCTCTTGAAGGTCATTCTGGGTTTTTAGTTCTTTATTTTTTTCACTAAACTCTCCAAGCATGACAACCTAACCTCTTCTATTGCTTGCTATGATTCCTAGACTGCCTGCATGGCCATGATGAGCTTAAATCAACACATGAATGAAACGATTTTCAAAAGGAAGAACTGAAGAAAAACTGCGCAAGACATTCAAACAATTTTGAATAAAAAAATTAACCCAAGCGTTTAACACATCAATTTTATACCTTGAAAATTCCAATGACCCAAGTCCATCAGATTCCAGGAATGCTATGAATTTTGATATTGCAAATCACAGTAAAAATCGTGGAATTTTGTTTTTAGGGAATGATTAAATATTAGAACTAGGTTCTTTCTAGGTCATCATCTAGCCCTGCTTTTCAGTTTATATGTGAGGATGTGGGCTTTCAGATAAAGGTAGCATTTTGCAAAAAAAATAACACTTTGACAGAGAAAAGTAAAATCAGAATGCTTAGTTTTCAAGTATTAAATACTAGAGAAATATTATCTTTATAAGATTTTATATTGTTAGGGGCTGTTCAGTTGGTTCTAGTTTATAACAGCCCGTTGTAACTAGAACCAATCAATGCTCAGTCCTGTGCCATCTTCACCATCATGCTTTGGTTCCAGTCACTGTGTCAGTGCATCCCATCGAGGGCTTTGTATTTCTTGCTGACCATGTACTGTGTCCAACATTATGTTCTTCTCTTGGGACTGATCCTTCTCCAGAACATCTCCCAATAGGTGAGATAAAATATTGCTATCTTTGTTTCTAACAAGCATTCTAACTATACTAATTCCAACACAGATCTGCTCATTGCTCTGGAACTCCATTCTATATTTAATGCTTTACCAATGACACCATTCAGCGACATCCGTTATCCTCCCATCTTCTTTTTTCATACGCAGCGCAAATAATCAGGGAAGCTGAATGATGTGAAGAAGGGTATGGCATCAGGATCAGAGGAAGGTTGATTAAAAACCTGTGGTGTGCGGATTAAAACACCTTGCTTTCTGAAAGACAAGAGGAGTTGAAGCCCTGAGGAGATCATAAATTGTAGCCTGCAGTATGGATCACAACTCAGTGTCAGGGAGATCAACATCCTCACAACTGCATTCCCTGTGTTGCGAGCTCTTATCTGTACTAGTGTACATGCTTTGGTCTAGGCAGTTTTAAAAGGTAAAATTGAATTGGGGTCATGGCAGTGTGTGTGCTACTGGAGGGGGGGTGGTTGTCGGGGGTCAGGGGTTGGAAGCATTAAAGAACTAGGGGAAAGTTGTATGCTTTGTCAGTGCTATGTTGCACCACGACTGACTTGTCTCCTCCTTTGATCCTTCTGTGAGGAGATGTCCAAAATTGTATAAAGATGGGTTTTGAGTCTCCACTCTGCCCTCTGTGTCATTTACATCGATACGATTGATTGTTCTAGCTCGTTGATGCCTGATATCTGATTCCATCAAAATCTCATGATAACACAGGCTGATGTGCTTTCTCCATGTGGGCTTTGTAGCTGTTGCTCCTCTAGATGGCGGTTTGTTTACCTTCAAGCCTTTAAGACCCTAGATTCTATATCTTTTGATAGCTGGGCACCATCAGCTTTCTTCACCACATTTGCTTATGCACCTATTTTGTCTTCAGGGATCCTGTCAGGAAGGTGAGCATCACAGAATGCCAAGTTATTAGAACAAAGTGTTCTTGTGTTGTGAGAGTACTTGAGCAGAGGTCCAATGTCCATCTGCAACCTTAATACTTAACATATAAATATATGTACACAGATCTATTTCCTTATTGCTATATATAAAGCTATTTATATATGCACATGCCTGCATTTATACTTCTATAAATTTTCTTTGCCTCCTAGTTCTTTTCTCTATTTCCTTTTCCTTTCCTCCTGTCCCACTATCATGTTCCACTTTCATTTGGATTTCATAAATTCCTCTTGGCTACATTGCACTTGATCAAGCCCTACCAGGCATCCTATGCCTTCCTTGCCATCAATTTTAGATCACTTTTTGTTTCCTTGTCCCTGGGTTTGCTGACTCCCCTCTTCATGTACTCTGCTTCCCCCTCTCCCATGTCCTCCAACTTCAATCCCCCGAAACTATCAGTCCTGTTGTTTTCTACTCAGAATTTTTATTCCGTATATATTATCCAGATAAAGATTCAAAATCAATAACAAACACACGCAAAAAAAAAAAAAACCCCAACAGCAACAACAAAGAGAGGCCTCTAAATAGTTCCAGGTCTGCCTGTTGACCTTTGTGAGTTTTATTCCATCTGATGAGGAGCTACACCCTATCCCTGAAGTCTATTTTTGGGATTCCTCAGAGATTTCATTGCTTGCTCCCATGATGCCCTGTTGCATGCCCTTCATATTTTTTCCTGGTGTGTAGCATATTTTGTACATGTTTCTTTCTTTTCTTTCTTTGTAATTGCATCTTTTGTGTTAGTCAGTAAAAATTGGGGGGTGAGGGGTAGAGTGATTTCTTCTTGGAAACAAATAGTATGTACATTTGTTGAAAATAGGCACTTTCAACATTTAGAGGTTCCAGGAAATTATAAGTATTCGTTAGTGGACAAAATACAA
The DNA here is from genome assembly GCF_050624435.1 of Tenrec ecaudatus. NCBI lineage: Eukaryota > Metazoa > Chordata > Mammalia > Afrosoricida > Tenrecidae > Tenrec > Tenrec ecaudatus. Next base: position 204,106,579 of record NC_134532.1, read on the forward strand.
ATCTATTTCTTACATAATACATATGGCTAAGAAGATGGTTTCCCAGGGAAAGATTTTTTTTATCCTTTCTAATTGTTATGTTCAACTTATCTATACTATTTCCATCATAAGAAAACTTTTAATTTTCTTCAATAATATAAGGATAGAATCTGAAAGGACCTTAGTGATCTTAGATATTTATGTATATCCATCTCATTTTCTTCTTTCCCATGGTAATTAGTGGTTGCCATAACATAAACCTATGTACAAAAGGTCAGTCTCTCTCTCTCACACACGCACACATGCATGCACAAAATGCAAAAAAAATTATCAAAGGTGTGGAAAGGAACAAAATATATTGTAAATGAAATTATGTTCATTGTTTGGATTGTATATCACAGGACACCAAGAAAACTAGAGTCAATGCCATCATTTTCCTTATGTAAAAGATGAAAAAGATCAGCAATCCTCAGTGGACACAATGATTCTCCAACAGCAGATTTGAAATACTATGTAACAGAGAGAATAAAATCATGTAACTAACAGTCTAACATCATATCTATAGTGCTTCCGTGGACAAGCTGCATGTGGGATAATGAGTTTCATTAATTCTTTCAACAAGTTATATAATCACTTTTGATTTTTGCTTGTGTTTCAGGACTCTAGAACCAGAACATTTGCTTGTTTTAATTTGTAGAACACAGAATACTAAAAAAAATTTAAAGTAAAAGTTCTGTTTTAGAGTAAGTACATGCAATTCTATTGAGTTGAAGTCCAAGGAAAAATTATTGGAAGGAGAAAATAGTTGAGTACAGGATCAAAGTAGAACATTTATTTCTAAGTTGATTAAGAAACATGAAAGGAATTTGGAGGAAAATGAAGAGAAGAAAATGAACTCCTGACTAAAAAGTGTACTAACTCCCAAACACAGATGCCTCCCATAGTATGGAGTACTTATTTGAAAAGGAAGCCCAGGTTTAATGTGCCACGATAATGAGGTTCGCATCTAGGTTTTGGAAATGGGGTGCTATTAAATGCTGTTAAGCACAGGAGAAATAAGCTCAGCTATCTATTTTAGAAAATCAGTCACTTCTACACATGCACTTTATGCTTAAGCTGTTTCTTCCCTCCTCAACCATTTAATGATCCATGAGACATAATACCCATTGACATTTTCCACGCTTGGGGTTTAGCAGGTAACTGCTAGCCCAATTATAGTGCATGCTACCACCAGAATGGGGTCTTTTTCTTTTTTAATCATTTTATTGGGGGCTCATACAACTCATCACAATCCATACACCCATTCATTGTGTCAAGAAATTCTGTACATTTGTTGCCATCATCATTCTCAAAACATTTGCTTTCTACTTGAGCCCTTTGGTTTAAATAGAAGAATGGGCTTAATAGCAATGTGTTTTGATTTTTGGTATGAAAGTATAAAACATGGAAATCTTACCTTGATTGAGGACACTTTCTTGAGACAAAAAATTTTAAGTGGCCATGTGAAGGATTAGTAGAAGTTAGTTAGGTAAAGCGAGGGCAGTAGAAAATAGAAATGACAAACCATGGCATTTTAAAGAATCCCAGGAAAATCCAGTATGGCTGGGGAGGAGACAATGAGGAGTTGTTTGCGGTAATACTGGGGTGTAGCAGAGGCGAGATGATGGAGGCCATTCACATATCATTGGAAGAATCTTCAGTTAATTCCTAAAGCAATGAGGTGCAGCAGTAGAACTCAGCAGAACCAAAGGAAAACTGAGCCATTACGCTTGAGGCAATTCTGACCCATGTGCCCCTGTAGCACCGAGCAGAACTGCCTCATTGGGTCTAACAACATGTATACAGTGCTTCCGTGGACTATATTCCAGGCTTAGGAATCTTCACGGGTGGTAGACTTCCATGTCTTTTTCACATGGGGTGTTGATCGGTTCCAACCTCTGATGTTCTGGGTGTCAACCAGGTACTTTAACTAGTGTGCCACAATGGTGACTTTTCACCAGGAAAGTAACATAAAAAATGAATAACATAGTTTCTTTTTACAAGATCATTCTGTACCTGGTGCCAAGGAATTTTTTTTTGAAGGAAGATAAGTAAAAGACTGCGGGTCTCACTAGGAGAGAAACACAATCCATTACATTAGACCTAATATCACTGAGCCAATTCCAACTCATAATGACCCTAAAAGACAGTGCAGAAGAGTCCCAGGTGTTACGGTCTTTATGATAGATCACGGGGTCTTTTATTCCTGCAGAGCAGCTGTTAAATTGGAATATTCCACCTTTTAGCTAGCATGTGAACAATTCAGCTGTTTTTTTTCCACTAGGGCTCCTTACAATACACATGCAAAACTAATTCAGGAGAGCTTAAAGGTGAACTGATTAAAGCTTGATGATATATATTAAAATATGAGAGTGGAAGAGTGGAAGAATAGACTTCTCCTTAGTTTTCTAACTTAAACTACCTACTAAGAGTGAAAAATCTGTAGAATTACTGAAAGACAATTCAGGAAGTATCTGCAAGCTTGCAAGAAAGAACCCCAAACATCCCAACCATTCAGGTAAGGTGTCACCAGTACACTCGCTACATTGAAAACAGAGAAGAACTGAAATAAGTGAGGTCTGATCTGAGCAAGCAGTAATATTCTATAAAGGTAGCTGTGGGAGGAGGCAGGTATTTCATTGATTTACCCTAGAAGTGTCTTTATGCAGAATGACCTGCTGTGTAAGTTTTGACATGAAACAGGAAGTGATTTCCACCCACTCAGGGAGCTTTCCAATTTATCATCTCCTCGCATGGTCACAAGGCATGCCAGATGAAAGGGAGCAGGCCCACAGGAGAGAGAATCTCCAGGCAGCCCAGCAGGATGCAGGCCCTGCCTTCCCAGAGTGCACTGCCCTCTGCACTCCAACCCAAAGACCTGCTGTCTTCCCCAGAGGATGATCCACAACACAGCCCCGTGGGATCCGGTACTGGTGAGGGGATCTACTCATTGTACAGGAAGATTCCCATGTGAAAATATGGGCCTGGTGAGGCTGGAGCCATGAATTCATTTCAAGAGAAGCTGGATGTCATTCATATATTTACCTCAAACCTTGATGCCAGAAACCGTTTTAGGTGCCAGGAATCTAACAGGGACCACAACCTACAAAGAGCTGCTTCCCTTTCCGAGTGTATTTATTAAAAGAGACCAAAGAGCAAATGGTGGCGAGAGGCAGGGACAAGAACTGAAGAGTCCATGTAAAAGAGGTCGCCAGGGAGGCCTTCTAGAGGACATAATACTTGAATGATGGTCTGAACATAGGTGAGGAGCAAGTAGTGCTCTGGAAGCCATGCGGAAAAGAGCTTCAGCAAAGACAGTAGTCAAGGCCATGGCCCTGAGGCAGAGATTCGGATCCAAGGAATCATCTAAACTAAATGCAGAGCCATGAGGAGATGTTCGGCAAGATTAGATGGGAGTGCAAGAGACAGGAGTGAAAGGTGGAGCCGTGCTTTTTTGGGCTAAGGACTCTGATTTATATGGGAAAGGAATTTGAAGAGGGAAGAATTCAGGAGAAAAGTGTGAGACGCCCATTTCTTGGTGATGTGTTGGGATGGCACACTTCCTCTCCACCGGCTGCTTTTGTTGGTGTTGATCTTTATTGGTGCTACTGCCCTGGGCTGGAACACACATCCATGTCTGCACTTGGGTGAGACCGTAAGTCACATTCAAACACCTACAACATGACCCCTGGAGAGACTGAAAGCCAGATGTTAGATGGAGTCCCCTTTCCACAGCAGAAAGCAAAGCAGATTTCATTCTCCCTAGGAATTCTCGAGAGTGCAATTCTTTCTAGCCGTACATTTGAATAAAATGGATGAAAATAGAATCTGCTGAGCAGGTTTTTGTTCCTTGCCATGACTGTGATGTGGTAGCCACTGTCAAAAATCTGTACACATTTTCATGCCTCGCTTCCTTTTGCTGTCAGCTAGGTAACCTGGCCTTTTATGTCCTTTAATAAATGTAACAATTTAATCATTGCTTCAAGTAGTTCTTTCTATGGGACCTGGACTAAGACTGGGTTGCTCATAAGTTCTGGGGAACTGTCAGATAGGCAGTTATTTCTATAAGAATCAGGTTTGGGGGTGGTAGTGAGGAAGAATCAAGATAGAGATAAATAAGTCATTGTCTTTGTTATTTAAAGTATATTAGTTATGTAAGATCTTGGGATCAGATGCTCTCCACAGGAATTGCTGTTATTAGGTGCTATGAAGTCAGTTCTGACCATAACGAACCAATGCAAAACAGAAACACTGCAACCACTGTGGACAGTCTTCCTTTTTGTTTGTTTTTTGTTTTGTAATTGCCCTTTAATTTACCAAGCCTAATGTCCTACTCCGGAGACTGGTCTTTTCTGATAACATATCCAAAGTACAGAAGATAAAGTCTTGTCAAATTTGTCTCCCAGGGGTCCTCTGGTAATACTTCTTCCAAGACAGATTGGTCATTTCAGCAGTCCATGGCACAATATTAATTGCCAGCCCCACAGTTCAAATGCATTAGTGTTTCTTCTACCTTTCTTATTCCATGTCCAACTTTAATGTGTATTTGGGGCCATTGGAAATACCTTGGTTTGGGTGAGGCATATCTTAGTCCTCAAAGAGACATCCTTGCTTTTCAATATGCTAAAGAGGGCTTATGCCGCAGATTTACCTAATGTAACACATCCGGTGTCTTGACTGCAGCTGCCACGAGCATTGGTTATGGATCCAAGCATGACAAAGTCCTTGACAACTTCAACCCTTGCTCCATTTGTCAGGATATTCCCTACTGGTCCAGTTGTGAAGATGCTGGTCTTCGGTACATTGAGCTGCAATCCATACTGAAGGCTGCAATCCTTGACCTTAGTCAGCAAGTGACTCAAGTCCACCACCCCACTTGCAGCAAACTAGGTTGTAGCATCTGTGTATTGCATGTTGTTACTCATTCTTCCTCCTATCCGGATGCTACATTCTCCTTCATACTATCCAATTCTCTAATGATCAGCTCAGTGTTTAAGACTGAACAAGTATGGCGAAAGGATACAACTTTGTGGCCCACCTTTCCTGTTTTTAAACCATGACATATCCCCGTTTTTCTCATATCCACAGGGATATGAGTAGAGAAAGCTAAGAAGAGGCTTTGGGCTAAGCTGTGGACACTCTCATGATCAGGATTGGGAGATATAGAGGATGAGGGAGCCGAAAAGGAATCTAGCATGGATTGAAATGTGTCCTGCTCCACCATGTGTCAACTTGGCTGAGAAAGAATTCTCAGGGTAATGGAATCACTCTAATTTTTTAATCTAATATAATTATCTTAGTAATTAACTAATGTATTCTTAGTTGCTGTATTTTGTAATATGCCATAGAATCTGCTCCAACACAAAGCTGCCAGAGGTACAACAGAATGAAATGCTGATTGGCCCTGCCCCATCCTCAATGTTGTTTTTATGTTGGAAGCCATTGTTGCAACCATTGAGTCAATCATTCTCCTTTCTGACCCTCGACTACACCAAACATGATGTTTCTTGCCATGCACTGGTGTCTCCTAGGAAAATGCCCAAAATACACAGGATGAAGGCTGGACATCCTGTTTCCAAGGTGAATTTTATTCATAGTCTCTCCATGAACTATTTCTTCATTTACTGGTAATCCATAGTGATAAAGTGGAGGTGCAGCCAAAAAGGAGGTGGGTCCTCAGGAAGATGGAGCTACAAGGTGTCTGCAACAGTGAGCTTCAGACTAGGAACTAGTGCAAGGATCGACGGCTGAGAACTGGGGAGTGCTCCTTCTGTTGTGGAGAGGGTCGCTAAGAGTCGGAACTGACTTGATAGTACCGGGCAACAGCAGCAATGACACCTCTAATATTCTTTGCTAATCCTAAAAATAAAAAACATCATGATTTCTCTTATGTTCCTTAGTCATTGTTCAGCTTTCAAATCCATATAAGGTCCAGGAAAATACCTGACATGGGTCACCTAGATTAATTTTCTTCCAATGAGAATCTAATTTGGCTAATTTAAAGTAAGCCCCCAGTAAAATGATTTAATTATTTTTTAAAAAATAAAAATCTATGGCCTCTGGTCTGGTCTTACTCTTACACTGAACTCTCACATATGTCTTTCCTCCACATGGTAAAAAAAAAATTATGTTGACTGGACCCCAATGAACTGGAGTTAAGGAGCAATGAATTATGGGTAAATCATCAACCGATCTTTAACTTCAACAGTCTGGACAATATGTTTCTGTTAATTGAAGATTATTTTCACCCCAGAAACTGTCAGTACATTATTAAGCATAAAGTAAAACATAATGCACACAAAACATAAAACAACTCAGCTGGCTGTACCATCTAAATTTATACGCCAAAGAAATCTGTGGTGTAATAGGTTGTTTTCTGGACAAATAAAACAGGCAACAGAATGGAAATGAAGCAGAAGTTTCAAATTGACTGATTGGTCTGAATTTTAAGTAATTAAGACCTATTTATTTATGGGCTTGCTTATTTCCTTTCTTTCTCATTTCACTGCAGGCAAACACCCAGAAAGAACCTGCTATTTGGATAGCAATCATGATGGATGCTATGGTATAGAATGATGGCAGAGCTAGAATGGAGAGAACTTGATTGATCTATTTATGTTCCATCAGGAACCAAATGGAAAGAAGTAGCAAAATATATTATTGCTGACTTATGAACCCTTTTCCCCTAATGATACAATATAGGGCAGCATAGTAACTACTACTATTTCCCTGCATATCATATTATACTTTGAAAGTTGCCTTATTACATTTATGTTAAATAATGAAAGGGAACGCAGTTTGAGAACCTAGATATATGACTATGAAATTATAGTATTTCGTCTTTAGCTCCTAATTACTAAAAATATGTTTTACCCAGAGATGGCTGTCTCCCCCCGCCTCCCATTAACCATATTCTGGAGGAAAGAGCAAGCTAGGAACACTCCTGTATGCATGCAGGATGAACCTCAGTAGAACTCGCTGGTCATGTCTCCAGGCGACGCTGCCGAAGCTTTTAAAACAATCTGCTCAGCCCTGCTTGGACTCTTCCATTTCTAACGGGTCTCCCTGTTTCCTGGGTGTCTAACGCTCCTCTGAGAGATCCTTAAATGCAAATTGGATTCCATCACTTAACCAGCTTTTCCTGCCACCTCTATGGTCTAGTCCAGTGATTCTCAACCTGTGGGTCGTGACCCCTTTGGAGGTCGAACAACCCTTTTAACTGGGTCACCTGATTCATAACAATAGCAAATTACAGTTATGAAGTAGCAACAAAAATAATTTTATGGTTGGGGGTTCACCACAACTTGAGGAACTGTAATTAAAGGGTGGTGGCATTAGGAAGGTTGAGAACCACTGGTCTAGTCTGTAAAAGTGGGGGGAGGGGGAAGAACTTGCACCAACTTAAACTTGTACCAAGTAGAGTTTGAGAAGCCCTGATGTTGTATTGCGTTATGCCTTGGTCTGCTAATTGCAAGGTCAGCAGTTTGAAACCATGAGTTGCTCTGAAGGAGAACGACCAGGCTTTCAACTTTGGTAATGATTTACCGCCTTGAAACCTACAGTTCTCCTCTGTCTTTTGTAGTCACTATGAGCTGGAATTGAGTGAATGACAGTGAGAATTTTTTGGTTCGGGACAGTTTGTTGATATCATAATAAACATCTTTGGCACCCAAAGGAACATGTTTTAAAACATGCAAATGTTTTACATATCAAAATTATTTTCATGAATGCTCAGTGACATGAGCCCTGCTGTGCGGGTTGTCTTTAGGCATCATGGAGTTGGTGCAGTCTGTACCAGCTCACGACCCTCTGTCTATCAGAGCACAGCAAGGCCCCGTCCTGTGCCATCTTCACAGTCTTTGCTGGGCTGCAGCCCACTGGGGATCCCACCAGCTCAATCTCTCTTACTGAAGGGCTACCTCATTTCCGTGGACTTTCGACTTTAACATCTATGATTGAAAAGTGAGGCAATGTGTATTTTCGTTGAGATCTGTATATGTGATTATACCAATACATAATAACAATAATAAAACTCACTGCCATCCAGCTAATGTGGACTCATGGAGACTCCCTGGGGGTTTCTAGGACTGTCGCTCCCATGAGCTGATGGCAGCCTTGAACTTCCAATCATGTGAATCCCAGCCCAAAGTGTAACCACTACCCCACCTGACTCTCAAAATAACTAAGGGGAACTAAATATAGTATCAAGTAATAGATTTATCATTTTAATTACATGCATATAATCTTGTCTAAAGGGAAAACAACATTTGGACGGCCAAGTTAAGCAACACATTTTAAATTGCAGAATACACATTAAAATTATATTAAAATTCTGTAAAATATTCTTTGTGTGAACTCACATTTGCACTTGCCAGACAAAACTAGTAGGTTGCCTTCCACAATGTTTCATTGTTTTCCATTTTAAACTAAATTAAAACTTTATGTGAAGATGATTGAAAAGACAGAATTGAAGTAATTCAAAATTCACAGTAACCAGCTATTCTTTAGGATGACAATCAATATGTATATTTTTTCTTTATTTAGGAAATAGCACTTTTTCACTTATGTTATTTAGGATGGCCAATCTATGATGACAACACTAGTGTATTTTATAATTGCTTAAAATTACTCTGTTAACAATGCACCTCCTTATTGTCTGTGTCAAAGGGGATGATTGAACCCAGTGTTTTGTCCATGACATGTTTCCAGTAGCGTTTCTCTGACAATGAAATGGGTTTAGAGTACTAACAAACGAGTCTATCACATAGTAAGTGCTCAAGACTGATAGTAATCATTTGAATGCTTTTATAATTTATTATATATTCATAGAAATGTGTTGTTTTGTGCCTTTGAGCTTATTTTCACTCATCATGACCCCATGGGAGAGAGGAAAATTTCCCCAAAAGTTATTTTAGGCTATGTTCTTATGGGAGCAGATTACAAGGTCTTTTATCTCATAGAGTAGGATGTTGTCCATTGGTCCTGTCTCAAAATTTATGTTTTCCTTATAAATAATGACTAACATGCAATTCTTATCTAAATCAGGAAGGCATCATTTGAGTAAAGAAAAAGATTAAATTTAATATGCTTAGTGCTATACTTGGATGTGAGAATGACTGGGAGGATGATTTGGGCTATTCTGGTTGGAGTCTTTGGATGGTACAAATGGTTAACCCTTCGACACAGTACAGAAGAAAGGCCTGGAGATCTTCCTAAAATCAGCCCTTGAGTCCACATGGAAGAAGCACACCAGCCTGTGTGATCACGAGGTGTCAAAGGGATCATGTATGAGGCATCAGCAGAACAAAAAATTTTACCATAGTGAATGAGGGAGGGAGTGCCTAGTGGAGACCCAAAGCCCATTTGTCGGTCACTAGAGATCCCCATGCAGAGGGGTGTCGGGGAGGAGATGAGCCAGTCAGGGTGAGAAGTAGCAATGATGAAAATACAACTTTCCTCTAGTTTCTAAATGCTTCCTTCTCCCTCCCTGGCCATATGTATTGTGATAAGAGTTGTATTAGTCCCTAATAAAATGATTTTAAAAATCAGCCCTTGAAAATCCTGTGCAGCACAGTTCACTCCTGACAACAGATAGGTCCATCATGAGATGAAGCGAACGCTACGGCAACTGGTAAGTCTGGTGCATATAGAGGCTCAATGGGGCATCGGAATTGAAATCTGAAGAACACTATTTGTCTAACAAAAAAGGGTAGGAAGCTGGGAAGACTGGAGAGAATGTGTCTAGGTAAGAAATAGCACATGCATAAGCTGTTTTTGTTGAGCCATCAAGTCTGTTTTGACCCATAATGACCTTGTATCATCCTCATGCCTCAGCTTATTTTTGCAGCCACTATGTCAATGTACATCATGGATGTACATCGAGGCTCTTCCTCTCCTTCCCTGCCCCTCTACTTTACCTGCCATGGTGTCCTTCCCTTGGGACTATTCGCTCCTGACAATGTGTCCAAAGTATGTAATACACAGTCTTGACATTATTGCTTCTAAGGAGCACTCTGGCAGTGTTTCCCCCCAAACAGATTGCTTTGTCTTTTTAGCACTCCATGGTATATTAAATATTGTTTTCCAGCACCGTGATACACAGGTATCAATTTTTCTTTGGTATTCTCTCTTCAATGCTCAGCTTTCACATGCATAGAAGGCAGTGGAGAATCCTGTGGCTTGGGTCAGGCATACTTTAATTCTCAAAATAACGTCTTTGTTTTTAACATTCTAAAGAGGTCTTGTGCAATACATTTATGGTCTAGTGGGAACAAAAATAACAAACAAACAAATGGAACTCAAATCAATCTTTAACAGTTTAGCAGCATGGAAATAGTGATTGAGAATAATGAATAGCTATTGAGAATAATGAATGAATACTGTGGAGGTAAGCACAGATTATTCAAATCTGGTGCTCAGGAGTTTAGCATGAGGGCCATGAGTATCCACTGAAGAATTTTACGCAAAACAGCCATTGGAGAATGAATATGAACTATGGGCTGTAATAAAAATCTTGGGGTAAAACACAGCTTTGATTGTTATATCTATTTTGGTCATGAATGCTGGTGACTTCTTAAAGGAGGGAAGTGACACAGAGTCAGGATATTTAGAAATTCCAGTGGAAAGGATCTAGTGGATTGGGCATTGGTGACTAGTGATAAGAAGGTTTAAGGATGATTTCTGTATTAGTTTTCCAGTGCTAAGAGGAATGAAACCATAGGAGTAAGCCCAAGCTATCAAAACTGATCATCATGGTGAGAAGCAGACTCTGCAGTAGGATGATGAACTTCATTTTTTTTTCAACTTTGCAGAGTGTGCTTGTGGTAGTTACATAATCTGGTGTCAACTTGAAACTATCAGGAATGAAGGGGTGGAGTCTAGCCTGTCAATCAGGTCACAGCTTGATGGCCTCATTTGGAGGCATGACAGAGGTACATAGCTCACTGAAGGCCAGATACACGCTCTCTCTGCTTAGTTTTCCCGCTGACAAGACACATGGAGACACGCTGTTGGAACCAGAGGCCTGGAGCTGGAGGAGCCATGTGGAGACCCCTGCCAGCACTGAAATGATTCTACCACCTCTGGATCCATAAGACTTTCCAACCACTGGCCTGTGATCTTCCTGCATTTGGAGTCAATGCATGTGTTGCTTGAATCTGAAGAGGACTTTATAGATTGGTATCAGAATTGTGGGCTATTATCAGACTTATGGACTTGATCTGAACACGGGGTGTATTCTCAAGATATAATTACTCTTTAATATAAAATTCTCTATTACACACATGAGTTCTCTGGATTTGTTTCTCTAGTCAACCCAGGCTAACCCAGTATTATTTATGCTACATCAACCTGGAGATGCCAGGAGATCATTGTTTGTCATTCTTCTGTATAGACATAAGAGTGTGAACTTCAATGGGCATATAAAGTGTGAAAAGTGAAGCAAGTGGGCAGAGTACAGAGTTGTACAAAATTTTATAAGAAAGAAAAATAAAGAAGGACCACCACAGGAAACTGACTGCTGACTAGTGATTAGAGTAGAGCAGGGAAAGGTGAGCTTGGAAAATGTTGAGGGAGCTTTGCTTTTCCTTCTGAACTTAATGCTGTGTTGTAGTTCTGTAAGAGTCTAGTCTCACCTTCACAAAAATTCATTTACTGGAGGTTTGCATTGGTGACTTTGTATGCATAGTTAACGTAGGGTCACTCTGTTAATGACTGGGCATCTACTCAATGGGAGAAAAGGAAAAAATACAGAGACCAGGAACATGGTGGGTCACCAATATGTGTGGAGTTGATTGATTTTATATATATATATATATATATATATATATATATATATATATATATATATATATATATATGAAGTAATTCCCAATACACATGAATTTCTATTGTCCCATTTTTCTAAAAAATAGAACATTTCAGTATTCAGCACTGTTGAATTTGTCTATAACAACTGTTGTCTGGTAGAGAAGTGCGTGAGAATATCATTATTGTGTTTGTTTATATTCATCTAGTTGATCTAAACTTTAGTCACCCTGGACTTTGTGGTTAAGTTTTTCAATTGATGGCAAGTTTACAGAGTAAAAAAGCAAAACACAACAGTTCACGGAACAAATATTGTCAATCATAATGACCCAGTGTATATTCCAAGACATTCTGATCCAATTAAAGAAAACATGTCAAATAAATTGAAAGCCAAAGGCTGTTGGGGATGGGTGGATTGTAACGGTTCTTTCATAAAAGAGCCTGTACAATCAATTAAAGCAAGAGGTATGTGTCAGGGTAGAATGATTTATGTCTAAAATCTTGAAAGCCTGATACATGCCCTATGGAAATTAGGGATAATGGGAATAATATTAGGTTATCGTGTCCAAAGTCAAAGGGCTTGATTTACTGTTTTCAATAGAACATAAAGCAGGTAGTGAAGGAGATGAAAAAGAGTATCCCTCCCAGAAAACGAAGTGGGGAGGCCATAATTTATCCTATATGTAGAACATGCTTAGAAATAAGTATGTTTGACACATAATTCATAGACATGAAGTGTAATGCAAAGAGGACATGTTAAGAACAAGGTTCAACCAGGATTCAACACCCAGTACCCACCACCCACCCACCATTGCCATTGAATTGATTCTGACTCAAAGGGACTCTATATAGGAGTCTAGCTTTGAGGATTCTTTGCTCAGGATAGAGATTGAATAAATATGGTGAAGAAAAAAACTCTGATGTACAACCTTCCTGATTTTAAATTATGCCATATTCTCTTGTTATGTTCAAATGGATGTCCCTTGTACTATATGCAAATCCCACGTGAGCATGATGAAATATTTTGGAATTCCCATTCTTCAAAATATTAACCATAGTTTTTTCATGCTCCATATAATGTTATACATAGTCTGTTATTATGTGCATAGTTGAAAGCCTTTACACGGGCAATAGAAGCTTGGTTGACTATTGGAAGTATTGCTAAAACAAGGTTGGGGGTTCAAGCCATCAGCAATTCTGTGAGCTATGGGGCTCTCTGCTCCTGTCGAGGTTGCAGCCAGAGAAAGGCGAAATAGGCTTACTGGGAGTGAGAACTGACTATATGACAGTAGGTTTGGGTAAATATCTTTCCGGTATTCTTTGCTTTCAATCCAAATAATCTGATGCAAGCAATGATAAACCTCCTTCCATGCTCTCTTCTGCATCCAGCTGGAGTTTCCGCCAGCACCCAGTCTATGTACTTCCCTTTCCATTTTATCTTCAGCCACATTTTATTAGCACATGATATTAATGATATTGCTGAATCAGTTCTGCATTCTCCTGGGTAACTTTTCTTTGGAATAGACACACGTATGGATCTCTTCCAGTAGGTTGTCCAGGTAGCTGCCTTCAAAGTCATTGACAAAGATGAGTGAGTGATTCCAGAGCTACATAAATTTGTTGAAATATTCCAATTGCTATCTTCTTAATTCCTGTAGTCTTGTCTGTGTCACAAATCCGGCTGTGCTTCTTTGTTTAATACTGTAGGTTCCTGCTCATATGCTACTTCTTGAAGTGATTGAACATCAACAATTTTTTTTAGAAAACTCTGAGTATTCATTCCTCCTTTTGATGATTCCTGCATCATTCAATAGATTGTCTGTGATGTTGCTTGTTGCTCTCTACTCAGTTCCAACTCATAGTGAACCCACACAGTAGATTGAATCAATGTCTGATCTTGTGCTACCTCACAATTGTTGCTATGCTTGAGACTATTGTTACAGTCAGGGTATAAATCAGTCTTTTTGAAAGTCTTTCTCTGAGGCACTAACTTTCTATTTTGCTAAGCATGATGCCATTTTCCAGGGACTGGTCTCCTGATTATACGTGCCCAGTACGTGAGATGGAATCTCATCATCTGAAGAAAGAGCAGGGGGTCCACAGCTGACCTCCTTTAACCTCACAAATAATCCAACAAAACATCCAAACTCACTGCCATGAAATTGATGCTTTCCCTTAGCAAGCTATTAGAGGGTAGAACTGCCCTCTGTGGGTTTCTGAGACTGGAAATCTTTATAGGAATAGAAAGCCCCATCTTTCCCTCTCAGAGCTGCTGGTGGTTTAGAAATGCTGACTGTGCTGTCAGCAGCCCAAGGAGTAACCATGAGACCAAGGTGAAGTCCATTTGAAATTCTTCAGGCGGATTGACATAAGGCAGAGGCCAGGCATGCCTCCACTTACCTTACTTCTCTTAGACTATTCTGCCATCACCTGTTTCTCCCATAGTACTGTATTGCACTGGTGGGTTCAACCAACAATTACAATGTCCACACTAAACTCACAGTTAATACTCACGTTTAGAGGGAAGTAAATTAGTGTCAGAAAAGTAAGCTAGTTTGGAGATCAGGGTCTTAAGTGCTAGTATCAGAAAACCTTAAGGATACAGTCGTTGGTTCACAGGGCCTACTCTGTTCAGTCAACAGCCAAGTTTCTCTCAGGTCCTCAGACTCTCAGTCATGTGGTCCATTGGCCTCTGCCTCCATGGCCCAGAAGGCTACGTGGCACTCTGCATCACTGTATCATGATAGCAGATGAACAGATCCTTGCTCTGTTTGGGCACGGATACTTGTATCTATCCCACGGTCTTGGTGCTACAGCCTCTCTTTGGCCCCACTTTGCTCGTTGCTGTTCTTGGTAGTCTCAGGGGTTCTTTCTTCCTGAATCTGAGATGGCACTCACACACAGTCGAATGGCAAAACCAACCAATCACCTGTTAGTCTTTCACACATCTTAATTGCATGGTGCTACCCAACCATTTGCTTGGAAATGTCGTAAAATGCAATTTCACTTCACCATAGCCCACCCTCTGGCTCTGTGAGCCATTGTCTCTTTCCTACAGGAGAATGAACTTTCCTCCATCTTTTCTGCCACGTCTTCTACAGAGAGTTTTCCAACCACAAGTAACCTTGTTAACAATCACCTCACACCTGAATCATATAATCTGATTGACATCTTCTTCTACCCTTTCTTCCCTGGCCCTTCAGGAAAAAAACCCCAAAAAAACAAAGTTATTCAAAGTAAATCCTCCCTGTCCCACTCATTTTGAGAATAAACTGACTCACAAAAAATCACAAATCAGGCACTTCCTACTTTTGATCACTCCTCATTTTAGAAATCTAATATGTAGATTTCCCAGTCCTATAAACCCAGTACCATGAAAAGTATATATATGCTATATATGACATATATATGATATATGATATATATATGGTTGAAGAATCCCTGTTTGAGTATCTGCATCCATCAGCAAGACACATTTGATACCCAGATAAAGGTATCAGAATTGTTGCAGTCTACACCAACTCACAGCATCAAATGCTGCTCTCTTTATTTGATCTTGCTCTGGTCAACTGAGCAGCCATCCGTTATAGGTCAAATGGGTGTAGCTGGCAAGCTTGGGTGTTGACACCACACTGCCAACACTTCAGATCAGATATGTCCTCCTACTCGTATCAACTCTAGGCATCATGGGCTAGGTTGTGTCCAAAGGATCAGGATCTGTATAACACTTTAAACTTCAGACCAGCTAGCCCTCCCTCTTCCCCTCATTTCTGCCTTCTGTACAACCTCCAACGGGCACCAATGGAACAGGTCCGGACTCCGACTATCACTTCCTAGCTGCGCTGACCCCGGTGGCCACATTGGGCCATACCCAGTTGCATACTCACAGTCTCCTTTAATTTTCAGTCTTCGAAAAAGATTTTCTCTAATGGGCAAAGCTTTTTCCACCATATGTGTATCAAAAGACAAACCCCTTGATATAAATTAAAAATGCAAACCTTTTTCCCCTTTTCTGCAAGTCTTTCCTTTAAAGATAAATACGTATTATATTCCCTCAGCTGTTCAGGATGGGGCTATGTGTCTTTTTTTGGCTCAAACACTTTTATTGCATACAATTTACATATAATACAATGGAGTAATTCACTCATACAATCATATCAAGGTGAATTGTACAATCAGAACCACATCTATCTTAGAGCACAAACCCCTACCCTGACCCATCCCCCCGTGTTTAAGTCTTTCAAAGGAGTTGTGCAATCACGATGGATTCTAGGGTTCCAGCCCTACTCCTGTCTTCTCCATTTATGCCTGAAAACCCTTTGCCTCCCTATAGCCCACCCCTACCCTGCATCTCTATTGTTCCTTGTATCAGTTATTATCATTATACCTCCATTCTTCCTGTGCTCCTCAGATGGGAAACCAAACAGGAGACAATGAAAACCAAATCACACTAAGGCAATAAGGATACAATCATATAAAGACAAAAATACAAAATGAAAAAATACAAAAGTACTAAAACAATAAAAAGATGCACAAGACCCCCAACAACATTCAAGAAGCCAGGAAAGAAATGTCTGTCATGGAACAGCTAAGAGATGCTTATACCCAGAACAAATTCAGGTCATGTCTATAGTGAGGCCAACTGCTCAAGTACAGAGTTCGATCCAGCATGCTCAAGATTACAGTGGTCTCTGCCTGATAGGAAGGCTGTTTGGGAGTCTTCCCTTTGACTGGGGCTGATCTGCTAGCAGCTGTGTCTGTCGAGCTACTCTGCGGGTCAGTTTTGGACTTCCACAGTCTCATAGCCTTTGCAAATTGTACATTCATAGTTTTAGCTCTGCTACGTTTTTTTTGCCATATTTGAATTTTGTAACTGTCATCTTTGGATCACACAAAGTGGGGTGCTTTTTCTGTGTGGAGTTAGTTGTCTCCTCGCTTAGGTGGCTGCTTATAAAATACAAGCCTTTAAGACTCCAGACACTATTCTGATGGACAGCTGGGCACCATCTACTTTCTTCTCAACACTCTGCTGCCGCACCTTTCACTTCAGTGATCTTTTCATGAAGGTGAGTTTCGGGCCATGGTGTAAGAACTAACTGTCCTTAAGTTGGAGGTATGATTCAGTGTGAGTCCAGAGCTCATTCCTGTATTTGGGCTTTTTTTTTTTATTCACTGGAACTTGGAAATTAATACAAATGTCATGTCATTCCATATTTCAAGCATGTCAAACATAATTGCTTCCATAATTAGTCTCCAAACATACCTTTCCTTCCTGGCTTCTTGACATCATTTCTTTCTTATCGCCCTCGCTCCTCTATATCTCCCCTTCTTGCAAACCCTTGTTATGTTTTCTTTCCCTGTAGGCTCAATGCCGCTGTATTTCATGTACTGAAAAATAGAGAAACTATTATGTATTAAGAATGAAATAATGAATTTAAAGAGAACATTTTATCATGTGATCTATTGACTTGCTTTCTATCACCAAAGTTTTATTTTCTAAATTCTGACACTTCCCCTTTCCTCCAAGATTTATATTCCAAACACCAGAAATTATCAATGCATCTTGGTCACATGTTTGGTCAATTTCAGACTGAACACGTTGATAGAATTTTTCAATATCTTATAATTTTCTTTAGTGATTGGTGCACAAATTTAAATAATAGTTTTATTAACGGTGTTGACTGAATTTTCTTGTATATGTAAAGTTATTATCCCATTACAGACAACATTGTGCTAACAAGACAGATCTTGAGATGTCCTTTTGGACAGTGAATTCAAGGCCAATCCTGTAGAAATTTTTATTCCTGGCACAGTGAACCATGTGATTATTTTATTCAAAATGACCAATACCACCATATTTCATCTCACCAATGCCTGTTATCCTTAGAGATTCCATTTCATTTTTGATGACTTCCAATTTTCCTACATTCATACTTCATCTTTTCCAATTGCCAATAGATGTTTGAAGTTGTCTCTTCTCCCTTTGAGCCATGCCCTATCAGTGGAGGAAGGTCCTGAAGGCTTTCTCCATCCATGATTATGGATGACTACACTTTGAGAAGGTAGATCTTACTCAATCATGTTTTAAAGACCTTCTGACTGAGGGGCTCATCTTCTGGTATTCTCACTGACAGTGTGACCCCATATTCTGGTACTACACTTGACAATTGTGTGTTGCTATTCATCAGGGTTTCCACCATAATCCCTTAGAAAAAAACAGCCTAATTTTTCTTCCTAGTCTGTGCTTACTCTGTAAATTCTGCTGAAATCTGTTCACTATGGAAAACCTGGCTGGATGTGAAATATTGGTCGCATAGTTTTCAGCATCATAGCAACATGCAAGCTACCACAGTCTGACCAGCTGACAGACAAATCATTTATGTATTTATGTGTGTGTGAGTGTGTGTGTTGATGGTAGGGTTTCATTATTTTATTTCATTTTGTATAAGGTTGCTAAGAACTGGCATTGACTCCATGTCCCCTAATAAAAACTTCTTTGGGCATGGGCAAATAAAAGAACGCATTTATAGTTTAATTATAATTTCCAAGCTTACATTCTAAGCAGAGTACGTGCGCTCCAATACTGGAATGCCAACTAATTAATAGCAGAGTGCTATGTCACCTTTGGGTTGATCTTCAGATAATTATGTAGTAGTGAAGTAAAAGAGAATATTAGAAAACAGAAAAAAATGAAAACTCTAAAACAAAGTAGAAGCATAGCATACGTCATAAAATATATGCTAGGTAGATTTTATAATTACTGAAAAATATTTAACGATCTGTACAGTAATAAATTACACTTGGAAATATTTTTGAAGCTCTGTCATGGACCTCATACTCTGCTTTACCCAAAGCAGAGGTTCAGCTGACAAAAAGAAAAGCAAGAAGATTGATTGACGCAGTGGCTGAAATGATGGGCTCAAAAATACAAACGACTGTGAGGAGGTTGCAGGGCCAGAGTGTTTCGTTCTGGTTCACATAGGGTTCCTATGGGTCTGAACTCATAGCATACATCGGATCATGTAGCATCAAGACAGATGCTAGATCATAGTGAGAGGGTGTCTCAATGACACGACTGGAATGGAGATGAATGGAGCAACTAGAGGTATGTGGTTGTTTTAACATTATAACAACTAATAATGCAAGGCTGTGTTGGCCAGGCAAAAGGTTGGAGGTTCAAACCTTGCCATCATTACCAGAGAAGACAACCTAGCAATATTCTTTCATAAATATGACAGCAGAGAACACCCTATGGATTTCACTTTTGCTCTTTAACATATGCAGTTGCATGGATCAGACTTGAGTTGGTGGGTGTGGTTTTTGGAATTTCCCAGGGGTGCCTTGGGAGCGAGTTCTGGGATCTCCTTCCATGTAATCTGAGCCCTCGGGCCCTCAGGCGTAGTTCTACGCTGCACACATGGGATTGCCATGATTGGACTGGACTCCACAGCACCTCAGAAAAGCAGCAACCACACCAGCCAGTTGCCAACCATTGAAGCGTGTTCTTTGACTTTTATAGAAAAGCAAGCCCGACAGTTGAAGACTCAGACTCATAGGTGGTTGGAGAACCGAACATTGCGCCATCCTAAATTCCATTACTCTGCCACTTCTTCCTTAACTGGAAACCACATACATCCACTGACCAGTGTAAGGCTCTGGGCTAATAAGCCACTCCTGTGGTCTGCTGATGGAAAACATCCTCAGGAGAATGTGAAAGTCTAGCAAGACCAAATGTGAGTGGAACTCAAGTCATTCTCAAGTGTAAAATTCCTGAAGCCTAGAAATAATTCTAAATCTGGTGAGCAAATAGAAATATCTACAGGGACTAGCAAATAAATGGCAAGGCAACTCTTAAGGTACTTCCAGAAGTTGGGAAAAGTGAATCCCCACGAGGGAAAGCTACCCTAACAGAATTTGAACAAAGCAACAATACACCTAGACCGGGATCTTAATGTAATTCTAAATGAGATCATCTATACCCAGGCCATTATATAAAGTGATCTATCAAAATAACCCCCTTGGAATACTTAAAATTTCTCTTTGAGGAGAATTAAAAATTAGTGTCTTCTTGACATTATTTAAAATGCCCGATCCATCTAAAAACTATGTTTGTGTGCGTGTGCGCGTGTGTGTAGGCATTCTTTAAATTGTTGGGAAGCCTTCAATGATTTGGGAAGAAGTCCATTTGAGTTTTATTTAAACATTAAACAGCATCTTTATTTTTAGCTACCTAAAGAAACTAATACAAGTGTATTCCCAAGAGAACTTGTCTATAGACATCTGCTGTTATAAATTTTGTTGTTGTTGCTGCTATTATTTTGTATAGGTGGTTAAACCCATGCATGTATGGGTTGGAATGTTAGTAGCGATATTTTTGACTTACCCTTGTGTATATAGACTATAAACAAATATTTTGAACATGCATCTACGATGCCTTAGTCTTGTTAGGGTATTCTTCAAAAAAATTAAACAATCAAAACTAGTTTTCTGGGGATTTGTCGGACCAGTCAAATTGAAAACTAAGAGATGAATTCAGAAAGTTATGAATAGTGTTTTATTATGATCCTAAAGGCCAATCTTTAAAGATTTTCTCAAAGGACACGAAATAATCAGAGGCTTATTTTCCCCATAATAACACACCTGCTTATTCGTTAAGTGTAACAAGGCATATCCTACAAGAATTTCCTGGTCAAAGCTTACCCCAGCCATGTCCATCCTATCATTGCCCCTCAAGACTTGTTTAGGGGCTTTGGGTCTCTGTTCTGACCCCCTTGGTTCTCTACAATATGCTTTTGTTTGCTTGTTATGCATCTTCTGATCTATGTTACCTGGTTCCGATGATACCTCATATGATCACACTGGGGACAGGGAAGAACGATGAGGCATTCTACTCTTGTAAAGAGTTACAGCTGTGAAAGCACACAGGGGCAGGTCTACCCTGTGCTATAGGGATGTGCCAGAAACTACTGAATGGCAGTGAGCTTGGTTTGGTTTAAGATACACTATCTTATTACTAGTCAATACATTTTTTCAAGAGAAATGTAACAACTACAAGACTTTAAATGAAATAAATATTTAACAATATCATTTATTCATAAAAAGTAAAAACAAATTATATAAAAAAGGTAATCATTATGTCAAACAACAAAACCAAACCAAAAAAGCTATATTAATTTTTTTCTTAGGGATGATGCTTTCTGTATATTAGGACACCTGCTGGTACAGGGGGGAAAGAAGTAAGGTGCTAGCTGAAAGTTATGTACTCAAGTCTACCAGTTAGCACTTGGGACAAAGATAAGGCCAACTGCATCCATAAACATTTAATGTCTTGGATGTTTTTATGGAGCACTTATATTTGTCCAATAAAACCAGAATGGACTCAACAGGAGTGTTAAATATTCTGAGAACAATTAAAAATAGAAATAATAAAAGAAAAATGCTCTGGCAGAAATTAAGATCAACAGGTACACATTTCTGACACTACTGAAAGGAGGATTATCCCACTATTTTAGATTCTCAGCATTGGAACAGGTTTCTTTTGGTCGATGTGAGGACTCATTATTTGAAACACTGCATAAGCTTCCGTATGAATAGCAATTTATCATTAGAGCAGAGACATTTTTTTGCACTCAGTGAAATTCCCTAAAAAATCTTCACACACCCACAATGTAGTATCTCTTCTGTTCTTGGCTGTGGTAGAATATAAAGTTTACAGTTGAAATGGTATATTTGCATGCCTTTCATCAATAAATTCTCTACATTTCTATTAAATAATTGCAAACAGAATGTGTTTGGGAGCAATATTAATCGGGGACATCATTGAAGGTGGGGGGCAGGGTCCTTTGCAAAACTCCTGCCACATTGAGTCAGATTTGCCAAACATACTTTTCCGTGAAACTGGAACCATTAGACGTTGGAAAATCTTACACTCGCTTAAGAAGTCTCTGATCCACTTATAGTTATTTTGCACCTAGTATGAGATAGGAACCTTTTTCATTTTATTTATAGATATGAGAGCAAAAAATTCTAGCCAAATTGTGCAAATAACTGTCTATTTTTCAATTGAAATGACGATTAAAAAATAACTCACTGACATGGAGTCAATTATGATTCATAGCAACCATATAGGGCAGGTTGAAACCCATGGGTTTCTGAGACTGAAAATCTTTAATGAAGTAGAAAGACTCATCTTTGTCCCATGGAGCATCTGATGGCTTCAAAATGCCGACTTTCCCATTAGCAGCCCAACATGTACCCACAATGCCATCAGGGCTTCTGTGAAATGCCAATTGTTGGCTTTACGTCAAGCTCACACATATACATCCATCTGTTCCTGAACTCTATTTTCTTATACAATTCCATTTGTTTCTTTTCTACTAATGCCATTGCATTTTAATGTCAAGGTCACAATAGTTTTAGAGTCAGTTCACTCATTTAGCATATTCACATTTTTTTCATATTTCTATTGGACTAAGGGAAGGAAAAAATATCTAACAATTGTAGATGGTCACTGAAGCACTATAAATATCACAAACATACTATAATTACTTTATCCAATTTCATAAATAAAATGTATTAAAATCCTATTTATATATAATCTTATGCAAAATATCTGTAGAGTGTTAAAAAGTAAAGATATCACTTGGAGGAATTCAGGTGTCCCTGAGTCAAGTTATGGTTTTTTCCAATGGCCTCATATGCATCTGAAAGTTGACCTCTCATAAGTGAGATCTAAGAAGAATTTATGCTTTGAATTACGTTGTTGCCAAAGAGATACTTTGGACAACAAGGAGAATAAACAAATCTGTCATGAAAGACATGCAGCATAAACTCTATTTAGAAGGGAGAATGATAAGTCCATGTACTTTAGACATGATAACGTGAGGTACCAGTCCCTGGAAAAGGGCATCATGCTTAGCAAAGTTGTGTGTCAGCTAAAAAGGAGATCCTTAAGAAGATACATTAAGAGTATGGTTTAAAAATCCTTAAGAAGATGGAATAATTCAGTGGTTGCAACAAGAATCTCAAACACAGCAACAGTTGTTACAATGGGGGAGGACTGGTCAGTGTTCGATCCAGCATGCAAAGGTAAACTGTGGGTTGGCAGTGATTTGATGGCATTGCTATGTTTTATGTAAACATTGCTAGGTAACATGTAAATTTCATGTAACATCACACATTTAATTGTAACAAGTATTGTGTTCATTCTATGTACAACTACCATTTACATGACAAGCCATTTTTTTGTACTTTATTTTAAGTTAAAATATATAGATATGTTCAATTAAAAGACAAAAAGGCTTGGGAGACAGGCAAACCATGGTTTAGATTCTGACTGTGCCATGATGTGAGACATTTTTCATTCAGTGATAGAATTCATATCTTCCACGTAGGACACTTGGGCTTGATTCTAGACCCATGGACCAACAGTGCAAACATCACCGTCTCTCAGTGCCAGCTTGCATGTGGACATGATGATAAGCACATTCCAGCAGAGCTTTAATACTAAGAGAAACTAGAGGAAAAGGCCTGGTAATCTACTTCCAAAAAATGTCAAGGAAACCCTATGGATCACGATACTCTAGTAGGACTATGATAATGAGGCAAAACCAGTTAATATTTTGTTCCATTAATGTGTGGCCTCCTTGACTGTGGGATGAAATCAATCATGAATAAAAGCTATCTTTCTAGCTATGTAGCCATTGGAAAATTGACTTACATGTCAGTTTTAAAACAAATCAATTCTTCATAAAACTTCTCTGATAAATTCTTATTATAAATGGATATTACTACTAAACCCATCCTTTACTCTTCAGTACCATAATAAAGTAGCTCTTATCAGATAAAATAATAATTATAGAAAAAGTTCTCTTCACCATTTGTTGAGATAATCTAAAATCTAGGTTAGGGATCAATGAGGCTCCCAAAGAGCTAATGAATCCATTTACATTGCTGTTTGTTTGCTTTAATGGAATACTATTATTGTAATTTCACTTAAATCTTTGACAATTGGCTTACATTGAAGGTGCATTACAATAAATCCATTTTAATATTTAATACAATGATATTGTTGAGGACCTTGTTTAAACTTTCAATTTTCTTTTCAATATTAGCAGTATTTGGATTCCACATAATGGGCTAGTTGAGTTTTTTTAATTTAGGAATTTACTCTAATTGTATAATTGATCAAACAGTGAGCAACTGAATCATTAGCTTTATATTCTGGAGCTATGACCAACTTTACAAGAAGTTTCCATTACTGTACAATCTCCCTATACATGTATCTTATATATCTTTATATCTCCCAGGACACACATTTCTAAATCGTGGCCTTGCCCAGATCAGGTTGGCTTATCATACATCAAAGTGTATGTATAGAACCTAAAAAAAAGGAATGAGAAAAGCCATTCTGTAAGTGCCCAGAAGCCAGTGATCTTACATGGTACTGAGACATCACGATGTGGATTTTGGTCATGGGTCACATTGCTTTTGTTTGTTTGTTTTTTCCTAACATCTCTGCTTACTCTGTGTCTAACAACTGACTGCGTGCAGACCTAATGCAGTGTCTTTGCAAACAAGAAGTACCTTTATTTATCCTTCTTCTCTCTCTCCACCCCCCTTCTTCCTTTCTCCCTGCATTCTCAAAGAATAATTATGACTGACCAACCAAATATTTGCCATCCAGTCAACGACTACCCTGAGAGGCCTTACATGTGTCAACCAACTAACTATGTTAGCTCAGTTTGGGGAAGTAGATCACCAGGGTTTTCTCAGGAGCGACCTATGGGAATCTTTAAAGCTCCAACCTTTTCATGAGCAGTTGAGCATGTTAGCTGTTTGTATCACCTTGAGACTCCCCAAGGATCGGGACAACTACATAGGAAGGTGCCCTGCTTGACACTCCTATGGGTCTTGAGAGAAAACACTGCTTGATTCTACTCCCCCAAAGTCTACAGTTGATCAGAGTTCTGGGTGTAGGGAAAGAGTTCTATAAATCTTGGATATTAAAATTTGTATTTGTGGATTACTGAAGGATTAGTCACTCTAGGTACATTTAGTATGACCTGAATAGATGTCTGAATCAATACATTACCTGCCCTCTGCCCTCAAGGAGCTTGCGGCTGAGGTGGAAAAGACAAAACAAAAGAAGAAAAGCTTAGAAACAGACAACATGTGCTATTCAATTACTATGGAACAATTACACATGAACTGTGTCCTGCTGAATATAAATATAAATAGGGATTTATAAAAAAGTGAAATTACTGAGAGTCAAGAATATTCGTAAGAGGTACCATGCTGAGGTAGAGATAAGGAATTAGAAGAAGAGGTCACTATTTATATTTGGCTTATGTTGTGCAGGTAATGATTTTGAATGGTGTTTATGGAACAAGCCAAGCCAATTAGTTCTTCTTTGATGAACTCAATAACCATTTCCATGTCAGCATTATGCACTGAAATTATTGTGCTTTAGAAATGATTCTTATAGATTTAATAAAGCTCTTGTGAATTTTGCACCAAAAAAAAGAAAAAAATTCAAAGACAAATTTAGTTTCATTCCTAGAATTAGGACATTAACTTTTATCCTTCATTATTTTCCCTTAATTGGGACATTTTTACTCCATTTTTGAATTTTCTGGCTATATTTTATGCTGACTTTTAAGGAAAAAAACAAAATTAACTTTTTGAACAAAGAAAAGGCATAGATAGACAAATGTCTGTGTGGGCAGAGGCTCATGCATTTTGTGACTATATATGAACTTCAAAATTTATGAATAATGGAGTTAAAAGATACAGGAATTTTCCCACAAACTCTTTGAAACCCCATCATATACACACATGTAAATTAGAACACCCATGTTGTCCCCTCTTGAACATCTCTTATTATTGATCCTCTTATTTTTTAAAATAACTTTTTAAATGACAGCATCCACCCTTTTGAAGTTTATACATCTTTCCCACTTTATTTTCATGCTTTGCTACCATGATAATAACATGATAATCACTTACATGCTACTTTTGCTGTTGTTTAGTTTTCTCCTTCCTCTAGCTAAAGTTCCATGTTGACTGCATTGCCCCATGTTCTCCAAAGATTCACTGACAACAAGTAGGCATTTGAGTTTTACTGAATGAACATCTTCTTTGAAGAATATTCAAGAAGCTATAATATAGATAATATGTTTATTTTAAAATGACTAGCACAGCGTATCAAGGTTGTCTCCTTTCAGCATATTTATTCCATCTGTACCTTGAACAAATTGTTGTGGAATCTAAATTATATGAAGGATAATTCAGAATTAGGTTTGAAAACTGATTTATGCAAATGACACAACCGTGCTTTCTGAGAAGCAGTGGGATTTGAAGGACTTGAAGCACTTCATGATAAAAATCAAAGACTAAGGCCTTCAGGAGGGTTGCAACTGAATGTCAAGAATGCAAGTATCAGCTCAATTGAGTGAGCAGGCAGCTTGACGACAAGGAAAAGACTGAAGTTATCAAGGATTTCATTTTTTTGGATCCACATTCATGGATACATCAGTCATGAAATAAAATGACTTATTGCCTTGGGCAAATCTGGTGCTCAGACTTTGTAAAGTATTAATGAGCAAATATGTCACTTTGATTACCAGGTGCACTTGATCCAAGCCGTGGTATTTTCAGTCACCTTATATGCATGTGAGGTCTGGATAGTAAATAAAGACCAGAGAAGGATTGATGCTTCTGAATCATGGTCCTGGCAAAGAAGTACAATGGGTAGTTTAGAAGAACGACAATTATGCCTTGGAAGAATTTTAGCCAGAATGTTCTTTAGACATGTTCATATATTTTGGATATGCAATCAAGGTAGACCATCATTGACAAAATAAGTTACTGTGCTTTCAGTTTGGTTAGAAGAGGGGACAAAAAATGAATATAATTATCCATTATCTATTAGTCAATAAGTACATATCCCGGGAAAGGAACATCAAGCATGGTAAAATGAAGAGTTGGTGAAAAAATATGAAGACCTTCAGTGAGGTGTATTGACCCAGTAACTGTATCAATGGGTTCTAATATACTACCAATTTTGAGGATGGTATAGGACTGGGGATTGTTTCATTCTGTTGTGTCAGCATGGTATGAGTCAAAGCTGCCTGGAGAACATATAGCAACCACAGTATCACGCCCATGTCTTTGCCTGTAAACTACTTTGCTATGATATTTAGACATAGAGCTCATTGGCAATCTCTCCCGTTCCAATTTCAAATGCAAGCCTTTCTTGGAAACAATTTCTATTCTTATAGAGGAGATGCCATGCTTTAGAATAATAACAACATAAAATCATATTCATTATCACCAGCTTTTTCATGCCAACAAATGTGTTTCTTTTGCTCACTATTGTGTATCTACTCCATCAGAGTGACTAGACCGAAACTAGAAAACAATAGCTTTTTGCTGAATAATGAAAGAATAATAATGATCATGAGACAATGGTGATGTTATGGTGACCTTCTAGGCTTTCAAGTGGAATCCCTTGTTCGACTTGAATCCCAGCTAATATGCCTCATGTGCTGTCACCACTCATCCGTCATAGGACGCTTACGTGTTGTTCGCGGTTGAACAGGTTTATCAGCGCTTCCAAACTAAGACAAACTAGAGAAAAAAACCCAACAATGTCCTTCTAAGCATCATCCATTGAAAACGCTAGGTTTCAATGGTTGGATTGGTAGTCAGTTTTGGTTTTATTCTTCCATGAATGATGTCATTGGGGCTGGATGCCAATTAACAATGAGCATAATAGTAGTATAAGATAGTACAATTTCCTTAGGAACATACTTTGTTCTTATTACTCTCGCTGTTGTTGCTTGCTGTCTTTGAGACAAGTAAAACGTGCCAAATTACATATATTTTAACTCTTTTTTTTAAATGCTTCTTAAACATTTTTTTTCTCAGAAGTGCATTTCATTTTATTTTATTTTTTTTACATTTTATTAGGGACTCATATGATTCGGATCACAATCCAGACATATATCTATTGTGTAAAGCACATCTGTACATTCTTTGCCCTCATGGTACTACTGCCTATTTTTGTCCCTATTTTCAGTTCAGGAAACTGAGGCTGAGAGAAATTAAATGACAGTCTTTGTAAACTCACCCAGTTGCTAAGTTCACGGCTTAGGTTTAAACTGCGTTTCTGATTCTAGCCCCATACCCTTACTTTGCAGCAGCGTCCCCTAGACATGGTCTCAGTTCTCCGTTCCTGCAAATTCTCCTTCTTTTTGGGCATCGGCCGAATTGACTGTTTCGGCCAGTCAAAGTTTTAATGGGTAAGATGAAGATAGCTCCATTTCAGAGCACCGCACCCTAGTTTTACTGCAGCCGTCTCCTTTTCCAATAATTAAAAAGAAAAAGTTATTATAAGAATGACTTTTGAGCCTCTTAGATTGCCTGATAAGCCACGTGTAATGCCTGAGCTAATCTTTTCTGAAAGCTTTTTTTTTTGGGCAAATTGCTGTTAACACTCAGGGCTGACAGTTTAATGCTATTACACTATAAAATATATGTCCTTTCCCAAAATAAACATGTTTTATAATAGCAATACAGATGCCGTCAAGGGACAAGGTTATCAGGAGATAATTAGACCTCCGAGAGATTACAGACTCTTAGATCATGAGAGCAGTATTGCCAGCCTGACTTATTAAATAATTGTAAGAAAGTCAAAGTCAACTATAAATACACACATTTCCCTGTAATTACTTAACAAAAATGTGCCAACCCAAGGTGCATGCTGATGTGCCGAGATGATAAGGCCTCTCTCGCTACATTTCCCTAAAATGTCTAAATATAACCCAGAACATCAACTTTCAAATTGAATTTTAAATAAGAATGTGAACGGAAAGACACTTCTCCCTGTTTTTGCTAATGTTTTCAGGCTACCTGATTTAAGGGAAAAAATTAAACTACTAGCAAAGGAATGGCTGAATTCCAAAAAATAATGAATGCACCTCCCTCCATAACTTCCTCAAATACAAAACACACCTGAACAAAACAAAACACAAAACCTAGCCATGTGCATTCAGCTTTTCACATCCGGGCCTCTGTACATTCACTATCCCTTTGTTCCGAAAGATCTCCCTGTTTTCCAGATCAGGCTTACCAAACAGAAGTAGGTAACAATTTGAGACATTTCGACCCTTTTTCCCAAAATAGCTTTAGCATAAACTTTGAGAAATCTTTCCCAGAACCACTCACTCTCCCATCTCCTTTCCTCCAGAATATTAAATAATTATATTTTAGTGTTGCAATAATACCGATAACTAGCTTTATTCGCCTATTATCTGATTATACGATATTGTACATTTACAGATCCTTATTCGACTAAGAATTGGATGGAAATTGTCCCTATTTTCTATTACTGAATTTAACACAAGAGATTTGCTCAATAAGTATCTGATGAGTAGGTACATGGACAACTCAGATGAAGCTGCCCAGAGCAGATTAAGAGGATCAAGCATGGTATAGATGGGGAATCATTTTACCAAGATGCCATGCTTTATGTTGATTGTTTAATACCTGGAGTCGGACTATTGATTGTTCTCTTAAGGGGAGTGTACATAATTAGCAAATGTGTGAGATTATTGAAATTCACATCCCTATTTAAGCACTGTTCTGTGATCTGTAACTTGCCTGAGGGACCAGGTTTGTTTCAGCATCTCCAGTGCCCAGGGCAGTGGATCCTCTAAGGTAGTCAAAACCTCACCGTAACCCGTGAGCTTTCCCTTTGCCTCTTCTCTTAAAGAGATTACAAGAAAGATACACAAATGATTAGTGACAGAGCTCAGTGATAACTTTGTGTCCAGGAACATGCATTTTCCATGACATGATCTCTAGATGCCAATTTGTTTCAAATAAGCCAGTTTTGATGGTTAAGTTTAAATCCACATTTTCTAGGTTAAATAAAAATTGCTGAATAGATGAATGAAGGAATGAGTAAAATGAAGCTGCCCAAAGCAGGTTAATAGGACCAACCACAGTGTAGACGGGAAAGAGTGGTTTGGCTAGACACACAAGTCACCGAAGGGCAAGGTTATCAGGAGATAATTAAACCCCAGGGAAGAAAGTCTGTAGTCCAAAGTAATCGTTGCCCTTGTTCTAATCCGATGCGATCAGCCAAACGGTGACTAAGCGTCACATTTCTTCTGTCCCTACAGCCTTCCCTCTATCAGAGCTTACATTCTGAGCACTGGCGTCGGGGAAGGCTGTGGCTTCTCATGGGAGTCCTACATGCAAGTTCCTCCTGATCAATGACAATGTGAAAGACTTTGACCTCAGACCACATACACTTTCTGAGCATAGCCCAGCATGTTAGCTCTGACTCCCAAAGAGGGGTGGTCTCATACTCAGGTACGTGCAAGACATGTGGATTATGGACATTGGAGGATCACTGGTCCCATAATAATAATCCATGCCCTCGCCAATTTGGGTGGAAGATCTCAGAGCAAATCTCATAAAGTTTATATTTTTCAATAGTGTATGTGTCCCAGTAATGGACCCTTTCCTGCTTCTGTAGTCCCACTGATATAGCTGCTCCCAGTCATGGCTGTGTGACGCCTTTCTCTGCCTTCATGTTCTATATAAGTAGCCCCACCACTTGTCTGGCAGTTTGTTGTATTGTTGTGGCCTCTGTATTGCTATGTTCCAGGAAGCTATGCCACTGGTATTTAAATAAAACAGTAGGCTCACACACAATGATTTCCAGACTAAGAAAAGACTGCTAAGAAGGACTAGGTTTTCCATTTCTGTGGAATTATCCATAGAAAACCTTATGGAAAGCAGCAGAACCTTGTCAGCGATTGTGCCAGAAGATGAGCCCCTAAGGTTGAAGGAATTCAAAATAAGAATGTGGAAGAACTGCCTTGTGAAAATAGAGTCAACCATTGTGCTCTTGATGGGAAAAGTCTTAGGGATGCTCATTTTCTGTTAGGGAACTATTCAAATGAGAAGAGAAAGCTGAAAACAACTACACATCATTGGAACTTGAAATGTACAATGTAAATCTAGGAAAATTGGTAGTCATCAAACATTAAATGGAACACAGAAGGATCAATATC
The DNA here is from genome assembly GCF_050624435.1 of Tenrec ecaudatus. Lineage (NCBI taxonomy): Eukaryota > Metazoa > Chordata > Mammalia > Afrosoricida > Tenrecidae > Tenrec > Tenrec ecaudatus. Next base: position 204,137,490 of record NC_134532.1, read on the forward strand.
AGTGAGCTTACATGAACTGTAAGGAACATTACATGAATGTAATGAACATGCCATTTTGAGTCAGTTATAAGACTCTGCAGGGAAGAACAAATTCAAGATGAATGGCAGCCCATTTGTTTTCAACACACACACACATTTAAAGGTCTATCTTGACATACTATGACGTCTGTAATAGGATAATACCTATTCACATACTAGACAATACAAGTATTATTCAAATGTATGCACCAACCACTAAAGATAGTGGTGACGAGACCAAAGAATGTGACCATTTTCAGACAAAGAGTGAGTACACATGCAATCGAGTTGCCTTCCTATTTCTTGGCGATGGGAATAGAAATGTTGGAAAGCAAGAAGAAGGAGCAGCGGTTGGAAAATGTGTCCTTGGTGATAGACATGAAGCTGGAGATCACACGATAGCATTTTTCAACACCAATATATTCGTCATCCCAAATGCAGTTTTTCAGGAACACAAATGGAAACTATACACAGGGGCATTTTCTGATGGATGGAATACCCAGAAATAAAATTGACTGCATCTGTGGAAAGAGATGACAGAGCATCTCAATGTACTGACTTGTGGTAACCTATAAACCTCCCTCATCGCCACCAACTGGATCCTGAATTATAAAGTCCCTAGAGGACATAATAGAACTGCCCTGTGAGTTTCTGAGTCTAACTTTCACAGGAGAGGACAACCTCCTTTTTCTTCTGTGGAACTGTTGACAGTTTTTCTTCTTGTAACAGTTTCATTGGCATATTATTCACATTTCATATCATGTAATCATTCGATCATATTAAGGACATCTGTGTACCATCACCACAATAAACTTCAGAACATTTTCTTCTATGGCTCATTTTCGTTAGCTCACCATTTCCCCCAAACACCCTCTGTCATGCCCCTAGGAACTCATGAATCCAGTTACTAGCTCTATAGGTTTACCTGTCTGTATTTAGTATAGAGAAATAATACCAAATACCAACATGATACAAACAAACAAATAAAACCCAACAACAGTGACCAAAAATTAGGGAACAACCTCAATTTAAAAGACAGCAGAAAGTATTGAAAATTTAACGAACTTTAGAATGGGTCAAAAAGGAGGTCAAATGATAAGGTGTTAGATTTTATCTCCAGTCCATGAGCCACAGTGGACTTTACAATGCTGTTGGTGTGATGGTAAGGCTGTTCACCCCCTGCACTGTGGCCAGAGGGAATGCACCAGAGACTGAATCCACATCAGGACCCTTCCTTTGGATTTGGGCTTTCACTGTCATCCCTAACCATCTGCAAATTGGGTCTCCAGAATTTAAGCTCTGATACCTTCTTGGATCACACATGATGGTGGCTTCTCCATCTGGATTTATTTGACACCCCACTTAGAAGGCTGCTTCTTCTTTTTTTTAAAAATCATTTTATTGGGGGCTCATACAATTCTTATCACAATCCATCCATCCATCCATTGTGTCAAGCACATTTGTACATTTGTTGCCATCGTTATTCTCAAAACATTTGCTTTCAACTTGAACCCTTGATATCAGCTCCTCATTTTCCCCCATCCCTCCCTTTTCCCCTCCCTCTCCCACATAAACCCTTGATAATGTATAAATTATTATTATTTTGTCATATCTTACACTGTCTGACGTCCCCCTTCACCCACTTTTCTGCTATCTGTCTCTCAGGGAAGAGGTTTTATGTAGATTCTTGTAATTGGTTTCCCCTTTCCACCCCACCTTCCCTCCACCTTCCAGGTATCACCACTCTCAGCACTGGTTCTGAAGGGGTCATCTGTCCTGGATTCCCTGTGTTTCCAGTTACTATAAACACCAATGTACATCCTCTGCTCTAGGTAGATTTGTAGGGTAGAATTGGAATCATGGTAATGGTGGGAGGAGGCATTTAAGAACTAGAGGAAAGGTGTATGTTTCATCGTTGGTACACTGCACCCTGACCGTCTCATCTCCTCCCTGTGATCCTTCAGTAAGGGGGTGTCCAGTTGCCTACAGATGGGCTTTGGGACTCCACTCTTCACTCACCCTCATTTACAATGATATGATTTTTTTGTTTTGTGATGCCTGATACCTGATCCATTTGTCACCTTGTGGTCACACAGGTTGGTGTGCTTCTTCTGTGTGGGCTGTTAATTTAAGCCTTTATGACCTAAGAAGCTACTATTTTTGATAGCAGTCAGTCACCATCTGTTTTTATCATGGCACTTTTCCATATTCCTCATATCTTCAGGATCTCTTCATCGAATAAGACTATATCAGAAAAACTCAATTTTTTTTAGATTGGAGCTAGAATTAGTGTGAGTAAGAAATGTATTCATATGTCTATGATTTATATGTCTCTACATAACATTGGAAACATTATCATTGTATCATAAAGAATATTCATACTCAACCACAATGACACTATTGTTAGTGTCATTAATTTAACCAATGGCATAGATTTTGAAATACTCCTGAGAAAATGAATTTATACATGTAGAGACCAGTGTTTCAGACTGCAGTATGTGAATTGGGACTTGGACAGATTAATGGTAAATGGAGAAAAGTTTGAAGTTGTAGAGGATTTCGTCTTGCTTGGATCCCCAACCAATGCTCATGGAGAAAACAGTCAAGAGATCAAAAGATGAGCTACATTGGGAAAATTTGCTTCACAAGATCACTTTAGAGTATTGAAAAATAAGGATGTTGCTACAAGGATGAAGGTACTCCTGACCCAAATTGCGGAATTTCAATGGCCTCACACGCATGTGAAAATTGGACATTAGTAAGAAACCTGAAGAAATCCCTATGCACATGAATTGTGCTGGAGAAGGATATTGAAAGGACCATGGACTTTTGAAAAGAGAAATCACTGTGTCTTGAATAAGTAAGGACAGAGTATTCCTTAGAGGCCAGGATGCCAAGACTGTGTCAGACATTCTTTGGACACATTGTCAGGAGAGGCTAGTTGACTTCATGTTTTGCAAATTAGAGGGCCAGCAAAAAACAGGAAGATCTTGAAGGAGCTGAATTGACAGAATGGCTAAAACAGTGGTCTCAGGCTTAGGAACAATTGTGAGGGATGGCTCAGGACTGGTTCGTGTTTTGTTTGATTGTGCTTAAAGTTTCTTTGAGTGAGAAATGACTGGATCGCACCTAACAACAACCACCACAACCACAACAAGCGATTAAAGGTTTAAGTGACTGGATTATAGAAACAATGGGGATTGGTGATAGAGCAAAATGTTCAAGAACACTAATTTACAAAGGCGGAATCATGCCTACCAGAATAATACATGTCATAAGAAAGCAAGGAGTGCCCTGACATAGTAAACATATGGTAACCCCGGACAACCATTCATTCTTGTAATGGCACAGCATCATTCTTGGAAAATTCATCGAACCTGTGACCTTTCCAAGTCCATGGAATTGGTATAGTTAGCCACCGAGGGAACCTATGTCATCATTTGCTCTTATCAGGTCCTTTAAGATCTTGGGCTACTTACAAGTTTTATTTTAAAAGATTGCTAATTCAACTATTCACTGCATCCTACTTCAATAGCAGACACAACCAGAAAGGAATATTTTATATTAATATATGATTGTGTTTTACTGAAAATAAAAGAATATAAAAAAAAAGAAAATGATTAGGGCAAAGAATGTACAGATGTGCTTTATACAATTGATGTATGTACATGTATGGACTATGATAAGAGCTGTATGAGCCCCTAATAAATTGTTAAAAAAATTGCTATGCTTTGTTTTTAATTATAAATATTTTATTATGAATTACTAGTAGATACTGACTTACACCTTTACACCTTTTTGGAATTGTTAGAAAACATAGAGACAATGAATGTAGCATTTGATCATGTTGGCAAGCAATGGATTCCCATATATATTGAACATTTCAAGATTTTTCAGACCAAGAAAGGAGGAGAAATATATGGCATTTTCCCCCTTTATTTTTATTCATCTTAAGATAAGGTAAGCTTTGTAACAGACACTACCTCACTACAACATTTTCACAAGCCAAAAACATGCATTCGTTGCTAATTTTGCATGTCTAATATGGGCTATTTCTGTTAGAAATAAAGGTGGAATCTACTCATCAGAGTCTTTCAGAGACCTAGGTTTACCAAAATGTTACTCTGCTGTAGAGATGGCGATTGGAAGCTAGAACTCTGGGGTAGTTTTGAAATGAATAGAGATGGCGTGCACAGAGGGAAATGCACCAACTTTTAAAGACCTCAGAGTTAATGCTGTGCTTATTGATTCTGCTCACATTTCTCTCCCTCTTTGGCTAGTCACATGGCACCAAAGTAATTGCAAGAATGGGAAGGTAGGCAGGAAATGGATATTTATTGGGCATAAAATGCCCTTTATTCACAAACCAATAATCCTTATTTTCAACTAAATTATCCTCCTCTAATTCTCTAGCCCAAGGATACATTTTCTGGACAAATGTGGATTTGACAGTGATGCACCTACTTTAGTATGCAAAATAAAACATTTAAAACCAAATGGTGACAAATAAGGCTCATCGCAGTGAGTGGGAGAGAAAAACGATCATGTTAGAAATGCTAAGTTACAGCATTCTTATCTTATAAAGATCAGTAAGATTTTGTATTTAGCACAATTGGCCAGCTATAATACCCAAGCATTAGCTAAGACTCATTTTCCTTTCCCTGCATTCCATAAATTAGGCTAATCTCTCTGATTCAATGGACAGGTATGACTACCATCAGCATGGACCACCTGGTTTGATGGGCAGGACAGTTACACAGCCTGAATGCAACTTTATTGAGGACAGGAATTTAGATTGCTCATAAATTCCATGAAGAGTTACTTCCACGTGTGAATGAATAAAAGCCATGAAAAATGGTGACATTCAGTTGAATCCTGCATATTTACAAGAATGTATGCTTCTTTCATTCTTTCAATCACAATATATTAAATATCTATACTAGGCCTGGGTTTATTCTAATTTGACATGCAGGCATGTGTAAAACAAACCTCTTCTCTGAAGCATAAATTCTATTATGAAAATACAGAAAGTAGAATCATAATAAGAATCTAAGGGTCAATTGCAGCGTGTTAGTGAGGGTTGACTAGAGAAACAGATTCATAGGCACTCATATGTGTATGAAAGAAAGAACTTTATATTAAAGGGTAATTGTATATTAAGAAAACATCCCAGCCTAGTCCAGATCAAGTCCTTAAGTCGTATAGGACCCCATATGTCTGATACCAATCTACAAATTCATTTTCAGACTCACATACATTTGCAATGACACCAAATGCAGGAAGATGACAGACCAGTGGGTGGAAAGTCTTGTAGATCCAGGGTATGGATGCATGTCAGCACTGGTGTGGGTCTCCACATGGCTCCTCAGCTTCAGCGCTGTTTTCATCAGCACATCTCCAGACAGGAATGCGTGTTCCGCCTCCAAGGAGGAAGAGAGGAGTTCCCTGAATTCGTAGAAGAAGGCCGGGTCCAATGAGACCTCATTAGCTAAGGCCTGATTGACAGGCTAGACTCCACCCCTTCATAAATTGACAGGATATTATGTAACTGCCACATACAAAGAAAATAAAATATGACAATGTAGCAGTGAGTGACTGGTAAGCTAGGCTAAAATATGAAGTTATTCCTCATGAGAGGCTGGAAAGGAGGCTATTGAATTTGAACCAGGGATTTTATGGGTGCTCTTGGCTGGGGTAAGGAAAGCAGATTGTATCTTGAGGGGAATGTCACAATGTAACATCAGCGACAAGAGAACACTCTTTGAAGAGAGGCTGTTCATGAAGGAAGAAGTGACTTCCCTATAGAAGGGGATCTAGTGAGGGAGGAATTTTATACAATTAAGGAAAGAATTGTTTGAATCTTTATTATTAAATGAAGCTCATGACCACTCATTCAATTGCGACTCAGAACAACCGTATAAGACAGAATGAACTTCTCCCAGTGGTTTCTGTGGCTATAAATCTTTATGGGAGCCAGAAGTTTCATGCTTCTCTTGCAAAGTGTCGAGTGAACTTGACTGTGCTTAGCAGTCAGAGAAAGAGCTCACTGGACCATCAGGGCTCCTTATTTATCATACATCAGTTCTCATTTCTGATGCCTGTTATAAAGAAAACAAATTGAAACTGCCCGCTACTTGTATCCTCACAAAGGTGAAGTGATATTTTGGGGGAATTCCTAAATTTAAGTCATTTGCATTGTTCAAATATATCTTTGGGTCAAAGCACAGCATATGAAGTAAATTTTGACTGTAATATTTAGTAGGACACAACTTACTTTTAAAAAGTCAACTTACACTTCCTTTTATCTCAGGCTCACTCACTGTCATCGATTCCATGCCCAGACACTGTGACCTTATAGGACAGGGTAGATCTGCTTCTGTGAGCTTCTGAGACCAGAACGCTTTGTGGGAGTACAAGGCACCATCTTTTTTCCACCGAGTAGCTTCTGGTTTCAAACTGGCCCAGGCATAACCACTGCATCGCAAAGGCTCCTTCTTCTCTTAGGCTAGCTAAAACTGTATTAAAATATTCTATTTTTTATGGGTGAGCAAAATAAAGAGTTAAATAAGCCATAAGTTCTGGTCTAAAAAACTAGAACTGATCAGGGAAACTAAGGAAACTTTTGGAATTAGTAGGTCAAATGTACAGAGAATCGAGTCTAACATTTGAGACACCAAAATGTGTGTTCACCAGTGTAGTAACTGTGTGTTCTTTGAATCTCATTAAGATGTGAGAATTTTTCATTTAACAACATGAAACAAGTACAACTCATGAAGAATTTCAGTTTAAAAGACTTTATTGGAGCAGAGATCCAACATCTAATGATTTCATCAAATTTTGAATGAGTTGAATAGCGCCTCTTACTGACAGTGCTCTATGATCTCTGTACTAGATGAAAAACCCTTTAAGGAAGGTCATAGTTTCTTGTTTGTAGTAAATGTCACAGGACAAGAAAGGTAATAGATCGTTATTACTCATATTTAATCACATCTATCAATTAGTAAATTTTACTAAATGTTTGAGGCAAATTACTAAATTCCCCAAGTCTTATTGTCCCATACCAAAAGTGAAATACCATTGATTTGAGAAATTGTTTTAATGATTAAACGATGCATCCTGTGCACAAAGTTTTGAACTATATCACTCTAAACTCACTGCCATTGAGTTGATTCTGATTCCTGGTGACCGTACGCAACAGAGAAGAATAGTCCCTGTGGATTTTTAACACAGTAATTCTTTTGGAGACTAGATAGTCTCATATTTCTCCCACTGAGGTGCTCATGGATATGAACTGCTTACTTTCAGGTTTGCAGCCCATGAATAACTTACTGTGCCCCCAGATTCACAGAGATACCTAATACTTGCTCCCCAGCTTCCTTCTAGTTTCTTTCATTATCTCACAATTCCAGTGGTGTGAGTTGTTCCAATGATAATTGGACAATTATATAATTATAAGGAAATTTAAATAATATTGTAGAATTTATTTTGTTTTATGGAAGTGAGTGCTTCGAACATGATATTGACTTTAATCATGTTTATTTTAATACCAGGTGAAATATAGAATTATGTATCTAACATTTTTATAGTCCTATAGCATCTTTATAACAAAATAAAAAATTATCTTGGCTTCCTCTTCCTGAAACCCAGAAATCTAGCAATGGACCAGCAATGAAGGAGTTAAATGAGACTGCTACTGGCAAGTCCCCTTACATCAGGGGCTTGTTACCAACAATGAGGATCTGGTAAGTGTGTATGTGGAGGGGGGGTGATGATGGCAGGGGGAGGTAAAATAAATAGTCCTTTTCTCCAATACAGAGCTCACTTCCATAGGCAAGACGAGAAGGGCAGAGACAGTTATAAAGGGTCTTTTATGCAAAGCATTTCAAAGGGATAAAATACAATATAAGATACACTCTTAGAATATTAGCCGACTGTTAAGCCTCAGCAAATAAGAACATTTTCAATTTGCCCCTAACCGTCTCCAAGGAGCTGGACGTCCTCCCAGCTGCAAAAGAATAGGTGAGGTTGAATGCTGCCTGAAGAAAATATTCTTGTCCTTATTGAATCATGGTGCACAGTGGAAAGCAAATCCCTGGAGATAGATGGTAGATAAGTAGCAAAGAGTCTCTGAAAGGGAATTGAGGTTTGGGTTGAAGGAATTTCTGAAAATCAAGGACGAAGTCACTAAGTGAGTCTGGGGACTGATGGAAAAGGAAGAACACTCCATTGAGTGCAGCTCGAAATCCCGCTGAATCGCAAGCTAGTCCTTCAATAAGCCCAGTGGCACTGGTGCTGAAAGGTCAGGTCTGGGGTGACCAGGGCACATATTTTTTGTCGGAGCCCATGGTTGAAACTCTGACAGAGGAGGAACTGATTCTTACTGAATTTTCAGCACAGAGTCTAGTTTGTACATTGGAGACACAAAGACAAGACAATAATTGTGGCAGAATACCTCAAAGCAAAAGTGTAGGTTTTCTGGGGTTTGAATTACCTTTCTCAGAGATATTAACTTGACTGACATATTATAAAAATCACCTCATGATATCAGTTGAGACATTAAGAGAGATGATTTTAGGAGGTCTTATAAAACAGCAGTAACAAGATAGAAGCCTGCAATAATGAACTACTGAGTTGAAGAACAACATGTGAGATTAATACTGAATCCATTTAAGGAGTTATAAAATAATAATGGATTATAGGGAGAAGACAGAAATAGTCCCACGTTTTCCTGTTTTAAGAGCGGCATCACCTTCAAATATATTGAGAATCCACTCCCTGCTCATCATGTCCACTGCTACCACCTGTGTTCACAATCCCAACCACCCTCTTTGGAAGGATTATGAAAGCCTCAAATGTCTTCTTGAATTGAAACCTGCGGGACCGATTGATACTCATAAAGTACAATGGTCATGTTGCTCTTTTATTGAAAGGTCGCCAGTGGCTCACCAACCTACTCAATAAAATCCAAAGTTCTTTACTGGCTACAAAGTTTTTCGTGTCATATTCTCATCTCTTGTTTGATCATATCTCCTACTATTCTCATCCTTCTTGGTAAATGTAAATAATAAAAACCAATTTCAATTCTGTGTCTTCTTACTGCACAATTCTATGATCAAGTGAAACCTTTATGTTTTCATCACTCTAGAATGGTAAATTTAGAAACTAATACAATTATCAGCTTATCCTTATATTCCTCAGTTTTGCTAAAGCAAAATCTACCATAAAGTTAATCACATCTTACAAGGAATTTAGGTAGCCTTTGAAATTTTATTTTTGTCTTTGATGGTTTTCAATTTGATTGCCTTGCATCTAACTTTGGGCTAATTTCTAATTGTTTTCAACTTAGATCTTGGGGGTGGGCTTTCAGTTTGAATTTCTCAGCAATGGTCACTCTTTCCCAATCAAATTTCTCCAGTATTCTTTTTCTACTTTATATGCATAACATTTGGCTCTTCCATCTCTCTTCTACATGTTTATTTGTATTTGTTTTATTTAACATGTATATATATATATATTCTATTCTTCAGGATACATTTCATAATTATTCTTAAGAGCTTTACTGATTCAAATATTGCCAAATCCAATTATTCATTCTCTTTCCTTATCTTTAATTTGGGGAACATTTATTCAAATATATGACTCATTTTTAAAAGTACCTCCTTTATTTTGGTGTCTTGGTGGTACAGTGGTTAAAAATGTCATTTATTAACCAAATGTTGACTTTTGAACCCACCAATTTATTAAGAGGAAAAAATGTGTCATTCAGCTTCTGTAAAGATTTATATCCTTGAAATAGTACAAGGAAGCTCTACTATGCCATAAAGGGATGCCAAGTGTTGGAATCCATGTGATAACACTACTAGCAGTGTGGTAGGTACATAATCTGTCGTCAATCTGAGACTTGAGAGTGGAGGGGTGGAGTTTAGCCTGTCAACCAGGTTGCCTCATTTGGAGACAATAAGGAGATAAATAGCCCACTGGTGGTAGGGCACACACTCAATCCCTGTGAGACATTCCAGTTGAGTAGACAAATGGAGCTATTGTAGAGGCCTGGAGATGAAGGAGCTATATGGAGACCCTGGCCAGCACTCAGATGCTTCTACTGCCCCTGGATCCACAAGACTTTCTATCCACAGCCCTGTGATCTTCCTACGTTTATTTAGCATCATTTATTTGTGTTGCGACAGCCTGAAGAGGAATTTATAGATTGGTTTTGGACCTGTGGGCTAATATTCGACTTATGGACTTAATTTTGGAGTAGGCTGGGATGTTCTCTCAATATTCAATTGCTCTTGTATATAAAGCTCTTTCTTATACACGTATGAGTGTCTATGAATTTGTTTCTCTGTCTATCCAGACTAACACAATTAGTTTGGTGTCTTTATTTCACTGCATGAACCTGAACTCTCCTAGGTTTAGTTTTATATAGCTCTCTGTGTTATGGCTCTTCCTTCTATTGTTAACCTATATAACTGTACTCAGCCTCAGTGCTTGAAGGTTGCTACTCTTCTACTCATGCTTACACTCTTGGTGACCTTTCAATATCCCTTGTGTTAAAATAATCAACCTAATCTAAGTGACAATTACCAAAATTTCATCAACTCTAACCACTCCATACATATCCAACTCAGATAACTATCTTACATCTCTAAATGATTGTCTAAAAAGTTATTTTATGATTATTGTTGTTAAGTGACTTGAATTATTTGTTTCATAATGGCTTTATGTACACTAGGACTATGTTAGTTTGGGTAGACTAGAGAAAGAAATCCATAGAAACTCATATGTGTATATCAGAGAGTTTTATATAAAGTGTAATTGTACATTGTGGTAGTTAGTTTATTGTGTCAACCAGGCCAATAAACACAGGTGGGCTTAATTGAAGGGCAGAGGGATAAATGGCTTGGTGAGCCTAACCTTTCAAGTTCTTGAGTCCCTTACTTTGTGATGGTCGGACCAGGGTGCAGCCCAGGGTGCAGCTGCCTTAGTTAATTCCCTGCTTCAGCTGGTAAGGCTCATTTCCTGCAAGAAATCCCCGAGGAGAAACCTCATGGACCTACCCCTATGTAGGCCTGAGGGCTGGAGCAGCCATGTGGAGATCCTTGCTAGTGCTGAGATGCTTACATGTTTACTGATTTGGCTTTCCTCCTGCAGTCGGCATCATTGTATGTGTTTTGTGAAACGGAGGAGGAGTTTGTGGATTCCTGTTGAACATATGAGTTAATGTTGGACTTGTGGGCTTGGGCAGCACTGGGTTGGGATATTTTCTTGATGTGCACTTAACCTTTATATAAAACTCTCTCTTATGCATGCGTTTCTGTGAATTTGTTTCTCTAAAGTACCCAGCCTAATATATATATTAAGAAAGCATCCAAACCTAGTCCAAATCAAGTCCATAGATCCAGCAATAGCTCATTTGCCTGATACAATCTATAAAGTCCTCTTCAGACTCGTGAAACACATGAAATGACAGGAAGATCACAGGGCAGTGGGTGGGAAGTCTTCTGAATCCAGTAGAGTTGTAACCATCTCAGCGGTTGTAGGGGTCTCCACCTGGCTATTCCAGCACCCAGGGATGCATCAAGGTATGCCCATGTGGCTTCTCCAGTTCCCAGGGCATGGAGTCTATCAGCCTAGTGTCATGCCTCTTGCCAGCAGAGTGTCTTCACTTAAGAAGATAGGAGTAGAAGGAAAATTCCTCGATATTGTACGAGCCATATATGAAAAACCAACAGCTAATGTAGTAGTTAACGGAGAAAACAATTCCACTGAAAAAGGGGACCGGACAAGGATGCCACTTGTCCCCACTCCTATTTAACATCATACTGGAGGTCCTAGCTAACAACATAAGACAAAGGAAAGATATTAAAAGTATTCAGCTGGGGAAAGAAGAGGCAAAATTATCATTATTCGCAGATGCTATGATTCTATATATTGAAGATTCTTTAAACTCCACAAGCGGAGTGTTGGAAGCAATAGAGGAATATGACAGAGTGGCAGGACACAAAATCAACAAACTGAAGTCTATTGGACTGCTCTACACATCAGACAAGATCACAGAAGAGACGATTAAAAAGGTAGTAACCTTTACAATTGCCAAGCACAAATTGAAATACCTAGGGATATACCTGATTAAAAAAATCGAAATACTTGTATGAGGAAAATTATAAAACACTACTTCAAGAAATCAAGAGTGACCTCAACAAATGGAAGGATATCCCATGCTCATGGATTGGCAGACTGAATCTAGTAAAGATGTCAATTCGGCCCAAGGCACTATATAAGTTCAATACTATCGCAATACAACTACCACTATCCTTGTTCAAAGAGTTGGAAAAACAGATTACCAACTTCATATGGAGAGAGAAGAAGCCCAGAATTAGCAGAAAACTCCTCAAGAAGAAGGGAAAAGTGGGAGGGCTTGCTCTACCTTATTTTAGCACATACCATACAGCCACAGTAGTAAAAACAGTGTGGTACTGGCATAATGACAGATATTCAGACCAATGGAAAAGAGTTGAAGACCCAGAAATAAAAACATCAGCATACAGGCAATTGATCTTTGATAAGGGCCCCCAAAATAATAAATGGGAAACAGATTCCATCTTCAATAAATGACGCTGGAAAAAATGGATATCTACCTGCAGAAAAATGAAACACGACCCTTACCTACTCCATGCACAAGAACAAACTCAAGGTGGATCACAGACCTTGAGATAAAACCCCAAACAATTAAGGCCATTATGAGTGAATTGGGACAAATATATATATATATATATATATATATGAGAACAAAAAGGTAAGTGCAAAAGTGGCACAGGGAAAAAGCTACTGTATACAAACACTCCAGGGGTGAGGTCCAGATAATATGGCAGGGGCCAGACCAAATCCAAGGGTACATATGGTAGCCAACTAAAACAGGGGTGGGGGGAGGAAAGGGGAAAGGGATAAAAAAAGATGTGTGATGGGGGAATAAGGCACTGACCCACCCAAGGGGAGGGTATTGTTTGCGTCTCCACAGGGAACAAGGGACCAGATATAAAGCCAGTGCCAGATGAATGCAGTGTGCTGGCAAGGAGTAGGGAGCCAGTGGAGGGGCCTGAGGTCTCAGCCCCCATACCAGCTATGTGGACAACTGCCCTTCCCCACAGAACAATGTACTTAAGAGGACAGCACTGAAGTTGCAGCTAGGGGAGAGGGGCATGTACTATCAGAGCAAATGGGAGCAAAGAAGGGGGAGGAAGAGAGAGTGAGTACATCCAGGCCCATCAGGCCTGGAGGACGATATCCCCACTCTGAGAGCCAATGGACAGAGTGGACAAAATGGCTGACCTCACTGTGAGACACACCGTCCCTTGATGGCCCAGGGCCCTGGGGGTGGACAACTCTGGAGACTCAGCACCAGCAGTGACCTGGGCTGACCCTGTGACACTGAGGCATACCACTGAAAGCGTTCGGCAGAGCAGCTGTGGGAGCAGAGTAGGGAGCCCCCGAGGGAGTATGGAGGACAGACTCTAGGGCCAAAGCAAGGTACCCCATTGGACCTGACTCAAGGACATACCTAGAGATCAAAAATCAGACCTTGATCTATTTACAGGTTTTTCTTTCTTTTTAATTTTTTTCTTTTAATTAATTTATTCTTCTCTGGGTAATTGGTTTCCTTTTTTGTTGTCATAGCTGTGCTATCACTCATCACCTATCTTGCTATGACTTGATTTTTGGTGCATATTATTATCTCTACAGATCTATCTAGATAACATAGACTGGATAAATAGTCTGGAGGAGAAAACGGGACCAATGGTTTCAGGGGGACACGGGAGAGGAGGAGGCAGGGGCAAGGAGGTGGTGCTGACCAACCCAGGGACAGGGGAGCAATGTGATCCAAAATCAGTAGCAAAGAGGGTGTGAGAGGCCTGGTAGGGATTCAGCAAAGGCATGGTAACTGAGAGAAATTACTGAAACCCAAATGAAGGTTGAGCATCATAGTGGGACAAGAGGAAAGTAAAGGGGAAGAGAAAAAAACTAGGTGACAAAGGTATTTATTGAGGTCCAAAGACTGGAATGTACATATGTAAATATATTTATATGAGTGTAGGGAAACATATCTATGTGCACATATTTATAGGTTAAGTACTAAGGCAGCAGATGGACATTGGGCCCCCACTCAAGCACTTACTCAATGCAAGAACACTTTGTTCTATTAAATTAGCATTCAAGGATGTATACCTTCCTGACAGAATTGCTGAAGAAAACTGTGTGCATAAGCAAATGCGGTGAAGAAAGCTGAGGGTGCCGGGCTATTGAAAGATATAGCATCTAGGGTCTTAAAGGCTTGAAGATAAACAAGTGGCCATCTAGCTGAGAAGCATCACAGTCCACATGGAAGAAGAACACCAGCTTGGCTGACCACGAGGTGTAGAAGGGACCAGTTATTAGACATCAAAGAACTAAAAACCATATCAGTGGGTGCCCACCTTCCAGATATGATCACTGAAGACAATCTTGTGCATAGCAAATATGTTGAAGAAAGCTAATGGTGCCAAGCTATCAAAAGATAGAGCATCTGGGGTCTTAAAAGCTTGAGAAAAACAAACAAACAGCCATCTAGCTGAGAAGCATCAAAGCCTACATGGAAGAAGCACACCAGCTTGTCTGACCACAAGGTGCAGAAGGTACCAGTTATCAGATATCAAAGAACTAAAAATCATATCAATGGGTTCCCCTGCCTCACTGATAAGATCAATGAAGACAAGCATGTCTATAAGCAAATGTGGTTAAGAAAGCTGATGGTGCCCAGATATCAAAATATATAGCATCTGGGGTCTTAAAAGTTCAAAGATAAATAAGTGACCATTTAGCTCAGAAGTAACAAAGCCCACATGGAAGAAGCACACCAGCCTATGTGACCACGAGCTGTTGAAGGGATCAGGTATCAAACTTCAAGGAACAAAAAAAATCATATAATTGAAAATGTGGGTGAGTGCAGAGTGGAGACACAAAACTCAATGGTAGTCAACCGGACACCCCCCCCCCTTTACTGAATGGTTGTGGGGAGGATATGAGCCAGTCAGGGTGCAGGATAGCAATGATGAAACATATACCTTTTCTCTAGTTCTTAAATGCTTCCTCACCCCCAACTATCATGATCCCAATTCTACCTTACAAATTTGGCTAGACCAGAGAATGTACACTGGTACAGATAACAACTGGAAACAAAAGGAATCCAGGACAGATGACTCCTTCAGGACCAATTGTGAGAATGGTGGTACCTGGAGGGTAGAGAATATGGGGGTAGAAAAGGGGAACTATTACAAGAATCTACGTATAACCTCCACCCTGGGGGATGGACAGCAGAAAAGAAGGTGGGGGGAGACATTGGACAGTGTAATATATGACAAAGTAATAATAATTTATGAATGATAAAGGGTTCATGAGGTAGGGTGGAGTGGAGAGGGAGGGGGAAAATGAGCAGCAGATATTAAGGGCTCAAGTCGAAGGCACATGTTTTGAGAATGATGATGGCAACAAATATACATATGTTCTTGACACAATGGATGTATGTATGGATTGTGATAAGAATTATATGAGCCCCCAATAAAATGATTTTTTAAAAAGAATAAAAAAAAGTAGAGTGAGTGAGAAGAGAGAGAAGTCTTCTACCTCCAGGAGGAAAATCAGCAGTTTCCAGAATTCTCAGGAGGTCTTGCCCACACAGAGGTCTCATTGACTATCTCTGAATTAACAGGCTAGACTCCACCCCTACACTCTTAATCCTTAAACTGACACCAGATTAGGTAACTCCCACAAGGACAAATTACTGCCCAGTCCTATGTCACCCTTCTATTTGCAATTATGTTTGAAGCCATTTCTAAATCCACGGTGTATCTACTAGCTCACCTATGGAGCCTCCTCCTTTTCATTGACTATCTACCAGGAGTGATCATCTTATCATGGACTGATCCTTCCTCATCACATGACTCAAATACATGAGGTTCACTTTTATAATCCTTACTTATACCACGCTAATAAAACATTGACTTGCTCATTCACTTCTTTATCATCATGTCGGCTGTTGGTCCATTTGTGAGGATGCTGCTATCTTTACGTTGGAGTATCATTCATACTGAAAGTTGTAGTCTTTGATTCATCAGCATGTATTTACAACCTTCTCTTTCAGCAAGCAAGGTTGTGCCATTTGCACATCTCTGGTTGCTAATGAGTCTTCCTCTAATCCTAACAGCACTCTCGTCTCCATATTGTCCAATTTCTCATATGCTTATTCTGCTGACAGAGTCAATAAATTTTATGATTGAATGCATCCCCGACTTATGTCTTTCCTGATTTTAAGTCATGTATTCTGTTTCAAAGCTGTCTGTTGGTCTGAATACAGGTTTGGCTTTTTGAATAGAAACTGTTCTCCAAGAACACAATTGGATTTCCCATTGAATTAAAATTTTCCATTCTTTGCAAAGATGGTAGTATTTTATGATGATCCACACAGTTGAATGCCTTTACACAGTGAAATATAAGTAAACCCCTTTATGTTATTCCCTAATCCTCAGCCGAGAGCAACTGATATTGACATCGATATCCTTTATTTTTTATCATCTTCTAAACTTGTTTTGATTTTTTAGAAATTCCCTATGTACTGCTATATTTGAATTATCATCCTCAAAGTTTACTTATACAGATTATTAATGACATTTTGAGATATTATTTTGCTTAACTTTTACAAAACTGGGTATAAATATAAATTCCTTCCATTTTGTTGGCCAGTTAGCTGTTTTCAAACTGATGCTGTTGAAGGAGAGAATCCAAGATGCTCTGAAAGCATTGCTGCAAACCAAGGCTCCCAAATTGATATGATGCAAACTGACATGTTTCAGCAAATGACCCCAACACTGGCGGTGCTCGCTTATCTACATCAAGATCTATAGAAGCATCTTGTCCTTCCCCACGGACTGGTCTCTCCCAACAACATATGCAAGATATATGAAAGGAAAACTTGCCATTGTTGTTTCTAAGGAAGACTAGACTGCCTGTATTTCTAAGACAGATCGGTTGGTCCTTTCAGCAATTTTCAATACTCTTTGCCAGCACCACAACTCAAGTGAATTCATTCTTCATCAGCCTATTTTAATTCAGTGTCCAACTTTCACACACCTAGGAGACAATTGAAAATACTATGGCACAGGTCAGGGACACCTTAGTCCTCAAAGTAACATATTACTTTTCAATAAATTAAACAAGTCTCGTGTAGCAGATTTACCTAACACAATGTAGGTTTTTATCTCTTGGTTGCTACTTGCATGAGCATTGGTTGTGGAATTTTGGGTCCAGGTTTCATTGAAGGCATCTGTGAAAAAGAATGATCTAGGAATTGATGGAATATCAGTTGAAAAATGTTTACAACTGGAGAGAGCACTGGAAGCTTCTACTCATCCATGCCAAGAAATTTGGAAAATAGTTAGTTGGTCAATGAATGGGAAAAGGTACACAATTGTGTGACCTTGTGTGCCAAACAAAAGTTTCAAAGAGAGGTGATCCAACAGAGTCCAAACAATATTAAAAATATCAATAATATCATGAGCAAGTACATTTTTGCTAAAGAAAGTTCAGAGATGGTTGTATAGATACATTTCAGGAAGCTGCAATACACAGTGGATTCAAAAGAGGACATTGTGTGAAATATATCTTTTTGAATGAATGGCTCTTGGCTGAAAGCAGAGAATAACAGGATCATGTTAGCTGATGTTTTATTGACTACAGAAAGACATTTAACTGGGTGGGTCATCACAAATTATGAATAGCACTGAGAACAACAGGAATCCCAGAACACTTAACTGTGCCGATGCCAAACCAGTCCATGGAACAAAAGAAAGTCACTGGAATAGAACAAGGGAATATGTGGCACAACCTGGCTTAAAATCAGGAAAGATATGTGTGTTAGTCCAGGTAGACTAGAAAAACAAATCCATAGAAACTCATCTGTGCATAAGAGAGAGTTTTATAAAAAGGGTAGTTCTACATTAAGAAAGCATCCCAACCCAGTTCAGTCCAAACTCCTAAATCCAATGTTAGCTCATATGTCTGATACCAATCTATAAAGTCCTCTTCAGACTCATGGAACATGCCATGATGCCAAATGCAGGACAATCACAGGCCAGGGTGTAGACATTCTTTGGATCCAGTGACATTGTAAGCATCTCAGCACTGGCAGGGTTCTCTACTTGGCTTCTCTGACTTCAGAAGTCTGGTTGCATCATTGTGGTTCCATGTGGCTTCTCCAGCTCAGGGCACTAATATAGTTCCATGTGTCTTGTCAGCTGCCATGTCTCCCAGAGAGTGAGCAGAGATAGTGTCTTCTGCTTCCAAGGAAGAAATACCAGATTTCCCAGAATTCTCAGGAGAAGGACATGCCCACACAGAGGCCTCCTTGGCTATGATCCGGTCAACAGACTAGGCTCCATCCCATTCACACTTAGTTCTCTGAAGTCCCAAATTGACATCAGAGTTATAACTTCTCACCACTCTGGGTTGATTTATATGTTGAGCAAAATGTCTACGATACTAGATTATATTAAAAAGAGGACTGAAGAAAGCTAATTAAATATCTGTGCCACACAGATGCCACAACTTTGCTTGCTAAAAGGGAGAAGGACTTGCGGCATTTGCTGATGAAGATAAAGGAACACAGCATTCGGTATGGGTTGAAACTCAATATAAAGAAGCCAAAATTCCCACAACTGGTCAAAGAGACAACATCATAAAAAATGAGAAACGATTGAATTTGTCAAGGATTTTTTTTTGTTTTTGCTTAGACCCACAATGAATGCTCATGGAAGCAGAAGTCAAGAGAGCAAATAATGTATTTCATTAGGCAAAGCTACTGCACAGGATCTCTTTATAGTTTTGATGAGCAAGAATGATTGTGGCAGCAATTGTACAATGTTGCCTGACGTGATTTAACTATGGAATGATATATCTGTATTAATTCCTGTTAAAATGGTTTTTGAAAATAATTAAATAAATATCTAAAAGAAAAAAAGCCCCTTTAAAAACTAAGGTGCACGTGCCAGAAACCATGATGTTTGTAGTCACCTAATATGCATGTGAAACTTGTACACTGATTAAGGAAGGCTGAAAAACAATCAATGAATTTGAATTAATGTGTTGGCAAGGAATATTGAATGTACTGTAGATTGCTAGAAAGCTAAAAATATATATTAGAGATGAAATCATCATTTGTCATAGAATTGAGGATGGCAAGAGTTCAACTAATTTACGTTGGTCATGCTGGCAGGAGAGATCAGTCTCTGGAAAAGGACACCGTCCTTGGTACAAAAAGAGGTCAGGGGAAACAGGAGACCATCATGAAGATGGAATGATACGGTGGCTGCAACAGTGGACTGAAATGTAGCAACCATGGTGAGGGTGGTACAGGACTGGGCACTGGGCTTGAGTCTGTTGTACACAGGGTGACTCTGAGTGGAAACTATTTGGAAGGCACCTAAAACATCAACAAGAGAAGAAATAGACGGCTTCCTCTGATGGTCATTTTTTGTGCAGTCTCGTCCAGGTATGTCCAACTCACATGCAACAGAAGGAAACACTGTCCACACAAGCATCACAATGAGGGTCCTGTTCAAGTCCGCCATGGCAGTAAGCTTACCTTCCTTGTTTTGGCTACTCCTCAACTTTATCCACCATGATGCTTTCACCCAGCGCTGGTGTCTCCTGAGAACATCTCCAAATGACGTGAGGCAGTTTAGCCATCCTTGCTTCTAAAGGCATTCTGGTTGAACTTCTTTCAAAACGGGTTTTTGGTTTTGTTTGAACAGTCCATGATACTTTTCTTATGCTTCATCAGCACCGTAATCCATAGACTCCTCTTCAGCCTTACTCATTTCATGTCCAGCCTTTACATGCCCGCGAGGCAATGGAAACCACTGATTTAGGTAGGCACACCTCGATCCTCAGTACTCTACAGAGATATCGGGCAGCACACTGACTCAGTGCAATTTACCTTAATCTGCCTGCTTGCTTGACTGCTGCTTCCTTGAGCACTGATTGTGGATCTACGCAAGAGGAAATTATTGAACATTTCAATATTTGCTCCGCTTATCATGACGTTGCCTATTGGACCAGTTGTGAGGATTTGGGTTTTCTTTACATTGAGTTGTCATCCACACTGAAGGCTGCCGTCCTGGTCGCCCTCTTCAAGCCCCCCTCTCTTCAGCAAGAAAGGTTGTGTCATTTGCACAGCACAGGCTGTTAAGAAGCCTCACTCCAGTCCTGATGGTGTACTTGCTTCACATCTTTCAACTTCTCTGGTTATTTGCTTCATATGCAGATCAAATAATGATGATGAGAAAATATAATGCCGATGCACTCCTTTACTGATGTTACACCGTACAGTATCCCCTTGTTCTTTTCTCAGAGCTGTCTCTCAATCCATTTACAAGTTCCGCATGAGCACAATGGAGTTTTATGAAATCTCCGTTCTTCTCCAGGCTATCCATAGTTCCTTATGATCCACACAACCTTTAGGTAATCAGGGAAACACAAGTGAACATCTTTCTTGTATTTCTACTTTCAGTGAAGATCTATCTAACATTACCAATGATATCCCTGTGCCATGTTCTCTTCTGAATTCAGCCTGAACCTCTGGAAGCTCCCTCCCTGTCAATGTGCTGTTGTTACAGATGTTGGATGATCTTCAGCAACATTTTTCTTGTACGTGATAGCAAAGATATTATTCTATAATTTGTGCATTTTGTTGGCTCACCTTTCTTTGGAATCATATCAATATTGATATTTTCTAGTCTGTTTCCAAGTTGCTCTTTTTCATATATATATATATATATAAGGGGGTTATAGATAGATCATTATGAATGGTCCCCCTTTTATTCCCCCACCTTTCCCTTCCCCTCCTGGTGTGTCTACTCTCAATATAGGTTCTGAGGGGCTTATCTGTCCTGGATTCCCTGTGTTTCCAGCTCTTATTTGTACCCATGTGCAGGTTTTGGTCTAGCCAGATTTGTAAGGCAGAATTGGGGTCATGACAGTCGGGGGTGCGTGGGGTGAGGAAATATTCAAGAACTAGAGGAAAGTTGAATGTTTCATCGGTCCTATACTGCACCCTGACTGGCTCATCTCTTAATTGTGATCACTGTGTAAAGGGATGTCCAATTGTCTACAGATGAGTTTTGGGTCTCCACTCTGCGTCTCCCTTCATTCACAATGATAGGTTGTTTTGTTGTTGTTGTTCTGAGTGTTTGATGCCTGTTACTAGATCCTATCGACACATCATGATCATAGAGATTGCTGTGCTTCTTCCATGTGGGCTTTATTGCTTCTCAGCTAGATGGCTGCTTGTGTATCTTCAAGCCTTTAAGACCCGAGATGCTATATCTTTTGATAGCCAGGCACCATCAACTTTCTTCACCACATTTGCTTATGTACCCTCTTGGTCTTCCACGATCGTGTTAGGTCATCTTTATGTCTATTCACTGCACCCCTCAGTATTTTGTTCATGGAATATTTCAATATTACAAGTAGATGGTTGAATTTTTCCTTGAGTTCTTTCAGTTCTTTCACATTCCTGGTGTGTTCCTCCTTTCTAGTTTTCTAACTCTAGGTCTTTGCACATTTCATTACAATATATGACTTTTTTTTTGTTTCCCTTTGAAATTTTCTACTGAGCGATTTGACTTCATCATTTCTTTAATTGGCCTTAGTTCACCCATGGTCAAGAGCAAAATTCTAGCATGTGATATCCAAGTTACTTTCTTTCAGATTTTCACAGTCTTTTTGACATTCACTTTGATCTTCTCTGTCTGTTTCTCTCCTGATAATGACCTGTTTCTCTCTTCAGGAATGATGCCCTTGATGCCATCCCACTGTTCAGCAGGTCGTCTGCCATTAGTGTTAAATGTATCAAATCTTTCCTTTAGATGTTTTGGGGATACACTGAAGGTTGTATTTTGGCTTGAATAGACATGCTTTAATCTTCAGCTTCAAACTGAACATACCAAGGAGCAACTGGTGGCTTGTTCTACAGTTGGCTTTGGACTGGTTTTAGCTGCTGATATTGACCTTCTCTGTGATCTCTTTCCATAAACATAAGCATCTTACTTTCTGTGTTTAACAGTTTTTTTTTCTTTTTGGTGTTAGGAAGTCCTTAGTTTTGCAAAATTCTATCATATGATAACCAGCTAAGTTTCTTTCACCCAAATCATGTTTTCTAACTAATGTTCTTTCCTCTTTATTTCCAACTTCTGCATTCCAATTGCCAGTATTAACGACGCATCTATATTGCATGGTTGGTCACATTCCTACTAAACACATTGGCAGAATTCTTTCATTAATAGTTTTTCATAACTAGTTTTCATGGTTGTTGCATAAATTTGAACAACAGTTCTATTGATTGTATTTCCTTGTGTATGAATTAATATTATCCTATCACCAACAGCATAATACTTCAAAATAGATCTTGAAATATCCGTTTTGATGATAAATACAGTCCCATTCCTCTTGATTGTCCCATTGATATTGTGGTAAACCATATGATTTTTGGATCCAAAATGCCCAATATCAATCTGCTTCAGCTCATCAACATCTAGAACATTAATCTTTATGAACTCCATTTCACTTTTACCAGTTTCATTTTTAGTTTCATGCTTCAAGTATTCCAAGTTTCAGTTATTAATTTCCCCAAAAATGTCCCTTCTCATTTCGAACTGTGCCCCCTCAATGAGGGTCCCTAAGCCTTTACGCTTTACGACAAGGCAACGCTTCCTCAGTGATAGTTCTGCTTCGATTCATGAGTTTTTTGTCAGATTTGACAATATTCCTAGGTTAACATTTTTAGTTTCCTGTTTCTCTCAAGTGCGAGCCCATTCCTTCTTCATAGTTGGTTTTTAGTCAGGAAGCTCTGCTGAATCCTTTCACTTTGGGTGAATCTGCTGGTATTTCAAACACCAATAATATAGCTTTCAGCAACACAGCAGCATACAAACTAGTGCAGTGTGACAAACTGACAGACAGATGGTGGTCTTACAGACTAGCAGCTCACAATTATTTAATGATTTATAATGGCTTAAAAATTTGTCTAGACCAGAGGAGGTACACTGGTAAAGATAGGAACTGGAAGCACAGGAAATCCAGGACAGAATTCCATACCAGCGGTGTGATTGGTGATACAGGGAGGCTAGAGCGAAGGTGGGGTGGCAAGGGGGAACCAATTACAAGGATCTACATATAACTTCCCCCCTGGGGAATGGGCAACAGATAAGATGGTGAAGGGAGATTTCAGACAGTGTAAGACATGACAAAATAATAATAATTTATAAATTATCAAGGGTTCATAATGGACGCGCTGGTGGGGAGGGAGGGTAAAGATAAGGAGCTGATACTAAGGTCTCAAGTAGAAAGCAAAGGTTTTGAAAATGATGAGGGAAACAAATGTACAAATGTGCTTGACATACAATGGATGGATGCATGGATTATGATAAGATTTGTATGAAGCCCCCAATAAAATGATTAAAAAATATTGGATCAAAATTGCCGAGATCTATCTGCATTCTTCTGGACTCACTCTGCTAGTCTGTAGCACTGACAAATGTACCAAGGCTTTGCATTAGATTTTTAATGCTGTCTGAACCATGATTTTTAAAATTTATGTCTCTAGTACCTCTGCTTGCTTGAAGCATACTTAATTAGCATTTTGCTATTGGTTATGTATAAGAGCCCATGAAACACAAGCTTCAGTCTCACTAACTGCAATTTCTATTCTGATTCTGTTTTAGGAAAACTTTTATCTTGATTCTCATTTGTAAGTTTAAAAATGTGTATTGCCAAATATATTTTGTATAACAAATATATATTGTGTATATGTATTCAAATGCATACTAGTAATAGCATGTTTATACTATTATGTATGACTGGGAGTTTTTCTTATCACCATGCAGATAATTGCAAAAGTTGTCATAACATTTAAACAATGCAGTATAGTTTAAAACAAGTCTGCAAGATTTCTGGAAGACAGCAATGGTTGCAGGCATACATTGTGAATTATACTTATGTGGGAGATGTTCTCTATGGAGGCACAAAAGTATGTGCAAGGGAAAAGTGGATTGACTCACCTAGCAACAGTTTCTGACTCAGATTGGAAGACAGTGGAAAATTCATCTTTGGATTGAGATGGATAAAAGATAAGACACTAGCTTTCCTGAAACATTAATCACAAATTGATATTACACAGGGAATCCAGGAAAGATATACTCCTCAGGACCAGTGGTGAGAGCGGCGATACTGGTACAGTGGAGGGAGGGTGGGGTAGAAATGGGGAACTGATTACAAGGATCTACATATAACCTCCTTCCTGGGGGATGGGAAACAGAAAAGTGAGTAAAGGGAGATGTCAGACAGTGTAAGATATGACAAAATAATAAGCATTTATAAATTATCAAGGGTCCATGAGGGAGGGGGAACCAGGAAGGGAGGGGAATATGAGAATCTGATAGCAAGGGTTCAAGTAGAAAGCAAATGTCTTGAGAATGATGATGGCAACAAATGTGCAAATGTGCTGGACACAATGGATGGATGGGTGTATGATTAGTGAGAAGCGCTGTGCAAGGAAAAAAAACTACGACTTTTTAACGATTTGAGAATCTAGGTTAAGTACAAATATAGAATTAAATAAATTCATAGATTACATGTCTTCATAGTTATTTCACTATGTTATTTTTGGCAGGTAGACAATTATTGAAGCTGTGTTCATTTGTATAATAGAGATGACTTCATTCCATTATAAAAATTGTTTGGCATTTCTCCATTAGCACATCTCTTCACATTAATTGCAATTTCCAGTGCTTGATTTCATGTGACACATGCAAAGCAATTGATATCTTATTTACTTATTTATAAACTATTTATTGTAACAAACTATGAAATCCATGTCAAAATGACTATAATCACTCAAATAGTCTTAGAAAATAATGAATAACATTAGAAACCTCAATACTGAAGCAGGAAATTATTTTGACTGGTGAGGCTGAGATTTTATGAAGCATTATTCTCTTTCATTCTGTTAGGTGAGTATGCTTCTACAAGGTCAATTTCTCTGTCCGGTATGAGGAGAGCATCGAATAAAATTCAAGTACACATTGCCTGCCAGTGGTAGTTCACTGACAAAAAGCAATTAGTCATGTAAATAAAACTTTGAAAATATTTAGTCTGTTGAGAAATAGTGCTTATATTCAGAAGCCAAGTCACTTAAGAACATGGTGTTAGCGCATGGAAGGAACTTTAGCTTTCAGGTATGATGGAGGACTCATCAGGGGCAACAAGCATGCGGAGACTCCAAGGATTTCCTAGCCATACAGAATCACTAAACTTGAAAGAACTTTAATCTATAGTTGACAACAGCTATATGTTAGGCATTGTGAAAGCTGCATTGGCATACGTAAATCTCACTGCCATTTGTGGGTTCCATCTCATAGCTTTACTATAGAAGATGTCAGGAAGTCCCCAAACCAAAATCAAGAATCTGAAACCCATTGCCTTGATGTCCACTAAACTAGACTATTACACCAGGGATTTTAACTCTATGCAAAACTGAAATTCAAGATTATCAGGACACTAAATGTTCTTAGGTTGCAAAACATGAACATACTATCAACAAAGAAAGAATTTTGAGGATAGAAAGAGATAAGAGAGAACATAAGAACAATTGACCTATGTGCTGATATGAAGCGCTAATGTTGCAAACTTGCTATATTACTTGTATTTCTAGGATTCTAGCAACTTTCAGATAATGATTATAGTGAACTAAAATCAAAGCTAAACTCAGAAAAGGGAATTGTTTAGCAAGGGTGGCTATCAAATCTATGCACACATAGAAATATACATTTGAGTCAATAAATACTATAACTAAACTGTGAGATTTAATTGATACAATTCATTATAAAATAGTAACCATTGCATGATTTGTCCGCCCACTCTGTGATAATGAACGGACCTAATATGAATGTCGCATTTTTTGGTAAAAAAAAGTTATTCGCTTTCCAAGTGTGATGTTTTTCTTCCTGGGTACTAGAAACAACTGTTATTTTTATACTTTTCACAGTGAATTTTACACCTATAAATGCAGAAGTTATACAGATAATTAAGGGAGAGCTACTTATTGTCATTTTGAGGTCATATTAATGTACTCCAACCATGCCTGTCTTACTCCGTGGAGAAGACGAGGATCCGAAACAAAGGTGTTCTGACCACGAAGTGCTACTGCTTTGAGGAGCTGCTACTTGTTAGTCAGTTTGGTGTACTGTGGTGCCTGAGGTGTTACTGTGATGCCAAAAGGTGTATTACTGGCGTGGCAGAATTGTCTTCTTTTAAATGCTGATAGAGGAATCTGGGTTCATCCAAATTGGACAGGTTTCAGCAGGACTTCCTGATCAAGAACAGACTGCAAACAGGGAACAGGATGTCCATGTATGAGAAATTAGCCACTACAAACCTTAGGGAGAGAAGAGAAACATTATCAGGTACCCAGACCTCACACAAAGAAGCAGATTGATGTCAAATATCATCCCATAAGATGAACCCTTTAGGATGGAGGGGTGGCGGGCACTATAAAGTGTAATGTAGGAAGAGCTGCCTTCTTCAAGTAGAATCCACAGTAGGACATGGATAGTGTAAAGGATGCGGGGTAAAGTTTGAGGACTTCATCTGCAGATGGGGCACAAACCAAAATGAGAAGAAACAGCTGCAAACATCAATCAGATAAAAAAAAATTGAAGTCGTCAAGGATTCTGTCCAGCTTGGATCCATAACCAATATTCCGAGAAGTAACCATCAGCTATAAAGAGATCAACTGCTATATTGATAAATCTGGCACACAAACCTTCTTTAAGGTATTTAAAAGTAAGGAGTATACTTTGAGGAATAAGATGTGCTAGATGCAAGCCAAAGAATTTTCAATCACCTCGTGTGTGTGAATGTTTGACATTAAATAAGGAAGGCTAATAACTGATGCATTTGAATGTGGTGCTGGTGAAAAATATTCAAAGCGCCAGGGACTGCCAACAGAACAAGCAAGTCTGTCTTGGAGGAAGCACAGCTGCAATGTTGCTTTTAAGCAAAGATCGAGATAGTATATCCCGCAAACTCTGGATGTGCTGGCAGGTAGAGACCGGTGCCTGGAGAAGGACAAGGGCTTTGGTAAAGAAGCAGGGTAGCAAGGAAAAGATGGACGGACATAGTGACTGCATCAATGGGCTCAAACATAAGAACAATTCGGAGGATGACACAAGACTGGGCAATGTTTCATTTTGTTGTGTATAGAGTCACTAGATGAGCCAGAACTAAATAAATGGAAGCTAACAACAATAACAACAACCTCCATTAAATTTATTTTTCAAAATCTAGCAAAAAATGCCCTTTCTCTATAAAAGGAACACTGGATGCCCCTTTCTCAATACCTATCAACACCTTTGGTTTATTTCCAATGTATTATTTATCATGTTGTATCTAAATGCAAACAGAAGGACAGAACCATAGCTAGAAAAATATTAAATCAACAGTTCTCCAAAACAGAAATCAGTGCTTTCCATGGTTCTTTATACTAATGCAGGCAATTAAAACTGGTATCAGAAACTTTTCAAGAATATGAGAAGAACTAGATATTACACGGGGGAATCATTAGTGATTAAAAGTTTTTGAATACAAATACAGTGACTAGTTAGGGACAGTTATTTCTAATTTTCCTACAATAGTCAGGAAATCAATCTAGGACACTTTGTTTAGCTCATTAACATATCTTAGGAAACCAAATTAATATTTGTCAGAAAAAATTATCTGAAAAGAAATTAGTGAGCTCACTGTTGCATATCGTTATGGATATTGCCCCACCAAATTAATTACAATTATTAATAATAGTTTTCTCCAGGGACCCTCTTCTTCTGCCACCCAAATAAGTCATTCTGTGTTCAGACTGCGTGTGGTCTCCATTTTCCTTCAGTGCTATTGCATATTTTATGAAGTCTGAAAATACTGTTACCGTGGATCAAAATCTAAAAAAGGTAAGAGCACATTGGTAACAGTGCTTCTTAAGAAATGGGATTTCATAGACGTTTCTATATAGGGTAGCAGGATTAACAATAAACAACTAGCTTTGATTAATGGATGCTTTAAAACCAAGATGCCTGTTCTAACAAATTCCAGGGTTATTAATGATAATTTTCTCTTTACATGACAATGAATATAGCCATACTTGGTATTGAATTATTAAGTGAACATCATATGGGAAATTCATGGCATTTAGCTGAATACTGAAACAACACATTTCACTTAAAGGACATGTAACATTCCCGTGACCTTTGATCCCTCCCTCGCCAATAGTTCTTTATATTAAAGTAAAAACTATTGGGCACCTTTAATCTGTCCTAAAGAGTCAGTCTGAATCCGTAGTGACCTGATAGCCATGGGTTTCTTTTTCTCATCCTTGCGTCTCACATCACAACGATCCCATAGATACACCTTAGGTCGGCCATTTGTTTACTACAGATTCTGCGCAGGAGACATGGCCCAAACATTTGATGGCAAGGGGTACAAAATTGGTGACGTGATGTATGTTTCATCCACAGTGCTCAGCCTCTCTTCGGGAAGATGCAGTGTTGCACCTGCGGCTACCTCAGGACTGCCACGGCAGCTGAGGAAAAGGGCAACAGGCAGACAGGCATCTCTACTCAAATGTTAGGAAAGCAAAACCATCCCAGGCATTATCTGTCCCTACTCACACCGTGTCGGGCTTCTTAAAAAGAAGCCTAGAATTTTGAAAAAAATCAGCCGAAAATCTAGGAGATAGGGCATAGTTCCCTAAGATGGAAATACTGGGCTTTCTTCTTAGACCTACTGACAGAGAAAGAGAAAACACTTTGGAATTACTCCCAGGCAAGAGAGGGGGGTTTTCAGATGACTTGCTGAAGATTTTGGGAGTGTCAGTGGAATATTTATGGATGAGAAAATTTGGGGGAGAGCTTGACATATGTACCCTGAACTGTGAGCAAGCCTGGGACAATAGAGATGGGTGGTTCCCCATCCCTGCAGTTTTTGAAGGGAGAAGTTGTCTTACAAACAGGGTCAAGGGATCAGTACTTGTTTCCTAAGAGAAACATTAAAGAATGCTGTCACTGGGAAACTCACATGGATTTGAACTTGGATTTGGAGGCCTTCTGCAATGGAGGTAAAAGAGCCTGGGATAACAAAGGAAAAACTAGTCTGTAATATAAGATTTGAGCTATTGTTTCTCTTTCTACTGCCTCTGCCTCTGAAAGTCCTTGCAAATGCATTGGGAATTAAGTGAAACATTATAATCCTTTCTTAAGTGCACTTCACAAGTAAAACAGATTGGCTCAGGAAAGTAATAAATTGGATGTGCAATGGAAGCACTGATATTTACCAAGGCCAACATTTTAAGTCCTCAAAGTCAATCATAATTATGAAGGTTGACCTAATTTTTTTAGAAGGGTCGGTAATCAAAGGAGCATAAAGCCAAGATAGCAACTCAAGCTATACCCAAAGATGAGGGGGAGAAGAAGCTGAATGCTGGTGGGCATCCGGTTAGGAAAATAAGATAATTATTCCCTATTTGTGCATTCAAGTGTACACTAGTCACATTTATCACATAAACTCCATTTAATCTCCACAATAACTGAGTCAAAGAGATATTATCAAATTTTACTCTATAGCTGAAGTGTCTGAGGCTTTGGAAACTAATTTTGGAATTGGGATTCAAACCAGACATTTTGGTGGATGGACAATAGAAAATTGGGTGAAGGGAGACATTGGACAGTATAAGATATATCAAAATAATAATAATTTATGAATTATGAAGGATTCATGAAGAGGGGTGGGGAGATGGGGAAATGAGGAGCTGATATTAAGGGCTCAAGTAGAAAGCAAATGTTTTGAGAATGATGATGGCAACAAATGGATAAATGTTCTTCACACAATGGATGTATTTATGGATTGTGATAAAAATTGTATGAGAGCCCAATAAAATTATTAAAAAAAATAACCAGACAAGCTATCATCTAAACTTTAGTGTCGAGAATTTAGCATCATTTTGTTCCCTTGTGTGTGAGGTCACTATGAATCAGGGGCTAACTCTACGACAGCTAACAACAATAATATAAAGTTTTTATTGTAAGTCAATAAACATAAAATTAAATAGAAATATAGATAGATACATATAGAATTAAAAGTGCAGAGTGTTTAGTTTCCTACCAGTTATTGAAGCTGTCGACAATATAACCATAGAGAATTTATTTAACCTCTTTGAGTCTTTAATTTTTCATCTGCAAACTAGGAAGAATACAAGGTCTGCCTCCCTCGGAGCCTACTTGGAGTTTTTGTTGATCATCAATGAGGTGCTGCATGAGAAAGGAATTTGTGAGCTGGGAAGTGCTGCACAAGTGTGGTTATTATTCATTTGTTACCACAGCAACTGAAGGGCATCTCTGTGACAACAGAACGGCTAACTGAAAAGCAATGATTAGAAGGAACAGGGCGGGGGAGAAAGTATTGTGTGGGCTACTGAAGTGCTTCACAGGCTACTGTACATGATACTTTAGCAATCAGAAAGCTCCCCTACTGGTATTTCTCTTACTATCAGATTTTTCCCCAATTGAAAATAGAGACTAAAAACCCTATTACTGTATTCATCTCCTTTCAATTCTTTTTTTGTAGTTTATGAATATATTAATTATTTATCAATACGTATCTATATAGAAATAAACAGAAAAAAATCCATTGCTGCTGAATGGATTCTTAACCATGGCATTCCGATTGAACAGATACAATTGTCCCCAAGGGTTTTCAAGATTGTAATTTTTACAGAAGCAGAGTGCAACATCTTTTTTCCGTGAAGAACTCTCTCTGCCATTAAGTCGATATTAAATCATAGAAACCCTTTAGGGCTGAGTAAAACTTCCCCTGTGAGTCTCTAAGACTATAGCTCTTTTAAGTGAATGGAAAGGTCTGCCTTTCCCCTTGCGGCGGCTGGTGGGTTCACACTGCTCTAGTAGCCCAGCGTGCAACTATTTTCACTTAGCAGCCAAGTGCTCCACCTCCCGTGCCGTCAAATTCCATGTGTGCTGCCCAACTAGATCTAATTTTCTATCTGTACTCCTGTTATTGTTGTTGTTGCTATTGTTAGGTGCATTAATAGCCACTCATAGTGACCCCACATATGTGTGAATGCAGTACTGGCCAGTCCTGAGCCTCCTCATCTATTTTATCCTGTTGTTGTAGCCACTATGCATCACTGACTTTCTGCAACCCCAGTGGAATGTGTTTCTCTACAGGATGGTCGCTCTTCATAAAATATCCATGTTTTGGGAGAGTGAGTCTTGACATCTGAACTACCAAGGAGCATTCTTCTGTAATTCTTCTAAACACACTTTTCCTTCTGCAGGCACACCATAAGGTATTTAATATTCTTTACACCATAATGCAAAGTAATCAATGTTTCTTCAATCTTCATTAAATACTGCCTAATGTTCTCATGTATAGGATGAAACTGGAAATGCCATTTAGTGCAACTGACCAAACGTGGTCTTTTGTAGCAGATTTTCCCAAATGTTAGACATCATTTGATTTCTTGATTACTTCAGTAATATTTGATTCTGGATCCAAGTTGGAAATTGTTCCATAATTTCTGTATTATGCTGATTTATGTTTGCTTAGAATATGCACAAAAATGGCTCTCTTCCAATGGATTGATAAACTGGCTATCTTCTAAATATCTTGGCATAGATGGCGAGAGCTCTTGGTGCCTATATTTATGGAAACCCCTCAGACGGCATTCTGTCAATCATTCACCAAGACTTTAAAGACAGCTTGCACTTCTCCCTTGACTACTGCTAGTTCTTGATCATGCACTACCTCCTGAAATGGCTGTACATGGATGAATCATTTTTATACAGCTGTTTGACTTCTTCTTTTTCATCTTATTTTAATAGTCCCTATGTCATAAGATATTTTGTTCATGGGATTCTTCAGTATTTCAATTTGACCCTGTAGCATTTTCTTCAGTTCATGTTTTTAGCTTTCTATGTTATGAAAACAAGAAAAGAAATAAAGACCATATGCACGGGTGCCTTTTCCTCCATACTTAAGGTATCAATGTGCAAAGACCTAGAGTTAGAGAATCAAAAAGGAGGAACCTATTCGCCATACCTAAAATCGAAAAAACTAAAGAAAATTCAAGCCTCAGTGTGCAGTATTTAAAGATTCTATGGGTGACATATTGAATGATGCAAGGGATGTGAAAGAGATGGAAAAAATCTACAGTGTCACTATCTGAACATTTGAGAAAGCATATGAGCTAGAACCACTGATGCCTGCAGAAGACATTGCAGCTGCACTGAAAGCAGGAGTCAAAAGCAAGGGTCCGGGAGTTGGTGGGATATCAATTGACAAGTTTTAGTAAGCTGATGAAGCATCAGAACCATTCCTTTGTCTGCATCATGACATTTGGAAGAGAGCTAGTTGGCCAACGAGTTGGAAGAAAACCAAATTTGCAACCATTCCAAAGAAAGGTGACTCAAAAAAATGCTCAAACTATCGGACAATATCACTGATATCACATGGGAGTAAAATTTCGCCGAATTGAACAACAGTTGCAGCAATACATTGACTGCTAGGGGTTCAGGTAGGATTCAGAGAGGACATAGAACACAGCTTTCATTGCTGATTTCAGATGGTTCTTGCCTTTAGGACAGTGTTAGTGAATATGCAAATGCACTTGACTGTGTGGATCATAGGAAACTTGTTGATAACCTTGAGGAGAATGGAAGTCCGGAACACTCTATTGTGCTAATGTGGAACTTGGTCAGTGATCAAATTCAGTTGGACAAATAGCAACCCACAAGCCACCGCAGTATGACAAGCTGGGAATACTGCAAGGTTTATAATCAGGAAGTGTACACAGGTGATATGGTGTCATCATCCTTATTCAATCTGTACACTGAGCACATTATCAGAGAGATTAAATTATACAAAGAATATGGCATTAGGATCAGAGGAAGGCTTATTAATTATTTGCAGAATGCAGATGATACAACATGGGTTGCTGAAAGTGAGGCGGATTTAAGCATTTGCAGATAAAAATCAAGAATTGCAGACTTCAGTTTGGATTACAACAAAGTAAAGAGAACAACATCCCCACAATTAGGCCAGCATGTGACATCATGGCATGCAGAGAAAGGATTGAAGTTATCGAGGATTTTGTCTTCCTTAGGTCCATGATCAGTGCTCATGGAAGCAGCAGTGAAGAGATACAATGATGGATTATATTGAGTAAACATGCTTTACACGGCTTATTTAAAGGGTTGAAAAGCAAGTCGGTTACTTGAGGAGTAATGTGTGTCCGATGCATTCATGACATTTGAATCACCCATGCGCATGTAAATTGTTGACCGTGAGTAAGGGAGGCCACTGAAGCATGTATGCGTTGGAACCATGGTGGTGTTGATGAAGAATGTTGACAATACCACAGCCGTCCAAAACAACAAACCAGTCTGTATTGGAAGATAGCCAAATGCTTTTTATAGGCAGACAGCCAAGCTTTGTCTTTAGTTCTCTACATGTCCTCAGGGAAGACTAAAAAAGACTTTGTGCTTGGTAAATTGAGGAAGAGTGGGAAATAGGAAGGGCGTTAACAAGATGGATCGACCCAGATGGATTGGCAGCAACAATGGACTGGAACATCAAAAGGACTGTGAGGGTGAAGGAAGACCAGGGAGCATTTCCTTCCATTGTACATTGGGTTCTTATGTGCTGGAATTGACTGTAGACACCTAACACTAGCAGCAATATATCACTGTATACTCTCATTAACAAATGTCTTTCCCCCCTCTTATTCCGTATGTATGGTTATTAGACATACAAATTTTACAATTAGACTGAATGAGCTTTTCTGGAATTTGCCTTAGCCTTTTCTTGCCATTTCTATAAATGAATTAAATATTAGTCATCTGCACAGAGGACCCCTCGTGGCACAGATCATCGCAGATAAATAACTGTTATCTGAAAATGGGCAGTGTGAACCTGTCAGGTGCTCCACGGAAGAAAAGTGTAGCAGCTACTAAGAGCCCCCAACTGTCCTATAGGGGCATGATAAGTAGCAAGCGACTCGTGGCAGTTTGTTTTCTTCCTTTATTGTTTAGTTTGAGCCAGTACGTGTCTTTTAAGAGATTATTTTGTAAATTGGTAGATCAAATTACAGGTGTTGTTATTTCTTATTATTCCTTTAACGGATATTTTCTGATATGATGGCATAGTACAAATATTATTTGAAGAGTCTAATAAGGGTGAGAGAGGGATAAACATCTTTGTTCCAGCATCTGTCCCATGTGTAAAATGGGAGCTTCTACATGGGGACAAAGACCATGCGAGATTTAATGGGCTGGAATGGACCCTCCTCTAGTCTTTACGTTTTATAAAATAGTGTAACTCCATTCAATCCATTGTACAATTGGAAGTGGGAAGGGAGGACGGCTGTAAATCATGGCATACAGGTAGCTTTGTGCCATATGGTTTAAATATAATTTTTGCAGAGGCTTTGCGCTTGCTGCCCTTTATGTTTTGAGTGTTCTGTCTTTATGTCTCATCCCTTTTGGTCACATAGTCTGAGTTCACATAGTCCTACCCAAAGCTGATATTATCTGCCTTTATAGATGCCAATGAATATAACACATTGACTATCGTTATTTTAAGATTAATTTAGGTAGCACACGCTCTATGACCTACGTGTCTTATCACTTTCAAAATATAGATTATCTTTGAAATATATATTGCCCTATAGAATTTTATGGGTCATTTAGGATAGATATTGGATATTGTATTCTTATACCTGAGAAGAATAGGTTAAAATTGACCTAGTTGATATATTAGGAATCACAGTTCTTAATATACAACAGTGTATACACTCTACTGAAAATCAGATTGCCTATCCACTTTAATACATCTAACTGATATTAAACCACTGGTGGCTAATGTATAATGCTTAACCAGTCTATATTTGATTAATGCAGTTAAACATGCTGTCTAATGATTGGAGGGCAAGGCTGAAGGCAAGGTAAGCCCCCCAGTTTCCAGACTGTTCTTTCCAAGAAATTCTACGGCACATAGAGCAACCATTAAAGAAAACCAAGTGATTTTAAAGGTCTATTGAAGAAAAATTAAAAGGGTCTGCAGAAAGGCTCATTTTGACCCTAGTTTTTTGTCTTTTTAAGAGGCCTGCTCCACAGGTGCCC
The DNA here is from genome assembly GCF_050624435.1 of Tenrec ecaudatus. Lineage (NCBI taxonomy): Eukaryota > Metazoa > Chordata > Mammalia > Afrosoricida > Tenrecidae > Tenrec > Tenrec ecaudatus. Next base: position 204,172,832 of record NC_134532.1, read on the forward strand.
GGAAGAATACAAAGAAAGCTAACCACATCAGGCAGCCCTCTAAAGCAATACATATCCAGTGTGCATTGTAGGGGGTGGGGTAAAAATCACTCTGATGGTTTGGATTATATACCTCACGGTCAAATTAAGGACTACTCTGTGAAAAGTGGTGATTATGTCCCTAGGCTGCTCACACTTGAGAGAGCTGTGCTAAGCGGAACATCATTCTCATTGATTCTAAGTAGTCACATTTCTTATAAATTTTTATTCCCTTTTGAGGGCAATGGTACATTGAAGCCTGAGGGGAGTAGTTCACTCCTCTGCCAACTTTCTGTTACTTCTCTGTGGGGGAAAAAGAAAGGCTTCACAGCACACAGGAGTGATCGGGCCTCTGATGATAGAATGGCCCTTAGTTGATAATCAAAGGGTTGGTGATTCGAAGCCACCAGGTTTCTGGGAGAAAAGGTGTGGTTTATATGTTTCCATAGAGATTACAGTCTAGTAAATTCTATGAATTTATTTTCCTTTGAATTTACTTTATAACCTAGTATCACCATGAGAGACAAAAACTTGTGAAAACAGAGGTCCAGAAATCAAAGGACAATTGCATTGGGCAGACTTGTTACATCAAAATTCTTCAAAGTGCTAAAGAACAAAAATGCCCTTGAGGACTCAGGTTTGCCTGACCCAACTCATGATATTTCCCATTGCCTTCTATGCATATTAAAGTTGGAGTATGTATAAGGAAGACCACAAAAGAATTGATGCATTTGAATTATGGCCCTGGCAAAGAATATTGATGGTACCATGGACTTGTGTAAGAACAAACACATCTATCTTGGAAGAAGTACAGCTGGATTGCTCCTTGGGTGTGATGAGACCATGCCATGTTGTCATCCAGCATCCTTTCCAGGAGAAGCACATTGGGTTTGGTAAAGCAGAAGGTCCGTAAGAAAGAAGAGTACCCTCAACAGAATTGATGGACACGGCGGTTGCAGCAATTGGTTTAAGCATGGAAACTATTGTGAACAGGATGGGAAATCAGGCACAGTTTTCCTCCTTGGAAACATCATGGCATCATGATGTGACAAGCAAACCACTGTGCGTGATATCCCATCCAATTGACATACATATTTGGGGCACACAATTCAATCTATGTTAGAGGAAAAATCATGAAAAACACTTAAGCTATGTTATAGGGTTTCAGAACATGAGCTCTCTGTCTGGGAATGAAGTGCACTGTGAATATTGGGTCCAGAAAGGTGGGTTAATAGTGGAGCAATGAAGAGGGTTGATGTTTCCCAGTGAAAGGGAACAGCACACTGCTCATGTGAAATCCTGGCAATTGGCGGTTCCCTATGTTATCACATCAGTGTATTATTTCGTTTGATAGATTTTAGTCTTTCGTCATTCTTTGAACTTTCTTCTTAGGCGATTTATATCATTTGCCTTATATCCCATCAATCTGGTAATTTGACTCAACACTATGAATCTGGGATTCTTCTCTGGTGTTTTACTGCTACATGGAAATACTTGCAATTGTCCTACTTCTTTCTGCTTCATGTACTATGTCTGCTGTATCCTCAACAACATTACTCACCAGGGAGTTTCTCCTGGAGCCAAGAATATGAGGCTATAGAAGCGAGGGAGGACAAGACAAATTTGTTCAACAGTTGACCCACAAGATAACAGTAGTGAAGAAGAAAGCAGAGAATTAATTCATGCAGGAAAAAACAGAGAATTAAGTATGAAACACTCGTGAAAGGAGAAGGACAGAGAGAAAGAAGAAATCCCTGAAATGTGTGAGAATAAAACCCGAATTGTATCTTTCACACCATATGGAACTTAACTGGAATTTCTTGTTAATTGGGCATAGAAATTCTTACACCTTGTTATGATTTCTTCTCTTGACTATTGCCTGAAGCATATGATGCCTAGCTATAGACTTTAAAAAACATACGGATTTCCCATTTGCTCTTATCTGTTTTCGGTAAGGAATGTGTATTTCATTTTATAGTCAACAAAATCATATAACAAGGAAGGTACTTCTTGACTGCTGAAAATAAATGATATGCAAAATTATACTATCAATAATTCACATACTCTGCTTCCAGAGAACATATCGCTGGTCTGTACAAAATGACCTCTACTTTCCCACAGAACCGTGAATTGCTCTTTGTGCACTCTCTTGGGCATTCTCCTACACGTGTCTTTCACGCAAAAGGTGCTTCTTTTTTTCTTATTAAATGTTAAGTCATTTATTGGTGTGGGGGGAGCAATGTCTCATGTTCAGTTTGTTTTAATAAAGACCAGACTGGGGGTCAACTGAGAAAATATGAGTGACAGAAAGAAATTTTTCAAACATACTGTTGCTTAATAGGATCAATTACTTAAGAACTTTTCTCAATCATAAATTAGTAAATTGATATAGACCATAAACCAACTGGATCTTAATATCGATGAATCAAAATATGAAGATGAGTCGGTTATTGTGGTCTCCATTAAATACTTTTCCCAACTGATCATTTATATTTTTGGAATATAATGTTTAGAATGAAAAGATTACCTCCCAGGTTGATATTTCAACAGAATATTGAGCTCAAATGTAAATTGACAAAATTATTTGAAATTCACCCTCTACCCTCCCTAAGTTTTACTGTTGTTCTTAGTCTGCAATAATTTCTTTTAGGAGAATTAATACAAAACTAGTCTTAAGCAGTCGAAGATTAAAGATATCCCAAATGTCTAGCTTGTCCAAGATGATATTCTGCTTCATTTCCTCCCCACTTCCTTTCCTTGAGTATATTCCCTTAGGTCCCTGGGTTTTTCCATTTGTTTCAACCACCTACAAAAGCTTACACAATTTTGATGGCATGACTCATGTGTTGGTAAGTGCTGACCGGTCCCAAATTTGAAGGTGAGGGAGACGTGAGCCAAATGCAAGGGGCAGAGACAGAAGCCCCAAATGTCAAAAAGTTGCAGCAGGTCTTTTTGCCTCTAACAAACTCAGTCAGGAGATAGAGGCATGGTTTCTAGGTGAGATGGCAGGGGTTAGAATTGTATAGTGGTACCAGGACGTAGCCAAGGAAAATAAAGGATGGTGTCTTAAGTCACATCCTCTACTGAGGTCGGTTAACAGATGATCCCCTCAAGGAAATCAATGGTGTGACTTGGTTCGCGTCCTCTATCAAAGTGCGACCTTGAAGATGCCCTCAAGGAAACAAAGGATGTAGTGGGTTCATACCCTCTACCAAGGTCAGGTCGTAATCTCACCCTGATCATATCATTATGGATGATAACCTCCAACAGGGGACGACGGTCACAGATGTGTAGAGCCCAGAATGATGACGGGGAATGAAGATGAGGAGGGTCATATTCATTGACAATACCTCAGCTACCCTGGAGTGGGCTCTGATACACGGTGACCGTACACTCACAGAACACTGTGTTTCCAGTCCTGTGCCTTTTTCATGTTTGTTGAAGTATTAGATCCCTTCTTGTTGACTTGTGTCAGTCCATTGCATTGCGAATGGATTTAATTTTTGTGCCCCTTTGCTCTTTGAACTTGGTGTTGTTTTCTAGGGATGGGTTCTTCCTGATATTTCCAAAATAAGAAAATTGAAGTTTCGCTGCCCTCACTTCAAATGTGTTTTCTGGTCTTCTTATATTTCTTCTAACATTTTTGCTCTCTTTCTTTTGGCATTTTCTGGTATGTTCACTGTTCTTTCCCCACCCCATACTGAATTCATCAATTCTTCTACTTCAAGAGGAGAAATTCGTGGCATACTATATATATTTCCTGGTTCAAATGGGATATGTCCCTCTGTGCATTTCATTATCAAATAGGTTATAAATACTCTAGTCAGTGAAACAAAGTAAAATCTGCATAAGGAAGGAAAAAACAAGTTTTGCCATTTTTCTAAAAATCACAGCAGAGCTCTGATAATCCTATATGAGCACACAGGACACAGACGTAAGTCTGTCAGTCTGTGGCAGACGTAGAATTCTAGGGGAAATCTGCGAAGCACAGGGTGTATCCATTATACTCTGTAAATTTGCATTAGAGGTTCAAAGTAACATAAATAATGCATGATAGATTCTATCAAAAGAATTTCTGGCTGGGGTGAGTGGACACAGGGAACTGCCTGTAAGGCCATGTTTTAAGAGGCCTGGGTAATGGTAGGGCTGGCTATGTTCACACTCATAGAAACTATGGGTTTGCAATTTGCCAAAGGTTAATGGAGAAGCAAGAGAAAGGAGTTTAGTGTAAATCTTAAGTTGGCTTTGTATGTGAAGATAAAAATACTAGCTTAGTACATCAGACACTTTTATCTCCCTCTCTATAGAAAATAGCATAACATTTTAGCTGACCCATAGTTAGCAGAGTGAAGTTCACAGTCTCACATGGAGTTGCCAAATGATGACTTAACTTCAGAGGAGAAATTCTCTCACTGTAAGGAAAGGGGAGGCTACTGCCATCGCCAGCAAGTCTGACTGGCAACTATTAAATGCTGATGTTGGGCCAGGTCCTGAGCTAGTATTTGAACATAGCATCTACTCTTCAACTCATTTGGCATAGACTATAACCTCAAAATAAACAGGATTACCCTTAAAGATTGTTGTTTGTGGTGGAGGCGACTTCCACTCATGGGGACATTTTATAACAGAAGGAAGGTTGTCTGATCCTGAGCTGTGTGTATTACCTGTGGCATAGTGGAATCCATTGTTGTAGCTGATGTATTCATCTTTCTTTTTTAAATAAATCATTTTATTTGGGGCTTATTCAACTTTTATCACAATCTATACATACATCAATTTCGTAAAGCATATCTGTACATTCATTGCCCTCATCATTCTCAAAACATTTGCTCTCCACTTAAGCCCCTGGCATCAGCTCCTCATCTTCCCCCTCCCTCCCCACTACCCTTTCCCTCATGAACTCTTGATAATTTATAAATGATTACTTTGTCATATCTTGCCCTGTCTGACGTCTCCCTTCACTCACTTTTCATCTTTCTTACTGAGGATTTGCCTTGATTGTGCTGATCCATTATTGGACCAATCACAAGGTTTTCTTTTCTAGAGTCTAGTGTGTCCAATATCAGCAAGTCAAATATTGCTGTCCTTTCTTCTAAGGAGAATTACACGTGCATGTATTCTGAGACTAATTTGTTCATTATTTAGGGAGGCCACAGTATATTCAGTATTCTTTACCCATTCCACAGTAGCCCAGGTTGTGCAGTGGTTACATGTTGGGATGTGATCTCTGAGGTGAGTAATTTGAATCCACCAGCCTGCTCCACAGGCCAAAGACGGGACGTCCTACGCCTAGGGAGTTTTACATTCTTGGAAACCCACAGGGGCAGTTCTACCCTTCTATCTGGTCACTCTGAGACAGCATGGGCTGGATGGCAATGCGTTTCATGGATTTGTTTGTTTGTTTTCTGTGTAATAGCGCAGCTTGAATCCATTGGCTGCTTTTCTGCTTTTTTGTTCATTGTGTAACTCTCACATGCAGAAGAGGCGATTGAGAACAACGTGATTCATGCCAGTCAGAAGCATGCATGTTAGTCATGAAGATAACCTCACTAGTTTTTTAAAGTTGAAAGAGTGTTTTGCAGCAGATTTGCCCAATGCAATATGTTATTTGATTTCTTGATTGTTTTTGCACGGACATGGATTAGAGCATCGGTTCTCAACCTGTGGGTCGTGACCCCTTTGGGGGTTGAACAATCCTTTCACAGGGGTCGCCTGATTCATAATAGTAGCAAAAATAAAGTTATGAAGTAGCAACAAAAATAATTTTGTGAAAAAAATCAGCATTGTGTATGGGGTGGGGGGAGTGCGGAGTGGGGATCCAGGGCCCATCTGTGGGAAACTGGACATCCCCTGGCAGAAGGGCTGCGGGGAGGAGATGAGCCAGTCAGAGTGCAGTGTAGCAACGATGAAATATACAATTTTCCTCTAGTTCTTAAATGCTTCCTCTCCCCTCCCAACTATCATCCTAATTCTACCTTACATATCCAGCTGGACTGCAGGATGTACAGTGGCACAGATAGGAACTCGAAATACAGGGAATCCAGGACAGATGAGCCCCTCAGGACCAGTGGTGAGGGTAGTGAAATCGGGAGGGTGGAGGGAAGGTGAGGGAGAATGGGGGAACAGATGACAGGGTCTCCATATGGCCTCCTCCTTGGGGGATGGAAGGCGGAGAAGTGGGTAAGGGAGACATCGAATGGTGTAAGATATGATAAAATAATAATAATATATAAATTATCAAGTGTTTTTTGGGGGGAGCAAGGAGAGAGGGGAAAAATGAGGAGCTGATTCGAGGGACTCAAGTGGAAAGCAGGTGTTTTAAGAATGATAATGGCAACATATGTACGAATGTGCTGGACACAAAAGATGTATGTACGGATGGTGAAGAGTTGTGTGAGTCCCTAATAAAATTATTTTTAAAATAGTTTTGTGATTCAGTGTCACCACAACATGAGGAACTGTATGAAAGGGTCGCGACATTCGGAAGGTTGAGAACCAATGGATTAGAGTATTGGTTATCCTTTATAAATAGGCAATGTTTCAGAAGCGTTATATGGCTGTGAACCCTGCGTATATGCACATGAAGACGGTCTAGAGCTGATTTCATAGTCCTTGCTCCTCGCAAAGACATTCTGCTGCTTAATGATCAGTAAGTGAACTTGAGCAGCTCTGAAAGGATACAGCCTCTCCGTATTCTGCAGGCAGAGGTGAGGCACTCAGCAGGCAACACTCATTAAAAAAACAGTGTATGGCCAATGAATGTAAAATTGAGAAGTTTAAGGGCATGGTACAGGTGTTCCCAAAGAAGGTCTCTACACTCATTGATAATTGACAGGACCTTGGACATGGAGTGACTGAGTGAAGTGGATAACTAGAAAATGCCTTCACAAATGGAGGTGCCTGCCCCCATACATTACCCACATTTTGCTAATTCTTATCTTTTCAAACAGGAAAAAAAATCCTTTTAAATAATACATCTCATCTTTGGTCTTCCCCTTAACTATTCATATTAGTGGGAAAAAACATTGTCTTATTGTTCAATATTCTGATTAGTAATTGTTTGCCCTTCTAGTCCAGTGTTCTCTACTCTGCAATAAGCCAATGTGTTTGGTTGGGTGTTAGCATATCCCCTGTGGAGTATCTTATTCTCTTTTGCATTCAGAAAATAGGAAACACCAATAGACTAGTAGAGGGCAGACACAGGGTTATGTGAGCCTTTTCCTTCTGTCCACCTTACTCCCGATCTCTGTCTCCCTCCCCTGCTCACTCTCTAGTGATAACTCTGTGATATGACTCCTCTCCTCACGTCCTGCTTTTCCCGGCATCCAATCGGCTGCTTATACCCTGCTGCTCTGACCTGAGAGATGGTAACACCTTCTCATTTTGACTTGATGTGTTTGAATCCTTCACTTTCTAAAGTCTGTCCATAAGTCTACAAGAAGTTGCGTCATTAAAGTACCTTTGTTTGAGACAGCATTGGTTAATGCTGTTTCAAGACAATACTCTAAAAACTGTTGGTGATACTAAAGAATTGTTCCTTGTCAAAAGGGTGTACCTGCAGCAAGCACGCTTCCTCCAATCGTTTAGGCCATATAGATATAGCTGATAGAGATATAGATGATATAGATATATTTTACATAATCAGGTCCCAGTGTGGATGGGATAATTGATCTAGCTCCTATTAGTTAGTGGGTACATTATAATAATTTAGTTCATTTGCTTACAGACCTAAGAATTTTCTATGTATATGATTTCTGTGTCTGTTTTTCAGTTGATTCTGTGGTTCAGGTAAAGAAAAGGGGGTGGGGGAGGAAGACAGGGAACTGCATTATGGTTAACTTTTTGTGTCAATTTGGCTAAGACAGGATCTCTTATTATTGTGCTAAATATTTGATTAGGCATTATCCCATGGAATGTTATAGTTAGGTGCCTTTGGGTCAGTTTCAGTGAAAGGTGACCTCATGTACAACAGAATGAAATACTGCCCAGCCTGTTCCATTCTCACAATTGTTTGCATTTTTGAACTCATGGCTGCAACCATTGTATCTATCTTTCTCCTTGAGGCCATCCTTCTTTTTCTAATTCTCTCTACTTTCCCTATCATTATGTCTCCCTCCAGGGACTGAGCTCCCCTGAAAACATGGCCAAAGTCTTTGAGATGAAGCCTAGCCATCTTTGCTGTACTTCTTTTGTGACAGATTTGCCTTTCCTTTGTCAGTCAGTTATATTTTCAATATTAGTAGCCAGCATGATAAATGAAAGACATACATTCTTCTCTGGTCTTCTGTATTGAATGTCCAACTTTCACATGCATATGAGGCCAGTGTAAAATACTATTATATATTTTATAGTATAAATTATACACTATAATTTAGTCCTCAAAATAATATCCTTTCTTTCTACTTTAAAAAGGTTTTGTCCAAAAGACTTACCCAATTCAATATATCATTTGATCTCTTGAGCATTGATTGTAGATCTAAACAAGATGACATGCCTGATAACGTCAATCTTTTCTCTGCCAATCAGGATGTGTTACCTTCTGGTCCACTTGTGAGGATTTGGATTTTCTTTACATTGAGTTGTAATCCATAATAAAGGTTATGATCCTTGATTTTCATCAGCAAGTGCTTCAAGTTCTCCCACTTTCAGTAATAAACGTATGTCCTCTGTCTCTTACAGATTGTTAATAAGCCTCACTCCAAAGCCCATTCTTCAACAATCCAGCTTCTCTGATAATTTTCTCAGCTTTCAGATTCAGTAAGCATGGTGAGAGGATACAACCTAATACACACCTTTGTTTATTTAAATATGAAATATTCCCCTCTTCTGTTGGCACAACTACCTCTTGATCTATGTACAAGTTCCCCATGAGCAAAATGTAAAGTGACATAATCACTTTTTATAATGTAAGGTATTATAAGGTAATGAAAGATAATATAGCTACTCAGTCAGCCATAATGAAAGTTTCTTTTGGATGTTCTCCACCTCTAGAATATAATTAGATATTTGACCATACCCTGCTCTTTGTTGGCTGTGTGTAAGCTGACCTGGCAACCTTGGGACCAATCCGTGGAAGTGACCAGCCTTTTGTCTGACCCACAGATTTTTTAATTTGCCAGTCCTGCATGGGTTGACACAGTGGCTCCAACAATCAACTCAAACATGGAAACAATGCTGAGGACAACACAGGACTGGGGAATGTGTCACTCTGTTGTACAAAGAGTCACTGTGAGTGGAAACAGACCCAATGGCACCTAACAACAATAACAACAACAATCCTGCACAATCTTGGAAGCCAACAGGAACTTTCAGCCTGGAACTTGACTGAAGGATTTTGGCTCACGAGGCTGACAATTGGATGAGCAAATTCTTTCAAATGTCTTTCATTTTTTTATATGAGAATTTGTTCATGCTTTCTAACCTTTTCCCAAAGAATTCTCAGCTCTGATTTACACGACTTTAAAATGGCAATTTCCGCATCCTTTGCAAGCATAAATCATGCTCCTTTAGAATTGTCTTTGAATTCGGGGAACGAAAAACCAAAAAGCCTGAAGGACCAAGATCAGGACTGTAGTGTGACTAGGTGACTAGGGAGGGTTCTAAACGAAATCCTCATCGGGCAGCCTGTGTTACCCTTGAAGAATTAACAAGTGAATCGTTGTGATGGAAAAATAAAATTCTCACCATAACTTTCTGACATTTCTCTCACCAATACTGTTTTGAATTTTTTTAAAAACCTCTTTGTAAAGTCCCCATAACTGCACTTTGTCTTCAAGAAAATCTATCAAGTACATACTTTGGAATCTTGAAAGTCAGTGGCCAGAACTTTCTCTACTGATCTTCTTGCCTTAAATTTAATCGACTCTGTTGACCCCCCTGAAACCATTGTTTTAATTGGAGGTTTTTGGAAGGCACCCTAACAAGACCTGGGGAGGTGTGTCACTGAGGGAACATGTCTTTGGTTATCCATTGATCACAAATATATCTGTAAAAACATTTCCTTTGGAATAAACCTGTGCATGTATGCTCTGGGCCCCAATAGCATTCCTTTTTGAATTGTATGTCTGGATGTGTGTGTGTGTGTGTGTGTCTTACTGGTTCTGTTTAGCTTGAGAACCCTGACTAAAACAAGGTGTCATTTTGTTTACTTTTATACCCTATATATTTTTTCTATATTCTGCCTGTTATTTAATCCCCTCCGAAATACCAAGGTTTCTTTGTCAAAATTATTTCATCCTCTCACAGAGGTTCTTGCACAGCTTGAAGAAGAACTTTGCATGTTTGGTAGTGCTGTTATTTTAATGTGACAACTAACTTCATGAGCTCAGGAAGGCCTTGACAGACTGAATATATAAGAGTGTGTGTGTGTGTGTGTGTGTGTGTGTATACCTGTCGCAGAAGAGAGTCTAGTTATTATCTGGTGCTTTGACATGGGTGGGGGTGCAGATAAATGTTATCTTTAACATTGGAAGAAATTGGCTTAGTATCAACTTTTAGCAGGACCATGATAAATGTCCTTTTTGGAGAGAGGTGAACATTTTTATAAAATAATCAGGAAACACAAAGCAAATTACACTTTCTTCCCAAATGTGTGCTATGTACCCAGCTCTGTCCTCCCTCTTGATTTTGCTGTAAGTCTCCATAGTAACAACTCCAGTTGGGGGATCGCTGAAGAAGCAGGCATGACAGAGTCGCTCATTTCATGAGTGCTCATAAGCACACCATCCTCGTGTCTCACAGATTACATCAGGCAGGGGAACCTGTCAGAGGGAGTGTGATAGGACAGGAGCAAGAGGCGGTGAGCTGGATGTATAAGCCAGCAGGTTACCAGGTAGTAGAGCTGAGTTTTCTCCATCCTCAGGCTAGCAATAGAAAGAGGGATGTGCTTCTTCCATAGAGAGCAATATGGCTCACATGAGGAGAGGGGTGTCATGAGGGGAGAAGAAGAAACCCTCTCTTAAGGTTGGCTCAGCCTTTCCTTTGGATGAGAGGAAGGGGAGACCAAGGAACCATAGTGACTCTCCTTGGGGAGCTACTCCCACAGGGAAACTTTCATCACAACTCACCTGGCATGCAGCTGGACAGAAATGATCGCTGGGGAGGAATAGATAAGAGGTGAGGTCTGGGAGGCTGGCCCCAGCACCATAAATTAAGTGGATTCCTGCCCCTCCCCCGAAAAGAATTTGTTCCAAAGGACGACATTGACTCTGCAGCTCTGGGAGATGGACATATTTGATCAGAGCACACGGGAGCAGATGAAGGGGCAGGAGGAGAGAGTGGAGCACAGCCTGGCCCACCAGGCCGTGATGATGATGTTCCTGAGTAGAGCAGCCAGTCCACAGAGAGAACAACATGGCTGGCCCCACTATGAGACATGATGCCCCTCAGTGACTAAGGGCGATACAGGGGACAGCACCGGAGACACAGTGTGGGAATTGCACCTGACCTGATCCCACCACACCGAAGCAAAGCACTGGGGGAGTGCAGCGGAACAGCAAGGGAATGGAGTGGCAAGGTCCCCAGGGAATGCTGAAAGTGGACTTCGGGGCCAGGGCGTGGTGCCCCAACAGACTGGACTGGAAAACGCTCCTAAGGGCCAGCAAACGATCCCTGAACTAACTACAAGCTTTTCTCTTGTGAACTGTTTTATTCTGTTCTTTGTCAGTGGTTTGTTTTTGTTGTTTTGTTGTCTGGTTGTATACTGTTGCTTTGTTTTCCTCTGTCTAGTTTTCGTGCATGTTAGTGACTCCACAGGTCTGTCTGAATAGGACAGGCTGGATGAACTATCTGGAGGAAAAACAATGGGACTGACAGTTTTGGGGGGACTTGGGGTGGGGGGGTAGGGGGGTAAGGAAGTGGTGTTAACAAACCCAGGGACAAGGGAAAAACACGGGACCCCAAATGGTAGAAAAGGGGGAGTGGCAGGCATGGTGGGAAATGATCAAGGGTAAGGTTGCTTAGAGAAGAGGTATACTCTAGCCCAGGTGGCGATGAAGCATGGTAGTAGGGCAGGAGGAAAGTCAAGGGAGATGGAGGAAAGAGCTAGGAGTCAAAGGGCATTCATGGAGGTCTAGACAAAGACATGTACATGCAAATATATATAGGAGGATGGGGAAATAGATCTATGTGTCTATATTTATAGGTCAAGTATTAAGGTGGCGGAAGGACCTTGGGCCTCTACTCAAACACTCCCTAAATGCATGAATACCTTCTTTTATTAAATTGGAACTCTATGATGCTCACTCTCCCGACACAACGGCTGGAGCCAAAGTGTGTGAACAAGTAAATGTGGTGAAGAAAGCTGATGGTGCCCGGCTATCAAAAGAGATAGTGACTGGGGTCTTAAAGGCTTGAAGATAAACAAGCGGCCATCCAGCTCAGAAGCAACAAAGTCCACATGGAAGAACACACCAGCCTGAGTGAGCGAGTGGTCCCAAAGGGATCAGTTACCAGGCATCAAAGAACAAAAAATCATATCATTGACTGCACACTTCCATGATAGGATCGCTGAAGACAAATGGGTGTATAAGCAAATGTGGTGAAGAAAGCTGATGGTGCCCGGCTATCAAAAGAGATAGTGTCTGGGGTCTTAAGGCTTGAAGGTGAACAAGCATCCATCTAGCTCAGAAGCAAAAAAGCCCACATGGAAGAAGCACACCGGCCAGTGTGATCACGAGGTGCCCAAGGGACCAGGTATAAGGCATCATGCAAAAAAAAAAAAGATATAACTGTGTGTATGTATGTGTATATATGTGTATATGTATATATGTATGTATATATATGTATATATATATCATATTAAATGAAGGGGGAAGTGCAGAGTGGAGACCCAAGGCCCAAGTGTCGACCAATGGAGATCCCCTCATAGAGGGGTTTAGGAGAGGAGATGGGTTAATTAGGGTGTGAGGTAGTATCGATGAAGAACACAGCTTTCCCCCGGATCCTGGATACTTCCTCCCCCCAACTACCATGATCCGAATTCTACCTTGCAGGGCTGGATAGGACAGAGGCTGTACACTGGGGCATATGAGGGTTGGAGGTACAGGGAATCCAGGGTGGATGATACCTTCAGGACCAAGGGTGTGAGGGACGATGCTGGGAGAGTGGAGGGTGAGTGGGTTGGAAAGGGGGAACTGATTACAAGGATCCACATGTGACCTCTTCCCTGGGAGAGGGACAGCAGAGAAGGGGGGAAGGGAGACTCCGGATAGGGCAAGATATGACAAAACAACGATGTATAAATTACCAAGGGCATATGAGGGAGGGGGGAATGGGGAGGGAGGAGGGGATAAAAAAGAGGACCTGATGCAAGGGGCTTAAGTGGAGAGCAAATGCCTTGAGAATGATTGGGGCAGGGAATGTATGGATGTGCTTTATACAATTGATGTATGTATATGTATGGATTGTGGTAAGAGTTGTATGAGTCCCTAATAAAATGTAAAAGAAGAAAAGAGAAAAAAATGATTAGGGCAAAGACTGTACAGATGTGCTTTATACAATTGATGTATGTATATATATGAAATGTTAAAAGAATTGTATGAGCCCCAATAAATTGTTAAAATTAAAAAAAAAAAGAGGTGAGGAAAAGATAGTTTATTTTCTACTCGGAGTTTAGAACATTGCAGTGTTGGAGAGCAGTCCCTGAGTAATGCAATGGATCACCATGCCACTGAACTGAGATTCCAGTTCTCTCAGAGAGAACTTAGAAGAAAGGCTTGTTGATGTACTCCAAAGGAGTCACCAACATACCATGGAGGGTAGTTCCTCTGACAGCTAGGGGTCCATCATGAGTTGGGAATGATTTGATATCAAGTGGTATGATGACATTAGGACATAAGGAGCTTTATGCTCTAACCTTCAATGATATCACACAAGGACCCTGGCAACATAGTGGTTTACACATGGAGCTGCTAACCTCAAGGTCAACAGCTCAAAATTGCAATGGACGCCATCCAATGGGGGTAGCTTTACTTTCTCTTCCAGGGTCACTATGCGTCAGAATTGAATCCAATGCACAGGTTTGTGAGTTGTCAATAATACATTTGAAATGAAAGTTTTCAAGCCATTAATCTACCCAATTGCACCTTTACTACAAGCGTCTGAGTGAACTATTGGAAACCAAACAGCTTTCAGAAACAAATTTACTGTCCATGCCACAGAAACGAAACTTCAGAGATGAGTGTCAAACCAGGAATGCCAATGGAAGGCGTGCTACAGTGCAATTACTTTTGGACCCAGATGGCGTTTCAGGGTGTATTTTAAAATCTTTAATGCAGATGCATCATATTCAGCAGTCATTTATGGAGCAGGAATGTTAAAATCAATTCTCTCTCATGTTGGAGACTTAAATAAAATGAGCTAATTACAGGTATTGACCTATTTTGCCTGCTATAGTAAAGCCCTTAGCACGCTAAGTAAGAGCTGCTGTTCACATAGTTTAAACACAAAAGAGACGGGGAAGTGGAGGACAGAGTGAATGCATGAGCGCATGAGAGACGTGCCATCCCTCGTCAACTCCTATAACCAACTAACGACTCCGAGGAAGAAAATGAATAAGGATTGATTCCAAATCACAGTCCACAGTTGTTGCGTCAATTCTGACTCATAGGGACCTACAGGAAGGACGAGCTACAGAATGGCTCCGCGGGACTTCTGAGACTGTATGCTTTATGGAAGTAGATAATCTCCAGGAAGGGCTGGTGGGTTTTCCCAGTCATCTTACAGTCAGAGCCTGAACCAGGGTTCCCTTAAGGCCACCAAGCCTCGATTACATAATTGAACAAGGGATAATCTCCTCTCCAAGAATAAATATGCCCACAATGTACTTCTCACCATGGTTAGGTTCCAAAGACAAATTCATTTTGGAAAAGCAGTGTTATTCAAGAAGGAGGAGACAAAGGATGTTTAGGAAGAGTTAAAGAAGATGCTGTCCTTCTGAACTGCTGTGTCTCCACCCCAGCGGTGGCCCAGACTCCAAGACCCTCATCTCAGGGGTGAGGCTCCGGTGGCCCTGGGGACCAGTAACAAGAATAGAGGCATAACTGGTGCCTCTGGGGCTCCATTAACCGAGGGAGACTGAGATCAGGCGTGTGAGTGAAAGTTGCCTTGCTACCCCGACTACTCCTCAGTGTCCAGCACCTGCTGCTAACTTCTTGGTCGAGAAGAACTCACGGGAATGAAAAAGGTGCATTTGGTCTTGGATGGCTTAGCCTCAGCACCTTAGAGCCAGGATGGTAATAGCTACTCCGAAATGAAGCTCAGCAGGTCCTCAGGAAGGGGGCAGGGGTCAGTGGGGTTTGTTGCAGTCCCCATGCCCTAGATCAGCCCTGGTACACTTCCTCCTGCAGAATTTGGTCCCTGAGGGTGCTTGAGTAGAGGGGAGGGGAGCTGCGGCAGCACACCCCCTGCCCCTGATTCCTCCTGAGCTGCTCTGGCCACTTGCAGGTCCTTCACAGAAAAACGCACTGTCATTGAGTCAATGCCAACTGCTAGTGGCCCTGTGGGATAGTGGAGGAAAGGATGCCCCTGTGGATTTCGGAGACTTTAACTCCCTCAGGGAGCAGAAAGCCTCATCTTTCTTGTGATTAGCAACGCAAGGAGAAACCCATTAGACTAGGAAGATTCCTGCTATTCTTTGGGAATTTCCTGCAAATCACACCCCGGCCTTCACTTTCTCCCAAAGAAATCTACTATTGGTTCTGCCAATGAGGATGGGACTGTCCAGATGCTTTGGGGAAAACTGGCTGCCTCAGCAACATCCCTGGCAGACATCGTGGCTCCTGAGCTGGGGACTGGACAAGGGGAGGAGACCAATGATAATGGGGAAAGGCTTAGTGGTTTTTTTTTGTTTTTATTAAATATTGTAGCAAAAGGAAAGGTTGGATAACGAGATAATCAATACGTGAGGAGTAAATGTAATTGTTTTTTGCTTTCTATAGCTTGAGGGTAGCTTAAAGCAAAGAACAATTTATAATCTTACTTTTAATTATTCTTTCCACAACATTTTGTGAGCACAATGCCTGTGTTTTCAGTTGGACATGTTCAAGCAATAGCAAACTTGTCACTAACTTAGCAATTTATTAATTAAGGACTGAGATGTGTTTTACAGTGCTGTGGCAGCTAAAATCAATGGCTGCCTAACCTGAGGGTTAGGCTCAGGCAATGGCAGAATGTGCCAAATCTATTCCCAGGCGGTACTAATAAGACGGTTAGTGATTGTTTGAGAATGTAGCTGTGGCAGGTTTACATGAAATAGATCTTTATATATGTTTTCCCCCATTTTTTTCCCTAACCCTGGGAAACATAACAATTTAATTCCTTGTGATGGTTCCCACTGGCACTACTAGGCTTTTTTGGCAGCTCTGAAAAATGAAAAGTCATGCTCAAGCTGGATGCCTGAGGATGAAAACAGAACCTTTCCTATTCGCTATGAAAGAGACGAAGACTTCCTAAATTTCTCGTGGAGTCCCTGGGGAGTGCAAAAGGCTAAGATCTCAAGTTCATACTGGATGTTTGAAGATTCTAGTGTACTCAAGGTCTCATTATTTATTTTTCCAAAATATAAGCAGAGTTCTGTTATGATACCTGTAGGGTGGCCATGAGTCCGAATTCAGTTTATTGGCATCTATTTAACTCATTTTTTTTTTAGTTTTCTCCTGCCTGCTCCAATCTAGCCCCACTGCAGATCCCAAGACTACAATAATAGTTGTATATCGTGGTTCCAGACATATTCTCAGCACTGTTGAGGTATAATCCAAGAGTGACAGGAACACTATGTTCCTATAAGGAATATAAACTCTAGAAAGTTATTCTGGGAAATTTAATCAAAGAGGAGGGAGAAATCTTGTATTTATTAATTTGGAGGTATCAGAAAGGGTGCAGGGCTCTCTAGACACACATCCTTAGAACAATGGCTGTACTCTCCAACTCATATTGATAGGAGAAATTCAGGCCCAGCAATGACCACAAAGTTTACTTAATCTTTATAGCTAATATGTGCAGAGATGGGGTTTGTTCTCAGGTGGGTCAGGAAAGAATGAAACTGATTTCTTAGTCTAGGACTACTGACCTACAGATGGTGGATTTATTTGACCAATTTCTGACCTCTGCATCCACCAGCCTGTGTCTGTGCACCGCTCCTCCCACTGCCATCTTCCTTGAGTCAGGGGAAACCTGACTGAATTGAACTAAGGAAGCTCTGTCTGTTCTCCCTAGGAATGGCTGGTAGATCCGAACAGCTGATAGTATGGATTCCAGCCCACTGTGCCCCCAGGGCTCCTCTGAACTGCACTCGACTGAACTATTTCTGTAACTGTAGAATCCATTCTTTGATGTAAATCCCTTCCCATATATAAACTCTGAAAGCACGGCAGGTTTTACTTCTCTGGATAATCCAACCCAACACATTTGGCAATGAGAGCGGTGCTAGAAAAACCAAATTGTAAAATCGAGTTTTCTAAATTACCTCTTAGGTCTAATTAAGCCTAAAGGCACTGAGACCTGTGTCTCTGTAAGTACAGGTAGGTCTGTCACCAGCAGTAAAGAGGGTGCTGTTAATCTAGAGCATGACGTGGCAAAGCTAATACCCAAATAAGATGAGCTCTAGATGAAGTGTTGAGCAACGAGGCTCTGGGTGATAATGTGTTGTATATCTCTCTACAATGTTGGCACTGTGAGAGGCACAGGGAAGTTGAAAGGATGGCGCTACTTGCAATGGACGAAAAAATAAAGGAAACAGCTGAACTGATATTGTGGGAGTCCGGCTCAAATGCCATTTTTATAAATGATCTCAAAACTCCCACTTATGCCATGAAAGAAAGCCTTATCTATTCCAGCAACAGACCTGATAAGGTTGAAAACCAAACACAGGGCTTATCATAGAAGTAGCTGAATTAACATTACAGATTAATTCATTCCTAACCTCCAAAGGTTTCTGATATTAAAATGAGGACACTGGAAAGAAATGGGACCTTGAAACTCAGGATGGAGACATAAGGCCTGATAATCCAGAGGACAAAGGCGTTGAGTCCCAAGATTCCACGAAGAAACTCTCACCATCTGCACTACCCTTCCAGCTGAAGAGATGAATCCGTTCTTAACAAAACCACTACCCTGGCCAGCAGCACTTCTGGAGAGTAGCCCAGCTAAGCATGCGGAAGGCAGCTATGGCCTGCAGTTCTTGCTACTCATCAGCAAGCGCCCGAGTCCTCCTCCGTATGGATGGCAGCCCAATGTAAAGAGGACCAAGCTCCTCACAACTGGACTAATAGGTAACGTCCTGATAAGTGGAGAGAGGGTTGACCTCAAGGAGTTCATCCTGCCTGGATCCACAATCAATGCTCGTGGAAGCAGCAGTCAAGAGATGGACAGGATATATATATATATATATATATATATATATATATATATATATATATATATATATATATATATATATATACCATAGTGAATGAAGGGGGAAGTGCAGTGTGAAGACCCTAGGCCCAAATGTTGACCACTGGAGATCCCCTCATAGAGGGGTTTAGGAGAGGCGATGGGTCAGTCAGGGTGCGATGTAATACCGATGAAGAACATAGCTTTCCCCCAGATCCTAGATGCTTCCTCCCCCCAACTACCATGATCTGAATAATACCTTGCAGGACTGGATAGGACAGAGGTTGTACACTGGTGCATATGGGAGCTGGAGGAACAGGGAACCCAAGGTGGGCGATACTTTTAGGACCAGGGGTGTGAGGGGCGATGCTGGGAGAGTGGAGACTGAGTGGGTTGGAAAGGGGGAACTGATTAAAAGGATCCACATGTGACCTCCTCCCTGGGAGATGGATGGCAGAGAAGGGGGGGAAGGGAGACTCCGGATAGGGAATGATAGGACAAAATAACAATCTGTGGATTATCAAGGGCTCATGAGGGAGGAGGGAGCGGGGAGGGAGGGGAAAAAAAGAGGATCTGATGCAAAGGGCTTAAGTGGAGAGCAAATGCTTTGAGAGTGATTAGGGCAAAGAATGTACAGATGTGCTTCATACAATTGATGTATGTATATGTGTGGATTGTGATAAGAGTTGTATGAGCCCCTAATGAAATGTTTAAAAAAGAAAAAGCAAGAGACGGACAGGAATGTTGCACTGGGTACATCTGCTGTAGCAGAGCACTTTAGAATATTGAAAAGCAAGGCTGTGACTTGGAGGACTGAGGAGCACCTGACAGAAGGCATGGTATTTCCATAGCCTCATATACATGTGCCTATTGTACATTGAGTAAAAGGGCAAAAGGAGGATGGATGCACTTGAATTGTGTTACTGGAGAATTTTGAAACTGCCATGGACTACTAAAAGGACAAACTGATCTATCTCAGAAGAAGTATGGTCAGAGTGCTCCTTAGTGACAAGGACAGTAAGACTTCAACTTACACACTTTGAACATATTGTCAGGAGAGACCAATCCAGGGGGAAGGACGTCATATGTGGGAGACAGCCAGGCCCTCAAGGAGTTGGATTGGCACTGCGGCTGCAGCAATGGACTCAAACAGGGGAATATAGGAACAGTTGTGAGGATGTCACAGGGCTCTTTGTTCTTAGTTCAGGGGCTCAAAGGAAACCCCGCTGTTTTCAGATGAACTCCTGTGACACACTGATGCTGTTCTAATATTGAAAAGCAAGGCTGTTACTTTGAGGACTCCGGTGCACCTGATACAAGGCAGGCATTTCCCATTGCCTCATATACATGTGAAACTTGGACATGGAATAAAAGGGCCATAAAGGATTGATGCATTTGAATTGTGTTTCATTCTATTGTGAATAGGGTCACAGTGGGTCGGAAGTGACTCAATGGCACCTAACAATAACAACATATATTCTGATACGACACCTGGAGCTGTGTCTGGAGCATTGACTGAGGCAGATGCCTATTTAGCTAATGCTTTAGGTTCCCAGGAAATCCCCTCCCCATCCATTATTGCCTCTATACCTAACTCTAGACTTAAGTCATGGAGAGCCTGCAAAGAAGGCTCTGGTAACCCAGGAAGAAGTGCGTTACATTCCAAGAACTGCTAGAATTTGCTAATATTTACAGATAAAATACTGGCAGATGTGTGAGGGAATGAAGGGACATAAAAGCTTGGGGAAGTCCGGGTTTATCAATATGGCCACTAAGTACAGACTCTTCCTTAAATGATTCAACTGGACAGATTAGGAGAGGATCTAATAGTTTACTAGGTTGGTTTGCTAAAGCATGGGTGGTGAGGGGTCCTACATGAAGTCAAGTTGAAGTCCGTGAGCTGCCTGATATACCATAGAAGAAGGCATCCAAAGGCTTCACGAAATTGGTGTGTTGAAGTGGATTTATCATGCCCCCAAACCCACAAAGTGCCCCAAGGGTGCATCTTTTCCTGACAATGTAAGAAACAAATCTGTGAAGGGAACCCTAGAATGTCTGAAGGCTCCTTTGATTGTTATTTTATGTCAGCGGGGCTTTCCTATGGGAACTACCCTAAGTGAATTAAGACACTTGACTGCAATGTGGTTGATTGCTCCCCATGGGGCAAGGGGCACAGTTTCAGCACTCAAATGGATGGAGACAAGGTGGGCATGGTTACCATAATGGACAGGAGACTCAAATTACATATCAGAATAGCTTGACTCACATGGACTATGACGTTGGTTAATTAGGGGTGTCTGGGAGTGAAATGGAGTTGCTATGGGTTATAATCAATTCAAGAGCAGTAGGTCTCTCATCTTTCCTTGTACCTATAATTTTACCTTGTTGACATTCATGCTATATGAATATATATCTGCATCTGTACCACATTTAAGTATGTCTAGGTCTGAGCTTCTGCTTATAGTGATATTCATATCGATATCCATGTTTCTATTCTTAGAGGTAATCATTTTATTGGGAGCCTTTACAGATATCATAACATTCCATAGGTCAACCATATCAAGCAGTATTGTACAATTATCTCTAAAGTTCAGTTCTACTCCTCAAAAGATGGAGTTACCAGGAGTCCGAATCCATGTGATAATATTGTTCTTGTTGTTGCTAATATGTCAACGGAGGCACTGATGCTTCAAAAGTAGAATTCTCACATTCCATATCGAGGACCAAGTTCACTTCTCAGCTAAGGTAACCATGAGCAGTCACCATTTTTTTTTTGTCAGCTGGAGCCATGAATATTACTATGGTGCTAAACAGTTTTAAATGGGGCATTGAGACTAAAATCGACTGGACAGAAAGAATTGGGTATATAGTTCCCAAGATCAACCAGCAAAAGCCCCATGGACGCACACTGCTCCTGTTGTGCCTGACTGAATCAGAGCTGATTCCAAAGCAGTTAACAGCAACAGTGTCACAGTAGTGAATCAGAAAACAGTGGGGGTCTCCTTTGAGCACTGAACAAAGAGCAAGGAAGGATAAATGGAGAGACCCAGAGAAGATTCTCTTTCACAGGCAAGAGAATTATGAAGTCTGTAAATCCCTGCTTATTTTTTACCTTGTCACCTAAGTATAAATAACTACGAATCTCTAGAAAATATATACCAAAGTTTCAACTGAGGCTATTTCTGAGTGGGGTCATCTTGATTTTCAGCAATGTGCATTTTTTCGGTTTTGCAATGAACATATGTTGCTTCTTTATGGCTTTTAAGAAGTTAATGTCATCTAAGCAAAGTCCTATGCAAACCTGAGCAATCTTGGGAATTTGGCTGTGACCAACGCAGCTAATCACCTTTAGATTCCTGTCCCACTGGGTCCATATCACCTACTTCTGCTTCCCTTTAGACCCTACGGTTCTCCTGTCTAATTCAGATTTGCTGCTCTGTTGACAAGGTTGCATGAAGCATAGGTTGTTTCCTGAAGATGATCCATTCCCTCAGAAAGGATTAAAACAGGTTCCCCACATAGCCACGTATTGTGGTTTTTCTTCTCGAGTTAGTTTTGTGCTTGCTTGCAACCCAGGGAAAGGATTTTACAGCCTCTCACAGATGTTTCACTGCCTTAGCTGCAGTAGCCTCGTGCCCTCAGGAGCTCTGTTGGGCATTTACTTGGACTCTGTCTTCATAAATTGGATAAAGTACTCTTTTGTGCCTTCTTCCTGGCAGACAACCTAAGAAGTGAAGGTTAAGCTTGACTGCTCCAGTAGAAAGGGAGAAACCAAGATTTCCTCAGCACTTGTGAAGCGTATCGTGCCTGGGTTCACATTAGTCACTGTCAAGTGACAAAGAAATGTAACTAGCTGGTGAGTTTCCGACTCACCACTCACTTCTTCATCGTCCACTCCAGGCCACTTTGATGCAGGTGCTGAGGATGAGAAGAGCAGGATATCTTCATTTCTCACGAGAGAGTCTTTGGGTATCTGATAGGTAGACATTATAAACAAAGGCACTACTAAGAACATAAACAGATTGTGGTCAAAGTAATATGCTAATAATGATGAAAAAGGAGAGGTTATTTATGGAATTGTGGTTACCATGTACCAGGAACTAATACAAGCACTTTACATGTCTCATATTGGAAGATGGTATTCTTATTACTCCATTCTCTAATTAAGACGAAGGAACTGCATCCAAGGAGTTTATGAATTGTTCAAAGTCAGACTTTATGACTTGTTCAAGGCCACACAGTGAAAGGCAGTTCACTCAAAGTCAGATGCAAAAAGACTAACTCTAGAATATGTGAGAATACATATTATAAAAGCAAGCACATAATCTTTCAGAAGCCAGAAAGGGACAGCTAAACCTCCTGGAAGAGCTGTAAAACACTTTACTAAAGATATAACAATTCTAGAGGGGGCCTTGAAACACAAATCCTTTTTCAGTTAAAGATGTTGAAATAATATAGGATTATAAAAGGTGTCAAGAAAGGACCCCCAAAACATGTACGGTCTGTACTAGAGGCTTCAAGCTGCCCCCTGAAGACAGAATATTACAATGATAACTTCCATATATCCCCAAAATACTATTTGTTCATTCCTTAGGGTGCAGGACTGTGAAATATTTCTTTTGGCTTGCACAGCCTTGCTACTTTGGACAAGCACATGACTTCTTCGCTGGACCTCCGTTTGCCCACTCATGTCCTTAAATCAATTTTATGGCTATTTAATGTATATAAAATAACCTGTGGGTCACAACCCCTTTGGGGGTTGAATGACTCTTTCACAGGGGTCGCCCAATTCATTAGAGTTGCAAAATTACAGTGATGAAGTAGCAACAAAAATAATTGTACGGTTGGGTGGTCACCACAACACAAGGAATTGTACTAAAGCATCGTGGCATTTGGAAGGTTGAGAACCACTGCTCTCGGTTATTATTTTTTTTCTAGAACTTTACACAAATGGAATCGATCAGCATGTCAGTTTGTACATGGCACCGGCCACTCACCACAATCATCTCAAGATGTCCATACGTTCCTCACTGTGACTCAGAATCTCCTCACTGGCCGGGAGCTTCGATGGTGCTCTTTGGTTTTATGTAGTAGCATATGCTTCCATCGTGGTTGAATTGGTGGAAGCTATTGGAAACAGTGAATAAAATTATTGTGACCATTTCTTTAAGTACTTTATGAACAGAAAATCCCAAGCTAATGGTTTGATTTTTATGCTAATGCTCATAGTGTGAAATCCCACTTTTAATGAAAATATAACATTTCATAACTTATAGAATCCCCTAAATTGTATGTTTTGCATTTTGCAGCTCATGAATGCATGTGACACTGAGTAACAAATATTAACACAAAATTCTACAAAACTTTATTCAACAGAAATGTCAAAATATGAGGCCGTTGTACTTTTTCTTTAACATGTCCTCCATTGAGATCTACGCACTTCTAAAGCAGTTTTCACCTGTCTATCCCTTTGCATAGAAGCCTAAGCTCTTCAATTTGAGCCACATGAACATGGCATTTATATATTCTCAATGGGCTTACATTAAATACCTTCCTAGTGTTTCCTAGATTTGTGAATAAAAAGATGCCTGAAGAAGAAAGATAGGTTCTGTTGGGTGGATTGTGTAAGGTTTTCCAATGACACTCTGGTAGGAGAGTCCTTACAACTCTCAGACTATTAGGATGGACGTTGTAGTCCCCAGTGTTGCTTCCCCAAGCTGTTATCTATCTATCTATCTATCTATCTATCTATCTATCTATCTATCTATCTATCTATCTATCTATCTATCTAATTTCCTTCAATAGACGTTCCATATGCTTCCTGTGCCTTGGAGACCATCCATCAAGTTTACCTCTTTAGGTCCCCCCATCCCTGAAACTCATCATTACCTTCTTAACTGACCTCTCTAATTTGAAATTAACTGATCTAGTAAATACCTTTGGAAGCCAGTGTTTTAATTGGCTGTGTATTCAGAAGGTACCCAAATAAATCTGAATAAAACCATTAATATATGAATTAATAGACAGATACTTTCATTAATTTCTTACTGTGATGATGGGGCTGCAGTCATGAACTTGAATGCAAGACATGTGTGAACAGAATTTGTTTGAATACGGTACTGCCTGTAAGAACTGGAACCCTAATAGCGAAGCTTTCTCTACTTACATTCATATGGATGCTGTTTTTACCAGACCAGTGAAAATGCTGTACAAACTTAACTCAATTAACTTTTAACTTCACTTGATGTAAACATATTTTGCAAACACTTCTGACTGTCAACCTATTCTGTATATGTTATAATCTTCAGCATAAATAATTGGTGCAAAGAAGAGAAGTAATAAAAGCAAGGCATCCTGGGGGGTATAAATCACTAGAGCAGTGGCAGCTACCATCAAGAATAGAGATCAGAGTCTATCAAGAGACCTCAGACAGGAGGCCTGGAGATCTACGTGTAGTCAGCCATTGGAAGCCCTGCAGAGCATAGTTTTAATCTGGCATATAAGGGCTCATCATGAGTTGCTGGTGATTTCCTGGGAACTGTTCCTTTTTTTAATCATTTATGTTTTCAATACAAGTAGAGA
The DNA here is from genome assembly GCF_050624435.1 of Tenrec ecaudatus. Classification (NCBI taxonomy): domain Eukaryota; kingdom Metazoa; phylum Chordata; class Mammalia; order Afrosoricida; family Tenrecidae; genus Tenrec; species Tenrec ecaudatus. The sequence goes on from NC_134532.1 coordinate 204,197,804, forward strand.
GGATCTGATAGGGTATCATGATCACTTCTATTTCTTTGAAATGTATTTCCTTCTTTCTATGACAGAAGCAAGGTCTACTTAGAGCATGGCCTTTCTAGATTATCAATGCTTTATACTGTGATTGTGATCAGTGCTCCCTGCCTCCCTACCTCTTCCCACCTTCCCCTTGCCCTTTTGGTCTCTCTATTCCCATTCCTGTTCCTTGGTTCCATGTGTTGTGAGTTTTATCTCATGCCTATACCTGTGTGCATTCTCCCATCTACTCTAGATTGGGAAGCAGTACTATATTTATAAGGCAATACATTGACACTGCGACGGGCCTTGGGCCTCAGCTCATACCTTTCCTGAATACAAAAACACTTTGTTCTAACAAATTGGCATTCTGTGATGCTCACGCCCCCACCCAAGCCCCCCACCCCACCCCCACCCCACACACACAGTCACGTAGGCATACTATTGACTGAGGTTCACCTGAAAATTAACCAGACTCTTTAAAAAATCATATACAGTGGGATTTTTCAAAGATGATTCCACAACTTGGATACTCTAAATAGTGTAATATGAAGATAAAGAGCAACTTGCTCTTTGATTGTTTTCTTGATTCAGAATGCCAAGACAGTCAATCAAATAACTCAATTCAATGGCTCCCCACCTCCATTTTCTCTTTCATGTGTCTTTCTTTCTTGGCAGTCTGTTTAAGCACAAACCCTCTAATTCGATGTGTCCTCAATTTTCTACATATTTTGATAGAACCAGATGCAATGAAAATTCTCATCAGTTTTTCATAGACAGATACAACGGAGAAGGGTCCTAATTTATAATGAAGAAGTCACTCCATTTGCTTGCCGTCTTCGCAAGCCAATGTATAACAGAATGACACTGTGCAAGAGTTTGTCGGAGCAAACCTAAGAGAAACCATGTGGAATGGGACGTCTGGCTCACTGATTTTCCACTTCAGAATGTTCACAGATACCTGGATGGATGACAAAATCACAGATACCTGATATCCACCTGCAATTTCTTAGATGAGTGGGTGGGGCTTCAGGTTTTATATATCCAATACATTTTCAGGGCTTGCTAACCCTGCTAGTTAAAAGTTTGTAGAAGTTTAGACTGAAGGACCCAAATTTCCTTCTTCACTTTAAAATTTTAGGCTTGCTTTTCAATATTATCATAGACTTGAGAGAAAATCAGTCTTCCTATAAGGTGGAGAATGTAAACTGAACTATGCTGAAACCCTCATTTCTAGCCTTCTATATTCATTGTGCGTGTATATGTCTGTTTCTGTTTCATGTGTGTGTGTGTGTGAGTGTGTGTGTGTGTGTGTGTGTTTATGGGAGAGGGAGATGGAGAAGGAAATAAGAGAGGAACAGATAAAGGGAGAGACAAGCACAGGAGTCGAAGATGTAGGTAAAACAGAGAATGAGTATTTAGATGTTTATGTAAAGAACTGAACATAGAGGCTGTGGAACAAAGAGAGAGAAGAGAGATAAAAAATGAGACAGCAGCTATGAAACAGTACATGATAATGGTGGGGGTGGGGGAGTGCCACACCAGGAGATTCTACTTGGAACAACAATAATTAAGATAGTACGCTTGAGAAAAAAAACTTTGCAGATGGCTTATGATTAGCTTGTACAAGCAATGAAAACAACAGTACTTTTCATTACACCCTTACATTGGGTGTTCCACCACTTTACCTCATTTAGACTACATGGACAACACACTGCCACCACGTCAATTCTGGCTTCTGGTCATCTATGTACTCCATCCAGTCAATTCAGACTCCTGGTCACACAATGTAAGTTTCCAAAATGGCAAACCTGTGCAAGAACACCCTGTCAATTTCATTTCCTGCAGAGACAGAACCGCTCACCTTGCAGTCATCAGCCCAGGGCTTCGCTCTCTGCGTGTTCCAAAAGGACAAGATGCCATCTCTCTGGTCACTTTGCCAGCAAACAATTCAACTAGTATTTGAATTCAGAATTGACTGACTGTGTTTAATTATGATTTTACAGGAAACATATTATGTTTAAAAAATACACAACAGAGGCATTAATTCAATGATGTCATATAAAATATTTCTTTGCTCGTTACACCATGCTTGAATTCTTATTTTTTGGATGAATTTCAATTTCAAAGCAACCCCAATTTAATATTTTAATAAAGGGCTATGTTTAAGTGAAAAATGGTAAATATGGGACAGTGGCAACACTAGCATGTCAGTAAGATTAATTTCGCTCAATGCTCTAATCCTCCAACCCCCACACACAGACTTCCTCCCAATCAAGACCATAAGGAAAACTTAGTAATATTTATTCCAAAATCATTGACATAATATGTAATAGAGTTATAAATTACTTCAATACAATATTTCCTTTATTAAATGAACTCTAATACTTTAGCACCAAAGTCATTTTATAGAATTGTTCTATATTAAATTACTAATTATTAGTAGCTCAGTCGAAGCTTTTCTTGATGTTTCCCCTCTTTTCCTTAAGTTCTGCATCATTTCAATAACATCCTTTAAATAGTTTTGCAAATACTATTCACCACACTATTTTAGGTAACCGCTGGAAATTCAATAACTCTAAAGCACTGTTGTCATTAGGTAGGGACCATCTAGTAGCTTCTGAATCATAGTGACCCCTGTATACAACAGACAGAACACTTCCCTGTCCCATGTTATCCTTACTATTGTTATGTTTGAGCCCGTTGTTGCAGCCTCTGTGCCAATCCATCTGGTGGATGACCTTCCTTTGTCACGGACCTTCCACCTTAACAATCATGACGCTGTTTGATATCCGTATATCAAAGTAAGTGAGACAATGTTTACCACCTTGACTTCTAGAGAATATTTTGGTGGTGTTCCTTCTAAGACAAATTTCCCTGTTATTCTGGAAGTTCTCAGTATTCTTAGCCAACACCACCATTCAGATGCATCAATTCTGTGGTCTTCCTTTTCTGTTGTCCAAATTAAGTAACGTAATGTAATGGAAGTGTCATGGCCTAAATAGGTGCATCATATTCATCAAAACAATAACCTTGCTTTTCAACAGCTTAAAGATGTCTGGGCGCAGGATTTTTGCCTATTGTAATGTTGTTAGGGGCCATTGAGTTAGTCCTGATCCACAGAGATCTCATGTACAACAGACTGAGACACTGCTCAGTTCTGCTTCTCAAAGTCGTTATGGTTGATTCATCTTTGTAGCTGCTGTGTCGATGTACCTCGTGGAGGGTCTTCCTCCTTTTCACTGCCCCTCTATTTAATGCAATAGACCATTTTCTTGACTGCTGCTTCCATGAGCCTGCATTGTGTATTCAAGCATGATGAACGCACTGGCAACTTGGATCCTTTCTCCTCTATGTACCATGTTATCTATGCATGTAGTTGTGAGAATTTTCTTTTTCATTACATTCATTTGTAGTTCATACTGAAGGCTGTAAAACTTGATCTTCCTACCCAAGTGCTTCAAGCCCTCTGAGCTTTCACAAGCAAGATGCGTCATCTGTATATCCCAGGTTGTTAATAAGACTTCCTCCAATCTCGATGACTTCTTCTTCTTCTTCTAGTACATTTTCTCAGAATATTTGCTCAGCATACAGATAGAATAAATATGTTGAAAGGACACAACCCTGACACATCCCTTTACTGACTCTAAGTTATGCAGTATTCCCTTTTTCTCTTTGAACAACTGTCTCTTGTTCTATACACTGGTGGCAACAAAAACCACACGGTATGTTTTTGTTGTATGCACGTGCAGCTATGCGAGTTTACCTGTGCATTAATGACAACTCTGACCACAGCACATAACCCGAAACCAAACATGCTGCCATTAGGTCAATTATCATACACTGTTTATAAATCTTTAGGGGAGCAAGAAGAGTCCCCTTTCTCCATGAAGTAGCTGTTGGATTTGAACTGCTGACCTTGCTATAAGCAACATCTAACTCAAGGTGTAACCAGGGCTTTTTGACAACAGCACATTAGAAAGTCCCAAAGCAAATCAGCATAGATTTTTAAAATGGAGCTTAACTGGTATATAATACAGATATCGTACAGTTTAATCATCTGATCATATTTGAAAGATATGTGTAAGTATCACCACAATCAATTTCAGAGTTTTTCCCTCATGCTCATTGTTACCTCCCCATTTTCCCTATCTTTACCTACTACATCCCTATTCAGTTATTGTCTCTATAGAACTTCATCCTTGATTTAATACACAGGAATTGTGCAAAAGAAAACACAGTCATTCAGAGTCAAATGAGATAAGCAAGCAAACAAACAAACAAACAAAAAAACCCACAATGGCAATGACCAGACAAAAATCTCAAAAAGAGAGTGGAGAATAAAAAAAAAAATTGAAAGAACTTTAAAAGAAGTCCAAAAGTAGATAAAGTAACAGGGTACGAACAATAGGACATTAATAATAATATAATGGGGATGTGGACAGCCTGGATTGTCAGAGGGGATTCACTGAGGGCTTATAGAGTTTTTTAGCCTTGAAGGGATAATGCAATATGTAGTATATTTTTGGTTTAAAAATATATATGTATATATTTGTATTGTTAAAAGTAATTATAGGGATATTTTATAAGAATAATACATTTGTGTTTAAACACTGCACAAAACATTCACATAGAGAAAATGTGGCATCGTCCCTTTTGGTCCTGTCACCTGGTGCAGGCGGTCCTAGCTTCTTAGTTACTCCACTAACTTGGGAACTCTCTCCCGAGGTTACTAGTGGCGTGCAGATAGTAGTGAGTTCACCGGAAACAACTAATTCATAGTAGCCCCTGGTTTTCTGGTCCTTTTCTTAACCCTTTTCTTCTGATTCCTCCTGGTTCTAAAAATTATAGTACTTTATCACAGTGAGATTCAGTCAATTAATATGGTCCTTCTAGCCGTAATGCCTTATGTGATGGATTACATCTCTGGACTCTACCTGTGGCTATAATTCCATTATGGAGGTCGTTCTCTGCTTCCTGAATGGACAGAATGGGTGGAATAAGAGACTGTGGACCAAGTCACGCCCTTTGTTTGCTGGAGGGGATGTTCTGCTGAAAGGTAAAACCACACTTCCATCCAAGCCAATCCTTATGGGTAAGAGACAGCTTAGAAACAGAGCGAAGTCCCAGGACTGAGGGAAAGGAAGCATATTTGAAATCTGAGACTGATCTCACAGAAGAGGCCAGGGCTAGGCTGAGACCAGAGGCTGAGGAGAGAAAGCCAAGAGAAAGAGTATCTAGAAGATTATGGGGTTGTGAGGCACAGAGTCCTATAGGTTTCTTAGTCCACACAGGCAAGACCAAGGGACCATAAGGTTGAGAGTTTGAGAACAAGAGAGAGACTGGACTGTTGGCTGAGGAGAGGTGTACTGGGTGTAAACTGTATCCTCACTGTTTATTGATCCTTACTGTGGAAACCTAGTCACTCTCCTTCCTCATCAGTTTTGTCTGCGAGTTCTGTATGGCCATTGCTATGAATTGTTGAACCCAGAATGGATATAAATTGGCAAGGGCAGAACAGTTTGTGTGAGAATCAGTAAAGAATGATGGAACATGGAGGCATGCCTGAGCCCTAGCTCATAGCAATAGAGAAAGCACAGGGTGTCAGATGTGGCTCCGATCCATGTTGTCTTTACTCTCAATTTTCTGGGTTGCACGTCAGAGGATATATACACTTACACATGTGAATGAATTTATTTTCATCTCTTTTAGGTAGATCAAGAGGCAGTTGTACAAACAGAACAAAGCGATGCTGCATGGTTTCGAATCAGGCAAGGTGTGTGCGAGGGCTGGGGCCTCTCAGTCTGTGTGCTGCGAAAACCAGCAGAGAAGCTGGATGACAGAAAGAAGAGCGCAGTCTCAGCTGGTTAACGACCTTCTCGGTCTGTGGATGCCGCAGCCTTGCTCGCTGACAGTGAGAAGGACTTGAAGCTCTAACTGGTGAAGATTCAGGATTGCAGCCTTCAGTAGGGACTACAACGCAGTGTAAGGAAGAGCAAAATCCTCACAGCTGGACCAACAGGGAACATCATGAGAAATGGGCAAAAGGTTGACGTTGTCAGGATTTTCGTCTTGCTTGGACCACCCCCAGTGCTCATGGAAGCAGCAAGCAAGAGATCAAAGGTTGGTTGCATTAGGTCAATCTGCTGCACAGGACCTTTTTTTTGGAGTACTAGAGAGCAAAGACGTTACTTTGAGGTCTTAGGTGTGCCTGACCCAAGCCATGGTATTTCCCATTGCCTTGTATGCATGTGAAAGTTGGGCACTTAATAAGACTGAAGTAAAATGGAGGCATCGGAAGAGTGATGCACGGGAGAAAGATATTGAAACTATCATGAACTGCTGAAAGGACAAACTGATCTCTCTCAGTAGAAATAGAGCCACGGTGTTCCTGAGAGGCAAAGATGGCAAGGCCATGTCTTACATAATTCAGACATTTTGTTTTGGAGGGCCAATCCCTAGGGAAGAGCGCCATGCTTGGTAACCTGGAGCAGAACCCAACAGGGAATGGGCCTCGGCAAAATGGATGACATGGTGACTGCAACCAGGTACTCAGGCGCAGGAGAGATCTCATTGTGTCTTAAGGCCATGCGGTGTTTGGTTCTGTTGTGAAAAGGTTCACTGTGGGTCATAACCAATTCGATGGTACCTAAGTGAATATAGCATCTAGTATAGGACAATAAAAGTCATGCTGTTTTTGAGATATTGCCACTGAGGCCATTCTGACACCTAAGAACCCTATAAAACAGAGAACTGCCCCACAGGGTTTCAAGGCTATAATCTTTATGGAAAGAGACTGTCATATATATGCCACCCCCACCCCCAGTGCAGCTAAGGCGTTCAAACTGCCACACCCTTTGTTCCATTTATGTGCCTAGCTAGTGTACCACCTGGGCTCCTTCCTTAAAGATTAAAGCATTGGAAGCTCTATGGGGGAGTTTATCATTGACCCACTAACTGAAAGATCAAAAGTTTGAGCCAATTCTGCATTATACAGGAGAAAGATGAGGCTTTGAGTTCCCATGAAGAATTTTAGCCACAGATACCCAGGAAAGAGTTTTACTTTGTCCTAGAAGCTTTCTGAGTTGGAATCAACTCATAGCAATGTGTTTTTTGTTTCTTACAGGATGTCATATTGGGTTATGTCTTGTATTGCTAGCCTCAAGGTCAGCAGTTCAAAACTAGCAGCTGCTTCTCAGAATTAACACTAAGACTGGAACTATGACTGAGAAGAGTTAAAGCCTCCGCAAGACATGGGCAGATCTATTTTGTCCTGTAAAGCAGGCACCCTCAAACTATGGCCCGCGGGCCACATGCAGCCCGCCGAGGACATTTATCCGGCCTGCCCGGTGTTTTTGTCCCATTTCTTTTTTTACTTCAGAATAAGATTTGTGCAGTGTGCATAGGATTTTGTTAATAGTTTTTTTAAAAAAACTATAGTGTGGCCCTCCAATGGGTCTGAGGGACAGTGAACTGGCCTCATTGAAAAAGTTTGAGGACCCCTGCTGTAAAGTCACCAACCTAATGACAGGGAAATTGTTTTGAAGTATAGGTTTATTATGAGTTAGAATTGATTTGTTGAAATTGGATTGGGTTTATGGGTTTTTAGAGATAAGAATTAAAAATATGGCACAGGCTACAATTATTAACAATGTATTAATCAATGGCTTTGCCAAGATGTTTTACCTGCATGATTTTGAAAGTTTAGAATATAATTTTTAAAAATACTTTCAGGCCTAGGAAAGACCTAGATGGTATAGAATATGTGAGTATGTATGTGTGCCGAGTGACTTACCGTAGACTTAGCTGGAGGTAAATAGGAATTATGTATGCAGTGTATTTAGAATGGCAAGGAACTCCTAAATTTAATTATTTAAAAACTCAAAATGCTAAAGATATCAAAGAATTAAAAAATACATAACAATATAATTATCAACTGCCCCATATGCCTCCATTTTGGTATTCTGCTTACATTTTAATGGCATATTATTTGATGGTTTCTTGGTTTGATGGTGCATTGATATCCTTTTCTCTAAAGAGACTACAGTGATAACTGAACCTTTCCTGTGATGTAGCTAACTGGTCAAATATGTGTTTTTATTATTCTGAAGTTATATATATATGAGATATTAACTTCATGACTAAATTTTCTCACAGTCTGTGGTGTGACACAGATTTACACCATGCAAACTAAGGATGCTGATTAATTACTCTGCACGAGACACCTATTGTAAAAGAAAATGTAAGTATGATATTCTTATGAATAGAATCATGTCTTCCAAAGAATAGTTGTCATAAATTACTTCTAATCTTTCTGTTGGCTATAAACTCTATAGGGGATGGGTTTTCTTCGTGATGTTAATGAGACCGTATTATTATAGAGCGTATCTTCAATAAATTTCTTCTGAGAGAAGATAGAGCAGATTAAGCAAGCAAGCACAAACAATGAAAGTACATGCCACATGATTTCCAGAGAGCCATGGAATTGCGCTGAATGAAACCAAGGCCTTCTCGCAGAACAGGCCGAAAGGGAGCATGTGCCTCTTGAACTTGTGCTCTAAATTTAGACTCCTCGACCCCTCACATGTGAGAAAAGAAATATCTCTTTGTTAAAGCCACCCACACATTATATTTCTTTTACAGCAGCACCAAATAAGTAAGTCACATGGTGCCCTGTATTATTAGAGAATATTTCATTCAGCAGGAACTTCTCATTTAATTAGGCATCAATAAGCGCCATCTCCTCTGGTTCCAATGTTTAATGGTTAGGAGACATTTACTCAAACTAGCGTGTGACTCTGCTTTTCAAACCTTGCGTCTCCTTCGGTTTCCAAATGTCCTCATAGAGCATGAGGCAGAGGCACACATGGTCATAACATCGGAGGACATATGGGCTTGCACCGTTTCCATTCCATAGTCAAATTAAGTAATCACAGTAAGTGGTAAAGTATTCCTGAAATCCATTCCCATACTTGGGCAGATAGAAGGATATTCAATAAGTAAATCCATATTCCGATAGCCCACCGATCCCAAATGGAATTCTTCAGTTTTGCCACATCATTATTAAATGCCACAGAGTTGGTTCCAACTCCCAGGGATTCTGTATCCAATAAAATGAACCACTGCCCTGTCCTTCGCTGTCCAAAATGGTTTTCATGTTAGAGCGCATTGTGGCAGCTCTCGTGTCACTTCATCTTCTCAGGGGCCTTACTCTTTGCTGCCCTCCACTTTACAAAAATGCTGTCCCTATTCAGGGATTGGTTTCTCCTAATAACATGTGCAAAGTATGTTAGATGCCATCTCAATCCATCCTTGTCTGTAAGGAACAAGCTATCTGTACTTCTTCTAAGACAGATGTGGTAATTACATAATTTCATGTCAACTTGAAGATATATAAAAGTGTAGGGGTGGAATTTAGCCTGTTAACTAGGTCTCAGATTGATGGCCTCACTTAGAGGTGTGACGAAGACATATAATTCTCTGGAGTCTGGCCTTTCTCTCTTTCTGCCTTCACTCTTGCTGCTTGCTGACCCCAAAAGCTGCTGAAATACTGCCAGGTTTGCCACTGACCCCGGGTCCACATGACTTTGCCTGCACCAGGCTGTGATCTTCCGGCATTCTGCATCATTGCAAGTGCTTGCATGGGTCTGAAGAGGAATGTACAGAATAGTGGACTTGAGTTGGACTGGTCTGGGATATTTTCTTGATATATGATTACTTATTGATATAAAGCTCTGTCTTATACATATGTGACTATCATGGGATTATTTCTCTAGTCAATTTGGCCTAAAACAACTGAAGTGTTTATTATTTTAACAGTTGATACTGTATTGTATTTGGGAACAAATATGCTATTTCAATATCCTTAACTAACAACATAGTTCAAATGCATCAGTTTGTATTAGTTTTGTGCCTTAATTGGATCTAAATAATGTTTATTATCGCTCCAATATCAGCTTAAATAATTGGAAATATGGCAGGGGTGGGGGAAATAGAGTAGAAACAGGGTCATTTTCTTGGCAAAAATATATATATGTCTACCTGAACATATTCCTCCAGAACCTTGAGCAATGTATTCATTTCCTAAAGTTGACATAATAAATAAACAGAGATTTGGTAGCTTTCAGTTGCAGAAGTGTATGCTTGCATAATTCGTGACCAAAAGTATAAACTCATGATGTTGGCGGGGCCACACAGATTGTCTTTAGGAATAATCTTTCCTTGCCTCTTACAGTTTCTGATGGTCTACTCGGTTCATGGCTCTTGAACCCATAGCTCTCATCTCTGTCTCTGTCATGTAGACTTCACCTTTTTACTTGAGGGATGCCCTTTTGTGCATCTCATAGAAAGTATACTTGCAGTGGATTTAGCACCCATTTTTACAATCAGTCCCAAAGGACATCATGTTTGATTGTCAGCAATAATGTGAATGACTGACACAATGGCCCCAACAGTAGACTCAAACCAGAGACGATACACGTGTGAGCAGCTGTCTCCTCTTTTGTACATACAGTTGCCATGAGTTGGAGTCACCACCATGGCAAATAATAACATGAAGCTCATCATATGGCTGTGTTCAAAAGTTTTAACTTCATTAGATCTGCAAAGATCTTTTTTCCTAAGAAGATCACATCCGTAGCTTATAGGAATCAGGACATCAGTGCTATATTTTTACTCAAGTATTCCACATGTTATACAAGTTTTTATTTTTTAATTTCTCTATTCTCTCCAGGGTGTTTTGGTGAGAATGATGCTGGCACCTAACATAGTGGTTATGCATAGAGCTGTGAAGGTCCAGGTTACTAGATCAAAACTACCAGCCACTCTGTGGGAGAAAAATAAGGCTTTCTAACCTATAAGTAGAAGCCCACACGAACAGTTCCCATAGGGTTACAGTGGGTCAGAATTGACTCAATAGATTGACTTTTAGGTGCTATTTTTTTTAAGTTCTTAAGGTAAGAGATGGGGTGGGATGGGCTATCAGCATAGTACTCTTAAGGAGAACGCAAGCATGATTGGTGAAAAAGTACAGCACAAATATTGCTGTGTAAGAATAGCAGGTATCTTTTTGGAGACCAACATTCACATAACTATAGAAGCGGTTGGCTCATTTAAGAGAGCCATGCGACTGAAGCTCAGCGTGGGCCACAATAAACCAGTCTCCGCTGAACTCTCTATAAACCATGAAGAAAATGAAGCCAAAGAAAAAGGGAGGAAATCAGTACATTCCTCAAGCCCAGACTCGTACAAGCGGTTGAGCAGGTTTTTGAGAGGGGGTCTTTTCGGTACTTATACCCTCCACAAATAGATGTATATTTCCATGATGTTTACAATTCACTTAGGCTGAGGGGCCATTCATAATGCTCAGATGTGTCCTCTTAGGTCTTTTCAACCCCCCCCTCCCTGTAAAGGTAAAATCAAACGAAAAATGATTCACTGTACCTATTTAATTCATAAAACTAAAGTTCATGCTGACTCACAGTGGCCCTAAGGACAGATAATTGCCCTAGTGGGTTTCTGAGATTTTAAGTATTTACTGGAATAGAAAACCCTGTCTTCTCCCTCAGAGCAGGCTGTTGGTTCCGAACTGTTGACCTCACAGATCACCACCCAACACATAACTTCTATGCCACCAAGGCTCCTCCTTAATTTACATAGGATGCTAATTAATTTATATGTACTTTCTAATATTTGTATTATTAATGGAGGGGGTAGGAATGTCTGCAGTGTCCTAGAATTTAGAAACAGAACAAACATTAGAAGGTTCTCTATTACCAGTGGGGAACTTGAGGCAGGCGTAAATAGCAGTGAGTTGTCCTTGTTTACTGGGCCACAGTTTGAAGAAACCATCTGGCATAGAGCCTCTGTCCTCCATGCCTTCTTGCACGGTAGTCTTCATTAGCTCCACGCCCCCTCCCCTTTTCCTGAGCCTATCTTATTTCTATCAATGTCATCTCAATGATTTTGTTTTAATTAACCTGATGGATTTAAAGGATGAAGTATGATATGCATCTCCTTTAGGAAAATATTTGATGACTCTAAAGCCCATATTCTTAGAGAATTTGTTATCACCATGATTTAGATTCTTCTGGTTTCTGAGTATTAGTTTATTTTCAGATGTGGATTACAAATGAGAAAGGATAGTGTAGTAGCAAATTAACCAAAAGCTCATCTTAAACTGCTTCTGAAAAAGATCATGAATAATGCATCTTAAATTCATTTTGCATATTTTGGGAAATTATGCAAATCATATTAAGAAAATTGCTTCTGAAGTGAGTTGTTTTGATAAAAACAGTTAATTCTCTTTTTGTTGCAGCATATAAGTGGTATTTAAGCTAACCATATGCAAATCTTTAGGCTTCCTGTTAAATTATAAAAAGCCTGAATTATCTAAAAATAATATGTTCTTTCCTCACAACATCAAGGCTTTTGTACCTTTAAAACCTTAATGCTTTTAATCCATTCTTAATTCTATTAAATGAAAACTGCACTACAATACTCATCTGTCAGTTTGTTGTAGCGGGGTGGTTTGTGTGTTGCTGTGATGTGGGAAACTATGTCACTGGCACTTCAAACACCAGCACTGCCACCCATTGTGGCAGGATTCAGTAAACATATAGAGGAAGGCAGACTACAGAGACAAATATGATAATTGATTGCTAACGAAACTTCCCAGTGAAAACCTAATGGGTAACAACAGACCACCATTGTCTGATAGAGTGTCAGGAACCAACCCCATGGTGAGGAAGGCTCTCAAAGCAGGATGGATAAAGTCATGTCATGGACGGAGTAAAGAGTTCGGGACCAGCATTTGCTTATGTGACTGACTTCATGACACTGAAAAATGATAATATCGATAAAGCACCATTTTATTTAATATCGTTGATAGGTGTCATTGATTTGGATCATTCTCAGAGCAACCTAATGTGCAACACTGTCCTGTGACATTCTCACAATTATTCTTATGCTTGAGCCTCTTGTTGCAGCCCCTGGGCCAAGCTACTTCATGCAAGCCCTTTTACTAGCACTCTGTGCCTCCCCTTTACCAAGCATCCCCTTATGGCTCTCTGTTGATAACAGGTGCAAAGGACAGCAGACAAAGTCATACCACCATTGCATCTGTGTAGCATTCTGGGCATACTTCCTTTTGTTCTTTCAGAAGTCCATAGTTCTTTTCATGTTTGAACTGTAGTTCCAATGTGTCTGTTTTTATCCACATTTCAAGAGGTTTTGTGCAGCAGATTTACCTACTTACTGCTACTTCCCCGAGCATTGATGGTGGATCCAAGCAAGAAGATCACCTTGACAACTTCAGTCTTTTCAAGTTCCATGGACAGCCAAAGGACCAAAAAGAACTCTCTTAGAGGTACAGCCAGAATGCCCTTGAGAGGCAATAATAGTGAGACTCTGTTGAATGTACTTTGGACATGTTATCAGGAAAACGACATGAAGCTTGGCAATGTGGGGGACCGTGAAAGAGAGAAAGGGCCTGGACAACATGGATCAACACAGGAGCTGTAACAATGGGCTGAAACATAAGATGACGTGCGATGATGGTGCAGGACCAGGCGGGTGTCATTCTTTTGTACATAGTGTTGCTATGAGAGAGAGCCACTTAGATGACAGCTAACAAGAAACACCACCACCAAGCTCCCACTGCATTCCGCGAGACCAAATTTAAGAGTGTTATCTTACAATTAGCAATACATCCACAGGGATGTGCCAGAGGTTATGGTCAGATCCAGAAAAGGAAGTGGGACAAAGGATATAAATTCTTATGTCAGATGGATCTTGGACTCCATAGTTTAAAATCAGGAAAAGCGTGAGTCAGGGTTGTATCTTCTCACCATGCGTATTCAGTCTGTATATGGAGCAAATAATCAGAGAAGCTGGATGATAGGAAGAAGAATACAGCATCAGGATTGTAGGAAGCTTGATTAACAAGCCGTGACTTACTGATGACACAGCCTTGCTTGCTGAAAGTGAGGAGGGTTTGAAACACGTACCGATTAGGATCAAGGTCCACAGCCTTCTGTGTGGATACAACCCCATTTAAAGAACACCACATTGGGCTAATTGGGAAAAAAAAACTGAAGTTGACAAATATCTTTCTTGAACCCACAATCAGTATAAATGCAATCAGCATTCAAGAGATCAAAAGGTACCTTGTATTAGGTAAATCTGCTGCATAGAACCTCGTGAAGGTGTGTGAAAACAGATGCTTTTGAAGAGCAAGGAAGTTAATCTCAGGGCTATGTTGTGCCTGACCTAAGTCATGGTATTTTTATTGACCACATATACATGTGAAACTTGGCCATTGAACGAGGACGAACCAAGTCCAAACTGAGCCGAAAGCACGTGTTGAAAATAAGGCTCTAAGAATTGAGTAGGAACCAATGGTGAGTTAGGAAGACCGGAGGACGGATGCATTTGGCTTTGGTACTTGAGAAGAATATTGCAAGGACTATGATCTCCTAGGACGAACCCATCTGTCTTGGAAGAAGTAAGGCCAGCGTGCTCCTTGGAGGCAAGGATGGCAAGACTTCATTTTATGTAGTTTGGATGTATGATCGAGACAGACAGGAGGAGCCATAACAAAGTGGAAGGCCCTCAAAGGTGGATTGCATCTTAGGTCTAGGAACAATTGTGAAGAAGGGCAGTGTTGTCATGGGGTCACAATGAGTCAGAACAGACTGGACAGCACCTAACAATGACAATAACATCACAACAATGATACGTGTTCTCATGGAGACTACAGCGGATACTCGTGGTTTTCCATTGCTCTCTATGCTTTGTGACATTTCCCTTTTTTTCCATTCCATTTAATTGAACATCATTCTTGCTCAGTTATTTCCTCTAATTAAAAATATTTCACCAATCTTTGCTATAAACTTGTCTTCATGTTTGTTGATCGCTGCCAAACTCCGTCAATGGATGCTCCTCCTTTGACTTTACTTGCTGCTTGAGACACTGTCTCCACCATTGTCTAGAAACTAGTTTCCAATATCCATTTATGATTTTATCTCAACTTCAGTTAAATCTTGAGTTCAAATACCTATTTCCCCGCATTCTACCCATCTGGGGAATCTTTACCCTCCTTATTTGGGGAATGCTTTTATTCTGCATCCTTTTCTTCTCACACTTCTGGTTAATTCATATCACGCCTGCTGTCTTCAATCTCATAGCCACTCTCCTCTCCAAATGTAGCCATTGATTGCTGGGCTGTCTTCTTGGTAACATTTTTTTACTGCCATTGTCCCAATACTTAATGCATTACATTAAAGTTGCCTGTTTATTTATCTATCAATAAAAATGAAGCTTGCATTTGGGATATTTTATATTGTGATGTGTCAATGAATACCTATAGAACTATTTTCTGGATTAATAATGAATTTTTATGTTATATATAGCTCTCCAACACTGGTATAGTACCCAAAGTCCAGGTTTCCTATTAAAATATTATCAAATATCTCCAAATAATGGTGTTTTAGCATTCTACATTCAAATTCCTTAACAATCAATTTAACATTATCTGATTGCCATAGACTTTTAGTTATTATATGGGTGTTTATTTATTTACCACCTTGTCTTATTTACCACAGCTCACATCTAGGGGAAAACTTTCACTCTTGTTCTACACTAACCAGTGCACTATCCCACACTCCAGCTATATCATAAAGTGACCAAATCTACAGACGTATTCTCTAACATGTTTTCAATTTTTTCCTTTATCATCCTATTAAAAGTTAAAAGAGGAAAGCTATATTTTTCACATTTTTGAACTATTGTAATAGATGCTGTGTTAGTCTGGGTTGACTAGGGAAAAATTTAGACAAGTATATTAAAGAGCTGTATGTCAAATTATATATTTCAAAATTGTATATTTTGAAAACATCCCAGCCAAGTCCTGATCAAGTCTGATATGAACCCTTCTGTCTGATACTAGTCCATAAATTCCTCTTTAAACTCATGCAGCATAGGAAATGATGCCAAATTCATGAAGACCACAGGCCAGTGGGTAAAAAGTCTTGTGGATCCATTGGTGATGGAAGCCTCTTAGCACTGGCCTGGACTCCATGTAGCTTCTCCAGTTCCAGGGCTCTGGCTCCATCGGCATATTTCCATTTGGCTTGTCAGCAGGAAGAAGAATCAGAGAAAGTGTATACTGCCTCTAAGGAGGAAGACAGGAGTTCCCAGAATCCTCAGGAGAAGGTCACACCACACAGACGCCTCATTGGCTATGGCAGGCTCGACTCCACCTCTTTGTGCAAGTTGACAGTAGATTATGTAACTGCCACAAATGCTTAAACAGAACTTTGGCTTTTAACTCCCTATAGCATTCCTTAACAAAACTTCCTGGTACTGTGATATGTTGTGAAACACTATTTGTTGAACACAAATGATTACTTAACTAGTCCAATGGTCCCAAAATATGATATAACTGTTTTATAATCTAAGGACTTGCATCTATGTTACCAAACTGTAAGCCATAAAATGATGTCCATGGATGTTAAAGTGTAGGTTCCTTGGTCACATTAGGGTCAGAACTTTACAGATTGTCTTAGATTTTTAAAATTTCACCAGATTCTTATTTTCCCTATATGCAGATACCACTTACACTGCCTGGAACCATGGCTGGCTTTGTGACTCACTTCGAACAACACAGTGTGGCAGATGTGATGCTCTAGCTGTAGGGTCTGGACCTCAAGAAGGCTGGTTGTTTCCACTTTCACTTTCTTGGAACGTTACTGCCATCATGTGAGTAAGCCTGAGATAAAACAGCCAAAATAATGAACAACATACTTGGAGAGAGAAGTTCAGCCACACATGTGAGCCCAACTCCACTTCCTCCACTAGCTGAATTAAGCTGCAGGAATGAACACAGAAGCGCTGCCCAGCTGACCCATATAACCTGAGAGGGAATCAAACAAACACCACTGAAAATCTGTTTGCATTCAATTGATAGACTACACGAAGAACACCAAAAAGATAGGTTGAAGTCCTAATCCCCGTACTTGTAAATGTGACCTTGTTTAGAAATTATTTCCAATTGTTGAAACAGCTCAATGGGTATTTGATCAATTCCTGGAGTTTTGTTTTTTATTTTTGCCACTGTTGTCAGTACACCTTGGAATTCCTTCTCGATGCTATCAGCCTCTTGATCTTGTACTACCTCGTGGAACTGCTGAACACTGATCCAATCTTACTGGTACCTTGTCTCTGTATTCCGTCCATCTTTTAATAATATGTTTTGGCCTTTCATTATTTTGTTTATAGAATCCTTTGAAATTCCTACTCAAGTTCTGAGATTTCTCTTCAGTTTTTTTCAGATAGAGAAACGTTCTTCCCTTTTAATTAATTCCAGGCCTTTTAAAAATTCATTGTAATATTTCTTTTTTTTCTTCTGAACTCCCCCTTGAATTAAAATATTCAGGTGTTTTGCTTGATCAATTTTTCCAACCACTTTAGCTTCTCTATATCCAAAAGCAATTTTCAGACACTCTCCTAGCATTTTTTACTTTTTTCTTTATTTCCTGTATTTGTAATGAATGTTCTGTTCCTTCATTTATAATATTCTTGATTCCATCCCATGACTTTTAATGGATGGTCATTGGCGTTGCAAGGGTCAAATTGATTTCTGCCACATTTGTTGTCGAATAAAATTTATGAAGAGTGAACAATATGAGTTTTTGAACTGCTACCACATTATTCTCCAGTATCATTTCTATCATTACGATGATATCTTACCTCTTGTTTGTTTCCAACTTTTCACATTGCAGTTGGCAGTGATTATCAAGGCATCTTGATTATTTTCATATTAAAAATATAGATAACCATCACTTTCTTCATCTTTGATGTAAGTGGCTGGTGATTATATCTGTCTAATAATCAGGTGAAACTGTCTTCCTTGGAGACTTACAAATAGTACCTGATTACCACTAGCACTGTACTCCAGGACATTTTGTACTTTTGGTCTCCATCAAACAGGAGCAGGTGGAAAAGTCCCTCCATAAAGTCCTCAGAAGCGTTCTTGAAATCCCCAATGACTGACACTATAATTTGTACTTCCAGCCTCCAGAACAATGAAAAAAATGCAGTTCTGTTCTTTAATGCCACCCACTATGGGTTACTACTCAAGGCTTGAGATATTCTTTCACTTCCTGGGAGTCACTAGGACACTAAGGTGAAACTACTATTTGGGACAGTTGGTTATGAGACAAAGTATAAACATAGTTTTCTGTATTTAGAAAACGTAGTGCATAATAAGCCCAGAGCTCAAAAATCTCTCACTAGGGAAGCAAAGAAACAAGCCAAAACCCTACTTAATTTTACTGAGTTGAGCCAAATTTGTTTGAATAATGTACCTTTTTTTGTAACTATTGAATAGCCTTTTTAGATTTCTAGAATTGGACCTCACTTTTGGAAATACAGAATGTTATGATTTGTTGGCAGCATAGGCTTTTGTGGTAGTTACATAATTTCATAGCAACTTGATAAATAAGTGTAGTCTGTCAATCAGGTGACAGCCTGGTGGTCCCTACTTGTGGGTGTGGGCTTTTCATGAGGATTCTGGGAACTTCCTCTCTCTCTGCCTTCATCTTCCTGTTAACAAGCTATACTGAGACTTTCAGAGACCTGGGAGATCCTGTTAATGAGACATATTGAACCACACGAGACCTGCAAGAGCCTTGGAGACACTTCCACAGCCACTGGATCCATAAGACTTTGTACCCACTTGCATGCCACCCTCCAGCATTTTGTATAATTGCTTGTCACTGCATGAATCTGAAGAAGGATTTTTTTACTAGTATCAGACGTGTGGGCTAATATCAGACTTATGGACTTGATCTGGACTGGGCTGGGGTGCTCTCTTACTATACAATTACTCATTGATATAAAGTTATCTCATACTTAATATGAGTGTGTTTAAATTTATTTCTCCAGTCAACCTGATCTAACACAGCTTTGGTTAATTTTTTTCATTTTTATGCTTTCACACACAATCCACATAATCAAATTCCAATAATTGAAATTCTCAAACTGTCTTGTTAGTTCTTGCTTATGGGCACTGGCCAAGCTTTTACACTTTTCTCTTAAATGTCTTTCTCAGAGCTTATCTCCCCTTTTCAAGGATTAAAAACAAAACACACCAAACCAAGCCAAACAAACAAAAAAAAACCACTCTTCTTAAATAGGGAGCTTTTTCATATTGCTCTTTTGTAAATAATGAAATTATTTTCGGCAATCTGCCATTGACATGAACTGTATTCCGCAATCACAATGTGTCTGTATATTATGTTCCAGCCACTATATTAAGCTTACAGGTGCAGGGCTGTGTACAGCAGTTCTTCTGAGCTTGTGGTTTTGAGCATACAGCATATGGTTATTTGTATGTTACTGATCTGGATGCTCCATGAAGGAATTAGGAGATTATGATCTCAATGTTTTTCCTTTGAGTAAATGCTCAACAGATGTTTATAGACTAGTGAGTAAATAATGAATATACTTAGAACTTAATATACATCACTTATTTTTTTGCATAACATTAGTTTAGGACTTTTCATTTGACTAGCCCTTACAGAAACCCAAAGGGGAAACTCCTACTCTGATTCACAAGGTCACTATGAATTGAAATAGGCACAATGACAGTGAGTTTTAGAGTGTTGCAGATATAATTATGCTCACTGATTGTATAGTAATGGATGATATCCAACAACTTTTCAATTTTGCTCTTATAAAGCACCCTAATATTATGTATCATAGGCAAAATCATGATATCTGTAAAATAATAAGCTTGATGACAGATGTCCGTTGGGTGAAGAAAAATAAAGAACGTAAGAAATGCCTTCGGGGGAAATCCAAAGACATGATGAGTAGAAACTTAGAAATAGTTAAATTTAAGAAAACAAAACCAGTGCCACTGAGCTGATTCTGAGCATTTGTGAGACAATAAATATTGAGGGGACCAGACAGTCTCATCTTTTTCCATAACAGCTCAATGTCAAATTCCCACGTCATAAGAATGAATTTCATTACATGACTGAAAATAATTTACAAAATAAAATAATATATACATAAAGTTAAGAGATGAATATAGAAAAATCACTCATAAAGTTGTGGCGAGAGCAATTCATTGGGAAGTGTTAGAAGCCCCTTCCTTTGCCCAAGAAGGGAGAAAGCTGGTTGGGGGCAGGGGAATTCCTATTATTGCTTGATAAGGGAATCAATGGTAGAACAAAGTAGAGAAAGAATACTGAAATATTTGACAAGGAGAAATACACTATATAGCAAAGTCAAGTAAAAGGAAAGACTTAAGAACAACCTATTAAAATTTTTCAACAAGCAAATCAGTACCTAGAACTACTTAGTTTCCCTGTTTTTGGAGGTCAATATTCAATGGTTGGCAATCAGAGCTCTGACAGAAAGTTATTTTCTCTTTTTGGAACGGATGACCACAGGCTACTAAAAATAATATCTTTGCAGAAGAAGAGTCCAAGACAGCTGTGAAGAATAACTCTCAGTTAGAAGGTAAAAGAAATATCATTCTTTAAATACATCTCCAAGAGCAAAGTCTCTAAATTTATGAACTTAAAAATTGAAATCTGGATGCCTTTCTTAGAGCCTTTAAATCACCATAATCAAGTTGGGTAAAGTCTACAAGGTCATATTTACAGAGACCCTCTAGTGGGACTTGATGTATTATCATGACGGATGGATGGCTGTGGGGCAAATCAAATGGAGGGAGAAAAGGCATTCATTGTGTGTATCAATAGAATTACATTTAATAGGTTCTACTATAGAAACCTCTATTTTGGAAATGTTGTCAAGAGAGACAAATCCCTGAAGAAAAAAAAAAGACATCATTCTTGGTAAAGTTGTGAGGCATTAAAAAAAAAAGGAAGTCTTTGGATAAGATGAATCAACACAGTGGTTACATTGATGACCTCAAGCATAAGAGCAATTATGAGGATGGCACAGGGCTCAGGACTGCCTCCTTCTGTGGTGCACAGGGCGACTGAGTGAGGACAGGCTCAATAGCACCCAGCAACAACAATAAAGATGGATGTTTTAGAGAACATCAACTTGAGGGAGAGAAGGCATTAACTCTACATCGATACAGAATTATATTTAATAGGTTCCACTCTAGCAGTCTTGATGACACATTAAGTTAAAAAGCTTGATTGCTGACCTAAGGGTTGGCAGCTCAAACCCCTGAGCCCCATGTGGCCATCTACCTCCATAAGGATTACAGGCTTGGAAACCCCAGAGAGCAGTTTTTTGCATCCTGATTGGTTCTCTGTGCTTCAGAATGGAATCAGTGGCAATGAGTTTTGTTTCCAGCTCAAGATACTAACACACACAAAGCAAAATCAAAAGCCAACTCCCCGTCACGAAGTCAATTCTGACTCATGTGACCCTGACCTTACAGAAGAGCGTAGAACAACCCCTGTTTGTTTCCAAGCCATTGCTTCTTTACAGGAGTAAAAACCTCACTTTCTCCCAAGGAGAGACTGGTCATCTCGAACTGCTGAACATGCAATTAGCAGAGCAGCCCAACTTGTAATTAACTCCATGATAACAATACATAAACAAACAAACAGATAAATATGCATGCACACATGTGTACATACACACACACATGAAATGCATTGCCATCATGTCAATGCCTATTAACAGGTAAGACTATCCCCCAGAGTGTCTCTGTCTTTAAGTTTTGTAGAAGTAGACTGTAATCTTTCTTCCTTGGAGCAGCTGGTTGGTTCAAAGCATCAGACTTTCATTTAGCAGCTTGTGCTTAAGCATGAGGCGACTGGAGTTCCTTTATTCTAAGACCTGGAATGCTGAATACTGTAAACATGAAGGGGACTGTGATGTCATGGTTTAGAGCTAAAGGGTCAAGATAAGCCTTTAGATATTAGCTTCTCCAATTGCTAATCTGTGTACATGGCCAATTTAATTAATATCCTATATATTTTATAATTCCTATCTGTGACATGAAAATAATATCTCACTCAGAGATGTTATGAAGATCAGAAACAAAGGTCAATAAAGAGATAGTTGGACACAGTGGCTCAGCTATAGTAAATTTTTCTAAAACAAGTACTGACTGGTAAAATATGTGCAGTTTATACTATATATAGGTTTATATAAGGGGCTACAAAAATTGGAATGTTTTTCAAAGCTATGTATTTAAGTTATTTTTGCAAAACAGCCTTATCACCTTCAAAGTACTCTTCATTATACTTACTATATTCATCAAACCTGCGATTCCATTCTTGGAAACCTAATTCAAACTCATCTGTGTGGTTGGCAGACAACACCTTCCACGTTTTTTCGTCACCACATCTCCATCTTCAAACCACTGTCCTTTTGTGTCACTCTTCATTTGAGGGGACTAAAAGAAGGCGCCAGGAGTGAGGTCAGGTGAGTCAGGTGCAAGGGGCAAGGAAGCCATGCTGGTTTTTCACCCAAAACTGGTGCACTGAGCAGGCTGCATGAGCAGGTGTATTACCGTGGGGGCAAAACCAGTTTCCTGTTTGAGACAAACCTGCCATTTTTTGTCATGTCTTTGACTGCTATTATTGATGTTTGCTTTCAGGGTCTTACTAGCGCCATGTCTCATCACCAGTCATGACCGTGGGTAAAAAGTCTGGGTCCCTTTGAAGCTGTTCTCCCCAAGCACTGAATTTTTCCAGTCGATACTCCTTTCCCTGCTCTGTCAGCACTTGAGGCACAAATTTCACAACAATATTTCTCATGCCCAAACCTTCCATTAAAATTTGCGGAACCAAGCTCCAAGGTAGTTCGGATAACTTATCTCTTCAATGGTCTGCCATCAGTCTTCAAGAACAAATGCATTGATTTTGTTGGCATTTTCACCCATTTGGCAAGTGGAAAAGCATTCAGAAGAAGGTTTCTCATTCATTGGCCTTTCATCTTTTTTGAAATCAGAAAACCATTGTTACACTTGAGCTTTTCCCATAGCTCTGTCCTTGTAAGCTGTGTTCGACATCACAACCGTTTCTGGAGCATTTTCCCCAGCAGGAGACAAAATGTCACAGATGCACACTACTCTCCTAAGTTTACAATCACAAGAAAGCATGGTTCAAACAAAGCTGCCTTGAGGAAAAATTTCCCTGTGAGCAGAGAGAAACTTCCCAAGCAAAACCACTGTATGCACAGAGTCAGAGTACGCTGCTCGCCTAGTGGGAAAATGTGTACTTTGAAAGCTCCCCTTGGCCCAGCACAGTGCCATGTTTTGGTACCCACTAGTATGTATTTTGTAAAAATTAATTAAATACAAAATATTGAAAATAAAATTCTATTTTGGGGGATACCCCCTCTTTTGTCCTAATGGCACTCTTATATGTATAAGTATGTGTGTGTGTGCATGTGTAGCTAGGTAGCTATTAGATAATAGATTGGCAGACAGCTAGAGAGTTGATTTTGACACATATTCACACTAGATAGGGTTTCCAGGGTTGGCAGTCTCTAAGGGAGCAGATAGCTTCATTGTTTGTCGTGGGAGCAGCTTGTGGGTTCGAACAGCCCGCTGTAAAGTTAGCAGTCCAATTCTTACCTTACACCCCACAGAGGCTGTATATATTTATATAGCCTGGGCCCTGGGAGAGAGCGGTAGTGAAATATATGCATGATATATATCCCAGAACAAGAATAAACATGCCACCATACACATCCATATAGTCAGAACAAAAATAAACTTACCTGTATGATTCCTGCTAGAACACCTTTGTACATGTTCTGCCTCTTCTCTACATTTAAGGAGAAGTGAGAAAGAAGAAGGCTCTCAATGAGATGGTTGACACAGTGCTTGCAACAATGGGCTCAAACTTTATAACAAGTATGGGGCTGGTGCAGGACCATGCAGTCTTCAACTCTGTTACTCAGCATTGCTATGTGTCAGAAATGACTTGATAGCAAATACCAAAAACAGAAACAGCATCTACATTTGCGCAGGTAGTGATAAATTTCATAGTTGGATATCTGGTTTATGCTAATGACTTTTGCTTGTATTTCACACTATGGACTAGAAAAAAGCCATAGTTCATTATTTTATTTTTTTACAATTCTAAGACTGGAATTCTAAACCTCAAATGGCTAAATTTTAAACTATGTTAGTTCATTCAATTTTTCCTGAGTAAATAATCAGAGAATGGAAATAAAGATTTATGAATAGGCATGTTCATCATGGTGCTATTTACTGAAGCAAAACAGAGTAAGAAATTGCAAATATTATACTTTCGCAGATTTGTTTATAAAATAATGTTCCGTTCATATTAGAAAATTTATGTAGTAGTAAAAGGAAATATTTAGAAAACTGTATCATGATATAATGTAGAGTAAATTATGCATGGTTCTGAGGATTTTTGTACATATGATAAGCACTTTAAAAATATATGCAAATTATAGGCTGCATCAGTTATGATATAATGCTTTCATTCCATTTTAATGGTTGTATTATGGAATTATAAAAGTATTTCCTATATTGATTTAAAATATCTGCAGGATAAACAGTCCTGAAGATAAACTAATGGGACCGATGGTTCTGGGGGACATGGGAGAGATGTAGGTAGGGGAAGTGGGGAGCCAACAATCCCAGGGACAGGGAAACAATGAGTGCTCTAAAATCCATGTTGAGGAGGGTAAAGAGGCCTGGTAGGGTTTAATGAGGGGCAGTGAAGTCGATAGGAATTACTGAGGGTCAAATGAAGGTCAAACATAATAGTGGAACAGGAGGAAAGTAAAAGGAAATGGAGAGAAGAACTAGGAGATGAAAATTAATACCTTAAAGAGGTATAAATAGAGGTACATACATATGTTAATATACTTATATATAATAAGAGGAATAGCAGTCTATGTCCATAAATTTGTATGTTAAGTATTAAGGTAGTACGCGGATATGAGGCTTCTACTCAAGTACTCCCTCAATTCAAGAACACTTTGTTCTAATAACCTGGCATTCTGTCATGCTCACCTTCCCATCATGATTGCTGGAGACAAAATGGGTGAATAAGCAATTATAGTGAACAAACCTGATGGTGCCCAGCTATTAAAATACATAGCATCTGGGGTCTTAAAGGCTTGAAGTTAAACAAGCGGCTATCTAGCTAGGAAGCAAGAAAGTCCACAAGGAGGAAGTACATCAGTGTGTGATCACTAGGTGTCACCAGGATCAGGTCAGGTATCAGGCATCAGAAACCCCCAAACAAACATTCATACGAAGGGGGCTGAAGTAGAGACCCAAAGCCCATCCGTAAAAAATTGTCCAATTTTCACAGAAGGATCACAAGAAAGAGATTAGCCATCCAGGGTTCAACGTAGCATTGATGAAACATACAACCTTCTAGTTCTTGGTGAACTAGAAATTCTCCCCACCCCACTATCATGACCCCAGTTCCACCTTCCAAATATGGTTAGACCAGAGCATATACAATTATAGAGATAAGAGCTCTTGTCACACGTAATCCAGGACAGAAAATAATAATAAATTTGTAATTTATTGAGGGTGCTCCAGGATGAGACGGTAGGGGAAGGAGGAGAAAAAGGAGCTGGTACCAAGGGCTAAAGTAGAAAGTAAATGTTTTGAAAATGATGATGGCAACATATGTACAAACATGCTTGATACAGTTGATTTATGGATTGTTATAAGAGCTTTAAGAGCCCCCGATAAAATGATCTAAAAATAAAATTACCTGGAAACATTACTAAATGTCTTTTGGATTTAAAATAGCCACTAGTTAAGAAACACTGGACTAAAGTAGAGTATGTGATTGAACTTATAAATATGTTAATGGCCAATCTTAATGGTATAATTTCTATATAATTTTGTTTCTATAATTTCATGTGATAATATAATTTGTTTTCCTTTTTCAGTTGTTTCTTTTGTAGTAGGCAGCCAATCTCATTTGACGATGTTTACTTCATAAAAGTAACTATTTAAAATTTTAATTAAATGGAAAGACTGATAATTATCTCCTTATCTGATTTTAATCACTTCCCCCCTCACATCGGCTTACATGTAACACACACACACACAGTCTTATACATCATGATCTCTTGTACGCAATGGTCTCTTCCATTTTTGTGGTGGAATAAGAATTCCATGCTTTTGCAGCATTATACTAAATTTAGGGCTACCCAGATACATTAGACTCTTTCTGTGTGTTTGTTTGTTCCAGTTCACAATTTAAGGATGAGCCTGACATGCAAATTGTTGCCACGCTTCATGGCAAATGGTTTCCCAGGTTTGTTCATGCCAAGGATATGTACTTCAACTAGATACTATGGGGATACAAACTCAGCACCCATCCGACTGTCCCTAAACTGTAGGGATTTAGAAAGCATGTTTCATTTTAACTGAGTTTTTGTAGGTAAAGTTAGGTTTTGAATGAGACTGACTTTCTTTCAGAGAAAAAGGCTTGGAATGAGTATCAAAGACTGGAGGACGTAATACCCTCTCCTGTCCAAGGACATGACCCTGGGATCCAAAGTTCTAGTAACAGAGTGGGGGAAATCAAGGCTAGCTATACAGTCTAGGGAAGCCCAATAGGGATCAGCTAAGACATGTTTAGAAATCTAGATATGCAGTCATTGAGAGTTGTTATTAAATGCCACAAATCAGTTCTGACTATGGCCAAACTATGTACAACAAAAACAACCATGAAATCACTGCTTTATTTGAGCCCATTGTTGCAACCACTGTGTCAACCCACCTCATTCATGGTCTCCTTTCTTTTCTTTGCTCACCAACCTAAATGTCCCTTTCCAGGAGCTGGCTCTGCCTGGAAGACTGTAGTTAAAGCCAATAGTAAGTAACTATAACCTTCCTCTAATAGAATAGGTACTCTTTCGCTCACAGAGTCTATGCAGCATCTATGTCCTAGCACAACACTTAACAAATGGTTTGCTTGTTTATACTTTCAACTACAGTTAGATTGCCTTACGGTCCAGAAGTGATATAATCCAAGGGGTTTGAAGAAGGCAATTTTGACTCTAAAATATAGAATGAATTGGCAACAGGAAATCGCCAAACCTCAGGTCTTAGAATCTGTTTCTACAACATAGTGAGATCCACCTAGGGAAAATGAGGGGGTGGCAGGCTAGGGAACACAAAAGAAAGAGAGACAGGTGACTGGTTGAGTATTGAAGACAGGGAGCCAGCAGCAGTTGAAGATGTAGTCTAAGTTTGGAACAATAATTAAAATGTTATTAAAGTCGAGTCATTCACAAAATTAAAACTATCGAAAGAAATCTGATTGGGTGTAAATTGGATCCCTGTGAAGGAATTCAGCTTATTCTGGGTTACATTGCATTTAGAGTACATGATTGAACTCTATCTGATCAAAGAAAACTTGCAGGTGATCAGAAATGTAGGTCTGTATGTAAGAGTTGATCTTGAGGTCAGAAGTGAAACTTTCATACCATCTGCACAAAATTCATTGTTTAATCTGTGGGACTGCGTGAAATCACCCAAGGAGGCTGCAGGGGGTTGGTGAGGGCCAAGCGCACATGGCTGAGAGAGCATTGGTCTCACTGAGTCCGGTTCTTCCCTTTCTCCTAACTCACTGCCACCGAGTCGATGTCCACTCATAGGGAAAAACAGAACTGCCCTTGTGAGCTTCTGGGACTGCAGCTCTCCATGGATTGGAGAGCTCATTCTTTCTCTTCAGGACCAGCTGGTGGTTTCAAACGGCTGACCTATTGGTTAGCAGCCCAACACACAGCCACAATGCAACCAAGGCTCCTGTCCACTAACGCAGTGTCAGACTATCATGTCTTCTCATGATTAAGCATTGAAGGATTGGGGGCATATCTGGTTTTAAAGATTTCCTTGATACTGTACCCACACTAGTGTGTTATGGGAAAACTTTACAGGACTCAAAGCAGAATCCACTAATATCCACAAAGAAGCAAGGG
The DNA here is from genome assembly GCF_050624435.1 of Tenrec ecaudatus. NCBI lineage: Eukaryota > Metazoa > Chordata > Mammalia > Afrosoricida > Tenrecidae > Tenrec > Tenrec ecaudatus. The sequence continues at coordinate 204,225,755 of NC_134532.1, forward strand.
AGATGTTTTGATTAAAGTTAGTGTAGCCTGCGAAACGTAGCCAACAACCAATTACCTCACGCTTCCCTAACTGAAACCTCCATTCATTTCTTGTTATTTAGGGTATGGGTGAAAAGGGACAGCCACTGAAGTCACCTTTCTGTTGACTGGCCAGGAGCTTAGGTCCCTAAGTGCAACTGAAATAAGCATAACTCTTTTCAGAGCCAAGAATTAGGGCCATGGATTTGGCCATCTATCCTCATTGTACATAATGTGTAATCTAACAAATTTTCACACAAGCACTCTGGAAACAATTAAAAGTAAGCAAGCTGCGCTGATCAAAGGCTGCTGATGTTTTCAATTGCATTTTGCTCACCCACGACTAGTTTCCCAGAATGTTCCCTGCCCTCGTGAGGCCTGGAACATGTGGGGAAAAAAGAAAAGAGACAGAGCGAGAGAGATAAAGAAAAATGGAAAAGAAAGTTTTTGTCGCCTTGCCAAGTTTGAGTTTAAGGCTTTGGGTCATTAGGAAGCAAACACATTAAGGCTGGGGAAAAAAATAATTGTTTGGTTTATCGTCCCTCGGGGCTTCAGCTTGAATCAGACCTCAGCTGTGATGTGTTAGAAGTGAATACGGAGCTATATAATCACAGTGAGCCGGTACGTCGCTGTCAGAAACATGCACGACGCTAACTTCCCAAACAAACATGTGCAATGGCTGCCGGTTCAAGAAAGACGAATACCGTTGAGTTTGCGCAGTGCTCTCTGCGTTTCCCTACAAACGTGAGCGATGTGAACAAACATGGATTGTGTGGTCGTCCTAGCATCCCAAAGCCCTCTCCCTTCTGCGCAGGATTTTCAACTGCATGACCCAGGCCACATTACTCTCCGGGTCAGGCCCTGCTACATCAGACAGTGCACGGACAGGGAGTGGGCGGCCCAGGTCCAAGGCGTCCCACCAAAGGACCCAGACCTCCAATTTAGGCCAGATCCCAACTTGGGATGAGGCACGGCTTTGGGGTGTTGGAACCTCTGGCGATGATGTAACAGTGAAAATAAAAAGATGAAAAGAAGGATGAGGCAAGGCCTGCGGGCGGGCGTCCACGTCAGTAAACATTCACTGCGGCCCTGTGTCGGTGGCAGGAAATGTCGCTGCCATCCACACGCTCCTTTTCACAGCCGAGGAGAAGGCCCAGAGCACTGGCGATCATTTTCCGATGGTCTCAGAGCTAATGTGTGGCACATCAAAGCTTGGGATGTGGGTGTCTGATGTCCACAGTTGATATTTTCCCACAGTGCCCCAGTGCCTCTGTAACAAACAAAAAATCAAGCCCATTGCCTTTGACTATATTGCAATGCGGAGCAAGCCTGGAGCCCAGGAAAGACCTACCTCAGTAGGATTTCTAAGACAGAATGCCACAGCTTTCTCCAATGGCTTTGACCAATGGCTTTGAACCACCAACCTTTGTGGAAGCTGCCAAGTATTGAAATACTCTTCCAGGAAGGATGCCTGCCTTCATCAAAAATCCCAAATCTATTGCTGCTGGGTGAATTTCAATGCCCAGAAAGTCTGTGCCGCATTTCAGAGACTGAATATCTCTACAGAAGCCTGTAGCCCCATCTTTCTCCTGTGGAGCTGTGGGAAGTTTCAAACCAGACCTGGCAGTCAGATGCTTATCTGACAGCAACACCACACCTCACCTCACTGCCGTCTAGTTCATTCTGACCCATGGCACCATCATAGGAGGGCAAACCTTTCAATCAATGCCAAAGCAATGAGGTACGTGCTCAAAAAGAAAGACTTTCCTCATGTAGCAGTCGGTGACAGAATCAAGGCTTCCTTGCACAGTGACTGCCAAAAGGAACACAAGTATGTGAAGATGGTGCAGGGCTGGGAGTGTTCCCTTCTGTCATGCACACGGTTACTGTGCCTCAGAGAGGACCTGATGACACCTACCAACAACCGGAACAGGATTTGGCAAATTGAAAATGCCTAGGATTGGCAAAGAAAATGGAATATACCAGGTACTGTCCAAAGAATAGACAGCTATGCCTGGGAAGAAGTTCGGCTCCTTATAGACAAGAGCTGTGAAGAGGGCAAGAACACATGATTGGCAGCACTGTGGTCCAGACGGAAAAAGGCATGGGAAATACTCATTTGCTGGATCTCACTCTCCAGTGGGAATGGACTGGGTCATTGATGAAACCATTCATTTAACAGATATTTGTAAGAGAGGTATTATGATTCTGGGCCTGATGGCAGTGCAGAGGATATCTCATCAACCAAGAGAAACGAGCCATGTTGTCAGTAATTCAGTCAATACCATAATATCAGAGAGGGACCTGGAAAGCTTGACTGAAGGTGCGGAGCTACAGTAGAAGCAGTCAAGGGAAGTTATCTCAGGGATGGGATCTGTTTATAAGATGCTGGAATCCCTGGCAGAGTGATGCCAGGCACATAAATATGCTCCCAGGAGAAGGTTTAAAGGCATGTTTGGGGACCGTAGCTTGGATGTGGAGCCATAGGGTGATTAAGGAGAAAGAAGGGGCTGGTGTGAGCTAAAGGTCCCAGTTTGACCACATATTACCTTATTAGCCACAGCGAGTTATCATGCTCTCAGGAGAAGATGGAATATTTTCCTCCTTATTCAGTGTTTCTCTCTTTCAAGGCTAACACCTCACAGGGCATGTAATGGGATATGCGTGACCTTCAGTAAATTAATAAAAACATCTCCTGTGAAGCCCAGCAAAGTGCCCTTAGAAACAGTAGTTTCTTGCAGTTGAAATGCTCAGTTTGGTTGATATTGAAAGAGCCCATGACACTAACGGAGGCCAAGCAATCTTTTAGCTTTTATGCATTATGTGTGATTTTGTAATTGGATACAACAGAGCACTTTGTGGATAAGATCATTAATGGTTTGTCTAGTTGTTATTAATTGTTTTTCATCCATTTAAAAATTATGCCTCTGTAAACTGGCCCCAGGGTTTAAGTACAAAAATTGAGCTTTGATTATAATAAGCAAAGTATTATTAACAAAAGCAATTACAGTTAATAGCTTCAACTAAGGAAAACAAAATGAGAGCCTTTAGTGTTTTCCCACTGGGTAAACCAAATTAAATCACTTGCAGAAAAGAAAAATCTTAATTCTTGGTCTTGTCAAACATTATAACTAGATGTTTCTTTTGGGATAATTTTGTCTGGTTTGCTCCGAAGCAGAAACGAATGCATAAGGTATATAAGGTTATTTTAAATAACTTATTGAGATGAAGCTAGATCACAAAATTATGATTTCAATCTACTATTTGCCTCGTGTTTCAGAGGCAATAAATTCAACTCAGATAATTTATATAAATAAATTTATTGCATAACTTAAAAATACCTGGGAGATATTTAAATACAAATCAGGATATTTCTTTCTCTGGGGGTTTTCTTGCTGTTTACCTAGAGTCCCGTGCTCTAATTCAGCAACTTTAAAAATCCTAATGGAATTAAAATTCTAACATATTAGATTTCTTGTTTAATGTAATTTCCTACAAAACACAAAGTCTAATAGTGTTGATCAGTTTCATTAGAGTGGGCTGACAGGGATAAGATAACTGGAATCTTCTGTAGAACAGCAAAGTTCAGAGAGATGAAGCAATTTGGATCTAATCACATAGCCACTAACAGCATGCACGTTATTTAAACTCAGATATTTTTATCTCCAAAATCTACTAATAAAACTCTTCCCATAGAACTCTTCCCATAGAACTCTATGCTGTCCCTGTTCTAATAAAAACGTGCTCATGTGGAATGGAGAGGCCAGGTAAAAACATCTGGTCCCGGGTTTCTTTGAACTTAGGCAACTTGAATTTTCTCAATTTGGATAGGCTTTGCCTGCAGGTATGTAGTAGCTGCATGTATTGCTACATGCCATCCAGAGATTCCCATTGCACAGCACAACAGAACAGAACACTGCCTGGCCCTGTGCCATCCTCACAGCCATTCTTAAGTTTACGCCCACTGTGCCAGCCAATGGCTCAGTCTGCCTGTCCAGGGCCTTTCTCGTTTCTGCTGCCTCACCATGTTACCAGGCATGATGTGTCTTCAGGAACTAGTGTCTCATGATAAAATGTCTAACATGCAGGATATGAAGTCTCACTACCCTTGGCTTTCAGGATCTTTCGTACGCCCATATCTCTTTGGAATTGGCTTGTTATTGATTATTAATATCAATAACCCACATTTCATTGACTTCTGCTCCAGCCTGCTAACCTAGTTCTCAGCACACCCTTCCTACTTACATGTGAAAGTTCAATTCATGGGCACATCGATGTGTCAGCTGGAGTCATTTGCCAGAATTGTCTTATTTTGTCTTCTTTGGTGCTACAAATCCCTTTTGGAATGTTCTCTGAAGTAAGCAGACAATCCTATGGCATTACTGCTACCAACAGCCACTGGGTGAGGTGCCTGTGTGCCCTGTAATTATCCTCACCTTCTCTGAGAGTACACACAAAGGGCAAGAACACGTTAATATAAGAGAAGTAATATTTTTATTTGAGGATCCATTTTCCCAAGACCAAAAAAATTGTCATAATCCATAAATCTCATCTCTACTTGATCTATACACGCAGTAAAGAGGCAGAAAACTCAGTTTCAATTCCACAACATGTATATCAAGTACTCTTGGACAATTTATTTTATTCTATCTGCACCTTAGCCTCCTCATCTGTAAACTGGAAGCGAGTTCCTACATCATAGAGTATATTTTGAGTATAATGTGAGTTATTATGTGAAACAGTAGTTATTGTATGGTGCTTGGTGCCAAGTCAGGATGAGGGCTTGCTTTTATGAAATGGTGACAGAGGTAGCATGCTAAAGGGTGGGGGTGTTGTTTGTGAATGACATAGCAAAATAATAGATTATTTTAGCTGTTCTTTGCGAGAAGACTAGAATATTTCCAGATGGCTGATCTGTGAGAGTCATGTATGTGAGATATGAGCATGAGCAAAGAGATGGAGTGTGAACAGGGTCTCTTTGAACACGGTAGGGAGTAGGATAGAAGCTTGGAATGGCCTGAAATGGAAATTGGGAATCAGGCAGGGCCCAGATACTGGAAGGTTCCCCTGCATTTTGGAAAGATGTTTACAGCCGACGTTATAGAAAAGGAGGACCTCTCAGGGGCTGGTAAGCGGATTTGCTCTGTCAACCAGCAATTACGGTAGCAGGTCATGCTGCGTTCTCTGTAAAAATCATTTGAGTGGTGATGAAGGTCACACAGCTTTCCATTTAAGGTTCCTTTCCCATGAGATGTGTCTCGTTTCTTGACTAGGATTGGCTCATAAAGCCTGGTTAATTCCCACCAATGACCATGGGTTACATAAATGAACTACTTTTGTGGATATACTCAGGTTTCAGATTGTGTTTCCTCTCTTCGCTCTGAACACGCTGAAGGTTTCTCATCGAACGCTCTGCCTTGGTCATGTTTATTCCTGTTCTTCCTTTTTGGCAGCCGTCCAAACCTCATGGCAGCCCACAACTGTTTAGACATGATACTTTCTGCAAAGTGACTCAGAGAAGAAAAAGTGATTTTTCTTCCTTGGTAGTGTTAGTAGACAAACATTTGATCCAGGATTTGGACTATTCAAGATTACTGGAACTTTGTGGAAAACTGAGCAAGCTTAAGCTCTCTCTCATCTCTCGCATAAAGTGAAGGTGTTCTTGTGCTGACGATGAGAACTTTCTCTCGCCCAAGTTCTCTGTTATTTGATCTTGTTCCTTTGTTGTAAAATGCTCTTACTGTATAGAGACTGACCACAAATTTGTTGAGCATGACTCATCATACACAATGCACCTCTCTGCTGTAGTGCATCAATGTTTTCCAGAACAATCATTTCTGAGCAATATCAAATGCCGTTACTTAGTCAATAAGGTACTGGAAAACCAGTGGGGTGACCTCATTGCTCACGTGCAGATTGCTCTTTGTGTTCCATTTGATCTAAATCCTACACGAGGCCCAGGTTAGCATGTTTTTGTCCTGTGTGTATTAGGCAGCAAAATTATGGATGTCATATTCTTAATACGGTTTATTTAATTTTCCACATATTATAGTTCTTATCTCTAAGGATTCTTTGTTATCTTCCTATTTTTGAAATAGATACCTTTAGAGTCTATAAAATGCTTCTCATCCCACCCAACTCTGCCGAAAAATCTAACACAATATGAAGCAGAATTTATTGGTAATTCTCTATGTATGAATTATAAGTGTGCACACATCTGTTTTAGAGTCATTTGATAGTATATTTATGAGTGTCATAGCATGATCTCTGAAAATGGTCACATACCATTTTTATAGCGATGAGGTCAAGGTTGAATATAGATTTTCAAGAATGAGTGATGTAAGGAAAATTAATGAATTCTGACTTGGAAGGCAATTTCTAGACCAGAGTGTTCTGTTCAGCAGGCCACCTAATTCTGGGTCTGTAATATGGTTGTCAAAATGTCATCTCACACTCTCAGTAGATCACCAGGTGACGTAGCACTCTGGCAGCGTTGCAAACCTAGCTCTAACTCGTTCAGAAACTTGGGTCTGTAACAGAGGTTCTCAGCCTGTGGATTGCAACCCCTTTGGGGTTGAGCGACCCTTTCACAGGGGTCGCCTAAACACAAAATTTCACAATATATAATTACAGATTGCTTTGTGATTCATCACTATGCTTTAATTATGCTCAGTTTGAAACAATGAAAATATATGCTGCATATCCGATATTTACATTAAGATTCATAACAGTAGCAAAATTACAGTTATGAAGTAGCAACGAAAATAATTTTATGGTTGGGGTCACCACAACATGAAGGGTCATGCAATTAGGAAGGTTGAGAATCACTGGTCTACGCAATCCCTACACTTCAATTCTGAATTTGGATAGCTAAGATTGTTATGTTATTTATTTATAGAAGGCTTGATCCCTTGGACTTCAACAGTTACTCTAAAATTTATGGATGTATCTTTGATAAATGCTCAATAGTCCAATTCGGTTTACAAAATTCAGAAGACCAAAGCATTTTTCTGCAGCTCCTTTTCAGAAGAGCAACCGACTGACCCACTCTGTGTGGCCCACATTTCATTAGATACACACATACACTCACTTATTTTATCAGCAACCCCATCTAATGTCTTAATGTAAAATTTACCACAAAGAATGTGCAGATGTGCTTTATACAATTGATGTATGTATATGTATGGATTGTGATAAGAGTTGTATGAGTCCCTAATAAAATGTTTAAAAAAATAAAAAATAAATAAAAAAGATCTAAAAAGAAAATATCTTCCTTTTACCTTTAATTTATCTTCTGCATATTGCACATAAATATTATAATGTCTTCTTTTTCTTCTAGGAATAAGAGTTTAATATTCTCTACATGAGAAAACTGACTCCTCTTTGTGTCTAGCTAACGTCCTTGTTACAGTATCGACACCCAAGTGCAACCCCACTGCTATGCAGTCAAGGGCAATTCACGGCAGTCTTACACGGAGTGGCCCGGGCTGGAAATCTTTAGAGGAGCAGACAGCCTCATCCTTCTCCATCAGTAGATCAGATTCTTAGTTAGCAGTACAGCCAGTGCTTAAAGTATGCGTGTTTCCTGGAAAGAATTGTTCTAACACGTATGGAGCGTTATCTATGAGCTCAGTACTATTCGATAAACATCACGTGTCCTGCCATCGGTGTTAGTTGCTGTTGAGTTAGTTCTGACTCAGGGACCCTACACACAACCGAAGGAAACACCACCAGGCCCCATGCCATCCTCCCCATCGTTCTTATGTCTGAGCTCATTGCTACCGCGACTGTGTCAATCCATCTGGTTGAGGGCATTCCTCGTTTGCACCGCTCCTCTATTTTACCGAGCATCCTGTCCTTCTCTAAGGACTGGTTTCTCCTGGTAAGATGTCAAAAGTATATAAACTCAAGTCTCACCATTCTGGCTTCAAAGGGGCACTTTCACTGTAATTCTTCGAGAGATTTGTTTGCGATTTCGGCAGTCTAGGGTACTTTCAATATTTCTCACCATGCGCAAGCTAATTTAATTCTTACACAGTCTTTCGCTTTACCGAATATTATGATCCCATTAAACAGGCAAGTGTAAGCCTCAGTGAAACTTTAAATATAATGTCTAACTCTCATCGGAAGTCTCAACTGTAGTCTGTTGCGAGAGCCCGGGTTATTAATGGCGTCTCTTTGTGGTCCCCTCACTCCCCAGCAATTAGGTGATCATCCATTAGAATGAAAACATGTCGGGTTTGTATTGGTTTTCCTTGTTCTTGGAAGAAGCAAATCCAGAAGCAACCCATTTAAACAATTTTTGTAGATTATGTAAGGTTAAGAATTTCTGATTGGGGTAAATTATTAACACATTAAGTTGTTAACCAAAATCTGGCAATTCTTCTAGATGTGACCGGGAAGAAAGGGCTGGTGGTCTGCTTCTAAAAATTCAGCCCTTGACACCCTATGGAACACCGTTATTTTCTCACACACAAGGTCTATTTTTGCATGCACAGGGCTAGCCATGAGTGCGAGGTAATCTGATGACAATTAATAGGCTAGCAGAAACTTTGGGGCCACAATTGAACATATTTTGAGATGGATATGGCGAAGGTTGGAGAAAAAATAAAATGTTATATTTATGAAAATTAATTATACTGCGGTGCAAGCCCTTCACTTGGGGCTTTCATGTGCATTCTTGTTTAATCCCCATAAATCTGGAGAATAAAGAATAGAAACTCTCATTACTGGAGATGAGGTTACCTAGACTTATTTTTTCCACAGTGCAACACAACTTTGGAGTCTCATTGGAGCCTTAAAACCACGGTACCACCAATGACATCACAGTGGTTGAAATTGAATAACAATAATAACAAAGGCACTAAACCCTAAGTCACGTAGTTATCAGCATCTAAAAATGATATTAGTGTTCTCACTAGTGTGTGTTGCATACAGAGCTGTCCCATGACATTGACATTTACAGGATACACAAAGGTAAAATTTGTCATTTAAAAGATCATACAATGTTTTGCCCTCTTCTGTATTTTAACATCTGTCCACCTCCACTTTCCCCATGATTTCTAGGCCTGAGAGTTTTTATTTTGAATGACATCGGTGGGAACGCATGAAGTCAGATGAAGCAAACTCTCAAGCCCAAGATTTGCACCAAGGCCAATGTCAATGTCAAGGTCAATGTCAAGTTATTTCCAACTTCACTAGTTATCTCATCTTCATCTTTTCCATTCTCTACAATGGCAGACTTCATTCCTGCATAGAGGAGGTTTGGGCCTTTCCCATGTTACTTACTTACATTCAGACATTATTTGCTTTTGTTTTTTAAAGATCATTTTATTGGGGGCTCTTACAGCTCTTATAACAATCTATACATCAATTGTACCAAACATATTTGGACATATGTTGCCATCATTATTTTATAAATATTTACTTTCTCTTTGAGCCCTTGATATCAGCTCCTGTCTTTTTCCTCCCCCTCCCCTCCACCCCTCGTGACCCCTTGATAAGTTATTATTATTTTCATATCTTACACCGACCGCTATCTCCCTTCTCCCACTGTATGTTGTTCTTCCCCCTGTGTGTGTGTGGGAGGGGGGGTGGGGTAATAGTTATGTGTCCATCATTGAGATCAGTTCCCTCTTTCTCACCTTGTCTCTCCACTTTCCCCTGAACCTCATGGTATTGCTACTCTCATCACTTACAAATATTTGAATTCTATTTCTGATGATAACTAAATGTTTTTAAATAAAAAGGTTACCATAGCATAATTGTTAAGTATAAATTTGCTGGGTTTAGATTGCTTACAATCTCAACCCTGATCTTTGCTTATGTAATAACACTAAACATATCCCCATTTGTCTATCTTTGTCTATACTAGTATTTATTATCTTTCTCTCTCTGCCCCCTTTCTCTTATCTACCCAAACATATGAATCTGTACCTCCTGTGTATTATGAAATTCTAAGCACAGTGGGTAATGCCTCACTGCTAACAAAAGGTCAGAAATCCAAACCACCAGCTTCTCCATGGGAGAAAGAGGAGGCTGTTTATTACTATAAAGATTTAAGGTCTCAGACACCCACTGGGTCAGGTCTATTCTGTCATAGAGAGTTGATATAGATTGGAATGGAATCTATGCCATTGGGTTTTGCTTGGCTTTGTTATATCGTGTCTTATCCCTATACCCATATGGTTGTTTTAAGGCTTAAATTAACTTATGCAAAACTCTGTATCACATTGTTCTTGTTGTGAGATACCATAGAGTCTGCTCTGACCCATAGTGACCCTGTGCACAACAGAACAAAACACTGCCTAGTCCTGCGCTATCTTCACAATTGTCCCTCTGTCTGAGCTCATTGATGCTGCCATTGTTTCAATCCACCTCACTGTGGGCCTTCCTCTTTTTCCCTGTCTCTCCACTTTAACAAACATGATGTCCTTCTGCTTAGTCTGGTCTATCCAGACAATATGTTGAAAAGATGTAAGATGAAGTTTTGTCACCCTTTCCTCTAAGGAGCACTCTGCTCTTATTTGTATAGTTGCCTGATAATATTCCATTTACTTGAAATATAGTAATATTTTTCTGGTATTCTTGATATTTTATTGTTATTAAACATATGCCAAATAATAAAAAAACTTCATAATTGATGGAAGATTCTCTTATTCTCAAATATGATAGCAAATTGACATAGAAGTTAACCAAATATAATAGCTAGATAACCAAAAATATAGGAGAATACTTTCAGCATATCTTAAACTGAAAGAACTAAAGAAAATTGCATTACAGTTGGTGGGTAAACAGCACAATACTTATATATAACCAAAGGGACAATATGTTCAATACTATGTTCCTAACTGGACACTTTTGATCTGTTTTTTATCTAGCGCCTGGTGGCCCAGGCCATGCACTATAGACTACTGTGACTTTTGACCCTGCCTTTCCAAGGGGCATGATAACCTTCATAGGCCACATGAGAAGGGTTCCATGTGAAAACCCCACTGAGTGACCTGGAATTTACCTTAAACTCACCTGTAGTAGATTTATGGAATTGATTGACAAACACACTTGGACTTCAGGCTGAAACTCTTTCATTTGAAAAGAAGCAGATAACAGCTATCTCTCTTTGGACTTTGGTTCAGACTACTTGCTTGGAGGGTGCTTAGTGAATGGTGGCCTGGTACTACAATACATTTACTACTATAATGCTACCTTTTTTCTTATTACATGGATTAATTTTAAAATTATGGTTCTGACACTGTGAAGAAATTTTATTGAAATTTATTCCCAATCATTGACCCCATTATGTGTATAAATATTGTCTAGTCACTTAAGAATTAAATCTATATAAGTCAATAACTCATGTATTGTTATCTGAAAAAAAACTTAAGCCCTGAGATGCAATATTGAAAGATTCTATTGTCAAAATATTGACTGAAGCAGGACATATGAAAAGTAGATGGAAAAAATAGTCACTTACAAAAAATAAGTCAATATTTCAGCCATTTCAAGAGATAACATAGATGCAAGATTCAATGAAAGAATAAGTACAAGGGGCACTGAAACCATTAGCAAAAATAAGACTTCAGGAATTGATGACATATTCATTGAAATATTTCCCAAGCTGATGAAAGACTGGAAGCACTCGCTCATCTATGCCAGAACATTTGTTAGACAGCTACTTGGTCAACTGATTGGAAGAGACTCATACTTGTACCAATTCCAAAGAAAATCAATCAAAATAATTCTTAAATTATAGAATAATATCATTAATATCACATGCAAGTAACGTTTTGCTGATGACCCTTCAGCAATGGTTGCAGCTGTGTGACAGAAATTGGCCAGAAGTTCAGGCCAGATTCAGAAGCGGACGTGAAATATGGGATATCACTGCTGACTACACATAGATCCTGGCAGAAAGTAGAGAACAGCAGAACATTTCATTGCACACACGTGTAACTTGTATATGGATCAAGAGGTATCAGTTTGAACAAAATAAGGGAATTCTGCACGGCTAAAAATCAAGCAAGATGTTTTTCAGGATTATAGCCTATCACCCTACTTTATTCAATCTACATGCTGAGCAAATCACCAGGAAGCCAGATTATATGAACAATAAAGCAGCATCAAGTTTGATGGAAAGCTTTTTAAAAACTTGAGATACACCTTGCCTGCAGAAAACGAGGAGGACTTGAAGCACTTAGTGATGAAGATAGAGGATTGCAGTCTTCAGTACGGATTACAATGCAATGGGGGTAAAAAAGACTAAAATCCTCCCAACCATAGATAACATTATGGTAAAGGACAAAAAACACTGAAGTTTCCAAGGATTACATCTTGCTTGGATCTTCAATCAATCCTCATGGAAGCAGGTGTCATGAGCTCAAAGATGCATTGCATTGAGCAAATGTGCTTCGCAAGAACACGTTCAAGTGTTGAAAAGCAAGGATGCTACTTTGAGCACTGAGGTGTGCTTCACTCAATCCCTGGTATTTCCAGTCACTCCATATGAAAGTTGGGCATTGAATTAGGAAGAGCAATGAAAACCGATGCCTTTTATTATGGTGCTGCCGAAGAACGCTGAGAGTCTGAGGGACTACATAAAGAACAAACAGGTACTTCTTGCAAGAAGTACAGCTAGAGTTCTTGGAGGCAAGGGTGGTGAGACTTCATTTCATGTACTTGAGACAGGTTTTAAGAGAGACAAGTCCCTGGAAAAGAACCTTATGCTTAATAAAGTAGAGGAGAAGCGAAAATGAGAACAACATTAGAGCAGATAAATTGATATAATGGCTGCACTGACCGCCTTGAACATAAAAAAAAATTGTGAAGATCCCACAGGACCATTCGGCATTTTGTTCTGTTGTCCATAGGGTGACTATGACTTGTCACCTAAGAACAACAACAATCGCACTCTACTGCCAGTGCGTTTAGTTTGACCCATATTCACCTGTTGGGATATTTGTTGTTTGCTATTCTTAGGTGAGATCTAATTGGTTCCAATTCATAGCCACCATATCAACAAAAGTACAAAACATGACCACATCCTGCACAGTCCTTGGTATGTTTGAGCCCATTGGTTCAGCCACTCTTTCATCCCTTCTGGTCAAAGGTCATCCTCTTTCATGCTGACTCTCTATTTTACCAGCATGATGTCCTTTCCCAGGAACTGATCCCTTCTGATAATGTATCTAAAACACACGAGAGGGAGTCTCATCACCCTAGGTTCTAAGGAGCATTCTGAGTTTGCTTTTTCAAGACTGATTTGGTTGTTTCAACACCAAAATTCAACTGCATAAATTCTTCCCTACTTTTCCTTATTAAATATACATATGAAGTGATTGAAAACACCAAGACTTTGGGTTAGGGGTACCTTGGTCCTCAAGGTGCAATTCATACTCTTCATTATTCAATAGAGGTCTTTTGCATAGGATTTATCAAATACTAAATATTGTTTGATTTCTTGACTGCTGCTAATAGGGCTACTGAGGCTAGAAGCCATATAGTAGTGCAAATAGCTTCAGCTTTCTCCTATGGAATTGCAGGTGGACTCAAACTGCTGAACTTCTGCTTAAAAATTCAATATAGAAGCTTCTATTCCATCCTGAATTCTAAGGGCAAAATATTATAGATTCTATACTAGTAACATTTAAGGAGATGTGTGTCCTTGCTTCTGAAACAAAATCATAATTAAAATAATGTAGCACAGTTTTATATTTCTCTGAAGACCAAATATTATTAACATTTTGTTGTGAATATTAGATTTGTAACCCAGTCTTTGAGAATATGATTCTCCTTGGCTCTTTAATAGGCAAACATATAAATTCCAAAAGTATTTTAATGAGTTGCTTTCTGTATGCTTCAATTAATTTGATTACACTTTTTCTAGGTGTTTTCAGTGTTGTACTGAATATTTTTGCGTGTGATTTTTTTATATCGATGGAACAAACGGATATGCTTTATTTTAAGCTCTGAGTATAGAGTGTGTACATTATCTAGTGATGCTATAGCACATATAGCAAGTGAACGGATTTTAAAAAACCAGAAATTTATTTTCTCACATTTTAAGAGATTATAAATCCAAAATGAGAGCAAATGATACCATATAGTCTTCACACGCTTGCAACTACTCAAAGGTGAACTTACTGTGTGTGTTTCTACTTTTGTATCATTCTACCCTGAGTTTTATAGCTTCCTGATTGTTGGATTGACTTGTCAAGCAAGAGCTGAGGTCCTCATTGTAAATCAGAATCATTTCATTGCAAAATGTTACAAGATGGATTCCTCATCTTAAGGTTATTTTGGTATACTGTCTTGTTTTCTGTCTCCAGTTGTTTTCAGTTATTTGAATCTAAGGGACTTAGAAAATGACTAATCTACTTACTAGTAGGTATAAAACAGTGTTATACATAATATTACAAAATCTATTTAAATGCTTGATGGCTTGCTTGTTGGGAATTCTATAACTGTAAAGGGTTCTTTAACTTTAAACAGTTCTTTATGGAAGCTAATTAATTGAGGAGTCTTCGATTTACTGACATGTGTTTTGAGGTATCTTCTGTCTCATTTCAAGCGAATTTCTGATAAATGCTGGCATGGCCACATACATTTAGGAGAACCCTCACATGAAGTTTAACTACCCATTATAGGCCCAGAGCCAAACAGGGCAACCACCAATTGTCTGGGAACACATTAAACTCCACTTGATCTTTCTCCAGATGTTTCCTGTATTCCCTAAAACAGCCTGTTGGAGGACAGTGCATTTGCAAAAATCTTCCTGTGTTTAAAATGTAGGCACTAAACATAGCTGTTCAGAGAAAGGTAGAAGCCAACGTTGAATTTCTCATTGCAGTTTCCCCCTGCATATGTCTCCCCTTGGCAGATGCCAAAGGGATTACTGATGATCATGATGACTTAGCCAGGATTCTTTCGCTTGTATTAGACCGACACATTGCCGGTCCCTTCCTTTTTGTAGCTGGTTTTGCGATATATTAAATTAGGCTTTGGGGTGGTTATAAACTAGGTCTTATTAACAGTTTCTTCGGCTTTTCTCCTTAAGAAACCACTCGTGAAATGGCTTCAGGGTGTGAAAAGAAAGCTCATGATCAAATTGTCTCCTTGTCTTCGCTTAGGGCACAGCAACATTCAGGAGCCTGAGAAAACATGACCCTGGCTTGAGACAATGATTTTCTCTTCCGCTGTGAGGGAACCACAAAACCCACACCCGTTTCCTTTCCAAGGACATTCATCTTATTTCCAAACCTTATATTTCTCTCAGAAAGGGAAAACCAGAATTTTGGAAATGGCCAATGTTCAGGATTGAATTTCATTTGGTGGGCCATGAATTCCCCTGTTTTACATTTCCTTTTCATTCACCCAATTCAGAAGGTTGCATATGACCAAGAATTAAGATAGTCAAGATTCAGTAAAACATTGATTAAAATCAAGGCTCCAAGAATGTATAACGCCAACCATGATGTTTCAGCAAGTGCAAGCCATGCTGGAAGCACTAACTTATCTATGCCAAGAAATTGGTAAACAGCTCCCAGACCCTTGACTAGAAGAGATCTGTATTTACTCCCATCCAGAGAAAGTTGGCCCCAGAGAATTAGGAAATCATTGGACGATATAATTGATATCACAGCAAGGAGAGTTCAGATGAAGATTGTTCTGGAATGGTTTCAGCAGTCAATCAACAGAGGTTCAAGCCAGATTCAGAAAAAGATACAGAAGAGATGTCGTTGCTGATGTCAGATGGCTCTTGGGTAAAATCAGAGAATACCAGAAACATATTTTCCGGTTATTTACTATGCAAAGGCATTAAAATGTAACCATCAAAATTGTGGATCATATTGTGAAGAATAGGAATTCAAGAACATGCAACTATGCTTATGTAGAAACTGTATATGGGCCAAGAGACAGGTGTTCAACCAGAACAAAGGGATGATGGCTGCTTGCAGACTGGGAGAGATGTTGTGTCGGGGTTGTATCCCTTCACCAGACTTATTTAATGGATACAAGACATAAAGGATCTAAGAAGTTGTACTACATGGGGAAGGACATGACATGAGGACTAGAGGAAGACTCATTAACAACCTGCATATTAGATGATACAACTCTGCTTGATGAAAGAGAAGACTTGAAACATTTATTAATGATCAAATACTACCGTCTTCAATTTCAAGAAAACCAATAACATAACAACTGTGCTAATAGGCAACATCGTGATAAATGGAGAAAAGGCTGAAGTCGAGTTTCATTTTTATTCAGATTCAAAATTAACCATCATTGAAACAGCCATTAAGAAATAATTGGCATATTGCACTGTGTAAAACTGCCTCAAATACTATGTTTAAAGTATTCAAAAACAATGACATCATTTTGAGAAGTAAGGAATGACTGACCCCACACAGTATTTTCAATCACCTCATATGCATTCAAAAGCTGGGGAGAAAAAGAGTAAAGAAGACTAAAGAAATAATCGATGCTTCCTGATTATTGCATTGGTGCAGACTATTGAATAACCGATCACCAAGATATTGAATAAATCTGTCCTAAAGAAACACAGACAGAATGTTCTTTAGAAGCGATATTGGTGAGACTTCATCTCTTCTTTGGACATGCTACCATAGAAAACAATTCCTGGACAAGGCCATCATGCTGGGTAAAATACAAGGTTAGTCAAAATAAGGCAGATGCCGACTGAGAAGGGTTCACACAGGGCTGTCCGATTGCGTTCCCGCAGAGCAAGGATTGGGAGGACCAAGCAGTGTTTCATTCTGCTGGAACCTCAGCTCTTGGGAGACAAATTGACTCAGCACTATTAGCATATGGTTTTACTTCACACTGATAACAGCACTATTCTGCTCTATTACCCTGGACTGTAACCACGTTTCTTCCGTTCTCAGAGCTCCTGATTTATTCTTTACTTTGGAACATCGTGCTAGGAATCGCACAGTTTTCCAGAATCTATTTTTGGTAAGCTGTAAGTAGTGGAAAACAAGTTACAGTATCAAAAGTAATAAAGGTGCTGACATTCCACCTGTAGTTTTAGTGTGCCAAGAAACAACCTACAGATCTTATTTTTCCCGATAAACTTTCTTCACTTTACTATTTCTGCATTTTTGGATGAACTTGAGTAGCAACAGAGAAAACAAGCAAAGCCAAACACAAAGGAGATTGTGGTAGGTTGAGCTGTCTGCAGAAACAAAAGCAGTGACACTCATATGTGTAAGAATGGACTTTAATTGGAAGCCTCTCCAGCCTCAGGCAGTGGCAGGCTTATGGGGTAGGAAGCTGAAGAGGGAAATCACAGGCTAGAGTGTCCACGAGAGTCATATAGATCCAGTGCCCGCAGGCCACTCCAGCCTCCCCCAGCACCACAGTCAAGAAGAAGCACAACAAAATGAAAGAGGTCTCGATGCTCCTCCATGTCCTTCTTACAAAAAGACCCCCAATGAGTAATCACCAGACTGCAACCTGATTAATTAGCTGGACTCCATCCCTACCTTCAGAAATTCATCATAACCACACCTCAAAATATAGTATTCAAAATGTCTAGAGTCTAGAGCTTTATTCTCAATTCTCATCTATTGTCTTGCTTACTATTCTATCGGTTTCTTTATTTCCCTGCAGGTCATACCTCCTACCCCCCTTTTCAGCATATCCCTCTTCAAACACAGCTGGGGCTGACAGGAGAGCTTGCCGTTGGCTGGGGCCCTCAGGTTTGTTGCAACCACCAGTGACTCTAAGAACAACCGAGTGCAGCACGGCCTGGTTCTGCACCAGCCTCGCAGTTCTTGCAATAGGTGAGCCCGTGGTTGCAGCCTTGAGTCTGGAAGAAGCTTCACTTTCTTAAAAATGAAGTGTCCCACACTTATATTAGTAGTTAAATCCATCCTCAGCTGTGATAATAAGTAAAATTAGCGATCCTGTCCATTCCTCGTGTTAATTTTACGGACTCCATACCTTGGTACAAGTCTTCTCTTTTGCTAGTCTCATGGATTTCACGTCTATAACAAACCAGTAAATCACATATCCACTGGTAAGAATGTGAATCTGGAGATGGGAGTATAGTTGATTTCTGAAAATCAGTTCTAGCTTTCATATGAGCCATTTCCCACTAAAGTGATTTATTTGGAAAATATTTAAAACAGATATTTTTAATAGAATGTGATTATATTTTTTGGTAATAAATAGCCTAAGGAAGGAAGTCTTATTATTTATCTCTATTTTACTTGGGAAAGGGCATGGTTTACATTGAAAAGCTAATTTAACATAGAGTATGAGATAGGCAGTGCCACATGGATATGATTGTTCAGAATTGCCTAGCATAGCTTAATCAGTAGACTATTTTTAACATCACCTTTAATCCACAAACATTTAAGATCTTCATTCTACGTCCCCAGGTCTAGGAGATGACCTGCTCTTTATTTCATTGAGACAGTACTAACAATGAGAAGATAACATCTTTTTTCCCCTTCTACTATTTCTATACTCCCACTCTCTGAAGTACTGGTATTTTTCTGGTAAAATGGAAGGACGGTCATTATATGTGTAATGAAGAACTATCATTTAATTTGTTTTCCTGTGTCCTGGGCCTTGCTCTCCTTAAAATAATCCTGCTTGCCATTTTCACCACCAAATTTCCCTTCTGTTGAGTCATCCCCATCATTATGTACATGTTCCATATTGTCTATTTTTCGAAACACAGCCCAGAGGAGCTATTTGTCCATCTATATTATTTATTTCTCATCTCTATTTATAGACAAACTTCAAATCACATCATCCAGAAATTGCGTCCTCTACTTCCATACCTCCAGCTCTCTCCTGTTTGTTGTGTTAATTTCCATCAGTGTCCAGTAAGCACGGGGTTGCCAACTACTGCCACTGTGCCAAATCTAATGGGTAATGCTCATTATGTTTGCTGGTATATTTTCATTAAACTCTCACTAAGTGGAGAAATTGTGTGGAAACCCCATCATACCTTCTCCGGGTACCAAAGCTGATCGCCACAAGGTAGAGGTCAGACATGCCTCACCCCTACATCCATTTGTACCCTATTTTGACACCAACTGTTCCCTCCCAGGGCACTTACTTTTCCCACACTCTCTATTTTGTGCAGCACTTGATAATTCATTACAGTGGCCACATAGAAATCACAGATGGTTATTGCAGTTACAGAGTTTAGAAGGGAAGTTATCAGGTTACAGATAAGACATGCTCAGGATGCAGTGACTCAATCAGCACAGCCTCTTCCACGGCAGGAGCTCAGACAGCCCTTTCTCTGACCCTCAGTCTCTTAGCCTGTCTCCTGCCCTGCTCATGCAATATTCTAAAGCACGTTTGGGGCTGCCAATACATGCTGAAGTGGCATGCCACTCTACTATAAGTCTCAATCTGATGGCAGTCAGTTACAGCCCTGTAGAAAAGTATACCCAGATCCCGCAAATAATTGTCCAAGGGCACCCCACTGAACAAGCCAGGCTCCTATCCCAAAGCACTCAGCTTCTTATGCTCTGTCTCCTGGTTATGTTCTGTCAGTCCTCCTGTGTCTGAGATATCCTTTGAATCAAGGAGGTTCAATGCACAAGGATGTAGAGGGTCAAAGAGCAGGTTCCACTGCTGGCTCTTCCCTAATGCTGAAAGTCACCTCCTCTACTTGCTGTTTCTGGATGGATGATTTAATATCCACTAGGGTGGATATCACAATAACCATGTCGTTCCTTAGATTAAGATCCTCTCAAGCTAAGTCCATGACTACCTATCTGGGTCTCTATCTAGCATCTATTTATCTTCCAGCATCTATTTATCTATCATCTCTCTGTCATCATCTGTCTATAGTGTTTACATAGAATGTTTTACTATAGTGGCAGCAAAGACTGCAGATTCATATAATGAATTACTACTGACAGTGCCTGCAATAATGCAAATCATCATCACTAGAACACATTTACGGTTGGCTGCAGGGCTGGATAGGTAGCTTAGCCACTTAGCCATTTCAAGAAGATTCTACACACTTTCCACATTGCTTCTGTTATTGTCACCATATTGCCTTTCTGAGTCACTACACCTGACTACATGGATGCCCTTACTATTCTTCAGTGTAAGTTTAGTAAGGTCGAAGCATAAGATCTCTTTATCAAGGGGTACCTTCCTCCTTATCATATTACTGTTAATATGTCTTTGATCAAAAGAAGGTCACACAGTCTCCCTTTTACTTAAAGGGAGGCTAGGAAATACCAAAAGTAGAAATTGGACTTCTTTTAATTGACTTAAATGTTTTATGCTTTCATTTCTGGGACTGATCACATTGCATTTCTGATATTGATATATTAGGTTTCTGTTAGCAAGCATACTTCTCCATATGTAATTAGTACTGCCTGCCACCTTCCACATGATTTTTTGTCTTCTTCATTTCCTACTGATATTTTCAAGTTTAGATAAAATCACAGAATCATTTCAAAGATTACCATAAAATTTTCTTAGCTCCTCTATGAATTTCAGATTCTCCTGCAAGCAATCATCATGCCTGTTCTGTACCACAGTGGGCTCTGAGATACATTCTTTTTTCATCTATTCTTAACAGCCTTTACCTTTTCTGTCTAGATACACAGTTTAATCTTCAATACCTGACATATAGAGAAATATTAATATTATTTCAAAATCAAGTAAATGTACTTGGTACATGACCATCACAAAAATAATTTGTAAATACCACATGTATTGTGTGTTTTCTTGCTCAATAACATCTTTTGTCCAAATTATTATCATCTTATTCTTTTTCCTGGTTTATAGGGCTTCTGGAACTGACCCTTTCACCGTAAATTCTCATTAATCTTCAGTAACCTTCTTGAAAGTTAGTCAGGATTAGTTGTCCTATTAGCTCATAAAAATTAGTACATGTAATGATGTCTCATATGTGCAAATGAATTATAAATTACCCTTAGTATAGAAAGGCCTTGTTGGATTTGAGAAAGAAATTGCACAATACATGTAGCTTCTCAGAATGTTCTGTCTGTTGGTTGCACTGTGTTGGCTTGTGCTTTGCTGTGATGATGAAAGCTATGTCACTGGTATTTCAAATATCAAGAGGGTCACTCACAGTGAACAGATTTCGGCAGATCTTCTGAACTACGAATACACGGCAATAAAGAAATAGGTTGTCTACCTTCATGGATTCAACCACTTAAAACGCTATATACATTGTACAGAACATTGTCGGTTACTGTAAATGTAATGAACAGAAGCAAAATATTGTAAGCGATACTGTCAGAGGATGAGACCTAGGTTGGAAGGACCTCGAATTATGACTGAGGAAGAGATGGCTTCTCGAAGAAGACTTGACTATAATGACATTCGCAAAGTCTGCTGGAATAAAGGCACTTCTTAGCTAAACATCAATTACTCATAGAAATTTGGAATGCCGAAAGTATGAATCTAGCCAAATTGGTAATCATTAAACATGAGATGGAATATTTAATGATGGAAATGTTGGACATTCGTGAAATTACATTGAGTGGGACTGGGCATTTTGAATCTGAAAACAAAGTAGTTTACTAGGCAGGGAATGACAGAATCAAGAGGAATGACATTGTAGTCACTGACAAAAAATATATTTCAAGATCTAGCTTGAAGTACAATCTGTCTGGAATAGGATCATTTTTATCTGCATTCGAGGAAATAAAACAAAGTCAATGATTATTAAAAGTTGTACACCAACCACTAAAGCCAGTGATGAGGAAATTGAAGAATTCTACCACGCTTCGGTCTAAAATGGATCAAAGATAAAACCAAGATGCAGGAATACTTTTGGGGATTGGAATGCGGACTTTGGGGAACAAAGAGGAAGGCACAGTAAGGAGCTGGACAAATTGACTTGGCAATAGAAATGAAGCTGAGCACAGCGCCGCCAAAGTGTACGAGTCCAATGACTTGTTCAGATCAAACACCTGGTTCAACATCACAAAAACGGGGTTATACATAGAGATTTCTCCAGTACGATTACCTAGAAGTGAAGCTGACTACATTTATGGAACAAGACCCTGGAAAAGCTTGCTATCAGCGTCTAAAATTAGGCTCTGCAGAGAATGGGAACTCCAGACCCCTGGATTGTGCTCACGCGGGAAATGTACATGGCAGTCTTATGGACAGACTGAGTGACTACTGCAGAATTTAAAATCGGGAAAGGTGTGTGTCAAGGTTGTCTCCTCACACCATACTGATTTAATCTGGATGCTGAGCGAAGAATTGGAGAAGCTGGATGGTATGAAGAAGAAAATGCCACGTCAGGACTGGAGGAAGGGGGAGATAACAAAAGCTTTTGGTGAAAGTGAGGAGGACTTGAAGCGCTTGCTGAGGAAGATCCAGGACTGCAGCCTTCAGTATGGATAACAATTCACTGTAATGATAGTTCAACTTTTCACAACGGGATCAATAAGCGAAACATGATCAATGTAGAAACGTTTCAATTCATCAAGTATTTCCACTTGCTTGGTTCACAATCAAAGCTCATGGATGCAGCAGCCAGGAGATCAAGCAGTGCATCGCATTAGGTAAATCTGCTGCACAAGATCGCTTTGAAGTGATGCAAAGCAAGTACATTACTTCCAGGACTAAGGTGTTCCTGGCCCAAGTCACGGCATTTTTCAAATGCATTATGGTGCTGGAACAAATATTTGAAGGGCAATGGACTGTCAAAATAACAACAAAAAAAAGACTGGTTCACAATGTGGGTGAAGAACTCTCCTTAACCTTGCAGCTAAGGAGTATTCTGGCTGTACCTTTTCCAAGACAGGCTTGTTTGCTATTTTGACAGTCCACCGTCCTTTCAATGTTTTTTCCAGCACCATAATGCATCAATTCTTCTTTAGTCTTCCTAATCCCATTTCCAATAGTCATCTGCATGTTAGGCAGTTAAAAACCACCAGCTTCTCATTGGGAGAAACATGAGGATTTCTACTTCTGTGAGAAGTTACAGGTTCGGAAACCTGCAGGGGCAGTTCTGCTCTGCCTTCGGAGCTCTCTGAACCAGAATTGACTTGGTGGCAGGAAGTTCTGAGTACATTAGTCAGCCACCCTCTTACTTACAACACTGATTTGTACATATGAAAGCCTGATTATTTTCAACATCTGGAATTTCCTATCAGGATTAGAGGAAGCCATCAGTACTGAAGAGTCCCTGCTCTAAGGGAGAAACCCTTAGCCAATGGCAACAAGGGGTATCATTCTTCATAATAGATGGATCTTGGCTGAAACAAACAAACAAACAAACAAACAAACACAGACAGACAAACAAAACCAGAACATTTGTTCATTTGTCTTTTATTGTCTATGCAAAGTTATTTAACTGTGTGGATAACAAACTATGGATAGCCTTGAGAAGAATGAAAATTCCAAATATTTAATTGTGCTCCTGTGGAACCTGTACATGGATCACAGGGCAGTTGTGAGAACAGAACCAGGGAATGTTGCATTGTTTAAGACAAGGGAAAGGTGTGCATCAGCTTCCCTTTTGCCATCCTTGTTCACTCTCTAGGCTGAGCAAATCTTCAGCAGAGAAGCTGGATCATATGAAGAAGGACACTGCATCAGGAGTAGAGGAAGGCTTATTAACAATCTGAGATATGCAGATGACACAACTTTGCTTACTGATAGTGAGGATAACCTGAAGCACTTGCTGATGATCAGGGATGCAGTCTTCACTATGGATTAAAACGCACTGTAAAGAAAATTCACTGCCATTCAATCAATGCTGACTCATAGCACCCCAATAGGATGGAATAGAACCCCCCCCCCCCGTGGGTTTCCGAGGCCGTAACTCTTCACAGCAGTTGAAAGCCTATCTTTCTCACCAAAGCAGCTGGTGGTTTCAATCTGCTGACCTTGTCAGTCACAGCCCAGTGTGTAACAACTTCAGTACCAGGGCTAAACTCCTTAAACCAGTTTATCACTTGATCTCTTGACTGTTGCTGTCAGGAGAATTGTTTGTGGACCTAGCAAGATGAAATCCTTGACAGCTTCTATTTTTATCCATTTAACATGAGGGTGCGTATTGTCCAGTTGTGAGAAATGTGGCATTTGGTACATTTCCCTTGGGTTTTAACCCATCGTGTAGGCTGCACTCATTGATTTTCATCAGCAAGCCCTTCAATCCCTCCTTGCTTCCAACAAGCAAGGAATTGTTATCCGTGTATCTCAGATCGCTAATAAGCCTTTGTCCAACCCTGATGCAGTATTTGTCTTCATTTAATCCAGTTTCTATAATCTGTAAAGATTCACCATCTCAATAGTTCCCTAGGGGTTGCAGTCATGTAGATGATAGCGGGATTGGTTGGCTTCACATTGTCTATAAGGAGACTGACCTTTCCTTGAATGACTGCTATAGAAACTGTCTCTTTAATACTCTTCTACAATCAGTTTGAGGAATCCCAGAGTGCCTTCTTGATACTGAGCATAAAAAATATGCTAAATGTGCAAGTAAAATAATTATATTCGGAAGAATTTGGCAAAAAGCGATCAGTGAACAGCATTTCCAAATTATTTTCTATTTGAAATCATAGAAAATTTAATGACCATTTACAGTTAAATTTCTTTTTTTCCTAATAGTTATCTTGAAGAACACCTTCCAACTGAGAACTATTAGTGAGTTAGACTTTCTGGTAATTCTCTGTTAAGAAAAAAAATGTATGCTTGGACAAATCTCTACAAAGGGACATCTGCTCTTTTTGCATTTTGTTGGAGCTAAATTCTGAAGGCCTTCAGGGCCAGTAAGTTTCTGATAAATGGAAGCTTAAATGGAAATGGGCTTTGGTTGTTCATTTAGAAGAGGACTGCTGGATTACATTTGGAAATAGATTAGCATATTTTTGGAAATGCAAAATCTCCAAATGATTTAGTACATTGGCCTAACAACAACAAAGCCTTGATTGGGAAATCACTCTGGTCATTTGTGTTAATTGAGTCACATACTTCCTATGTTTTTAAAAACAGGCTGTTATAAAACATTCTAAAAAAGAATCAAATGCATTTTAATATTAACTTAAAATGAAATAATATCCTCCCCAAGTAGGCAAAACATGTTGAAAGTGGAAACTCTCCCATTTGTTTGACATTGTCATCTTCTTTTACCTAGTTATATATTTATTGCACTCTGATCCATACTAAAGAGGTGTTATGCATAGTTTGGAACCTTCAGCTGCTCCATGGAAGAAAGACTGGGTTTTCTACTCCTGCAAAGAGTTAGTCTCTGAAACCCACAGGAGATCACCATGAGTCAACATTGACTGGGTGGCAGTGAGTTTGTATGATTTTGCTATGTTCAAGATATTCAATTACTTTTTTGAGACATATCGAAGTAGATAAGACATGGCTACTGGTCTCAAAATACTCAGTGAATTTCCAAACCTACCCCTACACCCAAAAATAATAAAAAGAAAGAAAAACTCACTGCCCTTGCATTGATGTCAACACCTAGCATGCCTATAAGTGTGAGTAGACTGCCCTGTAGGTTTCCAAGACTGTAACTGTTTACTGGAGTAGAAAGCCCAGACTTTTGTCCATGGAGAAGCTGCTAGTTTTGAACTTCTGGCCTTTGGATTGTAATCCAATGTGTAACTACTATGCAACCAAGGCTCCTTGAGTGAACTACATAAGGTATACATAGACTCAGTGTCAGTGAGTTTCGTTTGATATATTACTGTAAGAAAAGTACATTGCAAGGTATGATCACAGCACAATTGGAATGATCTGCCCACACAGTGAAGTGAAGGTAAAGCTGAAATTCAAGAATTCTTTTCAGCAGAACTGACACTTGGACTGTGGCTTGAATGGTGACTGGTGGTTAGATAAATTAGGTAACATAAAAGACAATGTAGACAGGAGATGTAATGAATATGGAGTATGTTTCTGGTTAATAAATATATCCTGTAAAAGACCAGAGAGTGAATATTTAGTATTGCTGTCCATGCAATGTCTTGTTTCAGCTCTTCTGTTATAGCACAAAAAGTGTGGCCATTTTCACTGAACTTTGGTAAACCTACCCCTATTGATCTCAAGTTGTCCTACACGAATTTGACCAAATCTCCCAAACATATAACAATTGTAATCATCACACAGGGAGTCAACATTTATTTAAGATAAAACTACAACAACTCCTTTTTCCATTAAGATAATTTAAGCTTTCCCTAGATCTATATGGAATGACTCTTATTTCTGCTTCTGAATGCAAACATTCATATGCTGCTACTCCCTGTGCCTAGCTATTCTGGGGAAATGATATCTTAGCTGCTGAGCTTAGAATTTTGGAGGGAAGTCTATCAAGTTTGCATTCCACTTTTTAATATGCGATATTTCTCTGTGAAGGCAATGTTTTATTAAAATTAGCTATGAAAAGTTACCATGCCCCCCAAAAAAACCCAGATATTTTTCAGAGCTATGTATTTAATTTTTTTTACAAAACAAACTCATCATCTTCAAAGTCCTCTCCATTACACTTAATATATTTGTCAAATCTGTGACTCCATTTTTAGAAACATTTTGCCAAACTCATCTGTTTGGTTGGCTGAGAGCACCTCCCTCATAATTTCTTCACCTCTTTTATGTGTCAAATTGCTGTCCTTTTATGTCCCCCTGCATTCACGTAAACAGAAAGACGTCTAAGGAGAGAGGTCAGATGAGTAAGGTGCATGGGGCAAAGAGAGGCATGCTGGTTTTTGCCAAAAACTGGCGCACTGAGATGGCTACATGAGCAGGGGCAGTCCTCGGTCTGCCACAAATCAGGCCTTTTTTGGTCACACACTGTTACAAAATATTTTCAGAACCTCTATATAGAAACCTCGATTAACAGTCTGGCCTGGTAGAATGCACTCCAAATGCACTACAAGGTACGGTTTATTGTGCCAACCTGTGGGATTAATTGAAGGGCAGTTTAATTGAAGAATCCTTCCAGCTCTCTGGTCTCTTGTTCTCTGATGGTCAGATGAGTGTGCGGCTGCCTTAGCTGGCCAGGCTCACTTCCTGTGAGGCATCCCTGAAGAGAAGCCACATGGACTTAACCTTCATGTTGCCCTGGTGCTGGAGCAGCCGCGTGGAGACCCTTGCCAGCTGAGATGCTTACCTGACCACTGGATTCAAAGACTTTCCACCCACTGGGCTGTGATCCTCCCGCATTCTTCATCATTTTGTGTGTTTTTTGAGTTTGAGGAGGACTTTGTAGATCGGTGTCAGACATAAGGGCTAAGTCAGACTCACAAAAGAGCCAATTCCCACTAAGGTTGACCTAATGTGTGTGAGAGTCAAACTGGGTTCCCCATGGTGTTGAGTGGCTGTCATTGTAGAGAAGGATATCACAAAGTCTTTGGACCACAGCGCCGCGATGTACATTTACTAAGATTTTGATTAGTGGCCATGTGCAAGCATTTTCACTACTCATGAACTTTACTGTAGGCAGAAATGAATTTATTTCCTAAAAATACAAGTTTGTACACCGTATGTCTAGGTCGGTGAGCTGCAGGCTGGGTATGTGAGAACGATACTAACTTGATGGCCATTGACTTTATGGAAATGGACTCTGGTGCATCAGAAATTAAAATTTTAAAAGTTGCCAGGGATCATTTGCATTCAAGTGGAACCAGTGGAGATTGAGAAGCATAGAGCTGTGGGAGTGTCTAGCAGGAAGACTCAGCTATGGAAAAATGAAGAACAGGTGCTTCCTAGGTGACACAGGTGGGAGTGGAAAGAAAGTCGTGCCTTCTCCAGGAAAACATCATGTAAGTGATGAAGACAAGAGGCATATTGCAGGAACTACGAATAGAATAAAGCAAAGTAAAAGGAATTCATTCAGCTAGAACACAGAGATCAAGAGTGGAGCTTTACAATTAAGCTGGTGGGTTAGGTAGTGGCCAGATCACACAGGATATATCATCACTGAACAAAAAGACCAATCTCCCTGCTATATGAAGAACTGATTGAGGTATGAGCATAGAAACAGGGAGAGCCATCTGGATGCCATTGAAATACTTCAGGTGAGAGACAATGTTGGCTTGTGACTGCCAGGAGACAGACTGACGTGAGTAGATTAGGATGCTTTAGAAAGGCTGGGATTTGTTTTAGGATTAATGACATAATGCCTATATCCAGCTGTTTCTCTGGCACACAGTGAGTCCAGAATAGAGACTTACAGAATTGTAATTATTTTAATCAATGCAGGATCCCAAAGCATTTTGACCTAGTGAATATGAAACATGCCTAGAAATGGCTGCCAAGTGAATAATTATCTCCCAACACTAGGAGGAATGACCCAATGGAAGGCTCCTGGACATCCTTCTAATGAATTTTGAATGACATCCTTTGCAGGGTGGCCCTTCTTCCTGACGAACTTGCACTTGGCCTCTGAATCTGCAAAGCATTGGTGTAACCTTTCAGAGATGAATCAGGAGTTTCTATTCTGTGCTGACTGATCTGCAGATAAAATGTAGGATCTGTTTTTTTTTTTTCTGGGTTCAGCTGACCCTGTTGCTAAGAGCCCAATGGCTTCCATAATGTGTTTACATTAGAAGCTTTCCTTTGACATTCAGAACAGCAGTTAAATCAACACGGGTCATCCCTTCCACCCCCTCCACTGACAGAGGGCTCAGTGTTATTTTCCACCTACCAGCTGCGCCAGTCGTCAATTACTTAATGAAATCATCCTAAACAATGGTGTGTGGGCAGTGAAAACTCATCAGCGATAATAACAGAATGGGAATTAACCAAAGGCGAAATTTACATTTTTTAAAGAAGGACATTTTTGGATGTTTAATAATTTTGTTACATCTTTCAGTTTTTAATGAGAGTGACTTGTGAGAAAGATTGGTGGGTCTCGCAAATGATAGGTAATGATTAGTGCTCACCTGTGAAACCTCTGATTTGCATTTTGAAGCCAGTGTGGCTGGCTGGACTCAGAGCAACACAGAAAGACAGTGGAAATGAAAAGGGAGCGATGGATGACCACTGAGTTGCTAATATTCTTGAAATTAACTTGATTTAAATCTATGCATGTATCAATCTTAGGAAATAGGTTAATAGACCTCTGATAGTTAAGGGTTTGTTTCAACTGATTGGCCCAGAATTCTCTGTATTTTGGCAGTTAACACTAAGTAATCTCCACAACATGGCCTAAAAAATACATTCAGAGATTGTCATTTGGAAACCTTCATAATGGAATAAGATTCAGGTAGAATGAAATACCCTTACTCAGATCATGGGCCTGATGTAATTCATTGTCTTGGGGATAGGCTAAGAAGGACCTGGCCTGTTTACTATATAAGTGGACACTGTGCGAGAGTTTTTGTTGTTGAGTCTGTATCCTGCATCTGGCTCAACTTCGGAGCTTGAGCCAGAAGTAACATTGGCTGTCATATTGTTTTCTTATCCTTGGGAATCTTTGGTCAGTCTGAGATTCATCCCCCTCTGCAGCTAGAAGCCTAACTCATTGACTTTGGAATGACACAACTCTGTATTTCCCAGCCTGTTGTCTTCTTGCTGATATGGACTCCATCAATTCTCAGACCTATGCAGGCAAGAAAAGGCTACAGCCTAACCTCTAACCTGCAGACTTGTAACTTGCCCAGATCTGGACTTGCCTCATTCTATAAACTGTGTGATTTATTTTTCTTGATACATGTTTCCTTCTATAAATACATATACATGTTCCAGTGATTTTGCTTCCATAGGAAAAC
The DNA here is from genome assembly GCF_050624435.1 of Tenrec ecaudatus. NCBI lineage: Eukaryota > Metazoa > Chordata > Mammalia > Afrosoricida > Tenrecidae > Tenrec > Tenrec ecaudatus. Next base: position 204,255,484 of record NC_134532.1, read on the forward strand.
CAGCCTAAGAAAATAACTTACACTTCACAATACTAAAAGCACTTATTATGGATGGAATTGCGTTAAAAAATATGTGTGTAAATCTAACACCTAATCTAATTTTTAAAAAGCAAACTTCACAACTTGAGCACTATCTAACATCAATATATGGAGAAAATATTGAAGATATCAATAATTCTATTTTGTTTGGATCTTCAAACAATAGTCATGGAAGTAACAGTTATGAAATCAAATGATGTGTTGCATTAGGGAATTCTACTACACAAAATACCTTTGAAGGGTTGTAGATAAAGTATGGCACTTTGAAGTCTTAATCATGCCTACCCTCAGCTGTGATATTTCCAATCCCTTCAGATGCATGTATAAATTGGACAGTTAATATAGGAGGCAGACAAAGAATCCATGCATTGGAATTATTGTATTAGAAAAAGATATTGAAAGTAGAGTAGACTGCCAGAAAAATAAACAAATCAGTTTTGAAACAAGTACAGCCAGAATGTTGTGTAAAAGTGAGCATAAGAAATTTCTTCTCCAATAATTCAGACTTGTCAGCAGAGACAAGTCTCTAGTAAAGGGCATTATGCACGGTAAAGTGAAGGGTCATCAACAGCAAGAAATACCTTCAAAGAAATAGATTGGCACAGTAGCTGTTGCAATGGACTCAATTATAACAATTGAGAGGAGAGTGTTTTGTTCTATAGGTTGGAATTTACCAAGCAAATTTGATGGCACCTAATGCCGACAACAAAACAAATGTGGTTATGTTTGAATTTGGAGAAAGGGCTTTCTTCATGACATTGACTAGAAGTATTAGTTTATGTGTTTTGAATCAATCTCCTGTGAGACACAAAAAGAGATTAAGCAAGCAGGTAGGCAGGGAGAAAATAGATTTCATAGGATAGAATGATCATCAAGAAGTCTAGGAATAGTCCTGAAACGAGAAAAGGACATTCCCTCAGAGAGAGAGCAAGTTTTTGTTGTTGCTAGGTGGCATCAGGTCTGCCCCCTCCCATAGTGACCCATTACACAACAGAACAAATCACTGCCTGGTCCTGCACCACCCTGTCAATTGCTCCTAGGCCTGAGCCCTTTGATGCAACTACTGTGTCAGTTCATCTTGAGGGCTTTCAACTTTTTCACCACACCTACACTTCACCAAACATGCTGTCCTTCTCTATGGACTGGTGTCTCCTGATAAGATGTCCAAAATCTGTAAGACAAAATGTTGCCATCCTTGTCTCTAAAGAGTGCTCTAGTTCTACTTCTTCCAAGACAGATCATTGTGTCATTTTAGCAGTCCATGGTACATTTCGGTGTTGTTCTCCAGCACCTCAATACAAATGTGTCTATTCTTTATGGCCTTCCTTATTCAACTTTACATGCATATGTTGCTATGGAGAACCATAGCTTGGGTCACATCGTTGTTGTTCCATACTCTAAAGGGGTAATACTAAAAACAAAACAATACTTGACCTATGTCTACCATGGGTGAAGGCGGAAGAGTTTTGATTAGGGTGGCCAGGAGTAAATTTTAAAGATGGTGGAACATTTTGGAGAGGGACAACTCTCATGATTGTATGGCATGATGAGTTTACTTGATGGAACTGAATTATACATGTAGAAGTTGTTGAACTGGTGAATGTTTTATTTTGTATAATTTTGTCAAAAGGATAAAAAAAGCCATACTGAAAACATTAGACAAAAACAAGGATATACCGGTTCATGAAATACCAATTGAAATTATTCTAACAAACTTATGAAGTTATGGGGAACTTACTCATCTGTTGTAGGAAATTTGGAAGACAGTTACTTGGCCAACTGATTGGAAGAGATTCATATTTGTACACATTCCAAAGAAAGGCGACCCAAGAACCGACTCAACTCAACTCATGGCCGTCAAATCAATGCTGAGTCATAGCAGGCTATAGGAAAGAATATAAGAGACTGTAACTCCTTATAGAAGTCCAAAACCCCACAGAATGCTTAAATTACACAACAGTAACACTGATCTGATATGAAAATGACATTTTGGTGAAGATCATCCAACAATGTTTGTAGCAGGAGTACATTCACAGGGAGCTGCCGGAGGTTCAGGCTGGATTCAGAAGAATATGTGAAATGAAGGATATTATTGCTGATGTGAGATAGATCTTCTGTGAAAGCAGAGGATACCAGGAAAATGTACATGAATGCTGTATTGATCGTGCAAAGTGGATTGTAGCAAACTATAGACAGCCTTGAGAACAATGGGAATTATAGAGTACTTCATTGTGTTCATGGGGCACTTTTATATGGATCAAGAAGCAGTTGTGTTCACAGAAAAAGAGAATATGGTTGCTGTAAGATGCCATTGGGTCTGAGCTCAACAGAATGAAACACTGCGCACTCCTGCATCCTCCTCACAAATTTTCCTGCTTGGGAGCCCATTGTTGCAGCAACAGTGTCAATCTATCCCTGTGTGGGCCTTGCCTTCCATCACTGGCCCTCTATTGTCCCAGAACAATATGCCCTTCTCCAGGATCTGACCTCTCCAGACACATGTTTAAATTACATAAACAGTCTCACTGTCCTCGCCTTGCTGCACCGCTTCCAAAATAGATAGGTTTGTCATGTTAGCAGTCGATGGTACTTTCAATATTCTTCTCCAGCACCACGATCCACATGCGTGGATTCTTTTTGGGTGTTTCTCATTCAAATATCCTACTTTATAAGCAATGAAAAACACCATGGTTTGTGTCAGGCACACCTTAGTCCCCCAAAAACATGCTGCTTTTTGATATTCTAAAGATAGTGGGGAGGAGATGAGTCATTCAGGGTTCAGTGTAGCAATAATGAAACTCACAACCTTCCTCTAGTTCTTAAATGCTTCCTCGCCCCAATTATCATGATCCCACTTCTACCTTGCAATCCTGATTAGACCAGAGGATGCACAGCGGTACAGAGGAGAACTGAAAACACAGGGAATCTAGGACAGATGAACCCCTCAAGAGCAGCGGTGAGAGTGGCGATACCAGGAGGGAAGGGGGGATAGTAAGGGGCAACCTATCCCAATGATCTATATATAACCTCCTCTCTTGGGGATGGGCAACAGTAAAGTGGGTGAAGGGAGACACCAGGAAGTGTAAGATAAGATAAAATAATAATTTATAAATTATTAAGGGTTCATGAGGGAGGGGGGAGCAGGGAGAGAGGGGAAGGGGAAAAAGGAAAATGAGGAGCTGATTCCAGGAACACAAACAGAAAGTGAATTTTGAGATTAATGAGGGCAACGAATGTATAAGTGTGCTTTACACAATTGATGTATGTATGGATTGTGATAAAGGTTGTATGAGCCGAATTAAAATTATTTTAAAAAGATATTCTCAAGATGTCCTCTGCAGCAGCTCTACCCAATGCAATGTGTCTTTTGATCTCTTGACTGATGCTTCCCTGAGCATTGGAATCAAGCAATACATGAGAATTTTAGTATTATTTTTGTGAGTTGTAATCCATACAGAAGGCGGAAATCCTTGATCTTTATCAGCAAGATCTTCAAGTCTTCTGGTCTTTGAGCAAACAAGGCACTGTCGCCTGCATATCACATGTTGTTCCCTGTCAATGTGCTGCTCCAACCATTGTTGGATGACCTTTAACAAAACTTTCCTTGCATGTGATTTCAATGTTATGGTTCTGTATATTTTTAGCATTTGTTTGGTTCAATTTTCTTTGCAATGGGTATAAATATGGATCCTTTCCAGTCAGTTAGCAAGTAACTGCCTCCCAAATTTTCTAGTATAGACCAGTGAGTGCTACCAGTGCTTCATAAGCTTGTTGAAACATTTCAGTTGATATTATATCAATCCATGCAGCCTTGTTTTTGACTAATACTTTCAATGCAACTTGAACTTCTTCCTTCAGAAGTCCCATTGGTCCTTGCTCATTTGATAACTTCTGAAATGGTGCAATGTTGACTAGTTCTTTTGGGGACAGTAGCTCTGTGCATTCGTTCCTCTTTCTTTAAAGTTTCTTGCATCATTCAATATTTTGTCCATGACATTTTGCTAGAATGTAACTGAAGGAGGCTTGAATTCTTGAGTTATTTCAGTTTTATATAGTCTAAGCATGTTCTTCCCTTCTAATATTCTATTCCCTTTTGATTCTCTAATTATAATTAAATTTATTTATTTCTTTTCTTTAGTTCTTTTTAATTTAAGGTATGCTGATTGGCAGATAATTGTGAACCTTCAAGAACTGGACCTGGCCACGGAAGATAAGATATTTACCACTTATAATTTAAACTCTCTAAATATTAATACTAATTCTAAATTCAAAATATGAAATTAGTTTTTATAATTTCATTCTAAATACTAATTATGAATACTAAATATTAAACACTAGTTCAGGTTCTAATTTCTTCTTTCCAAATCAGATAATAGGCTTTTCTAATTCTAATTAATTCTAAATTTATTATAATATTTGGCTTAGTATGCTAGAGTTTCCCTTTTAATTTTTTTATTTGGTTTTTGAGTTCATAATTTCTTCTATTTGCTTTAGCTACTCTACAATTAAGAGTAAGCTTCAGAGTCTCTTGGACATCCAGTTTGATCTTTTCTTTCTTTCCTGTCTCTTAGGGACTTTTTAATTTCTTCACAACAACTTCATAACTAATCTTGACTTATGTCATTAGTTTTTAATGAAGCAAATCTGTTCTTGAGCTGTCTAAAACATTCCGATGGACTAGAGTACAGGTTTTATTTGGGTTTCGTGGTTTTATTTTCATTTTCTTCAGTTTCAACATGAACTTAGATATGAGTAATTAATGCGCTTTCCTCTAGTCAGCCCCTCGGCTGGTCCTACCTGCTGATATTAAGTTTCTTCAACATTTCTTCCCCCAGATGTAGTCAATTTAATTTTTGGGTATTCTACCTGGAGAAATCTATGTGTGTTGCTGATAAAAAGGCATTTCCTAATAATAAGCCATGGGTTTTGCAAAAATTCTATCACAGTCTCTCCTGAATTGTTTTTATCATCAATACCAGATTTTCTAAGTACTCTTTCTTCTTTGTTGTTTCTAACTTTTGCATTTCAATTGCCACTAATTACAAATGTGTCTTGATCATATGTTGGATCAATTGTTGACTGAAGAATATGGTGGGATTCTTCAATTTCTTCCTCACTAGCTTTTTTGGTTGGGTTATCCATTTGAATAATAATTATATTAATTGGATTTCAGGGAAGGTGGATAAATGTAATCCTATTATTGGCAGTATTATACTTCATGATGGATTTTCAATGTCCTTTTTGACAATGAAGACCACATACTTATTCTTGATGTTTTTATTCCCAATACAAAATCATATGATTTTCTGCTTCAGAATGGTCAATGTTAGTTCATTTCAATTCACTAATGCCTGTTGCTGTTAGGTGCCATAGAGGTGGTTCCAACTCAAACTGACCTGATGCACAGTAGAACGATGCTTTGCATAGTCCTTCACCACCCTCACAATTGTTCTGTGACTGAGCCCACGGGTGCAGTCACTGTGTCAGTCCCTCTCATGGAGGGTCTCCCTCTTTTTTTGCTGCCTCCCTACTTTGTCAAACTTGACATCTTCTCCAGGGACTGGTCTCTACTAAAACTAGGGGCACCAATGCCTAGGATATTTATGTTTTATTAGATCCATTTCAATTTTGACCACTTCTAATTTTCCTAGATTCATACTTGCACATTACAAGTTCTGATCATTAGCAGATTTGTGTACTCGTTTCTCTTTATGATGAGTAGTACCCCATCAGCAAATTAAAATCCCAATGGTTCTACTCCCAAAGTCTTTTTTTTTAAACAATTTATTAGGGGCTCATACAACTCTTATCACAGTTCATACATATACATACATCAATTGTATAAAGCACATCCATACATTCCCTGCCCCAATCATTCTCAAAGCATTTGCTCTCCACTTAAGCCCCTTGCATCAGGTCCTCTTTTTTTCCCCCCCTCCCTCCCCATTCCCCCCTCCCTCATGTGCCCTTGGTGATTTATACATCGTTATTTTGTCATATCTTGCCCTATCCAGAGTCTCCCTTCCCCCCCCTTCTCTGCTGTCCCTCTCTCAGGGAAGAGGTCACATGTGGATCCTGCTCAGCCTCACTCTGAGAAATCAAACCTCCCTTTGTCAAGTCCCACTTTCGAGTGCCCTCTCACCTGAGGATGCTATCCCTTGGCAGATAATTCCAACAATGTTCTTTTTCCACCCATTGTTCTCCTCTCAGTATCCGCCAATATTTTGAAAACATGCATAAGGCTTTCAGTGGTTCCTTCTTCTAAACTAGGGAACCCGGTCCTTCTTTGTCTGTTCCTTGTCAAGCCTCACGAAACTTGTTCACCTTGCATGACCCTGTAGGCCTTTGAAATTCCACAGAAAGCTTCAAACATCACAGCTACGTACAAGCCACCACAATGCGACAAACTGGGGATAGTGCATGGTTTAAAATCAATAAAGGTGTGTATTAGAGTTACATCCTCTTATCAAACTTATTAAATCTTCATGCTGAGAAAATCATCAAAGAAGGTAGCTTATATGGAAACAAATGTGGCATCAAGATTGGAGGAAAGTTTAACAACCCATCAAAGGCAGATGGCACAAACTTGCTTCCTGAAAGTGAGTAGGTTATGAAGCATTTACAGATGAAGAACAAGGATTATGGTCTTCAATACTGATTACAAACCAATGTAAAGAAACCAAAATCCTCACAACTGGATAAGTAGGTAACAACCTGCTAAATGGTGAAAAAGCTTGAAGTTGTCACACATTTTGCCTTGCTGGGATCCACAATCAATGCTCATAGAAGGATCTGCCAAGTAATCCACAGACACATTGCCTTAGTTGGTGTACCAGACCTCTTTAGAGTATTGAAAAGAAAGGATGTTGCTTTAATGACTAAGGTGAACCTGGCCCAGGCCACGATATTTTCAACTGGCTCATATGCATGTGAAAATTTGACACTGAATTAGGAAAACCAAAGAAAAATGGATATGGTTTTCCCCGTATAGATCTTTTGTTATTTTAGTCAGGTATATCCCCCAGATATTTCTATGTGTGTTTGGCTACTGTGAAGGGTACCACCTTTTTGATCTCCTCTTCTGTGGTCCTATTCGATGTGTATAACAGTCTGATAGACATCTGTTTGTTGATCTTGTATCCTGCCACTCTGCCAAACTCCTCTATTGCTTCCAGTACTCCCCTTGTGGAACTTTTGGTATTTTCCATATATAAAATCATATCATCTACAAATAACAATAGTTTCACCTCCTCCTTCACAGATGAATACCTTTGATGTCTCTTCTTTGCCTTATGTTGTTAGCTTAAACCTCCAGCGTAATATTAAATAAGAGTGGGGACAAGGGGCATCCTTGTCTGGTCCCCATTTTCAGTGGGATTGTGTTAGTCTTTTCTCCATTGACTACCACATTGGCTGTTGGTTTTTCATGTGTAGCTTGTATTGTCTTGAGGAACTTTCCTTCCGTTCGTTCCTCTCTTCTCAAGTGTCTTAAACAGGAATTGATGTTGATGTTGTTGAATGCTTTTTGTGCATCTATCGATATTATCATGTGATTCTTAAAGTTTTTCATGTCAATGGGACGAATAACACTAATGGTCTTTCATATGTTGAACCATCCCTGCATCCCTGGTATGAATCCAACTTGGTCATGGAGAATTATTTGTTTTATATACTTTTCCTATTCTGTTGCCTAGTATTTTGTTAAGGATTTCTGCATTGATATTCAATAGGGATATTAGTCTGTAATTCGCGATTCTTGTGCTATCATTTCCCGGTTTTGGTATCAGAGTTATACTAGCTTCATAGAAGGAATTCAGGAGTTTGCCATCTTTTTCTATGTTCTGGAAGAGCTTGTGTAGGATTGGTGTTAGTTCTTCCCTAAATGCTTGGTAGAATTCTCCAGTGAAGCCATCTGGTCCTGGGGATTTTTTTGTTGGTAATCCCTTTGATAATCTTTTCTATTTCTTCTATTGCTATGGGTCTGTTGAGATTCTTGACATCCACCAAGGAAAGTTCAGGGAGGGATTGTTTTTCCAAGAATTTGTCCATGTCTTCCATATTGTTGAATTCATTGGGGTACAATACTTCGTAGTACTGTGTAACTATCCTTTTGATTTCATTAGGGTCTGTTGTAATGACCCCTCTTTCATCCCTTATTCATGCCATTGAAATTTGTTCCCTCCTGTCTTTGGTTAGGTTTGTCAGTGGTCTATCGATAATGTTTATCCTTTCAAAGAACCAACTTTTAGCAGGATTAATTGTTTCCATAGTTTTCTTATATTCCCTCTCCTGAATCTCAGCCCTGATTTTAATAATTTCTTTTCTTTTGCTATTAGTAGGATTTTCCTGCTGACTCTGCTCTAGTTGTTGTAAATTTTGAGCCAGCATATCAATCATGAGTCTCTCTTCCTTTCTCAGGTGTGCATGTATTACTATGAAACTTCCTCTAATGACTACCTTTGCTGTGTCCCATAAGTTTTTTTACATCGTGTGCTCATTCTCATTGGTTTCTAGAAATTTCCTAATTTCATCTCTGATCTGTGCCAGTATACACTCCTTTTGAAGTAGAGAGTTATTCATCCTCCAATTGTTTGCTCTTACAAGAAACCAAGAGCAACTTCAACAAATGGAAGAATATCTCATGCTTGTGGATTGGAAGACTCAATATAGTCTAGCTGTCAGTTTTGCCAAAGGCATTATATAAGTTTAATGCCATCCCGATACAATTACCCTCATCTTTCTTCAAAAAAATGGAAAAACTGATTACCAATTTCATATGAAGAGGGAAGAAGCCCAGAATTAGCATAGAACCCCTCAAGCAGAAGGACACAGTAGGAGGGCTTGCTTTACCTGACTTTAGCACATACTATACAGCCACAGTTGTCAAAACCTTATTGGTATTGGTACAATGACAGATACTCAGACCACTGGAAAAGAACTGAAAACCCAGAAATAAAATCATCAGCAAACAGACAACTGATCTTTGATAATGGCCCAAGAAATATCAAATGGGAAGCAGATACCCTCTTTAACAAGTGGTGCTGGAAAAAGAAATGGATATTTACCTGCAAAAAAATGAAGCAAGACCCTTATCTCACTTCATGCACAAGAATAAACTCAAGGTGTTTCGAAGACCTTGAAGTTAAACCCCAAACCATTAGGGTCATCAATGAGGGAATTGGCACCAACTTGAGAACTTTGGCGCAGGGAATACACAGGCTATCAGAAATAGGGAAGGACACACACACAGAGGAGGCACAAATTGACAAATGGGATATACTGAAGATAAAACACTTGTGTACATCAAACGAATTCACCAAGAGAGTAATAAGAGAGTCCACGGACTGGAAATCATCTTTTTCAATGACATATCAGACAAAGGCCTTATTACTAAAATCTACAATACTCTACTAGCTTTCAAAAAGAAAAAAAAAACTAATTGTCCACTTGAGAGGTGGGCAAAGGACTTGAACAGAAGTTTCTCAGGGGCAGAAATCCGAATGGCCAACAAACATATGAGAAAATGTTTCCAATCTTTAGCCATAAGAGAAATGCAAATTAAAACAACAATGAGGTACTACCTAACACTCTCAAAGGTAACCCAATTCAAAAAATCAGAAAGCAACAAGTGTTGGAAGGGCTGTGGGGAGACAGGAACTCTCATCCACTGCTGGTGGACTTGTAAGTATGTACAACCACTATGGAAGTTCATCTGGTGATATCTAAAACAGATGGAAATAGAGTTACCATATGACCCAGCAATCCCCCTACTGGACATATACACAGAAGAGGCAAGAAACAAACCAAGGCGAGACACCTGTGCTCCAATGTTCATTGCTGTACAGTTCACAATTGCAAGGAGTTGGAAGCAACCCAAATTTCCATTAACTGACAATTGGATTAGAAAACTGTGATATATACATGCAATGGAGTACTACACATCACTAAAAAGCAGTGATGAACGAATGAAGCACATCATGGCATGGGAAGAACTTGAGGAAATCATGCTAAGCGAAGTAAGTCTGGCGCAAAAGAACAAGTCCAACATGAGTCTGCTGATGTAAGCAATTTTTTAAAATGCAAAAGGGGCATAGGGGAAAAGCTACTGTATACAAACATTCTTGGGGTGAGGACCATGTAGTATGGCAGGGACCAGATCAAATGCAGGGATGCACATGTTCGGCAACTGGGGTGGAGATGGATAAAGGAAAAAATACCCAAGGGGAGGGTATTGTTTATATCTCCACATGGAAAGAGCGACCAGATTCAACACAGTGCCACAAGATGTGAATGCAACATTCCGGCGTGGAGTAGGGAGTCAGTGGAGAGGTCTGGGGAGCTGGCCCCAGTACCAAATATTAAGTGGACACCTGCCCCTCCCCCAGAAGAATTTATTTCAAAAGACAGCATTGAATCTGCAGCTCCGAGGGACATATCTGATTGGAGCACACAGGAGCAGATGAATGGGAAGTGGAGCACATCCTGGCCCACTAGGCCTTGAGGATGATGACTCTGATGACTCCAAATGCAGATGCCCGTCCACAGAGAGAACCACATGGCCAGCCCCACTATGAGACATGAAACCCCTCACTGATCCATGGCCCTGTGGGGGACAGCACCAGAGACACAGTATGGGAATTGTGCCCGACTTGATTCCACCACACCGAGGCAAAACACTGGGGGAGTGCAGCAGAACAGCAAGGGAATGGAGCAGCAAGGTCCCCAGGGAATCCTGAAGGTGGACTTTGGGGGCAGGACGTTGTGCCCCAACAGACAGTACTGGAAAACATTCCTAAAGGCCAACAATGATCCTTGAACTAACTACAAGCTTTTTTTCTTGTGTTTTGTTTTGTTCTTTGTCAGTGGTTTGCTGTTGTTGTTTTGTTATATATTATTGCTTGGTTTTGGTCTGTCTTGTTTGTGTGCATGTTATTTTCTCTGTAGGTCTGTCTAAATAAGATAGGCTGGATGAAAAATCTGGAGGAGAAAACAACAGGACCAACAGTTCAAGGGGAGACATGGGGTAGGGAGCGGTGGGGGGAAAAAGTGGTGTTAACAAGCCGAGGGACAAGGGAACAACAAGTGATCCAAATTGGTGGTGATGTGGGTATGGGAGAGCCTGATAGGGCATGATCAAGGGCAAGGTAATGAAGAGGTATTGCTGAAACCCAAGTGGAGACGGAGCATGATAGTGGGACAGGATGAAAGTCATGAGAAATAGAGGAAAGAGCGGGGAGGCAAAAGGCATCTATAGGTCTAGATAAAGACATGTACATATGCAAATATATTTATATATGAGGATGGGGAAATTAATCTATGTGCCTATATTTATAGGTTTAGTATTAAGGTAGCAGAAGGACATTGGACCTCCACTGAAGTATTCCCTCAATGCAAGAATACTTTCTTCTATTAAATTGGCATTCTGTGATGCTCACCCTCCTGACACAACCACTGGAGACAAAGCGGGTTAATAAGCAAATGTGGTGAAGAAAGTTGATGGTGCCCGGCTATCAAAATATATAGCGCCTGGGGTCTTAAAAGCTTGAAGATAAGCAAGCGGCCATCTAGCTCAGAAGCAACAAAGCCCACATAGAAGAACACACCAGCCTGTGTGATCACGAGGTGCCGAAGGGATCAGTTATCAGGCATCAAAGAAAGAAAAATCATATCATGTGTGCTTACCTCCATGATAGGGCCACTGAAGATAAATGGGTATATAAGCAAATATGGCGAAAAAAGAGGATTGTTCCCGGCTATCAAAAGATATAGCTTCTGGGGTCTTAAAAGTATGAAGGTAAAAAAGCGGCCATCTAGTTCAGAAGCAACAAAGCCCACATGGAAGAAGCACACCAGCCTGTGCGATCACGAGGTATCGAAGGGGTCAGGTATAAGGCAACATCAGAACAAAAAAATCTTATCATAGTGAATGAAGGGGGGAGTGCAGAGTGGAGACCCAAAGCCCATTTTTTTGGCCACTGGAGATCCCCTTGCAGAGGGATCTAGGGGAGGAGACGAGACAGTCAAGGTGCGCTGTAGCACTGATGAAAATTACAATTTTCCTCTAGTTCCTAATTGCTTCCTTGTCCCCCCACTACCATGATCTGAATTCTACTTTTCAAGTCTCATTAGACCAGAGGATGTACACTGGTACAGATAGGAACTGGAAACACAGGGAATCTAGGGTGGGTGATACCTTCAGGACCAGTGGTGTGAGTGGCGATACTGGGAGGGTAGAGGGAGAGTGGGTTGGAAAAAGGGAACCAATTACATGGATCTACATGTGACCTCCTCCCTGGGGGACAGACAACAGAAAAGTGGGTGAAGGGAGACTTTGGACAGGGCAAGATATGACAGAATAATAATTTAAAAATTATCAAGGGCTCATGAGGGAGGAGGGAGTGGGGATGGAGGTGAAAAATGAGGACCTGATGCCAAGGGCTTAAGTAGAGAGCAACTATTTTGTGAATGATAAGGGCAACGAATATACAGATGTGCTTTACACAATTGATGTGTGTATGGATTGTGATAAGAGTTGTATGAGCCCCTAATAAAATGATTAAAACAAACAAAGAAAAAAGAAACTTTACTGGAAACTTTATGAGGGGTATATGATCAGCTATTATATGGTAGCAATTACCTGAGAGATAAAACTGATGGATCCTATAATGTTTTAAATTTGCTGGCTAAGACTTCTTGAAATTTCAAATGATTGCCTTTATCAGATTTTTAAAACCCTAAAATTAAAATAATTATTATTTATCATAAATAAATTTAATAAGAAAACGATAATCAAACATCTTTTGTCTAACTTTAAAACAGAGGATATTTTAGGACACAAATGTCACCTGAAATATTATATTTGTAATTTTGTATTCAGACTTCATGTGGTGACAATCTTAGACATTGAGCTATATGAATAAATTTTTAAAATAAAGAAAAATTGATGTGTTTGAATTGTGTTGATGAAGAGTATTGAAAATACCATGGACAGCTAAAACGACAATCAATCTCTCTATGACAGTGGTTCTCAACCTTCCTAGTGCCACGACCCTTTAATACAATTCCTCATGTTGTGGTGACCCCTAACCATAAAATTATTTTCGTTACTTTTGTATAACTGTAATTTTGCGACTGTTATGTAATGTAAATATCTGATATGCAGGATATATTTTTATTGTTACAAATTGAACATAATTAAAGCATAGTGATTAATAGAAAACTATATGTAATTATACATTGTGAAATATTTATTTCTAATTAAAATAAATGAAATTTTGTCTTGAAGCATGGTGTGGCATGGATAACAGTCTGAATATAACAACAGTAAACTACACTGTGGCATTTTATGACACTACGCATAAAAAGCCAACATTAGTGCAAAGGTTGAGATATGGGTTTTCCGATGGTCTTAGGAGACCCCTGTGAGAGTCCTTCAACCCCCAAAGGGGTTGTGACCCACAGGTGAGAAGTATGGCCAGAGTGTTCTTTACAGGCAAGGAAAGCAAAACTTCATCTTACCTACTTTGGATATATTGTCAGGAGAGGCCAGTCCCTGGAAACAACACTGTGCTTGGTGAACTATAGGGAAAGCAAAAAAGTAGTTCCTCTGGGAGATAGATGGACACAGTGCTTGAACAATGGGCTCAAGCGTAGAACAACTGTGGGCACGGCACAGGACTAGGCAGTGTTCAGTTCTTCTGAGGATGCTGTGAGCTTCTATGGGCAGGAATGGTCCTGATGGCACCGGACAACAATGGCCACAATTAGTCTTAATGAGATCTCGTCTTTCTCAGCGTCTATGTTTCAACTACGGACCATGACAAAAAGAGGATCTTATGGTCAGTGTTTCAATCACTGACCGTGACAAGGATGGGATGCTATGAAGACAATGTTGTGAATACTGGTTGTAAGGAGGTCCTTGGAGTTAATCTTTGTGTCATGGTCAATAAATTCAGTGATAAGCACTTCTTTCATATACTACATTTTAATAAGTCCAAGGAGCTCAATTGAGCACAGTCCTAATTTGTTGTAGTTAAATGGAATAAAACTATTACTTTCAATACAACGATGCAAAATGTGTTCATTGATTCAGAAGCCATTTATTATTCTTTCTCAATGTTACACCAGCAGACAGCAAAACTGTCAGTGTTTTTTCTAGTGATGAGAGACAATGAACGAAATACATGAATTTTTAATTATCTGGGAAAATTCCTGGGAAGCCTCCATTGGAACACAGACAAGGAAAGCTCGAGCCACATGAGATTCTAGAAGGAAGAAACAGGGGACATTGGGGCATCAGAATTTGAGGAATAACTAGAATATGAGGTTGTCTACTCCCGTAATGGTTTACAGTCTACCTTGTGAACACTGAGGACAACTCTAGCCTGTCTTCTAGGGTCATTAAGAGTTAGAATTCACTCAATGTCAGGAAGAGCTGGGATGAGGTAAGAAAATAGGAAGTTAGAAAAAGATGAGATCAAAGAAGTAGCCAGCGCTCGTTTTCATAGGGTATTAAAAAACAAACATAAAGTACGCAAACAAGAAAAAACCTACACCTGTGATCATTGAGTAGAGTTTGATTCATGGTGACATCTCATGTTACAAAGTAAACATTTTCAATATATTTTTTTAGCTCTAATCATTACAGATCATTTTTTTAGCTCTAATCATTTTTTAGCTCTAATCATTACAGATGCAGCTATGTCACCAGGTCTCCCATCCAACAGGGTGGATTAGAACTTCCAACCTTTAGGTTAGTAGATTATTACCAATTAGGGACTTACTGTGAAAACTTCTGTAATGCATTTGAATTTTACTATGAAGGAAATAGTAACTTTGCCATACTAAGTATGGTCACGGACTGCTTGACACTGTTTCCTTTGAAAGTAGGGTATATGTCTTTTTCCATTTTTCAGGGGTCTTATAAAATTCTAAGAAATATGGAATTGAAACATATTGGAATTTTCCCACAAACCTTATGAAACCCCCTTCAGATGTGCATAAATGTCATTATAGATTTAGAATAGAATTTATTGTAGGATTCAGAGTGAAATTATGATTTAAAAGAACTTTTAACCAGTGTTCTCTGTGTTAAGAACATTCCACAAGGGACATAGTAACAGTTGAGAAACCAATTGGAGGTTGTTAAAATAATTTGGGTGTGATATTAGATCAGTTAGAACCTTAGTGGAAAATATCAAAGTAGTAAGATGTAGTAAAATTCTGAAAAGATTGTTCAGATAAAACCAAAACACTTTGCTAATGAATTGAATGCAGGAGATGAAAGAAAAATAAAGCTAAAGAATGATCCCAAATGTAGTTTATAAATTCAGATTTAGGTTTTAGGAATAGCAAAAATTATTGGATATTTTGGAGAATGTAATCAATATCGCCAAATTACATAGTTAGAAAATGTTGCAGGGGTGCAGTCTGTTATGTACATTTTCAAAAAAAAGAAAAAAGGAGAGAGAAGAGATTTTGGTTTGGGGAATTTTTTTTGCAATTAGTATACCTATGGAATTTTCAAGTAAAAATGTATTACATGTCAGTGGAATTACATCAGAATTTCAGGCAAAACAAATTATCAATATTTTATTCATTGGTTTGTTGGGAGAAATCACCAAGTAAGAGACATAAGTAAAGAAGAAAAAATGTCAAGTATATAAGTGGGGGATTTAAGGGACAACGTGAATAAAAGCAGATAGAGGGATTTAAGGTCAAAAGCTGCTAAGGAGTCACGTTAGATGAGGAATAAGGAATGAGAAACTGATCTTTGGACTTAAAAATAGGAAAGTCATGGTGACCATCATAAAGTAAATTCAATGGAGTGGTAAAGGCAAACAACCACTTTTAAAGGGGGCTCAAAATAACTTGTAAATGAGGAGTTATTTCAAAGAATTTTGCTGTTATGATGGAAACAGAAAAAAAATCCATTGTAGTTGTAGAACTGGGATTAACGGGAATCGAGAGTTTTGTTTATTGTTGTTTTGAAACGGGGTAAACTATAGCATATCTGAAGGCTACCTGGAATGATGCAATAGAAAGAAAAAATATCGCATGGAAGCTGGAAGAATTGGCTGGATCAATTTAAACTTCTCAAAAGTCAAAGTCCTATCAGAATTTGCTTAGCTCTAATGGTGAGGCTAATTCCCGTTTCTCAGTGAAATAGGAAGCTCGGCTCCCAGCAGAAAGCAGAATGAAAGCGAGAAAAGAGGATAGCAATGGAAAGAGAAAGCATACAATAGAGTTTTATTTTTATATTTTTAGCAGAGACTCCAAAAAAGTCTCCAAAGCAACTGCGAGAAGTCAATTCTGAGTCATATCCACTCCATCAGACGGAATAAAACTGCCTCTGTGGGTTTCTGAGGCTGTATATCTTTATGGGGACACACAGCCCCACCGTTTTCCCTCTGAGTGGCTAGTGGGGTTGAGCTTCTGGCCTTGACGTTAGTTTAGTGTGCTGCCTGCTAAGCCATCAAGGCCCTTTGGAGGAAAAAGGAAGACTAATTGGAATAAGGAAATGCGGTCTGATTTCTGGTCGGCACTAAGGGCCAACTGGCGGTCAGTGATCAGGGATTCAAAGTGAGACCAGCCAGCAGCCACACTGATCTGCTTGGGCACAGATGCGAAGTGGAATTTAACTGGGGCTGGCACTGTAAATTGAGTGGGATCAAACAAGAAAGTGGGGGAGAGTTAAAACTGTGTACAAGGGAGAGATTATAATGATTGCCCATGAAAGTGAAGCTGGGAGTTTACTAGTATTGTGTCATAGCATTTAAAAACAAAACAAAATAACGTTTCATTACGGTAATAAAGCTGGAAATATGGGGTCTATTAAGAGCTCTCCTGGCTGGAATATTTTAATTCAACAAGATTCTCAGCTTCATTTTATCAGCGTACCTGCACTGTGGGTGATGATGGATTGTGGACAGAGAGCTTCTGGGAACCATTTTGATACAAAGACAGAGAAGGTTGCTTTTTGACAGTGGTCACAAAGACGCGATCTTTGCAATTCTTTTGTCCTCGTTAAAGAGGCATGTTCATGGCTGGAATTTGGCATCTACTTAGCATGCAGAGTGAGCTGAGACTTTTATGGAAAAGATAAACAACATTCTCCTTTCTTTTATTGCTCTTTATAGGCTACCCTGGGTTTTTGTCAAGTACTTAATAAAGACAAGAAGAACTTGTTCTAAATTGTTGTAACAAGGAGAGGACAGGAATTTTGTTACCAAGAACTTCAAGAAGTACAAATAAATGTGAATTCTACAAGATGCTCCCTTCTCAAATGAGCCTGCTTCTACTTCATTTTGAAGCAGGAGTCTTCCTGGAATCTCCATAATGTAATTGCCTCCCTATTCATCACCTCTAACTTCTTAATAGAGGTATATTACATTTTCTTCTTATACATCTCTAATCTGATCAGAGTCGATTTTTAAAAGATTAATCTTTTCAGGCAGGAATATTCATCATTCTTCAACTTCAACTGCAATTGCACTTTTACTTTCAAATTCACCTAGTAGAGGGAAAAACTAGAAACAAACACGAAGACCATCACCTACAAAATGCCATTCCCAAGCTTGTCAGTACCATGCTAGGCATTTTGCAGTGGTGATTCATTTACCTTAAGAACACTGTGATGCATATCTCACACAGTCTAGCTATTAGGCTTAATCCACTTCCCTATGCAAGTTGAGTTTCAGTGGGCATGTTTCCCCAAACGTTGATATTCATGAAATAAACAGTTGCTGTGGGTTTCTATGAAACTGAAACATGTCTTTTTCATTTCTGAATCTGGCTTTCAATTTAAATTGTATGCTCAAACTGTTTCTGTGTAATCCTTCTTAAATTGCATCATGGCAATTTTCAAGCTTTGCTATTCTCTTTGAAGGTCCAATTTCCCTCCTGTAGATGTAAATTTAACTTGAAATCCGGGCTGAACCCTGTTTCCACCTACATGCCTTCTAACAAAATGTTGAAAGTGTGTCATATGACACCTAGCTGACAATGTTCCACTCTTTAGTTCCTCCAACAAATAACAAGCTTGGGGATACTTCAGTCTCAAATTACACAACTTAAATTCTGTGGACAAATCCATTTTTAGCCCCCACAACACCCACCCACCCACACACACACTCACTCCTTTTAAATATTTTCTTTTCAATTTAAACAAATTTTGGAATAAACCTTAGATACTCTTGAGTTCAACCACATTAATTATTTTAAATAAGTTGGAACTTTTTAAGACTGCTGAAGCTTATAAAACTAATTTGGGGACAAGCAACCCTTCACCCATCTCCACAATTTTCGTTCAGTATCCTTTCAGGTACATACCAGAATGAGTGAAGAACTACATCACTCATGTCTGTGCATTTGGGACTCAAGTTGCTTTGGTAGATTTTAAGATTTCACCAATAGCTAAGCTTTTAGATACTTCTAATTTATGTGATGCTGATTTCATTTTAGGGAAACCCATGCTACATTTCTGCTAGACATTCCTAGAAATTTCTGTTGGCCACAACTGCTGGAATGGGGATGGCAGCTGGAAGACTATTAGGAGAAAGGATTAAGAAGCTGCTCAGGAATTTCTATGCACAGGGAACTTTTCTACCACCCAGTTGTCAGTTTTTGCACAACAGGCTTATGTCACCTTGATACTGAAAGAGACAGTTCCATGAATATGACTCTTCTAAGTCAAAAGATTCTCAAGCTACACAGTGGTCACAGCAGTAGATTCTAACATGCCATGAAGTATGAAAGAAATGTTCACCAGGAGATCGGGGTGCTTGGGGTGATATGGGGAAGGAGAGCAGCATTAATATGAAACAACAGGAACAGGAAACTGCCATCAGGATTTTTGTAGTGTTTGTTAAGCACTAGCATAATGGCCTTAAGTGTGACTCAAGGCCACTCATTGCTATGGAGTCACTTCTGGCTCATAGGACCTATATGGCCGAGTAGAACTGTGCTTGTGTACTGAGAATTGAAAGCCTCATCTTTCTCCCAAGGCTGGTGGTTTCACACTGTTGACCTTGCAGTTAGCAGGTCAATGTTTAACCTACTCCTCCAGCAGGGTTCCTGGCCTGCACTATCTTCACAATGGGTGTGGGGTTCCTTGTGGCAGCCACGGTGTCAATGCATCTCTTTT
This sequence comes from Tenrec ecaudatus, assembly GCF_050624435.1. Taxonomy (NCBI): domain Eukaryota; kingdom Metazoa; phylum Chordata; class Mammalia; order Afrosoricida; family Tenrecidae; genus Tenrec; species Tenrec ecaudatus. Next base: position 204,274,667 of record NC_134532.1, read on the forward strand.
AGGGACTTTTCTTTTTGACTGACCCTTCAGTTTACCCAATGACCAAAGACTTCTCTAAGGACAGAGCTCTCCTGATAACCTACCCAAAATAAGTCACATGAAGTCTTACTATCCTTGCTTCGAAAGAGTGTTATGGCTGCATTTTCTCATTTAATCTGTTTTCACAATATTGATCATTAGTGGCATATTCGATATAATTTCCCAATACCATGACTCAAATCCATCGATTCTTCTTTAGAATTCGTCCTTCTGCTTCTTCTTCCAGGTTGTGCATTCATATGAGCCAATTAAAATGGCTGTGGTTTGAATCAGGCTCACCTCAGAACAGCATCTTTGCATCTGAAAGCTTTGAAAAGATATTTTGTGATACATTCACCCAATTCAATAAACCATTTGCTTTCTCAGCTGCTACTTCCAGGGGCATTGATTATGGATCCAAGTAAGATGTAACCCTTGGTAGGTTGAGCCATTTCTCAATATATTATGATGTGGCTTTACTGGTTCAGTTGTGAAGATTTTTGTTGACTTTATGGTAACTCATTACATATACCGAAGCCTGGAGTCTTTACTCTTTGTCAAGATGTGTAACCAGTAAGGTTGTATCATCTGAGGATCACATATTATTGAGTCTCCCTTCAATTTTGAGGACAGTTTTTTCTTCATAGAATATAGCTGATCAGCTTATGTGTTTGCCGTACAGATTGAATACATGTGGAGAAGGGTATAAGCTGAACACATGCTTGTCCTGCTTTAAAAACATATAGTATCCTTAGGTTCTTTTCAAACAACTGTTCTGAATTTATGTGCAGTTTTCATGTGGGCACCAGTAAGTATTCTGAAATTCCAATTCTTTTCAATGTTAGCAAAATTTTTTGTGATACTCACAATTGAATCTCTGTGCATAGTTCATAAAACATAGGTAAACATCTGCTTTCACTCAAGGCATTTAATTTCAACAACCATATCTTCCCTTCCAAGCCCTCTCTTCAACCCTAAAAGATTTTCTGGTAGTGCCCTGTCAAAGCACTGCTACATGTACTGGCTGTGGGTATGAATGATGTTTGACATTACTTTGAATCACCTTTCAGGAGAAGGGGCACAGGTATGGCTCTTATCAAATTGATTTGCCATATCTTGCCAAGGACTAGATAAACCTTCAAGTCTTACATTGCTGTAAGGAAATGACTTCCCATGGTGGGGGTGGGGCTGTGGAGAAGAATTGGGATTAATTCTAATTAATTCTAATCTATCCTAATGAGGTCATCAGACATGCCTCCATCTGCCAACCCTCTTTACCAAATCTGATACCAACTGCCCCTCCCCTGGCACTGTACTACTTTATTGCTGCGATGGCCACACATAAGTCACGGACAATACTCGTGAGGAGGAGGTTTATATGGGAAGTTAACAGGGTAGAATTCAGGAAAAGAAATATTCATGACATAGTTGTTTGGGTCAGAAATTATTCTTCTCAGCCATGCTGGCAGGGAAGCTTCTCTATGGTTCGTGGTCTCTCAGTCAGAGGTACTAGGCTTCTGCCAAGTTGGGAAAGTGCTATAAAGTTCCTTTAGTGTTGCTGAAAAGTGCCCAGAATGGCATGTGACTCCACCATCAAACTTCACCTGAAGGTGCTGCCTGGGTTATCAAACCTAGTTCCACCTAATAAGTGCCCAGAGGTACCCCATTCCCCACACAACAATTATATCCAAAACCTTAGCTCTACTCTCTCCTTAGACCATACATCCAGCTGGTTTTGTTCTGTTCTTGGTTCTTGATGCTGCTTCCTTCACTTTCCCGACTTCCCATCCCCAACTCTGGCTCTCAGCCCTTGACCTTAGACTTGGGGGTACAGAGTACACATCTCACTCCTAGACCTTCTATCTTGATGGGTGTGAACTCCTCCTCCACCTTCCTGCCTGAAGTGGCTCATTTTGCCCCCAGTGAGGTGGGAAACTTGACCAATCCTCTTGTTAGAGTGGCATGCTCTCTATTTGCATAGTTCATCAAGCTATTTTGTGGGAGTTACACAGAGTATGGTTAGGATAAATATGCCAAGTAATTTCACTTTCCTGCTTTGTTGAAATATCCTATTGGTATTCCATCAAGATTCCAGGAATTGACAGAATACAAATATTGCCTAATAAGATTATCTAACTTCACTGCAATTGAAAATCAGCAATATAGTTTGTTGTCATGTCAATGATATACTATTATATGAGCATTTCTTAACCCTTCAAATAATAAATGATTTATGCTCCTGAACTAGAAGGGACTCTACTGCATTCTCTGAATAGAATGGTTGTAATGTACGGGAACCCTAAGAGGTAATTTTGAGATTAGAGCACTCTTTACACAGCAGAAGAAAGCTTAGGCCATAAAATATGGGAAAATATATTCATATACTTTATTATTTCCTAATTTAATAATATTTACCTTGACTTTCAGTCATCACATTTGTTAGATATATTTAATATATTTATATATTTAAACCAAATGTCCCTTCAAATTAACTTGCCCCCAAATCCTTTGTGACAGATGGCAGCAGCCTGAAAGGTCAAGCATGGGATATTAAATACTTAGCTCTGAACATCTGGATGGCTTAAAACAACAACAACAAAAAAAACCAAGCAGGCTGGAAAAGAAAGAAAACTATAAAGATGTCACTAGAATTCCTTTATAGTAACATGACAAAGAATGCTGTCTTGCAAGTGAATTCCGGGGTTTCAGGTTTTGATAGGATATTCTTGATAGAATAGGAAGACATTCTTCCTACCATTAACCCGCCTTTTCTTTTTACACCTGCACAGATGATTTCTATCCCACAGCCCTCAGGCAATTGGATACCAATGGCAAAAGAAGCCATCAGTGTTCTCTCAGGTACCATCTGTGCAGGAACTGAGCTAATGAGCCAAGGAAGCAGGGCTTGGTTAGAGAATAAAGGTGTGATGGGAAGGGAGCGAAGGATGGATTTAACTCCAGGTGATTCAAACTGGGATGTCTATATAAACACTGAATAAACTCAATGGTGACTGCTTAGGAGGGTCACTGAATGGCAGCCTCACTTTCTCCTCTTGAGCCATCCTTCCAAGTCTTTCAAGTTCTGTAACTCCATCATTGTTCCCATTTGCTTTCCTTCTGCTACATTCATGGACAAAAAGCCATTCCATTGACAGAAGATGAGATGATATATAATGAAATATGCAAAAAGTGGGAGTCAGAGAAATAAGAGGGAAGAATACACTTTGTCTCCCTCAAACTAAAAGAACTGGACAAAAAGTGTAAGTCTCTAGTTTCAATACTGACATCCGGGTGATGGAATGATTATGAGTTGGGCTAACTGAAAGGTAAGCAGTTAAAAACTACATTGCCACTCCATGGGAGAAAGATGAGGCTTTCTATCTCTGTAAAGAGTTATAGTCATGTAACTCTACGGAAACATTTCCACCCTGTTCTATATGAATTGCTATGAGTCAGAATTGACTATAGGCAGTGAATGAGTAATTAGCTGCTTCAACTTTCAAATCAAGGACAGACAGGGTATTTTTAAATGACTCTTCAATTACTTAGAAGGACAGTCAATTATGATAGTGAATGCTGAAGAAATAATGTAGTTCAAAGAAATTATATAGCTCCCTCTATTCTGGGTTGGATCCAATGCTCAACAAAAATCAAACTTATGTCCATCAAATCAATTCTGATTCTATAGGAGATGTTTGAACACCTCCTCGGGTCTCTAAGACTAGAAACCTTTAGAGAAGATTACTAAAAGGATCCCCCACAAAAAGGACTTGTAGGTGTGAAATGTCAGCATCTTTGGGATAGTAACATAGCCCCACCCCTTCTGTCAACACTGTTCACTAATTCTGTGCTTGGTGTTTTGCTAATACAAAAAAGCTCCCAGCCCCACCACTCTCATTCTCACATCAGAGCCTAGTCGTCTTGTACTGCATGTAGCTTCGCCTTAGATTTGCTGCCTTGTAACAGGAGCAGTCATGGATTCATACTCACATTATGACAACAGTGAGTTCCAGGTGACTTTTCAAATTGTATTGAAAAAAATCTATGTAAAGATATTCAAGACTTCAGATAGGGAGTGCTCTGCAATTCATTATTTCAATTGTCCATAAAGGCTTAGAGAATACAACAAACCAGGTACTATGCTAGATACCCTACCACTTGTCTATTACTTTCTCATTCAGTGCTGGCTTGTGTGCTTCCGTGATGCTGGAAGCGATGTCACAGGCACTTCTAGAAGTGTCACCAAAAGTGAACAGCTTTCATCAGGGCTTCTAAAATAAGAACAAACTCTGAAGAACAATTCGGCTGCCTACATCTAAGGAATTCATCACTGAAAACCTGTGGATAAAATTAAAACATAATCAAACACAGGAAACCGTATGGGTAGCAGCAGGACATTGTTAGAGAAGTGCAGTAGATCAAAGTAGAATCTACCCTAATGCCGTGGATGGAGTAAAGCCTGGGAGAATCATGCCTTCAGGACCTTCTTTTGTTGACGTGGCCCTATTTAATGTGAGAAGAAACTGCTATTAATAATTGGAATTTGAAGTAAAGAAAGTATGAATCTAAGAAAATTGGAAGTTGTCAACAATGAAATGGAATATATAAAGATCAATATTCTCTGCATTGGTGAGCTGAATGGACTGATATTGGCCATTTTCATTCAGTGAGTCAATGGTTTATGCTGATCGGGAAGGCAGATTCAAGAGGGTTGATGTGTTCAGCATCAAAATAGACATTTTGGGACCTATCTTGAAGTACATTACTGTCTTTGATAGGATGACATCTATCTATAAACAAGGAAATCCAGCCAATACATCTATTATTCAAATTCATGAACCAAAGATTAAAGCTAGTGATGGAGAAATGGAAGAATTTTACCATTGTCTTCAGTGCAAAGCTGATCATGCATGGCATCAATATGCATTGATAATTATTGGCTATTAGAATGCAAACGTTGGAAACAAAACATAAGGAGTGGTCATGGGAAATGATTGCCTTGTTATAGAATCAGACCTGGAGCTCATCTGAAAGAATTTTGCAAGACCAATAACTTGTTCTTTTTTCAACAGAACAAAAAAGCACCTCTTCTGACAGAAAACCTCCTACTTTACCAAGTATGATATTATTTTCCAGGGACTGATCTCTCCTGATAGCATGTCCAAAGTATTTGAAATGAAGTCTCACCATCCTTACTTACAAGGAGTATTCTGGCTTAACTTTAACATAGAGGAAGATTCTCAGTGAGATGGGTTGATACAGTGGCTTCAACTATGGGCTTACACGTAAGAACTCATGTGAGGATGGTTCCAGCCCATAGAGTGTTTTCTTCTGTTCTCCAGAGGGGCTGAATGAAGTCAAAAGAATTGAAGGGCACCTAACAAGAACAAACCATTGGGCAGACAGCATCGACTACACCAACCACAAGCCTAGAGCAGAGTGGACATGCAATAAATGCTAATTGGGTTTTCATATACGTGAGTAAAATTAACTAACCATAGTGAGCCTTCGTTCCATACTCTGTCGATGTGTTTAGTTGCTGCAAAACCACCAAGCCCAGGACCTGATGTACAGCAAAGCAAGCACGTACCATTTCCCCCTCTACTTAAAGAATAATGATAAATATTTATTTATGTATATCATGGTTCTTTTTTTCAGGGACATTGGTACTGCATAATTTCATTTTTTCTCAGTTATAAGAAGGAATTGGTTAGCATTTTATTAAGGGTTTAGCAATAGCTGTGTGTAAAACGGAATCTAGCATATGCCATACATTTTGAAGGGTGCTTCATAATATTTTCCTTAAATATTTATAGGAAAGTAATGCAAATCGTGTACCTCATATAGGCTCGTTTGGGGCTATTTCTCCTCTCCTCTTTGTTAGAGTGAGTTATAACAGTTCATTTCTGAACTGGCCCCTAAATGAAAAGATGGTGAAATAAGATTAAAACATAACACATTTTAAATCATGCTGCTTCAATTTACTAGCCTCCTATCCTTAAATTTTCCAAGTTTCCTTTTTCATTTTATGCAAAATAACAATAAGAATCCTTTGTGGCACAGTGGTGTAAGCATTTCATTGCTCACCTAAAGATTGTTAGCACAAACCCACCCAGTGAATCTTCTCTTGAAGGATATGACCATCTACTTTCAGCAAGATCACAATCAAGAAAACCCTATGAGGAAGCAATACCCTGTCATCTGGTGCTGCTATAAAACCAAAAAGTATAGACTTATATTTGCACATCAGTAATCAATTTGTTCCTGGAATGGGTAATTATTGTAATAAATAGATAAATAGAAAAATGTATGATTATTAAATTGTGAATATATTGAGTTCAATAAAAGGTAGTTATAATTAACATTTCATCACACTTTGGTCAGCTGGTCATTAGAAAATATGTGCTTGTGATATAAATGAAGCTAGAGACCATGTGATACAAGTTTTCAAGGTCAGCTAGTTATTCATTACAAATACCTGCTATCTGCAATATAAATGGCAACTATACACCTCAAACCAGCCAGAAAGTACTCATGGGAATCAAACTGAATACATCTGTAAGGGGAAAAAATGGAGAATCACATTATCATCCACCATCAGAAGACCAGGGACTAACTGTATAACAATCAATTACTGATATGCAAGTGCAGGTAAAAGATGAAGAAATTTAACATGAGACCCCAGAGTAAAAGTACAAGCATGAATATATCCCACTTAAATTTAGAAACCATCTCAAACACAGATTTGACATATTTAACACATATGCCCAGAGTCTAGACAAGTTGTAGTATGAAATAAAGAAGAACATACATGAAGAAAGCAAAAAGTCATTAAAAAGACAGGAAAGGAAGTAAAGACAAAAGTGGATGTCCAAAGATACTGTAGAATGTGCTAAAGTTTTAGAATATTGCTGAATAAAAAGTAGCTAAGGAAAATGAATAAAATGATGACATGAAAGCACTGGAAAGGAAACTTCAAAGAACAGATGAAGACAAAGTATTATAATTAAATGTGTAAAGATCTGAAGCTAGAAAATAGGAGGAAGAACTCATGCAATCTATCACAATTAGAAATAGCTAAAAAATAAATTCATTCTTTGATTTGTGAACATACACTTTTGAAAGATGCAAGGGGCAATACTGAAGGATTCGAGAGGAATTATGGTTGATGCAAGCATCTAAAGAAGATGAAATGAGTTCCCAGATTCACTTAGTCAAAACTAAGTCATCAACATTTAATGATATCTAGACCTAGGATGTGATCAAGAGTAGGTGATACTGAAGGAAGAAGTTCAAACAGCACTGAAGACCTTTGTGAATAGCAAGGATTCACGAATTGAAAGAATGTCAATTGGAGTGTTTCAAGAAAAAAAGCATGGCAAGTAACATTCCCTTGTCTAGGCTAAGAAATTTGGAAGATAACTACCTGGCGAGTAGACTAGGAGAGAGCCACATTGTGCAAATCCTAAAGAATGGTGACCCAACAAAATGGGAAAATTATTCAGTAATACAATTACTATTCCAGGAAAATTCAGTAAAATTTCACTGAATATAGTTTTTAAATGTTTGCAGTAACCCATATATTGACAAAGATCTACTAGAAATTCAGGCCACCCTCTTGGAATATGGAAGGAAAATTTTGACTTTGTATAGATTTGGATTGAAACAAACAAACGAAACAGATGTATTTCAAGCTTGTAACTTTCCCCATCATTATTTAATCAGCATCTTCTGAGGAAGTGAACAATCTGAAGAAAAAAGGGGACTCAGGATTGAAGATGAATTCTCATTAATAACATTCCATATGCACATGGCATGTGCTTACTCACTGAAAGCAAAGCCGACTTGAAGAATTTCCTGCTGAAGTTCAGTTGATACAACCTTCAGTATGACTTACTACTGAATGTCAAGAAAACCCAAGTCCTTACAACTGGACCAGTGTACAACATTACGATAGAGGGAAAACAGTGATAGTAGTCACTGTTGGATCTACACTCAATGCTCATTAAAGCAGCAGTCAAGAAACCAAACAAACATATGTTGCATTCTTAAATCTGCTGAGCAAGACTTCTTTAAAATGTTGAACAGCAAAGACACCACTTTTGAAATCAAGATATACACAACTGGAGTCATTTTTCAATTGTCTCATATGCATGTGAAAGTTGGGCAATGAATAAAAAAGACTGCAGGAAAAATTTCTTTGATGTATTTGAACATAGGCTGATAGAAGAACTAAACTATGTCTTGAACAAAGTACAACCAGAATGCTCTTTAGAAGCCAGTTTGATGAGGCTTTATCTCATCTACTCTGGACATGTTAAGAGGAAAGACCAATCCTGGGAAAATGGCACCATGCTTAGTAAAGTAAGTCGGTGAATAAGAAGCAGACCCTTGACAGGTTGGATTGATGGAGGCTGCGGAGATGGGCTCATAACTGGCAAGGATGTTGCAGGAGAGGGTGCTGTTTCTTTCTGTGGTACAAAGGGTCCCACTGAGAAGGACCCATCTGACGGCAACTAACAATGACACCATATGTATCTGTGTGTCTGTACAATTATAATAATAAAAAAGTCAAAAGCAAAATGTATGGAACATAGAGTAATTTGCTGTCATTTTTCTTTTGGGTCAATTCTAACTCACAGGGACCATATATGACACTATAGAACTACTCTGCATTTTCTAGGCTGTGATTTTTAAAGGAGCATATCTGTGATGGTTAGGGACCACATTGACTAGACACTCCTGGGTAAGGGTAAGGCAGGGCCCAAACCACCAATCTGGTGGCAGCATAATGACACCTCTTTGGGAATATGGTTCTTTTTGTAAGAGAGACACCAAGCTGAGTCTAACCCTCATTGATACTTCACCTTCTGTTGGAGCTGAGGCTTGTGGCTGGTTCCTCAATCTCTGTGTGACCAACAGAAGCCATCAGTGGATTCCTGATGGTGATTTCATCCATTAGACTCATCATATTACCACTCTGTATTCCACCCTGTGCCCCTGGCTATCCCTGCATTGTCATCCAGCTTCATGTTTGTTAGCTTCCGCCCCCAGGAGGACTTCGACTTGAACCAGACTGGACTTACCTAGTTCTACAACTGTCTAAAGCATTTCTTGATATAAAGCTCTGTCTATAAGCAACACACACACAAGCATCCTTGCTTTTGCCTTTCTAGAGAACCCAACCTACCACAAAAGCATTGGATCTGTTTTTTCACTCAGGGAACTACTGGTGAGTTTAAATCACAGTTTTCAGCTAAAACATAATGCTGACTCATTGTGCTTACTCGCTAACAACGTAATGCTTAATCATGACACCAGCAGGTTTACATCCACGAGGGGGAACATAAACAAAACAAAACAAAGCACCTTGCAGTAGAATTGATTCTGACTCACAGCAACACTGTAAGGCCACACAGCTGTTGCCTGATCGTTTCCCAGCTATCTTTCAAGAGCGGACACTCACCTCTTTCTCCTCAGAGACCCCGTTTGGGGGCAGACTGCAACCTTTGATTACCAGCCGAGACCTTAACCAATGTAATACCAGGATCTTGGACTAGAAAGATTGCAGCCTAGAAAGCCCCAAAGGCCAGTTCTACTTGTCACCTTGGGCCCCAGTGTGCTGAAATCAACTTTGGTGTGATGAGGTGCTTAGACTTGCTTCTGACCCATAGCGACCACACAAAAAATACCTCCCGGGGCCTACGCCGTTCAGATTTCAAAAACAACAAAGGAAATGTATTGCTGTTGTTGTTAATTTTGTTGAGTCAGCGCTCTCTCTTGGCAACCTTACACATCACAGAATGAAACGTTATCATTTCCTTCCCCATCATGATAATCTTTGGCAAGTTCAAGCCCATTTTTCACAGTCACGCGGTCAACACACCTCATTGGGACATTCTTATTTTGCTTCCCCTCTATGGTACCCGACAGGGTTCTCGTTCCGCGTGATTGGTCTTTCTTGATGACCTGTGAAATGTAATGAGCATGCTTTAGTGCTCTCAGCTTCACTCATGCCAGAACTTTCTTCCCCTTTCACCTCCACGTGCACACATCAGACCTACAGGGTTGACAAATATGATGCCAACTTGCAGCTGATCAAAGTGGTGGGGCACACATTGCAAACACGGCTAGCGGCTGCTCTCTTCATGCTTAGAATGAACACATCAGATAGCAGGGGCAGAGGCAGGAGCGAAAATGGAAGAAATACATACCAAAAAGGCACTACTCACTTCCACACTTCTTAGCACTCTGATCTCACCTTGCTCAAGACCCGGTGTCGTGTTGTCAGAGAGACGGCACTGGAATGCAGCACAGCTACATCATTTCCGTCTTGCTATTTGTCATGACATCGTTTTTACAATGAAAACAGTGGAACTATATTAAGAGGGACTAATCCAAAAAATATGTGTCTGCTTTTGTGTCCTCTGGTTCAGCTCCAGGAAGGAAGAGCTCTTTCATTTTTTGCTTTTCGGAATCCCCAATGAGTTACAGAAGGAACTGAACCAGGAGGAGAGCGGGGAAGACTTCCATGCTTGAAAGCCTCTTTGACAAACAACAACCCCAAAGCACGCACGTGTGTACACATCAGTAACTGATAAGAAAGACAGATGTTGTGCCGGCCTCTTCCCTCCCTGCGGGATGCGGCTGCCAGGGGAGGCACTGGCTCTTGCACCTGTTTCCCACTGGTCAGGTGGGATGTCTACCTGAATAGGCATCACGGTAGGCACTACAGTAAATCATATAGCATCTCTTCTGGAAGAAGGCCAAAAACTCCTTAAACAGGTGGGGGAGAGCTTCCTGGTAGCAGAGGGACAATGATTCATTTCACTCATTTGTATGCACAGCCCCAAAGCTACTTTTATTTATTTGTTCAGTTTGGCAGGAGTTACTTCCTACTACAGTTGTAAAGGCGAGATGGAAAACCTGCACTGTCCCTACTAAACTCTGACATGACTCTAAGATAGTCCCTGGGTCACAGTTGCTCGAGTGAGGCCAGAGCTATAATTTACTCTTAGGGGAAGGATGGCAGTAAAAATCACAGCACGATATTTGAGGAATCCATACAACACAGCATGGATTTGTTCATTCACAGACGCAATGGCCTGTGATGCTGAACAAACGCTTAAGTAAGTGATAAGTGTAAAAAAAAAAACTCTCAGGTTGACAATGGTGGGTAAGAGGGAGAAGTCAGGGTCATGTGGTTGGTAACAGGGATATGGGAAAGGTTGATTTAATATCTTGCATCACGGTTTATTAAAACTATGAAGCCATGGACGTAACTAAAAAGTGGAGTTTTACATTTTTAGGAACACTTCTTCATAGCGTTATAAATTATAATTGAATAATACAAAGTTAACAATCCATGGGTCAGTTGCATTTCTTTCTCACGTCACTAGAATTAGAATAAGGTATTAGTGGTGTGTGTGGTGTATCCTTCTTCACTGTCCGTTCTAAGTCTGGAAGCTCTGCTGAAACTTATTAACTTTGAGTGACACTTCTGGCATTTGGAATATCAGTTACATAGCTTTTGGGATCATAACAACACATAAACCACCACATGGGGCATTAATATTGGAGAAAAGCTTATTAACAACCTGTGATATGCAGATGACACAACTTGCTTGCTGAAAGTGAAGAGGACTTCAAGCATTTGCTGATGAAGATGAAGAATTGCAGCCTTTATTACGAATTACAGTTCAATGTAAAGAAGACTCAAGTGCTCCCAATTAGACCAAGAGGTCGCATCATGATAAATGGAGAGAAGATTGAAATTGTCAAGGATTTCATCTGGGTTCAATCCACAATCAGTGTTCATGGAAACAGCAGTCAAGAGATTGAAGGATGTGTTGCGTTATAAAAATCTTCTGCATATTACCTCTCTATGGTGTTGAGAAGTAGGGAGGAGACTGTGAGGACTGAGATGTGTCTACGCCAATCGCTGATCTGTTCCTTTACCTCACATGTATGTGAATGTTAGACGTTGAATGTGGAAAGCCAACGAAGAATCTGTGCCTTTGAACTTTGGTGCTAAAGAAGAAAATTGAAAGTACCATGCATTGCCAAAAACAAGTAAGTTGGTCTTGGAAGAAATACGGCCAGTGTGCCCCTTAGAAACAAGGATGAGTAGAGTTTGTCTTCCGACTTTGGACTTGTTTTGAGGAAAGGACAATCTCTGGCAAAGGGCATCATGCTGGGTAAAGTAGACAGCAGAGAAAAAGAGACAGGCCCTCAACAAGATAGATTGACGTGGTGGCTCAACAATGGACTCAAACATAAGACCAATGTCTAGAATGGTTCAGAGCCAGGAAGCATTACATTCTGTGGTGCATGGTGTCCCTGTGGGGTGAAACTGACTAGATGGCACTTAGGAAGAGGAATGGGAATGCACTCAATAGTGTCTAATAAGAATACCACAAACATATTATATTAGTCTGTTTTCTTTCTCCCCCATGCTGTAACCTATTATCACAAACTCAGTGACATAAAACCACAAACATTCATTTTTTATTGTTATCGACTTCAGGAATTTGCAATCAATCGTATAGTGCTAAAACCAGTATGTCATCTGAGCGGACTCCTTTTAAATAGTGCAGAATCCTTTCCTTGCCTCTTCCAGTTCTGGAGAATACCAACAATCCTTTGCTTGTTGCCCCATCATGCCAATCTCTACTTGTATCACTGCATTGCCTTCTCTTTTCTCTAACTTCTTTCCACTTATAAAGACTCATAATTATATCAGCCCAACAGGTGATTTACTCTTTCAATATTCTTAGCCAGAAAAAGTTTAATTTGTTATCTAGGGCAAAATATTGAATTTCTTGGGATTAAGATGTGCACATCTCTGCTGAGAGGGATTGTCAGGGCATTCAGCCTATTGTAGATGTCATATGTGCTTAAAACAGTTATTGATACAAATGAGCATGCAGCAAATTTCATTTCTCATCAGACCCCTCTTCTGCTATGAAAGTAGGAAGAAAGATGGCCCTAATTTCTCCATATTAATCATATGGAGAAGGATGCCATTCTTGGTAAAGTAGCCGGACATCAAAAAAGAGGACCTTTGACAAGATGTATTGACACAGTGGCTCCATCAGGGAGTCCAAACATAAGAACGATGTGATAGGACACAGGACAGGGCACTCTGGTTTGATGGTACATAGAGTCTTTGTGCATTGGAACTGACTCAATGGCACCTAACATCCACAACATATGTTTAATGGTTTTCTCTTTTCACAAATCCTAGGGTTTGGTATGTTTTTTATCTATCTGAATAATGTTAGAGTAGCATCTTAGAGAAAATAAGATTGTATCCTTAATGATAAATAAAAATGATCAGGAGTGGAGAGGAAAATTTTCACTCAATGTACAATGAATAAGGGCTAACATATAGGCCAGTCAATGATGGAGAATGTTATTGAGAATGAAAGTCTCATCTTATCTTAGTTTTTTTTTTTGAGTTCTTGAGAATTGGGGCTTTGTGATTTGAGGGAATTGGAGCTGCTCAGTATTTTCAGTCTCTGATTTAATATTCTTTCAAATTGCTCTGACATCATAATCATTTATCTTCAAGAAAAGCAGGGAGAGGCCAAAAGACTTTTGGTTTTGCTCTGTTTTCATGGTGAATTCCTATCTTTTTTGCTGATGTCTGCTATACAGTGATCATTCATGCTGCCATCACATGAAATGAACCAACTAAATCAAAATATTGTTCATAGGGGAGTCGTCTAGGGAAGTGAAGGAAGCAGCCTCTGGACTTCACACACGGAGCTATTTTTGGATGGCCTTCTTCAAGGATCAATTTAATGCTAACTTGGACAATAATGCTTTTTTTCCATGAGGCAGAAAGATATGCAAAACCTCACACATACATGAGAAATGTAGCCAAACCATCACACCTGCCAGTACTGTGTGGAACATAGAGTCTATTCGCCCTATCATAACAACATTCAGGAAGACTCATTATAGAAATAATGCTGATCCATTAACTCACTCATTTATTTATTGTTTTAACAATGATCTGGACTATTTGTTTATTCAAACATTCAATAAATCATTTATCCCCCCATTTCTCAACAATCTATTTATATGTTAATTGATTGATTTGCTCTTTCAGCACAATTGCACTGAATTCCTTCCCTGCTCATTACTGTGTTGGGTTGTGAGGATGCAGAAATAAATCAAACACTTACATGCTCTAGTGACCTACTTCATGATTCACTTTGCAGTGAGAAGGCTCTAAATTGATAACATGGAAGTAGGGAGATTGACTGAAGTATGCACAGATAAATTTTGATTACAGAGGAATTAATTCATATTCTTGGGAATCTCACTGCCTGGGGAATCAAATATATGGGGCTAATTCTTCAATCATGACATCCTTGGTAGGTGTGATAAATAGGATTTATGTAAACTTGGGTGGGACAGAATTCTCCCATGATATGATCTAACCTAATGTGGTTTACCCCATGACAGGATCTGCTGTGAAGCAGCCATGCAATTGTGGAGAGAAAAGACCTCCTTTTTCTGATACAGCCTTGATAAGATTAAATGATGTTTCATTCATGATGTGACCTATTTGGGGTATAAATTGACAGTATGTGGCAGTCAGTGGATATGTGCGGCTGGATTTGGATCTTGCATCTGTTTTGTCAATCTGTTATTTCACCTGCTGATCCCAGGAGCCACCTGTAGACTGCTAGCTGTGGATTCTTTGGCTGATCTCAGATTCATTCAGCAACCTGTTCTCTTCCTGCTTCATCCTTCTGCTTTCTGTGCACCAGTGTCTGCAGCTACAGGAGTCAGGAGAATCCTTTGACTTCCATCGGACACATGGACTTGAACTGGACTGTATTTAACCACATCTAGAACCATGCGAGCCTTTTCTGGATATGTCTCTTCTATAAACATTCTTATACAAGTGCCATGTTGTTGCTTCTCGAGAGAACCCAGGCTAACAGAATAGTCAACACGGACTATGAAAAAGAGTTTTTGATAAGAATTTGCGCCAAATCTGTGACTAACCCTGTTTCCATGGTTGTTGTTCCTGTTATTCAATGCCAGTGGTTGAAACTTGTGTGACCTTATTATGTACTATAATGCCCATACCTGTGAGGGTATTTTATATTTCTATAGGACCATCCCAATAAATCATGACTATGTTTGAACCCATTGATTCAATATCATTAAGAGTCTTTCTCTTTTTTTGCCGTCTTTTGACTTTAGTAACATAATGCCCTACTACAAAGCCTGAGGTCTCCTGAAACATCCAAAATTAGTGAGATGGTGTGTTCACATCCTCACTTCTAAAGAACATTCTGGTTGTATTTCTTCTAAGACAGATGTGCTTGCTCTTCTGACAGTTCATGGTGCTTCAACTGTTCTTTGCTGCCATCACAACTCTAAGATATTGATACTTTATCAGTCAGCACAACATGAGATGACTGAAAATACCATGGCTAGGGAAAGGTACTTCTTTGTCTTTACAGTGATGTCTCTGTATTTTAACATTTTAAAGAGTTCACTTGAAACAGATTTGTCTGTCAGTTCATCGTACTGTTTTGGTTTCTGTGGTGATATGGTGGAAGCTATGTCACTGGTATTTCAAATGCCAGCTGGATCACCCATCATGAGTATCTCTCAGCAGAGCTTCCAGATAAGAACTGAATATAAAGAAAGGATAGGCTGTCTACTTCTGAAGAAGTAACCATTGGCAACCTTATGGATCACATAGAAACACTGTCAGATTGAAAACATCATAAACAGAAGGAAACATATTTCAGAGATAGTGTCAGGAGATGATTCCCGCAGGTCAGAAGGCACTCAAAAGATGACAGAGATAGAGCTGACTTATCAAAGGATAGTTGACCAGCATGGTATAGACAGAGAAAAGCCTTTGGTTGTACTACATTCAGGACATCCATTTGCTGATAGAACATGATTCACAAGGAGAAAATGATGCCAGCTGCAAACATAGTTAATAATTCCAATTTAGAATTCAAGAAGTATGAATCTCAGAAAATTGAACGTTTTGAAAAATGAAGTAGAATGCATAAAGATAAAAATTCTAGGTGTTTTTGAGCTGAAATTAACATTTGACCCATAAAGTAATTCAGTTAATAGACCTAGAATGATAGATAAATAGGAAATACCATTGCCTTCATAGTCAAAGGGGAAATTTCAAGATATTTTTGAAAGTACAATGCTGTCTATGACAGGATCATATCTATCCACATTCAAGGAAAGGCAATCAATATAGATACTATTCCAATATATACATCAACCAGTAAAAATAGTGATTTTGAAATTGAAGAATTCTACCAATGTCTTCATCTATAATTGATCAAATATATAATCAAGATGCATGGAAATTATTGGTGTTTGGAATGCAAAAGTTTGAAACAAAGGGGAAGAAATAATAGTTTGAAAAATATATAGTCTTACTGATAGAAATGAAGATGGAGATGACATGATAGGATTTTGCAAGACCAACAAACTCTTCATCTTTTAATGCCCTTTTTTTCCCATAATACAAATGGTTATTATACAGGTGGGATCCTCTAGATGGAATACAAAGAAAACTAATTGACATCATCTTGGGGAAAGATGATAGAGAAGTTCAATATCAACAACTAAAGCCAGGCCTGTGGCTAACTGACTGTGAAAAAGACTATAGATTGTCCATATGAAAGTTCAGGTTAAAGCTGAAGAAAATTAAAACAAGCTAACAAGAGCCACAATACCACCATTAATGTATTCCCCAATGAGGCAAGTGGAACATTAAAGCCCGAAGGCCTGATGAGCTGTGGGGGGACAACAGCAACATCACTCGTGAAGAAATTAAAAAGTCATTGAAAAGACAGAAAGGATCAATCTGGATGTTAGGAGAGACTCTGCAACTTGCTCTTGTTCATAGAGAAACTACAGAATAGGGAAGAAACGTTCAATGAACTTGAATGTTCAGAGGGCAGCTCTGCATGACAAAGTCAAAGACTGTAAAGCAATGTACAAAGTCTGAGAGTAAGAAAATCCAAAGGGAATACTCTCAGTCTGGATGAAGCTGAATGAACTAAACAAACAACTCTAGCTGTGGGTTGTAATATTGAAAGATTCCATTTGCATGATTTTGAATGATGTCAAGAATAAAGGGGAAAATACAGTGTGACTGTACCAAAAATACTAGTCAACCCTCAATGATTTCAAGAGATTAGAACATGATCAAGAACCAGTGTTGTCCCTTCAGGAGGCAATGAGAACACTAGTCAAAAACAAGACCCAGAAGTTGATGGAGTACCAATGAAAATGGTCGCTACATAATCTGGTGTCAATTTGGAACTTGAGAGGATTAAGAGTGAATGGGTGGAGCCTAGTCTGTCAATCAAACCATAGTCAATGAGACCTCTGTATGGGCATGGTATTTCCTTAAGACTTCTGGAGATGGGAGGCAGTCTCTCTCTGCTCACTCCCTGGGAGACCTCTACTGACAAGACACATGGTGGTACACCCTGGAGAAGCCACATGGATCTACCCTGACACAACCAGACCTCTAGAGCTGCACAGGTGATGTAGAGACTCCTGTGTCTGCGCTGAGATGCTTACAATGCCACTGGATCTACAATACTACCAATCCCCTGGCCTGTGATCCTTCTGCATTCAGCATTATTGCATGTAGTTTGTGAGTCTGAAGAGGACTTTATAAATTGGTATCAGACATATGGAATAATATTGAACTTATGGACTTGATCTGGACTGGGATGTTTTCTTAATGTTCAGTTGCTCTTGTATCTAAGCCTCTTTCCTACGCATATCAGTGTGCATGAGTTTGTTTCTCGAGTGTAGTGGACCAGCACTGGAAGCACTCTTGTTGGCAATTGACTGGAAGAGACCTATGACAAAGAAATGTGACCCTACATAATTTAGAGATTACAGAAAGTAGTCATTAATATCATGTGAAAATAAAATTTGTTGCTGATCACCAAACTATGGCTGCAGAAGTACATTGACAAGGAGCTACCAGAGGTTAAGACCAGATTCAGAAAAAGGTTCTGAAATAAGGCTATCATTGCTGATGCCAGATGGATATTGGCTAAAAGCAAAAAAATACCAGGGATATGCTTACATGTGTTTTATTGAATGTTCTGAAGCATTTTACTGTGTGAATCATAATAAATTATGGATAGCCCTGAGAAGAATAGAAATCAACCTTGAGAAGAATGGGAATCCTAGAACATTGCATTTTGGTCATGAGCACATATGCTTGTATCAAGGGGCAGCTGTGTAAACAGAACAAGGGGACAATGCATGGTATGAAACTAGCAAAGATGGATGCCAGGGTTATATTCCATAGTCATTAAATCTATATGCTAGGCAAATAATAAAAAGGAGATATATGAAAAAGAATGGTGCATCAATTTGGAGGAAGGATTATTAAAAACCTGAGATATATAAATGACCCATTTATATATCTGAACGTGATCATCTGTAGATGCTGAAAGTAAGGTCTTTGAGAACTTGCTGGTGAAGATCAAGGATTTCAGCCTGTAGTATTGATTACAATTCATTTTCTAGAAAACCAAAATTTTCACAATTGGACCAAAAGGTAACATGTGAAATGGAAATAGGATGGAACTTGTTCAGGATCTCATCTTGCTTGTATGCATAATCAATGCTCAAGGAAACAGCAGCCAAGAGATCAAAGGAGACATTGCATTAGGCCAATATGCTACACAAGCTCTCCCTAAATTTTTGAAAATCAAGGAAGTTACTTTGCGGATTAGGGTTCACCTGACCCAAGGAATCATATTTTCCATTGTTCATATGTATGAGAAAGTCAAACACTGAGTAAGGAAGAATGACAAAGAATTGATGCATTTTAACTATGATGCTGGTGAACAATTTTGAAAACACCTGGACTGCAAAAAGAATAAATATGTCTTGGAAGAAGTACAGCCAGAATGCTCTTTGGAGACAAGGTTGCTGAGTCTTTGTTTCATGTCCTTTGTATGTGTTATCAGGAGAGCCCAGTTCCTGCAGGGCATCATCCTTGATAAGGACAGTGAAGAAGTGGAAGGCCCTTGACAAGATGGATTGACACAGTAACTGCACTGATAGGCTTGCATCAAACATAAGAGCAAAATCGAGGCTAGTATAGGACCAGTGTGTCCCCCCTGCTGTACATATGGTCACGATGAGTTAGAACTGAGTTAATAGCAACTAACAACAACAACAGCGGCAGCCACAGGGTCTCCTGAAACATATTTGTCCAATGTAAATAATTGCTTATTATGTGCTTTTAACCCCGAGGGCAGATCAAAGTATAATTAAATCCATAACAACTTAGATCTTTTCTCTATTTACCATGCTGTTGTCGTTTGATCAGGATTTCTGCTTCCCTCACATGAGATTTACACAATACTAAAGATGTAATATTTGACCTTTATTAGTAAGGGTTTCATAGCATCTTTCAGTTCCCAGGCAAGTTTGAGCATATTATATTTTGTTAATGGGTCTTATTCCAATCTTTATATTGAGATTTCTTTCATTTTATTAATTAGTTTAAGTTCTTGAACTATTCACTCAGCAAACAATTTGAATAAATATGGTGAAGGTATACAAGCTCAAGACCCACATATGCCATTAAACCACCAAATTTTACCATGTTACTGTTGAACTATCAACTATCTGCCTATATACAGATTCCATATGAACACAAATAAAAATTCTGGAATTCCTGTTTTCCACTATTTTATCCTCATAGATTTTTTTTACGGTTCACATTTTAGTGATTTTGCATAGTATATAAAGTACAAGCATGTATTTTTCTGATATTCTCTGCTTTTAACTAGGACCCATCTAATATCATTCATGATATTTCTTAACCTGTAGTTTCATAATTCCCACTGAATTTCTAGAAGCCAATTATTACAAGTGTTTTTAAATAATCCTCACCAAAATATTAATTGTGTGTGATATTAATTCTTTGCTAACTAATTTGCATTCTGCCTTTTTTTTGGTGAAATTAGTATTAAATTTAGCATAACTTTGAATATATGATTCCTTAAACGCAAACCAAATGATTGACTTCCAATAGTCTTAATTTAGACACACTCTTGATCTCAGGTTG
The DNA here is from genome assembly GCF_050624435.1 of Tenrec ecaudatus. Classification (NCBI taxonomy): domain Eukaryota; kingdom Metazoa; phylum Chordata; class Mammalia; order Afrosoricida; family Tenrecidae; genus Tenrec; species Tenrec ecaudatus. The sequence continues at coordinate 204,294,807 of NC_134532.1, forward strand.
ATTGTGATCATGAAAATATATGTAATGTTGGAAAACCCAGTGTGAAATTATGGAAAATTAATTAAATGTCTTTAAAAATGTGATTTCAAAACTTTGAATATTTGCTTTCCCTCATACTAGACTTAAAAATATTGAATTTTAAACATGGAAAAAAATTGTTTTACACCCCAAATAGTGCGTAGTTGTTTTCAAACAGAATTGGAGGTATCAACAAACTCAAAAAAATTACTAATAAATTACTCACTAGCCATGTCTCTTCAAATTAAAATGTGAATATGGGTAAGTATATATTCTCTGAACAACAACAAAAAGTCTGGATTTTTCACTTCTTGGAAAGCTAAGGAATGTGATGAGTAGTGAAATTCTTTGAAAGTTGCTAGAATCCATCTTTAAGGAATGTTGAAAATAGGCAAAGGGTTTGCATGATAAGACCATCAGATCTAGGCTACTTAATTAGGGGAGCTGGGTTTGCTGAACCAGGCAGCAGGAAACTCCCACATGAAAGAACGCAGCTTCACTTACTCCATGGGTTGGGAAGTCTGTCACTCTGTCACATGTTCTTCAGCGGTTCTCAACCTGTGAGTCATGACCCCTTTGGGGGTCAAATGAAGCTTTCAGAGGGGTTGCCTAAGACCACCAGAAAATACATATTTCTGATGGCTGGGGGGTCACCACAACATGAGGACCTGTATTAAAGGGTCATGTCATTAGAAAGCTAAGAGCCACTGCTTTTAAGGAATGAAAGAATTAAGGGCATAAAAACGCTAAATAAAAAATACACTAGTGCATATGGGAGCTGGAGGCACAGGGAATCCAGGGTGGACAATACCTTCAGGACCGGGGTGAGGCTGGGAGAGTGGAGGGTTGGAAAGGGGGAACTGATTAAAAGGATCCACATGTGACCTCCTCCCTGGGAGATGGACAGCAGAGAAGAGGGGGAAGGGAGACTCCGGATAGGGCAAGATATGACAAAATAACAATCTGTGGATTATCAAGGGCTCATGAAGGAGGGGGGAGCGGGGAGGGAGGGGAAAAAAAAGAGGACCTGATGCAGAGGGCTTAAGTGGAGAGCAAATGCTTTGAGAATGATTGGGGCGGGGAATGTATGGATGTGCTTTATACAATTGATGTATGTATATGTATGGATTGTGATAAGAGTTGTATGAGCCCCTAATAAAATGTAAAAAAAAGAAAATTAAAAAAAAAGAAAATGATTATGGCAAAGAATGTATAGATGTGCTTTATACAATTGATGTATGTATATGCATGGATTGTGATAAGAGTTGTATGAACCCCTAATAAAATGTTTAAAAAAGGAAAATAATGCAATGGGAAGCCAGAAAAGGCAAAATAAAGCATTATAATAAATTGTACAAAGACTTGTGTTTAGAAAATAAGAGAGTAACATCACCCTCAACATATCTCATGTGGACATAACTGAAGTCAACAATTCAAGCCTTAAGATGAAATAGCGAATAATATTATGGGAAAACTATTGAATGATGCAGAAAGTATCAAAAGATGATGGAAGGAATGTACAGAATCATTGCTTGAGAAAGAATTGATGGATGTTCAACTATTGTAAGAGGCAGTATATAACCAAGTGCGGATGGTATCAAAGAAAGACTTTCAGACTGCAATGAAGACATTGTCAGAAGTAACAACAAAGGCTCCGGGTATTGACAGAATAACAATGGGTATGTTTTAATAATCTGATGCACAGCTGGAAACACTCATTTGTCCATGACAAAACATATGTGGAAGACTGTTAACTAACTCTTTAACTTACTGGAACAGAGAGATGTTGTGTGTGAGATCACTATGAATTGGAACTGACTAAAGAGCATCTAACAGACTTTATGCTTTGGAGTGTCTTCCACTGCTTGAATTTTTATATTGTTGTTACGTGGCGTTGTCAGTTCTGACTCAGTGTCCCAGTGGACAACAAAATGAAACACTGCTGTCCTGCAATAGTCTCCACCATCAACGTACAACTCAAAGGCATTTATTTTCTTCAGGCTTCCTTAATCAAAGGCTAACCTTCACATGCATGCGGCCATTGAAAATACTATGTCTTCGATTGGGTTTACCTTCCTCCTTAAAGTAACATCTTTGCTTTTGAGCACTTTAACGAGTCTTGTGCAGCAGATTTATCCAAAGCAACCCGTCCTTTGAGCTCTTGACTGCTGCTTCTATGAGCCATGATTGCAGACTCAAGCAAGACAAAGTCCTTGTCAACTTCAAGTTCCTCCTGCTTATCATGATGTTATGTATTGAACCAATGTGAGATTTTCTGTTTTCTTTACATTGTGTTGTAATCTGTAGTGAAGATTGTCATCCTTGACCTTCATCAGCAGGCTCTCCTCACTTTCAGCAAGCACGGTTGTGTCATATGCATATTTCAGTGTCTTAATAAACCTCCCCCAGCCTTCTTCTGATGCCCCATTTTCCATCCAATTCATCTGATGTGATTCGTTGCTCAGCATTTAGATTGAGGAGTATGGTGAGAGAAGTCAACCGGGACTCACCTTTCCTGATTTTGAACACGCAATCTCCCCATGTTCTCTTACATAGCTGTCTCTTGATCCGGGTGCAAGGTCAACATGAGCACAATGCAGTGTTCTGGAATTTCTATTCTTCTCAAAGCTATCCATAGTTTGCTATGGCCCATAAATCTACTTTGATCTTGTCAATAAAACACAAGTAAACGTATTTCTCATATTGTGTGCTTTCAGACAAGATCCACCTGACATCAACAAGGATATCCTTTTAGATATTCTTTTTTTTTTTCTTTTCTTAATTTGGCTTGCATATCTGGCAGCTTGCTCTCAATGTGCTGCTGTGTTTGAGCAGTACTCTGTAAAACTCACAGACAAAAAACTCAGAATGGCTGCCACTGTTTGTCAGAGGAATGCTATGAAATGAGAAATCTGTGGTCATTTCCATGTTATTGACACCTATCTGAATCTTAGTAATTTATGAATACATTTCTGAGTGAACAGAAATTTAATTGAATCAACTTTGATTTCAATGTCTTTCTCTATGCTTTGAATAAAATAAATATCATTTTATGAATTCAACAATCCTGATTATTTTGTTCCTATTTCTGATGTCTACTGAGCCCATCCAAGAAGGTTTGTTGGCACAGTAGTTAAAAGTTAGTCTGTTAATTGGAAAGTTAGCACTTTGAAACCTCTTAATGGGAGAAAGACCAGCTCTCTACTCCCCTAAAAAGTTTCAGACACAGAAAACCGCAAGGGCAGTGCTAACCTGTCCCGAAGGGTGTGCTATGGGTAGGCTCTATTTTTGGGTTATGGAATGAGATTGATCATATCTACCGCTTATATGCTGCTATTATTTCAAATACCAGTTGAGCCCCTCATGGCAAGTATGGCTCAGCACAGCTTCCACACTAAGAGAAAACTTCTGAAGAAGAAATAAGTTATGCACTTCTGAGAAAATAGTCACTATAAATCTTAAATTAGCATCAGGGAACTGTCATATATTGTGCCAGCTGAGGTGCTTAGGCCCTGCCTAGTTAAGATAGTCAACCTTATTGACAAGGCAAAAACAAAGCATTCAGGATCTTTACCTGCTCTTGGGTCATTACTCAAAATGAGAAGAAACAGCTGCAAGCCTCCATTACTGATTAGAACTTGAAATGTATGAAGTACGAATCTCAGAAAACGTAGCTGCCTCAAATGAAATGAAACTCATGACTGATGCCCTAAGTTTCTTGAGTTGAAATAAACTGGTAATGGTCATTTTGAAGTGGAAAATCTTAGGGTTTACTATATTTATTTGAAAGTACCCATGTACATATAAGGAAGTCTAGTTAATAAAACTATTATTCATATTTATACACTAACCACTAAACTTGTAATAATGACATTTAAGAAGTCTACTAATTTTTTTTCTGTATGAAACTGATCAAATATGCAATCAAGGTTCCTTAATAGTTACTGGTGATTAGATTGTGAATGTTTCCAACAAAGAGGAAGGATTAGTACTTGGGAAATACAACATTGGTGCTAAAAAAAAAATGAATCTGTCAATCACAGGAGAGAACTTTGCCAGCCCTATGATTTTATTGTACATTCAACATTCACAACCACATAAATGGCAAGGACATATGTAGACTTTGCCAGATGGAATATACAGGAATCCAGTTGAGCACAGCTGAGCGAAGACATAGTGGAGATCCATGGTATCATCGGTGAAGTCAAGGGCTTATGCAAGTGCAAATTGAAGCAGGAAATGATTTTAAAAGATCCTCAAGAGCTAAATACCACATTGACTATAACCCACAAGAATTTAGAGAATATCGCAAAGAAAAGAGACGTGGGGGAGGGGGAGGGAGAAATGAGGAGCTGATGCCAGGGGCTCAAGTAGAAAGAAAATGTTTTGAAAAAGATGATGACACCATATGTTCAGATGTGTTTGACACAATGGATACAGGTATGGATTGTGATAAGTGCTATAGGAGCTCCCAATAAAATAAAAAATAAACATATAAAGAATTGATATATTGAACACTAATGGCTAAAGACTAGTTAAGTTGTAGGATGGTATCAAGAATATCATTTAAAAAAAGAAAAGATGATTAAAAAGGTCAGACCGGAAACAAAGGGCAAAGTGGTTGCCAAAGAAACACGGAAACTTAGCGCTCTGGAGCTCTAAAGCAAATCAAAGAAATGATTTGCAGAACAAAAATACAAGTGCGATTGAAAAAGACATGGCTAAATAATAAAATGTACAGAGACTTAGAGTTTAAAAGGAGAAATTTCAGCATATCCCAAACTTCAACCATATCTCAAGCCTCAAGTTGCTATAGTGAGGGATCTCATCAGCAAACTTTGAATGATGCAGAAAGCATTAAAAGTCATGGAATAAAACTCATTTTTATTAATAGTTGATATTCGGCAACTTCAAAGGGGAGTATATGATCAAGAATCAATGGTGCTAAAGAAGTAGTCCAAAGTACAGTGCAGACATTAATGAAAAACAAGGAATTAGTGGTGTACCCATTGAAATGTTTTTTATTAAAGATGAAGTTTTAGAAGCAGTCACTAATCTGAGCCAAATAATTTGTGAAACAACTACTTGACCAATCTATTGGAAGAGATTCATATTTGTATTCATTCCAAAAAACTATTATCCAACATAATATGTCGATGTTTAAAGAAAAATCATTAATATCACAGGTGTAAAATTTAATTGAGAAAGTTTTAAAAAAATGATTATAGTCATCCCACAATAGGAAGCTGCTAGAAATTCAGGCTGGATTCATAAGAGGAGGTTGAACAAAAGATATTGCTGGCATCAGATGGATCTTGTCCCAAAGCAGAGAATATCTCAGATATGGCACTTTGAGTTTTACTGTCCATTTTAAGGCATTTGACTGTGTAGGTAACAAACTGGATGATGTTGGGAATAATGTGTTTAGGATTCTCTACCATAAAGAAACTAAACCAAGATATAAATAGATCGATATCGATAGATTTAGACAGCGAGAAGAATATAACAGATGATTAGTCCACACATCAGTACAGAGGGTTCAGTTCAACTCACTTCTGTGGAACAGTTAATATACTGGAAGTCCTTCAACTAACATGGGTTGTTGTGTCCAAGGTCAAGGAAGCAGACTGCAGAGTCCTCCCTGAGCCAAGGCAAGCAGATTCTGCCCATCGGCTACAGGCAGCAAGGTGGGTCAGAAACAGTCAGTAGCTTGGTAGTTTAGTGAAGCAGGCCTGGATGGGATATCAAATGTAAGCAATGCCTTAATCAATGCAATCCACCAGCCTAAAGCTCAAGCAATATACGCAACAGCAGTGTGGTGAAGCAGGTCTCAAAGGAGCCTCAAACTCTACCAACAGTATCCACAGATTGGCCTGGTCACTCACAGATTGAGACAGTGAACTAGCTACATTAGCAGTACACACACTTCAGCAAGCTCTGACCACCAAAGAGCAATAGAGAGAGGGGCAGAACCTTGCAGAGCCAGTTATCTCTTTGTCCTCCAATCAAACATCAACCTGATTAATCCCGCATGTTCCTCCTGGCCATGTTGGCATAAGAAACCACCTATCACAGTGTTTAATTGTCCTGATCTGGATCCTGTACATACCCATAGGAAAGTTGCTTTAAGATAACCAGGAAAACCCTAATGAATGGTTTAAAGTCCAGAGAGGGGTGCATCAGGGTTGTACAGTGCACTATGCTTATTTAACATCTATGCTGAGGACATAATCGAACACACAAGACCATATGAGGAAAACTGTGGCATTAGGATCGGAGGAAGATTCTTTAAGAAGATACAAAAATGTCACCAACTGACAGCTGATATCAAGGAGGACTTGATGCACTTGCTGAAAATCAGGCTGCAGCCTTTAGGATGGATTACAACTCAATGTAAACAAACTAAAACAAAAGACAAAGCAAAAATCCTCACACTTCTTCAAGCATCTCAGAGTCAAGTGAAAACTGGACATGCAACAGGAAGATGACAGCAGGATTGATGCATTTGAATTATGGTAATGGTGAATTATATTGAAAATAACATGGAGTGTGTGAAAAAATTAGTCTTGGAAGAGGTACAGCCAGAAGGCTCCTTGGAAGCTAGGATCATGAGACTGTCTTACATTTGGACATTTTATCAGGAGAGACCAGTTCCTAGGAAAAGTATCATGCTTGGTAAATAAAGGTCAGAGGAAGATTCTCCACAGGATGAACTGACACAGTGGCTGCAATAATGGGGCAAATGTAATAACACTTGTGAGGATGGTTCAGGATTGCACGGTGATTCATTCCATTGTGTCTAATGCATAAATATCTAGCAAAGAGTATATATTTTTGGATGTTAAATATTGGAGGATAAATAATTGATCAGAATATGAGAAAGAGACTCAGAATTTGGAGACTTTGTGCAAACAGACATACAATGTGGGTTATAATGGATGGATGGGAATAAGTCAATTGACCTTGGATTCACAACTTTTGTAATTACAAGTTATTGCAATGATTTGTTTTTGTAAATTTGCTTCTTTTTATGTTTTCTCCCTCTTCTTTTAAAAATGTTTCAATTCCATGTCAGAAATATACAGTCATATTCCAACATTTAACTTGGTTTTGAAATCCATACTTAGTCTTCTCTCGGATTACTTCATTGACTTTAACTTACTTCATATCTCTCCCTTCCCACTCTCCATGTTTCCTGCCTCTCCCAAACCCTGGGCCTTAGTGTAGTGATATCTGAGCTAGGCTCTCATCTTCTTATAACTGTGATCATTTCCATCTATACATTTCAGTTTGATTAATTCCATAATTTCCTTGAGCACCATTCCAATTAGTTCCCCAATTGCATGAGCTATTTTAATTATCAATATAGTATAACTAATAATCAAACTCACTGCCATAGAGACAATGCTGATGCATAGTGAACCCCCTGTGGGTTTCTGAACCTGTAATTGTATATGGCACAAGAAAGCCCAGTATTTCTCTTGCAGAAACTTTGGTGGTTTTAAACTGCTGACCATGTGGATCACAATCCAATTTGTAACCACTATGTCACCAGGACCTTCTTGGATTCACAATGCATGTTTATGGAAGCAGCTTTCAAGAGATCAAAATCCATAGGGAATTCAGTAAAAATGCTGCACAAGACCTCTTTAGAGTACTGATGAGCAAATATGCAACTTGGAGGTGTAAAGTGCTCTTGGGCCAAAGCATGGTATTGCCCATTACATGCTATACATGTAAAAATTGGAGAGTGAATAAGGTAGATCCTATAAAATTGATACATGTAAATTGTGGTGCTAGACAAGAATATTGAAAGTACCACGGACTGCAAAGGGATAGATCATTCTGTCTTAGAAGATGTAAAGCCAGAGTATTCCTTAGAGGCAAGGATGACCAGACTTCATCTTAAATTCTTTGAACATATGTCAAGAGAAACCAGTTCCTGGGAAAGACATTATGCTTGATAAAGTGGAGGGACAGCGAAAATGAGGCAGACTCTGAGGAGATGGACTGGCACAGTGATTACATCAATGGGCTCAAGTATAGGAACTACTGTGAGGATGCCACAGGACCATGTGATGTTTTTATGTGTGTGTGTGTGGGGGGGGGTGCCTATGGGTTGGTGCTGACTTAATGGTACCTAACAACATCAACCATAACAAGTAAGGGAAAAAATTACATTAGAGGGGCAAGGTTTTATACCATGTTTAAGGAAGCTAATATTTCATACAATAACCTAAGCTTCTTGAGTCCCATGCTGCTGCTTTCCAGTGTTAACATTCTGCTGTAGTAACAATATTGTAATATTAATGAAAAAAATTTTGATAAACTGATTTTCAAAATTGTGCAACATTATTTAAGTACCTTATAGAGTGTAGTATCAGTAGTTGCTATGTAAATGTGAAGTCATCATATTAACTGATCTTCCTTATAGGCATATGATAACATTTTATCATAGATAAAATGGTATGCTCCACAACACCTCTGTCAGTTTGTGCTACTCTGGTGGCTTGTGGTGGCTGTGTAGCTGGATGTCTATGTTACTGACATTTTAAATGACAACAGGGTCATCCAAAGTGATCATGTTTCAGCGGAGTTTCCAGAATAAGAACAGACAATGAAGAAGGACTTGGCTCTCCACTTCATAGGAAGAGGCTGCCAAAGATCATATGCATAATTTGGAATAATTTTTGAATACTGGAAGCCTAAACAAAGAAAGCAGGACATTGTCCCTGATCCTGCTGGCAGATGGGCCCCTCAGGTCCAAGTGCAATGGAAATGTGACTGCAGAGATGAATTCTTGGAGGGGAGTTGACCATGTCGCAATGAGTCCTGCAAAGCCTGTGGGCATGGAGCCTACAGCATCTTCATTCCATAATGGGGCAACTCAAGATAAAGAGAAACAGCCAAATAATATCATTTGATTATTGGTACTTGGAATGTGTGGAGTATGAATTCAGGGAAATTAGAAATATTCAAGAGTGAAACAGAATCCATGAAGAGCAATATCCTAGGGATTGGTGGGCTGAAATGGATTGGTACTGGCCATTCTAAATGAGACAGTCAGATGATTTACTATGCTGGGACTAACACAAAGAGGAATGGCCTGGCCTTCCCTGTCAGAAGGGATCTTGCTAAATCCATCATGAAGTTCAGCACTTTCTGTGATTGGATTATATCTATTTCCTTTCAAGGAAATTCAATCAATACAATTATTATTTGACTTGACACACCAACCACAAAAGCTAGTGTGTTAGACAGAGAAACAAAACCACAATGCTAATATATATATATATATATATATATATATATATATATATATATATATATATATATATATATTCAGATAGATAAATAACATAAGAAATAAACAGTCATTTAAATTGTAAAGCAGTACAAATGGTTCAGTGCAACTGACTTCGGTGAGAGAGTTGTGAGACACTGGCAGTCCTTCAAGTCTGGAGGGCCACTGGGTAGACCTCTGTAGAGCAATTCAAGCTATCTGGGCACACGCAGCAAACAGCAAGGCAGGTCACCAACAGTAAGCCAGATGACAAGGTCCAACAGTCCCCAGCTGAAGAGATGTAAATCCAGTGGTGTGGTGAAGCAAGTGGTGAAGGAACCTCAAATTACAGTGACACAGTCCACGGATTAGATGTCCCCCAGGAAGTGTAGCTTGCAAATGGAGGCACAGAACAAGCAAAGCAGCCTCACACTTGTCCGATGATCAAAGAGCAAGAGACAAGAGAGGCAAGGCTCGCTGAGCCATTTATCTCTTTGCCCTTCAATTAATCCCACATGTATTTATCACGAGGTTGGCAGAATAAACTAATTTCCTCAGCTAGTGATGAAGAAATTAAAGAATTCTATAAATGAATTGAGTGGGAAATGGATCACACCAGCCATCAAGATTCATTGATAGTTATTGGTGATTGAAATGTGAAAGTTGGAAACAAAGAGGAAGGAAGAGTAATTGGAATACAATAATTTGGTGATAGAAATTAAGCTGAAGATACCATGACAGAATTTTGAAAATCCATGACTTTTTCATATCAAACACCATTTTTCCCCAACAACATAAAAGGTGACTATACATATGTAATAACAAAAAGTCAAATTGGTTACATCTGTAGGGATAGATGATGGAGAAGTTCAATATCAGTGGCTAAAACCAGACCAGGAGCCAACTGTAGAACAGACCATTAATTGCTCATATAAAAGTTCATAATAAAGGTGAGGGAAATTAAAACAAGTTCTGAGGAGCCAAAATATGACTTTGAGTCTATCCCACCTGAATTTCAAGAACATCTATAGAACAGATTGGACACATTGAACTCTAATGAAAGAACACTTGTTGAGCTGTGGGGCTACATCAAGAACATCATTCATGAACAAAGCAAAATGTCATTAAAACGACAGGAAAGAAAGTAGATGTCAGGAAGAACTGAAACATTTTATTAATCATAGAATAAGTAATGCAAATGGAGCAAAAGATGAAGTGAAGGAGCTCAATAGATATTTCAAATGGCATCTCAAGAAGACAAAGCCAAATATTATCATTAAATGTGCAAGGAATTAGAAAATCAAGAGGGAAGAAAGGGCTCAACACACTTTCACTGAAAGAAGTCAACATAAAATAAGTCAAGCCTCAAATTGCAATTTTCTAAGGTTCTAATGGAGAAAATATAGGGCACAGGACCCATCAAGAGAAAATGGAAAGAATACACCGTCACTGCACGAAAAAAAACTTGCCAATGTTCCAGCATTTCAAGAGGTGGCAGATAAGCAAGAATTGATGGTGCTGAAGGAAGAATTTCAAATTCCACTAAGTGCATTAATCAAAACAAGGCTCCAGGAATTGATGGGATACCCGCAGAAATGCTTGAAGAAGCCGAGGAAGCACTGGAAGCTCTTTCCCATCTATGTTAGGCAATTTGAAAGTCAGCTACTTGACCAACTGACTGAAAGAGGTCTCTATTTGTGCCCATCCCAAAGAATGGAAAGCCAGCAGAAATATCATTGATATTTCACACAAGTACATTTTTGCTTAATGTCATTCCACAAGGTTGGAGCAGTACATTGACAGGGATCTAGATGCAAAAAGTTCAGGCTGGATTCAGAAGAGGACGCGGGACAAAGAATATCATTTCCGATGTCAGATGGATCTTGGCTCAAAACAAAAAATACCAGAAGTAATTTACTTTCGTTTCACTCTCTATGTAAGGGCATTTGACTGTGTGGACTAGAATAAGCTGTGGCTCACCTTGGGAAGAATGAGAATTCCAAAACGCGTCATTGTGCTCATTCAGAACCTCTACATGGATCGAGGCAGTTGTTTAAATGGAACATGGGAAAACTGAGTCTCCTCAACGTGTTGATTTACTTAACTCAGACATTGTTAAGTTTACTCGTGTTTATGCTTGCAGGTCTGGATGGAATTTTATCGCTGTTAATATTTGCTGACTGAGGTGGCACATTTTTATGTATCTCATTGTTTTTCTTGGAATGAATCTACTTATTTAAAAATACCAGGAAAGGTGTGCAATTAAGTTGTATCCTCTCCTGATACACATTCAGTACTACTGAGCAAACATCTGAGAAGCTAGATTATATAAAGGATGTGGCATTAGGAATGGAGGAAGGCTTATTAACAACCTGTGGCATGCAGATGACACAACCTTGCTTGCTGAAAGTGAGGAGGACTTGAAGTACTTGCTGATGAAGTTCAAGGATTGTTGCCTTCAGTACGAATGACACCTCGATGTAAAGAAGACCACATTCCTCTCAACTAGACCAATGGGTAACATCTTGATAAATGTATCAAATCTTGAAGTTTTGATTTTGCCTTGCTAGGTTCCATAATCACTCATGCCTAGAGTATTGATCTTGACACATTCTATTTGTTTTCTAGCCACTTGCTATATCCCTACTTTGTTCATTCCAAGTCCCAATGATTCATTTTTGTTTGTAGCTGGTGTTTTGATCCCCTCATTTAGAGTCATGCCTCGTTTACAAATGAAGGTTCTCATGGCTTTACTCTGTCCACTTTATTATAATCCACATCCACTCTCCTTCCAAAAGGAAGCTTTTCGTAGATGACATTTTGAATGTCTTCCTACCCAAGGGGGTCATCTTCTGGCCCTATCTTTGAAAATGTACTCCTTCTGTTACGTTACATTTTCAGTAACTGACAATGAGTCATTGCTACCCGTAGGTTGTCAGTGGCTAACTACACTGCATTGGGCAGCCTAGTAGTTTCCCATAGTCTGTTTTTGTTCTAGAAATCCTGCTGAAACATGTTCACTTTGGGTGACTCTGGAGGTGTTTGCAGTTCCAGTGATGTAGATCTCAGCATCACAGCAACCCAAAAGCTACCACAGTATGACAATCTGACAGACAAGTGGAGTTTACTGTCGGGTCAAGTTCAAATATTACAGCTTCATTATAATTCAACATAAGTAAAATGAAAATTCTCACAACTGAACCAATATGCAGCATCATTAAAAAAGTTTTTAAGAATCTCATTTTACATGATCCTCAATCAATGCACATGGAAGCAGCAATCAAAAAGTCAAAAGCATTTAGCAAAGCTACTGTAAACTATCTATTTTATGTGTGAAGAACCAAATGTAACCTTGAGTACTAAGGTGAGTTGGGCTCAAGTGATGGCATTTTAAATAACCTCATATGCTTTGGAATACTTTACAGTGAATAAGGAAGACCAGAGAAATATATATTATACTTTTGAAGGATGGTTTTGTCAGCGAATTCTGCATGTAATATGAACATCCAGTAGAGAAAACAGCTCTACCTTTAAGAAGTACAGTCAGAATGCTCCTTAGGAGTGTGACAATGGCAGGACTTTGGATTCTCTATGTTGGACATATTAGAAAGGGGAGCTAGTTACAATAGAAAGACACCATGTTTGATAAAGTAGAGGGTTAGCAAAAAAGTGGAATATCCTCAAAGTGAAGGATTAACACAGTGAAAGTAAAGATGGGCTTGAATATAACAATAATTGTGATGATGATTCGAACTAGGGAAGGTTTTGCTCAATTATATAGAGGGTTGCTTTCATTTGAAATTTCCCCCAGGGCACCTATCGTCTCCAATAACCACGGGCATGGGAATTCAAGCAAGGATCTTCCAGAGCCCTGTGGTTTAGTCTGAATCGTTAATAACGATGATGACCATAATGACTCAATAACAAAGTAAGGAAATATATGAATATACTAGAATAATCTGAAGGCATGAGAAGCGGGCCATACGTGGAAGAAATCAATCGTATTGAATGTCCTGAGATCGGCTTTGAGGCGTTTGCCTCTGCGATGCCTGAAACGATAATTAGTGGTCTCCAACTGCACCCCACAGCAGGCCAGGCCTTCATCCAGCAGACAGCTGGCTTCCTTTTCAGGAAGAGCTATATTCGGCAAGCAAACCACATGGATGTCCTTTGAAGCAGCTAGAACTTCTGGTCAAGATCCCATTTTACCTCTCTTTCCCTTCAGAAGCTCTGGGGAAAGGTCTTTTTATCAGGGCGGTAATCAAAGGAATACTCTGGTGTTACTCTTTCCCAGCCTTCTGGAATCCTTAACTAAAGAGCCAAACTTTGATAGTCATGATGTTGTTTGCACTCTGGGTTTCTCTGAGGATATCTCTGTCAACCATCCAGCTCGTGTGTGTGAACGCAAGCAGAGTTTTCCCCATTCACCCTCTGTTTTCAATCACTGGAGATCCATGTACTCCTTGTGAAATTGTACACGTTGCTCGCATTTTATCTTTCGCTAAGGCAAATCTGAAGACACAGGTAAAAGCAGAGGAGTTACCTTTCTTGCTCTAGTTTTAAATAGAACTCCAAAGATCCTTCTCCTCTCACATAGTAACTTTAGATGTTCTAGAACTGACTTCAGGAATTTGGAGCCTCCTTGAAATTGCATCCCATGAAAACATAGATGTAGCGAGATTGCTGATATTGTCATTGTCAAAATTAAACCCTGGAAATTTATTTGCTCAGATAATTCAAATAGAGACCTGGATGGAAAACAATTGTCCCACAAACGTCTCACTTCTCAACTTAAAATGAGCTTCCAATGTGAAAGTGTTTTATGGCGGTAAGCTCTAATCAGCTTAAAGATAGGCAAGCTAGGATCCTTGGCTGCTTTCAGGAGATAATTATTCTGAGTGACTTAAGGAGAAAAAATACTGAAAAGACTTGACAAGAAAGATGGTCAGCACTGGACTCATCTGTGGGTGCATCCAAAGGAAGGTATGAGTGCCTCGTATAAGGGGGTACCAATGCAAGTATTTCTTTGTGCCATTGTTCAATGCCCATTTACCTATAGAATCCTTGCCAGATTTGTGGGACAAGGTCCATTATTATTCGTGCATTTTACAAAACCTACACAGTGGATTTACAAAGTGTGTCAAACATACTAAGTCCTTTAATGGATGTGACTGAAGAGCCATCCAGGCAACGCCCTGGGAGCATTTCCTGAGGATGTCATCGCCGCCTTCATTTGCCTCCTTATGGGAACACTATTGTCGCTGCCATACTACCACTGGGCCCTAGGCACGATACTGCAGGTAAATGGATTTAAATTCTAAATGATTCTAAATGTTAGTATCAGTTATTCTGCATTAAAATTGTGGGTGTGGTTTTCTAGGTCCACCTCATCTCAGGCCTATGTCCTGTATCCTAGGGTGTTAGGAGGGAGTATTTGATCCTCTTTGGTAGCCACAATAACCCAGTGGTAACTTTATCAAAACTACATAAGTGATTTAGATGCTTAGAAGCCAGTGTGTGTATGTCTGGTGGGATCACCAATGGTCTGTATTCTCTATTATAACCATTTCACGAGGTGCCTTGAAGCCGGTACTTAATGAAGACTGAACAGAACTATCTTCCATAGAGGTTTCAATTGCACATTTTACAAAATAGGTTCTCAGAGCTTTCTTTGAAGAACTTGAACTTCCAAACTTTCCACCAGCAGTTGAGCTCCTTAGCCATTTGCACTGCCTGGCTCTCTATTATAGTAATTAGTAATAGTCTTGAATGAAAAAAAACAAAGTCCTACTTAAAGACTAATATATAATTTAATCAAATTGCTACTGTGGATAACATTAATTCATTACAAATGTAGATGATCTTGTTTCTAAGAGATGCCACGTTGAATGGCATCCTAGGCATAAACAAGGTGTAATCAGTAGAGCAAAACCCTCCAAGGAATAATTGCCTGCTTTGAAGATCCTTCTCTACAGTCCTTTACAAACTGACCCTGTGGGACTCGGACTCGAACAAATAGAAAGATTTCCCAATTCAACTGGAGAGTTAGATACTGTAAGAAGTGAACTGAAGAAAGGGACTGAGAGAGAGAGAGAGAGAGAGAGAGAGACTTCTGCTCTAGACTGCGTTTGACATGGTCCAGTCACTGCGTCACAACCTCATGTTGCTTGTGACCTTGGCAGTGGAATAAAGCCCTCAGCAGGAGGACTTTTTTAAAATCCCAAAACATGACACTTCAGAGCTCTGACCACAACCTCTCTTTTTATGTCCACAGGAGTCCCAGTGTTGCAGATGGAAGTAATTTCATACCGTGGTGATCTTTCATCTAGCGCTTCCTCTCGGTGACCTGATGTTTACTATAAGAAAACACCAACAAGGTGTCTGGTTTCTTCGTGGAAAAAACGGCAACTATTTAAAACAAAAGGATTTTGTCGAGCGGCATCATTACTCTTTCACTGTTTCTGTAATTCAGCAAAAAATGGCTCATTTGTTCCGTGAGGAGGTTTGCTGGTGAGACAAGGTCAGTTTGACTTTCTCATAAAAATGGGGGTATTTTGGGGTTTGTTTTGTTTTAAAACAGGGGAAGATGACGGTACAGGTTTTTAAACGTCACTGTTCTTATATGGCAGGAGAATCAAATCGTACCATTTCCATGGCTTACCTCAAACTATCCATAAGTCATTTTGAAAGAAATATGCCAGAAGCCTTCCCGGTATCTACCTGGATGCTTTCAGAATTAGAGCGGGTTCTTTGCAGCCTCACAGGCATGGCTCCTGCTCATTCTCAAACCTGTTCTGCATCCCACAAAGCCAACTCGGTCTGCGACAGGAGAAGCTCTTGGTAACCACAGTAACACACCTTTCTAGGGACTCTTCCCTACAACATTTAATAGGTCATGTCATAAATAATGGAATGAAATCTTTCAGCGGAAGACCAGAAGCTGCAACTAGAACACTTGGGGAATGGATCACAGCTGTCTTCTAAGGGATGAAATGCACATTACCTTTCCATATTGGAGGCAATTTTTCCAAAGAGAAAGAGTGCAGGAATCCAGGGTGTCCATTCCGTTTGCACCATAGATCGGGAAGACAAAAATGCTTACCTCTTATAGGTACATTAATAAACCCAAGGACCATTATCAACTATAAGATACATATGGCTTCTGGGTATAAATCACTTATTTGGAATTATTTATAAAGAAATGTGTTTAAAAACTTAAGTGAGACTCTGGAAAGAATGCAAGATATTAATTTACATAGCACTTTTTATTTAGTCTCTAATCTCTGCTAAATTCTATTCTGGGCTTTCGAAGTAGGATCAGAAACAAAGCGTATAGGAGACACAGAGCAAGTACCTGGGAATTGACGTGGTTATAAGTTAGAAAATAGGTAAAATAAGAAGAGGTGTCCAGACGGAGGCAATGACTCAGGACCTAAATATAGCAAACTCCTGGTGCATTTGGGAACTAAAAATTGGTTCCACATGTTGGTCTTTGGCCAAAAATCTTATTCATTGAACATTCAAAATACATCTATTTTTGTACAAATGATAAGGCAGGAAATGTTCCAGCTGTTTGGGGGATAACCAGCAGAAATACCATAAATAAATAAATATAAATTCACAGTTTCATAGGCAAATAGTGATTTTGTGAAAGTTTATGATAGTATTGGGGACATGGGCTAACTTTTATCTTGGAAATGTCACTCCAGCAGTAGTGTTGGGGGTTTGGATTTGTAGGAGGGGTCACTTAATGAGAGCAACCATCCCATAGTACAGAAGGTATGCAGGTGAGGACTTTGAGTAGGGGAATCAAAATAGAATTGAGAAGAAATGTGATGGCTTCCTTCCACTGACTACTAACCTACCAATGATTGCAAATGATGACATGGTTCTCCTCACAGCACCCAGAGGATGGATACAGCAGTTAGCTATCTCATGCTATCGGCACCTTATTATCATACACGTGTCAGAGTCCCTAGGCGGCACATAGAGAAACTTATTTGCATGGTTATGTCACTGTATGGTAATTAGGGGTTTGCTTTGTTTTTTGGTCCACTTGGCTGGTTCTGGATTCCCAGTCGTTTGGTAATTGAAGCCTCCTCTATGGAATGTGTTACATGATTAGCTTCCTGACGGCATCTTCTGGGTGCGTTCTGGTAGTGGTGGGAAGATGAAGGTGGAGTACTATGCACTTGGGTAGAGTACTACCCTCTTAAACACGTCACAGCTCTGATACCATTGAAAGCAAGTTTCCTGGAAAGTAAAGTCTACTTTTATTGAAGCAGACTCTGTAGGAAAAAAATGCTTTTCTCCCTACCCTGTAAATATACCAGTAATGTAAAAGAGCTTAGTCCATTACTGATTTAGAAAACATCTTCCAGCATTATACATTCTTTGGACTAGATAACATGCATTATGCTTTTTAAAGCCAGGGCACTTTGATCAGAAAAGGGAATCTACGACCACAGGCCCATAGAAATTCAGTGGGCCTCTCTGGCAGGGCATGAAGGAGTTTGATTCTTGGTCTAATTAGGCACAATCCCTCTGGGACACTGCTTAGAAGTCAAAGTTAAGGCTTGCCTTGTTCCCTCATGGTGATTGGGAAATCCTTTTCAATTTAGCAGCATTCCCTTGATTGGAATACACTTGGAGACTTGGAAAGCACAGTATAACGTACTTAAGGGTTAGAATGTTTCGCTGCCAGTTAGAAATATTGGCAGACAATGTTGTTAAGCTTTTTGGTTTGGGAAGGTTGTTTCTCCCCCACAAGGAAGAAGCCTGAACCATGTGATCCACATCCCACGTGGCTCTTCTCTGTGGCTTGTGGTTTCCCTGATGCTTTCCTTAGATATGAGCCCTGCCAGCAATTTTTGGATGTCACAACAATCGAGCCCTGGTTTTATAGCTTGTGGGGAAAATAAACATGCAAGTCAATTCCACAAATACAGTTCCCATGCCTACGATGTATAGGCTGTTATATCATGCAGAAGACAGGGAATATTGTCCTTAGTTGTAGGAACTTTATTGTTAGATGGTACACTATATACTGTTGTGTAGCAAAACTTCTATATGCATATAGAAAGAAACTCAAGGCTGAGACATTCACTTATGATGTTAATAGACAATGGGAAAAAGTAATGGACTTGTAGTCAGATAAATGTTGGAGTCCTGGATCAATGACTTACAATCTATTTCCTTCTAAAGCCTAATTAATTAATTAATTCTTGAACACTGTATGTGTTTTGTTCATACATCTAAAATGTAAAGATATTAATATAAATGAGATGTGGTCATTGTGTTTAGAATGTCTCCACTGATACCCGATTTTATCATTTCCTCATCAAGGACCTCTTTGGCATGGTAGATTATACAGTGGGCTGCTAACCACAGGCTAATGATTCAAACTCATTATCTGCTCTGTGGCATAAGACCTCTTCAGTATTGAAAGGGAGGGATATTACTTTGAGTGCTAAGTTGTGCTTTAGCTACGCCATGGTCATTTAAATGACCTCCAATGCATGTGAAAGCTGGACATTGAATAAAGCAGACCAAAGTAGAATCTACACTGAATTATGGTGCTGGTAAAGAATATTGAGACTGTGAAAAGAAGAAACATATCTCTCTTGAGATAAGTACAACAAGAATGCTCCTTAGAGCATTCTTCACCTCTTGTACTTTGGGTGTCTTTGGAGAGGTCAGTATTTGGAGAAGGACATTATTCTTGGTAAAGCAGCAGGGCAGTGAAAAAGAGAAAGACCATTGACAAGATAGAGTAACACAGTGGCTTAAACACTGGATTCAAAAAGAACACTTGTGAAGATGCCACATGACAAGACTATGTCCTATGTCTGTTGTACGTAGGGTCACTGTGAGTCAGAACCAAATGCATGGCATCTAACAACATCTGCTCCACCAGAGGAACTAGATCTACTGTAGAGATCTACTGTAGTGATCTACTGTATCCTTTGCTCCTGTAGCTCTTTACAGGAGCAAAAGCCCTCCAGAAGTTGTTGTTAGAAGCCACTTTGCTCTAACAATCTGGCATTTTGTGATGCTCACCTTCCTGACACAATTGTGGAAGACAAAATGGGGGCATAAGGAAATGTGGTGAAGAAAGCTGATGGTCCCCAGCTATCAAAAGATAGAGTGTCTGGAGTCTTAAAGGCTTGAAGAGAAACAAGCAGCCATCTGGCTCAGAAACAAGGAAGCCCACATGGAAGAAGCACACCAGACTAGGTGATCATGATGTGTCTATGGGATCAGGTATCAGGCATCTAAAACCCAGAATAAAACCATACCCAATGTGAATGAGGGGGCGAGGGGCATGGAGTGGAGACCCAATGCCCACCTGTAGACAATTGGACATCCCCTCACAGAGGGTTCACAGGAAAGAGATGAGCCAGTCAAGGTGCAGTACAGCACTGATGTAACACACAACTTTCCTCTAGCTCTTTGGTGCTTCCTTCACTTCACTATCATGATCTAAACTTTACCTTAAAGTTGGATTAGACCAGAGCATGCATACTGCTAAAGACCAGAGCCTGCAACACAGGGAATCCAGGATAGATAAACTCCTCAGGGCCAACAAGGAGAATAGAGATACCAACAGGATTAGGGGAGGGTGGGGGGCAAAGGGGGAATCAATCACAAAGATCAACCTAGAGCCTCCTGGGGGGTGTGGATAATGGAAAAGTGGATGAGGGGCAACAGAGGACGATGTACGATATGGAAAGAATAATCTATAACTTATCAAGGATTCATGAGGGAGGGAGGGCTGGGCAGGGAGGGGGAAGAAATGTGGAGATGATATGAGGGGCTTAAGTGGGAAGAGAATGCTTTGAAAATGATGATGGCGGCATATATGCAAATGTGCTTGACACATTGGAGGAATGTATGGATTGTGGTAAGAGAAGTAAAAGTCCCCAATAAAAGTATTGCAAAAAAAGGAAAAAGATTTACTCTGTCTTATAGAGTCGATTCTATTCTGTACTATAGGGTCATTTTGGAAGGAATGAGTGGCCATGAGTTTTATTAAAAATATAGCTCTTGAGAAGGTGGAACAAGATCATAAAGTAAGTGCTTGCTCCCATTGGCCTCCGGGCCTATCACACTGAAACATGAGTAAAACGAGCACAGGTTGAGACCCCGAGACTATGGATGAGAGCAGAGAAAATGAAGAGTTAGGGTAGGTCCAGATGCAGCGAGAGGAAAAACAAGGAAGTGTGGTAGAGGTTTATTTCTTACAGACTTGAAGTTTCACTGTTTGTGGGATTTAAATATTGAATATATTCCATGGAAATATTGCATACCACTACTTATGACTGATTGTGATGTTGTGTTTATTTTTATGATGATCTCTTTCTCTCTTACTTTTCGGTTTATTTTACACACAGAGAGAGACATGAGTTTTTTATACAATGTCCTTCCTTTATCTGTTCTTAATCTTAACAGGATGCAGACCATTGAAACAATCACTAGCATTGTTTCCAATATCACTGTAACACATTTGGCATCACAGGAAGACAGACTGATAGACAGGGAAGAAGGACTAGGGTGCCTACCTCATAGCCTACTAAGCCACCAAGGCTCCTTTGAGTAACCCCTATGGGGAATAATTCTCAAAGTTGCAGTTTGTTTACAAATATCCTCATTTGCCCCACGTTTGTGAATGATAATTGTGCTGGGTTCTTAGTGGGTAATAGTTTTCTTTCCATATTATATATATATATCACTTCATTGTAATCTGCAACCATTTTAAAATAATCTCCTAGGGGGTGAAATTACTTCCATGTGAAAGTAGTGATAGTATTAGAAAATTTCCCTCATTCTATTGGATCACCATTATTTGGAATGGGCACACATATGATTTTTGCCAGTTGGTTGTCCAGGTAAATATCATAACATAGCTGTCATAAAGATCACTATCTACATTACCTACATTCTAATGGAGTCGTGTCTAAAGGCTCAAAAGCTTTTGGACTGTCACCTGAACATAACGATGTGTCTTTAGTTGATGGAAGAAAAATGTTAAGACTATAATCAAAGTCTTGGAGAAGAAATCTATCATGTGGCCCACAACCTTATCCATCCTGAGTCCAGATGAATTAAATGGTACCCAGCTACTGTCATTGCCTATACTGCTTAGGGTCACATTAGTCAGTCCTGAATTTAAAGGGAGAAAAAAAACATAGAGCTCTGCATATATATACATATACATATATATTGGTATAAACTGGTATAACAAGTTGCTATGTGGAAGAAAGATGAAGTTTTCTAATACTATAAGATTAACATTCTTGGGAACCAACAGAGGCAGTTATATTATGTCCTACAGAGTTTCCACCAGTCAGAATTGATTAGATGGCAGTAAGATTTTTGGTTCTATATCTATGTCTATGTCTATATTTGTAGCGGTATCATCTCATCCATACATACATCTTTATAATCAAAACTTTAAAGCCAAATACACTGAAACAGCAGTGAACATTATTGCCTCCTTTATACCTGACATATCTCCTTTCCAAATCCTACAACCCCCTGAAATTATATTTTAGTGAAATAGCAGAGAGCCACACCATATAAAGTACAGTACTCATATGTTTGGCTCCCTAAGAGTATTTCATTAGAGCCAAGATGAGAATATATGCGATAAAGGAACTAAAGTATTTAAAAGGGAATGAATTGAAGACAAAGAAAAGGATGATATCTTGGGATATATATCATGAACCCACTGACTATTTGCATGGAAATTGTCAAATGAAAACCCAACCTGCTCTATAAACATTCACCAAAGTCTTGATGAAGTATTACTAAAAGAAGGTATTGTTTCTAAAAGCTCAAGAAAAAAATGGATTGAAAGAAAATACATTATTTTCCCCTGAACTTTTTTTATTCTCTCTCTCTCTCTCTCTCTCTCTCTCTCTCTCTCTCTCTCTCTCTCTCTCTCTCTCTCTCTCTCTATTTATATTTTTCTCTCTCTCTGACCCCTGTAGTAATTACATTAATTTCTACATCACTGAGTTATTTTGAGAAACCAACTGCATACTAGATTTATGTGTTAACTCCAAGTAATGTTGTTAGATGGCACCGATCGCCTTGCCTCTCCTAGTGACAGAACAAACCACGCTGCTCTCGGTCATCCTCACAACCCTTGTGTTGGAACCCATTGCTGTAGCCGCTGTGTCAGTACATCACAAAGAGGTCTTCCTCTTTTTACGCTCCCTTCTACTTTACCAAGCACGATGGCCTCCTCCAGGGGCCGATGTTGCCTCTCAAAGTAAGCAAATATACACATGTGTGCGAAGTGAGTGGTGGGGAATGGGGTGAGAAAGAGTTGGGAGAATTGTGGTTGATTCAATTCCAACTGAAGCGTCAAGTTAGTTCCACAGTGTTCTATACAATTTCCAATGGCGGATTTGGGGGCCATTAGAATACTAGGGCTTTCTTCCTAGAGCCATCTGGGAATGCTCAGAAATCCAGCAGCTGAAAACAACCACCTGTACCATTCAGGGACTCTTCCCAAAATACACATCTGCTGTAAAAGTATCACAACAAGAGCAACCAAAATCTTACAGAATGTTGAGACCACGTCCCATCCTTCACAAGAGTGGGTCTCGGGGCCGGCAGCATCAGTCTCTCCTCGGATCTTTATGGAAATGCAAATTTTTGGCTACATCCCCAACCTAATGAATCAGAGACTCTGGGATTGGGGCCCAGCAATCTGTGTGTTAACTAGCTCGTACTGTGACTTCTATGTACCACTGTTACGGAGCCAGCCAACCCGCGATGCTTTCCTCCTCCACCTACCTTCATGTGCTGCCAAGGCCAGGCTCCTTTAAGCTAGCAGGCTTTTTCAAGATAAATTCTGGTTTCCAGTTAAAATGTAAAAAAAGGATGTTAATTTAAACTGGTTAATTCAAGTCTGTTCGATGGAATGACCAATTCCTCTTTCTCTGGTTTCATTTATCAAAAATATTCAGTTCTCAAATGCTATCTGAATATTTATCATGTATCAATCATCCTTTTCAATTAGTTTCCTGACCACTTACTCCCTGTATAACTCTGGCCCAAGGATCTGCCTTGGAAGAAGTACAGTCAGAACACTCCTTACAAGGAAGGATAGTAAAGCTCCGAGGTACCTTGGATATGCTGTCAGCAGAAACCAGTCCCTGGAGAAGGACATCTGTCCTAGTAACGTGGACGAGAAGGACAAGAGAGGAAGGTCCCTCAAGGAGATGCACAGAGTGACTGCAACCATGGGTCCCAGCACAGAACCACTGCAAGAATGGTGCAGGACCAGCCGATGGTTCCTTTTGTTGTGCATAGAGCTACTATGGGTGTAAGCCAACAAAATGGCACCTAACAACAACAAACTCTACCTGTTTTATTCAAATGACAACTGAAACTCACTGCAATCAAGTCGATGCTTACTCGTAGTGACTCCCTTGTGAGTCTCAGAGACGCTGACTCTTTACAGGAGTAGAAAGCCAGTCTCTCCCTCATGGAGTTGCTCGTGGGTTGAAATTGCCAACCCGCAGACCATAACCCAGCTAGTAACCACGGCATGCAAACAGGGATCAATGACATTGTTCATTAAGAAATGCATTTTTAAAGGCAGCCTTGGAAGATAAATTTACTAGGTTAGGCTCAAAATACATAACTGTCAGCTAACTTTTAAAATTAGTATTGTCTAAGTTGATACATTTCCCTCATTAGCAAGAAGACTTCTTTTGAGACTTTCCCTGGGAAGTATGGCTTCATTTCACTGAAATCCCACATTAAGGAGAGACCTTGAAGAAGCAATACTAACTGGAAAGCTGGACATCTCTGTGTTTGCCAAAAGCAAGGGGAACCCGCACTGGGGGATTGGAGAGTTTTTATGTGCTTGGATGAACATTCTTTGGTTTATATCCTCTTCAGAGACCAAAGCTGAGACATTCAGAAACAGCTGTGCAGTGGGAAGCTGCTGGGACAGATGCTGAGGCCTCACACAGTTCCCTCTGAGAGGCACAGTTCAGAAGGTAAGTACTCATCAGCTTAACTGTGAGTATGCCTGTGGTGGACAGCACTGGCCAAGTCTCCACATGCACCATTTGAGAGCCCGTGCAGGAATAATATGTTGTAAGGTCTTTGTGCAGATCCTTATTTCTCTCGTATCACCTCTACTTCTCCTCTTTCAAATCATTAGCAAGCTTTAGGAACAAGAAAAGTGAGGCAATAGAACTAGATATGAACTAGGTATTTTTCTCTGGTGGTTTCAAATATATGCCCATTCATTCTTTGATAACCTTTTCCTAAAAGGATTAGTGTTCATTGCTCTACCCTTGAACTTCAGCTTGAGTGTGTTGATTAACTACTCTTCAATAGTACAAGGCAGGTATGTGGGATGTGCATCCCAGGAACAAGGTATGGAAACTCTGGCTTTTGTTCTGGGCTCTTTGTTGCTTTCCCTCTCATTACTTGCTCCAGGGGCAACTCACTCCCTGTGGATCTATAAGCAGCTCTGTGGATAGACTACAGTCTCCAGACGAAGAAAATGTGACTTAGAATCAATGCATCTAGATGTTTTTTTGTTAGAAGCAAAGATGAGGAAACTTCATCTTCCTTCTATTGGATATATTCTCATGAGAAACCTGGAGAAAGTTATCATGCTTTGTAAGGTTTGAATGGAAAACAGGAAGGTTCCTGATGACAGGGCAGAGCAAGGCAATTGCAACAATGGGCTCAAGCACACCTAGGCATGGCCCAAGACCAGGCTAGCTGTCCTACTGTTATAACCTGGGTCCTAAGAGCAGGAACCATCTCAGTGGCACCCAACAACAACAACAACCTTGATAGAATCCCTTGGTGAGAAACTGAAACTTTATGCCAACACTCAGGAATGAACAATGATTCTGTGGCCTCCTTAGACTATCGCAACTTCACAGGAAGCCTAAACTAGAACCACGGAGCTAAATTACTCCCAGATTCCTGACCCAGAGAAATCACGGGTAATAAATATTGTTGTTTTACACTGTTAAATGTTGGGTCATTTGTTACACAGCAGTAGATAACAAATATACTTGCTAAGGGTCACAGTACTTATAAAAGTCAGCAGGATCCAATGTCAGGCAGGGTACTATAGAGTCAGTATTTTTAACCCAAACTCCACTTTCTTTCCCAATGATACAATATCAGAGATACAAAGCTATCACACCATCCCCATACTAACACCATCTTCCCCACACCTCCCTTAAAATAGTCCCCTAATCTCCCTTAAGGAAAATGGTAAATCAAGGAAATAGAATTTCTTTATTTTTTATCAAGAGAATGTAAAGATGCACTGCAGGCTCGCTGCACAGATGAGGAATGGAGACTCAGCATAGGTCAGCCCAAAGAGACTGCCGAAATGGGAGAGGAATGTTTGGCACTCTTTTTTTTATTATTATTTAAAAAATAACATTGTGGGAGACATTATCTGGCTAATTGAGGCCTCTGTTTAATTAAATCCTAGTTTAATCCGTTTTTGATGTCACTTTCAAGGAGTAATGACAGGGTAGTATAATAATGTGCCCACTTCCCAAGAGACACTTCTCATGACTGTATAATAGGCGGCTTGATGGATTGCAGGTCCCCAGGCACACTTTGCTTTTCACCTCCGTGCCCTGGCACATGCTACTCCCACTGCTGGGACACGCCTTCCCTTTCTGCCATCGCCACTCTCTCTTATGTCTCTTTCATCCTTAGAGACTCAATATATTAATCCATCTCTCCTAAGACACCTGCTTATTATTCTCACCCACAGCTATTCCTTGGGCTCCACAAGACACTAAGATGACCTTCTAATTATATGTGTTTGGGAGAGAAATGGCATGGATGTCAGACAAGCTTCTAATATATATATACATACACACATATATACATATATGTATATATACACATACATATACATGTATATATACATATGTAATGGGAATATATATATTTGAAGAGTAAAATCCCTTGAACCCATAATCTATAATTGTTCATATGGTGACAGTATCACTGTGAGGATAAAAGTGGCTCTATAGTTGCATTCTATTGTGCAAAAGGTGGCTATAGGTTAGAACTGACTTGATGACACCCATCAACAACAACATCGTTGAGGACAGTGTTCGGCAGGTGTTGTTGCCATTCTTGTTAGGTACCGTGTATTTGGATTTTGACTCATAGGAAAAGAACTCCTTGTAACAGGATAGAATGGCCCTGTAAAATGTTCTCTTCCACAATCGTTATAGAATCTGATTGCCAAATCTTTGTACAGTAGAGTCGATGGATGTGTGCAATCAATCAACATTTTGGTCAGTAACGTACTGCTTTTGTGTCATCCGGCTCCTTGACAGGACTGTAGGAAGACATACATAAATGCTTAGGAGAATCGGTTGAGTGGTAGAATTCTCCTCTTCAGGCAGGAGACTGGGCTGCACAATGATTAAATATCGGTTGCTGTGATAATAATTTCTTTTTAAAATTGTATCCCAGATTAGTGTCAAGGAGTTGAAGATTAAAGATGTCCCAAATGTCCAATGTCCAAC
The DNA here is from genome assembly GCF_050624435.1 of Tenrec ecaudatus. Classification (NCBI taxonomy): domain Eukaryota; kingdom Metazoa; phylum Chordata; class Mammalia; order Afrosoricida; family Tenrecidae; genus Tenrec; species Tenrec ecaudatus. The sequence goes on from NC_134532.1 coordinate 204,321,660, forward strand.
TCTTCCAATATGCTCTTCTGCTCCATCCACTTACACACACACACACACACACACACACACACACATTCCTTCCTACAGTATATCCCCTCACTTCCCTAGGTTCTGCGATTTGCTGCATCATTTCCCCAAATACTTTGGAACTTTAAGGAAATGTCTTACATGGTTGAGAATACTCCTAAGCCCCAAGGTCTGGCAGCAGTAAGGCAAATACAGGGTCCAGCATCAGAAACTCCAAATGTCTCAAAGTCAGATCTGGTCTTGCTTCTATCAAAGCTCAGGCAGAAAACAGGGGTCTCAAAAGAGGGCATGCTTTGATGGAGATGCCTATGCAAGTTGGGCTGCTAAGGTCAAGGTCAGCAATTCAAAGCACCAGCCAGCTCTGCAGGAGAAAGATGCATCTTTCTACTCTTGGAAAGAGTTCTGGTCTCTGAAAGGGCAGTGTCAGCCTCTCTTACAAGATCCCTGACGAGTTGGAATCAGCTCAATGGTAAAGATTTTGGTATGGTTTTAATTTGGTTTGGTATGATGGAGATGTGGAAACTTTTTTTTTTCAATCTTTCAGCAGCTGAAAGATTGAAAAAAAAAAAGTTTCCACATCTCACAGGAAGATCAAAGGATGGTGGCGTAAGTTATATCCTCTAGTCAAGAAGTTTTTAAGGTGAATACCACACCAATTTGGTAACAAGGAACGCTCTCCAAAACTGGATCATAACTACAAGCAGAGAGGCTAGAATCTATGATACAATACAGAGTCAATTATTGAAAATATGAATATGGCTATTTGCTAGTCTGGGTTGACTAGAGAAATAAATCCATAGATAATCATATGTGTATAAGAAAGAGAGTTTTATAAAAGAGCAATTGAATATTGAGAAAACATCCTAGCCCAGTCCAGATCAAGTCCATAAGTCTGATATTAACCCAGATGTCTGATACCAGTCTGTAAATTCCTCTTCAGACTCACGCAAAATATGCAGTGACTCGCAAGCGGGAAGATCACGGGCCAGTGGATCCAGTGCTGTTGGAAACGTCTTAGCACTGACCTAGGTCTCCAAGTGGCCCCTCCAGCACCAAGGTTCTGGTTCCATCAGCTTAGCCCCATGTGTCTTGTCAGCCAAAACACAACGCAGAGAAAGAGTTAGTGTCCCATCTTCAGGGAGGAAATCAGGAGTTCCCAGCATCCTTAGGAGAAAGCCATGCCCTCACAGAGGCTATGACCCAATTGACAGGCTAGTTGACACCCCTTTGCAAGTTGATAGGAGATTACATAACAGCCACAGGCTAGAATGGCCACATTAACAATTGACTTAATCTCAGCCTCTAATCTAAAAATTGGTCCTGCAACCCCACTAGACAGTCAACCTTCACCATAAATAAGTACCATATATACTCGTGTATAAACTGAGTTTTTCAGTACATTTTTATGCCGCTTTGTGGTAAAATTAGGTACCTAGGCTGATATTCGGGTCAGCTTATACTCGAGTATATACGATAAGTACAGTTCTCTGTAGGACTTGAGGGCTCTGTGAGTTGGAATCAACTCAGTGGCAAGGATTTGGTTTTGATGCGTGACCTGGGCTCTATATCTGGTAACTGCATCTCGTACCCAGCGCACATCCATCTGTCAGTTGGGGCTTATGTGTGGCTGAGCAGGTTTCAGCAAAGCTTCCAGCCAAGGCTGGACTAAGAAGTCTTGTCAGTATCCTTCTAATTATCAGGCAATGAATACCTGCTAGAACACCATTGGCCTATTTGTTCCAGCATGGGGATGGTGCACGAGCAGAGAGCATTTAACTTCCTTGTGCTTTGAACGGCTATCTGTTTGGGGCCCACTTGAGGCATCTAACAGCAACAACAACAAATAAATATTTTCTGTTGTTTTTCTTGTTTTAAGGAGTTGCCACAAAACTCTTCTATAATCGTTTTTATTAGAATATACTAATGTGTCTTTGCAGCAATGAGGCTCAGGGAGTGTGAGACAGTTGTTTCCATGTATCCTCATTTGCACTGTCTATGAGCTGCATCCCAAGTTCAATGGATTGTTATCCAACTATGTGGAAGAATTAATAGACTTTAAAACTTGACTTATAGTGACTTTCTTTACTACCTTTCTTCCACCTTTTAAAAGCATTTTCCAAATTTTAGGTATTTATATTATAAACCTTTCAAATTTCTCTCTTCCGCCTCCCCCCCCCCCAAGTCCTATTGTCCACAGACTCAATCAAGCACTCATTTCCTTTAGTTTCCTTGTTTCAGTCACCTCTGGTGACTCATGACCTCTCTCCTCTATGGTCTCCATCAGCTCCAATCTACTATGCCCCTTGATTATATCGTTATTTCTCTGCAAATGGATGTCATCATACCAACTCTCTGCTCAAAGTAATTCACTGACTTCTCATATGCTCACAATGGGGAACTTTACATATTCTCACAGCACTGTAGGTGAGATTTATGGTCTATTGTCATCTTATCCATTTTTCTTCTTCAGTGAAATGACAGGTTTTATACTTCCTATGTACCTTGATGATCATTCAGATCCTAGTTTTTTAAAGCTCTCTCTCTCTCTCTCTCTCTCTCTCTCTCTCTCTCTCTCTCTCTCTCTCTCTCTCTCTCTCTCTCTCTCTCTCGTACAGCTTTCCTAAGCTAACATTCCTGTGGAAATAAAGGTAATTTACAAGGAGCCTCTTGTAAGACATATTTACATACCTTGGACATAGTGTCAGGAGAGAGACACATCCCTGGAGAAGGATATCATGCTTAGTAAAGTGCACGGGGCTTTGAAAAAGCAGATCCTCAATGAGAAGGATTGACACAGTGGCAATCCACAGTGGGCTCAGGCATGGTAACAGTTATGATGACGCAGCACCATGCAGTGTACTGGTCTGCTGTGCACAAGATTGCTATGGGTTGGGACCAACTTGATGGTTCATATAAACAACAACAATAACACAAGGAGGATCTGGAAACCATGGGTGGTCCCGAGGTTCAGGGATTTGCTGCTAACTGAAAGATTCATGGTTTGAACTCATCCAAGGATGACTGGGAGAAAAGAAAGAAACAAGACATCTTCTTATGAGAGGCCACAGTCTTCAAAACACAGTGGAGCATTTCTATTCTGCAACACGCAGGCTAGTCCTGAGTGGAAATAGACTCAGTGACTATTGTGGTTTTTGTTTTGTTTTGTATAAGCCCAATGGCCATGGACTCTTTTGTTTTGTAGAACATATTATATGTATATATAATATGGGCATACATTACAAAAACAAAGAGTGCATTGCCATTGGACTTATTCCAATTTAGTCAATAGAGTAGAGTGGATCCACAACCTTTTTAAGGGTGCAACCTTAACAGAAATAGACTGCTTCCTCTTTCTCCTGCCTAGCGAATGGCAGGTTCAAAGTGCTACCCTTTTGGTGAAAGGCACAGTGCTTTAACCAGTGTGTCACCAGGGCTCCGTATTTTAGAAGGACCATCATAACTGTCATATTTTGCATGGTACCCGGCTCATCATCTCCCTTCTTCCCCAAGCACAGCTGTCCTCTCTCCTCCATAGTCTCTGCTTCTTTGAACTAGGTTTACCGAATTATTCTATTATTCTTTAAACTCTATACTTTTGTGACTTTACTTTGCAAATTTAAATTCCTTGTACTGAAGTCCTTTTGGAAAGCCCAGACCTTCTGTAGTCAAGCACAAGACTTTGCATCAGATAAATACATTTGAAACCAATTGTAATATATTGCCAGTGAAAATGCCTGTTAATGTAATCATAATTAGAATAATTTAAATGCACTTTAAAATGAAATCATCTCATTTCCTGCACATTTTTGGTCAGTGAGATGTGAGCATTTCTAGCATATTTAGTCAGCACTTCTAGCCTAAGTACTTTTACCTAAATGCCTCTACAAAATAGTGGAATTGTCTTCCTATGAATATTTGGGATGAAAATGTATCTGGCTACTTTCCAATTACTGGAAGACCAGAACAAGCCAACTCAAGATAGACATTTAACAAGATACTTCCCTGTGATGATAATTGCTTTGGGCCCCAAGCTAACTTATTTACTAGCTTTTCAATTGGAAGTCATTTCTTTTTAGGACCTTAAGGGTTTTTGCATGTCTTGGGGAATTGGGGAGCCAACTTCAATTAGAAAAGGCCAAGGTAGTCAATGTAAGCTACAATGTGATATTTATGATGAACCTGGGGCCCTGGGAGGGTGGGTGAGGGAGTGTGGTTTGGGGAAGAGGGAGACTACTCAAATTTTTAATCTTGCTTTGAGTTATACAGTCAATGGGAAAAAGGGAAAACAGAGTCCTAACTTCAAGCCTCTAAACACAGGCCATAATGAAACGCAATGATTCCACTATAGATCCTAGAAGATACCAACAGAGCTAAATGTAATTTAAAAGTGTTCAAGGGAAGAAAACATGATAGCAGGCAGATAAAAGAACTATTTTCAAGTGTATATTGTGTGTTTTTTAATAGTTAGGGTTTCCATTCACATTTTAGACAATAATTTTAAACCATAATAAAAACAACATGGTCCATAATTCCTGTCAGAATTCTGACCAGTGTCTGGAATATTGAAGGTATATTTGGTGTATAACACAAAAGAACCTTGCCTCTCAGATGTAATATTTTGCTTTTAAATGATTGGTCCCTTCAAATTTTGTTAATCTTTTTGAAGTAAAATGTAGTTTAAGTACTATAAACTACAAACTAAAGTCAGTACTTAATTTACTTATAATACCATGGAGAGTTATTTTTACCCTTTTCAAAATATTTACTATGTTAATATAAAAATATCTCAGATTATCATTGAAATGTTTAAGATTCTTAAAACATTGAATGATTTGTAGAATAAATCAATAACATACTTTCACTTAAAGAGGAAATGACTTTTATCCTGGCAATAGTATACTGAAGTAATTAATTTTTTCTAAAAACGCATACCCTACATATTCTCTACATCAATTTGCAGTTCCTTTTCCTGTATTTAACAGCCAATTAATTTGTAAAAATATGCCTATTTAACACTACTCCAACATGTTAATAATGAACCAACAACTTTATGAAAGCTGATCCAGGGGCTCCTTCTGAATATTTTGACAAAGGATATTAGCATTGATAACCATCTTTCTGGCTACAGAAGAAAATGAAGTATATCATTTCCATATGTGCCTGCAATGTTTGATAATATAGTTGAGATGTAAGGGCAGCTTAAAATAATAATTCAGCTGTGCAAAATTGCCACATCAGGAGAAAATTGTTTGCCTTAGAAAATCAGTATGCACTCCATCAATTGCTGCTACGGGTATCTGTGAAGAACATTACTGCATCTAACATTCTGATGAAGAGAGATGGTGGGGGGAGGATCTGAGGATAATGAAATCATTTCTATAATACCCAACATACCGAATTCTGTGCAGATTACATCATTTTCTTATTTTGAGGATCTTTGGGTAATAGTAGACATTCTGTGTAGTTGCTAGATGCCCCCGAATCAGCTCTGATACATAGCAATCCCGTGTATAACAGAATGAAACACTGCCTGATCGTCTGCCATCCTTGCAATCATTTCTGTTTGGGCCCATAGTTGTAGCCACTGTGTCAAGCTCCCTCCCTTTCCTGCTTATCTTCTGCTTTACGAAGCACAATGCCTATAAATAGCAATGAGGACAGACATATGTGGCCTCCTAATTGCCGTGAGGTAGGGGTCCTACAAACCTTCATGGTCCATCCATCTTTATTCTGTTACCGACCATGCCTCCCTTGCTGCTGTACATCAATGCTGGGATCTATAATTCATTACAGCCTCCTCACAAAACTCACAAGCAATACTCACAATTAAGGGGGCTTACCACGGAAGTCAACAGGTTATCACAAGTCAAGATCAACAAACACTAAGGATGCAGCCATTGGTCTCCTCAGTCAGTAGTCAAGTCTCTCTGTGCTTCTTAGTATCTGCTCTGTCCCTCCTTGGTCTTGGCCTCCATGGGTCAGGGAGCTAGCTCCCTTGTCTCTCCATACCACAGTTCCACAGTCTTGAGCCAAATATGGATAAGGTATCCCCTAGTCTCGGTGCAGCTCCTCTGTGATTCAGTGCCACAGTCGATGACATATCTGAGGGAGGGGGGCCTATGCCACATCAGACAGAGGCCTTAAATAGGGTCTTCCCAGATCCACAGAGTTGCTCTCCTCTTTTCAAACATGGGTCCTCTTTATAGCCAGGAGGGGGATCATGAAAACGAACCAATTCCCTCTTACTGTTATGCGCACACTGTCTGCATAGTCCCATCCAATCATCTGGTAGGAGTTACAGAGATTTAAGTAGAAGAGCCACATGAAGAAATTTCACTCCACCACAATGTCCTTTCCCAGGGACCTGTCTCTCCTGATAACATGTCTAAAATATGTGAGATGAAATCTTGCCATTCTTATATCTAAGGATCATTATGGCTCTATTGGTTTCAAAATAGATTAGTTTGCTGTTCTGGTAGTCAGTAGTATATTCAATATTCTTAGAAAATACCATATTTCAACTGTATCAAATCTTCTATGGTCTTGCTTATTCATTGTCCACAGAGAAAGCAAACCAGGACACTTATGATTACATAAACATATATACGTTTCTATAGCGAGAAGGAATTTAATAGGTAATTCATCCTCACAGTAGCAGTGAGGGTTCAATTCAACTCAGTCTCGTGGAAAAATGAATATACTGAAGGTCCTTCAACTCCTGCCAGGTGCTGGTGCAAGGTCAAGGAAACAGACAGCAGACAGCTGAATATGCCCTCCAGCAAGAGGAGAAGAGTCAGCCTGCAGGCCGCAGACAGGGCAGGGTGAGTGAGCCAACACAGGAAGATGAGAAGGTGAGACATAGCAGTGGCCAGTAGCTTGGGAGCATGGGGAAGTAAGTCCCAAAGGAGCCTCCAGCTCTAGCAATGCACGCATGGTGACAAGATCCACCAATCGCATGGTGAAGCAGATCCTGATGGAGCCTCAAGCTCTATGAATTCATGGATCCACAGTTGTCTTGCGCCACAAGTATCAGAGTTCACAGCTGAGGCAAAGGCCTAGCTCAGGCAGCAGCGTGCTGCTCATGATCACCAGGGAGGAAAAGACAGGGAGGCCAGCCTCAAAAGCCATTGATCTCAGTAGCTCTCCAATAAAGCTGCAACCTGATTGACAGGCTAAACTCAGCCCACAGGTTTTCACAGAGGGCATAATGGCACAGAAATCCTAACTATCACAATGGCTTGGGTCAGGTGCGCTTTAGTCTTCAAAAATGATAGATTTGCTTTTCGATATGTTAGAGGTCTTGTGCAATACATCAATTGATTGCTTGCCAGCTGCCACTATTGTGTGTCTATAAAATTTATCTTTAGGTTACATGTATAAAGTTTTAATTTCCTTTATATTCTCTGAGTTTATATGTGTATAGATATATACATGCTTATATATTTATATGGACATATACACATAAGCATATATAGACTCATGTGTATATATGTTATTCTTGTCCATTACTCCTGAGTGAACTCTGAAAAATTTTGTTCCCAAGTCTACATAGTAGAACTTCTCCAGAGTTGTCGCTATTCAATATCATTAGGTGATTGCCATTCATTCTCTTCTTATGTCCTATATTAAGCCAGTCTGGAAAATATACATGTTCTTGATAATAATAGATTTTTCATTGTGTATTTGAGCATAATGTTATTTCTACATGTTTGGCCTGAGAAATACTGCACAATTAGTTTAGATAAATTTCTAACTTTGCTTCATTTTCTTATTTCAAATATTTCTTTGTATTTAGTTTCTTTTATTTTTTACTGTATTCCAAGTTTAGTATCAGTGTTATATTACAGTTCTACCTGACACATTGTGTGCATGTTTTTCTATAGCTAACCTGCTCACTGTCACAAAGTCAGGAACGATGTACCGTACGGCTTCAAGTCTCCAGGAAACGGAAACACTGCCACGCACATGCTAAAGACTCGGTATTTATGAATGAATTGAATATAAGAAAAAGTGAATATGAAACTAGGAAAAATTAGGAAGTAAAATAGTAATGTAAAATAATAAAAGATATACGTGATGTCCATTTTTTTGTTGTTGTTGTTGTTGGGTTCCCTTAAGTCATTCCAACCCATCAGAACCTGGTGTATAACAGAACAGAACACTGAAGGGTCTAGTGCTATCTTCATGTACTCTCTTTTAGCAAGCAGGGTTGTGTCACCTGCCTATCACAGGTTGGTAATAGGCTGATTTGCTTAGCATACATCTTGAACAAGTAATAGAATACAACTCTGATACCCACCTTTCCTGAATGTACACAGTGCTGGGTCACCTTGCTCTGTCTGCAGTACAGATTCCTGATCCATGTACAATTTCTACATGAGTATAATGAAATGCTCTGTAATTCTCATTCATCTAAAGGCTATCCAGAGTCTATTATGATCATCAGAGTTGAATTCCTTGGTGTAGTCTATGAAACATAAGTAAATATTTTTCCTGTTGTTCTCTGACTGAAACCAAGACCCGTCTGACACTAGCAATAATATCCCTTGTTCCACATCCTCCTCTGAATCTGACCTGAACCTTCTAGCAGCTTCATGTCAATGTACTGCCCAGCTATTGTTGGATGATATTCAGCAAACTTTTACTTACATGTGATATCAGTGATATTGTTCTACAGTTTTACAGTTCTGGAGCATTCTTTTTGTTTCACTTTTTTGGGGAATGGTTACAAATATAGATCGCTTCCAGTCAGGTGGCCCAGAAGCTGTCTTCCAGATTTCCTAGCATAGACAAAGAAGTCCCGTACTGTTTCAGCAGCTTGTTGAAACACTTTAATTTGTACTTCATCAATTCTTGGTGTCTTGCTTGGGCAAATAATTTCAGTGCAACTTGACCTTATTCCTTCAGCATCATTGGATCTTCCACATGAAACCTCCTAGAAATGGCGGAATAACAACTAGTTCTTCCTATACAACGGCCCGATGTATCCTTTCTATTCTTTTGTTGCTTCTTACATCATGCATTAGTTTGCCGAATGGAACTTTCAGTACTGCTTGGGATTTTTCTAGAGTTCTTTTGGGTTAAGATAGATCGTAGAATTTCTTCCTTCCTCTGAAGGATGTTCATGATGTCCCCTCCCAACTCATCAGGTCTCTGTTCTTACTGTTCAGTGTCAAATTTATCTTTGAGTGTTCTTGTAATTCTGGTGAGATAACTCAATATTCTATTTTAGCACTTTTGTACTTTTAAATTTATTCAGCTTTATCGTGCCCTGGTTTTATGTTCTAATATTGAGTTCCTCTAGCATCTCTTCCCAAAGATGTCGGCAATTTTGTTTCTGTGGATTCCATATTCAGAGGTCCACGTGTACAGTTGCCTTTTTGTTGTTAAAAAAAGGTAATTGCTCTGAACAAGTTGTTGAACTTGCAAAATTCTATCATGTGATCTCTAGTTTCATTTCTATCACCAACACTACATGTTCCAACTTCCTTCGTCTTTGTTTCTGACTCTTGCGTTTCAATCACCAATATTTTAAAATGCATTTTGATTGCACATTTGAGCATTTTCTGCCTGAAGTTACTGGTAGAATTCTTCTATTTCTTCATCATTAGCTTTTGTTGGTACATAAATTAGAATAATGGTTGTACTGATTGGATTTCCTGGAAGGCAGATAGATCTAAAGCTTCAAGATTGATTTTGAAATGTCCTTTCTGTCAGTGAATGCAATGCTATTTCTCTTGATTGTGTCATTTCCAGCATTGCAAATCATATGCTTTTTGGATGCCCTAAGCCCAAAAATAGCTAATTTAAGCTCACTGATGCTTAGGATATCTATCTTTATGCATTTCATTGCATTTTTGACAACGTCCAATTGTCCTAAATTCATAATTTGCATATTCCAAGTTCGGGTCATTAACAAAGCTTTGAAGCTGCTGCTACTTACCTCCAATGTGCTCCATCAACAGATGAAGATCCCAGATGCTAACCTCCACCCGCTGCCCCCCGCCAATGGCTTCACTCTGTTCACATCACCGCAATCAACCAAATTCCCAGGAAGCAGTTCCTGCTTAGTCCCATTTCAAATGCCCTTGGACCCAAGGTGCCCATCCGCTAGCACCATCTCTAACAATGTTCTGCTTCCATTCATTTGGCTTTCAGTATCTAATAATGATTTGAAGTTAGACATAAGGTTTCTGGGGATGACTTACCCCTAAATGGGCAGCCAATTACTTCTTCGTGATCTGATCTTAGTCTGGAAGCTTCAGCAAAACCTCCACTTTGGGTGAACGTGGTGTCATTTGAAATGTCAGGATCATGGCCTCCAGCATCATAGCACTGCACAAGCTGCCCTAGTGTGACAAGCGGTCAGACACATGGTGGAAACCAAAGTATATAAATATGCAAAAAAAGGATGTGCAGAATTTCTCTCTCTATTAATACATTTGCTGTGAGTGATAGAAATAAAGGCGATGTGGTTTATTGATACATGTTTCTGTACAGATGTGACTTATAATGATCCTAGAGGACAGAGCAGCATGGAATGGCTGTGTAGATACTCAAAGCTGTCATCTTTATAAACCATACTGTCGCAACTCTCTCCCACAGATTGACTTCTGGGTTCGAACTTACTTCTTGCTTTCGAGTGAGTAGCCTAAGGCTTAGCCAGTACATCATCAAAGCTCCTTAAAACACACTGGGATCTACTTTAAACAGCACATTTTTGGAAATAAATCAGTTAGTTGTTATATTAGATGAATACTTGGAGGTTCACTCATTTTTCAGTATTTCTGTTTTCATTCAAAAGAGCAAAAAAAGTATTTAAACATATCTATGCATTCAGTGAATGGTTCCAGACAAGTTTTCTCAATATTAATCTTGGATAAGTTTTTATGTGGAAAGGGACCTAAGGGACCTAAGGGAAAAATAATTTAGAGACCAGGGTCGATATCAAGCTTTTTATAATACTCAAATGGATATTTTGATAGTTTGACATTGTGTCAATTTGCCTGGTCCAGGAGTCACAGGGGTTTTACAGTTAGGACCTTGAAATTCCCCAGAATGTTACATACACAATAAAGGGATCCTTGATGAGCAGTCTGCAGTTGAAAGAAAGTGCGGGATGGAACAGCAATGCTCAGGTCCAGTCACAGCTCTGATGCAGTCCATTGAAAGAAAGCCAACTTAGGAGTGTGGCCTGCTTCCAACATCATTGGATATGCTGGGAAAGCTTGCTAGCTTTTTGCAGGCAGTATTCGGATCCTCTTTTTCTTTGGACTTGAGCCAACTGTCTGTCATGTTACCTGCGAGTCTGGGAGTCATCAGAGGCCTCATTTCTGACCTGCCAACATTGAATTAATTTATCTCTGCAACCATAAGCCTGAGGAGTATGGGGAAATATTCAAAGTTAACTCAAGGCAGAGATCAGCTCAGAAAATTGCAGCAATTATCTGAGAGGCTGGGGTAAGGAGAATTCCAAAGGAATAATCTAGACAGATTATCTCTAAGCACACAAGATCATCACACAAGGGCTTATTATGAAGGAGTTTTAAGAAAATGAAAACGTGCTTTAATGAGGAAAAAAACAAAGAAAAGTGGAAGAAATGCATTCCATTGCAACAAGGCACCTGACCGTCCTTTGAAAGAAAGCAGTGAGGGCTTCCTGATCCAAGTTCCTTAGGATCTATGTGGATCACAGCGAACTAGGAATGCCTTTGGGAACAATGAGGGATCCAGAACACTTCGTTGTGTTCATGTGGAGCTGGGACATGGAGACAGACACAGTTGTTTGAACACCAAGAGAGAAAACCTAACGGTTTACAAAGAGGGAAACGTGTACCATGTTGTCTCCTCTTATCACCCAGACTGACGTTTGGAAAAATGGCATCCTGACCAAATAATTGAGATTGGATGCTACAAAGGACTTGACCTCAAGATTGAAAGGAAGATTTATTAACAATACACACACACACACACACACACACATATATATATATATATATATATTACAACTTTGTTTCCTAAAATTGGAAAGGATTTGAAACACTTGTTGCTGAAAAACAGAGCCTACAGTTTTCAGCATGGATTGCAAAGCAATCTAAAGGTAATTCAAATTCTCACCACTGGATGACTAGTAAACCACATCATGTTATGCAGGTGAGCTTGCAGTGAATGTTCTTGGGAACAGACATCAAAGAAATCAAAGGACTCCGTGCTCGGGGTATATATGTCTCCCCAAACACCTTTAAAGCGCTGAAGATGAAGGATGCCACACTGAGGCCTAAGGCATGCCTGACACAAGCCTGGGTGTTTTCAATGGTTCGTAAGCATGTGAAAATAGAACAATGAAAAAGGAAGACTACAGAAGGATTGGTATATTTACAGTTTTTGTTGGCAAACAATATGGAAAATACCATGGACTTCCAGAAAAGCAAAAAAAAAAAATCTATTTTGGGTGAATTACAGCCCGAGTACTCATTAGAAGTGGCAAGATTTTATTGCATTAATGCATCCCTGTTATCAGGAGAAACAGAGGATATGTTGGATAAAACAGTGGATCAGCAAAAACAAGAGGAAGATGTCCAAGAGAAAGATTGACACCATGGCTGAACAATGGGCTCGGTTACAACAAGAAGTGTGAGGATGGGTCAGAATCATGCAGCATCTATTCTGTTTTCCCTACATCAGAATTCACTCGATGACACCTAGCAAGAAGAGTAACAACATACATTATCCTGCCTTAAATATGTTTTTACATATTCCAGTGTGCAGTGCAAACTCCAGCTGCTCAACGTCCAAACCCACGCAGTCCGTGTGCTGCAGGCCTGGAAAACCAGACATAGCCCCAATGATCTCACCTTTAGGAAAACACCATAATGTGTGAAGCATTCATTCTGTGTACCCAACCAACATGATATTTCATTTAAAAGAGAAGTCGCTAGATGTTGTTCTTTGACTATGTAGTTAAAAGTACCATTGGCTGCAGAGGGAAGGATACGTGAACGTAGTCTCAGTAAAACTGGCAGGGTGAAGGCCGTTTTTACCACCACATGGTTATCGGACACATGGAAGACATCTTTGTTGTTGCTGGGTGCCACTGAGTCAATCATGACCCAATGCAACTTTTTGCGCAACGGAATGAAACAGTGCCCAGCCCTGTGCTGTCTTCATAATAGTTGCTAGGCTTAAGTCCATTGTTGCAGCCACAATGTTGCTCTGTCACACTCAGGGCCTTCCTGATTTTATGTTGCCGCTCGAATCACCAAGCATGGTGTTCTTCTCCAGGGACTGCTCTCTCGCGACAACATGTCTAAAGCATGTAAGATGAAACCTTGCTAAGGAGCAGTGTGCCTCTACTTCTTCCAAGACAGGGCTCTTTGTCCCTTTTGAAGTCTATGGTAGTGTCACTAGCCCCCCTCCCCCCCACACACCACAATCCAAATGCGGCCATTGAACACATTGGAAAATTATTGAAATGGAAATGGAAGGTGAGGTTAGAAAGTTTCCTACAATCCCTACCTCCTTTTCAGCGAGGTAACTGAGAAATACCAGCTCAAACTGAGTTGATCAGAGAAAAATATTATTTGACTACAGAATTCATTCCATCATTTACAACATTACTAATCTTTGCTATTAAAATCTGTGGAGGACAACCTTTACTTCAGATCATGTCACTGATCTACTGAACACTCCACTGTTGACTCTCCAGTGCCATCTGATTGAATTTTTCCTTTCTACATGGACTACAAGATTCTTAGAGATCTGGTCCCTCATTTTCTATAATTGTAGCCCCCTCACTCTGTATTTGAGTATTTATACTACTGCAGGAACACACAACTCTTTAACTCTCTCAAATAAGGCACATCCCAAAGAGATTTTATGCCAGGCACTTGCTCCTCAGTATATCCTTTCTCAAGATCCCTGTGTAGATTTTTCGTTCTCTTCATGCTGGTGTGTATTCAAATGTCACTTCCTTGGGGAATCATCTGTTGTTCATTACTTGCAACTCAAAAGTTCACCTGCACCCACAAAGTATGTATGTATAGCCGGATGGTGTTATTGCCCCATGACCTTGAGTTGGTTCTGACTCCTTGTGACCCTATGTGTAAGAGAACAAACCAAAGCCCATCTTAAGTAACTTCCCACCATTGCTATGTTTGAACTCATTGTTGCAGCCACTGTATCAGTAGATCTGCTTAAGATTCGTTCTCTTTTTTACTCATACTCTGTTTTACCAAACATGATGGTCTGCCCTGACAGTTAACTCACTCAGAGCCATAGAGTTCATGCCTACTTCTAGTGACCATATAGAACAGGGCAAACCTGCTTCTTTAGGTTTCTGAGACTGTAAAGCTTTACAGTAGTAGAAAGTCTCATTTTTTCTTTGACAAAGCAGTGGGTAGTCTTGACCTTATGGCCTTGTAATTAGGACAGCAATGATTAGCCATTATAGCCCTAGGGATACAAGGGCTATCATTGCTGATATCAGATGGATCTTGACCCAAAACGAAGAATAGCAGAAAAATGTTCACTTGTGCCTCATTGATTAAGCACATGCATTTGATAGTGTGGACCATAATGAACTGTGGGTAACCTTGGGAAGAATGAGAACCCCGGAATACTTCTTTGTGCTTATTCAGAATGTCTACTTGACCCAAGAGGCAGTTTTGCATACAGTACAAGGAAATATTGCAGGGTTTAGAATGAAGAACAGTGTGAGTCACGGTTGTATCCTCTCACCCTCCTTGTTCAATCTGTGTAATGAGGAAGTCCTCAGAGTGGCTTGATCATAGGAAGAGTGCCGTATCAGGTTGAGAGGAAATCTCATCAACAACCTGCAGGACGCAGATGACATGACCTTGCTTGTTGAAAGTGCAGCAGAGTCGATGGCTTGCTGAGGAAATCAACAATTGCAGAATTCAGATTGGAATCCAATTTAATGTAAGGAAGACCCAAGATCCCACAACTGGACTGATATGTAACATCATGATAAAAGAAGACAGGGTTGAAGTTGTCAAGGATCTTTGTCTTGCTTGGATTTACAATCAATGTTCATGGAAACAGCAGTCAAGAGCTCAAAAGATGTATTGCATCAGGTAAATCTGGTGCACAAGATCTCTTTAGACTATTGAAGAGCAGAGGTGTTATTTTTAGGACTAAGTTTTACCTCACCCAAGTCATGGCATTCTCTAGTCTCTAATATGCATGTGAATGTTGGACATTGAATGTGGCAGACCAATGAAGGGTGCATGCATTTAAATTGTGGTGCTGAAAATGAATCTTGAAAGTACCCTGGGCTGCTGAAAAGACACACAGGTCTGTCTTGGAAGATGCAACACCAGAGTGCTTCTTAGAGTCAAGGATTGCAAGACTTAATCTTACAAACTTTGGACATATTCTCAGGAAAGACTAATTGCTGGAGAAGGACATCATGTTTAGGAAATGGAAGGGCAGCTAAAAGGACAAAAACCCTCAGTGAGATGTACTGACACAGTGGCCACAGCAAGGGGCTCAGACATAGGAATCATTGAAGATGGTGCTGGACTTGCATTGTTTCCTTCATTGTGCATCAAATCTGCATATGGATCATAATTGATTTGATGACAATACTATTTTAGCAGAAACCATCCAGACCCTGACCCAAATCAAACTCACTGCCATTGAGTAGATTCTGACACATAGTGACCCTCTCTAGGCCTGGATAGAACTGCTCCTGTGAGTTTCTGGGACTATATCAGTTAAGGGGAGTGGAAAGCCTCATATTTGTCCATGGGAATGGCTGGTGATTTTGAACCATTGAACTTGTACTTAGCAGCTGAATTCATAACCATTATGTTACCAATAACATGTACAAAGTATGTAAGAGGATGACATTTTAAATTATTTTATTCCATTTTAACAGTTTTGTTGCACATATCCATATACCATACAATTCCATACTTCCATTAGATCAAGAACTATTGTCCAGTCAATCATTACCACCATCAACTTTAGAACAATTTCTTCCTTCTTACACTCAATGTATTTGCTCCCCATTTCCCCCTAACCTCCCCTGCCCTGCCCCCAAGAAAACATTAACCCAGTTACTGTTTCTGTAGATTTACCTGTATGGATTTCATAGACAGTAAAACATACATAAAACTAACAAAGAATGCCAACAAAAAACTAAAAACAATAACAAAGTGAAGCAGAGGAAGACGCAATCAAAAAGAAAGTAGGAAACATTAAAAAGTAGAGTAACTTTAAAATGAATCCAAAGGGAGGTCAAGTCATAAGATGTTACATTTCAACCTAACTATAACTGCAATAATCCACTTTCCAATATACTCTGCATGATAGCAAGGTTATTCCCATGCCTGGTCTGTGAGCAAATGGGTTTCAACAGAGGCTTAATCCACACTTAAATCCCCCACCCCCCCACCCTGGGGAGGAGCTAAAATCAAGGAGTTCAAGAAGAAAGCAAATGTTTTTAAACAGATTGTGGTAGCAATTTTACAAAACTGCTTGCTGTGATTGACCTATGGAAAGTGTGATATCTATAAGAGGTACAAACAAAATAATTAAAAACAAAGATTATAATCAAGAAAAAATTTTAGTGAGTCAAAAGAGATCAAATAAGGTATTAAATGTAAACCGAACTACATTTACCATCATCGACTTTACAATGCTCTCTATGTGATAACAAGGCCATGTACATCCTTGACTACATTAAGAGGGGCTTCACCAGAGATTTACTCGATGTGTGGACCCTGCAAATGGATTGTGGGTTTCACTGTCAGCCATAGCCTTTTTGCAAACCAGGTATTCACAAGTTAAGCTCTGCTACCATTTCCTTCTTCAGGTTTGGATTATATTATTTACAATCTTTGGATCACATGTGCTGGTGTGTTTCCTCCATGTGGATTTAGTTGATGTGTGAGAGGATAGCCTGTCACCTTTTGTACATATATGAGGCATATGAAAAAATAAAACAGTGACTTGAACCATTCACACCTGCTTTCAAAGTAAAGTTTTATAATTAGTCTTGATAATATGAATACTTTGATAAATGGATTAGATATTGGTCCATTAGGAGAAATGCAAAATGATATATAATAACCTCTCACGGATCTATTGTTAAGCTATCACAATAGTTATCAAGACCAAAGTCCGTGCCTTTGCAGAGACACATGTATGTACCATTTTCCATAGAATCAGTCTGAGTACCATTCTGCCTTTGATTCACTTGTCAAAGATCACATGTTTAGAATAACAAATGATAATAGGTGAGGGAAAATGAAAATAATAATGTTCACCTTGGTCTTCTTTTCTAAGCATTTTTCTTCTTTTTTTCAATGCCTTTTTTTTCATGAATGTGTTCTCATGGTGTCAGATTTTGCTTTTATGTTTAATCCTCAATTTTATCTAAGACTTTTTCCTCTTGTACTTGTTTTTCCCAAACAATTCTGAATTACTTTTCCACTTTGTAGCTGGCTGTTTCATCTTTTATGAAAGCTTAACTGAAAAATTTTAAAAACACATAATGTAGGAACAACCTCATTTCTTCATAAAATATAAGACACATTTTCTGTAATTTTTCTCTCCCCAAACTCATTTTAGCTGAGTTTTCAATGTGTACCAATTCAGGTCTCTGGAATTGAATAATAATAAGCATCAGTTTATTAAAGTAGATTATGATGAATTCCAAAGGGTTGGTTGTTAACATAATCAACAGTTAACAACCCAGACAGTAATCAAAGAGTGATTTGTTGGAAATGACCAGGTTTTCACAAATGTCGTTAATTAATAAATGCATGGATTGTGGCCACAATGGTACAATACTGCTTGACACAATTGAACTATGGACTGGTATGATATATGTATTAACTCCCAATAAAAATGCATTTAAAATATGTAAATATTATATGTGGATAAAAGTCAAGCTAATAAAATACACACAACTCATAGCAATCTAAAAAATACATAAATAAATCAATGACATGAACTTGGGTGACAGTGATCCCTGATGCTTTTATATCTGTGTGATTATATCACAGCTTTCAATGACCCCAGCATGATTGATCTGTTTCTCATGGATTGCTCAGCCAATAGGCATTTGGAAGATAAATTTTCCCATCAAAAAAGATGAATTTTCCCATCAACAAAAGTATTCAGCAGTTTATTTAACGATTGCCATAGGTTTTGTGTCATGAATTTTACTTTTTAAAGAGAGCACTCTCATAAGTATCAGCGTCAGTGGAGTGACAACTTTTGGCATTGTGGTAACTCTAAATTCAAGAATGCTTACCTTCATTCTTAGTAGTATTTCTAAATTCAACAAATACGTTTCTGAAACATCTCACTGAGATGAAGCAGCTGGTGAGTTCCAAACACCAGGCTTTTGGCGATCAGGCTAACACTTAACCACAGTGCCACCAACAGTCTCCATAGACTATAGGATACTGAAACACACAAAAAAGTGAAAATATTGCTTATCTAAAATTCAAGTTGATGTGAACATCTCTTATGTTACTTGGAAATATTCATTCCTAAGAACATTCAACCGTGCCATTGCTTATGTATTGTGATTGGTAGGATAAATCCCCCAGCTTGGGGGATTCCTGTATGTTAATTCCGAGAACCTGCGAATGTGTTAGATTCAGGAAATAAACAAAGTAGTGTGGTTATAATTAAAATAGTGAATGAATTATGTACTTGGGTCCAATTCCATCTAAAGCCTCTTTATTGGTACAAAGGAGTGGCAAGAGAGAGAGCCAGCGAGATGGCAATGTGGAATGGACTCAGCTTAGTACTATTAGCTTTGAAGGTGGACGAATGTGGCAACTAGTTAAGAAATGTGGGTGACCTCTAGAAACTAGAAAGATAGAAAGCAAATGTTCTCTAGTAGGCTTGCAGTAAGGAATGTCATTACTGCCATCTTGCCCCAGTGAAAGTCACGGTGAAGTTTTGACTCCGTGAACTATAAACTACTCTGTGTTGTTTTAAGCTCCTCAATTAGGCATTTGTTACAGCAGCGGTAGGGATCCTGTACCTGTATTCCCATGTGCTACTGGGTAGCCTGAATACCTTGAGCGCTATGTTATGATGATTATGGAGAAGTCCAGAAATGGGGACCCACATCCAAACAAAGCTACTTCATGCAAGCTCTCTAGGATCGGGGCCCTTCTGACAGCAATGCTGAGTCCTATCTAATTTAGCCTAAGCAGGCACACTAAGCTGGGTGCTTTTAAATCTTGGAAATCTGTCATTGTTTTGTTTTGTTCGTGATTTCATGTGAATGGTTTGAAAAGCACAAGTACTTTAATTCAAGCAATCAGCCTCTTACAGCATTAGTCATGAAACGAGCTCAATCGAGGACTTGACCTGGAAATCCATGCTATGGAGCAAATCAAAGACAGCTGAGACAAGTGAATGTTCTTCTCAAAACAATTTTGAAATCAGAGTGGATGGCCATGCCCAATCACAATATCAAGCACAACTTTTCAATTATTCAAAATGAGAACCTGGTAAATGCACCATATATGTATGATATGTATTTTGGTCTATTAGAGAAACCATAGCTTCACTAGTGAATACCATGTACAACTGAGATATCACGTTGAATGGTCTAGTCACTTTGCTTCTTGGAGGAATAACTCACAGCTCATAGGTTTGTAATTAGGTTAAGGATTTTGTGGTCTATTTAAAGTGAACACGCTTCACAGAGAGTTCATATCAAATCTGACTTATACATGTACGGTGGGTAAGACTGAGCCCACATAAAGGTTTTGCCAATTAATAATGTGTTGCTAATTAATAAATGCTCTTTGTACTGATGAGTACACTTAGGGGCACACCAGATGCTGCGGAGCCTCCAGGGCAGCATGATCAATGTCCACAGGATTCTCTGAGAAGTTATTAGAGGACACTGAACTGATGGTTGAATAAGGATTGTTTTTACAGGTACACCTGCGGTCAATGTTAGCAAATAGGAAGCTTTAATTTAAACTAAACTCACTATCATGGAGTCCATCCCAACTCCCATTGACCCTACAAGATAGGAGAGAACGACTCTGTGTGGAATTCTGAGACTGTAACTCTTGACATGATTAGAAAGCCTTCCTCTTCTGTTATGGAGAACCTGGTGGTTTCAAACTGCTGACCTTGCTATTACCAGCCTAATGAACAACCCACTATGGCAGCGGGGCTCCTGTAGGAAATGTTTAAGAGCTAAGGAAGTAGATTTAGTATAATATGTTATAATATATGTATATATAATATGGTATAATATATGTATATAATATGCTATTATATATCATCTCATACTATATATTGTTATTGTAGTTAGGTGTCAAATGTTGTCAAGTTGGCTCTGACTTACAGCAACTTATGTGCCACATGTGGCCAAATGACAAATGAGTTCATTGTGACTCTATTTACCTGCTTTTCAAACTGAGAATAAAGTATGCCTCACTTTCTTAAATAAGTTTTTCTCTGCATTTTCCCAGAAGGTACTTTTATACATAATATGTGTTAAGCATTTTCAGTCAGGCACCATGTTATGTAATTTATATATTTCATCCTCAGTAGAGGCATACAAGTTAAGTACCTTTGAAATACTAGCATATATTTTGAAGTTTAGGGTTTTTTATGGTTTTTTGTTTGTTTGTTTTTTATTGAGATTGAAACAATGAAGTTAGAGTGAGCTTTAGAGAGGATAGGGTGCTTCTAGGCTGGCATAATTTGAATTTGAGGTTATTTTCAAATGTCTAAAATGCTATATTATACATAGATCAACGTTCTTCAGTTGGACTTGGGGCATAAATTATTGAAGTAGGAATTGTAAAAATGGCAGAGGGGCCACATTTTACCTCCAGACTTCACATCTCCGCATGAAGGGGCATCACATGCGTCAGGCGAAAACTGATTCCTAGGAAACAGACATCAGATATACTTCCACCATTCAACTTTCTTTATCAATTCCAACACCAACCACACCTCACAAGGTGCTTTCAACTTCTCCTCTGGGTTCTCCATTTCATTTCAATGGCCATACAGAACGCAGACAATGCTCAAGGGAACAGATGACAAGTCATGATCAGATATGTTCACGAGAGCATTCTTTAGTTAGAACAGCCTCTTTCCAGGCCTATTTGCAGACAGGATTCTCTCTGGACGTTGGCCTCTCATCCTGCAGCCATTCGGCCTTTGTCCTGACAGGTAAATGGTATAAAGCTCTCTGGGTGCTGTTCATAAATATTCATAGAATCTTCCCCTCCACCCGATGTCTCAGCTGAAGACTCTCAGCTCGATCTCCAACACTGCAAATCAAGCTGACTGAAATAAGCGTCTGGAGGCACCAGACTCCGTAAGTGAGCTTCCAGTCAAGGTACTCAGCTTTACTTGCTCTGTGAGTTGGCAAGTCCGCTGCTGTGTTTCCTGCTCCGGACAGATTCTGCTGCTGCTGTCCCTTTGCTGCTCCCCTGCCATGTCTCTGGTGTCACGGCATTCTTCCATGGATCCAGGAGGTTCCACATGCAGGGATCTCTAGGGCCGACAGATGACCTGCTCTGTAGCCATTTCCTAGAAAGCACTGAGCTCCCCTATACCGGCTTCGGGAGGACTAATTTTAAACCTGCTTATATGGAAAGCAGATCAATTTCCATGTCAGAGTTTCAAGTTTTTAAAACCACAACAAATCATGTCAACAATCACTCAAAATGGAATCATATAAACCCATTGGACTTTTTCCAACCTTTAATCACCCAAATCCATCAGGAAATGAGGGAACACACTAATCTACATGTTCCCATTTGGTCGGCATATCAAAGACTGTGACTAGAAAATCCATATCAAATAAACTGATGAAACATGGAGACCATTAAGAATATGTGGCTATGGAGGCCTGGGATGTCATAAATATAAGAATATTAAAACAAGAGACTCAAGGAGATAGCAACATTGAACAACAACATTTTTCACAAATACAGAGGTCATGCTGAAGAATGACTGAGGAAGGAAGTTATCAGAGAGGGGAGTGGAAATCCAATCTGATGACTTGGCAGACAATGGTCAGAAACATGCCAGGTATTACTGAAAGGTTCAATGTAGTGTGTACCTAATATTATTCAGTGGGATTTGCATATACCCCAAAGAACAAAACACTTCTTGATTCTGTCTCATTCTCACAATCCTTCCTGTGTCTGAGCCCTTTGTTGCTGTCATGTAACAATATAGCTAGATGAGACTTTTTCCCCAAGTGTAATGCCTTATCCAGGGACTGGTTCCTCTTGAAGACATGACTAAAACTCAGGACACAAAACCTTCCCATAATCACATCTAATGGGCTTTGTGGTTTACTTATTCCAAACAGATTTGTTTTTTACTTCTGGTGACGCATGGTATATTTAACATTTTTATCATCACCATTATACATAAACATCAATTACTTTTTTGGTATTCCTTGACTATTACGCTGATTTCTAAAGCAAATGAGGTGATGGAAAACACCAGACCAAGGGTCAGTCACACTTTAAACTTTAAATGATATTTTTGATTTTTACCACTTTAAAGATATATGTTGTAGCACATATGTCCAATGCAATGTGTCCTTTGATTTCCTAATGGCTGTTTCCATGGTCACTAATTATGGATCAAAGTAAAATGAAATCCTTGACAACTTCGATACTTTTGTGATGATGTTGCCTATTGGTCCATTTTATCAGGATTTTTGTTATTTGATGGTGACCAGCGGTCCCCGTTGGAGGCTGCAGTCTTCAATTTCCCATCTGTCAAGGTCTCTTCACTTTGGGAAGAAGAGTGCATCATCTGTAAATCACAGTTTGTTGGTGAGTCTTCCTTTAATTCTGTTGCCAGTTTCTTCTTCACATACTTGTGTCTCGCAAATTAATTGCTCAGCAGGAAAAATGAATAAGTATGATAAAATGATATAGTCTCAATATATACCATGCTTGAATTTAAACCAAGTAGGATTTCCTTGCTCTGTTCGAACAACTATTTCTCAGTCTGTGAGCACAGGGAAGTATTTTGAATTCACAGATTTCATGATGAAATCCATAAATTGTTAGTAGCCTTATCATTGAATTCCCTTGCATACCAATGAAACATGGGTAAACATTTTTCATTTGCCTCCAGGAAAGATTTGTCTTATGTCAGCAATACATAAGATCCTTGTTTTATACCCTCTTCTGAATCTGGTTGGACAGGCTGCTCATTGTCTCTGAGATACTGCTACACTCACTTTCAAATTATCTTCAGTAACATTTCAGTTGCCTGTGCCTCTAATAATATTGCTTAATACTCTCCACTTGCTGTTCAATTGTCATTTCATGGAATGAGCCTGGACATGGGTCCGTATCTCTGAATGATCCATATCCTGGTATATGCCATATCATTAAACAGAATGAAAAAAAAACAACAACACTGTGATATTGATCCTAGCTGCCAGATCACTCCATCTTCAATGTTAAAAGAACTCCAAACCCTCTAGAATTATGAAGCTGAAAACCATTGACTTTGTACTTATAATTTTATTAGCATTTTTGTGTAAAGAACTAAAACTATTTGTTGAAACTAAAAACATAATTAAATTCTGAGGAAAAAATAAAACATAGGTATGCTGATATCAAGAGACAGAAACAGAGCGAGCAGACACGCTTTGGGCCATACTATCTTTTCGACTGATTTTTTTTTAATGGATAAGAATGCTCCACATTCAGAGGAGTATAAAGGCCACAATGTTGTTATCATTGAAAATCTTGAATTGCATTTGCATTCACTGGGTATAAAAATATCTTTCTGGGGTTATGTGCTGAAAAGTAAAATTGTTTTTAATGAAATTGTTATTTGTTACTATTTTGTTGGTTTCAACTCATAACAACCCTAAGTCTAGAATAAGGAACATCTGATCCATCTCACTGTTTTTCTTATGTTTGAGCCAAATACTGCAGCCACTGTATCTATCCATCTCACCAAGGGTATTTCTTAATGAGTAGGCAATGCATTGAAGAGACTTGGATGTTGGATATCTACATAGTTTTGTTGCTTGCAACCCACAAAAGGTTGAAGAAAGGTGTCCATTCTACTACAGAACAAAGATAAACTATATACCCTAAGATCATTTCAAAGCACATCGAGATTTTCTAAGGAGAAAGAATCTCTAAATTTAAACGCAAGTGTGTATGAAAGAGCCTTATAGCATTTCTTGTGTATGACTTCCCTCACATCTCCACAGTGGAACTAAATAAAACTGCTTTTCACAGACATGTCTGGCACATGGATCTCTCTTGCCTCCAGATCAGCAGTGAGCAGTAAACCTAACACATGTGGAAACAATACACGAGGTGAACTTGTTTGCAGAGAGACCCTTGACAACTATTCTCTTTGAATACTTAATAAGAGGAAAGCTTTCCATTTAAAAGCAGGAAACAATGTCTGGTTTTATTTAATTCTCTTAGGAATGTCTATTGATAACACGAGTCGTACACAAATATACCAACAAAAAAAAAGATTTTAAAATAGCGAACACTGCTGCTGCCCCCTCACCGTAGGACTAATTTGCTATGAAAGGGAATGTATGCATGCATTTTGCATTTGCTCATATGTGAAAACCAATGGTCTATTATAAAAATCCTCAACTAGACTTTATTTGACAGATAAAGCAGTGGTCCCAACATTAATAATAGCATAGATTAAAATTGAAAGTGATTCAGTCATCTCTTGGAATATATTTGGCCATTAACATAGAAAATTAAAAAGAAAGTTATTTTAATAAAATAATGCACAAGCTTTCATGTCATATAATACAGAGCTAGAACAGTCTTCATTTTCATGGGATACAAATGCAGTGTGAATCATACGTTATGCCAAAGCATAAGAAGGCATGTCCTTCTCTATAATTAATTACTGAAGATAAATAGAAAAATAAGCTTTCACTCTGGAATGTCAATCAAGTAAATAAAAATAGAGTTAAATATCAATAAAAATATTCTCGTGTTTAAAACTCACAAAAGAAAGCTAGCATGTCTTTTTAAGCATCTCTGGAAGTTAAAGGAAACCAGGTGGAGTAGTGAGTTAAGCACTGGACGCTAACCACCAGGTCAGCAGTTCAAAACCATTAGTTTCTCTGTGGGAGAAAAATGAGACTCTCTACCCCCATAATGATTTAAAGCCTCGAAAATCTAGGGAGCAGTCATATCTTACAGAGTTGATATGAGTCAGAATTGATTGGATGGTAATTGGTATATCTAGACATTAAATGGTGCCTAATACAATGCCATTAGCCTATTTATTTATTTATTTATTTGAGTTCTTATACTATTCATTGTACTTATTGCTTGAGATAAATGACTTTTTTAAACATGCACACACAAAGTCCTAGTCTCCACCATCAACAGATTCATGTTTTATTTGTTATTGTATATGCAGACAATGTAAGACCTGAGTTGCCAACTGTGTTTCAAATTCAGTAGCACCCTTATATAAGGGCAATAGGCTCTTTTCTTCAAACCTGATGTTTTCCAGGGCCCCTCATGTCATAAACAAAAGCAAAATAGGCAAATTAATATTTTTAAAGACACGTGGATGCCTCTGTTTTATGGGGTACAGGAGTGGGCATTGTTGCTGTACAACTAGTTTACCCTGAAGAGACACTGTCAAAAATAATAACGCTAACATAAAAACATGGTTAAATGCTATCTCTTTCCACTTCAGCGAATCTCATGTTCCACAGAGCTCCCATGCTGTAGTCTGTAATGGAACGACTGCCTCACCTTTTGTTCTGAAAAACAGCTGTTTATTCAAAGTGCCACATTTTTAGTTAAAATCTATACTAAGCTCAGTTCTCTAGAAAATTAATACCAGTGATATATGTATCTATGTATATAGCTATATGTATCAATGTCTGTCTATCTCTATCTCTCCATCATATATTGATGTGTATATATATATACATATATATGTAATCTCTCTCTCTCTCTCTCTCTCTCTCTCTCTCTCTCTCTCTCTCTCTCTCTCTTTGCCATCCCTACATGTAAGGACCATTCTGGTGGTTCTACTTCCAAGACGGATTTGTTTGCTCTTCCAGCAGTCCATAATACTTCTGATATTCTTTGTCAGTTCCATAATTAAAACATTGATTTTTTCACATGCATGTGAGGTGACTGAAGACAGCCTTGCTTTGGGGGGCACCAAAATCCTCAGTATCAGATCCTTGCTTTTCAGCACTTTACATGCTTTATGAGACAGATTGATCCAGTGCAATGTACCTTTTGATCGCTTAGCCTGTGTTTCCATAAGCATTGATTGTGGATCCAAGCAAAATGATATTCTTGAAACATTCAATCTTTTGACCATTCATCAAGATTTTCTTATTGGTCCAGTTGTGAGGATTTAGATTTTCTTTACATTTATATATTGAAGGCTCCAATCCTTGAGCTTCATCAGGAGGTGCATTCAGCAAGCATGGTCACTTTCAGCAAGCATGTCATTTGAATACGACAAAGTGTGGACAAGACTTTGTCCAATCCTAATACCACATTCTTCTTTGTATAAACAGCTTCACTAAATATTTGCTCAGCATATAGATGAAATGCGTGTGGCGAGGATACAGTTTAGCTACATACCTTACTTGATTGTGAGCCATGCTATAGTCCCTTGTTCTGCTCACACAACTCTTCTTTGATATGTGCACAATGGAGTGCTCTGGAATTTCCATTCTTCTCAAGGCTATCCATATTTTATTATTGTCTGCACAACCTAAACTTTTGCATAGTCGATAAAAAACAAATACACATCCTTTCAGGTCTTCTCTGTTCTCAATCAAGATCCATCTTATGTCAGCACTGATATACATTGTTTCATGTCCTTGTCTGAATTGGTCCTGACTTCCTGGAAGTTCCCTGTCAATGGACGGGTGGAGCAGTTATTGAAGAATCTCAGCAACATTTTACTTGAATCTGGTATCAATGATGTTGCTCTACAGTTTGAGCACAGAGTTGAATTACCTTTCTTTGGGATTGGTACAAATATGGATCACTTGTGATCCATTCACCAAGTAGATATGTTCCAAATGTCTTGGCTTAGATGAGGGAGTGCTTCCAGTGCCTCATCAGTTTATTGAAACATTTCAATTGATATTCCATCAATTCCTGCAGTATTATTTGTGACTATGAGCCCTGGTGGTGTAGGCGGTAGGCTTCTCTCTGCAAGGTCTGAAGTTTGAAACCACTAACCAGCTGCATGGGTGAAATACATGGTTTTCTACTCCTGTACTGTTGGCAGTCTCAGAAACTCAGAGGGCAGTTCTACCCTGTCCGTTAGGATAGGTATGAGTCAGCATCAATTCAATGGCAGTTTGATTTTAATTTTGTTTGGTTTGGGGTATTGCCTACAGTACAGCTTGGACTTCATCCTTTAGTACCACTGTTTCTTACTAATATGCTATCTCCTGAAATGGTTGATTCTCTAGTAGTACTTTTTGGTATAATGACCTGTATTCTTTCCATCTTCTTTTGATTCCTCCTGCAACATTCAATATTTTACCTAAATAATCTTTCAATAGTGAATATTTCTTTAGTTATTTCTATTTAAGATGTGTTCACCATGTTCTTCATTCTTGGTTTTACATAATTAGACCCAATTGCATTTCATTATAATATTTTACTTTTTTAGTGCTGCCCCTTGAAATTTTCTGTTCAGTCATTTTACATCATTATATATTTTTCTATTTGCCTTAGTTACTTAACAATTAAAAGCAAGTGTCACCATCTCTTCTGACATCTTCTTTGATATTTTCTCTTTCCTGTTTTCTTAATGACCCTTGCTTTCTTAATGTATGATGTTCTTAATACCTTCCCCCAACTCATCCTGTCTTCTGTTATTAGTGTTCAATGAGTCAAATTCATTCTCGAGATGTTCTTAAAATTCAGGTGCGATATACTTAAGGTTGCATTTTTGATCTTGTGAACATGTTTCAATTTTCTTAATCTTTCAGCAAAACTTACATATCAGTAATTGATGGTCTGTTTTAGAGTCAGTCAAAACAAAAAAACAAAAACTAATTTTCAAAGTATGCAAACATTTTAACCCCTGTATCACTAGAGTTTATAACACTGCTCAGGATCCTGGAATATATTTCTCGACCTGTATTGCCTTATTTCTTTGTGTTGTTATGGTTTTTGGTGACATCATGTTGTTTCTGACTCACAGTGATCCCATGCACAGCAGAATAAAACAATGCCCAGTCCTGTGCCATGCTAACAATTGTACCTCTGCTTGAAACCATTGTTGCCGCCACTTGTCAACCCATCTTTTTGAGGTACCTCCTCTTTTTAGCTAACCTTCCACTTTACCAAACCTGATGCCCATATCTAGGGCTTGGTCACTCCTGACAAGATGGCTAAATATGGAAGAGGATGTCATGCCAGCCTTTCTCTAAGGAGCACTCTGGTCTTACTTCATCCATGACAATCGGTTTGTCCTTTTAGCACTCCAGGGTATTTTCAATAGTCTTCTAAAGAACTGCAATTCTACCGCATCATTTCTTATTTAATGTCCAATTTCACATGGATATGATATAGTTGGAAATACAACTGCTTAGGAAACAGCACCGTAGTCCTCAGGGTACAGTCCTTTTTCCAGCACTCTAAAGAGGTCTTATGCAGTAGATTTACCTAAGGCAACACATCTTTTTATTTCCTTTTAGCAAAAATAGTTGCATCTTTGTTTTAAAAACATTTGTAGATTGTGCTGATTCTGGTATCAGAGGTGAATGCTGATTTGGAATTCAGGGAAGTTTTTTCAGGGTAATAAGTGAAAATTAATACAAGGTGGATAACTTGTTAAATCATTGATACAAGGTTCCACGAACAAACTCTATTCATATTATAACAACATGTTCTTTTTCTTTTGTTCTAGTGATCCAATCTATAGATATTATTTATGTGAATTATGTGTATATATGTTATATGTTTACATGCATATAGTCATGTGCTATATGCAATAATGATCACATTACATATAACTATAGGCAACTATTCACAGGGCAAAACAAAAGATAGAAAAGTGGTGGATATCTGCTTGTCATAGTTGTATCCTTTTACCATATTTATTCAATCTGTACCTTGAGAAAATCATCAGAAGCTGCGTTATATTAAGAATATTTTAGGATCAGAATTTGAGGAAGGCTTTTTAACAATAGGGACTATGCAGATGATACAACTGTGTTGGCTGAAAATGAGGAGGCATTGAAGCACTTGATGAGGAAGATTTAAAGTTGCAGCCTTCAGTATGGATTACAACTCAATGTAAAGAAGACCAAAAACGTCACAACTGGACTAGTAGGTGAACATGGGGATCAACAAAGAAAAGATTGAAATTGCCAATGACTTCACCTCACTTGAATCCACAATCAAGATTTTTATGAATCAGCAATCAGATCAAACAACAGATTTAATAGGGTAAGTCTGCTGCACAAAACGTTTTTTTAAATCATTTTTATTGGGGGCTTGTACCACTCTTATCACCATACATACATACATACATTGTGGCAAGCATATTTCCACATTTGTTGCCCTCATGATTCTCAAACATTTGCTTTCTACTTGAGCCCTTGGTATCAGCTCCTCATTTTTACCTCCCTTCCTGTCTCCCCTCCCTCATTAACCCTTGATAATTTATAAGTTATTATTATTTTCTCATGTCTTACTCTGTCCGACAACTCCCTTTACCCACTTTTCTGTTGTCCATCCCCCAGGGAGGGGGTTATATGTAGATCCTTGTAATCAGTTCCCCCTTTCTATCCCACCTTTCCTCCACCCTTCCAGTATCACCACTCTTACCACTGATCCTGAAGAGTTCATCTGTCCTGGATTCCCTGTGTTTCCAGTACCTATCTTTACCAGTGTATATTCTCTGGTCTATAGCCAGATTTGTAAGGTAGAACTGGGATCATGATAGTGGGGGAAGGAAGCATTTATGAACTAGAGTAAAGTTGTATGTTACATAATTGCTACACTGAATCTTGACTAGAAGAAAGCTGATGGTGCCCGGCTACCAAAAGATTAGCATCTGAGGTCTTAACGGCTTGAAGGTAAATAAGTGGCCGTCTAGCTCAGAAGCAACAAAGCCCAAAAGGAAGAAGCATGCCAGACTATGGGATCATGAGGTGTCAGAGGGATCAGGTATCAGGCATCAAAGAAAAAATAAAGAACATATCATTGAGAATGGGGGGCAGTGTGGAGGGGGGACCAAAGCCCTTCTCTAGATAACTGGATACCCCCTTACAGAAGGGTCACAGGGAACACAAACCTTTTGTGCACTGAAAAGCAAGGATGTGACCTTAGGACTAAGAAACACCTTACCCAACCATGGAATTTTCAACTGCCTCCTATGCATGTGAACGTTGGGCCTTGAATAATGAAGATCAAGCAGAATCCATACATTTCAATTGTGGTTCTGGAGAATATTGATAGCACCATGGACAACTAAAAGGATAAACAAATATGTCTTTGAAGGGGTAAAGCCATAGTGTCCCCTAGAGGCAAGGAGGGCAAGACTCCATCTCAAATACTTTAGCCCTGCTTTGAGAAGAGACCAATACCTTGAGAAGATATCATATTTGGTAAAATGGAGGAGAAGTAAATATACAGAAAGGCTTTAATGCAACGGGGTGACACAGTGTCTGTAACGATGGACTCAAGCATTGGAATACTTGTGAAGATTTCTCAGGACAAGGAGAGGTTTCCTTCTGCTGTACATAGGATCACTATGGGTTAGAATCAACTAGGGGCACCTAACAGCAGCAACATAAATAAAGGGGGAACTGATCACACGGATCTACATAGAACCTCCTCCCTGGGGGATGGCCAACAGAAAATTGGGTGAAGGGAGAGGTCAGACATGGTAAGATATAATAAAATAATAATTTATAAATTATCAAGGGTTCATGAGGGATGGGAGAGTGGGGAGGGAGGGGAAAATGAGGAGCTGATGCCAGACTTAAGTGGAGAGCAAATGTTTTGAGAATGATGAGGGCAACAAATGTACAAATGTGCTTTACACAACTGATGTATGTACTGATTGTGATAAGAGTTGTATGAGACCCTAATAAAATGATTTTTAATAAATAAATATAAATGTACATATATATACACAGATTTAAACGTACATGAAATTTATTCTAACATTTATATTGGAACCTGTTTACATTTCAAATACTAAAATTATAGTGTTGTCTTTAAACATGCATTATTCTAATAAAAAATTAAGAACAGATACATAATCTTATTTTTTTAATTTTAATTTCTCTTCATTAATTATAATTTAATTTAGCCTTCTATTTTTAAAACTTTATGTTTTATCAGGAAATAAACAATGATTTTGGAAAAGGAATCATTTTTCCCCAAGTATTTCTAGTTTTACAACTAAACTGTCATCTAAGTGAGAATACTTTTTAAGTATATTTTTGGGTACTATTGTGCAAAATTATAAGTTTCTCCAAAAATTCTCAACTTTGACAATTTGTTGTAAAAATGGTTGTGACATTGTTCTTATTTTGTAACTAAAAAGAGGAAAAATACTTTCAAAATAAAATTATGTATAGTCTTTTATGAGTTCTTTCTCATTTCATAATTCAGCATGCAGACGCAAAATCAAGCTTGATGACATATTTTAAAAGGCGTTGGAAAACTGAACAATTTCTTATTACCAGCATGGCTACCATATGTTTCATTTTTAATGTTAATGGTTTCTGATAATCGGGAAAAATCTCAAAAGTTTTATTATCTTCATGATAAAATGTACACAAACCGCAAATGGGTTAGGTTTTTCACTTCCCATTGATCATTCCATTTCTCTAATTTTAAACTTCATCTCTTTTTCATTATCTATAAACACAGTTACAAACTGTTCTGCTCTTCTGTGGAAAAGAAGCAATAAAAACATATTTTGGTCAAGGGTCTGAATTAACGAAGCTTGCTGTTTTGGGTGCCAAATCTTAGCACGTACCCCATTCCTTCCACAGCACTGCGAGAAGCAGCCCTCCTTAGTTCAGGAAAATTTCAGGGTCCCACCAAAACCATTTTTTTCCTGTCATTTGTCCAATCTGGATTTAATTATTGGGGAAGATCCAAAGTTATTTGAGGAGGATACACAGCTATACAGAAAGGAAAATACACATGTTATGATTTTAAAGTCTGTTCTAGTTCATCTGTAAGCAATAAATAAATAAATTCTTCAAACCTAAATTAATTAACAAATGAAGTATTTCATGTTAGTTATGAAAAACACTATTTATTGAGATATTTCTCTAAGGAATTGGAAATCCATCCCTTTATTTAATATTGGCAAGGCTTATTTTTCAATGTAACTATATTCATAATATAAATGAGGACAAAGATTTACCAAATTTCAGAACTGTGCCTTTGTTTACATATCAGGTGTGTTGCAATTGTATATTAATAAGTTAAGTCCAAGTTCAAAGTGTAAGCTATCATATAATATTTGACTAAGAAAAGTACTGATATTTTTGGTGCCCCATTTGTAGATAGGTATTCCAGAAAGAATACAGAATTTCCATTATTAAAATTGTTTCCTGAAAATTTACTATCTTTATAATCAAATAAAAAGCAAAGAGCAAACTCACTGTGTTGATTCTATCTCGTAGCAACTCTATAGGAGAGGGCAGGACATTTGTTGGTTCCCCAGACTGTAAACAAAAAGGAAGAACATGCGCACCATATCTTAAAATGAAATAGCTTATGAAAAAATTCAAGCCACAAATTGCAGTACTAAAAGTTTCTATAGAAAAAATTGAATTATGCAGGAAACACCCCCCCACCCCGAAAAAAGGAAAGAACACACAGGACCATTGTACCAAAAAGAACTAGTCAGTAATTCACCATTATAGAAGTCAGTAGAAGATCAAAAGTCAATGATGCTGAAGGAAAAAATTCAATCTGCATTGAAAGAATTAGCCAAAAACAATGTTTGGGGATTGAATGAAATACTAATTGGAAAATTTCAAGAAGCTGAGGAAGCACTGGAGACACTGGAAGCACTTACCCAAGTGACTGGAAGAGGTACGTATTTGTATCCATTTTAAAGTATGGTGACCCAAAAGAATGCTAAATGGTAGAATAATATAATTGATATCACAAGCAAGTAAAATTGTGCTGAAAATCACCCAAAAATGATTGCCACGGTACATTGACAAGGAGCTGCCAGAGGTCCAGGCTGGATTTAGAAAAGGGCCTGAAACAAGAGATATCATTGCTGATATCAGATTAAATCTTGGTTGAAAGAACAGAATACCAGAAAAATGTTCATTTGTTTATTATTGATTAAACTAAGACATTTGCCTTTGTGGATCATGACAAACTATGGATAACCTTGAGTAGAATGGGAATTTCAGAATAATTCATTGCACTCCTGTTAAATTTGTACACGGATCAAAAGAAAGCTAGTTGTATAGAACAAGATAATAATGCATGCTTTAAAAACAGGAAATGTGTGAAATATGGCTCTATCATCCCACCCTACTTACTTAATAGATATGCTAAGCAAACAATCAGAGAAGGTGGGTTATATTAAGAAGATCCAGCAATAGGATCCTAGGAAGGCTTATTACCAACCTGTGATACGCAGATGTCACAACCTTGCTTGCTGAATGCAAGGAGGACTTGAAACACTGGCTGATGAAGATCAAGGGCTCAGTCTTCAGTTTAGATTTGGACTCGATGTAAAGAAAACTAAAATCTTCACTACAGGACCAGTCGGTAACATCATAGTAAATGTGGAAAAGCTTGAGTTTGTTAAGGGTTTTATCTTGTTTGAATCAGCATTTGATATCGAGGCAGCAATCAAGCTATCAAAAGATGTGTTGCATTAGATAAATCTGTTGAACATGAGTATTTAAAACAGGGATATTACTTTGAGGAGTAAGTGTGCTTATGCAAAGCCATAGTATTAATCACCCCATATGCAAGTGAAAATTGGACTTTGAATAGAGAGGACTCGATGCATTTGTGGTGCTGGAGAAGAATATTGAAACCACCATGGAGTTCTAAAAGGAAAAACAAATCTGCCTTCAAAGAATTAAGACCAGCGTGCTTCTCAGAGGAAAGGATGGCTGGACTTCATCTTACATACTTTGCATATGTTGTCCATGTTGCTAAGTGCAGGGGCAATGCAAGAGGGCTCTCTAAGTGATGAGTTAACATCGTGGCTGCAATAATGGGCCCGAGCATAGGGACAATTGAGTATGATGCTGAACTGGTCAGTGTGTCTTTCTATTGTGCATCTATATGGTTGCTATGGATGGGAACCAAATCTGTGTCACCTAACAACAACAAAACAACAACAAATCTATGGAACAGAGAGCTGATCTTTTTCCTGCAGAGCAGCTAGAGGCTTCCAACTGCTGATCTTGTGGTTAGCAGCCAAAAAAAGGGTGAGGATGTCATAATACCAGACGTTGTAAATCCTCCCACGGTTGTGCATAGGGTCTGGTCATCATGGGTCGGAACAAAGTCTAACAAGAAAATTAATAGGGCCTTAAAAATTATATTTGATTGACATACATAAAACCAGTGTGAGATTATAGGTAGGTTATACTGAACGATGTAGAATTGTTAACTTAAATAATGCATTTAATGTATGTAATATTTGTTAGAGTATGAATAGTTTCTAATACTTTGAAAAATCATCTTATAAATATGTATTTCATTATTATAAAAGTGATTTATTATTTTATAATAAATATATATATAATCTACTAGGTAGACATAAATTAATTTAAGAAGCTTTTAAAGGCTGGTGTGAGATATGTATCCTTATTTATATCTTTATGTCTACCAATATCTACATTTGCATACATAATCTATATCCATAGTCATATCTATATTTATATGCATATGTGCTTTCATTTTAAAAAATATATTCATATACAAGACTTATTTTTAATGCATTTAAACCCCTCCACTCCCATGGTTTGTTGGGGGATCTTTCTTTTTCATATTTTTTGTCTTCTCTCTTTTCCACCACAGCTGTGGCTGGTTCAAAGAAACCCCGCCCAACCTTCTGCAGCATGTCAAGCCACAGGGGAACTATCCACCCCCCTTTCCACTCCACAACATTGTGGGCCACACTGCCATAGTTCCTGTGTGATTGGCCTGCACTGCACCACCCTTGCGGCCTGCACCATCTGACCAGTGTCACCTGGAAGGGAAATCCAATTGCCTTTCAAATATCAGAATTTTCGTAAGTTAGGGAGAGAGTGAAACCTAGTGGGATAGAATGGTAGCCCAACCCCTGCACACAGTTGGCTACAGACAGTCCACACAAGCATTCTTATAAGCCATCCAATGAGAGAGTCCAGTGCTCTTTGACTATATGAAAATTGTACCAAGCTCCTCAGAAATGACACACAGACATCAGCCAGCCCCAACTACGTCAAAGAAAAACAAAATACAATGTTACAGGAAATACTGAGTTTAACAATGTGCATAAATGAAGGAGACATTGCTGTACCACAGAGAGAAATCTACAGAATGTTCCTTGGGTTCTTAGAGGCCATGAGAGAAACAATAGAGAAAATAAAATAATAGAAACGGTAAAGGCCACACGGCAAAGGAAAATACAAGAGTTAAGGGACAATGTAATAAAGGCAAATAACAGGTTAACAGATGTCACCAAATAGATAAGAATAAATGGAGAACTGTACCAGCGACCTTCAGGACAATCAGGCAGATGTCTACAAATGGGAAAGACAGTCAAAAAAGTTAATCAAACAAGTTGAATAAAACCTGAGATAACATTCAGAAGTTTTTAGAAACCAATGAAAATGAGAATACAACATATCAAAATTTTGGGGACACAGCAAAAGGAGTTATAAGAGGAATCTTGATATTGATAATTGCACATATGAAAAAAGAAGAGAGACTTATGATTGATATGCTGTCACAATGCCTCCAGCAAATAGAGAATAGTGAACAGAATAATCCCACTAATAGAAAAAAAAGAAATAATAATATTAAGGCAGAGATAAACAAGTGAGAAAAGCAATGCAGCAAATTGTTGGTTCTTTGAAAGGATTAACAGAATTGATAGACTGTTGGCAAACCTAACCAAAGAAAGGAAGAACAGTTATTATTAGCAAGGATTAGGGGTGAGCCTAGGGAAATTTCAATGGATCCTAATGAAATTAAAAGGTTAACTACACAGTCCTACCAAGCTCTGTACTCCAATGAACTCAAAACTTGGAAGGCATGGACAAATATTTGGAAAAACAATCCCTCCCTATACTACCCTGGGTAGATGTTAAAAACCTCAACAGACCTGTAGTAATAGAAGAAATATATAAAGTTATCAAAGGACTACCAAGCCCAAATCCCCCAGGTCAGATGGCATCGCAGGAGAATTCTATCAAGCATTCAGGGAAGAAATGTCACTGTTCCTACCAAACTCTTCCAGAACATTGAAAAGGATGGCAAACTCCAAAACTTTATCTATGATGCTAACATAAGATTGATACCTAAAGTGGGCAAGGATTCCACCAGAATAGAGAACTACAGACCGATATCTCTAATGGATATTGCTGTAAAAATCCTTAACAAAATATTGGCTAACAGAATAAAAAATATTTAAAATGAATACTTTCTTATGACCAAGTGGGATTCATTCAGGAGATGCAGAGATGGTTCAAAAGCTCAAAGTCCATCAACATTATATTCCACATTGACAAGTAAAAGGAGAAGAAACACATGATAATATTGACTGAGGCAGAAAAAGCATTCACCAACATATATCACCCATTCCTATTTAAGACATTCAAGAATATACGAATGGAAGGGAAGTTCCTCAATATAAGTCTATTTGGACTCCTATATACATTGGACAAGATCACAGAAGAGGAGATCAAAAAGGTAGAAACCTACCAATAGCGAAGTATGAATTGAAATATCTAAGGATAGACCTAACCAAAAAAAAAAAAAAAAAAAGATTTGTTAGAGGAAAACTACAGAACACTATTACAAAGTGACCTCCACAAATGGAAGGATATCCCATGTTCATGTATCAGAAGACTCAATATAGTAAAGATTTCTATCCTACCCAAGACACTCTTTTAGTTTAATGATATCCTGATACAAATACCAATAGCTTTCTTCAAGGAATTGGAAAAGGTGACTACCAACTTCATTTGGAGAGGGAAGAAGCCAAGAATTAGCAGAAAACTCCTCAAGAAGAAGGAAAAAGTAGGCGGGCTTTCTTTACTTGACTTTAACACCTGCTATACAGCCACAGTGGTCAGAACAGCATGGTACTAGTATAAAGACAGATACTCAGACCAATAGAAAATCCAGAAATAAAAATATCAGCTTTCAAAAACCTGATCTGAGATAAAGGCTCAAATAATATCAAATGGGAAACAGATGCCCTCTTCAAAAATGGTGCTGGAAAAATATGGACCTCTACTTACAGAACAATGATGCAAGACTCACACCTCACTCCATGCACAAGAATAAAGTCAAGGTGGACCACAGGCCTTGAGGTAAAACCCCAAACTATTGGGGGCATCTATGAGGGAATTTGGACACACCTAAGAACTTCGGTGTAGGAAATTTATAGGCTGTAAGAAATGGAGACAGATACAAACACAGATAAAGCACAAATTGACAAGTGTGATATACTGAAGATAAAACACCTGTGTGCATAGAAAGACTTCACCAAGAGGCCAATAACTAAGCTACAGACTGGGGAAACCTCTTTAGCACTGACACATCAGATAAAGGCCGTATTACTAAAATTTACAACACTCTGCTAGCCTACAATCAGGGGAAAACATATAGCCCACTGAGGAGGTAGGCAAAAGACCTGAACAGAAGTTTCCCAAGGGCAGGAATCCCAATGGCCAACTAGAATTTGATAAAATGTTTCCAATCATTAGCCATTAGGGGAATGCAAATTAATGCAACCATGAGATACCACCTAACATCCTCGAGGATGGCCCAATTATAAAAAAACAACAAAAAACCAGAAGGCAACAAGTGCTGGAAGGGATATGGTGATATAGGAACTCTTATCCACTGATGGTGGACCTGTAGGTATGTACAGCTACTAGGGAAATCCATATAGTGATTCCTAAAATAAATGGAAATCGAGCTACCATATGATCCAGCAATCCCCCAATTTGGAATATACCCAGAAGAAGAAACAGACTAAGAGCAGACATGTGCCCTCCAATGTTCATCATGGCACAGTTCACAATTGAGAAGGATTGGAAACAACCTAAATTCCCATCGACTGACTAATAAATTCCCATTAACTAACTAAAAATCTCTGGCATATACATACCATGGAGTACTGTGCAGCGCTAAAATGCAGTGACAGACAGATGATGCACATCATCTCAAGCAAAGAGTTAGAAGAAATTATGCTAAGTGAAGTTAGCCAAGCACAGGGCCAAGTAAACATGAGTCCACTGAAGTGAACACAAACGCACAATGGATATAGAGGATAAGCTACTTAATTCACAAGTCCTAGATCAAGGGCTGGGTCAGACCCAACCCAGGGATGCATATGACATCCAACTCAAAAGGAGGGAGCAAAAATAAAACAATGAAGAAGGAGGAGGAGGAGGAGGAGAAGGAGAAGAAGAAAGAAGAAGAAGAAGAAGAAGAAGAAGAAGAAGAAGAAGAAGAAGAAGAAGAAGAAGAAGAAGAAGAAGAAGAAGAAGAAGAAGAAGGAGAAAAATAATAATAATAATAATAAGAAAAATAATAAGAAGAAGAAGGAGGAGGAGGAGGAGGAGACAACGTGGATAGTGGAGGAACAGGGCACTCACCCACCAACGGGGAAGGTATTGTTTATATCTCCACAGGACAGGGAGTGGGGTCTCAGACTTCATCTCAGAGTTTAAAATCTTGTGAGGGCAACGTACTGGCAAGAAGTCGCAAATTAACAGATAGGATAGTGGGGCTGGATCTGAGCTATGTTCACCCCCAAACCAGATGTAATACAGAGCATGACACTAAAGATCTGGCCCAGAGAGAATGTCAGGTCTGTCCATTGCACAAGGGAGGAGAAAGAGAGGAAGAGAGAGAGAGAGAGAGACACTCATATTGGCCCATCAAGGCCCGAAGACAACATTCCTGTCCATAGCAGCTAATACACAGAAAGGCTGTAGAGCCAGCCCCACCAGGAGACACAGCATCCCCTCACTAACCGACAGGACTAAGGAGTACACTATTGGAGACACTGAGCGAAATGTGTGCCCATCAAAGGGGGAAGAAACAAGAAGGGAGCACAACAGAGCAGCAAGGGGAGCAAAGTAATGAATGCCCAAGGAATTCCAAAAATAAAATTCTGACTCAGGAGACAAGGCTGGGCACCTCCTAGGACGTAATTGGAAAATATTCATAAAGGTCAGCAATCAGACCTGCAACTATTTATAGGCTTTTCTTTTTCTCTCTGTCTATCTATGGAAGATATGCAGGATAAACTATCCCAAGGAGCAAACAATGGGACCAATGTTTCTGGGGGGACATGAGCGAAGAGGAGGTGGGGGTAATGGAGTGGGGAGCTAACAAACTGAGGGACAAATGAACAATGATGGTTCTGAAATCAATGGTGAGGCAAGTGTAGAATTCCTGGTGGGGTTTGATCAAGTGCAATGTAGACAAGAGGATTTACTGAGAGCTGATTGTAGGTTGAACATGATAATGGGACAGGAGAAAAGTAAAAGGAGATAGAGGAAAGAAACTGGGAAGCAAAAGCTATTTATCAAACGTACAAATACAGGCATGTATATATGTAAATACACTAATCTATAATGATAGGGATAGATGTCTAGATACATATATTTATATGTTAACTATTAAGATAGCAGAAGGACTTTGGGCCTCTAATCAAGGCCTTCTTAAACACAAGAACAATTTGTACTAATAACCTGCCACTCTGTGATATTGAACTTTCTGACAGGATCTTTGAAGACACAATGGGTGCATAAAAAAATGTGGTGAAGACAGCAGATGGTGCCCAGCTATCAAAAGATAAAGGCTTGAAGGTAAACAAGCAGCCATCTATCAGGGAAGGAACTAAGCCCTCATAGAATAAGCACACCAGCCTGTGGGATTATGATGTATTGACTGGATCAGGTACCAGGCATCACAAGATCCCAAGCAAGCAATTATATCGATGATAAAGAGGGGGGTCAGAGTGGAGACCCAAAGCCCATCTCTAGATAATTGGACATACCCTCACAGAAGGGTCACAAGGAAGGGACAAGTCTGTCAGGGTGCAGGATAATACAAAAGAAACACACAACATTCCTCTAGTTCTTGAATGCTTCCTTCTCCCCACTATCATGACCTCAATTAGCTATAACAAATCCTGCTAGACCAGAGTATGTATATTGGTACAGATAAGAGCTCTCAATGCATGGAATCCAGGTCAGATAACCCCATCAGGAATAATAAAGGGAGTAATGATACCATGAGGGGAGGGAGGG
Source organism: Tenrec ecaudatus (assembly GCF_050624435.1). NCBI lineage: Eukaryota > Metazoa > Chordata > Mammalia > Afrosoricida > Tenrecidae > Tenrec > Tenrec ecaudatus. Next base: position 204,362,179 of record NC_134532.1, read on the forward strand.
GGAATGGGGAACTGATCACAACATTGGATACAAAATACCACCCCACCCCCATTGCTGACGGGGATGAATTATAGAAATGTGGGTGAAGGGAGATAATGGATAGGGTAGGATATGAAAACATAGGAGCTGACACTAAAGGCTTAAGTAGAAAGAAAATACTTTGGAAATGATGATTGCAACATATGTATAAGTGTGCTTGATATAATTGAATTATGGATTGTTATAAGATCTAGAAAAGCCCCCAATAAAAAGGATTAATTTTAAAAATTAAGGAAAATCAAAATTCAAGTGGAATTTTTCATCATTAAATACGATTAATTGGTCCCCTCGAGCTTTGCACCCCGGAGCCCTTCTGCTCCCAGTGGCCAGAACACAGGGGTAGAGCAGGCTTGGCAGCCCAAGGGACGGGTGGTAGTGCCCACGCCGGGGCCGCCGAGGTACAGACATGCAAAAAGAAAAATGAGATTAATTGATCTTTAAACTGAACCTTTAAAGAGATAGCCTGCATGTGATGAAATAAATATCTAGATGAAGACAAAGAAATTCATTTAATACAACTGCTTTTTAAATTTTGCACTCCAACCCCTGAAGGCAGTAATGGAACACTAAAGATGTCTGCTAAGTTCTTTGTCAGAAATTAAAGTATGTACAATAAGGATGCACTATATATTACTAGGATTGGAATGCAAAAGTTGGAAACAAAATGTTGTTGGAAAATACAGTATTGATGATAGAATCAAAACTGGAAAAAATATGATAGAATTTTACAATACCAACAATTCATCAGTTGAGAATATCTTTTTTACTAACAAAATATCAATATATATATTTTTAATGTAACATGCCCTGTCTATAAGGTCTTAGAATTATGGTAACTATATGCATGGACTCCAGCTGAGAGAAAACATAGGGATTTTGTAGAGTGTATCTGTATAAGGTGATAATGGAAAGGTTTATTATCGGCCAAAAGATGTCTGGGGGTCTGCGTTTTTTTAAGTTATGGGATTTTAAACTATTATGCCAAAATACTAATATTTTATTAAGTGGGTATTGATAAAGCAAAGATTTAAGCAGGAAACATTAAAAACCCGAGTTTACATAATACTAATTAAGTATTGACATATTTGTGCTATTACTGTGATCTAAATTATCATATCAAAAGTGTAAATGAATCTGAGAAGCATTGATTAGAAAAAGTATGTAAAATTGTTCTAAGAAATATATTAAAATTGTTTCATGAAACTAATAAGTCATAAATTTGACATTAAGCTATACAATTCTGAAAAGCAATACTTATTGTAGCTTGACATGCATTGAAGAGGGTGATAGGAGCGCTCAGTAACATAATTTATAAAAGTGTTTATAGAGGCGAGGGGGAAGATGGCCGACAGGGACACCCGCATACTCTGAGAGCTCCTCCAAACAAAGCGGGATTGGCGACCAGGTAGCTGAATAGTAAGAGTCTGGTGAGTGAAATATCCCCCTGAGACAGCACCCCAGTCCTACCCCACGTATTTGTCCGGAGCAGGGGTCTAGGTGAAAGACGACCGGACTAGTGGGACATCTCTGGCCACTAAGCTGCCATGAGCTCACTGGCGACCGGCTTAGGCTCCATCCCCAAACCGGACGCCAGCCCAGAGCCGCTTGCCTGCCCTGCCTACTCCAGCGGCCCACTCCCCACTCCCCACTCGCGGATCCCCACTGGGAGAGAAGCTTTCCTCTCCCGCAGTTCCCGTCTCCCCGCAGGGCAGCGATCTGCCTTCGGGCCCACGTCCCTCCCTCCATTCATCCAAGCTCAGGGGAGCAGACCCGCGGGTTATCTGGCGACCCCCACGGGGGACCATCCACCCGCACCGCTGCCACGGACCTCTCCACCTGCCCTCCGTGCGCTGGCCTCCCACCCCCGCCCGCCCCCGCCAGCCCCTGGCAGCCTAGCGCCAGCTCCACTCCTGGCGGGGACCCTGCGCTGAGCACTTCCCGCCAACAGGAGCCATAGCCCAACCCGCGCCTGACCCGGACCCTGAGCTTCCGCGGAGCGCCGCGCCCGCGCTGCTGAGTCTGCCCACCAAGGGCCCCCCCCTGCGCAAGGCACAAGAGTAGGTGCCCTCCCCAGGGTGCTGCGGGGACCCCGGCGGCCGCGACTCTGAGCCTGAGCAGAGGAAGGGCGCCATTGCCCCCTGCGGTTTCGCGCCAAGCCTCCTTTGCCAGCGCCATTACCCCCTGCGGTTTTGCGCCAAAAGGGCGGAGAGCGAACACCATTGTTCCCTGCAGTGTCCCGCAGCTGCCTGCCCAGCTATCCAAGGGGCCTCCCCGCGCCCGCTCACAGCCCGGGCAGATCAAACACTCCACCTGCAGTGGAGCCTGGGTCTCAGCTTTGCAGTCCCTGAGGAGCCGTCAGTGAGCTCCAGCCAGCTCTCACCACCTGGGGCCCTGTTGGGTCCCCAGTGCCAGCCCTAAGCCTGCCGCAGCCCGCCCCAGCCACCCCAGGAGATGGCACAGTGGCCTGAGCCTCCACACAATAAAGTTACTCCTGTCTCCCAGAAGCATGGGGCCTATTAAAGGATCAAGGAAAAATCAACAGACCACATCACTCCCAACAAAAAAATCAGAAAAACGAGGCACTTTAACAGACCTAACGTCACTCATAGAAGAAACAGATATAGATCAGCCACAAAAGGAAATCTTCAGAACTCTGCTTGCAGTAATACAGGAGCTAAGAGAAGCAAACCAAAATAAGGATGCAACGATAGAAGGGATGAAATGCACAATAGAGGGGATGAAGTCCACAATAGAGGGGATGAATACTATCCACCAAAAGGAACTGCAGAAACTAACAGAGGAGGTAGCAGAGGCCACACAAAAAGTCACAGGAGCTATATCTAGGCTTGAGGAGGCTGAGAACCGTATCAGTGAACTCGAGGATGCTCAAACCAAACGAAGCAAGCGAGAAAAACAATCAGATAGGAAAATTAAAGAAACAGAAGACAGCCTGAGATCAATGACAGATGCTATGAAGAGGAATAATATTCGAATAATCGGTCTACCGGAACACAACATAACACACAAATTGACCGCCAAGATAGCAAAGGAATTCCTGGAAGAAAATTTCCCCAACCTAACAAAGGAGAATCCGACTCTCATACAGGAAGCAGAGAGGACGCCGGCTAAGCTAAACACCAAGAAGAACACGCCAAGGCATATAATTGTAAAATTATCCAACTTAGAGGAAAAAGAGAAAATTCTACGAGCATCAAGAGAAAGGAAGACAGTCACATACAAAGGAGCGCAGGTAAGGTTATGCTCAGACTTATCAGCTGAAACCATGAAGAGGAGGAGAGAATGGAGCAACATCTTCCAAAAACTGAAAGATAAAAATGCCTCCCCCAGAATCCTATACCCTGCCAAGTTATCCATTAAGATAGAGGGCAAGATAAGGGTCTTCCAGGACAAGGAAGAACTCAAAAAATATACTGCAAGTCACCCGACCCTGCAGAACATACTGGCTGACTCACTATGGCCAGAAGATCAAGCTCCAACTAGAACCACCAGGAGACCACCATATAGCCCATCTCCATCTAGAAGCCAACATGCCAGCAACACGTACCAGGACAACACGGTCTCAGATGGAAAAGAGGACAGGATAGAAACCCTCCACTCAAACGCAGTACACTGATATGAAGGAAGATAGGCAAAGACCCAAAACACAAAACAGATTATGGCAACCATGAAGCCAGAGATTGTAATAATCACTTTGAATACAAATGGGCTCAATTCATATGTTAAAAGAAAGAGGCTGGAGGATTGGATTAGAAAACATAACCCATCAATCTGCTGCCTGCAAGAGACACACCTTAAGCAAGCAGACAAGCATATGCTGAGAATAAAGGGCTGGCAGAAAGTTTACCAAGCAAATGGTAACTCCAGGAAGGCAGGAGTGGCTATCTTAATCTCCGACAAAATGGATCTCAAGATCCAAAACATAAAAAGAGACAAAGAGGGACATTACATAATGCTCAAAGGCTCAGTAAACCAGGAAGCAATAAGCATACTGAATACTTATGCACCTAATAATGGTGCGGCAAATTTCGTCAAACAAACTATTAAAAAAATGACAGAAGAAATCACGGAAACAACAATAATAGTGGGGGACTTCAACACTCCACTATCAGAGAAAGACAGGTCACAGGGAAAGAAGCTCAGCAAAGAGGCCAGAGAGCTAAACAATGTAATTAGGCAACAGGGCCTGATAGACATCTATAGAGCCTTTCATCCAAAAGCAAAAGGTTTCACATTCTTCTCCAATCCACACGGATCTTTCTCAAGAATAGATCACATGCTGGGGCACAAGGCCAGCCTGAGTAAATTCAAACACATAGATATTATCCAGATGTCTTTCTCAGACCACCATGCCATAAAGCTGGAGATTAATAGGAGGGCACCCAGAAAAGCAAGGGCCACCAATTGGAGAATAAACAACAATCTCCTGCGACATGAATGGGTTAAGGTCCAGATCAGAGAGGATATCAGGAAATTTCTAGAAACTAATGAGAACGAGCATACAACATATCAAAACTTATGGGACACTGCAAAGGCAGTTATCAGAGGTAGCTTGATATCACTGAATGCATACATGAAAAAAGAAGAAAGGCGTATGACAGATATGTTAACACAAAACCTCCAACAACTAGAACAGAGTCAACAGAACTACCCCTCCAATAGCAAGAGAAAAGAAATAATAAAAATCAGGGCGGAGTTAAACCAGTGGGAAGACAAAAGAACAATGCAAAGGATTAACGCAACTAGAAGCTGGTTTTATGAACGAATTAATAAAATTGACACTCCCCTGGCAAAGCTTACCAAAGATAGAAAGGAACAATCATCAATAGCCAGGATGAGGGATGAATCGGGGGCAATAACAACAGACCCCAATGAGATAAAAAGGATAATCACAAAGTACTATGAAGGTTTGTATTCTAATGAATTCAGAAACCTGGAAGACATGGATAAATATTTAGAAAAACAATCTATCCCTAGATTATCTGAGACAGAGATCAAGAACCTCAACAAACCCATAGCGAAGGAAGAAATAGAGAGTGTCATCAAAAACCTACCAAGGAAAAAGGCCCCAGGGCCAGATGGCTACACAGCAGAATTTTACCAAACATTCAGGGAAGAGCTGACACCGATCCTCCACAAAGTATTCCAGAACATAGAAAAGAACGGCAAGCTCCCAAACTCATTTTACGAAGCCAGCATTACTTTGATACCCAAACAGGGAAAAGACCCCACAAGCGTAGAGAATTATAGACCAATATCTCTAATAAACATAGATGCAAAAATCCTTAACAAAATATTGGCCAATAGAATACAAAGGAACATCAAACATATCATTCACCACGACCAAGTAGGATTCATCCCAGCGATGCAGGGATGGTTTAACATCCGAAAATCCATCAATATCATTCACCACATCGAGAAGAAAAAGGATAAAAACCATATGATAATATCCATAGATGCAGAAAAAGCATTTGACAACATCCAGCATCCATTCCTAATCAAAACACTCATGAAGATAGGATTGGAAGGTAAGTTCCTCAAGCTCATACAAGCTATCTATGAAAGACCAACAGCCAACATCATAGTCAATGGAGAAAAGACAAGAACAATACCACTGAAAAAGGGTACAAGACAAGGATGCCCCCTGTCCCCTCTTCTATTCAATATCGTTTTGGAGGTTCTGGCTAACAACATAAGACAGCGGAAGGACATCAAAGGGATCCAGTTGGGAGAGGAGGAGGTGAAACTATCGTTATTTGCAGATGACATGATCCTATACATTGAAGACCCCCAAAACTCCACAGTTGGAATACTTACAGCAATAGAGGAATACGGAAGAGTAGCAGGATACAAGATCAATAAACAGAAGTCGGTAGGGTTTCTATACACATCGGACAGGGCCATGGAAGAGGCGATTAAGAGGGAAGTACCCGTCACAGTAGCCAAGAACAAACTGAAATACCTAGGAATATACTTAACAAAAAATACTAAAGACCTATATAAACATAATTATAAAACCCTATTACAGGAAACCAAAAGTGACCTTCACAAATGGATGAAGCTCCCCTGCTCATGGTTAGGTAGGCTGAACATAGTAAAGATGACAGTTCTTCCTAAAGCACTCTACAAGTTCAATGCTATACCAATCCAATTACCATCAACCTTCTTCAAAGAATTGGAAAAACTGACCACCAACTTCATATGGAGAGGGAAGAAACCCAGAATTAGCAGAGAACTCCTCAAGAAGAAGGACACAATTGGAGGACTCGCCCTACCTGATTTTAATGCCTACTACACAGCTACAGTGGTCAAAACAGCATGGTACTGGCACAATGATAGACACTCAGACCAGTGGAAAAGAATAGAAAGCCCAGGAGTAAAATCATCAGCATATAGACAACTGATCTTCGACAAGGGTCCCCAAAACGTCAAGTGGGAAGCAGATGCCCTCTTTAATAAGTGGTGATGGAAACAATGGATATCCACATGTAGAAAGTTGAAACAAGACGTCTACCTCACCCCATGCACAAGAATACACTCAAGGTGGATCACAGATCTAGAAGTCAAACCCCAAACCATCAGGACCATTAAGGAGGGAATCGGGACTAATCTCAGGGCACTGGCCCAGGGAGCACATAGGCTCACTGCAACAGGGAAGGGGACACACACAGGTGATCTGGAAATCGACAAATGGGATCTAATAAGAATAAAACACCTGTGCACCTCGAAAGACTTTGCCAAGAGGGTGACAAGGCACCCCACAGACTGGGAGAAGATTTTTAGTAATGACACGTCAGACAAAGGGCTCATTACTAAAATCTACAACACCATCATGACCTGCAAAAAGAGGAAAACAGTTAACCCCCTAAGGAAGTGGGCAAAAGAAATGAGAAGAACTTTCACTAGAGAGGAGATCAATATGGCCAATAAATATATGAGAAAGTGCTCGAAGTCCCTTGCCATAAGAGAAATGCAAATCAAAACAACCATGAGATACCACCTAACACCCCTGAGGCTAGCCCAGATCAGTAAATCAGAGAGCAACAAGTGTTGGAGGGGCTGTGGTGAAATAGGAACCCTCCTCCACTGCTGGTGGTCGTGCAGATTTGTACAGACACTGTGGAAAGTAATCTGGCGATACCTAAAGAAAATGGAAATTGATCTACCTTACGACCCAGCCATCCCTCTACTGGGCATATACCCGGTTGAAGCAGCAAATAAAACACGACCAGTCATATGCGCTCCAATGTTTATTGCGGCACAATTCACAATAGCAAAGACTTGGAAACAGCCTAAGTTTCCATCGATAGACGAGTGGATTAGCAAACTTTGGCACATACACACAATGGAGTATTATGCAGCACTAAAAAGCACCGATGAGCACATGAAACACGTTATTTCATGGGAAGAGCTGGAAGGAATTATGTTAAGCGAGGTAAGCCAGACCCAAAGGGACAGGTACAACATGAGTCCCCTGAGGTAAGTACAATCAGCATGACAGAAATGGGGCATTAATCCACCCAAGGGGAGGGTATGGTTTATATCTCCACAGGGAAAGTGGGACCAGACTTCAACCCAGTGTCGCAAGGTGTGAATGCAATATCCCGGCGTGGAGGAGGGAACCGGTGGAGAAGTCTGGGAGGCTGGCCCCAGCACCATAAATTAAGTGGATTCCTGTCCCTCCCCCGAAAAGAACTTGTTCCAAAGGACGACATTGACCCTGCAGCTATGGGAGATGGACATATTTGATCAGAGCACACGGGAGCAGATGAAGGGGCAGGAGGAGAGAGTGGAGCACAGCCTGGCCCACCAGGCCGTGATGATGATGTTCCTGAGTAGAGCAGCCAGTCCACAGAGAGAACAACATGGCTGGCCCTACTATGAGACATGATGCCCCTCAGTGACTAAGGGCGATACAGGGGACAGCATCGGAGACACAGTGTGGGAATTGCACCTGACCTGATCCCACCACACCGCGGCAAATCACTGGGGGAGTGCAGCGGAACAGCAAGGGAATGGAGTGGCAAGGTCCCCAGGGAATGCTGAAAGTGGACTTTGGGGCCAGGGCGTGGTGCCCCAACAGACTGGACTGGAAAACGCTCCTAAGGGCCAGCAAAGATCCCTGAACTAACTACAAGCTTTTCTCTTGTGAACTGTTTTGTTCTGTTCTTTTTCAGTGGTTTGTTTTGGTTGTTTTGTTGTCTGGTTGTATACTGTTGCTTTGTGTTCCTCTGTCTAGTTTTCGTGCATGTTAGTGACTCCACAGGTCTGTCTGAATAGGACAGGCTGGATGAACTATCTGGATGAAAAACAACGGGACCGACAGTTCCGGGGGGACTTGGGGTGGGGGGTAGGGGGGGTAAGGAAGTGGTGTTAACAAACCCAGGGACAAGGGAAAAACATGGGACCCCAAATTGTAGAGAAGGGGGAGTGGCAGGCCTGGTGGGAAATGATCAAGGGTAAGGTTGCTTAGAGAAGAGGTATACTCTAGCCCAGGTGGTGATGAAGCATGGTAGTAGGGCAGAAGGAAGGTCAAGGGAGATGGAGGAAAGAGCTAGGAGTCAAAGGGCATTCATGGAGGTCTAGACAAAGACATGTACATGCAAATATATATAGGAGGTTGGGGAAATAGATCTTTGTGTCGATATTTATAGGTCAAGTATTAAGGTGGCAGAAGGACCTTGGGCCTCTACTCAAACACTCCCTCTATGCATGAATACCTTCTTTTATTAAATTGGAACTCTATGATGCTCACTCTCCCGACACAACGGCTGGAGCCAAAGTGGGTGAACAAGTAAATGTGGTGAAGAAAGCTGATGGTGCCCGGCTATCAAAAGAGATAGTGACTGGGGTCTTAAAGGCTTGAAGATAAACAAGCGGCCATCTAGCTCAGAAGCAACAAAGTCCACATGGAAGAACACACCAGCCTGTGTGATCGAGTGGTCCCAAAGGGATCAGTTACCAGGCATCAAAGAACAAAAAATCATATCATTGACTGCACACCTCCATGATAGGATCGCTGAAGACAAATGGGTGCACAAGCAAATGTGGTGAAGAAAGCTGATGGTGCCCGGCTATCAAAAGAGATAGTGTCTGGGGTCTTAAAGGCTTGAAGGTGAACAAGCGGCCATCTCGCTCAGAAACAAATAAGCCCACATGGAAGAAGCACACCGGCCAGTGCGATCACGAGGTGCCCAAGGGACCAGATATAAGGCATCATGCAAAAAAAAAAAAAAGATATAAGTGTGTGTATGTATGTGTATATATGTGTATATGTATATATGTATGTGTATATATATATTATATTAAATGAAGGGGGAAGTGCAGAGTGGAGACCCAAGGCCCAAGTGTCGGCCAATGGAGATCCCCTCATAGAGGGGCTTAGTAGAGGAGATGGGTTAATTAGGGTGTGAGGTAGTATCGATGAAGAACACAGCTTTCCCCCAGATCCTGGATGCTTCCTCCCCCCAACTACCATGATCCGAATTCTACCTTGCAGGGCTGGATAGGACAGAGGCTGTACACTGGTACATATGAGGGTTGGAGGTACAGGGAATCCAGGGTGGATGATACCTTCAGGACCAAGGGCGTGAGGGACGATGCTGGGAGAGTGGAGGGTGAGTGGGTTGGAAAGGGGGAACTGATTACAAGGAGCCACATGTGACCTCTTCCCTGGGAGAGGGACAGTAGAGAAGGGGGGAAGGGAGACCCCGAATAGGGCAAGATATGACAAAATAACGAGGTATAAATTACCAAGGGCATATGAGGGAGGGGGGAAAGGGGAGGGAGGGGGGGAAAAAAAAGAGGACCTGATGCAAGGGGCTTAAGTGGAGAGCAAATGCCTTGAGAATGATTGGGGCAGGGAATGTATGGATGTGCTTTATACAATTGATGTATGTATATGTATGGATTGTGGTAAGAGTTGTTGGAGTCCCTAATAAAATGTAAAAGAAGAAAAGAGAAAAAAATGATTAGGGCAAAGACTGTACAGATGTGCTTTATACAATTGATGTATGTATATGTATGAACTGTGAAAAGAATTGTATCAGCCCCAATAAATTGTTAAAAAATAAAAATTTCTACATCAGAGCTTTAAAAATAAATAAATAAAAAAAATTAAAAAAACAAAAGTGTTTATATTTTACTGTTTACCAGAATATAAACCTATAAAAACAACAGAAGGAGTCACTGAGCACTGAGTCTTTTCATGCCCAGTTGGCACAATCAAGCCTTTTGTCTTTGATCTTGTTCATGATCATTAGTAGCTGAGAACTGGCTTTTCTGATGGAGCCAATCCTCTAATGAGACACTGGAAGGGCTTGAAGGTTAGTGCCTATGAACTGACCAGCTGGGAAGAAGCACTGTGGTACCCACGGCAAGCCAAGGGGAGTGTGCTCATAGAACACTTTACTTTCCCTATCTATACCCAGGTATGTGGAAAAGAAGCCAATGGCTCATTTCTCCAAACGAAGTATTCTCCAACTACAATTATTCTCTGTATGAAGAATAACTCCAGATTCATGTTGGCTTTTTTACAAGTTGGAATTTTAGGCTATCTTTGGTCAATATCTAGACCATAAGAATCTGAGTCTAATATGTGCATGGTACTTTTAATTGTCGCATAAGCATGTAAACGTTCATAGAATAAGAAAAACTGAAGAAGAATCATATCATATATGTCTCCAGATCCAGATAACTTGTTCACATGTGTGTAGGCCAGTTTATCTCATTATTTGCTCAGCATACATGGGTGTACCCCCAAAAAACGATGTTTGTTTTTGTTGTTGTTTTTAAGTGAGAGGGATAGTGCATTTGGAGTTCTTTCCACCAGGTCAAATTATTAATCAAGCGAACTTTCTCTGTAGATATTTGGAAAAGCTTGCATAATGACAGTTTGCAACAATTAAAGTCCTGTATTGTGGCAGTCAGGGGACTGGTTTTACCACCACAACAATGTACCTTCTCACACAGCCATTCCAGAGCTCCAGTTTTGGGCCAAAAACAGCATTGCTCTCTTGTCCTACACTCCTTTCTCACCTTACCTTGCTATGTGTGACTGAATTGTGAAGGGGACCATTAAAGGGCAGCAATGTAATGATGCAGATGAGGTAAAGAAAAAAACAAGGGAGTGGTCAGCCATCCAAACTGATGAGTTTGAGACATGTTTTCAAGAAGGGAATCACAGATTTGACAACTGTATTAAGTGTAATGGAGAGTGCTTTGAAGGTAATAATGCAGTCTTATAAAAAATTTAAGTACATAATTGTACAAAAAAAATCTGTTCTTTTTGGGTACCCCTTTGTATATACTAAGTATGGTAAAAGGATAAGACTCTGATGCATAACTTTCTTGATTTAAGCCATTCAGTCTCCCCTTGTTCTGTTTGAATAAATACTTCTTGATCTATATATATTTTCTGCATGAGCACAATTAGGTGTCATGGAATTTCCATTTTTCACAACTGTATCCAAATTTTATTGTGATGTATAGTAAAATGCTTTCGTATAGTCAATCAAATGTAAGTAAATGTCTTTCTGATACTCTCTGCTTTGAGGCCAGATCCACTGATGTCAGCAAGAATATCTCTTATTCCATGCTCCTTTCTGAATTCTGCTATATTGCTGACAACTCTTTTTAATTATCTTCAACACAATTTAAAAAGTATTCACATTAAATAGCCCAAATATTCTTTGGACTGGAACAATTCCTGGCTCATGGTTCATATTGTCATTCATCTGTAGGGGCCCTGGGGGTGTAGTGGTTGGGTGTTGCATGCGGTACGCATGAGCTTCCTTACAAAGTTGGGCTGTCTACTCCCTTAAACAGTTACAGTCCTGAAAACCCACAGATGGGTCATTATGAGTCAGCATTGACTCAGTGGCAATAAATTTGGTTTTGTATTGCCGTTGGACAAATGATTGTGCAAGAATATTCAGGGATTTGGGACCACTGACAAAATCATAGGACATTAAAAATGAAAAACAAAATCAAAAGAAACCAAACTCACTGCTGTCGAGTTGAGGCTGACTTATAGAACAAGATAGAATTCCCCTATTTTTTCTGAGACTAACTGTGGAGGTAGAAACACCATCTTCCACCTGCGGAGTAGCAGGTAGCTTCTAACTGGCAACCTTTCAGATCACAGCTGACTGTGTAATTTTTATAGTGAAGACAGATGAGGAAGCAAGCATAACCAAGGCCTACTCAGGTTCTTGTCCATATTAAATCCTCAACTTTACTCCCAAGCATGTGTTCTATGTTTAACTTGAGACCTGTAAGGACTGGGGTAGATAATATTATTTCTAGGACATAAACCCACTTCTTACTAGATCTAAGATGAAAAAGCAGCATTAGTTGCTCACTCAAAGGGACACAAGAAGGTAAAGTAATTACAGGTCAAAATGTGATGGCCCTTGTCCCCACCTTTGTCCTTTGTTCCTGAGAAATAACCTTTGGAGTATTTGAAGTGCCTTTGTCTGGATGAGAGCTGGAGAGAGGTCAGAAAAGACTCACCTGGAAAGTCAAAACTCACTACACTTAAAGCTTTAAAATCAACTACACTGCCAATGATTCAATGTTGATCCTATAGGTCAAATTGAAAAAAGTTCCTATAGGACAGAGTGGAACTGCCCATTTGGATTTCTGAGGCTGTAAATGTATACAGTAGCAGAAAACGTCCTATTTTTCCTGCAGACCAGCTGGTGGCTTTGAATTGCTGCCCTTGTGTTTAGCAGTCTGATGGATAATTGACTCTGCCAACCGCAACTACAATGGACTCTTACAATACACTTGAAAAAGAAATGAAAATGAAACCTCCCATTCAGTCAATTGTGACTCTTCGCAATCTTGTGGGAGAGAATAGTATGCCTCTCTAGGGTTTCTGAGGCTCTAGAGAGTCACAAGATAAATTAGCTTCATCCTTTTCCCCATGGCTAGTGGGATCAACTGCAAACCTTCCATGTAACAGCCAATATCTTAATCAACTACACAACCACGGTTCCTTACAACTACATGTAAGAGACGTGATTTAGCCTATCATGCAACACTGGTTAATAAAGCCCAAAGTTAGTAAAGCTTTCAGAGAGCTTCTTGATTTTGAAAGGAAAGTGAAACACACTGGTGTATAAAAGCTTTGTGTTGGGGATCCTTCCAGAACTCCCCAGAATGTCTTATGAATGGACTTATTTCTATGATTTTCATACAACATCTATAAGCATAAGTCCAACACTTTTTTTTGAATTCTGTAAATCCTACCAGTGAAGCATAGAACTCAAAATGGTATCAGTAGAGAGATTTAAGGGGGCTATGTAGACTTCCCAAATCAACGGTAGAGTCTTTATGTTGCAATGAAATGTATGGTATCTTTATAATCTATGAGATCTCTCCTAGGTCTGAGTGACTAGAATCAGAGAGAAAATATGCCACATGAACCGTTGGTGTCAAAACGATTGAGAAATAGGTAGGCGAATATTGGATGTATCTCTACATTACAGGAATTGTATATTTCAGCCAGGCTGAGTCTACTCCACAAAGGTATCAATGAGCCAGAAGAAGAAAATGTGAGTGGAATAACCAAGACAGGAAACAAAAATTCAGCCTAGATGTGTAAGCTATAAAGAAATTCCTTCCATCAATCAATTTTGTTTCACTCGTTTCTTAAATCAAAAAAGTTCTCATTGTGCAATTTACTTTCAGGTTTTGATTAAGACAGAGATGAAATAAATATGTGTTCTTTTGTCCTAGCTCTACCGTATGGGAAATCGCACCAGGACAACAGAAATTGACACTTGGTTTAATGATAGTGTGCATAGGAGGCAGTCTTCAGATATTCTCAAACTTGGAAGCATGGGTCCAATCAAAACAGAGAACTCCTACAGCCAGCTGATTTTCGTCATCCACTAATATTGGCCTTATATTGCTCTATCTTCCACTTTTTCTTCTTAACAAAACAGGAAATCCAAATTATTATTTGACATGCCCAATGATTTAAATGCTAGCAACTAATCCCATTAAGTTTTAAACATTGTCAGGCAAACATTGTGTGGGTCAAACAAAGCACATCTGTAAGTAATGGGATAAAGTATACTAGCTCCTTAAGAGTCTGAATACGAGTGTGAGTGTGTGTGTGCATGTGGTTATTCCATTTTACAACCAAGTTCAACACTCATCTTAGTGAAAACTTTTTGAAAAATTCCCATCATGGTGTGTGTTTCACTCCTTTCACTTGGCGACACCTTGAACAGGTTTTTGTCCTTTTGCTCTTGTTCTTTGCTCTCAGTCAATTTGGCTCTGTCTCTTGGCAGCCCTATCGAATCCATCTAGATGTTCTTTGATATTTTGAGCCCTTCATTGTGGTTATTATGTAAATCCATCTCATTGAAGGCTTCCTTCATCCCTGTAGATCCCCTACTCTATTAAGTCTGATGTCTCTTTTTCAGAATTTCTCTTTTTGATGACTTGTCTCAAGTAAACAAGATGGAGTTGCATTATTCTTGCCAATAAGGAGTGATTTCATTCTATTTCTCTTAAGGCAGATTTGAGTCACAGAAATTCTATGGTATAGTCATTATTATTTTTGGTCAATACCATGGTTCATATGTGTCTGTTCCTCTATCTTTTTCCCATTGTCTGACCTTCACGTGCATAAATTCTTGCTTTTCTTAAGTGCCATTAAGTTGGTTATGACTCACAAGCTATGTACACCAGAAATAAACACTGTGCAGGCTTATGTTTGTGCCTGTCAATACACCACTGTGTGTTAATTCAACTTGTCAAGAGACTTTCTCTTCTTCTTTGTCCAGTTATTTTATAGTCTGCTCTCTTTCTCCAGGGATTGTTCTTGCCTGATAGCGTGCAACACCTTTGATTTTTAACACTTTAAAGAGGTCTTGTTCAGCACATTTACCCGATGCAATGTGCTATTTGATCTCTTGACTGTTGCTTCCATGATAATTGATTATGGATCCAAGAAAGCTTAAATGCTTGGCAACTTCGATTTCTTCTCCTTTTTTATCTTCATGTTGCTTGGTCATCAGTTTTCTTTGCATTTAGCTGTAATCCACATTGAAGGCTGCAGCCCGATCTTTATCAGCAAGCACTACAGGTCCTCTTCACTTTCAGCCAGCAAGGCTGTATCATCTGCACACCACAGGATATTCGCAACCGTCCTCCAATCCTGCTGCAGCCTTCTTCTTCATAAAATCCTGCTTCTGTGAGGACTGACAGCATGCAGACTGAATAAGGATGGTGACAGGATGCAATCCTGATGCACACCTTTCCTGATTTGAAACCAGGCATTAGCCCCTTGTTTTGTGTGCCTAGTGCTTCTGGATCTGTGTACACATTTCCTAAGTAGACAATGTTTTGTTCTAGGATTCCCGTTCTTCTCAAGGTTGTGCATAGTTTGTCATAGTCCACCCAGGAAGAGGCCTTTGCATAGTCAATACAACACAAGGAAACACATTTCTGCTGTTCTCTGATTTCAACCACCATCATTCTGACATCAGCAATGATTTCTCTTGTGAGTTGTCTGAGTTAATCATCTACTTTAGATTCTGATATATATTGTGATGCCTTCACAGAAACTCATAGACAAAATTCATGTTAAAAGGAGGAGATGAGTCAGGCAGGGTGTGATGTAGCACCGATGAAGAATACAGCCTTCCTCCAGTTCCTAAAGGCTTCCTCCCCGCCAACTACCATGATCCAAATTCTACCTTGCAAGTCTGTATAGAACACTGGTGCATATAGGAGCTGGAGGCACAGGGAATTCAGGGTGGATGATACCTTCAGGACCAGGGGTGTGAGGGGCGATACTGGGAGATTAGAGTGTAAGTGGATTGGAAAGGTGGAACCGATTACAAGGATCTACATGTGACCTCCTCCCTAGGGGATGGACAACAGAGAAGGGGATGAAGAGAGACACCGGATAGGGCAAGATATGACAAAATAATAATCTATAAATTATCAAGGGCTCATGAGGGAGGGGGGAGCTGGGAGGGAGGGGGAAAAAAGAGGACCTGATGCAAAGGGCTTAAGTGGAGAGCAAATGCTTTGAAAATGATTAGGGCAAACAATGTACAGATGTGCTTTATGCAATTGTGCAATTGATGTGTGTATATGTATAGATTGTGATAAGAGTTGTATGAGAACCTAATTTTTAAAAAAGGGTTTATTAAGGATATTACCATGTTGTAATGCTAGTGAGAAATGCTCAGGGCTGTTGTTTACCAGGACATGTTACACAATTTTAGGTCTGCTAATAAATACCCAGAGGGGAATACCCCAGGGCTATAAGCCACAACCCAACTTTATTCAATTCAAACTATTGGATCCATAATGCCAAATTCAGGAATTAAGTTCCCAGAGGTAGCCCACTTCAGTAACCCTATGTCCAAAGATACTTAGCTCAACTCCTGTGGATCAGGAAGTCCAATGTATGCAATTGAATGCCAAGAGCACTGCAGTTCCCAAGCCAGCCTTGGGCAAAATAGCACTCACCGTTACTTGCTCCTGTGTTAGGAACATCCATCAGTGTTTAAGGCTCTCTACCCTGGCTAGACTGGTGCTCCTGCGATGGAATAGCTGCCACTTGGAGGCCGGAAGTTCACTTTGATGGAATTTGGGTTGCGCAGTATCCACTCCACTACTCTTGCTGGTAAAGAGATCCCTTCCTCCTGTTTCTCAGAGGTCTCTTTTTATATGCACCTGGAGGCCACTCCAGGGAATCTGTTCTCAATTACTCACAGATGAATCTTATCAGTATTTTCCTCAACTTCTTACCAGGCCTATGCAAAGAGAGGTCATAGGTGGGACTAAGAGTTGGGCTGGAAGAGCCACATTAAATAATCAACTGTCCGTGCACCTGGTTCCATGTTCTCTTCTGAATCTGGTTTGAACTTCTGGCAGGTCCCTTTCAAGGTGCAGTTGCAAATGTTGTTGGGCAATGTTCAGCAGAATTTTACTCGCATGTAATATTAATGACATTTGTACATTATTTGAGCATTATGTTGGGTCATCTTTCTTTGGAATAGATACAAATAAGGATCTCTTCCAGTCGGTTGGCCAGGTGAGTGTCTTCTAAATTTCCTGGCATACACAAGTGGGCGCTTCTGTTCCTTCATCCGCTTGCTGAAACATTTAAATTGGTGTTCCATCAATTCCTGGAGGCTTGCATTTGGCCAACACCTTCTGTGCGGCGTGGACATCTTTCTTTTGTACCGTTGGTTCTTGCCCACAATCCACATCTTGAAATGGTTGAACGGAACTAGTTCTTTTTGGTACAATGACCGTGTATTCTTCCCACCTTCGTTTGATGTTTCCTGCAGAGTTCAATATTTTCATCATCGGATCTATCAATATTTTCACAGGAAGCTTGACTTGTTTTGAGCTATTTTAATTTAAGAGATGCTAAGCATGTTCTTCTTTGTGATTTTCTAATGTTAGGCATTTGCACTGTTATTACAATATGTATGTATATGTTTTTATTCTAGAGCAGCCCTCTGAGATTTTGTGTTAAGCTCTTTGATTTCATCACTGCTTCCATCGCAGTAGCTTCTCCACTACTAAGAGCAAATGTCAAAAATCGCCTTGTTGTTATTGTTGTGAGAGAAATTTGGTGGGTTCCAATCCACAGCAAACCTATGCACAACAGAAGCAAGGGCGACAGGGTCCGGCACCATCCTCACCATTACCCCGTGCCTGAAACTCTTGTTTCAGCTACCGTGCCACTCCACCGTGTTGAGGACCTTACTCTTTTTGGCCTGCCCCTCCACTTTACCAAACAGGATCTCCTGCTCCAAACACCGGTCTCTCCTGGCAATCTGCCCAAAATATGTAACACTAAGCTTTGCCATCCTTGCTTCTAAGAAATACCAAGGCTCTACTTCTTCCAAGACAATTTGTTGGGTTTTTTTTTAGTACTCCATAGAACTTTCCATGTTCTTCTCCAACACCACAATTCAAATGCACACATCCTTTTTCAATCTTCCTTTATCAAGGCCCATCTTCCATGCTTATCTGAGGCAAGTGAAAGCGCCATGGTTTATGCGAGGTGTACCTTAGTCCTCAAAGTAGCCTTCTTGCTTTTCAACACTCTAAACAGGTCTTCTATGGCAGATGTACCCGATACAATGTGTCCTTTGGTCTCATGAATGCTGCTTCTATCCTCCCAAGTGAACGGCTGAGTCCTTCTTCACCGAATGGTCATAATCTGAAAGCGCCACGGAAACCTGTTCACTGTGGGTGAGCCTGCTGGCATTTGAAATACCTGTGACATGGCCTCCAGCATCGCAGCAACACAGAAGCCACAGCATTATGACGAACTGACAGACAAGTGGTGGGAGTTCCTTGGAGCAACTAAACATTATATTAGTAGCTCTTGCTCTTCATGCCACGTGCACATTACACGTTTGTAGAGGTTCCTGTGCGGGCACCTTCAGATCGATGTTGACTCATAGTGACCTCCAGTGGGCTTCTGACACTATGACTGTTTACAGGAGTAGAAAGCTGTGTTTCTCCCAAGGAGTTTCTAGTTATTTTAATGTGCCTACCATGTGGATCTCAGTCCGACATAGAAGGACTACACCATCAAAGTCCCATTTCAGGCAAGAGATTCCAGGGAAATTCCATTGTGGCCACAAGAGGTTCTGGAAAAATTGGCCTTAAGATATTACCATAGGCTTTGGGTATGATCTTTCCAAATCTCCACCACAACCACACCTTCTCTAACTTTCATCCATACAAGTTCTTTTGTGTGCTTCACAAATGAGATCACGGCAATAAGATGATCTCTTACTTTTAGGCAAAATGATTCATTGTTCCCAAAGGCAGAGTAACAGAGCATAAAGAATGGATTTGTATAAAGTAACACTTGCATTTGAAGTGGAGTGCTATTGGTTACCTATACGACTTTGGATGAATTACTTAACCAGTCTAAGGCAGGAAGGAAGGAATGAGGCAATAAACCTCATAAACTTTGAAAAAACAAAACAGCCACATCAACATTTAAAAAATAAAATGGCCTGAGGCTGATTCTGCCTAACCGCAGGCCCACACGAGAGAATAGAGTTGCCCCTTACTGTTTGCAAGGCTGCACATCTGTCTGAAGGAGACGACCCCTATTTCTCTCCTAATCAGTGGCTGTTTATCAAGCAGTCAAGCATTGAAACCCTGCTTACTGAATGTTGACCCTTAGAAGCAGCTAAAGCAGGTTGCCAAGCACCTACAGATTTATACCACCTTCTGTTTTCTTGATTGAGGAATTAAAGTTTGGAAAATGTATGCACTCAGCCCCCAGGTTTGAATTTTAGGGTATTAAGTTGGATTTCCTATTCATCCTTACAATGAAATCCCGATTTCCCTTCGATAATTCCTGGAAAGCTGCTGAGAGTGGGAGGGAGCAGGTGAGGGACTAGGGCTATCCCCACCACTCGTACTTTTAAATCCTGGAATCTTTATCCCTCTGCTGACAATGGAAAACAATCATATTCAGCCTTGCTCCTGCATTTAACACCCTTTATTTTTTCATTTTTATTTGGTACTCATCATCATCATCACACACTCAGTGCCATCGAGTGGCCTCCAACACAGAATGACCCTGTAGTGCAAGGGGGAACTGCCCTTGTTAGTCTCTGAAACCATGAGTGTCTATGGGAGTAGAAAGCCAAAGGTTTCTCCTCTCGAGTGCCTGCTGGATTCGAACATGTAACCCATTACACCACCATGACCCCTCCTCAGCATATAATTCATAATAAGAAGACCACAAAGGTGAATGTTATGCACCCATCACGATCACCTTTTCTTCTTATATGGAAGGGAAGCAGATCTTAACATCTCTATTTCACCTTCTGAACCTAGATTGGTAGGCTGGATAAAAAATTTAGTACCATGATAAAGTTACTGATAAATATATGAGTTCAGCCATATATTTTTCTAAGACTCATCCACCAAAAAACCTGTGTGGAAGAAACATAGATTCTCTTTTTTTACATTCTATGTGAATGGGTCCCAAGGCCTACTTAAAGCGAAGTTTGCTTACCACTCAGAACTCTCATTACATTTGTTAGAATTCAGAGATACACAAAAGTAAAGTAGGCCATACAAATAATATGTCTAGGTTAGTTATTCTAAATTTTTAGTTATTTTTAATGTGGTGACACTTTGAGGGAGACATGCTGCCAATATCTAGTAAAGGTCATGGGTCTTGGTACATCTCCTACAATATATAGGAGTTCTCTTTATAATAAATATATCAATAATATCCAAATTTTAAAAAATCTTGGAAAAAGTAGATATGATAAAATTACCCAGTAAGGAATGCTCCGATAAAATAGGTAATAATGCAAATTTTATGGGACATTACATATGCCAGAGGTATGAGGAAAGAGGCCAGGGAGGGTGGGAGAGAAAGAAGAAGGAAGAAAGGAAGGAAGGAAGACAGCAGGCACGCAGAAGGAAAGCAGCAAGGGAAGAGATGAAGGAATATAAATAGGACTAACAAGAGAGATACATAAATACAAAGCATTATATAAATCAAAATGCTGCATGATCTGGAAGCAATACTCGGAAGTGAAAAAATGAGAGGGTTTTTTTTTTTGTTTTGCTTCAGTTTTCAAGCTAAGAACTCCATTAAATATTTTGGCTTTGCCTTCTTGAACTGTCTGTTGAGCATTCTGTTAGCTCATATATGTCCTCATTTCTTCCATACCTTTTGGGTACTCTACATTCAAGATCAAGTTTAAAAGTCGCTCCAGGCATCATTTTGATATGCTTTCTCTTTAGTGTATTGTCATGAATCCTTTTCTTTCTTCATGCATGATGATGTCCTTCATGTCGGTCCTGAACTCTTTTTGGCATAGTCATCAATGTCTCCAATCTATTTTTGAGATAATCTCTAAATTTAGGTGGGGTATACCCAAGATTGTATTTTGGTGATCCTACATGTGGTTTAAATTTCTTTACTTTCAACTTGAACTAGTAGATAAGTAGTTGCTGGTATATTAACTGATCATCCTTTTGACCATTTTGTGCTTGATGATATGTCTATACCTATGGAAAGAGATTGTGGAAAATCTTACCATTGATCTCTTTCATTTCTTTCCACAGATGCAGTCTACTTGTTTCATGTGTATTTCTTCTCTCATGTCCACAGGTATAGGTATGAATTATATTGCTGAAAATGGCCTCGGTAATCAATAAAATTCTGTCACATAATGTCATGTCATTTCTATTACCAACGTGATACATGCCAGTTACTGAAACTTCTTTGTTACCAATTTTTGTATTCCTATGAGCAGTAACTATAAATGTATCTTGACTGCATATTTCCTCAATTTCAGCCTGCAGAAATTGATAAAACTCTTCTACTTCTTCATCATTGGCATGAATGGTTCGGTAGCCATATTAATGGGTCTTGATGTTGTTCGTGTTGTTAGGTGACTTCCAGTCTGTTCTGACTCATAGAAACCATATGTGCAACAGAACAAAAACAATGCCTACCCAAACCATTCTCACGGTTGTTCTTTTGTTTGAGGCCATTGTGGCAGTCAGTGTGTCCATCCATCTTGCTGAGAGTTTTCCCCCTTTCCCCTGTCCTTCTCCTTTGTCAAGCAATATGTCATTTTCCAGGGAAGAGTCTCTCCTGCTAACCTGTTCAGAGTATGTGAGATGACCTTTCTCTATTTTTGCTTCTAAGGAGAATTTTGGTTGTATTTCTTCTATGACAGATTTGCTTACCCTTTTGGCAATCCATGGCACTTTCAAAATTCTTTGCCAGTACCATAATTCAACGGCATCAGTGTTTTTATTCAGTGTTCATTGTTCACATTCATAAGAAGCAACAGTGAAGCCATGGCTTGGTAATTCTAATTTTGAACTGTGTTACATCAACAAATGGAAGTCCTTGCAAGCTTTAATCAACCCATGCCATACAATTGATTGACTAGGAAACTCTTTGCCAGTCATCATTCTGAGTACCTTTCTTTTGAAGGGTCTTCCCCTCCCCCTGGCACTCTATCATAAAATGTTCCACTGTGATCTATAAATTTTTAGTGGCCAATTTTTAAAGAATTACACAGCAAATCTTTCTTCTGAGTCTAGCTTAATCTGAATTTTCTGCTGAAACGTGTCCCCTGGGGATGATCCAGTTACCATTAGAAATACTGGCAGCAAAGCCCTCAGCATCTCAGTGACACACAAGCCCCCACAGACCAACAACATTACCGATGAGCACTGAAATGCGCACAGACCTGTTGTTGGAAAACCCAACAGGAAGAACACAGCTGGAAGTTCTAAGGCAAGAAATGAAGAAAGAAATCCATGTTTGATTTGTAATAGTAGAGGAGTACAAGTGTAAAGTATTGATTGATTCAGAAAGTAGCAGAGAAGATGCCCAGCTATGCGATTAAAAGCCTGTTTTAAAGAAAGCAGCCGTTCAAATGAGGCAGGAACTAAGTCCTCTCTGAAGAAGCACACCAGCTTATGTGATCCCCTCACCCCCCCCTCCCAAAAAAAATCCAAACTATGGAGGAGGGAATGGCATTAGAAATGAAAATCTGAACACCCAGTTTGTATAAGACAGTGGAAACCAAAAGTCAATTTGTAGATTTTGTGCAGGGGTAAAGCCTCTGATGAATCCTCTCTGACTGTAGTCCAGGACTGTGAACATAGTCATTTTATGAGACACAGGGCATTGTAAAGTAGACTATGGCAGCTGTAATTGGGTTAAATGTGACATCTTATCACTTGATTTCTCTTTGGGCCCACTTTTTGGCCCATTTTAATTTGTTCCAGTTTTTAATATTCTCTAATCTTTTTTGGATTGAAGATTTTTGGGGTTTATATTGTCATTGTTGGGTTCTTTGTTTGTTTTGAATATTTTTCCATATATGAAATCCAGGATATGTAAATCCATAGAGGCATTAACTGGATTAGCTACCTAGGAGCATGGAAGGAGAAATTGGGAGGAACGATTACAAGAAAGAAGAATGTGTTCTACATAGATTATGGCAATGATTGCACAACTCTTCTTAATATGATTGGACTACTATACCGTATGATAGACTAATTTTATGTCAATAAAACTATTACAAAAGGAATATAATGAAGGGATGACACACAGTCATTATCCCCAAAGGAATTGTTACACATTTCAGGAAGTAACATACGATCGGGATCTAATGGTTTTGATGGAAGAAGTCCAAAATTCAATGAAAGTTTTATAGAGAACAAGACTTCAGGGATTGATGAAAATTATTTTAAATGTTTCAAAAACAGATGCAACATTGAAAGTGCTCAATGGTCTATGGAAAGATATTTAGAAGGCAGCTATTGGGTCAGCAGACAGGAAGATGTCCTTTCTGTAGAAAAGCAATGCGACAGGTTGCTAGAATTATTGATATTACTAATATCACGCCTTACTATAATATTGCTGAGGATATTTGGGGGAAAATGGTGACAGGAGCACATCATCAAGAATTTACACAATTCTAGCCAGATTCAGAAGAGGATGTGGGACATGGGACAGTGGTTTGCGGGATGATAGAGATGGTATATTCAGCTTGCCTAGGAATAATCCTCTTCAGTCAGAAATTTTAGTAGGCAAGCATAGCATTTATTTCCTTCAAAGTAGCCTGACACTCCACATCACATACAAGTTGTAGTTGCCAAGTATATATAGCTCAAGAAATCATCAGTTATTCTAAGATGGTGAAGAGCAGACTTGTCTCTGAGTTTACTAAACTTCTACAAAGTCATAACAATTAAGTGGCCATTATTAGGCAGGAAAGGTGTCTGTTTCCTTGTATTGGAGTGGCAAATTATATTTTCCAATGAAAGCTACAAATTTGCCAACACTCAACATGTTCTCCTTGCAATGTGACCCAGTCATCATACATCAAGTAAGAGAAATGTTAAGGTGAAGAAGAATCAAGAGAGTTGAACATGTCAAATTGACACTTATAGATAGAAAGCATGGGGCTAGGGAATAGAGCTGTTTCCAAGGAAACACATTAGAAATTATGCTAAGTGTACATAAACATAACAGGATCTTGTGCTTCCTTTAATTGATATCGGTTGACCGATGTTGTTGTATGCTTTTCTTTGGTTCCGTAGCCAATGATTTGTGGAGAGCAAGGGGATGCTTAGGTATGCAAACGCATCCTTTTTCACTGACTTCTTACTTCTATTCAACATGGGTGATATTCATTATGAGTTTTCACCAAGTCATCTTCAACTCTCCATTCCTTTGATATTTACACAATCACACACACATACACACACATATTTTCAAGCATGCACATACTTCTACATGGGAGCTTCAAAAAGTTCGTGGCAAAATGGAATCAAAAGATAATGTAATTTTTCTACAAAACATTTTGAAGTCCATATGTATGTGTGTTTGTGGGTATACACATAATCATAAAGTCTTATATTTCAATATTTTAAAACCCTTAAATGAATCCTTAAATCTATGGAAATTATTATTCAGTTGATTATGCAAGACTTCCAGAACTAATGGTTATACCATACCATATAATTAATATCAGGCTGCCTACACAGAATAAAATTAACTATGTTTGCACTGTGAGTAATGTTCAAATGCAGCACTGTCACTAGAGAATTTAAATAGCTTCAATGGTAAGTTCGCTGTAACACTCTTCTATTGCAAAGATTTCATGGGAGCACCTAAACTTTCATTAGACTTGGGTAAACTCAAGATTAACTTTCCCCAATGAGAATTTTTCAAATGTTTTAACAACAAAATATGACTTCTAGACCTCACTGAGATTATTTATAACAATGATCATAAAATATAAAAATAGTTTCTAAATAGCTAGAAATAATTAAGGTATTTCAAAAGCAAGCAGAAAAGAACTTGCTTTAGAATCAAAGTATATCTTTTGATATAATGTCTTAAAAATTAAGAGAAGTCCTGGTGACATCCTGTTAGTCTTCAATGCTGTCATGGAAGGACAAGAACACTAATTTTGCAGGATACATTCACGTGATGTAGTTTTTCCCCAATGGTGGTAAATTGGAGCTGATTTCTATGAGTTGCCAGGAGTGCCTTTTGCTTACACCTCCTTTTCACTGTTTTTATACCAATTTTTATTCTGAGTATAATTCTGGAAATACCCTTTTGTAAAGAGAATGCAAAATAAATTACTCCACAGTAAAAGAGGGTTCTAAAGAATTCAACCCACTTGAATTTATTAAATTTATTCAATGAATTGAATAAATTAAAGTCCAATTTGTGACAAAACTTAACTATTCCATAGGGTAAATGATATAGGCTACAGATGAAGAAGAATGTGGAATCAGGATTGAAGGAAGCCTTATTATAACCTTAGACATGCAGATGACACAACCTTGCTTGCTGAAGGTCAGGAGGAATTGAAGCACTTGCTGATGAAGATCAAGGATTGTAGCCTGCAGTATGAATTACAACTCAACATAAAGAAGACCCACTGGACCAGTAGAACACATTTTGATAAATGGAGGGAGGGTTGAGGTTGTCAAGGATACACAATCAATGCTCATGAAAGCAGCAGTCAAGAGATCAAGCGATGCATTACACTGGGTCAATCTGCTGCGAGACCTCGTTAGAGTATTGACAAGTGGGGAAATAACTTTGAGGACTGAGGCGGACCTGTCCCACGCTGTGGTATTTTCATTTGCTTCATGTGCTTGTGAACGTTGTGCACTTAAAATGAAGGTTAAAGAAAAATGGATTCATTATGGTTCTGGAGAAGACTACTGAAAGTACCATGGACTGCTAAAGGAACAAACAGATCGGTCTTAAAAAAAGTATGGCCAGAGGGCTCCTTAGAGGCAAAGATGGCAAGAGCTTGTCTTACAGCCTATGGTTGTATTGTTAGAAGAGACCTTTCTCTAGAGAAGAACATCATGCTTCATAAAGAGAAGAGACAGCAGAAAAGAAGGCGATCAATAAGATGGATTTATACAGTACCTGTCACAGTGAACTCAGACACAGGGACATTGGGAAGGATGGTGTAGGATCGTGGAGTGTTTCATTCTGTGGTGCATCGGATCACTAAAGTTCTGAACCTACTAGATGGTCCGTAACAACGTACATAATTTATGTACATTCAGTAGCATCTTTAGGGAATAGTGATTTTTGATTTAGTTTGTCATGAGTTGAATAATGGATAAAGAGAATTGGTGCACTCTGTGTCTGAAAGACTCCCAAACTTTTAAGTTATGCAACTTTTCATGAATTACCTAAAGTATTCTACTGGATTAGATAATGGTCACACAAAATGATCAATTCCTACTCCTGGGTTCTTCACCACACTTTGCTACAGCACCATTTCTTCAGTGATCTCTTCATGTAAGCAAGCATCAAGCAGGATCATGTCACATGTCTGAATGTTCTTAGATTGGGGTTAGAATTAAGCTCCAAATCTTTCCTATCTCTATGGTTTATATACGTCTCTGGTTCACCTTAGAGTCATCGTTGTCATTTTCTGTTAGAGAACATTGTCAATCACCCACTTGGTTACCACTTCCAGTGCCATCAAATCAATGTTGACATAGCGACATTAAAGGACCTGGTAGAACTGCCCCCTGGGCAGAGGTGATCTAACTTTTTGTTGCATATCGGTTATTCTGTTGTTAAAATAGCTCTTGCAACCAGGGGTCTCTCAAAGGTGGGCAGCTGGGGAGGCACCCAAAATGGAAATCACAAATTGACCTTCCTTATTCGTTTTTATAGCTCATGTGCACAACAGCAAATTCTAAGCTCCAGTAGTGATGCTCATTACGCCCATAGCTATAAAAAATCACACAGAATTATGCTTGTAATTTTTACTTAATAAATCTCTTTATACTTTTGATGAATTACTACATTTTTGTCCCCTTGCATTTGTTACTTCAGGTAACATACATTATATGTAAAGGGAAAATGCGCCAAAGAACCAGAGGATGACATGCTGTCATTTGTTTCAGCTTTCTGTTATGCTCTCAAAGCCATGAGTTATTATGAGTAAATTATGAAATACCTCAAAGTCTTCCAAGAGCTAAAAATATGGTGGGAATAATAGCTGTAAGTTCACCAGAGGGAGATTTGATTAAGACACGGGGAAATGATAAGCACACAGGGAAAGGTGATACGAAAACAGGGACTGAAATGACACCATCACAGGCATGCCAGGCACCGTCAGAAGATGGAGGAGGCAGAATGAATCCTCTGCTCGAGCCTCCGGAGGCCGTGTGGCCCTGTTGACAACATGGTCTTGACTCAGTGACTCTACTTTTGGACTACTGACCTCAAACTTGTGAGAATGAATGCTTTTTATTTTAAGCAACCCGGACAGTGGGTGTATGTTTCCACAGTTGCTGTTAACTAGCATGCTTATCATGCTTTGGTTTCTCCAACTATAACTTACAGTTATAATAGCACTAATACCATAGAATTGGGAAGAGAACTAAGAATTGGTCCAATTGCTACACTTAGAATAATGGATTGTACTAGTAAATACAATGGGGATGTTTGATGAGTCTTTTTCTGTGCACATGTCTACATGAAAACCCCAAAGACAAACTTCACTGCCATCAAGTAAGTGACTGATGCCAAGTCATAGTGATTCTAAAGAATAGGGGAGAAATGACCTTGATGGTTTCCATGACTGACTCTTTACAAAAGCAGAAAGCCTTGCCTTTCTCCTAAAGAATGGGCTATTGCTTTCAAAATGCTGACCTTGTGCTAAACAACTCAATACACAGCCACTGCACCATCAGGAATCCTTCATATCTATAAGAAGCTTACACAGAGGTTCATATAAAAGTTCCATTTTCTTGTATTTTCATTTTCACTAACTTTGTGAAGCTCCTTCATATATCATTACCTGTATATTTATATACATAGCTGTAATTATGTGAGTTATGTGTTGGGTGTAGTGGGTTATGAATTGGGTTACTGATCACAAGGTCAACAGTTAGAAACCAGCAGCTTCTCTTCAAAGGAAGATGAAGCTTTCTAATCCCTGTGGAAGCTACTATCTTGGAAATGTACAAGGACAGCTGTGCTCTATCCTTTAGGATCTCTGAGTCATAATCGAATTGATGGCAATGAAACTTTTGTTGATGTTAGCAGCTATAGTATAGCTAATATTGAACTTGTGTTTATATCATCTATACATAGTACTTGAAATTCAATTTTAATTTACTCTCATCTGTCAAATATTCTTGATATAAATAAGCCATTAAAATTTGAAAAAATGCTACCAAATAGCAATTAAAAATAATTACTTTTGGGAATTGCAGTGAATGACATGAAACAGAATATATAAAATTGTTGAATGCAAAACTGATCATCTGAGTGTGGTAAACATTTACAAAATTTATAATAATAAATAAAATAAGAATAAAGATAAAAAGCATGAGGTTTTTTTATTTATGTTTTTTAAATGATTTTCTTATTCAGTGCCATCCAGTCATTGCTGACTCATAGTAACCAAACAGGCTGGGTTGGTTTCTGAAGCTGTAAGCATTTAGGGAGTAGAAACCCTCCTCTTTCTCCAATGTGTGCACTGGTGCTTTCTACCTGCAGACCTTGAGGACCATAGACCAATGCATAGCCATTCACCAACAAGACATCCATAAAATGGTTTCATTTAAATATAATTCACATATAAAAGTCAGTTATTTGAACTTAATAAAAAAGCACTGCACAATCATCAACAAAATCAATTTTAGATTTTCATCTTGTGTGTACTCATTTTTATTAGCTCCTAGTTTACCCCCAACCTCCCCAGCCACAATCCTAGGAAACTATTAATCTAACTACTAACTTAATAGATCACATATTATACCACAAGCAAGGATAAATGCATTCAATAAAAAAATTGAGACCTTATAATACATTTTCTGAGATCAAAATGTATAAAGAACCTAGGGAGATGTACAAACATACCTGATTCAATTGATGTATGGATTGTGATAAGACTTGTACGAGCCCCCAATAAAATGATTTTTAAAAGAATATGGGGTAATAGATTAAATAAGAGAAGAAATTAAGAAATTCTACCAGCCTATGTGATTCAAGGAGTATAAAAAGTAAACTTCAAATCTAACAGGAAGATAGTCTCAGAGCTGAAATTGTGAACACCTGGTGTGCAGAAGGCTGTGGATGGCAGTAGAAGCCCAAATCCATTTGCAGGGTCTGCACACCGATATAGCGCCAGTAAATACTTGGAGGTAGGATAAGGGAGGGGGCTGGTGTTGAGAGCTAATAGCAATGAATTCAAGAATGAAGAGAGTGAAAAATATAGAATGAAAAGAAAATACTAAAATTGATTGTGAGGATGATTGTATAACTCTTTTTGATCTGACTGAAATACTGGAATGTATTATGTGTGAATTATATATCAATAAAATGGTTAAAACATCCTTGAAATAAACAAGAATGATAGTATAGACTATTCATTTTTAATTGCTAATACTATGAAATAAATAGCATGACATTTGATTTCATATTTGACCACTTAAAAGATATCTTGGAAAGTCTAAGAAAATGCTGACAATGTTAATTTCTTCTGAATCATAGGTAGAATTTATCTTGAAAGCCATTTGTGGCAGAAATTACTTCCATATTTAAAAAAATGAAAGCAAAAACAAAACAAAAAACCAATTTTAAGGCATTATCGTTTGATTAAGCTGAAAGGGATTTATTCATTTGTTTTACTGTGGTACACGGGCAGCGGAACACACATTTGGTTTAAAAGTCAGGGAGAAGGTTTTCCCCCTTTGGCTGTACTCTGACAAGCTGTGATAGAAGGTGTTTGTCATTTCAGGAAGTAAGTGTTTTATATTAATAGATTAATATAATATTATTAATAGATTGAACTGTACCCTCAATATTATTTCGATGCCTAATCACTGGCACTTTCAAATGTGACTGTGATTGGAAATGGGGTCTTTGAAGACATTTTCAGTTAATATGAAACCATATGGGGGTGGAAGAGGGAGGTAGATCCTAACTGGTTGTGATAATTAAGTTTTGGGTCATCGTGACGTAACCAGGGTTCTATCGTGGTGTGCTGGCATGTTGGAGCCCTGGTGGCCACGTGCTTCCATGCTGAGCTCCCAACCGCAGGATCAGCAGGCCCAAACTACCAGCTTGCTCTGCAGAAGAAAAACAAAATGATTTTCAACTCCTATTAAGAGTTACGGCCTTGCATGCCCACAAAGACAGTTGTGTTCTGTTCAGTAGGCTCTCTACGAGTCCAAATGGACTCAATTGAAGTCGCAAATGGACTGTTTCAAGGTGTTTTTTGTCTTTTGTTTTCCTGTTCTAATGTAATTCAATCAACTCCATGATTGATTTGAGGGGTCTTCTGGAAGGAGCGACGCAGTTGATGGAAGATTAGGATAGAATTTTATCCCCTTAATCAGATCACACTTTCAATAAAATTGAAGGGAAGTGTTCTCAGGGGTGTGGCCTACACCTATTTAAGCAAACTCTGTGGGATGCCTTCCCCCTTCTTCCTGACTGTACAAATACCACTTCTGACTCATTGACCAGATGTCGTCACACTCATGTGGATATTTTAACAGGAGGGGTCTTTGAAGGAAAGCATTTTGCTTGGTCAAGTAGTAGTAGGAGGAGGAGTAGGAGGAGTAGTAGGAGTAGTAGTTTGGTACCATTGAGTAGTGGCTCTGTACATCACAGAACAAAACATTGCCTGGTACTGTGCCATCCTCACCATTGTTGCTGTGCCGCAAGAGCGGTAGAGTCTGCAAATAGAAGTCCTTCAGTGAGACAGAGTCACATAGTGGCTACAACAAGGGGCTTAATGGCATGAAAAGAGACAGGACATAACTGACTACTCAGGCTTGCTTACAGTGTTTGAAAGATTAAAGTCTGCTTTCAGTAGATTTGTTTCTTTTGCAAGCTACTACTACTGAAATTTGACAGTAAACGGATCATTTGAAGTTTGCGCATCTGTAACTGCAATAGACGGTTTATTTGTGTGTTTCTGCTAAGAAGTAATCAATTTATTGAAGAAAATTAGTGGGTCTTCAGCCCTGAGGGTCTTGAAGAGTTCATAGAACTAAACAGGCACGTGTGAAGTATTATTGGAATATGGAATTAATAAAAACTATAATTTAAATTTAAGGATACAATAAGTCCCTATGTTAAAAATACCCAACTTAATGAAAATTTGGTGTAGTGGATTTCCCATGAGGTGTGCTAATCATAACAGTAGCAGTTCAAAACCTTAAGCTGTTTCCTGGGAGAAAAATGGGTCTCTCTAATCCATAAAGAGTTCAATCTTGGAAACCCATAGGTCCAGGTCTCCCTTGTCTTATAGAGTCACTATGAGTAAGAATTACCTCATACCATTAAGACTATTGTATGAAAAATTTTCATTAAATTCAGTGATTCATAATGATGAAGAATTCACACCCTGCTTTGTTATGTACATGAAAACATTAAATTGCTTTAGTGATTATTGGTTCCAAGGAGAACTCCTTCTATTTTTATGAGACAAATTACTGTGTTAAGTGTGTAACTTTGTATTTAGCTTAACTATCCTTTTCATTGACTCTTACCACCATTTCCCCAAAGCGCAAATTCATGTAAAAGTGGTGGTGCACCAACATAAAAGAAAACACAGATAATTGAAAATATAATGAAAATAATTCAGCCATCTGAAAAGGATGAAATGCCATCTGTCATTGGAATCATGTTTGTCTGCAGCCAGTCCATGATAGGAATAATTTTAAAGGAAAAAGTTAGACTAATGTTCCATATGAAAGGTCCTGCCTCCATGAAAGCTACAATTATATATAATCATGCAGTGGTTTAATTACTGAGGGGGTAAATCTATTGATAATTTGGTTAAGCAATCAAATTCAGTGCTCTCTGACAATTACACTTACATTCACTCACTGCTATCTAGTCAAGTCTGACTCACAGTGACTTTATTGGATGGTGTTGAACTACTTTTTTGGGTTTCTGAGTCTTCAAACCTTATGAGAGTACACAGTCTCAAGTTTCTCTTCAAGAG
Source organism: Tenrec ecaudatus (assembly GCF_050624435.1). NCBI lineage: Eukaryota > Metazoa > Chordata > Mammalia > Afrosoricida > Tenrecidae > Tenrec > Tenrec ecaudatus. The sequence goes on from NC_134532.1 coordinate 204,394,269, forward strand.
CAGGTGGTTCTTTTGAGCTGCTGACCTGAAGATTCACAATCCAATAGGTAATAAAATTATGGTTTAAAAATTGTGAGTGTGTAGAAACTATGAGTGATTAGGATGAATATTTGGTTGCAAGTCAGTGTTGAATCAACATTTTCAATGCGAGAACACATTTATAAAACATTAAAGTGCCAGATAAAGCAACAAATGCCGATGTGAGAACTGTGTGTACTTTACTAGAAATTTCCAAAACAAACAAACAGGAGGGGAGGTTACTATGCAGACTACATATTTCATACATATGAGACTGCCTGATGTGGTTGGGGAGGGGATGGGAGGGATGAACTAAAAGCATGAAAGGACCTATCATTCAGAAGGGGTAGGGGGAAGGATGAGGGCAGGAGGCATCAAAGGATAGTCTAACATTTGGTTAACCCACCTGAGGATGTCTTGTTCAAATTTTTGCTTGCAAGTGAACAAATTTGCATTTTAGTTTACACTATCTTTTCTTATAATTGCCATACAAAGATGGTACAAGAAAATAATGACCACGTTGTGAACAAAGTCCTCTTCTGAATGCAGAGCTTTATTTGTACCATGACCATCATCTGGTAAGTCTTCCATTGGCCTCTCCATCCCCATCTTCCTGACCCTTAGGAAAACCAGAAGATGGCTTCATATTTGTAAAAGTAATTTTAGTAGTTAGTCATTTATGAGAGTAACTTGATTTCACTGTGACTTAAAATAACTTTCCCAGCTAAGCTTTGTCAGATTTTTTATGTTTAGTTATAAGATAGTTGGTTTTCTTTTGAATATGTTGAATCAAAATAATGATTATTTCTTGACTATGAATTTTCACATTGGGAGGATGCTTGCTTATCACTCTATTAATACAAGAGAACTTCACATCATCATGAGGCTTGATTTACAATGGTCATCTTTGAAGATTGGTGCTGGAGCCATTTTGCCTCTGCTGCTGAGCTTTATTTCTAGGAAAAGAAAATTATTTCAGGATTCTCTTGTGTTTAACAGCACAGGACTATATATATGACCTTCAGATATAAGGTATCATGCAAAAAAAAGATATAAGTGTGTGTATATATGTGTATATGTATATATGTATGTGTATATATATATATTATATTAAATGAAGGGGGAAGTGCAGAGTGGAGACCCAAGGCCCAAGTGTCGGCCAATGGAGATCCCCTCATAGAGGGGCTTAGTAGAGGAGATGGGTTAATTAGGGTGTGAGGTAGTATCGATGAAGAACACAGCTTTCCCCCAGATCCTGGATGCTTCCTCCCCCCAACTACCATGATCCGAATTCTACCTTGCAGGGCTGGATAGGACAGAGGCTGTACACTGGTACATATGAGGGTTGGAGGTACAGGGAATCCAGGGTGGATGATACCTTCAGGACCAAGGGCGTGAGGGACGATGCTGGGAGAGTGGAGGGTGAGTGGGTTGGAAAGGGGGAACTGATTACAAGGAGCCACATGTGACCTCTTCCCTGGGAGAGGGACAGCAGAGACGGGGGGAAGGGAGACCCCGGGTAGGGCAAGATATGGCAAAATAACGAGGTATAAATTACCAAGGGCATATGAGGGAGGGGGGAAAGGGGAGGGAGGGGGGGAAAAAAAAGAGGACCTGATGCAAGGGGCTTAAGTGGAGAGCAAATGCCTTGAGAATGATTGGGGCAGGGAATGTATGGATGTGCTTTATACAATTGATGTATGTATATGTGTGTATTGTGGTAAGAGTTGTTTGAGTCCCTAATAAAATGTAAAAGAAGAAAAGAGAAAAAAATGATTAGGGCAAAGACTGTACAGATGTGCTTTATACAATTGATGTATGTATATGTATGAATTGTGAAAAGAATTGTATCAGCCCCAATAAAATGTTAAAAAAAAAGATTAAATGTAAACTAGCAAACAGATAAGAGAGAACATATGGCAAGCCACATGAAGATTGTGAGGTGAAGCTCAAAAAAGACAAGCACCTACCTGCCGAACCAACAGAGAGAAAGCCTAACCGGAGAACTAGCACCCTGAATTCACATTTCTAGCCTCCTAGACTGTAAGAAAATGAATTTTCTACAATTGATGTATGTATATGTATGGATTGTGGTAAGAGTTGTTTGAGTCCCTAATAAAATGTAAAAGAAGAAAAGAGAAAAAAATGATTAGGGCAAAGACTGTACAGATGTGCTTTATACAATTGATGTATGTATATGTATGAACTGTGTAAAGAATTGTATCAGCCCCAATAAAATTGCCAGTCCACAGAGAGAACAACATGGCTGGCCCTACTATGAGACATGATGCCCCTCAGTGACTAAGGGCGATACAGGGGACAGCACCGGAGACACAGTGTGGGAATTGCACCTGACCTGATCCCACCACACCGAGGCAAATCACTGGGGGAGTGCAGCGGAACAGCAAGGGAATGGAGGCAAGGTCCCCAGGGAATGCTGAAAGTGGACTTTGGGGCCAGGGCGTGGTGCCCCAACAGACTGGACTGGAAAACGCTCCTAAGGGCCAGCAAAGATCCCTGAACTAACTACAAGCTTTTCTCTTGTGAACTGTTTTGTTCTGTTCTTTTTCAGTGGTTTGTTTTGGTTGTTTTGTTGTCTGGTTGTATACTGTTGCTTTGTGTTCCTCTGTCTAGTTTTCGTGCATGTTAGTGACTCCACAGGTCTGTCTGAATAGGACAGGCTGGATGAACTATCTGGATGAAAAACAACGGGACCGACAGTTCCGGGGGGACTTGGGGTGGGGGGTAGGGGGGGTAAGGAAGTGGTGTTAACAAACCCAGGGACAAGGGAAAAACATGGGACCCCAAAGGGTAGAGAAGGGGGAGTGGCAGGCCTGATGGGAAATGAGCAAGGGTAAGGTTGCTTAGAGAAGAGGTATACTCTAGCCCAGGTGGCGATGAAGCATGGTAGTAGGGCAGGAGGAAGGTCAAGGGAGATGGAGGAAAGAGCTAGGAGTCAAAGGGCATTCATGGAGGTCTAGACAAAGACATGTACATGCAAATATATATAGGAGGTTGGGGAAATAGATCTTTGTGTCGATATTTATAGGTCAAGTATTAAGGAGGTGGAAGGACCTTGGGCCTCTACTCAAACACTCCCTCTATGCATGAATACCTTCTTTTATTAAATTGGAACTCTATGATGCTCACTCTCCCGACACAACGGCTGGAGCCAAAGTGGGTGAACAAGTAAATGTGGTGAAGAAAGCTGATGGTGCCCGGCTATCAAAAGAGATAGTGACTGGGGTCTTAAAGGCTTGAAGATAAACAAGCGGCCATCTAGCTCAGAAGCAACAAAGTCCACATGGAAGAACACACCAGCCTGTGTGATCGAGTGGTCCCAAAGGGATCAGTTACCAGGCATCAAAGAACAAAAAATCATATCATTGACTGCACACCTCCATGATAGGATCGCTGAAGACAAATGGGTGCACAAGCAAATGTGGTGAAGAAAGCTGATGGTGCCCGGCTATCAAAAGAGATAGTGTCTGGGGTCTTAAAGGCTTGAAGGTGAACAAGCGGCCATCTCGCTCAGAAACAAATAAGCCCACATGGAAGAAGCACACCGGCCAGTGCGATCACGAGGTGCCCAAGGGACCAGATATAAGGCATCATGCAAAAAAAAAAAGATATAAGTGTGTGTATGTATGTGTATATATGTGTATATGTATATATGTATGTATATATATATATATTATATTAAATGAAGGGGGAAGTGCAGAGTGGAGACCCAAGGCCCAAGTGTCGGCCAATGGAGATCCCCTCATAGAGGGGCTTAGTAGAGGAGATGGGTTAATTAGGGTGTGAGGTAGTATCGATGAAGAACACAGCTTTCCCCCAGATCCTGGATGCTTCCTCCCCCCAACTACCATGATCCGAATTCTACCTTGCAGGGCTGGATAGGACAGAGGCTGTACACTGGTACATATGAGGGTTGGAGGTACAGGGAATCCAGGGTGGATGATACCTTCAGGACCAAGGGCGTGAGGGACGATGCTGGGAGAGTGGAGGGTGAGTGGGTTGGAAAGGGGGAACTGATTACAAGGAGCCACATGTGACCTCTTCCCTGGGAGAGGGACAGCAGAGAAGGGGAGAAGGGAGACCCCGAATAGGGCAAGATATGACAAAATAACGAGGTATAAATTACCAAGGGCATATGAGGGAGGGGGGAAAGGGGAGGGAGGGGGGGAAAAAAAGAGGACCTGATGCAAGGGGCTTAAGTGGAGAGCAAATGCCTTGAGAATGATTGGGGCAGGGAATGTATGGATGTGCTTTATACAATTGATGTACGTATATGCATGGATTGTGGTAAGAGTTGTTGGAGTCCCTAATAAAATGTAAAAGAAGAAAAGAGAAAAAAATGATTAGGGCAAAGACTGTACAGATGTGCTTTATACAATTGATGTATGTATATGTATGAACTGTGAAAAGAATTGTATCAGCCCCAATAAATTGTTAAAAAAAAAAGAATTTTTTAAAATTTTGGAATATTTTATTATATTTTAATTCATTTTTTCACAAACTTTACAGGTCTCTCATATTGTTATGTTCTAGATGTAGATTTGGAAGTGCTTTTAAATATCATAAATGCATACAAAAGTTTGATACTAATTTGATACTAATACATGCTGCTAAATAAGAAGCATATATACTGGTTTCAACTGACGTACTTCATATTTAACTTAAAAATAGACTTAGTAATGGGTCTTATTCCTAAAACAAAGAATACCTGTCGTTTGTAAACTGGGGGCTCTCTGCCTATAGTGGCGATCCCTGAGTAGGACATAGATTTGATTTTGGCTAGTAAGAAAAAACCCTAGTGGCACAGAAGTTAAGTAATCAGCTGCTGACAGACAGGTTGGCAGTCTGAGCACACAGACACTCCATGGAAGAAAGATATGACAAGCAGGCTCTATCAAAACTTCAAACTTGGACACAGCATGAGACAGTTCTACTCTGTCCTCCAGGGCGTTGCTTCACAGGGAGCAGTACTACAGTTTCGACCGTAATAGACAACACTACCACAGGGACTGATACAAACAAATTACTCTCTATAAAAGTTGTATGCAGCTTTTCTGAAGAACTTTATTGCTTTTCCATATCATGTGCTTTTTACAACTGGACAAATATTCCTACAGTTAGCTATAACAATAAAAACGTTTTAATATAATTCCTGTTTTCATTTATCCATATTCCTAAAAGACCAAAACTTGTTTTCAAATTGATTTAAATTTAATTTTTGTTTCAAAAAATATTATATTTGATTTGATTTTTATTGAGAATTAGGTGAAGATTCAGAGAGCAAACGAGTTTTCCATTCAACAATTCATCCCAATTGGTTTTATGTCATTGATTGCAATTTACATAATTCACAAAGTAAATTCTACATGGATAGAATCCTAATTCTATGCATTTCTCCTTTCTATTTCTGCTTCTTTCCTAATTCTTCTGAGTTTGTTCTTCAGTAAATGATACCATTTTGATCTCAAAGGTGGATTATTCAAAGGGTTGAATCTCACTAATGTTATTGCTCCCCTTATAATTCCCGTTTATTGTTTGGCTGAAAATTAAAGCCTGGGTTTGATTTCATTTTCAGACCTATTGCAGAACCAAGAGCTACAGTCTCAGGGTTCCAACATCTCTGTCCTATCATCTGTGAATTAGTTCCATATTTTTCTCTTATCACCTCCAGGGTTTTCTGATGTGATGTCATTCATAACAGTTGTGAGTGCCAGCCACGGATATTCTAGTTCCGGAGAAAGGGAAACTGATGATCTCTTGATTCATCAGCCCATTGGAGCAACCATCTCCTTGCTCTTCCATTTCCATCGCTCTTTTCCCTCCACAGAGGTGGAGACCACGAGCTCTGCTCTAGAAGGCTGCCCTTCAGCACTTAGATCGTCACCACTCACTAGTGTAGGGTATAGAGCACAATTTATAACATGATTACAATTTTAATAGCGAATACTAAAAATTCCTGTTGGTCCTTTTGAGGGTAACACTATAGTCAGTAGTGGGAGGTATCCCCATGAACACCACACTGGTGACACCAACAAAATGATGCTACAGGGTTGCTATGAGCTGGAATAGAGTCTACTGCCATTGAGTTGGCTTTTTCCTTTTCTTTTTTTCCCTTTGTGCCAGTGTAAACTTTGAACACCTGAATGCTGTTTTTCTAGGAAAGATTTGACAATCTACTTCTATGGAAATGGTTGCCAAGAAAACCATCTAGCAGATCTCCTCTACAACAGATGTGGTCACCATGAGTCTCACTCGACTGTATAGCAACAAGTTGTTTTGTTGTTGTTGTGTGTGTGCATCTGGGTGTGTTTCCTTTCTAAAACTGTTGTATATTGGAGGGAGTGCAGAAGTGAAAATTATTTTAATAATTTTCTTAATAATATATTTTATTATCCTTAGATATAAAGAACATTTTATTGGACTCTTTGTGTACATGAATTTTCCACTCATATTCCTTAGACTTTCAGAACGATTGATCTTTATAGGTCATTTGTTTTTATAAAATATTTTGTGGACAAAATACTGCATATCCCCATCTGGATTTAAAATTAACCTCAAAAGGTGTAATTCATATTTCATTGTAGTTTTAATTCTCTGGATTATCTTTTCACAATCAGCACATTTTTCAAAGTTTAGGTTTAGACCACAGAGAAACAATCTGAAATAAACACAATAAAAAAAAGGTCGATATGTCACAGAATGCATATATCTATAAGTAAAAAAGGTAAAGAAAAATTTTCAAACAAAAGTTGACATTTTGTACCCAGGATAAACAGGAAGATATTTGGTAATTCCAAGCAAATTTTACATTTTAAATTTAAAGTAAGGAGAATAAATAAATTTTGAAAAACACAAGAGAAAAATATATTTATAATCCTGTCATCTGATCAAATATCACTGATTGTGAGAAAACAATGGAATGTAATAAGATGTGATTGGAATAAAAACCTAAATTAATATATGGATTTAGCCCTATGGTCAAATACGTAATTCATTTCTTAGTCTTCGCCCCATCTAAAAATTTGCACAAATATCTATATTGCTGGATTGTTTCAAGAATTACTTGATATAGTAATAGAGCTTATTGTTATAGGTTTTATAGAAGAGCTGTGTGTGTGTTTTAATCTCGGTTCCTCTGAATACATACTTTTGCAATTGCAGCCATGTCCCCGTTTCTTTAGGTTTCAATTTGTTTTTTATTTGTTATTACGTGACAGACATTTCGTTTGTGCTGCGTACTCTCACAGAAGTCATTGTTAATGGTGTCAGATAGTGAACAGAGCCTCTGGATGGACAGGGACACTTTCTGAAGCAGGACTTTTGTTTTTCCTTGTCACATAAGGGCACAGAGTCTTTTCTCGAAATAGCTGTTTGTTATTTCCATCAGTGCTTGTGGAGGAAGCTGTGGCCTATTTTTTCCCTGATGTGGAATTTACCATCATTCTCCATGCCTTTGGCCTGCAGCCTTGATAGTACTCTTGACGTTGGACTACTTTCGAGCTTCGACTCGTGAGGAATACAGCAATCAGTTTGCTTGTGGGTAGCCGCGGCAGGAAGCATATTGTACCAGTGTTCCATCATAAAATGCAATGGAGCTGCACTTTAATGAAGCCACAGCGAGGCTGAGTATATTTGGGAAATCAATTGAATATTTAATAAACTTAAATGGAAAGAAGGTATGCTTCTCTATCTCACTATTTTTCTCCCCTTGTTCTCTTTTCCTATCATTTAATGAAAATGACTTGACTGAATATTACCATCTTTAACACCATAGGCATTAAGCATCTGAAAAGTTAGATTCACAGCAGGGTTTAAAAGCCCCTGTTTCCAAACTCACTGAAAACTGTTTGAAAGAAACCAAAGAACCCCGTAAGAGCACACGCATGAGCTTCATGGAATGCCAGTTTAATAGAAGAAAGTATTTTTGTATTGAGGGAGTACTTGAAAGGAATCCCGATGTCCTTCTGCTGGCTTAATACTAAACCTACAAATATATGCACACAGATCTATTTTCACATCCTCTTATATAAGTATATGTACATATGTACATGCCTGTATTTAGACCTCTATAATTGCCCTTTACCTCCTAGCTCTTTCCTCTCTGTCCTTTGACTCTCCTTTTGTTCCACTGTCATGCTCAATCTTCATTTGGGTTTCAGTAATTCTTCTTGGTTAGATTACTCTTGATCAAGCACTACCAGGCCTCCTACACCCTCCTTACCACCGATTTGATCGCTTGTTGTTCTTTTGTCCCTGGGTTTGTTAACACCACTACCTTTCCCCCACTTCCCCCTCTCCCATGGCCCCCCCGGGACTGTCAGTCCCGTTGTTTTCTCCTCCAGATTGTGCATCCAACCTATCTTATTTAGACAGACCTGCGGAGATAATAACATGCACAAAAACAAGACAGAGCAAAACCAAGCAATAATACACAACAAAAACAACAACAACAACAAACCAATGACAATAAACAAAATGCAACAAGAAAGGAAAGCTTGTAGTTAGTTCAAGGACTGTTTGTTGGCCTTTAAGAGTGTTTTCCAGTCCAGTCTGTTGCGGCACCACACCCTGGCCCCAAAGTCCACCTTCAGCATCCCCTGGGGACCTCGCTGCTCCATTCCCTTGCTGTTCTGTTGCACCCCTTTAGTGTTTTGCCTCGGTGTGGTGGGATCAGAATGGGTGCAATTCCCACACTGTGTCTCCGGTGTTATCCCCTATAGGGCTATGGGTCAGTGTGGGATGCCATGTCTCATAGTGGGGCTGGCCATGTGGTCCTCTCTGTGGCTGCTCTAATTGGAACATCGTCCTCCAGGCCTGGTGAGTCAGGATCTGCTCTACTCTCTCCTCCTCTCCCTTCATCTGCTGCCATGTGCTACCATCAGGTATGTCCCTCTTCCAGAGCTGCAGATCCAATGCCGTCCTTTGAAATAAATTATCTGGGGGGGGGGTGCAGGTGTCCACGTAGTAGTTGGGTTGGGGGCTGGCCCCTCAGACCTTTCCACTACTGGCCCCGCAGACCGTTCCCTACTCCACGCATGTTGCATTCACATCTTGGAGCACTGAGTTGAAGACTGGTCCCTCAGTTATCAGGCATTAAAGAACAGAAAATCATATCATTGTGTGCTCACCTCTCTGATACAATCGCTGAAGACAAATGGGTGCATAAGCAAATGTGGTGAAAAGTTAATGGTGCCCGGCTATCAAAAGATATTGTGTCTGGGTTCTTAAAGACTTGAAGATAAACAAGCTGCCATCTAGCTCAGAAGCAACAAAACCCACATGGAGGAAGCACACCAGCCTGTGCGATCACAAGGTATCTAAGGGCTCAGGGATCAGGCACCAACAGAACAAAAAATTACCATAGTGTATGAGGAGACAGTGCGGAGTGGAGACCAAAAGCCCATTTGTAGGCCACTGGACATCCCCTTACAGAAGGGTCTCGGGGAGGAAACAAGCCAGTCAGGGTGCCATGTAGCAACGATGAAACATACAACTTTCCTCTAGTTCCTAAATGCTTCCTCCTCCCCCACTATCATGATCCCAATTCTAACTTACAAATCTGGCTAGACCAGAGGATGTTTACTGGTACAGAAAGAACTGGAGACTCAGGGAATCAGGTGTGAGTGGCAAGACCGGAAGGATGGAGGGAGGGTGGGTTGGAAAGTGGGGAACCGATTACAAGGATCTATATGTGACCTCCTCCTTGAGGAACAGACAACAGAAAAATGGGTGAAGGGAGACATAGTGCAGGGCAAGATAGGACACAATAATAATTTATAAATTATCAAGGGCTTACGAGGGAGGTGGGTGGGGAGGGATGGGAAATGTGAGGAGCTGATGCCAGGGGCATAGGTGGAGAGCAAATGTTTTGAGACTGATGAGGGAAATACATGTACAAATGTGCTTTACACAATTGATGTATGTATGGATTGTGATAAGAGATATGCGCCCCCAATAAAATGATTAAAGAGAGAGAACACACATGACTGGCATCGGCTGAGAGCAGCACTGTGCAACAGCAGAGGAGAAGGGTATGCGATATATCAACGATCACGACAAAAGAGGGGTGCGAATGCCAGGCAAGACCCTTATCCAAGACACGTAGTGTACAACTTGTGAGAACCATATTCATGGGGATATTGTATAAAGAGAAGGAATGAGTAGTCACCCCACTCTAGGCACTTTGTATTTGTCCACACATCCACACATATAGTGTGTATCAGTTTTACAAATCTGTGGGCATAAAATACTAGTTAAAGTTAGCTATGCGCAGACCCTGAGCTCATGTAGACTGACAGAAAGTGCTGGGAATGCAGTAGGATGTTTGGAGTTGAAACTCTAACTCACCGGCTTGCTGGCTGTAGAATGTGAGGTCTAGAGGCAGAATGATATAGTGGTTAATGGTTTGGGGTCACACTGTCCACTAATACATGCTTCACTGCAGTGAGAGTTGAACAGGTTACATAATTCTCAATTTTATGCTTGAAAATTTCAATATTCATTATACATGTTTTTAGTTATTTCATTTAGGATGTCTTCGACAAGTAGTCAATGTTAGAGCTATCATGGTTCACCTCTCAAGTGTGTAATGAGAAGGGTACATTCTGTAACCATGTGGCAGGTACAAAATCAATATTGAACAGAGGAGAATGGGATTTTAAAATTATAATAATTCAAGATTACTAAAATGAGAGCCCTTTCACTTCCATAGTAAAATTTGTTGTCATTTTATTGCTTTAAAGATGAATTCAATCAATATTCATTGAGTGCCTACTATGGGTCTTCCAATATTCAAAGAACTGATATCCTACAGGTGAAAAGGGGTATAAGAAGCAAGACTACTAGATATGAAAATATTTGTAGGTTAAAATAAATTACAATAATATATCTTCACAGAAGAGTAAGTCAAACTCAGCCTTGGACAACCTGTGGAAGAAAGCTTAAGAGGAAATAGAACTTGATCCAAATTTTAGATGGAAAAGTTGAGTTTCAGGTTAAAAAGTTTTAGTAGTGAACTAATCTATAGACTTTTCTTCTCTCTTTTTAAGTTGATCATGGAAGGACAATGCTAAATAGCCAGACCTTTTGCTTCAAGTTTATAGATCTGGTGAAAAACCATGCTTTCTTTTCTATGGCTGACATGCTTAGATGGTTGACCATGGCCTTCAATACACATTGTCAAGGTTAGTCAGCCAGCTCATTGAGGGAGTGCAGAAAACACTATAATTACCATTAAACCCAACAGCAGCCTTTCCCTTTCATTTGATAATAAGGTGGCAATTAAAATAAAATGTAACACAATACACAAGAAGAGGGCAAAGGCAGAACTTGAGAGATTCCCAGTGGAAAAGGCAGAAGCTGATGGTCAAGATGATTAGCTTCCCTCTGTTAAGGGTGGGCGCATAATTGAGAGTTGCATATAACGATCTGTATATTTCAGAATGTAAAAGGAAACACATCTTAGCAGTCATTTTCAGTAAAATGTAATAAATACTCTAGGTCCTCCTCACACCTAACTTTAATTCAGAAAGTCTCTCCAGCCTATTGTTTTAATCAACCAAGACTGTATGTAAATATAGTCAATCAATTCTTGCATCATCTAAAGAAAAAGACAGAATCTGATTTATTTCATAATTGATATACATATTTTAAAAATCTAGGCCCACGTTCACAGCAGTGAAACTCTTGCTTTACCATTCACAAAACCCAGGTAAACTCTCGCTGTCCTATTTGGTCAAACATTGTATCACTTGTTAGTATTTCAAGCAGTTTAACCCCGCACCCGAAGAATATATCATCACACAACTTTCTTTAAAATAATCCTGAACTTTGATGTAATTAGCTAAATCAATTTCCTACTTAAAGAACAGGAGGTGGGGGGGGGGAAAGCAACACAGTTTATTACTCTCTTACGTAGGTGAGAATTAGCGCATATTTCTTCAGGGCTCTATAGACTTATGAATTATGGGTTGCTCCTATGTAATAAAATCTTAGTGAGGCTTCATCTTACATTGTCCATTAAGTAAACTTTTGGCCTTCTGACCAAAGTTTGATTTATGTTGCCTTCATCTTACTTTTACAAAAGTGAGAAATTACAGAGCTATCTTAATGTTTTAAAAGATTAATTGTCCGTAACGCCAATTTGGTTGGATGAAGTCTGAACAGCTGTAATTAGGCTCTGCTTCCCCAGTGACTATATCTAAGAAAATACTTCTAGGTTACAAGTCCCATCACGTTACCTTTTAGAGGCCAAATTAAATACAATGAAATCTGCTTATTTTACTTTTTTCTTGAATGTTTTGCTAAAACTCATGTTCAAATTTCAAAGTCTTAGCTACATTTTCAAAATGCTTGATTGCCAAACTTTTCACCCTTTTCCGAATCTCTTAAAAAATGATAAGAAAAATATTTTTTCCTTCCAGGTAATTACTTTTGATTAACATCTTCCTTTATGCAGTCAGCTAACACAAAGATACAAAGGAATGTAAGATAAATTTGAATGTCCAGCCTTCTTAAAACATAATGTTTTGACCTGACCTCAGTGATGTATTATCCAGGGACATTCATTTAGTCCTAAAAGTCAAAATACTGTAATAATATAACTAAAGCACCCCCATTAAAAATACTAGCTCAAAGTCAATGCTAAGGCAAAAGTTTTATTCATCAGGGTGTACTTTGAATTTCTACATAGATATTTCTCTCTACTTAATAAAATTAAATTATTTCATTGTCAGAGAACTATTTTCAGGGAGTAACTCATTTATTTATTTCCATAATTTTACTTTGAGTGTCCACAAAGGATTAAAATATATACTGTTCATCATTGTCCAAGGCAGCAATGTTTACTATATGGCTCAAATGTTTTAAGGGATTTTTTGCCACAGTGATGTACTTGTCAGGTGCCCTCAGTTGATTTGGGCTGCTAGCAATCCCGTGCACAGCAGAAGAAACACTGCTCTCTCCTGTCTCATTCTCAGCAATGATGTCTGAGCCCATTGTTGCAGCCATTGTGGTCATCCCTTTGATAAGAATCTTCCTCTTTCTCACAGCCTTTCTACTTTAGCAAAATGATGTCCTTTTCCAGAGAAGGGTCTCTTGAGAACATGACCCAACTATGTGAGACAAAGCCCTGTCCTCATCACTTCTAAGGCACATTCAGGCTGTACCTCTTTCCAAAAATATGTGTTTGTTCTTTGGACAGTCCATAGTACTCCCAGTATTCTTTGCTAACATTTCAATTCAAATACATTTATTCTTCTTTAGTCTTCCACAGTTAATGTCCAGCTTTCACGAGTATTGAGGCAGTTGAAAATACTGTAGGTATACCTTGATCTTCAAAGTAGCACCCTTCCTCTGTTACACTTTAAACCCTAAATTATCTCAAAATGATTTTGCTCCGAACAACAAAGAAAAGTTTTAACTTAGAGAAATACCAACATCATGATGTAATTGTGAGACTTAACTTAGGTAATTATAAAGCATTCTGCAATGTTATGTCTATTGTTGCGCTTTAACAGCTGCACATTTTTAAAATGCTTATTTGAGCCAGGTATTTAGGTAACTTATCCTGATCATTCCACACAGTAAGATATCAGGTACAAATTCCCTGACTCCAATTTTGTAGATGAGGAGACGAAACCTGGAATAGATTCACCAACCATTTCAAAGTTATCAATTCATTCATTTGTTCGGTAGATGGACCTCTGAGGCCAACACATGGCAGACACATATCAGCTATAATAACTTGAGCTATTATGAAGAAGGAGATAGAAATTCCCCCTCCCTTTACAATTCCAACAAGCAACTGGAAAAGTGAGTTTTTAACATTCACACACTCACATTGCTCTTAGACATTCTAGATCTTCTTTTTATACATAAATAGAGCATAATTATCTTGCCTTCTGGGCTTTTCATCTTAATATAGCACAAAACATTTCACTTATATATTTGCTGATTCTTTTTCTGGGTTCTAAGATGCATGACAAAACATGCATAATGGATTTTCCAATACTCAAGATCATGTGTAGAAAATGAACCCTATTATTGTACCTTATGTTAATAACAACAAACATCTACTGAGTGATGGTTGCTTGCTCTTGGTAGTGGCCTCCTAGTAGACCCTTACTTACAGTGACTTTTGCACAATGAAATGTTTCTTACTCCCACAGTGTCTTCACAATCACCAGCATATGTAAGCACTCTGTGGAGCAGTATTTGCCAAATATTGAAAAAAGTATTTCACATTTGTTGCTTTATTGGCGAAAGATGAGGCTTTCTAGTCCCAGAGAGAGTTACAGTCCCAGAAAGCTAAAGGGGCATGCATTACCTGTCTTCCAGAGTCACAATGAGTCAGAATCAACTCAATGTCTGGGAATAAGTGAACTTGATTCTTTCAATATGTTTATGAGCAATTTTCAAATCCCTAGGTTTCAGTTGAAGTCATTTAACTACGCAATAGATGACAGGTAACTTGGTCAACTTCAGAGTCATTGGTGAAACCAAGATTTTAATACAGAGAGTTTGACAGAAGAAACATTTTTTGTCTACAATTCTAGGGTGGTTACTTCCTGGCAAGTCTGTTTGGAATTATGGGAGACTGTGTTATCGTAATATTGCTCCATAGAGTTTTGCACAATTGGGATCTTTTGGATGCAGATGGCAGACCTGTCCTGTTGTAGACTGGCATGTTTGAACTGCCAATCTGTTAGCAAGTATTTGAGCAAGTAAGCTATTAAGCACTCGTGTCCCCATCCGGGAGTCAGAGTGGACTCGGTGGCAGTAAAGAGTAGTTGGAGAACCCTACCATGCTACTACCAACCCCCAAAGTGACTCCCACTCACACGGACTCCACATAGGGATTTGACGACTGTAACTTTGTGAAGACGGTCTCATCTTTTTCCTGCAGAGCAGCTGGGTTTTTGAGTGCACAACTTTGTGATCAGAAGCCAAAAAACAAAAGCAAACCACAGAACAAAGCACCACCATTGCTCCTGCTACTACTACTTTATAGACCCTTAGGTGGAAAAATAATATAAAGACAACATGAAGAACTGTAATGACACAGTGGATTAAGCATGTGTATACCAACCAAAAGGTTGGTGGTGTAAACCCACCGGTTGCACAATTGGAGATAGTTAAAACAGTCTGATTCCTCAAAGATTCATAGCATCAGAAACCAGATGGAATATCTCTACTATGCCTTACAGGGTGTGCATCAATTATTAGGTCATGGATTTAATAAGAATACTACTGAATAACATAGTCATTATCACATATTGAATCTTTATTATGTCACATTGCCTTACTAACATATTTTTTATTGAATCTTGGATTCAGTAACATAACAGAAGTCAAAATTGTATCATTACAGATAAATAGAGAGCAAAATCTCAGCATGACAAATCATAAAACCTACAGTCCCTTCCTATAAACAAATCTGTCTCAAAAGAAGTACAACCAGCATACTTCTTAAGAGGCAATGCGGTGAGACTTGGTCTCACATATTTTGGACTTATTTCCAGGAGAGACAAGTCTCAGGAGAAGGACACCAGGTGTTAAATTAGACGGGCACCCCACAGAGGCAGGCCTTTGAGATGGGATGACTCAGCTGGCAGGGATGTGTCTGTAGATCACCGGCAGTTCATGAGCCTTCCTTCACACCTGTTGTCACGTTTCTCTTCATATAGTGCGTGCAGCTCCTCTGATCATTAGCTCTGCACACATATTGAATGAGTATGGTGAAGGGAAACCATGAAACACATCTTTCCTGATTAAAGCCATTCACCCTTGCCTTATTTTGTTTTGACGACTATCTCTTGGTTGGTTTACAAATTGCATGTGGGCAAAATGAAATGTTCTGGAACTTCCCATCTTTGACAACACATCTCTCATTTGCATGATCCATATAGTCTAATGGCTTTACAAAGTCACAAATAAGCTTCTTTCTGTCAGTCTGTGTTTACAGCCGTTATCCAGCTGACATCAGCCGAGAGGTTTCCTTTTCTACTTCCTCTGAATCCAGATGGAATTTCAGCAACTCCTTATCAATGTAGTGCTCAAGTCATCTTTGATTTATCTTCAACAAAATTGTATTGCATATTTCACACCAATGATATTGGTCGATAATTTCCACATGCTCTATGACAGCAGAAAACTTCAACTTTCTCTGATGGAGGAACTGCTGGGTTTGAACTGTTGGCCTGGCTGTTTGCAGTCCAGTGATTATCTGATGGAGCCACCAGAAGTGCATTGATGAAGATATTTAACCAGGTTTCAATTCTATTATTGGACTCTTCACTTAACACACATTTAAGTAACTATTATGTTTTTGATTCTAGTTACAGAGATTCTAGCTAGTAGATTTGAAGATTCATAGCTTATATCTGAGGTGCTCACGACAGTCAGAAAAAGGGGCAAATTGCTGACCTCAGTTGGTTCCTATAGAGCGTTATCCATTTTTTCATAACTAGTTCAACATTGGTGTTTTGTAGTTAGTTATCTTCCAGTGAAATTGTGTTGCCCTTCAACCTTTTTATTCATCATCTTCAATAATGCCCAGCATCACTAGTGTCAAATATAGCAATGTATTACGGAGTTACTGTAAAACAGTCACCTATAACACAGAAGAGGACATGGGATAATCTATCATCGCTGATGTCAGATGGGTTTTGGCTCAAAAGAGAAAATACTAGAACAATGCTTACTTTTTTATTATTATTATGCCAAGGCATTCAAATGTGTGGGTCATACAAATTATGGATAAATCAGAGAAAAATGATACTTCCAGAATACTTATTTGGGCTCATGTAGAACTTATACATGTATCATGAGATAGTTGTGCAAACAGAACCAAGGAATACTGAAGGAGAGGTGTGAAACAAATGTTGTATCTTTTCAGCATGCTTATTTAAGCTGTATGCTGAGCAAATAATCAGGAAGCTGGATGGTTTGAAGACGGATGTGACACAAGCAGTACAGGAAGGCTTATAAATGACCTGCTAGGTGCTGTATACTCGAAGCAGAGAATGACATTGAAAAGTTTCTGTGTGTCTTATTGACTGTACAGTGGCATTAGAACTTCTTTAGTTATAGTTTACTTAGGCAGCATGGGGATTCTTCAACTGTTCCTTAAACTCATAAGGAACTGCTACATGGAACAAAAGTTAGTTATGAAAACGGAACAAGAAAATACTGCAAGGTTTAGATTCAGGAATGATGCGCCTCAGGGTTGTATCCTCTCACCGTACTTGTTCAATCAGCCTGCAGGGAAAATCATCAGTGAAACAGGCCTATATGAAAAAGAATGTGAAATCAAGATTGAATGAAGGCTTATTAAGAGCATGCTATATGTTGATGACACAACCTTGCTTGCTGACGTAAGGAGGACCTGAAGCGCTTGCTAATGAAGATCAAGGACTGGTAACTTCAGCAAGGATTACAACTCAATGTCAAGAAGACCCAAATCCTCTCAACTGGAACAATTGGTAACATGATGAATGGCGGAAAGGTTGATGTAGTCAAGGATATTGTCTTGTTTGGATCCACAATCAATGCTCATGAATGTATCCGTAAGAAAAAACATTTTAAGGAAGAAGGACAAATCAATGCCTTTGAATTAGGAAGCTGGGGAAGAATATTGAAAATACCATGGACTGCTGAAAGGATAAACTTATCTGTCTTGGAAGAAAACTATGACCAGAGTTCTCCTGAATGACAAAGATAGTGAGACTTTGGGCATATGGTCCGGTGAGACCAGTCCGTGAAGAAGGACATCATCCTGGGGAGAGATGCAGCAAAAAAGAGGAAGACGGTCAGGAAGATGGATGGGCACTAAGGCTGCAACAATGGACTCAGGCTTAGGAACAATTTCGAGGATGGAGTGTTTTGTTCTGTTGTGCATAAGGTTTCTTTGGGTTGGAACTGACTCTATAGTACCTTAAAATCTAACAACAAGAATAGCATAAGCAGATGGCAAAACTTGCTTGCTGAAAGTGAGGAGCATTTGCTGCGGAAAGTAAAAAAATCCACTTCAGTATGGGTTACAACTCAATGTAAAGGAGACCAGATCTTCACCACTGAACCAAGAGGTAGCATCATGATAAATGGGGAAATGGTGGACATTGTGAAGGCTTTTGTCTTGCTTGGATCCACAATTCATTCTCATGAAAGAAGCAGTCAATAGATCCAAAATCACCTTTCAATTGGGTAAATTTGCTGCTCAAGACCTTTATGAAGTGTTGACAAGCAAACCTGCCCCAAGTCCTGGTATTTTCAATGGCCTCATATTCATTTGAAAGTTGGACATTGAACAAGGAAGACCCAAGCAAAGTGGATGAGTTTGAATTATGGTGCTGGGGAAGAACATTAAAAATACCACAAACTGAAAAAGAACAAGCCTTTGGGCATGTTGTTAGGACAGACAAATACTGGAAGCAGCACATCACGCTTGATCAAGCAGAAGGATATGGTAAAGAAGGCCCTCAGTAGATAGATTGACACAGTGGCAGCACTAATAGACTCAAACCTAAGGACAGATTTCGGAGCAGACAATGTTTTGTTCATTTGTACAGAGGGTCACTACGAGTGAGAACCAACTTGAGGGCATCCAACAACATCAGTGGTAGCTGAATGCCCCTGCTGAACTTCAAACAAAAGCCCCGATGACTACGGGATTCGCAGTCATTTCCCAAGCTTCATTATAACCAATCAATAATAACTAGTAACTATCATCAAGATATTTCCCAAGCAGCATTTTGCCTGGAAGCATCTAGAGTTGAAAATTAGAGCACAGTTTTAAACACAATTCAAAACTCTTGTTTTAATTCAGGTGACATGATTTCAAATGGATGTTTGTAAATGTATTGAAAACACCTGCAAAACTTTAAAAGAAAATAAATTATCATTGATGTGCAGTGATTTTAAGAAAAATATTTTAACTAGTAAGATTCCTTCTAGCTTATTATATAGTAATTAAGGAAATTTGAAAACAATGGCCAATGTTTTTGTCTTCACCATATAAAAGCTATTTTTCTACTGTTATTGTCCCTCCTAGTATCCAAACTAATATTACAAATTCAACAAGCAATTACACCACCATAACTATAAGTCCCCACCTTTATTGCATGCATGAATCAGGATTAGTGTTAAGACTATCCTTCATGAATCATTTCATCCAGAAATATACTAAATATGAGATGAGTAAACCAGAAGAAAGAGGTAAAGTAACTTATCCACAGTCACATGACATCTTAGGCACCTAATTCTTCTATAGCACAAATCCCACAAGTGAAAAGCTTAAATAATAGACCTTTATTTTCTCACAGTAGTGGAAGCTAAAACTAAAAACCAGGGTCTCTGTTTTGTTCCATTTCCCTTGTTGGTAGCCCTGGGCATGTCTTGATTCCTTGATGGAAATGATTCTCAGTGGTATCCCTGTGTTGATCTACCCCTGTGTTGATCTCTCCTGGGATTCTGTTCCTCTAAATGGGTTAGATGTAGATCCCCCTTTCACTGATATGACTCTACTAACATAGCAAAAGAATTCCAAACAGGATCACATCCTCAGATATAAGAAGTAGAATGCCATCGCATATTTTGGGAAACACTATTCAATCCATACCACATAGCTAAAATGTAGATGAGAAAAACAGAATTCAAATGCAGGTGGTCACGTGTCTACAATTCAAAGATTAAACTACTATCCTAAAATCCATCCATCCTCACGCTCCCAGGTAAAGTTAGTTTGAGAAGTACAACCAGTGCACTTAGAATCAAGGATGGCAACACTTCCTCTCCCCTACTTTGGATATATTTCCCAGAGAGACCAGTCCCTGGGGAAGATGTAATGCTTAGGAGAGGGTCAGGGGAAAAGAGGAAGGCCCTCAAAGTGATGAATGGACACGGTGGCTGCAACAACGGGCTTAGGAACCGGACCAATAATGAGGACTGAGCAGGCCCAGGCAGTGTTTGTTCTCCTGTGCACAGGATGGCTTTCAGTGGGAGCCTACTGGATGGCACCCAACAACCACAAAGACAACTGAAAAATATGGGCCTGAACCACCAACCCGATGGCACTGAACAACTATATACATATATACACATATGTATATATCATAGTGTGTGTATATATGTATGTATACACATATATATTGTGTGTATATATACATATACACACATATTTATTGTGTGTATACACACATATAGTATATATAGATATACACACATATATATTGTATATATATATGTATATATATATATATATTATTGCATCGGTCCATCACATTAGGTGATTTCCTCATGTCTCCTGAACCTCTACGCTCATGCTTATGATGCCCTTCATAGCTATTGGTCTCTCCTGATGACAAGTCAAAATTCAGCAAGCAAAGTCTGATGCTCCTCGTGTCTAAGGAGCACTGTGTTCTGTTTTTCTAAGACAGATTGACTTTCTTCTAATGGCCCACACCAGCACCACAGTTCAAACGAATCCCTGTTTTCTGTCTTCCTCTTGTATTAGATGCCCAACAAATAACTGCGGAACACAAATCTGAAACCAGGGTGATATGCATATGAGATGGGTATTTGTTGTCTTTATTATGGAGCTTTACAGCACAACCTGCGTAGCACAAAGACAGACGCACATACTTATTATCTCACTGAGTGGATAAAAATCTAGTCCCTTAGCAGGAGCCCTACCGCAGGGTCTTCACAAAGCAGACAGCATGGGTAATACATCCCATCCAACGTTTCTCTGGAAGATGAACCACTTCCAAGCTCATGTGACTGTTTTCAGCATTCAGGTCACAGCATATTATAAAACTGCAGTGCCCACTTTCTTGCTAAGGTCTGCCACAGCCCTCCCACTTGGGTTCTTGCTGTTAACTTTACATAGATGTCCACTTCCTTCTTTGAAGCTAGCAAGAGAGGAGTTTCAATTGTGTGTTACAATGTGTGTGACATAGTCACATGAGTAGTCATGAGCATTTCCTTATGGGCCACACTGCACACAAGGGAAGAGATTACACAAGGGGGGTGTGAACACTGAAATTTGTATGATGGCTGACGTGCTAAAATATTTCTGCCACGTGATTTATAGGAGCAATTTTATCAAAGGAAACTCATTTGGTTATTATAGTGTTTATCAGAAAGGGCTGTATGAAGGATATTATTAAGATTACTTAAAAAATATATGGTCAGGATAATTTAATATTTTGAGTTGCTCAAATAGGAGATAGAGATTGGTGTTTAAAATTTTTCTATGCCAAAACGGGCTACTTTCCACACCTATTGCATCATGTGGTAACCCTGCTAAAATATTTATAGTACATGTATAAATGCATCGAGAAATTACATATCAGATGCAATCTACTCAACCACAGTTTTTTCTAATCCTTGTCTTTAAAAAGCAATTTTGGCAACATGAGCTCACCTGCCTGGCAAACTCCTTAATAGTCCAGCACTGTAGTTATGCAGGTAGTAGTTTAGATGTCCAGTGGATTAAAGTTATAGTCGGGTAGGCTTGAAAAAGTACATACCATTTAGTGGAATTTAAAGAATTATGTTTTAATACTTACGTGAAGTCTCAACTTTCTTCGGGTTTTAAATTCCAGCCAATGATTTTTGTTATGGAGTAATATTTTTAAAATTGTTAAATAACACATAAAATGCATACACATTTTCTCTGTACTCACTTTCATAACTGTGAGGCTTTGGGGTTTAGTGAAAAATCACTATATGTTTAGATTTGGTTGTACTGGAGCTGTAAGATTCCTCCCTTCCAATTTCTATTCATGTTTTCCTTCCACATTGCTAAAATCAAGACAGTTAAGGCAAAGTAGCAGTGAGAGCCAAGGCCAGCTCTTTTGCTTACGTGTTGTGACAGTGAACAATCTAGGGAATCATTTGAGCAGAGCTTTCCTCATTTGTGAAAGGGGTAATTATGCCTGCCTCACAGGGTGGTGGTAAGGATTAAATCAGATTGAAACTCTAAGGTGCTTCATGCCATTCCCAGCACGAGGCTGGCATGGAGTCCATATTTTTTCCCCTCTCTCCTCCAGCTTATATGGGAGTTGTTTCTAAAAAAAAAAATCCAGACAACCACTGTGGATGTCTCCTTCTGAAACGAGGATGACAACGACACTGAGAAACATTTGGTTTGTAACAATGAATATCCCAGGCTTCTCAGGGACGATGAGGGCAGCCTTGTTTAGTAGGTTGGAGGCATTGAGCTACATCTCCCAAATCCTATGAATTGGCTTCACCAAGGCTCTAAAGTTTGAACGAGTGTGCTGGGACCTTGACCTTCAGCTTCTTCTCTAGAAACACTAGTAAGCAGAGTCTACCTGAAATCAATTCTTCTCCAAAGGCTCAACACCTTGTAGGTGCTGTTCCAAGGTGAAGAAAAGGGAATGGAGTAGCCTACATTCCCTACCTCTGCATTGATAAGAAGAGCAACTCATTTCTCAACAATTAAGGACTCTGGTGAAGGTGATGGAGGCGATCCATTTGTCTCCTTTCAGAACACATCTATGCTCTCTGCTTCAATGCTGGTAAAGCAAAATAATTTGCAAATGTGTAGTCAAAGCTCGAAAGGATACTTTTGTCCTGTGCTGGATGAAAAAAGCACACATTGCATGCCCCAAACCTTTCTTGAAGAGGACTATGTTTTGAAATAAGAGCTACGCTGTACAACAAAGAAGCTCTGTAAATAAAATCTTAATATTTTGGGTCTGTATTAAAAAAAAACAAAGAAGAGCTCCTGTTTATTTACTATTCATTTTATATGGCATGCAAGCATAGACTGATTGAGTCCTACTGGAGACTCAGGATGGAAACTCATAATATCCCATTTTATTAAGAAAATGGTTAACAGATAAATGAAGACACTGCTTAAATTCTCACAGCTAGTGATGGAGAATATTTAAAGAATTTTTTTTCATGCCAGGCATACCCTGTAGGCTATACTATCCAAAGTGCCATTGATATTTCCTTGATGTAAGCTATCGTTTTGTCAGGATGTACACGTGAAACACTGGCATTTTTTCACAAACAGGCACTTTTTGGAATGGTTAATGATAAAATTTGATCTGGTGGAAAATCTTACCCAAAGGAGAGATCCTCAAACAAGCTAGGCAAATCTCCTTTGGGGAAGCCAGTAGAGTCTTGTCACACACAATACTCTCCCGTGTTTCTTGTCCCCCAGCCAAAAAGGCTTTAGGTACAAGCTCCTTGGGTGGAGTCTAGAAATACAGTGGCAGACTGGTTGGTAATAAACTACCTTAAAAGGTGAAATGAGAAACCCCAGCCAAAGAAACACCTCAGAGACATTGCAAGGGCAAGCCAAGATGAACAGATGATGTAATCCAGCCTATAACAACCGTCCTGCCAAACAGGCCCACTTCAGACTGGTTTATAAGGACAAAGACTCAGTCTGAAGTTCGCTCCTAACCAGAAGGGCCACAATGCCCCACGTATTTTGTGACTTTCTGAGAAAGTAAGATTGAATGATCCCAGTCAAACATTAACCATCTTAGAGATAAACGATGCCACCCGGAGACAACTATACTGAATTTTTACTTTTAAAAATGAATTTCTCTTTGGTGAGATTTTAAAGATGCTTTAGCATGTACTGTTCATATTTTCTGCAAACCCTGCATTGTTTAATTGTCATGGAGACATTTGGTAATGACCACCATGCGCCCTGTTTGCACACACTGCTTGTTTTGTCAACACTCTGAACACAGGCCTTCTATGGAGCAGCTCGTATTGATTGCAAGTTGGGAATGATTTTAAACAAGACAGGATTTCCTATCAGGATATAAAGTTAAATATCATTTATTTCTGGTTTTATGTAAAGCTTTGCTGTCAGGTTAATAATAAAAATACTTCTACTACTACTTCTTGCCATCAAGTCAATGGGGTCATCAGTACTACCCCGGAGGACAGGGTAGAATTTCCCAGGTGGATTTCTGAGACTGTCACTTGTTAGGGGTTGAGAAAGTCTGTATTTTCTCCCACAGAGTGGCCTGTGGTTTTGAACTGCTAAATGGAAGTTAGCAGCCCAACTTGTGAACACTATATCACCCAGGCTCTTAATAATGAAAATAGGTCACATTGGACTGGATTTTTTTGGGGGGGGGCACACATGATTGAACCATTTTCATTTATTAAATGATACAATGATATTGAAGAAAAACATGGACTTCCCTTTTCTCTACTCATTTTACAGATAAGGAAGCTGAGTATTCCCAATGAGTGGGATGTCTCCCTTTATATTTCTGAGACCCCAAATCTCTAGAGGAACAGACAGCTTTTCTCTCTCTCCTCTTAGTCACAGTCTGGTTTGAATCATTAATAACCTAATGCTTGACCCACGACACCAAAAGGACATTAGTATTTTGCTCTAAATTACCTAACCAGAAAGTTCACAAACCAGGTCTAGGCTAGGTGCCTAGCTAGCAATGCCCTTTCTAGGCCTCTCCATGAGAAAAACACATCTGAAGGGCATATTAAGGTATTTCCTGGTCTGAGGAAAGGGTAGAGAAAGCACAAACATAGGAATCACGGGGTGGGGTGGGGGGACAACAGTTTGGATTAGGCTTGGCTTTTCCATAATTGCAGTGTCTCCTTGAGTTTTAAGTCCTATACCCAAGTTCTGCTTCCTCACTTTTAACATGTGCTCTCAAAAGGACAACTACACCATGAGTCCACTGAGGTTTGCTTAAAATATGGGGCGTAGGGAATAAGCTACTATGCACATACAATCCTGAGGTGAGGCCCAGGTACTTTGGCAGGGGCCAAGCCCAGTCCAGAGAAACATATGGCAGACAACTAAATAGGAGGGGGAAAGAAGGAAGAAAAAAACAAGGACATGGGTAGGGGGGAGCAGGCCACTAAACCACCCGAGGGAAGGATATTAGTTATATCTCCACAGGAGAGGGAGAGAGAGAGACAAGGCTTCACACTGGTACGCCAAGATGTGAATGCAACATACCAATACGTAGCAGGGAATCAATAGAGAGGTCTGTGGGGCCGCCCCAATATCAACTATGTGGACCCCTCTCTCCCAGAAGAATACACTTCAGAGGCCAGCACTGATGCCACAGCATGGGGAGAGGGGCACATCTGATTAGAGCACACAGGAGATACAAAGAGGGAAGGAGAGGGAGGGACACACATCCTGACCCACCAAGACCCAACGAGCAGATTCCTTTTCCGAGAAAACAATGCACAGAGAGGACCACAGGGCAGGCCCCACCATGATACACGATGTCCCTCGTTGAACCATCGTGCTATAGGGGACAACACTGGATACAGAGTGCAGGAATTGTGCCTGATCTGACCCCATCGCACTGGGGCAAAACACTAAGGGAATTCAACAGAGCAGCAAGGGGAGCAAAGTGATGAAGTCCTCGGGGAATACCTAAAGTAGACTATGGGGACAGAACGTGGCACCCCATCAGCTTGACTGGAAAACACTCCTCAAGGTCAAGCAAACCTCTTCCTCATGGTAGCTTTTCTTCTTTGTCTAGCCACAGGTCCGATAAAGCCACACTGTTTACTCAGTGGTTTTCTGGGGAAAATAAGGGAAATATGAAAATTGAAAGCTTGTAAGCCCACTTGTTTCAGCCATTAAAATTTGGTCTTTAGAGATGGGTTTTGCCGCCATCTCTGCAAACAAAGTTTTGAAAAGATATGCCCCACCCAGTGCTTTGGAGTCCTCAGGAACCAGTGGTCTTTGGCAGAAGCTGGAAAAAAAATCTGGAACCATGAAGAAAACTCCTCTCTGGGACTGAATATTAAAGGGAGCCTGAGAGCAGGCTGAAATGCTTGCTAGGTGACCACCCGGATTTATTTATTGAGTGGAAGTGGGGAAAATGCAGTAAGAAAGAGACAGGTTGATTTTGGCCACTGATACCTGTGAACTTGGTTTACAGGAAAAAGAGAAGACCAGAGCGGGGTTGACTGGTCTAAGGTTCATGACCTAGCCTGAAGGGGCTAGGCTTGTTGAGTACTTTTGAGAGCCCCTGGTTTAAAGCAGGGGTCCTCAAACTGTAGCCCACCAAGGACATTTATCCGGCCCACCAGATGTTTTTCCCCCTTTTGTTTTTTTACTTCAAAATAAGATATGTGCAGTGTGCATAGGAATTTGTTCATCATTTGTTTTAAACTATAGTCTGGACCTCCAACGGATCTGAGGTACAGTGAACTGGCCCCGTTTAAAAAGTTTGCCGACCCCTGGTCTAAAGGTATGATGTGGTTGGCTTACAAGCTTTCATAGATAGGGGAACATATTCACAGAATTATAGGATTAAGGTGTAAGTGTTACTTAATTGCACTTGTGAGGCTAAAGAATGATGTACAGGTGCAAGTTATTCTTGTTATTGTTTTTTGTTGTTTTGTCTTCCTTTGTTGTTTTGCTTGGCTTTCCCTGGTATTTGCACTTATTAATATCCACATGTCTATCTAGATAAGATAGGCGGGAGAAACAACTCAGAGAAGAAAACAGTGGGACTGACAGTTTGGAGGTGGGGCATGGGAGAAGGGGATGTGGGAGAGAGGAAGAGTTGGGAAGGTCAACCACCCAAGGGACCAGGGAACAACAATAATCTAAAATCAGTGGAGAGAATGGCATAGGAGGGCTAGTGGTGCTTAATCAAGGACAATGTAGCCGAACCCGAATGAAGCTGAACAATGTAGCTGAACCCGAATGAAGACCGAACATGATGGTGGGACAAGGGGAAAACAAAAGAAAATAGAGGAAAGAACTAGGAGGCAAAGGACATTTATAGAGATCTAAATACATGAATATGCATATGTAAATATATTTATATATAATGATAGGGAAATTTTTCTCTGGATCTATATTTATATGTAAAGTATTAAAGTAGCAGATGGATATTGGTCCTCAATTCAAGTACTCCCTCAACACAAGAACACTTTGTTCTAATAATCTGGCATTCTTTGAAGCTCACCTTCCAAACACGATCACTGAAGACAAAATGGGTGCATAAGCAAATTTGAGGAAGAAAGCTGATGTTATCTGGCTATCAAAAGAAATAGATTCTGGGCTTTTAAAGGCTTGAAGATAAACAAGCAGCCAACTAGCTGAGAAGCAACAAAGTCTAAATGGAAGAAGCACACCAGTCTGTGTGACCATAAGGTTTCAGTGGGATTAGGGATCAGGTATGTAAGACCCACAACAAAATCATACTAATGTGAATGGGGCAGAGGTGGGGCATGGAGTGGAGACCTAAAGTCCATCTGTAGACAATTGGATACACCCTCATAGAAGGGTCACAAGGAAGAGGAGAGCCAGTCAGGGTGCAGTATAGTACTGATGAAACATACCACTTTCCTCTTGAATGCTTTCTCCCACCCCCCACTCTCAGGACCTCAATTCTATCTTATAAATCTGACTAGAACAGGACATGTACCATGCTACAGATAAGAGCCCATGTCATAGGGAACCGGGACAGATAAACCCCTCAGAACCAATAATGAGAATAGGCATACCAGGAGGATAAGGGGAAGGTGGGGGAGAAATGGGGAATTGATCACAAGGATCCTGGTATGTCAACCTATAACCCCCTCCCAGGGGGATAAACAACAAAAAAGTATGAGAAGGGAGACAGAGGATGATGTAATACATGAAAATAATAATGTATAATTTATCAAGGGTTTAGGAAGGAGGGAGGGAGTGGAGGGAGGGAATATTGTGACGAGATGATATCAAGGACTCAAGTAGAAAGAAAATGCTTTGGAAATGATGATGGCAACATATGTACAAATATGTTTGACACAGTGGATGAATGTATGGGTTGTGATAAGAGCCCTAAGAGGCCCTAATAAAAGTATTTCATTAAAACAGAACATGTGCTTTATTCAATTATGCACTTTGGTGTTTCATAAAGGTTTTTTTTAAATGCTCTAAATAATATTCTGAAGTCTGATTTTAGTGGGTAGATACAATGTGCTTGTGTACTGTCGCCGCTTGGAAGAAAAATGGCAAGCATTTGCACATAAGAAATAAATCATCTCTAGAGGAAGATCAAGAACAGCCCTTTGGAAGTGGTGAGTCTTGAGATATGTCTTGACTGATTAGTGAGTTTTCTGCACTTAGGATAAGTATTTTGCAGAGAAGTTTCAAAGAATTGATTATAAAGTTCTGAGGCAAAAGAATATTTTCTGGAAATACCATGCTATATAATGGAATACATATTAGCACTATTGAGAGAATTCATATATAGACATACAGAAAGCAAATTATTCAGGGAAAATGAGCATAAAACAAAATAAAATCAATTAAAAAAGAGCAGTCATAAAGTTAATATATTTATGACATAAAACAAGATTGTTGTAGGAAAAATGTGCAATCTATTAATAATCGTGTTTTACAATTAAAATCATATGACCCAACTAGAAAAAAAAATATATATATATATTCTCTCTGTGTGTATATATATATATATAGAAAGGCCCAGCACTGGTGACCTATGGAGTAAAAGGAACTTTCATACCCTGATTATGGCAGTATCAAAATTGATCATAAATTGTATATAATTATATAAACATGTGGAAATATTCTGTTGTGCCCAGGGACCAAGGATTCTACACCTGGGGAAATAAGAGTTTGTTATATCTGTTTCCATATGGGAGGATAACCATAGAAGCATTGTTGAAAAGAGTTTCATAATAGAAAAAACACTATGATCATCAAAACTAAGAAGATGGAATGAATAAACTAAAATCAAATGACTGCTATATAGCAATGGAAATGAATGGATAATCAATATATACATTAGTATGGATGGACCTCAGAAACATGCTGAGCAAAGGCAAACAAGCAAAACAATCCTATATGAAAACATTGCACGTTTTAGAGAAGGGAAAAAGACCTGCAAAATCTGATTATTTTTGGTTGTATAATATTTTTACACATGGTGTGGATTTGCGGTAGCTGCTAATTTAAGCAGACAAGCACTGTATTTATCCCTGCCCTGAATCCTATGTCCCTCCCTCCCCACCCCAACCATCTCCTACCTTATACCAAGTATTGTGGATATGAGGCCAAATCATCCCAGAAAATCCAGTGAACAAAGTCAGGGTAATGCACTGGTGTGAAGTGTGAGATTTTTAAAAAAGAGACCCTTTCAATCTTCATTAAAGTTTTGCTGTAGAAGAAAATTGGCAGCCAAATTCTCATTCTTCTCACAAAAAACATTTAAAAAAAAGAGGACCTGATGCAAAGGGCTTAAATGGAGAGCAAATGCTTTGAGAATGATTGGGGCAGGGAATGTATGGATGTGCTTTATACAATTGATGTATGTATATGTATGGATTGTGATAAGAGTTGTATGAGTCCCTAATAAAATGTAAAAAAAGAAAAGAGGAGAAAAAAATGATTAGGGCAAAGAATGTACAGATGTGCTTTATACAATTGATGTATGTATATGTATGGACTGTGGTAAGAGTTGTATGAGCCCCTAATAAATTGTTAAAAAAAAAACATGC
This sequence comes from Tenrec ecaudatus, assembly GCF_050624435.1. Taxonomy (NCBI): domain Eukaryota; kingdom Metazoa; phylum Chordata; class Mammalia; order Afrosoricida; family Tenrecidae; genus Tenrec; species Tenrec ecaudatus. The sequence goes on from NC_134532.1 coordinate 204,423,816, forward strand.
TTCTCTAAAGCAGTAGGTAATTTTCCCTAGGTTTCACTCGTCTTATTATAATCGATGCAGAAATTTAGTGTAATGCCCTGCTTTGGAATTTTTTACTTAACATTGGTATCAGAACGAATCTTTGCTACCTAGAATCTACAATTTATTTCATGGCAACACTTGATAATGGCTTTGTGACATTCAAAAAATTTTGGAGCAACTTCTAACAGATATGCCAAATTATTGATAGTTATTGTTGATGCTCCAAATAAGTATACAATTAAATACCATTTCTTTCTTGTTAAAGGCTTGTTGGGGAGGGGAGAATGGGAACCTTTTTCTTCAAATGAAAATAATTACAGCTATTTTAAAATTTCTTGATTATTGAACGTGAGAACCTTCTAAAGTAATTTGAGAAGCTGTACAAGTATAAGCAGAGTTACTTTCATGTTTACATTTTTTGTTTGGAGGGAAGGAACTGATAGTGTCTAATTACTGTTTACTCCGTTGCTATATTGCAGTAAAAGTTTTAAAACAGCAAAATAAAAACAAAACATTGTACGCTGTGTAATTTTATTTATGTTTAAAAATGAATACAGGAATGGAAAACATGTCTACAAAGAAAACTAAGAAATCAAACAAAATGAAACCCAAGCATCTGAATTGTAGGCAAATTTGGGAGGAGAGGCAGGGTGACAGCGGTGTGGCGATACCTACTCTTTCAGGTTGCAGGTAAAATTTTGTCTCTGAAAATCTTAGTGGTGTATTCCACGTGTTCACTTTGTGTGTGTGTGTGTATGTGCGTGTGCATGCTTGTTTGTATTTCAGAAATTATTTTTATGTACTGTATCTCACATGTTTTATAATTACATAAACATTACAATCCTATTCCTGTGTCTAAAACAATGACTAGAGGTGACTCATTGTCATGGTGACCCATCTGTAGCCTCGGTACAGCTTTCAATGGCTAAGTTTTAGAAATAAACCACCAGGTCTTCCTTCTGAAGTGTCCCTGGCTCAACGAGAACCTACAGTCATTCCATTAATACTGTTGTTTGCTTTTAGCTACTCTATGTAAAAGAGAATGAAACACAGCCGGAGCCTGTGTCATCCTCATGATCAGGTTTGAAGCCAGTGTTGCATCCATCATGACAATCCATCTTGTTGGAAGTCTACTTTTTTTCTGAATGTACCATCTACTTTACCAAGCATGATATCCTTTCTAGGGACTATTCTGGAAGCACTCACTCATCTATGCCAAGAAATTTGGGAGACAATCACATAGGCTCACGGTGTATCACAACCCATTCAATGGCACGTGGCAGCATTCTTGTGAGAATGGCATAAGACTGGGCAGTATTTCCCTTTGCTCTTCATAGTGGGCTGTGAGTAGTTACCAACTGGAAGGCACCTAACACCAAAGGTCTCTCCTGATAACTTGTCTAAAATAAATTAAACAAAGTCTGATGATCCTTACTTCCAAAGAGCATTCCGGGTGTATATCTTCTGAGATAAATTTATTTACTAATCTAGCAGTCCATGATATTTTCAATATTCTTCCCCTTAACCATCATTCAAATTCATGGGGCCACCGTTGGGCCTTCCTTAGGAAGGAGGAAGGTGTAGGGGCAGAGAGATTGTCTCTGTTACCTAACTCTTATACATAAAACGTATGACATCAAGGAGGTGACATCGGTTGTGACTTGATTGACAGGTTGATCCACCCCTAGCTGGGAGTGCCTAGGTGACATAATTCCTAACTATTACAATATTTAAATGATACATTATTCTGTAGTGAATACTGAATTTTTTTTAAAAAACAACCAACACAAGTGATCTGTTTTTTTTTCCCTATGAGAGCTAAAAGGAAATTAATTTGAAGTAACGTATATGAGCAACAACCAGCAGGACATTTGTCCATAAAGGTTCATATTTGATGAAATGGATGAAATTTTATAAGGTGTGACTCATACTCTGCAAAAATATATAGATATATATGTATATTTAAATAACTTTTACAGTACTTAAGACTTGCTAAGCATGGAACATTTCAGACAAAAAAAAAAGAACATTCATTATTACAAGTCTAACATCATACCTGTTAGCATTATTAGATTTTATTTCATCATTCTAGAATTTTCCTTTCTGTGGTATGTCTGGTTATTTGTTTGACAAGCCTTTTTTGGCAGTGCAATGAAAGTTTCATAGCTAAGCATGTGGGAGAGTGAGAGATTTTCCTCCTGCTGGTGGAGAAAGCCAGACGGGTGTAGAGCATTGCACAATTGTAGAACACTATAGCTTATTCAGAATATTTCATAAAGTCATTTCCCTCATATTGATATACACAATACTGGATATATTCATATCTATGAAAAACCTGTATTTCCAGTTTTATTTTTTTTTTTAGAAACAAACCTCTCTTTTGATGACATTTTGTACCAGTGAAGCTACCTGCTACTTTATATGCAGTCCAAAATATAGCTCAATGCTCACATAAAGAGCACTGGCCAGTGGTGAACTAAAATTGAATTGGAAAAAGGTGGCTTTTTCAAGTCTGTCTCTGGGAATGGTTGCAGGGTTAGACTAAAGTGTTAAATTATATCAATGACTATGTATATATTATCTTCTGTCTTCAGTTGGTAGAAAAAAATGTCAAGTTCTATTTCGTGTAGGAATACAATACTTTAAAACTCTCATCACTTTGGGTCAAGAGTCTGCAAGAGAAAAATGGATACCACTGCATGAGGTGATTTCTATTATTATTATTAAAAAGGGAGTTGAGTTGAGTTCAATGTCACTGAGGCATTCTACTCAATTCAAATCTTTCTGCTAGGGAGATTCATACCTAACTCATTCTTTATTTCTCCCCTTAGAATAGCTATAAATTATAAGTGTTCCCACAACACACAATAAACATAAAATGCCTTTAATTTACTGTCAATTATGAGGAACTACTGGAAAAAAGTGTATCACAGCTGTAATAAACTACTTTCCAAAGATAAGATTAAGAGCTTCAAGTTTAGTTTGATAATGTGACACTGCTCATGAATGAGTACCTGCAGACCTGGCAGACGTGATGAGGCCCTTTGGATAGACAGATGAAGTTCACAGAAACATTTTACTCCATGCAGTATGGGGAAGACTAGAAGAGCCCTCGCAAGCCACGCACCTGAGAAATGGAATAGAGGAACTGAGAGGGGCTCTCAGACTTACAGAAAAGAAAAATCCATTTACATAATGTCAAAGGTCAAACTTAAATGACCTGAGTTGTAGAGAGAAATGTTTAGGTTCAGGGTCATGTGTGAAACATGGAAGGACAGACACAGCTAATGTCAAAAAAGAAGATAAGAAATAAGAAACCCTAATTTTGAATTATAGTAGAAACAATTATGTGTCCTCTATTATGTCGACAGCTCATAATCTATTCTTCCATCTAGGGCTACTATAATTTAAGTCTTAATACCCATTTTAAAATAATCCCTTGCTATTGTGTGTATTGGAATCCCTGGTAACATTATGGTTCCAAGTTGGGCTGCTAACTAATAGGTCCATAACTATTATTCCACAAGTAATAAGATGCTGGGCCAAATACCAATAATATTCCATAATTATGGAATCAACATTTTCTCTATTAATTATGTCATTCTGGGATGCTTCATGGGTAAAGCCAAACACATTTTTGACAGTCTCTAGACCAGTGGTTCTCAACCTGTGGGTCGTGACCCCTTTGGGGTGTCAAATGACCCTTTCACAGGGGTTGCCTGATTCATAACAGTAGCCAACTAACAGTTATGAAGTAGCAATGAAAATAATTTTATGGTTGGGGGGGTCACCCTATAACATAAGGAACTGTATTAAAGGGTCAAGGCATTAGGAAGGCTTGAGAACCATGGTCTAGACCTTACAATCAGCAGTGTAGCTTTGAAAGGCAGCAGAAATAGGGGGAACATTGGTACATGATTGTCACTACTTCTCCAATGTCAATGACTACACAAGGAAAATGGTCCTTGCTTTTCCTGCAAACAGATAACTGAAAAGAGTCAGTGAGAGTGGTTAAACTAGACTGAAATTCATAAAAATCATCATCCTTTTTTGATAACTTCTGATAGTACTACCTGATGTTTTGTAAATTTAATCATAAATTTGATCATAGTAATGATCAGTAATTATATGTAGGGGAGAGATTAGATTTCTCATTAAATTTACAACATAAGAGTGTTTTTCTTTTTAATTCACTTTTAGATTCATTAATTTTCTCTGGACAACTCATATTTAAAATGTGCTATGTCAGATTTTAATTTAGACTAACCTAAAAATAACCTTCAATAATACTTTTTGCTTCTAATTTGGCCATCAGTTTTTTCACTCTAAGATAAGTTATGTTGAATGTATTTTTTGTGACATACTGAAATCTCCTTAACGATCTCATGTGAAAATATGAGTAATAAATTGATGCTTCCAATTTAAACACTGTCTTTAATGTGGTGAATTCATTCAGTTGGTTTTGATTAACAAATTATGTCTTCTATTTTATCATTAGTCACCGGCCTCATAAATATCAGCACATTCTCTCTTATTTAGTTCATGAACAAGCAAGCACCCTGTGTTAGTCCGGGTAGCCTAGAGAAACAAATCCATGGACACACATATGTGTCTAAGAAAGAGATTTATATACAAGAGAAATTGAACATTGAGAAAACATCCCAACCCAGTCCAGCCCAAGGCCATAAGTCTGATATTAGCCCATATGTCCAATACCAATCTAAAAAGTCCTCTTCAAACTCACAAAACACATGCAATGAAGCCAAATGCAGGATAATCACTAGTCAGTGGGTAGAAAGTCTTTGGGTCCAGTGGCGTTGTAAGCATCTCAGTGCTGGCAGGGGTCTCTCTGTGGCTTCTCCGGCTTCTGAGATCTGGTTGCATCCATGTGGCTTGTCTTCTGCAATGTCCCCCATGAAGTGGCACTGAGAGAGAGGTGTCTTCCGCCTCCAAGGATGAAGTACCAGATTTCCCAGAATTCTCAGAAGAAGAAGGCCATGCCCACAGAAGTCTCATTGGCTATCTCCAGGTTGACAGACTAAACTCCATCCCTACACTCTTAATCCTTAAATTGATATCAGATTAGGTGACCACAGACCACCCCTTGTCAATTTAACACATTCACATAACTCTTTAGCCATATATAATTTTCCAACAATAATAAAATCACATCTGTACCTAATAGGATAAAACTAAAAAGCATACAATTCAATATGCACCACATTCATTTAAACATAACATTCTATAAATGAACAAAACAACAGATCTCCCATGCCTAACAATTGCACTTAAGTAACACCCATACCTTAATCCTATAATCCTATGGATATATATTCACTCAATTTATCAGACCAGGTGAATACTCCTTGTTTTAAAGTGCCAGAGGAACAAGTAAAATCACACCAGTATCTGAAACAATCGGACAGTTAGGTCAAGTTGAACTACAGCTTGCGGTAGGTTGGCTGATCTTTCCTCTCTCTGCTGTTTTGATTACCATACAAATAAGAAGATATGTCTTTTTCTTCCTCTTCACCTTTGAGAAACTCGCCTTGGGGGCAAGCCACAGCAGGGAGCAAAATTGTAGGCAATGGAGCATGCCATCTGGTAGGAATATGCTGGAAAACCTTCAGCTTTCTCATTTCAACAAAAGTAAAAGTAAAAGTCTATTAATTCAGCTTCTTGCTTGGCTGAGAAATAAATTCCACAAGTCTCAAATTGCATCTGGTTTACTACATGTCTGGCTCTAATATGTACAATGAAAGCCAGACAATTTGGATGAAAATATTGTTCCTGAGTTTTTAGCAATAGGAGGGGAAAATAGTGCTGTTTGTTATTTTACATTCATAGTCTCTCCCTTTTGCGGCTCCAAGGCTTGATCTGGCATGTACAGTCTGCCTGTTTGGGCTGTCCCGTGATGACACAGGGACTTCAATATATTTTTCTGCAGACTAAGTGTGCTGATGAGAAAGACGGTTCCTTGAATCGGCCCACCTGTTTGTGGGGCCCGATGCTGAACTCTCCAGGAGAACGATGCTGAAGTCTCCGGGAGACTCCCAATGCTGAAATCGTTGCCTTACACTGGCAACAATTTTTAATCTTCTGCATTAGGGGCATGGCTGCTTTGATAGTTACCAAGGCACTCACTGATCGTACAGTTAGAACTGGGCTTCTTTTTTCAGGACCTCTACAAATACATCAGAGGGATGTGTTTCAGAATTTTCCTTAGAAGTGAGAATGGTAAAACTTAGGCTGACAGATTTTTAACGTATCCTCAGAAACCAAACACTAGAAAAGGATACCCTCTTCGGTAAAGTGGAAGAAAAGGCAGTGGGAAAGGGAATGAATGAATGAATGAATGACACGTGTTCATGCAATGGCCACAACAGACTCACATAGCCCAATGATTATAGAGAAACAGGATCGGTTACTTCATTTCTTTATACATAAGGTCACTGTGACTCTGAGCCAATGTGACAGAATCTATTAATACAGGTGATATGTTATGCTGACATATGTTTTGTGTTCTTTATATTACCTCATGCTAGGTGAAATGTATCTGAAACATGTTATGACTCTTCTGTTGATAGAACCAGGCCTTTGTTTTCAAGGTCAAAAGATGCCTGCCCCAGTTTAAGGCTTTAGATGCGTATGTACACCCAAACGGAGGAGGGCTATTTCATCACACCACCTAGATCGATCCTTTTCACCAGTTCTAGGAACATTATTTTGTGAAAGCCCTTTACCAACACATGCCCTCTTATAAGCCATTTCCAAAGAGATGTGATCAATGGCCAGATTCCTCACATATTTGATTTTAACTGCAGGGGCTCCTAGGGATGTGTTTAGGAGACGTTGTCCATTAACATGGCCCATCCGGTCATCATTCCTCATGTGATGTATTACAATTCTGTACTCTATACTTGCCACTATGCACCTATTTTGGAGAGAGATCTCTGCTATCAGATGAAGGTAAGGGTAAGTCCGGAATTAGTAGAGGGTGGAAATCAAATCATACCTTCTGTTTCCTTGGGGGCATCTTTAAGATGATTTAAGACAAGATCCTTCATTTTCTTGGGGATATGGTCCCCTAAAAGACAAAAAAATACATTCATCAAAGTCATTACTGACACAGAACCATTGGAAGAACATACCCAAGATGTCTGCTTGACATGACAGGCATCCAAGACCAGATGCACCAGAGACTGAGGTACAGAGAGTCAGAGAATCAGTGCCAAGACCATGGGGGCCTTCTCATCGGGTCTAAGCCACAAAGAAGATCAATACAATATCATTTCTTACCCTTAAAGATATGGAAAGAAAACTACACAATTCAAGCTCATAATCAGACAATATCTTATTAGTTTCTAGTCCAACAGTACTTATTATTTATGGTTTTGAAGGGAAAAATGAAATAGTGCATATGACTGTATTATGTGCCATTTATTAAGAACTTTCATAAATTACAATATCTCAACAGTGTTCACATGCCAAGAGAAACAAAATAATTCATTCATTAAATTAAGATTTAGTAAAGTTTCTAAAAAGATTTGGAAAATTGTTTCTGATCTCTGTAAGAATTAACCTAAAGCTGATCAGAACCAAAGACAGAAAAAATCTTTCTGGTGGTGGTGAACATTGTTGAATAGTCCATAAATTTCTAAAAGGACAAACAAATCTCTCTTGGAAGAAGGACATCCAGAATATCCCTTAGAAGTGAGGGTGACATCCATCCAGATACCATCATCATTCTCTGAAGAGATAGAAAAAATAATCATCAACTTTATGTGGAAGGAAAACCATCCCTGAGTGAGCAAGCACTTGCAAAGCACAAAGTAGGAAGCCTCTCACTTCCCAAAACCCACTACACAGCATGGTAGTCAAATCAGGACAGTATTGTCAGATAGACCAACAGATTGGAATTGAGAACCTGTAAAGTAAACCCATTGAACTGTAGGTAGCTGATCTTTGACTACAGACCAAAGCACAGAAAATGGGAAAGTGATGGTTTCTTTGACAGATGGTACTGGTGACACTGAGTATCTCTGCAGAAGACAAAATGGGATCCTTACCTCACACCATATACAAAAACAAATATATCGAAAACAAATGGATAAAATATATCAATGTAAACCCTATACATATAAATATGATCAATGAAAACACGGAGGAGAAAATCGGGGCCCCTAGTTCCTGGCATAAACACACTGTCTAACAAAACGAAGTAAAGAAAAGACACACTAGATGACTGAGAAGTCCTCAACTTTAAAAGACTTCACCAAAATGGTAGAAAGAATCTACAGACAGGGAAACAAGATTGACCATAAATATCAGACAGGGGATTCATCTCTAACATTATATAAAACTTCAATGACTAAGAAAGAGACAAATAATGCAATTATTTTTTAAAACAACCAGAAAATATACATAGATACTTCAACAAAGAAGACATCCATGCAGACAATAAACACATGAAGGGATGTCTGCAGTCAATAGCTTTTGAAGAGATGTAAATCAAATCATCAATGAGATGTAATGTCAACCAGTATAAATATCAACTTTCCATCAAAAAGCACTGCTAGCGGTGGTACAAAGAGACTACAACCAACCTCCAGACACTGCCGATGGGTCTGGGAAATGGTGCAATCCCTGTGAGAAACTTAATGACTTTTTCTCCAGGCCAAGGTGTTAGTGAGTTGACATTTCACATTGTTAAAGAGAATGACCCTTTTAAAAAGAGCATGGACTCCTCTTCCGAAATGGTAAATTTTACCAATTGGGTTTGTTTTCATCTGTCTTTCCCAGATTTTGTGTTCCATGAATCACAGTATGTCAAAATGGCAGTTTCAGGATCCTGCAGGAACTCAAACTCTGATCCTGTCAAATGTTCTTCACGTGCTAGGAACAACAACAAAAGCATCGAGCAGCATGCTTGGTGTTGTAGGGCTGAGTAAGGTCTGCCCAGGGAATTTCCTTAGGGCAGTCCTTGCTACTCTTGACAAATGGCCAAGTGCACTGTCATTAGACACACATTTCCTCAGTGCAACGTTCCTTTTGGCTCAACAGTAGAGTTGTAATTTTTCTTAACACTTCTTCACAATAAACCGCTGTGATTACACAGTGTATCAAGATTTGCACACACACACACACACACACACACACACACACACACACTCTTCTCATAACCTGATTCCTCTGCGTTGAATTGAACTGGCCCAGCAGATTCCCTCTGAAGCCACTGTTGCAATTGGGCTTTTCCTTTCAAGTCTCCAAAGAGACCAAGATGAGAGTATCACTGAGTCAGTCACTGACTGATGCAGCCATGTTTAAACACATTTTACTTGGAATAAGCTTGTGCATGTGAAAATTGGTATCTTAATAATAAAATAGTTTGTCTGGTGTTCATGTACATTTCTACCTCTAGATCAGTTCTTTCACCCCCTCAGGATCCTGGAATTATCTGATAGGGCTGCAAAAGCAGCTACCGACATATCATCCCAGGTGATAGCCTATAAAACAAAAGGTTTTAATTGCTAAGAGCTACTGAATAATTATTTCCTCAAAAGTGGATGGTAGGCCAAATAAGTTTGAGAACCTATGCTTTAAACCACATGGCTCCACTCTTCCATTATCAAAATCCCAGCCCAGTCTACGTAAGACTTCTCTACTTGCGACTGCTAAACTGCCCTCTCCATATTCATTCTGGCTAACCTGCCATCCTCCCTCCATGCCCCAAAGAAGTGTGATGCTTCCCAAATCCTGTCAGCTCACTCAAACCCTCCCAAGTCTTCTCCTTGCTCATTGAGAAAGTCAAATGGACTTTCTGTAGAATATAGCACTCTATATTATTTGATGCTAGCTTATCTCTATGATTTTATTTTTTATTGCCCTCCTGTCACATTCAATTCAGTCAGAAAAGCCCTCTCTTTATCCCTCAGACTCTCCATGCTCATTATGCACTGAACAATGTTCACTTCCTGGTTTGTCTGTGGGTTTGTCTTTCCTGTTATTCTTGGTGGTTTGCTTGCTTCTCTCTTTCCTTCCCGGAAGGACTGTCCCTGGATGACGGCTGATCCTTCACAGTTCAGTGTATCCAGCTGTCCATTGGTGGAGTGCTTCTCAGGCTACCATTTTATTCCCTACTCTCATTGACTATCAAATCAGATTCCCTGGAAGAAGTAATCACATTGTAAGTTGTTATTACTATTAATTAGTTTATTTTCTATGTTCCAGACTGTGCTGTAAACTATCTGCCAGGAAAAAAAAATTACTCCTAGTTGAAAGTAGAGTAAGTAGAGCAATTCTGGTCACATCTCAAGTTCTCAATAATTATTTGTTGAAATAATGGATGACCAAATTAATATGGTAACCATTGAATATACAACGCAACAAAATACCAAATAGACACGTTCCTCATTTTCTAGCCCTATTGGCTTCTTCAAGTAAGCATACAATGTTAATCCCAAGGTCAGCTGTTCAAATCTAGTAGTCACACCTCAGTGCTAAATAAGGCTATTTGCTCCAAATAAGATTTATAGTCTTTGACCCTGTTGAAGGTCACTATGAGTCAAATCAACTATGGGTTTTTGTTTTTTCTTTTAATTTTCAATAACCAACGCAAAGTAAGACTTAGGGGAACAAAGTTAGCTCCCCACTACTTGTTTGGGGAGTGAAAGAAGATCAATTAGTGTAAAGTAATGTGTGGAGATGTGGGAGTAGAAAACCAGAGGAGGACATGCTCAGCTTGCACCTTCAGCACAGACCAAACTGAGAGAACTGAAGGCAAATCCAAACCTTGAGTTGCAACTTTGAATCATACTAAGGGGCATACAGGATGCATTGGAAAAATTAAAAAAGGATGGAAGCAATACCTAGTCACTGTACCAAAAGATTTTGTCAACATTTATGCATTTCAATGATCACATATGGCTTATTAACTAGTAGAGAATCAAACCGCCACTTGTCGGTCAGATTTTCAGACTATGGTGGCTGTAAATTGCTGTGTTGCTGAAAGTCATGTCACTGATATTTGAAATCCCAGAAGAGTCCCCCAAAGTAAATAGGTTTCAGCAGAGCTTCCGGAGTAAGAACAGATTACCAATATTTAGCAGGCTATTCTTTTCAGAGGAATTAGCCCCGAAAACCTTATGAATCACAGTGAAACACCGTCAGATACTGAAAACATCACTATTGTCAGCAACAGTGGCAGAAAATGACATCATTAGGTGAGACGGCTCTCAATATATGACACAAGAAGCGCTGACTTCTCAAAGTAGTGTCAGACCGAATGAAATAGATGGAGAAAGGTCTTCTTCATTCCGCATTTGCTCATGGGGTACAACTCAACACGAGAAGAGCTGCGCATATCTGTTAATAATTGCAATTTGGGATGTAATAAGTATGAATGTAGGAAAATGTCAAAAAAAAGGAAACAGACCGCATGAAGATCAGTGTCCTGGGAATGTGACAGCCAACTTGGACTGATATTGGCCATTTGGATTAAGTAACCACATGTTTTGTGTTAGGCTAGGTTCGCTAGAGAAACAAATCTCATGACACTCATCTAAGTACAAGAAAAAAAACTTACTTTCGAGAATAAATCTTATTTCAATTAGGGATCCTAACTAGTCCGCCTCAAGTTCATAAGTCCAATGCAAGCTGAAGCCCTCCTTAGACTCACGTCGCTGGAGGGTGATGATGCAGGAAGCTGGAGCAGGCTGCGGAAAGAAGACTGGCCAGTGCGTGCAGAATCATGTGGGTTCAGGATTGGTGGAAACACAGCAGGGCACTGACCATGATCAGGGGTAGGTGGCTCAAACTGCATCAACCCAGGGGCAGGCAGAATCCCAGCAAACAGGAAAGCTAAGGGGCAGAGAGAGAGGGAGGTTTCCAGTTCCATCCTTATAAGAAGGTCATACTCCCAGGGAAGGAATAATTAGGCTGTGACCTGATTAACAGGATGGAGTCCACCTCTACACTTTCATACATATTCAAGCTGACATAAAATAATGTGACTTCCACAGGTTTGCTATGCCGGGAATCACAAAGATTAGAGCCATAGTGTCACATTCATCATCGAAAAGAACATTTCAAGATATCGCTTGAAGTACAGTGCTGTTTGTAATAGGAAAAGAAAAACAAGTTAATACAAATATTATTCAAATGTATGTACTTACTACTAAAAAGTTATGAAGATAATGAAAATCTGTACCAATTTCTCAATCGGGACTTGATAACACATAGAATCAACTTTCACTGATAATTCTTGGCATTTGGAATATGAATTAGGGAACTACAAAGAAGGAATAGTACCTGGAAAATATGATTTTGGTGTGAAACATAAAGCTGGAGATATCAGTAGGATTTTCTACAACCAATGAATTCTTCCTTGCAAATGTCTTTTTTCAACAAACAGTGACTATGTATATGGAAATTGCCAGATGGCATGCACAGCTGACTAAGTCTGGAGGAAGAGATGAGTTCAACATTGACTGTGGAACAGACCACTAATTGTTCCCATACAGCACTGGGGCACTAGCGGTTACATACTGGGATGAGATCTGCATGGTCAGCAGTTTGAAACCAGCAGCAGATCCAAGAAAGAAAGACTGGGCTTTCTACTCCCACAGAGTAGTACAGTCCTGGAAACCCACAAGGGTCTTTATGAGTGAACATTGATTAGATGGCTATGTGGTATTTTTGTTTGTTTTGTTTATGTAAGTTGAGATTGAAGTTGAAGACAAAATTTAAAATGCATATGAGCCAAATTAACAGATATAGGATATTGCACTTGAAGTTTTGAGAACATCACAAGAACAGATTTGACATATTAAACCTGATGAAAGATCTGAGGAGATTTGCGATAGATCAAGAACATTATACAAAACAAGTAAGAAAGAGAATGCACTCATTATACCAAAATGAACTTTCAACATTCAGGATAATCCAAGAAGCTGGACTGTATGAAGAAGAACACAGCCTCTGGATAGGGGAAAGATTTATTAACAACCTTTGATATGCAATTGGCACACCCTTACTTGTTGATAAACAAGATGCCTTGACTCATTTGCTAACGCAGATCAAGGATAGCAGCCTTTAATATGGATTGCAATAATATGAAATCCCAAATTTTCATTGTTGTACCAGTTGATAACACCATGATAAACAGAAAATATGATTGAAGTGCTCAAGGAGTCCATCTTGTTTGAGCTCACAGTCAATTCTCTTGAAAGAAGCAATCAAATTTTAAAAAATGCACCGGACAAAAGATATTTTATAATGTTGAAGATCACGTGCATAAATTAATTAATAAGGGTTGCCTGACCCAAGGCATAATACTCTTTCTTTCTTTCTTTCTTTCCTTCTTTCTTTCTTTTCCACTGTGCAACCCACTTCAGTGCCTGAAGCCACGGGGTAAAGCCAGGCAATGGTTTAGGGTTACAGTTTGCTTTGGCATGGGACACTATGAAAGTCCCATGGGATCAGACCTGCCATCAATCCAAACCCATGCATGGCATAATACTTTCAATTGCTTCATGTGCATGTGAAATCTGGACAACGAATAAAGAAGACTGAAGTGTAATTGATGCAACTGAATTATGATGAAAAATATTGAGAGTGTCATGGATTTCCAGAAGAACAACACATATGTCTTGGGAGAAATACAGTAAGAATGGTCCTTAGAAGCAAGCACGGTAAGACCTGTCTCACATCATTTTGACAAGCTATCAGGAGAGTGCTATCCATGGAAAAGATATGCTTGGTAAAGTAGAAAGGCAGGAACAAAGGAAGCAGCCTTTGCATGGGATGGATAGACATGGTGGCTGCAACAATGGGCTCAAAGAGAACAATTGTGATTAAGGCGCAGGACCAGTCTTTCATTCTGTGGTACAGAGAGTCAATGTGCAACCATCTTGAAGGAACATCCCAATAACAAATACATTTTCCCTAATGAATCGTGAATAATTTATGCCTTAAAATTAAGGACAATTTCTTTGCCTTCTGATTTTTTTTAGTAATATACGTACCTAAGATAGTGTGCTTTATGTGTTAACTTGAACAGACTACAGCAACCAGTTATTCAATCAACTGCAGATACAGATTTTGCCCTGTTGGCATTTTTCTACAATTAATTGATTTGCAATACAGGAGATTAGCTATGTAGTCAATCTGTCGAAAGTCCTTAAGAACAAAACTAAAATTATGTGTGGTGAAGACGACAATTTACCTCCCAATTGCAGAACTAAATCCTCCACGTTTCTAGATTGTCTCTCCTGATTTAGGGAGGTTAGACTTCCCTGAACCGTCTGCAAAGCCACGGAACTAGTACCTTGCAATAAATATTCCCTGTTATGTTTCTTTATATAGAGAGTCAGGCTAGATAAAGAGATAGAGACACACACAAACACAAACGTGATAGTGCATTCAATTTTTACTGACCTTTGCTGAGTGTATATGTAGTAATTTCCCATTTATTTAGATGCGATATTTATATATAGGATGATTATTCTAACAATTCATTTTATGGATTTTTTTAGAGTATCTGCCAGTGACAAATTGGGGGGAAAAACAAATGAAAGCAACCACAAGCTGGTCGTCTATCAAATAAAGTTAGAGAAGTGGCTGTCGAACAAGGTAGATGTGAAGATCAGGAGAGACACGCAAAGTCCTGTGCCAGTGAAACTATGTGGGTTAAACTATTTTCATATTTATCTAGTGAGCCATTTGTCAAACTTGAGAATGTAGATCCCTTTTAAATCAGAGCACATAACGTTCCCATTACCTTAGCAGATTCCTAGGTACATTTCAATAACCTGATGGTATGTGCCTTGGAGTTGATTGCAGCCGTGACCTTATCTACAAGGGTCAGTGCCAAGATATGGTTCCTCGGGTTCCAGTTAATACACGCAAGTCTTTTTTGCATGGGGGACAGATTTAAGCATGGCTCTGTCATCAGTGGGTGGCGACAAACACGTCTCTCGGGCCAACACTCGTCTTAGTGTCTGTATGCTACCTTCAGGGGGAAAAAAAGTCCAACAAAAACTATTTGCTAGACTAGTTGAAATCAAGACAGAGTGTCCATCTCAAGGTTTAAGGCAGTTTTATTTTTTTGTTTGTTTATTAACAGTTTGTCTTTTTTCTCAAACGATTGAATAGTAAATATTTTTGGCCTTGTGGGAGTCATTCTATGTGTTACAGATACTCAGATATGTTTGTGTAGTTTAAAAGGAACCATAATCACAGAACTCTGTGCTATGAGTTCGAATGAACTCTTGGGAGTGGGTTTGGCCCATTATGAGTAAGCAATGAGTAGATCCACAGATAAAAGGAACTAAATGCTTCCATTAGACTTCATGACTCGGCATCACTAATAACAAATCATTCTGGGTGATCTATTTTGAAAGTGTATTATTTGTCAGTGTCTTAGACTGGGTTCTCTAGAGTAGCAACACCAATGACACGTATGTATAGAGACAGTGAAATAAATGTATATTATGAAAATGGCCCCACTCAGTTGTAGAAGGGGATAAATCCAGTCCCCGTCTAGGCAGGTTCTAAGCATGTGAGTATGATGCTAAGCTAGCTACTTCTGAGTGGTATGAATTCAGGGGCAGAGGAACCCAAGATTGGCAGGAATACCACACACTGGGGGCTGCAGAGGTGGATAAAGCCATGTTTACAAGGTCAGGCCACATAATAAGAGGTGAATTGGTAGGCAACATGGCAGGCCTTAGGCTGGAATTCAAAGACCTACAGGTTGATGACCCAGATACAGGCTCCATACTTAACAAAAAGCAAGCAAGATTTATTCACAGGGTCTTCTTATATAGGAATTAGCCACGCCACTGCGGAAACGTCCTTGCAATGACATCCGGACTTTGAACTCAGGAAGGGGTTGCGCTATAGCCAAGTCTTGACTGCTTAGAGCGTGACCCATTAGGAGTTCATTACATTGCATTACATAACAGTTTCCAGGATTAAAAGGCCTCAGCTACCAAGCCATGGGGACTCTATTCCCAGCCAAGTTGACATGTGCATAATTGTAGGAGTCCTGGTGGCATATTGTTTATGAGTTGGGCTGATAACTATGAGGTTAGTAGTTCAAAACCACCAGTCACTCCATGGACAAACAATGAGGTTTTCTTTCCCTGTAATGAGTTGCAGTCTCAGAAACTCAAAGGGGCAACTCTAACTCGTCCTGTAGGGTTTCCATGAGTCAGAATTGATTCGATGACAGGGAGTTTGGGTTTTGTTTTTCATTACAGTTATACTTTTTTGTTTTTCTAATCTAGACTTCTAACCGAGGTCATTGGACTGTATTTTCTATCTATTTTCCCATCATTGTAAAATAACTATTGAATTTGGGAGGGAAAAAAGCTATAATTTTTTTAAAAAAGCTATAAGTTAACTCTGTGTTGCATGCTGCTTTTTTCCCCCACTGTGTGAATATATCTATTTTTAAATTATTTGATTATTATTCTTTTTCATACCTCTGTTTTTGCAAGAGTTAACACCACTGTAACAGCCAAGACTCTTTCTCTCTCCATGACGAGAAGAGCTAGGAGACGGCAGACACACAGAAAGGAACCTTCAAGGAAGCCCTGGGAAGGAACACCAATGCCTGATGGTGTGACCCGATCCAGGTTTCGTGAAGCCCTTCAAAGGCTGGGTGCTCCTCAATTTCCTAGAGAAGACTGGACAGGTGGTTGAGAGACTGTCTGCCTCACTGTGCCATTCTTGCCTTGCGAGTGGAGGCTCAGTCTGAGGAAAACGTAAGTGGAGTAGGGCGATCCATTAAACCCTCTGGATACGTGGCCTCTATCTGTGACTGCTGATGGAAGGAGATGTGACAGGGGCACAGGCGGAGCAGGAGACACAAGCACTGCATCCTGGGGAGAAGACTGAGAGCACTTTGCTGACAGGTGGCACTCCATTAGAGAACCATTACACTGGGCAACCCCAACTGTACCCATGCTGCAAACTTGAAGGTGAAGGAGCACAGGCATGCCTCTCCGCCTTGCCTTGCCCTGCCCTGCTTTTCCCAGCTTTAGTTGGTAGTCTCTAGACTTCTAGAAGTGACCATAGTGTCTTCTGCACTGTTTTTCATGAGCTGAGCTGACTTCTCAGGGACTGCCACTTCTTGCCAGGGTGGAGGTGTCAAGACACCACTGGCTCTGGAGGGTTTGTTTGAGGGAGGAGGGTGTCCTGGGACCTTCACGGACCCTGTTAGTGGAAGGAAAAGCCGCTGTCCTCGGCAGTATGGAGGACAGAGCTGGCAGAGGATTTTCAGAGAGTGAAGGAGTACTGGTGCTATACTGCCTTACATGTTGGCCTGCGAACCTCAAGGTCAGTCGTTTGAAAGCACCATCTGCTCTGCTCTTTAGTAGAAAGATGAAGCTTTCTACTCTGGCAAGGAGTCACCAAATCCCTTGGTGAGAAGCAAAATCAAACCTGTGGCCATTAAGTCCATTCTAACTCAGAGAGACCTTAGAGGACAGCGTAGAATTGACCTTGTGAGTTGCCCAGGCAGCAAATCTTTAAGGGAGTAGAAAACCTCATATTTCACTCACCAAGACTCCTCCCTGAGCAAAGGGTTAGTGTTTTCTGTGCTATGGGAAAGACCCTCCCTTCTTCCCTGATCCTTACCATGGAAGCAAACATGGGCTCAGCATATCGGTGCCCCTTTTTCATGGCTCACACCTGTCCTCTCAGACCCGGGAGCTCTTGCCTGTAATTCTTCCTGGTCCTTCAGCCCTTGCCATCTAAGAATGCCTGGGCAGACATCACAGACTGCTCCTGTTGTCTGTCCAACAGCCATAGTGAGATAGTTTGGGTTGGTTTTTGAGTATGTTTAAAAATTCAACCTAATTTCTGTTTTTCTTCTAGAGAGTACTAAATAGAGCAGAATGTCACATGAACCTGCTCAATTGTAGTACTGGTTGTAGCAGTGTAGTGCCTTCATGGGGATATTATTTTGACTTATTTCAACAAGAATGACTAAGAAGTGGTTCATTAATTTTGAACCAAAGCATTTTATTTTAGGAGGAGAGGAAGAAACTCAGAGAGCAAAAATGTATTACTTAAAGATGCAATGTCTACTCTTCTCATTTTTAAACCGCACATATTATTAAGTGAAAGTCATTTATGATTTTTTAAAATAAATTTTTAAAAACTACACGAAGCTTCTTCAAATCCACTCGTCAATACATTGACTGATTGCTGGCCACTCCATGTGTGTCAGAGTAGGTTGTGCACCATAGACTTTTCCCTAATTAACTTTTCAGAAGCAGATTGCAAACTTTTGTTTGCTTTCTTATTTAGATAATCCAGAAAAGCAAAAGGAAGATCCTAACTGTCACTTTGACAAGGTTTATTTCAAGCTGGAGAAGCCCTGTTGGCATGGTGGGTTCTGTTTCGACTGCTAACCACAAGGTCAGTAGCTTATAACTGCCAGTCACTTAGAGGGAGAAAAATGAGTCTTTCTATTTCCTGTAAGGAAGGTTTTCTATTTCCTGTAAGGAACCCCAAAGGAGCAGTTTGATCCTGTCTTTTCGGGTCACACTGAGTCAGAATTCACTGGATGGCAGTAAATAGGTATATTAACATGGGAGCAACAGGGTTACATGTGAACTGTCAGCTATGAAAGACTAACTCATAATGAGGTAGATACTGCCACCATCACCACAACATACCATGTCAATAGAATCCTATTCAGCAACTCTGGGTTTACAATAGATACATTATTGCTTGGATAAAGCCTATAACAATGAGTGTAATTTATGAGTATACATGTTTATATGTATGAATGGATCAAGAATCCAGGGGAGTAGACTGTTATGGTGCAAATTTCCCAAACTGTGAGTCCACACACCGCAGCTGAAATTTTAGCTCTGAGATTGCTTGAGCAATTCCTTAGCATCTCTTGTAAAGAGAAGTGACATAGGCACGAAGTATACACAGCTTTCGGTAAACGGGACTAAGTAAATTACAGAAAGAATACCTCACTTTAACATACTGCTAACATCAAATAAACCCAGTGCCACTGAGTCGATTCTGACTCACAGTAATCCTCTAGAACAGAGAAGACCATGCCCCTTTTCGCATCCTGAGGCCTTATATCCATCCCTACAGGAGCAGAAAGGCTCCTTGTGCTCCCGCAGAGTGGCTATAGGTTTAGGACTGTCGACCTCCCTTTGAACAGCCCAACAGGGAACACCCCCACCCCTCCATAGGGCTCCTCCGTTTCACAGTGGTGACATCTTATAAGCCAGAGGAAACACAGAAAGAGGCACGGAGACAGAGAGAGCCACACTAAGAAGGAGGGATGACGGAAGTGTTGCATCTATGAGCCAAAGATCAGGAAGAATCGCAGGCTGCCTTCAGAAGCTAGGAAAGATGTATACCACAGGGCCTCCCACAAAATCACCCTCAGAAAGAAATCAACATGGCCGCAACCCTAATTCAGGATTTCTTGCCTCCCAAACAGTGATATAATAAATCTTTTGCTCTTGAGTGAGATTCAATTTTTGGTTTTTGTTCAGGCAAGGCAACGCTGGAAACTAACACCATCTATCTCTATCAGGAATTCCAGTTCAAGTTTTGAAAATGGTCTGTCTAAATTACCCAGTACTGCTACAGGGTAGAAAGCTAACATGCTCCTTGGAAGTAAGGAGGGTGAGCCTTTGTCTCACACTCTTTGGACTTATTATCAGGATGCGTCACTCCCTGGAGAAGACAGAGAGGAAACCCCTCAGTGCGATGGATAGAAAAATGGAGATGACAGTGACGTGCCGCATAGCACTGGGTCACTAGCATCCAGAACCAACTCACTGACACGTATATGGTAGTGTGATTTAATGACATGAGAAGTTGGAGGGTGTACATTTGTGGATTGAGGCTAGCTTTGACATTTTGCCCTATCACATTTGGGAATGCTTTCAAATTCACAATCGTAAAGTTTCTGGAAAAGAGCTATGCTGTAAGCATTGAGTTGTGATGCATTAGCAGAGACCAGGGTCGCCGCTTGCCTTGGGTTGACTTCTTCAACTCTGGAGAATCCTATGTGTGTCTGAGTATGACTATGCTCCATAGGGTTCTCTAGGACTGATATTTTAAACACAGACCATCAATCCTTCTTTCAAAATGTTCCTGAGTGGATTGAATGAGCAAATTTTTGTCAGAGGCAGGCATCTTTAACTGCTGAAAGATCCAGCTACTGACACAGAATGAAAGAGGTCAGCAAGTAAATGTTACAGAAAGAAAACTGGGCTCAGACCAAGACTTAGAGGACTAAATTTGTAGATTTCCAGCATCAGCACACAAATCCTAGTCTTACCTAATTCCCCCCTAAGAACCATGTATAATTATAAAACTATGAAGATTTGAATACTTGGCATGCTTAGGATTTTGCAGTGAATGGCAAAAGAAAGGTTATCTGGATTTGCATGGCATAGAATAATAAGCACCACAGCCCATGCGTTGCTACAAATCCAATGACGTGCTAGAAACTTGCCTTCATTTAAAAGCTAAATGAGAATATTCAAAGTTTGTACCAAGGATATCTTCTGAGGGGGGAAAAAAGTATGTTGAGGGAAGAAATCTTGAAATGTCTGCATCATCACCATATGATTAGCACCCCAGTCTATATTTATTTAATCTGTAGAAATTCTTAAGATGCAACACCATGATGAATAATACTACTAATGGAGTTATAAATTGAAACTAATTGGTTTATGTGATTGTTATTAAGTCCAATTTAAGTTAGTTAATGAAATTTTGTTTGGCAAGTGTGTAGAGTTGATCTTTTCAGATGAAATTTTCACTTTGGGAGCAAGGTGCTATGTAACCCAATTAAACTCATGAGTCTAAATAAACTTCAGGTGATGCTGTTTCCCTGCACCCTTTGGTACAGGGGTTAATTTTAGAGTAAATATAGCAAGACCATTTAGAATACTCCTAATCTAGTTCTGCTGCCCTCTAAAATATTTTCAAACCCAGTTTTCATTTTGAGTAGCTTCTGTATAAGATATAAAGACATTTATATCAGTGTAACAGTTGAGTGGAATCAAAATTTATACCACAGTGACCTAAATGTCCTCCAAAGTCACTTAATGAAGAAATAGATTGCCTTTCAAGCAAGCTCCATTCGGCAGAAATGCCAGAAAGCCTGGTTAAGTATAAAAAAAATACAACTTAGGTATCTTTCTGCATTGTGATTCTTCAAATATAATTTTTCTTAATTGGCCTCCAAAGCATCACTTCCTTGAAATCAATATTCACATATATGGATCTAATTTGGTAGTATGTTTAACCTATGCCTAATGAAATCCTCTCAAGTCTGCCATTTGATAAATAATATTTCAACAAAGACTAAAGGCACAGCTACTCATATTCCACAAATGCATATATCATATATATAGTATATGATAAAGGGAAATTGAGACTATATGGAATGTTAGTCTACCTTACTTCCTACCTCTTGCCATTTCAGGCTTGGATCCCCATGTTCGGGCTCTTTAACGCAAGCATTTAGAAAGAAATGTAAATGACAAATGAATGCCCTGCCATTTCTTAATTAGCTTCTGGACAAGATCCTTTGCAAACTAACTCTCTCAGGAAACATTCAAATAACAGTATTTGGGATGCACAGGATGTTATTGATGAGAAGTCTGATTTAAATGAGATTGTGCATGTGGGTCGCCTGCAAATTTCATTTGGATTGGTGGATTTGTCAATATGAAATTCATCACTTACAGTCAAAGTGACCAAATAAGATTAAGGGCTGCCTATGATCAGTGACAATGCTTTCCCTAATGTATGATCTGTATCCACCACTTGAAGAGTTAATGACTTAATTCTCAGACATCCAAAGCAGAACTTGAAACCACTCCAATGGTCTCAATGAAAGTACCCTTCTTTCTTTCCTCCCTCCCTCCCTCCTTCCTTCCCAGGCTCTTCCTTCTTCGCACCCTCCCTCCCTTATTCATTTCTTCCCTCTCTTACTCCCCCCTCTCTTTATCTCTTTCTCTCTTTTAAAAGAAAGATTCCATTCTTGGACCACTTAAGTCGCATTTTACAATATTTTAGCACAATATTTATCACATAAATATTTCAGAGACACTAAAAACATAGAGATGTACTACAAATAAGGGTCATGCTTACTTATCAACTTTGTTAAGAGCACATTGTGACCTGCAGAGTAGGTGGGAAATAAACCAAGCTTCTGGATTCCAAGATCAATCATAAAAGAAGGACAAATACAATTGATCACTTTTACTCAGCATACATATTTTGCCCTTATAGGCTTTCCCATATTTATACTCCTTTAATGTTTCCTGTAATCTTTGGTTCTACATAATATCCTTCCCTTTTAAATATACAGTAGAATCCCAGACCTCAATGCCAATCCTCTCTAGAAAGAGCATTGAAATGCGATGCAGTCGACTTGTGAATCAATTGTTCCCATAGGAACTACATGTAAATGGATTAATTCATTCTCAACCACCAAATTTTTACCCTAACCTTGTCGTTTTATACAAAACATTACAATTAAATTTCAAAGTAAATAAGTTCAGAGTTAAATAATATAATTTAAATAAACACAAAATTTAAAAAGTTTTTAACAACTACAGTATGGCCCATACCTTGAGATTGATGAGGATCTGGATCTGTGGACACTGATGTGGAGAGGTGGGATAGAGAGAGAGTCGTTGTTTGGAAGGGGAATCCCCTTCCATCAAATCAGCTTTTCAGAAATTTTTTACCGTTCTCGGCCTTTTTTCACTAGGAGCTGGCTGGCTTTCTCTCTAAAAAATTCTGTCTATTGTGGTCTGCTCTTGCCTTTTCCTTAACTGTTTTCCAAAAGGGTTTACTAAGTTGTCGTCAACAATATTGATAACACAGTAACCAGTTCCTTATCATGATGATTCTTTTCAAATAACTCTTGCTTAGGACCCGTTTTTTATCTAAAAGCAGTACAAAAAGCCACAACCTAAGAAAATGATAGCAAACCTCTTGGAACACAGCTGCAAAAGATTTAAACAACGCGCACTAGAAAGCCAACTAACACTGAGTGACCACACCGGGAGCTGCTTTTGTTCACAAAACTCACAAGCATCGGGGCGGATTCTGATGTGTTGTTTGAGCTCCGATGCAAAACGTTCTCGACGTTTCGCATCGAGATCCTATTTGGTAGAGCACCGGATTCCACTGTAAATTCCCACTGCACAATGATACATTTTAAGGCCAAGATTATATAAGTAGTTGTTATTTTGAGACTTCATCGATGAACATTACAACCTACGAGGCTCTCAGGTATTGGAGAAAAGGAGGCTGTATTTTTCTACTCAAATTCCCTGTCATCCGGGTAATGCAGTTTAATTCCAACTCCTGTGGTCCCACTTGACCGAGCGGAGCGCCCCACCCCGCCTGCGTTTGGCCAGGTGTAAATCATCACAGGAGCAGACAGCCTCATCTTTTTCCTTGGGGGCAGCGGGCGGATTCCAGCACTGCCTTTGGGTCAAGCAGCCCAAAGCATAACCCATTGTCCTCCCAGAATTCCCTGTCTACTTCTGAATATGATAACGAAACTGAATATGATAATGCAGTTGATCTTCTCAATCATAAGGGGACAGGGGGCAGTTTATTTGGCACACTATTCAACAGATGTTTAAAACTGAGACTTAAGATAATTTCTTATGAAGCCTCTGAGTGCCAACTTTAGTGGTTTTATGAATCCACCTTTTGTTTGGAAATGGCCCTGCTTATTTAAAAGTCCTCCAGTGTCAGATTGCATGCCTTTCCATTAAAGCATTTGCAATCTTTTTTCTTTGGGCAGGAAAATTAGCCTTTCCAGCAAAGAAACTTCATCCTAGTGAGTTCAAATTCTATCAGCTGACATGAGTAAAAGGAGATTAGAGGCGTGAACTTCCTCCATTTATGTTAAGAAGGTGCTAAAGGAGAAGTCCAATTAAGGTTACCCAGGAGTGTGCACTTTGTGTCACAGGAATACCCAGCAAATGAGATGGGTCAGGATATTGCCCTGTTCTCTGGTATTTATTGGATTCTCAGCTGAAACTCACTGAATTCCTGAAGTGTGCATGATGGATTCTTCAGAGTATCAAGGACTTTTGTGGGTTTGTTGTAAATACCCCACATGTTTTCCTGAGCACCTGGCAGTAAATTCCAGGCCTATTTGACTTCCCATTTCTTCTGATGCCAGATTATTAAATATAAAATATTGCATGCCTGAGACCCACATAAAACAGCCTAATTAGAAATAGGAGGAAGTTAAAACCAGAGTGCATGTGGTAAGAAAAAGATCAGGAGGGGGCTAATAGGAATCTCTAATGGCAAAAATACAGGGGACATAATTCCTTCATAGTTTATTCCTTTAACTTAATTAACAATTCCATTCAACTTGACTTTTCTCCTTGTTCAGAATACTCTTCATGCTCATAATTCTCTTTATTTTATTTTCATTAATGAATTTATTAATGCATTATCATTAATATTATTAGAATCATTTTATAAATTATAGTTTTGTTGTGAACAGACTTTTAAATTGGCTCAGTCTGCTTGCATTGGATAATTCCATACTTACTTTAAAAATCATCCATATCAAACCCCAATTTCATATTCTTTATAATTCCACAAAAATAACCTTTCCATAATGATATTGTGATACACTGCTGTTTATATCCACAATAATGCTCCTCAAAGGGTGTTCAGTACATCTCTTCTGGTGTAGAAATACGTTCTATTCAGTCTTCACTATAATTAGAAGTGTGATTCATGACTGAATACTGTGTTTTTATTTCTGTAATCTACCCATCCAGACACCATGCCACTGTGCCATTTCCCTTTAACATACTTCCAGTGTGCTGTGTCTTCTTCAAGGCATATCATCTGTAAAGAAGGGGAAAAAAAGGGAAGTGTGTGCTAGACTAGAAATTCACTCCATTGCTCTGTTTTGTTTTGTTTTGCTTTGTTTTTCCTTTGTAGTAAACAGCAGACCACTTTTGACAGACTTTCTTTTTGTTCAGTTCTCCAGCCAGGTCCTACTGTAAAATTGCAAAGATGGGGAACACACTCCTGAAAAGCAGCTATCAGATGATTTGATGGAAAGGGATTCCCTTCCAAACAATGACTCTCTCTCTATATATATATACCTCCTCTCCACCTCCGTGTCCGCAGATCCAGATCCTCATCCGTCTGGAGGTAATGTTAATGTTGTGTTTCTTATTTAAATTATATCACTTAACTTTGAACTTAATTACTCTGAAATTTCTGGGTAATATTTTGTATAAAAAAGGCAAGCTTAGGGTAAAAACTTGGTGGTTGAGAACGTATTAATCCATTTTCATTTATTTCTTCAGGGAGAAATTGATTCAGAAATCAACTGCATTGCATACAACAATCTTTGGTGGTGTTTCTGTAGAGAACCCAACCTGAGACAAGGGCTAAATCCCAAAAAGAAGGGCGTGTCTCAAGAAAATGTTATCATTAGATGATTAAGATTATTTTTTATTCAGGAGTGGGCATTGGTTGTGATGAATCTAAGAATGGTATTTGCAAAGGGATCATTTATCCCTATGCATCTGGCTGAATATTTCCTCTTTCCCACAATCCTGAGGGGGAAGAGTGATGGCCATGACATAAATCACTATTATACCCAGCTATCTTTCTTTCCAACTCCTGTTTTTCATCTAAGGCTCTGAGACTGGCTCTCTGCAAACCTCCCTGCTCATGCTCACTGTTGCCATTGTCTTCCATGTCTAAGTCTTACTAATTTTTCATATTCAATGATCTCTCCTTTACATTGTCCTCCCAAATCTTTTTTTTATACAGACTCATTAATTATTATTTCCCTAAAGTCCAGTTTTCAGAAGTCTCAAATTTGACTAATTCTTAAACCTGGCCATGCAGATAAACAGTGAAAGAAAACTATTTTCACACTCCGATGTCACCATCAATAATAGTCATCCCCAATCCCTTGCTTTTGAGACAATGCCAATTCACAGTGACAGGAAAAGGCAGAATAGAATTAGCTCATAGGTTTTCCAAGTATGGAAAGTTGACTGTCATATGTTTTACCATATAGTACCTGGTGGGTTCAAACCACCAACCTTTTGGTTAGCAGTTAAGCACTTTAACTATAGCACCATGAGGAATCTATATATTATAAATGATAATTTATTAGAATTAGTCTCACCAAATACATTTTGATCTCTTCATAAGATGATACTGGGTCTCATTTTCTTCTATATAACTATCTCTGGCACAGAAATAATAATTAATAATGAGTGGGATAAACAATATTTTAAAGTGCTTCTATTCTGCAGAGGCTACTGAATATTTAAGAGAAATGGCTTATTGTTTAGCACAATGTGGCTTGTGAGATGAAATTTAATTTCAAACAATGATTTCTGTAGTTTCTGTATACTGATTGTGTTGTTGTTAGGTACCAAAGGCTTGATATTAACTCAAAATAACCCTGTGGACAATAAAACAAAATGATTTCCAATTCAGCACCAGCTTCGTAATTGGTGGTATGTCTGATTCCATTGTTGCAATAAACGTGACAACCCATGTCCTTAATGATCTTCCTCTACTTAACCGACCCTCAACCAAGCATATGTCCATCACCAAGAACTGGCTCATTTTATTAATCTGTCAAGAATATGAGAATAAGTCACCTTCATGCATATTAGCACACCAGTATAAAATATTAATATAAACACTAGCAATCACATAAGAGAATAAGTGTTACAGTCTTAGTTTATTGCACAAAAAATTGAATTTTACAGCTGTTAGCTATCAATTTATTACAATCAATAACAAGACTAGTTTCTCATTTACATAGCAGAGATGGTAACATAGTCTTAAGGGCTTAATTGTGTTCTTCAAACTATGTGTTGCAAATCCTAACCTATATGCCTGTGTTATAATGGTCTGTCTTTTTATGTTAATGATACAGGATTTGAGTCCATCTTTCTAGAAACATGGAAGAGATTAAGTACAAAATCAAATAAGGAGAGATGGGAGAAGGGGAGTGCCAAGAGTTTGCAGAAGTAGAAGCTTAAGGAGAAAAGCACCTTTCCCCAGGACTGACATTTTAGGACAGCCTTTCACAGGAATCTGCACCTGACTTTGGACTTTGAGTCTACTCATTTTGAGATTTTCTCATAGGGTAACACTAGATAACAGAGAAATATATAACTCCTGTGTTTTTTAAATATATTACACCCACTCTTTACTCACTGATTGACTCGGTTCCAAAGATCAAGTCATTGTGTGAAACATGGCATCACACAAAAATGAAGGATAACCACATACGATTATAAAATGGAGGCTAGTTACATCATTCCATTATTCCCAAATCACTTCACTGTATAACTGCCTAAACACCGAGGATCGTGACCACATCAGTTACTCACAACTGACTATCAAAGTCACTATTACTCTTTGGCATTTGTTACTATCAGTCATATGGTGTCAGTTGACAAAATAAGCAGTAGATTATTTACTGTTTTCATTGAAAAGAAAATATGATAACGAGAGAGTCAATAAGTCAGGAGTGGGTGTACGTACCACCTGTGTCTGCCAGTTTGTCTTACCGTAGTGGCTTGTGTATTTCTGTGACGCTGGAAGCTATATCACAGTAGTGTTTCAGATGCCAGCTGGGTCACGCAAAGTGAACAAGTTTCAGCAGAGCTTCCAGCGTGAAAATAGACAAAGCAGAAGAAATTGGCTGCTTAATTCAGAGGAAGCTTGATGAGAGCATGTTCAAACTATCTTAGAAGGCATGGAACCAGCTTGTAAGATGCTGATTGACGTGCCAACTATGAATTAAGTTTTGAAAGAGACTGAAAGCCCAGTAATAAATGCTGACTCACTGAGGAGAAGTAAACCACCTACCAGGGCAGCACCTAGAAGCTCCCATCACACATTTGGGGAACTCAGATAAAACCCTGACCGACAGCCAAATGATGTCAAAGAGGCAGCAAGAGCGCCTATAAAAGATTCAAGTAAAAAGACTGAACTTAGAGAGCTAGGAACCAAGGAGGAGACACCAGCTCCTGTTCTCTCCAACTCCACCAGGGTGAGTACATCGATGAAGGCAATACTAACGGGACTCAGCGCCAGTAACTGACATAATGCTGAATTCATCTTTTGTTACTCTTCTAGCTAATGACTTAAAGTAAATTTAAGATTGTTAGATTGTGTGATGTGTGTTTGATGTGAATAAACCGAAAATTCAAAAATGTCAAAGAGCGTTAAGTCATTATTGATCGTGCCTCTGGTGACAAAGTTGCTTCTGAAAACCTTATACATTTATTTGCTTGAACACATTGTCAGGTAATGAAGCCTAGTGAACTGAGGCAGAGCACTGTTGGACATCGTGTCTGAGAACGGGTTCCTGGGGTCACTGTGGTGAGGAGCAGCGGCTTTCTCCACGTAGGTAACCCTGGTGATGAGATTAGAGTAACCACCGTGGGGAAGCACCATGGGAGTGGAGCCTTCAGGGTCTTCATTTGCTGATAGGGTGCAACTCATGATAAATTGAAATAGCTAAGAAATCTAATAATCAGAACTTTAACAAAGTATGAATCTAGGAAAATTTTCAAGTGATTAAGATGAAATGGAATATATAGGATGTATATCCTAGGCCTTGGTGAGCTGAAATGGATTGACGTTGGCCAATTTGAATAGAAAATCATATGCTTTCCTCTGCAGAGAATGCACAATCAAGAAGAATAGCATTGCATTCATTGGAGGGGGGCATTTTAAGATCTATTTTACAGCAGAATTTCAACTACAATATAGCTGTTAAGTGCTATTTTGCCATTCCCCCTACTCAAAGTAAAGTTGTTTCTTATCTATCCCTGTCTGTTAGTTTCTTATAGCAGCCCAGGGATGCTTGGTCTCATATATATTGGGTGGGGTGGGGTGGGAGGTGGAAGTACTGTGAGCCCCATGTGGTGGACAAGTGTAACTACGGAGTAGAAAGCTGTGCCTTTTTTCCATGGACAACTGCAGACCTGTTTAATCCAGCGTCTTGAAGGCACTCCTATGGGGAAAGGATGCGTGTTGACTGCACAGAACTGTGGGGAAAGAGTGAGGGACCATAATGCTTTGTGTCCTGGCAGAAAAAAAAATCTATTTTGAAGTACAATTCAGTCTGAGATAGGATTACATCTACTTGCCTCTAAGGAAATTCAATCACACAAATAAGCTAGTGAGGGAAATATTGAAGAATTCTATCAATTTTATCAGTCAGAAATTGATGAAACTTGCAACCAAGATGCATTGATAATTATTGGTGATTAGGATGCAAAAGTTGGAAACAAAGAGTCAAATAAATTTGGAACATATGGTCTTGACAATAGAAATAAAGCTGGAGATTGCATGATAGAATTTTCAAGGTAAACTGCTTGTTCATAGCAAATACCTTTTTATAAAGAGCCAAAAGCAATTATACACATGGACTTCTCTAGAAGGGATGCACAGAAGTCAAATAGGCTGCAAACATGGGAAGAGATGATAGAGAAGGCTAATATCTGCAGCTAAAACTAGGCCAGGGGATGACTGTGGATCAGATCTTCTAATGCTCATTTGGCAATTCAGCTTGAAGGTGAACCAAATGGGAACAAAGCCCCTAGTGCCCAAATGTGACCATGAATCTATCCCCCATGAATTTGTACATCTGAAGAACAGATTTCAAGCACTGGATACTAATGATAGGATATCTGATTAGCTTTGGGAAGACATCAATAGCATCATATATAAAAAAGAAAAAGGTCATTAACAAGACAGGAAAGGGAAAAAAAGATAAAAGTAATGTCAGAAGAAACTCTGCAACTTTGCTCTTAATTGTAGATATTAAAGAAATCATAAAATCATAGACGTGAACAGAATTTCAAAGGGCAACTTGAGAAAAGTCAGATATAATGAGATACAAAGAAAACTCAAGTTATAAATCCCACAAAGAACATGCTCAGCACATCTGAAACTGAAAGATCTCATGAAAAACTTCCAAGTATTGAATTTGCAATATTGAACGAGTATTTGGGCAAAGTAGTGAATGAAGCAAAATATTCCAAGGAACATAGAAAGAATATAGAATCACTTTACCCAAAAAGGCATTCCACCATTTCAGGAGGTAGCATATGAAAAAGAATAAATGATACAGAAGGAAGAAGCTTAAGCTGCACTGAAAATATTTGCCTAAAACTAGTCTCCAAGAATTGATGGAATACTAATTGAAATGCTTCAAATAGTTGATGATGCTCTGGAAGCACTCACTGGTCTAGTCCAGGAAAGTTGGAAGACAGCTTATTGGTCTATTGACTAGAAGAGATCCATATTTTTGCCATCACAAAGAAAGGTGACCCAACAGAATGTTCAAATTATAAAACAATATCATCAATATCACATGCAAGTAAAATTTACTGAAGATTATTCACCAAAGGTCGAAGCAGTCTATTGACCGGCAGCTGACAAAGATTTAGGCCAGATTCAGAAGAGGGCTTGGAGTCAAGGACATCATTGCTGATGTCAGATGGACTTTGGCAGAAAGTGGAGAACATCTCATAGATAGTCACGTGTGTCTTATTGACTATGCTGAGGTATTTGACTTTGCGGATCTAACACACTATTGACTGAAGCCCATGGGCCCGAGACAGCTAATTAGCCCTGAGAAGAATTCCAGAGCACTCTGTCATTGTGCTCATGTGGAACTTGAATATAAATCTTCATTTGGCATTCTGATTGTTTTTGACATTCAGCAGATTTGTAATTGCTTCTTATTTTGTGTGATGACCCAGCAGCAAATGAAGGTCTCCTAAGTCTGGGTTCATTGATGTCATTGATGTTGACTCTATTTTGATGATGCAATTCTTCCCCATTTGTATTTTGAAAGGGCTTCCTAGCTGAGGGCCTTACCTTCTGGCACCGTATCTGATAAGATTTCACTGCTATCCATGAGTGCTTCTGTGGCTAACCCCTCAGGAGCAGATTGCATGCTCCTACCTGCTTATTTGACTTATTCTGAAAACTCCAGAAAACTTACCACCACGGGTTACCCAACTGGTCTGTCACTGCCTTTGCTTACAGCATTCCAGCGTGACAGCAGGCCATCATAGCATGGCCACAAATAAATAATAAAATAAAAAAACAGTGCTGGTTATCTTGATTAAATTATTCTTTTGAAAAAAAATCACAATATTTAAGGTAGACTTACTTTACTAATTAAGCTAGAGTATCGTTTGACTTAAAGAGGATTTTAGAATTTTTATTATATCCATGCTTTAATTCTCAATTGTTTCTGAATCAGGAATGAGATGGATGCTCTTATGACTTCCTAAAACTTCATTTTGAAGTATGATTTTCTGAAAGTAAAAGAGAAAGTGTGACAAACAAACAAAAAATAAGAAAGAGAAAATATGTACTTACCAGAGATACCGTTTTTATTCTAATAACAGAGGAAGTGGTGTCAGGTTCTTGGGGATTTTTCAAGGTAGTGTGCAATATTTATATTTTTTGAACTAGAATTTAGTTCATACAGGGGCATGGCATGCTGAAAATGGGTTTCAAACGGTTTAAACCAACAATGCTGTGCAGGCCATGGAAGGGCTTGAAAATGGTGGGGACACAGGGCTAAGAAGGAGGGAGTCTGTGTGAACAATTATGCCTATACAAATATCGCATGAAGTGATTTACCTTTGAGCTTCATATTAAAATTTATTTTGGCTTAAATGGGACTTCCTTAACAGGGTAGAAGAAAGAATGGTAGAAAACATAAAACTGAATCTCTTAAACGTTGACACAAGTATATTGCTTCTGAAAGCTGGAATGTTGCCAACTAGCTTAAAAGAAATTAAATGTCATCCCACTACTGTCCACACTTGCAGCTGCACTTTTATTTCATTTAGGGGTGCAAGCTAGTTTTGAAGAATCTTTGAACAGTAGTTATTAAACTTGGTGGCCAAATGATCCTTTCAAATGAGGCACTTATTTGGAATATCTAACTCTTCTCCCTGAAATCCTAAAATTGGTGAATTATATTAAATAATGTAAACTTTTAATAAATCTATACCATTTTGTACTTTCGTGAACTTCTGAATTTTGGTACTTAAGGACCAATAAGGAGAATGATATTTTCTTGTAAAACTAACATCTTTTAAATGTCATATTAGTCAGGGCCCTCCCTTAAGGGTCACGATCACGCAGAAATGTGGATGAATCCCAAAATTCAATTGGTGTCAGCAGCAAAATTTTCAGATTCAAGTTAAATGATAACTGAAGATTGATAGACAAGAGAAACAAACATTACCAGCCCGGACTGCACTCCCTAGTTAGGCCAAACATTTAAGGATTCCACAGTACCATTCCCACCAGAGTACGGGTACCAATGTCCTGAGGTAGGGGAGTCTCTAAGAAAATGGTGCTGCTGTTAAATATCTTTGCCTAGGTTCCAACTAATTTCCACTTTATATGCAACAGAATGAAACACTGCCTATTCCTGGGCCATGCTTAAACTTTTTCCTAACTTTGACCCCCTTGTTGCAGCAATTGTGTCAGTCCTTCTTGTTAAAGTCTTCCTCTTCTTCCCTGCCCATCAAAGCATGACCTTCTTCCCTGAAATTGAGCTCTCCTGACAATACGTCCAAAGTACCTGAGATGAAGTCTTGCCACCTCTGCTGCCAAGGAGCATCAGACAGTACTTCTTCCCAGACAGACTTTTTGGTTCTTTTGGCAACCATAGTATTTTCAATATTCTCTCCCAGTACCAGAAACTAAATGCCTAAATTCATCTTCCTTACTCACTGTTCAACCTTCACATGGATTTGCAGTGATTGAAAGTACCACGGGTTGGATCAGGTGCACACAAGTCCTCAAATCCTACCCTTGCTTTCCAACATTTTAAGGTGGTCTTCCCCAGAGCATGTACCTAATGCAAAGCAGTAGTGCTGTTCGCTAGGCATAAATGGGCAATGGGGACGAGATGAAGGTAACAAAAATCTTAACACAAATAGAGATGGAGACATGTTTCCCCAAATATCTCTCCGGCACCAAGGTAAGATATAAAGAAGAGATCTGTGTTAGGGAAAAGGCTAGATGGAGACATACTGGCTGTTCACACTATCCCAACAATGACTATATCGACTTTTTGTTTGTTTATTTGTTTTGAGTTTGGAATAAAGGCACAACATGAAGTCTTGGGTGCAGGGGTGCAGTAATGTACATACCTGGAAAAAAAGGTGTATCACAGAGAACTAACCAATAGCAGAAGACCTGGCAGAAAGGCAGTCAATGGTAGGAGGCACACCATGATCAGAATAGAAGGTCTAGCTCTGTGTTGCATATTCCAGGCCTTTAGAAGAGCTAAGTGCCTTTTGGTGTTCTGTTCCAAATATGCACTCTTTCTGTTCGTTCTTTTCTCTGACAATGGTCTCAATGCTGCCCCTCACCTGAAATTTTTCTTGGGAATTGAACAAGAACTGACGAGTGGAGACGCTTGAAACCTAGAGCTGTCTCGCAGTGACATCTCTGGTGCCTGTGACTCAGAGGGATTGAACACGTATGACCCTTGCCTCTAAACAGACTGCAGGGAGCGAAGGTTCCCTTGGGAACTAATGTTATCTCTGATCACGCTACTCCCTTGTCTTCTTCTTGATTTCCTTTCAAGACTTCAAGAGATGCAGAGGGGAGAGTTCAGAAGTGGGGCATGTTCAAGGACAGAAAGCATCCTCTATGAATGACGTGGCTTGTAGGACGCCAGCGAATAAAGAGGCATTCCTACCAGTGGCCTACATGTGTGGATGTTCAGCAGAGATGTCAGTAGGGAACCCCGACAGGAAGGGGCGTCCTAGGAAACCCACATGTGCAGACCCCGTAGCAGCACGACAAGCACCAGCCTTACTGAGTAGATACCATCCAGAACTGCCACACGGGGTGGGTCAACCTCACAAGGGTTAGTGATAGTCTCAATCTGCATTCCACTCACAGTAGTATAGAACTGTGGCTTCACATGTTGTAGAGAAAATGAATGGCTTGCACCATGGTGATGAGCACAGGTTCTGATCAATACTATGAATCTCAGAGCAAAGACACACCAGCACTATGAATTTAAAGAGCCTGTTATGGTCTCCCTCTTAAGCTCAGCTAACTCCTAACTCAAAAAGCAAACTCAATGTGATAGTCAATTCTAATTCATAGCGACCCTTTAGGACAAGGTAGAACTTCCCCAGTGGGCTTTGGAGGCTATAAATTACTAACCAAGAAGAAGAAATGCATCAGTGCCCATATGTCTGTTACCAGTCTATAAATTCTTCAGACTCATACAACAGATATTAGCCCATATGTCCGTTACCATTTCTTCAGACTCACACGATGCTGTGTGCCGGAAGATTGCATGCCAGTGGTTAGAAAGTCTTGTGGATCCAGTGGTGGTGGAAGCATCTTCGTGCTGGTGTGGGTCTCCACGTGGCTCCTCCAGCTCCAGGGCTCTAGCATAGCTCCATGTGTTTTGTCAGCAGGAAAGAGGAAGCAGAGAGTCTATTTGTATCTGGCCTTCATTGAGCTATTTATCTCTGTGGTTCCTCCAAATGAGGTCATCAAGCTGCAACTTGATTGACAGATTAGACTCCACCCCTCTGCAAGTTGATATCAGGTAATATAACCACCACATGGGGCAATTGAAAATACCATGGCTTGACTCAGGCACACTTTAATATAGCAGGAAAGATCCTTGGCTTTCAACACTTTAGAGAGGTCTTGCACAACAGATTTATCCAATGCAATGCCTTGATTTCTTTCTTAATAGCTGCTTCCCTGAGTATCAATTATGGATTCAAACAAGATGAAATCCTGCCAACTTCAACCTATTCTTTCATTTATTATGATGTTATCTATTGCTTTAGTTATGTAAAGCTCAAACAATACTTAGTTATATTTATGTTCATCTTCATTAATCATTGACTGTGTTTCTTAATTTATTTCCCATATCACATTCCTTAAGTGAGAATTTAGAGGTATATTTTCTGGTAGAGAAATCTGGAGGTTTAGTCTGGATTACTATATTTTCCAATATCACACAATTTATATTTGGCAGGGTTCAAATTCAGAACCCTAAGAAACCCTTGTTCTCATATGAGGATCTAAATCACACAGATAATCATTTTTTCAACCTAACAAGCAAAGAGAAACAGCAAACCCCCAGCCCTCAAAGCTTCCTCCAGGCCTTATGCCTTCCATGGCTCTTCCATTGCGTGACGCCATGAGTGAAACATCTCTGGCTTTTTAGAATTTGTTTTTCTCTGAGAAGCGGAGAAGGTGGCATGCATTGCACAACTCATTGCAGTAAATGAGAGCTATCATATATATTTAAGGATGATGTCAGACTTTCTAAATATAATTTCAACTGTGCTGGGAAATATATAAACTGCAGTACTGTAATAATCAACATATAAATAGCTCCTACATCTTTTCCATGCAAATTTGGATAATGATATTATGGAAGAGCACTCTCAAAAGGGGCCTTCTGTTACCGCTTTTGCTGCTAACCAGTGAGCAGCTGGGATTGATGACATTTTTAGTGAAAGCCAGTTTGGAAGGACTTTTATCCCACGAAGATAAGCTAAAGCCTCAAAATAAAGTAATCCTAAACTGCCAATGTTTGATTGGTTTGAAGTTGGAGCTGCAACATGAAATGCCTGAAATCCTCACTTTTCAAGAAATAAAAGCCAAAAGACCCTGGCAGCTTCCCTTGGCCTTTTGACCACGGATACAATGTCACTCCTGGTCCCTCTTTCAGTGGACATCTCCTCCATCTAGAACACTGGATCCTGAATTTATTTGGCCTACGGGCTCTTTTAGTGAAAAACCAAAACAAAAAAAAAGGAAAAGAAGCCTCACTATCCCTCTGGAAAATAGCAATTTTTATACTTTAGTCCTTAATTGAGTAAAGGGTAGGTATCTGTTTTTGCAGCCCCAGCCCCAGGTCATCCAACACACTCCTTCCAGGCCAGGGTAGAGTCCCTCACTTAGGAGGCATTGATCGAAAGCAGTAGTTGGAAAACTTTTGAGATGAATAGCCAATCCCTCGCAAGACGTTAAAAATTATTCAAGAGCTATAAATGTATTTTTTTTACAAAAAAATTAAATAACTATTATCTGAATATTATCTTTTTCAACTTCTCTTCAGAGGCACCTGTACTTAATGAAAAAGCCACATTTGGCTCTCCAGCCACAGCTCGTCCCCCTGGATCTAGAAATTCAAGTCACCACTACCAGAGTCCTCAGAAAAATATGTTACTCCCTTGTGCTCCTGTTAGGCTAGCCAGCCACGTGGCTCTTCTGTGGGTGCCACCAATACAGCCACCACAGGTGAATAGACACTTGGCCTTCTCAACACCAACAAAATCTCATCTCGATTCCCTATGAGGAGGCTTCCACGCGTTCCCATCTTACCTGCAGGATAGCAATCGAATTTGCAAATTTGCTAATTCCAAGTAAAAAATGCGATTCTTAACCATGTTAGATCCTAATGCGGATTTTTTGAGAAACATTTTTTCTTTACATTTAAAAAATAAAATAAAGATTTTCAGGTGGGACATATGCTGTGCATTGTTATGTATCTTACTTCTTCTTGTCCTGTATCCAGTCTAGTTTATGCATGTGAAAGGTGCCTTTACAAATTTGTGGGAAAAATGAAATTAAAAGAAATGGAATTATCTTAGGACCCTCCTGGTTCCTGTAAGCATTCTTATTCACATCTCATATATAGGTTTTTTGCTAATGAACACTACCCCCCTGTCAGCACATTAATCAAAGACTTATTTAGTCATTAGTGAGTGATCTAAATACAGGAATTCACACAGGAGGTGCAAACCTAGTGGCATGGGGGAAAATAACCACTAGATACAAGAAATGTTTAAGGATTCTTCCAGTAGTGTAAATTACAGCTTAGTCCATAACTACCCCGTCTGGTTAGTCTCTTGGAATGTAGAGAGCCATCTTTTAAAGTTGAACTCTCTTCTGTCATTAGATGAGTCAATTTCATTCTTTGTGGTAGTTATTTTCCCCACCCACATAGCTACTATAATTTTTTCTAACACTATCTTCTAGTAACAAATGCCTTCTGAAGAAGTGTTTAAAACGGTCATTTTGTCCTTCCTTCTACCATGAGGATGCTCTATTTCTTGCTCTCTTGAAAATGGGCTTGGCCATGTGACTATTATTTTCGCTAAAGGAACATTGAAATATTGGCACAAGAAGAGACATGCATTATGTCTGTCGTGCTAGCACTCATTGCTTGTAGAATTTGACGATTAGAGAATGAAACATGAATGAACCCAAAGTAGTCATTCAGGACATTCTTGTGGAGAAGGGTCAAGGTCTCCTGAGGCCCACCAATCCCTAACTAGGTGATTGGTGTCATTGTAGGACACTGAGCTCCAGTCAAGATGGCAGCTCAGTAGAGACGACATCAGAATAAAGTCAAACCCAAAGATCTGTCCATCAGCCTCACAAATTAGGAACATTAACAAATGCTTGTTTCTTTAAGGCATCAAATTGTGGGGGGGTTTGTTACGTAGCAAAACCTAACTGATACATTTATGAATCTCAATTCCCTTAGCCTCAAAATAGATTTAATAATTATTATATTATATGACTTTGGTTAGTATTAGCAACACTCTTTATAAGTGCCCGAGCCCAAAGAGAATTATATTCGTCACTTAGTATCAAAATAATACATGAAATCTACTGAGTGCTTTAACACAAATTTCACTTAGGTTTATGTTTGGGTTCTTAAAAATGTATTTTGACTGCTGATAGGTTTTTTTTTCTTTTAATGAAATGACTTTGGTCTTGCTGTAAATGACTTTATGGTCTATTTAAAAAATCATTTTATTGGGCATGCTTACAACTCTTATCACAATCCATACATACATACATTGTATCAAGCCCATTTGTACATTTGTTGCCCTCATCATTCTCAAAATATTTGCTTTCTACTTGAGCCCTTGGTATCAGCTCCTCATTTTCCCTCCTCCCTCCCCATTCCCCGCCTCTCATGAATCCTTGACAATTTATAAATTATTATTATTTTGTCATATTTTACACAGTCTGATCTTTCCCTTCAGCCACTTTTCTGTTATAAATTCATTTCTATCCCAGTTTAGAGGAAAAGACTTCAAATCACATTGCTGATGTTTTCAAAGTAGGATTAATAACAAAGAGAGTTTATCAGAAGTGATTCTTATAAAACCAGAAACCGGAACTCGGTTTTGAGTGTAGAAGCCCAATGAATTAACTTATCATAATTGAAAATAGCCCTGTGGTTATTGTTAGCTGCTATTGAGTTGACTCTGATACCTAAAAACCTTACATACAACAGACCTATACATCACCCAGGCTTTCAAGAAATGCCAACATGTTCATGTGTGTTGTCGCAACTGTGTTAATTCATCCCATTCAGGAAGCACATGGCCTCACTGGCTCTCTATTTTCCCACACAAAAAAATGTCTTCGTCTAGCAACAGATTCCTTCTGAAGATTTATCCAAAGAAAGGGAGTCTGAAATTGTTTTACTGTGACACATAAAATATTCATTGACTAATTTATGGCTGTAGATCTCTGGCACCTTCTGCTTTATCATAATATGAAAGCTGTACCAGAACTAGTCCACCAAAGATGATGCTATTATTGCTGTTCTTGCTATGTGTTATCAAGGAGAATAACCACACAACGGCTGCCAACATAATAAGACAAGTTATTTGAATAATTATGAGAAAGAAAAAAAACTTGGAGAGAAGTACATGGATTGGGTTGCATAATGATGGGTAAATAAGCATGGTTCTTACTCTCCTCCTGGTTCTGAATTTAATGGGGATGGCAGACATACAAACTTACGCATCCCATAAGCACATTCATGTATATTAAAATAAGAAAATAGGAATCTGGTTTCAGACCAAGGTACTGGCTCTGGGAACACTCACTTCACAAGATAATCCCACTAGCGTGTGTTTTCTCTCTTGCATTCCATTTAGCAAGACTGCTTTAGCTTCACTTGGAATGTTAGTGAAATCAACACTTGTCAAAAACCAAGAAAATACAAAATCAATATTTCCATGTTGAAGGAAACTAGAGTAGGTTTGCCTTCAAAGTGTGGCCAGAACCATAGACTAACACATAATTGACTTCTCAGCTTTCAGTTGTTTCTATTCATTTCCATGTAGAATGACTACCAGAACATACTCATCTCAAATCCAAAGTTGTAACAAATAAATGACTATGTCTTTAAAAATCTAAATAAAAGTCCTTGATATGATTTTCATCAGTTCAGATTGGATCATCCACTTATCAGTAAACCAGTCACTGAAAATGGGTGGGAAATGAGCTCACCCAAGCTCCAGAGTCAGGAGTGAGAATGGGAAGGATGTTCATACAGTAGAAAAAAACAAAAAGTTCATGGGGGTTCCGGGGAGGGGGGTCCTCACATTGTAAATATCCATCTTGACAAGGTGAGATTTATACTTTGGAGGAAGACTTTGGGTAATTAAGGACAAAGAACAGAGAGAGACATTTTCTCAGATAGTTACTGTTATTAGGAATCTATTTTATCAACACTTTTAATTTATAACCTATTTCTTCAAATAGTTAAGGTAGCCATTTGAATCCATCCCATTTTGTTTCTGAGCAAAGAAGGAGGTTTAAGGACCGTAGTGATGTGTGATGGATCCAGTGCATTCTAGTTCTATACAACATTTCCTGAAACCAAGCAGAATAATTCCTGCAGTCTTCTCCACTGAGTGGTTACACCTACTCAATTACGTTTCTGGCTCACTTACAGAATGAAGTAATCAGATAAAATCCAGTAGAAACAGGTTGGAAGTAGAACCAATATAAGTGAACACAGCCAACATCCTGCTTCAGGATATTTATTATTTTTTTAATGTTTCATCTTCTTTATTATTAACTCACAGTGAGTGAGCATGTGATTGGTGCTGTACCATAGTCCATTACAGGACAGGTTCCAGGAATATAAACAATTAATTTGAGGAAGCTATCAGAAGAGAAAGCATAGGCATGAGTTCAGGTAAGGCCCAAGAATGAAATAGAAACCAGAAGGAGAGAAGAAGACAGGGAGGACTCCGGAATGAGCAGTCAATCACACAGGAGGTACACACATGTGCTTGAGTCTAGGCAAGGTTCAGAAGCTTAGAAATAAGCTGATAACTGAAGGCTACCTTATGAGGTAACTTTTCAAAAATGAATGTGTTTGGATATCATACAACCTTATATTTTTGCTATTTTTCTTGTCCTAGCTTTGGTGCCAAGCTCATTAGGATCAGGTTATAAAGATGTGGCAAGAAAGAGAGATGGACAAAAGATATGGAATATAGTGGAAATATTGGCTAAAACATACCCATTGTCTCCTTCCTCCACCTCATGCATGAAACAACCATGCACACTTCTCCTGCATGCCATTACTTTTTCTTAAACCCTAAGATTATTTTTGCTATTAATTACCATCAAGACTGAGAGTTGAACTAGAGACACATGGAGGGAATTGTGCCCGCCTTGGGTACATTATGTTGAAGCCAGCCTCTGGGGGCATGCAGCAGAGCAGTGGGGGGAGCAGAGCAATGGAGTCCCCAGGGATAGATGTGGTGCCAGGGCATGGCACCCCATCAAACTCAACTGGAAAGCACTTGTGAAGGACAACAAATAGATCCTGAACTATTTATACGGTTTTGTTTTTGTTGTTTTAGCTATTGTTTTACTTTCTGTTGTTGCTTCATTATACTCGGTCTTGTGATGGTAGATAGCATGTCTACCTGCAAGGGATAGGTGGGGTAAACAAACCAGAAGAGAGAACAACAGGATGACAGTTCTGGGGGGAACAAGGGAGAAGGGGAGGCGGGAGGGAAAGGAAGTGGGTGTTAACAAGCCCAGGGAAAAGAGAACAACAAATGTTCCAAAATCCGTGGGAAGGAGGGTGTAAGAAGTCTGGTAGGGCTGGATTAAGGGCAATGTAACCAAGAGAAATTCCTAAAATCCAAATGAAGGCTGAACATGATAGTGGGATAAGAGGAATGTACAAAGAAATAGAGGAAAGAGCTAGGAGGCAAAGAGCAGTCATAGAGATTTAAATACAGGCATATACAGATGTAAATATATGATATAAGACGAGGGGTGAATATGTCTATGTACATATAGTTACAGGTTTAGTACTAAGAAAACAGATGGAGAGTGGGCCCCTGCTCAAGTACTCCCCCAACACAAGAACACTTTGTTCTAACAATTTGGTTTCTGAGATGCTCACCTTCCTGACAGGATCACTGAAGACAAATGTGGACAAGAAAGCTGATGGTGCCCAGCTACCAAAAGTTATAACATCTGAAGTCTTAAAGGCCTGAAGATAAACAAGCAGCTATCTAGCTGAGAAACAACAAAAACCACATGGAAGAAGCACACCAGCCTGACCCAACTCTATGCTCAGGTAAAAGTGGGTTCATAAGAAAAAGTGGTGAAGAAAGCTGATGGTATCCGGTTGTCAAAAGATATAGCATCTGAGGTCTTAGAGTCTTGAAGATAAACAGGCGGCCATCTAGCTAAGAAACAACAAAGTCCACATGGAAGAAGCCCACCAACATACCCCGACATGATTGTTGGGGACAAAGCAGGTGCATAAGCAGATGCTGTGAGGAAAACTGATGGTGCCCAGCTGTCAAAAGATATAGAATCTGGGGTTCTATAGGCTGGGAGATAAATGAGGGGCCAGCTTACTGAGAAACAGCAAAACTCACATGGAAGAAGCACACCAGCCTGTGGGATCACAAGGTACCGAAGGGATCAGGTATCAGGCATCAAAGAACAAAAAAACCCCAAAACCATAGCTTTGTGAATGAGGGGGAGTGTGGAATGGGGACTCAGGCCCCATCTGTGGGAAATTGGACATCGCCTTGCAGAAGGGAAAAGGGCTGTGGGCAGGACATGAGCCAATCAGGGTGTAGTGTAGCAACGATGAAATATGTATTTTTCCTCTAGTTCTTGAATGCTTCCCCCCACTGCCCCCGCAACTTTCATGATCCCAATTCTACCTTCCAAATATAGCCGGAGTAGAGGGTGTACACTGGCACAGATAAGAACTGAAAATACAGGGAATCCAGGATAGATGAACCTCTCAGGACCAGTGGTGAGAGTGGCAGTACCGGGGAGGGTGGAGGGAAGAAGAGTGAGAAAGTTGCGAACAAACTACAAGGTCTACACATAACCTCTTCCCTGGGGGATGGACAGTGGAGAAGTGGGTGAAGGAAGATATCCAATGGTGTAAGATATGACAAAATAAAAATAATTTATAAATTATCAAGGGTTCATAGGGGTTGGGGAAAGTGGGAAGGGAAAAATGGGGAGCTGATACTAAGGGTGCATGTAGAAAGAAAATGTTTTGAGAATGATGGCAGCATATGTACAGAAATCCTTGACATAATTGATGTGTGTATGGATTGTGAGGAGTTGTATGCGTCCCTAATAAAATGATTCAAATTTTAAGAAATAGTTGTGTGAGCCCCCAATAAAATGATTACCTCCCACCCCAAAAAAGAAAAAAAGACTGAGAATTGACTCAGGGAAACCCAGTATACAAAGGAATGAAAGTCTGCCCAGTTACTGAGTCATCTCGCTGTCCACTGTGGATGGAACTACTGCTACCTTTGTGGTTTTCATGGGTTGATTTTTGATAGCTCATCAGGAGTTTCTAGTCTACCTTAGTCTGGATGTCCCAGGGAAAGTGCATCATGAAAACACAAACCTCCAATTACAGATGCTTTGATAGGTATATCTCAGGTCACCTGCATAAAAGGTGTGGATTCCACCACTGAACCATCATTACCTCCAACCTCGACTTAGCCACCACGCTCTTTGAAAAAGCTTCCACATGATGGAAGAATTCCTGTGCTGTGCGTGAATACCTGGATTGTTTTATTTGACTACCTCTTCAAGGAAGGGAAGCATTCAGCTGTGCCTCTCTAGGACCTGTGGAGAAACACCAGCAAAGCTTCCCTGCCGTCGAGAGGATTCTGACTCAGAGACAGCCTAAAGGTCACGGGAGACTTGCCCCTGTGGGTTTTCAAGACTGTCAACTCTTTCGGGGAATAACGTCTCATTAGCTTTCATTGGAGTACTTGCTGGCTTTGAACGGATTCCCTTGCGGTTAACAGCCCAATGTATCATGCACTAGGCCGCCGAGGCTCCTGTGTCATAGAATGTGGCCTGTTTATTTTTGTTGTTGTTTTGTTTTAAAATAAATCAACACTTTAACTATGCTGCTCTCAATTAATAACACCAGAGTGCTACCCAATAGTGAAATGACTAGAAACATTGTATGACCTTAATGTTTCCCATGTACTTTCTTGCGTCACATGAAATGTATGTCCTTGGGAACTGGGGATCTCTTTGCAAACCATTCTAATAAGTTGTAAACGACCCAAGCAATGCACACACAGATATATTTTCTTATAAAATGAACTCTCCGAAATAAAGGTTGTGCCAAAAAATTAACACTAAACTAACTGTCATGGGGAACCAATGAGGACTCATTGTGATGCCCCCGTGGGGTTCCAAGACTGTTAACTGTTGACTGGATTGAGAATGCCCAACTTTCCCCCACGAAACGGCTGGTGGTTTCATTCTTTTGACAAAGCTGATTGTAGCCCAGTGAGTAACCACTACACCAGCAGGGCTCCATAGATTAATATTTAGGGTAGATTGATATTGATTAAAAGCCTTATAAGAGGCCATGACCCAAATCACATCTTTACTTATTCATACCTCTTATGCCCTTTCTTACTAGGTAGTCTTTTGTGAGATTGTGTGCTGACACAATATACTGAACACTCTTGTTTGCAAATACAATTGCGAGAAGTGAAACTTCTGAGATAAGCAGAGGATTTCACCATATGTATAAAATAAGAGGAGTGGTCGATCCTATTTTTAGATTCTATGTGTCCACATGTTCTCCATTATTTTCCCAGGACTTAGAAACTTACACTTTTCTATAAGATGAAATATCATGTAACAAATTATTTGTGAGCTCTACTTTCATTTCAACTTTTCTTTACTTTAGAATTTTCCAAAGAGATACTTGCAGACAATACTCCCCACACTTATCACAGAAGTTCACACCCTTTCGTGTGCATGACTACATTGTAGTGTGCCCATAAGATGAAGGTCATGGGGACCCAATCCCAATGTATCTGATTCGGTTGATGTGTTATTGGAAACAGGAATCTGTTTTTTTTTTTTTTTTTCGTAAAAGCATCCCATCTGCTATTGATTTAGATTGCCTTCCACATATCATACCTCAGAGACCGCCAGGATGCTGTACCTTCCTTAAATGGTTCCTTCATGAACGGTGCAATAAAACCAGAACAGACCAGGTTTGTGAAATATGGGTGTACCAGAATTAGAGGTAGACTGGGAAAAATGACAGATCAAAGCCCTGGAATAAGAGAATCAGAAAAGAAATGAAAAACTCTTTGAGGAGTCTAGTGAGGGGGATTGAGTTACTGTAGAACTGTGGAGTGTCCCAGATTCAAAATGGTGTGGTCAGCTGCCATCTTTGAGCCAGGCACCCTGTTTCCAACTCTGCTGATCAAGAGGTTTGGTTGCTAACAATGTGCACCCTGAACCTGCTT
Source organism: Tenrec ecaudatus (assembly GCF_050624435.1). Taxonomy (NCBI): domain Eukaryota; kingdom Metazoa; phylum Chordata; class Mammalia; order Afrosoricida; family Tenrecidae; genus Tenrec; species Tenrec ecaudatus. The sequence goes on from NC_134532.1 coordinate 204,468,542, forward strand.
TCTAAGAGGAAGATTAAGTTTACAGCAAGGCATGAATCCATAGTTCTGATGATCCAGTTATCCTTGCAGTACTCTCACATTTTACAAATTAAGGTCAATTCCAGTACAGCTTTTTTACCCCTGACTAAACTGGAAAGAACCAATTGGAAATCCTTTGTAACATCCTGCCAATTTCCCTATTCCTCATCTTTTTAATATATTCATCTTAGTCTTATCTCTACTGACAATATTTTAAGTCTATCAAGCATGTGAACCTAATATGTTGGACTTAAGTTATATTAGGGACGTGTTGGCTAGAAAGGAAGAGTGAATGAAAGAATGATGGAATGAATATATGAATGAATGGACGGCTGAAGGAACTAATAAATTAGATGAAGAGAAATCACTTCTGGTAGCACTTAAGACCTTTTTTATCATTGCACATATGTAGTGATTGTCCAGCTGTAGTCCCGAGTCCGCTCTCAAAAAGAGCTGGTACAGGCTTACTGAAGAAGACCGTGCAGCTAATTGTATTTAGTTAATACGTCCAGGAGGGCAGAGAGCATTCTCAGGAAACAGCTAGGAAAGGGGCCCATGTGAGATTGGTAGCAGTGGTTGACATCCCCAGGCATAAAAGGCAAGCGCTACCATTCGGAACATGCCTGCGGAAGACAGCTGTTTGTTTACTTCTTTATTTATATATTTTGCCACAGCCAATTTACTATCCGGTTCAGAAGTTAGCAACCATCAAGGGAATTATTTTCTGGGTTGAATTTGTTCAATGTGAATGCTCAGACTGGTTGGAAAAGCGCTCTGAAAGGGGCCTGAAGTCATGGCATGGGATAATGATCAGTATACAAAGTACGTTGGTCTTAAAACAAAGTTTGGCATTGAAACAAAGAGAAATTAATTCAGAAATTTTACAGATGTCATAGCATTACAACGTGGTAATAGCAAGGCCTTTGTACTTGGAAATGATACTTCTTGTGGAGCTGCGCCCTGGCAGCATAGGTGTAACTAGAAACCTCTGTGGGTTCCTCCCCCAAGCGTTCTCAGGCTTATTTGCACTGCTGGTTAATGTCTGCATTGTAGGGCTTTATGGGGCTCTCTCCAAGAGGAAAGGGGCCCCGGTGACGTGGGTTACATGTTTGGCTTCTTACTCCAAGTCAATGATTCAAGTCTACTAGCAGCTCTTTCGGGAAGAGATGAGACTTTCTGCTATCAGAAAGATTTAAAATCTTGGGAATCTAGCTATAGGAATCACTTCCACACTGCCCTGTAGAATCTTAATGGATCAGAGGAAACATGGTAGGACTGATTTTTAATTATCCAGGAGGATACTTGATCATCTTCTTGCTGTAACCACCAGCCTCATCTTTAAGTTAACTCTCTCTGATAGATGAAGACTTGTTAACCGTAAAACCCACTCCACATCCTTTGTTATCAAGTCTATTGAATTCATAGAAACTCTTCGTTGGCTTTTTGATATTGTAAATCACTACAAGAGCAGGTATCCTCACCTTTCTCCCTCAGTGTGACTGCCACATGCCTACTGCTAACAACACTGCCAAGACCACCACCTGCAGCCAGAGCTCCTTTTAGGATTAGAAAGGGGCTTTTATTTCCCCACTGTGTTTGAAGGAACCTAGTTTATCTGTAGCTGATCTTTGAGCCCAGATTTCAAAGTCTTCTTCAGACATGATTTCTGTGCCTTTCTGCTGCCCCTATAATTGAATTTACAGGTGTTTTCTCTTTTCCAGGTGACCGACTGAGGTGGTGATTTAAATGTGTCTACACTCCCCAGCCAGCACTTGTCTGTCACTTTACTACACTGTGGTGGCTTGTGTGTTGCTGTGATGGTGGATGTTAGCCGACAGTCCACCATTTCAGGAGGTAGCACATAACCAAGAACCAATGGTGCTGAGGGAAGAAGTTCACACTGCACTAAATCCATTAGCCAAAATCATGGCTCTTATAATTGAGAGAATACCCACTGCAACGTTTGAGCAAGCTGAAGAAACACCGGAAGCACTCACTTGTCTATGCCAGGGAATATAGGATGTTTCCTTGTCAACAGACAAGAAGAGATCCATATTTGTGCACATTCCAAAGAAAGGTGGCCCAAGAGAATATTCAAATTATAGAATGATGTCACAGATATTGCACACCCGTAAAATGTCGCTTGAGCTCATCCAGCAATGATTTTAGCAGCACACTGATAGGGAATTGCCAAAAGTTCAGGCTGGATTCTGAAGTGATATCAAGGGATTTTACTGCTGATGTCAAATGGATCTTGACTCAAAGCAGAGAATACCATAAACATGTTTCCTTGTGTTTCATTGACTACTCAAAGACATTAGAGTGTATGGATCATAATAAATGCGAATAACCTTACAAAGAAAGGGAATTCCAGAAAACTTCACAGTGCTCATAGGCATTTATACCTTGATCAAGAAACAGTTATGAGAATTGAACAAGGTAATACTGCACGATTTAAAATCAGGAAAGTTATTCTTCAAGGTTGTATCGTTCACCATACTTGTTCAATCTATATAATAAGCAAATCATCAGAGAACCTGGATTCTATGAAGAAAAATGTGGCATCAGGATTAGGGGAAGTCTTATTAGCAACTTTCAGTAGAGAGATGGCAAACTTTGCTGAAAGAGAGGAAGAATTGAAGCACTTGCTGATGAAGATAAAAGATAGTAGCCTTCAGTAAGGATCACGATTCAATGTAAAGGAGACCAAAATGCTCACAACAGGTAACATCATGATAAACTGAGCAAAAAGGATTTTATCTTGCATGGATGTACAATCGATGCTCATGGAAGCAGTACTCAAGTGATTGAACTATGTATTGTTTTAGGTATTTCGGCAGCAAAATAACACTTTAGAGTATTGAAGAGCAAGGATATTACTTTGAGGACTAAGACATGCATTCCCCATGTGACAGTATTCTTTATTGCATCATATGCATATGAAGGTTGGGCATTAAATAAGGAATACTGTAGAAGAACTGATGCATTCAATTTGTGGTTTCAGATAAAATTATGGAAAGTGCCTTGGATGGCTAAAAGACAAACAGATCTGTCTTGGAAAATCTAAGGTCAGAGTGCTCTTTACAGTCAGGAATGGCAAGATTCCATCTTCCATGATCTTGGTATGTTGTCAGGAGAGACCGGTCCCTGGAGAAGGACACCATATTTGGTCAAGTGGAAGGGAAGTGAAGAAGAGGAAGGCCCTGCAGGAGATGGATTAGCAACAATTGTGAGAAAGGTGCAGAACCTTGCAGTGCTTCATCGTTTGGTGCATAGGGTTGCTATGGGTTGGTGCCAACTAGGTGTCATGTAACAACATCACCAACACTCCCAGGAACCCAATATCCTTGTCATTTAATATGTAAACTTCAGTAATATCTTTGGCTCTTATTTTGACATTGCTTTCCTTTCCTGAGCTTTGACTATCAAAAGTATTGTTCCATTTTCTTCCTACTTTTCCCATCTTTGTTCTGTTGCTTTTTAATCTATTGTCGCATGGGGAAAATTGTATTAATTTCATAATTAGTTAGCCTGACTACTATCATCCTACTTCATCCCCCCACTCCACAATTCTAGAGTTCTTTTTCTAAAAGGCTAATCATTATCTTGTTAACATGGTTTTTTTTTGAAATGTTCAAGTGACTTTTACAAGGGCCAGGTGAGTTGAAATTGACTAAAATTTGGCAAAGTACTGAAAACTCACTGCCATTGTGTAAATTCTGTTACATAGAAACCCTATAGGACGGAGTAGGGCTGTATTAGTGGGCTTCTGAGGCTAGAAATCTTTATGGGAGTCGTTCGCCCATTGAGTAACTGATGGTTTCGAATTGCTGGCCTTATGGCTAGCAACCAAACTCATAATCCACTCTTCCAGATATTGTTTTAGGATACATGGTAGGTAAGTAATTACATTATGACTCTCATAGAAGGAAGAGACACATGAAATTATGACCAAGATGTGATGGATAAATATAGTGGCAGGGATATAGTTAGAGATCGAGAGGATTTCCAAGTGAAAAGTCACTGAAATGAGCCTGAAAGGGTAAATATGAGGTGACTCTATAAAGGGAGACAGATCATGTGAACAGTGTGCAAAGGGTGGCCCAAAACATGGAAGAGTGTGGACACTGGTATAGATAAGAACTGGAAACACGGGGAATCCAGGACAGATAAATCCCTCAGGACCAATAATGAGAGTAGTGATATCAAGAGGGGAAGATGAAGATGGAGTAGAAAGGGGGAGCCAATCACATGGATCTATATATAAATCTCTCCCTGTGGGACAGACAACAGAATAGTGGGTGAAGGGTGACGTTGGAGAGTGTAAGACATGACATAATAATAATAATTTATAAATTATCAAGGGTTTGTGAGGGAGGGGTGGGCAGGGAGGGAGGTGAATAAATGAGTAACTGATACCAAGGGCTCAAGCAGAAAGAAAATGTTTTGAGAATGATGATAGCAATAAATGTACAAATGTGCTTGACACAATGGAAGTGTATATGGATTGTGATAAGAGTTGTATGAGCCCCCAATAAAATATTTTAAAAAGAAAAAAAAAGACAGTAAATGTCTAGAAAAGAATGATGGCAACATATGTACAACTATGCTTGATACAATTGTTTTGTGGATTGTGATAAGAGTTGTACAAGCCCCCAATAAAATGATATTTAATTTAAAAAATCCATAGAAGAAAAAATATATAGAACTTTGGGCATAATTTGAGATTGGACCAGATATTTCCATTCTAACAGAGATGGAAAAGACATAGATCTAGATATTAGTTTGATCATGGGTTTCTGTCTAATGAGAAAGACTTTTGTATTACTTGAGACCAGGCCCTTAAAAAGTGGGCTTGGTGCTCCAACAGACTGGACTGGAAAACACACCTAAAAGGCTAACAGTCTTTGAACTACCCTTTTCCCGAAAGTAAGACATCCCGCAAAATAAGACCTACTTATAGTTTTGCCTCTCGCTGAAATATAAGGCTTCCCCCTGAAAATAAGGCCTCCCCGAAAATAAGGCTCCCCAAAGCTACCATAACCTGGACTCTGGGCCGTAGTGGAGGGTGCCACTGCACAGCTCAATGTTGGCAGCAGCGTAGCCAGAGCAGACAGGAAATGCTAGGTCTCTTTTAATAAAACAATAAACAATAAATGTGTACCATATTCTTGTTCATGGAAAAATAAGACATACCCTGAAAATAAGACCTAGCACAACTTTGGGAGCAAAAATTAATATAAGACACTGTCTTATTTTCAGGGAAACAGGGTAACTACAAGATTTTCTTTCTTGGTTGTTTTTTTTTTTTGTCATTGGTTTGTTGTTGGTTTTTTGTTGTATATTGCTGCTTTATTTTGCTCTGTCTTGGTTTTGTGCTTGTTATTTTCTCCCCAGGTCTGTCTAAATAAGATAGACTGGATGAACAATCTGGAGGAGAAAACAACAGGACCCACAGTTCCGGGGAGATATGGGAGAGGGGGAATTGTGGGAAAGGTAGTGGTGTTAACAAACCCAGGGACAAGGGAACAACAAGTGTTCTAAATCGATGGTGAGGTGAGGGTAGGAGGCCTGGTAGGGCATGCTCAAGGGTAATTTAATCAAGAGGAATTACTGAAACCCAAATGAAGAGTGAGCATGATGGTGGGACAAGAGGAAAGTCAAAGGAAATAGAGGAAAGAGCTAGGAGGCAAAGAGCATTTATAGATGTATGAGGCTGGGGAAATAGATCTATGTGTATATATTTATAAGTTTAGTATTAAGGTAGCAGATGGACATTAGGCCTCCACCCAAGTACTCCCTTATTGCAATAATATTTTTTATATTTAATTGGCATTCTATGATGCTCACCACCCCAACATAATCGATGAAGACAAAGCAGGTAAATAAGCAAATATGGTGAAGAAAGCTTATAGTTCCTGGCTATCAAAAGATATGCATCTGGGGTATTAAAGGTATTATAGCTCAGAAGCAACAAAGCCCACATGGACTAACCACACCAGCCTGCGTGATCAAGAGGTGCCAAAGGGATCAGTTATCAGGCATCAAAGAACAAAAAAATCATACCATTGTGAATAAGGGGGTAGTGCAGAGTGGAGACCCAAAGCCCATTGGTAGGCCACTGGACATCCCCTTACAGAAGGGTTTCAGGGAAGAGATGAGCCAGTGGGTGCGATGTAGCAATGATGAAACATGCAACTTTCCTCTAGTTCCTAAATGCTTCCTCCTGCCCTCCCCCACCCCAAATATCATGATGCCAATTCTACCTTACAAATAGGGCTAGACCAGAGGATGTACACTGGTACAGATAGGGACTGAAAACACAGGGAATCCAGGGTGGTTGATACCTTCAGGACCAGTGGTGTGAGTGGTGATACTAAGAGGGTGGGGTGGAAAGCGGGAACTGATTACAAGGATCTACATATATAATCTCCTCCCTGGGGGACAGACAACAGAAATGTGGGTGAAGGGAGATGTCAGACAGGGAACAACATGAAAAAATAATAAATTATATATTATCAAGGGTTTATGAGTGAGGAGGGAGCGGGGAGGGGTGGGAAAAATGAGGAACTGATGCCAGGGGTCTAGGTGAAGAGCAAATGTTTTGAGAATGATGAGGGCAATGAATGTGAAAATGTGCTTTACACAATTGATGTATGTATGAAGCGTGATAAGAGTTGTATGAGCCCCTAATAACACTGGAGACCCCTCACAGAAGTGTCTAGGGTAGGAGATGAGTCAGGCAGGGTGCGATGTAGCACTGATGAGGAATACAGCTTTCCCCCAGATCCTGGATGCTTCCTCTCCCTCAACTACCATGATCTGAATTCTACCTTGCAAGTCTGGATAGAGCAGAGGTTGTACACTGGTGCATTTAGGAGCTGGAGGCACAGGGAATCCAGGGTGGATGATACCTTCAGGACCAGGGGGTGAGGGGTGATACTGGGAAAGTAGAGGGTGAGTGGTTTGGAAAGGGGGAACTGATTACAAGCATCTACATGTGACCTCCTCCCTGGGAGACGGACAACAGAAAAGGGGGTGAAGGGAGACACAGGATAGGGTAAGAAATGACAAAATAATAATCTATACATTATCAAGGACTCATGTGGGGAAAAAAAAAGAGGACCTGATGCAAAGGGCTTAAGTGGAGAGCAAATGCTTTGAAAAAGATTAGGGCAAATTATGTACAGATGTGCTTTATACAATTGATGTATGTATAAATATGGATTGTGATAAGAATTGTATGAGCCCCTAATAAAATGTTTAAAAAATAAAAAATGATTTAAAAAAAGTAGTTCTCAAGTAGGACTTATAACCTTGAGTTTAATGGCAAAGAACCATTAATGGGACTATGGTATAAAGAGTTGTATGATAAACATAATTCAGTCAAGTTTCCTCCCCCCAAACTAAACCCCATTTCCATCAAGCTGATTCTGACTATTAGAAACCCTACATAGGGTTTCTGAGGTGGAAAATCCATATGGTAGCATTTAGTCTCATCTTTCTCCCTGGAAGTGATTAGTGGGTTTGAATCAGCAAACTCATAGTTCACGAGTGAATGCTTACCAGACAGTTACATCGGTGAGCTTCCTATGACCATCATAAAATGCCCCAGTCTGAGTGGCTTAAAACACAGAGCTTTACTCTCTCAGTTCTCAAAGCTAGAAGGCCAACTTCCAGGTAATACCCTGCAATCGATGATGAAGGTTCTAGGGAAAAAACAACAATACTCTTGTTCCCTCCAGTCTGTAGTGTCCACGGGCATCCCTCACCTATATGAGTATAATTCCAGTGTCTGCCTCAGTCATCACCTCTGTGTCTAGCGTGTTGCTCTTCTCCCTTATTGGCAAGGGCACCGATTATATCAAATTATAGCACCAGCCTTTAGCATGACCATGTGAACTTAGCTGATTACATATACAAAACTCCTATTTCCTAATGCATTCACAAGTATCAAGAGACAGTCCTACACTATATAATTTATAGAAATGAGATAAATAAATGAGCATAATAAGTTTTAGTTCTTATGGCACCAATTGTGCCGCTGTATAATTCTTTTTGCTTAGAATGTCATACAAAAAAAATTTTTTAGCCTACAAAGTGGAATACTTGCTCCTCTCTCTCAAGTCTTTGTAGAACAAGAAAAAAAAAATTCCCCCTGGAATTCAGAGTGTTTTATATCTGCACCACACTTTTGGCCCTTCACACAGCCAATCCAAAATACTTGGTCATAATTTCACTCATCCATAATACATCCCTCACCCGAGTTAAAGGCTGTTGAGAACAGAAACATTATCTTACCCTTTGCAGTCCAAACATAGCCTCACAATGAAACTTTCAAGAGGTAGTGAGTTGTGGTTTTGATGTATAAATCATGCAATGTTTTCATGACTTGAACACCCGGCGATGTGTGCTGGAGAGAAGCCCTGGATAGCAAAAACTGCTGACCTTGGACTACTACTGTAAACGTGGGCTGTTTGAACCCTTTTCACTGGCACCCAGTAAAATAGGCAAGAGGGATACTATTTATTAATGCAAAGTTGATGTATAAAGCATTAAGATAAACTCATCATATCATCTGGTGATCTGCTTCTATGAACATTATAGCCAAGAATAACTGTACGGAGCAATTGCATTCTGTAGCGTCGGGGTCGCCAGGCTGTACAGCAATGGTTGCTGTATGGGAATATCAGATGGGATGGGATGCAGCTCCTGATTGTGAAGCTCTTGCTCACATCATTTAAGAATGGGCTTTAATAACTTCCAGAGTTTACTTTTGATACTTTAACCCCTACTTGTATCTTATGCTTTCTAGAAACTCTTCTTATCGTGGTCAAGCTTTGGAATTAGGGAGATAGAGTCGATCGTGTCTATATCAGAGGTAAGTTTTTAAATTTTAGCCAGAAACCATAAGTAGATTCAAAGTCCTGAGACTATGTAGTTCTGTTATTATAAAATACAACTATAACTTTTAAATATGCACTATAACATATTCATGACTGATTATTTTAAATTACATTACCAATTCATCACAGATTGAATTCTTGGAGGTATGTAAATAAAACCATTAGACATGTATACACATTAACAATATCTATAGTTTCAAGAAATACATGTGTGAACATAGGGGAGAATCATTTATGTATATTAACCATTGGGGAAGAGTATTGAACATATGGAGTTTTGTGAGAAAGTTTAAATTAGTCTTAGAAGAAATACATGGGCAATTCTTCTTAGAAGTTGTAACTTGCTTTGAACACGTCTAGAAAATCTAATCGTTAGCTCTGGGCAACCAGATTGTTTAGTGAAAACACTGAGAGTCCTCAGTAACGTGAATTAACAAAATTCACAATTATATTAAAGGCAAAGATTGATTTAACATCTTGAAAGTGATCTTAATAAATAAGCAAATAGAGTGGTCGAGAACCAGAAGGATATCCTGTGAAAATTACCAGCATATTAAAAGAGGAAATAAGTCCACATGTAGTAGAACATTATACTCTGAGGTGACGAGGCATGCCCATGGGAGGATTATCATAGATTTTTCCTAATGAATTCAAACTGAACAACCGAAGTCTCATCTCTGTCTCAGTCTCAACCAAGTGGATCCTGGTCATTTTCCATTCACCTATCAACTGGCTTGGGTCGATTAATTGAGTCATTGAATTTTGTTCTATCAAGGATTTTGGAAATGTATAATTGGAGCACAGAAAGACAAAGATGAATAGAATGTGGAAACTTCAAGAAAAACCTAGGTAGGGGTTCTAACATAGATGGCCTATTCTCATAAATACTTCAAGTTTAAAAATCCCAGGGCTGTTCTACTTTCTCTTATAGGGAAACCACATATCACAGTTACATGAAATCACTATTGTTTTAGAGTCATGTGTGTGCTAAACACACGTTTATAAAAGCTCATGGAAAAATAGAGAAATGCAACTAATATCTAAGTGTGGCCTCTGAGAGAGAAACACAGTGATGGGACTGGGTGCTTTGTTTCCCAAGAGCCTATTTTCTCCTGCTGTTCTCTCCAAGCAATTTCTGATGCCAAGGCCAACATATCACATATTAGTTTCCCCGGCGTCTCTTCTAGAAAAATCAGGACCTAATAATGGCTAAGAACCCCCAAAGAAGACGTGAAGAAGGAAATCAGGGAAAATTTCCTTAGAGTCAAATGAAGTGCTCTTTTTATCCTTGTGTAGTGTTGTGTGTAAAGGAATTGTCTCTAATTGTATCCATCGTGTAATCACGAGTCGACTAAAGGACGACTACCTACCTGCTTACGGTCAAAGAATGCAAGCTTCGTTCATTGGTCAGTTTCTCAAGTTTGAATTAATCTATCTGCCATGTGGCTGAGGTTCTTATATATTTATTGATATCTGTGATATGAGATGTTTTTATTTTTTAAGATCTAATACTTGACATGCAATATAATTGTAGAGATTGTTATGTCATTTCATAAGTTGTATTATTTGCCAGTCTGAAAGATCCCTAGAGAATCATGCTCCATGAATCTAGCTGGACTTAATTGGCAGTTTTCTTTTGTATACTCAAGAACACACCTTTATAATCTTTTACTTCTTTATATATATTTTTTCTTCCATCTAACAATAATTATGCCATAAGCTTTTAGTGCCACAACTTTGGAATTAAGTGCTTTTGACTAAAACCTCAATAATTCCAAGAGGAATGCAAGTGAAGCCAGGATACCAAGTGAGGCACATGGATTTACTCTTGGTATCTGCACTGCATGCTATTTTTTAAATGGCTGGAATAAATAGCGATGCTTTCCATTGAAGAACTGTCCACTGTTATATAAAAATACTATAATAACCATTTTAAAAATAGCCTCAATGCACACGATAGCATTCCTTAATTTACCATAAAATGACTACATACTTCTTAAAGAAAAAAAGGGTCCTAATTTTCAAAGAATGAGATCAGAATGGAACCTGAATATATTTAATGACTTTTTGCAAGTAAGTCATTTAATATTTATCCATTTGGATGTATTTAAAAGGAAGCTTCTCTCCCCAACGCCTCTATTATGAAGCGCCAAATTCCAGATTGCCAACTCTATTGTCCACAGATAAGCAAGTTCTCCCACCAAGCCTGGGGAGAGATTAAGTGATGCCTCCTGTCCTCACTTCCAGAGATGCCTTGGCGTCTTCCCCTTCGCTGCTGCTGCGAAGGTGACAGTCCTGAAAATGCATTGGGTTTTGAGCAGAGACTTTTCAAAGTGACAGGCTTAAAAAATACAATTCACCTCTTGCCCTTCTCTTCCCCTGCTGCAAACTACTAGGCCTCCTTAGAACTCAGTTTTGTTACTCTGAACACACTCTGACGTCTTCAATAAATAGCATAAGTTCTCCTGGGCTACAGGTTTCCAGTAATTTTTGGTCCAAATTCTTCTTTCAAATGTCGATGTTTAAATCAAGGAATTTATGATTAAACAACAGAATGAAACTAGGTTTTCTAATTTCAAGCTATCCATGGTAATCTCATTTAAAATTAATTGAGAGAAATAATTAATAGCCAACTTGGATTGCCTCCAAAATTTCCTCTTACTTAAGCTGTGGCTGTTTCAAACAGAGAGAAAATCAAGTGGAATGAAATGTATAGTATGGGAAATCTGTTTTAAATACCTCTCATCTAAAAAAAATACCTCTCACCTCATAGCCAGACACACACACACACACACACACACACACACACACACACACACACACACACGGGCAGCTCCAGGCAGTGGAAAAGGCAGAGATATGAATTCCCATTTTGCTTCTACTACCAAGCAATGTTATCACACTGGCTACTTAAACTTTTCTTTCTCTTATATGTGAACATTAAGATATTAGAGTGCATAGTCTCTAAAAATTGTCAAATTCTGGGTTTCTATTCGATGATAAAATGAGATTGATCTGTTTTACTTAAGAGGACAGAGTATTGAGACCTATTCTCCTGAATTTAAAACTTTTATCAATTAATTGTGTATGTGGTATATGATTTTATGTCAATGGTAGGATGAATGAAAGTGTAGGGGTGGAATACAACCTGTCAATCTGGTTGAAGAAATGATTGTGTTTCTTTGGGGTTTGGCCTTCTCACAAGGAAGACCCTGGGACACCACCCCCCTTCTCTCTCTCCCCCTTTGCTGCTTGCTGATACTTTCTGTGACTGACCCTGACAGCCACCAGAGCCTTATCATATTCCTACTTCCCTTGGAGCCTCGTCACTCTGCACCCACCTGCCTGTGACCTTCCTACATCCTGCATCATTACATGTGTCTGTGTGAGTCTGAAGAGGGATTTATGGACTAGAATTAAACATCTTGACTTGAATTGGACTTGGCTGGGACACCTTTTTGATATATAATTACTTCTTGATATAAATCTGTTTGTACACACGTATGAACATGGCAGGATCTGTTTATCCAGTCATCCTGGCCCAGTATAATGTATCTCTTCATAACAAGTTAACTGTTCAGAACTTCAGCTTTCCATATTTAAAATGGAAGTGAGAATACCAGTATCTGTTAGAAAAGAGCAAGGAACCTATGGGATGCATGTTACTAAATTACAAAACCCTCTACAGTCAGCTTGATGTACCACCCCCAGCACAACGAATAGTCTCTGTGTGGATATTATGTGCCATTGAGTCCATGCCAACTCAGAGTGACCTCATGAACAACAGGACGGAACAGCACCTTGTCTTGTGCCACGCTCACAATTGTTCTTATGTTTGAACCCATTGATGCAACCACTGTGTTGTCCACTCTGTGGATGGTTTAATCTTTTTCACTGACTTGCTGCTTTAGCAAGCGTGTTGTCCTTCTCCAGGACATGGTATCTCCTGAGAAGACCAAAGTCTATAAAACTAAGTCTTGTCCTCCTTGCCTGAAAGAAGCATTCTGGCTACACTTCTTCCAAGGCAGATTTTTTCATGCTCTTTTGATAGTTTATGGTGCCTTTAATATGCTTTGCCAGCCCTAAGATTCAAATGTGTAAATTCTTCTTTGGTCTTCCTTATTCAATGTTCTACTTTCACAAACATATGAGGGAATAGAAGAATATCATGGATTAGGTCAGGAGCATCTTAATACAAAAAAAAAAGACCCTTGCTTTTAAATATGTTAAAGAGTTCTATGCAACAGATTTAAATGAATGAATTACTTGATGTCTTCACTGTTGCTTCTATGAGAAATGATTGTGAATCCAAGCAAAATAAATTCCTGGACAACTCCACCCTTTCTCCATGTATAAAGATGCAAATTACTGGTCTGATTGTGAGGAATTTGGTTTTCTTTTCATACTGCAGGCTACAATCTTTGATCTTTATCATCAAAGGCTTCTAGTTCACCTCATTATAAAAACTCAGTGCTATTCAGAATGACCAGAGACCAGGATAGAGCTGCCCCTGTGAGTAACTGTCTGTAACAAGTCTGTAACTGTCTCCAGGAGTAGACAGCCTGTCTCTTGCTACCAAGGAGTGGATGATGTTTTTAGAACTGTGGACCTTGGGGACAACAGCCTAACTCATAAGCACTACACCACTGGGGCTTCTCCTCAGAGGCCTCACTATATTCTCTATAGAAAACCATAAAGGAACCCCACAGGTGCAACAGTTAGGCTCTTAGATATTAATTGAAAGGTTAGCCATCAAAACCACCCAGTGAGTGACTCTGTAGGACAAAACCTGAGATGGTTTGGACAGTCTATGGTGCTTTCAGCACCACAACTCAAGGCCATCAGCTCTTCTTTATTCTGCCTCTTTCTTGCTGACCTTGCAAATGCACATGAGGCAGTGGGGAATGCCAACATGTTAGAGTTCTCTAGAGAAACAAAATCAGGACACTTATGGTTTTATACACACACACACACACATATATACATACACCCATATTTATATACATATATATTCATATTCATATACATGTATAGTATATATATATCCACATATATTTATATATATCCATGTATAGATAGATCTATACATAGAGAAGGAATATAACAGCTAATCAGTCCACACAGCAGTATAGAGGGCTCAGTTCAACTCACTTTCATTGAATTGTTAATATACAGGAAATCCTTCATTTCACATGGGTGTGGGCTTCTGTGTGCAAAGTCATGGAAGCAGGCAGCAGAGTCCTCTGCTGGGCAAGGCAGGTGGAGTTTGCCTCCCAGCAGCAAACAGCAGGACGGGTCAGCAACAGACAGTAGCACAGGATCTTAGCAAAGCAGACCCTATGTGATCCTGAACTCCAGCAATGCAGGTGACAGGATACCAGGCTTGAGGATATAGCGTCAAGCTCAAGCAATGTAAGCATCAGCAACTTAGCAAAGCAGATCTCAAAGGAGCCACAAGCTCTAACGACACAGTGGTTTGGTCCACAGGTGGTGTAGCACACAGGTTAAGGCAGAAAATTAGCCTGGTCTGATAATCAGAGAGCAAGAGAGATGGGGGTGGGCTTTGCAGAGCCATTTATCTCTTTGCCCTCCAACCACACTGTGAGATGATTAATCTCACATGTTCCTATTGGCCATGTTGAAACAATAAACATATCACACACGGCTTGGATCAAAGTGATTGATATACTTGCTCTTCCACTCTCTAAAGTGGTCTGATGCAGCAGATTGCAACCCATCTTTCTGCTGTTTAGGATCTTTGTATAGTTGTTATTTAACTTGAGTTCTACCCCATCAGCCAAGCAAGACCCTGAAGGATCCACTCCCATGGGCTTTACTTGACTCATATCACCATGGTCCACTCCCCTCCAAGAAATCAGCTCATCTCCAGCCACATTTCAGGTGCCCTGTTTTCTGAGGCCCATCTGCTGGCAGTATCTCCCACAGTGTTCTACTTTCTTTGTTTAGATTTTCAGTTTTTGACAATTCTTCAAAACTATGCATAAGCTTTTCAGCAACTTCTTCCTCCAGAATGGTGGGCTGAGTCACTGTCTTTCTTAGTCTGGAAGTGCTTCTGAAACCTGTTCACTGTGGGTGACCCTGCTGGGCATCTGAAATACCAGTGACATATCTTCCAGCATCACAGCAACATACAAGCCAACACAGTACAACAAACTGACAGACAAGAGGGCGTTAAGCCCAAGCCAGGCTCCAGCAATTAGAAGTTTGCTTGTGTTTCATTGATTCTACTGAGGCATCAAATGCATTAAAATGGTTCAGAAAGCTGAAAAAGCATAGGAAGACGTCTCATTGATGCCAGGAAATGTGGAAGAGAGCTGCTTGGCCAACGGACTGGAAGAGATCCATATGTGTGCCCATTCTAAAGAAAGGTGACCCCAAATAATGCTCACATTAGAGCATGATATATTTGAGAGCAGACACAAGTAATTGTTTTCTTAAGATCATCCACCAATGGCTGCAGCAGTATGCTGTCAGGGAACTGGCAGACAGACATTCAGGCCAGCCTTAGAAGAGAACATGGAATAAGGAATATGCTCATGGCAGGTATTTCCTGGCTCAAAGCAGAGGATGTTAGAAAGATGTTCACTTGCTGCGTTTCATTGACTATCCTAAGACATTAAACTGTGGGAATCATAATAAAGTGTGGATAATTTTGAGGAGAATGGGAATTCCAGAACACTTCATTGTGCTCATGGAGAATTTGTTCATGGATCAAGAGGCAGCAATGCCGACAGAACAAGGGAATACAGTAGAACACCATACCTCGACGATAATCTGTCCTATAAGGAGCATTGAGAGGTGATATAGCCAAATTCTGAGTCAATTTTCCCATAGGAAATAACTGTAAAGGATTAATTCATTCCCAACCACCAAAGTTTTACTCTATTCTTGCCTTTTTATACAAAACATTACACAGGAATATCAAAAAAGATTATTTCAGAGTTAAATACTATAATTTAAAAAAGAAACTCATTTTATAAACGTTATTATTAACTATAGTATGGTCCATACCTTGAGATTGATGAGGATCTGGATCTATGGACAGGGATGTGGAGAGGAGGGATGGAGAGAATCACTGTTTGGAATCAACTGGGAGCTCCTTCTCAGGAACTCCCTCCCCGCCCCCCCATCTTTGCCTTTCTTCACTAGGACCCGGCTTGCTTTCTTGTAAAAAGTCTGTCTACTGTGGTCAGCTGTTGGCGTCTCCTTAACTGCTTTCTATAAGGGTTTACTAAATTATCACCAACAATATCTATAACATGGTTAACCAATTCCTTGTCATGGTTATTCTTTTCAAAAAAGTCTTTCTTAGAACCCTTGTTTTTTTATCTAAAAACAGTACAAAAAGCCACAAAAACTAAGAAAATTATAGCAAAATGCTTGGAACACAGTTGCAAAAGGTTTGAACAACGTGTACTAACAACGTCAACTAATTCAGAGTGACCGAAACACAAACTGCTTTTATTTACAAAAATCATGTGTGCTGAGTTGGAGTCTGATGTTTCATTTGAGCTCTGATGCAAAATGTTCTAGACATTTGCATTGAAATTCTATTCTGTCGTGTACTGACGCAGTTGAGTACAAGGGTTTTATACTGTCCTGCATGTTCTAAACATCAGGCCAGGTGTGTGTTAGGGTTGTTTCCTCTCACCATGGTTGTTCAATCTGTGTGCTGAGCAAATCATCAGAAAAGCTGTATTAGCTGAAGAAGAATGTGGCCTCAGGATTGGAGGAAGGCTTATTAGCAACCTGCAATATGCAGATGGCACAACCTTGCTTGCTGAAAGTGAGGAGGACTTGAAGCACTTGTTGGTGATCAAGGAAGGATTGCAGCCTTCCATATGAATTACAACTCAGTGTAAGAAAGACCAAAATCCTCAAAACTTGACCAATAAGTAGTATCATGATAGATAGAGAAAAGGCTGATTTTGTCAAGAATGTTGTCTTGTTGGGTCCACAATCAATGCTCATGGAAGCAGTAGTCCAAAGTTCAAAAGATGAGCTCCATTAGATAAGTATGCTGCAAAAGACATTCTGAGAGTATTGAAAAGCAAGGATGTTACCTGGAGACCTAAAGTGTACCTCATCCAATATATGGTGTTCTTTAATGCATCATATGCATGTGAAAGTTGGACTCCGAATAAGGAAGACCATAGAAGTATCGATGTATTTGAATTGTGGGGCTGGAGAAGAATATTGCCCGTAGGATGGACTGCTCAAATGACAAACCAATCTGCCTTCAAAGAAGTAGGGCCAGAGTGCTTCTTTAGAGCAAAGACTTTTGAAAGGACTTTGTCTTACATGTTGTCGTTGTTGTTAGGTGCTATTGAGTTGGCGCTGACCCTTGGTGACCAAATGCACAATGGAACAAAACACTGCAAGGCCTTTAGCATCCTCATAATTGTTCCTGTGCCTGAGTCATCGATGCAGTCACTGTGTTAAGCTCTCCTGTCAAAGGTCTTCCTCTTTCCCATAGGCCCTCCACTCCATCAAACATGATGTCCTTCTCCAGGGACCGGTCACGGCTAACAAGATGTCAAAATAATGATGATGAAGTTATGCTATCCTTGCCTCTATGGAACACTCTGGTCTTTCTTCTTCCAACACAGATCGGTTCGTCCTTTTAGCAGTGCGTGGCACTTTCAATGTTCTTCTCCAGCCCCACCATTCAAATGCATCAATTCCTCTTTGGTCTCCTTATTTGATGTCCGACTTGGCCATGATTAGCTTACATACTTTGGGCATATTAACAGGAGAGGCCACAGGAAGGGCATTGAAAAAGAGGACAACCTTCAAAGAGATAGGTGAACCAAGTGGCTGCATCCATAGGCTCAGGCATAGTTACAATTGTGGGATGGCACAGGAAAGTGCGGGGTTTAGTTCTCTTAGAACATCTGGCTGCAATGAGTTGGAGCTGCTTGGTTTTCACTTAACAACAATAACAACCCGTATATTGATCCCTTGGTAACTTTCCATGAGCATTGAATGTGGGTTCAAGCAAGATGATCCAAACAAGTTTGACCCTAATGCTCTTCATCAGGATGTTAGCTACTGGTCTAAGTATGTTATTTGGTTTTATTTACATTGAGTTGCAGTCCATATTGAAGATCCTGCATCTTCATAAGCAAGTCTTTCAAGTTCTCCTCACTCTCTGCAAGGAAGGTTGTGTCATCTGTTTATTGCAGGTTATCAATAAGCCTTCTTTAAATCACCATACTGCACTCTTCATCATATGGTTGTTTATTTGATTATTTGCTCAGCAAACATATTGAATAATTACCATAGAATATACATCTCTGACACATACCTTTTGTTAATTTTAAATCATGAAATATTTGATTTCCCCCAAAACACCTGCCTCTTGATCCTCTTGAAAACACTTGACAACAATAACAATAAGAAGGGAAATGACATGGAAATTACCAATAATTACATATAAAATATTATAATTAATTACTAAAAACATAAAATTAGTGCGTGCTCTCTCAACCTGAAGCTGAAATTTCCTGGTTTTCGTTGGTACACAGTGGTAGCAGTACATCTATCCTAATATTTCAGTGAGCGCATGCAGGAGCAGTGAATTATTTAATGTGTGATTGTCTCTAACTCCCTTCAGATGACTTTTCCCTGCATGTGTCTAGTAAGAAGGTTGAGGAAGATACTGATAGGATTCACATGTGAGGAAATGCAAACAGAAATCCCTCGAGAGCCATTCTGCTGTGTATTAAACAAGCCCTCTGTGAAATAGCATATAGGACCTCGTTATCAGCAAGCCCCGGGAGTGGAGACTCGCTGTGCAGGGAATCTCCTGGACTCAGAAGGCAGCTATACCTTCAGAAGAGCAGCAGAGCCAAGAGCCAGAGCATAGAACAATGGAATGGACTCCCCGCCCACTGAGTGCTTTATTGCAGGAGGCTGGTTGGGGGATTTGGGGGGGTCTCTAGGCACTAAGTTGGGGGATTTGGACTTGTTGGCCCATTGAAGCAGACCTGAGTTCCTTCAAGTTAAGGCTGACTTGAGTTCAGCTCCCCTGGGCACTTAATTCAGGAAGCTGAGTTTCCTCACCTATGGAGGTTCAGCTGAATGCCTCTGAGTTGAAGCTCACAGCAGAATGATATGCCCCTTTGAACAGTATGTAGCATGCCCGAAGTTCTGTAACATATCTTGGTAAACATCTGCCTTGAGAATTTCTTACTGGCATTACAGCTTGTTAACATCTTCAATTAACCCCTTTAGACATGAATTTTGATTGTGAGATTCTGTGTAGCCATTACCATGAATAGTATAACCTAGAGAAATCAGTCGAGAAGTAAAATAGAGAATATTAAAACAGCTCAGCATTTAATGTGCAGATCATTACAAAATTATGAAGGTAATTATGCTATAGGATCATTAGCAATATTTAAAACCGATCCCAAATAAACATGCAATCGAGGTAAAATGTGTGACTATTTTAGGCCAGTACAATTTCAAGACAAGCCCCAGCCCACTTTCCAGCCCAGAAGCCCCACTTACATGTTAAGATATACATGTTCTAAAGCAACCCTGGTATGTGATGGCACGCATTACGGCTGTGTAAGTTGTAATGTAGCTCCCCAAATGCTATATGATTTTATTCGATTTTCCTTAAACTACGTAACTTATTGCTTCCCGTTTCAAATTATTTAATTTACCAGGAAATGAGCTAAAGGCCTCCTTTCCTAAACTTTTGTAAAACTCTTCATACATAAGCTGTTGTATAACATATGAATGGGGATACATGCATGTACAAGTCAACATGAGTGTATCATAACAAACATAGTTCCATGTTTACAGGGCTAAGGTTTTCCCCAGGCTGGGAATGGCCCTGCTTTCATCTTCACTGAATTACCAATTCCTTAGGAGGACACCTGGTAGGTGCTCAAGTCAAATTTGATGAACCATTGAATGCAATGAAATGCCTGCTTACTTTGTTTTTCTTCAACTAAAGTCCACACAGATTCTCTAAAGGGAAAAACCATCTCCTTCAAGAGGCCAAATGGGGATTTCTAATGATCTTTCTGTGTAAGTGCCAGCATTATCCTGTGGACTGTGAGGACTAAGCAGTAGGAGGGAGGAAGGACACAGTTCAGAGAGGGAAGGTCTCCACCCTCCATTTTCAATCCCCCCTTCTTACCTCTCAAAGCTTTCATTGTAGCAATTTCGACTGCATGGGCCTTTGGCAATGTCACAAGAGATACTTGTAGCCTTTATTTCCCAGTTCACTTCCCGCTATATGAAAGGAAACTTCTTATCAATTTTAAAGAGATCATTACATTTACTTCCCACAACAATCCTAAAACCGATCTGTATGACCAGAATACTTCTTAGAGGCAATGATGGGAATAGACATAGAGTCCGGAGAGAGCATTTCCAGGAGAAGGGCATCATGCTTGGTAAAGTGAATGAGGCAGCAAAAAAAGGATTGGGGCTTTCAGTGAGTGGATTACACCATGGCTGCAAATAGAGGCTCAACCACAGGAAGAACTAGAAGGGCAGGAAGTACTGCTCCGTGGTACCTTCTGTTACAACAACATTGAATTTACTTCTCAAATAATCTTAAAAATAGTAACGTTTAAACACACACACACACACACAGTTTTGAAAATGACAAGAAAGCTGAAGAAGTATTCCCAAGGCCACATATGTGTTTGAATGGTAGACTCCGGATGTGGGATAGTCAGGTGGGCTTAACATCAAATGTCTCCTGGTAGACCCAGAAAAAGCCCGAGAACAATGTGCCCACCACTCCCCGCTCAGTGTTTGGATTCCGAGCTGAGCCAGGAAGTGTAACCGCAGCTTCTATGGACAGCCTCCTGCACAGCTCTGTGGAAAGTTCAGGTTGGGGGCAGATTGCAGCAGGTTGGAGACAATTTATGGAGAGTGTGTTTGTGTCCCACATGTCTGGCATGGGGACACACTGCTCTCTCAAACTTGGCTAAAAGACTCCATGCCCTGGCTTCAGAGGACTCTGAGTCGGCACACATTGCTGATACTGATGTTCTTCCGTCTGGATGAAGGAGACAGCTATCCTTTGTTCCTATCTGGCAGAGGGAGGGGCGAGCAGCGCTGACTTTCCCTGACCGCACAGCAACTGCCAACATCACTGACACCCCTAAGCTCCCTAAGTAATACAAATGCCCTCTTTCCTTTGTCTCCATAGATATTCATAAAACACGTTGAATAAGCTGAAATTCAATGTGATTTCTGAAGCAACTGAAATCCAGAACAACTCTGTTTCCTCCCAACCGTCTGTAAGAAGGGCAGGGAGAAGAAGGAAAACAGCCAGAATATTAGGATTGTGGCCAGTGCCCAGGGCGGGGATCCCAGAACCTTACCGACTGTGGCCAGTCAACAAGTAAAAGGAAGGAAACACTAAGCTAAGCTAATGGTGGGAGAGGGGCGCTGGGAATCAAATACCAAAGATGAAAAGTGAACCTTGGGTTCAAAGGGGCACTAGGTGTTTATTATGTGACATAGTCTGTCCTACTCACCTTTGATGAGTTATTTCTTTTAATCCGTCGTAGACGTTGTTAATCTTCGTCAAACAAGAGGCAAAAGATGCTCTGAAATATTGAGTGTCTTAACTAAGGAGGCAGAACTGAGGGACACCTGCAGCCAGGCTCAGGGTTTTCCTATCCATAACACAGGGTGCAAACTTCAGAGCCTGTGGATTTACTTTAATCTAGGAGTGTGCCACATCCATGGGGAAGGAGTGCAAGGAATTTGTAAAGAGCTAACTGCCTCATCTAGGAAAAGTGTCAGTGATGAATCTATTCAGCTGGCTTTAAGACCAAAGGAGAAAAGGCCAAATTTTAAAATTATATATTACATTAATATTATATATTAAATATAAAATATAGATTAAATATATACTATATTTATATAATATATTAACTATATTTTCTGAAATTAAACTAGTCAATAAATAACAGAAAGTGCAACACATAAATTCTAGGAATTTGTAAAGGTTAGTTAGTTTATAGTTACTTTATCTTTTCAATATTTTAGACAAATATGCTTGTTTCTGAAAAGCCTTTTTGCCATGAACTTCTCACACTTATCAGCTACATTTTCACTTATTTTTTCTGTTTCTCAAGGGATACAGTGAATAGGAATTCCAATTCACTATAGGCAGATGTGTGAATCTTATCCACTTATGTAAAAATATATATCTCTAAAGCATGCTTTACATTGTGTATATATTACTCTATTTAGATACTGTACAAATCGTTGATTATAAACAGACTAACTGCCCCCAACGATGTCCCTGTCTGAATCCCTAGGATATGTAAATATGAATATATTACATTTTACAGCAAAAATGAAATGAGATTACAGATGGAAGTGAAGGTCGTCATCAACTGCCCTTGGATTAAGAAGATTATTATGGCCAATATGATTTCCATGTAATTCCCAGGGGCCTTAAAAGTTGAAAGATGAAAGCAGAAGTAAATAGTGAAAGGGAGACATGTACTGAGGGCAACACAATATTACAAGACTTGATCTTCTCCTGAGGACTTTGGCGATGGAGGCAGGGGGCATCAGGTAAAACCCGGGGGCTGCCTTGAGGAGCAGGAAAAGAATCTTCCTCAGCACTTCCAATCATGCAGATGTCTTGATTTTAGCCTAAGGGGACCCTTGATTTTAGACTGTCAGATTGCTGACCTACAGAAACGTCGTACTTTTGTGTTATTTCTTTGTCCTTACAAAGGCTTTTTGGTTTGTTTCATTTTGTTTGTTTTCTAGCAACAAGAGAACATTAAATTAATATGGAATAATTTCAAAAGATTTGCCATCTCTATTTTTTTCCACCTAAAAAAGCATGACCTGGCATGTTTGATTTCTAACGTTTCAGAGATTTACAATCCTAAACACAAATTCAAAATAATTGAAAAATAATTAATATTGGAAGAACCATGTGGTACTATTACTTCCCACTGGTAGGATAGAAAGATTCAGAAAATTGAACAATGAGGAACATGTCCATGATGGAGCACAGGTGAATAACTCAGCTTTGTGTATATCTGAGCAATACCAAAGCAAGCACTTAAAGGGTCTTGGTTGTTTATTTTTCTCCACGTTTCCCTACTTATTTCTGGTATCTTTGAAATAATTCACCAGGAATCTCAGCATTGTGTACTCTAAATTTTAAACATATACTCTTATCATTTGCAACTGCATAACATAATATGTACTTGATAATGAACCAAACTTTACTATTAAAATAATTTTGGGTATCAGTAATAATTCTCATCCTAGTATGAGCAATCTACCCTATCCAAAAGAAGGTCACATGTATTATTCAATGTTTTCCTATATCATTTTAGGAGTTTAGAAAATTCCAAAGTATCTTTCAATTAAGCACCCTCTTGGGAAAAATGATTATGAACTTGAAAAGCACTTTGCAGGGTTTAATTCTTCTTCTTAATGTGTTTTCTGTTTTTTTCCATGAAGTCCAGTGTGTCTACTCAAGGTGCCTTTGTGGCTTGGTAGGTAACACTTTGGGCTGCTTACAAAAGGTCCATTCAAAACTGCAAGCCAACCCACCCCAACTGCCCCACCCCCGACATTCTGGGAAACCCAAAGAAGTGGCTAGTAAGACTGGACTTAGAGCAGTGAAAGAAACTTATTTCATGCAAGGAAAAGTGGCCTTCTAACAAGTTACTTGCATGTTGCTAGCATCATTTTAAGTTCTGTTCCCAACAGACACCACGCACCTGTCAGCCTTTCATACTGTGTGTTCTGTGATGCTTGCAACTATGTCAACTATTTTTCACATACCAACAGAATTATCCAAATTAAACAGATTTCAGGAGAATTTGCAGACTAAGAACAGACTTGGAAGATGGAATAGGCTACCACTTCTGAGGGATTAGCCAGGGGAAATCTTATAAAAAGCAGCCGAACACTGTGAGATCCTGGAAACCTCATGAATAGTAGTGCAACGTTGTCAGATACAGTCCCAAAAGCCGAGTCCCTGAGGTCAAAAGGATATCAACATATGAGTGAGGGAGAGCTGTCCTCTCAGAGTACAGTCAATCATCACGATGTGCAATCTGTTGATACTTGAAACTTGGAATGTAGAAGTATAAACCCAGGACAATGGTGAATCATCAAAAACCAAATGGAACATATGAAAATAGATACACTAGGTACCTGTTGTTATTGTCGTAAGGTGGCTCCAAGCCAGTTTGGACTCACAGAGTTTATGTACCACCGACCAAAATACTGGTCAGCACTGCGCCATTGTGTGCAACCAAACAACTCACTGGTCAGCACTACGCCCACCACACAAATGGTCTTCTGTTTGAGGCCAAGGTCACAGCCACTGTTTTTCACTACACTTCCACTTTACAAAGCATAATGTCTTTATCCAGAGCCTGTCTGTCCCACCAATCTTTCCAAATTATGTGAGATAAAGTCTCATCGTCCTTGGCACTAAGGAGCAGAATAGTCTACCTGTACTTCTTCTAAGAGAGATCTGATTGCTCTTTTGGCAGTCCATGGTCCTTTCAATATCTTTCGCCAACACCAGTTCAAATGCATTGATTTTTCTTTCCTTTTCCATAATCAGTGCCCAACGTTCACATGCTTAGGTGGAAGTGGAAAATACCATGGCTTGGTTAGGTGTATCTTGGTCCTCAAAGTAACATCATTCATGTGCAACACTTTAAAGAGTTCTTATGCAGCAAATGTACCTAACACAATGCATCTTTGGTCACTTGACTGCTGCCTCCACGAATTTGATTGTGGATTCAAGGGAACTGAAATGCTTAAAAACTTCAAAATTTTCTCCATTTATCACGATGTTACCTAATATTTTAGTTGTGAAGGTTGATTTTTTCTCTCTCAACATTGTGTTATAATCCATACTGAACATTGGCTTGATCATCTTCAGCATGTTCTACAAGCTCTTCTCAATTTCAACATGGAAATGTGTTACATCTGCACTTCACAGGTTAATAAGCCTTCTTCTAATCCTGGTACTGAATTCTTCTTCATATAATCTAGCTATTATGATTATTTCTCAGCATACAGATAGAACAAGTATGATGAAAGAATACAGCCCTGATGCCCAACTTTTCTGATTTTAAACCATGCAGTATTCCCCTGTTCCAGTCCCCAAACTGTCTCTTGATCCAAGTACAAATTCCTCATGAGGACAATGAAGTGTTCTGGAACTCTCATTCTTCTCAAGGCAATCCAGAGTTCGTTACCATCCTCAGAATGGAATGCCTTTGCATAGCAAATGAAACAAAAGTAAGCATCTCTCTGGTATTCTCTGCTTCCTGCCAATATCCAGCTGAGGTCAGCAATGACTTCCCTTGCTCCATGTCTTCTTCTGCACCCAGACTGAACCTCTGACATCCGCTTGTTAATGTACTTCTGCAATCATTGTTGGATGATCTTCAGCAAAAGTTGACTTGCATGTACGATCCATGAACCTTAGACATTAGAGAGGTGAGATAGACTAGTGTTAGTCATTCTAAATCAGACAATCATATGGCTTATTATGTCAGCACTGACAAATTCAAGAGAAATGGTGTCACATTAATTGTCAAAAAGAGCATGTCGAAGTCTAACTTCCAATAAAATATCTGTTTGCATACAAGGAAATCTAGTCAAATACACCAGCTGTCAAAATGAGCACCAATTGCTAGGTGGTGAGGATTCAACCAAGGAGGTCTACCAATGTTTTCAATCTAAAATTGATTAAAAGGCAATCAAAGTGCATTGATAATTATTGGGGTTGGGAATACACTGGCAACAAAAAGGAAGAAGCATTACTTGGAAAATATGCCTTTATAATAGAAAGAAATCTGGAGATTGTATTATGGGATTTTGTAAGATCAACAACTTTGTTTGAAAAACCTTTTTTTTTTTCAACAGCATAAATGATGACTGTACAGTGAAGCTCTTCAGATGCAGAGAAACGACACACGTCTATGGGAAGGGATTATGGAAGAACTCATTATCAGCACCCAGGGCTGTGTGTGTAACAGAACATCAATCATTCATTTGTTAGTTCTGCTTGAAGGTGAGGAAGATAGTTTTAAAAGACCATTTTAGAGACAAAATAGAATTTGACCAGTCACACATGTGTTTCATGAACATATAAAGTACAGATTAACACACAGAACACTAATCACAGGAGACCTGATGAAAAGGGGGAGGAACTGAGAACACTTACACAGGTAAGCAGCAAAAGATCGTTTGTAAAAAGATAAAGTGTTGGTATCTGCTTTCGCAACCTTCTGGAATCATTTCAGTGACCCCAAGGGATAGTGTCTCACACTTTGGTGAACCTTGCAATAAGATATCAGTTTAATGGAAATATAGGGTGTACTATATCTTACAAAGGGGCCCATGAGTGAAAATATCTATGAAATCAGAGGTAATGAATGAAAAACGCATCTCATGGGTTATACATTTAAGTGATGCATGGAAGAGTTGTGTTAAATATGAACAGTGAATTGTTACATGAAGGCATTCATAAAAGTAGGGACACAACTCTGTCTGTAAATTAACTAGTAAGAAACAGACCATAGGAGCATATTTAAAATTTTGAAATATATGAAGTTGTAATTTTATGTGCCTATAATTTCACTCACATCCTTGTAAAAATCTTTCCCTAAATGAAAAAATGTGTAAACATTTTCGTGATAAAATCTTTAAGATTTTTATTCATTGGAATAGCAAGTTCAAGGATATATTGGAACTTACTAGTTAGAAATGACGGTGTTGCATTGAATTGTGACTTATCTGTACCAAGGCCAGAACTTTATCCCCAAGAGAGAAAAGGCTTACCTCCTGACAATTTGAAAGAGTCATGTTATCAAGAGAAATTTAAGTTTACCTGTAAACAGACCAAGTCACCTTGGAGATTATTGGGATTTGAGATTTGGTTCTGAGGCACTAGAATCTCAGTTAATGATTATTAAAACATCTAGCTATGCTCTTCTCTCCCATTCTCCCCTTAAGAGAGCGTACGTTATCGGATCACTTCAAAGATAGAAGACTCCTATTTTGACAGGAAAAAAGACTGTAATATGGCTGAAGTCCCCAATATTTTGATACCACATTGCCTTCAAGTTGACTCAGAAAGAATGATCCTAAAGGGCAGAGTAGATCTATCCCATGATAGTTCCAAGGTTATAAATATTATGCAGTCTGCCATATATTTCTCCTTTTCCAAATATTGTGAAAAACAATCAAATATCTTATTATTTGTTCATTATTATTTTATTATCAGCATCTCTTGAAATTCATCTTTATCTTTGAAGGTTGGTATTAGAAACAAAAGATCATCAAATGACACCTTGAAGCATTGTATATTGTACAGTCCGTCCACAGTTTAAGAATCTGGGGTCCATTTCTAACTATAGCTTTCAGAATTTGTCAGGACTTCCATCCAGTTCTGCATGTTAATTCATGACTGAGAACCCTGGGAAACATCAGTGAAGGTGAACCAGAAAGACAGGCAGCATCTGAATAATAACAGAGAGAGGCCTTCATAGAAGGGTAATCTTCTTAGAGAAGGGCACCATACATATTGCATAGCAACCAAATATCCTTTTCTCAGATTTGGAGCACAATTCAAATAAGTGCCGTCCTTCTCAAAGGTGACAGCTGGACCCTGCGTTCTGAACATGTGACAAGCTCTTACATTCCTCTCCGTAATCTAATCACACACCAGGCTCCCAAGGAATCAATATGTCTCTTTAACTTAGCACATTTTGGTTCTTTTATTTTCTTTCAACTATTTAATTGACAAGGAACATATATATCATATTATGCAGTAGTTCAATCATTCAGTCATATCATGGAGAATTGTAAAATCAGCCTACATACATTTTGGGGCATTCCCAACCTCAACCCCATAGTTAAATCACCTCCAAGATGATTTAGGCAATCACAATCTGTTTTAGTGCTCCCTCCCCCATACCATCTTCACTAGTCACTTCTGAAATCCCCTTTCTCTCCCTACCCCCCGCCCCACCCCTCCATCCATTATATCCCCATGAATCCATTATTATCAGTACGCACCCACTCCTCCTGTGCTTCACTGCTGGGGACCCAATTGAAAACACAATCATGCTAAGGTGATAAGCGTACAAATATAATAGTATACAGACAAAATACTAATAATTCAGAATAATGAAAAGATCCCCAACAATAATTGAAAAGCCAGAAATTTATATCATGGAATTAGTAAGAGATGCTTGCACCCAGAACATGTTCAAGGTCACTTGACAGTTTCTGTATTAATATGGATAATATTTCTTCATTCTTGCAGCCAATTGGCAAGGTAGCTGCTCTCCAATTTTATTAGTGCTTTCATTACTGCGTTCTTTTGTTCAAACCCCTCAATTGTTGCTATCAATGCCTTTTACTTTCCCACCAAAAGTTGTATTGCCATAATTCACATAACACATAATTCAATAGTTCAGTTATACCAAGAGCTGTACAATCATTATTATAATAACTTTTAGAAATGGTCTTTATTTATGTACTCATAATTATTAACTTACCATTTCACTCCAACCTCTCCCTCTCTAAAGAAATCAATAATTCATTTATTATTTTTATAAATTTTCTTATGCTGGGTTTCATATCCAGAAAAATAATTAAAATCAGGCAACAAAAACTAACAAGAATAACAAAGTCTTGATAATAAAATTAAACTTTGCAATAATCTCTTTCTGTAGATGTTTCCAAGTACCTTGCTATATATCCCATCTGGCGAGGTCCATAGTAGACAAGGGGCTACCCAAAAAGAACGCGATTTTTTTCCAAAGCTGTGTATTTAATTTTTTTTTAATTTTAACAATTTATTGGGGCTGATACAATTCTTTTCACAGTTCATACATATACGTACATCAATTGTATATAGCACATCTGTACAGTCTTTGCCCTAATCATTTTTTTCTCCTTTCTTCTTTTACATTTTATTAGGGACTCAAACAACTCTTACCACAATCCATACATATACATACATCAATTGTATAAAGCACATCCATACATTCCCTGCCCCAATCATTCTCAAGGCATTTGCTCTCCACTTAAGCCCCTTGCATCAGGTCCTCTTTTTTGTCCCCCCCTCCCTCCCCATTCCCCCCTCCCTCATATGCCCTTGGTAATTTATACCTCGTTATTTTGTCATATCTTGCCCTATCCGGAGTCTCCCTTCCCCCCTTCTCTGCTGTCCCTCTCCCAGGGAAGAGGTCACATGTGGCTCCTTGTAATCAGTTCCCCCTTTCCAACCCACTCACCCTCCACTCTCCCAGCATCGTCCCTCACACCCTTGGTCCTGAAGGTATCATCCACCCTGGATTCCCTGTACCTCCAACCCTCATATGTACCAGTGTACAGCCTCTGTCCTATCCAGCCCTGCAAGGTAGAATTCGGATCATGGTAGTTGGGGGGAGGAAGCATCCAGGATCTGGGGGAAAGCTGTGTTCTTCATCGATACTACCTCACACACTAATTAACCCATCTCCTCTCCTAAACCCCTTTACAGAACAACTTTATCATTGTCAAAATACCCTCCTTTACATTTAATACATTTATCAAATCTTCTATTCCATTTTTAGAAACATTTTTAAAAATCATATGTTTGGATGATTCACAGCATTTCCTCATTTTTTATTTCACTTCTTCTATTTCCTCAAATAGCTCTTCCCTGCATGTCCCTCTCCATTCACGGAAACAAAATAAGTCACACCTGAGCGAGATCCAGTGAGTAAGGTGTGTGGGGGCAAGAGAGGCATGTTGTTTTGCCAAAAACTGGTGCACTGAGATGGCTGCATGAGTAGGTGCATTGTTATGGTGGCAAAACCAGTCTCCCATCTGCCACAAATCAAGCCTTTTTTGTTAGATACCATTCCAGAATCCTTTCAGGACCTCTAAATAGAAAGCTTTATTAACAGTCTGACCTATTAGAGCAAACTTCAACTACATTACTGTTTGACATTTTTGTCTGTTTGAGAAGTTGATGGGCTTCCAGAACTACCTTTACCATCAATCAACTTTTCACCCCTCTTAGGTACTACAAAAATATAAAACAAAACACCAAATAAATGCACCTTACTCCGGCTTTCATTTTCCTACTAAACCAGGATTGAGTAACTCACTCTGAGTTAGTGCACCCAGTGGCTTCACCTGGGAAGGTTCTCTATGGTTACAGTGAATCTTTGCGTAAAAGCAGTTTCCTTGGTCCTCATTTTTTGTGATGGCTGATTTAAGAGAATAGTGAGTGACTGTGAAATTTTGTTTCCTTCTTGGAAAAATTTCCACAGAAAGTTATGATGCTGAACACAGCTAACAAGGACAGCACTAGGGGGAAAACTCATGTGTAAGAGTGTTTTTTTAGTTTAAACAAAGGTGAAATGTTGATTGATGTCCTTCAACTTCCTAAATGACCGAAAATGTGCAAATGACGAAATTCATGCACTTCGGCTTGAAGATAGATAACAGACCAGTGGAGAGATGGGATAGTTATCTGTACTTTCTTGGAGTTCAGTTCAGTGAGTTTTGATGGAAGATTTGGGAATGAGAAGGGTCATTACAGAATTAGTGCCTCAGGTTTCCGACTGACTAGCAAAAAGAGCACTGAGTGGAAAAATGCCATTCCTTGAAAGAACAACTCTGTAGTGACCCAGACTTTTTCCCAAGGTCATTACTGGTGATTAGACATGGTACTGTTTTTACAACCCTGAATGTAAACATCAATCAAACCAGTGGTAGACACCATTGTCAACTCACCCTCCAAAAGCTCATCAAGGGGAATCAAGGATCAAAATGATGCTCGTTTATTTTTTCGATGTGAGGGGGATAGTGCATTTGGAGTTTGTTCCACTAGATCAGACTGTCAATTAAGCTATCTATTTAGAGGTTCTGAAAAAGGTTGTGTAACAGTGTGACATAAAAATGGTTTGATTTGTGGCAGATGGGGGACTGGTTTTGCCACCATGAAAATGCACCTGCTCATGCAACCATCTCAGTGTGCCAGTTTGGGGCAAAAACAGCATGCCTGTCTTGTTCTATACACTTTACTCACATGACCTCATTCAGATGTGACTTCTTTTTGTTTCCACGAATGAAGAGAGACATGCAAGGACAGCTATTAGATGTAGAAGAGGTGAAGAAAAAAATGAGGGAAGGGCTGTCAACCATACAAGCAACTGACTAGAAAATGTTGCAAGAATGGAATAGCGGTTTGAGACGTGTATTAAGTGTAATGGAGAGTACTTTGAAGGGGATGAGGTTGTTCTGTAAAAATTTAAATACATAGGTTTGAAAAAAATATCCAGTTATTTTGGGGTACCACTTGTTTATGTATATATGTTTATGTTTAAAATATGTATATATTTATGTATGCACACACATATTACATAAACATATATTATATACATATATACTATTGTCGTTAGGTTCAATTGAGTCTAATTTAACTCACAGCTACCATATGAACAACAAACGAACAAAACACAATCCTATCGGTGCTATCCTCACCATTGTTGTGATGTTTTATCCCATTATGGCAGACACTGTGTCAATCCATCCAGTTGATGATCTTCCTTTAATTTTCTAACGTTCCCCTTTTCCGAGTATGATGTCTTCCCAGGGACGAGTCTCCCCTAAGAACATGTCCAAAACACATGATACGAGTTCTCGTCATGTTGGACTTCAAGGTGCATTCTGGCCATCTTCTTCTCACACAGATGGGTTTGTTCCTGAGCAGACCGAGGTCCTTGCACTATTCTTTGGCAACAGCCGGTTTCAACCACATCACATTCTCTATTCTTCCTTATCTATTTATTGTTCAACTTCCATATGCATATGAGATGTTTGGGTCAGGCACACTTTCACTTGAAGTGAAATTTTGCTCTTGAATAGTCATCGTATAGTCAGTAATACTTGTAGATGAATAGATGTTTCTCTCATTTGTACATCAAAATAGATCTTTAAATTTGTTTTGCATAGTGATTATGCCATTCCTCCTGAATTTCTTATTTCCAATACAAAAATCCATAGATGAGTAGCTGATTAAAAATGATTAGTACATCTATTTGATATTAATAATGTCTGATATATAGATCTTTAAGCTTCCATTTCATTTTTTGATGACTTCTAATTTTCCTATATTTGTACTTCTTATATTCCATGTTCTCATTATTAAGGTATGTTTCCCACTATTTAGCATTTGGACTATTGTCTGATTAGGCTTTTGCAGCAGATTTGACATGCAGTATGGCCTTTGATTTCTTGACCGTGCTCCGATGAGCATTGGCTGTGAATTCAAGTAACATGAAATCCTTGACAACGTTCCACCCTTTATTTCAATATTTACTATGGATTGCGTTGTGGAGATATTTGTTTCCTTTATATTGAGGTAAGTCCATGGGCATCAGATGAGACTACCTGGCCGCCTGAAGGTTGACAGTATTGTCAATCAACTGAGGCCATTGCAATCTGTTCTGCAGGGTCACCAGGAGTCAGGAGTGCCTCTCTGGCAATGGGATTCTCTATGTCTTCCACACCTGGTCATGTTTCCTTAGGCCATTTATGTTCAATTTGAAAAATCCGTCCTTAAAATGATCCTTCAACTAATTAGGATATCCTTCATGTCACCGTTTGCCTTTTGGGACTTGCTTTGTCTTCAGCCTCAAACTTAGTAAGTGATAATTCTATAATCAATCCTTTCTGATCTGGTTATGGCTGCTGGTTATGAGATTCAACGTATTCCCATTCTATCATCTATTCCCACTCAATCTATTTCCACTCAAACAGCAACAACAACAATCAACCTTTTTCCACTGAGTCAATTTCCACTGATAATGACTCTCTAGTGTGTTTCTGAAGATTTGCAAATCTTTCTCCCAAGGAAGGGCTGCCAGGTTTGAACTGCTGATGTAATCAGTTTGATTCCTGAGAATTCCATTTGATGCTGTCCTCAAATAAAACCTGATAATGTACCTCTGCAAGAACCAAAACAAAACAAACATGTTGAAAAAATGGTCAGGGGAAACTTTTATGTTGTTGAAAAAAAAAGATTCTTGCATAGAAGTCCTTGGCTTGGAAATCTATCGTGTGATTTTCAGCTTCATTTCTATCAGCAACTTCACATTTTCCAATTACTGATCCTTCTGCTTTGTTTCTTACTTTTGCATTCCAATGTTATTAATCCATCTTTGTTGTGTTTGGTGAATTTCAGACTGAAAGAAAGTTGATAGAATTCTCCCATATCTTCATTAGCTTTAGTTGTTTAGTAAATTTAAATAATCTTGGTATTAACAGTATATCTTTATAAGCACATAGATATTATCCTATCATGATTGCGCTGTACTTCAAAACAAATTTTGAAATGGTCTTTGCCACAATGACCATACCATTTCTCTTGAATTTTTCATTCCTGATACTGAAAGTCTTATATGATAGACTTCAAAATGGCCAACGTCGATCTAGTTCAATGTAACAAATGCCTGAAATATGTATCTTTAGGTATTCCATTTCATTCTTGATGACTTCCAAACTTTTTACAATTTTACTTATTACATTCCACATCACAATTACCAATGGATGTTTTCAATGATATATTATTACATGAGTCATGGCCCAGCAGCCAATGAGAGTTCTGAAGCTTTGCTCCATCCATGCCAAGAAAGTCAATGGTACTTTGAGGAGGCAGCTCTTCACCAGTTGTAGTTTGAGTGCTTTCCAATTGTGTGGTCTCCTCTTCAGGTACTATGTCCATTTTCTTGTGGTATACATAAAATTTAAACTAAATAAATCCTCGTCATCGAGAGACTGGTTTAAATTGGCTAAATCCTCATCATTGAGAGACTATTTCTTCTTCTCAGTCTGTTCATAGACTGAGTAAAACAGAGCTAGAACAAGAACCTGACAATCTAACTCTGAAAGAATCAAACGAAAACAAACCAAACAACGGGCCAGTGAATGGCCAGTGAAAACTCTATCAAGAGCAGTGGAATGGTGAAGTAGATGCTGAGCCATAAACATCATGTATCAATGTGCTCAAAGGCATGATGGCAGAAACAATGGGCTCAATAGCATAACCCATTGACTGATCAACATTTCGCTTTGTTACTCACGACAGTGCCATGAATTCAACTAACTCAACTGTATTCAACAATAACACCACGAGTTTATTGGTGTTTAAAATCACAATTGCCATGAGATACATGGTTTTTCAATAATGCTACTTTTATGTAAGATTATTTTACATAGCAATCTTGTCTTCATATTCTGACTGCTGATCCTTTTATTTCACTTTCATGCAAAATTGCATCTCCATCCAGATAAGTTTGATGTGGCAGTTATTTCACCTATGTACTTAGCCATATATACAAAGAGTGTGACATTTTTTTCAGCATGACAATCTTTGTGCTCACAAATAGTGATAGATTCTAAAAAATGACATTACTATGACATTCTTACAGGCCAGATACTAATCTTTACCACATGGTACACTTCAGCCTCACCAAAGCTTTTTATCACTACTTTTATCACTACCTTCCAAGTGAAAGGTAGGTTGGAGAAAAGTGTATAAAATTCTGACATCTATCTAAATAAATTATACATATATGAACCAGTCTAAAAGTCATTTACTCTAGTACAAAAATCACGATAACTACATCCAGATATAATTCCGAACCTCTGACCAACTATGTCCCATAATTTTTACTCAGATCTTCCATTGCATTTTGGCCCTGTTACTGAAGATTATTTCAGCATTGGCAGTTTATTTATTAGGCTGATCATATTCGTCAACTGGTCTTTGAAAAGACTTTGTGGATAAAATTCCAAGTGCAATGTAGTTTGAAATAAGTGATCATCAGAATTGTTTTAAGAATTTAAATTTGTGAAAACTTGCAAAGCACAAAAAACAATTTTCAAAAAATTTTTATATTCTGAGTCTAATAAATGCTAATTTATTCCTTGCTATTCATATTAATGAGCCAAAATTACAACTTGATTTACAGAGGTAAATGACCTCAGTCCTACCAAATTCTCCTTTTTTAAATCACCGCAGTGCCTCAAACAACTGAAAGTGAGCCTTAGTTTCTTTACTTAAAAAAATGCTTTATATGGTATAATGTTCTAAGTGATTTTAAATAGTGAGTAACATAAACACAAAATTTCCATATAACATCATCTACTCTTTTATTTTTCCCCTTTGAAGTGTCTTAGCTCTTTCTCGGGTTTCTCTGGCTGCTTGTGTATACATCTCTGAAACGATTTTCACCTGCCCAGCCCACACTCAGGTCATTCTTGCATTTGCTGTTGTTATTTGAAGACAGAGCTCTTCCTTATTTCCTTGGTCATTAAATAGCGTATCTGGCAATTACTTCTCATAATGAGGACTATTTTTCAAATCAGTATGAACTTTGGTAGACAATGGTTATACTTTAAACTTCTAACTGCAAGGTCTGTTGTTTGAAAGCACCAGTCACTCCTCAGGAGAAAGACAGAGCTTTCTACTCCCTTAAGGAGTAATTGTCTCCAAAACTAACGGGAAGATCTATCCTGTCCTACAGGGTCACCATGAGTCAACATAAACTTGCAGATGGTTACATGATACTTGACTCATATATTACAATTATGGGTCCTGTGTGTTTTTTCATTTTTCTCTAGACTACTTGGTTTACATTGTTCTCTCATAAGTCTCAAAGCATCCTGGTAAAGAAAAGTGGTTGCACCATTTCCCAGATACCAGGCATGAGATCTACTAAAATTATTTAATATTTACAGCATCGAAATGTAACAGAACTAGAATGTGTACCAAGTTTTTCTGCCAGTTGTCTTTTTCCACATTCTTATGCTGTTCCATCGACATTCATTTGTGTGTGTGTGTGCACCCTAAATGATATATGTTAATTAATCTTACTTAACATCAAAATATAAAACAGTCTCTGTCCTACCCGGGTGTAAGAAAGAGAAGTTTATTTGATTAAACTTTGTTTCTTTTTGCTTTCACACAAATAAGTCTTCTGGGAGATATATTACAATGCTCTTTACTTGCTTCCCCAAACATAAACATATAAACACTTTTACCACCTAGTGGTTCTGGCCAGAGCTGCTAACACATTACCCAACTCTAGGAACATTGAATGAATAACCTGGATGGGTTTAGTGTTAGATGAAGATTTATTAACAGAAGAGTTCCAGTTTGTAATGTTGCATATTTTGCCATAAAATTATATTTGTTATTGATTGTCATTTATTCATTCATATAATTCAAAAATTATATATTGAATCTATTATATTCCAAGGCCTATACAATCATGGAGTTTACATGGAGTTTACTTTCTGTAAAATATTCTTTAATTTAGTAAGTTTATTGGTAGCCAGAGATCTCTATAGCATGTATGATATCAGTATAAGTCAGAATCTTTTAATTAAATACTTACCACTTTATTTAAGCAATTTTAGTTTCATAATAAACTATGTCTATAGCATTACAGATACACTATAAAATCTATATTTTCCTTCATACTTGGTATTTATATTAAATATAAATATATATATATATACTATTCAGCGTCTGACAAAGTTCTGCTGATATTCAAAAGGTCTACAGTGGCTAATTGCCTCACATGCTTGAGAAAGTTGAACATGGAATAAGGAAGACTGAAGGAAAATTATTTACATTTGAAATATGCTGGAAAATAAGATCAAAGCTACTTTGTGCCACCCAAGACAAATCTCTCTTGGAAGAACTCAAGACAGAATGATTCTTAGAGGTAAGCATGGCAAGACTGTGGTATCATGTCCATTGGACAAGTTGTCAGGAAAGCCTAGCCTCAGGAAAAGGACATCGTGTTTGTTAAAGGGGCAGCCAAAAAGATAAAGGCCAGATAGACAGACATATGGCTGCAAGAATGGATTTGAACATAAGAACAATTGTAAGGATGGCCCAGGAGCAGGCAGTGTTGTTTTCTGTTGTTCACAGGGTTGTTATGAGTCTGTACTGTGTCCCTGGCACCAAACAACAACAACAACAATTTCTCAGAAGTGGACCACATATTCCTTCTTTAAAGAAAAGCAACAAAGATTTTTGAGGAGATGGATTGACACAGTAGTTGTAACAATAGGCAAAATCTAACACCAATTGTGAAAATGGCACGGAATGGGGCAGTGTTTGATTCTCTTGCACACAGAGTTGCTAGGAGTCCTAACTGTCCCTATTGTCCTGAACACCAGAAATAAATGCATTGTTAACATCATGATATCTATCCAACATATAGCTCTTGAAAGATTTTCAGAATAAACTAATGCTAATCTCACACAAACCATGTTTAAAATTACATTGATCTAATTTGATGGCTTAAATAAAGATGGCATGGAGAATTATAGATAAGTCAAAAAGACGCATGACAACACAAAACAAAACACATGATTTTTTAATGAATAAGATAGTAACAGCTCATATATTTCACTTTAAATTCAAATATTATGAGTGCATGTAATTTAGGAAAATTAGTCATTTAGAAACAATCATATTTTTATGTATTCCTTTTCATAAATTCTACATTAAGTTTCATAAAAAATGATAAATGAGCAATGTCTTTTAATTGTGCTATAAAAGAATATGGAAATATGATCTGCTAGAAAAACAAAAGGAACTATATTCGAAGAAGTACAGCTAGGATCCTCCTTAGAAACAAAGATGATAAGATTTTTTAAAATACACTTTGGATATATTATCCGGAAAGATTAATCCTTGTAGAGTGACCATGCCTGATGAAACAAAGCATTATGAAAAAATAAAAAGGAAAGCCTTCAACAAGGTGGATTCACACAGTGTGTTAGTCTGGATAGACTAGAGAAACAAATTCGTAGACACTCATATGTGCATAAGAAAGAGCTTTATATACAGCAGCAATTGAATACTGAGAAAACATACTAGCAAAAACCAGATCAGTCTGGTATAAGCCCATATGTTCAATACCAGTATATAAATTCCTCTTCAGACTCACAAACACATGCAATGATGTTGAATGCAGCACAATCACAGGGTGAAAAGTCTTGTGGATCTAGTGATGGTGTAAGTATCTTAGTGCTGGCAGGGGTCTCTATGTGGCTTCTCCAGCTCCAAGGCTCTGGCTACCATCAACCTCTCTCCATGTGGCATGTAAAAGAATGTCTCGCAAGGACTTAATGTGTATCCCAATTCCAGCGAGCTATTTATCTCTGCAGTGCCTCCAAATTAGGTCATTAAACTTTGACCTGATTGACAGTCTAAACTCCACCCCTTGATTCTAAATCATCTCAAATAGACAACAGATTAGGGAACTACGAAACACAAGGACTGCAGTAGTCACTGCGTAGAATTGATTTTGTCTCCTAATGACTCTGCAAGGCAGGCAGAATTGCCTTTGTGGGTTTCTGTGTTAGGCAGGGTTCTCTAGCGAAACAAAACCAGGACTATTATATATATATATATACACACACATATATATATATATATATACACACACATACATATCTACAGTAAGAAGGACTATAATGGCTAATTAGTCTACAGTGGAACAATTAATATACTGAATGTCCTTCAACTCATGAGTGTTGCTGGTAATATCCAAGATCAAGGAAGCAGACAGTGGAGTCATGCCTCAAGCATGATAGGCATATTTGGTCCACAGGCCGCAGAGAGCAGGGTGAGATTAATGAAGCAGTCCCAGATGGGATCTCAAACTCAAGCAATGCACAGCAACGAGACCCACCAGCCGGGAGTCTGGCAAAGCAGGTCTCAAAGGAGGCTTAAGCAATATTCACATGATTCACAGGTTGGCTCAGCCCACAGGTAGTGTAGCATATAGTTGAGGCAAATAACTAGCTCAGGTAGCAGCACACTGGTCTGATCCTCAGGGAGGAAGAGAGACAGATTTTGGGCTGTAGAATGTTTTTACCTCGGTTGCCCTCCAATCAAGCTTCGGCCAGATTAAACTCCACCCACATGTTCCTATAGAGGTGTAGTTGGCTATATAAATGTAACTATCACAGTTTCCTGGAGTATAACTCTTATGTGTTCCTGAGAGAGTCTAGGATGGCAAGTGTGGACACATTGCCAGGACAGAACAGTCCCGAGAGAAGAACACCATGCTTGGAAAGTAGAGGTGCAAGGAAAGAGAGAAAGGCCCTCGAGGAAATGGATTGACACCAGGGTTGCTAAAATGGGCTTCCGTTTAAGAACATTGTGGGGATGGTTTAGAACCTTCTGTCAGGTTTAGGGTCACTATGGGTCAGTACCAACCTACTGGCATTAATCAACAGCAACTCTTTGCTGGAATGGAAAGCCTCATCTTTGTTCCAACGGGGCTCATAAAATTCATCAACTGTAAGGACAAGGACGAAGCAGTGTTTCATTCTCTTGCTCGGATACCCAATCAGTGCTCCTGGAAGCATCAGTCAAGAGATAAAAAGATGAGTTTCATTAGACAAATCTTTAGAGTATTAAAGAGCAAAAATACTACTTTGAGGATGAAGATGTGACTGATCCAAGTCATAATATTTTCAGTGGCCTCATATGCATGTGGATGTTGAACATTCAATAAGGAAGACCTCTGAAGAACCGATGCATTTGAATTGTGGTTCTGGAGAAGACAATCAAGAGCGCCAGGCACTGAGAAGAGGACAAACAGATCTGACTTGAAAGAAATATAGCCAGAGCGCTCGGTAGAGGCATGGGTGGCAAGACTCCATGAAATGAAGCATCCTTTAGACATTTTGTCAGAAGAGGCCTCTCCGTGGAGAAAGACATCATGTTTAGTAAAGTAGTGGGGCAAGAGAAAAGAGGACAACCCTCAAGGAGATGGATGGGCACAGTGGCTGTAACAATGGGCTCAAGTATAGGAACGATATGAGGATGGCACCGGATGAAGCAGTGCTTCCTTCTGTTGTGCACAGGGTTCTTCTAGGTTGGAATGGGCTGGATGGCACCTACCACCAACAACACAGTCATAGTGGCATTCATGCTTATACTTCATCAATACTTGGCACATTGTAATAAGCTATGTTATTGTTATCCACAATATGATTTTTTTAGCGAATTGATGATTGAGGAATACTATTGATTATCTCCCAGAATACTACTTATTTACATAGAATTGATTTTTAAACAAGCATCCTAATTTTCTCAGACTTCTTCAATCCTGACCCTTCAAACTTAAGCAAAGAATCTATGGGGTTTCTTTACAGCAGTGCTATTGACATAAAACTCACATATTTTACCATTCAATCATTGAAACATATTTAACAGTGTTGTGTAACCATCAACACAATCATTTTTAGGACATTTTCTTGTATCCATTACTATCATCTCTCCATCTCCCTCAAAGCTGTCCTGCCATAACCTACCCACCCCAGAATTACTCCATTTGCTATTTCTGTAAATTTAATTACCCTGTATTTCATGTAAAGAAAAATAAAAAGAACAAAACAGTAATAAGAAATAAAACCTAGAAAAACTTCAGTGGAAAAGATAATGGAAAGGACGAATGTTGAGATTTTCTGCTCCCATGCAGAGTTATAATCTCAGGAACCTAGTGTTAGTTCTATACTGTCCTACAGGGTTGCTATGAGTCAGAATGGAGAATAAATGATAACAGGTTAACATTTAGCTTAACTATAACTGCATTAGTCCACTTTCCCATGAATTCTAACTGACACTTTGTCATAGTATCCATATCTTCAGAGATATGAGGGTATGTATTGAGCAGGGCCATGTCAGAAGAACTAGATCCTTTTTGAGTAGGCTATGATTGTGTGAAAACTTAAAATTTATTCATGTATCTATAGTTTATATATGTTACTGGTCCCCTTGATAGAAATCATTATCTTTTATTTAGGGAAGGTTATAAATTATCCCCTAGGACCTATGGTAATTCTATTGATAGTTTCATTAATTTAATCATTGCTATAGAATTTCAAATACTATTTAGTAAAAGAATATGTATAGATTTTAGGCAAACATACTTGGATTATTGGCCTATACAGATAAAATTCCCAAGCCACTGGACACTATTTGCAAAAAGAGTGATCTGGCTGTACTTTTTCTTCTTCTGGTAAACCATGGTATTTTCAATATTTTCTCCAACACCATAGTTCAAATTCATTGATTTTAATTGATCTTCCATATTCATTGTCTAACTTTCACAAACGTAGAAAGCAATACAAAATATCACATCTTGGGTCAGAAGCACTTTAGTCTTCCATTTAACAACATTGCTTGTCAACACTAAAAAATCTTGTGCAGCAAATTCACCTAATGCAATGTGTCATTTGATCACTTGACTTCTCTTGATTGATAAGCATTGATAGTTGATGTAAGTAAGATGAATCCTTGACAACATCAGTCTTTCTCTATTTATCTTGATGTTACCTATTGGTCTATTTGTGAGATGTTCTCTAAATTTCATTGCAAGATTGCTTACATTTGAATTTATTTTCAGTTGGAGATGTGGGATATCTTCTCACTGAGTTGTAATCTCCAGTTAAAGTTGTAATCCTTCTTTTGCATCAGCTAAGTGCTTCCAGTGTTCCCAGGACTCCTCGCTTTCAGCAAGGTTGTGCCATCTTCACACTGCAGGTTCTTAAATACTGATATTGTACATATGCTCTTCTTCATATAAGCCAGCTTCTTTGAATATTTACTCAGCATCCAGCGTCCAGCACATCTTTCCTGTTTTAAAACATAGAGCATGCCCATATGCTGCTTCCATTTCCATTCTTGTTAAGATTATCCCTAGTGTGTTGTGATCCAGAAAGCCCAGTGACTTTGCATAGTCAACGGGACAATGTAATCAGTTCTCTAGGATGTTTTGCTTAAAGCCATGATCAATCTGACTTCATCAATGACATCTCTTTGAGTCCTCTTATGAATCTCTGGCAGCTCCCTGTGGATGAACCCCTGTGCCCAGTATTGGATGACCTTCAGAGTAATTTTACTTGCATATGTTATCAATGACAGTTTTCCTTAATTTGAACATTCAGTTGGGGATGAGGTCATCTTTCCTTGGAATGTGTACAAATATGGACCTCTTCCAATCAGCTGCCCAAGTAGCTGTTTCCCCAGATTTCCTGGATTAGATGAGAAACTGCTTCCAGTGTTTAATCAGTTTGTAGAAACATATCAGTTTGTATTCTATCAATTTCTGGAGAGTGTTTTTTGCTAATGCTTTCCTTGTATCTTGGATATCATCCTTCAGGATCATTGAGTCTTCCTCATATGCCACGTCTTGACATATCTCAATGGTGGCTGGAGCTTTTCGTTACAGGAAATCTGTGCATTATTTTCATCTTCTTTGGATGCCCCTGAATAATTCAGTATTTTTTCCCAAAGAATATTTCAATACTGAACTCTAAGCTTGATTTTTTTCTTGAGTTCTTTCAGTCTAGGATAGGCTGAGTTAGTTTTCCTCTTTGGTTTTCTAACTCTAATTATTTGCACATTTCCTCTTAAAGTTCCCTTTCTGTTCTTAAGCTGCCCTTTGAAAATTTCTATTCAGCTCTTTGACTTCATCATTTCTTCCATTTGCCTTAGCTCCTCTACAATTAAGAGCAAGTTTCAGTATTTTTTATGATGTCTACTTTGATCTTTGCTGTCTGTTTAATGACCGTTTGCTTTCTTCATGTACTTCATGTCCTCTCACAGCTCATCAGGTCTTGTGACTTTAATGTTCACTGTTTAAATTTTTTTTTGCAATCTACTCAAAATCTCTGTGGGATCTAATTAAGATCATATTTTGGATTCCATATACTTGTTTTCTTTTTTTTTCATTTTTGAATTTGAACCCAAACTTACTATGAGAAGTTAATGGACCATTACGCAGTCGGTCCTGGGACTAGTTTAGCTTGCTAAGACTGAGTTTCTCCACCATCTCTTTCCCTCAGATGTAGGCAGTGTGATTTCTATGTATTCCTTATGACAATTCTACTTACATAACCCCTGCTGGATTTATGAGAAATGTGTCTGTGGTGAAAAAATGCCGTTTTTCAACATTATATCATATAATCTACAACTTAATATCTATCACCCACTCCCTTTTTTTCAACTAGTGTTTCTTATTCTTTTTTCCAACTTTGGCCTGCATCACCAGTGCATCTTGATTGCGTGTTTAATCTATTTCAGACTGAAGATGTTGGTGGAATTCTTCAACTTGTGTTTTCCTTATATTCAGATAGACATTATCTTATCTCAGAAAGCATTGCAATTTAAGATATATCTAAAAATATCCTTTTCGATGATTTGAATGATTTTTAAGACAGTCCTCTTGATTGTGTCAATATTACCATAGTAAAGCATATGATTTTCTGATTCAAAATGGACAATAGCATCCATTTCAGCTCATTCATTTCAGCTCATTCATGCCTTGGACATTGATTTATATGTATTCCAGCTCATTTTCAATGACTCCAAATTTTCTAGATTTATATTTTGTACATTCCATGCTCCAAATATTAATAGATATTTATGGTTTCTTCTTATTTGAAGTCACGTCCCATCATAAAATGAATATCCCTTGAATTGAAAGGTCTCAATTTATGTGCACAATTTGGAATTTTGTAATGCTTCTCAAATATTAAAATATCATCAAGAATAGAATAAATCTAAGCTTGTAAGTTAAGTGAATTATACACTCCATTTGAAAGTTGGCCTAAAGAATTAGCACTTTACTTGTTATAGAGAATAATAAACAATCTTGGCTTGCAGTTATTTCAGCCACACCGTTATTTACTTGTATTGAAATGTCTTGGTGACTCACTTATATAATTCAATTATTATAATTTAAACCCTTTTAAAATATCATATAACTGTCATCTAAAAGCCATTGAAAGTTAATCATTTAGTTAAGATATTTATAAATCAATAACAATGATAAATGAGCCAAACATACCTCAGAGCCCAAACAAGCTTTATGACATGTCACATTCTTAATTTAAGAGTGAATGTACTGATAGGTAGTAGAGATAATTCTGAGAAAATATTTAAAGGACCATTAAATAATTACAATTTCATTCTTCAAGAGTTGTCACAAACTATGCAAGG
This sequence comes from Tenrec ecaudatus, assembly GCF_050624435.1. Lineage (NCBI taxonomy): Eukaryota > Metazoa > Chordata > Mammalia > Afrosoricida > Tenrecidae > Tenrec > Tenrec ecaudatus. Next base: position 204,512,582 of record NC_134532.1, read on the forward strand.
AAGATAAGATTTTGCATGATCCAAGATCCAAACTCCTGCATTCTGCTTTTATCCCAAATTATAATGTTTATGAAGAAGGCATAAAGCATTTTGATATTGCTCAAGGATTTGGTAAATTTTTAAAATATGCTGTGCAAACATTTATTGTGCTTAGGAAGCATGATCACATATAAATATACCACAATAGTTACATACTCAAACATTCTATTTCCTTTTATTTACATTTACTCAATAAGAAGGTTATCTTAATTTTCTTAGTTTTGCTATTGCATAATGAAGTTAAAAGTCAAACAGGCTTTCAGTTTCTACTACAGTACAATTCTGAGCTATGATCTCTGAGATCAGTTTCTGTAATATACAACTCTCCAGAGAGGTCTGGAGAGTAAATGAGATAATGTGTGCTAAGTACTTAATACACTACATGATCTCAACCTTTGACACATATCATCAAAATAATAACAGCAAATCATATACACCGCTTACTACATGTCAGACTCTTCTCAATAGCTTACATATGCTACCTCATTCAAAACACTGCTTCAAAGTACTGCTCTGGGGAAGTTATGATATCATCATTCCCATTTCACAGAGAAATATATTGAGACACATAAAAAAGAAATAATCTGTCATGCTGTAATTAACTACCATAACATTAATTCCAGACACATGGCACCCCCATAAAACAGGGAACTAAATGATAACATAGCACATGCCACCATGTCCGCTGATTGTACTATGTTCACCCCTAGGGGTTTCCTTTGCTCATTTTCAAAAGTACAATGCTAGGTCTTTCTTCCAAGTTGATCTCCATCTAGAAGTTTCACTGTGGCTCCATGCAAGTGCCCACTGACAGAGGGGTAGTGATTGTGTTGAAATACACTGTCTATTAATTAAAGCAGAGTCTTCCATATTGAAGGCAAGAATTCTATTCCTGGGTCATCTATGTCCTTCCAATTTCTTAAACTAGAATGCTGTCTAACTTGGACTTTGAACCTACACACTGGGTTCTAGAGTCTGCATGCCTTTTACCTCGTGACCATCAGCACAAACACTAACCCTTAACTAGTTTCCAGCAGAATTGTTTGAGTCTAGGACTTCACTCATCATGTTTGAAGTGTCGATAATAAGACCATGTAAGATACTCATTAATTGCACTAATGACTGATAACCAGGACATTGATCATTGCCTTGAATTCAGGCTGCTTCTTTAGTCAAATGGTTGCTCCAAAGATAGACATTTCTTTGACAAATTCTTCCTAATCAGAGCTATTAGAAAGACTGAGATGAGGTCACTGCATAGACTACAAATGGGCTGTAATGTACATCCATTTGTGATGGTTCATCAGTGAAGTAGTACGGTGGGCAGGAACCAGGGTACCATGCTCAGAGAAGTTGCAGTCAGGTGATCAAAGAACCTATCACATCAGGTGATTGGCAAACCCATTGGTTCTGGTGCACAAGACCACTTTAAATTGGTGAAGAGCAAGGCAGACATTTTGAGGATCTAAGGTGTGCCTGACCCAAGCCATGGTACTTCCAGTTGTCTCATATGTATGCGAGAGCTGAGTACTGAAAAATAAAATAAGGCATGGATGCATCTGAATTGTGGTGTTGGCAAAGCTTCTCGAAGGAACCATTGGCTGCTAGAAGAATTAACAAACGGATTTGGAAGAAGTAAAGGCAGAATGCCTCTTAGATGAAAGGTAGTGTAAGTCTCACATACAATAGACACATTATCAGAAGAGGGCAATCCGGAGAAAGGACATCGTGCATGGTAAAGGAGAGAGGAATTGGAAAAGGGGAAGAATCCTCAATGAGATGGCTTGACAGAGGCCACAATAGACTCAACCATAACAATTGTGACGATGGTACAGGACGTCGGTCATAGTGTTTTGTTCTGAGTACAAAGTGTTGTTATTGGTCAGAAAGGATGTGATGCCATTGAACAACATACTTAGTGCAGTCTGCATTATGATATTCTTATGCTAAATAGTTTTATTGAATAGAATTAACATGTGATACACTATATTAGTTCAATCATATTAAGAAAGGTTATGCAATTATCACCAACATCAACTATGGAACAGCCCGTCTTGTACCCATTGCTGTTAGTCTCCCATTTCCACACAATGTCTCCTTCTATGCCCCCAGGTAATTACTCATCCAGCTGCTGTCTTCATAGATCAACAGATCCTGACTTGCTCTAACAGAAAATCATAGAAAACAAAGACAAAAACAAAAAAGGACCTGGTAACAAGGACCAAATAAAATCAAGAAAAACCTCTATCAAAAAGAAAGCAGAAAAAACACATAAAATTAAAACAAAAATACAGAATAATTAGAATGCATCCAAAGAAAGAACTAATGACTAGTCATTACATTCCAGCCCATGGACAGCAGCTGCAGTCCACTTCTCAGTGCTTCTTGTCTGCTCTTAAGGCTAGTCACTGTCCTATTGTCAATTACGCATATGCAAAGAGTTACAGAGCACGTTATAAAGTTCACATGAATGACTCATAGAAGCTGTTTCAATCCATCCTTGGAAATCCCTTTAATGTGCCATCCCTCATCCCAGATCCTCCCTGTGCTTTTCACGTCTTTTAATCCATTCCTAACCCTATGAACATTGTCCTTGAGTCAATGTTGTCCTTTTGATCTTAAATGGCTGTCTATTCTTACAGAGATGAGTTCAGTTTCAAATTTGAAGGGTAATTAAGGACTATTTTCTTGAACGTTCCACCAGTTTCTATTCAGCCAATACCACTGGTCTTCTTTATGAATTTGAGGTTTTTAAAAAATAAATCATTTTATTGGGGGCTGTAAAATTATTATCACAATCTATATATGCATCCATTGTGTCAAGTACATTTGTATATTTGTTGCCATCATCATACCTTCTCAACATGATCGCTGAAGACAAATGTGTACATAAGCAAATGTGGTGAAGAAAACTGATAGTGCCCAGCTATAAAAAGATATAGCGTTTGTGGTCTTAAAGGCTTTCAAATAAACAATCAGCCATCTAGCTCAGAAGCATCAAAGCCCACATGGAAGAAGCACACCAGTCTGTGTGGCCATGAGGTGTAGAAGGGACCAGGTATCGACATCAAAGAATAGAAAATCATATCAGTGGGTGCCAACCTTCCCAATATGATCACTGAAGACAAATGTGTGCATTAGCAAATGTGGTAAAGAAAGCTGATGGGTGCCTGGCTATCAAAATATATATCGTCTGGGGCCTAAAGGCTTGAAGATAAATAAGTTACCATCTAGCTCAGAAGCAACAAAGCCCACATGGAAGCACACCAGGCTATGTGACCACAAGGTGTTTAAGGGATCAGGTATCAAGCATCAAAGTACAAAAATATCATATAATTGTAAATGAGGGTGAGTGCATGAGTAGAGATCCAAAGCTCAACTTTTGGCAACTGGACACCCCCTTACTGAAGGGTCATGGGGAGGAGATGAGCCAGTAAGGGTGCAGGGTAGCAATGATGAAACATACAACTTTCCTGTAGTTCTTAAATGCTTTCTGGCCCCCACTATCATGATCCCAATTGTATCTGACAAATCTAGTTAGACCAGAGGAGGTACACTGGTACAGATAGGAACTGGAAGCACAAGGAATCCAGGACAGATGATGCCTTCAGAACCAGTGATGAGGTGGCGATATTGGGATGGTGAATGGTGATGGTGTAGAAAACGGGAACTAATTACAAGGATCTACATATAACCTCCTCCCTGGGGGACAGACGACAGAAAAGTGGGTGAAGGGAGACATCACACAGTGTAAGATATGACAAACAATAATAACATAAATTATCAAGAGTTCATGAGGGAGGGGAGAGCGGGGAGGGAGGGGGAAATGAGGAGCTGATATCAAGGTTCAAGTACATTCTGATTTTTAAAGGATGCTTATGGATGTCTCTCCTAATCTTGAGTAATGACACATCAACAAATGAATATACAAAATGGTTTTTTTTCTGCCCATGGCATTAGGTTCTACTCCAGAATGACGAGGAACATCTTTCCCACTAGTATTTTGAGTATCTTCTAACCTGTATTCATCTTCAAGCATTGTATTAGACGACATTCAACTGCTATTGTATGGTTTTCAGTGACTTTTAAGAAAATTCAGAAATGCATAGACTATTCCTTCTTTGTCTTTCCTTAGTCTAAATGAGCCACTAAAATCTGTTCCCCATCAGCAACCCTGCTGTTGCATAAAATGACAGTGACGTCGCTTCCAGCATCACAGCAATACACAAACAACCACACACTGCAGACTGACAGACGAGTGGTCGAAATACAGGACGGGGAGAGTGAAAACAATTCTGCTCTGCAAGAGAAGCATGGAAAGTTCTAGAACCTCATATTCATTCCTCAGTGCCTTTGTACGACCTGCTTCTTCTGCCCAGCAAGCTGTTCCTCTACACAACACAAGCCTTGTTCTTTCACATCTTCAGGTATTCTCGCAAATATCGCATCAGAGGGAGCTTCTTTAAATTGTAGCATAAGCGCATTCTTCGCAGTCTTGTGCATCACCTTACATACTCTCAGATCACGCCTCCATTTAGTGTGGGCCCCTCCAGTCTTATACTAGAACAAATGCTCCCCAGGCAGGCAAACGCTTTGTTTAGTTCATTAGCTGTTCGTTCTTTAGAGATAAGAAACATTCATTTTAGGATGTCGAGCCTCAGTATAGATTTACTGAAGGATCAAATAGATAGATAGATGATAGATAGATATATAGATAGATAGATAGATAGATAGATAGATAGATAGATAGATAGATAGATAGATAAGTGAATAAATAAATAAATATCAAACGACATTGATTTCAAGAAAAGTAGAACGGCTATATAATACATAGAATATGGGCTGGGGTGTATGGGGGGGCGCGATAGGTAAGATACAACTGGTCCGGTTCAATAAGAAGAAACATGATACACCTTAGTTATGTTTTCTTTGTCCCATGAGCAGTAGAAGGCAATAAATCCTTTTAAACTTAGCAGAGTGTTCTATGATCAGATTAGGGAATTTGAAGAGTGTATACTTTCACTGTCGTATGAAAAATAGATTAGAAGGATGTCAGAGTTGATTTAGCAATAACTGTAGTAGACAGTATGAACCCTAGGAGATGCAAAGGATCATCCCACTCAGTCCCTAATCAATGTGTTGGCGATTTCTGTCCATCCAGAGAAATGCCTGGTGATCTATTTTGCATAGCAAAACAATTGACAAGCTTTACTTAGAAAAAAAATCAGAATTGACTTGATGGCAATACTCTCTGTCTCTGTCTCTTCAGTTGTTGTTACTGTTCTGTATTAATTTGGTGGTACCCAATTGCAATAATATCAGGAACTGGTATGGTTGTATAGGTTTGGAAGGGAATCAATGGTCTCATGCTTGGTGGGCCGTAGGTTGGTCATTTTCCGGGTTGTTTCTATGCTCCAGCCCCTGGGGAAGCACGTCACGTGGGTGAAGTAGGGGCTAGGAAAAAGAGGAAGGCCCCCAAAGAGATGGCTTGGCACAGGGGCTTCGACAATAGGCTCAAGCTCAGGAGCCATCGTGAGGATGGCACAAGAGCAGGCAGTGCCTCTTCCTATTGGGCACAGCGTTACTGTGGGTCCGACCTGACTCCACAGGGAGGGGAGCAGGGGTAACAGTGCTCTGAGCATAATTCAGCTCCAGCAGCTGTGATGCCCTCCAATCATTTCACTTCGTTTCAAAACTGTTTCCGATCAAAGGAGAGATTTCTTTAAAACACACTTGTGCACTTCACCTGTGGATGTCTCTCTCTGACTTCGTTCTCTGTATGTTCCCAAATCTTTGCTGGCATTGAAAGGACAAAATGTTATACTGGTGGGTTTTTCATCTAATAATTTTTTGAAGCACTGTTTTTCCCAACACAAAACAGCTTTTTTTCCCACAGTATTACAAAAAAAATTGAAATACTATGTGTATTGAATAGTAAATAGATAAATTTTATTTTTTATTTCCACTTGAAGAGTTACATGTTGTATAAAAGTGTACAAATAATGAGTTTTATTTAGATTTTTTTAGTATATAAAAATGTTGCTTTGATGGTATATTATGGTGCAATGCTAATTGCTTATAGGATAATTAAATGTCAGTATTGAAACCTGATCTTTAGTTGCTGTCTTATAGACATGAACGAATGTCACCACGCATGTATTTTGTATTTTATTGCATTGTACACTGGAACTAATAAGCCAAGGAATCGACATATATTAGGTGTAAGTACTGTTTCTAAAACCCACAAACTTAAGAATGATAAATTATAAATATACTTTAGTATTTGCTAATTGTACTACATTCTTTTGTTATGAATATATAGGAAAGTCATAAGGATTATAAACTCAATTTGAGTAAAGTTTTAAAATCATATATTTTATGATAAATGGCCTTTCACTTAAGATGGCACTGGTATTATATATTTGCTGTAGTTTTATTTTTCTGATACTAAAAGTTACTTAATAAAGACTTGTTTTCATTAAAAACAACCCAATAACAACATCTATGCTTTACTCTTTATTGAAAGAGACCTGACATCTGTAGACTCTGTGTCTTCACTTCAAAAGGGAACCAAGATAGTCAGCTCTCACACAAGCCCACTTTCCCTAGTGTTACCTTCCATTGAACCGTTTACCACCCTGACTCTACCTCTCACTGGGCTTCCCCTCTAGGGTCCTGCTCTAGGGAGAACTGGTGCTCTAGTGGGTTATGGGCTGGACTGCCAGCCATAAGGTCCACCACAGCTGAATCCATGGGACAAAGATAAGGCTGCGTCCTCCGTAAGGATTACAGCCTTGGGACCCTTGTGTGTCGTTTTATTTTCCTATGGGGTCACTACACAACCGAACCAACTCAAGGGCAGTGTTGTTTGTTTGGAGAGGGGGGTGGAGTTTCTCCTGGTTTACCTCTCCCCTCTTCTCCCAAAGGAACTGTATTATCATCTGTCTGCTCTTGAAAATCTCTGCCCAAACTTTTGTTCTCTCTTTAGTCTTATTACTCCTATTACGTAACTAACCAGTCACACCTACTAAAATCACATCAGAGAACTCAGAGGATTCCTGGGTTATGACTGGATACTAACCACATCAGACAGAGTTCTAGCTATTCGCACACTGTGATGCCTTTCTTTCATAACTTTATTACACACATTTCTATTATATATTTTCATGTATCACAATTGCCTTCACCCTGTTACCTTGCCCCCTCCTCACTCCTCAACACACACACACACACACGTACTTTTAAAAGTAAAATTAGCTTCTTGGAAACAAATTTTGATTCATGTAATCTTCTTGTTGCCCATGCAGCAGGTCGAAGTGTTCACTACTGACGCTGAAGCACAGAAGAAATATCAGGACTCTATGGGATTGTGCTGTAAGTCAACTGTTTTTAGCTGTCACTTCCCTTCATAAAGTGGACCACACAGATGTCATGTTTTTCTATTTTCCACTAAAAGTGATAGCTCTCGCTTACTTCTTAGATAGGCTCAAATGAGCTTAATCTCTATGATCACAGATATATCACAGATATGAGGATATCACAGGTGTGCCTAGCTGCTACTCTTTTTACCGCCCTGTGCCCGTGCCTGGGGTAAGGACCAGGGAGACCTCCAGTGCTTTTTCGTTTGTAAAACCTACATTGTTGGATGCAGTGCTGCCAAGGAGAGAGGCTCAGCATTTTAATATTCCTTTACCTTGTTTATTTACTAACAGGGATGCTTCATAATCAGCTTTAGATGTTCTACCATAATCCTCAAGGAGCACATCCAAGGTCACACAAAATGAACTTCGTGTCTCCCAGAGCCCGGAAGGAATTTAGCACTTTGGCAGGATTTGGGGGCTGTGTGGGAGCCATGAGCGATAATGCTGGCTCCTGCCTTTGCATGCATTAACTCCTGGTTGCTTCGGAATAATTGGCTAAGAATATTGGCTAACACGTCAAGTGAAAATGTATGTGGCGGTGCCTGTCTCCATTGTCCCAGGAGCACATCTGTCCCCTTCCCAAATCCTCTAAACAATTTGGCTCACAAATACATGACTGGCAGCCTGTCCCACTGAGGCCCTTTGCTTCCTAGCAAGGCTAGGGGAAGGTTGGGCTTGAGTTATGTTGACAGATTTTGTTGAAGCACAAAGAGAGTAATTTTACAAATTTTGCCCAGTGGTGATATTAGTCCTTTATTTATTTTGAAAGTCAAAGGGGGAAAATAACACAGTTCTTTCTGCACATAGAAACTGATATAGGAAGTAGTTATTTGGTTCTATTCAGGATATTCTATAAATATGTATTGATCTCCCTCTGAGTTTAGGTCCTGACCCATGCTCTGGAGGAATTAGGAGTTTAGCATTGGTTTAAAAACAATAAAAATATGATCTGCATCCTCACAGTAAAAGCTATTCTGTTAGGTGAAGTTATTGTGAGTGTGTTGGGAAAGTGAAAATATGGAAACATCAACAACTTCAGTTGTATTGTTTTATTAAAATACAACTCCTAAGAATCTGGAGCAAGATGGAGGCATGTGTGGCCCCACACTACTGTTACACACACACACACACACACACACACACACACGACAGAGGCAGAACCAAATTTGCCAGATTTCTGAAACTATTCATAGGATTAAAATTATTATATTTCAAATCCAGCAAATGTCAATGCCAGCCTGATGGGTAAACGATGTCTTACTGATTGGTGCCTTGCACCTGCCCCTCAGGCATGGCCTCCCCTTCAAGGCGTGACCAATTGAGTTCTCAGAGAAAGAGATCCAGGCGTAGAGCTCCAGAAAAACACAAAAAGAGCAGGCATTATTTTCAAATAATTGTCCTTCCTCTGTTTTAATCTGTCTGGAAGTTACTTGTTGGAATTCTGCAAAACATATGTCTATTGAGGCTCTTTCTGAGCTCACTCAGAGAGGCAGTGAACACTGACAGAAGACTTCTGGGCTCCTAGGTTTTAAGCTTTTGATGAAGGCATATGACAAATGATTAAAGCCTGAACTAAGAAGCCAAGGAGATAAATTATTTGGGCAATCCAGACACTCAGAACCATAACTGGCTAAATGGATATATTCTGAATGGCATGTGCATGTTTTGAGTGAAGTGGTCTTCTGGAAATATGTGTGTTCACTGATTGACGCCTCAGGCATCTCCTTAGGCCCCGTGTACGTGTGCTTGGTTCGGTGTTGAAATAGTACCCTGGCATAAGCTTGGTTCAATGTTGAAAAAGCACTCTAGCAAAGAGTCAATTAAAATAAAATAATAAAGTAAGTAAAATGGAAACCAGAATAGGGACATTTGGGGGGGGGGGGTTTATTGTGTTTGCTTTACCTCTTGATAGTCAAGGAAATCTCTGATAAAATACTAGATGAATAACTGAGAAAAAAGAGAGTTTAGTTTTCACACACAACCAGAAAGTTAGTTTTTGGTTAAAAAAAGAAAGTACTTTGCGAAAGCCACTGAACAAACATTTAACTAAAGCTTTCAACAATTAAAATGATTTATTTAATGAAATGAAATACTTTTTTTAAAAAGATAAAGTTATGGGAAAGTGAAGCCTCATTTCATAGTTACTGCATTATAATGCTCCAATGTCCCATTTTCAGCAACAACAACAAATAACGAGATATACTATAACACTGGGCAGGGTTGCCTATTCAAAAGAAGCAAATTCAATAAACTCCATCCTATGGGAAATAGAAAATGGATTTACCACGTACATATTCTTAAATAGAAGCATGCAATAGGCTGCACGTTGTAAAGCAAAACATGGATGAAGACTAAAGGAAATTAGGAAACATATTTGAAGCAAATGAAATTATCAATAAATAACAAACAACTGTAAATATTCATCACTATGACTTAGAATGGAATCAACAATGGCATCAATTACAGGGGCTCAAATGGAAAGTGTGAAGCTAAGCTATACAAAATATCAATTTTTAAATTCCTGGGAGACAAATATTAGAATTTCATGTTGTTTTTGTTAGGCGTGAGAGGTCAGTTCCTAAGCACGGTGATCCCCAGCACAACAGAACAACACACTTCGGGGTCATTGGTCCAACTGTTCCCACGCCCATTAACGCAGCCAGGTGCCCATGCATCTCACTGAGGGCCAGCCTTCCTTCCACTTTCCCGAGGATGATGTCCTTCTGCGGGGACTAGCCTCTCCTGACAATATGTCCAAAGTATGTAAGGCTAAGTCTGTCATCCTTGCCTCTAAGGAGCACTCTTGCAGTATTTTTTGAAGACAGCTCAATTTGCTACTCTAGCACCACAACTCAAATGTATCAATGATCTCCGGTCTTCCTTATTCAATGCCCACCATTCACATGGCATATCAGGCAATGGACAATACCACGGTCTGGATCAGGCACACCTAAGTCCTCAAAGCTACCTCCTTGCTCTTCAATACTCCAAAGAGGTCTTGTGCATCAGATTTACCTAATGCAGTAGGTTTTTAAAAAATTTTTATCTCTACTGCTACTTCCATGATTATTGATTGTAGATAAAACAAGACAAAATCGATAGCAACTTCAACCATTTTTCCAATGATTGGGATGCTACCTACTGGTCCAGTTGTGATGATTTTGGTCTTCTTGACACTGAGTCCATAATACATAATGAAGGCTACAGTCCTTATCTTTGTCAGCACGTGCTTCAATATCTTCTCACTTACGACAAGCAAGAATGTATCAACTGCATATTGAAGGTTGTTAGTAAGTCTTCCTCCAGTTCTGGTGCCATCTTTTTCATCCAATAGCCTGTTTCTCTTATTATTTCCTCTCCATACAAATTGAATAAGTATGATGAGAGTAAACAATACTAACTCACCCCTGATTTCACCCATGCGGTACCCGCTTATTCTATGTCCACAACTGTCTCTTGATCCATGAACAAGTTGCTCATAATCATAATGAAGTGTTCTGGAATTCCCATTTTCCTAAGCTTATTTTCAGTTTATTATAAATTCAGAGTCAAATAACTTTGCAAAATCAATAAAACACAAGTAAATGCCTGTCTGATCTCCTATGCCTTGAACAAAGATCTCTCTGAGATCAGCAACGATAGCTCTCATTCCAAGTCCTCTTCTGAATCTGGCCTGAATCCGGCAGTTTGCTGTCAATGTACTGCTGTAACTGCTGCTGGATGATCTTTAGCAAAATTTTACTGGCATGTGATATGGTAATATTGTTCTATCGTTTGAGCATTCTGTTGTGGGTCACTTTCATTGGGAACGGGTACCAGTCAGTTGGCCAAGCAGCTGTCTTCCCAATTTCCAAGCATAGGAAAGTGCTTGCAGTACTCCATCAGCTTGTTGAAACATCTCCATTGGTATTCCATCAATTCCTGGAGACTTGGTATTGTTTATGCTTTCAGGGCAGCTTGAATTTCTTCCTTCAGCACCTTTGGCTCATCCGTATATGCTACCTCCTGAAACGGTTGACTGTAGATGAGTTCTTTTATTTTTTTACCGTGACTCTGTGGGTTCTTTCCATCTTCTTTTGATGCTACCTGCATCAATATTTTGCCCATAGAATATTTTCAGATTGTAATTCAAGGCTTGATTCTTCTTCTGGAGTGCTTTCAGTTTGCAGATCTTTTGTTTTTCTAATTCTCGGTCTTTGCATTTTTCTTTATAATATTTGGCTTTGTCTTCTTGAACTGCCCTAAGAAGCTTTCCATTCATTTCCTTGACTTCCCCCTTTCTTCCTTTTGCTTAAGCTTTTCTACCATTAAGCTCTGACTTCAGTCTCTGCTTGATATCCATCTTGATTTTTCTTTCTTGTTTTTTCAATGCCTCTTTGCTTTCCTCATGAATGGTGGATTTGATGTGATCCTACAGATCATCAGATCTTAACACTATTAGTGTTTAATTTGTCAAATCTGTTCTTGATATATTCTGTAAATTCAGGTGGGAGAAACTCAAGTTTCTATTTTGTCTCTCATGTAGTTGTTTTAATAGTAGTTATCTGTCAGTTTTTCCTGCTGTGGTGGCTTGTGTGCTGCTGTGCTTCTGGAAAATATGTCACTGGTATTTGACATGACAGCAGTGCCACTCGGGTGATCAGGTTTCAATGGAGCTTCCAGAAGGACTTGGCTTCTCAATTTGCTGGAAGGAGTTGCTGAAAACCTTATTCATAGTGTTGAAACATTGTGAGATACTGAAGCCCTAAAGAACGGAAAGAAAACACTGTAGGACATTGTGCTGAAGGATGGGCCTCTTAGTTTCCAGGGCATGTGAAATATGACTGAGGGGGAGATAATTACTAGGAATGAACTTGACCATGGTGATATGATCTGAGTAAAGCCTGTGGGAATGGAGCCTTCGGGATTTTCATTTGATGACAGGGTACAACTCAAAGTAAAGACAAACAACTGCAAAACTCTTCTAATGATTGGAAAGTACAGATATGAAATTAGGAAAATTGGAAGTAATTGTGTAAGTCTGGGTAGACTAGAGAAACAAAATTCATAAACACTCACATTTTATAAAAGAGAGTTTTATATAAAGGGTAATTATACATTAAGCATCCCAACCCAGTCCAGTTTAAGCCCATAAGACCAACAGTAGTCCACGTGTTCAACATCAATCTACAAAGTCCTACTCAAACTCACAGAACATACATAATGATACCGAATGTACGAGGAAAGCCAAATCAGTAAGTGTGTAAGAATCTCAGTGCTGGCAGGGGTCTCCAAGTGGCTTCTCCAGCACCCAGGGCTGCATCAGGTGAGGTCCATGTGGTATCTCCTTAGGGATGTCTCACAGGAAGTGAGCCTTGCTGCTGAGGCAGAGAACTAGCTTAGGCAGCTGCAACTGGTCCAACCATCAGGGAAGAAGAGACCAGAGAATAAGAAAGGAGAAGCCCACAGAGCCATCTATCTCTCTGCCTTTCAATTAATCACACATGTGTTTATCAGCCAGGTTGGCACAATAACCCTTAACTGTCACAGTACTCAAATGTAATAGAATAAATGAAGATCAATATCCTATGCATTAGTGAGCTGAAATGGATTAAGATCAGCTATTTTGAATTTGAAACCCATATCCTTTACTATGCCGAGAATAACAGAGTCAAGAAGAGTGGACTGACATGCATTGGTAAAAATGAGATTAAAAAATAAATTCTGAATTATAATGCTGTCTGTAAGATGATTATATCTATCCATAGCTAAAGGAAATCCAATCAGTGCAATTTTATTCAAATCTATGGACCAACCACAAAAGCTTATGAGGAAGAAATTGAACAATTTTACCAACAACTTCAATCAGAAGTTGATCAAACATGCAATTAAGGTGCATTAATAGTTACAGGGATTCTTTGATAACTGATAACTGATCCCGTCGGCACCTCATAATCACAGGATGGTGTGCTTCTTCCATGTGGACTTTGTTGATTCTCAGCTAGATGGCCGCTTGTTTACTTTCAGGCATCAAAGGACAAAAATCATATCATCATGTGCTCATCTCCCAGATAGGATCACTGAGGAAAAATGGGTGCAGAAGCAAATGTGGTGAAGAAAGGTGATGGTGCCCGGCTATCAAGTGATATAGTGTATGGGACCTAAACCCTTGAAGGTAAACAAGTGGCCATCAAGTTCAGAAGCAACACAGCCCACATGGAAGAAGAAAACCAACCAGTGTGATCATGAGGTGTCAATGGGATCAGGTATCAGACACCAAAGAACAAAAATATCATATATTTGTGAATGAGGGGGAGTGCAGATTGGGGAACCAACCCTCATCTCTAAGCAACTGGAAATTCCCTTACAGTAGGGTCTCAGGGAGGAGACATGCCAGACAGGGTGCAGTGTACTAACGATGAAATATTCATGTAGTTCTTAAATGATTCCTGGCCCCTAGTACAGATAGGAACTGGAAACACAGGGAATCCAGGACAGATGATCCCTTCAGGACCAGTGGTAAGAGTAGCAATACCAGGAGGGAGGAGAAAGGGTGAAGTAGAAAGGCGGAACCGATTACAAGGATCTACATATAACCTCCTCCATGGGGGATGGACAACAGAAAAGTGGGTGAAAGGAGACATCAGACAGTGTACGATATGACAAAGTAATAATTTATAAATTATCAAATATTTATGAGGGAGAGAGGAGCTGGGAGGGAGTGGGGGAATGAGGAGCTGATGCCAGGGGCTTACGTGGAGAGTGAATGTTTTGAGAATGATGAGGGTAGCAAATATGCAAGTGTGCTTTGTACAATTGATGTAGGTATGGATTATGATAGGAGTTGTATGAGCCCCCAATAAAATGAATAAAAAATAGTTACTGGTGATTGGAATGCAAAAGTTGGAAACAAAGAGGATGAAAAGACTTTGCAGGATACAATTTTGCAAAATTAACAACTTGTTCAGAGCAAATATCTTCTTCCAGCAATGCAAAGGTCGCTCTCTCTCTCTCTCTCTCTCTCTATATATATATATATATATATATATATATATATATATATATATATAAGTTATTATTGGACTGGTTCATATTCTTAGCAACTCCATGAATATCACATTAAAAAGTTTCTGCTCCACCCTCACAATTGTCCTATATTTCATCATATTGTTTAATGCAGCCACTATATAAATTTTTCTCATTGTGGGTCTTATTCTCTTTCCTGGACCCTCTACTTTACCAAGAATGATGTCCTTCTCTAGGGACTGTCCCTTCCTGATAATATGTCCAAAGTCTGTAAGACAGAGTCATGTCATGTCATGTCATCTATGTGTGCATTTGTGTATATGTGATGGTAAATAGAACAATCATTACTCCAATATCATAGAAAATTTTATTAAATAAAATATTTTAAAATGTGGAACTATGGTCTTCCACACCCGGGGTGCCTCCAAGAAGTCTGGAGGTGAGGTTCAGTGAGCTTGCACGGATGCACGCAAGATGGCAGATAGTGCAGAAATGATTTAGAAAGCCATGAGAATGTGGCTAGTAGCTGGAGATCCAGAGCAGGTCAGAGACTCAGAAGCAGGCCTGGGATCCAGAGTAGGCTGGAGACCAGAAAGCAGGCCAGCGATCTGGGATAGGATGGAGATACAGAGCAGGAGCTCTTGTCTTCTCTTGGCTGTGGATACCAAGCTGAATCAGTTTCCAAGGACATTCTCCATCAATGGCAGCCAGGTAATCAAACTGCCTGCCTTCACATCCCCTTCCTACTCCAAACATCAGAATAACATCCCTGAGGGAAAGGGGGATGGAGGTGTGGGGGGTCTGGAGAGTTAGGGGGAACTGAGAGCATGGATGTCTATATAACCCCACTCAAGGAGAGTGAACAACAGAATTGTATGTGAAAAGTGATAATGGATGGTTTAAGATATGGCAAGTGTCCGTACATATAAACAAATAAGGGTTCCTGTGGGGTTGGATGGGGGATCTATCAGGGATGAAAAAAGAAAAAAATGTTTTGCACTTGATTGTGGTAGCAATTGTACAGTACTGCTTGATATTATTGAAGTATTATTATATATGTAAGAGATTCCAAGAAAATGATAAATAAAATGTGAAACTATTATATGTTACATATCTAGACACTTGTCCAAAACGTCAGAAAGAGGTGTGTCTGTCTCTATTCTCATTCCTGAAGACTTCTGCTCTCTGTAATTTGTATTGCTCATATCAAGGTGGTAGGTTTGACATCCTTGAGAAAAGCACTTAGTACTGCTTTCAATGTTCTTTGAGTTTTGGAAACAAAAGCATCTCTAAGGGGAGCATGATCAGGATTATAGTCCAATGTGCTAAGGTTTCCCTCCCCTCTGAAAAGAATAGGTGCACTGTCTAAGTGGGAAAAAATAAAATTGTCAGTGTAGATTATTAAACCTGTTTCACACCAATGCAGCTTTTATTTTCTTCAAATTTCTTCCTAACAAGCCCTATGATCATCCTGTTATTGTCAAGAAAATTCTATCAAGCTTCCCTCTTTGCACTACCACAAACCAGTCAGCACAACCTTCTGAAAGGACCGTCCTGCATTGAGCTTCCTAGACCCAGTAGAGCCTGGTAGACACCTCTGTGTTGATTGGGCAATTTCTGAAGGTTATCGTCATGAGACCTAGACAAGTGGATTACTGAAAGCTTACTGTTAGCCATCTCATATACACATGTTTAAACATGCTGGTTTGCTTTGGAAAAGTAAATACTTTCTTTAAAAAAACTGCCATCAAATTATGACTCACGGTGAACCTGTAGGAGAGGCTAGAACTCTCTCTGTGTGTTTCCAAGACTATAACTAATTAAGGGAGTGGAAAGTCCATGTTTCTTCCCTGAAGCACCTGCTGATTTTGAACTGCAGACCTTGTGTATTGCAACCCAACTCATAACCCCCTATACCACCTACATACATCAACTGAAATCCTAGTGGCAGTTTTTTTGACTTATCATATGTATTATATATGTGTAATGAATATGCAAATATGAGTATCTTATGTGTGATATTTTATTAATGGTCACATAATATCATTGTCAATAATTAATAAATATAAACCTTTATTTTTCTCTTTTTAATAATGATAAAAATCTTAAACTATGGCTATTAATATGATCAATATCTATTTTTATTATTGCTAATGTCATGTAGCTCTTGGCTGAGAGCAAAGAATATCAGAGAGATGTCTAATTGTGTTTTTCTAATATGCAAAGGAATTCACTGTGTGCATCATAATTGATCTCAAACAGGTATTCCAGACTGAGGCAATCATTCCAAAAGACCATCGGGATACTGCATCACTTTAAATTGGGAGCAGAGTGTCTTTGAGGTGTATTATTAGCCATATTTATCCTATCTATATGCTGAACACAAAGGATGAGAAGCTGGACTACATAAAGAAGAATTTGGCATCAGGAGTGGGGAAGGCTAACAATCAGCCATGCAGATGACAAAATGTTGTTGGCTGATAGTGAAGACATTGAGTGGTGGTGGTCAAAGACAACAGTTTTGAGTCTACATTACATCTCAACAGAAAGAAATTCCTCATCCTCATAACGGGATCAATAGGCAAGAGCATGCAAATGGAGAAAAGACTGAACTTGTTAACAATGTAGGCAGTCAATACCGAAGGAGGCAGCAGGAAAAACCAAAGAAGCATAAAACGACATTCAATTAGTTCAGTCTGCACAAAAGGTCTTTTAAGTGTGAAATGGCAAAGATTTCCCTTTGAGTATTAAGATGTGTCTTGCACAAAATTGGTGTTCTGAATCACTTTAGGTGCCTGAGAAAGATTGAAAATGGATAAAGAAGGCCAGAGAAGAACTTAAGATTTGACTAAAGTATTTGTGTGGAATATTGAATATTTCATAACCGGAAAAAGTGCAACCAGAATGCTTCTTAGAAATGAAGAGGGCTAGATTTCATATCATGGAATGTAAATATGCTATCCGGAAAACGAGACCCTGGAGAAGAACTTTGGGGGTAGCAAAGTAGAACATCAGTGGAAAAGAGTACACCTTTCACACGATGGATTAACACAGTGGCTGCAGGAATGAGTGCAAAAATAGCAATGGTCAGGAGGATGGTGCAGAACAAGACAGTGTTTGATAGTATATGAGGTTTCCGTAAATCAGAACTCTTGATGGTACAAGAACAAATCACAAATGACAGATTATTTCATGAAAGAGACACCTCTGTTAGTTGTATGCATGGTCCTCCCTGAGTAGTCTGTGGAAACACGATTGGTTGAAAATCAAAATATTTTCCAGTTCTACTTAAAAATACATAGGCAAAAATTACTTCGAGTCCCAACAAAATGCTTTCAGATATAATTTGCGCCGTTCTGCTGGAGCTTACGTTTTTATGAAGCAAATGGGATAGGTGAAATTTTATTAATAATGAAGCAAATTTGTATTTAATTACACAGACTGTTACTACTGGCAGTGTAATCAAAGTCTAGATATCTGGAACATGGGAGTTATTTTCTTTTCCTATGATGAAAACAGGGCAGAGAGATATCTTAAGCTTATTGTTCTGCTGATATCTCCTTTTATTATTATTATTATTGGCTTGTCCTTAAAAGTAATTTTCTCCAGTTTTAGTTCTGTTTCATCTTTGATGGTTGTAGCAATGCCACAAAAGAAATGATAAGGTCACCATTTCAATGACAGGAGAGACTGAGACTATCTGAATGAATGAGAAATAAAGCAAGGTCATTTCATTTGTTAGCAGCCGTGTACTTGACCTTGCCTGTGATCCTGAGGGTGATCCAGGACCACGCAGCATTTCATGTGTTTGTGCACACTTGTCATTGTAAATTGATATTTCAGAACCTATCTATGTATCTACTTTTATTTATCGATTTACTGGTAGACTCTGTTTCATCAGTTATTATTTTGATATACAAAAATTGTGCCGGACTCTGCAGGAGGCCTGGGGACATCCTGTGGCAGAGCCAGAGAGGAGAGCTGAAACCTGTTTTGAAATGCCGCGAGGAGAGCTGAACAGTTCGGACATCGGGTTATGGTCTGGTAGCAGCAGAGAAGCACACAGCAAGGGGACGAAAGCAGAGAGGCCTCCATGGCACAGGCAGAGCATCCGTGAGCATTCCAGCCGACGGGAGGCAGGTACTGAAAGCGTTACAAGGAAGCCCCATAACTGATCTAGGTATACAGCGTTCAGAGGCCTCTCTAAGGTGGCAAAGAGGAAGTCCTGAAAGAGAAGAGAGGAGGTCAGTAACAGATGAGAGGGGCCATACCTGACAGAAAGAAGGTTCAGTAAGTTTCATAACTGGGAGATGCTGAGAGTGCTTTTTCATACTAAGGAAGGGAAAGATATTTTTTCCAGTTCAGGGGAGTCTTCCGGATTTGCTTTCTGCTTCTGCTTCTGTTCCTGACTTGTTGCCTATTGATCCTAATCCTGACTTCTAACTTGTTAACTTCTCCAGGAAAACATTGAGCTGTCAATTTGTGCTTGAGTTCCTTGTGGCCCTCGCTACAGATTGAACCCAGCAGGGACACAGAGAGCGCCATGTGAGACGGAGGACGGGCGGGATACGAACTGGCAACACGATTGCATTTTAGAAATAGGTTTGAGGGCCCTGTGTTAGAGCTAGAGAAACTAGACAAGTTCTGACCCAACTAGTCCTAGAGTCATCATATAGCAAACGGACAGTTCAAAATGTGATGCTTTTATTTTTGAGAATCATAACCCCTAAACGTTCTCCATGAATTCTCTTTTAAACACATTTCCATGTGTGTACTTACTCAGAAATGTAACTATTGTATTACAAAACTACAAAAATGCATGACAAATCTTGTCAAGTACATAATGTACATACTTATTTAGGATTGATTTCTTTGGGCAAAATTCTCCGAATTCACTTAGCAGTATTTTATTTTGAAAATTCATAAAGGGATCTAGGTGGAAACCCCTATATACATTTAATGAGTCTCATTCGTGTCATCAGTAAACTATACTACATTTATATAGGAAACCTTCTCATAATGGTGCTTCCATTTGATTTTTAATATCAGTGTTTAGTACTGAATTTCTGAAGTTTCTCTCTAAATTCTCGCCTTATATTCACCCATTATCTATTGTGAAAGTGCTTCTTTCTCTTATTTAGCACTAAAGCATTGGGAATTTTTTCCCTTCCTGCATACTTGTGTTGTTGTTGCTTAGGGAGAAATGTGTATTTGAATTATTTCTCTTAAAATTAATTTTCTAGGTTGTTTTCTTGTACAGAAAAATCCTTTCTACTCCTGTTTCACCATCTACTAGTATTTCATCATTACAGTGGTCTTGTCCTCTGCTACTGTTTTCAACAATTATTTGATGGACTGGTTTAGAAGGAGCCCTGCATGTCAATCCAGACTCCGCTCTGCGTCTTTCCACACATTTCATAGCCTCTGTGAACATCTGGGAAAGAAAGTATTAATGTCAGGTTCCATGTAAATTTCCTTGAGGATGGAGAGAGAAAGAAACAAAACCTCCTCCCTTGGCCTAAACCGATGTAAATAATCCTTTTCAATTCCTTCAGCCTACTTGTCATCTGATAACTTGGGTGGGACAAATGGTTGCTGGGTTGCTAGGGCCCAAAGGATGGAAGTTCACCCAAGTAAGGGAAGAAAGGCATGCTGGTGTACTTCTGAAGATAAATTAATGAACGTGTTATGCACACAATTCTACTCTGATACACAATCACACGGAGATTGACTTGACTGGAAACTCATTGGTTCATGTTGCCTTTTTGCATGGAAATTATTTCATACATGTTAACTATGTATCGTGAACCACCAGAAATTTAAATGTTTAAAGCAAAAATGCCACATCATTTCCCAGGGTGTTTGGATCAGTAAGGGCTTTATGCTGCAGTTCTTCTGCTCTGTGCGGTGTGTAGTGGACCTAAGAAGACATCTAAAACATCTTGGGACATGTACTGATCCTACAACGTTATTGTTGAATCATCTTTCCAAAAACATTCAGAAGTGACTATTTATTACACTTAAAATAATAAAAATACAAAATATTTATAAATGGATTGCTTCAAAATAGGTTCATTAGGAAAATGCTTATTTATTACACAGATAAGATTGATCACTCACTGATCTATCAAAACAGAGTTTGATAGCCTTTGATTGATTCTTACGTTCAAATGTGTCCATGAGATATATACACTACTAGTAGTATTTCCCAACACATTATAAGTGCTCCATTTAATGCTGGTTTATTTGTTATATATGTAATTATATTTATATTGCAAAATTGAATCAGTAAGTAGGGGGAAAATGACTATGGGTAACATATACTTGGAAGACTCGATGTTAGACTTCCAATCCTCTTTCTCACAACTCTTGGATAGAAATGGTCTAGATGGCTAGACTAAGAATTAAAATCCAAAATAAATATTTTGCCTTCTACACAAAAGAATCACTTTAAGACTACTAGCCCAAAGTGAGACACTCTCACTTTAATACTATTTAGGTCACTGGTCTACAGAGCAAAAGTAAAGGTAAACTTACCCTCAGATTAACACCATATGCTACTTTTCAGAACCACACATGCTGGTGAAGAATTCTCAATTTAGATTAATGTTGCTGTCTCGGAAAGCTCGGGAAACAATTCACCCATTAGCCACTAAGTCCAAGAAGGCCTTCATTGGATCTGCCTCCAATTCAGGCATTCAAGGTCCCTCAGGATTGCCAAGCCATAGGGGTGTGCAGAATAATTTAAAGTTAAAATATTGTCCAAAAGAGACCATATGTTTGAACAGACTGCATTTGCCTTGACGGGGAATGTAAGTGTTAAGACAAATCATGTCCAGCTTGTCAGAAAATTGAATTAGGACCGGAAGGAAGGCAGAAATTTTAGCCAAGAGGGCTAGAAAGCTTAACAGATCCTCCTGAAATTAACAGCCATCTGAGTAGTGGCCAAAACACTCAATCTTTTATTTCTTCCCCAGAAAGATAAAGGTAGAAATCCTTAATGTGGGGATGAGTATTTTATAATTATATCAGATGTTTATAATATTAAAACGTTCATAATTCCTAGTATTAAAATACAGTGAAAATCAGAATCTCAAGGTGTATAATCTAGATGAAGTATCTATTATCACCACAAAACAAAGAGTAGTTTGGATTTCACACAAAAAAAAAACATTAATTCAACCTCTACTGTATGCCGAATAAAAATGAGAAAGACAAATAGTCCTACTTTTAAAGAACTCATTTTTATGAAGAGAGAAAAAATAATTATGAAAACTAAAAAACAAACAAACAAAGATCGTAGCAAGTGATAGGTAGCAGGGAACAATGTAAGGCAGGCTAGGGATTGGGAAAAGATTTTTGGAAAACACAGCGCATTGATCTGGATGGGGAAGGTGTCAGGGAGAGGATGAGGAGCTGAAGGTGTGGGCTACATGGATATCTGAAAGAAGTTGTAATAAACTGGGATAATAGCAAGTACAGAGGCCACTGGAATATGCTAAGAGAGAAATGTTTGTGGTTTAAAAATCATGATAGCCATAATTTCCAGAATTTGTCAGCAGTGGTGATTTCTGAATTAACTTGGAGTGCAGAGAAACAGCATTGTGGGAATGAATTAAATCTTGGATTGGTAGAAGAGGAGTCAGAATGGTCTAAAATGTTGACCCTCATTTTAAATCATTATTTAAGATGGAAAGATAAAGCACAGGGAATTTGAGGGGAACAATGCACTCAATGAGCACAATTGAATGTTGAATAGTCATATGGAGCAATATTAATATTTAGCTGGAAATATAAACTCAGAAGTTAAAAGAGAGTTCTGATATAGATAGATAAAGATAATAGATGGCATTCTATCCACAATCCTTAATGTTATTACATAAAGAATATTACATAAAGAGTATTAAGCAAAGCAGAAATATATGAACAATGGTGCAGAAAAAAATGTAATGTTTGTAAAAGCCAATGAAGCAATAAAACCTCTGCTTTATCGAATGTGTCCAGTGGATCAGGTACTGTGAGGGCTAAAATTGTTCACTATATTTTGGGTGAACATGAGAGAATTAATTTTTGAAGAATGATGGGAGCAAATCCATGCTTGGAGTGGTTTCAGGGAAATTTGGCAACGTAAATTGGAAGCATCAGGATAATTAATTCCTTGGAGATTTTTTTTTCTTAAAAGGAAGAAGATAAATGAGGAAGTAGGTGGGATGCTGAACCAGTACACAAAATAAATAACAGGAGATAAATGGCAGTATGTTTGAAAATTAATAATCCTATAGAGCAGGAGAACATAGCTGGAGGTGAAAGAGAGCATTTACTGATCTTTCTCTATCTATGAGGGGGCCTAACCTTGGATAAAAGTCAATCAAGTTAAACCATGGCCACCAGTCAAAAAGCAGAGTATCTGGATACAGATTTTGATAAATGAATTTGTTCAGGACTCATCAATGTGTGCTTTATAATTCTTTATTTTTTACTTGTGACAAAAGATCCACACCATCATGTGACAGTCAAATGAAGAGGGCATGGCTAGAGGGTTGAAGCGAAGATGATCATATTTTACAGTCATCTGAAATATCTTAACGTGATTAAACTTTGAAAACTATGATTGATAGATAGTGCTAAGGACAGCCTAACTCCTCTGCCAGTTTGTCATACTGTGTTGTTGTGCATGTAGCTCTGATACTGGAAGCTATAACATCTCTGTTTTAAATATCAGTAGGGGAATACATGGTGAATAACTTTCAGTACAGCTTCCAAACGAAGAACTGACTTGGAAGAAGAAAGAGACCACCATTTTTGACATGAACCAGTGAAAAATCTCATGAACAGCACAGACTCTTTCCAGGTATAATGCTAGGATGTGGAGCTCTCAGTTAAGAGGAAGTCAAAATACAACTGAGCAAGAGCTGCCTCCTCACAATAGAGTTGACTATAATGATGTTGATGGAGCAAAGTCTTTATGATCTTTTCTTTTTAAAGGATTAGGCACAACTCAAAATAAGAAGAAATATTTTCAAATATTCATTAATGATCAGAACATAGAGTACATTAAGTATGACCCTAAGAAAATTGAAAGATATCAAAATGAATGATATACGTAAAGATTTACATACTATCCAACTAGTGAGCTATTTTGATCCTAATTAGATTCACACAATCAAATGGTTTTCTATGCTGTGAATGACAAATTTCAAAGAAATAACATCACATTCATCATAAAAAAATCCATTTCAAGATCTATCTTGAAGTGCAATTTTGCCCGTGATATGATATTATCTATGTATCTACAAGTGCTACAAGTTCACGTAACTAATATTTAATTTACTTATCAATCATTAAAGCCAGCAATGATGAAATTTAAGAATTCTACAAAATTCTTCAATCTGAAATTGATTAAACCTGCAACCAAGATGCATTGACTATAGGAAGCATGACGTATCATTAATGGTGATATGGTGGAAAAAATGGCAGATCAGTGTTTTAAACTGTAGCTTTCCTGGATAATAGGGAAAAAGTTGGAGATCACATGATATAATTTTGCAAGTCCAGCAACTAATGCATTACATGTACCATTTTTTAAACAACAAAAATGACTGTCATACATGTGAACCTTGTCAGATAGAATACACCGGCATCAAATTGGCTACCCCTGTGGGAAAAGATAATGGTGAAGTTCAGTGCCATCCTTCTACACAAGTCATGGGATGACTATGACACAGACCGTCAAGCCTCAAACACACATTCAAGTTGAAGCTGAAGCTGCAGACAATTAGAATACGTCTAGGAAAGCCAAAATAAAAGCTTGAGTATATCCCATTTGAGTTTTGAGAACCTCTCAAAAGCAAATGTGAAACATTCAACACTTATTACAAATGGGTAGCATCAAGAGCAGCAACATGATGAAAGGCAAAAATCATTAAAACAGAGAGCAAAGGAAATATGAAGTAACTACTAAAAGTGTCTATAAACTTGCTCCTGACATATAATAGCTAAAGCAAATGGAAGAAATGATAACATTTTAAAAGTTAAAAAATTAAGATAATTAAAAAAGTCAGAATGAGAAGGCAAAAAAATAAATCATTATAAAGATATGTTCAAAAATCTGAAAGAAAGAAATTAAAGAGTGAATCAAATTTGCATATTTTAAACAGAAAGAACTGAATATTCAATTCCTAAGAGTCAATATTGAAAGATTCTATATGCAAATATTGATGATGTAATAAAAATCAAAATAGAAAAGATGGAATACACAGAGTCACTTTACCAAAAAAAGGTCTTGGCCATCAACCATTTTAAGAGGTAACATGTGACACAAAATTGATGGCGTTGAAGAAAGAAGTACAGTCTTCACTGAAGGCATTATTGGAACCCAAGGCCCTGGCAATTGACAGAATAGTAATCGATATGAAAGAAGTTTTTTGAATAGAACAAAATTAGTCTACAATCAATACTGGTGTCCTTTTCACATACATAATGAAACTGTATACTGAAAAAATAGCCCAGTAAACCACAATATCTGAAGAAGAACATGATATTGGGATCTGAGGAAGGCTCATTATCATTTAATTACCAAGATGCCACAACATTGTGACGTGAAAGGAAGGAAATCTTGGAGCAATTATGGAGGAAGATCAAACATTATGACCTTTACAGACAACATCAAGAAAGAAATAGAGAAATGTGAAGTTCTCAAGGATTTCATTTAACTTGGGTCTACAAGCAACCATCATGGAAGCAGCAGCCTTGAAATCAAACAACATATTGCATTGGTTAGATCTATTGCCTAAAACCTCTTTAAAATGTTGAAAGTCAAAGATGTCACTTTGAGGACTAAGGTGTGCTATGGTGTTTTCAGTTATCTTACCTGCATGTGGAAACCTGACCAGGACTACATAAGACCAGAGCTTATGGATGCATTTGATTGATGGTGTTTACAAAGAACGTTGAACGTAACATGGATTTCCAGAAGAGCAAACAATCTGTCTTGGAAGAAGTACGGCTTCCAGAGTGCTTCTTAGAATGGATGATTGTGGAGCTTTGTCTCAGTACTTTAGGAGACACTAGTACAAGCATATTATTCTTGGTAGAGGCTCAGCAAATTATAAAGAAGACACTCAATGAGATGGAATGACAAAGTGTCTGCAACAGTAGGCACAATGATAGCCAAAAAATGACAGCTAGCACACGATTGGACATTGTTTTGTGCTGTTGGATGATGAGCACTTAGAGTCCTTGCTTATCTGATGACACCTAACAACACAAGAATCGCTACTTAACCAAACGCAGTGAACTGAAATGTTCAAGCATCCAGTTCTACAGGAAGTTGTGTTGGAACTCAAGTCATATCACAACTTATCCCATTATGTAACACACACCTATTATTACCTATCTCTGTAATTTTTTTAGTTTAATGGCTTTATGCCATTCTGGACTAGTATATACAGTTAGCAATATAGTGATATTAATTTTCAATAGAAAGCAACTAAAATTTTTAACACTTAAGTCATTTGGCAGATAAGTTTCCTAAAATAAACAATAGAAAACCCCACAGGTATTTACAATTGATATTATAGCTATCAGCACTATTTATCAAAAATAGCGATTGTTGCACAACATTAAGAATTGAATTGGTTCTCACTTTGTCCCTTCACCAAGGGTACGAACCAGAAAACGTGGGTGAAGGGAGACAGTGATCAGTGTACGATATTAAAATAGTAATAATTTGTAAATCATCAAGAGTTTATGTGGGAGGATAAAAATGAGGAGCTGATACCAAGGGCTCAAATAGAAAGAAAATGTTTTGAAAAGGATGACGGCAACAGGTACAAAAGTGCATGACACAATGGACGTATGGATTTTTATAAGAGCTTTAAGAGCCCCCAATAAAATGATTTTATTAAAAAAATTGAATCATATAATAATTTTCTATAAATGACACCAACATATACAAACCTAGAGCACTAGAGCATTCAAAAATTTAATGGAAAATGTAATTAAAAGATAATGGAAAATTTTAACAAACATTCTGAAGTTCCTACCTATCCATCTACAATTTTTCTCTGTATCAATAGGTAGATGATAGATTAGATAGCTATATATAGATATTCACACTGAGTTATAGTCTATTGACATGTCCTTCTAGCCATAATTCTGTATGTGCTACTTTAGTTCTATATGTCTGTGAATATAGATCCATTTATTAGGCAATCTCTATTATAGTATTAACCTTCATAGAGAGTGTAAACCAGGTCACACCCTTTCTTTCCTTGGGGTCATCTTTGATTCTTCCTCAGTAGAGGAGGTGATTAAAGACACCATGTTTTGTTTTCCTTGGATGGCTGGAGATATATACATGCATAATAATAATGTATGTAATATATACATATATAATATGTTCTAACTTACAGTTCTAACGAATAACAAAACCTCCTCTGGAAAGCTATTATAGTTCAACATAGAACACCTCCTCTGGAGAGCCAAATCTCTATTTTCTGACTGATAATACCTGCTTTAACCTTTGCACACATTTAGGTCCTGGCTCTAGACACTGCATTAGGCTCCTCTCTGCACAAACTTCACATCTGGAACTGAACAGCCCTCACCACCAAGTGAAATTTCCTCAATTTTATTTTTGAGATATTGTTGAGAGTCACAGAACCCATTGATGTGAGAGAATAGACACAAGGCAGGGAGTGATGGGAAATAGAGTTTAATTGCATCTTGGAGTGATGGGAAAATGGAGTTTAATAGCATCTTGGAAGAGCTGAACAACTCTTTGGAAATACTTTGGTATTAATTTTTCTGAAAGAAATTATTACCATGTATACATACCACTATTTAAAAATATATTACCATAACAGAAAGATGTTAATCAATTGTGGCTATTGCTGCATGGGAAGTACTACATGAAACTTAAAAAAAATAGTAACTGCACAAGAATAATTATTTGTCAGAGCTTAGGTAAATAAGGTGATTACACACAATCTCCAGCGAGTTGTCTGCCTTTGACCTTCTTTATACCATTTTCTTACCCTTTCCCCACACTCTATTTTTATCATGAATGTACTTGGTTATATGCAAACTTCTCAAACTTCATTTTTGAAATTACAGACAGTCCTGTGATTAAGTTCTCCGTTTCCTCTTACTGTAAAAGCTATTTCCAGATTCTTTATTGAACAACTCTTGCATCAGATGTATATTTCCCTAAATCAGAAAACACGAAGCAAGTATTTCTTTTCTTGGATTTCCACCCAAATCTTTCACTGATCAGGAGACGGGAGAGTCAAGCACACTTTCATAATAGGAATTTGACTTCTTAAAGTGAGATTGAACCCGTGAAGCACATAATCGTCACAAAATGACAAAGGAAACAACTGACTTTCTGAACTGTGGGTCTCTAATTTTGAAAAACACGAGAACCACTCTAGAATACCTACTTTTAGTAACTGAAATTGTCAAAGAGTATCCCTCTGCACAACACCTAAGGTAAGCAGCAAAGATATTTACTTCCTTATAATGCCATGCAAATAGCAGTTTAAAGAAAAAGCTGCAGTGACAAAATGCAGAGTTAGAGTTCCAACACACATAACACCACACCAGAATGGGGGAATGAATAGATGGGGAAAAATTTCATCTTTCTTAGATGTCATTGCATAGCCATGAAATGGAAAAAGCGATTGCATCTAAGTGAAGCCCCAGAAGCTAAGAAAGTCATTGGAATGGGAAATGTTCACACACGAACTTCACCCCAGATTTGTACCAGCCGTTTGTACTCCAATTATAATTCACCATGCTATTAAAATATGTAAATAAACATTTACACTTTACAGAATATTTAAAGTAAAACTCTAAAGCACACAAACAAATCTATCCAGATTAAGAAAGATAACTCTTTAAGATCTTGAAAAATAATATATATTAACAGGAGCAATCCCAAAAAGCCAAAGGGCCCCTTAAAAATGTCACTTTTTATGAACCCACATATAACATGCCCACAAGCATTCAGTCTTATAAATGGTATACTTTGACAGTCATGGTCCTTTTTCAACCTATATTCATTGAGCATTTAATATGATAAGTGTTAATATATGAAGTAGGGATATCGTTTGAACAAGGTGAAATGTCTGCCTTTTTACTGGTAAAGAATATAAACTGAACTCTGCAGTGTGCATTGCACCTCAACATAGGAAAACAAAATATCCTCAAAATTATATGAATAAAAATGATCTTGGCAATTTAAGGGAATATTGAAGCTGTCAAGAAATTCATTCTGTTTGGTCCATAAATCTGAGGGAAGCAATTGTCAAGGAATCAAATTACATTGTGCAAATCTTTTGTAGTATACTTCTATAAAGTGTTTGAAAGCTGAGATGTCACTCTCACGTATAACGTGTACCTCAACCAAGTCATGATATTTGTGGGCCAAGAAAGAGGGTTTTCTGCTTCCAAGGAAGAGATACATGAATTCCCAGAATCCTCAGGAGAAGGCCATGTCCACACAGGGGCCTCACTGGCTATGACTTGATTGACACGTTTAAGGCCAGACTCCACTCCTACACTCTTAATCCTCAAATTCACACCAGATTATGTAACTACACAAGGACTCAGCTCTTCACTTCATAAACTGCTGAAAACCTTATGCGTCGCTTTGAAACATTGTCGCATACTGAAGACTTAATAAATAAAGGTAGAACATTGTATATGCATATATGCAAAGGTTGTACCATGAATAGGGAAGGCTGAAAAAGAATTGATGTATTGCAATTATGAGGTTAGAAAGGAATACTGTTTTTACCATGTTCCCCATCATCCTGAAGCAGTTGGCATGATAGTACAGTAGAATGGATGAAACAGCTTGGTTGGCTACACCTTGCAAGGTTGGAGCAATGTACTCCAGGAAGCTACATATGCTCTGAACTAGTGTCCAATACATGTTGCTTTTTATTTTTTTCTCCAGTAGCCAGGATTCATGGGTCAAAGAAGCAAGGGAGAAATTATTACCTCCAATCATGTGCCACTTTAACTTCTCCACAGTTGTATTCCAGTACCCTCAGAGAGGTGGTTCCCAATCCCCTGACACGATCTCCAACAATGTTCTACCTTTATTTATTAAATCTTCAGTAAGCAATAATGTTTCAACGCTACACATAAGGTTTTCAGCAGTTTATGAAGTGGAGAGATGAGTCCTTGTGTAGTTACATAATCTGGTGTGAATTTGAGGATTAAGAGTGTAGGGGTGGAGTCTGGCCTTCAGAGTGCCTATCAAGTCATAGTCCATGAGGCTCCTGTGTGGGCATGGCCTTCTCCTGAGGATTCTGGGAATTCCCATGTTTCTTCCTTGGAGGCAGAAGACCCTCTTTCTTGGTCCATTCCCTGTGAGACATTTCTGTGGAGAAGACACATGGAAGACGCTGATGGAGTCAGACCCCTAGAGCTGGAAAAGCCATGTGGACATCCCTGGCAGAGATGAGATGCCTACAATGCCACTGGATCCACAAAACTTTCCACACACTGGCTGTCATCTTCCTGGATTCGGCATCATTGTATGTATGTGTTACTAATATCATGAAAAAAATTAGCCAACGGGAATCCACAGAAAGTTTACATAACTTGCTCCAGGGTATAAACTGTGCTTTAGCAATCTGCTTAAATAGGATATGTTTTATATAGTCCTATTCAAATTAGATCAAAGCAAGTATGCTTCCATCTTTATTTCTTCAGGATTTCCTGATTATTTTTAAAGTTTTAGATATCAATTAAAATAAAAGGAGATACCAGTTTTTTTGCAGAAAATGTGATTTAACAAAAATATTTTAATGATGGTGATGACTTTATTAAAGTCATTAAATTTATTATTTAAATTTAATGATAAGATTTAAAATATGTTTAATAAAAGATTCAGAAATATCAATACAATATTAAATGTATTAACATGATTAAAGGAATGCTAGGTATTCCGTGCAGAATCATCAGTGGAAAGAACAGAAAAAATATTACTCGAAAAAAAAATTACTCATAAGAACTATAATGCATCTAAGTCAAAAAGTAAATCAAATATCTTTACTGTCAAAATTTTAAAGGAGGATAAAACCAAATTAAGAACAAAAATTGCTAAGATATGCCAGTATTCCTGAATACGAAGAGTCAACACCATAAGCATGTCAGATAACCATAAATAAACATACAAAATCAATGCAGTTTAAATTAAAAGCTCTCTAATATTTACTGTGAACTTGACAAGTTGATCCTAAAATTCATATGGATGGGTGAGGGGACTAAGATTATCTAAGATGCATTTGAAGAAGGAAAAAGTTCTGGAATTGGCCCTATCGTATATCAAAACTCCTTAAATTCTGTTAATGAGGACCATATGAGATTTAGGCAGTCGGGGAGTAAGAGAACACTGGCAGAGAGCAAACCTAGCAGCAGAGGCACAAATAAGGAAAATGATGCAAAGGGAAGAGGCGTCACTATAACCAAACGGCAAGAAGTTATATTGCTCACTAGCTGGTGAAAGGCATATTGATTTTCTTTATGAAAAATTAGATGTCTCTCATATTATAGCCAAAAATTAAATCCAGATATATTAAAGATGTAAATATTAAAATTAAACCCCCAAACTTTTGAAAAAAAACCCATTGTAGAACAGCTTTATATTGAGTCAGAAGAACTAATTCACAGTAACAAAGGACAACTCATAAAAATGACAGAGAATATAATAAATAACTTAAATTAAAAATACAATATAAACCCATAAGTGATCATTCAAAGACTCAGAGAAGATATTTGCAATGCATATTAAACATTGATTTCACGACCAGAGAACTACACACAACAGAAAATAAATAAAGCCTATAAATATGCCATGGGATAAAATATGTGAATGAGTAAAAAGTATATCAAGATGCACAGTCTTATTGCTAACCATAGAAAAGTGAATATACAAAATAGGGCAATGCTTCTCAGTCACTATATTTGGAACATTTAAAAGGTCTGGTGTACCAAAATAGGGCAGCATCTGGAGAAAATTTCTGCTAAATACTTATAAGTTAGAAGAGCACAGACGATCACACCCAACAATCCCACTATAGCTTTCATCACCTAAGAATGCATTACACACACACACACACATGGAGATATGTGGGTTAGGTTGGTTTCTCTAGAGAAACAAAACCAATGATGCTTTTATGTGTTTGTATGGAAAAAGAGATTGACATCAAAAATGGCTTACACAGTTATGGACGTAGGCAAAATCCATTCTAGTTCAAGCTAGGCTTCTTACAGAAGCTGATGGTCAGGAAGCAGGATGAGGAAGCAGCGATGGCAGGGAGCAATGGCACAGCTAATGGATACAGAGGTACGGGACTCTGAAGCTCGCTGATAAAATGAATTCACCATCAGGAGTCTGCTGTTGCTCCTGAGTTCACCAGGAGAAGCAACTGGAGACTGAAGAACCAGACACGTGATCCAGCTCTAGCAGGAAGTGGAGGGCCAATGAGAATTTGACTCTATTTGGTCTCTCTCTTATCCACCCACAAGAAGGTGTCATTAGCCTGTTCCCAAAAATGTAACTTGAACTCTATCCCTACTCTGGAATATTTAGTTGATATAATCCCTAAAAATCTAATACCACACCTTGTCCACTTGATACCTATATATAACTCTTTAGCTATGTATAATCACCAAAGGCAATAATAAAATTATACTTATACATTAACATGTTGCAACCAAAAATTAAACAGCTGAAAAAAATGAACCTAATTTACATCTTATATTTTATAAGTGAATAAAAACTTTGGGGTAGATATACAAATATGAATTATTCAAAGCAA
This sequence comes from Tenrec ecaudatus, assembly GCF_050624435.1. Taxonomy (NCBI): domain Eukaryota; kingdom Metazoa; phylum Chordata; class Mammalia; order Afrosoricida; family Tenrecidae; genus Tenrec; species Tenrec ecaudatus. The sequence continues at coordinate 204,544,884 of NC_134532.1, forward strand.
TTACTGTCCTCAATTCTGTAACTGGTCACAAGCCATAACTGGTATTTAAAACTACTCATTTCCACTACACAGTCAATATTTCAACCATTTGTCTGTTGCTGTAGAGCCTTGTGGTGTAGTGGTTGTGGATTGGGCTGTGATCCTCATGGTTGGCAGTTTGAAAGCACTAGACGATCTGTGGGAGCAAGAATGGGAATTATAAGCCCAGACATCAATTACAGTCTCAGAAACCCAAAGCGAGTTCTAGGTTTCAGTTTCATCCTTCACTTTAACACACTTTAGTGGTCTGTGAGTGGCTGTGATGATCAGAGCTATGTCACTGGCACTTCAAATGCTAGTATTGACACCCAAAATGAACAGGCCCCCACAGGGCTTCCAGACTAAGAACACACAGTGAAGAAGGACTGGGCTAGTGTGCGTTAGTCCAAGTAGCCTAGAGAAATACATACAATCCAGCATCAATTTATGTGATGTAAAGTAAAAGAGATGCATGAAGCCGTGCGGTAACTATTGCTTGCATATGAGAAGTTGGCTCTTCCTTCCTTCAATCTCAGCTTTTATAGACTTCTCATAGTATCACCATCTCATTATCCTAATCCTCTTTCCCCTTGGCTCATGGTACATTATGTCCCTGATTGACTCACGGAGCTCAAATTTCATGATTCAAACCCATACAGTATCTCAAAAGACAGGGTGGTAATCTATTTTGGATCCAGAAAAACCCTATGGAGCAATTCTACTGCAAACATAGGGGATCACCATGGCTGTGAATCAACCTGAAGACAACAAATAACAGCAACATTGGGAATTGTTGGAGCTAGATAAAAATTAGCAACAACAAAAATGTTAATTGAAATTGTTCCAAATAATGGGTGCTCAATGAATATGTCTGAGCCATCTGATAATTGACAAATGCTATTATTATGAGGTTACAAGTAAACTTTAAATATAAATAAAAATGTGTCTCTGACATTTATTTACTTAATCCTTTTTCACATTAAACTTCAGAATTCTTTAAATGTGACATTAAACATGTGCCACCAATTTAGAACTTAATGCAATACATACAGCGTTTATAAAAACTATATGTGTTTTTGAGTGTTTATGCACTCAATCAAAGTAATTTTGATCTTCTGAGCAGATATTTATTTAATCAAGTGTTTAAATGTTTTAGGAAGTGATAAACAGCTATACCATATGTAATATTTCAGAGATACTTGAGAATAAACGCTAGTGAAACATTAGAAGAGAGATTAAATAGATTATGAATGGATACAGGCAGAAAAGAAGCAGGACTGTGTAAAAGAAAACCTAGATACCATGGTACAAGATACACAGAATGGAATTTTGACATTTAAGATAAATGGAAGGATATCTTAATAGCAATTAAATGGGTTAGTGCTGCACAGGATGTGCTGAGAAGAGTCCGTTTGGTTATGTTATGAATCAACCCTGAGATACCCTGGCAGCTTTGGTATCTATCATGTGTCCAAGCTTGATCGAGGGTCCCTTGGAAGTACAGACATTGCATTTGCATTTCTTATTTTAAAAACAAAGATAGAACAGCATTGGCCAACACAGCACATTTTGTGAAATTCATCACTGGAAGTGCTGATTTTTGTTTATGGAGATGGAACTTTTGGCAAAGAACATTGATGATGGTTTTACTTTCAATTAACTTTTTTTGCTGTTGCTAATTGTTATCTAGCTCCAACAGTTCCCAATGTTGCTGTTATCTGTTGTCGTCAAGCAGATTCACAGCCATGGTGATCCCAAATGTGTTTAGTGGAATTGCTCCATAGAGGTTTTCTGGGTCCAACATAGATTACCACCCTGTCTTTTGAGATACTGTATGGGTTTGAAGCATGAAATTTGAACTCCTTGAGTTAATCAGGGACACAATGTCCCATGAGCCAATGGGAAAGAAGCTTAGGGTAATGAGATGGTGATACTATGAGAAGTCTATAAAAGGTGAGATTGAAGGAAGGAAAAGCCAATATATCATATGCAAGCAATAGTTAATGCACAACTTCATACATATCTTTTATTTCTATCACATTTTTCTAATTATGTAGCTCTTTATTTTCAAATTAGCTGCTCACTTGCAGAGAGTACATGAGAAGAATTAACTAGACTCATTCATTTTTAAGGAGTATATCTAGAATGATGTAATATAAATTTTTAAATTTCTATTATGGGAGATAGACTATGCTTTCTATTCTGGTAAGGAGTAACAGTCTTGGGAAAACACAAGGGCAGCTCTACCATGCTCTAAAGGGTCAATATAAGTCATCATTGACTCGATGGCAATGAGTCCATGATGTTTAAACTACCGTATATACTCGAATATAAGCTGATCCGAGTATAAACCGAGGTACCTAATTATTACCTGGGAAACCAGAAAAAACTGATTGACTCGTGTGTAAGCTTAGGGTGGAAAGTGCAGAAGCTATTGGTGAGTTTCAATAATCAAAACAAATGAAAATAAAATTACTAAAAATTGACACATCAGAGGGGTAATGCATTTAAATATTTATTTTAAATAAAAAACATAAATAAAAGGACAACAAGTCATTTAACATTAGTAAAGCAGCACAGTAAGTGGAAAATAGATTCAACAAAAACAATAAGGTATCAACAATGATACCTTAAGGGTACTGTTCCCTGAGCTCAATCAGCAACCAAGCTAAAATGTAGAGTTAAAATCCTTCACAACTGGATTCCTCATCTTCATCCGTATCCCAATTCAGAGCTTCAGCTGGTGTGAGGTCATCATAGACGCTGTCCTCACTGAGATCACTATCATCACCATCACTACTGTCATTTTCATACAAAAACGGAGTCTTCATTGCCATCCATAGCATTACTAATACTAAATTTCTGGAAGGCACATCGCACCATGTCTTCTGGAATTTCTTCCTATGCATCTCGAAGCCACTTTGCTATTAACTCTTTGTCAGGCTTCATGAGATTTCCTCCTTTTGTTCGTCGGGCTTGACCAGATGACATCCATTCATGCCACATCCTTCGCACACGGTCTTTAAAAGCCCTATTCAAAGATACATCCAGAGGCTGCAGTACAGATGTAAGCCCACCTGGAATAATGGCTAAAGTAACTTTACTACAGTTTGCCAATTTTTTTATGTCATCCAATAGGTGGTCTCTGAACATATCCCAAACAAGTAGCAATGGCTTTTTCTTTAAGGCTGCTCCTGGTCGTCGGTTCCAAATTTCTTCCAGCCATTTTTTTATTCCGTCTTCATCCATCCAGCCTTTAACATGTGCACGCACAGTAATTCTTGGTGGGAAATTGATCTTTTTAGGCAAGGTCTTTCTTTTAAAAATAATGACAGGACACAGCTTAGTTCCATTAGCCAAACATGATAGAACAACTGTAAAGTGGTTGTTGTTTTTTTTTCATTTCCTGTGGTTTTGAGAAAAATGCTTTTCTCCTAAACTTGCCACAGTTCTGTTGATTGGAAGATCAAAAGTCATGGCAGTTTCATTCATATTCCCAATATCTACCAGGTCAAAACTATAAATCCTTCTTTGTTTTATAATAAATGACTGGAATGACATACGGTACTTTTTTCTTCAAGGTCTTGAGGAAATTTCCGGGAAATCTATGTTCCTTGTCTCAGACATAGGCCAAACCTATTCATGAAGCGGGTACACCATCCTGCTGATTCAGCAAATTTTCAATGCCTGGTACTTTATATTTGTCATCCTTAGCCATTTGTAGAACACGTATGTGGATTCCCATGCGTGTTATGCAGTAATCGTATTGACAACACTCCATAACCCATTTATGCAATTCACTCTCTAGAGCCCCATTAAAAGATGTTAAACCATGATGAGCTTTTTTAGCTTTTGGAATCTGTTCCAAGTCAGCCTTCATTTTCCACCACTCCCTCACTTGCTTTTCGTTAACACAGAATTCCCTACTTGCAATACTGTTATTGCTCTCTTCTGCTCTTGACACAACCTTCATTTTGAAACCAGCCTCATGTGACCAGCGTTTTTGTGTTGGTTCAAGAGTATCCATTTCTAATAGGATTAAATAAACCCAAGACTTCGAAAAAGAACTTTCATTTTAATGCCCCTCTCTCCCCCGACAATGTGCTAGCCGGGAGGTGGGTGGGAGTCCGTGCAGGCTGGGGATACAAGATGTGAATTAACACAGAGACCAGAGGAGAGAGACGGAGCGCAGCCACAGACCCAGCCTTACCAGTTCAGTTGCCGGCATAATTGAATCACAATGGGTACTTCTGTGAATTGGACCTGTCCACATCATAGGACAGCTCTGATTGGTTAGATTGCAGTGTCAGCAATGCTTTGAATGAACAGCGGAGAAAGGGCAATCACCACGAGATAATGGGTGCTTGTCCCATTACCTCAGGCACCCCTGCGAGATGTTACACCTCGCTGGCATACCACTGACCCATGTATAAGCCAAAACCCAGTTTTTCAGCACATTTTTTATGCTGAAAATTTCGGCTTATACACGAGTACATATGGTAATTAAATAAAGCAAATATTCAAATTAACCCATGTTCGCAACATGCTGCTGTTATTAGGTGTCATTGAGTTGCTTGCTCTTGTAGCAAGCCTACGGACAACAGAACAAAACACTGCCTGGTCCTGCAATATCCACATTATTGTTCTTATGTTCAATCCTACATGTTACAGCCACTCTGTCAATCATCTCATCGGAGACCTTCCTCTTTCTCCATACCCTTCTCCTGTACCAAGCATGATGTCCTTCTCAAGGAACTAGCCCCTCCTGAAAACATGTCACCAAAGAGCCTTCGGCTATACTTCTTCCAAGACAGATTTGTCTGTTCTTTGGCACTCCATGGTACTTTCCATACCCTTGACCAGAACTTGAATTCAACTACATTAGTTCTTTTGTATTCCTTATTCAGTATTCAACTTTCACATGCATATGAGGCGATTGAAATACTAGGACTTGGGCCAGGTGCATCATAGTTCTCAATGTAACACCCTTGCTTTTCAACACTTTAAAATAACTTTGTGAAATATGCACAATGTTCCCAATATGTGCAATGTACCCAATACAATGTGTCATTTGACCTCTTAATTACTGGTTTCATGAGCATTGATTGTGAAGCTAAGCAAGATTAAATCCTTGATAACTTCAGTCTTTTCTCAACTTACCATGATGCTACCTACTGATCCACTTGTGAGTATTTTGGTTTTCTTTACATTAGTTGAATTCATATTTAAAACTATAACCTTTGATCTTCATCAGAAAGTGCTACAGGTCTTACACACTTTCAGCAAGCAAAGTTGCTTAAAACCTAAAAAGTAGAAATTGAAGTCTTTTTTAAAAAGAAATAAATCAAAAAACAATCAAATGTCACTCATCCCTAATTTAAATAACTTAGATAAAAATCTCTCAACATAAGAATTTTAAAATGTTTTCTGAAAATTTAGCTCAAAATTAAAAAATAATTTTACAATGAACAATTTGCATATCACATCATTATATAGTTAAGCACTGTGGTGTAAACTTTGTATGTTATTTCTTAGAAATGTAATTTTCACATGCAAAAGTATAGACAAGACAATGCTTCCTCTTAAGGAGACATGTGGCTCACACGTATGTGAATGTTATCTCATTCAATCCACGATGACACTGGTCACTGAAAATGAGTGCTGTATTTTGAAAATAAGACTAGATACCCACATGACTTACAATACAATACCTACAATAACTAAAATACCTACATTAGGTTACGTGACTTGACTGAGTTAACAACATCAACATGGTTATTCCAACCTGATTGATTCCAAGTTTCCAGAATAGGACATTTTGGAAACCAGCACAGGAGACATACAAGTATTTATTGATACACAAGGCAATTGCTCTTCATCTATATTTTCCTGCTATGAGACATAATCTTGAAATGGCAAATGTGAAGAGACTATGCAGGAGATGCTCCTGGGTTCTTGGATTGAAGAATTGTTTACTGTGTATCTTTCTCATATTTTATTCAAAACAATTCTGACTATAAAGGGAAAATGCATGAAAAAAGTGAAATAAAGGAAGGGAGGAGAATGAGATAAGTTAGTCACCTGGACGCTTTGCCAGATGTTATTGTCAACAATATTCAGAGTAAAAGCATGAACCGAGCTCTGTGATAAGCCTGGAGACACATCAATCCATTTAGTAGGAAAACAAATGTTATTCTGATCCTTGAATGTAGGAAAATTAGTGAATCAGACATTAGAGAAGTAGAATGCCTTTTTTCAAGAACCTGCCAGTGCTGACAAAAAATATTAAACTTTCATTCTCTTTCCTGATACAGATATAATAACTTTGATGCAAGGCAATCTCAAGTGTAAGATTATATTTGTGTTTATAAGTATGTGTATGTGCAGTCTAGTAATAAAATATTAATTATCTTTCTATGAGTGTTCACTATAAAGTCTCTGTTTTCCTGTTTCACATAAAAATATTGTTTGACAATGACAGATTTACTCTTCTATTTCCTAATGTAGTTTCAAAATCCATTGGTTTCCATTTCAAAGTGTTTCTTGAGTTTTCCAAGAAAGAAAGAGAAAGAAAATGCATGAGATAATTTGGTGAAAGAAAAAGAAGGCGTAGTTACTACAAATCAACACTCACAAGCCTTCCCCCAACAAAACAAGAATGAAAGAACAACAAGAGGAGCAACATATTCAAAAAGCATGTTGGAATTATGGCCACAAATGGTCAGGTAATAATGCCTCCAATCTAGGCCTGAGTAGAGGTAATAGTTGTATTCATTTTATTTTTAAGTGTGTTTTATTGTTGTTAGAGACCCTGGAGTTGGCTCTGATGCACAGCCGTTTATATCACGGAAACAAACAAACAGACAAAGGAGCAAACATTGCTCCACCTTCACCACCATTTCTTTGAGTCCGTTGCTTAAGCCACCAGGTCTATCCATCTTGCTGAGACACTTCCTTTTATTCCCTGACAATCGACTTTATGAACTTAATGTCCTTCTATGGAAACTGGGACCTCCTAATAATTTGGTTGTTGTTAGATGCCATCACGTCAGATCTGACTCATAGAGTCACAGCAGAACAAAGCACTGGCCGTTCCTGTGCCATTCTCAAAATGTTGTCTTATCTTGAAACCTCTGTTGGAGGCACTGTGTCAAGCCATTTAGCCAAGAGACAACCTGTTTGCTGAGCCTCTACTTTACCATGCAAAATGTCCTTCTTCGTGGACTGGTTATTCCTAATGAAAGATCCAAATACATTAGATAAAGTCCCCATATGCTCAATTCTAATAATAATTCTATATGTAATTACCCCAAGAAAGGTTTATTCATCTTTCTGGGAGACAGAGCTATGTGCAATATTCTTTACCAACACTATATTTCAGAGACAAACATACTTCTTAGGTCTTCTTTATTGATTATTTAGCTTATAATGTATATAAGGCAAATTAATTCACCATGGCTTGGTTCAGGCACACCTTAAATTTCAAAATCACATCTTTCCTCTTTAACAATGTAAGGAGATGTTTTCAGCCCATTTTGTAAATGCTACCCAATATTTGATATATTAATGGTTATTTCCAAAGGGCATTGGTGTGGAATGCATTAAAATGCAGTACTTGAATACTATACTTTTATTTATGTTCATCATTGTGTTATTAGTATAGTTTTGAGGATTTTTTCCCTTGAAGGTTTAATATATTTTGAAATCACTTTCAGCAATAAGTTTTTGAATTTCTCTAGTCTTTGATTTTCATCAAGTACATCCAATCCTTTCCATTATCATCAAACAAGTGATGATCATTTGCATATCACATAATTATTAATTATTAAATATAATATAATTAAAACTTTCCGGTTATGGATTTAGAAAATGGGCATAACACTATTTCATAATGCAAAAATAATATATTTATTATGATAAAAAGGTAATAATTTGAAGCAGAGTTGAACTTAAAAAAATAAACAAATGAAAATCTGGATCTTTGAATATTAAAAAAGGCAGAAAATCATGGAAACATGAACAAATACTAATATAGTAGAATAAGAAAAGGGCCTTTAAAAAGTTCAGAATAGGATACCCAGTCATGCAAAATCATTATTTTTGAAAAGAGTGTTTAGAATATGCTTGCCTGGTTTGAAAAGCAAAAGAGGCAATGAGGGCGTGAAGAAGGAAAGAAAGGGTAAAGTGGAAAGGATGGTCAGCCAGAGAGAGAGAGGGGGGCAAAGGAGGGGATGCATGTGGACAGGACATCAAGATATGCACTGCTTACTCGCTCACTAAAATTGACCCAAGAAGGGAAGTTCAAACCTGAAGGAATCAATGGCCGTACAGGAAAATGTAAATGTTACTGAAGAAAGATTGCTAAAACAATGCCGACTCAGAATTTACTAGTTTTTCATATGAAAGGTTCATTTCAATGAGCTATCAATTGTCTCCTGGGATCAAACATGATGGACAGTTTTGCAGTATTTGTTTTATGAAGCATCCTGCAAAATGAAGCGCCGAGAGAGAAAAAGTAGAAGATAATCTCAGTTATAGGTGAAAATATAAATAAAATACACACAAGCTTATTATAGCTATATAGTGAGAGAATGACATACCTTGAGAAATCATTTTAATCTCAATACTCACAGGAATACCCTGGGACATTATTTTAACATTTATTCAAACCAGAAGAATTCTGAAAATGGAATCCTGCAAATGTTTATCTCTGAAAACCTATCCAAATGGCAATCATAACATCAACATGAAGAAATTAAAATAAATATTTAACTTGCTGCTTAAAAATAGGAGTTAATGTAATCAAAGTTAGAACGAAAATTATTAGAATAATTTCACTATTTTATAACTTTTGACAAATGCAAATAGATGTTAAACAAGAATCAAAGAAGGAATTACCATTTGCAGAGCATATTGTTGCTACTATCCATTGGAATCAAGTCAATTTTGACCTATGATGACTCTTGTGTGCCAAGAACACCTGCTTCACAGGGTTTACAAGGCTTTGATCTCTAAGAAGCGTGCAGATCTCCAGAAAGGTCTCTAGTTTTGATTCAGCCACCTATCTCTGTACTAGTATTTAAGCACTTATTTGGAATGTAGGGACTCCATTAGAATAATAAGGACAATAAAATGAAAATAAATACAGTTAAATGACTCAAAGTAAAATATGTTATAAAGACTCAAAATATGGCCAACGACTCAATGAGAAGTATGTTATAATGACATGTAAAAGCAGTAATCTTGATCACCACCAATTTATCAGTGTCTCATACTCTGATGTCTTGCCTGGTGCTGTGAAGATTTGAACTATGACAACAATATTGTAAATACCAGTAGGAGTCCTGGTGCCCACTGGCTACTCACTACTCATTGGGCTGCTGACCACAAGATCAGCAGTTTGAAACCACCAGATGATCTGCAAGATGCAGAGTCTCAGAAACCCACACGGTCTGCTCCACCAGTCCTATACGACCGCTCTGAGCCCGAATCACGGTAAAGGTTACATATGAAGGAAAAGCTTCATAGGGAGAAATTCCCGGCAAACCTAAGTAGAGACAAAAGCTTGGTGATCAATAGAAAAGTATCCAGTGACAACACGGAGCTGTAATGTAATGTCTAACCATTAGCGCTTTTGGGGTGTCTGTGTAGAATAAACGTGCACTTTGCGTTTCAGAAGGACAGCCAAGCCGTTTTTCCCCCCACAAAGATTAGAGACATGAAAACCTCATGGGGTCGAGTCTGAAACACATGAGATCTCCATGGTTGGGATCAACTCAATGTCAATGGGGTGGGATTGTGTTTTACTGATATTTCTTAAGAATAACTTTGTAGAGAATAACATAATCATTTGTTTGTTTGTTTGTGTATGTGTTTTTAATTGACCATAGAAAGGCATTTGACTGTGTGGATAACAAATAATCTGTGGATAAAATTGAGAAAGTGAGAATTCAAGAACTCGTCATTATGCTTATGAAGAATATTTACATATAAACAAAAGGACTAGTGCATGGTTTAACTCAGCAAAGTTATGAATCGGGGTTGTATCTTTCACAGTATCAGTCCAATCTGTATGATAGACAAATAACCCCAAATCTGGGCTATAAGAAGGAAACAGAATATCAGTGTGTTGGTCCTGGTAGACTAGAGAAGCAAATCCAGGGACTCATATGTGTATAAGAAAGCGTTTTATATAAAGATTAATTTTACATTAAGAAAACATCCAAGTCCAGTCCAGGTCAAATCTGCAAGTGCAATATTAGCCCATTCTCTTCAAACCCATAAAACATATGCAATGACGCAGAATGCAGGAAGATCCCCATCTGTGGATCCAGGGGCATTGTACGCAACTCGGTGCTGGCAGGGGTCTCCATGCGTCTCCTCCAGCTCAGGGCACTAGAGTAGCTGCATGTGTCTCCAAAGGAGTCAGCTTGTCCCGGGTGAGCTATTTATCTCCTCATCACCTCCAAATGATGTCATCAAGCTGTGACCTGATGGATCGGCTAAATTACACCCCGTCATTCTTAAGTACTCAACCCCTTCATTCTTAAATCACAAATTGACAACAGATTACATCACTGCCACAATCAGGATTGAAGGAAGGTTTATTAAGAACCTGTGATATGGAAGCTACACAACTTGATTGGGTGAAAGTGAATATTTAAATCAATAGCTTGTAATAGTCACGGACGGAAAGTACAGTGTGGATTAAAACTCAATGTAAAGAAAACCGAAATGCAAAAACTTGACCAATAATAAAAATCATGATAAATGGAGAAAAATCTAAGTTGTCTGGGGTTTCATTTTGCTTGGATCCCCAATTAAGGATCATAGAATCAGCAGGCAATAGATTAAATGCCATTGACATCTTGCATTGGGGAGATCGCCTGCCCTAGACCTCATTACGGTGTCAAAGAGTAAGTGTACTGTTTAAGGCTGTAGCCACATACAAGGCTTCGGGAACTGAAAACATTCCAATTGAGATGTTTCAGCACACTGGTGAACGCACTCATCCGGTAGACTCACTACTGTCTAGCACATTGATCTCCATGTATTCCATTTCCTTTTTGATCACTTAAAATTTTTCTAACAACCTATTTTGGATATTCCAAATCCCAACTATTAATGCATGTTTGCAGCGGAGTCTTCTCATGTTGGTCATGCACCGTCAGCAATGTAAGGACCCAACAGTTTCATTCCTGACAGAGTTACTCCACAGCATCATTATGGTTGACTCTCCTTTGAGAAGCCAGCTATCTCAGAGTCATATTTTCAGTGCCTTTAGGCCCACATGGTTCATCTTCTGACATGATCTCTAACACGGTTCTGCTTCGTTTCATTAGTGTTTCAGTATCTGACAATGTCTGGATTCTCCCCATAAGATTATTAGTGGTTAATTCCTTAGAAGTGTGTGTTATTCTGGGTACTTTAGAGAAGCAAATCCACAGAAACTCATGTATAAGGGAGAGTTTTATACAAAGGTTAAGTGAGCAACAAGAAAACATCCCAACCCAGTGCTACCCAAGCCCACAAGTTCAATATTAACCCATTTATCCATATGTCCAACACCAATCCACAAAGTCCTCCTCCATCTCACAAAACAGACGCAATGATGACGACTACAGGAGGAAAGCACAGTCAGTGAATGTGTAAGCATCTCAGCACTGGCAAGGGTCTCCACATAGGTGCTCCAGCACCCATGGCTGCATTGGGAGAGTTCCAGGTGGCTTCTCCTAAGGGATGTCTTGCAGGAAGTCAGCCTTGCCAGCTAAAGCAGGGAACTGGCTAGGTCACCTGCACCCTGGTCTGACCTTCAGAAAGCAAAAGACATGAGAACTTGAAAGGCAAGGCTCACTGAGCCATTTATCCCTCCGCCCTTCAATTAACCATACCTGTGTTTATCAGCCAAGTTGGCACAATAAACTTTAACTAACTTAGAAGTGTATAGTCTCTTTCTTCTTCATAGTCTGTTTTATTGCTACTTGTAAGATTTCCAGTGGCTAAATCCTCAGAAATGGACATCCTAAACTTTCTACGTACGCTGTGATTAGCCTAGATACTCTACCTAAACCTGTTGATCTTGAGTGATTTCACTTGTGTTTGAAATAGCAAAGACCTAGTTTGCAGGTTCACAGCAACATGCAAGCCACTACTGCATGGGAAACTGACAAACAAGAAGTAACATCAACTACTATGTATGTGGAAATTTTACAGTGCATAGGGTTTTATTCATAATGCAAAGAAATTAGATTATGAATCACAACAAACTATGGGTATCATTGAAATGAATGGGAATTCCAGAGGAATTGTGCTCCAGAGGAACCTGTACATGGATCAAGAGATAGAGACACTGGGTTCCATGAAGAAAAGCATGGCATCAGGATTCCAGGGAAGCATATTGACAACTTGCAATGTCCAGAGGACACAGCCTTGTTTGCTGCAAGTGAAGAGGCTGGAAACACTTTTTGATGAAGATTAAAGATTGATGCCTTCAGTAGAGATTATAACTCAATGTCAAGAAGACCATAATCCTCACCGTTGGACCAAAGAAAAGACTGGAGTTGTCAGGAATTTCATCTTGCATGCACAATCAATGATCCTAGAAGCAGAATTGAAGAATTTAAAGAGCATGTTTCATTGGGTAGTTAGGCAGCTCAAGACCTCTTGAAAGTCTTAGAAAACCAGGATGTTACTTTAAGGATCATGATGTGCCTGATGCAAGCCAATGTGAAAGCAGGGCATTGAATAAGGAAGACTTAAAAAGAAGCAATGCATTTGAATCAGGGTGTGGAGAAGACCATGGCAGTTACTCTGCACTGCCACATAATAACCACATTTCTCTGGGAAGAAGTTCATCCAGAATACTCCTTCAGAGCGAGGATGATGAGACTTTATCGCATGTAATTAAGTTTCATGTTGTCAGGAGAGACTAATCCTTTGTCTCATGTTGTCTGATGTTGTCTGGAGAGACCAGTCCCTTGAGAAGGACATTGTGTTTGATAAAGTATTGGGGCAGCAGAAAAAGAGCAAGGCCCTCAATAAAAAGATTGACACAGTGGCTGCACCAATGAGCTCACACACATGAACAACTGTGAAGAGGGTTTTGGATGAGGTGGTGTTTCAGCCTGTTGTACAGAGGGTTGCTATGATTCTGGGCTGGCTCAATGGTACCAGACAAGAAGAAAGAATGCCATAGAAGAATTAAATCATTTTAGTTTTATTTGTGTTGAAATGCTATTGAAAGTACCATGCACTGCCCGAAGAACAAATAAATCTGTGTTGGCAGAAGTACCAGTGGAATGTTCAGTAGATACAAATCTGTTGAGACTTCTCCCATTTACTTTTGCCATGTTATCAGCAGAGCAGAGTCCCTGGAAGAGGACATTATGCTTTACGAAGTAGAGGGTGAGCAAAGAATACGGTAGACAAAAGTTGAATAAGAACAAAGCCTGCAACAATGGGCTCATGCATGATGGTTATAGTGGGATGTGCAGGCCTGGGCACTTCTTCGTTCTGTTAGACACAGGGTTGCTATCAGAGGGAACTGACGCTTTGCTATATATCCAAGATAACAAATGGAATAACTAATTGAGGATACTTGAAGGGATATTTTATTTTTCAGCAGGTCTCCTGAATTTTCAAAAAGAGAAATTGCATGACTTCAAATATATAAAGAAAGCAGTCATTATAAATACGAAAAAAGGGAAATGATTCATATAGATAGCAAATGAGACCCTAAGATTTTCTGTAGGATGCAAAGTAACTAAAATGAATGGAAAAATGGGAAAGAGCTGGATATTTAAAAGGATAGTTTATATGAAAATATTAAGTATTAAAGTGAAGTGGAAACACCCCTGATGTTAGAAAGTCAAAGTGAAAGAACACTCACATTTCTAAAACCAAAAAACCAGATGAACATTGAGGCCCAAAGTTACAGATTCCAGGGGGAAGGACTATATGAGGAGTAAGCTTCCAAAAAGACGGATAGGATACGTGCAATAACCATAATAAAAATAATTGCTTGACATTCCAACATTTAGTGGTGACTTCCACTCATTTAGGAATCTATGATTTAGAAGTAATGGCATGGAAGAATAAAAATATGCATACGTATGTATGCTTTACCGAAGGCATTAGCAAAGGCAAGGATCTGAGAAATGAGAAAATACTTACTGAGATGTTGCAACACAGATATAATGTTGGAAATGATTTCTTGTGGATCCCAAGCAGTTGAAAACCAGGTACCTGATCTACTAGGAAGGAATTCTTATTTTTGCCTATGCAAAGAAAGGTGGTTGTAACACAATATGAAAATCAGCAAATAATATTAATACATCATGCAAGTAAATTTCTGTTAAAGATAATCTCCATACATTTGCAGCAGTGCAGTGACAAGGAAGTGCCTAGAATTCAAAGTGGATACAAAAGAGCACATGGAATGAGGATCACGGTGACTAGAGTTAAATGGGTCTTAGCTAAGAGCATGCTTTATTGACCATGTGATTCTTAACCAATTGTGGATAACGTGGTGGAGAATGGGAATACAAAACATTTAGCTGTGTTCTGGAAAAATTTGTACATGGACCAAGACTCTGTCATAAGAGCAGAATATTGGGAAATTGCATGGTTTAAAGTCAGAAAAATGGGTATCAAGGATATATCCTTCTTCATACTTGGTCAACTTCTATATCCAGTAAATAATGGAAAAAAGCAAAGAGCCTAGCGTCATGCTTGGAGGGAGACTTATTCACAACCATGATATATATATTAGACAGCCTTGCTTGCTGGAAGCAAAAATAACTTGAAATATTTACTGAGACTGACCCAGGGCTTTTGTCTTCAGTATGGATTACATTTCAATATAAAGAAAGCAATACTCGTCACAACTGGACCATGTGATTGTGACGTAATCTGGTGTCAATTTGAGGACTAAGAGTGAAGGGATGGAGTCTAATATGTCAATCATTGTGTTGCCAATGAGGCCTCTGTGTGGGCCTGGCCTTCTCCTGAAGATTCTGGGAACTCCTGTACTTCCTCCTCGTTGGGAAAGAGACACCCTCTCTCGGCCCACTCCCTGAAAGACATCCCTGTGGAAAAGGCACTTGGAAAAAGGCTGATGGAGCCAGA
Organism: Tenrec ecaudatus; assembly: GCF_050624435.1. Taxonomy (NCBI): domain Eukaryota; kingdom Metazoa; phylum Chordata; class Mammalia; order Afrosoricida; family Tenrecidae; genus Tenrec; species Tenrec ecaudatus. Next base: position 204,560,028 of record NC_134532.1, read on the forward strand.
TGTCTGGAACCAGAGAAGCCATGTGGAGACCTATGTCAATGCTGAGATGCTTAAAAGGGCCCTGGATCCACAAGACTTCACACCCTCCGCCCTGTGATCATTCTGCATTCGGCATCATTGCATGTGTTTCATGAGTCTGAAGAGGATTTTATAGATGGTATCAGACATATGGGCTAATATCAGACTTATGGACTTGATCTGGACTTGGCAGGAATGTTTTCTCAATATTCAATTGCTCTTGTATATAAACCTCTTTCTAATACACATATCAGTGCATCTACGAATTTGTTTCCTTGACACCCCAGATTAACAAAGATCAGTCATCAATAGAGAAAATAGAGAACATGCTATTATTATTTACAAAACAAAACATTGTACTTGGCACCACAATTTGTGCCACAGGAAAAAAAATTCAGCAATGATATATTACATTGGGTAAATACGTTGTTTAATAAAACAAAAAAACTCTAAATCTTTTCAAATCAAAATGCTACTCTGAAGACTAAAGTGTGCATGTCACAAACCACAGTGTTGTTAGCTCCCTTACATGCACATGAACCTTGGGCAATAAATAAGAAAGGCTATTAAATGTATCCACTTAGTGTATTATACTGGGAAAGGATATTAAGTATACCATGAACTGTCAGAATGAAGATATATGCGTTGGAAGAAGTACAACCACAATGCTCCTTAGAAGTGAGAATGGCAAAATTTCAACACTTACTTTGACCATATTATTAGGGGAGGCCAGTCCCTGGGAAAAGACATTCTGTTTGGTAAAGTAGAAGAGTAGTGAAAAAGAGCAAGATCCTCAATAAGATGGATCTATTCAGTGGATTTCCACAAAAGAAAAAAATAACCTGTCTTAGAAGAAGTACAGTCAGAATGACCCTTTGGTACAAGAACAGCGAGACTACTTGTCACATATTTTGGATATGTGAGGAGAGGCAGGTGGCTTGTGAAGAACCTCATGCTTGTTGAAAAAGAAGGGCAGCACAAAGAGGGAGACTTCTGATAGAAGGGATTCACCCAGGGGCTCCAACATAACAATAGAGAGAGTGAGGCAGGACCCAGAGTGGCATTGTTCTCTTGAAAGGTCCATCTGAACCAGAGCCCAGTCAATGGCACCTAGCAAGAAACAAACATGGCTGACAACGACATAGCAAAGATCGTGATGAGGACATAAGACCAGGCAGATTTTATTCTGCTGTTCGTGTAAGTCAGGCTGTTATGAGTCGGAAATGACTAGGCATTTAAGAACAACAAGAACATAAGTCTACCTGTGGTGTAATGGATTAAGCGCTTGACTAATTAGTGAAAATGTTATTAGCTTAAACTCATTCGGAAGCAAGCTGGAAAACCTCACTGTCTAATTCCCAACGCTCATAACCATTGAAATCATATGAAGTTGTTGTAATGTACATAAAGCCAAATTGGATTTTTGTTTTGTTTTATTTGTTTTTTATGGAAGCCCAGGATAGACGTTTGCTAAGATCTTACTTTTAAGCTTTGTTTTTCTTTCAGCTGTTAGGAGAGAAAGTTCTGCAGGTTGAGTTTCCCAGAGACCTTTTTCACTCTGGTTGATTTGAATGCCATCCACAAGTTATATAGATTCTACTTCTGACACACATAAAAATGCTTCTGTGATATCGTGTGTCCCTTTGTGTCTCATTTTTCGAGTGTCGAACATAAATCCATTTTTCACAGTTCAAAAGTTCTGAAGTCCACATTCAGAGCCCCAGCTAAAGCAGAAAGCTGTCTTCTCTGTAAACTCTGAAGGCAAGTTGCCTTTCCCGCTTAAAACCGCTGTATTGTTAGTATCAAGTGGAGATCTACTAGTGATTTACGTACCGGGCATCAATTTTCACACGGTCTAGACTCGCGGCACCAAGATGCTAGGTTCTAAGAATGCACTATGTTCTTTGCTCCTTTGTCTTGGTGGTAGCAGGTGCCTCCCTCTCTGTTCACTTTTCTCACCTTTTAGCTTTTCTTTAAAAAAAATTATTGGGAGCTCCTACAACTCATATCAGAATCCATCCATCCATTCTTTTGTGTCAAGCACATGTGTACATTTTTGTCATCATCATTTTCAAAATATTTGCTTTCTACTTGAATCCTTGGTATCAGCTCCTCAATTTTGCCCTCCCTCCCCACCCTCTCCTTGATAATTTATAAATTATTATTATTTTGTCATGTTTACACAGTCCAACATCGCCCTTCACTCACTTTTCTGTTGCCTGTCCCCCAAGGAGGGGTTTATATGTCTATCCTTGTAATGAGCTCCCCCTTTCTACCCAAGCTTCCCTCCACCCTCTGGTATTGCCACTCTTACCCCTTGTCCTGAAGGGATCATCTGTCCTGGATCCCCTTTGTTTCCAGTTCCTAACTGTTCTAGTGTACATGCTCTGGTCTAGCTGGATTTGTAAGGTAGAACTGGGATCCTGATAATGGGCAGGGGTGGGAGGTGAGCAATTAAGAACTAGAGGAAAGTTGTATGCTCCATTGTTGTTACACTGCACCCTGACTGGTTCGTCTCCTCCCTGGGACCCTTCTGTAAGGGAATGTCCAATTGCTTAGAGGTGGGGTTTGGGTCCCAAATCTGCACTCCGCCTCATTCACAATGATGTGATTTTTGTTTTTTGATGCCTGATGTGCTTCTTCCATGTGGGTTTTATTGCTTAAGAGCTAGATGGCCGCTTGTTAACCTTCAAGACCTTAAAGATAGTTGGGCACCATCAGCTTTCTTCACCACATTTGTTTATGCACACACTTTGTCTTCAATTATCTCATCAGGAAGGTGAGCATCATGGAATGCCAGTTTAAAGAAGAAAATGTTCTTGCATTGAGGGAGTACTTGAGTGGAGGCCCAATGTCCATCTGCTACCTTGATACTAAATCTATAAATCTATGCACATAGATCTATTTCCCCATTATCATATAAAATATATATACATATGTACGTGCCTGTCTTTAGACCTCTATAAATGCTCTTTGCCTCTTGATTTTTTACTCCTTTTGACGTTCCTCTTGTTCGACTATCATATTCAGCATTCATTTGGGTTTCAATAATTCCTCTTGGTTACATTGCCATTGATCAAATCCCATCAGGCTTCTAACACCCTCCTCGCCACAAATTTTGGTTCGATTGTTGTGCCCTTGTCCCTGGGTTTGTTAAAGCCCCCTCTTAGCCTTTCTAAAATATCACATAGGCCACAGCACAAAAGAAAAAAAAATCTCACTTTATATTCCTTCATGGTAATAAGATGAGAAAGGAGGCTGCCTCCCATTCTGATCCTTTTACAACTAACTTACTGTTACCTCCTCAGGTGTCTTGGGGAATGATTGCTTCACTATGTAACTGCCAAATTGCATAAGTGCCAAACCGCTAAGAACCCTGGAAGTGGACACATCTTATCAGGTGACACAATTTGTTCTATGATGCTGCTTTCCTCAGAATTGCTACTTCCAAATATGTTTTTAAAAAAAAGCCACGGAGTTGAAAATTAGATTCTTAGCACTTTGGCATTTTCTGTTAGCCCTCATCATCCTCCAATCTCAAATAGCACTTGGTCCTTTCTCCTTCTTTCAAAGATCCCCAAGTTTCAATGTGTGCCCCTTTGTTATACTTACAATGGAAACGTGTGGCTCACTGCCTTTAGGGGAGAAAAGCATGCCTCATGCCCTGATACAGAAGGCAGAGGAAAAAAGCCATTCCATTCTCTGAACGCTTTGACTTTTAATTAAAACAACTTTTCACTGGACTATTAGTATCATGGTGGGGAGGGAGATATTAACAACTGAGAAGATATTTCTCTCCCGTTCTGCATTTGCTGCTCTTATGGTGCCCAAGCTGCATAATATAACTTTTACAAACATCTTGGGGGATAATCTTAAATGCTACATACTATTCATTGGCTTCTAATGAAAGATGCATGCTGTTTAACGAACAGCATGCTCAGGCATTTACACGGCATTATATGTGTTTTAATGACAGATGTTGTATTTTATAGAGAGAAAGGAATATGGAGTTTTATGGTAAATAGATATTTTTACACCCTATGTAATTAAGCAGAGTAATTATTTTCATCCTATTAAAGACCAGGAATTACTAGCTGATACATATGTATTTGGCATGTCTTTTTCCCCTTAATGAGCTAAGAAACTAATAGCCTGATTTCCACATGTTTTTTTTAATTTGCAGAAAAATTCCTTTTTTAATTCTATTTTTTTCACAAACTTTTGAAGACATATACAACATAAAACTTTACAACTTAAATTCTTCCCTTTTATTGTCTTGTCCCATCTTGGGGAAAGAAGGTGAAAATACAAAGTAAATAGAAAGATAATTCTGAGAACACTTTTGCCATTTTGCAGAAAATCAAATCAACCATAGGTGAGGTGGAATAAAACTACACAACTTCAACAAAATTTTTTCACATATATTTGAGAATGGTGCTCTATCATTACAAAATAATAAACAAAACTATGATAAATGGAGAAAACATGAAGTTGTCAAGGATTTTCTTTTACATGGACCCACAATTAATAATCATTGAAACATAAATCCATAAATTACACAATGTATTACATAGAGAAAATGGGCGGCACAATAGTTTTAAAATTATTAAAGATCAAATATATCATTTTGAGGCCCGAGGCATATTTGACACATGCCACAACATTCTCCATGGTCTCATATGCATGTGAAAACTAGACAAGTTGTAGGGCACACCGAAGTTGAATTGATGCATTTGAATTACAATGATGGCAGCAAATATTGAAAGTACCTTTAACTGCCAGAACAAACAAATCTTGGAAGAAGTATAGCAAGAATGGTTCTTAGAAGCAAGGATGTGGTAAACAAATGCCCATCTAGCTCAGAAGCAAAAAAGCCCACATGGAAGAAGCACACCAGCCTGTGGGATCACAAGATCCCAAAGGGGTCTTATATCAGGCATCAAAGAATAAAAGAATCATATAATTGTGTGCTTGCCTTCCCGATATGTTTGCTCAAGACAAATGGGTGCATAAGCAAATGTGGTGTGATGGTGCCTGGCTTTCATGAGATACAATGTTTGGGGTCTTAGAGGCTTGAAGGTCAAAAAAGCAGCCACCTAGCTCAGAAACACCCAAGCCCACATGGAAGAAGCAAACCAGCCTGTGTTATCATGAGGTGTCAGGTATCAGACATCAAAGAACAAAAAAAAATCGTTATCAATGTGAATGAGGGGGATTGCAGACTGGGGACCTAAACCCCATCTCTAAGCAACTGGACATCTCCTTACAGTAGGGTCTCAGGTAGGAGACAAACTGGTCAGGGTGCAGTGTAGCAGTGATGAAACATACAACTTTCCTGTAGTTCTTAAATGTTTACTGGCCCCCCACTACCATGATCCCAATTCTACCTTACAAATCCGGCTAGACCAGAGGAACAGATAGGAACTGGAAACACAAGGAATCCATGACAGATGATTCCTTCAGGTCCAGTGGTAATAGTGGCAACATTGGGAATGTAGAGGGAAGGTGCGGTAGAAAGGGAGTACTGATTACAAGGATCTATATATAACCTCTTCCCTGGGGGACGGACAAGAGAGAAGTGGGTGAAGGGAGATATTGGACAGTGTAAGATATGACAAAATAGTAATAATTTATAAATTATCAAGGGTTCATGAAGGAGGGAGAAGCAGGGAGGGAGGGGGGGAAATGAGGAGTAAATACCAAGGGCTCAAGTATAAAGCAAATGTTTTGAGAATGATGAGGGCAACAAATTTACAAATGTGCTTGACACAATGGATGGATGTATGGATTGTGATAAGAGTTGTATGAGCCACCAATAAAATGTTTAAAACAAAGAAGAAGAAAAAGCAAGGATGCACTGTGGTCAGAACCAAGTCCGGGGATTCTAATTACAAGAACAACGTTACTCTCAACCTCTATCCCAACTATATTGCATTTCTTAGAATATTGAATAAATGTAATATCATGGTAACATATTTTTAGCTCTGACATCTGAGCAAAATTATTTTGAGATTCATCTATGTGGTTGCATATTTTAATGACCCATTCCTTTATACTATAGAATAATAATCCATTCTTTGAATGGATTCCAGTTTTCTTATCACTTACTTGTTAAGCGACAATATATTTGTTTGCCATTTTTGGTGAGAGTTAATGAATATGCTATAAATGTTTCGTTGTGAAGTCAATGGCTACATATGATTTTATGCTCCTTGTGTAAGTATATAAATATAAGTGGTATCTTCCTAGTGTTTGTATATCTAAATCATAACTTAAATACAAGGTAAAATCTTAAAACATCAAACCTCTGCATACACTCAGAACACTGTACAGAGTTCTGGTTGCTCTTCATTCTCACCCACTATATCTTCACCAACACATGGTGCACAATATTCATTAAACTTCATTCTCTACAAAAAATTGTTGAAAACCAACTCCTGTAAGTATGGCCAGGTTTGAAAATAGTAGTTCTTATTTTTACATTAATGACTTCATATAAGAGTAGGTGGTATAAAGAGACATTTCTGAGCTTCCAAAAGAACAAAATAAACATATATATGTGTATATATATGGTATATATGTTATATGTATATATAGTATATATATATATATATATATTTATATATGAAAATAGATTTCAAGGAACCCAAGGAATGACCTGCATAAATGTCAGACACTAGAAAAGTAACTCACAGAGGGAATCAATACTGAAAATTTCCAAATTGTAAGGCTAACATATAGGTTTACCATTCCAAAGTGGGATCATTCAAAGAATTGTAGAACCATGTTGACCCAATTGAAGAGTGGGTCTTCTAAGCTGGGGGGAAGAATTCATATACCAGTAAATCTGGAATGTGGAGTGAGGTCTAATGAGGATTCAGAGATCTAGACCAAGGCCAAGATTCATAAGGATAGGGCCATTCAACAGATGTGGAAGATATTTTTATTTTTTAAACATAAGTGTTGATGTGATTTGCCATGTTGTATTTTGGAGCTAATTGGTACCTGTGACATCTTTATTACTTTCCATTTCTCCAACTTGAATTGAAAGTTCGCAATTTCGTCTTAGTATGCCATTATGCTTTGTAATGGGATAAATTGAATCCACAAATAGGAAACAATTTTTCCCCAGGAAGCAATATACCATGGATATAATTAGCACTTGACTTAGATGATTCAAAAGATGATGTTTTAGACTGAATGTGGTTTTGGGGTTGTTTTAAGCCCTTTAGGGATGAACTGATTTATCGTATACGATTCACACAAAAGCAGTACAAATTTTCAAGGGCCAAAATAAAATTTTACTATTTTAATACTCTCCTTGCTTCATTATGACATGTATTAATCTGGTAGGCATGGCTCTGCTGTTGTGAATGACTGTAATTTGAAGATTGACCCTATCACTAACTCCTTTTGTTTATGAAAATAGTGTCCAGTCACATAAGGGTTCAATCTTTACAAATAAGCAATTCATATATTGTAATTCATAGGTGTCCTTTATATCCTTATAATTTTATTTCCTCAACAGTTTTAAATTGTATGCCATTAGCTAAACAAATGACACTACCACTATGTAGTGGCTGCACCTTGGGCTGATAATGTTCTCTAACATAAAATGGCAACAATGCCTCTAAGGTAAACAAGAGACCTCTATAATCCACAGAAGCATGAATGGATTGGAGGCTTGCACTTAATTCTAACTACAATATGAGAATAATTAGTTCATTGGACGTGGCTCTGCTTAATGCGCATCTTCACGAAGAGATCACTAAAGATAATGGGCGCTATAGCGCGGTGTGATGAAGAAACTAGATGGTGTCTGGCCTTCAGAAAGACTAGCATCTGGGATCTTAAAGGCTGTTTTCAAAGAAGCAACCCTCATAGTGAGGTGTCAACAAAGTCCACATGGATGAAGCACAGCGCCTGCATGATCCAAAGTGTATAACTAATATAATCCAAATCTAATGGAAGGAAGGGCATCAGAGCTTAAATTGTGAATATCTGCTTTGCCGAGGGCTATGACTGTGACAGAGAAGCCTAAAATCCATTTTCACGATTAACACGTGGAACAAGCCTCTGGTCAACCGCCTCTGATGGTAGCTGAGGGAGGTGAATGGCCCTGTTGTCAGACAGAGAACACTGGACAGTTGATTATGGCAGACATAGTTAGGTCCAAATGTAATCTCATTTGATATCCCTTTTGAGCAATTTAAAATTTGTTTCAGTTTAAAAAAATGGTGAAGGGGCAATACACATGGACTAAGCCCCTAGTGAATTCCATCTGACTATGTATCAGGAATGGAAAATCCTTGCTATCATGCAGACAGCATTGTGAAATGGATGGATGCAGATACCAATAGGTTAAATTTTTTAATTGTTTGGCTTTTTAATATTTTCTGCTTTCTTCTCAGTGGAGGTTTGGGGCTGTTTTACTCTGTTACTGTATTTGTTCCCTTTCCTATTTATTTTTCAGTACGTGAAAACCAAGATAAATAAATCTATAGAGAGAGTAACTGGGTTGATGGTTCTTTAAGGGTGTGGCAGGGGTGCTGAGGGGAGATGTGGACCTACTAACGATGTGTCCGAAAATGTTCTAAAATGGATTGTGGGGATAATTGTACAAATTTTCTTGAGGTGATTGATCTACTGAATTATGTAATATGTAAATTGTATGCCAATAAAACCATTTAACAAAGGTGGAATTTTAGGAATCAATCTGTGTTTCTTCCTCAAAATATGCGTTGAAATTTTAAACCATTTACTTATAACATGTCTTTGTTTGGATGTAAGATATTCCACTTGGATAAGACTGATACTTATCATAATCAACTCCATATCAGTTGATTTTGTTTTGTTTGTTTACTTGATAAGATCCTACCAGATAGAGGGAGAGGAAAGAAATACAAGGGTCACGGATATAGAAAATACAGAAAAATTTTTAAATGGTGGAAGTTACTAGAAGCTGAAATAGAGTAGAAAGAACCCCTCATTAGAGCCACTTCTTGAGTGAGGACTGCCAGCCTCCTGTACCAGGAAGGCTTCTAGATTTCTCGACTATTGCTTCCAGGGGCATTGCCTGTGATCCCAGGAAAAGTAATTCCGGAGCCACTTCCAGATTTTCTAGTTTGAGGATGTTGCTTATGGGACCACTTGTGAATATTTCTATTTTCTTTATGTTACAATAATCTCTCTATCATTCATCTTTATTAGTAAATCACTCGATTTCTCTTAATTTTCAGCAAGCAGAGTTGTGTCATCAACATAACACAGTCTTTCTCATATACTCATTTCTAAAATTATTTGCTCAGCAGAGAGATTGAATAAATCCAATAAAATGATACTGCTGTGATGCATATGTTTACTGCTTTTAAATCATGGTTTCTTGTTTCGTGACATTTTCTAGAATTCTCCATTTTCATAATGTAATTAATAATGCATTATGATTCAGATAGCTGAACTCCTTTGCACAGTCAAAAAAATACAAGTCAACGTATTTCTGGTGTTCTCTGCCTTCAGCCAAGATCCACTGACCTCAGCAAGGTTACTCCATATTCTTCAGACACTTCTGTACCAGTTTTCATTTCTGTTAGTTCCCTGCTGATAGACTGGTGCAACTGGTTATAATTGCTTTTCTGAAAAATTTTACTTTCACGTGATAAAATGATATTGTATGTTAATTTCTGGGTTATTCTGGGTCGCTTTTTTTGAATGAGTACCAGTATGAATTATCTTGTGTGTGTAAGTATATACATAAGTATATGTCTGTTTCTTTTCCTATATATGTATATATATGTATACACATATCATAAATTGGAAACATCTGCTAAAACAATATCTTCAGCCTGTCACAAAGGTGCACTTACCATAAAATCATGGTATTTCAATCTTCTCAAATGAAAATTAATAAAATATCTGAAAATTAATTAAAATTACCCAAAAAGAATTCGTGCCTTTTAAGTATGAAGTGAATGAGAAGTATTGAGTGTGCCACGGACTGTCAGAAGGAAGACTTTTTCATGGAAGGAGTGTAGCCGGAATGCTGCCTAGAAGATAAAATGGCAAGACTTTATCTCAAATGTGGGCATTTTATAAGGAGGGACCAGTTTTTCAAAAAGAAAATTATAGTTTGTAAAGCAGGGCATCAGCCAAAATGAGGAAAACCTTAAGAAATATGATCTGACAGAGTGGCTGCAATAATGTGCTAAAGTAGAGCATTCATTTTAAGGATGGGGCAGGTCTGATGAGTGTTTTGTTCTCTTGTATGTGGTGTTCCTATGTGTCAGAACTGACTTAATGGATACAGATATATTTATAAATATATATTCTCTATCAGGTCTCTATAAACTGGAACCATCCAAAGACATGTAACACAAATTTAATAACTATTTTCCTAATAATTAATGATACCGTATATATGTTTCATGTTTATTTTCAATCTGCATATCAGCTTTAATGAAGCTGTTATTCAAATGCTTTGTGCAATTGGGGGGGGTAATTATTTCCATATTTATACTTTTATTATTTGTGGTAAAATACATTGTCATTTATTTTGATAATATACGTCATTGTGTCTGGGCTCTTCTTTATTTACTAATGTCTTTCAAACTAAATAAGTTCTAAACAATGAAAACATTAAATTTATTCTTTAACAGATACTAATTTTATATGTATGTAAAATATAGGCATACCCCCAAGTTCATAAAATCTTCTCCTAAATTTTATCATACGAGCTTTATATTTATAGGTTTAACTCTCAGGCCATAATGTTTTTTACTTAACATCTCTTATTTGAAGTATGGATCTGAGTTTATTTCTTTACAGCTATCTCTCCACATCATCCTATACCTATTATTGAAATGAGTATTCTGTCTCCACTAAATTCTCTTTACATATTTGTGGAAAATCAGTTGATCCTATACATATGTATGTGACTCTTCTTTTGGTTTCACTATAGATAATAGTAATATATTTATAAATATAATTTAAATTAATAGAAACATATTTACCCAAGCAATGGCTCAAAAAGTAGTAACACTGGCAAGTGTGGGCCAGTTCAACTCTGTGGGCCAGAGACTTCTGATTCGTGTTGATGCAGGACCTGATGAACAGGAAGCTCGAAGAGGAAGCAGAAAGAGCACAGGTAAGTGGATACAGAGCTGAATGAAATGAGGTCAGCCAAATGAATCCAAGGTTGGCAGTCTGCTTCTGTCTCCTGGAAACGGCAGGTACATAACAGGAGGAAGATGAACCAGCTTTCGGATCCGGATCCAGCATTAGGAGTCAACTACCTTCTGCACACTGTCAACACACACTAAACATTGGCCACACCCTTAATTACCTGTCCCGGGATTTACCAAGACTTTGACCAAATTAAGGAGATGACACCGCAAAGTATGCTTTCCGTATGTGCTTTGCGGCTTCGCAGAACACCATGCTACAAGATATCGTGGGAGAATTGACTTCAATTGTCAAAAGACATATTTACTACAGATTTTTTTCCCATTTGCCTATTTGTTTATGTTGAGGATGAAACTATGGTCTCGGATTGCTGAACCTTTATAATTTTTCTTTCTGTTATTTGATCTATGTCCTCCAAACTTGTACTTCTTTTACAAATTATGTGTCTTATACATTGATTGTCTTAAGATAAATCAGCATTGCCATTTCCAAACAAAAACTGATGGAATTTTAATTATAATAGTAGTACATCTAAAATCATATAGATAATACTATTTTAAATGGTATTTCATATTTAGATACTATCTAATGGACATTGAATTTTATGGTCGTCAGTTAGAATCAATGGCAATTGTTTAGTATTTTTCTACTGATATTTCAATTTGGTTTTGTTTATTGTTGGCATGGTAGAGCCCTGATAGCACAATGGTTGCACTTTATGCCATGTTGGTTAACAGTTCAAAACCAACAGTAGCTCTGAGGGAGAAAGAAGAGGCTTTCTACTCTCTTAAAAAGCTGGTCTCAGAATCCCACAGGAGCAGTTCCAGCCTGCCCTAAGGTGTCATCACCAGTCAGAATTGACTCAATGGCAGTGAATTTTAATGCTAGTATATGATATAAAATTAATATTTTAATATTTACCATTCTGCAAAATTAATGAGATCACTTATTACTTGGGTAGAAGAGCATGCAATTTGTGAATAACAACAAAACCCACCTCACAGCTGTCTAGTGAATTCTGACTTACAGTCAGTTTCTAAGAAAGAATAAAACTGCTCCTTAGTGATATTGAGGCTATAAATCTTTATGGAAATAAACTGCTTTGTCTTTTACCTGCACACAGAGTTATTGGGATTAACAGGCTTAATTCATAACCCAAAGTCCTACCATGGTTTATTTTTATGAATCAAGAGAGTTTTTATTCTTCTTTGTCGATATAGAAAGGACATGCCTCATTGAATTGTCAAGTACATGTAGTACAATAATGAAACCTAGTCACTTTCCATGTTTTAGATAATGGAGGAAAGATATTGAGTCTTTGACTATGAAGTAGGCTGTGAACTACAGGTATCTGTAGATAACCTTTCTCAAATTAAATAATTTCATCTTTTCCTATTTAGCTAAGAAATTTTGAGATGGCTTTGTCAAACACTTCTTTGGAATTAATGAACATTAGTACGCAGTTTTGTTTTGTTTTTGTCTGTTAATAAATAGCATGGATTTTACTGATGAATTTAGAATATTAAATTAAGCTTGCATTACTGAAATAAACCCTGGTTGATCCTTAATGCATTTTCATTTTTATTTGTTGCTTATTTCATTGACTGAAACTTTGTTTAAAACTATTATTTGGATAACATTAACATTTTGTTTGTTTGTTTGTTTGTTTTCCCCTCTGAGCATGTTTTCTTCTTTCTTGTAATACCTTTGCCTGGCCTAGTCTCATAACATGAGTTGGACAATACTCCAATCTCTTTAGTATTTTTATGGAATATTTCATATAGAGCCGGTATGATTTCTTCCTTAAATGTTTCCCAAAATACAAATGTTGTACAGTGGACTCTGGATATTTCTTTGTAAGAAAGTTTATCATTACTATTTGGTAATTGTCTTTTTCATTAACACACCTTTGTTGCAGTATTGTATCCTACTATGGATCAGTTGAAATTTCCTTTTTGGTAATTTTTTTTCATTCCTCTGCAAGTGTGGGTGATCTACACTCTATTCCTCTGATTATAGTATTCTTTAGTCCTGCTCCTGTAGTGGCTAATGCCTGCTCCCTACCAGGTGAGCTGTTGGAAACCACAGCAAGTTCACGGGAGAAAGACTAGACTTTCTGCTCTCATGAAGGTTACAGTGTCATAAATGCAAAGGAGAGGTTTTACCCTCTCCTGTCGGGTCATTGTTAGAGTCAGAATTTGTTTTGCTTGTTTTTTTAATGCATAGCTGTATAAAATATGTATGCTTCAAATTAAAATATACTATCCTTGAGAATGTCATAAAACACATTATCCATTATTGAAAGGCTCATCACATTTCTGGTTATCTTTGGGTTGTATATGAGATAGAAAAGATGCAGAAAAGAGTAGTTAGGATGGTTGTTCTTAGATCCCCTGGTGTCGGCAGTAAGGAGACCGCAATAACACAGAATTTGTGATTTCGGTCCATTACCAGCTATGGAAGTAAAGGAAGATGGCCCAGATAGGAACAAAGAGAATCAGTGCTCACTCCATCTAGTGTGAGAGTCAGCCATCAGGACTTGTGTTTTGCAAAAACTCAAAGCGATTGTTGGCATGGGGAGTAAGAGCTAGACCACCCGAAGGAACTGGCTCAATGTTATTAGTTTGAGGAACACCTTTGACTTTTCCTGGTTGGTATTAATTTGGAAGTGTGCACCCAAAGCAGAGATGTGGGTGGTCACTGAGCACATTCTGACTTTTTGTGTTGTTTACTCAAGTTGTTATTCTAAATTATATTGTTTCTTATAGATTTTTCATGGTCTATGTATATATTCACTGGCTCACAGCTCACCTACCTAGTAAATCTGTATTTTTTATGTAATTTAAATCAGATTACATTGAGAAAGTAGCCTTTCCTAGAGAGTTAAAACATAAGACACATGTTTGATAAAGAGTAAAAATCAGAAGAAATAGTTTCAGGTTTACTATGGAAAATAGTTTATCTCTTAGTGCCATCTTGAGACCAGTAGCTTTTCTATCACCTGGGCATGTGTTAGAAATGAACATTTTTTGACCCCAGACTTCTTGAATCAGACTCTCAAGGTGGGGGCGCAGCAATGTCTTAATAAACTTCCCTGGTGATTTTTATGTTTATAATATATGAGAATCACACATCTAGATTCTTTACTAAGGTTCTATGTTGCCAATAGACATACATGCTTGCACTCTACATTAGCAAGGCATAATGTGTTGGCCACACAGAGAAGTAACAGCAAAATCAACTTCATTCAGGGGCAAGAGTCTCTCATGGCCAGTGAGTTACCTCATGGCCTGCGCAAGCCCGATGTGCCAGGTACTATACATCTCACTTGTGCCGAAGAAGGAGATCCCATCCCTCCACCATAGTGAAAGAAGTGGGATTGACTATGAGCCAACCAGTAAGAAGAGACAGAGAAGTTACTGTGCACCCTGAATAGCGATTTTCTGATAAGAAGGCAGCATTGGGAGAGAGACTCAATTTCCAGCCTCTTTTTCAGAGAATGGGCTAGGCCCAAGACGTCATGGATGGGAGGCACAGAGACAGAATTTCCTCTAATAATTACCTTCAGGCCAGGAAGAGCAATCCAAACAGGGTCCTCTGTAAGTCAATGGTATGGTACTTAAACTAATTTGCTTAACAAGAATTTGAGCTAATTACTCTATTCTAAATGTGAGTTGCCCAAGTTGTTGTAAGGGATTTGAATAAATTGAGCCTTATTAGGATTGATGAGCTGAGGATACTTATTCTCTTAAAGCACAGTTTAAATCTGAACAGGAAATTCCAGACTTGCAATCTGCAGATGTCATTAATTAGCAGAGGAGGCACTTGGCATTCGGACTTGGACTTGGTAAGAACTGACTCAGGGATTTGGCATTTGAGATGCAAAATGCTGGTTGTTAATAAAGTGAGCAGGCCTTACAAATCCCAATCACACATATTAAAAAAGGATAAAGAGCCCACACTGTCATTTTCACAAAGCTAAAATGCCAATGGGCAGATTTAAAGTCATTCTAAAGAGAGAATATATTGGGTGAATCATTAAATTGTGAACCAATGAGACAGAGACATAGGAAAGAGTGAAGAGGTGGGTGACTACGGATGTAGGGTTATTTTGTATGTAAGGACTCTTGAAGTTAATCATTTCCTATAATCAGGAAAAAATGAAGTAAATCAGAAGTACAATGATGGTGTAGGACCAGTGTTTTGCTTTGTTGTGCATGGGTTACGAAGAACAGAAGCAGACTTGACAGCAATCATAGCTATCCCTAAATACCTAGAGGAGGAGCCCAGTTGGCATAGTGGTTATGCGTTGGGCTGTAATCTGTAGGGTCTGCACTTCAAAACCACCAGGCACTCCCAGGAGAAAGATGGGGCTTTCTACTCTCTAAAGAGTTAAGTCTTCAAAACACACAGGGGCTATAAGGTCATGAAGGGTCAATATTGACTAGATGGTAGTGATTTTGTATATAGTAATATAGGCATATATAGGTTTATACATATATGTATTTATATACACACATATATACGCTTCTACAAAAATATACACACTTGTGTATATGCACACACAGACATATACATATTATTGTTATGTGCCATTGAGTTGATTCAGCCTCACAACAACCCATTCACAACAGAATGAAATTCTGCCTGGTCCTACAATATCCTCATCCTCTCTATTGCTATGTTTGAGCACATTGTTGTAGCCACTATGCCAATCCATCTTTATGAGAGCCTTCTTCCCTTTCACTGCCACTCGACTTTACCAAGCATGATGTCCTTTTCCAGGAACTGGTCTCCCCTGCAACACATCCAAAGCACATGGACATTTGCATAATCCTTACTTTTAAGGCAGCGGTTCTCAACCTGTGGATCTTGACCTCTTTGGGGGTCAAACGACCTATTCACAAGGGTTGCATGATTTATAACAGTAGCAAAATTACAGTTAGGAAGTAGCAAAGGAAATAATGTTATGGCTGGCGGTCACCACTACTTGAGGAGCTGTATGAAAGGGTCGCGGCAGGAGGAAGGTTGAGAACTGCTGTTTCAAGGAGTATTATCAAGCTTCCCTTTCCAAGACACATTGGTTTGTTCTTTGAGTCTGTGGATGTGATAGTACAGATAGATTAGAGAAACAAATTCAGGTTGACTCATATGTGTGTAAAAGAGAATTTATATCTAAGAGCAATTGCATATTGAGAAAACACCCCCGCCCAGTCCAGATCAAGTCTAGAAGTCCGGTACTTGTCCATGTCTGATACCAGTTTATAAATTCCTCTTCATTTTCACCAACACATTCAATGACCCCGAATGCAGGAAGATCACAGGTCAGCGGGTGGAAAGTCTTGTGGATCCAGGGGCAGGGGAAGCATCTCCGCACTGGGATGGGTCTCCATCCAGCTCCTCCAGCTCCAGGGCTCTGACTGCAATCAGCATAGCTCCATGTGGCTTGTCAGCAGGGCTGTCTCCCAGGGGGAGAGTGTGTATGTGGCCTCCAGTGAGCTATTTATCTGCGTTGTGCCTCCCAAATGAGGTCATCAGCTGCGACCTCATTGACAGGCTAGACCCCTCACCTTTGCTAGTTGACAGAAGATGATGTAACTGCTACAATGGTACTTTCAAATATTCTTCACCAGCACCATAATTCAAATGCCTAGTTTCTTTTCAGTCTTCTTTATTCAATGTCCAACTTGCACATGCATATGAGGAAACTGAAAATACCATGACTTGGGTCTGGTCATCTCAATCCTCTTCGCTTTCCATCCTTGCTTTTCAACACTTTAAAGAAGTCTTGTGTAGCAGATTTACCTGCTGCAAAGCTTTGCTGCATCTCTTGACTGCTGTTTCCCTAAGCATTGATTATGGATCCAAGAATGATGAAATTATTCACAACTGTGATCCTTTCTTTGTTGGCACCTCAGGATGACATCTAACCTCCTTCCTCTAATTTCACAATTTCAAAAAGAATCAAACTCAACATCAGCCCAAGCCTGCTTCATATGAAGTCAAATATTTCTCCACCCTCTTTTCTGCTTTGCCAATTAGGGTTCAAGTCATCCACTCTCTATCATTCTTACAACATTCAGGTTTCTACGATTGCTCCACGCTCTCTTATACAAATCTCTTAGGGAAAAATGTTATTTGGTGGGAGTTACAAATACTTGTGGCTTGCCGAGTTATATGAATAATTCACTCCATTAAATGAGTCTGGCAGAACAACATCTCATACTGACTTTGATGGTATACTCTCTCAATGACAATACGTGGCCTGTAGCATAATCTAAGTTGGCAAGAATAATTTGATTCAAGCTATGGACACAGTTCTTTAAAGAGTAAATTATTGGCAAAATGGTTGAAGTTGAGGTAGTTTTAGCACTTTGAGAATATTAAAATATACAAGTGGGCCAATGTTTTCAACATACATTTATACAAAGTCTAGCTCCTATTAGTGAAATAGTGGAAGAAATTTGGACGTAAGGATTAGGGACTGACATGTGTAAATTAAGATTCTGAAACAGTAGAAATATACTGGGATTTATAGCAAATCTTCAGAGATAACCGATCCTACCACTGTAGCTGATATTTATATTTGTAAAAAGTTCCTATAAGTCCAATAAGAACAAATTGCCATGCAGATTCTGGAGAACGAATCTAGTGTTATGAGAATGGAAGCCTTTGATTATATACTGTCATTTTAGCATTCTCTGACACTGGCTGAGAGGAGGAAAACATGTCAAGTTTCCTGTGGGAAGTGACTATGGAAGACACGCAGATTCAGCATGTACTTTGGAACTCAGCGGAGAACTGAACATGGGTCAGGAGAGAAAGATCCATCCTGGGATTGGGCTAGCAGTTGTGATAGAAATGATATGATAAACATCACTGCCAGTAAATGGAATATAAGGGAAGATCGCCAGCAAGAAATCCTCAAGCAGGAGATGAAAGATGTTAGGTGAAGAGGAAGCACAGTGAGCAGAAATAAGGCAATGGAAAGGAATAACAAAGAAACCCAGATGTCTGAATGACTACAAAGCATCATCTCAGATTATTCAATAAAATGGTTCTATTATGCATGTTTATATATTGACATTTTTCATTAAATTCCATATGCAAGGTGAGTGAAACGCTGCTTAGTAGTTTTGAAAGCAAATGAAACTAAGAGGCAGATACTTTCGATCTTGATCAACTGGAAAAATTCAGAAATCTCCCTCAACGATTCGGGGAAACTCACTAAACTCTGAGTCTGTTATGAGCAACAGAGAAGGTGCTTACTAACTAAACAAGGACTGTGCTACCTGATTTCCAAATCCTTCAGGCAGGAGTATGGACTGGAGGAGCAGAAATTTGCTTCTCATGAAATATTTAATGATATTAGACCTGGTACTAATTTATCTGTGAAATTAATTTTTCTTCATTCACACATGTATTTTGCTGTTTCTCAGAACTAACTTGGCCATGGCTCTAACACACTGTCAAATGGGATTAGTCCTGGCTCGTGATATGATTCTTTCATTTCCACACACAGCATGTTTAGTTCATCCTTGCATTCACAACATCGCCTAGTCTGGGACAAGAGGCTAGATGTCTTTATCTGTGTGCAGATGGGGAGACAGCCCCGGAACAAGGAGTGTGTGGGCGGCGTGCCTGCCGTCTATGGGAGGGGACTTCAATATACTGACCTCTTATTTCAACAGTACTCTTCCTTCACAATAGTATTTTAACAAAAATACAGTGCACAAGAAAATTAAAACGCCAATGGGTGATGATCACCTATGATCTCCATTCAAGAACAATATTCTTGAAAGTCTTAAAATGCACACTAACCTTAAAATACTTATTCCTTCACTTATGAAGAGCTATGCCGTTTTCCATTAAGCCAAGGAGTCAAATGGGAAAACATAGCCTGCATTTGCTTTCTGAATTGCTGACATAAGAATATCCAATTTTACATTCAATACCAGCCACCCAGCTTGAGAAATCAGTCAGGACAAAGCAATTTTGGAGTTACTTTCTCATATTGCTGGGGAAGAAACCAAGGGAAGAAGAATTAACTTCATAATTGAAGAATATCTCTTTCTATGGAGAACATCTTTGTGGGGTCAAACTTCTGTATTTCATGGATCCAGAATCTCCAGTGCCACAAATGTTCTCTTCCTGGGCTACTATGAAACTAGAAATGAAATATGGAATTAGTGTGGTGGGGAGAAGAGGGAAAGCTAAGATATTGATATTTGGTAGCGGAACTAAGGAACATATGTTTTTTGTTTGTTTAAATTTATTTAATTTGAGAAGACAACTCACACATTGCTTTTATGTTAATTATTCATAGTTCCCCTTTAAATAATAATAATAATAAGTAAAAAATAATAACAGAAGCGGAAGAAGATGACGTCCAGTTAGATTCACCCACCAGGAGCTCTTGCTGCCAAACAAGAAAATTGGGAGGTAAGGTGAAGGAGACTGGGAGGCGGAGTCCTGAAATTCGAATCAGGGTACTAATGTCTATCCTGAAGCCCGTTTTAAAAAAAAAAAAAAAAAGTTCATTTACAGAGCAAACTGTGAATTCACGGAAGGACTCTAGATTCCATGTGCCGCGCTTGCAGGCTCCAGACTGAGCAGCTACCAGTGACCTAGTCCGGGAGAGAGTAGCGATTTCCCCCAGCTGACATGCAAACGGGTCACAATCGCAGACGTGAGGAGAACCTCTGAAAGTTAGTCCCAGGACCTCACACCAGAGCTCTCTGCCTGTCAGCTGCCTTGAGCATATTGCCTGGGGGTCGGGGTTGTTGTGGGTAGTCATAGATTTGGAGCAATTGAAAAGATGTCAGCCAGCAATGTATCTGAGTCAGACCGTGGTGTGGCAGAACATGCATATAATGAAAGGGGAATAGAATTATATACTCATATCTATATGCTAAGAATTAAGGTTGCAGATGGACATTGGGCCTCACTCAAGTACGCCTTCAACTCAAGAACACTGTTCTAACAATCCGGCATTCTGTGATGCTCACCTTCCCAACATGATCGCTGAAGACATAATGGGTGTATAAGCAAATATGGTGAAGAATGCTGATGGTGTCCAGCTATCAAAAGATATAGCACCTGGGGTCTTAAAGGTTTGAAGATAAACAAGCAGCTATGTAGCTGAGTAGCAACAAAGCCCACGTGGAAGAAATACACCAGCCTGTGTGACTATGAAGTGTCCATGGGATCAGGTATCAGGCATCTAAGACCCAGAACAAAACCATATCCAAGGTGAATGGGATGGGGGGTTATGGAGTGGAGACTCATTGCCCATCTGTAGACAATTGGGCATCCCCCTATTGAGGGGTCACAGTGAAGAAATGAGCCCGTCAGGGTGCAGCATAGCACTGATGAAACACACAACTTTATTCTAGCTCTCTGGTGCTTCCTTCCCCACACTATCATGACCTCAATTCTACCTGACAAATCAGATTAGACCTGAGCATGCACACTGCTACGCCTGCAACACAGGGAATCCAGGAAACCCCTCAGAGCCAACAAGGAGAGTAGAGATACCAGGAGGATTAAGGGAGAGGGGGGAAGAAAGGGAGAATCACTAACAAGGGTCAATATATAACCCCCTCCCGTAATATGCATAACGGAAAAGTGGGTGAGGGGTGACAGAGATGATGTAAAATATGAAAATAATATTCTGTAATTTATCAAGGGTTCACAAGGGAGGGAAGATGGGGGATCGAGGGGGAAGAAATGCACAGCTAATATAAGAGGCAAAAGTGGGAAGAGAATGCTTTGAAAATGATGATGGCGGCATATGTGCAAATGTGCTTGACACATTGGAGGAATGTATGAATTGTAATAAGAGATATAAAAGCCCCCAATAATAGTAAGAAAAATTATTTAATTTTTAATCTTTTAATATTTAGACATCTCTCTCATGGTTTATTTTTATTTATTAGTAAATTGAGTTAATACATACACTGTATCATTCCATATTCCAATCACATCAAGCAGAATTGTACAGGTTTTACCAGTTTACATTGTTTTTCTTCTTGGAATCTTTGACATTGCCTCAATTTTGCTTCCTCCCTAACACTGTCCATCCCCCCCAAAGAAAAACACCCTTCTTCTACTTGCTGTCCTTATAAGTTCATCAATTCTGGGATTTGTATACCGAAACAAAGAATGAACATATAACCCAACTTCATGAGGGTCTGGTGGAAAATAATTACATATTTTGGAGTTAAGTTAAAACAAATGAATAAAATAGAAAAGTAAAAACGTTGTGAGAAAAAATATAAAAGATGATAAACACATAGATCGTAAATATCTGTTGCTTCTGGAATATAAAACATCTGCACTAAAATAAAGGATAGTCAAGGATAAAACAAGAGAGAAGAAAAATATCTTGAATTGAAAATGGATTGATCAAGTATGTACAACCTTCTACTCAAAATTTAAAATTAAACTTCTTTATTATTGCTCTGATAAATCCGAAAGTTTTTCATGAAGTTTAATATAACTTTCTAATAATATAAAATTATACTATAAGGATAATCAGATATGTCTGTCATTTTGATAAAGAATGAGAATTTCTTAAACCAAAGACTTAGGGATGAAATTTTCAAAGTATTTTAATCAAGAGAAGAAGAAAAGAAAGTTAAAATCATCATTACTTTTAAAACACTTAAATCACGTTTCATTACAATAAAAGTGTAAAGAAGTAGAATTTATTAACATGGAATTCCATAAAAATTACCTATAGAGGAATATGCTATCTAACAAAGAACAGTATTTATAAAGCAATGACAAAAGCCAGAGAAATATATACTCCTTGTTATTAATGACTACTAAGTTAAAACATTTAGCATAAATATCTTATGCATAATATAAAATATAAATAAAAACAACCATTCATAAAATCTTAGATTGTAGAAAGTAATTACTCTAGTTGGCATAAATAAGGACTTCATGTTCATGGAGAGGAGAGGAACTCAGAAAGAGGGGTAGAGGATGGTTCCCTAACTCGAGGAAAGTCATCATCGATGTCATGGAATGAGACACGTAGAAGCAATTGAACTGTTGTTACTTTCGTGGAGTCTCAACAGTAATGAAAACAATTAAGTGAAAAGTCTGAGAGGTCAATGTTACTCAACAGCAAACGGCAAGATAAGGGCAATAAGGAAACCAAAAATAATGGGAAGGAAGCAACCCAATTACAACTAAAAAAGCCGACACATTATGAAACATACAAATAATGTTACGCAACCCTTTGAATAGAAGTTTTCCAATGGGAATCTACCTTGCAATTTTCACCCGAACCCGTAAAATAATATTTTAAACACCTTAAAGAAAAAATGATGAGTTAACTCAACTGAGTGACAATGCTCTTGCAGGGGAAGGTGGTCTACGAGAACACCACGTCACCTCAGAGTAATTTACACACAACAGAATCCTGATAAGCTTCTTTAAAAATGGATACTTACGCTCATTTGTTCCTACCAAAGGGGCCTAAAGTTCGGAAAACTAGCAAAAGAAACGTTAGACTTGTTTCTCGATGTATTTGGCCTGCGGATTTAAAGAATGGTACGAGCTTTGTCCTGTGGACTCTGGTTTTGAGATACACGGCATATGTCATATACTATTCTTCACACGGCGTGCTCAGCAGGGCATTATAAAGTATTGTTTAAATTAACGTTTTTAGCAGATTTTTAAACCTATTAACTGTACGTAGCGTATGCATGGCGCAGTGCACCGTTGTTGTTAAGGGCCACCACGTCAGTTCCGAGGCAGTATGTGCTGAAAACTTCATGCAGAGCTCCTAAACATTGCTGTATAGCAAAAGCCTAATGGATGGAAGGGCCCGTTTCCAGAGACCGCTGCCCTCAGCTCAGAGGGCGCAGGAATGTGCGCGAGGAGGAACTGCTTTCTCAAATTGGGGTCAACAGTGTGATGTGAATGGTAATAACTTCTGTGATGAGAAATAAGAGCAATCAAGTAATTTGGAACATATTGATTGAATGTGACCCTAGTTAGGGTATATTGTGCCTTTAAATTAAAGTGTTTAACATCACATGTAACCCATAATTCAAAAAAAAAAAAAACACAAAAAACCTCGCTGTCATTTAGTTGATGTCGACTCATAGCAACCTATCATTACTGTTTTACAAACCAGAGACTCTTGGGCACTCCTAATACATGTTCTCTGTGCTTTGATCATTACATTTCAAAGTCCTGCCAAATAGTTCTCTGATTGTATGCCATCCAGTAGTTAGTAGCTTGTATTTTTCTCTTTATGCAAATAAACAAATTCCTGGATCAGCAAAGCAAATTAAAGATGAAAGCCTATATACAGGAATGCCAAACCAACTTGTTGGTCATCCTGTTTCTATCACGCCTCTTTGACCCCTTCCTAGAGAGAAACAATGATACTGCGTAGAACCAATGAAGGCAGAATATCATATAAATCAGCTAGCAGGTCTATGGATCTGCAGAACCACGGTGGGTACAATATTACAAAGGCCAACACGTGGTGCATCTGAGCCAAATAAGTAATGAGAGTTACAAATGTCAAGCAGTTCATGAAACATTATACACATTAAAGTGTTGATCCTTTTCAAAATAACCAGTTGTAATGCAGTTACTATTATAATTAACACTTTACATTTGGGGAAACAAAGCATGTGATAGATTACATTTCTTGTCCAAAATAATACAGATGACATAGCCACAAGCCCAGTGCAGACATGTATGAGTCTCCAGCATTATAAGATCCATCTCATCTGGTTTAAGGGAAATGCTTTCTTCAGAGGGAATTTAACTCTCCCAGGAAGGAGTCAATTAAAATGCTCAACAACCTTCATCTTTATTTTTATATAGTCTACTTCAAATTCTCAGGCTGTCTAGAATGTTCAAATTTATCCAGTTCTTTACAACATGTTAAGCATGTTTTTCATTTTAATCTCATTTCTTTCCAATGGGGTATGATAACATTTTGGAGTCCTGCAACTCACAAATGTGAAGAAACCAGTGCTTCTTTAGGGTCTTGGTATGTCAGTTGATATTGAAAGCCTTCCTCCCAAGAAAGTGAGATCTTTAGAAATAATTCTAAATTAAAGTAGAGTCGTCATTCCCAATGTCTTTCAACCTGTGAATTTTCAAATAATCTCTTCTCATGTGCTTTTCCACAGAGTGAATTGTGGAGTTTTGGTCCCTATCGTCAATTGCTTCAAAACATTATACAACTGTGCTGTCAATGGATGTGATCGACAATGCTCCCAGACGCAAGGCTGCTCCTTGATTTGTCTAAAACTATCAAAAATAACCCTAACCACCTTGAAAGGCATTAGCTCACCTTTCCTGAACTAACATAATCAACAACTGGTATTTCCTTTGTCACACACACACACACGGACAAGCAAGTAGCAGACAAATAAAGGTCTTGTTATATGGCTTACTAAACCTGTTCTCTCCTCTCCAGTCCTCATTCTTTCTTCCCTTTCCTTGTCCATCTCGGTCCTTGACCTTGTCCATATTGAGATCTTGAGTTTTGAGTCTTTATGTTGTTGTAAACTACAGTTAACAGTGAGAGGGCTAACTTCATTTTAGAGCCTTCTTTGAGTTTAATCAGTGACCAACAACGTGAGTACCTGGGCCTCAGGTAGACCCCCTTTGAAAGTGGATTGTTAACACTCTCCCAGCCAGCCCCAGCAGGGGCAGCTTAATCCTTACTGCCTTCCTTGATCTGAGAGACCTAAGTTCAACCTTGAGTATAATCCACCTGAATTTTAATAAGACCTGATATTCTTAAGTCAATTCTTGAAATGGATTTGAATTGTGGAACACTAATAACTAGCTGTGGGATGACATCAAGAACATCATTCATGAAGATTAAAAGATCATTAAAAAGGCATTAAAATAACAGGGGGATATAAAAGACCAAATTCTATATCGGAAGAAACTCAGATGCTTGCTCTTCATCAGAGTGTACTTGAAGAAATGGAAGGAATGACGGCATATAAGAGGTGAAGAGAACATTTCAAAGGGAGCTGGAGAAGACAAAGTAGAACCTTCTAATTAATTGTTCAAGGATCCCAAGTGAGAAAGCCAAAAAGGCAGAGCATGTTAAATAGACCTCAAGCTGAAATAAGTGAAGAAATATCCAAGCCTAGACTTTCAACTTTGAAGAACTCAACGGAGAAAATGATGAATGATGTAGAAAGAATGATAATCATTTGTTTAAATGAGGGAAGGAAAACATAGCCTCTCTACAAGAGAGTATCAGTGGATGTTCAACCATCTCAAGAGGTAGTAGGTGATCCAGGCCTGACTCATAATAGGATGTGACAAAAGAAATAGCCTGTGTGAACCTTGCACATGATAACAACAATTGTCAGAGTATCACGATATAGCTATGCCTCAGGGAACATTCATATTTATGAGATAGATATTCTCCTTTAGCTGTTAACTGAACTATTGATTCTAAAACAGCTGCAGTGCTAGAGACTGATGTGGGAGTCTACTTCCATAAATATCAAAACTTTGGGAACCCTATAGGAAATTTCTGTCCAACCCTCTAGTGTCACTATAACTACTGATTAATATGAAAACACTAAGTTTG
This sequence comes from Tenrec ecaudatus, assembly GCF_050624435.1. Lineage (NCBI taxonomy): Eukaryota > Metazoa > Chordata > Mammalia > Afrosoricida > Tenrecidae > Tenrec > Tenrec ecaudatus. The sequence goes on from NC_134532.1 coordinate 204,585,823, forward strand.
AATTATAGATATTTTTTCAATGTGATTTCTTTTAATTTTTAAAATATATTTTAATTTTTACTGTGGATTTCTGGTTGTCTTAAATGATTAAGAGAGACACTTCTGGTCTGAGGGACCAGCCCATAGCAACTATGTGGACACCTCCCCAGAATTCACTTCAGAGGACAGTACTGAAGCTACAGCTCAGGGAGAGGGACATTTCTGATCAGAGCACACAGGAGCAAATGAAGGGGGAAGAAGAGAGAGTGGAGCACATCCTGGCCCACCAAGACCTGAGGATGATATTCCTGCACAAAGCAGTCAATGCACAGAGAGAACCCTAGGGCTAGCCCCACTAGGAGACACAATGTCCCTCACTGACCAAATAGCACTATGGGGGTCAACACTGGAGACACAAGGCAGGAATTGTTCCTGATCTGACCCCACCATAACTATGTGAAACACTAAGGGTGTGCAATAGGACAGCAAGGGGAGCAGAGCAGGGAACTCCCCAGGGAATACCAAAAATAGACTTTGGGGAACCCCATCAGACTCCACAGAAATACACCCCTACAGGTCAACAAACATACCTTGAACTATTTATAGGCTTTTCTTTATCTCTTTTTTTGTCATTGGTTTTCTTTTTGTTATTGCTTCATTTTTTGCTTTGTTTTGCTCTGTCTAGATAAGATAGGCAGGATAAATAGTCTGGAGGGGGAAACAACTGGACTGATGGATTTCTGGGGACGTGGGAGAGGGGGATACAGGGAAAAGGAAGTGGGTGTTAACAAACTCACAGACAAGGGAACACAGCTGATCTAAAACTGATGGTGAGGAGGGTGTAGGAGGCGTGGTAGGGTTTGATCAAGGGCAATTAACCGAGAGGAATTGCTGAAACCCAACTGAAAGCTGAACATGATAGTGGGACAAGAGGAAAAAGTAAAAGGAAATAGAGGAAAGAACTAGGAGACAAAAGGCATTTATAAAGATCTAAATACAGGCATGCAAATATATAAATATCTTTATATATGATGATAGGGAAATAGAGCTATGTACAAATATTTATAGGTTTAGTATGAAGGTAGCAGATGGACATCGGGCCTCTACTCAAGTACTCCATCAATGCTAGAACACTTTGTTCTATTAACCTGGTATTCCATGATGCTCATCTTCCCAACATGCTCGCTGAAGACAAACTGGGTGCATAGCGAATATGGTAAAGAAAGTTGATGGTACCTAGCTATCAAAAGTGATAGCATCTTGGGTCTTAAAGGTTTGAAGATAAACAAGGGGCCATCTAGTTGAGGAGCAACAAAGTCCACATGGAGGAAGCACACCCAACTATGTGATCATGAGGTGTCGATAGGATCAGGTATCAAAGACCCAGAACAAAAATGAAGAGGACTGCAGAGTGGAGACCAAAAGCCCACCTCTAGGCAACTGGACATCCCTTTAAAGAAGGGTTGTGGGGAGGAGATGAGCCAGTCAGGGTGAAGTATAGCACCGATGAAACATACTATTTTCCTCTAGTTCTTTCATGCTTCTCCCCCCAACCCCCCGCCCCAACTATCATGACCCCAAATCTACCTTACAAATCTGGCTGGATTAGAGCATGCATGCTGGTACAGATAAGAGCTGGAAACACAGGGAATCCAGGAGAGATAAACCACTCAGGACCAATATCAAGAGTAGCCATACCAGGAGGGGAAGGGGAAGGTGGGGGGAGTTAGGGGGAACTGTTCACAATGAACTAACTATAACCCCCTCTCAGGGGAATGGAGAACATAAAAGTGGGTGAAGGGAGACTTTGGTCAGTGTAAGACATGAAAATAATATATATCATTACCATCAATATTATAATTAATATTATAATGAATAATTAATAATAATCAAGGGTTCATGTGGGAGGGAGGAGGGAGGGAAGAGGGAAAAAGGGAGCTGAAACCAAGGGCTCAAGTAGGAAGAAAATCTTTTTAAAATGATGATGGCAAAAATGTACAAATTTTCTTGACAATGGATGGATGGATTGTGATAAGAATTGTATGGGCCCCCAATAAAAGATTAAAAGAAATAAAAGCGAGAGTTAGAGAGAGAGAGAAAACCACTCCTAACTGGAACATTGGTGGAAAAGAGACAATTTCTATAAAAGGTCACATACTTAAGTCATGTTTAGAATTCACTTCTGCTGAGATAAACAAGGGGTGACCATGAATTGAAATTAATTGCTTGGTAACTGATTTCGTTTGTATATAAATAATGATAATTTTCTTAAAGTATCAAGTAAATTTTATAGTTATTGAATATTTTCTCCAACATCCATTATGTACACTAGCTTCTAAAGTTATGAGAATCATTTTTAAAAGGAAATATGCTTAAATCTATTTAACCACATATTTTCACCACAGTATCCTTTATGGGAGGCACACCTATTATTTTCTGGTGGAGTTCACAATTTCAGTAATTTTATCCCACTGGATGTTGGTCATTTCACTTTGGATAATGAAATGGTACCTCAGTTTATATTTATAGTTTTTATTCAATTACTATCATATAGGAAAGCACTTAGGCATAATATGTGATATAATAATTTAAAATGCTGATTGGGTCAATTAGAGAGTTCTTTTATTGGAATTGGGGAAAACTATAGTATCTCTCTTACACACACACACACACACACACACACACACACACACCACAAAGGTCAGAAAGAAATGTCATTATGAAATGGCCTAAAAGTGGAGTTCTGATCACAAATCCAGGTGACATAGTGGCGCCATGATTAAGTGATTTGCAGATAAGGTCAGTAGTTCAAATCCATCAGGAATTCAGTGGGAAAAAGATAAAGTTAGTAGTCTTGGCTGAGGGGTGATTTACCCAATCATTGAAGTAAGCACAAGGTAACATTTGTTTATTGATTGCTGTGTTCTGAGAAATTTTACCTTCTTATCAACCATAGCCTCTCTTCAAATTTCCAATTCATGTAGGAAAAAGTACCCAATAAGCAAAGTAAGCTTGACGTTACTTATGCTTTCTTCTGCCTTCACGTTTACATGGGATCACAGCCTTGGAAACTCTATGGGAAGGTAGACTATGTACTACACGGCTTTTCCACCACTTGTCTGCAAGTTGTAGTACTCTAGTGGCTTGCATTTTGCTACCGTGTTGGAAACTATGTAACTGGTATTTTTAATAGCACTAGAGATATCTAACAGTGTTCAGCAAAGCTTCTAGACTATGAAAAAATACAGTGAGTGATAAGGAAATAATCAGATAGTGAAAACTTGATGGGTAGCAGGAGAGCATTATCAGAGATAGTTATAGAACATGACCCCCTCAGGTCAGAATGCACTGAAGGCGGAGTCGCTGCCTTCTTAAATGTGAGTTGGCCATCATGAAACAGATGGAGTAGAGCCCAAGGAATGAGAGCCTTGGAAGCCTTCATTTGCTGAGGGCCCAATTCAAAATGAGACAAAACGCCTAAGAGAATCTATTAATAATTCCATCCTGGAATATATCAAGTACAAATCTAGGTAAATTAGAAGTCATCAAAAGTAAAATGGAATTCATAAAAATAAAATAAATGAATAGGAACACATTAACATTGATATCTTAGGCTATAGATAATTGAAATACACTAGTTTTGCACATTTTGAATCAAAATCATATGCATTCCTGTGCTGAAAATGAGAATTTCAGGTGGAATGGCATCATCGAAAAGGACATGTCAAGAGCTTAAAGTAAAAAGCTGTCTATGATCCTGTATACAAGGAAATTTAGTCAATACAATTATTGTTCAAATTTATGAACCAATCGCTAAAGCTAGTGATGAAGAAATTGAAGAATTCTACAAATGTCTTCAATCTGCTATTGATCAAACTTTCAATCAAGAGGCATGGATAATTATGGGCAATCAGAATGCAAAAGTTGGAAACAAAGGGGATATCCCCTCACAGAGGGGTCACAGGTAAGAGATGAGCCAATCAGGGTGCAGTGTAGCACCGATGAAACACATAACTTTCCTCTAGTTCTTTCTTTACCCCACTATCATGACCTCAATTCTGCTGTACAAATCTGATTAGAACAAAACATGCACACTGCTACAGATAAGAGTCTACAACACAGGGAATTCTGGAGAGATAAACCTCTCAGGGCCAATAAGGAGAGTAGAGATACCAGAGGATTAATGGAGGGTGGGTGGAGAAAGGGGAAATCTATGACAAGTGTCAACCTATAACCCCCTCCCAATAGTATGAATAACAGAAAATTAGGCGAGGGGTGATGGATGATGTAAGATATGAAAATAATAATCTATAACTTATCAGGGGTTCATGAGGGAAGGTGGAGAAAAATGGGGAGCTGATATCAGGGGTTCAACAATCATAGAACAATACGATTGCTATCATTGGCAAGTAAAATGTTTTTGACGATCATTCAACAAGGGTTGCAGCAGTACATAAAGTGCCAGATGTTCAGGCTCAATTCAGAAGATGGATAGATTATCAAACAATAATCAAGGAATATCACTGCTGAGGGATTTTTGATGAAAGTAGATATTACCAGAAAATTGTTTACTTGTGTTATATTGACTATGCAAAGGCATTTGACTGTGAAGTTCATTCAAATACACAAAACTATAGATAGCTTTGAGAAGAAGAAGAATTCTAGAACACATAATTGTGTGAGTCTTGGTAGTTACAGATTATGTGTTTGGCTGCTAAGCACAAGGTCAGCAGGTCGACAGTTTGAAACTCCATGGAGGGACAAAAGGCTTTTACTCCCTTAAAGACTTACAATCTCAGAGATCCACATGGGCAGTACTACCCCATCCAACAGGGTTGCTATGAGGCAGAATCTACAAGGTGGCAGTGAGTTTAGAGTTCAAGGTTTCATTGGGCTCTTGCAATGCGTGAGCATGGGTCAAGAGCCAGTTGTATAAACCATAACAAAAAAAATTATTATTTAAAATCAGGAAAAGAATGACCAGGATTGTATCCTCGAACCATACTTATTCAAACTGTCTGCTGAGTGAATAATCAGAGAAGCTGGATTATATGAAGAAGAATGCAGCATCGTGTTTGCTTGTTATTATTGTTACGGGCTGTAGTAGTAAGATACTATGGTGTCAGTTTGGGACTTGAGAGCAAGAGTGAAGGGGTGGAGGCTAGTCTGTCAATCGGGCCATAGCCAATGAGGCCTTTATGTGGGAAGGGCCTTCTACTGAGGATTCTGGGAGCTCCTGTAGTTCCTCCTTTGAGGCCAGATACGCTATTGCTCTTGGCTCACTCTGTGAGACATGCCTGAAGAGAAGCCACATGAACCTACCTTGATGCAGCCGGAACACTGGGAACTAGAGAAGGCATGTGGAGACCCCTGCCAGCGTTGAGATTATTACAACACCATTGCATCCACAAGACTTCTCACCCACTGGCCTGTGATCTTCTTGCAATCAGCATCTTTGCAAGTGTTTCCAGAGTCTAAAGAGGACTTTATAGATTGGTATCAGACATATGGGCTAATATCAGACATTTGGACTTGATCTGGACTGGGCTGGGATGTTTTCTCAACATTCAATTGCTCTTTCTTGTGTATAAAGCTTTTTATTATATATGTGTAAGAATGTCCAGTAATGTATTTTTTTAGTCTACCGGGACTAACATAGGGCCCTTGAGTTTGTTGCAACTCAAGTGACCCTATGTACAACAGAAGTAAAAACAGTCCAATCCTGCAACATCTTCATAATTGTTCTTATGTTTGAGTACATTGTTGAAGCCACTGCATAGATAGATAGATAGATAGATAGATAGATAGATAGATAGATAGATAGATAGATAGATAGATATCATATTTTTGGTCCTCAGAAAGAAACTCTTGGCAGAGGGCTATCCACTGTCAAGCATTGTATCCTTCCCTTGGTTTTTCCTTACAACATATACAAAGTTCATGAGACTAAGGCATGCCATCCTTGCCTCTATGTAGCATTCTGGCTGTACTTCTTCATTGACAAACTTGTTTGTTGTTTGAGTAGTACATTATGCTGTAAATATCATTCCATAGTATTATAACTCGAACACACTGAATCTCCTTTAGTATTCTTTATCCAATATCAATATTTCATATACATATGAAATATTTCTCAATATTTCATGTACACACGAGATATTTGAATATACCATGGCTTTTGTAAGGTGAAGCTTAGTCCTCAAAGTAACTTCCTTGATTTTCAATACTTTAAAGAGGTCTTTTAGGACAGATTTCCCTATTAGCATTGATCGTGGATCCAAAGATGACAAAATTCTTAACAACTTCTGTGCTTTACTACATTTATCTTGATGTCACCTGTTAGTCCAGTTCTAAGGATTCTGTTTTCTTCACAGTGATTTATAATCCAAGTTGAAGGCTCAGATTCAGTTCTGATGCAACATTCTTCTTCATATAATTCAACTTCTATGAGGATTTGCTCAGCATTCATAATAAATAATTGTGGTGAGAAGACACAATCCTGACATAGACCTTCCTTTACATTAACCCATCAATAATTCCCTTGTTCTGTTGAAAAAATAACCCCTTGATCTATATAAAGGTTCTTCAGAAGCACAATTAATTATCCTGGAACTCCCATTCTTTAAAAGAAATTAATAATCGGGAGTTAAGACATATATCGTATCATTCCATAATTCAATCACATGAACCAGTATTATATAATTGCTACCACAAATTGTTTCTGGAATTCCCATTCTTCTAAGGTTATCCATAGTTTGTTATGATGCACCATGTCCAATTCCTTGGCATAGTCAATAAAACTCAAACAACTTTTTTGGTATTTTCTGTTTTCAGCCAAATCCATCTGGCACCAGCAATGATTTCCCTTATTCTGAGTCCTCTTCTGAATCTGGCAGGGACCTCTTGCAGTTCCCTCTCTATGTACTGCTGAAATTTTTATTAGGTGATCTTCAGCAAAATTGTACTTGCGCGTGAGATCAGTGATATTGCTCTATAGTTTGAGCATTCTAGTTGGTCACTTTTCTTAGGAACAAATAAAATATGGATCTTTTTCAGTCAGCAAATAAAGTATATGTCTTCAAAGTCTCATGATACAGAATAACGTTTCCAGTATAGTAAAAGGTTGCTGATATATTTCAATTGGCATGTCATCAATTCCTGGAATTTTGTATTTGACTAACACTTTCAGCGCAACTTGTTCTACTTATTTCGGTATCATTGGTTCTTGGTCAAATGCTACCTCAAAAATGTTTAAATATTGGCTAATTATTTTGGTACAGTAACTCTGTGTATTCTTTATGTTTTATGCCATTGTTTCTTGAATCATTCACTATTTTGCACATAAAATCTACAATATCACAACTCAAGGTTGGAGATTTTTTTCTTTGCTTCTTTCAGTTTAAGATATGTGAAATGAAGGCAACATACCTTCATGAAGCAGGGAGTGAATAGAGAGGTCTGCAGGCCCGCCCCAAATCTCAACTATGTAGACAAACACACACACACCCCCGCCCTTCCCTCCCAGAAGAATGCACTACAGAGGACAGCACTGAAGCTACAGCTCAGGAACGAAACATGTCTGATCAGAGCACACAGGAGGAAACTAAGAAGGAAGGAGAGGGTGTAGAACACATCCTGGTGCACCAATCCCAGGGGACGATATTCCTGCTCAGAGCAGCCAATGCACAGAGAGGACCATAGGGCTGGCCCCAATACACAACTAGACATCCCTCACTGACCCATATCACAATGAGGGACAACACTGGAGACACAGTAGGGGAATTGTGCCCTACCTTACCCATGAAACCGGGGTGAAACACTAAGGGCGTTCAACAGAGCAGCAGAACAATGAAGTCCCCAGGGAATACCAAAAATAAGCTTTGGGGCCAGGGCAATGCACACAGAAGACTCAACAGGAAAACACTCCAAAAGGTCAACAAACATACCAGGAACAATAGGCTTTTTTTGTTGTTGTTTTATTTTCTTTTGTTATTTTGTTTTTCTTTGTCTTTTTTTGTCCATCTTATAGTCTCTTTAAGCCTATTATATAAGAAAGGTGGTATAAATAATCAAGGCGAGAAAAAATGGGACTGATGGTGCCAGGGGACATGGGAGAGGGGGAGAAAAGGAAGTGGGTATTTACAAACCCAGGGACAAGGGTTCAACAGGTGATCTAAAACTGATGGCGAGGAGGGTGTAGGAGGCCTGGTAGGACTTAATAAAGCGCAATGTAATCAAAAGGAATTGCTGGAACTGGAATGAAAGCCAAACATGATAGAAGAACAAGAGGAAAGGAAAAGGAAAGAACTAGGTGAAAAGGGCACTTATAGAGGTCTAAATACAGGCAGGCACGTATATAAACATAGTTATATATAAGTGTAGGGAAACAGACTTATGTACATACCTTTGTACGTTAAGTATGAAGGTAACAGACAGACATTGGGCTCTACTCAAGTACGCCCTCAACACAAGAACACTTTGTTCTAATAACCTGGAATTCTGTGATGCTCACCTCCCTGACACGATTGCTGAAGACAAAGTGGGTGCATAGCAAATGTGGTGAAGAAAGCTGATGGTGACCAGCTATCAAAAGGTATAGCATCTTGGGTCACAAAGGTTTGAAGATAAAAAATGGCCATCTAGCTGAGAAGCAACAAAGTCCACATGGACGAAGCACACCAGCCAGCCTGTGCTGTTGATGAGATCAGGAATCCAACATCAAAGACACAGAACAAAAAATCCTATCAATTTGAATGAGATGAAGTGCAGAGTGGAGACTCAAAGCCCATCTGTAAATAATTGGACATCCCCTTACGCAAGTGTCACAAGGAAGAGACCAGCCAGTCAGGGTGCAGTATAGTAAGTATGAGACATACAACTTTCCTCTAGTTCTTTAATGCCCGCCGTGCCCCCCGCACACACACACACTATAATGAACCCAATTCTACCTTAAAATTCAGCTAGAGCAGAACATGTACATGGGTTCAGATAAGAGCTGGAAACAGGTAATCCAATTCAGATAAACCCCTCAGGACCAATAATGAGAGTAGCAATACCAGGAGCATAAGGGGAAGGTGGGAGGGGAGAGAGGGGGGAATGATTACAAGGATCTAAGACATGAAAAATAATAATTTATAAATTATCTGGGGGGTTGTGAGGGAGGAAGGGATGTGGGAGGGAGGGGGAAATGAGGAGCTGATACCAAAGGCTTAAGTAGAAAGAAAATGTTTTAAAAATGATGATGGCAACAAATATACAAATGTGCTTAACACAATGGAGACATGTATAGATTTTGATAAGAGTTTATGGGCCCCCAATAAAATGATTTTTTTTAATTTAAGCAGATTATGTTCTTCCTTTTGGTTTTCTAATTCTAGGTCTTTATATATTTCATAACAATATTTTAGTTTATCTTCTTGAGCTGAGGTCCATGGTATTTTATATGTTTTTCTCCAGCACCAGAATTCAAATGCATCCATTCTTAACTGTCTTCCTTATTCAATGTCTGGCTTAGTCTGGGTGGACTAGAGAAAAAAATAGATACTCATTTGTGTATCAGAAAGAGCTTTACATCAAAGAGCAATTGTATATGAAGAAAGCATCCCACCCCAGTCCAGTTGAAGTCCAAAATCTGATACCAGTCTATAAAGCCATCTTCAGACACATGCAACACGTGCAATGATGCAAATGGATGATTACAGGCCAGTGGGTAGAAAGTCTAGTGGATCCAGTGGCAGTGGAAGCATCTCTGTGCTGGCAAGGTTCTCCATGTGGATCCTCCAGGTCCAAGTTTCTAGCATAGCTCCATGTGTCTTGTCAGCAAGAATGTCTCCCAGAGAGTGAGTGTACCTGGGCTCCAGTGAGCTGTTTATTTTGTGCATCCAAATGAGGTCATCAAGCTCTGACATGATTGACAGACTAGACTCCACCCCTTGGCAAGTTGGCAAGAGATGATGTATCTGCCATAATGTCCAACTTTCACATGCATAAGAGGCAGTTGAAAATATCTTTGCTTTGGTCAGGGAAAAGTTAGACCTCAAAGTAATACCCTTGCTTGGCAACACATGAAAGAAATCCTGGGCAGCAGATTCACCCAATGCAATAAGTCCTGTGATCTTTTGACTGCTTCTTGCATGACCATTTTGTTGTAGATACAAGCAAGACAAATTATTTGACAAATTCAAACGTTTGCCTATTTATCATTATTCAACCCATTGGTCCAGTTATGAGAATTTTGGCTTTCCTTACAGTGATTTGTAATCCATAATGAAATCTGCAATTTTAATCTTCATTAGCAGTGCTTCAAGTTTTCTCCCTTTGGGCAAGCAAGGTAGTAACTAGCAATTAATAAGTGTAGGATTTATTAATTGCATTTTGCGACTGCTTTCTCTGTTTATTATGCTTTAGTGTCTCTTTCTTCCTCCATTTGCTGCCTTATTTTTTACTTGAATGGGTAATTTTACCTTATCATATTAATTCTCTCCCTATTTTCCTATTATGCCTTTTTGAGATATTTTTCAATCTCATCAAGAGATTACAATTAAAATTCAAGTCACATTACAGTTAACATCTTTACATTAATCTAAATAGCCTTTTTACTGTATATGAAATTTATAGTTTTTTCTCTCACTTCTTTTTTTAAAATAAATCTTTTTATTGGGGCTCATACAACTCTTATCACAATCCAAACATACATCAATTGAGCAAAGCACCTTTATACATTCGTTGCCCTCATCATTCTCAAAATTTGCCTTCCACTTGGGTTCCTGGAATCAGCTCGGTTTCTTGTTCTTATTGTTGATTATTTCTGGTCTAGGTTCATTTGTTAATTTTAAATATTAATTTGTTAACTTTTGTTCTTATTGTTGATTATTTCTGGTGAAGGTTCTTTGGTTAATCTTTCTTGCTACTTTCAAGATTCTATTTTTTAAGGTCTGACTTTAATCATGATTTCAAACCAATTCATTCATTTCGTTTCAAATTGATTATTTTACTGGGGGCTCTTAGAGATATTAGAACAATCCCTAAATAAATTACATCAAGCAAACTTGTATAGATGCTACCATCATCATTATCAAAACATTTTCCTTTTACTAACGGTAAGCGCTTTGGTAATACTGCCTCTGTATCCCTCCCCCCACACCCACCCTACCACCTTCATGAACCCTTAGTAAATTATATATATTATATATGTCTCTCCGTCTGATGTGTTTCTTCACCCAAAGTTCTTTTATGCATCCCCCTCGAGGGGTGTGTATATATATATATATATATATATATATATATATATATATATATATATATATATATCATTGCTAGTGGTTCCCCTTCCTTTCTCTTCCCCTCTCTGTTCCCCCCTCACTGCCTCCCTTCCTGTACCCTCATGGAATTGTTCCTCCCATTACTACTTCTGAGAGGTTTATCTATTCTGGATTCCATGTATCAAACGTTATTACCTGTACCAATGTACATACACTGGTCTAGCAGGATTTGTGTTAAATTGGAGCCATGATAGTGGGAGGAGGAATCATTAAGAACCAGAGGAATGTTGCATGTTTTGCGGATGCAATGCTGTATCCGGGTTGAGTTGTCTCTTCTGTGTGTCACATCTGTGCGGGAATGTCCAATTATCAACAGATAGGCTCTTGTGTTCTCCATTCTTACCCCTTTCTTTGATGTCTTTTAATAGCAGGGCACCATCAGCCTTTATCACCACACTTGCCTATGCATCCATTTTGTCTTCAGTGTTGGAAAGGTATCACACAGTGCTACATTATTAGAGCAAAGTGTTCTTGTGTTGAGGGAAGGTTTAAGTAGATGCTCAAAGTCTTTCTAATACCTTAGTGCTTAAACATATAAATATATATACATACATAGATCAATACCCCTCTCTTTACATATTCATATATTTACATATTTATATCTTTCAATATAGCTTTTGTCTCCCAGTACATTCATCTATTTCCTGTTTACATTTCATTTGACTCTCAAAATTCCTCTTGACTATATAACAATTGATCAAACACCACCAGTCACTTTACACCCTCCATGCTGTTGATTTTAGATGCCTTAATGTTCCCATGTCCTGAGTTTTCTGGCTCACTGCTCCCTTCTCTCACCTTTCCTAAGACTCCCCAGAACTGTCAATCCTGTTGTTTTCTCCTAGGGATTGTTTATCATGCCTATATTATGTAGATAGGCATATGAAAGAAAAAAAAGCCTATACACAGTTCTAGATCTATATGCTGAGCTTTATAAATGACCCCCAAGCAGGTCAGGTAAGGTGCCAAATACTGCCTCCCAAGTCAGAAGTCTATTTTCTGATTTCCTTAGAGCCTTCAAAGTGCGTAACTCTTGATGGGAGAAGAAAGTCTCAACTTTCTCTGGAGGGGTCTTTTGTGGTTTTGACCTGCTGAATGTGTGGTTAGCAGCCCAAGCATAACCAGAACCCAACCAGTGCTCCAAAGTGAATATATATAAAATCTTCTAGTTTGCTGGTTTCAAGATGACAGCAAATCTGGAAAAAGAGCAAAAGGATCAAGCAAGTGAAATGCCACAAAATAGGCAGTTCTTACCGACCCTTCGTCTGTCAACCCTTGTTCTTCAACAATTGCTTTTAGGATGGTTGAGTCTTTGTTCAGTCTGTAATATTCCAGAACAGTTGTTTTTTTAATACTTTCCCCAGTGTTCCTGTTGTTTTCACGAGGTGCTGTATTTTTTAGAGGTCCTTACTCTGGTATTGTAGAAGTGCTTCCTAGCTATCAAATGTTGTACCCTGCAAAACATGTCACCTATTTCATAGACATTTCATACTGAAATTAATCTAAATTTGATTACAAGTAGAAATTGAGGAGTAATTATGATTTAGGAATATGCTATAAATATCTCGTTGAATCATGGAATCTCTATGAGGGAGGGGTCATGAGTTGCACTTAAGGGCACTCTAGGTTACAAAATTGAATAAAACGGGATCATTGCTCTTAGGAATATACTTACCTTTCATTCAAAATGAAGTATAAAACACAAAATTCATTACAATTGATGTCATTAATGAGATATGGAAGTAATCAATAATCAAAATGGCTGAGAGTTTGAGTATGTGTCCAGAATGGTTTGTTTCTGGTTTGTGAGTAGTTCTGTTAACCTGAAATAGATTTCCAAAGTTGAACTGAAAGCTGTTTATCTGTAACTTTTATTTTCTGACCGATTCATATGAGGAGATGGATCCAGCAACAGCTGCAAACTCAAACAAAAACAATAATCTGTATCCATTTCATCCTTTGTATATAGCCTTGTCCTATACACATAACTTTCCTGACCCCAGTTTTATTTTTTCTTTAAAATTATTATATCTTCAGGGCACTTAGATGCCAAATAACGAGTTTATCATCTTCAGTGAGATGGTGGTTTAGTTGAGCTTTAAAATCAGTGTCTGGTGTTTTACTATATGAAGTGTAAAATTGTATTTTTGGAACAGGAAATGCCTTGTTACTATGAAAATTTGGGTTAAAAAAGTCTCCTGTACAATTTATCTTAGTCAGTATTCATTTTACACAAGAAACAAATTGCAATATGTTTTTCTACAGTCAATGAATTTCCATGGTTTCTGAATTTTATAATGAAAAACAAAAGCAATGTTTAAGCCATATTTTGAGCTCATAGTGGGATGGCTCTACTTCCTTAAACACACCGTAATATGAATTACATAAGAAAATACTTTTAATATAAGTTGATAGAACTTCTAGATAAGGAAGGTTTATCAACTACATTCTCTGCTTCTTATCAGTGTTTTCCATTAAACATTTATGATCTTAAATGTGTTGTTAATATATCTAATAGTGGAATTTTAATTCCAAATTGTTAATCTTTGGAAAATAAAATTGTAATGTTTAACCTCAAAAGCCCAGACTTAAATAATTACTTCTAAAATAATGCCATTTTGATGCTAGTTCAAAGTACTGTCACTCATGAAGAATGCATCATCGGATTGTAACAAGGATCATCTGCCCATGTCCCTATGTGAAATAAGACGTATATCCTATGGAGCCAGATAAAATAAATTCATTGCTTTACATTAATTGGAAGATAAGAAGGGTCCAAAAACCAATTAAGGTGTGAAAAGTAGATTTTTAAAAATTCTTAGACTGTGTAATCCAGGAGATCTGGCTATAAAGTCTCTATGTGACTTAATTATTAGTGTTCAATTGTTTACGGAAATTTAATCTTTCTCAACCTTGATTTCCTCACTTGTGTAATGGAGATCATTGTTCTGAATGCTCAATATGGTCTGAAAATGAAGAAATACACAATGTATGCAGAACCAGCAACATGGTTTCTTACAAGTTTTGAATGGTATATTTATTGAAAGATTAATTTATCACATGATCAATACTGGTTAATGTGACTTAAACATTGGGAGAAATAGGATTAAAAATTAACTCATTATCAATGAACATTTTTAAATATCATGATCTTCAAGAAAAAATATGCAAGTTCATGGGTATTACTAGTTTTGTTACTTATTTCCAAACCCCACAGCTCATCTCTGAAACCATTCTTAAAAAGTTATTTAAGCAGTGCAGAAATATGTTTTGCAAAAACTAACATGCAGGAACAAGGACAGAAGTATATACTACTTGATGAATTTAATTTGAAATTGAGTAGTTCAATTTGTTTACTCTTGGCAAAATATAGTTTCCTGTGGTTAAAAAGAAAAATGTAAAGTACATGCCGAATGTCAAATATCTTCTGCAGAACCACCTTTTGATGAGCTAACTAGAAAGGAATGAATGAGCATAAGGATTGAATTTCCTTTTGTTAAAAAATCTATATTTAAAAATTAAGGAGGAAATGCTCTTAGAGATCAAGTACTATATTTAGTCAAACACAAGAGGTTTGAAAAATAACATGGTATCTTTGATCCACTAACATGTGGCTTCATGTTCTCAGTCTAAATGAGTCAGCATTTTTACATAATCAAAGCAATGGCACTCTATAATATAATTGGTTAGCCTCCCTAATTTATTTAAAATTCTGTATTTTTTTAAATAAGGAAACGATGGTGCCTTTAAAGAAAACTGTAAAGTGTTTCATCTTTCCATTGGTTTCCAAGTGTAATCTTTCATCTAGCCTGGAAGAAGTATTTAGAAAGCTCCTCTCCTACCAGCTCCCACAAAGCCTGTTAAGTGACTGTCTTCCTTAAGTCATTGTCTTGTATGAGCCCTCTGCCTGAGATAATGACATGCAATTGATATAGCTGTATGTGAGTTTTATAAGCTTTGTGGGAATGGTATGATCAGTAGTCATGAATCAAATATATAACATGTTACCCCCTCACAAGTTGTTTTGCTAGGTATTGTCGATTTGGCTCTGAATCATTGAAACTCTATGTGCAACAGAAGAAAATATTATCCAGTTCTCCTGCATGAACCTCATCTTGTTTGTAACCATTGTTGGAGAAACTGTGACAATCTCCTAGAGAGTAGTCTTTGTAGACTTGTTGTTGTCTTTCTTCTCCTTCCACTTCCTCTTCTTCTCTCCTCCTCCTTTTTATAGCCCTGTGGTAGGTACATAATCTGGTGTCCTTTGAGGATTAAGAACGTAGGGGTGGAGTCTAGCCTGCCTATCAGAATATAGCCAGTGAGGCTCCTGTGTGGACATTGTTTCCTCATGAGGATTCTGGGAACTCCAGTATTCCTCCTTGGAGCAAAGAGATGCTTTCTTTGTCAGTTCACTCCCTGCGAGACATCCCGGTGGAGAAGATACATGGAGAGAGGCTGTTGGAGCCAGACTTCTGGAGCTGGAGAAACCATGTGGAGACCACTGAGATGCTTATAACTCCACTGGATCCACAAGATTTCCTTCCACTGGCCTGTGATCTTCCTGTATTTGATGTTATTGCATGCGTTTCTGAGTCTAAAGAGAACTTCATCGATTAGTATCAGAAATATGGCTAATATTGGATTTACGGACTTGATCTGGATTGGGCTGGGATATTTTCTCAATATTTAATTGCTCTCGTATACAAAATTCTTTCTTGTACACATATAAGTGTCTATTAATTTGTTTCTCTAGTCTACCTGGACTAACACAAGCTCTTTAATTGCAAACCGTGATTTTTTTTTCTTTTCCAGGAACTAGTCTCTCATACTAATATGTCCAACGTGCAGGAAGTAAAGTCTTTATATCTAAGGAGCAACTGAGGTACTCTGTGACAGATTGCTTGTTTTTTAGCACTCTATGGTACATTTTGTTTTCTTCACTAACACCATAAATCAGAAGGCTCAATTATTCATTTTTAAGCATTCAGCTTGCACATGCATATGAGGAAATTGCACATACAATGGCTAGTCCTAAATGTGAAATTTTCTGCTCTAACCATTTAATGATATCTTGTGCAGTAGATTTTTCCAATGCAATATTTCATTTGATTTCTTGGCTATTGCTTCCATGAGCATTGATTATGGATCTGAGTAAAATAAAATCATTGACAAATTCAAGATATTTTATTCTTCATGATGCTGTTTGTCAATTTAGAAAGATTACAACAAGAACAACAAAAAGAGTTATAATCCATAAAGATTCTGTGGTCTTTTGTCTTAGTCAATAAGTACTTCAAGTTCCCTCACTTTCAGCAAATAAGGTTGTCTCATTTTGGTAGTTATATAATTTTGTGTTAATGAAGCTTAAGGCCATATTAAATATGAATTGAATAGTTTAAATAAGGCTTGCACTTGACTATTTTAAGACTTGTGTTTAGGCTCTAGCTGTACTAGTATTATATTGATTTCTTCTATTTATTGTTATTGATATAAAGTGTGATAGAAATTAATTTTGGGAAGTATGAAAATAGAGAGTTTATAAACCCACTGCCTCCGCATTAAATTGGATCCTGAAATGGGACAAGACTGCAAAGAAGTCTCTGACAAGATAAGCCCCACCCAGTGGCTTAAATGCTCAGTACATTTGAATTTGAAAGGACTAGCTGAGAGACACATGGACTCACCACTGAGATGTTTCCAATGACACTGTAGCCAAAGACTTTCTACCCACTGGCCTGTGATCTTCTACATTTGGCATCATTGCATGTGTTTGTGAGTCTGAAGAGGACTTTAGAGAGTGGCATCCGACATATGATCTAATATCGGACTTAAGGACTTGATCTGGACTAGGCTGGGATGTTTTCCCAATATACAATTGTTCTCGTATATAAATTTCTTTTTTATACACATATGAGTGTCTCCATGAATTTGTTTCTCTAGTCTACCCAGAATAACACAAATAGTATTGTTAAGGATGTAACCCTGACCCACGATTTTTTATGACATGAAAACACAGAATTCCTTTGTTCCGTTCAAAGGACTGTCTCTTTGTCAATGTACAGGTTTTGAATGGTAAAAATGAATGGCTTTTAAATTCTGATTCTTTTCAATATTATCCACATTGGAATGACTTTTTATAGTCAGTAAAACACAAGTAAACACCTTTCTGGTATTTTCTCATTTCGGCCTAAATGCATCTGATATCAGCAATTACATTTCTCATTCTACATCCTTATCTGAATCCATCACAGATTTCCAGAAGTTTCTACCCATGTTGTGCTGCAACAATTTCCAATTATCATTAGATAAGTCACTTGCATGTAATATTCACGACATTGTCCAACAATTTCTACATTCTGTTAGGTCATCTTTCTTTGTAATGAGCAAAAATATGGATCTCTTCCAGTTAATTGTCCAGGTGGTTTTCTTCCAAATATCATGGGATAAATTAGTGAGTGTTTCCAGTGCTTCGTGAACTTGTTGGACTATTTTATTGGCTCTGGCTATTCCTGAGCCTTGTTTTACCTTAATGTCCGCAATGTGGCTGTGTGTAACATAGATTTCTTCCTTCAAGACATAGGTGGTTGATCCATTTCTAACTCTTGAAATAGTTGATAGTTGATCATTTATTTTTGGCCCAGTGATTCTGTGCAGCCCTTAGATCTTTAAAACTTCTGCCTCACTCAATATTTTCCTTATAAACTCCTTAAATAGTTCATATCAATAATTGAATATTTCCTTCAGTTCTTTCAGTTTGACATATTTTAAGTATGTTATATTGTCTTTGTTTTTCTAACTCTAGATAACTACCCATTTCATTATGTCTTTACTTTGTCTGATTGAGCTGCTTTGAGAAATTTCTCTTCTGTTCTTTCACTTTTATTGTTGCAATTCTTCTGTTTGCTTTAGCTTGTCTATGTTTAAGAGGAAGTTTTGAAGCCTCTCTGACATCGATTTGCTATTATATATCTTCCTCGCATTTTTAATATATTTTTTCTCTCTTCATATTTGAGGTTCTCAATGTCATCCAACAACTCTATGGTCTGACATTAGTGTTCAATGACTTCTTTATCTTCCTTGGTACAGTATCTGTGGTAGTTACATAATCTGTTGTCAATTTGAGACTTAAGAGTGAAGGGGTAGAGTTTAGTCTGTCAAGCAGGTCACAGCTTGATAACCTTTTTTGGAGGAGCTAAGGAGATAAATAGCTCCCTGGAGGTGGGACACAAGCTCTTTCCCCGTGAGACAAATTCTGTGGACAAGACACATGGAGCTACACTAGAGCCCTGGAGCTGAAGGAGCCACATGGAGACCCCTGCAAGGGCTAGGATGTCTCCACTGGATCCACTGGCTTTCCACACACAGGCCTGTGATCCTCCTGCATTCAGCATCATTGCATATGTTGCATGAGTCCAAAGAGGAATTTATAGATTATAATCGGACATACGGGCTAATAATGGACATTTGTGCTAATAGAAGATCATGTACTGGATCTAAACTGAGCTGGGATGTTTTCTCAGTATTTAATTGCTCTGGTATATAAAGCTCTTTATTTTTTTTTAAGTTTTTTGGAAAAAATTAATGGTATTTATTTATTTATTTATTTTTAACATTTTATTAGGGGCTCATTCAACTTTTATTACAATCCATACATATACATACTTCAATTGTATAAAGCACATCTGAACATGCTTACCCTAATCATTTTTAAGGCATTTGCTCTCCACTTAAGCCCTTTGCATCAGGTCCTCTTTTTCTCTCCTTCTTCCCCGCTCCCCCCTCCCTAATGAGCCCTTCATAATTTATAAATTATTATTTTGTCATAGCTTGCCCTATCCGGCATCTCCCTTCACCCCCTTTTCTGTTGTCCATACCCCAGGGAGGAGGTCACATGTAGATCCTTGTAATCAGTTCCCCCTTTCCAACCCACTGACACTCTACTCTCCCAGTATCGCCCCTCACAACCCTGGTCCTGAAGGTATCATCCAACCTGGATTCCCTGTGCCTCCAGCTCCTATATGCACCAGTGTACAAACTCTGCTCTATCCAGACTTGCAAGGTAGAATTCGGATCATGGTAGTTGGGGGGTGGGGGTGGGGGGAGGAAGCATTTAGGAACTGGAGAAAAGCTGTAATCTTCATCAGTGCTACATCGAACGCTGACTGACTCATCTCCTTCCCTAGACCCCTCTGTGAGGGGATCTCCAGTGGCCAACAAATGGGCTTTGGGTCTCCACTCTGCATTTCCCCCTTCATTTACTATGGTAAGACTTTTTTTTTTGATGATGATGCCTTATACCTGGATCCCTTTAGGTGAACAAGCGGCCATCTAGCTCAGAAGCAACAAAGCCCACATGGAAGAAGCACACCAGCCTGTGCGATCACGAGGTGGCAAAGCTCTTTCTTATACACCTATAAGTGCCTATGAATTGGTTTCTCTAGTTTACCCAGGCTAACACAGTATCTGATTCAGATGTAATATATTCAAGGTTGTATTTTGACTCTAGTGGATTACTTTTCACATTCTTAACCTTCCACCTCACCTTGCGTATGAGCAATTGATAGACAATTCTACAGTCAATCCCAATCCTGTTTGGCTAATGATATTGAGATTCTGTATCAACTCTTGACAAAATGTGTAGTCAATTTGATTCCTGTACATTTTATCAGTTTAGGGCCAGTTGTATAGTCACCACTTATGTTGTTTATAAAATGTACTAGCAGCAAAGGGGTCCTTGGGCTTACAAAAGTTTATCATGCACTCTCTAACTTTGCTTCTATCACAGAGATCATATTTTTAAATACGAATCCTTCCTTTTAGGTTGCAGTCCTACATTCAAATTATTCATAGGTATCAGGAAATAGTAATTGCATTGTTTGATAATTTTCAGAGTTAAAATGTAGGTAGAATTCATCAGTTCCTTAGTTTTAGTGCTTGGCTCATAAATTTGCATAAAAATTCTATTAATTTGTTTCCTTTTTAAGTGTATCAAAGTTATCCAATCATATACAGCAATGTTCTTCAAGTTAGATCTTGCAGTGAATAAAAAGTTATTGGCATATAGTTCACATATCATATCATTTAATTCTTCAATCACTTTAGAAACAGTTGTAAAATCATAATGACAATCAATTTTAGAACATTTTCTTCTTTCTTGTACTCATTTTTATCATTTACCCATTTGCTCTCAACCTCCTCTTCTATATCTCCCGAGAAATCATCAGTGCCGTCACTGTCTCTACAGCTTTACTTATCCCGGATTACTGCAGATGCAATTGGGTTAAAAACTAACACTTTATCATATGATCTCCCCTTCGGATCCATTTTAAATTGGCTTTAGTTTTTAATATTTTTCGACCTTCTCTTTGATTGAGATTTTTCTGCATTCTGTTTTGTTATTGTTATCTTGGAATGTCTTTCTGAATATGAAATCAATTATAGGAAATTATTTTGTTTTATGGCAAATGCATTGCCATCCCTCTTAAATTTGTCATCCCTGGTAGGGAAATTCATATGATTATCTGACTCAAAATTGCTAATATCAGTCCATTTTAGCTTACTGGTGTCAAGGATGTTGGTCTTCATGCATCCCATTTCATTTCTGAGGACCGCTAGTATTCCCAGCTTCTTTCTTTGCACACTCTACATTCTGATTACTAATGGGCATATGCAGCTGTTTCTTCCCCTTTTCATTTCCCATTATCAAATGAAAGTCCTGCAGCTTTCCTGGCACTGGGTCACTCAGGCTGACCCTCTGTTTAGGAGATAATTTTCTCTAGCAGCAGTGGGACTCCTCTTCTCGCATCACGTCATGCCACACAATTTCTGCTGCCAAACATAGGGTTTTCCGTGGTGTGTTCTTCAGACATGTACAGCCTCTTCTTCCTCTTCAGTTCTTGGTAGGGCTGCTGGTGGAGTAGTTACATGTTGGACTATGTCCTCATGCTTGGCAGTTGGAAAGCACCAACAACAGCACCTCAGAAGGAAGACTGGAATTTCTTCTCCTATAAATATTTACAGTCTTGGAAACCTAGAGGGATTGCTGAGAGTCAGCCTTGATCTTATGGCAGTGAGTCAGGGAGTGAGTGACTGTTCACCATAACCTGCTTTGCATGGGTGACCCAGTTGCTACTTCACATACTACTGACATGGTAATTCCCAGCATCACAGTAACACGTAAGACACCACAGCAGAATATTCTAACAGATTCGTGGTGCTTCTAATCAATAGTTCATGTTAAGAATCAATTAATTGATTTGATAATATCCTTTATAGACTTTCCTTCCACCTCACTCAAGAGACTAATCTGTGATCATGAACTACAATTAGTTGTTGGGTACCTTTGATCACCTTTTATATTTTATGTTTAAACTATTTCATAATACTACATTTACTTTATAAATACTGCTTAAACATTTCTAATCTAGGCTCTTAGAAATTTCAAGAGAATCATGGAATTTCATTTACAAGTGCTAAATATATTTAAAATAATGAAAAGTTCAAAAACCCGGTCTTTGAAGTTATAAACAGATTATAATGTGTATGAGAAACCATCAAAATATTTACTGTAGATTTTTCCCAAACTTCATTATTTTTATAGGCCACAAGGTAAAACTAATAGTTATAAAGTTAGCATAACAGAAGTCAAATTCGTGGTTATTTTCGTGGCTTATTTTTCAGGTGGTGACCATATGTTTGGCTTTGTTATATAGATTTTTTTGATTTACCTCTTTGGCATATCAATCATTTTAAATGGGAAACTTACCCTTAGTACAGGCACTGTGTCCATTGAGTAATCAGAATATCTCATACAAAAAGGAAAGATGCCATATGAAGATGAAAATTCTAATTTATCTAAATAAAGACTAAATGTAGAATTAACTCAGAATACATTTTTAAATTGACAACCCCAATATACACATGTGAGAAATTAAAAAAGTTCTTGTTAAAAGTAAATGATCTTACAAATCTATTTATCCATGAACTTTTTGAAGTTCTCTTATATATCTGAACAAATTTTTAATGATAATTTTAAACAAGTGTAAAGATGATGCCACTTTGCTTATAAATACTATGTTTTTACTTTCTAAGAATAAGAACATCCATGAAATAATGATCAAAATCAGACTAATGGTCAAAATCAAAAAATAATGATCAAAATCAGAAAATTAGCCACTAACATAATGATGCTTTCTAATTAATAATCAATAGTAAAATAAAATTAATTGTAATAATAATTTACATTAATGACATTTTCCCCTTCAGTCATGAGACCAATTTCTTTTTACAATTTTACTGTCATAACTTTTTGATTTTTAATCTCTTATGTTTTCTTAGTATCTCATAATTTTACATGAATTTAATATTTTGGATGATTATAGCCTGGATTTTCTTTTCCTTAAACTACTTTATAAATTATATTTTAAGTTTTATTGGTGTATAATTCACATATCCTACCATTCAATAATTCAATACTATTAAGAAGAGTTGACTAATCATCACATGCATTAATATTAGAACATTCATTTCATTCTTATACTTCTAGTTATCAGCTCTTCATTTACCCCCAATATCCTCTGCCATGTCCCAAGCGAATATTAACCCAGTTACTGCCACAGAAAAACATTAAAAAGAAAAGAAAAGAAAAAACTAACAAAAATAACACAGTAAAAAAGATAAAAAGCTCAATAGAAAGGAAAACAGAAATTTATTTATTTATTTATTTTTCTTGACTGTCCCCACGCTTTCGGCACAGAGTCATCCACATGAAGAACAACCCTGTTTCCTAAGCTGGAGTTTACTCTCAGCTCACCACTGGATTGCAGAAATTTATTTTTAAAAAGAAAACAAATTTTAAATGGATCAAAAGGAGATCAAATGATAAGGTATTAAATGTTAACCTAACTTCATTTACATTAATCCACTTTCCAATGTATTCTGAATAATAGCAGGGGTATTCACGCCCCTGTTCTATGGTCAGAAAAGGCTCAGTAGAGGCTTAATACATGTGTATCTCCCTATATTTCCCCTTCACTTTTTTAATGAAATGGCTTCAAAATGGGTCAAAGGGAGATCAAATGATATTATATTTTAAACTGCCTTAATCAACTTTAATATGTTCTCTTTCTGATAACAAGACTATTCACATCCCTCAACAATATTCAGAAGGGATTCACCTGAGACTTAATCCATTTGTTGATCCTGTATATAAATTTTGGGTTTCCACTAGGCTTCCTAATTTAACGCTGATACTATTCCATCTTTTGTATTTGAATCTTATTAGGTATAATCCTTGGTCACACAGGTTTTGGTGCTTCTTCCATGTGGTCTCAGTTGATTCTTCAGTTACATACCTACGCATTTGAAGACACGTCTTTAAGACCACAGATGCTATTGCTTCTGTAAACTTGGCACCAACTGGTTTCTTCAACACACTTTGAAATAGTACCCATATAGTCACAGATATCTTCATGAGTATTAGCATCAATGAGGGCCATGGCATAAGACCTAATTGTTCTTAGACAGGCACTAGAATTAAATGCAAGCCCAAAGTCTATTCATATATCTATGGTTTGTATATATCTCTGGTCACTTTGCTCATTTTGTTAGGTGCCCTGGAATCCATCGTACCTGTAACCATTCGATGCACAGCAAAACTAACTGCCCAGTCCTGGGTCAGTCCTACAATTTTTCCTAAACCAGAGCCCACTGTGATCGTCATCGTGGGACAGTTAATCCATCTCCTTGAGGGCCTTCCTCTTTTTCTCTGCCCCTCCACTTTACAAAGCATGATGTCCTTCTACAGGAACTGGTCTCTTGACCACATGTCCAAATGTGAAGACTTGTCATTCTTGCCTCTAAGAAGCACTCTGACCGTACTTCTTCAAGACATCAGTTTGCCCTTTTAGCAGTCCATGGTACTTTCTTCTCCAGCGTCCCAATTTAAATACAAAGATTCTATTTTGGTCTTCCTTATTCAGTGTCCAACTTTCACATCCATATGATGCAATGGAAAACAGCATCTCTTGGGCCAGGCACATTTTAGTACTCAAACTAACATCCTTGTTTTTCAACACTGTGAACAGGTCGTGTGTAAGATAGTTACCCACTGTAACTCATCGTTTGATCTCTTGACTACTGCCTCCATGATCATTGATTGTAGATCAAAGCAATGCGACGTCACCCTTTTCTCCATTTATTGTAGTGTTATATATTGGTACAGGTGTGAGGATTTTGGTATTCTTTCCATTGAATCATTATCTATATTGGAGGCTGCAAACTTTGATATTCATCAGCAAGTGCTTCAAGTCCTCACTCTTAGCAGGCAATCTTATGGTCATCTGTACATTGCAGTTTATTAATGTCTTCCTCCAATCATGGTGCCACATTCTTCTTCATATAATCCAGCTTCTCTTATTATTTGCTCAGCATACAGATTGAACAAGTATGATGAGAGGACATAACCCAGTTGCGCACCTTTCCTCATTTAAGCCAAGCACTATCCCCTTGTTCTGTTCACGTAACTGCTTCTTGATTCATTTACCACTTCCTCATGAGCATAGTCAAGTGTTGTGCGTTTCCCATTCTACTCAACGTCACTCATATGTTGTTATGATCATACAGCTGGATGCATTATCATTATCAATAATACACTAGTAATTATCTTTCTGGTATTCTCTGCTTTGAGCCGAGAGCCATCTAAGCACACAGTTATATTCCTTGTTTTACCTCCTCTTCTGAAACTTGCCTGCACTTCTGGCAGCTCCTCGTCAATGTTCTGCTGCAACTGTTGGGGGATGATCTTCAGCACAATTTTATTTGCATGTGATATCACTGATATTATTCTACACTTTGAGCATTCTATTGGGTCACCTTTCTTTTGGGTGTGCACTAATGTGGATCTCTTCCTTGAGTTGGCCAAGTAGCTGTTGTCCCAATTTCCTGGAATAGACAGGTAAGTGCTTCCATTGCTTTAAAAGTTTGTTGAATTATTTTAATTTATATTTTATGTTGGGAAGCATCATGCTCCTGCAGCATTACTGCCCCTACTATTGAGTTAGCTCTAACTCATTATGACTCCACAGGACATAGTTCAATGTCACTGTGAGTATCTTATTCTATGAATCTTTGCAGGCAGAGAAAGCCTCATCTTTCTCTCTAGGTATTGGTTGGTGGTTTTGAATTTCTGACAATAGGTGACTACTATATATTGATACTGTTATTAGTTTAGGCAATGGTCTGGAATTTAAAACACTTATGAAGTAAGGAAATTATATGAGTATGAACCAGCTAAGGGGCATAACACTTCAATTGTTGAGTTGTAGGGATTCAACCTTTATGTGACTAAACACTCTTTACACAAACAATAAGCATTGGTAATATGGTAAACCTTTCAATAACATTCATTCACAATGTCAGAGCCATGGCCACCCAATTAGTCCATGTCTGGAAGCAGGACATGAAAATAGCAAGTATATGGTAATTCCTAAATACCGTTTATTGGGCACCTGCAAGGAAAGAGATTCAAAGTTGAACTCGTGGTCTACCAATTCTATGACCTTGGACTAAAGTCATCTACTTTTAATACTACAGAATTTCAGCCTTAAACACAAGGACTGCAGTTGAGTTGGAGTGTAAAGTCCAGTTCCTTTCATGGGGTTTCTAGAACAAGTTCTCCTAGACTAGCATGAAGGTTGTTGTGGGCCTCAAAAGAGCAGTCTGAAGTCCCATTAGTCTATACCACATGGCTTGGGTCACCAAGAGTGCATAGAAACTAGGTCAAAAGTGTCCAATGAGGAACTTAGTAGCGGGCATATTCTCCCTTGGGGTTCTATATAAGAATTGTTAAATGTTTTTATTTTTCAGATAGGAAGTGTCTCCTTCCTATTTTCTTACCAGTAGAAATGTAAATGCTTTCCCCTCTGCCTATCTTGACTTGAATTTCCAGTAAGGCTTCCTTATAAGTTTGGTAGGTGTGTCTCTTGAATTGGGGTGGTTTTTTGGTTTGCTTGGTTCTTTTTAATTCTTGAAATGCTCCTCAGTTTAAGTTTGTCTCATGTTTCCTCACGATAAGAATCAGATTATGTGTAATGATGAGAATGTAATAGAGTTTTATTGTGTCCTTTTTACTAAAGCATGATAAATATTGAGTTGTTTCCATGTATAGTAACACCAGAGAAAATATTAAATTGTCCCATAGGATTTCCAGGGCTTTAATCTTCACAGAAGCAGACTGCCAAATATTTCCCCCACAGATTAGATGATAGATTTGAATCACTGAATCTTTTGTTCTTAGCAAAGTACTTAAAGTTTGCAAACTAGAGCTTCTTATAGATTTTATATGGGAAAGGCAAATGTTTTTCCAATTATTGGTGACACAGACCTTGATATTTTAATTAAGATTAGATTTAAAGGTTTGCTTGCTCCCACTGTAAAATTACTTTTCCCTTTGTAATTAACAAGTGCATTATGAGGGGTAATACGGTGAGGCTGTTTACGCACTTTGTTTCTCATCAAGCATGTAGCATTCGCTCTAGCATCCCTCTTACCTTGCCTATGACTTTTATATTTATTTCAGTTGACAACGAAATAATTGCCATTTATTTTACATTTATAGATTGTTATTCTTCTCATGGGAAGAACCTGCCCTTTCCATTTTTTTTCCTTTTCTGTTTGAAAATCCACATTTATACAGAGTTTTTGTAAATGTAGAATTCTCAAAAGAACTTTTACTTGACTAAAGAGAGGACAGGCCTAGCAATATGAATATACCGCCATCCTTTATTATGTAAAAAAAATAAGGAACAAAAAGTTCAAAATGTGGAAGATGGATTAAAAAACATCTCATATAAATAAACCTCTGGAAGGAAGTCATAAAGAGGCTGCAAAAGAAGAAAAGGATATTTGGAGATTGTATAAATGAGAAGTTTCCAGAAGTGGCATAATTCATTTGATGAAAGAAAGGATTCTTAATGTTTTGGTAGCACAATAAATCCAAATCCAAATATATTTAAAACAAAGCACACCTGTCATATCTTAGTGAAAGTACACAGTACAAAAGACAATAGTTTAAGAATATAATTTCTAAAAAGGTATGATAATTGAACTGACAGAAGACTTCTTCAACACAGTGATAAAAGCCAGAAGACAACACAATAATGTCTTCAGTGTGCTGACAAAAATCTCTATTTCTGAAATGATTAATTTTTTATCACATTTAGAAAAATAACCTACTATTACCAATCTCTTATATAGAGAACATAAGAAATAATCATAAATGTAATAATAGGAGTAAATTAAAGGGGGACAGTTGAAATATTTGTGCATAGAAAATCTAAAAGTTTCTAAATATTAAAAATAATAAGAAAATTCGGAAAGCCTTTGGAGGCAAGAAAAATATTTAAAAAGCAGAGTTATGCTTTTACCTTTCAATAAAGATAAAATTTAAGTTAAATAAAACATTAGATTATATCTAAAATATCAAATGCATAAGAAAAATTAATGGAATCTGTGTAAGATATGCACTCTGAAAAATACAGAAAGGTATTGTGAGAAATTCAAGTAGGCCTGAATAATTGGGGAGACATATAATTAATATTTGGGGAGATTAAGTATTGATATTATATAAATTCTTTCAAAATAAATCTGTAGATTCAAAGCAATTTGGATGAAAATTAATCTGCAGGAAGTAGATGGTATTAAAAGTTGTGTGTGTTTCTGAAGTGCAATGCTTAGACTAAAAACACTTGAGACAATCCAAAATATATACTTCAAGATGAATAAACCCTCCACATGCAGAGAAAGCCTTAATGAGACTGGTAGGTATTGCCAAGGTAGAAGAGCGAGAATGGAGAAATAATATGTAAACATGACTACTATTGCAAAAACACAATAAAATAATTCACAAAACTTTTGAAAATCTCAATAATATTTAGTGCTGGTTGTCTCTTCTTGTACATATACTGTGGAGATACTGTCAGGTGCTGGGAAATCCTGCTTCTTAAGTGGTAAGAGTATTAAAAATAGAGTTGGGAAAAGAATGAGTCTGGCTTGAGAGTCTCCTCAAAGACAGCTTGACTCCTCAGCCTGATGTTGTAAAATATAGTGAAATATCATGTAAAAATGATGACCCAACAATCATATAAAGTCTATTGAATACGACTAAGCTGGGTGTTCAAAAGAACATCACCCATACAATGAGTATAAATTTGAAGTCATCACCTTCAAATAGTAGTACAATTTTCAAGATGAAGGACACCTCCTTGTTTCTGCAAATGCCACGTGAGGTGCCTACACCCTGGAACAAACTATTTGCAAAACCATATAGTTCAGTGCGAAGAGAAGCTGAGAACACAAAGACAATGACACACCCCAGACCAACACCAAGCAACATGAGTGCCGTACGTGAATGGCCGGTTGCATTCAGGTGCTCTTGAGTAGGTCGTAGGGCCTCCTCGCCATTGTTCCCGTGTTTGAGCCCATTGGTGCAGCATTCGTTCGAGCCTCCTTTTGTCTCTTTTTGCTGAGTTTTTAATCATATGAAAATGATTTTTAAACAGCATATGAATATGGACAGATATATTAATGCTGATTACCACATGGACTCATAATAACCACTCTGAAAACAGCACAGGGATGAACATTATTTTTTGTTAGACATAGAGTTTCTAGGAAATGGAACTGAGGGACTGAATCTAACAACAAAAGCCCCAAACAATGGAAAGCTCCAAAAACACGTATCTCTCATATCCCTGTCCCATACCAATTCCCTACAGTTATGTTGTTGTCCACTCATACCAATCTATTACACAGTAGAATCTAATATACACAGCCTTGCCCTGCGCCATGCTCACAGGGTTTCTGTGCTTGAATCCATTGTTGCAGAGATGAGGTCGATTCATCTCTTTGAGGGTTTCCTCTTTTCTGCTGCCCCTCTGCTCTACTCAACATGGTCTCCTTCTTCAGGGGTTCGTCTCTCTTGACTGCATTTCTGAAGGAAGTAAGACTAAGTCTCACCATCCTTGTCTCTAAGGAACACTCTGACTATACTACTTACAAGACATACCAGTTTGTCTTTTTACCAGTCCATGGTAATTTCAATATTCTGCTCCAGCTACCCAATTCAAATGCATTGATTTTTCTTCCGTCTTCCTTTTTATGCCCAAGATTCACATACATATGAGGCAGTGGAAAATACCAGGGAGTCTCAAGTAAGGCTCATTTGAGTCCTCAAAGTAATGTCCATGATTTTCAAAACTTTAAAGGGGTCTTGTTCAACAGGTTTTCCTAATGCAACGTGTGTTTTCATTGCTTGATTGCTGCTTCCATGGCCATTGACTATGGATCTGAGCATCAGTCTTTTCTCCGTTTATTACTCCTTTCCCTATCTCCCACCCTTCACTATCCGTACCAGTCTCAGAAAGCTCTCTCTGGGTGTAGGATGAAATGGAACTGAGTCTATATTTTGTGAAGTATATATTTTTCGAGGGCCATGGGTTATGTTTCTGTAAACACTATAAATTTTGATTCTCATTGAGGAAAGGCTCAACTTTAGGATGCCAAATCCTTTTGTTTGATGTAGGAAATTATTTATTTGAAAGAGTGAAAATGTTGATGATATGCTTTTTTAAAAGTCTACTGCCCATAATTTAAGAGCATTGCCTGAGTCTCCTTCAGGGAATGACTTTTAGCCCCAGCCTTTAGCAGCACTTCAATTGCGGGCTGTTCCCTCACCCTACGTACAGTTCTGAGCCATCTTCGTGTTCAGCTTCCTAGGGATTGACCAGGACAAGGTTTTATGCCCACTATCATTGCCATGCCAGTTTCCTTCTCTCCCTTCCTTCTACAGATGCTTACCCCTAATAAATTTCTTACAGGCTCAATTCTGCCTCAACTCCTGTTTCCAGAGAAGCAATCTATTGACAACTATTTTGAAACACAAAGCCCCTAGGATAAGTTTGCCTTTCTTTTATCTGTGAAAATAAATCTCATTATATGAATCTATATTAAGATTCATCCAGACAGGAAACATCCAGCAAGAGGCATCCAGGTAATTTTTTAACATATAAATGCTTTGGGTGACATATCAGACATAAAACTGTCCCACTTACTATCTTATTTAACTTCCTTCTGTCCGGTGCAAACGAAGATCGGAAAGATGACTTTGCTTCCATTGATGTTTGTGACAGTTAATGACCTTCAGGAAAGTATGAGGGTCAAACTGCAACATGTAAATGTTTACACCCATTTTTCTCATAAGCTTTGCAAATCCAAACCCATTATCTAAGGTCAGTTTTGGTGAAATTCACTTAGCCATGTGCCTAATTGCACGTTAATAATTTAAAACGAACACAGGAGCAAAAGCTCAAGATCTACGACATTTCTATTCTCCGGCCAAGGCATAGCTCCCCTGAGAAATATGAGTATGCTTTAGGATTCTGTCTCATTTGCATCTTATAAGTGCTAGGGCCTTCGGCTCATTTCTGCTTTCTCTGCATCTAAGTCCAATGGTTGGGTAGCACAGGGCTGAGCCACTAACTAGGAGAGCCTGTCCAAGTACTGACACCACAGGCATCTAAAACTGTCAGAGAATGAAGATTTGTGCAGAACTAATTATCCTAATACCTGAAGGTGTATATATATATATTTTCAAGTATAAGAATCTTGTACAACTGTCTCCGATTAAAAAGATTTTACCCAAGCCTACCTATTTCTTTTGTCTCAACTTTAGCGCATTGCTCATGGTTTTCTGTAGAGACAATATTTGGAGGCATAATACGGTGTCGGATATGGAAAGTTTGCCCCAACATAAACGTTCCCTAGACTGTGGTTCTACTTCACTAGTCTGTGGGCTGACACTACTTAACACACTCACTTCTCTGGTGACACCATCTCCACTGCTTCATGAAATGAAATTTGGTTTTCTTATTTAGATTTGGGAAATCAGTACAACAAACTGGAAAGAGACGTGTCCAAAATGTATGCTTATAATGAAATATCATTTGACCTTCTGTTCAATGAAGTTGGAATTCAATGTATATTTTAGACTGCTTTCCCTGCTTCACTCAGATCAGGGCATTTCTGATTTATGGTCAGCTCTATAAACGATATTTGTAGAACTGTGGCCATACATAGGCCATCAAAGACAGTCCCTTGGTCAATGCCATTGTTGTGTCTAGTTTCCATCCTGTCAGTTCTAACTTCTAGCAACCCTTTGTACAACAGTATGACATGTCATCCTGGCCTCTTATGTTTGAGCCCATTGCTGCAGTCTCCATAGCAATAGATCTCATTGTGGCCTTTCCTTTTTGCTGACACGCTGCTTGAAGTATGCTGTACTTTCCCAGGGGTTCCTGCCTCCTGATGACATATCTAGAGTATGAAACAAATTTTCATCCTCGTGGCTTCCAAAAAACATTCTGGCTGTGTTTCTTTCAAGATAGATTTGTCATTCTTCTTGCAGTGCATGGTATATTCAATATTCTTTGCTATCCCAACAATTACATCCAGTTAGTCTTCCTCAATCTTCCTGGATGTTTTGTGCTTTTATATCTGCATCTGATGAAACTGCAGATATCATGTTTTGGGAAGGTCCCTCCTAACTGTTCAAGTTGAGATTGTCTTTCCTTGTCTTTTTTTTAAAGACCATAAGAGATCTTTTGCAAAAGAATGCCTGAACTGCTAATTCCATGGTGGCTGATTGTGGATATAAATAAATAGATGACAATTTCAATCTTTTCTCCATTTATGATGAGGTACTCTACTGATGCCATTGTGGATGGTTTTTGTTTGTGCACTTTTTACCCTTACATGGACATGAAATCTGACAGAGAATGATGGACTTTCTACGGTCTCAGAAACTCACAGTGGGGATTCTACCCTCTCAGATAGGGCCACTGTGAGTCTGCCTTCACTAGATGGCAATGAGGTTTTTGTTTGTTTGATCGGTTGATTTCACATTGACATGAAATCCACACTGAAAATCTTTTCAGCTCATGTATTTCATGATTTCTTACTTTCATTTTACATTCAAAAGCAAGTTATCAACATCTCTTTGGATACCCATTTTTCACTTAAAACTCTTTTATGGATGTTTAATGATATTTAGTTTTCTTTATGTTTCTACTCATTGTCCTCAGGCATAAGTACACATATTTCAAGTCTTCTTAGTTTTCAACAACAACTTTGTGTCGTCTGCACATCACAGGTTGTTATTTAATTTTCTTCCAATACAATTTTCCTCCTGGTGTAGTTCAGCTTCCAGAATATTTACTCAGACTTTGGATTGACTGAATGTAGTGAAATGATATGCTTCTGACACAAACTCTGGCTAAAAATAAACTGCTCGGAATCCCCCCTTTCTCTTCCAACAACTAGCTTTTGGTGTACATGCTGATTCCACAAGAACAGACTAATCATTCACAATTTTATCCATAATGTTCTATGATAGACATAGTGGGGACCGTCATGCAGTCAGTGAAACACAAATAAAATCTCTCTTGTATTCTCTGCTTTCCGCCATCTGACATAAGCAGGGCTACCCCGATTTTCATGTCCTGTTTTTAATTCCCCTTCTATTTCTGATAGTTTCCTGTCAATAGCTTACTGCTGCAAACTTCTTTACATTTCCTTCAGCATGATTTTATCTGCATGTGACTTTTTATGTTGTACAATAATCTCGACGTTCCATTGAATCATCTATCATTGGATTGGCAAATATGGACTCGTTAACCAAGTATCTGTCTTGCAAATTTCCTCATACTGATAAATGGGAGTTTCCAGTATTGCTTTCATTTGATGACATACCTCAATAAGTATTCTATCAATTCCTGGAGCTTGGTGCATCATCAATGCCTTCATTAGAACCTTGATGTTATCCTTCAGTATTCTGGGTTCTTAATTATAAACTAACACACGCAGTAAGTCCATAGCTTTGTTCTGACTGGCGACATAATTTTTTCATTATCTTCTTCCATGCATGTGATCCACTTAAGTCTTGTCTTTCATTATATGGTCACCATTTATTGTGTTAAAATGAATTTCCTTCGAATAAGTCATTGATCTTGCAAATTTCTACCATTTAATCTCCAGAATTATTGCTGTCACCAAGATACTTTCCAAAATGGAAAATAGTTGTTTCCTAGGTCTCACATTATAATTACCAATGGTGATCAGTTTAGCTTATTGCAGATTTAATCAATTTCAGACTGCAGAAGCAGGTAAACATCCTTAATTACTTTGTCTTTGGCATTAGTGGTTGACTCATATCTTTGAAAAAAATAATTGTATTAGGTTAGCCTTCCTTAAAGGCAAATATACGTGATCACATCTGATATAATTGTACTTCAGCAAGAACTTTGAATCTTCTTCAAAAGCTAGACCACAATAGTATCTCTTTTCTGTGTTTTTTATTCCTGGCATAGCAAATCATATGATTGTCCAATTGAAGTTGGCCAATACCAGTTATGAAAACACTAAGGGAGACCATATCTGGCCTCCGCTGGCTTTCCTATTGTCACTAGGCCAAGGTCAGATATGCCTCCACCCTCATCTCTTTTTGCATATTGTGACACTAACCATTTTTTTCAATGGCACTCTACTCTAATGTGAGATGCAACAATCCACAGTATTCATAATTGAGTTGATCCGGGAAGTTAATAGGTCATCATAAGCCAGGATCAGAAAACATTAAGGATACAGCCAATGGTCTATGGCATCACTGTCCTCAACCAACAGCCAGGTCTATCTGCAGTCTGTACACTCCTAGCCACACTGTCCCCTCATGCCCTCAGCCAGTGAAGGAAGACAGGCTGCTGTTTTGCCTCATAGGTGCATAGTCTCCGTGCTGTTCTGGTTCTGTCAGATGGTGTTCTTATCTCAACCTCCAGTGTCTTTGGTTTGGACCTCTGACATTGGAAACAGAGATCTCACCATACTGATCTCTACTGACAAGACTCGACTTACAATGGTTCTAGGATTTCTCTCTTCCTTTGAGGCACCTTATCCTTCTCCACTGTAGAGTGTAACCAAACTTGACCACCCCCTATCCTCTTTGCATCAGCCACCCAATCATTTGCAAGGGATTGCAGAGATATGGATAGAAGAGCCATATTAGGGAATATCATGACACCGCACCAGGCCATTGCAGTACACTACTGCTATGAATGGTGATCTTCAAGCATTTCATTTGTTTGTTTGTTTTTAATTTTTCTTGTTTCATATTTTCGACATTCCACTTTTTGTTATTTGACTTTTATGATTATTTCTTTTCATTTTGATTTGTGCGACCTCAGTAAATGATGGTCCTGTATACCTCACTCCTTCCAGTCCATGACTGTTGGTTATGCTTGTAGGAAATAATTCATTGCTGTCATATTTTGAGTGTCTCCATCCTACGGGAATCATTTTGTGGCACAATATGACAGTGTTTCACTGCTATCCATAAAGTTTTCAGGGACTTTCCCCCCTCTAGAATTAGAACACCAGGTTGTTGTTTTTTTCCCCCCTGAATGTTTTAGTTTGCTAGCTCCATTGAATTCAGTCAATACAGAGGCCCTTCCTGGCATTTGACATAGCATTTTATAGCTCCCAGCACCATAGAAGCACACAAGTCCCCACAGTAAGATAAACTGACCAAGTTTCTGCTAAGTGCAAAATCATAAAGTACAGTAAATTTCCTTGGGACCAGATTTTTCCACTTTAGAAAGGTTTCAGCAATGGGTGTTGAAATTTGGAAGCAAAGCAAAATCATAAAAAACAAACACAGTAAAGCACTAGTGTGAGAACAATACATGTTTAAAGGTCGATGAATAAGTGATATGAACGAAACCAAACACACTGGCATAGAATGGACTCCAGCTCATCACTACACCATCTATCTGTGGTTTGCAAGACTGTCAGTCTTCACAGGAGCAGACAGTCTCATCTTTCTCTTGGTG
Organism: Tenrec ecaudatus; assembly: GCF_050624435.1. Taxonomy (NCBI): domain Eukaryota; kingdom Metazoa; phylum Chordata; class Mammalia; order Afrosoricida; family Tenrecidae; genus Tenrec; species Tenrec ecaudatus. The sequence goes on from NC_134532.1 coordinate 204,621,059, forward strand.
TGGCTAGTGAGTTTGAACTGGTAACCTTCCAGTTATCAGTGCAATGCCTACCCCCCAAGTTCTACCAGGATTCCTTAATATGTTACCATAGATATTTTAAATTTATCACATTCGGGCAACTGAATTACCAATCTGTATCCTGCCTCAAAATTCCCTCTTAATTTTAATGTAATTAAATTTAATGTAAACCTTACAACCATTCAATTGGTGTTCTGCTGTCATTAAAACTACCTTTACATACTTACAACGACATTATATTTATTATATACCCTTCTGATGCCTAATGTTTTTACCCTAATTCTTACTGCAGTAATTTCAATGTTACAATGAATTTACACATGTTCATATGAGCATGCACTGGCATGCTTCTAAACCTAATTTACTATATACCTATTTTACTTTGTAACTAATAGAGAGCCATAATTCTTCACTTGTCCTAGATATTCTCAATCCTTTCCCACACTCTCTCTCTTCATACACTTGAACTTATTCATGAATGAGTGGAGTGGGACATCTCTAAACTAGCTCAGACATGTTGTCTCCCTTTATTATTGCTTAAGGAAATATGTACTAACATTACAAGGAAATGTGCATAAAATATTGTTTAGGCAAATTGACTTCTCCAGGCATCTTTCCTATAGAGTTCCAGAAATCACAATGTGAATTATTGGCTATATTTTTTGTCCTATGGAAAATAATTTAGAAAAAAATAGTACAAGGCTGTTCTCTGGAAGGTGAAATTTATAGATGACAAAAATGCCCGACTTTTCCAAAGTGCTATGCCATTCCATTATCCCCCAAATCTGCTAGCACTCTCCCTTCAATTTTCTCCCTCACATCTCAAAGATTTGCAATTCGGTGTAACATCTTACAGCAATTGCGCAGTGTCCAGGAAATAGCTCAGATGCTTGTGGAGGGTGGAAGTTCCAAATTTGAAGTTCAGACATCTGTCTGGAGGATTTTCCTCATCCACACCAAATTCAGCTGCTAACTCTAAAGACTGCAGAAGCTGGTGAATCAGGTCAGGGCACAGGCTGACAATTCAAGTCCTAAGAACTGGGCATCAGGCAGCACAAGCCAGAAGTAGAATCCAAACCAGGGTAGTGAACTTCTTCAAACGTGCTCAGCATAGGCCATGATGGCTGCCCAGACGGGTCAGAAGTTTCCATAATTCAGTGAGGTGGAATCTGAATACTGTTCAACATTCCGAACTCAGCAGTAATCTTGGACGCTCAGTTGAGAATATGTGGGAATGGGGGGCATGAAGATGGCCTCTTCCCGATGTCTGGACATAGATTTTGCCTTCTCCCTTCAAAAAGTCAGGTAGAAGATATATTGATCAAATCTACATATTTACATAGGTCAGAACATTCTGCTAGCTTCCTGCTTTGCTCAATTAAGTAGACAGTTGAAAGTTTACCTAGTGTGGGAAGAGCTTAAAACTTGGAATTGTCCAAAGGATACATTTCAACCATAAATGATCATTCTTGATGCTAGTGAGCTAGCTGAACTTAGGTTGTGTTGGTCATTATTGTAGCCAAATCATTGACCATTTCATTCCATGACCTTTCTACTATGGCCAGGCACTATTCAATCTCTTGGGTGGACCAGAAGTCATTCAATTTTCATAGAAAATGCACAATACATTCATTTGAATAAAATCTATTCGATTCTCATATTGAACTGTGGAATGTCTTGCAACATTGTCTCCTAGTCAATCGTTTTGGGAGACCTACAAGAACATGGATAAAAGATCATATCACGTGATTTGGTGCAAGGCAGATGATATCTTTTTAATCAATTTTGAATGACAAACAAGTTCAAGGTCTGTTAGTGTATCTGTAATTGTATCATGCTTGGGGGATCAGGATAAAACAGAACTACTTCTTTGAACTAAAAGGGGTGTACACCTTTCACATGCATGGCAGGTGCCCGAGTGTTCCCCATGTAGGAGCCTCATAGGACACTGGGCAGGAGTTTTCCAAGAACATGGCAGAACTGGACACCTTTGGACACAGGGCTTGTGAATGGAGTTGTGATCATGAGCTGTTATGTCAAGTCGGGTGGGCCAGAACAGTAGCTGTGTTTTATCTTGAATCTTTCTTTGTGAGAAGGGGTTATGAAACCTAGAGGACAATTGATTCACGAGAGTGTCAGAATTATTACTACAGAAATGGGGAAAATAGTAGGTAATCATGGGGTAAATTGTAGACAGGGACAAAGTATAGGTTCTCTCTTTCTGAAGGCTTGGCCACCTGCTGTCACTACATTTTCCTTTTGTTTCTAAAAGATACCACAGTTTCTGAAGTTAAAGGCTTGCATCATTCTCATATAGGGTCCAAAATCATGTCATTGAAAATCTGTTAATAAATTTCCATGTGTGATATTTGTTCCTCTCCTCCTCTGTTTTTGGTTTACTGAATAGCAACATGGATTCGATGGGCAGGTCATGGATTGGTTAACCATATTCCTCGGGGCTTGCTGGATGCCCACCTTGCTTTCCCATGGGTTATTTGTCAAAGACAATATATGTCCCCCGCCCCACTAAAGCTACATGCAAGAAAATAAAATCCCATTGCACTCTTGTACGACGAGAAGTAAGTAATGCTTATTCAGAATAATTTCCTTATGTTTCCATCATTTGGCCACAGGGAATTTCTTTCATTCTAAAACCTGTTCCCTGGCTTTGAAAACAGCGTCTAGCTCCAGGACCCTTCTGACCTCCACAGTCTGTTCCATCGCTGCTGAAGCAGTGCTTGTCAAGGCAGAAATATGTTCTAGTATATTCTTCCACTGTTTCATGTTATGGTGCCCTAATTATCCATAATGGAAATTACACGTTGATATTAGGAGGGAGAGGACCTTCCCTAAGTATCATCTGTTTCCTCTCTCTTCTGTCAATCTAACACAAGGTTTACAGAATATGAACTTGGCACTAATTAGATTCTATCAGAAATCTCATGATATTGCCAGCTTACTTTCATTGACCTTTACTAGGGTGAGGTTTGGAGGCAATTATAAATTTCAAAGCCAGCCCTTCATACAGTAAGTAACCCCTTAGTATCTGTGAAGCATACTGAGTACCTTTTATAGATTCTAAATTATTTATAAAATGTATAAAGTACACCCATCACTTGATCTCTAAGATTTTATAAAATTTGGAGGTTGGGGTTTTGTATGAGATACACTCGCTTATTGAAAGACAAAACTCCTACATGCAAATTAGCTAGAATTCTTTCTTACCACATAGCATCAAGAAGTCCGTGGCCCAGCATTGCCTATTATTTGACAGATTTTTGTTTTTCATAATGAGTACATATGAATTATTTACCTTTCTGACAAGATCTTGAAATGGACTGTAATTTACAGGTTGGACATGTCCTGCATTGTGGATTTGGCAATCGTGTGCAAATGAGGTGAATAGTTTATTAAGAAGCTTAAACAGACTGTATTAAGCATTCAGAAGACTGATTCGTTTCATACCCTTCATAATAAATTCACTTTTCTCACGAAGTAAATCCACTTGAGATTCATAGTCTTCTCATAAAACTTGTGGTAAATGTTTAACCTTAGATTTCAAATGCTATGGCACTTTTTATGATACTAAATGTCATCCCAATGGGATTGTGAATTTAGTGATCCCACACAGCATGTGAGTTACAGAAACGTTACCTCCCACACACAATATAATAAGGTCTCCTTTGAGCATGTAATTACTGAAATTAATCAATATTACTTTTAATTAAAAATATATATCCTGCATTTTGGTACACTTGATTTAAGTTTTCCTTAGCCTCAGTATGAGTAACAATTAAAGCAAATAATGCCTAAAATGATTTTTAAGGTTCCAGACTTTATTATGCATAATCAAATTAGCAGAAATTTTCTGAGCAAGGTTTTAACATTTAATAAGTAGAGCTGACCTAGTAGGAACATTTAAGTATATTTGGAGTTAAAGTATATGTGATTGAGTGTACTTTCAGAAGAGGTGACAAAGGAAAAAAAAAAGATTATGGGTAACATTCTCACCTAGTTAAGTATTTAACCTGCCTGCGTTTAAAAATAGATGAAGGTATAACCTATGGTGTAAAATAATCATTTGAATGTTAATAATATTGTAAAGTCAAAGAAACAACTTCCCTGGAATTTAATACTATTAAATTTAATTAATAGACAAGCAAGAATAAAACATAAGAATTGAAATTCAATTAAAGTACCTATTAAGTGCTTAGCATATGTAAACATTAAGATAAATGCTGTACTGTGAGGGGTGGTTAAAGGGGTAGACAGAGAATAAATAAGATCCAATAGCTGTCAGAAAAATACAGGAAAAATGAAAAACCTCACTGTCTTATTAAAATACACAAAGAGTGGGGGAAGAGGAGAAAAACAGTGACAAAATTACAAAGTAAAGGTCCCCACATTGTCCCTGGTCTTTGTGTAGTGTAGATTGCAAGTAGATGTCTGTCTTACCCGTTCAAGGGCATCCTGCCTGCTTTTCCACCCCCTGCATGTCTCCACATATCCATAGAAGGGAAGGAAAATGCTGTAGACTCCCCCACATGCAATTAGAGATCCAGACCTGGAAGTGACACATGCCACTTCCATCTATAACTCACTGGCTAAAATAATCCTGTGGCCATTCCTCGCTTAACGGGAGCAGGAAGTGCAATCTTTTTTATGAGCACAGATGGAGAAAATACTCCAATAACATCGATGATGTCTGCCACGCACACAATCGCCTACATCTTAAAAGCAGGCAAACAGACAGACATAAAATTGAAAGCATTTACTAAATTGCATATGAGAAGACGCACATTGAAAAAGGTACTCTGACATTTCAAAAGAAACCTTTAAGCTAATCATATATTTGCTGGAAAAGTTGAAGTAAGCCTGAGATGTACAGTCATTCAGATGGAAGGAAATATTACATGTAATTTTATATTCTAATTGTGGTCTCATAAGATGCTTTTTATTCTTACTAAGGAAAACAATTTCCAAGCCATCATTACACTTTTTTTCCCCCCCTGAGTACACTGGTTCATTCTAAACAAATCATCTTTAAACCTGTCTCTGTGATTTGTGGGTGGCTCCAGGTAAATTCTCTCAGGGATACACCTTAGTCTCTTTAAGGTTCCTGCAAAAAAAAAGATATGTTTTTTACCTTGGGGAGAAAACCAACCAACCAACTATTGCGAGGCCAGAACTAATAAATATTTAAACAAAAGTCAATTGGGCATATTCCAAAATGTTTAAAAATTGGTCACTGGTTTTCACTGCCATCATTTGTTAGTCCCGAAGACACCACTTGATTTATTTTATTCTATACTATAAATTCTTAAACCATCACTTTGATTTCAAATGTACATGGATGTTCGACTGCAATATCGGAATGATGATTAGTTTGTTAGAAAATCATTGAGCTATTAGCTAACATGAATCTAAAAATGTCAGGACGAGGGATGTCAAGTATCCCTCGTGGCATAGTGGGTTACTCATTGAACTGCCAACGGTTAGGTCAGCGGTTTGAACCCACCTGTTCCTATAAGGGAAAGAGATGGGGCTGGGCACTCATGTAAATATTTAAAGTCTCAGAAACCCAACTGTACAGATTAAAACCCATTTTGGGAATCAGACTGCTACATCATTCTCTCATGGAGCTCCCTTATGATTAACAACAAAATACTTAATCATTGTGCCTGCTGGACTTCTTCCATACACGATACCTAAGCTCATCTCCAGGACAGTGCACCTTATGTGTAGTAACAGCCTGTATGTCAGTGGAGTTGTGGGTGCTTCAGTGTGTATTCAGATAATGGCAGAGTTAGAAGAGAGGCCTGATGGTCAACACCCAAATATCAGACAATGAAAATGACACAGAGCACAGGGTTTTAATATGCAAGCAACCACTGATATGATGCAGGATTAGGCAATGTGTCTTCCTTCTGTTATGCTAAGGGTCACCATGAACCAGGGACCCACTTTATAGTTCCTAAGAACTCTAATAATATTGTATGACAACCATCATAGACACAAAGGAAAAAAAAACAAAGAAAGAAAACTTTATATACTGCGATGTTCCTAAACACAACTTGAAAATAATAAGTGAGTATGGTAGCTACATAATTTCATGTCAAATTGAAGTGTAGGGGTGGAGTATAGGCTATCAATTAGGTCTGAGCCTGATAGTGTCTCCTTGTGTGTGTGACCGCCTCATAAGGAGGGTCACATCTCTCTGCCTTCCTCTTCCTACTGGTGAGCCATGTGGAGACCTGCATGAGCCCTGTGATGGTCGCCCCACCATTGGATTCATGCCACCCTACTACCACTAGCCGGTGACGTTCCTGCATTCTGCATCATTGTGTGTGGCTCCGTGAATCTGAAGAGGGATTTATGGACTTGTATCATACTTATGAACTTGATCTTCACTGGACTGGGGTATTTCTTTCATGTATAATTAGTTCTTGTTATAAAGCAATCTCATACATATATGAGTGTCATTGAATTTGTTTCTCTAGTGGGGTACAGAGAAACAAATTATGAAGATAGAGAGTATATTTTAATTTGCCCTCTGTCTTATGGAAATTTTTCTCTGGCTAGCCATAGGTCTGATACACTCACACTTTTTACTCAATTGTTTTCTGCAAAGGACATAGGAAGGAAATGTTTTGTCTTTTCTTTGGTTGTTGTTTTTGTTTATTCCTGTCTGAAATGGTAATAATGAATGTGATTAATGTAAATTTTGATCTCAGGGGGTAAAATGGCCCCTTGAATTTCTACTGTGATACCATGCTGGCTGGTCAAAGGCTGAAAGACAGCCAGGGCCTGGCTTAATGCAGCCAGAAGCCAAAGGTCATGTTGCATATGAATGGAATAGTTTAGATAAGATAAGGATTGAACTTGATTGTTTCAAGAATTGACTTTAGGATCTGGCTGTGCTAGATTTATACTGATTTCTTCTACTTATTGCTATCGATCTAATGTGTGTTAGAAATTATTATTAGGAAATATGAATAGAGAGTTTGTAAACTCACTGCCTTCACCATTATATTAGATCTTTAAATAGGTGATGGAAGTACCAGCAAAGAAGATTCTGCAAAGATAAGCCCCACCCAGTGCATGGATTGCAATCCAAGAGATTAGCTACTGAAGAAATAATAAAAGGAGCATTTTGCCTTTTGAATTTTGAACTGAGAATTTGCTCCTGAAGCTGGAAAAATTGAGCCAGAAAGTTGTGCTTGTCTCTAGGATGAAATGTTCAAGAGAGTGTGCGGGCAGCCTGTGGCTCACTAGGTGACAACCTGGATCCACTTGCTCAGTATAAGTGGAAGAAACGCAGCAACAGAGAGACAGGTTGAGTCGGGCCACTGACACCATTGGACTTGATTCATAGGAACTAGAGAAGACAAGTGTTGGCTTGTCTGAAGTTTAAAGAGTTATGTGGAACCTGAGCTCATTGCATGACTAGTCCAATGGGGCTATAGTTGTTGAGAATTTGTGACAGGGCCCATGTTGAAAGGTGAGGTGGCCATTGAGCACCCTGGTGAGGCTAAGTGAGACAGCCAGCACTGAGATGACCAGAACCTGAGAAGATAAAGGTAAGATATCATCTTTGTGAATTGACTCATATTGCTCCAGAATTTATGGTTCGTCAGTCTTGATTTGACTTTGCATATGGATGCTGACTCAGCAGGATCCAAATTGAATCAATATTCTTCATTTCAAAGAACATGCTTGTTGCTCCAGCAGAGTGGGTTGATGTAAGTGGACAGTATGGAAATTGGATACCAAAATTGGGGATGATAAAGGCATGAAATAGCTGTCTTACAAACTTCCATAGGTTGGGAAATATTTTGATAGGTTTTGGGTGTAGGTATTCTCATAACTAAGTAGAATGCGTTTGTTCTCTTCACTTTATTATGTTTATTATGGTCTGACTATTATATTTAAAATAGACTGGAACATTTTTAGCTGTAAGCATTTTCATTTTATCCTATCAGCAACAATGTGACTTTACTATTATTGCCTTTGTTTTTAAAACTATGTATGGCTAAAAAGTTGTGTAAACGTGTCAAGTTGACAAGAGGTGGGTTTGTGGTAGTTACATACTTCCATGTCAACTAGAAGTGTCTGGGTGAGTGTATCCTTTCAATGAGGTCACAGCCCGATGGTGTCTCCTGTGCATGTGACCTCTTCATAAGGTGGGTCCTGGGAGCCTTCCCCTCTTTCTCTGCTTCCCCTTATTGCTGGCAAGCCACGTGGAGAGCTGGGTGAGACCTGTAATGTGGCACCACCATTGGACCCACACAGCCCTACACCAACTGGCAGGTGAAGGTCCCACATTCTGCATCATTACACGTCGCTTCATGAGTCTAAAGAGGGATTTATGGACTAGTATCAGACTTATGGACTTTATCTGGACTGGGCTAGGATGCTTCTTTGATATATAATTACATCCTGATATAAAGCTCTCTCTTATACATACATGAGCCTCATTGGATTTGTTTCTCTAGTGAACCCAGCCTAACATAGTGAATAAAACATATGTCTAAAAATGGAAACCTACTGGGATAATGAATGATAGATATCAACCAGGGGTATCATGGCATCATTTGAACTCCTTTGCTCCAATTAAATTTAAGATAGATTTTGCTGCAACTAGGTGTCATCAAATTGTTTCCCACCTATAGGGACCCAATGTACAATAGAATGAAACACCGATCACTTGTGCAGGAAGTGCACAATTGTCATTATGACCGAGCCCATTAAGGCAGCAGCGTGCCACTCCATGTCCTTGAAAGTCTTCCTCTTTTTTTGCTACCTTTCTACTTTATAAATTACAATGATTTTCCAAAAAAGAACCCTGGTGGTATAGTGGTTGTGTGTTGGATTATGCTTCAAAAATTCAACAGTTCAAAACCACCAGCCATTCCACAGGAGAAAGACAGGGGTTTCTACTCTGCTAAACAGGTACAGTATCTGGAGCGCCTAGCGCACTTCTTCTCGGTCCTATGGGGTCACTGCGGGTTGGCATCAACTAAGGTGTAAGAAGCATTCTACCTGTACTTCCTCTAAGATAAATGTGCAACTTCCTCTGACAGTACACCATACTCCAATACTCTTTGTTGGCACCATAATTTAAATGCATCAATCTTCCTGAGGGATATTAGTAAATTTGTATTGGTGGTTCCATCATTTAGCTCAAGTTCACTGGCCTCTCTGAGGCAGCTATATAGATATATATTGCTTTGAATTGTTTATATTAGCAGTAGAATTTCCCTACATCATTCAATAGCTGTTTTTTTAGTGTATCTTTATTTAAATTTTAATCCCCCCAAAATAAGGAGCACTTTACTAGTGACTGATACCAACATAATGAGTGCTAGACTAATAATCAAATAGTTAGTGGCTCAAATTCAGGCAGAGGAAAGATGGGAGAATCTTTTTCCAAATAGTAGCGGCCTTGGAATTCCTATGGAGTGAGGTTCCACTTCTTCACATTTGGAATTGATATAAATTAGAATTAACTTGACAGAAACATACTTGGGTCATGTGTTAATTTTGTTGGTTTTCTTTTTGTCTTATCTTTGATATACGAGTATCTTAGGTTAAATCACATCATAAATACGTATCTGTAATATGGTTTTGTGGTAACTTGGCTGGGCCAGAATTTTCCATGGTTTTACACTTAAGGTCTCCTAATTCACCTGATGAGTTCTCCTTGAATATATGGCTTGCTTTCCATAGAAGCAGCAGCTGTGGAAATGCCTGTTTGCTTTTTGGGGGGTCTGTCTCCGGCATCTAACTTCTGAACTTCCAATTCTTTGGACTTGCGCCACTGGACTTCCATACTGTCTGTCGGTGCTGGGAGGCATCAACAGCATAACATCTGATATGCTGAGTTTGGAATCCCTTGCTTTCCATTCACAACACTGACCTGATGACATTGGATTCATCTGCCTCTCCAGTCACCAGCATGAGGTATCTCTGCCAGTCTTGGGTCCATCTGACCTTGAGGATTCATGGGCTAGCAGAGGCTGTACCTTAACATCCTGGAATTGTATTGGACTTTCCCACTTTACAATGGGGCGGATTGAATTTAGATGGACAGAGAGAGAGAGCCAGTTAGATGATAGCTCACTGGTTTGGCTTTTCTGGAGAACCTGGCTTAAGTCATTATCCAAATAGATGGTTCATCAGGGGTATTTATCCAGCACCTCAGCCTTTTACCAGCATCAAGAGGAAAGTAAGGGAAAAGTAAATTAATTAATAAATAACTAGGTTGTGATTATTTAAGATTCAGACCAATCAGTTAATTTGAAAATGCTGCTGCATTTCCACTGTGTTATTTTCTTTATCCATAAACCATATATTGGGCCACATTTTCCTTGGACTTTAAACTTAGCGAGCAAAGGCAGCTGAGTTCTTTTATATTGTGTTTGATGTTTGTTTTACTTTATGCTTTAAATAAATCATGTTTGCACTGCTCCAGGAGTGAAAATAATCTTTGAAAGAAAACATATTGTCTAGTCTGTTGAACCTTACAATTGGCTGATCATTTCCCCAGAGATCATTGCTCCTTGTCAAGCCTTGTGTCTCTGGGTTTATTCAACACTGAGATTTATTCAGAGAATGGAGAAACACACATGAGAGTCGAGTATAGGAATAAAACCTCTGTCACGGCAACCGGAGACCAAATAGATCCAGAGACCACTGATTTGTCTTAAATAAGCTGAATTGCAAATCCTCATTCAATAGGAATTATTCTGGGTGACCCACCCTGAACATGGGAGTCATCTCCAACATGTCATCTACTTGCTGGCCAAGGACTAATTTGCCTCTGTTGCTAGAGCTCATTGTCTTCCTGTCAATCTTGAATTAATCAGTCCTCATGGCTACTCAGGTCACAAAAAGCCTCCAGCCTAACATTTCACCCATGAATTTGGAACTTTCTAGGACTTAGAACGCGCATGGACGTCCAGCTTCTCTGCTTCTATAACTGTGTGAGCCATTTTCTTTATATAAGCATCTACCTTATATACACATATCAGCACATTGACTTTGCTTCCCTAGATGATCCAGCCAAAGACAGTGTCAAAGCATTAAACACCTCATGGCAGCACTATCAGCATCATAAAAGAGAATAGATTTCTGAGAGTGAAATCTATGCTACTGAACGTGAAATCACTTTAGCATGCAGGCAGTTTTGCACAGACTGGCCATCCTCATTTTCTCTGCTGACCCACCTGCTATCCTTGTTTCACAGATGAAAGAACTAAGGAACAGAGGTTTCATAAAGCCAGAGCAAAACTCAGGTGCTCTGTATCCAGTCTATGGTCTCCAAACTGTATTGCCCTTTGTTACTATTTATTTTGCAAACAATCCAATTTACATCTGACTCTCAGAATATTATACTTAACATTTCTGACCAGTCTTAGATCATGTGTACCATATATAATTACACCAAATTCATTTGCGTATTTAGATTATTTTGTTTGTGCACTTGTTATTGGAGTGACCATCTGGCCTTTTCCCAGGTAACTTTCCCGTCCCTAGTAGGTACGTTACTTTCGCTGATCTGCAGCAGGCATCATATATCCAGGGTTTCCTCTTGCACAGAGGAAACCATGAGTTCTGGGGGAATGGAAAACACAGTTACTTCTTTCCTTGCTCAATGCGCACTTTAACACAGGTTTTGGCACTTGATAAGCACTCGCAAAATTTGTTTGAATAATTTAATCAATCTGAACCTCTTTGAGTTAGTTTTAATAATTTATCTTTCTTGCGAATGTATGTATAATATTGAATTTTGGGAACAGATGTGTATTTTATTCCTACTCCAGTCCTCGTCTGCTATATGTAAATACAAGTAGATGCTACATGTATGCTATATGCTATATGCTATATGCTATATGTAAATACAAGTAGGTGCTATATGTATGCTATATGCTATATGCTATATGCTATATGCTATATGCTATATGTAAATACAAGTAGATGCTATATGTATGCTATATGCTATATGCTATATGCTATATGTAAATAGAAGTAGGTGCTATATGTATGCTATATGCTATATGTAAATACAAGTAGATGCTATATGTATGCTATATGCTATATGTAAATACAAGTAGATGCTATATGTATGCTATATGCTATATGCTACATGCTATATGTAAATACAAGTAGGTGCTATATGTATGCTATATGCTATATGCTATATGTAAATACAAGTAGATGCTATATGTATGCTATATGCTATATGCTATATGTAAATAGAAGTAGGTGCTATATGTATGCTATATGCTATATGTAAATACAAGTAGAAACAATGCCTGTGACTTTTCACCAGCATATTGAGCAAAAAAAAATACTCTGAGTAATAGTTTCTTTAGGAAAATGAAGCAAAACATAAAATATAAACAATCTGTAATATATATAGGAAACAAACTTCATAACTCAAAACATTAATTGTCTAATGGATCATTCCTTAATAAATTCTAAGTAAACCTTTCCTCTCCAATATTATCTTGAAACACTAACTCAATGCTGTTCTATTTTGTCCCTTCACCGACTTCCTGTGGCCACGTGCACTTATTCTCACTTTGGATTAAAAGGCCCCAACCCTCCCCTCGCCCAGACCAGTTTGGATCAATTCAATTGTCAGCACTATTTATTGGCCCAAGGAGCTAACTTTAAGGTAGCTGATTCAAAAATAATGGGTGCTCTGTAGAAGAAAGATGTAGCTTTCTGCTTCCTGAAATTTACAGCCTTGGAAACTCTATGGGGCAGTCCGACTCTGTCATGTAATAATAATGAGTCGGAATGGAGTTCACAGCATTGGGTTTGGTTCTGACTCATTCTTGGTTTGATTTATGTCCTATACTCTCAGGAGGATCTCCCCCGGCCCAATGGCTCACTAAGACTATTATTATTGTTGCAAGTGGCTCTTAAGTCCATTTGGCTCCTGGTGACCTTGTGTCTAACAAACTTTTGGCTGGATGCTACGCTTCAGTGCATTATCTAGGATTTTAAGAGGAAGTTTCCATGTAGGTGAGTATGGAACTATGCCCCATGCTTTTCAATGACTGGTTTGTTTCAAGTAGAGTGCAAGGTATTTCTTCTGTGGACTCATCATTCTCAAAACATTTGCTTTCTACGTAAGCCCCTGGCATCAGCTCCTCATTTCTACCCCTCCCTCCCTGCTCCCTACTCCCTCATGAACCTTTGATAATTTATAAATTATTACTTTGTCATATCTTACACTGTCCAACATCTCCTTTCACCCACTTTTCTGTTGTCCGTCCCCCAGAGAGAAGTTTATATGTAGATCCCTGTATCAGTTTCCCCTTCTACCCCACCCTCCCTCCACCCTCCTGCTATTACCACTCTCACCACTGGTCCTGAAGGGATAATCCAACCTGGATTCCCTGCGTTTCTAGTTCCTATCTGTACCAGTGTACATCCCATGGTCTAAGCCAGATTTGTAAGGTAGAATTGGGATCATGGTAGTGGGGGTAGGAAGCATTTAGGAACTAGAGGAAAGTTGTATGTTTCATCATTGCTATACTTCACCCTGACTGGCTTGTCTCCTCCCAGAGACCCTTCTGTAAGGGGATGACCAGTTGCCTACATATGGGCTTTGGGTACCCACTCCCCTCATTCAAATTGATAAAATTTTTTGTTCTTTGATGCCTGGTACTTATCCCTTCAACACCTTGTGATCACACAGGCTGGTATGCTTCTTCCATGTGGGCTTTGTTTCTTCCGATCTAGATTGCTGCTTGTTTACCTTCAAGCCTTTAAGACCCCAGATGATATATGTTTTGATAGCCGGGCACCATCAGCTATCTTCACCACCTTTGTTTATGCACCCCTTTGTCTTCAGTGTTCATATTGGGGAGGTGAGAACACAATGATATGATTTTTTATTCTTTGATGCCTGATACCTCATCCCTTTGGCACCTTGTGATCACAGAGGCTGATGTGCTTCTTCCATGTGGGCTTTGTTGTTTCTCAGCTAGATGGCCACTTGTTTACCTTCAAGTCTTTAGGAATCTAGATGCTATATCTTTTGATAGTCAGACTCCATCAGCTTTCTTAACCACATTTGTTTATGCACCCTCTTTGCATTCTGCGATTGTATTGGGAAGGTGAGCATCATGGAATGCCAGCTTAATAGAACAAAGTAATTTTGCATTGAGGGAGTACTTGAGTGGAGGCCCAATGTCCATCTGCTAACTTAATACTAAACCCATAAATATGTGCACATACATCTATTTCCCCATCCTCATATATAAATATATTTACATATGTGCATGCCTTTATTTAAACCTCTCTAAATCCCCTTTGCCTCCTAGCTCTTTCCTCTATGTCCTTTTAATTTCCTCTTGTCCCACTATCATGCTGAGCCTTCATTTGGGTTTCAGTAATTCCTCTTGGTTACATTACCCTCGACCATGCCCTATCAGGCTTCATGTCATGTCCAATAATTAGTTACAGAAAGATGATGAAGAAATAAGGAATGGGATAAGGATTTTGAGATGATATGCTGGTCTTTGATCATCACTGAAATGTTACCGTAGTTACTGTTTCTACTTCTAATTTTAATGCTGAACAACACAGATTGCTCCCTCCCCCCCCCTTCCAGCATGAGCAGAACTGTGCTATTTTTCTTACTACTGCTTCTCAAATTCCTTAGACCCCCTTCCTAAACCCATCTGTATTGTGGACACATATTTGATCTTAAGAAGAAAAGTAGGATATAAATTAGCACACGAAATCCTGGGTGAATTATCAATTAGCCCTTGATGTATGTCCAATCAGTTCAATCTCTCTCAGCTTTTTGACTTCAGCCCATTTTATGCAGTGCTATTTCTTAAGAGGTTTTTTGGGACCAGATATTGTGAATTTAGAGTCTTCTCTCTAGATTTACCCAGCCTTTCTAAAGGATAAATGAGAATATTTATACTTTCTACTCCAATAAATTTTGGAAACCAATGGGGGCAGTTCTACTCTTGTTCTATAGGGTTACTATGGGTCAGAATAAATGCAATGGCTATGATTTGTGTTGTTTCTAATGAAATTTGATCAAAATACTCATCAGCTACTCCTGGACAAAGTTGTCTCCATTGTAATAATTCATGCTTTAAATTCACACATGTCACCAAAGCAAGCATTCTCATGGAAAACTGACTTTTGGAATTATGACAGTGTAGTTCATCTCCATTATCACAGGAAAAATATTCCACCTCTCCAACATAAAATAGGATTTATAGAAGTATAGCATTCTCTTCTAAGAATAAAACCAAGGAAGATATTTCATGTAAAGGACATAAAATATTACCTGACCAAATGAGTTACATATTTTGTTATTCATACTTTTATGTTATTCTTATGATTTTTATTATCATTTCCATTAGTGCTCATTTCCTTTTAAACCCAAAGTAGTAGATGAAGTTCAATAATCCAAAATAATAATCTGACTGTCAAATAAAAGGCTGGACATACCATTGAATATACATGTAATCTTAGTAGGTTATTTATGTACTAGTCATGTTATGTCAGTCAATTCATTATTCTCTGTTGGCTCATATATTCCTATGCTGTTGGAAACTACGCTACTGGTATTCAAAAGACCAAAAATGTCACAAATTGTGGACAGGATTCAATAAAACTTCCAGACTAGCAGTATCTAGGAAGAAACACTTGGTAGCTAGTGAGAGCCATACAATTTTTCTATTCACAGCAAATAGTTTTGAGTACAGTGGTTGAGGATGGCATCCTATACGGAAATGTATTACATGATAGCCATATAAACGTACCAGTGATCATAAATATATCACAGGAGTGGAAACATTTCATTTATTTTTTATATATAGGGTTGCCATGGGTTAAAGCCAATTTGGCTGCAAGTAGCAGAAAGCAGGTTCTTTGGTGTGTTCAGAATAAGAAGAGCATCATGATGGACCCCATTGGTTGATGTAAGGTCTAGGCTAGAGAGTACTGACCAGTACTTATGGCAAGTGTCTGATTTTTGGGGGTGCTAGAAAATTTAAAATATACATTCATGTTAAATTATTTCCTTGTATAATCTGTGAAAAAAGTAAGAAATCAATAAATCATCGTTATTATTACTAATAGAAATAGCATTCTCCCTAGCAATAAGAGTTGCTAACCTTCCTAAGAATGATACATAAAATTAATAATAATGGCCATTATTCTTGCAATGCATATAACTATTATGGATTGAGACAGGAGGGTTCTGATAAGGTTAAGTTTTTCCTTTATTCCTGATAAGGAATTTCATAGTTGGTCAATGAGAATATTTTGTTAACATGCATTCTCTTTTTCATATACTATGATTCCCTGGGAAAGAAAAAATTTAGGACACTAATCATTGACCTTGGAAAATCAATGGGGGTGGAAAAGAGTCTGAATAATTTCAAAAGCAAGAGTGGGGGGATTGTGACAGTTCTGCTTGTGCTGATGGAAGAGTCAGTAGGATGTGTTGTCCAGGAGGGAAATTAAAGAGCATTTCTGGGACGTGAGGATCCACTCATGACAACAGGCAGCTGTGTAGAGCCCGGGAGACTCTGAAGAGTGCCAAGGCCATCCACACTAATACCTTGGAGGTCAGGGATCGTGCTGCTCATCAGTCACTGTCACCAGTGATGAATGTTTCCAGGGGAAAGGTCAGTGTATGGGAAGTGACTAGAGTATTCAGAGGAAGAGAATTCTGCTGTTAAACAGGAGGCCTTGAATATAGACATGTGATCATTAAACTTGTCATGTCAGCAAGACAGGGCCAAAATCACACCAAAGAAACAGCTCCACGAATTTAATAAACTGAAAAAGATCAATCAAAATCACTCTTTCCAATGAGCTATTACTTTCAGATAATGTACAGGAGGCGATCTTTTGATGTTTTTTTAATACACCTATTGTAGCCAGGTGTATTGTATATAGGCAATTAAAAAATAAGCCACCTTTTTACTCTATTAAACAGCTATTTAGAAATCATCTTTGGTGAAAGTAATAGATCAGAACAAAAACAAGAACAAGAGCAGTAATGAATCAAGGCTTATTTCAAAATAAGGTTCCTGATACGTGTGTAAATTGGGCAGGTTTAATGCATAGACTCTACCCATTTTACATAAGTACCAGGAACCCTATTTTAAAGTATACCTCAAGTACTCTGGTAGTGTCATTCTTATGTCTTGGGCTGCTAAGAGCACGATGATCAATTCAAAATGACCAGGCTCTTTGTGGGAGAAGGATGAGGGTTACTACTCCTACAAAGCCGGACACTCCTTGGAAAACCCTAGGGCCAGTTCTACCCTGTCCTAAGGGGTTTCTACAAGTCAGAATTGACTCCCTGGCAATTAGAAAGCATGCACTCAGATTGGGCATATTAACTTCTTCATCAAACATAACATTTGATTTAAAATATATATAATGAAGCAAAGCATAATGATCAATTGATGTGCTGAATTACACAGATCCAATAATGCCTACCATTATGTATCTAGTCGGATCCATATTACTTATCTCTTCTGCGTCTCAGTCTCTAGGGCAATGGTGTTACTATGATGATAAATGTAAAAAATTTGCATAAAGTATTGAATTAGATGAGTTGTCTGTGGAAATAAAACCATTAAAGCTTACATCTATGTCTCTATCTACAATATATACTTGTGTATAAGCTGAGTTTTTCAGCATATTTTTAATGCAGTTTTTGTGATAAAATTAGGTGCCTTGGCTGGTATTCTGGTCAGCTTATACTTGAGTATATAGAGTACTATTTACCTACCAACCTATCTAGCTATCTATAAAGATAGAAATCGCTAGAGATGAATACATGGAGAGAGAGAATTATCTCAATAAAATGAGCTATTTCATTACAGAGGCTAAAAAATCCCAACTTTATAGGACAGGCATCAGTCTCAAGCCTTTTCTTGCCTCAAGTATTTGCAGGGTTGAAAAATTCATGATCGGAAACATGATGGCAGGCACAAGGACTTCAAAAGTTTATGACTCCAAGGTAAGTAGGGACGATGGAAGGCTGCTGAAAGCTTAAAGGCAGTGGAGGCAGAAGACTCTCTTGAGCTGGAGGTCAGCTGATGATTGGTTATATGTAGGATATGGAGAAAGCAAGCAAGTGAACTTGCCTTTTGAGTGCTGGAACATGGACAATGACCTTGAGAATGGTTGATACCTTGCCCTGTTGCTACCAACATTTGATCCATGAAACTATGAAGCCATCTTCCGGGGTTTGTTCTGATTCCTGGTTCACCGGTCTGCATCAACGGCATGAGGCTTTAGGAGTCTGAATGGGGCTTATGGACTATCATCAGACTTAAAACCTTGAGTTGACTGGGCTGGGATGCTCTCTGGATGTAATTTCTTCTTAAGATAAAAAACTCTTAAGCAGAGTTACATGTCACTGGTTTGGTATCTCTAGTCTGCCCACACTAATACAACATCTGATTCTGAATGGTAGCCTATTAGTCCCCTGGTAAACCCCACTGTTGCCATCGTTAGAGCCTGCCAGGCAGCTCCCACTCAGAGCAACCCTGTGAAATACAGAAGCAGACACCACCTGGTCCCACAGCATCCTAAGAATTGTCCTGACGTCTGAGTCCATTGTTGCAGAAACTGTGTCAATCCATCTTGTCCCGGCCCTTGCTCTTCTTTGCTACCCCTGCACGTTACCAAGCATAGCATCCTTAGTCCTTGAATCACACTCTCACTAGTCTCACCTGTAAGGAGACCTGAGGCAGCATGTCTGTTGTTTTGTCAATCGATGGTACTTTAAATGTTCTTCACCAACATTAAGGTGTCCCTACCTCAAGTCAGAATATTTCCTACGACCTCATATGCATGAGAAAATTGAACAATGAATCCAGAGGACTGAAGTCGAATGGATGCATATAAATTATGGCGTGGGTGGAGCATACCGAAAACACCATGACTGCCAGAAGAAACACAAATCTGTCTTGGAAGAAGTACACCCAGAATATTCCTTAGAGTCAAGGCTGATGAGATTGTGTCTCATGTATTTGGGCATGTTATCAGGAGAGACCAGTCTCTGGGAAAGAATATCTTACGTGGTAACTTAGAGGAACAGTAAGAAAGGGGAAGGCCTTTGACATGATGGGTTGAAACAGTGGAGTCACCAATGAGCTCCATTTGAACCCATTCAATGTAAAAATGTTAAGACCATAAGAACAATTTTGAGGATGGCACAGAACCAGACTGGACTTCATTCCCTTGTCCTTTTCTGTGAGTTAAAACCAACTTAATGGCACCTAACACCAGGGGAGTGGACACATTACAAGGTGTTAAAGATAGAGTTATTTTGTTTCTAATACCGGTTCTCAGCCCTACGGGCAGGCATGCATCTCTCTGGTCTTCAGTCTCTCAGACACAGCCCCTTATCTCCTGCCTTATTCTGGGGGCTGGGAAGTTTTCCTCACTGTCTTATGGTCCCCATCCTTCTTCTATGTTCTGCCTCATGATTTCCATGCAGTGGCATCTGGTGACTCTTCTTACCTGATGACCATAGAATTCCCCTTGCCTACTGCTGAGTGGTGGCTATCCTCCCTAGAGTAATGGCAAATCACAAAATCCCAGCGCACTGCCCTGGATTCAGTCCTGATGCATTGTGATCCTATAAGACAGAGTAGAGTTGACCCTTTCAGTTTCTGAGACTGTATACCTTTAAGGGAGCTAGAAGCCTCAGCTTTCTACTGAGGAAGTGCAGTAGTTGGTGGTTTTGAACTGACCACCTTGTGCAGCTCAGTGCATAAAACGCTAGGCCAAACTGAGTAATCCTTATGGTAATTATTATGGTTTACACCTGGTTGCAGATCCGTACTCAGTCATTTGGTAGGAATTGCAAAGACATGGATAGATGAGCCTATTGAACTTTACCACAGTTGTTAACAGAAAGGATGGTAATTCAAACCTACCAACTGTTCCAAAGGATAAAGATGAGGCAACCTCATTCCAGAGAGATTTATAGTCTTAAAAACAGTATGGAGCAATTCAAATCTGTCCTTATGGGTTGCTGGTTCCAGACCTACTTGATGGCAGTTTTGCTTTGGATTTGGTTTAGCCACTAAATGATCTTAGGATGAGAAGTGCAATGTAAAGCAAGACTACTAGTATCTTTCCTTCTCAAAAAGCTAAGCAATGCTTCATTCGCTAAAAATGCGGTTGAAAGTAGAAGAGAAATATCCTGCCTACTTTCTTTTTATTCCATCTATATCACCAGCTTTATTTCATTTCTGATGAAAAATAGGCATTGGAAACCAGCTGCATTTCTTGGGTATTTCCTATAATTAGAAAATCTTCCCAGGTTTTGGCAAAAGGAAACTTTTCAAATTAGTTCCCAGAGTCCTGGTGAGTCTAAGAGATGTTATAATACTAAGACAAATTACTAAGTGAGATTCCAGAACACAGGCACACACACAAAGACCCTGCAATGGAAGGTCTCCTATTAAAATGCATTGAATTGTCAAAGCACACGTCTGATGAATAGCAGTATGAATTTTGTCTGATGGCATTATTATCACTGTCCATTTATTTCACTCCTCACTGTCATCTTTGTGTCTGATATGGTTTCATATCTTCTAATTGCATTTCCAGGTTTCAGACCGAGATAGCCACAGGTTTGCAAATCTTGGCCTCTGTCTAGGTAAAGCTGGTGTTCATTACCATGAGCACCACCTGTGTGAATCCTGTTGTGAGGGACCAGAAGTGACCGGTGCTGGACAGCTGCTTCTTCCATAGAAATAGATGATAAACACCTGCCCTTGCTCTTTGGTTGGTTTGTTCATGGGTTGAGTATGAACAAGAAGCAGACCATCTCTTCTTCCAAGAGATGCACCTATCCAATTTGAATTTATTGTGTGAAGCCCTAGACATTAAGTACCGAACAACATCCATTTCTTAAAATGGACATGTTGGCTAATTCTTAAATAATTTAATCCTCTTAATTATTTTTAAAGCCAGAATAATATTATGAATCAATTTGAACTCAATTTCTTTGTGTTTTACAGGCCACCATTACCTGCTTTGGCCACACAGCAGTTTCCTCTCGGTGTCTGCGAAGTTTTATAGATGCTGAAATGTTAAAGGACTTGAAATAGCAAATGAGAGCTCGAGCTGTTCAGGGGGCACTATATCAGCCAAGTCATTATTTTACTTGGAAAATTTAACTCAGTCAAACCAAATAGTAATATAAGATGGAACCCATGTGTATTCAACTGCCAAAAAGTCAATTTATTTTAAATGTTTTTATTTCCTCTAATAATAGTCCTGGAATATCACTTAGAGTATTTTCTCTTTTTTAATTGTCATATTTTCAGTTTTCAATCCCTTGAAGGCATCTACAGTTAATTAGCCCATTGCGCTTATTGACTCCATTCATTTATATTTATAACTTTAGAGGTAAGTAAAATATATCAGTGCAAAGCTCTTGTAGAATGTAACCAATAAAATGAATGGAAATTAAAAATAGTTAGATATAGCCAAAACCTCAGTTTGCAGGCTTATTTTCAATCAGTGTTATTATAGTCCAGTCAAGATAAAACTTTTTCTTAAAACTGTCCACAAATGTTTTTCTTATTTTAATAATTATTCTTTAACATCTCAGCAAATAAACAAGGAAAATATGCTAATACTACTTCTCCTAGGTTTATCCAGAATTTCTAAGACATCTCTTAAAGGATTTGAGATTCAAAAGCTCTGTATTAACAAATTGTGAAACGCTGTGGGTCAACTTAACAAGTATAAAATTTTGGTTAATTCAGCAATAATTGTGGGACAGAATCACATGATAGACACATTATGAGATTATAGGAATACTTAATTGAATTTTAGTCATTTGGTATGTAATGGCATTTAGATGAGAGTCTTGATAGTACTGGGGCACTACTTTATTAACCCATATCAAAAAGTATTTCTGATCATTTTGACCCTACAGGACAGAGTAGAACTAGTCTCCAGCTTCGAAGAACATAAATCTTTGTGAAAGCATGGTTTCCCCTTTCTTCCTCATTCCACGTGATGTGTTTGGGCTTGTAGTCTTACTATTAACTACACAACTCCAAGCCAACTGAGCCGCCAGAGCTTCTTAGTACTGACCGTGTAGGCACTAACTCGGCCCCATTTCAAAGAGGAGATTAAGAGAAGGTCTACAATAAGCACTTTAACAGACATTTGCAAACAATAATCAATAAAATATTGCCACTGGGTGAATTCCAACTCTTCCTAGTGGAGCCCACTGGGAAACAACAAAACTGCCCCATAGAGCTTCCAAAGCTGTCATCCTTCCGGAAGTAGGCTGTCCCACACGTTTCTCATGGAGCAGCTGTTGGGTTTGAACCACCTTTTACTGAGCAACCCAGCACTCACCACTGTGTTACCAGGGCTCCAAATCTGTAGCACATACAATATCATAAGGAATCTAGCACATTTTATTTTAACCCAAGACTAGCTTAAAATCCAATAGGTTAATTGTTTCTGGATCCTAACTGGAAAAATAGTTTTTTCTCTCAGTAAATGCTTTCTCCTTACTTTGTGAAAAGAACCTGGATTTCTAGGATTTTACTGATACATGGATGATATTGGGTTGTTTTTTTTCCCTTGCATCCATAAATAATATACATTCAAAAATGTGTGAAAACTCTCTATAACCAACAGTGCTTTAGGTATCGTAGAAAACTGCTAAAAATATATGCAATATAAATACTATGTCCTGAACACAAAATTAAATACATAGCATATAATATCTAATTTAATGTTCTCATCAACCTGAACAATATGTAATATCCTTTTAGTATATGCAAATATATTAAAATGTATCATAATAAACAGAGGAAAGACTGGAGTTGTTAAGGATTTTATGGGATTGTATCCACAATAAATGCCCACTGAAGAAGCAGTCAGGAAATCAAACACTGTATTGCATTATGCAAATGTGCCAGAGAAATCTCTTCAAAGTGTAAAAAAACAAAGATGGCATTTTGGGGCTACGATGTGTCTGGTATTTTAAATTGCCTCTTATGCATACAGAAGCTGAACAATGGTTAAGGAAGAAGGAGTATTGATGTCTTTTAATTGTGCTGTGGAAGGAAACTCTTTTTTTTAATTTTTTTTTTAATTTAATTTTATTTTTTTATTTTAACAATTTATTGGGGCTGATACAATTCTTTTCACAGTTCATACATATACATACATCAATTGTATAAAGCACATCTGTACAGTCTTTGCCCTAATCATTTTTTTTCTCTTTTCTTCTTTTACATTTTATTAGGGACTCAAACAACTCTTACCACAATCCATACATATACATACATCAATTGTATAAAGCACATCCATACATTCCCTGCCCCAATCATTCTCAAGGCATTTGCTCTCCACTTAAGCCCCTTGCATCAGGTCCTCGTGGAAGGAAACTCTTAAATAGATCCTGAACTGCCCGATAAATGAACAAATATATCTTGAATAAAGTCTACCTCCTTACGATCAGGATTGCAACATTCGGTGAATGGACCACTCTGTGAAGAACAGTGTTCTGGGTGAGGCAGGTCACTGGAAAGTGGAAGGCCCTCGGTGAGATGGAATAACACAGGGGTTGCTACAAAGCGTTCCGATTTAGGACTGAGGGAAAGGCAGCACAAACCTGGGCAGATTTTCCTCTTCTGTAGAGGTGTTTTCAGTCCCTTAATAGCAATAGAAATACACTGAAACTCAGGGTGTCTAATAATAAATCTTGAGATCAGTACTTCTTCACATTGAGTCATTATTCTTTCTGGGGGAAAATGACCTATTATGGGCGAGTAAATGCCACCTGTGAACGTTACAGTGGCTTTCAGAGCTACAAATTCATATGATCTATCATTTTAAGCAACTCTAGAACATAGGGACTTAAAATTATTTTCTATTGTTCTCAGTTTTGTGGGTCATGGATCTGAGTAGTGGCCTTAGACAGATAAGTTGGGAGGTAGGCCTGGAAGATTACGCAACAAAGCTGCTTCACTCATTTTGGGGATTTTGATTCTACTTTCTTATTTTCGTTCATCCTCCTCTTTCTGTGCATGTGGATGTCTCCCTGTGTTCTTTCTCTTTTTCTTTCTCTCTCTTATATTGTCAGTTTTCTAACAATTGTCTGAGCATCTCAGTATGTGATGGTTCCTCGGTAGTCAGAGATAGAATTGGCTTCTTTTGATGATGCAAATATCAACTTAAATGCTAAGTCTTCAGGAAAGTCTTCCATGAACAGTCAGTATAGAAAAAAAAATCAGTCACTTCCAATCTAGTCATGCAATTTTTACTTTCTGCATAATAAGTACCGATACCCAGGATATATATATGCCCCTATTTTCAATATTGTATTTTTGTGTTCACTGAAGGTTATTTATTAAGTAGAGAATGATATCTATAACATCTCACAGAATTTTAAGAAGCATCAGTAAGAGATTATTACTATGATCCCATTCTCCATAGAAAAATACAAGTAGAATGTACTCATTAAAAAACACACACAAGAAAGCAAACCAAAACAAAAGCAATCCAGTTCGCATGAAGTAGATCCTAACTCATTAACTGCGCTCCATAGGGTTTTCTATAGGTGATCTTTGGAAGTTAATAACCAGACAACCCTTCTGAGGCATTTTTTATCTGACTTGAGACACTAGTCTTTCCTTCAGCCTCCCAGTGCTTAATTGCTTGCGCTAGCAAGAGACACCACATTCTATCAGAAGAGGGATCTAGATTTGCTTATCTACCATTGTATTGTTTTGGTCTTTGAAAATTCCTGTTTTATAATAAATGCTCCAAAGTACAATTTGACCAACAAAATAAACAAAATTGCAAATAAGAACAAAAAGACTTCTTGGGTAGTTCAAGAACAGAAAAGACAAATTCATGATCATGAAAAGCTAATTAGACAACACTTTTCAGGAATTCCATTAAACTGAGAATTGAACGATGAACTGAAGTTAAAAACACCAGCAACAGCATGTGGACATGGATAGAAACAAACTTTTCACTGGAATGATCTGCATTCTAGTAAAGAAAATAGGATCTCTGATGCGGTGGGGGCGGGGGGCAGAACGAAATGTAATGGAAACAAGTATCTTTTTTTTACAGGATTGAAGCTCTCACTCACTACCACTGAGTCAATGTTTCTCATAGAACCCCCCTGTGGGTTTCTGAGATTGTAACTCTTCATAGGAGTAGAAAGCCCAGTCTGTCTCCTGAGGGGCTGGTGGTGGTTTCCACCTGCTGACATCTCAGATTACGGCACATCGCATGAAACCACTACCCCATAGGGGCTCCATGGGGTGGAAGATGGGGTTGTGTTAATTAGTATAATGAACTAGAACTTTTTTAAAATTTGTATATACTATAACTCTATATAACAATCACAGTTATATAAATCATTTTAAAATGTACTAGGTTGACTCGAGCTGGTGTAGCACTGAAAGCCTCACGCATTTTTGCCAAGAAACGTGGAAGACATCTACTTGGACAGCTGGAAAAAAATCCATGTTCAAAAATGGATATTCTAAAAAAAGGTGACCCAACAGAATGCTCAAACCAGAGAATAATGTATCTGATATTGGATGTCAGTATCATTCTGTTGAAGGTCATCCAGCCATGGTTGCCTCAGAATATTGACAGGAAGCTGTCAGAGGTTCATGCCCAATTCAGAAAAAGACATGGAATAAGAGATATCATTGCTGGTGATAGATGCATCTTAATGGAAAGGAATAAATACCAGAAATATTTTGAATTGTGTTTTATTGATTATCGTAAAGCATTTCACTCTGTGGATTATAACAAACTACGGATAGCCTTGAGAAGAATGGGAATCCCAGAACACATCAGTGCACTCATGAGGAAATTGTATATAAATCAAGAGGCAATTGGGTAAACAGAACTAGGATATATTGCGTGTTCTAAAATCAGGAAAGGTGTGGGTCAGAATTATTTTCTCTCACATACTCATTCAATTTGTATACTGAGCAAATATTCCTGGAAGCTGGGTTGTCTGACGAATGCTGTAAAAAGAATGGAAGAAAGCTTATTAGCGACCTGAGGTATGTATATGGCACAACCTTGCCAAAAGAGAGGGGGACCTGAAGTACTTGCTGATGAAGATGAAAGATTGCAGCCTTCAGTATGATTCCAAGTTAATGTAAAGAAAATCAAACTTCTCACAACTGGACTAATATCAAAACAAATAGAGAAAAGATTGAAGTTATCAAGAATTCTATTTTACTTGGATCCATAATCCATGTTCATGGAAGCTGTTGTCAAGAGATAAATCATACACCCCATTGGGTGAATGTGCTGTACAATAGCTCTTTATGGTGTTGAAAAGCAAGGATGTTACTTGGAGAACTAAGGTGTGCTTGACCTGAGCCATTGTAATTTCAAATTCCTTATGTACATGTGAAAGGTGGACATTAAGGTAAACCAAAGAATTGATGTAATGAACTATGTTGATGGCAAATAATATTGAATAAACTGTGTCAAAAGAACTCAAGACAATCTGTCTTGGAAGAAGTACAGGCAGAATGTTTCCAGAGTGCAAGGATGTTGAGTGTTCCTCTCACATACTTTGGACATGTTATAGAGACCAGGCCCTACAGAAGGGTGTAGTGCTTGCCGAATGGAGGGGCAGCAAGAAGATGAAGGGTCTGGACATGATAGACTGACATGGTGGTTGACACAATGGGCTGAAGTATAAGAAGAATTGTGACGGTGGGCAGGCCTGGGCATTTTGTTCTGTTATAAATTGGGTTGCTGTGAGCCAGATCAGACCCCAGGGCATCTAATAACATGAGATTCTTTAAAATAATTTAATTGGACATCCCTAGAACTTTGCTAGAAAGCACTTGGAAATCATTCAACTACATAATCTTTTAATATTTCATATGCTTTTCAAACATTATAGCTTCGTATAAAATGGACAGAAATATTGGCATTACAGGGATTATTTGGGTCTGGGATCAAGGCTAAATAATATTTGGGTCTTTGACTCTCATACTTACAATGACAAGAAATAAAATTATTGTTTCTATTCTTAGGAGTTATCATGTCTGTCTTACTTATAGCAACCATATGCCCAACAGAGAGAAATGCTGCCTAGGCTTGTGCCATCAGGGAGGAGACGAGCCAGTCAAGGTGTGATGCAGCAAGATGAAACATACAACTTTCCTCTAGTTCCTAAATGCTTCTCCCCCCACTATCATTATCTGAATTCTACCTTGCAAAGAAAAAAACATTATCGTATATACATTTGAGCCAATTATTGCAGACATTGCATCAATCCATGCTGTTGTTACAGTTCTGACTCAGAGTGACTCAGAGCGACCTTATGCACAACAGAATGAAACACTGCCAGGTCCTGTGCTGTGAAGGCAAAGCTGTTGACTCCTTAGGTAAACAGGACAGGACCACTCTCCATGGTTCGTAGCTCCTGAGAGAAAACTGATGGCTCAGCCATGGAAGCTGATGAAGCACTCAATGGCTGGCCTGTCTCCCTACCTCAGATCAATGGACCCTTGCTTCCTGTTCCTGACTAAAGCTACAGAAGGCAGCCATCTGCAAACTTATCGGTTACTTCAGTATCCCAACCTCATCCTCCCCTCCAGTCTATGCATAACTTGGCTGATCATGCTTCCTTGTAAATCTTCAAGTTGGGAATTGCCCCTTTGTGTAATCCTACCACATGTTGCAGGCATGGGAATGTATTTAAGTCGGCCCCTAATAAAATCCAGGGCCCAGGAATGTCTCTACTACAGGACCCCATGCTACAACCGCATCTAAACTTTTTCTTATTGATAAGTTTTCTGATCACACCCCTCTCGATAAGAGCCGGTGTCTCCATTAGCTCACATTGCACCATCCTCAAATTGTTCCCATGCTTGATTCCATTGTAGCAGGCAAGGTGACAATCCATCTCTTTGAGGATTTTCCTCTTTGTCACTGCGCCTCGACTTTATGGAACTGATGCCTTTTTCATGAATTGATCTCTCCTGACAAGATGTCCAAAGAATGTAAAACAAAGTCTAGACATCCTGACTTCTACGGAGCACTCTGGCGTTAACTTCTCCCAGCGCAGATCAGTTTACCTTCTTAGTAGTCCATAGTATTTTCAACATTCCTCCCCAGCACCACAATTCCAATACATAGATTTTCATGCAGTTTTCTTTATTCCAACTTTCACAAGCAGTTGAGGCAACTGAAAATACCTTGATTTGGGTCAGGCACACCCTAGTTCTCAAAGTTACACTGGTGCTTTTCTTTTAATTTATTTATTAAAAATCATTTTATTGGGAGCTCATACATCTCTCATCATAATCCATCCATCCATCCACTGTGTCAAGCACATTTGTACATTTATTGCCATCATCATTCTCAAAAAATTTTCTTTCTACTTGAGCCCTTGGTATCAGCCCCTCATTTCCCCGCTACCCCACCCTCCCTCTCTCATGAACCCTTGATAATTTATAAATTATTTTTATTTTTCATGTCTTACACTGACCAATATTTCCCTTCACCCACTTTTCTGTTGTCCATCCCCCAAGAAAGGGATTATCTATAGTTCATTATGATCTTTTCCCCCTATCATCCCCCACCTTTCCCTTCGCTTCCTGGTATCGCTACTCTTATTATTGATTTTGCAGGGTTTATCTGTCCTGGATTCCCTGTGTTTCCAGCTCTTATCTGTACCATGTACATACTCTGGTCTAGCTGGATTTTTAAGGTAGAATTGGGCTCGTGATAGTGAGAGGGGAAGGGAGAATTAAAGAAATAGAGGAGCATTATATGTTTCATTGATGCTATACTGCACCCAGACTGTCTCATCTCTTCCTTGTGACCTTTCTGTAAAGCGATGTCCAGTTGTCTACAGATGGGCTTTGGGGTTCCAATCTGAACTCTCCCTCATTCATGTTGAGGTGACTTTTTGTTCTGAGTCTTTGATACCTGATACCTGATCTCACTGACACTTCATGATCACACAGTCTAGTGTGCTTTTTTCCATGTGAACTTTGTTGCTTCTCAGGTAGATAACTGCTTGTGGATCTTCAAGCTTTTAAGAGCCCAGATTATAAACCTTTTTGTAGCCGGGCACCATCAGGTTTGTTCACTACATTTGCTATGCATCTATTTTATCCTCCGCAATCGTGTTGGGAAGTGAGCATCATGGAATACCAGGTTATTAGAACAAAGTATTATTGCATTGAGGCAGTACTTGAGTAGAGGCACAATGTCCATATGCTGCCTTGATACTTAACACATAAATATATCATCATAGATCCAGTTCCCTTTTGTCACATATAAATATATTTGCATATGTACATTCCTGTATTTAGACCTTTATAAATATCCTTTGCCTCCTAGTTCCTTCATCTATTTCCTTTTACTTTCCTCTTGTCTCATTTTCATATCTGACTTCATTCAGGTTTCAGTAATTCTTCTCAGTTACATTTCCCTTGATCAAGTCCTACAAGCCATCCTACACACTTCTCAATTTAAATCCCTTTTCGTTTCATTGTCTCTGGGTTTGTTAACACCCACTTCCTTTCCCCATTTCCCCTCTACCATGTGCCTCAGGAACCATTGGTCCCATTATTTTCTCCTCCGGATTGTTTATCCCACCAGAAGCACAAAAACAAGGTAGAACAAAAGAAAACAACAGAAGGAAAACAAAGGACCAAAAAGCCACAACAAAACCAAAGATAAAATAAAGAAAATCCTATAAAAATTCCAGGTCTGTTTGTTGACATTTAGGCATGTTTTTCAGTCATGTCTGATGGCATGCTACACCCTGACCCCAAAGTCTATTTTTGGTATTCCCGGTGACTCATTGCTCTGCTCCCCTTGCTGCTCTGTTGCATGTCCTTAGCATTTTGTCCCAGTGTGGTGGGGTCAGATCGGGCACAATTCCCTCACTGTGCCTCCAGTGTTGTGCCTCATAGCACGACGGGTCAGTGAAGGGCATCTTGTCTGTGGTGGAGCAGGCCCTATGGTTCTCTGTGCATTGGGTGCTCTGAGCAGGAATATTGTCCTCCGGGCTTGGTGGACCAGGATGTGTTCCACACGATCTCCTTCCCTCTTCATTTGCTCCTGTGTGCTCTGGTCAGACGTGGTCCTCTCCCTGAGCTGTAGCTTCAGTGTTGTCCTCTGTCCCAAATCCCAACTACGTGGACCCCCTCCCCTCCCCTCCAAGAAGAATGCAACATCATTGCTTTTCAATACAACAAAGAGTTTTTGTGTAGCTGATTTATCTAATGTGATGTATCGTTGGGCCTCTTAATGCTTCTTCCATGAGGATCAATTATAGATTTAAACAAGATAAAATCCTTAGTATTTTCGATCTTTTCTCCTTTTATTATGAAGTCACCCATTTGGTCCAGTTGTGAATATTTTGGTCTTCTTCACATTCAGTTTTAATTCACAATGACGCTTGTAATCCTTGAACTTCATCTGCAGTGCCCCTAGTCCTGTTCAAGATTATGAAACCTGCAAGTTAAAGGTTGTTAATAAGCCTTCCTCCAATAAAGGTACCACATTCTTCATCATATTGATCCCACTTCTCTAATGATTTGCTCAGCTCTTTTAACTTCATTATTTCGTTCATTTGCCTTAGCTACACTATGATTAAAAATAGTTTCAGAGTTTTTGCTGACATCTAC
Organism: Tenrec ecaudatus; assembly: GCF_050624435.1. Taxonomy (NCBI): domain Eukaryota; kingdom Metazoa; phylum Chordata; class Mammalia; order Afrosoricida; family Tenrecidae; genus Tenrec; species Tenrec ecaudatus. The sequence goes on from NC_134532.1 coordinate 204,651,781, forward strand.
TTTGATATGTCCTTTCTGTCTTATCCTTTGAATGACACACTAAAATATATCTCCCATTACATTTCCTCTGTTCTATCCCAAGCAATGTTACACTTCTGTGCCTCTCACTTTTTTTCTATTTTTCTCACTCGATAGTTTGCTTGTAGTTCATTTGTCTTCTTTATTCTATTCAATTTAGGAATCTTGTTCTTATATAAAATAGCATTAATCTCTGAAAATCAGGATTACTTTCACTTTTTATCACCAAAAATTTTCAATGATTCACTCATGATAAAAAGGTCCAGAACTATGTATGTCTGATTCACCTCTGTTTACCAAAACAGAACCTGTGCACATAGTCAAGACATGGTATATATTTATCAAATTAATTAATAGTATACATAAATTGAGATGTACATAATGACTCAAAGTTACTATGCATTGGGTATTTTCTCATGAATCTGCAATTCAGTCATTATATTAATGGTAATTAGTTTTAAAGAAAAATAACTCCACTTTTGAAATTATAATAAACTTTCTGTTTAGAGAGGTAATTAAAATATATATAACAGTTATGTTTATATTTTATATTATATGACCTTATATATTATATAAGTTTATGTGGTGTTCAGAGTACTACTAAGATTCAAAGAGACTTCAAAGACAAGTTTCTTTTTTAACTTCATTATTTCTTTCATTTGCCTTAGCTACTCTATGATTAAAAATAATTTCAGAGTTTTTGCTGACATCTACTTTGATAGGTTCTTTCTGTCTTGTCCTTTGAGTGACCCTTGCTTTCATATATGATGTTCTTAATGTGCTTGCACAGCTCGTCAAGTGTTCTGTCATTAATGTTCATTGTGCTAAATATGAAACTAAGAGGTTTTCATTTTCTTCAACGGCATCTTGAATTTACAGAGGAGTCCGTTCCACAGTCAGCACATGGCCTGAGTTGAGTTGCTGATATTGAGCATCTTCCTCTTCTCCTCCCATGTATATAGTCAATTTAAATTGTATGTGTTGCATCAGCATAATTTGAGTGTGGAACAAGATATTTGTGATGAAAAAGTCATTGCTCTTGTTATGTTATCTATAATTTTCCAATTACTTTTCCTTCCTCTTTGTTTCCAACTTTTGTATTCCAATTGCTAATAATTCTCATTATATCTTGACTGTATGCTTGATCAATTTCAGACTAAATACATTGATAAAAAATGTTCAATTTAGTCATCATTAGCTTTAGCAGTTGATGCATAAATTTGAATAAGAGTTGTATTGTTAAATTTTCTTGAATGCAAATAAAATCTTATCATGGAAAGCACTGCACTCTTAAGATTTATCTTGAAATGGCCTTTTTTTTTTTGATGAATGGGAAGCTATTCCTTTTGAATCTGTCATTTCCCCCAATATTGAACCATAAGATTTTCTGATTCAAAATGTCTAATATCAGTCATCTTTGGCCCATTAGTACCTAGAGTCCTATGGATCTTTACACATTTCACTTTCAATGATTTCTAATTTTCCTAGATTCATATTTGACACATCCAAAATTCTGATTATTAATTGAGGTGTGCAGCTATTTCCCTTCATTTTGAGTTGTTCCCCAGCAGCAAGCGAAGGTTCCAAAGGTTTTATTCCCAGTGGATTTACTTCATCTGTGTCACAGAGAGAAAGCAGTTCTTCCTCAGTCATCTTTTGAATGTATTTTTACCTGAAGGCTGAATGTTTTAAGTGTTTAAATATATTCATACAGATCTTTCAATTATATAGGGTATAATATTGGCAGTCTGTGCCAGCAAAGTAAGTACTCACATGTTTTTATATAAATACCATCCCCTTCTTTTAATCATCACAGGGAAAGTGTATTCAATCACAGCATAGCATTGAACAAATTACACATACAATGATATGATGCATTCACACACATACCTTGTATCACATGGTCCATATTAAAACAGCCCAGCCTAATCCTCATTGATTTTCTCAGTTTTGAAGGAAGGAAACCAGCTAGATTCTTTCCAAAGCCATTTGGTGAATAAGTGGCTGGTTTGGGATTTGGACTCAATTTCCAAACACTGTGCTAGTGAAACTGGATGACCCCACCAGTTTGGTATGTGTCACACACATTCGGTTTTATAAATCATAATCATATTTTGATTCAGTTCACCCATATGACTCCGATAAAATAAAAGCGGAAATTGTTTTAGGCACTGGCTGAGGGATGTAATGTTAAGTCATCTGGTGCGGCAGCCACCTGCAGTGACCGTTTAGCTGAAGCCTAGAACCTATGTCATGCTTAGGTTCAGCATTAATATCTGTCTTGCTATCCATTCAACATACTTTGTCAGTGACCGTTCTCAATGAGATTTGACCAACAGGTTTGGGAAAATTACAGTCTGATTAGCATGTCTTTCTAAGTGGAAATACTTGCTTGACTGTTGACTTTATATGGAATGATAGACAAAATAAATAGCAGTTCAAAGTAAAGTTTTAAATCCAAACTCTTACTATCTCTCTGAATATGCTAGGCATAGACAATATTTTGTTGATTTTACACGGTTATAATCAAATTATAAAGTGTAATCAAGCTACATTATATTTCTTTAGTATTTGGTTATTATCAATAACCATTTTCTAGGTGAAAATCAAAACTAGGAAAAGAGCCTTACCTTGTATAATATATAATTGCTTTATTACATATTTACTTGGAATAATTAGTTCTAAAAGAGTCTTTGAACTTATCCCAAACACCAACTAAATGCCGTCTCACCTTGATAGGACCCTTTCTGACTCTTTGGCTTCCTTGTTGCCTAGTTCACGCTGCCAGCTTTAACCGCAACCATTGCGTGCACAGGGCTCTTCTGCTAGGTTGCTTCAGTAGTCTTTGCAGTGGCCACACAGAACTCATGGGCAGTGCTCCCAATTCAGTGGGTTTACTGGTGAAAATAACAAATTATCACCCTAGGATCGCGAAACAGTAAGGATTCAATTATTGGTTTACTGCAATCCCTCTCCTCAGACAGGAGTGAGGTGTTTCTACAGTAAACATGCTGTAGGCCACAGGATTCCTTCGTTTCTGACTCTGTGAGCCGGGAAGCCAGCCTGCCGCTCGCCCCACCGTCTGACGGTCTTGGTGCTACACCTCTGCTCCGTTGCATCGTCTGGGCCTCAGCCTCTGGTCTTAGCCTCGCTCCTTTGCTCTGCCCCATGACCTCCATGTCACCGTCACTAGTGCCTCTGGCCTCAGCCTCCAACACATCTGATGGAGTTCTCAGATGAAGTCCATGTGTGTTCTTCTTTGGACCATCCTGGGAATCATCTCTTTGTCTACTTCTAGATGGCTCTGATGCACAAAGTAATGGTTTTCATAGACACAAGATTGTCTTTCAGCATCAACCGTTCAAGATTACTTTCTCATAAAGTGGTGTGAATGATCCTCCCAAGCACATTCTGCAAGACCCCATTTGCAATGTCAAAACCCAGCAGAACACAGAAGCTGCCTTGGCTATAAAAAAATTAACTTAAATTAAAAATTTCAAAATATGAAGGGAAAAGACTAGATTTTCTAAAAAAAATACAATGGAAAGAGCTTAAATCATAATTTTGATTGCATTTTGCCAAATCCTAATGATTGTAATATATATATATATATATATATATATATATAAAATATTTTCCTGTGCCTACTTCTTTCTGCCACCTGCAAGTCCCAAGTTAATATTTATTTATATTTAAAGTTTTAATTGAGGAGTTATTTACTTTATAAAGTTTTCCCAACAGCACATCCAGATTGTGTTGGGTTTTTGTTACATCTACTATCCATCTGTCTGTCTTTCAGACTATAGTGACTTAGATATTGCTGTAATGGTGGAAGCTATGTGACTCATATTTTCAAATATTAGCAGGATCACTTTGGTAGTTATAAAATCTGATGCCAATTTGGGACTTCAGAGAATAAAAGTGAAGGGGTGGGGCATAGTCTGTCAATCAGAACACAGCAATTGAGGCCTCTTGAGAATTCTGGGAATTCCTGAATTTCCTCCTTGTAGGTGGGAGAGACTCTCTCTCTCTTGGCTCACTCCCTAGAAGACACTCTACTGACATGACACATGGAACTACACTAGTGCCTGTAGCCAGAGAAGCCACATGGAGACCTCTGCCACCATTGGATCCAACGAATTTCTACTCACTGGGCTGTGATTGCCCCGCATTTGCTCTATTGCATGTGTTTCGTGAGTCTAAAGAGAACTTTATAGATTGGTATTGGACATATGGGCTTATATCAGACTTATAGGTTTGGACTAGACTGGGCTGGGATACTTTCTTAATGTATCCTTTTATAGAAAACTCTCTCTTATACACATATGAGTGTCTATGGATTTGCTTCTCTAGTCTACCCAGACTAACATGTAACATGATGCTGAATGCAGAATGATCACCAGCCAGTGGGAAGAAAGTCTTTGGATCCAGTGGTGGTTTTAGCATCTCAGCACTGGCAGTGGTCTCCACGTGGCTTTTCCAGTGACGGCCAGTAGTTCCATGTGTCTTGTCAGTAGAGTGTCTTCCAGGGAGTGAGATGAGAGAGGGAATCTCTTCTTCCTCGAAGGAGGAAATTCGGAATTCCCAGAATTCTAAAGAGAAGGCCATGGCCAGACAGAGGGCTTATTGGCTATGATCCAATTGACAGACTAGGCTCTACTGCTTCACTCTTAATCCTCTCAAGTCCCAAATTGACATGAGATCACGCAACTACCGCAATCACCATGGCAGACATATTTCCATGAAGATCTCATATCAAGACAGACTCGGAATAAAGGCTTTGCAAGCTTCCAAAAACCAAACTTACTGCTCTAAGTCAATTCTGACTCCTCTGTCCCTGATTGGACAGAGCACAACTCCCCTGCAGGTTTCTGATACTGTAACATGAGTAGAAAGCCCCATCTCTCTCCCCCTCAACTAGCTGTCATCAAGGCAATTCCAATTCATAGCAACCCTGTCAGACAATAAACAACGCCCACGGTGGGTTTCTGAGATGCAACACTTTACAGGAGTAGAAAGCCTCCTCTTTCTCCAACTGAGCAGCTGGTGATTCCAAATTGCTGACCTTGAGGTTAGCAGTCCAACTAGCCAATAAAAAAAACCCAGGGATTGCAACAGAGCCTAGTGATATACTGCTAGCAGATAAACCTATGAGTACTGAAAACACTACACAAAAGCTTAAACATTGGGAAAAATGCTATTACACAGGAATGAGAAATGCTACATTCTGTGTTTGCGTTTCTTTTTGTACATGGACACCTTATATGACAGAGCACATCTTCTCCATGGACTTTCTAGGCTCTAATTTTTAGAAAGCCAGATCACCAAATAGCTGGTAGGTTTGAAACACCTCCTAACAGATCTGTCTTGGGTAAAGTACAGTTAGAATTCCTTTGAGGCAAGGAGGGCTGGACTTCTCACATCCTTTGGACATGTTGTCTGGATAGATCAGTCCCTGGAGAAGGATATCATGCTGAATAAAGTGGAGGGGCAGCAAATAGGAGGAAGGCCTTTGAGGAGATGAATTTCAAAGCGACTCATCAATGGGCTCAGGGAGAGGAATAAGTGTGAGGCTAGTGAAGAACTATGCGGTATTTTGTTCTGTTGTACACTCTGTTGCTGTAAATTGGAACTAACTCCCGAGCCCTTAACAAGAACAAGAACAAGAACTGGATGCTTACCGGCGGAGGGCTTAGCCAACATGCTCTCAGTGTTCTCTTCCTTGAGGCCTACCTATGCCATTTATGAGGATATGTGTTTTTGTATTTATGTATCACTATATTAAATGCATATTTTATTGTGATTGCTATTATTCATCTACTATAACTTTTTAAAGCTATGAATGGAATGCAATTTTATTTCGATTTTCTCTTAAGTCCATGTCTGTCTTGGTAAGCTTTGTTTTGTAAATGGCTGCATTCACAATAGCTTCTTAAACACCAATGTGATTTCTTTACGCATAGTGTCTGTAACGTCTCCATGGGGCTGTTAAATATCTATAATCAAAAACTTAAGTGCAACCTGAAGATTTAGTATTTCATAGATAGACAGATCTTGAAAGAACCTTAAAATGCAGGTGGTCTCCTCTCGCTTGATGGAATAAAGCACAGAAAGGCTAAGCGACCTCTCCGGTTCCCCACAGAGTGCGGATTCCCAGATGAGTACTTGGGCCATGTTCCTTCTCCATTAATTCTCCGGTGAATCACTTTATGGTTTGAAGACACCCTGTGCAATAAAAGTTTATGGAGCATGTGTTCGGAAGTTTGCTAGGTGCTGGCGCAACAACAATTTATGGGACAAAGCCTGCACCCTAAAGGACATCACAGTATAACGGTAAAAGGAAGCGCAAAATGTGCTAAAGATTTTCATAAGGGTACTGCATAGAGAAGTGTGACCTATTAGCCAGCCTAGGGGGTCAGGGCAGAGGTTACTGAGAGAGTTACCTTTGATCTGAGTCATAAAGGATCAGTAGGAGTAGAAGTTCGCAAGGCAGGCGGTGTGGTCTTCGGGGAGAAGGCACAGGCACCGAGAAAGGATGCCCCAGGAAAACACATGCAGAAGCAATATCATAGCATGTTATATTGAGGAGGGTGGAGGAACGGAAACAATTCAAATAATTCATTTCTGTAGATGTAAGAGCAGGCGTAACAAAAATAAGTTTACATAAAGAGCTGTGAACCTCAAAATGCCCAGATTTTAAGAACTGTATATCTGTTACTTTTTCTTAGTGTTTTTTTTTTTTTAGTTTTGTTTTGTTTTGTATAGAAAATGTGGAATGAACAAAGACTTTTAAATAGAAGCGCTACAGTTAGGCTTGAATTTATAGAATCCTAGTGACATCCTGATCCTGATCCAAGAAGTCAAGAATGTGTGTGTGTGTGTGTGTGTGTGTGTGTGTGTGTGTGTGTGTGTGTGTGTGTGTAAGAAGCTGGTGAAATAATTCAGTTCTCACATATCTGATATTGACTGTGGCTAGTAAGAATGATCCAGGGAGAATGAAGATGACTGATAAATTCAGAAAAGGTGGCTTAAAAGTGGCCTATCGTTGTTGCCATTTGGTGTCATCAGGTCATTTCTGAGCTATAGCAACTATGCAAACCAAAAAAACGAATGCTTCCCAGTCTGACACAATCATAACCACTGATATCTGAGCCCCTTGTTGCACTTATTGTGTCAGTCTGTCCCTTTGACAGTCTTCCTCATTTCTGCTGACCTTCTGCTTTACCACACACACTGTCCTTTCCCAGGCACTGCTCTCTTCAAATAACATGCCCAACGGACATCAGACAAAGGCTTGCGATCCTCAGTTCTCAGGAGTATGCATTTGTTTGTTCTTCCAGCAGTATTTGCCATGTCTTCACCAGCACCATGATCAAATGTATTGATTCTTCCTCAGTCTTCCTTATTCTGTGTCCATCTTCCTCATGCATATGAGGGGACTGAAAATTCTGTGCCTAGGAGTTGGCATTTTCAAAATAGGCATGGTTTGGAGAGGGAAATATATGGTGATTTAGGTACATTCGGGTGAAAGGATACAGCAGAGCTTTATAAACCAGAAAGCCAAATATACTTCTAAGGAGTAGATGCCAATTCAAAGTTACAGTCCCCACAGGGGTGGGTAAAACTGCCTCCGTTGGGTTTCCAAGACCAGAACTCTTTCCAAAAGTAGAAGTCCTCTTTCTCCTGTAGAACATGCTGATGGCTTTGAACTACAAACCTGAAGAATGCAGTCCCAAAATAACCACTATGCCACCAGGGTGCCTGTAATTTGACAAAGGAAAGTTAAGATGTACTTGGATGACATATATGAGAAAATTTTAGTATGAAACCCTCCAATAGGATGACTTCCTCTTGGGAAATCACATAGCGTGTCAAGAACATAAAGAACAGAGCCCGACTCCCAAAGGCACTAAGTCACCTTTACAGTAAGGAGGAGGAAGAGTGACAGGAGGGAAATGGGGTTTCCTACACAACGGCAGGAATGGATATTGTTGCAGACTCAAAGAGGATAATATATTACAAGAAATTGGACTTTATTAATGAAATATGTACTTAAAATAAAGCGAGAGAAGGATGAAAAATGTCCATGCATTTTGAAAATTGAGAAGGTTCCAAGTGGCATTTGTGGAAAGAATTCTAGCATATTCTGAGGATTTATTGAGAAATGAATGGATATTTAAGATTTATAGAGAAATGAATTGGAGATGAAAAATGGAAATAGAGACTGCAGAAAACTCTTTAGGGGATCACAGCATAGAATAGAAGGGTTAGAGAATAATATGAATTAAGAAAACCAGACCTAATTAAGCCTACATATAGTTACGCACTGAGCAGACTGAATACCAAAGGAGCGGTTGAAGACAGAAGAGTCAGCCTAGGAGTGTGTACAGAGTCAATGAATTCTAAGAAGATACAGGCACATACCAGGCCATCGTGTACACCTATTTTAACATTGAATAAGGATACAAAAAGGGGATTTTATCCCCTGGAATTATAGAAATAACTATAGATGAATATGAGGATCCGATGGATGTTAGGACAGTTGAAAATGACCACACCAATTATCTTTATTTTCTTTATAGACTAACTATAGGACCTTCTGCTTATTAGCTACCCTAGACCGTCCATCGCTTGTGCAGCCACATCAATTTGTCAGGGGAGACTGTGTGCTGTCACACTGCTTAAACAGGCTTAGTAGAAACTCCACACTAAGGCAGACAAGAAAGGAAGTTCCAGAAATCTACTGAAAACCAGTCAATGAAAAGCATAGTAGCCTGGTCTTTGCAACGGTTTCATTGTGCTTATGGTTCCAAAGCACCGGAGACGGACTGGGACGTGCCAGAGGGACTGTAATGAAAATCAGGGATTGTAGCTTTAAGTATCAATTACAGTGGAAAGAAAGAAGACCCAGATCCTCATGACCCTACCAAACGTGATATCATGGTGAATGGAGAAAATATTAAGTTGCGAAGGATTTTTTTTTTCTTTCTTGGATCCAAAATTAACGCTCATGGAAGCAGTAGTCAAGAATCAAATGATGTGTTGCTTTGGATAAATGTGTTGTGTGAAACCTCCTTAGAGGATTGAAAAGCAAGGAGCTTACTTTAGGACAACCATGTTCCTGACCCAAGCTCTAGCTTTCAATTGCTTCTTATGCATGTGAATGTTGCACATTGAACTAGGGAAAAGAATGGGCACATTTTAATTTGGGTGCTGGTGAATTATGTTAAAGTGCTTTGGATTGCCAAACACGCAAACAGATCTGGCTTGGAATAATTACAGCCAGCATGCTCCTTAGAGGCAAGGATAGATAGACAGTCTCATATACTGTGCACGTGCTTCCAGGAGAATCCAGCTTGATAATATTGTCAGACATCAAACAAGAGGAAGGCCCTCAACAGGATGCACTGACACCGTGGCTGCTACAATGGCGCACGCAGAGTGACACTGTGAGCACGATGAAGATCCCAATGGTGCTTTCCTCCATTGGGCATAAGTTACTATGGGCTCCAACCTATTCAATGGCATCTAACAACAAGTGGTCTAGTGAGCTATGAGTTGGGCTGCCAACTGTATCAGTTGTTCAAACTCACCAGCTGCTTCAATGGAGACAGATGAGGCTTTTTGCTGTAAAGATTTACAGCTTTTGGGCTCCCAAAGGAGCAATACAATCCTGGTTTATATGCAGCTATATGTTGGAATCAAATCAATGGTAGTGAATTTGGATTGAGTCTGTGTGTGTGTGTGTGTGTGTGTGTGTCTGTGTTCAGCTACAACAAACTCTATGTGAGATTGACTTACCATTGTTGATCCTTCCCCAGTGGATATGTCAGTCTGAGTAGACAAGAGAAACAAATCCCGAGACATTCACACGTGTATAAGAAAGAGCTTTACACACAAGAGCGATTGAATATTGAAAAAACCTCTGAGCCAAGTCCAGATCAAGTCCATAAAGCTGATATTAACTCAAATGTACGATTTATAAAAGAACCACAATATTCCAATCTATAAAGTCCTCTTCAGACACATGAAACACATGCAATGACACTGAGTGCAGGAAGATCACAGGCCAGTGGGTTGGAAGTCTTGTGGATCCAGAGGCGTTGCCAGCATCTCAGTGCTGGCAGGGGTCTCCATGTGCTTCCTTTGAAACTCTGACTGCCTCAGGGTAGCTTCATGTGCTTCTCCTCAGAAATGTCTCGCAGGGAGTGAGCAGAGAAAGAATGTCTCCTGTCTCCTAGGGGGAAATACAGGAGTTCCCAGAATCCTTAGGAGAAGGCCATGCCCACACAGAGGCCTCAGTGGGTATGATATGATTGACAAGCTAGACTCTACCCCTTCACTCTGAATCCCCAAATTGACTCCAGATCATAGAACTACCACAGTGGACGTAATGCTTGGACTAAATATGTTAGAAAATATAATAGTAGAAGGGTAAGATGTGGTGGTCATATAATGGGCAATGGATTCTAATGTTTCTGCTGTAGTGTGGCTCTGGCTAAAAACAAAGTTCAGGCAATTAAAAAATAATTATCAAAGTTTTTTAGGTTTATTGTGCATTGAATATAAGCCAGATACAAAATATTTCATAAGTGTTCATATGTGGGAATGTAGTCATTCATGTTGCAAACGCTAATAGTCAAATGCAATGACTACAATGAATTGTGGGTAAATGCATCTTTTTACCTTGTACATGCTGTGGAAAAAATGATGCTTGCAGTACAGGGTTCAGAGAGTGCCAAGCAATATAGAAGAAGTCCCATTTGGTAGGTGAGGAACTATATAGATTTTCCCATTTTTTAAGGAGTTTATCAGATACATGGTTTAAAAGGTTCTTAAAGGAGGTCAGTAAATTAATTGAAATACATGAGAGAGGGCATAGTAATCAAAAGCAATTGAGTCACTTAGCTGCAGTGGGATTGATCCCCACCCCCAAATGTGTTTCAGGTATCAAGACTGCAGATAAATACTTGCAACAAGCACGAATGCAACTAACACCTATATGTATATCACACACAATAGTAATAACAAATATTTACTATTCCCATAATGATAATTCATCTGGGAAAATATGGACTCACAGTTTGAGAATGAATTACGGAAGCAGGAGGGTGGGAGAAAAGACAGGCTTGCTGTATTCTAGTGGGTGGGAGGTAAGTCTAGGGTGAAGATTCTCATGCACTATCCAGAGCAGGTAGCGCTTGATGTTCCCACTAGTGAAAAGAGAGAGCGAATGTGGGATTCTATGGCAGCTTGTCCAGACACTGGATACAAAAACATAGAATGGTGGTTCTTGACAGCTCTTAGCAGCTGAACCTCAAATATGGAGTCCCACTCTGTTCTAAATAACTGACTTTCCTTCAGTGGCCAAAGATGATAAGGGTAAAGAACCAACGTCAGTGGGTCATGAATTAGGATCATTCCTTCACCCGCAGACCTCGGTGACAAGGGGTATGGAAACAGCATATTAAGATCGCATATGTACTTTTGGCATTTAGAACTAAGGATCAAGAAGGATTGATTTCCATGCCAAAGGACAGACAAACACTCAATTCGGAAATGAAAGTTTGAATGTTCAAGTGTGCAAGTGAATGGAGAGAGACAGAAAAAGAGAGAGAGAGAGAATTCAACTGCCCAAACTGCTGCTAATCAGAAGTTCATACGTGTTTAGGAGCTTGCCTGGTCTGATCCTGCAGGTGAAGGACATCATTGACTAAAGTGGGGAGATGCCAGAGTCATGTCATGTTTTCAAAATTGTACAGCCTGTTCTGTGTCAGTACATGGCACATCTTACCAGTAGTAGACAACCAAAGCTGGGCCTGGAATGGAGCCTAGAATGATCCAAGTCCAACTTCGAAGATGTCATGCCAAGCTCATAAAACCACATGGTTTGTCATCTTGGTTAAGCCAAAAAGGGAAGGGAAGGGCTTTTTCAGCTTTATGCCTAACTGAATGTCTTAGAATGTTTAAGTATGGGAAAACATTCTAGCTTGTTTTGATGCAAAGATGTTTGGACACAATTGGAATTCTGCTCTTAATAGAGATAGTAAGACAGGAAGTGCAGCTAAATCTTCTATTAACTTCATTTCATTTATTTAAGATCTATTTTATTTATGATCCAATGCTTATCAGCAGTCACAACACATTTACATGAGCCTCTGGATTTCAATTAGCAGTTATCTCTCTAAGTGAACATCCCATAACCCAGGGAAACTTATCAAATATATTTATTACATAATTGAAAAGAATCCCCAGCGGTATTACACTGTCAAAGATATCATGCTTGAAACTATTATGTGTTTTATAGTCATGGAATCACAGCAGTTTTTTAAGAGCATAAGGTATGCGCTTGTGTTTTAAGATTTTCAGTTTTATGTAGATATTTAGTTACAATAGTTTTAAAATTGCTACATTATTCTGAGGTAGAATGGGTAAAAATTAGGGTGTCTTTTCACTAATAGATTTGTAGTGGTTATTGTCATAATAGAAAGTAGTCAAGTTTGACAACATGGCGATATATTTTGGAAGATAATTGAGTCATAAAATATATAATTTTTATTAAGGAAGCTAGATTGGGGAATATATAGGGAATACATTACTCTATACAAGCTGGTTTAAATTTTTCTCATTTCATGTTATACTTAGCAAAGTGATCAAGATGACAAATGTTAAAATCCAAAAGCTTGGATTCAAATTCTATGTCTAATTTAACAGATATGTCTCTCCCTCATGCATAAAAACAGTTAAAAGGAGATAATCGGATCAGTTAGAGGATTAAAGGGGTCGACTACAATACACATGTTGTGTGCCATAGTGTAGATTCCATGCTACAGTTGACCATTAAGGACAGAGAATTTCTAAGCTGCAACTAGAAATTGGAATCATCTCAACAGCACAGAAAAATAAAAATAACAACCTTCATGGAAGCAGATCACCAGGTCTATTCTCCATTGTAGTTACTGGGTGGGCTAGAACTGCTGACCTTTTAGTTAGCAGTCAAGTGCATGACTACTATGCCGCAAGGTCATTCTCTGTACAAATAGCAATAAGTAAATGTGAATGGTCATACTTCTCAGGAGTTAATCCTGATGGGTCAGTTTGCACACCTCCTTCTGCTTGAGAACTGACCATGAGAGTTTCAGATCTCGCATTATTCACTCATGCACTGGATGAGGGCCACTCCAGTGGTTCTGGATGTTGTAAATCCTCTCCATTGTTGCAGTATTACTCTAGTTTAAATTGTTCAGTTAATTCTCCAAATTAGCTTAATCCGTGATCATCTTTGTCATTATCACCTAATTCCATAATTAATTGTTGACACAACTTGGTCCCCAGTGCTGTTTGCCTTTTAAAGCAGTCAGGTATTAGAAGCATCACTGCAATGCATTGGCTGTATTTTGCTTGGTTGCATGAATCTTGTTATGGATATGTTCTATTAAGAAGACTCCAACATCTGTAGATTTCAAACTCTCATCTTGGCAGCAATAGCATTTGACTTTGCACAGACTGTGAAAGCAGTGAGGTAGTTTGCGCAGCAGGTGAGAAAATTATTTCTGTTAGCTATTATGGCTGTCATGATTTGGGGAAGCAATTGAGAAAACCCCTTTCATAACATTTAAATGATTTCCTTGACTTTCACTGAAAAAATAGGAGCTAGTAGTCAAATTCACTTAGTCAAAGTAAAACAAGCACCATATGAATTATAAATCGGAGAATAAATGTTATTCATTCACTCATCCATTTGTTCACCTACAATAATAACAATGAAAATATTTAATGCTCTCTCTTTGCCTCTCATTGTTCTGTACATTAAATAGGATGAATAAAACTTGGGTCAGCCAGTAGTAACCCAAAGGTTTGTAAACTTTAAAAATAAGGGGCTGAAATAAATTATAATTTTATATTAGATTGTAGCTAAAAAAGCATAATTCTCTTAACTTTTCTAATTCCCAATATTACTATAGTTCTATTATAATGAATGCATTTTAATGAGCACAGAAGTTAGATTGAAAGATTATTCTAGGAATTTTTTATCATCCAAGATAACTCAATCTATGGTTTAAATAATCTACTTCTAAGAAAGATTATAAATCACATTTTACAACAGAACATAACACTGCATGGTTCTGTGCCTTCCACACAATTGTTCCTGTGCCTGAGCCCATTGATGCAGCCACTGTGTGAGTCCATCTCATTGGAAGGCTTTCCTCTTTTTCGCCGCCCCTCCAATTTACCTCGCAGGATGCCCACGCCAGGAACTGCTCTCTCCTGACAATATGTCAAAAATATGTAAGGCTAACTTTTGCCATCTATGCTTCTCAGTTGCTCTCTGGCCATACTTTTTCCAAGACAGTTTGGTTTTCCATTCAGTAGTCCATCGTACTTTCAACATTCTTTACGACCGCAATTCAAATGCATCAGTTCTTCAGCGTGCTTCATTTTATTTAGTATTTCATAGTAGTTTAAGACAAGAAGTTCTTGCAGGAATTATGTTACTGGTTAATCTCCATTGTTGATAGCAGTGTTTAAAATAATGTATCTTTACTCTGACATCCTTCAGAATCTCAGAGGATTTTTGGGTGCAGTCCAGTTAGTTCCTGCTCATGGAAACTCTATGTTCACTAGAAAGAGCGCACCTTTCTCACGGTGGTTACGTCTGAATACATTGTTGCAGCCACTGTGGCAATCCAGCTCAGTGAAGACCTTCCACTTCCTCTCCGGACCCTCTACTGCACTTTGCTTCCTGTCCTGCGCCAGGTGCTGTTTTCCTCCTGATAACAGTTCACTGTACTTGAGAGGACGTCTCCTCAGCCTCACTTTCAAAGAGCATTTCTGCTGGATTTCTTCCAAAATCGGTTTGCTTTTCTCCCCCTGGCAGTCCAGGTTCATGTCAGCGTTCTCTACCAACACCATAATTCAAATGCATCAACTCTTCATTGGGTTTTAATTACTATGCAGCTATCACAGGAAGTGATTGAAAATATTTCGGGTTAGGCAGCAAGACCTTAGTTCTCAATGTGGCTTCCTTTCCATTTAGCACTTTCGAGAGGTCTTTTGCAGCAGAGTTCCTACTGCAATACGTTATTGGTTTCCGGATTGCTTCCTTCATTGTGGATCCAAGGAAAATGGAATTCTTGAAACTTAAATGTTTCTCTATATTTTTATAATGTGTTTTATTACTTCTCTTATGAGGATTTTTCTCATTGTCAAGCAATCCACATTGAAGGGCATATTCTAATGATTATCAACAATCAGTGATTAAAGATCTCTTCCCTTTTGACAAGCACGTTTCTATAATCCCAATACTTCAGGTTATAAACACGTTTTCCTCCAATCCCAATGTTGTTGCGCTCAGTGCATGATCTAACTTCTTGATCTAGTTGCTCAGTATACAAACTAAATAAGCATGGTAACAAGATACAGGCCTGATACAAAACTCTTCTGATTTCAAACCAACCAGGACTCACTTGTTCAGATTGAACAACTGCCTCTTGGTCTATGTACAGGTTCACATTTAAGTGTTCAGGAATTCCCATTCTTCACAATGTTAGTCATAGTTCATTTTAATCTACACAGTTGAATGCTTTCCATAGAAAGTAAAACACAAGCCACCATTTTTCTGGTATTCCCCGATTCAGTCAATTCTATCTGACTACAGTAAGGATGTCCCTTGTTCCATTACCGTTTCTGAATCTGGTTTGAATTTCTGGAAGCTACCCGTCCATGTACTGCAGTAACAGTGTTTGGAATATCTACATGTCAAGTTAATGATATTTATTTGATCATTTCCAAATTCTGTTGGGTCGCCTTGTTTAGAAGGTGTCTCCAAATTCCTTGGCACAAACTAGTGCGCTTCCAGTCTTGCATCAGCTTGTTGAAACATTAACTGGAATTTGTTAATTACTGGGGTCTTTCTTTCTTTTTTTGCCAGTCCCTTACGTGAAACTTGGACTTCTTCCTTCATTACCATCTGTTCTTAATCCTATTCTATCTCTTTACTGGCTGAATAGCCCCCGATTCTTTTTGCTACTGTGGCTCTGTATCCCTTCTCTTTTGGATGCTTCCTCTATGGGTCAGTAGTTTGTCCATAGAATCTTTTCAATATTGAAATTTGCAGCTGGAATTATTTTTTTCAGTACTCTCAGCCTGGGAAATGCTGAGTTTTCTTTCGTTTTGGTTTACTAACTCCAGACCAATGAATATTACATTATAATATTTTACTTTGATTTGCCAACTACCCTTTGGAATGTTCTGTTCAGCCCCTGTATTTAATCCACTTGCTTTAGTTATGCTATCTTATATTATTATTATTATTATTATTATTATTATTATTATTATATATTCCATGGAGACCTGATGGAGTAGCAGTTATTTGTCGGGCTGCAATCAGCATGGTTGGCAGTTCAGAAGCACCAGCAGCTCTGTGGAAGAAAGACTGGGCTCTACTCCCATAAACAGTTACCGTCCAGGTCGCTATGAGCCAGCAGTGACTTGATGGCAATGAGTTTGGTATTGCTATGTTCAAAAGCAAGTTCCAAAGTCTCCTCTGACCTTCTCTTTAGTCTTTTCCTTTTTCCTGTTGATTTAGTTACTTTTTGTATACTTCATGCTTGATGTTTCTGATGTCGTTCCATATCTCTGAAATTTGCCATTAATGTTTAATGTGTCAAATCTGTTATTCATATGTTTTAAATTCACATGGCATACACCCAAGGTTGTAGTGTGGCTCTCATATTTTAATTTCATCCTTAATATGCATATAGGCAGTTGGTGGCCTGTCCTACCTTAGGTATTTTTGACTGGTTTCTTCTTTGGATCTTTTGTGTTAGACCCTGATATCTGAAGGTATTTGGTTAACTGGAAGGGCTGCAGTCTGCCATCAGGTCACTAACTCCATCTTGAGCCTTGACATAAATTCAGTGGCCATCTAGATTTTTTCATACACTACCAACCTCTGAACTGCCAAAGAGAGCGTGAAAATCAGAGGAAAGAAATGAGGGGTAGTTACTACAATGTATGCTGTAACTCATGCATTACCAAAATAAATTAATAGGAACAATTTGGAAATATCTATTTAAAACTCCCCCCGCCCCCAAATGTTCACCTGACAGGTTGTTTCAGAATTAACCCCAGTTTGTATGCAATGTTGATTGACTGAATGAGGAAGTAAGTGAAGGAATGGTAAAGGAACCAAAAACATATACAAAAAACATGTTAGCATTTTTACATGTTTCGTTCAATCAAACACTAAGCTCTCCTACAACAGACTTGAAGCAGTTGCTGAAATAAGCTAACTTTTCATGCCCACATCACATTCTTGTCTGATTTATTAATGATTTATCATCTTTTTTGCAGCACTGCATTGCCTAAGGAGAAAAGACTATATGCACGAGAGATTAGATAGCTTTCTCGTGGCTGATTCACATATTAAAACAAAACCAATGAACAATATAAGCTAATTATATTTATATAATTTAATTTCCAGGCAATGGTGAGATGATTTTTTTTAAATCACACGGAATCAGGAATTCAAGTCCAAACTACCATAATTCTAGAAATAAGTCTGAGTTTCTTAGAATGGAGTGGATATTCAGCTAGCTTTCAAAAAATTTACAAAGTAAAACTGGTCATATAAAGTATATTTTGTTTCAGAAATTTATTTTTCCTATCTCTTAATACTTTCTAAAAAATAAGTAAAAAGGCAATATTTTATCTTAAGGAAAAATAATAGACTTTGAAATATATTAACTGAAACACTCTTAAGTAAGTGAGTATTTTCCCCCAAAAAAGTGGACGTTTGGTTTATGCTCAGGACTTGTAATTAAAAACAAAAACAAACAAATAGACAAAAAAAACCTTAATAAGACTAAAACAACATATTGGTAGTAATTATTTTGGGAAACAATTGTAAACTCTGAATAATAGTAATACCAGAGGTGATCAATTACTATGTTTCAATATTAATTGAATGAGTTCAATATATTTTTTACAGGACACTGTCTCTAATTAATTTATTTGCCAATAAAAACATACAATTCGGTCTATATTTTACATGAATTGTATATGGAAAGAAAAGGAACATCTGAATTCAATTCAAATGCTAATTACCAACTAGAGCCTTGGGGGAAATATATTTGCTTTACAAACACAAGTGTAAAAGAGAGAAAGGCAAAAATGTAAATATGAGTAAAATCAATAGGAGACAATAGTAAAAGGATACTCATCTAACTAAAAATACCTTCTATTGTTCAATCAGGTTAAGTACATTAGAAATGCACAAATAATATTCCAGAAATTAGTTAAATTCATTAATATTTCCTACAGTAGTCTAATTCTCTACTATTGTAATTTTCTAATAATATTTCATATAATTTCAATAATTTACTAAAACACGATTTCTTTCAGTTTCTGTACTGCAGGAAACCAGCCTCTGCTTGGTTATGGCACCGCTTACTCCCAAACTTGAACCCCGATTTCTGGATAAGTAAGACACTGAATTCCAGTAGAAGAAATGATATATCCAGTGAAAGTTAAGTATGTTAAGTAGTTGGTCTTAAACCAACTGGAAAAGTTTTGGACAAGCTTCTATGTAAATTCATACTGTTTTGTGATCTTCTTTTTTTCTAATAAGCATAGCCTGTTGCTTTGAAGACCTGGGTAGATGGACGCTAATTAAAATATATCATTGTTGTTTGAGAGTTGTTAAGTTAATTTTGCCTCATGAAGACTGTATGTACAACAAAACAAAACACTGCTAGCCCTGGGCTCATTGTTACAGCCATTAAACTTCAATCCAACTCATAGAATGTGGTCCTCCTTCTCAATGTCCTTCTGCTTCAACCAGCCATGCCAGGGAGTGGTCGTTCCTTTTAACATTCTCCCTTATTTTTTTCAAATAACTGCCTCTTGGTCTAGGTATAAGTGTCTCATGAGCACAACTAAGTGCTATGGAGTTCTTGTACTTTCAAATGTTAATCACAATTTGTTATGATCCACACATTCTAGTGCCTTTACATAGCCAATAAAACACTGATTGAAGCATCTCTATAGTATTATTTACACTTGGACAAATCCATATGACATCAGGCATGATATGCTCATCATGTGGTACTGTTTGCTAATGTCTGATTTCGTGCAGGATCACCATTCTTTAGAAGATGCTGAACACGGATCCCTTCTAATCCGATGGCCTGTTCTCTGCCTTCCCTTCTGAAATTCTTCCCAGAAACAAGTGAGCACTTGAAATGCCCTTCTCTTTGTTGCCATGTCTCAACTGATGTTCAGTCAATTTCCAGAAACTTGTTTTTCAGGGTTTTTAAATTTTATTTTTTAATTAAATCTTTATATTGGTGGCTATTACAACTCTTATCACAATTCATACATCCATCTATTATGGCAAGCACATTTGTACATTTGTTGCCATCATCATTCTCAAAACACTTGCTTTCTACTTGAGCCCTTAATATCAGCTCTTCATTTTTTCCCACTTCCCTTCCCACTCCCTCCTCCTTCATGAACCCTTGATAATTTATAAATTATTATTTTTTCTCATTTTGTACACTGTCCAATGTCTCTCTTCACCTCCTTTTCTGTTGTGCATCACCTAGGGAGGAGGTTATATGTAGATCCTTGTAATTGGTTCCCTTTCCAGTGCCCCCCCACTCCCTCCACCCTGCCGGTATCACCACTTGCACCACTGGTCTTGAAGGGATCATCTGTCCTGGATTCCCTGTGTTTCCATTTCCTATCTGTACCAGTGTACATACTCTGCTCTAGCCAGATTTGTAAGGTAGAATTGGGATCATGATAGTGGGGAGGTGGGGATGGGGGTGGTGGGAGGAAGCATTTAAGAACTAGAGGAAATTTGTATGTTTCATTGTTGCTACCCTGCACCCTGACGGCCTCGTCTTCTTCCCACAACACTTCTGGGAGTTGCCTACAGATGGGCTTTGGGTCTATACCCTACAATCACCCTCATTTACAATGATATGATTTTTTTGTTCTTTGATGCCTTATACCTGATCCCTTTGACACCTCAAGATCACACAGGCTGGTGTGCTTCTTCAATGTGGGCTTTGTGCTTCTGAGCTAGATGGCCGCTTGTTTATCTTCAAGCCTTTATGACCCCAGATGCTCTATCTTTGCTAGTGGGCACCGTCAGCTTTCTTCACCACATTTGATTATGCACACATTTCTCTTCAGTGATCATAACAGGAAGATAAGCAGCCACTGATATGAATTTTTGTTCTTTGATGACTGATAACTGGTCCTTCTACACCTCGTGGTCACACAACCTGGTGTGCTTTTTCTATGTGACCTTTGCTGCTTCTGAGCTAGATGGCTGCTTGTTTACCTGCAAACCTTTAAGACCCCTGATGCTACATCTTTTGATAGCTGGGCACCATCTGCATTCTTCACCTCATTTACTTATGCACACCTTTGTCTTCAGCAATTATGTTGGGAAGGTGTACATCATGGAATGCCAATTTAATAGAACACAGTTATCTTGCAGTGAGTAAGTGCTGAAGCGGAGGTCCAATGTCCATCCCCTGCCTTAATACTAAACCTATACACATATGCATGTAGATCTATTTTCCCATCTTTATATAGGTACATGCCTTTATTTAGACCTCTATAAATATCCTTTGCCTCTTAGCTCTTTCCTCTATTTCCCTTACTTTCCTGTTGTCCCTCTATCATGATCAGCCTTCATTTGCATTTTAGTAATTTCTCTCAGTTACATTACCCTTGCTGAATCCCTACCAGGCTTCTCACACCCTCCTTGCCACTAATTTTGGATAACTTGTTGCTCCCTTTTCCCTGGGTTAGTCAATGCCACCTCCTTTCCCCCACCTTCCCTCCTCCCACATCCCTCCAGAACCATTGGTCCCATTGTTTTCTCCTCCAGACTGTTCATCCAGCCTATCTTATGTAGATAGATCTACAGAGATAATAGTACACACCAAAAAACAAGGCATAACAAGACAAAGCAACAAAAGAGGACACAAGGATGACAACAAAAAAAGGAAACCAATGACCCAGAAAAGAATAAATTAATTTGTAAAAAAAGAAAAGACCAAAAAAATTTTTAAGATAGAAAAACCTGTAAATAGATCAAGGTCTGATTTTTGACCTCTAGGCATGTCCTCCAGTCAAGTCCGATGGGGTGTCATGCTCTGCCCCCAAAGTCTATCCTTTGCAGTCCCTCGGGAGCTCCCTGCTCTGCTCCCCCCACTGCTGCTAAGTGAAGTAAGCCAAGCACAAAAGGACAAGTACAACATGAGTTCACTGAGGTAAGTTTATAAAAAGAAATAAAGAAAAGAAAAGAAAATTACAAAGGGGGCACAGGGAGAAAGCTACTGTATACAAACACTCCAAGGGTGTAGTCCAGGTAGGATGGCAGGGGCCAGACCAAATCCAGGGGTACATATGGTAGCCGACTAAAAAGGATGTGGGGAGGAGGAAAGGGGGAAAATAGAGAGAGTGAGAGAGAGAAAGAGAGAGAGAGAGAGATGTATGGTGGGGGAATAGGACACTAATGTGCCCAAGGGGAGGATATTGCTTTTGTCTCCACAGGGAAAGGGACCAGACTTAAATCCGGTGTCCTGGGATGTGAATGCAGCATGCCTGCATGGAGAGGGGAGCCAGAGGAGGGCCCTGAAGGCTTGGCCCCTATCCCAGCTACATGGACAACTGCGCCTTCCCTCAGAAGAATTTATTTTAGAGGATGGCACTAAAGCTGCAGTTAGGGGAGAGCGACATGTCTTATCAGAGCACACAGCACACGGGAGCAAATTAATGGGGAGGAAGAGAGAGTGGAGCATATCCTGGCCCACCAAGTCTGAAGGACCTGCCAATGCAAAGAGCGAACCATATGGCTGATCCCACTATGAGACACGATGTCCCTTGCTGACCCGTGGCTCTTCGGGGGCCAACACTGGAGACTCAGTGTTCAGATTGACCTGGACTGACCCCGAGAAGGCAAAACACTACAGATGTGAGGCAGAAACTCGTTTTTCAATAATGCCTTCAGCCCAGGTTAGACCCATAGTTTGGACTAATTACTTCAATATGGTTCTTGAATGCATGCTACCTCCATCAAGGGTTGAACGTAACCAATTTGACTTGGTATGGTGACTCTGGGGGTTCCTCTCATTTTCAGTGCTCCCTTTATTGTTTAATATGGGCATATAAAATCCATCAACATTTGTATTGCAATTCAGTGTTTAAATTTTCCTTCAGTCTTATCAACTTGAGAAATACTGAATATATGCTCCCCTTGTGCAGTTTCCTAACTACAATCATTTGTATATTCCTTTATAGGCTGTTAAATACTTTGGGGAGACATTTTTGAATTTTAATGTTCATTTCCTTTACATCATAATTTTTTCCCTTCCTTTAACAGTTTAACATTTTAATGCAATTTTCAGAATTAAAGTCTAATATTCATAGTGATATTTTCATTCATTCATATATTTTAGTGACATTGTATAGTACTCAATCATGAGTGTTCAATTAGTCAATCTATTCTTGAGGAGATCTCTAAATTCAGGGGGGATATACTCAAGGTCGTGCTTTAGCTCACATTGGCTTGTTTCAATTGTCTTCATCTTCAGTTTGAACTTTCATATGAAAAATTGATTCCCTCCTCCACAGTTGCCCCATAGTCTTACGCTTACTGATAATATGGAACTTCTCCATTGTCTCTTTCTATAGTATAAGATATTTTATTCTTTCCTATCCCATAAGTCAATGTCTACCTATACAGACCCTCTTTATTATAATTGCAAAGAATAAATAAATACACTTGTAAATTTCTATTACATTGTTCACCAAAGTGGGAGATACTGGTGGTGGACACTGGAACGATCAAGGGGGCTGATAAAGCTTATATCTACACTTTACCCTGGATCTCATTTCCTGCAGGTGCTAAGAATTTTTTTTTTTTTCCTTAAGAAGGGTCAATAGGTCAAACAAGTTTGGGAATCTATGTTCTATCATATGACTTCCATCACTGTTTTATCTCTAAGGTCATAGTTCCTTATTATCAATCTTGACCCTTTATTTCCAATTTTACTACTTGAATCACCAACAATTATCAATGCATGTTGATTGTATGTTTAATCAATTAGTGAGTGAAGGCCTTGTTTAGTCTTCACCAGTGTTTCAGTGTATAAATCTGAATAATAGTTGTATTACCTGGTATTCCTTATAGGTGTAGACATATTATCCTGTCACGGTGAGTAATTTTACTTGAAGGATCTTGGAATTTTCAATTTGAGAATGAAAGTATCATTCCTCTTGGACTTGTCATTCTAAGCACCATACACCTTATGATTATATAACTAAGAATGGCCATCAACGGTTATGTTAGCTCAATGATCTCTAGGATGTTGTGCTAGGTGGATTCTCTAGAGAAGTAAGACCAATGACACTTGTATCAAGAATGGCTTACACAACTCTGCAAACAGGTAAGTCCATTCTGGTTTCAGATGTCTGTCAGATACATGCTGGAGGCTCCTCCTGATATGCTTTTTCCGGCTCAGGGTCTCTTATGCAAAAGACCACATCCCCTGAGAGATGTCTTCTGAATGTAATCTGAATGACAGAAAGGGCTCCATTCCTTGTTTTCCCTCAGGTGGTTTAGTTGACGTATCATCTTACCAGATCCAGATTTAATTCATTTTTGACAACTTATGATTTTCCTAAATTCATACTTTGCTTATGCCATGTCTCAAGATCTAATCAATGTTTGCAATTGTTTCTTTGCCTATGAAGTGGTGAAGGTCTTTATTAATGAATAAAAGGTCTTGCAAGAACAATTAAATAATAAAAATGACTGTAAGCTAGTTTCCATTTACCTTACTGAATTTTAAATCACTGAATTATAATAACATTTTATAGGCAAAATTGTTTCTAATATGAGTTCTCAAGGGACCTGTTTCCCCCAGTATAATTGTTAAAATGTATTGAATTATTTTGTAATTAAAAAAACAAAAACAAATCATAATATGTGGTTTAATGTGAGCAGTTAAGTAGTAAAAGGAAAGTAAAACAGAAATCAGGATCTATTTTGAAATGTTAACATGAAATAAAATGTATTCTAGGTTACTTCTACTGAAGAAATTACCATAAAATAAAGTTATGTATCTAAGGAATTACCCTATACTGACTGAACACTATCAGCTTATACTTTTTATCCACTATATTAGACAAATTATGCCTTGAAAATCTCACATTTTCATTAAGAATAAAAGTATGTATTCATGAAATATCAGCTAATTAATGTAATTCAATAGACTATTTGACTTAAGGGGAAACACACTTTATTTAAAAGTATTTCTTCAAATAAAATTCTTTCCAGCTCTTTATTGCTTGGGTCATCTAGTGATGACATAAGAGGTTATCCTACCATAGCAAGACAGCTATAGGTCAGGTAACCAAATACCTGGTGAAATAGATTCTCATTCTTTCGTCTGGCTCTGTAAATGTGCAGCGAAATATCACCTCACAGAATTCCGCACAATGGCAAGGACATAATTAAGAAAAGTGACAGTTGAATTTTAGCATTAATTCTTCCACCCTTTGCAGGCCTTCTTTTTCTCTTTTTCCTTACTTCAGTAGGCCATGTGTGATTACAGGTTGTGCAGTACAAGTCACTATCACTACCAGGGCTGACAACAACCAGCTAACACAGAGCAATACATTTGTCACACTGCGCTGTGGTGTAGGTGACATGGAGAGTTTAGAGTAATTCATTCATGGCAACCCTGCACAATGTACTTCCAAAGTCACAAATGGTTTCATAGAAGAAATGACTCGTTTCTAAAGTACATGACAACCAATCAAACCTGAATTATATTGAAAGAACCTTCCAAACACACAACCTATCTTTTGCAGGTTCAGTATATTTCAACTCCTGGCAACCCAATGGGTGCCATCTGGGGTTGCCCCACATCGTGTTTGCATTGGCTGAGTTTTTGGAAGTAGATCTTCAGGCCTTTTATTTTTGAGGGGCATCTGTGTGGATTCAAACCTCCAACTCTTGGGTTCATAGGGAGCTTAATTATTTGTACCACCCAAGTATTCAACAGCAGAATAATGTTGCTTATTATTAGTTGTCATTGACGTTCTTAGGACTCCCGGATAGCATCCCTATGTTTAATAGAAAGAAATACTTCATGGGAATATACCCCCTCATGATTGTTATGTTGGAGTCTGTTGTTTTATCCTCTGTATCTATACATCTGAATGAGGATCTCTTGATTTTTCACTCACCCTCTACTTTATCAATCATGATGTCCTTTCCCAGGGACTGGTCTCTCCTGAAAACACACCAAAAGGACTTGAGAAGAAGTCTCACCATCCTCACTTCTAAGGCACATTCTGATTGTATCAAGATCGAATTTTCCCCTCTGGCAATCCTTTGTGTGTTTCATATTTTCCACTGAAACCCTAGTTCAAATGCATTAGCCCTCTATGATCTTTGTTATTCATTATTTAACTTTCATATGCTCATCACAAAAAGAACATAGCCCGGGTCAGTGATTCTTTTCTCATTTAGGACCCAGCTTCAATTCTTATCTGTTTATTATACATATTTGGGAAGCATGGCAACAGATACAACCCTGGGGCACATTTTACCTGATTTTAAACTATACAGTATTACCCTGATCCATTGTAAAGAAGGTTTCTCTGGTCCATGAACAGGTTCCACATAAAAATGCTGATGTGTTCTGGAATATCCATTCAATGCAATGCTGCCCATACTCTGTTATGATCTGCATCAGGGGTCCTCAAACTTTTTAAACAGAGGGTCAGTTCACTGTCCCTCAGACCCGTTAGTGGGCCAGACTATAGTTTAAAAAAAACTATGAACAAATTCCTATGCACACTGCACATATCTTATTTTGAAGTAAAAAAAACAAATGGGGCAAAAGCACTTGGCAGGTGGGCCACATGTGGCCAGAGGGTCCTAGTTTGAGGATGCCTGATCTACATATTCAAATTGCAAGTAAACTTCTTTGTGGAAGTTTCTGCTTTCAGATAAGATCCATTTGACGCCAACAATGATATATATTCTGCCATGGCCTCTTCCTCCTCAGGCTTGGATTTCTGGAAACTCCCAGTTTAAGTAATACTGCAACCATTTTTGAATTTTGGTAAGCAAATTCTTACTTGCTGAGGAAGTGAATATTATTTGATAATTTTCACGTTCTATTGACTGAGGAATATCAAATCACTTTCTTTGGAATGGACACAAAAAATATTTCTTCTAGTTGCTCAGGCAAATAATTGTACTTGAAATATTTTGGCATAGACTTTGAATGCTTCCAGGGCTTCATCAACTTACTAAACCATTTCTCTTGGTACTACGGCAATTCCAGGGAATTTGGTAATGGATACTGCCTTCCATTCAACTTGGTCTTCTTCCTGTAATACCGTCAGTTCTTGATAATATGCTACTTCTTGAAATTCTTAAATCTTTTTTAAACTTCCCCATTGATCACCATAATTATAAAATACTTAAGATGAACTTAAGGAGCTACCCAGAAAAGAGCTCACAACACACGGAATCCACAACAGATAAACCCCGAGGACCAATAAGGGGAGCAGCGATACTAGGAGGGTAAGGGAAGGGGTGGAGAGGGTGTAAGTGGGCACCAATCACGAAGGAGATAGTGGTCGGTGTAAGACATGAAAAAAAATATTTATAAATTTTCAAGGGGACATGGGGGAGGGAAAAATGAGGAGCTGGTACCAAAAGCTCAAGGAGAAAGGAAATGTTTTGGAAGAGATGATAACAACATATATACAGATAGATGTGCTTGACACATTGGCTATATGTGTGGATAATGATAAGAGCTGTAAGAGCCACAATAAGATAAAAATTTTAAAAAGAAGCTAACAAATAAAGTTTTTAATCACCCTTTATAAGCCAACATTACATTAGCAATATTAAAATATATCCCTTAAGAAAATAAAATATTTTTAAAGGCAGTATTGTATATTAATTGCTTGTTTTCTCACCTAAGAAAGGTAATTTTACATCAGTATATGCAACATGAAGGAAAACTCGCTGCCGTTGAGACAATGTCAGCTCATAATGACCCTCTTAGACAGATTCATACTGTCCTGTAATTTTCTGAGACTCACTGTTTTCAGGATGAGAAAGGCTCAGTTCATCCTATGAAGGGGCTGGAGCTGCTGACCTCTCTGAGAGCAGCCCAATAAATAACTAGTACATCACCAGGGCTGCTCCCAGGCAGGAAGGTTCATATGAAGGATCAGCTGTTTCATGGAGTCAGTAGAGGGAACTCTCTAGGATTGATTTTACACGTATGTCATGATTCACAAACTAAGACTGTCTTCTAGAAGTTCCTGAGCTCCGGAGCGTGGTTCAAACCCCCGAGGGGTGCAGATGGTGAGAACGACTCTACTTGCAACCAAACAGTTGGGTCAAAATTGCGACAGGCCTAAAGATGAGTTGAGAGAGGCCAGCTCCTTGACAATGATATGGAGGAGTTCTCCCATGCGTGGATAGAGACTGTGTACACAGGGTCAGGAGGAATCATCAGCAACCAACAGCAGGATGTAGATCTTATGCTTATTTGTGTGTTTTACCTCTAGCCAGAAAAATCAGCCATATAGTCTCTTTCTAAGTAACAGAACGAAGATGTTCATATCCTAGAAGAAGAATCACTTTTGGGAATCCTTCTACAATTGATGAATCGTACTGAGCTCCAAAATGTTTGCTATCTAAAACATGTTAACTGGTCTCATGGAATATACCCACTTCTACTCCAAACTGGTCAAGTAGAACACACACTCTCAGATCCAGGGTTTGAGTCTTTTATTAAAGAAAATTGCTTAATGACGGATGTCTTCTACTTTTATCAGTCGAGCTGGTTTTTATCAGTCTCTCTGGTTTTTGTTTCATCATTTCTCACCCTCTGCCACATGGTCTATTTGGTCTCACAGGACCCCCATATCGAGTAAAACTGCCCTGTGGGCTTCCAAAATGCAACTCATCTTTTTGTTGTTCATTTTGTTTTAAAATATTTTATTTTTAAAGAATATTTTACCAACAGTTTTATTGGCACATAATTTACCTATCATGCAATTGGGAAAGTCAGTTGTTCAGTCATATCTGAGGGAACTGTACAATCACCACATCTATCCTGGAGCATTCCACTTTCCCCATGGTGAAACAGCCAGGGAGAGGAGTTGTCTAGTCACAATCAGCTTTAGTGCTCCCGCCCGCCCTTATGTCCCACCCCCAATATCCACTTTCCCTCCCTATCTGTCCCCCGCAATTCCCTATAACACCTTGTATCCATAATAATCATCATACAGCCACTCCACCTGTGCTTCACCACGGTCAAGAGCCTTAGGTTTCACCTGCTGAGGAGCTGGTGATTTTGAACCGCTGACCTTGTCATTATAGCTCAAAGCCTAACCACTATGAAACCAGGGCTCTTTCTATCATATAGAATATTCATTATTTTTCTTTAGAAAAATACATTAATTTATCTAAAGATCCAAATCACACAGGCACACACACACACAAACACGCACACACACACACATTTAGCTGGTTTTGTTTGGTTTCACAGGATTCATTCTAATAAAATTCATAAAGAGGATCGACATTTTTCAATATGTCTGGAATCAAAATGACAAATTGGCTTTTAACAATCTCAGCTAAGTTCATATCATTCCTTGAGCAAATGAGTCATGTTAACAAGTGCTGGCTACTTTTAGGGTCTTTCAGTAATGAGCTGTTTGAAAGTATAAGGCTTATTTGTTCTTATTGAATTTTACTTAAAATCTAATAATGTGAGGGAGACAAACCTTCGCAGCCAGCCTCTATTGCTAACTTGGTTCACTGCAGTAGGTAAGGCTCCTTGACTTTGTCTCCGTTCACAGTGTCTTCCGCCACACTCTTAACTGATCTTCCATGTCGTATCTATCACTCACCTCCACCGATCAAGTCATTGTTCTGCAGGCCCTCATGTCTTAAAGACTTCACTAAGACTGGACTTGAATGCAATAAAATTAATCCTGTAAGTGTATCATTTAATGATTTTCAGTAGGCATAGAGACTGTACCACACTCATCACCATCCAGCTGTAGCTCTTTGTTCTTCTGCCTGTTTATATTTGATCTCTGCTCTCATCATTGGTCCTTAGCAATTGCCAATCTGATTTTTTGTCTTCATAATTTCCCTGGATATTTTAGATAAATTTGGTGATACAAATTGGGCATATTTCATTTGGTATATTATGGCCAATCTACATTGTATCAAGAATTAGCACTTTATTACAGACTAGTATTGCTTGATGTGGACATACCTCATTTAATCTGTATTCATTTGTCAATTTTAGTCATTTGAATTGTTTCTCATTCATTCAGTTTTGACAAAAATGTATTAATACTGCTGCTATACAATTGAATATATATGGATTATTGGAGAAGATGATTCATTCTCTCTAAGGTAAATTCCTGCAGTTGGGATAATTGAATATAGTAGAAATGTCAGGTTTTAAGAATCAGCCAAATGAATTTCAAAAGTAATCCAACCACGTATTCCAGTCAACAATATGTGGGTGATTTAGTTTCTCCACACTCTGTCCACTTTTTTATGTCTTTGAAATTATATTCATTTAAGTCATTGTACAATAAAATATCAAAATTATTTATTTTCAATTTCCCAAATAATTAACATTTTTTAGTTTTGTTCATGAATAATATAATGTTCTTATACTAGAGAAAGGATGCTTTTAAATATTTTTCCCATCTCTACTTGATATTCTATCTTCTTATTGAGTGAAGAAAATTCTTTATTTCTTCTGGTTGTGTATGATGAATGAATAAAACTCATCCTTGTGACTATTGTATGAGTCTATGTGGCCATTGCAATGCACTATCAAATCCACCATGGGAAGAGAGCGTTGTGGGAAGAACAGTTGGTATCACAATAGAATAAAGGAAGGAGGGTGGGTGGAAGCAGGCCTGGCCTCTGCCCTTGGCTGGGAGGGAATTAGACTCTCCTTTTTCCTCGTGTTGCTGGCCAAATGCAGACGTGGTCTCCACACAATTTTCACATATTGGAATCTGCCTTAAAGAAGATCAGTGTTAAAACAAACACTTCGTTCCATCCTTTCCAATCCCTATGGCATTCTTCTCTCTATCTTTTTGTCTTCATTTCCTTATTATAGTTGGTTAGAAAATCCAGGACAATGTTGAATAAAGGTGGGAGGGAAAAGACCCTCCACTTACTTACAATGTTAGATAAATTATATTAAATGTTTCAACTTTAACACTACCTGTCAATTTTCCAATGATGCTCTGTATCAGAATAAGTAGGTTTCCTTTGATTTCTACTGTTAAGAGATGTTGCCATGAATGACTCTTGGATGTTTTCATAAACTATAATTTTATCTATTAAAATGATAATATATTTTTTGCCTTTATTCAACACTATGTTATATAGTATCAATTGATTGCTGAATATTAAATTAACCTTGCATCTCTAGGTTCAGTCCCTGTGGACCATGGTGTAAAATGCATTTGTATATTACTGGACCCGGTGTGTTAATAATATGTCAACTATTTCTTGTACATATTTTGGACATGTGCCAGGAGGGACCACTCCCTGGAGAAGGACACGCTTCCTGGTGAAGTGCAGGGCAGAGGAAAGGAGGAAGAGCATCAACACATCAAAACTTTGGACTGACACTCGGCTGCCACACTGGACTCAGCCATAGGAACAATTGCAGTGCTGGCTCAAGACTGTGCAGTGTTTAGTTCAGCTGTGCATAGAACCACTGTGGACCAGAACGGTCTCGATGGCTCCTTTGCAGCAACATAATATTTCTGTTGAATACATTCATGTAATGTAATTGTTGTTCCTGGCTTTGATATCAGGTTCACACAAGCAATATCAAAAAATTTGAGTAATGTACCTCTGCCTCTATTTTCTGTGAATGTGTAAGAGGGATTGTATATTACTTTCTTAGGAGTAGAATAATGAGATATCACCTTATTTGTTTACAAAAACCTAAAACATCTGCACCGTATTCTCTCCACAGTCTGGAGGCTTGCTGGTTGTCATCAGTGCACTCGAACGCACGGTGGATTTGTGAACTGGAATGTTGCTCAATGCTGTGCTATTTTTATGACCACTGGTATATTTGAAATCATTGTTGTTGCTATTGTGTCTGCAGGTTAGAAGTCTATAATCAGAGTGTTGACAGCATGATTCTCTAAATGTTTCCTGAGGGAATTCTTGTTTGTATTCCAGCATTGGTAATCCTGGATGATACATTACCCTGTCTCTGTTTCTATTACCCTATTGCATCTACTGGTGTATTTGAGTCAAAATTTTAAATGTTCTTATAAGATTAGCAATAATATTATTAGGGCCCACCATTCAATATGAATCCGATCTTAACTTGATTACATCCATAGAAACTCTACTTATAAATAGAGCTACATTAACAGGTACAAAGATTTCATCTGTCTTTTGAGAAACAATTCAATCTATAACAAATTAGTATTATATATTCCTTAAATATTTGGTACAATTTCTCAATAAACCACCTAGATCTGGGATTTTCTCTGTGGACAGATTTTATATTAGTTGTTGTATCTGATACTGAGTCCCTAGCAATAAATTTTCATATCTATCTATAAACTTTTCAAATCTCTAATTTTAATTTAGTTCTTATTGTAATTTATATATATTTAAGAATATCTATCTTTGATTTATTGTTGGCATGCTTTCCTTTAAATAAACATATCTATAGTTCCTTTCAACTCTTTAAGTCT
The DNA here is from genome assembly GCF_050624435.1 of Tenrec ecaudatus. Taxonomy (NCBI): domain Eukaryota; kingdom Metazoa; phylum Chordata; class Mammalia; order Afrosoricida; family Tenrecidae; genus Tenrec; species Tenrec ecaudatus. The sequence goes on from NC_134532.1 coordinate 204,683,632, forward strand.
TTAAAGAGTCTGGTAAATACATCTGTGAACACTTAGAGACAATTTGCATTATCTGTTGTTTTTTTTCCTTTTGCTTTTTTTTTCTTTATTTTTCTTGGTGTCCCTGATATAAAACAGGTCTCACTTGGTTTTATTGATTAGTGAGAACTTTTAGACTTAAGAGTATACAAAGTCTGGATTCTAATGTGTATTCTTTTTATGTCAACATTTATCATTGTGGGTGGTAGTCTACTTATCTTTCCTTTTTTAAAAGTGACTTTTGAAATAGATCTGTGTGCATAGATTTATAGGTTTAGTACTAAGGCAGGATATAGACATTGGGCCTCCAGTCAAGTACTCCCTCAATGCAAGAATACTTCGATCTATTAAACTGGCATTCCATGAGGCTCACCTTCCTGACATGATCACTGAAAACAAAGCAAGTGCATAAGCAAATGTGGTGAAGAAAGCTGATGGTGTCCAGTTATCAAAAGTTATAATGTCTAGGTTCTTAAAGACATGAAGGTAAACAAGTAGCAATCTAACTCAGAGGCAACAAATCCCACATGGAAGAAGCACACCAGTCTGTGTGATCACAAGGTGACGGAAGGGGTCAGGTATCAGGTATCAAAGGGGTCAGGTAACAGGTATCAAAGAACAAAAAATCAACTCATTGTGAATGAGGAGGAGTGCGGAGTGGAGGCCCAAAGTGCATCTGTAGGCACTGGACAACCCCTTACAGAAGAGTCACCGGGAGATGAGCCAGTCAGGGTGCAGTGCAGCAACAGTGAAGCATATAACTTTCCTCTAGTTCCTAAATGCTTCCTTCCCACTCCACCCCCTGGCCCTATCATGATCCCAATTCTACTTTACAAATCTGGCTAGATCAGAGGATGTACTCTGCTATAGATAGGAACTGGAAACACAGGGAATCCAGGACAGATGATCCCTTCAGGACTAGTTGTGAGAGTGGCGATACTGGGAGAATAGAGGAAGGATGGGGAGAAAAGGTGGAACCAATGACAAGAATCTATACATAACCTCCTCCCTAGGAGATGGACAACAGAAAAGTGGGCAAAGGGAGACCTTGGACAGTGTATGATATGACAAAATAATAATAATTTATAAATTATCTAGGGTTCATGACATACATTATCAAGGGAGGGGAAAATGAAGAACTGATATCAAGGGCTTAAGTAGAAAGCAAGTGTTTTGAGAATGAAACCAAGAGCTCAGGAAGAAAGCAAATGATTTGGGAATGATGATGGCAACAAATGTATGAATGTGATTGACACAATGGATGCATGTATGGATTGTGATAAGGGCTGTATGAGCCCCCAATAAAATGATTTTTTTAAAGTGACTTTCTTGGACAAATCTCTAACATCCCTTTTCTCTGAGGGGTTATTCTGTTTAGGCTCCTTCACAGTTCTTCTCTCTCCTTCTTTTTTCTCTTTTTAAAGGATGCTCTCATGTATTTTCATAAGTTATACTTCAGCAAATGATTGTACAGAGGTTATATCTAACAACTTCAAGCCAGTAAGGCTCCCGTACTTGTCAAAGTATCTGTATCTAATTAGAAAAGCTAATTCACATTCAAGTTTCCTTCATGTCTCCTCCACATGATACTTCCCACTGAACCTCTTTGCACTGTATCTGTATCAATGGGCAGCATCCGATATGACCTGCAGTGCTTGGCTGCCTCAGGCTCTCTGCTTCAGCCTTGCTGTGAATGCACCCAAACACTCCCACACCTAGGTTAGTATATGACCATGTAATACTTTAACTTAGGTGTGGGAGTGTTTGCATGCCTTCATGGCTGAGGCTGAGTATAGGCATCACATAGGACTCCAGGTTTCATGAGCGAGCCTTCTTTGAAGGCAGAAGAAGATGCTATTCCTAGGGGTCTGCTAGCCCTGCCCTGAAAATGTATTTCTTAGGCAATATGTGTGAAGGGTACCTTTTACTTGAAGATATTTCTAGATTTATGGGGTGAATATTTGCTCAAATTCAGTTATTTTTGTGAAGTAAAGTGAATCATATGTTCTCTGCTTAGAACACCTTCCTGGCCTCTTCCTGTCTTAGTGTAAGAGTTTTCAAGATAGAGAATTTTGACATGGTCCCCAGAGGAACCAGTCCCTGGAGAAGGCCATCATGCTGGTTACAGAGGAAGCCCACAATGAGATGAGGGGATAGGGGTTCAGTGGGCTAAAACAAAGGGCTGGAACCTAGCAACCGTTGTGAGGATAGAGTAGGACAAAGATGTGTTGCGTTCTGTTATACATAGGGTTGTTAGGAGATAGGACTGACCAAAATCCCTTAACAACCACAATAATAATATCTAATAATATATCTCTAATAATGAGCCTATGTATTACACATTGGGCTGCTCACCAGAAGCTAATCAGTGTCAACCAATAGCCACTCCTTGTGAAAAAGAGAAGACTTTTGACTCCTGTAAAGATTTAGTCTCGGTCAGCCACAAGGGCAGTTCTATCCTGTCTTACACGGTTGCTGTGATTCAGAATGGACTCAGTGGCGGTGAGCTTTTAGCTGACCCATGCTTCTTATTGGATACATGTTTGGCCCTTCTAGCAACAATGCCTTGCCTTTGTCACTGTGATTACTTATATTATAAATTATATAGCAATATATCATGAAAAGTCACCTACACGTGTGATGGTTATTGTTGTGAGCTGCCCCCCTAGCATCTGTTGTTAGGTGCACCTGTTTTTAGGTGCCACCTAACAGGCAGTTCTGCGTCCTAGCACCCTATGTGCCACTGAAAGGAACACTGCTCATTCCTGCCCCCATCCTCACAAGGGTCCCCATATTTCAGCGTATTGCTGCAGCCACTGCGTCACTCCATCTTGTGTAGGGTCTTTCTCTTACTTGTGGCCCATCGACTTTACCAAGCACGATGTCCTTTACAGGGACCGGTCTCTTCAAACACATGTCCGAGTATATGAGGAGTCACACCATCCTTGGTTGTAAGGAGAATTCTGACCACACTTTTTTCAAGAGGATTTTTTTTTTTTTGGAAGTCCACTGTACCTTCATGAAACTTTGCTAGCAACACAATTCAGAGGCATGTGTTCTTCTTTGATCTTCCCTATTTAACGTCCAATTCTCACATGCATAGGAGTCCATTGGGCCAAGAACACCTTATTCAAAAAGTATCATCCTTGCTTCTCAACATTCCAGAGAGGTCTTTTGCAGTAGAGGAGTGAATTGAGAGACCAGATGTGCTCAATCTGGCTCCAGCCTGACAGTGAGATGTTTGAGGGACGTTTCTTTTAGGACACAGCCTACTCTCTACAGGGGCTGTGTAGAAGCTAGCTGACTTCCACTGCTGGGTTTGGATCCTGCATCTTGTTCTCTGACCTCCTCTGATATCACTTGCACTCCTAGCAGGCATCAGCAGACTGCTACCTTTGGACACTTTGGTTTCTCTGGAATTCATTCCGTCTGGCGTCTGCTGGCCTGTGGTCTACTAGGTTCGTATGCCTGCTCCCTGTACATCAGCCCCGGATGCTTACAGGAGTGGGGAAAACCTTTCAGCTTACATCTGACCCACAGACTTTAACCAGACTGGACTGGTCCATTTCTACAACTGTGTGATTTATTTCTTGATATTAATCTCTCGCTATACATACATGAACATGCTTCACTGGTTTTGCTTCTCTTGAGAACCCAATCTAACATAAGATGTTATGTTTTGCCAGTTCTCTTGCAGGTTCCCTTCATAACAAGAATGGTATGTCTAAGAGAGGAACTAGCTGTCTTTAGCCTGAAATGCAAACAATTGTGAAGTAGCACTTGAGATAACCCACACCCACTCTAAGACAGGAAGAAGAAAGCCATCATGTTTGAAAGCAGCAAAGATTTGGGGGTCATGGGAGCCCCCAAGAAAATGATGCTCAAAATCAGCATTATAAATAAATGAGAAGCTATTGGAATCAAGAAACGAATGCCATTTAAAATGATCTTGCAGGTATAATGTTCTCAGGCTTTTAAAATGTCATTTATCTCAATGCAATTGAACCATATTAACCTGGTGTGCATTCTCATACTGTGCTGTCGGAATGATGTACACATTTCCCATAAAACTAGAGAGACTGGGCAGTGAAACGAGCTAAGATAATATGAATTAATTGCCTGGTTCCCCTAGAGTCATTGGAGAAAAGTAGTTTTCTAAAATAATTTGAGAAACAGGAACATGTCAGCTGCTAACCATAAGGTCAGCAAGCTAAAGCCACCGGCTGCTCAGAGGGAGAAAGACAGGGCTTTCCACTCCCTTAAGAAGTTATCATCTTGGAAACCTCTAGTGGCAATTCTACGCTGGCCTGTACGGTCACTGTGAGAGTCGGCATCAATCCAATGGCCATGAGTAAGTAAGTAAGTTACACAGATCCATGTTTGTATCTCATCTTCCTGAACTCCTTACCAGAATTCAAAAGAGAAATGTGCTTGAACCTAAAAGATGGAGGAAAACAATACTGGGTTGGAGAAGCTCAGAGAAAACTATCTACCTAAACACTGTTAAGTCCTGGTATTTGGCTTTTATTATTAATATTATTCATGGCTGTAGAATACACTCTTGGCCAACCGCTGAATGTACCTGAGATTATCTTGCTGATTTCACACATTGTAATTCTGCTTTACCTGAAAGCTATTTCTCATCATAAAAGAGGATGATCTGAGAAACTGCCCTGTACCTGTAAAATCTGTCTACATAAATCCCTTTTACCCAAATGAGAAATTTAACAGAAAAGGCACGTAAGTCTTGACATGTTTCAAAGCTTATGTTCTTGTTTGACTGCATGAAAGAATCAGTTGGAAAAATGCAGAGAGAAGGAGAAGTGAAACAGCAGCCCTGAAGCCTCGGCTGCGTTTTGTACTTGACAACCCACAACCAAAATTCTCACAAAAGGTTTGGAATATGAATCCATGTTCACTTCGCACATGCAAGAAAATCTAGATCTTTCTTTCTTGGCCCACAATTCTGCTTGTAGCTCACTCCCACATTCTGGGGTCATGCCTTCCTATTCAAGATGAACACAGACTATACTCTTCCTACAAATTGAAATAGCCACAACTGTTCATCTATTTATTATATACTACTTTTGGCTTGTGTATTTGATTTTGATCCTTCTTTCGGTTAAGAAGAAAGAAGATCACAACTTAATTCAGAGATATTCAGCAAATATAAAATTATAATAAGTGCAAGTACCACCATGCTATAGTGACCCTAAAAGAGAGGGTAGAACTGCCATAATGGTTGCCCAAGTCTGGGAGTATTTATGGAAGCAGAACGCCTCATCTTTGCCTGCAACTAGTTCAAAGACAAGTTTATGATGTCACCTCCATGCTCAAAAAAGCTCCTCCTGCTCTCTGTCTTTACCTCCTCTCTTGGTTTTCTGGTTTTTCTTAATCTTATTTTCCTCATTCATATTCCCTCTCCAAAGAGCTGGATACATCATTCAATCTTCATTCTTCTTGGATTATTATTTTTTCTTCTTCACCATGGCTTTCATCTCTTTCTTCTCACCCAGAAAATATTGCCCATATTCCAAGACTTCATTTAAATAATTTATATTCTTAAAAGTTTGATGTCAAGACAGAACATGCCATTTCCTGTGAAGGGTCTCTTTTCTGAATTCCTAGAGACTTTCAGTCATTTCCATGAAAGGCATTGCCAAACAAATGACTGTTTTCTCTATATCAAATAGGTCTTTTGAATGTAAGGCTTGCCTTTTGAGCTTAATTTCAATAAACTCAGTCAAGACTTATGACTCATTATATTTTGTATTTCACTTGCACAGAGTCAAAACACAGGTAGTAACCCAGTTTACGTAAGGTCTCTAGGAAAGCAAAACCAGTGACTTTTATATGTATCCAAATAGAAAATATTTATATCAAGAAATGACTCGCCGATTTATAGAAGCTATAAGTCCAATACAGTGAAAAGGCATGATTCAGAGTATACACTGGACCAGGCAAGCAATATGATAGGAAGCACTACTTGTCTGTCAATTTATTGTACTGGGACTTGGGTGCTGCTCTCTTGGTGAAAGTTATGTCACATACTGGTATTTAAAGTACCAACAGGGTCACCCAAAGTGAGCAGGTTTCAGAGGAACTAGCAGACTACAAAGAAGGACTAAAATGTACACTTCAGGAGACTTAGTCACCTAAAATCATGTGGTCAGCATGGACGCATTGTCAATTACTGAAAACCTAATGAACAGAAGCAGAACATGGTCAGAGGCATGGCCAGAAGATGATCTCCTGAGGTCAGAAGACACTAAAAATATGATTGAGGAAGAGTTGCCTTCTCGAAGTAAAGCTGACCTTCATGACGTGGAAGGAATAGAGCCTGCAATAGAAAAGACTTCAGGACCATCATTTGCTGATGGGATCTGCCTTAAAATTAGGAATTAGAATATATGAGATATGGGCTAGTATAATGGGAAGTTGCTAAAAATTAAGTGAAATGGACAAGAATTTATATTATATTAATTTTACTGAGTTGCAATACACTGGTAATGACGATTTTGAATCAGAACATCATATAATTTACTATGTCAAGAATGGCACAGTCATGAGCAATGGGCATTGCAGGATCTAACAATGCTGTCTGCAATAGGAGAATGTCTGTATGTATATGTATACAAAGAAATCCAGTCAGTGTTAGTAATATTCAAATTTATACACCAACCACTAAAGCTACTAAGGAAGAAATTGAGCACACTACTAAAATCTTCAGTGTGCACTTGATGAACTTTGGTAACTGGGATGCAGAAGTTGGGAGCAAAGATGAAGAACAGCAGTTGGAAAATATGGTCTTGGTGATAGAAACCAAGGTGGGGATCACATGACAGAATTTTGCAAAATCAACAACCTGTTCATAGTAAATACTGCTTTTCAATAACTCAAATGATGACTATACTCCTGAACTTCTTCAGTCTTCCTCATATACTGTACAGCTTTAACATGTATATGACATAATTGAAATTATCATAGTTGGTTCAGAAGCAATATAGTCTTAAAGTGATATATTTACTCTTTAATATTTAAAGATTGTGCCACAGAATAACCCAATGCTAATATTTAGATTGACAACTGATTTCATGAGTCTTTATTGTGAATCCAAGTAAAATCAAATCCTTGATAATATCAACATTATTCTACTCATAATGATATTACTGATTGTAATCTACACTGCTGACTGTAGTCTTGAACTTTGTCAATATGTACTTCAAGTCCATTTAATTCTCAGTAAGAAGTTTGTGTCATATACATATCTCAAGTTGTTAATGAGAACCTCTCCAATCCTGATGGATAATTCCTTTGAAAAATCCATAAATTATTTTTGCAACATAAAGAAGTTGCATTCATCATCACAAGCACATTTTAAGATCTGGTGTGATAACCTTGGATAACATGGAAAAGAATGGAAACACCTTAAAATTAATTATGCTGAGTGAAACCTGCACCTGGATCATGGGGAAGTCATTCAAACAGAACAAGATAATCCTGCATGGTTTAAAATCAGGACATTTGTGTGCCAGGATTGTATTCTTTCACCAAATTTATCCAATCTATGCTCAGCAAATGATCTGAGCAGCTGGATTATATGAAGAAGAATATGGCATCAGACTTGGAGGAAGGCTTATACACATTCTACCATATGCAGGTGACTCCACCTTATTTGTTGAAAGTGTGGAGAACCTGAGTACTTGCTAATGAAGATCAGGGTCCCCCGCCTTCAGTATGGATTGCAACTGAATAGAAAGAAAAAAAAGTTATCACAACTTGACCAATAGATAATATCATGATAAAAGATGAACAGATTTATCTTGTCAAAGATTTTGTCTTGCTTGGTTCCATAGTCAATGTTGATGGAAGCAACAAAAGACACATTATGTTATGTAAATATATCACACGAGACCTCCTTAAAAGATTGAAGAGCAAGGATGGCATTTAAAAAAATAATTTTATTAGGAACTCATACAACTCTTATCAAAATTGACACATCTATCCATTGTGTCAAGCACATTTGTACATTTGCTGCTCTCATCATTCTCAAAATATTTGCTTTCTACTTGAGCCCTTGGAATCAGCTCCTCATCCCCGCCCCGCACAAGTGTAAGATATGACAAAATAATAATTTATAAATTATCAAGGGTTCATGAGGGAAGGGGTGTGGAGAGAGAGGGGGAAAATGAGGAGATGATACCATGGAACTCAAGTAAAAAGGATATCATTTTTAATTGCTTCATGTGCATCTGAATATTGGACAATGGATAAGAAGAGCTGAGTAATTGATGCACCTGAATTATAGTGTTTGTGAAGAATATGGAAAGTGGCAGAGACTCTCAAAAGAAAAAAGAGGAAGATACTCAATGCAATGGAATGATGTAAGATACACAACCATTGTCTCAAACCAAGCAACAATCTTGACGATGGCTGAGGATGGGGTCATGTTCTGTTGCACCTGGAGTCTCTATGAACCAACTAAACAACACTTAAAAATGATAGTTATTTTTAAGACACCCAACCACATTTTTATTGGTTAGTAACAGAATGCTGTCATTTGTTGTTAAGTGCCCTTGAGTTGAACTCTGACTCATAGGATCTTAAGCACAACAGAAAGGACCATGGTATCATCTTCACAATTGTTCTTATGCTTGATCCTATTGTTGTAGCCTCTGTGTCAATCTATCTTGTTGAAGGTCTTCCTATTTTTGCTGCTCCTCTATGTTACTAAACATGATGTCCTTCTCCAGGTACTGCATAGTTTAGAAGACAATTAAGGTCTAGTTAGTAGACAATCAGATGTGGACAGACTTTTGGCCATCTGTCCCACACTCATACTGCTTGGCTACATGTGTTAGTTTGGGTAAACTAGAGAAACAAATCCAGGGTAACTTATCAGTGTATAAGAAAGAGCTTTATATATGAAGCAATTGAACATTGAGAAAACATCCCAGCTCAGTCAAGATCAAGTCCATAAATATGATATTAGCCCATATGTCTGATACCATTCAATAAAGTCCTCTTCAGACTCATAAAACATGCAATGACACTGAGTGCAGGAAGACCAGAGGCCAATGGGTGGGAAGTTTTATGGATCTAATGGTGTTGTAAGAATCTCAGCACTGGCAAGTGTCTCCATGTGCCTCCTTCAGCTCCTAAGGCCTCATCAAGGTAGGCCCATGTGATATCTCCTCAGGAATGTGTTGCAGGGAATGAGCCTTGTCAGTAAAGAGTTTCCAAGGGAGTGAGCAGTGAGAGAATATCTCCAGCCACCAAGGAGGAAATACCAGATTTCCCAGAATCCTCAGGAGAAGGCCATGCCCACACAGAGGCCTCATTGACCATGACCTGATTGACAGGCTAGACTCCACCCCTTCACTCAATTCTCTCAAGTCCCAAATTGACACCGTATTATGTCACTACCACACAATATTCTAACTTTCTCAGAGATCCTACATGTAACACAACTGTGGCTATCAGAAGGTTGAGCTCATGTGATGTGATTTATAAATTTTCATTTAAAAAAATCCATGTAATGTATTTCTTTTCCTGTGAAGTTGCTTGTATGGCACTTCTGAGAAAGATGAATTTATATGCGACTTTATCTACTGGAGAACAATCTCTGTATGTTTTTTTCCGGCTAGCAAGTGGACCCAGAAAATTTCAGGGAATGAAGAATGTCCAATGCATTGCTGACCAAACACAATTTTGAAGTTTACATAGGCAATGGTTGTGATATTTAAACAGTAAAGTAGAATTCACAACTTACTGAAACTGCTTCCCCTGCTAATTAACCCTTGATGGAAGTTGCCACATGACTCCCATTGAACACTTACACCATATTGCTGTCTGCCGGAATGCGTCACAATGTGGTCTATTGTTACCTGCATTCTAAAAATTTCTTCTACCGCAAAATTAACCTTCTATCCTATCTTCCATTTCTAAGCTGAAACACATTGGTTTTAAAAAATTAAATGGAAACCTGAAAACCACTTGGGGAATTACCTGGCTCTGTGTGACAATCTAAACCAAAATGCCGAGGTAATAAAAGCATGCTATAGAAAAGTCCCTTGGCTAAGAATGGTGGTATATTATTGTTTTTCAGGGAACCAATTAGAGAGGCTAAAATTGGAATCTACATGAATAGCTATTTCATGTTGCTGCAAGTGCACTGTAAGAATTCTCCATTTCAAAGTCACTTGACACCAACCTTACACATTCCAGACCTTCAGAAACATTCCACCTCCCAATATTGCTGCCATTTACACGTATCGCTAATCCATCAATAACTCTCAGGGATGCAAAGGCTGAATGGAGAAATGGTTCCCCTATTTCATAAATCTCAAAGGTGCTTATGAGTCCTAAAAATACTACATATGTTTGATTTGTAATATTGGAATGCTTAACATAATTCAGAAATAGACACTCATAACTAGTGAGTGGTTTAGACTGGATCTAGAATTAATACTCTATGTCTTCTCATTTTTTGAAATGGGGAACTATTTACTAAAAACACTTCAAGCAAGAGAAAGATACATTTTATGTTGTCTTTCTACTGTAACAGTTTTAAAAAGAGACTATTTGGGGGGAAAAACCATGATTTCCCATTTAGTCTAAATCGTTTTGTGTATTAAAAGTTTCATGGAGAAGAGAATATTGCATTTTAAAATGTAGTGGTTTGTTTTATGATAGTACAGACTGGGTACTTTCTATCACAAAGATGATTGAGTTCTTAATGTTTTCAGCACAGCTGCTTAAAAAAGAAAGTTACTAAAGGCTGATAATATGGAAGCAGATTTTTAAAATAATTACTTAAAGCGATGTTAGTAAAAGGCTCTAAAGGATGACAGTATAACTCTATTCAAACTATGAGTGAGAGACAGCATGTGGCTTGAGGAAACTCTAAGGAGTCACTGAGTTAGCTGGGGGGAGTGGGGAGGACTTTTGAAAAGATACCATTTAGGGTTTGATTTTATTATGAATTTTGCACAGTATTGAAAAATACAATTAGAAAGAAAAGGGAGTGACAAAAAAGCACATCAACTGAAAAGAATCCGTTACAAGTTGAAGAGGATAAGGGATGAAAAGAAAGTGGTGGGGAACCAGCATGAGTAGGAACACTTCTAATGGGGGCCATTAAAAGGAGGAGGGGAGGCAGGAGAGAGGAAAAGAGGGAGGGCAGGAGGAGGGGAGGAGGGGAGGAGGGGAGGAGGGGAGGAGGGGAGGAGGGGAGGAGGGGAGGAGGGGAGGAGGGGAGGAGGGGAGGAGGGGAAGGAGGGGAACAACAGTGAAGACAAAAGAAAGTAACCACCTAGAGCCAGGGCCTAGGCCCTTGCTGATACAGGCACTTTCCCCAGGGAACTTCAGAAGCACTCTTGCTTTAACTATAATTCTCCCTTAATTAAAAGCGTTTTCTCCTCGCCCAGTTGTCTCAGTTTTTTACAACCTCTCCTGCCGCAGTGAGATAGCCTGTGAACGTCACTGTTGGGAGCCCAGGTGGATATAATAGCCATTCTGGCTGTTACATTTGCATAGTTTGAACAATAGTTTCTCTAGTGTGAAATTGTTCCATATTTCACCTGGCAAACACAAGCTGTGGAAAGTCAATGTCTTAAAATCAGTGAAAGTTGGTTGGGAGAGACTTCCTAAACGGGCCCATAGAGTGAGTTCTCCAGAGCCCTCATTCATAACAGAGTGAAAAGAGTTTTCTCAATAAACAAGGAAGGAAAGCGTTGGGGTTGCTGTTTTTTAGTTTGTTTGCTGTGTTCTAAAGTGGGCCTGGTGTTAAATACCCAGAGGCTTCATACTATCTACCTTCATGATTGAACTGTAAAGTGGAGTCATTTGGCATCGGTTTGATACAGAGTTCTTTTTGCCCAAACCCAATTTCATACGGTGGTTTTCAGTTAATAAATAACAAAGTATTAATAAGGAAAAAAAAACTAATCTATGTAATGAAAGGTTTGCCATATGATTTCTAGAGACAACTTGTGTGTGTGTTTTAGATTTTCAAACTGAATCTCAGAACCTCAGATGTTTGCGTTGGCCACATCTGCATCTATCTCAAAATTCCACGTATTGGATCTTAATGAGGTCATCTTACTTTTTTTCTCATTTGCTTCCTGTATGTTCTACCAATTTTTATGCCCTGTTCTCTTTTGCTCTAGGAATATAGACATTCAATTTGTATTCTCATTTATACTGTGCTCTCTCGCCTTCTTGTTTTCTGCTTGCAGACATCCTGAGGTATGAAAGTAATAGTAAGTTTTAATTGGGTGCTCACCTTGGAAAGGAGATTAAGCTCAAAGCCCCCCTCTTGTCCTTTCACAAATACAAGATGCTAGAGGCTTCTCTTTCCTCTCGGTCGAATGTATGCTCTCTGAAGCTAAATCGTTGACAGTTGGTACACACTCAGTTATGTCTCGGGGGGACCCAGGTTTGCAGAGTAGAACTGCTGTACAGGGTTTGGGAGACTGTCATCTTTTGCAGGCATATGACCAGGTCTGTGTTCTGAAGCGACAGTGACAACAGGTGGATTAGAACAGCCAATCCTTCGCCTAGTAGCCAAGTGCTTACATATTTGTGCTACCAGGGACTCTTAGATGCTAGGTAGCCTGCCCGAATTCTGAAAGCTATACAGAATGAAAATAAATGTTGTGTGAAGAACAGGCTATCAAAGGAAATTAAGATTGTGATGGTTGTTAGAAGCATCCACTCAGTTGTGACTCATAGCGACCCTGCCTACAACAAAATGAAACACCACCCACCTGAAATTACATAGCTGGAAACGTAGAAGGAAATTAAATTGAAATATCTTTTATTGCCGATCTTGAAATAGTACAGTCTTTTATTTTTTTCTTTTACATATAGAACAATTAAATTCTTTTCTCTATTATTCATTTACTTTCACTATACAGTATTTTTTCATCCTCTTAAACTTATACTGATACCTAACAACCTCATCCTTACTTTTAACTTTTGGTAATATTTAGTGATCTCTAGAATGACCTAACTCACTTCCATTGAGTCAATGCTAATTGATCTTGACCCCCTGTGGGTTTGCAAAACTGTAACTATTTACAGGTGGAGAAAGAACAGTCTTCTCCCAAAGAGGTACTGGTGGTTTGGAACTGCTGACCATGCTGACCGCAACCTAATGCATAACTACTACCAAGGATATTCCATGGTAATTGTAATCACTAATATGTTCTTTTCAAATATCTCTTTCACTTTCATATAAAATATTGATTCTTTGGAATTTATAATAATTAGAAATTATGAGTTTGTCAACCTATGGTGACTTTTGGATTTCTGTAATGCTGGGAAGTAGGTCACTGAGATTTTAAAAACCAGCAAAGTCACTCAAAGTGAGCAGATGAAACAGAAAATCCAAACTACGAAAAGGCTACCTAGCCGAAATTGTTGGTACACTTGAGCCGAATTGGTCACTGAAAACCAAATGGATAACAGTGAACATTGTCAGCGAGTGTCAAGCTCATGAATAGCAGAAGAACATGGTCCAAGGGAGGGCTAGACAGTGAGCCCCAAAAGTCAGAAACCACTCAACATGTGAGTGAGGGAGAGCGGTTTTCTGAAAGTAGAGTCCACCAACTTATGTGTTTGGAGGAATCCTTTGAATCCAGCCTGGCTCTCTGGCAGCTACCTGTCAATGTAGTGCTGCAACTGTTATTGAATGATCTTAAGTCAAATTGACTAACATGAGATATCATTGATATTGTTTTATAATATCATTGATATTATTCTATAAAATTATTAATATTGTTTCATAAAATCTTTCAAAAGAAAAAAGAAGAATTGAAGCATATGAATTGTGTTGCTGGAGAACATTGAATATCCCATGGACTGCTAAAAGGACAAACTGATTTGTCATGGAAGACATATAACCAGAGTGCTCCTTATTGGCAAACATGGCAAGACTTCCTCTTACATATGTTGGACATGTTGTCAGGAGAGATCATGTTTGGGAGAGTCACAATGAAAAAGAGGAGGGGCCTAAACAAAAGGAAGGGACTCAGTGGGAGCCACTGTGTGCTCAAGTGTAGAAACAATGATGAGGATGGCACGGGTTCTGACAGAGTCTCCTTCTGTTGTGCTTGTATCATTCTGGATCGGAATCAATCCAATGGCATCTAAGAACAACAACAGAAGCAAGCAAGGTGTCCACTGAGGAACAGAATCATTTGCTCATACATAAGATCAGGCTGATGCTGAAGAAAATGAAAACTTTTCCACAAGAGCCAAAATATAACCTTAAGTAATATTTCACATGAATTTCTTGATCATCTCAAAAATAGTTGAATATATTGAACACTAAGAATAGAAGAACTGATGAGCCATGGATGACATCATTAGTGACGTAAACAAAGGCCGTTAAAAAGACAGGGGAAAAGGAATAGGTCCACGTGGCTGTCAGAAGAGACTCTGAGACTTGCGCTGAATCTTCAAATGGCAAATGGAAGAATTGAAGTAAAGGAGCTGAATGATAAAATTTCATCGAGTGGTTGATAAGACAATGTAAACTGAAATGAAATGTGCAGCACAGGAGGGATGGAGGTTTAATGAGAATAACTAATACAGGTATTGTAGGGAATGCAGGGGTGCGGGATAGTTTATAGGAAGGGAAAGGGGATTTCAGGAGTAAATGATGAGGACAGCACTGGAACTGATCATGATTGCACAACTCATTTTAAGGTGACATAACCGTGGGCAAGAGGGATGCTCTAAGACAGATTTGTTGCCAATTGTGCAATTATTCTTTATTGGATTGAATGATTGAAATATTTAATTGTATGATATGATAACTGTGTGACAATAAACGTGTGGGGGTGTAGATAAAATACATGGCCTATTTTCCTTAAAACAAACAGTAAATAAAAGAAAAAAAAAGAAATGTGAAAAGACCTAGAGTTAGAAAACCAAAAAGGAACACATGGGCTCAGCACACCTTAAGCTGAAAACTCTAATAAAAAAATAAATAAATCCGTGAATTGGAATATTCAAAAATTATATGTGGAAAATACTAGATGATACAGGAAGCTCAAAAGATGAAAAAAAATACACAGAATTACTGTACCATATGATCAGAAACCAATAGCACAGAAAGAAGAAACCCAAGCTGCACTGAAACATTAGCCAAAAATTAATTTCCAGGAATTAATTCAGTAAACTGATGAATCACTGAAATTACTCACTCATCTTTGCTAAAAAATTTGGAAGACGACTACATAGCTAACTGTGTTATTTTGGATAGACTAGAGAAACAAATCCATAGACACTCATATGTGTACAAGAAAGAGCTTTATATACAAGAGCAATTGAATATTGATAAAACATCCCAGCTCAGTCCAGATCAAGTCCATAAATCCGATATTAGCCCATAGGTCTGATACCAATCTATACATGATGCCGAATGCAGGAATATCACAGACCAGTGGGCGGAAAATCTGTGGATCCAGTGGCAATGTAGGCATCTCAACACTTGCAGGGGTCTCCAAGTGTCTTCTCCAGCTCCCAGCACATGGGTACTCTCAGTGGAGCATCATGTGTCTTGTCAGTAAAGTGTTTCTCAGGAAGTGAGCCCAGAGAGGGTCTCCTGCCTTCATGGAGGAATACAGGAGTTCCCAGAATCCTCAGGAGAAGCCCATGGTCACATAGAGGCCTCATCAGTTATGACCTGATTGACAGGTTAGACTCTACCCCTTCACTCTTAATCCTCTCAAGTTGACAAGTAATTATATAACTATCACAGACCACCTCTTGTCAAGTTGTTACTTCCATACAACTCTTTACCTATGTACAATTCTCAAACAAACAATAATAAAATCATATTTGTACCTAACAGGATAAAAGTGCACACAATTAAATATGTGCCACCCTCATTTAAACTCTATAAGAGAACAAAAGTATCCTATGTCTAAAAATTGCAGTTAAGAAACACCAACACCTTAATTCTATAACCCGATGAATATATTCCCCTACCTATGAAAGTTTGTGAGCTAATCACTTCATGCCTTTATCCTCCCCATTTTGGGTATCCTATTTCTATCCTGCCCACTTATATCAATCAAGTGCTCTGAGGAGACAATCATGTTCTTTGGTGTGAAAGATCTTCATCTCAGTTGGAACCTCATGAAGTTTGCATCCATAAGCAAAGTCAAATCAGGACATGCCATCCATAAATGTGCAGCAACATGTACCAATTGACAGACTCAAAAATCTTTTCTTCATCTGGTCGGGTTCTGGTCAACTCAGTGTGGACTGCCTCAGCCTCAACAGGGTATCCATAAGTCACCTTGCCTTTAGACCATGAGTCCCTTCACAAATTCTCAATAAGCCTAGCCCCTTTGTTCTAGGTCATGAACTTCAGACCAGTTAACCTATTTCTAGTCTTCTCTAGTTCCTTATAAACCAGGTCCACAGGTGTCAGTTGCCAGACTCAAGCCGTCTCTCTATTGCAGTTTCTCTCTCACTTACATTCAACAAGTGGATCCAGGTGGTCACCTAGCAAGCATGTCAGGCTTCCACAGGCTTCCTTTAACCGTTTTCTTCATGGTTCCAGATTTTTTTTCCAACTTCTGACAAAAACCACTAGTTCAAATATCCAAAGAGTTCCATTTTTTCCCTTCAATCTGTCAACAATGGCTCCTTAGGCAAGACTCTCTGAATACAAACATCCTGAGTACACGAAAGCAGTGGGTGGAGCTTATCTTTTCAGAGCCTTCTTTGCAGGCATGTCTAAAACCCATTTAAATAACAAATTTTATTGGTTTGAGGCAAGTGGGCTTATAAGCTCTCTAATTTCATACTTCCCAACTATGAATACTATAAATCCTTATATCAACCATAATAAGTATAAAATTAGCATTAAAAATTAGATTCAGATCATAAACTCAATTCCTAAAACAGTCAAGTTCAATCCTTATTTAGCTTACCTTAATCTGTATCTAAACTATTCTATTTATACAAAAATATGGAATTAGGTTTCTAATAGCATCAAACGGGAGTCAGGCTTCCTGTCAGCCATTTCGACCTTGTGTCAGTCATTTCCCTAAAGCAGCATGGTTTCTGAGAAAATCAAATGGTGATTTCTATTCCTGATTTCAAAATATACATTAATCACATTCATTTTTTTTACCATTTCACACAGAATAACCAAAGATAAAAAAATTTTTAAATAGCCCAAATTTTCACTTCCCATATTCTTCCTTGCAAACAACTCAGTAAACTGCTAGGACACATCTGACTTCCAGCTAGTCAAAGAAGAAAAATTACCATGAAGGATAGGTCAAACAAGAAACCACAGTGCATCTTTATGACTTGTTTCTCTGCCACCCCACTCCTGGTACCATAATGTGTTAGTCTTTTTACACTAGAAAAACAAATTTATAGACACTCATATGTACATAAGAAATAGTTTTATATCAGAGCAATTGAATACTGAGAAAACATCCCAGCCCAGTCCAGATCAATTCCATAAGTCTGATATTAGCCTATATGTCTGATACCAATCTATAAAGTTCTCTTCAGATTCACAAATCCCATGAAATGACGCTGAATGTAAGAACATCCAAAGTCAGTGGGTGGAAAATCTTGTGGATCCAGTGACGATGTTGGTATCTCAGAGCTTGCAGGGGTCTCTACGTGTCTTCTCTAGGCTTCCAGGGCATGGGGACTATCAGTGTAGTGCCACGTGTCTTGTCAGTAGAGTGTCTTTCTCAGTAAGCAGAGAGATAGAATGTCTCCTCGCTCCATGGAAGAATACAGGAGTTCCCAGAATCCTCAGGAGAAGTCAAGGCTCACACAGAGATCTCATTGGTTATGATATGATTGACAGGCTAGACTCCACCCCTTCACTTTTAATCCTTTCAACTTGACAAATGATCATACAACTACCAACTGAGAAATATTTAGATTTGTACCCATTGAAGAAAGGTATTCCCAAAGAATGAAGAATTATAGAACAATTTCATTGATATAACATGCAAACAAAATCCCGCTGAAAATCATTCAACAATGGTTGGAGCACTACATTTACAGGACACATTCAGAAGAGGGCATAGACCGAAGGATATCATTTCTGTTGTGAATGGATTCTGGCAAAAAGATAAAAGACAAAAGAAAAGACAAAGAAGAAGAGGAGGAAGAGAAAAGGAGGAGGAGGAAAACAAAGAAGAGCAGGAAGCAGCTCACTTCGGTTTCATTGACTGTGCAAAGATATTTGTGTGGGCCAACCAACAAAACAAAAACACTATGAATGGCATTGAGAAGAATGGGCAATCCAGAACACTTTAAGGAGCCCTGGTGGCGTAGTGGTTATGTTTGGGCTGCAATCCAAAGGGGCAGGTGTTTGAAACCACCAGCACCTCCAAAGGAGAATGTCTTGGCTTTCTACTCCCTTAAACTGTTACAGTCTCAGACACTCACAAGGGGTCTCTATGAGTAAGCACTGACTGGATGGCAGCAAGTTTAGTTTGTTTATTGTGCTCATATGGAATATATACATGGGTCAGGAGGCATTAGTGAAAATAGAACAAGAGCACAATGCATGGTTTATACTCCAGAAAGGTGTGCATCATTGTTGTATCCCCTCACCATAGTAATTCAATGTGTACACTGATCAAATAATCTAAGAATCTGGATATATGAAGAACAATGTGGCTACATGACTGAAGGGAGTCTTGTTAGCAGCCTGCAATCCGCAAATGACACAACCTTTTTTGTGAAAGTGAGTAGGACATGAAGTTCTTATTGATGAAGATCAAGAATTATAGACTTGGATTACAACTCAATGTAAAGAAAACCAAAATCTTTACTACCAACCAGACCAGTAGGCAACATCATAACAAACAAAGAAAAGATGAAAGTTGTTGAAGATTTTGCCTGATTGGATTCATAATAAATACTCATGTAAACAACAGTCAAGAGATCAAACAATGCATTCTTGTCGGTCAATCTGCTGCACGAGGCATAGTGTAAGGGTTGAAAATCCAGAATGTTGCTTTGAAGACTAAGATGGGCTGGACCCAAGTCATGGTACTTTAATCGCTTCATGTGCATGTGAAAGTTGGACACTGATAAGGAAAGCCAAACAAAAATTGATGGAGTTGAACTATGGTGCCGCCGCTGAAGAGTATTGGAAGTAGCACGGTCTACCAAAGGAACATAGAATTCCATCATTGGAGAAGTACAGCCAGCATGCTCTTTACAAAGATACTGAGACTTTTTCTCATGGGCTTTGATCATGCTATCAGGAAAGGCCAGTATCTGGAAGAGGACATCATGTTTGAAAAAGTAGAGGAGCAGCAGGCTGCAAAAGAGAGGAAGACCTTGAAAAAGATGGTTTGGCAACAATGGGAGGATGGCCCAGGACTTGGAGTGTATATATATATATATGTTCCCTATGAGCCACCACCCCCACCCCATTTTATTGAGAGCTCTAGAGATATTATAATAATCCACAGTTTAACCACCATCCCCACCCTACGAACCACCATCCCCACCTCATTTATTGAGAGTGCTAGTGATATTATAATAATCCACAGTTTAATTAAATCAAGCACGAACTGTACAATTGTTGCCATACTTGTTTTTGAGTTAGTTTATTGTGCCAACCTGGCTGATGAACACATGCAGGATTCATTCAAGGGCAGAGGGATAAATGGCTCAGTGAACCTCGTCTATCTTGGGTCTCCTGCTTTGTGATGTTTGAACCAGGGTGCAGCTGCATTTGCCAGTTCTTACTTCAGCTGGAAAGACTCACTTCTTGCAAGACATTCCTGAGGAGAAGCCACATGGACCTACCCCAATGCAACCCTGGGCGCTGGAGCAGCCGTGTGGAGAGCTGCCAGCGCTGAGATGCTTACAAGTTCTCTGATTTGGTTTTCCTCCTCCAGTTGGTTTCATAGGGTGTGTTTTGTGAGATGGAGGAGGACTTTGTGGATTGGTGTCAGACATATGGGTTAATATTGCACTCATGGCCTTGGGCAGCACTGGGTTGGGCTGTTTTCTTGATGTGCGCTTACCCTTTCTATAAAACTCTCATGAGTTTTTGTGGATTTGTTTCTTTAAAGTACCCAGACTAATACAGTTTTCAAAACATTTTCCTTCTTCTTGTACTCTGGTGTCAGTTCCCCTTGATCCCCTCCCTCCCCCAACCTACACCCCGAGAACCTTTGTTATTATATTAAATATTATTATTATTGTTGTTACCTGCCCCCATTTTTATACCAGCTAATGTATCCATTCACCTGCCATTCTATTGTCTGTTCCCCTCAAGTGGGTTCATCATTGCCATCAGTTCCCCTTTCCTCACTTTTCCCCCTCTCTCTTTCTCTACCCTCAAGGAATCATTACTCCTGTTACAATTTCTGAAGGGTCTTTCTATCTTGGATGTTATGCACTGAACACTCTTAACTCTAAACATGAACATATGCAAGTCTATGTTAATATCATTTTAATGTTATGTTAAACAGGTTAATGGGGTAAAACTAAGATCATAATAGTAGGGAGGGTAAATATTAAAGAATAAGAAGATTGTTATATGTTTCAACAGTGCTATACGGCACCCTGGATATATCATCTCTTCCATGTGACCCTTATATTGTAGATAAGTTTGGAACTGATGAGACACCAACTAACAAGACAAACTCAAAATCACACTCATTGAAATCTAGACAATTCTGGATACAGAAACTCAATAGACATCACCTGTGGGATAATTACTTATCCTGGGAATTTCAGAGAAAAGAAACTCTTTAGAGATGTATAAAGCCTGGTTCCTCTCACTAGGACTGGCTAGTCATGTTGAGCTACTGCCAGTGCAGGAAACAGCCCAGTGCATCAACCCTGTGCCAACAGTGCTATTTAACAGCAATAAAAACACCACCATCTTGTCTCAAAAGATGTCAAACATTTCTGTGTGCTTTTCTGTGTGCTAGTGCTGTGTGTGTGTGCATTGTTGTTGTTATTAGGTGGCATCAAGCAGTTCTGACCGATAGCAACCCCATGCGTAAAACACGGCATGACCTTGCACAATCTTCATCATTATCCCTATACCTGAACCCAGTGTTGCAGCGACAGTGTCAATCCATCTTGAAAGCCTTCCTCTTTGTTGATCCCCCTCTACTTCACCACGCATGTTGACTTTCTCCAGGATCTGGTCACGCTAATAAAATGTCCAAAATATGTAAAGCTGGGTCTTGCCACCCTTGTCTTCAGGTGGCAATGGAAAATAGCATGGCTTGGATCAGGGACACTTTAATTATCAATGTTACATCCACTTTTATAATACTCTAAAGAGGTTTTGTGCAGCAGATTTACCTAATGCGACACATATTTTTTATTCCTTGGCTGCTGTTCCCTTGAGCATTGCTTGTGTAACTGAGAAAGACAAAACCCTTGACAGCTTAACCTTTTTCTCCATTTAACATAATATTGCCTCTTGGTCCAGTGTGGTAGTTACATAATCTGCTGCCAACTTGAGACTATTAAGGGTGAAGGGGGTGGAGTTTAGTCTGTCAATTGGGGTGCAGCTTGATGACCTGTTTAGAGGGGCTACAGAGATAAATAGCTTGCTGGAGGCAGGACACATACACTCTCTTCTAGACATTCCTGCTGACAAGCCACCTGGAGTTACACGGATGGAGCCAGAGCCCTGGAGCTGGAGGAGCCATGTGGAGACCTACAGCAGAGATAAGATCCTTTCGCTGCCACTGAATCTACAAGACATTCCACCGACTGGCCTGTGATCTTCCTGCATTTAGAATTATTGCATTACTGCGTGAATCTAATGAAGAATTTACAAACTAATATTCGCCATATGGGTTAATATTGGATTTACAGACTTGATCTGGACTGGGCTGGGGTGTTTCTCAATATACAATTGCTCTTTTATATAAAGCTCTTTCTTACACACATATGAGTGCCTATGAATTTGTTTCTCTTGTCTACCTGGACTAAGATATCCAGTGTGAAGATTTTGTTCATATTTACATTAAATCATTAATCATTATCAATGCTGAAGGCTGTAATGTTTGTTCTTCATCAGCAAGTGTTTCAACTCTTCCTGACTACCAGCAAGCTGAATTATATCATCCGCATATTCCAGGTTTTTAATAAGCCTTCCACCAAACCTCAGGTCACACTCTTCTTTGTTTCCAGTGATTCTGATTATTTTCTCAGAACACAGATTGAAAAAATATGGTAAGTGGCTACAACTTTGATGCATACCTGTCCTGATTTTAAACTATGCACTATTCCCCTTTCCTATTAGTGATGCTCATGCTGTCAAATTCAGGATATTGTACCAGGATAATACACGTGGAGTGTAAGAGGTGAAGTCTCGTGTTACCTAAAATTTAGAGCCAGAAAGTTGTCATCTTACAAGGAACAATGTTAAGGAAGAACATCAAGTAACTGTCAGAGAATTATTCTCAAGTCATACTGCAGAGTATGTCTAATATGGTATTTTAACTTGAATAAAAAGACCCATGATATTTTTTGCTTCTCTATTCTGCTATTGTCATTGTGATCTACACAATTCATTATCTTTCCTTCTTCCACTGTAAAAGGGTTTGTATGAATTCATACACTCAAAACACCGGCCAGTGCGATCACGAGGTGCCAAGGGACCAGGTATAAGGCATCATGCAAAAAAAACAACAACGATATAAGTGTGTGTATATATGTGTATATGTATATGTATATATATATACCATATTAAATGAAGGGGGAAGTGCGGAGTGGAGACCCAAGGCCCAAGTGGCGGCCAATGGAGAGCCCCTCATAGAGGCGTTTAGGAGAGGAGATGGGTTAGTTAGGGTGCAAGGTAGTACCGATGGGGAACACAGCTTTCCCCCAGATCCTGGATGCTTCCTCCCCCCAACTACCATGATCCGAATTCTACCTTGCAGGCCTGGATAGGACAGAGGCTGTAAACTGGTGCATATGAGGGCTGGAGGTACAGGGAATCCAGGGTGGATGATACCTTCAGGACCAAGGGTGTGAGGGACGATGCTGGGAGAGTGAAGGGTGAGTGGGTTGGAAGGGGGGAACTGATTGCAAGGATCCACATGTGACCTCTTCCCTGGGAGAGGGACAGCAGAGAAGGGGGGAAGGGAGACTCCGGATAGGGCAAGATATGACAAAATAACGAGGTATAAATTACCAAGGGCACATGAGGGAGGGTGGAAAGGGGAGGGAGGGGGAAAAAAAAGAGGACCTGACGCAAGGGGCTTAAGTGGAGAGCAAATGCTTTGAGAATGATTGGGGCAGGGAATGTATGGATGTGCTTTATACAATTGATGTATGTATATGTATGGATGGTGATAAGAGTTGTATGGGTCCCTAATAAAATGTAAAAAAAGAAAAGAGGAGAAAAAAATGATTAGGGCAAGGACTGTACAGATGTGCTTTATACAATTGATGTATATATATGTATGAACTGTAATAAGAATTGTATGAGCCCCTAATAAATTGTTAAAATTAAAAAAAATAAAATAAAAATAAATTTAAAAAATGATAGTATGTAACAAATCCATTGACATATGTGTGTAAGAGATAATTTTATATCAAGAAGCAATTATGCAACAATAAAACATGCCAGCCCAATCCAGATCAATCCGTAAGTACAATATTGGCCCATGTATCTAGTATTAGGCCATGAGTTCCTCTTCAGACTCACACAGCACATTTCATGATTCTAAATATAAGAGGATCACAGGCCGGTGGGTAGAAAGTGTTGTGGATCAAGTGGTGTGGGAAGCATTTCAGGGCTCTGGCTGCCATTAGTGTGTCATTAGTGTGTCATTAGTGTGGCTTGTCCATAGGAAGGCAAATCAGAGAGAGAGAGAATTCCCAGAATCTTCATATCCACAAGGAGGGATCAGGCTGTGACCGGATGGACAGGCTAGACTCTACCCTTTCATTCTTATTTATCAAGTTGACAGTTGATATGAGATTGTGTAACTATCACAATTTTCTTACTCTATATGAAGAAAAAATCCCCCAGTTTTCCACAGACACTTATTTTATTAACTATAACTTAGTTATCTGCTCATTTCTCCCCGGCAATCCTAAAAACATTTTTAAGAGAAAGAAAAATTCAAGTGCTGTCAAAATCATTCTGCTCCCAATGACCCCATAAATTACACATCGTTTTCTTACAATATCAAATTACCAATGCAAACATACTCTAAAATAATGGTTCTTAAAGCTTGTTGTACATCAGAATCACTTGACGACCTATTTGAAACAATCATTGGGACCCATGATTTTTTTTTCTTTGAGTTCTATGGTGCACCTGACTCTAGCCACATTATTTTCCACTGACTCCAATGCACGTGAAACTTGAACACTGAATAAGGAAGAATGAAGAAAATGGATGCATTTGAATTGTGATGTTAGAGAAGAATACAAAAATGCAATGGTTTGTTAAAGGGACCAATTGATCTGTCTTGGAATAAGTTCAGTCAGAGTTCTTTTTAGAGGAAAAGTGTTGAGACCTCATTTATAAATTTTGGGCATGGTGTCAGGAATGGGCCACCCAAAATTCATCTGTAAGGTCAGGCTGATGCTGAAGAAAATAAAAAACAAGTCCACGAGAACCCATATATTGAGTACATTTCCAAAGTATCACACGATCAAAATGTTCAATTGCACACTCCCGGCAGAAGACCTAAAGAGCTGTTGGGAGGTCATCAAGCTCATCAAACATGAAGACAGCAAAAGATCATTAAAAAGAATGGAAATACGAGATCAGCATGGATATCAGAAGAGACTCTAAAACTTACCCGTGATCATAAAGAAGCTCAAGCAATTGGAAGAAATGATTAAGTGAAAGAGTTGAATAGATATTTTCAGAGAACACACCGTATCATAATGGAATGTAGATAGAGGCCTGGACTTAGAAAACCAAAAAGGACAGACATATTCAGCATCTCTGAAACAGAGAGAATTGAGGAACCACTTCAAGACAGGAGTTGTAATGCCATAAACATCATTGTCAGATTGCTATCTCATGCCATTGAGTGGCTTCAAACCTTTAGTGGCCTTGGGAACAGCAGAACAAAAAAGGGTTGGTCCTGAGCCCACCTCACTAGGGTTTGCATGCTTGAGTTCATGGTTGCAGGCCCGGTGTCATGTCTTTAAGGGCTTCCGGCTTTTTCCCTGCACCTCCACTTTGTCAAATATGAGGTCCTTCTCCGGGGACTGATATCTCCTTACAATGTGTACAAAGTCCTTACGCTGAAGTCTTCCTATCCTGTTGACAAAGAGCGCTCTGGCTGATCTTCTTCCAAGTCAGAGTAGTTTGTCCTGAAGGACATCATCCTTAGTACTTTCAGCACTATTCTCTAGCGCTGAAATTCAAATGCACTGATTCATCTTGGCTCGGGACTAAATTTCCCTACACGCAAAATACATAAAGCAGCATAGACTTTAACGCAGTGGTTCTCAGCCTTCCTAATGCCATGAACCTTTAGTCCTCATGTTGTGCTGACCCTCCAACCATAAAATTATTTTCCTTGCTACTTCATAACTGTATTGTTGCTACTGTTAATAATTGGGCAGGCCCCTGTGAAAGGGTCGTCCACAGGTTGAGAATCCCTGCTTTAAAGCCATGATTTGTGGGTTTTTGTGGTTAGATTTCATTTGGAAGTGAGAATTTGCATTTCAAACACATTCCTATGAAAGACTGATAGGGAGGGAGGTCTTGGGCATGGGGGAGGGGGTCATCCTTTTGAGATCCACAATGTTAAATTGTTTTGTTTTTTCAAATGAGTAGGACTTCAAACAGGTTCACTATGGTCAATCCCTGGTGGGAAGTTCGGATTTATACCTCAGTTATACTGAACTAAAATCTATATTTTAACAAGATCCACAGGTGATCTATTAGAATTTATATGGTGAGGAGCCCTGATTGCTCATAAGAATGTATAAAAATTACCTGGGGATCTTGTTAAAACGTAGATTCTGATTCAAGAACTGTAGTGGAAATGCAAATTCTCAGCAGGGGTTTGAATTAGAATAAACCCTTTTGAAGTCTTAAATCAGAGTAAAGTAGCAAGAAAGGAACTGTGTTGACATCATCAAAATAAAGTGTACCAAGGAAATCTGAAAGGTTTGATTATTCCTTTTGGACCCAGACAATGGATATTTGAGAGTCTTTGCAAAAATGGTAGTATTTGGCCTATAATTTGAGGAAGGTGAATTATTTTTTAATGTTTCTGATAATTTAAAATTTGGAATATTTTGCCTGGGAAGATTCATGTTGGTGTTGGAGAAGAAACCTATTGAACCACTAACATTAATTTTATTTGAAGAGTAGACTAAAATAGCAGATGTGCTAGAACAGATATACTCTGAAATTTCTTTTGATGTTCTTATGCACTATTCTGAGAATTAGAGCTGGTGGTGCAGTGGGTTAAGCACTGGTCTTTATTGAGAGGTCAACAATTCAAACTCACTGTCACAGAGAGGTTAAGGAGCCAACAGATAAAGGGGTTAGGCCAGGGTTCAACGGGTAATTCCACCACTGATCGGCTGTGTAAACTGGAGGCTCACATATAATTGCTCTGCGTCTCTTGCTTTTACAAGTAAGAAGTTAAAAATGTGTTAGTGATCCGACAATGGGAATTAAATGGGAAAATGCGTGCATATTTCTTACCCTTATCTTTGAATTGATACTACTGCCAGCATTATTAAAATATGTTCACGCTGGCCTGATTTCCCTAAAATACCCATCTTTGTTCTTGCCTACCACCTATATTCACCTCACAAGAGTACACTATAATCCTTGACAAGGTGTGTTAAGGACATAGAAATTTCTTAATTGGTGTAATTCAATTATACACAGGAAATATGTCGAATTATCAAATATTGTGCTTATGTTATTGAAACTATATTTTATAGTTATTCTGGAAATGTGGGGTTGTTTATACTTTGCTCATCTATGAGTTATTCCCTCCTGCTTTTGAGAGAGATTGTATATGTCAGAATAGATTTTTCTTAGTGTGAACACTATTGTTTGTGGGTCCCCTTCCCCCTTTTACAAAGAGTATCCCCAGGGCAAAGGGCTATTCTGTCTTTACCCTCGTCCAACACTCATTCTCTATCTTCCTTTTACTTATTTAATTTCTGCCTTGTTTGCTGCCAATGTCATCCTGCTGATGAGACCCTGTGCTGGGCTTGTGACCAGCAGGGATAGAATCAATGCTGCAAACACAATCTAACAGTTGAATGGGCAGCTTGCAGGTGGTAATGACTTTCAGTCACAATTTATGTGAAGTTCAATGCCATGCTTCAGCTCACTAGTCCATTACCAATTTTCCTGCTCTCTCAATCTATTACCAATTTAACCCCCTGAGTAACCTTTAATTCCCTCTCTTTTCCCCTTGTTCTCTTTTATTGTAGTACTATTATAGAGTCTCTCTAATCATCATCGCTCAGTTTTCCATCCTAAAATGGTTTTCTTGTTGCTGTGCTGCTGCCAGTTATGCCGCTGGTATTTCCTTTGGAAAGAGGATCACTCGTGGTATACGAGTTTCCACAGAGTTTTCACACTAAGACACACTTGGAAGAGGAAGACCAGCTGCACCCATGTAATGATGGGGAAGCTGTATTGCCAGCCATTCACTGACTGTGGAACAGATCATCAGTGGCTCGGAGAAAGTTCAGGTTGAAGCTGAAGAAAATGAAAGCAAGTCCATGAGAGCCAAAACACAACTTTGCATATAACCCCCCTAAATTTAGAAACTATAACAAGAATAGATTTGGTGCCTTGAATAGCATCGATTTGACTGCAGACGAGAAGATTCATGGGATGACATCAAGGCCATCAAGCATAGAGAATATTTTTAAAAAATAGATAGCAAAGAAAGAACAGTCCAAAATAAATGTCAGAAGGAACTCAGAAACTTGATCTTAAACAAAAAGATGTAAAGATAAATGAAGAAAAGAGCTGAGTCAAACATTTCAACTGAATGTTATAAGTGACAAAGTAAAGTACTAGAGTCAAATGTTAAAGGACTATTTGGGCAAAGTATTGAACAACACGGGATGCATCAAAAAGAAGATGTCGGAATTCACAGAGACATTGTACCAAAATATTAATCATAGTCAACCATTTCATGAGGTTAACATGCAACCATGAGTTGATGGTATTGAGGTAAGACTTTCAAATCTCACTGCAGTCATTGGGGAAGACAAAGCTCTAGGGATTGCTAGAACACTAATTGAGAAGTTTTCATGACTGGCTCCACTGCTGCCATCACCCATGCAAGGAAATCTGAAAAATGGCTATCTTGCCAACTGACTTCAAGAGCTCCATAAATGGTACACATTTCAAAGAAAGTTAATCCAAAAGAATGTAAAAGCAACCCAACAATGTCATCAATATCACAAGTAAAATGTCGTCAGTTGAATGAATAGAAATGGAGATCATTATTAAGGGCCTCGACAATACATTGATAGGGAACTATCAGAATTCCCAGGCTGGCTTGTAAAAGCGCACCTTAAACAAAGATGGTCACTGCTATCGGTGATGGATCATAGCTGAGAGTGGGCGGGACTACCAAGATGGATACCTATGTTTCATTGACTATGAAACGACCTTAACCATTCGACCAAGGGGAATCTAACAAAGCATGCATAATGTTGCAAAGAGTGTGAAATCCAGAACATTGAATATTATTCATGTGGAGTCTGTACATAAAGAAACAGGAAGTTGTTGGAGAACAAGATTTTAAAGTCGGGTTTAAGTGTGTGTCGGGGCTTTCTTTCCTTGCACTGTATTTATCCAATGTGAATTCTGCGTGAATAATCCGAAAACTGGACTATAAGAAGGAGGCTGTCAAATAAGAGGGGGGTGCATACTCACTGACAAGCTGTGGTCTGCAGGTGATGCAACCTTATTTGCCAGAAGTGAAGCCTATTTTGAGCTTATGCAGATGAAGATCCAAGACTACAGTCTTCAGTAAGGATTAGAGAACATCAACATAAGGAAAAATGTACCGATAAAAAACACCACAATAAATGAAGGCACATTGAAACTGTGAAGGTTTTCATTTCACTTGGATCCACAACACCCATGGAAGAAACAGTCCCGGAATTGAATCACAAATTGAATTGGGTCAAGTTGCTGCATAGGATCATTTTATAGTGTAAAAAGTGATGGCATACCCTGAGGACTAAAGTACTCCTGCCTAAAGCCAGGCTATTTTCAATTGCCTCCATGCAGATGTAGGAAAGTAGAAAATGAATGAGGAGACTTAAAGAAGTATGAATGCATTTGCGTTATCATTCAAAAAACTAAATATAACATAGACTCCAGGAGAACCAATAGATTTTTTGGGGAAGTAAAGCTGGGATGCTCTTCAGATGTCAGTCTGCCTATGACCTATCTGATGCATGTTGTCAGGAAGGACCAGTCCTTGAAAGAGGGGCCTTGTATTTGGTCAATTAGAAGATGAGTGAAAAAGAGGAAGCGTCTCAATGGCATGGATTGTCATGAGGCCTTAGTGACAGGCTCGAATGTAATGGTGAGGATGGTGCAAGATTGACTAAGGCGTATTTTGTTCTTTTATACATAGGTTAGCCATGAGGAAAGACAGTCTCTAACATCTACCAGCCACAACACATTGACTTTGGTCAGGGCTAGACTAGAAGTTGAGTATAGGACAAGGCAAAATAAATGTGCCTCCCAATAATACCTTCTTCTGAAGACATTTGAATAGGAAGACTTTGAACATGTCCTAGGTCTGCGTTTTTATTATACACAAAGTGTTACTTGGTTTTAAGGCCCCTGCTTTTAAAGCAGTGTCTGTCCAATAATGGAGGATGCAAAAGGATGATGGAAGAAACTGCGTTTGATTCTGAGCATTTACAGCCAGAATCCCCGTTTCACTCCACTCCTTCTCTCACAAGAGTTTCTCTCTTACATCCCTCTTGACTAAGATGTCTTCAAATAAAAAAACAATAAAAATCAAATAAAAATGAACGAATACATTTTTTATTATCTAGCAAAGGCAACAAAATTAACCCTGGGCGGTTTTGTTAGGTGAGGTCAGGCAGGTTCTGCCCCACAGGGACCTTATGCCCAACAGAAGGAAACGCCCCTCAGCCCTACGCCATCCTCCCCATTGTTCTGTGGAGCTCATTGTGCAGCCACCATGGTGCTCCACCGAGGTTCTTTTGTCGCACTTCCACTTCGCCGAACAGGATGTCCTTCCCCAGGGACTGGTCTCTCCTGACAATACGTCCAAAGTCTGTAAGACGCAGTCTTGTCATCCTTGCCTGAAGGGAGCACTCTGGTCTTATTTCTTCCAACACAGATCAGCTTGTCCTTTTAGCAATCCTTTGCACTTTCAATATTCTTCTCTAGCATCACAATTCAAATTCAAAGATTCCTCTTTGGGTCTCATCATTCAGTGTCCAAATTTCACGCGTATCTCTGGTCATAGAGAATGCCAGGCTGGGGGCTGCAGGTGCACCTTAGTCCTCAAAGTAGTAAGCTTCCTTTTCAGCAGTTAAGGAGTTCTTCCGCAACACGTTCACCCCATGCAGCTCCCCGTTTGATTCCCTGACTGCTACTTCCTTAAGCCTTGATTGGGTACCCAAGAAAGACAAATCCCTTGACAATTTCAACTCTAGGAGGTCCAAATCATTAAGCACAGCACGAGAGGCACAACTCTTTGCTTTTTTTCTCCCATGCAGAAAACCCAAACAAACAAAACCACCTCACTGCCAGCAAATTCATTCCACCTCACACGATCACTATAAACAGGAAAGGACTGGGGATGCCGGTTTCTGTAACTATAACTGTTTACGGTGATAGAAAGCATCATCTTTCTCCCACAGAAAAAGATGGCTTCATACGGATGGCTTCAAACTGCCATCCACCACACCAGGCCCCAAAGTCCCATCAAAGACAGGCGCGTGTTTCTAAACACAATGGGTTTTCTTGAAAACCGACAAAGTATAATTGTACTCTGACAGACATGAGCTGGCCAGGAATCAAAACTCACTCATGGCAAACAACAATCGAAATAAACAATAAGTTCAAGAATTTATCCAAAACGAGGCTGCTACTTTGGGGGCACTTTCATGTATGGATTGAAGCCCTGATCCCCAGTAACCCAAAGCTTACAAATGTATTACTCACATTTCTCAGAGAAGGAAATGCGTCCTTAGATAAGTTATGAAATAGGATCCTTAAATCCTGAGGACACTAAAAAACTGGGGTTTCATTTGGATTCCTGCAGGGGTTCCCAGTAAGCTCTGCTCTAGACAGAACCTGCTGATATTGACCTCGCATTGATGTTTGTGGCTACGATGATGAAATCGAGACATTTGTACTTTTATTAAAGAAATTAACATAAATCAACATACTTACAGGGCAGGTCAAGCTGAGAGCGATACCGAGGTTCCGTGCTTTCCTTGTCAGGGGCCGCAGAGTCGGATACGATACAAAGCAACTCTGTGCCGAGGAACGTCCTCTGTGATCCTCACGTGTTCTTCGGATGGTCGAGCCCATTGTGGCTGCCACTGTGTCTGTCCATCTTTTTGAGGACGTTCCTCATTTTACACTTTTCCGTAGTGTCTGTCTGTTTAACTCTCTCATGTCTGGTCTGAAGGGAGAAAGGTAAGCAGAGGTGAGACCTTTAGAACCCTTGGGGCAGTGTATGCACAATAAGGAGGCTGATGTCCCCTACATCTGCCTTCCTCATGCTTCTAATAGAGCCCGGAATACCCGAGTCAATTTTAACCTGGTTCTAACTCGTGATTGTGCCTCTGGCTGTTCACTGGAAACATGTATTTTTGTTATACACACATGAATGGGATGATAGGTCAAAGAGTGTCATTGAACCTCCATTTTTGCACGTTTTGAATTTATTCTGTTTTTTTAAGCTGTCAGGGTAAGATGTGAAAATAATTTATTCTTTATCAAGAGGTCACAAGGGTTGGGGGAAGAGGAGCTGATCCTAGGGGATCAATCAATCAAAAGTAAATGTTTAGAAAATAATGATGGCAACTTATGTACAAATATGTCTGATACAATTGATGTATGGATCATTATAAAAGCTGTAAGAGCCCCCAATAAAATGATCCTTCACACACACACACACACACACACACACACACACAAAATAATGTCTGTTTTCCTTTTGATTGAAGTTTTTCTGTTTTATGTGGTTATTGTTGCTTGGTTCTTTTATTTTTATCTTTATTTTATATGTTTTTCTGAATAGAGAAAGTGGACGGGTTACCTTTTCCAGGGGCACAGAAAATCTCAAAAGCTCACTGTCGAGTTGATGCGAACTCATAGCGAACCTATTGGGCAGACTAGAACTATCCAGTAAATTTACAAGATTGTGACTGTTTATAGGAATAAAAAGCCCCTGGAAGAGCTGATGGTTTTGAACTGCTGGCCTTGTATTTTGTAGCCCAAAGCGTAACCACTAAGCCACCAGAGCTCCGGGACACACAGAGGGAATGATGAATAATTATCTGGGTACAAATAAAGGGATTTGGAGACAGGGGTCTAGGGAATCTATAGCAATGGGTACATTAGGAAGAAAATATTCCAAAGCTGATTGTGGGGATGAAAGAGCAATCCTTCTAAATAAGATTGAAGTATTGAATTGCATGTGATGTTAATTGCATCTCAAAAATAGTCACGATGGAGATAAATAGCTCACTGGAGACCAGATACACTCACTCCCCGAGAGACCTTCCTGTTGACAAGCCACATCGAGCTGCACTGATGTAGCCAGAGCCCTGGAGCCGGAGGAGCCATGTGGAGGGCAGCACTAAGATGCTTCCATCACCACTGGATCCACCAGACTTTCCCTCTAAAATTTTCACAGTTTAATATGATAAACATCTTTGTACCTTGACTGTAGGTAATAAGCAGTAATTGGAACTGCACACCTCTCTTGCTCCTTCTGAAATCCAGCATAATTATAGAGGTTTAGGCAGAGAAAAACATTAAGCCAATGGCTTACATCTGAAAAGTTGAAGATCAATCCTGGCCAGAGGCACTTCAAAAGAAAGATCAGGCAATCTTTTTCTGAAAGCCCAGAGCTCAAAAGTCTTAGCAGTGCAGTTCTACCATGACACACTTGGGGGGACTATGAGGTGGAATGGACCCAACAGCGACTAGGCTTCCTTTACAGGCACATAACATTTAGTCAGTAGAATTTGAGTTCCTATTAATGCTGTTACTCACAGGAACCCAAGATCTTTCATGCTGCCTTTGTTATTTGTTTGTTTCAAATGATGGTGAAACACAGAACAGGGCATAAGTGTTCTTTTGCCCGCTCTGTGAATGATAGAATGTGGGGGTGGGGAGACTCTGACAGTAGATGTCCTAGGAGAGTCCGCAGTAGCCCTGGAGAACCCCAGGGAGACTGAAGTTATTAGGGGGCCACATTCATTAGGAAAGACCAGCTAGCTGGTTTCTGTATCTTCAGAGTTCCCAGCAAAGAGTTAAGTCCAGATACTTTTAAAAGACTATTTTTAATTAATAAGCTAATAACCTCTTCTATGCATGAGAACTGGTGCTATCTATATCTAGACTGGGAAATTTAGATGAAGAATCCTAGTTAAAAGTGAAAGGGTATTTTCTTGAATTTTTTCTTTCACAAATATGAGAAAAAGCAAATAGTGGAGTTCAATTACAGGTAGGTGGCAATTGGAACAGTTGACAAGAAAATCCATTAATTCCTATCTCACTGGGGTTGCTTGAGAACCTTATTACTAAGAAGTATTCTCAGTGTTTATACTTATTCCTTCTTACATCTTTTCTCTCTTCTAATAAAAACATGCTCAATCATGTATCGAAACTCTGAGACTTCATAGTCAAAAGTGACTATTTTTGAAGAAGAAGAACTAGAGTTTCCAGTTTACAATTCAGAAAATCACAAGTTGGGTGTATGACCCAGAAGACATGTCATATGGACCTGGCAATCACTTGCTGTCTGTAATGCTATAAAGACTATAAAATCTTGTAAGCAAATTCAAAGAGAAAAGTGAACTTTCTAAGTAAAAGTTCTGTTGTTGGAAAATCACCATACAACACACATTGGAGTCTTTGGAAACTAACATGAAGATATCCCCAATACAGGAACATTTAAATTATATCTTATTTCAAGAAAATGCCACAGTTACGGTTATGGATGAATGTCTTTTGTATGTTCTAATGTGGAAAACAAGAGATATACGTCTGGGGTCTAAAAGGCTTGAAGATAAACATCTAGTTCAGAAGCAACAAAGCATACATGGAAGAAGCACACCAGTCTGTGTGACCACGAGGTTTCAAAGGGATCAGGTATCAGGCATCAAAGAAAAACAACAAAAAAATCATATCATTGTAAATGAGGGGAGTGTAGAGTGGAGACCCAAAGCCCATCTGTAGGTAACAAGATACCCACTTACCGAAGGGTCACGGGGAGGAGAGGAACCAGTCAGCCTGCAGTATAGCAACAATGAAACATACAACTTTCCTCTAATTTCTAAATGCTTTCTACCCCCCACTATCATGAAACTGATTCTACTTTACAAATCTGGCTAGACCAGAGGATGTACACTGTTACAGATAGGAACCAGAAACATAGGGAATCCAAGACAAATGATCCCTTCAGGACAGGTGGTGAGAATGGCAATATAGGAGGGTGGATGGTAGGTGGGGGAGAAAAGGGGAACTGATTATAAGGATCTACATATAACCTCCTCCCTGGGGGGCGGACAACAGAAAAGTGGATGAAGGGAGACATCAGACAGTGTAAGACATGACAAAAGAACAATACTTTATAAATTATCGATGGTTCATGAGAGAGGGGGGAGCAGTGAGGGAGGGGGAAAAATGAAGAGCTGGTACCAAGAGCTTAAGTGGATTGCAAATATTTTGAGAATGATGAGGACAATGAATGTACAATTGTGCTTGGATTGTGATAAGAGTTGTAGTAGCCCCGAATAAAATAAAATAAGAAAAAAATAAGTATTACATTCACAGTTTACTGATTAGAATAGGAAGCTTTCGCATAAATAGTTGATCCTGGATTCTTCCTCTCTTCTTGATTGCAAAATGTTAAGGTCTCTTCAATATATCAATATATAAAATCTTACACGGTCTAGTTGGTTTTTTTAATACCTCTATCAATTTAACATTTGCAAAACATGTGCCTCACAATGGAGACTGGAAAGGCCACCAATTGAAATGCATAATGACGAAGGAAGGAAGAATACTAGAACCAGAAAGATCCGTCAAAGTCATGTAGGTGAACTTCTTGCCTTATGTAAAGCTCACCAAACCATACCAGACACATTGTCAGGAAAGGAATTAACTGTTCTGCTCGCTCCTCTGCTTAGCCATGCTTGCTGGCCCCGGAGTTCCTCCTTACATCATTTGAATCTCCTCCAGCTGCATTTTATGCCCATCTTCCTCATCAGAGAAGGACACCAGCTGGTCCCCATCCTCCGCACAATCACACTTGAGTTAATCAAGGCGGCTTTTGAGTCACTCTTCAACAATTCCAGTCCAGGACTTGCTTCACAAACCCGTTTACTGGGGAACTGACAAAAACTGGCGAGTGCAAGGAAATATACCTAAAACATATTTTCGCCCAGTGAAGGCTTGAATCAGACAACTGTTCTTGAAGTGAGTATTATATCTCAGTTTTGGACTGTATGTTTTAGGCTCTGCAATTGGTTTAAATCTGAAGCCCAATCCATAATGGCTAATGATAGAAATTTTCATACAATTTGGATTTGGCTTTATCTGAGTTTGAGGTAATTAGGTCAGGAAATCCAAGGTTGGGAAAAAAGAAAGAAAGAATTGGACAGGGGCCAGCAGTCTATGTGATCCAAGGCACATGTGTCTGAAATTAAATTTGGGAGTTAGAATGTGCCGTCCTTAAATCATGACGGCAAATGAAGGGGAACTTTCTGTGTGCTAAGAACAGGGAATATGTGGCTGCTGCCTTACGGGAATTGCCGGGGACAGGGATAATTCCCAGAAACTACCCGGATTGGCTAGACGGCGATTTGGCACAACAACATGAAGGAACAAGAAAGGACGGCCCCCTGTAATTACCTCATCCAAGTTCCTGAGAGATTGCCCATGTGCCCAGTGGATTTGGGCAGGTACAGCTGTTAAGAGTGTGCAGGAAATAAGGCACTGCCTAAAGAGAGTGATTTCTAAAGAGAGTGAGCCTTCTGCAGGGAGAAATCAGGCAGAGGTCTGACTTTTGCTTCAGCAAAAGGGGCTGTTACGGTCTTCATGAATTAAGTCATCAATGCTGTCCCGGAAACATGTTACTGCAAGATGCCGGAGTCATATTCAAGTTGCCCTGGGAGACAGATGGAAGAATGGTCCGGGAACTCATTTATTTGCTATTTTCACCCAATCGGCTCTTCATAAAATTGTGGTAAAATAGTATCTTCTTTACAGAGTTGAGCGCTTAATGAGAGGATACAAAAAGGATGTATAAAAGTGTCAGGTGCATTGTAACATCTCAATAAATGTTTATTATCACTTATTATTTAGAGTGAAAGAGCAATGAGATATGAAAGGAGCAACAAAGAAACCACATTCATGGAGGGAAATACTAAGGTAAGGAGCCTTGGAGGGGCACATTTTTAGTGGTTATTTTTCCAAGAGGAGTTACTGTCACACAGGAGATGATGAGTTCTTTTTTTCCCTTTTTCTGTTGTTGATTGAAACATCAGTCTTGTTGCGCACAACACTGTAAAATTATGCATACCAATTAGATTGTGTTCCTAATTATCCATTAGCAAATGCGTACATAGCATATGTTCAAACTATCTTGAATAGGGAGAAAAGAAAGCTGAAAAACATTTATTTATTCAATTTAGAGAAAAGATAAACTAGGACCGAGTGTTGTTGGTTGCTATCGTGTTTGTTGTGCCCGGTAACAGTCCTATGCAGACTGAATGAAACAGTGCCCTGTCCTGTCCCATCCTCACAATTGTTTCTATGTGTCAGCCCATTGTTGTGGCCACAGAGTCAATCCATCTCATTGAGTGTCTTCCTGTCTTTTGCCTCCTGTCCACTTTTCCAAATAAGATGTCCTTCTCTAAGAATTTGCGCTCTTGACTGTATGTCCAAAGTAAATGAGAAAAAGTCGTATCATCCTTGCTGCCAAAGAGCCATGCTTGTCCCGAGACAGACTTGTTTATCCTTTTGGTTGTCGATGGTACTTTCCATATTGTTCGGCAACACCACAATTCAAATGCATGAGTTCTATGTCTTATTGTCTTATATGATGGATTATGAAATATAGACTATTTTCCAGTAAATAAGTCAGAATCACTGGATTATAAATCAGAAAAAAACACAAAAATATTTCATTCATTTGTTGTCTAATTATAAAGATAAATTTATGACTCAAATAGTTTCTGTGTATTAAGAAAAATTCAATCAGTAGATGGAAATATATTAGGAAACATATTTAGAGATTTTTAGAAAATTTTCGAGGTCGTTTCTGTATAAGATATTTTATAAATTGATTAAAAGAATGAGTACTATTTTGAGGATCAAATGGACAGAGGGTATGTTTTCTGAGATAGTTTCAAAACTCATCTATTTCTTTGTGAGGAGTGAAAAGGTTTGCCTAAACCAAATGAAAACAAACTTTTTGTCATTATCTTTGACTAGGATGAGAAAAATCTGGTACTTCTAATAACCTATGAAACTTCCAAACATTTCACTTTGAAAAGGTCCACTGACACTCTAACCCAGTGGTAAAAGTCAACTTTGAGATGAAGAAAGTCCACCTCCTGTAAGAGCACATTAATGACTGTGATGGATGAAGTGGTTAAGAAATGCAGACTGGGGTTCCTGATTCAAGACAAGTGTTGTTAGCACAATTCTTTATAAACTATGTCCTCACAGAAACTTCGAATGCAAAATCATGGCTACTCATTTGAACCTAACCTAAATGCAGCTGTATAATATTTTCTCTTGGTAAAGCCCAGCACATTTGAAGAGTTTCTTCTGATTGTGTTTGTTTCATTTCTTTATATGGATGGCTCATGATAATCATCCAGATATTAATTTGATAATTTTCACTCATTAGGGATTCTGAACATACACTGAGCTCTGTCAGCCCTCTCATTTTACTCTGTTCTATTACTATACTGTATCGTATTTTTTTTTAACATATCATTCCATATTTTAATCACCTCTGGTAGAATTGTACAATTGCTACCACAATTCATTTCCAACCATTCTTTTTCTACATGGACTCCTTGACATTGGCTACCTTTACCCCCCCTACTCTATCCCCATCCCTCCCCCTGAGCCTCTTAGCCTACTTAATGTCACTATAGGTTAATCAATTCTGGGTTTCATATACCAAAAAATGGAAAAGCATTTAACATAGCTTCAAGAGGGTGACGGGTGACCTCCTCTGGAGAAGAAAACAAAGGGACCAGCAGATCTAGGGGACATGAAAGAGAGGGAGGAAGGGGAAAGGAAGGGGGGACCCATAAAACCCAGGGACAAGGAAACAACAAGCGATCTAAAATCAATGGTGAGAAGGCATAGGATGCCTGGGGTCAGGGGTGGGGGTGGGGGCTGATCAAGTGCAATGTAGCTAAGAGGAAATAACGAAAGTCAAATGAAGGTTGAGCATGATAGTGGGACAAAAGAAAAATAAAAGGAAATATAGGAAAGAACTAGGGGGTAAAGAACATTTATAGAGATCCAAGTACAGGCATGTATAGATATAAATATGTTTATATATAACAATAGGGAAATATATATACATATATTTCTGTGTTAATTATTAAGGTAGCAGACAGACTTTAGGCCTCTATTCAAGTACTCCCTCAATCCAAGAACACTTTGTTCTAATAACCTGGCATTCTGTCATGGTCACCTTCCCAACATGATAGCTGAAGACAAAATGGATAAATAAGCAAATGTGGTGAAGAAAGCTGAAGGTGCCCAGCCATCAAAAGATATAGTGGCTGAGGTCTTAAAGCTTTGAAGATAAATAGCAACCATCTAGCCGAGAAGCAACAAAGCCCACATGGAAGTAGCACATCAGACTGTATGATGATGAGGTGTCCATGGGATCAGGTATCAGGCATCAAAGACCCACAACAAAAAAATCGTATCAAAGTGAATGAGGAAGAGGGCAAACTGGATACCCAAAGGCCATCTGGAGACAATTGGACATCACCTCACAGAAGGGTCACACGGAAGAGATAAGCCAGTCAGGGTGCAGTATAGCACTGACAAAACATACACCTTTCCTCTTCTTTAATGCTTCCTCTCCACCCCAACCCGGCATATTATGACTCCAATTCTACCTTACAAATCCATCTAGGTCAGAACATATACACTGCTACAGATTAAGAACTCCCAACACAGGAAATCCAGGGCAGATAAACCCCTCAAGACCAATAATGAGAGTAGCCATATCAGGAGGGTAAGGGGGAACGTTGGGGGGAAGGATGGGGAACTGATCACAATGATCTACATATTACACCCCTATGCCCAGGGGGACAAAAAAAACACCCAGAAACATGGGTGATGGGAGACAATGGTTAGTGTAATATATGAAAAAGATACTAATTTAAATTTTCAAGGGTTCATGAGGGAGGGAGGGTGTTGAAGGAAGTTAAAAATGAGGAGCTAATACCAAGGCCTCAAGTAGAAAGAAAATGTTTTGAAAATGATGATGGCAAGATATACACAAATGTGTTTGACATAATGGATGGATGTATTGATTGTGATAAGAGCTGTAAGAGCCCCCAATAAAAAGATTTTAAAAAATGAGGGTGACCTCCATTGACATAACACTTTATTTTTTCTATATATTACTAGCTATCTTATTTTCCCACTGCATAAGTGGTGCCTATTTCAATGTATTGTTCATATATTGGCTCAATACATATTTAACACAGGTATGTGGTTATGAGGTGGTTCAAGTGTGAATGCACTGAGCAGTCAATCCAAATGTGAGCCATGTGATTCCACCAGATGCTCCCCAGGAGAACAGCATGGCAGTACACTTCTGCAGAGTTCTAAAGCTTTGGAAGCCCAATGGGGCAGTTTAATGTGGACCCGTATATTTGATGTATGATCACTATGAGTCAGAATCAGTTCATCATTAGTTTTTTTTAATTGTTGTTTGTTTGCTTTTATAAGTTTATCACTTTTCTCTATGAGGATAGTCTACATGAGGTTAAGGATGCTTTTTTGTGTTTATTGCAATGCAGAAGAGAAGGTGTGAGATGCTGTATGTGAAGTGTGCAGTGAGAACCCAACATACACTAGAATATTAACATGTTTGTGGAGCAATAATCAAAAACCTCTCAGTGCTCACAGATACACTTTTTGCTACATACCAGTGATTTGATTTCAATTCATAATGACCTCATGTGACAGGGTAGATAAGTTTTGAGGAGTTTCCTAGACAGTCATATGTACTGTAACCTGCTATTTCCTTCCATGGGGCCATTGAGGAGTTTGAATTGTCAACATCTTGGTTAACAAACAAGTGCTTAAACACTAAGGTTCTTTGCTAATTTGTTGTTCTTACTGTTGTTTTTAGGTGTCATCAAGTCAGTTCCAACTCACAGCAACCTGATTTATGAAAGAACAAAACACCATGCTGATGGGTGCCATCCATTCTATTGTTCTTAAATCCAAGCCTATTTCTGCAGCTACTGTGTCAATCCATCTTTCTCAGAGCCTTCTTATTTTTCAAAGCCCCCCCCCCCCCAATTTACACACCATGATATTCTTCCCCAGGGCCAGATCAAACATGATAACATGGCCAAAGTATGTGATACAATGTCTCATCATCCTTATTTCTAAGGAGTATTCTGGAAGCATTTATAGACCCATGTGTGTTCTTTCGGACGTCTGAGGGACTTTCAATATTCTTCACCAGCACCCTAGTTTAAATGCATTTTTTCCTTTATTTTTACTTATTCAATATCCAAATTTCACATGCATGTGAATTGATTGAAAATACCAGGCTTGGGGCCGCCCCATTGTACTCCTCCAAGTAACAGCATGATTTTTAATACTAAAGAGAGGTCTTCATCAGCACATTTACCCAATGGAATGTGTGCTTTTGATCACTTGACTACTTCTTCCAGGAGCAGACATTGTGCATACAAGCGACATAAAATCATTGAAAAATATCATCTTTCTTCTGACTTGGGTTTTCACTTCACAGAGTTGTTGTTGTTGTTAAGTGTCATCAAGAAGTTCCGGAAAATAGGGGCCCTGTTTACAATACAATGAATCCCTGCTCTGTCCTGGCCATCCCCAAAACGGTTCCCATGTTTGAGCCCAGTGTTGCAGCTACAATGTCAATCATTTTGAGGATTCAGAATGCAGGGGTGGAGTCAAGCCTCCTTAGAGGCAGGAGACATTCTCTCTCAGTTCACTGCTGTGAAACATCCCTGTGGAGAAGAAACATGGAGAGATGCTGATAGTGTCAGACCTCCCGAGCCGGAAAAGCCACGTGGAGAACCCTGCTAGTGCTGAGATGCTTACAACACCACTGGATCCACAAGACTTCCCACCCACTGGTCATTGACCTTCCTACACTTAGTGTCATTGCATGAGTTTTGTGAGTCTGAAGAATATTTTATAGATTGGTATCGGACATATGTGCTACTATCAGATTTGTGGACTTGCTCTGGAATAGGCTGGGATGCTTTCTAAATATTTAACTGCTCTTGTATATAAAGCTTGTCTTATACACATATGAGCATCTGTGGATTTGTTTCTGTAGTATACCCAGACTAACACAACCTCTAAATTGCCAAACACGATGTTCTCTCCAGAGACTAATCTGTCCTGACAACTCTGTCACTAAAGTTTCCTAATTTTAAACCATGAATTATTTCCTCTTTGTTTCCAAAATGTCCAGGTACAAGTTCTAATTGATTCAGGTACAAGTTCTACTTGAGGACTATGAAGGGTTTTGGAATTGCTGTTCTTCTCAAGGTGATCCATAGTTTGTTATGATACACAATATTGAAAGCTCTGACATAGTCCATAAGACCTAAGTAAAAATATTTTGAATAGCATAGTTTCAAAATTTTGTCAGACAATTGGACATCCCCTCACAGAAGGGCCACCAGAAGGGATAAGCCAACCAAGGTGCAGTATATCACAGAAAAAACACACAACATTCCTCTAGTTCTTTAATGCTTTCTCATCCCCACTATCATGACCCCAGTTCGGTCTTACAATTCTGGCTAGACCGGAGCATGTACACTGCTCCAGATAAGAGCTCTTGACATACAGAATCCAGAGAAGATGGGGAGAAAGGGGTAACTGATCAAAATGATTGACATATACCCACCCCCATGGGGTCAAAAAACTAAAACATAGGTGAAAGGAGACAGTAGATGGTGAGATATAAAAATTAAGATAATTTATAAATTATCAAGGGTTCACGATGGTGGGAGGTGGGACAAGGAGGGGGAAAAGAACTGATACTAAGGTCTCATAAAGAAAATGTTTTTGTAAGGATGATGGCAACATATGTACATCATTGATATATGAAACATTATAGGAGCTGTAAGAGCTCCCAATAAAATGATTTCTTTTTAAAAAGTCAGATATTGAAGGACTAATGAATGGAAGCAGGATATTGTTGAAGACAGTGTTAGGTTGGAGAGCCCTAACAATGTGAGTGAGGAGGAGCTGATTTCTCAGAATAAATCAACAATGGTGATGAGCGTGGTGTACACCTATGGTGTAAACATATGGTATAAACCTATGGTAGTGAAACCTTTGGGATCTTCATTTACTGGTGGGGCACCATTCAAGGTAAAGAGAAAAATGTAAACATCTGCTAATGGTCAGAAATTAGAATGTGTGAATTATGAATCCAGGAAAATTAAAAATCATCAAAAGTGAAATGGAGCCCATAGAGTTTGATATCCCAAACATTAGTGAGTTGACATGAACCAAGTATTGGGCATTGTCAAAAAAAGATATTGCAAAAGAAATCATAAAGTATAATTTTGTTTGTGGTAAAGTATATCTATCTACAATCAAAGAACACCAATCAATAAAATTATCATTCAAATTTGTGCACCAACCACAAAAGAGAGAGATGAAAAATTATTTCTGTTTAATTCTACAACGTTATAAATTGGACATTTATCAAATATGCACTGGAGTACATTGATAATTATCGAGGATTAGAATGAAAAATTTGGAAGCAAAGATGACAGAATAGTAGTTGGACAATAAGAATTTGGTGATAGAAATTAAAGTGAAGATTGCACAATAAAATTTTGCAAAACCAATGACTTGTCCATGGCAAAAGACCTGTTTGCAACAACATAAAAGGCAACTATACACATGGACGTCCCTGGAGGAATGCACAGAAATCAATTAACTATGCTGATAGGAAGAAACACTAGAAAATCTCAATATCAGCAGCTAAAACCAGGACAGAGGCTGAATGTGGAGCAGACCATCAATTGCCCCTGTGTAGTTTCAGGATAAAGCTGACCAAACTGAAACAAATCCACGAGAGCCAAATATGACTTTCAGTCTCTCCCACCTGAA
Organism: Tenrec ecaudatus; assembly: GCF_050624435.1. Taxonomy (NCBI): domain Eukaryota; kingdom Metazoa; phylum Chordata; class Mammalia; order Afrosoricida; family Tenrecidae; genus Tenrec; species Tenrec ecaudatus. The sequence continues at coordinate 204,727,247 of NC_134532.1, forward strand.
GTTTACGAATGCATGGAGAGGAAATTAGACACATTGAACACTAAAGACAGAAAACCAGATGAGTATAAGGAGGAGGAAGGCTTCAAGAATACCATTCAATAAGAAAGGAAAAGGGCATTAAAAAGTCAGAAAAGAAAGCGAAGCCCAACGTGGATGTCAGAAGAGACTCTGAAACATGCTCTTAATCTTCTAATGGTTGAAGCAAGTGGAAGAAAGGATGTAGTCAAAGATCAGAATAGACATTTTCAAAGGGCAGTATGAGAAGACAAAGCAAAATATTATAATGAAATGTGAGAGACTTAGAAATAGAAAACCAAAAGGGAAGAAAGAACCTACTGAGCACATCTTAACCTGAAATAACTCGAGAAAAAATTGGAAGCTTTGAGTTGCAACAGTAAATGATTCTATTGGCAAAATACTGAATGACACAGGCAACATCAAAAGAAGATAGCAAGAAAACAGAGTCCCTGTGACCAAAACCAGTAGTTAACATTTCAGCAGTTCAGGATGTACTGTGAGAGTAAGAACCAATGTTGCTGAAGGAAGAGGTCCCAGCTGCACTGAAAACATTATCCAAGAGCAAAGTTCCAGGAATTGATTTGATACAAATTGAAATGTTTCAGCAGTCTGAAGAAGCTCAGAAAGCACTCACTCATTTATGCCAGGCTATTTGGAAGACAGTTTCTTACCCAACTGACTGGAAGAGATCCATACCTGTGTCCATTACAAAGAAAATTCCCCAACGGAATGCTAAAACTACAGAACAAAATAACTGATATTACGTGCCAGATAATTTTGCTAAGATTCATCCAGTAACAGTTGTAGCAGAGCGTTGACTCGGAGCTGTGAGAGGTCCAGGCCAGAATCAGCAGTGGATTTGGAACAAGAGCTCATTCTAATGTCAAATGCATCTTGGCTGAAACAGAGCATCCCAGAAAGATGTTTACTTGGGTTTCCTTAACTATACCAAGGCATTCAACTGTGTGGCTCGTAACAGACTATGGGTAACATGGAGGAGAATGAGAATTGAAGAACACTTCGTTGTGATTATGAGACACTTCAACATGAATCAACAACCAGCTGTGCAAATAGAATATGTGAATACTACATGGTTTAAAAACAGAAATGGTGTGCCAACCGGGTTGTATCTTTCACCATACGGTTTTGAATTCATATGCTAAGCAGGTAATCAGAGAAGCTGGATTATATGAAGAAGTGTGTTGCATCAGGATTGAAGAAAGCTTTATTAACAACCTGCAATATGCAGATGACAGAGACGTGCTTGCTGACAGGGGGACTTGAAGCACTTGCTGATGAAGATAAAGACTGCCGCCTTCTGTATGGATTACAACTCATTGTAAAGAAATCACAAATCTTCACAAACTGGACCAGTAGGGAGCATCATGATAAATGGAGAAAAGTTTGAAGTCATCGACAATTTTGTCTTTCTTATATTCTCAGTAAATGCTCATGGGAGCAACGGTAAAAAGGCCCAAAGTCTTGTTGCATTAGGTAAATCTGCTGCTCAAGAAATCTTTAAAGTAAAGGCAAGGGTTTTACTTTGAGGATTAAGGTGCACCTGATGCAAACCATGATATTTTCAATTACCTCACATGCATGTGAAAATAAGACATTGAATAGAGAAGATCAAAGAAGAACTGATGCATTGAATTGTAGAATAATATTAAAAATACCATGGGCTGCTTAAGGGACAAGTCTTGGAAGAAGTAAGACTAGAGTCCTCCTTAGAGGCAAAGATAGAAAGTCTTCCACTTACACACTTTGGATTTGTTGCCAAGAGATATTGGTCTCCGGATGGGGACATTGCGTTCTGCAGGGCAGAGGGGCAGCCATGGAGAGGAAGGTCCTCATGGAGAGAGATTGAAACATTGGCTGAAAGAATGCACCCAAGCATATGGACAATTGCAAGGACGACACGGGACCATGCGGTGTTTCCTTAAGTTGTGCACACGGCCACTACCGATAGACTTGATGACAACTGGCCAAAACAACAATAAACATCTTTCTAGCATTCTCTGCTTTTAGCCAAGATCCATCAGACACCAGTAATGATGTCCCTGGTCTCAAGTCCCTCCTGAATACGGCCTGAAACTCCGGACTATATTTTCTTGCCATCTTTGTTTGCTGCTGCTTGCATTATTCAATCTTTTGCCAATAGAATCAGTATTGCAATGTGAGGATTCCATTTTTACTCAAGTTCCTTCCGGTAAAGATGTGCTGAGTGTCTTCCCTTTGGATTTTCTAGTTCTTGGTCTTTGTCTTCTCATACAGCCCTTTGAACATGTCTATCCTGTTCTTTGACTTCATCTTTTCTCCCAGGTGTTTTAGCCATTGTAGGATTCTGAGCGAGTTTCCGAGTCTCTTCTGACATCCACTTTGGTCTTCTCTTTCTTTGATGTCTCTTTAATGACTTTTGCTTTCTCAGTGAATGGCATTCTTGAGGTTCTACCGCTCATCTGATTTTCTGCCTCAAGTGTTCAATGTGCCACATGTTTTCTTGACATATTGTCAAACTTCAGGTGGGATAGACTGAAGGTCATATTTTGCATCTTGTGAATTAGTTTTCAGTTTTGTCAGCTTTGCCCTGAACCTAAAAGGGACAATTGATGGTCTGCTCCACATCTAGCCTCTGTCCTGGTTTTAGCTGCTTATATTGAGATTTTCTAATATTTCTTCCCATTGATGTAGTCAATTTGATTTTTATGTTTTCCTCTTGGGAAGTTCAGGTGTAGATGCTTTTAGTGGTGTTGGAAAAAGGTCTTTGCTATGAACAAGTCATTGCTTTTTCAAAATGTATCCTGTGATCTTGTATTGCTTCCATCATAAAGTCCATACTTTCCAACTACTATTCCTTCCCCTTTGTTTCCAACTTTACATTTAATTGCAAAGCCCTCTGGAATTTCTTGAAGATTCCTCTTGATGTATTCCTGAAGTACTGTTGAATTATCTTTAGCAGAGTTTCACTTGCATGTAACATTATTTTATATTTTATGTGTTTTAATTGATTGCCATTCTTTGGGATGAGCACAAATATGTATCTGTTCCAGTTGGTTAGGCTTCTGAATGTCCTGACATAGACAAGTGAGTGTTTCCATTGCTTCATCAGCTTATCGAAGCATCCTCTTTTGAAAGCTGCCATTTGGTCTTTGTACATATTTTACATAAGCCCAATTAAATATTATGGGATTTCCATTCTTATAAAATGTATCCATATATACCATGATCCAGACAAATAAATTCATTTGCATAGTCTATAAAACACACATAAACATTGTAGACCTTTTTCTGGTGTTCTCTCCAAGATCTATCTGACATCAGTACCTACAGACCCTCCCTGACTTGAATTCCTTGTACCTCTCTCTCAATGACCTGGGCATAGAGGACAAATCTCCCTTCAATACACACATGCTGGTGAACTAATCTAAAAAAAATATAATCAGGACATGTGAAAACCCTGGTGACCTTTGTGACTCTGGGAAGCCTTCATTTTGGCTGTGATGAGCCTTCTCCATGTTCCTAATCCTGGAGTGAACAAGCTCATTCCCAATGTCATTCATGATAATGGAACCGAGCGGTTTTCCCAGGAAAGTTTAAATGCTTTAGTTGCACACAGACACAAGAAGTCATTTCACAGGTAAAATATCCTGGGAAATGATCTCAAAGTAAACTGTAAAAATGCAATTATGTCACATAAGCAAAATAACAACAACCCTTCAAGTACTGCTTTGTAAAATAGGGAGTGGATATAAATATAATCCTTCCCTATCCCTTTTCCTACCAGAGGTATCCTACCATTCCACAGGGATCATAGTCGGATTCTAATTGGACCAATAACCAGGATTGTCGTAGCAGCATGGATATTAGATTGGCTAACCTGCATCTGATCCAGTGTAATTGTAAACAAAGACAGATACAGGTCACTAAATGCTCCACTCCTTAAACTTTCTGAGATTTCTAGTGCTCATGCAGATTTCTACAATTGTTTTGCTAGAAAAGTAAAAGTCTTGCTAGAACAGGAATGAAACATAAAGCACAAAGAGCTTCATCATTTCTGGATTCTATTTTTGCAAATCACCTACTCAATGAAATAAATTGCAACTTTAAAACCACTACTCAGGGATTTCCCGTTATCCTTTGTGGACATGTGTACAGCGCAAAAACTTGAAATCCCTCAATTTGGATCGAGCATCATGTTCCCAGCCATGCTCAAAGAACATCATGCTCTGTTCTCTTGTTCAAACACTTTGAAATGAATGCCTTTATCATGTTCTATGGAGTTCTCGTTTTTTTGTCACGTTGAAATCTGTGTAGTGACTTTGCTCTTTATGAGGGCATTCAAGCAGAGTGCCATCACGCTGCCTGGTGTTCCTACATGCACAAAGCTGTGATGTGCTTCATGAAGAAATGGGTGCTAAATAAGCTTCAATTAGACATGAGCTATTGTACTGTTGCTTTTAATTGAATTTTAATGGATCAACAACTTATGTTTAATAAGAAGTCTTTAAACAAAAACACAGGTAAAACTAGATTATTTATTGATCTGCTGATAAAAATACTAGGACAAGAAACTTGCTGATCTTTATCCTAGTATTTTCCCTGAGTAAAACTATTTAGCATTCTTTAATTCTGGGCACAGAGTCCTGGTGGTGTAATGGTTATGCATTAGCTTGTGGTCTACGTGGTCAGCAGTTTGCTACCACAAGCATCTCCTCAGAGAAAGACTGGGCTTTCTATTCTTGTGAACAGCTAAAATCTCATAATGGGGTCACACTGAGTTAGCATTGCGAGAGAAAATTCTGGTCACAGTAAAACATTATAAGGAATAACTACTAAAAATAATTAGAATCAGCTCGACCTTGGTTCTGATTCAAAACAGAATACAAATATTTACATTTTTATGAAATTATCAAATAGAAAATATTTCATCATAGTAAAAGGTAAAGACTGTGGCACTGCAGGTAACTTATGCAATCTGAAATAATATAATTTCTGACCTCAGAATAAGATGGTGACTAAATGAAGAGTACTGTACCAAAGTCTACCATTCAGCAATAATATTGTGTTAAATAAATTTGCATATTATTTAAAAGGCATATGCAAAATCTGGGGGAAGCTTTGGGTAATCTGATCTGATAAAGTTTCCCATATTTTTCAACCCCCTATGGGACAGTTTTCCCCTGTTCTACAGGGTTGACATGGATCAGAATAGAGTAGTTGACAAGGCTGGATGTTTTACTTATTGCTGTTTGGTGTCAGCAGTGGATTCTGATTCATAATGACCCTTTAAGACAGAACAGCACTTTCATAGAGTGTTTTCTATGCTGTACCATTTATGATGACATATCACCTTGTCTTTTCTCCCGCAGAGCAGCTGGTGGGTTCAAGAAACACCTAACTCCCAGTTAGCTGCCGAGTGTTTTAACAATTGTGCCACCAGGGATCTTTCATAGAAGATAGCTATGTAGATAGACAGATGCATACATAGTCTAGCTCATCAGATTTCCTAACATCCATACAAAAGACTGTGTTCAGAAAATGGTACAGGTTACAACTACTAGAAGTATTCACAAGAGACTGTCAGTCTGGATAATAACCGTGTCCACTCTAAGCCTTGGCTATCCCATCTACAAAATGGAGATGGAAGGACCTGCCTTTTGAGCACTTCAGACTGTGTAGATGTCCCGATGTGAAATGTTTGGGAAGAGCGGATGCATGTTGGAAGCTTGATGCCTATATGGTTTGGCAGTCCTGCTATTGTTATGCTAGACTGGAAGATCCTGAAAATGGCAAATCATGAAGGTGAGCTAGGAAAGAAAAAGCCCTATGGAAGATGTAGGCAAGTTATTTTAAATATGCCCCAGTACACGCAATCATTGTTGCCTATTTGCGTTGGTCCAAAGATAAAAACTATATTCTTGACATGGCAGAAATATAACTTATTGGGGGAAAAATAACCAGAACAAAAAGGAAATTGAATTGGAAAGAAGTGAAATGAAATAACTTTTCAGCATCCAAGGCATCAGCATTTAGGATATAAACCTATGCTTTTGTGGATTACAGAGCAGACTGTCAAGTCTCTATGAATTTTCAGAATTAGTTGTCGATTTCATTATTAGTCTGTAAGTGATATAGTTCACCATTTGAATATTATTGTCACTGTATTCTATCTACATAAGGAATATTTTAAATTACCAGAGTTAACAGCAATTGAACATAAGTTATCAAATATTAAGTATGAGTAATGATGTACATGTCTATACATATAATGATTAGGTAAAAAATTATAAGAACAAACATTTAAAAATAACAAAGTATGAAGTTATTATGTCTCAGCATATCCTATATCCTGGTCTATACACTTCTGAAAGCAGAGTATTAATTGTTGGTGAAGAATTTTGAAAGTACTCTAGACTGCCAACATCATAAATAAGCCAGTCTTCAAAGAAATATACCCAGAATACTCCTTACAGGCAAGGATGGCAAGACTTTCATCTCATGTATTTGGACATACCATCAAGAGAGACAAGCTCCTGAAGGACATCATATTTGCTTGGTGAAGTGGAAGGGAATCAAAAGAGAGTAAGGCCCTTCACCAGATGGATTGACACAGTGGCTGTAACAATGGGTTCAGATGTAAGAATAATTTTGAGAAGAGTACAGGACTGGGGGGTGTTTCCTCTGTGGTACACAGAGTCACTATAAGCCGGTCCTCAGAGGATGGCACCTGACAAAAACAACCACCCCCACCAGCTTTCTTTACCTAAATATACACACATGAATTACACACACACACACACACACACACACACACACACACACACACGGATACCAAAAATTGGGAGAAAATGTTCAAAGCTGTGAATTTAAATTATTTTTTAAAAACAACCTTATCACATTCAAAATATTCTGCATTATACTTACTACATTGGTCAAATCTGTGATTCCATTGAGTCAATCCCGGAAACATTTTCAAACTCATCTGTTTTCAAACTCATGGCTGACAGTACCTCCCTGTTTTGTTTTGTTTTTCTCCACTTGTTTATGTCATTAAATTGCTGTCCTTTCATGTCCCTTAGCATTCCTGAAAATAAATGGAAATCTCAGGGGTCAAGGTCAGGTGATTAAGGTGTATAGAGGAAGAGAGGCATGCTGGTTTTTGCCCCAAACTGGCACACTGAGTTGATGTGTGAGCAGGTACATTGTTATGGTGGCAAAACAAGTCCCCCATCTGCCACAAATCAGGCCTTTTTGTCACATAATGTTATGCAATCTTTTCAGAACCTCTAAATAGAAAGCTTGGTTAATAGTCTGACCGGGTGGAATGAACTCCAAATGCACGAGGCGTGGACATTTTAGCCCATACAGGAAGTTGATGTATGTCCAGAACAAGGTTTGTCATAAATTGACATTTCACCTTTTTTGAGATGAGAAAACCATTCATACATTTGAATTTTTCCTACAGCACCGGGTCTTGTAAGCTGTGCTCAACATTACAACAGTTTCTGCAGCATTTTTCCTGAGCAGGAAACATCATTTCACAGCAGCGCACTGGTCTCTTAAATTGGCCATCACCAAAAACAAGGTTTGAGTGAAACTGCTTTCAGGGAAAAAATCACCGTGACCAGAGAGAACCTTCCCAGGCAATGCCACTGGGTGCATTAACTCAGACTGAGCTGCTTGTTGCACACCCCCCTGGAAAAAATGAGTACTATGAAAGCTCTGCTCTGCCCAGCATGGTTCTGGCTATTTTTTGGGGTACCTCATATATATAAAATCACCCTCGTCATATTTTTACCCCTTATACTATTGATGATGGCTTAACTTTTATTATACTTTTTGTAAGCCTACTTATCCTACTTTATTGAGGCATCCAAGGAGTCAATGTTTGAATTCACTGTGTTTAGAAGCACAGTTTGCTATTTTTACAGGATTTGACTTTTCTCTTCTGGGGATAGAAGATGTTCAAATGGTCTATGGGTATCACTACTTTCAGCTCTGGGTCCTATAATCAGTTTCATAAAAAAATAAGGCATGAGATAAAAAAGTTGGATATTTTTAGAATTTAGCAATTCATGAGGCAGTAAGCCAAAGATTCCAGGCAGTTCATGAAGTAACACAGACTTTAGTAGGATTGTTTAAGAAGTGAAATGTACTACATTAACAGAGATTAAGTACAACTCTGGACAGAAAACAAGTTTTGGAATACAATTACGAAAATTGGGTTCTGTCCAAGTCCTACATCAGTCTTGCTACTCTGATCATGGGTTTCCTTAATCATGTCAATAAAAATTTCTGAGATCATGGAATTGCTTTGATGCTTAACTGAGCAATGATACAATAAAATGACTTACATAATAAAAAAATTAAAACTTTGTTGTTACCGTTAGATGTCATTGAGTCAGCTTCCCCTCATATACAATGCAATGAAACAATGCCTGGTCATATGCTGACAGCACGATTGCTATGTGGGAGTCCATTGTTGTAGCCACTGTGTCAGTGGAAGCCACTCTTTTGCGGGTCTTCTCTTTTTCAGTAATCCTAACTATGGAGACTTGCTTACTGTGGTACTGGGAGCTATCACACCTATATTTTTCAACTAACAGATTCAGGCATAGTGTTTAAGTAGAGCTCTTTGCTTCAAAAAGAACTCACAATTTAACTGACACAGAGCTACCTAAATAAGGGTAAACTTACTGGGACAGATAAGACACATTCATTTGCTGATGGGACAAAACTAAAATTGAGTAGTAACAGCCACAAATTCCATTAATAAAGAGAATGTGACATATGAATGTATGGAATTGAAAGTCATTAAACCTAAGTAGAAAGGTTAAAAGGCAATACACTAGGCATTACTGATCAGAAAAGAATGGTATTGACCTTGTTTCTTCAGATGCTCACATAGTTCCCAATGTCAGGAATGACAAATTCCAGTAGAAGGATGTCACATTCTTTGTCAAAAAGAACATTTCAAGATCTATCTTAAATTACAATGCTGTATGCGATAGTATAATATATATAAACCAACCAATAAGTCTGGTTAATATAATGAATTTTCAAATGTATGCATAGCTTCACTCTGAAATTGACCAAGCATGATTAAGTTTCATTAATAAATATAGTCAATTGGTATGCAGAAATTGAAGAAGAAACAGGTTAAAAAGATATGCATGGTGATAGAAAAGAAGATAGGGATCGCATGGTCGATTTTTGCTAAGGAGAAGTTCAATATCATCTCTCCAAACAAGTCAACTAGCCTTGGTGTCTTGTGGTTATACATCAGGCGCTAACCACAAGGCCAACATGTCAAAACCACCAGCCGCTCCTAGGGAGAAATGTAGGCTTTCTATTCCCATAAAGAGATACCAGGTTGTTAGGAGGCGGCTTTGACATCATGGCAATGAGTAAAAGCCAGTTATAGAACAGACAAACAATTGGTAATATGTATGTTCAAATTTAGTTTTACTTCATTACTCATTTATTTGCATTAGTTGCTCTCTGATGAAGAGCACGTTCAGAGAATCTCCTGATATCCACTTTATCTTTTCTTTCTTTCCTTTGTAGACACACTGTGCTTTCTTCATGGATGCTGCTCCTGACATCTTCTACAGATTGTCCAATCTTCAATCATTAGCGATCAATGCAGCAAATCTTTTCCTTAGAATTCCTCATAAATTTGGCTCTTATGGACTTGTTCTAATTTTATTCAACCTCAACTTTAACTTACATATGAACAATTTATGGACTGTCCCAGTAAGCCCCTGGACTGGTTTTGGCTGCTGATATTGAAGCATCTCAATTGTCTTTTCCCACAGATGTAAATTGTTATTGTTTTTAGGTGCCAGTGAGTCAGTTCCAATCCACAGCAACTTGATGCACAACCAGATAGAGTCACCATTTCTGTTACTGAAAATAGGTATTTACACTAAATACATTGTGGGTCTTGCAAACTAATCTCAGGCAATTTCCAGCTTCTGTTATATCACAAAGAATACATTTTCCAATTACCGTTCTTTCTCTGTTTCCAACGTTCACATTCTACTGCATCTAATTTAGATACATCTTACTTATATGTTTGATCAATTTCAGATTGAAAATGGCTTTTGGTAGGAAAAAAAATCTTCCACTACCTCTGAACTAAAGGAAGGGGTTTGAACAGAACAAGGCATATTACGTGGATTAAATCTGAAAAGATGTTCTGTGGGATTGTAAATGTAAGCCATGCTTGTTTAATCTGTTGAAGATCAAATAATCTGAGAAGTTAGATTATATGAAGAAGAATGTCACATCACGATTAGAGAAAGTCTAATCAGCATCCAGACATATGATATTTGTTGACTAAAGCTTTCTGAAAACAAGGATAACTTGAAATACATGCTGATGAGAATATAACCTCGCAGTCTTCAAGGTGAATTATATGTCATTAGGAAGAAAACATAAATCTTCACAGATGGACCAGTAGACATCATGATAAACACAGTAAAGGTTGAAGTTGTCAATAACATAATTTTACTTGGACCTGCTCATGTAAATTGCAGTAAGAAACATATTGAATTGCGAAGATCTAGTGCACAAGACCTCTGTAAAGCTGTCGCTTGTGGGACTGAGGTGTGCTTGACCTGCACCATCACATATTCAGTGACCCCCCTGATATAGCAAAGAACGCCATACCCCAAACAAGGACGACCCAAGAGTCATTCACACATTTGAATTGTGGTGTTGGCGGAGAACAGTGAACGTACCATGAATTACCAGAAGAATAAACAGATTGTCTCAAAAGAAGTACAAGCAGAGAAAACCTTAGAAATGAAGAGGGCAAGACTTTTGTGTACTTTGCATATGTTTTCAGGTGAGACCAACATTGACAAGCATGATGTCCTTTTTCAGGGGCTGGTCTATCCTGAGAGCATGTGCAACATACATGAGACAAAGTCTCACCATCCTTGCCTCTAAGGACTGTACTTTCTTCAATAATGATTTGCTGGTTCTTTTGGCAGTCTATGGTACTTTCATTATTTTTTGTCAACACCGTCAATTAACTGTATACATTCTCCTCTAGCCTTCCTTATTCATTGTCTATCTTTCACATGCATAGGAAGTCACTGAAATAGAATGGCGTGGGTCAGCTACACCTTAATCTTCCCAGAAATACCTTTGCTCCTTAACATTGTACAGCAATTCCCCCCCCCCCGATGCATTACATTGATTATTTGATTGCCAATTCAATGAATGTTCACTACAGATATAAATGAAATGAAATTCATAATAACTTCAAGATTCCATTAATCATGATGTTGCCTGTTGAAAAAGTTATACGGATTTTAAATTTTATTTCTTTACTTTATTCTATAGTGAATCTAGCAGTCCTTGATCTTTATCAGTATGTTTCATTTTTTCCTGTCTTTCTGGAAACAAGGTAATATCAATACTACATTGCAGGCTGTTAATGAGTATTTCTTCAATCCTGGTGTCTTATTCTTTTTCATATAGTTTTGGAATAATTTTTCAGTGTAAAGATGCATATGTGTGGTGAGTGGTTCCAACTCTGACTTATACCGTTCCTGCTTTGAAACCTTGCCGTGTCCCCTTGTTCCATTTGAGATACTAGCTCTTTGTCTCTGCTCAGTTTCCTCAGGTCACCATCAAGTATTGTTGAATTCCCACTCTTAGCAATCCCATCCAGAGTTTGCTATATTCCACACGATATGTTATATGCCTGCTAATGGTCTACAAAACGCAAATAAAATGTTTTTGGTATTCTCTATTTTCAGTCATGATCCATCCACCATCAGTAAGCAAAGATATCCTCATTCTTCATAATCTGCTGAATGTAGCTTGACCTTCTGGCAGTTCTGTACCCATGTACTTCTGTGATTTTTTGCTTGTTTTGGGTAACTATATTGATCAAAATTTTACTGTAAGTAAAATACACATTAGATCACTTGGTATTCTATCAATTCTTGGAGCCCTGCGTTTTTGCTAAGATATTCAGAGCAACTTGAATGCCTCCCTTCAAAACCATCAGTTTATGATTGCTAAAGAAATATGGTTGAAGATTTTTTTTAATTTTTACTATAGGGACTCTGTGTTCTTTCCATATACCTCTGATGCTTCTTGAATCATTCAATATTTTTTCCCTTGGAATCCTTCAAAATTTCAACTTAAGACTTGCATTTTTCTTAAATTCTTTAAGCTGAGATATTCTGATCATGTTCTTCTCTTTCGATTTTCTAATTCCAGTTATTTGCATCTTTTATTATAATGCTTTAATAATTCCCACTAAGCCACCTGTTGATGTTTTGTATTGAGCTCTTTTACATCATCATAACTATAACCACTCTTCCATGTTCAATAGTACTGTTTCCAATCTTTACTCTCTCCTTTTTAATTAAATGACATTTTAGATTCTTTAATAATGTCCTAATGTCATCACACAACTTTTCACATTTTCAGTCATTAATATTCAATATGTTCAATCAGTCCTGGAAATATTAAGGTCTTATTTGGCTGTTATAAACTTGCTTCAACTTTGTTCAGCTTCAACCTATCATTTAACATTCTAATAGCTCATAATAGTCTGTTTCTGGATCATCCCTTGACCTTGTTATGGTTGATATTGTTGAGATATTCCGCATTTCTTCTCACAAAAAAGAAAGAGAAGCCATTGAGTCAAAACTGACATATAGAAACTCTATAGGACAAAGTGGACCTGTCCTTGTAGGTTTCTGAGACTATAAATCTTTAGGGAGTAGAAAACCTCCTCGTCCCCCCCCCCCCGCCCCCGTCCCCCAGCACATCTGTTGGTTTCAAATTACTCATGTTGGGGTTAGCCATCCAATGAGTAACCACTAAGCAACCAAGTTTCTTTCACTTCCTTCCCCCAGAAGTAGCCAATGGGATTTCTGTGCATTCACAGCGTCTGAGTACATAGAGATAGTTGTCATTTCCATTGTGGAAAAAAAGAATCTCCAGAGTAAGGCCCTGGTCATGCACTATTCTATTATGTGGTCTCCAGCTGTTTCTATCACCAGTACCATATTGTCCTTCCATGGATCCTTCCTCTTTGCTTCCAGCTTAATCATTTCATACCCCAGTCATCATCAATCTTGGTTCCATGATTTGAGGATGAAGATCTTTTTAGAATACTGTAATTTCTTCATAATGAATTATAATGGTCATTACATGAATTTGAATAATAGTTTATTAACTGAACTACCTTGTAGTTGTATAGATATTATCTTATTACTGATAGCTTGGCAATTCAAGATGAATCTCGCTATGTTCTTTTTGACCATGAGGATAACGCATTATTATTGAATTTATTATGCTGAGCATAGCAGTCCATATGAATGTTGCATTCAAAATACCAGTCCAGTGCAAATTAGTAATGCTTAGGATATTAATTTTTGTACATCCTCTTTTATCTTTGATAACTTCCAATTTTGCTGGATTCAGACTTTGTGCATTCCAAGTTCGTACTATTAGTGGATGTTCACAGTTGTTTCTTCTCATGTTTAGTTGCACCATTGTGTGCTCATGAAGATGCTAAAAGCTCATTTTCCATCCATGTCATTGCTTTACTTGAAGATACAGCTCTTCCTCAATTGTTTGCATGTCTTAAAATCTGAAGGGCTTCTTCTCCACCAAAGTATAAGAAAATATTTCACTGATATTCATGAGGGTTTCTGTGGCCATTTCATCAGAACTGGATTTCCTATTCCCTTCCCCTCCTTTGTCCTTACTCTGAAGCTTATTCTCCTTAAGTAATGCTACTGATATTTGGAATACATGTGGCATAACTTCTAGCCTCACAGCATGCCACCACACTATGAAAACCCCACAGGGGAGAGGTAGGATTATTATTACATGTCCTTTAAATATTTTAGCAGAGATGAAAGCTATAATATACTAGTCTATTCATTTTATTAGCATTATGAATTGGGGCAAAAGTAAAAATCTGGGCAATCTCATGTCCCCAATTCTTAAGAAATATATGGGAACCAACATTATGAATTCATTTTAAAATAATATATTTTAAAAAGTTCATCCACTCTTCTCAACACCATAAGTATGAAATACATCTATGAATCAATCAAAAAATAAACATTTCACCTCATCCCTCTGCTCCTCAACTCCTAATTCTTAAAGAGGAGAATTTTTAAAATTCCCTTTTATTAAAATAATTAATATCTATTCTCAAAAATTAATAGAAATTTCTCATTATTATCATAATTATTAATATAAACACACCCTTATATTTTCCAGCAAATGATTGAGGGTTAAGAATGATTTGTTGTAATCTATAATTATTATCAAAGAAGTTCTGTTGGTGTAACAATTTAATTTATGCTTTGCTCCCATAAATTTTGCAGCCCTCCCCCCCAATTTAAAAAGTCAAAGTGGCAGTTATACTTTGCCACTGTAAGCTGAAATTCAATCTACTTCACTTACCAATAAATGAAATGCCTGCCTAGAGTGGAATAGATATCAGGACACGTGAGTTCCGAAGGCCTCTCCATCCAAGTGGCGAGGAGACTTCCAAAATTACCTCTGCATCTTCGGTCACTCGGGGTCTCTCTCCTCACAATAAATGAACCCCTTGTGCGCTTTCCAAAGGCCACGACATTCATCTCATTTCATTTCATGGAGCAGGGGCAGCGTGTTGCTGAGAGGAAAGCGGAATGAGGCCTCTGCTATTGGCCTTTCATGCGTCATTTAGAAGGATACTTTGAAATTTCACAGTAACAATCCCCTTTGTGCACTTCATTTCTAGGATTATTCTTTCATTATTTTGAACAGCCTCCTTTTTGTTTCCCTCAAGGAAACCCCTTCGTGGTAGTTATTTATTAAATAGAGCACGCTCGTGCCTTGTTTGAAATAATCTAGAACCAGAGCTCACCGTTTCCCTTTTGCTCTGGTTTGGTTTTCTTTCAAGTTTCTCCTTTGGCAACGAGTCCTGTCACCTACGGCTTTCAACCTTCATCTTCTCTAATTTGCACCTCTAGAGACCCGGTCACTCTCTGCTACCAGAAGCATCCCGGATGGTGTAGTGGGTTACATACTGGCTTGCTAACTGCTACATCAGCAGTTTGAAACTCTTGGCCACTCCAAAGGATCGAGATAAGGCTTGCTACCCCTGTAAAGATTTAGAGCCTCAGAAACCCACCGTGGGGGTGGGGTGGGGGTTCTACCCTGTCCTAAATGGTCGCTGTGAGTCAGAACTGTCCGTGGCACTGAGTTTCCACGTGGGTGTGCTAACTGGGAAATGAACAAAGAAAAATGCGGATGTTGTTTACCTTGTCACGGACAACTAGTGTCAAGGTGGAGAGCGAGAGGAGACGGACTTTAATGGGGAGTTGAATAGAAATCCAAAACCAACTTACTTCTGGCTACAGTCCTGACAAGTGTTTCTGGTTGGGAGAATTGATAGGCTGCTTTTAACAAGATAAGTTTACCTGAGGATCTTTTAAAGATACTATCTGGTCATGCTAAAGTGGTCATGACAGTGTGTTAAAGAATACAGGCTTTCAACCAATAACTACTTGACATGACTCATTCCTCTGCTGACCTGCTACGGCTGTTAACAGCCTAACAGAAGTTACTGGTGTTGAAGAGTAAATCTTGCAAACACACACACACACACACACACACACACACACCTCAACTTCTTCATTTAAAAAAGTTCTGGAAATGGTATGAAACCAAATGTACTAAGCCTCATCAACATTTCTGTAAATATAATTAACCTTATTAACAGAAGCTACATATTTCATATTACACATCAGAATGAATTACTTTGATTGCCTCTGATATGGATACCCTTTCCTTTATATCCTACATAGCGTAATCAGCCCATAATAGAAAAGATAGATGCATAATGCCATTTAAATGTAAGAAATATATTTTACCATCTACTCTATTTCATATACATGACATCTTAAATCTCCCTTCAAAGTAAAGATGGTTCAAGGTACAACAAATTCACTCATACAATGAGGTTAAGGCTAAGGTTTTAAAGTAATTATAAAGATAAACTGCTTTTCCTAAATATTTGACTCTCCAAAAATGACAAATTATGTTGAATCAGCAAAATATTTTGGTTTAATAGAGGTACACCATCTTCAAACGTCTTAGGCGCTGAATCTTAATGTTGACCATGGTTTTTCTTTTCAAAAACACAATACGTTTTCTTTCCCCGAACTCTAAATTACATGCTGTTACTGTTGTTCATGCTGGTTTGCTTTTCCCTTAAACTGAAATAGACACCAGAGGACACTTGTGTCTTCATAGTGAGTATGGACATAAAGAGACCTCGTGGCATAGTGTATTACACACTGTGCTGATAACCACAAGGTCAGTGGTTCAGAACTACCAGGGGTTGGGCCGGAGAACATAGAGGTTTTCTCCTAGATAAAGATTTGCAGTCAAAAAAATCCATAGGGGCAAGTCTACCTGGTCTTAGTGTCCCTCTGAGATGGAACCAATCGGATGGCAGAGAGTTTCATTTTGGTTTTTGGACTCTGTGCTGATGGAGTGGCTTTACTCATTGGGCTGCGATCTGTATGGTGAGCAGTTCAAATCTACCAGCAGCTCAAGGGGCAAAACACTGGGCTTTCTATTCTTGTACACAGTAACAGACTCAGACACTCACAGGATGTCGCTGTGAGTCAGCACTGAATCAACATCACTGAGTTCGTAGTTGTTGGAATTATATTGGAGAAGGCTTTGTTGAACTTGAACAGCTATTATAAGTCTTTAGACATAGCTATGTCTTATTTTAAGGATGAGTTTGGTCGTCTTTTTGGTCGTCTTTTTTTTCCTAAAGGAGGGAAATTCTTATGTTTAGAGTTAGCCTACAAAGTAAAATTTTCTAATTAAATAGGTTTTCATTTTCTACCTTTTTTTTTATTCCCTGATAGCAGCCAGGCTGTCCAAGTAGGCATGAAACTACATTGAAAGGAAGGTATGCCATTTACAGGGGCATTTCCTCTGCCTTCTCCAGGCAAAGGCGTGCATGAATGCAGATGCCTCAGACTGGCAGAAATCACTTTAACTTGGAGAGCCCCTCCGTGTGTCTGAAAGGCCTATTTTGGTCGCTGCCCGGAAGATTCCATCAACTTCTATCTGTGTCACCCTTCTGTTGACTTAGCATTTCCTGAAATACAGTCTTCCCCGACCCAGGGCTCCAGGACACACCAATTTAGCATGGTAAATCACCATCTTCACTGCTGTGTCAGCGTCCCCGACAAAGACCAGTTCTTTGCGTTTGTTTATTTTCCCGCCTGGATCCTTCTCTCAGCGTAGGTAGATTTAGTCTTTCGGGACATTTGCAGAACATAAAGGCAGGATGCCCTCAAGCGGTAACTTTCACTCTCCCCAGAAAACTCTAAGTGGCTCATAACATGCATGCACCACAAGTTCTCCTGTGACCTCCTAAGCAGAATGGAGTCGCACGGGGCAACTCACTAAATGAAGCCGCAAGTATAGGCTGGGATAACCGGAAAGACAATGAATAAACAATACAAAGCAAAGCAAAAACTCACAGAGCTTGAACTGCCTGTGTGGGTTTCAGAGACTAAATCTTTGAGAGCAGAGAGTCTCGTGGTTCTCCCGCAGAAAGCAAATTAAAGGCACTTACAAGCAGATAAAATGTGTTTAACCACAGGATCCTTCTTCATGTCTCACTTAACTCCTGAAAATATCGATGGGAATTTTTCCAACACTGATACTTAGACAATAGCTATGGAAATTGCTTAGACATAAGTTTTAGGATTGTCAACTTTTCTGAAAGTATCAATTCTACAGAAAGACCTAGGTTCAAATCCCACTTATATTCATTTATCTTATCTGGAAAAAAAAATTAGAAGGGTGCTTGTATTTTATTTAAAAGTACAATAATATAACTATTTCCTAGCCCTGTTTCTGTATGAACCTCCAGGAAGGATGAGTGTAGTCCCATTTCATGTCTCACACTTCTCATCATCAAGGACAGCCCAAAGCCAGGGTGACTAAACCAGAGTACACAAGAGAAAACGGACAGTTCTGAAGACCAACAAGGATGGGAATGCTGGGCTGACAATGCGATGATGTGTAGTAATCACCTCTGGTACTTCAAAATGAACATTTTTTTCCAATTAAACCGGCTGTTCTTCTAGGCTTCCAATCTCTGTCTCATTCAGAATTTTATTCTGGTAAGTGAATCTATCCTGATTTATTTACTCAGTCTGTCAAGCCTACAAGCTTGACTCATCTTTTCCATGTCCCACCTGAGTTATTGAGAGGTGGCAGACTTATTTAATCTGCCATCTCCTTCCTGCAGCCATCATGATATCCTTAATTCAGACCCTCAGCATTTTTCTCCTAATTTATGGTGATGTAGAGGTGGGGCTGCTACCCTAAGAGGGGGCAGTTCAAAACCACCTGGCGCTCCACAGAGAAAGGCTAAGCTTTCTAGTCATGTAAAGAATAACAAATTCAGAAAGCCACAGGAATGACTAAGAGTCAGCATTGACTCCATGGCAGTAAGTTTGAGCTTTCTTATACCAATGTGTTTTTGCTGCAACCTATCTACTGCCCAATGCATCACCACTACACCTGGGAAATTGTTTCATGTTTTCTATTCAAACTTCAGGTGTAATCTTTATTCAACAGACAAGGCTAGTAAAATTTTTGCATTTCTAATATGAAAACTAAAAATTTTTACAATGTGTAAATGACATGTTAAATAATAGATCATGTACATATGTAAAATTATTTTTTCTTATGCTCCATTTGCATATGATAATTTTCTTACCTGGCTTTTATGTCTTTCCATTTTTTATTCTTTGTTGTGGTCAGCTGAATCACCAAATTTGTCAGGCCCCAATGATGACTGGTAAAATGTTTGTTGTGTTTAACGTAGCTATGACTTGGAACTGACTCCTCAGGACCTAACAATAACCTTAAGTTATCCAAGTGCAGATACCTCCACTTATTCTTTCACCATATTCTACTCAAATATCACCTCCCATTTAGTATTTTACCTGATTTCTCCAGTTGTTCTTACTTAGTTACTCTTATTGTGTTTTTTAAATTATTAAAACTATATATGACATGTCCAATCATGTTAAATTTCCTCCTTACATAGCTTTTTTTTTCATTAAGCTTTGTGGCCTAGCTAGAGTTGGACCCAAATTATTGGGTCTAATTTAAAATATTTTTATATCGGGCAAAGAGGAAATCGTAGATAGTCACACCCATCTCTCAAATCCATAAACACAATCATTACTTTATTTTTTTTAGTTTTCCAAAGCTTAAATGTAATATTGGGGAAATCAGTATTTGTTTCTTTGTTTTTGTTTCTTAATTATTTTATTGGGGGCTTGTACTGTTCTTATCACAATCTATACATACAACCATTGTGTCAAGCACATATGTACATTTGTTGTCATCATCATTCTCAAAATCTTTGCCTTCTGCTTGAGCCTTGAATATTGGCTCCTCGTTTCCCCCCCCTCCCCAGTCCCCCCTCCTTCATGAACCATTCATAATTCATAAATTATTATTTTTTCATATGGCACACTGCCCGACGTCTCCCCCTGCCCTCTTCTCTGCTGTCCATCCCCCAGGGAAGAGGCTATATATATATTCATGTAATCGGTTCCATTCCCCCTTTCCATCCCACATTCCCTCCACCCTCCAGGCATCACTGCTCTCACCACTGGTCCTGAAGAGGAAATCTGTCCTGGATTCCCTTTGTTTCCAGTTGCTATCTGTATCAACGTACATTCTCTGGTCTAGCCAGATTTGTAAGGTCAAATAGGGATCATGGCAGTGGGGGAGAGGAAGCATTTAAGAACCAAAGGAAAGTTATATGTTTCATCGTTGCTACCCTGCATCCTAACTGGCTCAGCTCCTCCCCACAACCCTTCAGTAAGGGGTGTTCAGTTGCCTACCAATGGGCTTTCAGTCTCCATTCTGCACTCACCCACATTTACAATGATATGATTTTTTGTTCTTTGATGCTTGATACCTGATCCCTTTGACAGCTCGTGGTCACACAGGCTAGTGTGCTTCTTCCATGTGGGCTTTGTTGCTTCTCAACTATATGGCTGCTTTTTATCTTCAAGCCTTTAAGACCCCAGACACTATATCTTTTGATAGCCGAGCACCATCAAGTTTCTTCACCACATTTGCTTATGCACACGTTTTTCTTCAGTGATCTTATCGGGAAGGTAGGCACCCACTGATATGATTTTTAGGTCTTTGATATCTGATAAGTGGTTGCTCTAGACCTGATGGTCAGACAGACTGGTGTGCTTCTTCCATGTGGGCTTTGATGCTTCTCAGCTGGATGGCTGCTTGTTTACCTTCAAGCCTTTAAGACCCTAGATGCTATATCTTTTGATAGCTAGGTACCATCAGCTTTCTTCTCCACATTTGGTTATGCACACATTTTTCTTAAGCAATCATGTTGGGAAGGTGTGCATCATGAAATGCTAATATAATAGAACAACTATTTTTTCTTGCATTGAGTAAGTACTTGAATGGAAGCCCAATGTCCACCTGCTGCCTTAATACTAAACATATAAATATATATAGATAGATCTATTTCGCCACCCTCCTATATAAATATATTTACATATATACATACCAGTATTTAGAACTAAATAAATACCCTTTTCACCTAGTTCTTTCCTCTATTTCCTTTTACTTTCCTCTTGGCCCACTATCATGCTCAGCCTTCATTTGGGTTTCAGTAATTTCTACTGGTTACCTTGTCCTTGCTGAATCCCTACCAGGCCACTCCCACCCTTCTTACCACTGATTTTGGATCACTTGTTGCTCCCCTGTCCCTGGGTTGGATGGCACCACTTCTGTACCCCTGCCTCCCCTTTTCCCGTGTCCCCTGGAACCATTGTTTTTTCCTCAACTATTCATCCAGCCTATCTTATCTAAATAGATCTGTAGAGATATTAATATGCACCAAAATTCAAGCCATAGAAAGTTAGGTGATGAGTGAGAACACAGTGATGACAACAAAAAAGATCAAAGGACAGATTCTGGGGCCAGAGCGTGACACCCCATCAGATCCGACTGAAGAACACACTTAGAGATCAAAAGTCATACCTTGATCTGGTTACAGGATTTTCTTTCTTTAATTTTTTCTTTTGATTGATTTATTCTTCTATGGGTCATTGGAAATCAGTATTTGGATCTACTATAATGAAAGCATCATTCATTTTATAATTTATTCATTAAAAGGTAGAGAACAGATGTCAATCAGCAAGACAAGTGACAAAGAAAATGTATAGTTTGGGTTTTTTAATATAAGGATAAAGAGGGAGGTGAGTGTAACATATGTGTATAAACTCTTGGTTGATTCCTGATGTGCTCAGACATGAAGAAAGCACCCAGAAACTAGGTAGGCGGAAGTGACTGGAAAGCTTAACAGCTTAGTCCAAATATTTGCTATTTCCCGTTATAGGAAAGAATGGTGTTATAATCAAGACAACTTTACTATCAGCTAGTAGATAAAACACCAATATATTTGAGCAGATAACAGTTAATAAAATTCGATAATATATCCTGCTCAATTTCTAGAATTGAATATAAATAGTTATAGTTATTTATAATTATACTTATATATAGTTATATAACTACTAGTTGATTTGAACCAAAATAAAATGCTGAATTATAGACAATAGAAAAAGTCATCAGTAGACATGGTCTTAAAATTACACAGATGTTGGAATTAGGAGATAAAGCCTTTAAAATTATCATTTTGGCATGTTCGTTATTTTAAAGAAAACATGGTTTTAATTAATTAACAGATATGGCATCTCAACAAGTTAATGGAAGCTGTAAATTATACCCACATACAAACCCAGGAGTACAAATGAGATATTTAAGAACAATTAATCCTCCAGTGAATCTAAACAGCTGATTGAAGAAAACAGAAGAAAGGATCAAGGAATGAGATGATGTATTAAAAAAAAAATTCCCTGGTCAGAAGGAGAGAGGGAGAGAGAGAAGTGGAATTCCAAAAATGGGAGACAATATCAAGTAGTCTGAGGCAGCTAAACAAGAACAAGAAATGTGGTTATATGAGAAAATTTTTTAACAAGTCTTGTATTTATGAAATGTTGCTGTTTGGTGCCATCTAGTCCATTCTGACGCATTGCAACCCAATGCACAATAGACAAAATATTACCCAGCCCTGCACCCTCCCCACAATTGGTCCAATGCCTGAGCAGCCACGGGGCCAGGCAATCTCTTGAGAGCCTTCCTTTTTTTCAATTTTTTACCCTTCCACTTTATCATCTATGAGGTCCAAAGTATGTAAGAAGTCTTGCCTCTAAGGAGCACTATGTTTTGTACTTGGACACTTTTCTTTGGAATGGGTACAAACATGGATTTCTTCCAGTCACTAGGCCAAGATGTTATCTTTTCATTTTTTTGCATTGACGAGTGAGTGCTTTCAGTGCTTCATCAGCCTGTTGAAACACTTTATCTAGTAGTCCTTCAGTTCTTGGAATCCTTGCTTTTGCCTAATGCTTTCAGTGCAACTTGAACTTCTTTCTATAGTACCATTAGTTCTTGCTCATATGCTACCTCTCAAAGTACTTGATTGTCAACTAGTTCTTTTTGGTACAGTGACTCTGTTCCATTTTCTTTTGATGTTTCCAGTGTCATACAATATTTTGCCCACAGAATCTTTAAATATTGCTTTGATTTCATCAGCTCTTTTCATTTTCCTAAAGTGTTCTATGATTAAGAGCCAGTTTCAGAGTATCTTCTGACATCCGCTTAGATGTTTTCTTTCCTTTCAGTCTTTTTATTTCCTGTTTGCATTCTGTATATAGGATGCTCTTGATGACATCCCACAGTCCTTCAGGTCTTCTGTCAATAGTGTTCAATGTGTCAAATCTGCTACTAAGTTAGTCTTCACATTCAGAAAGGATGTGCTCAATGCCACTTATGGATTGGTTTTAATTTTTGTCAACTTCACATTGAAGTTACATGTGAGAAATGGATGGTCTGTTACACTGTTGGCCCCTAGCTTTGTTCTATCTGCTGAACATCCCCAATTTATTTTTCCACAGATGAAGTCCTTTTGATTTCTGTGTACTCCATCTGGAGAAGTCAATGTGTAGAGTGACCTTTTTTGTTGTCTAAAACAGGCATTAGGAATTAAGTCTTTGGTTTTTCATAATTCTTTCATGTGATCTCCCAATCGTGTTTCTATCATCGACAATCTTTTCCACTACTTCTCCTTTGTTGTTGTTTTTAACTTTTGTATTCCAATCACAAATAATTTACATTTTTATTGCATGTTTGATCAATTTCCAACTGAAGCCTTTCGTCAAATTCTTCAATGTCTAAATGACTAGAATCGAGGGATTGGTTCATACACTTGAATAATAGTTGTATTTACTGGATTTACTTATATGAGATTAGAAATCATCCTATCACAGATGGCATTATATTGTAAGATAGATCTGGAAGAGTCCAAATTGATGAATGCAATGCCATCCTGTTGATTGTGTTATTATTGGGATTTTCTAATTCAAAATGGCAATACTAGTCCATTTCAGCTCAGGGTATACTTGCTTAGCATATTAAGCTTAATTTGTTCTATTTAATTTTTAAATCATTTTATTAGGGGCTCATACAACTTTTATCATAATCCATACATACATCAATTGTGTAAAGTACATTTGTACATTCATTGCCCTCATCATTCTCAAAACATTTGCTCTTCACTTAAGCCCCTCAATTTTCCCCTCCTTCCCCACTCCTCCCTGCCTCATGAACCCTTGATAATTTATAAACTATTTTTTGTCATATCTTGCCCTGTCCGATGTCTCCCTTCACCCACTTTTCTGTTGTCCAACCCCCAGGGAGTAGGTCAAATATAGATCCCTGTAATCGGTTCCCTCTTTCCAATCCATCCTCCCTCTACCCTCCCAGTATCATCACTCATACCACTGGTCCTGAAGGGATCATCTGTCCTAGAGTCCCTGTGTTTCCATTTCCAGTCTGTACCAGTGTACATCCTCTGGTCTAGCCAGTCTTTCAAGGTAGATCACAATAGTGAGGGGGGTGAGGGAAGGAAGAATTTAGGAACTAGAGGAAAGTTGTAGTTTTCATCGGTGCTACATTATACCTTGACTGGCTTGTCTTTTCCCTGATATCCTTCTGTAAGGTTATTTCCAGTGGACTACAAATGGGCTTTGAGTCTCCACTCCGCACTCCCCGCCTCATTCACTATGATAAGATTTTTTTGTTCTGATGATGCCTGATACCTGATCACTTCAACACCTCCTGATCTCACAGGCTGATGTGCTTCTTCCATGTGGGCTTTGCTGCTTCTGAGCTAGATGGCTGCTTGTTTACCTTCAAGCCTTTAAGGCCACAGGCACTATATCTTTGGATAGCCGGGCACCATCATCTCTCTTTGCCACATTTGCTTATGCACCCATTTGTCTTCAGTGATCTTATCATGGAAGTGAGCACACAATGGTATGCTTTTTTTTGTTCTTGTTGCCTGATAACTAATCCCTTCGGCACCTTGAGATCACACAAACTGGTGTGCTTCTTCCATGTAGGCTTTATGGCTTCTGAGCTAGATGGCTGATTGTTTATCTTCAGACCTTTAAGACACCAGATGCTATATCTTTTGATAGCTGGGCACCATCAGCTTTCTATTCACCTGCTTTTTCTTCAGTGGTTGTGTTGGTTAGGTGAGTATCATATAATGCCAATTTAATAGAAAAAAGTATTCTTGCATTGAGGGCGTACTTGAGTGGAGGCCCAATGTCCTTCTGCTATCTTAACACTACACCTATAAAGATATGCACATAGATCTATTTCCCCATCCTGATATATAAATATATTTGCATATGTACATACCTTTATTTTAGACCTCTATAAATGCCCTTTGCCTCCTAGCTCTTTCCTCTATTTCCTTTGACTTTCATCTTGTCCCACTATCATGCTCAGTCTTCATTTGGGTTTCAGTAATTCCTCTTTGTTAAATTACCCTTGATCATGCCCACCAGGCCTCCTACACCACCAATTTGGATCACTTGTTGTTCCTTTTTCCATGGATTTGTTAACACCACTACCTTTCCACCCTCCTCTCCCACTCCCATATCCCCCTGGAACTGTTGGTCCCGTTGTTTTCGCCTCTAGATTGTTCATCCAGCCTATCTTATTTAGACACAGCTGTGGAGATAATAACATGCACAAAAACAAGACAGAGTAAAACCAAGCAACAATATGCAACAAAAAATACTTACCTGGCAGGAGAGACACCATGATCATGAAGGTGGTTTTCCCAGGGCGAGGCTCACCTATTGCTCTTGGGGTGTGCTGACCCCTGAGATTTCTCCAAATGCGGGAAACTCAACTGCATAATTTGTGGTAGTGGGGCACTGTGTTCGCGCTCTCCCCTGAAAAAAACAAAAAACAATATGCAACAAAATATCAACAACAAACCAATGACAAAAAACAAAACAACAAGAAAGAAAAGCTTGTAATTAATTCAGTGACTGTTTGTTAGCCTTTAGGAGTGTTTTCCAGTCCAGTATGTTGGGGCACCAAGGCCTGGCCCCAAGGTCCACCTTCAACATTCCCTTGGGACTGTGCCGCTCTGTTTCCTTGCTGTTTTGTTGCACCCCCTTAGTGTTTCGCCTTGGTGTGGCAGGATCAGATCCGGTGCAATTCCCACACTGTGTCTCTGGTGTTGTCTCCTTTAGGGCTATGGGTCAGAGAGAGATGTCATGTCTCATAGTGGGGCCGGCCATGTGGTCCTATCTGTAGACTGGCTGCTCTAATCGGGACATTGTCCTCAAGGCCTGGAGGGCCAGGATGTGCTCCATTCTCTCCTACTCCCCTTTCATCTGCTCCTGTGTTAACTTCCAATTATCCTAGATTTATACTTTAGATATTCCAAGTTCTGATTATTGGTAGTATATTTCAGTTGTTTCATTTCCCCTGGAGTTGTGCCCTCTCAGCAAACATCAATCCTGAAACCTCCATTTTCACAGGCGTTAGTCCATTCATGTCGCCATGGCTGACTCTACTTGAGAAAGCAGTTCCTCCTCAATCCCATTTTAGGACCTTCCAGCAGCAAGGGTCCACTATCTCTGACAAAGTTCTATTAATATTCATGACACTTTCAGAATTTGGCAATGTTTCCAAGTGGACAGTCTGGTTCTTCTTCAGTGCATGTTCTTTTGAAACTTGCTCACTGTGGGCCATCCTGTTGATATTCAAAATACCAGTGACTTAGCTTCCAGAATTACAACAGCGTGTAAGCCACCGCAGTATGATAAACTGACTGACAAAATGTTATTCTGAGACTTAAGAAGTTGTGAAATCATAACTCTCCTTATGATCTGTTTGTTCTCTTGACAGTCCGTGGTACATTCAATATCCTTGCTGTCCCTTAATTTTGATATCTGATCTTATTTAGGTCTTCCTTGCTCTATGTCCAGTTTCATTAGCACACAAAGCAACTCTAAGCATCATGGATTTGCTCAAGCTCAGCTTAATCCTTATAATGACCTCCTAGCTTTTCAGATACTTGAAAGAAATCACATGCAGCAGATTGATCCAATGCAATGAATCAATTGATCTCTTGACTGCTATTTCCATGGCACTGCTTGTGGATCCAAGCAAACATTTTATATTTGACAACTTCATCTTTTCTCCATTTATCATTATATTGCTTAGTGGTTCAGTTGTGGGGATGTTGATTTGCTTTGCATTGAGTTATAAACCATATGAAATGTTGCAATCCTTGATTTTTACCATTAAGTACTTCAGTTCCTCCTCACGTCCAACAAGCATGCATGTGTCTTCTGCATATCTCAGGCCTTCCTCCTACCTTGCTAACTTATTCTTCTTTATATATCCAGTTGCTCTGATTATCTTCTCAGCATACAGATAGAGTTGGTATACTTAGAGGATAAATGCCTGATGCACACTTTTCCAGATTTCAAATCATTCTATACTTTAAGTCATTCCATATTCCCTCGTTCTTTTTGAAAGATTGTCTCTTGATCCACTTACCAGTTCTTCATGAACACAATGAAGTGTTCTGAAATTCCAATTATTTTCATTAGTACACATAGTTTTTTGTCATCCACATATTTGAATATCTTTGTATAATCAATAATATATGAGTAAATATATTTTTTGGTGTTCCTTGCCTTAAATCAAGATCCATGTTACATTGACAATGAGATCTCTTGTTCCCTATCTTCTGAATCCATCTTGAATTTCTGACAGCAGCCCATTCATATGCTGCTATAACCATTATTGATTGATCTTCAGGAAAAAAAATACTGCATATGAAGTTGTCTGGTGAGTTTTGTATTCTGTTGAACCACTTTTTGTTTGTGAATGTGTATGTTTTCTGAATTAGTACAAATATAGTCTCTTATGGATCAGTCAGTTGGCTACATCTCTCAAATCTCCTGGTGTAAATAAGTGAATGCTTCTAGTAGTTGATCAGCTTGTTGGAATTTTTATTTATCAATTCCGGAGCCTTGTTTTTGGCTAATGCCTTCTGTGTGGCTTTGGCTCCTTCCTTCATTACCATTACTTATTGATCCTGTGCTATCTCTTGAATTGGTGGAATATCAACTAGTTCTTTTGGATACACTGACATTTTGTATTCTTCACAGAATCTTTTAACATTGAAATTCTGACTTGGTATTTTTCTTCAGTTCTTTTAAATATAAGATATGCTGAGAGTGTGTTTTTTAACAGAGTCTTCATACATTTCACTTTAATAATTTGCATTGTCTTCTAGAAGAGCCCTTTGAAAAATTCTGGTCATCTCTTTACTTCAGCATTTCTTCTATTTCCTTTAGCTTCCTTATGATAAAGGTTATTCTTAGACATGAGGATGGCAAGACTTTTTCTCACATACTTTGTGCACATTATCAGAGGAGACAAGTCCCTGGAAAGGCTATCATGCTTAGCAAAGATAAAGGCCATGAAAAGAAAGGAGGACTCTTAAGGAGATGGGATGATCCAGTTACTGCAACAATGGATGCTAACAGAGCAGCACTGTTAAGGACGGGGCAGGACTACATGGTGGTTCTTTCTGTTGTGCTCAAGGATGTTATGAGTCAGAATTTGGCCAGTTGTATGTAACAACAACAAAATCCTCATGAGCCAGTGATAGTTCAGTGGTGGAATTCTCTTCATCTATTTGGGAGGCTCATTTAGGGTTATAAGCCCATGCACTTCATGCACAGCCACCACGTGTCTGTAAATGAAGACTTGTTCATATGTGATATTCAATATGTTTCAGTAGAGATTTCAGACTGAGGCAGACTAAGAGGAAGGATGGGTGATGTTCTTCCAAATGTCAGTCATTAAAACCATGTGGCTGTATTGGAGCTTAAATTTTGAGCAATAGTTGGCAAAAAGCAAAGGATTACAGTGAGAACATTAGAGTGATTTTTGAGTCTCTGCCCTGGTGAAGCAGTTTTTATAATTAGGCTTCAATCTGCATGGTTTGCAGTTCAAACCATCACCTTCATAGAAGAAAGACTAGGCTTTCTACTCTCTGACACAATTACAGTCAAGGACATCCACAGCTTTGACCAGATGACAGTGAGAGTTGTATAGATTGACCTCCATTAAATTTTTACCATTGAGATGCAATGTGAATAAATATCCCTCAGACAGAGTGTGCTTGCAAATGGATTTGGATCATTCCCCTAGACAGCCTAGAAGGGCAGCCAGCCATTAGGGACCAACCTGAGGTTGCTCTTGATGGAACGGAGTACTAAGATCCTGTTGGTAAAGAAGTATATCCTGACTGTCCTTTTTGGAGGACCCTGGCCCAATCTTATAAGTTTTTCCATTAGCAGTAGCATCATGATCCCTTCTTCTACAGCAATTGTAATAAATTGATCTCTTGCTAATCTTGATTTTGTGATTAGCTCCCTTTGGGCTCCATATCTTATTTAGATGGCAGAATTCCTGTGAACCCACAGTCACCTTTATGACTAAACTGTTACCCTCCTTATCCAATGTATCTTACCAACCAACAACCCAAAAGTCAATGCCATGGAGTAGATTCCAACTCATCAGCAATTGTGTTAGTCTGGGTAGTGTAGAAAAACAAATACAGAGACTCTCATGTGTGTGTAAGAGAGAGTTTCATATCAAAGGGGATTTGTATATTAAGAAAGCATCCCAGCCCAGTCCAGATCCAGTCCATAACTCAAATAATAGCCCATATGTCCAAAATCAGTCTATAAGTTCCTGCTCAAAGTCATGTAACACATGCAATGATGCCAAATGCAGGAAGAGCACAGACCTTGTGGATCCAATGGCAATTGAAGCATCTTCGGGGCTCTGGCTGGCATCAATTTGGCTCCATGTGGCTAGTCAACAGGAAAGTAAAGCAGTGTGTGTGTCCCACCTCCAGGGAGGAAGACTGGAGTTCCCAGAATCCTCAGGAGAAGGCCACGCCCACACAGAGGCCTCATTGGCTATGAGCTGATTGACAGGCTGGACTCTACCCTTTCGCTCAAGTTGACAGGAGATTATACAACTGCCACGGTAACCTACATAACAGCATAGAATTGCTCCTCTGGCTTGTGTGGAATACAACAGAAAACCAAAACTTTCTCTTGAGGAACCATTGGTGTTATGTGTATAAATTCACCAGTTGTCTTTTAATATTTTCTGAAACAGAGTAACATTTTTGAAAAACAATAAATTGATAAACAGTGAAGCCACAGTTTCAATTCCACGCAATATTTTTTCCTAAAAGTCAAGCTACTGGATCTAAAGCAGTGGTTCTCAACTTGTGGGTCATGACCACATTGGGGGTCAAACAACCCTTTCACAGGGGTTGCCTGATTCGCGACAGTAGCAAAATTACAGTTATGAAGTAGCACAGAAATAATTTTATGGTTTAAGGGACCACCACAATATGAACCGTATGAAAGGGTCACGGCATTAGGAAGGTTGAGAACTGTTCTAGAGACTATGAAGCCTTATATATAAGTCATTGTGATTATTATTTCTTCTAAAATTATAATGTCCAAACTTTCCTTCATTTTTGATTGATGAAATGTTGTAACAAATCAAATTAACATGCCATCTGCATTATTAAGACTCCCTAATAATAAGTAACAATAAAGTATTTTATTCATTATGCTAACAAGAAACGCTCTGAGCCTATTAGTAAATGTTTCCCCTTTTATTCAGCACCCACCTCATGCAGGCCTCTTATTTGTGGTCTTAAATTGAGGCATGAAAGCGTCATTTGATATAGCACCACGGCTAAGTTATGAACCAGGAAAGCGCTTATCCACACAGTAGATTTTTTATGAGTATCTTATTTGTGGTGATAATGTAAGCTATAGATTTATGCTGATTACATCCAGATGGCTCAATCTCTTGATCCTTAGAAGATTAAATGGTTAGTTACTGATTCGCTCATTCCTACTGTGTACTTTCAGCAACCATTTCTCTTTTCCCTATTTTGATCAGCCATTTAACTCTTGGTGATATCTTGGTATTACATTTGCATTAAATTGTATGCATACTAATATTTGACGGTTAGCCATTTCCAAACCACATGGAAAAAGATGAATGGAACACATATTTAGAAATTTAAAATACCCCTGCACGGCAAAAGCTTTAGGGAAGTTAGTATGGTACTCACTCTGTCGTTCAAACTAATCATTTAACATGAAGTATCTGTACATCAAGACCAGAAATCCAACTTTACCTATGCTGCTGTTGACAACTTTTAATGGATTTGTATGTAAGTAAAGAATTACAGTTCTATGCAAAGAGTGTTTATAAGTAGATCTCCAAATTAAATATAACCAGGAGGAAGTTCAAATTCTGAAGCTTTTCCACTCCTAGGTTCTTGTCTCATCCCAGGAAAGATTTCAGGAAAGGGAAAAATTCAGACTAGAATCAGAAAAAAGGTTTGAAGAGAAAATACGTTTATTGAGCATCTTTGGGGAAAGATGTTCAAAGGGCCCCTAAAACAAACGTCCTGCCATTGAATTGGTCGATGCTGACACGGTGACTCTGTAGGGACAGCGTAGGACTGCCATTGTGAGTTTCTGAAACGGTAACTCTTATGAGAGTAGAAAGCTCGATCTTTCTCCAAAAGAGCTGCTAGTGGTTTTGAACGGCTGCTCTTGCAGATCACAGACAAATGCACAACGACTATGCTACCAGGCGCCTTAGCTAGTCTAAAACAAACAAACAAAATAGAAAACAAACAAACTCATTGGCATTGAATTGGTGCGAAGCCGTAAGGACGCTGTAGGACAGGTAAGAACTGCTCCTGTGAGTTTCTGAGACTGTAACTCTGTACCGGGATAGAGAGCTGTGAAAGCCATGGGAAAATGGAGAGCTGGCCCTCATACTCAGCTAATGGTGAAGCTCCCACCACAGGCTGTCTTTCTAACGGGTCTTCTGAGATTGACTGCTCCTCTACAACGTACCTCCTCTTTCCAAGTATGTGCACCTCAGGACCCAAGTACCCCAACACCTCAGACTTCATGCTGTGCTGTCTCAGGTTCAAGACTCAAGAGTCTCTTCAGTCATTGTGGGGGCAACGTGACCCTCCTGTCTTTCTTCACCTGGACATTTGATTATCTCCATGATTTCTGGTCTCGTCTACTGATAAGGAACGCTGTCCTCTGCTCTCCTTTGCATTAAGCGGTTGTGTGCAGAAATGTCTTCCCACCTCTCCTCTGTGCTACGTCTACCAGGTTCCTGCCACCAACACCTCTTCGGCTCCCCCCCAAACCCCACCAACAAGCTAACATATGTAATAAGCAAACCAACAAAAATGAGAAAATCACTGGTTTAACTTGGGTGTTCTATTCTCACAGGGAGTACTGACTAATCATATGATAGTTTGGTTCACTCCAAGAGAGAGGATTAGACCTACCAGGCACAATGTGCCTATGTCTCAAAGGTTATTTATACCTGCCTCAGTGCCTAACCTGAAATAATTAAAATGTGAGGTTGTCCTGTGAGTTTAACTATATTTTAAATTAATTAAATAAATAAATAGCAATGTTAAAGAGGTATACAATTTTTTTTTAAAAAAAATCAGATCAACGTGAAATATTGTCAGCTTCCTCAGACAAGATAAAGACTGGAGTAAGGTGGAACAATGATTTCGATAGAGTTCCCTATAAAAAAATATATCCACACTCAATCTATATTTCCTTCTTCTGGCCCAACTTCACTTAATCTGCTTCTTCTACGCAGACACTTTCCTTGAACCAGGCTGCCATGGACAGCTACAAATCCCCAATTTTTTCTTCTTAACCATGGGAGATGGGTTGACTTTTCTTCTAAGAATCATGGAAGGTGATAAGAGAAAATTCCACTTGCATGTGACACACTAAAAGGAGGGATTATTCTCGGTGCCTTTTCTATTGAAAAAATAGATCAAAGTCATTAGACTAGGTTCCAAAATTAAACAGCATCCATTGGGTAGAGAAAGTCCATGCTGACACTAAGGGATAGATAAGAGGTAAATGGTAGGGACGAGTTGGACTGTGAACCGCAAGGACAGATATTCCAAATCACCAGCCTCTCCTATGGAGAAAGAAGAGACTTTCAACTTTCATATAAAGTTTGTATTCAAAATCTATAGGACAGTTCTATCCTGACCTATAGAGTTTTTATGGATCAGAATTGACTAGATGACAGAGAGGCCTGAAAAAACAAACAAACCAAAATATCAACATCCGTAAATAGTGTTTGGGGTATCCCTCTTGGGAGCCTGTGGTTTGGGTAGTTACTGGCACTCAGAATGACCTTATGTAAGACAGGAAGAAGCACTGCCCTGATGCTACCCTCTCTCCACAACTGCCTTCCTGTGTGAGGGCATTGCCCCAGTACCTGTGGCAATCCATCTTCTCAAAATTGTTGCCATTAGCCACTGACCCTCTACTTTGTTGTTGGTGTTGTTAGGTGCCATCCAGGCACTTCAGACCCACAGGGAGCCTATGCACAATAGAAGGGCATCTGGCTCAGTCCTGCACTGTCCTCCCAAGTTTCCCAGTCTTTAGACCAATGAGTCAGTCACTGTTAATCCACCTCATTGTCCTTCCCCAGGAACTGGTCTCTCCTGACAACAGGCCCAAGTATATAAGACAAAGTCTTGTCTTTCTTACCTCTAAGGAGCAGCTTGGCCTTACTTCTTCCAACACAGATGGGATATCCTTTTAGTAGTCAATGCCACTCTCAATATTCTTCTCCAGCACCACAATCAAATGAATGGATACTCCTGCCTTCCTTATTCGGTATGCAACTTTCATATGCAAATGAGGCAATGGGAACTTCAATGGTGTGGGTCAGGAGCACCAAAGTAATATCCGAAGCTCCTGAACCGTCTGCAGTTTCCTGTCATTGTAGAGTTGCAAACACTCTTGAATGGTGTTCAGCAAAATTATATTTGCATGTGACATCAATTACACTGTTCTCTAATTTGAGCATTCCTTTGGGTAACCTTTACTTAGAATATGCACAAATCTGCATCTCTTCCAGACAGTTGGCTAAACTGCTGTCTTCCAAATTTCCTGATTTGGGGAATAAGCACTCATCAGCTTGTTGAAGCATTTCAGTTAGGATACCATCAATTCCTGGAGCCTTGTTCTTGTGGATGCGTTCAGTGCAGCTTGAACTTCTTCCTTGAGTATTGTGTTTTCTTGCCTATATGCTATTTCCTGAAATAATGGAATGTCAGATATTTCTTTTCCGACACTTCTCTGTTCGTACAAGTTCAAAATACCTGACATAAAGTCTCCCCGTCCGTGGCTCTAAGGAGCATCCTGGCTATACTTCTTCCCAGATTTCTTTGCTCTTTTGGCAGTCCATTGTACTTTCAATATATTTTGTCAGCATCACATTTCAAAAGCATAAAGCTTTATTCAGTCTGAATTATTCAGTGTCCAAATTCCACATGCATAGGAGGCGTTCGAAAATACCATGGTGTGTGGCAGGTGTACCTTAGTCCTCAAAGTAACATCTTTCTCTCTCTTTTTTTTTTAACACTTCAAAGATGTGTTGTGCAGCAGACTTACCTAATGCAACTTGTCTTTTGATATCTTGACTCTGCTTCCGTGAGCATTGATTGGGATCCCAGTAAGACAAAATCCTTGACAACTTCAGCTTTTTCTCCACTTATCACGGGTCTACCTATTGGCTCAGCTGTGAGGATGTTGGTCTTGTTTACACTGAGTTGTAATCCCTATTGGAGGCTGCAATCCTTGATCTTCACCAACAAGTTCTTCAAGTCCTCCTTTTTACTCCTTTTTAAGCAACCCAGGTTGTGTCATTTGCATATTGCAGGTTGTTAATAAGCCTTCTTCTGATCCTAATGCTGAATTCCTCTTCATATACTCCAGCTTCTTCTCATTGAGAATCATAATGCATGTAAATGAACTTGCAGGCCCTAAAATAGCCTGCACTAAGAACCTGAAATGATACACATTTCATCAGGAGTCCTGTCAGAAGTAGGGACTGGGTTGAACTAGGATTACGTAACAGAATATGTATTGAGAAATATTAAACTGAATTGTTGCAAAAGAAAAAAAATAGCATAACTTTTATTCTCTGTGGTTTTATTTTCTCCATCTAGTCCAGTATTCTTGTTGCACAAGATTTAAGAGCTTGACCGCTCACCAGAAGGGCAGCGGGTCAAACGTACTAAACACAGTGCTAGAGAAAGATTAGGCGGCCTTCTTTCCCAACTAATGATGCATGGGAACCTCATGGGGCAGCTCTGCTCTCTCCTCTATGGTCACTCTCGGTCTGAATGGACACCATGGCCATGCATTGTCTGGTGCCACAACTGTGTGATTTTATTTCCTCTACTGCATTGCTGCTGCTCCCTGGGCTTCACCACAGGAATATCCTAGCTGGTACACTTAAGTCAGCCCCTCACCACTCAACGCAACTATACTCATTTTTGCCAGTAGAACTGTTTCTAAAGCCTAGCTCTCATCACACCTCAAAGCTCTGTAGCTTCCTGCAAGGCATTGTCACTGGACACTCAGATTTCCCATCATCCACTGGTGATTTTTGGATGCTCCTCTTATGTAATTCCCCGATCTGATTGCCAAGGCCATGTCTATTTCTTCACCCTGGGAAGCTGGCTGTTTTCTAGAACAATCCGGTGATTCCCTGCCACTCTCCTTTTGCCCAAGGTAAAGCAATCCTTTCTTTACACATTGAAAACCTGTCTTTCCACTTAGAACATGGCTGCTTCTTCATGAAAGACCTAATTTTCCACAAAAGGAAGGGACTTTCTGTGCTTTCACTTCTACATTGACTCTACTGTAAATTGTAATGCAT
This sequence comes from Tenrec ecaudatus, assembly GCF_050624435.1. Taxonomy (NCBI): domain Eukaryota; kingdom Metazoa; phylum Chordata; class Mammalia; order Afrosoricida; family Tenrecidae; genus Tenrec; species Tenrec ecaudatus. The sequence goes on from NC_134532.1 coordinate 204,762,629, forward strand.
CCTTTTGTGATTTGCATCCTCAAATTGGTCGAGGGAGAAAGAAAAACAGGAAATCCCCTGGACCAGGTGGATGCACAAAACGACTGCAACAGTGTGCTCAAGGACAGCAACCATGAAGAAAGTGGAAGGGGAGGAAGATCAGGCAGGGTTTGTTCTGTTGCTTATAAGATTGCTCTGGGTTAGAATAGACTCACTGGGCCTTAAGGGCACCAGCACCAGCATATCCGCTCTATCATTACAGTTACTGTGTGCATAGTTATTATCCTTACAAACTGCTAAGCAACATTTTTATTCAATATTCTCTTTTTAGCAGTAAAGCAGCTAGTTATTATTTTTCCAAACAAGTGTTCATGTTTGCGAAGTATGGATGGTCCTAGGAGATCACTATTAATTATGCTTAAGAGTATGTAATCAATATAGTTATATTCCTATGTAATCAATATAGTTATAAAGGTAGAAGATGGATCTACATTTGAAATTCATAACTTACCCCTAAAAAGTTACTCCAGCGGCTTGATCTTATTGGAAACAATTGTATTTATATTTCATGACAAAATGAAATAGGATAAAGAGCACAAAGAGGATTTTTATAAGATGTGTGATTTTTAATGGAAGTATCATGACCACAGCAAGAGCAGAGGTCATTCAAGGAAGGAAGATATGTCTTTGGTGAGATTATTGGGTCTGCTCAGAGTGTTTGGAGTTGAGTGTGCTGTTAATTAAGAGGTGACACCAAGAATAAGTGTTATTGGAATTGTCAGTTAGTATGAGGTTCCAAGGATGCCTTATGATGTCTGTTTGTGTGACTGTGTCACAAAGGATGGATCTTATATGAATTACTGGAGATAATTTTATTTTTTTTTTACCATTTCCAGTTTCCTAGGTTTCAATATGTAGCACTTCAATGTGTTGTGATGGTTACAGGAATAAACTATTTTGAGGGAATAATTGTCACTAGGCAACAGAGTCAACTTGAGGTTTTGACCATTTTACGCTCAGTTAAAGAAAGCTAGGAATGAAGAGAGGGTCGGTCACCCTGCCACACTTTGAATCATAATTCTGTTCTTGTGACGTTTTGCCTATTGGTTCCTGTCTGTTTCCACACCCACTGCCATAGAGGAGATGCTGACTCATGTGAACCTAGATGGTTGCAGGTGCGGTAAAGATTTACGGGAACTTACAATTCATCTTTCTCCTTCAGAAAGGCTGGTGGTTTTGAGCCGCTTCCAGCCATATGGGTAGCAGTCCTAAGTCTCTCCTAGGGCACCACCATGACGCCTATCTCTTTATGGCTCAGGATGGAGGAAATCCAGAAATATCTCTCAGTGGCATAGACAGAGAAAAAGGGAAGAGGGCCTGGAACTTGTCAAAGATGAATTGAAATTAGTATTACTATGCTTAAATTTTTCAATCAATGGAACATTAAGTGCAATCTCCTAAAATAAAATAAAGTTGGTTTTTTGGAAGGCAAAGTAATTCTATCTATGATCATTAGTAAAAATGTCTAATCATAATAAATGACTCGCTCAGCTAAATAATGGCCTTTTTTTCTTTCACAATCATTCTAATTTTTGCCCTTGGGAGTTTTTGTATGAAATTGGAAAATCCAATTCCCTATACTCATAGGCGTTGTGATTTGCTGAAGCCAAGTGTAGGGGAGAATATAGCTGTCACTAGACGTTCTTCTGCATCCTTTCTCTGAAAAGGAGGAAGCGTAGGCTTGTTCCAAATTCTCTGTCTGCAAGTCCTCAATGGTCCCTCCCTCTCCTTCTTGTAATCACTTGTTAATGATGAGTTTGTAATAACTATGCCATATATATTCTACATGGTGAGTAGATATTTTTTTCTGTTATCCACTTCCAAAAAAGTTTGCTGAGGCATCTGTTCAGTTGGTTTTAATCTCTCCAGCTTCCTTAAGCAACTGCTTAAATGAGGAGGAAGGCAGAAGGGAGGGAAGGAAGGACAGGGAAAGTGAAGGAAGGAAGGAACATGAGAAGGAAGGAGGGAGGGAGGGAGGGAGAGAGGGTAGGAAAGAAGGAAGGAAGGAAGGAAGAGGAAGAAAAGGGTAAGGGAAGTACACAAAAAAATGCAGCGCATATGACTTCAGCGCCCCTCACATGGCTGTCAGAAGTGGTCTTTGCCAAAGAGGACACTGCGGTTCCAGCTGCAGTCCATTCCTGACATTAGGCTCTGGGATTCAGGCTGGAGTCTTACTTTGTGTAAATGCTCTCAAACATTTGAGTTTGCAGGATGGACGATCCTGGCGCTTCCTGTTTTGTGTCAGGTTTGAGCATGTTTCCCTGTAGTAAGGAACATCCACTCTGTTTGTTTAGGAAACATTCTCCCTGTTTAACTTCTTTCAGGCAGGAAGATAAGAGAAATCCTAGCCCATTTACTCCACAGAGAGCTTGGATGTCCCTCCTTACTGGTCAGATAAAGTTTATTAATTTTCTAGCTACACCATAATTCTGTCTTTCTCCCTTCTCCTCCTCTCATCCTTTCTTTAACCCTCAAGAAAAATTCAGTCCTCCCGGCATTGTGTGTGGCTGGGTAGACTAGGGAAACAAATCCAGTGACTTCCCCTGGGTAGAAGAAAGAGCTTTATATCAAGAAGTAATTATATCTCAAGAAAGCAATGTCAGCCTAGTCCAACTCAAGCCCATTAGTCCACAAATCCTTCTTTGGACTCATGCAGCCAACTGTAATGCTGCAGAGAGGTGTTGTGGAATGCAAACATGAATTTCACAGGCCGGGGGGTGGGGTGCAAGTCTCATAGAAGTCATGCTTTGGGGGGAACATGCCAGGAAGAGTGGCCAGAGTCCTAAAAGAGAGACATCAGTTCCCAGGATCCTCCTTATAAGAACACCTCCCCCTCAAGCAAACAGCATCAGGCCATGACCTGATAGCCAAGTTGGATTCTATCCCTAGAGTTTTATACATCTGCAAATTGATGCAAAATGACCTAACTACCATACACATATTCTCTATAGCACACTGGATCCTTCATGGGAGACCTCTATTCCTCTAGCCTGAATTTTTGAAATGCTCCCTCTCCCTACCATATTATCATCTACCTACTGCCTTCAAGAAGATGGACTATTATGTTTTAGAAAACAAGTATGAAATAAAATGGCATAGTGCCTTGGTCAAATCTGCTGCAAAAAATTCCTCTAAAGTATTAAATATCAAAGGTAACCCTCTGAAAATTGTAGTGTCCAACCCAAACTATGGTGTTTTCAGTCAGTGTATATGTTACTGATAGCTGGAAAATGAATCAGGGGACCGCAGAAGACTGCGTGTGCTTGTCTTGAAGAATATGAAGTATATCATGGGCTTCCAAAAGAATACGTAAATCTGTGTTGGGATGTTTGAAAAACTACCTCCTGAATGCTTCTTGTAAGTGAGACTGGCTGGACATTATCTCATGTGCTTTGAACATGTCATCAGGACAGGCCTATCTCAGAAGAAAGACATCTTGCTTATCGCACTAGAGTCATGGAAAAAGAGAGGGACTCTCAACAAAACAGATCAGCAATGTGGCCTCAATCTGGGCTCCAGCGGGGTACTCTGCAAGCTGCTGCAGGGCGCAGCAGTGTTTTCTTCATGCTCACATAAGTTCCTATGAGTCAGAATTGACTGGATGTCACATAGAAATAACTATAGTGATAGGAGTTTATAACAAATCTCGATCAACAATCTCACATGTGTTGTCAGGTGCCATCTCTTGTTGTTGTTGTTGTTAGATGCCATCAAGTCAGCTCCAACCCACAGAGACCCGATAGCCTCTCACCATCTTCACAATTGTGCCGATGCTTGAGCCCATTGATGCAGACACCGTGTCAATCAAACTCCTAGCCGGGCTTCCTCTTTTTCGCCACCCTTGTACTTTACCAAACGTGATGTCCTTCTCTAGGGACTGGTCTCTCCTGGTCCATGTATGTCTTGCCATCTAGTTGGTTCCAACTCATGGCAGCCCTAGTACAACAGAGGCGAACAGAACACTACCTGTTGCTTAGCCACAGCTGTTCTTATGTTCGAACCTATTGTGGCTTGTCCGGCGGTTTCTTCTTTTTTGATGGCCTTCTGCTTAACCTAGCCTGATGCTCTTTTCCAAGGGCTAGTCTCTCCTGAGAACATGTCTAAATATATGAAACGAAGTGTTACCCTCCCTGCCTCCAAGGAGCCTTCTGGGGGAACTTCTTCGAGGACTGATTTGTTTGTATGTTTGTTTTTTGGCTGTTCATGGAATTTATTCTTTGCCAGCACTGTAATTCAAATCATAAATCAATTCTTCTTTTGTCTTCCCTACTCAGTATCCAACTTTCACATGAATATGTGGCAATGAAAATTAGTATGGCTTGGGTCAGACACACCTTAGTCCTAGAAGTAGCATTGTTACTTTTCAGTGCTTTTAAGAGTTCTTGTGCATAGAGAACCCTTTGTATATTTGTAATTTTGTGGGAGTAGAAAGCCTCATCTTTTTTCTGTGGAGAAGCTTGTCATTTTCACAGCAGTAACCAAGGTTTATCTTACATGAACCATATTATTTTGTAGGTGAGCTTATGCAACTCTATTTACTTATTGCTATAATAAGAGTAAGTGTGTTAGTCAAACGTTTCTTTCTAATGAAATTAATAACATATATATTTAATTATTAACTATACTTTATACTTATTATATATGTTCACTCCTAATAAAAATGGCATCGATTACTATCAAGTTGGTCAACACAATTCGTTCATCTTTATTTATATCTCTGGTGCATTTATTTTCCTGCATCTCTTCCTATGAGAGTCTGTCCCTGGCATCATCCACCCCTTTCCTTCATCTTCTCCATAATATATTCATTTCACATACATTTATAAAACACCTTCTAGGTCATTTTCTTATTCTTTCATTCCTTCCACAAATAATAGTCAGCACCACCTGTCTGAGAGGGATTGGGCAGAGAGAGTAACAACACACACAAACAAATACAGAATAACAACAACAAAAAAACCCAGACATGGACCCTGTCCTCAATAATAAATTTACAACATAATGATAAATTATACCATTTGTATAATTGTGTACAGTTAATGCAAAATTGAATTAACAGTTCCATATGTAGCTACACATGTGATAAAAGCTTTCAAGGAAAAGGTGTTCTCCCTGTGGAGGAAAGTAATGCAAACTGATTCACTGGAGATTGTCTGATAACTAAAGATCTCCTTGAGAAGACTTCTCTGAATCAAAATGTGAAGAGTGAAAGGGGATCAGTTAAGTGAAGGGAATCTGTGTATTCCATGTCCCTGTGGCAGGTATTTTTAGGTCCATGGGCACTGTTAGGATAAGAAATATGTTCTCCTACTTTCAAGGTAGACACAGTGCTTACTTCGCCATAGAGGCCTCAACAATCTATATTTGTAAATATCATTTGCCCCTTGTCTTCTGCTAAATACCAGAGAACCCAATAAAAGCCTTGAAGGACGAATAAACCACATAAATAATCTATTCCCGCAAATCTATTCTTTCAAGATTTGAAGATGGTCCCTGAGATAAATGACTCCTGCTGGTGTGTCCCTTTAAGAAAAAAATGTAAATATTTATAATTGATCTGTGAGCTACAAACTATAAAATACCAAATGTTCAATATGGATGAACTTCTATAAATGCCATGAATGTTCCTAGACTCATAAACAATGTAACTGTCTTATAAGCCATATGTTCCGATCTAACCCAGAATGGGATGTTCTCTTAAAGGAATTTTTAAAGATACACACTATGTCTAGTTACACATTAAAAACAGTATATTTGGCCTGAAAAGAGTAAAACCAGGGAAGCTGAAAAGAGATAATATTCCCTGAAATTCAGGCTTTAGAATGTTAACAAACAACATCTGACTTTAGTTCAGTCTTTCAACCTCACAGTGTGTCCTTTTCTCACATAAGCACTGCATAAACACAGGACTGAGGACAAACCAATGCATTTGAGTTGCGGTGCTGGCGAAGCACGCGGAAAGTCCCATGGCTGCCCAAAGCACAAACAAATGTGTCTGGAAGAAGTGCAGCCAGAAGGCTTCTTAGACATGAGGGTGGTAGACTTTCCTCACCTACTTATCAGGAGGACAGCTTATCAGTAGGACAGCTTACCAGGAGGGACCAGTTCATGGAGAGGTACTTCTTGGTAGCATGAAAGGCAACAGAACAGAGAGAAATCTGCAGTGAGCTGATTGACAGCGGGGCTGCCCCAGTGGGTTCGCACATGACAAGTTTGAGCATGGTGGAAGACTCAGCAGTGGTGAGTGCTGTTGTACATATAGGGTGTCCTAAGTTGGAAAGGATTTGATATCACCCAGCAACAACATAGTTTGTGCTGTGGTAGCTTGTTTGTTGCTGTGATGCAGGGAACTCTGCCATCGGTATTTTGAATGCCAGCAAGGCCATGCCAAGTGGACAGGCTTTAGCAGAGCATCGAGACTAAGTCAGAAGAGAAGAGATGGAGGAGGAGGAGAAGGGTGGGGTGCGGGTGGATTTATTGATCTATGTCTAAAAACTACCCAGTGCAAGCCCTTTGGTTTACAACAGAGTATGACTAGATACTGGACCTGGAAAGCGGGATTTTCAACTGTCTTACGGACTACTGTGCTCTCAGTTCATTAGTGTGGTAGGTTGCATACAGTGACTTGGTAACTGTAGCATCAACAGTTCAAAGCCATAAGTCACTCTGGGAGAAAGATGCAGCTCTCAACTCCCCTAAAGAAGTACAGTCTTGGAAATCCATGCAAGCATTTCTATTCTGTCTGGTGGGTCACTAGGAGTTAGAGTTGACTCTATGTGAGTATTCTCAGATGATAGCATGGAGAGGGGTACACACATAGAAAAATATATATATTGAGGAAATAAATGAATCCAACTTAAAATGTTCTTTAGATTTCAATAGCTAATTAACACAAATATTTTGTGTATATACTTTACGTTTACTTTGTGTACAATGTTTTAACACAATAGCTATTCAATCATGTATTCATTAAAAGATAAATAATGTTAGGGCCTCAAGGAAGCAAAGATACAGAAAATATATCTAATGATTCAGATAGACTAAAAATTATTTAAAATATTGCCAATTTTCAATAGAAAATATTTAAGGTATCAGAGGAATTTTTCTTTATTAAATCTGAAATCAACCTTATGCATTGGGCAGGACTATTGTTTCATTTCCCAGGTAAGCTAAATGATACCCAAGTTCCATGCTAAAACATCATCCAGTCCCTAATGAGTATCCAGGGCTGATTTGTGGCACCTTGACTACAATGGGAGCGCACTGTCATATGTGTGAGAATGAAGTTTCGGTTGGTTAAAAAAAATAAAGGCTGGATATGATTCTCATTAGTTTCAAGTTCATTGAGGGAGATCTCGTTGTATAAATATATATGATAAGCATGAAATTGTTTGTAGTGTTTAAGGAATATTAAGTCCAAAAACCAAAACTCACGGCCACGGAATCAGTTCTGACCCACAGTGAACTCATGGAACAGGGTAGAACTTGAGACAGCCTTTTCCGTCTCCTGAGAACTGCTGCTGGTTTCAAACTTCTGACCTTGTGGATCACACCTCAACACATAAACATTATGCCACAATTAAGTAGAAAAATGTAGTTTAAGTAACATATAAAATATATAAATAATTGATTTGATGATAGGTTTTAGATATAAAAATATCCTCCTCTAACATACATTAATTTAGAAATATATATTTAGAAATATTTAAATATGAAAATGAAATGCGTGGTGATGGAGTCATTTAAAATATGTGCCCTTTACTACTTTGGCTGAACAATATCATTCAGGCCTTTTGAGACCCAAAATAAATCACAATGCTCTTTGGAGATGGCACAGGACAAAGGCCAGTTGCTGGTCATCTGTGGCATATCATCTCTTTGGCCCTTTTATATTTACTGTTACTTAATCTTGTTATATATTTCATATCCAGTCTCAGATTCTGTTAAATCACTAAATATCAAGTTACCTCTTCTGTGTCACCTTAGAAAGGTTACAAAATTGGCTGCTCCCCAGGAAGTCAGCAGGTAGAAACCCGCAGCCACACCAGGCAGAATCAAGGCTTTCTGCCCTCATCCAGGGGGACAGGCTCTGAAACCCACTGGGGAAGGGCTGCTCTCTCCTATCGATTGACAGGAGTTGGAGGTGGCCGATGACACACACACACACCACTCACTCAGTAGGTTTATTGTGAATAATAATGAGCAAACTTTTTTTTTCTATTTTTACATTTTATTAGGGACTCATACAACTCTTTTCACAATCCATACATATACATACATCAATTGTATAAAGCACATCCATACATTCCCTGCCCCAATCATTCTCAAAGCATTTGCTCTCCACTTAAGCCCTTTGCATCAGGTCCTCTTATTTTTCCCCCTCCCTCCCCTTCTCCCCTCCCTCATGTGCCCTTGGTAATTTATACATCGTTATTTTGTCATATCTTGCCCTATCCGGAGTCTCCCTTCCCCCCTTCTCTGCTGTCCCTCTCCCAGGGAAGAGGTCACATGTGGACCCATCTTTTAAAGCATGTTTTCTCAGAGCTTGATATAAATAAGTTACCAAGTAATGTTAGCATTGCTAGCATGTTGAGTAATGTGAGCAAGGAAACCGACTCCACAAAGTTGCTCTGATGGAATCATTCTCCTGATTTTGAAAACAAGAACATGGAGGCTAACTTGGTCAGCAAGCTTAAGTGAGGCCACACAAGTACTTAGCTAAAAAGCCAAGATTCAAGTTTCCCAAGTTCAGGATGAATAGTCCAGGTTCAACGGGGCAAACTAAGGCACCAGGGTGGTAAGAGGGAGAGGTCCTCACAGGACTAGATAGGGAGTAGAGTTATTTTCCTGAATGCCTTCCTAACCTCCTCCTTGCTTCCTTCACCATAAGTAGAAATAATGATGACAAAATGTGTTAATAGCTAGCCTTGTTTGAACGTTCACTATGCCCAGGTGGTGAGCTAGATATTTTCCCATATAAGGGAGTGGAGACACAAACGGGTTAAAAACTGAGAATTCAACTGAAAAAACAAAACAAAACAAAAAGAAAGCTAAACAAAATGTACCATATAAACTGTAGGTTTGCAACTTTTAGAAACACAAACGTGACATTTCCCCCCACCCCCCCACACACACACTCGGCAATTAAAACCTTTTGTACTACATCCCAGCTTTTGAAGCACCCCCTGGATAATTTCAGCGACCCCAGTGGGCATAATCAACCATTTAGGGACACACTGATATAAAATTACATCCTGGTAAGATATGTCCACATATTCCACAATTCCAATGATTAGTCAGTATTTGGGTCATAAATGCAACAAGATGTGGTGATGTGAGAAGTCAGGTACCAGTGAATTATTGAAATTCCAATGTATAAATTTTCCTTTCAGAACTCTTGCATAGAAACAAGCTGATCTTCACGATCTCCTTGTTTATTTATAGGATGCCTTTTTGAAAATTTATCTTTAGGTTCTCTTTGTTTTAAATCATTTTATTGGGGCTCATACAACTCTTATCACAATCCATACATCCATCCATTGTGTCAAGCACTTTGTACATTAGTTGCCATCATCATTCTCAAAACAGTTTCATTTTATTTGAGCCCTTGGTATCAGCTCCCCATTTTTCCCCTCCCTCCCTGACATTCTCGCCTTCCCAAACTCTTGATAATTTATAAATTATTATTTTTTCATGTCTTACACTATCTAATATCTCCCTTCACTCATTTTTCTGTTGTCAATCCCCCAGGGAGGGGGCTATCACTGTGATTGGTTCTTCCTTCTTCCCCCACCTTCCCTTTATTCTCGCTACTCTCTCTATTGGTCCTGAGGGGTTTATCTGTCCTGGATTCCGTATGCTTCAAGCTCTTATCTGTACCAGTGTACATGCTCTTGTCTAGCCAGATTGGTAAGGTAAAATTGGGATCATGAAAATGAGGGAGGTGGGAGCATTAAAGAACTAGATGAATATTGTATGTTTCATCATTGCTATACTGCACCCTGACTGGCTCTCCTCCTGCCTGCAACCCCTCTGTAAGGGGATGTCCAGTTGCCTACAGATGGGCTTTGGGTCTCCACTCTGTACTCCCCCTCATTCACAATGATATGGTTTTTTGTTCTCTGATGCCTGATACCTGATCCCATTGACACCTTGTGGTCACACAGGCTGGTGTGCTTCTTCCATGGGGCTGTGTTGCTTCTCAGCTAGATGGCTATCTTTAGGTTCTTAGTTTAATTTTTCTCCCCGTGTCCTCACTGATCATGCTGCATAGTCTTCCAAAAGGCAAGAAACATGTGCATAAAAGAACAGTGTATGTCATTCTATTTGTTGTTTTTGTTTGTTTTAGAACTTAATTGCTTCCACCCTCTGACTTATCAATTATTTTTGGTTTTCATTCGTGATTCCTTGACCTTTTCATGCTCAGTTAAATGTATGCTCCCGGATGACAGGGCTTGTTTTGTTCTACTTTATCCCAAGTGCCCAGGAAGTACTTAGTTCATAGTAGGTATTTATCAAATAGTTGCTGGATGCATATCTAAGAGCTCAGATGGGTAGGGATTTCTGCTTTGAGTTGCTAATTCCAGGTTAACCCCTTATGCTTGGGCTACTAACTTAACAGCCAACCCAAGAGAGGAAGAGGAAACTTTTGTTCCTGCAAAGAAAACAGCCTCAGAAACTAGAAGGTGTAGTTCTATTCTCTTTTATTAGATCCTTGTGAGTCAGAGTTCATATGATGGCAGTGGGTTTGGGTGTAGGGTTTAGAATACTGTCTACACTCAAATGTAAGCCGACCCAAGTATAAGTCGAGGTACCTAATTACTACCAGGGAAATCAGAAAAACTGATTGACTCGAGTATAAGCCTAGGGTGGAAAATGAAAGATGTGAATTAACACAGAGACCAGAGGGGAGAGATGGAGCACTGCCACAGACACATCCTTACCAGTTCAGCTGCTGGCGTAAGTGAATCACTACGGGTGCTTCTGCAAATTGGAGCCATCCACATCATAGGACAGCTCTGATTGGTTACACATGAGTAAAAAAAACATTCAATGCCCTGTAGTCAGCAGGGCTTTGAATGAACAGCTGAGGAACAGCAATCACCCGTGAGATGTTACAACTTGCTGGGGTACCCCTGACTCGTGTATAAGTCAAACTCGGCTTATACACGAGCATATACGGTCGGTGAATTAGTCTTACATTTCCTGGAATCTGGGGTTTGACGTCACCTTCATCACTCACTTGTGTATCCATGAGCTGATAATTTGACACTGCAGAGCTTTGTTAAGTGTGGATGATGAGAGTTTCTGCCCGAGTTGTGATGTTAAAAGAGATGGAATGTTAAGTGCCCAGTCCCGACAGTCAGGACTCTTGACATTTTAGCTCCTGTTCACCCTGTTCATAGTGGCTTCTTATGCTTAGTGTACATTATGGGGACATAAAATTAGCATGAAACTCACAGCCAACTCCTTGGAAATGGATTAACTTGTCACTCAGAGTATGTGCCCTCTAGAGAGTTTACACTCCCACTGATTTGACTCAATTATCTTCTCGCCTTAGTCAAGCATGATCACAGTTTCTAATTTTCATTTATATATATATATATATATATATTATACACACACACACACACACACACACACACATTTCCCTCATGTCATCTAAGGAACTAAACACTAGCCTTGAAAAGCCTGTTCTCATCTAGAAGGAATTAAGCAAGCCACAATCAAATCTTCCCCCATCAATAACCAATTTGAAACATTATCCCAATTAAGTATCATTCTGAAAGAAATCTTAATTAATCTCGACTTGATAGGCTCCCTGAAAGAATTGCCTAATTACACTTTCTGCAGATGGAGATGATTCTCGCTAGTCAATCGGCAGTGACAAGAAGAGAGAAGGCATGGATGTTTACCTTCTGAGAGCACCAATCTGAGCTCAGAGGCCATGTTGGCTAACATGCCTCAAAAGACATACTATTTATATTATAGCACACCTGAAAATGCACTACCAATGTGGTCATCTTTTATGAGGAATGGTAGGTGGGAAATGGGAGTGTATATTCGTGGCACCCAGTTCCTGGATGTGCACATTTTTCCCACTTTATTTTTGTGTCTGACCACTGTATAAAACTCAGTCTTATTTTCCCCACTGTTCACAAAGCTTTCTTATAGAGTTGTGAAGATTATTCACTCCACAAAGCTACCTTTTGTGTGCTGAGGCTAAAATTCAGTTCAAATGCTACCTCTTCATACTTCTTGTTCTCTCAAACCAGAAGTAATTTGCTCCTTTGTATAGAACATGTTCTAGCTGTATCCCTACTGTACTGTTTTCCAAAGAAGGGGCGGAACAAATTACCATGAACTGGATGACTTACAACAACAGACATATATTCTCTTGCAGTTGTAGTAGGCAGAAGTCTGAATTAAAGGTGTCAACAGGATCGTACCCTGTATGCTTGAGGGGGGCATGTGTTTCTCACTCCTTTCAATTTCAAACAGGGTTTGGTTTCCTTAGCTTGTAACCTCATATGTCTTTGCTGTCATCACATCAACTTCTCCTCTATTGGAGCTGCCTATTCTGTCTTTCTCTTGTGAGGACACATCCTTGGATTTGGGACCCACACAAGTACTACTTAGTGAGATCAACTCAAGGTCCTTAACTTAATCACATAAAGATCGACTGTATTAAGCTAGGTTATCTAGAGAAACAATGACATTCATCTATGTACAGTAAATAACTTTATATCAAGAAGAATCTTTACATCTAGAAAGCACCCCTCCCAATCCAACTCAAGTCCATGGGTCTAGCAATATCCTGGTCCTCTTCAAACTCATGTAGTTATAAACTGATGACACAGAAGGGTCAAGTGAGAAGGAGATTGATCACAGGTTAATGAGTACAGAGCTGGTGGATCCTAGTTCAGCAGAAACATGCAAGTTGTTGAGAGCTTTCCGGGTCAGGAAGCCCACACGGAACAGCCTCAGGAGGCAGGCACAGAACCCGAGCAAACAGGAAGATATAGGGGCAAACAAAAAACAAGTCCAAGTGTCTCTGATTCTTATAAAAAAGAACAAATGCCCAAGGAGGGGTCATCAGCTAATACTTGAAATGCAATTTGAGCTCCACCCTTTCTCATTCTCATAAATACAAACTGACATAAAATCTAACAGACACACCTTTGTTTTCCAGGCATTCGGACTCCATATCTCTGGTGGCCATTATTAGTCAGCCTGCAGTACTTTTAAAACTACTTCCAAGTAATGATCTAATTGGGAGGGTACTATGTGGATTAGTGGGTTACTTGGTAAGTTGCTAACTACATGGTCAGCAACTCAAAACCACCAGGTGCTCCTTGGGAGAACAAAGAGATTTTCTCTTCCCATAGTTAGTCTCAGAAACCCAAAGGAGAAGTTCTACCCTCTTACAGGGTCCCTTTGAATCAGAATTGACCATGGCAGTGAGTTTCAATTCACAGATTGAGCAGAGTTTATTACAGTGAAATAAAGAATCCAAGGACATTTTAGTCTTATTATTAACTAGGACAAGGAATTTGAACTTTCTATGGGATTTTAAAAAAAGTTAGTGGAATGTATATTACAGGATGATCTGGTAGAACTTTCTGAGATGATGCCAATATAGCAGATGTTCTCAAACTTGCTCATTTTACCGCATATGTATTTGACCACATTGGGAGGGGACAATCATTAGATGTGCAGACAGTTTCTCACCTGACAGAGTGTGTCAAACTACAAGCGCTGCAGATGTTTCTGGTAGTTTCACCATTCACACATCACCTGACTACAGAAGCAAGTTTGTTCCTGGGTCTTTCAATTTCCTACTGATATGCCTGGAACATGAGTTCTGGATCTATCCACCTGGTAGGATGATTGTTAGAATTAATGAAACAGTGCTTCATTATAAAACTCTTCACACTTAGGAGGGGGAAACAGGAAAGAATGAAAAACTGTGCAGGGTATCTGTGAACCCCTAGCAATGTTTGTTCCTTGAGTTTTAATAAAAATATCAATTGAGTATTGTGTTGTGGGACAATGTGTTTTGTTTTTCTGATATTATTTCTGATAAAATGCATTTTTCTTTTATTAAAATTAAATGTTCATTATACAAAATTTATTTTATAAAAAGTAAAAACAAAAAAAAGAATTAGCATTTGGGAAGAATTATATATATAAAATTTAGATTTAGATCTAGAATCAGATTTATTCATTTTTATTTATATTATTATTTGTATTTATACTAGTATTTATATCTCTCTATATAAGGAGGTATACATGAACAAAAAAAACAGAATTGCATTGGGCAGAGCAGAGCTTTCCTAGTATGCATTTTTCCTCCTAAGTCGGCATGAACAACTTGCTCTGAGCTAGTGCACCCAGTGGTGTCACCATGGAAGATTTTCTCTGGTCACAGTGATTATTTCTTGTAAAATCAGTTTGGTCCAAACCTTGTTTTTCTCAATGGCCAATTTAAGACAATAGGATGCGACTATGCAATTTTGTTTCCTGTTCAGGAAAAATGTCACAGAAATTGTTGTAATATTGAACTCCGTTTATGGCACCGTGGGAAATTTCAAGTGTACAAGTGGTTTCCTCATTTCAAAAAAGGCAGAATGTCAATTGATGGCAAACCTCATTTTGGACATGTCAACTGCCTGAATGGATGAAAATGTTGACTCCTACTGCATTTGAAGTGTGTTCCACCAGGTCAGACTGTTCATCTAGAGGTTCTGAAAAAAAAAATTGCGCAACAGTATATGATAAAAAAAAGACCTGATTTGTGGCAGACAGGAGACTGATTTTGCCAACACGACAATGCACCTGCTCACGCAGCCATCGGTGTGCCGATTTTGGAAAAAAAAAACAAAACAAAACAGCATGCCTCTCCTGTCCCACTCACCTGACTCACCTGTTCTCACTCCATGTAACTTCTTTTTGTCTCTGAGAATGGGAAAAAAGCCATCAAAACGGAAGGGGGCACGGAAGAGGAAAATAAAAAGATCGGTACTGAGGTCTCCATAGAAAGTGAATGTCTGGAAGAGAACGAGGGCGACATCTGTGCAAACATGCCTGATCCAATTGCTGTATGCATTGTGATAAGAGTTGTGTTAGCCGCCAATAAAATGATTTAAAAAAAGATGAGTTTTAAAAATATGTTCAAGAATGGAATCTGAGATTTGACAAATATATTAAGTGTAATGGAGAGTACTTTGAGGGTGATAAGGTTGTTTTGTAACAAATTTTAAATACATAGCTTTGAAAAAATATCCTTTTGGGGGGTTATCTCCTAGTGTGTGTGTATATTTTTTCATCCCCATTTTATATCATATGAACCACATCATTTGAGCTCCATTACTTGGAGTTTTGCAAACTTAATTGTGGAAATGACTTCCTGCCTGCAGCTTATCCTCCTATTTATGAATAAGGAGCTCTGATCGTGTTCCCAGGTAAGCTCTGCACTTGTAAGCTTATGTTGTCAGTTCAAACCTACCAGCTGCTTCTCAGGAGAGGGTTCAGGCTATCTGCTTCCATGAATAGTTGCAGTCCCAGAAACTTGATAGAGGTTAATACGAATCAGACTTTTCTCAATGGCAACTGGTATGTATGGTTTGGGGTTTGGCATGGTGGAGCAGTGAGTTAAGTGTCTGCTCCCGAAATTTTACATTTCTGAACACCAAAAGGAACGGTTTTACTCTGCCCTGCCTTAAAATAGACTTAATAACAGTGGGTTGTAGCCACTGTAATATTTTTACAGTGTAGAATACATTTTGAGTCCTTCAATCTATAATTAGACTCTGGGTTTTTATTGCCTAAATATAAAGTCAAAAAATATAATGATTTCTTATCCTGAAATTTTTGATTTTCTGAACCCTTACTCTTTCATAAACTTTAGCTGGAGGTGTAGAAATGCTTTCATTTCATGTAAGAAGGTCATTTTCCCTCTCCATAGGACCACTGAGGACTGTTATTCCCATCTCCTGACATTTCCACCCACCTACTACATCAGTTCCTTTCCCTACTCTGCCTTACTTTCGCCTACTTCTTCAAGAAAAAACATTGTAGTCACTGTTTTTCCCCACTGGAAGTTTCCTCTAACTTTCCAAGCCAAGATCAACTTCTCTCTCTGAACTTCCACACAGTCTGCATTTCCCCATTCATCGATTTTGTACTCTAGTCAATTCCCTAGTCTTTTTTCTGTCCACCAGACTGTAAATCATTCTCACCAGATGATAAACTCTATGATGCCAAAGATCGTATTTGTTTTTCAGCAACTTTTTCTATGTTTACCATAATATCTAATACATAGAAGGAACTTAATAAATATATGTTGAATAAATATTGACTGTTATAAGATATTTATGAG
Organism: Tenrec ecaudatus; assembly: GCF_050624435.1. NCBI lineage: Eukaryota > Metazoa > Chordata > Mammalia > Afrosoricida > Tenrecidae > Tenrec > Tenrec ecaudatus. Next base: position 204,779,049 of record NC_134532.1, read on the forward strand.
AGGTATAAATGGCGGTTAAGAGTATGAATTCTAAATGCTCAAATTCAAATGTCAACTTAGTCACTTAATAGGTTTTAAGTCAATGCCAGGCTCTTTCAGCTCACTCAACGAAACCAACTCATTGGCATTGATTTGATTCCGACTCACAACAACCCTACAGGACAGAATCACACTGCAATTGTAAGTTTCTGAGACTGTACCTTTTTATGTGCATAGAAAACCCGCTCTTTCCCTGTGGAGTGGCCGTTAGATTTGAACTGGTGACCATCTGGTTAGCAGCCCAACACACAATCCACCATACCCGAGGGGCTCCTGCTAGCTCCCTAATATCTAGGAGGCCTGGTGGTATAATGAATATGCATTGGGCTGCTATACTCCAGGTAAATAGTTCAAAATCACCAGCCAGATCTATGATAGAAAGACAGGGCTTCCTACTTCCATCAACACTTACCGTTAAGAAACTCACAAGGGCAGTTCTATCCTGTCTTATAGAGTTGGCATTGACTCAACAGCAGTGAGAATTCTTAAGTTATCACATTTGATGACTTCCAAATTTCCTAAACTCACACTTCATACATTTCAAGTTCCAATTACTAATGACTGTTTGCAATTGTTGATCATTTTTTATCATGCCCTACTAGCAAATGAAAGTCCCCAAAGCTTACTCCACCCATACCATTATGTCCAGCTTTGCTTTGAAAGGACAGATCTTCTTTAATTATGTTTTGATGTACTAATTGTTCAGAAGTGGACAGCTTATTAATGTTCCATAGAGTCAGTGTTCTGCTGAAACCTGTCAATGTGCTCCCCTTGAGGGACTCGGCTCGTATTGGAAATACCAGCGGCACAGCTTCCAGCACCAGAGTAACGTGCAAGCCATCACGACGGAGCACGGTGACTGATGCGTGGAGGAAGGTTAAGGACAACCTGTGATAGATAGGTGACACAACCATCTTGCTTGCAGCAAGTGAGAAGGAGTTGAAGCAATTGCTGATTAAGATCAAGGATTGTGGGCTTCAATATGGGCTATATAACTCAATGGAGAATAAACAAACAATTTACTATTGCACGAATATGTAACATGATAATAAGAGAAAAGAATGAAGTCAAGGATTTCATTTTCCTTGGAGCCACAGGCAGTGTTCATTGAAGCAGCAGCCAAGAAATCAAAGGACATATTGCACTGGATAAACCTGCTGCACAAAACCCCTTTAACATGTTGAAAAGTGAGACCACTATTAGGAGGACGTGGGTGTGCCTGGGTTCTCAGACCAGGGTACTTTCAATGGCCTCATAGGCATGTGAACGTTGGACAATGGATAAGGAAGATCAGCGGGGAACTGGTGCATTTGACTTGAGTGCTATACTATAACATGGACAGCCTAAACTGCCTTGGAAAACGGACACCCCAAGTGCCCATTCGATGCAAAGATGGCCAACTTTGCCTCGCGTACTTTGGGTTTGTTGTCAGGAAAGACCAGCCCCCAGAAAAGAAAACCATGCTTGGTAAAGAAGAAGCCAAAGAAAAGAGGAAGATCCTCGATGCGATGGATTGACACAGTGGTTGCAACAACGGCCTCAAATATAACAATTGTACGGATGACACACAGCCTCGTAATGTTTCATTCTGTTGTATGAGCCAGAACATACTTAATGACACCTGACAATAACTTTGAGACAAGCAACTTAATCTTTTAATTTTCACATGTAAAATTATAAAATAGTGTATAGCAAGCACTTATTTATTTTTTACATCTATAACGTTTTTCTTTCCAAAACTGCCATCTACATAGGTTTTGGTACTATGTGCTATTTAGTGATTAGTATATTTAGCATCATGTGGTACCATAGCCCATCCAGGTGGTAGCGTGTTTCAGAACTTCATTCCTTTTATGGCTTCATAGTAGTACATTTGTGGATACACCATTTGTTTATCTATTCATTAGCTAATGGAAATTTAGACTGTCTATCTTTTTGTTATTTTGAATAATTCTGCTAAACACAGTCTTGTACTTGGCATTTGTATGGACATAGATATAGGAGCTTCAAGAAAGCTTCAAAAGCTTTCAAAATCCAGTAGAATGAAAGGAAAGGGAAATAGAACTGTCCCATGAATTCTTCAAAATCATGCCTGTTTCCTTTGCTTTTTAGTAAATATGATGCTGCCACATAAACATAATTGAAGACTATTTTGAAGCTTTCTCATACTTAAAAATGTTGGTCTAACAGTCATTCAATTTAAAGGTTTGATTGACTTCAAGAGTATTTTCACATCAGACGAGCTATTTTACAAACTTGCCAGCAATGTACTGGGGTCACAATTATGTTCAGATGGTTGAGGAGTAATAGGGAGCTACTGACAATGGGTATAGGTTTCTACTAGGACTTATGAAAAAAATTAAAAATGAACTGTGGATGGCTGATATATTAAAATCATTTAATCATATGTTTAAAATGGTAGATTTATGGCATATGAGTTATATCTCAAAAAGGTGTTATGAAGGATCCCTTGATGGTTCGATAGGTGAGGGACTAGGCTACTAACTTGAAGACACTGCTTCAAAACCACCAGCAGGAGAAATCAGAGGTTGTCTAGTCCTGCAAAGATTCAATGTCCCAGAAGCCATCTAAGAGTTGGCATGGCGTAGAATGAATTTGTTAACAGTGGGGTTTGTATATAGCAGATGCAACCGAAAGTGCCCCTGGATGAGCCAGACATAGCCTTATATGATTCTCTCCCCCTATGAGCAGAAAGAGCCTTTGCCTAATCAATGCTGCTGTTGTTAGATGTGATGTCATCAAATCAGTCCTGACGCATAGCGACCTTGTGCACAACAGAATGAAACTCTGCCTGGTCTTATGCCACCTTTACAATTGTCCCTGTGCTCGATCCCATTATTGCTGCCATTGTGTCCATAGATATGGCAAAGTGACAGGTTTTCACTCTCCTGTTAGGATGTAGCATATGACATAGACAATAGAATGTTACTCCTATGGTACTATTTAATTCTATAAAATTAATGTTAGCCCACTGCCGTGCAAAACAGCCCAGGAAGTGGCAAAGAGTCAGGTTGTGACCTGCCTGCTGAGAGGGCCACGTGGCAGAAAACGGCACAATTCCTGGAGGTTCAGAATGTGGCTTCCCAGTGGTATTTGGAAGACATGGTCTTTAGTCCTATAGTCCTAAGAGATGGCATTCGGCCATTAATACAAACACAACATGTGGGTGACTTTCTCTAGAGCTTTCAGATGATAACGCCGCTCTGCTACACTGCATTTTCAGTCTTTTGAAACTCAGCTTATCAGTCCACCACTCACCAAAAGAAACTGTACCACAAAAAGTGAGTGTCCTTTCAAGCACCCACATTTGTGTTTGTTTGATTATTTTTTAACTCAGGAATAGAAAACTGGCATACAGTCTCTCCTCCATATTGTTATGTGGTTAGTAAAGTAAATCAATTTTAATGACATACAGAGAAGGATGCCTGTCAACAAGTAAGTAGGATATTAGTACTTGTTAAATTAAAGTATATGTGATTGCTCCTCTTACTCAGAATGGAGCCCTGGTGGCATAGTAAATTACAAGTTGTGCTCCTAATTGCAAGGTCAGCAGTTCTAATTCACCAGCTTCTAGCAGAAAAAAAAAAAAAACCATGATGGTTACCGTTCCCATAAATCAGAGTCTCAAAATCATATAGGGGAAATTTTATTATGAGTCAGAATCAATTTAATGACAATGAGCTCTCAATTTTATTTTAAATACATGAAATGGTGGTGCTTCATAATTCTCTTCTCATTTGACATGATTGCCAGTAGATTTTAATGGTTGGAATCACACTGTTCACACTGCTTGTCATCTAAAAAGAGGATGTTGTATTCCAAACTCCTTAATGTTCACTTTCATAGATGCATGAATATATAATACCTTTTTAAACATTTAGGATCCTTGTAATTATTCATGGACACAAAGAAGGCTGATTTTATCTGAAATCAAAGCATCAGTTATTTTATAAATTTTTGAGCAAATAATTTATTTTAATATTTTATTATTTAATATTTCCTATATCTTCTTCCTTGCATGCAGTTGCTTGGAATGATTTTCTTCCATCTCTTCTCATAATGCTATTAATTCAGTTTGATAATTTACAGTCTTGAAAATCTCTAGATTTAAACCTTCTCATTATATCCCAGTTCACAAGGGCAAGAAGGCGTCTCACCTAGTCTTTCCTGAGTCATTCTAAAAGTGGAATTCCAGAATGAGGTCAACTGATAATTGCCCTTAGAAACAGAGCTTATTGCCTGATCCTTCTTTCGGCCATTGGTCCGGAGATTCATGCTGCATTGCAAATGTTTTGCAGCTCAATGAAAATTTCTTGTTTATGTTTATTCACAGTATGTAACTTGCCAGAGCTTCAAGCTGCCTGGGGTACTCAACATTGCAGAACTCCTCCGTCATCACTAGATGGAACTTCCATTTAACTGATATGGCTAAGTCTAATGTAGTGCTGTCATTGTGTGCCATTGAATAGAGCTGCCCACAAAAAGATCCACAAGTTGTCATCTTCATGGGAGTGGATGACCAGGCCTATCTCATACACTAGCTGGTGAGTTCAAACCATCAACTTTTGGTTATCAGTTAAGACTTTAATGCTTCTGCTCTGTGATCCTTTATGTTGAGTCTCTCTCTCTCTCTCTCTCTCTCTCTCTCTCTCTCTCTCTCTCACACACACACACACACACACACACACACACACACACAACTTTGACTTGAAGCAAAGCAGATCCCAGACCTCAGATTTTATTCCAACGAACAAGTGATGTTTGTAAACACAGATAGATTAAGCTGCATGAAAGACTTCAGTGATAAGAGACCACACTCGCCAACGGGATTTAAGGAAAGAAGAAAAGACATGTGGCCTATGTTAACTGTATGTTAAAAACAAAGTACCATATAGTCTTGTAGACAGGCTGAGTTTTTCAGCACATTTTTTAATGCAGATGTAGTAAAATTAAGTACTTTGGCTGATATTCTGGTGGGCTTATACTTGAGTATATATGGTAAAAGAAGAGTGTAATCTTGCTTAGTGGGTAGTTGGGGCTAGTTAGCAACCATATCTTCAGTATAAATCAGTATTTTTCAGGCTCAGTTCGGGTCAGTGAAGCTTCCTGGGCAATGTGACCATATTGAAAAGCAGAGTTGGAGAGTTGCAGGATTACTTTAAATCTGGGTTATTTTTATCCTCCCACATCAAGTGCAAACATGGTTGGTTTTTTTTGTTTTGTCTTGTTTTTTATGGCAACCGATCAATAAATGTTCCTTACTCTTTATAAATCTGCTTTATGTCTAGTGATGTTTTTAATATGGCCCTTCCTATAGTTCAGGACCAGGATGCCTTTGCATGAGGTCAGTTAGGCTCTGAAGGTAGCGTTAGAAACTGTTCAACATTCTCTTTCCCATGTATTGATTAAAAGGGAAGGCTGTAAGTGAAGAATACAAACCTCAAAATGCAGTATAGTGTAGTTCAGCTTCCCGACTATCGATTTCTTCCTTGTCAACTGACCATGTTTTCCAGCTGATCGAGCATCTTTTTCTCACCAATTAGTTTGGAAATTAAACATGCACATTCCTTTGTGATTAAAGGGAAGGACATACTGACAGCATATGCCACGGGTAATCAAGCCGATGCCTTAAATTATCTTGTGTGTATGTGCCTGTGTGCTTGTGTTGGGGTGTGTGGTGTGTGGTGATTCCACAGCTCTTTCTTGTCTCCCACCATAAGAAAACAGATCTGGTTTTCAACATTTTCTGTATTTTTGTTTGTTCATGCTAGCATTAGGCTCACGGGTGTTATATCATTGGAGGTAACCCTCTTGAAGTTGTGCTATATGTGCTTCTGTGTCTGGGTATATGAAACCCAGGATTCATGAACCTAAGGGGACAGAAAGTAGAAGAGGGGTATTGGGGGAGTAGCGTACAGTCTAGTAAAAGGGAGAGAGTGTCGAGAAGTCCGGGAAGAAAAATAATGTTGGAAACTGTGGTAGCAACTGTACCAGACTGCTTGGTGTGATTGAGCTAGGGAGTGACGTGAAGCATTTATTAACTTCCAATGAATAGTTATTTAAAATTAAAAAAGAAAATCATGACTCAGTGCATGCTATAGTATTAACCTCGATTCTGATAAGTGAGCCAGTGGAGCCAAGTGCTGCCCAGTCCAGCTGTGCTGAATGAGCACAGGCTATTCCAACCTCCACACCTCCCCACGCCATGTGTCCATAAATAAGTACTGCCCAAGGGTACTTGAGAAAGTGTGTGGAAACACAGAACTGAAAGATAATGGAATATTTTTGTTCGGTTTCTGAAGTGGAGTCAACCACAGTTCTTGCTACTCAACGCTGAAAGAATTCATGTCTCAGTAGCTGTAGCCCAAGTGAGTTTTTACGAAGGAATGGAAAAATTTCAGGTTTACAATCTCAACAGGGTACATGCTATTTTTGGAAAGTGTGCCAAGCGGCACAGAAGCCACACTGGGGTTCACAGCTGGGTACAAAAAATCATGTGGAAAGAACACCCACACTCACAGAACTGGGGAATCCCCAGGCTTCAAGAGGCCAAGACAGCAAGAGAGCTTACCAGCAGCGCTCTCGGCCTTAATTCTATCCCATCTCCTGGCTGGGGGAGGCATGGTTGAAAGTATTAGATGATTCCACTGGCTGAGTTTAGGCCCACCTGTGTGATGGCCTTAGGTTTAAGATACATATATTTGTGCTTGGGGGCTTCGTCTGCACATGCCGAGTTATGGATCTTCCCATAGGTGTCTAATAGGGTGCCTGATTTCCCTCCAACCCCATTACATGGTCTTTTTTCAGGCATGGGAAGGACAACCCAGTCCTTTGTTCCTAAGCTAGCTGCCTAACATTTTTATTATCTTTTTGATGGCGTCTTCATATATTTGTAAGCAATGGAAATATTACCTATTGTTTGTTACTGATGAAAAGAAATGTACATAGGTTTATGTATGCATTACATACACATAGTATACAGACTCTAGACCGGATTCAAAAATATGTATGTGTACCTGAGGAAATATATTATTTGTTGAATAACAATCATCACCACAATCATTTTATCACCCTTTAATTTAAATGAGCACGTCAAAAAGTAAACACTACATTCTAGTTGTTTCACATAGTAAACCATTATTTTTATTCATGGAGTTATCCCGGACGGATATTCAGGAATTTAATATATTTTTATTTATTTATTTGTTTGTTTGTTTAAATCCGACAGGAGCAAACAGGATGTTGCGAGTCCTGCTCACAGGGAGACGCTAATCACGTATCATGAGAGCTCTGATCATCATTTTATCTCTGTTCTCCAAAAGGAGCAACAGGTAAGGATTAACCTGACTGACGATAATGTCTTGTTATTTTTTGTGAATCTATTATTCCTTCTGTAACTATCAAATAGAAGTAGGAGACAGAAATGATCAGGTCCACCGATTATCTGACTCTGCTGTGGGGTTACTTTTGTTCTCATTGCTTAGTCAGGAGCTTGCCTCACGTATGCAAACAAAAAATTGACAAAGGAAGACTGCCTGCGAAATCTCTTTCCAAGAACCATTTGTACTATGAAAGGAGAATCATGCATTTTTATTGGACTTCCACCCTCTCTAGATATAATCATTGTCAGTTACTGAAAAATTGCAGAGACTGTACTAAGTGTAAAGAGGCAGCAATCGCTAAGGGTGAGGCTCTGAAACTACAAAGCGAAGATCAAATGTTGTATTGTTTTTGATATTTATTATCAACCTGCTGTTGCATTCACTGTATCCCAGTATCCTAATGTGTTTAAATAGGAATAATAACTCACACAACAGCGGTGCCAAGAAAACTGTTGACATGTATAAACTATGTGGAGCACTCACAATACCCATCACCTGATCCCTAAATATTTAGTACTAGCTCATTCTCACCACACTCAGTAATTCGGGGAGATCATTTTAATGCATTCTCTCAAATGAGATTTTCAAGTAATTTTCTATCTGTAAGTCTCATTTTTCAACTAAAATGTATATAATAATGTTCACTTGAAGATATTTTGTAGTGACTACAAATAATTCATGCAAAACGTATGCTATAGTTTACATATAGTTACATATAGCTTTTTTGCTATAGTTTACAGCAAAAAATAATTTTTATTACTGACCTTTTAAAACAAGGACTCAGTGATTTGTCTCACTTTTCTCTCTAGATTTCTGTCTGTATCATACTAGGGGGAAAAATAGACTAAGGAAATCTTCCTGACAGGAAGTATTAAATGCAAAGCCCAGGAGAAAAATTCAGTAGGAAATATAAGAAACAATCTTGAAAAAATATAAAAGCTAAACCTAAAAACCTCAGGTGTTAGACATTTGTTCTTAATAAGACTGCAATACCTAAAGTAAAGTGCCTTTGTCTCATCAGTCATTCATCATATGGTGGAATGAGTTCAGACAGCAGGAGGCAGGAAGGAGGAGAGAGGCACTGATGTGTATTAGTTGCCAGTCACTCACCACTATCCCCAACTCTTTCGAGTCTTCCATGTGTCTCTACTCCCTCCTTCCTTTCCAAATCCTTTTCTTTGTATCCCAGTCCCCAGCCAGCTGATCCAGAGAGAGAACTGTTTTGGCTGGCTATTCGTGATCACAGGTGGGAAATTCACCTGCAAGCATGACAGCCCTCCCTTTCTTGCCCTGAATCAATGAGACTCGGGGTAGAATTTAAAAAATGAGAAAAAAAGATATTGGCACAAAGACAGCAAATGACTGTCTTGGCAATGCTATCATTTCAATGGCTTCCTCAAACTGGAGGCTTGTGGCTCTGTCAGCGCCTTCCTGAGCGCTTCCACAAACTAAGATGTTCTGCTGAGACAATGGTGAACTGAACAGTACACTAGGGACTACAGGGGGCGCAGGAGGGAGTAGTAGGGTCTTGTTTCCTCGGGCCATGATTCCCTATTGTGAATTTTCCATTTTCATTTTGCTAGGGCTTGACCTGTTGCTCGGTTCCATGTGCAATTTACAGTAAATTGTGTTTTCTTTGCTCATTCCTGGTACTATTTCCTCTTTATCTCTAAACGTCGTGTTAAAGGGTGGAGTGCATCTCCAAGGGGAGGCACAAGGGATAGTTTCATGTGGCCCCAGTTTCCACCTTTTCAAATGACCTCGTTCCCCTTATTCTTTACCAAGTTAGTAAAATCAATTTTTATACAGAGGATATAGATATATATTAAGACTCTATCAGCCTTGTTGATTACATTATACTATAGAGAGAGAAGTAAAATTTTAGATATCTGAGGTCATTTATACAAATTCAGAAGACAGTATTATTCTCCAAACCATAAATTGGTGATTTTTTGAGAGCTAATGAAATCTCTTCAGGAAAGGAGTAAACAGTATTATGGAACTCCGAAACAGTCTACGGTGGTGTATGCATGCATCAAGAACTGGCTTTACCTAAGAGTGCTAGTTGGAAAGCAGAGCATGCAGACGAAGTAGAAAACGGACCAGATCATTCTCAACTAAGTCAGATTACAAACTCCACGAGATTAGTTTCCATCCGTGACAAGTGCTACATTGCTTGTAAGTCATGCCAAGGCAAGAATGAGGTGATACACGTGGTCCCATTCTCTTTTACATTAGATGTGAACAGGAGCAAAGAGAGTGTTGAGGAAGAAGACTGATTCCCAGTCTAGGCTGCACAGATGGAATAACCTTGCTCGGTGAACGTGAAGAGGACTTTAAGCACTTGTGACTGTTAGGTGCCCTCCACTCAGTTCCCTCTCATGTGACCCTGGTTAAGACAGAAAAAAACACTGCCGGGTCATGCCCCATTCACACAATCATTCTTATATTCTATCCTACCAGTGAAGCCACTGGTCAACCCATCTTCTTGAAGGTATCCCTCTTTTTTTGATGCTATTTTAGCAAGCATAATGTCCTTCTCCAGAGACTGATCTCTCTTAGCAATCTGTCCAAAAGTATGTGAGACAAAGTCCCCTCATTCTTGCCTCTAAGGAGCCTTGCGGCTGTAGGTCGTCCAATACAGATCTGTTTGTTCTGTTGGCCATCTGTGGTAATTTCAGTACTCTTCCGCACTATAATCCAAATGAATCTATTCTTCCATCTTTCTTATCCAATGTTCAACTGTCACAAGCAAACGAGGCTACTGAAAATACTGTGGCTTAGGTCAAGCACAGCCTAGTTCACAATGTAACAATCTTGCTCTTCAATACTTTAGAGAGGTCTTAAGGGATTTACTCAATGCAATGTACCATTTGGTCTCTTAACTTCTCCTTCCATGAGCATTAGTTGAGGGCCCAAGCAAGATGAAATCCTTGACAACTTGAACTTTTACTCTATTTATTTTGATGTTACCTACTGAGATAGTTAATATTTTTTGTGTGTGCCAACCTGGCCAATAAAGAGTTAAAATGATTTTAACTAAAGAGTTAAAATGATTACTATCTCCAAGTTCTCTCCTTCAAAAAACCCCACTCCTATATCAAATCGTGTTCTTTCCCAGGAATTATTTCACAAATGTAACTGGTCTCTTCCAGCCCATTTTCATCTACAATGATGTCAAGGATTCCCTTTCCAATTGGGTGCAACAGCTTCCTCATTTTCTTGTGCCAACCTGGCCGATAAACACAGGCGGGGTTAATTGAAGGGTGGAGGGATAAATGGCTCAGTGAGCCTCACATTTCGAGTTCTCAGGTCTCTTGCTTTGTGAGTCGGACCAGGGTGCAGCTGCCTTAGCCAGTTCCCTGCTTCAGCTGGCAAGGCTCACTTCCTGCAAGACAACCCTGAGGAGAAGCCACATGGACCTACCCAAATGCAGCCCTGGGTGCTGGAGCATCTGTGTGGAGCCCCCTGCCAGCGCTGAGATGCATACACATTCACTGATTCAGCTTTCCCCCTACAGTCGATGTCATAGTGTGTGTTTTGTGAGATGGAGGACTTTGTGGATTGGTGTCAGACATATGGACTAATGGTAGACTTGTGGACTTGAGCAGCCCTGTGTTGGGATGTGTTCTTGATGTACACTTATCCTGTACATGGCATTGTAACACATACTGAAAGCTTCAGTCCTTGACCTTCATCAGCAAGTGCTGAAACTGCTCCTAAATTTCAGCAAACAAGGTTGTGACATCTGCATATCAAAGATTGTTAATAAACCATCTTGGAATCCTGATGCAGCATTCTTCTTTACATAATACAGCTATTCTTATTATTTGCTCGGCATACAGTTTGCATAAATATGGCAAGTGGATGCAACTCTGACCCGCACCTTTCTGATTTGAAAGCTTTACCACCTGTGACCATGAAGCCAGCCAATGTCGTTCAAGTTTCCCCACATAGCCATGGATACAACCTGATACACACCTTTCCTGTGTTAAGCCATGCTGTGTGCACTTGTTCTGCACTTCCTGATTATCCACACCGAACCCTTTGGTAGGGATTACATCTCAATATAAAGAAACAGCAATTCTCAGTAACTGGACCATCATGATCAATGGCAGAAATCTTGGAATTGTCAAGGTTTTCATTTCATGTGGATCCACAATGAATACCCATGGAAAAGAGTATCTAAGAAATCGTATGCTGCATTACACTGGGGCAGATTCATGGCAAAAAAAGAATACCCTTCCTGTATTAAAAAGCAAAGACATCACTTCAAAGATACGGTTTGTTTATTTAGTTATCACATATGCACACGAAAACTGCATAATTAATAAGGAATACCTGAGAAGAATGAACACACTTGAATTACAGTGTTGGCAAAGAACAGTAAATCTAGCACACACTGCCAGAAGAAGGCACAAAAGTGCGTTGGAAAATGTACAGCGCAGAATGTTGCTCCTGAGAACAAGGGATGGAAAGACTTCGTCTCATGTACTTTGTGAATGCTTTCAGAAAGGACCAGTCCCTGGGAAGGAATCATGAAGGATAATGTAAATCTTGACGACCTGCTAGATGGAGGAAGACTTTCACCAAGATGGAATGTCACAGTTGCTACAAAAATGAACTCAAAATTAGCAACAGCGGTCAGAAAGGCTGGGACGAGCCTTATTTCTGTGGTACATCGGGTCTCCTAAGTTGAAACTACTGGCACGGCACCTAGCAACCACGGTGAGAAAAGTGTGATTCGGGTCTCACCATGTGGTGGGATCTTGGCTAAGAAATCCTATACATCATGCCCGTCATCTCTAAAACTGCTTTAGAATATAGACAATACACTGTTATCCTCACTTGATAATAAAAATATTTCCGTAGAAGTTTAAAATTAGAAATTCAATTCCATTGAGGAATGTGTTACCCTAAAGCCTAAATTTTTTACTTAACTGCTTTCTCCACAGAAATTGTAACATACATATAAATTGTAACATGTACCATGAATGAGAGTGTTGAGAATTACAAGGCAGGTGCATGAAGAAAGGGGAACTCCATAGGTGTTGCATCATTGTGAGTTCTTAAAACCACCTAGATTACTATATATATATATATATATATATATATCTTTTATTTATTTGTTTGTTTGTTTATTAGCACTAGATCTCATATACTTATTTAGTCTGCTTTTTGTTTTGTTTTTATTTTTCCAAATATTATGCTACCTCCTCTTTTTTTAAGCTCATTCTAGTGCCTCTCAATAACTATTATATAAGTGTGTTTCAAACAATTCATGGAAAAATGAATGGAAAATAATGGATTTTTCCCACTCATTTGTGAAGTCCTTTGCAATCAATCCCTCCTGTCACTGTCCACAGATCCATCGTCTTGAGCCAAATAAGGAGAAGGCACCCCATAGACTCAGTGGTCTCCTCTGTGGCTCTATGTCAAAAGTCTTTGATGCATTTGGTGTCAGTGGCACCCGCCACTTCAGATAGTGGTTTTGAATGTGCTCTTCCCAGGTCCTCCAGATCCCACGCCCAGCTCTCTGCTTCAAAGATGTCTGAACCTGACAACCATGGCGGGTGGTAAAGAAAACCGCATGATCCCCTTTCTTAGTGCTACAAGTGCACTGTTTGTGTGGTTCCATTCAATTATTTAGTGGGAGCTACAGAGACAGGTAGAAATTCTAAGTAAAGAAATATGACTCCTCTATACCTGCCCTTAGTTATCTTAATAAAATTATTGCTGAAGACCCCTACATTTTTATTGTTATTGTTGTTCACTGTAATTTCAAATTCATGTTTGTGATACTTTCAATGTAAATTTACCTTGAAACACCCATGTCACTAACAAAAATTTTAATTTGCCATGACACTGCTTCTTTTGATTTGTTTCTCTCAATAGTTTTCTTTTAATTCTAAGTTACAACTCTGCCTATTGTTAGTCTAAATACGACACTGACCAGATTGGATGGAGATATATCATCCATGTTTAGGTCCACACTGTTTTCTGTTTCCATTGTAACATTTGGGGAGTTCTTTCATTCATTACAACTGTTATGCTTTTACCTCCCCTTTGGTAGGATTCTATGTATACACAGATGAAAGCAAACTAAATCTCAGTTCCCAATGGTCCCAAAGAACGAGTGGATAAAGCAAACCATGGAACTACAATTGTGATTCATGCCTACATATCCTCCAAGTTATCTGAATTTATTATTGTTGTGATTGCTCTTAGGCGCTGTCAGTTTGGTTCCAACTCATTCATAGCAGCCCTGTACTCAGCACTGCCTGGTCTTGTGTCAGTCTCGCTGTTATTTCTGTGCTTAACGTGTTGTTGAAGTGTATGTCAGTCCATATTGCCAAGGGCTTTCCTCTCCCTCTCTACTTCACTGAACAAATGTCCTTCTCAAGAGACTGGCCTCTCCTGACTTGCTCAGCATAGGTGAGAAGTTTCTGCACTTGTGTCTCTAAGATACTTTATTTTGGAGTGATTAGATGAATACATAAGATGTTGATGAGTTCATTCTTACTCACGATGATTGTGTTTCTAGAGCACATTTTTAGTTTGCTTTCATCTAGAGCAGAATGGTGCATTTTTGGAAGCATCTTACCAGGTATTTCTTTGAGATGCTTCTCAGTGAATTCAAACTACCAGTCTTTCAGTCATTTATACCATTAGGAACTTCCTAGGGAATAGTAAGCTTACCCTCTTGCAACATACTAGATATTTCTCTGGTTATCTTACTAAGCACGCTATTTCAGGATAGAGGCGCCATCTTCCCAGTAAGGCTTCCAAGCTCAAAGAATGTAGGAGATGCTTACTGAACTGGAGCAAAAATGAATGCATCATCTCTCTGTGACATATGCTCTGTGTCTGATAGGGCAGACCTGCCCCCCCACCCCCCGCCACACACACACGAAGTTGCGTGAACTGCACCATCTGGTCTAGTCTATTAAGACAGGTTTTTAACTGTATGTTTTATCTCTATTAGATCTTTCAATTTTCTCTTACTCAGTCTTCAAATGACCCACCCTGAACCCCTGCTTTGCTTATACCATTCATTGCTCTATCTTCACTTTCCTCTATATCCTCAGAAGACTGGTGAGTCTTAACCGCAATCCTCCCCACACCAAACTCCAACTATATTCACTTTCACAAAGGAATGGTTCTAACTGATCAGACGAAGTAGACCCAGCAGTATAGTTTCTTTATATCACCAGAGAATGTATCCCTTTCTTCTTCTTTATGACCTATTTTAGTCTTTGTTTAGCATTATTCTTCCATTAAAATCAATTCAAATTTTGCTTCTTATACAAAGATATTTTAGAATGCCTTTGGATCTCATATTTCAATAACATATAGAATTGAGCACCGTAATGTTATTGGGGTCCTAACTATAATGGTGGTAGACCTGACACTCAGGACTTTCTTGTATATTGTATACAGTTTAAAGGTTAGACTCTCTCTAAATACTAGAGCTCCCACATGCAAGCGGAGGAACGTGGACAAATATCAGTTCGCTTGTGTGAACTTTATTTATGTCTCACCTCTCACTTGAGTTTATTATCCTTCCCTTCCCTTACAAAAGAGCTGCGAGAATGAAATAAGAAAAATAGTTGAAATGCCTTATATGCCTGCTTCCTCTTCCTATATTACCGATGATTCATAAATATTATGAGTCCTCACATTTTCAGCCGTGTTTCATCCAGGAATTGGACACTGAAGTGTTGGCATCTGATTTAGGGAAGAAGGGAGATGCACTCCTTCTTGACTGCCAAAATAGCAACATTTCCGTGCAACAGATAGAATTTTTATGATTTAAAGTTATCTGAAACTAAATATCGAGATAACGTACAACTTCAAAATGTCCTATGTTCAGATTACACAAGGAGATGTCCAATGGCTTTCTCTCCAGGAATGTCAACTTAATGTGTTTAACCCACACTCCCCACTGCATGCTGTGGTCCCACAGATGTCGTCGTGTAACAGGCACATCTCTAAAGCGAGAAAGAGGAGGTAAAAAAGCAATTACAGAAAGAAAACTAGGATTGAATGTGATCACTTCAGAGATTATTTATGTAACCCTTCTTCAAATGATATATGTTTGAATAAGTCACCACCCACTTGCTTTCTTAAAAAGCTGCTTTCAATACCAAGTTCATTCACTGGAACCTGGAATGCAGAGCCTGGGTAAGCAGGTCAGAGGTCACAATTGAGATTGCTCTTATAAAGCATTCCAAAAATTACCAGCAAAAAATTAAAACTGATTTTCTTGAAGTGTGTGTCTGTGTGTATTCAAATATGAAAGGGAAATAAGTGAAATTACTTAAGAAGGAAGAGTCAGAAGAAGATGGGGATGATGGAATGGAATGTAAGTGTTTTCACATAGTTTTACCACATCTTGCAGTGATAAGATGGTGCAAGCTGAGGATGTTTATGGCAGCCTGGAAGGGGATAAGCTTTGTCAAGGGAGAGAAAAACAAGCCACGTTTATCTCTGATGATTTATCAGATTCATAAGCATCAATCTTTGATCAGAAGGCTCAGGGCATTCCTTTATCTTTTGAAGTAGGGAAGCCTCTCTTCTACCTTTCCTGTATGTCTTGGCTAGCACTGCGGCCCTCTCATTCTCAGGCTGTGAATCTCTGGGGTGAGATCTGGTGTCGTATTGGGTCAGTGAGGAAGGCTCTTTGTCAGTGTGGATGGCTGGCTTGTTCCTCTCACTGCGTGTGGAATGTTGACCATGACGAATGGCGCCCTACAGTAACGGTGTTGTTAGCATCGGGCATCTGAGAAAGCATTGTCAGAATGTCTTACACAAAGAAATCCAGGCCAGGAGATTCCACTCATATTTTCTTTCCAATTTGCCCCCACAAAATTTTCCCTCTGTAGGAATTGGGCTGATGTCCAAATATGAAGCAAGGTTCACTCATTTTAGACTCTTTACTCATTGAATAATCTCTTTGCCAAATTTTTAATTAACGACTCACGCCTATGGTGGAGATACTATGCAAATTAAACCCTCTCATGAAAATTATAATTTACCTGTGTTTGTGTGATACAGAGAAGAAAGTTCTATAGACATTGCTATGGACCACTCCATTGATTCTGGCCCATAATCCTATTATAGGGAAGAGTAGAGATGTCCCATAGAATTTCCAAGGCTGAGATCTTCTCAGGTGTCTTTTCAGGCTGAAAGCTTTTCATCAATTCCAGATCTTTTCTGTCACAGAACTGCCTTTGGGATAGTCTCCTGATTTTGTCCTTGTTGTTGTTACAGTTTTGAGGTGCCATGTGTTCCATTTTTAACTCAAAGCAACCCTGTCCATGACAGAACACAATGCTGTCTTTTCTTTTTTTTTTTTTACATTTTATTAGGGGCTCATACAACTCTTATCACAATCCATACATATACATACATCAATTGTATAAAGCACATCTGTCCATTCCCCGCCCTAATCATTCTCAAAGCATTTGCTCTCCACTTAAGCCCTTTGCATCAGGTCCTCTTTTTTTTTCCCCCTCCCTCCCCTCTCCCCCCTCCCTCATGTGCACTTGGTAATTTATACATCGTTATTTTTTCATATCTTGCCCTATCCGGAGTCTCCCTTCCCCCCTTCTCTGCTGTCCCTCTCCCAGGGAAGAGGTCACATGTGGATCCTTGTAATCAGTTCCCCCTTTCCAACCCACTCACCCTCTACTCTCCCAGCATCGCCCCTCACACCCTTGGTCCTGAAGGCTGTCTTTTCTTATACCAGTTCATAACCTTTACTATGTTGTAGTACATCGTTATAACCACGGTGGCAACCCATCTTGCTGAATATATCCCTTTTAATATTGACCTTCTACCGTCTTGTTAACATGTCCAAAGTATGTGAGACAAAGTGTCATCATTCTTGCTAATAAGAGCCATTCTATTCCTTCCAAAGCAGATTCTTCTGGCAGCCCACGATATGTTTATTCTTCACTAACATCATAATCCAAAACATCACTTATTCCTTTGATTTTTCTTATTTATTATCCAGCTTTCACATATATATGAGGTAATTAAAAACAAACAAACAAACACACAAGTCTTGTATGGGACACACCTCTATCGTCATTATATATGCTATTAAAACAAATTAGACTAGATAAGGGGGTAGGAGTGAGGGAGCACCAGGGAGGTTATATTGGGGTCACTATAACCTGCTGATATCAAATCATTTCCAAAGCACGAGGAACATGGCGTTATAGATGAGAATGGACCCACAAGACTTTCCAGAGTGTAATCTACATGGAAACAAGTCTCTTGCCCTTTTGCCCTGAACACTTGCCCCACACCATACAGGGATCATTGGATCCAGGCTCTGAGCAAACGAAGGGGGAGCGTCATGAAGCATTTGGAATAGGATAGTTTCATGCAGAGGGAACAGCAAGAGCAAAATTCCTGTCAACATGACTTGGGGTGACAGGAAAGGCAAGTGGTAATTCCCAAGTGCCATGACAACTGGGGAGATATGCTGCCAGATGGCCCCTCAGAACTGAAAAGGGTGTGACTTCTCACTGATTTTGGCCATGTGACCCGAAGAGTCCAGTATCTGGGGACAGGCAGTATGCGATTCAATGTGGCCTATCCACAGAAAGAGGAAGCTTTTCAACTAGATGGGTTGATACAATTTAGTCAAGAACAATTGAAACATGGAAGCAATGTTGAGAATGTACAAGGACTGACCAATCTTTAAGTCTAGCTTACACGGATTCCCTGTGAGACAGAACCTCCTTCAGATCACCTCAAACTATTTTTTTAAATGTAAAAACAAAGCCAATGTATCATGTTGTGAGGGAGATGAGAAATATACAGGAGGGAAATAATAATGGATCTCTTATACATGGGGTTTTCCAAGGTCCAGGGAAAGCAGGAATCAAAAGATAATGTAATCTCTCCATGAAATTTTAGACACCCCTCACATATGAAGTTTCTGGCCCTGGATTTTGAGACTTTCTAAAAATGAATTATCTGCCAACAGTCTGCCAAAGCATTGATCAGCTTGCAACCCGGGTAAGCAGTTTACAATGATGATTTGGTGTGCAGCAACACAAGAGGCGTTGCAAGTTTGGGTCAGTTGGTTATCCACATAAGGGATTTGCAACACATGCAATAGGATCCCTTAGTCTATCATTCACATTAAGGATTTGTCC
Source organism: Tenrec ecaudatus (assembly GCF_050624435.1). Classification (NCBI taxonomy): domain Eukaryota; kingdom Metazoa; phylum Chordata; class Mammalia; order Afrosoricida; family Tenrecidae; genus Tenrec; species Tenrec ecaudatus. Next base: position 204,797,665 of record NC_134532.1, read on the forward strand.
ACAACTTGCCTGTCAGTTTGTGAGGATATAGTGACTTACAGGTTGCTGTGTTCCTAGAAGTTATGTCACTAATAATTCAAATACCAGAGTTTTAGCAGAACTTCCACACAAAGGTCACACTATGAAGAAGAAATAGGAGGTCTACTTCTGAGATTAGCCATTGAAAACTTTATTAAGGATAGCAGAAGAATATTGCAATATGGAACGCTGGAAGAAGAACCCTCCCCCCCCCCCCCAGACCCGAGACAATCAGTCAATGACTGAGGAGGAGCTGCCTTCTTCAAGAAGAGTTGACTAAATGACATAGAGTCTTCTTTGTTCTCGTTGCCCCTCACCCACACTAGTGGTCAATGCGCAGTCATATTAAAATAGAAATGAAGTATTTTGGACCAAGCACTATGCACTTGATATTTTTCTTGTATTTTCTCAGGTTGACAAAGAGAACACTGTCCACGTCCAACTGCCCTTCTCCCTAATCTTTCATAACTCGGTGCCTTCAAGAAACAGCATCTGTTCTTGCAAGTGAGGAACACACTGGATCAATATTTGGAAATGGCGAAAGTAAATTGGGTAATATATATACAAAGTTAAAATATAACATGGGCCTTTTTTTGGAGGAAATTTGAGGCTACCTGGAAAAAAGATGCTGCAAAGCAATCGTGGTGTGGGAATCAAGTACTTTAGAAAGGAAAGCAAAAATAATTTGTTCCTTCATATAAAATATTTGAGTCTTTTTTTGCACATTTAAATAGAATGGGATTTTGATATGTAGCTGGTATTTCCAATGCTAAAACATCTTTCCTTAAGGTATACTGTGCTCTGAGATGGAACTTTGCAGATCCCTAGATTAGAGAGATAAGAGATAACAGGTCCAGACTCATGATTGAAGCTCAAAAGATATTTTCTCTTTTAAATGACTAATCCTGTTCCCTGCTACTGATGATATAAACATGAATGCCATATAGCCATAGTAATTAAAATAGTTGACATGTATGGAGAACTTTCCAAGAACCAGCTGTTATTATTAAAATTCTGCGTGTAACAACCCTACGGAATAGCGGCAAATCCGTATTTTACAGATGAAGAAACAGTGGCTCACGAGAGGTCAAGTCAACTGCTTGGAGGTCACAGATGTGGTAAAATAATAGAACTGGGGTGTGGGCTTGTCCAGATTGTATTACTAACCACCATGTTCTAATGCTGAACACTCTACCCTAACTTGGGGTAACTAATAAAATGCTACATCATTCGACAACAGTTATATTCTGAGATCCCTGGATACATGCCAGTTACTTTATGACAAGTAAACATTTTATGGCCTTAAAATCATTGCTGATAATAAGATTGATTCAATTAAAACCTAAGAAATCGCTACAGAATATGAATGTAAATTTGTATGCTTTCTCCATCATCTGATAATTGATTTGAAATATATAACTTAGTGTTCTCAAAATCAAGGCGTTACCATTTAGTGCAATGAAGGAGCAAACTCATGAATGATACAAGAACTGTAAGCACATTGGCCTAAGAATTTGGTCACTGTAGAAGATAAAACAGAAGACCTGGGATTAAATTTATCAGGAGGCAGACAGTGTAACTGGATGATCGAAGTGTCTTTGGCATCGCCTAAGGAGGCAGATTAAAGAATCTCTGACCCCCTTAGGCAATGCCAAGTCGCCTTTGGTTATATCTGCTTTTTGAATTAAATTATTTCCCATTAAGTTCTTCAGTATTTATTTTCTGCCCAAATTAGACTTCATCTCGTGTATTTTGGATATGCTACCCAAAGAGGTCAGTCTCTGAAGAAGTATGTTACATTTGGTAAATTCAAGGCGCCGTACAGAGAGGAAGATTGCTGCAGGGGGTTGACATAACGGCGGCCATCATGGGCACACTATAACAGCCATTATGGGGATGGCACATGGCTAGGCAGTGTTTATTTCTGGTCTACAGAGGACCACTCTGAGTTCAAATCAACTCAAAGTATCTAACAACAATAGCAACTGTAAGTATTCTGATTTTGAAGATACTGTGGTTAAGCATTGGGTTGCTAGCCACAAGGTTAGCAGTTTGAAGCCAACAGCTGCTCCGTGGTAGGAAGACAATTTCATCAGGCCAGTTCTATCCTGCCCTGTATTGTGGTTATGTGTCAGAATTGACTCAACGCAATGAGATTAGTTTTAAATTTTGGGTTCAGCAGAAAAATATGATCATTTTCTGTTTCTCAATAGCAACGTCTGGTCCAATGGATGGCATTTGCATAGTGGTTTTCTAGAGTCTTGGACACTGAAATGCCATACACAAATAGAAACGTTTGCAAGTCTCGTGGCTGCAGTTGCAATTCCTTTTTCAGATTGCGATCATTTTAACTAATGATTCTATTTTCCTCTTGGGTGCATATTTTGGCAAGTATTTTAAAATAAAATAAAACAAGGACTACTTTGGAATTAGAAGCAGGTGGCACAATATTTTTACACTTCAAAATAGTTTTGATAGGTATTTTTGGCACAACGCGTTCACGAAATGGCTTTAGCATTAGAGCAAGAGAATGAACTCAGTAGCTACCAGGCAAGTGTCTCCTGGGGGCTCAATAAAGCAAACTCAGGCTTCACCATGTTGGAAGAGAAAATTATTTTAGAGGGTGGTTCTTTTAAAATGCAAATGGCATTTGAAGTTGCACACAGGTATTTTGTGTCCCAGTGGAATTTTGTAACCACATTCTATTTTTTCTTTCCTCTTCCCCATCATGTATCCTGAGTGCACGGGCAACCAAATTACAAGAATTACCTTTCTTTATTTTCCTATGTGCATAATTTGGTCATCTTTTGGTAGGAAATAAGGCAATTAACTAGTGAAAAGCATTTTTAAATCCGGTCTGGGCTCTTGATGTTTATGTGGAGAAAGGTATTGAACAATAAAATCCCAGGATTGACTACTAAAATATAATCACGTGTCTCTACAGGGAAGTTCACACTCTCCTTCCCATGTTTCCTTGGGTGTATTTCTTCAGAAATATGTTTGTTATTGAACTTATAACAGATACACGCATTTAAACACTCACACAAACAAGAGCATAGGCAGCTTTTAATTACAGTCTAAAAAGGAATTGATTGGAGATCTATTCATTTCTGACAATTCAGTGATCTATTAGAAAATTCATTGTGTAATAATTTTTGAGAATTATTTAAATTTATAATAAAAACTGCCTTTAGTTCCCTTTAATTTATTCATAGGTGTCTAGAGCTACTTGAACATCAATTAAATCTTAATCTACACCCATGAATTAAATATCGTCAGATATAAATATGCTAATATTTTATTAATCTAATGATAGTATTGGTTATATGATTATAATCAATCCTATATCTCCTAGTCTGTGAATAATTTGCTTTAGGTGCAGTAGGCACAAATTGAAATATGCTTATTCTGACTCTTAAGTACTTTGTTGCCCAGCATTAGCTTAGGAGTAGAGCATAGAGCATAGAGATATATCAAAATATATGCAGGTTTCCCTGGTCAAATACAACCCAACTGTTCAATAATTGTTTCAAAAACAGAACAGAACAAAAATGATAGCTGAGAAACAATTTGACAATAATTAAACATTAATCTTTGAAGAAGGAATCCATTGGAAGTTAAGGAAGAAAAGACAATGAATGTATGCATTTGAGAACATTCTTGAAAGCAACGAAGCTCAAGCTATAGTGTTTCATGGGAGAATAGGCTCGAGATGAACAGGGGATAGACAGAACACATTGTGGAGGACTATTATATGTTAAAGGAGCCCCGGTGTCATAGTGGTTCCACATTTGACTGCGATCTGCAAAATCAGCAGTTCGAAACCAAAGTGGCTCTGCAGGAGCTTGATGAGACTTTCTACCCTGCAAACTCCTCTTACGGTCATGACAAGGGCAGTGCTGCCCTGAGCTATACTGCCACTCCTGTCAGATTTGACTTGATGGCGGTTAGGGTTATGGTTTGAGGATGATACGTTAATTTGAGTACTTTCTTAAAGCCTAATTTATTTGCAGCCAAGACCAAATGGAAATATTAATTTAGTTTTTCCTATGCTATTTTAAAGGTTGGCATTGCACAAAACTAAGCATCTCAGTGTTTTTAATCTGTTACCCATATACCTCTCCCAATACACATATGCACACACCACACGCATGGGTGCACACATACACACACACACTCATACGTATGCCAACACATACTGTAAAAAATAGCCTGCTAGCTAATATTCACCAGATTGCATTTAATATGCATTTTTTAGATCTTCTCTTTTATGATTGTCTTCACTTTCAAAGCACATAAGTCTTGTAGACCACAAAGGCGAGTGGGAAAAACTCACTCAATTTAGTCAAAAGAAATGAGACTTCCATTTTAAGGCAGAGTGATCTCTCAAAGCAGTAAAGTTCTCCAGAGAATTCCTAAAAACTAGGTTTTCTCGTTAGGCTGTATATAGAAAGTACTACATATCATACACGTAGATGATGCTAGGTAGATTATGCTATGGGGAATCCCACGCAATGATGTTTATAAAGGGAGTTGTGTAAACACTGAAATAGTTATGAAAATTACAAGCCAATTACTATGCAGCAAATGTGTAGTCACTTCTCTGTTAACTAACTGATTACATAGTCAAATTAGTTAAATCATATCTATAGACTAATTATTTAATTATGTTGACACATTCTAAGTATAACCAAAGAACAGCACTACCATCGAGTCAATGCTGACTCGTAGCGACCTGGGTACGCCCCCCTCCTTTGTGGGGATCAGAGACTATAACTATTTATGGGGGTAGAAAGTTCAGTGTTTCTCCCTGGGAGCTGCTGGTGGTTAAGAACTGGTGACCATGAAGATTGCAGCCCAACCCAAAACCACTGCACAAGTCAAATCAGTCCTCTATTCTGTGTACAAATTCAAAATCACCAATACAATGAAGAAAAGGAAGGTATGCAGATATGTCTACAAAAATACATATAAAATTACAATATACATAAAGCTTAATTAATGTTATCCTTATTTATAGCCATCATTTCTATACATACTCATTGAAAATTTGTCAAAAATACTTGAAAATCATTAACATTTGAAGGCGAATTTTATTTTTCAGAGAAAGCTAAACACCCCCCAGTGATTCCTGATGAAATAATTTTATAACTAAACAAAATAACCCAATATCTGGATCTTTCATTCATAAATTAATATACAATAGAATTTTTCAAAATTTGACCCCAAGAATGGCTCAAGTGGAATATTGAAACAGTTCCTGATTCAGTAAACCTAGAGTGACAATATTAGGTATTGGATTACTTTGTTTATTCATATAATCAATAATTTCATCAGGAATTATTGTGGGTGATGTTTCAATCTTTTCCAAAGTCTAATTAACCATAAAATGTTGACAATTTTCAAACCATTTACCAATTTTCAATAATGATGTGTAGAAGAGATAGCTGTACAACAATCAATTTTAAGAATCAATATCATTTTAAAAATCAAATTTTTCACTTCATCATAACATCCCATCTAGTGATGACCCCAACTGAGAATAAGTGTGTGCCAAGTCTCCCACAGAGGAAAACTAGATCGACAGACATGCTTACATGTCTGTTCTTGTACTTTTACTTACGTTTTCTGAGAATGAACCCTTGTTCTTGGTTTTTATACTGAGCTGAGACATGGTTGATACTGGGGAGATTATATGAAAGGAGATGAAAGATGAGAAACAGCTAGCATGTGCTCTTTGGGCTCATGTAATGATACAAATCAGTTTGGACAATCGCTGTTTATAATAAATCTATAAACTAGTTACTTTCCCCAAGCTCCAGACTTTGCTTCTCAGACACTCAGCCTACAGAACACAGACTCTGCCTGGATAGCATCACCTCGGATTATGCAACGGGATTGTCTTCTGTCTGGGACTCAGCATGGACCTCTCTCGCACTGGTTATCCACCCCGTCCTATCTGTTTATCACACATGGCTGACTCCTGTCCTGATCCTTACAAAGCAGACGATGGACTGTCTCCAGACTGTCCCAGAGAGAACCTGGCCATTCTCCACAAGATTAGACTGACTTTCTGAGCTTACCTATTACAAAGTAGATATAATCTTGGTCTTAAACTCTATTCTGTTTTTTAGAATTCAACTTTGATGCCAACATAGATCACAACTGCCTAAATCCCGTCCCTTTTCATCTGCTAAGTCTCTACTGAACTCACCCAGGCAGTAAATTAATCGGGAAATGCAAAATTAACATAGAAATATACTCTCACTTTCCACGAGAGGGTGCCACTCGGTTAAAGGGGAGGATGAAGCTGGGACAATATGTGCCCCCATTGTGAATGACATCTGCTGTTGCTGTTGCTTGTGTCATAGACTTGACTGCTGCCCACGTGCTCTTCGTGTGCAAGACAACCGAGCGGGGTCTGATACTGCCCAAGCTTTACCATTGTCGGTGCGTCAGCACGCATTTTTGCAGTCACTGTGTATTTTCTATTCTTTATCGTGTCAGAAAGGTGCCCTGGTGGTGTAGTGTGTGCTGCTATCCTGAAGACCAGCAGTTTGAAACTACTCGCTGCTTTGTGGCACAATGATGAGGCTTTTGGCTCACATACAGATTTGGGGTCTCAGAAACCAAAGGCAGGAGTTCTGGTCTGTCTTTCTATAGTTGCTAGAAGTCCGAATTGGCTCAGTGGCCATTGATCGTTGGTTTGATGTTCGTGTTCCAGCCTAGAGAACTCATCTCCCAGCACTGCACCAGGTTATGTGCTGTAACAATCCACAGATTTTTTTCCTGGGCTCATCTTTGGAAGTAGATCAATAAATGCTTCCTCCTAAAGACCAAAAGACTCCTGAGATGATCTACATTTAACCATTTTGAAAAATAATAAATGTCCATTTACTTGCTTACTAATAATGAATCCCCATTCATTGTTTTATGTAATTCTATGCAGAAGGATGAGATTGGAAAATTACATTAGCAGGGCTGAGACAAGGGGGAGGGTCTTCTATGTGTGAGACCACAAGTTAAATGCTTTAATTCCCATTCTATTAAAAGTCAGTCTATGAAATCCTTCTTGCTCTCACTTTCCAGTCAGTCACTTCATAAAGTCAGCTTGGACAGTGTCCAAATGCATTCATTCCATAATGTTATGAGAAGTCCTGATTTAACAATGGTTCATGGTGACTGCAACTGTCTGTACACAGTGAATGCGACACCTCCCCATACACAAAATATGTGTATCTCTTGCCTCTTGTTTGCATAGGAATTATAGTGGCAGGCATCTAATAGTACGGGAAATGAATAACCAAGAACATATATAGCTTGATAAAACAAAGAAAATTACCTACTATCTTCAAGTCAATGTTAGCACATAGTGACCATATCCAGAGATTTCTAGCCTATGAACTTTACTGCCGGCCACTACTGCAAGTCTCTACCTTTGAACTCAGGACCTTGTCCTTACCAGCTTCCTGTTTCACAAGAAATGTGCATGTTACTAGATTATTATATAACTTACTGTACTTTCTATCTATTTGAAATAAAGTTCCCCTTTTTACAAAAAAAAATTCAGTCACGGTATTTTCAAGTCCCTCACATGTATGTGAAAGTTTAACATTGAATAAGGAAAACCAAAGAAGAACTGATCAATTTGAATTATGGTGTAGTCCAAGAGTATTGAAAACACTGCAAAAGAAGAAATAAATCTTTCCTGGAAGAACTACAATAGAATTCGCCTTAGACATAAGGATGACAGTGCTTCAGCTCAGGTACTTTGGACATGTTCCCAGGTGAGCCCAGAGATTGGGCAAGGGCATCACACTTGATAAAATGGACAGGCAAAAAGAGGGGAAGGCCCTGGACAAGATGAATTGGCACAGTGCTTGTATAAATGGCCTCAAACATACAAACAATTGTGAGGCTAGGGCTAGGGCATAGTTTTGATCTGCTTTGCACAGAGCAGGTTTGAGTAGGAATCGATTTGATAGCATATAATAGCAACAAAAAAGTCTAGCACATTGCTAAACTTTACCCTTCCAATCATAGTCCAAAGCAACCAGCTTTGTATATCATGCATCTCTAGAGTGCTAGAACATTCTATCTTTTTTTTCCAAAATATTACCACAAAATCCACCATGGCTGCCTGATGCAGCAAAAATTGTGCTAGTGATTGATACAAGGAGGTGTGAAACAAAAGGTTATTAAACAACAAGAAGCTGGGGGAAAATGCTATTGCTCACAATAAAGACACATTCCAAAATATAGAAAGTCCTATTTTGCCATATCATGAATGTTAAGTGATTCAGTATTGTGACGTTTCAATAAGTCTGAGTACATCTCCCAAATATACCCAGTTATCAATTATTACATTATATGCTAAAGTGCAATACTTCTCAAGCGTTAGTAATATGTTTTGTGCCTATGAAAAAGAAAGTCCGGATGCTCCAGAATGTCTGCTCATGTTCATTTCCCCATCAGTACTCACCGAAGCAGCAGTGAAGAAATCAATCTAGGCATGGCATGGGGTGAATCTGCTGCACAAGACCTCTTTAAAGCTCTGAAGATCAAGGTCATCACCTTGAGAACTAAGCTGTGCCTGATTTAATTCATATTTTCAACTACCTCCTAGGCATATGAAAGCTGGACATTGAATCAGGAAGACTGAAGAGGAATTGATGCATTTGAAATACGGTGCTGGAGAACAATATTGAGAGTATCACGGGTTGCAAAAGGACAAACATCTGACTTGGAAGAAATACAGCCAGAATTCTCCTTAAAGACAAAAGTGGGGAGACTTTATCTCATGTACTTTGGACATGCTCTCAGAAATCGACCCCTGGAGAAGGACATCATGCTTGGTAAAGTAAAGGGGCACGGGCAAAGAGGCAGCTCCCTGACAAGATGTAGTGTCATGGTGGCTTTGGCAATGGATTCAAGCACAGCAAGGACTGAGGGGGAGTTGGTGCCTGGACAAGGTTGGTTCTGTTGTATACAGAGTTTCAGTGAGTTGGGGACTGACTTGAAGACACCTAGCAAGACCATAACTCATGTACCTGAACTTAAAAAAAAAATCTGTAATCAATTTTAAGTGATATCATGGAAGTTACTGTATATACTCATAAAACAGGGTGAGTCTTTCAGCACATTTTTTATGCTGGAAAAGCCCCCTGGGTTTATGCTTGAGTGTGGTGTTCTCCTGTCTCTCCTGCTCATCTGCGGGCGCCTGCAGCCTCTGTGGGTGGTCTGATGACTGTTGATATCACCGCTCTTCTTTTCTCCCGCACGCCGGCAGCCTTTGTGTTGTCCATGCTATACTGGGCAAGAACCTGCCCGCTTCCATGTGCCTGTACCTGGACGCACCGCATCCTTGTCAGGTGATTGCAGGATGCAGTCCCTCTTATTCTCCTGCTTGTCTCCAGGGCTGTGACCCATGACGTAGCCTTTACAGTCTGACCTGTGCTCCATCATGCCCCCTTGCTCCGCCCTGCATTGCTGAATACAAGTACCCATATATCTCTGGTCTTGGATATACTGTACGTTTATTGACAGTACTTAGTCTGCTATATTTAATTTATTTTAAAAATGTTCTTATTAACTCCTAACAGGACCCAGTGTTGACTATGCTTGCGTAGAGCAGCCAGTGTTGGCGCTCATCATGTACACGCTGCGTTGTGTACGCACCATGTGACTGCATGTGTTGCGCTAGCCCTTCCCATACATATACCATAATGCACCACACGCAGGAACACAGCACATGCAGTCACACAGTGCGTACACAACGCAGCGTGTGCATTAGGAGCCCTCACGCAGGCTGCTCTGTGCAAACAGTCATGTCATCACATCCTGGAGTATCATCAGCCTGTGTTAGGCTCAATCTGTACCAGCTGCACTGTGTGCACGCAGGAAGGCAGCGCATGCAGTAACACAGTGAGTATAGTTATTCTTGTTTGTTGACCTTCTTTTCCACTTACGGAGCTAGTTTAATGTTTTTCTTTGGAATAAATATTCAAAAACATTTCACGTATTGATGCCTCAATTAATGTAATTTTACTAGTATCTATTTTTATTTTGAAATTTACCAGTAGCTGCTGCATTTTCCACCCTAGGCTTATACTTAAGTCAGTAAGTTTTCCCAGTTTTGTTGTGGTAAAATTAGGTGCCTTGGCTTATATTTGGGTCTGCTGATATTCAAGTATATGGAGTACTTTTTTTTTTGGTCCCTAAGTGGTTACAAATACAGATTTGGGTGCTAACATCTTTAGACTGTGTCCTACGTTGATATTTAAATAATGTCAAATATGTGTTATATTACTTAAGACATCATTATGGAAGGAAAATGTGTTTTTAGAAGGTCAATGGAGCACAGGTTCCAGAAGCTATGTTCCAACCTGAAGACATTTGGTTTGCTGAGGAGTTAGGGTCCTACCCACCACTGGGTTTTATGATTCTGAGGCCTGTAGCCAATTATGAAAGCTAGTGGTTATAATGTGTTCAAAGCTATTCTTTATCTAATTCTGAATTGTCTCTCAGCTTTTAATCATGTCCTCACTGTTATACTGAGCTGGTTTCTCTAAAAATTGTACCAGTACAATGAGGTGGACTTTCGTATTTTTAAAAAAAGATTCTTTGGAAGCCGAGCATTCTCCCTGTGGTGCTTTTGAGTCTAGTTTCTCCTCCTTCGAGAGAGACTAAAGGAGCTTTGCTTCCTTCTCCTTACTTTTGAAGCTGACGTCTGGCATGCCTTCTCCACTGACTCACTAAGTGGGGAAGGAATCTTTCCCTGGAGCTGAGAATTAAAGGGATCACCATAAATATGACCATAAATGGAACAGCAGTCAAACAGTCAATGGTGATCACAGAGATAATGTGTGTCAAATAATGACATGGTTCATGCCACTGGGAGGCTTACTCAACAATTGAAGCCATGCAGTTGCACACACATACACACACACACACACACACACACACACACACAAATGCTGTCTTAAGAGAAACAAACCTCACCAGGAAAGAGATACTGAAATCGCCGGGTTAGCAGTCTATAAGAACTATGGGGAAAGGAGATAAAAGCTGACCAGTATTTATTTAAGCTCTCATATTAGACACTTATATTTGATTTAAACTTTAGCTTCTTCTAAGGTGAGTATTATCTTCATTTTTTACAGACCAGGAAACTGAGGTTCAGGAAATTCCACCAATAATCAGTGGTGAGCATGGATATTTAATTCAGGTACCTCTGGTGCTGAAACTCATTTTTCCCCATTTCTATTCCTCTCTACTGCATGGAAGCAACAATGTTAAGAGAGATTTATTTGAAGTATAAGAAGCACTAATTATGACATGAATCAAAACTCTTTTTTTTAACAGAATTGCTTGGGAACTGGTGTTCATCCTTAGTATTTCTGTTTCCATGCCTACTAACAAAAGTATGATACATCCATACTTCATCTCATAGTCGTGGACTCAATGCATGAATGAATAATCTCATGAAGCACCTTCACAAAAGAATCAGTATGAATAAAATTTAATATGCTAAATTTTTAATGGAACGTACTTAAAAGGTCGCTAAGAATCAAATTCAACTTGAAGTCAATTGGTTGGTTTTTAAAATTAGATGTTGTATTAAATGGACACAGTATATTCACAGTTACATACAGTCCAATGGGATTTTCCTGGTGACCAATGGAACAAAACAGTTCTCTTTCAATTGATTTTGTCTCATGGTAGCCCGTGTGTTGTCACAGAACTCTAGTTATAAGGTTTCCAGCCTGTGCTTTTGAGAAGCAAATCACGAAGTCTGTCTTCTGGGTTGCCTCTAGGTGGATCTGAACTGTCAACCTTATAGTTAGTTGCCATTTGGTACTCAATGGCCTGAAACATTTGGACCACTCAGAGAAACTAAACCATAGTGTTTCCATTTATCATATGCATGTGAAACCTGGACACTGAATAAGCAAGATCAAGAAGAATCAAAACTATTGAAGTAGAGTGCTGGTGAAGAGTGCTGAAAGTACGATGGGTTGACAGAAGAACAGATGAATCTATCTTGAGTAAGGATGGCCAGAATGCTCCTTAGAGGTAAGGATGGCAAGCTATCCTCTCGGACGTACTTTGGGCCTGTTGTCAGGAGAGACTAGTCCCTGGTTTCCAAGCGTGGTGAAATAGAGAAGTGCAGAAGAACCCCCGCCCCCAATGCGGAAACAATGGGTTCAAACATAGGAACAGCTGGGAAGGCACAGGTCCAGGAGGTGTTTCCTTTTACTGTACATAGGGTCACTGTGAGCTAGAACAGACTTGACGACATCTATCAACATAGAGGAAAAAATGAAATCAGTTGGTCCCTCTTCTAGGTGACCTCCTATGCATCAGTGAAGAATTATACTTCCTCAAGTTCTGAGCAAAGTAGATTGCCAGCCTTTCATCTGAGGCACTTCTGGGTGCATCCAATCTACCAAGCTTTCAGTTCTAAGGCAACTCTTTAATCATTTGCACTACCTAAAATGTAGTGTACAATTCTAAATTAGAGCCCCAGCTTTTCCCCTGACAAGTGTGGAGTCCTGGTGGTATAGTGGTTATGTGTTAGGCTGCGGACCCCATGGTGAGTGGTTCCAAACCACCAGCTGCTCAGTGGGAGAAAGGTGAGGTTTTCTACTCCAATAAAACTTGCAGTCTTGTATAATCATGGACAATTCCACCCTTGCCTATAGGACACATAGGCAGGGAAAGGAAGAGTGGGGGGGGTCTGTTTTATCATCTGAAAAAAATAAAGGAAAGGGGTGACATTCCTTCTGAATACAACTGTAGATCTGAGAAAGTCATGTCTGCCAGGTGATAATGTTAGGTAGTAAGAACAGGGCATGCTCCAAATTGAGGCTCCAAGACAGGAAAGGGTGGCACACCTAGGGGGACCCCAATCTGGGCCACATGGCCTTAATTCACTATCCACCAGGCCTCCCAGCAGAGGACCCTGAAGAAGCCAGAGCAGGAAGCCTACGGCCCTCTTTTGAAGCTGCAGGTTTCTCTAGCCTCAGGTCTCCACATGTGGGTGTGCAGTGCCCTGAGGGCACCTGTGTAAAACCTGAAATGTCTTCTATTCTTTATAAAAACTCACTTGGATCACAAAGCAGGCTTTGAAGTTTATTCAAGGTATTTCCACCTGAGAAACCAAACAAGAACATGTGTTTCTGTTTTTGTTTGTGGAGGAGGGATAGAATGCTCTACTGGCCAATATGGAAAAAGGAGAAAAGTGATATAAAACATAAACACTCATATATTTATATGCCAAGCATGCTTATGATAATTAAGGTCTTGTAATAACTTCTCTGCATCAGAATTCTTAGTGGTTTCGCCGTTAAAAAGTAATAATCCCAAAGCAATGCAATTCCCTCCATGATGAGATCTCTTATGAGCCCCTAATCAATTGGAAATAAGTTCCCTTGAGGAGGTGGCCTAAGTCCAATATAAGTGGACACTGTGGGGAAGCTTCTTTAATTTTGCAGGGGCTATATCCTCCATCTGGCTCCTCATCCAAAATTGGGTTCTTTGGAAATAAGTCAGTAGTCTGCAGTTTTCCTGCCTGCCCTGGACGTCACCACCAGCTTCCATCTTACCTGCTGACCTTGGATTTGAACCGACCATCTGAACTGCTGACCTGGAGTTCATCAGTCCCTGAAACTCCAAGAGTCTTAAAAAGCCTCAAACCTCACATCTAAACTGTACCTAACTCTACAACTTCTTGAGCCATTTCCTGCCCAAAACCTCTTTAAAGTGTTAAAGTCAGGGACTTTTTTTTTTTTGATTAGTGTCTCTACCCCAAGCCATGATATTTTCAATGGCCTCATATGCATTTAAAAGTTGGACATTGAACAAGGAAGATGGAGGAAGGATCAATGCATTTTGAACGATGGGGCTGGTAAAGAAGATCGAGAGTACTATGAACTGCCAAAAGAACAAGCACACATGTCTGAGAAGAAGTACAGCCAGAGTGCTCTTTAAAGGCAAGGATGGCGAGACTTGGTCAGGAATTTTGGACGTGAACTCCTGGATAAGGAGATCCTGTTTGGTAAAGTAGCGAGGCAAAGGAAACAAAGAAAACTCTGGACAAGATGGCTTCTCCGTGGCTGCAACAATGGACGCAACATAAGCACAATTGTGCAGATGGTGCAGGCAGAAGAGACCATGTTTCATGCTGTTGTATGTGGAGCAACTCTAGTCAGACTCGATGGAACCTAACTACAGTCCCATGCAGGGCTCCCATGCTCCTGGTGGGAAACCGGAATAAGGACACAAAGTGAAAGATATAGAGAATAAAAGATTGATTTGAAGCCATAATTTTCCCTTTAATTTCCTGTTTCTAAAAGGGCCGTGTTTCTGAAAGATTACAAAGAATTTATTGGCAATAACAATATTGATGATAAATATCACTCATTGAAATAAGCACATTACTAAGTTTAACAATACCTTGTTCACTAAGCTTTCATTTCTCTTTCTTTGTATTTTTAAAGAAATTAATTGTGGGCTCATTTGGTAATTTGGCCAATATCAAAATAGTTGATAAAAGTAGAACAAGAAACTCCATACCTACAAAGTTTGTCTTGTCCACCCCAAGTATTATGGTCTGAACCTGGACTCCAAGAGAGGAAGGGGAATCTGTTGGTGCATGTGAGTACCAATTCAATAGTCTAAGTTTCATCCCTTTTTTATAATAAGTGACCATTATTATATCCACTTTTTATATAATATATGTTATAACATACATTAGACATATGAACACTGGCATTTATTTTTGTCATCATTTTATATCATTATAACAATAATTCTTCCAGGTTATTACAGAGCGGTTTCTCACTCTCTCCAGTCTTACAGTCTGTGAGTGGTTGACTCACACTTTGAACTCGGGCCAGCTTGAAGCCAAATCTGTTACCTTGGTGTCTTATCGACATAGTAGACAAATTTGTTGATTTCTCTCAAAATGAGTGATTATTCTGAAAACCAGTTTTGAGATTTGAAGGAGGTCTGGAAAAGCCAAGGTCACCATATATAAAATTAAAATAAAACAAAATAAATAACATAATGTGATATAACATACCTAACACAGTAATATAATAGAATACATAAAGTAGACCAGTGAAGAGTCTTGGATCTTTCAAGATTGTTGCCCCCACCACCTATTGAACCTTCATCCCCGAATCTTTTCCATGGAGCAGAAAAGAAGTTTATTGAAGAATGATCAGGCTGAGGAATTTGAACCCAGTGGCTCTGCTTCACCTCTAGCCAAACCACCTTCAAATCACTGTTATAACAAAAGTTCCTGGAACTCCACTGTTGTGGAAAATATTTTTGACAGAGGACCAGAAACCTGGATCCTGTTATTGCCTAAGCTTTGAAACAACAGAGTGACCTTGGCAAGTTGCTTGACATTTCCAAACCTCAGTTGCCTTGTCTGAGGAATGGAGGTTTGAAGTAGAAGACTCTTAAATGCCCTCCCATCTTAAAACATCCACACGTTTGGCCGCCTCCCAGGACAGAGCTGCTGCCGCAATTCCAACTGTTACTGAAGAAGAAAGAAGGAACCCAAGGCTAACTGCTTCCATGACGTGGCTTCCTCTGAATTCCTACTGGAAATCACAGCGACTTGTTCACAAAGACACTGCCTGCCTCGGATTTGGTTTCTGGAGGAGGCAGTGCAGTATTTACCCGAACAATTCCTTTCCTCTGGTTGATTCGGGACAAGCGCTCAGCTTCCAAGATTTCCCTGGCACGGTCTCCTGGGGCCCCTATTGACCTCCATAAGTGATATACATTTTTCTATCCCCATTTTTTTACTATGTTCCTCCTTTCTATCACCATCACCCGCACCCTTCCTGCTGACACCCTTATCAGGCGTGTCAGCTTCTCCAAAAAGTCTGTCAATGGAGTCCCAGTGTCTGCGCAGTCCATGTGTGTCAATGGAACTCTAGATAAACTGATGGCGGACTCAACCTCACACCTGGGACATGGTGATAGCGCTTCCTGCACTTTGCTCTGTAAATCCATATTTCTGGAAACACAGTGCTTCTGTACCAATAGGAAGTGATTTACTCAGATGCCAGTGCCGGTCAGATAAATGCCCGGTCATTGCATCGGAACAGTAAATAACACAATTGTGGCTAATGTATTTCCTTTGTAGAGGAGATGGTTCCCAAATTCCTGCTGACTTATATGCCTCCCTTTCCCCCATAAACATGTTTTAAACTGTGATAGGAATTCCCTCAGCTAACAGCTGAGGATACAGGGAAGAACAAGCCAGAGAATGTTCCTACCCTCATGGAGTTAAAATTTTAGCTTTTTAGTTATGGCAAAATAAATATAAAAGGATATATCATTTTATATTTATTTTGCCATAACTTGCAAATTTTTAGAGGGCAGGAACCTGTCTAAACCATGGAGTTAAAAATTTAGTTTTTCCCCGCTAAAGCACTGGGAACAATGTAATATATATATAATATATATATTAGACTGTTCCTAGTGCTATATATATATATATATATAGCCTTTCATACTTATTTTGCCATAACTTACAAATGTTTGGAGGGCAGGAGCCCGTCTAAACCATTTCTCATTGCAAAATGTCCTAGACATATAGAAAACACTTATTCTGGGCTCCCAGTTGAAACTTGTTCAGTGTAATAACAGCTGACAGAGGTGCAGTGGTCTTGCACCAGGGACTAAGAATTGGAATTGCATGGAAGGTAAGGGTTCTACCATGCATTTTCTACTTCTAGAATAGAATGCTCAGATTTTTTTAAATGCTGCACATTATAATCTTTGCTTCAGATAAACAATGATTTGTTTAGCATAAGAATGTTCCAAGCTACATAGGAAGTCCGGACTATAGGTTTACCAACAATGTAGTCTTTGTTTGTTTGAAATTTAAATCTAATTTGAAAATCTGTGTATTTATTTTCTAAATCTGGCAACCCTACCCCAGTATTACTTCTGATGGATGGAAACAGAAACGTTTCTAAACCACCTTAAATAAACACTTATAATCTGTTCATTGGAAATGGGGCAATGGTAAGCTTGGATGAGTTAAGCTTAAACTAGCACCAGTCAGTCCTTTAAGTCTTTGTTTGGTAATACATGCATTATTTCTACATCGCAAAGGAAATCGATTCCAAGGAACAAGTCCACCAACATTTTCCCTCCTCTTTTCTTTCATTTTCTATTTTTCTCTTGTGTGGATTCAGATAAGGAAAAAATTAGTTAAGGATGAAAATAAATAAATATGATTACACATATATACAAATGGCATGGAGGCTCCATTAGACCTTTTCCTGGGAAACTACACACAAACTCACCCCAAGGCTTATGAAAACCATCCCTCTACCTTCTAAACTTCTTTACCAATTCAGACACCAGGAATCCTTCCCACAACACCCTACTTCTCTGCTGGATTTGATAATTCATGATAATGTCCACACAGAACTCATTGATTATTCTCAAGATAAACGAGTTTATTTGGGAAGTTATAAGGTCACTGTTCAGCTAGTGCCTGACCATGGCATATTCTCCTGTGCCTGCAGGTAAGCTGCTCAGTGACCCCTGCCCCGTAGGCCTGCCTTTTCCCCCACTGTTCAGTTACAAACTCGTTCAACACTGATTCTGAATGGAAAAAGGGCTTACAGCTCATCTATAAGCCTCAGCCCTGAGACATCTGACTGCAGTTCCACAGGTCAGCAAGCTCGGGTTGCCAGGTTAAATCTCTCTAGCTACTCCTCATAAGAGTCTCTGACCTAAAGACACTCAAGTTTACTTATCCTGGGCACGGTAGCTCACTGCTTCGCCCACCCGGGGCTCTGTGCTGTTGCCCCTCTCCTAATCCTGGATGGAGAAGGGATAGTGAGATACAAAGAATAGGCCCTACCCCTGACTCTTAATTTTAGATTTTATTGAGATCTCTCCTGCTACTTTTATGATGGATCAATTTATCCAGAGCAGAATGGCAAAACTGACCAATCTTCCAATTTTCACCATCATAATTAACCTTGTTAGCACTCACTCAAAACGGAATACATATTTGCCTTAGTCTTCCCCCACCTTCTCCTACCTCATCCTGTCAGGGAAAGAGGAAACACATCCAATCTACACTGCACCCTTTTGTAGTTCACTGAGAGTTACAGAGACCTCAGCTAGAGGTGCCACACCAATGAGTCGCTGAACCAAAATGTATACTTGATAAATTCATTTGATAGTATATATATTGCTTTCAATGGTTTTCCTTTTCCTCATTGGTTGACAGTAGGGGGCTATAATGAAGAGATGGACAACTAGTTTGTCAACTAGTTGACTATGACACATCGTAATCCCTTATATATCGGTGTAGATTGTACCCCAATGTGTTTAAATTGCCAATTTTGTGGAAATTTATTACATGGATTTCCTTCCTATAATGATCTGAAACTAGTTTTCTTTCTGATAGTCAAAGGACAATTCCCACCCCTAACACATACACACTGCCATTCAATATTATAGAGTATGCACTGACAAAAATATGTCCATTTGTCCCGTGGACAACAATGCTTTACATTAAAGTAGTTTGACTGTTTAAACTATCAAACATAGTGTTCAAGAAAATGTTACGACAAGGAAACTAGTGCCGGGGACACAGGGAGAGGAGAGGCACTACAAAGTGGCGGGGTGGGGTGGGGTGGCGGGGAGCTTCCCGGGTGATTGTGGAGTTCTCTTCTTGGGCAGTGCAATATAATATATATATTATATTGCCTTAGCCTTCGGACTTAAATAGTGGTTTTCATGGCTTACCAAAAAAATGAGAAAAAAATAAAACTTAAATGGTCTTGGAGACTTTAGTGACAAACAAGTTCACCTCTAGAAAGAGAGGAAGAAAGAAGAAAGGAAGGAAGGAAGGAAATAAGAATGAGAGGAAGGAAGGAAGGAAGGAAGGAAGGAAGGAAGGAAGGAAGGAAGGAAGGAAAGAAGGAAGGAAGGAAGGGAGGAAGGGAGGAAAGAAAATATTTAGTAAGAATAGCAGCATATCTGTACCAATGTACATCCTCTCATCTAGCCAGATTTTTAGGTAGAATTGGTACAGATAGGAACTGGAAATACAGGGAATCCAGGACAGATGATCCCTTCAGGACCAGTGGTGAGAGTGGTGATACCGGCAGGGTGGCGGGAAGGTTGGGTAGAAAGGGGGAACCAATTACAAAGATTGTCCTTGGTGGACAGACTAAAGAAAAGTGGGTGAAGGGAAAAGGCGGACAGTGCAAGATATGACAAAATACTAACAATTTTTAAATTATCAAGGGTTCATGAGGGAGGGGGAGTGAGGAGGGAGGAGAAAAATGAGGAGCTGATATCAAGTAGAAAGCAAATGTTTTGAGAATGATGATGGCAACAAATGTATAATTGTGCTTGACAAAAAGGATGTATGTATGGATTGTGATAAGAATTGTACGAGCCCCCAATAAAATGATTTTTAAAATGGAAAGAGATAAGACTGATTAAAAATCATTATATATCAAATAAAGAGTAGCAGCATAAATGAATGGAATTCATATTAAAATGTACTTCTGAAAAGCATAGCTTCTGATGTTCTCAGTTTAATAACGTTCAAGGTATTGAGAAAAACTCAACTCTGTTGCACTTCGGTAGCGATTGACCTATTTTGCTTCAAGTCAGAGGTAATAGCCTTAATGTTTTGAATAGTGTTGTCACCTCTTCTTATATATTTAATTGCCGATCTCTATGTGCACACGGCACAGATCTAATTGTCAAACCCTGAGAAGGAAGCGGCAGTTTACTTCTACTCAGTGCTATGGCTCCTCCTTGCCTTTCTTTTCCTTCACGGAAATTACCTTAGTCTTCATGGATTTTCTGAACGTTTTAATTGAAACTACGGAAGATAGCGATAGGGTTTCCACTCCATAGCAATGATTCCAGAGGCAGTTGGGATGCTTAAAATAAAACCTATGGTGGCTTACAGTGATGATTATGAGATATTTCAGTTATTTCAGATTTCATAGAGTATTGAAGAAGAAAATAGAAGTTTGCTGTCATGGTAATAAAACAATAATAATCAATTGAAAAAAAATAAATTTGAGATGAAAATATTCTCTTTTTTATCTTGTTCTATTTGAAACAGATAAAATCCCTTGAGACATATATATGGAGAAAAATAGCTGAATTTCATTTCACTACTCATATCCAAATCTCTTTTCCACTTCACTTTTGCATATAAATCTACAGTAGCCACTATGGACCCTACAAACGTCCACCATCAGGGGAAGCCTGGGCACTTATTTTTCTCAGAGCTCAAGTTTGGCATGACACAAATGGAAAATGCTATTCAAAGATTGAAAACAATATTCCATATCCACATGAAATATACTCTCCTGGAGCAATAACTGTGCTACAACAATGGATTTATGAATAATGCATTATCATCCAATATATGTTAAACAAAATGGGGAGTAGATTTGGGAAAAGAAGCATTAGCCTCAATAAGTACTACGAATACACAGGCTCACTGTATAAATATTATGAAAACAAAATTTAGTCAAGGGAATAGAGGGAAACAGCAAGAATATTTCAAAGAACGCCTTATTTTCTGGAGAATGCTATATTTAGCATTGCTTGTCTATCCTCCAGGTACATTTTTCCCACAGAATTATTTTGTGCACTGTTTATGTTCTTGACAAAAAGATAAAAATGTGAAACCGGTGTCAAGCTGATTAGCACCTGTACAGCCACCAGGCTGTTATGATGTTGCTTTTATAGTAAGGCAAATGAAGTTGTCAGAAATGAACATGAACATGACCCAACATAGATAAATAGCACAGATGAGTAAACGTTTAACCTTATCAATTATCAAAGGCATTGGACTTAAAATTTAAGGGTACAATTCTTTTTACCCACCAAATGAAAAATATTGCAAAAAAACAGAAATACTAAAAGATGAAGAGAGTGTGTAATGGCAGGCAGGATAGTAAACTCTTGAAAAAATGGATTCATAATTTCTGGAAAGGAATTTGATAGTACCCATGTGTTTATTAGCTTTTAAATAGTCTCACTCTTTAATGCAGTACTTTCATTTCTAGTAGTCTATCAGAAAGAATCATAACTTAAATATATAAACAGAAGAATTCATTTTAATCATTTCTCATGAGAACCAGAAACACATTAATTATACACTAATATGCACTAGTATGCTTAAGTCAATACAATATGCTAAGTCAATACAATAGCATACTTTGTCATTTCCAAAAAATGATATATACAACTCTTTGTAAACTAGAGTAAATGCAAGCAAACTAATCTCTGTCAGAACCAACAAAATGTACAGTTTTACATTCAATGATGTTCCAAATTTTAAACCTATTTGTTGGCATGTGGTATGTGTGTATTTGTGTGAATGCCTATTCATCCGTTTCAGCACCTTCACACTCTAGAAAACCCCAGAGAAAGAAATCTTAAATTTGAATCATTCTTTGTCTGTGAGTTAGAAGAGTAAGATGTATTTTAAATTTACTTAGTTTACATATTCTTTCAATTTCTACATAGACCATCTAATCATTTATAATAAAATATATATTCTCCAATGGGCAGACATAGCTAAAAAACTGTATATTTCATGGATGAAGGTATATTTTGATCTTGCTATAAAAATGTTGTATGCAAATGATAAATTAGCCTGGATCACAGAAATTTCTAACTAAATAGCTAAGTAAGACTGTGGTCCCTCCTCAACTCTATTCTCTACCGTAAACAGAATAACGGGGGGAGGCAAGGGGAGGAGAATGTAATATTTGAGAGACACTGAGCTTCCTGTGTTTCCGGAAAATTTTGGGGAAGGATATGAGTGATAGTTAAACACTATAATGAACATAATGCCACTGAGCTGTTCACATGAAGATCACAGAAAGCAAATTTTGGGGTTAAATATTGTAGAGGTTTAAGAATGTCTGGTGGCACAGTAGGTTATGGGTTATGAATTGAACCACTGAACACAAGGTCAGCAATTGAAACCCCCAGCAGCTGAACAGACTAAGGATGAGTGAGCTTTCTACTCCCACTTACAAACTTGAAAACTTACAGGTCAGAATGACAGGGTCACTATGACTAAGAATCACAGATGACAGTGACTTCTAAGTATATGCTTAAATAAAAATGATAATTAGAAAAATTTGCTCACAATTTTAAAATGTTTTGGGATGTTAGCTGTCTTCATGTTAGTTTCAAATCATAACAACCCAATGGAACATGTTCAATATGATTATGCATTCAATATCATTTTTAAAAACATATTTTAAGAGCTAATATTAAAAATATTTTGCCAAATATAGACTTCCTCATTTATATCATGATCCACAAACACTGAAAATATAAAAATTATAGATTCTTCATATGAATCATGTCATGTATCATGACTTGTATCTATATATTTTCAATTTAATAAAATTAAGTGATTATTTTCTTGAATCTTTCCAAAGTAACTAGTTAATCTTAATAACAATTTGGAGGAAAAATCGGACTCTTCCGCAGTATGATAGATTGTCAAGTAACTAAGTCAAGCTTGAGTCTGTCCCAATGGTAGTTCTTGTAGTTAGTCAGGTACTGTCAAGTCTGTTTCAACTCAAAGACACCCCACGTACTACGTAAAGGTTCACTTCCTGTTTCTGTGTTTTGTACAGCCATCGGTTGCTATGTTGGAGTTCGTTCTTGTAGCCTCAGTGTAAATCCATTGTTGAAGACCTCCCTCTTTTTTTTGCTAAACCAAGCATTATATCATTCCACTAGGGAATAATACTTATTGATAACTTGTCCAAAATGCAGAAGATGAAGTCTTTCCATCCTTAATCCTAAGGAACTTTCTAGTAGTACTTCCTCCAGCACAGATTGATGCTTCTTTGGACAGGTTATATGTAACAGAGGGTGAATCAGTACTCGTTGCTTCTAGTGATGGTTCCAGTTCATACATGATTTGTTCAAACAAAAGATCTCTCTGCAATGGGTT
The DNA here is from genome assembly GCF_050624435.1 of Tenrec ecaudatus. Lineage (NCBI taxonomy): Eukaryota > Metazoa > Chordata > Mammalia > Afrosoricida > Tenrecidae > Tenrec > Tenrec ecaudatus. The sequence goes on from NC_134532.1 coordinate 204,820,694, forward strand.
GATGACAACACACAAGTTCTCTCAGTGAGACATTTCTCATAGCCCCATTGTTGTTAGGTGCCATTACATTTATTCAAACACAGAAGCTCTATCGACCACGGAACGAAACACTGCTGGGTCTTGTCCCATCCTTATGATTATTACAGTTGAATCCATTCTTGCAGCCACTGCCTCAATCTACCTTGTCAAGTGTGCTCCTCTCTTTTGCCATCCTTCCTCTTAACTAAGCATGCTGTCTTTTTCCACTTCAGTCCTCAAAGCAGTGTCTTTGACTTCCAACCCTTACATATATCTTCTGCAAAAGATTTACCGAATGCAATGTGTCTTTGGAGCTCTAGATTGCTGCCTCTTTCATGAGTATAAACTGTGCATCCGAGCATGATGAAATCCTTGGCATTGCATTGTTTTCTTGTTTATCATGATGGTCCATTTATCTACTGGTCCATTTGTGAAGATTTTGATTTATACCTTGAGTTGTGAACCAGACCGAATCCTCCTGAAAATCTTAAATTTTCATCGGCAAATGTTTCAAGTCCTTCTCACTTTCAGCAAGTAGAGTTGTTTCATCTGCATATCACAGGTTATAGGTAAGCCTTTCTCCAATTCTTATGTTGTAGTCTTAAATTGTGCAACTTCTGACTATTTCCTCAGCGAAAACATTGAACTTCTAATGTGTTTAGGAGTGATTCATATTCCTCTGAGAAATTCATTCATCTTCCAACCTTCTGTACCCTATTCTACCACCATCAGTTCATCCCACATTACTCTACTTCTCTGCCGGGGTCAGGAATCCACAGTAATAAGGACAGAGGCAAGACCATAGTTGGATTGTAGAAAGTATTTGGCAAACTAATAGTTTACTCAATGTATAGGCTTGGCTGTGGTTTGCTATGATATCATCTTAGGGTGCCTTTTTGGTCCAGGTTTAAAATACGTCTAAGGACCACAATCTTGAATGGTCTATGCACTGTTCTCAGAAGGATAAGTATAGCCATTTTTACTATTTGAATTTCATTCTGCATTTACTCTGGTTCTCCACAGTACCTTCTCTAGGCCCGATCACTGCAATTGATGGTGGTAGGTGGCATCGAGTTTGTCTGGTATCTGTGCAGAAGAGGCCGCACAAATTTTGTGTCTTTGCTTCTAAACCTTTTAAAGAGGTCTTAAAAGATTCTTTGAACTCAACGTACCTCATGAAATACATCAATGCATACAGAGAACTAAGAGCTAAATGATAAATAATTCTAATTATACACACAAATTATCTGACCTAACAAACTCATAAGATTCAAATATTTTCTCTCTAAATAAAGTACCTGCCATATGCATTGTTTTGTACATAATATGGTTCCACTTTGCACGTTAAACAATCTGTAAGCCACATTTAACTCAGGAGCTATAGCTTTATACCAAAATTCTATGTTTGACATGCATCACCCATCATACCTGTGGTTTTTGCAATAGGGCTGTGCTTTTGAAACTCAAAGTACCCTTACAGTGGTGTCATAGGCGTTACTAGTTGGACGGCTACCTGTCAGATCAGCAGTTGGAAGGTACCAGCCATTCCACGGGAGAAAGATGGGGCTTTCTCTTCTGGTAAAGAAGTATTGCTTTGGAAATTCTGAGGGGTACTTCTTCCCTGTCCTAGAAGGTCACTATGAGTCGAACTTCACTGACTGGCAGTGAGCACGGTTTTTCATTGGGTAAAGTTTCAAAAATTCTACCTTACCTAAAACTCTTGCGTCCTTATCTCAGACTGAACTAAGAATAAATGAGCCTTGCAAGGTTTTAAAGGTGTGAAATGAAGAGACACATGTTAAAACATTTAACCCTATATTTTGAAAACTACTAAGAGAATCATGATTATAAAAATAAGAATAGTTCAACTATTTCTGGAGTCATTCTGACCTAAGGATCAACCATTCCCCGACATCATTTCTTCAAAAGCGTGGATACCCATCTGTATATTAGCCCTTTTGCACTGTGTAGCAATCTCAAGTCATACCTCGAGCCCACGATGCAACATCTGAAACATAGATTGAGTACCTAGAGTTTTTCTCTTTTTTCCCTTCTTAACCTTTAATTTTTCAATAGTGAAAAATAACCCATTATAACACAGACAAACCAAACAAACCAAAAAGCCAGCATGACAGTTTACTGGATCTGGTCTTTGCAACCTAATTTTTCATAAATGCCGCCATCTAGTGTTCACTATTCCAATATTTATCACTGAAGTTAGAAAATCAATCATTCTGTGGTGGTTTCCCAGTATCACAGAAGCAAAGAATATCAAGGCAGATGTGCTTCCAAAGCTCTTAAATAATTATTTTCCATGTCTGTAAAAATCAAGTAATCTTGAAATAAGAAACATAGCTAAAGGCCGGCCACTGTAAAGATATTATATGGAAGGTATGAAGACAGCATGCCGTGAAATGTTTGGGGTGTGTAATACAAGAACCAAGATTCACATGCCAAGACTATCTGGGGAGTTGCTAATTAGTATATTATTGAATTTTTCAACCTGTGAAGACGGTTCCTCTTGTTTCCATTTTAAATGAGTAAAATAATATCAAGAGAAGTTGAGTAAGCTCTCAAGCAAAGATTTACATAAACAGTGTGACTCAAGTTGGCCAAATTTCTACAATTAATCCTCATTAAATATATGCTTTATTAACCATAAAATTATAAATTTATTTTGATTTTGTAATAGCTATAATTATGTGAATTTTCATGCTAAAACTGAATGGAAAGATATATATCTTAAATAACTTATTCTCCTTAGAATATAGCAACCCTTATAAAGTTATGAAACTAAATTAAAACATTTTCATAGTAATTTATGGATATGATCAGGGATTTAAAACCTAGGCATAGGACGTCTTGTTTTACAGGTTCTTGTTTTTGCTGCATGCCATTCAGTTCGTGCCAGTGACTGCTACAGAATGAAATATGCCTATGCTGTCTCGTCCTGACAACAGTTAGTTTGAAACCATTGTAGTCACTGTGTCGATCGATCACATGAATGGTCTTCCAATTTTTGATGACCCTCGACTTTACCAAGAGTCATGTCTTTTTCCAAGGACTGGTCTTTCTTGAAAGTATGTCCAAAACATGTGAGAAGAAGTCATGATATTCTGGTATCTAAGGAGCTTTGGGCCTGTACTTCTTCCATCACAGATTTGCTGGTTGTTCTGGTTTCCCATGGAACTGTCAGTATCCCTCATCAATAACGTCATAATTCCAATGAATTAATTGTCTGCAGTCTTCCTTATTGTTCATTCAGCTTTCACAGGCATAGAAGACCATTGAAAATACTAGGTTTCGGGGCAGGTGCACCTCAGGCCTCACAGGGAAGTCTCGACCATTTAAAGAAGTCCTCTCTAGGAGATCTGCACAGTGCAAAACATTGAGCTTTTGGTGTTTTATTTTGTCTGCTGCGTCCACGAGTGTCCATTGTGGATCCAAGTACCATGAAATCCTAGAAAAGCGCCAACTTTTATCTGTTTGTCTTGTCGGTTACTGATTGCATTTTCATCATTTCTATTTTATTTAGACTGCTTTAATCTATACGGAAAGCTGGAGATTTTAATTCTTACATGCAAGTGCTTCAAGTCTTCCTTGCTATCAAAAGCCCACTTGTGCCCTCTGCATATCATAGGTTGCTCATGAACTGTCCTCCAGTTCTGATATTATGTCTTCTTCATGCAGTCCGGCTCTTTGGATTATTTGCTCATCATATAGATAGAACAAGTGTGGTGAGAGGAGGTAACCATGACACATACCTTTGTTGATATGAAGCCACAGAGTATTAATTACCCTGTTCTAATTGAAGACCTGTGATTTGGTCCAATAACAGTTTCTGTATTAGCAGAGTGAGATGTTCTGAAATTCCCCTGGTTCTCAGTGTTATCCATAGTTTGCTGTGACCCAAAATAAAATGCCTTTGTATCATCAATAAAACACAAGTAAACATCTTTCTGGTAGTCTTTGCTTTCAACCAAGATCCATCTAACATTAGCAATGATATTCCTCTGCCCATGTCCCTTTTCGATCTGACTTGAATTTCTGTGAGCTCCTTTTTTTTGTACTGCTGCAATGGTTTTTGAAATAGCTCCAGCAAAGTACTACTTGTGTGCTATATTAATGGCATTGTTCTATAGATTTGGCATTCTGCTGAGTCACCTTCTTTAATATGGGCACAAATACCATTTTCTTCCCATTAGCTCTCTTGAAAATTCCTTGGCACATAGACGACCAAGTGCTCCCAAGGAGTCATCAGCTTTTTTTACACTTTCAAGTGTTGACATATACCATCAGTATGAGAGCCTTTATGTTGTTGTTAATGTCTTCAAGGAAGTCTGGACTTATTTTAATAACATTGTTTTTTGATTCTATGCTACCTTTTGAAATGGCTAGATGTCCACCAATTATTATTTTTAATTGTAACTTTCATTTTATTTCATTTTCCTTAATAATTTTATTAGCATATATAATTCATATATCACACAATCCAATAGTTCAGTCACATCCAGAAGAGTTGTACAGTCATCACCACTCTCAGTTTAGAACACTTTCTTCATTCATGTACTCATCATTAGCCCCCCCAGTTCCTTCCACCCCTCCTGGCCATACCCACAAGGAACCATGAATCATGTTGCTGTCTCTATCTGTCCTATACTTCAAAAAGTGAAGGAGAAACACGTGTGGATTAAACCCTGGTGAATAGGACCAGGACCTATTAACCATGGACCAGGGATGAGAACAGCCTTGATATTATGTAGAACACATGGGAAAGTGAAGGTTTTGCAGATCCTGTTAGATTAACATGTAGCCCCTGATCTTTTGAACTCCCTGATGATCCATTCTGATTTAGTTTTTAATGTTTTCTTATTTCTTTTTGATTGAAGTTTTTATCTATTGTACATTGCCAATGTTGTTAGTTTTAAACAACATACTTTTCTGTACAGCAGGTGCATACAGTTCCAGCCCATCATTCACTGGAAGGTAAGCGATGGGAATGGAAGTCCAGTTTTTGGTGCAGAGACTGTGTTTTCCTGATCTGTTTTGATGCTGGCTGTGTCATTCAAGATTTCCGCCGTTAAACCCTGCAATGTTGGCACTGGAGTATTGAATTCTTTCAGACTGAAATGCGCTGAACATGGACTTCGCTTTTGGCTTTCTAATTCCAGGTGTTTGCACAACTAGTTATATTTGACTTTGTCTTTTTGAGATGCCCTTTGAAGCTTTCTCTTCAGTTCCTTGACTTCATCATTGCTTTCATCTCAAGAGCAAGATTCAGAGTCGTTTTGACATTCCTGTTGGTGGGTCCTTTCTTTCTTGTCTTGTTCTTGACTTGTTGCTCCCTTTCTGTATACTGTTCTTGATGTCACCCCCCAAACTCTTCAGGCCTTCCATCATCTGTGTTCAGTGCATCAACTCTGTTCTTTATATTCTCGATAAGGAAACAGACAGAGTATAGTCAATGTCATATTTAAATACTCATTGACTTGGTTTTAATTTTTCTGAATTTCAAACTGACCTAGCACATGAGCAGTTGATTATCTGCTCCACAAGCAGTCCCTGATCTTGTTTTGGCTGATGATATTGATCTCCTCGATTGTCTCATTTGTATTCTGCCCTGTATAGCCACCATAGGGTGGCTATAAGTCAGAATCAACTTGATGGCAATGCATTTAGCTTTATCAAGGGAGTAAAGATCTCTGACAGCCCAGTGGTTAAGTAATTGGTGATGAACCAAAAAGCCAGCAGTGTGACCCCTAGGGGATCTGCCTGGGGAAAAGGTGGTAGTCTGCTTCTGGACATTGACAACCTTGGGAGCTAGTTGAGTCTTTTCTTTTGTACTGTAGAATTGCTAAGACTCACAATTCAACTCAGAAGTGATATATGTTTGTCATTTTTTTTCCAATGTGGGAGTAAAATATATGCCCTCCTGTTACACTATCATTTTACTGGTGCATGTAGTAAATTCATTACCAATTCCTATTTTTTCCTAAGGTACAAGTTGATAAGAATGTTTTGGATTATACTGTGAAGTAAACGGAAGGCCTTTGGACAATTTTGAACAAATATTGACATGATTTCATTTGTTTTGAAAGGGTTATGGTTTCTGTGTGGAAGAGATATGTAAATTCTCAAGGATGACTACAACACACTGGTTAGAAAGCTATTCAAATAATAAAGGCAATATTGGAGAGTGGTTTGAACTAAAGTGGTTGTAACTACAGTTGATGATTCTATTTCTAAACATGAATTATTACCATTTACTATGAAATTATTAATGTAATTTAAAGCAGAAAGTCTGTAAATTTCCAAATCATTATACTTATCCAATCAATCAATCCTGAGGTGAAAATATGGCTAAATAAATTCAATAAAGAAAATGAAGGAGCACATTCATTTATGGATATAGATGCAAATATTCATTAATGGACTCCTTCATTTTCTTGAAAATATAACAAAATCATGAAAAAGTAAATTGTTCAGATTTGAGAACTTGTGAATCAATTAATTCAATTCATTACTGCAGTTAAAAGAAAGAAAAAAATATTTTAAATGCATAGCATACTTGCTAACATATGTTATCTATATCCTTATGATATTTGACAAAATACATTATCCATGTCTTATTAAACTAAAGTTTAGTGAAATAAGAATACAAAGGTAAAATACATTGTGGGAGCTAATATATTATGTATAATGCTATCAAACTATTATTTGCACTGTTTTCAAACTTAAGGAAACATTGCAGAATTTGCTTATTAGTATTGCAAATCATTTTAAAATGATATTTATGCCTCAATACTGAAAATTGAAAGTTAAAGGAAAATATGTGGAATATATTACAAAGCTATGCGATAAATAGGAATCATAGCAATCAACTAAGCAAGTAACACTTCAGTAGGTACTTTACAAATTCTCAAGTGAATAATTATAATATATATGTCCTGCGAATTCAATTTTATTTGTCTCTCTTTGAAACAAAGGGCTTGCTGCTCCAGGGAAGATATTAAGTTTCCAAAACTCACAGGGCCTGTTCTACTCTGTCTTGTAGCATCACAGGGAAGAGGCACAAACTTGATAGCAATGAGTTTTTGTTTGTCTTTTCTGTGTCAGTCTGGGTACTTTAGAGAAAAAAATCCACAGAAACTCACGTATGAGATAGTTTTATATAAATGGTAAGTGCACTTCAAGAAAATATCCCAACCCAGTGCTGCCCAAGCCCACAAGTCCAACATTAACCCACATGTCCGACACCAATCCACAAATTCCTCCTCCATCTCACAAAACAGACGCAAAGATGCCGACTGCTGGAGGAAAGCCAAGTCAGGGAACATGTAAGCATTTCAGTACTGGCAGGGGGCTCCACAGGGGTGCTCCAGCACCCAGGGCTGCTCTAGCACCCAATGATGCATGGGGGTAGGTCCCTGTGGCTTCACCTTGGGGATGTCTTGCAGGAAGTCAGCCTTGCAGGGAACTGGTTAAGACAGCTGCACCCTGTTCCGACCACCACAAAGCAAGAGACCTGAGAACTAGAAAGGCGAGGCTCACCGAGTCATTTATGCCGCCACCCTTCAATTAACCCCACATGTATTTATTGGCCAGGTTGGCACAATTAATTAACTACCTCATTTTCTTTTTTAATATTCATATAAGAATGGCCAAACAGCAAATTTATTTATCGTTAGGGAAATGTAAATTTCAAAACTATGTGCCATGACATTTTAATTGAAATGTTTAAAAAATCTGTATTCTTAAATATTACTTAGGGATTTTTAATATTTCCAGTTAGCAACTTGAAAATGTAGAAGAAAGGCTGCTACTCGGCTCTTCCTTTACCTCATCTGTTTTTTTCTATGTAACAACAGTGAGTAAAACAAATAAACAAAAACATTTAAGATTAAAAGTCACCATTTATCCAAGGACAAAAGAATGAAAGAAAGAGGAATGGAAATGGGAAACACAAGAAGGAAATGAGATAAATGAGTTACATTGAGGGGATTGCAGTAGATGACATGAAACAAAATTTGTATTAAATAGTGAATACAAAACTTCTGCTCTGTAAACCTTTACCTAATTCACAAATAAAAATAATGTATAATAAGAATTAGTTTTTAAATCTATCATAGGTGCAAGAAAATATGTAAATATATGAATTCTATTTTTATCACTTGTATATGCAATGTACTTCTTAAAATAAACACATGTTGCCAAATGAGAAAAAAGTTTAAATAAATTCTAACACTAAAATAATGAGATGCCATGAAGTCATTTAAGAATTAAATGATAAAAAAATTTAACAAAGTGGATGTTATTTATCATAAAATATATTTTAACGAAGCAGGAGGCAAAATACAGTATAAAACAATGTATCTTTTCATATTAAAATGTTAAACCATTTTAAGTATGTATTCCAAATATGATTAATAATTACCTCTAGATAGTAAATGTTGGTGTGTTTTCATATATTTTTAATTTCATAAATTAAAAAATACAGGTCATATTTTAAATAACCACATTGAAGAGGGTATCACATTTATTTTGAAGTCATTTGATTTAAGATATTTTGATATCAAAGTTAAAGGAGGTAAAATTGTATCAATTAGATAGGGCGATCAGCCTTTAGTAAAGCTTATGGCTCATTCATTTTTTCACACATTGAGTAACTCTTCGTTCCATTTTCTCCTTTGCACTAGACACAGACAGTCAAAGATTAGCTAGTCACAATCACTTTCACAGAAAGAAAAGACGACTGACAGCAGCAATGTCTGTGCACTTGCGATACACTGGGCTGTAATGTGATTTTAATCGTGCATAACGGAGCAGTGGCGCCTGGACAAGCTGGTGATAAGAAAAAGTGTCCTCAAAAAGTGATGTTGAGATTTGTGTCAAATGATGAGCAGGAATTATCTACATAGAAACAGTGGGGAACAGTCAGCTCAGGAAGAAAGCTCGACTAACAAAACCCACAAATGAACCTCAGTGCCATTGAGTTAAGGGCAGCTCCTAGTACCCCTGTAGGAAAGAATGGAGCTACCCTGTAGGGTCTCAAGGCTGCACATTATTAGCTAAGTATATTGTCACATTGTTTTCTTTCTGCCGAGCTTCTAGGTTAAAATAGAAGACATTTAGTCTACCAACATTGCACCACCTAGGATCCTTATGGATAAAACAGAAAGAAGCATGATTCATCTGTGACTGCCATTGCTAATTAGTATGATCTTATTAGATTTATTTAATATATAACAAAAATATGATTACAAGCAAATTCCTAAAGATGAAACTTACTGAAATATAACTTTCGTGTAGAAGCAAACCAAACTCACTGCCACTGAGTCGCTGCTGACTCATAAGGACCCCCCTGCTGTGGTTCTCAACCTTCCTAATACAGTGACCCTTTAATACAGTTCCTCATGTTGTGTTGAACCTCCCAACCATAAAATGATTTGCATTGCTACTTCATAACTGTAATGTTGCTACTGTTATGAATCAGGCAACCCCTGTGAAAGGGTCATTTGCCCCCCAAAGGGGTCATGACCCACAGGTTGAGAACCACTTCCCTATAGGTTTCTGAGACTGTAATGTTTATGGGTGTAGAAATCCCAGTCTTTCTCCCTTGATGCTGCTGGTGGTTTTGAACTAACAATCATGAGCATTGCAGTCCAAAGCTGAACCACTACTTAGCATGACTAGAAAATAAGAACCTTCATGATCTGGCCTTTTCTAATCAATCTCTTCTTTCATCCCCACTAGTCTGTCAGTCTGTCATACTGTACTTGCACATTGTGATACTAGAAGCTATGGGACCAGTATTTTCAATGCCACCCATGGTGGACAGGTTTCAGTGGGTCTTCTAGACAAAGACAGAGTTGGGATATGGAAAAAGGAGGTCTCCCTCTAACATGAAGGGAGTAGCCACTGAAAGCCATATGAGTATCAGTTGATCGTGATCTCATATGATGTCCAAAGAAGACCCACAGGCAGGAAGGCATTCAAAGTACAAATGGGAAAGAACCAGCTTCTCGAAGTAGGGCCGGCATTAGTTGATGTAATAGCTTGATTGGAACAAACTTTCTTAATCTTCATTTGTTGATGTGGCAGGAATAAAATAGAAAGCACATAGTTTCAAACACCCATTAATAATCAAACTGTGGAATGAAAAACTATGGATGTAGGAAAACTGGAAGTTGTTAATAATTAAATGGAATGCATAAAAATCCTAGGCATTAGTGGGCTCACAATGGCCTAGTACTGATCATTTTGAGTCAGATAAGCATATGGTTTGCTTTGATAGTAATGACAAATTCAAGGGGAATGCATTTAATTTATGATCAAAAGGAATATTTCAAGTACTATCTTGAAATACAATTCTGTCTATGATAGAACAATAACCATAGACCTAAGCAGAAGAACAGTTACTACAATATCCATAAGCACAAATACCATTCAATATTCATATACCTACATGTAAGATTAGCTGTTAATCAAATTTATAAACTACCAATAAAGCATTTTAATAAACTGAATAATTCTACAAACTTCTTCATCCTAAAATGGGTCAAACATGCAATCAAGATGCATTTGTAATTACTGGTAATGAGAATGTGAATATTGGAACCTCAGAGGTTTGAATAATATTAGAAAAATATGGCCTTAGTGATAGAAATGAAGCTGGAAATCAAATTGATAGAATTTTGTAATACCAATGACTTCTTTACTATAAATATGTTTTCCAACACACAATGGCGCCTGTGCATGTGTACCTCACCAAATGGGATGCACAGGATTCAAATGGACTCCATCTGTGAGGTGATAAGGAAACTCGATATTTTTTGCCAAAACAATGCACAGCCCACGGTGGACCAGACCACTACATGTTCATTTGTAGTTCATCAAAAGTGTATGCTAGATGATGCTCTGAAGGGTTCGTTTGAATGTACAACAAATAAAACAAATGGGAGATATCATAATGTAAAAGATATGTGAACATTTAAAATGGACATTGCAGAAAACAAAATAAAGTATCACTATGATGAATGTAAAAATGATGATCTGCTCCATAAACTTCATTTGATGCACAGTCAAGAGTTAAAGAAGTAATTGAGAAAAAGGTGGAAAGAATATAGACGATGTGCAGAGTCAGCATATATTAGAAAAAGAAGTTGGTGGACCATCAATCATTCATAGAGACAGGTATGAAGAAGCAACAGTGGTATTAAAGGGAGAGGTCTAAGCAACGCTTAAGGAATTAGCAAAAAAATAAGTTATCAGGAATAGATGGAAAGCCAACTGAACTATTTCAACAAACTGACCAATGGAATCACTCACTTGTTTACGTCAGAAATTTTGGAGATAATTACTTGGCCAACAACCTGTAAGAGATCGACATCTATGCCCACTGCAAAGATAGGTGACTCAAATGAATGCATAAATTACCAAACAATCTGATTAATATCACATGCAATAAAATTTGAAGAGAATTTGAACACTTTTGCAGTAGTACATGGACAGGGAATGACCAGAAATTCAAACTGAATTCAAAGGAAGTCATGGGAGAAGAAATATCATTCGTGAGGTCAGAAACATCTTGACTAAAGAGGATAACAGATAAATGATATTTTGTATTTTATTGTTTTTTCAAAGGTATGCAAAGACTGAATAACTATGGGTACCATTGAGATGAATGAGATTTCCAGAACACATGGAATCTGCACATAGACCAGGAGGCAGCTCCTTGAACACGATACAAGGATACTGAATATTTAAAAACCAATAAAGGTGTACCCTTTCATCATGTTTATTCAAATTATGTAATGAGAAAATCATTTGAAAAACTAGACAATTGAAAGAAGAACTCGACATTACATTTGAAAGAAGGCTCGATAAAAATCTGAGGTATTTATATAACTTGACCTTGCTTGCCAAAAATATGGATGACTTGATGAAAGCACTTACCAATGAATACAAAGAATATAATCACTATTGAATAGTTCAATTCTCTCTCATTCTCTCTCTCTCTGTCTCTCTCTCTCTCCACATACACACACACACACACACACACACAACTGGAGCAAGAGAAAAATTTATAACCATGGAAGAAATTTGAAATTATGAAAGTTTGGTAGGTTTTGTGTCTACTTAAGTGGGCCAAGATTTCCCCCTGCTATGATCTAACCCAGGGTGGTTGACCCCATGAGGGCATGTTCTATGAATGAAGCCAGCAGTTGGGGGGAGAATAAATCAAAACCAAACATGAGACTCGCTGTCATCAAATTGGCTCAGACACAGAATGACCCTGGAGGACTGGGCAGATGAGCCTGAGTGGGTTTCTGAGGTTGTAATTCTTTAGGGAAGTGGAGAGCCGTGTCATTCTCTCACTGAGAGGCTTGTGGTTTCCAACAGTGGACCGTGGGGTAACAGTCTCATTATGATTGAGGCAGGTTTTATTTAGTGTTCGGCCTACTCCTAGGAAAGACTAACAGTGTGCTGAACCTAGCTCACTTCAACTAGTGGATCTGTATCCTGAACTTGGTTATTCTACCTCTGTTTATATCTACTTCTGATTCCAAGAGCCATTAGCAGACTACCAATCTTGGATTCATTTTGCTCTGCCTTCAACAGCCTGTGCTCTTCCTGTTTCGTCTTCCTGCTTCCTATTCATCAGCTATCGTAATTACAAGTGTCAGAAGATGCCCCCAGTTTACATCTGACCCACGGAATTAAACCAGGTTGCACCTACCCATTGCTACAGCCTTGTCTGTCAGTTAGTTTGGCATAATATGGTGGGTTGCATGTGTCTGTGATACTGGAAAATTTGCACTATTCCAAATGCTGCCGGTTTGCCCCATAGTGAATAGGCTTCAGAAGAGTTTTCAGCCTAAAAACACAGAGGAAAGCGACTGTCCATTTCAGAGGAAGTAGCCTCTGAAAGCCTCCTGTACAGGAAGCATTGGTAGACACAGAGGCCTAATAAATGGAAGAGCCACTGTGTGCGTGGCCACAGGCCAGCGCTGCTCCTCTCTGTTGTGCATAGAGTCACTGTGGATTAGAAACAACTAGATGGAACCTAACAGCTGCAACAATGATGTGAGACATTTCTTAATCGGAATTTGTTTTCTATATGCATATACATGCAGCCCTTGCTGGTTTTGCCTCTGTGGAGAGCAAGGCCTAACATGCAAATAATTCATTTTACTTGTATGTACAATCAACTCTCATGGAAGAAATTAACTTGCACATGCATATGAGGCAACGGACAATACCATGCTATGGGTCAGGTCTACCTTAGTCCGCCATGTGACACCTTTGTCTTCTTTTAAGAGAACTGTTTTTTTACTACACATTTGCCATACACAATATACCCCTTGATTTCTTGCCTGCTGCTTCTGTGGGGGTTGGCTGTGTATGCAAATAAAATGAAAGCCTTGACAGCTTCCATATTTATGATGATGGTTTTTATTGGTCTAGCTGTGAGGATTTTTGTTTTCTTTCTTTTGTTTTTCATGAAGTTTAGTCCATATTGAAGGCTGTCAGCTTCTATGGTCATCACTAATAGCTTCCAGTCCTTTTACTTGCGGGAAGGCAGTTTGGGTTATCTGCGTAGCGCAGGTTGTTAATCAGTCCTCCAGTCCTCGTGGACCATCATTCTCTGTATAGTTGAGTCTCTTGGGCTACTGTTTCAGACACAGATGGAATAAGTGTGCTGAAAGGCTTTACCTTGATGTAGACTTTTTCTGATTTTTAAAACACACAGTCTCCCCATGTTCTGTTCAAATCACTAACTCTTGTTCTACACAGATTCCACAAGACTGAGATGAAATGGTCTTGAAATTCCATTATTTGCAATGTTAGCCCTAATTGTATGCATACCTTGTTCAAAAGAGTTTGTTACCATTTTATCTTTAATCTATCATATTTTCTTCAAATAATCTAGCATCAATCACTAGCCCAGAACCTGGTACATTACAGAAATTCCACAGTGTCTATTGAATGAAGAGTAGATTGCATTCATACAGATTCACTGCACAACGTAGTAGAAAACACCCTGTCTTCAGCATGCCATCTCTGGTGACAAACCACAAAAAGTTGACCACCTTCGAGTGATATCTACTTAAATCAAGACAAAGAGATCAAATTGAAATACAGTATCTTGTAATCACACTTAATGATACAGATTATAAAAATTGAAGCAAGTTGGCAAAATGAGACAGACAAAAAAGTGAGCCAATGTAAATGATCAGACATATTCATTTCAAAAATATTTTAATTGAACAAATATAAAATAGCTTAATAGTTCTGAAAATAAATTATTTCAATCCAAATTCTAATGCATAATTTCAGGTAGTATGATTTGATAATTACAAAAACCCATATTATATTTCATGTTATCTCTAGTCTTAGGAAGGAAAAATAGAGTGATAAGCTACTATATTGAGCTCTACACTTCAGAGCCACATGGTAACCACCAGAGAATGAAGATACACCACTTGCCCCGGATGTTACTTACTCCTGAATTCTTCTGATGAGCACAAGCATTGTGTGACAAGAGCCTTCAAGTAAAAAGAATGTAGAGAAGCCACCTGTTTTTGAGAAATTCCTTTGTTGCAAACATCCTGTAACTTTTCTTGGTCCATGAGGACTTTTATCTTATGGGAGGGTCATATTGCTTGCCAGCAAGTGATTTATATAAAAGATGTAGACACAACTAATGAGATATTAGCACAAAGTCAGAAAACTGGCTCTTTTATAGGCCTGAATACTGGTCTAAAGCAGGTATTTGAGCCTTGGGGAGTGTTCATTTTGGACATGTATGTTTCTAATGATGCTGACCACAGAGTTTTAGCTAGTGTTTCAAATCCATAAAGATTGAATGAAGAAAGCATTAATAATTGAATGAATTATGTGATTGAAATTATCAGTAAGTTAGGTCTAATCAGTAATACCATACAGACACCCCTTACCTCACACTTGCTGTACTAGGAAGTTACATCTGGATGTAAGAGTTGAACTAAAACTATACATGTATACATGTATGTATATATATATATATATTTATGTAAGACAGATAGGACTTTTTAAATGTTTATAGGAAATTTAGAGAAACTGTTAGCTGTTCCTTTTATACACTTTTACCCTTAGTTATGCAGATGTGTACTTTGTTTGAACACGTGATCATAAATATGGACAAAGGAAGTTTAACTCTAAGCAAGAAATCTTTTAAAGATATTTCATTTATAATATGTATTTTTAATTTATAATCATACATAAAATGTATTTCTTCTTAAACTTATTTATATGCCTAATTTTCTATTCTATACCTGCAGTAATTTCTATGATGAATGTGTTACTTTTTTAATTAAGGTATTTTACTACAAAGATATTTATGAAGTTAAAGCAAAAAATAGAAAGATGACAGACTGAGACAGGAAATTAAATATTCAGGAGAGTTAACATAGTAAGACACACCATCATTGTTTTTCTAGGTGCCCCCTCTGAACGACACTTGATAGATGCTGTGTCTAACAGAAGAGTTACAGGCGAGAATATCAATTAAATTCTACACCATGAGTTTATACTAGAGTCACTGTAGAATCGACTCCAACTCAGAGTGACCATGTTTACAGTAGAATGGAACACTGCCCAACCCCACCCCATCTTCATAACTGTACACAGGATCATATTTGTTGTGCATTTTGAGAGCCCTTCTACGTGTGTGTTCATCCGCAGCACTACGTGAAACAGCTTTCTTTCATGATCCATAGCTTTTTCAGTGGCTGATTTTTAGAGCTAGATGAAATCAATTTAGAGATAGATTGTGAGGCCTTTTAAAATAGGGACTGCTTTAATCTAGTGGCTCTGCTATTAGATTCAATTGAGAATACATAGAAGAGAAAAAATTGAATATATAATAGGTTTAGAAATAAATACATGTTATATATGAATATGAACAGAGATATATTTTAAAAGCATAGCCTCAAATATTAAAGCATCTAAAGGTAGACTTCTTTTCTACATCTTTAGGATCACACATTCAAACAAGCTACACATATGGATAAGTAAGGGTAAGGGCGTTGTGATATAAAACTGTCCATCATTGGTGACCCTGCTGTTACTTGAAATACCACTGAAAAATTGTACAGTATCATAGCAACAGACAAGTCATTTCTGTACACCACACTTACAGATAGGTGGTTGAAATATATATATATATATATATATATATATATATATATATATATATATATATATATATATATTTGTGTTTATATTATTACTAAACTTTTGCTTCAGGAGCCCCAGTTACATAGTGGTTACTCATTGGCTGCTAATCTCAAAGCAGTTCAAAGTCACCAGCCTCTTCACAGGAGAAAGAAAGGGCTTTTTACTGCCATAAAACAGTGCAGTCTCAGAAACCCACAGGGGCAATTCTGCCCTTCCCTTTAGGGTTGTCATGAGTCAGAATTGACTTGGTAGTAGTGAGTTTAGCCTGTTATTTAAAGAAATCCCAGTTATTTAAACCTTCTTATTGAGAACACTCTCAATAATGAGGGCTACATAGTATTGACTTCCCAGAATTTCAATCAGAAACAAAGCAAGCAGCTACAACAAGAGCCCATGCTATCACCCTAAAGAGGGACGGTATTTGTGAGTACCTTATGGCAGCCTTTGGCAGGAGATTGAAAAACACCTCATCTCATAATTACAACTCTTACCACAATCCATATATACACCCATTGTCTTAAGCACACTGATAAATATGTTGTCATCATCATTTTTAAAGCATTTCCTTTCTACTTAGGTCCTTGGTATCAGCTCCTCATTTTTACCCCTACATCCCCCTCCCTTGCTCCCTCATGAATCCTTGATAATTTAAAAATAATTATTATATTTTTATGTCTTGCACTCAGTTTATTCAGAATGGTATTGTTAAGGGCAGTCCATTAACTTCAGAGTTATAGAGACCCCATGAGTCAGGAAGTCAGGTATCTTGCCTCCAGAGTCTACTCTTTTGACCAATATACTATGTTAACATTGACTTTAAATTGGTTCAAACTTATTTTTTAAACCAGTGGTTCTCAACTTTCCTAATGCCGCAACCTGTTAATACAGTGCTTCGTGTTGTGCTGAACCCCAACCATAAAATTATTTTCATTTCGACTTCATAACTGTAATTTTGCTGCTGTTCGGAATCATAATGTAAATAGCTGAAATGCAGGATGTATTTTAATTGTTAGAAATTGAACATAATGAAAGCATAGTGATTCATCACAAAACCACTATTTATTATAGATTGTGAAATATTTATTTGTAATGAAAAATAAATGAAATTTTGTCTTGAAGCATGGTGCAGCATGGGTAACAGTCTTCAGGCCAGGTACTTGTATGTGGGCATATCTGCATGTGGGCAGACCTGCCTGGAGATGGATGTAGGAGTTATGTCTTGGTTCCTAAGACCTTTGGAAACATGTGTTTTCTGAAGTTCTTATTCGACCCCTGTGAAAGGCTTGTTTGACCCCAAATAGGTTGCAACCCAGAGGGTGAGAACTGCTGTTTTAAACTAATGTAATTGTTTACCTGGGCTGTTCTTTACTCTAGGAAGTATAAGAATATATATATATATATATTTACTGATGCATGCAAAAATGTCATTATTGAGGTTATATTGGTTAGCACAGGTAATATATAACAACCTTAGCTTGAGTACAGAACATTTAACAAAGCTTTACTTAAATTATGAATATGTCACTCACTGTCATTGAATTGTTTCTGACCCATAGCTATACTATATATAGATCAGATTTCTGAGACTGTAAATATGTAAATGATCATTTCCATCAGATTGATAGTTTGGGAACACCAACTTTGGGTTTAGCAACCCATTGCTTAAACATGAAGACCACCAAGCAGCTCTAAATTATAAATACTCCCAAACAACCAATGTCACTACCATCTGTCTCATTGATTCCAACTCATGGCAAGCCAAAACAAGAGTGCAGAGGCCATTAACCTTTATGGGAGAAGACACCCTCATCTTCACCCTCAGACTATTCTGGACCTTGAACTTGTTGTCCAACAGAACCATTAGTGCCCTTTGTCTAAGACAACTATATAGGATACTATGAAATCACATAACCAAGGGTATCAAAAATGTATTTTAAAGCCCAAAAGTCTCAGTTTAGTCGGTTCGTATGTTCAGTCTGACAAAAATATCTGCAAAATAATATATGCAATTCATCATTTTTGTCCTCTCATCTTTCACTCATTATGTACTTAAGGTGCAGCATGAATATTATTTAAATTACTATATAAAGAATCTATATTTTTCTAACGATAATAAGGCCCTTCTTCATCTTTATAAGAATGTTTTGGGAAGAACTTTGCTAAGAGCCATAAATTACATCAAAGGCTTTATTGTAACATCTGAGCAGGTCGCTCAGATGCTCATTTGGTTAATAAGAGAAAAAGCAGCTTTACCCCCCACACCCTTCCTTGATCATTTATATCAAAAGAACATCAGGGGGAAATTAGCCCCTGGCCTTTTAGTGTATGGCTGGCATATTTAATTACATATCAAGACTTTGCCAAGTTCAGGGAGTGGGGACCAAAGTCAATCTGTGTGTGTGAGAGATAGAGAGATAGTAAATCTACTTGTCTAAGGTAAAGAAATACACATTCCGTATTCTAACTAGTTAATCAAGTTCTATTTTCAGGTATAAAATCATAAAGGAGGACATGTAGCAAAATTAAAGGGTAAAAGGTATATTATATCTTTCAAACCTGAGTTGAAAGCCAGAGTCTAATGTGTATAAAATATGTTTATATGTAAATTCATTTATCTAAAATTCAATATCTATCTATCTATTATTAATCAACCAGGCTGCTAAGTAACCTACATACACACAAATGGTCAGAGAAAGAGATGAGAAAATTGGCAGGTGTGTGTATACATTTTCATACTAATTTTTGTTCCTAAAAACTAAATAATGTTTATAAGACATAGCATTTGAATCCCTTGAGGATGTCAAACTGCCATTAAAAAATCGTTTTATTGGGGGCTCATACAAGTCTTATCACAATCCATCCATCCATCCATCCATCCATCCATTGTGTCAAGCACATTTGTACATTCGTTACCTCATTGTTCTCAAATCATTTTCTTTCTACTTAAGCCCTTGGTGTCAGCTCTTCCTTTTTTCCTTTCCCTCCATGCCTCCCTCCCTCCCTCATGAACATTTGATAATTTATAAATTATTATTTTGTCATGCCTGACACTGTCCAACAAGATGTCTCTCCACTTTTCTGTTAAGCTGCCATTTTAATACAGTGTAAGTCCATGAGAAAAAAATTGGGGAAAATATTAGAGAGAATCACCGCCTTCAGAATTGTATTTACCAAGATGGGAGATATATGCTTATGCCATTCCTAACATATTCAGAGGCTAAACCCTGGGAAATGCAGCAGCCATTTTGGCCACATTTCCTACTGCTTTAAAAGATCCCTTGGCATCTAGATAACCAACTCCTGCCTAATTTGAAAAGAATTCATTGAAGAAAACAAAGGGGTTAAATCAGCAAAGGTGTATGTCAGGATTGTATTATTTTGCCCTTTTTATGTAATCCGTGTGTTGAGATAAATCTCTTCCAATGCTGATGATAACCAAACATTGAAACCTTCAGCATAGATTGTAACTCAATGTATAGAAAACCAAAATCTTCAAAAGGGAATCAATAGATGGCATCCTGATAAATGGAGAAAAGATTGATGTCGTCTAAGATTTCATTTTACCAAGTCCACATCAATATTTATGGTAGTAGCAGTCAAAAAATCAAAGTATGTGTAACATTAAAAAAATATGCTTCACAAGAGCTCTTTATCATGTTGAATTACAAGGATCCCACTTTGAGGACTGAGGTGTGCCTGAGTCAGGTAAGAGTATTTCCTATCACCCAAGTAACCTTCTTCACAATGCATATGAATGTTGGATAATGAATAATAAAGCTCAAAGAAGAATTGATCCATATGAATGATTCATGCTTAATTAATTAACTGAGCAATTACTTATCTGTTATAACAATAAAATAATCGATTCATTTGAATTGATCCATGTTAAATAAATTAAATAAATACAGAAATATTTTATAAAGAAAGTAATGGTTCCATGTGAATTGTGATGTTGGTGAAGCATGTTGAAAGAACAGCAAACTTCCTGAAGAAATATTTGCCTTGAATGAATATAGCCAGAAGGCTCCTTAGAAACAAGGACGGTAAAACTTTATGTCAAGTATATTGAGTATGTTATCAGAAAAAAATCAGTACCAGGAAAAGAAAATAATAATTGATAAAGTAGAAGATCGGAAGAGCCAGAACCTCAAGGAGACAGATTGATGCAGTGGCTGCAACAATGGGTTTGAATATAACAATTGTAATATGGTGTTTTGTTCTATTTGCGTAGTGTCCCTATTAGTTGGAACATACTTAAGATTACCAAATAACATCAACAATTGATGGCATATATATTGAGAAACAACAGCTTCTCAGTTCAACATTTTAAAGCATTTTCTGCACACAGTATTCATTGTTGTTTGTGACATTCTTTTGTAAGTTTTAACTGTAAATTTGATACAATGACAGTGTATTCTCTCCTTTTTTAAACAATTTTTATTGTGAATTGGGTAAAGTTTTACATAGCATAACATCAGTTTTACATTTACTTCTTCATGTCACTTTCTCTAATATAATTCTTTGCCATCCATTCACTATAATATTATCCTTCTCACGTCTCTGTTTCCTATTTCCAATTCTGAGTTAGTTTTTTTGTGCCAACCTGACCTGTACACATATGTGGGGTGAATTCAAGGGCAGAGAGATAAATGGCTCAGTGAACCTAACCTTTCAAGTTCTCGGGTCTCTTGTTTGTGATGGTCGGACCAGGGTGCAGCTGCCTTAGCAGTTCCCTGCTTCAGCTGGCAAGGCTCACATGCTGTAAGATATCCCCAAGGAAAAGCCACATGGACCTACCCCGATGAAGCCCTGGGTGCTGGAGCAGCCGTGTGGAGACCCCTGCCAGAGCTGAGATGCATACACTTTCACAAATTCGGTATTCCTCCTGCAGTTGGCATCATTGCGTGTGTTTTGTGAGATGGAGGAGGACTTGGTGGAGTGTTGTCAGACATATGAGTTAATAGTGGACTTGTGGGCTTGGGCAGCACTGTGTTGGTATGTTTTCTTGATGTGCACTTAACCTTTATATAAAGTTTATAAAGGTTAAGTATATAAAACTCTCTCATATACATGAGTTTCTGTGGATTTGTTTCTCTAAAGTTCCCGGACTAATACAATTTCCTCTCTGTGTTTCCTGCTTCTATTCTTCCTTCTTCTCTAGCCTTTTTGACCTTTATATCTGGGTAAATGATGCCCTTTTGTATTATGCAATATGTTGCTAACTAAAAGGTTGACAGTTCAAAAACACCAGCCACTCTAGGGGAAAGATGTGACTTTCAAATCCTGTAAAGAATTAGTGTCAAAAAACCATAGAAACAGTTCTACCTTGTTATACAGGGTCATTATGTATAAGAATGAATGCGACGACAGTGGGTGAATAAGTTTTCCATCAAACGGTTGATTATTATAAATGGTGCATATGTTCCCAGTGCAATGTTTCCCCTTAAAAGCCTATCTATGGCTCACCAGAAAATTAAGCGACAGAGGTCAGTTCAATTTCAGATATGAAGTATGACTAGAGGGTCATAGTTTTAACAATTCCACCAGCTTCTATTGAACCAGTAAGCGTTGTTTATTTTATAAATTTGAATTGAGTTTCACATTTTCTCCCACTCTATCCATGACCATCTAGTAATATCTAGGGATATCCTTTTCAGAGCAATTGACAATGGTTGCTAAGTGCCATTTCCTTCTTTTGGTTTCTTTCATTCTCTCATTTTTGTGGGCTTATTTGCTTGTGTTTTGGTTTGGTTTGGAACATCGTCTATATGTGAAACCCAGGTTACATAATCTTATATAGAGAAAAACTGAATTAATAGTCTCAAAGGGACATGGTGAGAGAGTTTGATAGGAAATGGAGAACTAACAACACTGAGCACAAAGAAGAAATATCTTGACACGGATAATGGTGATGGTTGCTCAACTTCTATGAAGGTGATTGAACTACTGATACATATATGTGAATTGTATATCAATGAAAGTGTTAAAATAATTAATAAAATATAAACTTAAGGGAAGGCTTGATTGGAATAAAGATATAATATATGCATATGCTGTTCTTGTGTTGTTAGTTTCTATAGTTGTCTGCTACCCATAGCAATAAATACTGTCCAGTTCTGTGCCATCCTCACAATTACTCCCATGCTTGAGTCCATTGTCATAGCCAGGGTGTCAGTCCATGTTTTTGAGGGCAAACGTTTTTGTGGCCCCTCCACTTTACCAAGCATGAAGTCCTTCTCCAGGGGTTGGTCTCTCCTAACAATATATCTAATGTATACAAGACTAAATCTCACTCTCCTTGCTTCTAAGGTGCACTCTGAATGTATTTGGTCAAGTTAGATCAGTTTGTCCCTTTAGCAGCCATGGTCCTTTCAACATTCTTTGGAGTACCACAATTCAAATGCACTGGTCCAACTTTGGTCTTCTGTATTCAATGCCCAACATTCACATGCAAATGAGGCGATTGGAAATACCATGGCATGTGTTTGGTGCAACCTATTCTCATATACCATCCTTGCTCTTCAATACTCTAAGGAGGTCTTGTGCAGCAAATGTACCTAATGCAACTTGTCTTTCACTTGATTGACTGATGCTTCCATGAACATTGACTGTGGATCCAAGCAAGACAAAATTCTTAGTTGTCTAGTGTCTTAGCCATCTAGTGCTTCCATAACAGAAATACAAAAAGTTATTGGCTTCAAGCAAAAGAAATTAAGATTCTCATGATTTGGGAGACAGGAGACTGGAGGTGAGTATGCCAGATGTATGAAGTCTTGTTTGTCTCTGTTTGTGCTGGAGGAAATCCCTGGTATCAGCCCCCAGGGGACCTTCATTTGACTTGCAAGTTTCATTCCTGTTTAATCTTTACTATGCCTCCAAAGGAATTTATTCAAGGTGCACTTGACAAAATCCGGCCTGATTATAATAACAAAGGCAATCTGTGTCATAATGAGTTCTCTAGAAAAGCAAAATCTCTGATGCTTATATATGTACATCACACTGACCATGCCCGAGTGCAATTATAACCACAGGTGTGGATGCTAGGATTCACAAAGCAATCTGGGGGGGTCACAATTCAAACCCGAATGAAAAGCAAAGATGGGGAGACTAGCACTGCGAAATTGAGAAAAGTGCCTCCAAGGGGTCAAAACGGTGAAGGTTGATCAAAATCCTGCAGTTAGTTGGTCACAGTTCAGTTAATATTTTAAAATATTTAAAACGTTGTAAAAACATTTAATCATGCTTTCTAAATGTGAACAGCGAATGTGGAATTGAGAGACCTTGGCAATAATGAAAAATTCCCAGAAACTTTCAATGATTTTACTATTTACCTGACATAGCAAATATGCTCCATGGAGTCCTGTGGAATAAATGACACTATCCAACATATTGAAGTCATGTAATTATGAGTAAACTAATGGATGCCTTTAGAATTTCACATTCTACAAATGGATATTTAGAGGGAGTACTGATGGTTTCCAAAGGTCCCTCAGACACGTGGAATCACAGAAAACTACATCCATTTGATGCTCTTTGTTGATCCAATTTGACAGGGAAAAATTGTATGGATTAATGATGTTAATAGTTATTTCCAGAAAGAATTAGAGGGTGAGAAAGATACTCATTTGCTTTTGCCTGTATATATTCATCCGTTTGCTCATTTAATCAACATTTACTAAGTCTGACCCTCGGTATCAGAGCTATGCAGGAAAAAGTTCTCCATCTTATAATTTTTTTGGCTACATTATATAAGCACTCATGTTTCAGTGAAAAATACTATAAGCATAAAAAGATCATATTACAAACGGGTTAATTAGAGTTTCTAAGGAAGGTCCTCAAAGAGTTAATGTGTGACTTGGAAATTGAATATCAGAAGTTTGGTTGCTAGAGAAAGGGGACAATAATGGCCGTTTAGCTCAAGTAGAGAGTACACATGTACTGCAATGCACGTTGGAAGTTCAAAACAACTAGCGGCCCTGTGGGAGAAAGACTGGGCTTGCTATTCCTATAAACAGATACTTGGTTTGCTTTGACTTGGTGGCTAAAGGTGAAAACAAAAGGCATGTATCTAACAACAACAAAGAAAACTGAATATTACTCATTTGATCCCTATGAATTGTGCAATGTGTGAGTATATGGTAGTGTAGCTTTCTTAATATGTATTTGGACCACATTTGAGCGTCTGTCTGTGTGTGCCACACAAAATAGTGACCTCTTCTCTGATGGTCACAGGTTCTTTGGAATTTTGTTGTTGTTGTTGTTAGGTGCCAAAAGGTGGTTCCAAGCCACAGCCATAGTGACAACATACACAAGAGAACTGAACATTGGCAGTCGGGTGGCATCCTTCTTCCGATGCTGCGGTCCATGTTGACAGCCGCTCTGTCCATGCTTCTCGCTGAGGGCCTTCGGCCCTTTCACTGGTCCCCACTGCTCTACCAAACTCGACATGCTTCTCCCAGGAACAGGATGAAAGATGAAGTCTTTGGATCCCTTCCCCTGAGGAGACCCTGCCTTCACTTCTTCCAAGGAGGATAGATTTGTCCTTTTCCGTAGTCTATGATACTTTCAATATTCTTCTCCAACACCATAATTTAAATGTATCCATTCTTCTTTGCTCTTCTTTATTCAATGTCCAACTTTCACATGCATGTGCAGCAATTGAAAATATGAGTACCCCAATTTGGGTAAGACACCTTGTGTGACCGCCGTGCTTTTCAATACATTAAAGAGATCTCCGGCAGCACATTTACCCAGTGCTGTTCTTATTTTGACCCTTGACTGCTACTTCCACGGTCACTGATTGTGGAACCAAGCCTTGGCAACTACAACCTTTTCTCCATTTCTCATGATGTTAGTCTCATTATGAGGACTGTGCTTAGTTTGTACTGAGCTTTAAACCACAGTGAAGCCTGAAATCTTCTATGTTCATCAGCTAAGTGCTTGAAGTCCTCCACATTTTCACTCAGCAAGGTTGTGGCCTCTACATATCACAGATTGTGACTAAGCCTTTCTCCAATCCTGAAACCACATTCTTCTTCACATTGGGCATTTTCTCTGGTGATGTGTTCAGGGTCCAGATTGGATGAGTATGGTGAGAGGATATAGCCCTGTCTCACACTTTTCTTTATTTTAAACCATGCAGGTTTGCCTGGTTCTGTTTGCACAATTGCCTCTTGTTGCGTGTACACGTGCTGCATTAACCCCACAGAGTGCTCTGAAATTCTCATTCTTATAAAGCTTATCCAGACTCTTAGGACATACAGGGCTGAATGCCTTGGCAAATTCAACAAAGCACAAGTAAACCCCTTTCTCTTATTCTCTGCTTCAAATCAAAATCCATCGGACATCAGCAATGGTATCCCTCTTTGAATACCCTCTTCTGAACTGGCCTGATCCTCTGGCACCTTCCTGTCAATTTACTACTGCAACTCATTGAAAAATCTTCAAGAATATGTTACTTGCAGATGATATAAGTGGTATTGTTCTATATTTGAGCATTCTTTTGAGTTACCATTCTTTTGGATAGGCAAAGATATGGATCATTTCCAATCATTTCGATAAGTGTCTGTCCTCCAGATTTCCTGGCATCGATAACGAATCAGTGCTTTCAGTGCTTCATCAGCTTGTGGACATATTTCTAATGGCATTCCATCAGTTCCCCGATCCTTGTTTTTGGCTAATGTTTTCAGTGCAGCTTGAAATTCGTCCTTCAGCACTATCGATTCTTGCTCATATGCTACCTGCTGAAATGGAATGTTGGCTAGTTCTTTTGGGTACAGTAGTCCATATTCTTTCCATCCACATTTTATACTCCCTACATTATTAAATAATGTGTCCATAGAATGTTTTACTCCTGCAACTCAAGGCCTGATTTCCTTCTTGAGTTCTTTCCATTTCAGATATGCTAATTCTGTTCTTCCATTTGGGTTTTCTAGCTCTTTATCTGTGCACATTTCATTATAAAATTTCACTTTGTCTTTTCTAGGTGCTGTTGGAAATTTTCTATCCAGCTCTTTCACTTCAACTTTCTTCCATTTGCTTTAGTTACCCTATGTGTAAGAGCATGTTTTGGAGGGCCTTCTGACGTACACTTTGATTATTTCTTTCTGTCCTGTCTTTTAAATGACCTTGTGAACATTGGGTTTGGTGTCCTCCCACTCAACTCCTCATGTGTTCTGTCTAGGGCATCAAATCCATTCTTGAAATGTTTTTGAAATTCAGGTATAAAAAAAACGGAGGTCATATTTGGCTCCCCTGGACTTAGTGAAATCTCCTTCAGCTTTATTTTGAACTTATATATGGGAAATTGATGGCCGGTCCCACACTCAGCTACTTGCCTGGATTTGATTGCTTTTATTAATTTTTCTATAGATTCTTCTCACAGATGTAGTCAATTTGATTTCTGTATATTCCATCTGGAGAAGTCTATGTAGAGTCCCCTTTTATTTGTTGAAAGAGGTATTATCTCTGAACAAGTCCGTGGTTTTGCAAAATTCTATCACGCAATTTCCAGCTTCATTTCTATCACCAAGTCACTATTTTCCAACTACTGTTCCTTCCTCTTTGTTTATAACTTTTTTATTCGAATTGCTAATAATTATCACTGCATGTTGTTTGCATGTTTGATCAATTTCTGATTATAGTTGGTAATAGAATTCTTCATTGTCTTTATCACTAGCTTTTGTGGTTGGTGAGGAAATTGGAATAATATTTATACTGATTTTATTTCCTTAAATTGTGATACATATAATGTTATCACAAACAGCATTGCACTTCTTAAGTGACTTTGTAATGACCTTTTTGACAATGAATGCCTTTCCATCCCTCTTGATTGTACTAGGCCATGCAGAGTAAATAATATGATTTTATGATTCAAAATGGCCAATGCCAGTTCATTTCAGCCCACCAATGCCTAGGCTATTGATCTTTATGCATTCTATTTCATTTTTGACAATTTCAAATTTTCCTAGATTTATACTTTGCACACTGCAAGGTCAAATCCTTAGTGGATTTGGGTAGCTGTTTCTTTTTGCCTAGAGTAGTACCTTGTTAGCAAATGAAGATCCAAAGGCTCCACTTTCACAGACTCTATCCAACTTATGTCACCATGGTCAACTCCATTCCAACCAATTAGCTCTTCCTAGGTCATATGCTGAATATCTCCTCCCCAAGGAGCCCCTCTTCTGGCAATATCTCAGTCAATGTTCTACTTCCCTCCAGTAGGCCTTGAAGTTATGCATAAGGTTTTCAGTGGTTTCAGTTTTTTGTTAAACTACAAGCTTTTTTTAAGATTTATTATTTTCCTGATATAGAATATCAGAAAGTATTTTCTAAATAAATATTATTTTGAATGTAGCTATGCAATAAATACTTATTTTATTAACTTTAATTTTCAGTAAAATTATAGAATTTGTCTAAACAACTCAGCCTTTAAACAAACAGGAAGTACACAATTTCTATTTAAATCATCAAACCAACAGTCCAAAGGATGTAAATGAATTATGATTTTAACTTTTATATGCATAAACTGAAAACTGAATCATTCCCATCTTCAGGTACATATTTAATGAAGTAAATTTTAAACTTATACAGACACATAAAAGAAACTTATACAGACACATGGAATCATATAAATGGAATAAATAATATTATATTTAACTGAACTTTCTGAGTCAAAATCTTTGGGCAGAAATATAAATTCACAGTCTATTTCAATCGCAGTGTTGTGGTTTCTCTAAATCTGTTAACTGAACCATGTAAAACATAACAGGACCCCTGGTGGTGCTGTGTGTGTTAGTTCTGTGCCAAAGTTCTAACCAAACTGTAGGTGGTTCAAAGTCAAAAGACCTTCCCGGGGAAGAAATAACAGGTCTACTTCCATAAATATTGCAGCCTTGGAAACACCATGAAGAGGTTCTAGTCATTCCTATACAGTAACTGTGAGTCAGAATTGACTCAATGTCAACCGGTGTATAAAATATTCTAAGGGCTCAAATTTCAACAAAACAAAATCACTGTCCTGCAGTTGATTCTGACTCACAGTGACCTTGGTGGTAGATTGGTTTCTGGTTAGGCTATTCACAGCAAGGTCAGTGCCTTAAAATCTCACACTGATCCTTGGGAGCACAAAGTTTTGTACCTCGCATAGATGTCCCACCTTTCGAAACTAGCAAGTGCAGTTCCACTTTGCCCTTTATGGTCAATATTCTCTTAAGAGCAGTTCATAAAAATGTTCTTCTAAAATACACAGTTTCCTGTGAATCAAGATTTCCCATCATAAAAAGAAATTCCATCACACTCTTATAAATTATTTTCAAACACTCTGTTTTTCTAATGAAAAATGGTCTACAAAGGTAAAACACTTTTGAGTTCGGTGTTGAATAATATACTTTTAACACATGGGAAGGCATCTAAGAAGGTGATCTGATAAAAAGAGTGACCTATATTTTGCACAATTTCATGAAATGGAATTCACATTTTACATTATAATCATCCGGTCCTCAATCTTTGTTTACCCTGAGTCCACTGTGAAATCAGATATAGGGAAAATAAAGCCTTTTACAAACTTAGAGCTGATTTTATAAATACTATGGTGGCGGTGGTAGTGGTTTTAACTTCTACCGCCCTTCAGTTTTTCCATTTCCTGTTATTGAGACTTTTGGCTACATCCATGTGACCACATCTGTGTTTTTGTCTAAAACAGTGAAAAAAGGCAAATCATATCAGAGCGTTGCAGGGCACAGAAAAGACGGTATTACTAATGGTTATGTAGAAAAATTCAGGAGTTAGGGAACTTAATTCAATATTTAATCTTAATTTAGGAGGACACAGCCTTGGCTTTTGTGCCTTCATGGTATCTCAAGACGTATGCAGTACACGGGGTGCGTTATAAATATGTGTTGCATTACACAGTTTCAATGTTTTCTTTCTTAGCCTGAGATTGCATGAAAGACAAAGATTCTAGCCTTCAATTTGGATTCATCTGAACATAAGGTAAACAAAAACCTGAAATAGTGCACTAGTAAACAGCATCATGTTAAATACAGAAAAAATTGAATTCCAGATTTTTTTCTACTGTAATGAACAACCAACATATAAGGAACAGGTAAGAAATGAAATATAAAATTTTACTGGGAAAATACTCTGTAAAAGACTTCTCTCTATACACACACACACACACACACACACACATACATATACATACACACCCACACACTTGCAAGATGTCTGAGGAACGTTGGTGGCACAGTGGTTACATGTTGGTTTGCTACTCACGAGGTCAGCAGTTCAAAATTACCATCTGCTCCTAGGGAGAAGGACCAGATTTCCTAGCCCCCTGAAGAGTTAGTCTCAGAAACCCATGGGGGGCAATTCTAACCTGTCCTGTAGTGGCACTGTGAGGTGGACTAAATCAATGGCAGTGCATTCATTTTGGACTTTAGATCCCATGTGTGGTAGAGTCTGTGAAAATGAGGGAAGCCGTCAGGGAGATACTGTGATACAATAGTCAAAACATTCAGCTCAAGTATGCAAACCACCCTGAAATTGCCACCAAACTTGTAACCATTCTGTTTTGCTCTGTGGGCTGTTATGAATGAGAGCCAATTTAACGACAAGAACAACAACACATATGGAAAATAGTGGGTAGGATGAGAGACAAAAACAGGGACTGATGACTTAGAGACAAGAATACAGAGATGGGCGATAGTAGGGATATTTTCCCTCTTTGAGACAGGTAGAAGCAAGTGGATGAGGTGGTGAACCCCAGAAAGAGAATGATGTATAGGAACAGGTGGCAAAGCCTATACCATATCTAAACCCAGGAGGAAGGGAACCCAGCCGATAAACATCTTGGCATCATCCTTTTTGCTCCATCTGGTGGCTTTCCTGTGGTCCCTTTGGTCACATCCAACGGAAAACTACATTATCAGCAGGTCACACTTTGATAAAATCATAAAAGGGAAAAGTAAAACATTGAACAATGGATTTTGTATTAAGTGGTACGACACAGCTTTACCCAGCTCGTCGTCGTCCCTGACTTAAATAAACTGTAGCTTCATAGAGTGAGGAAGGGAAAAATAAACAGCACGACCAGACAATTACATTACTCACACAGAGAAATGACCATTTCTGGAATGGTTACCCCTCACTTTTCTAAGTTCTTGTATTTCCTCTATCTGGGAGCCCTGCTAATAGAATGGTTATGTATTCAGCTACTGACCAAGTCGTCAGCAGTTCAAACCCATCAGTCTCTCCCAGGGATACAGATGAGGCTTCCTACTACAGGGAAGAGTTATGGTTCAGAAAGCCGTAGGGACAATTGTACTCTGTCCTATAGGGTACCAATGAGCTGCAATCAACGCCCTGGCAGGAAGCTGTCTTTTCTTATGTGTTGTTTGACAGCATGTTTAGGCTGGGTCAATTAACAGTGGGAGATTCTGCAGCAAAATACCTCTTAAAAGTGCCCAAAAGCAAAGATGTCATTTTTAGGACCTAGGTGTACCTGACCTGAGCAGTGGTATTTTCAGTCACCTCTATGCAGGCGAGTTAAATAATAAATAAAGACACATGAAGAAGAATTGGAGTCTTTCAATTACAGTGTGGGTGAACAATGTAGGCTATAACATGGGCTGCCAGCCAAATGAACACATGTGTCTTAGAAGAAGTACAGTCAGAACATGCCTTAGAAATAAGGGATGAAAGTTATTCCACGTGGCTTGGACATGTTTTTAAGAAGTGGCAATCCCCAGAACCGACTACCACCAATAAAAAGAATTGACATCGTAGCTGCCTTAGCAGGCAAAAATAGGGACATTTGTGAGAATAAAATTGGAAAAGAAGTATTGCCTTCAGTGGCACGAAGGGTAGCTGTGAGTTGGAAACATTGCAACTAAACATAACAACAAAAACAAATCAATATTATAGGGCTTTTGTTTTTTATAACATATCACTGAGATCACAAAATCAATGCTCATGTAAACCACTGGCATGGAGTCATCGTGGATGCAGAGTAGACTAGAGCTGCCATACAGGATTGTTGAGCTGGTAAGAAGAGTTCTGGCTGCAGAGGTGTGATAGTTAAATAACCTCTGGTTAATTTGAGAGGAGAGTGAAGGGGTGGAATTTAGCCTGTCAATCAGGTCGTAGCTTGATGACCTCATTTGGAGGTGCTAAGGAGATAAATAGCTCACTGGAGGCAGGATACAGGCTCACTCTCTGGGAAGCATTGCAGCTGACAAGACACATGGAACTACCCTAGTGCCCTAACTGGAGGAGTCACGTGGAGACCCCAGTCAGAACTGAGATGCTCATACCACCTCTGGATCCACAAGGCTTCCCACCTACTGGCCTGTGATCTTCCTGCATTTGGCATCATTGTACGTGTTGTGTGAGTCTGAAGAGGAATATATAGATTGGTATTGGACATATGGGCTAATATTGGACTTATGGACTTGATCTGGACTGAGCTGGTTTTTCAATATGCAATTGTTCTTGTCTATAAAGCTCTTACTTATACACAAATGAGTGTCTAACACAAGAGTGATAAGTCATTTAGAATATGAACATTATAGGGCAGAGTAGAACTGTCCACAATCTTTCCCAGACTGCAAACTTTACAAAAGCAGGCAACCACATCTTCCTCTGGAGAGAAGCCTGTTGGTTGCAACCATCCACCTTTTGGTTAGTGGCTGAGCACCTGTTACTACTCCACCACTAGGAGCCTTTTAGGTAGAACTAACCAGAAAACACCATGGGCTTGGAGTTGATTCTGATTCATATGGAACACACAGAGAGTATAGAGGAGAAGTGCCCATAGGATTTTCAATGTTATTCATCTTAAAGGAAGCCAATTGTCACATCTTCTCTCCTGAGTGGTTCCTAGGTTTGAACTCTTTATTTTCAGGTAGCAGCTGAACCTTGTAACCCCAGGCACTACCAGTGTTCCTTAGAAATATAACTAATGAAGGTCAATGGATTCTCTTCAATTAACCTCATAGGATGGTATATTTTGAGATCCACACATTCTGGTGTAAGAGTTCAGAAAGATTTGGTTTGCTGAGTCACAACAATTAAAGTCACTAGAGAAGGAATTACATAAAACCAGTAAATCAGTAAATTCATTTCAAAGGGGACATTATTTCCATAGCTCTCATCCAGGGAACTCCCATCTCAATTTCTTGAAATGTCCATGAACTACTGGATGACGAATTGAGAGCCGGAAAACAAAGGGCAGTGGTGGGTTTGGCCAGGATGAGTGAGCATTGTCCTGCCTGGACTGGAAACTCTTCTTCTTTGAGGGACCATGCTGAATGAATGTGGGAACTCTGGAGCTCTTTGGAATGTCCTCTCTTCTTCATCAGTTCATTTGATCACAGTCATGTACATCAATAGCGCGTTATATGTGAATGAAATCACAGTCCAGATATACAACACTTAAAATATTACCTTCATGAGGATTTGGAGTATTTAAAATAGTTTTAAATCTCACACTTACAATCTCGGGTTATTATCTCAATGATTGTATTTACAAATTCTCATAAGAGACTTCATTTTTGTCCCACAATTTTCATCTCTCTCCCTTTCTATTTATCTCCTTTTTTTCTTCCTAAAAGAACCACTAGTTTATCCCTTTTCCTTATTCCTAAACTGAACTAAAAGTGTTCAGTTTTTGATGTTTATTTCCTAATAACAGTGAAAATGATTATAATTATGATTAAGATTCACCCTCCAATTATTAATAATAACAATATCACACTCTGAAAATGTTGGGGCCAGGATCTGGAATTAGGCTTTTATGACCCAAATTCACTGTCATTGAGTTGATTCTGCCTCAGAGAGGCCCTATAGGATAGAGTAAAACTGCTTTGTGAGTTTCCAAAATTGCAAATCTTTACATGAATAGAAATCTTATTTTCCTGAGGAATGACTAGCTGGTCGATGTGAACTGCTTACTTTGCTGCCAACAGTCCCTCACATAACTCATTCTGTTGTCAGGGCTCCTTTGAAACTTACCTTCAAACAACATTGATGATGGACTACAAGTGTCAGGAAGTTCCCAGAGAGAGCGCAGTGGATCAAGCTTTTGTCTCAAGATCACTTATCAATGGTAAATACCTGATAGCTGAAGATTTTAACTATTGAGCAACTTTATCCTGCTTTGCTTTTCCAAGTCCAAACAAACGTCTTGGGTTCTTACCTGTGTGTTACCTTACAATAAATGAAATGAATTTGTGTATGAGAAATGTGAGCATTGCACTACTTATTAAAAATAAATTCCACTCTCCCAGCATTGCCCCTCACACCCTTGGTCCTGAAGGTATCATCCACCCTGGATGAGTGGAGGGTGAGTGGGTTGGAAAGGGGGAACTGATTACGAGGATCCACATGTGACCTCATCCCTGGGAGATGGACGGCAGAGAAGGGGGCGAGGGAGACTCCGGATAGGGCAAGGTATGACAAAATAACAATGTATAAATTACCAAGGGCACATGAGGTGGGGGGGCGCGGCGGGAGGGAAAAAAAAAGAGAACCTGATGCAAAGGGCTTAAGTGGAGCGCAAATGCTTTGAGAATGATTGGGGCAGGGAATGTGTGGATGTGCTTTATACAATTGATGTATGTATATGTATGGATTGTGATAAGAGTTGTATGAGCCCCTAATAAAATGTAAAATAAATAAATAAATAGATTCCCACAAGACTTCCAGGTACCATAAAACTTTGTGATCCAAAACCACTTGTGAATTGGAACTAGATTTTTTTAGACATAAAATGAACAACAATAAAATGAAATATTGGTAGGT
The DNA here is from genome assembly GCF_050624435.1 of Tenrec ecaudatus. Classification (NCBI taxonomy): domain Eukaryota; kingdom Metazoa; phylum Chordata; class Mammalia; order Afrosoricida; family Tenrecidae; genus Tenrec; species Tenrec ecaudatus. The sequence goes on from NC_134532.1 coordinate 204,854,735, forward strand.
TTGGTCTTCATCAAAATTAATAGCTGTTTGTACTTTAAAAGACATTGTTAAGAAAAAATGGCGAATAATATAGTAAAAGAAAATACTTGAACTGTCTACATTACTTAAAGATATACATCCAGAAAATAGAGAATTTTAAATTCAATAAAAAGATTACTTGATAAGAGATAAGTACACAATTTGACTATATACTGAAAAGAATAAAATTCCATACAATGTAACTTCATACTAAGATTGTAGTGTTAAAGACTTGCCTTACCAAGTGGGTTTGAGAATTTAGAGGAACTGAAATGTGGATTATAGGAATGACAATTGGAACACTCAGTTTGGAAGACAATTGTGTAGCTCCTAAAAAAATTAAAATGTATACTCACCCTATAATTTGCTTATGTTACTCTAGACACTTACACTAGGAACAGGAATTTAAGACATAGCTAGAATCATAGTGTTGTATTTGATAGTCTACTATTAATAAACCTGCAAGGAAGAATAGTTAATGCAACTATTATTTAAATATATGCACCAATCACCAAAGCCAGTGATGAAGAAATCAATTTCTATAAATGTCTACAGTTTCAAATTGTTCAAACATACAATCAAGCTGAATTAGCAATCACTGGTGAATGGAATGCAAATGTTAGAAAAATGAGATTAGTTGAAAAGCATTATTTTGGTTATAGAAGAAAGCTTGAGATCACATGATGGAATTTTGCAAAAACATAGATTTGTATGTAAAATACCATATATATATGTATGTATATATATGTATGTATGTGTATATATATATACTAACTATACACATGCACCTCATAACATAGAGTACACAAGAATCAAATAGTCTAGACTTGTCACAATGTAGGAGCTCTATATCATGAGAGGCCAGTGATGAAACAAGCCATCAATTGCTCACCTGGAAATTGAGGTTGAAAGTAAAGAAAATGAAAAGAGTCCCAAAGAGTCAAAATACCAACTTGGGTATAGCCTACCTGCTTTTATAATACAATCTCAAAAATAGATTTGATGCATTGAATACTCATGGTTGAAGACTAGAAGACTTGTGAGCTGACATCCAGAAAACCAGGCCTGAAGGGACAAAAACTCATTGAGGACAAGAAAGTAAGCAGAGTGAAATGCATGTCAGAAAAGGCTCTGAAACACTGTCCCTGTATGTGATACGTAAATATACGTAGTACAAAGTTTCTTTTCTACTGGAGTTGCAAGAAAATAAGACCCAGTCTTGATAGTGCCACTGCCATCATGTCATCCAGGGGAAAAAAAAACAACCTTCCTGGGAAATGGAGACCCTTTAAAAAGGGGATCACAAGATAGTAATGGAATTAGAACAAATGATCATGGAAGAGTCATGTCATTCAACTGTACTTGAGGCCAGAAACAGGGATCCTTGCAGCTGTGGGTATTAACTCATTTCTTGTTGAACTTTGAGATCTGAAAGATTGTGCCATAATGTATCCATAAAAGCTCTCCCTCTATGTGTCTTTCCCTATGCACAACACCAAACCAGACTGCTGCCTTGCCATCAACACTGACGAGCACATATAGCAATGCTACAGAGAGTGAAAATGAAAGTGGACACAATGTTCAACTTATTTTCCTCGGCTGACAAGCAGGGCCTCTAGTGAAATATGTGAAAGGATTGAAAGCAGGTAGAAATACATATAAAGCTAATTTCTTCATCCTAGGCAGATGTCTATGATTTTAAGAAAAATCTCTTTAGGAATATCCCTGCTGCTAATGCTGCTACCATTTGTCTTTTGTCAATTATATTTCCCCACTTACTTATCTCTCTGATGGTGCAAGTGTCCTTGATGGGTGGCCACTAGGTTTTACTTTTTAATCTATTACTCATTTAAATATAATTATTTTGCTAACTACAGGGCATTTTCTTTAATATATGTGATTAAGCAAGCCAGGGATTAGAAAGATAATGTTTTCTAACTTCTTTTCTGATGAATAATAAATGTCATCAAGGAATTAGATAGTAGGAGGTGGTTGCCTGCACCATCTGCTACATTTGGGAACAGAAGAAAGATATTAAACTTTAAATTAGGTATTGCTTTATGGAACCTAAAAGATGAAAGCAATCACATACTAAAGTGGAGGGGAATCATCAGTCTCTAACAGTCAACTTTCTTCTTTGAACCTCCAAAAATAGCTCAGCTTTCCTTTCACAACAACAGAAACTGGGGTAGGGAATAATTAGTACATGCCCACAAATACAGTGTGCAGAGTTTTTAGTTCATTTGTTTTGTTTTTCATAAAATATTCCACCGATGAACATCTTAAGAGAAAAAGGCTATTATTTTATCACGAGCACTACACTAAAGAAACCAAGAGTCTTATTTCCATAGCAACGATATCCTAGGCTGGAGAAGAGAAATAGAACATGTATGGCTAAGTACATTTACTTTAGAATAGCATCAAGGAGGTGGTTAATACATAGAAACCGATTGTGGTTGAATAACTATAGCGTTTTAAAATTGAAACTATCATTTTGGAATCCAATTTTCATGTTTAAAAGAAGATAAGCTAAGGTCCCAAGATGGTACTTGCCATTCACCAGGAAACATGATGACTTCTATCACTCTTTAGGAGAATGAGGTAAACTCATGTAAATGGGCATTGACAACCGTGTTGAGAAGTGCCTGATTGGCTGGTTATTTGAATTTTTAACCACATTTGTGAATCATATTACTGTAAGGCAAACACTGGGCAATGGAATGTTTTTGTCCACTATTAAATTGCCTGACTGAAGTACCATCCTTCCTTACTTAAGCACTTCTGAATTGGTTATTTGATCTAATGTTTAGAGCCCTAATCAGTACGTAAAACAAACGCTTCCCAATATTGACAGAAAAGATGTGTGTGTTTCTACTTATTTAGTTTTGGAAAAGTTCATGGAATCTACAGGACTTTGGCTTACTTGCTTGGATTGCACTTGAAATTGTTTCTACAGCCTACTGAACTGTGGAATGTGTCTCTGAGGCTTCATTGACTGCATCCTAGTGGAAGCAGACCACTAGGCTTCTTGATTCCACTAAGTGGGTTTGAACCCAAAGTGGGTTAATTGATGAAGGAAAATTGTTTAGATACTCGTGTGTGTGGGTGGGTGGGAGGCTGGGGGGTTGGTTTTGTTTCTCCCACAGATACCGAGTTAGTACAATGACTAGGATGAAAGAGGTAGTGCTGGTAGATATTATCATCAATATTAAAATAAGACAAAGTTTAAAATTACCAAAGTAAGATAATTTGCTCAAATCCCTGCCATACTGAAAGAAAAGAAAGAAACCATTGTGAAGTTCGGGTTCTGGTGCCATTCTCTTTCAGACTCAAAAGTGTTCATCAGAGTAAGTACAAAAAAAATCAGGATGGTTAAATTGACATGTTATTAATTTATTTTAGTCTTACCTGTTAATTTATATTTTCAATTTGAATGTATACAAATGTCCTAAGTGATGTATGCAACCAATGGGGTTTAATTAAAATAATGCAGTGTAGGTCAACATGATGAAGTCTATTTAAGACCAGGTTCATATTTTCCCTTTTCTACCTATAGCCTGTAGTTTTGAGCACGTTGCTTCACATCTCTGAGTTTCAGTTTCTCTATGTCTAGAAGAGGTGAAAAATTACTATGTGCCTAACACATAATTTCTCTAAATTCTTAACTGTATACTGAATTTCTGGGACAAGTTTAGATGTGGAATATACTGAAATTTCTTTAAATTAATTCATAAGCATACATCTACCAAAGTATCTATAAAAGTACTTGTGAATAATTCTGCTATACCTAGAGCTATTAAAGTATTGCAAAGATGAGGAATTAGAGAACACTAATTGAACAATATTGGAGCTATGGAATAGTGGTTAAGCCACAGACCCCAAAGTCAGTGGGTGAAACTCATTAGCTGCTTCTAAAGAAAGATGCAACTGTGTACTTTCATGAAGATTTACAGTCTCAGAAACCATTCCATGAGCTGAAATCGTCTCCACAGTTTGGGTTGACTTTTAAAGTGTTGCTTATGTGGAACCTGTACATAGACCAGGTGACAGGTATTCAAATTAAACAAGGGATGCTGCATGTTTTAAGATGGTAAAAGGTTTTCAGTATGGGTGTATCGTTTCCATTCATTCAATCAGCAGAGTGAACAAGATGCTGGACTCCATGTTGTCCAGATTGGAAGAAGACTAGATAAACAGTCTGTAGTTTGCAGATGACACAATTTGGCTTACCCAAAGTGAAAGCAACTTGAAGCACTTACTGATGAAGCTCAAAGGCTAAAGCCTTTGTTACAGAATGCAGTTCAATAAAAAGAAAACCAAAAGACCTTATGGCCCAATAGGAAACAACATGATAAATTGAGAAAATATTAAAGTTCTCAAGAATTTTATTTTATAGGAATCTGACATCCATGGAATCTGAAGTCCAGAAATCAAATGACACATTCCATTGGGGAAATTTGCTATCAAAGACATCAGCAAAGATGTCACTTTGATGATGGAAATACACCTGCCCCATGGCATATTCAACTGCTTTATACACATGGAAAGTTTGGCATTAGATAAGAAAGATTTCTGAAAAACGGACACATTAAAATTATGAAGTTGGTGAATAATGTCGAGTACATTCAGGATTGCAAAGAGAACAAACAAATTTGTGTTGAAGGAACTGCACCCAGAATTCTCCTTAGAAATGAGGAAGGTGAGACTTCTTTTCTCTGAAGGAAGCAATGCCTGAAGGAAGACATGGTGCTTGAAAAGCGGAGGGTCACTTAAAAACAGGAAAACCCTCAAGGAAAGGATCGACACAATGATTGCAACAATGGGTCCCAACCTCCTGCTGTGCAGATGGCATGGGGACAGTCACTGTTAGGTCTGCTGGACCTAAGGTGGCTATCCATTGGAGTCAACTCAAAGGTATGCTCCAATGTACCGAGAGTTTAATTCCAATTGTTGTACTTTCAATTACAGACCTACAACAGTTATCAACAATTAGTCTTTCTCACTCATCAATTGCATCAAGTTCCCACAATATCCTGAAAAGAATACCAGGCAAACCTCTGTTTACTGAATATGTGATTAGATTAGAAATGCAAGTAAACAAAGAAACCCTGCTAGAGGGTAGAGGATGTGAAAGCCCTTAGTGGGCTCAGGCAAATCAATGAAGCTATAACATAAAAGCAGGAAGAAATAAAGGCAATGCCATTAGAGAAGAGGAAATTAATGAAGCAGATATTTTTAACTTACATGGCAGGATTTTGTAAATCTTTATTTCTCAACATTGTAAATTTCTTATAGAGTGGTAAGGGGGTTTACTAGAAAAGAAAATTCATTTCCCCCTAAATAATTGGCAAAATCAGGCATCTGGTTACTCATTCAATCTCTATTAATGAAACATGTATTATGGATTTTTCTGTGCCAGGCATGGGGCCCATAATTCAAGAAAAAAAACAACTAGACTAGCTATTGAAGCCTGTTGTAAAATATGGTCCATTACTATGGCTTGTGAAGGACTCAGTATAAAAGTAAACATAACTAATGTGAAAAAATATAATGAAAATATTTCATTTTTTCCTGTTTTCCCCCCAGGGGCATTTTTGGATGCCATTATTTATTCATTCTACTGACTGTTTGAGATGTTTAGGATAGGGTGGTCTCCACTTCCAGCATCCCCCATTTTAAGATGGACAGATGCAGATCTAGACTTGAGAGAAAAGTTTTGTAATCCACAATTTGTACTTGAAGGATGCCCAGGGGTGATGGAAGTCTAGGAGAGAAGAGCAGCCAAGGTTTTTGATGTAGACTTGAAAGGACATGGGGTATTGGAATTGTGGATTGAAGGATGAGTATAAACCTACCACATTGGACTCGGTACTGAAACAGCATTAGTTTAGTCAAAAAGGAAATATTGAGGTGGTCAAGGCAAAGATTACTCCTATGTAGGATTAAAGCATTATACAATGAATCTGTACCTATTCTATACCATATACTGAAAGAATTATTTTGCGGCACAATGTATAATATCAGCTTTTTAAAGCTTCATACCAGTGGTTCTCAACGTTCCCAATGCCGCGACACTTTGATACAGTTCATGTTGAGGTGAGAACCCCTAACCTTAAAATTACTTTTGTTGCTACTTCATAACTGTAATTTTGCAACTGTTATGAATCGGGTAACCCCTGTGAAATGGTTCTTCCACCTCCACGGGGGTTGTGGCTCACAGGTTGCCTTATACCATAATTTTACTTTGCCAATGTCTAAATATTTTTCCAGAATTTGATTAGGTTACCTTCAATTAGATCAGTCCATAATCCCACCTACCAAACTGTATTTAGGGAGCCCGTCCTGTCTGCTTTGATGAGCATTGTGTGTACACGTTAATCACTGGAGGAAGACCTGGAATAAGAGGCATGGGAGACGGGACTGCTATCATAAGAATTGTCACGTTCAGGTTCAGTCCACGTGGATGATGTTCACATTGTCACTCTGTGTGGTGGGTTCCTTTTGGGCAGCTCTTAACAAAGGGCCTGGCACCTGGAAGGTGGACTACCGATGTTGAATGAGTTAAATACTGGTAAAATAAAAAAGAAAGGTATAGAGATATTCAATTGTTTTCATTTCCCGGTGAAAGAATAACTATGACTCCCTGTTGCCTTAGAGATGAAGGTACACCACTTACTCAGGGTGTTAGGTCAGGTCCTCCATTAGGTGACATTGAGTTGATCCAGACCCATAGCAACTGAACGCACACCAAAATAAGATATAACCCAGCCCTGTGTCATTCCTACACTGGAACCCATTGTTGCAGCCACTCAGTCCATCCATCTCCCTGATGACCTCTCTCTTTTTCTATGCCTTTCCACTTTACCGAACGTGAAGTCATTTTTTCAGGGACTGGGCTCTCCTGATAACCTGTCCAAAATGAAGTCTCCCCATCCTTGCCTTTCAGGAGCACTCTGGTTGAATTTCTTCCAAGACAGATTGGTTTGTCCTTTCAGCTGTCTATGTGGTCCTTAAACATTCTCCTCCAGCACCACAACTCAAATGCATTGATTCTTCTGCATATGAAGCAAGTGAAAAGATCTCATATTTTGAGGTATTTGGGTCTAGTGTACTTTAGTCCTAAAAATAATATCCTTGATTTGTAATACTCAAAGGAGAGCTTATGCAGAATTACTTAGTGCAACTTGGGTTTTTTGCTCTCTTGGCTGCTGCTTCCATGAATATTTATTGTGGCTCCAAGTAAGACAAAATCCTTGACGTAAACCTTTTCTCCATTTATCATGATGTTATCTGTTGGTCCGGTGGTGAGAATTTTGGTCTTCTTGACATTGAGTTGTAATCTAAAGTGACAGCTGCAATCCTTGATCTTGAAGAACAAGGATGAATTTCTTTAGGGAAGCACAACCAGTGATACCTATATACATTTGTATATATAAAAAACAATATCAAGAAATAGCCTTTCCCAGTTGTAGAAAAAGGTAATCCAGTCTGACTTAAGTCAAGCTTCTCCTGTAGTTGTGGAAGCTGATGTACAGGAAGAGGGGTGATGAAAAGGAGGGGAGAGGACAGAAAGGTGGGTGCAGAGGTAATTAAAACTGAGGTTGGCCAAATGAACCCATTGCTATTAGTCACCCAATGGCCCCTGGTATTGGCAGACAACACAACAGAAAAGTGGGGAACCGGATAGTGTCTAGCTCCAAAAAAAGGCAAAATTCTCACTGGCATGGTGTCGATGGTGACTCCTAGAGACCCTACAGCAGAGGAATATCTGCTCCAGTAGATTTCAGAGACTAATTCTTTGTCTTTTCTTCCCCTGAGGTCCTTCAACTGACTATATTGACAAGATACTGATTGGTTATATGTTGAAGGGAACATGCAATAAAAAACACAGGAAAGAGTTGTTTCTATCCTTCCACCATGCCCACCCACCTATAAATATGTATCATCTTGATTTGGTCAAATCAAGGCTTGGAGCCTATAATTCTTTAAAGGAGTTGAAAGCCTTGTCTTTCTCCCACAGAGCAGTTGCTAGTTTTGAACTGTTGACCTGATGGTTGGCACCCCATTATACCACTGAGGCTTCTAAGAAGGCAAAGGGCCATGAAATATCAACTCCGTAGTTCTCTCTCTTATAAAAGAGGTCACCCACCCAAGGTGGTGTCTGTCTAGTTTCCAGTAGTATTTTCAGCCTGATGTAGGTTCTAATATCTGTTGCAATTGCTACACCAAATTCAAAGAGAAAACTCATGATTAACAGATTTATTAAGGAAGTTCATATGTTGTAATGCCAGTGAGAAATGCTCAGGCTAGTGGTTTATCAGGACATGTTACAATGCTCTTTCAGGTCTGCTAATACATTCCCAAAGGGGCAGGCCACTTTGCTGGAAGCATCATCTCAAGGGCATCCAGCCCAAGCTCCATGGGTCAGCAAACCCAGCTCGGTGTCCAGATGAACCCCACTCAACATGCCAGCCTCATCCACAAAAGCCATCCTCTTTACATGCTCCGTGAGCTGGGAAGTTCCTCACTCTGTTTCATGCTCTGGCCCTCTGGTTTTGTTGATACTCCTCTGTTGTTAACGTTGTGTTCTTGACCCAGGTGCTTCAATGCTCAGGGACCTTTGGTCCAGAGGTTTTCTACTCCTGGCTCTTGCTGGCAATGAGGACCTACCCTTGGTTCTCAAGAGTACTCATTTTATACACAGCAGGCTGGAATCCTGTTCACAATTACAGGTGAATCCTATCAGTACCTTTGCCCACCATCTTACCAGACCCATACAGGAAAAAGTTGTTTATTGAAAGTTAAAGATTTGTGCTACTAGAGTCACATTAAATAATCCACAACCCCTGCCTTGATGGATAGGTTGGGCCCTACTGCCACTCTCAGACAGCAGTGTCTAGTTGACATACGCCCTAACCATCACACTGATCACTGCATAGCTTTATAATTCCCCACACATATTTCCACCCCGACTCCCAGTCATCACAGGTGAACTTTATGCACCATTTAAACTAGAATCTTCCCAAACCTCCCTCATAATTGCTAACCCTCTCACTTCCTTTCTAGTTCTTGCTTCCTTTCTGTATTCTTGCCTCCTTTCTGTATAAATATTTAATGGTCATTGACTGATATTTGTTTACAAGCTTCTAATCCTAGCTTAGTCACTAATCCCTGTAAGATCTAGAATATGTAGTTAATCACTGAGTGTCTGTTTTATCATAATTAAATAGAGCTATTTGTTCCTATAAATATTACAAGTCTTTTCCATCTTGTAGTTGACTGGAGACTTCAGCTTAAACAATTGTTAACATTTTCTCTACTCATTTGATTTTCCTCATAACATGTATCACTTCCTGGAGGCCTCACACCCACACCAATTCCTGACACTAATATCAGAATATTTTTACTGAGTTAAAAAAACCCATATTCGATTATATTTTTATTTCCTATCATAATTCTGAAATCTTTTAGCAGGGCTTTGTATCGTAAACCTTTGTTGCTCTACTGAGTTGAACCCATGCCCAATATTTTGTGTTTCTCCTATATTTGGCAATAGGTTGTACAATTTTATGTAACATTCCATATAAAACATGAAAAGAAATAAAAGAACATGTTAGGGTTTTTACTATAGAATGATTAGCATTCCTTGAACATTCATTTATATATATATACATATATATATATATATTCATATACAAAACTTTACAGTAAAAATTTCCCATGAATTTTTTGAAGGCCCCTCATATATATGCTCCTTCCAGGGAAAGGTGATCCAACAGAATGAAGAAATAATCAAACAATATCATTAATATCACATGCAAGCAAATTTTTACAGAATGCCAGGAAGTGGATTATCCATGTTTCATTGACCCCTCCAAAAGTATTTGATTTTGTGAATAATAAAAAATTATGAATAACATCAGGAAGCATGTGAATTTCAGAAAAAAACTTACTTATGCTCCTGCAGCACCTAAACATAAACTGAGGCAGTCATATGAAGAGAGCAAAGGGGTACTGTGTGATATAAATGAGGAAATGTGTGTGAGGTTTCTGTCCTTTCACGAGGTATGCTTAGTCTGTATGTACAGCAAATAATCCAAGAATCTGGACTACGTAAATAACATAGCATCAGGAGGGGAGGAAGACCCATTCGTGGCCAGTGGTATGCGGAGATACAATCTTGACTGCTGAACACAAAGAGGATTTGAAGGAATTCCCTAAGAATAGCAAAGATGACTTGCTTCAATACAGATATACAGACAACAAACATCCTCACAGTGTACCAATTGAAAAAAATCACAATACACAGAGAAAAAGGTTGAAGTTGTAAAGTATTCCATTTTATTTGAATCCACAAAGAAAATTCATGGAAGTAGGAATCAGGAATCCTTACAATGGTTCTGATTCATAGTGAAGAGTTTACAACAGAATGTAACACTGCCCAATCCTGTGCCTTTCTCACATCCAATAATCTATATTTGAGCCTACCATGCAGTCTCTCTACCAATATACAAATGTCAGTGTATGCCTATATTTTTGACTAAGTATGGTGTCCTTTTGCAGGGACTGATTGCTAGTGATAACACGCACAAAGAACATGGAACCAAGCCTCCCATTCCCCTTTCTAACAAATACTCTAGCTATATTTCTTCCAAGAAAAATTTGATTGTTCTCTAGGTACAAATATAGATTTCTTTTGGTCAGTATTCAAAGTAGCTGTCTTCAACAGTCCCTGGCATAAATGATTGAATGCTTCCATCTCTTGTCAGCTAGATGAAACATTTCAATGGTATTCCATCAATTCCTGGAGTCTTGTTTTTGGCTAGTGCTTTCAGTGTCGCTTTATTTCTTCCTTCAGTGTCATTGGTTCTTGCTCATATTCTCATACCTCCTGGAATGGCAGAATGTAGAATAGTTATCTGTGAAATGGTACAGTGAATCTGTGTATTCTTTCATCTTTAGATGCTTCCTACATCATTTAATATGTTTTCATAGAGTCTTTCAAAATTGCATCTGGAGTGTGAATTTTTTCTTGAGTCATTTTGGTTTAAGATATGTTGAAATTGAGTGTTTTGTTTGTTTGTCTGTTTTGTTTTCTAAATCTAAGAACTTTTTATTATTTTATTTTGTCTTCATGAACTGTCCTTTGAAATTTTAAATTTAGCTCCTTGACTTAATAATTTCTTCCATTTGCTTTAGCTACTCTATGATTAAGAGCATGTTTCAAAGTTCCTTCCGACATCTACTTTGATCTTTTCTTTACTTCCTGTCTTTTTAATGACTTCTGTTTTCTTCATGAATAATACAATTGATGTCCTCCCACAGTTCATCAGACCTTCTGTCACTAGTGTCCAATACAACAAATCTACTCTTGCGATGTTCTCCAAATTCAGGTGGGACAGACTGTTTCATATATTGTCTCTCTGGTGAACTTTAAAATTATTTCTTCAGCTTCAATCTGAACTTACGCATGAGCAATTCACCAATATTTTTGTTCTACAGTCAGCCCCTGCCCTCATTTTACCTGCTGATATGGAATTTCTCCATCATCTCTTCTCACAGATTTGACTTCTTTGTATTCCATGTGGAGAAGTCCATGTTTACAATTACCGCTTGTCTTGTTGAAAAAAGAGATTTGCAAGGAACAAGGCGTTGGTCTTCTAAGTTCTATCATGAAGTCTCCAGCTTCTTTTCTGTAACCAAGTCCATATGAACCATTCACTTCCACATGTTCAAGTCCACCCGGAGAAACGATATTTCTGCAGTCACAATTCAACTCTACTTAGGCTTGAGCGGCCATCATGATCTCCAACAATAATCTGCTTCCATTCATTAAGCCATCTGGCTGTAACGATGGTTCAAAGCTGTGAATATGGTTCTCAGTGGTGCCAAGTCCTTCTTTGGTGTCTCTTCCTCATCCAAAAACTCCACTGAAACGGTTCACTTTGGGTGCCCACGTTGCCTTGTGAATACCAGTGACATTGCTCCAGTGTCACTGCAGGGCACAAGTGACTGTAGTGCAACTCCCCGGCCAATGAGTATTGTTAGGAAGCATCAAGTCCACACGGACACCTAGAGACCCGACAAGCCGCAGAAGGACACAGCATCTAGCACTGCACTTGGCCCCGCAAATGTTCCTATGCTTGCACCCAGCAATGCGAACATGGTGTCAATCCATCTTGTTGAGAATTTTTCTTTTGAGGATCATTTTTCTTCCCCTCTACTTTACGAACCATGATGTCCTCTAGAGAGATGTATCTGTCCAGAAAATACATGCAAATTTCATGAGACAAAGTCTTGCCATCCTTGCCTTTAAGGAGCATCCAGACTGCACTCCTTCCAAGACTGGTCTGTTTGTTCTGTTGGCAATCCACAGTACTTTAAATATTCTTTGGCAGCACTGTAGAATCTTCTTTGTTCTTAGTTATTCAAATGGCACCCTTGCTTTTCAACGCTCTAAAGAGGCCGGGTACAGTCGAATTACCCTGTGCAATGTTTACTTTGATCGTTTGTCTGCTGTTTCCAGAGTGTGGACTATTGATAGAAGCAAGATGAAATCTTCAACAACTCCAACATTTCTCCATTTGCCATGTTTCCTAATAGTCCAGTTGGAAGAATTTCAATTTCTTTACCTTGAGTTATAATTCAAACTGAGGATCCATAATCTGTACTTTAATCTATAGTGAGGTGTCCATCCTCCTGCTCTATCTCCACCAATGTTTGCTTTCCTTTCGCCAGGCCTGCAGTATCGAATCATGTTTGCTCTTCGGTTTCTGACAATCCTTCATCTTCCTCAGAAACTGTTTCGAGTCTTGATCACTTTCAGCAAGCAAACCTGCATCATCTGCATTTTGCAGGTTGTTAAGAAGCCTTCCTCTGAACTTGACCACCTCTTGTCTGTCATTTTCTCATACAGTGGTAGCTGTGTGTTACTGTGATGCTGCAAGCTGTGTTGCTGGTATTTCAAAGGAAATTAGGATCACTCAACATGAAGATACTTCAGCAGAGCTGTCAGAATGAGAACAGATCCAGAAGCAGGAATGATCTGCCTACTTCAGAGGCAGTCACCGCTAAGAATCTTGTGCATATCCCTGAAGTATTGCAATTCTTCCTGCTACACTCCTCTCCCTATAGCCCGGCCTCGATGAGCATTTGGTCAGCATGGATTGAGTAGGTAAGGGGAAAGGAAACAACTCTGATGCACATTGTTCTTGACTTTAAACCATGCCAGATTCCCTCCTTATGTTTGCTCACTCTCTCCTGATCCATGTACAATATCCACATAAGCATCATGAAGTGCTCTCAACTTCCATTCCTCTTCACACACTCTACAGCCACAAAAAGTCAATGAAAGATGGCTAAATACAGTTCTGATATTCTCTGCTTTCAGTCAAGATCCATGTGACCCCGCAATAATACCTCTTATTTCACATCAAACTCTGCCCACAACTTCTGACAGTTCCCTATCAGCACACTGCTGCAAACTTTTTTGAATGTTTTTACTGAAAAATTTTACTTGCATGTGTTTGATGGTTTTGTTCATGGGTCATATGATTAAGAACTTACTCTACTACACCAAACAACAACTATATGTACATGCATAATTATAGCATTAAAGACTACTTGGTTTACTTGGAATACTATTAAGCTACAAACATACAAATCATATTGTAGCAGTTCATCTTTGTTATAAAAAAATAGTGAAAACATAGGTTTCAGTTAACAGATGAACTCTTTGGGGAACTAATGCTTACCATTCCCCAAACATGCTTTAAGAGCTACATTGTATGGGCCCTAAATGTGCCTTACCAGCCCCACGACATGGAATCCACATCTGACCGCCTCCACCTCCCAAGGCTGATTGCCACAAAGTAGATGTCAGACAAGACTCTATCTCCTGGCACCAACTTGTCCCTCCCATAGCCCTTAACCTCTGTGATTGGGTTAGATAATTCACTGCAACGGCCATGCAGAATTCCTACACAATTGTGGTGTTTTTTAGGGAAGTTATGAGGTTAGAAGTCAAGTGATCAATTTTCCGTATTCAGTTGTTCAATTAGGATAGTCTCTGTCATGAACATAGGCAGTCCCCTTCTGGCTGGACTCCTGGTCTCTCAGTCTGGTTTAGCTCTTCTCATGCAATACTGCAAAGCTTTTATTTAGACCTAACAATAAATAATAAAAGGACATACTATTATGATGTCAGTATCAAACCAAAGGATCTCAACTCCAATTCTATAGGTCAGCAAACCCAGCGGCACCCAATAAAGTGTTTGGGGTAATCACTACATAAGCCAGCCTCCTGCCTAAAAGATGGGGAGTCTACCACTTCCTCTCATGTTCTGAGTCGCGGTTCTAATGCTGCTGTTCCCTGCCACTCTTCAGCTGTCTTCTAGAACTAGGGTGTTCAATGTGCAAAGGATGAACTCCACTCTGGCTCTTTTGTCTTGCTGAGAGGGTTTATTTTAAACCTAGCAGAATGGCAATCCCAACTAACCTTGATCATCACAATCACTCCCAATTGACTATAATTAGTGTCTTCCCACAAATGTCTCTTTCTGAGACTCATCAAGAAAAGGCAATTTGGTGGTAGTTACGTTGCAAAGAGGCAGAGCATTGGCAGAGACATTGTCAGAAGAGGAGCCCTCAGCCCAGTCGCCACTCAGAAGATGAGTGGGGCAGAGTCGCCTTCTCCATGCAGAGTATAGCGTAATAATGTGAATGGGGTCAAGCTCAAAAGAGCAAGCAGTGTGAACAACATTGGCTGATGCGACATGACTAAAAATGAAAAGAAACAGCTGCAGACATCAATAAATACTTGGAACTTGGATGGTATGGAGTTACATGGAAGTTGGGAATCCATCACAATTAAAATGGAATGCATAAACATTGATCATGTAGACATTAGTGAGCTGAAAAGGATTGGTATTGACATTTTGGGTCAGAAAACCATAAAGTTTACTATGCAGAAAATGATAACATGGCATTGCATTCAGGTCAAAAAGGACATTTCAAGATACATCTTGAAATACAATCCTGTTGGTGGTATGATAATGTCAATCCACATAAAAAATTCCAATTGATACAAATATAATTCAAATTTATTCACCAACCATTAAAGTTAGTAATGCAAAAATTGAATAACTCTACCAATGTCTTCAGTATTAAATTGGTCAACTATGCTATCAACATGTACTAATAATTATTGCCAATTGGAATACCAAAAAATGACACAAAAAGAAAAGAATGTTAGATGGAAAATATCGTCTTGGTGAGAGAAATGATGCTGGACATTTCATCCTAGAATTTTTGTAGAGCAACTACTTGTTCATAGCAAATATCTCTTTATTTTAATAAAAGAATAAGGTGAGTATATACATTGGCTTCCCCAGATGGAATACACATAAACCAAATTGGCAATATTAGTGATGCTTTTTACGCTTAGGAAAAATGACCTAAAAGCAAAATGTCATTAAAAAGAGAGGGGGAGCGACATCAAGGGGATCTCCGAAGAAGCTCTTAAGCTTGTTCTCAATCATAGAGTAGCTAAGGCAAATGGACGAAAGGATGAAGGAAACACTGAACAGAAAATTGCAGAGGGCAGCTTGAGAATACAAAATCAAATATTTTAATGAAAAGTGCAATGACCTAGAGTTCAGAAAACCAAAATGTAAGAACACGCTCTGCATATCTGAAACTGAAAGAACGCAAGAAAAATTCAAGCCACGAGTTGCAATTTTAAAAGAGTTGTGAATAAAATATTGAACCATGTCTGCAATATTAAAAGAAGATGGAAAGAATATTCCGTCATTGTACCAAAAACAGCTACCAGTAGTTGGACATCGCAACATTTCAGGATGTAGCATATTAGCAAGAACCAATGGTACTGAAGAAAGGAGGCTTACCTGCACTGAAAACATCCCCCAAAAATGAGAGTCCAGGAACTGATGGAATACACACTGAAATGTTTCAACAAACTGATGAAACACTGGAATCACTCTCATCTATGCCCGAACATTTGGAAGACAGCCACTTGCCCAACTGATTGGAAGATATTCGTATTAGGACAACATTCCAAGACAGGGGACACAGCAGAGTGCTCACATTATATGAGACCATTGACATCACACAAAAGTAAAATTTCACTGAAGATCATCCAACAACGGTTAAAACAGTACTTTAACAGGGAACTGCCAGAGATTCAGAACAGATTATGAAGATGATGTAGAACAAGAGATATGATTGCTGATATCACATGGATCTTGGTTAAAAGCAAAGAACACCAGAAATATACTTACTGGTGTTTCATTGCCTATGGCAAGGCATTAAATTGTGTAGATCCGAGCAATGGGCTTGAGAAGAAGGAGAATTCCAGAACAATTAATGGTGCTCATGCAGACACTAGACACGGAGCAAGAGGCACTCGTGCAAACAGAAATAAATACTTCAGGGTTGAAAGTTAGCAAATATGCACACCAGGATTGTGTACTCTGAGCACAATGATTCACTCTCTATGCTGAGCAAGTCACCAGAGTGCTGGGTTTTGAGAAGAATAAAGTTAATAAATGCACAAAACATTAAAATACAGAGATAAACTTGGCAGTAGGGGAAATTTTATCCATAAAAAGAAAATGTGTCTGGCTATCCAATGGAATGAACACTTTAATAAATAATTTGCAACTTTCCCATCACATCGCTAAATCTCAGCACAGACTGGCGATGCCAAATGAAGTTTCACACCCACTTTCTAATATAAATATTCATCTTTTTTTAGGTTAGGGAAAAGTAGTATCTTTTCTGTGAGTACAAGAAATCAGTGAAATAACATCTCATAAAAGTAGGTCAATGTGTCAACATCTAAATGTAAACATTCGTGCTTATTGCATTCTGGGTTTTTTTCCTATTGAAGTCACATTTTCCAGGGAACTACATAAATTAATGCAAGTAGTATGTAGAAATAATAATATGAAATTATGAAACCATTACTTCCTATGCATTATCTTGTGGTAAATGTCTTTAATTATTCAACCTTTATAAAGAGCACACAAGGATCACAAGTGTAACTGCTTCAGAGACGATGCTACACCTATTGTATCTATAATTGCACGTTAAATGACATCATGGTTGTTTAAGAATTAACTCAAAATTGATATGTCCTCTGAGTAAATGCAATTTCATTGAACAGAACACTACTGCAGGAAAATAAAATAGATACATGCTTGATAATCCACAAAACTTTATATGTTACAGTCAATATTCTTTTTGGAAAAGGGATTTTTGAAAAGAAGACATCTACTAAAATTACCAGATAATTTTTGTATTCATAGTTGCAAACACATCTCTAAGTCCTTAGCTGAAGCTTATCAATGCAAGACTATCTGTTTGGTTTTCCCCAAATGCTTAAACTGTATAGTTAACAGCCTATTTTTATTGAGTAGAACCAAAATAATACTTTGTTGGGTTTCACATTTGTGTGACAATTCTTGGTTAACAATATTACCACTTTTATCCTATGTATTTTTTATTAACTCAGGAGTGATTAAGAGGCTTATGTGATAAATGTAGATAAATCTTAACTTGAGAGTCATTCTTGATAGTCTTGATGTTTATTGACTCCTTCAGAGCTACTTACTATAAATGAATTGCTGACACCTATAAAAACACATCCCATCATCTTGCTAGCAAATAGTTTATAGACATGCACAGGTCTCATTAATGACCCAAGACATCTTCTTTATCGGAATCAGGAGGACTGGTGCTGTTTCATACCTAGGGGCTGTACCGTGTCTCCCATGAAGTCTGGAATTGGTATGGCCATATTGGACGATGAGACTAACCAGTACCATGCTCAATTCAAATCCACCTCCTAAGAATGTCGATGGAAGGACAGACAGGAAATGCAATCCTCTGTTGACATTAATAATTGCCTGTATTAACCAAGTGTGTATTCCATCATAAGAGAAAGCTCTATTATTGAAATTAATTGCATCTATTATTGGTGATCAAGGTATTCTAACAGATACACAAGAAACTCCTTTTTTTAATATGAAATCTTTAACATTTGCTGAGTGCACACTGAAACTTATCGGATTTAATTTGCACACAGCCATTGATGGAATGGTTATTATTGCTTCTTTAGAAACACTGAAAACTAAGAATTCAAATAAACTCTATAAAATTATGCAGCTGAAAGGCAGCAGGGCTGGATTTAAACCAGATTGTCCAACTCCAAATACCTTACCCTTTGCATTCAGTGAAGGCTTTTCAAATGAGCATGAGATTTTAAGGACAATGAAATTTCATTACAGTATTAAATAATCCTGGGGAAATTCCCTATAGAAGAAAAGCATAGCAAATTAATTTTGCAACAACAAAAACATTCATGGATTTTACCAGGCCTACCCTAGTAAATGTCTAAAATTTTCTGATGAGAAATTTTCAAAGAACTAGTCAAGAAGACAAAGTAGAGTATTATAATGAAATGCACAAAGACCTGGAGTTCGAAAAAAACATGCTGAGGATATCAGAAGCTGAAAAAAATGAGAAAAAAATTAAAACCTCCAGATGCAATATTTGTAGGGCACAAACACAGAACAACACAGAAAGCATTCAAAAGAATACAGAGAGTCACTGAACCAAAAAGAATTGGTCTATATTAAACCATTTCAAGAGGCAGCATATGATTAAGGACCAATAGTACAGAAAGAAGAGATACAAAAGGCCCTAAATGCATTAGTGAAAAATAAGGTTCCTTTAATTAACAGATTACTCACTGGAATGATTCAAAAATCAGAAGTAGTACTGGAATCATTCATTTGCTTATGCTAATAAATTTGGAAGACAGTTAACTGGCCAATTGACTAGAGAGATCAGTGTTTGGGTTCATTCCAAGGAAAGTCTATCAATTAGAATACAAAAATTACCAAGCAATATTATTAATATTACATACAAGTAAAATTTAGAAAATTTATTATAACAATCGATTCTGTGTACATTTGTGAGAAAGGAAGTCCCTTTATGTGACTTATTGCCTTTAGTTAAAACATCTTGATTATTTGTTCCCCTAAGTGCTGAGGAGTAACTTTTATCTGTCCAAGTTGACTGACATTTCTTGGGAAAACTGTGAACAACTTGACTTGTTCACTAGGCTCCGGACTGCCACCTGTCGATGATTGGTATGCATGATGCAGGGACCCCCAGGAAAATAATCTCCTGCAAATTACTGAAAGGAAACCCAAACTCACTCTCCTTGAGTGGATTCCAATTCATAGCACTCTGATAGGACAGGATAGAATTGCCCCGGTGGGCTTCCAAGACTGTAATTCTGTAGAGGAACAGAAAGCCTTGTTTTGTCCACCTTCCACCAGGGCAGCTGGTGATTTTGAACTACTGGCCTTGTGGTTAGCAGCCCAACATGCAACCACTAGGCCATGGAGACTTCTAAGTGATAGAATATGGTTTATGAAAATGTGTGGTAATCAGAGTCTTCTAGGACATGCTTGAGACGTGTTATCATGAGAAACTTGGCCCTGGAAACTGGCATAATGCTTGGTAAAGTAGAGGTGCGGCGAAAAAGAGGAAGAACCTCTGAAGACGGGTTGGCACTGCGATTGCAACAATGGTCTCAGACTTACCAGTGATTATGAGGATGGCACAGGTCTTGACATGTTTCATTCTGCTAAATAGAGGTCTGCTATGAGTTGGAACTGACTTGATTGCCCCTAACAGCCACAGCAACATAACCTTCCATGCAAATAAGCTATCTCACTAGTAGTGGTGGTCAGTCTGGGTCCCACCCTGTGGGACCCTCTGCCTCCAAATTGACACAAAGTGAGTCTGTATACTCGATGTCAAAAAGCTCTTGGAAAAGAAGGAATTAAAAGATCATGGATTTTTCCCGAGAACTTTTTGATGTTTGTGCAGGAGCTTATTTTCCTGAGTGTCCGTGCATCGCACATTCCAATCATCGACAGGTGGCAGCCCAGAACCTTGATATGCAATTATCACATAGAGATTGTGTGTGTGTGTGTGTGTGTGTGTGTGACAGGAAGATGTAGAAAAATGTGAAGCAGGCATACCAAAGGCCATTGCACTGAAATCAGTGAAAAGCCAGGAAGAAGTCCAGCACTAGAGCAGGATGATGCATAACAACGCCAAGAGGCACCAATCCTGAGATGACTGAAATCAACCTAGAGCAAAAGAAGCCTGCTGATAGATTTTGTCTTCATCAGGTTGAAAGCAGGCCTACACAGCCAAAAGAATTATTATGCACTAAAGAAAGGAGAATGAGCAGAGAAATTGAATTACACGAAGAAGAATGTGGCACTGGGATTGGAGGAAGGCTTATGCAGATGACACACCCCACTTGCTGAAAGTGAGGAGGATTTGGAGAACTTGCTGATGAAGATCCAGGATTGCAGCCTTCAACATGGATGACAACTCAATGTAAAGACGACAAATATCCTCACAGCTGGACCATCAGGTAACCATAATAAATGGAGAAAATGTTGGAAAAGTGAAGTGGTCAGGGATTATTGTCTTACTTGGATCCACAATCAATGCTCATGGAAGCAGCACTTAAAATATCAAAAGACATCTTGTATTAGGTAAATCTGCTGCACCAGATACACACACACACACACACAGTCTCTAACTCTCTGCCATTGAGTAAGTGCTGACTTATAACGACACCATAGGACAAGAGATAACTGCCTTTATGGGTTCCTGAGACTCTAATTCGTTTACAGGGCTAGGCAGACATGTTTTTCTAAACACTCTTTGGAATATTGAAAAGCAAGAACATTACACTGAGGACTAAGCTATGACCTCAGCCAGGGAATTTTCATTTGCTTCACATACGTGTGAAAGTTGGACATTGACTCAGGAAGACTGAAGGATGGATAGGTTTGAATGACAGTGCTGGGGAAGCATATTGAAGGTCTCATGAACTACTAGGAGGACAAAGTCCTCTTCCCTGCTCCTTAGGCAAGAATGGCAAGACATCATCGTGTCGACTTTGGATACGCGTTCAGGAATGAGCAGTTCTCAGAGAAGATCGCATGCTTGGTAAAGTAGAGGGGAGTGAAAAGGGGCGGGGTATCCAAGGAGATGAATTGACAAGTGGCTGCAGCAATGAAATCAAGCATAAAAAGAGTTGCAAGACTTGTGCAGGATTATGAAGTGTTTTGTTCCGTTGTAAATAAGAGTTGTTTGGGATGGCAGTGTCTCAAAGACACCGCATAACAATAACAACAACAAGACAAGAGCCTAACTATCGATGCTACCTGCTCCTTGTCTCAAGTTTCTATCTGCTTCTCTTGATGTCCAGATGCACCTGCTCCTCATAAAACCCTTGACGGTGAATGTGACCTATTGGTCCTGTGTGGCCATTGCAATGGATCTTCCAACCCAGGTGAGACATAGGGAGTTGGAGGGACAACTCATTTAAAAATTAATAAACCATTTGGAAAATAGAGGTAGCTCAGACCTCCTCCTTGTGCGGATCAGCTTTGCAATCAAGTACGTCCTAATGCCACTGATACTACTTTCATTCACTTTTATAACATGAAGTGCAAAGTACATAATATGTGCTGTTATATGCCTACTATAGCATGCCTGACATGACAGAAAGGATACAGATATGCAATAGGCCTGGCTTATTCCTTCAGGAAACACAGCAGTCTTCCTAAATTATGCATGTAAACTGCTAAATTGTTGTTCGTATCAGGTGCCATCTAATCATGTCAGTCTCTTTGTGACCCTATGCACCACAGAGCAAGACACTGCTCAGTGGTGTGTGACTCTCACAGTTGTTCTTATGTTTGAATCGATCGATGCGGCCAGCCAACATGTCACTGCATTGCCCAGAGAGTCTATCTCTTTTTCATGCCCCTCTGGAGAAGCAAGATGTCCTGCTACAAAGACCAGTCTCTCCTCACAAGATGCCCAAAGTACCTAAGACAAAGTCTTATCATCCTTGCCTCTAAGGGCACTCTGACCATACATCTTCCAAGACAGATTTGTTGTTGTTGTTATTTTGGCAGTCCATGGTATTTTCAGTAATCTTCATCATCATCATCATCATCATTCAAATGTACCCACTTTTCTTCTGCCTTCCCTCTTCAATATCCAATTTTCACAAGCAAACGGGGCTATTGAAAATACAACGGATCTGGTCAGGTGCACCTTAGTCTTCAAAGTAACATCCCTGCTTTCCAATATTTTAAAGAGGGTTTGTGCAGGTGAGTTGCCAACTCCTGATTTCCTAGAAGACTGATCTTTATGTATGCCATTTCATTTTTAATGATTCCAGGTTCTATATATCAATTGATGTGTATTGCTGATTCTTCCCATTTTGAGTCCTGCCCCACCAGCAATGGAAGGGCCCAAAGTCGTTACCCAAGCAAGATTTACTCCTTCTCCTCATTATGGTTGGCTCTCTATTGAGAAGGTTGCTACTGCTCAATTATATTTGGAGGCCTTCTGACCTGAGGAGCGTATCTTCTGGCATGATTTTGGACAATGCTCTGCTTCTATTCACTGTTTTCAGTAACTGACAATGTTTCGATGCTATCCATAGGGATTTCAGTGGCTTATTCCTTGAACGTGGCTAGCATATTCCATCTTCACACTGTTTTCAGTTGGAAAACTCCTCTACCTATTCCCGAGGGTGATCCTGCTCATAACTGAAATACCAATGACCCAGCTTTTGGCATCACAGCCACACACAGTCACCATAGTAGGACAAACTGGCAGGCAAGTGGCTGGGGACTAGAAAGATGTTTATGTAAAGGGCCTGAGAACACAAGGGGCACTTGGTAAGATTTTGGGGGATTTAATTTATCTCACAGTGAGTGATACAGGATTGGGCTGTCAGTGAGCATCCTACAAATTGAGGGCGTATAGAACATAAGGTTAATGACTGGCTAATGATGTTAAAATGTAAGGTTAAATGCAAAGCTGATAACACTGAATTATGTAATTTGCTCACATAATGAAGTTGGGTCATTAAGGATTCAACATTTTCAAGCCTCCTTAAACCTAACAACAATGAAAAAGAGTCTAAACACTATTTCTAAGCTTTCAGATGGATGAGGTTAAATTGGGCAAGACAGCAAATAATGAGGGATAATAAAGAAGAACTCAAATCATCCAGTACATTAACGAAGTGGCTGTGCAGTTAATACTGAAAAAGATGCATTGCTGTAATGTGGGTGTAGCACCCCTGGAGTCAATAAATATACATCGCTGTCAAGTGTAATTTTCCTGTTTCTATCTGTCCTTTTGTTTCATAAATATCCTGGAAGTCACTCCTGAACTAATAACAACTTTATAAGATAAAAAAGTGAAATTTCACTTATTAAATATTTGCCTCCAGACATTACTGTGATGTGTTGTTGGGAACTGATGAACTGATATCAGATTATGAGGCTATCCATTCCTTCCTAAAGGGTAAATCAAATACATATCCTCAAAGCTCTTCATGATCAGAAGAAATCCTTTCGATGCTCAGCTCACAGGGCACCATTTCTACACCTGTTTCCCCTGTACTTCTGCTGCCCCTGCACGCTCACAGTGTTACAGAGATTAGGGGGCTTCAACACGTTTGTGGAAAGATTGCACTATCATTTAATTCCATTTTCATGAACTCCTCAAAATTCCCTCATAGCCCACTTTGGACTGGTGCCTTCCTGGTCACCTGTGATAGTAACTATATTTGATAACTTGAGTAGGCCATAATACTCATTTATTTGACCAAACACTATGAATTTCTTGACTGTCATGAGCAATTACGCTTAATTGGATTAGTTGACCTGGGGCAGAGCACAATCCCCTTCACGCTACAGATCACATATCCTAGTGGGATAGTGTGGACCTTAAATCGATCCCATCGATTTATAAAAGCAGCACAGCACACACCGGCATGCATCCAAGCAGAAGGCAGACAGCATGGGAAGAGTTTCTGAATTAAAGAAACTCAAAGACTCACCAGAAGACACATGAAAACGAGAGAGGGGCTTGCAGGAGGAGTGGACATGGGCAAAAGTTCGATTGGGGCTTTTAGCACGCAGAGCAATGTGGAGGAAATCTGTGGTCCTTAGAGTCACCATTTGTGGTAATTATGTTACAACAATATTCATGAACTAAGATTTTAAGGTGGGATTACTAATTGTCTCAGGAAAACAGAATCCATATCCCTGGATCAACCTTTGGTCTAGAAACTGTGATAGACACTTTATAGGTTATCTCCACTCAACATTGCACCAAACTTAAAATACTGAGATGGAGAAAAAGACAGATGAGAGGATCAAAATTAAACTTCCTGAGCTCACAGATAATTTTCAAACAAGGAACAAAATATATTAAATGAGGGGAAAGGTTGTATCTTCAACAAATGGTGCTTATAAACCTAGATTTCCATGTGGAAAAGAATGAAGCAGGATCCATATCTCACTCGATGTAGGAAAAAAAACCCAAGATGGATTAAGGAGCAAGCTAAAAATCCAAGAACTACAAAGATAATCACTAAGAAATTGAGGACAGACTTAAGGACCCTAATACATGGTATAAAAATCCTATCAGACAGTAATAACATCAACAAATCCCCACCTACATCAGAAAATAGATTACTTGGATCTTCTATAACATAAGCCTACAAACTCGGGCTTGGGCAAGGGGACAAGGACGGGGAGTGGCCTTGGTATATCAGACAAGACAGTAATATCTAAAAGCAAGGATGTTACTTTGAGGACTAAAGTGGACCCCAAGCCATAATATTTTCAGTTGCCTCATATACATGCCAAATCTGGACATGGAATAAAGAACACCGGTGAAGAATTGGTGTATTTGAATTTCAGTGCTCGAGAAGAATATTAAAAGTACTAAAGATTACGAAGGGGCCAAATGTGTGTGTCTTGCAAGAAGTGTGGCCAGAATGCCCCTTAGAGGCAAACAGCAGCGTCATCTTCCATCCTTTGGACGTGTCACCAGGAGACACAATGGCTGCAACAATGGGCTCAAATATCGGAACAATTGGAGGACAGTGCTGAGCCAGACCGTGTTATCTTTGGTTGTGCATACGGTTGCTATGGGTTGAAACTGACTCGGTGGCAGCTAACATACACATCACTTCAAACTTCTCACTTCAACAGGAAAAAACGAATAATCCAACAAGCAATGGGCAGGAGACAAGGATACAGAGTTCGCCAAAGACGACATCTCATCCGCAGCCAGCAGACAAATAAAAACGGTGATAACCATCATGAGCAATTAGAGATGTATAAATCAAAACCATGATGAGACACCAACTTAGACAAGAATTGATAGCATACTTTAAAATAACCGAAAATAAACACTCAAGAGGGTCCTGAGGTATGGGAGGACTGCGAAGACATGAAATCGCTGTGGAGAGTGGCACAGTGCATTCTCAAACAACTGAGACTTAATAAGAATACCACGTGACTAGAAATTGGTGCATATCCTCACGTAATAAGTAACAAAGCAGGCCATATTCAGTGCCGCATCAGTCACTCTAGTGAGAAGATCCAAACAACCTAAAGGCCAATCAGTGCAAAGCGTATAAGTAAACTTCGATCCATACCCACGCTGAAATACTTTACACCCCCAGGGAACACTGTTTTGCTTCCTTTGATTAAGGTGTCGAGGTTTGACAGCACTTCAAAGCTGTTCATAAGGTTTTCAGTGTCTTTGTCCTACGTTTTAGGGGGTCTAGTCCTTCTTCGTTGTTCTTAATCTGGAAGTTCTGCTGAAGCCTGTTCACTGAGGGTGACCCTGCTGGCATTTGAAATGCCAACGACATTGCCCACAGCATCCAGGGAAGCACACAAACTACCACAGTACCACCAACTTGCAAACAAGTGATAGGCACTGGATTTTGGATAAGGAAGACCAGAGAAGATGCATTTGAACTGCGGTGCTGGAGAAGAACATTACCAGTACCATGGACTGCTAAAAGGAAAAACTGGTCTGTACTGGAAGTCAGAACAGAGTGCTCCTTTGAGGCTAGGATGGCAAGACTTTTTCTGCCCTGTTTTGAAGACCAGTTCCTGGAGAATGTTTGGTAAAGGGAAGGTCGGAAAAGCGAAAGACCCTCAATGAGTTGGGTTTACCTAGTAGCTGCATCCATGGGCTCAGGGCATAGGAACCACCGTGAGGATGGAACAGGACAGATGGTGTTTGCTTCCACTCTGCTTAGGGTTGCTATGGGTCAGAGCTGACTTGATGGGACCTAATAATAATAACAACTAAGAAATAATGATAAACCTGTGTGAAACCTCATGATGTAGATTTGGAGGACACTGTGCTGAGTGAAGTTGCTGTGATTGATACGTGCCTTTGCGTCAGTTCTGACTTATTGGGAACAAAACAGAATAAAGGATTGGGTTTGTATTAGACCATAAAGCCCCCATTGTGATCACTGTGTTCCTACATCTTGTTCAGGGTCCTCGTCCTTGTCGTTGCTTCTCTACTCTATCAAGCATGGTGTGCCTTTCCGGGAACTGGTTTCTCCTGATAACATGCTAACATACCTAAAGTATGAGACAAAGTATCCACAACCTTGCCTCTAAGGAGCATTGTGGCCGTAAATGTCCCAAGACAGATCTGGTTGTTCTTCTATCAATCTGTTGTACTTTGACTATCCTTCACCAACGCCATGATTCAAATGTATTGATTCTTTTCTTGTGTTCTATATTCACTGATCAACTGCCACATGCATAAGAGGTGTTTGAAAATATCATCGCCTAGGTTTGGTGCAAATTTGTCCGCAAAGTAACATCTTTGTTTCTTAATATTTTGAAGAGGTCTTGGGCAGGATTATACAATGTGATGGGTACTTTGATCTCATGACTGCAGTTTCCAAGGGCATTAATTGTGAAAACAAGCAAGATAAAAATCATTGACAACTTCAATCTTTTCTTGATTTATCATGATGCTACCTATGGGTTCCGTTGTGGGGATTTGGGGTTTCTTTATACTAAATTGTAATCTAATTGAAGGATGCCATCCTTGATCTTCATCAGCAAGTGTTTCAAGTCCTCTTCACATTCTGCAAGCAAGGTTGTATCATTTGCATATGTCAGGTTATTAATAAGCCTTACTCCAATGTTGATGCCACGTTCTTCATCATGTTTTCAAGCTATTTGGATGACTTGTTCAGCATACAGATTAATTATGTTTGGGAAAATGATCTAACCCTGATGCACATTCTTCCTGGATTTAAACTATGCAGTATGTATTCCATTTTTGTTTGCAAAACTGCCCCCTTGATCCAAGTACATGTGAGTGAAATTAGTCAATTACAAACATTTTCACATAAAATAATGTATGAAAGCATCTTTAAAAAGAAAATTCAAAATAAAGTATGTCCTACCATAGACACCAAAAGAAACAGACTTTGGTGTCTACTAAGGGTGGGATGGAAAGGGAAGGAAGGAAAAGGAATCCGCTAGAGGGTGTTAGCTATTGTTAAGTGCCATTGAGTTCATTGTGACCTATAGACACCCTGTGCACAACAGAGCAAAATGCTTCCTGGTCCTGGGCCATCCTCACAGTTGTTCCTATGTGTGAGCCCATTGTTTCAGCCACTGTGTCCATCCATCTCCTTGAGGGCCTTCATCTTGTCCTCTGTGCTACTTTACCAAGCATTCTGTCCTTCTCTATGGACTTGAGAACAGGTTCAAAATACTCAAGACAAACAGTTGTTAAGTAGGGTAAGGAGAAGATAATGCACTACAAGAAGAAGACGAGAGAAAAACTGGGATAGGAAGAGAAAATTATTGTAAGACTTGGTAATTGTCTACACTGTTATAAAAGAAATGATGACCTAAAATTCAAACCAATCACCCAATTCATGACCAGAACCGCCCCCCAAGAAAGCAGAAACAAAACCTCATTATCAACAAGTGGATGTTGACTCATAGTAACCTGAGAAGTGGAACTGCCCTGTGAGTCCCGGGACTCTCAGGAAGGGACTTTCAATTCAAATTATTTATAAATATGGCAATCATAACTCTTCCCTCATTGGAAGGCTATTATTTATAGAGAAATTATCATCTAAACTTTGTTTCAAAATATTAATTATATAAAACACTAATTAACTGACTCAATATGAATGTACGTATTTTAGAATTAAATAATTGCTCTTCATGCAAAAAATTATAAGAGTACAGAAATTCAGAAAAGCAGAAGCAAAATTATTGTTGTCATTACTTATTAGCCACAAGTAATCACATAAACCACAAAGACTTAACAAAATTACCTAGCTTTTATAAAACTTTGTAGATGACTCTGCATAAACTTTTTTACTCCACAGAAATGTGAATAAAATAAAGTGGATCCCAATCATATAAAATTAAATAATTAAAATATTTCTACCCTATTTGTCTTGATTTCTGTCTTATATTCTCCCTGAAACTAAAATTGATGATATTCAAATTGTGATGTCAGAGATTTTTATAAAAGTAACTTGCATTACATTGCCTTTACTTTCATCCAAGTTAATATGTTTCCAAGACTAGTTTGTGATTTCTTCTACCTTCCCTCTCTCTCCAAGTAACTTTCAAAGAACAATTCTGTGTGTATGGGAAGACAGTATTCTAAAAGAGGGAGATGGGGAGGGAAGGCAGGGAAGCAAGGGGGGATAGGGTAAGTTATATGTTGTTCAAGAAGTTGAATGGAAAATAGTCACTATAATATGTAAGCCCCCACCTAAATCACAGTATAAAGTTGTTGTTGTTTAAGAGTTTTATCAGGATATAGACATTTCTTGCCATTTTATTACAGAGGCCTCATATAATTCATCTGTGATAGACTAATTCCACCTAGAGTAATGTCCTATCGTTTGACCCTTGTGATATCTCTGAGATTCGTTGATATTATTTAACGCTGCATTGTATCCTATTGCATGTCTGTGTACGTGTCGTTTTCCATTCAACACTGTTGACATTGAGGTTGTTTCCTTTGTTTGCTTTTGTCAATAATACTAGGATAAACATGGGTGTGCATATATGTGCCTTCTTAACCCCTCATTTCTCTGGAGTATGCATCCAGTAGTCAGATTGCTGGATCATATTGTAATTAATTTCCAACATACCAAGGAAGTGGGTAGTTTTGAATAATCATGAGGTTCATGGCACAACTCATAACCACCAGGACTCCTAATAATTAAGTACCATGTATTATATGTTTTTTTTCATTTTTTTCCCTTAAACTTTCCAATGTATTAAGATTGACATATACAAATGTTATTCATATTTTCTTTTTTTAATAATTTTACTGGAGATCTTACAGCTTATATAACATTCTATGCATCAATTGTATCAAGCATATTTGTACATATATTGCCATCATTTCTAAAACATTTTCTACTTGAGCCCTTGGCATAAGTGACTCTATTTGCCCCTTCCTCCCCCACCATCCCTGCTACATGAACCTTGATCAATTATATATTATATATATATTTTTTATTTTACACTGTCCATTATCTTCCTTCACCCACATTTCTGGTATTTGTTCCCTTTTTTTGGAGGGGGCTACATATCTAACCTTGCAATGGGTCCTACTTTCTCTCCCTTCCCCCTCCCTGACTGTCTCACTAACCCCATAAGATTGCTACTCCCACTACTATTCCTAAGGGGTTTATCTTTCCTGAATTCCATGTGTTGAGAGCTCTTATCTGTACTAATGTGTGTTCTCTGGTGTAGCCAGATGTGTAAGGTGGAACTGAGTCATGGTAGTGGCGGGGGAGGAAGCATTCAGGAACAAGAGGAATGATGTGTGAGTCCTCGGAACTATGCTGCATCCTGGTTGAATCATCCCTTCCTTATAACTCTTCTGTGTGTTTAAGGGGGTGGTGGTATCCAATTGTCTACAGATGAGCTTTGGGTCTCTACTCCAAGCCCCCTCATTCACATCAATATAGTCATTTGCTTAGGATCTTTTGATACCTGATACCTGATCCCATCAACACCTTGTGATCACACAGGCTTGTGTGTTCCTTCCATGTGGGCTTTTTTGCTTCCCTGCTAGATGGCTGCTTGCTTAACCTCAAGCCTTTAAGATCCCAGATGTTAGATCTTTTGATAGCCAGCCTCCATCTGCTCTCTTCATCACATTTGCTTATGTACCCATTTTGTCTTCATTTTTTCCCTTTC
This sequence comes from Tenrec ecaudatus, assembly GCF_050624435.1. NCBI lineage: Eukaryota > Metazoa > Chordata > Mammalia > Afrosoricida > Tenrecidae > Tenrec > Tenrec ecaudatus. Next base: position 204,884,926 of record NC_134532.1, read on the forward strand.
TTTTTTTCTTCCCCCACTCTTTTCCCTTCCTTTTTAATTGGCTGCCATATGAGTTGGCTCAGATCCCTGCCAATATATCTGGACCTAGACCAGGGATTTATGCATTAAGTAGCTTATCCTCTATGCCCACTATACTTTTGAGCATACCTCAGTGGATGCATGTTGTACTTATTCCTTAGTGCTTGGCTGACTTTGTTTAGCATAATTTCCTCCAACTCCTCCCATTAGACAATGTGCTTCATGCATCCGTCACTGCTTTTTAGGGCTGCCTATTATTCCACTGTAGATATATACCAGAGATTTTTAATCCATTTGTCAGTTGATGGAAATTTAGATTTTTTCCAATTCTTCTCAATTGTGAACTGCACCATGATGAACACGGGAGCGCAGATGTCTGGTCTTGTTCTGTTTCTTACTTCTGGATATGCCCAGTAGGGGGATTGCTGGATCATATGGTAGCTCAGTTTCCACTTGTTTTAGGTACTCTCAGATTGATTTCCATTGTGGCTGCACATATCTACAGGACGGCCAGCAGTGGATGAGAGTTCCTACCTCACCACACCCTCCCCAGAATTTGTTGCTTTCTGATTTTTGAACTAGGCTATCTCTGAGGGTCATATTTTTTTTATAAAAGTTAAATTTCTTAAAAAGAAATAATTACTCATAAGAGGCATGAGCAAAACTGAAGGCGACTCTGATATTTTCAATAAATATTTCTTCCATCACTTTATGGCCATTCTCATTTCTAGTCTGGGAGCACATGAGAAGTGTTGAGAAAAATCCTGATGCTCAGAGACAGGTACTAACATTGGTATGATGGGCTTCAAGGGTTTTCCACAAGCATATCCATGTCGAAATCTAGCCAACTTCAATACTAAAACAAAGCAAACATTATTATGTAATGAAAATATTTTACAAGGTAATTACAAACTATCTAAAACTCTTTTCCTACCTGAGTTAAAGCCACACTTGTAGATTCTATCTCCATACCTCTAGTGCCCTTCCACAGCCATCCCTTCCGCTGCTAGAGTAAACAAAGTGAGCACTTCATAATTACAGCATCTGGAACGTTTAGACTCTCTAGTGTCCTACAAATAAAGCAACTGTTGTTTTCTTTTTTCATTCTCATTAATGCTCTCATCATGAAAGCCATCCCTCGATTCTATAATATCCCTTATGGGAAGTACGTGATTAACATAGATTCTCTTATTCTGTTTCAAGCCTCAGGCATCATTAAACCAATGGCAAAATCCACAAAAACTAAAATACCACAGGAAACAGCAGGCACTTCTTCCAAAGACAACACGTGGAGCAAAGGGACATACTGTTCAGGGCATAAGAGCACAGCCAACTTCAAAAGTCATTGCCCAGGACGAAAATGCATTAGCTGCAACACACCAAATCACAGGGATAACTCTCCACCCATGTGTGGTTCTGTCATTAGAAGCAGGTGATACATTTATGAAGAAGATAAAATACTGAGAGGGACTTCTGGGTGTATGCTTTGAAGGAAAGGTATCACAATAACAGTTTGGTTTTATGGCATGAAGTAACCTTTAAATTCTCATCGAACATTACAGAACTCAGCACATTTCTAAACATCCGGGACTATCATAATTCAGTAGCAAAACATGAACAGCATTGCAGAAAGTTTGGAAACTGTAAATGACCTGCAAATTTTTTTCCCAATATTGATGTAGCCATGCACTGGCTGTACAACCTTATCCAATTTATTCTGTGTGATCCATTGTAATCCATTTCCATCATGATTGTTGCTATGTTTTTGTTATGGTTGTTGTTAAGTGCCGTCAGGTGAGTTCTGATCCATAGTGCGACCCTATGTGTGACAAGGAAATAGTGCCCACTCCTGCACTAGCCTCACAATTATTTCTATGCCTGACCCCTTTCTGTGCAGCCACGGTGTCATGCCATCCTCCTGAAGGCCGCCTTCTTTTTCAGTCCCTCCACATTACCAAGCATGATGTTCTTCTCCAGGGACTGGTCTCTCCTGACAACATGCCCAAAGTACATAAGATCAAGTCTTTCCGACCTTGCTTCTTAGGAGCGCTCTGGCTGTACTTCCTCCAAGACAAATTTGCTTGTCCTTTCAGCGGTCCATGGGGCTTTCAATGTTACCTACCAGCACCACAATTCAAGTACATCAATTCTTCTTCAGTCTGTCCTATTAAATGTCTGATTTTCACATGTATAGGAGATGATTGAAAATCCATGGGTTGGGATAAGCACCTCAGTCCTCACAGTAACATTCTTGCATTTCAATTCTCTAAAGCAGGGGGGTCAAATTGGCTGCCCATGGGCCGCATGCGTCCCCCCAAGGAAATTTTTTTGTGGCCCTTGATGCTCTGAAACAAATTGAAAATAGAAAGAAATGTTATGAAGAAAAAAGTGCTTAGGGGAGATCTAGGCAATACCCTACACACAATTCCCTCGTTAACCCTTTAACTACTGAAGACGAGTATACACGTGGCCCACTGCCTTTCCTGGGGGCCTGTGGACATGTATAAACGCTCTCAGTTATGGCGACATTTGGAAGCGATATGTCTGCCACTCTCAGTGTCACGTAATGTAAACAGATCCCCAAAGCGAAAAGGTTAAAAAGAGCACTCTGGGTTGTGCTGTTATGAATCACAGCTAGGGGCAGTGCTTGTTCACCGCTTTAGAGGGAAGCCATTATGATTGTGCATCACCTTTGTCAGCTGACCAACATTTGGTGTTCTTTATTAGTTGCTTTGTTATATGTTCCCGTCACAACATAAGAGGTAAGTGAAAACTAGTAGGAGGAAAGTGCTGACAAGTTTGGGATATAAAAATATAATTTTAGTTTTATAAATACATTAAATAAAATAAATGCTTAAATAAAAGCAATTATATAGTGTTTTAATGATTCTATCCATATTCCTGAGTCCTCACTTCAAAATATAAATTTAACAAAATTTGTCAATGTGATGTGGCCTGCGTGAATCTTGCCTGTGCTTGCACCAAATGGCCCGCATTTTGAGTTTGACCCCCAGCTCTACAGAGACCCTGGGCTGCAGATTTACCTAATGCAACTAATGATTCTATGTCTTGATTGTTGCTTCCACGAGCATTCATTGTGGGTCCAAGTGAGACAGAATCCTTGACCACTTCGACCATATCTCCACTGCTCATGATGTCACCTCTTGGTCTAAATGGGAGGCTATTGGCTTTATTTACGTTGAGTTGCAGTCCAACCAGAAGGCTGCCACCCCGATCTTCATCAGCAAGTGCTCTAAGGCCTCCCTGTCAGCAAGCAGGGTCGGGTCATCGTATATCGCAGGTTGTTCATCAGCCCGCTTCCAATCCAGATGCCCCATCCTTTTTCAAATAACCCAACTTACTGAATAAGCATGATGAGAGAACACAACCCTAATGCAGACCTTTCCTGGTTTTAGATCGTGCTGTTGTTAAGTGTGCTAGAGCAGACTGCAAAGCATCGTGAATCTGCGTATAACAGAAGGAAACACTGCTTGGCCCAGTACAATCCTCTCAGCAGTTGCTGTGTTTGAGCCACTTGGAGCCACTCTGTCAATCCACCTGGTTGAGCGTCTTTCTCTCTTGCACTGCATTTGTCCCTTCCCAAGCATTGTGCCCTATTCCAGTGGCTGTTCTTCTATGAATGTATATCCACAGTAAGCGAAACAAAGCCTCACCTGCCTTGCTTCCAGGAGGATTTTTGACTATACTTTCTCTAAGACATATTTGTCTATTCTTTTGACAGGTCTTGGCACATCAATGTTCTGCACAAGCACCAAATTCTTCTTCTGACTTCTTTATTAAATGTTTAACTATCATATTCACATGAGGTGATTGAAAAAACCAAGGTTTGGGTAAGTTTGACCTTAGTCCTAAAAGTGGAATCCTTGTTTTTCAAGCCTTTAAAGGGTTCCTTTTATAATGTAGTGTGTCTTTTGGTTCCTTGACTTCTTGTCAATGCTTTCAGGAGTGTTGTGGATCAAAAAAATTAAATAAAATATTTTACAAGCTCAATCGTTTTCTCCTTTTAGCATGATGTTATCTGTTGACCCAGTGGTAAGGAACTTTGCTTGTTTTAGACTGAATTGTGATCCAAAATAAAATCTAAAATTCATTATTTGTGGATAATGTTGTCCAAAAAATATGACCCTCTACGCATCTGTCAGCTGTTATTCTGTGTTGGATTGTGTGTTGCTGTGATCCTTTACGCTTGGCACCAATATCTTCAATACAAGGAGATTCATCATATTGGACAGGTTTCACACGTTAGAAAAATAATTGCTGTGTCAATTCTAAATAGTTAGCTACTAAATTAGTAATAACAGGTATGAAGACTCATAATATGACTGGACTCATAAAAGTTCATAATAGGAGAGCTGCCTGCTCACAACAAAGTTAACTTTAATGATGTGGATGGAGCAAAGCTTCCTGGACTTCATTTGGTGATAAGCTACTACTCATAAGAGCAGAAATACTTAAACATACCCATTAATCTTAGGAACATGGTACACATTAATTATGATTTGAATCAAATATAATACATAAGATCAATAACTTAGGCATTAATGAGCTGAAATGGACTGATATTAGCCATGTTGAATCAGACAATCATATGTTTTTCTATTCTAAGAATAACAAATTCAGGAGGAATGGTTTTGTATTGATCATTACGAACAACAAAGAAAAAAAATTCAGATCTATCTTAAAGTATAGTTCCCTTTATAACAGGGTAATACATACAAACCTACAAATCAATAAGGATCTCCAGGATGCTCCTGAGAGGTAAGAATGGTAAGACTTTGTCTCAGGTACTTTGACATGTTGTCAGAGAAGACAAGTCCGTGAAGAAGGACATCATGCTTGGTAAAGTATCAGGTATTGAGAAAGAGGAAGACTTTTGATAAGATGAATTCACATAGTGGCTGCATAGACGCCGAAACCTAAGAGCAATTGTGAAAATGGCACAGGACTGGGCAGAATTTTATGTGATTGTACATAGCATCAATATGAGTTGGCATCAACCCAATGGCAACTAACAACAACAGCAAGGAAGACATATTCATACAAGTATGACTCAAATGTGTAAGCTAATTAATAACTGCATTTGAATTTTTGTGCTAGAGAAGAATATTGAAAGAACCATGGACTGCTAAAAGGACAAATGGATCCGTATTGGAAGAAGTAATGGCAGACTGCTCCTCAGAGGCAAGAATGGCAAAACGTTGCCTCACATCCTTTGGACATCTTATCTGGAGAGTCCAGTCCCTAGAGACGGACATCATTTTTTGTTGTTGTTGTTGTTGTAAAAAGGAAGGACAGTGGATAGGAGGAAGTATGTGCACAAGTGTGATTGACATGGTGGCTTAATCAATGGACTCGGGCAATTGTGAGGATGGCACAGGAACATGCCATGTTCAGTTCCGTTGTGCACAGTGTCACAATGCTTGGAGCGAACTGGACGGCACATAAGAGCAACAACCATTCATCTGTATAAGTTAATGTGTAAATCCATTAAGTTTTACTGGGAGAATTCCATCAACATATTTAATGTGGAAGTAATCAAATGTACAATGAAGATTATCATTATTATTTACTGGAAATAGAAAGTGGAAACAAAGGAGAAGGATGTTTAGTTTGAAAGTATGGCCTTGATGTGATAAATGAAACTGAAAATTACATGATTGTAGACGGTAAGGCCAAGGACTTTTACATTGCAAACAATTTTTTCAACAACATAAAAAAGTACATACGTAGACCTTTCCAGATGACGTATACAGGAGTAAAATTGAAAACTGTGGGGAGAGATGATGGGGAAGATCATTGGTTTATCTTCAGTGACAAGGCCAGTTCGGTTGAACAGACAATATATAAATTCAAGCTGGAGCTGAAGAAAACAGGTAAAAGCGAGTTTATGAGAGTCACAATATGGCCTTGAGTATATATCACCTGAATGTAGAGAACATCTCAAGAACAGATGTATTGAACAGTAAAAATAGGTCAGGCAAGATGTGGGATGACAATAAAAACATTATATATGGAGAAAACAAGTCATGAAAAGGCGGTACGATCAAAGTGGGTGTGAAAGAGCCCTTGAAACTTCTGTTGGAAGGTCAAGCAGTGCTCTTCTAGCCATAGCTAGCCCTGCTAGCATACCTAGTCGTTTCACCCCCACCATATCGTCTTTTCCTGATGAGTCTGCTAGGAAAGTCAGGGAAATATTGATTGCCTCCTATTATTCTGTGGGGAGTGATTTTTAACAGGTTTAATTGGGATAGACATCCTCCTGGTATAAAAGAAACCATTCTCAGAAGCAGAAAGGGCAAATCTCACTATGAGAAGAGAAAAGATTCAAGGGCAGAACATATCCTTTGGTCCACGAGAGCCCTATCCATTGAACCTCCTTGCTCCAGAACACACCTTTTCCCCCAGGGGAGTGGTAGAGGAGCAGCACCCGAAGTATCAGGAGCCAGAGCATGAGACAGAGTGGTGGCGTCCCCAGGTTCTCCCTTTCCCAACATGTCCTATAAAGTGGTATGTCTTTCAGGAGGAGGCTGGCTTATGAAGTAGGGTGCCTCTTCTCTGGGGACTCTCGAGTTAATGACCCAAGGTACAGTGGCTGAGTAGCTTCCAGTTGAGACGTACAGAAGAATGTAAGGCTCTCTGGCAATTTATTGGAAACTCTAAAATAGCTTTGAAACATTGCTGTACAAGAGGCTGCCATTCAAATAGAACAGAGAGATTGGTCTAAAGTCAGCAGTGACCTGTGTCAGGGTTGTATCTCTTACCATACTTATTCAATCTATATGCTGAGCAAATAATAGGAGAAGCTAGACAGTATAAAGAGGAGCAAGGCATCGAGATTGGGAGAAGGCTCATCATTAACCTACAACTTAGTATGAAGACACCTTGCTTGCTAAGAACCAAAAGGAATTAAGTTATTCATCATGGAGATCAAGGACTACAGCTTTAAGGATGGATTATAACTCAATGTAAAGAAAGTTATAGTCTTCACAACAGGAACAATAGTCTGCATCATTGAATACATAAAAACAATTCAAAGTGTCAAGGATTTTATTTTGCTTGCATGCACACTCAATAGGTCATAAGATCTCCATGATTCATGGAAGCAACAGTGAAGATATCAATAATTATATGGGCAAATCTGTTATACAAGACATATTTAAAATAGTGAAGATTTCACTTTAAAGACTGAGGTGAGTCTTCCCCAAGCAATACTCTTTTTAATGTTCTCATATACTTGTGAAAGCTAGACCACGAACAATTAACTTGGAGTAAATGATGCATTTGTTTATGGCATTGGAGAAGAATATTTAAAATACCTCAGACAAAGAAATGTCTCAGAAGAGATATGGTCAGAATCCTCTGTAGAAAGGAGGTTGGTGAGATGTTGCCTCTTATTTTAAGAACATGATGTCAGTAGAGACCAGGACCTGGACAAGGACAGCATGCTTGGCAAAGAGGAGGGACAGTGGAAATGAGCAAGACCTTCCCGGAGATGGGCTGGGAAAGAGGTTCCACTGTGGACTGAAACGTAACAGTTGGAACCAGGGTACGCATGACTTGACAGTGTTCTGTTCTTATGTGCATGGGGTACATACAAGGGAGAAAACGGTGATGCATAAACTGAGAACATGTGCATACAGTTGTATTCAAGCATGTGTGTGTGAGCGTTAACGTACACTGACTGGCAAACACATAAAAATATTAAAAGTTTATTTCACAATTTAGACTTACAATTTCACATTTATAACTTGCCTGGGGTTATTTGGAATGAGAAAATAGATATCTAAAGTCAATAATAGCAGTGCAGAATGCTGCAGTTCTCATCTTTGTGTTTTTGTAATACTTTTATTGGGGGCTCTTACATTTCTTACCACAATCCATACGTTTCTCCAATGTGTCAAGCACATTTATACATATGCCGCCATCATCATTTTCAAAGCATTCTCTTCCCACTTGAACCGCAGATATCAACTCCCTATTTCTTCCTTTTCCCTTCCTTCCCTGCCCAAGTTCCCTCATGCACCCTTGATAAGCTATAGATTATTTTCCCCATATTTTATACCATCCTCTGTTGCCCCTCACCCACTTTTCCATTATTCGTTCCCTGAGAGGGAATTCTAGGTGGATTCTTGTGATCAAATCCCCCTTTAACTCTCCCTCCCCTATTTTTCCTGGTATCTCCACTCTCCTTGTTGTTCCTGAGGGATTTATCTATCCTGATTCCCTGTGCTGTGGGCTCTTATCTGTAGCAGTGTGCATGTTCTGATCTGATCCATTTGAAGATAAACAAGCAGCCATCTAGCTCAGAAGCGACAAAGGCCACATGAAAGTAGCACACTAGCCTGTGTGATCATAAGGTTTCAATGGGATCAGGTATCAGGCATCTAAGACCCAGAATAAAACCATTCCTAATATGAATTACAGAGGGGCATGGAATGGAGACCCAATTCCCATCTGTAGATAATTGGCCATCCCCTCACAGAGGGGTCACAGGGAAGAGATGAGCCAGTCAGGGTGCAGTAAAGCATTGATGAAACACACAATTTTCCTCTAGCTCTTTGGTGCTTACTTCACCCCAATATCATGACCTCAATTCTACCTTACAAAATGGATTAGACCAGAGTATCTTTGCGTATTTGTATAAGGAAGAATTTTAAAACTCAGGCAATGTGAAACCTTCATGATAGAAAATAAAAATCCAGTTATGTGACTACACACGTATATTGAGGACTTGATTATTAGTAAGCTTTAAATAGATAACTTGGACAATTTAACTAGTTGTTAGGTGTTATTTATAATAAATTACATTAGCATATTCAATGCCTATGATGTTCATAATCTTTCTTGAGAGTAACCAGGAAGAAGGGACTATTTTTCCTGGGGGAAAGTAAAAGAACTGAGATTACAATCATAATTCATTCCATCCTTTATGAAAGTTGTTTCCTTGCCTACAGAGGGAGTGGATATGACTTTGGGGGACATTATACAAAACATTGCATCTTCATCAGGTCGAGATGAGTTATGCACTTAATTTCAAGTTCATGATCAGCAAACACAGTCATATGGCATAACGCTGCGCAATGCTCACCCTAATGAAGGGGTCAATGAAGATATGGTGCGATCACAAAGTGAGATGAAGGATGCAGATGATACCCAGCTATCAAAAAGTATAGAATTTGGGGTCTTAAAGGTTGTATTAAAAGAAACAGCCAACTAAGTGAAGCATCAACTAAGTCCACATTGAAGAAGCACACCAGCATCTGTTAGTAAAGAATTGGAAATAATAAAACCCTAATCTGAAGGAAGAGTATAAAAACTTAGATCATGAACACTGAATTTTCAAAAGACTATGGATTACAATGGAAGCCTCATAGTGTCCAGTGAGTCCCCTCTAACCATGGTTGAGCAGAGTGAATCACCTTGCTATTGTACAGAGAGCATTCTAATGTTGATTATGGTAGAAGTAGGTTAAAATACAGTGCCCATGATTTGATCTCCTTTTGACCCATTTTTAAGCCCAATATGAATATTTTCTAGTTTCCCTTTGACTGAGGATTTTCCATGTTTTGCCTAGTCCTTATAGTTGTTGCTGTTTTTGTTTGCTAATTTTGTATAATTTTTGCCTGATTGTGGTTGTTGGGTTTTGGGGGGTTTTATGGTTGAATTTTCTGTAGATGAATCCCAAGGTAGGAATATCAATAGGGATAATAACTGAATAGGGAGAAGTAGGGATTTTAGGGACAAAGAGGAGCTAAGAGCAAAGTGAATGAGAAGGTACATTAGACAGGGTTCTCTAGAGAGATAAAACCAGATTGCTGATAATTTTATATATATATATATATATATATATATATATATATATATATATATATATATATATAGACAGTTCAATGTATAACACAAGAAATGAACTGTTAAATTATATAAAGATAGATATATAATACAAGAAATGAACAGTTAAATTATAAAGCAATACAAATGGCTCAGTGCAACTCACTCCCATGACAGAGTTGTGAGTCACTAGCAGTCCTTCAAGTCTTGAGGGCCACCAGGTAGTCCTCTGTAGAGAGAGCTAGGCTATCCCAGCACAGGAAGCAAACAGCAAGGCAGGTCACAAACAGTCAGTGCCCAGCTCAAGAGATGTAAATTCCAATTGCATGGTCTTAAAGGGACCTCAACTTACAGTGAAACAGTCCACAGGCTAAGCGTCCCACAAGTAGTGTAGCCTGTAAATTGAGGCACAGAACAAGCAAGGCAGCCGCACACTGGTCTGATGATCAAAGAACGAGTGACAAAAAAGGCGAGGCTCACAGAGCCATTTATCTCTTTGCCCTTCAATTAATCCCACTTGTGTTTATTGGCCAGGCTGGCACAATAAACTATCTCAGAAGGGAATGTTCTGAAATTTAGTGTGGTAATGTTGGGCAAATCCTTTTTTTTTTGCTTTTATTTCTTAAGAGTATCGTTCACATATCATACACTTTAATACACAAGTAACATCAAAAAGGGTTGTACAATCATCACCACAATCAGTTCCAGAACATTTTCTTCCTTCTCGTACACCTTGCTATGAACTCCCCATTTCCCTCCAAACCCCCTTCTCATTCTCCAAGGCATTAAGCCACTCATCCAGTTACTATCTCTATAGATTTGTTTGGTTGGTTGGTTTTGATTTTTGGTTCAATAAATCATTTTATGGGGGGAATCTTACAGCTCTTAAAACAATCCATACATCAATTTCATCAAGCACATTTGTATATATGTTACCATCATCATTTCCAAAACATTTCTTTCTACTTAAGCCCTTGGTATCAGCCCCATTTTTGTCCCACCCTTGTGAACCCTTGGTAATTTATAAATTATTTTTAGTTTTACATTTTACACCATCCACACTCTCCTTTCACCCATGTTTCTGTTGTTCGTCCCTGTGGTGGGTAGCGGGGAGGGAGAGGAAGGTGGAGGTGGAGGGAGAAAGGCAGAATTGATCAAAATAATTGATGTGTACAACTTTTCTTAATATGACTTAATGATTAAATTATATGATATGTGAAGTATACTTAATAAAACTATTTTAAAATGAAATGCAAGAAACAATCATAATGGGTCTACCCATTAAATCTAAATCTAAATGACTGATGACATTTTCCATAGGTTTTCCATTAGTTTAAAAAAATACATTTAATTCCAGCATACTCAAATGTAGCTGAGGCAAAAACAATTGTTTTGGAAACTCTTTTATTTAAAAAAAATCACCTGTTATCTACTCTTAGGTTATTATATCACAAATAATCATTGTCTGAGTAATAGCTGTTTACACATGGAAATATGTTAAATATTTGGGGAGTATAATTAACACAGAACATTGTATAGGAATGGCAAAGCTTAAGAGAAATTTCAGGCTTGAGAGAAAAAAGAAATCTTATAACATATTTTGTTCAAACTCCTTACACTCTGTTGACATCTGGTGCATGTGAGATCTTATAGAAAATCTTTGCAGAATAAATAAAAAAAAAGAATGTTTAAAATATTGTCTAATTTTAGCACTTTGTCAATCTTCCAAATGAACAAAAAAATGTCCAAAGATCTGGTTAAAATAACAATGTCTGGACATTCTCAAGCTTCCAAATAGCAAAAAATGTTTTTTCAGTCTATTTTCCATTTCAGTCAACAAAACTAGGTAAGATGTCCTTTCTATGTAATAGCATATGTATTTTTTTTCTGTCTTGGGATGTAAACTGCAATGTGGGGAGAAAAGCCAATATTGTTACATGTCTGATTACCTGTCACTGTCAATTTTAGAGGCAACCAAGAAATCACTGCTAATGACTTAAAAGTTTGCATACACTGTGCTTACTTATTACTGGACAGTATAAAATATAATAAACCTGATATGGGCAAGGAATGCAAGGAATAAAATATTTCTTTCTGACTGTCTACAAGCAATGGAACAAATGAGATTTGTGGCAGAGTTGAATGTGATTTATAGTTTTGCTGGTTCTTCATGTAAAAGAGGAAATTAAAACCACACTTGCATATGATTCCATCGTAGAACATTAGAGCATAGTTGCTGTGAATTAATTACTGTGAACTCGATTACCCTTGTTCACCCAGGTGCTCCATCAGAGCATCTTCCAACTTAATGTCCCAAGGGAAAGAGAATATTTTTCTCCTTTGTTAAACTTTTCAAGGAAAAAATGGCATTTGGTGTTTCACTGCACAATCATTTATTACTTAGGAACTAATTAAATCATCTCATGGAAAGAACATTGTTCAAAGAAAGATTAAATTCTTGGTGACTATTTATAGACTCTGCGGATGTGGACGTTTATAGTTTTGATCATGCATAAGCCTAGAATTAAGAGCTTAAAATTATGCATTAAGATTTCTAGATTTTCAAGTGTAATAGTTCCTAGGTTATTTCATAAGTAAATGAAGAAAATATTGATACAATTATGAAAATATTCACTTCATTTACCCAAAATTTAAGGCAAGAGAAATATTTTCAAGACAATGGCAAGATATGATCATGAATCATAAGCACTCTGTCTAAAAGATGTTAAAATATTGCAAAACAAATTAAATAAAATACATGCATATAATAAATCATAAGACACAAACTTTGAGGAGAATGTCTTAGAAACCTACTGAGCTCAACTTCATAAAATGAAAATAAACTCTAACCCCAAAAATATTTAAAAGAATTAATAATATGTTTCTGCATAGGGTACACCAAATCAAAGTTAACTGCTAGTGAGTTTATGTCAACCTATAGTGACTCTAGATGACAGGCTAGAACTGCCCCAATGAGTTTCTGGGACTATGACTCATGGCAACAGAAAACCTGGCTTTCTCCCTTGGAGCAATTGATGGTTTAGAACTGATGATTTTGAAGATAGCAGTCCAATGTAAATTCACTAGGCCACCAGGGGTCCTTCGCATACCTAAGGACTATTCAAATCTAAGGTATGAACTGAGGTTTGGTAGCCACAGATACTCTTACATGACTAGGAACTTTAATGAGATGACAATCCAGGAAAGATTGCTTTAACAGAGTAACTGGCTTTGAACATATTTTCCCATTTGAAATATTTAATGTTTCAACTTTCCTTGATGTCGTATCAAGTTATCTCGATGTCTCCTTCACTCTAGTTTCTCATTGGGATCGTATCTTTATCTCTGCATTTTAGGACATATATTGTTTTCTTCGAGGATTTCTACTGCTGTAAAAGTGTCCATAGGAGCTTCAATTCAGGATGCTGGAGAAGGAAAACAGACCAAAAGTTGGTCCCAAAGTAATGCCACCCTGCTGGTGAGCACCGATATCTTTGACCAAGCAACAGAAACAAGTGTTTCACAGAGATTGTATTAATGCAAACCAGATACTTGTCTCCTATCCACACTTGAAATGCATTATGAAATAGCTTAAATATATCTTGTCAGAATTATTTGTTCTATTTCTTCTCTGCATCACATAATAGAAATTAATCCAGTCCATCGCTATTAATCTTAAAAGAACTTTTAGTTACAAAGGCTGTTTTAAAGTTTAAATACAAATATTTAATATGTATTTAATAATTTATAGTTAATTGATATTTTCATAATACATTGACATTTGCATTCATTTAAAGATGTAATGAGCCTTTCAAGTGTTTAGTTCTTATTTCAATAATTAATTACAGTGTAGTATTCTTTAGTGTCTATATTATATCAGTTATTTATGTAATTCATGAAAAAAATATAACAAAGAGTGATTCCCTTAGCTAGGGTACTATAACAAATAACTCCAACTGTAATGGAAAGCAATATCTTGCCAAGAAATGATACAGACCAATGGATGGTACCAAATGTCTTCTCTCCTGAGAATAAATCTTCCAACTTACATCCAAGTTGCCACACAACCACCATGTTCTTTTCACAATGAGAAACTCAGTGTTGCATTATGTTATGCCCCTTGTTTCTAAGGAGCCCTGGTGGTACTCAGCTGCTAAGAGAAAAATTAACACTGAAAACTTACCAGTTTCACTACAGAATAAAAGGACCACCATATCCATATATAAAGATTGCAGCCTCAGAAACCCTGAGGCAGTTGTTCACCATCTGATAGGGTCACTGTGAGTTGCAAGCCACAAGGTGGCAATAGATTTTGAGCCATGGTGGTGTTGCTGTTGTTGTTTATCTAGGTGTGGTGCCATTGCTTTAAGTGCTCAGTGAAGTGCTTTGTTTCTTTTCCAATGGCTGGAGATTTCAGTCTGCCATGGAGATGTCTCAAATCCAGCCAGTGTAAGTCATATGAAGCAAAATTTTACTCTGACATAAGGGGTCACCATAACGTGGAATAAACTGGCTTTAGTTGGTTATGTTTCTTGCTCTATCTTTGTGTTGCTGCTGTGATTACTATTGCTGGATATCATCGTGTCGGTTCCTTCTCATGGAGACAGGACGCGTAAGGGAACCAAACACTCTCCGCTCAACCCTTCGCCATCCTCACAGCTGTTCCTACCCTTGAGCTCATTGTTGCGGCCATGGTGCCAATCCATGTCTTTGAGCGCCTTGCTCAATGTCACTACCCCCCCCCCCATCTTAACAAATGTGATTACCTTCTCCAAGGGCTGGCCTCTGCTGAAAACACATCCAAGGGATGTGAGACGAAGCCTTGCCATCCTTGCCTCTAAGGAGCACTCTGACTGTACTTCTCCCAAGACAGATCGATCGGCTTGTCCTTTTAGTAGTCCACAGTACTGTCACTATTCATAGCCAGCACCACAATTTCAAATTTATTGATTCTTCTTCACAATTCCTTATTGAAGGTTCAACTTTCAAGTGCATAGAGAATACCATGGTTTGGGTCTGGTGCCTCAAAGTAATGTAATTGCTCTTCAAAACTTTAAAGAGGTCTTGTGCAATGGATATGTCTTTTGATTTCTTGATTGCTGTTTTATTGTCATTGACTAGGGAGCTAAGGAAAATGAAACGATTGACAACTTTGATCTTTTCTCCATGTATCAGGATGCTGTGCATTGGTCCCATTTTGAGGATTTTTCATTTCTTTATATTGAGCTACCATCCATGCTGCAGTTTACAATCTTTGTAAACTCTAGATACTGTGATAATAAAGGCATGTTTTTATGTAGCTGAATAGGGAATCTAGTACTGCAAATGCTAATGATGATTTGCTTCAGGATGAATAAAGGGAGAAAAATTAGAACATCAAAATATTTTCCTATCTTGTAGGTAAAATTTAAACAAATTTAATTTAGTCCCCAAATAATATGATACTCTAAATAGTATTTATCACAAGCAATCTCAATCTATCTGGTCTATTTGTTATTATCTAGTCTATATAAAAGACCTAGATGTGTAGTGGGACATACATTGAGCTGTTAATCAGGTCAGCAGTTTGAACCTGCCAACCACTCAGGAGAGAAAGTTGAGGTTTTCAGCTCCTGTAAAAATCTGAAATCTAAGGGACACAATGGGGCAGTTCTACTTTGTTCTATAGGGACTATGTGAGTTGGAATTGACTTGAAAGAAGTGAGTTTGATTATTGTCCTTCAGATTTTAGTCTCTATAAGTGTATATTAAACATCAAAAGGTTATTACCATGCTTCCTAGTGACCCTACAGAAGCGAATAGAACATTCTTATAAGGTTTCTGAAGTCATACTGTCACATAAGCAGGCTGCCTTACCATTCTACAGAAGCTACTGGGTTCAAACTATAGACCTTTTGGTTAGAAGCCTAAAGTTCACTCACATCCAACCTGGGCTACACATTGAAGAGAGACAGTTTATTTATCAAACTGATTAAATACAAATAAGTGAGATAATACATATCCTATAACTGATATATACAAGTATTTTATGAAAATATGATAATAATCCCAGAATTCAATCCTATGCTCTTTATTAAATTTATCAAATGCATCACAATTGTTGTTTCATTTCACCCTCAGGCAACTCAGTGAATTAAAAAAGAAACCCACTTCACAGATGGGAAATTCAGATAATCGAGTTTCTCAATTGATTAAGTCCAAATTTAGAGCCATTATTTTTATCTTAAAGCTCAATATGCTGTTTTGTTTCCTTTTACATTCTCTTTCCATTCTGTACTAAGCAGAAATTGAGTAGACGTAATTTCAACACCTTCTTCCTTTCCCACTATTTTTGCTCCACCCCATCCCACGCTTGCATAACCACCTTCGAAGATTAAGAAAGCATCATTATATAATTTATATTATTTAGAGTGAGATAATATTTTAATACAATTAAAAAGGAACAACTAAATGTGTGTATTACTATTGCTGATAAATTCTATGCAGCTAATGCATCTACTTCTTCCTCCACCCGAGGAAGACTCTTTCCCTATACAGTAAAGAGTAGCCAACTATCGGGACAAATAACCTCCAACCCCAAATAAGGATTCTGTCTATTCCGAAAGCTTTGTGTTTATCAGAGACATCTGGGTCAGCAGAAAGCCATTTTGCTTCTGTGAAGTGAAACTCACACATACATGTACACACGCTGATTACAGCAGAATTAAAGGATATGGCAGTCTGGAACTCTGATCGCCGTCTCCAGGTAGTACGCCAAATCAGAAACTACCTTCATCTTGACATAATACTATCAGAGAGTGACTCACCTTTACCTGTTCAACCATTGTGATCATCATTTATGGTTACATAAATGCATCTATTACAGATCCCCATGTCATAGAGCAGAGGTTCTCAACCTTCCTAATGCCATTACCCTTTAACATAGTAGCTCATGTAATGCTGAGCCCCCAATCATAAAACTATTTTCATTTCTACTTCATAACTGTAATTTTCTACTGTTATGAAACAGGTGACCCCAGTGAAAGGGTTGTCTGTCCCCCAAAGGGGTCATGACCCACAGGTTGACAAATGCTGTCATAGAGGAAACAACAGACCTGTACAATGTGGGGCCCAGTGGTTGATTATCATAAATGGGAAGCATTACACAGTTTGGGCTAATGTATGTAAAATAATTAAGAGTCTGACTTTTGTTTGTTTTGAGCTACAGTTTGTTTCATATAAAATTATTTTTGAGAAATTAAAAGTATTCCCATTGGAATAGGAACATATTTTTGCACATTTATACACATAAATATTTATTAAAAATACATTTTCATGACTCTTGGAGATATTATGCAGAAATATATTCCCTGAGGCTATTAAGACCTGATGTTTTCAAAAGTAGATCAACAGTCATTTCTTCCGAGATACCACTGGTGAATCTGAACTCTAAACCTTTCAGATCCCCACTGAGGATAAACACCATGGCCTCACACTCTCCATTTGCTCCCCATCATGACGTCCCTGACTACTGAGGCTGATACTCCTGCCGTTCTTTTGCAAAGGGGCCTGGTGAATCTGTTGGGGAAGCATTACTTATTGCAAAGTCTGCAGTAGCCATTGTGTTGGAGAAAGATGAGGTTAAATGGTCAACGCACAACACCTCAAAACTTACATAAAGTAACCACGAGTCTAACTACTTTCAGTGGCCTTGGGTTTTTTGTGTCAAATTCATTGAACACACTCAAAATATGCCCTTCATCTCAAAATACTTAATCACACTGCACAGTCTGAAATTAAGCATAAGAGTTGACCAAGTAAAACCACAAGGGGATATTGGCTGGAAGTTGCATCTTGAATGTCCTAATTGGTAGAGAAAGAAAATCACCCATCTCTTCCTCAGTTCTACTGCTTACACAATAAAGAGAGGTGAAGTATACCATGGTTCTGGTTATTGAATTATGGACTCTGGATTCTAGACTCTCTTGCTCAAAAACTTTTAATTTGCACACCTTCCATCCTGGAAAGGTTTATACTTTCTATAAGCATTTGGCTTATTAATCTTCATAAGATCGTTGAACAGCCCTGTGAAGTTAGCAAAGGGCAGAAGAAAGGGCAGCGATAATTATCCTCATTTCACAGACAGGGGATATTATGACAGGAAAGTGGTTCAATTAATGTATCTAATAAATTGTGGGGAAAGACACGGAGAAAAGACTAGGTCACTGGAAAACCATCCACTCACCATTCCCTTAACCCCTAATTCACGTGTACAGTTTCTAATCCTATCTGTTGAAGCATGGCTTGAGTTTCCTAACAGGTGATTTGGTAAAAACGGATATGTCTCACCCTTTGGTAGATGCTAGAAACTATATGGTTATATCTCTCCTCTCTACCTTTAACGGGAAGCTTTTGAACTGTATAACCTAAAGAGAGGGCCACACGTGTCAGTCACACTGAAAGCTGATGTTAAACTATAGGCAGCCTTGATAGGAGTGAATTTTCCATGCAGAATGTATTTTCTAAGATTTTTTTCCAGTGAGTATAAATCAGTCTTTTTAAAATCAAATGTTTGAAATACTTAAAGGTGAAATCAAGTATATTTCATTTACTCAACTCATGTATATGTTCTGGGAAATACATATTTTTGCTCCTTCAGCTATGTACCCCATAGACTCGTGTATAAGCCGAGTTTTCCAGCACATTTTTAATACAGTTTTGTGGTAAAATTAGGTGCCTCAGCTGCTATTCGGCTTGGCTTATACTCGGGTATATATAGTAAGTCTGAAAACTATCCTCTTTACCCTTTAAATAAGGACATTCTTAGAGATTGTCATCTTTATGATGAGAAGATCAAAAGAGCTGAAATCAGCAACGTTTCCCACTCAGTACTCTAAATCAAACACTGAGCTAAATTGATGAAAAACCCCTTCCTTCTTTTTCCTATAACTTAATATCACCTTTCCGTCTTTAGATTCAGCAAATAGGAGTCCTTAGTGATTGGCACAATCAGCGGCCAAACAAAAGGAGCAAGGTTGAAATCCCTTTAGAGCTATCAGTCCACCACACCTTCATCAGACTCATTGTGGGGTCTTGTGTCTTGCTGTGATGTTGGAAACTATGTCACTATATTTCAAATGCCTCCAGAGTTACCCAAAATGAACAGGTCTTAGCAGAGTTTTGAGCATAAGGACATATTACTGAGGAATTAGCAACCAAAAATCTTATGGACAGAATCAAACATTGTTCATTGTTAGACTCTGTAACCTCATGAAAAGAAGCAACACACTGTCAGAGAGTGTGCTAAAGGATGAGCAACACCCGTGAGAAAGCACTGCAAATGTAACTAAGGGAGAGATGCCTTCTCAAAATACAGATGGCCTTCATGCCTTGTGTGGAATGAATCCTATGGAAGTAAAGCCATCGGGATGTTCATTTGCTAATGAGGCATGCCTCAAAATGAGAAAAACAGCTATAAACACAAATTAATAACTAGAACTTAGAATGTACAAAGTATGACCCTAATAAAATTGGAAGTCATCAAAAATGAAGTGGAACACATGAAAATCTACATCCTATGCATTAGTGAGCTGACTAGCTTTATTGGTTGCTACATAAATTTGAATAACAGTTGTATTAATTGGATTTTCTGGAAGGTAGATAGATATAATCCTCTAACAGCATTGTACTTGAACTTAATCTTGCATGCTCTTTTTGACAATGAATGCAATGTCATTCCTCTTGATTGTGTCATTTCCTCCACAGTAAGCCAGAGGGTATTCTAATTTAAATGAGTCCATCCCAGCTCACTACTGCCTAGAATATTGAACTTTCTACATTTCGTTTAAGTTATGAGGAGTTCCTATTTTCTTTGATTCATACTTCACCCATTCCAAGCTTTTATGATAAGTAGATTATAGACACTGTTTCTCCTCAATTTGAGTAGTGACCACAAGTACTCTAGGCCTCCCAGCTTTACTCCGCTCAGTAGAGTCAACTCTATTTTGGTCCTCCGCAGTCACATTTAGATTGCCTTCTAACCAGAAGAGTCACTGCATCTTCTGGCACTATCTCTGACCGATTTTTACATGCATCCGTTGTTGTTGTTGTTCTTGTTGTTGTTGTTAGGTGCTATCTAGTCAGCTCTGACCCATAGTGAGCAGATGCACAACAGAAGGAAAGATTGCATGGTTGGTCCTGTACCAGCCTCAAAATTGTTCCTTTACCAGAGTCCATCAATGCAACCTCTGACTCGATCCAACTCTTTGAGGGCCTTCCTCTTTGCGGCCTTTCCACTTTACAAAGCACGTTATCCTTCTCCAGGAGCTGATCTCTCCTGACAATATTTCCAAAATATTTAAGATGAGGTCTTGCCACCATTGCTTCTAAGGAAGACTCTGGACTTATTTCTTATCTGTATTTCCAGTACAGATTGGTTTGTCCATGACACATTCACTATTCTTGTCCAGCACCACAATTCCAATGCATCAGTTCTTCTGTTTTCCTTATTCAATGTCCAACTTCCACATGAATAAGAGGCAATGGAGAATACCATGGCTGTGTCTGGCGCACGTCAGTCCTCAAAGTAATACCTTTGCTCTTCAATATATTATACATGTCATGTGCAGCAGATTTATCTCTCCTGACTGGTGCTTCTATGAGCACTGATTGTGGATCTAAGCAAGACAAAATGCAGGACAACTTGAACCTTTTTTTCCATTTATCTTGACATTACCTATTGGTCTAGAATTTAGGATTTTGGTCTTCCTTACATTGAGTTGCAATCCATACAGAAGGCTGCAATCATTGATTTTAGTCAGTAAATGATTTAATTTCTCTTCACTTTTGGTAAGCCAGGTTGTATCCTCTGCATATCACAGGTTGTTAATAAGCCTTCCTGCAATCCTGATGCAGTACTATTCTTCATATAAGCCAGCTTCTCTGATGATTTGCTCAGCATGAAAATTGAACATGTACGGTGAGAAATTTCAACCCTGATGAACTCCGTTTCTGATTTTGAACCATGTAGTATTCCCTCGTTCTGTTCACATTGCCTCATCTGATCCATGTACAAGTTCTGAATGAACAAAGTGATGTATTCTGGAAAGCCCATTCTTCTTAAGGTTATCCACAGTTTATTGTGGTCCACACAGTCACCTACCTTTGCTTACTTAATGACAAACAAGTAAACATCTTTTTGGTATTCTCTATTTGGAACCAAGATCCATCTCACCTCAGCAACGATATCCCTTGTAAGTGTTCTTCTGAATCTGAACTTCTGGCAGTTCCCTGTCAATGTCCTGCTGCAACCAGTTTTAGATGATCTTACGTAACATTTTACGTGTGTGATATCAATGATATTTTTTTTAATTTGACAATTCTATTGGCTCACCTTTCTTGGAATGGGCACAAGTAGAGCTTCTACTGTGTGTTTCTGAGACTTTAACTCATTATTGGAGTTAAAAGTCTCATCTTTCTCCCATGGAGTGGCTGGTGGTTTCAAACTGCCAGCCTTGTGGTTAGCAGCCCAATGGGTAAGCACAATGGCACCAGGCCCCCTTATCAAGTAAGTAGAAACATGAAATAAAGGAAAACAGGAGGGAGGTAAAAACCCAAATTTTCTAAAACTATTTTGAACAGTGAAGTTATGTATAATCATTCCTTTTCTTTATTATATTTCTAAATATTTATGATAATAGATATTAAACAATTAAATTTATTTAATACTATACCAAACAGTGTCCTATTCATAAGTGTTTAAAAACAAACAAACATGTAATCCAATCACACACACACAAAATAACACCAAGTTGTAAATGTCATAAATACATTGTTGGTTTTGTTGTTGCTAGATGCCACAGTTGATTTTGACATACAGTTTCCCCCTATATCAACAATGAAAACTTGCCTAGTCCTTTAGCATTCTAACCTTTGTTTGAACTTATTGTAGCAACCTCTTTGTCAATTCATCTCTTTAAATATTCTCCTCTTTTTTTTCCAAGCATGATGTCCTCCTCCAGAGACTGAACTTCCCTAATAAAATGTCCAATATAAGACAATCGTCTTACCATCCTTTCTTTAAATGAGAATTCTAGCTGTACATTTCTATAAATTAATAGTTAATGGAAATTAATGATTCCATCTTCTTTCCTGAAAGGGTTCTTATATTTCTTTTCAGTTTCACTGACAGCACCCTCATATGTCAGAGTAACATATTTTAGGAACAAATTCTGAATTTACTAGGAGTAAACATTTTTTTTTACGTTTTATTTTTCTACTTGGTATCCATTCCATGTTGTTTGTAGATGGAATATGACACACCCTTAGGGGACACCCCGTGTTCCATTTCTAGTGCCTATGAGGTGAGAGAAGATCCTTCTCTCCAACCTAGTCAGTCATTTGACTGCTCTGTGGGTCCCAGCAAGTAATTCAGACCCTTCCCAAGCTAATGTCAACAATTCTTCAGATATTGCTGTATTTCTTGTAAGGGGATGAACATTTTGCTTTCGATATACTAATAAGGACTAGCAAGATAAGAGCAGCAGAGTTCTTGCATTGGCCAACATATAAAGCTTCCAGAATATGACACTCATAGAAATTATAGTTGAGGGATGAGAGAGATGTTGAATTTGACAGAGAGTGAGATGCAGAGACAGAAGGAAGAAAGAGGAATAAAAGAGAGATGGTGACCAGATACCAGAAAGAGTAGCATCTGGGATCTTAATACAAGCAGCCACTTAAATGAGGTGTCAATGAAGTCCACCTGGATGAGAACACCGGCCTGTGTGGCAAAGATTGTAAATAATAAAATTCAAATCTAAAGGAGGGAATGGCATCAGAATTTAGAATGTAGACACCTCTTTTTTCAGGAGGATATAGAAGACAGTGGGAGCCCAAAATTCACGTGGATGGTCCCTTCATGGATTAAGCTTTGGGTGCATTCCCTCTGACCATAGGTGAAGGATGTAAATAGTCTTTCAGACAAACAGAGAGTATTGTAAAATTGATTACGACAGCTAAATTAAAATGCAATGCCTTATCATTTCATCAAATTTTAACCCATTTTAAAGCTATTTCAGTTTTTAATATCATCTGCTTTGCCTTTGAGGGTTTTCAATTTTTCATCCTGTTTTTATTTTGTATGTTATCCTGTCTAAGAAATCCAGGAGGAGTAGGTCTACAGAGACAGTAGATGGATGGGAAGATGGGGACCTAGCAGCAATGAAGATAAGAAAAGGTTCTGAAATGTATTGTGCTGATGGTTACACACATCTTCTTGATATAATTGAATAATCAAATTTTATGATATATGAAACATATGCCAATAAAACTCTTTTTTACATTTTATTAGGGGCTCATACAACTCTTATCACAATCCATACATATACATATATCAATTGTATAAAGCATATCCGCATATTCCCTGCCCAATCATTCTCAAAGCATTTGCTCTCCACTTAAGCCCTTTGCATCAGGTCCTCTTTTTTTTTCCCCTCCCTCCCCACTCCCCGCTTCCTCATGTGCCCATGATAATTTATAGATTGTTATTTTGTCATTTCTTGCCCTATCCAGAGTCTCCCTTCCCCCCCTTCTCTGCCATCCCTCTCCCAGGGAGGAGGTCACATGTGGATCCTTGTAACCAGTTCCTCCTTTCCAACCCACGCACCCTCCACTCTCCCAGCATCACCCCTCACACACTTCGTCCTGAAAAAGAGAGAGTTCGGATTATTTTGTTCAAGTTTTTAGATCCATTTGTGGTTGCAATTACTTAAGACAACACATTTTCCCTTCATTTTCTAAGCTGTTTTAAATCATGCTTCTATTTAATAAAATCTGAGGGATCCCAACTCTTCACTAATAACCAACTGCTTGCCAGATTTGCCTCTCCTTCTATTCATAAATACTGCACTGTGCCTAGTCATCTGTCTTAGTTCCTTGGGGCTACAATCATAATATGCTGCTAAGTGGGTGGCTTAAAACCGCACAAATTATAATGTTTTCTCAGTTCAGGAATCTGGAAGTTTACGTTCAAAATGTTGGTTGGGATCATGTTCTCTCTGAGGATCTAGGAGAACTTTGCTTCTACCAATTTTTGGCTACTTAGCTCCAGGGTTCCATTGGCTTTCAGCTGCATCAATCTCTTCCCTGTATGTTTTTTCTAACCCTTTCTCATGTTTATATGGACACCTATTTTATAAAAACTCCACTTAGAATGGGTGTGATTCACCCACATAAACAACTGAGATCATCTTCCAGAACTCTTACTTCCCAGCAAGGTCATGTTTTCAGCTATAAGAAATTAGGTTTTAAAATATATTTTTGAATGTACACAAGAAGTCTTGCAGGAGTGCTCCTTAGGAGTGAGGACAATGTTATAGCTTCTCACTTATTTTGGATATTTATCCCCTGGGAGGATACACTGGAGGAGGGCATCGCATCGTGTTTGGCAGAGGAAGATCGGCTAAAAGACAAAATGGCACAGTGGCTACAAAAATGGGTTCAAACCGAGCAACAATTCTAGCATGATTCAGGACCCAGCTTCAGTTCCTTCCGGTGAACACAGCAATCTTGAGTTGGAACCAATTTGACAACACTCAACCACAACAACAACATATTAAATTCATAACAACATCAAGAGCGAGGCTACCATTTAAGTGGAAACAAAAAGGTACTCCAGAAGCATTTGGGGTCCTGTGGATAAGTTTGTCTGCTCAGGAAGGAAGAGCAAAGGAAACCTGCACCGACCAAATGTGGACATTCCCCAAAGCCGCGATGTAAGAGAAGTTTCTCAGGAATAACAAGGATAGAGGGTTTCATGAGGTCATCTACTCAGTCAAACTGGCCCCCAATTCACCTGCAGATGTTGATGCTGTTTTTACAGTGGTCTCTCTGCTATTTTCCAGTTGTACAGATTTGCCCACCTGTCATGTCTTTTGCAACTGCTTTTATGGATTTGTAGAACAATAAGCACATTTGCACAGCATGCAGTTTGCCATTGTTTGTGAGTACCATGGTGTATGCAAAATAAAAACAGCCTTTTTCTTAAGAAATCATCATCTATTGTCTAATGTAAGGCCAATCATTGGACTTATGAGACATTGAATAGCTTATGAGTAGATTAAAGGTAAAAGTACAAAGCTCTGATAATGATAAATTAAAAAGGAAGGGAATAACAATTAAAAAACATTTGCCATAGAATAAATTCTGAGGTGCGGAACAAAGAAATGATATTGCAGTGCCTCCTGATGGCCTCTAACTTCACAAGGGGGATGGAAAATCAAATTCTGCATCAGCATCCCCGGGTTGATTTCTCTGAAACTAAGGTCAGATATACCCCAACCTTCAACCTTCCTACCAGTCGCTGCACCACCCACCCACCATCACTCCCTCAGCGCACTCTGCTTCTCAGCCGGTTTGATAATTCATTGTAAGGACCATACAGAATGCACAGACAATAATTATCAGGAGCATGAGGTTTATTAAAGAAGATAGCAAGCTTACTAAGGCTCAACAGAGAATTACTTGGGCAAGATAGATGTTTCTCAACCATGCCCATGGGCAGGACTCTCTCTGGACTGACTTTAATCAGTCAAATGGCCCATGAGCCTAGGCCCTGGTCAGGACATTTACAAAGCTCTTTTAGGGCTACCAGAAACACCTAAAAGCCACAATACTTTGCCATAATCCTCAGCCCAAAAGCAGTTTGGTCCATGAACCAGCATCCCATCTAAAGGCACTCAGGCACTCTGGCTTTCCTGCTGTTTCTACACCTTTGGAGCTCTTCTATCAAACAGTTACCTTGATCAATAAAAGTTCAAATCACAGGTATCTCAGATCCTGAAGGACACAGGCAACTCAGGCCTCTTTCTTGCTTGTTTTAAGACCCTCCCTTCTGGCTTCAGAGATGACCCAGTTTTATTCCCAGCAAAATATCACTCACAATCACCCCTATTAACAACCACTTACAACGGAATCCTACCAGTATCTTCTTCAACCTTCTTTTTCGCAGATCAATCAGGACAAAGGTCATAGGGTGAAAGCTACAGAGAATGTGGCTAGAAGAGTCAAATTAGCGTCTACTGTACTGCCATGACTAAAGATAGGGGGAGAATTATGCTAGTTAAAGTAATACTTTAAAAAAAGAGGTAATTCTTACTTCAACATAGTCCACAAAGAAACTGTTCACATCTTACTTTTGTGAGAAACTACTGTTATTAAAAGCTTGTGAATGGCAGTTTAAAATAGAGTTGTTGATCTCTCCAATAAGTGTGCAGAGAAACGAAGAGTGAAGAGAATCAATGTGCATGGGAACAGCCAGTGTAAAATACAAAGGACTCCTTGAACCTCAGCTTCCATGACTCTGAGATCAGAAACACTGCATGGTTCCCAGCTACTTCTGATCACCACCCTGAAAAGAACCACATTAGAAGGTCCTAGAATAGATAGAGTGGGAAGCAATCTGGAACTGAATTCAAACTCACGGAAAGAATAAGGCTTTAACAGACTGAAACTGATAGCGCCCTTTAGACATGATTCCTTTTCATTCTTCAGCTCTGGAAATAAACACACCTTCATGACTCGATTTTCAGTCAAACAATCGAAAAGTCTATAAAGGAAACATGCAGTGTTTCGTTCTGTTGTGCATAGGGTCACTCTGGCTCAGAGCTGACTCTGGTACACCTACCAACAACAACAACATAAAGGGATATACAACATCAGAAACATATGCCCTCTTCAGAACAAATCACCATCCAATATGAAAAAGGCAGAACTTACCCTAGGACAAAGTGTAACACGGTGAGCAAGTCCGAGGAGCATCGCTAAGTGCCATGAAGACAATTCCAATTCATAGCAACCCTGTGTACAACAGAAAAATACACTGTCTGGTCCTGTGCCATCCTCCCAAGTACTGTTATGTCTGAGCCCATTGCTGCAGCCACCGTGTTGACAGTCTTCCTCTCCTTTGCTTCCCCTCTACTAAGCACAACGTCCCTTTCCAAGGCCTGAGGTCTCTTGATAAAATGTGAGTACATTTGATAAAATCTTCCCATCCTAGCTTCTAAGGAGCATTCTGGTCGGAGTTTGTCCAGGATAGCTTTGTTTGTTCTTTTGGCAGTCCATGGTACTTTCAATATTCATGGATGGAGTGGGATGACAGATATTAAATTGTAGGCATAGCAATCAATGACATAAAAAATGTATGGATTGCTGAATGGAAACCAATTTTCTGTGTAAAACTTCACCCAGTTACTAATAAAAATGAAAACCAAAATAAAGCGATAGTTTCCTCTGTAACAGATGGATTTCAAATAGTATTTTCCCCCCAGAGTGTATTTCTTCTTATCAGGAACTGGGGTGAGTATTTCTTGTCCTCTCAAGGAATGGGATTCTATCCATCTGTGGCTTTACCTCCCCCTAGGAGTTGTCAGAGAACACTCTATTTAGTTGTCTGGATGGAGAAAGAAAGACTCATGCTTGGCACTACCGTGTTTTGCAAGGACAGTTCTAAAATGCAATAGATTATTCCTCCCAACATATTATTCGTTAGAGTTGAATCAGCAGTCACACTGTACTCTAAGATAGACAAGAAAAATCAGCATAACTGTAAGCTGTGCCCATAAGAAGAAGGGAGTTTTGCCTACAATCACGTGGTCTTTACAAAGAAATTGAGCCAAGATCTCACCAAGTCAAATGAATTGCAATGTATGTGCTAAGCAGCTTTGGTTCAGAGACTGACTTGATAATAAAAATCTTCCCAGAGGGGCGGGGGAGTAAATTCTGGACTGGCTAAGAACAAGCTGTTAAAATAAAGAATACTGTGAGATGTAACAAAGAAAATTAAAGTTGATAATATTCAGAGAAAATGGAAATCCTTCTTGATCGCCACTGGAAAGCAACCAGGAGTGTGTTATTTGTTATGTAGTATTTGTTGTGGTTTTAGGTGCTATTGAATTGGTGCTGATCCATAGTGACCATATGTACAACAGAAGGAAACATTCCCTGGACCTGGACTAAACTCACATTTATTCTTATTCTTGTTCTTGTTATCTAAGGAGTAGCAGGATTTAAAATAACACAAAGGGACAAAAGCAAAGCTTCAGCCACAGAGAGACAACAGCTCTGAACTAAAAAAATTAGTGTAGTTTCTTTATAGAATTTGGGGTGGGGACACAAAGAATTTGAGTTTCCAAAATTTATCTCTCTCTCTAGTCTTGCATTTTTTCAGGTTTCCTACCCACTCACTTTCATATATACAATTTGCATATATTGATTAAATGGATATTATAATAACTTATGGGAGTCACCATAAATCAAAATAAACTCATTGGCAGATAATAACAACATATTTACCCATTGGGAATGCCTTCCTCTGTGTAAATTGTGCCATTCACTACTAGAACACTGCTCTCTTCTCCCTACACTCAATGAGTCACTACCAGTGAGACTGAACACAGATTATAATTACAGGTAGCAGACGTGCTTGTCTTTAGAACTACTAGCAGCCTACTCTACACTGGCGTTTTGATTCAGGTCCTATACTCAAATTCTTTGAACAGATGTTTTTAGAGGTTTTTCAGAGAAATACAATAATACAGAAAGACAAATTTCAAAGAAATGGCTCCTGTGACTGTTAAGAACTAGGAAGATTAAAGTCTGTGGGTTAGGGGACAGGCTAGAGATGCAAAAGTTTGTGCTCAAACTCTAAAGGCTAGGTGTTAGGTCAGGGGTTGAAATCCTGGATGGATGTCTGTGTACCAGTCTTTCACTCTGCAACGGACTAGATGGAATCTATCCACATTATGGGAATTATACCATGTCTGCTGATGTAAATGGCAATTGCATCTAAATCCTTTCAAGAACCATCTAGACGAGTATTTAATCAAATAACTAGGTCACAAAATTTAGCTAAGTTGCCATGTAAATTTAACCATCAAAGTCAGTCTTTGTACACTTGATACCCACATATCCTCTTAAACTCCAAAACACTCTCACTCTTACCTAATGTCATAGAGTTGATTCAAACTGATGGTCACTCTATAGAATTGCCCCTGTGGCTTTCTGAGGCTATAAATTTGTATGGGATAACAAAGCCTCATCTTTCTTTTGGAGTGATTTTGAACTGATGACCTTGTAGCTAAAAGCCCAATAAATAAACCACTATACCAAAACAAATATAATAAGTTGCATTCCACCCAACATGATACAAATACCTGACCTACAACTGAGATGGATTAACTTTATTACTAGAAACCCAAACCCAATGCAAACCCACTGCCATAAAGTGAATTCTGACACACAGATACCCAATATATGAGCCCCAAGTCTGAGAATCTTTCTACAAATAAGCAACTCTATCTAGCTCCTGTAGAGTGATGGTGGGTTTCAACCTTTGGTCTGTGGTTATCAGTTCAAAACATATATGAAAGGATTCTAAGAGTTTCTTTTCACTAGAAGAGGATGTAAAATTCTTAGCTGCCCATCACTCTTTTAGATCTCTTGTAACTTAAATGTTACTAAGTAAAATGAAAACCTCTTACGTTATATGATTATTCTGGATATAAAAAGGTAAGAAAACAAGATGCTTTTTATTAAAAACACCACACACACACAAATCCATGGACATACACTTAGCAAGATTAAAAAGAAAAATCATATAATTACAGTCCTTATTTCTGTAATTAGTTGCATTATAGGAATTTGACTATGTGGATCATAATGAACTACATATAACCCTGAGAAGGCTAGGAATCCCAGTCTTCCAATTTCATTGTACTCAGGAGGAACCTCACATAGATCAAGGGCCAGTTGTTCAAACAGAGTAAGTGAATACAGCCTAGTATAAAACCAGGAAAGATGTGTGTCAGGATGTTATACTCTGACCACATGTAGGCTGAGCAAATCATCAGAGATGCTGATGTATATGAAGAAGAATGTGTGCTTAAGAAAATGCGGTGAGGAAAGCTGATGGTGCCTGGCTATCAAAGGATGTAGCATCTGGGGTCTTAAAGGTTTGAAGCTAAACAAGCTGCCTTCTAGCTCAGAAGCAACAAAGCCCACATGGAAGAAGCACACCAGCCTGTGTGATCACGAGGTGTCGAAAGGATCAGGTATCAGGCATCAAAGACCCAGAACAAGAAATCATATCAATGCCAATGAGGGCGATTGTAGAGTGGAGACCCAAAACCCATCTGTAGACAATTGGACATCCCCTTTCAAAAGGGTCCAAGGGAGAGATGAGCCAGTCAGGCTGCAGTATAGCACAGATGAAACACACAACTTTCCTCTAGTTCTTTAATGCTTCCTCCCCACATCCCCACCACAATCATAACCCCAATTCTATCTTATAAATCTGGTTAGACTAAAGTATGTACAGTGGTACAGATAAGAGCTGGACACACGGGGAATCCATGACAAATAAACCCCTCAGGACCAGTAATGAAAGTAGCAATACCAGATGGGAAAGGTGAAGGTAAGGGAAAAGGGGAAACAGATCACAATGATCTACATATAACCCCCTTACAGAGGGACAGGCAACAGAAATGTGGGTGAAGGGAAGGACATGAAAATAAGCAATAATTTATAAATTATCAAGGGTTCATGAGGGAGGGAGTATGGAGGAAGGGAGAAATGAGGGGATACCAAGTGCTCAAGTAGAAAGAACACGTTTTGAGAATGATGATGGCAACATGCGTACAAGCGTGCTTGACACAATGGATGGATGGATGCATTGTGGTAAGAGCTGTACAAACCCCCAATAAAATGATTTAAAAGAAGGAAGAAGAAGTAGATGAAGAAGAAGTAGCAAGAGGAGGAGGAGGAGGCATTAGGATTGGAGTAGGCTTCTGAAGAATTTGCAATAGGCGGATGACACAGTCTGGCTTGCTGAAAGTGAGGAGGACTTGAAGCACTTGCTGGTGCAGATCAAGGGCTGCAGCCTTGAGTATGGATTAAAACTCAGTGTAAAGAAGACCCAAATCCCTAGGGTCCCATGACAGAAACACAGCAGTCATGGCAAAGCAAGTACTGTCTTGACTCTGAAATCTACAGCAGACCTGCTTCTGTTGGGCTTTTCAAAACGGCCCCCTTTTTCTTGCACCACCAGAATGAAAACATCAAATACCAGTGAAAACAAAGGAGGCACCTGGGGGCGAATGCAAATATTCTGAGACCCTCTCTGAACCTCAAATGCGATAGAATTTTAAATATCTGAGAATAACCACTGATGTGTCTCCACATGGCCCTCCGGAAAGGACTTTCAGGATAAATGGCTGCTTAAGATGGAGAATTTACATTACTTGTCAGTAGCATATAAATATCCAGAAAGCTACTTAAATTCACATCTATGTTTGCCTGTTTGGCCTAGGTTGATAGTACCTACAGGCGTCTTTTCCTCATGGTGCTGACCATTTTATATTTCCTTCACTGGGAAATAATGATGGAAACTCCACAGTATATATTGGCACACTGTGTTATGTGCACATGTGCTTATATAAATGCAACAATATGACATTTGGATAGTTGTAGATATTTTAAATTATTGGTTTTCTTTCAAGCTAGTTTCTGTTTGAGGAATAAATGTACTTAAATATCTGAGAATGAATTTTATAATATTAATAAGCCCAGATAATTTGAACTTTTGTAATCTTTATAGAACTAGTCTGATATTATTCAGATTTCTATCCCAGAACGTTATACCAGTAAGCTCAAATTAAAGGAAATGAAGTGTTGAGAAAATACCAGATTTCTCTCTGTTGTCTCAAAATGTTCAATTTGTATTTTATCTACTTTTAAGTAAAAATTTTTAAGTATATCTTTTCAGCAAGAATGTATATTCAACCTCCTATCTGTTTTCACCACATTTTAATATTCCATCAATAGTTGTAGGGACTCAAATGGCCATTGAGAGATTCTAATCTTCCTCTTTTTTTTAATCATTTTATTGGGGGCTTATACAACTCATCACAATCCATTCATACATCCATTGTGTGAAGCACGTTTGTACATTTGTTGCCCTCATCATTCTCCAATCATCTGCTTTCTATTTGAGCCCTTGGTATCAACTCCTCATTTCCCCCCTTCCCTCCCCACTTCGCCTCCCTCATGGAGGGTGGAGGGAAGTGGGGTAGAAAGGGTGAACTGATTATAAGGAGCTACATAATAACCTCCTCCCTGGGGACAGATGAAAGAAAAGGGAGTGAAGAGAGAGAGATGTCGGACAGTTAAAGATATGACAAAATAATAATAATAATTTATAAATTATCTAGGGACCAATCTTCTTTTGCAGTCTCACTTTTCCTCCACATTCCTCTAAGCCCCAGGTTCCTGCAAACAGACTTGTTCTCAGTAGTCCTTGAAATCCCCAAAGGGAACAGACCAGATGGACTTTACATCTCCCTTGCTCGCCTTACATTGTGTAAAGGTGAGCTTCTCTGACCTTCTATTTCCTTGTTTTTAAAAAGCAAATCTCACCCCCTCATTTGAAGTTCTGTGCATAGTTTATGAAACATTTGGAAGGTGGTAGCTAGAGAGGTTTCTATAAAGCAGCCACAAGCATGAATAGTCACATTCACCAAAGAATAATGGAACTAGATGTTCAGTTAATAAATCTTCACTTTGAATAGTGTCCCGTGGGATCACAGGATTTTCCGTCTGGTAATCCTTTGGCTACGATACAATGAGGCCCCATCATTTTCTCCCTTTAGAATCTAAAGCCTCCACCCTTAGTCCTAGAAGTGTTAAGTAGCAGCACAGGAACCAGGGTTGTTCCTCTAAGTGTAAGGCCCCCTCTGCCCCTAACACCCCCCACATCCCCACCATGACAGGAAGTTGGAAGCTGATAAAGGCTAAAGGGCATATGCCAATTCAGGTCCTTGAGCCAGGCGGGTGGTACACATAGGTGGGTGGTACACCTGGGTGGGCCCAACAAGGCCAAGTGGGCTCAATTCAGGCAATGGGGTCAACCAGTACCTTGTACCCTGCCTCCCAGCAGAAAGCCCTAAAGGTCAGAACCTGGAGACCACTGCCCTCTTTCCAGCTGCTCCTCAGGCTTCTGCTCAGCTATGCCTCTTTCTCTCTCTGGCCTCAGGCCGCCCCATGTGGGTGTGCAGTTCACCAAGGGTGCCTGCGTTAAGTTATTTATACCCTGAAACCTTTTCTGTCCTTTATAAAAAACAACCTGGATCACAAACCAGACTTCAGCATGAATTCTTCCTCATGAAGAGCCAAGAACCGAGATATTTCCCACACGAGAGATCTAAAAGAAGGAAGGTATCCATTAACAAAGATCCATAAAGAAACAAATTCTTGCATTCTATAGGGACTCAGTAGGTTATGATGACTGTAAAAAATTGAGATTAAGTGTGAGAAAGAGGATGCAAGTAGACGAAGACTTTCTCAACCTTGGACAAAGCATCCCTGAATCTAACTAAACTTCCTGTCACCAAGTGGATTCTGACTCATGCTGCTATAGGATACAGGAAATGTCAAGTGAGTTTCCAAGACTGTAATTCTTGCCAAGACTCACCTTTCTCTCCGGGAGCTGCTGGTAAATTTGAACTGTCCACGCTGAGATTAGTGGCACAATGTGTAACCCACTGTGCCTCCAGAACTCTTACTTGAGAGCCCAGAGGTAAATAAACATGAAACGAGAATGGGATACAAGTTTAGGCATTGCCACCCTCCCCTGAAATACAACTATCCCATAGACGACTTGAAATACAGGTCTAATATTTCTTGCTAAGACCTCACCAGCAAAGGAAGGACTGGATTTTGCTATCAGAGTATTTTTTGGTGGGTCTCTGCATGAATTAACCCAGATGCCTTCTCCTGCAATGGTATCTTGACTGCTTTCAGATATGCTGTAGATGTGTATGGATCACATGACTCTTTGCAGCAAGCACTGGCTAGTTGGAGTCACCAAAGAAATTGTGATCCCAAGATACAGTGGCGAGACAGTATCTCATTGTACAAAGGAGCCATTTATTTGTTTTTCCAATGTGCTTCCCACTGCACTAGCAAGGGTGGAGAAGCTGAGTAGAGAATGATGGATTGCGTTAAGAGGTCAGTTAGACAGTCCTGCAACTTCAATAAGTCACACTGAGAAGGTACCAAAGTGGCAACAGACTATATTATCTTGATGGAGTATTCATAGTCCTGTGGCCCCATGCACTTGTCAACGGCAATGTGTCAAAAAATCCTCCTACGTTTGATTTTGCATCTCAACTTCTACCCTGATATTTTCCTTGGATGTTCTTTTATATCTTGATCTTTTTTGTTATTCTTCACCCGGTCCATCTTACCTACTGATCAGCAACCAGCGGTGCTAGGAGTGATCATGCTTCATTTTTTACTCACATTATGATAAATATGTGGAGTTCATTAATACCTGGTTTGTTAAGAAGTCATTCTCTGTCTTATCTGCGCCCTGTCTGCAATTTCCAGCTCCAATCATTTATTCAACACACAGAATCTGCTTCCTGAAATAGAGATGCATCTGAGATGTAATCCCTGACCTCCAAGAGTGTCAGAGAACAATGAACAACTAATTAATTTACACTGTGATTAGTGCAATAAAAATGTAAATGGTGTTCCTACAAAGAGCAGAGTAACACTGCTGGGTGTCCAAGGAAGGATACACAAAGAAACCACATCAGCTGAACAGAATCTTGCAGGATCCGATGGGATTTGCCAGGAAATTATTCCTTAACTAGAAAAGTATGGTGTCAGTGGTTTTTTTTAAATAACATCTTTATAGATATAAATTAGCTATGATAAAATTTTCCCTTCAAAATAGATGACTCGTGGGTGATTAACATACTTGCAGTGAGGTACAAGCACCGCCACGATCTAATTTTAAATCATTTCCACCGCTCCCCCAAGAAATCCTGTCTCCTCCAGCAGCGCATGCCTTCTTCTCCCTGCTCATCGAGTTATGGTCTTCCCAAATTTGCCCATTCTAGACCTTTAATAGAAACAGAATCAAGGAATCTATGTCCTTTTTTCCCTTAAACAGAATAACTTCCAGGCTCAACCCCGTGATAGTAGGTGCCAGTGTGTTTCGTTTCCTTAGAGCTGAACTATTCAGTATGTACTCTATTTTGCTTTAATTCATTAATTTAAAAGATTAAGTTGTTCTCACTTTGGAACAATTATGATCAAAGATATTTAGAATATTTTGTATAAGAATTTAGGCGAACACATATTTTCAGTACCATTAGTAAATAACTAAAGAGCGCTGGATTGTATGGTAATTCTACGTTTAGCATTTTGGAGATTGCTAATCTTCTTTTCAGTGTCTGCACCACTGTTTGGTCACACTAGGAAAGTGAGTTTTCGGAGAGCCAGTCTAGTGGTTGAGCATTTGTTTGCCCTTGTGGTTTAACCTTTGATTGTCCTACTGACTGGTGATGTTGTTTCTTTGTATGTCCTTGCTGTCTATTTTAAACATTTTCTCTGGGGAAATATTTTTTATGCTTTTGTCCATTTTACATTGGGATATTTTAGTTTGATGCCTGTAATCATTTTTGGATACTAGTCCTATATCAATGTTGATTCAATAATGTTTCCTACTATTCTGTGGGTGGTCTTAACTTTTCTGGATAATGTCTTTTGAAACACAAAAGTTTTCATTTAAATATAATTCTGTAACCTGTGATTTTCACTATGGCTTCTGCTTTTGCCACTATATCTAAGAAATTATTGCTAATTCTAACATCAAATAAATGTATTCCTTTTTTCCTTTCATGATAATATTATATCTTACATATGGTTCTATAATTGAATTTAAGTTGTTTTTTATTATTTTTTTGTGTTTTTGTTTATTTGTATTTATATCCAATGGATGGTCTTTTTACTCTTGTTGTAAACTTAAGAACCATAAATATAATATCTTTTAGTTTTATGCATGGATACATCAGGGTATTCTAGGCTATTGTCGTCTTTTAAAAAATTCATGTAGCTTTATAGTAGCACTTTAAGTTGAGAATTGTGATTTCTTCATTTGTTTTTACTTTTGTTAGATTATTTTCTTTATTTTGGAATCCTTGGTTTTCCACATTGTTTCTATTATTTTATTATCAAGTTCTTCAAAATAGTATTCTGAGGTTTTGATAGGCAATGTCTTTAACATGTTTATCAATTTTGAGGAATGTGCCATAATAACAATATTAAATATCTCAATTCATGAATATGGAAAGTCTTTCCATTTACTGAACACTAACCCTGTTTCATGGATTTGATTGTGACTCAGAGGTATACTACAGGACTACTATTTCCCTTAGAGTCTTTCCAAAGCTTTAAATCTTTACTGAAACTAACAGCATTCCCTGCCATCCCCCAACTACCATTTGGTTAACACCTGGTTTGCAAAAGGTAACGGTTGTGAAGACTGAAGAAGTAAACATTGGAAAGAATATGAGAAATTAAAGTTTTGATCATTTTGTTTGGTTGTCGTCTTTGGTTATTCCTGTTTGAAATGGCAAAAATGAATATGATTAATGTATATTTTGAGCTCAGGAGAAAAAATTGTCCCTTGAATTTCTCAGAACTGCTTAGTGAAAATGGCTGAGAGAAGGTCAGAATGGCTGACATAAAACCTGGCTTTGGCTTGATACTGTCAGAGGCCTAAGACCATATTTTGTATCAATAGAATAGTTTGGATAAGGTAAAGATAGATAAGTATTGAACTTGACTTTTAAGAATTGAGTTTAGTATCTGATTCTAATTTTTTGTACTGATTTCTTTTGCTTATTATTGTTGATGCAATGATTGATAGAAATGATTATTGGGAAGTATGAAAATATAAAGCTTGAAAGTCCACTCGCCTTATGCCATTAAAATTTATCTTTAAATGGGTTTAAGATACACCTGCAAAAAGGCTCTGAAAAGATAAACTCCACCAGGTGTCTTGAATGCTCAGGGCATTCAAAGGTGAAGAGACTTGCCTAGAGGACTATTGAGAGATTGAAGAAAAAAATAAAGGAAATTCTGGATTTTTGAATTTTGAACTAGTGGTTTTTGTCAGAAGCTGAAATAATCTGGAACTATTAAGAAACTCTCCCCTCTAGGATTGAATGCTAAAGGGAGGTTATAGGCAGGCTGAAATGCTTGTTAGGTGACCACCTGGATCCACTTGTTGAGTGTAAGTCAGCATAAAAGAGACAGATTGAGTCTGGCCACTGACACCTGTGGACTTGGTTCTCAGGGACTAGAGAAGACAAGAGAGGGTTGACTGTTTTAAAGTCCATAAGCTAGCACAAGGGAACTGGGCTGGTTGAAAATTTGGGATAGGGCCATGGTCCAAAGGCAAGGCGACCAATTGGTACCCTAGTGAGGCAGCTCATATTGAGTTGACCAGAACCTGACCAGATGAAGAGAAGAGTTTTTTGGGTTTTTTGTTTTGTTTTGTTTTGAAGAGTTTTGAGCCTGTGAACTGATGCATATTGCTGCTGATTTTATGGGTGGCCTGTCCTGATTTAACTGTTATGGATGCAATACTTCACAAAATTCCAACTGGAATGAAGATTCTTCACATCAAAGAATATGTCTTCTCAGAGCACTGGGTTGATGTAAAAGGGCAGTATAGAAATTGGATACCCAAAATGGGACTGATAATGGCAAGACGTGACTGCTTTACAAATTTTCATAGGTGGGGGAATATATTCATAGGATTATAGGATTAGATGTAGGTGTTAATTAACTGCAACTGTTAGGCTTAAAGTATTGCTGTGTTGTTCACTTATATAATAGTCTATTTAAATAAGGCTTTGGAAAATATTGAATTGTATTCTTTTTAGTTTTATCCTATTAGGTATAGGTATGATTTTATTATTTTGTTAAAAATTATATATGGCTAAAGAGTTGTGTAAGAGTCTCAAGTTGACAAGTGGTGGTCTGTGGCCGTTACATAATCTGGTGTCAATTAGAAACTAATAAAATTAAAGGGGTGAAGTTTAGCCTGTCAATCAGGTCAAAGTTTGATGGCCTCATTTGGAGTTGTCAGTTGATTTCTCCTGATAACAAAACTGACTGGGTGATTCTGAAACAAGATTCAATAGCTACTATGTCCAAGCAGTATTGAGCCTCAGATGGCTACAGAGTAAAAAATCCAGAATCGTGCTAGTCATGCTGCATTTCAGTAATGCTGGAAATGCATTGCATTTGTGTCGTCCAATACGACAGTGAGCAGTGACATGTGCATTCTGAACTCTCAGAATATAATTAGTGGAACTGAACAATTGGGTTTTCTGCTTTAAGTGATATCAATCAATTAACCCAATTAAACTGTAAAGCTAAGTAGATGTAACCTGTGGCAGCTGTGTGGAGAGCGTTGCTCTTTGTTGACAATAAAATTGCTGTGACTGAGGTTCTCAGTGCTGCAATAACACCAATGCAAACTATGGGTGCCTCCAGAAAGTAGAAATAGGGTTGTTTTTCTCCATTCTATAGGCGACTAGCTATAGGAGATGACTTTTAAAGGAAAGTCCAGCATTTCAAATGCATCAGCAGTCCAACAGAAGAAAGATGTGGCTATCTATTCTTACCAAAAATATTTGTGTAACTTTTAACACATTCCCCCCTCCATATTGTTCCTAGTCCACCTTTAAAATAGAACCTCTCTGACCATCATTCATGAAATAATACCCATCCCTCATTACAAAATATTTATCTCACCCAACTATACTTTTCAGTATAAGATGTGTCACTATGAGAAAAGTGCATATTATTTTGTGTATAATTTTATTAACTGGGTCTTCTCATTAAAATACAATTTTTCATTAACTTAGTCCCTGCTGTAAGTGACACAAAATAATTGAATTGAGCTACATTTCAGAAATGAGGGAAAATATGAAAAATTCATTGTAACCAATTTTATTCTTTTACGTATTTATGTATTTTGTTTTAATGATGGTTCGTTACAAGGATAATCAATAACCGTTTCAAAGAGACACCTAAATAATTGTATAAAACAATGTTGTCAACAGTAATGATAACTGTATGATGTTTCATTCTATATTCTTCTCTGCCTCAAACTGATTGGTTTGTTTCTCTTTTCTTCGGCTGACTCTGGTTTCTTAAAGATAACTGGTCA
Organism: Tenrec ecaudatus; assembly: GCF_050624435.1. Lineage (NCBI taxonomy): Eukaryota > Metazoa > Chordata > Mammalia > Afrosoricida > Tenrecidae > Tenrec > Tenrec ecaudatus. The sequence goes on from NC_134532.1 coordinate 204,923,864, forward strand.
GCCTCAGCTACTATACTAATTCACAATTAGAATTTTTATCACATGAGGAGATAAGTGAATGGAATAAAGATAAGTCTTGATAGATCACACAAACCATGGTTGTCAGTTGGTTCAAACACATATAAAAATCTTGGTTAAAATCACTCAATTACATTGAACTAAACATATTGTTTCATTTACAAATATGAACATAATAGAACTACTGTCTTTATTGTATTGTTTTGAAAATTAATGAAATGAAACATGAAATTCACCTGAAAGTGCCCCTGGTTACATACACCAGGAGCTTGCCAATCATGGCCAATCTCTTTTCTGATGTCAAGTTTTACTAGAACATGACTGTATATTTGTTTATGAATTGTCTGTGGGACTCATGCTACAGCTCTGAAATAAAGTGTGATCTAGAAACCTGGAATCTTTGATCTCTGATCTTTAACAAAAAAGTTTTGCTGAACCCAGGAATACACAACAGTACTTACTTTCTTTTCTTTGGGATTCTTACAGCTTTTATCACAATCCATACATCCATCCATCGTGTCAAGCACATTTGTACTTATGTTACCATCATCATTTTTCAAAGCATTTTCTTTCTACTTGAGCCCTTGCTATCAGCTCCTCATTTCCCCCTCCAAACTCTAACCCTCAATGAACACTTGATAATTTATAAATGTATAATTCACACACACACACACACACCCATTTCGTATACCGACCACTGTCTCCATTCATCCACTTTTTCATTCTCCATTCCCCTAGGGAGGGATTATTTAGTAATTTTCCATGATTAAATTAGCTCTTGATTTTAAGAAATATGGCTCTCAATTATTTGAATACAAATAGTTACAATTGCTTAGAAAGTATTTACTTTATTCATTCATTGATTTTTAAAAATATGAAGTAGGAATAATTATTATTTACATTTCACAAAGAAAAGACAGAAATATTAAATACTGTACCTATAATAGAAAAAATAAGCAATATAATTTGTACTTAAACCTAGGCTCAGCACCCATCCTCCTATTTATTTTCTCCCAAGTAACTCAGATCAAATTCAGGAGGGCACATAAAGTTGAATAGAAATAAGATAATTACATAGGTGGGATCTTTGACTAACAATGACTATTTCTGTATTCTCCATATGTGTGAATGATCCATTGTGCTTGGAAAAACAGATATGGGTGCTATTGCAATGCATGGTGAAGAAACTAGATGATTCCTGGCTATCCGATAAAATAGCAGCTGCGGTCTTAAATGCTTGTTTCCAAACAAGCAGCCATCTAAGTGAGATGTCACCTACTCCATATGGAAAAAAGTACATTAATATCAATAACTCAATGACTATAAATCATATATCCAAAGCTGAAGGAAGCAATAATATCAGAACCTATGTTGTGAGATTCTGGTTTGCAGAAGCCAATGCATGAGAGTAGATGCTCAAGATACATTTGTGAGATCTACATAGGAAATCAGCTTCCAGGTATTTATCTCTATCCATAATAGGATGGGAAGAAACAGGGTACCAAACAGAGTGCATTGGAGAGATGACTATAGGAGATCAAAATGATATAAACCTGACGTGAACAATTAATATCCGGGCAGTTTATCTGCCATTTGATGCACATTGAGTCTAATATGGTTTTCAACTTTTTCTGTATGCTTTTGTTTTTTTTATATTGGGGTTTATCTCAGATGAATTTTGTCATTGGGTAACTCTCTTGAATTTTGTATGTTTTTTCTTCTGTTTTTTGGTATACGAAACTCAGGCTTGATGAACCTAGAGAGACAGCAAGTAGAGCAAGGGTTCCTTGTGGCTACAGTGTGGGGAGGGAAAAGAGGGAGGCTGATGCTATGGAGTCCACGAAGGAAGAGAATAGTTGCAAACGGATTGTGATAACAATTGTATACGTACTGCTTGATGTGATTAAACTATGGAATTATATGATATCTGTGTTAGCCCCAAGTAACATGGGTTTGGTGTGTGGGGGCAGAGGGGGCAAACAGAACTAAGAAACTGATAGACTTAAGACCTATCTAAAAGTTTCAGAGAAACAGAAATTATAGCTTTTGAGACATGAGCTTTTTATGAGAAAACCAGTCATTTAGGTCATTGTTTTAGACAGTGTTTGTTAAGTGTTTGCTTGTTTCTTTGCTATCACTGTTGATATCAGATGGATCTTGGATGAACAGAAGTAAATGCCAGAAGAAGTTGATTGTATGGGTCATAGCAAACCATGCGTTACATTTCAAAGAATACAGATTCCAGGAAAGCTCATTGTACTTGTGTAGAAACTGTACATAAACAAAGAGGCAGTCGTGTCAATAGCATAAGGCCATGTTGCATAGTTTTAAATCAAAGAAGTGTGAGTCAGCAATACATCAGGTGGTAGGAAACATCCAATTCAGTGGAACCAGTACCTCAATTTTTGTTGAATTCAGTGAAATGGTTGTGAAAATGGTACATGTAATCAGGGTTCTCTCTAAGGTGAGGGTAGACAGCTGCCTCCTGTGGGAATCACACATTGACAATCCTTTCTCTCTGTTAACGTTCATCTGCTCAACAGCGTATTGTACTCGTAGTTAATGTTTATGCCCTGCATGGGAGAAAAAATTAGGCAGAACTATGCTTGAAATTAAATATTTATTCCTTTCATAAAGCTAGTTATACTGTTGATGAAATACCACATTTTCAGTCCCGTACATTTGTTACTTCAGTAAACTAAAATAATGTAAATAGAAAACCTTCCAAATGACCAGATGGAGATGGGTTGTCATTTGTCTTAGCTTTGTTTTATGCCCCAAATAGTCACAAAATATTTTTTAGCCAATTATGCAATTCCTAGGTGTGTTCCAAGAGCTAAAAATATTGTCACAAAAATGCTTTAAATTCAGCAAAAGCAAAAAGGGATTTTTCAAAGATGAACCTAATACGTTTAGAGAAGAGAAGGCATCTATTTCTAATATATCAAACACAATGCCTAATGTCTAACTGTCTTACCTCTAAAAAGAATGGGCTCCTGTTCCTACCATGAAAAGATCGATCACATAGTCGACGATGCTTGGGTAAAAGTGAAGCATGTCAAATAATACAACATTCATTAAGGCAGTGGACTGCTTGTTAAATTATTTGAATCATTACACTGGCTTACAGTCCTTCATCATAGTTCAATCTGTGTACTGAACCTATAATCTCAGAAATTGGACATAAAAAAAAAAGAATATGGCATAAGGGTGGGAGAAAGACTCACAAAAAAAGTGGTGGTATGTGAAAGACCAAATATAATGATGGTATATAAAGAGACTTGAAGCAATTAATCAGGAACATCATAGAAAATACAAAATCTCACAATGGGACAAATGGCATCCTGATAGAAAATAATGATGTCAATGATTCTCTTTTACTTGGATCCGCGGCCTCACAACAGGACCAATAGGTACCATCACGAGAAATGGATGAAAGATTGAAGTGGTCAAGGATTGTATCTTGCTTGGATCCACAATCATTGCTCTTGGAAGTGGCAGTCAAGAGATCAAGTATTCTGCATTGAATAAATCTGGTGTACAAGACCTCTTGAGAATACTGAAAGGCATGGGTGTCAATTTGAGGACCAATGAGCACCTGACACAAACCAGGATATTTTCTGTTGCCTAGTATGGATGTGACAGTTAGACATTGAATAAGAATTGGCCAATTTCAATTGTGGTATTTGTGGAGAATTTTGACTATACCATGGATTCCCAGAAGAAACTATACATCTGTCTTTACAGTCAGAGTGCTCCTTTGAGGCCAGGGTGGTGAGGGTACTTCTGCTTTCTTTGGGCATGTTACTAGGAGAAATTAGTTGGGGGGGACATGTTACTAGGAGATATTAGTTGATGGGGGGGGGCGGAGAAGGGGGACATGTTGCTAGGAGAGAATAGTTCCTGGGGGCGTAGGGAGGCATGTTACTAGGAGAGATTAGTCCTGGGTGGGGCAGGGGGGCATATTACTAGAAGAGACTAGTCTAGAGGGGGACAGGGGTGCATGTTACTAGGAGAGATTAGTCCTTGGGGGGGGGGCAGGGGGACATGTTACTAGGAGAGATTAGTGTCTTGGGGGGGAGTGTCTCATGCTTGGATTAGTAGAACAGCAGCACAAAAAGAGGAAGTCCTTAAGGAGATGGCCTGACAAGGTGGCTACAACAGAGAGTTCAAACATACAGAGATTGTAGGAAAGGGACAGAAATGGGCAGTGCTTGCCGGGTCATAAATAGGGGCATTAAGTGCGAGAGCCACCTGGATAGCACATAACAAGCACTAGAGAAAGCAGTGTTTGAAAATGTGATTCCATGGATAAGACACACAAAATAAGAATATAACATATCCCTTATTTGTTTATTTCTTTGTTGCACCCTGTGCACATGTTGGGCAAAAAATTCATCAGGTCTTATAATTAGAAAATCAAATCTAACTTTAAATATTGTCAATCATATTCTCCGCACTGGCTTGGATTAATCTGAGATGGGCACTTCATTAATTCACTTTTTATTTGGTGTAACTAAATTTATTAACATTATTGATGCTATATACATTTCTTGTAAATTGAGAAACTTGAATACATAAATTTTAAAAGTAGCTGAAGTCATAATATCCTTTTGCTTTGAGGTCTTAGGATCAGAAGGAGCCAAACGTAAATGATAAATGATATGAAGCTTTACTTGGAACACAAATTTAACATTTCTTATTTCAATAAATCACTCTAGACATTCCAAATATGTTAGAGTTTAATCTAGGAGTCTGGGAAATAAACCAGTGATTTCAGCATTTTAATAATACATGTGTAGATAGTTTTTTGTTTAAGTGAGATGAAAATGTTACTGTCAGTTCCTTTGGGTTTTCTTTAAACTTTTGATATAATGTAAATAAAAATAAGTATTCCACTCTAAAAACCATGATCTGGGTGATTCTAATTTTTTATCTTGGAACATTTTAAATACATTCACTCAACTGGCTGGAGAAAAGATGGTTAACATTACCGCTCAAAAACATGTCATTAAAACATGGAGAAAATTGATGGGCGTATGTGTAGATGCAAGATTATGGATCTTGGATACATCATGGCTAGCAAGTAACCAATTTTGATCTTTACATAAGCTCATCTTGAAAATTAATTGAGAACACCTATAGCTCCAGCCAGCCATCCAAATCCCCCATTTGACCACAAGTCTTTAGCTTTTGAGTCCAAGAGTTTCCAAGGGGAATTCTTGAATGAACCCTCTTTGTATTCAAAGCTTATGAGGAACAGGGAAGGCAGCTCTTCCAAAAAATAAGAAAGGAGGGAGGGAGAGATAAGGGGAGAGGGCAGGAGGAAAGAGGGAAGGAAGGGATGGAGAGACCAAGACAGAGACAGAGACTGACAGAGAAGGAGAAGGAGGAGGGGCAAGAGGAACATAAGAGGGAGGAACAGAGAAACAAGAAAGAACAGCTAGAAATTGCTTCATCGAGAAATGGTTGCGTCTAAATCTCAGCTGCCCAAATCCTAAGGAAATTGAGTACTGACAGCTGTGTTCTTGGATATTAGGTAAAACTGACAATATGCCACTTTCCTTCCCCATACTATTCTGACCTAATTTTCCGTCTGCACTCTTCATTTTCTGACAGCAAATTGTTAGTGACAAAATACACACTCACGTCCAGGCTGTTCTTGATGAGACAGGTCAGAACCGTGTGCTGGCTGCTCAGCAGCCTCTAGTAACTCTTCCTGACAGGGGTGCCCTTCCTTTCTCCTCAAATGTAGACTTCTGGGGGGTAAATTCACTGAACGCCATTGCATGTAGGTGGTGCATGGGACTGAAAATAAACAACCTGATAGATCATCTAAGTAGGTTAGAGCCCTTCTCCAAGGCAAAGGAGGGGCCCACATCCATCAAGCAGTGACATTATAAATCTGTATGCTTTGCAAGGCAATGACATGAAAAATTAGACTGAACAAGGCACAGATGCACAATTTGTCAGCCTCAAAGAAAAGGTTAATGCAAGTTAAATATTGACATGTCAGCGATAAGGATTACGCCAATTATAAATTCACACCAATGCTGGTTGCAGTTTATTAATGACTGTGTGGCACTAGCAGGTCAACACAGGGTATAAGAATGACAACTGAAGAGTCACAGAAATTAGCACAGTTGAACTTTGTAAGTTCCGGTCTTTTTCTCAAATTGATCCTTATCTGAAATGTTGCCCTAGCAAGTGCTAAGATCCAAATTTGACTGCCCATACCCTATGTACTGGACACTGCACTATTTTACATACTATCTCCTATAATAAGCTCCATAATAATTTGAAAAAAAAGCTCTAGATTAGTATCATTTCCATTTTCCATAGGAGAGAATAAGGAACTTCCTCGATTTATGTGTGTGTTAGTCTGGGTTGATTAGAGAAACATATCCAGGTAGATTCCTATGTGCATAAGAAGGAACTCTATATAAAGTGTAATTGTGGGCTTCTCCCACGTGGACTTTGTTGCTTCTCAGCTACATGGCCACTTGTTAATCTTCAAGCCTTTAAGACCCTAGATGCTATATCTTTCTGATAGCTGGGCACCATCAGCTTTCTTCACCACATTTGCTTATGCACCCATTTTGTCTTCAGCGATTATGTCGGGAAGGTAAGCATCACAGAATGCCAGATTATTAGAACAAAGCATTCTTGTGTTGAGGAAGTTCTTGAATTGAGGCCCAATGTCCATCTGAAACCTTAATTCTTAACTTACATATATGAGTACATAGTTAACTTCCCCTCTCATTTTATATATATATATATATTTACATATGTACATGCCTGTATTTAGACCTCAATAAATGTCCTTTGCCTCCTGGTTCTTTCCTCTATTTCCTTTTACTTTCCTCTTGTCCCACCATCATATTCAGCCTTCATTTGGGTTTAGTAATTCCTCACTGTTATATTGCCCTTGATTAAGCCCCACTAGGCATCCCAGCCTTCTTTGTAGGTGGGTCCTAACGGATTTAAATATTCTAATTAATGGCTGAAGGCAAGTGGGCTTACAAACTCTCTATTTTCATACTCCCAATAATCATTTCTATCAATCATTATATCAATCACAATAAACAATTAACAGACAAAAATAATATGAACTTATTATGGCTAGATCCTAAACTCAATTCTTAGAGCAGTAAAGTTCAATCCTTATCTAACTTAACCCTTATCTAAACTATTCCATTGATACAAACAATGTCCTTAGCTGTGACTGTATCACACCAAGGCCAGGCTTTCTGTCAGCCATTTTGACTTCTGTGAGCCATTTTCACTGAGTAGCATCGTCTCAGAGAAGTTCAAGAAGAGGCGATTTTGCCACCTGAGCTCAAGAAATTACATTAGCACAATCATTTTCACCATTTCAGACAGGAAAAACCAGTGACAATTTCTAGGACTCAAAACTTTAAATTCCCAAATTCTTTCCAGAAAACAACCCAGTAAACTACACGGACATATCTGACCTCTGGCCTGCCAAAGAAGAAAAACTACCAGGAGGCAGGGGTCAAACAAGCATCCACTCTCCATCTTCATGATCTGTTTCTCTAGTACCCCATTCCCAAGGTACCATAATGTGTTAGTCTGGGTTGACTAGAGAAACAAATCCAGGGAGACTTGTGTGTATAAGACAGAGCTTTATATAAAGAGCAACTGTAAAATAAAACATCCCAGCCAAGTCCAGCTCAAGTCCCTTGTTCGATATCGGCCCATATGTTTGATACCAGTCTGTGAATTCCTCTTCAGACTCACACCAAGTGCAGGAAGATCACAGACAAGTGGGTGGAAAGTTTTACGGATCCAGTGGTAGTGAAAGCATTGGCATGGGTCTCCTTCCATGTGGTTCCTCCAGCTTCAGGTTTCCATCCGGCCATTCAACAGGAATGTCTCACAAGGAGAGAGAGAGAGTTTCTGGCCTCCAGTGAGCTATTTATCTCTGTAGTGCCTCCACATGAGGTTATCAAGCTGTGACATGATTGACATGCTAAACTCCACCTCTTCATTCTTAATAGTTTCAAATTGACACCAGATTATGTCACTTTCACAATGTGTGAAAGTTAATGTTACTTATCAACTTGGCTAGGCTACACTGGTCATTAGTGTAAATTATGTTGTGAAGATATTTTGCAGGTGATTAACATTTATAATCAGTAAGCTTTAATCAAATGTGGTAGTTGTTATCTATAAGCCACCTCCAACTCCCAGTGAGTCACAAAATGAAACATTGCCCAGTCTTACACCATCCAAACAATCATTGCTCTGTTGTTCCCCTCTCTGCAGCTACCTTTCAAACCCACATTGCTGAGAACTTTCTTTTCTTTCATTGACTCTGTACTATGCCATGCATATCTTCCTCCAGAGATCATTCCTACTTAATACCATGCCCCCTTTTCTCACTTGTAAGGTGTGTTATCACTGTACTTCATCATAAACAAATTTGTCCATTTTTCAGGTAGTCCATGCTAAAATCAAAATTCTTGGCAAACACAACAATTTAAATTTGCTACACCCCTTTAGTCATCCCTTTCCAGTGCCCTGCTTTTTCATGCATAAAAAGTGACTGAAAAAATATGATTGGTGTGTCTTTTTGAAGTGGATTTTTCCAGTGCAGTTGGATATTTGATTTATTGGCTGTTGTTTCCACCAGTAGAGATTGTAATTGCAGTAAGAATGATATTTTTGACAACTTCAATTTTTTCTCCATTTGCTCTTCATAATTGTGACAGCCAGTGGATCAGTCCAACTCTGAAAGGTCTTTCTCTTCACCACAGGACAACTTGGCGTCCTTGTCTCAGAACTGGCCCCTGTAGTAACAAACACAAAGTATATGAGACAAAGTCTCACGCTCCTGACATCTGAAGAATATATGGCTTCACTTCTTTCTAGAAAACCTATGTTCTCTTCCTCCAGCAATCCGTTCAATATTCTTCACCAAAACTATAATTCAAATGCATCATCCCTTCTCTGGTTTTCCTTTATACACTGTCTGTAGTTCACAAGAATATGAGGTGATTAAATATAGCATTGTTTGGTTCAGGAGATTTATCCAATGCACTGTGTCCATTGATTTTCAGTCTGTTACTTAATGAGTGTTGATTATGGATCCAAGTAACATAAAATCTTTGAAAATTTTGATATCTCCTCCATTTATGTTGACGTCTATTGTTCCAGTTGTGAATATTCTCCTCGTAACATTGAGTTGTAATTAATACTGATGACTTTCTGCTTTGGTCATCATCAGTGCTTTAAACCGCCTTCACCTTCCACAGGCAAAGTTGTAAGCAATATTTAGGTGCAGTGTCAACTATGCTGGAGAAGGATCCTCAGTGGTTTGGCAGTTAGGCCTCCAGGATAATGTGGTCTAACATGATGTAATCAGGTCCATGATGGGTTTCCCGTGAGCCAAGCACTTACTCAGATCACAACACTGATGGTAGTTCCTCAGAGGTGATGCCTATTTTATATTTAAGTACATGCTGTGGAGAGCTTCGGTCCTTTTTATTGTCCTGGGTCCTGAATCTGTCCCCTCTATTGCTGGTTCTTGAGCCAAAATCCCACCATATTGCCTGCTAGCACTGGGAGCAATTAGAGTCTGCCAACCCTGGATTCCTCCCACTCTGTCAGCCCCAAGCCTGATCTTCTGTCAACAGACAACCTGTGGGTTTGTTAGTTTTTCTTCATGTTCCTGTTTCCTGCTCTACTGGGCCCAGAAGCTGCAAGATTCAGAAAGAGCCTGTAGCTTATTATCTGACCCTCACACTTGAGCAGAATGAAACTTATTCAGTTCTTTAATAGTGTGAGTTGTTTATCTTGATATCTACTTTTATTTTTATATGTCTATGTAGAGGTCATTGGTCCTGCTTCTCTAAGTAACACAATCTCATATACTATGTCATCTATGCATTGCAAATTTTTATTGAGCTTTCTACCAGCCCTGATGTATGTTTTCCATATAGTCTAACTTCTCAAGTTTTTTTGTTTATATATTTAATAAGTATGGTGAAAGGATATAACCTTGAAACATATCTTTCCTATAATTAAATATTATAGTATTCCCTTGTTGTGTTCAACCAATCTCCATTTGGTCTATGGACAGGTTCTGTATGATTACAATGCTGTGATTAGGAATTCTCATTTTTTTAAAATCCATACATTGCTATAATCCATACATTTGTTATACTCTTTGTAATCTATCCATACTTTCTTATAATCCATGAATTTTAATGCCTTTGCATGGTGAATACAATCCAAGGAAACATATTTATGTTGACCAGTTACTTTGCTAAACTATTGAAAGTAAATGATGGGCAAGAAAACATTGAGCAAATATGCTCAGACCTCTTCAAAATGTTAAAGTGCAAAGAGGTCCCTTTGAGGATGAAGATGCCCAGGAACCAATCTAAGGCATTTTTATTCTCTTACTATGCATATGAAAGTTAGACAATGAATATTGAAAAGCAAAGGGGAAAGGATGCATGTGGATAACAGTATTGGCCCAAAAAATGCAAGTGCTAAAGATTACTAAAAGAACAAAGACATGTGACCTGGGGGAAGTATAATAAGAATGCTCCTTACAAGCGAGGACCATGAGGGTTTGCGTCACACACTTCATATATGTTATCAGGATGTCCTTGTAAAAGTCACCTTGTTTGGTAAAATAAAGGATGAGAGAAAAAAAATCAAACAAACAAAACCTTTGATGAGATACATTGACACAGCGGTTCTATAATGTTAGGTCCAAACCGAACACTTGTGAGATTAAGAAACTGTGATGTTAACAATTTCCATTATTCAGCAAGTAAAGTAAGTGAAAAGAATGATATTGCGCTGCTTTTCACAAGTTAAAATAGCATTTATTTACAGCAAATTCTGATATTCACTTTGTAGTCTGAAGGAAAAATTACATGATTATCACAACTGGTATGGAAGTATTTGTGCACACCTTTTCTAGAACATATTCAGTAATGTGAATCCTAAAATGAAGGAAAAAACTCTCCAAGTATGTTTATTTTAAGGAATATAAATCCAAATTAGTATAGAATATATCCCAGTAGCATTTTTATTTCAATAAAGATATCTTATTCAAAAGAACTTAAAATAATGTATCCATTTGAATGACAGTGTTGGGGGGAAATTCCAGGAGAGACTGGACTCTGCAAAAGGGCAGCTTGGTTAATAGAGTGGAGAGTCAGCAAAAAGGAGAGAGTGTACACACCTTCATGAGGTGGGACTGATGCGGTGACTAGGCCAATGGCTTCAACCTCACAAAACGTGTGAAGATGGCAGTGTTTCACTCTATTGAATATATGGTGACCATGAGTCAGAACTGATTAAAGGGCAAATGACAGCCATAACCACATATCAAAAGTAATAGAAAAGTAATGTAAAAGGTGGTACAAAAGAATATAGAGTGAAGCATTATTAACAAATTCAAGGAAACAGATAAATTGGCACCATCCAAGTATGTAAAAATTTGATTTGGCAAACCAATTATGGTATAGCCATATTGTTTAATATTTAGAAACTTAAAATTTCATTAAGGACATTGTCCATTAGTTTAAAAGACTGTGATGCATTGTGAAACAGAAAAAAGCAGATATCTAAACATATGTGCAATATAAACTGAATTTCGAAACAAATGTTCTTCTGTGGCAGAAAGTTAAAAGACAGAGAAATATTGAATTTCAAAATATACAAATTCTTCTCTTTGGAAGAATCATGATTTTTCTTCTTTTCTCTTCATATTTTCATCTTATTAATAATGACCACAGGTTATATTTTGTCCAACAAATCTAATTTTTGAAAGATAGATATATGTAGATGAGTGAAAAAGAATGAAAATTATCTTGATAATTAAACAAAATGCATTAAAATCTAGCTCTATTTAATGAGGCACTGAGATAAAAACAATGTCCACCATAGTATAGTTCTCTACCTTTAATTAGGGGGATGTAATAGACAAGAGTAGCAAATTCATAGGCTAACAATGATTTCTCAAAGCAAAGGAATAGGCATTTGAACTCACTTCAATCTGGAACCAGAGCTCTGGTGGCTGAGTGAGTTAGATACTGTGTCACAGTGAGTTAGATACTGCGTCACATAGTGAAGAACCACAGGTTAGTGGTTCTAACCTACCAGCAGCACCATTGAAGAAAGAGGAGACTATTTGGTCCCATAAAGATTTTCAGCCCTAAAGACTTATGGCGCAGACTTAGTTCCACTCTGTTTTGTAGGGTAATTATGAGTCTGCAGTGGCTCAATGGCAGTTAGTTTACTTAATTATTTTGGTTCCGTCTAGAGGTGATAAATAAAGCTTCTGCTTATCTTGCCTTTATCAAGACAAAGCCCCATTTGCCCTGGAGGTGGATCAGTGTATTCCACAGATGGATGTTCTGGGGCTGAAGGGAGCCAAGAAGATCAGACACTGAAATCTTGTGTGCACAAGAAAGGAATGCTGGAGGCCCTGAGAAGGACACTGGCAGAGGGAATGATGCGCGTGGAGGCAGGCGGCCTTCAAGTCCCCACAAGTGAAACCAAGACTAAAGGCATTCGAGCTGCGAATCACATCTAAGGAAGAAAAGGGCCGGGACAAATAGAAGTGAAAGAAAAATGAACCCTTCAGTTAGACTGGAGGAAATTCAGTATTGAGGAATCCAAAGCCAATGAATACAGCGTCTTGCAGTATCACATCCCCTTCCTCTACTATGCATTTGTTAGTGTAAACTACCCATGAGCGGATGTTCCACTCGGGACTCCATTGGACAGAGTAGAACTTGTCCATAGGCGTTTCAGGACAGTGATATCCATGGAAACAGAAAGTTGGGTCGCTTTCTTCAAGAGCTACTGGGTGGCTTCTAACCCCCTTCTGGCTACCAGTTGAACCGTTACCCATTTCAGCATATGTCTGCCCTTTGTGCAGTGGCTTGTTGCACGCCATAAATAGAAGGGAGGGAAAACAAGACTCAAATATCAGTTGTTCTGTTTAGCATTCACCGGAATCAAAGCACACCAAATGCTTCACACCTGACTTTGGCTGTCCTATTTTTTTCCATTTCATTTCCATTTTAATTGGAAAAGATGCATTGGAAAGCAAAAAAAAAAAGATGATAAGCCATCACAGAAGTTATTAATTTCAAGAGTAGGGAAGATAATGTTTGTATTTGTCAGAGGAGAGGCAATTAAAATGAGATTATGATTGAATGGGATAAGAGGCAAGGAATACAAACAAGAGGCACTAAAACTCCACTGGAAAAATCGCCGTAAGAAAGGCTATGTGGCACTTTGGTTGCATTAAAATGTTCCATAAATAAATGGTTTATCACATGATTGGCCCTATGCAGTAGCATCACTTACATTAATCAATTATTGTTCAATAAAAGAATAGTGACAGTAGACACACTGATTAATATGTCAGATGCTGTAATTTGTAGGATGCATGAAAAATAATAATAAATGTGTAGCCTAACAATAGAAAAATATTAAGATGGATATGGTAAGGGGTATAACAGATAATTCTCCATATCATTATGTTTTTCCAAACACATATACTACGTCACTGTATTATCACTTCAACTGTGTGTCTATTTTTCCATGCCACTAAGTGCACTAGCCAAGGAATAAAATAAGATAACCCTGTCATCCCTGCTAACCTCCTGCTAAGAATCAGCGTGCATCCAATTCACACCTGGTCATGGATCCATTTTTCACCTTCCCACATCTCCTCTTCAGCTTCTCCAAACAGCACAATACAGTTCTAATGTCCAACCACCTAGTGCTGAATTGGCTTTCATTAGTTATAAATATTCTGTACTTCATATAAGAGATCCGCAAAGCCCTGATCTGAAGAACAACCATTAAGGGGAAAAACAAAAAGCTGTTGTCTTCAGTTGAATCCAACTCACAGCAATCCTATAGGACACAAGGAGATACTTCATATGTTTTCCAGGACTAAAATGTGAATGGAAGCAGACTGCTAAATCTTGCTCCCAACAAAGCAATTTGTGACCTGGTTTCATACCAACCCATAGTGACCTTGGACTTTATACTCTGTCCTTTCAATACCTACAACATCCTTCATAGGTCACACCAGAAGCATTCCATGTGTAACCCTACTGAAATGAGTTTTACCCCAAATTCACCTGTAGCAGGGGCCAGAAATGCTATACTCCCTTGACCTTAAGGCTGAACCATCCAAATGTGAGGACCAGATGACTCTTTTCCCAAGATTATATCTGATCTCTTGCTTTAAGTTTTCCCAGTAAAGGCCTGGGTCTACCATCTATTTACTATTGCAATGCCCTCCTTATCTTCTTGTGACATTTATTATTCTGGTAGGCTTGATTCTGCCTTTGGGGATGAGTATTATTGAAAGTTTTGTCCTATCGCCACCACACTTATTTGTGTAAATAGTGTCCAGTCCCTAAGATTGTGATCTGTCTGCATCAACAATTCCAGTATTGCAATCTGCAGTCAGCCGATTCTGGTATAATCTCCTTTTTTCAACAGTGCTGTAAATTTTATACCATTGGCCAAACTAATGACACATTAAATAGATTTACCTTATGCCCCGGGAGGATGATTTTTAATGATCTGTAACATAAAATGATAATTATGTCTTTAAGTTGAACCAGAGACATATGTAGACTACAGTTTTAAGAATGGATTTGGGGATCAGACTTAATTCTATCCCCAATATGAAGACAGTTCATTCTTAGACATGGCCCTGATTGGTACTCAACCACATGAAGAGATCACTGAAGATATTGGTGTTTTAGCAAACTCTGGTGACGACATTAGATAGTTTCCAGCCAATTAGAAAGAGTAGCATTTGGGGTCTTAAATGCTTATCTTAACAATCAACATTCTTTAAAAAAAATTTATTAGGTGCTCATACAACTCTTATCACAATCCATACATACATCAATTGCGTAAAGCACAATTGTGCATTCGTTGCCCTCATCGTTCTCAAATCATTTGCTCTCCACTTAAGCCCCTGACATCAGCTTCTCATTTTCCCCTCTCTCCCCATTCCCTCCCCCCTCATGAACCCTTGATAATTTAGAAATCATTATTTTGTCATATCTTATACTGTCCATCATCTCCCTTCACCCACTTTTCTGTTGTCCATCTCCCAGGGAGGAGGTTATATGTAGATCCTTGTGATTGGTTCCCCCTTTCCACCCCACCCTCCCTCCACCCTCCCAGTATCACCAGTCTCACCACTGGTCCTGAGGGGATCTTTGGTCCTGGATTCCCTGTGTTTCCAGTTCCCATCTGTACCAGTGTACATCCTCTGGTCTAGCCAGATTTGTAAGGTAGAATTGGGATCATGATAGTGGTGGGGTGGTGGGGAGGAAGCATTTAGGAACTAGAGGAAATGTGTGTGTTTCTTCATTGTTAAACTGCACCCTGACTGGCTCATCAACTCCCCACAACCCTTCTGTAAGGAGATGTCCAGTTGACTATAGATGAGTTTTGGGTCCCCATCCCGCCTTTCCCTCATTGACAATGATATAAACAATCAACATTCTAAATGAGAGGTAAAGTAAGTCCATGTGAAAGAATCACACCAATATGTTTGATCCAAGGATTGTAAGTAATAAAATTCAAATTTGAAGGAGTGAATACTATCAGAGCTTAAATTGGCAAAATGTGGTTTGCAGAAAGCTATGAAAGAAAGTGAAAGCCCAAAGCCTTTTGCAGGGTTCCCACATGAATTAAACTTCTGTGGAATACTCTTTGATTTGAATAGTCCAGGGATTTGAATATTTTTGGGAGAGCACTTTAATGTCTATTATGGCAGATATGGTTAGGTTAAACTGTAATATATGATCGTAATATATGATCAATTGATCACCCTTTTGACCCTTCTTAAAGTTGTTTGTTTTTTAATATTTTCTGCTTACTTTTGATTGAGACTTTTCTCTTTTTTTTTTTTCTGTTTTCACTGTTGCGAATTTTTGATTTTGGGCTTCCTTTTTGTATTTTGTGTGATTTTCTGTATATGAAATCCAAGATGGATAAATCCATAGAGCCAGTAACGTGCCTGTCATGTCAGGGGAGGAAGAGGGAAATGAGAAGCTAATAAAAATCCATGGGAAAAAAATATATTCTGAATTGATTTCGGTAATGATTGTGTAACTCTTAATATAATTGGATGATTAAATTGCATGATATGTGAATTATATGCCAATAACACTATTTTTTTAAAAAAAAAGAAGTGTGTAGAAGTAGATGGAGGATGTACTAGTAAGTTTTTGTGGCAACATGGCACTCATAAGAAGATGTGGGTGGAGTTTAGCCTGTCAATCAGGTCACAGCTTGATGACCTCATATGGAGGTGCCACTGAGTTGAGTGACTTCTTGGAGGCAGGCCCTCTCTGCCTTTCCCTTCCTTTGGATGCCACGTGGAGACCCATGGACCTTAGGAGATGTGTCCACTGGCATTGGATCCCCAAAATTGCACCCACCAGCTGGTGATGCTCCGCAATCTGCACCATTACGTATAATATTGTGAGACTAAAGAGGGACTTATGGACTAGTGTCAGACTTATGGACTCAAGTTGGACTGGGCTGGGATATTTTTCTGATCTATAATTACTTCCTGATATAAAGCTTTTTCTACTCAACCTGGCCTAACACAGAGGAGAAGTCAAGAAACAATATCTTCAAATGTTTATGTATTTCTTGAATTTATGTTGATTGTGTTGATCTACCCTAGTATTTTGGTTTCTCCTGAGATAGTATCATCAAATACTATCTAACCCAAAAAAGCTTGTACTGTTTGCCATCTTCTCAAAAAAAAAAAAATCAGTTACAGAAATAAAATTAAAATTTAATGATAATAAATACAGTGATGATAGTTTGACTTTGAAAGGACTGCAAAAGTTAATATCTTATATAATCTCATAATGACTATGATTTATATAAAATATGAGGTTTATTTTAGAATAAAGTTACTGATCTTATAGACCACCCCCAAAAAAAACACCCAGAAATGAGCAAAGTGTATTTCTGAAGATCTATGAAACTTGGTCTTAATCATATAGTCTAAGACAAAAGGAAGAAAGAAGAGGTCAAAGAGCTGAACAGAAAAGTTCAAAGGATAGCTCAAATAGATAATGTAAATTATTCTAATAAAATTTTCAATGAGGTAGAAAACTAAAAGGATAGAACAAGCTCAGGATTCAACTGTGCAAATAATAACAAACTACGGGTACCCTAGAGAATAATGGGAATCCCAGAACACTACATGGTGTCCATGCAGAACTTATGCATGGATCAAGAATCATTTGTGTGAACAGAGCAAGTGAATATTACATGGTTTAAAATCAGGACAGATATGCCAGTGTTACATCATCTCACTCTATTTATTTAATATGTATGCTGATCAAATCATCAGAGAAGCTGGATTATATGAATAAGAACACAACATCAAGATTGAAATAAGGCTTACTAACCATCTGTGTTATGCAGATGACACAATCTTGTTTGGTGGACGTGAGAGGAAGGTCAAGGATTGCAGGCGTCAAGTATGGATGGCAACTCAGTGCAAAGAAAACCCAAATTCTCACAACAGTCCAATTGGCAACCTTATGAAAAACAGAAAATAATGAATTTCTCAGGATTTGTATCTTTCTTGGACCTACAAGCAATGCTCATGACAAGAGCAGCCACGAGATCAATCATGCATGAAACTGTGTAAATCTAACATGCTGTTGCTAGGTGTCTTCAATTGGACCTGTCTCCTAGCGACCCCATGCATAACAAAAGGAAATACTGACCTATCGGAGACATCCCTGCAATTGTTTCTATACCTGAGCATGTCACCCCAGCCACTATGTAAATCCATCTCATTGAGGACCTTCCTCCTTTTTTATTGCTTCTCCAGTTTACCAATAATGATGTCCTTCTTCAGGTACCGGTCATTCCTGACAACATGTCCAGTGTATTTAAAATAAAGTCTCACTATGTTTTCCCATAAAGAGCACTCTGGCTGGACTTCTAAAGTAAATTTGGTTTGTCCTTTTAACATCCCAATTCACATCTGCCACACATGCTTAAACATAATACTGAAACAGGTTAAATTGTTTAAGAACAAGTATATTACTTTGAATACTACGGTGCTCCTGACTCGAACCATGTTATTTTCCATCACCTCATATGCATGTGAAAGTTGGACATTGACTAAGAAAGAAGAATCAATGCTTTTGAGTTGTGGTATTTTTGAAGACTATTTAAAGTACCTAAGACTTCCAAAAGAACAAGAAAAAAAAATCTACCTTGGGAGAAGTACAGTCAGAATGCTTGTTACAAGTGTTAATGGTGAGGATTTGTCTCATTTCCTGTGGACCTGATATCAGGAAAGACTAGTCCCTAGAAAAGTACTTCATGCATGTTAAAGTCGAGTGGCTGTGAAGAAGATGCTCCGAGACATGGATTTATTCAGCAGCTCCATCAATGGGTTCAAACTTATTAGCAATTGTGTACCTGTTGCAGGATGGCACAGTGTTTCTTTCCATTGTGCACAGTGTTGCTATGAGCAGGAACTGACTCAACAACACTTAACAAAAATAACAATTAACAAAAGCGTATAGTTCTCAAGGGAAATGTAAATGACCAATTTTATTTTTGCAAGTAAATAATATGTGTATAATATAAGAACCGGGGTGTGGTAGTTATATAATGTGTCAATTTGGGACTTGAAAGGATTAAGAGTAAAGGGGTGGAGTTTAGTATGTCAATTGGGTCATAGCCAATGAGGCCTCTGGGTGGGCATGACCTTCTCCTAAGAATTTGGGAACTCCTGTTTTTCCTCCTTGGAGACAGGAGACACTTCTCTCTCTGCTCACTTCCTTGGAGACTCTCTTTAAACAAGGCTGACTCCCTGTGAGATATCCTTGAGGAGAATCCACATGACATGGACCTACCCTGATGCAGCCCTGTGTGCTGGAGAAGCCATGTGGAGACTCCTGGCAACACTGAGATGCTTACAATGCCACTGGATCCACCCACTGGATGGTGATCTTCCTGCATTTGGTGTCATTGCATATATTTCGTGAATCAGAAGAAGACTTTATAGATTGGTATCAGGTATATGGGCTGATATCAGACTTATGGACTTGATTTGGACTGGATTGGGATGTTTCCTCAATATTCAATTTCTCTAGTGCATGGGCCTCTTTCTTAATACATATATGTGTGTCTCTGAATTTGTTTCTCTAGTCTACCCAGGCTAATACACCTTGTTATGCATTGTTTGAAAACTTAGTTCCTTACCAAAATGGCTAACCCACCAGCCACTGTGCATGAGAAAGATGTAGCAGTGTGCTGGTGTGACCATGTATTACTTGAGAGATCAAATAGGCATTTCTTCTCTCCTATAGGAGTGTCATGATTCGGAATCATGTCCCCTGTAGGAGGTTTGAGGTTTGAGAGATTTGGGGTGTAATATTGAAAATGTGTTTGCATCTAGAATTTTTTACTCTTAGAAACAGTTGAATTTGTTACTTATATACATATATTCTGAAATCACAATGGCACTGTTAATTGTGGTAAAGTATTAAAGACATTACCAAATTATTATGCAACCAGACATCAGCAGTTTGGCCAATGCTTAGAACATGGAAATCACTAACGCGTGTGCTCAGTTATTTTGAAAGAAAAAATAAAATTATAGGCAAATATATCTATGAAACCATGTCTTGGGAAGTGGAGGAATGACAGTTTTTTGGTATTGAGTGCACAGGATTAGAAGATCATTCAATAGGTGAAGGGCATAGACACGCTACCCTAGAGTGTACACAGAAAACACCAGGGCTATGAATTTTTCAAAAGTCCTTCTATTCACTAAGGCCTTGATCAATCCAGAAATAATGAAATAATTTTCTTGAGTCTCTTGGAATTATTGGCATGGTGGGTTTTTTATTTTCTTATTTAGACTATGATGGTTCAATAAATATTGTTGGTGATGATCTATTACCTTCTTAGTGGCAGGGCTGTGTAGTGCCTGATAATATAAAATGAACATGAAATCGTGATTTATATTTCCATGATTGCTTGATGGATGACTAAAGAAAATATCTGAATATAAATGTAAATGAATTGATTAGTCAGTCTCTCTTTCCAAGTGACCTCTGCTTTGTATTCAGGTTTCATGTAGACTCTTGATTTATCAGAAGATTTAACGGTGTACAGTATTTGGGTTTACATAGAGTTGGGTGAATTTTAATGAAAATAATTTATCATCTTCAGAATTTAGCCAATATGTGTACAAGTCTAGCCTGTTACTATCTCACAAAGTTCGGCATGTTGCAATGGGATTACTTAAACTCTTAAAACAAAGACTTTGAGTTTTGAAGTTATCATTTAGAAAATAACAGAAACTAAATGTAATTTGTTAATAATGGTAATGATGATGTCAATCTTGAAAATAATGATTATCCCTAATCTTTTTAACTGAATCCCACTAGCATCAATGGAAATAATGAAGATTACTCACTGAGTACCTCATCTGTACTAGGCTATGTATTAGGGATTATTATACTTTTATTTTATTCTCAAGCCAAACTAGATTTTTCTGTTTCAAAAATACAAAAAGTACATTTAGGAGACTATATGCATAGAACTATGTGACATGGTGGTAATATAGCCTGCCATGTACAAGAGCATAAACCCTACCCTAGGTTTTCTCCCACTAAAGTTCTTATTTTTCTATATACTTTGGAACAAAAGAGGAATCAAGAGAGATTGTACAATGATCTTACATTTTTTTGTCTTTAAAACTTGGATTCCTTGTTGCAATGTCTTATTATATTGCAAAATAATTCAATAAATTTATTTTTTAATTTTAATTCAATAAATTTGACACCATTTTTTATACAATGCAAAAAACTTTCCTTTTGTTTAATTTTAAATAAATGAATGCTTAAATCAGTATTTATATAAAGTCTGGAAACATATTAATAAAAACATAAATATTAAATAATGTCTGTTATTTATTGATTATCTCTTTGAACATTATGGAACAAAGAATTAGTAATAAAGTCAAATGGTAAATAGTTAGCATCTCCACTTCTAAGGAATATTCTATCTGTAATTCCAAGGCAGATTTTCTCATTTTTCTTATATCCATGGTACTGCCAGTATTCTTCATTAACCTGTGTTAAACCAGCTTGACTAGAGAAACCAGTCTAGAGTCGGTGTCTATTCCAGTTGAAACCTTGTGAGTTGGCATCCATAAGCAAAGTTAAATCATGACAGGCCATACATAAAATCAGCTTTAATATGCACCAGTTCACAGGCTAAAACATCTTATCTTCATCTGGTCTGCTTCTGGTTCTGGTCAGCTCAATGTGGGCCACCTCACTTAGCCTCACCAGGGTGTCCATTGGCTCCCTTGCATTTTCACTTTCACAGACTCTCAACAACTCCAGTCCACTCACCAAGTCAAACTAAGTGGCTATCTAGGGAGAATTTCAGGTTACCCACAGGCCCCTTTAACCTTCACTCCTAGAGAGGAGAGTTCTTTCAGGGTTCGAATTTTTTTCCAGCTTCAGGTGCAAAATGCTAGTTCAAGATTCAAAATGGCCATATAGCTTAATGTTTCCTAATCCTTCTTTGCAAATGTTTCCTACTAACTCATTTAACAGATCCAATTTAGTGGCTGAAGGCTTTGGGCTTCCAAATTCTCTATTCATACTTCCCAGTAATCATTTCTAGCACACATTATATCAATAACAATAGGTAGAAGAATTCAGTATAATCCTACTCCAGTCAGATCCTAAACAAGATTCTTAAAAGAATCTAATTCAATATTTTCTTACTAAATAATCCTATTCATATGCAATATGGTTTTAAGCCTCCTCTGTACATCAAGCCAGGGCCAGGCCTTTTGCCAGTCATTTTGACTAAGCAGCATGTCCTCAGAGAAGTTCAAGGACAATTTGCATCCATTACCTTCCTGTGCACCATTTCAGATAGGCATAACTGAAGACCTCCTCTAGGAATCGGAACTTTCACTTCTGCCTTTTCCAGAAGATAACCCAGGAAACTGCATGCCCTGTCTGACCTCGAGCTAGCCAAAGAAGAAACACTAACAGAAGGCAGATGACAGACAAGCCGCTACTCTCCATCTTCATGATTTCTTTCTCTAGTACTCCACTCCTCGGGTACCAAAATGTGTTAAGCCAGGTTGACTAGAGAGACAAATTCAGTGACACTCACATATGTGTACAAAAAACTTTATATCAAGAGGCAATTATATGTCAAGAAAACATCTCAGCTCGGTGAATGGTCCACTGCCATTGGATCCGCACAACTTTGCACCCACTAGCCTGTGATATTCCTGCTTTCTACATCATTGCTTGTGACTAGGTGTGACTGAAGAGGGATTTATGGGCTTGAACTGCACTGGTCTGGGATGTTTTCTTGATGTATAATTAACTTCTTGATCCAAAGGGCTTTCTTACATGTATAGGAGTATCACTGAATTTGTTTTTCTAGTCAACCCAGCCTCATACAAGCACCATAAGTTAATTTTTATTAATTCTAATAGCATCTTCCTTGTACATTGTCCAACTTTCACATGCACATGAGGACATGGAAAATGCCTTGCCTTAGGTCAGCAAGTACTTAGAATACTTCTTGAATTCACCAAGAAAAGCTATGCCATCTGCATGTTGCAGATTGTTAAGAAACCTCCCGCCCGCATGGATGCCACATTCTTCTCCATTCCATCCAAATTCTTGGCTCATTTGCAGAGCACACAGATTGAGTAAGTATTCCAGAATGGTACAACTCCCCTCATACCTCTAACCCTTTCCCCATTTAGACCCTGCCTTCCCTTGTTCTGTTCAAAGGACTGCCTCTGGGTGTAGATTCAGATGCTTTGGGAGCACAATGAAGAGTAATGGATTCCCCATTCTTCTCAATGTTCTCCAGAGCTGGTTATGGTTTACACAGCTGAATGAATGCCTTGTGTCATTAATAGAACACAAGTAAATACATTTCTCATAGTCTGTTTTCAGTAAAGATCCATGTGATGTCCACAGTGATATCCCTCATGCTGAATCAGTCTTGAATTTCTGGCAGCTCCTTGGTGATGCACTGCTGCAAGTGGTTCTTAATTATGTTCATAAAATTGTATTTGAATGTGATATGAATGATGTATTGTTCAATAATCTTTCCATTCTGTGGGGTCACCATTGTTTGCAATGGGAAAATATATGGATCTTTTCCAGTCTGCTGGAAAGGTACCAGTCTTCTAAAGTCTTGGCGTGGCTGATTGCTCCTAGCCATTTCCATAGGTGTTTCATCCATTCATGGAGTCTCAGATTTCACCAATACCTTCAGTGCAGCATATCTTCTTCCGCCTCCAGTAACATTGGTTCTGGATCAAATGCTACCTCCTGAACTATTTGAATGTTGACGAGCTATTTCATACAACGGTGCTGTGTATTCCTTCTGCCTTCCTTGGATGCTTCCTGCAACTTTCAATATTTTACCCATAAAATTCATCAATATCACCAATACCTGGATTTTTCTTCAGTTTTTCAGCTTAAAACTTAAGGTATTCTTCTGTTTTTATTTTCTATATTTTCACATTTTTGTATAATACCTAATGTGTCTTCTCTAGTGGCCCTTTGAAAATTTCTATTCAACTATTCCATTCTATTCATCATTTATTCTATTTACTTTAGCTTCTCTTTATTCAAGAGCGTGATTTAGAATCTCTTCGGACATTCACTTGAGCTTTCATTTCTTCTCTTTTAAACCACCCGTTTGTTTCTTCATGTATGGTGCTCTAGATGTCACCCCATGGCTTGTCAAGTCTTCTGTTATCAGTATTCAAAGTGCAAATCTACTATTGAGCTGTTCTCTACATACCAGTAGCGTATACTCAAGGCTGTATCTTCTGGAATTGTTTTCAATGTTCCTCAATTTCAACCTAAACTGATGCATGGCCAATTGATGTTAAATTTCACAGTCAGATCCTGGCCTCATTTTGCCTACAAATATTGAATTATTGCCATGATCCCTTCCACTACATGTAGTCAATTTGATTCCTGTGCATTCCATCTGAAAACATCCACGTATACAGTAGCCATTATGTTGTTAGACAAGGACACTGTATTTGTAATGTAGAAGTTCTTGCACCATTCAATGGTATGATCTCCAGCTCTGTTTGTGTAAACAAGGCAATGTCTTACAACTACCATTTCCTCCTTTTCTTCCCAAATTTGCATTCTAATTTACAATAATTTATCAGGGAACCTTGATTACATGTTTGATCAATTTCAGAGTGAAGAAGTTGTTACCATGCTTCAATTATTCATCATATTTGGGGGTGGTGGTGTGTAAAGTAAATAGTTGTACTAGCTGGACTTCCTTCTAGATGTGTAGATATTATTCTATCACAGCATTTACTTAAATATAGAACTTTTCATTCCCAACATAATAAGCCATCAGATTATTTTATTTAAAGTGACCACTATCAGTCCATTTTAGCTCAGTAATTCCTAAGATATCCATCTTTATATATTCCATTTAATTTTTTATGATTTCCAATTTTCTTAGATTCATTCTCGTATATTCCATGTTGTAATTATTAATAGATATTTGCAGGTGCTTATTCCCATTTTGAGTCATAACCCAATAACAAATGAAAGTCTTAAAAACTATTCCATCTATATTATTATGGTCTGCATTGAGAAGACAACACTTCTTCATTTCTGATTTGGGTGGCGGCACACCTGAGGGGCTCACATATCTACACACTATCTTAAAGTGCTCTCCTGCTATTCCTTAGGTTGTCAGAGGCTAATCCCTCAGCAATGGACAGTCTATCCTGGTCATTTAGCTAGTCTGGGTAGACTAGAGGAACAAATCCAGGGAGATTCTTATATGTATAAGAAAGAATTTTACATAAAGAGTAATTGTACATTAAGAAAACATCCCATCCCAGTCCATAACAAGTCCCAAAGCCCGATATTAGCCCATATGTCTGATGCCAAACTATAAATTCCTCGTTAGACTGATGAAACACATGCAATGACATGAATTCAGGAAGAGCACAGGCTAATGGGTGGGAAGTCTTGTGGATCCAGTCACCTTGTAAGCATCTCAGAGCTGGCAGAGATCTCTGCATCGCTCCATCAGCTCCGGGCACTAGTCTAGGTCCATGTGTCTTGTCAGCTTCAATATCTGCCAGAGAGTGAGAATGTGTTCTAGCTCCAGAGAGCCATTTATCTCCTTAGCTCTCCAAATGTGGTCATCAAGCTGCGACCTGATTGACAGGCTAAGCTCCATCCCTTCACTCTTAAGTCTCAAATTGAGAACTGATTATATACCCACCACACCTGTCTTCATAGTCTATCTGTCTTGTCATAGTTCAGAAGTTCTGTTGAAGCATTGTCAGCTTGGATGACCCAGTTGGTACTTTAAATACTTGTTCTGTAGGCCTCATATCACAACGCATTCAAACCTCTCATAGTGAAGCAAATGACAGACAAGTAGTAGTTTTCAGCCTCAAGAATCCACATATATAACTTGGCTCTGGCAACTTTCCATGTTTCAAAGAAGGAATGCTAGGTTAAATATTTTTCTGAATTAATCACCCTGACATTCCTATTTATCTCTTCCATGTAAGGCTCTTATGATAACATTGGCCCTACCCCGACTATCCTGGAAAGTGTCTCAGTCCTAAACTCAGTTGATTAGTGAACTTAATTCCAGATGCCAACTTAGTTGCTCCTCACCATAAAGCTGAAATTCGCAGAAGAGATTGGAAGATGCACAACATTAGTCTACTACTAGTTGTACCAAGAACAGCATAGGGAATTTCCCCTGATATCTGAAAAGATGGGAAGCAGAGCAATCATGTGTGGAAAGAAGCTGAAAGTGTACCCAGTCTACATGGAGACTTCCAAAAGTTTATGGGAAAATGATAGTTAAAGGAAATGGAACTTTTCCGTGCATTTTTTGAAGCCTCCTCAGATATGATAGTCAGGAATCAAGGGGGCCTTAGGAGAGGCAAAGGGAAACTTAAATGCATAAATATGAGACAGAATACTGATGAATCACGTTGAGGGATGTGGACCCTGTGAAACATCTTTAAAAGTCGTAATACGGGGTAAGTGGGTGAACTTTGGATCATACTCACTGCATGTTCTATTATTGCTCCTATTCCACGACAGCAAATCGGTTCTGATTTGATATACCCCATACGGAGCAGAACATTTTTGCTGCCGCTGTGTCAATCTGTGTTGCCAAGGACCTTCTACCTTTTCACAGCTCCTCCACTGCCACGTAGGATGTCTTGTTGGAGGTACTGGTTTTTCCTAATATTTCCAGGGTATGTGATACTGAATCTCCCCACCCTCGATCCGATGGGCATTCTAGATGTACTTCTCCCAAGGCAGATTTGTTTATACTTCTGGAAGACCATGGTACTTTCAATATTCTTTGTCAACACCACAATTTGAATGCATACATTCTCTATATTCATCTTCCAACGTCACATGAATAGAAGCAATTAACAATACCATGCTTTTGAGTAGGAACATGCTGACCTTTTTCATCAAGGGTATAATTAATAGCTAATATCTATAGAGCACATTCCTTCATAAAGGCAATCTCTTTTTGTCTTGAGATCAAATTTTTGCTGATGGCCCCAACAACTCAGAATCTTTATAATCTTTCTATATTAATTTCCCCTAACCCTGGGCCCTTGTTACACTGATGAAACACATGCAATGACATGGAATTCAGGAAGATCACAGGCTAATGGTCAATCTGTTTGTTATGAAGTGTTTTGTTTGGTTATTTTTTCCATTGTAGGATTAATAAATCCCATAGTTTAAATGCTTAAGAAAAGTATCCTTGCCCTAGCCAATCTTTCTGAGATAAAAGGGGAAAAAGAAGGATTTATTCAAACTTCAGTTAAGACATGTAAGGAACAACCCTTTACAGTGTCAAATGGACACATAGGAAAAAAATCAGAGAGGGAAGGGCAAAGAAAAGAGAATAAATCACTGAGATAAGTAAAATGAGGGCTTATGGGGTGCCAGTCCCTTAGTGGATATTAAAGGAGTAATTCCCCCTATGTATTTCTGTTTTTGATAGTAAAAGACAAACTACAGTCAGCATTTAAATCAAATATCCATTAGTAACTGAAGGTAGGCAGATACATCCAGAAGCAAGTACTAATGAACTCAGAAAGCTATTAAGTTTGTATTTTGGCCAACACTGTTCACAAGCTAAGTAAAAAGTTGTTCTAGCTTTGTGTGTATACCGTATTTTATAAAACATATACAATGGCAGGGGCTACCTGCTTTTTCCTTCCCCAAGAGTGTTGAAGTCATTCTAACTCATGTTTGATTCCCAGTTATTTTGTCTACTAGCTGCATGACTTTGATGAAGGTTCTAAATCTCCCAATAAAATAGAAACGGTTGTTATCCTTGTCTTGACTCATAGGACATTTTTAGAACTGAATGAAACACTGAATATATAGACTTTTAAAAAAGATATTGAATACCACAAACTAAGTCATGAATATTAATGTGATTATCATAATTATTATTATTTTGTCGAACAAAAATTGTAGCAGGTGCTGCAAAGGGAAGAATGAATCGCTGTCCTGCCGATCTTTTCATAACTCACTATATCAGTGGACACATTCTTTCAAAATGACAAAAGCAATCCATCAGAGATTGGAAACATTCCTCTCCCAAGAGGAAGGTACTGAGTTTATGATGATTGATTGTGACCTTGAGAATATAATTATTTCCATGGTACTGAAAACGCAATTTATTCCTTTCTGCATTTAGGACAGGTGGAGGTATTTCACAATGACCTGCATAAATGCTGGGAGGGCACTTGCAATCAAAAACACAGAGGCAACCAAATCAAAGGAGACACCATGGACACGGAGAGCCGATCCTCACACTGAGGTCTGCTAATGGATTCAAATGGGCAGCTTCATGACACGCACAGTTTTACTATATTTCATCCAGTCACCTGAACAAGTTACAATATTCACACAGGTTAGCTGTGTGGGAGCATTTCACGCTAGGTTTGGGTTGACCTCCCAACAGATGGACTGGACAGATGCAAGTGTTCAATATTTACCACAACAAATTAGGCAAATACATAGTTTCAGACATCACTGGATAGAAAACGTAGATCTATTTCTTAAAACTTAAAAGACAACTGATTTTGTTTCCAGTTCATTGCCTATAAAGTGGAAGAAGTGATAGCCTCTTTTCACCTAATGTCTAATATGAGCTTGGTGCAGAAAGAGTACTAAATATACAGCAGAGCACTGGTGGGACAGAACCCCGGACCTCGACGCTAATCCATTCTAGAAGGAGCATTGAAATGCAATGCAGTGGAGTTCTGAATCAATTTTTCCCATATGAAAATATCTGAAATGGATTAATCCGTTCTCGGCCACCAGTTTTTACCCTAACCTTGCCTTTTTATACAAAATATTACACAAAAGTTTCAAAGTCAGTAAGTACAGAGTTAAATAACACAATTTAAATAAGAAACACAACATTTTAAAAATGTTTTCAACAACTACAGTATGGCCCATACCTTGAGATTGATGACGATCTGGATCTGCGGACACGGATGTGGAGAGGAGGGATAGGGAGTCATTGTGTGGAAGGGGAACCCCCATTCGTAAAATCAACCGATAGCTGCTTCTCATGAGTTCTCCTTTCTTTGCCTTTTTTTTCATTAGGATCTGGCTGGTTTTCACTTAAAAAAAAAATCCGTCAAATGTGGTCAGCTGTTGGCGTTTCCTTAACTGTTTTCTAAAAGGGTTTACTGAATTATCGATAACACAGTCAACCAGTTCCTCATCAGATGTTCCTTTCAAAAAACTTCTTAGGACCCATGATTTTTATCTAAAAACAGTACAAATGCCACAAAGACTAAGAAAATTACAGCAAAACGCTTGGAACACAGACGCAAAGGGCTTAAACAAAGCTTACTATCAACGCCAACTAATGCCAAGTGAGCTAAACAGGCACTGCTTTTGCTTACAAAAATCACGTGCGTTGGGTCAGATTCAGATGCTTTGTTTGAGATCCGAGGCAAAACGTTCCCGAAATTTCGTGTTGAACACCGATTATGCCGCGCACTAATGTGATTGAGTTCTGGGGTTCTACTGTGTACTGTTTCCTCCTTGAGCTGTACTCAGCAGTTAGAACCCCAGCTTCGCTGGGAGGAGAGACTCTCTACTCGGGAAAGAGTGACAACTTGCTGGGCCATTTAACCCTGTCCTATGGGGTCGCCATGAGTCAGCATCATCTTGATGGCAGTGAGTTCGGTTTTGGTTTTTATTGGTCGTGATCTTAGTTGCCGTCCAATCAGTATCTGACTCACAATGACCTTGTGTGAACCAGAAGGAAACATGTGCTGTCCTCACAACGGATGTGTTTGTACCCATTGTTGGCAGATACGGTGTCACTCGATCTCACTAAGAAACTCCTTTTTTCCCCAAACCCTCTTTTTCACAAAGAATGATGTCCTTTTCTGGGAACTAGTCGCACCTGGAGTCATGGCTAAAGGACATGAAACAAAGTAGTATTCTGCCTGTACTTCTTCTAAGAAGCAGTCTAAGGTGCTTTCAGTATTATTTGCAAATGACTTAATTAAAACACACGGGTTCTTTTCTAAGAGCCCCTATCCCTTGTGTAACTTTCCCCTGCATTTGAGTGATTGAAATTACCATGATTTGTGTCAGGTGCACCAAACTTCTCACAAAAAAGAAACCTTCTCTTTAAAATTTTAAAAGAGATCTTTTGTTTCAAGTTCCTGAATGTAATATATTCTTTGCTTCATTGACTGATCTTTCCATGAGGATTGATTATGGAACCAGGAAAAGTGAAATCTTTGAGTGTTTCAATCTTTTCTCCATTTATTATAATGGTGTTTAATGGTAAACTATGAGGATTTTTGTTTTCTTTACAGTGAGTCAACAAGTGCTTTAAATTCTCCTCTCTTTCAGCGAGAGGCTGTGTCATCTGCATATTTCAGGTTGTTGAAAAGATTTCTTCCAATTCTGGTGCCACATTCTTGTCCATATAAGCCAGATTTTCTCAACATACTGATTGAATAATTATGGTGAGAATATACACCCCTGACACCCACCTGTGCAGAATGTAAACCATGCAGTGTTTCCTTGGTCTGTCTCCACAGCTGCATTTAATCCAAACAAATTCTTATCACCATGAAATGTTTGGGAATTCTGAAGGCTATCCATAACTTGATGTCATTAACACAGTAGAATGCCTTAGCATAGTCAATAAAAACGAGTAGTATTCTCTGGTTTCAGCGCAAAATCCATCTGACAAAAACAAGGATCTTCCTAGTTCCAAGTCCCCTTGTTTGGCTCTACAATCAGTGGTCATGGAAACAGGAGTCAAGAAATCAAAAGACATGTTGCATTAGTTAAATATAATGCGCACGAACTTTTTACAGTACTGAAAAGCAAGTATACTAATTGGGGGGGTGAAGGTGCATGGGACCCAAGCCATGGTTTTCCCCTTGCCTCATATTCATGTGAAAATGCTATTGAATGAGGAAGGCTGCAGAAGCACCAATACATTTGAATTATGGAGCTAAAGAATAGTGAAAGTACCATGGGATGCTAAAAGGCCAAACAAATCTGTCTTGGGAAAAAGTGGTTATAATGCTCCTTGGAGGCAAAGATGGAAAGACTGCATCTTACATACTTTGAACACATTGTCAGGAGAGACCAATCCCTGAAGAAGGACATCCCACTTGTTATAGTAGAGGGGCAGTGACAAGGAGGAAGGCCCTCAACAAGATGATTGAGACCATGGCTGGAACAATGGGTCCCAGGACAGGAATGACTGTGAGGATGGTGCCACCATGCAGGGTTTCCTTCCCTGGGGACAGGATCGCTATGGAATCAGAGCCAATTTGATGGCACCTGACAAGAACAACGAGCCCTCTTCTGAATTCAGCCTGCACCTCTAGCAGCTCCCAGTCAAAGCACTGCTTCAACTCTTGTTGGATCATCTTCAGTCAAAGTGTACTTGCATGCCATATCAATGTTCTAGAAGCTAAGCATTCTTTTGTGTTGCTTTTCTTTGCCAGTCAGTCTTCCAAATTTTCTGACAGAGACAAGTAAGTGCATTCCAGTGAATCAATCTGTTGAGCCATTTCCACAGGTATTCTCTCAATTTCTGAAGTTTTGTTTTTGATTAATGCTTTAAGTGCAGACTGGACTTTTTCTTTCAGAACCATTGGTTCTTACTCACATGATACCGCCTGTGATGGTGGAATGTGAACTAGTTACTTTTGGTTCAGGGAATCTGTGTATTCTTTCCATCTCTTAATGCTCACTGCATCATTCAACATTTTGCCCACGGAATCTCGCAATCTTTCAAATGAACGCTTGAATTTCTTCTTGAGTTCTTTCAGTTCAAGTTATGTTAGTGTGCTCTTTCTTTGCATATTTCTTGCAGAGTATTTTACTTTGTCTTTCAAGCTTCCATTTGAAATATTATGTTAAGCCTGTGACTTTATCATTTCTTCTCCGTGCCTTAGCTACTCTATGATTAAAAGCAAGTTTCAGTTTCACCTGACATCACTTATATGACTTTTTGCTCTATTCATGAATAATGTTTTTGATGTACTCCCATGGATTATCTGGTCTTCTGTCATGAGTGTTTAATGTGCCAAATCTGTTCTTGAATTTCATCAGTGATAGATTCAAAGTTGTATTTTGAGTCTCGTGGACTTGTTTTCATTTACTTCACTGTCAACCTGCAATGGACAATGAGCATTTGATGAGCTGTCCCACAGCCAATCCCTGGCCTGGATTTAGCTGCTGATATTGAGCTTCTCCGTCACCTCTTTAGACATGTGTAATAATTTGAATTCCTGTGTATTCCATCTGGAGAAGTTCATGTGAATAATCACCACTTGTGTTATTGAAAAAAAGGTAATTGCTAAGAAGAAATCATTGATTTTGCAAAATTATATCGGGTCATCTCCAGCTTTGTTACTACCACCAAGACAGTATTTTCCAATAACCGTTCCTTCTGCTTTGTTTCCAATTTTTGCATTCCACTTGCCAATAATTAACTAACCTTGATTACATTTTTGATCAGTTTAAGACTGAAGATGTTAGCAGAATTCTACCATTTCTTCATCACTAGCTTTAGTGGTTGATGTATGAATATGAATAATAATTGTATTGATTGGATTTCCTTGAAGGAGGTTAGATATAATCTTATCACAGATATTTTTTTGCTTCTAGATAGATTGTGAAATATAGTTTTGACAACTAATGTCACATCATTGATTATGTCATTCCTGGTATAGTAAACCATGATTTTCTGATTCATAAAGGCCAATACCAGTCCATTAGTTCAGCTCACAAATACCTAGGATATTGATCTGTGTTGGTCTGGGTCGACTAGAGACACAAATCCAGGGAGACCCATTTATGTATAAAAGAGAGTCTTATATAAAAGAACAATTGTATATTGAGAAAACATCCCAGCCCTGTCCTGGAAAATAATTGATAAATCTGATATTATCCCACATGTCAATACTAGTTCATAAATTCTTTTTTAGGCTCTCACATGCATGCATTGGCACTGAATGCAATAATATTACTGTTCAGTGGGTGGAAAATCTTGTGGATCCAGTGGGGATAGAAGCATCTTAGTGCTGGATCTCCACATGGCTTCTCAACTCTGAGACTCTGGCTGCCATCAGCCTGTCTCTATGAGGCTTGTCAACAAGAATGTCTCACAGGGAGTGAATCTGTGTCCCACCTCCAGTGAGCTATTTATATCCTTAGCACCTAACTACAAATGAAGTCATCAAGCTACAACCTGATTGACAGGCTAAACTCCACCCCTTCACTCTGAAGTCTCAAAATGGCAACAGATTACATAACTACCACATGTATTCTTTTTCATTTTGATGACTTCCAATTTCCATAAATTCATATTGCATAATTTAAAATTCTGATTATTAATTGATGTTTTAAGGTTTTTCTTCTCATTTTGAATTGCACGCCATCGATAAAAAAAGATCCTCAAGGCTTTGCTCCCACAGGCTGTATTCCATTTCTGTCATCACGGTCAGGTCTATTTTGAGAAAGCAGCTCCCAATCACTCACAGTCTCATTGCCTTCCAACAATGTGCCTCTCCTCAGGTACTACTACTACCTCCAACAGGGTGATGTCTCCATCAGGTCGGCCTTCGGTGTCTGACAATATTTCTCTGATGTGCGTATGTTTTCAGAAGCTACTCCCGATGAAGTGGGCCTAGGAGCCCTTCCTCATTGTCTGTTCTTAGTCTGGCAGCTTTGCTGAGACCGGTTTACTTTGGGTGACCCTGCTGGCGTCTGAAATGCCTGTGGCAGAGCTTCCTGAATCACAGCAGCACACAAGTCACCACAGTGCAATAAACTGGCAGCCAAATAGTGGAAGATCCTGTGAAGGTGCTCAATGAAGGCTTCTTTGTCAAAAATTTCCAAAGCATTTGGTAGTTTCCCATCAAAGCACTACCTGTTACTTTACACACTTGGTTATCACATTTCTTTGATAGTCCTTGACAAGTGCAACGAAGAGGGGTTTCTAGCATCTATCTCCAGCATCATGAAAGAGACCTAGTGATATAGTAGTTACATGTTGCGCTGTGAACCGAAAGTTCAGCAGTTCAAAACACTTGCCCCCTCCATGGGAGAAAGACTGGACTTTCTACTCACATAAACAGGTATAGTCTCGGAAACCCACAAAGGTAGTACTACCCTGTCCTGGGAGTCATGCTGAGACAGCATCCACTCAATGGCAGTGAGTCTGGAATCTCTAGCATCATAGGTTTCCACGTCAGGATTTCACAGTTCCTTCTACTTCTTTCTATTACAATGCACTTGTTTTAATAATGACTGAATAAGTATCAAATAACCCCTCAATGCACACACATTCACCTTATCTCCTATTTTCTTCAGTGAAAACTATATGAATAAAATAAGGTTGAAATCAGATGTAGCCTCTTCTTTCACCGTTACCTCCTCAAGTGCATGTGACCTGAGTACAGCTAACCATGCAAAACCATACTCAATGCTCACTGTGAACAGTAACCTGAACAGATGAATTAGAGTGTGCAGACTATGCAAATGATGTGGAAAGAGCCAAGTGTGCCATAAATGAAATAAAATAAAATAGCATCTCTTCTTTTCCAGTGTGAACTTTTCCAAAATTTTTGAAAACTGCGGACATATTTTCAAATATATTTATATTCAATAGCATTCCACATTGAATAACATGTGGGGCACAGTTGTATTGTTTTTACTTTTTAGAGATCTTACTCTGGCTCTGCCTACTAAAACCAAAGGAAAAACAACTAGGCAGGCAGACATAGAGAATCTATAAACTCTTATAACTTAGGGCTGTATTTTGAACATGTATATAGATTCAAATATATACATACATACCCATATGTATATGTTCTCTTTTCATATTCCTGATGTAGTTATCTATATTCTCAAGCACGGTAATCTTACAGAAGCCATATATACCTTTAATTGATAAGCAAGAATGCCAAACCCCTGAATATGTGTGAGCTGTAGCATTTGTTTAGCATGAGAGCCAATGTCTAATAGCCATCAGAATCAGATATATATCTTCAGTCAGAGTAATGCTTAGGTTATTTAGCTCAGTGAAGCAAAGCCACATACCCCAGAGAGAACCAAGAGGAAAGAGAGAACTGAGAGGGGCCTCGTAAAGGATTCAGACCCGCGTTGGAGAATTCTAAGCATAGCTTGAGGAAGGAGGAAATGAGATGGGGTCTAAAGTTAATCACCTGTATGGCTGGGTATCCTATAACATTGTATCTAGGACGCAGAAGAAATAAAGTGATGGTAGGACCACCCATACTGAAGAAGAAGCAATCACTCAGAGGTAGGCGAGGTAAGGCAGAAGATTAGCGTTTGGCCAGTTTTGTGATCGCAACAACTCCATCCTGTATCTTCTCCAAAGATGCCCAGAGCGCCCCTGGTGTTTATCATGTTGCAGCATTCTTTATGCCTTCAGGGACCATTGTCCTCCGGTGGTCAGCGTACTACATTTCAATATCCCCATGGTTCAAGTCAAAATGGTTTAGGGAGGGAGTTGCTTTCTTTCTTATCTTACAATTTGGTTTCTTTCCAGGTTCTCACCTCTGGGCATAATAGCACGAGCCAAGATATAACCATTAAACCCTGATTATGCCTTAAAAAAAAAAAGGCTGGAGGAAAATGCAACACTTTCTCAGGCGTAAAAATAAGTAGCCTGCTTACTATTCTCTGCAGAAAGCTGAGGGAAATGGAAGAGAACTCACTACTTCACAGCCCAGCTATAAAATGTGCTCCACCAAATGTCTAAGATTCCCAGTCACCCCACCAGGGAATCTGTCTCCCATGGCGGAAGCTGGTGAGGTGATCAAGAAAGACTAACCTAAGTAGGAGGGAAAGCAACCTTCAGGAATACTTGGGGTCAGTATCTGAGCTAAAGTATGTTCCCTAAAATTAAGGAACACGGGCAATATGAAATCAAGAAAATAAAAAAGGAGAAAGTGGATAAAAATGGTGAATACTATTTTTTTTGAGAGTATAGAATCTTGTTTGAGGACATTGGCATTGTTGATGGAAAGCATAGTTTTAATTCCAAATTCCATCAGTAATTTAGCATTCACTCTCAACGAATCACTAAGACTGAGTTCCAAAACTGCTCTCAAAAGGGTTGTTGTAAGGATTAAATAAAACAATATTTTATTTAAAGTTTTGGTACAGATTCTGGCACGCATTGAACACACAGTAAATGGTATATTTTAACATAATTATAAAGAGATCAATGGGCTATGAATCCCCCAGACAAAACAAAGACAAAATGTAAGAAAGTTCTTAATAGGGATAATCTATTGCCCAATTCCTCTCTTTGTCCTGCTTCATCCGCTAGTGAGTGTATGCAGATAGGTCCCAATGTGTTAAAATTAGAGCGCTACAAATTGAATTATCTTCCTAAGCTAATACACTATCAGGGAAAATAGCATGAATTCTTCCAGTCCTTCCTCCAGAATGCAGGTTCTAAATGCCTTTCATCTACCAGAAAAGGAGAGTAGAAATTGAGCATTAAAGATGAGAAGATAGCTTCACAAGGCATTAAGAAAGATGATATATAATATACATAATATAGAATTCAAGTTTATATTCTTATTATAAATTCTAGATGCCCTAAAAAGGGTATTATTTTGTCGATACCATGGGCAGAAGGTTATGTTATGTAATGACAGAGTTTTCATGAGAAAATAAAATGTTTTCTAGGTCTCTGCCTTTCCTTTCTACTATATTCCATATAAGACAATTGATAAACCATACAAAGTTCAAGATTAGATGATGTATTATCTATTGTAATTGATTGTCAATCCAGTGGTAGTCTGACTGAGAATCCCTTTGGAGTGTGTCATTCTTATAAGAGGATTTTATTATTAACTTATGAAAAGTCATTTTGCCATAGATTTCAAAATGAATGGTCTTCAGGAATGAGAGATACTCACTTTCCTCAGAAATGTCATCAGCATATTTGATTGACTTTCGCTTATCCAAGAGTCATGGTTGCCCTGTGGTTAGGCCCTCAACTGCTAACGGAAAGGTCATTGGCTCAAACCAACCAGCTGCTCCTAGAAGGGAAAACGTGGCCATTTGCTTCTGTAAAGGTGAAAGCTTTGGAAATGCCATGGTGAAGTTCAACTCTGTCCTATAGGGTCAGGATGATTTAAAATTGACACAAGCAATTTGTGTCTATGCTTTTCTGACTAATCAAAATATTACACCGTTATTGCTGACATAAGATCATTTCTTGCAAAGCGCTCTTTGATAATTTTAGTTTTATCAGGCTGACAGCTAGTATAGCTTTTTATACTCCATCAATTCCACAATGTGTTCTACATTTAAGGTAAAAAAATTGATAGCTTTTTCTCATAAAAAATATTAGGAAGATAGATATGTTAAGATAGTCTAGAAATGCAAGTAAATTTCCTTAGTAAAATGAGCATACATATTTAAAAGGAATTATTTGAGTACATCAACAATTTATCTGGATAAAGGTCTTAACTGGCTTCTGGCTGCTCTCTATTTTTGATAGATTGAAATCAATAGAGCATTTAAACTTGATTGATTTTATTTCAGATTTGAGGCCCATCTGTATATAAAATATATTGAAACTGAGCAGAAAATATATAATCTTACATTTTTTAAATGAAAGAATGGGATTGACTTAGAGGCTGCTTTGAAGAAGAAAATTTAATGAAATTTCATACTCATCTGCTTTCTTCTTAAGTTCATATATATTTCTGAAATTATTAAATGATATTAAAATAGCTGTCATTTACCAAGGGTATTTTTAAGGTAGAAGAGGAATTCACATCATGTTTCCTTCTTACAGCAGCCTGTCATCAGAGGCACTATTAGCTTCTTCTAATTGATAATATGGTATATTAATAAAAGCCCTAGTAGCCCATTAGAAGCCCCGGCAATACAGTGGTTGACGGTTGGGCTGTGATCCACATGTTTGGCAGTTTGAAACCATAAGTTCCAGGGGAGAGAGACTGGGCTTCATACTTCCATAAACAGTTTGTTTCAGAAACTCACAGAGACGTGGTATGAGTCAGCAGTGAATCGATGGCAGTGTGTGGAAAGTTGGGTAAGGGCTTGCTTGTTAACTGAAAGGTTGGTAGTCGGAATCCAGCATCCACTCCATGGGGAATGTTGTGGAAGTCAGTTTCCAAAATGACTTAGAGACTTTGAAACCTTGTGGACCATTCTACTCTGCCCTATAGTGTTGCAATGAGTGGGATGAACTCAATGGTAAAATATACAAGAGATAGATGATTGTACCATGTATCCAATGAAGAGTGGATTAAGAAATTAAACTCATGTATAGCCCCTGTGGCACAGTGGTTATACATTTAGATCCTAACCACAGGTCAGCAGTTCAAAACCTCCAGCCATTCCTCAGGAGAAAGATGATGCATTCTTTTCCATGAAGAGTTTGTCACCTGGGCAGTACTAACTTGTCCTATAGGGTCATTAAGAATCAGGATCGAACAACAGCAGTGAGTTTGGTTATTTTATCGATTGATAGATTGATTTATTTTTAGGAGCAGATCTGAAAGTGTGTGTGATGATGGCGATACCACACCTACCCTACCTTGTACTTTTTCTTAGGAGACAAAGACATGAAAAAGACTATGGTAGCTTATCTTGAAGGATTTCCTCTAAATCACACCAATAAATCCTGATCCTTATATTCATCATTCTGTTAGCCCTTTACTCTTAAATTGGAACTATATCCAAGCCAGCAATTAAGAGAATACAGTAGACTCATGGCTGTGTAACTTCCAAGGTTAGTTATGGAGAAGACTTAGAGCTTCATAAAGATTTTATGGGATGTTAATCCATGGTGACGTACCTTACTGCGCTAATGTTAGTGATGCTGCTGGGTTTTATAGATGCCATGGAGTGTCATCTAACTAAGTACAATCCTATGTGCAACAGAACATAGCACTGTATCATGTGTCATCCTTACTACCGTAATGATTGAGCCCATTGTTTCAGCCACTGGGTCAATCCATCATGCTTTGGGTCTTCCTCATTTGTGCTGCTCCCCACTTTCCCAAGTATGATCGCCTTTTCCATGGACTGGTTCATCTTGATAACGTGTCTAAAGTACAAGAGATAAAGTATTACCATATCTTCTTCTAAGGAACATTCTGGGTGTACGTCTTCCAAGACATATCTGTTTGTTCTTTTCACATGCAATCATACTTTCATTTCTTTTACCAGCTCCATCATCAAAAGTATCAATTCTCCTTTGATCTTCCTTCATCAATGTCACATTTTCATGTCCATAAGAGGTACATAAAAATGCCATAGTTTGGGACAGACTCAGAGTAATGACCCTGCCTTTCAACAATTGAAAGAGGTCTTGTGCAATAGATTTACTCTAAATTTGATTTGATTGCTTGGCGTCTGCTTCCATGGATCAAAGCAAGATGAAATACTCAAATTTTTCAGTATTTTATCTGTTTATCATAAAGATAAATAGTCCAGTTCTGAGGATTTTGTATTCTTTACATTGACTTGCAATCCATTTTGAAGGCTGTGATCCTTGATTTTCATCACCAAGTGCTTCAAATCCCCCTCTTTCAGCAAGTAAGGTTGTGTTATTTGCATATTGAAGGTTGGTAATTAGCCTTCCCCCAACCCTGATGCCACATTCTTCTTCATATAGTTCAGCTTCTCCTATGGTTTTGCTCAGCACTCAGATCGAAGGATTACAGTAAGACATCACAATCAGGCAACATGTCCTACTTCTGTTTGCACAACTGACTCTTGATCAATTCACATGTTCTGCATAAGCACAAAGAAGTGTTCTGGAATTTCCCTTCTTCTCAAGACTATCCTTGGTTATTAGCCACATAGCCTAACATCTTTGTGCAGTCAGTCAACAAAAGTAAATGTCTTTCTAGTAGTTTCTGCTTTCATCCAATGTATATGTGCCATTCTGTAATTATACCCCTCGTTCTGGGCCCTCTTCCAAATCTGGCTTCAATTTCTGGCAGCTCTGTGCCAATGAACTGCAGCGATTTTTGTTGAATGATTTTCAGCTAAATTTTACGTGCATGTAATATTAATGATAGTCTTAAATTTTTTCCCATTCACTCCCTTTTCTTTGGAATGTGTACAACTATGGAAGTCTTCCTTGAGTTGGGCCAGGTAGCTGTCTTCGAAATTTCTTGACATAGATAAATGAGTGCTTCCAGTGTTTCATCTGTTTTCAGAAATATATTCAATGGGGATTTCCTCCAATTCTGGAGAATTATTTTTGGATAATGCTTTCAGTGGTTTGTGCTTCTTCCTTCAGTACCTCTGGGTCTACATAATATGCTAACACTTGAAATGTTTGAATGTCAATCATTTCTTCTTGGCATGTGACTCTGTGTATGTTTTCAATCTTCATTTGATGCTTCTTATATCATTAAATATTTTGTCAATAGACTTTTTTATTCCCACAGAGTGGTTCTCATTCTGTGGGTCATGACCCCTTTGGGGGATTGAACCACCCTTTCACAGGGGTCACCTAAGACTATCAGAAAGCACTTATTTCCGATGGTCTTAGGAACCATGATACCGCTCCTCTATCCATCTCCAGGAGGGTCTACCCACATGCAGATATGCTCACATATGAATACCTGGCATGATAACATCAGCATGCCAACCCTATCACATACACTCTGTACAAACACAAATACAGAGTGTATGTGACAGGGTTGGCACTATAATGTACTGTGTGGACCAGTCACAGATGTGTAGAGAGCAGCTACTGTGTAGAGAGCAGCTGCTGTGTTGAAAGCAGCTACTTTGTTAAAAGCAGCTACTATGTTGAAAGCAGCAGTGTGTTAATCTGGGTACTTTAGAGAAACAAATCCACAGAAACTCATGTATAAGAGAGACTTTTATAAAAAGGTTATGTGTGTATCCAGGAAACATCCCAACCCCGTGCTGCCCAATCCCACTAATTCAACATTAACCCATTAACCCATATGTCCGCCACCAATCCACATAGTCTTCCTCCATCTCACAAAACAGATTCAATGACGCTGACTGGAAGGAGTAAAGCTGAGTCAGTCAATGTGTAAACATCTCAGTGCTGGCAGGGGTCTCCACATGAGCGCTCCAGCATGCAGGGCTGAATTGGGGTAGGTCCATGTGACTTCTCCTCAGGGATGTCTTGCAGGAAGTGATCCTTGCAAGCAGAAGCAGGGAACTGACTAAGGCAGCTACATCCTGGTCCGACCATCAGAAAGCAAGAGGTCTGAGAACGAGAAAGGCGAGGCTCACTGAGCCATTTATACCTCCGCCCTTCAATTAACCCCAATGTGTTTATCGGCCAGGTTGGCACAATGAACTAACTACTTCAAGCAGTAATGGAGGTAAAATGGCACTTCACGAATTATAATTGCTGGGTAAATGTGAAATCATGTACTGTAAAATCATCAACCACAGCAATATATATATCTGTACCATGGGAACTTAATCTGGGTGCTGATCAGTCATTTTATAGGCAGCTGTGGTTGATGTGAATACTGCCCCCTTGTAATAGTAGTAGGTAAGTAAACAAAACAACAGAATGGTCAATCACAGGAAACTTTAATGAACTGTATTGATTGAACTATACCATGTATCATCTTTTGTATTATTAAAACTAATGTCATATATTATTTTCATTAGCAAATCACAATGAATCGTGTAGAGAAAAACAGTAAGAAAGGAAAATATGGTGAGAATTTTTTAAAGTATGGTTTTACCTCAATAATTACAGCAGGAATTGAGAAACCACAATGTGTTATTTGTTGTGAAGTCCTATCAGCCACATCTATGAAGCCAAACAAACTAAAACACCATTTTGATAGCAAGCATCCGAGCTTTTCTAGCAAGGATACCAACTATTTTAGAAACTCGAGAAAGTCACACTTGACACTGGTGGCAAGTACCGCAACAAAGCATAGCAGTCATTGAAGCTTCATATTTGGTGGCACTCAGAATTTCCAGATCTATGAAACTTCACACTATTGCTGAGGATTCACTGTTGCCAGTGGCTAAAGATATTGTTCAAGTTATAATTGGAGACAAATTTATTACTAAATTGAATACAATTTCCTTATATATTGACACTATCCTCAGAAGAATAGATGACATGTCTGCTGATATGCTTGAACAGGTAATCCAGGAAATTGAACCTGCTCAACTTCCAATATTTAGCAATATTTGATGAATCTGCAGATGTTGCAAACTGTACATTGTTACTGGTTCACGAGAGGTACATTAATGATAGCAACTTTAAAGATGAGCTTCTTCTTTGCAAACCTCTTGAAACAACTGCTGCATGTGATGTATTTGACACAGTTGGTTCATTTATGAAAGAGCATAAGATCTTTTGGATAAGGTCTGTGGTATTTGCACAGATGGTGCTCCGGCTATGCTAGGATGTCAATCGGGATTTCAACGTTTGGTAGTAAATGAGTCACCAGAAGTCATCGGAACTCATTTTATGATTCATCAACAAATATTAGCAACGAAGACGCTGCCATAAGTTACAAGTATAATGAAATGCATCATAAGTTCTGTCAATCTTGTAAAGGCGAGCACTTTAAACAGTCGACTATTTTCCCAACTGTGCAATGAGTTGAATGCACTGAATAATGCTCTGCTATTTCACACTGAAGTGAGATGGTTGTCAACAGAAAAAGTTTTAAAATGTGTTTTTCAGCTTCATTATGAATGCAAAACATTTTCCAATCAGAAAGCAAGACTGCAGTTCTAAGCACTTTTCAGTTATAAAAATGAACTGCAGAAAATAGCTTACTTAGATGACTTCTTTACCATATTGGATGAGTTAAATTTATCACTGCAAGGACCAAATGCAACATACCTTGATTTGTCTGAAAAGATTGATCATTCCAAATGAAACTTCAGCTTTGGCAAAAATATTGGATGAAAATAAAATGTACATGTTGTCTTCCTTACCTGCTTTCTTTGAGGAACATGACATTGAACCATACAAAAATATTATGATGATAATTTCTGTGAAAGAACACTTGCACCTGCTTGCAGATGAAATTTCATCGGACTTTTCAAAATATGCCTCTTACCCCATTTACACTTGCCAGAAGTCCATTCACAGTCCAAGTTGGAGATGTTTCTGAGACAGCACAAGAGGAGTTCATTGAACTTACTAACAGTGATGCAGTGAGAATTGCTTTCTCTATAATGCCAGTTACAAAATTCTGGATCAAGTTTCTATAGTCATATCCTGTTCTGAGACTGTGTTGAGCCTTCTTCTATTTCCATCAACATATCTTTGTGAAACAGGGTTTTCCAACTTGTTGATTATCAAGTCTAAATACAGAAGTAGACTTGCTGTGGAAGATGATCTTCGTTGTGTTCTTGCAAAGATTTCCCTGAGAATTTCTGATCTGGTGAGAAAGAAGCTAACTCAGCCTTCCCACTTACGTTGGCATTTTTACGCATACTTTTTACGCAAAATGTAGCAATGTAGTTAACTGTTGTTATATTAAGATTGTTACCTATGCCACACCATGCTTCAAGACAAGATTTCATTTATTTGTAAGTATAAATAAATATTTCACAATACATAATTACATGTTGTTTTTGTGATGAATCACAATGCTTTAATTATGTTCAATTTGTAACAATGAAAATACATCCTGCATATCAGATATTTATATTACAATTCATACCAGTAGCAAAATTACAGTTATGAAGTAGCAACAAAAATAATTTTATGCTTGGGGGTCACCACAACATGAGGAACTGTATTAAATGGTCATGGCATTAGGAAGGTTGAGAACCACTGATGCAGAATGTTGCCACTCCAGACTGGATTTTTTTCTTCAGTTCTTTCAGCTAAAGATATGCGGGGTGTGTTCTTCCTTTTGATTTCCTAATTCCAGGTCTTTGCACATTTCATTATAGTTCTTTCGCTTGTCTTCTTGAGCTGCCCTTTGAAATTTACTGTTTAGCTCTGTTATATCACTATCATTTACATATGCTTTCGCTACTCTCTGATCAAAAGCAAATTTCAGAGTTTCTTATGACATCCACTTTGATATTTTCCTACTGTCCTTTCTTTTTAATACCTTTAGCTTTCTGTGTCACACACTGTTCCTCAGGTTTCCTGTCACTTGTATTCAGTAAGTCAAATCCCTTCTTCAGATGGTCTCAAAATTCAAGTGGAATATTCTCAAAGTCTTAATTTGGTTCTCATGGAGTGGTTTTAATTTTAATAGAGCAATTAATGATCAAAGGTGTCAGTCTTGGACACCTTTGAGCTCCTTTGACCTTCCCCATTGCCTATTCTTTGCAATTGCCTCATATGCACGTGAAGTCTGGACATTGGATAAGGAAGATTGAAGGAAAGTAGATGTGCTCCAATTGTGGTGCTAGAGAAGAATATCAGATGCATCACGGACTGTCAAAAGGACAAACAAATCTGTCTTGGAAGGACAGCCTGAGGGTTCCTTAAGGGCAAGGATGTCAAGACTTCATCTCATATCCTTTGAACAAGTTGTCAGGGGAGACCACTCCCTGGAGAACAACATGCTTAGTAAACGGGGGCAACACTAAAGAGGAAAGTCGTCAAGGCTGTGGACTGCACAGTGATGCAACAATGGGTCACGCATAAGAACGATCTTGATAATGCAAGACCCAGCAGCGTTCATTTCTGTTGTACATAAAGCTGCTACAGGTTGGTACAGTTTCAGTGACATCTAACAACAGCAAAAACAACATCGTCCCTTCCCCCAGACGCTGTCAATTTGATTTCAATATATCCCATCTGGAGAAGTCCACCTAAAGAGTAGCCTTGTAAAAAAAAAAAAAAAAAGAGTAGCCTTGTATGTTTATTAAAGAAGA
Source organism: Tenrec ecaudatus (assembly GCF_050624435.1). Lineage (NCBI taxonomy): Eukaryota > Metazoa > Chordata > Mammalia > Afrosoricida > Tenrecidae > Tenrec > Tenrec ecaudatus. Next base: position 204,968,422 of record NC_134532.1, read on the forward strand.
TATTTGCAATTAAGAACTCTTTGGTCTTATAAAATTCCCACATTTAATCTCAGTTTCATATCTATTACCAAGGCTATATTTTCCAACTACTGCGCTTTCCCCATTGTTCACAACTTTTGCATTCCAATCATCTTTGTCATTGGATCTTAATTGTATGCCTGCTCATTTTGAGACTGACAAAATTGTAGAATTATTCAATTTCCTCATCTGTAGCCTTATTGGTTGGTGCATCGGTGTGTGTAATAATTGCATTGACTGGAGTTCCTTGAATGTGTATAGAGATTGTCCTATCACAAACAGCATTGTACTACAAGACAGATCTTGAAATATCTTTTTGGGTGACGAGTATGGTGCCATTCCTCTTGGGTTTGTTAGCTCTTGCATATCAATCAGTATACAACATGTAGTTGGAAATGGTCAATATCAGTACACTTTCACTCACTATTGTCTAAGATGTTGATCTTTGTTCATTCCATAAAGGCCACAAAATGAAAAGATGGTGCTAATGCTCGAGAGAAGCAAATGTGAACAATACTAGACCACTAGAACACGAACTGTCCTTTTCATTGGAGGGAAGATGAAATAATTGTTCAGGAAGCATTGAGTTTCTCTTATGATGTTGAACATTTTGGCAATGGATATTGGTGACGGTTATACATGTTACTATAGTTATTATGGTGTTGCTCAGTCATTGAGTTACAGTGACCCACACGACAAAGTAAAACTGTCCCATACATTACTCTTGGTTGATTGTTCTTTAAATTAATATAGCCAGTGACTAGGTTTTCTTTTTGCTAATTTCTAAGTGGATTCAAGCCCTAAACTTTTATTTAGCAGTGAAGCATTTTACTGTTGCACCACAAAGAATCTTTTTATGGATTTGGTGCCAATGAATTGTCCATGTGATCAATGTTGGCTTTGAACAGTAAAGAAGAAGAAACACCTGTATACACTAGCCTCTTCCAGGTATTGGTGTTAAACGCATCGGAAGAAGGTTTTGATATTATGATGTTCATTCAGCTGAAGGGGATTGAGACTAGTGAGGAAATGGCGTGGGGGGCATGTGTGACGTTCCTTCAGCTACATCAGGGGGAAGGAAAATCCTGCTTCACATCTGCCCAAGTTTGATGCCTATGAGGCAGAGGTAAAATGTGTCTCCATGCTCCAGCTTTCTTTACCCTATTCTGAAACCAATAGTCTATCCCACGGTACTCTACATGTTTTGCGGAGTTTGATAATTCATTGAAATAACCACATAGAATTCACAGACAAAGTTCACAATTATGGCATCAGGATCATGAAACATTAAGGATACAGTTCTTTGGTCTGCAGCACCTCTTCTCAATCATGCTAACAGCCATATCTCTGTGGAACTCAGACTCTTTGTCATGTGGTCCCTTGGCATCTTTTTTTCTTGGGCAAATATTCCAATGCTGCGTTAGTGCTGATATCAGCCCAGAAGGAGTGCACACGGTGTGCCAGCCTCCTTCAGAAAACGTTCAGCTTTACTTGTTCCCTGGGCTGGAAAGCCCACTGTGTTTAGTCATTTTATGGGGAGTTCTTGCAGACTCTTATTTTAATGTTCACAGAATTCCCTGTTTCTTGCTTCTGAGAGGGCTCACTAACATCCACTGAGTTAGAGTCCTGCATACCTGACTACATGCTCCCATCCAATCCACCGCAGCACTCTAATTATTGCAACCACTAAGCCCTGGTATTTCTCAGGGACTTCCTGTTTGAGGATTGTTTGCCTCATAAGAATATATAGGAAAATTATTCCAAATGGTTACCTCTCATTTATTGCGGGAAAATGCCCCTTATAGTTTAACGATGACCATTTATTATATTCACGTGGATTGTAAAGATCCCACCCTATAATTTTTCCCATGTACATACGAATTCCCATGGTAAGTTCACATGTCTGTCCAATTTCCTTAAGTGCCTAGAAAAACTTGAAGTCCCAGCTAGCATGATATCCCACCCAGTCCCTTCTTTCCCGAACGTTTTTAGAGAAAGCCTGCCCTGTGAAAGTTCATTGTCTGACATAATGTTAGCAACAGAGATGAAAGCTTCAAGGACACTAATTCTCTGTGGTGGAAAGAAGCCTGGGGACCCCCACAGTCAACCTCGTTATCTCAATTGTCCTTAATCTTATTTTTTTTCATTTATTTTATTACATACTTTTACTGGGGCTCTTACATCTCTTATCACAATCCATTCCTTCATCCAGTGTGTCGAAAACATTTGCACATAAGCTGCCATCATTTTCAAAGCATTCTCTTCCCACTTGATCCCCTGATACCAACTCCCCATTTCTTCCCCCTTCTTCCCCCCTTGCCCTCCCTCATGAACCTTTGATATGGATGATTATTTTCATATCTTACATCATCCTTCATCACCCGTCACTCACTTTTCCATTGTTGGTCCCCTGGGAGGTGGTTATAGATTGATTCTTGTGGTCAATCCCCCTTTTCTTCCCCTCCACTCCCCTAATTCTGTAGGTATCTCCACTCTCATTGTTGGCCCTGAGGGGTCAATCTCTCCTGGATTCCCTGTATTTCGGGCTCTTATCTGTAGCAGTGTGCATGTTCTGGTCTAATCCAATTTATAAGGGAGAATTGAGGTCATGATAGTGGTAGGAAGGAAAGAGCTAGAGGAAAGTTGTGTGTTTCATTGGTGCTATACTTCACCCTGACTGGCTCATCTCTTCCCTGTGACCCTTCTGCGAGATGATGTCTAATTGTCTACAGATGGGCATTGGGTCTCCATTCCATGCAACCCCTCTCACCCCCCCAACCCCCACGCCATTCATATTGGGTATGATTTTGTTCTGGGTCTTTGCTGCCTGATACCTGATCCCACGGACACCTCATGATCACAGAGGCTGGTGTGCTTCTTCCATGTGGGTTTTGTTGTTTTCCGCTAAATGACCGCTTATTTACCTTCAACCCTTTAAGACCCCAGATGCTATATCTTTTGATATCCAGGCACCAAGCTTTCTTTATAGGATGGGTAACATGAACAGGTGAAAACTTTTGGTGATAGTTTCTTGGTCTTTCTTTGTTTACCAACTACCCCTACCATTTTCCAACCCAAATTTTATATTGTCTTTGTATATAGAATGTTAGCATAGACATAATAATAGTAGTAGTGATAGTAGTTATACGGATCTGCTGCTATTTCCCTGCATAATCAAAACATCATAGTGTCTTCGAGTTTGTGTCGGTGCTGATCCCCATGTCTATTATTTCTTCTATGTGTTTGCCTAGGAGGTCTGGTGGTGTAGTTTATAATGTGCTGAGCTGCTAATGGCAAAATCAGCAGTTCAAAACTATCAATCAGTCTGACAGAGGGAGAGAGGCAGGAGGATGCAAATGGAGTTTCCTACTCCTGTAAATATCTGTAATGTCTGAAAATCACATGGACAATTCTGTCCTGTATGGTGGCTGAGTTGAAATTGACTTGATGGCTGGGAGCTTGGTTTGTATTTATTTATTTTAATGTGTCTACCTGATTTTTATGAACAGCTCAAGACACATGCCATTTATTCTAGAAAGTCTTTGGTGGAATTCTTTCTTACATACATGGCCTTCCTCCCCACCACCAATTTCCCCTCTACTTACTAAACATGATGTCCTTCTCCAAGGACTAGCCTTTTCTCAAGGAGATGAGTTGACACTGTAACTTCAATAATGGGCTCAGGCACTCGAACAATTGTGAGCATGGCACAAGACGAAGCAGGATCTCCTGTAGTGCATAGGACAGTTGTGACTTAACAACAGCAATAACCTGTGATATGTGGATGACACAACCTTGTCATGTACAGAATCAATGAGCAAATAGGCAGAGATGTTGGATTACGTTAAGAAAGATGTAGTATCAGCATTGAAGGAAGGCATATTAAGAACCTGCAATATGTAGATGACACAACCTGGTTCACTTTGCTGATAGTGAGCAGGAATTGAAGCATTTGATGATGAAGGTCAAGGATTGTAGCCTTCAGTAGGGATTACAACTCAATATAAAGAAAGCCTAAATACCCACAGATGGACAGAGAAAAGATTGAAGTTGTCATGAATATCATCATGCTAGGAATTCCAAGTGATTCCATAGAAGTAGCAGTCAAGAGGTCAAGGGACCCATTGCATTGGGTACATCCACTGCACACTCACAGCCATTGGATGGATGCATACTTGTAATGACCCTGCAGGATAGCATAGGACTTCCCTTCTGAGTTTCTAAGATTAACTTTTTACAAGAGTAGAAAGCCCATCTTTCTACCTAGGAACAGCTGGTAGTTTTCAACTGCTCACAATGTGGATGGCAGGCCAGCATACAGATTGAGAAAGCATGGTAGGTTAAGGGTTATAGCCTTGATATTCACTTATAGGAATTAAAACCAAAAGCATTTACTTGTTCTGGTCAAATGTATGTCTCTTGGTTTTGAATAGATACCAAATGATCACAATTAAGTGTTCTGTTTCCATACCAACAAATGACTTTACATATTTATTATATATATTTTTTGCTTTCAGCCGAGAACCTTTTGATAGTAGCATTGGTATTCTTGTTATAAATCCTCTTCTAAACCTGTTGGAGTCTCTGGAACTTCCCTTTGAATGTATGGTAACAATGATTTTTAGATTACCATCAGTCCACTATTACTTGCATGTGATATTAATGATATGGCTCATAATTTCAGTATGTTATTGAGTCATTTCTTTCTTGGTGATGGGCACAAATATGGATCTTTTCCAGGCCAATGGTCAGGCAGGGTCTTCCAAATTTCTTGGCATAACCTTTGAGTGCTTCCAGCCTTGAGTTACACATTTGAAGCTATTTAATTGGTAGTCCATCACTTGCTATAGTCTTGGTTTTTGCCAATGTCTTCAGTGTTACTAGACTTTCTTCCTGCAATATCATGAATTCTTGATCCCATACTGACTCTTGAAATGATTGAATGTCAATCAATTGTTTTTGGGACAGTGATTCTTTGCATCCCGTCCTTTTGTTATGCTTCTAAAATCATTCATACTTTACTCACATATTTCTTCAATATTAGAATGTGAGACTTTAATTTTTTCTTCAGGTGTTTTAGTGTGAGACATGCTGAGAGTGTACTTCCCTTTTGCACATATCATTATAATGTTTTGCATTGTCTTCTCAGGCTACCTTTTGGACTGTAATATTCAATGACTTATGGCATAATTTCTCTATTAGCCTTAGCTTCTCTAGGTTAAAGAGAATGTTTCAGAATCTATCTGACATCCATTTTAGCCTTTTTTCTCTTTCTTGTCTTTTAAAATGATAGTTTGCTTTCATGTGAATGGTATTCTTGATGCCCTCACACAATGCATGTGGTCTTTTGACCTTAGTGTTTATAAAATATAGAACTGGATGCAAAAACCTAATTTGGCCTGCTTGAAAATCCTAGGTTTATAATATCATGAGATATTTCTTCATAAATATGAAATAATCCAAGTCCCTGCAATAATCTGTGCAGTTTTGAGTTGAATGTATTGTAGATGAGCATCCAAAATACTACATCCCAAGTCCTGTGGTCAAGAGAACTGCTTTAATAGACACCACTCTCTACTGATGTAATGCAATCGTCCCATTCTCTAATGCAATTCACTTTATGACAAAGGAAAATTCAATGATAGCTTTTATTTGGTGACAAGGAAAGAAACATTACTTCATTAATATGTTAATGAAATATTGAACAATGTCTTAAAATATATACTTTTAAAGCACGTCTCAAATTTGAGAATGTCCAGCCACTCTTCTTCCTGCCAAAATCTAGGAGAGCTATTAAATATCAATCATTACTGTCGCTCTCTAAAAATGAAATAGACATAAAATTTCAGGCAGACTATCTAGAGGATTCAGAACTTGATATTTTCAGAATCTCCCCAAATTTCTGAAATAACTAATAAAAACAGAACGATGCTGAAACAAGGAAATAATGTTGAGGATTTGCATGCACAGAGCGGGAGACTTTGGGAACTTTCTAAGTTTAAAGTAAAGCTGTTGACATAAGAAAACTCAGAATGCATTAGTGTCTTACACAGGGATATACATGGAGCCCAATGGAGGAAATGTATTGGAAACATAGACAATGAAAAACAGTCAAGTCCAAGATAGCTTTCGGACTCTTTCATGTGATCACTGTGATTATTTAGTAGCTGGGTTTAAATTTTGAGAAAAGAAAACCCTTCTTAAGTGAGTGCTAACAAAACTGGGGATAAAGGAACAACAAGTGACCCAAAAATCTGTGGCTAGGAGGGCGTAGGAGGCTTGGTAGGGCTTGATCAAGGGCAATGTAACCTAGAGGAATTCCTGAAACCCAAATGAAGGCTGCACATGGTAATGGGACAAGAGGAAATTAAAAGGAAATAGAGGAAAGAACTAGGAGGCACAGGACATTTACAGAGGTCTAAATGCAGCATGTGCATATGTAAATATGTTTATATATGATGATGGGGAAATAGATCCATGTGCACATATTTATAGGTTTAATATTAAGATAGCAAGCGGATAGATATTGGGCCTCCACTTAAGTACTCCTTCAATGCATAAACACTTTGTTCTATTAAACTGCCTTTCCATGATGCTCAGCTTCCCAATATGACTGCTGAAGACAAAGTAGGTGCATAAGCTGATCTGTCCTGGCTATTAAAAGATAGAGTGTCTGGGGTCTTAAAGGCTTGAAGATAAACAAGAGACCATCTAACTGAGAAGCAACAAAGCCCACATGGAAGAAGCACACCAGCCTATGTGATCACCAGGTGTCAATGGATCAGTTATCAGGTATCAAAGAACAAAAAAATCATATCAATGTGAATGAGGGGGGGGTGCTGAGTGGAGATGCAAAGCTCATCTGTAGGCAACTGGACATCCCCTTACAGAAGGGTGGCAGGGAAGAGATGAGCCAGGCAGGGTGCAATGTAGCAATGATGAAACATACAACTTTCCTCTAGTTATTTAATGCTTCATCCTGACCACCTGAATCATGATCCAAATTCTACCTTACAAATACGGCTAGACCAGAGGATGTACACTGGTGAAGATAGGAACTGGAAACATAGGGAATCCAGGACAGATGAACCCTTCAGGATCAGTGGTGAGAGTGGCAATATTGGGAGCATGGAGGGAAGGTGGCATAGAAAGGGGGAACCCATCACAAGGATCTCCATATAAGCCCTTCCCTGGGGGACAGACAACAGAAAAGTGGGTGAAGGGAGAAAGTGTAAGATAAGACAAAATAATAATAATTTACAAATTATCAAGGGTTCATGAGGGAGTGGGGACTGGAGACGGAGGGGAATAATGGGGAGCTAATACCAAGGGTTCAAGTAGAAAGAAAAGGTTTTGAGAATGATGATGGCAACAAATGCACAAATGTGCTTGACACAATGTGTGAATGTATGAATTATAATAAGAGTTATAAGAGCCCCCAATAAAATGATTAAAAAGAAACTGAAGTCGAAGCTGAAGCAGAAACAGAAAAGAAGAAGGAGAAGAAGGAGAAGAAGGAGAAGGAGAAGAAGAAGAAGAAGAAGAAGAAGAAGAAGAAGAAGAAGAAGAAGAAGAAGAAGAAGAAGAAGAAGAAGAAGAAGGAGAAGAAGAAGAAGAAGAAGAAAGAAAGAAAGGAAGAAAGAAAGAAGATTCGTCCTGGTCGTGCAGTTGAGCACTGCACAAGGATGGTCACTAATGCTGCCCACTGTCCTCAATACTAGTAATCGCTCTAGTTTTCTGGCTGATCTTGCTGATGTGAACCATACACAAGCAAGAAAACCATTCTGTTCAATAGACCTTTGAGTTCCCTGAGTGATACAGACTGTTACTGTTCTTAGCTGCTAGCTGGAAAATAAGACATGCCACGTAAGAAAGGTCTGACAATCTAATTCCAAAAAAGAAAAAGAAAGAAGAAAAACAGTCAGTGAAAACTCTGGGGACCAGTTGTGTCAGACACATTGTGATGTTGAAAGTACTTTAGTAAATATTACTGAAGGTCTCCAAAGTTAAGTATGATTTAGTTGAAATTATTAAATAGAAAAATACAATAGTGAAAATAATTTATAAAACACATACTTCATAAATCACTACCATTCCATTCACACACACACACACACACACACACACACACACACACACCCTGCAAAAAATGGTGGAAATTTTCAATGTTAAAAATTCAATTTCCCAAAAACTCTTTTAAAGATCCACAATGGTGTTGATGTGTGTGTCTATGTATAAGCAACCCCATTGCCATCCAGTTAACTGCTGACTCATATTGACTCTGAGATTACTGAGACTGTTAATCTTTGCAGAATCAGCTGCCTCATCATTTTCCTGAGAAGTGTTTGGTGGTTTCGAACCACCAAGCTTCAGTTAAACAGCCCAGCACACACACACATACCTTTACTTCATCCTAGAATGTCTTTTATGGTCTTTTATGTAAGCATCACACAATGATGCATCCTTTGTAAACACCTGCTTTATCTAAAAAAGTAACTAGGGCTCACACTCATTCGAAGTAGTTGCTAAACATATGTTCAGAAAATAACTGGCTTGTGTAAATTTCTTTATGAAAGTCATGATCTGTAGACTTTTAGGTATCACCAAAGTGCCTCATGTATTAGTAAATGACTATTGAAAAAATTAGTACAATATTATTCTTGCCACTGTAAGGAATAGTGCCTATGCCTAACACGTGGATAGCAAAATGGTTGAATTTTCTGCAACACCTCTAACCTAAAAAGATTGGGCAGTACTGTACTAATAACAATTCTGATGTTGTTTCTGAGTTCCAAAGGACAGGAAATCATGCTTGCCTAGTGATGTCTTTCATTAGTTTCATAAGAACATAGAAGAATATAAGTGCCAAGTACTTGTGATAGTTTCCTTTAAAGGGAATACAATCAACACACTGTAGAAGGAACAGTTCAAACCAAGTTTTTGTTTATATTTATTGCTCTCTTTATTGGGGGACTTTTACAAATTTTAAAACAATCTATCATTCAATTGCATTAAGCATGCGTGTACATATGTTGCTATCAGCATTTCCAAAACATTTTAATGTTTTCTATACAAAATAGAGTGCCACCAATTCCTTCTAGAAGGAATGTTTGTGTTTGAGTGTGTGTTCCTTTCTATTGGCTATTTAGTTTGGTAAAATTGAAATGCCCTTTCCTGCACGCCATTATTGTGAAGGGAAAGAAATTAGTGATAGATAGATGACACTTTAAAAATGGATGGCTAGTTGAAGAACAGAAGAAGATATTGAGAGACAGAAAATAAATAAGATCACAACACAGAAATATGACTCATGAAAGGTCCATCTGACAGGGAAGGGCAAGGGTGTATAGGTGCTAAAAGTCAGCTCCTGTGAAAACACATGCTTGGTGTGACTGATGTTTTCACGGTTTTCATCCATCATCTAAGTCATGTCAAATAGAACTGAATGACTCCTACAAAAGCAAAGGCACCTATAGGTTTGAGACCTTAGTGTAAGCTTGAGGAACGCCAAGCTAAGAAAAACAAAAATACATGATTTGTGTGTGTGTGCATGCGTGTGTGTGTGTGTGTGTGTGTGTGTGTGTGTGTGTGGGTGGGTGGGTGGGTGGGTGATACCTAGGTTTATTGTACCAACCTGGCCAATGAACACTTATGGGATTAATTGAAGGGCAGAGAACTAAATGGTTCAGTGAGCCTCGTCTTTCTGGTCTCTTGCTCTTTAATGATCAGACCTGTGTGCAGCTGCCTTAGCTGGTTCTCTGCCTCAACTTGTGAGCTACACTACCTGTGGGACAGCCAACCCATGGACTGTGTCGCTTTAGTTTGAGGTTCCTTCAAGACCTGCTTCACCATGCTACTGGAGTACACATCACTGGAGCTGCAGACTGTCAGACACTGTCACCTGGATGACTGTTGGTGACCTGTTTTGCTGTTTGCTGCTTGTAGCTGGATTGCCAGAATTTCTCTACAGAGGACTCATCTGTTTGCTTCCTTGAATTGTACACAGTGGCCCTTGTCCTCAAGACTTGAAGGACTGCCAGTGTATTTGCTGTCTCACAGAAGTGAGTTGCACTGAGCCATTTGTACTGCTCTATAGCCTAATTAGCTCTTTATTTCTTATGCTGTATCTATCAATCTATAAAATTATAAGTATCCTGGTTTGTTTCTCTAGAGAACCCTGTCTAACATAATATACACTCATACATATACAAACATATATATGAAGCATTAGACTTATCATGAGACACAACAGAAAAGGAAAATTAGTTTATTATCAAAAGAACAGAGCGGTCTTAGTATCAAAGAGCAGAATCTATTCAATAGTTTGTTTTTCTGATTATCATAGATCCTTTTTCAATATTTAACACTACTCCTACAGTGAATCTGAGAGATTAGCAAGTCAGGAATTTTGTCTCCTTGGAAGAAATGGAATGCCAGTAGTCAAATTTTTTCCTGCAGTGGCAAAATGCACACAGGTTTCCCTCCTTACATCCTATTCTTCTGCATAACACCTTTGTCTGCCTGCTCTCACTCTCACTTCTATACTGGTTTCTCCATTATAGCAAAAGGAAATTCGCTAATGGGAATATGTGTTTCCATTCGGTAGTCAAATCTTATACCTTATGGGTAATTATTCAAAACACTCATAATTACATACAGCTGTAGCTGAAAGTATAGTAATAGATAGATAGATATGCATGCATGTGACAGTTGGAAACTGAATAATCAATACCGAAGATGAATCGCTGAATTTGAATTATGGTTGTGGCAAAGAATAGCAAAAGTACCTTGGATTGTCAAAAGAACAAACAAATCCATTGTGGAAGAAGAACAACCTGAATGCTCCTTAGAAGTAAAGATGTTGAGACCAGTCACTGGAGAAAAACAACATGCTTAACAAATTCGAGGGGCAATAAAAAAGCAGAAGACCTTGGACAAGATGGATCAATGAGTGGCGACAACAATGGCCTCCGTATAATTAGAATTGTGAGAATCGCCTTAACTGGACAATATTGAGTTCTGTTGTAATACGTCAGAACCAATTCCCTGCCCCAAACAACAATGTATTTATATATATATTTGCGGGTATAGGTTTATCTACCTACCTACCTATCTACCTATACATTATAGATAATCAGTTATGGCATTGCAAAAACCCACGCTTTTAGTTAAAATCTGTTCCACTCTTCATAGAAATATAATCATAATTTATTCTTCTTAAATTATAAGGCAAAATAAAAATAATAAGAGTATATTAATTTATAGGACATATTTATTTAATAAAATATAACATATTTTATGTTTCCTCGCCATATAAAAATGACTTCTATTTTTACTTTGTAGTCTCCTCTAAAATAATAAATTTGAAACGTTGCATTTGAGTCTCTTCTTACTCATAGTAAATCTATAAGTGGTTTGAAGACTATGATCTTTATGGCACCAGACAAGTGGTGGTCATGACCTGCTAACCTTGAAGTCTGAAGTTCATTGCCTAGCCCACAATACCATCACAGCTCCTATACCTTCCTCTATAGTTGTATGTCATTAATAATGTTTACAACAATTATCCATAGTGTAGATGAGTATTGACTATCAAATGAAAATATACATATTCCCATTAGCTCATTTCATTTTGCTATAATGGAGAAGACAGTATAGAAGTCAATAGAGACATTCATATAGAAATATAGAAGACAGTATCGACATTAATGATAGTTATATTGACTGGATTTCTTTGCATGTGAATATGCATCATACTATCACACATAGCACTGTACTTCAAGAAGATCTTGAAATGTCTTTCCTAAGAATGGATGTGATGTCATTCTTCTTGAACCTGTCATTACCTGTGTTGTAAACTATGTGATGTTGGGGATCCAAATGGGCGATGCCGGTTCAATTTCTATCACTACTGCTTAGAAGGTCAGACTTTATGCATTTCATTTCAGTTTTAACAACTTCCAAGTTTTCTACAACTTCCAACTTTCCTTGATGCATACTCTATAGATTCTACATTTCAATGATTAATTGGTGTTTCTTGCAGTTTTTCCTATTTTTAATCATATGCCATCAACAAATGAAGGTCTCAAAGCCTTTAATACCACAGGCCGTCCAAGTCATTATGGTTGCCTGCGCGTTCAGGGGCAGCTTTTCCTCAGTCACATTCTGCGTGCCTTCCAACCTTAGCGGCTTGTCCACCGGCACTTTCTCGGGCCATGTTCTGCTTCTCTTCAGGAGATTTTTTGTATCTGACAATGTTTCAAAGATTTCCCAAAGGTTTTCGGAGGCTGAATCCTCTGAGGAGGGGCTAATTTTTGGTATATTGCATAAATACACAATCCGAAACCAAGCATTTGAAACCCAAACCAAGGAATGTACTCTATCTCTGTGGCTAATTGACCTGCTTAAACAAAAGAAAAGAAAACATGTTCATCAAAGTCCTTTTGTTCAGAAAGCTTGTCGTACTCAGAATAGGAAACCATTTTCTTCAATGAAGACGGTTTTTTTCTTCCCATGGGATCTCAACTATTGTCTAATTTCCCTAGTGGGATGTGAATTAATACAGTGAAACAGTGTTTACCCTCAACACCTGCAACTTGCACCTGTGCTGTATGATTTTTTAAATTCTTTTTCACTGTGGAATGATGGGAGTAGGGGGGAATTATGGGACGAAATGCTTGCAGGGACCTTCCAAATGAGAATCTTAATGCATTAGGAACAGAAACCCTCAGTGGGATACAACCAAGGCCATTAGGGATTAGAGATGGAAAATCAAATACAAAAAAAGTCTGGAACATTTCCCCAACCTGCACTGAGATTGGCAGAGGGACTCATATTGACTATTTTTTTTCCTTTGGTTCCTTTCCAACATATCACAGTAAGGCGCACCAGATAATTTCCCCTCCTGCCTTCCTTAATCTACAGCCTACAGAACTGAGACATTCATACTGCCGTGCTGGAAGCATGTGCGCATCCAAGATGGAGCACACAATCAGCTCTGTTGCATGCCTGCTCTGCACCATTAAGCATTAATTAAGTGATCCTTAATTGTTTCTCATGCCTGGGCTCCCAGGGTCTTTATTGCTTGGTCCTCCTGTGCAGCTGCCCTTGAAGTCAACAAACTCTTCCAACTGTGGAGATGGCAGGCAAAGGCTTCCCGGTAAAGGGAACGCTATTAGCCTGCTGTGAGCTGGAAGGCAAAGGAATGGAGACGGCATGCTCCGACTCATAAGCGTCTCAAAAGCATCCTGAATGCTGTTGTTAGCTGCCAATTCGTTCACCTCTGAATTCCAGTGCCACCATTAACTCTGTGCTTCGGAGGAAGATCTATATTGCCTACCAAAATTGCCTTAGCATCATGTGTTTCTATATCAAGAAGTTTGTCTTGGAAGAAGTACAGCCAGAATGTCTCTTAGAACTGGGGACAGTGAGGCAGTCTCATGTGCATTATTATTCTGGTTCACAAGAGGGACCAGTCCCTAGGAAGAATGTCAGTCAGTCATATAGAGGGTGCATGACAAAGAGGAAGGCCTTCAAAGAGATGGATTGACACAGTGGGTATAGCGCAGGTCATGAGGATGATGGTGAATTTGCAGTGTGTGACTCACAAGTCACTATGACCAGAAATGTATGTGAAATTACCAGTAAAGAAATGCTGGAAAAATACAGAAAATTATAAAAATGATTTTTCAAAAAAATTCAGTTTGGTATTTCCATCTACCTAAACTTCCCCAAATAATTCTGTGCTCTTCAATTTATACCAGAGTGGAGGAAGGATGGGGTAACGAGAACTGATATCAAAGAGTTCAAAAAGAAAGAAAATGTTTTGAAAATGTCAGTGGCAGTAATTGTATAATTATGCTGATCTAATTGAATTATGGATTGTTATAATATCTGTAAGAGTTCCCAGTAATGTTTTTAAATCAATATCTTCATATTTGGAAATATGTGCTTAATAAAAGTTTCTATGATTCCATAACAATACATTTTGGTTTATTTTAGTACTTTCTAAAACAAAAATGCTTTAGATCCCTCTCCACTAAACAAATCCCTCTGACAAGATTTAGGAATAATGGTAAGCGTCCATGTATGTGTGAAGGTAGGAAGGAGGTTATATTGCTGACTTTCAGGAAAATGTTAAAATAAAGGAAGCAAATGTTAATAAGTATAGTCACCAAATTGGACAATTCATAGCAGGAGGTCGTGAAAATGCTGTTGTCTTAGCAGAGAAAGTTCTTTCACTCAGAGTTCCTCAGTAAAGCCCAGAGGGAAATGTAGCTCAGAATCCTGTGCCAACTTTTTCACTGGACAAAACAAATAAGATCCAAAATCTCCAAATGCAACACAGGTTCCTGTTGATGGAGCAGTAAAATAAAATTCAGGAAGGGGTAATGGTTAGTTTTCAAAATTCAAAAAACTCAGGAGTTATTAGACAGAAGACATTTTATTTTAATGAGGGCTGTAGGGGATTTAGGGTACACAAATGGATGTGGTTCTCATTAAAAATACTAGCCACATATTGCTTGCAAACATTTAATGGAAAGCTGAGTGGCAGTAAAGTTTCTATGGGGTCAGGTTATGTCAAAATGCATTCCAAAGTATTTGATGAATATTAATTCATCAAAAACAAAGAAAGTACACACCAATTATTTGCCACTTCTTTTAGAATATTATTGTCTCTCTTGAAACCAGAGCCCTGGTGGAATAGCTGACTGCTTACTGAAAGGACAGCAACTTGAACACAGGGGCCATTCTGCAGGGCAAAGATGTGGCTGGCTGGCAGTCTCTATAAAGATGCGCAGCCTCTGAAACAGTGGCTGTTTTGAAAGCCTCTTCAGCAGGTTTCCTGTGTCCTACAGGGCCATTATGAATGACATTGTCTTGACACCAGTGTGTTTGTTGTTTTAGGTTATCTTAAAACCAGAAATATCTCTAGAATATACTGAGTTATAGTCAATTTATATGGCTGATCTAGGCAGAAGTCCTAATGTGATGTATTATTATTCTGGACCTCTATGCCTGTGGCTATAATCTAGTCTACTAATGGGCAAGATTAGGGTGGAATTAACACCGAACATTATTAGAGGAGGTGTATGAAGCCACACCGTTTGTTTCCTTGAGGACTTCTTTAAGATTGCACTTTGGTAGACAGAGTGACTTAAGACACCATCCTTAGTTTTCCTTGGATGAGGTATATATGTGTGTGTGTGTGTGTGTGTGTGCGCGCGCGCGCGTGTGTGTGTGTGTGTGTGTGTACTGGGACTAACATATAATTCTAATACCTATCACCTCACCCAGAAAGCCATGGCTCTGTTTCCTGACTGAGCTATGGTGTAAGCAAGAAGATTAGCTGAGACTTTTGGATATTTTGGGCCTCTAACTGTGGACTTTGCATTTGGTTCTCCTTTGCCCAACTTGCAGATTGGGACTTAACAGCACTCACCACCATATAAGACATTTCCTGACAGTTTTCTGAGTTTCTGTGGGAAGTTTCAGCAAATTGCAGTATCCAGAGACATCAGGTAATGTACTCAAGACCGGAATATGGGGAATAAAATGATGCAGACTAGCATCTCAGATAAGCTGGACATTTGGAGCATTTTCCAACTCCAGTCATTTGAGACTAGGCTGGTAGTAGTTCTACTAAAATAAATTATTACCACATATACATTCCAATTACGACCTTATTTTAAAATCTTTTTATATCACCAAATTCCTCTCTCCTATTCAGAAATGTGTCAGCCAATCATATTCTTAATTCAGTAGCTATGTCTGCCCTTTTGACTTTGTAGGTTGCCCTTGTTGCTCCAAGAGTTAATTTCTCATGCCAGTGCCCTGTAAACACAGGTGTTAGTCACCAAGACTTCCGTAAGCCTGTCACTTCCCTTTGACTTGTAGTGTACAGTTGAGTGGGTCTGTCTTTGGGGTGTCTACAGAAAAAGACCTGGGAGACAGGTAAGTATCAGAGTGACAGCCTAGCTCACAACCAACCCCGGCACCATAGACTAATGCGCTTCACAAGACAAGCACCTGAAGCTAGAATTGTCACCATGCATATTGGTCTTAACAGTACTGTACACATATGCATGAAGTCATACAATTTTCAGAAATGCATTTCCTCCTAATTTTCCAGGTGAACAATGTCATGAGAAGCAATGATTAGGTAGTTCTGGCTGGTACTTCATGGCCAGAACATTGAATTACTTCTTCCTCTCAGTAGTCCAGAAATTAAGGGTCTTCCCACTGTCTTTTGTAGTTATTCATTTTTAGGACCCTGGGCTAATCTTGGTGCAAGTATAGTTCCTCTCTCTCTTTTTTGGCTGGTTCCCATCTTGAAAATACACACAACAGATTTACAAGGAGGTCTTTCAATGGAACGGTGGTAGATTTAATATCAGACTACCATCCTTCCTGAAAGAGACATTCAAAGACTGGGTCATGTCGATAGTTGCTTCCAGTTCATTTGTTGACCTATGATCTCTCAGTGCATCTATGAAATGAATAGTGTGAGCATTGTATGTTGCTCTGATTATTTTGTTTTCTGTGTTAAATGTATGTGGGTGGGGAAGTGTCCCAAAACAGATTGGACTGAGTTAAACAGATGAAATTGTCCACACCATTAATATTCCACTTCTATACTCAGTTTATTTGTTTGATTTTTTTCTGTTGCACATGGGAATAGATGTGACAGTACCCACCAACACCCACAGTGCAAAATAGCTGTTTCCGTGAGGAAGGTTATGTATATAGTGGACAAATACTCTCAGCTGTCCAGTCTTACCTGATCTCTACTTTTCCCCCGTTGCTAGCCTAAGCAGTATTAAAATAAATGTGTTAAGAGGGTGTTAACTGTAGGAATGGGAGGAAAGGTTCAATCCATTCCAGATGTGGCAGTTGACACCCTGTCTTAACTTTGTTCTCAGTCTAACACCTCATATATCCTTGACAATGAGGCAATAAGGAATAACATCCCATGATTGGCGTATCATGATTAGCTGCTAATAATTAAGGTCAGAATTATTTTGACTGAAACAAACAGTTTGGCAGCCTGCTTCTTAGTGATTCACACTAGATCGTTTTTTATCTGACTTCGCAGAAAGCATTTTTAAACCTAATTTTTCGTATTTCAACTGCATTTTTCCCTCTTTTTCTTCACTTTACTTGAAAACTACGGGTACATTCGTCTTTCTTTTTTTTTTCCTGACCTCTTTGAAAACTAAAGGATATGGCATTGTGATTGTCATTGCAGAATCTAATTCATCAACAGATCTGCATTTAATGTTGCCTTTTGCAGTAAAAAAGTGAAAAGGGCAAATACATGTTACTATGTTTTTTGAAGTGGTACCTTATGACTTCTTGAAAGAATTTTATGAACTCGGGACCACACTGTTTCAAATACTGTATTAAAGTATAAAGCTCATGAATTGACTCTAAGATTGTGGCACCAAGATTGGCATGAGACTATGACAACCTCAATATACACATGGCATAACCTCACTTGCCAAAAGCAAAAACAAATTGAACAACTTACTGATGAAGATCAAAGATGATAGCCATCAGTGTGAATTACATCTCAATGTTTAAAAAAAAACCCCTCTAATCTGGAACAATTTTTAACATGATCATAAATGGATAAAATGTTGATACATTTTACTTGGATCCCCAATGTTTATGGACGCAGCATGCAGAAAATCAAAGGACATATTGCATCAGGCAATCCTGCTACTAAAGATCTATCTCTTCAAAGTGTTAAAGAGCAAAGTTACCTCTTTGAAGAAGAAGGTGTGCATGACCCAAGACGTGGTACTTTTAATGCCCTCGTATGCATACAAAAAATGGACAATGAATATGGAAGGTCAGAAACATAGACACCTTTGAATTATGGTGATAGAGTATCATATCGACCATAACGTGGATTGCCAGAACAATGAACCAATCTCTCTTGGAGGAAATTCAGCTTGAATGCTCTTTAGAAGGCATGGTTGTGAGACTTCATCACGTGTGCTTTAGAATTATCATTCAGAGGGCTCGTCCCTGGAGAATGACATAATGTTGGATTATGGTAAGTATAGGGACAGAAAAAAAAAACACGTGGAGGTGGGGGAAGAACTTCAAGGAAATAGATTGCCACCATGGCTGCAACAATAGACTCAAACGTATCTACTATTGGCAAGATGGTGCAGACTGGGCAACGTTTCCTTCTGTTTTACACGCGATTGCTGTTGAGTTGGAGCCAAGTCCGAGGCACCTAACAGCCGTACCAATCTAGTCTCTCCAGGGTGGTTTCAGAGGAAATGAGTCATCGAAGGAAAGTATAAGGTGTGTCAAATACAGTCTCATGTAATTTTGAGAGCATGGTTACAGTTGACAAAAAAAAAGCAGAATGGATGATACCAAGGATTCTTTCACCCAGGACAGTAAATGGAAGTTCAGTCAAAATGAGAACTTTTCCAAGTGGCTCTCTACATGACAAATCCTGGCTGTCCTGATCAGTAATACATTTTAAAGGAATAAGTGAAATGTTTATTTTCCCTTTTTGAAGAAGACACTATGGTAAAGTGTTTGTGGTGGTGGTGTGCGTATTGTATCATATTCTCTTTTGTTTTTCTATGGATATATAGATGAAAGGAGAATTAAGACTGCCGGCTTTGAACAGGTAGAAGTAAAAGCTTGTTATCTTCTATCCCTTCCCCAAACTTCCAGGTTGAATGTTGTGACTTCCTTGATCTGTTATCTAGAGGCACTTGAATTTTCAATAAAATTCTTATCTCTGCAGATTTTCAGTACAATCACAGTATATTGGTGCTCCAAATAGACCGACATAAGCTTCGGTGAAATATCAGAAAGTTTGTCTTCTCTTTGCTCCAAATTCCCATACTCATGTTTGACCTTCTAATTTAGAAGGAAAACAAACTCAAGAATGTTTAAAATTATTGATACACACACATATACACAGACCTCTTTAACAATGAACAGCAAAAAGAAGGACAGTGTTTCTCTTTGCTTTTATAATCTTGGCCTCTATGCTTCGCTCGTTTGAGAAAGAAAATGATAGATAAATGAAAGAAGTGGCTATAGAGTCAGACACATTTTATCAGACTTCAAAGATCATCAGCATGTTTATTTTCCTACTTAAAACTTCAACTTTAGTTAATAATACAATTCCATATTTACCATGTTAAAGTAAACTCACTGAAAATACTTTGAGTAGATCTTTGTTAGATGTTGGTGATGTCAATTAATTTGTCTATAGTCCCTCTTTCCTACAAGTGTAATCTGGTCCCTAAAAACCACTTCCTACATTTAAAATCGTTGTATTGGTATCAGTAGGTATATAGGTAAAATCATCCAATCTGTAATGTAAGATGGATGTTTGTGAAATGTTGTCAATAAAATTTTAATTTTCATCAATGTCAAAATATTCACATTAAATTTAGGCATTAAGAGGTACTATGCAGACTGGAATTAAAGCCTTCAAAACCATGAATATTCATAAAACCTCATCCCAGTCTACTATATACAGTAATTTGAATACATAGTAGAATTGGCCGCTCAGTTTTCTGGCGTTCTGTTGATGACAGACAATGGTCATGACCAAACTTTAAATATATAATTCCTCTTGAGGAAGGAAGAAATTTCCCTTATGAGATGACTTTTCAGTAATAGTATTTGACATTAGAAGTTCAATTTAGAATTACAGATCCCCTAAGCAGCAAAGATTTTGTTTTAATTTTGATAACAGATTGTTTTTATAATGTCCAAGAGTTGATGCATGGAGGTAGGTATCACCCATGTATGTTCAAGGCAAGTTAAAAAAATAGTATGTAGTGCTATTTGTAATCTTAGCAAAAAAATAAATGAAATAGCCCCTCATATCCCTATTTCATAGCAAGAGAGAAGTTGAGGAACATGAATATTGAATAACTTGACAATGTTACATGGTGAGGGCATTTCAGAGAATTTAAAGGATGAGCAAATTTGTGCAAGAAGTAGAGTGGCCAGAATTTTCCCTAGAAATGTGATGCTCCTTAGATGGCAAGACTTTATCTCATATATATTGGACATGTTATCAAGAAGGCTAGTCCCTGGAGGGTATTTATTATACTTGGCAATAATGGATCAACAAAGCAAAGAAATATCCTCAAGGAGATGGAGCTATATAGGAAGTGCAAGCATGGCCTGGTTGGAACAAAACAAATGTGAGGAGGCACAGGGCTGGGCAGAGCTTGGTTCTGGTGAACATAAGGTAGCTATGAGCTGCAGCTGACTGAATGCTCTTAACAACAATACGATGAGGCTTTGCCTATATTCCTCATCAAGCTAAACTGAAAGCAAGACTAAAACAATAAACAGTATGAATTATTGCAAAGATCCAGCTTGTTTATGTGTGCACAAAGGAAAATTTCCTTAGTTTGATGGTCAGAATCTGAATGTATGCCCTTCATTGAAGAATGGATACAAGATAGGATCTATACTCTTGGTATAAACACCATTCATTATTAAGAGGATGAAAAATACCTACCGTTACATTGAACAACATGAATGAATTTTTCCAAGAGATCATAGATGTCGAATCTGGGATTTGAACTAAAGGTTCCTCAAAAACCACTCCATTTGGTAAAAGAGAAATTTTACCAAACCAAAACCAAAACTCACTGCGACTGAGTCTATGCTGATTCATAGGCCATTAGGATTCTTCTGGCTTTGAACAAGGTAGCAGTTCTTCTATCCTTTCCCACAACTTCCTGGTTGAATGCTGTGGCTTGATCTATTATTGAACTGCCAACAAAATTCATATCTTTGCAGATTTTCAGTATAATCACAGTATATTAATAGTTTTATATAAGCTTCATTTAAATATCAGAAAGATAACATTCTCTTAGTTCCATCATCCACTGGGGGGAGTTTTCGTATATGGAAATAACAGAATTACCATCAGTAAAACTTGAAAACTCTATTAATTGGACACAGAAAATTTAAATCTATTTGCCCTATAGGGACCATGTGAAAATTTCTCTACTTTCAGTTACAGTTCATGTCAGATAAAACTTCACATTGACTGAGCACTCAAATGCACTCACTGTGATAGCTATGATATAAATAAATAAATATATAAATATAAATATATATATATATATATATATATATATATATATATAGCATCAGACAATTATTGTGAATAATTTTATCATTGCCACTCAACAGCTTAAAAAATGGAGACAAAAAGAGGTTACAAAAGTTGCCAAGAACAGGCAGCTATAAAATGTCAATGGGGAGATTATGAGAGAAACCATTGAACTACCTGTGTTCATAGCCACAGACATCAGGTGACAGAGGCCATAGCTATAGTCCTGCTATACAAATGTTTACATTTAGCTCCTGAAATGATATATTTGCTTTGTAGTCCTTGAAATTTTTCTTAAAGTGCAAAAAGCTTTGTTTGATCATTGTCCAAATGCACTCTCAATTATTCTTCAAGCTAGTTTCCCTGGATCGGTATTGATGGGATTTATCCTCACAGAGGAATCCAGCTGACATGCAAACAAAGACTAATAAGAGGCTCAGCTCTGAGCTAGTATCATCCATAACGATTGACCTTGCATAATGAATTTTAACTGTTGAGCAATTGAACTCCTGACTCCAAGCTGAAAGAAATTGTCACATGGGTACAGGGACAGCATCATGAGTGCTTGTGCAGATAAGGAATAAATCAGGGATCATCTCAGTTGTTACTTCAGTTGGCATGAAGGTCATCTCCAGAAATGTATTGCTCTAGAAAGTTGCAATTAGAATTCACAATGGACAAATATCCAAAAATTATTTTAAACATATCCAAATACATCAATGTCTTCATATAACTTTAAAACCATTCCCAGGAAGAAAAAGTGCATAATTTGTTACAATAATGGTGATATTATAGTGTTGTTATGGAGTTGTTACATTGTTAGGTATATTTGCTAAATAAAGAATGGGATATATATTTGATTTAGCATGACCTTTCTCAGAAGCAAAATGTGGTGTTCAATTAGTAGCCTACATTGCACATTTACCTGCCTTTAACTTCCTTATGGATGTTAGTGAATACGACTCACTTAGCAACTAGCCCTTCACTTATTTCGTACTGTCCAGAAATGTGTCTCTTCATACAACTTACAGTGTGATAGTCTTAAAATTTGAGTGAGAATGCAAAATATTTTATACAAAGTATAATATTCAGATTTACTATTAAGGTAGCAGGTAGACATTGGGCCTCCACTCAAGCACTCCCTCAATGCAAGAACACTTTGTTCTAGTAAACTGACGTTCCATAATGCTCACCTTCCTGGCATAATCACTGAAGACAAAGCAGGTCCATAAGAAAACATGGCGAAGATAGCTGATGGTGCCTGACTACCAAAAGATATAGCATCTAGGGTTTTAAAATCTTGAAGGTAAAGAGGCCATCTAGCTCAGAAGCAACCAAGCCCACATGGAGAAGCACACCTGTCTGTGTGATCACGAGTTGTCAAAGGGATCAGGTAGCAGGCATCATCAGAAAAAGAAAATCAAATAGTCGTGAATGATGGGGACTATGGAGTGGAGACCCAAAGCCCATCTGTAGGCAATTGGACATCCCCTAATGTAAGGGTCGCAGGGAGGAGATGAGCCAGTCAGGGTGCAGTGGAGCAATGATGAAACATACAACTTTCCTCTAGTTCCTAAGTGCTTCCTCCTCCCCCACTATCATGACCCCAATTTTACCTTACAAATCTGGCTAGACCAGAGGATGTACACTGGTACAGATAGGAATTGGAAATACAGGGAATCTAGGGCAGATGGTCCCGTCAGGACTAGTAGGGAGAGTGGTGATGCCAAGAGGGTGAAAGGAAGGGGGGAGGGGGGGAGGAAGGGGGAATCAATTACAAGGATCTACATATAGCCTCCTTCCTGGAGGACGGTCATCAGAAAAGTGGGTGAAGGAAGACGTCGGACAGTGCAAGATATGAGAAAATAATTATTTATAAATTATCTAGGGTTCATGAGGGAGGGCAAGCATGGAGGGAGGGGAAAAATGTGGAGCTGATGCCTAGGGTTAAGTGGAGAGCAAATATTTTGAGAATGATGAGGGCAATGAATGTACAAATGTGTTTACACAATTGATGTATGTATGAATGAATTATGATAAGCATTGTATGAGCCCCTTCATAGAATGATTTTTAATGTATAATATTAAATATTCATGGGTTGCTCCAAATTACAAAGGTTTATTATAATCTGAAGAATAAATATTCTGGAAAATATGTTTAACTTCTCAAAAACAAAAAATAAATGATAAAAAAACCAATAACCCTCAAACTCACTGCCGTTGAGTGGATTCTAGTCCACAGTGACCCTATGGGGCAGGGCAGAACTGCTCCTGTGAGTTTCTGAGATAGGTAGTGTTTGCGGGAATAGAAAGCCTGGCCTTTCTCACAAGGAGCTGCTTATGCTGCTGACCCTGGGGACCACAGCCCAACTTGTAGCAAGGACACCACCAGGGCATGTTTAACTTAGGATCCTGGAAAAGGAAAACATAGGGAAATGTATTATCATTTTTTGTGCAGACAATTATGGCTCAAGAGACCAGGGTTCCAATCTCTGATTTGCCCTTGGAGATCATGACCACTATGCTTGATTTACATTCCAGCTCTGGGAACATTTATACCTTAAATTATTTCAAACCATGACTAAGAAGACAGTGCTGTAACATTGATAAGGGGCATCTGGCTGCATTTTTAAAGTAGTCAAAAAGTTGCCCTGTGGCAGTTACATAATCAGTCAACTTGCAAAAGGGGTGGAGTCTAGCCTGTCAATCAGATCACAGACAAGGTGGCCTCTGTGTGGTCATGGATTTCTTCTGAGCATTCTGGAAACTCCTGTCTTCCTCCATGGAGACGGAACACACTCTCTCTGATTTATCTTCCTGTTGACAAGCCACATGGAGCTAAGAGCTGATGGCAGCCAGGGCTAGAGGAAACCCATGGAGACCCAAGCCAGTCAGAGCTGCTTCCACTGCCACTGGATCCATAAGACTTTCCACACGCTGGCCTGTAATACCCCTGTATTAGACATCATTGAATGTCTGTGTGAGTCTGAAGAAGAATTTATAGACTGGTATGAGACATATAGACTAATATTGGACTGATGGCCTTGATTTGGACTGGGCTGGGATTATTTTCTTAATATACAATTGCTTTTTGATAAAAAGCCCTTTCTTATTCACATATGAGTGCCTCTGGATTTGTTTTTCTAGTCAACCAAACTAACACATGCCCCAATAGTTATTCAACCCCTTGTTACATTTCAGTAGATGAAAAGGTAACATTTTTGTGTGTCTTCACCTAATTAGCAACTGAATTATGGCAGCCATCAATCCAAGTCCATTGACTTAACTATCAGTGTTCTTCCTGAAGCATAAAAACAATCTAATCATGTATGTGTTGTGTTTTCATTTATTCATATTGAGTGTGACTTTGAAGTAGAAATGTCTGGTTAACATTCTGGGCCTGTTCTAGTATGTGATGAGCTGTACTTACTCTGGAATTACCTAGCAGGGGACATTTATGTTTTTATAAAGTTTCCCCAGTGACATGAAAGATCAAGGTTAGTAATGAATGCATAAACCCAATAACAAGCATCAAGAAATTGGAATCCATGTCTCCCTTTTCACAGCTCTTTCTCTAGTTCTTTGAAACATGCATGGTACATAGTTAGGACTCAGCATACATTCAGAAAATGAATGAACAATTCTTATCTGAAAACATATTAATACCTATTACATAGAGTTATTTTTGGAAAAGGAACAAACTAATTGATATTATGTCACTGTGGAAAGATGATTATTAAAGAATTTTAATTGATTTTCCATATTTTAGTATCCCATTAATAGTATGATGCCCTTGCTAGGCAACAGAATAACAGCGAAGATAATATATATCTTTTTATGTCTACTAAGAAAGATTTGTATTAAAAAAAGAGAATGGCATCATATTACAATCTTCTAGAATTTAGAGTTCATGTTCATGACTCAGAATCAATGTATTACAATTATTTCTTGAGTATTGAATTGCTCAGGGAAATCCTAGTTGGTAAGGGTAATGATTATCTGGATTTTAGTAGTTTGAATGCAAGCATTCTCAGATGACAGAAAGGTAGTTTTCAACCATGTGTTAACCAACCATCTTCTTTCAAACCCATCCTCTAAAATGAGTCAGGCTCCACTGTCCAACTGGAGCATGTAGAAAGATGTCTTAGAGAAGACAGCCTACTCCTTAAAGACCTTGTGCTGAAAGTAATACACATTGTGTCTGTTCACAGGCCACCAAAAGAATGAGTCACAGGATGCTGCTTACAGGACAAGGAACCTAGGAATGGAGACAGTGGCTTAGAGTCTGCTTCCCAGAGACATCTTACTATAAAGTTTGGTGGTAAGTTGCAGCATTCTGTGCCACAGGCATGCTGAGTAACTCCTGACTGAAAGAGTCAAGGAGTGCTTCACAGAGGTGGAAGCATGTGAACTGTGATTTGAATAGTGTCTACCCATTCTCCCAGAGGATAAGCAAGAAGAATATGCTGGGTGAAGTGAACCATATGTTCAGTGACCTGGAGGTGAACAGAGCAGGCATAAACAGGAAACCAAGAGAGTTCCAGTTTGCTTGTATGTTAATCATTGGGTAGTGAGTACAAGATGATGAGATTGAAGAGCAGATGAGTGGCTGATGACAAAGAGCCTCAAATGTCATTAGAGGAACTCCCTACCTTCCCTACCTTCCCCTTCAACCTCCTACCTTCCCGACCTTCCCCTTCAACCTCCTACCTTACCTACCTTCTCTACCTTCCCCTTTTACCTCCTATCTTCCCTACCTTCTCCTTCAACCTCCTACCTTCCCTACGTTTTCCTTCAACCTCCTACCTTCCCTACCTTCTCTTTCAACCTCCTACCTTCCCTACCTTCTCCTTCAACCTCCTCTCTCCTTCAAAGTCCTCATTGATTGAGAATCCTCCCAGACGATTGTTCTCATTCTTGCTCATTCAATGAGATAATCTCCTTGCTAGACAGACCCACTAAAAGGAAAAAATCTTGCCTATTGAAAGATTGACCTTTTTATTCACTGTTTAGATAGAACTTAGTCATGTTCCAAGACCAACTGGCCTTCAAGTAAGAAAACTAGTGGATGACTCTTTTCCCTAATGCAGACAGAGCTTGAGAACTTGGGTAAGTATATGGGTAAGGGTAATCCAGATAGTGCCTCCTAATTAACTACCTTTTGAAATTTAGTCAGTTCTGGGCATCATGTCCTGTCCAGGGCATGGTGGTTTCCCATCAATATCCTTTAGTCTAGAGAGTGTGATCCCCAGTGATCCCAAAATGTTCACTTACTTTTAATAATCCATGACCTACTTGGTGTTATGTTCTCATTAAAATCCAATTGATGTCTTTGGCATGAGCCTCTGATGTATGCCTGTTTTCAGCATCTAAACATGATGCAAAAGAGGGAAAAATGTTGTCCTACATCTTTCCAAGACTGTTAAAAAAAACTGACAAGAGTAATTGTTTGAAACTTCAGGGACTTAGAAAAATAGATAACCAATCAAATGGGGTCAGTTAATTTTGCTCCTTCTATATTTGGTTGGGGGGAAAGGTGCTATTTTAAAAAGATACTAGGAGGGGAAGGGAAAGGGATGGGAGACTAAGGGGGAACCAATCTCATTAATCGATGTATGGCACCACTTCCAGGGGAAGAGACAACAGAAAAGTGGATAAAGGGAGACAGCAGTTGGTGTAATACATTAAAAAAAATGTATAAATTATCAAGGGAAGGGAGGGAAAAATGAGGAGCTGTGCCAAGGGCTCAAGTAGAAAGCAAATGTTTTGAAAACGATGATGACAACATATGTTCAGATGTGTTAGGCACAATGAATGTATGTATGGATTGTGATGAGTTGTAAGATCCCCCAGTAAAATAAAATTTTTTTAAAATAAAAAAAGATTTAATTTGCTAAAGTTGATCGAAAATATCTGGCTTCCTTATTAATTTAATATAACCAATTTTGTCAAATCTTTTACAACCCTAGATTAGTTATTTATTTATCAAATCTCACAAAGCACTCTTTTAAAAATATTCTCTATGTAAAATGTGCTCAGGAAACCCACAAATAATGTACACAAATCTGCGTGATACAACCTAAATTTCTGAATAGAAACAGCTGTCAAAATTTTAACTTATAATTACAATAATAATAGTACATAAACATATTTTTTAGTTACTGGCTATTGATGAGTACTGTGCATCATGATGGCTTCCCCTGAAGAATTGCTTTGCGGTGATATGAATGATTTGAATTAGGTAGAGAAAATTAGACCCTTCTAGCATTATTTTAACATCCCCAGTGGAATCATGCATTGAGAGTTGATCATCAGTTTAAAACCACCCACCCTTCTTGGAGAACAAGGAGGACATCTGCTTCTACAAAGACGGAGCTTAGGAACCTAAATGAAGCAATTCTAAGCTACCCTAGAGGGTCACTATTGGTCATAATGGACTGAATGGCACTTGGAAGCATCATTATGGTAAAATTTTAATAGTAAACTGAGTATTTTGAAATATTATGCTAATGTTTTTATATATGTACAAATTAGTGTGCAGTATTTACCAAATAGTGCTCTAGAATTACAGTGATGCACAGGCCATACTCATGACCTTGCAACACTCATAATTTAATGAGGAAGAAGAATTTTGTCACAATTATATTAAGGAATCTTAATTCTAGAAAAATGATGAGTGCTACATGGTAGGAACAGTAGAAAAGAAAATTTTAAAATATTGCTGCAGACTTTTGGTGTTATTTGTTATTGAGCTTTCTCTGACTCATGACATTACATAAAACAGAAAATAAAAATGTTCCTGGTTCTGAGTCATCTTCAGATCATTGGAATGTTTGAGTCTATTATTGTGGTTGTGCATCAAAGCAACTCATTAAGAGTTTCCATTGTTTTAAGAACCCTCTGCTTTACCAACCATGATAGCAATAGGTCTTCCTTGGCGACATCTGTACAATGAGTTGAAATCTTGCTATCTTTGCATCTAAGGAACATTCTGGTTTCATTTTTTTCCTTTTAAGCTTATCTGTTACTTCATCTGGAATTCAAGATATATTTTTATAATCTTTTAAAATACCAGAATTTGATATGGATTCTAATCCATGATCCAAAATTTCTCCATCACATATGCATAGTGTCATCTTGTGTTCCATATTGAACATCGTGAATATCCTCAATCTCATGCAGATATTCAAACTATCTTGTGAGGGTGTAACCAAGATTAAGCAGAAACGAGCATGCAGAAGGTATGTGGCATAATATAGTTTATCAAATGTTAGTTTTCAATTATTCTAATGTTAAAAAGATAGATAATATGGATCTTGAATGAAAAGATGAAAATTTACTGAGTAGAGATTAAAAGGAATACCAGTCCACAGAAGAAAAGCTAATATAAAACTACAGAGCTTTGACCCAAGCTATGATGCAGGCTTCTCAACTCGGGGTTCCCTTTCCTTTGTGTCAAGCAAAAAGAAATATCCATTTCCAGAATGTTTCAGTGAATTTTATTTTGTAAGAAAATGAATGTCTGTTAATACTGTCTACATAGTTGTATAAATCTTCAAGTCTGTTGTAATCAATTTTTCCAATATGAAAACTATGATCTAAAAGTTGATTAAACTTGCCCTGGATTCTTATAATATAAAACAGAAACCTACATAACCATACCTCTAAGACATATGCTATCTTTGCCTGATCAAAATGTGTTGTGTTGATCATTCCAGTTACACAGTCCTCTGTCCAACAGAGCATGTTCTAGTTTTATTGCCCTTTCTTCCACAGGGCTCTCTGCTTTTTACATGGGTTCAATAATTCATTGAAATAGTCATGCAAAGATCGGGATGAAACTTATGAATATGAATCTAATTAAGGCAGATAACAAGTTGCAGTTCAAGCGATAAAGTGCTCAGGATGGAGTAGTTCTGTCAAGAGCGGTTACTCTGTTGGACCCACAGGCCAGCCTCTCTCTAGCACACATCCTCTTTGCTGGGCTCTGCTCTGCTCAGGAGATGCTATGCAATTCTTTTGTAGCTGCTTGAAAATCACAAAGAACAAGCCACTCTGTCTTAAGCCTCAGCCTGAGGACACTCAGCTCCCCTTCTAGGAGAGAGACATTTACTTCCCCCAATGAAGTGCCCAGAGAAACCCCATTTCATAAGCTGCCCCACTGTCCCCCAAACACCGAGATACACTTGTGCTCTGAGAAGTCCACACCTTGTGTGATGCTCCAGCTTCTCCTACCGCTGCTGCTCCTCTTCCCCTGCTCCTCAGCCCTCCTACTTCAAGAGCTTCCATGTGTACGGGTCCCGGCATCCAAACGATGCTCTCTGCTCTTTGCTCTTCTCTTGTGCTGGTGGTGAGATCCCACATTGGCTGCTTCTGAGATGTTTTATCTCATAACCATCAAGATGGCGATCACAATGAACCCCATTAACAATCAACTCATGGTACAATCCTGTCAGTGTCTTCTATGCAGTTCAATCAGGAAAATTTCATTTGGTGGGCAGTACTAGAGACATAATCAATGCTCATAGAAATAGGAGTCAAGAAATGCAATGACTCATTGCATTGGATAAATCGGAGGCACAGATCTCTTATAAAATCTGAAGAGCACAGACATAAATTTGAGGACTAAGGTGCGTCTGGCTCAAGACATGACATTTTCAATTACTTCCTATAAATGTGAAAGTTGTATATTGAATAAGGAAGCCCAATGAAGAATTGATGCATTTTAATCATAGTGCTGACAAAGAATACTGAAAGTACCTTGAGTTGCCAAAGGAACAAACATATCAGTCTTGGAAGAAGTATAGCCAGAATTTTCCTAAGAAGGGAGGATGGCAAGCTGTCATCTCAAATAGTTTGGAAAAGCTATCGAGAAACCGGTCCATAGAAAAGGACTCCATGCTCGCATGGTAAAGTGGAAGGCAGAGAAAAAGCAGAAGACCTTCCACATGATGATGGACACGGTGGCTTCATCGACGGGCTCAAACATGACAGTGGTGAGGATGGCAGAGAAGCAGGCAGTGCTTTGTTCTGCTGTCCATAGACTTGCTATGAGTTGGAAGCAACCTGATGGCACTTAACGACGACGACAACAGAGACGATGGTTAGAAAAACCACATTAAATAATCTTTAAATCATTAGATTAAATCCCGTGCTACCATTTCTATTAGTCATATGCTTTGTAACTCTCACCACTCACAAAGTGCGACCATACAGAGTGTATAAAAATATAACAAGCGCATTGTTCAATGGTGCAACCTGAGAGGTTTAAAATAAGTCACCTTAGTAGAAGCAGGAATAGGAGGATTTCATGAACATTAAGAAAGGAGATTCATGAAACTGTTTATGTCCTTTGAACCCTGAGATTCCTGCAGAGATTGCTGGGTGTTTATGGGTGTCAGCAGAGGTAGCAGCACCAGTGCCACAAGGCAGAGTGGCAGGCTTCCAGGTCAACACTGAACACCTGCTGGCCTGCAGGGGTGGCTATCATTTGAGGATTATCCACCAGAGACTACCAGAAAGATCTTTAGGGAGTTATCCACCAGCGAATACCAGAAAGATCTTTAGGGAGTTATCCACCAGCGAATACCAGAAAGATCTTTAGGGAGTTATCCACCAGCGAATACCAGAAAGATCTTTAGGGAGTTATCCACCAGCGAATACCAGAAAGATCTTTAGGGAGTTATCCACCAGCGAATACCAGAAAGATCTTTAGGGAGTTATCCACCAGCGAATACCAGAAAGATCTTTAGGGGATTATCCACCAGAGACTACCAGAAAGAACTGTACTTATGTTTTATTATCTATGCAAAGGCATTTGACAGTGTGGATCATAACAAACTATGAATAACTTTGAAAACATAGAAATTTCAGTATACTTCATTGTGCCTATGTATAAATTTTATGAGGGATTCAACACAGTAATTCAAAATGAAACAAGAGAATAATGAGTGGTTTCATATCAAGAAAGGTGTGTGGTAAAGTTATAGTCTTTTACTGCTCTTATTAAATATATCTGCTAAATACGTAATTAAAGAAACTGAGATGAAGAATACCTAAGAATCAGAGGAAGCCTTATTAACAACCTAAAATATTGATAGGCCACAGCTTTGCTTGCTAAAAGTGAGCAGGATTTGAAGCCCTTGCTGGTGAAGATAAAGGTTTGCAGCCTTCAGTGTGAATTATAACTCAGAATGCGTAGAAAACAAAAATCCTCACACTGGACCCATAGGGAACATCATGGTAAATGGAAAAACAATTGAACTCTTAAGGGTTTCATCTTCCTTGGATTCACAGGTCATGCTCATGGAGGCAGCAGTCAAGAAATCAAATAGAATTTTCCATTGGGGAAATGAGCTGAAGAGTGAGGATGTCATTTTAAGAATTAAATGCTTGACTTCAGCCATAGTATTTTCCATGCCTTCATATTCAAGTGAAAATTAGACAAAGAATAAGGCAGAAGGCAGAAAAATAGATGCACTTGAATCATGGTGTTGGCAGAGCCTGTCGAAGTACCACGGAGGGACAGAAGAACAAGTGAATCTCTATGGGAAGAAGGACAGCCAGAATACGTCTTAGAATTGAGGATAGTGGCTTCTGAGGATTGAAGACAGTGGGTCTCCATTTCACAAACCCTGGACAGATTTTCAGGAGCAACTGGGCCCTTGAAAAGGACTTGATTGCTGGCAAAATAGTAGGTCAACAGCAACAACAAAAAGGAAGACCCACAAGAAGAGGAATTGACAGAGGGCTGCGACAACAGGCTCCAACCGAACAATAATTTTGAGGATAATGTAGGGCCAGACCATGTTTCACTCTGTTTCACATGGAGAACCTCAGCAGGGGCACCTATTCACAAAGGACATTTCTCAGACGTGCATGTGTACAGCAGTGACCAAGGGGGGCAGAGGAAAGTCGGCTGGAACAACTATTCAGTAGTTGGAAGGAAGCATTTTAATACTTGTTTGTTTAGCCAACATAGCTCATTGGCCAAGGACCAGCGAGAGGGGTGAGCTTGGGCATGACTGAGAAGATACTGTCATGACCAAAGAATGGCTATGTCCTAACTATTTCTCACCCTGGCTTGTGCCCTGTTGCTTCACTGATGAAAGCCCTAATTGTGAGTACTCTCTGGGAGGTCGGGGTTGTCATTGAAACCGACCATTGAACCTCGCATAAAGGGAATGTCTTGGAGGGGTGGTTGGTTGCTAGAACAGTACAGTAAAGAGGGGGAGAGGCCGGAGGCATAGCTGACAGCAGAGGAATTGTCCTTGCACTGAAGACTTTGATCCACACTCCCTCTTGCAAAGTTGGAGGTGGTCAGATACCATCTCCACTCTCTTGTTACAGAACCCAACCACAAGGAAAGCTACAACACTGAAAGCCTGCTTGGTTGAGGCCACAAAGGCAGGCATCCTGGTGATGAACTCAAGAAAGGTGACATCCTTGCAAACCCTGGGGAGCATATTTATGCTCTTGATTACATGGGGTTGCTGTGGGGAGAAATCAACTCTACAGTAGAATTGTTTTAACATGTCAAATTTTGCTATTTGTTTTTCATTCTGCTTTTTGTGTGCCAGTCTCATGTTTCATTTTTCAAATGAGCCATAGATTTCTATTAATTAATATTTTGCCACATGATTATACTATCCCTCTCAAAAAAAAACTCACTGCCATCAAGTCGGTTCTGACTCATGGTGACTCCATAAGACATGGCAGAACTTCCACCAGTGGGTTTCTAACATTGTCAATCTTTACAGGAGTAGAAAGCCTCCTCTTTCTCCCATGCAATGGCTGGTGGTTTTGAACTGCTGACCTTGTGGTTGGCAGCCCAGTGTGTAACCACGACACCACCAGAGCTCCTTACACTATCCCTGGGGGAATTTTTTATTAATGTCCTTGTGCTTGTAGACAGTAATACGACAGGATTTACCGGTTATGTGGTTCTTATTTTCACACAGATGAAAAGTAAGAGAGCCAACATTTCAATCCAGGCAATCTGACTTAAAAATTACGTTAGATGTCCTGTCCAAGTATTAACTTGGTCTATTCTATATGGTAGGCACAGTGCCAGATGCTTTTGGTACTGTTTAATATAACTTCCTTATTCATTTGACTCTTGATCCATTTACATTTGAGACAAGCAGGAAACTGATGAATCAAACACATCACTTTCTTCTCTCCCCTACACACCTAGAGATGTGATACATGAATGAGTGATCTAAGCAGAAGTGTAGATGGAGTTTCAGGAATACTCTAATGTCTTATAAGAAATGGCTCATGCTCCCAGAGTAGCTTTTGGTTAGGGGTGCAAAGCAGATAACAAGGCGTGAAACCCTTTGAAGTCTAACCAGATGAAGGAACAATCGATCGCCCAGCTGTAGCGTTCCAACTTACAAAACTCCTTCGCCAGTCCCCAGTCATCTTCCCAGGGAGCCACATTGTTCTCATCAGCATGCTCCATAAATTTTGCAGTAGGATGCAAGCTGCTGGCTTGACTCTGACGCTGATTGGAAAACCTCACCCCAGGCCAACTGCTGTAAGCAGAGAACTTGGGTGTCCAGATGGAAACACCAGGGCTTGTTGTTTTGCAGATTTGTTAGCATTTAGAGTTCACAGGAGATATTAAAAACACAAATATAAGGCTGATTTCCCCAAGGAGAAAGACATACCAGGTTGTGATTTCATTTTGGGGGGGTTGGTCAAATAAAAATTCAGAATCAGGTGGGTTGATCTTGGTAGTCACAAAAGACTCTTAAAGAGATTCATTTTGCCCAGATATTACTTTAATTTATTATTTTTCTTTACCTCCCTGTGAACGTTCCTCTTCCTATATTCAAGCAATAGTTGGTGACCTAGGCTACAGAAGCCTGATTGTGTCTCATTAGAGAGTAGCCAAGGGCTCTTTAAACTAATAAAGCAGCAGAAAGACCACAGATCAAACAAGATAGGACATTCAGGTGGAGATGACAAGAATGTACCCTAGGGGGTTTGTGTTAATAATTATAGTCCAAAGAGCAGAATTGAGACCGCAGAAAGCAGGGACTTTATGATGTGTTCACAGCACTCTCAGAAGGTTCTAGAGAATAAAGCCAATTGTGAAGTTTCCCATTTCCCTCCCAATAAACAGAGCAGTTTCTGCAGGAAATTATTCAAAAAGCAAAAATAAACACTTTCCCTTCTCAAAGCAGAACAGAGCCAGTTTTACAACAGGAAGCAAATGAAGTAAAACACGGGGATTGGCTTCCTTAGCCTGTTGGAAATTCTGGAGGGCACATGTTTGGATCCATAAGGCATCAGTTAGGAAAAAGTTGGCAATCTCTCCTTTCTTTGAAATTCTTACATATTTTTGTTCTTTTGAAGTCTTCGTACCTTTTCCTTGTTGGTTTCCAGTTACCGATCACTGGATCATCCATTCTTCTATGGAAATTCACTTTAGTGTTTATTTGCACAATGATTTATCACACAGATACGTGTGGACAAGAAGATAGGTTGGTAGCAATGGCAAGATAAAACTAGGGCCCTGGTTTGATTAAATCACAGCTATGGAACAATATGGTGGTGTGAGATGCTGCCAATTCGCTTTCTACTGGTAGCAAGCCTGTGGATGACAGAAGGAAGCACTCAGGCTGTGCCATCCCCACCGTGGCTGCTGGGCTTGAGCTTCATGTTGCAGTCACAGTGTCGATCCATTTTCCTTAGTGTTCCTCTTCTATTCGGACCCTCTACATTACCAACAATCTGAATTATGTGTTGGCTCCAATATATTATATACTGTGAAGCATTATAACATAGTGTTCACAATACATCCCACAGGTTGAAAGGTGTCTGACTTTGAACACTATCGTCATCACGACTATCATTGCTGACCTTGATTACGTCATTTAAGTTTCATCGGATCTTGATTTTTCTCATCAAAATAAATAGAGGTCTTCATGACACATCTATCTTGGAAGAAGTTCAGCCAGAATGCCCCTTGGAGGCAAAGATGGTAAGCCTGTTTACGTACTTTGGACACATCGTCAGAAGGTCGGTCCCTCGAGAAGGACTTGATGTTTGGTAAGGCAGTGGTGCAAGAGAAACGTGGAAGATGATGGACACAGCAGGTGCATCGAGGGGCTCACGTATAAAAACAATTGTGAGGATGGCACGGGACCAGCAGCATTTTGTTCTCTTGTACACAGGGTCCTTAGGGAGCAGAATTAATTCAACCAAACAACAACAAAAAGATTGCTCTTTGGGGGCTCCCCAGTTGCCGTACCCTTCTGAACTGGTATGTCTGTCTTGAATTTAACACTACTTCCCTTGGAGGCATCGTTTGTTTTTTTTTTAATTGGATTTTTTTTTCTTTTGGGAGACACCTGAGGGAGGCTATGACAAATGGAAGATGGAACTATTGAAAAAGCGTATCTGCAATCAATACTTCATTGCAGGGATATGTTTAAATACCTTCGGTTTGCAATAAACTCATATATGTACGAACTGGAGTCCTAATATGAATAATCTTTCACTTACCTTCTTAAATATGATATATTATCATTGTTGTTGTTACATAATGTCCAGTCAGTTCTGACTCATTGTGGCTGCGATAGAGTGTTCTGTTATCTTGATCAGACCATTGATTCTCAGTGATCTGCCATGTAAGACCTAGTACCTACCCTCAAAATAGTGTCAGATACTGAAAACCTCATAAAAAAACAGAACACCATCAGAGATGGTCCCAGAAGATTACCTCCTCCTGTCAGAAGGCACAGAAATATTAATGAAGAAGAATTGCCTTCTCAAAGGAGAGTCCACCTTAATGAGGATCTTGATTTTAAAGTCTCTGGGAGTAAAGCCTTTGAGACCTTCATTTCCTGATGAGCTATAACACAAAGAAGAAAGAGCTGCCAACACCAGTAAGTAATCAGAATTTTGCATGTATGAAGGATGAATCTAGAGATGTTGGAATTAGTAAAAAATGAAAAGGAATCCATTAAAACTGACATTTTAGGCATTAGTGAACTGAACTAGACTGCTGTTAGCCATTTGGAATCAGGCATACTTGGGTTTGCTCTGCTAGAAATGAAACAATCAAGAGGAATTGTGTCGCATTCACTGTCAAAAAGGACATTTCAAGGTTTAGAGAACACTGGCGATGTCCCGGTGAGGATGTTGGGGCAGGCAATGGTCGTGCAGACTCGACGTGGGTCTGACCCAACTGGATGGTGTCTGACAACATCATCTTGAAATACAGTGCTGTCCATGATAGGATTATATTTGTCCGCCTTCCAGGAAATCAAACCAATATAAATAGTATTTAAATTGATCCACCCATCACAATAGCGAGTGGTGAAAAATTGAAGCAATGATCAAACAATCTAGATGCACTAATAATTGTTGGCAAATAGAATGTAAAACTGGAAACAAAGAGGAAGAGACGATCGTTGGAAAATGTGGACTTAGTGATAGAAATGAAGCCTGAGATCTCATGATAGAATTTTGCAAGACCAATGACTTCTTCATCACAATTATCTTTTTTCAACAGCAGAGAGGTGATTATAAAGACAGAGCCAGAACATTTCAGAGGTTGCCTGGCCAGCTCTGGTACTGATGGGTGTGGACCCCAGACATGACTGGGGTCATCTGCAGCATTGGCCTGTTAGTTCCTCACCTGACTGCCCATGTGGCTGCCTCTGCTGGGACCACAGTGACCAAGTGCCTACCTTCCAGTCTTTAGTGAGAAGTGATGGGTTTATGACTAAAATGAGTTTTTGCGCAGCCACTGATCCCCGTGATGGGGAAACAGCATAAAAGGAAGAACCTTACAGCCTCATTGGTGAAACTTTTTCATGTCAGGGAGCTGGAACTCTTGCAGTCATTTACGTCATTCATTCTTCTCTAGACAGAAGACACCAAAACATTTCACTCAGAGATCTCTTCAGCTTATTGATAAAGACACTAACAAGCCAAAATGTCTGTCAACATCAACCGCATTGTATCAGAACAATTATATTGCTAGAAGATGCCCTCTCTGATTGCCAAGGTTGAGGGTAAAGGAAATGGAATAAAGACAGTTATGGCCAACATGGTTGATGGTGTGAAGGTGCTTCATAAGCCTCCAACAGATGTCATCACGTAATTTGGTTGTGAGTTGGAAGCATAGAGCCAGTCTGAGGTTAAGAATGACTTTCACATTGTCAGTGGATTTCCTGAGGCACATAAGCTACAGGATATCTTGGACAGAGTCATTAAAAAGTTGCCTTGGGGGTCACCCTCTTGACGTTGAGGTATATGATGGGGGGGCGGTGTGTGTGTGTATGAAAACCAGGACTGATGAACCTATAGAGTCAGCAAGTGGAATAAGGGTTTCAGGGGTAGGGGGTTATAGAGGTGGCAAAGTGAAAGGGTGATGATGTCCAGGGGTTCATATAGAAAAAGAATGTTAGGAACTGTGGTAGGAAATGTACAAATCTGTTGATGTGGACTGTGGAATGATTTGCTATATGTATTAATCCCAATTGATAATTAAAAATAATTTAAAATTTATTCTCTGTCCTGAGTGTGAGAACCCTGAAAGAGAACTACATGTCAAAAGCCAAAGAATGCCAATAGGTCATTCTTATAAAGCCTGTGGCTGCGGAGGCGTGCTTGGCACACATCATAAACTCTGAACCTTCATTCTCAGAAACCCGCCTGGGAATAGTGACCGTGGTATGGGAAGGAAAGAAAAGGAAAACCCGAAGGCAAAGATAAGGAGGGTGGGTCTGTGTTAGCAGTGAATCTCCACCACCTCCACCCATAAGTGAAATCAGCCCTCCTCACGCTCTGGAGGGTGAGGAAGAGGATGATTGGATGTGGCTACAACTGAGGAAGTGCAGAGGCTCAGAATGAATGAGGTTATTGACCATGTTAAAGTCCCAACCTTAGAGGTGATGTAGAGAGGACCATTGAAGAGCAGGTCAACATTTGGTTTGTTTTGCTAGAGACAAATGAAGTGGGTATTATTAACTCATCTGACAAAGGCATTTTTGCTGAGGCAGAGATGCCGAACGGAAAAGCTGGACGCCTTCTTGTTTTCCCTAAAGTCATTTTTCTCAAGAAAATTAGGAAACAAATAAAAAAATATGCACGGCCCTTACTCCAATTTTGATTTTGCCACAACAACAAAGAGGTCCAGTGGTAACTTCTGCACAGTGTGGATTGTGTGGTGGCAAAGTGTCAAGCTCAGCTCATCTTCAAGATCCCGCACCTCTTAAAGGAAATGGAAGACGCAGAACTTTTGGAGGAAGTGGTCGTCATTAGCTGCTCCAAAAAGGCTTCAAAGAAATATATCTCAAAAGAACGTGCCAACGAGACCCATACAATGGTTGAAGGAGGCAGAGGAGGAGTCTTCTGTTGGTGGAGATGAAGATGAGGATATTGAGGGGGTGTGTCCAAAGACTGTCAGTGTGCCTAAAGTTGGAACTCTGAAGTCTACCAACAAAGATGACACTGATACTGATGTCAGTTGATATGATGGCTGTCACCTAGTTTAACAGCGTAATGCTGCAACAATTTCCTGCATTATCATCCAGAAGTGCAGCATTTATGTGAAAAGTCTATAATGGCTTAACATCATACTACACTTTGTACTAAAAAAGTTCTACTGTGAGTGGTCCGTAATTAGCCCAATTAGATGTCTAAGTAGTCCACACCCACTTACCAACAGATGTAGTTTGCTTATTTATAGAATGTTTCTTTCTGAAAGCCTAGTGGTAGATCCATTCAGATTACATTTACCCAGTTATAAAGTAAAGATTTGATTTTGGTGAGAAAAAGTGACTATACTCTTGGACTTCTTCAGATGGAATATAGAGAAATAAAATTGATTACATCTGTGGGGAGAGAAGATGGAGCAGCTCCATAACAGCAGTTAGAACCAGCTCAGGATTGACTGTGGAACACACCATCAATTGTTCATAGATAAGCTCAGGGTGAAGCCAAAGAATATTAAAATAAGTTCAGGAGAACCCAAATAGGAACTTGAGTCTATCCCACCAGAGTTTCAAGAACATCTCCAGAATAAACTTGATGCATTAAGCATTAATGAGAGAATACTTGATGAGCTGTGGTAAGGTGGTCAAGCAATCAGACACGAGGAAAGCAACATGTCATTAAAGAGATATGAAAGAAAGAAAATATAAAAGTGCATGTCAGAAGATACTCTGATACTTGCTTTTAATCATAGAGTATCAAAGGCACATGAAAGGACTGATAAAGTCCAGGAACTTAACAGATAATTTCAAAAGACGACTCAAGAAGACAAAGTAAAATATTATAATGAGAGGCACACAGCCCTAGAGTTAGAAAACCAAAAAAGAAGAGCATGTTCAGCATATCATAAGCTGAAAGAACTCAAGAAAAAAATTCAATCCTCAAGTTTTGATATAGAAAGTTTCTATGGAAAATATATTGAAAGCTGTAGGAATCAAAGGAAGATAGAAAGAATACACAAAGCCTTTGTATGAAAAAGAACTGTGCAACAGTCTCTCGTTTCAAGGGTAGCATAGGAGCAAGAGCCAATGGTACTGAAGGAAGAAGTCTCTGCTGAACTGAAAGCATTAGCCAAAAATAAGTCTCCAAGAAGCGATTGACTTCCAATGTTTCAACAGCTGCTAAAGCACTAGGAGCACTCCCTTGTATATGCCAGGAAATTCAGAAGACAAGTACCTGCCAATTGACTAGAAGAGAGCCAGGTTGTACCCATTCCAAAGAAAGGCGACCCAACAAATGCTCAAATTATAGAAAGATATCATTAAAATCACATGCAATTCAAATGGTGCTGGGGAACATTCAACAACTGTTGCAGCAGGACATTGACAGGGAGCTGCCAGAAGTTCAGTCGGGATTCAGAAGAGGATCTGGAATAAGAAACATCATTGCTGATGTCAAAGAGATCTTTACTGGAAGTAGATAATGTCAAAAAAGGTATTTACCTGTGTTTCATTGACAATGTTAAGACATTCGACTGTGTGGACCATAACAAACTATGGATAGCCTTGAGAAGAAGGGGAACCCAGAATACTACTGTTAGTCTGAGTAGACTAGCGAAATAAATTCATAGACACTCATACATGTATAAAAAAGAGCTTTATATAAAAGAAAAATTGTGTTCAGACAGGCTGACCATAGAAGGGACCAGTTATCAGACATCAAAGAACTAAAAATCATATCAATGGGTGCCCACCTCCCTTATAGGATCAATGAAGACAAACATGTGCATAAGCAAGTGTGGTGAAGAAAGCTGATGGTGT
Organism: Tenrec ecaudatus; assembly: GCF_050624435.1. Taxonomy (NCBI): domain Eukaryota; kingdom Metazoa; phylum Chordata; class Mammalia; order Afrosoricida; family Tenrecidae; genus Tenrec; species Tenrec ecaudatus. The sequence continues at coordinate 205,008,838 of NC_134532.1, forward strand.
CCAGCTATCAATAGATATTGCATCTGGAGTCTTAAAGGGGTCTTAAAGGCTCAAAGGTCTTAAAGGGGTCGTAAAGACTCAAAGATAAACAAGTGGCCATCTAGCAATAAAGCCCACATGAAGGAAATACACCAGCCTGTGTGACCACGAGCTGTCAAAGGGATCAGGTATCAAGCATCAAGGAACAAAAAACATATCATTGAAAATATGGGTGAGTGCAGAGTAGAGACTCAAAGCCCAATGGTAGCCAACCGGATGAACCAGTCAGGTTGCAGTGTAGCAACGATGGACATATCTTTGCTCTAGTTCTTAAATTCTTCCTCCCCCTCCCACTATCATGACCCCAATTCTACCTTACAAATCTGGCTAGACCAGAGGATGTACATAGGCACAGATAGCAACCAGAAACACAGGCAATCAAGGACAGATGACTCCTTCAGGACCAGTGGTGAGAGTGGCGATGCCTGGAGGGTGGAGAGAATGTGGGGTAGAAAGGGGGAACTGATTACAAGAATCTACGTATAGCCTTCTCCCTGGAGGAGGGACAGCAGAGAAGAAGACGGGGGAGACGTCGGACAGTATAATATAAAATAATTTATGAATGATGAAGGGTTCATGAGGTAGGGGAGAGTGGGAAGGGAGGGGAAAATGAGCAGCAGATATTGAGGGCTCAAGTAGAAGGCAAATGCTTTGAGAAGGATGATGGCAACAACTATACATATGTTCTTGACACAATGGATGTATGTATGGATTGTGATAAGAATTGTATGAGCCACCAATAAAATGATTTTTAAAAAAGAACAATTGAATATTAAGAAAACACCCCAGCCCAGATCAGATCAAATCCATAAGTCCAATATTAGTCCATATGTCCGATACCAATCTATAAATTCCTCTTCAGACTCACAAAACATGCGCAATGATGCCAAATACAGGAAGATCACAGGCCAGTGGGGGGAAAGCCTCCTGGATCCAGTGGCAGTGGAAGCATCTCAGCGCTAGCAGAGGTCTCCACGTGGCTCTCTCAGCTTCAGGGCTCTAGCATAGCTCCATGTGTCTTGAGAAGGAAGAGGAAGCAGAGTGTGTCTCACATGGCTTGTATCTGTGCCTGCCTACAGCAGGCTATTTATATCCTAAGCACCGCAAACGAGGTCATCAAGCTGTGACCTGATTGACAGGCTAAAACTCCATTCCTTCACTCTTAATTCTCCAACTGACAACAGGTTCTGTAACTACCACAACTACATTGTGGTTACATAGGAACTGTACATGGATCCAGAGACGGTTGTGAAAACAACACAAGAGCATATTGAATGGTTTAAAATCATTAAAGGTGTGTGACAGGATTGCATCCTCTTACCATGATTATTCATTCTGTATGGAGAACAAAAAATCAGAGAAGATGGATTATTTGAAGAACAATGTGACATTACATTTAGAGGAAGGCTTATTAACAAACTGAGATATGTGAATGACACAACTCTTGCTGAACGTGAGGAGTACTGGAAATATATGTTGATTAAGATCAATGGTTTCAGCCTTCAGTATGGATTACGACGCAATGTAAAGACGACCAAAATCTTCACAACTGGACCAATAGGGAACATCATAATAATAGGACGAAAGATTGAAATTGTCAAAACTGTCTTCTCACTTGGATCCACAATCAATGTTCATGAAACTGCAGTCAAGAGATCAAAGGTGCACTGTACTGGGGAAATCTGACCTCTTTAAAGTGTTGAAAATCCAGGATATTACTTTGAGGACAACTGTGGAATGGGCCGAAGCAACATATTTTAATTGCTGCAAATGCAGCTGAGAGTTGGATATGGACTAAAGGTAGGAAAAGAATATATGCATGTGATTTGTGGTGCTGGAGAAGAATGTAGAGTATACCCTCAATTGGCAAAAGAACAAAAAGACCCGTCCAGCCAGAAAGCTCCTGAGGGTGCTGGAGCAGCCGTGTGGAGACTCTTGCCAGCGCTGAGATGCTTACACATTCACTGATTCGGCTTTCCTTCTGCAGCCAGTGCCATTGCGTGTGTTTTGTGAGAGATGGAGGAGGATTTTGTGAATTGGTGTCGGACTGATGGGTTGATGTTGGACTTGTGGGCTTGGGCAGTACCAGGTTGGGATGTTTTCTTGATGTGTATTTACCCTTTATATAAAACTCTTATACATGAGTTTTTGTGGATTTGTTTCTATAAAGTACCCAGACTAACACACCATCCTTGCTTTTTGTTTTTAGTCATTTTATTGGGTGCTCTTACAGCTCTGATAACAATCCATACATCCATTGTATCAAGCACATTTGTACATATGTTATCATCATTCTCAAACTTTTGCTTTCTACTTGAGCCCTTGGTATCAGCTGCTCATTTTTCCCTTCCCTCCCTGCCCCCCTCCCTCATGAACTTGTGATAATTTATAAATTATTATTATTTTGTCATGTCTTACACTGTCTGTCTGACATCTCCCTTCACCCACTTTTCTGTTGTCTGTTCCCCAGGGAGGAGGTTATAAGTAGATCCTTGTTATCGGTTACACCTTTCTACTCCACCTTCCTTCCACCCTCTGGTATTGTCACTCTCAGCATTGGTCCTGAAGGGAGCATCTGTCCTGGATTCCCTGTTTCCAGTTCCTCTCTGTACCAGTGTCCACCCTTAGGACTAGCCAGATTTGTAAGGGAGAATTGGGACCATGATAGTGAGGGAGGGTGGGAAGCATTTAAGAAGTAGAGCAAAGTTGTATGTTTCATTGTTGCTACCCTGCACCCTGACTGGCTCGTCTCCTCCCCATGACCCTTCTGTAAGGGGATGTCCAGTTGCCTACAGATGGGCTTTGGGTCGCCACTCCGTACTCCCCCTGATATGATTTTTTGTTCTTTGATGCCTGATACCTGATGTCATTGACACCTTGTGATCACACAGCCTGACACTTTAGTCATACTTTTTCCAAGAAGGATTTGTCCATTCAACAGTCCATGGTACTTTCAATATTATTTGAAGCACCACAATACAAACATGTCAATTTTTCTTCAATTTTTATTCCTATTGGCCAAGCATACCTCTTGGTCCTTAAAATGACATCTTTGCTTTTCAATACTGGAAAGAGGTCTTGTGGAACAGATTTACCCAAGGCAATGTGTCTTCTGATCTCTTGACTACTGCTGCCATGAACATTGATTGTGGATCCAAGGAGAACAAAATCCTTGACAACTTCGACCTTTTCTCCATTTATTATGATGTTAACCAGTGGTCCAGTTGTTGTCATCATTAGAACCAACTTAAGGTCACCTTGTCCTTGAGCAAGCAGAGTTATGCCATCAACCTATCCTACGTTACTAAGGAGCTTCTGTCCAATCCTGATGCCCTATTCTCTTTTTCAGATAGCCCAGTCTCTCAGATTATTCAGTCAGAATACAGATTCCATTCGTATGGGGAAAGAATATAACCCTGAAGGAAATCTTTTCTGATTTAAAACCCTTCAGTATCTCCTTATTCTGTTTGAAGGACTACTTCTTGGTTCATGTACAGATTCCATAATATCACAATTCAGTGTTCTGGAATTCCCATTATTCAGAGTCTTATCCATAGTTTGTTTTGATCCACATGTTAAATGTCTTTTCAAACTCAGTAAAACACAGTACATCTTCTTCTGATTTGCTCCACTTTCAGTTAAGGGCCATCTGATACAGCAGTGATATTTCTTATTCCACATTTTCTTCTGACTCCTGCCAGAAGGAGATGTTTACTCTATTCTTGCTGCTGATTTTGATCTAATTGTCAGCAAATTTTTACTTGTTTGAGATATTAATAATATTACTCAATAATTTCTTCATGCCATTGGATCACCATTCTTTGGAATGGGCACTAAGATGGTCTCTTTCAGTTGACTGATCAACTAGCTTTCTTCAATAGTTCTTGGCATAGACTAGCGAGTGCTTCCAGTGCTGCATCAGTCTATTGAAATGTTTTGTTTTGTTAGTGTTCAATCAATTCCTAGAGCTTGTTTCTCTCTAATGCTTTCTTCTTTTTTTCAGCCTTCTCCCTTCAATTATATTGGTTCTTGTTTATCCTATGTTTTGAAATGATTCAATGTCAGCCAATTCTTTTTGGTACAATGACAAAATATGTTCTTCCTTCTTCTTTGTGTAGTTTCTGCATGATTCAATATTTTGACAGAAGTGGATAGAATATTTCAATACCATTATCATTGGCGTTAGTAACAAGAGCATACATTTTAACATTTGTATTGACTAGTGTTCCTTGTAGCTGTGTACATATTATCTTCTGATTGACAGCAGTGTGCTTCAAGATATATTTTTTTCAAGATATATCTTGAAATATCCTTTTTGATGAAGAATATTCTCCCAGGCCTCTTCAGTTTGTCATTTGAAATACAATAAACCATATGATTTCTGATTCAAAATGACCAATAACTGTCCTTTTCAGCTCCCTGATGCCTAGGATGTCGATGTTTCTGAGTTACATTTTCTTTGTGGTGTTTCTGATATTTCTAGATTCATCTGACAGACAGACCACATTCTGAGTTCGACTGCATGCTTTCGGCCTTTTTCTTTTCTTCTACTTATTTTGAATCATTGCCCTTCAGCAAATGAAGTTCCCCAACACTTTAGTCCATCCACATCATTAAGGTCAACTACACTTTGAAGAGGCAGTTCTTCCTCGGGCATTTTCTGAGTGTCTTCCAAGTTGACTGTCTTATCTTCTGATGCTATGTCAGACAATGTTCAATTGCTGTTCATGTTATCAGTTGCTAATCCCTAATAAGTTGACTGTCTGCCCCTTCTTCCTAGTCTCTCTCAGTCTGGAAGCTTTGCTGAATCCTGGCCACCATAGGTAATCCTACTAGTATTTGAAATATAGGTGATGAACCTTCCAGCACAACAACAATACAAAAGCCACCACAGTATGACAAACTGTTAGACACATAGTGGATATGTCTGTGTGTCCCTGCTTTTCATCATAAAGTCCAGGCTCTTAGATCATTTATTCAAACCACATACCTACACACACACACATACACATATGCGCACACACGGGTGCATGCTACTTGTCTACCAATACAGAGACAGAGACAGAAAAAAGTGAATAATATATTCTAATTTCTTTCCAAAGCCATTACCCCCATTATTGAAAACTACTATATTTCTTCAATTCAAGCTTTTCTTCTCCTTGATTTTATTTTCATTTCTTTAGTGTTTTTCAAAAGTTGAAAAGAGTATTTCTGTTATTTAACACCCATTGATTTCTAATGCATGGGTAATTCTATAAAGATATTTGTAACAGTCATTATCTTCCTGGATCTTTTAGTAGAATAATGAGTATACATTAGATAAACAATTATCATGTATAAAAATTGACCAATAATTAGTGGTTTCATGCATCAATGATTTGGTTACTTAATGGCACAGTAGATTCCATAAATTACTTTCACACTGGCTAAGAAGCTTGAAACCACGTTTCATTGATAAATGATGAAAGATATAACTGGGAAAACATGAGTAATTAATATAAGTATCTGAGTAAAGAAATAATAGATGAAGAAAAATTATAAACAATGGGAGAAGAGGAAAGGTGGTGCTGTTAAAACAAAATGTGAATGAGAAGGAGATAGGTCCATCTATTAAGTTTGATAGCTATTGACGAAATCAGGATATACGTAGATTCTCTCCCGATCCAGAATATAGTTATCTGTACACATGAAGTGAGAGATCGTGAAGGCATTGAACATTCAGAAAAAGAGGACAGCTTTCCAAACACTAAAGCAGTATTGTTGGCCAGGGTTCTCTAGACACACAAATCCAGGACACTTATGGAAAAAAAAAAAGATAGATGCAATTTCATGGTGAACTTAGAATTTCACCTGTGCTGATTTGAATTACTTATTTTCTTTATATTATTTTCTTGTGCACTGACATTGGTGATTGGTAAAAATACTTCTACTTACTTACTTAATTTAAAATATATTATATAGTCTTGTATTATGTTAAAATTAAAAACATTTCTACTCATTTGGATTATAATTAAGCATCCTTGAATTGCTATTTTTGTTGTTGAGTAATTTCTGACTCATCGGGACACTATCTATGTAAAACAGAATGAAGCACTATCTGGTCTTGTGCCATCACCACCCTCAGTACTATGCTTGAATCCATTGGAGTACCCACCTTGGCAATCAGCCTCTTAGGAGGTCTTCTTCGTGTTCATATGCCCCCTACTTTGCTAAGCATGGTGTTCTTCTTCAGGGACTAGCTCATCCTATCAACATTTCCGAACTACATGAGGTAAGGTCTCCCCATCCTTCCCTCTAAGCAGTATTCTGGCTATACATTTGTGTTAGGTTAGATTCTGTGATAGGTAGGTTTATTGTGTTAACCTGGCTAATAGGAACATGTAGGATTATCAGGTCACAGTTTGATTGGAGGGCAAATAGGTAAATGGCTTGGCAAGGTTGGCCCCTCTCTCTCACTCTCTGGTGATCAGACCGGTATGCTACTGCTTTAGCTAGTTCTCTGCCTCAACTTGTGAGCTCTACTACCTGTGGGACAGCCAACCTATGGTTTGTGTTGCTAGAGTTTGAGGTTCCTTCGAGACCTGCTTCACTATGCTGCTGGGGCATACATCCCTTGAACTTCATGCTGGTGGACCCTGTTTTACTTGCGCTCAATGTCCCAATTGGGCCTGCTTTGCTGAACTCTTGAGCTGCTCACCGTTGATGACCTCCTGGGCTGTTTTCTTCCCATGGCCAGACTGCTTGCATTGACCTAGGGAAGAATCATTAGCTGTCTGCTTCCGTGACCCTGGACCTAGTAGCCCTCATGAGTTGAAGAACTTCTATTATATTAACTGTTCCATGGAAGTGAGTTGAACTGACCTTCTGTACTGCCATGTGCACTAATTAGCTGTTACATACCTTCTTGCTGTGTGTATCATCTTTACCTGTATCTATCTCTATATTCTATACCTATATATCTAAAATTATAAGTTTCCTGCTTTTGTTTCTCTAGAGAACCTTGTCTAACACAGCTTGACAAGATAATCAAATCCAGAGGCATTCATACATGTATACGAGAGAACTTTATATAAAAGAATAATTGTACATTAAAAAAATATCCTAGCCCAGTCCAGATCAAGTCCATAAGTCCTGTATTAGCCGATATGTCCAATACTAATCTATAAAATCCTCTTGAGACTCATGCAGCCACTCTCAATGATGCCAAATGCAGGAAGATCACAGGCCGGTGGGTGAAAAGTCTTGTGGATCCAGCAGTGGTACAAGCATGTCAGCACTGGCATTAGTCTCTCCGTTGCTCCTCCATGGAAACTTGAAGCAGAGCGAGAGACTGGCTCACCTCCAGGATTCAATGACCGTGGAAGGATCCCCAGGGCTCGGGCTGCCATCAGCATGGCTCCATGTGGCTTGTCAACAGGAATTTGAAGCAGAGAAAGTGTGTGGCCCACCTCCCAGGAGGAAGAGAGGAAGTCCACAGAATCCTCATGAGAAGGCCAAATCCACAAGGAAGCATTATCAGACTGTGACCTGATTGACAGGCTAGAATCCACGCCTTCACTCTTAATACCCTCAAGTTGAATTGAAATTATGTAATTACCACATCTTCCAACACAGATTTGTCCATTTTTCTAGAAGCTCATGTTATGTATGTTCTGTAGTCTTTGCTAATACTATGATTCAAAAGAGTAATTTTTTCCAGACTTCATTAATTGTCAAACAAGCTAAATCAAGTGATCTTGGATCTAAGTACTAAGGCACACCTTAATCTTCAAAGTGATATTTTTGCTTTTAGAAAAATTAGAGAGGTCTTTTGCAGCCGAGAGCCCTATTACAATACTTCATTTAGTTTATTTGTTGTTAATGCCAAGGGTTTTGATTATGGTCCAAGTAAAATGAAATCCATGACATGTCAATTGTTTATTCACTTATTATACGGTTGCATATCATTCCAGCTTGGGAGATTTTTGTTTTCTTCATATTGAGGTGTCATCTATCCTGAAGCTTCTTTAACTATTAGTATGTGTGTCAAGTCACCTCTGCTCTAAGCAAGCAAGTTTGAATCAGCTGCACAGTGAAGGTTGTGGACAGGCCTTCCTCCTGGTCCCGAGACTCCCTTCTTCATCACACAGCCCAACTTCGTTGGGTTATTTGCTGAACATACAGATTGTATCTGTGATTTGTTATGATCTCCATAGTCAAATGCCTTTACAATAAAATATAGGTAAAAAAAACTGTTCAGGTATTCATTGTGTTCAGAGAAGATCTATCTGATGTCAGCAATGATAGCCTTGGATCCATATCTTCTATGCTTTCAGACAAGTAAATGATTTTAAAAATGTAATTTGATTTTTCTGTTCTCTAAAATTCGTACTTCAAAATCCCTATTCAGTTCATGTTAAATATGCATTGAGTCAGATGAAATTAATCACGTGGTTATAATTCTTGTACCAAACAGAAACTATCCTTCATTTAGCCTTTATACTCACTGTGGAGAAAATGTTTCAAAACTGTACTTAAACACATGTAATACATTTAATTAGATCTTACAGTGTAAATATAAATTAATAGTAGATATCTATGAAGGTACTGGGGAAAACATGGAATGAAGTGAATTTGTATCTCTTTTTATTATTGTTTTTGATATCATCGAATAATATTTAATATATAACATTTCTCAGTTAATATCCATGGAATGAATGATTATGTGAACCTGCATCCTTGGTTTATCTGATCTCTCTTTCAGTCTTTGGCTTGGATAATATGCTCTTGAATTATTTTCACCCTCCCTGTTCTTTTTCCCCCCCTCTGTTTCAGTAAGTAAGATTTAGAGAAGACTATATGTTGATATATATATATATCATAATTTTTGCTGTAAACATATAGGTAATACAATATTTGAAGTTTTATCCTTTTGTCATATATGACTTAATGAGATCAATTATAATAGCACCCATAATTCATGACAAGGGCATGACAATACTCTTTTAAACTATCAAGAGTCAATCTTGTTTTATGTTTTATAATAACTACTATAGTGGATGAGCATAGCAGTAGGTGTCTCCAGGTAGTGGTATATGTATACTCAGTAGTGTTATAGTCTGGGTAATGGTAGAAGCTATTGATTTAAAGTACATCAAAAGCTAAAGTCTAGGGACAATTTTAACACATTTTTTCACAACTTTCACATAATTCTGCAACTTTCTTGCCTAATAGAAGACTAACAGACGTTTCTTAGAGCTATTGCAGTCCCAGCAACAGGTCGCATTCAGGACAAGGTTCCTCACCTAGAGAGCTGAGGACAGAGTCATGAATGGAGCAATCAGGTAGACAAAACAATCAGAGTCAGAAACAGTGAGGCAATGCACAGCTTGATCAAGTTCAGTCCCATGGGGTGTTAAAAGACTACCTGCTGGGCTAAGGTTAACATTTTAAGACCTAATTTGATCAAAACAATTTGTGCTCTGGGTAAAACTGAGTCTGGAAGCCTGGAGATCTGCTGTAGTTGAATTTTCTTATTGAGAAAAATCAAGGATGGATAGTTTCTTTCATTTGCATGCATTATTTTACATGTAAATGGCAGGTATATTTCAGACAAAATTTAATTTTTACATTATCTCCAAAATAGCTGTCCCTCTAAATATTTTGTCAAGTTCCCCAGCATATTTTAATCTTCACTCAGAATACTTTAATATCAAGGTTTGTTCCAACAAAATGGATTTCTAAGACTTTGATGTGTTCTGAAATGTATAGGATCCCTGAAATCTGAATTATTGGTTAATTTTGGTATCATAAGAGATTTTTTTTTCCCTTTGAGCCCATTTCAATAGCCGGGCCATTTGATCACTACTCTGTACAGGAACTTGAAGTGAAGGATCTCCCCCCAAACATTTTCTGTGTCTCTGTGAGCAAGAGATAAGTCAATGTTGGGGAAAGGTACATTTTTTAACTCTGTCTTGAATATTCTCAAAGTGTGTCAGCATCTTAATGTGTTCAAACTCTTCTGCCATCAGAACTACATTCACATATGTTGAACTCAGCTTTCAAACACATTTGGCCAGGCATTTCCATAGTTAACGAGTGTTGCTGTAACACAAGTTCTGCAAGCAGTCTGCTTTAACAAACAACGTTATTCTCTCACAGTTTAGCAGTCTTGCAATCCAAATTCAAAACACTGGCTCTAGAGAGAGCTTTCTCTCTGTGTTGGATCTAGGGAAGATCCTAATCTTCTTTAAACATCTGGGGGCTCTATGGTCCTTAGAGGCCTGTTTGTGTCCTGGAATCAATCTTGGTCTGGATCTAAGGGATTCTTGGCATTGAGCCTAAACGACATGCTTCTCTCCTAGCTTGCCTTTCTTGTTGATAGCAGGGGTCCTCTCGCTCCGCTATTTTCCTGTTCCTTTATCTCTTACAATATAACCAGTGATACAGAATGCTGGCCAAAGGAAGCCAGCTGACTTCAGAACAGCGTTGTGAGCTGAGTAATGGTAACATCATGGCAAATGGACTAGATTTCACAATTATAAATTATCACTCACACAAATTAGCAAACTCAACATAAATGGAGAAGATGTTGAAGTTGAAGTCAAAATTTCTTACTAATTGCATCAAATCAATGCTTATGGAAGATGTTCAGTAAAAGATCAAAGAGCAGATTCATTGGGTAAACCTGTTGCACAAGGCCTCTTTAAAATGCTGAAAGGCAAAGGTGTTGTTTTGGGGACTAAGGTGAGTCTGACTCAAGCCATAGAATTTTTAGTCACTTCATATACATGTAAAATTTCACATTGAATAAGGTGAAGAAGAATTGATGTGTTTGAATTATGGTTCTCATGAAGAATATTTAAAATGAAGTACTTAAAGTATAACCAAATATGCCTTAGAAGTACAGTAAGAATATTGCTTAGAAGCGACAATGTTGAAATCTTATCTCTTGTACTTTGGATATTATGTTAGTCTGGATAGACTAGAGAAACAAATTCAGAGACTCATATGTGTATAAAAAAGAGCTTTATATAAAGAGTAATTGTCCATTAAGTAAACATTCCAGCCCAGTCCAGATCAAGTCCTTAAGTCCAATATTAGCCCATGTGGCTGACACCAATCTATAAAATCCTCTTCAGACTAATAAAACTTAAGCAATGACACCAAATGCAGGAAGATCACAAGCCAGTGGGTGGAAAGTCTTGTGGATACAGTGGCATTGTAAGCATCTCAGAGCTGGCAGGGGTCTACTTTTGGTTCCTACAGCTCAGGAAAGTGGCCTAGCTCCATGTGTCTTGTAAGCTACAATGTCTCCCAGGGAGTGAGCATGTGCCCCACCTCCAAACAGTTGTTTATCTCCTTAGCACCAATGAGGTCATCAAGCGGTGACCTGATTGACAGGAGAGACTACCGTTTCACTCTTAATCCTCTCAGATTGACACCACAGTCCTGGTATTGGGAGAGATCAGTTCCTAGAAAAGGACATCATGTGTGGTAAAGTGGAAGGGCAGTGAAAACGAGGAAGACCTTTGACACGATGGCCTGATACAGTGTCTTTACCAATGACCTCAAACTTAAGAACAACAGTGAAGATGGTGCAGGATAGGGCCGTGTTTCTTCCTGCAGCACATAGAGCCACTCTGAGTTAGAACCACTCTGCAGCTAATACCATCAACAACTCTCACGCTATATGGTATATGATTGTAGCATTACTGAACTGCAGAACTACTACATAACTATCATACCTCTGAGACTCAAGGTCTATCCAGCCTGACACATATTTTAGGGGGAACCCTTTTAATCCCTGAAAAACACGATGTGCAAAATATCAACTAACAGCCAATTGAAAACTACTCTTGAGCACTTGTAAACATTCAGGTGTGTCCATTTGTTCTCTCTGTCTCAGAACACAGAGTGGTCATTAGCAGGTTAATTGACACTGTGGTGACTCCTCTGGTTTGCTCATTTTAGCCATTTTCCCTGTGGGATCGCCTCTCTACTTTGTGTCAACCATTTCCGACACACAGAACTGAAACCTCTCCACAGAACTTTAGTTGATTTCCAAGATGTTTATTCTGAGCACCGTACTTTCACATTTAACTATTTTGTGTATGTATGTACCACTGCCCCCCTCCTGCTTCCCATTGACACCATGGTTAATGCACATGTGCCCATTGTTGCCATCACTGTTCCAAACCATCTTGTTGAGGGTGTTCCTGGTTTGTGCTGACCCTTTACTTTATCCAACATGATCTTCTACTCCCAGGATGGGCCCTGCCAAATGACATAGCCAAAGTACTTGAGATGACATCTCAACCACCTCACTTCTAAGAAGCATCTTTTCAGAGATACATTGTGTCTTTTCAGGGAAAGATGTTTGCTCTTCTGATATATGATATATTCCGTATTCTTTGTCAACCATAATTCAAGCGTAATAATTCATCTTTGGCCTTCTTGATTTGTTGTCCAGCAATCACATGTAGAAGATGTAATTACAAATGTCGTAACCTAGTTTGGATCAAGCGTATCTTAGTCCTCAGAAGGAAGTCTTTACTCTTCAATCCTGTATAGAGATTGTTTGCACCAACTTTCCCAATGTGTCATTTAGTTTCTTGACTACTGCATCCATGGTCATTACTTCCATACACACTGATCAAGAATTCAATAAAACTAAATCTTTAACAACTTCATTATTTTATTTGTTTATCATGATTTTGCTTTTTGGCTTCACTCAAAGGAAATTTATTTTCTTTACATTGAGTTATAATCCATCCTGGGGGCTGTAATCTTTGAACTTCATCAGCAAATATTTTGTCTTCTTAGCTCTTACTAACCAGGTTTGTGTTTACAGCAAATCCCAGGCTGTTAATGAATTTGTCTAATATCGATGCTCTCCTTTTCTTCATAATTTGTAACTTATTTTATTATTTGCTCAGTACATAGATTAAATAAGTATGATGAAGGATATAAACTTGATGCACATCATTTACAGATTATAAACCAAGTAGGAGACATGATAGCATGATGGTTCTCATTGGGATGCTAACTACAAGGTTTGCAGCTTAAAACCACCAACTGCTCCTTGGGAGAAAGACTGAACTTTCTACTTCCTCAAATAATTATAGTCTCAGAGACTAATAGGGGTAGGTCAACACTGCCACTGTGAGTCACCATCAACTCAATGATAGTGAGTTGAGTTTTGAAGAGCCTTGGCTACTCACTGGGCCACGAACACCAGGTTAGCAGTTCAAAACCACCAGCTGTTTCATAGGAGAAAGATAAGGCTTTCCATCTCCTACAAAGAGGTACAGTCTCAGAAACCCACAGTGGCAGTTTTACTCTGTTACATGTGGTCAGAGTGGACTCAATGGCTATGAGTTTCTTTTTTGTTGTTGTTTTTTGAGTATTCTCTAGTCCTGTTCATTCTGCCCCTACATTTATATATGGGTTTCACATGAGGACAATTAAGTGTGTTGGCATTCCCATTCTTCACAATGTTATCCATAATTTTTTTGGATCCACATATCAGAATGCCTCTGAGTAGTGAATAAAACACAGACAAACATCTGGCTGGTTATGTTCTTTTTGATGGGTGCCATTGAGTCAGCTCCACCCATAGCCACCCTGCACACAGCAGAACAAACACTGCATGGTCCTGTGTCATCCTCACTGTTATGCCCATGCCTTAACCCATTGAGGCAGCCAGTGTGTCAATCCATCACATCGAGCGAGAGCCTTCTTCTTTTTTGAGGCTCCTCCACTTTAACAAATATGATGTCCTCCAGGGACTGATCTCTCCTGAAAATTTGTCCAAGGTGTGCAAAATGAAATCTCTCCATTCTTGTCTCTAATGAGCACTCTTCCGTTGCTTCTTCCAATGCAGATCTGATTTTTTAAGCAGCCCATGGTACTTTTAATATTCTTCTCCAACACCACAATGTAAATGCGTTGGTTCTTCTATGTCTTCCTGATTCAATTTCTAACTTTCACATGCATATGATGCAATGGAGAATGGCTTGGGGCAGGCCCACAAAAGTCATCTAAGAAACATCACTGGTCTTCAATACTCTAGAGTTAGTACAACAGATTAACCTAATGAGACTCATCTTTTGAACTCTTGAGTTCTATTTCCATGAGCACAGATGGTGAATCCAAATAAAACATAATCCTTGACAACGTTAAGCTTTTCTCCATTTATCATGATTTTACCTATTGGTCCAATTGTGAGGATGCTGGCTTTCCTCACATTGAGTTGCCATCCATACTGAAGGCTACATGATTGATCTTCATCAGCAAGTGCTTCAATTTCTCCTCACTTTTAGCAAGCAAGGTTGTATCATCTGTGTGCCCCAGGTGATTAATAAGCCTTCCTCCAATCCAGATGTAGCACTCTTCTTCAGATGATCCAGTTTTTCTGATGATTTGTTCAGCATGTAGTTTGAACAACTATGGTGAGAAGACACAACCCTGACCAACACCTTTCCTGATTTTAAATCATGTAGCATCCCTTGTTCTGTTCACACAACTGCCACTTGATCCAGGTACAGGTTCCTCATGAGGGTAATGAAGTGTTTCAGAATCCCCATTCTTCTCAACGTGATCTAAAGGTTTTTATGGCCCATGCAGTCAACTGTCTTTGCATAGTCAATGAAGCATGAGTAAACATTTCTCTGCTGTCCTGGGTTTTGATCCAAGATACATATGACATTAGCAATGAGATCTCTTGTTCCATATCCTTTTCTGAATCCAACCTGAACTTTTGGCAATTCCATATCAATATGCTTCTGTATGCACATTGGATGATCTTAAGTAAAATTTGACTGGTGTTAGATATCAATTATATAGTTCTATAGTTCAGATCTTCTGTTGAGTGACCTATCTTTGGGATGGGCCCAAATATTAATATCTTCCAGTTGACTAAGTATCTATTTTCCAAATTTCTTAGCGTAGACAAGTAAGTGCCTTTAGTTCTTCCTTTTCTTTCTGAAATATTTCAATGGTTACTCCTTGAATTCCTGGAGCCTTATTTTTGCCTAAAGCATGCGATGCAGCTTTACTTCTTTGATCAGTACTACTGATTCTTGCTTATATGCTAACTCTTTAAATGACGGACCGTGGACTATTTCTTTCTGGAAGAGGGATGCTGTGGAGTCTTTCAATCTTTTCTTGATGCTTCCTGCATCACTCAATCTTTTGCATCTAAAACTTTTAAAAATTGCAATTTGACATTTGAGATTTTTTTCCCTTGTATTATTTCCGTTTCAGATGTTCTGAGGCTGTTCTCCACTCTTGGCTTTCTAATTCTGGGTTCTTGCACATTTTGTTGTAATCTTTCGCTTCAACTCCTTGAGCTTCCCTCTGAAAATGTCTGTCTATATCCTTGACTCCATCCTTTCTCACACTTGCTTTCGCCACTCTAAACTTAGTAGCAAGTTTCTGAGCCTCTTGTGACATCCACTTTGATTTGATCTTTTCTTTCTTTCCTGTGTTTTAAGTACCATTTTCTTTCTTCATGAGTGATGGTCTTGATGTCCTCTCACAGCTTATCAGGTCTTCTGTCCTTAGTTTTCTATGCATCAGATATGTTGTTTGAATGTTAATGTAATTCAGTTGGGATAGAATCAAGGTCGTATTTGGGCTCCTGTGGGCTTGTTTTAATTTTCATCAGCCTTTATCCTGAACTTACATTGTCGGCATATGGGGTCCCCAACACTCAAATGGGTCCTCATGAGTAACATTGTGATTGTGGAAAATAATAAAGATTGACCGACAGTGGGGCACAGAGGTCCTTGTTCCTATGTCAGGACCAAGAGGGTGAATGTACTTTCTAACAATGGGACTTACAGATCTTTCAAAAGGCATGCATGTCATTCAGTAAGCATATTACATAGGGTAATATCATAAGTGGATAAAAACAATGAAGTGATTCATCATCCTAACTTAGTACTAGTTGACCTTGAATGCCCCTAAGCCCTCCCTATGACTCCTATCAGCAAGAGAAGTCAGAACAGAGTTTGCTACATTTTATGGTGGTTTCGCCTATAGAATCTGACTGCATTTATCTGCAGATAACCTCCAGGCCCAGGTAACAGCCAGATACAGAAATGATTCCTCTTATATGGTAGCTCCTTTATGATAGTTTCTTTATGGGGCATTATTGGAGGGCCTGTGTCCAGTCATGAGAATGTGTATGAAGATTTATTAATATCTATAACAGTTAGGATCTTCTCTCACCTTAGTTGGCTTTTAATTGCATTACATTCTCATCCAGTCCCTCAGTTTACCACATTACATATGAGCAATTGATGGTCTGTTCCACAGTTGGGTCCCGATCTAGTTTGCACAGCTGATACTGAGCTTCTCCATCTGTGTTTTGCCATAGATCTAGTTAATTTTATTTCTGTTTATTCTATACGTTGTTGAAAAAAATGTATTTGCTATGAACTAGTAACTGGTTTTGCAAAATTCTGTCATGCCGTTTCCAGCTTCATTTCTATTACCAAGTCTATATTTTCTGACTATTATCAGCTCACTAATGCCTAGGATATTGATCTTCGGGTGTTCCATTCTGATTTTCCTAAATTCATATTTTCACTTTCCACGTTCCGATCATTAGAAGATTTTTGTAGCTGCTTCTCTTTAGCTTGAGTACTGCCCCATCAGCAAATGAGAAGCTTGAAGTCTCCACTCCCCCAGGCTCTACTGACTGCAAGCCACCACGGTCTGCTCCCTCCAAGAAAACATCTCATCTTTAGTCACGTAACAGTGTCCTAAGACTTGACTGGCCTACCTGCCAGCAGTGTCTCTGACACTGTTCTGTTTCTTTTGTTTAGGCTTTCAGTATTTGAAAATACTTTGAAGCTATGCTTGATTTTCAGCAACTTCTCTCTCTGAAGGGAGGAACCAAGTTCTTCTCCATTGTCTGTTCTTAGTCTGGCACCTCTGTGAAAAAGTGTTCACGTTGCGTGATCCGGATGACTTTTGAAATATCAATGACATAGATTCCAGCGTCATAGCAACACACAAGCCAGCACAGTTGGACAAATGGACAGACAGTTGACAATACTTGCTGTGGTGGTTACATAATTATTTGTCAACTTGACGACATATAAAATTGTACAATGTTAGCCATCCTGTCAATCAGGTCACAACTGATGGTGCCTTCTTTAGTGCGTGGTCTTCTCATAAAGAGGGCCTTGGAAACTGCCCCTCTTGCTGCCTTCACTCTCCTCCTCGCTGGGCACACTGAGAGCTGTTACCACCCTTCCATGTGTCTGCAGGACGTTGCAATCATGTCCCATGACATTCCTGCATTCGGCATCATTGCATGTGAGTTTGTGCATCTGAAGAGGGACCTATGGACCAATATAGGACTTACAGACTTGAGTTGGGTTGTTTCCTTGACATTACTTTTGATATAAATCTGTCTCATATATCTATGCTTGTCTCTAAATTTCTCTCTCTAGTCAACTTGGCCTAACACATTCTGCTTTCAGCGAGGATCCACCTTAGATCAGCAATATCCCTCATTCCAAGTCCTCTTCTAAACTGACTTAAGTTCCTGACTGTTCCCTGTGAGGACAGTCCTATAAACATAGTATAACTGTCCTCAGCAACAATTTAACTACATATAAAACTCATAGCCATTAAATCAATTATGGCTCATACTTATCCTATAGAACAGGACACAAATGATCCTGTGGGTTTCTAAGACTGTACGAATTTATGGCAGTAGAAACCCTCTCCTTTCTCCCTGAGAGGAGCTGGTGGTTTTGAACAACTAACCTTGTGGTTAGCCACACAACATGTAGCAACTACATCACTAGGGCTCCTAATATGTAATATTAATAACAAATCTGTCTTGGGAGAAGTACTTTGAAGTGAGGAACTCAGTTTTTCTTCACTGTCTGTTCTTCGTCTGGAACCTCTGCTGAAATGTGTTCACATTGCATGATCCTGGTGGCTTTTAAAATACCAGTGACACAGCTTCCAAAATCACAGCAATGTATCTGTTGCCAAGAGTGGGGAGCCACTTGTTGGCACCTAACAACAGCCACCACCACAACTGAATCACCTTAATGCTTGTGCTTGAAATCAACAGAGCATATAAGTGAGGCGGGACAGTAAAGTATGGCAAACAAGAACAATTTGGAAGGTACCTGCAAGAGGATCTTAAACCCCACAAGGATGTACTGAAATCTGAGTTAGTTCTTCTGACTGTGGCTTTTCTTATGTGGATATCCTTCAGAAACTAAGGCCCTTCCTCAGAGAACTAAAACCACGCAACTGGTCAAAGAAACTGAAGGTGAATATAGCACATTGGTTCCCAAACTTCTTCGGCCTACAACACCTCCACCCCCTCACCCTTTGCAGAAAAAAAATCTGCATCCAATTGGCTATTAAAAATATATGTACTATAGCCCACAATCCAACGTAACGTATAGATATCTGCTTTTGCAGCATTCAGAATCATTCCAGTGCCTCCTGTAGGTGGTCACCCATTTGGGAGAACACTGAGCTAGTGGCAGATAGAGATGTTCCTGCACATGACCTGACCCCAATAAAGTCCACCACCATTATAAGGAGGGTGAGTGAATTGCAAAGTGTGCCACTTCACTTGACCCCTGCAAGTTTTGCAGAAGAAACATGTGAATCACAGTGATGGGAAACATATAGAGACAGAGATTCCAGAAAATGACGTTGTGCTTAGTCCAGTTGATGTCTTTCAAATGCAGGCTCTTCTATTGGTTGGGATAGAGTTACAAATCTAATATGTGTTGAGTAAATGAGAATCTAGGGCTGACTGGCAGATAGAAAATTGCATGATTGAACTTAGAGATCACTGCATTCCTCCAAAGGTCATTTCTCTTCCAGTTTTCTTTTTAAATGTCTTATCATTAACTTAAATCGTATGCATTTTATTAGCATGATGTTAGATCATTACTAGAATCAACACGAGTGGAAATTAAAGATTAATAGAAGATTATTTCAACTTTGGAAGTTACAGGTCTAATTTTAATATTAATAACTAATCTTTGTCAAGAATGTATGATGGGAAAAAGTGTAAATGACCATATAGATAGTAGGATTTAATTATTATAACAATTTTAAGGCTTAGTGTTTAATATTCCATTCTGGATGTTGAAGTGGGAGATTATAGACATGAATGATGAAAGATTTCCATGCTTAGTTTTCCGTGATTCTATTTCCCTTAGGAATATTCAGGAAGGATGGAGTATTTACCCAGTTATAGAAACTAAAGGCAGGGTATTAAAAAATTCTGACACAGAAATTTAAATAGGTCAATTTTAGAAATATAAGGGAGGTATGTTATTAGTTTTTTTCCTAATGAGTAAGAATTCATGCTGTTGTAGGACTTTTAAGATAAGATTTAAGCTTGTCATCATCATTAAAAGAAAAAAATGCTGTACTTCCCTGAGAAATGTTATTGGTTTTCATATATATATGATGGATGTCCACAAATGCCGTAATCCTCTGAACTAACCCCCAAACCAAGGGTCAGATTCTTTGTTCTGAAGCACAGGACAAAGAAGAGGGGGACAAAAACAAAAGATAACACAATAAAGGCAATTTGGCTAAAATGTAAAGATCTGATTAGAAAACCAACAAAAGATTCATAACCAGTTAATTGCATCACTAGCTACTTAAGCAGGATGGGCTAAAAGGCTCTGTGGGACTACATCATTTTATATATTTTGTTTACTAAAACTCAAATTCTATTCCCTCCATAGACAACAGGAAATTTGCAAATAAGAATTTGTTCCATCACTTAAATATATTTTGAATTCAATCCATGATCCCTTGTATTTCCTACAGTTATTAGTTTCTGGGAGTAGCTGAAAGTGAAAACATTTTTTTAATAGTTATCTTTACTATTTAACAATTGAATGAAGGCTACCTGGGGTATAGAGTGCCTTGAAATCTTCTAATTTAGTCCATGTTCAAACATTCTCAGAGGACAGTGAGGTCATTGAGAAATTAGTTGGACAAGCTGTTGATCTAAATAGGACTGTTAGTGGCTCACATGGTCTGCCAACAATTGTAGGACAATTCTCATAAAGAAAATCCACTTCTCTGAATCTTCTGGTTTGAAGGTGCTTCCTTCTGTAGGATGAGAGAAGGAACACTTAGGAACACCTTGGATGTGCCAGGTACTGCTTGATACTCTCTGGTGATATCTTCATTACATAAGCAAAAGATTGCTGCATGCATCATCTTTGACTTCTCAATGAACTTCTAGTGTTTTGTGAACAAAATCTGGTACCCAAGGTATTCTTCAAGGATAATTAAAGTCTATGGGATAGTTGATCAACTCAATTCAATCTAAAATCTGAGTATCTACTTGACACTTGATACCAGGAATGTGAAGATGGACCCAATGGAATTTCTGTATACCTGCTCTGGAAGACATTGAAAGAAGAAGCAGGCATGTGAGCAACGAGGCAATTAATTACAGAAAGTATTTCTATAGACATAGGCAGAGGTGATTAGAAACACGGAAGGAAAAACCCCAAAGTCTTTTTGTATTTCATCTTGAAAGAGATGTAGGACAAGGAGAGGGCCTTCCACGAAGTGTCAGTGAAATACAGACAATGCAGATGTTTGGGAAAACATAGCTGGTGGGTGAAGGGCTAGGGGTACAGGTGGGGTGAGAGATAAGTAGGTGGCAAAGGCTGGTGGTGTTTCAGTATGGCTGAGTGGGGCAAGGGGTGAACCTACTGAGCTGCTAACCAGAAATGTTGGAGATTCTAGTCCACCCAGAAGCCCCTGGGGGGAAAGCTGGTGGTCTATGGAAAGAATTAGTCTTCAAAACCCTGAGTCACAGTTGTGTCTGGGCCAACATAGGGACCGTGATGAGTCAAAACTGGCTGAATGGCAACTGAGGGAATGGAAGTGGGGTGTAAATGGAGGGGCTTGACACTTGAATGGTAACTTGGATTTTGGTTTGGAAGGATGTTGACTATTTAGCTAAAAAAATTTGGGCTTCATAATGGACACAAGGAATATTAGAAATGTAAAACTCGTTAGCCTTGATTTTAGGAAGTTAATCTCCTGACAGCAAAGTATCATCACACATTATGGGAAGGACTTTTCCTGCATCATTTTATTAAGTGCTCTCCAAAACCTATGATAAAGATATTGTCATCATTCCTACCTTCTATTGTGAAGAAAATGAGCCTTACGGAGGTTAAGTAGCTTGCCTTGCTCCTGAAAGTCAAACTCCAACACCAGGCCTGGGAAGCTATTAACCTCTGCAATATCAGGTCCTTTCCAAATGTCTAAACTGGATTATCTTGTCAAGGGGTCTTTGTGGCCAGTAACAGATGCTAATATATGCTCCAAGCGCTAGATCTCTGTTCCAGTGGACGTCTATAAGTCAGATTAGGCTCAAGAAAACTTCTAGGTTATGGCAAGTTGTAGCTCTCACCCATACCAAATTCATCTGAAGATTGGGTTGAGTTTTACAAGGAGTGATTTTTAAAAGATCTGCTTAGCAACTGGAACTAAATTTATACTTTATTTATTTCTAGGTTATTCTTCCATGACTCCATACTTGAAGAAAGTCAGCAAAGTATTTTCTAGATGGAAGAGTATCTTAACAGATACAGAGAGGCACCATGCAAGGAGAAGCATTCTTGTCGTTGCCTGTTGCTGCCCGGGAGTCTTGGATTCGGGGAAACATGCTGTAGAATAGCGAGGTAAAAAGGAAGTGGCTGGAGTCTGGAATTTCATTTTTCCATTCTTGTTTACAGTTTGGCTTTCATGCAGTCATTAATAATTTCTGATCATCTATTTAATGATCCGCCAAATAGATGGGCCATTATTCCGACATGGACTTCTAGGGTGCTTAATGTGAGAAGCATCTCTTTGGACTTGCTTGGTAAACTTTAGGTCCCATGGAAGCATTTGCTGTCATCATTATGATAACCCTTTGATTAAAATTCACTTTTAACCATTGAAAAGGGGCTTGTGCTCCACTTTGATTTGATGTTGAGATTAAGCTACCTTATTTTTAAAAGATCAGAGACGGTCTTGAAAATGCCTACAAAGCACCATGCGCATCTATACATAGCATCAACATATGAAGATTGAGTACTTTTTTGAGGCTGTGCCAAGGCTCTATCTGACAAAGCCATCCTTAGACTTCACAAGGCATCAGCACTCCCTGTGCAGCATAACAAAAGCTCTTTTGTAGCTCAGGAAAGTAGAATTAGAAATGGAAACAGCCAGAGATTGTCTTTTATGTGGAAGGGGGAGGGGCACACTCCAGGAATACTAGAGTGAAGGAAATTCAAGGACAGTGACCATAATCTAATTAAGTACTGTAATTACAAATTCAGTACACTTAATAAAGAAAAATATGCATGTTCATTTCAGCAAAGCCAACCTTTTAACAGAGCTGAAAAGCTTAGGTAATTTATGACTGAACGGTAAGCCACTATAATTTATTAAACTGAGTAAAGGATTGAAGAAATGCAAAAACATGTTAATGAGTTTTCTGAAAATCATTTCATTTATAAGGTCTTATACCCAGGAAGACAAAATATATTCCAAACTAAATACCTAATAGGAAAAAAAAAACTATTTTCAGAAAGTAAACAAATGGTTTCCTGAGGTGGTGACTGTTAGAAGCTTTAAAGTCATTTCCAATACAGTGTCCCTCCATATGTACAACAGAACAAACCCTGTCCTGCCCTGTTTTAGTCTCACAATTGCCAAAAATATACAACTAAGTTGATGGTAAAAACAAGATCAAATGCTGCTTATGATAGGAGGAACACAGAACTAGAACTTTCCTATGTGAACTCCAGTCCAAACTTTGCCACACATTAATTATTTTGGCACCTAGCATGTATCATTTTTCCTATCTGCTCCTTAATTTTCCAAATATAGAAGAGAGGATTAGATAATACCAGATTGTTACAAAGTTCCTATGTGTGTTCAACAGGGTTCTCTAGAGAGACCAAAACAGATTGCTAGTAATCATATATATATATATATATATCAAGAAATAAACAGTTAAATTATAAAGCAGTTGTACAGATAGATAGATATATAACACAAGAAATAAACATTTAAATTATAAAGCAGTACAAATGGCTCAGTGCAACTCACTCCTGTGAGAGAGTTGTGAGACACTGGCAGTCCTTCAAGTCTTCAGGGCGGCCAGGTAGTCCTCTGTAGAGAGATTCAGACTATCCCGGCTCAGGCAGCAAACAGCAAGGCAGGTCAACAACTGTCAGCCAGGTCACCAACAGTCAGTCCCCAGCTCAAGAGATATAAATTCCAATTGTGTGGCAACGCAGGTCTTAAAGGAACCTCAAATTACAGCCACATAGTCCACAGCTTAGGTATCCCACAGGTAGTGTAGCTTGCAAATTGAGGCACAGAACAAGCAAGTCAGCCACACACTGGTCAGATGATCAAAGAGCAAGAGACAAGAAAGGCGAGGCTCACTGAGCCATTTATCTCTCCGCTCTTCAATTAATCCCACTTGTGTTTATCAGCCAGGCTGGCACAATAAACTATCTCACTATGTTTCACAAACAGTTTGCATTTGGAATCTAAAGGTGGACTGTTGGAACTCACCAAATGGTCCTGTGAAAGAAAACCTCATGGCCTGCATTCCTAGAGATTGTTGTCATTGTCCTCCCTGTTAGCTGACGTAATTCCCAACTCTTGGTCACCCCACGGGTGCAGAGTAAAGCTACTCCAGGGTGTTTTGAAGGTGATGGACTTTCAGAAGCAAATCACCAGGCATCCAAGAAAACCCCATGGAGCAGAAGCAGTAATGTGTGGAGCCTCCGTGAGCCTGAATTTAATCGAGGTGATGGGTTTGCTTTCTTATAATTCCCAGAAAAATCAGAGTACAATTCTATTTGCCCATTGAAAGTCATTTGAGAGAGGGTAGATCATTATATACTGATCACTGTTAGAGGAACCTGACAAGGCTCTCTTCCTTCCAAAATCATACTCATCTCTCAGATACCAGAAATGCACTGAAGGAGGCAGTTTTGTTTATTTCTTTTGGTTTAATTTTTCTGCAGTAAGAAAGCACATTTTACTTGGATTAGGCTTTCTACTCCTGTAAAGCAGTCCAGTCATAAAAACTCACAGAAGCAAGTCTCCCTTGCCCCACAGGGTTGTTATGATTGGCACCGACTGGTTGGCAGCGAGTTTGGTTTTGCTGTTTAAAGGTGAGGTCAGCAGCAGGCCCAAACTGACTGCTCTAGAGTTGATTCTGATTCCGAATGACAGTTTAGGACAAGAAAGCATTGACCCGGTGAGTTTCAGAATAGAAAGCCTCATATTTCTACCATGGAGCACCTTCTGCTTTCCTACTGCTGACCTGGTTAACAGCCTAAAGAATAACCACAATGCCACCAGGATGCCCTAGATGTTATATAGATCAAGAGTAGTTGTTCGATAAGTGCACAGAGACACAGTACTGAATGTCATCATCCCTATAGGACAGAGTAGTACTGCTCCCTTGGATTTCTAAGGCTTATCTATCTATCTATCTATCTATCTGGGTTTTTTGGTTTATTTAATCATTAGCAAGCAGACTCCTCTTTTTCCCACAGAATGGCTGTCAGATTCAAGCCTATGGGTCCTGGTGGTTAGCAGTTTGTTAGTCTGGGTTGACTATAGAAACAAATTCATACACTCATATGTGTATGAGAAAGAGCTTTATATACAAAAGCAGTTGAATATTGAAAAAAAACATCCCAGCCCAGGCCAGATCAAGTCTGTAAGTCCAATATTATCTCATATGTCCCATATCAATCTATAAAGTCCTCTTCAGACTCATAAATCACATGTAACTACGTCAAAGGCAGGAAGATCACAGGCCAGTGGCCAGAGTCTTCACATGGCTTCTCCTGCTCCAGAGGTCTGGCTCCATCAGGCTCTCTCCATATGTCTTCGCCAGTGTCTCCTGAGAGTGAACAGAGATTGAGTGTCTCCACCTCTAAGGAAGAAATATAGGAGTTCCCAGAATCCCCAGGAGAAGGCCATACCCACACAGGGGCCTCGTTGGCTCTATTCTGATTGACAAGCTAGACTCTATCCTTATACTCTTAATCCTCAAGTTGACGAACTATTATACAACAACCACACAGTCCAACCTCAACTATACAACCAGGATTCTACTTAAAGATAGGAACCACCCTTTCTTTATCATATATTCTTAATGCACTGGGCAGGAGAGCAGATGAGACACCGAAGAATGGAAGAGATGGTAAAGAATCTGAGAATGAACCCACCAGGGGCAGTTCTATCCTATCCCACAGGGTCATTATGAGTAGGCATTGAGTGAATGACAGTGAATTGAGGGTCTGGATAGTCAGTAGTCAAGCCCTAAATACCTTGATTGGAGGACACTGAACCAATTGTGCAAGTTTATCTTATCAAGAATAGTGAACATAGCCCAGTTATGATCCCTTTCCTGCTTCTGTAGTCCTGCCTACAATGGAGATAAACGGATCTACTACCACACATGGTTTTCTGATAGTTCCTCTTGGCCTGTTTAAGTGGTCATGCTAAATCCTTGAAGGCTAAGATGGCCTCGCAGTGAGGCTCTCCCTCACCTAGATGATGAGTCTCCGTTGTCCTTTGTCCTTTTCCTTGTATTTGCCCCATTTAAGACTTCATAAACATGCCCTTATAAATTAAAATTGAATTTGGAGTCTCTTTTCTCTCACAAAAAGAATTGCTAACCAATGAAGAAACGCCGAAAATTTTGGGAACTCTACCCACAAGAAAAGCCACTTGGCTGTCTCCAGGTAGGGCCATTGTGTCTAATTCCAAAATTTGAATTAGAAAAATTCAACATTTGAATTCAATTTCTTGAATTTGTAAGGGTGACAAAAGAAAGGGAAAAAGAGATAAAAAGAGAGAATGGGAAGAATGAAAAGTGGAGAGGAGAGGCAACTACAAGAAACACAAGTTGATTTACATACCATCAGGAGACAAAATATTATCTTTGCTATTACTAGCTTTTAATATATCTGAAAATAAAGCAAAGCATTTATCAATAGACTAGCTCTTTTTTGCTGTTCCACTTATAAAGACAGACGGAAGGAAAGCGCTGTTTCCGTGCCTTTGAGAAAGGCCTGCGGGAGCTGGATTGGAACCATTATACCCTATCGTTATGAAGGACCTGAAGGGAAATCAAGCCTCAGCAAATGAAAGGATCTACAATATTCATGTTTCACTCAAGACAGGTTTTGGGGTGGTTTTTAAAATATCAAACTACCTCTAGTTGGAAACCAGCTTTTATCTGGGAATCTGAAGCAGAGCAAATCAGCTCTTTCCCCAAAGCACATCAATAAAACCAGGCTGGTGTATCTTACTTTGTGAAGAGACCAAGGACATGGGTAACTGCTTTATATTTTCCTCAATTCCAAACACTATGTCATGATAGGAGGCCAAAATGATAAAGAAGATAATCAAGTACCCTATTTCTCCATTCTCTATACTTATCAAACTCCAAAGTTTCTAAAGCCGTACATTCATGAAAAGAGTGAAAAAGTAACCAGTGTGTCTGTTAGAAACATGTCGGTGTTGTGTCAGCGTATGGTCAGTGTGCGTAAGGGTTAAAGGACTTCAGCTTTCAAAGCAACTGAAAGCAGTTTCTGGTTCTGCTACTTATTTGTTGTTGATCTCAGTCAGGGGACTTGAGTGATTTTATGCTCAGCTCTTGGCCCTGAGGTGGATGCAATACTAGTCTAAATGACAGTGAATACTTCCAAAATCCCTTAGGAAAAAGAAACGGAGGCCTAGATAGAAACTAAAGCAAAGAGGGTCTGAGTGGACCAAAAAGTTCAGTTACCTCTAACAGGATCTAGGTAACACGTGAGCTCTGAGAACCGCCTAGACCAGTGGTTCTCAACCTTCATAAAGTCACAAACCTTTAATACTGTTCCTCATGTTGTGGGGACCCCCATCATAAAATTATTTTCGTTGTTACCTCATCACTGTCATTTTGCTACTGTTATGAATTGGGTGACCCCTGTGAAAGGGCCGTTCGACCCCCAAAGGGGTTGCGGCCCACAGGTTGAGAACCGTTGTCCTAGACCTTCTGGGAAAGAGGATAAAGTGTCCACAGGCCAGCAAACTGGCACAGTGAGCAGTGGACTTGCGTCTTCTGCTTCAGCACACAAATGCTGCACAACCACAAGTCTCAGAGCTGCAACAAATGCCCCCGAGAGCTACATTAGCCACACGTCCAGGGTAGCTCTCTGGGGCAATTGTCAAGCACTGAACTGCTAACTAAAGGGGCAGCTACTGGAATCCAGAAGCCTCTCTGTGGGAGCAAGGAGCCACAATCTGCTTCTGTAGACATTGCAGCCTTATGGCTTTGTCCATCCAGGCAGGCTGGTCTAGTCTGTTCTGTTGGGTCATTATAAGTCTGAAGTGACTGGGCAGCAAGGAGTAATGTGATGCACAACCCAATAGATGCATTTGTCTTTATTTTCTTTTCCAGAGGGGTCAAGCATGGGTTATTTCTCAGATATGCATAGACGTTGATCGTTTCCACAAGTTTGCAATGCAGGTCCAAATACATGTGGAAGCTGTCTTTGAGCAGAAAATACACTGCTTAAAGTATTTGTGTTACTATTCATACGATGCAGACTCTGGGTCAGATATAGCTTGTAAGGTTAAATAAAGGTAAGCACTTCCGTTTCCATACATACCAAAGATGCCACTGCAAGGCTTCATGACTCTCTGGAAAGTGAATTGGCCCAGGAAACGATTACTGAACTGTAATTTAGGTGTAAATTGTGTGCATTCCACACCCTGACTCCCCCCTATAAACATTCAGAGGAAATCATAAGCACAGTTAATGACATATTATATGTAAGTCCTGTGTTTTCTAAAGGACATTTCTCAAGGCAGCTGTTCAAAGAGAACTTGGAATTTTCCATCAGAAATCGCTTTCATTCTTCGTAATGCATGCATTCCTTTTTAATTTTTTTCCCTCGTTTCACCCTGTTGATACATCCTACATGCTGCATTCCAGGAGAAATGCTGCTGTTTCTACCCAGCCTGGACTTCACTCTCAGAAATGCCTGGTAATCCTAGGAGGCTAGTAAGAGATCTTCTGATGGAATGTATTTGATCTACAGGATCGCCTGACCAAAACACATTCCACAGCCAGACTTCAGGAGCAATACCAGGGCTGGCTCTGCCTCAAAGCAGACCAGAATGCACTGCACTGGACCCCTCCCACTTACTTAGGGAAGGATAAATAATGACTATCAGCCATGGGGTGGAGCCAGGGTTTCCCAATTGTATCTCTTTCCTCCTCGGCAAGAGGCAGAGTTGAATGTGATGAATAGTAGCCAATGTGACATACTTTAAACATCCAGGAGATTTCACAGCACCACAACAGGGGAGATTTCCAAGTTGATTTCTGTACACCAGTGTGGGACTAGCTTGGCAGCGGTCTTGAATACTTGTTTAGATGTGACATTCACACGAATGTTTTTCAAAACTTAAGATCTTTTCATTTACTCCCCCCCCCTTTTTCATGTTTATTTTTAAAAAAACATTTTATTAGGGACTAATACAACTCTTATCACAATCCATACATATACATACATCAATTGTATAAAGCATATCTGTACATTCTTTGCCCTAATCATTTTCAAAGCATTTGCTCTCCACTTAAGGCCTTTGCATCAGGTCCTCTTCCCCACCCCCCCACCGCTCACCCCTCCCTTATGAGCCCTTGATAATTTATAAATTATTATTTTGTCATATCTTGCCCTGTCCGGTGTCTCCCTTCACCCCCTTTTCTGTTGTCCGTCCCCCAGGGAGGAGGTCACATGTAGATCCTTGTAATCAGTTCCCCCTTTCTAACTCACTAACCCTCTCCTAGTATTGGCCCTCACATCCCTGGTCCTGAAGGTATCATCCACCCTGGATTCCCTGTGCCTCCAGCTCCTATATGCACCAGTGTACAACCTCTGCTCTATCCAGACTTGCAAGGTAGAATTCGGATCATGGTAGTTGGGGGGAGGAAGCATTTAGGAAGTGGGGGAAAGCTATATTCTGTTTAGGTGCTACATTGCACCCTGACTGACTCATCCCCCCCTTTTGTAGTGATTCACTATACATCACAGGGAGCACACAGTCACTTTTGCTTTCTGTATGGAAAGATCTAATTTAAATGCTGAAAAACAAATGAAAAAAAGTCCTAGAAAAAGTAAACCTGTAAAAATAGTTTTTGAGTTATTCCAATCATGAAGCAAATAAGTGGCATATTGAGAAGGGGGAAGAGAGGAGGAAAAAACATTTTCATACAGAAAACATATTTTTTGCAAAGTCAATATTAATAATACTTCTTGTTGAGTCTATAAAATCATTGGCTTGTACATGGATCAAGATTGTATACATTCCTATTTGGGGCAAAGTTCTTTAACTTTTCCTTAGTTTCTTTATCATTGTACTGAGAATAAATTGCACATACATTCTCACGATAATGAATTATTATGGGAATAAACATGCTAATAAACAAAGTATAGAGGAAGCACTCAATAAATGTAACTATTATCATTAATCTTCCTTAGAATTTTAGAAAGCTAAGATATCATGTGCAAGACTAAGGCGTATCTGACCCAAGTCACTATCTTTTCAATCATTTCACAGGTCTTTGAAAATTGGGCAATAAAATAGGAAGTAAGAAGATGAATTGATATATTCAAAAGTGGTATCAATGAGGAATACTGAATAAATTGTGGACTGTCAGAAGAATTACAAAAAGAAAAACAGACAAAAAATTAACCAGAATGTTTCTTAAAATCCAGAATGGCAAAACGTTGCAAGCTGTGTTAGTCTGGGTACATTAAAGAAACAAATCTCTTATACAGAAACTCATGTATAAGAGAGAGTTTTATATAAAGGCTAAGTGCACATCAAGAAAACATCCCAACCCAGTTCTGCCCTAGTCCACAAGTCCAACATTAACCCATTAACCCAGATGCCCAACATCACTCCACAAAGTCCTCCTCCATCTCATAAGACACACGCAATGATGCCGACTGCAAGAGGAAAGCTGAGTCAGTGAATGTGTAAGCATCTCAGTGCTGGCAGGGGTCTCCACACGGGTACTTCAGCACCCAGGGCTGCATCGGGGTAGGCCCATGTGGCTTCTTTTCAGGGATGTCTTGCAGGAAGTGAGCCTTGCCAGCTAATGCAGGCAACTGGCTAAGGCAGCTGCACCCTGTTCCGACTATCACAAAGCAAGAGACACAAGAACTCGAAAGGTGAGGCTCACCGAGCCATTTATCCCTTGTCCTTCAATTAACTTTACATGTGTTTATCAGCCAGGTTGGCACAATAAACTAACTCCCTCACTAGCCTATTTGGAGATGCTATCAATAAAGTTGATTACATGAAATCAATGAAAATTACATCCTGTTTGATAAATCAGTGGATCAGTGTAAAAACATGGAAAACTCTGAGATGGGCTGAAACAATAACCAAACAATATCCTCAAGCATATCAAAAAACATGAAGATGGCACAGAGCTAGGAAATGTTTCCTTCTGTTAGACAATAAGGCCATCGTGAGTCAAAGCAACTCAGCAGCACCACCAACAACATATTGCTCATTGCATTCAGTTCTCTAGAAAATGCAAACTTTAACAAAAATCATATTTCCTTTTTTCTCAAGTCTCATCTTTGTGCATTGTGCTAGAATATGCACATTTCTTGTGAAGTTAGCTTACCAGGCTAGGGTGTGGCTTCTGATTTTTGATTACATTCATCCTCTTCCTTCATTAAGCATGAGAGTATTATATGTCTTACTGTTTGTTTGAATATCAACCTCCATGCTTTGGTTATGATTTTACAGTTTGGGTTTCCCCCCTCCAGATTCACATTAACTTCCTCATTTGAATTAAATTGGAACATTAACCTCTTACAATTTTTTATTGGCATTTGATCACTTCTGACTGGAGACAAATAGATACTCCAAAAAACTTAGTTATTCTTGATTTAAAACCATAAGCTTAAGCCCTTAAACTCTTCTACTGTGGAGTTTTGCTGATTATATTCACAAACGATCATGTGATTCTAATATATATTCATTCATAAATTATACATATACTACTATTCTAATACATGGATTATGAAAAAATAAGTTCAATGAGAAGGCACTAACAGATGAAACAAAATGAACATGAATATGGCTTGGTATTTTCTTACCATAACCCAGTGCACATCATGCTTATCCATTTATTCACAGCTGTGGAGCCTAATTCACCCCAGAGATTTCTTGAAAGATAACTGTGTTCTCCCATTCAACCCAATGATCTTCCTGGATACAAAATTATTCTATCCAGGGAAGTGTTAAGGAGTAAAGATGTCACTTTGAGGACTGTGGTAGTTACATAATCTTGAATCAACTGGTGATTTCAGAGGATTAAGAGTGAAGGGTTGGAGTCTAGTCTGTTAATTGGGTCATAGCCAGTGAGGCCTCTGTGTGGGCATGGACTTCTCCTGAGGATTCTGGGAACTCTGGCATTTCCTCCTTGCAGGTGAGAGACACACTCTCTCTGCTCACTCCTGAGAGACGCTCTACTGACGATGCCCTGGGAGCTGGAGAAGCCACATGGACCTCCCCTGATGCAACCATACCTCTGAAGCTGGAGGAGCCATGTAGAGACCCCTGCCAGTGCTGAGATGCTTACAATTCCCCTGGATCCACAATAGTTCCCACCCACTTGCCTGTGATATTCCTGCATTCGGCATCATTGCATGTGTTTTGTTAGTCT
Organism: Tenrec ecaudatus; assembly: GCF_050624435.1. Classification (NCBI taxonomy): domain Eukaryota; kingdom Metazoa; phylum Chordata; class Mammalia; order Afrosoricida; family Tenrecidae; genus Tenrec; species Tenrec ecaudatus. The sequence continues at coordinate 205,040,663 of NC_134532.1, forward strand.
GAAGAGGCCGTTATAGATTTTTATCAGACATATGGGCTAATATTGAATTTATGGACTTGATTTGGACTGGGCTGGAATGTGTTCCCAATATTCAATTGCTCTTGTATATCAACCTCTTTCGCATACACATATGAGTGTCTATGAATTTGTTTCTCTAGTCTACCTGGACTAACACAAGGACTAAGATGATTCTGACCCAAGGTTGTACAATATAAATGTAAAAACTGGACAGTGAAGAGAAGAGACCTAAAAGGAACTGATACATTTGAATTATGGTATTTGTGAACATTATTGAGAATACCAAATGTCACAGACTGCCAGAGAGTGAAAAAACAAAACATGTTTTAGAAAAAACTACAGAATGTTCCTTAGAAGTGAGACTTTATCTTGCCTAATTTGAACATTTTATCAGGAGAGACCAGGCCTCAAAAGGGCATCATGCTTGGTAATGTAGAGGCTCAGCGGAAAACTGATGACTCTAGGAGAGATGGACTGGCCCAGGGGAGCAACTGTGGGTTCAAACATAAAACAATTGGGAGGACGGTGAAGATACAACAGTGTTGTGTTGTACCTAGTGTCACTATGAGCTGAAACTGACCAAATAGTGCCTAACAACAGAATAAGCACTTAACAACAATTACATTGCTTAGCGCTCAGGCTATCAAAGATAACATGGGAATATGGGAGTCAAAATAATTTTGATCTTTCAATGATCTGTATATGCTAAAACAAATAAGTTGCAATTTAGAGCAATTTTGAAATGTTAAACAGTTTCATTAGCTTATATTTTACATATCATACGATTAATCTTCAATCATATTAGGAAAAGTTGCACAACCATTCCTCAATCAATTTCAGAACATTTACTTCTTTCTTGTTCTCATTGTTATCAGCACCCCAACCTTCCTGCCACCTCTTTAACCACTGCCCCCCAAGAACTATCAATGCCGTCCCTGTCTCTCTAGCTCTCCCCATCCTGGATTTCATATACAGAGAAATATAAAAAATAAAATACCGAAATAAAACAACAACACCGTATGCTGCATGACCGTAAACCCATTCACATTGTGTGCTACCGTAAAGCATACCCAAATCCTCACAACTGGACCAAGAGGTAATATCTTTGTCAATCAATAGGTAACATCTTTGTCAAATGGAGAAAAGATTGAAGTTGCGAAGGATTTGGTCTTGCTTGGATCCACGATCAAGTCTCATGGAAGCAGCAGTCAAAGTTCTATTTTATTTTATTTTATATGACATTAGGTAAAACTGCTGCATGAGATCTATTTAGAATGTTAAAAACAAGGATGTACCTTAGAAGTTTAAGGTGTGCCTGACCCAAGTGAAAGTATTCTCCATTGCCTTCTTTGCATGTGAAAAGTGGACATTGAATAAGGAAGACTGAAAAAGAACCAATGCATTTGAATTGTGGTGCTGGAGAAGAATGCTGAAAGCACCCTAGACTGCTAATGACAAACCAATCTTTCTTGGAAGAAGTATGACCTTAGTATTCCCTAGAGGCAAGAATGGCAAGACTCATCCTACTTATTTTGGACATATGAGGGGTACCCCCCAAACCTAGGATTTTATTTTCAAAGCTGTGTATTTTAATTTTTTTAACCATACAATCTTATCGCCTTCAAAGTACTCTCCATTACACTTAATATATCTGTTAAATCTCAGATTCCTTTCTTGGAAACATTTTTCACACTCATCTGTTTGGATGGCTGACAGCACCTCCCCTATTTTTTTTTTCATTGCCTCTTCCACACCATCAAATTACTATTCTTTCATGGCCCTCTGCATTTGCAGAAACAAAAAGAAGTCTCACAGAGTGAGGTCAAGTGATGAAGATGTGTAGAGCAAGAGAGGCATGCTGTTTTTTGCCAAAAACTTGCACATTGAGATGGCTATGTGAGCAGGTGTTAATGTCCTGGCGGCAAAACCAGTCCCTCGTCTGCCACAAATCAGGCCTTTTATGTCAGACACCTTTACAGTATCTTTTCAGAATCTCTAAATAGAAAGCTTGATTAACAATCTGACTTGGGGGAGCAAACTCCAAAAGCATGATCCCCCTCACATTTAAAAAAAAACAAAAAAGAACATCACCTTGATCTTTGATTTCACTTGACAACCTTTATTTTTTGGGAGTGAGGTGACGATGGTGTCTTCCACAAGCTTGACTGATGTTTGCTTTCGGAGATGTAAGGATAGCACCATGTGTGGTCACCAGTAATGACCTTGAGAAAGAAGTCTGGGTCACTTCAGAGTGGTTCTTTTTGTGTTTCCAGTAGATGTTCTTTTTGCTAGTCATTCAGAACCCGAGGCACAAATTTCACAGTGACCCTTCTCATTCCCAAATCTTCCATTAACATTCACTGAACCTAGCTCTAAGATTGTCCAGACTACTACCCCATCTCTTCAATGGTCCCTTGTCAGTCTTTGAGTACAGATGCATGCATTTTGTCAACGTTTTCATCTGCTTGGGAAGTTGATGGATGTCCAGAATGAGATTTGTCATCGATTGACATTTCACCTTTTTGAAATGAGAAAATTACTAGTATACTTGAGATTTTTCTCTGGGTGCTGGATTTGTAAGGTGTGTTCAACATCACAACAGTCTCTGTGCCATTTTTCCTGATCAGGAAACAAAATAAAAAAAAACACAGCCACACACTATTCTCTTAAGGGTTGAGACTGCTTTTATGAAAAAAAAAAATTCACTGTGACCACAGAGAACCTTTCCAGGCAATGCTTTTCAGAGCAAGTTTCTGGATACTTGCCTTGGGGTGAGGGGGTGGGGGTGGAAGGGACGGGAATGGTCCAGTGGAGCTTTTTTCCAGTTTTGGGGGGATACCCCTCATATTTTCCAAAGAGACCAATCCCTAGGAAGGACATCATGATGCTTGGTAAAGTATAGGGGAAGCTAAGGAAAGGAAGATCCTCAAGGCAATGGATTGACACAATTCATAGCTGTAACAATGGGCTCCAACATAGGAACAATTGAGCAGAAGGCCCAGGACCATGCAGTGTTTCATTGTGGTGCTTCCAGTCACTATGGGGGATAACCAACTGTGTGATTATACCACAACCGCCACCTACAAAGCATACCCTGCACAATCACCCTGCAGAAAAGGATTCTTTCTGTATTATTAAGCAGAAGATTGTGCCTTGTTTAGTGATTTACTCTAGATATATTTTTTTTCTCTTTCTATATGCTATAAAAACCCATGTTTCTTGAGTCCTAGTTGATCCTCAATAGTATCACAAGTCTACCTATTAAGTCTTCTGTAAAAGACATTACACAGCATTTCGCCACATTTGGGACTATGTGGGAAGGGGAAGTCAGGATGCATAAGAGGAATGGTCCACTTTGAGAAAGTTTAGTGCCTGGTGCATACCTACCCCGGGTGACTGATTTTCCTGCTGGAACACAGAGAATTCAGTCTTGTGCCATAGAAAGTGTATGCCTCTGGTCCAGAGATATCAGTTATCATCAATTATTATTGCTTTTCTCCAGCAACTGACACAGTGGCTAGCCATATAGATTCTCAGCAAAATGGCCAAATGAGTAATTGCGTCCTATAGTGAAACATGCAGTATCTGCAACAATGGATTCAGACCCAACAATGGTTGTCAGGATGGCGCAGGACCAAGGAGTGTTTTGTGCTGTTGTGCATAGCATCGCTATGGGTCTGAACCACGTCTGTAGCACCTAACAACCCAGTGAGGGAAAAAACACGGGAGTAGCTTCCAGACAGCGGAAGATCTAAAAGATAAATTAAAATGCGTATGGATGAAATAAATTGGGCCATCTATGAATGATTATAAAAGCCACCTGAAAGTTGTCCCCTGTAGTTAATTGCACAAAGCAAAAGAAAATTCTTGGCCAGTGAATCCACCTCATTCACAGCTTTCATCCATTAACAGTTCAAGTCCACTGTGCTTCCAACTCCTTCTCATTAAGCTTGGCTGAAATTCAAGTCCCCAAGCCCCTCCCACTGCCCCTGAATAGTCCCAATGCTTGCTTCATTTCACTAAAGAAGAGATTGAGTTGTAGAAAAGCTTCAGCGCATTCCTGGGTTGCTGAAGTGCACTTCTTTTCATAGACCAGGCTTTTGATTTTGCACTTTAAATCAAAGGCAGAGAGCAAAAATTCCAAGTATGTATGGGCTTCTGACCTTTCAAAAACAGGATTGTTCTGATGGAATTTGACGCAGAAATGCTCTACCCTACTACCCTTATTAGTCTGATTCCCCCTCAAGATACCTTCTTTCTTCTTTCTGCTACATATCAGCTTTTTGATCAAGTTGGTGCTTGGCAAAGCATAAAAGATAAGTTGACTGTTCATTATTAGTCATTTATTCACACTGGCATTTTAGGGTATTTGCTAACTCCATTGAAAGAGGCAGAGGCTCCTGGTAAGGAGTCTGTTTAGCAGAAAATATTTTAATGCATTGTTTTCTGTGTGATGGAATATAAAGTGCATAATCCTTTTTCTTCTAATCCACAGATTTATGAATTACGAAGTATGGAAGAAAATCAAATATATGTAGTAGTCATTTGGCAGATTGCTTTCAACCACCCCTAGTTTCCCTTTACTCTAGAGCTTCTATTTGTTCAATCTAAAACATATGTCCAGCAAAACATAGCAGCCCAATCATAAGGGAGGTGCTAGCTTTTGGAGATGAGCTCAAATCTTGTTCAGAGTATTTGTTCAACAGGAAAATAGGTTCACCAGCTCCCTTGATCTTATTCTCTGCATGTGTACATACAGCCATGTGCACTTCCCATCTCTGTTACAACTCCCTCCCCGCCACACACATTTTATTAACAATTTCAGAAAGCAAAAACCATTTTGGTAGGTTTATACTTAATGTAAAGGTTGTTGTAGTTACATAATTATTTTATATACGCCCTATATTATCAGCACAGGGAATTAATTAATAAGGCTCTTCTAGGCATAATCTTAACTCTCACCAAATGACTTTTACTGATGGAACTGGATAAGAGAAGTTACTGCTGATAACATGACATGATTTTGTTGCCACTGAATGTTAACCTTGTTATTATAAAAACCTGGAGATCTAATTGGGGCTTGGTCAGTTTTGCTATTCTTGTGCATCGAAAGGGAGCCATCTACCTAATAGGAAAGGGATCACATTACCATCAAGGAAGAGGAGCCAGGACAGAGCACATCCTTTGAAAAGCAACACCCCTGCACATTAAACTCAGACTCACTGTCATCAATACTGTCTCCTGTAGGACAGGGGAGAACAGCCCCTGTGTGCTTCTCAGAATATACCTTGCTCACATGTAAAGTGGGCTGCCACAAGAAAGCTAGTTTTACTGCCTAATGGAAGTAGAGGGTCATTGGGCTGTAGTGTGTGGCAGAGTCGAATGCCCTTCAGATATTGATCAGTTGTGCTAAAGGAGTTTTATAACATTAATCAAGCAGGGCAGAGGCCAGATTGAGAGGTCAAAGAACAAAGGGGAACCTGCCTGGGGGCATTGCCTGGGAAAGGTTATCCTGACTCCAGAATCCTGTCTCAAGTTCTTCAGATAAAATTTATCATAAATTTTAGTCTGTTGATTTCTCCCATAAAGCCCATCACTGTAAGCATAATCTGTGAGTTCTGTGTAGCTATTATAATGAATTATCAAAACCCACAAAAACAAAAAGAGTGCTGGGCCAGGTATGGCTGATATCAGAATTGGTCAAGGGAATTGGAAGGTTTAGGTATGTCTGACCTTCACCTTATAGGAAATGACCTTGGGCAGCTGATGCTGAGGAGGTTGATTCTCTTGTCCATTTGTGAAGTCAGAAGAGGTCAGATGCTGCCTCCCTCACCCCCATGCCCTCTTGACAATTTTTTTAAAGGCAGAATAAATTGTCTGATACTGTCAATTGATTCCGACTCACGGTCACTGTACGTGTTACAAAGTGCACTGAGATCCATAGCGTTGTCTTGGTTGCCATCTTACAGAAGCAGAACGTGAGGCTTTTCTTGTATGGGACGAGTTGGTAGATTTAGACCACCAGGCTTTGGGTTGGTTGTTATTCTTGTGAGGTGTCTCTCAGTGGGTTCTGACTGAGAGTGAATCTCTGGACAGTGTTTTTGAAACACTGCCTGGTCCTGGGCCATCCTTCCCCAGATGTACAATTTCCCGGTGTCCAAGCCCATTGTTGCAGTCCCTATGTAAGCCCATCTCATTGAGGGCCTTCCTCTTCGATGCCGCCCATTCACTTTCCCAGGCATAATGCCCTCTGCAGGCACTGGTCTCTCCTAAAAAAAATGCCAAGGATTTGTGAGATAAAACCTCGCCATCCATGCCTCTAAGGAGCACTCTGGCCTTCTTTCTTCCAAGAAAAAACTGTTGGTTCATGCAATATTCATTTTGGGGGTATGTATGTTTATACATATGTATGTATTTATTTAGTTTTAATCATTTTATTGGGGGTTTTTACAGCTCTTATAACATTTGATACATCAATTCTATTGAGCATATTTGTACATATTTGCCCATCATCAGTTTCTAAATATTTACCTTCTATTTGAGCCCTTGATACCAGCTCCTCTTTTCTCCCGCCTTTCCCCTCCTACCCTTGTGATCCCTTGATAAATTATAAATTATTATTGTTTTCATAGCTTACACTAACCGCTGTCTCCCTTCACTCACGTTTCTGTTGTCCTCTCCTTGTGGGAAGGATTAAAGCATTATCATTTCGATTGGTTCCCCCTTCCTCCTCTCCTCCCCCTACTTTCCCCTACGCTCCAGTATCGCTATTCCCATTTCTGTTCCTGAGGGGTTTACGTGACCTGGATTCCGTGTATCATGAGCTCTTATCTTTACCAGTGTACATGCTCCAGTCTAGCCAGAACTGAAAGGCAAGACTGTGGTTATGATAGTGGGGGATGAGGAAGCCTCAAGGAACCAGAGGAATATTGTGTGTTTCATAGGCACTATACTGCGCCCTGGTTGACCCATCCCTTCCTGTGATCCTTCTGTGAAGGGATGTCCTATTATCTACAGAAGGATTTGGGTCTCTGCTCTGAACACTCCCCCCCACCCCCCGATTCTAAATGATATGTTTTTGTTGATGTTATTTGGATCTTCTGGTGCCTACCACCTGATTCCGTTGACACCTCACGATTGAACAGGCTGGTGTGATTCTTCCATGTGGGCTTGTTGCTTCTCTGGTAGATGGCAGCTTGTTTAACTTCAAGACCCCAGATGCTGTATCTTTTGATAACTGGGCACCCTCAGCTTTCTTCAACACTTTTGCTCGTGTACCCATTCTGTCTTCAGCACCACAATTCAAATGCTTTATTTCTCCTTTTTTCTTCCTTATTCATTGTTCAACATGTACAGGCACATGAGTCAGATTCCACACCCTACCAAATTCTACTTTTAATTGATTGGCTGATAACATCAAATGAAATAATGAAAAATGATTACATTATCTATGATTACATCATAGAGAAAGATCTTATAATGTCTGAAAATCTACTGAGAATTAAAATCTACCCAAATGACACAAAACATTACCCATGTCACTTTAAATGCTACCTTTTCTAAAAAGTCTTTTATTTATGATTTTTTTCTCCATAATAAAATGATTCCAAGGACTAATACTGGAAGCAGACAGCATCTCTGAGGAAACCCTTTCTCAATTGATTAAGGGCTCATAGCAGATCTCATTACAGAATTGATTGTATTACATCAGATCTCACCATGGGGATGAGTACATAGTAACTGCAAAAACACTGGGAATCACGTCTCAGCCTAATTGACACACAGCCTCAACCATCACAGTCACCAAGTCCCCTGTAAATTCTGAAGTTGAAACCCATTCATAGCTCAGAATTCTGTTACTACAGCATGTTTACATCGATGCTAAATTCCACTTCATGTTGCCCTTACTTCATTTTTTGTTTTGTTTGTAAATAGGTACTTGGGTCTAACTTTCGGGATCTTCCTTTCCACACCATGGTTTCCCTTCTGGTTCCAAAGCTGCCTTCCTGACGTCAAGTTTGCTTAAAGTTAGTAAGGTGGCAAAATATGTTGGAAATAAAAATAGGTATAAAGTGAGCTGGTTTCAGAAGCTAGGCTTAATTAAGAGTCAAAGGACACCCTTAATGCCATTTTCCAATAGGCTACAAGGACCGATTTCAGAAAGGAAAAATAAAATAGTATGCTTTCAAGAAACATGTACTGTTTCCTTCAACCACACTGCCCCCTGGCACACATAAAGTGGACTAAAATCAACCCATGGGGGAAAGCTGTCAACAACGTGTCCTTGTGGAGACAAATCAATTACTGGAAAGCATACACTCTGACAATAAACAATGCCCAGCGTGATTAATTTTGGTTTAAGAACTTCAAATAAAATACTGTCCATTCAGAACCCCCTGTCCTGCCGAGTCCTGGGACATTGCCAGCATCTCGGTTACCAGTCACAGCTCTTGGCAGCCTGAACATGGAACTCTGTGCACTCAGGTACAGTACTGCCAGATGGAACCAGGATTGTATCCTTCCCATTTTCACAGTCACTCTGCTTCTTTGGGTGAACTAGAACCTAAGGAGAATTCCCCACCCCTCCAGGTTAACTAGCGACAGGAGCCTGTAGATTAATCAGATTTCACAAAACCAACCTCCAGGGCATTTCAAGGGCTTGGTTAACAAATCAAATTGAAGATGGAATGGAAAGCAGAGGATTCCATTCCATCTTCAATTGTTAAGATCATGAAGTTCAGGGCTGAATAGACCTGGATTCAAGGCCCGACTCCACATTTTTACTATGGCTTGATCTTGGAGAAATTAATGATCCAGTTTTTAATGGATATAATGGGGATAATTATAGCAGCTCTGACTCATCGACTTGTCTGAAGAGTGACTCAGCATTTGGTCACTAGACCAGAGACAGCAGGTCACCTGGGCGCCTATAAGAAATGCCTTGTCTTGGGCCCTGCCTCACAATTTCTGAATCTACATTTGGAGCGACATTGCTCATAATCTGCATTTAACAGGATCTCCTGGAGCTTGTTGCTCAGGCTAATGACTGAAGAAAACTGATTGAAAGCGTATATAGAATGCCAAGTACATAGTAGGGGGCCAGATCTGTATACGGGGTGCTCTCAATATACGTTAACAATTATTAGCGTAAAAGAAAGGGAGGTAAAGCTTGACTTTGATCAAGGATTCAGAAACTCAGAAGACTCTAGTTAACTACTAACAAAGACACCGGCAAGACCAAATCAGAACTGGGTTATAGGTCTGTGACTCTACCCCTTCAGTTCCTCAGCTCACGTTTACAATGGTTTCCCTTGTGCCTGTAATCTAGTACATTATAAACCAGGAGTTTCTGTCCCTCCTTTGGTATTGTCTGGATTGCTCCATTTATATCACGGGGAAAAGGCTGCATGTGATTTTACACTCTTGAACTACAGAGAAAAGATCCTTTCTGCATCCATCCAACCTTTGCACACTGAGGAGCACACCCCCCTCTATCTGTGTCAGGTGCCCCGCACTTGGCTCTGACTCATTGTGACCCTACACACAACAGAAAGAAACACGCGCCAGTTCTCGCAATAGTTATGCTGGCGCCCAACCTTGTAGACACGTGTCTCTCTGTTAAATCAAGTGTCTTCCTCTTTTTTCATTTCCTCTCAACTTACCATACAGGATGTCCTTTTCCAGGGACTGTTCTCTCCTGATAACATGTCAGAAATATAAAATCTCACCATAGTTGCTTCTAACAAGCATTCTGGCTGTACTTCTTCTGGGACAGATTTATTTGTTCTTTTGGCTTTCTATGGTACTTTCAGTATTCGTGACCAGCACCCATATTTAAATGCATGGATTCTTCTCCAGTCTTCCTTATTCAATATGCAACTTTTATATTCATATGAAGTGATGGAAAATACTGTGGCTCCGGTCAGGCACACCTTAATCCTCAAAGTAACAACCTGGCTTTTCAACACTCTCAAGAGGCCTTGTGCAGCACATTTACCGAACACCAGGAGTCACTGATCGCTTGACTGCTGTTTTCATGAGCATTGACTGTGGATCCAAGAAAGAAGAAATCCTAGACAACTCATGACTATGCGAACCCAGAAAAGTCTACCCGAGAAACCATATTATTCTTACTATTAATGCTTTACTCTTAGAAAGACCGTATTATTTTACTCACAGTTTTAGATAAATAAACTTGTATTGGACACATAGGAGGAGAAAATACATTCTTTCTGTTTCCTGCTCACCAAATGCAGGAACAACATAACAGCAACACAGATGTGTCGTGAGGTGCTTTGGAATCCAGTGCAACTCATATCGAGCGTGTGCGCAACAGAAGGAAAGCCTGCCTTGTTTTAGGTACCAGCTTCAGTGTCGTGATTATGTTTGAGTATTGCAGCATCTTGGTCCATCTATTTCGTTTAGCATCCACCCTTTTTTCACTGACTCTCTACTAAGTCTGATATCCTTTTGCAGAGGCTGGAAATATGTCCAATCTCTGTGAAATCAAATCTCAAATTTTTGCTTCTAAGAATCATTCAGGTTACTCTTCTTCCAAGACAGATGTGTTTGTTCTTTGATCGCTCCATGGTTCTCATGATATTCTTTTCCAACACCATCATTCAAATGTGTTAATTTTTCTCAGTGTTCTTTATTCATTGTCCATCTCTCACATCTTAGGAGGGGATTGAAACACCATACATGCTTAGGGTAAGGTGTGTCTTAGTCGTCAAAGTGATATATGAGGTTTTCGACACTTTGAAGAGGCCTAGTGCTTCTAACCCAAACTAACCACACTGACATGGAGTCAAATCTGACTCAGAGTGACCCTACAGAACAGATTGGAATGGTCCCTTTGGGTTTCCAAGATCGTAATGCTTAAGCATTAGGTTCAAACTGCTGATGTTGTGATGATCATCCCAACAAATAAAATGTATGAATGATTAAATGTACCTAAGCAATAGGGCTTCACTACCCTAAACACAAGGCCATAACAACAAAAACCACGTGAGGGTGTCAATGCCAATCCTTCAGGATCTTAGTAGAAAGAGGAGAACCGCACAGGAGGGCCTCTAAGACTGGGAGTTCTTAGGAAAGCAGACTGCCACACCTTTCCCTGTGGATTGTCTGGGGTTCAAACCATCAGCCCGTTAGCAGCTAGCACTGTAGCCTCTCACCGTGCGTCCATGGTTGTCAGCTTAGCTGAGAAAGCGCCTTTGCTTTCCTGGGCTTTTGAGGTGCATGCTTTCTGCACATTGGTACCACCCTTCTTTTTCAAACCGTCTTTCGTAAACCCTAAAATGGTATCGATACTTAACAATCCCTTTAACCAGACCTGATTGAGAGAGGTAATTAGTCAATTAATTGGAAATTTGAAGATCGAAGTAAAGCATAATATTTGAAGCTTAAAATATATAGAGGTTTTATGCCTTTGTTTTTCCAAACAATTACTCTATCTTTCTTATATAACTTTCATTCTAAATTATTCTTATATGATTTCCATTTCCTGTTGCTCCAAATTTAAGCAGGCATTTAAATGCACTCATTCATCTGCATAACTCACCCTCCAGTTGTGGGTTTTGGGTTTTTTGTTTGTTTGTTTTTTTGCTTTTTCTTATTTTGTTTTATTTGCCACTATTTTGGCAATTGCTTCCCCTACTGTAAATTCACTTTGTATGCTAAGCACATAATCTAAGGCGCTGGCTTATCTGAAGAAGGATTGGAGAAACGATTAACAGCCTGTGCTATATAGTTGACACAAACATGCCTGCTGAACATGAGGAAGGCTTGAAGCACTTGCTGACGGCAATCAGGGACAGCAGCCTTCAGTAGGATTGCAACTCAAGATAAAGAAACCAAAATCTTCACAATGAGACCATCTGTTACATCGTGATAAATGAAAACAAAAAGTTTGAAGTGGTCAAGGATTTTATCTTGCTTGGATCCACAATCATCACCATGGGAGCAGCAGTCAGAGATCCAAAGATATGCTGCATTCGGTGAATCTGCTGCCCAAGGCCTCTTTAGAGCATTGCAAATCAAGGATGTTAAACTGAGGATTAAGTTGGACCTGACCTGAAACCTTGGTATTTTCAATTCCCTCATCTGCCTGTGAAGCTACAACATTAAATGAGGAAAATCAGAGGGAAAGATGTATACATTTGAATTGTGGTGCTGGAGAGAAATATTTAAAGTGCCACGGGTGGTTAAAGGACAAACCAATTTGTCTCAGAAGAAGTAAGACCAGAGTGCTCCTTAGAAGGGTGGCAAGACTTCGTTTGACATAGTTGGAACATGCTGTCAGGAGAGACCAGTCTTGGAGAAAGACATGTTTGGTAAATTAAAGGGACATTGAAGGAGAGCATGTCCTTCAGGACTGACACCGTGGCAGCAACAATGGACTCAGACCTAAGAACAAATGAGGGGAAGGTGCAGGATGGAGCAGTATCTCGTTCCGTTGTTCATAAGAGGGTTATGGGTTGGAATCAACCCGGCACATGACACCTAACAGCCACCACAGTCAATCTCACTCTATTTTCAGAAACTGACTAGCAATTTCTACAAATAGATGTTTAACACAGCTTTCACTTTAATTACGCCTTCGTGTTAATTTTTAATTAGTCTATGCAGTATTTCATAAAATCACATTGACTTTAATGTCCAGAAATACAGTCATATTCCCATTTGGAATACAAAACTGGATGTGGGTCCTTCATCAATAGGTTAGACCTCCCATATATGTCAAATCAAGAAAGTGGACTGACACCTTAACTACTGCCAAATAACTGGATGTCAGAATGTTTTACAACATGAAGAGGACCCACTGCTGGTCCAGGGAATCGGTTGTCACAGAGCTTGATTCATAGAGCTTGTTTGGAAGTAGCTTTTTGTACAAAACTATGAGGACATATTAATCATGAGTCCATCTGTATGCATCACATCTCACCAATTGGAAAGACGTTTTCCAAAGGGAAAAGAAAAAAGAACAGTCTGTAATGTGGGGTCAAAAATCCAAAAATATGTCCTTAGAAACTGGGGAGGTGTGGGTGACCTTCATATGAAGAGCTCCATGGAAAATTCCAGCACTAGCTAAGTTACAGCAGAGTCTAATTCCGAGTCTCGTGTAGACACGAGCCAAGATATCACGCAGAGGCGACCCCTGACATCACATTCTGGCTTTCTGACAGTGGCATCCAATCCAATTGCCCAATGCACTGTCACCTTGCACATATGTTTGGTTCAAGGCTGATGCTGACTTAAACATTCACTGTCAACTTGTAGGCTGGAGTTTGATCTGCAAGGATTGTACCTGGAATTGACTGTCACCTGAAACTAAAAGCCACATTCATAGAACCGCTGAGAGAATGTGATATTGAAAAGCCCCTGGAGTATAAATGATTATTATAAAGTGTACCAATTGTCTTATTGCTCTACTCCATTTCCAAACACTTTTCCAAAATACTTCCTCTGAGTAATCACTGGGCAGTACCACTGTAGTAGGTCCCAGATTATATAAATCTTTATAACTACCAGTTAATTATAAATTATTTCCCCAAATAGTTGCCCTGGTTTCTTTTCTCATTACCAATGAATAAGAACTCCTTCTATTCCACATTTTCACAAGGATCAAACTTTGTCAGACATTAGAAAATACTTTTGGCCAATCTGGTGAAGAATAAATGGTACCTCATTATATTTTTAATTGCATTTTCCAGGTTACTATTGAAGCTAAAAATCTTGTCATCCTTAATTGTTCTTTGGCTTTCTACTTTAGTGAAATGAATTCCCATGTTACATTTATTTGGATTCTTTGCATTTCATTTTTTTAAATTCTTATATTTTTTTTTTGTCTAATGAATGCTCATATTAGCCTTAGATAATGGGTGTGAGTTTCCTCCTTACAAATGGGGAACCCGAGGGTCTAAGAAGATGCATGCAGGGTCACAGAGAGAGTAAGTAAAGGGGGGTAATCTAAAATTAGCTTCCTATTTATCTAGCCTCTCTCAAACTGCACATCAGAAGTCTTTAGTTATCACAAGTGCCCCTTACATCCTCTGTAAAAAAAATTCTCTGTGGGATTTCTCACATTGCAATAGAAGAAAGTATCAAAGAAAGGTAAATGGCTGAAGAGTAAATCAGGTACAAAACTGAATAATTGGAAGATATTGAGAATATTTCCTGACTTCTTATTGCTCTCATTCCTTGTCAAATTTCATAAATTGAAATAAAAAAATAAAAACAACACTGAAAACATTGATGTTCTATCATGTGTTCAACATGCACAAAACTCTGGACTAAAGACTTCCAATGTATTGGTTAATTTAATCACTACACCAGCCTCCTGAGTTGGGCATTTGATTTAACTCTGTTTTGTAGAAAAGTGCAGTTTGAGAGAGGATGTCATATAACTAGGAAATGGTGGTGGTGGTGGCAGTGATGGTGGTGATGGCAGTGGTGCTGGTGGTGGTGAGGGTGGTGGTGGCCCGACTTGTAGAAACCATATGTACAAAAGGAGGAAGCAGTGCCCCGTCCTGCCCATTTCTCACAATCGTTGTCTTTGAGCCCATCGTTGCAGTCACTGTGTCAATCCGCCTCACTGAAGGTCTTTCCCCAGTGATCGATGATCTTCTACTCGACCAACTTTTCCTGGTAAAAAATCTAACGTACATAAGATTACGTCTCACTATCCAAAGAGCAGTCTGGATATCAGTCAGGGGAAAATGGGTGAGAGGCATACGCAAGCCCCGTATCATCTTGGCAACTTCTCTGTAAGAAAGAAGTTGTAGGAAATATGAATTAAAAGAACCAGGGCATGGGTGTTTCCCATAAGAATAAATAGGAAGGAAGAACCTGAGCATTGGTTACATGTAAGCAACCAAATTTGATGACCACTCTGTTATCTCAAAATCACACTGTTCATTGCTCTGCAGCCCTGTGAAAATTCTGAAAACCCCCTTCACATCCTGGGTTGATTATCCATGTCAGAGACCACAACTCTAATGAAAACTGGCAAGTTTATGGTTGTAAAAGCAAAAGTGAGATGAAGGAGAAACGGGGATATTGTCTTAGAGAGAGGTGACAAAAAGTTTGGCCGTGTACAAACATCGTCTTTCTTAGTCCTTGAATATTACTTGCTGGGAATTCATACTTGGGGGTAGGAAGATTATGAGATGAAAAACATATGAGAGTGAAGGGTTATGAGAGGAAATTTTATGTCTCTAGAGACTTGAGAAGTAACTAAAATAGTCAAAGCAGGCTGTAATTCATTGATTTAATAGAAGTTCAAGTGAAAACCATTCCATTTCTCTCTGTATCCCTGGTACCCCAAGCATAGGAGATATTGGTGAATGAATAAATAAATAAATGAATATATTCAAACGATAGAAATTTGGAATTGTGGGAAATACTACAACTTTATTTCTAATGGGAAATCTCCCTCATGAATGGTTCTTAATGGTTTTTTAAGATAATATGTGCACGTAAGCAGTTGCAGCTGAGTTGGCCTGCGTGGTGATCTTATCGGGGTCAGAGTAGAGCTGTGTTCCTTCCACGTGGCTTTCAGTGGTGGATGTTAGGAAACAGATCCCCAGGACTTTCTTAAAGGCACTTTTGGGTGAACGCGATCCATATGGCTAGCAGCCAAATGCATGAACTTGTGCTGCCCCAAAAACTCTAGTACAAGAAGACAGAGTCATAGGATTGCTCAGGATGAATCTTCCACTCAAAATTAAACACATTTGTACTGAATTTTTGATCCATTTGGTTAAAAAAAATAACCTCAGTACCATCAAGTTGATTTAAACTCATAGCAACCCTATAGGACAGGGTAAAACTGCCCACGTGCGTTGCTGAGACTGTAACTCATTACAAGGAGAGGGTTTGGTAGTTTCAAACCTCTTGCCTTGCATTTAGCAGCCCTGTGAGTACTACTGTGCCACCAGGTAGGCAAAGGTTAAAATCACCCCCTAGCTCAGTGCCGTGTAGTCAGAACATCAAAGTTTGCACTTCTCCACACTACTGTCCACATACAAAAAATATGCATTCAGCAACTCATCAGTAACAAAAACCAAAAACCAAACTCGCTGCAGTTCTGTTGATTCTGACTCATTTGTGATCCTATAGGACAGCGTTTCTCCACCTGTTGGTTGAGACCATTTTGGGGACCAAATGACCTTTTCACAGGGGTTCTAACAGTAGCAAAATTATAGTTATGAAGTAGCAATGAAAATAATTTTATGGTTGGGGGAGTCACCACAACATGAGGAAGGTTGAGAAACACTGCGTGGAGGACAGAATAGATTTGCTTCCTAGGGTTCCCAAAGATATTGATCTATATGCACACAGAATGCCTCATTTTTCTTCCAATGAGCTCAAAGAAAACCCACTGCCATCAAGTTGATTCAGATTCATAGCAACCCTATAGGACAAAGTAGAATTGCCTCTGTGAGTTTCTGAGACGGCAAATCTTTACAGAAGTAGAAAGCCTCGTTTTTCTCTCTCATTGTGGTTGATGATTTCAAACCGCTGACCTTGTGCTTATCAGTGCAACATGTAAAACTATATCACTGGGGCTGGTAGGTTCAAATTACTGACTTTAATTCAGCCCAATATTTAACCCACGGCAAATCCCTGATCCTTTAGTAATATAGTGAGGATAGTAATATTACCTAAAAAGTTGAACCCCAGAACTCAACACGAATCTGTTCTACAAGGAGTATCCAGAGATACAATGCAGTCAGGTTCCAAATCAATTTTATTCCATAATAAATAACTGAAAGCAGATTAATCCATCCTCGATTGTCAAGTTTTTATCCCAGCCTTGCTTTTTATGCAAAACATTACACAGAAATGTCACAGTAAATAATTTCAGAGTTAAATCATATAATTTAAATAAGAAACACAACATTAAAAAGTTTTAACAACTACAGTATGGCCCATACCTTGAGACTGATGAGGATCTGGATCTGCGGACACGGATGTGGAGAGGAGTATGGAGAGAGAGTCATTGTGTGGAAGGGAATTCACTTCCATAAAATTAACTGGTAGCTTTTCAGGAGGTTTTTCTCTCCCATTCTTTGCCTTTTTTCACTAGGACCTGGCTGGCTTTCTCTAAAAATAATTAAAAATAAAATAAAAAACCTTTGTAATGTACTCTATCGACATTTCCTTAACTGTTTTCTAAATGGGTTTACTAATAGTGATAACAATCAATTCTTCACCACAACAATTCTTTATCAATTAATCAATTCTTTATCACAACAAAGTCTTCCTCATGACCCATGATTTTTTATCTAAAAATGGGCAATGTAACTGAGCATAATTACTGAAACCCAAATGAAGTCTGAGCATGATAGTGGGACAAGAGGAAAGTAAAAGGAAATAGAGGAAAGAACTAAGAAGCAAGGGGTCTAAATACAGCCAGGTACATATATAAATATATTTATATATGACGATGGGGAAATAGATCTATATGCATATATTTATAGGTTTAGTATTAAGGTAGTAGATGGAAATGGCATCTCTACTCAAGTACTCCCTCAATGCAAGCAGTTTGTTCTATTAAACTGACATTCCATGATGCTCACCTTCCCGACATGATCGCTGAAGACAAAGTAGGTGCATAAGCAAGTGTGGTGAAAATAGCTGATGGTGCCCGGCTATCAAAAGATATAGTGTCTGGGGTCTTAAAGGCTTGAAGATAAACAAGTGGCCATCTAGCTGAGAAGCAACAAAGCCCACATGGAAGAAGCAGACCAGCCTGTGTTATCACGAGGTGTCAAAGGGATCAGGTATCAGGCATCAAATAACAAAAAAAATCATATCAATGTGAATGAGGAGAGTGGGGAGTGGAGACCCAAAGCCCATGTGTAGGCAACTACATCCTCTTACAGAAGGGTTGGGGGGGGGGGGGATGAGCCACTTAGGGTGCAGTACAGCAATGATGAAACATACAACTTTCCTCTAGTTCTTTAATGCTTCCTCCCCCCACTATCATGATCCCAATTCTACCTTACAAATCCAACTAGTCTAGAAGATGTACACTGGTACAGATAGGAACCAGAAACATAGGGAATCCAGGACAAATAAACCCCTCAGGACCAATAATGGGAGTAGAGATACCAGGAGGGGAAATATCTACATATAAGCCCCTCCTGGGGGACAACAACAGAACAGTGGGTGAAAGGAGACATTGGACAGTGTAAGACATGACAAAATAATAATAATTCATAAATTATCAAGGGTTCATGAGGGAGGTAGGGCGGGAAGGGAGGGGAAAATGAGCTGATACCAAGGGCTCAAGTAGAAAGAAAATGTTTTGAAGGTGATGATGGCAACAAATATACAAATGTGCCTGACACAATGGATGGATGTATGGATTGTGATAAGAGTCGTATGAGCCCCGAATATAATGATTTTAAAAAGAAAAAATTAAGAAAATTATAGCAGAACGCTGGGAGCACAGCCACAAAAGATTTAAACAATGAGTACTAACAACGCCAACTAACTCCTGGATTCCGATGTTTTGTTTGAGTTCAGATGC
Organism: Tenrec ecaudatus; assembly: GCF_050624435.1. Taxonomy (NCBI): domain Eukaryota; kingdom Metazoa; phylum Chordata; class Mammalia; order Afrosoricida; family Tenrecidae; genus Tenrec; species Tenrec ecaudatus. The sequence continues at coordinate 205,059,222 of NC_134532.1, forward strand.
AAAACTTCTTGACATTTCTGTGAAATCCAATTATGTTGAGTACTGATGCGGTTGAATACTGGGCTTCTACTGTATTTCATTGCTCTTCTGAGAAAATCCAATGATACGAAATCTGTTAATAAAACCCCTGCAGAACTGCTAGTGAACATAGGCAGGCAGCCATCGATTTGGTATCTGCGCTCTGTAAGATGGCACTGGCATTTTACCAGCATGGTGTCAGGCCATAAGGAGCTTTGGTGGTGCAGTAGTTTAAGAGTTGGGTTAAAAACTGGGAGCTCATCAGTTTAAGAATCTAGCTAATCTGAAGGAGAAAGTAGTGGCTTCTTTGAGGTTTACTTTGATTTCCTTTACTCTCAGAAGCACTGTGAAGTAATTCTACTCTGTCCGGTAGGGTCACTATGAATTGGAATCACTTGATGGTGTAAGGTTAGGTGTTTGAATCAAGCTCCACTGTCTCTGTGAGGTTTTAGGGACTGAAAGTAAGTAGGGACTTCCTTGGCATTTGACCAGCTGACAGGTGGGCTGTCGTGACTGAAAGAATCTCTTTTCTGGAGGCGGGGTGGCATAGTCGTTATGCGTTAGATTGAACACTGCAAGGCCAGCAGTTCAAAACCACCAGGTATTCTGAGCAGGACTAGAGTTTTACTCCCAGGAAAGCGTTCCAGTCTCAGAAACCCAAGTGGCAGTTCTATCCTATCTTATAGGATCACTGTGTGTTGGCTTTGACTCGGTGACTGTCAGAAAGATTAAGGATTGATACGGCTCTTGGCCACCATTAAGACAGTCATCTATTATCTTCTCAAAGGATAGATTTTAGTTTCTCTGTTTTGGTTGGTTAGTATTTCACATCATCTTGATCCATGTACTAGATCACTTTCAGCAGCTACTCTGTGCGTTGGTATAGTAATAAACCTTCCATTTGGTTTAAAACAGTCAGATTAGGAGTTGCAGAATGTCTCTATTTTTTTTCAAATATAACGAGAGAAAGCCAGATGTCTGGAAAGGCTTGGGTAATTATTAGGGAATGTAATGTGTTACACCTTGAAGGCAACTAATCACCGCAGAAAGGCTTTTGTATTTCCATTGTCGGTCAGTTGGCCTTGAATATTCTCTCCACAAACCCTATGAGCCTATTTTAAAACAATGGTCAAAACATTGCAAAACAAACAAACAAAAAACTATACTGAACTCACTGCCACCCGGTGGATTCTGACTCATAGAAACATGATAGGATAAAATAGAACTGTCCCTGTGGACTTCAGAGACTGGAACGCTTGATGAAAGTAGAAAACCTAATCTTTCTCCCAAAAGTGGCTGGTGGCTTTGAACTGATGACCTTAAGGAAAGTAGCCTAACAAGTAACCTCTATGCCACCAGTGCTCTCCTCCTCAGCTGGGCTTCTCCTCTTCAGTCACATTGTGAGTACCCTGGGACCTCAGGGGCCCACCTTCTGGCTGTATCTTCAGTCATGTTGTGCTTCCTTTGTCTATTTCAGCATTTGAGAGTGCTTCGAAGCTCTATGCAACGTTTCCATCCCAGTCATTCTTCCTTGTCTGCTCTGAGTCTGGAAGTTTCGCTGAAACCTGTTTGCTCTGGGTGATCCTGCTGGCATTTGAAATATCAGTGACATAGCTTCCAGCATCGCAACAACACACAAGCCACCACAGAACAACAAACTGACTGACAAGTGGTGAGGCTATCTCCATCCTGGACATCCAATGGTCTCATGTCATATGATTTAATGAGGACGATGTCACAGATTCTGGGAAAATAGTCATGGTAGCCTTTTAAGAGATTTTCCCCAAGCCCATTACCATATTTAATACTTATAGTATGCATTTCTAGGTCAGTTTCCTCATTTATGTTTTCCAGATGAAGAAACTCAAGCTGAGAGAGGTTAAGTGATTTGTTCAAAGCCACAAGACAAGATAGTGAGTCTTTTAACTCTGAGTCTACATTTTCCCCCACTATGCCTTGCTGCTAATATCTTGGTGTGAATTAATTTTCATTAGCACCTCCTTCCCAGAGCTATTGACTTTAAAAGAACAGAGCAAGTCAAAGGACTCAGTCATTAATGCTGGAATTTAAGAGACTGTGGTCCTTGAGTAATTAGATACATAGAGGAAGCAAAAAAGAGCTTCTGCAGGTCCCCCAAAATCACATAAATTTAGGATAAAAATACCTGTTTGCATGTAAGATTTATTTTGATGATATGATTCAAATACAATTCTTCTTTATTAGGAGTAAACCAAACCAAATCCACTGTCTATCTATGAGCCAATTCAAACTCATAGCTACATGAAAGGACAGAGCACCACTGCCCCACAGACATTGCAAGGCAGTAACGACTGTTACTGAAACATGCAGCCACATCTTTCTGCTGTGGCGAACCTGGTGGATTCAAGCCACAGATCTTCTGGCTGGAGGCTGCGCACTTTACTGTGCCATCAGGACCTCTGATGGGATGTCATTAAATTCCTGAATAACTGAAGATCCCCCTGGCTGCCTTCTTTAGGAGCCAGAGAAGCAGTTGTACAAATACTTGCGGTGGTAGTGGTCATTGACAAATCATTCATATACTAGAATATGACTTGTAGTTTGAAAGCATGGGATATTCTTATGATACAATCATTCTCCAAACACTATATCTGGCATGCTAAAAATGATTAAACACTTATGTCAGAAAATGAAATGTGAGTGACATGGAACTTCAATCAATGTACCAGTGAAAAGAAGAAAATCTACTGATCAGAGATACAGAGTTCAGGATGAATCAGAGGAGGATGCTGATGGCAAGGGGTTTATTAAGAAGAGGTATTAATAATTTGAGCCATGAAATCCCTTGCCAGTGCTTTAAAAAGAGAGCAAATAGATTATATGTTGTTTTTATTAGTCAAAACTATGTTAACAACTCCAAACTCATTGCCATCAAGTTGGTTCTGATTCTTATTACCAAAAAAGAAAAAAAAACAAACTCCCTGCCACCAAGTTGATTCCAATTCATGTAGCTATCCTACAGGACAGGGTGGAACTGTGCCTGTGGGTTTCTCAGACTATGACTGGGTATGGGAGTAAAAAGCCTCATCTTTCTTCTGTGGAATACCGTAATTTCACCTGCTGACCTTGTGGTGAAAAGCCCAATATATAACCACTGTGCCATGGTTATAAGTCTTTACTCATGTTAGGAAGAAAAAATAAGCAATTTACATGGATTTTTTTAATATACTGGGATTGAGTTTGCTAAAGGAAGGAAAATCGTGAGGAAAAGGTAGGGTACATTCTTGTCAGTCAGTAGACTTTGAATACAGTCCTGATCCTGCTACCTACCTATCTTGTGGGCTTAGAAACTCATGGAATCTCCCTGAATCTGAGTTTCCTCATCTAGAAATTAGGTAATACTTCGGTCTCAAAATGCCCAAGTGCCTTCTCCACCTTAGCTTCCGTGATGAAGATTGCAGCAGTAGGATTGTTAAATGCTCACCTATTCAGCAATGTTAATGTTTATTCTAGGATGGAGATTCTGGAATCAAAGCCAAGTTCACACTCTGGTCCTATACCCACTCTGCTACAGGTCAAGGCCAAGTCAATCACAAGTAAAGGAAAACAGAGTGGTGGTTGGAGAATGGGCTCTGAAGCCTGCCTATTATCCCATTCCAGAATTTATTCAGTTTGTACAAGTAACTGAGTTCCCTTGTGCTTTCATTTCTTCAGCTCTAACTTGTGCACTGAAGATATTCATATTCTTATAATACAAAATTATATACTCTATAATTTTAGAACAATGTTTGACATAATCACAAGGTCAGCATTTGAAAATACCAGCTAATTCTCTGAAGAAAGATGAGGATTTCTACTCCTATAAAGAACTGGAGTTTTTTAAAAAAAAGAGTTACAGTTCCTAAAATTCATCAGGGATGTTCTATTCTGTAACAGGAGGTCACTATGAGTTTATGGAAACTGAAAGCCCATCTCTCTCCTTCAGGGCAGCTGGTCGTCTCAAACTGCTGACCTTGTGGATTACAGTCCAATTAGTAATCACTAAGGATTCTGCTCTATAGCACATGGTTCTCAATAATTCAACATCTCCTCCATAATGATGGATTTTTGACTTGATAGATTAGATAATGCACAATAAAATGTCTGATAATTTAAGCTAACACACACACCAATAAGATTGCAACAATAAAATCCAAAATATTGATTAAATATCATACATATCAGGGAATAATTGGAATGGAAAATGCCATGTCTATTATTGGGAAGAAATTTGGGCCCGTAGCTCCTTTCTAGCCAAGCAAGTAGGAAAGCATAAGTAAGTGTCTATTTATTGCGGTCTGCTCAAAGCAAAGCAAATGCTGCTATTCTAAAGGAGGTCAATATTACCCAGGAGCTCTCCTCAGGACAGGGGAGCCTGTCATGCAAGGTAAGCTGACAGGCAGTTAGATGGACATATTATTAACAGGCACAGGCTACCCTTACTCCAAATAAACATTAAGTCATTTTAAGATGCTGGGAGAGTACTCTAATGTCTATCCATTTTGACCTTCCAATGGGATGTCCGCATGTAGGATTTAATCAGCACATGCACAACAAGACATTTCCTTATCGGTCCTCACGTCGCTCTGTTGCTTTAACTCTGCAGGAAAGCCTGTGGCGATGGCTGGGGTCTGTTGCTAAGGACTAAGCTACTGATTTATGGATGTAAAAAATGTTGCCTCCTCCTTCATGTGGGGCAGTTGCTCTCAGCTGGAAAGCTACAGGCTCATTTCTTCTTTCCTCCAAATCCAAAGAACTAATAATATATTTATATGACTTAAACAACTGTTTTAGACAAATCCAGAAATAGATTGCTATTGAACTGTTTTTCTCAGAAAAGAGTGTCAGAACTTGCCCAGGCAAACAGATGTGTAATGTGTGCTGCACGTAAGTCTCGGGCACCATAAAATGTCTTCAGTGGTAATAGTGTTCAGTAATTCAGTATTCAGAAGTTCAACTTATTCAAGAAGTATGTACTCTATCCCTAAGCTGAGAGGGTGTCCTTTCTAATTTGTATTCTTACGGGAATTTTTTTTTTCAGTCTGTGCATTCCTGGAACAGTCGTGTATAAAGCACCTGCTCTGTCCTAGAATTTGTGTTGAAAACCACACTGCGGGGAGAAAGGCATTTCTTGACATTGCTTGAATTTTTCCCCTGACACCTGTGAGCTCACTTTTCAGTTGGAAGATTGATTTTTCAGCTGTTTTTCTCTAGGGGAAAGGATCTCAAATATCTTTATTCAACACAAAGCTGTTATCAGCCAGAGGAGAACTTGCAAACCTATTTAGCTGGACCCCTAGCCTAGTCCCAAAGCCACTGGACACCAGAGTAATTCATATTCATTCAGATATTGCATTTACCAACTTGACAAATACACGGTGAAGGGGCAAGTCTGGCGAATGCACCCTTGCCTTCTCCCAGCGGTCAAATTCCTCAGCTATGCGTTTCAGTGGAAAAACAAATCCGTCATGTCCTCCCCTCTCGCGTGATTTATCAGCAGGGCTGTAAATGTATCCTTGCCACCCCCGGCAGCCACACACATCAGGTTTCCTGTTTCTTTCTCTACTTCTTACATGCCAGTAGTTTGGTTTTGGGGTCCCCGCCAAAAAAAGAAAAAAGAAAACAATAGAACTGAATCAAAATCAAAAGAGAGCCTCGTGTTGCTGTCTTCTGCAAACCAAATGCCATTCCCTTGCTCAGACTGCCTTGAGAGGTTAATGGCTAGGTGAGATTCCTCAGAGACAGAAGCGGCAGGGTCTGTCTGGGTAACAGATCGGGGGAACTGAGAAGGAAGACACAGGGAAGGTGACGTACAAGCGGAAATTGTTCCCTTACCTGAAACGCACATTTGAATGGAGTCAATTTGACACATTCTAAGCTCCTGGAAAACCAGGTGTTTCTAAGCCCCTTATGAAACCCCAGAGGGCTTGTGATTTGTTGTTCCTGATTGGAATTTTTAGGGTTGGGGGCTCATCAGGCAAATGGCACCTTTAAAGTGGGCTGTAAAATAGTGTCTCTTGTCTGACCTCCAAGTTTTGTCGATGCAGCTAATCTTGCCTCCCCTTACAGAAATCACCGGAAGAGGCAATATTGGGCTCATCAGGGTCATTAACATATTCATGAAAAGCTTTGAAAGAGAAATAACTCCTGGCTGGTGGGACAGTCCCGATTTTTAACAACGTTTCCCGCACCCCCAGCATTTTTAAAAAGTCCTGATTTTTGGAAAGAATGCACGACAAGCTAGGGTAGACGGTTTTGGGCTGCCATGTGGCTATTTTGCCAGGATATGAGTTTTATCAATGGTGTCCCGCTGTTGTCCCGCTTTACCGATGTTCAAATCTGGTCACCTTAGTGCCCTAAGCTAAATATCACTAACTCCTGGTTACCGTGCCCAAGGGAGTTGCCAAATATCTGACCCCAGAGTTGGAAGTCCAAAGCATGAGAAAATGCAGCCTCACCACCAAATGATCACCACGTGAAATACTCTTAGAGCCTCTTCACAATGACTCTAGTCCTTCAACGGGTAGCCAGAGAGAGACTGGTCTTCACACTATTGTAAAAGACCCATCCATACGGGGCCAAACATTTGTACATTTTGAAATAACTTAAGAGGAATCACATGGTCGAGAGATACAGATTATTAGAACTGAATGTCTTTGTTTTTTGAGTCCCTTAGGGGTAGCAATTCATAAGAAACTACTTTCAAAGGGGGAAATAGAGAGACCATAATAGAGAAGGAAGTAGGTGTGCGAACTGGGGTAGCCTTATACTTACCTGTGCTCGTGGATAGAGAAAGGAATCCTGGTTGTACTGTGGTTAAGTGCTCTGTTGCTAACCAAAAGGTCAGCAGTTTGAACCCACCAACCACTGAAGCAAGAGAAAGACGTGACTTCTGCTTCAGTGAAGTTTGCAGCCTTGGAAAAGCTATGGATCCAGTCACATGCTGCCCTACAGGCTCACTATGAGTCAGAACTGAAAGCAATGGGTTGGTTTGGTTAGCTTGCTTGCTTTTCATTTATGGAAACAGATACTGGGTAGATTACAGGGAGTCAAGATTAAAATCAACCTGGATTTAAACCTATCTAGACAATTCGCCTTTTTTTCCAAGGAGTGAAAAGCACATTAAACTTGCTATTAAATATATATCATCAGGATAACCATGATAGATTTCGGTTACAGAAGTCCTACTAGGTGCTAGAAACCACACTTACAAGAGATGTACCAAGACCCTAGTTTTGGAAATGAGCTAGCTGGAGTTCACTTGAATGAACATGCTCCTAAAATATAGGCAGCCCTTAAGCACTGGTATATGGATATTCTCACTATTTCCAGAATCTAAGCTGAGCTAGAAGAAAAATGCCTAAAAAGAGAGAAGAGGAAATAGTCTAATTAGTTCACTGTGCTCACCTCTATGACGCGGGATTGCTGAACACAAATGGGGGCATAAGCAAATGTGAAGAAAGCTGATGGTGCCCAGCTATCAAAAGATATAGCATCTGGGGTCTTAAAGGCTTGAAGGTAAACAAGCGTCCAGCTACCTCAGAAGCAACAAAGTCCACATGGAAAAAGCACACCAGCCTGTGCTATCACGAGGTGTCAAAGGGATCAGGTATCAGACATCATCAGAACAAAAAAATCATATCATTATGAATGATGGGGGAAGTCCAGAGTGGAGACCCAAAGCCATTTGTAGGCCACTGGACATCCTTTAACAGAAGGGTCTCAAGGAGGAGACGAGCCAGTCAGGGTGCGATGTAGTAACAAGGAAGCATACAACTTTCCTCTAGTTCCTAAATGCTTGCTCCCCCCCACGGGTCCCCCACCAACTATCACGATCCCAATTCTACCTGACAAATCTGGCTAGACCAGAGGATGTACTCTGGTACAGATAGGAACTGGAAACGCAGGGAATCCAGGGCGGATGATCTCTTCAGGCCCAGTGGTGAAAGAGGTGATACTGTGAAGATGGGTTGGAAAGAGGGCATCGATTACAAGGATCTACATGTGACCTCTTCCCTAGAGGACGGACAACAGAAAAGTGGGTGAAGGACAAGATATGACAAAATAATAATTTATAAATTATTAAGGGTTCATGAGGGAGTGGGGAGCAATGAGGAGGGGAAAAATGAAGAACTGATGCCAGGGGCTTAGATGGAGAACAAATGTTTTGAGAGCAATGAATGTACAAGTGAGCATTACACAATTGATCTATGTATGCATTGTGATAAGAGTTGTATGAGCCCCTAATAAAATGTTTTGAAAAAACAAGGAAACAAACACTCAAACAAAAAATCAGTTCAGTGTTATTCAGCTTTCTTTTTCTCTTAAATGTCCCAGCCTAGGTACATTTGCTGAGCTTTTACTGTCTGCCATTTTATTTAAAGAAAAGATTACTGATAAGAATGTAACTGTCTTTTTTTGGTACCTATTCTGGAAATACTACCATGATCACAAAGAGATTTCCTGAACTCCCTGTCTGTAGTTTCTATACCTGCCCTTCTTCTAAGTCACCACTCTTGGTCTTTGCAGACCTGACTATGAAATATGATGCGGTCAGAGAACTCAATCTTCATGACATACTTACTCAGATTTATGTACTTGGGTATTGCCAATATGCATCATACTAAAAGCTAAGAAATGAATGCACTCTAAAATCATGTGTGTGTCCTGCCTAGCAATTATAAATTCTAAAAGTTGTCAGTTTTACTTTTCTTCTTTATTCATTGTCTAAGTGCACTCCTAGCAATAAATATGCCACCTCCACACTGATTTTCTGTGAACCAGTATACTATAATCTTTCAGGTACAGGATATGGCAAATGAAATGAAGCTATTCAAACCCATAATAAAGTCATTAACATTTTGATGGGTGAAGAGTAGGTCAGATAACATGCTTCTTTCTGGTAACTCTTATATCCAAGGTGAACTAAAGGGTACTGGTTTACCTATTGTGCAGGTTTTGATATCCTATTCAAACTGGGAGGACCTTTGAGCTGTTCTCTGTAGAGGAGTTTGGAGATGAAATGCATCCCATAGGGAAGATTTAGAAAAGGAGAGTTGGGTCATCGATTACCAAGTAGGGAGCTAGAGATGAGTCATACTGAAGGGATATTTGTCTCCTTGTTTCCATAGTAATCAAAGGTAAAGTTGGTATTTTGTGCCATTTCATGACTTAACTAATGTTATCTTCAGAAAAAATCCTCTGATTAAAAAAAAGAAAATAAAACAGAGACAATTCCAACTCATCATGACCCTAAGTAGATGCTATTAAAATTCCTATTTTTATCATCACTAAATACGTGGCAACGTTAGTTATTTACTGAGTGACTCGCTGTGTACACCATCTATTCTCAGAGACGAAGCCTTTGAAAGGCTCTCCCCTTCAAGAAGCAAATGGAGATAGCCACAGTATCTGCCCAGGTTCCCCATTGTGTATCTTGTTTGAAGGGTTTCCCAGTGGAGTGTGGGAAAATTTACCGGGAAGAAAAAAATAAATTAATTTTACCTGGGTGACAGCAATTATGCAGAATGACAAAAAGAGTAGTTATATTACAAGTTAAGGATGCTCATTCACTCTCCCCAGGGACTGTCAGTCAGGAATCTTGAGAAAAAATCACAGCAAAATAATGGTAGGCTCTGTTGTTAACTGTCATTTCCCCACAATGCTGGGTTTTCAGAAACAATAAGGCGAAAAATGCAGTCTGCTGTCCCTCCAGAACTCCTCGAGCACATATGTTATATCTCAAACTGTCAGTCCTTGGAGACTCGCCATCCAGTGGGTAACCAGGTCATTCGTGTCAGCCATGGTGGCACCACAGTAAAGGCCAGTGATTTACTTGCAGCCACGACTCACCAACAAAGATTTTTAAGCATGTAGACAAAAGGGTATTAGAACCACGTATAATTTCAAGTATGGTTTTACTCAACAAAAATATAAAGAATAAAGGGCGAGTGTATGAAGTAAAAAAAAAAATGCCATGACAGATGGTTGGTAATTATTTTTTCTGTATTCTATATAGCACTTAAATTATTTCTATAAGCATTATATAAGCTGAAATCCATTGTGAATGTTCATATCTTTAAATGTTAATGACTTTATTATGGATTTGAATAGCTTCATTTCATTTGCCATATGCTGTACCTTAAAGATTATAGTATACTGGTTCACAGAAAATCAGTGTGGCGTTGGCACGTTTATTCCTAGGAGTGCACTTAGACAATGAATTAAAGAAGAAAAGTAAGACTAACAACTTTTAGAATGTGTAATTGCTTAGTATATTTTCAAAATATTCTAATGCCAGAATGCATAAAATTTGTGAAAAGGAAATTAAAAGGAAATAAAAGATCATTCAATGGCCCTCACACTATTGTTGCTGATGTTGTTAGTTGCTTTTCAGTTTGTTCCCACGCATTGCACCCCTGTGTCCAACAGAAGGATACAATCCTTGGGCTTCTCCAAGCTCACAATTGCTATTAGGTTTGGGTCCATTGTTGCAGCCAATGTGACAATCCATGTGGAGGGTTTTCTGGTTTATTGCTGCCCCTCCACTGTACCTACAGATGTCCTTTATCCAGACAGCATGACCACAGTACAAGAAACAAAGTCTCATTACTCTTGTCTTTGAGGAATATTCTGACTAATTCTTCCATGACAGGTTCATTTGTTCTTTTGGCATTCCATGGTACTTTCAATATTCTTTGCTGGCTCTATAATTCAAACACATCTATTCTTTTCAGTCTTACTTGGTGTCCAATTTTGCATGTTCAATTTTCACGTGCATATGGCTGATTAAAAATGGCATGGATCAGGAGCACCTGAGTCCTCAAAGGAACATCCCTGCTTTTCAACAATTTAAGAGGTCTTGTAGAGCAAAACCTTGCTTTTACTAATGTTTTCAGCGCAATTTGAACTTCTTCCTTCGGTATCATTCATTCGTGCTCATATGCTATCTCTAGAAATGGTTGAATGCCGATTCATTATTCTCAATACAGTGAATGTATATTCTTTCTATCTCCTTTTGTTACTTCCTGCATCATTCAATATTTTGCCCAGAGAATCTTTCAGTATTGAAACTAGAAGCTTGAAATTTTTCGTGACTTCTTTTATTTTAAGATATGCAGAACATGTTCTTCCCTTTTGGTTTTCTAATTCAAGGTTTTTGCAAACTTTATTACAATATCTGGCTTCGTCTTATCCCACTGCCTTTTGAAGTATTCTATTCAGCTCTTTGATATCATCATTTCTTCCATTTGCTTTAGCTTCTCTACAATTTATGGCAAGTTTTAGAATCTCTTCTGACATCCACTTTGATATTTTCTTTCATTCCTTTTTAATGATGTTGTGCTTTCTTCATGAATGATCTTCTTGATGTCCTCCCACCCAGCTCACCAGGTCTTCTTTCATAAATGTGTGATTCATCAAATATGTTCCTGAGATGTTTTCAAACTTGAGGTGGGATAGACTCAAGGTCATAGTTTGGCTCTTGTGAATTTATTTTAATTTTCTTCAGCTTTATCATGAGTTTACATATGAACATTTGATAGTCTGGTCCACAGTCATTCCCTGGCCTGGCTGTAGCTGCTGATGTTGAGCTTATCCTTTGTTTCTTCGCACAAATGGAGACAATTTGATTTATGTGCAGTCTAGCTGGAGAAGTCCATGTGTAGTCTCCTTCTGTGCTGTAGAAATAAGTTATTGTCTATGAACAAGTGATTGGTTTTACATTTCTATCACGAATTCCATATTTTCCAACTATTTTTCCATCTTCTTTGTTTACAACTTTTGGATCCCAATTGCCAATAATTATTATAGTAGGGTATATAATAAAGAGTAAGAAATGAGCCAGTGTGAGTTCAAATATTCAGTCCTCCACTTCTTGCTACAAGACATTTGTCAATAAATCATATATACCCCTATGTTTCACTTTCTGTAGCTGTAACATGATAATCTATTAATATGTGTGTAATAAATTGTTATGGGCTATAGCCCTGGCTTATTTTTTTTTGACTGCTAACCCACAAAGTCAACCATTCTAAACCACTAGCCATTACATGGAAGAAAGGGGATGCTTGCTTCTCCCATGAAGATTGGCAGTCTCAGACAACCCACAGGGAAGTTTTACCCAGCTCTATAGGGTTGCTATGAATAAAAAATTATCTTGATTGCAGTGAATTTGAGATTTGTTTTCTTGTTTGTTTTCTATGTTGACCAATGGTTCAAAAAAGAGAATCCAGAAATATAATCAGTCATTTATAGACACTTTATTTTTTATAAAGGTCTAAAATTAAAGGGGCAAGAAATAGCCTTTTCAACAAATAATGTTAAAAATATTATATCTCGGCACCCGCTCCCCGCGCCCGCAGGTCCTTCCAGCGGTCTGGCCCGGAGCCTTCTGTTCAGGCCCCTGGCCTCTTTCCTGTTGCCACAGGTTCCTTCAGGTCTGTGCGTCTGCTACCCCAAGCACTCTGAGACTAGAGACAGAGGAGAAGCCTGTCCAGAAGCCCTGCAGGACAGGAAAAGGAGAATCTTAATGTGGAAAAACTCAACACTGAAAATGAAGGAAAACTTGAAAACCAAGAAAAGGTGGAAAACGAAGAACTGCCACTGACTAAGGAAAAGCCAGAAGCCACTGGCTCTCCAGAAAACAAGGGAAAATTAGGGACAGAAGACAAAGAAACATTAGGAACAGAGGACAAGGAAAAGTTAGGAATAGAAGGCAAGGAAAAGTTAGGAAGAGATGACAAAGGAAAGTTAGGAATGGAAGGCAAGGAAAAGTTAGGAAGAGATGACAAAGGAAAGTTAGGAATGCAAGACAAGGAGAAAATAGAAACAGCAGACAAAGGAAAGTTAGGAATGGAATGCAACGAAAAGTTAGGAACAGGAGACAAAGGAAAGTTAGGAACGGAAGGCAAGGAAAAGTTAGGAAATGAGGGAAAGGCAGATGAGGAAATCCCAAAGGATAAGGGAAAGGCTGAGGGTGAGGGGAAGCCCGAAAAAAAGCCCGCAGATGAAACCAAGGCTACAGCCAAGCACCCAGCTCAGGATGATGTCCCCAGAAAAGCAAAAAGAAAAACCAATAAAGGGCTGGCTGAGTACCTCAAGGAGTATAAGGAAGCCACTCATGATATGCATTTGAGCAATGAGATGATAAGAGAGTTCCATGAGATGGCAAGGGTGGAGGATGAGGTGAAAAAATCCAAACAGAAATTGGGGGGCTTTATGTGGATGCAAAGAAGCTTGCAGAATCCCTTCCACCCTAGAGGTCCAAGGGAACTTCGGGGTGGCTGAAGGGCCCAACAGAGAGGCTTTGAAGACATTCCCTATGTGTAGTGCCTTCTAACTTCACTTCATGTTGTGACTGATTAGGACACGATCAACCCTGATCTCCTTTCTTGCATTTCCCTGGCAGACACTTGCCAGGCTCTGCTTTAACCTTATGCTGACACTTGGCTTTCGGCATCCCTCTAGGTACCAATAGCCTTTTGACCCAACTACAGCGCTCTGTGTTTCAGTAGGGGATTTTCACCCATTGCATGAAATTTAAAAAAATGTTTATGGTGCATTCTACAATTAAAAGAGTTTGCAGAACCATAAAAATATATATTATATCTCAACCTGCAAAAGAATGAAGCAGGGAAAAATAAATAAAAAAAGAAATAGGACTCACATCTCACATCATATAAAAAATGAACTGGAGATGGATTAAAGACCTAAATATAAACTGCAGAACTCTAATGATAATCAGTGAAAATAAAGATAAATTTAATTTCCCTAAAACAAGATATAAATACCCTACAAACATAATTAAAAAACACTTCTACTGTCAAAGGCAAAATAGAGAACTTGGACCTCCTAATAATAGGACATTTATGTACAACAAAAATCTTCACCAAGAGAAAAGAGAAACCAGAGATTGGGAAAAACTTTTGGCAATGATACATGATAAAGGACAAATTCAAGAATCTTTAGAAATCTGCAACACAATATTCCAAAAAACTGCAGAAGGCATGAATAAACAATTCACCAAAGATGATAACCAGGTAGCCAGTAATCATACATTTATGACATTAGCTGTAAGATAAACAAAATTAAAATAACAATATCTCCTTACATTGATACTGATAGCAAAATTTAAAAAATTAAAGAAACAATGAAAGCAAAAAAATAAGTGCTAGCGAGGATGTGGAGAGATTGAAACATGTACACAGCTTTTGGGATGACAAAATTATATAACCACTAAGGAGCACATTATGTCTTCCTTAGAAAAATTCAAATAGAAATACCGCATGAGACCATAATCTCCCTACTCAATATAGACCCCAGAGAAATAAAAAGCAAAATGCATGCACCCCCATGTTTAATTTCTTCAAGGAAACACCCACGGAAGTCCGTAAGGGCTGCGGTGCCCAGCATGGGCTGGTGAGGGAAGTGGCCACAGCCTACTTTGGAAGGCAATCTACAGGAGGTTGAAGCTCTTCTGATTGCTCCTCAATGGTCAGAAAGAATTCATGTTAGGCTGAATCTTTATGGAGATTGAAAAATGGATTCAAGCCTCTCATTGCAAACCTTAGGATTCCCTAAATCTGAAACTGAATTAAAAGTCTAGTCACCAACATCTGCAGCCAATCACAGAAATGCTGTAAACATCAGCATACATTTTACTGACATTTCTAGAAGACAGAGAGGCCTTTTTCAAAGACTGCCTTGCTTATCCCACATATGGTTGAAGCTTTTATATCTTTCTGGGTGTCAGTCCAACAGTATTGTTACATTCTTTTCTTGGGGTTTAATGGCTTCTCCATCCAGGAGGGTAATCTATATTCTACTGAGTCACAGGATTTATCTCCTGGGACTTCAACGTCCCTGCCCCTTATGACAATATTCGTGTTCTTTGAGGCACCAGATGCACTAAGGGAAGAGGATATTCTTTCCTTTAATGTTTGAGATGATAGCTTTTTTTTTTCATGGCTAGTTTTCTTATTCCAGGTTTGAATTAACAATACAATGATGCAGCACTAAATCATCTAGCTCAAGCGATGCAGGATCATATATTTAAAAGCGTATTTAAAATCCTTCTTTTAGAATTTAAGCTCTAATACAATCAAATCAGTTCTAATTATGAATTGTTTGGTAGAATCAACAGCCAATTGACTCAAATTTTTCACATTTTACTATCGATGAAAATAATGGTAAAATCCCATAATTCACTTATGGTCACAGAAAAAGGCTGGCACTGCAACCCTCATCAGTCTAGATTCAAAGCATCCTCCATTTCCACCACTTGAAACTATTCCTTTGCCTCCTTTGGGGAGGCTGACCTGAAATCCAATCCCCTACTTCATAACGCACTTGCCATGTGACCTTGAGCAAATCATTGAAATTTTATTCCAATATATAAATTGCAAATAAGCTAACAGCTGACTCCCAGGAGACAGGGTTTCAACAAATTTTGAATTTCCACGGATGATAGGAGGAGAAACTGGTGGAAGCTCATCAAATTCAAGCTCCCTCCTCCCTTCCTGCAATTCACAATGAAGGGTGCACAGCATCCAGAGCCGGGAGACTACTTGCTAAGCTAAGCTTTTGGAGGCAAATCTTCATGAGATAGTTTTTGAAATTTGTATTGCTTGTATCTTTCCCAGAGAAAATTTTCAGATAAATACTATTGTGATTTAAAGAATGTATATTTCTTATGTAAACTGTGAAGTTAAAAATCATATGAAATTCTGTTGACCCATGGACATTTATGGTAATTTGGGGGTAGAATGAGCTAAAAATTAGAAGTGTTCTGGGGAGAGGGGATTGGGTTTTCATGACTATGTCCAACAGCAAAGAATCCAGTTAAGGATATCTAGAAGTCATTGTGCATCGTCACAGAGCACTTGCTTGGATGAGGCTCCCCTGGGTATTGGATTACTATGGGCTGGTGGATGGATGGATGGGCTTAGGTTCCAGGATGAGATACTTCTAGAACCCACTGCCTGTGATGGGACAGAAAGAATATAAGTCTTATCAGAAATGATACCTATGATAGTTTGTACCTGAGCTTCGGGGTTAGAGGAAAGTGAAGAAAAAGTGACTCACAGGAAATGATGTGCTGTCCTATGACCTATCCCAAGCTCTCTCAAGGATTGTGTTCAGGAGGGCTGGAGGGAAGAACAGAACTCACAAAGAACCTGCTGAGCTTGACCAGTTGCTCTCATCTGTGCTCCTTAAACTTCCAATGTTCTCCTTTTTACAGAGTTAAGCATGGACTATCTATGGATCATTCTATGGACTATCTATGGATCATTCATTCTTTATCATGCAGACTAAAGACCCTTGCATAAAAGACCTAGACCTGTGCTTCTCAACCTGTGGGTGGCAGCCCCTTTGGGGGTCGAACGGCCATTTCACGGGGGTCACCCGATTCATAACAGTATCAAAATTACAGTTATGAAATAGCAACTAAATAATTTTATGGTTCGGGGGGTGTCACCAAAACCTGAAGAACTGTGTTAAAGGGTCATGGCATTAGGAAGGTTGAGAACCACTTACCTAGACTATCATTGCCATCTTTAATCCATGTCAAGCATGGTACTAGAATATAGTGTCAGCATTTTGTAAAAGATGTAAACAGGTTAAAGGGCTACTTTGTTAATATAGCATAGGCCCCGTCTTTGTTCTTCTTCTTCTTTTCTTTTTACAATGGCTGCACTGGCACTGATTTTATAGATGGAACCCGGGAGGAGAGCAGATGACAAGGGCCAGTGAAAGTGAGAAATCTCCAGATCACCAAGTCTTAGTACAATAAGCTGAAGAACTAATTTCAAAAACGTTTGATTCCCTCACCAGTTACAACCTTAAAATGTCGTTTTGAAAACAAGAAGTGAGAGTTATCCATCCATCTAATCATGTAACAAATGTCCACAAAATCATCTTCTATGTGTCAAATAGCTTATCAGGTATTGGAATACAGATGAAAGACAATAGAGACACAGGTTCTCTGGGGGAAAAAATTTGCATTCTATTTGTAATAATCTCAAGTAAACTTTACAATAATTACATGTGATGATTGCTACATGGAAACCAACAGGATATGTTCCACCATGCATTAGTGATGAATACAGAATAATTGGAGGATAATCCCACAGGTCATTCAGATACATTGTTCTCTTAAGAGCCCTACTCTGGGTCCGCCAGAAGAACAAACCAATGTTTTAGAAGAAGTACCAGAAGGATGCTCTTTGGAATCAAGGGTGATAAGACTTCATCTTGAAACTCGGAAGAGAGGAGGGCTCATCCCTGGAGAAGAAAATCCTGCTCATCAAAGCAGAAGGTCGGTGGGGGCGGGGGGAAGACCCTCGATGAGAAGGATTCACACATGAACTCTACAGAAGTAGCTGTGAGCACTGTGCAGACCACAGAGTACATTTTTCTGTGGCACCGAGGGTCACGAAGGGGCAGAACTGACATGACAGGTGCCATAGAGTCAGTTCCAACCCATAGCGGCCCTATCCACATCAGAAGGAAACGCTGCACAGTCCTGTGCCATCCTCACAATTGTCCCTAAACTTGAGCCCATGGATGTAGCCACTGTGCCAATCCATCTCCCTGAAGATCTTCCTGTTTTTCACTGCCCCTCCACTGTACCAAGCATGATGTCCTTCTCCAGGGACTGGTTTCTCCTGACAACATGTCCAAAATATGTGAGACACTGCCTTGCTATCCTTGCTTCCGGGGAATATTCTGGCTGTACTTCTTCCAAGACAGTGTTGTCAGTGCGTTTATCAGTCCATGGTACTTTCTATGTTCTTCTCCAGCACCACAACTCAAATGCACAGCAACTAATTATTACTCAGTTTATCCAAGCTGTTTTTAGAACAAAATCACTTTTCTCAATTAATCAAGTTAATTCTGTAATTAACATCTTTAATTCTTAATTCAATTTATTCTTAATTTCTTAATCGAATAGAATCATTTTTTTAAGGTCCCTGTATTTCTACATGTGAGATGATGGTTCTCTGAGTCTTATGAGTCAGTAAAACAAAATGAATATTCATCTGTGGTTGGTCCCCAATACAATGTGGATGTATTGAAGTCAGTCTCAACATTCTAATTCCCTTGGTCTCTTAAACCCAGGCCTCAGAAACTCTGATCTGTACAAGGCGCCTACTCCTACTTCCAGTCGGGGACTTGCAATCTACCTTCAGTCATCAATATGTTTATTACCCTGGCACATAATACAGAAGACCCTAAAGCATATTTCAGTCGTACTCTGCTACTCCTAGTGGTGTGAACCATAATAAACTATAGAGAATGTAAGAGACCTTATTTCTCATAGTTTCCTACCCCATTCTTTTGTCCTATTTTAAGGAGCATAATTGTCTCAAGTTTTCAGTGATGTTAGGGAGTACTCTCGACTCATTCGAACCTCATACCCAAACTGGGATCTGCCTCGCCTAGAGAGATTGGAACTAAACTTCATTTAGAAGAAGCTGCAATTGATAAGGTCATTGCAACCACTGTTTTCCGAAAAATCAGTCAAGTCCTAATTACACGGTACAGGATCTAGACCCTTCTGAAAAATTTGGCAGAGGGAGAGGGGAATTATGTGTTTGCTGTTATGGATGACAACGGAGGAAACATTTAAAGAGTGTTTATTCAGTGGTGTCTGTGCTAAATGGGTGGACCCACCCTCTCCGGCTTACAGTTCTCTGGAGGCATTCAGTAGACTCCCAGTGTTAGAGGGAAGGTGGAAAGAATATACTGATTAATTGCCATTTGAGGCCACTTTGGACTGAAGGGACCAGAGATATACACTGTTTCTTCGGCTGAGAAATCTGTGCTATAAAACCTTAGTGCAGTGGCTTACCACATGCTCCCCATTTTCCTGAAATACATCCCTGGGGTTTCTAATGTTGGCAATGCTGAGATTAGAAAACTTCATCTTGGGCGATCTAACTTCCATCTCATTTCGCTATTTCTTTGCGTTGGAGCTGAACATTCAGAATCACGCTCAGCACTCGTGTTCTTTTCTTTGTAGGCATTTCCTAGGCAATACCAGCGTTTTTAAGCCAAAGCTATTTGTTACTTCCATTATGTCATCTCATTTTCTGTCAAATAAACTACACATGCCTTTAACCGATGGCAAAATGAGCCCTTACATCGATTTCCCTGGGTCTTTTATCTTAGTCTTCTTATAAACATAGAGATGAGCAAAATGTCAGATTCTGAGTCAGTATGCTATGGTCTGAAGAGCACCAAATTGGATTTGAATCCCAGCTTTGCTTTCTGATAACCTTGGGCAGGTTGAAAGTCAGACAGGCATTGTGTTGGAAGAATTGGCTGGTAAATTCTATATCTATCTCAGCTCTCAATAATGTTCTAGGAGCACATTAAATATAATTTCTAAAACATACTCTCCAAAATAAAATCTGCAATCTGCAAGGTATTGTTAGGTTGATACTTATTTGTAAATCATAATCGTAATGACACCATCCCACCCCTTCACCTCCCAAGTTGAAACAATAGAATGAGTCAGGGACAGGGTTTCATAGCTGCGGTCTTCATCTGGTCATTTTGTAACATTTATGAATCACAGTCATGTCAACTTTAATGCAAAAGGGAAATAGCTTCCTAGCTTCTTTCAATGTTTTTTTGTGGAAATTAAACAAGATAATGTATGTGAAAATAACTAGCATGAGACGACATATAGGGACCAGAGTATAAAAGGTAGCAATTGTTATGATTATTGACACAACACTCTGTTCATGTCAAAACCCGTTGATATACATTATTTCATGCCACCAGACTAATTTTAAGCAGACAACATTTTTATGTAAAAACATATTCCAGGGTCAGAAACATTGTAAAATTCCCATCCTGAAATGGAGAGACTGTCAACTGATTTTAACAGGTAGCAATAAATCCCTTCCATCTGTTTCAGGCTTTCAAATACCTCCTTGACCCAATAGCCTTGTAGCAGAGCTGTCATATTTTATTCATGTAGCCATTAATTTGACAAATATTTATCCAGTAACAATTCTGTGTCAGGCTTGTATTTCATCAGAAGCAAGCTTTCTTGCATGGACAAAGGACTAGGGGAAAGATGGCAATGGTGTAGCAGCATTCTCAGCAATCAGCTGAGCCTATAATATCGTAGTGATTGTCCAGATAAATTTATTTAAAATATTGAATAAGTAACTATAATACTAGTACATTGCCTTTTAACAGCAGAGGGGAGTTTATCAAACTTTTTTATTTCAAAATATGGCCATGGTGAAACTACTATGCCCTAGACTTGTTAAAATCCGAGACAACCCAGCCATCCTTCTAGCTAGCCTGGCTGTCAGCTAAAGCCTTCATCATTGTTGTGTGCAGCCACTGAGTCCATCCCAGACGCAAGATCACCTCAGTCCTGTGTTGTTCTCATGAGAGTTTGCAGATATCCACAGAATTTTCCATGGCAAATCTTTGGAAATAGATTATTCAGCCTCTCTTCTTACTGAGTCTTTGTTCTAAAGCTGCACTTTGCCACACTTGCCTCTGTGTTTTTATTCTTTGTATCTTATATGTAGTTTCTTACAGAGCACCCCAAATTATTCTCTACAATGTAAAAAGTAGCAGTTTACTTCTTCGTCTAAACCTTCCTTACTCCAATGTTGGGTGCCACACCCTGGGTATTCAATCTAGTAAGTCTTCCAAGAGAGTTGAATTCACCTACAAGTACCTAGAAAAAGAGGTCTAGTGACCCACTTCTGAAAAACCAAGCCAGCAAAAAGGACATGGAACACAGTGCTACTCTAACCCACATGGAGTCATGATGAGTTTCAATCAATTCAAAAGCAACTGGTTGTTCTTAATGTTTCAACTATCCTTTCTACGCATGCTCAAGCCACAGGCCAGTTCAAGCTGCTTTCCAAGCTGCTTTCTACTTCAAGAGCTTCCCCGTAATATTTGCTGTGTCTGAAACATCCTTCCTCCCACAGTCTAGGTGGCCTTCCTTCGATAATTGGATCTCAACTCTTTTGAACACTCTCTCTGAAGTCGCTTTCCCTCACCTCTATCACTGTTGCACTACATATTTCTACTTCTGTTTCTCTATTTTTTTCTTTTTGAATACTTTTATTGGGGGCTATAACATCTCTTATCACAAGCCATACATTCCTCCAGTGTGTCAAGCACATTTGCACATATGCTGCCATCATCATTTTCAAAGAATTCTCTTCCCACTTGAGCCCCTGACGTCAGCTCCCCATTTCTTCCGCCTTCCTGCCACACCCGCCCTCCCTCAGGAACCCTCGGTACATTATAGATTATTATCCTCATATCTTACATTGTCCCCCAGGGAGGGGGGTTATAGGTTGATCCTTGTGATCGATTCCCCCTTTCTCCCTTCACCCTCCCCTAATTCCTCTGGTATCTGTACTCTCAGTATTGACCCTGAGGGATTTTTCTATCCTGGATTCCCTGTGTTGCAGGTGCTTACCTGTAGCAGTGTGCATGCTCTGGTCTAATCCGATTTGTAAGGTGGAATTGAGGTCATGATAGTGGGGGTAAGGAAGCACCAAAGAACTGGAGGAAAGTTGTGTGTTTCATTGGTGCTATACTGCACCCTGACTGGTTCGTCTCTTCCCAGTGTCCCCTCTATGCAGGCATGTCCAATTATTTACTTTTGTTTTTTTCTTTTCCATAGCTTTTTGTTATACCTTCTGAAAATGTTGGCTAGTGGTGTTTGTTCAATTATAACTTCCCCACTAGATGATAAGCTCCACAAGAAAAGTGGTCTTGCTTTTCATAAAAAATATTCCTGTACACGAGGAAGTGTCAGTATGGAGAGCTTAAATGACTCCCACAAGCTCATGAATAGTCACTAGAGTGAAAGGGTGGCACAGTGGTCAAACACTTAGCTGTTCAGTGAAAGGTTGGTGGTTCAAACCCATCTAATAGCTCCATGGAAGGAAGAGCCTGGTTATCTGCCGCAGTAATGATGACAGCTTACAGCACCCTTAGGGGTAGTTCTACTTTGTCATATGGGTCAGAAATGACTCATTGCCACCTGTCCATAACAAGAGAGTAACTACAAGATTTTCTAGTCTATGCTGGGGAAAGTCGCTAGAATAGAAAACAACGTAGACCCTTGTCTCAAGGAGACTTGATCTAATTGAAACAATAGTTAATAGCACCAGAGTGGGTGACTGGACAATAATAACACAATAGCAGTAATGTGATTGGACATTACCCATGCCAAAGTCATTGAAGACACCATACATGCTCTGAATTTCCCTCGAATAATTAAATGAGCATGTTACAAGAGTGATTATTTTTGCTTTTATCATATTTTCATTAAGTGGAGAATAAGTATACTCTCACTACTTACCAGCACATTAATCTTTCTATTTGCAGTAGAAATGATGACATTCTGTTACATCAATCTGTGGACTGCCTACCATGGAGTCATTTGGCTGAACTCAGACTCATTTAGCTCTCCATCCGCCAGCCTGTGGGCTTTCTATCTTATCTCCCTGCTTCTTGTTCAGCTTACATCTGGTCCACACACTTGGACCAGACTGGACGTATCTACTTCTAAAATTAGGTGAGCTAGTTCTTGGTATGAATCTCTTTCTATATGCATATACATGCAAGCACTACTGGTTTTGCTTCTCCAAAGAATCAGCCTAAGACAACATAGTTAGGCAAAAAATTGTGTTGATTTAGAAAACATGTCAGATAACCACAAGGTCAAGCCATGTGGTAATAAAATATATTTTCCTATTTTCCATAATTATTCTCACATTCTTATATTTAAAACAGGAGACATGATGTGGTAAAATTATATTTATGGCAGTAATACAGGTGTATTGGTGTTTTGCCTTAGATTGCAATTCCTGCTTGACCATCAGAGGAATATGTGCATTTGTGTGTGTGTAAAATAGTGTAGGATAAGATGAAATGGAAAAAATGAATGTTACTCCCGATAAATCAAACTAATTATTTCAATGTTTCAGGAATGTTGTTGGGTTCTGTCTGAAATAAGTAACACAAAGAAGAGTTATTTTTCTCCTTACAGGCAGTAATATCCAATTGTCTACTGATGGGCAGTTTTGTGGTTTTTGATTTTTCTGGTTGTTTGACTGAATGTTTGTTTAACTGAATGTTGTATCTGAAAATCTCTTAAAAATTCTCTATCTTCATATAATATTTTGTAATTGAAATCTAGTTGATATTTTCTCCTGACCATTAACAAAAACAATCCAAAGTACCTTAGAATACACCGAGATAGCATGCTGGGGATATCCTCCAATCAACATTGTAGGAGAAGAGAGGATTCATAGAATTGAACATATAATTTTGACAAATTTCACTTTTATGGCACTTAAAGGGACTGTTAAAAATTAAGTTGTCAACTGCATCATGTTCCCTGATAGAGAGAAATGGAATCATGTCCCTGCTGAACCTATATATTGATAAATTCAGGCCACTTTCACCTCTCCTTTTGCTTCTATTTGTGATTACTCATTTTAGATAAGAAATTATTCTATCTTTGAATTATTAAAATGTATGTGAAAAGTTTTCATCCAATTATAATATTGATAGCTAACACATAATTAATGTTTGCCTGCATATGAAATTCATCTATGCATGTATATAGACATATCTAAATATAAACATATACATAAATTTAACACAATTCTCAGAAATAACTCTTCTGGAATTGGGCAAATAATGATGCTCAATTTAGCAATAACCATCTTGAGGTAGCAAAGGGCTAATTAACTTGCTAGAATTTGTTATTTAAACTATCATCTCCAAAATCCATGCCAGAATGACTGTAGTATAAGAGCTTTGAGAACAGAGAGATGTGGATCTTTACCCTACCCAAGTCTATCCATTTCCTTATGTTTAAATTTGAAAAATAAAACACTTTTTTGGTAATTTAAGGGATACACTTGTGTCCAATGAATAAAATAGAGGATATATTTATTACACGCTATCATTCATTCACTAGTTATAATTTTTAGGAGTGTCTTTAACTATTGATGTGAAAAAAACAGAGAGAGATATGAAGAGTGGGAATAAATACAAGATAAAGCAGTAGACTATTGCCATTGAATTGATTTTTATTCATAACAACCCTGTGGGACAGACTAGAAGTACCTAATAGGGTTACAAGACTTTTCACCTTTACGGAAGCATACTGCAGTATTTTTCCCTTGTGAAAGGGGATGTTAAATTTTATGATCATCTGCTGGGTAATAGGCAAACACTTGCTGTGCCACTACAGATCCTCCTGAAAAGTGGCATTGTGAGGTGCTGGCCAGTTGCTCTGACTCAGCCATCCCAGGCATAGCAGAATGAAATGCTGTCTTTCTGATGGCTTCTCACCAATTGTTGCAGTGTTTGAAGCCACTGTCTCAGCAACTGTTTCAATAGGTCTCATTCGACCTAAAGTAGCCGCCTCTTTTTCACTTTCCTTCCACTTTACCAAACATAAGGTCCGTCCCCAGGCACTGCTCCTTCTTTATGCCATGTTCAAATAATTTAAGATGAGACACTGTGATCCTTATTTCTAAAGAGCATTCTGACGGCACTTTTAAGATGGCTTTGTCCATGTGTCCAGAAGGCCATGGTATATTCAATCTTCTTCACCAAGCTTGTAATTCACAGGTATTAATTCTAGAATCTTTCCCATTCATTGTTCAGTTTTCATACATGTATGAGGTAATGCAAAATACCATGGCTTACATAAGTTGCGCCCTAGTATTCAGAGGTCTTTTGCTGCATAGTTTCCCAATTCAATCTACCACGTGTTCTCCTGATGGCTGCCCTCGCAGGCAGCGCTTATGGATTTGAGGAGAATGTAACCCTTAGCAATTTCAGCCTTTCATCTTTTATCACGATGCTCCTTATTGAATGCATTTTTGAGGATGCTTTCTTTTCAGTAAGTGCCCACGTGCTCTTCACATACACCATCCCGGTTGTGCTATCTGCACGTAGCATACTGTTAATGAGTCTTCCTTCCATCCTGATGAGAACTCTTCGTCAAGGACAGTAGTAGCTTCTTGGATTACTTTGCTCAGGATACAGAATGCAGGTACACAATCCTGTCACACATATTTCATGGCTTTATACTCTGCAGTATTTCTTCATTCGATTCAAAAGACTGCATGGGATCTATCTAAAAGTTGTCGATGAGCACAAGTTGTGTTCTGAAATTTCCATTCTTTGCAATGTCATCCATAGTTTGTATGCTCTGTAAAGTCTTTCTCCTTTATTTATTCTAAGGCTGCCTATTTGTCAGAAACAATAGTCAAAACTATGAGTTGATGACTCTTAATTTTCAATGAGACCACATATCATCGACTCCTCAAATGTCTGGGTAGACATTCCAGAATGAAAAATTCAAGGTATCTTCACTAAACTGCATGAATGTCAATGTGTCTGTGCTCCTCTGGTTTCCCTATTGACTTGATGCAAAGCAAGTGTCAGACATGCCTTCCTGTCCCATTCTTCCTTACCTATTCTGACACCAACAATTCTGCCCACTCCACTCTCCATCTAGGCAAGGTTTGATTCTCTGTAATGATCACAGAGAACCCGCAGACAATGATCAAATTAAGGGGAAGTTTAAGGGATGTTGGGGAGCCCTGGTAGAGTAGTGGTCAAGTATTTAGCTGCAAACCTCAAGGTCAGCAGTGCAAAAGCAATCACCATTCCTTGTGAGAAAGTTGAGACTTTCTATTCCCTTAAATAGGTACAGTCTCAGAAATCCCCAGAAGAAAGTTCTACTCTGTCCTATGGAGCCACCATGAGTCATATTCGACTCAATGGCAATGAGTTTTATTAGGAAAGTTAACAGGTTAACACAAGTCAGGGTCTCAGGATCAGAAAGCAGTAAGGATACTGTCTTTGGCCTCCTCAGCCAACATCCAAGTGTCTATCGCTGGTTCTCAACCTCTTAGCTACATGGTCCTTTGGCCATTACTTCCATGTGCCAGTAAGCAGTCCACCTGCCACTTTGTCCCACAGTTCCATAGTCTCAAGCTAGATGAGGAAAAGGTGCCCCGGAGTCTCCAAACCACAGCACCTGGTGCATCTGGTCTGGGAGGACTCCATCACGACAGACATAGATCCTGAATATGCTCTTCGAAGGGGGACAGGGGTGTTCTCTCTGCTGTCCTTTCAAAGATGACTCGTTCGTATAGCCAGGAGAGGGTGGTATTGAAAATTGGACCCAACCTCCTATGATTGTTACACATACCCTGTTTGGATCTTTCCTTTCATTTATTTGGTGGGAGTTGCAGAGACTTGGTTAAAAGAATCATATTAAGAAAGTTCACTCCACCACAGGATGTTCACTGTCCATTTCCTTCACAGACAGCCCTTAGAATTGCCATGTTCATCAAAAGTGGATTGTTAGAGATGCAGGGCGGTGAAAGTTCAGCACTGCATCACTGGATCTCCCTTATGATCCATTTACAATTTATTCTAGGTTTTTAATATTTTGTACTATTAGATTGAGATTTTATCTGTTATTGTTTTTAGGAGTTGGGGTTATTTTTAATGATTCTTAGTATATACAATCCAGTGGATGTAAAACTATAGAGACAGTACATGGGTTAATGGTTTCTTGGGGCATGGCAGGGGAGTTGGGAATAAATGGGCAATTTGTATGGATAAGTACAAGAATGAAGAAAATGACCAAAATTTGATAGTGGTGATGATTTTACAACTCTTCTTGATGTGATTGAACAAGTAGATTGTATGATATGTGAATTATGTGCCAATAGATCTGTTTTTTTTAAATAAATGACATGTTCTTAGATAATAACGTTAAATATGTCAGAATTATCTTTGATAGAATTTCCAAAAAAATACCTCTTGACTTTTCTCTTAAATACGTTCTATAACTGCCTTTTACCCTGATATTTATGTAAGTATCAATTCCATATATTGCCTTATTCTTGATATTTAGTACAAGTCCATTTTGTCTCCTGCCACTCCAATATGATTCATACTCCAATTCTCTTTTAAGGTAATCTAAGAATTTCCTGCTTTATTACCTATTATCCTACAAAGAATACCAAGTTGCTGTAAGCTACAACAGAAGCAAAGAGTATTAAACTCCTAGTGGTATATTTTATTCAGTTAAAATTTGCCCCAATTCTAGGGAAAAGTAGAAAACTGCTCTTTTGTTTATTTATGGAAGGTTGAAAAGTTCATCATTTAAAAAGTCTTGGTAGAAGCCAAAGGATAAACAATTGATTTTTCCCATACAACCAATTATACAGAAGTTTGTCTGTATGAAATAAAAGAGAATTCTATTCTTACCCAGAATTGGGAAATTAGGAAGAGATCTCTTTTGGTTCTTGTATTTTTCCTCTTTGACTCTGCATGCCATGAAAGGATTAGCTACAAAAAATAAAAGGAGAAAAGCAAGAAGAATGTAAAGCCAAGACTTTCCATGTAGTCTACTTGGATCAACTTAATGTATATAATAAATTGATGTGATGGTTAATATGATAAGCAGATACAAGAGAACTAACTTACAGAATGCTTATAGGAAGAGAAAAATTAGAATAGAACTTGTAGGTCTTGGAACTAACCAATAAGGTGTCTATAGGTATATAAATCAAGCATTTATACCCCTTTTAGCATCAATATATTATATCCTTCTCTACTCCAATGTTTACCTGATCCTCAATCTCCAAAATGTGCTATTTTCAAGTACCTGCAGTATTTAAGAGTTCAATAACCATTACTCTTAAAATAGAAAAAAATATTCCTTGAATTAAAAGTTGGGTATATAGAGAACAAACTGTCAACCACCTGATTGGTGAATTAAACTATTATAGTGTCCTGAAATTCATCTAGGAGAAAGAAAGTCTTATTGAATGAAATACAGAAGAGTCATAAAATATCTTTATAATTATAATTGAAATAATGAAAGATAACCCATTTACTAAAGTAGAAAAAATTATAATGCAGTTGCTTTTCTAGCTGAATTGGAATGTGTTGGCCCGTGAAGTACAATTGACTATTTTCTCTAAAGTAAATATATAATTCAAAGGGAAGAAAATATGTAATTCCAATTATCCAAAATCACCCAACAAACACAGTTAAAATGCACTTCTGGAGATTTTCTCTATGCTGAATATTGGTTTCCTGTACTAAATTATCTCCATAGCTATTTATCTATTTGTACAATTATTCTCTGATGAGAATTTAAGCTTAGATGATCTCTTCCTTAGTACTTGATTGTATTTTAATTTGGTAGATGCTTATTTAAACAAAACCACAGTAGTTCCTTATGCGGTGTGCCCATCACATGTTTTATAACGCTTTAATTGATCTATAATTGATCACATATCATACAATGTAGTAGTTCAAACACATCAAGAATATTTGTAGGACCATCACCACAATCAATTTTAGAATATTTCTTCATTGGTGTACTTATCATTATTATTCCTCATTTATCCCCAATCTCCCCGTCTACCCCAAAGAACTATTAATTTAGTTATTATCTCTATAAATATACCTATTCTGGATTTGCTCCACAGAGACCTTTTTTTAAAAAACTTACAGCCGTAACAAAGTGAAACAGATAAAAAACCTCAATTAAAAATAAAGCAAAAAATATTAAAATTAGGATTTAAATTGATCACAGGGGAGATAAAATGATAAGGTGCTAATTTATTTCTAAATTCTTTTCTTGGGGGCTCATACAGTTCTTATAACAATCCGTACATCCTTTGTGTCAAACACATTTGTACATATGTTGCCATCATCCTTTTCAAAACATTTTCCTTCTAATTGAGGCCTTAGTATCAGCTCCTCATTTTCCCCTCCCTTCCTTCCACTCCCTCCCTCATGAACCCTTGATGATTTATACATTATTATTATTATTATTTTCATATCTTACACTGATTGCTAAGACTTTCCCCAGCATTTCTGTTGTTTGTTGCCCTGGATGGGGTGGTGGGGGTGGGGGGTATGTTGATCATTGTGATCACTCCCCACTTTCTTCCCCCACCCTCATGGTATCACTACTCTGATTAATGTTCCTGAGGGTTTTGTCTGCCCTGAATTCTGTGTGTCCAGATCTCTTAACTGTACCAGTAGACATGCTCTGGTCTAGCCAGCTATGTAAGGTAGAATTAGAGTCATGATAGTTGCGGGGTGGGGTGGAAAGCATTAACAGTAAACTAGAGGAATGTTGTGCGTGTCATCGGTGCTACAGTGCACCCTGGCTGGCTCATCCCTTCCTTCTGGCCCTCCTATGAGGGGATTCCAATTGTCTTCAGTTGGGTTTTGTGTCTCCACTCCTAACTGCACATGCCATAATTCATTTTCCAATATAGCAAGTCTATTCACCGTCTTAGTTGATGATCAAAGGAGATTCATGAGAGGCTTGATATACATGTCTTTCCAGTCTCTTTGTTTTTGTTTTTAACTGAAACAACTTTAAAATGAGTCAAAAGAGACAACTAACTGTAAGATATTACATTTTAACCTAACTATGCCTCCCATAATTGACTTCATAATGTTTTCTGAGTGATAACAAAGCTCCCCTGGCTATGGTCAGCAGGAATTGACCAGAGGACCCATCCATGTGTGGACCCTGCAAAGAGGTTTGGGGATACCATTGTCATCTATAGCCTTTTGCAAATCAAATGTTCACAATTTAAGTTCTCGTAGCACAACCTTCTTCAGATTTGTATTTTATGATTTCCAATCCTTGGATTACACAAGTGGTGTGCTTCTTCCATGTAGCCTTAATTGACGCCAACTTCAATGCCTGCTTGTTTGCAGATGGATTCTGGACTCCCATATAATTCTAACCCCACTCCATGAGGTTAGCTCTTATCACATGGACCGGCTCTATACTCACCTTCAAGAAGAGACCACTGAAGAAAGGGTGCTACAGCAGTTGGTGAAGAAAGCATGTGGTGCCTGGCTTCAATTGGAACAGTGCCTGGAGAATTAAAGGCTGGTATTCAAAGAAGCAGCCATCTAGATGACGTGTCAACTAAAGCCATATGGAAGAAACACACCAGCCAATGTGATCCAAAGGTGGAAATAGCAAAATCCAAATATGATGAAAGGAAAAGTATAAGAGCTTAAATTGTGAACACCCAAATTATAGAAGGCTATGGATGATGAGGGGAACACAAAATACATCTGCAGATTGTCTTGTCAGATTAGACCTTTCACGGATCCCCTCTAGTCACAGGTGAGGGACTCCAACAGCTTTACTATCAGACAGAGGTGATTGTAAACTTGATTATGGTGGATCAAACCATGGTTTAATATGATATTTGGCCAGTTGGCCAGTTGACCTCTCTCTTGAACCAGGCTTTATTTGCTCTATTATTCCAAGAGAGAAATTTCTTGTCTGGCTTTTAAAATATTGTTGGGGGTCTTTTCCTTCTTACTCTTTGTTTTTATCCTATTATTATTATTATTTTATTGCTGTTTTGTTTAGTTTGTTTATTATCTCGGTTGGGTTTCCCAGTTTGTGAAGGACAGAAGGTATGGATGTACAGAGAAAATAACTGATGCAATTGTTTATCAGGAACAGAGGGAGGGTGAACAGCAGGAAGGGGAGGGCAATGGGGGAGCCATCAGGATGTCAGAGGGGAGAGTATTAGAAATTGTTTCAGTGATGTATATACAACTCTTTGTACAGTGGTCTAACTATGGAAATGCATTATATGTGAATATTATATCAAGAAAATTATTTTAAAAAGGGAAACTCAATTTGACTATGTTTATCATGGGTGAAGGAAGAAGAGTTTTGCATAGAGGAATTGAGCTCATTTGAATGGTGGTGGAACAATTGGGTGAGCGATAACCATAATGGTTGTTCAACACAAAGAGAATAATCAATGGCACTAAAGTATATATGTAGAAGTTGTTGCATTTGTAAATGTTTTGTTGTGTATGTTTTTGCCAAAATTGAAAAAAAATATTACATGTATGGCTGCTTATTTGAACACAAGCTTTCAAAACCCCGGATACTATTTATTTTGATAGCTGGGCACCAGCTCGTTTCTTCACCACACTTTGCTATAGTACCCACATCATCAGTGATCTCCTCGTGAAGACAGGCATCAAGTAGGGACATGTCTTAAAAACTAATTATCCTTAGACTGCAGCTAGAATTAAGTGCAAACCCCAAATCCATTCATATAGATATGGTTTATATGTGCTTCTCATTCCCCTTAGAGACATTAGTGTCATTTTATGTTAGAGAACAAACTGGCATAAAGCAGTGAACTAACAGAGAGTTCTGCAGTGCTGCCTCCAATCCCAGCTTCATGGACCCCCTCTCCAGCACTGCTGATACAGCCTGGGGACAGGGACAAGTCTGCTCAGAACACACAGGAGTGAACTAAGAGGGGAAAAAACAGAGAGTGGACTGCATTCTTGCCCACCACCCACCAAGCCCCAAGGATTACATTCCTGCCCAGAGGAGCCAATGTACAGAAAGGACTATAGGGCCAGCCCCACCACAAGACACAGCATCCCCTCATTGGCCACTAGTGCTACTGGGGACAGCACTGCAGACAATATGGGAATTGTGCCCAGTCTGATCACACACACACACACACACACACACATACACACACACACACACACACACACACACACTCACCAGGGAAAAACATGAAGGGAATGCCACAGAGCAGCAATGGGAGGAAAGCAATGAAGTCTCAAAGAATCCTCAAAATTGACTTCAGGTGCAGGGCTTGGCACCTCTTTAGACTCACTCAGAAATCATTCATAAGGGTCAACAGACAGACATGGAACTATTTATAGGCTTATTTTCCTTTTTTCATATCTATCTATAAAAGAGACAGCACACACAATCCCGAGTAGAAAACAGTTGGACTGACAGTTCCGGGGGACATGGGAGAGAGGGAGCTGGGGGAAAGAAAGGGGGAAGCTAACAAATCCAGGGACAAGAGAACAAGTGATCTAAAATCGATGCTGAGGAAGGCACAGAATGCCTGGTCAATTGCATTGTGGCTGAGAGGAATTACTGAGAGCCCAATGAAGATCAAACATGACACTCTGTCATGAGGAACGTAAAATGAAATAGAGAAGAGAACTGGGAGGCAGAAGACATTTAAAGAGGCATAAATACAGGTATGTACATATGTAAATATATTGATATATAACAATAGATAAATAGGACTGTGTACTTATATTTATATGTTAAGTATTAAGGTAGCAAACAATTATTTGGCCTCTACTCAAGTATTCCCTAAACCCAAGAACACTTTGTTCTAATAACCTGAAATTCTATGATGCTCACCTTCCCAATAAGATAGCTGAAGACAAAATGGGTGCATAAGTAAAGCTGATGAAGAAAGATGATGGTGTCCGGTTATTAAAAGGTATAGCATCTGGGGTCTTTAAAACTTGAAGTTAATCAAGTGGTCATCTAGCTGGGAAGCATGAAGGCCCTCATGGAAGAAGCACACCAACCTGTGTGATCATGAGGTGTCAACAGGATCAGGTATCAGGCATCCAAAGACCCCAAACAAACAATCATATTGATGTGAACAATGAGGGGGGATGCAGAGTGGAGACCCAAAGCCCATCTGTAGAAATTGGACACCCCTCACAGAAGGGCCAAAAGTAAGATACGAGCCAGCCAAGGTGCAGTATAGCATCTGTAAAACATACATTTCTCTAGTTCTTTAATGCTTCTCCCAGCCCCTCATGAGCCCAATTCTACCTTACAATTCAGTTAGACCAGAGCATGTACACTGGCATAAATAAGAGCTCTTGATACACGGAATCCAGGACAGATAAACTCCACGGGAACAGTAATTGAGTAGGAATACCATGAGCAGAGGGGAAAGGTGGGAGAGAAACAGGGAACCAATCACAATGATCAATGTATAGCCCCCACCAGGGTGATGAACAACAGAAACATGGGTGAAGGGAGACAGTGGATAGTGTAAAATATTAAAATATCAATAATTTATAATTTATCAAGGGTTGATAAGGGTAGGAGAGAGGGGGCGGGGAAGAGAAACAGATACCAAGGGCTCAAGTAGAAGGAAATGTTTTGAAAAGGATGATGAAAACATATATACAAATATGCTTGATACAATGGATTATGGATTGTTACAGGAACTGTAGAACCCTCAATAAAATGATTTATTAAAATAAAAAGAAGCACAAAAGGTCACTACACATATGGACTTCAGATGGAATACACAGAAAAATCAGCATGCCTATTTCAGTTGGAAGAGACAGTGGAGAAGCTCAATATCGCAGCTAAAACAAGGTAAAGGTCTAACTATGTAACAGACCATCAATGTTAAAGTGTAAGTTAAGAATGAAGCTGAAAAAAATTAAAATTAGTCCATTGGAGGCCAAATATGACCCTGAGTATATCCCACTGAATTCTGAGATTATCTGAAGGACAGGTTGGAATCATTCAACACTACTGACAGAAGAGCTGATAAGCCGTGAAATGGCATCAAGAATGCTACACATGAAGAAAGCAGAGAGAAAAGAAGCAAAAGGTCAGGTTGGATGTCAGGAGAGATTCTTAAACTTGATCTTAATTTTTAAATATTGTTGTTGTTGTTGTTGTTGTTAGGAGCCATCCAGTCAGTTCCAACCCAAAGATATCTTAGGCACACCAGAACAGCACACTGTCTGTCACTGCATCATTATTTTTTTTAAATCATTTTATTGGGGTCTCCTACAACTCTTATCACAACCCATCCATCCATCCATTGTGTCAAGCACATTTGTCCATTTCTTGCCATCATCATTTTCTTTCTACGTGAGCCCTTGTTATCAGCTCATTCCCCCCCCCTTTCCCACCTTCCCTCCCTCACAAACACTTGATAATTTATATATTATTATTATTATTTTCATGTCTTCTACTGACCAGAGTCTTCATTCACCCACTTTTCTGTTATCTGTTCCTCAGGGAGGATGTTAAATGTAGATCATTGTGATCAGTTCCCCCTTTCACTCCCACCTTTCATTTACCCTCCTGGTATTGCTACTCTCATTATTGGTCCTGAGGGGTTTATCTGTCCTAGATTCCCTGTGTTTCCAGCTCTTATCTGTACCGGTGTACATTCTCTGCTGTAAGGTAAAATTGGGATCATGATAATGGGGGTAGGGGAAGCACTAAAGAACTAGGGGAAAGTTGTATGTTTCATCACTGCTATATTGTACCCTGACTGGCTCACCACCTCCCTGCGACCCTTCTTAAAGGGGACTTTCAGTTGCCTACATATGGGCTTTGGGTCTCCACTCAGCACTCCGCCTTGTTCACAATGATATGTTTTTTTGTTCTTTGATGCCTGATACCTGATCCTATCGACACCTCATGATCACGCAGGTAGGTGTGCTGCTTCCATGTGGATATTTTTGCTTCCCAGCTAGATGGCCTCTTGTTTACCTTCAAGTCTTTAAGACCCCAGGCTATATCTTTTGATAGCTGGACAACATCAGCTTTGTTCACCACATTTGCTTGTGCACCCACTTTGTCTCCAGCAGTCATGTTGGGAAGGTGAGCACCATGGAATGCCAGGTTAATAGAACAAAGTGTTCTTGCTCTGATGGAGTAGTTGAGTAGAGGCTAACTGTCCATCTGCTACCTTAATACTAACCCTATAAATATATGTACATAGATCTATTTCCCCATCATATATAAATATATTTACATATGTATATAC
This sequence comes from Tenrec ecaudatus, assembly GCF_050624435.1. Taxonomy (NCBI): domain Eukaryota; kingdom Metazoa; phylum Chordata; class Mammalia; order Afrosoricida; family Tenrecidae; genus Tenrec; species Tenrec ecaudatus. Next base: position 205,093,961 of record NC_134532.1, read on the forward strand.
CTGTATTTAGACCTAGAAAAACGGACATGCAGGAAAATGAATCAAGACCCTTATCTCATTCCATGCACAAGAATAAACTCAAGGTGGGTTACAGACCTCGAGGTAAAACCCCAAACTATTAGGGGTATCAATGAGGGAATTAGGACAAACCTGAGAATTTTGGTGCAAGAAATACATAGGCTATCAGAAATAGGGAAGGACACAAGTACAGATGAGTCACAAATTGACAAGTGGGATATATTGAAGAAAAAATACCTGTTTACATTGAAAGAATTCACTAAAAAAATAATAAGAGAGTACATGGACTGGGAAAACATCTTCAGCAATGACACATTAGACAAAGGCCATATTACCAAAATCTATAGTACTCTGCTAGCTTCCAAAAAGATAAAAAATGAATTTGCCACTGAGGAGGTGGGACCTGAACAGAAGTTTCACAGGGCAAAAATCTGAATGGCCAATAAACATATGAGAAAATGTTCCTGATCATTAGCCATAAGAGAAATTCAAATTAAAACAACCATGAGACACTACCTAAGACCCTCAAAGATAGCCCAATCCAAAAAATCAGAAAACAGCAAGTGTCAGTGGGGCTGTGGTGAGATAAGAACTCTCCTCCACTGCTGGTGGACGTGTAGGTATGTACAGCCACTACGGAAATAGATTTAGCGATATCTAAAACATGAAAATTGAGCTACCACATGACCCAGCAATCACCCTACTGGGCATATACCCAAAAGATTCAAGAAACAAACCTCGGCCAGACATCTGTGCTCCAATGTTCATCGCGGCACAGTTCGCAATTACAAGGAGTTGGGAACAACCCAAATTTCCATCAACAGATGAATGGATTAAAAAACTGTGATACATACATACAATGGAGTACTACACACCCTAAAAAGCAGTGAACACATGAAGCACATTGTCGCATGGGAAGAACTGGAGGAAATTATTCTAAGCATAGTAAGCCAAGCACAAAAGTCCAAGTGCAAAGTGAGTCCGCTGAAGTAAGCTTAAAAATGCAAAAGGGGCTTAGGAAAAAGCTATGTTCCTGGGGTGAGGTTCAGGTAGTATGGCAGGGGCCTGACCAAATACAGGGATACATATGGTAGCCAACTAAAAAGGTGGGGGGGAGAAAAAGACATGGGTAGCGGGGGAACAGGCCACTAATTTACCCAAGGGGAGGGTATTGCTTATATCTCGAAGGACCAGAATTCAACCCAGTGCACCAAGACATGAATGTAACATACCGACTTGAAGCAGGGAACCAGTAGAGAGATCTGAGGGGCCAACCCCAATCCCAACTACGTGGACTACAACCTCCCTGCAGAAGAATTCACTTCGGAGGCCAACCCTGAAGCTGCAGCTCAGGGAGAGGGACATGTCTGTTCAGTGCACGGGAACAATTGAGGGGCAGGAGGAGAGAATGAAGCACATCCTGGCTCACCAAGCCCTGAGGACAATATTCCTGCTCAGAGCAGACAATGCACAGAGAGGGCCATAAGGATGACCCCACTATGAGACACGACATCCCTCACTGATCCATAGCACTAAGGGGGACAGCCCTGGAGACACAGTGTGGGAATTGTGCCCAATCTGACCCCACACTTAGGCAAAACACTAAGGGCGTGCAACAGAACAACAAGGGGAGTAGAGCAACGAAGTCCCCAGGGAATATCAAAATAGACTTTGGGGTCAGGGTGTGGCACCCCACTAAACTTGATGGGAAAGCACTCCTAAAGGTCAACAAACAGACCTTTTGTAGGCTTTTCTTTTTTGTGTCATTGGTTTTTGTTGGTATTTTGTTTTCTTTTGTTACTCTCTTTTGCTCTGTCTTGTTTTTGGTGCATATTATTATCTCTGCATGTCTATCTAGATAATATAGGCCGGGTAAACAATCTGTTGGAGAAAGCAATAGGAACAACGGTTCTGGGGAGACATGGGAGAGGGGGAGATGGGAAAAGGAAGTTGGTGTTAACAAACTCAGGGAAAAGGGAACAATAAGCTAGGAGGGTGAAGAAGGCCTGGTAGGACTTCATCAAGGACTATGTAACTGAGAGGAATTACTGATCCCAAATGAAGGCGGAACATGATAGTGGAACAAAAGGAAAGTAAAGAGGAAAACTAGGAGGCAAAGAACATCATTCTCATAATTTTTTCTGTGCTTGAATTCACTGTTAATCAGCTTGTTAAAGGTCTTCATTTGCTCCACTGCTCGTCAAATTTACCAACCATGAACTCCTTCTTCAAAAAACTCTCCTGACAACATATCTAAAGTACATATGCTACAGTATATGTGAGGAGTCTTGCTACCCTTGCCACTAAAGATCATTCCGGCGATACTTATCCCAAAACAGATTTTGGCACTCTATGGTTCCCTCAATACTCCTCACCAGCAATATAACTCAAGTATATCAATTCTTCCTCAGTCTTCCTTATTCAATACCAAACTTTCATGCACATATGAGGCCACTGACAATTCCATGGCTTGAGTCAGACACACATTAGTCCTAAAAGTAACGTCTTTGTTTTCCAACTTTTTAAAGTGGTCTTGTGCGGCTGATTTACTCGATGCAACGAGTCCCTTTGATCTCTTCGCTGCTGTTTCCATGAGCACTGAGTGTGGATTCAGGCAAGCGGAAGTACTTGACAACTTCACCTTTTGCTCCTGGGACATTTAGGATTATGGTTTCCTTTACATAGAGTTGTAACCTCGACTAAAAGCTACAATCCTTAAGGTTCATCAGCAAATATTTCAAATGTTCCTCAATTTCAGCAAGGCTGTGCCATCTGCATATGGCATGTTGTTCAGCAGCCGTCCTCCAAGTCTAATGCCACATCCTTCTTCATATAAACCAGCGCCTCTGGTCATTTGCTCAGCATACAGACTGAATAAGTTTGGTGAGAGGTTACAACCCTGACACACATCTTTGCTGATTTTAAACCACGGAGTATTTTTGTCTTCAGTTAGCATAACTGCCTCTTGATCCATGTACAAGTTTTCCATGAGCACAATCAAGTGTTATGGAATGTCCCTGCTTCTCAACATTTCCCATATTTTGTTATGGTTCACGCGTTGAATGACTCCTCATAGTCAATAAAGCACAACTAAACATCTTTATAGTATTCTCTACTTTCCACCAAGACCCATCTGTTATCAGTAATGCTATCCCATGTTCCAAGCCTTCTTCTGAATCCACATTGAATCTCTGCCTGAATCCCTGAATTGCTGTCAATGTACTGCTGCACCAGCTGTTGGATAATCTTCACCAAAATTTAATTTGCACCAAAATACTGGGATATCAATGACATTGTTCTATAAGTTGATTATGTTGTCAAGTCATTTTAATAGTTGGATGGTTTTATGTCAACCAGACACTCCTCGGGAGGGATGGGGCCAAACCTTCAAGCAAGTTGCAGCTTGATGACACCTCTTTTGGATGAGAGAGGGGGGCTTGTGGAACTGCCTGTCTCTCGGCCCCTTCTCCTTCCTGCTTGCTATAACTCTGACTGACTAGAGAGGCAGCCCTATGTGGGCCAGCTGGCACTAAAGTCTCCCAGCTCCGTGCCTTGCTTCCACCACTTTACTTGAATCTGAGTCTGCACCCACTGGCCTGGGATCTTCCGGTTTCATCATTTTTTCACTGGCGTAGAACTATGTGACGGTGAAGAGGTACTGGTGGACTAGCATTTGACTGATGGAAGAGAGTGGATTGGGGCAGAGATGCCTTCTTTTGTCATAACGTTACTTGTGGACAAAAGGTTCTTTCTTATAAATAGATACATGTCGCTGGATTTTTCAACCTAAAACACCTGAACTAACATAATCATCTTTTTTTGAAATGATTATAACTATGGATCTCTTCCAATCAGTTGTTCAAGTAGCTGTCTTCTAAGATTCCTGGTTTGGATGAGTGAGTATGCATCTATGATTGTCTGTTCCTCAGTCTGCCCCTGGTTTCATTTGACCTGAGATTCAGCTCCTCCGTTATCTCTTCCCACAGACGTGTTCAATTTGACTTCTGCGTGTGTTATCTGAGGGAGTCTGCGTGTTTAGTTGTCTTCTGTGTTGTTGAAGAAAGTTATGTGCAATAAAAGAGCTCATTGGTCTTGCCAAACATGTCATGTGATCTCTGTCTTCTTTTCCAGCACCAAGCCCTTAGTTTCCAGTCACTATTCCTTTTGCTTGTTTCCAAATCATTCACCAATAATTATCAATGCATCTTGATTACTTGTTTGTTCAATTTCAGACTGAAGGCAGTGTAAATACTCAGTTATTGTGTAACTAGCTTTTGTGGTTGGCACATAAATTTGAATAAGAGTTGTATTGATTGCATTTTCTTGAATAAGTGTGGATGCATTACAGTCATATACAGCACTGTACTTCAAGATTGATTTTGAAATGTCCTTTTTGCACAACGACTTCCATGCCATTCCTCTTCATTCCTTCATTTCCAGTACAATAAATCCCATGATTTTCTGATTCACAATGGCAAGTACCAGTCCACTTCGGCTCACTAATGCCTAGAAAGCTGGTCTTAATGTGTTCCATTTCATTTTTTACAACTTCCAATTTTCCTAGATTCATACTTTGTAAAATCCAAGTTCCCATTATTAATTGATCTTGTCATCTATTTATTCTCATTAGAGTCATGACCCATCAATAAATGAAGGTCCCAAAAACTTTACTCGCACAGGCGTTGATCCACATCATTGCGGTCAACTCTAATTTCAGAAGGCAGAACTTCCTCAGCCATATTTTTGAGTGACCTGCAACCTAAAAAGCTCATCTTCTCCTACTATACTTGACAATGTTCTGCTTGTTTCAAATGAGATTTCCTTTATGTAACAATGTTTCTATTCTGTCCATAAGGGTTCAGGTATCCATTCCTTAGAAATGGATACTTTATTCCTTTTGTGTAAACTGTTCTTAATCTCAAAACTCTGCTGAAACCTATTCCCTGTGAATGGCTCTGCTGGGATTTGAAATACTGTTGACATAGTTTCCAGCATGACAGCAACACAGGAGCCACCAATAGCGTGACAAATTGACACACAAGTAGTGGAAATGAAGTTTTAGTTGCAAGTAAAAAGTTACTGTTTAAAAAAGGAATTTTCTTTAAGAAATGCTGAAAGCTACATAATTGTAAAAATGTATTTTACTACTGTAAATCCACAGTGAATTGAAGTATTTAATTCTGAATATTTCACTGTTTGCTGTCAGCCATAGTCAGCAAGACCAATGTGTTTCCCTACATATAGAGGCAGACCATAACACAAGTTGTTGAGTGTTTCCACATGTTTTCTGCAATTTGTGGTATTTATGATGTGTTGCAATTAATATTTGGGTTTCCGACTTAAGTCTAAGAATTATAGGCATGTGTGCAAAATTCTCCCTGTAGCCCTGTAAATGCCATGTTTGTACCAGGTCCTGTTTCATTTGTTTCAGGCTGTTTTCTATTTCTTTTTCCTGTAATAGTTTTGATATTATATTTTACAAATGTATTTATGTCCTACTGAGTGGTCTTTGGGAGAAGACACATCCGTACTTGTGTCCCTATTGTGAGTGAGTGAATTTTTACTGAGAAACAAACCGTGGTTTTGAGATTGAGGAATGAGCAATGGGTGTCTGCTGCTATTCCTGAATTACAACACTCTGTGTCTTACTCCTTAGTTTGCCTCATACAAGTCACAAGAATGCATTGCTTCTAGTCCCTTTCTAGCAGATATTTGGAAAATGTGTCTGATTGCTTAAAATTGTCATAATGTGATACTCACTTTGCCTGTGGGGTAGGCCTGGTTGTCTGGAGAAAGAAACCTAATGATGCTCATAAGAAAGAGACTCATCTCAAGAAGTATTTTATATAAAAAGAATGACATTCCACTCCAGTCCAACTTAAGTTGACAAGTCTAATATAAGCCAGGGCCGTCTTAAGACTCATGTAGCCACATGCTGGTGATGCAGAATGGTAAACCTGGAAGCAGGGAGATCACAGGCTGGTGGGTGCAGGGACACGTGGATCCAAAGTTGGTGGAAACATGGTAGAACTTGGACAGTTTTCAGGGTCAGTGGCAGAGTCACAGCACACAGGAGGTTGACCGGGTAGTGAGACAACAGGAAGAACTCAGGTCATAACCTCAAGGAGGCATCATCAGTCTGCCCCCTGATGATTATGGTGACTCTGTATAGTTGACAGAATTCCTAACTGCTACAGGCAGGAAATACCAAATAGATTGTAACAATAGGTAAAGAATTATAATACCTGTACTCTTAAGCATGGATTTTCCTTCAACATCAAGAAGACAAAAATGTTCACAGCTGAACCAAAAACAACCTCATGATAAACGGAGAAGGCAATGAATTTGCTGAGGACTTCCTATTACTTGGAACCCAATCAATTCTTGTGGAACTAGAAGTCAAGAGACCAAAGGCTACACTTAATTAGGCAACTCTGCTAAGGATTTCTAAAGTATTAACAAATTGAGATAGCACTTTGAGGGCACTGGAGCATGAACCAAGTTATGTTAGTTTCAATCATCTCATACCCAGGTGAAAGCTGGAGTTGTGGACTTGAGCTGCATTGTTCAGTTCCTGGAGGAGAACAACATATTTGGTAATGTAGATCATCAAAAGAAAAGAGGAAAACCCTATTAAGAGTAATTGACTAAAGGGAAACAGGTATTTTGCTGGAGAGCTGAATCTCACTTCTCCGCCTAGCACTATGTGCCAATTCCAAGTGTAAAGTGGGATTATCTATTTTTGCCTCCCTTAATTGTAAACATAACTAAGTGGCTTCCTTTATACAATAGAATATAAAAGTGATTTGTGCCACATCTGGGTAGAAGCTACAAAACAAATGAACAGGTCTCTAAGCTTGTTTTCCATTCTTTACACAGGAGGCAGCGTGTGTTAAGATAAAACTTTAACATCCTGGATCCCTGAGAGGACGTAAGGAGAGGAGACTCTAGCACGCCACACTTTGCATGTAGCATGAACAAGGTTTAAACTTTGATTGCATAGACTCAGTAATATTTTGAGGGATTTTGTTATTGCATCAAAGCCTCGCCTCTCCTGACTGATCACTCTCCTTTGAACACTATGAGTCAGATTACCTCTATGTTCCAATTCTGTGTTCTTCAAAGTAGTACGGTCAATGTTGTTTGGTAATGAGCCAGAATTGACTCCATGACTGCGTTTGGTTTTGCTTTAACCATACTCAATAGCTACAAAGCAGTCATGTTATGTTCTCGCCTTGGTCACCCTTTAAACACTAGCCTTTCATTCTGGGTCTCTGTTTTGTGTAGGAATGATGATTTAGAGGTTTTCTGAAATTACTCTGAACTAAATTTGAACCCCAGCTCCTCATCAGTGTATGCGCTTAGATTTTAGTCCTATCTCTTTCATAAACTTATTGGGAGACATTGAACTCATTATTTTCCTGTCCCTCAGTTTCCTCATCTTTAAAAGGTGAATAAAATCAGTACCTACATCAGAATGATGTAGGAAGGATATAATATGATCATGAAGATAAAGCCCACTTCTAACAGAACTGAGCTTATAGTGAACACACAAATGAATATAACTTGTTATTATTATAACATCTAAATTGGAATGTGCAGCACCGAGGAATACCTGAATCACATAAAATTTCGGCAAATCTATTGTAGCTGGGAAGAGGAAAGTGGAGCACTTGCATAATCCAGGGAATGAATGCACCCTTCTGGTTTTCAGACTCCTCAATCCATGCCTTGCATGCTTCATAAAGGGAAAAAATACCAAAAACACAACTCTTCCTCTCCTGATATGATCAGGTCTTAGAGGTGAATGTGAGTGCAGTTATAGAATGCCTACCTTCTGCAAAAGTGACTTGGGTTTGATTCGAGGCAATGCACTTCAGGTACTGTCACTGCCTATGTATCTGAGGAGGATTGCTCATTGTTGTTATAATATGGATCAGAGTTTTCAGCCTAAGGAAAACTAGAACAAAAGGTGTGGAGAATGCAGTTTCAGATATCAGCCAGTAAACACCCTGTGGATATCAATAATCCTGTTGAAAACTGATCATGGAGATGGGACAGGGCCCTTCAGCACTTTTTTTCATTTACCTCTACATTCAGTTGACATGAATCAGGAGCCAGCTCAAGGGCAGCCTCTTTAGTTGCCTCAAATTTGTCCTGACCCTTAAAAGTGTATTCGTTCTAAAACGTGATATGCCTCATGACAATCAACTTCCCTTCCCAATATCAGTCTCATTCCGATAAGTGACATCCTTAACCTTACCTAGGACACTGGGAGCACTAGAGGGGTAGTGGTTATGTGGTGAGCTGCTAACCGTGAAGTCAGCAGTCTGAAACCACCAGTTACTCTACAGGAGAAAGGTGAGACTTCCTACTTTCCTAAAGGGTGGCAGTAGCAGAAGCCCACTGGGGCCGTTCTGCCCTGTCCTGTACAGCCAGTGTGAGTCAGAATTGAGTTGTGAATGAGTTCTAACACTTTGGATCCCTGTTGATACTATACGCTAGATGTTTGTTGCTAACTGCTAAGTCAGTGGTTCAAACCCATTAGCTGCTTCATAAGGGGGAAATGAAGCTGTCTGTTCCCATAAAGATTTACAGCCTTGGAAACCCTAAAAAGGTTTTTTTCTGAGTCAGAATTGACTCCTTGGCAGTGGGTTTGATTTGATTCATTTTAGTTTTAACACAGCCTCTGCTGGAATGTTTTTTAAATTGACATACAAACCTCATATCATACAATTCAATAGATCAATCATATTAAGAAGAGTTGTATAGTTTTCACCACAATCAATTTCAGAACCATTTTTCTTTCTTGTAGTTATTGATATTAGAATTCTATACACCTCAATCCTGTTGCTCTATAGTAACAGGAGATACTATAGATTTATATCCTGGATTTCATACACAGAAAAACATACAAAAATCAGGAAATAAATAAAATTGACAAACTAAAACAGAAAAACTTCAATAGAATGAAAGCAGAAAATATTAAAAATTGTAACAAATTTAAAAGAGGTCAAAGGGAGACCAAGTGGTAAGGTGTTACACTTTAAGCTAACTGCATCCATCATAATGAATTTTACAATGTTCTCTCTCTAATAATAAGACTAGTGACATCCATGCAGTATAGTCTGAAGGGATTCACCAGGGGCTTAATCCATGTGGGAACCCTGAACATGAATTTTGAGTTTTTGCATTCATCCATAAAAAAACAAATAAACTAGACTCACCACCATAGCAACCATATAGGGCAGGGTAGAACTACCCTGGTGAGAGTTTCACAGACTGTAACTCTTTACAGGATTAGAAAGCCCCATCTTTCTCCTGAGGAGTATCAGGTGGCTTTGAACCGCCTACCTTAGAATTAGTAGCCCAATGTTACCACTGTACTACTGGGGCTGAACAATCTGTGTTCAGAATTTAAGCTCTGATACGGTTTGTGGTAGTTACATAATCTAGTGTCAACTTGAGGTTAGGAGTTAAGGGGTGAATTCTTGCCTATCAATTAGGACACAGCCTGATGATGCCTCCTAGTGGGTATGACCTTTTCAGGAGAATTCTGGAAACTTCCTGTTGACAAGTCACAGGCCCTGTGAGAGCCTTTCCCTCTCTGCTCCACCTTTCTGTTGGAGAGTCACACTCTGAGAGTTGGAGGACCTACTTGGAGACCCACACCAGTGTTGAGATGCTTCCATTGCCATTGGATTCACAAGACTTGTCACACACCGGTCTGTGATCTTTCTGTATTATGCATCATTGCATGTGACTGTGTGAGTGTGAAGAAGGACTTTTGGACTAGATATTGGACTTATGAGCTAGTAGCAGACTTAAGGACTTGATCTGGACTGTACTGGAATGTTTTCTTAAAATACAATGATTCTTTGATAAAAGGCTCTTTCTTATACACATATATGAGTTTCTGTGGGTTTGTTTCTCTAGTCAACCCAGATTAACATGCCATTCCATCATACAAATTTGGATTTTATTTTTATAATCCTTAGATCACACATGCCTGTGTTTTTTTCCATGTGGACTTAGTTGACACCTCACTTAGATAACCACTTGTTTTAAGACTCCTTTAAGATCACAGATGCTGTTCTTTCTGATAGCTAGCAATATCTGGTTTCTTCACCATGCTTTGCATGGCACACATCTTCAGTGAGCTCCTCAGAGGTCCGATATTGAATAGGACCATGTAATAAGAATTAATTGTTCATATATTCGGGCTATGATTTAGGATGAGCCTAAAGGACATTCATATATCTATGGGTTATGGATAGAATTGGGGCATTTCAGAAGCATCATTATAATTTTATTGGAAAACATTTTAAATCATTCACATAAGATATAAAGTAATTCTACTGATAGGATCATTAGTCTAGCTTGTGGTACATAATTTAAAACAATGTTGAGTAAAGGAAAGTATACATGTTAGGGTTAGGATTTTAGATCACAATACATGAATTGCTGATTTGTACAGATTGATAGCTTAAGTGACTGGACACTATTTATACAAACAGTGAGGGATAGTGATAGGGAAAAGCTTTAAATAACACTTATTTGCAAGGGAAGAACTATGCCTGCTAGACTATGAAGTCTATGAAAAAGAAAATAGTAAATATCGGTACTCCCAGACTACCAAACATTGGGCACCCTTAAAGGAAGAGACATGAACCAAAGTCCAATCCCATAACCTTGAGATTGAAGTCACCTTTTTCCAGCGCTGTGGTAGCAAGATTTCCATGTGCTTTGTACTAAGTCCTGTTCACATTATAAGATCGTCTAAAGCTTGTTTAGTTCACTAACAACAGCGATTGCAGACAGAAAATTCATTAGGCAGTTTACTGAGAAATCAAAGAACACAGAAAGACACTTAGCAATGTTCAAGTCAACAGAGCATGTCCGCTTTGGTACCACAATTGAACATTATTTGAATTTTATAAAAGGAAATAAAGTCCAGAGATGTGTTCCTTTCAAACTAAGGGAAATAGTTTCAATCATTTGGGAGATCAGCTCCAATCCTTTGAGGGATCCATTTGGCTGTATTACGTCTGTTGCCATTGTGATGGGCTAAGAAATCTCTGTAGAAGGAAAGCAATTACTGTGTCAGAGCCTCTAGTCAAAGAAACGTAATTGTGTTGAGAAAATCTACTTGCTCAGCACAAGTTAGACTCTCTGTACCTTTCTGTAATTTGGATCGATAGTCGGCAGATAGATAGATCGCCGTGATGGCTACAGCTTATATCCCCTCACTTACACTTCATAGGGATGCTACAAAGAAAGGAAATGGGAGTGTGTAAAAGTCTACTTTAAAGTTCTATTACTACGTTAGTCCATCCACACAGATATTATCATTGGATCAATGAGTAAGAAAAAGGAAATGTTATTTGGTGAATACTTTTTTTTCATCACACACTATAATACCACATGCATTTTAAATATATAACATTACTCCCACAGCAATTTGTTTTTCATCTATGGAAACTTAAACTCTGTGTATTCAATAAATTTTCCAATTCAAATAAAAAGAAAAAAGGGAGAATACAAATTCACATTTTAAAGTTAAGCTGTAAAAAAAAAAAAAAAACCCACACAATAAACTGTGATAAAAATAGGGTATGGTCATTTGCCCTGGAAATGGAACCAGGAGAATGAAGTGCATCATTGAGATATTTTTTGAAGAGATAGCATTTTTTCCCATCTCTTTCATGGAGCTATGTTTTATTGGTAATTGGATACTTAAATTAGTCTGTATACACATTGTATGTATTTAGTGTCCTTCATTTTATTCATTATCATTTAGATCAATTCCCAACTCTCCAAATGGCATGTTATTTCTTCAGATTCTAAGGACCCAATTTCAGTACATTGGTGGGTTGCTGCCAGAGGTTCAGGTCGAATTAAGATGAGGGTTTGAACAAAGGATATCATTGCTGATAACAGGTGTAGCTTGACTGAAAGCAAAGAATACCATAAAAAAATATTTTGTTGTGCTTTATTGACAAAGCTGAGGCATTTGACTCCATTAAACAAAACAAACTCTGGATAGCCTTGAGAAGAATGGGAAATCCAGAACACTATATTGAGCTAATGTAGAATCTGTATGTGTGTGAGGACACAATTGTGCAAAAAGAACACGGGCAAGCTACATGTCGCAAGATGAGAAAATGTGAACACCAGAGTAATCTCCTCTCTTATTCATATTTATGTTATGTATGCCAAGCAAAGAAACAGAGAGGTTGGATTATATGAAGAGGAATATGGCACCAGGATTGGAAGAAGGCTGATTAACAACCTGCCCTATGCGGATGATACAACCTTGTTTGGTGAAAGTGAGGAGATCCTGACTCACTTAGTGATGAAGATCAGGGACTGCTGCCTTCAGTGTGGATCACGACTAAGTACAGAAAATCAACATCCTTACAACTGGACCAGTAGCATCATGATAAATGAAGAAAAGTTCAAAGTTGTCCAGAATGTAATCTTCCTTGCAGTTGCAACCATTGCTCAGGGAAGCGGCAGTGAGGAGATCAAAAGACTCAAAGCACAGATAAATGTACCTGACAAGACCTCTTGAAGGCGGTGAAAGTTAGGGTGTTACTTTGAGGCCTAAACCTCATCTGCTCCAATCATGGGATTCTCCATTGTCTCCTATGCATGTAATAATTGTACAGTGAATCAAAAAGAGCAAAGAAAAAAACATGCCTTTGAATTATGGTGCTGACAAAGAATATTCACAGGACCAAGGACTGCCAAGAGGCCAAACACATCTGTCTTGGAAGAAGTAAGCGCCAGAATGTTCCTTTTGGCAAGGATGATGATATTTCATCTTCCCTGCTTTGGACATGTAGCCAGGAGAGAACAGTCCCTGGAGAAGAACATCATGCTTGGTAAAGTGTTAGGACATCAGGAAAGAGGAAGATCCTCGACAAGGTGGACTGGCACAGGGGGTGCAACCATGAACCCTGAACAATGAATCAGCACAGGGGCTGATTCATTAGAACAATTATTAAGATAGCACAGGGCTGGTCAGTGTTTTGTTCAGCTGTAGATAGGGCTGATATGAGTAGAATCCAACTCTATGGCTCCTAACGACCATGACAATCAATTCCATATCATTAATATATCGTTCAAGTGATGTATGCACATCATTAATCCACCATTAATCTTTTTAGGGTCCTTAAATATATTTACATCCAGATAGAAAGCTCATTTTCCACATTTCCACATGTATGTGTGACACAGGATTAATTGTAGGCCCTTTTAAAATGAACTGTGCATCATCTACCGAGAAGAGCACCATGCTTGGTAAAGTGCAGGGCGGTGAACAAAGAAGTGCCCTCAAGAGGTTAATTGACACAGTGGCTACCACAAGGTGTTCAGGACTAGGAACAATTATGAGGGAGGTGGAAGACGGTGCATATCGTTGCCATGGGTTGGCATTTCCTTGACGTCTACCACCAACAATAGTATGTATCATTCACATTGAGGTTTTTGTTCATATACTTATCCATTTGTTCCTTCTGTACTTATTTACTTTGACTGAATAAAAGGCTCAGAGTTTTACTCTAGAGTAGAAACAAAGCAAAGCAGAGCCCAATAAAAGATGTCAAACAGTTACATACACATAAATATATCATCAGAGAAAATAAAAGGCCACCGGCTTAATACGTGGTTCAGAGCAGCTGCTCCCTAAGGGTTGAGGAATGCAGAAATGAATATTGTTTTTCAATTGAGGAGAACTTAACATTAGGAGAAAAGGCATCCTTCAAGAAAAAAAAAACTTTCATTTAAAATATAATGTACCATGTAAACAGTTTGGCATATTCCTTTTTAAAAGAAAATCATTTTATTGGGGGCTCGTATAACTCTTATCACAATCCATGCATACACCCATTGTGTCAGGCACATTTGTACACTTGTTGTCATCATCGTTCTCAAAACATTTGCCTTCTGCTTGAGCCCCAGGTATCAGGTCCTCATTTTCCCCCTTACTCCATGCTCCCCCCTCCCTCGTAAACCCTTTATAATTTATAAATTATGATTATTTTGTCATATCTCAACTGTCTGACAGTTTAGCATATTCTGAACCAAACATAACTCTCCTAATTCTGAAAGGTAGAATGTACTTTCATCACTGAGCTGAGACCTGAAGGCAAATCTCTGGACAAAGAGAGAAAATAACAAACGATCTGAGCAATCGAGAAATAATGAGGTTGGAGGGCAAAGCCTGCCTGTGCTAATAGAAGAAATTGAGGCAAATACTTTGCAGAGCATATTGGAAGATAAGGAATAATGTTGGCAACATTTCTGGTAGTGAAAGTATGCACTTGGAGCTTTTCATCAGGGAGTTGGAATAGTGTGCTCTGAGTAAAGAAGGCTTCATTCTTGCGTCGTGTCTGTTCCTTTGCTGGCACATACCATGCTGTTTTGGTTAGGTGCCAAAAAGCCATCTCTGAAGAATGGAAATGTAGGATTGATAACTCTCGTCCATACACTTTCTTCATATGTGCCAGAAATGATCTTTACAAATGAGCCAGTAGTCTTACTCATTATCCAGTCAGAGTATTGGAGATTTGCAGCAAGTAATTTCCACAGCAATCAATTCTACACCCAAGACAAGCCCTAGAATGTAATTCCAAAGATGAGCAGTAATGTGGTACACCATGGTGCTGTTAACCGCCACTCAGTCTGTTCCAACTCACAAGAGAAACTGCATACAACAGAACAGCATCCTACCTGGTCCTGTGCCTCCCTCACATATGTACTAATGTTGGAGCTCCTTGTGGCTGGTACTGGGTCAATCCATCTTGTCGAGGACCTTTCTTTTTCACAGCCCCACCACTTTACCAAGAATAATGTCCTTCTCCAGAGACTGGTTTTAACTGATAACATGTCCAAAGCACATGAAACTAAGTCCTGCCCATCCTTGCCTCTCAATCTCATTCTGGTTGTACTTCTTCCACATGAAAATGTCCAGTGCACATTAGGCAATTGAAAATGCCATGGCTTGAGTAGGGTGAACTTTTGTCTGTAACGTAACTTTCCTTCTTTTTAATACCAGATTTACCCAATGCAAAGTTCATTTATTACTTCATGGTTATTCACATGAGACTTGATTATGGATCCAAGCAAAATAAGATCCTTGACAACTTCAATCTTTTCTCCATTTAACATGATGTTAACTATTGGTCTTGCTGTGAAGATTTTGGGTTTTGTTACATGGAGTTTTAATCCATATGAAAGGCTGTAGTCCTTGATCTTCCTCACCAAGTGATTCAAGTCTTCCTCACTTTCAGCGAGCAGGGCGTGTCATCTGAATATGGTAGATCATTAATAAGTCTTTCTCCAAGCCTGATATGTAATCCACGTGATTTTCTGACTCAAAATGGCCAGTCCCAGTTCATTCAGCTCACTCCTTCAATATAAATCTTTATGCTTTCCATTTCATTTTTAATAACTTCCCATATTCTTAGATTAATATTTTGTATATTCCACATCCAATTATGAGCACACATTTGTAGCTCTTCTCATTTTGAGTTATGCCCCATTAGCAAATAGGGGTACAGAAGGCTTACTTCTGCAACCCTTACTTATTTCATTGTGGTCCACTCTACTTTGAGAAGGCAGCTCTTCCTCAGTCATATTTGGAATACTTTTGAACCTAATGGGCTTATCTTATTGAAGTATTTTACTTCCCCCTTAGAGTCCGAAACACCAACCTTTTGGATACAGGCACAAGTTGTACCTACTCTTCTACCTGGGGGCCTACTAAGTACCTGAGAAGCCACTGATGACTTCAGACTGCCAAAGTTTGGATTCGTGGCCAGGTACATAACTATTATGCCATCAGCTCCTATATTCATATACGTGATATACACCTTTGCATGTCAACACAGCAATTGGATTTTTCGGTCAATATTATTTACATCTTAGAAAGTTTTAAACTGAGGTTCTGAAGTCAGTTAAGTTTCTGATAAACTCTGGTGCACCCTGATTAAAATATCATCTATCAGTGTTTTAGTCCGCTTTCTCATGTTTTTCGTTCTCCAAAACTTATGTTGTTCGCAGGTATCTTAGCTTCTAATTTCTTATTTCCTCCATTGATTTTCCCCACTTTTGTGGTATTATCTCATTAATCTGGTTTTTGATGTGTCTCTTTGCCTTCTGTATCAGCATAAATCTCAAACTATTGGGCGTGGCTCTCGGAGATGTTGATATTTTCATCAAGGCTGTTTCCTCTCAATCTCTCTACCTGCATCCTTCACATTGAATTTCTTGAATTTTCCTCAACATGAATCTTTCTTGTTGTATATATGTTTCAGCTTCTAATAATGCCTGCCCCGAGACCCATTTCTCCCATTTTCCTCGATCCGTCGGAAGTGTAAGTTTATCCTCCAGCACTCGGAGGGACCTAAAATTTCACTTTAGTTTTCTTCACAGGGCTAAGTTCTCAAAGAAGGTGACGTCACTTTCATCGCATGTAAAAATAGCTATGAAGACACTGAAATGTGATAGTTACCCAAAGGAGACATATAAAAAAATGTAACTTTCCATAAAATCAACAAGATAACTATCTAAAGAAGTCTACTAGACAGATATATTTTCCTCTTAACTTGTCCTATTGGGAGTACTGTCATCTCCACTGATGTATGGCTGTCTCTGAATTATCTATGCCTGCGCCTCCTAATCTAGGTTCTTAGAAAGACAGCATGGAAGGTCTAGCTGCAGGCACTGTACAAATCAAAGCATGACCTATCCATTTCTGTTCTGTCATATGGAGATTGCAAAGGGGTATACTTTTCATGTTATACATCATTCGCATGACCTAACACCCAATACAGCTGCATGATGTCTCTGCTTGAAGGTGGGACAAGCGAGTTGAGATGTTCAAAGACGTGAATGCATGGAGAGCTTAATCATGGGTGAGTTGGCATTCATCCTACCATTCCGTAACTATTTTTTTTTAAGAACCCACAGAGTGTTTTCCAAAACTTTTTCACACAGAAGAGAAACATAAGATTAAGAATAAAAGATGAGAAGGAGAAAATGACAACCAGATAGGACTCATCCCTCCGGAGCTCCTGCTGCCAGACCAGAAAATTGGGAGGTAAGGCGAAGGAAACAGGGTGGTGGAGTCCTGAACTTAGAACTAGGGTACCAGGGTTTCTCCTGAACCCCTTTTTGCATGGGATTTCCACTCACAAAGCAAACCAAGAATGTTTTAAAGCACTCTAGCTTTGGTGAGCCCACAGGCACCGGCTGCGCCCTTGCCGGGAGCAGCAATCTCTGCAGGCAGACGGAGGAGAGGGGACAGAATCCCAGACATGAGGGGAACCCCACTCCAGAGCTCTCTGCATGGTTGGCTGCCTTGAGCTCACAGCCACGGGAGTGGTCGCGGGTAGCCATAATTTAGAGTAAAAGAAAAAATATATTATTACCTTAGGAAGATTGCGGCGTGGGAGAAAATAGGTGGAAAGTTGGGAGTCCAGGGAGCAAATGTAGTTCCATTTGGCTGAAAAGGAAACAACCCCCATAATAAGCTGGTTCTCCTCCTCTGGGGGTCAGCCTGAGCCCCCAAATTGGAGCACATCACAAGCAAAAAAAAAAGGTGAAATATATATTATTGGTTTGAAACTCTAACCTAAGTCTGGTTGCTCAGCTCCAAGGAGCACTTAGGAGGAGGCCCTTAATATAAATCAGCATAAGAAGCAACCTAGCTAAGGAATGCCAGAACTCAGCTACACGGCCTGGCGGCTTTTAGCATAACAAAGACCCGCTATAGCAAAGTCAGCTTCAAACCACAAGGAGCTGCAGCCCAGTGACCATGAGAGACAATTTAATTTGATTATACTCTAGCTGGCAGGGAAAAGATTAAAAAAAAAATCCTCTGATCTAGTAAGCACCAGCAGACTAGATAGGACAATAAGCCCAGCTTCCCTCTCAGTGATTCTACACATAGCTGGGGAGGCCCTGCCTGTCCTGTTGCCCTAGACAGGGCTAAGGGAACACCCAGTACCAGCCCTTCCAACCCCTGTGTAATGCTATATACAGCACAAGGCAGGTATACCAGTGAACTCCAGCAACCAAGTGACCCCTGGCAATGGGTGCGATTTTGCTTTTGAAGTCATCCCACACAGCATCTGTGGAACCCTATATCAAATGGGCACACCACCCCGCTACCTTGAGCAAGAGTTGGACGTCCATCAGCCTCACGGACAAGTGATCAAGTTTCAGCTATCTCCTTACCTACTCTATTTGTTCTCCCTTTATTCACTAGCCCTTCTAACTTTTCCACCACACTCAGTCTCAAGGAGCTCAGGTTTGCGTTGGGGTTTTATTTTCTCTCTTTCTTATTTATGTCTCTTTCTTCTTCTTTTTTCCCTCTTTCTCCTCTTCTCTCCCACTCTCTCCTATTATATGCCACTACTGGCTTTCAGGTCACTACCCTCTGCTTAGGGCAAATCAACTCAAATAGCAGGAGGAACTCCAGCCTGCCCTCCGTGGGAATGCTGTACACCACACAAGGCACCTGGGACAAACACCCACACTGAGCTGTGCTGCTGAGGAAACTTCTGTCAGACCTCTAAGGCGATCTCGTCAACCAGGGAAATTCTGCCCAGCACCACTAGGGCCCAGCATTAAAAGGGCACACCAACCTGCCATTTGGGGGCAGGGTCTAAACTCCTCTGGCCCCACATCCAAGCAATCAGGAATCAGCTAACTCTTTATTTCCTCCTTCTCTCTCTCCTCCCTCTTTACCATCACAGTCAATCTTAGTGAACTCGGTTGGATTTATTTCCTTCTTTCTCTTTATTCTTTTTTTCTTTCTTTCCTCTTTCTGTCTTTGTTCTCTTCACCTCTCTCTGCTTGTATGATTCTCTCTGCTCCCTCTCATTCCTTGCACATACCATTGCTGGTTCCCAGACCCTACACTCAGCCTAGGGCAACCCTGTCCTCCCAGTGGGCAGCCTGACACCTAAGACAGTGCTGCACACAGGAGGAGTCAGTGATACACACAGCACAGCACAGGGTCAGCTATTTCTTTAACTATTTAAAAAATTCTCTCTCCTTCCTTTTCGCTTCTATCTTTTTTTTTCTTTCATTGTGCTCTTCTTACACGTTTTCTTCTTTTCTCCTCTCCGTCCAGCTCTTCTTCATTTTCTACTACTGCCTGAACAGATTTAGTTCTCCTTTTTAGTTATTTTCCTTTCCTCCCTTCTCTCTCTTTTTTTCTTTTTACTGTTTTCACCGTTGTTTACTCCGAATATTTTAGTTGTGCATGGGTGGGTGGGTGTCAGTTTGCTTGGCATTATTTCCCCAGTGTGTGTCTTCCTCTTTCTTTTTCCTCTCCTTTCACTCTTTCCTACCACAAGATACTAGCGGCCTCCAGGCCACTCCTCTCTGCATAGGGCAACTCAGAAGGCCATACTGGGGGAGATCCCACCCGAAATTTTTTGGCTTGGCAAGCAGCTGAGGAATTCATACTAGTCCTCTCCCACACACCAAGCAGTAGGGGTTTCTTCCCTTAAAAAGTGGGGGCATCCCCAGCCTAAATCCTGAGGCCCTACAAATGACAGAGGGAAATGTCTGACCACCACTGTGGGGCTCCATGCTACTGTGTGTACATCCACCAACCTCCAAGGTGATCTTTCTGCCTACGGTAATTCCCCTGCCAGCTACGAGCTTTACACCAAGGATGGTATACCCGCACACCCCCCTCAGCACCACAGCTGCAGAGAAAAACACCACAGGACAGCCAAGGTGCTCCAAGAACTGTGAAGCCTACTTAGAGATAGGCCAGGGAAGCAAAGCCATCGTGAGCCCACAACAATCCGACCTGTTTCACATGAGAGGAATATTCAACACACATTTCAAGTAACAGAATTCTGGACAGCTAGGATAAGAGTGAAGCCACAGGAAGATATAGTGAAAGCCTGACCCCTCAGAACAGCTACTGGCAGGTAGTTCATAGAAGTACTCATACAAATATCCCAAGAGAGAGCCCAGGCATATTCGACACAGGAAGATGGCTCCAGGCTCCTCTAAAATAACATGTAAACAGAAACAAGTTCCAACAGCTTCAACGAAAAAGCAGGAGAAACAGAAGACAATGATGGAAGAAGTCATGAACGTAACGATGTGCATAGAAGAAGCAGATATTGACCTGCAACAAAAAAATCCAAAAGGCTGCTTAAAATAATAAAGGATATGAGGGAAGCAATTCAGAAAAAATATGAAATGATAGAGGATATAAAGACAACACACCAAAGGGAAATATAAAGAGTTAAGGGATGAAATAACAGAATCCAGTGACAAATTGACAGACCTTGCAAATAGGCTTGAGAAGGCAGAGAATTGCACCAGTGACCTGGAGGACAACCAAGCAGACCGCAGCAAACGGGAAAACCAGTCATAAAGGACAATCAAAGAAGCTGAAGAAAACTGGAGAGTCATGTCAGATGCTATGAAAAGAAGCAATATTAGAATATTTGGACTGCCGGAACAAGACACAACAAAGATGTCAACAGCAAAAATAGCAAGGGGATTCTTAGAGGAAAATTTCCCCAGCTTAATAAATGAAAATCAAGCAACCCAACAAGAGTTTGAAAGAACAACAGCCAGACTGCATCCCAAGAAGTCACCAAGACACATAATTGTCCAACTACCCAACTATGAGGAAAGGAGATCATAAAAGCAGCTAGGGAAAAACAAACAGTCACATATAAAGGTACCCCAATAAGAGTATGTTCAGATCTATCAGCCAAAACAATGAAAAAGAGGAGGAAATGGAGTAACATATTCCAAAAATTGAAGGAAAACAATGCAAACCCAAGAATAATTTATCCAGCTAAATTATCTATTAAGATAGATGAAGAAGTAAGAGTCTTCCCAGACAGGTACAACCTCAATGAATACGTACAAAGAAATCCAGCCCTACAAAAGATCCTTGAAAATCCAGTATGGGCAGAAGATCAACAATCACTGAGGGCAAATAAGAGACTATCACATAGAACAACTCCATCCATAGGGCGACAAAGAGGAAAACAGCCCCCAGGATAGAATCAGCTCAATAGTGGAAAGAAGGCAAACATAGACCACACACACAAAACAAGCGGATAAGACAGGTAGATAGAAAAGTATCCATCACAAAAAATACAACATGACCTCACAGAGTCCAGAGATAGATATAATAACACTGAATATCAATGACTGGAACTCAGGCATTAAAAGACAGAGGCTAACAGACTGGCTCAGGAAACATAACCCATCAATCTGCTGCCTCCAGGAGACTCATCTGAAGCTTACAGACAAAAACAGGTTGAGAATTAAAGGCTGGAGAAAAAATATACCAAGCAAATGGTAATTTAAAAAAAAGCAGGGGTAACGATCTTAATATCTGATCAAATTGACCTCAAGATACAGGCCATAACAAGAGACAAGGATAGACACTATAATGCTCAAGGGAACAATAGACCAAGAACCAGTGAGCATAATAAAAATATATGCACCTTACGAGAGACCTGCGAAATTCGTAAATCAAACACTCCAAAACATGAAAAAAGAGATCACAGGCTAAACGATTATAATTAGTGACTTTAATATACCACTCTCTGATAAAGACAGATCATTGGGAAAGAAACTCAACAAGGAGGCTACAGATCTAAATACCACAATTGGAAGACTTGACTTGATTCAGAACTTTCCACCCACATGTAATGAATTCACATTATTTTCAAGTCCAAATGGCACATATTCAAAAATAGACCACATGCTGGGACACAAGTCGAACTTGAGTAAATTCAAGCACATAGAGATTACACAGACAACTCTGATCATTGTGCCATAAAGCTGAAAATTAACAGATGGACAGTGAAGAAAACAAAGGTAAACAATTGGAGGATGAACAATTTCCCATTTCAAAAGGAATGGGCATTGACCCGGATCAGAGATGAAATCAGGAAGTTTCTAGAAACCAATGAGAATGAAAATACGACATATCAAAACTTGTGGAATACAGCAAATGAATTTATCAGAGGAAGGTTGATAGCAATAAACACACACATAAGAAATAAACACACACATTAGAAAAGAAAAGAGACTCATGGATGATATGCTGACACAAAACGTACACCAATTAGAGAAGAGTCAACAGAACAACCCTACTGATAGCAAGAGGATAGATATAATAAAAATCAGAGCAGAGATACAGGAAAGGGAAAACAAGAAAACTATGGAAAAAATTAATGCCACTAAAAGTTGGTTCTTAGAAAGAATTAACAGAATTGATAGACCTCTGGCAAACCTAACCAAAGAAAGGAAGGAACAAACGACATTTGCAAGGATGAGGGATGAAACAGGGGACATTACAACAGACCCTAATGAAATCAAAAGGAGTATTACACAATACTATGAAGGTCTATATTCTAGCGAATTCAACAATTTGGAAGACATGGACAAATATTTGGAAACACAATCTTTCCCTAGTCTATCCCAGATGCATGTCAACAACCTCAACAGACCCATAGCAAAGGAAGAAATAGACAAGGTAATCAAGGGATTGCCAACAAAAAATCCCCAGAGCCAGATGGCTTCACAGAAGAATTTTACCAAGCATTCAGGGAAGAACTGACACCAACCCTATACAAACTCTTCCAGAACACAGAAAAAGATGGAAAACTCCCAAAGTCTTTCTATGAAGCTAGTATATCTTTGATAACTAAAGTGGGCAAAGATGCCACAAGAATCAAGAACAATAGACCAATATCCCTAATGAACATCGATGTAAAAATCCTTAACAAAATGCAGGCCAATAGAATACAAAAGCATATTAAAAAAACAATTCACCATGATCAAGTGGGATTCATACCAGGGATGCAGGGATGGTTCAACATACGAAAGACCATCAGCATTATTCACTGCATTGGCAGGAAAAATGATAAGAACCACATGATAATATCAATAGACGCAGACAAAGCATTCGACAACATCCAACACACATTCCTGTTTAAGACATCTAAGAAGATAGGAATAGAAGGAAAATTCCTCAATATTATACAAGCCATATATGAAAAACCAGCAGCTAATATGGTAGTTAACAGAGAAAAGATGAAAACTATTCCACTGAAAAAGGGGACCAGACAAGGATGCCCCTTGTTCCCACTCCTATTTTACATCATTCTGGAGGTCCTACCTAACAACATGAGACAAAGGAAAGATATTAAAGGTATTCAGCTGAGGAAGGAAAAGGCGAAATTATCATGATTCGCAGATGATATGATTCTATATATTGAAGATCCCTTAAACTCCACAAGCGGAGTGTTGGAAGCAATAGAGGAATATGGCAGAGTGGCAGGATACAAAATCAACAAACAGAAGTCTATTGGACTGCTCTACACATCAGACAAGACCATAGAAGAGACGATTAAAAAGGTAGTACCTTTTATAATTGCCAAGAAGAAATTGAAATATGTAGGGATATACCTGACTAAAAAAATGAAAGATTTGTATGAGAAAATTATAAAACACCACTTCAAGAAATCAAGAGTGACTTCAACGAATGGAAGAATATCCCATGATTGTGGATTGGCAGACTGAATATAGAAAATATGTCAGTTCTGCCCAAGGCACTATATAAGTTCAATGCTATCTCAATACAAATACCACCATCCCTCTTCAAAGAATTGGAAAAACAGATTACCAACTTCATATGGAGAGGGAAGAATCCCAGAATTAGCAGAGAATTCCTCAAGAAGAACGAGAAAGTGGGAGGGCTTGCTCCACCTGATTTTACCATGTACTATACGGCCACAGTAATCAAAGCAGTGTGGTACTGGCATAATGACAGATATTCAGACCAATGGAAAAGAGTTGAAGACCCAGAAATAAAAACATCAGCATACAGGCAACTGATTTTTGATAAGGGCCCAAAAATATTAAATGGGAAGCAAATGCCATCTTCAATAAATGGTGCTGGAAAAAATGGATATCTACTTGCAGACAAATGAAACAAGACCCTTAACTCACTCCATGCACAAGAGTAAACTCAAGGTGGATCATAGACCTTGAGATAAAACCCCAAACAATTAGGGCCATCAATGAGGGAATTGGGACAAATCTGAGAACCTTGGCACAGGGATTACATAGGCTACCAGAAATAGGGAAGGATACAAATACAGAGGAGTCCCAAATAGACAAGTGGAATATACTGAAGATAAGACACCTGTGTACATCGAAAGAATTCACTAAGAGAGTCATAAGAGAGTTCACTGACTGGGAAAACATATTTAGCAATGACACATCAGACAAAGGCCTTATTACTAAAATCTACAATCTTTGCAAGCTTTCAATAAGAGAAAAACTAATTGCCAACTAAGGAGGTGGGCAAAGGACCTGAACAGAAGTTTCACAGAGTCTGAAATCCAAATGGCCAATAAACATATGAGAAAATGTTACCATTCATTAGCCATAAGAGAAATGCAAATTAAAACAACTCTAAGATATCACCTAACACCCTCAAAGATAGCCCAATTCAAAAAATCAGAAAGCAACAAGTGTTGGAGGGGCTGTGGTGAGATAGGAACTCTCATCCACTGCTGGTGAACCTGTAGGTATGTACAGCCACTATGGAAATTGATTTGGCAATTGTTCAAACAGATGGAAATTGAGTTACCATACAACCAAGCAATCCTTCTACTGGGCATATACCCAGAAGAGGCAAGAAACAAACCACGGCCAGACATCTGTGCTCCAATGTTCACTGCTGCACAGTTCACAATCACAAGGAGTTGGAAACAACCCAAATTTCCATCAACAGATGAATGGATTAAAAACTGTGGTACATGCATACAATGGAGTACTATGCATCAGTAAAAAGAAGTGATGAACGCATGAAGCATATCGACTCATGGGAAGAACTGAAGGAAATTATGCTAAGTGAAGTAAGCCAAGCACAAAAGGACAAGTACAACATGAGTTCGCTGAGGTAAGTTTATATATATAAAATAGAGAGAACAGAAAGGTAAGTGCAAAAGGGGCACAGGGAAAAAGCTATTGTACACAAACACTCCAGGGGTGAGGTCCAGGTAGTATGGCAGGGGCAAGACCAAATCCAGGGGTACATATGGTAGCCAAATAAAATGGGAGTGGAGGGAAGAAGGGGGGGGTGGAGATATGTGATGGGGGAATAGGGCACTGACCCACCCAAGGGGAGGGCATTGTTTATGTCTCCACAGAGAAAGAGGGACCAGATATAAAGCCAGTGTCAAATGAATGTAGTGTGCTGGCAAGGAGTAGGGAGCCAGTGGAGGGGCCTGAGAACTCGGCCCCCATAGCAGCCACGTGGACAATTGCCCCTTACCCCAGAAGAATTTACTTGAGATGATGGCACTGAAGCTGCAGCTAGGGGAGAGGGGCATGTTCGATCAGAGCAAATGGGAGCAAAGAAGGGGGAGGAAGAGAGAGTGGAGCACATCCTGGCCCATCAGGCCTGGGGGACGATATCCCCAATCTGAACAGCCAATGGACAGAGTGGACAATATGGCTGATCCCACTATGAGACACACCATCCCTTGATGGTCCAGGGCCCGATGGGAGACAATACTGGAGATTCAGGGCTGGGATTGACCCAGACTGACCCTGTGACACTGAGGCAAACCATTAAAAACATGCAACACAGCAACCATGGGAGCAGAGCAGGGAGGCCCCCGAGGGAGTACAAAGGACAGACTCTGGAGCCAAAGCATGGTAACCCATTGGACCTGACTGAAGGACACACCTAGAGATCAAAAATCAGACCTTGATCTATTTACAGGTTTTTCTTTCTTTTTAAATTTTTTTCTTTTAATTAATTTATTCTTCTATGGGTAATTGGTTTCCCTTTTTTATTGTCATAGCTATGTTCTCACTCATTGCCTATCTTGCAATGACTTGATTTTTGGTGAGTATTATTATCTCTACAGATCTATCTAGAAAAGATAGACTGGATGAATAGTCTGGAAGAGAAAACAATGGGACCAATCCGGCAGGACACAGGAGAGGGGGAGCAGGGGGCAAGGAGGTGGTGCTGACCAACCCAGGGACAGGGGAGCAATACGTTATCCAAAATCAGTAGCAAGGAGGGTGTGAGTGGCCTGTTAGGGATTCAGCAAGGGCAAGGTGACCTAGAGAAATTACTGAAACCCAAATGAAGGCTGAGCATGATAGTGGGACAAGAGGAAAGTAAAAGGAAATAGAGGAAAGAACTGGGTGACAAAGGGTATTTATAGAGGTCCAAAGACTGGAATGTACATATGAAAATATATTTATATGAGTGTAAGGAAACAGATCTATGTGCATATATTTATAGGTTAAGTACTAAGGCAGCAGATGGACATTGGGCCTCCACTCAAGCACTTACTCACTCCAAGAACACTTTGTTCTATTAAATTGGTATTCCAGGATGCACACCTTCCTGACACGATTGCTGAAAAATATGTGTGCATAAGTAAAGGTAGTGAAGAAAGCTGAGGGTGTCCGACTTTCAAAAGATATAGCATCTGGGGTCTTGAAGGCTTGAAGATAAACAAGAGGCCATCTAGCTGAGAAGCATCAAAGCCCACATGGAAGAAGCACACCAGCTTGGCTGACCATGAGCTGTCGAAGGGATCAGGTATCAAGCATCAAGGAACAAAAAATCATATCATTGAAAATGTGAGTAAGTGCAGAGTGGAGACTCAAAGTCCAATGGTAGCCAACCGAATACCCCTTACTGAAGGATTGTGGGAAGGAGATGAACCAGGCAGGGTGCAGGGTAGCAACGATCAAACATATAACTTTTTTCTAGTTCTTAAATGCCTCCTCCCTCTCGCTCCCCCCCCCCCACCGCCCGCCCACTATCATGATCACAATTCTACCTTACAAATCTGGCTAGACCAGAGGATGTACATAGGCACAGATAGCAACTGGAAACACAGGGAATCCAGGACAGATGACAGTGGAGAGAGTGGCAATGCTTGGAGGGTGCAGAGAATGTGCAATAAAAAGGGAGAACTGATTACAAGAATCTACCTATAGTCTCCTCTCTGGGGGAGGGGCAGCAGAGAAGAAGGCGGGGGGAGACATCAGACAGTGTAACATATGACACATTAATAATAATTTATGAATGATGAAAGGTTCATGAGGTAGGGGGGAGTGGGGAGGGAGGGGGAAAATGAACAGCAGATATTAAGGGCTCAAGTAGAAGACAAATGTTTTCAGAATGATGATGGCAACAAATGTACATATGTTCTTGACACAATGGATGTATGTATGGATTGTGATAAGAATTGTATGAGCCCCCAATAAAATGATTTTAAAAATCAAGTTTATAGGGCTTCATCAAGGGCAATGTAACCGAGAGGAATTACTGAAACTCAAATGAAGGCAGAACATGATAGTGGGACAAGAGGAAGTAAAAGGAAATAGAGCAAAGAAGTAGGAGGCAAAGGACATTTATAGAGGTCCAAATATAGGCATGTACATATGTAAATATATTTATGAGAATGGGGAAATAGATCTATGTGCATATATTTATATGTTTAGTAATAAGGTAGTGGATGGACGCTGGGTCTCTATCGTAGTACTCCCTCAATGCAAGAACACTGTGTTCTAATAACCTGGCATACTGTGATGCTCAGCTTCCCAATACAATCACTGAAGACAAAATGGGGGCATAAGCAATTGTGGTGAAGAAAGCTGATGGTGCTGGCTATCAAAAGATATAGTATCTGGGGTCTTAAAGGCTTGAAGATCAACAAGTTTCCATCTAACTGAGAATCAACAAAGCCCACATTGAAGAAGCACATCAGTCCGTGTGATCATGAGGTGTCGAAGGAATCAGGTATCAGTCATCAAAGACCCAGAACAAAAAATCATATCAAAGTAAATGAGGAAGAGGGCATAGTGGAGACCCAAAGCCCATCTGCAGACAACTGGATATCCCCTTACATGAGGGTCATAAGGAAGAGATGAGTCAGTCAGGGTACAGGATAGCACTATGATACTTATAACTTTCCTCTAGTTCTTTAAAGCTTCCTCCCTCCACTCTCATGACCCCAATTCTACCTTAAAATCTGGCTAGACCAGAGCATGTACCCTGGTACAGATAGTATCTGGAAACACAGGAGATCCAGGACAGATAATCCCCTCAGGACCAATAATGAGAGTAATAATACCAGGAGGGGAAGGGAAAGGTGGGGGGAGAAAAGAGAACATGTCACAATGATCTACATATAACCCCCTCACTGGGGGACAGATAACAGAAAAGTGAGTGAAGGGAAACATCGTCAGTATAAGAAATGAAAAAATAATAATTTATAAATTATCAAGGGTTCATGATGGGGGAGGGGATGAGGAGTTGATACCAATGGCTCAAGTAGAAAGAAAATGTTTTGAAAATGATGATGGCAGCAAATGTACAAATGTGCTTGACACAATGGATGGATGGATGGATGGATGGATGGATGGATGGATGGATGGATGGATGGATGGATGGATGGATGGGTGGATGGTGATAAGAGTTGTATGAGCCCCCAATAAAGTGATTTTTTAATTAAAAAAAGATGCTGTAATAATTTCAAATAACGTAGGATACTACGTATTTCTAAGTCAATTGGCTATTGTCTACCACTCTTAAATATCCCAAAAACAAATTTACAAGAATATAAGCTTATTGAGTGATAGAAGAAAATTAATTGCAAAAGTAAGCATGTAAAAAATAAATGTGTGGTTTAATTTATTTGAAAGGCCCTGAAGCAAATCATGAAAATATTTAAAGAAAGTGAAATCCTTTTGAGAAACTAAGGACAAGACAATTTTTAAATGTGGTTTAAATTTAAATAATAATATTAAAAGATACACATATTTATCAAGATTAACCAAAACAACCCCGAAAAATCTAAGAAAAATATTTCAATACTGAAAGAAGCAGACTTTAAAAGCTATGTCAAGGCCAGGGTAGGCAAGCTGGGAGGGATAGGAAAGGAGAGGGCACAGGCTGAAGGGGGAAAGAAAAGAAGACAGGGTCACAGGTACGGCGGGGTTGCTGCCACTGTGCTGATGAGTCAGACGGTGCGACTGTTTTGTATGTTGTTCCCTGTGTGTGTTAAACTCCAAACATAAATATAGAGAAAGAAGGGAAGGGGGGGGGGGGGAGAGAAAGGGAGGGAGTCAGGCCGGCAGCTACAATCTTGGAAACATCCAGGCTCCTTTCCCTTAGCTTCAAACATGGGTATCAGTGGTTATGAAATGAGGGAAAGTAACACCAAGCCTAATTTCAGTGCTTTCCTGGGCTACCGCTGGGGTTTCAAGCAGTTCAAAAGGAGGGCAGATGAAAATACAGATTATGGATTTCAAATTTAAATATTAATATTGAAAGATAATCACAGGATGAAGATATACAAAAATGTTTTTAAGTGCACACCATGAAATGGGACCACAAGTACTAATACTTGCCTGGGGATGTATCAAATGTCGGTGGCTGGCCTATTTAGATGCTGGAAGCTATGCCACTAGTCTTTACCATACCACCAGGTCATGCATGATGAACAGGTTTCCACAGCGCTTCTGGGTGAAAGCAGATTGGGAAGAAAGAAGAGGCAGTTCATTTCTGAGACATACCAAAACCAAACTCACTGCCATCAACTGCATTGACTCATCATGCCTTGGGCTGCTGACCTTAAATCCAGCAGTTTGAAATGAACATCTGTTGTGGAGAAGAAAGATAGGACTTCCCACTCCTGTAGTCAGTCTCAGCAACTCACAGGAGCAGTTCTACCGTGTTTGTGTGGTCACTATGAGCCTGAGGGATTCATAGGCAAAACTTTGATGACAAGCCAGAGATCATTACCTCACACAGTGCAGAAGATGAGGTCCTCAGGCGGGGTGGTGTTTGCTGTCACTGAATAAGATTCAACTCACAGCACCACAGAATGAAACACTGCCTGGTCCTACATTCTACTCATGATTATAGTTATATTTGAGCCATTCGTTGGAGGCAATAATTTAATCTATCTCTTTGAGGGCCTTCCTCTTTTTCAGACTCTGTAAAGTACGATAATCTTCTCCTAATATTGTTCTCTCCTGATAACCTGTACTTTGGCCCCGTATTCCCTCCTGATATTGAGTTTCCACACGGTCTCTTCCCACAGATGTAGTCGATTATGTTTCTGTGTAACCCATTTGGAGAAGTCCATGTGTATAGCCGTCATTTGAGATGTAGAAAAAACAACTCAACATCAAGATCACCAATTCATTACTTACTGCTGCTAGGGAATTGATAGGAAGGCTTGGATCAATTCCCAAGCAACATTCTTTGTTTGGGTTTCTCAGGGCTTACGCATGCCGGCAGAGTGCAAGGCAGAATGTGTGCCATTCCCAAAGAAGAATGTGGCTTCTGAGTAAGCTAAATGGACCATGTTCAAGAACGTAGTCACCAGTTCCATAACTGAGCTCCAGAACTACAAGTCCAACCTGTAAGTGAATGGAGCTCCTGGTCAGATGTCTGACTATGGGCTGCTAATTTTACCTTCCAGTGCCCCTGATCTTTTTAAAAAAAATTTTGTACCTTGTGTTTGCCATGCTCTTGATCTCTTTGTCTCTTCCAGGTGGGGCTACAGATGACCATTCCCCAGCCTACTGCTCAAGCCCTGGATTCCCTGCAGATGTTTCCCCTCAACCCCTTGCCCAGTTAGAGAGTAGACGTGGTGACATTCAAATCAACACAGATCTACATTCGTGTCTAACAGAAAGTGGTCACCAAAAGGTACTCCATGCCCATCACCTTCCAAAAGAATTGGATGGGATCACTTGAGTCGGGTGGAGATAAAATATTAGCTCGTCAGAGGCTGGCAAGAGAAGAGGTGATGATGGGAGGAACATGGCAGACATTATAACACCAAGGAGACATGGAAACATGTTTCTGCACCAGTTTCTCTGGCACAAAGGAAGGTGATAAAATAAATTTCCTCATCAGTACAAGAGACCAGAAATAGCTGGATGAAGAAGACAGAATGTTCACTCTCCTAGCCGCACAAGAAGTGAATGGACTCTTGGGATTTGAGCCTGAGATAAGATCACAGCAAGGAGTCTGGAGTGCTAGGGTACACATACCTGGAAAGAAGAGGTACATCACAGAGACCAGCCAGTAAGTTAGCCTAGGGTGGAAGGTCTACCGTCAGCACAGTATGAGGTCTGGCTTTGCACTTTGCCAAGGCTTTGAGACTACCTTAGGATCCCTTGTGATATATCGGTTATGAATTTGGCTGCAATCTACAGAATCAACAGTTTGAAACCACTAGTTTCTCCTCAGGAGAAAAATGGGGCTTTCTATTCCCATGAAGACATTCAATCTTAGAAACCCACATGGGCAGCTTGACCTTGTTCTAGAGGGTTGGATGGATCCAAAGGCAGTGAGTTTGGGTTGATTTAAGGCTAGCGAAGACACCTGCGAGCTTCTTTTCCAAAGTCTCTCTTTCAGTAAGAATTATATGTTATCAGAGAAACCAGCCCCTGAGGAAGAACCTCATGCTTGGTAAAGTGAAGGAGCAAGGCCCTTGACAAAATGGATTGATGCAGAGGTGGCAACAATGGGCTCCAATGTAGGCACCACTGAGAGGTTGGCACAGGACCTGGACATGATGGATTCTGTTTCACAAAGAGTTAAGTTGGAATTGACCAGAGGACACTTAAAATCAATAATATTTGAAATGGTATTTTCGTTGGCTGTGTATACTTTCACCAGAAAGTTAATTAATAAAAGTGAGTAAGGTTTGCATCTCTTGACCCGTTATGAAGTTAAGTACAACAAATTTCAAAATAATATTCATATAGAAGACAGAAGAACCCCACCCTTTATATAGACGCGAGAAAACCTGGCTCAACACCAACCAGAATGCTAACTTGAGTTACTTTACAGCAGGCTGTAATGAAAGAAAAGGGTTAAAGTATTTTGGTGGTTATCAAAAAAATGATTTCTGACTGCTGTTGTTACTATGATACTGATGATCAATTTTTTCATTTTTCACTTTTTATTATTAATTGGGTGAAGGTTTCCAGGAAAAAACCAGTCAGTCTTTGATATCTGACATAAGTTTAACGAAGCCGAAAGGCAGTGAAAAGGGGAAAGACCCTCAGGAAGCTGGATTGACACAATGCCTACAACCTTGGTCTCAAATCTGACAACGGTGCGCATGCCGCAGGGCCCAGCAGTGTTTTATTCTGTTGTTCATGGGCGCGCTGTAAGTTGAAACTCACTTAATGACACCTAACCACTAAAGCAATGTATAATAAAATAATGTAAAAGGAAATATACAGTTAGTTGCAAAGAGGCTTTGTGGTTTATAGATTTGCAAGGTTTGGAAGTGACAGCTATTGTAACCAGCTGTTATTGCTAGTAATCTGCTTTGCTCTGCTTTCACTGTTTACATTTACATAATAACTCTAATGTAAACATCTGAAAAAACTTTAAGTAATTAATCTGGCTGAGCTTGAGGGGGGAGGTGAAATGAGAAGTTTGAAATGACTGTGCCATCACTTAACTGTTGGAAATCTTGAGCTCCTGTCGGACACGCTCTTCACCTTGCTGGGATCTATTTGACTGCTGTGTTTTACAGTCCCCGAGTGATGTTGGCCTTCTCCCACAGGAGGTCCGGTCCTAACGGTGACAAGGATGGTGCCTTTCTTTTACCTTTTACCCTTTCTCCTTGGAATATGACTGATATATGTAATCTTGTAGGCATTCAACAGATACTTTTTCAGTTATGGGAAGAAAGAGGGAAATACGTGGGCAAAGAGAATAGAAAAATGAATCTAAAATAGCTAGCATAGTGCCCGATCTTTATGAAATGCCATCCTGTCATCTTCACCCCTTTTAACTTTTATTATTATTAAGGCTTCCTGTCCCAATTCCATAGTCCTTTGCACTACCTCCATTTCTGTCTCAGAAACCATATGCAAGCCAAAAAAAAAAAAAAGTTATCCAGCAATTCATCAATTCCTCACCTCCCATGCTTCATTTTCCTGGCAGTATTTCAGCTCCTGGTGGGAGATCCATAGTCGTTGGCTCTACTTACAAAATGGCCAAAGAGCACATCTGGATCGAGCATTTCATTTTCAATCCAAACCTGGTTGCATTAACGCTCTGTCATATTTAATATATACTGGGGAACATGTAGTTGGTTAGTGGTGGACTCACTGGAAAGAGACAAAGCATGACATTGTTGAGCCCATAATCAGCAGGGGGTATAATTCTCGGTAAAGCTTTATAAAATGTTCCAAATATATTGCAGCTGCTGATAGGTTTTATTACATTTGCAGTTAGGGACCTTATATTTGCAGGCACAATTTATTATATTTACTTTTATTACTTTAGCAGTTTGGGATATTTTCATGTTTGTCATGAACTTATTCCATTTATGCTCATTGAGTTTATATTTTATGTTCGCACACGAGCTATGAATAATTTCACCTGTTGTCATTACACTTCCAGGCAATTTTCATTACCACCCTGCTAATATTTCACAGCATTTGCAGGTGCTGCGTCTCACATTAGTGGTTTGAATATTTTAGAGTCAGCAGGAACGGGGCAGTGCAATCAGCTGAAGAAAAGCCAAGGAACCCATCAAGGACTCAAACCCTTGGCAGATGGAGGAAAAGATGCTGGGTTGCTGGAGTTGGCTTTGATAACCAGGCTCATTTTCAGAGCACGTGTCTAAAGAACTTTCTACCGATGTGCCCTGCCTCATACATTCCGAATGGCCCGTGTGTCTTATGACTCTGAATTTCCAACCTCCCTTTGATTAACGGAATGGAGATAAGATAGAAAGTTTAAAGTTAGGATAGTTTTCTCTTTTCCAAATAGTTCCTTGACAGAACTATCTCCAGCAAGAACGGTGAAAAGATGGGCATGTGAACTCACTTTGTGGGGGGGGGGGACACAGCTGAGTGTTCAGCCTGTTACTCAGAGAAGCAGGCAAAAGGACGCAGCTCAAGAACCACTCTGGCCTTCCACCCTTTACAGCTGCTGCAATCTCTTAATAAGTCAAGCACACCCCCTGCATGGCGTTTGAAGTTAGCTGACATGTTGTTGTTAATGGGACCAGTAAGACAGGTAATTGGGGGCAACAGGAAGCCTGGGATAATAAAGTATACATTGGTAGCAGCAGCAGCTGGGCTGGGAAAATAATTGTAGTAGGACTTTATTAAGTGTTTACTACTCTCAACTGCAAACCCTTGTATAGGTGTTAAATTCATCAATTCTCTCTACAACCTTATGACATGTTTACAATAGCTAGCCCACATTTTATAAGTAAGGAAGCAAAGTGAGAGGAAAGCTAAAATATTTTACTAAGGGCACAGAATTAGGATATGGAGAGCCAGTTTTGAACCCAGATAGTCTGACCTTGAAGCCCCAAATCTTAACCCTTGGAGCCCGAGATTAATTGCCAGCTCCCCAACTCACTAGGGGAAGAAAGCACCTCAGTCCTGACTGACTCAAATACATGCTATTTATTTCTTATACAGTGTGCTGTGTTCACCTAGAATTCTCCCAGTGTCATAGAAGCAAACCCTAATGGTTAAGGACTTTCTTCTAGCTTAAAAATTGGTGGTACAAAACCACCAGCAGCTCAGAAAGACGTGGAGTCTCATTGTATAGAGTACAGCCTAGGAAACAATGGGAAAGTTAAAGTTTGTCCTATAAGGTTGCCATGAGAGAGTCAAAATTAGTTTGATCTTTTTCAGTTTTTATTTAACCAATATTTAATAAATATATTTTATGGCAATTTTCTGGAAATATACTAGTCTACAGGTATATGTAGTTTCCTCTCCCAAACAGCTTTTAATAATCTGGGATCAATTCAAAAGCAGGGATTCATATTTTATTCCCTCCCCATAATATATGCAAAGTCAATGAATGCTGAAATGGATGAAAGCAAATACAGCACAAGGCGAGCTCTCATTATTCACCCCCGAAGCCTGCGGATTGAAGCACAGTCTTGGGTAAGAGGTGAGAGCACACTTATTGTTTCTGCTCTGGGGTTCATTAATTGTGCCATAGGAGGAAAGACAGGCTTGAAGAATGTAAGTTTCAGAAACTCTAAAATGACGTAAGACTAACACTGTCCTGTGGCTAGCCCAGGTGGTATGGTGGTTACATGTTGGGCTGAGATTCCCATGGTCAGAAGTTCAAAACCACCAGCAGCTCTTGGGAGAAAGACTATACTTTGTGTTCATTGTGACTCTACTAGTGCAACACAACTAACGTGCTTATCTTTGAATTAAAGCTACCATGACTGGGTGGTCAGTCCTGTTCGCATCAACAGCCGCTCAAAGGGAATGGATAATCTCATCAACGTCAAGTAAGCTGAGAATGGAAGGAATGATTCATAGGGCAAAGAATGACCCTATTAGTAAAATACATGCTGTAGAGAGTAGTGTATGCTATAATAGAACATAAAAATGAGCAGTCAACTTATCAAGAAATATGAAATTTAGTAACAAATCTCAGAAAAAGGTAAATCTGACCACCTGGGATTTCACAATAAATAGTCTCTAAAATCCTAGTCCCATGAAATATTGCAGATAGAAAGGTTCTCTGGTCCTATGGCCCTAGTCATATATGCCTCTTGCAGATTTAAAAGGAATAGGCATTAAAGAAACCCGAATTATTACTCGATATAGAAATGTGTTTAAATGAACTTACCTCAGAATTTATTCATTTGAATTGAATATGATGCATGTTTATACTAGAATATATCACATTGTATTTGAAGGCAATGCTTTTCAAAGTTTAAGCCAGATGCCTACCATTTTGTGGTTCTCATGAAAATGAATAATGGGATTCAAGGGAATTGGGGTGGGGTTTAAAAGTTAATATAGCACAATGTCATGATTCCACACACTGAATTTTCAGTAGCAAGATTTTGAGGAAGGCACGTTGGGAGCTCCATCACTGGCTATACCTCTGGTTGTTCCTGGTCACGTGTGTCTTCTCCCCACTGATAACTCACACTCTCACGCAGGTACTGGCCCTGGAGGTGATCTCTAACTACTAGTTATTAATAGATAATCTCACAAATGAATCACTTAAAAGACTTGCTTCATAAAAGGTGTTTAATGAGCAAATAACCAGAGGAAGCTGGATTATCTAAAGACGAATCCAGCATTAGCACTAGAGGAAGGCTTGTTTAAAAACCTGCAATGCGTAGGTGACACAAACTTGCTTGCTGAAAATGAGGAGTGCTTGAAGCACTTTCGGATAAAGATCGAGGATTGCAGCCTTCAATGTGAATTGCAACTCAATGTTGTAATTAAATTTTGTTGAATAAAAAATCCTCACAACTGGAACCATAAGTATCATCATGATAAAGAGAAAAAGGATGGACATTTTCAGGGATTCCATCTTGCTTGGATCCACAATCAAGCTCATGGGAGCAGCAGTCAAGAAATCAAATGTGCATTGCATTGACTAAATCTCCTGTACAATACCACTTTATAGTGTTGAAAGGCAAGTAGGTTACCTTCAGTACCTTGAGTTCAAGCCATGGTAT
The DNA here is from genome assembly GCF_050624435.1 of Tenrec ecaudatus. Taxonomy (NCBI): domain Eukaryota; kingdom Metazoa; phylum Chordata; class Mammalia; order Afrosoricida; family Tenrecidae; genus Tenrec; species Tenrec ecaudatus. Next base: position 205,130,542 of record NC_134532.1, read on the forward strand.
TTTCAATTGCCTTACATGCCTGTGAAAATTGGAAATTGAATAAGGAAGACCAAAGAAGAATTGATGCATTTGCATTAAGATTCTGGTGCAGAACATTGAAGAAGTACAATGCACTTTGAAAAAGTCAACAAATATATTTTGCAATATGTATAGCCAGAATGCCCCATAAGGCAAAGCTGGCAAGGCTTTGCCTCATGTGTTCTGGACATGTCGTCAGAAGAGACCAATACCAGGCAAAGGTTGTTATGTTTGGTAAACTAAAGAGCCGGTGGAAAATAGGAGGATTCTACAGTGACTCAATATATGTAAAACACAGCGCCCTCCAAAACCACAGTTAAGAAGAATTTCTCAAGTGGTAGCAGAAGATGTGGCTTTCAGAATCTTTATATGAGTTGTTTTATGTGAAGAGAGAACTGGGTCTTCTTTTCATGTTAACTTTGACTAACATCCCTGCTTCCGCAGCCTTAGGAACATCAATTCAACAGGAACAAATATATATTACAAAATCATAAGTACATATGTGCATGCCTGTATTTAGACCTCTCTAAATGCCCTTTGCCTCCTAACTATTTCCTATAGTTCCTTTTACTTTCTTCTTGTCCCACTATCATGTTCAGCCTTCATTTGGGTTTCAGTAACTTCTCTTGGTTACCTTGCCCTTGCTGAATCCCTACCAGATCTCTCACATCCTCTTTGCCACTAATTTTGGATCACTTGTTGCTTCCCTATACCTGGGTTGGTCAGCACCACCTCCTTTCGCTGGCCTTCCCCTCTCCCGTGTCCCCCAGAAACACCTGTCAGTCCCGTTGTTTTCCCCTCCGGACTGTTCATCCCACCTATCTTATCTAGATAAATCTGAAGACATAATAATATGCATCAGAAAACAAGGCACAGCAAGATAGCATGACAAAAGAGAACACAATGATGACAACTAAAAAGAAAATCAATGCCTAGAAGAGAATAAATTAATTAAAAAAAATAAAAACCTGTTAATAGATCAAGGTCTGTTGTTGACCTCTAGGCATGTCCTCCAGTCAAGTCCGATGGAGTGCCATGCTCTGGCCCCAGAGTCTATCCTTTGCCTTACCTCGGGAGCTCCCTGCTCTGCTCCCCCTGTTGCTCTGCCACACACCTTTAGTGTTTTGCCTCAGTGCTACAGGGTCAGACCAGGCCAATCCCAACACTGAGTCTCCATGGTTGTCCCCCATAGGGCCATGGGTCAGTGAGAGATGTTGTGTCTCAGAAAGGGATTGACCATATGGTCCACTCTGTGCATTGGCTATTCTGAGCGGGGATATCATCCTCCAGGATTGGTGGCCCAGAAAGTGCTCCACTCTCTCTTCCTCCCCATTTGCTCCTGTGTGCTCTGATCAGACATATCCCTCTCCCAGAGCTGCAGCTCCAGGGCTGTTCTCTAAAGTAAATTCTTCTGAGGGGAGGGGCAGTTTCCATGAGGGGAGTAGTTGGTATTGGGGCCGAGCCCTCAGGCCCCTCCAATGGCTCCCTTTCCATGCTGGCATGCTTCATTCACATCCCGGAACTCCAGATTTAAGTTTCCAGTGGAGACACAAACAATACCCTCCCCTTGGATGGTTCAGTGCCCTATTCTACCACCACTCATCTCTATCTTTTATATTTTCTCCCCCACCCCTCTCCTTTTTAGTTGGCTATCATATGTACCCCTGGATTTGGTCTGGCCCCTGCCATGCCTGGAGATCACCCCTGGAGTGTTTGTATACAGTAGCTTTTTCTCTGTACCTCTTTTGCATTTTTCTTTTCTTTTTTTATAAATTTACCTTAGTGGACTCATGTTGTACTTGTCCTTTTGTGCTTGGCTAACTTCACTTAGCATAATTTCCTTCAGTTCTTCCCATGCGGAGATATGCTTCATGGGTTCATCACTGCTTTTTAGGGACGTGTAGTACTCCATTGTATGTATGTACCAAAGCTTTTCAATCCACTCTTCAGTTGATGGAAATTTGGGTTGTTTTCCAACTTCTTTCAATTGTGAATTATGCCGTGATGAACACTGGAGCACAGATGTCTGGCCATGGTTTGTTTCTTGCCTCTTCTGGGTATATGTCCAGTACTGGGATTGCTGGGTCGTATGGTAGCTCAATTTCCATCTGTTTTATGTATCTCCAGATCAATTTCCATATGGCTGTCCACCAGCAGTAGATGAGAGTTCTTATCTTACCATAACTCCTCCAACATTTGTTGCTTTATGATTTTTTGAATTAGGCAACACCCCCTTACAGAAGGGTCATGGGAAGGAGATGAACCAGTCAGGGTGCAGGGCAGCAATGATGAAGCATACAACTTTCCTCTAGTTCCTAAATGCTTCATCCCCATGCCCACCCACCCCTATCCCCGACTATCATGATCCCAATTCTACCTTACAAATCTAGCTAGACCAGAGAATGTATACTGGTGCAGATATGAACTGGAAGCACAGGGAATCAAGGACAGATGATTCCTTCAGGACCAGTGCTGAGAGTGACAATACCGAGAGGACGGAGGGAAGGTAGGGTAGAAAGGGGGAACTGATTACAAGGATCTACATATAACCCCCTCCCTGGGGGATGGACAAAATAAAAATGGGGAAGGGAGACATCAGACAGTGTAAGACATGACAAAATAATAATAATTTATAAATTATCAAGGGTTCATGAGGGAGGGGGGAGCAGGGAGGGATCAGCTGATACCAAGGGCTCAAGTAGAAAGCAAATGTTTGAGAATGATGATGGCAACAAATGTGCTAATGCGCTTGACACAATTGATGTATGTATAGATGGTGCTAAGAGTTGTATGAGGCCCAAATAAAATTTTTTTTTAATTATAATAAGTACAATGATTTACAAGAAAGGTTCTGTGTATTACATTAAGCAACAGCCAGATTTTAGGGATAATAATTAGATTAAGTGAAATCATAGCAGCTGCATATTTATAAGAGCATCCCATTTTGCTTTTGAAATTAGTTTGAAATTAATGAACATTCGTTTCTAAGAGCATTTTAATCTCTCCATGCCTATTTCTTCATTTAAGGAATTAAATTCATAATCATTATGATATAAGTAGATAGCAGAATAGCAATTCTCTACTCATCTGGTTTCCAGATAGGTAGACTTCAGCTACATGAATTCTCTTGGCTCTATCCAGTGAGAACAGATGGAAGGCATCTGATAAGTGTGGCTGGGATCAAGCTGACCACATATTTCAATCCTGTCCACAGTTCTCTGTAGCTTCTTCCTCCGTATAGAAAGCATGCATTCTGTTCTTCTCTGGTGTAATTGTTTTGTGAGTAGACACTACCATTTGGGGAAAAGTTTTCATCCTTTAGTTCTACCTGTGATTATTGTTGCTGCTCATTGCTGTAGAATCAGTGCTAAATCAAGGCTACCCCATGTACAGCAGAAATCAATGTTGCCTCTTCCTGCTTCGTTTTCATGCCTATGTGTTTGTGTCCATTGTTACAGATATTATAATGTTTTTCTAACTTCTAGCACTATACCTGATTAAATTATATGGTGGGCCATGAGGAATTTATTGTCTAATTTTTAAAAGTAGATAGCCAGAATTGTCTTAGTACGCTTAATGTACAAGCTCTTCTGGAAGTCAAAAGATGTCCTTTCTGATGTTTGAAATGTCTGTGATATAGTTCCTAGCCCTGAAGCAACATTCAAAACACCGAAGTGTAAGCGGCTGACACAGTAGTGACAGTGAGATAATGGACGAGTCTGTACACTTCATGGGTAAAATAATAAGGAACTCACTTGCCTAGATATCTGTAAGTATAGTCCCCATTTTCCTCAATACACAAGAGCAAGTATTTTGATCTTTGCCTCTCTTCTGAATTTCATTTTGTTAGGAATAAAGGCCAGGAAGAAAGCTGTTATTTATTTATCAAGCTTGGATAAACTCAGATATCTTGGTTCATGGTCTGGGAACTAATGACAAAATAAAGTAGATTTGAGGCAGAAATGCCACAGAAAGAGTGAAGCCACTCTTTCTGCTCCTATAAGCATTAACAGTCTCAGGAATTCCATGAGGCAGCTCTACCGGCCCTCCAGTCACTACGGATCAGTATTTACTCAATGGCAGTGAGCTTTTGAGTTTCAGTTGCTAGGAGATTTATTCTTATACCTTTAGTGATTAACTAAATAGAATTTTGTCCTTGGTAGGTAATTACAATAGTAGATCATTACAATCCATGGCTGTCTTGTTCACAGGTGAACGGCATCCTTTATAGCAGCAGGGCTATTATTGGACGATGTAGTTCAGAAAGAACACAAGCCACTTGATCTTTATCAAACTGTCCCTGCAAAGACCTTAGCAAACCTGTATATTCTGATCTCACAGAGGACTCTTTTGTGGGCCTGGGCCATGGAAAGGTAAGACTCGATCTTGAACTGCCAAAGTATGCCTTCTGCAAAAGTCGCTGTATCAGGTTTGATATTCTGTGTAAAAGGACAACACAGTGAAATATGTGAAAGCAAAAAGAGCTCTAAGCTATTTTGCCTAAAGTCATCTACAAAGTAACCATGGGAAAAAGAAAGCTTTTTTGGGCGGGGCCAGTTCCCATGTAGGACTGAAGACACCAAAAGGAATCTCACAGATGAGATGCACGGTTGGATTTGGTGTTTAATCCAACAAAGACAAAGTAGAACGACCTTTCCTGATTATTCATGTCCACATGTTTGAATCGATAAAGAAATATTTCAGCAACCCAGCTATGGATCTATCCAGATAAGAATCCTTAAGATTTATTACTGAGCAAATGAAAGCATTGAAGTACATTTCAGAATATGATAAACTTGATATTTTATATACATCTGTTCCCTGCTATCTGTCTATCTGTCCCTACTAATTAGGGTTTCAGGTGGAGAAAAGGAATTATGTGTTGAACCCTAATCCCCAATCTTGGAAGAAGTACAACCCGAATGTTCTTTAGAGGCAAGGAGCACAGACATTAGACAGGTTGTCGGGAGAGCTCAGTCTCTGGAGAAGACAATCACGCTGGGAAAATAGAGGGGCAGTGAAAACGGCTACAGCACTTGATGAGCCGATGGACACGATGGCTGCAACCATCTGGTCCAACGTAAGAACAGATGTGAGGATGATGCAGGTCCAGGTATTGTATCCTGCTGTTGTGCAGGGGTCACTCAGAGTCAGAAATGACTCGACAGCACCTAATAACAACCACAGGGCCCAGGGGAAAGGACGCCGCACTTGGAACACCCTCTCCATGGGTTAGTGACCCTGTGGCTGCAACCTTGAGCTCAAACACAATAAAAATGGAAAGGGTGACGTAGGATCGCGTGGAGTTTCTTTCTTTTGTACAGAAATAAAGTCACCGAGAGTAGAAATCAAATAGCCCCTAACAATAAAAACAATACTCAGTAATAAAAGTAATTATAGTTATCTTCAACTTATCATTGAGCAAGTTTTCATTATTTATATAGACCTCAAAGCAAGATAAATTATAGTGACAGTGATAAGAGGACTGAGCATACCATGGTGAAAAGTTGATAACTTCAGGATTTATGGTAGAAATCGAGGCAAAGTAACTAGTGGAGGTATTAGATGGGCGGGAGAAGGAAAAAGACTAAAATGCATCCTGGCTTACAGTCTTAATTAATTATGTAATGATAATTAACTGAAATGGTTAAGACTTAGAAAGAACTGGCTTAAGGGGTGTGTTAGACAGGGTTCTCAGAGACAAAACTAGATAGATGTATAACACAAGAAATAAACAATTAAATTATAAAGCAGTACAAATGGATCAGTGCAACTCACTCCCATTGGACAGTTGTGAGACACTGGCAGTCCTTCAAGTCTTGAGGGCCACCAGGTAGTCCTCTGTAGAGAAATTCAGGCAATTCAGGCACAGGCAGCAAACAGCAAGGCAGGTCACCCACAGTAAGCCATTTAACAGGGTCCTACTGTCCCCAGCTGAAGAGATGTAAATTCCAATTTTGTGGCGAAGCAGGTCGTAAAGGAATCTCAAATTACAGTGACACAGTCCACAGGTAGTGTAGCTTGCAAACTGAGGCACAGAACAAGCAAGAGAGCCGCACATTGGTCCGATGATCAAAGAATAAGAGCCAAAAAAGGCAAGGCTTGCCAAGCCATTTATCGCTCGGCCATTCAATTAATCCCACATGTGTTTATCGGCCAGGTTGGCACAATAAACTAACTACCTCAAGGGGTAAAGACAAAGCCTGTTTAACCTTGTTGTAGATGTTAGATGTTATCAAGTTGGGCTCTGACTTTGTACCACAAAAAGGAAACCTTACCCAGTCATATGCCACCTTCATTATCAGTATGTTTGAGCCCGTTGTTGTAGCTACCTAAGGCTTTGTTGTAGTACATGATGCTTTCCAACATATGGGGCTCATCTCTCAGAAAAATACTAAATAATATTCATTATGATCCATAACACTTTCTTTTGCTCATATTCAGCAGTAGATCATCAGACTGTTTTCCCCTGTCTGTTTCAGTATTGACACTCCTCTGAAATCTGTTCGCCCTTGGGAAGGGATCCTACTGGTATTTGACGTACAGATGGCAAACCTTACAACATCAAAGCAAAATACCAGCCGCCACAATATGACGAAATGAAAGACCAGTGATAGTGCTTGATGTTAGGTTTTTCCAAACACAGGATAGAGCGGATAATTTTTCTAACTTCCTAGATTTTTCTTTAGAAACAACCTAAGCTATCCTATGAAAGCTTCTTCCTTATTTTGTGTGCAACTTTCATTTGCATATGAGATGATGGTAATACCAGGCCTTGGGTCGGGCCCATCTTAGTGCTCAAAGTAACACCTTTACTGCTTCAACACTTTCAAGAGGTCGTGTGTAGCACATTGACCCAAAATGCAACGCGTCCTTTGATTCCTTCACTGCTGCTTCCCTGAGCATTGACTGTGAATCCAAGCAAGACAGAATCCCCGAGAAGAAAATCTCTACTTATAGTGATGGCACCCATTGTGCCAGCTGTGAGGATTTTTAGCTTCAACCAAACTTGATAACAACATTGAGTTGCAATCCATACTGAAGGCGGCAATCCTTAATTTTCATCAGCAAATGCTTCAAAACTTCTTCATTTTCAGCAAGCAAGATTATGCCCTATGCCTATTGCAGGATGTTAATGCTGAATTCTTCTGACGCACACCTCTCCTGCTTGTAAAGCATGCAGTGTCCCCTTGTTCTGTTCACACAACTGACTGTTTAGTCATGCACAAGTTTCTTATGAGTACAATGAAGTGTTCTGAAATCCCCATTCTTTTCAAGTCTATCCATACTTTGTTATGCTCCACACAGTTCTATGTGTTTTCATATTTAATAAATCCCAACTAAACCTATTTATATATTCTCTACTTTCAGCCACGATCCATCTGAAATCAGCAATGATATCCCTTGAAAGTAAAATGAACTGACAAAGAACCAGTAAATCTGTCTTGGAAGAAGTATATCCATAAAAAGCAAAGATTCCTTAAAAGCAAAGATGATTAACTTCACTTGGCATAATGGTTTCCCAGTCCCTCCATGTCATAAGGTATTTCATGTCTTCATTGCTGTTTTTGGGGATACCTGATGTGCCAGTCTCTTTATTCATTGTTCTACTGATGGGCATCGGGTTGTTTCCCCTTCTTGTTATTGTGAATGGTGCTGCAATGATCACGGGAGATAATATATCTGTTTATATTCTGTCTCTGATTTCTCTGGGGTATATGGTACATGCTGGGTCCTATGGTATTGGTATGGCCAGGTGTTCAATTGAAGGTTATATCTATTTTAGTTGGTTATTATTGTTAATTTTTTATTAATGATTTTTCTGCACATGAAATTCAGGATAGGTAAATCTATAGACATTAACTGGATTAATGGTCACTGGGGGTATGGCAAGGGAGTTTGGCGGGGATGGGTAGTGAATAAAGATGAGTACAAACAGGAAGAAAATGGTCTGAAAGTGATAATGATCATATAAGTCTTCTTGGTGTGTTTTAACTATCTAATTTTATGATATGTGAGTCATACACCAATGAAACTGTTAAAATACATAAATAAGCTTGTATTTAATAACACACATACACAAAAGCAAGGATGGCGAGACTTCCCCTCACATGCTTGAGAAACATTGTCAGGAGAGAACGACTCTGGAGGAAGTTATCATGCTTGGTAAAGCGGAGGAGCAGCATGAAGGAGGCATGCCCCCGACAAGACGGACACACTAGCTGCACAATGGGCTCCAGCATAAGGACCATTGTGACGGTGCCACAGGCCTGGGATGTTTCTACTTGTGTTACAGGGGTTTGCTAGGCACTGACTCGATGGCACCTAACAACAAGAGGAAACAACGTGAAAAGTCCAAAGCTTTTTAAACTATAAAGGCCATCTAACAAGGAAAGAAGCAGCTAATCATAACTGAAAATAGATATTACACATAAAATCTGTCTCCATTTTAAAGATTCTGCTCAAAGGTATTATTGGCTTTGAAATCTTCTTAAATCAGATAATTTAACAGATTTTTCATGAAAAAAACTTCTTTTTGGTCTCTTTAAGGTAAAAAAAGGGTAGGATAGAGTATCTAGCATCAAGAGAACAGCTACTATGTTCTAGAAAGGTATCAGATCCTTTATATGAGTCATATTACATTTAATTACTTAATATTTACATCAAAGCAGGTAGGGGTTATTATGCCCATTTTCAAATGAGAAAAAATCTAGTTCAGAGTTGAACAGTTATTAGTATGGCATAAATCATCATGTTGTAAGTAACTAAATCCAGGATTTACTCTGAAATGTAATAACAAGGAAATTCCCTTGGTCCCACAAACGTGTGTCAAAAGCCACCATATGCCTAACTGTGTCATGGAACTCTAATTCAGGTACATAAGAATAACAAGACAAAACAATGAATCAATCTAAATAAATATGAATACAATGCTCAACAATAATTCTCATTGTAGCATTTGTCCTTCATAACTATGAAATCTTCTAATACAGCTAAAATCACTTTTAGTGGTGACAGAGGATGATAAATCTGGGACTAGAAATTGTATCTTTTGTTTTGATAACAAATTTCTTTCATATTAAATAATACCTTTCACCAACAAGGTAATACAGACTTTGAAGGTGAGGGAAAGAGAATAAAGTAAACAAAGATACTTATTGGTTTAGTGTCTTAATAAATAAAATGATCAGAGTGATGTGTGTTAGTCCGGGTAGAGAAACAAATTCATAGACACTATATGTGTATAAGAAAAGGCTTTATGTAGAAGAGCAATTGAATATTGAGAAAACATACCAGCCCAGTCCAGATCAAATCCATAAATCTGATGTTAGCCTCTATGTCCAATAAAAATCTATAAATTCCTCTTCAGACACATGAAAAACATGCATTGATGCCGAATGCAGGAAGATCAAAGACCAATGGGTGGAAAGTCTTGTAGATTCACTGGCAGTGTAAGCATCTCAGCACTGGCATGGGTCTCCATGTGGTTTGTCCAGCTCCAGGGCTTTAGTATAGCTCAATGTGTCTTGTCATCAGTAATACAAAACAGAGAGTGTGTCTGCCCCACCCCCAGAAAGCTATTTATCTCCATAGCACCTCCAAATGAGTACATCAAGCAGTGACCTGATTGACAGGCTAAACTCCACCCCTTCACTTTTAATAGTCTCAAGTTGGCACCCAATTAAGTAACTACCACATGATGTCAGAGGGTATGGACTGAGGAGGAACTGGATCATTTACACATTTGTTATTGGGTGCCATCCAATAAGTTAATCCTCACAATTGTTCTTAATTTTGAATCCATTGCTGCAGCCACGGGGTCAATCAACATTGTCAAGAATCTTTTTTATTCACTGCCCCACTACTTTAACAAACATGATGTCCTTTTCCATTTTTTCCATTGGGCATCTTTGTTGTCTTTAGATGCCTTCATGTCCATTCTGATTCATAGCAACCTTATGCCCAACAGAACAAAAAAATGCCATGTCTTATGCCATCATCACAGTTGTTCTTATGTTTGAATCCATTGCAACAGCTTATACTTCAATCCCTCTTCTTAAGGACCTTTCTCTTTTTCACTGTCCCCAGAATTTACCAAGTATGATATCCTTCTTCAAGGACTAGACTCTCCTGATCTCATGTCCAAAGTACATGAGAAGTCTTGCCATATTTGCCTCTAAGTCTGATCTCTTTTTTCCTTTGTAAATACATGATACTTTCTATATTCATCAACACAATAGTTCAAGTGAACTGATTGTTCTTTAGTCTTCCTTATTCAATATCCAATTTTACCATGTATATAAATTAAATGTCATCACCTGGGTGAGGTGCACCTTAAAGTAACATCTTTGCTCTTCACCTCAAAGTTACATATTTGCTCTTCAACAGGACAAAGAGGTCTTGTGCACCAGTTTTACCTAATGCAAGGCATCCTTTGACCTCTTGACTGATGCTTCCATGAACACTGATTGTGGATCCAAGTAAGATGAAATCCTTGACAACTTCAGCCTTCTCTCCATTTATCAGGATGTTACCTCTAGGTTTAGTTTTGATGATTTTGGTTTTCTTTACATTGACTTGTGATCCATACTGAAGGCTGCAATCCTTGATCTTCATCAGCAAGTGTTTCAATTTCTCCTCATTTTCAGCAAGCAATGTTGTGTCATTTGCATACCACAGGTTGTTAATAAGTCTTCCCCCAACCTTGATACCCATTCTTCTTTATATAATTCAACTTCTCTGAGTATTTGGTCAGTATACAGATTTGATTTTAAAGCATGCAGTACTTCCTTGTTCTGTTCAAATGACTACCTTTTGGTTCATGTATGAGTTTGGCAGGAGCACAATGAAGTGTTCTAGAATGCTTGTTCTTCTTCAGGCTATCTGTGATTTGATGCGTAAACATCCATCTGGTATTCTCTGATTTGAGCCCAAATCCATCTGACGTCACCAATGATATCCCTAGTTACAAGTCTTCCTCTGAATACAACCGGAATCTCTGGCAGTACCCTGACAATGGACTACTATAACCATTGTTGAATAGTCTTCAGCAAATGTTTAATTGTGGGTGATATTAATGACATTGTTCCATAATGTGTGCATTCTGTTGGGTCACCTTTCTTTGGAATTTGTATTTAGATGGTTACCTTCTACTCAGTTAGACAAGTCTTCCGATTTGCTGGCATAGAAAAGTTGTTGCTTCCTGTGATTCATCAGTCTGTTGAAGCATTCCCATGGACTGAATTTCTGGCACTTTGTATGCACACGCCCACACATATGCAGGTACATATATACCATACATATAAGTCTATATACATCTACTTTTATGTGCTGAGGGCCTGAGGGAGTAGGGCACATGATTAGGTCATGCATGTGTCAAAATTCTAGTCTTTCCAGGATAGGGACAGAGTAGAGTGATGGCCCCAAACAACTAAGTCTTCTTTTACATGGAAACAGAACACACTGCAAAGAAATCATCATTCTGCAAAGATGCACACATTTAAAGAATTCCCCACACACGGCAGTGTGCTGGTGATGGACTGTCTGTAAGCATCTCTAATCAGCACTAAAAGCCAAAAATAAAACCAGGCAATTCAACACTTGTCAGCCCCATGTGTGCAAAGTAGAACTGCTGCATAGGGCTTTCCAACTGTGACCTTTCAATAGATTGACAGGCCCTTCCTCCAAGGTCCCCGTGGGTAGACACCAACCATCAACCTTTCAGTTAGTGGTAAAGTGTTCATCCATTTGCACACTGCAGGAACATCTTCAGAAATAAGTCATGATAAATATTCCAGATTCCTCAATTGCAGGAACAGATCATAACTTCTGGCCCCTCCTATGGCCTTAAGTGCCTGACTGTGGATATATACACAAAATCTTTGATGTTTCATTTTCTCCATTTTGTTTTAGCTAGTAGTGGAACACATGATTCTAATAATGTAGATTATGATCAAACAAATACAGACCCAAACATATGGTATATTTTCAACACATATTATTACATTTTATCATTCCAGAATACTTTAAATCTGATAGAACTAGACATTACACTTTTGGAAAATGTTGAACTCTAAGAATATATTTTTTTGAGTTTTAGAGGAAAAAGAAATTCATATGACTGTGTGTATAATTATCAATAAGATGGTGACAACTTTTATTTCTTAGCCTTCCTGCTGTATTTTTGTAACAGTTTTATTGGTACTTCATTCACGAGACATACATGTCAATAGTTCAATCATATCAAGTTCATATTGGAGTTTATCTTGGAGGTGTTATGTCATTGGGGGTCACCCTCTTGAAGTTCTGTTATATGTTTTTGCTATTTTCCAATATATGAAATCTGAGATTGAGCCTATAGGAACAGCAAGTAAAGTATGGATATTGGCAAGTGGTGTAAGAGTATAGTGGCAGTGATGGGCTGTGAAAGGGAAATGATTTTAAGGAAGAAAAAGAATGTTTGGAAACAAAGATTGTGGTAGCAACTGCACAATGCTGTTTGATGTGATTGAATTATGCAATGAAATGATATATGTATTAACTCCCAATTAATAATAAAATTTTTAAAGAAGAGTTGTACAATTATAACAATCACTTTCAGATCATTTTCTTCTTCCTTGTATTCATTCTTATTGGTGTAACTTTTAAATTGTAGCAAAAATATATGCAGGAATACCTAGAAATAAAAAAGTTCTACATGTATAATTCAGTACCATTGATTATATTCTTTGTATTGTACAATTATTATTGATATCCTTTTCCAAATTACTCCACTATCATTAAAATAAACTTAATGTCCCCTAAACAAAAACCATTCCTCCTTCACCCATGGTAATCATAGGTCAATTTTGATGTCTATATTTTTAGTAGTTTTCTCGATATAATATTCAATGTCATACACTTCCAGAGTTAAATATCTTTTTAAAAGAGTTGTGTATACATGACCACAATCAATTCTAATGCTTCCTTCCCCCTCCTGCATCCATTGTTTGCTCCCCAATTCGCCTCACCGTCCCTATCCCTACCCAACCCTGGTTCCTGATAAAACATCACATCAGTTATTATCTGTATGCATCCACTCCTTCTGTGCATCACAAACTGGACAACACAACAGAAACAAGGTAAAAAATCAAAACAGCAAGAAGAAAATAATCATAATACAAAGAAAAAAATAAAGAGTAAGAAAAAAGATCAACAATATTATTTTAAAAGACACAGAAGAAATTTATGTCCTTGGACCAAGAGTGAGGTCAACTGACCAAGTACCATCTTACTCCATGGTTCGATCCACTATAATAAAGTGTATAAGAACCCCTCTCTGATAACAACACTGTCCTAGTTCCTCACTTATGGTTTGAGGGAAATTGACAGAGGCTCAATCTGAATAGATATTCTGCAGATGCATTTTGGGTTTACATCGTTCTCTACGGTCTTCTACAAATTGGTTGTTCACAATGTATGCTATGATACCTTTCCCTTCATTTGGATTTCGTTATTGTCATCTTTGGATCACACAGGCTGATATGCTACTTCAATGTGAACTTAGTAAATGACTCATTTTTATGGCTGTTTGTTTGAGGCCTTTAAGACCTCAGACACTATTCCTATTGACAGCTAGGGACCATCTGCTTTCTTCACCACACTCTGCTCTAGTACCCTTATGTTTAGTGATCTGTTAGTGAAGGCAAGTATCAAGCAGGGCCATGGTGTAAGAACTGTTCTTGTATTGGGATTAGAGTTAAATAGGAGGCCAGAATCCATCTTCTTATCCACAGTTATGAAGGAGCTTCATTTACTTTCATGATTGTACTACAACTAAAACAAAAAACATCAAGAACAAGAACACTACAAAAACATACAAAATAAACAAAAATAAAAACAATAATTGACCCAATGGAGAATTTAAGGTACTGTGATATGAATAGTTTCTGTGAGATAGTCCAACTGAAAGCTTCAATTCATAAGTTTTTGCCTTGGACATGTTGATTTCCTAATTGACTGAGCTCTGCTTACATAGAGTATGGTGGTTGACACTAGGGGTAAATTAACTGAATCATTTCTTATAAGGGCAGATCCTTTCCTCTCATCAGTTCCAGTTTTGAAGGTGTCTTCTTAGGGTGTTTATTTTGGATTTCTCTTTTTTTCCATGTGTGCATTAATTGTTATAAATTAGCCTCTGATAACTGCTTTTGCTATGTCTCAAAGATTTTTATAGGTTGTGTTATCATTTCCTTTTTCTCAAGGAATTTTATTATTTCCTCCTTTATCTGCTTCACTACCCAATAATTTTGTTCAATCTTTATGTGTTTGTCTTTACGTTTCTGTTCGTTTAATTTTTTATTTGTAATTTTACACTTTGTAGTCTGAGAAAATAGGTGCAGGGCCTTATTTTTTTTAAAAATTGTTCAAGCATGCTGTGTGGCCTAGTATGTTGTCTATTCTTGAGAATGCTTCATATGTGTTAAAGAAATACTATGCTTTTCCTGGATTGAGTGTTCTGTATTAAATCTATGAGGTCCAATTTGTTGATTGTGTTATTGGGGTATTTTTATGTCTTCGTTAAGATTTGTCTTGATGCTCTCTGTCTTCCCTTGACTGAATAACTCGTGTGATTGTTATTGCGGCACCTAAATCCTTTTTCAATTCTGTGATGACTTGGCTGATGTATTTTGAGAGTTTTCCATTTGGTGCATATAGATTTATTATAGCTTTGTCTTAGGCTATTGTCCCCTTGGTCATTCAGTAGTGTTTGTACTTTTCTCTTATTACATTGTTTGCTTTGAAGTCTATTTTCTCAGAAATTAATTCTGCTAATCCTGCTTTCTTTTGGTTCCCTTTTGCTTGGTGTGCTTTCGTCCAGTCTCTGATTTTTAGTCTGTTTATTGTAGTGTTTGTGAGGCGTCTTTATTGTAGGCAGCAGATTGATAGATTTTGTTTTCTTATCCATTCTGCTACTTTCTGTCTCTTTACTGGTGCATTCAGTTCATTAACATTGGGTGAGATTGTTGATATATTTGTATTTGTTACTGTAACTTTGATTTATATTTATGCATGTTGTGTGTATGTATGTGTGCTCTTTTTAGTTTCTTTATTCTTCTGTATTACTTTGTTGCTTTGGATGTCACTGTGTGTGTGTTGCTTTTTGTGAAGAATTGTCATATATGTTGGTTTCAGGCTTGTGTGTTGTTGCTGATATTTTGTCCATAGTATTTCCTTGAGTATTTTTTGTGATAGTATTATTTTGTGAATTCTTTTAATTTTGCCTTTTCTTCAAATAGCTTCATTTCTCAACATGTTTGAGTCATATTTTTGCAGGGTACAAGATTCTAGGTTGATAGTGTTTGCTTTTATTTCTTTCATTCAGGACTCTGTTAATATCACTCCGTTGTCTTCTTGCCTGCGTGGTTTCTGCTGAGAAATCTGAGTTTATTCTAATTTCAGAAGTCTAAAATCAGGATACCTGAGGGACTTTGTGGCTTTGCTCCTATTACTGGTTTGGTGCACTCCCCTCTTGGTTTGATCCCATGTGGGAAGGTCAGATCAGCCACTCTCCCAGAGCTGTATCTTCAGGACCATGTTCAGTAGCACTGTCATCTAGGGAGGGGGAACAGCATGTCTCGAGCAGAAGCTGGCCCTGCCATCCACTCTGTAAATGTGCTCCTTTGAACAGAGATATTGCCCTCTGGAACTTGTGTACCAGAATGAGGTCTACTCTCTCCCTTTCCAATGAAGACATAAACAATACCCTTCCCTTGGGTGGATTAGTGCCCTGGTCCACCATTGCCACATGTTTTCTTCCTCCCCTGCAAACCCCTGTCTATGGCCCTTAAAGGCATATGGGCAGGGGGTGGGAGTGGGGAATGTCTTTCAGCAGAGGTGCTAATTATATCATTTTAAAATGCTTATTGATTGATTGATTGATGGTGTATGCATCATTGGGTTTGATCTGACTCTTGCCAGAGTATCTGATCCTCAGAAACTGTACAATATATGTATTTTCCCCTATGCCCATTCTGCTATTTGAATGTACCTCAATGGACTCATGTTGTACTTGTTCTTTTGGGCTTGGCTAACTTCACTCAGCATAATATCCTCAAACTTTTTCCATGAGATGAAGTGCTTCATATTTTCATCACAATTTTTATAGGAAAGCGTAGTACTTCATTGTGTGAATAGATCAGAGTTTTTTAATCCATTTGTCTACTGATGCATATTTAGGCTATTCCCGAGTCTTCATGATCGCAAATTGTGCTGCACTGAACACTATAGTGCACATGTCTGGCTGTGGTCTGTTTCTCACCTCTTGGTTTATGCCTAGTAGTGGAATTGCTGCATCATAAGGTAACTTGATTTTTTTATGTTTTGGCATCACCAAATCGCTTTCCATAATGGTTGTACATATCTACAAGTCCACCAGCAGTGAGTGAGAGCTTCTAGTTCTCCACACTCCCTCCAACATTTGTTGTTTATTTTTAATTGGGCTATTTTTTGTGGCTGTTAGTTGGTATTTCATACTTGTTTTGATTTGCATTTCCTAGATGGCTAATGATGGGGAACAGTTTCTTATATGTTTATTGGCCATTTGGTTTTCCTTCTTTGTGAAACATCTTTTCAAGTCTTTTTTGCTGACCTCCACAATGGGCTATTCAGTTTTGTTGTTGTTGTTGTTGTAAGCTTGCAGGGTTATGTAAGTTTTAGTAATGAACCCCTTCTCTGATACGTCATAAGTAAATATCATTTCCCAATCTGTGAACTCTCTTATTATTCTCTTGGTGAAGTCTTTCAATGCACACAAGTGTTTTATCTTTCGTATGTCCCACTGGTCTATTATCTTCCTCTGGGAATGTATCCTACCTTATTTCTGAGAGTCAAGGTATCCCCTGTTCTTAGCTTTGTCCCAATGTTCTCATTGATGATCCTGATTGTTAGGGGTTTTACCTCAAGGTCTATGATCCACTTTGGTTGTGTTCTTCTGTACGGAGTGAGGTACAAATCTTGCTTCATTTTTCTGCAGATTGATATCCAGTTTTTCTAGCAACATTGTTAAAAAGGGCATCTGAATCCAATTTGATATTTTGGGGGCCCTTACAAAGATCAGTTGTCTGTATGATGCTGTTTTTATTTCTGGATTTTCTGTTCTTATCCATTGGTCCGAGTGTCTGTCATTACACAGTACCGTGCTGTTTTGACGACTGTGGATGTATAAGTTTTAAAGTCAGGTAATGCAAGTCCTCCCACTTGATTCTTCTTGAGGAGTTCTTTTCCAATTTTGAACTTCTTCCCTTTCCATTTGAAATTGGTAGTCAGTTTTCCCATTTATTTGAAAAACAAATGCTGGCATTTGTATCAGGATTGCATTGAACTTATATAGTGTCTTACATAGGGCTGGCATCTCTATGATTATGAGTCTTAAGATCATGAGCAAGGGATATTCTTCCATTTTGAAGGTTCCTTTTTGTTTCTTGTAATTTTCTCTGTACACATCTCTTTTTTTCTGGTTAAGTATATCCCTAGATATTTTAATTTATGCTTGGCTATTGTGAAGGGTAGTATCTTCTTGATCTCTTTTTCTATCATCCCATCAGTTGTAGCTAGCAATCCAATTGACTTCTGCATGTTGATATTGTATCCTGTCATGCTATCATATTCCTCTTTTGCTTTTAGAACTGCTATTGTGGAGCCTTGAGGGTTCTCAATATAAAAAAAAATCATACCATCTTCAAGGAGCAATAATTTCATCTCTTCTTTCTCCAGACATATACATTCGATGTCCTTCCATTGCCTTATATTATGAGCTAGGACCTTCAGAACGATGTTGAATAAAAGTGTGGACAAGGGTCATCCTTGTCTGGTCCCCTCTTTCTGTTGGAATGTTTTAATCTTTTCTCCATTGATCGTAATGCTAGTTGTTGTTTTTCATATATAGCTTGTATTATTTGAGGTATTTTTCTTCTAATCCTTTATTCTTGAGTGTCTTAATTAGGAATGGCTGTTGGATGTTGTCAAAAGCTTTTTCTGCAGCTATGGACATCATCATGTGGTTTTTGTCATTTTTCTTCTCAGTGCAGTGTATAAAAATGATGGCTTTTTGGATGTTGACCCACCATTGTATCTCTGGTATGAATCCCACTTGGTCATGATGGGTAATTTTTTAATGAAATACTTTTTTAATCTGTTGGCCACAATTTTGGTAAGGATTTTTCATCAATGCTCATTAGAGATATCAGTGTGTTGTTCTCAATTCTTGTGGGATACTTGACCATTTTTGGTATTAGTGTTACATAAGCTTCATAGAATGTTTGGGAGCCTTATCGCCCTTTTCTATGTTCTGCGAGAGCTTGTGAAGAATTGGTGTCAGCTTTTACCTCAATGCTTAGTAGAATTCTCCTGTAAAACCATCTGGTTTGAGGCATTTTTTTAGTTGGTAGTTCCTAGACAATCTTACCTATTTCTCCTTTTGCTATGGGTCAGTATATGTTCTTGATGTTTATATGAGATAATCTGGGGAAGGTTTGTTTTTCCAAATATTTCTCCATGTATTCCAAGTTGTACTCATTGGAGCACAAACTTTTTAGTATTGCGTAGTCTTTTAATTACATTGGGTTTCATTGCGATTGCCCCTGTTTCATCCTTCATTCTGGAAATTGATACCTGCTCCTTCCTATCTTTTGTTAGGTGTGCCAATGGTTTGTTGATTTTATTAATCCTTTCAGAGAACCATCTTTTTACTATGTAGATTTTTCCCATAGTCTTTTTCCCACTCATTTACCTCTGCGCGATTTTTATATTTTGTTTTCTTTTGCTATTAGAAAGATTATTCTGCGGATTCTGTTCCAACTGCTGAAACCTATGGGATACAGCAAAGGCAATTAATTATCAGAGGATGCCTTATAGTGATAAATGCACATATGAAGAAGGAAGAGAGACTTATGGTCGATACTCTATCACAAAACCTTCAGCAGTTGAAACTGTGCATTTATCACTATAAGGCATCCTCTGATAATCGCCTTTGCTGTATCCCATAGGTTTTAGTATGTTGTGTTCTTGATCACATTAGTTTTGGGAAATTTCATAATTTAGTCTCTAATTTGGGCCAATATCCATTCCTTTTGAAGAAGTTAGTTATTCATTTTGAAAGTATTTTCCCTTGTTTGTTGCTATTGTGGCTTTAATCTTTCTTTTGTTGATTTCTAGCTTTATGGCATAGTGGTCAGAGAAGGAAGTCTTGGTGACCTCTATATGTGTGAAGTTGCTCAAACATGACTTGTTTCCCAGCATGTGGTCTATTTTAGAAAACAAGCTATGTGCACTTGAAAAGAATGTGAATTTTGGGGTTTTTTTCCTCCAGTTTGTTGGAGAGCATGGAATATGCCTATCAGGTTGATTTGTCTTATTGTGGAGTTTAGCTCTGAAGCCTCTCCATTGAGGTTCTTTCCTGCCGCACTATCTATCTCAGAGAGCAGTGTTTTGAAGTCTCCTACTATGATTGTTGAGCCTGTGACTGATTTTTTTTTCATCTTTTGAAGGATTTGATTGATATAACTTGTGCATTTCTTGTTGGGCGATTATGTGTTTATGATGCTCACTGGCTCTTGGTCTACTGCTCCCTTAAGCATTATATAATGCCCATACTTACCTCTTATTATGTCCTACACCTTGCAATTCATTTTGTCAGAAGTTAGAACTGCAACTTCTGCTTTCTTTAGATTGCTATTAGCCTGGTATGATTTTTATTTGCCAGCCTTGATTCTCAACTTGATTTTATCTAAAAGCTTGCAATATGTCTCTTGTTACAACAGATTGATGGGTTTTCTTTCCTAATCCAGTCTGCTAGCCTTTTTCTTTTAATAGGTGTATTCACACCACTGATGTTCAGAGTTCTTATATCCATCTGTGGATTCATTGCTGTAATCTCATTCCTTTCGATATAGATATTATCCTACATCCCTCCTTAGCAGTGTGTTGTGTAGGTGTGGGGAGATTCATTTTTACCTTCTTTTATAAATTGGATCAAAGACACCTGGGGCGATGCTTTCAGTGTGGTGACTTCTGTATAGTGTTAAACTATACAATGGTCTCATGTTTGTTCTTTGTGGATGTTGGTCTTCTGCCCAAAAGCGAGTTGGAAAGTAATCTTTTTAAGGTATTCTCTAAAATTTTCCTAATCTGGGAAAAGTCTTACCTCTCCATTTATTTAGATGGATAGTTTAGCAGACTGAGAATTCTTAGGCTACCATTATTGGCCTTCAACTTTCAAAAGACACTACTCTATTCTCTCCTCTTCTTCATGGGTTCTGCTGATAAATCTGAGCATATTCTCATCTGGTTCCCCTTATAGGTGACTGGATTTTTTTTTCTTTAGTTGCTCTTAAGATTTTCCCCTTTTCTTCAAAGTTAGATAATTGAACTACTATATGCCTTGGTGCATTCTTAGGGTTCAATCTGATTGATGTCCTCTTTGCTTCCTGGATGATTATCTGATTCTCTTTAGTTTCATTGGGGAACATTTCTTTCAGGAATTCTCTTGCTATTTTGGCTGCTGACTTTATTATGTCTTGTTCTGGTACCCCAATTATTTGAACATTATCTTTATAGTATCACTCATTATTCTTAGCTGTTGTGAGCTTTTTTGATTATTGTATTGATTGTGTTTCATGATTGTTGGATTCTGCACGGCTATCCTCAAGGTCACAGATATAATTCTCCACCACTTCCAGACAGTTGGTGAGGCATTTTCCCCTTTTTATTGCTTCTTCTCCATGGTCTCTTAGCTGTTATATTTTCCTTCAGTAAGTAGACTCTATCCCCTGAATTTCTTCAACCTTCTTCTCTACTGATTCCCTCATAAGCTGAACAAATCTAAGCAGCATTCTGAAGATATTTTTTCCTGTGGTGAGTCCAATTTTGCTTCTTCTATATATGTCACTACGTTCAAATCACCTTAAGATATTGCTATTTGTTTCTCTTGCTTTCTTGCAGAGACTGCTGAAGTGGGTGGTAATTTACATGGTGTTTTGATCTCCTTGGACATGGCACTTTATGTGTAATGTATACAACACTGAAATCAGGGTTGGCCAGGTCCCTGTGTGGCAAGCATGGCTCTTTGTTTTGGGCTGGGGTGGCTAGGGCTATGAGCAAGAGGTGTTTTGGTGCCCCAAGTGGGTGGGGCAGAGTGAGATACAGAGCTGAGTAGCCTACTATAGTGAATGTGTGATCTGCTCAGGCAGCACTGGCTAGCCAATACCTCTAGCCACTGGCCACTCAGGTTGTACTAGCGGGGTCAACAGAGGGGCTGGACCCATTGCAGACTGGAGGACTGGCCAGTGCCAGTTTGGGCTGCTAGGACTGGGTCACCCAGATCCAATGGCCACACAAGCACCATGAATGGGACAAACAGGGGACAGAACCCTCTGCTGCCGTGTCTCACAGCTTCTCAGACTCACTGGCTCTTTCCCAAGGTTTTGCAGGGGGTGTGATGGACTCCGGTGGCTTAGGGCCACAGGCTCCACAAACAACATGGGCTGTATGTACCTAGTTGGCTAGATATCCAGAACCCACTCAGAAACCTGCTCAAACTACAACCACAAATCACAGGGGAACACAGACAGCACAAGTGGCACCAGTTACAGTGGGCAGGTTATCCAGCCACGAGCCTCACTGCCTCTCTGCAGTATTCCTGGAGAGGCAAGGCAGAACAGCACTGTGGGAAAAGTCAGGCCACTTGCTAGGACAGGGCTCTAGTGTGCTGCAAAATCTGAACGGACTATTTTAACCTCACACTCAGCTTCCCAGACTCCCAATTCTGCACTTACTCATGGAGCTCCAAACATAGCTCCCTTGCTCTAGCACCATTATCCCCTCGAAGTGGATTTTGTTTGTTTGTTTCTTATTGTTACGAATCTCTAAGAGCCCTAGGTTCTATCTCTTGATTTTGTCCAAGATTGTTCTCAAGCTTTTCTTGGTCTCTTTTGTACACTTTTTGTTCTTTATTTAGATTGGGGTTTATAGATTTATATTCAAGCTCACTAATTCTGGTTTCCATTTCTTCAAATCTAATTCTCTGTTCCTGTATACCACTGTGTAATTCTACTATTGTAGTGTTTGACTTTTGTGTTTATGTTTGGGGTTTTTCTTGTAAGGCATGTAGTGAGGTTGCAAACTTCTCTATTTTTGGATTTTTTCCTTTGGACTCTACCTTCATCTGATGTATGAGTAAACTCATTAACCCCTTTTCCCCTGCTAATACCATACCCTGTTCATTACCAGGTATTTCATTAGGGTCTGGTTGGTCTGTTTGTTTTTGTATATGTAACAATATCTTCTGTTGTTTCCTTGATATCTCGGTGTAGCTATTAGGGGTGTTAGAGAGTAAGGCTATGCCGGAGTGTTTAACTCTGTTAGATGTTGAAGTCAAGGGGTGATAGACAGTTTATATTAAATATCTGGGGGAGAAAGTAAGATTTAGTCTTTCAGTCATGCCCAAACTCACTGCCTGAAATTTGCCACCCCCACTCCCCACTGTTGCTGTTTCTGTTTGTATTGTTATATTAATACCTTGTTAATGGGCCAAATATACGCTGTCAACTAATCTAATAAATTAAAACACAAACAAAAAAGTCTGTAAATGGCAATGCCTTAAGATGAGGGATGTGGGCGGCATGCAGAGATGCGATTCAAGGACAAAGGATTAGTTTACCTAGTGAGACTGGAGCTTTCCTGGCTTGTGTGGCATTACTTTGTTCGTTATTTACACCCACTCCAGGCTTCCCTGTAGAGATACCCCCACTTAGCTATCCCAGCTAGTGAAAAAAGTAGTGTCCAGGAATATCACACGAAAGCTCCCTTGGTTTGGTCCTCAGGTTGGTTTATATGTGTCCCAGGCTGCTCATAAAGAGCTTTATTCCTGTGCTTTGGTAAGTCATCCATTTTCGCTAGCTAGCACCTGGATTGGGAAAACTCATTCAGCAGAGTTGGGGGTTAGTTCCTCTCCAGCTTGTGCTGATGACAAAGAGGAGCCTACTGAAAGATGTTGATGAATTTGAATCAACTTATCTTTATGCTCAGAATCTTATAGTCTGGAAGTGTAAAATATCACTCTATGTGGCCTCTGCTTCTCTGTACTGGTCTCTGTGGAAAGTCTCTCAAATGGGCTCCTAATTCACCATCTTGCTCTGTATTTTTTAAAAGCATCTAAGAAACTGACATGTCATTCTGCAGGTAATCTAGAAGTTATTTATGAGTTTCCTATATTAGTACTAAAATTAATTTTTCGAGATTTAAATTATGGGCATTTTTTCTGATTTTTAAATAAAACATTAATGAGAAAAATGTTTCTTTTATTTCAGAGTATAGTTTAATTTTATTAAGTTACATGTGCAATTCCTATTTAGTGTTTATAGAATCTTGCAAAAGGAAATTATACTTTGTATTCAGGGTCCACATTTATAAATAGGACCCTTATTTAGTAAAACATGGTACGGTCTAGTAATTTAAATTACTTGTTTACCCAAGAACAGGAAAAAATATATAATCAGCTTAGAAAATGGGAGGAATTCACT
Source organism: Tenrec ecaudatus (assembly GCF_050624435.1). Classification (NCBI taxonomy): domain Eukaryota; kingdom Metazoa; phylum Chordata; class Mammalia; order Afrosoricida; family Tenrecidae; genus Tenrec; species Tenrec ecaudatus. The sequence goes on from NC_134532.1 coordinate 205,154,118, forward strand.
GATAGTAAAATATAAGAATATTAAAATTACAAAGCACATATAATTTCCATCAGATAACTAAAAATCATAAATTGTCAATGATGACACACTTTTTAAAAATGCTTTCATCATACTGTTTATATTATCAATCAAAAATATTCTCTTTTAGAAAAAAATTGCATATAATTTGACTATAGATATCCTTTACTAGGAGAAAATCCTAAGAATATATATATTTTTAAAAAGGGGATTGTTTTTAAAAATTAGAGAAATAGGAGCATTTATATGGAGAGACTGCATAATGTTTATGGAAAAAAATTGTCATCTTTTCATTTAATTTTTCCAAGACTATTTGAAGCCCTATCATGTGAAGCCCCATCAAGGAACTTTCTCAAAATAAAGCATTTGAGGAAATGGAAATTACCACAAAAATGTTAGAAATGGAAAGTTGTTCATAATATACTCAATCAAAAATACTCAATTATTAATACATTGAGATAATCAGAAAGAATTTTTATAGGAACATGAGCTGGCAGACAGCAACCTGACATGCACGCAAATCCATATACACATATACAAAACTAAGGATGTATTTGGACTTTTTAAAATTTTATTTTAAAAGAATCATTTCTACTTTATTGTGCTATACATTTTCAATAATGAGAAACTCTGTCGAATAAATTTTAAAAAATCAATTGAGCCATAACATAACAATTTCAATGCCATTCAAATATCAACACCTAGTAGTGGTTTGCTTTATTTTTAAATAATTCTAATAACAATATGAGGAGGCCTAGTGGCATAGTGATTACACATTGGGTTGCTAACCACAGGATCGGCAATTGGAAACCACAATCACTCTATGGGAGAAAGGGAACTTTCTACTCCTGGAAAGGGTTGTAGTCTCAGAAAGTGACTGGGAGAGTTCTGCCCTGTCCTATAGGGTCATTATGAGTCAGTGGCAGCCAGATGGTAGTTCAGTTTGCCTTCTTTTGTTTTAATAAAAATGTAACAAAGACGAAGTTAATAAATAAATAAAAGAGAAAATAAAACAAAATGAACATTGAATATAAAAGTATATAACAATAGCATGTGCATTTATATTAGTTCATTATCAAAGCCTGTTATAGTAAGGTTAAAATTTTAAATGATCAATTCATTCAAATCCTGTGAGAGAAGGCAGAAAAGCAATTTATCTAATTTATCATATGTCTAATCTTTTTATCTTCTTGCTGTTATATTTAGTCTGCTCAAGTAAAACTTGGTATCATGTAAAGATACCAAGATCTTAGTAAAGAATTATGAGATTGCAGTATATTTTATAAATAAATAAATATATCATAATTTTGATGCAACCATATGGATGCATTTACCAAAGTTATCTTAAATATCAATTTATATAAACTCTAATCCATTCTCGCGTCTCTTTCTGGATAGATGGAATTAGGTGTAAAAGAACGAATGTAAACTGTAAAGTTGAGAATCAGAGATAGCATACAGCAACAATTATTTCGTAAATAAATGAAGAAGTTAATAACTGAATTAATTTTGGTAGGTCTTTTTCATGTTCCATTATCCAGCAAACTGTTACATAGCATTAAATTGTATCACTTGAACGATTCATAGAGTTTCAAATTATCAGCTCCATCCTAGAAAAATGAACTAAGACGTAGTGATTCATGTTGTAATGGTCACCCTGGTGATTTGAGTGTGTACAGGGAGTGCTCAATCAATGCTTTAAACTACCTGATATTGTTTGAACCAGGCATTTAGCAGTTCCAGTCCTACCAAAACTCGAGAGAAATGCCTATGTTCCCCAAATTAGACCCTACAGAGATTATATGATGTTAACATGAAATTTAGTTACAACTGCCAAAAAATTACTTAACCTTCTGTAAATTATGTACTGCTTTAAAACCCAAAAGACACAGACAGCCTACTGATAGGAAGGCAAAGAAAAGTAAGTTAAGTAGTGTGCTTGAAAACGTGATTTCAGTGAGCTCCTAGGTCAACATTTGATCAAAGTATGAAACAAAAATAGTATCAGGCTGAAAGACTAAGACGTGCCTTCGCCAAAAGGCTCACAAAAGGGTTCCCGTGGGAAGAAAATCTATACTTCGTGTGTTCAGAGAAAAAAAATGAGTTTGAAAATCAACTTTGTCATTCATCTGGGAACTCACACAGGGTTTCTATCAGAGTTTCTGCTGTGAGAAAATCTTCAGAGAGATGGCCGAGACCCACTTCTCCAAGGAATGAATCTATTTTGGGGAGAAGGCCAATGAGTACGGTCAGTGTGGGGAAGCATGCTGTCAGGAACGATCTCTTCATGTTTACTGTGAGACCACACAGGAGAGAAGTGCAGAGGAGAGCAGCTCTATGGAATAAGATCAGTATGAGACAGAAAATTTAACCAGACATGTCTTGTAAAAGCTACATATGAAGCATTCCAAAAAACATATGGAAGTTGGCTGAGAGCTGCTTGCTCTTAAAGGATTACTCAGGCTACTGTACCCTTTTGTTGCTGATGGCAAAGGAGCAAATTCTATCCATTGCACCAAAATATGCATGTGACTTTATTAAATGTAAGCATATTCTAAAAGTGAATGGCAGCTACAAAAAATAACAAAAAGAGCACCTCCTTTCCAAGATTATAGTTAACCCACAGAGATAACGGTGAAATGTTTAATTTTTATGTTAAAAATCTAATAAAATCACACAATATGTGTAAACAAACATAAATTAGAAGTGGAGGAGAACTTTTCTACAAGTCAGCAATACCCGGAGAGGAAGCTCGGCATTAGATGTATTTGAGGCTGATGAAAGTGTCCAAATTTAAAGTGACTCTGGGCACAACTTCTACAATGGAAAGGAAAGTGACAGGGAAGGGCCAGGGAGAGAAGCATGGAAAGAGCAATATGGTGTGGAAGGCAGAATCCACAGTCACTGAGCGGGCTCAGAATCGTGGTGATTCTATGTACATTCAGCAAAGCAGCACGGTGTGGTGCAGGCATTAAACCCAACCTCCCTTCTTCTAAACCAAACCAAACAAACACAAAATCAGATCAAAATCCCAACTCACAGCTAAGAGAGTAGAACTGCTCCTTTGGGTTTTGAGGCTTACATCCTAATGAAAGCAGAAAGCTGCGCCCTTCTCTGAAGGAGCACTTGCTTGGTTCACACTTCTCACATTGTTACCAGCAGCACTCTACGCAACCCATGACTCCACCAGGGCTCCTGGCGCTGGAATGGACTGTTATTGACCATGGCGAATCATTTAATTATATACGGTTTACTTTTCTAGGAATGACAAATTCAGAATGGCACAGTATTTACCATTATAAACAGCATTTCAATCCATCTGCGGAGAAATGAAACGGAATCCATGTCTCAACTCAGATACCAAAGCAGACTCAATGGGCAACAAAACCCTAATGTAAATCCAGAAATATAAAGGCTATCAAGAATATAACACGGACAAATTTAAGGGCCATATTGTAGGCATAGGCATAATATTAAATACAATAAAATAAGCACAAATATAATAAAGCAAACAGCTGGTAGAATGAACTCTAAATGCACTATCCCCCTCACATAAAAATCAAGCAAACAAACGAGCATCATCTTGATCTTTGATTTCACTTGACGAGCTTTTTTTCTGCTAGGTCTGGATGGTGTCTTCCATTGGCTCCACTGATGTTTACTTCTGGTCACCATTAATGACCTTGGAGGAAAACTCGGAGTCACTTCAGAGCTGTTCTTTTCAAGAATGGCATGTTTCCCATTGATGCTGTTTTTGCTGGTCAGTCAGAACCTGGGCCTCAAATTTTTCAGTGATCCTTCTCATTCCCAAATATTCAGTTAAATTGAGTTCCAAGATAGTCTAAATCACTTCCCCATCTCTTCAATGTTCTGTCATTGGTCTTTGAACACAAACACACTAATTTTGTCAAAATTTTCATCTCTTCAGGAAGTTGATGGACGTCCAGAGGGGGTTTATCATCAATCAACATTTCATCGTGTTTTTTAAATGAGAAAACCACTCATACACTTGTGGTTTTTCCCCTAGTTCTGTCCTCATAAGCTGTGTTCAACATCACAATGGTTTCTGTGGATTTTTTCTTTGGGCAAGAAACGAAATTTCACAGCTGCAAACTGTTCTCTTTAATAGCTCATCACAAAACACGAGGTTGTAGCAAAACTGCTTTCATGAGAAAATCTACTGTAGCCAGAGGGAACCTTCCCAGGTGATGCGACTGGGAGCAATAACTCAGAGAGAGTTGCTGGATGCTTGCTTTTGGGGAGGGGGAGTGAATGCTTCCTAGGAAAGCTCTGCCCAGTGGAGCTTTAACAATTTGGTGTAGGGGGGAAATACCCCTTATACATTATTATTTTCTTTGCTGTAAAAGTACTTTTTAAAAATCATATTTGGTGGATACACTTCATTTTAATACAATTTAATGATTCAATCACATGAAGAGGATTTGTACAATTATCACCAAATCAATTTCAGAACATTTATTTCTTGCACTTGTTGTTAGCTTTCCATTTCCCTCCATCCTTCCCTACCATGCCCCTAGGCAATTATTAATCCAGTTACTGTCTCTATAGATGTACCTATTTTGGAATTAATACACACTATATACTCATGTATAAACTGAGTTTATCAGCACATATTTAATGCAACTTTTGTAGTAAAATCAGGTGCCCAGACAGATATTCGGGTTGGCTTAAACTCTAACATAAATGGTATATTAAAATCATGCAAAATACAAATAGGAAGCAAGCAAGCAAAGTCAGCAACAATTACCAGACAAAACATCAAACAACCTCAATCAAAAAGAACAGAAAATATTGAAATTTGAAAAATATTGAAATTGTTTGAAAGGGAAATCAAATGATTATATTTTAACCCAACTAGATCTTCCATGATTGACGTTACATTGCTTTCTGTTTGATAGGATAGCTATTGATACCCTTTTAGTATGATTGGAAGACCTTCCCTGGAGACTGAATCTATAAATGGACCCTGAAAATGGACGTAGGGCCTCCACTGCCATCCATAGCCTTCTGCAAACTGGTGTTCTCAATTTAAACTCTGCTACCATTTCCTCGTTCAGATTTGGGGATGGATCTTATTCTTGATGACACATGAACCTTTGCTGAAATGAAAGAATACCAGAAAGCTGTTAACTTGAGTTCAATTGACAATACAAATATATTTAAATGTGTGAATCATAATAAATAATAATATAGCATTGTGTAGAATGGGATTTAGAGAACACTTAATTGTGTTTGGATTGAATCTTTGTAGAGACCAAGAGGCAGCCAGTGAAACATAACAAGGACTATTGCACAGGTAAGGGTCAGGAAAGGCGAGTGAAATGTCTCAATGAAGGTCCTACAGTTTACCTCTAGTTTCTAATATTTATTGACATGACTAAAGGGTGTATTATATAAGACTAAAGGGTTTATTATGAAGTTAATAAGTTGGAAAGCCAATGAGAAATGCTTAGGGTTGAGTTATCAGAACATGTTACAAAATTCTGTCAAATCTGCAAACACATGACCAAAGGACATAGCACGCTACCAAAAACCTCCATCTCAAGTCATTCAGATTATGCTCTGTAGCTCAGCAAACTCAGATTCCTGCTTCCTGCATTAAGTGTCCAAAGGTTCTTTGCTCCAGTATGCATCAGACAAAAGGCACTGAGCTACACTTCCATGGATCAGCAAGTCTAACTTCCCCAATAAGAGCCCAGAGGCACCCCACTCCAAAATGTCTAAGAAGTTTCCTTCAAGTGAGGAGGAGGGACCAGTCGCTCTAGAAAGAGAGCAGGCTTGGTAAGGTCCGTGATAAAGCAGTAAGACGCTGAGTGAGATGGACTGACACAGTGCCTGTTAACAGTTGGGTTAAAAATGATCGATAATTATAAATAGAGAGCATGACTGGGCAATGCTTCATTCTATTTAACATAGGGCTGCTATGAGTTAGAGCCGGGAGCATGACCACTAACAACAGGAGCAGTTGAGTCAGTTCAGACTCATAGTGACCGTATGGACAAAAGAAAGACATATTCTTGGTTCTTCACCAGTCTCAGCATCTTTTCTATGTGTGAGCTCATCAGTGAGGAGGATCTTCCTCTTCGTCTCTCAGTAAAAAGAAAATGAAAATCTCCATATTTTCTCCATTTATTGTGATGTTGTGTTTTGGTCCATTTGTGATGAATTTTGTTTTCTTTCTGTTTGTATGCTATCGATTTTTTATCTTCATCTGTTAGCACTGCAAGTCTCTTCAGCAAGCAAAGTTGTTAATGTGTCTTCCTCCAATTCTGAACTCATAATTTTTATTCTATATATTGTCAAAGAGATTTATTTCAAAACAATGACTCATGTAATTGTAGAGGCTCTCTGAACCATTGATTGGCTGGCACGCGGGAGATTTTTCTTGTAGCAGCTGCTTGCAGTGCCTGAAGAATCCTAAATATGTGCAACTTGCACCAAATTGAATGTTTCCCGGGTCCAAAAAACTGAGGGCAGAGGATGATGAGGTGAATGCAGGCGTGAAAAAGTGATCTTGTCAGACATTTGAGTACATAATGAATGCAAACTACATCCCCTGAAAACCTCTCTTGGCTGATAAAAAACCTTCATATTGGATCACAACATGGGACGTGATGCATAGTATCTGCCAAAAAAATCAAGAATTATGTTCTAGCCAAGTTGATATATAACATGAAACATCATGGAAAGTATATGTGTGTCAGGGGTGTATTTGGGATTTTGTATTTTCTCATTAGACGCTGTCATAAGCTGGATTCTCTAAAGAACCACAACCAATGGTGTATGTTGGCAGGTGCTATCAAGTCGCTTCTGGCTCATAAGGACCCAATGTACAACAGAGCAAAGCACTTCTCAGTCCTTGTCATCCTCATAATGATTCTGTGTTTTAATACAGTTCTGCAGTTACTGGGTCAATCCATCTCCTTGAAGCCCTTCTTTTTTTTTTTTTGCTGCCTCAATTTTACTAAGTGTGATGTCCTTTTCCAGGGATTGGTCTCTCCTGACAATATTTCTAAGGAACATCCTTGCCTCTAAGGAACATTCTGATTCTACTTCTTCCAATAAAGATTTGTTTATCTTTTCGGTAGTCCATGGTACTATATAGATGAATATCTAGATCTATATAGAAATAATTTTGTATCAAGGAAATGACATACTGTTGTCTAAACCGAACTCACTGCCACTGAGTCAATGCTGACTCAAAATAGCTCTATAAGACAGGGTAGAACTGGCCACTGTGAGTTTCTGAGACTCCAGCTCTTAACAAGACTAGAAATCTCTATCTTTCTCCTGAAGAGCAGCTGGTGGTTTGAACTGCTGACTAGAGGATTATGGCCAAATGTATAAGCATTATGGAGAAGCAGTTAAAGCTTGTATGGCTCAAATCTGTGGGTGAGATGTTAAGCTGGTAGCTTTTTCATGATGCGTATAGCTAAGGAACCAAGAATCAGAAAACAAACCAGAAAGCGGGAAGACCACAGGTTGATGGAGGAAGGGATGGCTGAACTCAAGGAAAAAAACTCAGGTCCACAGCTTTCCTTGACCCCTATAGCTGCCAGGGCTGCAGAACCAGGAAGCAAGATGACCATAGGCTGGTGGAGTCAGAGTCAAATGAATTCAAAATCTTCAGTCAATATGGCAGGCCATTGACAACTTTTAGGGCCAGGAGCAATAGGGCAGATTAATAAGCCAATTGCAGGACCTAGATCAGCAAGACATGGCAGAAGCCTTCTGATAGCCTGTTTAAATATAAGTGGACACTCCCCACTCTCCTCAGGAAATTTCCTCTCAATTGTATCAGAGTTCAGACCTAATTAATGGTATAGGACCTCCTTCACCTTAACCTTCCCTCACTGTATGGCTGATTACAGAAGATGCCATCATTGAGTTCCTTATATTTTGTTAGAGCATGTCATGGGTGAGGCCCTCATTCTCAAACTACTGAGAATCCTGGCTCAGCCAAGTAACTTCATCACAGCGCCACCAGAAAGTTATATTTTTTATTTTAAAATGGAAGCGATGTCACTTCTGTCGGTATAATCTTTTACATACCTAGAAGATGGCAGTCATAGCTAGATTGTAGCAGAATCTTAGCTGCTCAGCAAAATCACTTCTCCCCTTTCACCATAGCTGACTTCAAACTATATTTTCCAACTTCCTTTGCAGTTAAATCGTGTGACTAGACTCTTTGTGAAAGAATTATTGGGAAGAATGCTTAAAACAGTTACTGTACCAATTCCATGCTTGTGTTCGTTGGGGTCCCATTGTGTAGCAAAGCCACAGCTTCCGGGAGCCAGGTCACAGCATGACGAGATGGACCTGAACAACCTCTTAGGGTAGGTACACAGGGCAAGATATAATTTCTATGCTGCCAAACTTCTAATTGTATCTCCCTAACCTGAGCCTAACATGGAAAACACAGCAGAGGACAGCTTCTGGCATAAAGAGTGACATCAGTAAATGCAGCTGTGACTGTCTCAAAATAACTTCATGTGTCAGTGCACACATAAACACAGACAGCTACACATCACGATGCACGCAGCCTTATTTGAATGTGAAGGTTCTCAATTTACTTGAAAAGACAAGGTGGAAATACAACAGTATTATTAATTTACAGAGTGACATTTAAATACCACAATCTGATGCCTTTTACAAACAGGCAATAATCATCTCACAGTGGGGCAGTGTGAGCAGGAGTCGGGGTTAGGAGTCTGAGATGCATGTGTCAGCCATGTTGATTGCTGCTGAGACTTCCCCGGGTGCGGTCTAACGTGTTTATCTCAACTTGCAACTGCAGGATCACTTGGGATCCTTCCTGGGTCTCTGTGTTTCTTCTCTTTGGCAAGGACGCCCTTATGCTTGGGTTAGGACCCAATCTCTGCCAATAGAACCTCATGTTCACTTAACTGATAACATTTTCAAAGTGCTTATTTCCAAACAAAATTATGTTCACAGATAATTTAATTTGTCTTTTGGGAAGCACAAATTTCAAACCAGGAAGTACATTCAGAAACATACTTAAGCAAACATAGATTGAAAAAGAAGACAAATCGTATTAACCATATCAGAAGTGCATAAACAATAAGCTACCTGGAAGGAAAAGGGGGAAAAACAAAACAAGAAAACAGGTAAATAGATAATTATCCCTATTAGGAATGCTCCAGAATCCTGAACTATCATATTTGTGTAGTGACTAATACACACACACACACGAACACTCATATATATTCGAATATAGTATAAATTAAATATTCGATGTCATCATCTTCCACTTGGCAATAATTAAAAAATTATTCGTGCTACCGTGGGGCCACATTTCTGGGGGCTGGCATAGAACAAGCAATGTTAGGCTAAGCGGGTAGTTTCTAGAAGATTGTCTGGGCAAAAACTTCATGTGCTTTTATATCTTTTAAACTGGGCTGCAAACATATCACCTCACAGCTCATTAGGTTTAGAGAGGGAATAATTTAGCTGATCATTATCCAGCCTTAATGATGCACGGAAATGGGCTGAGCTCAGCTCTAGGCAGGCTGACCTCTTCTGTGGAAAGGTCGCCCAGGCCACAACAGCCCCTTCCCCACTTTAAAGCAATGAGAATATAACCAACTAGAAACACAGGGCAGGGGAGAAGGAAGTAGCTCTTTCGGTTTGGATATTTCAGTTGCTCCACATCATCAATGGTGCTATAGACTATAATCAAAGGTTAGATGCAAATTAAAAGAAACTAGGTATTTGTCAGGTGGGGAAGAAGAGTGACCTACTCGTTTTCTAATTCAGAAAGAGAAAAGATTGGAAATAAGAGTGGCTTCATACAGCCACCCTAGCCACCTCTGCTCAGTCCCTACCTCATGCAGGTGCTACCACGTAGTTTCTGTGACACATGTCATTCCCATGCACACTGCAGGCTGCTGGGAATTTGACTACTAGGATCCAAACAGTTTTGGTTGGCTGGTTTTTGGAAGTATAGCACCAGGTTTCCAGCCTAGTCCATCTTCCTTGGAAAGTTCTGCTAAAACCTGCTTAGTATCACAACAGCAAACAAGCCTCCGTCGACTGATGGATTGTGGCTGCACATGAAGTGCCTTGGCTGGGAATCGATATTACACATGGAGGGTGAGAATACGATCGCTGGACCATCTCCAACACTCAGTGCCATGGCGCTGAGCCCACCTCCGCACAACCATAGAGGACAGTGTAGAACTGCTCCAGGGGTTCCCAAGACTGGACAAGAGTAGAATAGCTCATCCTCTTTCTCCCATCACTGACCTGTGGCATATCCCATTTTCCATGGAGCTCTCCATCTCCTACTTATGATGAACTCCTGGCTTTCCCTCCTGGATTACACAAGATCTTTTTGAGAGCTTTCATAATTCTTTCCACCATTGCAATCGCCTTACGTTTGTTTCCGCCATTGCACTGCATGCTTCCAAAAGATAGGAAATATACCCGAGAGCTCTCTGCCTTGTTTTTCTTATCAGACAAATGATAAGCGGAACTTCAAAAGGATCTGACGAAGATTAAGTGGGTTGATATATTCAAAGTGCTCAGAGAGCTGTTTGGTAGGTAGTAATACTCCATAGGTATTTATTGTTATTGCTTTCTACTATTACTATTCAATTAATTTTTAAGTAGTCCTGTCCTAACGAAGTTGTCATTTAGTTAGAAAAAAATTTTAACTGCTTAGAATTAAATAAAATTTAAATCGTAGTTTCTTTATCACATTAGCCATCTTTCAAGTGCTCAATAGTTTCATGCGGTCGATTGTTATTGTTGTTGTTAGGTACCATAGAGTCTGCTCCAACCCATAGTGACCCTATGCAAAACAGAACAAAACACTGCACTAACCTACCCATCCTCATAATATTGTTCCGATCCCTGAGCCTACTGCTGCAGCCACTGTGTCCATCCATCTCTTCACGGGACTTCCTCTTTCTACTACCCCTGCACTTTATGAAATCTGATGGCCTTCTCCAAGGACTGATCTCTCAGGACAATATGTCCAAAGAATGTAAGGAGTAGCCTGGCCGTATTTCTTGGAATACAGATGTTTGTCCTTTTAGCAGTCCATAGTACTTTCAATATTATTTTCCAGCATGCAATTCAAATGCATTTGTTTTCTATGATCTTCCTTATGCAATATCCAAACATTCACATGAATAGGCTGCAATGGAGAATACCATGGCTTGGGTCAGGTGCACCTCAGTCCTCACAGAAACACCCTTGCTCTTCAATACTCTAAAGAGGTCTTGTGCAGCAGATTTACGTAATGCAACACATCAGTTGATTTCTTGACTGCTGCTTCCACGAACATTGATTGTGGATCCAAGTAAGAAATAATCCTCGACCACTTCAAACTTTTCTCTATTTATCACGATGGGGAAAACTTTAGGTCTACTAGTGAGGATTTTGATCTCCCTTATATGAATGAGTTGCCATTCATAGTGCAGGCTACAATCCTTGATCTTCATCAGCAAGGTTATATCACTTGCATACCATAAGTTAATAAGCCTTCCTCCACTACGGATGTTACATTCTTCTTCATTTAATCCAGCTTCTTGGATGATTTCCTCCGCATGTAGGTTGAACAAATATGGTGAGAGGATACAACCCTGATGCACATCTTTCCTGATTCTAAACCATGCAGTATTCCCTTGTTCAGTTTTCACAGCTCCCTCTTGATCCATGTACAAGTTCCAAGTAAGCACGATGAAGTGTTCTAGAGTTCTCATTCTTCTCAGGGGTAGCCACAGTTTATGGTCCACACAGCCTTGGCATAGTTAATGAAACACAAGCGAACATCTTTCTAGTATTCTCTGCTTTCAGCCAAGATCCATCTGACATTAGCAATGACATCCCTTATTCCACATTTTCTTCTGAATCTGGCCTGAACTTCTGGAATGATAGCTTTGCATAGTTTCGAATAGTTTTCAAATACCGTGGTTGGCTAGCTGCTATTGTATTAAACATAAAATATATAGGTTATGTCTATTGTCCCAGAAACTTTTACAGGAGACTACCAATCCAAACTACTCTCTGGCTAGTTTCCCAAGTCCCATGTTTTGGGAGCCCTCATTAGGGAATAGTAAAGTGGTTAAATTCTCACTCACTGAAAAATTGGCAGTTCATTTTGTCAGAAATATCATAATTGATCACATACATCTGCTCTCTTCTCTTTTGGTAACATAGAAGGGGTTCCCCAATATATGCATTTTAAAAATTGCATTGAGTCATTCTAACTTACAGGAAATCCATAGGTCAGGATTTCTAAGGTTGCAATCTTTTTTTTTTTTAAACATTTTATTAGGGGCTCATACAACTCTTATCAAAATCTATACATATACATACATCAATTGTATAAAGCACATCTGTACATTCTTTCCCCTAATCATTTTCAAAGCATTTGCTCTCCACTTAATCCCTTTGCATCAGGTCCTCTTTTTTTCCCCTCCCTCCCCACTCTGTCATGAGCCCTTGATAATTTATAGATTATTATTTTGTCATATCTTGCCCTATCTGGCGTCTCCCTTCACCCCCTTCTCTGTTGTCCGTCCCCCAGGGAGGAGGTCACATGTACATCCTTGTAATCATTTCCCCCTTTCCAACCCACTGACCCTCTACTCTCCCAGTATCGCCCCTCACCCCCTGGTTCTGAAGGTATCATCCACCCTGGATTCCCTGTGCCTCTTTACAGCTACCATATTTCCTTCAGCAGAGCATTCCTTGGATTTAAACCACAAATCTTTTGGTTAGCATTCAAGTGCTTAAACACTGCACAACCAGGCCCTTTGATAATTATAGCATCTATATCTTCTACCTGCTACCCATATGCCAGATTGCTGTATTGTGGTGGCTTGCATATTGCTGTATTATTGGAAGTTCTCATCTTCAGTGTTTCAAGTATCATCAGGGCAGCTTATGCTGGACAAATTCTTTTATCGCTTTCAGACTAAAACAGAGTAGGCAAAAAGCCTTGGCCATCTACTTTTGAAAATCAGTCAATGAAAATTTAATGGATAACCACTGGGCATATTCCTTCTGAATGTTTTAAGGCAAGTCATCAAAAGAGATCAATTGCTTGAGCAGGATTTCATGATTGGCGAATATAGAAGGCTGGAAAGGCAAGGCTGACTCGCAATGAGATGGATCTACACAATAGCTGAAGCATGCTGGGGATTGTGCGGATGATGCCGGCTGGACAACATTCTGTTTACACGAATCTGTCACCATAAATTGCAACTGACTCAGAATCAGCTAATAGCAACCACAACACCAATATATTCAACATATTTTTTTTTAATTGAAGAAGTCAATTCAGCTAACTGGTAAATCCTCCAAATAACACTCTAAACTCTGTCTTCAGATTTCAACTATAAAAGCCAAATTTCTGCTGCCAATCTCAAAAAGAATATACTACAAAATTTGTATTTAATGTATCCAAGACACCTTAGCCCCACTTATCTCATTTACTATTTATAACAGTTTGTGACCCCAACATAGGAACCCTCTTGTTGCAGTGGTGAAAGTGTTCTCCTGCTAACAGAAAGGGTGCTAGTTCAAACCCACCAGTCTCTCCACTGAGGTGAGATAAGGGGCTCTGCTTCCATATAGATGTACAGTCTTATAAATCCTGGAGGGCAGTTCGGTCCTCTTTCAATATCAACTATAATGTTGTAATGTCAGCATGCTAAAATCCCCAAAGCCATCTGAGCAGAAGCTAGCTGTGGCTCAAAACTTGCATCTACTTTAATATCGGAGTGTGTGGCTCAATTGTATGTCCTGCCTTCTTTTTCAGACCGCTTGATTAAAAACAAAACGAAAACACTCAATGCAACGCAAATGAAAATCCCATACATGGTTCCAGAGCATGGTCTTTGAGGAATTTAGTATTATAGAAAGTCCCTGACAAACTTTCTTTCCCCTTCAGTCAGCTGGGTAGAAGGGCTGCAAGGCTTTGGGGCATGCCAGGGACACAAGATGTGCCATCAGGGGCTACTCGCCACTGGAGGAAGTACGTTTAGCTCCTTGGAACATCTGCTTCAGGAAGTTTTGTGAGTGGGAAAACACGTATGGGAATTTCAGGGCTTATTTGTGACAAAAATATTTTATTTTCTTAGCGTTTCTGAAACAGAAATTCCACAAGCGGCTTTAACGAAGAGAAATCTACTTATTTTTTTATCTTATTTCATGTTTTGGAGGCAAGAAGTCCCAATTCAGGCTGTCATATCCAGGACAAGGATTTCTCACTGTCTTGGCTCAAAGGGTAGGTCCTTGTTCTTCTTGACTCCTCTACCTGGTGTCCCAATTCATGGGATAGCTATTGTCCTCTCCTTTAGTGTTTCCATCTCTATGCTGACTTGTTTCAACCCACATTTCAAAAGTGATTGGCCTAAGACATATTCTACTATGATATAAGCTCCTCAATATAACAACAACGGAAAAAATTTATTCATATGTGGGATCCACCCATAGATATTAAGAGGTGAAAGATTTACAACAAATATTATTGTAAGACACAATTCTATCCTTAATACAGGACCTAATGCTATTTATGCAAATATATCAAGCTTTCTTTCAATATTTTCATAACCTAAATTTAGTGAATCATAGTTTATGCTGCCGATACACCAGGTATGATAGTTAGATTTTACATCAACTGGATATATCTAAGTGAATGTAAGGGTAAAACTTAGCCTATCAATCAAGTCATAACCTAATGACACCTGCTTGGGGATGTGGACTTTTTTCATAACAGAAACCATGATGAGAACCTCGTTCTCTCTTGCCCCTTCACCTTCTACTGGATCTACATGTGTATCTGGTCCATTGCTCTCCAGTTGTGTGATAGTTAGGGTTAGTGTGCTTACCTGGCCAAGAGGAAGATGCAGGATTAATCGGGTTGCAGTTTGATTGGAAGGCAAAGAGATAAATGGGTCAGAAAGTCCTGCCCCCACTTCTCTTGCTCGCCGGTGGTCGGACCAGCATCCTGCTGCTTTAGCTAGTTTTCTGCCTTAACCTGTGAGCTCCATTATCTGTGGATCAAGGCAACCCATGGATCATGTTGCTAGAGCTTGAGGCTCCTTGAAGACCTGTTTTGCCACATTGCTGGTGCATATATCACTTGACCTTGAAGCTAGTGGATCTTGTTGCTGTACATTGCTTGAGTTCAATATGTCCTCTGCACCTGCTTTGCTAAGCTCCTGAGCTACTGACTGTTACAGACCAGAACGGTTTTTTGTTTTTTTCTTTTTAAAATCATTTTATTGGGGGCTCGTACAAATCTTATCACAATCCATGCATCCATCCATTGTATCAAGCACATTTGTACATTTGTTGCCATCATCATTCTCAAAACATTTGCTATCTACTTGAGCCCTTGGTATCAGCTCCTCATTTTTTCCTTCCCTCTCCACTCAACTCCCTCATGAACCCTTGATAATTTATAAATTGTTATTATTATTTTGTCATGTGTGACACTGTCTGACATCTCCCTTCGCCCACTTTTTTGTTGTCCCCGATCTGTTGTTTGTTGCCTGTGGGCAGACTCTGCCTGCCTTGCCTGAGGGAGGACTCTGCTGCCTGCTTCCTTGACCTTGGATCTAGCAGCCCATGTGCTTCAAAGGACTTCCACTACATTAAATGTTCCACAAAAGTGAGTTGAACTGAGCCCTCTGTACAGCTGCGTGGATTAATTAGCTGTTATATTCTTTCTTGCTGTACAAGCCTATCTATCTATCAATCTACCTATCTATAATCAATCTAGCAAATATCTAGAGAACCCTGCCTAACACAGGTTGTGTCCCCTGCCAATACCAGGAACTGTCAGAAGACTGATGATCCTGGATTCATTCAACCCACCTAGATTCGCTAAGCTCTATATCCACCTGGTTGTTGCCCTCCAGCTTCACTTTCCTGCTTCCTGTCTATCATTTGACAGGAGAAGCCTCCAACACACATGTGACTATATACTTTAATTTGACTGGACTTATATCCTTTTACAAAATGTGAATGGATATTTTGCTTACATCACATGCATCTTGGCTGAAATTAGAGAATAATGGAAAGATGTTATTGTGTTTCATTGATTATTCCAAGGCATTTGACTGTGTGAAACATAGCAAACTATGGATAACTTGAAAAAACTGGGAAATCCAGAAAAATTCATCGTGCTCACATGAAACTTATACATGGGCTGAGAAGCAGTTGTGGGAACAGAAAAAGGGAATAGTGTATGGTTTAAAATCAGAAAATGTGTCCATCAGAATTGGTATTGCTTGCTCTATTTTTTTAGTTTGTTTGATGAGCAAATGATCAGAGAAGTTGGATGATATCAAGAAGAATATGGTATCAGGATTGGAGGAAGGCTTATGAAAAACTTACAATATGTAGACGACATAACCTTGCTGGCTGGGAGTCAAGAGGACTTGAAACACTTGCTAATGAAGATCAGAGATTGTGGCCTTAATATGGATTACAACAATTTTTTAAAAAGCCAAAACCCTCTACAACTGGATCAATAGGTAACATCATGATAAACAGAGAAAAAAAACTGAAGTTGTCAAGGATTTCATTTTGCTTGAATCTTCAATCAACACTCATGGAACCGGGTGGTTGGTGATATTTAACTCTTAACCTTGCAGTTAGCAGTCCAACCTGTAACCAAGGCTGTGGAGAACCTTGAAGATATTCTTCAGTAATTTACTCTCAAAAGGAGAAACAGATCTGTCATGGGAGACGCTTCGCCATAATGCTCCTAAGAGGCAAGGACATTGAGATTCTGTGTCTACAATTTTGGATATGCTGTCAGGAAAGAACAGGTCCTGGAGATGGACATCATGTTTGGTACACTAAAGGGACAGCAAATGAAAGATAGGCCCTGGAGAACATGGACATTCACAGAGGCTGCAACAATTGCCTTAAATATAAGAACAATTGTGAGGATGGCACAGGTTTGGGAGGCGTTTTGCTCGGCTGTACACAGGGTCACTATGGGTCGGAACAGGCTTGATGGTGCCTAATAACAATAAACAAAATGTTCAAGCCATCTCATGATATAAATCTCTTTATATACCTACACATACAAGTGTCACTGGCTGTGCATATCTATAGAGCATAACGGAGCACATTTATTTCTTAAATATCCATGCATTGTCTCTATCTCCATTATGACAACTTATATGCTGCTCATCAATGGTCTTAATATATGCAACAGGTTCAGTACTGCTGCCTTCTCATCTTGTTTTGACAGCTTCATTCTCCATGCAGGGACCGAAATGATTCATTTACTGTAAGCCCAAATTCATCACTAATGGCACCTCCATTTTTAGCATGCTGGCAAATTTGAGTCTCCTAACATGATTCACAATAATTTGATTCCTTTACATCTTTCATCTCCTCTGCTGTCACTATCTATTATAAATTCCTCTGGTTTCCCTGCAACTTCATGCTGATTTTCACCTCTGTGACACTGATTAAGGTTTCTTGTTCTAAAATAACTACGTATCCTCTTGTACCATGCTGTAAATGAGACCTGTTCAGACTTTCAACTCACTTGCACAATCAACTAAGAATTTCTTATATATTCCCACAGGATACATATTCATCAAACTGAAATATGGTAAGTAATAATAAATCACTATAAATAAATGCCCCTTCTGCTCTTTAAGTTCCGTGTACTGTCATGTCTCCTGTGTTGTGAAAGCTATGGGACTGGCATTTCAAAAACCAACAAGGTTATCAATTATGAGCAGGTTTCAGAAAAACTTCCAAACTAATTAAAAAAATAGGAAAAAGGGAGAGTCAGTTCATTTCTGAAAAATTAACCAGAGAAAACCTTATTAACAGAAACTGTATATTTTCTGATGGAATGTCAGGGATGTTCCCCTCATGTTGGAAGGAACTCAAAATATGGCTGGATATGAGCTGTTTCCTCATAGTAGAATTGGTGTTAATGACAGGGATGGAACAGCTTATAGAACTTCATTTGGTTATTGGCCATGACTGAAAAGGGGAAGAAAAAATTGCAAACACCACTTAATGATCAGAACCTGGAATCAACAATGTATGAAACTAGGATATTTGTATGTCATAACAATGAAATGGATATATAAATATTGATACAGGCCTTAGTAAGCTGAAACAGAATGGCATTGGACATTCTGAATTGGACAGTCATATAGCATCCTATGTCAGGAATGGATAACCCAGAGGAATGACCTTGCATTCATGGTCCAAAAGATCATTTTAAAATTTATCTTGATGTACAATGCAGTCTATAATAGAATTTTATACACCATCCTCTATGTCTAGGCATATAGAAATTAAAAATGTTTACCATATTTTATCTCTGAAATTGATCAAACATGGTGCACATACATTGACAATTATGGAACGTGAAAGTTGGGAGGGAAGAGGAAAGATCCAGCATTGGGGAACATGGCTTTAGTGATAGATAAGAAACTGGAGATCGCATGATAGATTTTGCATTACCAATGACTTCTTTATTACAAATAACATTTTTCCAATATCACAAACATCAAGTATACGTATATGTGGACTTCATCAGACATCATGTAAAGGAATCAAATTGATTATCAATGGAAAGAAACCATGGAAAAGCTCAAGGTCAGCCCAAATGAGCACAGAGCCTAGTGTGGAATAGACCACCATCTCCTCACATAGAAGATCATATTGATTCTGTAGAAAATCAAAACAAGCTCATGAAACCACAAGTACAACTTTGGGTTTGTCTCACATGACCTTTGAAAAATTCTCCAGAATAGATTTAATGTATTGAACACTAATGAATGAAGGAAGTTCAGATTAATTGTGGAATATCATGAATACCATACAAGAAAGCAAAGGCTCAGTAAAAAGACAGGAGGTAAAAGAAAGACCAAGGTGACTATCAGAAGAAACTCCAAAACTTGCTCTTGACTGTCCAGTAGCTGAAATGAGTGCAAGAAATGATGGAGAAAGTGAGCTGAACAGAAGAATTTAAAAAGTTCACTCAAAAAGAAGAAAGGAAAGCAATATGGTCAAATTTGTAGAGAGATAATTAGAACACAGAAAAGAATTAACATGTTCCAAATTTCTCAAGATGAAAGAACTGAAGATGAAAGAGAAGTGTACTGCTGCAATGTGGAAGGAGTTTACCGTTCGATGGGCAGACATGATGCAGGAAGCATCATATATGAAGAGGGACAGAGCAAACAGATTCACTGCACTACAAAGAATTTGACACTCAATCATTCGAAGGTTGGAAAAAAGGATATCATTGATGACATCATGGATTTTGGCTACACTAAACCAAGCTTAAAACTCCCTGCCGCGAGTCAATGCTCACTTGTAGTGCATTAGTGTTCCCGAGACTAAATGTTTAAGGAAGTAGAAAGTCTGCTCCTTCTACCAAGGAGGTACAGGTACATTTTGGCTAAAACACAGAATATTGTAAAGATGTTTACTGTACAATTGACTTGGCTACGACATTCAACTGTGTGGATCATAGTCAACTAATGATAATCAAGAATAATGTGAATTCCAGAACAATTAATTGTGCTAATATGGAATCTGTACATGAATCAAGAGGCAGTTGTGTAGACAAAACATGAGAGTAATGTATGGCTAAAATCAGGAAAGTTGTGTATCAGACTTGTGTCCTCTCACCATGTAGCAAGAACAATATACGTATGTATGACCCACACCCTGGTATTTTAAATGATCTTAATAGGTTCTTGAAAGCTGTTGTTGTCGTCAAGTCCATAAGAGCCAATATATGACCTTGAGTACATCCCACATGAATTTCAAGGGCATCTCCAGAAGAAATTTGCTGTACCAACTAATGACAGAAGACCTGATGAGCTGTGGGGGGAACTCAAGACCATCATTCATGGAGGAAAAATCAGTTCATTAAAAACACAACAAAGAAAGAAACGATCCAAGTGGATATCAGAAGAGACACTGAAACTTGGCCTTAAATGTAGAGTAGTTAGGGGAAAAAGTAGCAATTGTGAAGCGAACAAGGTCCTATGGACTTGATCTGGACTGGGCTGGGATGTGTTCTCAATATATGATTGATCTTTGGAACAAAGCCCTAGCTCACACACACATAAGAGGGTCTCTGCATTTGTTTCTTTAGCTAATCCAGACCAACATCAGCCAGAAAGATGTTTACGTGTGTTTTATGGACTCTGCCAAGGCAATCGACTGGGTTGGATCATAACAAACTATGGATGGTCTTGAGAAAAATGGGAATTCCAGAGCACCTCAATGTGCCCCTGCACAACTTGAATGTGGATCAAGAGGCAGTTATGTGAATGGAAAAAGAGAGAGAAAAAAGAAAATGATTAGGGCAAAGATTGTACAGATGTGCTTTATACAATTGATGTATGTATATGTATGGATTATGATAAGAGTTGTATGAGCCCCTAATAAAATGTTTAAGAAAAAACAAGAACAAGAGAATGCCACGTGGTTTAGAATCAGAAGAGGTGTATGCCGGGTTGTATCCTTTCAGCATACTTATTCAATTGTTATGCTGAGAAAATCACCAGGAAAACCACATTATATGAGAAAGGCAGCATCAGGATTGGGGGAAAACTTATTAAGACTCGTCCATCTTGCAGATAACACAAACTTGCTTGCTGAAAGTGAGGAGGTTTTCGAACAGTCGATGGTGAAGGTCATGATTGAAGTCTTCAGTATGGATTGCTACTCAATGCAAAGAAGACCCAGATCCTCACAACTGCACCAATAAATAGCATGGTGATAAATGGAGAAAGGGTGAAGCTGTCAAGGATTTTGTCTTGCTTGCATCCACCATCAGTGCTCAGCAAAGCTGCACTCAAGAGATAAGACACTTTGTAGTAGCTGAATCTATTGCATAAGATCCATTGAAAAGCAAAAATGTTACTTTGAGGACTAAGGGATGCCTGACCCAAAGCATGTTATTTTCAACAGTCTCATATACATATAAATATTGGACAGTGAATAATGAAGACAGAAGAGGAACTGATGCATTTGAATTTTGGTGCTGGAGAAAAATATTGATTATGCCATAGATTGCCAAAAGGAAAAGGAAAATTGTCTTTGAAGGTTTGACTTGAGCGTTCCTTAGAGGCTGGGATGTCTTAAATACTTCGGATATGTTGTCAGAAGACACTAGTCCCTGGAGAAAGCCACCGTGCTCCATGAAGTACAGAGGTAGTTTAAGAGAGGAAGGCCCTCTGTGAGATAGATTGACACAGTGGCTCTAACAATAGGTTCAAGTTTAGGGACAATCGTGAAGATAATTCAGGACAGGCCAGTGTTTTTGTTATAGGGTTTTGCTGTGCATAGGGTCTTTATGGGTTGGAATCAACTTGATGACACATAACAACAACAACAACAACAACAAGAAGCTGAATTGGGGTATCAGACTGTTAACAGAATCACCAGTAGTTCAAACCCATCAGTTACTCAGAAGAAAGACAAAGCTATCTCTGCCCATAATTACAAATTTGCTTTTATTATGGTTAGATTCCATGGGATCTGTTCCTAATTATAGTGATCAATGTACAAAAGAAAAAAAACACTGTACATAACTGTCTTCTTCACAATTATTCTTATGCTTGAGCCTATTGATGCTGCCAATATCCATCCATCTTGTGTGCAAAGTGTTGGAAACTCTAAATATGGTCCCTATGAATTAGATTGCACTCAATGACAGTAAATTGCAAAGACAAATTGGTGAATTTTAATTATAAAGATGGTGAATAATGTTGAAAAATATCATGGAATGTCAGACAAACACACACATCTCTTTTGGAAGAAGTGTTACCAGAATGCTTCTTAGAACTGTGCGTAGGGAGACTTCTCATGTCCTTGGACATGTTATCAAGAAATACCACTGCACCAATCTATCTCCTTAGAGAGATTTTATTTTTCACTCACCCTCCATTTTGACAAATATCTTATTCTGGAGAAATTGATTCCTTCGTATAACATTTTCAAAGACAAAATATCATTTCTAGGGAGCATTCTGACTTGTTTCCTGCCTCTTCGCCCCTACCCCACAACATTGGTTTGTTCTTCTGAAAGGCCACTGTGCGTTCATTATTTTCACTGACACCATGATTCAATGGCAACAATTCTTCCTCAGTCTTCTTTGTTTCTTGGAAAGGTTTTGCATACATATAAAATGACTGAAAATATCCAGTCTTATTTCTAGTGTTCGTTATTCCTTAAAGTAACATATATCATTTCTTTAAACTTTAGAAAGTAACAGTTCTGTTACTTAATAATGTAATTAAGAGGAAATCCATCAATTGAGCCAATAGTAACAAAAGCATTAGCTGCTAAGAGAGAGAAAAACAGGGCTTTCTATTACCTTAAAGAATTATAGTCTTGAACGCTGGCAGAGGAAGCTCTTTTTTTGTCCTATAGGATTGCTCTGAGTCAGAATCAATTTCATGGCTGTGAATTTTTGGTTGACTTCAAAAACTCTCATAGGCTTCAAATTAATTTCTTACCCTCAATTTAACTGATTATCACTCACTAGTTTTCAGTGTTTAGTTGAATAACTAACTGGAAGAGATCAATCAGAACTTCAATTTTTGTATTTAGTAAGTAGCATATTTACACAGACTTATAGTCCTCGAGGACTATAAAAGGGGCCGTGATTCAGCCCCCCTCATGCAGAAAGCTCAGAGAAGCCGTATCTGTTGTGCTCCTTCTCTGAAAGGGACTATGTTAATACAAATAGGTCTTGGGAAAATACAGGCATACAATTACTTGTAAACAAAACATTCAGGGCTTCATCTCGTGTACACTAGACATGTTCTGAGGAGGGACAAGTACTTAGAAAAGGACATGATGCTTGGCAAAGTAAAGTTTCAGCAAAGGAAGACTCTCTATGAAATTTCTGCAGTAATCCTCTCAGAGGTAGAAAGAATTGGGAGGATGAAAAAGAACAGATTGATTGTGGAGGCAGGAAATTATTTATTGTCGCTGTGTAACATAGCTCCAGACTCACAAAACAATTAGTATCAGGAAAGTGGAATCCATCACAATGGCTCAAGACTCATAAAAACACGAGACTTTTTTAAGAAACAGAACTCCAAATATATGGAAAGTAAAATATTTGATACCTAGAGTGGTCACATTAACTTTGGTTACTATTAATTATAATGGAGGTAAGACAGCGCACAGGAGAAAACCTGTTTGCGGAGTGGGTTAGAGCAAAAGCCTGTCTGATTAAGCAGCGCCTGATTCATAGGCGGACAGTACCTGGATCCATCCTGCTAGAGGCCCCACGTCATATGTTCATAAATAGAAACAGTACAGGAAAGGCGGTGCACACAATTGAGTGCCTTTGCATAGGCAATAAAACTCAAGTAAATATCTGGTATTCTCTGCTATCTCACAAGATCCACTTGACATCAACAATGATATCATTTTTTTGTTCATACCCTATTCTGAGTGTTGCCTGGATCCCTGTGCTGATACATTTGCTGTTGGATAACATTGGCCAATGGACATGTTGGTGCTTCAAATGATAGACTCATATCTGGGTTCATGTGACCTGCCGATTCCACAAATGGCAAGCTGTTTTGCTCCAACAGCTCTAGTTTAGGGTATAGAGAACACATACCCTGTTACCGGCATGGGGCAGTGAACAGAGAGGACTGGGGCCAGCTCCAGACCCAGTAACCACTGAAGATATAGCCAGGGGATAGGGGCGGGTCTGCCAGACCACACCCTCGGGATCAAACTGAGAGGGAAAGAGAGAACAAGAGAGTGGACCACACCCTGGTCCACCAAGCCTCGAAGATGAGATCCCTGGCTCAAAGCAGTCACTGCACAGAGAGAACCTTAGGACCAGCCCCACCATGAAACATGATGTCTTCTCACTGATCCACAGTGTTATGGGGGACAGCATTCTAGCCACAGTGACAGAATTGTGCCCAGCCTGACTCCACACACACATGGGGGCAAAATACAAAGGGAGTACAAGAGAGCAACAGGAGAAGCATAGTAATGAAGTCCCCTGGGAATCCTACAAATAGACTTCTGACTTGAGTGGTGGGGTCAGGGTTTGGTACCTCATCAGACCAGATTGGAAAACATTCATAAGGGTCAACAGACCCTTATGAATGAAACTATTTACAGGCTTATTCTTTCTTTTCTCCCTCTTTTCTTTATGTCTATCTATATTAAATAAATAGGATAAACAATCTGAGGAGAAAACAACAGGATTGGTGGTTCTGGGAAGAAATGGGAAAGGAGGGTGGAGGAAAAGGAGTGAGGAGCCAACAAACTCAGGGACAAGTGAACAACAAGGGGTTTAAAATTGATCACAAGGGGGCAGGACGTAGGATGCCAGGTGGGGTTGGATCAAGTGCAACAAAACCGAGGGGAATTACTGAAAGCTGAATGAAGGTCGAACGTGATAGTGGGACAGGAGGAAAGGAAAAGGAAATAGAGCAAAGAACTAGGAGGGAACAACCTATATAAATATATATGTATATATGCAAACATATTAATATACAATGATAGGGATATATGTCAGTGTACATATAGTTATATGTTAAGTAGTAAGGTAGCATATGGACTTCAGGGTTCTACTAAAGTCCTCCCTCAACACAAGAACATTTTTTTCTAATAACCTGGCATTCTGTGATGCTCACCTTCCCAATAAGAACACTGACGACATAATGGGTGCATAAGCAAAGATGGTGAAGAAAGCCTGGCTATCAAAAGATATAGTGTCTGGGGTCTTAAAGGCTTGAAGTTAAACAATGGTCATCTTGCAGGGAAGCAATAAAGCCCACATGGAAGAAGCACACTAGTTTGTGTGATATGAGGTTTGGACAGGATCTGGTATCAGGTATCAGAAGATCCCAAAGAAACAATTATATATGAGTGGAGATCCAAAGCCCATGTGTAGACAACTGGGTATCCCCTCACAGAAAGGCCAGAAGCAAGAGAGAAGCTAGGCTGGGTGTAATATAGCACCAATGAAACACATAACATTTCTCTAGTTCTTTAATGATTCCTATAATTGGACAATTGTTCACAAGGAATGGAAGCAGCTGATACCAAGGGCTCAAGTAAAAAGAAAATGTTTTGAAAATTATGATGATGCAGTGAATGTACAAATATCCTTTACACAATTGATCTATGTATGTATGGATTGTGATTAGAGTTGTATGATCCCCTAATAAAATGATTTTAAAAAATCATAGACACTTTTATTAAATAAAACTACCAAAATATGAAAAAGAGAAAATTATGATGGCAACATTTGTACACATGTGCTTGATACAGTTGATATATAGATGGTTATAAGAGCTGTAAGAGTCCCCAATAAAATGATTTATATAAATAACAGGATGCCTTAGTGCAATGTTTAAATTAATATATGTTAAGCATGAAGGAAACATGTTAAAATTAAAGAAAGGTAAACTAAAAGAAAATATACTTATTTCATACCTGAAGCACAATTTCTGATACAAACTCTCTAGTCATTCCACACAAAGGAAGCTCCTTTTGTAAACTTAAAAGTGTCGGATCTACCGAGACAATCCAACATAAGATTCCAACAATAGTCTGTCTGCCATTATGGGTATATCCAATCTTCCTTGGTAACTAGTTTCCATTACTTTTCTTAGTGAAATCTTTCACCCTGCTCTTCACTTAAGTCAACAAAATTTTCTAGAAAGCTAATTAAGTGACTGCAGAAAACAGACTTTAACACTCTTCTTACAGAAAGCCTGACGAAATCAAAGATCATCTCATCTGCAAATTGTGTATAGCTGTCTGCCTTCTTATGGCCAAGAAAGTTTTTCACAAAAGCAAATGAAGTCTGGGTATATGATTTAATTTCATTTATGAATGCTATGAAATGTGGATCTTTTATCAATTGTCTGATCAGAGGACCATTGAAAATTCCTACCCACAGTTTATGCATGCTAACTCCAAGTAACTTATGCGCTATGTTGAGTTGTATAATGCATGAACCCTCTTGATTCAAAGTCTTTACAAATTATTTCCTCAGGCCTAGCTTTATATGTAGTAGTGGCAATATGATCCTATTTCATACTACCAAAGGAGAGGTTCTCTGATTATAGTTTGTACTCCAGCCACCATATATTCCTTTCCAGGCCAATCTTTTCTTGCCCAATATTCATGATTGGCTCTATTATCCGGTGCTGGCTGGGGATTCTATCAAGTAGACAATCCTGGATAAGGTAGGGGCAGGACCCAACCTATCAATTGGGCCACAGACTTATGACACCTCCTTAGTACCACAAGTCTTGTTGTATAAGGATGAGAAACACTGGGAACTCTCTCTAGTACCCCACCTTACTCTTGCTGAGACTCTGTCTGCCTCCAGGAATGGCTTCAGTGGGTGTCCAACTCCCGAAAGCTGTTGTAGCCCTGAAATGCTGCCACGTGGTCCATGCAATTGTGCACCCATTGGCCTGTGATCTCCCTGCTTCCTTCTTC
This sequence comes from Tenrec ecaudatus, assembly GCF_050624435.1. Classification (NCBI taxonomy): domain Eukaryota; kingdom Metazoa; phylum Chordata; class Mammalia; order Afrosoricida; family Tenrecidae; genus Tenrec; species Tenrec ecaudatus. The sequence goes on from NC_134532.1 coordinate 205,180,641, forward strand.
ACCTTTCTTCCTTCAACCCTCAGCTCTGTGAGTCTGAAGAATGTCCCAGCTTTCATAGGACTTGTGTACTTGAGTTGGGAGTGGACTGGACTAACTTCTTGATATATAATTACTTCGTGATATAAGGTCATTTCTTGAACAAGTCTTTTGAATTTTTAAAAAATCATTTTATTGGGGGCTCATACAATTCTTATCACAATCCATACATCCATGCATTGTGTCAAGCACGTTTGTACATATGTTACCATCATCATTCTCAAAACATTTGCTTTCTACTTGAGCCCTTGGTATCAGTTCCTCATTTTCCTCCTTCCCCCTCCCCCTCCCTCATGAACCCTTAATAATTTATAAGTTATTATTATTTTGTTCAAATATAAAGAAACCAGACATATCACGATCTACAATATGACATTCAGTAAAAGTCTAAATTCTAGAGTAAAAATCAGATCAATGATTTCCAAAAGTTAATAGGCATAGAGATTGTATACACATAGGAAGGGCTTATCTACACAAAGGCATTAAAGAACTTTTATGATTGATGAAGTAATTCTTCTAGTTAGGGAACTTATAGGACTGCATATTTTTATTTAAAAAATCATCAAGCCATATAACTAGAAACTACTGAATTTTCTGCATGTAATTCATACACTAATACATCAAGATTTGAGTATGCATTATAATGAACAAAACACAATATCTTCTTCATGGTAATAGTCCTAAAAATTAATGCGTGAAATGTCATGTCAATTGAGAAAGCTATTAGTATATTCTGTGTAAATTTAAGCTCTGTTTCTAATGAAAGTTTGTTTATTATTTTTTAATCAATCATGATTGATATGCCTATAATTTAAAGAAGCTGACAATTTAAAGAAGCAACAGAAATCTAATTTTCTAGAAATAATCACAAGCCTCCTCACTGTCTCCAAATAAAGCCCTAATAACAATAACAATGAAGCACTTAACAGAAGCACTGAATAAAGCCCTGTGTTAGTTACGTAAGTTAACAAAATGGTCATTGATGTATTCTCAATAAATAAAAAGCTATTGTCCTTTAAAAATAATAAAATAAAGTCATTTCTTTTTAAAAAATCATTTTATTGGAGGCTCATACAACTTTTTATCATAATCCATACATATATCAATTGTATAAATCACAGTTGTACATTCATTACCGTCATCATTCTCATAACATTTGCTCTCCACATAAGGCCCTGGCATTAGCTCCTAATTTTTCCCCCCTTCCTCCCTGATCCCACCCTCCTCATGAGCCCTTGATAATTTATAAATTATTAATTTATAAATTATTATTTTGTCATATCTTCCACTGTCCAACGTCTCCCTACATGCACTATTTTGCTGTCCATCCCTCAGGAGGAGGTCATATGTAGATTCTTGTAATCGGTTCCTCCTCTCTTCCCCACCCTCCCACCACCCTCCTGGTATATCCACTCTCCCTAAAGGGATCATCTGTCCTGGATTCCCTATGTTTCCAGTTCCTATCTATACTAGTGTACATCATCTGGTCTAGCCAGATTTGTAAGGTAGAATTGGGATCATGATATTAGGTGGGGAGGAAGCATTTAGGAACTAGAGGAAAGTTGTATGTTTCATTGTTGCTACATCGAACCCTGACTGGCTAGTCTCCTACCCGTGACCCTTCTGTAAGGAGATGTCCAGTTGCCTACCAATGGGCTTGGGTCCTCACTCCGCACTCTCCCTCATTCACACTGATAAGCCTCTGGGGTCTTAAAGGCTTGAAGGTAAACAAGCGGCCATTTAGCTGAGAAGCAACAAACCCCACATGAAAGAAGCACACCAGCCTGTGTGATTATGAGGTGCTGAAGGAATCAGTTATCAGGCATCAAAGAACAAAAAATCATATCATTGTGTGTTCACCTCCCAGATATGATCACTGAAGACAAATGGGTGCATAAGCAAATGTGGTGAAGAAAGCTGATGGTGCCCGGCTATCAAAAGATATAGTGTCTGGGGACTTAAAGGTTTGAAGGTAAACAAGCGGCCATCTAGCTCAGAAGCAATAAAGCCCACATGGAAGAAGCACACCAGCCTGTCAAAGAGACGATGTATCAGGCATCAAAAAATAAAGTCATTGCTTATACATATGTAAGTTTCAGTGGATTTTGTTTCTCTAGAAAACCCAGCCTAACATATATCCCCAAACATAAAAAGCACAGATATTTTGTGTAGCCATTTTGTTGAATAAAAAAAGACAATCATTTTCAAGTCTACACAATCCACCCATTGATGTTTTTGTTAATTTATCTTTTTCAAGACTGAAGAGATAGTTTTGTATTCTTCTTTTATTCTGGTGGAGTGACCGATTAGAATAGAAACATATTTGTTGTTATTATGAAAAAGAACACATTTCAAACTATGTTTTGAACTGTCCATGCAAAGATACCACTCGCTTGGGTTATATTCTGAAAGATTCATTTTCACCCCCCGCCCCCCAGGTTTCCCATGTCATTGTAGAATACTAAGTTGTTGTCTTCAGAAAAGAATAGCAGTCAATACTTTCCTATCATTGGATAAAATTACATGTTCTTCCTGGCTGAAGTACATTATTTTCCTTTAGTCTGAAGGCAAGCAATTCAGAATACTCTCAAAGATTTAAGCCCCTTCTCAGATCACTCAATTCATTCTGGTCAAATGATAACTCCATGCATGACGTTGTTTGGAAATCATCATCACTGGTCCCATCTTCTTGACCTTGTGCTCCATAAGACATCTGAGATTCCTCCTCTTAGTGAGGTGGTAGTTTAAGGAAAGGTGGAACAGGTGTAAGATCCATGTGAGGAAGTCAACAAAGGGTTGTGAAACAAATGTCTTTAGACACACAAACATGGGTAATTTAAATACATGAATTTCCCATTTAAATAAGAGAAAGCTTCTTAGGCTTCCCAATTCTGTATCAATCCATTAAGGAGAGGACTCAAATTTTATAAATCCAACCATAGCTAAGAAGCTAGAGCTGATGTGGGCTATCCAGAGTGATGCTTGGCTTCAGTATTCCAAGTAACCCCAGGAGTAAGCCTGAAAACCAAGACACCAAGGCATGTTTGTTGTTGTTGTTGTTGCTGGGCTGTGTAATTGATAGCAAAATTTTACTTCCATGTGATATCAGTGATATTGCTCCTTAATTTGAGCATTCTCCTGGGTCACTTTTCTTTGGAATTGCTACGCATGTGGATCTCCTCTAGTCAGATGACCAAGTAGCTGTCTTTCAAATTTCTTGGTATCAACACACGAATGCTTCTAGTGCTTCATCAGCTAGTTGACTTATTTCAATTAGTATCCCATCAGTTCCTGGTGGGTGTCTTGTTTTTGGCTAATGGTTTCAGTGGAGTGTGTACTTCTATTGGGCCTTCATCTTATGTTACCTCTTGAAAGAGCTACAGCCAAAGTTCTCTTTAGAGGCAAGGATATAGCTACTTGGTCTAATGTATTTTAGATACCTTATCAGGAAAGACCAGTCCATGGAGAAGGACATCATATTGAGTAAAGTAAAGGCACAGCAGAGAAGAGGAAGACTTTCAACAAGATCAATTGACACAGTAACTGCAAGAATGTCCCCAAACATAAGATAAATTGTGAGGATGAGACAACAGGGGTGTTCTGTTATGTTATATGTAGGGTCGTTGTGAGTCAAAACTGACTTAATTTTATCTAACAACAACCACAAAAGATTTGGAGAAAAGATTGTTAAATGTTTGCATTACAAAATAAACAAAAAGATTATTTCACTGCATTATTTATACTGAATGTTTCTACTACTGGAATTGTAACTCATTCATGATTACAAAAGCTTATGTCAGCTTTCAGCCTATATCTGATTGGATATGTTAGAAGAGGCATTATGAATTAGCTGGGAAAAGTAGATTTTTATTTGAAGCTATGGTAAACTAAGGGACTTTGAAAGAAAACCTGAGCTCCACCAAGCCCCAATTGCTTCAATAATAGGATATTTGAAGGGAGTATCTATAAAGAAAAAGCCTTTTTGGCTTTTACAGTTTTGAGCAAGCAGTTTTCCCATTAGATACATCAATGCAGAAAAATTTGTGCCCATCAGAAAAAAAAAATCCCTTCCAAGACTGAAATTTAAAGGGACACAGTGAGCTTGGTGTGCTCATTATGGTAACCACCTGGATCACTTACTGAGTGGAAGTGGGGGAAATGCAACAATAAAGAACAACTCAGTTTGGACTGTTTCATTGGTACCTGAAACTTGGTCCACGGTAGTAAAAAATGACAGAGCAGAGAAAGAGCTGGCTGGTCTGAAGTTAAAAGAATTGTGCAGATCTTGAGCCTATGGGCATGACCTACCCCCAGGCGGTTAGGGCTGATGAGAGTGAGAAGGGAGTGTGTGTGGACTCCCATTCTGAAGTGTATGAAGATGTGTGTGGACTCCCCAGTTTGCTGTTGGAACTCATATGATATATGGTGGCTGGCTAGGGTCAAGATAACCAGAACCCTGTCAAATGAAGAAATAAATGCCTGATATCGTGGACTGATATAAAGAGCGAAATTTAGATTATATAATCTGCACTGGACTATGCATATGTATGCGGATGGAAAAAGTTCTGGCCAGAAATGAAGATTTGTCACATCAAGAAACATTCTCATCTTCTCCAAATACTGGCCTGTTACGGATTAGAAATTTAGAACCGTACATCTCAAATGGACGTAGATAAATGCACAACGTGGCTGGCTTAAAAGCTTTCATGCTGTTCTCGCAGTAAAATGATTAAGGGGTTGGGGGGGCAGTAATCCTCATGTATGAAAGAGACAATGCGTAGAAGAGCCAGAGGTTGGCCTGCCGTGACTTATTTAATGTGACGCTTCTAGCCAAAGTCTCAGTAACTCCACAAATGGCCTTTTCTTGCACGGGTCTGTCTAAGACGGTGGTGGAAGGACACAGATAAGATTCACTTGTGAGTAACTGTTAACCGGATTTATTGGAATACCGTACTGTGTGTTCTCTGTTCCAAAAGATACTTGCATAATGAACTTTCTTGATCCAGGAGACCGCTGTAGGGTCAGAGTAACCACGGCAGAACCAGAACCCAAAGCATGAAATAGAGTGGTGGACTTCCAAGCCCACCAAGCATGTAAAGCTGAGTGCTTTGGAGAAGGAGGCTGGCCTGTGTAATTGGGTACCTCTGGGGACTTCATTGATGGAGCAAATTTGTGACCTACACAGCTTAAGCTGACTACTTCAGTTTGAGAATTGTAGTGGAGTGGCATGTACTTTGAGAATTTATTAAAAGTCTTGAAAAATTTTGTAATATATCCTGATGAATAACTGTATCATGAGCCTATCTCATTCAACCTGTTAATTTCCTTACTACAACTTTTAATCATGAATATTGATTTTGAGTTCTATGTGCTCACTAGCAAATTCAGTAGCTAGAAAAGTGGAGTGTTGTGAATGACAGAAAACAACGTTTCATTTTATTTCATATTGGGTTGTTATGAATTAGAATTGACTCAATGGCAACGAAAAAACAACACAGACACTGTTAGTCCTGGTAGACTAGAGAAACAAATTCAGAGACAATTATTTGTGTATAAGAAAGAGTTTTATATACAAGAGACATTGAACGTTATAAAAACATCCCAGCCCAGTCCAGATCAAGTCCGTAAGTTCAATATTAGCCCATATTTCCAATACCAATCTATAAAGTCCTCTTCAGACTCATGCAACATACAACAATGCCAATTTCAGGAAGATCACAGGCCAGTGGGTGGATAGTATTGTGGACCCAGTGACAGTGTAAGCATCTCAGCACTGGCGTGGGTCTCCACGTGGCTCCTCCAGGTCCAGGGCTTTCATTGCCATCAGCATAGGTCCATATGTCTTGTCAGTAGAGAGTCTCTCAGGGAGTAAGCAGAGAGAGAGAAAGGGTGAGGGTGGGGGGAGAGGGAGAGAGGGAGAGAGAGAGAGAGAGAGAGAGAGAGAGAGAGAGAACTTCCACTTCCAAGGAGGAAATCCAGGAGTTCCCAGAATCCTTAGGAGGCCTCATTGGCTAAGACCTGATTGGCAGACTAGACCTCACCCTTCACTCTTAATCCTCTCAAGTCCCAAATTGACACCAGATTATGTAACTACAACAGATACTAAGTAATACAAAATAAATTGAGTGACAAGTATCTAATCTCATACTACTTCTGAGGTAAAAGTTATTAGAGATAGTTAGGGAATTAATATGTCATAACAAAAGTAAAACAATTTGTAAAGTATTGTAACTCATATAAAAATTGTAAAATGTATACCTGAAAACTCCATGTATTCAGCATAGTAGAGAGAACTTTAAAGGGTTAATGGAAAAAATTACATTATTTTTTAATTCCAGTTGTTACACAAAGGTTCTGAAGTTCTTCATACATGGGAATAGAACAGACCGACAAAAAATATAAAGCATGTGCTCATATAAAATCTTTGTTGAAGTTTAAATGTATACGTTAAGTAGATAGGATTTTTGTCAATTAGGTGAAAGTGTGTATGAAATATGTGCTGTTGGTATTAGGAGTCAACAAGTCAGCTCTGACCCATAGCACCCTTAGGTGCTACAGAATGAAACACTGTCTAGTCCTGCTTCATCTTCATAGTGTTCTGATGCCCGAGTCCCTGGTTACAGCCACTGTGTCAATCCAGCGAGTTGAAGGCCTTTCCTCTGTTATGCTGCTCATCCACTTTGCCAAGTATAATGTCCTTCTCCAGGGACCTGTCTCCAAAGTATACAAGACAATGTCTCACCACCCTTGCTTCTAAGCAGCACCGTGGCTGTACTTCTTAGACATAGCAGTTTAGAAATCTGTTTTGTAAAAAATTTGATCAAAACTCTAAGCAAATGAAAATGTAGAATTTGATGAATAAATAAGCAAATACCAGGTACAGAGGAACAGAATAATTCTTTTTGAACCTGTCCTATCAAAGACCTGAAAAAAAGGCCTTTGAAGAAGCCAAATGTCTGGTTCAGAACCACCTTCTATCCCAAGTAGTTCTCAGTTGAAGACTGTCAACTTGCAGGGTTCAAGACAGAAACCTGGACATTTTGAGGGCATCTTTCATCCCATGAACTAACTGATGAGTTTCACAGTCATCACCTGCTCGGGATTACCTACACTGGCTCCTTCATGCCATCCACATCTTACCACCATAATCCAAGCAGCATTCAAGAAACCAAATGATGTACTGCACTGGACAAATCTCCTGCACAAGACTTTTGAAAGTGTGGAAGAGAAAGGATGTTACTTTGAGGACTAAAGTGCACCTGACCTGAGACATGGAATTTTTAATTGTGTCATATGCACGTGAAAGGTGAACATTCCATCAAAAAGGCCAAAATAGAATCAGTTCTTTTATGTTATGATGCTGCCAAAGACTATTGAAAGTGTCATGCACTGCCAGAAGAACAAACAAGTCTGGCTTAGAAGACGTACACTCAGAATGCTCCTACAAGAGCAGATGGCAAGACTGACGTCATCGGCTTACATACTTAGGGCACTCTATCAGGAGAGGCTGGTCCCTGAACGAATTGTCAAACTTCTTAAACTAGAAATGTAGTGGAAAAGAGGACTACATGAGATGAGAAGGTCTGAAACAGTGGCTCTGCAGGGGGCTCCGACACAACAATTATGAGGATGGTGCTGGATTCGGCGCTGCTTCTTTCTGGTCTGCCTCAGTTCACTGTGTGTTGGCAGGACCTAACAACAGCAACCTGATGTTGTTAAGGAGGTTTGCTGAGTTCTGGGTGGTGCTGCTTATCTGTAGGCTAGCAATTCAAACTCATAAGGCTTTCAGCAGAAGCAAGAGGCCGGTGTTTGCTCTCCTAAAGATTCCCAGTCTTAACCCCCCTGTGGGAAGTTCTGCTCTGTGCTATATATAGTGGTTCTGTAAGTGAAGCCCACTCTCTGGCAGTGATTTTGGTTTTTGAGTTTGGGTATTGTTATTGTCACTTCATTTCACTTGTTGAAGAATTTTATGTCTTAGACACACTGGCTAATGTCAGATGCCACAGAAACTCAATATTTTGAATAATTTTCCCTTAAGGTATTTTCCTGTACTTGCTAATTCTACCCATTGTAAAACCTCATGTTTCTTTTCATTGTGGTGTCCTTTCTCAACTCTCTGTCTTCCCAGAACTGTGGTCCATTGTGGAGAGCTTTGCTAATCTGGGAAAGTTATTTTTTCTGAGTAATAGAATTTTTGTTTAAAACAAACAAAGTTTGTGATAAACCAAGAGACCTTTGTGCTTACTGTCTGAGCTTTCAACAGTTCAGAAAGTAACCTGGAAGAGTTATGCTGTGCCCACTTCAATGAGACTTAAAGTGTTTAGGGATATCAGTCAATGTTGTCCTTTTAGTCAAACACAGATATATCTTGGAGATGTTATAGTAAAGATACTAGTAAACAACCATGGCTGTTGTTGACCCCCAAACTCAGTCCTTCCTACCAGTAAGGGAGTTTATTTGGCTGGGTAAGTATCCTAACATATTTATTGATTTGGTGGAGACACTTTCTGTTCAGACTGTCCATTTGTTTGTGTTTTCAATGTTACTGAAGCGTGGAAGAGGTTTTCTTGGACAAGGATGGTGAGACTTCATCTTCTGTACTTTGGAAGCATTGTCAGGAGAGACCAGTCCCTGGAGCAAGATATTACTTGGGAAAGTAACCTCCTCCCTGGGGGACGGACGTCAGGAAAGTGGGTGAAGGGAGACATCATCCAGTATAAGATAGTTCAAAATAATAATAATTTATAGATTATCAAGGGTTCATGGGGGAGGGACAGTGGGGAAGGAGGGAAAATGAGATCCTGATACCAAGGGCTCAAGTAGAAAGAAAATGTTTTGAGAATGATGATGGCAACAAATTTACAAATGTGCTTGACACAATGGATGGATGGATGGATGGATGGATGGATGGATGGATGGATGGATGGATGGATGGATGGATGGATTGTGATAAGAGTGGTAGGAGCCCCCAATAAAATGATTTTTGAGAGAGAGACAGGGCCTAAAGAACAAGAATTGGCACAGTGTTTGCAACCATGCTCTCAAGAATGGGAACAATTTTGAGGATGGTACAGGACCAGGGGTTATTTTGTTTGCCAGAACCAATTCGATAGCACCTAACAAGAACAACAAGGTTGGCTAATCACTAATTCTCTAGACTTTTTTATATGATTAATTAGGGGTAAGGATTCGCTCTTTCACACAGCTCCCCTAAGCTAACAAAATGTAAAGCTAGAATTCATGTGATTATGCGTCATGCTCCCTTGGTCACATGGCATCACATGGCTAAAGCTACCTGTCATTATGGTTAGGTGCAGTCCAGTTGTTGGGTCCAAATCATAATGAAACTATATGTAAAGAAGGAAATGCTGCTTCATCTTCACAACTGTTCTTCTGCTCTAGTTCATTGTTGCAGCCACTGTGCCAAATCCCCTCACTGAGGGTCTCTCTCTTGGTTGCCAAACATTCTTGCACTTCTTTTCGGTACTTTACCAAGCATGATGTACTTTCCCAGGACTTGGTCTCTCTTGAGAACATGTCCAAAGTACTTGAGAAGTCTCACCATCCTCATTTCTAAGGATCATTTTGGTAATACCTCTTCCAAGATAGATTTGTTTGTCGAAGGGACTTTCCATATTCTTTGTCAGCACCTTAGTTAAACTGTAACAATTCCACTTTTTCTTCCTTATTAAATGTCCAGCTTTGGCATGCCTATGAGATAATTGAAAATTCCATGGCTTGGATCAGATACACTTTTGTTCTCTAAGTAACTTCTTTGCTTTTACCCAAAGAAAGGCATGGTTTGATTGCTGCTTCCATGAATATTGAGTGTGGATCCAAGCAAGATGAAATCCTAAACAACTTTCTCTATCATCATGTAAACTACTGGTCCACTTGTGAGGATTGTGCTTTTCTTTACATAGAATTGTAATCCATAGTGAAGGGCAGAATCCTTGATTTTTATTAGAAAGGGTTTCAAGTTCTATGAAACTTCAGCAAGCAAGCCTGTCTCATCCACATGCCACAGAGATTATTTAAAACCTTCCTCCACACTGGGCACCCCATTCATGTTCATAAAATTCAGCTTCTATGATTATTTCCCCAGTATACAGATTGAATCAATATCATGAGAGGATGCTCCCATGACACACACCTTTATTGATTTAAATGAAGCAGGATTTCTTTGTTCTGTGTATGTGTAACTTCTTCTTAATCCATGTAGAGGTTTTCCATGAGCACAATGTAGTTCTCAGGAATTCTCAAGGCTATCCATACTTCGTTATGATGCACCCAGTCGGACAACTTCACATATTCAATAAAACACAAATAAGCATTTTTCTGATATTCTCTATTCTCAGTCAAGATTTATCAGACATAAGCAATAATTTCCCTTATTCCACATCCTATTCTGAATCTGGCCTGAATTTTTGTCAGTGACAATTCAATATATGGAATGCAACTCAATATAAAGAAAGTCCAAATCCTCACAACTGGACCAAGAGGTAACAATGTGATAGATGGAGAAAAGGTTGAAGTTGTCAAAGATTTTGTCTTGCTTGGATCCACAATCTATGCTCATGAAAACAACAGTCAAGAGATCAAATGACATAACACCTTGGGTAAATCAGCAGGACAAGATCTCTTTAGAATGCTGAAAAGCAAGGATGTTACATTGAGGACTGAGGTGTAGCTGATTCAAGCCATGGTATTTTCAATGGCTTTATATGCCTATGGAATGTGGACATTGTATAAGGAAGACTGAAGAATTATTAGTACATTTGAATTATGGAGATGAAGAAAGCTATTGAAAGGACCAAGGACTGCCTACAGAACAAACATATCTGTCTTAGAAGATGTAAACTGATCATGCTCCTTGGAGGCAAGGATATTACCACTTCATCTCACATATATTTGACATGTTGTCAAGAGAGAAAATCCCTGGAGAAGGACATCATGCTTGGTAAAGTATAGGCGCATTGAAAATATGAAGACCCTTCACACGATGGATCGACCCAGTACCTGCAACAGTGGCCTCAACCATAAAAGTGATGGTGAGCATGGGGCTGGAGTGGGCGGTGTTCCTCTCTGCTGTCCATGGGTATGGTAGTTACATAAGTTCATGTCAAATTGATAGATCAATGTAGCAGTGGAGCCTAGCCTGTCTATCAGGTCACAGCCTGATGATGCCTCCTTGTGGGTGTGGACTTCTCATGAGGATTCTGGGAACTTCCTCTCATTCTCCCTGGTCATGGACTACACACTCTCTCTCTGCTTCACCTTCCTGTTGACAAGGCACGTGGAGTCACGCTGAGACCTGAGTGAGCCCTGTGGTGGAGACCTGTGCCAGCCTTGTGATGGTTCCACTGCCATTGGATCCACAAGACTTTTTACCCACTGGCCTGTGATCTTCCTGCATTTTGCATCATTGCATTTGGCTGCCTGAGTCTGAAGAAACTTATGGACTAGTATTGGACTGATGGGCTAATATCAGACTATGGACTTGATCTGGACTGGGCTTGAATGTTTTCTTAATATATAATTATTCTTTGTTATAAAGCTCTCACTTATACACATATGAGTGTCTCTGAATTTGTTTCTCTAGTAAACCCGGCTTAACACAATAAGTTTACTATGAGTTGGAATTAACCGGAGGGCACTTAACAAAAACAACACATCCTGCTAATGTTCAGATACATCTGTTGTTGAAAGATCTTCAACAAAATTTTACTTTCAGGTGATATTGATATTGACACTGTTATTTTTTTTCATTCTTCTAGGGAACAGTCGGTTGTCCAAGGTGCTGTCTTCCTAATTTTTTGACATAGATTAATGATTACTCCCAGTTCTTCATCAGCTTGCTGAAACATTTTAGTAGACATGCCATCAAATCCTGAAGCCTGGTTTTGGGGTAATGCGTTTCATGCAACCTGTATATCTTCAGGCATACTATTGGTTCTTAACACGTGGTCCCTTTTGAAATTATTGAATGTCAATTAGTTCTTTTTGGTCCAGGGACTGTGCATTCCTTCCATCTTCTTGTTCAATATATCTCCCATGTTGTTGTTCCATGAGTGATGACACTCAGGTGCCAATGGGTGGGTTCTGACTCAGAGCAGCCCTGTGCTTCAACAAGCTGTTGCTTCCCACAGCTGTAATCAGTTTGAGTTCTGTGTATTCTATCTGTAGAAGCCCAGGTGTATAGTCACTCTGTTGGTTTGGGTACTTTAGAGAAACAAATCCACAGCAACTCATTTATGAGAGAGTTTTATATAAAGGTTAAGTGCACATCAAAAAAAAAAATCCCAACCCAGTGATGCCCAAGCCTACAAGTCCAACATTAACCCATGAACCCATATGTCCAACACCAGTCCACAGAGTCCTCCTCCATTTCACAAAACAGACACAATGATGCCAACTGCAAGAGGAAAGCCGAGTCAGTGAATGTGTAAACATCTCAGCACTGGTAGGGGTCTCCACATAGGTGTTTCAGCACCTAGGACTACATCGGTGTAGGTCCATGTGGCTTCTCCTTGGGGATGTCTTGTAGGAAGTCAGCCTTGCCAGCTGAAGCAGGGGACTGCAAAGGAAGCTGCACCCTGGTGCGGCCATCACAAAGCAGGAGACCCGAGAACTTTAAAAGTGATGCTCACCAAGCTTTTTATCCCTCCACCCCTCAATTAATCCCATGTGTTTATCAGCCAGGTTGGCACAAAAAACTAACTCAGTCACCATTTGCGTTTTTGAAAAAGGTATTTGTGATAAAGAACTTTTTGGTCTTTCAAATTTTTATCATGGTATCTCCAGCTTGGTTTTATCACTGAGATTTTTTTCCAACATCCAATTATTTTCTAACTTTTTCATTCCAATCACCAATATTTATCAATGTGTCTTAATTGAGTGTTTTGTCAATTAGACTGAAGATGTTGGTAAAGTTGTTCAATATCCTCATCAAGATCTTACTGATTGGTGTACACCTTTATATAATAGTTGCATTGACTGGATTTCCTTGCATTCACATAGATATTATCTTATCATAACACTGTATGTCAAGACAGATCTTGAGATATCACTTTTGATTATGAATGCAATGTCATGCGCACATTCATCCATTCTGAACTTGTCGACCATATGATTTTCGGATTCCGAGTGACAATATCTGACTACTTCAGCTCTCTACTGCCTAAGATACCGATCTTCATCTGTACTGTTTTATTTTTGATGATTTCTGATTTTCTTGGATCTGTAAGGCCTACGTGCTAAATTCTGATTATTAATCGATATTTGCAACTCCTTCCTCCCCTTTTGGAGTCGTGACTCATCAGGTACTGAAAGTCCCAAAGGCCTTAGTGCATTCGCGTCAGTAAGGTCAACTGTGCTTTGAGGAAGCAGCTCTTCGTGAGAAGCTCATCTTCTAGTGCTACGGATGATAATCTCCTGCTCCTAGTCACAAGGCTTTCCGTATCGAACAATGCTCTGCTGCTATACAGAGAGCTTTCAATGCTACATTCCTGAGACGTGGGCAGCATATTCCTTCTTCATTGTTTGCTTTTAATCTAGAAACTCTGAAAAGGGTTTGCTTTGGTTGATCCTGCTGCGATGGAAATACCAGTGACATAGTTTCAAGCAACAGACAAAAAAAACCACATGACAAACTTACAGACACAGGTGCATAATAAATGACATGAATATGCAATAACAGATTCAAAAGATAGTAGTGGTTATAAATATAATGAGACTACTTGTACTATCCTCAACAGCAAAAAATGCAGTCAAATTCTAGATTTTCCTAATCTTTGGAATATTTTATAGCTAAAACTTATACTCATATATTTTTAAAATGCTTTTAATTTTAATATTTACAGAGAAGCTGATTTTTAACATGGGATCTAAACACTTCTAGCCATATCTCATATTGTGAAAATGATGGCTTTTTTACTATAGTAGTTTTGTAGTACAAAGTTTTCAAGAACAGATCCAACTTATAAAAGGTTACTTAATATCAAATATTAATAATTCTGACTATCATAATGATGATTAACCATACAGACTTCATTTCTGATAGTACCCAATTGTGCATATGCTGGGAAAACTCAATTTAATTATTTCTTTTCATTAAAGAGTACAGTACAAACTTTGACAGTATTTGGATTTGTATTTAGCATTTCTAAATCATTTGGTTCACCATTAGCAAAAATCTAGTCCTAGTATCAAGTGGTACTTATTTGAAAGAAGTCAAAAGGAGCCCAATCAAGACTATAGGGTAGATGCTTAATGATTTTCAAGAGAGATAGTCCCCAAATTGTCCTTGTATGGTGAGAAGAATTAGCTAGAGTATTGCCATGCTGTAAAAAAGCTTATTGGCACATTTTTATACTAAAGTTTGAGAACTTTTCGGAGCCCTGGTTGTGTAGTGGTCAGGTGTTGGGCTGCGATGTGTGATTCAAAACCAGTAGGTGTTCCACTGGAGAAATACTCAGTTGTCTAGTTCCATACACAGTTACAGTCTCAGAAACGCATGGGAAGTTTTACCCTGTTCTACAGGGTAACTATGTGTCAGCATCTATTCAATGACTGTGAGAACGTTTTAACTAGCTTTCTCAAAACACTCTCAAAGTAAGTTGTTGTTAGGTACCAACAAGTTAGTTCAGACTCATCGTAACCCTTTGTACTACCAGATGACACACAGTCCATTCCTGCTCCACCCTCACAATTGTAGCTACTGTGTCAATCCATCTCATTAGGGACCTTTCTTCCCATCTCTTTTACCAAGTGTGATGTCCTTTTCCAAGGAGTTCTCTCTTTTGAAATCATGTTTAAAGTACATGAGATGAAGTCTCCCCCCAACCCTACTTCTGTGGAGTATACAGATTTGTTCCTTCTGGCAGTCCTTGGGAAGTTCAATCTTCTTTGTCAGCACCATAAACCAAATGCATCATAAGTAGATATTATCAAATCATCAGATAAGCTGGATTATATGAAGAAAGATGTGGCATCTGAATAGGAGGAAGGTCTGTGAACAATCTGTGATGCACAGATGAGAAAGCCTTGCTTATTAAAAGTGAGGAGGACTTGAAGTACCTGGTGATGAAGATCAAGGTTACAATGATCGGTATGCATTACCACTCAATGTGCAGAAGACAAATATCCTCACAACTGAACCAATAATGAGCGCCAAGAGAAGTGGAGGAAAGGTGGAAGTTGTCAAGGATTTTGTCTTGCTTGGATCCACAGTCAAGACTCATGGGAGCACAGTCAAGAGTTGAAAAGATGCATTGACTTAGGCAATGCTGCAGTTCAACTCCTCCAGCTGCTTTGTGGGAAGAGATGTGGCATGTGCTTCAGGAAAAAATTACAATCACAGCAAACCAGTAGAGTAGTTCTACTCTTTGTTACAGGATCGCTAGGGGTCAAAATTAACTGGACAACAACAGATTGATTGTTTTGCTTTTACATGGCTTAGGGATGCTTTTCCAGGTTATTGTGTCTCTATACTAAAGGAATTCACAAAGCGGAAGCACTGTTGTAATCCAAATATACTCTCATGAGTGAAAAAGATAGTAAAGACTGTCTTTGGAAAGCGTGTCGGGTCACACAGGGAGATTTTCAAGAATCCAAGACCCTAAATGAGCCAATACAAGGAAGCGTGGAAAGCCACGTTGTGCCAACCACGTAAAAGTGCCCAGAAAGTAGGGGTGGTGGTGGTGTGTGGAATGGAACAAAGAAAGAGCTGGAGTTGCTCCTGCTCTTATTTCCTCCTATCCCACATAGAGGGCATAGTTAAGGGTGTCAGTGGATTTTTCCGTGGATACATTTAAATGTGTGATGTATTGTTGCTCATTTTCAGTGGACGTGCCCAGCTGACTGTAATCTGCATGCCCCAGCTCTGGGTCCTTTAACTGATCATGTCCACGCCTTAGGTCTTTCACTGCATAGCTCTCTGCACCCCACCCCAAGCGCCCCTCAATAGGCTCCTAATGTATGCCTGATTCCCTTTCAAAGGAACCCTTTTATTTGTGGCATGGCTAGCAAATTGTTTTTAGCACAGGCATTTGGAGACAACCGTCCTTTCTCTGAGCTTCCTGTCAGATTCACAATGTATGAGGAGCCTTCAAAAATTTCAGGGAGACTGTCAACAAGACAAACTTGAACTAACTTGTTATAAAGGAGCCCTGGTGGCACCGTGGGTCATACTTTGGGCTGCCAACTGCAGTTTCAATAGTTTAAGCCCACCAACTACTCTCTGGGAGAAAGATGAGACAGTCTGTCCCCATAAAGATTTATAGCATCAAAAACATAACGGTGAAGTTCTATTCACTTTCACTTCAGAATTAACTTCATGGAGATGAGTTCTGTTTTGTTCTATTTTGTTGGGGGAATTTAACTTGTCATAACATGCCTGAATAAGATTTAGCTTGAGACACTAACAAAGATAAGATCTCAAATTCAAAAGTGCCTCGATTTAAGCAACCTGGATTCTGGTAAAATGGAAGCAAGAGCAAACATCAAATTTATGAGGAAGCTTTGGTGGAAGAATCATGGAATTGCTGATGCTATATGAAAAGTTTATGGGGGCAATGTTCCCAAAGAAATCAGCAGTTGACAAAATTGCACTTCAGTGGAGAAGAAGCTCACAGAAACAGACTCTCCCCTCTATTTGCAGGGGAAATCTTGTCCCTGTCCTAATTGAAAAGGATGAAGGTTAACAGCAGGAAAAAATAGCCAACACCACAGAGCTCTCAATTGGTTCATGGTACACAATTCAAATGTAAAATTCTACTAAGCGGAACACACCTTGTTCAAATCATTGTACATAAATCATTGTATACAAATCAGTTGCAGGCAAATCATTGTACACAAATCTGGCCCAAATCATTGTACACAAATCAGTTGCAGGCAATTTATCTACATAAACTTTGCTCATCAAACATCACCTCAGGCTGGTCTCACACACTTCCCATCATCTTCTTCTTATCTCAGTTTCTGAAGAGGGAAGATGTTCTAATGACATGAACTGATTAAAATTGGCTTCCCAAACCTACTAACTGCATTGCTCCTCAGATAAACCAACTCTGGAAAGATAAACATCAGTGTTCTCAGAGCCAACCCATTATAATTCCATATTGATAAAAGGGCACTTATTCAATTTGCTTAGATTTATTCTGTGGCCTAGAGGCAATGACAGACAATCCATGATTGACATCAAGATTGCCTCTTTGCTCTTTTGGAAGAATCTCATCAGCTAGTGAGTACGGTTTTTAATTCTCCCCTGTCCTATCTCCTTCCAAGAAAAAGGGCTGAGAACTATTTGCCAATTATTCCACCATCAGAGGAATGTTTTAAAGCTAGCAATGAGCCATTTGACTGCAGGGAGAAGTAAATTGGGACCACACATGTGTCGGATTGCCAAGGGCTTTTAGAGTCAAGCAGAGGTCTATGAATATAAAATATTTGGTCAGTGGCCATCCCTGGTCCCATTTCCAATTAGGAGACCCTGACTCCAGGCTTAGGTTCTAGAAGAAAGTCCTCTGAAGGAAAATGATCTTTGATGGATCAGAACCCCGGCTTCCTCAAAAACCCTTGATGCATTTTTTTCTCAAATCTATGAAACAAAAAAACAAAATCCACTGTGTGTATGCGGGTCAATATATCCAGTCACATGGTATGCCCTGTCATAGATTATTTTATTAAATGGGCAGTTAGAGAACAGAGAAAGGAATAATAATACTTTTCGATCCACACTCCTCTTTAACTTCCTGTTTCAGATACATTTTTGACTCATTTATAAGATAAGAATTATATATATATATATGTATATATATGCCATAAAGCTATTGTAAGGGTAAATTAAAGAAAATATATCTTTGTTGTCTTTGCATTAACTTTGAAGTTAATACTACACATATCAAGTGTTTAAATCAAAGTGAAATTTCTGCCTTACCTTTGCCTTTTTATTTTTTTTCATGTTACAACCACATTAGAACTCAAAACTCCACCATAGTCATTATATACAGCAAAATGCATTCTCTAGGGGCATTTCATTCAGGCAATTATAGGCATTTTAATATGATATGCTTTTAGCTTATACACTATACTTCATGCAAATCACATCCAAAAGTGCCTTGCAGAGTTAAATAATTCACTTACAGAGTTCAATAACACATGAAGGGAATGAGAAGAAAAAAAATTTGAGATGATGACTAGACAGAACATTGAAAACCTGTGGTTTTAATCAAAGAATTAACTCTAGGGAAGCAGATAATTAATAGGGAAGAAAGCAATTGCTTCAGAATATGCAAGATGCCCAGACCTGAAAACATTCTCCGAACGTTCATATTCTTTTTAGGGCTGATAACAAGTCCAGGGTAATGGAAACAAAATACCATGAACATTAAAATGAGAGGCGTGTTTCCAGAAGCACAAATTCAAGAATCTGTACAACTGTAAAGAAAACAAAAGAAAAAAATCCCTCTGTTGCGTTTGAGAAATGCTTTGAAGCAGTGAAGTACTCACTCCATCAGAAGGAAATGAGCAGTTAAGGTAATTCCTGCGGCATCTTGAGGTGCTAGCATAACTCGTGGAAAAATAAAAGCTTTGTGTAAAAATGAGCCTGAATATGAATTCTGACACCACCACATGTTGTTTGTTCATCTCTGATTAATGCCTTTAGCTGTGGGCTTTTAGATTTTTGTCATCTCCACAATGTTGCTTGTAACAAGTAAGCAGAGGGTCAGTCTGAAGAATTCTGAAGAGTAAAATTGTGGTCCTGGTAATTAATTCAGCCCAGACCCATAGGGACCCTATGAATAACAATGAAGCACTTGCCTGTCTTGTGATATGTACATGACCACTGGTAGGTTTGAGCCCACTCTTTCCACTATTTTATTGTTAGGTGCCAATGAGTCAGCTTCACACAGAACACAGCACTGCTCAGTCCTGCACCAGCCTCACAATCGCCCCGGTGCTTGAGCCTCTTGTCACAGCCACTGTGTCCATCCGTCTCTTTGCAATAGGTTCCATTCTACAGTGGCTCTTAAAGTAAACTATTCCACACAATATTCTGTTGTGAGCCATGCAATTTTCATTGGCTGATTTTCATCATTCAACCACCAGATGTATCCTCCTTGTGAATCTTCATCCAAAAGCTCTACTGCAACTTGCCCACCAGAGATGATATTTACAATTTCAATGGCGTCATGGCAGCCTTCAAGCCCCATGATACAACAACTTAACAGATGTGTTGTGTAAATAGTGGATCAATCATAAACAAGCATTTTATGTTAACTGCTACATCCTCTTCTGATTGGTTCCCTAGAGAGGGCTCCCCTGCTCCCTTACTCATGTAATTACTCAGTGGCTGTATGGTTCTTGCTTTCCTAGGGATTCGATCCAGAGATTGTTTTCTGAGTTTCAATTAGTGTTGAACAATTACATCATGAAGCGCATAGTCCATAGGGGTATGAAGACATTAAATAAGCAGATTAGTTCTAATTTAGAATTGTGCATATTGGAAGGGGATCAATGATAACTGTGTATAAAGGATAATAAAGGCTGACCTCGGCATTAACACGGTCCAGAATGCCTTCTGTTCCAGGTGGCAGTGAAGCTGACACTGTATAGTTATTGGAATTCAGTCATGTGGCCAAAGGGCTCGGCATCTTCTAACAGAGAGGAAAACCTGGCAGGGTATCCTGTGGAGGCTTTGAGAAAGAGGCTGGCGTGTGCATGGGGAATGAGAGGAGGCAAGTGACTGAACAAGGCAAGACTGGTTTGTGGAGCTTTCTCTGGACACCACTGCCTCTGGTTCCCTTGGATCCAAATGGATCGCACACTGTCCTGAACTTGTCTGTGTGGTGGCAAGCCTCTTATACAGGACTAAAATCAGGGGTTCAGTCTTTTATCTTTATATACTCATGTCCCTCCTACACAGTAAAATCCAGTGTTCTCAAGTAGATTCTAGTCATAGAGCCTCCATATATGCCAGAGTAAAATGGTGCACCATTCAGGGTGATTTAACACACAGTAGGTGTTACATAAATGATTTTTTAATCAAGGAAAGGACACTAGCAGTTGGAGTAAGACGCGGTATTGTTGTTAGCTGATATTGAGTTGGTTCCAACTCTTAGAAACACGATGTACAATAGAACAAAACACTACCCAGTCCTGCCACATCCTCACAATTATTTTTATTTCTGAGAACATTATTGCAGCCAATAGATGAGTCCATCTCATCAGTCCTCCTTTTTGCTGTCCCTCTACTTACCAAGCATGGTGTCCTTCTCCAGGGACTGAGATCTCCTGATAACCTTCCCTGAGTAAGTGAAACAAAACTCTATCATCTTTGTCTCTAAGGAAGAGTCCATCTGTACTTCTTCCAAAACATATCTGTTTGTTCTTTTGCATTCCACGATACTTTCAATATTCTTAGTGAACACCATAGTTCAAAGGTATCAATCTCCTCCAGTCTTCCTTCTTCAATATACCACTTTCTTACACATTCCAGGTGATTGAGACAACTATGGCTTGGGTCAGGCACATCTTAATCCTCCAAGTAATATCTCTCCTGCTTGTGCAGAAGATTGATGTCTTGACTGCTCCTTCCATGACATTGATTGTGGATACAAGCAAGAGGAAATCCTTGACAATTTCCATTTTTCTCCACTTATCATGATGTTATTTATTGGCCCAGTTGTGAGGATCTTGGTCTTCTTAACCTTGAGTTGTAATCCATTCTGAAGGCTGCAATCTTTGATCTTCATCAGCAAGTGCTTCAATTTATCACTTTCAACGAGTAAGATTGTATCATCTGCATATTGCATATTATAGAAAGCCTTCATTCAGTAATTTTTAATAGAACACACACTTGTATTCTTGTATTCCGATCATTTGCTCAGCATACAGGTTGAATAAATTTGGGAGAGAATACAACCCTGATACACAGCTTTCCTGATTTTAAACCATGCAGTCTTCCTATGTTCTGTTCCCACAATTGCTTCTTGGTTCAGGTTCAGGTTTCTCATGAGCACAATGAATTGCACTGGAATTCCCCTTCTTCTCAAGGATATCCATAGTTTATGATCCACACAGTTGAACACCTTTGCATAGTCAATAAAACATAAGCAAACAATTTTCTGGTATTCTATGTTTTCAACTAAGAGCCATCTGACATCAGCAACTATATCCTTTGTTCCATTACCTCTTCTGAATGCAGCCTGAACCTGTGGCAGGTCCGTCAATGTACTGCTGTAGACATTGTTGCATGATCTGCAGCCAAATGTTACTGGTATGTGACATCAGTGATACTGTTCTATAAGGTGAGCATTCTGTTGAGTCACCTTTCTCTTAAATGGGCACAAACATGGATCTCTTCCAGTTAGTTGGCCTAAGAACAGCTCTATGCTTACAAGCAAGTTTCAAAGTCTCTTCTGA
Organism: Tenrec ecaudatus; assembly: GCF_050624435.1. Classification (NCBI taxonomy): domain Eukaryota; kingdom Metazoa; phylum Chordata; class Mammalia; order Afrosoricida; family Tenrecidae; genus Tenrec; species Tenrec ecaudatus. The sequence continues at coordinate 205,202,103 of NC_134532.1, forward strand.
CATTCACATTGGTCTCTTCTTTCTTTCCTCTTTTTTGAAATGAGTGTTTGCTTTGTTCATAAATGCTGTTCTTGATGTCCTTCCCACGGCTCATCAGATCTTCTTTAAGGAGTGGTCAATGTCCCAAATCTGTTCTTGAGATGTTCTCAAAGTTCAAGGTCATATTTTGGCTCTCATGTACTTGTTTGAATTATCTTCAACTTTAAACTGAACATATGGCCAATTTATGATCTGTTTCATAGTCAGGCAATGACATGGCTTAAACTGCCAATATTGAGATTCTCTATTGCCCATTCCCACAGTGGTAGTTAATTTGATTTCTGTGTATCCCAACTGGAGAAGTCCACATATACAGCCTCTCTGTGTTATTTTTTTTAAAGCATTTGTACTGAAGAAGTCTACAGTCTAGCAAAATTCTCTCATGCAATATCCACCTTCATGTCAATCACTAAGACCCTATTTTCCAACTATTGTTCTTCCCCTTTGTTTCTAACCTTAGCATTCTAGAAGCTAATAATTTTCAATACATCTTGATTATGTGTTTGTTCAATTTTAGACTGAGGACGGCATTAATATTTTTCAGTTTCTGCATAACTAGCTCTAGTTGTGAGTGAATAAAAGTGAATAATAATTGCAATCATTGGATTTCCATGTATGAGCACAGGCATTATCCTATTACAGACAGCCTTGTATGTCAAGATAGATCTTGAAATGTCCTTTTAGAAGAGGAATACTTTTAATGCAGGATTAACCATTCCTCTTGATTTTGTCCTCCCCAGCATCATAAATAATGTGATTTTCTGATAAAGAATGGTCAATAGTGGTCCATTTCAGCTCGCTAACCTCTAGGACATTGATCTTTATGTTTTCCATTTCATTTTTCTGGCTTCTGATTTTCCCAAATCCATACTTTGTACACTCTAAATTTTGCAGCTGTTTCTTTTCATTTTGAGGCATGCCCCTCAGCAGCTGAAGATTTCAAAAGTTTCAATTACTGCAAGCTTTGCTGTATTCATATTGTAGCTGACTGCTCTTTGAGAGGGAAACTTTTCCTCATTTATAGTTGAGTGCTTTGGTTGGCCCGAGGGCTCCTCTTCTGGTACAATCTCTGACAATATGAAACAGACGGGAATACTTCCCAGACCGGACCAGCTACACAACTGCTATTATGGTTGACCCATAATTCTGAGTAGATTATATGATTCAGTTATGAGTGATTGTTCATGTTAATTATAAAGGTGAAACTTGGAACTCTAATGTGAATCTTGGTCAATTTTGCCATCCTGTTGGGTATAAAATTAACTATTGTATATGCTTGTGTAGAAGCCAGGTTTTTCAGCACATTTTTAATGTCACTTTTGTGGTGAAATTAGGTGCCTTGGCTGATATTTGGGTTGGCTTAAATGCGAGTATATACTGTATCTTAGAAGAAAACCAGTGGTGTTTTTTATTACTCTCAGAAAAGAAGAGTCAAGAGACTAGCATATGTTGTGGACTCTGAATCCCTACAAATCCAACCTCCCCAATCTGGGAGAAAAAGCAGCTGCACTGGGGAATTGGCAAGAGAATCCTATCAAGGCAACAGCATCTGCAAAGCAGTAGTCAGCATGCAAGAAAACGCTGGGGGTCCTGTCCACAGATTAAGTACATCTGAGTACCTTCAGGCTGGAGATTCACTTTCAAAATAGGGTGCCTCCAGATGCTCCACTGGGGAATCTGAGTTTGATAACTCATGAGGCTAGAGCTGGGGACTTGGGGGCCAATGCTTATGGCAGTGGGGCACCCACTGGGTGTTTATCAACAGCTAAAAGAGCTTCATCAAATTACCAATCAGGACAGATGAGAAAGGAAGAGTTACTTCACCAAGAGCCCAAGAACTAGAGGGGGCATGTCTGAGAGGATGGCTGAGAAAAGGCGGCCCTAACTGGAAGAAGTGTATCCTGAGGGTTTCTTCAGACTCCTGAATTATAACCTGGTAATTCACTAATAAACACCATAATCATAAGTATAGTTTGGGAGTTCTATAAATCAGAGAAGTATAAAATGTCAGTGGAGGGGCAATTTGTGTTAGAACTGGTAAAGAAGATTAGGGGGTGCAGACATGTCTGAATTTGCTGTCATAGGTATTGGCCAGGACATGATTCTGAGCTTGATTCCCCATCCGCTTGTGAATTCAGAGGTGGTCAGATGATGCCTCCCTGTCGTATTTTTAAAATATCCTTATTTACACATGGGAAGAGCAAGGATCAGAAAGGTCAAAGAGTGACTTTCCCCTCAAAGATCACCAAGTAGTTAATGAAGAATATTCAATATGTGACACCATGTCCAATGAGATTTCCACATGATTTGTTTGAAATTACAGATGTTTCACTGCTACTTGATAGATCCATAAGAGGAAATCACTAAATGTCATATCCAAACTATGGTGATGGTAGAAGGCCATAAGACTGAGCAAATGATGAGTAAGATTAAGGGTTCTGAACAGTTTGCATACAGTTCAAAAGCGAAGCCAGAGAAGGTCTATAGCAACACTCCACAATATTGGGGCTAAATGCATCCATTATCTAGCTGGACCAGACAACTGTGGTGGAGAAAAATCTCCAGCAGAATCCAAAGCCAAGTGGAATTATCCTGAGCAAATTCAGGAGGTCTCTTGGGGTATGCTGTCGTGTATCTTGATAGGAGACCATGATAGAGACAGTGGTCTCTTCGGTTTCATGGACTCAGGCTCTTTTGTTCTCGTGTGAAATTTTCAGAGAAATAATGGTACGTTCCATTTGACAAATAACAAGGTTTTCTAGCCTTTTGGCTTTGCTTCGAGACCCTTGGTGTCATTCATGTGTCCTGGGAGGCTACAATTTTAAACACTCCACTACTAATTGAAAGGTTTGTCATTAGATGTGTCTTGGAAGAAAGACCTGGAAATTTTCTCCCCAAAAGTTATAGCCTAAAAAAGGCTATGAAGTTTGGTACTTCACTGCACCGAAGGGTTACTACTCATAGAAATCAATTTGATGGCAACAGGGTTGACGGGGTTTTTAATATTGATTCATGGATTTTTGTCCCTGAAGAGAGAGACCTATAATATTTCTCATCCATAGTATTGGACTCTGAATTATTTCATGAGATTCACATTATAACTGAGTCAGAGTAATCTCAGAAATGCCACCAAACCTCATTTTTCAGTCAGAGTAGATCCTGAAGGAAGCAAAGGGAAATGTGCTCAGTTACATGTGAACAGAAAGTCAGGTAGAATAGTGCAAATGGTGCTGATGCTCTCAAATGTGAAATCCAAACCCGTGGGTGCTACTAGGTGGTGGCCCACACAGCAAGCCTGTGTGCAACAGAATGGAAACACTGCCCTGTCCTGGCCCTCCTCACAAGTCAGCCCACAGGGGCAGCCACTGAGTCAACTTGTCTCAAGGCCTTCCTCTCTTTCACGGCCCCTGCACTTTTCTCAACATGACGTCCTTCTCCGGAGTCTGCTTGCTCCTGAGAATAAGTCCAAAGTATGACAAAGTCTTACCCTCCTTGCCTCTCAGGAGCTGCTCTGGTCTGTCTTTCTTCCAATTCAAACTAGAAATGTGGCTGGTATATTAGTTCAGGGTCATAGGGCTACCCAAAGACATTCTTTTCAATTATCAGCTTCTCACCCCAAAAGAATCTTAAGTGGGAAAATGGAAAGCAGTGTAGAACATGTGTTTTATTTCGTATTTAGTTTCAAAATCATGGTGAAAACTGGGGGAAGAGTTCAGACAGCAAATTGACTGCTCTCAAAAAAATTGCATTTCATGATTTCCATCTCTAAGATCTGTTTTCGTTTAAAGTGCACAATACCAAATGTCTCCCTGCTGTACAAGGGTGTGGTTCTTTCCCCGACAACCGTCACTTCTTTCTGACAGGATATGTATTCTTACAGCAGTGCTCCTCAACCTTCCTCACGCTGCGACACTCTAAAACAGTTCCTTGTGTTGTGGTGACCCCCGACCATAAAGTTATTTTCGTTGCTATCCCATCACCATAATTTTTCTACTGTTATGAATCAGGCAACCCCTGCGAAAGGGTCATTTGATTCCCCAAAGGGGTCGTGACCCACAGGTTGAGAACCTCTGTCTTACAGAATCCAGTTGCTGATCGTCTGTCTTCCATTCCCCTGGATACGCATGCAGAGCTTCGCTTATCCCTTATTTGTGAATTGAAACACTGAAAGTGAACTTACTACCTAGTCAGCTAGGAATCCCACGGGTCTGGAAGAAAAGTCCCATTTTCCCATCTGTCAGAAGCCTCTGGGGATAATTCCTGTACTTTCTCCTAAGAAAGGGGCTGGGAGAGGAGAAAAAGAGTGGTCTTCCACTTTGGAAAACTAAGAAGTCGGGCATTATAATTTTTTTCCCTTTGGTCCTATTTCTTGGAGAAAATCTGACCTCCTAAAGCCCAAACCCTCACCTTCAGTGAACTTGAAAGTCAGCCCCTGTGTGAGTCACTCCAGGGGAGCTGAAGTTGGTGGGATGTAATTTAGTCTTGCCCAGCAGGAAAGAAACTAAGCTGACTCAGTGGGTCAACACAGCAATAGTCTAACAAAGAAGTCAGTCAATCAATGGGTCAGAAAGCTTTGCCTTAAAAGAAGAAGAAAAAAACATAATAATAAAGACTATTTTTTGTGTGTGTTTTCACTTGACTAAACTCACAATTTTTGTAAACTTAGTGGTGACCATTTGACACCAAATGATTTGATAAGATCAATCAGAGAGGATGTAAACATTGGCTGAAGTGCTACTCCAAGCTAGCACACATTTAGAATGCCCCTACTACACCATCCTATTCAATCAATGCGTGAATCCGCTCGGGAGGTTATCATTCATTCCCTGCTCTATCTATTGATACACAACTTGGCTCCAGAAAGAGCTGGCATGATTACCTGCATCAATGGAATGGAGTCTTTGAACATTTTCCCATAAACACATTATTCGGCTATCCACATCTGTAGGCTTTCATTTTTTGCTGAAAACACCAGGGTTCCTATTAATGACTTCAGTTCATTGCATTAGTGGTTTCAAGCAGGAGTGATTTTGCCTACACACACACACACACACACACACACACACACACACACACACACACACACTGGGGATTTTGGCAATGTCCCAAAGTATGGGTCACATTGGTAAAAGTTAGGGAGAGGTCAGATGCTAAACATTCTGCCATGCACAAGACTATGGTGCCCTCCCACCCCACACAGGGAGCCACCTGATTCAAAGTGGCCCGAGTGCCAAGGTTGAGAAAACTTGCTGCATATTATTTCTTCTTGTTTTCATTCAATTAGCACACGTTTTTTTATAACCTACTATAACCGAGTATTTTGTTAGGATTCATAGTAATGTAACTAAGACAGAATCTGTGGCTTCAAGGACTTTACAATTCACTATTTTTAAAAAATCAATAAAGGTAAAACCTACCTGTGGGGTCCTCGTACCTACCAAGCACTGTGCTAGAAAGCAGGAATGCAGAGGAGGTCAAGGTAGATAGAGACCTGAAGTCACTGAGCTTAAAATTCCATAAAGAAAGCAAGCAACAAATCATCCATGTTACCAAGAAGATACACAGAGCAACTGCTGTAAGATTATTTAGGCTGAGCCGCAGAAACAGTTGCCCCGAAGAATTGCAACTGAGGAAAGAAAAAGGATGGAGAAGGAATCACAATTTTCAATAAAAGCATAGCATACGTGAAAGTGATTGGACTGGGGAAAAGTAGACAAGTGTGGGGATAAGCTACAGAGTTAGGTAGGGGCCAGATAAGTGAGTATTCTTGATCCAGATGCAACTCAAGGAGCAATTGACATCAGAGCTAGAGCCTGGATGTTGAATTGCACCGTATTAAGTAGGATTTTTACACACACACACATAAGGCATTCCAATTAAGGATAACAGGGGCAAAAGGACAAGGAATTCAGATATCTGCGCTAACCTACATGGTATTTAGGTAGAAAATGGGACATGAAGATCTAAAGTCACCAGACTTCTAGCCCAAGTAGATCACGTACCAACCAAACCAAACTCTATGATGACTCTTAGCATCCCCCTGTGGGTTTTTGAGACTACCTGTTTGCAGGAGTAGAAAGCCCAATCTTTCTACCGAACAGCTGCTGGTGGTTTCAAATCGCCAACCATGAGGATTGAAGCCCAGGGCATACCCACACCACCAGGGCTGTACCAGCAGGGGTTGAAATTTGATTGATGGTATAGGTTTTTAGCAAGACCTTTTCCAATCCCGCTGTCCTGCCTATCTCTTCAGTTCTCTTTAATACTGATTGCACTTCCTCGGCTTTAAACTCCATTTCAGTGAAAGTTTCAATTCACTTTATCCTTCATGAGGCAGTTGAGGAGTTCCAACCACCAGTCTTTCAGTTAGTATCCAGGTGCTCAACCACTGCGCCACTCAGGCTCCTTCATCCATCCTTCACCTTCCGTGAATTCTTGGCTGTTCAGTGCCCAGTGGCTTTTTGATTGCTGGCCTTCTTTAAGACTTTTGACTAATCACTCCGCCCCGCCCACACACCTCCAGCTCTTCACAAACCACAGGAGCGCACAGAATTCAGTTCGCAGCACTGGTGGCTTACACATTCCAAACTCACTGAAGAGATAAGCCTTCCAATTAATGACCTCCCTGTGTAATTGCTTTCCCTTGCTTCCCATTTTGCTTCTGATCACGCTCTGTTACAAATCCCTCACCTGCTTACACAGTGAGTTGCTTTCAAGGAGATTTGGTGGGGGCTGAAAGGAGTGGGCTGGGTAGTTGGAGACCCAGTGGGGTGGTTTTAAGTGGATTTTCCACTCACCAGCTGAGGCCTTCGTCCTCACTGAGTTATGAATATAAGTTGTTTCTTTTCTCCCCTTTAAGTCTCTCTTTTAAGACTATTTCTATTTTTGAAAAGAAGTGAATCATCAATCTCAATTTAAATGCCCCCTGCATGTCCAATGCCAGGGAAATGGATTTGCTAATTAGTCTGGTAGCAGATTTCCCTGGTGGCAATGCAAGCTAGATGTCAACTACTGTGTCTTATTTAGCTGTCCCCATATCAATGGATCTTGTTTGTAGCACATAGTAGGCATTCAGAAGAGGCGTACTGGGTGGGTAGTTCATAGTGGTAATAAATATATTTTAGGGTCATTTTTAGGAGTCCTGGTGCATAGTGATTACACGTTGTACTGCTAAGCAAAAAGTTAGCACATCAAAATCATCAGCCCCTCCGTGGGAGAAAAACAAAACGTTGTAATCCAATAAACATTTAAGGTCTCATAAATTCACTGGGGCAGTTCTACCCTGTCCAATAGGTTCATTATACGAGTGCGTGGACACGATGACAGTGAGTATGAGGTTTTCAGAGGGTTAGTTTTTAAATAACGTGAGATAAATGAAGAACAAGTGGATAAAAGGAAACATAAATAGAAAGCAAATCAGTCAGAGATAACAAAAACCAGAAGTGGTTTTAGTAAGGCTGGTGGAGATGACCAATATTGAAGTTTACAAGTTCCTGGGAGACCTTTGTGGAAATAGTCACCATTGATTCTTTAAACTCACTGAAAAGCATTTATAGGCACAAAAAGATAGCTCTAGATTCAGAAACTCATCTGTATGTCTGTCATACTGTGGTAACTTGGGTGTCACTATGATGCTGGAAGTTATTCCATTGGTGTTTAGAAGACCAGCAGTGTAATTTATTGTGGAGAGGCTTCAGAGTAAGACCCATTCAGGGAAAAGATGAAATGATCTTCGTCTGAAAATTAGTCAATGAAAAATTTATGGATAGCAGCAGAAGAGCATCTGAAATTAAAGTCAACCCTAAAGAGATCCCTGCCCAATATGCACAGACATCCAAATTCTGAAAACTAGTTCGAAATGACATTACTTGGTTTGGGTCTTCTATTCAGTCTTTTTCATTTTCTCCAGATGAGTGGATGGGATCCTGAAAATAGGGTGAATAAAATTCCAGTATAAACCTAGTTTTTCAGCCCATATATTTATGCAGTTTTTGTGGTAAAATTAGATACCTCGGTTGATATCCAGATGGGCATCTACTCGAGCAAATACGGTAGTCACTTTCCCATCCCACTAGGTGCAAAGTGAGCCATTTCAGAAGCAGGAGCAAAGAACCAGAACAGCAAGAGAGTAGAACTGGGAGTGAGGCTTCCAAGATCTCTGATGGAAAGATCTACATAGAGCCGTGCCCAAAGGAGCAGGTACAGCACAAAGGAGCAGGTACAGCAGTCCACATCTTTGTCCATAGGAAGAGTAAAACTGAGCGCCTTTGGGAAGGCAGGTGGTTTGTGAACACAAGTACACTTTAAGCATGTGTCAGCACTACAGGGGCTTTGTAACACTGGCTAGGGCATGTCAGAATCCAGGGGGCCTCCTGGCTGACACACATGTCAGTTCAAAGTGGTTGAGAATTTGTACTACAGAAAAAAAGAACTGTACCCTTAAGATTTTTCAACCAGTTAGCCTCCCTAATAAATTTCATAATTATGAGAACTTTCTGTAATTTATCTGTGATTATTTTAAAAGATTACAGAGTTAATTAAAGTTTATTATGCCAACCTGGCCAATAAACACATGTGGGGTTAATTGAAGGGTGGAGAGATAAATGGCTCAGTGAGCTTCCCCTTTCGAGTTCTCAGGTCTCTTGCTTTGTGATGGTCAGACCAGGGTGCAGCTGCCTTAGCCAGTTCCCTGTTTCCACAGGCAAGCCTCACTTCCTGCAAGACATCCCTGAGGAGAAACCACATGGACCTACCCCGATGCAGCCCTGGGTGCTGGAGCACCCGTGTGGAGAGCCCTGCCAGTGCTGAGATGCTTACACATTCACAGAGTTGGCTTTCTTCCTGCAATCAGCATCATACTGTGTTTTTGTGAGATGGAGGAGGATTTGTTGGTTTATGTTGGGCATATGGCCAATATTGGACTTATGGGTTTGAGCAGCACTGGTTTGGGATGTTTTCTTGATGTGCACTTAACCTTTTTATAAAACTCTCTCTTATACATGGATTTCTATGGATTTGTTTCTCTAAAGTACCCAGACTAACACAATTATTTAACTTGGCAAAGAGAGTCTAGTGTTGTGGAAGGGACTGTTGGTATCAGAATAAAGGAAAGACAGTTGTGAGGTGGGATTGTGCATGGCCTCTGCCTCATTATAATCAGCTTGAGCAGATGTGAAGTTAAAGGATCCTTCTGAAAGAGATTAGACATAGACCAAAGACATTTTTCATAGATTGATTGCAAAGATCTGAGTCAAGAGCTAGTAGGATTTTTTTCATATTCAGCTCCCCGAATATATGGGATTTTACTTTTATATCTTTAGAGATGCCAAACCAGTGATGTTTGTATGTGTTATATCTAGAAAGAATTTTATATCAAGAAATGACTTTGACAAAAGGGAAAGAAAGAAAAGAAATGGCTTAATATATTTGTAGAAATAGATAAGGCCAGACTGGTTCGAGTGAGCAGGAAGCAGAATGCAGGAGCAGACAGTAGGGCCCTGGCTGTGGATGCAGAGGTCTGCAATCAGTGAAATGAGCGCATTGTTCACTGACTAAATGAGTTCACTGAATGAATTAGTCCAACTGAGATTGGCAGGAGACTGAGGAACCAGATCCAAAATCCAGCTCTCAGGGCCAATAAGGATCAACTCTATTCAGTCTCTTTCTAATAGAAAAAGGCTTATGACACCAAGGTAGTATCATTAACTCTCCTCTTACCTGTATCCAGGATTGTCTAGATGAAATAAACCCTAACCATCACAATCGGTTAGGTCAATGGTGAGGAATTGAGTAGCAGAAATGAGTCACCTAGCCAGGTTGGGCTTTAAAATCATGCTGGAATATGAGCCCCTTACTTGGAAGGAATTTCAAAAGATCTGCAATGATGGATTCAAACAGAGCAATAATCATAAAGGTGAGACAGGACCAGACAACTTTTATTCGGGCCATGCATGAAGGTGCCGTGATTTGGAGCTGACTGGTTGGCAACAAACAAGAGTCATAAAGCCAGGGCTCCAGGTTGGGTCTCAAATGTAATTTCACGATTTCTTATTTGAGAATGAACTTCACTGTGCTTCCCACCCCCATAGCTCCTGCTCAGACAAAAGAAGAATGATAAAAACATCTATTTTTCAACTGAAACAACATGAAGGTCAAATGTGGAAAGAATTAAAATATAATCCACAAACTGCCAAAGTAATGATAGTTATTTAACAAAATAGTGTCGGCTAAGGTAAAGATGAGAAAAACATCCTGATCTTAAAGCAAGTGTATGAGATTTGAAGATTAAAGTACTTTCTCTATTATATTTATTTCATTTTAATTTGCTTTGTTGTTTAGAGAAAATGTCATTAGATGGTCTTAACAGGCTATGGAAAGAATTATAGTGGCACAGTGTGTTAAGTTTTGAACTGCTAACTAAAAAACCATCTATTTGAACCCAGCAGAAGAATGATGAGATAATCTACTTTCTTTTATTTTTAAATCATTTTATTAGCGGCTCATACAACTCTTGTCACAATCCATACATCCATCAATTGTGGAAAGCACATTTGTACATTCATTGCCCTCATCATTCTCAAAACATAAGCCCCTGGCGTAAGCCACATAAGCCCCTGGCATCAGGTCTTCATTTGTCCCCTCCCTCCCTGCTCCCCCATCCTGCATGAACCCTTGATAATTTATAAATTATTATTTTGTCATATCTTGCCCTGTCCGATGTCTCCCTTCACCCACTTTTCTGTTGTCTGTCTCCCAGGGAGGAGGTCACAGGTAGATCCTTGTAATCGGTTCCCCCTTTCAAACCCCTCCTCCCTCTACCCTCCCAGTATTGCCACTCACACCACTGGTCCTGAAGGGATCTTCCACCCTGGATTCCCTGTTTTCCAGTTCCTATCTGTACCAGTGTACATCCTCTGGTCTAGCCAGACTTGCAAGGGAGAATTGGGATCATGATCGTCTGGGGGGGGGCGGGGGCGGACAGGGTAGGGGGAGCATTTAGGAACTAGAGGAAACTTGTACTTTTCATCATTGCTACAACGCACCCTGAGTGGCTCGTTTCCTCCCCTAGAGCCCTCTGCAAGGGGATCTCCTACAAATAGGTTTGGGTCTCCACTCTGCACTCCTCCCCTCCCCCCCCCATTCACTATGGTAAGATTTTTGGTTCTGAAGATGCCTTATACCTGATCCCTTCGACACTTCCTCCATATGGGCTTTGTTGCTTCTGAGCTAGCTGGCCGCTTGTTTACCTTCAAGCCTTTAAGACCTCAGACGCTATAGCTTTTGATAGCCGGGCACCATCAGCTTTTTTCACCACATTTGCTTATGCCTCCATTTGTCATTAGCGATCATATCAGAGAGGTGAGCACACACTGATATGATTTTTTTGTTCTTTGATGCCTGATAACTTATCCCTTCGGCACCTCGCGATCACACAGGCTGGTGTGCTTCTTCCATGTGGACTTTGTTGTTTCTGAGCTAGATGGTCGCTTGTTTACCTTCAAGCTTTTAAGACCCCTGGTGCTCTCTCTTTTGATAGCCTGGCACCATCAGCTTTCTTCAACATATTTGCTTATTCACCCGTTTTGTTTTCAGCAGTTGTGTCTGGAGATAATCTGCTTTCATTAACATTTTCCTTCTTGAGAACTGTGATAGGCTTATTATGCCAACCTTGCCAATAGGAACATGTGGTATTAATCAGGTTGATTTTTATTGGAGAGAAAAGAGATAAATAGCTTTGCAAGGCCCATCTCTGTTTCTCTTGCTGTCCAGTGTCCTGCCTTTGCTAGTTCTCTGCCTCTGTGTGTTACAGTCTAGGTGGGCCAAGCCAACCTGGATATTGTTACTAGAGCTTGAGGCACCTTTGAGACCTGGTGCATACATTGATTGACCCTGAGGCTGGCAGATCCTGTTGCCTTGCATTGCTTGAGTTTGGTATCCCATCAGGACTTCCTTCTCTAAGCTCCCAAGTTACTGACTGTTAGTGACCCACCCTGCTGTTTGCTGCCTGTCTGCTTCCTTGACCTTGGACTCAGCAGCTCATGTGCTTCGAAGAACTTCCAGTAAATTAACTGTTCCACAAAAGGGAGTTGAGCTGAGCCCTCTGTACAGCTTTGTGGACTAGTTAGCTGTTACATTCCTTCTCACTGTATAAACCTAAATATATATAGGAATTTAATTTATATATACATATATAAATGAAAACCTATATATATATATATATATATATATATATATATATATATATATATATATATATATATATTCATAAGTGTCCGGGTTTAGTTTCTCTAGAGAAACCTATGGAAAGGGGTTCTTCTCTGGCCTCCAGGGAATCTATATGTCACAATAGACTCCATAGGAATAAGTAAATGGATTATAGAAGATGTGAGCAATTTAAAATGAATCGTGTGCCATAACATTCTTCTTTGTTCATAATTATGTAATCTATGGGCTATAATCAGAACTACATTAAACATTATTTTCAGGTTGGGGGGGACAGTCACTCTAGTTCAGAGTGACAGCATGCCATTGGAGTAAGAATATAAAGAATTTAAAGGTACTTTCCATTCTCAGTGGATACAGCTTTTCTTTCCATGACAATGCACTGCTTGGTATTAATCAGCAAGCGCTTGGTATGTAGTTCATCGAACTTGGGGCTTACAGGTTGCACTAATGAAACAAGCTTTATGTGGAATATATTTTGAGTCTGCACCTTCCTAGATGGTGCCTCAAGCCACCACCCTTGTTTCTTTGGGAGTATGGTCTGAAGAAGGCAAAAGCCACATGCTACGAAAGTTATTCTTCGTATGATTTCCCCTTCCTGACTGAGCATGAACAGAAACAAGTAGCCCTGCTTTGGCTCTTGGATGTTTCATTTCTGGCTTTGACCCTGCATCTGGTTTGTCTCTGCCTGATCTCTGGTTCTTAGACTTGAGTCGCAAGCTTATCACTTGATCTGATTTCACCAGCTTCTGCAGCATTGTGGATTTAAAAAAAAAATATCCTCCAAAGAGCTATCTGAACTTGGGATTTCATCCAAGATGGCTCTAATGCACAACTGAACAAAACACTGCCTGGTGCTGGGGCATCCTCACAATTGTTCCAATGGTTGAGCCTACTTCTGCTACCGTACTGTCGTTCCATCTCCTTGTGGGTCTTCCTCTCCCTCACTGTGTCTCTACGTTACCAAACATGATGTCCTTCTCCAAGGACTGTCTCTCCTGATCAAATGTTCAAAGTATGGGACAAAGCCACCCTGGTCTCTAAGAAGCACTCTAGCCTTACTTCTTCCAAGACAGATGGCTTTGTCTTTTTCAGCAGTCCAGGAAACTTTCAATATTCTTCTCTAGCACCACAATTCAAATGTGTTGGTTCTTCTTCAGTCTTCTTTACTCAATGTTCAAATTTCACATACAGATGAGGCAATTAAAATATCATAATTTAAAATATCACCTTAGTCCTCAAAGTAACATCATTACTTTTCTATTGTCTAAATAATTCTTTTACAGCAGATTTATATAATGCAGCTCATCTCTTGACCTCTTGACTGCTGATTCCATGAGTATTGATTATGGATCCAAGCAAGACAAAATCCTTGACAATTTCAACCTGTTCTCCATTTATCATAATGTTATTTACTGATACAGCTGTCAGGATGTTAGTCTTCTTTTAAATGAATCTTAATCCATATTGAAGGCTGCAATCCTTGATCTTAATCAGCATGAGCTTAAGTCCTCCACACTTTCAACAACCAAGGTTGTATCATTTGCATATGGCACATTGTTAATAAGCCTTCCATCAGTCCTGATGCCACATTCTTCATATAATCCAGCTTCTCTGATGATTGGCTCAGTATACAGATTGATTAGGTATGGTGAGAAGATATAACCGTGTTGCACATCTTTCCTTACATTAAATTGTATAGTATAACCATGTCTGTTCACACAACTGCCTCTTGATTTATACATAAGTTCCACATGAGCACAGGAATTGTTCTGGAATTCCTATTCTTCTCAATGTTATTTATAATTTGTTATGATCCACACAGTCAAATACCGATTCATAGTCAATAAAGCATAAGTAAACATCTTTCTGTTATTCTATACTTTCAGCCATCTGATATGGGCATTGTCCCATGTCCTCTTCTGAATCTGGCCTGATCCTCTGGCAGCTCCCTGTCAATGTACTGCTACGAAGATTGTTGAATGAGCTTCAGCAAAGTTTTACTCTCATGTGATATCAGTGAAATTTTTCTATAATTTGAGCATTCTATTGAGTCACCTTTCTATGGAATCCGTAGGAACATGGATCTTCCCCATCAGTCAAGCAGGTAGGTGTCTTCCAAATGGCCTGGCATAGAGGGATAGTATTTCCCGTGCTTCATCAACTTGTGGAAACATTTCAATGAGTGTTTCATCAATTCATGTAGCCTTGTTTTGGGCTAATATCTCCAGTGTAACTTGAACTTCTCTGCTCAGCACCACTGGTTCTTGCTCATGCGCTCCTTCCTCAAATGGTGGAAGGTGAACCAATTCTTCTTTGGATGCAGTGACTCTGACTAAATGCACAGTTCAACATCTATTTACTTATTTTTAAAATTGTTATCATTATTTTACATATATGATTCTGTAGTTCAATCATGTCTAGCAGAATTGTACAATTGTTACCACAATCTGTTTCCAAACAGTCTTTTTCTTAGAGTTGAACATTTAGAACAGCTTTTATCTTTGTCTTATTGGAGCTCACTCACTACCATCAAATAGATTCAGACATATAATGTCCCATAGGACTGCGTAGCGCTATCCCTTTTAATTTCTCAAACTGTAATCTTTAAGAGAGCAGATTGCCTCATCTCTCTTGCTAGGAGTGGGTGGTGAGTTTGAACTGCTGATCTAGAGGTTAGCAGCCCAATGTGTCACTGATTATACCATGAGGAATTTTTCACTGTGACTACTAGTTTTTCATTAACTTTTAAAAGAAATTATTTTGCATTTGGAGATAAAAGGAAGCAGACAAATAAATTTTAAAATCAACATGGTTACTGAGAGATTTCAGGCTCATAATAAACCTAGAGGACAGAGCAAAACTATTTAATAGGGTCTTCAAGAATGTAAATCCTTACAGAAGTAGACAGCCTTACCTTTCTCCTCTAGTAGATTAGAACTATAGGCTTTAAGGTTTAAGTACTATCCACTGCTTAACCCACTGTGTCATCAGGGTTCCTTGACAAAGAAAAGGTGCCTTCATTTCCTATTTCTTATCTTATTGTATGTCAAAGCAGTTGCTGGATAGTCACCAGAGGGAGCTAATACCTTATATAGATTAACTGAATTCTTTAGGAAAAAAATGCATTTAGCAGAGGTAGTCACCTGAAATCCATTTGTTTCCCCTTAATCAACACTTTGCTTGAAGTTTCCAGTTATCCATGAAGTAGGGCAGTGGGGGATACAGAGATGAACAAGTTCTGGTCTGTATTCTCCAAGACAAGGGCTTCCCGCACCTGGCACATACATAAAAAGGACATGAAACTTGGTAAAAGTAAAGGATCCATGAAAAGAAGACGCTGCGACACTAAGGATTCCACAACAGGCTCGGATCCAGCCAGGTCTGTGAAGATGGCTTAGGGCTAATTGACATTTTGCTCTGCTCTACGCAGGGTTACCATGAGTTGGAACCTAGTCAGCTGCACGAAGCAACATTTCCTAACATAAAACAAAATACTTCCTTAGTTCTCTTAGCATAGAAAAGACAGCCCAAGATGCTCATAAACTAAACTAAGAAAGATCAAAAAGGAAATAGATTTAGAGAGTATCTGAAGCAAAAATTAATTAGACCTCCTTGGGCTTCTAAACCTCCCAAAGTGAAGAATTTCTGTCTCTCCCTTTGCCTGTTCCCAGCTCCCACATATCCATCAGGGAAATCTACACATAAACCCCAAACAGGTATCTAGTTTCAATGCTACTAATTAAGGTTGTGTTTTTTTTTTTCCCAAATTACCTTAGGTGGCAGTCTCTCCTTAGTCATGTTTCTGAATCTAGTCCCTATAAATCTCCATGACCCCAAACTACCTTTCTTAACTCCTCTCCCCATCACTTGCATCCATATTCATTATATCCATTTATTCTCTCGCCTCCTTTTCTCCCTGCCACCACAGTCAAGCACAGTAGAGTAAAAGAAGGTTCACAAGGGAGGTAAGCTACAAAAGAGTTAAGGTTATTTTAATGGAATTCATGCTTTTTTCCTGCTTCTGAGAGTTACCCACAAATGACTATTCTTACACCATTAGTCCTTGGGAGAAAGGTGAAACCACCAGCTTCCATAAAAATTTACAGTCTCATCAACTGTAAGCGGCGGTTCTACTCAGATCTATGGCAGTGGGTTGCCAAGCAGGACCCTTCCCATTCTCCTCTGAATCAAGATGGGGAGGGTAATATGTAATAAGACAGAGGTTAGCCAATGACAATGATGGAGGCAAGGGAAGATCCTGGGGGGTTTGCAACTGTTGAAGACATCAGAGGGAATATTATAATATACACATGTATAATATTGCCATAACTGCGATCTACAAGTAGGTGCTTGGGTATCCATACAGGGTGAACAGGTGTGGGAGAATGGGGTATGCACATAGAGGTTTGACAGAAGGCAGTTGTGTATGTGTATTTACCTTAATTGCAAATATACTCATGAATGTGATGGAATAAACAGGAGCCAAAGTTATGAAACCTTTTTTGACATAATAAGATGCCTTGAAAGCCTGAGTCATTGGACTGAAGGGCTCAGGACTATTGCCTTGGGGACACCAAGATCAGTTGGCATAACCACGCCCACAAAGACAATGTTCCATACCCTACTTTGCTGAGTGGGAACTGGGGTCTTACTTTTGCAAGAGGCCATCTAAGTATCTATTAGTACCTCCCAATTTGTAGGAAACAAGACTGAAGAAAATAAAAATAAACAAACATGGAAACAATAAGTCCAATACATTAACAGACTATGTAAATCAGTCTCCACCATCCTGAGACAAGAACTAGATTGGCACTCCTACCAAATGCTCTGAAGAATATCATGTTAAACACTCTTGGGTAGAGTGGGAGGGAAATATGGGACAAAAATATGGCATAACATTCAAAATTAGGAAAGATATCCAGCCTGCTGGTTAGATAGAGATAGCCAGAAACCCCAACAGTGGTACTTCATTACCCTTCAGGTGTGGAACTAAATGATCCACTATGGATCACGTTTCAGACAAACAAAAAACTCACTCTCCCTCTCTCACTGCCATCGAGTGACCATTGAAGACAGGGTAGGATCGCCTCTGTGGGTTTCTGAGACTGTAACCCTAGAGAGTAGAAAGCCCTGTCTTTCTCCTGCGAAGTGGTGGGTGGTGACCTGTGGCTAACAGTCCAATCTAAAACCATTAAGGCACCAGGACCCCTGTAGCCAAAGGCCAGCTGGCCCTGAGAAGAGCACACGGAGCCCTGGCGGTATAGGGGTTACACGTTGGGCTCCCAAACCACCAGCAGTTCCAAGGGAGAAAGACTGGGCGTTCAATTGCTGTCAGCATGTACTCTCTCAGCAACCCCCAGAGGGTCACTATGAGTCAGCAATGGCTTCATGGAAGTTAGAAGAGAGCAGTAACCATATTGTGTGTGAACACCTTAGCATAATTGACCATATAAGGTTAAAAGGGCGTTTTTTACCCAGCAACCACGTTCAGAAGGCTAGGACTGAAGGATGAATTGAAACAGAAAACAGGGAGTATGTGGGATAGGTGGTGATATATTGGGGGGGATTGAATTGGATGAGTTGAAACAAAATTTTTACTGAATATTGAATGTAAAATATGTAATAAGACAGAGGTTAGCCGATGAAGATGATGGAGGCAAGGGAAGATCCTGGGGGGTTAGCAACTATGATGATGTGCTCTATCAAATTTCACCCAATTTGTTTAAAAAGAAAACCTTTAAAAATAACAGCATTAATTTTCTTTTCTCTTGAGGCAGAATGAAGACCAGGTAGCACTTTAGTTGAAGCATTGGTGGGCTAGCTACAAGGTTAGTGGTTCAAACATAATAGCCCCTCCACTAGAGAAAGATGAAGTTGTCTACTCTCAAAAAGACTTCTACAGTGTTGGAAGCCCCACATAGGGTCAATATAAGTCAGAATCAACTTAGTGGCAGTAAGTGATGCTGGCTTAAGGCTGTTGTGCTTACTATCTTCTTTTGGGGAGATTTGTTTATTTTCTCTCCCTTCTTAGATCCCTTAGCCTGAATCATGTTCTGGTCCATCTGTGTCTCCTCCATATGAGCTGTCCTGCCTAAGGCAGGAGGCAACCATATCTTCCTTTAGGGGGTTGAGAACACTTCATATATAGAAGCATCTCTGAAGAGCTCCTGCATGTTCTATTTGCACCATCTCAATAGTCGTATGTCCACTAGTCTAACAGGATTACTTTCTTTGCGTGGAATGTCAGGCCATACAACGTCTTGAACTAATTTGCCTGCATTTGTAATTTCAAGTAACAGTTCACTGTAGTGTCATTACTGTAGCAGTAAAACCTAATAAAATAATTTAAAAGAAAGAAAATAAAGATTTAAGATCAACTGCCAGAGTACTTGAAGTCATATTTCACATTAGATGAACAATGACATCATTAACCTTAAGGCCATATTACTTATCATTGAAGTGTCATATATCACTGTGTCAAGATTAAATTAGACAGACTATTACCTCATTATTATGCTAACAAATCTGAAGCTTATCTGTATTAGTATTATATAGACTCAAGACTTCCTTAGTCAGTTTACTAATAATACACATATTTACCCTGTTTAGATGTATGATATCAATTTCCTACCTGTGGAAATAAATTCACATGGAGCTACTCATAGTTATGATATAGTCATACACAGATCTGATACTAAATTACCTCTTGGCATTTAATTTTAAGGCAATATGTTCAAGTGGGTATCTATTGATTTCATTCGGGAATCTTTTTACTTGAATGTCAGAATCTCTCTTATACCATGAAATATTTAAGTTTATATTTTTCTAAAAGGAATACTTGACTTTCAACACATCAACGTGGAGCTATCTTGTAAAGAAACAGCCCATGGGATGTCATAGTTGTTAAAAGGTTATCATCCAATCAATTTGTTAAACTACGGTGAATTTGATGTTACCAACAACTGTCTGGAGCTAAAGTGGTGTAAATCCCGGGTACGTATAGTGGCTGGAGGAGGAACAGGAATATAATTTGCCTCGATCCTATAAATATTAAATCATGTAAGAATGGCAAGTGGTGTGGGGCATTGCAAACACAACACATCGTCAGGCAGTTGATTTTGACTGACGGGCGACACCACATGTGTCAGAGTAAAACTGTACTGCTTTGAGCGTTCAATGGCTGCCTCTTTGATAGTAGACCTGAATATGAAGAAAGTGCTGACATTCTTCTGAGATGCAGCTGGGTAGACTCAAACTTTCAACCTTTCAGTCATCAGCCTCTCATGTTAATCATTTGCATCACCCAGCAACCCTATTCTGGGCTTTAGAGATTAGCAAAGGCTTGGTTCTTCATGGATGAAGCAGCTTCAGAGGTTGTCAGCGGATCACTCAGGGTTACAGAGCTGGAAGCCCGAAATGAGCAGAAACACTGTTGTGCGCAGACTGCTAAATGCAAGAAGCACAGGGAGGCTCCGTCCCATGCTAGCTCTCAAACGTGTGCCAGTTACCCCGGGCTACGCGAACAGAGTACCACGAAGTGCTGGTGGGAATCAACAGATTGGGAGGCTAGATGCCCAAAGTAAGGGCACTCGCAGGGCAGCGTTCTCTTCAAAGTCGCTAGAGAAAGATCTTTTCTTATTTCTCACAGTAACTCCAGTCATCCCTGGCCTTGCAGGTGCATCTTCCAATGACTATCCTCTGTCTGGGTTTCTTTTCTTTTTTTATTTCTTTTTTTTTTCCTTCTTTTTTTTTCTTTTTTTAAAATTTATTTTAACAATTTTTGGGGGCTCATACAATTCTTTTCACAGTTCATACATATACATACATCAATTGTATAAAGCACATCTGTACAGTCTTTGCCCTAATCATTTTTTTCTCTTTTCTTCTTTTACATTTTATTAGGAACTCATACAACTCTTACCACAATCCATACATATACATACATCAATTGTATAAAGCACATTCATACATTCCCTGCCCCAATCATTCTCAAGGCATTTGCTCTCCACTTAAGCCCCCTGCATCAGGTCCTCTTTTTTTTCCCCCTCCCTCTCCATTCCCCCCTCCCTCATGTGCCCTTGGTAATTTATACATCGTTATTTTGTCATATCGTGGGTTTCTTTTCTTTATAAGGGCATTAGTTGAGTGAGATTAGGCCTACCCTACTATGATAAATACTCAAACATCCAAACTCATTGTCATCGAGGCAGTGCTGACTCATGGTGACACCCTGCGGATTTCTGAGGTGGTACCTGTTTATGGTAGTAGAAAGCCTAGTCTTTCTCCTAGGGATCTGCTGGTGGTTTTGAACTGCCTGCTGATCATGGATTGCAGCCCAAGTCGTAACCAAGATACCACCAGGATTCCTCTTGTTAACTGATATCTTTGTAAAGATCCTATTCACAAAAATGGTAATGCTAACCAGTACAAGAGTTAAAACATCAATCTATATTTTAGGGACATACTTCAACTAATTCCATCTGTCCCAAAGTAGAAAGTATCCATTTCATGTAATAGAATATATACAATGGAATAGAAAATAAGAAAAACTTTGGTGTTCTTAATGAAATATCTCCCACAAGACAATTTCGTTTTATCATTAGTTCTCTCTGTTTATGCCCTTGTCTTCATCACTGGGGCCCTGGTATTGTTGTGGTTAAAGTGTTTGCCTATTAACCCAAAGGTTGGAACCGACAGCCTAGGGAATCCTATGAGGGAGTTCTGTTCCATCCAGTATGATCACAATGAGTCCCAATTGAATCTTAGCAATGGGCTTGGTTTACTAGTTGGGTATTCATCAGGGAACCTCTGATGCAGAGACCAATCAATAGCCACTCAGTCCAGATCCATGAACTGTGTCTTTAACACATGTACTGATGCTTTCTAACTTTGTCTTAATTTTGATACAGTATGAATCCCTTGTTCTCTTCCCCAATAATTTTACAATATGATGAAACAAAGTACAATAACATTCTATGTTTAAGTTACATAATAAAATATATCTTTTTAAAGATGTCATTGACTCGTAGCTAATGTTTCATGAAATATTTCGAACTTTACACTTACAAGCTGATGTAGCCAGATCAGAATTCAATAAATGAAGACTGATTCACCAAGGTTGATCTCTAATGAACAAAAGTAATAGCTTTCCAAAAGCTGAAAGGATTAAGTGAAACTAGCATGTGCTAATGAATAGACTTGCAAATAAACTAATCAAAATATTATTTAAATGAACTGACTGGATGCTTTCCAGAGAGTTCTCAGATCTCTTTTAAAGGGTAACGCTTAAAGGCAGCAGGTAAAATGGATAGGAAAGAAAACAGAAAATACTTTTCCTCTCCCTCTTCTGAATATTGTTGCTACATTGTTAAAGGATAAGAGATGGGCATCTCAATAACATTGAACATATACCATATTTTAGATGTATATATATTTATAATAATGTTATTTTTCTTCTCGATGCTGTTGCTGTTAGATGATGTTGAGTCAGTTACAACTCATAGCAATCCTATGTAGGACAGGATTAAATACTGCCGAGGCGGATGCCGCCTTCACCACCATGGCTATGCTGATTCCTATCATTGCAACCACTGTGTCAATCCATCTCCTTAAGGGTATTCCTCTTTTTCAGGGACCCTCTGCTTTCCGGGGCCTGATCCTTCCTGATAGCCTGTGCCAAGTGCATGAGGTAGAATCTCTCCATAGAGCTTTGTTGAAAATGAAAACTTGGGGCGGAAAACAAAACGAAAGGAAGCCAATGTTGTGTCTAATCATAGCAACCCCATGTATTTCTGAGTATCAGTATTACTCCCTAAGGTTTTCAAGGGCGAGCTCCATCGGGTTTTTGATGACAAACCAAACTAAACCAAGCCCACTGCCCTGGAGCCCCTCAGATCTGACCTGTTCCCGCCCCTGAGACTCTTTCTGTTGGTTTCGGAGGGAAGCAAAACATCTCATCTTTCTGCCTGGAGGGGCTGGTTGTGAGTACCTGCTAACCTTGCAATTAGTAGCGACACGTGACCTGCTAAGCCAGACACCTTCAATGAGGTTTCTGGAAGTAACCTTCCAGGCTGTTATAGTGACCACAGCGACGATAGAGAGGGCAAAGTGGCTGCTTCTACAGTAATTCACCACCCAGAGCAGTCTTGTTCTTCTTTTTACAGATCATAGTTCTAAGAAAATTTTATTCTAAAGCTTTAGTTGTACTGATCTATAAAAATTGAATAACATTTTTTTCTGGATGTCCCCTTTTGCATGTGGCTATTAAGACTCATAGAGACACTCAAATTTACTACTCAGATTAAATTTGATCATGAGCATCTTAGAGTATTCTTTTGTTAACCGAGAAATTATTTATAAACTATGCCCTCTCATTTAAAGCTCTGGGGTTAATAACTTTTCCATGTAAAGTGGCAAGACATGCAGAATCCAAAAAGTAATTTTTTAAAGGATATGCTTCCATGCTTCAGAGATATCCGCTTCCTGAGCCAAACCACCTGCTGATTAGATTGATAAAGACAGGATTTATTTTAAATGCAACTATGGAAGAACAAGGAGTTCTAGTCTGATGACTGAAAGGGGGACCTTCTGAAGGCACCGAGCAGCTCCTTGCAGAAAAGGCCTGGTGATCCTCTCTCATAGAGCTGAAAGACTGGAAGCCCATGGGGCAGTTCTCCTCTGCCCCGCAAGTTCCCATATGTTGGAATCAACTCAATGGCACACGGTAGCAGCAACAATGACATGGTAAAAAGTGGTGTAGTAATAAATTTAAAAGCTGAATCCAATAGTTGGACCTAGTCGTTGACATAGTCTTTCATCTTCTCTTGCTCTGCACCTGTCTTCTTCTTTTTAATCATTTTATTAGCGGCTCATACAACTCTTATCACAATCCATACATACATCAATTGTGTAAAGCACATCTGTACATTCATTGCCCTCAACATTCTCAAAGCATCTGCTCTCCATTTAAGCCCCTCATATCAGGTCCTCATTTTTCCTCTCTCCCTGCTCCCCCCTCCTTCATGAGCCCTTGATAATTTAGAAATTATTATTTTGTCATATCTTGCCTCTTCTGCTCCCTATACCTTTCTCTTGGAAGTTACAGCCAGAATGCTCCTTACAGGCAAAGATGGCTAGACTTCATCTCCAGTACTTTGGACAAGATTTCAGGAGAGACCAGTCCCTAGAGAAGGTCATTACGTTTGGTAAAGTAGGGGGGCAGCACAAAAGAAGAACACCCTTGGTAAGATGGATTGATAAAATAGATTGAGCTCACTTAATTCCACACTAGGCTCAAACATGACACTTGTGAGGACTGCACAGGTCCAGGCAGGTTTTTATTCTGTTGTGATTCGGGTCACTATGGGTTGGAACTGACTCAATAGCACCTAACTACAACACTCCCTCTGCTACTGCACACCACCCACAATCCACCTTCACATCCATCACCTCTATTCATTCTTCTAGATCAGAGACTCTTAGAATTGTGTGTGTGTGTGTGTGTGTGTGTTATGAACCACTTTGGAAATTTAGTGGGCTATGTATCCTATTTCAGCATGACAGTTTTGGAATAGTACTGCCCAGAAAATTACAAATAAAACCAAGTATTAATGTTTTCACACAGTAAATTTGAGATAAAGATGTATGTGTGCTTCTTTATAAATACATTAAATAACAAGTTCTTGTAGCATATCTAATTTATATTACATTTCTTTGTAAGTGATTAGCAAAATGGTGCTTTCAGATGTCAACAATGATAGACTATCTTTAGAATATTCCTATTTATTGGTCTGCTTATACTAATGAGATCTATTGACTTCATTCATAGCTCATAGATTTGGTAATTTCAAGTTATGTGCTCAGGAAACAAAGATGTATATGTTTCTCATCCAAATGAATGGACTGCGGACTTAAGTGCCCTGGCTAATTCTAGTATTTTATTCAGAAGCTGTCTTCTAAGTCCCATTCTTTTCTTCTAAGATAATTACTGCTATGAATTGGGTTTCTCAGCTTTCAGATTTTATGTTTCCTGACATGTATTGCTTGTTGGGTACCATTGAGTTGATTCCACTTCACAGTGGTCCTGCCATGTGATATACTGATTTCTAGACTGGAATTTTTACAGAAGCAAGGTGCCATGCCTTTACTTCTGCAGAGGCCCTGACTGGTTTCAGACTGCCAACCTTCTGGTTAACAACTCTCATTGAAACACTGCACCCCAGGGGTCCTTAAATAGCATATTAGGGAAGCCCCAAGAAGGGTTAATAAGCATTGAAAGTATGTGTGCCCAGCTCCCAAGCCGAAATCCTTACCCATGAGGCTTTGTGGCCAGCTATACACCCCTATATCTTGTGTGATCCACTACAGTAGATGAGTACCCGCAAAGAGTGCTGCAGGGTGAGAGCAACAACAAAAAGATGAAAAGATACTCCTTTTCAAGTGTTTGTGGAACAAGCATTGTTGCAGGGGACGGCGGGGGGCGGGGGTTGGATGACACCACATGTGCAACGCCATCACTTGCCACGTGCTCTCAAAACGCCATGGGAACATGAAAAAGGAAAGTTCAGATGCCAGCGTAGTACACAAATAACCCATGACCAAGGCACCATCGTGTAAGTACTGAGTCACAATGGTGTAAAATCTAAGTAGCATGTTCCTAAATGGCTTCATATGATGAAAGTGCAGGTGAACATCTGCCTTTGAGTTTTTTCATTAGGGGTAGCGCGTGGATACGGTACACATCACAGCTAATGCGGGGCAATTCCCTTCATGTAGCTTCCAAGTGAAAAACAGAGAAACCTCTTCTTTCGAAAATTAAATTTCCACCGAGTGTTTTGATAAAAAGGCCTTTTCTTAATTCCCCCTTTCTTGAGCGGCTGGAGACACTCAAAATAAACACTGACCCTAAAGTTATTTGATTACCCCATATTTTTCTTTAAGATTGCATTTCCCAAACTCTCTTGGTTCTCTGGTGTCATGTCTAATCTGTGTTGTGTAAACAGAAGCTTTTGCAATTTTGTAGCCTGCTGCTCTGAGGCCAAGGGGGAAGAAAAAGAGAATGGAGGAAATACAAATAAATAAACAAGGTCTGCCATTTACTAAAGGTGCGTTTCAGTTATAGTCAAAATTCTTGACCTTTGAGCTAATGGGTAGAGAGGAAATTGCAAGTCAGATAACAGTTGTTCCAACTAATAACTAAAACACACGCACTTAATTAAATGTGACCCAAGGCAGAGGCTGAGACAGGGTAGTGTTTAGCGCAATCCTCTAGTAAAAGGATGAGATTGGTAGGAACCTAGTTCAGCCATCATCTGGGGCCTCAGGGAAGGCAATTGTCCTCTCTGACCCCAATGGCACGCCCTGTTTAGAAAGGGCCTAGTTTCTGTAAGGTGTCTCTAGATAGTGCCCTGGAGGGATCAAGGTAATGGTTTGTCCAATTCAGCTGTGAAATGCAGATGCATACATACATTCATGCATGCTTTCTCCTAAAGATAGCATTGTTGTGTCCTTTAGATAGGAAGCTTTAGACCAAGGACCTAGGTCAGATGGAGGAGTTCCAAGGTAGGAAACGAAAGACAAACAACAAACAGTAAGGTGACTTCTGATTTAGTCTCAAAGGAGGTCCATTATTTTAATACCACCCTGAGCCCTCTCTCATAACCAGGTCAATTCATACTCTCTGTCTGAACCTCATCTGGACCTATGTAGCTAAATTTAGTTCAACCACAACATAAAACCTTTTTAAAATAGTAGCACTGTAAATGCTTGGACTCTAGCCCCTATCAGGCTATAGTCTAGTTAATCAGAAATCCCACTACTAATCTATTCACACTTCTAGTCTCTCTTCACACTTCCAACCCTTCTTCCACTCTCAATCTTACACAGTGGCTTTGGTCCAAGTTACAACCAATGTAGAGCCAAACTCACGTGGCAAGCTAAATTATCTCTCTACAACAAAAACAGTTTCCATCTGCATAATCTTTCTTCCCTCCAAGCACTATGTATCTTCATCTGCTCATCTAAGGGTAGCGTTAATTTTGTTGTTGTTTTTGTGGTTAGATCAAATTAGCTACCACTCCTAGTGATCAAATGAAAGGAAACTCTCCCAGGACAGGCAGGTTCAAGCTCACTGTGGCAACCATTGTATCAATCCATCTCTATTAGAGTTTTCTTCATTTTCTATAACCCTTTATATTAACAACCATAATGTCATTTCCCAGGGATTGGTCCTCCTTAATATTGTGCCCCATCACTTGTGTCAGGTCATTGCACACTGGTGGCTTGTGTGTTGCTGTGATGCTGTTATGAATAGGTTTCCAAAGTGACTGAGATCTCCAGTGAGTCCACATCATTGCCAAAAACCAAACCAAACTCACTGTCATTGAGTCACTGGGAAGCCACTCATAGGACGCCCTATGAGTCAAAGTCACTGATAGGAACCTCCTGTGGCTTCCAATGCCATTTCCAATGCCAGCGGGGCCACCCAAAGTAAGCAGGTTTCAGTGGAGCTTCCGGATTAAGAATAGACTATGAAGAAGGACTTGGCTGCCCATGGAATTCTAAGGGGACAAACAAAAACTGCCTTGTTCGAAATATGGCCAAAGTACTTCTCAATGGCAAGGATGACTAGACTTCATTTTACATACTCTGGACATGTTGTCAGGAAAGACCAGTCCTTGGAATAGGATATCATGCTCAGAAGAGAGACAGCTAAGAAAACAGAAAACCCTCAACGTTTTCTGCAACAGGAAGATTAAGCATAATAAAAATTGTGGGGATGGCAGTGTTTTCTTCTGTTGTGCATAGGGTCTGATATAGTTAAAGTTTATTGTGCCAATCTGGTCAATAAACACATGTGGGGTTAATTGAAGGGTGGAGAGATAAATGTCTCAGTGAGCCTCACTTTTCGAGTTCTTGGGTCTCTTGTTTTGTGATGATCAGACCAGGTACAGCTGCCTTAGCCAGTTCCCCCTTTCAGCTGGAAAGGCTCACTTCCTACAAGACATCCTAGAGGAGAAGCCACATGGACCTACCCTGATACAACCCTGGGTGCTGGAGCAGCTGTGTGGAGACCTCTGCCAGCACTGAGATGCTTACACATTCACTGACTCAGCTTTCCTCCTGCAGTCAGCACCATAGTGTGT
The DNA here is from genome assembly GCF_050624435.1 of Tenrec ecaudatus. Classification (NCBI taxonomy): domain Eukaryota; kingdom Metazoa; phylum Chordata; class Mammalia; order Afrosoricida; family Tenrecidae; genus Tenrec; species Tenrec ecaudatus. Next base: position 205,229,510 of record NC_134532.1, read on the forward strand.
GTTTTGTGAGGGGGAGGAGGACTTTGTGAATTGCTGTCAGACATATGATGTAATGTTGGACTTATGGGCTTGGGCAGCACTGGGTTGGGATGTTTTCTTGATGTGCGCTTACCCTTTATATAAAACTCCCTCTTAAACACATGGGTTTCTGTGGATGTTTCTCTAAAATACCCAAACTAACACCAGGTCACCGTGTGTCAGAACTGACTTGATGGCACATTACAACAATAATACTATGGTCAAAGTGAGTGAAACCAAATCTCCCTGCCTGAGCTTCTATGTACCATTCTGACAGTACTTCTTCCAAGACAGATTTGTTTGTTTCTCTGGCAATCCACGGTATGTGCAATATTGTTTTCTGACACCACAATTTAAATGCATCAGTTACTCTGTGATGACTCTTTTCATTCTCATTGACCCTCTTTTGAATGCGCATGGAAGGTCACCTAAGTGACATCTTTGCTTTTTAAAGTTCTACCGGGTCGTTTTCCATCAGATTCGCCCAGTGCAATATGTTATTGGCTTTCTTCACTGTTGCTTACCTAGCCATTGGTTGTTGACCCAAGGAAAACGAAATCCTTGAAAATGTCAATATTTGCTGCATTTATCAACATGCAATTTCTTGCTCTAAGAGTAGAGATTTTTATTTTCCTTGAATTCAGGAGTAATCTGCATGCATGGCTGTCTTTGACCTTCAGCAGTAAGTGCTTCAATTCACAAGCCAGAAGGTGTCATCTGCCAGATCTCATGTTCCAGTCCAGGTAATGTTCATTTTCAGGAGTTTTGCATCATTATCTCCCACTGTTTACTGAATCTCCTCTCACTAGGATTTAACATGCTATGAGAATTATCTGCTTAGAAAATGACAGACAGTTCTCCTTCAAGTACATAATCCACCCTAGTTTCTATTCTTTTTAAAGCAATTGCACATTCTCTATGAGAAGAAAAAGAAAGAGGTATCTGTGTGTCATGTTGCCAAATCATCCATCATTCTCTCTGACTCAATCTGATCAAGCTTTTAATGTATCACTCCACAAAAACTGATATTCCCAATTATCACCTCACATCTTCCATCACCTGGTGCATTTAATCACCTGTTCTGAAACTCATGTATCACTTACTCTCCAGGATTCTTTTCTTACTTGGTTCTTTTTCTCTATAACTGATTGCTTTTTTCAAGTGTCTATTAAAGTGAATATTGATATAATGGTCAAGAACTGATAGTACTGAAGAAAGAGACCTATTTGCCCTGACCAACTGGCAAAATGTAAATCCCTGGCAACTGAAAGACTACTAATTGAGATTATCCTGCAGTGCAAGGAGGACTTGTCTGTGTTGAATATTTGGAACATGGCTACTTGGATAAGACGGAAAGACATTCAGATTTGTGGTCATTCCACATGAAGGTTAGCCAACAGAATGTGGAAATTACCAAACAATATCACTAATATCACATGCGGGAAAACATTTTGCTGAAAATAATTACAAAGTGGTTACAGCAGCACAGCAACAGAGAGCTGCAAAAATGCAATCCTGATTCAGAAAAAAAGGTCAGAGAATAGGGATCTGATTGCTGATCTCCAGTGGATCTTGCCTGAAAGTAGATGTGTTAGTCTGGGCACTTTAGAAACAAATCCACAGAAACTCATGTATAAGACAGAGTTTATATATAGAGTAAGTGCTCATTAAGAAAACGTCCCAACCCAGTACTGTCTAATCCCACAAGTCCAACATTAACCCGTTAACCCACATGTCCGATACCAACCCACAAAATCCTCCTCCATCTCACAAAACACAAACGATGCTGACTGCAGGAAGAAAGCTGAGTCAGTGAATATGTAAGCATCTCAGAGCTGGCAGGGGTCTCCACATGGTGCTCCATTACCCCAGGCTGCATCAGCGTAAGTCCATTCAGCATCTCCTTGTGGATGTCTTGCAAGAAGTGAGCCTTGCCAGTTGAAGCAGGGAACTGGCTAAGGCAGCTATACCCTGGTCCAACCATCCCAAAGCAAGAGACCCAACAACTCGAAGGTTGAGGCTCACTGAGCCATTTATCCCTCTATGCCCTTCAATTAACCCCACATTTGTTATCGGCCAGGTTGGCACAATAAACTAACTACCTCAGCAGAGAATACCATAAAGATGTTGTGCTAGGAAGGGTTATCTAGAGAAACAAAAACAGAACAGTTATGATTTTATATATACGTGTGTATATCTATATGTATGGATAGATTGATACAGCAGAAAGGATTATATCAGCTAATTAGTCAACACAGCAGTACAGAGGGTTCAGTTCAACTCACTTCTGTGGAACAGTTAATATACTGGAAGTCCTTCAACTCACAAGGGCTGCTGGGTCCAAGGTCAAGGAAGCAAACAGCGGAGTCTTCTGTAGAGCAATGCAGGCAGTTCAACCACAGGCAGAAAACAGCAGGGTGGGCCACCAACAGTCAGCCAGATGACAGGATCCAACAATGCCAAGCTCAAGCAATGTATACATCAGCAGCGTGACTAAGCCTGTCTTGAAGGAACCTCAAGCCCTATAGGTTGGGTATCCCACAGGTAGTGTAGCTCACAAGTAGAGGCAGAGAACTAGCTAAGGCAGATCACCAGAGAACAAGAGAGAAAGAGGTGGGCGTGCCATTCCGTTTGTCTCTTTTTCCTCCAATCAAACTACGACTATATTAATTCCACATGTTCTTATTTGCCAGGTTGACTCAATAAATCAAACGATCACAGATGTATACTAATATTTTATTGACTATAGAAATATATTTTTGACTGTGTGGATCATAACACATTATGGATGACACTGTAAAGAATGGGGATTCCCCAAACCCTTAATTCTGTTCAAATGAAACCTAAGCTTAGGGCAAAATATGGTCTATCTAGCAACAAACAAACAAACCAAACACACCAAGATTGAAACCCAGAACAGGTGTTTGTCACACTGTATCCATACTTTTTTAAACTCTTTGCTGAATGAATAACAAAAAACACTATAAAGATCATGGCATGGACTTGATTCCAACTCACAAAAATCCTCCAGGACAAAGTAGAACTATCCCTGTATGTTTTTCGAAACTTTGGATGAGTAGAAAACCTCATCCTCTCCCATTGAACGACTGACAGTTTGAAACAGCTGACCTCATCAGCAGCCCACCGCATAATCAACACCCTTAGAAGCAGCAGACAAGGCATCAATTTACAAATTACATTGAGCACATCAGCTCTTCCAAAGGGTGAAAAAATAAAAACTTTCCTGTGAGGACTAAAGTTAGCCTGACCCAGTCATGGTATTTTTAATAGCCTGAATGTGCATATGAACACTGGGCTATGGATAAGGACCACCAAAGAGGGATTTATGGCTCTTGGTTATGATGGCGGTGAGGAATATTGAATATATCTGGGAGGCAGGCCTGACAAATAAGTACCTGGTCTATGATTATGATTGATTTATCTTACCCATGGAATTGGAAAAATACCCTTCAACTATTTAAAAATCTCCCTGAATAAGCGGAAAGACACAGTGTCAGATATCTTACAGAATAGGATCTTTTTTGGATGAAATGAGTACTAACTTTAATGTGCACATATCTTGAGTTCTCTTGTTTCTTCATCAATTTCTCAGAGCTTGCATTAGCAATAAAAGCTTAGTTTCAGAATTTAATTTCAGAATATTTCATGAATTATCTAGAGATGGGTGAAAACAATTTTTTAGAACAGAAAAGAATCCAGAAGTTCCTGAAACATCACATGTTGTAGTGTACATTTAGTTGCATTGAATTTCCGCGGTCTGTTTAAATGACTGTAGCAAATCCTTGGTTCAAAATCAAGTAAGTTTGTTTTGTTTGCATGTCATTATCTCCTCTAGGACAAATAGATTCATACTCTTAAAATTTACATCACTTTCAATGCAATTGCCTCCCCCCAAATGAAATTAACAGTCAGAATTTACCAGTGAGAATAGAGAGGACTAAATTTAAAATTAAACTTTAAAATGTTTGCAATAATTTAACGTTATTTTTTGGTGGGGGGCGGGGGGAAGGAAAACAAATAGCATCGCAATGAATTTCCTTCATGGTGCTAATATAAGGAGGACCATTGAGAAGTTAACTGAGAAACCCAACCCACAGCCAGCAAGGGAAATTCTAGGAAGGTCAAAAGGAAAATATATAATTTACGGTGATTATACATGCCAAATCAACTGAACCAGTAATTCTTTTCAAAAGATATTTATTTGTAGCACTAATTATGAAATATGATGTTTCCATAAAGCATTATTCTAGAAGATACACCTTAGCGGCTTTCCACTGTTTCCCTCCTATGCAGACAGAATTTGGGACTAGCTTCTAACCAATAACACAAGGTCAAAGTAATTGAATGACACTCCCATGGCTACATTGTATCATAGAATGAACCCTCTGAACAGACAGAAGCAAAAGACTTCACTGCTGGTCCTGAAGAAGCAAAAGCCCATGGATTGAATAGCATGTGGAAGGAGACATGTGACAATGAACAGAGGTCCAGAGTCACATAGCTGCAAGGAAATTAATTCTGTCAACAACGTAAGTGAAGATTATTTTTTAAGCAAGGCTCAGAAGGGAATTCAGTTCAGTTGATAGCTGGTTAGCAGCTCACTGAGGCTAAAAATAAAAGCAAAACCAAAACACTTAATCAATCTGTACCTGGACTTCCTATTTACAAAATACGATAAATGTATTCTTTCAAGTCAATAAGCTAGCATTCCCACAATTGTGTTTGTAAGATGCTAGTAGCATGGTGGAAAGTAAGACAACCTGTTTCCAGATAACTATGATCTTAACCAGAAACACTATTGGCTCCAGGTTATACATTCGGCTGCTAACTTCAAGGTCAGCAGTTTAAATCCACCAGCTTCTCTGAGGGAAAAAGACCAGGAGTTCTACTCCCACAAAGTTTCACTTTTGCTCACGTAGAAAGAAAAGGTTCTGAAAATGATGATGGCAACATATGTACAAATGTGCTTGACACCATGGAGTAATGTATGGATTGTGATAAGAACTTTATGAGCCCCAGTAAAGTGATTTTTTAAATTTCATTTTCGGAAATTCACAAAGGCAAGTCTCACCTGCCCTATGGGGTTTCTATGAGTTTGCGTCAACTTGATGGCAGTGAGTTGGTTTGGGTTTTATCTCTATCTGATCTTTAACTCAAGCTGCTAGAGTAGAACTCTCTCAACTTGATAAAGACCATTCACACCAAACCAACAAACACCACACTTAACATGAGACACTGTATGCTTTCCCTTAAGACTGAGGAACAAAAATGGGTGTAGACCCCAAAAGGGGAAAAAAGTACACAGATGGGGAAGAAATAAATAAAACAGTCTTAGTTCAATCATAATATGATTGTCTGTGTAGAAAATCCCAAATAATCCATTGAGGTTCATCTTGGAGCAGGGTTGTGAATAATAAGATCATAACCTAGGGAAGGCAATAGTGCAGAGCTTAAATGCCAACTGCTCTGACGACAGTGGAAGCCCCAAGTCCACGTGTAGGCCACTCCATGGCTTGACTCTGCAGCGAATCCCCTTTGACCACAGTCTCGGGAGGTTCAAACCTTAAGGCTCACACGGGCAGCATCATCAGGGGGATTAGCAGCTGTAGTTGAACTGGAGTGCAACACTTTGTCATTTGATCTGCTTTTGACTCATTTTGATTTCATTCCATGTTTTAAAAATATTTTCAGCTACCTTTTTGATTGAAGGTTTCCTGTTTTATTTAGTCCATTTTACTGGGACATTTTTGGTTTTTCTCTCTCTTTTAAGCTATGCTTTTCTGTACAGGGAATTTAGGATGCGTGAATCTTTGGACACTAATTGGATTAATAACTACCTGGTATATTGAAGGGAACATTAGAAAGAAATGGAGAATCAACAACAATGGGTACAAAAAGAAAAATTATGTTCCAAAATTGATTGTGGTGCTAACTGTTCAACTCTTATTATTCTGACTGAACCACTGAATTTTATGATGTTTCAATTATATATGAATCAGACTTTAAAAATTTACACTTGGAATTAATAATGATTTAAACCATACAATGTGAGGTTTATATATAAAAATCAATTGTTTCATACAAATCCGTAATGGAAAATTATACATTAAAATTAAATGCACAACATTAAACATTAACATATAAATTGAATAAAATATTTATAGAATTTATAAGAGAATACTATAAAATTCTGATAAAATAAATCAACAAGAATAAATACATGTATCTTGTTCATTGTTTAAAATGTCTTATATCATTAAAATACTAATTATTTTTAAGTTAATATATGTAAATTCAATACATTTCCAATCAAAATGCAGCCAGATATCTTGTGACCATTGGCAACCATATTTTAAAGTATGTATGGAAAGGGAAATGGCCTGTATTAGCCAACATAATACTGTAAATGAATCAAGCAACAATATTGACATAAAGCAACTTCAAAACCTTCTACAAAGCTAGAGTTCTCAAGACAGTATAGTACTAGTAAATTAATAGGCAAAAACTTAGACTCAAAGGGGTATACAACCCAGAAAAGTCCAATATACATGTATGGTAGCCAACTGATTTCTTGCAAAGAAATGAAAACAATTCACTAAAGAAAAATACTCTTTTAATAAATAATTCTGGAACATCTGGGCAGCTGTACATGATCTGTATACCTTAGATACAAAACTTAGGCCTCCAAAAAATTAATTAAAAAGAATCATAGGACTAAACTTAAGAAAAAATCTATACATTTTAGAAGATAAAGAGGAGACAATCCAGATCATCTTCCATTTGGTAATAACTTTTTAGATACACCACCAAACATGATACATAATAAGAAAAAATGGGTGAACATTATTAAAATTTAAAAAGAGGAAAACTAACTATTTTCAGAAGATCACTGTGAGCAAAATGAAATCAGAAGCTACACAGTAGAAATCAAATATTTGTAGGAAACGTGAAACTCAAACTTAACAATGACTTACCAGTGTACACTCGTTATGTGGTACTTGGATGATTTTATGTTGTTGAAGTTTTCTGAAACAGTAGGGGTGGAGTAGAGCCTGTCGATCAGATTACAGAATGATGATGCCTCCATGGGGGTGTGGCCTTCTCATAACAAGGGATGTTGGGAACCTCCAGCTCCGCTCTATGTTCTCTTGCCTGCTGGGACCCTCCACCTGTTTCCAGGGGCAGCCCCATGTAGGATGTCCAACCCTGAGAATTTTCAGCAAGCAGCTACGTTTCCACCAACCTGGTTGTTATTAGGTACCATTGAGTAGTTTTGATCCATAGAGAACTTATGCACACTAGAAAGGAACACTACTCAGCCCCGAGTCATCTCAAAGTTGTTCTTAGGCTTGAGTCCATTGGTGCAGTCACAGGGCTAATTCATCTCCTTGAGGACCACCCACTCCTTTGCTGACCCTCTATGTTACCAAACATCATGTTCTTCACCAGGGACTGGTATTTCCAGACCATAAGTCCAAAATACGTAAGATGAAATATCCCCATCCTTGCCTCTATGGTGCACTCTGGCCAAACTTCTTCCAAGACAGATTATTTTGTCCTTTTAACAGGCTATGATTCCAACAATATTCTTCTCTAGTACCACAATTCAAATGCATGGATCCTTCTTTGGTTTTCTTTATTCAATATACAACTTTTTCATGCATATGAGGAAATAGAAAAGAACCCGGCTTGAGTCAGGTGCACTTTATTCCTCAAAGAAACATCCTGACTTTTCAATATTCTAAAGAGGTCTTGTGCCACAGATCCACCTAATGCAACATACTGTTTGACCTCCTGACAGTGGCTTCCAGGAGAATTTATTGTGGGTACTGAGAAGACTCAACCTTTCAGTATTTAAATCTTTTTCTCCATTTATCATGCTGTTACTTATTAGTCCAGGTGTGAGGATACTGATCTTCCTTATGCTGAGTTGTAGTCCATACTAAAGGCTGAAATTCTCTATCTTAATTAGCAAGTACTTCAATCTTCCTTCCATTCAGCAAGCAAGGTTGTGTCATCTGCATATCACAGATAATTAATGAACCTTCCTCCAACCCTGTGCCACATCCTTCTTCCTATAATCCCGCCTCTCTGCTGATTTACTCAGTGCGCAGTTTGAACACCATGGCCAGAGGACACAGCCCTAACACGTCCTTTCTTGATTTTGAACCATGCAGCAGTCCCTGGTTCTCTTAGTACAACTGGCACTTGGTCTATGTACAAATTCCACTGGAGTACAATGAATTATTCCGAAATCCCCATTTTCTGAAAGTTTTCCATAGTCTGTTATGATCTACATAGGCAACTGCCTTGGCATAATCAAAAAAACACAAGTGAACCTCTTTCTTGTATTCTCTACTTTCATCCAAGGTCCATCTGACATCAGCAATGATATCCTTTGTTCCACAGCCTAATCTGAATCCTGCCTTAGCTCTTTTCAGCTCACTGTTAATAGACTGCTGCAACCAGTTTTGGATGATCTTAATCACAACTTTACTGGCAGGTGATGGCAGTGATATAGTGCTATAGTGTAAGCATTATGTTGGGTCACTTTTGGGGGAAGGGTACTAATAGGGATCACTTCCAGGCAGTTGGCCACGTCTTCTAAATTTCCTGGCATAGAGGAGTAAGTGCTTCCAGGGCTTCACCTTTTGAAACACTTCATTTGGGTTCCGTCAATTCCTGGAAACTTCTGTCAGTGCAGCTTGGACTTCTTCATTCAACACTGTTGGTTTGTTCTCATATGATACCTCCTGAAATGGTCGATTGTCTAATTCTTTTTGGTATGCTTACTCTGTGTGTTCTTTCCATCTTCTTTTGATGTTTCCTGACTCATTCAATATTTGCCTATAGAGTTTTTCAATTTTTTGTTTGATGCTTGAATATTTTCTTGAGTTCTTTCACATTGTGATATACTGAGCATGTTATTCCTTGGGGGGGGGGAGTTCTACCTTTTTTAATTCTGCTTTTTAAAAATTCATTTTATTGGGGGTCATACAACTCTTATCACAATCCATACATACATACATCAATTGTGTTAAGCACATTTGTACTTCATTACCTTCATCATTCTCAAAACATTTGTTCTCCACTTAAGCCCCTGGCATCAGCTTCTCATTTTCTGCCTCCCTCCCTGATTCCCCTCCCTCATGAATCCTTGAGAATTTACACATTATTATTTTGTTATATCTTACACTGTCCGACATTCCCTTCACCCACTTTTCTGTTGTCTGTTCCCTAGGGAGGAAATTATCCTTTTGGGGTTTAGCTCCTATGTTATTTAAAGTTTTCAATCTTGATGTCAGCATTGAGTAATGAAAGATAAAATTTAATTTTCAGTTGATTTATATCACGCACCTTGTGCGTTTTAACATAGACTAAAATATTAAAACATGTCACTAAGAGAACCAGTCTACAAGCTGCAAAGAATGGGCTCTGAAACTTAATGTGTTACAATCTCAACCTAAGCCAAAAAGCAACACGTGGAAAGCATTTTGTAAAAAGTATAAGGTTTAAAATAGAACCTAGAATTTTCTCAGTCTTAATCTTCAATTTTGTAAATCTAAAACTCCCCTCCCTGTTCACAATGTTGGGTTTCCCCCCACCCCTATGAGATAACATTTGCTATTTAAGTAGGGTGAGCTGCTATCATGCACACTGCGGCTGAATTGCAGAGACAAGACTACTTTTTAATCATTTGAAATGCTTTCAAATTCACAGAATACAGTTGGAAGCAGATTATGTTTAGATCTAGGAAAAGCTTAGTTTATTCTCTTCCTGGTACTTAATGAAAAGTAAGGTGAATCAAATTTCAGTTTGAGATCTATAAACTAACTGAAAACCCCATGTGTCTTGGCTTTGAAAGAACCTTGTTGGAAGAATCAGAGTGCGTTGATTGGGACAGCCTGCTGAGGGTTTCCTATCTGGCACGAGTGGTCAAGCTTAGAATTCTCCTCTGGGACCTGTGGGCATAGGACTCGATAAAGGAGTTTTATATTGGGCTAAATACCAAATGCTTACAGAAGGCATTTCCAGTCCGGCCTAAAGAGGGAAAGAGGAAGGGAAAATAGAAACTTTGATTTTTTTTCTGAACACCAAGACAGAGTCAGGAAATATAAACTGAACAAGATCTCATCTATCTGAACCACAAATTTCATTCAGGCCCAAACTCCATTTCTCTTTCCAGCAAACCATGCATCATCTGGGAAAGATCGCCCCGAATCCCAGATCCCATTCCCACCCAGCTCAGCCAGCTTCCCTAAAGGGATTTTCTTAAATTAACAATATGATTATTATAAATGGAGTGAAAGTCTGTAAGGGAAGGGCTTTGCTTAAAATCAGAAACACATTTGGAATTGCTAAGTAGGAAACAGTCTATGAGCAAAATAATAAAATCATAAATGAGTGGCAGGGTATCAGAAAACATACAAAGTCCTGCTTCCATATAGCATTCACTCCCAAGTCCTTGGAAAATATCAAATATGGAAGAAAGCTGATCAGAATGCACATAGCTTTGAAACATTTTAAAATATCTAGTAAAATAATCTGACATTATAAACTTGATTAGTAATATTAAATTGATTCCAATAAGAAAGTTTGATAAGTTCCCAGAATGTTGAGATCTATAACATTTTGTGCTACTGTGTGATTCATTCTACCAGTGCTCAAAACATATGAATCAATGTCTCCAATATTCAGCTCCACCTTGCAAACAAGTTTCCATGTTCATAATATTATTTTGACGATGGTATCACGTAACTGAAAGTGTTTTTCGTAAGTGCATAGGTGAACAAATAAATCCAAACTTACTGCCATGAAGCCAAATCTGACTCATAGAGACCCCCCTGGAAGATAGAATAGAACTTCCAATGTGGGTTTCCTAGTCTGTAACTCTTTTTAAGAGCAGAAAGACTCACCTTTCTCCAGTGTAAAAGTTAGGGGGGTTGAATTGCTAATTTCATAGTTATCAAACAAATATGTCCCCCAGGGTGCCTCCAGGGCTACTGGATGCCCAGCGGGCCACCCTCTTCAACATTTTCCCACATTAATTAACTTTTACAGTCACAAAATTGAATACCTTTCCCCCCTATTATCAATTGTGGTTAATGGCCATCGTGAATCTCATTTTCCAGTGACACCCTGAATAGGTCATTTTAGGCACTCTCTCCTCCCTGGCCTCGGACATATAATTTGTCCATAACCTATCTTGATAATTCTGTCTCCCAAATTTCTCGCCAGTCTGCTGCTCTTCCTCCAAATCCAAGCTGCTGCTGCTGAGTCTAGACCTTAATTGCGTCTTACCTCGATGCTCAAAATAACTACCAAATTGAATTCTTGTCTCTAATCTCAAATTTATTGTGCTATGAAAGTGATATATTTTAAGACCAGATTTTATTGTGCTAGACTGTGATCTGGAATGTCCTCTGGGGCATCTCTTCCCTGACTAATTGTCTACCACTTTCTCATTCCCATTACAATACCTAATGAGTATCTTCAGTTTCATATGAAACATTACTCAGAAAAACATTTATTGTATTTTAAAGAGGTTTGCAATAAATTTATATTTACTTATGTTTAAATAGAAAAGACTAATGCATAAATTAAACAATAAAGAATACCTAGTAACTGATTGACTTTCCTAATCATTGAATCTTGTCTCAATAATAAGTTATAATTCTTTTATTTTTAAATTTGAACTGTGCTTGATCCGGTTTGATTTTTATTTTATTCTCTAAAATTATTTTAATTATCTTTATAATCTTATATGAATTATTTATACATCTAAGTTTGATTTGAAATGTAATATAGCACTGTCTTTCTAATATTAACTAGGGGTAATGATTTAATTACATTTCTTTTTTATTATCATATTTGCCTTTATTTCCAAATAAACCCAGTCAAACTTTTTATTGTCATCTTCTCTATAAATTACATAAGGAAAAATTGGTAACCTAGTGGTTAGGAATCTGGAAAGGTCTACAATTCCAAACCACCAGCCTTTCCAAGGGAGAACAAGAAGGCTTTCTATTCCCATAAAAAGGTAGTCTCAGAAACACAAAAGGGTAATTCAACCCTTTCCTATGGGGTCTTAAAGAGTCAGAATCAACTTAATGTTAGTTTTCTTCTATGTACGTCTATTGACTTAAATATCTATTGACTTAAATATTATTTCTGTTGATGTCTATTTGCCTATTTATTTAAATACCATGTCTTAATCAATTTAAAATATTGACTATTGACTTTTTGAAGATGTAAGATGAGAAATAAAATTGTTCCATAATTTTCTCTCCTGTCAGTTTGTGGTATTGTGGTGGCATGTGTGTTAGTAAAGCTAGAAGCATGTCACTGGTATGTCAAATGAGAGTAGGGTCCCCAATGTGAGCAAGATTTCAGCAGAGCTTACTTACAGACTAAGAATAGACTGCGAACAAAAACTCATATACTCGCTTTGGAGGAAAAAGCCACTGAAAACTTTATGGATAACATTGAAACATTGTCCAGAACTGAAGGCCTAGTGAATGGAAGCAGAAGATTATCACAAATAATGACTGTGGTCGGGCCCTTAGATCTGAAATCACTAACAAAGTGATTTGGGAGGAGGTGGATTTCTAGAAGGGGAATCCACCATGGTGACAGCAATGGAATATAGTTTGATGGAACAGAGCCTTCGTGATCTGCACTTGCTGATGGGGCACAACTGAAGGTGAGAAGAAACAGCTGTAATTCCAATGAGTGGAATTTGGAATATGAAGAGTATGAATCTTGAAAAATTGGAAGTTTTGAAAAATGAAATAGAATGAAAAAAAAATCAGCATGCTAGGCACCAGTGAGCTGAAATGGATGGGTAGTTTCCATTTCAGATCAGAAAATCATATGAATTACTATGCTGAGAATGATGCAATTGAGATGCAAGGCATTGCATTCCTTGCTAAAAAGGAGATTTCATGTTCTATCATGAAGCACTATGCTGTCTGTGATTATATCTAACTGCATTCAAGGAAATCCAATTAATGCAATTATTATTCAAATTTATGCATCAAACAAAAAAAGCAAGTGATGAAGAAATTGAAGAATTCCACCAACTACTTCAGTGTACTTTATTAAACATGCAATCCAAGTGTCAGTCAGACACTTATGAAACATGCAATCAACATGAATTGATAATTACTGGTTATTAGAATGAAGGAAGAGTGGTTGGAAAGCATGGAGTTGGTGATAGAAATGAGGATGAAGATTGAATGATACATTTTTGCAAGACAAACGATTTGTTTATAGAAAAGAGTATGTAAAACAAAACAAAACAGCAACTCAACACATGGATTCCATGAGATGGAATATACAAAAAAAGAAAAGACAAGGAAAAGCCAGAAGTTCAGACCATATGCAGAAGAGAACGTGGAACAAGGGATGTATTTGTAGATAACGGATTGATCTTGGCTCAAAGTGGAGAAGACCAGAAAGATGTTTACTTGTGTTTCATTGACTGTGCAAAGCCATTTGACTTTGTGGACCACAATAACCTGTGGATCACCTTGAGAAGAATAGGGATTCTGAAACACTTCATTACCCTCACGAGGAACCTGTGCCTGGATCAAGTGGCAGTTGTGTGAACAGAACAAGGGGATGCTACATGATTTAAAAACAGGAAAGGTGTCTGTCACAGTTGTGTCTTCTCACCATAGTTGTTCAAACTGCATGCTGAGCAAATCATCAGAAAAGCTGGATCATCTGAAGAAGAGTGCTCCATCTGGATTGGAGGAAGGCTTATTAATCACCTGGGGCACGCAGATGATACGACCTTGCTTGCTAAAAGTGAGGAGAAATTAAAGCACTTGCTGATGAAGATCAATCATGTAGCCTTCAGTATGGATGGCAACTCAATGTGAGGAAGGCCAACATCCTCACAATTGGACCAATAGGTAAGATCGTGATAAAAAAGAAAGCTTAAAAAAAAAAAGAAAGCTTAACCTTGCCAAGTATTATGTTTTATTTGGATTTACAAACAGTACTTACGGAAATAGCAGTCAAGAGATCAAAAGATGAGTTTCCTTAGGCTAATCTGCTGTACAAACTCTGTAGAGTATTGAAGACCAATGATGTTTCTTAGCGGACTTTAGTTGACCTGCCCCAAACCATTCTCCATTGCAACATATGCATGTGAAACTGGAGCACTGAATAAGGAAGGCCTTATAAGAATTGATACATTTGAATTGTGGTGCTAGAGAAGAATATTGAAAGTACATGGACTGCTGATAAAACAAACAGATCTGTATTGGAAGAAGCAAGGCAAGAGTGCTCATTAGAGGGAAGGATGGCAAGATTTCATCTTAAACACTTTGGACAGATTATCAAGAGGACCAGTCCCTGGAGAAGGACACCGTGTTTGTTAAAGTGGAGGAGCATCAAAAAAGAGGAAGGCACTTTTGATGAATATTTTTTGATAGATGCTTCTTTTGAAAGATCTTTTGATGAATGAGATTCATTCACACAATGGCTGCCTCAATGGGCTATGGCATGGGAATAATGGTGAGGATAGTGCAGGACAATCCAGTGTTTGCTTTGCTGTGAGTAGGGTGGCTATGGGTAGAAGTGACTCAATGGCACCTCTCAAAAAAAGCACTATCAGTAAGATGTTCACCTAAGTTTTATTGACTACAGTAGGTTAGCTATGGTACACAAGACTCAATAACACCTACCAAAAACAATACAACCAGTAAGATGTTTGCCTGTTTTTTATTAACTATGTAGAGACATTCTGATGTGTGGATCATAAAAAAATTATGGATAACATCATGAAGAATGGGAATTTCAACACACTTATTTGGCCTCAAGTGAAATCTATATATAAATGTATAGACAGTCATTTGAACAGAACTAGAGGATACTGAACAAACAAAGAAACTCCTTGCCATTGAGACCATTCTGAACATATGGGACAGAGTAGAAGTGCCACTGAGGGTTTCTGAGTCTGTACCCCTTTAAGGAGATGGAAAGTCTCATCTTTCTCCTATGAAAAAGTCAGTGGTTCTGAACTGCTAACCTGGTGTTAGTATCCCAATGAGTAACCATGTCCTCTCAAGGCTCTTCAAAACTCATACTGTAACTGAGTTGATGCCTACTCACAGCAGTACTATAGGGGCACAGACCTGCCCCTATGAGTCGTTGAGTCTGTAACTCGTTGAGGAAGTAGAAAGTTCAGTCTTTCTCCCAAGGAGCAGCTGGTGGTTTTGAACTTCAGACTTTGTATTTAGCATCCATCTCATGAGTATCCATCTCATAATCATGGCTTCTGATTGGTTTATAACCTGTAATTGGTTTATAATCTGTAATCTGTCATATTTTAGAGATATTATTCTTCATCATACAGCCTTCATCATACATTTTCAATGTACATACTGAGCAAATAATCATAGAAGTTACATAATATGAAGAAAAAGTAGGGCACCAATATTAGACAAACTCATTCTCAACCTGAGATATGTAGACAGAACAAATCTACCCAGTAAAAGTTGAGAAGACAAAGAATTTGCTGCTGAAGATGAAAGATTACAGCCTCCAAATCAATTACATCTTGATGTAAAGAAAATAAAATTCCTTTGAGTGAAACCCAAAAGCAAAATCAAGATAAAAAAAAAAAGAAATAATGAAGTGTTTCCTAAAGGTCAACAAACAGATCTTGAACTATTTAAAGACTATTTTCTTTTTTTTGTCATTGTCTTGTTGTTGTTGTGTTTTCTTTTGTTGCTTTGTTTTCCTCTGTCTTATTTTTGTGCATACTATTATCTCTGCATGTATATCTAGATAAGATAGGCTGGATAAACAACCTGGAGGAGAAAAAAACAGGACCTATGGTTCCAGAGAGACATGAGAGAGGGAGAGGTGGGGAAAAGAAAGTGGTGTTAACAAACCCAGAGTCAAGAGACAACAAGTGATCCAAAATGGGTGGCAAGAAGGGTGCATGAGACCTGGTAGGGATTGATCGAGGGCGATGTAACCGAGAGGAATTACTGAAAACTAAATGAAGGCTGAGCATGATAGTGGTACAAGAGGAAAGTCAAAGGAAATAGAAGCTAGAACTAGGAGGCAAAGGACATTTATCGAGGTCTAAATATAGGCATGTACATATGTAAATATATTTATATATGGTGATGGGGAAATAGATCTATATGCATATATTTATAGGTTTAGTATTAAGATAGCAGATGGACATTGGGCCTCCACTCAAGCACTCCCTCAATACAAGAACACTTTGTTCTATTAAACTGGAATTCCATGTTGCTCACCTTCCCAACACAATCTCTGAAGACAACTTGCTGCATAATCAAATGCAGTGAAGAAAGCTGATGGTGCCTGGCTATCAAAAGCTTAAAGGGATCTTAAAAGCTTGAAGATAAACAAGTGGCCATCTAGCTCAAAAGCAACAAAGTCTACATGGAAGAAGCACACCAGACTGTGTGATCATGAGATGTCAAAGGGTCAGGTATCAGGCTTCAAAGAACAAAATATCATATAATTGTGAATGAGGGGGAGTGTTGAGTAGGGACCCAAAACCCAACTCTGGGTAACTGGACATCCTCTTACAGAAGGGTTTCAGGGAGGAGATGAGCCAGTCAGGGTGAAGTGTAGCAATGATGAAACATACAACTTTCCTCTGGTTCTTAAATGCTTCCACCACCACCCATCCCCCACTATCATGAACCAATTCTACCTTACAAATCCAGCTATACCAGAGGATGTACACTGGTACAGATAGGAACTGGAAACACAGGGAATCCAAGACAGATTAACCCTTCAGGATCAGTGGTGAGAGTGGCGATATCGGGAGGGTGGAGAGAAGGTTGGGTAGGGTAGAAAGGGGGGACTGAGTACAAGAATATACATATAACCCCTTCTCTGGGAGATGGGCAGCAGTAAAGTGGGTGAAGGGAGACATCAGACAGTGTAAGACATGACAAAATAATAATGATTTATAAATTATCAAGGGCTCTGGTGGGGGGATGGGGAGGGAGGGGGGAAATGATGAGCTGATAACAAGGGCTCAAGTAGAAAGAAAATGTTTTGAGAATAATGATGGCAACAAATGTACAGATGTGCTTGACAAAATGGATGGATGTATGGATTGTGATATTAGTTATACAAGTCCCCAAGTAAATGATTTTTAAAAATTAAGTTGTTAAAAATTCAGTTTTACTTGAATACACAATCAGTGTTTATGGAAGCAATGGCCATGGCTGCAGTAGTCAAAAAGCTAAATGGCACATTGGGAACTTTAAGTGTGAAAAACATCTGCACAGGATTAAAGAGTAAAAACCTCCCTCTGAAGACTAAAGTACACTTGATCCAAATTAGAATCGGGCATTTTTAATTATACCTTCTGCCTGTGACAGCTGGACAATAAATCAAGAAGACCAAAGATGAATTATTACCATTGAATTATGGTTGACAAAGAATACTGAATATACCATACACCAGAAGAGCAAACATCTTTTTTCTGAATAGATGCAATACATCTCTGAAAAGATGCTCCTTAGAAGTAAAAATAGAAGAAAATTTAAAATGGAAGAATATTTGGCTCTAGAGAGTCAAAATACTACCTTGAGTCTATTCCACCTGAATGTTGAGAGCATCTCCAGAACAGGTATGATCCATTTAACACTAATGAAAGAAGAAGTTATTAGCTTTGGGAGAACATCACGACTATTTTTCATGAATCAAGCAGAAAGATATTCAATACAGAAAAGAATGAAAATGTCAAATTGGATGCCAAATGAGACTCCGAAACTTGCTGTTGATAGTAGAGGGGCTAAGGCAAACGGAACACATGATGAAGTCAACGAGCTGAATAGAACGTGTCAATGTGCAGCTCAGGAAGAAAAATTAAAATAGTATAATAAAATGTGCAAAGACCTAGCGTTAAAAAACCATAAGGTAAGAACATGTTCAGCATGTCTCGAACTGTAAGCACTGGGGGGGGAGGGGGAATGCAAGTCTTGAGTTGCAACATGGAAAGATCTTCTGGGCCAAATATTGAATGATACATGAAGCATCAAAAGAAGAAGGAAAGAATAAACAGTCACTTTAGCAAAATGAACTACTCTGCATTCCTCCATTTCTGAAGTTTGCGTTGGAGCAAGACTCAGTGTTTATAAAGAAGGAAGTTCAAGCTTCACTGAAAGCATTAACCGAAAAGAAGGTTGAGAAATTGACTGCATACCAGTTGAAATGTTTGTTTGTTTGTTTGTTTCTGTGATGAAGCACTGGAAACGTTCACTCATTATGCCAGGAAATTTATAAAACAGCTACTTGGCCAACAGACTAGAAAGAATACAGATTTGTGCCCATTCCAAAGAAAGGGGACCCACCAGAATGATCGACCAATGTAACAAAAACACTAATATCACGTACAAGTGACGTGTGCTGAACACCATTGAACCAAGTTTGCAGAAGCACATTGACAGGAACTGCAACCCCCCCGGGCCAGATTCAGAGGAGGCTGAACAGTGTCACTGCTGTCATTAATTCAATTCCTCTGTAAGCACACTGAGAAAATATTTTGGTTTAGTAAAGAGAAGGGCTTAGGTATCAGAAGACACATCATTCTGTTCCAGTATGCAATAGCTTATCCCCACATACTATCATATTTAGCATCACAAAATCTAAGGTGACTGATTTATCCAGTGTCTGGTATTTGATGTACTTTAAACTGTGAGTACAATAGTATTTATTTCCAGGAGATCATGGGCTGGTAAAAAATACAAGTCATAGGGCAATTATTTCAGATATATATGTTGCCCAGAAACTCAACTAAACAGCTTAGGTAATATTAAAAACCTTTAGATATTTGAGTTATAATTACTGAGTGTATTATTTATTCCTATTTTTAAAATCAAGACAGGATAATTAAGTCACCTTCCAATTCCTTTGGGAAATAATGAACGTCCCTTACTGTAGGAGTTATTTCCCATTGAAGTCCCTGCAATGCTTCAATGCATCTGAACTCCCTTCTGATCCCCCTTGAAGACTGAGTTTTCTTGCTCCATGCAAGGATTTTCTGTTAATCATTCAATACTTTTTCCATATTAATTTTCACCATATTCATATGTTTTCTTAACTAATGGGTGACTTAGATTCACATAATTCTAGCCGTATATAAATAAAGTCATATTTCCCTGGGATGTGCTTTCTGACTAAAGCTTCATCCATCCATATTAATATGTGTATGCTGAGGTTCATTTGTTTTCACTCCTCTTTGAGTTTGTATTGTTTTATAATAACTTATTTACTCATGAAAATTTATTTCCCTCAAGTTTCTATTCTTAAAAAACAAAAACAACAAAATTCCCTCTAATATGTAAACATTTGAAACATGCACCTAGCTGGGTGAAATACACAAGAATCAAATCAACTACATTGAGGGAAAGAGAACAAGGCCAAAGTCAATTATGGAACAGATTATGAACTGCTCATTTGCAAGTTAGGTTGGAGTTAGAGTAAAGTAAAAGAGGAGAGTCAAAATTATGTGATCTTGAGTTTGTCCTACCTAAAATTAGAGGCTACTTCAAGAATAATATTGATACATTGACCATTAATAACCCAAGACCAAGCCAACTGTGCAACAACATCAAGGACATCATATCTGAAGGAACAAAGAGTATTAAAAAAAGACAAGCAGAAAAGAAAAAGGGGGAGAGAGAGCAAAATGTCTGAAGAGTCTCCACATCCTGCACTCACACACAGAGAAGCTAAAGAGAAAGGGAATCGATGAAATGAGCCAAAGACTTCAAAGGATAGACAAATAACTATTAAAAAGTGCACAAAGAACCGAAATTCAAAAACCAGAAGGGAAGACACACTCAGATTTTCTAAAGCTAAAACAGAAGAAGATATTCAATACTTAAATTTCAATATAAAGGATTCTATGAACAAGATGTTACACAGCACAGGAAGTATCCAAAGAATATAGAAAGAATACACAGAATCATTGTACAAAAAAAAAAAGTTAGCTCCCGAATAGTCGAGGAGGTGGCATATGACCATGAAGTGATAGTATTGATGGTGTCCCAGCTGCAATGTGAAGCATGGACAAAATCAAACAAACTGGACCAAGTGGTGGAATGTCAATTGATATAGTCCAATGAACACACAAAGCACTGAAAAAGAACACTCATCTATGCCAAGAAATTTGATTTATATTCATGCCCATTTCTAGGAAAATAATACAACAGACTTCAAAAGATTTTGAACAATATTATTAAAATCACATGCAACTAGTTGTGTTTAAGATAACTCAAAGTAGTTGCAACAGTATAATGTCAGAAAACTGTGATAAACATACACTGGATTCAGAAAAGGATGTGGAAGAAGGACATTATTACTGATAGCAAGTGGGTCTTAGCTAAAAGCACAGAGCACCAGAGTGCTACTTACCTGCAACCCCAAATCACTCCCTTTTACACACATCTCAAAAACCACTTTGAGAGAGGTGACCCCACCTGAGCTATGCTTAGTTTCTCTAGACTGGCAGAGAGGGAGAAGACCAGTCTATATGTAATGGTGCTTCATGGTCAGCCTCTACCATTTTCCATACCATTTGTGATGCTGGAAGCTATGTCACAGGGATTTCAAATGCCAACAGGGTCACCCACAGTGGACAGGTTTCAGGGAAGTCTCCAGGATAGGAATAGATCATAAAGAAGGATCAGCTTTCCTCTTCAGAGGAAGTAGCCACAGATACCTGTGCATAGCATCAAAACATTCCCAGATACTGAAGACCTAATGAAGGAAAGCAGAACATCAACATGGGCACAAATAGTGAAGACAATGAGCTCCTGGGGTAAGAAGGAGGAGCTGCCTTTTAAAAGTAGTCAACCACAGTTACATGAATGGAGTTTGACTTGGGATGTGGAGCCTTCAGGATCTGCATTTTGCTGATGAGCACCTCTCATAATGAGGAGAAAGAGCTGCAAGTGTCAATTAAATATTAGAAGTTGGAATGTAACAAGTATGAATGTTGGAATATTTAAGGTTGTCAAAAATGAAATAGGATGCATAAACCTAGAGAGAGAAGACCACAATGAAGAGTATGTTCAACACATTAAACTGAAAGACCTGAAGAACAATAATCGAGACTCAAACTGCATTATTGAAAGATTCTATGGGCAAATTATTGAATGATTCAAGTAGTATTAAAACAAAATGAAGAGAATACACAGTCACTGAACTAAAAAGAACAAGCTGACCTGCCACCATTTCAGGAGGTAGCCTATGAGCTAAAACCAAAGGTACTGAAGGAAGAAGTTCAAGTTTCACTGAAAGCATTTTCCAAGAACAAGGTTCCAGGAATTGATGGAATAGCAATTAAAATCTTTCAAGAAGCTGAAGTGGAACATACTTGTCTATGCCAGGAAATTTGGAAGACAGTTACTAGACCAAGAGATCCATATTTGTACCCATGAGAAAGAACGGTGACCCAACAGCATGCTCAAGCTACAGAATGACATCTTTGATATCACATACAAGAAATTTTTTGCTTAAGATTATCTAAAACTGTAAAACAGTACATTGACATGGAACTGCCAGAGTTTCAGGCTGGATTGAAAAGAGGACAGGGAACAACGGTTATCATTGCTGGTGTCAGATGGATTCTGGCAGAAAACAGAGAACACCAAAAGATGTTTACTCATGTTTTCTTCACTGTGCCAAGACATTTTACTGTGTGGATAATAGGGGCAACCTTGCTTGCTAACAGTGAAGGACTTGAGGGCTTTGCTGCTAATGATAAAGATCAAAGATTGCAGCCTTCAGTATGTTTTACAGAACAATCTAAAGAAGACTGAAATTCCCACCCAAACTGGACCGATCGGTAATATCATGATAAATATAACAAAGTCTGAAGTTGTCCAGGAATTTTGTCCTGCTTGGCTCCATCAAATCAGCAGTCAGAAGATCAGTGATGCCTTCCATTGGGTAAATCAGCTGCTGCATAAGACCTCTTTAGAGCATTGTGTTGAAAAGCAGGGAGGTTACTTTGAAGACTAAGTTGGGTCTTTTCCAAACCATGGTACTTTCCATTGCCTCATGCACATGTGAATGTTGGACATTGAATAAGGAAGACCATAGAAAAATAAATGCATTTGAATTATGCTGCTGATCAAAAATATTGAAGGTACCATGGATTTCAAAAAAAAAAACAAAAACCAAAAAACAAAACAAGTCTATCTTGGAAAAAGATAGAATCCTCCTTAAAGTCAAGGATGGAGAGAATTTGTCTTACATACTTTGAACTTGTTGTCAGGAGAGGCATATGTGTCCCTGGATTGAGAAAGGAGTGGGAAAAAGAGAAAGGCACTCAAGAAAATAGAGTGACTCCGTGGATCCAATCAGGTGCTTAAACATAGCAATCGATTGTGAGAATGGCACAGGACCAGGGAGTCCTGTGTGTTGTGCAGAGTGTTACTTTAAGCCAGAATCTAACAGCACAGTCATCCCAAATCCAGTTACTTCTCCAAGTGCGATTAGCAAACCTTACTGGAAATTCAAGTCAAGAGTTGGTCAGGGACATGTGTGTCTCAGAAAAAGAGATTGCATTCCTTTTGGTGGTTAAACATGGTGGGGCAATGTGACGTGGGGCAAAATGCTTACCATTACTTATATGGATGCCAAGGGGGAAAAACCCTGTGGATTATGTTCATAATTCAGAGGCTACCATATATTGACTGTGTCCGCAGTCCTTTTTTATGACAGATGTCAGTCTACAACATGGTTTTGCCTTTGTCAATGAGAGTCATTGATAGTAGTATTCTGTCCTTGTCCTTCATTGTTTATGTAAATATCTTCTAGTCACTTACGCTGTTATTCTGTCTAAGATCACCTTAAGTATTTTAATGAGGTGGAAGCATATAAAAATAGGTCATGGAATGCCAGCTGAGTCTAGAAGAAAGGTAGAGAACAGGAAGTGTAAAGCGAGCTCATTGAAATCCCATGTAAATATTATGGCTAGTGTTTCCGATATACAGAGAATACATGGAGGGAGATTGCTGGTTCAAAATCTAAACTGTGCTAATGTTATGACTCTTAATATATTCCACACGATGTTCATAATGCCATTCACCTGAAACCAGTCATCCCTTCTTTTACAACCTAATTTCCCCTGTCTGGATTTAAAGCACCAGCCTACACTTGACTAAACATTCCATATATTAAATGCAGCAAAATGAATCCAAAATTATTTGCTTTCACTAGGAAATGCCCCACCCTCATTCCCTGAAGAAGGATGGGACAGCAGCCAGTGTTGTCATGTGTGATACTCTGAGTCTCAAGCTTTGGCTGCTTGAACACAACTGACCTAAACTTGTCTGTACAAACAATATTGATCTCCCAAGAATTTGGAGTTAAGACTAATAGTGATTCAAACTGTACCTGCATTAGCAACTAGGACCTATGTGCTAGTGTATAGGGCTTCCATGACAAAATAACACAAACAATATGACTTGAAACAGTAGACATTTATTTGCTCACAGTTCTAAAAGATAAACTCCCAGGTTCAGGGTGTCAGTAGGACCATGTGCTTTTCAAAGTCTCTAATGGATGACCTTTTTTTTTTCTTTTCCAGCATCAGATGACCCAGCAGCAGCATCTGAGGAACCAATCCCTGGAGAATCATGATTTCTGCTCACATAATGAGCTAGAAGCTTGGAAACCCAAATGAGCAGTTCTCCTCTGTTTTACAGGGTCACTGAGTCAAAATCAACTCGATGGCAGGGAAGCTTATTTTTTAGTTCAGTATAATGTACATTAGCTGTGGATCAGGTTGCACATGGCAAAGAAGTTCAAAACCACCAGCCACTACTGGAAAGATGAGACAATCTGCTCCTGTAAAGATTTATAATATCAGAAACCCTCTTTAGGGTCTCTGAGTTAGAATCAACTCAAGGACAGTGGATCTGATTGTTTAAGGAGTCCTAGTGGGGCTGTGGGTCACATGGTGGGCTGCAAGGTTGGCAGTTCAGGCCAACCACCTGCTCCACAGGAGAAAGATGAGTCAGTCTGTTCCAACAAAAATGTACAGCCTCAGAAACCCCAGGGAGTAGTTCTATTCTATCCCACAAAGTTTCTCTGAGTCAGAATCAATGGGTTCAGTCACTCTAGTATGAACTTATGTTAACTAGTTATATCTGCAAAGATTCTGCTTCCAAATAAGGTCATTTTCAAGGGAATGGAGGGGAAAGGTGAGCCAGGAATTGATCACATCTCTTCTCATTGCAATCAAATCAATTCTGACACAGAATGACCTTATAAGACAGAGTAGAACTGCCCCTGTGGGTCTTAGAGAGGATAACTCCTTACAGGAGTAGAAAGCTTCCTCTTTATCCTGCAGAGAACCTGATGGTTTTGAACTCCCAGCCTTGCAGTTAGTATCCTAACTCACATCTCACTGTGCCTCCAGGGCTCTGAACATACCTCTCTGAGGGACACAGATCTACCAGAAACAACATACAGATGCTGTAACAGGGATATTATTAAATTACAACATTCTGGGAAGAGGATGCCTAATTTGGATCCACAGGTATCTCAAATAACTTGGTCTAGGACTATAGCTAGAGAGTGGGAAGGGGCTGGAGAGCAAAAACAGAGGGAAGAAAGGAGCTTATAGGATATTGACTCCCTCTCCACTCCCATTAGCAACCTTTTCTATTTAATATGGCCAGGTTAGTATCTCTAAAATTCAAATATTTTTGTCAGTTTCCTCTCAGAGACATTACTGTGACTCCCTATTTGTTTCACAATGAATGTCAGCCTCATAGTCTGTTCCATGCAGTTCATCCTGCCTTTCTTCCCTGCCCTCTGTTGAGGGTCTCTGCTCACATTCCATTCTTCAAGATTCCATCTTCCCACACTAAAGCCCAGACACACCGAAGGCACAATGATTCCCTTCATTTATTGAACATCCTATTTACTTATCTCTTTGCATATTTATTAGTGACATCGATTCCAGCTCATTTTTCAGCTTATTGTCCTATGGGCAACATGTCAATAAACATAAGTCTGTGTTGTAGTAGAATTTTTTTTAGAATAGCTTAGGCATTACTTGTTTCTTCCGGAACAGGAGACATAAGTGGCCTGGGCCCAGGCACACTGTTTCTTTTTTTAAAATCATATTTTGGGGGCTCCACAACTCTTATCACATCCATCGTGTCAAGCACATTTGTACATTTGTTGCCCTCATCATTCTCAAAGCATTTGCTTTCTAATTGAGCGCTTGGTATCAGCTGCTCATTTACCGTGCCTTTTAGTAGTTTCTATGTTAAAACTATGCTTTCTGTATGTGTATGTGTGTACATGTTTAACCTCCATTAGCCTAAAAAAATATCTGAATGTGGGGGAAGTACATCCAGAATGCTCCTTAAAGGTGAGGATAGGAGTTTCATCTCTTGTGTTTTATACGTGTTATCTGGAGAGACCAGGGCCTGGAGCAGGACATCACTGTCAAAGAGGAAGCTCCTCAATTAGATATAGGGACACAATGCTGCAACAATAGGCTTAAACATCATTATTTTACTCTGTGCCCTGGTGGCACAACAGTGACATACCTGCCTGCTAACCCAAAGGTTAGAAGTTTGAACCCACCTCGATGTTCTACAGAAGAAAGACATGATCATCTGTTTCCATGAAGACTACAGACTAGAAAACTCTATGGGGCACATTGATCTTATCCCCTAGGGCCTCTGTGAGTTGGAACCTACTCAGTGCCATGTAACAAGGTTCAGTCCCTCTCATGGCCACGCTCACTGAATGGTATAGTCTACCCTAGCTTACTAACTGTGAGATATCAGGCACGTCACTTGACCTCTCTAACTTCTAGTAAAAGCCCCCCTTTCTCAAGTGTTGAAAGGATGCAATGTAAAAGGACATTTAAAATTTGTCTTTATATACTTGGCATATGAAATATAAATAATAAATCAGTGCCTTTTTCTACTCTACTCCCTATGGAGGCATAGTTATTACCCTCAGTTAAGTCTCTAATTGAGATAGAAATCCTATTCCAAGTAAGTGTATGATTCATGCTTATTTTGATTTATCAATGAAACATAAGGAGATCTGCTACAAGAAAAGTAAACAATAAATTGATTTTTTAATCTTCTTCTTTTATTTCTCTATAAGATTGATTGAAACCCAACTAATAAACTAAAATCCTTTTGGATTGCCTCTGCTTCTCCCTCTGAATACATGCCTCCCTTTAGAATGTCAGTTTTGTTCATTGACACTGGCATGGTTTTCTCTAAGGGTTGAATTTTTTCCAGAACCCTGCAATTCATTCCCCCTATAAATTATTCCATTTAATGGTTCTATACTAAAATGCCTACACTTTTTGTTTCTTTTAGTGCAGGGGGCAGTATATATATATATATATATATATATATATATATATATATATATATATATATATATATATATATATATAAACTATAAATCAAGCACAGTGTTGTAAAAACCAAACAATTTGGCTGCAAGCATTAAGACATGGTTTCTGTCTGACATTTGAATCAGAAAGTCAGCCAAGCTTCTGAGTACATTAATCCATGGAAAGGAGAGTCTTCTCATGATAAACAAGCAGTCAGGGAGCCAGGCTATTATCACAAAGAGGATTAGTTATGCTGGGTTGAGAAACAAGAAAGTGGGGAAGTTGCAACCCCCTTTAGATCTCAAGGCTGCTAGTCAAATTGTTCCAAGTAATTTTAAAAATTGAAAATAGGATTATAATTTTATTCAGAAAAGCAATGAGTTAAAAGACCTGATGGTGGTAGGATATTATCCATACAACAGGGTTAATAGTGATTATACTGAAGCAAGAGTTTTAATTTTCTTAAATTTCAGAAGTCACCCTTGTCCCATTATTGACTTCATTGGGAAAGAAATCAATCGTGTGTGTGTGTGTGTGTGTGTTGGGGGAAGAAACCAGCACTCAAATTTTGTCCAGAGATGCACACTCCATGGCAATTCTGGATATGAAACCCATAGATCACAAAGATATTCTCAAAAGGAACATCGTGAAAAACATTCACATGTGCTCATTCAGCACATTTGCATGATGATACTGTTGTCAGAGACTAATCTGGAGATGGAATAGCATGGCCAAGACCTTAAACCAAAAATTTAGCCTCAACAAAATGTCTCAACCTGCAAGACTCACCACCATCCAGTCATTTCTGACACATGGCAACACACGCACAAAAATGTGAGGCAGCGAACAAACGTCACTATCCTTTGTCTTTTTCGTTCCTTTAAAAAAGGAGTCAAGAAAGTGGTGTGCTGGATTAGCATGCTGGTTGGTCCAGATCATTGATCGTTGATAAACTCAGAGACTAACAGAAAGGCTGAAGGATCAAGTTCACTCAGAGGTGCATTGGAAGAAAGGTCTGCTGATCTACTAAAAGGAAAACCCACCATGGGAAATCCTATAGAGTACAGCTTCGCTCTGCTGTACTTGGGTCCTTATGACTCAGCGTTGCTTCAATAATAAACGACTCCTTAAGCAATAGAAGAAGTAATGAGTAGAGTACATATGCAAATATCTATGCAAATATACTTCCCCACCAGCACAGAAAGTATGTGTCGTGGATGTGGTTACCTGGTAGGCGCTTTGGTAGCACAGTGGATTCATTGTTAGGCCATTCAGCACAAGGTCAGCCTTCAGAAGCCCCAGCTACTCTGCTAGCAAAATATGAGGACCCTGCCTTTAGGGATTTACCGTCTCGGAAACCCACCAGGCAGTTCTACTCTATCCTGGAAAGGGGCTATGAGTTGGGATTGATTCAATGGCAGTGAGTTAGGTATTTGTTGCTAAATAGTTGATCGGCATATACTATTCATGTACAGTAGGATTTAATCAAATCATCATATTAAGAAGAGTTGCGCAATCATTGCCACCATCGATTTCAGAACGATTTTCTCCTCAGACACATTATTAGACACTCAGACACCCATTTCCCTCTAACCTCCCCTGTTATGCCTTTAAGTAATTATTAATCCAGTTTTGCTTCATTTAGTTTTTTTTTTTTTAATAATCAGCCATGATTAAGTTCCATGGTATGGAAGAATCGAAGTCACTTGCGAAACCACGAAGTCATTTTAAGTAACAAAAAAGGTTTGGAAGGCCCATAAACTGTGTATGACTAGGGAAAACAACCCGACACCAGCAACGAAAACTAAACCTGATTTGAGGCTCAAGGTCTGCATCATAATATAAGACGCATTCAAATCACCTTCCAGATGGTATAATTTTCCTTAATGTAATGCCAAGAAGCCTGGTAACAGAGGGGTTACTTTCTGTGCTCCTCACCGCAGGTGACCAGCTGGAACCCAGTAGGTACCCCATGGGAGAAAGCTGGGCTCTGCTCCTGCACAGACTTACCGGCTTGGATACCCACCGGGACAGTTCTCACTGTCCCATAGGGAGCCTACGTGTTTGCAACCATTCAATGGCTATGAGTTTGGTTTTAATTTTTCAGTGCAATGCCAGGGGTATAATGGACATTTATTCAACACAGTTGTACATTAATACCATAAAGTAGCTGCTTAAATTAATTGTACATCAAATTTAATTAAATCAATTTTAAAACAATCTTATCCAAGTTACCGCAAATGAATAATGAAATAAATACAGAAGAAAATGAGGAGCTAACAACAATGAGCACGAGAAGAAAATGTCCTGAAATTGATTGTGGTGATGTTTTCACAGCTCTTCTTAATAGAATTGAATTATTAAATTGTATGATATGTGACTTATATGCCAATAAAACTATTTAAAAAAATGAATCAAGAGGGATTCATTTATTGAGGAAAAAAAGATATTGAGAGTCTGAAAGTGCAAAGTGGTATTTGAAAGAAAGTCTCATTCCAAATAATTAGGTATATGAGTTAAAATTCTGGATACTCTGGAATAAGGGAGGGTGCGTTGAGGAGTAGTCACAAGAAGAAGGACTCCACTGTGCAGAGAGAGCACCCTCTGGGGAGATGATGGGGCCAAAGAACTCAGGTACATTCTTGCCTTATGGAGACAAACAGAAGTAACAAGTGGAAAAGCCAGGAAATTGTTCATCTCTTGGGGTATCACTATGCCACGGGGACTCGTGTGTGGTAATGATTGCATCCTGCTCTTCCATCTCTCAGCAACTGAGCATCATAGGTTTGCTTCCTAAAGGATACATCAACCTGTCACTTGGATCCAGGCCCCTGACCACCTCACAAGCAAAAGCAGAGAAGGGATGAGGCTGTAGGGTCCATACTTGAAAAACATGGCAAATGCCACGAGACTTCCAAGGAAAAATGGAAGTCCAATACTTGAAAACATAATAAAAAGTATAAACTCACTCCTGACTCATGGTCATTCTGACTCATAGTGAGCTGATTGGATAGAAGAGAATGGTCCCTGTGCGTCTCTGAGACTGTAATGCTTTCCAGGAGTAGAAAGAACCATTCTCTCCCCCTCGGAGTGGTTGATCCTTGTGGATGCTGACCTAACAAGTCACAACCCGATGTTTCATCCAGGGGTGTCCACCTGGCGGACCCCAAGGTAATTTTTTGTGGCCCATGATGCTCTGAAATAAAATGAAAATAGAAAAAATATATGTTATGAAGAAAATAGCAGGAAGGGAGGGGGGAAATGAGGAGCAGATGCCAGGGGCTTCACTGGAAAGCAAATGTTTTGAGAATGATGAGGGCAATTAATGTACAAATGTGCTTTACACAATTGGTGTATGTATGGACTGTGATGAATTGTATGAACCCCTTATAAAATGATTTTTAAAAAGAAAATAGCGCTTAGGGGAGAACTAGGGAATACCATACACACAATCCCCTCATTACATTTTATTTCAGAGCATCGTGGGCCACAAAAAATTACCTTGGGTGCCACACGCAGCCACGGGCCACAAGTTTGATGCCTCTGTTTTAACCACTATGCTTACACACTTGGCACCTGGGAAACCTCTCAGGCAGTGCCACTGGATTGTTTTTCTGGATAAGAAATGATAATAATAGTGTTCATTTTAATACTTGTATAATGATATTCATAATTAGTTTATTCTTAATACAATACTTGATGACTCAGTAATATATACAAAGAAGGAGAGCCATCTTGATTAGGCTCAAGATATCCGAGGCTGAGAATACTATGGAAAACTAGATAAAGACCCTAAGAAACATACAACTTTCCTCTAGTTCTTAAATGCTTCCTCCCACCACTATCATGATCCCAGTTCTACCTTACAAATCTGGCTAGAGCAGAGGATGTACACTGGTACAGATAGGAACTGGAAACATGGGGAATCCAGGGCAGATGATCGCTTCAGGACCTGTGGTGAGAGTGGTGATACTGGGAGGGTGTAGGGAAGGTGGGGTAGGGAGGGGGAACCGATTACAAGAATCTACATATAACCTCCTCCCTGGCGGATAGACAACAGAAAAGTGGGTGAAGGAAGGTTTTGGACAGTGTAAGACATGACAAAATAATAATAATTTATAAATTACCAAGGGTTCATGGTGGAGTGGGGGCAGGGAGGGTAGGGGAAAATGAAGAGTTGCTACCAAGGGCTCAAGTAGAAATCAAATGTTTTGAGAGTGATGATGGCAACAAAAGTACACATGTGCCTGACACAATGGATGGATGGATGGATGGATTGTGATAAGAGTTTTATGAGCCCCCAATAAAATGATTAAAAAAGATAATTAGACTAATAACAATAAGTACAAGGAAGAAAAAAGTGCTCCAAAATTGATTGTGCTGATGATTGCATAACTCTTCTTAATGAAATTGAATTAATGAATTCATTAATGAATTGTATATGGGTAAAGTGGCAATAAAACTTTATTTAGTTTTAGAGAGTGCCCTGAAAGTGATTTTATGAGATAAACCTTTTCATTGGTTAAGAAAGAAAGAAAGAGATCAAAATGGTAGTTAATCTGGGTAGAGTACTAGAAAGTCTCATTTTGCACATCAACCAAGAAATAAGAAGATGGACAAGTTATACAAAGGGACAGAAAATCATTCTCATTTCTGCATCACTCTTCCCCTTTCCACTTTCAGCTGCCTACACCCCAAAGAGAGCTGGCATGGACGTGGAATGTTGACTTTGGGGGGTAGGGGAAGTAGTTTGGCCTTTTTCTAGGTGATCATGTTATTTTCATTGAAAACTGCTTTTGCCGAATGTTCTGCAATGCCACTATGCTGTTTTTAAAATTTATAAAATGTCAGCAATTCTAAAACGAAACCAAACGTCTAGCCATGAACAGAGTCGGGCTCAGAGAAAGAATGCCCCTGTGAGTTCCGACACGTGTACTCTTCGTGTGAGTACACGGCTTCCCCTTTGTCATTTCTCCACTGGAGCCGCTGGGGTTCAAACGGCTGAGCTTGCAGTTAGCAACCCAATGGGTAAATATCAAACTTGCTTTCTCGCCTATCAAACCAACCCAAACTTGACAGGACAGGGTAGAACTGCAACGGTGAGTTTCAGAGACTATAATGCTTCACTGGGAGTAGAAAGCCTCATCCTTCTCCTTTGGAGAAAGGACCCATTCACTGGATGGTGGTTTTGAACTGCTAGAATAGAAATACCATGAGTGAGAAACTTTGTAAAACAGAACTTGTAGGAGGTTACGAGTCTGAATTCAGATTCAGGGGAAGGCTCTTTTCCTATTTGATCGTTGGTCCTTGGCCATCATCATGTACTGTGCCATCATCTCCCATCGAGACTGGCTTATCTGTCCTAATCTGCTCCTTCTATATCTCAAACATGATTAGCTTAAACCACACTACACTGAGGTGACCTCAACCAAAGGAAATGTCATTCCCAAATGGATTTATAAACCTAGGCACCCCCATTGCCATCGAGTCACATGTGATTCATAGCAACCTTGCATGGTTTCTGCAGCGACAAACCTTTCCAAAAGCAGGTACCCTCCACTTCCTCCTTCGGAAAAGCCGGTGGGTTATAGTCACCAACCTTGGGGCTAGCAGTGCAGCTTGATAGCACCACCAGGGCTGCTTCCGAACGAACAAATCAGGATTAGCATTTGGAGCATATATTAAGGGACACACAACTTAAAAAAATAGGAGTCTAATAGCAATTGTTGAGATTATTATAATGACCCCTTAGAAATGTCTCATGACGGGGAGCCATTGAGAATGGTAACTATGTGCTTACTGTTGGCTGTGTTATCTTTATGTATCTAGTGATGCTATCGCAGCCATTGAGCCAATTATCCTACAGGATTTTGCCCTTTCACTGAACCTAGTTTACCTTTTCTGTCCCTTTGTTGTTGTTAAATAGTGGCCAGTCAATTCCAAATCATAGCAACAGAATCAAGCCCTGCCCGTCCATGCACATCCTCAAATCAATGCTGTGTTTGAATCCACTTTTGGTATTATGTTAATCCACATCATTAAGGATGTCACTCTTTTCACTGACCCTTTACCTTCACTGACTCATGCATGATGTCCTTCCCCAGAAACAGTTGTCACCAGATAACATATCTAATACCCATGAGACAAAATCTCCACATTATTTTTTTCAAGAAGCATTCTCACTGTACCTCTTCCAAAAACATATTTGTTTATTCTTCTGGGAGGCCAAGGTATGTATGTTCAGTATTTTACCTCAACACATTATTGTAAATGCATTAATTCATCTTCTGATTTCCTTAACCATTCGCCAACACTCGCACGCATATGAGGCAATTGAAAATACAGTGGCTTGAGTTCAAGTAGTTCTTAGTCCTTAAAGGGACACCTTTGTTTTGTTATTTTGTTTTTGTTTTTTACACTCCAAAGAGGCCGTTTGCAAAAGGTTTGTATTTTCTTAAAGAATGGAAAGAATTCCCCTAGAAATATCAAATAGTCTGTGTACACAATTCTTTCAAATAGAGCTTACCGGGCATTTCCAAAAATTCACAGGAAAATTCTAAGCTCGTTTAGTTCCATGTTTTCAAGAACTTTTTTATGACCCCTCACAGATTCACTCAGAACAATTTTAAAGCAACTTTATGGCTCACAGAAAACTGATTGCAAAATCTGGGGAAATTGCTAGTCCTGCTCCAATATGTTTCTTCTACATATTTCTTTTTAATCTTGTCATTCTCATAGCTTTGGAGTTAAATGTTGTCGGTTTGTAAATGGGTGTTACCTGTGGTCAGGTAAAGTTGATAGTTAAAAAGCAGAGATTTCATCTACCCAGGGCACTTATGAGTATCTTTGAAGCCTGTGTAATCAAGTAGTTGAAAACAAATTATGGTTTTATTCCGAGGGCTAGACATTATTTTCAATAATTTAATCTTCTTCCTATTATGTCACCTCCCACAAGATTGCCTGAAAATTCAAGCTTGCCAAGGGCACAGGACCACTGCACAGGTCTCTTTCCTGATAGGTTACAGAACAACATCAAGAAGCTAGCAATTTCCACCCCCCCCCCTCCTGATCTTTTAGAGCTGAGAACAAAATGTAGTATTGCCTTGATTGTAATCATCATCCAACAATCTACACATTTAAGTGATGTTTACCACCTAACCTTTTTTCTCTGAATTTCAACTACCTTAGGCATTGAATGGGGACAATCAGATCACGCTTAGAGAATTGTTGCAATAACATGCATGTGACATAGGTTGTTAAATATCCCTCAGTATGCATTATTATTTTTCTCTTTAAAATAATGAAGCTTTGGGGTTTCAGGTGAGTCCCTAGCCCCCAACCCCCAAGTTAGAGACCATGTTGCCCAGCCTTCCATGCAATCTGTGATGAACATGTGACTAAGGATAGCAAGTTCTATGTGAAGGGAATGATGTATTCATCTCCTGGATGGTGTCTTTAAAGGAGCTTCATATTCTTGGAACTATCTTCCCAAGAGTTGGGCTATATTTTGGGGAGGGGGGTTGAACCAATTATGTCATGGAGACAAGCGAACACCTTAACAGACAACAGAGAAGGAGTAAAAATGAATTGAGTACCTACAAAATCTCATGGAGTTGAGACTTCAGAATGCCTCTTTTCATGAAATTTTTCATGATAAAGAAAAGACCCTTCTATCTTGTTATAACAGTCACATAAAAATCCTAGCTAATTTAAGGAACCAAGTACATAGGACAGAAACTGGTTGGCAGTTGGAATATAATACCTGAATGTTTATTAATACATTCTCTATTGGGAGGTGGGGTGAGACAAGGTGAACAGTTTCCCTGAACAGATCAGATAAAAATAGGACAAAATCACAGAACCTCCTCTCTGGGGGATGTACAACAGAAAAGTGGGTGAAGGGAGATGTCGGACAGTAAGATATGACAAAATAATAATAATTTATAAATTATCAAGAGTTCATGAGGGACAGGAGAGGGGGAAGGGAGGGGAAAATGAGGAGCTGATACTAAGAGCTCAGTAGAAAGCCAATGTTTTGAGAATGATGAGGGCAACGAATGTACAAAAATGTGCTTGACACAATGGATGGATGGATGGATGGATGGATGGATTGTGATGAGAGTTGTATGAGCCACCAATAAAAAATAAAGAAACAGAACAATGTCATGTCAAAGTAATTTCAATAAAGATTAGTTTAATTTAAAAAATCAAAGTAAACTCTCAAAATATATCCCTTGATATTTATCAAATTAAATACTTTTTTATTTGTTTATCAAATTTGAATCAACTAGGGGGTAAGGTCTGGCAACCTTCTAAAAATTCACACATATCAAAACCAAATGCCCACCACTTTTGGCAGAAAAGGATCTCAAGCAGGCTCCACTAACAGATCTTCTTGATGGTCCAGGAAATTCTTTCCCTCTACTGCCAAGGTGGCTTTCTTATTCACCAAGGAGGAATTGGAAACCAAATTCACCAGCTCCTTTTTGATCTCCTGTTTCAACAGACTCCATTTGCATAGTCCCACCCAATCACTTGGTGAGAGTGATGGAGGCATGGACATAAGAACCACATTCAGAAATTTTAATTCACCACAGTCCTCCATGCGCTCACCATGGGGTGCAGCTAACTTCACAGCAGCCAGCAACAACTAGCTTCCAGGGAAAGACTGCAAACAAAACCGTTTCAAATATCCAGATATCTATGGTTTCCAAGCCCCGCTTTTTAGGTGAGGAACACAGGGCTCAAAAGAGGTGAAGGAAAGTCTTCCATTACCCCTGTACAATTGAAAAGCGTGTCCAATGACACGCACACATGGAGATGCAGATACAGGCGAGTGTGCAGCAGAGCTCCAACAGAAAATATTTTAAGTTTATGGTTTTGGGAAGATACGTACACAGCACTATCAAATCGATTCTGTCTCATCGCAACCCTGTAAGACAGGGTAGAACAGCCCCTTTGGTTTCCTAAACATTTAAAACCTTGAAATCATTACAAAAGTAGAAAGCCACATCATTCTCTCTCAGGGATAATGGTGGATTCACACTGCTAACTTTCTAGTTATCAGCTCAGTATGTAGCCTATAAGAGGAAGATTGTAATATTAAGTAATGTGTGTGGTTTTCGGTGCCTACTTCCTCTGAAGTGGGCTACCTATATGTTTTCCATCTTGTCTGTTCTTAGTCTGAAAGCCCTGCTGAAGCCTGTTCACTTTGGGTGAGCCTGCTGATATTTGAACTGTCACTGACATAGCTTCCAACATCAGAGCAACACACGATGACAAACTGCCAGACAAGTGTTGATGAAGATCAGGGTTAGCAGCCTTCAGAACGGATTACAACTTAGTGTCAAGAAGATCAAGATCTTTACTACTGGGCCAGTAGCTAACATCATGATAAACAAAGAAAAGGTTGAAGCTGTCAAGGATTTTGTCTTGCTTGGATCCACAAGCAGTGTGCATGGAAGCAGGAGTCCAGAGATCAAAAGCAAGTTCATTAGGTAAATTTGCTGCACAAGATGTCATTAGTGTATTGAAAAACAAGGATGTTAATTGGAAGACTAAGGTGTGCTGGACCCAAGCCATAGTGTTTTCAATTGCTTTGTATGCATGTGGCAGTTGGACACTGAATAAGGAAGATGGAAGGAAAATCCGTGCATCTGGATTATGGTGCTAGACAAGAATATTGAAAGTACTCTGGGCTGCTGAAAGGACAAACCAATCCATCTCAGAAGGAGTCCAGCCAGATTGATCTTTAGAACCAAGGATGGCAAAGCTTTATCTTTCATACTTGGGATGTATTTCCAGGAGAGACCAGTCCCCAGAGAAGAACATTGTGCTTGGTAAAGTGAAAGGGCAACAACACAAGAAGATGACACTTAAGGAGTTGAATTGAGACAGTGGCTGCAACAATGAGCTTCGGCAGGGAAACTGTGGGTCTGGTGCAGGGAGGGCAGTGTTTTGTTATGTTGCGCATGGAGCCAGCTAAGACACATAACTGATTGGATGGTACCTAACAACAATAAAAAAAATAGGACATTGAGTATTGTGCCAACCTGACAGATAAACACATGTGGGGTTAATTGAAGGATGGAGGGATAAATGGCTCTGCGAGCCTCGCCTTTTGAGTTCTTGGGTCTCTTGCTTTGTGATGGTTGGACCAGGGTGCAGGTGCCTTAGCCAGTTCCTTCCTTCAGCTGGCAAGGCTCACTTCCTGCAAGACATACCTGAGGAGAAGCCATATGGACCTACCCTGTTTCAGCCCTGGGTGCTGGAGCATCCGTGTGGCGACCCCTGCCAGCGCTGAGATGCTTACACATTCACTGATTCAGCTTCCCCGCTGTAGTCGGCATCATTGTGTGTGTTTTGTAAGATGGAGGAGGACTTTGTGCATTGGTGTTGGACATATGGGTTAATGTTGGACTTGTGGGCTTGGGCAGCACTGGGTTAGGATGTTTTCTTGATATGCAGTTACCTTTACATAAAACTCTCTCTTATACATATGAGCTTTTGTGGATTTGTTTCTCTAATGTACCCAGACTAACACATGGATGTTGTAAGAAAGGTCTTCCAGCTGACCTTGCATAACACAAAATTACTCAATAAATTAAAAATAACAAACCAACAAACTCAAAACCAACTCAAAGCTACTCTATAGGACTGGGCAGAAAGGCCCCTGTGAATTTCCAAGACAGAAAGGCTTTAAGGAAGTAGAAAGCCCCATCTTTCTTCTCAGGAGAAGTTGCTGATGTCAAACTACTGACCTTGTCGTCAGCAGCCCAATGGGTTCAATGAAACATTGCAAGTGTGAGAGTGCTTCTCACACACACACACACTAATTAGTCATCTGTGTCCACCTCTGCATTTCCCCTGTTTTTCCTCCTTTGTATGATTTATCCTTAGGCAGCAGTTCAAAGGATGCGTTCTTTTTGAACTCTCCCCTAATTCTCATAGGCATTTAGGTAGGTGTGCAGAGTTCTCACATGGTGGAGTTTTAGTAAACCTTTGCACTTGAGCTTGTCCTTGACTGCTAATCTAAGAGATACCCTTCTTAGCAGAGAGTCAAGAAAACCCTATGGAGTCATTCTACTCTACAGCATATAGGGCTGCCATGAGTTGGCATTGATTCACAAAGGCAACTAAGAGTAACAACAACATCCTGAATCTGGCATCTCCCTCTCCCTGAAGACAGAAGTGAGGTGATTTTCCTAACCCTTAGTTCAGATCAGAAGCTAAGTGGCTTAAATATGTTTAAATAAATAACAAATGCCAATAATTTTTCCAGCCCTGACAATGTGCTACCAAAATGTTAATTGCCTCATCTATCTCCAAGTTACTGGTGCTGTTATTTAACCTCATTGCACAGATAAAATAGCTGAAATTTAAATAGCTCTCCCATGAATTCTGACTACTACTCAGAGTCAGAAGAAGATTCTAGCCCAGGTTTGTATGCTGTCACAGTGTAGATGCTCATCTACAACTTTTGACAACTCCTTTTTGTACTGAGAACATGAACCAACTAGAATTGTGGATTGTCAATTACTTGTCTCTCAGGTAGGCATGAGAAGCAAATGAATATAAAAGATATTTCCTGACTTCTATATAAACATTATATTTAAAGGGAGGAGAAATATACACACATGAATTGTGTGTCT
The DNA here is from genome assembly GCF_050624435.1 of Tenrec ecaudatus. Lineage (NCBI taxonomy): Eukaryota > Metazoa > Chordata > Mammalia > Afrosoricida > Tenrecidae > Tenrec > Tenrec ecaudatus. The sequence goes on from NC_134532.1 coordinate 205,267,601, forward strand.
GTATGGATGGCAGAACTTGATTAAATACAAAATAAATACTCCCAGAACAGTATCTTCAGAAATTTGGTCTAAATTCATGAAGGCAAATGATGAGACCCAATGACCTGCCATAAAGTGGTGGTAGAAAACCCCCTCTTATGCGCACATATATTTATTTCTACCTCCATGAGCATTATAAACTATCTTTTCATAAAAATACCCTAGTTGAGGAAAAAATAGCTCTCGAGTATGGGCTGAAATTAGCACGGACTTCCAAAGCCACAAATCATGCTAAAAAAAACCCCAACATGATTCTTTTTGCCACACCATTTGGAGATCGGTTGATAAACGAAGACTTGCAGAAGTATTGGATTATATTTGATTTATTCAGACCCAAGTTAGTGTCTCAGGAAGTCTTGCTCTCAAATCAGATGAAATTGCTTAGGTGTTGGATGAGCACTGTCAAATAGATTGCACACTAAGTGAAGGGTCATAAAACAAGGAGTAATCAGAAATTGCTCGACATTTCAATGAAAATGCTCTGACTACAAGAGCTTAGGAAATAGACATAACCAAAAAGTGATGGCCCTGCCAGATATTTCTATAACCTTAATTCAAAACATCATAACTGTTTTGTGAATAAGAGGACTGAAATGGCATATAAACAATAGATATGAGGGCTATCCTTTGCCTGGTTTGTATTTGTTTGTATGTATCTGTTCATTATACTCATGTATTATCATTTTCATGATCCATTTAGCAAAATATCCAATGCAGGCGAAAGGAAAGTAACATTTATTTAAAACAAACAAATATACAACATAGTTGCTATGTTATTAAAGCCATCTCATGACAAACCCCTGCGTGTCCAGTAGAACTCTGTTCCATGCCAATAATTTTTATTGCATGATTTTTTTAGGAAGTAAGATTGTAGGATTTTTTTTCAGGTACCTATTTGTAAACTCCAGCTGCCAACATTTGTTTAGCAGTAAGTTATCAAGCGCATTATGCATTTGCACCAACAACAAACTTCAGGATTTACTTGTTGCTTCATATATGCTAGGTACTGTCCATATTTTCCTTATTAACTACCATGAATTTGCTCATTGCTCATACAGTTTGTGGTGATTAGTCCATTGCTGGGCTGTGGAATCTATGTCACCTCTATGTCAAGTGCCAGCAGTTACTCAGGGTGTGCAGACGTCAGCTAGGCTCCCAGACTATGAAAGCCTGAGAGGAAGAGACTGGCAGACTATTTCTGGATATTAGTCAATGAAATCTTCTCAGAAAAGCTGGATTATATGAAGAAGAATTTGATATCAGAATTAGAGGAAGTCTTCTTAACAACCTGCAAGCTGCAGGTGACACAACATTGCTTGCTGAAAGTGAGGAATGCTTGGAACTCTTGTAGATGAAGGTCAAGGATTGCAGCCTTCGAGATGGATTACATCTCAATGTAAAGAATACCCAAATCCTCACAACTGGACTAAGAGGTAGCATCATGAAAACCAAAGAAAAGGTTGAAATTGTCAACGATGTTATCTTTCTTGGGTACATAATCAGTGCTCATGGAAATAGCAGACTAGATCAAAGGGTACTTTGGCTTACATAATTCTGCTGCAAAAACAAACAAACAAAAAACTATTCGAAGTGTTGACAAGTAAGGATGCTACTTTGAGGACCCAAGCCACTGTATTTTCAATCACTCCATGTGTATGTTAAAATTGGATATTGAATCAGGAAGCCTGAAGGTAAATTGATGCATTTGAACTATGGTGTTGATGAAGAATATTGAAAGTGCCGTAGAACAAACAGATTGGTCTTGGAGGAAGTACAGCCAGAATGTTCCTCAGAGACAAGATGAGGAACACTTTGAATATGTTGTCAGGAGAGACCAGACCCTAGAGAAGGATCGTATGCTTGGTACAGTCAAGGGGAAGCAATAAAGAGGAAGATGGAATGACACAGTGTCTGTAACCATGGCATCAAACATAAGAACCGTTGTGAGGAGGATGACAGGGTTTCATTCAATTGTGCGTGTGGTTACTATGAGTCAGAGCTTACTTGATGGCACCTAACAACAATAACAACAACAACACCCAATGAAAATCTTACGGGTGACAGCAGAACTTCGCCAGATACAGGACTGCTGCCGGTGAGAGATAAGCCTACCTAGGGTGGAAAGCAAGCAAAATTCAGTTAGGAAAGGCCTCTTTACATGGAGCCAGCCTGAATGATGTGGCTGGATTAAAGTTCTCTGGGCCTCTGTTTACAGATGTGGCATGACTCAAAATGAGAAGTTACAAGTGCAGACATCCACTAGTAATTGGATGTCCAAACATGGAATATCCAAAGTTAAAATCAAAGACAATTGGAAGTCGTCAAAAATGAAATGGGTGGTTAAGGTTGCATATCGCTGGCATTCATGAAAGGAACTGGTGTCGGCCACTTTGGAATCTAACAATCATGGTCTACTGCATCAGAACAAGTTGAACAGGAATGATGCCACAATCATAATAAAAAGGAACATAATACATAAGATGCCATGCGTCCAAATTAATTAGATGACAACTAACAACTCTATTCTTAAGACCTTGGTTTCACATTCCAGCTCTGCGAAGCTGATTTAGCCAAACCAGCTAAATTCTCTGTTCCTAATTTCCTCACCACGTTCCTGTAGAATTAAATATGCAATTATTTGCAAAGTGTGAAGATCATATCTTGCTCATGAGAAACCTTCCATCATAACTCATGTCCAGTATTATCATCTTTGTACCAACAACTCCCCACCCCACCGCAAGCGAAAGATACCAAAAGAAAATATGCCTTCATAACGGTGAGGCCTGAAGTCAAACTTTGTTCTATTGCTTTCTATGTTGTGGCCCTAGGCAAGTTTGCTAAACTGTTTTCACTTCAGTTTGTTCATAATTAAATGTAGGGTAGTATCTATCTTTTAAGGTTGTTATAAGGTGGGAAGGTAATGAACTCAATTTGCCTAGCCCCATGCTTGGCAAACTAAAAATTCTTACTGAGTGGTGGTTATTATTGTTAAGAAAATTGCAATGCCCTGGGATCTCACTGCTGCAATTTCAAGTTCAATGGTTCATCAAAGCTATTTACATTTTTAATACAAACTCTGATTGTGTGTTTATAATAGTATATGATTAAAGCCATATCCATCCACAACCCTCAGCCCAATAAAGCTCTATCCCTTTACCCTTTAGCAAGTTGTTTTTGGTTTTTTTCCTGTATGACTTTACATGCTGCCCTATTTAATGGGCACATAACAGATGTTTGGGTGCATAGAGGTTGTTTACACCACTGTTCTATATCAGGCATGGTCAATTACTTATAGTACAGACATACTGATAATATTTAGAAGCATTTTGCAGTATTAATGCTTTACAAAAAGCAAAAACCGAGACACTGAAATATTGGGTTATAATTTTTATGATATTAACTTTACACTAAAATCCAAGTTTGTAGTAGATTTGAGGTCACCTTGGTTGGACGTTTGCATTTCATTTTTGAGACCATTTTATTCTTTATAAGTTTCACCTGTTTTTAATTAAAAAGAAGAGACATTAATATATACTGAGGACCAACTGTGTGCTGCTTCCTAGACATGAACATAATGAAATTATATGCTGCTTATTATCTTAGAATTTTAAAGATGTCCACAAATACAGATTACAGACCAAAAGGACATTATAATAGTCGTTGTCATATACCTGATTCCAAAATAAAATTCGTTCAATCTATAAGCTATTAGTATTATTAGTGTTATAAAGGTAAGATTAGTTCTTGTGACCTGTGACTCAGAGTACATAAATCTACCATCACATATAGGTGTTCTGTTAGGCCAGGCTGACTAGAGAAAAAAATCCATAAATCCAGGGACATTTATATAACCCCACTTGAGGGATCGAGTACCAGAATGGCAGGTGAACAGATACATTGGATGCTGTAAGATGGGTGGAGGGAGAAATAACAATAATAATAATGTTTAATATAATAACAAGGGTTCTTGGGGGGGAAGGTGGGGGAGGATGGGGCCAAGGGGAGCCAATACCTAAGAGTTCAAGAAGAAAGAAAATGTTTTGAAAATAATGGTGGCAACAATTGTACAATCATGCTTGATTGAATTGCACTACGGATTGTTACAATATCTGTGGAGCTCTCAATAAAATGAAAAAATAAAGTAAAAAAGACCGTAGAGGGTTACCAAAAAAAGAAAGAAAAGAATGAGCTTTATATCAACAGTGATTATGTAATAGAAAGCACCCAACCCAGTCCAACCCAAGACCGTGAGTCCAGTACTAGCCTTTCAGTCTCACGTCAGATTCATGCAGCAACATGAAATGATGCAGAATGCAGGAAGATCACAGGCCAGTAGATGCAATCGCAGTGAAACTATGGCAGGACACTGGCAACTCTCTTGGTGGCCACCAAAGTCCCAGCAGACAGGATGGCAGAGAAGGGACTCCTCCCTCCCAAGGAAGCAGAATCAGGAAGCAGAATTGGCAGATTGGAGTCCACCCCTACACATGTATACACCTTCAAGCTAGCATTAAATGAGCTAACCACCACAGGTGCCCACTATTTTAGGTTTATTGAAAATTATTTCTCTAATAATGACACCAGTGGATTGGAATTCTCTTATTCAAACTATTTTGCTTGCTTTCTTTTTATTTTTCCTTTAATTGGTTAGCCAAAGCCATCAGAGTGCTCTGTGGCTGAGTAAGAAGATATGAAAAGGAAGCTGGACAAGTACAGAATTGCTCTGTCAATGAGGGATGATCTGTGTTGTAAGATAATGTGTGCATTTTTCCAAACCTTAAAGAAAAATGTGTGTGCCTATGGACAAATCAATAAGAGATCTCTTTCAGAGGAAAGAGAAATGCAAATGTGAAATATTGAATATGTTAAATATATGCTTACAGTCCAATATATCTCGTAATATTTGTTGAATAGAATACCTGACCATGTTTATGGACTAAATGACCTGCTTGAAAACATGCAATTATACAGGAACGGGAATGAAGAGGCAGCTGTCAGGCCATCCAGCCCTGAGTCAGAATGAGAGAAGGGAAAAACAGGCATGGCCTATTGGTCTGTACTACAGATTGTGCCCGAAACATGATGGGTCAAGGCCAAAATGCAAATATAAATCTGCTAGGTGACTTTGATGATCATTTTCTTACAGTTCTTCCAGTGACATATTTCAGAAATGCAGAGATTTTCTTTATCCCCACCTTAAAAATGAGAAATCTAGCAGTAAAAAAATTTTTTTACAAGGCCACATAAGTAGTACCTGCCAGACTAGAAAATAGGTTCAAGTCTCTTAATGTTATGTATATGTAATGTTCCAGTGTAAGTAGCTAGCTCATTTTTCTTTTAACGATTTTAATTCCCGAGCCTCCTTTGTTCTCTCTAACACATTATACTTGCTTTATGTTGGGGATTATTCCAGTGTGTTTCTTCTCTTGCTCTTGCTCTTTTCTTCGCCTCTCAGTTACTTTTATACTTCTCTGTAGACTCTCCTCAGTGTTGTGGTTATACCTCAAGTTTGGCATTGCCAACTCTGCTAGACTCTTCATAGTGTCTATTTCACACTAGCTTCTCTCTGAGCCATATCTGCTTCTCTTAACTGATCACACACTCTACTGCCCCAATTCAAATAATGCACCTGCTTCTTTATGACATAACATATATTGATCCAACTCCTTTCCATTGGCCTTGCCTTTATTAATACCTTCCCTTCTTTTTGAAAAATGCTAGTTGCTGCCAAGTGAAATCAAATTCACGGGGACCCCACAAGCATTGGAGTAGAATTATGCTCCACAAGGTTTATAACAGTTAATATTTAAGCACCAAATAGCCAGGCCTTTCTTCTGTGATGGTGCTGATGTGGCTGGAATGTCAATCTCTGGGTTCACAGCTGACTACATTAGTCATCTGTATGACCCAAGATCCAAGAACTGAACTCCCTTGTCTCATTGTATGTCCCCAGTAATCTGAAAAATAAAGTAGAGAATGCTAAACATATGTAGTCCATAGATACCTAGGAAAAGACCATTTTATCTGCTAGCATTTGATATATTGGTGACACTCCTTAGTTTGTATGTGAGAACATTGACCTTCACAGGATCTGGTCCTGTGCCTACTATAGAAATGAAGTACAGAGTCATAATCCAAGCGCAGTGTTCCTGAATAAAGAAAATCTGGTGGAAAGTGTATAGGTTTAGAAATCTCAAAACCCCTAGGTTTCAATTCAAAAACAGGGACAATGATTAAAACACATAGAAAAGTAACTGAAAGTTAATATCACTTTATATCTGTGAACTATGCTAAAATATTAAAGATAATGGACTTTTATAATTTTTTTCATTTTACAGAAGATACTGATACAACATGTTTGATATAAAATTGCTATCTTAAAATACAAATGATTTCACTAGAGGGTCAGAAAGACTGATGAGACAATTTTAGAACACGCTGCCAAGTATACTTTACTTTTGTTATTAGGTAACATCTAGAATGTTCAAACTCAACAATGACTGTATGTACAATAGAACAAAACATGTCTCAGTCCTGGGCCAGCCTCACAATAGTTGCTGTGTTCCGGTCCATTGTTACAACCATTCTGTCAACCCATCACCTTGAAGGTCTTCCTCCTCTCCATGACCTTGTAAATTATCAAAATAATTCCCTTCTCAGGAGTCTGGTCCCACCTTATGACATGTCCACTGTGAGATGAAGTCTCCTCACCCTAGCTTCTAATGAACCTTTTGTCTATCCTTCTGGCAGACAGATTTGTCCATTCTTCTGATTCAAACAAGGAGAAAGCCAATATCACTATACACCTAACGAACTCCGTCTTGGAAATAGGATCTATAATCAGAGCAGTATTCAGCTAAACCTAGCAGAGGTGCTGGCATGATGTAAAGAACCAGCAAATACCCATGGAGGAAGCTATCGTTAGTGTTTGCACTTGTTTCTGGATGCTAGATTCATTGCATTTCCACTTAAATTCAGGGTTCAAAACATCAATCCCTTTAGTCCAAAGCCAACAAACATTGTCCCCCACTGTTGTATTTTACACACATTTGGAATAGTGAGAAATATGAGAAGGATAAGAAAGCCTAGGAGAGGAACTCACACAATCGGGTGGTGAATTCTCCCTCCGAAGCACATTGTTTGTTCAGAGATCTTTCCACTACAAGGATGGAGAGTTTAACAAATAAGTATTGAAGTGGAAGATTAAAAATGAGATTTATTGTAGATAGACACATATTCCACAGACTTCAAACACCAAATCAAAGATCAGGGTAAACCAAGACTTGTAAATCAAGAAAGAACGAATGCAGAAAAGAAAGGAGGAGGGGGAGGAGACAAGAAAGGAGGATGACAGTGGGTAGGAGGAAGGAAGAAAGTCATTTAGGAACCAGAGTCACTGTCTTTGTCCCTGCAGGACACACGGTCTCTTTTATTGAGCTTGTCTGCTGATTTGTTCCTTCTCTTCAGCAGCTGCTTCACCTTAAAGTCAGCTGTCGACATCTTAAGCCCTGAAATCTGAATCAGCCAGCTAGGGATGGCCGTCTTAAAATTCTTCCACTGGAAAAGTATTACTTTCCTTGTAACATACTGGATACTAGTGATAAAGCCCAGGTAAGACAGTGTCTCACACACACACACACACACACACACACACACACAATCAATGCTTACTTGGAAAAAGTCAACAATAAACAATCCACTTGCGTCTTCATTCTTTCTTGGATCAAGTCAATATTGAACATCCACTATGTGCCTAGCAGTGTTCTAAATAGGGAAGATGCAATCATAAACCAGAACCTTTTTCTTAATGAACTGGAATTTACAGTGTGGACGTGGATTAAATTATATTATATTTTATAATGCGGATGGGAATTGTGTGCTAGAAACAAGGTCTATGTGATTAAAATCAAGGTCTGTAGCACATGGAGGGCATCTCTTATACTTGACTCAAAAATCAAGAAGTTTTCATTGAAAACGGACCAACTAAAATACACTCTGAATGATACATAGGTGAAAGAAGAACATTCTATGTGGAAAGAAAAAAAAAATCTTCAAAGTCCCTGTAGTTAAAAAAAAAAAAGTCCCTTTCCTTAAAAAAAAAAAAAAAAGCAAGAAAGTCAATGTGGTTGGTTCACAGAGAGACAATGTGGCCGGTTCACAGACAATGTGGCCGGTTCACAGACCATGTGGCTGGTTCACAGAGTGTGTAGCTGGTTCACAGAGCATGGGCATTCAAAGGTGATAAAGGAAGCAAGTGTTCACCTGGGCTTAGCCATTTAGTGCTTGCAGACTAGGTTGAACTATAGCAAACCATTTGAGATTTTCAAATAGTTTGAAAATGGAGGCTCATGGCATTACTATATGATTTATATTTTGAAGACTTAATTACATGCAGTACTGAGAATGAATTAGAAGGAAAAATGCAAAAAGTTAAAATGTACAGCAGTAGCCACCCATTGATAGAAAACTACACAAACTTCAATCCAGAGTCAGAAGAGAACTTCGAATGAGGGGTGTCATTGATGATTTCAGATGCACCTTTGCAGGAAGATGAGAATAACAGAAATAAAGTTTACCTGTTCTATAAGTTATGTTAAAGTTCCCAAGGTGAGTGGTATCACCTGGTGGTAGTACTGAAATGATGGGGGGTATGGGTGGAGATTGCAAAGCAGATACTTACACTAGATTCTGTATCATAGATTATAGTAAAAATGTTTTTAATTGCCAAAAGGGTGCTGACATGTTTTTGATTGTTTTTCTGCAAAGGGGGTAGAAGGTCAAATAATTATGTGAATGCATCTGAGTGTATGGATTTTTGAAAATACTGATACTATTACTAAGAATGAGAACCACAGCACCTATAATTGTGCTCATGAAAAATATGTACATAGATCAAGAGGCAGTTGTTCAAACAAACAAAGGGATACTGTGCGTGCTCACATTGCAGAAGCTGTAGAGCAGGGTTGTATCATTTTTTCATTACATGTGCAGTTTGTCTGCTGAGCAGCTGGAGTATATGGAGAAGAACACAGCATCAGGACTGGAGGAAGACTCCCCAAAGCCTGGGCTAATGCAGATGACAACTTTGCTTCCAAAGGGAAGACAACTAGACCCTTCACGGTGAAGTCAAAGACTGAAACTTTTAATCTGGACTAACATGAAACATAAAGCAAAGGAACATTCTCAAGAGTAGTCTCATAATCAACATCATAATAAATGGAAAAGACGTTGAATTTGTTACGAATTTTATTCTACTAAGATCCACAATCAAGGTCCATGGATGTCGTAGTCATGGAATCATATGATGTATTGTATTGAGAAAATCCACTGCAAAAGACCGCTTTAATGTTTTAAAAAAGAAAATATTTAACCTCTTTGACTAAGGTGTAGCTTATCAAAATCATATTCCTGTCCACTGCCTCATAGGTATGCAAGACCTGACAATGGAACATGCTTTCACCCATTTGAGATTGTGAAAAAGATGAAATGTGCTGTGGATTAAAGAAGCATACACAAATCAGGATGGGAGGAAAGATCGCCAGGATTAGAAGCCAGAAGTGAGACTCTGACTTGCTTGCTGTGCACATGCCATCAAAAAAGACGAATCCCTTCAAACGGACATCATGCTTGAAAAGTAGAGCATCAGGGAAAACGTGGGAAAATCTCCAGGAGAAGAATCGACGCAGAAATGCAATGGGCTTTGTGCTGATGCGCTACTTCTTAATGTGCTTCCACTCAGGTCAGCAATTCTCACCAAATGATAGCGTGGGGGGGAGGGCATACAAATAGAGAGTGTAATAATAATAGAAGAGATTGATCAGTACTGGTTGCCATTCCTTTGTAGGCAAGAGAACCCTCTGAGACAGAGAGACAGAGAATTCCCAGGACCACCAAGAAAGAAAGCGGTACCAGATGACATGTTTGAAACCTTGCCTGAAGTGCTGAAGGCAGCAGAAGCCATGCCATGTCCTGACCAAGACAGAGAAGAGGGGCAGCACCAGCACTTTGAGACTGTGAGGCAGAGCAGTGGTTGGAATTTCAAGCTGTGGATCAGACAGAGAGAGAGAAACTTGGCCGATGACTGAGGCGAGGTGTTGCTGTAGACCAAGGGCTAGATCCCTTAATGGTTTTCTGATGTTGGCTGTGGTAGCATGTTAATTTCTCTAATAAACTCCCATGATTTTGAGTATTATCTGTGACTTCTATGTGGATCATTGCAATAAATTCTCCAGCCCAACAGGAAAGTAGAGTGCCATGGGAGGAATAGTTGGTGTCAGATTGGAATAAAGAAGGATGGAGGTGGAGACATGTCTGATCTGTATCTTGTGACAATTAGCCTTGGGCTGGTGTGGAGACAGATTCGCCTTCTCCCACTTGTTGCTAAAGGAAGTCAGATATATGGCTTCTCTGCCATTTGCTCAGGCTAAAAGCCCCCAGTAATCATAAAGATGGAGCCAGCATAGACAACGTTATGTTTACCATACATAAATTCGTCATAAATTGAAGTCAATTCAATAGCAACTGATGACAATGAGATAATTTTCTTTTCCAAATATTCCATCAAGAATTTATGATAATGAGAGCATGAATTTTGTGCTGAATATGGAGAGAAGTTAATAGATCCTAGAGAAACATAAAAGGTAAAATGAATTGAATATGGGAGAAGTTTAGGGAGAGGAGCACCTATGTAAAAATCAGGAGTTCTATTTAAGTATACTTTGATGGAATTCATTGAAATATGTTATGATCAAAAAAAGTTCTTCTGGAGGTACCACCAAAATTTTCTGAAGAAGTAGAGATATATATAGTTGGTAATATAGATCTGGAACTCAGAAAAAATATGCCCTGGAGATATAATGTGTGACCAACAGGATACAATCAGTTTGATACAATTGGTGTAAAGAAGTTAACCTTGGAAGAGATCACAGGAAGACAAGTGTCCCTCGCATATAGAGAGCTTCTAACCATGAGAAATCTTAGATATTGTATCCTTCATGGGCCAACCAGTGATCATCTCTGTACCCACACGAACTAGGCCTCTTTCCAATATAATGCAAAGGGTAAAGCAGTTTTAGGTAAAAGCAAGTTTATCTGTTTGGCAAATTGACTGAAACTAATCAACTTTATCGGTTTCCCAATATGCTCTCCTCCACAGAGATACTTTACAGGCAAAAGTAGATTTGATAGTTTCCTGGTCCAAGACTTCTTTTTAAAAACATTTTATTGGGGCTCATGCAACTCTTATCACAAGCCATACATACATCAATTGTGTAAAGCACATCTGTTCATTCATTGCCCTCATCATTCTCAAAACATTTGCTCTCCACTTAAGCTCTTGGCATCAGGTCCTCTTTTTCTCCCCTCCCTCTCCACCCCTTTATGGTCACCCCTCCCTTGATGAAATGCTCATACTCTGAGCATGTGTTTCCATGAGAACAGTTGAGGAATTACCACTTGCTGTAGCCATTTTGCAACTTAAGGATGCTAACGGTAGCATTTATCTCATCATTCTCACTGTACATATGGCATTTACCGAATTCTGAAGAGTGGTTACCAAATAAATAAGTGCCTGTAATCTTAGGAGTATTAATTATTTTATAAGAGTTTTGTTATGTAAATTATCAGCACTTTCATCATAGCAAAAATATGTGGGAAGCCCTAACAATCTCAATCCCAAATCACCTTTCTAAATGGCATTTTAGAAAGAGTAGACAGGGGCACAACCTACAATCAGGCTATGCATTTTACATCCACAACATCTTCCCTTCCATGATAATATTCAATCAGGTATTTTAATATCCCTCCAAGAAAATAATTTGTTCCTTATCCAAACTATTCATCTCCTGCACCAGCAGAAACCTTTAGTGATGTCTCAGGTACATCAGAAAGTCTAAACCTAAGAGTTTGAAATTGATAATAGTAAAGATGGTATACCCCAACCACTGTGTCAATTTATCATCATTCAAGAAGAGAAAGTAAATTGAAAATCTCCCTTCTTGTCCACGGAAGTCAACATTAAACATTTTATGGAGCTGCCCGCGTGACCTCCTCTAACAACGTCTACTAAAACCTGTCAGGTTCTGTGCTGTATTAAAAAAGAACTGCATGTTCACCATCTCTTTTCAAGGTTATTGAAAATCCTGCTTGGAAAACTTTGATCGTTTTGAAAATATACATGTTGAGAAAGCTAAATCGTGCATTTTCTAAGAAAAACAAAATTGAACCAACCTTTCCATTATTTTTTTCCCCTCAAGAGTGTATCAGCTTTGATATGATGGGTGCACAGAACATGCCAAACAGAATGAGATCAAAAGAAGTCATTTAAAGCCCTTCCTGGAGGAATTTATATTTTGATGTCCAACTGTCCTTAACTTACATGAAAGTATTTGGTGCAGTGAAAAATTTACTTGACCGAAATCTACACAATTATTGTAAAAACAACAAACCGGGACCGTAGAGTAAAGGACTTTGAATTCTATGATTAAAGGGGGTTCAAACAACCAGTCATCTACTGCTTTCCTAAGAAAGCCTACTTTGTAAGCTGGGAACTACAATGGTTACACTCGGTCCCATGGGAAAGAAAAAAAAATGGCAAGACGGGAAGCTGAATCGAGTCATCTTCTGATCCCTGAAATCCATTGTCTCAGTAAATAGAATCAATGCCCTCATTCCTTCATCAAGGTTCTACACAATTAAGCGTCTCACAGGTGCCTTTTCCTACTCTTCCTCTCTCCCTGATTAACAAATGACCAACAAGGAGAATACGGTAAAATGATGCTTCCGAGGGATCTGAGATACTTGGTGGTCCAGGATGGGTTTCTTGGGCTAGGGGGGAAGGAGGATTCTGTTCTGCCTGAGGCTAATGTCTGCTATGAGGACAACCCCTGTGCTTGATAAGACACCAAATTCTTTTGGATTAAAAAGAATAATAATTTTTATGTGTGAGATTTTCACAACAGCTAGGTGACAAGTATGCCCTTTCTGCAAAAGAGAGCCTCTAAGTCCCAGTGAAGCTTCCTATCAGACTTCTTGTCCCAAGAGGGAAATGGCACCGTGATTACACTCAGTCCCTTGACTCCACTGTGGGAACTTGGAGCTGGAGCTGTTTTTGAAAAGGAAAAATGTTGCCAAAAGGGAACTTTCTTCCTTTTAATTTTTAACCTTCAAAGCAAATCCCTGGGGTCCTCTGTTCAGCGTGGAGACATTTGACTGACCAATGGAAGCACTTCCTTAAGAAGGAAAGATCCAAACAAAATAAAAAAAAAAGAAGGAAAGATCCAGAAAAAACAAATGAACTGCCATCAACTAGTGCCAACCCAAAGCAAAAGGAAAAGAGAGCTTGGCAAGCCACTCCCTTGCCCTGGGGATTCAAGGACGAGCCGGCGAAGTGTGGGCATGAGAAAAACCCCCAGCTCTGTGCCCAGTGCTTGGTAACTGGGAAAAGGTAGCAGACCCCTGAACAAACAGGAAGAAGCAGCAGACATGGTAAGGGAGGCCACCGGGGACAAGAAAAGAAAAAAGGTAAAGCTATATCAATTGGAATGGAGTAGGCTGGGCTTCCCCGTCACAATGTTCTTTTAGGGTACGCACAGAGTGCCGCATTGTACAAGGGTCCCAAAGCATAACACGAGTCACATTTAATGTTAATTGATTCTGATATTCGGTTATACATTTATTTTATGTCTCAATATGATGAAGAAAGTCCATCGGTATCTTCACAATTCCTAGTTATGCTTTTGAAAAGAATTCTGTATAAGCCAATCCAGGTTTCTCACCAAATGTGTGAAGTCCATGATATCGTTAGTGTACAAGGCTCCTCAGTTGCTACCACATGAAGAAGTAATAAGAGAGGCTTACAATGCGTGCTCAATTTTCAATTGTCAGAATGGAAGGTGAAGGGCTGTAATAAAGACCTTCTTCACATTATCTAAGTGGGTATTTCTAAGTAGCTAGACCAATAGGTAATATAGCAAATTAAGAAAAGTTTGAACGTTTTCAAGTGGAAAAAGCAATCAGGAGCTCAAATGCTACCCTGCGTTAAGAAAATCTGTTGCACAAGATCTCACTGGAGTGTTGAAAAGCAGGGAAATTACTTTGAGGATTAAGGTTGGCCTGATTGACCCAAGTCATGGTGTTTTAGTAACCTCATCTGTGTGTGAAGGTTTCACATTAAGTAAGGGAGATTGAAGAAGAATTGATGCATTTGCATCATGGTGTTGGCAAAGAATATTGAGAGTACCAAGGAATGTCAATAGGACACATAAATCTGTCATGGAAGAAATAAGGCCAGAATGCTCTTTAGAAGCAAGAATGGTGAGATCTTGTCTTACATATTTTGGACATGTTGTCAGTAGAGGCCAGTCCCTAGAGAAGGACATCATGCTTGCTAAAGTAGACCTAGTAGAACATTATAGCAATGACCTTGACGAGAAGGATTGACACAGTAGTTGCAACAAGGGGCTCAAACATAAAACATTTGTCAGGATGACACAAGACTAGGTGGTGCTGTATTCTATTGTAGATACGAGTGGGTCACTATGAACCCACTGCCATTGAGTTGATTTTAACTCATCGTGATTCAAGCTAGGCCTTTTGTGACTATACATCTTTACAGGAGCATGAAGCTTCACCTTTGTCCCTTGTATCATCTGGTGAGTGTGAAGTGCCAATCTTGTGGTTAGCTATATAACTCCTATCAGTGCCACCAGGTATCTTTGTTCTCTGGCATTCCCTGGAATATTCCATATTTCTGACCTACAGTGTAATTCAAAGACATCAATTATTCTCTCATCTTCTTGCTTCATTGTTAAATGTTTGCATGCATAAGACACAATGGAACATATGATGGCTTCGGTTAGATGCACTTTAGTCCTCAAAGAGTGTGATCATGTGGTGTTAGTGGGAAGAAATATCAGGAGTACAAAAACACGCAACCAAATCTATGTGAAAGGGAATGGATGCAATAGAGACACCCCCCCCCCCAAGCCACCTGCAAGACAATTTGGACAGTTCTTCTCAAAGGGCCACATGGAACAGATGAAAGAGTCAGGGTGTGGAATGACACTAACGAACCACATACATATCCTCTAGTTATTTGAAATTTACTCCCTTTACTATTAAAGCCTTTATGTGCTTTAACTCATTAATCATGTTAGATTTGCGTATGTTCATTTCTATATTTAAGATCATGCCATACATAGATGACCCCTCACACATAGTAACAGAAGTAATGATTCCCTGAGGGCACAGAAAAAAAACGCGCAGGGGTGGGGGGTGGGGGGTGGGGTGAAGGGGAGCTGATAGCTTTGACGATTGTATAACCCAATCAGATTGAACAACAGAATTATATGTGAATAGACATATTGGAATGTGTAAGATATATCAATAAAAATAGCAACTTTTTAAAAACAAAGAAACTGAATGAATGGATAGATAAATAAATAAATAATCAAACAAATACATACATACATACTTACTTATACACATACAGGAACAAAGACCTTGAGAAAGATGAAATGTAATCCAGACATATTCTCAAAATAAAAATTGGTGTGAAAGTTTATATAAACAAAACATGACATCTTAGGTAGGCATCTGATTTTTCCCATTCCACCGCATGTCTGCTACAGAAACTTCCCAGAATTCCTTACCACAATCCTCAGCATCACCCCGGAGTCCTTGAAGCCAGGTACCAAGGATGTCTGAAGAGGGAGCTCAAAGACACCAAGAACATGGTCCTGTAGGCAGAGGCAAGGGTTGGGGAGAGGGGACACCCTGGATGACGAGTGATGGCCTTTCAGTGCTGCTGCATGTCAGAAAGATCTGCCCCTCAGGATTAAGGATGACAGTTCCTGCCAGGAGCTGCCATCACCCTCCAACTGAGAAAGTCGTTTTGTGGTAACTTTGTTATTTTACATTGCAGGGGGCCCTGCTGAAAAAGACTATTTTCATCAGGGACATTTGAAAAGCCGTTTCTGAATGCTACCCTTCAGGTTGCAGAATTAAATTAATTACTGTAAGGGCACGTATGCAAGTGCGCACTGTGTCACACACACAAAGGCAATAGGAAAAGTTGTGACAGCTCCCGTGTATTGATCTTTCAGTTGTGTTCCAGGCACAGGCAAGCTAGGGTAGACTGCTTTGAGTTACATTAGGATGTACTGTACATACTCGAGTATAAGCTGAACCAAATATCCGTGGTGGCACCTAATTTCACCACAAAAATTGCATTAAAAATGTGTTGAACAACTCGGTTTATACTCAAGCACCTATGATAACGTAAGTACTAGGGCTGTATCCAACCTCATGTCATCACTTAATATGTGTATTCAATCACTTATGTCTCAATTTTCTCAATTGCAAAATAAATAATTACAGGATTTACTGACTAAGGCTATTGTCCGCAAATGCCTAGATCTCTTAGTTCATGGGAATCTAGCTAGGCGAAGGCCAAGTACATAATGAGAATTGATCCTACAGGTTGACTTCCCCACATAGCTTTGCGGTGTGTCCATTATTATTCCACTTGTTCAGAAGTCATAGAGGCTGGAATCAGTTTAAATCCTTGACCAGGTTGCATACTGTATTGGGGAGAGGTAGTGGTTCAAGCACTTTTCTTATTTGAATGTCAGCCACATTGATGATCTCTTACTTCCCCATATTATTGACATCACCCAAGAAGAAATGGAATGGCAGTAAAAGGTGAGCACCGCAACACGTAGCACCCCTGAGTGTGGTGTCCAGTCCCACTCATGGAAATACAGAAATCCTAACCGATCATTGTACTTCTCATTTCCTGCTCCCTCTCTCTCTCCTCAGTCTTAGTATCTCTCTCTTTTGTCTTTCTCAGTCTCTTCCTAATGATAAAATATTCTGACACAACACAAAATGCAAATTATGTGCTATTGCCTTAAATTGTTCCAGTTCATTTAGCTCGCCATGAGCATTCATTACAGCTAATTATCGTAACAGATTTTTATTATTCATAATTATTTTTCATGTTGTAATGATCATAAATTTTAAAAAATTCTGGCCATCATGAGTCACTATTCATGCTTGTCAGGGACTTCTTTTTCCTCTTTAATTCCTTACAGAACATTCAGATGTTCATTATCATCAATATATTTGTAGGTTGTTATTATTCATATGCAGTAATACCCTTTTGGGGTATACGAAGTGATTTCAGAAATGCAGTAATTCTCAGACCTGATGACTAACTGATTTGCTATTTAATTTTAGAAAATCAAAGTAACTACCTCTGATTAAAGGGTTGACAGATTTCACTGTGTTAACTGCATCAAGTTCACAACTCCATGCAAAAATACCTCTCTATTTCATAATTATGATTTATGCTTAAAGATCTCCCTCCCAAACTGATATATTAGGCAAATACAATTATTCCATAGAAATGGAAAAATAATTAGCAAAAATGTCCATTCTACATGAGTTAGGAAGTTTCATTTATATTGTTAGTGATTAGAACCAGAACACTGCTGTTAGTTAATATCAAGGCATCTTGGACTCAAGGCAATCTGTGACAAAATGCGGCAGAGTCCTGGACACTAGCACAGTCACTAATATGCTTTAAACCCATTGCTCTGACTGCTGTGTCAATCTGTCTCTGGATTTCACTCACTCTGTATCAAACATGATGCCTCCTTTTTATTTACTGGATTTTCTTGATAGCATGTCCATAGTAAGCAAATACTATCATTTTAGTTGTATTATTTTAAGACGGCTTGTTTCTTCCTTTAGTAAAATCTATAGTAAAATTAGTTTTCTTAGACAACACCATAATCCATATGTATCAACTATTCCGTGATTCCTTTTCATTGTCCAGTGTTCCTATACAAAGAATGCCATGGAAAGGACCATACTTTAGGTCAGGTGTACCTTCTCACTGCAATGAGTAAATGCTAACTCATGGTAACCTCCTGTGGGTTTCTGAGACTGTAACTGTTTACAGAAATAGAAAGTCCAATCTTTCTGCCTCAGAGCAGTTGGTGATTTTGAACTGCCAACTATGCAGATAGTAGTTCCATTTTTAATCAATCCACCACCAGGAATCCAACAGGTATGCCTCGGTTGTTAAGAATCACAAAGGAGCGAGAGCAATTCTGAGTTGACATTAGGCAAAATGTATTTATGCTAAACTTATTTTTAATGAATTGTTCAATCACTTGTCTTGGGTGTTAGGTTTTGTTTCAACTTGACTGGACCAGGAGTCTCAATCAATTGTTTGGCAATTGAAGCCTAGTTATAACCCAAGATGTGATGTTAATTCAATGTAATCAACTCCATAATGGTATCTATTGTGAATATCTAAGCAATTATAAGGAGATTAGGACAGAGTCTAAGATACCCCCACCCTACCCCCATAATGTATTCACATCTCTGATACAATTAAAAAGAAGCATCCTTGCAAGTGTGACCTACTTTCTACATGAGTGAATGCTGAGGGAGTGCATGCTTGTGTTTTGTTAGGTCTGGATTTGCATCTGGGTTGTCAACCTCTGATTCTTTTTACTTGAGCCTACAGATGACCATACTGTTTATTGATCCAAGAAGCAATCAGGGGCCTGCCTTCTTATATGTCATCTAATCTGCTGACCTTCTGTCTCTGATCCTCTGGCCTGAGGTGTTCCTGCCACTCTTGTTAATCAGTCCCTGAAGCTACCTGAGTCAGAAGAAGCTTCCAAATTAACAAATAACTAATGGGCTTGAAACTCAAATGAACTTAACTTTTGAAGTTGTTCCAAGAAGGAGACTTAGTAAATTTTCTATGATCTCTTTGGTCACCTGTCACCTGCGCTAACAGCCTAGTACTCAGACACCTATTTCCCCTGCCTGTGTAATCTCATTAGTTTGGTTCCTTATCATATTTGTTGTAGAAAGCTTTGGTTGAGTTGTGATTCCTGGATGCAGGACCCATCCTCCATGGTGACCCTATTGACCTACCCCTGTTAAGTGATACTACATGTTTTATTGCTATCCCAAAGGTCACAAGGTTACAAGTCTCCCTTTTCCATGTTTCTCAATGTGTAGGAATTCACTAAGAGAAATATCTATTCTACTTATGTTCTCATCTTCAGAGATATCAACCAATATATTAAGTACCACCCAAACGTTCAAGCTTCTCAAATGTGAATCTCAAATTCTAACCTATTCTATTAGCTTCAGATGCTGTACCTTCTCAAAAACGCTTATTTTTGACAAAATAATCCCTCAGAACTGCTTCTTTTGTTTTCCCTACTTCAGTAAATGGTACCACCATGTGGTCACTCATTAACTTATAGCACAGAATTATCCTTGCTTGCTTGCTTGCTTGCTTTCCCTCTGCTCAACAATTCATCTGCAAATCTTACCCATTTTACTCCCAAACTGTGGTCTTCAATAGACCAGCATCAGTCACTGCTGAAACCTCAGACAATCACAGTACTTTGACTATTACAAAAATTCATCCAGATACAGCTACCGTATCTTATAGCCCATTCTTAGCAAGGCAACAAGAGTGATCTTTCTAAAGCATAAGTCAGACAATACTGTTCTGCTGCATCAAATCCTCCAGTTAGGGTCCCTCGCCCAAATTCAAAGTGCTCCTGGCTTACTAGGCCCTCTATGATCTGGTCCCTAATGGAGCAAATACTTTTCCATGCCACACTCATGCACAATGGTCAAGACAAAGCAGCCAGCTTCCTATCTTCATTTGATTAATTATTACCAAGTTAATTTTATCTCATGGCAACCCAATGTGTGTCAGAGTAAACCCTCACTGTGTAGGGATTTCACAACGATGACATTTTAGTAGCAGATCACTGGGATTTTTTTCTTAATGACCCTGAATGAGTTTGAACAACTAACCTTTAGTTCATCACCCATCACTTAATTGTTCATCCCACACAAGAATTCTTTATTTTTAAATAGCGTTTGTGTTTTGATGTAAGTATATATTGGATCAATAACTATAATAAATCATTCTACAGATAATGTGTTCATTTAATCTACAATTATGTGATTTTACAATTGAAAAATAAAATGAAGGTTCAGAAACATGTCAACATGTCACAAGCCATAGTGAAAAGAAGATGAAAAACAAAAGCATCATGCCAAATGTCTATATATTAATATCCTAGAACCATGTTTTTCAGAGTTAGAAACTTCACATGGGAATTTGGGTCCAGATGGCACCCAAGTAAGCGGCAAATACTGAGGCTCTTTTATGCAAGGAGAGTCTAGTGTTCAGGTGGCTTAGGGGAAGGATTCTGAAAAAAGGTTGCTAAGTGTGCCCTGAAAGACCAGGTCAAAGCCGCCAGGGGCATACATATATTCTGGAGCCCGCACTCCATTCACTGAAACTCCTCACCACTGTTGGCCACTGAACAATTGAGGAACTCTGCCTACATGGCAGTCTGACCCACCACTATAGTAGGTTGCATGCAGCCCCCTGAAAGCATCCTTAACAGTAACACAGAGAATGACCTACAGGTCCCCGGTTTCCCAGAAACATAGGGCCTACAAAAGGATTGAGGAAAAATCAACAGAGAGACAAAACACAGTAGCAGAGTTAATGACTCACATACAAGAATCGACATGGATCTGTCACAGAAAGAAATCTTCAGAAGTATGTTTGGAGTAAAACAGGAGCTGAGGGAAGCAATGCAGAATAAGAATGCAATGATAGAGGATATTAAGTTCAAAATAGAGGGGATGAAGTCCATGCACCAAAGGTAAATACAGGTGCTAAAGGAAGAAGTAGCAGAAGCCACCTACAAAATTACAGAATTTATAATTAGGCTTGAGGAGGCAGAGAACTGTATCAGTGATCTCAAAGACACTCAGACAGACCCCAGAAATTGAGAAAGACAGTCAGATAGGAAAATTAAAGAAACAGAAAATAACTTGAGATCAATGACAGATGCTATGAAAAGGAATAATATTCGAATAATCAGTCTACCGGAGCAGGACACACCACAGAGCCAAGATAGAGAAGGAATTCCTGGAAGGAAACGTTCCCACCTTAATGAGTGAGAATCAGGCACTCATACTAGGAAGCAAGAGGATACCAACTAAACTATATCCCAAGAAGAATTCACCAAGACATGTAATAATAAAAATATCCAACTTTGAGGAAAAAGAGAAAATGTTAAGAGCAGTAAGAGAAAGGAAGACAGTCACATACAAAGGAGCTCAGGTAAGAATATGCTCAGACCTATAAGAAGAAACCATGAAGAAGAGGAGAGAATGGAGCAACATCTTCCAAAAGCTGAAAGAAAATGCCTTCTCAAGAATACTTTACCCTGCCATATTATCCATTAATACAGACAGGGATATAAGGGTCTTCCAGGACAAGGAAAGACTCAAAGAATATACTGCAAGACACCCGACCCTGCAGAAGGTACTGGCTGACTCGCTATGGTCAAAGGGTCAACCTCCACCAAGCAGAAGCAGGAGAACACCATATAGCCCAACTCCATCCAGAAGCCAACGTGCCAACAATTACCAAGATAACAGAGCCTCAGAGGGAAAAGAAGATAAGAAAGAAGTCCCACACATAAACACAGCACACTGATATGAAGGAAGACAGGAAAACACCCCAAACGCAAGCCATGTTATGACAGCAATGAATCGACAGATTGTGATAATAACTCTGAATTCCAGTGGCTTCAAGTCATACATTAAAAGGCAAAGGCTTGAGGACTGACTCAGAAAACATAACCCAACTATCTGTTGCCTGCAAGATACATCTTAAGCACCCAGACAAATATAAACTAAGAATAAAAGGCTGGTGAATGTATGGATGTGCTTTATACAATTGATGTATGTATATGTATGGATTGTGGTAAGAGTTGTTTGAGTCCCTAATAAAATGTAAAAGAAGAAAAGAGAAAAAAAAAAAGCTGGTGGAAAGAATACCAGGCAAATGGCAACTTAAAAAAAAAAACAAGGGTGGCAATCCTAATCTCTGACAAAATGAACATAAAGGTTCCAACCATAAAAAAGGGTAAGGAGGGACAATATATAATGCTCAAAGGACCAGTAACCCAGGAACCAGTTAGCATATTGAATATTTATGCGCCCAACAGTGGAGCAATGAATTTCATCAAATGAACTATTAAAAAGATGAAAAAAATCACGGATTCAACGATCATCATACGTGACTTTAATACTCCATTATCAGAGAAAGACAGATAACTGGGAAAGAAGCTCAGCAAAGAGACTATAGAGCTCAACAGTGCAATTAGGCAACTGGGACGGATAGACATTTATAGAGTTTTCCAACCAAACACACACAAAATAATAATCCACATTCTTATCAAGTCCACATGGCTCAATTTCAAGAACAGACCACATGCTGGGACATAAATCAAACCTGAGTAAATTCAAACACATAGAGATTATTCAGATGTCTTTCTTGGATCACCATGCCGTAAAGCTGGAGATTAATAAAAGGATGTCCAGAAAAGCAAGGGCAACCAATTGGAGGATGAACTACAATCTTCTGCAACATGAATGGGGACAGGCCACTATTAGAGAGGATGTTAGGACGTTTCTGGAAACTAATGAGAATGAGAATACAATGCATCCAACCTGATGGGATTCTGTGAAGGCAGTTATCGGAGGTAGCTTGATATCAATAAATGCATGTAAGAACAAAGAAGAGAGGCTTACGACTGACACGTTATCCAAAACCTCCAACAACTAAAACAGAGTCAACCAAACAACCCCTCCAACAGCAAAAGAAAAGAAATACTACAAATCAGGGAAGAGTTAAACCAGTGGGAAGACAAGAGAACAATGCAAAGATAAATGCAGCAAAAAAGTCGGTTCTATGAGAGGATCAACAGAATTGACATACTGCTGGTGAACCTAACCAAGGGAAGGAAGGAGCAAACAGCAATAACCAGGATGAGAGATGAAATAGGGGTAATTACAACAGACTCCAATGAGATTAAAAGGATAATCACAAAGTATTATGAAGGACTGTATTCTCTTGAATTCAGAAACATGGAAGACATGGATAAATACTTGGAAAAACAGTCTCTTCCTATATGATCTCAAACAGAGGTCAAGAATCTCAACAAACCCATAGTGAATCAGAAATAGAGAGGGTCATCAAGAAGCTATCATCAACAACAAAAAAAACCCGGGCTAGATGGCTTCACAGTGCAATTCTATCACACATTCAGGGAAGAGTTGACACCAATCCTCCACAAATTATTCCAGAACATAGAAAAGAATGGAAAACTCCAAAACTCATTTTACGGAGCCAGCATAACTTTGATACCCAAATATGGCAAAGACCCTACTGGTTTAGAGAACTACAGAGCAATGGTTCTAATAAACATAGATGCAAAAATATTTAACAAAATGTTGGCCAATAGAATACAAAATTATATAAAACACATCAGGTAAGATTCATCACAGGGATGCAGAGATGGTTTAACATCTGAAAATCTTTCAATATTATACACCACATTGATAAGAAAAAGTATGAGAACCACCTGATAATGTCCATAGATGCAGAAAAAGCATTTGAATACATCCAATACCCATTCCTAATTAAGACAATCATGAAGATAGGAATAGAAGGTAAATTCCTTAAGCTAATACAAACTATCTACCAAGAACCTACAGCCAACATCATAGTCAATGGAGAAAAGACTGAAAAAGGGTACAAGACAAGGATACCCCTTGTCCCCACTTCTATTCAATATCTTACTGGAAGTCCTAGCTAACAACATAAGACAGCAGAAGGACATTAAATGTGTCCAAATGGGATAGGAAGAGATGAAACTATTGCTATTTGCAGATGACATGATCCTGTACATTGAAAACCCTAAAAACTTCACAACAAGAGTACTTACAGCGATAGAGAAATATGGAAGAGTGGCAGGATACAAGATCAACAAACAGAAGTCAATAGGTTTGCTATTCAAATTAGACAGGACCATGGGAGTGGAGATCAAGAAGGCAGTACCTTTCCCAGTAACCAAGAACAAACTGAAATGCCTAGGAATACTTGATTGTTGTCTGGTTTCAGGGTTGTGAGAATAGCACCATGTCTCATCACCAGTAATGACATTGGGGGGCTGGGGGGGAGGAAGTGAATGACTTCAGAGATGTTCTGTCGAAGCATAGCATGTTTTCAGTTGGCTCTCTGCTTCCTAGTCAGTCAGAAACTGAGGCACAAATTTTGCAGCTAAAACTTGCTGAACTGAGCTCCAAGATAGTCTGGACAATTTACCCATCTCTACAATGACCTGCTGTTGGTCTCCAAGCACAAGCACATGAATTTTGTAGATATTTTCATCCATTTGGGAAGTCGATGGATGTCCAGAATGAGGTTTGTCATCAATCAACATTTCACCTCTTTTAAAATGAAAAAAAAAAAACACGCATACACTTGAATTTTACCCATAGCGCTGTTCGTGTAAGCTGTGTTCAACATCACAACAGTTCTGTGGCATTTTTCCTGAGCAGGAAACAAAATTTCACAGACACATGCTGTTGTCTTAAATTGGCCATCACAAAAAAACGAAGTTTATGAAAAACTGCTTTTATGAAAAGTTCACTGTGACCAGAGAACTTTCCCAGGTGAGACCGCTGGGAGCACTAACTCAGAGCAAGTTGCTCAATGCTTGCCTAGTGGGAAAAATGCTTACCACAAAAGCTCTGCCCAGTGGAGCTTTTCCCTAATTTTTGTTGGTACCTCTTTTCATTTCACAGGCAATCCCTGACCTCATGTGCCTGCTGATACTGAATTTCTTCACTGTCTCTTTCCACATATATAGTTGATTTGATTACTCTGTAATTCATCTGCTGAGGTTCACATGTATACTTTCTCTTTATGAGTGGAAAACAGGTGTTTAAAATGAAGAAAACATTGATGTTGCAAAATTCTATCATGGAATCTCCAGCTTCATATCTGTCACCGTGTTTTTACAACTCTATATCCTTTCTCTTTATGTTTTACCGTGATATTGCAGTCATCAGTAGTTATCAATGAATCTTGATTGCATGTTTGATTGATGTCAGACCATATATGTTGGTAGAAATCTTCAGTTTCTTCATCATTAGCTTTAGTGGTTGGTGTATAAATTTGAATAACAATAACACAAATCGGTCTCCCTTATAGGTACTTTTCCCTATTACATGGAAGTAATATTTTACTTTTCCCTGACATGAATTTCTGCATTACTTACTTTTCTGAATAAGTATCATTAATCATACCTAGAATGAATTGAGAACTATCCCCTGGATTTATCCTGGACTATTCATGGATCTAATGAAATACCTAAATGAGCAAATCAATTTCTTTGTAATGTTATATCAGTATTTAACCCATATTCATGATATATTACAGGCATATTGCTAGATACTGAAAATACTCGATCTGTCAATAAATAACATAAAACAATGTGTAAGTGCACTGGTAAAAATATTACTATAGTCTTTAGGGCACGCTAAGAGAGACTAACGATGTTCTTCATGTCCACCCACAGTTCATTAGTGTTTAATGTATCAAATCTGTTTTTGAGATATTCTTTAACTTTGGGGGGATAGATACAAGGTTGTTTTAAATTTGGGGGGATAGGTCCTATGGAATTTGTTTTCATTATCATTATCTTTATCCTGAACTTACATAGAAGAAATTGATGGTCTATTCCACAGTCATCCTTGAGCTTGGTTTTAGCTGCTAATATTGACCTTCTCCATCAACTTTTCTCACAGAAGCAGTCAATTTGATTTCTGTGTATTCTAACTGTAGAAATACATGTGTATATTTCCCTTTGTGTTGGTCGGGCGTTAGATATTTGCTATGAACAAGTCAGTGTTCTTGCAAAATTTTATCGTGGTATTTCCAACTTTATTTCTATCATCAAGTCCATATTTTTAAACTATTCTTCCTTCCTCTTTGTTTCCAATTTTGCATTCCAACAGCCAATAATTATCAATTCATCTTGGATGCAAGTTTGATCAAGTTCTGACTCGAGTCATTGTTAAACTTCTTCAGTTTATTCATCCCTAAATTTTGTTGTTGGTCTAGAAATATAAATAATAATTATGTTGATTAGATTTCCTTGAAGACAGATAGATATAATCCCATCACACACAGCATTGTACTTCATGATTGATTTTGCAAAATTCTTTTTGAAAATGAGTACCACACCATTTCTCTTGATTGTGTTTACTATTGGCATAAAAAAATCACATAACTTGCTGATTCAAAATAGCCAATACCAGTCAATTTCCTCTCATGAATTCCTTGAATATTGATCTCTACTTGATCACTTTCAATGTTACTCAATTCACACTTTGTACAATCCAACTTTGAATCATTAGAAGATTTTTCTAGCTGTTTCTCCTTACCTCGAGTCATCACCTTCATTAGAAAATGAAGAGCTCAGAGACTCCACTCCCACAGGCTTTAAGCAACACACTTCACCATGTTCAACTCCACTCCTGGAAATCAGCTCCCCCTAACTCACATTTTGAGTCCCCCAACACAAGGGAACATCCTCTTGCAATATCCCCAGCATTTTACAGCTTCCATACACCAAGCCTTCAGTATTTGACATGCTTCTGAACTATGTACGCATTTTTCAGCAGATATTTTCTCCAAAGTGGGAAGCAGAAGCCTCCATTGTTGTTAGTCTAGAAGCTCCATTGAAACCTGTTCACTTTTCAGTGACCTTGCCAGCATTGAAATGCCAGGGACATAGTTTCCAACACCACAGAAACACACTATCCACCAGAGTACACAGACAAGTGCTGGCAGCATGTGAGCAGAACCAATGGTTCTGAAGGAAGAAGTTCAAGCTGCCTGAAGGCATTTTCCAAGAACAAGGCTCCAGGAATCAATGGAATACCAATGAAAATGTTTCAGCTAGCTGATGAAGCACTGGAAGAACAGTCATCTGTGCCAGGAAATTCGGAAGCAGCTACTTGGCCAACTGACAGGAAGAGATCAATATTTGCATCCACTCCAAAAAAAAACATAACCCAAAAAAATCCCAACCCCGATCCAATAGAATGCTCAAACTATAGAACAATTTCATTGATATCACATGCCAGTAAAATTTTGCTTAAGATAATCCAACAATGGTTGCAGCAGTACATTGACAGGGAGCTGCCAGAGATTCAGGTTGGAATCAGAAGAGGGCATGAAACAAGGGATA
Organism: Tenrec ecaudatus; assembly: GCF_050624435.1. Lineage (NCBI taxonomy): Eukaryota > Metazoa > Chordata > Mammalia > Afrosoricida > Tenrecidae > Tenrec > Tenrec ecaudatus. Next base: position 205,294,819 of record NC_134532.1, read on the forward strand.
TCATTGCTGATATCAGTTGGATACTGGCTGAAAGCAGGGAATACCAAAAACTTGTTTACGTGTGTTTTATTGACTAGGCCAAGGTATTCGTCTATATGGATCATAACAAACTGGATAACCTTGAGAGGAATAGTAATCACAGGAAATTCCATTGTGCTCCTGTGGAACTTGTACATGGATCAAAAGGCAGTTGTGCAGATAGAACAAGGGAACACTGCTTGGCTTAAAACTAAGAAAGGTGTGTGACAGAGTTTAATCCTCTCACCAAACTTATTCAATCTGTATGTTGAGCAAATAATCAAAGAAAATGCATTATATGAAGAAGAATGTGGAATAAAGATTCGATGAAAGCTTATTAACAACCTTCTGTGTGCATATGATGCAATCTAGCTTGCTTCAAGGGAGGAGGACTTTTAGAATTTGCTGATGAAGATTAAGGATTGAAGCCTTCAGTATGGATGACAACTCAATGTAAAAAAGAGCAAAATCCACACAACTGGACCACCAGGCAACATCATGACAAATGGAGAACAGTTTGAAGTTGTCAAGGATTTGTTTCTTCCTTGGATCTGTCATCAGTGCTCATGGAAGCAACAGCCAAGAAACCAAAGGACATGTTTCACTGGGTAGTGATGCTGTACAATACCTTTTTAGAGTATTGAATGGCAAGGACATTACTTGGAGCATGAAGGTGTACCTGTCCCAAACCATGGTATTTTCAATTGCCTCATATGTGGGTGAATGCTAACCATTGGATAAAGAAAACTGAAGAGGAATCGATGTATTTGAGTAGGGGTGCTCAAAATAAATATTGAGATCACCATGGACTGCTGAAAGGAAAACCCAGTCTGCCTCAGAAGAAATACGTCCTCAAAGGCAAGGATAGCAACAACTCATAGCACCTCCTTTGTCCATATTATCAAGAGAGACCAGTCCCTGGAGAAGGACATAATGTTAGGTAGGTAGGGTAAAGGGATGGCAAAGAGGAGGAAGTCCCACAAGGAGATAGATTTCCACTGTGGCTGCAACAATGGGCTCAGTCATAGGAACAATTGTAAGGATGGCATAGGACTGGGCAGTGTCTCCTTCTGTTGTGCACAGGGTGGTTATGGTCAGAATAGATAAGATGATATCTAACAACAGCAAGAAAGAGGAGCACCAAACTTAATGAGAGTACGTGTTTTGGAAAGACTTCGTCAAGGGGAACTACTTGAACTCCTGGAGGGAGAAGAGGGGGAATGAATAGAGTGTCATTTCAGGTGGACAGGATACTAGTACTTTTTTCTTTGGCAGACTTATATTTGCAAAGATACGGATATAACCAAAATGAAGTGTCCACAGAGAATCCTGCAGGTTCAGCATATTTACCCAACACACCTAAAAGTGTCCCCAACTCCCTTTTCAGTTCCAACCATCACTCCAGATTTCCTGAGCTTTTCAGGGTTTTGAAGGATTTTTTAATTCTATGTCCATTTGAAACTCGTGTCTGTCACTAGTCTTTCATTGTGAGCATCTTGGTAAGGAGCCCACATTTTGCCCATATGTTGCTAGAATTATGTAAATTCACAATAATTCCATTATTTGTGTGGTTTTTTAATCCCAGAAAGATCCATAATTTATTGAACTAGTGAAATTGAGCCAAGTTTTAGTCAAACTAAAGTATTACTTGGCGAGGTACCTAGATTCTCTGCCAGCTCCCCACTCACAACATTTTGAAAGGAAGAAATAGGGAAAGCAGCTATTGCTTATCTGTCAGGCAGCTTTATATATAGTTGAGACTTGTATGTTGCTGCTAGGATGAAAGTGTTGCCACCAGTATTTGAAATTTTAGAATGTCAGCAAAATCACCCATGGTGTACAGATTTCCCTGCAGCTTTCAGATTACAACAGAATAGATAGAAAGATACTCTGCTTCCACAAATTAGTTAACAAAACCCATGGGTTGCAACAGGACATGTCTAACTCACTTGCTTTGTCTACACCAGCTGGAGGGATCAATTACTGGAAGAAGAGATCATATTTGGTAAAGCAGAGAGCCAGTGAAAATGGGAGAGACCTTCCATAAGATAGATTGCCACAGAGCCACAAGGATACATGAGGACAGGATTCTCAAGCCGTGGATGACACAGGATCAGCCCATGATCAATATGAGTACCAGAGGTGATCGTGAGTTGGAGTTGACATGAGAGCAGCTGGTTCACTAGCTCAGGAGAGAGTGCAATGACTGGCAAGGGGGAGGTCTTCAGACTAGCAATAGCCACATCTTCTGAAACTTGTTAGAAATGCAAGTGTTCATATCAGGCAACTCCCCATACTTATTCAGCCAGAAACCGACACTGTGCCCAGCAGTCAGCATGGAGCAAGCGCTCTAGGTGATTCAGAGACGCATCAGTCTTAAGAAGCGCAGACCTGGACACACAAAGCCTTATTTTCCAGCATCAGTGTTGGTGCCGTGCTGTGACACAAACTGTTGTTGAGCTTGGTTGGATTAGAAGGAACTAAAAGATGCATTTTATGTATTTGTTTGTTTATCACACAGGACTTCTTCCTCAGACCCCGTCACCCAACACCCATAGCAGGAAAGCATTGGCGCCCAGTACCGTCTTGGAACTGCCTATAAATAGCAGAATCTCAGGTGCTATTTTCCTATTCCAGAACTATTAAATAAGAGTTGTCATTTTAATTAGATTCCCTAGTGGTATGGTTGTATATTAAAATGTGAGAAGAGTTTATTTTGGAAATGGGGAAATTTCATACTTTTAAATCAATGTTTACTTAACTGTACTCATTTAAATAGTAGCTTTGTCCTATTCATACACCCCAGTTACTATAAATTAAAATGTTTATGTGAACTCAACTCACATTTTAATAAAAATGCATTTCTCTACAAAATAAACTGCCTACCAACTCCAGTGATCACAAATTAGCTTACTTCATTTCAAACAGAGTAGCCACAAACATTGTGAAAATAAACAATGTTGCTACATTCTAGCTAGAAACTATTGACTGTCATAAATGTGTGTATCTATGCTTCGTTTTGAAAAGTGAAAAAGAGTATAAAGGAGTATTAAAACATCTGGTTTGGAGTATAGACTGCTTCTACATAGGAAGCCTGGAATAGAATTGGAGCTGGCATAATCTCACATAGTCTACCACCCAGCGAGCCCTACTTGTGTCATAGGCTCATCACAACGTCACCAGTTGGAACACACTAGCTGCTCCGCAGGAGAGAGCCGAGGCTTTGTACTCCAGTCAAGATTGACAGTCTTAGAAACTCAATAACAAAGTTCTACCCTGCCCTATAGGGTCACACTTAGCTGGAATCAACTGGATGACAATGAGTTTTTAGTTGATACCTTTCAATATTATATAAATCCCAATTCCTGAGAAACTTCAGAGTACCTAAATTACTGGTTAAAATTCAACTCATGTACTACCTGTTGACAATTCAGTGGGAAAACTGTTTTATCCAGTGCTTCTCAATCTGTACATCTGTGCAAATTCCTTGGGGTCTTGTTAGCATTAATTTTATTAAATCTGAGCCAGAAGATTTCAGGTGAGCTGTGAGATTCTATATTTCTAAAAATGTCCAGAGATGCCAGTGTTGTCAATTGTAAGATGATTTTGGAGACATGTAAGGTGTGGAGAAGTGAAATTGCTTAGTATAACTCTTCTATGCTTGTCTGTGTAACTCACAGCAAATGACTGGGAGGAGTGTGTAAATACGGTGTACAGGGTTCTCATTTAGGTATTGATACTTTTTTTTTTCATTCTGCTGAGGATAAGAGTTAGCCATCTCAGAAGAAGGAGGACAGAGAAGTCCTTGAGTGTCAAGAAAGGAAATTATTAGTGGAGCGTGGTTGAGACTCTTGCCTGGAGTAGCAGACATCAGAGGCCACAGTGCCAAGATCGTGAAGACATCAAAAGACCAGCACTGAGATCATGAGGCATAGCAGAGCATGCGCACCAAGAACAAAGGCAGAGGCTGATAGACTTGGCTGAGAGGCTGAGGACCAGGGAAAGACAGAGAGACGTGCTTACCAGCACGATGGAAAAAAGACGTTGTGGACAAAATAGTTGAATCCTTAGCCTTTTCTTTTCTTTTTATTGAATTCAGACAAATATAGACCTTCCAAAGTTTGCCACTGAATACAAAGCAAAGCTGGTTCAGGCTCCAACTCCATGAATTCAATTTAATGTTTGACCACCAACTGGAAACTAATGAGCTGGATAATTTCCTCTTCTTGCCCTGGATTCAGGACCCCAGAAACAGGCGGACCTGGGACTGTCACACCAGTATAATTTTCCTAAAACCAAAAACCACTTGTCGGCACTTAGCCTGTGCTCAGGTGATGCCAAAGTAAGTCATGTTGATAGCTTAAGGCGAAACTGCCAGTCAACTCCATTTAAAATGACTAGCCAAGTTGATGTTTAAGTGAACTGACTAGGTGTTTGGTAGTTTGTTTTCTTTTTCTCCTCTGAACTGGCAGGTCAAGCCAGTCAGAAAAAAACCCACAAGCTTCAAGAAGACAAAGCTTCAATTATCTCAGTTCTCTGTCCAAGGAAGGTTAAAATTACCCAGCATATGGGCTAGTTCCCCTTTCATTGCAATGCTAAAACCAGGCTCAGAAGGAAAAGGAAGAAATCAGTTTCATTTAGCACCTAATTCACTAGCATTTATCATGTTCCAGAAACTTTACTAACCACTTTATTTTTACTAAGAAGTTTAATTGCCTTCAGCTATTGAGGGAGGTACATGTTGTTGATGTTGTTAGTTTGGTAGGGAGTGGACTTCATCCAACTCATAGCAAATTTATTCTAATAGAACAAAGCATTCCTTGGCAGGTGCCATCTTTGTGACTTTTAATGTGTTAACACCATTCCTTCCACCACTGTTAAACACCAATGATTACCTTCATTGTTATTGGGCTTTCCTTCACCAACCTGATAATGATTAATATTTCTTCATCGTGTGTCCAATATAAGCAAGATGAAGTCCTGCTTCTAAGACACATCCTGATTATATTTCTTCTAAGATTGTTTTTACTTATGTTTTTTTGCCAGCCCATAGCATGTCACATATATTTAAGAACACTTTAATTATGATATGTCAATTCTGTTTTCCTCTTTCCATTGGCAGATTTTCATGCATATGAAGCAACGGAAAAGACTGTGGCATGGGTCAGACATGACTTAGTCAATAAAGTGATATCTTTACATTTTTTTTCTTTTTTTACATTTTATTAGGGACTCATACAACTCTTATCACAATCCATATGTATACATACACCAATTGTATAAAGCACATCTGTACATTCCCTGCCCCAATCATTCTCAAAGCATTTGCTCTCCACTTAAGCCCTTTGCATCAGGTCCTCTTTTTTTTCCCCTCCCTCCCCATACCCCCCTCCCTCATGTGCCCTTGGTAATTTATACATTGTTATTTTGTCATATCTTGCCCTATCCGGAGTCTCCCTCCCCCCCCCCCCTTCTCTGCCGTCCCTCTCCCAGGGAGGAGGTCACATGTGGATCCTTGTCATCAGTTCCCCCTTTCCAACCCACTCACCCTCCACTCTCCCAGCATCGCCCCTCACACCCTTGGTCCTGAAGGTATCATCCACCCTGGATTCCCTGTGCCTCCAGCCCTCATATGTACCAGTGTACAACCTCTGCCCTATCCAGCCCTGCAAGGTAGAATTCGGATCATGGTAGTTTGGGGGAGGAAGCATCCAGGATCTGGGGGAAATCTGTGTTCTTCCTCGGTACTACCTCGCACCTTGACTGCCCCATCTCCTCTCCTAAACCCCTCTATGAGGGGATAGCTTTACATTTTTTTAAAAAAATGATTATGTTGTTATTGAGAATATGCAAAGCTAACTATTTACACATTCAATAGTTTGTACATGTGTCATTGTGTGGCCTTGACAACATTCAAGTTGGGAAATCAACCATTCTCACTCTCATTTTCTCAGTTGTTCCTTCCCCATTTACATAAATGTACTGCCCCTTAGGATCCCTGTATAACCTTCCGAGAGCCTGTGGTCTGTTTGACACTACATACAGAGGTTTGGAAAAAGCATAGTGCTCAAAGCAGATAATTTTTAATAGGTAAGTTAAACTATATAAGCTAAATACAGCAATAAATTGACAGGGAATTGCTGTACTTTGAGGCTGGATTCACAAGAGAATGTAAAACAAGAGATACCATTGCTAATGTAAGATGCATCTTGGCTCTAAGCGGAGGAGAGCAGAAAGATGTTTATTTGTGTTTCGTTAACTATGCAAAGGCATCTGACTGGGTGGACAATAACACATTGTGGATAACCTTGAGAAGAATGGAGTTGTAGAACACTTCATTGTGCTCATTCGGAACTGGTACAGGAATCAAGAGGCAGTTGTAGGAACAGAACAAGGGAATACTGCCTGGCTTAAAATCAGGAAAGGTGTGCGTCAGGGTTGTATCCTCTCACCATAATATTAAATCCATATGCAGAGAAAACCATCAGAGGAGCCAGATTATGTGAAGAAGAGTGTGGCATCAGGTTGGAGGAAGGCTTATTAACAAACTGTGGTTTGCTGATGATGCAACCTTGCTGCTGAAAGTAAGGAGGTATTGAAGCACTTGCTGATGAAGATCAGGGATTGTAGTCTTCAGTGTGGATTACAATTCAATGTAAAGTAAACTAAAATCCTCACAAGTGGATCCGTATGTAATTTCATGATAAATGAGAAAAAATGAAAGTGGACAAGGGTTTTATTTTGCTTCGGTTGACAATCAATGCTCATGCAAACAGCAGTCAAGGGACCAAATGACGGATTGCCCTGAGTGATTCGGCCACACATGGCCTCTTTAAAAAAGTGTGGGGAAAAGCTAGTATGTTACTTTGAGGACTAAATCAAGTGTGCCTGAACTAAGCCCAGGTATTTTGATTGTTTCACATGCATATTACTCATTGAATAATGAAGCCCAGAGAGTAATCAATGCATTTCAACGATGTTATTTAAGAAGAGCATTGCAGTACCATGAATTATCAAGACAACAAAGCTCTGCCCAGAAAGAAGTACAGTCAGAATGCTCCTCAGAGGCAAGGGTGATGAAACATCATTTGAAACACTTTTGACAAGTTATCAAAAGAGAATCCCTGGAGAAGGACATCATGCTTGGTACAGTGGAGGGGCAGTGTAGAAGAGGGAAGCCCTTGATGGGCGGTAATAACACAGAGGCTGCAGCCATGGGCTCAAACATGAGAACTACCGAGGGGAGGGGTGGAAGACTGGGTGGTGTTTCCTGCTATTGAATATAGGGTTGGTACGCATCAGAATTGGCTAGAGTAGCGGTTCTCAACCTGTGGATCGTGACCCCTTTGGGTGTCAAACAATCCTTTGACAGGGGTTGCCTGATTCATAACAGTAGCAAAATTACAGTGATGAAGCAGCAACAAAAATATTTTATGGTTTGGGGTCACCACAGCATGAAGAATTGTATTAAGGGGTTGCGGCATTAGGAAGGTTGAGACCCACTGGGCTAGATGGTATGTAATCCCCACAACCACAATTGTCTCCTGAAACTGGGAGTTGGTCCACAGATGACACCAAGATAGTTAACCTCCTAGATAGTGAGAAAATAAATTTCTGTTTTAAACACATTCATTTATGATATTTGTGTTATAGCGGCACTAGCAAATTAAACAAAGCGTTAAATGGAGGCTGGGGTTGCTTTCTCTCAAAAACCGGGTAGAATGTATTTTCATTGTGTGCTTGTTATCTGTACAATAGAACCCCAGACCTTAGTGCTGCTCTGTTCTACAAGGAGCAGAGAAATGCCATGCAGTTGAGTTCCGAATCAATTTTTCCACTAAGAAATAACTGAAAGCAGATTAATCCACTTCCAACCACCAAGTTTTTACCCTAACCTTGCCTTTTTATACAAAACATCACACAGAAATTTCAAAGCAAATAAATTTAGAGTTAAATAGTATAATTTAAATAAGAAACAACATTTTTAAAGTTTTTAACAACTACGGTATGGCCCATACCTTGAGATTGATGAGGATCTGGGTCTGCAGACACGGATGTGGAGAGGAGGGATGGAGAGAGAGTCATTGTTTGGACTGGGAATCCTCTTCCATAAAATCAACTGGGAGCAGCTCTTCAGGAGACTTTTTCCCCTTCTTTACCTTTTTTCACTAGGACCTGGCTGGCTTTCTCTTAGAAAAGAAAAGAAACACTGTCTAATGTGGTCTGCTGTTGGCATTTCCTTCACTGTTTCTAAAAGGGTTTACTAAAATATCATCAACAATATTGATAACATGGTTAACCAGTTCCTTATCATGATGATTCTTTTCAAAAAAACTCTTTCTTTGGACCCATGTTTTTTATCTAAAAACAGTACAAAAACACGAAAACTAAGAGAATTATAGCAAAACACAGCCGCAAAAGATTTAAACAAAGCACGCTAACAAGGCCAACGAGTGCCTAGTGACCAAAACACGAACTGCTTTTATTTACAAAAATCACGTGCATCAGGTTGGATCCTGATGTGTTAACCGATCTCAGATGCAAGACTTTCTCGACATTTCGAGTCGGAACCTGATGTGGAGTACTGAAGAGGGCAAGTACCGGGTTTTGACTCTCTGTCATTGTTCACAGGTCACTTAATTGCTTTCCACTTTAGGCCTTTCTTTACTAAAAAGGTAACAATTTCAAGGGAGTGATTGGGAATCCCCTAACACAGTAGTCCTCAACCTGTGGGTCTGAACCCTTTGGGGTCCAATGACCAATTTGCAGGGGTCGCCCATTGAGAATCACTGATCTAACTAGGTGGCATGTGCATATGATCTTTAAACAATTCATTCATTCAAAAATTGTCTAATGAGTACCTGCTAGATGTCAGAAACTGTTCTCCTAGGAGATTTCCAGAATACAATACTAGCCCTCCACTCCTAGAATTGATATCCCAATGGAGAGAGGAGGACACGAATCTACATATAACATCCTCCCTGGGGGGATGGACAACAGAAAAGCGGGTGAAGGGAGACGTCGGACAGGGCAAGATATGACTAAATAATAATTTATAAATTATCAAGGGTTCACGAGGGAGGGGGGAGCGGGGAGGAAGGGGAAAAATGAGGAGGTGATGCCAGGGGCTTAGGTGGAGAGCAAATGTTTTGAGAATGATGAGGGCAATGAATGTACAAATGTGCTTTACACAATTGATGTATGGATGGATTGTGATAAGAGTTGTCTGAGCCCCGAATAAAACAGAAAAACATATGTAAATATATAATGGGTTTTATTGTGATAAGTGTTATCAAGAGACTAAGAAGATGAGGGGGTGGAGAGCGCGTGGTGAGAAGGCTGTTTTAGAGAAGGTGGTCAGGAGGGGGAAATTTGATTTGGTGCACGTGACTCAGCGCCGGAGAAGAAGCAGCATGCGCCATAGGAGGCAGAAAGAGAGAAGGGATCCCGGGAGTTTCGTGAAGGTAATGTGGCAAGGAGGAAGCAGGTACCCTTTCCCTCAAATGTTGCTGAGCTATGGAGTAAAATGAGAACTGAAGTGATCAAGGGTGGAGTTGGCAATGAGGAGGCAACTGGGGAAGACCACGTGTGATGAGTGGTTTCAGTGGAAATCTGATGGGAGGCAGTTCAGGAAAGAGCAGGAGGGAGGAGAGCGCAGGCAGAGGAGCATCAATAATTCACTGAAATGCTGCCAGAAGGGGAGCCGGAGCAATGCAGCTGGAGCTCAAGGGGAATGTGAGGTCCAGGGAGCATGATTTTCTTCTTTTCTCTCACCCTCTTTTTTTTTTAAGATGAAGGATATTATGTAATATTTTTTACATTGATAAACATAAAAATCTAGTAAATAGTGTGTGTGTGTATGTGTGTGAGAGAGATAATACATGAGAGGAGAGCTCCAGAGGAAAGGGGCTAGAATCCACTGTACAAAACCTCAGAACAAAACCTCACAGGGACAGGAAGGAATGTGGAAGAAAAGTGGGCACGCAGCCAAGGGCAACAGAACACGTGATCATTCTTTTCTGATTGCTTTTATTGTGTTAATCAACAGAGAGTAAGGTGAACCGCGAAGACCTGGCATGGGGTGGAAACTAAGTGTCGGAAAATTGAAAAGATAGAAAATAGTCATCTAGGCTAGCAAAAGATGGGTTCGAATCATATAGAAAAACATCATCAAATGTTGGCCTGTGGGCCAAATTCAGCCTGCTTTAGTAAGTAGCTTTATGGAAGGCAGCAATTCGTTTATGTTTCACTGATGGCGGCTCGCCCTCCCACTATGACGACTGAGTTAGAACAGAAACCCTACGCCTCCCCAAAGCTTAAAAACATGCCCTTTCCAGAAAACATTTACCTACCTCTGGTTTAAAGAATGCTGTTGGATATTGGAGCAGCGTGAAGACTCATAAGGTTAGCCGTCATCAAGGTAAAGGGTGGCCCTGGTGCTATAGTGCTTGTTAGTTGGACTGTGGTCTGCACAGTAACTAGTTCAAAACCACCAGCCTGCTTCCTTGGAGAAAGCCTGTGCTTTCTACTCCCATAAGCAGTCACAGTCAGAAATTCAAAGGGGATCATTGAGTCAGCAACGACTCCTTGGCCGTGCATTTGGTGCTGGAGAGTAAGAGCCTATGTGTGTGTTTTAGGAGGGCGGTTTCTCTCCAGATCCCTCCTAGTGCTCAGGTACATATATAGAAAAGGAAGATAATTGCAATCACCCTCTGTTGATGCTTCGACAGTGCTATGTATTCAATTGTGTCCACACAAAATATGTGTAGGAATCCTAACCCTTATACCTAGGGGTATAATTTTGTTTGGAAATAGGAGTGGCTTTGTTGAACTAATTAAACAATATCTCAGTAGGTTGGGTCCTAAATCTGACCATTTCTGAGTTATAAAAATAGTGTGTCTGTGTGTAAGTTCACGTCCACATGTGTGCACTTGAGTACACACATGCACACACATATACCCACGGGAAGACATACAGTATGGGAGGATCTCCATGGAACCCCCAGGAAAAGCTATGAGGAAGGAATTGACAAGGCTGAGACCTGGCCAACTACGATAAAATAAATCTATGCTCTTGAAAGTTACCTACTTGGGGTTTTCTTTAACTGTAGAAGTAGGTAGATCAGACAGCCAGCTAGTTGTGGTACAGTGAGAAAAGATCAGAGGGACTGCAGAGGTAGTAAAGTGAGTAAGAAACAGATCTCAGCATGAATCCTGGTTCCGTGGGATCAGTACAAGAAGAGTAACAATACAAAGGATCAATGAATCTTAACTCTTGTGGGCTCCAGGTAGTGTAAAGGTGAGTTCATCACCACGGTGATGTGAGGATCAGCTGCAGCAAGTGTGCTATGTGCTCTTCAGAGGGCAGAGCCCATAAACATGTATGGGGCTATTTCTATGTTCTTGGACCAGAGTTTTGCATATAGCTTCCCAATTCAATTTATGAATCAGTTTAGGAAAACCTGAGCAATGAACAACCACCCTTATTTGTTTGGTTTCCAAGAGGGCAGTGAAATTGCATTAGGAAAAGGGAAAATCAGAAACAGCTCGGAGAAAGTCCTTGAGCTCTCAATGTATGCCTTATTAGTAATAACTCAATTTCTCCAGGGAAATGGCTTTACTGAAAGACACTACCCAGAATGACTATCCCTGGAATGGCTTAGATGACAGACAGAAAGCAGGATCCGCAGTTTGCACTATTTCCCCCACACTCTGGATGAAATGGAGCACAGGCTGAGTTATGTGAGGTTTTTCAGGTCTTTCCAAACTAAACACAATTTGTTGGCTTTCGAAATCATAAAGAATGACCCATCTTCTTACGGTGACCCCTGACCCCACTCACATAGCTTTTTTCTCTTTTAATCATTGTGTCTCTTATATCAAACATGGCAACCGAGGAGATTGCTGGTCCTAGCTGACTTTGGCCATGCTCGCCATCCTTCCTGTTCCACCTTCAAAGTTATGGAGACATTCCAAACTGATTAAATGGGTCACAGCCTTTCAGAAAGGCCAAAGCCAGCTGGTTTGAGTCAATTGTATTCCTTCAAATTGGCAAAGGATAAATGGGGGGTTGATTTCCCCTCCCCTCCCCTCCCACCTCAGGAGGTTGACTCTATAGGTGGTGATTGATGACTTGGTATTATTATGCCTTTCAGGCCAGCGTGACATCTCATTCTCAGCAAAGGTTCAGGAATCTCTCAAGATGATTGTGTTAGTTCACATCCCATACCAAAATGTAGGTAAGTTTATTTGTAAATTCAGTTCTACATGCCAAGTGCTATTTCTGGAAACTTTTTTGAAAATCAATATTTGTGGAGCACATATGCAGAGCTTCAATCAACTAGTTGTGAGAAAATAGATTGGACAGGATCAGACCTTCATCCAAAGAGTTATCAGGACACTGGGTATAAGCAATCAAAGTTAGTAGAAAGTAATAAAACATAAGTAATCAGGAGGGTCCCAGGGAAGCATCATCTTACTCACACTATAAACTTTTATACTATTATATATATATATATAGATGCAGGAAGAAAACTTGAGGTGATCCAGCCCATTGTTATATAAAGCCTTTCAGATAATGGATTGAAATTGATTCAATACCTGAGCCTGAAGTTTGACAGTGAGCTCCATAGGGAAACAGAATATAGTCTGGTTCTGTTTCCCCTACAGTTTTGTAATTGGATTTCAACTCGTTGGCTTTGAAAAATGGGGGGAAAGACAGAATGTCTGCTTTCATGGACCTTTAGAATTTATTGGGAGAAATAAAAGAAGAAACAAAAAGTGAAATGATGTGTGTTGTGATCTATGTTACAAAGGCAGTAGAGGTCAGGAATTAGGGTCTCTGGATGCCATGAGTTGCTGCATACATCCGAAGTTGGGACACTGTGGCATAGGCCACTTTCTCCCTCACTGCGTGCCTTAAAAATCAACTGCACCAACAAAGGCAACAAAGCCAATCAACCTATGTGAGACAATTAACTTCTGTTGTTAAAAGCATGCAGCGTGTGGAATGCCCACACACCTGTGCCTTCAGTTGTTGACATTAAACTGAATCCTGAAGTGTAAAATAGCTAAAAGAAAGATTTACAGGCAAAAAAGACAGTCAAACCTGAATCCCTGAGATTGGAAGGAAGTCAGCATTTTTGAGGTACTTACTTAAAAGAACGTGGGGAGTAAGTGAAGAGCGTCGTAAGAGGTCCTGGTGGGAGTCAAATCTTGGAGTCCATCATAGTTAATAATTGCATAATATTTCAACTTCACTGCTAAGGAGTTTCAAGCCATAAATTGCTGGATAGCAAACATTAATTGAATTCTTAGTAATGTGCCAGGCGCTATCTTTCATACATGAATTCACAACAACCCCACAAATCTGGAACTATTATTGCCTTATTTTAAGATGAGAAACTTAGTCAAAGAGAGGTTAATTAACTAATTGATGATAACACAATGAGAACGTTTTTAAAGCAAACTAGATCCTAGTCAGCCTGGCTGAAGACCCTGTGCTCTTAACTAATGCATCACACAGTAACGCTAATCTGGAAGGCTATAATGCTTTACTGTGGATATGGAAAAGGTCTTGGAGATAGATGATTTTGCTGTGCCCTTTCGCTGTAGACTGAATTGTGCCCCTCTACAGTGAATGTATTCACTCCTGTCCCTGTGAGTGGTAACCTTATGGAAGTAGTGTCATGGCGTTTGCTAACACGAAGTCATACCAAACTAAGGTGAGTTCTAATACAAACACAGCTGGTGTCCTTACAAGAACCTAAGATGTGAGAGACAAAGGACGGATCCCCATGTGTCAATGGGAGAAGATGCAAGACAGGGTATGTCCAGGGTTGCTTGAAGCAACAGAAGCATTGAGAGGCATGAGACCATTTCTCCCTTACAACCTTTAGTAGAAATCAGCACTGCCATTACCTGATCTTGGTCACCGATCAAGAGCCAATGAAGATGACAGTTTGGAGCCTTCAGTATGAATTACAATTCCATGTACAGAAGGATAAAATCCCCACAACTAGACCAAGAAGTGACATCATTAGACATGAAACAAAATGAACATGTCAAGGATTTTATCTTGCTTGGATCCACAATCAATGCTCATGGAAGCAGCAGCCAGGTGACCAAAAGACAAGTTGCACCAGGTAACCCTGCCACACAAGACCTCTTTACAGCATTGAGAAGTACGGAGGTTACATTGAGGCCTAACGTGCACCTGACTCAAACCACAGTATTCTTCATTGCCTCAGATGCATGTGAAAGTTGGACATTGAATAAGGAAGACTGAAGAATTGGTAAATTACGGTGCTGGAGAAGAATGTTGAAAGTAGCATGGATGGCTCGAAGAACAAATTGATCTGCATGGACAGACGGCCAGAGTGCTTCTTGGAGGGAAGGTTGGTGAGACTTCGTCTTACACATTTTGGCCATATTGCCAGGAGAGATCAATCCTTGGAAAAGGACATCAGGCTTGAGAAAGGGGAGGATTAATGGCCACCATGACTGTGACAGTGGGCTTAGCCACAGAAAGAATTGCAAGGCTGACTCAGGACCATGCAATGCTTCTTTCTGTTGTGCACAAGGTCCCCAGGTTGGAGCAAACTGGATGGCTCCTAACAAACAAACAATATCCTCCTCTTAGACTTTCAATGTTCACCTCTGTGAGGCAGTTAGTTTCTGCTATTTAAAGCCACTCACCTGGTGATAGTTTGTCTCAGGAGTATGAAGACCTTACTATGCCACCAATGACCACCACCACCACACACACACACATTGTGAAGAACCATAGCTTAACATGATACAGTGGTCATGGAAGGTTTTGAATGCTCAGTGCCCACATTCATAAAGGAAAAATCCTTTAAAAGAAAAGATGTGAGCTTGTCAATTAAATGAGTTTTTAAACATCTTATGAAATATTTAGCCTCCATGTTTAGTTGGTGAAATTTGTCTCAGAGTAAACTTGATCAGTATTACTCTAATACAGTTAATTCAATTAAAAATATATCAAACCAGATCTCCTAGCAGAGGTGCTGAGAATCTGTAGGGCTCTACTCTTCATCCCTGTGAGATGAGACAGATTATATGCTTCAAGGTTACATACGGAGCCCTGGTAACACAGTTGGATTATTAACCAGAAGGTCGGTAGTTTTGACTCCACCAGTCATTTTTGGGGGCAAAGAGGAGGCTTTTTCTCTCATAATGATTTATTGTGGTTAGATGACATAGAGTTGGTTTTAACCCTTAGCTACCTTGGGAATGACAGAACAAAACACGGCAAGGTCCTGCACGATGCTCACAATCGCTGCTATTCTTTAGTCCATTGTTGTAGCCATGGTGTCAATACACCTCCTTAAGGGCCTTCCTCTTCTTCACTGTCCTTCCACTTACCAAGCACAATGACCTTCTCCAGGGACTGGTCTCTCCTGACTACTACTCCAAAGAACGGAAGACAGAGTCTCACCATTCTTGCCTCTAAGAAGCACTCTGTACGTCCTTCCCAAACAGATCAGTCGGTCCATTTAGCAGTCCTAGGTACGCTCAATATCCTTCTCCAGCACCACCATTCCAAGCAATTGAAACGAAATTCTTAATGGTTTACAGCCACAAAAATCAAAAGTAGCAATTCTATTATCACCTATAGGTTCACCAGGAGTTGTAATTAATCCATGGCACTGGGTTTAAAAGTTGTGTCCATTCACTAAAATTCTTCAATCTGTATGCTAAGTAAATGATTTAAGAAACTGGTTTATTGACAAGGCATCGAAGGGATCAGGTATCAGGCATCAATGAAAAAAAAATCATAGCATTGTGAATGAAGGGGAGTGCAGAGTGGGGACCAAGGGCCCATCTGGGGGAAATTGGACATCCCCTTGCAGAAGGGTTGTGGAGAGGTGATGAACCAGTCAGAGTGTAGTGTAGCAATGATGAAACATACAATTTTCCTCTAGGTCTTGAATGCTTCCCCCCCGCCCCCCCACTATCATGATCCTAATTCTACCTTACATAACCGGCTTGACTGGCATAGATAGGAACTGGAAATTCAGAGAATCCAGGAAAGATGAGACCCTCAGGAGCAGTGGTGAGAGTGGCAATATCGGGAAGATGGACAGAGGGTGAGGGATAAACGGGAAACAGATGACAAGGTCTACATGTAACCTCCTCCCTGGAGGACGGACAGCAGAGAACTGGGTAAGGAAGACATCAGATGGTGTAATACAAGATAAAATAATAATTATTTATAAATTATCAAGGGTTCTGGGGGAGGGGGAGCAGGGAGGGAGGAGAAAATGAGGAGCTGATGCCAGGGGCTCAGGTGGAGAGTGGGTGTTTTGAGAATGATGATGGCAACATATGTACAAATGTGCAGGACACAAATGATGTATGTACAGATTGAAAAAAGAGTCATATGAACCCATAATAAAATTATTTTTTTAAAGAAACTGGTTTATATAAGAAAATTGTAGCTTCAGGATTGGAGAAACACTTATTAACAACCTTTGATATGCAGATGACACATCCTGGGTTGGTGAGAAACACGGATGATTTAAAACACTTAATGGTGAAAATCAAAGGCCGCACAAAAAGAAAAGAAAGAAAAAGAAATTCTCACAATTATACTAATGAGCAACATCATGGAAAACAGAGGAAAATTAGAACACATTGTGAAAGATTTCATTGTTTTCAGACATGCAATGTCAATGAAAGTAGTGGTCAAGAAATAAAACATCATTGTGCATGGAGCAAATCTGCTATTAGAGACTTCTCCAAAAAGTTGGAAAGACTGCTTTAAAGCAAAGATGTCACTTTGATCACTCAGGTGCACTAGACCTAACTGATGGTATTTTCAACCCCTTCATGATTGGGCTACTAACTGAAACGTCAGAAATTCAAAACCATCTGCCTGTCTTTAAGAGCAGGACAAGGGTTACTATTCCTATAAAGAGTTAGTCTCTCCAACACACAGGGGCAGTTCGACTCTGTCCTACAGGATCGCTATGACTCAATAGCAGAGAGCTTGGCAGTGGGTTGCACCTATGTAGCAGCCAACAATTAATAAGAACAATCAAAGAAGAGCTGAGAGATTTGAATTTGCTAGCTGTAAAGACAATTGGATATATAATGAACTGTGAAAATAAAAATTAAAAAAAACCCAAGTATGTCTCGGGACAAGTACACTCAGAATGTTCTTTACAAAGGAGCCTGGAAAGACTTCATCTCAAGTACTTTGGACATGTTATCAGGAATTCTTTATTTTTTAAAACTTATAATAGTTACATGAGTTATACATACTTATCTCTACTTTTATTATGGGAAAATATTAGCACAGAGAATTTTAAGGGTTATAGTGATATTGAGGATTAAGATATACAGATATTAAGGATTCATACCCACTAAGGATATGCTCAGTTTGTTCTCCTAACTACTCTTGAAAATCCCCCTTGGGTGTGTTTTACTAATTCATCCTTTATTGCTGTTAGGGAAGACTACTATTCCTTTTACCTTTTTTTCTAATCACATTATACACAGTACAGCAACAGTGAATAATATTTCTGTAACTGTCACAGAGAATAACCAATTAACACAGAAGAAAATACCAGTTTTTTGTTTTCCTTTGCACAGGTATCCCTTAAAATAACATCGTATCTCCCCTGCTAGACTTTGTATCAGAGAGAGAACACAGCAGCTGGTGGAAGTTAGCCTTTCCTAAAGAATCCAAAGTTACGTGCCCATATTCGGAGTCCTCTCAATACTCTCTTCCATGGCCCTAGACATGTCAAAGGACTTAAATATTTACTGCTAGAGTTAAAGACCCTCTAAGACAACAGTTCCCAACTTGTGGGCCACAACCCCTTTGGGGGGAATCAAATGACCCTTTCACAGGGGTCACCTGATTCATAACAGTAGCAAAAGTACAGTTATGAAGTAGCAACAAAAATAATTTTGTGGATGGTAGGGGGGTCACAACAACTTGAGGAACGGTAAAGACTGGACATGTTTTTTAATCAACTTACCCAAGTGGCTGGGTATTTTTTCGGCTGTTAGAGTTCTGGTGTTTTTGCATTAAACCATAATTGGGTTTATATCTCATCAACTTTTTATCATATTTATTTATAACTTTAAGGTTTCAAATATAAAATGTCTCCCGTTATGAAACAATATTTTGCAATGTATATGGAATATTATTACTTTTATGAACCATCTTGTAAAAATAATCAACATAATCCATATTACTTTGAAAAATTAGAAGCATTAGGGCTAAGAATTTCTTCATGTCTTTTTGGGTAACGGGAGACCACTGGAGAGATTTAGGTGATGTTTTACATTTCACTGAGGTTTGATCATGACAAGTACACAACTCTTTGCAAAACAATTCAAACAAATAATAACTACCGAATATACTTGAATATAAGCCGACCTGAGTATAAGCCGAGGTACCTAATTATTACCTGGGAAACCAGAAAAACTGATTGACTCGAGTATAAGCCTAGGGTGGGAAATGCAGGATGTGAATTAACACAGAGACCAGAGGAGAGAGATGGAGTGCAGTCACAGACACATCCTTATTATTTCAGCTGCTGGCCTAAGTGAATCCCTACGGGTGCTTCTGTGAATTGGAGCCGTCCACGTCATACGACGGCTCTGATTGGTTAGATGTGAGTGTACAAACATTCAAAGCTCTGCAGCGTCAGCAGGGCTTTGAATGAATAGCGGAGGAACAGCAATCACTAGCGAGACTTTACACCTCGCTGGGGTACCACTGACCGGTGTATAAGTCGAACCTCAATTTTTCAGCACATTTTTTGTGCTAAACACTCGGTTTATATACAAGTATATATGGTATTTGATTTAACCAAAATGCACGAAAATGCTAAATAAACAAAAAGAACATGAAGACAATTGAGTTTGATACATTCACTACTGAAGTAAACACCTAAATAGATGAAGTAGATAAAATATATCCAACAGATGGCATCTGAAGACAGCGTGTAGAAATCACGAGTTATCTCGTGATCTGTCCGTAACAGATGCCGCGAAAGCGAGTAAACTCGGGATCCATCCGAAATGTGTTGAAGGGTCCTAGCATTAGGAAGGTTGGGACCTGCTGCCCTAAGTGCTATGACAATTTTCCTGGCCCATATCTTTCCTTGAGTTGCTTCCAGCATATTTGCTAATGATGTGGCTAAAATCTTAACTAAATGTGCGCTCATAGGAGACCTAGATCTCAGGGATCCCGGATATATAGTAATAACACTCCAAACAGAATAACTAAATCACAAACATTGCAACTCTCCCTGATGTTACCTCCTTCTCATTTGTGTGCATGCCATTAAAGGTACAGACTGTCTCAGTCATTTCAGAAAAATGTCAGACTTACTTTCTGTAAGAAAGATGCATTTAGGACATGGTTAAGTCCCTATTTCTTTTTGTGTCTCCATTTCTTCATGTCAGAAATGTGTTTTGTTTGTTTGTTTGTTTTTAGTTAATTACTGGAAAGTTTTAAATTTTATAAAAATGAAAACAATGTATTTGAGCATCTTTTCACTTTCATTACTCCTTTTATGACCCCATAGAAAACTCAAAGTTAGTATACTTTCTTTTTTTAATTTTTAAAGTGATTGTGTTGGGGTCTCTTACAGCTCTTAAAACATTCCAAATATCAATTGTATCAAGCATATCTGTATAATATATGTTCCCATCATCATTTCCAAAGTCAGCACCCTTTCTATCAGTTGACTTGCCCCCCCTCTCTCTAATAATATTATATCATATCTATCTATCTATCTATCTATCTATCTATCTATCTATCTATCTATCTATCTATCTATCTATCTATCCTCTAGCTATCAAACTCTCTCTCTTATACATAGGGAAGGACCATTTTATAAAATATTTAGTGGATTCATTAAGCAACAAATCCTACAGCTAACTACAGACTAAACTCACTGTTGTTGTTGTTGTTAAGTGCCACCAAAGTCACTTCTGATCCATAAAAAACTCCATGCAAAACAAAACTAAATGCTGTCTTGACCTACACTATCCTCACTGTAGTTCCTATGCTTCAGCCCAGTGTTGCAGCCACTGTGTCAATCCATCTCCTTGAGAGCCTTCCTCTGTTTCTCTGCCTCTCTACTCTACCAACCATGATGTCCTTCTTCAAGGAGGCTCATTAACACATCTTGAAAGAGTATATCACTGATGAGAAACAATAGAACTAAATGGGAGGATTTTTTTTCTTATCACATATCCAGCTGAACATCTATTGGAAAAATTTGATGCTTAAATTATAGTGATATTTTTTCTATACTGAAAAATTAATCTTTGTGCTACTTTAGTAAAAACAAAGGAAGACGAGTTCATAAAAATAGAAATACACAAGGGTTTGGCAAGCAATATAGCCAAAAGAATATCTCTTATCAATGAAAACAGAAAGTTCTGATTCCAACTGCACTTTTAATGCTCTCATGCCATGACATACAACTCATCAAAATATATTCAATTACTGTTTTCTTATTGTAATGAACAACTAGTGTCCCTCTAGTTTCCCTGTCGTTTAGTGACACGACTTACTGTATAATTCGCCTTGGTCATAGGACTCCTAGTCAAAGCACCATCAACGTTTGGGAATAGAGAATTTTGACTTGGACTTGGCCAGTGAGAGTTTGTTGTGCTGACCAGTGTTTGTTCCCAAAGGTGGACAAAGGAACTATTTTAATTTTAAAAGAGTCACAATTCACTTATTCAATTTGGAGCTAGAAGTAAAAATGGTCATAGAACTCAAATGCCGTGAATTATAGACTGTGGATTGTCATCATCTTTACGATGCAGAAAAGAGCAAGGACAATAGCATTGAAGAGAGGAGAGAGAGGAGAAGGAGAGGTGGGATGGCAAAGGAAAGACAGGGAGTTTGAGACCTCCAGAGGGAAAGAGAGGGAAGGAAGGAAAGACGAGGAAGAGAATTGGGGCAAATGGAGGAGCGGGGAGAGTGGGATGAGGAGAGGGGACGGATCAGACCACATATGAGTTTAATGAATACAATCCCCCCAGACTTCTGGTTCCAGTCATGTTAACCTGCTTAACTGTTTGCTATTCCCACATTAGAACAGCAAATACACTCTACCTATGAGTCTCCCTAGGATTACTCACTGGCAGCCCTGGTGACATAGTGGTTACACATGGGGCTGCTAACAGCAAGCCCAACAGTACAAAATCACCAGTGACCCCTCAGGAGAAAGAGGAGACGTTCTACTCCTTTAAAGGGATATAGTCTCAGAAACCAACAGGGGCAGTTCTACCCTGTCCCATAGGGTCACTGTGAATAGGAATCAACTCGAGGGCATTGAGTTTGGATTTGGAGTTTTTTAATAAACCATCCCAAACATGTTGGTCTAAAACAGTCATTTATTTTGCCCATTCTTTTAAGGATCATGAATTTAGAAAGGAATTAGATCCATAGGCCTTCAACTAAGGTGGTTGAGCGTTGTTCACTCAATGTCTGGATCTTCTGGCTTTTCTCTCGCCATGTGATGCCTCATTCTCAACAGTCTCTCCAAGTGGCTTGGAGTTCTCAGAATGTCTTATGCTAGTTGCTCTTCGGAGATGGTTTCTAAGAGGAAATGTCCTCAAAGGAAAACATTTCAGAGTCAAACATTTTCTTGGGATCTATCCACAGAAGCTGTTCAGCATCAGAATGTCCCTGTGAGTTTATCAAATGTGAATTAAGAGTCTTGGCCAATTGCAAGGTCTGAGGCCTATATAATGAGTTATTCCTTTGTAAAGAAATGGGTGGGGTTGAGGAAGGTCACTTTAGAGTTCAGTTTCTACTCACTCTTCTCTGTCTACAATGTTCTTTTCTTGTTCCTCGGGCACATTTAATCATCCCTGCATTCTTAGCATAAATTTCTCTTATCTTCAGTTCTTTCTGTGGCCACATGCACTGGGACAAAGTCCACATTGTATGTACTGCATCACATTGGTGTATGAGTTATAGTCTGATTTTGTAGGAGACACAGAGCACTTTGAGGGTATTAAAGATGTGTTTACTCAGTTTTTAATCCAAGATTTCCTTTTATAGATCGTGCTCAGTAAATGTTAGCTGGATGAACAAGCATTCATATGTCAACACATATAATCCTTAGGCTGAGAAAAATCATAGTAGATGTACTTACATGGGCTTCTTGATCCCAAAGATGTATCTAGGTCAGGACTCTGTTAGCTTATAGAACATTTCCCCTGACAATATATCCACACAAGATGCCACCTACCATCAGGAGGTAACAAATTGACTCAGCCTAGAGTGACCAAAATGCAACTGAGGTCAAAATGCTGCAGGCTCCTGTCAGCTTGATGTCCCAGCTCTCTCAGACACTGGGGAAGTGAAGCATGAATCCAGACAGTCAAGTTCACATGTAGAGCAGCACACAGTGCATTGAGATTGGGCCTGGGGGAATATTGTTACATCCTATTTGATTACACTTGCTCAGCCTTCATGGGACATTGAATTGTGTGAGGGTGTTGTGAGCTTTCCTCCAGGTACTCTGCCTCCCCATGGCCCCTTCCCTGTACAATGGAAGGAAAAAGTTCTCACTCCTGTGCCAGCCCGCGAGCAGTCTGGAATCAACCATTGTCATCTCTTGGCTTTCCATTTTAGGCTCCTGAGTGGCACAAAGACTTTGTGTTTGACTGGCAGCCAAAATATTGATGGTTCAAATCTATCCAGTAAGCCCTAGGGTGGGAAAAAGGCAATGTAATTCTGTAAAGAATAGAACCAAGCAAACCTTTAAAACAGTTCTGCTCTGTAACTGACAAGCCAATCCACTATCTATAAGCTGATTATAACGCAGAATATAGGACAGAGTAGAACTGCTCCCCAGGGTTCCAGAGACAGTAAAGCTTGACAGGAACAGACAGGTTCATCTCTCTCCCATGGAACAGATGGCAGGGTCAAAATGCTGACCTTGTGGTTAGCAGCCATTGATTGATAACCCAGATAGTACATGTAGCATGTGCTACAACGCAAAATCAACATCAGTAACCTCAGGTTTGATTGGCTGATTTTCTGGAGGTGATGACAGGTGTTTCTTTCCAGTTGTTTTTAGTGTGGTCACGCCACAAAGACCTGGTGGACCTGATGCAGCACACAACCCTCTACTGACAGACGGTCAGATATGAGGCTCATTGTCCTGGAGCTGAAAGCTCATCTCACACATGGTAGATGTTAATTCTACTACTGAGCCACTTCTGCCTATTGTGAGCTGAGAAGATTTTGCCTTTATTGGAGGTGCATTATACCTTCTGCATCAAGGCACAGTGGTTCCTCAATAGGCTGAGATCCAGAAACCACCAGACACTCTGGTGGGATAAAGATGAGGATTTCTACTCCCATACAGAGTGACAGTACAGGAAACTCACAGGGCAGTTCTACCATATCCTATAGGGTCACTATGCGTCTGCATCAATTCAACACCAAAAGGTGTTGTTTTGTTTTGTTTTCTGACTAGAATATGTGAGCAAAAGTATAGATCCTTCCATTTAAATTCAAAAACCATGAGAGCAAAATACTCGTGCCAATCAGTATAATAGAACATGTGGATTATTCTAAGTTTCTTCTAACTTCCTTACTGATTTTAAACATTAGAAAAATCCAGTTTTATAAAAATATATCATTGTTATTATTTCATCTCAAAAAGAAAATGTCAAAGAAAGGAAGAAATGAGAGCCAAAGAAGTAATCAAGGAAATAAATAAAAAGGAAGAGAATGTATTAAATGAGGACAAATCTTTAGAAAGAAACAATGCAGTATAACTTAGAAAAGGATGAATGAAGTTTCCACACCCCTTGGAAAGTTAAAGTTTTTTTGAAATTCTGATCAACCTGTTCTGGTGTATAACTAAATATTAACATGAAAATATCACTCAGTCTGGTTTTGAACATAATAAAATCAGAAGGAGACTTCAAAGAGCTATTTAGAAGAAAAAAAGCAAAAGCATAATTTAAAAAAAAGATATTTGACGGTATGATAAAGGGTAACTGTGCTTTATAAAGTGCTGATAATTACCATGTCCAACTCACTGAGGGGGGTGGATAATAAAACCTATCTGGATGTTTATTAAATGGGCCCGTGTGTGTTCCTAAAGGTGCTTACTTTGAAATGCAGGTGTCGATGCAATTTCTAATCAATTCTTTTATTTCTTCATTTCTTCTAGTAACTTTAGCTTCTCCATGTGCAAGAGAACCTTTCAGAGTCCTTTCATCTTCTCTTTCTTTCTCCCTTGTTTTTAATGACCTCTGACTTTCTTTATGCCCATAAGCCAATACCATTGCATCAATTAAGTGATGGGATTGATGATAGGGTTATGTCTATTTTTTCAATGCCATGCAATCCACCCACACTACTTTTGTGATCGACTAGTAGATCACAATGGACGGATCGAGCATCCCTGGTCAAGGGAAACAAACAAGTGACACTAACCTATCTACAAGGAAGTACTTTAGATCAAGAAGGAACTTTACATAAAGGGGGCACCCTGGCCCAGGCCGACTCACCTCGGGTGATTTTATGCCGGCAGAGGCCCCCTTCACACTCATGTACCACAGGCTGATATCGCCAAAGCAGGAAGCAGGGAGATCACAGGCCAGGCACTAAAGAGTCACATGGATCCAAAGTCAGTTGAAACATGTCAGGGAATTGAGAGCCCTCAGGATCAGGCGGCCCACATAAGGCCATCCCTGGTGGCAGACGGAGTCCCAGGAAGAATGAAAATGAAGGGCAAGAGAGGAACAGCTCCTCAGTGACTCTCACTCTGATACAAATGGCGCACTCTCCCCCCCCCCCCAGAGGTGGTAACAAGATGCTTATTGATTGACAAGTTGGGCTCCACCCTTACCATACAAGTAGCCATCTCGTTGACATAAAAGCTAACTGCCACAGTGTTTAGAGTATCCAATCTGTTCTGGAGATGTTCTCTGAATTCAATTTGGAGATACTTAAGATTGTGTTTGGGCTCTCAAGAACTTAATTTGTGCCATCCTCAACCTGAACTTTCATATAAAAAATGGTGATATGTTCCATAATCATCCCCTGACCTTATTTTGGCTGCTAATATTGAGTTTCTATATTGTATCTTCCCCCATATATAGGCAATGTGATTCCACCTGGCAAGAGCCCTACGTAAATGGCAATTTATGTTTGGAAAAAAGGCATTTGCAATGAAGAAATTATTGGTCTTTCAAAATTATGTCATGATATCTAGGTTCATTTTATCACCAAGCTATATTTGCCACCTTCTTATTCTTCTTCATTTCCACCTTTCACATTCTCTTCACCAGTAATGATCAATGCATCTTGATTTCATGTTTACTTAATTTCAGATGGAAGAAAGTGATAGAATTGCCCAATTTCTCTATAGCTGTCTTTAGAGGCTCTTGGATGAGTAGACTAACAGTTGCATTAGGTGTGCTTCCTTGTACGTGTATAATTACTCTAACACAGAGAGTATTGCATTTAAGATAGACCTTCTCATGTTCTTTTTGAGGATTAATGAGGTACCATCCTAATCATAGTAAACCACATCATTTCTGATTCAAAATCATCAATATCCATCCATTATAGTTCGATAGGGCTCAGGAAATAGAGATGGATATATAGATGATACAGATCGATATCATTTCATTTTCAACAGCTTCCGGTTTCCTTATATTTATACTTTGCACATACTATGCTTTGATTAGTAACGGATGCTTGCAACCAATTCTTCTCATTTTGAGTCTGCTTCATCAGCAAATGAGGATCCCAAAATCTTTGCTCCATCCACCTCACACAGCGCCACTCTACTGTGAGGAGATAGTGTTTCCAGAGCTATGATTTTAGTGATTCTAACCAAAAGAGATCAAATGACACATTGCGATGGAAAAATATCCTGCAGAAAACTTCTTTAAAGTGTTGAAAAGCGGGGAAAATTAAGTTGTGCCTGACCCAAGCCATGATGTTTTCAATTGTGTCATATGCTTGTGAAAGATGGACATTGAATTAGGAAGACCAAAGAAGAATTGATGCATTTGAATTATGATTCTGGTAAAGAATATTGACAGCACCATGGACTGCCAAAAGAACAAATAAATGTATATTGAAATAAGTACAGCCAGAATATTCCTTAGAGACAAAAGTAGCGAGAGTTCTCACATGTCCTTTGAACGTGTTGTCAGTCTGTGGAGGACATCAAGCTCAGTAACGTGGAGAAGCAGTGAAAATGAGAAAGGTCCTACACAGGATGGAGTGGCACAGTCGCTGCAACAATGGGCTCACACATAAGAGCAGTTGTGAAGACACAAAGGATGGAACAGCGTTGTACACAGAGATGCTATCCGTCTGAACTGATTCCATAGCACCAAACAAACCAACGACCTGCAGGGCTCATCCTCTGGCCCTATTTCACAAACGGTCCTACAGCCAGTGATATGGTTTCCCATGGTGAATCCCTTGGAAGAGGACAGCCTTTTATCACTTCCTCCAAAACCAACCAAATTCACTGCCATCGCGTCAATGCTGACTCACAGCAAGCCCCTTTGGGTTTCTGAGACTGCATCAGTTTATGGAGCAGAAAGCCCAGTGTTTCTTATAGGGAGCTGTTGGTGGTTTTGAACTGCTGAGCATGAGACTCACAGCCCAACACATAACCTCTATAACAACAGGGATTCGCTTATCACTTCTAGCCAATTCTTAATCTAGAAGCTCCACTGAAACTGGTTTCCTCTGAATCACCTCCCTGATATTTGAAATACTGGTGGCACACTTTCCAGTATCACAATAACATTCAATTCACTGTAGTAAATCAAACTGACAGACAAGAGGAGCACAGCACAGTGAACCAAAAAAGCCATTGGGTCAGTGCTGACTCAGAGACTGTACAGAACAGAGTAGAACTTCTCCTGTGTGTTTCTGAGACTGTAACTCTTTTTAGCAGTGAAAAATCCCATCTTTGTCCTGCAGAGTGGCTTCAGACTGCTGGCCTTGTAGTTAGCAGCCCAATGCAATACCATTATGCCACCAGGGTAGGATATAATAATTTAAATGATGATAAAATATTTTAATTTAGAGCTGGAAGGACTGGCGTTTTCTGTGTCCTGCTTAAAACTTTTCTGTGGAAATCTATTAACCATACCAAGAAGTGCTAAAGTGTTATCAGTAGCCTGTCACTCCTTAGCGACAGAGGTTTGTAAGAGCACTTGTTGAGAAGTTGTAATAGTATATATTTGTGCTCAACAGCTTGCTCTGCTACAAGGGAATTCTTTACTCAACAATATTCTTTTTGTTTCTCAAAGTTTAGGGTTTGAATTTCACTTCATGATATAGGATGTGCCTGTAGGTATAGATTCCATCATAGTTCACGATATAGAAGACAACAGTGAGTATCACTTTCACTAGGACTTACATTTAATGGGTTGAAAAGAACTCTGCCTGTGATATACTCATTTTTTCTTATTGATATCTCATTTTTGTGCTTTTGATTTTGTTTTTCTGTTGGAACTATGCAAAATTGCATATGTTTTTATTTACAAAAGAATGGTGCCACCCCCCTCGATATAAAGATAAAATATATTAATGTTTAGATGGAGCTTTTTAAAGTCAAGCAGCTCTAATTTGAAACTTATGAATAAAAGATTTGCACTTAGATTAGATTTTTCTCTAAGGAACCCGTGTCTTTCCTTTATTGATCATCATGTGGCACGCAGAAGTTGTGCTAATCCATTGTGTTGCTATTTTAATTAATGTTCCAACTGAATTTCTTCATTCAGGGATGCAATTACAGAACTCAAGGCCTGGGTCAGCACTATGAACTTCTTCCTCAGTGTGCCATTTTCCACAGGAATATTTCCATAGAAATGTCATGCAAATGAATATAAAAACCATCTCAGTCTCAAGCCATGCTCATTGTAAATAAGTTATCTTGGGTCCAATATAGGCTAGGCCCAGAGAATTTAGCCAGATATGACATTCCTCCTCAATATAAACCAGGACTTTCAAAAGATAAAGGAAAACCAGCTTATAGGTCTCCATTTTTTCCCTGGTAGCTAGATACTGACCAGATAGCCACCATGCAGTTGATGTTTACCCTTGGTGACCTCTCACATGCTTTGGCCCCATCATTGTGGCTCTAGTGCCAATCCGTCTCACCCAACGGGTTCCCTCACCCTTTTTGGCTCCCCACTTTACCGGACATGGTAGCTTCCTCTAGTGCAGTGGTTCTCAACCTTCCTAATGCCATAACCCTTTCATACGGTTCCTCATGTTGTAGTGACCCCACGCCCAACCATAAAATTATTTTTGTTGCTACTTCATCACTGTAATTTTGCTACTGTTATGAATCATGCGACCCCTGTGAAAGGGTCTTCAACCCCCAAAGGGGTCACGACCCACAGGTTGAGAACCTTTTCTCTAGTGATTCCACAGGATATGAGTTAGACAATATTCTATTCAACAACCATTTCAGGGGCATTAATGATCTCTCAAAACTGATCGGTTTTGTGCAAGTAAACCATGTTTCTTTTTAAAAGACTTGTGCTCTTGCCCAGGCTCAAGAATATTAAATGTAGTACATAAGACCCATTACTAGGGGTAAAAATACAGGCAATATACTATTACGGCAACGGGCATCAATTACAGTTAAGAATTTTTCTGTAACAACCAAATGGATAATCAAATATTGCAACAACTCAGTATTACTGAGCAAAGTGCATCGCTACGGTTTTCAGTGTTGCTAAGGTTCTCATTGGCTGATTTTCAGAAGAAAACCATGCCATTCTCTTGAGTCTTAGTCTGGAAATTCTGTTGAAAACTGGCCAGTATTACATATTGTTGTTAGGTGCCATTCAGTTGGCTTCAACCCACAGCGACCCTGCACACAGCAGAATGGAACCCCGCACAGCCCTGGGCCCTACTATAATTGTTCCTATGCCAGAGCCCATAACTCCAGCCAAGGTGTCATCACATCTAGTGGAGGGCCTTCCTTTTCACTGGTCTTGCCCTTTACCAAACATCCCGTTCTTTTCCAGGGACTGGTTTCTCCTGACAACACGTCCAAAGTACGTAAGATGATTGCCAGCCTTGCCGCTCAGGAACCCTCTAGCCATACTTCTTGCAACTCAGATTGGTTTGTCCCTTTAAGCAGTCCCTGATATGTTCAGTATTCTTCTCCAGCACCATAATTCAAATACCTGGATTCTTCCTCAATCTTCCCTATTCCATGTCCAACGTTCACAGGCAATGGAAAATGCCATGGCTTGGGTCAGATGCGCCTTAGTGCTTGTGTTCAGCTGGAGTGACTAGAGAAATAAATCCAGAGACCTCATATAGGTGTAAGAACGAGCTTTATATCAAGAAGTAATTATATCGAGAAATATCCCAGCCCAACTGAAGTCCATAAGTCCAATACTAACACATAAGTCCCTCGCCAGACTCACGCAGCCACATGCAATGTTGCAGAATGCAGGAAGATCGCAGGCCGGTGGGTGCAAAGCCTTGTAGACCAATGGCAGTGGGAACATCGCTAGGATTCTGGCTACAACCAGCAGGAAGGTGAAGGCAGAGAGAGGGAGGGACAGAAGGTGGCCAGGGCCCTCTTTATGAGAAGGCCATGTCCTGAAGGAGACCCAATAGGCTGTGACCTGATTGGCAGGTTGAATACTGTGATGACACTTTTATATATCTTCAAGTAGACAAGAAGTTTTATAACTACCACGGTGATAAAATAAGATCCTTATATTTCAACCTTGTAAGAATAGACAATGAAGAAGGGCTTGGCACCCCACTTTGACGGAAAGAGCCCTGAAAACTGTATGCAGCAATATAGAGCAACATACAATTCTTATTGCCAAACATGTGGTGGTTGTGTATGAGGTTCATTGACAGGAAAAGGAGCCTGATTCAAATGTAAAGAAAGAGAGAACACTACCCCTGAACCACTACTTCTCTACCAGTATTTGGGCGAGTCAATATCAACAAGGAGGATGTGAGTTAGGACACTCCTTTGCTTGCCTTGGGGCAATAGGAGAACGAAAACGCTTGTTCACACAGCTCAGAAACCACCATTTTCCGGTCTAAGACAAAGTACAACTTACTTGGGACTCTCTCAGAGTGCATTGCTTTCCTAGTTCTGGCAGCAAAGCCATGCTATCTACTCAGTCCATTTTTCCTGACTAATTTAAGTCACATTTGGGGCCAGACTTAACATGATTTTATGACTATCATTCCCTCTTAAAGTTGAAATCTTTCAGCGTGTCCTTGGCCTTAGAGCAAGCTAAGAATTTATTGTGCATATATGGTAACCCAGGACTCTTTGACTCCGGTCGGTATATACAAACAGAAATGGGAGAGGAGGCAGTTGGGCAAGGGCTTTGTTGTGCCTTTCTTTATAAAGTCACTCTTTTCCTTTTGCCTAATAGGAAAAGAGATGCTTTGTAAATCTTCAGCCTTGCTTAATGTTTAATGAGGTAAAAGATATTCAATAGTTTTATCCAGTGCAGCACAGCTGGAATAAAATAAGCCCTCGTAGCAGCGATTTGCATGCTCCAGTTACAATGGGTGGTATTTATGCAGAGTATTGAAACAACGCACTTCAGGCTCTAGAACAAAGACACACAGACAAACGCATTGGCTTCTACATGTTCCCTAGTCCTCATCGTGATCCCCATAAGCTTCTTAGCAAGACAGAAATCAAAATGGGCTGAACTGGCCCGTTTTCGCTAAGACAGTGCTCTGCGCAGCTCTTTTACAGCCTTTCACACAATCCCTTCACCTTCCTCATTTTCTCTCCATATCTGAAAATTGGAAATCTTCAAATGTACTTTAATCACTTTTAAAACCCAATTTAATTAAGCAGGCATTATTGAACATTTAATACAAGAGTCGCATTATGAATCTTGCTTTTAAGGTGATATGTGAGTCTGGGTTGACCAGAGAAACAAATCCATACGCACTCATCTGTGTACAAAAAGAGCTTTGTATAAAGACTAAGTGTATATTCAGAAATACAGCCCAGTCAAGGTCAAGTCCATAAGTCTGATATTAGCCCATATGTCTGATACCGGTCTGTAAATTCCTCGTCAACTCAGGCAACACATGCAATGATGCTGAGTGCAGGGAGATCACAGGCAAGTGGGTAGAAAGTCTTGTGGATTCAGTGACCATGGAAGTGTCTTAGCACTGGTGTGAGTCCCCACGTGGCTCCTACAGGTGCAAGGCTCTGGCTTCTATCAGCCTATCTCCGTGTGACTTGTCAACAAGAATGTCTCGCAGGGACTAAGTATGTATCCCACCTCCAGCGAGCTATTTATCTCCATAGCACCTCCAAATGAGGTCATTAAGGTCTGATACACAAGTCTGAAGAGGAATTTACAGACTGGTATCAGACATATGAGCTAACATCAAACTTAAGAGCTTGATCTGGACTTGGCTGGGTTGTTTTCTTAATATACAATTAGTCTTCATATAAAGCTCTTTCTTATACACAGAGGAGTGTCTATGAATTTGTTTCTCTAGTCAACCCAGTCTAGCTGGGTCTAGTCTACTCTAGCTGACTAACAGGCTTGACTACACCCCTTTGCAAGTTGGCAGGAGATTATGTAGTTGCCACAGGCGACCACAGTGCTTTAAAAGAGAAGAAATTAAGTAAAACTTACTACAAGATGACAAGAGGACACCGAAAGGGAGTGTTTTACCCATTTGTCTTATCTGCATCATCGTGAAAACTTTTTCCAAGAAGGTATATTTGAGTTAGATTTTGAAGGACCAATAGAAATTCCCCCAGTAGGAAAGGGCTAATACCCGTGTATGCTTAGGAGTCCACCGATCGCTCTCTATGGCTGTCAAATAAGGCATTGCTTGGTGGGAACAGGGTGGGGGGTTGCTACAGAGAAGACTAGGTAGATGGAAGAGAGAAAGATCAAGAAGGTCTTACACACAAAGCTAAGAAGCTCAGATTTTACTCTGGAGAATAGGTGGGTTTGTTGGATTTCAATCAGAGGAATCGTTTGGTCAGATTTGATTAAGAAGAGAGTTTTAAGGAGGCAAGACTAAAATAAGACCGGAGGCTTGGAAGACTCTTGATACCACTGAAGATTAAAACAAGAACTAATAAGAGTTTGAGTTGCAGTGGGGGTAGAACAGTGGGGGTAACAAAAGAACTCTTTGGAGTACAGAATCTGTGAGGCCAAGTGATTGAAAATTGTGGCATCGAGTAAAAAAAGCTTAGGAGGGCAGGCTATGAGCAAGGAGAGGTCAAGGATGACTCCAGAACTTCAGGGATTGTCTATTTTGATTCTTCTCACAGACCTTGACATGCAAAGTGAGGTCTCTGTGCTGGTTGGAGGCATTGGCATCTATCAGGCAGACTCTTAGACATGCAAACATGTGCCCACTCTCACAGAAATTCTCAAGTAGTATCTAAAAGCATTGCTCTCTGAATAATCCTTGCCCACACTTTATTCAGAGAGGCACAGTTAAATATGATTAACACCCAAATCCTCTTTTTCTCCCAGCTATCCCTGACGGTAAGCAGCATCTCCTTTTCTAGTTCTATTCCTACTTGAAAGGCAAACAAAAGAAGCCTTTGAGAGACATGTAAAATTTGGAAGTGAGCATCCTTTTCCTGATATTAAATCCGAGGCCTATTTCATATGGTCATAGCAAATGAATGATCATGTCGTGGTGTTTTGCAATCCCTTCAACTTGGTTCCAATATGGTATGTGCCTGCTTGTTGTTTCAGTAGAGAGACAGAAAATAATAATAACAAGCTCCAAAGAATGGACACCACAGCACTTGAACTTAAGTCCATTTTCTCCCTAGAGTCCCCATTTTGATGCTACCAATGACAGCGATGTCCTACTGTGACATACTTGATAATAAATGCCCCCATTGTCAATGGGGCCTCCATTGTCAATGGTGCTGAGCTTACAATGCAATTGTGAAAGGGTGGAAAACCGTGTTCCTAATTAGGCTCTTGAGTTTGAAAAACTCCCTTCTTTTCATAAGAGGAAATACTTCAGACAGAGCATTGAGAAAAGGAGATGTTATATCTGAATTGAGAACGGGAGATTGACAGACTAAAAGGAGTATCCAATTTGTTACCGCTCTGAATGGCAGTTTTGAACGTTCCGTCCAATCGCGTTTCTCACCATCGACTCTTCTGACTTTCTTTCTCCCTGCTCTCTTGTCATTTTCGGGCTTGTAACTTTCGGGATTCAGATCTTTCCTCTCAATTTATTAATCGCCTCCTCCTTCTTCTCTGTGTGTTGAATGAGATGGGGATGCCTTTCTCCCTTTTCAAAGGCACAGCCTAACAAAATGAAAAAGAAGATGCCCGCAGAAGGAAAGGAGACAAGGGGCACAAACACAAGGAAGACAACACTTAGGGAAAAAGGTACTGAAACTCCCCTATGGGGCTCTTATCCAAGCTAGTCCGGCAAGCAGCGCGGACAAAGGCAACAGACAATCAAGGCAGAGCCATAGCATGCACTTGGAGTCTTTCAAAAGAAGAAAACTGTTAAAGCCTTCCTGCTCCTGTAAACGCACAACAGGACCACCCAGGATGGCTAAGAGGGGATGGGGCTCCCCCTTCCTTCCTCCCAAAGAACAGACATTGCAAGTCTTCCAAAAAAGAATGGAAATGGCTGTGTGCTGTGACTTTTTAAAAAAAAACAGCTATTTTGGAAATTCTTCATTCTCATGACTGCGGCCGCCTTCAAATTTGGTCTTAGAAGTACAAACGTTACCTCGACGATGCCACCATCGAGTCAAGCATTTAGGGGTATCGTCTAGGAAGATGGTCTTCAGGGGGATATTTTTCTCTTTCGTATTCTGTCAAGTTCTGTTTTTCTTGTTTGGAGCAAGCCCAAATCACGGTGTTTAATCTTAAAATGAGGCCTGACAATGGTGTGAAATGCAGAGCTCACCCCAAGACTACGGAGAAATTCAACTCGGAGGAATCCTAGTCCAGAGCCCCTGTAGGACTTGCTGGCATTTATGCGGTCAGAGGCTGGAAGTCAAACTTGAATATGTCAATGCTGTAAATCTAAGTGTGAGTTTCAATGTGTGTGTGCTAATCTCTGGGGAAAATTGAAAGCATCTCAAATAGCCTAGCTGTAATTTCACCTGCCCAATGTGCTCCCCCCGGTAAAGACCCCCAGTCGAACCACCCTTCTTATTAGGCGGACCGGGCACATTTGCTGCTTACCTCTAAGTAGCAGTTGTAGGGGCCATAGAATTATTAAAACAAAACAAAACTACAGCTTCTCAGCAGAACCAGGGAAATCCCCATCAACTTAAAATCACAAAAACAACCTCCAACATCCCTCGTTTGTTCGCTCTGTTTTTGATTGGGAATCTCATAAGGCTCTGTGTGCTTCATATCCCATAGCCATAACCGAGGGTTAGAATCCCCACCTTCACCAATAGGGTAGAATGGAAGTGATTAAAACACTACTGTTCCTTGAAATTTCCTGTGAGCTTTATAACTCTCCTAATACAATACCATTCTCCCCTTACTTCTTTTGAGTGTTGGCTAAGCGATATTCCCACTTCCAGCCATATTCAATTAGAGCAAAGGACAGACAATATACAAGGAGACTTCAAAAAATTTATCAAGAAATGGACGTAAAGTTCAAGGAATTTGTCCACACATTTATGAAGCCCCTTTGTGTTTCTGCATACTTCCAGTGAAACAGACTCAATGTATCTTGATAGCAGGTTAGTTCTGAATGTTGACCGTGTTTTAAAACCAATCTCAATTGCTCTTGTTTTTGTTGACACATCCTCCTGGATTTCAGAAATAAACTCATCACCAGTCCTCTACTTGTTCATTCATCTCTCTTTTCTGTATTATAAATTATCAGAAATATTCAGAGACTCTGTCTACTTGTATTTTTTTCCTTCCTGGTGATAATTACTTATAATACATTAAAACAATAAAGCAGTTAACAGCCCTATCTACTATTGAGTCTACTCCCAATTTAAGGTGTCCCCATGCACCATAAAATGAGATGTTGCCTGCTGCTGCCCATCCCTGTGCCATCCTGTGGTTGGTTGTGGATCAGACTAGTGTAACACAGAGGGTTTCTTTTGACTAAATGACCAGGTACTTCTTAGTCCATCTGCGTCAGGAATCTCTGCTGGAACCTGTCTACCTTACAGCACGCATTTCCTCTATTGGCAGATGGGTGGTGAGTGTGCCTGGCCTGTACTGGGCAGAAATCAAACCCAGTATTCCTGTATACAATGTGACACTTCTACCCTTGGCCAGTGCTATGGAAATGCTGCATGGTTTAAAATCAGGAAGGGTTTGTGTCAGTGTCGCATCATCTCACCGTATTGTTCAACCTGTAAACTGAGAAAATAATCAATGATACTGCTTTACATGAAGAAGAATGTGTCATCAATATTGGAGAAGCCAACAATGTCGATGCACCATTAACAACCTTGATATACAAATGATACAAATTGGCTTGCTGAAAATGAGGAGTGCTTGAAGATCAAAGATTGCAGCCTCCGGATGGTTTATAACTCAATGTAAAGAATATTAAAATTCTCACAACTGGACTAATAGGTAGGATCATGATAAATGGGGAAAAGATTGAAGTTGTCAAGGATTTGTCGAGCTTGGATCCACAGTCAATGCTCATGTAAGCAGCAGGAAAAATATCAAAGGATACATTGTGTTTGGTAAATCTGCTGCACAAGACCTCTGTGTTAGTCTGGGTAGACTAGACAAACAAACCCATGGAAACTCATGTGTATAAGAGAGAGTTTTATATAAAGGTTAATTGTACATTAAGTAAGCATCCCAACCCTATGCAGCCCAAGGTCTTAAATCTGATATTATCCCACATGCCCGATACCAATCTATAAAGTCCTCTTCAGTCTCACGAAACACATGCAAAGACACCAAATGCAGGACAGTCAGAGGCGAATAGGTAGAAAGTCTTTGTATCCAGTGGCATTGTAAGCATCTAAGCACTAGCAGGGGTCTCTGTGTGGCTTCTCCAGTTCCCAGGGTTGCATCAGGGAAGGTCCATGTGACTGCTCCTCAGGGATGTCTCACATGAAGTGAGTGGAGATAGTGTGTCTCCTGCCTCCAAGAAGGAAAATAACAGAATTTCCCAGAATTCTCAGGAGACCACGCCCACACAGAGGCTCCATTGGTTATGACCTGCTTGACAGACTAGACTCCACCCCTTGACTCTTAATCCTCTCAAATCCCAAATTGACACTAGATTATGTAACTAGTACAACCTCCTTAGAATATCAAAAAGCAAAAATTTTACTTTGAGGTCTAAGGTGCACCTGACTCAAACCATGGTATTTTCCATTGGCTTATATGCGTATGAAAGTTGAATATTGAAGAAGGAAGACAGAGGAAGAATTGATGCAGTTGAATTTTGGTGCTGGAGAAGAATATTGAAACTACCGTGGCCTGCTAAAAGAACAAACTGCTTTGTCTTAGAAGAAGTACAGTCAGAAGGTTCCTTAGAGGAAAGACTGGCAAGACTTCATCTTACATACTTTGCATATATTGTAAGGAGATATCCGTCCCTGAAAAAAGTCTATCATGTTTGGTAAAGTGAAGGAGCTTTTTCGAAGAGGAAGGCCCTTGAGGAGATGGATTGACAAAGTGGCTGCAAATATGGGCTCCACTTGGGAACAGCTGCTATGCAGAACCAGACAGTATTTTATTCTGTTGTGCACAGGTTGAAACTAACTCAATCAATGCCTAACAGCAGCTAGTGCTAAACATTACTCTGTATCTTCCATGGGCTAAGAGAGTAAACAGGAGTAACAGGAAATAATTTCCTTCTTTCTCTTGCTTTGTTTTGTAACTGCTTTTGTTTGTTTAATTCGCCTATGGCTCAAGAACACCTTTACCAAAGAAGAGAAAGGACATGGCTTCGTGCCATTCCTGTCAATGGAGGACTTCCATAGAGGCTTCCTCACAAGCCTCAGAAACGCCCTCACCTAGCCCCCATCTGCTCAGTCCAAGCGTGCTAGGAGGAAAAGGTAGCTGTAGTCTTTACTTTGGAGGAGCTTGGATCACTCCCATCTCACCGTCCTGGGGGAGGGAGGCAAGTTTTCCCAAGCCTTGGAAGTAAGTAGATGGAAGTTAGTAAGTGTTCATCTGGAAAAGAAGGTCATCTTAGAACTCAAAACTGCATGGGAAGAGGTCCAAATTCAGTAGCATCTAATGTTCAGAGAGAACATTAAAATGGAGGGGTGTAGCAGATATGAGAGGCAACAATGGTCCCTCCAGTCAGTCAGTGTTCTGGGTAAACTACAAAGACCTCTCACTGCTATTCAGTGGATTCCAACTCATAGCAACCCTACAGCAGGGTCCCTCAAAATGTAACCTCAATCAAGTCCAATCAATCTATCCAATCAATTCCAAATCATAGCAACCCTATAGGGCAGGGTAGAACTGCCCCCCTGTGGATTTCCAAGATTGTAACTCTTTACCGGAGAAGAACACCTGTTTTTCTCATTCAGAGTGAAGGGTGGTTTAGAACTGATGATTTGGGGATTATCAGCCCAACAAATAAACCATGACCCCACCTAATATGGGTACCAATTTATCATATTTACCTGCGCCAATGGCTAAAACATCGTTTTCTATTGTCTCCCTGGGCTCCAGCCTAATTCATGTGGACCAGCTTATCCACAGTAACAGGAAGGCCCAGTTTATTATGGATGTTCCAGCAGCAAACAGCCATTTGCAGGACATGTATGACCCTGAAGATGGTCCTGAGATGAAAGTGGAGCATTATAAGGGCACGTTTGACCAGAAGGAGGATTTGGGGCTCAATGACATGAAGGCAGAGGGCTATGAGTCAGACCTGGTCCCACAGCAGTAGCAGGGGGGTGCTCCTGGGCCATCCCCCAGGGCTCCTCACGCCGCAGGGTAACTTCAGACTATTGTAAGAAGGCTGTACAGGACCTGGTCTGAGTCAGACATCAGGGCATTTTTCTCAAGAGTCTGTGATGGAGACGTAAACCTGTTGGGTCACTGACCCTTATTTTGGAAGATTTGAATCAGCCCGTGAAGAAGCCAAGAAGTGAACTATGGGCATGTCACTACCACATTTCTTATAGAGTAATAATGCTCTCTGCTTTAGTCCAACTCTGCTGTTCTTCCTCCCTTGATCCAAGGAAATGGAGAAATATGAGACACAGCCAGAGCCGGAGCTTGGGAGTTGGCTTCAGGCAGAGGAAATACTGACTTTCAACAGGAGCGGTATCTTCTCCTGAGAGAGTTCAGGGTACTGAAGACGTTCTTAAAGGGAAAGCTTTCCACATAAGTTTGACTGAGGTATTCACATGTCCTTTGGGGACCATGCTGCTGGAATTCAGACTAGCAGCTGCTCCCCGTGATTCAAAGAATCTCCTGAGTGTTACTGGAGGTAAACGTTAGTTGAAAACGAACTTCCAGGGTTGGTAACTATGGTGGCAAAAGGTTACACATACTTAACTGGTCATCAAAAGCTTGTGAATTTGAACCCACCCAGCCAGGTTGGCAGAAGAAAGACCTCATTGATGTGCTCTTGGAAAGATTACTGGTACTCACTGCCCTTGAGATGATGCTGACTCGGTGCCCCCAGAGAACCGAGGGGAAGTGCACCTGGGGTGTTCTGGATTGCAACTACTTACGGGAGTAGAGAGCCCTTTATTTCTCTGGTCTGAAAAGATTGCAGCCTAGAAAACCCTACGGGGCAGTATTATTCTACCACATACACCGATAAGCACAAACAACACCAACAGAATTGTTAAGTACTGTGGACTCCCAAAAGAACAAACCAATCACTCTTAGAAGAAGTTCAGGCAGAATGCTCCTTAGACACAAGAATGACAAGACTTCATCTCAAGTACTTTGGGCATGTTGGCAGGAGACGTCAGTCCATGGAGGAAACCATCATGCATGGTAAAGTAATGGGGCAATGAAAACAAGAAAATTTTTTGACATGATGGATTTGCACAGTGGCTACATCAGTAGATTCAGATATAAGAACAATTGGGAAGATGACCTAGGGCCAGGCAATATCTTGTTCTGTTGTATAGAAGGTCATTATGAGTCTAAACCAACACAAAGGCATCCAACAACAGCCTGATGATTACCAACTGGACAGTTTGGAAAACCAATGCTAATAAAATGATAAAAATAAGAAAAAGAAACTATGCATTATTCATCATTAAAAAGCTAAATAATTTAGCATATTAATTTTTATATTACTTCATAATTTGGATACGCATTTTAACTATGGTATGTATATTATTAACTACATAATGTTTTGTTGAGAGATTAAATAGCAGACTATGGAGAGGCTTTACAAATAAACTATGTTAGTTTTTAAAGACAAATTCTGAGAATTCTATAAACCGAAAACTAATTATTTCCCACTATTTGGCAGTTTCAGATTAATAGATTAATGGCAATTGACAGCTATTCAAATAGAATCAATTTCCTGATTGTTATCAATTAGACTTGCATACTTCAGAATCAAAGCCTTTTAAGTGTTTCCTAGTACACATTCCCAAGCTTAGCCAGTTTTTAATATAAATTCCTCTCTAATAGAAAGTGATTTTTCCTTGCCATCAGCTTTGTCCAGGTGTTACTACATTAAACCTGAAAAACTTCTTAGCTGCTTATAATGTTTCTAAAATTCCACAGAATCTTTGTTATTTCAGAAAATTTTTTAAAGACTTACATGATAGCATATCAGATAAGGCAGGAAACAGATATGGAATGCAATGATTGGAACGAATGAAGAAAAGTGTACTTATTTATCTACCTTATGATTGTACCCCTAGGAAACCTAGAAGTTATCACTACAAAGCTATTACAACTAACCATTGAGGTCAGTAAGTTACTCAGTAAAAATAAATACATAAAAATTAATACTCTTCCTTTCTAACCAAAAAATGTTATAAGAGATAATGGAAAAATAAATCCTAAACATAGCCATTGTTAGATGGATTGAGTTATATCCCCTGCACCTCCAAATATAAGATATGGATCCCAAATTTGAACCATGTGCTTATAACTTGGAAATGAGATATATTCATTATGTGGATGAGGGATGAATACTGTACTTGGTGGATTATAGATATCAACATTGACCTCAAGGTCAGCATTTGGAAACCAACCGCCACTCCTCTGGAGAAAGCTGGGGCTTTCTACTCCAATACAAAATTAAAGACTCAGAAAGCCACGGGGGAAATTCTACCCATGCTATAGGGTAGATATGAATCAAATATGACCCAAAGGTAGTGAGGAATGCACTGAATAAATCTCTTTTAAAATATAAAATATATAAGTGACCAGAGGAGAAATAAAGGAAGAGAGATGTGTAATCACATAAAGATTGCCCAGGAGTGGAAGCTCAGAAGAGACCAAGTCTTCCTCTAGAGCCAACAGAGAAAGCAAAGCATCTCCTTGAGCCAGAACCTGAATTCAGACTTTTCGTCTCCTTAACCATGAGAAAATTAATTTCTGTCTTTTAAAGTCATCCGCTGTGGTATTTGCTACAGCAGCACTAGAAAAGTGGATGACACCTAAAGAAACAAATCCGTACAGCTGAGCTAATTAACTGTATCATGGTAAGTGGAGAACAAAAGTCAAGTTGTTAAGGAGAGCATTGTGTTTGGATCAACCATCAATATCCAAGGGTCACCAATGAATCAAATAGCATATGTTGTTGTTGTTAGGTGATAGCGACTTTATGCACAACAGAACAAAACATCCTCATCATTTTTCTCCTACTCAAGCCCATTGTTGCAGCCACAGTGTCAAGTAGTACATACCAACCAAAACAAACAAACAAACAAAAACAACTAAGCTTACTACCATAGAGTCAACGCTGACTCAGAGTAAACTGTCTGTGGGTTTCCAAGACTGTTTATGGGGGTAGAAAGCCCAGTCTTTCTACCACAGAACTGCTCATGGTTTCAAACTTCCCACCTGGTGGACTGCAACCCACCACTTAACCACTACACCACCAGGGCTAATCAATAGCACTGGGTAGATGTGCTGCAAAATAACTCTCTACAGTTTGAAGACACAAACATGTTACTTTGATTACCAAGATGGACCTGACCCCAGCCATGAGATTTCATGCACACACAGTCTGAACAATGAGAAAAGGAAGACAGATGGTGAAGTCATACAAGGCAATGACTGGGTTGGAAAAGAATATTGAACATAGTGTAGCCTGCCAAATCAGCCGCAAAGAACTACAACCAAATTGTTTCTAAGAGGCAAAGATGTTAAGACTTTATCTTTTTTACTTTGTACACATAATCAAAAAAGTGCAGCCACTTTCACTGAGATGGGTCAGCACACTAGCTCCAACAATGGGTCCCCAAATCAAAGATCGTGGAGAATACACAGGACTTAGCATGTTTGGTTCTGTTAAACTTACATTGCCATTAACTGGAACGGAGTCAAAGACAATACACCACAATGATGTCTACATGCCACATGACTTCATGAAATGACATCAGCCCAGGTTACTTAGATAGACTTGACATTATAGTGTGTCCGCATCTGATTATAGAGCATAACTTCAGAAACATCCGCAATGAACCTAAGGACTAAAGTTCCTTCCCACCTTAAAATTCTATGGTTCATTAAAATTGTAAATTGATATTTTTTTATTTCTTATCTCATCTATGGTTTCTGTTTTTGAAAGGCTGAAGGCTTGGTATATGTGTGTTTATGTCCACTCATCCAGAACAAATTAAATTTTGAAAGAGAAGAGGGCAATTTTAGCTAAACAACTGGAAAACAGTTTTCTCTTTCCTATAAACTAAATTGATAATTAGGAAGGATACTGTTGACAGAGAAGGATAGAAGTAGAGCTGGGAATCTATTTTGCTGAGAGGTTTCTAAGGAATTTAGAAAGGTAGTGTGGGAAATGTAACAAATGCAGGGTTAGGGCCAAAAGACTGGATTTTAAGATCAGCTCTTCTTATCTGGAGACCTTAATGAATCTCATTTAAATTCTAAGAATTCTCAATATCAGTTTCCTTTCCTTATTGTATATAGAAATAACTATATTTATAATTGCATCGCACATGTATCTATACTTTTGACAATTCAACATATTCATATATATATTAATATCAATTACATCAATCATGGTACATAACTACCACCCAGAGTCATGGCAAATTCTCCATTATCATAAACAAAACACTTATTAAACACCCTCCCCTCTTTTCCCTACTTCCTGTTTCAAATAATCACATGCAAACTTTGGTCTCTACATATTTGCATGATTTTTGTTATTTCATGTAAGTGAAATCATACAATGTCTTTTTGTGACTGACTTACTTCACCAAACATAAAATTTTCTAGATTCATCAATACTGTATCATAAATCAGCACTCCATTTCTCTTTATGACTCAGCAGTGTTACATGCCACTACTTTTCTTGCCACCTTGTCATATTGTGGTGGCTATGTGGTCCTGCTGGAAGCTGAGGCTAGAAACTCAGCCACCCCTATT
Source organism: Tenrec ecaudatus (assembly GCF_050624435.1). Lineage (NCBI taxonomy): Eukaryota > Metazoa > Chordata > Mammalia > Afrosoricida > Tenrecidae > Tenrec > Tenrec ecaudatus. Next base: position 205,337,377 of record NC_134532.1, read on the forward strand.
TCAAATACCAGCATATGACCTATGATTGACAGATTTCAGTGATCTGAGATACTATAAACAGCCTGGGAAGAAGAATAGGTTGGCCACTTCTGAGAAATCGGTCGCCAAAAACCTTATAAATAGTCTCAGAGAATTGTCATTCACCTTGCTATAAAATGAGCCCCTCAGATGAGAAGGCACTCAGAATGTGACTTGGGAAGAGTGTCATATCAAGATAGAGTTGAACTCGGTGTTGCAGATGGAGTAATAATTTCAGCACCTTCACGTCTGATGGGGCATGACTTAAATTGAAAATAAACAACTGCAAAAATCCATTAATACCAGCTCATGCTCAGTATGATTTGGAAGCTGTCAAAGATGAAATGAAACTCATAAAGATTGATATGGGCATTAATGTGCCGAAATGGGCTGGTATAGGCAGTAATAATGTCTGCTATGCAAGAAACAAAAAAAATTGAAGAGAAATTATGCCCAATTTGTTATAAACACACAAAATTGGAGATCTATCATAAAGTACAATGCTGTCAGTGATCAAATGATACCCACACTCCTATAAGGAGATCAGTCAATACCATTCACTATTAGCTACACAACTATGAAGGAGCCCTGATAGCATAGTTTTTACTCAGGGGGCCACTAACCATGAGGTTAGCAGTTTAAAATGACTGGCCATTCCCCAGCAGAAATACAAGGCTTTCTATTCCCCTCCAAAAGAGCACAAGTCTTAGAAATCCAAAGGGACAGTTCTACCCTATTCACTATGAGACTGATTCTACTCAATGGCAGTGAGTTTGAGAAACTATTATGCAAATTTACATATCAACCCTTTATTCTAAATACAAAGAAATGGAATATTTTTACCAACTTCTGCAGCCTGAAATTGAACAAGCATGCTATCATGATGCCTTGATAGTGACTGGTGATTGGAATATGAAAGACGTAGCCAAAGAAGGATCAGTAGAGGGAAAGATTATCTTGGTGATAAAAACAATGCAGGAGATCACATAGTCAAATTTTGCATGAGCAACAACTTACTCTTTGAATTCAACAACATGAAAGGCAATGATCATATTTATGAAAATCACATACATGAAAAACTAAGTGATCGCTAAAAACAAAGGAATGGAAAGACTGAAATACATGTCAAGAGAGTCTCAACGTTGCTCTTCGATATATAATAGCCAAAGAGAAAGGATGAAATGATAAAAATAAATGAGCTGAACAGAAAGTTTCAAAGGGAGGCTGTGAATCAGAATGCTGAGGGTGCATGATAACAATATATTAGACAGCATTGTTGTTGGTAGGTGACATGGAGTCAGTCCCACTCAGAACAACGTTATGTACAACAGAACAAAATATTGCTGGAACTGGGCCATCCTCACCATTGTTCAAGCCACGGTGTCAATCCTTCCTGTCAAGGATCTTCCTTTGTTTTACTCCTTCTGTATTTTGCCCAGCGTGATGTCCTGTGCCAGGGACTGGTCTCTTCTGAAGACATGTCCAAAGTACCTGCGATGAAATCTCACCATCCTCTCTTCTCGGGAGCACTCTGCCTGCACTTCTTCCAAATCAGATCTGTTTGTTCTTTCAGCAGCCTGTGGTATTTTCAATATTCTTCATCAGCACTAGAATCGATGTACCAAATCTTTGGTCTTCTTATTCAATGTTCTACCTTCACATGCATATTAAGTAATTAATAATACCATGGCTAGGGCTAAGCTTAGTCAAGATTACATCTTTGCTCTTCAGTTCTATAAAAAAGAGATCTTGTGTCAGACATTTACCCTATGCCATGTGTTCTTTGAATATTTGATTGTTGATTCCATAAGCACTGATTGTGGATCCCAGAAAGATAAAATCTTTGATAATCTCAATGTGTTTGTGTTTACCGTGATATTACCTACTGGCACAGTTGCGAGGATTTTTCTTTTACTAACACTGAGTTGTAATTCATATTGAAAACTGCAATCCTTGACCTTTGTCAGCATGTTTCTAGTCTTTGTTTTCAGTAACGACAGCTGCATCACCACATCTCCAGTGGCTAATAAGTCTTCTTCCAATCCTGATGCCTCATTCTTCTTCATATAGTCTAGCTACTTTGATTATTTGCTCAACATACAGAATTAATAAGTGTGGTGGAAGGAGACCACCCTGACGCACAGCTTTCCTGATCTTAAATCACATAGTATTTCTTTGTTCTTGTTAAATGACTCCCTTTTGACTCCTGGACAGATTCTGCATGAACACAGTGAAGTGCTCTGAGATTCTAGTTCCTCTCCATGTTATCTATTATTTGCTGTGATCCACACAGTCAATTTCCTTTGTATAATCAAAATTCAAGTAAGCATTTGTCTGTTATTCTCTGTTTTGAGCCAAGATCCATCTCACATCAGCAATGATATCCCTTCTTCCGTGTCCTCTGTTGAATCTTATATGAATTTCTGGCATCTCCCTGTCAATGCTGCTGTAACTATTATTGGATGATGTTCATCAAAATTTTACTTGCATGTTAATCCCCCAATATAATAGCACCTCGCCCTGCTAAACAGTCATTGCAGGACACCCATCTTCCCGACATGATCACTGAAGACAGACATGTGTGTAAGCAAACATGGTGAAGAAAGCTGATGGTGCCCGACTATCAAAAAGATATAGCATCTGGGGTCTTAAAGGCTTGAAGGCAAATAAGCGGCCATCTAGCTCAGAAGCAACAAAGCCCACAGAGAAGAAGCACACGGCCTAAGCGAATACAAAGTGTTGAATGGACCATGTAGCAGATACCAAGGAACAAAAACAATCATTGTGTGATCACCTTCCTCACATAATCGCTGAAGACGAAAGTGTGCATAAGCAAGTGTGGTGAAGAAGGCTGATGGTGCCCGGCTACTGAGAGACATAGCGTCTGGGACTTAAAGGCATGAAAGCAAACAAGTGGCCGTCTAGCCCAGAAGCAACAAAGCCCACACGGAAGCAGCACACCAACATAGGTGATCATGAAGGGCAGAGGAGACCAGGTCTCAAACAACAAAGGTGGGGTGGTGGTGAGAATCACATAACCGTGAAAGAGGGGGAGTACATGATGGGGACCCAATGCCCATCTGTAGACAGCTGGACATCCCTTCCAGAGGGGTAGTGGGGAAGAGATGGGTCACTCAGGGTTCAGTGTAGCAACAATGAAACTAAAAACCTTCCTCTAGTTCCTGAATGCTTCCTCCTCTCCCAATCATCATGACCCCAATTCTACCTTGCCTTGCGGACCTGGTTATACCAGAGGATATACAGCAGTGCAGTGGGGATCTGGAAACACAGGGAATCTAGGACAGACGAACCCCTCAACACCAGCGGTGGGAGTGGCGACACCAGGAGGGAAGGAGGTGTAGAAAGGGAGAACCGATCTTGGAGATCTATGTGTAGCCTCCTCTCTGGGAGATCGGCAATGGGGAGGCGGGTGAGGGGAGATGCCGGGGAGTGTAAGATAAGATATAATAATTATTTATAAACTATCAAGGTACCAGGGGTGAGATCGGGGAGGGAGGGGGACGGGGGGAAAAATGGGAAACCGAGCTGATTCCAGGAACCCAAGTGGAAGGTGAAATTATGAGAATGACGAGTGCAACGAATGTATAAGGGTGCTTTGCTCAATTGATGTATGTACAGATTGTGATAAGAGCCTTATGAGCCCCAATAAAAAGATTAAATAAATTTTACTTGCATGTGAAATGATAATATTGTTCAATACTCTGTGTATTCTGTTGGGTCACCTTTCTTTGGAATGGGAACAAATATGAAGCTCTTCAAGTTGGTTGATCAAATAGCTGTCTTCCAAATGTGAGAACAGAAACATGCACCACAGCATGCTCAAATGACAGATGGATGCTGAAAGACATTGGTTACATACCAACAATTAAATTACACATTATTTTAATGCCTACTCTAAAATATCACTTCTATATGCTATATAGACTTAGGCCATAATAACTCTATGAAAGTAGAAACTCCATTATACGCAAGGGGACAGAGCTATAGAGGGCTTGGGTAAATGATGGGAGGTAGAGCCAAGTTACATCTGTGGGTATTTTAACTCCATCCTGTGTTTTCTTAATGTTTCCAGGTTGCCTGCTTGATGTCAAGCAAGATCAACTTAATTTCAAACTGCTGGATAATAACTAGCATAAAATAAAATTTATTCAAATATTAGACTGTTAACAGTCTACGAAAATAAAGTACTCACTCATGACAACAAATTGCCAACTACATTGGAATTTTGTTATTGAAGTTGTGATAAAATACATTTTTCAAAGGTTGAGACTAGAGAATACTATTCACATCTTTTATACATTTTACAATTAAAGAAAATGAAACCCAGAAAAATAAAATACTCCATTCAAGGCCTCTCAGCCGGTGGTCTCAGAAATGGATTTAAAGCTCTGATTTCTGGACTCCTAACACAGAGAACTTTCAAAGACCAAATGGTAATGGAGGTACCCATTAATCAATATTACTTTAGCATTAATAGTGAGCTGCGTGCACGTGTGTGTGAAAAAAAATAGAGACTTCAAATTGTGACTGAATTATGTTTCGCAGACTTTGAATGGTATCTAATGGAGTTTACATCTCTACAATGATATCATGAATTGCAGTGTGGTTAGGCATCATAGAGTCAGTTCTGACTCCTAGGCACTGTATGTACAACAGAACAAGGCACTGCCTGGCCCTACACCATCCTCAAAATATGTTCTATGCTTTAGCCCATCGTTGCAGCCACTTTGTCAGTCAAACTCAGTGAGGTGCTTCCTCTTTTCCACTGACCCTCTGCAGTGGTCCTCAATCTTCCTAATTCCACCACCCTTTAATACAGTTCCTCATGTTGTGGGGAGCCCCCCTCCCAATTATAAAATTATTTTCATTGCTATTCCATAGCTGTAATTTGCTACTGTTGTGAATCAGTGAATCCTGTGAAAAGGTCCTTCAACCCCCAAAGGGGTCACGGCCCCCAGGTTGAGAACTCTTCTATGGTATCCATTTTTTTTAACTGATCCAGCACGATGTCCTCCTCCTCCAGTGACTAGACTCTCTTAACAGCATGCCCAAATGCATGCAACAGCGTCTCAACATCTGTGCTTCTAAGGAGGTTTCTGATTGTCATTTCTCCACAACCTATGGAGTCTTTCTCATGTCATTTCATAGCATATTTAGTATTCTTCACCCAAACCACAATTCAAAGGTCACAATTCTTCTTCAGTCTTCCTTATTCATTGTACAGTATTCCCATGCATAGGAGATGACTGCAAATACCATGCTTCGTATCAGGCCCACCTTAAGTCTTCAAAGTAATACACATCTATGGTATTTTAAGAAGGCTTTTGAATGAATTTTCCGAATTAAATTTCTTCTTTTTATTATTCTTCTTTCTTTTAACTATTATCCCACAGGGTCTCATTGTGTAACCAAGTAAAATGAAATTTTTTAAAATGTCCAATTTTATCTGTTTCTCATCATGTTGTTTATTGTTCCAGTAATGGGGGGGGGTTAGTTTTGTTTTCTTTACACTGAATTATAATCCACGCTGAAGGTTACAATCTTTGATTTTTTGCAGTATGTATTTCAAGTCCTTTTTTCTGTCAACAAGCCAAGTGGTATATTCTGCATATCGCAAGTTGTTAATACAGCTTCCTCCAAACTTGATATCTTGTATTCATTCATAGAGTGCAATTTCTCAGATTAGGGGAGGAAATGGAATCTCAGAGAAATTACATTTCTACCAATAACACATAGTTTATACCCTGCTTCCCCGAAAATAAGACAGTGTCTTATATTAATTTTTGACCCAAAGATGCGCTAGATCTTATTTTCAGGGATATCTTATTTTTCCATGAAGAAGAATACAGTACACATTTATTGTTTATTGATTTATTAAAAGAGACCTCACACTTCATGTCTGCTCTGGCTGCGCTGCACCCAACTGTGAGCTGTGTAGCGGCGCCCACTGCTATGGCCCAGAGTTCAGAGTTACGGTAGCTTCGGGAGGCCTTATTTTCAGAGAGGTCTTATTTTTGGTGGGATGCCTTATATTTCAGTGAGAGGCAAAACTATAAGTAGGTCTTATTTTCAGGGAAACAGGGTAGCTCTGAAAAAATAATACAAATTCAGGCTGTGTGATTCTGAAATCCATGTTTGCAACACTGATGCTAAAATGTATCCTAAAGGGTGATGGACATTTCCCTTGCAAACCACTACAAGTGTCTGAGGTTCTAAGTAGCTGCGATCAGTTTTAGTTGTAGATTAAGCTAGAAAGGGTTCCATATGGAGAGGCATACTGTGTTAGTCTGGGTACTTTAGAGAAACAAATCCACCAAAACTCATATGTATAAGAGAGAGTTTTATATAAAGGTTAGGTGCACATCAAGAAAACATCCCAAACCAGTGCTGCCCAAGCCCACAAGTCCAACATCAACCCATATGCCCAACACCAATCCACAAAGTACTCCTTTATCTCTCACAAAACACATGCAATGATGCCAACTGCAGGAGGAAAGCTGAGTCAGTGAATGTGTAAGCATCTCAGCCCTGGCAAGGGGTCTCCACACAGCTGCTCCAGCACCCAGGGCTGTGTTGAGGTAGATCCATGTGGCTTATCCTCCGAGATGTCTTGCAGGAAATAAACCTTGCTGCTGAAGCAGGGAACTGGCTAAGGCAGCCGCACCCTGGTCCAACCATCACAAAGCAAGAGACCTGAGAACTCAAAGGTCCGGCTCACTGAGCAATTTATCCCTCCACCCTTCAATTAACCCCATATGTGTTTATCGGTCACGTTGGCACAATAAAGTACCTCACATACTAAGATGATGACAGTTTTATTTTGTTTCCCAGACAGAGATTATAAAAAACTTCCCCAATGTGGCTCCCCTCAAAGTGTTTTATGATGAAATACATTTGGGAAATGCTGACTTAATCAAGCAAAATGTGTTTTGTAGGTTTGCTTTCGTTTCTTTGTGAGACTTTTATAAATCTGAATACTCTGAGACATTGAAAATCTGGAAGACCAGATTTAGTGCACAACTTTTCGTAAACGTGTTTGTCCACAAAGCACTTCCTCACGACATGATTAAAATGTCTATTAACATCTTCAGTTAATAGTCTAAAGAATAAAATTAGAAAATATAGGATATCAGCTGACTCTCGTAATTTCACAGAATCCTCAATATCGATATACTAGACATGTGAGTTGGATGAAAGCCAAGGAAAATAAGAGAATATGTGGACTTAGGGATACAATTGGCATGACAAAATTAAAGATACCCATCCAATCCACATACCCAAGGTATAGAGTGGGGGCACAAGCACAGAATGAAATTAGGAGTTTAACAGGGAGCATTCTGAATGCCAACAGCATGGCTCTCCCTTGGTATTTAATGTTTGAAAGGTGTGCAATCAAACTTTGATCAATTAAGAAAAGTATTTTTACTTAATGTACATGCTTAGTCTTATGCCATATAGGTCTTGGTGAAGCAGGATGCTTAGAGTAAGTATATCATATCTCAACAGTAAATATAGATATTTATAAGTCAGAATGAGCTAGATGACACACAAGGACAACAACATATGTATAAGGTAGAATACAATTCTTAAATAGGCACCACGAATGAACATTTATGGACTGGAGCTTTCCTTCTAAGAATAATAACCCCAAATAACCTATATTATCTTCTGAAATAGTGATACACGACTTAAGAGTGACAGGTATTTGATGGCATAACTACAAGGGTAATTTAATCTCTCAAAGCTATTGTCAGAGTTTCTAACATGCAACTGTGTCCCATGAGTACTAAAATGGTGAAATACAATGAGAAGAGGACAAATACATTCACACATGCATGACATTCAAAAAACAGTGAATAACAAAAATCCATTAAGAATTAAGTACTAAAACTTGCAGAGAACTTTGGCAAAATAAAAATCACTGAGTAATAACATTTACAAAAATATAATGTAATAAGACCTCAGAAGATTTGATGCATTTCAGCTATGATATTGATAAAGAATATTGAAAGTGGCATAGAATGACGTAAGTAGAAGCAAATCTGTCTTCGAAGAAGTGCATCCAGAATGCTACAGAATGCCAGAAGCTAGAACGGTGAGATTTCATCTCACGTATTTTGGGCATGTCGTTCAGATACACCATTCCCCAGGGAAGTGCCTCAGTCTGCTTGGTAAAAGATTATCACTGAAAGAGAGAAACACTCCTTTTTGATAGAGGGGCACTGCGGTTATAACAATCATCTCAAATATAGCAATTGTGAGGATGCCACGGGTCTGGGCAGTGTTTGTTCTGCTCCACATGGGTCAGTATGGGTCAGAAATGACTCAAGGACACCCAACAACAGCCAACAATAGAGTTTCTGATCTTCCTGGTGGTTGAGATAAAAAGCGAAAAATAATATGTCAGGCATGCATTTGTCTTTGTGAAGAAAAGGAAATTTAGCCCTTACAAATAATAAAGCTTTCTCTAGTAAGAAATCATAAAATAGAACATGTGTGCAGGAAGACTTAATATCCTAGAAATCTCAAATCAAATCTCAAAGATAACTGTGTGTTATCACAATAACATAAATCAATGTTCAAAGCCAGAACTCAGAATCATTCTTTAAATAGATGGAAAAACTAATCTAGAAATTTTATATGGGAAATAAAGTGACACAGGATAAGCAAAGCATTACTAAATAAGAATACAATAGGAGAGCTTTCATTTTCTGACCCCAAAAGCTACTCCAAGCTAGTAGTCAAATTAGCCTGGTAAGGATACAACAAGAGTTATGCAGACTAATGGAACAGAATAAGGCCCTGAGGGATAAATCTGTCCACTGATCTTCAACACAGGGTCCAAATACATCGAATGGGAAAGAGAGAGCATCTTCTCCAAAGAGTACTGCCGCCATATTTTATTTCCATTTTCAGTGGAGTGAAACAGGACCTCTATCTCACTCACTCATGTACAAAGACAAACTCAAGATGAATTAAAGACCTAAATGTAAACCTTAGAATTATAAAGATTATCAAGGAAAAGTAGGGTAAAATAGATGGGCTTAATACAGTGCATAAACTCACTATCAAACATAATAAAAAAAAACAAGTGAAAATGGATGACTAGGAGTTCTTAACAGTAAAACACTAATAATTTCATTGAACAGAACAATAATTTGATAAATCAGCATTAGATTACATGCCAGCCAGGTAAATGTTCTTCAACCTAAAAATATCACAGGAATAAATATAAATATGGAAAATTGTCATAATGTAGAAAATTGGTGCATGTTCAGTGCATGCAATCAATCACAAAAGGACAAACACTCTATGAGACCACTGTTATTTAAAAATTCAAGCTATCTAACACCATCCAACGTATCTCCCTTCACCCACTTCTCCTCTGCCAATCCCCCAGGGAGGAGGTTATATGTAAATCTTTGTAATCTGTTTACCCTTTCTCCTTCACCTTCCTCCAGCCTCCCAGTATTGCCACCTTCATCACTGGTCCTGAAGGGGTTCATCTGTCCTGGATTCCCTGTGTTTTTAGTGCCTATCTGTACCAGTGTATATCCTCCGGTCCAGCTGCATTTGTAAGGTAGAATTGGGATCATAATAGTCGGGGGGAAGGGGAAGGAAGCATTTAAGAACTAGAGGAAAGTAGAGCAATGTTTCATCTTCATCATTGCTTCACTGCACCCTGACTGGCTCGTCTCTTCCCCGTAGCCCTTCTGCAAGGGGATGTCCAATTTCCCACAGATGGGCCCTGGGTCATGTAAGATATGACAAAATTATAATAATTTATAAATTATCAAGGGTTCATGGGAGAGGGGGGAACAGGGGGGAGGGGGGAAATGATGAGCTGATACCAAGGGCTCAAGTAGAATGCAAATGTTTTGAGAATGATGATGGCAACATATGTACAAACATGCTTGACACAATGGATGGATGTTTGGATTGTGATAAGAGTTGTATAAGCCCCCAATAAAATGATTTCTTTCAATTTTATTTCAAAAGAAACATTTTGATGCTTACCAAAGGTGAGAGGGAAGTGATGGAAGAGGTAGCAACATGATAGAGGGTAGAAAGATAAGAGAGGAGATGATATTCTTCAAGAGGAAGATGGACAGAAAAAGGGAAGGCTGGGAAAAACATTGGAAGGTTTGATAAATTGTTGGATGCAAAAATGATGACGAGGTATGTAAATACCTACTTAAATCACAATGAATGTTTGAGTATTATAAATATATTATACCATTAACCACCCCACAAAAGTTCTACATAATAAGGTCTTTAACTTTCAAATGTGAACTATAGAAGAGACTAACGTATTTGATGAATGAAAGAATAAATGAACAATATTATCCATCCCTCCATATGCTCAGACTGGCAAGCAGATAACTCCAGGATGTATTTTGTGTGTGTGTGTGTGTGTGTGTGTGTTTGTGATTTTGTTTTATAAGAAAATGAGAAATGGCATTCTGTATGGAGTTATGAAGGTGTTTTCAATATACCTTGGAATCTAGACAAGCTGATGGCAGAATAATGAGAAATAATTTTGAATGGAACAAAATGAAGGGGGGAAGGCCTTGAAAAGTAGTCAAAGTGGTTCAGGTTTGAAGACTTAGCAGCAGAGAGTCAATGAAGTTTCTAAGCAGAGCACAAGATAAAAGTGTTTCTGAACTAAATTATCTTGGCAGCGAAAATAGAAAACACTTTTTTTTCCCCACCAAGCAAGTTGTTCCTCATGAGAATAATTTAATTTAGCATTTTATGTTTCAACAGAGTTTTTCAAAATCAGTTGTTCTTGTGTGCACAAGTAATATAAAGGGGCTATTTATTCTGATTAAAAGATTATATTCAGAAATATGGATATGATAGAAATCAAGGATGAGGGGAAATATTCCAAAGTCACCCCAGAAGAACTGATTGCACATATTGTTCCCACCTTCATTCCTCTGCATTTCATAATTATATAGCTGAGTTCAAACTACAAAATTAATTTTATTTCCTGAATGTTCACCTTAATTTGTGCACTTTTCATGTCATTGAAAATTATCTAGAAGTGTAGTCTTCATAATTGTGTAGTAATCACTTAAACTAACAATACAGATATACTTAATCGTACTTCAATTGTGGAATATGTGTGTTTAATTTTGTGTAACTTTATAATCAGTGTTTCAACAAACATTCTATGTATGCGTATTTGTCAATACGTTAGACTACTTCATTAAGAAAATATTTCTGGAATAGAAACTAGTAGGATAAAAAACATTATCTATACGTCAAAATTGTTTCTCTAAAGGTTGTATCACTTTATAGTCCTTCTACAAATATGTGTTACCAATCTTCTATTTGAAAATCAGCAGAGTGACTTCACTTGAAAAGAAAATATCACTGGTTTGACAGATTTGGAAGTATGCCTCATTATGTCTTTAATTTAAATTTCTTTCATTTCTGATAAATTTGAAATTTTAACTTAGTTACTATTTGTACATCACTTTATGAATTGTCATTTTCTCCATTGGCTTAACTAGAGTTCTCCAGTAGCTTGGTCTTTGTGTTGTCTTACTTTTTACATGAGCTTATCATCAATTGTTCATTGTATACTGTATTTCTTGAATTATTTAGAGAAAATATTTAAAATCATTCAAAGTCCATTATTTTTCTTTTGTGATTTGTTTCTATTTCTTTTATGATTACAATATTCTCAAATTACTATAGCAACTCATTATTATTTTTATTGTATGATTTAAATCTAAATTTTAAAATGTAGTCCTTCTGGATCATTTTTTGGTATGAGGATAAAATGATTGCCAACCAAAAAAAAAAATCAAGTGATCCTGCCAACATCTTTGCCAAAGTGTTGAATCCCATCAGCAATCCTTGCTTACTTAAGTACTTGTGACCTGAGTCTGAACTGGTAGGTCTAATTTTTGAAGCCAAGGTCACATGCTTTTAAATGACTTTAAAGGAGAGCATGAGACATATCCAAATAAATTTTGGTCTTAGAGAGATAGAATTAATAAAATAGTAACTCCCCCATAATATAACATGAATATTCAAAGATGCTTAGTTGCTAAAGTGTCATCAACTTAGATTCATTTTTTACTGATCTTAATTACACAATTATTAATTTATCCCCCACTTTTCAGTGGCTAACTGCTCAGATTGTCTGAGTTGTCTATGTTGTTCTCTGGAGTTCATTAGTAGTCTGGGAGCTACACTGAAACCTCTTCCCCTTGGTTGACCCTGCTGGTATTCAAAATGCTAATGATAAAGTCACCAGCCCCACAGCAAGTCACTACAGGATGACAAATTGACAGACAAGCGGTGTCATTAGATTAATTAACATCTCTTAATCCATAAATAAGTATACTAATTACAACACCCCACTATAATACTTTAACAATACGGATAGTATTTCCACTTACTAAATGTGAGAGGGAAGAAAAACGTTATCAAACTTATTGTAGGTGCATTAACTAATATCCCTAGAAGAAAATTCTAACAGTAGCTATCTTCCGATATTTAAGGCAACTAGTTGAGATACATTATGGTGATAAATCTTCCCCCCAATCCCAGGTAGTTTGCATTTCTGTTCATTCAAGATCTAAGATAATTATCTGTACGATTACAAAAATCTCTGAATACATTGCTCCATTTTCCACCAAGATGACACAATTAGAATCATCAGATGAACATTTAAACCTTTAAAACTCTACTAAGTATTTCTTTGTAATGTTGTATTTTTTAAAATTCTTATATATTAACCTTGCAAGCCCAATAAACCCAATACTTAAGTTTCCCCATGCTTACAATTACAGTTTATTTTGGAAAAGTGAATTGAAGGCAGAAATAAAAGATTTCACATGCTCCGGGGTTTGTAGTGAGCACATTAAAAATGTTACCTTTAACATGGGAAAGAAGGGTTATGTTACCCTATCTACTTAGTGTACCATAATAGATCCCACACGTAGCGCACTTAAAAAGGATGGAGCACCAATACCTCTGACTGACTTCCATTTGAGAACCAGGAAGTTGACAGTTCAAATACACCTAGCCACATTGTCAAGGGAACAGCCCTGGGAATCTGCTTCTTTAAGGATTGTTGTGGTTATCATCAAGTTGGTTCCAACTTGTAGTGAATTTATATATATATATATATATATATGAGCAAAACAGTACCCCTGGACCTTGTAAAGATTGCAGCTAAGAAAACCTTATGGATTAATTCTACTCTGTAACCTAATTTTGCCCTAAAGAATAAGTACTGTAAGGTCCATTTTTTAAGATAAGGGAATGGATGGTTAGATCATTTCAACACAGATCCCCATCTTCAAAGTCCACGTCTTCTCCACTCATGAGGATCAAGATGCGAGGTGAAGGGGGCAAATGCTTAATATCTCCACATCTCTCATCTTTCGCCAGACACCCTCGATATTCACTGATAACTCACCTGAGGTAGCAGTGTAACAGGCAAGCTGCAGTTGAGGCCTATGATCCCAACTAGCTCAGTGCTGCAATCTGCTGTGCATATTGTTACATAGGTCTATGTTACACTCCTAATTCTTGCACCTGTTGTGTTTACTGAGGCCATAACCGAGTACAGTGGACATAAACCTACTCACTCCTTAGCGTGTCTGATGAAATGAGCAGGATGGACACAAAGAGGCACACTGTGGAGCAGACACCATGTGAGTGCTGTCTAGAAGCAAAGGCTCATCAGGGACTGCTGGGACGCCAGACACGAGGAGAGAGGCTCACACATGGTGTTCCTACTGCTGATCCTCTGCTTTCTAATTTTGGACTCAGGACTATGAGACAACCATTTTTGGGTGTTTTTTTTTGTTGTTGTTGTTGTTTGTTTGTGTTTTTAAAGACACCTAGAATGGTATTTCTATTTGGTAGCTCTAGTAAACTAAGACTACTACTATATATCTATATATTTTTAATATATAAGATTACTCATAATGATCCTATAGGACAAGGTAGAAGGTCCCTGTGAGTTTCTGAGAATGTAATCTTCATCGGAGTAGAAAACCCTGTCTTTCTCCCATGAAGGGCTGGTGGTTTTGAATTGTGGACCTTACACAAGCAATCCAATGCATAACCATTATGCCGCCAGGCTACTTTAAGGGCAGAAGAGAGCAATTCTGGGAAGGTGGAAGTGTAGAAGCATGTGGGAGACAGGAGATTTTAAATGTGTTATTTTAGACAAGTTTTATAGGTCTCATGTAAAGCTTTGGCAGTTATGAGTCTAGACACAACTTTGTGATTGGGTCTGGGAATTTCCAAATTGACAGAACTAGATAAAGATGTCATGGCTAGCTAAAGATAAAGGTAAAATGAACTATATTTCCCCAAGATTAGATATTTATGTAGTTAAAAAAAGAGATGAACTGACAAAAGATTAAAGAGAATGCCTACAAAATCTTTCTAAGTACATATATGCAAATCGGACATTTGTGATTATCTGAAACTAACTAATGTCTTTCGTAGTGCCACTTAATGTGATTAAGTGATGTATTTTATTGTATTTATTTTAAAGCTTGCCTATACTTCCCAACCATCTGTCTAGTTTAGAGGGTTGCAACAGTGGAATAATAAAAATATCACTGAAAGATGCGAAATGTTTACCTATTTTTATTTACATTTATTTCTTAGGAGTAATTTCTTCTAAGGGAAAGCTTATGTTTTTCAAGAAAATTATTGTTATTTTAAAAATTACAATTAAAAGGCATGCAATCAATTTTCCCCAATACAAAGTTAAACCAATGCTTAAAAAAATGAATTCCATCTTTGTACATTATCCAGTTTGGTGTGCAAAGACCAATTTATTTTTATAGGAGCGTAAGAGTCCTTGTTTTTCTGCTGCATTGCTGGTGGTTTCCAACTGCAGACCTGGAGGTTAGCAGTCCACTGCATAATGCAGTTTTCCACCAGGGATACATAGTATTAAAGTCAATGACGGTACGAATAATTCATCACAACCTTGTATATTTGCTTAAGGGGGCTTAAAATGGTCATGGAAAAATTTCCTCATTTTTAATTTCATTTTTCTCTGAACTTTTTGAAGTCTCTGTGTGTGTGTATGTATGTGTATGTGCATGCACATGTATATCTTTAGTAATACGCAGTTTATTTTACTTGAAGAGTTTTGTTCCCATTGAAGTAAGAAGTCACAACTATTCCAAGAAAGATCCACAGCTTCAATTAATGCAGTTTTTCTTCCTGAATCAAGGTGTGTAAGCCTGCCTTGAGCTGGTTTACATCTTTTATATATGAATGCATTTCTTGGTCCATTTGGTTTGGAGAAACACAAAATGATGTAATCATTTGTCAGTGTGATGGATGAGAGGAGTGTCAGGTGGCTAAATTATTCTACAGTGTCCATCACGCAGGTTTCCGACTTTCAGCAGCAGATGTGAGCAATTTGAGTTTCTGTGGTGCCCTCAAGTCGGTTCCTACGCAGATTGGCCGCACGTGAGAGAGCACAAGGTCTCCCCAGACTTGTCCTGCCTCTTACAGAAGCACCGCACAAAGCCTTTCTTCCACACATTCACGGGGTGGATCCATTGCCAACCTTTGAGTCAGTGACTAAGAACTTCACCGTTGCAACATGAGCTGTTTGATGCAAACAACTGGTCTTGGGGTGGGGGTTCTATTAATACAGTAGAATTATGAGAATGAAATATTTTCTGACTAATGATGACAATGATGCAAATGGGAAGATTGCAAATCTCCTGTCCGGTGGTGAACTGAGGGCTTGACTTGCATCCATGGTACCACAAGCCTAGAACGGGCGATGGAGTTGTAATAGATGAACCAGATCTACTTTCACTTCCTTGCCAGTCTGAACATACAGAAATAAAGAAACTACAGACAACTGTGGGCCTCGGGGATTTAAGTCCTGATGGAATAATAGCCATTGGGACCCCAGGGGTACGAGGGTTAAGCATTCAGAAGATAAACCAAAGATCTGCAATTTGAACTCATCCCCCACTATGGGAGAGAAAGATGTGCAATGCACTCCCTTAGCATTGACAGCCTCAGAAACCCCATGGAATAGTTCTACCCCAGGGAATCTCAAGAAGTCAAGATGAGTTAGGAATTGATCCCACTGCTGCATATGTGATTTGGGATCAAGGAGGAAAGATATTTAGCTACAAGAGAGTGACGTATCAGAAAAATGTTAAAAATACATGTAAAAGGTCTTCCAGGCTTTGAAGAGTGCATCGCTGTCAATAAATATGGCTTTCCTAAATGCATCTTGCTTTCCTAGACTAGTGCTGTTGAATTTGTATCCCAATGGATCAATTGTCAACAGAGGATTCCAATAGTAACTTTAGAAATAATATGTAGGAAGCGGGATTTTCACACTCCTAGCACTTCATGTGCTTCTCCTGTCCAGCTTGTAAGGAGCAGGCGTTGAGTGTCGACCACAGCGCTGTGCTCAGTGATGACTAGAATTCAACATGGCGCCTTTGTTCGTGGTTAAATCAGCTCTGTCTTACGTGTGAGAGAACGGACCCATCGCTGGGTCTGGCACCAGCCTCGTGATCCTTAGTCTGTTTGAGGCAATTGTGATTGCTATCATTCGCTCCACCCCATTTGGGAATTTCATTGTTTTTGTGAACGCTCTAGTTGCCTAGTGTGATGTACTTCTCCAACCATTGGTCCCTCCTGGTTATCTGTCTAAATGAAATGAGCACAGGTCTAGTTTTACTTCGAAGGAACATTTTGGTTGTTTCTTCCGATGTTTATTTGTTCATGCTTCTGACAGACCACAGGGTATTCGGTATCCGTCGCTGACGCCACTTCCGCATCAATTCACAGTGCTTCTCAACCCTCCTAAGGCTGCGACCTTTTAAACAGTTCATGTGTGGTGATCCCCCCCAACGCTAAAATTATTTTCGTAGCTAACTCATAACTGTAATTTTGCTACTGTTATGAATCGGGCGTCTTCTGTGAAAGGGTCGTTCGACACCCAAAGGGGTCGTTCGACACCCAAAGGGGTCGACACCCAAAGGGGTCAGAACCGCTGACCTAGGGCCACTGAAAAGACTATAGCTGGGGTTAGGTCTGCCTCAGTCACCGAAGCTGGTTCTTGATTTTTAAAAAATTTAAGGAGATATTTTGGAGCAGCACCAGCCAACGCAACACCTGCTAGGGTGTCCTTGAGTTTTCAGGACTTACTGTGTAAGAAGCACCTGGAGTCAGCAGAAGAATAAGCAGAATGGCGTTTCACCGAAATGTTTCTGTGGAAAAGTCTAAAAGCACTTCGAAGAGGCTAAGTGTATTTCGGAAGCAAGTATTTTTATGACACCAAACCTGGCAAGGGAACACATTTCTTTAGCAGGGGGCTGAGCTAGGGTTTGGATATGCTGGTGGTGCTGTGGAGGTCAAAGAAAGCACAAAGCATGCAGGCATTTCTAAAGTATCAGAACTCCTTGGGAGAAGAAAAAAAATGGATCTTCATAGATTATCAAGGGTCACAACACTTTGGGAAAATCAGAGTCATGCTAACAAAATTGTATATAAAGTAAAGATATTTTAGACTCAAGAAGATAGCCTTACCCCTAGCCTTCTTCTATTTTTAAGGCACCAAACGAAAGTATCAATTCTTTCCTTGCTGACACTTGGAACAAATTTTCTAGCCTGGGAGATTTTCCCCTCAAATAGGAAGAAATATGTGTTAGCTATTTTTGAGTAGTCGGAATTTTAAAAACGTATATTTGAGGTTTGAAGACTTTTTTGTCCTTGAATAACTCAAAATGCCTTTGTTCTTCGGAATCAAATTTAGCAAGTAATTAGTGTATAATGAGAACCAGTTGTAGCATCAGTCTCTATTTAGTCAAAGTACATTTAAAAATCCGTAGGAAGACAGATAATCTGAATTTTCTTTCTGAGGATGCTAACCTCACAAAGTGCTGTTGATTGAAGAATGCATGATGGGCTTAAAAATATGTTTCGCTGACGTTCAGAAAACCCTGGGGGATTTATTTCCTTTCTAACTTTGGTCCAAGAATAGAGCTGAAGCAAATGGGAGCTTTGAATCAAAGACTAGTGGCTTAAAAGCAACGAGGGCCTCTCAGAGAGCCTAGTAAGATAATTGCCCCCAACATCAGCTCATTGTTTTTGAATACTTCAGTTGCTGAATGTGAGTGTGAATGCTAAATGTTCCTAGGATCCCATTATGAAGACAAAAACCTTCACAACGAAAGCCACATAACACAGGCAAATCACAGGGCAGAAATGAAGTGGTCACATAAAAAATGCAAAATCAAACCATACACAAAGGCTCAAATAATTTTATTCCTGCCAGGATGTCCCAAAGTAGGCCGGTGTCCGTATGCTCAAAAGGGCTAAAGAGGAGGAAGATGTGCTCAGAAAATGTCCTGAGGGCTCAGGGAAGAAGACAAGTGTTTTAGGATTATGCCACCACTCAAGTTTTATAACTATACATACCTGCTATGACAAGTCCAAAGCTTGTCACGTGCCTGATAAGAGTAACTCAAGGACACAGGTTTCTACCACCTTGTTTGCGGCAACATTTTCAATAGCATCACTGCCACATGTATCAGGATGGAGACAGCAGAAAAACCAAGTGCAGAGAGAATCGGTGTTGGAGAGTCACCTCTCAGAAGGGTGTGCGGCACTTCCACTCAGATGAACTGGGCTCCTAGGGAACTCATTGTCTGGCACTCTAGTGGGCAATATTTTACTGTGATTCTTAGGGGTCTCGTTAGCGAATTTTCCGAAGTAGCGCCTCAGGCCCTTCTTCTTAGTTTGTTAACTTCTATGCAGCTTGTCCACCAAGGTGAACTTTCTACTCATCGCTGGTTGCATATCTTTCAAGACCTGGATAACACACAAGTGACCCACAGTATGACACACTTACAGACAGGTAGACCGGTGCCATACAAACAAAACAAAACAACGTCACTCCCTTCGAGTCGATTCCATCTCATAGCATGTCTGGAGGACAAAGTAGAACTGCCCCTGTGATGGTAATGCTTCACGAGAAAAATGTAAAGCCCCGTTTTTCTCCTGCAGAGCGACGGGTGGTTTTGAACAGCTGACCTTGTGGCTAGCAGCCCAACAAGTAACCACTATGCCACCCACGGTGGAATAAAAAGTTCAGAGAAACAGCTCTGGATTCTAAATCCAGGTTGTACTATTTACTGCTGAAAGATATTCAGTAGATTGCTTAATCAGGCTCACTCTCCAGTTTCAATATCTATGGTCAATGTCAATTTTCAGTTTCTACAGCATTCCCCACTAGCAGCAAAACATATTGCAGCCCAGATTTCCTGAAGTACTCAAAAATAAAATATTAATTGAAAGAAATTATTGATAATTCTTTACAAAAGTACATCATCCAAAAATGAGGAGGAGGAAGAACAGGAGGAAATATGGTACCACTCTCTATCACCTAACTATATAGAAATATAGTATCACCTTCATTTTCTTATCAGATAACTTGTACTTGAGAGTTGACAATCTAGCTCTTTTACCCCCCTCTACTCTTATGAAACTCTACACAAATGCACTGATTCTCAAACCCATGGAAATGGTGGTGTGCATGGAACCATGTATAAAACATAGGGATCCACAAGAAATCAAGCCCCCCCCCCTCACATATCACAAACCTACCCACAGTATGTCCCCACATTACTTCTGAGTTAGGGGAAAAACTGTGCAAAAGGGGATGGAATTCGATAGAGGTAAAATTGAAATCCTTTAATAGCATACAGAATAATACAGTTTAAAGTATAAAACAAAACAAATCAATAAAGGCTCTAGGGAAATTCTAATGGTAATCCTTTGGATTTGCAATTTTGCCAAGGTTTCAGCAAACTTTCTCAGTTAGACTTCCATTTCAAAACATCTGGAGCTGTTTCGGTCTCAGGAGAGACGCACGTCTAGGAACCTGATGAGTGAAGTGGATGTGAAAAACTGTGAAGATTCTTGATCCTGCCATCTCCGCTCAGCCCCTTTCCCTCATCCTCAATGTGCTCACCTATTACCTAGGATGATCTTTCTAACACTAAGCTCCTGTCATGAGTACGCTTTGCTAAAAGGACACCATCTAAGAAAAGGTGCAGCTTTTTAGAATGGAATCTCAGTTGAACTCTCTAGTCTCCACATTGGCCATGCTCTTCAATTTCAATGGGTAAGTGGTTGAATCCATCGCTGCTGCCTCACCCCTTGCGATGCTCAAGTGAGGTGCTGCTGGCAATACATACCAGCAGTCCTTGGGAGCCAATTTCTGTGGACTTGATGACCACGCATGGCGAACCCTTGTGTGTCTGCGTAGACCTGTGCTCCATACAGTTGTCATTGGAGGGGTTCACGGAAGCAGATGACCCTGTCTTGTTTCTGAGGTGCCTGTGGCTGGGCTCAAGCCTGCAAATTTAGCAGCTGAACACATTCATAAATGATCTTCAAAATGGCCCTTTACAATGAATACATTCAGGCTTCTTATTTTTAAAATGTGACTGTCTCCATTGACCCTTTATGCCTCTTGCTACGTTGGGACCAAGGAGCCCCAGTGGCACAGTGGTTGGGCTAAGTGAAAGGTCAGCAGTTCAAAATCACCAGCCACTTAGAGGTCATGTCAGGACTTTCTGCTCCCATAAGCTTGCAGTCCTGGGAACTCCCAGGGGCAGGTGGCCATGTGTCCGCATCGACTTGATGGCAGTAGGGGTTTTGACTTTGGTTGCAGGCATGGTGATTGGAACTGCAATAGTCCTTTTATAACCATGAGGACAATGGGAGGATTTCATTGTTAAGGATGAAGAACAAAACCACTGAGGAGCCTGGATCACTGAAAACAAAATGAGGCATATATCAGCTTGGAATCTTTTGTCTTCAGGTGTCATATTTTGTGAGAAACACTGTTTTCTTAGGTATTTGGTGGTGTGGTGGTTGCACGTTCGGCTGCTAACTGCAAGGTCAGCAGTTGAAAACCCCCAGCCGTTGCGAGGAAGAAAGGCGGAGCTTTCTGCTCCCATGAAGAGTTACCTTCTTGGAAAGTCACAGGTGCAGGTCTACTGGATGGCAGGGAGTTTGTCTTTTGATTATTTTGGTTTTTGGTTACTCCATCCAAAAGGTAATTTTAAACTAATGCAAAACTAATATTACTTTGTTCTCTCTCTCTCCATCTCTCTCTTATTTGTTTCTGGCAGGTGTCTGACACGATGCAAGAACCTGGTGTCTAAAAATAGACAAGACAGACTCCTTGCCTTTGAGAAAACTTGCAGTATAGTGTGAAGTCAGCACAAAAATTGGTCACTGCAGTTTCCCAGTGCTAATAGAGTGAAATAAATAGAAATAATCAGGAGTTATTTAGGGAGCAGAAGAGGAGTACATATGCATGCTTGGAGTAAGTAGAGGTGCCCTGTGCATTTTTAAAGATAATTAGGCATCAGTAGGTAGGCTGCACTCCAGTAGGGAATTGGAAAGGGTGATTGCCGAGGCTGGAAGTATTATAGACAGAGGCAAAAGTCAAGCAATAAGCAGTACATTGACATGTGTGAGGAAGTTGGAGCAGTTTAGGCTCACTTGTGGACAACACCCGAGTTAGAAAATGGTGAAAGATGCATCTAGATTAGGGTTGTTGTTTTGCTAGGATCTTTCAAATCTATGTAAATTCATATTGGCTCCATGTAACATGGTGGAACTGCCCCATAAGGATTTCCAGGCCACAATTGCCAAGAATTTTACTGGTGGGGCCACCGGGTGGGTTTGAAACCTCAAAGTTGTTGATAGAGCCTAACAGTTGTGTCCAGTTATTATGGAACCCATTGCACCATGACACAGATGCTATACTTGAGTCTGAAGCAAAAGACAGTCATTAATAGTCTGATGTTTAACCAAGGAAATGATATTGTGATCAAAGAGCACCGCTGCCTCTCCAACAGCTGATGGTAACATGGGAGTGTTACCATCTGAACTGAATACCCTACCTGTGTTAGACCAGCTTTGACTAGAGAAACAAATTCACGGTCAGTCCTATGTGTATAAGAAAAAGCTTTATATAAAAGTGCAATTTTATATTGAGAAACATCCCAGCCCAGTCCAGATCAGATCCATAGGTCCAATATTAGCCCCTATTCCCAATTCTAATCCATATATTCCGTATTAGACTCACAAACCCTTGCAATAATGCCAAATGCAGGAAGATCACAGGCCCGTGGTTATAAAGTCTTATGGATCCAGTGGCAGTGAAAGGATATCAGTGCTCGGCTGGGTCTCCACGTGGCTCCTCTGTTCCAAGGCTCTGGCTCTATCAGTGTGTATCTATGTGGCTTGTCAACAGGAATGTCTTACAAGAAATATATCTGTGTCCTGCCTCCAGCAAGCTCTTTATCTCCAAAGCACCTCCAAAATTAGGTCATCAAGCTGCAACCTGATTGACAGGCTAAACTCCACCCCTTCACTCCAGTTGACAGCAGATTATGTAGCTACTACACTACCAGCTACCATAGATTTGATTCTACCCCATATCAATTCTACTTGTGTCAGAGAAGAATTATGATCAATAGGAATTCCAGTGACTGAGGATTCGGAAGCAGAATACCAAGCCTTTCTCACTAGATGCTTCTGGGTGAATAGCTGTGGTAGTTACATAATCTGTTCTCAACTTGAAAATATTGAGTGAAGAGGTGAAGTTTAGCCTATCAATCAGGTCACAGCTTGATAATTTTATCTAGAGCCAGAGGATATAAATAGCTCACTGGAGGCGGAACACTCGTACATTCTCTGGGAGACAATCTTGCTGACAAAACACATGGGGCTAAGCTAGTGCCCTGGAGCTGGAGGAGACATGTGGAGACCCCTGCCAGCACTGAGGTGCTTCCACTGTCACTGGATTCACAAGACTTTCCACCCACTGGCCTGTGATCTTCCTGTATTCAGGTTCATGTCATGTTTTGAGTGAGTCTGAAGAGGAATTTGTAGATTGGTATCAGAAACATTGAATAATGGATTTATGGACTTGATCTGGACTGGGAGGGGATGTTTTCTTAATATGCAATCACCCTTTGTATAAAGCTCTTTCTTATACACATCTGAGTGTCCATGGATTTGTTTCTATAGTTCTCCAGACAAACACACTACATTTCCAACCTTTGGTCGGATGCTTAGCACTCTAATGATCCGCACTACTCCCAACTCAACAAAGCAAATAGTTCATTGTGTCTGAATTGGTATCACCAATGGATTTGGTACCAGCTAGCTTCACTATGTGGAAATAATGTACATTGCTAGTGAGGCTAAAAGGCTCACTCAAAACCTTGGGAAACATCTTCTATAAATCATAAGTCCCTAAACAAGTACACTTTCTTCAACATGATGTATTTTCCATAAATACTGTATGCATGAGTAAATAAATGAGCAGTGTAAATAAGGAATCGTATTTCTCTACTCACTCCCAGAAGTAGATAGTCAATCACTAGCAGTTAACACTCATCATTTCAAAATGCCTACTGTCTCTAATCCAGATTATTGGGTGTTTCTTTTGTTACACAATATTTTTTAATTGGCTTATAACTCAGGAGCAAAATATTTTATGTACACGAAAAAGAATCTGGTAGCTTTCATTTACTTGCAGGCCTGTAGGTCCTGCTCTAATATTAAGTTCTAAGTCAGAATCACCTCTGAAACTACCTCTATATTTCCACAACCGCTTGACCATGCCCTTTACTATCCTTCCTTAATAATCATGAAATGCACACATGTGGCCAGGAGAAACCAGTTGCTAGAGATGAGCTATGTGTTCAGTGTGGTAAACTGAAAGTTCTTCCTATGGATCTTCTGGCCAAGTAGTTGTAACTCCCTCTGTGTTAGTCTGGGTACTGTAGAGAAGCAAATCCACACAAACTCATGTACAAGAGAGAGTTTTATATAAAGGTTAAGTGTGCATCAAGAAAACATCCCAACCCAGTGCTGCCCAAGCCCACAAGTCCAACATTAACCACCCATTCACCTATATGTCCAACACCAATCCACATAGTCCTCCTCCATCTCACAAAACAGAGGCAATGATGCTGACTGCAGGAGGAAAGCCAAGTCAGTGAATGTGTAAGCATCTCAGCGATAGCAAGGGTCTCCACATGGCTGCTCCATCACCCAGGACTGCATTGGGATAGGTCCATGTGGCTTTTCCTTGGGAATGTCTTGCAGGCAGTCAGCCTTGCAAGCTGACCCAGGGAACTGCTAAGGCAGCTGCACCCTGGTGTGACCACCACAAAGCAAAAGACCAGAGACCTAGAAAGCCGAGGCTCACCAAGCCATTTATACCTCGGCCCCACAGTTAACCCCACATGTGTTTATCGGCCAGGTTGACACAAAAAACTAACTAACTCACCCTCCAAATGGTTGGGTGGGACTATGCAAATAGGTTGTGTGAAATTACAAGAGGGGAGTGCACAGTTTTTAGTTGCCATTGTCCTGTGTATAAGAAAAGCAGGACCAGAGATAAATCCCAGGCCCATTAAGGAAGGAGATCCCTCAGTGAAGCACGTTTGAGGTTCCTGCTTGAAGGGGTGGAGGCCAGTATGAGAGGCACCAAAGGTTATGATATGGGGACCCTTAGACAAAGCAAAGGAATCATGCAGAGGGGCAGTGTCCCTGAGACCAAAGACCACCTTTCCTTAGGAGAGGAAGTAAGGCTGCAGGTGGGCTTCCTGGTTCCAGGAGACAGAAGTCAAAGGAGCACATGGCTGAGAGGCTGAGCACCAGAAGAAGACAATCAACTGCTGGCTGAGAGGTGCTGCTATGGACCAATGACTGTATCCTTAGTGTTTATTGGTCCTGATTTTTGTGACTTTTTTATCTTTCTTAATAAGCTCTTGTCATGGTGTTATCTGCAAATGCTGCATAGCTATTGAAACCAAATACCGACCCTACCAAATAAGTAGAGTGTCACTGAAGGAATGCTTGGTGTCAGAATAAGGCAAAAGATAGAGAGTGGGTATGTGCCCAAGTACTGCCTTATATGGCAATTGGTCTTGAGCTACTGGGGAGATAGATTCTCTGTCTCCTCGCTGAAGCCACAAGAAGTCAGATATGGTCTCTGTGACATATTCTCACTTGGTAAAGTAGAGATCACCAAAGAATATAAAAGTGCATTCAGATGGACTGACAAAGTGTCTATTCAAACATAGCTACAATTGTAAGGTTGGGAGATGACCTGGAAGTGTTTCATTCTGTTTCACTGGGGTCAGTGAACAGCAACATCAATGAAAGTGTTTTTCAGCATGTACTACTTATTTATCAGGCCCTGGGACCATAATAATAAATAAAGTATTCCCCAATTATTGATGATGTTCATATTAATATGTGTAAAAAAATATCAATGCCATCTAGTTGAGGCCAATGCAAAGCTACCTCACCAGACAGCTGAGAACTATTCTTTTGAGTTTCTGAAGAAATACAAATAACTAGATAATTTCAGTGTAGTATGTTCAGGACTAAAGTAAGGGTAGAATGAATAACAGTCATCCAAAGATAAACACACAACAAAGAGGCCTTGTGGTCCACCGCCACTTAGTCGATTCTGATCTGCTTCACAGGGCTTCTTTAAAGTATTGAAATGTAAAGATGTTACTTTGAGAATTAAAGTTCGCTTGACCCAAGCCATGGTATTTTCCATTGCCTCATATGCATATGGAAGTTGGATATTGAGTAAGGAAGGCCGAGAATGAAGCAATGCATTTGAAGTGTGATGCTGGAAAAGCATATTGAAAGTCTCAGGGACTGCTGCGAGGGCAGCCGGATCTGTCCCGCCAGAAGTAAACCCAGGGGCTCCTTCGAAGTAAGGATGGCAAGACTTCCTCTCGCCTACCTTAGATGTATTGTTAGGAGAGGCCAAAGGGAATGTACTGATTTACTACTTGAATAAAAATGAAGGTGATACTATATGTCTAAAACGGGAAAGGAAAAAGAACCTGCCGTATAAGGATCTCCACAAGCTGGATTGATACAGTGGCTGCCTCAGTGGGTTCAAATTTAAAAACGATGGTAAGGATGATGCATGACCCGGTGGTGTTACGTTCTGTTGTCCTTGATTTGCTATCACTTGGAACTGACTCAACAGCTCCCAACAGCAACAACAACAACAACATGTTGTGTGATGTGAATAGGGAAGACGTACATGAAGAACTGGCAGGATGTTCAAGAAAATATGGGTCTTAGATGATCACCAACTACATCCTGAAGAAACTTGTGTGGGCTGTCAGAACACGCAGACTTTCCTTATAGACATGTTGCTGTTACACTTCCTCAATGCTTTCAAGAGACTTCTAGCTCATGATGACCCCATACAGAACAGAAGGAAACCCTACTCAGCCCTGCTCTGATTCCATGATCTTTTGGACATCAGACTACTGTGACCCAAAGGATCCTCACTAGCCAATCTTTAAAGAGCTGCCAGTCCTTTACACCTACTTCATCTAAGCCTAAAAACTATCTCGAGACCTGCTCAGCCTTAGAGTAGCATGTCAGTTTCCACCAGAAAACAGGGGTGGCTGGGCATGAAACACCAGGTCAGAGGACGGAACCTGAGGCTCGTACATGGAAGGTAACACTTCCACCACTAAACTATCAGTGTCCCCTCACACATGTAACCACCATGGATTACCAGAATGACCTTGCGAGAAGTTTCTCACATCATGGAAGGATCATGATAGCCTATCAGGATGATAGTGGAGCGCTATATAGCAATGGTATAGAATCCAAAGAGGAAAACTCTAGCCACCAGAAGAATAGTTAGAAAGTGGATTAGACTGGAAGAGCACTAACAGATGGCACTAACAAGCAAAATCCTAGAACACTTGAGCAAAATCTCCTACTGAGGCAGATGCCTGGCCGACTGTCATCTTACCTTAAAAAAAACACCATCTGCAACATTTGGTCTCTAAGGTTGCTTCTCACTCAACTGCCATCGAGTTAATGCTGACTCAGGGCAACCCTATGGGACCAGGCAGAACTGCCCCAATAACTTTCCAAGACTATTTACTGTAGTAGTAAACTCCATTATTCTCTCAAAGAAGAAGCTGGTGGTTTCAAACTGCTGACCTTGTGGATCCCGGCGTATCTCTTAACCACTATGACACCAGAGCTCCTTGTTGTTTTGTTGTTAGGGGCTCTTGATTTGGTTCTGGCCTATCCTGACTCCATGCACAAAGAGAACAAAACAGTGCATGGTCCTGCATCATCCTCACAATCGTTCCCATGACTGAGCCCATCGTGTCAATACATTTCATTGGGCGACTTCCTCTTTTTTGCTGCCACTCCACATTACCAAGAGTGATGTTCTTCGCCAGGGACTGACCTCCTGACAATATGCCCAAAGAATATAAAAGGAGGTCTGGCCACCATTGTCTCTAAGGGGCACTATGACCTTGCTTCTTCCAAGGCAGATTGGTTTGTTCTTTTAGGAGTCTATGGCACTTTCAACATTGTTCACCAGACACCACAATTCAAATGCATCGATCTTCAGGCTTCCTTTCGCATTGTCCAACTCTCACATGTGTAAGAGGGAATGAAAAAATGACATGGCTCGGGTAGGGGTGCCTTATTTCTCAGAGTAATGTTCTTGCTGTTAACTACTTAAAAGAGGTCTTGTGAAGCAGATTTACCTAATGCAACATTACTTTTTCTCTTTTTACTGCTGCTTACATGAGTATAGATTGTGGATCTAAGCAAGAAAATATCATTCACAACTTCAACTTTTTTCCCATTAATTATTATGCTACCTACTAGTCCATTTGGGAGAATTATGGTCTTCATGTTGAGTTGTAATCCATATGTAGGACTGTAATCTTTGACCAGGCTCTCCTCATTTTCAGCAAACCAAGTTGTGTCATCTGAATACTGCAGATTGCTAAAAAGCCTTCCTCCAATCCTGATGCCACATCCTTTTCATATATTCCAGTGTCACTGATTATAAGCTCAGCACACAGATTGAACAAGTATGGTGAGAGGGTACAGCCCTCATGTACACATTTCCTGATTGTAAACCAAGCAGTATTCCCTTATGTGTTCAAACAACCATTGATCCATGTACAAGTTCCTTGCGAGCATAATGAAGTGTTCTGAAAGTCCTTTTGTTTTTCAAGATTACTCAGTTTATTATGGTCTGCACACCAAATGTTTATTTGCATACTCAATAAAATACAAGTAGATATCTTTCTGGTGGTTTCTGCTTTGAGTCAAGATGCATCTGACATTAGCAATGCTGTCATTTATTCCAGCCTTTTCTGAATCTGGCCAGAATGCTGGCAGTTTCCTGTCAATATACTGCTGCAAATATTGTTGGATGGTCTTCAGCAAAATTTTACTTGCATACAACGTCATTCCTCTTGATTGTTTTATTTCTGGAATAATATATCACATTGCTTCTGATTCAAAATGACCAAATACAGTCCATTTCAGCTCATTAATACCTAAGATATAGATTTTATGTCTTTTATTTCATTTTTGACAACCTCCAATTTTCCTACATTCATATGTCATATAGTGCAAGTTCTGATCATTGTAGCTGTTTTAAGGTCCTGAATTCTCCATTCCCACAGGATTTACCTGACTCAAGTCATCATGTTCAACTTCCCCTTAATAATGAGAGTAGCCATACCAGGAGAGGAAAGGGAAGGTGGGGGAGAAAGGGGAAACCGATTATAAGGATCTACATATAACCCCCTCCCTGGGGGATGGACAACAGAAAAGTGGGTAAAGGGAGACATCAGACAGTATAAGATATGACAAAATAATAATAATTTATAAATTATCAAGGGTTCATTAGGGAGGGAGGGTGGGAAAGGGAGGGGAAAAATGAAGAACTGATACCAAGGGCTCAAGTAGAAAGAAAGTGTTTTGAGAATGATGATGGAAACAAATGTACAAATGTGCTTGACACAATGGATGGATGTATAGATTGTGATAAGAGTTGTATGATCCCAAATAAAATTATTAAAAAAGAAAAAGAAAGAAAGAAAGAAACCAGCTCCTCCTCATTCACATTTCCCATGCCTTCTGACCAGAGGATCCTCTCTTTTACACAGTCTCTGACAGTGTTCTGCTTCCACTCACTAAGTCTCAGTCTGACAAAGTTTTGAAGCTGTGCATAAGATGTTCAGTGGCTCTTTCCTCAGCACAGGGAGCTTAGACTGTCTTCATTGTCTGCTCTTAGACTGGAAACTGCTGAAACCTGTTCACTTTGGGTAAATGAGCTGCCTTTGGAATATGAGTGCCTTAGTTTCAGTACCACAACAACATGCAACCCACCACCACAAGGCAAACTGACGGACTGGCATGCAACAGTGGAGCTCCTTAGGCAAAGGGAAAAAATGAACCTGGGAAAATCACTCTGCTTTTACATTTGCTGCCTGGAAATGGGATCATCACTCAAAATATATCAGCCAGGACTTGTCTGTGTGTCTCCATAGATCCCAAAACTTATTTGGCACACTGTTTAACTTTTCAGAAAAAAACAAAACTCTGGCAATTAAAAACCTTTCAATTGTATAAAGCATATCTGTACATTCTTTGCCCTAATCATTTTCTTTCTTTTTTTTCTTTTCCTTTTTTACATTTTATTAGCGGCTCATACAACTCTTATCTCAATCCACACATATACATACATCAATTGTATAAAGCACATCCCTACATTCTTTGCCCCAATCACTCTCAAAGCATTTGCTCTCCACTTAAGCCCTCTGCATCAGGTCCTCTTTTTTTTACCCCTCCCTCCCCGCTCCCCCCTCCCTCATGAGCCCTTGATAATCCACGGATTGTTATTCTGTCATATCTTGCCCTATCCGGAGTCTCCCTTCCCCCCCTTCTCTGCCTTCCATCTCCCAGGGAGGAGGTCACATGTGGATCCTTGTAATCAGTTCTCCCTTTCCAACCCACTCACCCTCCACTCTCCCAGCCTCACCCCTCACACCCCTGGTCCTGAAGGTATCGTCCACCCTGGATTCCCTGTGCCTCCAGCTCCCATATGCACCAGTGTAAAATCTTTGCCCTATCCAGTCCTGCAAGGTAGAATTCGGATCATGGTAGTTGGGGGGAGGAAGCATCCAGGATCTGGGAGAAAGCTGTGTTCTTCATTGATACTGCATCACACCCTGACTGACCCGTCTCCTCTCCTAAACCCCTCTGTGAGGGGATCTCCAGTGGTCGACACTTGGGCCTTGGGTCTCCACTCTGCACTTCCCCCTTCATGGCATGGATTGTGATAAGAGTTGTATGAGCTCCTAATAAAATGTTTAAAAATTTTTTAAATAAAAACCTTTGTACAATAGGCTGTAACACAGGTAAATGTGTGGGCATCATATATACCTGAATATAAGCCGACTCGAATATCCACCGAGGCACCCAATTGTAGGACAAAACTGCATTAAATATGTGCTGACAAACTTGGCTTATACTCGAGTATATATGGTATCCTCTCCTTTGTATCATTCCAGAACTTTGGATGAGCTGATATCTCCCATTTTGGAAACCTTGCAAATCTAACAACAAAGTTGTTATTTTGTTCAAATGAAACCAAACTCACTGTCACTGAGTCAATGTCAACTGCTAGAGGTCCTAATACAGCAGAGTCCCAATGTCCCTGTGGGTTTCTGGGACTATAACTCTTCACCGAGGTAGAAAGGCTCGTCTTTCTTCCGAAGACTGGCTGCTGACCTCATGATTAGCAGCCCAATGCTAAGTGCCTTGAAGCGTGGTACCAACTCACAGTGACTCTCTGCACAGCAGAATGAAATGGTGTTATTTTGGTTTGAGCCTGCTTACAGTCAGTCCTTAATCAAGTGCAAAAGCCTGTGAGTTACAACATGGCTCCCTTCTCCCTGCTGTCCCAAACACATTTTCCCTCTGGAGTCCTCCAGTTCAATTCCACCTCCTTCGTGAGTCAGACCCAGTGACCTTTGCATCACGAGTATTTATATAGCACGAACGAATGGTGTCACAAACTTTGCTGTTGTTGTTGGGCGCCGTCCATTGGTTTTTACTCATCGCAACACTAGAAACAATACAGAGTAATGCTGCCTGACTCTGCACCATCCTCACCATTGTTGTCATGTATCATCTGATCCCACACTGTCAACCCATATTGTGGAGGGCTTGCTAGTTTTTACTGTCCTTCTACTTTACCAAGCGTGATGTCCTGATCCAGGGACATGTCTCTTTTAATAACAGGTCCAACATATGTGAGACAAAGTTCTCTCCTCCTTTCATCTAAAGAGTAAGATGGTTGTACTTCTTCCAACATAGCTGCTGCTGCTTTATCATCATCATCATCTTCTTCTGCTGCTGCTGCTTCTGCTTCTTTTTATAGACTTCTTTATTCTTCTGCGAGTCCACAGTACTCTCTGTATTCTTTGACGTACCATACATCTGTTCTTCTTTGGTTATTTCTTTTTCAGTTCCCCATTTTCATACCAGTAATAAATAGGAAAATGTCATGGCTCTGCTAAGGCACACCTTAGTCCTCAAAATGAATCCCTGGTCATCATTTAAAGAATCCTTGTGAAACAAATTTTCCCAATCCAATATGTCATTTGGTTTTTTAAACTACTACTGCCATGACCATTAGTTGTGGATCCAAGTAAGAAGAATTCCTTAGCAATGAAGATATATCTTTGGGCCAAATCAATCTTCTTCTGGACTGGCTTCAATTCCTAGAAGCTCTCTGACAATGCACAGCTGCAACATGAAAGAGCCATCAGACCTACTTCTGCCATAAAGGTGCTTTCAGCCTTTTTCATTAGCTATAAACATTTGTGGTGAATATAGAAACCTGGACAGTGATTTAAGAACTCTCACACTCAACTCACTTCAACTCAAAGTTATCACGTCAATGCTGACTCATAGACACTCTACAGAACAGGGTGGAAATGCCCCAGTGAATGTCCAAGACTGGAGCTGTTTATGGGAGTAGAAAGCCCTTTATTCTCCTGCAGATCAGCTGGTGGTTTCAGACTGTCGACCATGTGGAGAGCAGCCCAACATACAACCACTATGCCACTAGGGCTCCTTGATGCATGAACCACAAGGAATAATTGATACAATTTATTAACTGAGGAGCTTTTATGGCTTAGTGGGTTACAAGTTGAGCTGCTAACTGCAAAGTCAGAAGTTTGAAACCACCAGCCACTCTGTGGGAGGAAAGATGAGGCTTTTGTTCAGTAAGGGTGGTGAATTATTTAATGTGGCTCTTTTAGTCAGAATCTCTAACTCCCACCAAATGACATGTCCCTCCATGGGACTGGTAAGAAGATGGGGGAAGATGCTGATGGGAATTACTTGTGAGTAACTGGGATCAGGATTCCCTGGAGAGGCATCCTGCTGTGTATCAAATAAGCCCCCTGAGAAGCAGGAGGGCTCTCATTACCATCAAAAGCCAGAAGTGGATCTTGTTCTCTGGGCCTGAGATTACCTGTGCCTTGACCCTCCAAGATCCAGAGAACAGTTATAACACCAGAGGAGCACAGCAAGAAAACCAGGGGCCAGAACATGGAATGAAGTGATGGACTTTTGTGTTCGACCAGGTTGACTAGAGAAACAGATCCAGGGACACTCATATGTGTGTAAGAGAGAGCAGCTGCATATTGAGAAGACATCCCGGTCCAGATCAAGTCCATAAGTCTGATGTTATCCCATATGTTCAATACCAATCTATAAATTCCTCTTCAGCCTCATGAAGCACATGCAATGATGCCAAATGCAGGATGATCACAGGTCGGTGGGAGGAAAGTCTTGTGGATCATTGCTGCTGGAAGCATCTCAGCCCTAGCTCCTCCAGCTCTCTGACTGTCTCCTCCACAGGAAGGTGAAGCAGGGAAAGAGTGTGGTCCTCCTCTAGAGAGAAAGAGAAGTTCCCAGAATCCTCATGAAAAGTTCACACCCACCAGGAGGCATCATCAGGCTGTGACCTGATTGACAGGCTAGCCTCCTGTACCTCTTCACTCATTTTATCAAGTTGACATGAAATCATCTAGCTACCATAACTTTCCAACCCACAGAGTAAGTTACGATGAATATAATTTGTGCAGGAGGCTGACTTGTGGAGTGGGGCACCTCTGGGTGCTTTATAAGAGGAGGTTGAGCTGGCTGACCCCCAAAGAGCTGAATGCCTTTGGGGTGAGGCTTACTGAAGTGGGCACTTAATCCAGGGTGCTGGGTTTGCTGAGCGTTTGGGTTGATGCTTGCAGCAGAGTGGTATGCTGCTGAGGGCATTCATGAGCATACCTGAGAAAATGTTTAACACATCAGGAAAAACACCCTAACCCTGAGCAGTTCTCCTTGTATTACCACTTGCTAACTTTATTCAAGTGTGTAGCCATTGAAATGGATATTAAAGACTAGAGATGCTAAATAGAGAACATCATTTAATACAACACATTTCTACTCAAGTAAAGAATGACAGGTGCAGAAACCCACAGGAGACAATTGTACTTTGTCCTATAGTGTTGCCATGGATCAGAATTGACTCAATGGATGTGAGTACTTTAATATATTAACTGTCATATAATGGGGCACAAATTAAATAGGGTCAGAAGGGTACAGGGAGCTATAGGAGATCGCAAAGGACAACCCAAACAAACAGGCATTGGGAATAACAAAGCCAAGCACCTCACTGCAATCAAGTCAATGCACAGAGAGCAAAATTGGCATGTGATACAGAACTGGTAAAAAGTGAAGGCCTAAAGTTTGCCTAATGTGGATATATAGTTGCCATTTGGAGATGTTAATGCCAGTCACTAGATTGTCTCCCATGAACAGGAAGCATGTTGAAATACAATCATGCTCCATCGAGTTTTCAATGGCTGATTTTCAGACATTTTCGCATCACAAAGTCTTTCTTCCTGCATGGATTTGAATCTCCTCCCTTTTGGTTATCAGCCAAGAGATGTTATACCACCTAGGAGCTCAATGCAAGAAAATATTTTTTGGGTGCTCAGGAAGGTGTGTATGACTTTCAGGACTGATGAGAAAGTGATAAACAAGAAGATGACAATCAAGCAGTGAATCCCAGGCAACATATCAAAAACTAAAGGACCTGCAAAGTGTTGTTGTGTTTGCATCTGTGAGTAAAATCCTTTTAGGCCATAGCAGAATCTCCTAAGAAGCAGAGAATTAACTGGTGTATGGTATGAGATTTTGCAGGATGGTGATATTTTGCAAGATGAAGTATAATCAATGTGCCATTACAAGTATAAGCCTATTATAATATCAAATTCCAAAGAATTATCAGAGGTTTACAGAAATGGATTGCATTTTATCGAGTGAATCAGCGAAAGCGTGAGATTGTGACAAATATGCAGTGAACCTAAACAGCTTTGGAAAGACAAAGTACCACAACAACTGGGCTTTTCTTATAGTATGAAGTATTGCCACTACTTGTCTGTCAGTGGGTTATTCTATGGTCGCTTGTATGCTGTTGTGTCACTGGTATTTAAACTGCCTGCAGTGTCCCCAAAGTGAATTGGCTTCAGCAGAGCATCAAAACTAATAGACTGGTAGGAAGGGATTGGCTACTCACTTTGGGTGAACTAGGGACTGAAGACCATATGTATATCCTGGAAACATGGTCAGATACCAAAGAGCTAGTAAATGGAAGCAGAACATTGTCAGAGTTAGGTCTACAAGATGAGTTCCTTAGGTCAGAAGGCACTCAAAATATAAGTGAGGAAGAGCTGCCTTCTCCAAGTAGAGTCAACCATAATGACATGATTGGAGGAAAGTCTATGGGAATAAAACAATAAGAGCTTCATTTTCTGAAGGGTATGACTCAGAATGAGAAGAAATGGTTATAAAAATCTAATAATAAAACTTGGAATGTGCAAAGTATGAATCAAAGACATTGGAAGATATAAAAAATAAATGAAATTCATAAAGTTCAATATCCTAGGTGATAGAGAGCTGAAAAGAACTGCTATTAGACATTTTGAATCAGAAAAAAACATGGTCTACTATGCTGGGAATGAAACCATCAAGAGGAATAGCCATGCATTAAGTATCATAAAGGACATTTCAAGATATATCTTGAAAAACAATGTTGTCCGTGATAGGATTATATCTGTCCATATTAGAGGAACTCCAAGCAATTCAACTATTACTCAAATTTATGCATCAACCACTAAATTTATTGATGAAGAAATTGAAAAATTCTGAAGTTCATCAAACTTGCCATCAAGATGCTGTGAAAACTACTGGCAATTGGAATGCATAAGTTGGAAACAAAGGGGAAGGAACTAAACTCAGAACTCACTGCCGATTCAGTCATAGAGATTCTTTGGGAGCGGATGGGATTGCTGCTGTGAGTTTCCCAGAATGTAACTCTTTATCTGGAGTAGAAAGCCAACTCTTTCTACAGCAGTGTAGCTGATGGTTTTTGAGCTGCTGCCCTTGCAGTTAGCAGCCAACTTGTGATCACTACACTACCAAGGCTCCTTCCAGAGTAAGGACAGTAGTTGGAAAATCTGTTCAGGGTGATAAAAATGAAGCTGGAGATTGCACAATCAAATTCTGAAAGACCTACCACTTGTTCATAGTAAATAGCTTTTAAACACGCAGTGATGAAACCTGTGGATTTATCCAGATGGAACACAGAGAAATCAAATAGACAACATCTGTGGAAGAAGAAGATGGAGAAGCTCGGTACCAGCAGCTAAAACCAGACCAGGAATTGATTGGGATCTAGACCACAAATTACTCCTATGAAAATCCAGGCTTAGGCTAAAAAAAAATAATTAAAACAAGTCCACAGGATATCTAGATGAGGCATCAACTAAGTCCACATTGAAGGAGCACACCATCATGTGTGATCCAAAGGTAATGATAACAAGCTCTAAATATAATGAAGGGAAAAGTATCAGCACTTAAATTGTTAATTTAAGTTTATAGAAGACTTAGAAGTACAGTGGGAACCCAAATTTCATCTTTAGAGAATCTAGCCAGATTAAGCTCTGGCATATTCCCCCTACAATGATAGAAATTTATTATATGTGAATTTTATATCAAGAAAACTACTAAAAATTAAAAAATAAGACAAGTCCTTAAGAACCTAAGTCCAATCTTAATTATATCCCACCTGAATTTTAATAACATCTCAAACACAAATTTGACACACATGAAGACTAATGACAGAAAACCTAATGAGCTGTTCGGGGACATAAAGACCAACATTCATGAAGAAAGACAGGAATGAAAGAAAAGATCAAAGTGTATGTCAGAAGAGACTCTGAAATGTGTTCCTAATCATAGCTAAAGAAATTGGAAGAAACAATGAAGTCAATGAGCTGCATTGGAAATTTCAAAGGGCAGCACAGGAAGACACGTCCAAATTCTATAATGAAGTGTGAAGACTGAGAGTTAAGAAAAAAATCAAGAAAGAACAAGCTCAGCATATCTTAAAATGAAAGAACTGAAGGAAACGTCAAACCTTGAATTGAAATATTGAAAGATTCTAAAGACAAAATATTGAATGATATCGGTAGCCTCAAAAGAAGATAAAAAGAATCAGCAGTCACTGTTCCAAAAAGAATGAGTGGACATCCACCAGTTTGTAGGTAGACTAAGAGCAAGACTCAACCGTGCTGGAGGAAGAAGTTCAAGCAGCACTGAAAAAATTAGCCCAAAACAAGAATCCAGGAATATGAGGGATACCAATAGAAATGCTTCAAAGAGCTGATGAAGGACAGGAAACACTCACTCATCTCTACCAGGAAATTTGGAAGATACCTCCTAGCAAAGTGACTGCAAGAGATCCATATTTGGACCCATTCCAAAGAAAGTTGACCCCACAGAAGACTCCATTTATAGAACAATATCATTACTATCCCATGCAAGTTCTTGGCCCATTGATGGAAAGAGATCCATGTTTGTACCACTCCAAAAAGTGGTGAGCCAACAAAATGCCACATTTGTAGAACAATATCATTAATATCACATGTAAGTAAAATGTTACTGATGATCCAAGAAAGTTACAGCAGGACATTGACAGGTGCCAGAGGTTCAGTCTAGATCCAGACGAAGATAAGTACACGGGATATCATGGCTGATGTCAGGTAAACTTTGGTTCAAAGCAGAGACTCCTAGAATGAAGTTACTTGTGTTTTATTGACTACGCAAAGGCATTCAGCTGTGCATGTCCTTGAAAATAACGGGAATTCTGGAACAATTCATTGTGCTCTCAGGAACTTGTACCTCGATCAAGAGGCAGTTGTGTAAAAAGGAAAAGGCAAAACTGCATGGTTTAAAATCAGAAAAGGTAGGCACCTAGGTATGCATCCCAACATTTGTCAACCTGTAGGCTGAGCAACTAATCAGGGAAGGTGAACTATATGAAGAAGTATGCTGTATCAGGATGATAGGCAGGCTTCTTAACAGCCGTCATGATACAGATGACACAAACATGCTTGCTGAAACTGAGGACTTGAAGCATTTACTGATAAAGATCAAGCGTTGCAGTCTTCAATATGGATTACAACTTCATGTAATGAAGACCAAAACCTCACACTAGATAACATCGTGATAAATGAAGAAAACAAATTGAAGCTCTCAAGGATTTTTCTTGGTTGGATCCTCAATCAGTGCTCATGGGAGCAGCATTCAGCAATCAACTGACACATTGCATCCAGTAAATCTGCTCCATAAGATCTCGTTCAAGTGTTGTAAAGCAAGGATGTTACTTTGAGGGCTAAGGTGTGCATAGCCCAAGCCATAGTATGTTCAACTGCTGTGTATGCATGTGCAATAAAGTTAGCCATGGACTAAGGAAGACCAAGGAAGAATTTATGCATCTAAATTCTGATGCTGTAGAAAAACACTGGAAGTAACATGGACTTCCAAAAGAACAAACAAATCTGTCTTGAAAGAAGTACAGCCAGAATGCTCCTGAGAGATTCCATCTCACTTACTTTAGACATCTTGTCAGGAGAGATCAGGTCCTGGAGAAGGTCATCCTGCTTGCTAAAGTAGAGGGGCAGGGTCAACAAAAGGCCCTCTTTAAGATGATAGACCCATTGGCTGTATCAATTGGGAGGATGGACCAGAACCAGGCAGTGTTTTTCTCTGTTATATATGGGGTCATGATGAGTCATAATTGATTCAAAGGCCCCTATCTACAACAAAAGCATGGAATATTCTGAGCCTTCTAACTAGATTATACCCCAATGTGAAGAACACAAAAATCCGTACAACTGGACCAGTAATGCTAAACCCACAGCATGTTAAAGGAAAAGAGAATGAGCTTGTCAAGGATTCCCTTTTCTTTGGAGTCACAAAATCTCAGGAAAGACCGTCAAGACATCAGACTACATTTTACATTATGAAACTAGCTGCAAAAGATCTCTTGTAAGTGTTAAAGAACAAAGGTGTCATGTTGAGAACTAAGGTATTTCTGATCCAAGCCATAGTATTTCCCATCACTTCATAGGAGTATGAAGGATGCACAAGGAATAAGGAAGACCAAAGAAGGATGGGTGAACTTGAATTGCAGTATTGACAAAGAATATTGAAAATACTATATTTTTCTTATGGCATGAAGAACAAACATCTGTTTTGGAAGAAGTACAGCCATAATGCTCCTTGGAAGTAAGGATGTAGAGACGCCATCTCACTTCTCATTTTAAATATGTGTCCCTGGACCTGGACATCATACTAAGTAAAGGTGACAGCAAAAAACAGGCAGAACCTGAATGAGAATGATTGACGCAGTGACTACCACCATGGACTAAATCATAACAATTGTTAGAATGGTGAAGGGTGAGGCAATGTTTTCCCTCTGTTGTTCAGAGGCACTATGAGTTGGAAACAACTGTATTA
This sequence comes from Tenrec ecaudatus, assembly GCF_050624435.1. NCBI lineage: Eukaryota > Metazoa > Chordata > Mammalia > Afrosoricida > Tenrecidae > Tenrec > Tenrec ecaudatus. The sequence continues at coordinate 205,376,242 of NC_134532.1, forward strand.
CACCCAACACTGACAATAACCATTGTGTCATAATGACTAGTATATTTTAGTACTGTCTTGAGATTTTAAATCAACTTAAAGAAGAGCATCTCCTAATTTCTATTTTTACAATGTTCCATGAGATCATAGAGCCACAAATCTTTTGATAATTAAGGATGAAGAGTTACTATCTAGTTTACTTTTGGCATGCTGTCAGGAGGGACCAGTTTTTGGAGAAAGACATGATGCTTGGCAAAGCATAGGCTCAATAAAAATGAGGAACTCTTAATGAGATGAAGTGACAAATTGGCTGCAACTATGGGCTTAAATATGCCTAGTATAGAGCGGATGGTGATGTACAAGTAATATTTCACTCTGTTAAAATTGAGATCGCTAAGAGATGGAGTCTAATTGATGGCACCAAATGAGCATAACAACATGAATCCATGCAGAGAAAATTATGAATCGGGGATACCCAATCAGCAGAAACAAGCCTTTAAGACGGGAATCTGGGGCAGACCACATGGAAGTGACCTGCAGAGTTGTGGAGGAGAAGGTAAGGCATGTATCCATGAAGTATCAAAGAGAACCAGGGGACTTGCTTAATGAAAGCCAGAGGAGCGAAACAAGGGAGGTGAGACCTGACAGATGCATACTGCCTCCTGTATCAGCCCCACCATTTGGGGAGAGAGATTGGGAACCCTGCTCAGAGCTGATTCAATAGAGTGCAAGGTTTGAGAAGTGCTTCAGTCAAAGAACAGTGAAGTGAGCCACGAACATGAAAATTTTTTTGAAAAAGATTTTCTAAATTTTTGAAGTAGAAAAAGACGCAAAATCATCAGACTTTTTTTTCTGTTCCATACGACTCTCATTCTACCTGGGGCACTACTGATTCACCTTGCCTCCAAGTAAGAAGGGCGGCAAGAGAGACAGGGCTTAAAATGTAGAGGATCACAGGGCATAGACATCTGGTTGGGGAGTTCACAAACTGATAGTGGACCCTAGGTTCATAATAAAGCCGATGCTCACTGTCGTACTTGTTCTTCAAACAAAGTAAGAGAAGGGATAGACTCTTCTGTGAAAAGGACGCCATCTTGATAAAGGGGAGGGTCAGCAAAAGGAGGAGGCCCTTGATGAAATGAATTGGCACAGGGGCTGCGGCACAGGAGCAGTTGTGAGGACGGTGCAGGACCCTGCAGTGTTTTGATGTGTTGTACATACGGTTGCTATGGGTCAGAAATGACTTGATGTTAGCTGACATAAAAAAACAACAATGTGTTTTTAATTTTCTAATTCATTTTTCAAATTCGCAACATATGCCTTAACCTTTTTCCCTGACAGAATGTTAAATCCCTTATAATTGTCCATTTAAAAGCCAGCAAAGGAAATGTTCACAAGTAAATAAATATGGAAAATTTCAAATTTGGATCATGCCCTAAATCAGGATCTGCTTATCAGTGATTTCCTTTCCCTACAAATAAATGGCTTCCAAGTAGACATTTGTCATGGTACTCTGTACATTCTTCTTCTGAATCAATAAAAATGGGGCAACCATTTCCAACTTCCTGCTAGGTGAGTATGCCAACCTCAGTGATCAGACTACAGGACTACCCTACTAATCATATTGTTTCTTATTCCATAACTGATATTACACATCCTGGAACTGCTTCCTCTTGTTTTTCCACCAAATGTTGATGTTGACTACGTATCAATACTACAGAGCACAGTGGTATCGGAAGCTGTGGTCTCAACACAATGGGTTCCAATAGTCAAGCACTGAGTTTGGAAGCATGTTTGAGTAATGGTCAGAGAAGTTTGCTTCTTAAGCAACTCATTTTAGTTTTCCATCTGAGGGTGAGTGGGGAAAAATGCCTGTGTGACTTACATGTTTTATTTTATGAATGGACCTTTTTTCTCCCCACTACTGAATACCATCCTACCTTGGAACATGGTTTATTTTCTGTCTATTTTTAATAAGGCGCTTTTAACTATTTTTAAAATCATTTTATTAGGAGATCATAAACTCTTATCACAATCCATACATCCATCCATTGTGTCAAGCACATTTGGACATTTGTTGCCATCATCATTCTCAAAACATTTGCTTTCTACTTGAGCCCTTGGTATCAGCTCCTCAATTTCCCCTCCCTCCCCAATGAACCCTTGATAATTTATAAATTATTATTATTTTGTCATATCTTACACTGTCCAACATCTCCCTTCACCTACTTCTCCACTGTCCATCCACCAGACAAGAGCTTATATATAGATCCTTGTAATATGTTCCACCTTTCTCCCTCACCTTTTTATTCCTCTCCCCATCAGTTAACTTTCTTGTCCATGAAAGAAGTTCCATGGAAGAGTCCAGGTACTCTTTCCTTCTCTGTCTTTCTTCCCTACCCTCCTGAGGAACTTCCTCTCTGTCCAAGATTGAAACTGAAGCTATACCATCCTTTCTTTTTATTATTATTATTTTTTTAATCTTTTTATTGGGGCTCATAAGGCTCTTATCACAGTCTGTACATACATCAATTGAGCAAAGCACCCTTATACATTCGTTGCACTCGTCATTCTCATAATTCACCTTCCACTTGGGTTCCTGGAATCAGCTCGGTTTCCCTTTTTTCCCCCCATCCCCCTCCCTCCCCAATCCCACCCCTGGTCCCTTGATAGTTTATAAATAATAATAATTTATTATTATTATTAACTTTTTAATTAATAAATCTTTTTATTGGGGCTCATACAACTCTTATGACAGTCCATACATACATCAATTGAGCAAAGCACCCTTGTACATTTGTTGCACTCATCATTCCCAAAATTCACCTTCCACTTGGGTTCCTGGAATCAGCTCGGTTTCCCTTTTTTTCCCCTCCCCCTATACCATCCTTTCTAAGAGAGAGTTCACGTGTTTCAATTTCTGACAGTCACATTAAACTTAATGTAACATAATAAAAATGGATTGCCTTTACTCCTAGGAGCCCAGGGGACCTAGTGGTTATGCATCAAGCTATCAAAAGGTTGGAAGTTCGAAGCTACCATCTCCTTTGAGAGAGATAAACAGGGATTTCTACTCACATCATGAGTGATAGTCTCTGACACCCAGAAGACCAGTTGTACTCTGTCCTCTAGTGTCCCTGAGTCTGCTTCAAGTCCATAGCAGTGAATTTGGTGGTTATGGGTCTTTACTGTAGTTTAAAAATTATTATTATTTTTAAACTAAAATAATTATTATTTTTAAACTAAAGAGTTAAAATGATTACTATCTCCAAGTTCTCTCCTTCAAAAAACTCCAAACTCCTAAATCAAATCGTGTTCTTTCCCAGAAATTATTTCACAAATTTAACTGGTCTCTTCCAGCCCATCTTCATCTACAATGGAGTCAAGGATTCCCTTTCCAATCAGGTGCAACAGCTTCCTCATTTTATTGTGCCAACCTGGCCGATAAACACAGGCGGGGTTAATTGAAGGGCAGAGGGATAAATGGCTCAGTGAGCCTCACCTTTCTAGTTCTCGGGCCTCTTGCTTTGTGATGGTCAGACCAGGGTGCAGCTGCCTTAGCCAGTTCCCTGCTACAGCTGGCCAGGCTCACTTCCTGCAAGACATCCCCAAGGAAAAGTCACATGGACCTACCCCGATGCAGCCTGGGTGCTAGAGAAGTCTTGTGGAGACCCCTGCCAGCACAGAGATGCTTACACATTGACTGAGTTGGCTTTCCTCTTGCAGTCGGCGTCATTGTGTATATTTTGTGAGATGGAGGAGGACTTTGTGGATTGGTGCCAGACATACAGGTTAATGGGTTAATGTTGGACTTGTGGGTTTGGGAAGCACTGGGTTGGTATGTTTACTTGATGCGCATTTAACCTTTATATAAAACTCTCTCTTATACATGAGTTTGTGTGGATTTGTTTCTCTAAAGTACCCAGACTCACACACCCACTATTTCCCCCAAACAAAGAGACATGTTTCTAGTGTTGTTGCCAGGTGCCATCAAGTTGACTCTGAAACAGTGACACTGCACAACAGAATGAAAAGCCCTTCCTGTACCATCCTCACAAGGGTTTTGAGCTCACTGTTGACAAAACTGTGTCAATCCATCTTGTTGAGGAGTTTCCTCTTTTTCCTGCCACTTTAATTTCTCAAGAATGATGTCCTTCTCCGGGGACTGGTCGCTCCTGACACATGCTCCAGGTATGTGAGACCAAGTGTAGCCATCCTTGCCTCTAAGGAGCATTGTGGCTGTACTTCTTCCAAGACAGATTTAATTGTCCTTTGGCCATCAGTGACTGTCAAGATTCATTGCTAGCACCATAGTTCAAATGCGTTTATGTTCTTTGGTCTTCTTCATTCAATGTCCAAATTTCACATGCATACAAGGCAATTGAATGCTCACCCATGTTGGTATTCCCCCCTTTTTCCTTAGCTCAATAGTAAGCATGGGATAATAGGGCAAAGTTCCAAACATTTTAATTGGGTAAGGGTGATTCTGGGTTTTCCAGACATCGTCCCAAAACTATCTGCATAATTTACATGTTGTTGTTCTTAGGTGCCACTGAGTCAGTTCTGACCCATAGAAACCCATATGCACAGCAGAACTAAACACTACCCAGTCCTATGCCACCTTCACATTGTTTTTATGTTGAGTCCATTGTTGGAGCCCTTGGGTCAATCCATCTCGTTAAGGGCTTTCCTCTTTTTTGCTGCCCCTCCACTTTACTAAACATGATGTCTTCCTCCAGAGAATGGTCTTCTCTGACAAGCTGTCTAAGGTATGTAAGGCTAAGTCTCACCATCTTGAACTCAAGGAGCATGCTAACCTTACTTCTTCCAAAGCAGATTGGTTTGTCCTTTTTGCAGTCCCTTCAATGTTTTCCTTTCAAGGACATCAAAGCAATCCTTTCAAGTTTTCAAAATACTTTCAACATTCTTCTCCAGCACCACAATTCAAGTGCATTCATTCTTCTTCAGTCTTCCTTATTCAGTGTCCAACTTTCAGATGCATGTGAGACAATAGAAAATACCATGGTTTGTGTCAGGTAACCCTGATATCTCAAGGCAACATCTTTGATTTTCAATATTTTAAAGAGGTCTTGTGGATCAGATTGAATTAATGTACATGCCTTTTGATCGCTTGACTGATACTTCCATGAGCATTGATTGTGAACCCAAGCAAGACAAAATCCTAGAAAACTTACACCATTTGTTTCATTTATAACATTACTCATTGGTCCAGTAATGGTGTTCTTTACATTGAGTTGTAATCTCCACTGAGGAATGCAATTCTTGAGTTTCATCAGCCAGTGTTCAACTCCTCCTCACTTTCACCAAACACCTGCATATCACATGTTGCTACTAAGCCTTTCCCCAATCCTGATGCCACATTCTTCTTCATATAATCCAGTTTCTCGGGTGATTTATAAATAAAAATTGAATAAATGTGGTGAAAAATACAACACTGTTGCATTTTTCCTGATTTTAAACCATTAAGCAATCTCATACTGTTCCCACAACTGCCTCTTGAGGCAAGTACAAGTTCATCATGAGAAGAATGAACACGTGAGAGGTAGGTTTATTGCGCCAACCTGGCCAATAAACACATGTGGGATTAATAAAGCCCTAGTTTAATTGAAGAGGAAAGAGATAAATGGCTCAGCGAGCCTCGTCTTTCTATCTCTTGCTCTCTGATGTTCTGACCAGTATGACTGCCTTCCCCAAAGGGACCTGTGGCCTTTCATGGGGAAAAAAATGAAATAAGCAAATTTTGGGGGGATTACTGAACACTGGCTCTGAACTGACACTAATTACAGGAGACTGAAACTAATTTGAAAGCCCATCAGTCAGAGTGGGGCATAGCGAGGTCAAGTTATCAATGGCGTTTTAGCTCAGGTATGTCTTACTGTGGGTCCAGTGAGGCCCTGGAGCCATCCTGTGGTTATTTCCCCAATTCCAGAATGTATCATTGGAATAAACATACTTAGTAACTGGCAGAACCCCATATTGGATCCCTGAAATGTGGAATAAGGGATATCTTGGTAGGAAAGGCCAAGTGGACACCATTAGAACTGCCATTGCCTAGGAAAATAATAAATCAAAAGCAATACTGCATTCCTGGAGGGATTGCATAGATCAGTGCCACCATCAAAGACTTGAAGGATGCAGGGGTGGTGATTCTTACCACATCCCCATATAACTCACCTATTTGGCCTGTAAAGAAGACAGATGGATCCTGGAGAATGAGAGTGGACTGTGGTAAACTTAACCAGGTGGTGACTCCAATTGCAGCTGCCATTCCAGATGTGATCTCCTTGCTTGAGCAAATGAATACTTCTCCTGATACTTGGTATACAACTATTGATCTAGCCAATGCCACCTTCTCAAGACCAGTCTGGAAGGACAACCAGAAGCAGTTTGCCTTCAGCTGCCAGGGGCCACAATACACTTTCACAACTCTCCTCCAGGGGGTACATCAATTCTTCTGCCCAGTGCCATAATTTAGTCCATAGGGACCTTGATTACTTGTCTCTTCCACAAATGTCCTATTAGTCCATTACATTTATAACATTATGCTGATTGGACCCACTTAAGAGAATGCATCAAAGACTCTAGATTCATTGGCACAATATCTGCATGCAAGAAGTTGTGAAATTAATTCAATGAAGATGCAGGCACCCTCCACCTCAGTAAAATCTCTAGGGGTTCAGTGGTATGGGGCATGTTGAGAAATTCCTACTAAAGTGAAGATTAAGCTATTGCATCTGGCCCCTCCCAACAACTAAACAGGAGCCACAATGTCTAGAGGCCTCTTCAGGTTTTGGAGGCAACATATCCCTCACTTGGGTGTACAACTTCGACCTATTTATCAAGTGACACCATGAAAGGCCTCCAATTTTAAGTGGAACCCAGAACAAGAAAGGCTCTGCAACAGGTTCAGGCTGCCGTGCAAGCTGCTTTGCCACAGGGACCATATGATCCAGCAAACCCGATGGTGCTAGAGGTGTCAGGTGTAGATAGAGATGCAGTATGGAGTCTTTGACAGACCCCTATTGGTGAATCACAGCATAGACTGTTGGGATTTTGGAGTAAAGTACTGCCATCCTCTGCAGACAACTACTCCCCCTTTGAAAAACAGCTGTTGGCCTGTCACTGGGCCTTGGTGGAGACTGAATGCCTCACCATGGGCCACTCAGTCACCAGGAGGCGTAAACTACCTACCATGAACTGGGTATTGTCTGACCCACGGAATCAGAAAGTTGGACGTGTGCAGCAACATTCCATTGTTAAATGGAAGTGGTATATACGAGATCAGGCCAAAGCAAGACCTGAAGGAACAAGTAAGCTGCATGAAGAAGTGGCTCAAATATCCACAGTCTCCACTCCTGTCACATTGCCTCCTTTCTCTCAGTCTGCACCTATGACCTCCTGGGGAGTTCCTTACCATACTTTAACTGAAGACCAAAAAAGTCATGTTTGGTTTACGGATGGCTCTGCATGATATGCAGGTGCCACTCGTAAGTGGACAGCAGCAGCACTACAGCCCCTTTATGGGATCTCCCTAAAGGGCAGTGGTGAAGGGAAATCTTCCCAATGCGCAGAACTCTGAGCAGTGCACCTGGCCATTCAGTTTGCATATAAGGAAAAATGGCCATTAGTGAGATTGTATACAGATTCATGGGCTGTGCTTGTGGCTAATGGCTTGGCTGGATGGTCAGGGAATTAGAAGGAACATGATTGGAAAATTGGTGACAAGGAAGTGTGTGGAAGAGGTATGTGGATGGACCTCTCTGAATGGGCCAAAAAAGTTAAGATAATCGTGTCTCATGTGAATGCTCACTAAAGGGTTACCTCTGAAGAGGAGGACTTTAATAATCAAATGGATAAGATGACATGCACTATGGAGACTGGTCCTCCTCTTTCCTCTGCCACTCCTGCCACCCCCCAATGGGCACATGAACAAAGTGGACATGGTAGCAGGGTTGGAGATTATGGATGGGCGCAGCAACGTGGACTTCCACTCACCAAGGCTGACTTGGCCACTGCCACTGCTGAGTGTCCCAGTTGCCAGCAGCAGAAACCAACATTAAGTCCAAGAAATGGGACCATTCCTCAGGGAAATCATCTGGCAACTTGGTGGGAGGTTGATTACATAGGACCACTTCCATCATGGAGGGGGAAACATTTTGTTTGTACTAGAATGGACACCTACTCTGAATATGAATTTGCCTTCCCTGCACGCAATGCTTCTGCCAAACATGACCATTTGTGGACTTACAGAATGCCTCATCTACTGGCATGGCATCTACCCACAGAGCATTGCTTCAGATCAAGGAACTCACTTCACAGCAAATGAAGTGCGGCAATGGTCTATGCCCATGGAATCCACTGTTCGAATCATGTTCCTCATCATTCTGAAGCAGCTGGCTTGATAGAAGGATGGAATGGCCTCCTAAAGACACACTTACAGTACTACCAGCTAGGTGGCAACAACTTGCGGAGCTGGGCAATGTTCTCCAGGAGGCTGTATATACTCTCTAAACCAGCAGCTAATATATGGTACCATGACTCTAATAGCCATGATTTATCAGTCCAGAAAACAAGACATAGAAGCTGGTGTAGCACCACTCACTAATACTCCTAGTGATCCACTTGCAGCATTTTGGCTTCCTGTCCCAGCAACCCTATGCACTTCATGCCTGGAGGTCCTGGTCCCGAAGGAAGGAACTCTCCCACCTGGAAACACAGCATGAATTCCACTGAACTGGAGCTGGGAATGTCCCCTGGCCACTTTGGGATTCTCATGCCATTGGATCAACAGGTCAGGAAGGGTGTCACTGTACTGAGTAGTGTGATTGATCCTGATTACCAAGGAGAAATTGGACTGGTGCTACATAATGGAGATAAATTATGTCTGGAATCCAGGAGATCCTATAGACCATCTCTTAGTATTACCATGACCTGTGATTAAAGCAAATGGTAAATTACAGCAACCCAATCCTCACAGGACATCTAATAACCCAGACCTCTCAGGAATGAAGGCCTGGGTCACCCCACCAGACAAGGAACCACAGTCAGCTGGGGCGCTTTCTGAGGGCAAAGGTAATACAGAATGGGTAGTAGAAGAAGGTGGTTCTACCTATCAGTTAGTCAGTTTAGTTCCTTTATATGGGCTTATTGAATACCTTTCCTTTGTTCATGTATGATATACCAGATGCAATTAGATTCAGTGTGTTTTCAATTTATATGCATGACAGATGTTAAATATAAGTGCGATTTCATTAATCTGGAAATTTTATATGGCTAAAGAATTGTGTACAGGTGCCAAGTTATCAAGGGTGAATTGTTATTGGAAGGTTTATTGTGCCTACCTGGCCAATAAACACATGTGGGATTAATAAGGTCACAGTTTAATTTAAGGGCAAAGAGATAAATGGCTTTGAGAGCCTTGCCTTTCTGTCTCTTGCGCTCTGATGATCGAACCAGTGTGCAGCTGCCTTAGCTAGTTCTCTGCCTCAACTTTCAAGCTACACTACCTGTGGTGCACCAAACCCATGGACCACATTGCTATCGTTTGAGGTTCCTTGGAGACTTGCTTCACCACACAGCTGATATATACACCACTTGAGCTGGGGACTGTCAGGCCCTTGTCATCTGGCTGACTGTTGGTGCCCTGCCCAGCTGTTTGCTGCCTGTGACCAGACTGCCTGTATTGCTATACAGAAGACTCGGCTGTCTGCTTCCTTGACTTGCACCCAGAAGCCATTGTGAGCTGAAGGACTGCCAGAATATTTATTGTATCACAGAAGTGAGTGAACGGAGCCCTCTGTACTGCTGTGTGGACTAATTAACTGTTAATTTCTTGTGTTGTATCTATCTAAATCTCTATATATAAAATCATATTTGCCCTGGTTTTGTTTTTCTAGAGAACCCTCTCTAACACAGAAGTGTTCTGGAATTCCCATTCTTCTTAAGCTATCTATATTCTGTTATGATCCACACAGTGAAGACCTTGGTATCATCAATGAAACAAGTAAACATCTTCCTGGTATTTTTTGCTTTCAGCCAAGATCCATCTGAGATCAGCAATGATATCCTTTGTTACATATCCTCTTCTGAATCTGGCCCGAACCTTTGGAAGCTTCCTATCAATGTACTGCTGCAACCTTTGTGGAAGACCCTAGGCAAAATTATACTTGCATGTAGTTTCAATGATATTGTTCTATATTTGGAGCATTCTGTTGAATCTCCTTTCTTTGGGATGGCTACAAATCTGTATCTCTTCCAGTTAGTGGGCCAAGTAGCTGTCTTCCAAATTTCCTGGCATAGACCAGTGAGTGCTTCCAGTGCTTCATCAGCTTGTTGAAACATTTCAGTTCGTGTTCTATCAATTCCCACAACCTGGTTCTTGACTAATGCTTTCAGTGAAGATGGAAGCCTTCCTTGAACATCATTCCTTCCTGATCATATACTATTTCCTTTTTGGTTTTCAAACTTTAATTTTTTGCACATTTCAATACTATATGTGTCTGTCCTTGAGTTGTCCTTTACATTTTTTTATTCTGCTCTTTGACTTCATTGTTTCTTCTATTTGGTTTAGCTACTCTACAATTAAGAGTGAGTTTCAGAGTGTCTTCTGGCATCCACACTGACCTGTTTCTTTATTGTCTTCATAATGAACTTGTGTTTTCTTTATGAATGATGTTCTTATTGGCTTCCCATAGATTTTCTGTCTTTAGAATTCAATGCTTCAATTTTGTTCTTGAAATTCAGGTGGAATATACTGAAGGTTCTTTTTTGGCTCTTGTGTACTTGTTTTAACTTTCTTTAGCTTTATTCTGAACATAAATGTGAACAATTGATGGTCTGCCCCACAGTTAGCCCTTCGCCTGGTTTTAGCTGCTAACGGCTTTTCCAATATATAATCCCAGAGATGTGTTCAATTTGATTTCTAGTTCATCTGAAGACGTTCATGTGTGTAGTCATCTTTTGGGGTGTTAACGAATGGTATTTGCTATGAACAAGACCTTGGTCTTGAAAAATTCTATCATGCGATCTCCAGGTTCCTTTCTATCACCGAGTTCATATTTTTCAACATCTGTTTCTTCTTCTGTTTCCGACTTTTACACTCCAATGATGAATAATTGTCCATGCATTTTGATTGCCTGTTTGCTCCATTTGCTACTGAAATTGTTGATAGAATTCTTCAATTTCTTCATCACTGACCTGGGGACTGATGCATAAATTTGAATAATATTTATACCAATTGGATTTTATCGAAGGTAGATAGATATATCATATGACAGCCAGAGTTGTACTTCAAGATTGATTTTGAAATATGTTTTTTGACAATGGATACCACTTCATTTCTCTTGATATCATATTCTAGGCATAGAAATTCATATGATTTATCTTATTCCAAATCATCAATACCAGTCTATTTCATCTCACTAATGCCTAGGATATTGATCTTTAGATGTTCTATTTCATTTTTGATGATTTATAATTTTACCTAATTCATAGTTAACACATTCCAAGTTCTGATTATTAGAAAAGTTTTGCAGTGTTTCTCTTTACCTTGAGTCCTACCCCAGAAGGAAATGAATAACCCAAAGGCTTCCCTCCCACAGGCTTTACTCCATGCAAGTCACCATTGGGCAATCCATTGCCAGAAAGAATGCCTCTGCCCACACATTTTCAGGGTCTTCTGACCCGAGAGGCCTATCCTCAGGCACTAGCTCTGACAATGTGCAGCTTCAATTCACTCATTAGACCTTCAGTATCTAACAGTGTGTGAAAGCGATGCATAAGGTTTCCAGTGACTCCCTTCCCGGCAGTGGGCAGCAGACTCCTTCTTCATTGTCAGTTCTTAGCCTGAAAGCTCTGCTGATACCTGTTCCCTTTAGGTGATCCTGGTTGTATTTGAGATACAAGTGACCTCACTTTCAGCATCACAGCAACAACACACAAGCCATCCCGGTAAGACAATTGACAGACAAGTGCTGGATAATTCTCCACGGAGGTGCTCTAACCGCATCATGTAAGACCATGTGAAGGTTGCTCTGACTTTAGGATATGCTTAAAAGGAAACTTGACTCTCCGAATGGCTTAGAATATAAGTCAGATGCTGCAAGTAGCTGGGCTCCAGGAGTGACTCCAGGGATGAAGGTGACCCCAGAATGGAGTTCTGACACAAATAAATGCACGAGACATCAGCGCAAAGCCAACATTTACTCTACTTAGCGGTTGACATTGACAGACTGGTACAGCCTGCTTGCTACTTGCTCTAAATAATTTAAGAAATAAATACTGCCCTCATTCTCAACGAAGCTGAAAGAGAATAGTGCTTTCCAATCTACTCTTCGAGTATTATATCCATGTGCTCTTTCAATAATGTAGTGTTTTATTTTTTATTTTTCCTAATCAATTATGTCTTTCAATGGATTTTTCAAGCAAAAATGCTCCACGGGGAGATAATAAAAATTACTTCGTGAGTAAATACATTAAAAAAACACCAGCTTTTACCCACTGTTTTCTGTGTCAATTCTCATAGTGACCCTGTCAGATAGAGTAGAGCTGCCCTTTGGGTCTCTGGGGCTGTATTCTTTATGGAAGGAGACTCATCTTTCTCCCTCAGAGTGACTGATGAAGTTCAAGTACTGGGTTTGTAGTTAGCAGTCCAAAATGTAACCCACTACCCAACCCGGAGTCCAAACACTAGCATACACAAGTCAAGTTAATATATGTGATTGTGAATATATTAAATTACAGATTTCTCCATTATTGATAAATAGCTTTGTGAAGCTACAACAAGATGTAGAATATGCAGTACCTTCCAATTTTCTTAAACAAATAATTCCTTCCCAAGGCACATGCACTAATGAGTGTTAAGACAGATTTAGAAATAATATATCATGATATTCATGACATATGTTTCTTTGATGACTGTAACTGAGATTCTTATTTGGCCTTAGGCTTCAGAGCTGTGAGAAAATACATTTCTGTTCTTTACAGCCACTCACTTGCAATATGTCTGTTACAGCATCACTAGGTAACTAAATAATATATATGGCATGAATACTTATTATTCCATAATACATAAAAACTCCTACGAGTTTCTTACTGCTACAATGATTGAGTTACAGTATTAGTGTGTCACTATTAAAATTGCCAGAAGTTATGATTACTAATTTTGTGGCTTTTTAATTGTTTCTAAGTACCTTCAAATCGCCTTAACTCATGGAAATCTTTTGTCACCATGAACATTGCCTCATCATACGCCATTCTCGAAACCATTTCCATGTTTGAGCTCACCTTTGCAATCACTGTTTCAATCCATCTTATTTAGGATCCCCCTGAATTTTGCTGACCATCAACTTTATTAAGCAAAATGCCCTTCTCTGGTGATTCCTCCCTTCTGATGATATGCCCCAATCTTCTTTGGGCATCAGTGGTTTTACCCATCAAATGGTTATATACTGAGGATTACAGAATGTCACATGCATAGCTTCAGCACAATGTACAGATCACAAAAGTCATTTAGTAAATGTCAAGTAATTTTACTGTATAACTGATCACCTACCTAGCATCTAGGTCAATTCTGACTCGGGTCAACCTTCTAGGACAGAGAACTGCCTCTTTGGTTTTCCTTTGGCTGTCAATCTTTATGGGAGCAAAAAGTTTCCTCTTCCTCCCAAGGAGCTGCTGGTGGCTTTTAACAGCAGTTCTTGCAGTTAGCAGTCCCTGCATGCAGCCCAGGATGTCACTGGGACTCACAAAAGAAATAAGAAAATTAACCAAACATATTGCCACCAGTCAATTCCTTCCGACTCATGGCCACCCTATAGGACAAAGTAGAACTGCTCCTGTGGGATTCTGTAGAAGTTGACAACCTTGTCTTGCCCCCACAGAAAGAGGCTGATAAATTCCAATAATTGACCTTGGAGTTCAGCTCAAGGCATCACCAGCTCTACCACCAGAGATAAAAAGGAATACTAGTTACTTGCTACACCAATTTTCACCAATAGATTTTCTAATGTGCTAGTTAACGGCACAGTTCCCATAACACCATGCAAATACAACTTCTGGATTACGACGTAATGTTTTCTATTGAAAAAGGCAAATCTTATAATTTACCAAGAAGCAAATTCCCATGAATCTGTAACTAAGACACCACTGAGAAATCAAAATTGTCTTCTGTGATACCATTAAGAGAAGGAGCTTGTGATGAGAAGGGGAAAATGGTTACAGATCTGTAACTCATTAAGTGTACATTTAACATTTCCACAAATTCAGCATGGCTTAGGAAGTTGAGTTAATCTTCCTTTTGGAGAGAAAAAGCTCTTTCTTAACCACAAATAAAAATCTGTGTTTTATCTGGTTACATATATAAGAGAAAGGGGTTCAGGAAGCATCCCAAGAAGAGGGAAAGCAGACAGAGCCACTCTATCAAAAAGAACAAGGCCACATCCATCATTTCAGCAGGTAGGATGTGCATGGGAACCGATGGTGCTGAAAGAAGTTCAAGATTCACTGAAGGCATTAGTCAGAAACAAGAGTACAGGAATTGAAGGAATTCCGATTGAGATGTTTCAATTAGATGATGAAGCACTGGAAACACATACTTGACTCTGCCAGGAAGACAGCTACGTGGTCAACTGACAAGAAGAAATCTATTATTGTACCCATTCCAAAGAAAGTTGGCCCAGTAGCATGACACACAGTTGAAGAAGTGTCCAGGATCCATGGGCGAGATTTAAACTGGAGGTTTCTCCTGACTCATGCAGCTGCAGGGGCTGATGGACAGGTAGCAGAAATGTGAAGCAGGAAGACCAAAGACTAATGGGTGCTGAGCTGAATGAATTGGAGATCAGTCAAACAAATCCAAGGTCAGCAATGTGGTAGTCGGTCTTGGCATCGGCAGGCTGTTCAAGAGGAGGTTGACAAACCAGATACAAAATCTAAATCTAGCAATAAAGTCAGCTGGCTTTCACACACTGTAATTTATACTGAGTAGTAATACTTTCAGTAAAAATCTTCCTCAACAGTATCAAGGCTGTGACCCGATTAAGGAGGTCTATTCTGCCCACAACTGCTTAGCTGCTTCAAAGAAGGCAGTGGACTTGATCACACTACATGAGGTTATATCATGGGAGAATTTTGGACCCTCCAAGGTGACATAAACCCTAACTATCATAGCCAGAAGCCAGCAAGCCTCCTTATAGAACGACATTCAAATAAAGGCCTGAGAATCTACTTCCCAAGGTTCACAGCCACTGCTAATCCTATGGAGGAGCATAGTTCTAGTCTTACACATAGGGGATCACAATGATTGGAATCAACTCAGTGGTAACATTGTGTTTTCTTTTGGCATATGCCTATTATTGCTTGTTACAGGAGTTTTTCGTGGTAATGATCCCCATTGAACATGGGGACATTAAAATCCCGATCCCATATCCATTTCACTGCATTATGTCTCTACTGTCTCTAGTTCCCCAACTATTGTGGTTGTTTTAATCTGCAGTGAAATCAATGCCTACTCATGGCAGCACCCTGTGTGTAGAACAGAACAGATTGGCATGCCTATGTCTCAAAGTGTGCCTGGATGGGTTTGAGGCCCCACTATCTGGTAATCAAGGGCATAGTCATTTGTATATCCCCATAGTCATGCGGAATCCTGGTATTATCTCAGTAAATCAACATTCCTTCCCATTCCACATGCCATCGGCACCAGAACACATAGACTTGCAAGTGCTGACCCATTAACCCCCTCCTCCACTGTTCACTGTGTATCCTTTTAGTTTCTATGTGCTTCAAAATTCAGAAACTTTCTAATCTTCTTTTTATTACCGTGCTACTAAAAATTAACTAATGATTTTGTGTAGAGAAGGTGTAGGGGAAGATGGTGATGGCATTCAGAGGTAAAGAAGAGGAGGACAATAGTCGTAATGTCGACATTTTATAGGCATACATCCTTTTACTGCATTTCGCTATATTGTGCTTCAAGAATACTGGTATTTCTACAAACTGGGGACTGCAACAACCCTGGGTCAAGCGAGTCCACGAACATCATTCACCCCCAATGTATTTGCTCGCCTTCTGTCTCTGTGTCACAATGTGATAATTGCTGCAATGTTTTCATGATGCTATTGAATACATTTGAGCCCGCTGGTGCAGCCACTGTGTAAGTTCATCTGGTTGAGGGCTTTCCTCCTTTTCACAGCTCCTCTCCTTTACTGACATAAGGCCTTTTTCCAGTGGCTGGTCCTTGAGACTAAGACTCACCATTCTCAGTTCTGAGAAGCAGTCTGGTTATATATCCTCCAAGACTTATATGTTTGTTCATCGAACATGCCTGGGTACTTTTAACATTCTTTGCCAGAACCATAATTCAAAGGAAGTAATTCTGTCTTCTATATTGACGGATTTGCCTAACAACAAAATCATTGAATATTTAATAGATTATCTCTCACTATCACTGCCCTCATGTCAATTATGACTCACAGAGATTGTGGCTAACTGTCCAACCCATAAACCACTCTGCCACCTGGGCACCTGGTATCACATAATATAAACGTAACTTTTATATACATAGGGGAAAGAAGCAAAGGTGTGATATAGGCTTTATTGTGGTGGTCCAAAACAGAACCCACCATATTCTGTAGTATGCCTGTGCAGTTTGCTAGGCTGAGAGAGTAAATAATTTATTTGCCCCAATTATCTTTCAGAGCAATGGCTTGGAACAATATTTCAGTGCTGCAGACTCTTCATCTTCATGGCATAAGTACATTTGGGTTTTTTTATTTCTATTTGCTTATATAGATTTGCTTTTCATTTTTTACTTTCCTTCTATGACATCTGATTTCAATATAGTTATTTTTAATTTTCTCTAATGTCACTTCTCTACTGCTTCTCTGTCAATTTTTTGCACTACACTGGCTGGCTATGATGCTTAAAGCTATTCCACTGATATTTGAAATATCAGTAGGATCAACCAGCTCAGCAGAGCTTGAAAACTAAGACAGATAAGGAAGAGCAACCTGGCAGTCCCATTCTGAAAAACTGGCAATTGAAAATCTTATGACTGGAACACTCCCTGATTTAAATTCAAAAGATAAGCATCTCTAGTTGGAAAGCAATCAAAATATGACTTCCCCCAAAAAAACCCCAAAAACTTGCCTTCTCAAAGTGGATCCAGTATTAATGATGCAGAGAGAGCAAAGCCTCTGGAATTGTCATTTGCTGATGTGGAACCACACAAAATAAAAAGAAACAACTTCAAACATCCAATGCTGGTGATTTGAATGTAAGTTGGAAACAAAATAAAAGATATTTAGCCTCAGTGATAAAAATGAATCTGTAGATCATATGATAGAATGTTACAAGTACACGCCTCATAACAGCTTCAGAGCCCTGATGGCACAGTGGATTATGTGTTGGGCTGCTAACCGCAGGAAGGTTTGCAGTGTGAATTCCCCAGTTCTGCAAGATGGTGATTCCTACTCCATTAAGATCTACAGCCTCAGAAACCCACAGGAGGAGTGATACCCAGGAAACAACTCAGGATCATCAGTCAGAACAAAGTCAGGGATGATTGTGCAACAGGCCACCAATTTCTCACATGCAAGTTCATTTGGTAGTGGGGAGCATTTTTTCTAAAGTGGGGAAGAGCCAAAATACAACCTGGAATGTAGCATACCTGAATTCAGAGGCGATCTCAAAAGCATAACAATGAGTACAAGGATCTACGGCAAAGAAGTGCTGTGTTCTATTGTACGCAGGATTCTCTACAAGTCTGAGCTGGCTCTTTGGCAACTCCCAACACCAGGAAGAGATGAGTTGACAGATGTCAAGGAAGAGTAGGCGAATGAGCCTTCTCGGGCAAACAGTCTGACATTTGGGGGGAGCAAAGACATCCTTCAATTATGTTTACTCCCCCCAGTGTTGATTTTCAAGTTTTCCGACACTGTACATTTTCATCTTTTTGGAGTAATGGGTTCACAGGAGATTGTATGTTGGGTCAAACTGAAATGAAACAGTGCTTCCTTTCTTTCCCTTCCTTGAATCAATGTGGCTGTTTTCCTATACAAATAAAAAGCCCCGTTTCTGGAAAACTAACCTCAAACTCGATTCTCTCCCGAGTTCTAAAGGGTTGTATGACAAACTTGGCATACGATACTTTATAGATCCAAATCACTCTTGAACACAAAAGAAAGCCCAGCACCCTGTGGTAATACAAGAGTACAATTATTTTTGGATTGAAACTGCTTAACACAAGCACAGCTGCAAAGGTTTGTTCAAAGTCCAGAGGATCATCTTTATTTCCCAAATACTGTCCAAAACCCATAGAAACACAGCTCAGATGGCATTATTAATACAAAATGAAGCTAGGTCATACTTGGTTTTCAAAGTTAGGAAATCCACCAACACCAGTAAAATTACATAAATATTTGAAGTCTGAAGTTAACATCTACAAGAGAGCCAGGAAAAATGAACATTTTAAAATCTGCTTTAGAAAACAAAAAAAGAAATGCCTTTTTGATTTTTCTTCCCCTAGCCTTTAATGATTCATGGCACATGGAGTACAGAAATGCTCTATATTCAATGATGTGATCACCATCTAAATTGAAATTACTAAGGGTAACTGTGTCGTCCTGGAAAACTGTGCATTGGGACAGTATGCAGCCAGAATGAGCTTTTCTAATAATTCAATCTGATCATATCATCCCCTTGCTTAAATATTTTACTAGCACCTTCATTACCTTTTGTTGTTCAAAGTTCCCTTAGTGGTGCAACAGACAAGCAACTGGCTGCTACCCCAAAGGCTGGCAGCTCAAACCCACTCATTGGCTTCAACCATAATGATATGGCTAGAAAAACTATTCTGCGACCCAGGGCTGCCATGAGTCAGAAGAAGTGATATAGCCCCAAGCACAGTAACAATACTGGGCTTAGAGTACCTTTTAGGATCTGGCCTTTGATTATTGATCTAGCCTCCTCTCAATATCGGATTCCTGCTGGGGCTTTTGGTACTTGTACTGGTTTCACTGCAAAATGATCGTGCTTCTTCAGTTCAGGCCTCACCGTTCCATGGAACAAGATGCTGGACTATGTTGGGCTTCATTGGCAGAGGTAATCTGTGGTCGGTTTGGTGACATCTGTTTTCATATGCTTTATACTTTCAGACTGATGAATCGATTGCTGTCCCTAGCTGCGTGCCCTTTGATGACAGGGAAATAAGCACTGGACAAATGAGCGAAAATTACAAGTTATTGATTAACAATGTCACATATATAAATGTTAGGTGAGAAAGAGAAGGGATGAGGGATGGAGGGCAGAAAGGATAAAGAGAAGGGAGGGGTGGAGAGAGAGAGAATAAGATTGTTTTCATTTTTTTAATCTTCACACTAAAAGAGAAAATAGTTGTGCTATATGCTGCATTGAATTCGTGAATGAATCTCTAGGGGATATTACTGAGACAATTCTAGAAATAATCGGAAAATATGAAAGAGCAAACTCTAGATGAGACATCTATTTTCATAGTATCTAGAAAAAAATCTGTGTTGATGTTGCCATCTCTCATTCCAGTAGGTTTAATTGACTATTACCATTTAAAAGGAATGATGTCAACTGTATCTAATTATATGCACAGTGGGCAAAGAATCTACAGACACTTACTAATACAAGAGTTATTATGACTGTCTTCTAATACTGACAAAACCTTCCAGTGGAACAGGAACGACCATCAGGCTCTATGACCTTTGGAAGTTAAACTTTTATCATAAGAGTAATGTTGCATTTGCTGCATTTCAGATCAATACGAAGAACACTTTTCTTAAAATTAGGCCTTCCTGAAAAATGGACATGCTTCCCCTTCAGGGGGTGAGTTTCCTTTTGCCAGGATCAAAGTATAGAGAAGCCAGTCGGGTCTTGATGGAGAAGGTGTAAGGAGCTCCTCCTCGCTCACTTGAACCTGAACAAGCTTGACCTCTGCTGGTCTTGCAAATGTGAGGTGCAATGATTAGATGGCATATAATTTTTAACTTAATGTTTCAGAATGATTTATATAGTTCCACTATCCAAAATGGGTGAGAAACACGTGTAAAAATATCATTATAAAATCATAGAAACCTTTATTAAATAAAATATCAAAATGTGAAAGAATTATTTCTGTCTGAACCTATCCTCCATCTTAGTATGTGCATATCTGAAAGTCCTATTTCCATCTCAGTAGCCCGCTCCCCAAAGACGCCTGTGCTCTTCAATTTGCACCCCCCCCCCCCACACACACACACAAGAATGGCAATTTCCCTGTCCTCAAGCATGCAAATCATGCTGCTAAGGAAGTGTCCTTGAGTTTGGGGAACACAAAGAAGCCTGAAGGGGGAAACTTTGAGGCAACTTCAGACCTGTGTGGATGCAGTAAGGTGTCCCAAAGGAAGTTTTGTAGGACAGTCAAGACTACTATGAAAAAGGAGGATGTGTACTCTCACCGTGGAGAAAAAAATTCCTCGGCACAACTTTCCGGGCCTTGTCCTCATCAATGCAGTTTCCGGTTTTCGCAAAACTTCTCTCTAAGAACCACCCCCTAATGTCCCTCTATCGCCAAAAAATCCTATTCAGAGGACCCTTCTGGGGGTGTGACTGGGTGACTGAGTCTGTGTCCACCCCTAGCGACCCTCTGAGATCCCCGAAGCACAGAGACCCGAACGGTACGAGCTGACTTCTCTGCCATGAATTGAACTCCAGCCCCAGTCCTCAGAAGTCGCTGTTCCATTGGATGTGTTAAGGTACTTTAAGGAGACAAAGACAAGTGTATTATGGGAAAAAACTGGATTGTGGCCTTCTGCTCACACTAGAGATATGCTTCAGCATATTTTGTTTAAAATGAACTCATGCATGTAAGAACAGCAATCATTTAAGCTCATTTTATTCATGGATAAAACCACACAGACTCATTAATTATGTATGTGTGTATGTGTATCCGTACACATACAAGAGCACTTCAAAAAGTTCTTGGAAAATGAAACGAAAAGGTAATAGAAATTTTAATTTCCACGTGCATACATACATATACGCACAGATAGAATAGAAATGTGTATGTGCGTATTCAACAAAAGATATGTAATATAATATTCACAGGAGCACTATTTATAGTGGCCCCAATCTGAAACGAATCCAAATGTTTCTCAACAGTAGAAATAATAAAAGTTATATATTCACCTCATAGGAAATGAGAGCAAGGAACATGAACACAGTACCATTATATATGTAACAATGTGAATGAATCTCCTAGACATCAAGTTGAGTTCAAGAGAAAAAAAGAATGAACAGGATACAATGTCATGGACGACTCATTACCAGAGCTTGCCTGTGACTCAGAGTTACCCTTTAAGTACAGAGCAGAACTGTCTCTTTGGCTTTCTGAGGCTTGAATCTCTACATAAGCAAAAAGTCTCCTCTTTCTCCCACACTAAGTTAAGAAGCAGGCAACACTAGTATATGATGTAACAAGCAAGGTTAGGGGTATTTTTCTGGGTCAGTTTTGACATAAAAGCATTATAAACAGGCCTCTGGGATGCTTGATGTTTCTTTGTCCCTTGGTCTAAGTGTGGTTAAAAAAACACATTTCTTTGTGAATATACATTGAGCTAGATTTGTGCATTTTTCTGTAGCATGTTTTCAAAGTGACTTCCCATATATCCATGTGTTTTCTATATGCAATGCCAAAGGAAAATTCCATTGTGCTCATTATGAGATTTATTTTCCAAGTAGTGTGAACCGGGTTTAGCAAGAGGATGTAAGCAGTGTAAATGTTTCCTTTGCTCGCTTTTTAAAAATTATTTAAAAACGTATGAAGGAAAGTATGTGCTTTGAACAGACACTAGCAATGAACTCTGCTTACTTTGATGTGCTTTTAAGTTTTGCTTTTAAAATCTACAATACCCATGTTGTTGTTGTTAGGTGCCTTCAGATCTACATCTACTTCTTTACAACAGAGAGACACAATTCTTGTCCTTAGGCCTGAGCCCATGGTTGCAGCCACTTGTCGATCCATCTGGCTGAGGGTCTTCCTCTTGTTCACAGACTCCCTGCTTGACAGGCATGATGTCCTTTGCCAAAGAAAGGTTTCTTCTGCTAACATGTCCTAAGTACATGAGACTAAATCTCCCCAGCCTTGCTTCTGAGAGATATTCTAGCTATACTTCCTCCAAGACAGATTTGCTTCCTGACATTCCAGGATACTTTCAACATTTTGTGCCAGCAGCAGAATTCAAGCACAGCGATTCTTCTTCCGTCTTTCATAATGACTTTCCCCCATGTGTACAAGTTGTTGTTGTTAGGTGCCATAGAGTCAGTTCTGACCCCTAGAGACCTATGCAATTAGAACCTCAAACACTGCCTGGTCCTGTGCCATCTTCACAATTGTTCCTATGACTGAGCCCATTGTGCAGCTACTGTGTCAATCCATCTTATTGAGATGCACAAGGGGTTAGAGATGTACATGTGTCCGAAGGAATGGGAACTATCATGGTTTAGGGCAGATGTACCTTAGGTGAAACCCATATACAATAAAATTGATTGTAGATCACTTTCAGATTTGAGATATACTGAGTTTTAAATATATTGATATATATCTTCCTATCACAAAAACTCTAGTGGCAGACAAAACACTGAAAGTTCAAGTGCTTTTCATTCATGGGTAAAATCACACAGACATATCATGTTGTTTCCAAGGAGTCTCTCACTCACTTAGTAAAGCAGGTGCTCTGACACATGAGGTCAGAGACCATAGTTACTCCATCTCCACCCAAGTGCTCACCTGTCATCTCCTCTGTACCTTTCCAAACCAGACACAATTGTTGTTGGTAAGTTCTGTGTTAGGTCAGGTTGACTAGAGAAACCAATCCAGTGACACTCATATATGTGTAAGAAAGCGCTTTATGTTAAGAAGTAATTATATATCAAAAAAACATCCCAGCTTAGGTCCTTTAAAGTCCATGAGTCTGATACTGGTCCATGAGTGAGATAATGGTCAGTAAATCCCACTTCAGACTCACACAGTCACATGCAATGATGCAAAGTGCAAGAAGATCACAACCCAGTGGGTGAAGAGTCATGAGGTTCCAAAGTCGGTGGAAAACATCACAGGGCACTGACGGACAGCAGCAGAAAGGTCAACGCAGAGAGAGAGCAGCCTTCGGAGAGCTACATATCTCAGTCACATCTCTAAGGGAGGTTATCAGGCTGCAACCCAACTGACAGGCTAACCCATATCTTCATACAGGTGCCATGTTGGCACAAAGAAGCCTAATTGTCACAGCTTCCATCAAGTCTGTTTTTAACTCATAGCAACCCTATGTGCAACAGAAAGAAATACTGCCTGGTCCTGCACTATCCTCTCAACTGTGGTTATGTTGGAGTCCATTGCTGCAGCCACTGGGTCAAGGGATAATTGTTAAGAAGGTTAGCCTAAGGCACGATGACCTATCTTTAAACAACTCTCACTAGCTATCAGATCTTAGGTCAAAAGCAAACTCGTTGCCCTCCAGCTGATTCTGATTCATAATAATTCAAGTGTTGGGGATGGAATTGCTCTTACGTGTTTTCAAGACCGTAATTGTTTATAAGAGTACCAAGTCTTGTCTTTCTTTGGAAGAGCCAATCAATGCTTACCACTACACCACCAGGAATCCTCATAATAATCTTAGGAAAGTCAAGTAATTCTCCTTGCCCAGGCTTCCTTTTCTGTAAAAGTTGGATAGCCATACTATGTACTTCCAAGTATTTTGAGGATTGAATTAGCTAATTAAATCATCTAAGATTTGTTCATCCAAACTCTCAGAATTTTATTTAACACAACATTCCTCAACCTCAACATTTGACATTCTGGGCTGACTAATGCTCTGTTGTGGGATCTGCTGGTGCATTTTTTTTTCTTCTTTTACATTTTATTAGGGACTCATACAACTCTTACCACAATCCATACATATACATACGTCAATTGTATAAAGCACATCCATACATTCCCTGCCCCAATCATTCTCAAGGCATTTGCTCTCCACTTAAGCCCCTTGCATCAGGTCCTCTTTTTTTCCCCCTCCTCCCTCCCCATTCCCCCCTCCCTCATATGCCCTTGGTAATTTATACATCATTGTTTTGTCATATCTTGCCCTATTCGGAGTCTCCCTTCCCCCCTTCTCTGCTGTCCCTCTCCCAGGGAAGAGGTCACATGTGGATCCTTGTAATCAGTTCCCCCTTTCCAACCCACTCACCCTCCACTCTCCCAGCATCGTCCCTCACACCTTTGGTCCTGAAGGTATCATCCACCCTGGATTCCCTGTACCTCCAACCCTCATATGCACCAGTGTACAGCCTCTGTCCTATCCAGCCCTGCAAGGTAGAATTCAGATCATGGTAGTTGGGGGGAGGAAGCATCCAGGATCTGGGGGAAAGCTGTGTTCTTCATCGATACTACCTCACACCCTAATTAACCCATCTCCTCTCCTAAACCCCTCTATGAGGGGATCTCCATTGGCCGACACTTGGGCCTTGGGTCTCCACTCTGCACTTCCCCCTTCATTTAATATGATATATATACATACATATATACATATACACATATATACACATACATACACACACTTATATCTTTTCTTTTTTTTTTGCATGATGCCTTATACCTGGTCCCTTGGGCACCTCGTGATCGCACTGGCCGGTGTGCTTCTTCCATGTGGGCTTATTTGCTTCTGAGCTAGATGGCCGCTTGTTCACCTTCAAGCCTTTAAGACCCCAGACACTATCTCTTTTGATAGCCGGGCACCATCAGCTTTCTTCACCACATTTGCTTATGCACCCATTTGTCTTCAGCGATCCTATCATGGAGGTGTGCAGTCAATGATATGATTTTTTGTTCTTTGATGCCTGGTAACTGATCCCTTTGGGACCACTCGCTCACTCAGGCTGGTGTGTTCTTCCATGTGGACTTTGTTGCTTCTGAGCTAGATGGCCGCTTGTTTATCTTCAAGCCTTTAAGACCCCAGTCACTATCTCTTTTGATAGCCAGGCACCATCAGCTTTCTTCACCACATTGTAGACATTTATTGCATCCCTGGCCTCTACTCAGAGATACCAGCATGCCCCATCTCTCTTTCGTGTACACACACAAAGTTGTGTCAATAAAAATCTTTTCCTGATATTTTCAATAGTCTCTTACCTGCAGAATTCCCTGAAGAGGTCCAAGAAGACTGATCTATCACATAGTAAATTATCAGCACAGATTATATAATATTGTAAGTGAAACATTGGAGCCCTGGTGGTGATGGGTTGTACTGACCACCTCAAGGTTCGAAACTGCCAGATGCTCCTCAGAAGAAAGATGAGGCTTTCTACTCCCATGCACCATTACAGACATGGAAGTCCACAGGGGCAGCTCTACCTTGTCCTATAGGATCACTGTTAGTCTGGGTAGACTAGAGCAACAAATCTATAAACTTGCATATATGTATAAGAAGGAAATTTATATACAAAAACAATTGAACATTGAGAAAACATCCCAGCCCAGTCCAGATCAAGTCCATAAGTCCAATATTAGCCCATATGTCCAATCCAAATCTATAAAGTCTTCAGACTAACAAAACACATGCAATGATGCCGAATATAGAAGATCACAGGCCAGTGGGTAGAAAGTCTTTGGATCCAGTGGCATTGGAAACATCTCAGCACCAGCAGGGGTCTCTGCATGGATTCTCCAGCTCCCAGGGCTGCATTAGGGTGTGTCCATGTGTCTTGTCAGCTGCTATGTCTACCAGGGTGTGAGCAGAAAGTCTCCCATATCCAAGGAGGAAAATTCAGCTATTCTTAGGATCTTTAGGGAAAGGCCATGACCATACAGAGATCTCATTGGCCATATCCTGATTAACAGTTTAGACTCCACCCCTACACTCTTAATCCTCAAATTGACACTAGATTATGTAACTACTACAATCACTGTGAGATAGAATTGACTCGTTGGTGGTAAGTTTGCGTATTTTGGTAATTCAGTGGTAGAATTATTACCTTTCATGTGAGAAACCTAGTTGGATGCTCTGCATTTAACTTCATGCACACCCATCATGCTTCTAACCTCGTGCTATGATGTGGAACCAGTTTTAGAAGAGCTTCCAGGATAAGACAAACTAGGAAGAAAGACCTGAAGGTGTATTTCCAAAAACTAGCCAATAAAAAACTCTTATTGGTACCTGTGTAGAAGGAGAGATGGAATCCAACTTGTCAAGCTGGTGATAGCTTGGTAATGCTTCATGGACCTATAGCTACCTGAGTCTGAAGAGGGCCCTGGACAGCATCTGACCCATAAACTTGAGTTAGACTGAGATGGGATGTTGTTGTTGCTGTTGTTGTTAGGTGTCTCAAATTAGTTCTCACCCATAAGGAGCTTATGCACAGCAGATTGAACCACCACATGGCCCTGTGCCAAACCCACAATCGTTCCCACACCTGAGCACATTGTTGCAGTCACTGTGTCAATCCATCTCCTTGAGGGCCTTCTCATTTTCCACCGCACCCCCCCCCCCACTTTTCCCACCTCCCCCACTTTACCAAGCACGAAATCCTTCTCCAGAAACTGGAGTCTCCTGACAATATGTCTGAAGAATGTCAGACCAAGTCCTGCCATCCTCGCCTCTTTGGAGCACTCTGGCCTCTTCCAACACAGATTGCTTTGTTCTTTAACCAGTCCATGGTATTTTCAATATTCTTCTCCAGCACCATAATCTCACTGCATCAGTTCTTTGATCTTCCTTGTCACATGCATAGGAGACAATTGAAAATTCTGTGGCTCTGTCTGGCAGAACCTCTCTGCCCACAGGCAATAGACTGGAACAGCTTTACTATCAGACAGACATTGTTGTAAATTTGATTATGGTGGATCGAACTATGGCATAATAAGATATTTGCTCAGTTGGCCTCTGTCTTGACCCAACCTGAATTCATTCTAGGCGTAAATAATTCTTGCTTTTCTTCTTTCTGTTTTGTTTTTCCTTTTATAGTTTCTGTTAGGCTTTTAGTTTATGAAGCACAGGAGTAGATGCATAGAGACAATAACTGATGCTGCAGGATGGTTTGTCCAGGATAGGGGTTAGGGAGGGTGAAGGGAATTGGAGAGAAACAATGAATTCAGGATGGGGGAAGGACCACTGGAACTGATTGTGATCATGTATAAACAACTCTTTTTAAAGGTGATTTAACTATGGAACTTTGAATGTGAATATTATATAAAGAAAACAAAAAAGAAAGAGAAAAACAAAGTCGTGCCCTGGTTACCATGGGTGAAGGATGGAGTTATTGCTTAGGGGGCATTGAGTTTATGTTAATGATGGTAGAGCAGTTTGAGAAAGGATATGAATAATGGTTGTATAATACAAAGAATATCATCAACTGCACTGAATCATATATGTAGAAGTTGTTGAACTGGAGAATGTTGAGTATATTTTGGCCACAATTAAAAAATTAGTTACACTAAAATAAAAGTTTGTGGGAAACATGGAATTAAAAGAAAATGTTACATGAAAAGAAAAAATAATACTGTAGTTGGGTCAGTCCTCAAATAACAACCTTGCTTTTCAATACACTGAAAAGGTCGTGTGTGGCAAATTTACCTAATGCAGTACACCTTTTGCTCTTAGTCTCCATGAGCATTGATTGTGGATACAAGCAAGACAAAAATCTTGGACAACGTCAATATATTCTCCTGTTATTGTGATGTGACCTAGTAGTTCATTTGTGAGGATTTGGATGTTGTTGACATTGAGCCGCAACCCATCCTGAAGCTGCAGTCACTGATCTTGGTCAGCAAAAGCTGCAAATCCTTGCATTCAGCCAGCAAGATTGTATTGTCTGAATATTGCAGGATGTTCATAAAACTTCCTCCAGTCCTGATTCCACTTTCTTCTGCATATCATGCAGCTTCTCTGTTCATCTTCTCATCCTACAGATTGAATAAGCATGGTGATTTGATACAATCCTGCTACATACCTTTCCTGATTTTAAACATGTGGCGTTCCACGTTCTGTTTGCACAGCTGCCTCTTGATCCAGAAGAGGTTGGGATGCCTTCTTGATGTAAAATTATTTCTTGATATAAAGTTCATATGAGTGTCACTTGTTTTGTTACTCTAGAAAACCCAACCTAACACACCTATTGATCAACAGCCATCCAACCATTAGGCAGAGTTTTGTTTGTAGCATGTGGGATTGCTACACATTGGGGATGGACTTCAGAGTAGTTAGGAGCTATAGAGTTCCTAAATTTAACCATTATGGAAAGAGTAAAGTGTGAGATTTCTCATAGGAAGTAGCTCCTGCACTTAGTCTTTCATTAAAAATTGCACATGCGAAAGTATATATGTTGTAGCATGAACTCCATCTATGTAAATTCTTCTATATCCACAAACAAACCATATAAACCCTATTTGTAGAGCCTTTCAGAATACCTTTGTGGTTCTGCTATGCCTTCATGTTTTTAATGTCAGTTTTATCCTTCTTCAATGGTCTCTTAATCAAGTCCTTAAATCTCAGTAATAATGTGTCTGCAGGTCATTTACTTGGAATAATCATTTTTACGCAGACTAATCTAGATCATAGACTGAAAACTCCTACTCTGTGTGATGCTCTTATGCCTCACCTTACTTTTGTTGGAATTGAACAAAGCTTCCATTCAAAATGCTGTTCAGTGTGTGTGTTTCAATGACTTATTGTTGAAAATCTTACTAAAATGCATCAGGGTTTTGATTTCTCTTACTCGTGACAAACTGAGAGCCATAACAGAATCTGTCTGTGATGATTGAAGATCATTCCGGAACTCCAGGCATCGCAGTTCAGAATGTCGATTCTTCTTATCCCAGACTAGATAAGATCAGGGAGCTGAGGATAAAACATAACCTTTTCTATCCTGAATCATCAATTTTGGTTTGATGTGTCTTGTCACTGACTTCATCTTCAAGTACCAAAAATATTCTTGCTAGTGAAGGTTTCAGATTAGCTGTCTCTGTTCAAATTTATATTGAAATATTGTATTCCCTAACTTATACCTTGGGAGCATCAAGTTCAAATAAATATGAAACTCTGACAATACATAAAGGAGGATGAGAAAAGGGTAGTGAGTTTATGAATTATGATTCTCTACCCCTTTTGAGGTCTGACTTGGTCTTCATTTGAATTGGTCAGTGAAATGTGACCACCAGAAATAAAGTGTGACACTCCCAAGTAGAAACTTTTAAAGCAGAGTTTAATTGTTACAACTGGCATCATTTTATGAAGCGCACAGACTGGGAATTTTATAGATTAGAGACTCCTCCATTAATCTGAATTCTACAGTGAAGAAGAGAGGGCAAGGCGAATGTGAGATGGACCTGTCCCCAGAATGAGAAATAAGACAATGATGTCATGTTTGCTACCAAAGCGTCTCCCAACACTAAACCAAGTAAGACTATTGATTCCTTTATTTAAATAGTTCTCATTTTCACCCTGTGTGCATGTGGTTACACATACACACACACACACATACATTTCTGTGTATATGCATATATGTGCATTATGGGTCTTCAAAAGGCTCATAGAAAAATGAAAGTAAACATAATAGAATTATTCCAAAATCTTTGTAAAAAGCATATACATATATTTGTTGTTATTTGTTGGAAACTGTCAAGTATACACACACACACACACAAGGAGATACCCCCAAGAAAACTTAATTTTTTTGTCAAAAGTATGTATTTAGGGTTCTGTTTTTGTTTGTTTGTTTTTTTTTACAAAATGGCCTATCACCTTCAAAGTGCTCTCCATCACATTTCATGTATTTGTGGAATCTGTGATTCCATTCTTAGAAACATTTTTCAAACTGGTCTGTTTGAACAGCTGACAATACCTCCCTCATTTTTCTCCACTTCTTCTAATTCTTCAAATCACTGTCCTTTCATATTCCTCTTCATTCATAAAAATAAAAGGAAGCTGCATGGAACAAGGTCAGGTAAGCAAAGGCATGCGGGGCAAGAGAGGCATGCTGTTTTTTGCCCAAAACTGATACACTGAGATGACTGCATGAGCAGGTGCATTGTCACGGAAGCAAAATCAGCCCCCCCATCTGCGACAAACCAGGCCTTTTTGTCATACACGGTTATGCAATCTTTTCAGAACCTCTAAATAGAAAGCTTGATTAACAGTCTGGCCTGGTGGAATGAACTCCAAATGCACTACGAGTCGACATTTTCATTCACTTGGGAAATTGACAGACATCCAGAATGAGGTTTGTCGTCAATCGACATTTCATCTTTTTTGAAGTGGAAAAAGCCGCTCTTCAACTTGAGTTTTTCCCATAGTGCTGTCCTTGTAAGCCATGTTCAAATTCAAAACCGTTTCTGTAGCATTTTTTTTCCCTGAGCAGGGAACCAAATTTTGCAGCCAAACACTGTACTTTTAAATCAGTCATCACACACAAAAAAACAAATTCTGAGCAAAACTGCTTTTATGAAAAAAAATCACCATGACCAGAGAACACCTACCCAGGTGATGCCACTACTAACACCAGCTCAGCTAGTTGCTGACGCTCACGTAGTGGAAACAATGCATGCTATGGAGGCTCTGGCCAGAGAAACATTTTCTGATTTTTTTGGGTACCCCATCATGTATATGTGTGTCTGGATAGATGATAGATAGATAGATAGATAGATAGATAGATAGATAGATAGATAGATAGATAGATAGATAGATAGGAATAGATAGATATAGATATTATGATATGTCATATAATAACAGTCAATATACATATCCCATCAAGTTGCTTCAAATTCATATCAACCCATATAGTGCAGAAAGACCCCCATTAGGTTGTGCAGTCTGTGAATCACTGGGGAAGCAGACTGCCAGGCCTTTCTCCCAATGAACTTCTGGAAGGCTTGGATATCCCAGTAGGCTTCTTATCAGCCAAGTGCATGAGTGAAATATATATATATATATATATATATATATATATATATATATATATATATATATATATATATATATAGAGAGAGAGAGAGAGAGAGAGAGAGAGAGAGAGAGAGAGATAGATATATGACAGAAGAGTAGTGGTTTGTAGATAATGTTGTAAATGTAATGCTTGTTCTTAAAGGGAGTCCACAGCACAGTCTCATTGCCCTTGAGTCTATTTGATTCCTAGTGACTCCACATGTCACAGAGTACAACTGCTTCACAGGGTTTTCTCGATTGGACTCATTTCAGAAGCAGAATACAGGGCCTTTTTTTTTTTCCTGTGGTGCCACTGCTGTTTATAGGGACCATCGAGTCAGCTCAAATGCATGGGGACCCTAAACACAACAGACTGAAACACTTCATGGTCCTGTGCCATCGTCACCATTGTCCCTTTGACTGAGACCATTGATGGAGCCACTATGTCAGCCATCGCACCTAGGGACATCCCCTCCACTTTACCAAACATGAGGACCTTCTTCAGAGACTGGCCTCTCTTGACAGTATGTCCCAAGTATGTAAGCCAAACTCTTGCCATCCCTGCCTCTAAGGAGCATTCTGGCCTTGCTTCTTCCAAGACAGGTTAGTTTGTCATTTTAGTGATCCATGGTATTTGCAATATTCTTCTTCAGCACCACCATTCAGATGCATCAATTCTTCTATGTCTTCCCTATTCATTGTCCTACTTTTAATTGCATATGATGCAATGGAAATACTATGGCTTGGATCAGGTGTACCTCAGTTCTCAGAGAAACATCCTTGCTCTTTGTGGCAGTTATAAAATCTACTGTCAACTTACTTACAAAGGGAAAGAGTCTAGCCTGTCCATCAGGTCTCAGCTTAATGTCCTCATTTGGAGGTGTGAAGGAGATACATAGCTCAATGGAGGCCAGATACACTCTTGGCTTGTCTCCCTGTGAGACCTGCCTTTTGACAAGCCAGATGGAGCTACACTGATGACAGCCAGGGTCCCTAAAGCTGGAGGAGACATGAGGTGGCCCTTGCCATCACTGCCACTGGATCCATAAGACTTTCCACCCATTGGCCTGTGATTTTCCTGCATTCAGCATCATTGCTTGTGTTGGGTAAGTCTGAAGAGGAATTTATAGACTGGTATTAGACCTATGGGCTAATATCGGACTTATGGACTTGATCTGGACTGGACTGGGATGTTTTCTTAATATACATTTACTCTTTGATATAAAGTTCTCTCTTGCATATATATGAGGGTCCTGGATTTGTCTCGCTAGTCAATTCAAACTAGCACATTATGGTGCCAGGAGTGGGGTATTAGAGAAGCAAATCATGGATATGGAGGTGGATGCTGTTTGACCTCTGTTTCATGGTAGTTTCTCCTCTTTGGATAGCCAGAGGTCAGATGTGGCCATGCAGTTTACTAGGTTGTTTTCTAGGGGAAAAAATATGGGAATTTAAAATTTTGATTATTTTCTTTGTTTTTTTTTCCTGTGGTTATTCCTATTTGAAATGGTAAAAATAAATGTTATCCATGTGTATTTTGAGCTCAGGGGGTAAAATCTGCTGTTCTCAGAGACCATGCTGCTTAGTGAAAACAGCAAGCAGAAGGTCAAAATGGCTGACAGAAGACCTGGCCCTGGCTTGAGGCAATGCAGCCAGAGGTCTAAGGCCATATTTTGTATGAATAGACTAATTTAGGTAAGGATTAAGATAAGTTAAATAAGGATTGAACTTGACTGTTTTAAGAATTGAATTTAGGATCTAGCTATACTGGGCTTATACTGTTTTCTTCTGCCTATTGTAATTTATAGAATAATTGATAGAAATGATTGTTGGGAAGTAAAATTTGAGAGTTTGGAAGACTACTTGCCTTCAACCATTAAACTGGAATTTAAATGGTTTAAGACATGCCCAGAAAGAAGGCTCTAAAAAGACAAGCCCCACTCAGTGTCTTCAGTATGCAGGGCATTCAAAGGTGAAGAGACTTGCCTAGGGGGCTGTTGACAGATTGAAGAAAAAAATGAGCTCTCTGATCTAGGACTGAACTGCTAAAGGGAAATGCTTACTAGGTGACCACCTGGATCCACTTGTTGAGTGGAAGTGAAAGAAATGCAGCAATAAAGAGACAGGTTGAGCCTGGCTACTGATACTTGTGGACCTGGTTTACAGAGACTAGAGAAGATGATAATGGTTTGACTGCCCTGAAGTTCCTGATCGAGCAAAAAGGTTGTAGAGAATTTGTGATGGGGACAATGGTCTAAAGGTGAGGCAACCAATGGGCACCCTAGTGAGGCTAAGTGAGTTGACCAGAACCTGGCCAGATGGAGAAATTCTTGATCCTGTGAAATGATGCATATTGCTGCTGATTTTATGGACTGCCTATCCTAATTTACTTTGCTTATGGATATTCACTACAAGGTTACAACTGGAATGAATATTCTTTACATCAAAGAATATGATTGTCTCCTTGGAGCACTGGGTTGATGTAAGTAGACAGTATAATAATGTGATACCCAACATTACGGGATAAATGTGTGAAGTGGCTGGCTTATATACTTTCATAGGTGAGGGAATGTATTCGTAGGATTATGGTGCAGGTGTTCACTTAACTTCAATTCTTAGGCATAGAATATTTTTGTGTTGTTCACTTAAAGAATATTATTAAATGAGGTCTCAGCACACATTGAGTTGCATGCATTTTAGTTTTATCCTGTTAGGTACAGATATGATTTTATTATTGTTCTGTTAAAAATTATGTATGGCTAAAGAGTTGTGTAAAAATGTGTCAAGTTGAAAGCTGTAGTCTGTGGCAGTTACATAATCTACTGTCTACTTATGAAGGGGTGGAGTCTAGCCTGTCAATCAGTTCACAGCTTGATGACCTCATCTGGAGGTGTGCAGGAGATAGCTAGCTAAATGGAGGCCAGATACACTCTTGGCTTGTCTCTCTGTGAGACATTCTTTTTTACAAACCAGATGGAACTACACTGATGGCAGCCAGGGCCTTGGACCTGAAGGAGTCACATGGAGATCTACGCCAGCACTGAGATGTTTCCACTGCCACTGGATCGACAAGACTTTCCACCCATTGGTCAGTGATTTTCCTGCATTTAACATCATTGCCTGTGTTGTGTGAATCCGGAGAGTAATTTATAAACTGGTATCTATAAATTTATAGACTGGACCTATGGGCTAATATCAGATTTATGGACTTGAACTGTACTGGATTGAGATGTTTTCTTAATATGCAATTATTCTTTGATATAAAGTGCTCTCTTACATATATTTGAGTATCCTGGGTTTGATTCTCTAGTCAACCCTGACTAAGACACTCTTCAATACTCCAGAGGTCTGGTGCTGCAGATTTACCCTATGCAAAATGTCTATTAATCTATTGACTTCTGCTTCCATGAGCATTAATTGTGGTACCTGGTAATTCAAAATTCTTGACAACTCTAACCTTTTCTCCATTTATCATGACGTTAACAATTGGTCAAGTAATCAGAAGGTTGGTCTTCCTTCCAATGAATTTCAATTCATATGGAAGGCTACAATCTTGACCTTTGTCAGTAATATCTTTAAGTCCTCCTCACTTTATGTAAGCAAGGTTGTATCATGTGAATATAGCAGATTAATAATAACCCTTCCTTCAATTGTAATACTACATTCTTCTTCATATAATATGGCTTCTCTAATGATTTGCTCAGCATATAGATTGAACAAGCATGGTGAGAGGATACAACTCTAACACACACTTTCCCTGATTTTAAGCCATGAAACTTTCCCTTGTTCTGAAAACCATTAACCCTTATTTTAGTTGCTCACCAAATCACGTGGTCCAAATGGCTTATAGTATCCAAACTACAAATCATACACACTGCCATTGAGTAATTTTTGACTCAAGCAAATGACCCCACAGGACAGAATAAGATTGTCTCATGGGGTTCCTTAGGCTACAATTTTTAAAGAATTAAATCGTGATATCATTCAACCATGGTCCTACTGGTGGGTTTGAAGCAAACCCCTTTGGGTTAGGAGCCAAGCACTTCACTACTATACCACCATAGAAAATTACCTGCACATCTTCTTCCATGTGTATGTCTTTTTCTTGACTTGACTAACACTCAAAACAGAAATGACAAAATACTAGGTGAGGTTGTCATCTTTTATCTTGGTAACCACAATTCATATTAGGAATTTGGATGCAAAACAAGCAAGATTCTACGTCCAACTATGGTGGAAAAGCCGCAAGAGAATGTCTTGAAAGTCCTTTTATGTCAATATTCACATGAAGCAAAAAAAAAAAAAGCAGAGCATTTTCTATAGCCAATACTTTCCCAGCTTTGAGCAAGAGATTGGGTTTCAAGCAATCTTTGCATTTGACCATGTCACTCAAAACTGCTCTCCACAGTAAAGCAACACTACTCTGTATCAGGCATCATGAACGTTCTGGAATATGAAGACCACTTAATTATTTGGCTGTGGTTTGCCTTTGCTTTCACCATAGAAACGGTGTGGGAATTGCACCTGAACTGATCACACCACACCAAGGAAAAGCACCAGGGGAGTGCAGCAGAAGAGCAAGCAAATGGAGCAGCAAGGACCCCAGGGAATGCTGAAGGTGAACTTTGGGGCCAGAGCGAGGTGCTCCAACAGACTGGACTGGAAAATACTCCTAAAGGCCAACAAACAATCCTTGAACTAATGACAAGCTTTCTTTCTTGTTGTGTTTTGTTTTGGTCTTTGTCAGTGGTTTGTTGTTTTGTTGTGTATTGTTGCTTGGTTTTGCTCTGTCTTGTTTTTGTGCATGTTTTTATCGCTGCATGTCTGTCTTAATAAGAGAGGCTGAATGAACAATCTGGAGGAGAAAACAATGGGACTGACAGTTCTGGGGGGAGATGGGATAGGGGGAGATGGGATGAAAGCAAGTGGTGTTAACAAACCCAGGGACAAAGGAACAACAAGTGATCCAAATTGGTGGTGAGGTGGGTGTGGGAGGCCTGGTAGGGCATGATCAAGGGTAATGTAACCAAGAGGAATTGCTGAACCCCAGGTGGGGACTGAGCATGATAGTGGGACAGGAGGAAAGTCAATGGAAATAGAGGAAAGAGCTGGGAGACAAAGGGCATTTATAGAAGTCTAGATAAAGACATGTACACATGCAAATATATTTATATATAAGGATGGGCAAATAGATCTATGTGCCTATATTTATAGGTTTAGTATTAAGGTAGCAGAAGGAAATTGGGCCTCCACTCAGGTACTCCTTCAATGCAAGAGTACTTTCTTCTATTAAATTGGCATTCTATGATACTCAGTTTCCCAACACAACAGCTGAAGACAAATGGGCGCTTAAGCAAATGTGGTGAAGAAAACTGATGGTTCCCGGCTATTAAAAGGTATACTTCTGGGGTCTTAAAGGCTTGAAGGTAAACAAGTGGCCGTCTAACTCAGAAGCAACAAAGCCCACATGGAAGAAGCACACCAACCTGTGAAATCCCAAGGTGTCGAAGGGATCAGGTATATGGCACCATCAGAACAAAAAAATCTTACCATAGTAAATGAGGTGGGGAGGATGCAGAGTGGAGACCCAAAGCCCTTTTTTTGGCCACTGAAGATCCCCTTGCAGAGGGGTCTAGGGGAGGAGAAGAGCCAGTCAAGGTGAGATTTAGCAATGATGAAAAATACAACTTTCCTCTAGTCCCTAAATGCTTCCTCCCCCACCCCACTATCATGATCTGAATTCTACCTTGCAAGTCTGGGTAGACCAGAGGATGTACACTGGTACAGATAGGAACTGGAAACACAGGGAATCCCGGAGGATGATCCCTTCAGGACCAGTGGTGTGATGGGCGATACTTGGAGGGTAGAGGGAGAGTGGGTTGGAAAGATGGAACCGATTACAAGGATCTACATGTGACCTCTTCCCTGGGGGATGGAAAACAGCAAAGTGGGTGAAGGGAGACGTCAGAAAGGGCAAGATAAGACAAAATAATAACTTATAAACTATCAAGGGCTCAAGAAGGAGGGGGGAGCGGGGAGGAAAGGGAGAAAATGAGGACCTGATGCCAGGAGCTTAAATGGAGAGCAAATGTTTTGAGAATGATGAGGCCAATGAATGTACAAATGTGCTTTACACAATTGATGTATGTATAGATTGTAATAAGAGTTGTATGAGCCCCTAATAAAATGATTTATTAAAAAGATATAACAAAACAACAATAACTTATAAATTATGAAGGTTCAGGAAGGAGGGGGATGGGGGAGCAGGGAGTGAGGAGAAAAATGATTTGCTGATACCAAGGGCTCAAGTAGAAACAAGTGTTTTGAGAATGATGATGGCAATATATGTACAAATGTGCTGGACACAACTGATGTATGTATGGATTGTGATAAGAGTTGTATGAGCGCCTAATAAAATGATTTAAAACAATCACACAAAAAAAGAAGCAATTGAAAACATCATGACATTGGACTGGTGGCTGTCCTCCTCTCCCCTAACAGGAGAAGGCATCTTCTTATGGCTCTCATAATAATAATTTATAAATTATCAAGGGCGCATGAGGGAGCGGGGAGCAGGGAGCGAGGGGGAAAAAGAGGACTTGATGCAAAGGGCTTAAGTGGAGAGCAAATGCTTTGAAAACGATGAGGGCAAAAAATATACAGATGTGCTTTATACAATTGATGTATGTATGGATTGTGATCAGAGTTGTATGCGTCCCTAATAAAATGTGTTTGTTTTTTTTTTAAAAAGGGTTTCTGGGGCTTTGATGGGAATTTGGCTGCCCAGCTGGCCAAGAGTAACTTGATGAAACCAACTCTTCTGTGCACTTCCATGAGGGGCTTATGCCTGTGCTGTGTAGTGAAGACAAAGGGCAGTGAAACAGGACCAGTCAGACAAAGAGACGGATTTCAGAATAAAGGTGATGGAAGAACTAAGCTAGCAAAATTCTGAATTTTGAACGGCTAATGAGCTTCCAGCTGGATCCTAAACTGAAATCTTGGGAAAGCTGAGAAGACTCAGTTCTCAGAGTAACCTGGGTCCTTAGCTGCGTGCTCTCTCACCTCTCCCCTTTCCCGATCTTTCCCTATCCTCCACATCTTACCTTTCATCTACCCACAACTCCCCTCCTCTTTAGCCAGTGTCTACGTTCTTACTATGTTTTACATTAGGCGACTACTGGCTTAATGAATAAGAACATAGTCTGTGAAGACTCAGAATTCTCCTCCTATGACATCCTAGCTGTGTGACTTGGGTTAAGCCACATAACTTTCTTATCCTCTGCTAATTCTAGTGTTTAATAGTGACTAGAGGAAACTTACATGGTTATTACAACAATGCTTGGTGTATAAGCATATCTAAAAATGAATGGTTATTGAATCCAAGATATGTTTTTGAGACTCAGTTTTGTTATCTTGGGCAATTTAGTTTACCTGGGAGATCCCATATTTCTTTATTGACATGAGAAATGGGTGGGACTTGGGGTAGGAAGTGTGGAAATCAGTTAAGATAGGACATAGAACATGTTTATAAGTTTAAAGTGTATTAAAAATTTCATAGAGACGATGATCATTGTAAAGAGTCACTTCATATATTCATCATATTAGTAACAATATCCAAATAGTAATATAGTTCATATCCTATGTCATATCCAGTTCTAAACATTTTACATTTATTAACATTAATATTCATCATAATGTTATGTGCTTCTTACCATAATGATTTCCATTAAACTAAAAAAATTTAAGGAGCTCTAGTGGTGTAGGGATTACATGTTGGGCTACTAACCACAAGACCAGCAGTTTGAACTCACTATCTGCTCTGAGAGAGAACGCAGGGCTTCCCTGTAAAGTACACATATTTTCCTATCACAGAATTCATCATATTTCAAGATAAACCTTGAAACATTTGACATTGAGTAGATGCCATCCCTCTTGAATTTGTCGTGTCAAGGATGGCAAGCCCCATGACTACTTGATTCAGAATGACCAATGCCAGTCCACCTCAACTCACTAGTACCTAAGATATCTACTATTTCTTTTGTTATGACTTTGACAATTTTGAACATGAGGGAGAGTTGAAACACTAGCCAACGAAGATCAAAGACTGCAGCCTTCAATATGGATTATAGCTCAATGACAAGAAAACAGAAATTCTCAAAACCGAACCTGTAAACAACATCATAATAAATGGAGGGAATATCAAGATTTTCATCGTGATCGACAATCAATGCTCATGCGAGCAGCAGTGGAGAATACAACAACATATCACACTGGAGTCTGGCAGTGTCATAACGTGAGGGCGGTGAGTTTTTAAGTGATTGCACTGGACAGATCTGCTCACCAGGAATATGCTTCTGAGTGATGAAGAGTAAACGTGTCATTTGAAAGACTGAGGTTCACCTGCCCTGAACCATGATACTTCCAATCACCTCATATGGAGGTGAACGTTGGACAATAGAAGGAAGAACAAAGACGAATGAGTGTATTTGAGTAATAGTGTCGACAAAAATATTGCAGGTACCATAGTCTGCCAGAATGTTAAAGAAATCTGTCTTAGAGAAAGTACAGACATAATGGTGTTTGGAAGCATGTGGGGGTTAAGGGATCCTTCATCTCATGCACTTTGGATATGTTATAAGGATAGGCTTATCTTTGTAAATGGATATCATGATTGGCAAAGTAGACAGATTGGGAAAACAAGGAAGACTGTCAAGGTACAGGACTGACACAGTGACCACAACAATAGTCTAGAACATAACAGAAACTGTGAGGATGGTGCGGGGCTGAACACGGTTTCATCCTGTTGTATGTAGGGTTTCAATGAGTCAGAACAACTGGAGGGCACCCAACAACGGAAATGAACTCCTTACTTACAACCTGGATTCTATTCATTCATCCTAACTAACGATAGTGTCACACATAATCTCCCATCACTGGTTCCCATGTATGTATTTGCATGTTTGTGTGCACGTGTGAGTGTTTTCACAAAACTCATCTTATCTAGCTCTATGGTTACTGCATTCTTTAAAATCCCACACACAGCTGATATAATATAATGGTTAATTTTGCTTCTAAAATTGGCTAGAGTCTCCAGTTGTTTGGTTAAATAATAGTCTAAATATTACTAGTATGAAAGTATATGTGCAACTAGAGGGTGTTGGTGGTGTGGTGGTTAAGTGTTGGGCTGTGATTTTCAATGTCAACAGTTTGAAACCACCATCCCCTCCAAGGAAGAAAAATGAGACTTCCTACACCCATAAAGAATTACCGTCTTGGAAACTCATGGAACCTTATGGGGTAGTTCTACTTTATCACATAGATCAACTACATTTCAGTCCATGGACCATTAATAGAACAGATAAGCCTTCATGAGGCTTATGGGCTTCATGCAATCAGTTTGAAGTTTTAAAGCAAAAGTAGGTTTCCTAAGGAAAAAGGCTTCTGCCACAGGATTGTAACCCAGCTAGCTTTCCCTCGGGTGGCTTTCTGATTTCAGACACAAAATGCAGGGAATTTCCACCTTGCCACACAGCCTGTAGATCTGAACATGCCAACACTCAAAATTGTATGATCCAATTCTTAAAATAGATCTCCTTCAACAGATTCATCAATAGATACATTGATTATTGATTTGTTATCTTATTTTATTTGTGAGCCCTCTCATCAATAGAGATATTAAGACCTTCCCTTCAGGATAGTAGTTCTCATTAACTCATTTTTCTCTCTGGATTACTATTCTCAAAGCATCTACTGAATTCACACTATCTCAAACTGTTTACTCTGGTGTCCAGTGCCCTCACAAACGCCATACTGATTCTCTAGATTGACCTTCTACTGGCTCTGTTGTAAATGAATCCTTCTAAAATACTTCTCTCACACACCCAATCTTCATTATATGCCTTTTATTCCTCTCTTAATATTTTTCATGTAGAAATTTTATTTCATCAAACTTAATATTATGTTGTGTACTAAAACAAACTTAACAACCAAAGCCAAAAATACAGCAGCTTTGCTATTGAAACTATTTCTACACAAAGCAACCCTACAGGACAAAGTAGAACTATCCAATTGGGTTTCCAAGGCAATATATCTCTATATATCTATATTTTTAACAGTTTAAGGCTGTAATCTTTGTAAAACCAAACTGCTATGCCTTTTTCCTATAGAGAAACTGGTGGATTCAAACTGCTGATCTTTTGGTTAGGAGTCCGAGGCTTTAACCACTGCACCACCAGGACTCCTACCCATTAACTCACTACCATAAATTCCATTTTGACACATGGTGACCCTATTGGATATACTGCATGTTATATAGTCCAAATTCATAAGTAGAATATTTATTAACTTTTTTGAGAACTCAAACCCACTAGCTTGCTAGGCATAGACATTGAGACCTATAGACACCATACAGGTAAGGACAGTCATTTGCCCTTACAAAATGTAAAGTCCAGTAAAGCAGACATGAATTAGGTACCATAATAAGAAATATGTTAAGAACATGTCAACAATGAGATATTATGTAAGCAAGTTTGAGGACACCACAAATGCTTGCTTTATCAATAAGCTTAGAGTGCTTTGTGTTTGAAGCACCTATCTGTAAGGTAAAGCATAGATTTGTTAAATTTTTTCTAGTCTGTTTATTTTTTAAAACATTTTTATTGGGGGCACTTACAGCTCTTTTAACAATCCATACATCAATTGTATGAATCACATTTATGCATATGTTGTCATCATCATCTTCAAAGCATTTTCATTCTACCTGAGCCCTTGGTATCCGATCTTCATTTTCCCCCTCCCTCCACCACCCTCCAACTCTCATGAACTCTTGATAAATTATAAATAATTGTTATTTGCATTTCTTACACCGTCCACTCTCTCCCTTCACCCACATTTCTGTTGTTGGTCCTCTTCAGAGGGGAAGGGGTGTTATATGTTGATCATTGCAATAGGTTCCCCTCCCCTCCCTTTGTCCCTCATCTTTCCCCTATCCTCATGGTATCAATGTGTGTGAGAGCTCTTATCTGTACCAATGTACATGCTCCAGTCTAGCCTGATTTGGAAGGTTGAACTGGGTCATGATAGTGGGTGGGGGGGGAAGCATTAAAGAACTAGAGGAAAGCTGTATGTTTTGTTAGTGCTACACTGCACCTTGGCTGACTTGTTCCTTCTTTGTGACCCTTCTGTGGAGAGATGTCCAATTGTCTACAGATGGGTTTAGGGTCTCCACTCCAACCCTCTTTGTTCACATCAATATGAATCTTTGTTTTAGATCGTCTGATGCTTGATACCTGATCCCATCACCAACTCCTGATCATACAGGTTGGTGTGCTTCTTTCATGTGGGCTTTGTTGCTTTCTTGCTAGATGGCCACTTGTTTAACTTCAAGAGAAGGGTGGGGAACTGCATCCTGGCCCACCAAGCCTCAAAGTTGACATTCCTGCTAGGAATATCCGGTACACAGAGAGGATCTTAGGGCTGGCCTCAGCATGGGACATGAAGTCCCCTCACTGACCCACAGTGGTATGGGGACAACCCTGGAGACACAGTGTGGGAACTATGCCTGGTCTGATCCCTTACACTGGGACAAAACATGAGGGACGCACAACAGAGCAGCAAGGGGAGCAAGCAACAATCCCAGAGGAGTCCTGAAAAGAGGTTTCTGCCTCAGGGGCAGGGCCTGGCACCTTATCAGACATGATAAGAAAACATTCATAAGGGTCAGCAAACAGACCTGGAACTATAAGCATTTTGTCTCTCTTTTCTATTTTTCTATATCTATCTATATAAGATAGGCAAGATAAATAATCCAGAGGAGAAAAAAATGGGACCAATGGTTCTGGGGGGACATGGGGGAGGAGGAGGCAGGGGAAAGGGAGGATGAAGGGCAACAAACCCAGGGACAAGGGACTAACAAGAGATCTAAAATTGACGACTAGGAGGGCATAGAATGCCTGGTGGGGTTTGATCAAGTGCAATGTACCTAGAGGAAATACTGGGAGCCGAATGAAGGTCGAACATGATAGTGGGACAGAAGGAAAGTAAAAGGAAATAGATGAAAGAATCAGTAGGCAAGTAAATTTATATAGGTATACATATAGGCATGCATATATGCAAATATATTAATATATAACGATAGGGATATAGGTCTATTTATATGTTAAGTATTAAGGTAGCAGATGGACATTGGACCTCTACTTAAGTACCCCCTCAACACAGAAACACATTTTTCTAATAAATTGGCATTCTGTGATGCTCACCTTCCCAACAAGATCATTGAAGGCAAAATGAGTGTATAAACAAATGTGGTGAAGAGAGCTGATGGTGCCCAGCTATTTGAAGATAGCGTCTGGGGTCCTATGTCTTAAATTTTAACACATTTGTTTTCAGAATTAACTATCATCCTCATTTAATATTTATCTCAGTTCATCTCTCTTTCTCTAGGTTAAGTGCCAGCTAGATGTAGCATTTTGGTCTCTATGCTCCAGTTCCAATCTACTAAGCCTTTCTGAAGGAACTAATTGCTTTTTACTTACTCTACAGCACATTCGTTAATGGTCTCCTGTCTTTCAGGCAGCTATAAATGCCATCAAGGCATGGGTTAAATTAGTATCACTTTCTTAATTCTCAAGTGATGTTCA
This sequence comes from Tenrec ecaudatus, assembly GCF_050624435.1. Lineage (NCBI taxonomy): Eukaryota > Metazoa > Chordata > Mammalia > Afrosoricida > Tenrecidae > Tenrec > Tenrec ecaudatus. The sequence continues at coordinate 205,419,851 of NC_134532.1, forward strand.
GCAAGTGTTGGATAGGTGATGGATGGAGGACAGATGGATGGATAGATGCTTGTGTATAGCTAACAAAACTAATGACTAAACTTTTTTACTAAAGAAAGGGTTTTATGACATGATACTTTAGACATGGACCAGTTAAAATGTGCAGATTGTCAGTTGTCATGTGTTACAAATATTTATACTTTAGGAATTAGCCTTAAATTCTACAAATGATAGCCGCTGGATTCAGAGGATTGGATCTTGGGTTCTGTGCATCATTCACATGGTTGGAAGTTTCCAGTGCCTCTCTTTTTGCCTCTTCTGAACTCTGGAGAGCAGCTAAACTAAGAGTCCTCAAGGGTCTGTCTGCATCTGAAAATATATAAAACTGGGATGCATTCTTTTGTAGCCATTTTGGATTATGAATGTAAATTCTTCAAATAAGGAGATGTCCAGAAGTCAATTCTCTGCATTAGTCTGGGTAGACTAGAGAAACAAATTCATAAACCCTCATAGGTGTATGGGAAAACACTTTATATACAAGAGCAATTGAATATTGAGAAAACATCCCAGCCCAGTCCAGACCAAGTGCATAAGTCAGATATTAGTCCATATACCTAATACCAATCTATAAAGCCCTCTTCAGACTCACACAGCACATGCAATGATGCTGAATGCAAGAAGATTATAGGCCAGAAGTTGGCAAGTCTTGTGGATCCAGTAGTGGTGTAAGCATCTCAGCACTGGCAGGGGTCTCCATGTCATTTTTATGACTCCAGATGTCTGGCTCCCTCAGCGTCTCTCCATGTGTCTTCTACTCAGTGATGTCTCAAAGGGAGTGAGCCGAGGGAGTCTCCATGGGAGTGAGCTTATGTGCTGCCTCCAGGGAGATGTTTATCTCCTTGGCACCTCCCAAAGGAGGTCATCAAGCTGCTACCTGATTGACAGGCTAGACCCCACCCTTCCTTCTGAATCTTCAAATTAACACCAGATTATGTAACCACCGCACTGTGCCAGGCCAGGAAGTGACTAATAAAGCAGAATGTGTCCTTACCAGTGGACTCGTAGAGAGAGAAGTTCAATACTAACAAGATTATTTATAACAGAAGAAAATGTCAGCTCCCAATAGTCCCGCCCAATTTTAAAACTCTAAAATTGTGTAAGACCATAAATTCTACTGATCTGTGGTCCTCGAGATAGATATACTATCTACAGAATGGAGCAGAATGAAACTTTAGGGTCCCAAAGGCCATAAATCTTTAGAGGTTATCCTGACATACCTTAGTCTTATCAAGTAGTTGCTGGGTTCAAACCACTAAACTTTTAGTTAGTATCACAACACCTAATCCACTGTGGCACCAGGCATACCTCTATCCCTCTCATTGTGTAGAAAGATAGGTAGGTTGATGATAGATAGATAGATAGATAGATAGATAGATAGATAGATAGATAGATAGATGATAGATAGACACTTGAAACTTTAAGAACTATGCCTAGTTCATCTATTCTGACTCAGCGGCATGCTACATAGGCTTTCTGAGACTGTGAAGATGTTTCCTGGAATGCAAAGCCTCGTCTCTTCCACAGAGCAGCTGGTGGGTTTAAGCTGTTTATCTTGTGGTCAGCAGGCCAACAGCTAACCCACCCACAGCTCTACCTGGGATATTATATAGATAGTTGTTAGGTGCCATTGAGTTGGTTCCAACTTATAGCCACAAGTCCTGTGCCATCCTCACACTCTTCTTCTGTTTGAGCCTATTGCTGCAGTCACTGTATAAATTCATCTTTCTAATGCCTTTCTATTTTTGCTGCCCCTCGACTTTATCAAGCATGATGTCTTTCTCCAAGGACAAGTCTCTCCTGACAATATGATATGATATATATACAATACATATAATCTATATTATACATATATTCTAGATATAAACAAACAAACAATATGCAAACCTCACTGCCATTGAGTCAATTGCTGACTTACAGCAAGTCCTTGTGGGTTTCTGAGACTCACTGTGGGACTAAAAAGCCCAGTCTTTCTCCCAAGGATCTGCTGGTGGTTTCAAACTGCCAACCACGCAGAGAGCAGCTCAACTCGTAACCACTATCCCACTAACCACCAGATGCTAGTCTATAAGTATATATTCTATATTACACACAAAAAGTGTAATAGGTCTGAAGAAGAAGAGGAATTGATTTGAAAATAGAGCTAACCTCATTCAGTTGACATAAAGCGATCTTTCTATCTATGTGCTGAAAAGATAAGACATAGCCTTTTGAAGACATTTAGCAATACTCTGCTGATGGAGGCAGCACTCTGTACTTGTCAGAAAGACTTGTGTACCAAAGATGTGATACGATATCACTGGATATCCCTCCTATGGAGTTTATGATATTACTACATTTTCTGGCCCCTAAATATGTTTCAATAAAATTAAGAATAAGGAAGAACAATGAACTGTTCTTTGCTTCATTTTTATAAAGGTATATTCTTGGGAATTGTATTAGAATGTGACTTTTACCACACGTTTGGCTGGCTTTAGTTATTTATCAAGCCAAAGTGAAAGAGGAGGAAGGAATAAATGAGAGAGGAAGTTCACAATTTATCAAAATTTTAGCAGAGATTCATTGCTTTTTTAAACACTTCACCCCCAAAACATGGATTACTGCAACTATGGTTATGACAAATTATAATATATTCGACTAATTTTCCCAGAAGAAAATGAGTTGATTTATTTAGATTCAGAGAGGAGTTTTGGAGTTTCTAATACTTAAGTGTCTGTCAACTGCAATACCTTGTATAAGTGCCATCTGGTGAAGTCCTCCCAAGAACTCTCCAAAGAGCGAACGATGTCTGTCCAATGTGACAAGGCACAAGGGGGACCAGAGACCACAGCACCCACATCAGGAGACAGACAAGAGGAGCAGCCTTGAGATCACAGAGGCAGAGATGGAACAAGGTAGAACACAGGCTTGAAAAGCTAAGGACCAGACAGACACTTCACTACTGGCTAAGAAAAGGAGCTGCTATTAAAAACAAAACAAAAATGGATTCTTAATATTTTCAGATCCTGACTTATTAGCTTCCCTAATTAGCTTCCCCACAGATGTGCGCATTGTCCGTGAGCACTGTGTAGCTGTTGTTCTGTGTAGTTGTTGCTCTGTGCAGCTGTGGTAACTAGTTCTTAAGCCCACCCCAGAAACAGAGTGCCACATGAGGAATGGTTAGCATCAAAGTTGCGTAAAAAGAAAAATGGAGGGTGGAGGTCTGTCTGACCTCTGCTTTGTGACAATTGACCTTGGGCTGGTCTAGAGTTGTATCTTCCTTCTTCCTGCTGAAGCCAGAAGAAGCCAGACCTGGCCCCTACGCCATTTTCTCAGGAGATATACAACACGTGCCCAGCATATCTTTCCAGACTCCCTAGGGGATGCAAATGGTAGGCACTGGTCTACTTAATAAAAGATTAGTTGTTCAGATACACCCAGACAGGCCTCTGAGGAAATGCCTGGAATTCTTCCTCTGGAAGGTTCCAGCCCTGAAATCCCTGTAAAGTATAATTCTATCAAAATCCACCAGGGGGTATCATGAATTAGAATCAATCCAGTAAAACGGAACTCTGGAAAGGAGTAAATTCTGAGCCACAGTGACCCTATGGGACAGAGCAGAACTGCCCTGGTGGGTTTCCAAGACTATCAGTGTTTACAGGAGTAGAAAGCCACATCTTTCTCCCTCTGAGTCACTGGTGGATTTGAACTGCTGACCTTGTGATTAGCAGCCAATGTGTAATCCACTACACCACAAGTGCTCACTCAGTCCAATAGCAAGTGGATTTTTATATCTTCCCTCAGCCAGTTTTTGGATGCTATGGATTGAATTGTGAACTCACTGAATACGTGCTGATATCCTGTCAGCATGACTCTGGAAAGCGGGGCTTTCTCTTGTTATGCCAATGATTTCATCCCAGTATATGCGAGTTCTAAGCCTAGTCACTTCTGAGTTATGAAAAACAGAGACACAGAGAGGGGAAGATGCTATAAAGAGAGGGCCACACAGAGGAGATGCATCTACAAGGCCAGAAAAACCAAGGATGTCTAGCTCCTTATAGCTTACATTGATATGGAAGGACTTCACCCTAGAGCTACGTCTACAGCTCCATCTTTTCACCTCCCACCCTGTGAGAACATCAGTGTGTGTTCTTTAAAGCTGCCTACTAGTGACTCTGTTGTTGCTCCAACAGCACTAAAGAACTAAGTTATCCGGCTTCCTAATAAGTTCCTTCACTGCACATGCTTCTGCAGAAACTGGTTTACTCGATGCTAGCTATTTTACACAATTGCAACAAGTACGAAATACAAGAAAGCTGACACATTACCATTCTAACTTCACAGATAGGGAAATTGTTCCATACAAAGTTTAAATTTTTTGCCCACTGTCTCTTATAAGTCTAACAGTTAAAAGATACATGCAATGATTGTTGCTGATTTCTAAATTCATGATCTAAAGCTAGCTCTCGCAGTAAAGAATGTCTCATTTTACCCATCTCAGCATCAAGACCAAGCACTGCTTATGCTCGTATAGAACGCAATGCCCAATCTTGAATAACAGATTAGAGTTATGCACATACAAGCATTCACGCATATTATACTGTAGAGTTACTTTAATATATCATATATTAAAATGCGTAATTTTTCATTAACCCAAAGATTCACAGCAAAACCATTCTAGCGTAGATAGGCTGAATGGAGAGGAGCAGAAACTCCCCCAACCAAAGAAAATGGCATAAACACAGAAAACTCGAATAGCGTTACTCGGTAGGAGCAGTAGAAGCAGGCGCTTGTCTTTGCTTGATTGGATTGAAACAGCATTTTAATGGAATAACCTTCATTTGACATTTAACTAACTACCATTTCACAGAATCATGTTTCATTATAAAATGAGAACCCATCTTAGCAATGATTACTCTACTACTTATTATAAAAAGGCTTCTTATTTTATTCTCCCAATCAATATCTTCCTATGCCTTTTCTGGGATTTATCTCCCTGCTTTTGATTCAAATAAGGAGTGCAAAATGGTGGGGTGGGGGTGGGGACTGGAAGGAAAACATACAAAAATCGCATTCTCCTGAAAAACCAATTTTTTTGAAACCTCTAAAAGGCATCCACATAAGACAGAGCATCGACAAGTTCAGGGGAAAATGGAATTAAAAACAATGAAAAATGTCCATGAACTTCTTGATGCCCCCTGATATGAACACAGTTTCACTCAGAACTGCCATTTGAAGCTAGCTGTCATTTTTCCTTAAATAAAATGGGAAATTGAAATAAAACCACCACTTACTTGCTGTAATGATTTTAATGGTATCCCCCTAAAATATATTCAAGCTTTTATTCCAATACCTAGGCATAAACTTATTTGGAAATAAGGTCGCTGCTGGTGTACTTAGTTCAGTTCAGATGAAGTCATTGGGGTAGATTCTAATCACTCAATGACTGGGATCCTTAGAAGAACAGAAGAGTCACACACACACACAAAACCAACCTAATGACTAAGACCTGTGAAGAAGGAGGTAGAACTTGGAGTTACACTGCTGTCATCCAGGGCACACCTGTAGCTAGCGGAAGCTAAGAGCAAAGGAAGGCTATCTGCTCTAGATCAGTGGTTCTCAACCTTCCTAAGGCCACGACCCTTTAGTGCAGTTCCTCAGGTTGTGGGGACCCCACGCCAACCATAAAATTCTTTCTGTTGCTGCTTCATAACTGTAATTTTGCTACTGTTATGAATCAGGCAACCCCTGTGAAAGGTCGTTTGACCCCCAAAGGGGTCGCGACCCACAGGTCGAGAACCGCTGCCCTAGAGCCTTCAGAGACACAGACAGAATTACAATAGACAATAACAGAAAAATTATAAGCTTACTGTATATAACATGACACTATTTTATCAGATTAAGATCAAATAATTCTCAGTGAGTTGACTGGATTTCTCTCGATGCTGAACATAAGTTGCACAGTGGGAACTGAGAATTCACATATAAACTGAAACCCAGTGATGTAATAGCTAGTGAGCCTCGAGTCTGTAGGCTGGCATTGAAGACTTCTCCCGTCTCCCAAAGCTGTCTTCCACGCTGCCTCACCTCTGAATATGCTGTGAGGCTGTCTGGGAAGTGTGGTTGACCACATGTGCTCCTTGTAGGTATTTTTCAGGATGTATTCATTCGCTAAAAATGTATTTTGTGGGGGAGCGGGGAGGGAGGGGGAAAAAAAGAGGGCCTGATACCAAGGGCTTAAGTAGAGAGCAAATGTTTTGAAAATGATGAGGGCAATGAATGTACAGATGTGCTTTATACAATTGATGTGTGTATGGATTGTGATAAGAGTTGTGTGAACCCCTAATAAAATGTTTAAAATGTCTTTTGTGGATGTTGTTAGGGGCTCTCGGGTCCCCTCTGAGTCCTAAGAGAACAAAACACCACCAGCCCTGCACCTCCCTCGTAATTGTTCTGAAGGGGGCTCAGTCCATCTGGCCGAGGGTCTTTCTCTTTGTTTCCTCTACTTTCAAGCAGGATGTCCTTTGCCAGGGACTGGTCTCTCCCGATAATACGTTCAAGAACATGAGTTGAAGTCTTGCCCTCCTCTCTTCTAGGGAGTGTCTGGGCTTACTTCTTTCAAGACAGAATTGTTTATTCTTTGAATAGTCCATGGGACATTTAGTATTCTTCAACACCACTGTAATAAAATTGCATCAATTCTTGTTCAGTAATGCATAGATTCTGTTAATACTTATATGAAGCAATAATCAAAACAGGCATACACACACACACAAGGAAACCCTGCCTGGTCATGTACATTTTCTAATTTTGACTGTCGTGTGTGCCCTAGCTTCTTGTCCTGTGCTTTCAGAGGTCCCTGCCTCTGTGGTCTTCTCATCCAAATCTCAGGCCCTTTCACTCCATCAGTGTTCGCAGCATGGCTTAACATTTATCACACTGGGTTTGAAGATGCTGAGAAGACATTTAATACCTTCATCAGCCACGTGGAGTCTGCTTTCATTCAACATGGTTTGGAATACATTTTGCCACTAAGAACTTGGTTTTCTCTTCTGTTTCTGGTTCCTGCAAACAGACTTCGGAATTCCCAATGCATCCAGACAATATGGGTGCAGGTTTCCTCCACCCCCTGGCTACAAATTGCTGTCTTCTGAGTTGCGCTCCAGTTGATTCTGAGCTGTGGGGATCACACTCATGCAGAGTAGAACTGCTTGGTAGGGTGTTCAGTATGGATTTCAGCTTCATGTAAAGAAAACTAAATCCTGGACCAATAGGTAACGTCATCAGAGATGAAGAAAAACTGAACACATCAAAGACTTATCTTGCTTGGCTCCACAATCAATACTAACGGAGGCAGCAGTCAAGAGATCAAAGGACACATCCCATCGGGTAAATCTGCTGCATAAGGCCTCTTTAAAGTGTTGAAAAACAAGAATGTTATTTTAAGGCCTGAAGCGTACCTGACCAAAGACAAGTGTATTTTCCATTGCTCATATGTGTGTGAAAACAGTTCATTGACTACGGAAGACCGAAGAAGAATTGAATTATGGTACTGATAAAGAATATTGAAAATTTCACGGACTGTCAAAAGGAAAAGCAAATATGTTTTGGCTAGAATGCTTCTTAGGGGCAGAGACGGTGAGATTTGCTCTCATGTACTTTGGACATGTCATCAGGAGACATGAGTCCCTGCCAACGGACATTAAGCCTGATAAAGTAGAGGGGCAGCAAAAGAGAGGAAGATCCTAGGCAAATTGGCTGGGCACAGTGGCTGACACCATGAACTCAAACATTGCCACCTCGGTCTGGACGGCACAGGACCAGGCAGTATTCCTTCCATTGTACCTAGGTCACTGTGAGTGAGAACTGACTTGATGGGACCTATCAGCAACAACATCGGCTTTTCAAGGTTGTGACCTTCAGGAAACAAAATTCCAGGCTTCTCTTCTGTGATACCATGGGAGAGTTGGAAGCTCCAATGCTTAACTCATTGGCACCAACCAGGCAGCACTTAAACATGTGCAAGGGAGTGGGATTCCCGGCTTACCATCTGGAAACAGGCTTTGGAATAAGCCACCACCACTCTTTAAGCAGTCAGGCAGGTTGGAAAAAAAGTCTGCTTTGTACTCTGTGTACATATGTCATGGCGACTTTGGGGTATAAAAATGACTGGGGGGGCGGGGGGGACTTTCCCAGTCCCTGCGCTCTAAGGCTGGTTGGACACACACGTAGCAGTTTTTAAGTCCACCTTACTAAGCCTGAGTCTGAGGAGATTCTGAGGAAGTTCCCTGAGGTCCTTGCCAATAGCACTAAGCTTAGGCAAGTCTTTCAAAATCCTCCATCTCCTCCTCCCCAGCTTCCAAAGTCCCAGGGCTCTGTGCGACAATTCGTGTGGAGTCCTACCGCACGATTCATTGAAAAACATACGTAGAAGAGTTTTCCATCACCCAGTCAATCTATTGAGCCAGAGACTTCATCATGGAAGTTGTCCTGTTACACGGTGCCAGCTACTTTTCGTTAGTACATGAAATGACTGTCCGTGTACTAGCACTCTGGAAACATCTTTCATGTTTAGGCTCTGATTAGAAGGATGTAATATTTATGGAAGAATCACTCTCAGTGATTTTTGGTAGTTATATAATCTGGTGTCAATTTAAGACGATTAGGAGTGAAGGGGTGGAATCTAGTCTGTCAATTGGATCATAGCCAATGAGGCCTCTGTGTGGGCATGGCCTTCTCCTGGGAATTCTGGGAATTCCTGAATTCCCTCCTTGGAGGTGGGAGTTCGTTTTCTCTCTCTCTCTCTCTCTCTCTCTCTCTCTCTCTCTCTCTCTCTCTCTCTCTCTCTCTCTCTTGGCTCACTCCCTGAGAGACATTGCAGCTGACAAGACACATGGAACTATGCTACTGCCCTGAGCTGGAGAAGCCATGTAGAGACCCCTGCCAGAGCTGGGATGCTTACAACGCCACTGGATCCAAAGACTTTCTACCCACTGTCCTCTGATCATCCTGCATTCAGCATCATTGCATGTGTTTCATGAGTCTGATGAGTACTTTATAGATTGATATCGGACATATGGGCTAATATAAGCCTTATGGGCTTGGACTAGACTGGGTTGAGATGCTTTCTTAATATACAGTTACCCTTTATATAAAAATTTCTCTTATACACATATGAGTTTCTATGGATTTGTTTCTGTAGTCTACCCTGACTAACCCAGTAATTGATATCTTTTTTCTAATAGCTTTCAGAATGTTTAGAAATCCAGGACAAATTAGAAGTGCATCACGAAACTGATGTCTTACAATATTTGGGAGTTTTCTCAACTTTACCTTCATAAGGGGAAAGTTTCCCATTTCCGAAAGGAAGTAAGTTGGAAGTTGCATGTGTACCTACAACTCCTGCCCTTGAATTGCCCTCTCCCCCTCTTCCACACAGGAGCTCTGCTGGCGAAGTGGTCAGGCCTTGAGCTGCTAACTGCAAGGTCAGCAGTCCCAAACCACTGAAACCACCAGCGGCTCAGAGGGAGGAATATGGGGTTTCCTTCTCCTGTGTTGTTATGATTTTATTTTTTTTTTAATGTTTTTCTGTACTGAAATCCAGGATACTGTAGAGGCAGTAACTGGATAAATGGTCCCTTACAGTGCGGTAGAGGAGGTTGCAGGGAAATGGAGAGCTATCAGTGATGGATACAAGAATGAAGGAAATTTCTAAAGCTGGTGGTGGTCATGATTGTATAATTCTTGATTTGACTGAACTATTGAATTGTATGATATATAAATGATATGCCAAATAAACAAGCATGATTTATATTTTCAGGAACTCACAGGAGTTCTACCCTACTCTATAGGGTCACTCTGGGTTGTCATTGACCATATGGCAGAGAATTTTGTTTTCCAAAAAGAGTTTTCTGCTCTAGAAAAAGTTAAATTGATTCAAAAGGAATATATATCAGAAAATGCTTTTCAAAAATATTTATCTAGCTTCAATTTTATCAAACCTGTGGAACCCAGGAGCTCTAAGGTCAAGGACAAAGAGAAGAGGGTTGAGGAGAAATTTAAGGAAGGGGCTTGCAAGGATGTGTGTGGTAGATGATGCAGAGAGAATTCTCAGGAGGATGTGTAAGTTGCATTTTGGCTAACCGGTGGCACCATTCACAGCCATCTATGTTCACTGTCATCAGACTCACAGAAGCAGCCACACAAAGACTCCAAACTCACTGCCATTGATACGATTCTGACTCAGTGACTCTATAGGACAGGGTGGAACCAACCCTGTAAGTGTCTAAGGCTGTATCTCTTTACAGGACTAGAAAGCTCCACATTTCTCCTGAGGAGCAGCTGGTGGTTTTGAATTACTGACTCAGAAGTTAGTTGCCCTACACTACTCACTACATCACAATCACACAGGCCACACAAACACTGAATTTATACTATACATGTTAGTGTGTAGCTATCTGTGAAATATTCAGGTGAACATTTACACCTATGATTTAACATCTGGCCTGAAATTTCAGATACATGGATCCTCAGGACAAAGGTGGCATTTGAAGGCATAAAGTCATTTGGATCAGCCTCCCTTCCCAATTCCACCAAATCATGTAATAAACTCTGAATCAGAGGCCCACAATTTATACACAGTGACATACAATGAGCAAATAGCTATGGTTTGGCAGAATCAACAGTGACTAAAGTTTTCCTCACTCCCACTCCAACACTGAGCTACATAATAAGTTAGGACGACAACGGAAAAGATAAAAAAGCAACAAATCTTCACATTTCAACCAACATGTCAGGCTCAGAGACTTACACATGTGAGAGAATTTTAAAGTGAAACCATCCCTGGATGAACCACCGTGTGTGCTTCATGGAATACCTGCCACGCTTAGCTGTCATTAAAGTGAATTCTTTTTTAAAAAAGAAAGAACCAAACCAGCCCACAGGGCAAAGACTCTTTGCATAAATTAGATGTGAGAGATGAAAGGCACATTGGAGACGTCTCTCTGGCTGAGCACCGAAATATTGATTTTCGCAGAAGTGAATAATCCCCTTGAACAAACTCTTCGGAACAGTCCCTGCTTCTATGACATGAATAGAAAATAATGCATTGGGAAGAACATCAGGTCATGCCTCCACGGGTTCTCAAACATCGAAGTAGCCAGCTCTTCTTAATAAAGCAGTCTCCAAAGCAAACTTTGTGCCCTCTACTTCAGATTGTTTGATCAAAGGCCAATTTGTAAAAAGTACAACGCCTAGCAGCAACACGGTGACAGAGAACGGCCCCTAAAGGCAGGTTGGATTAAGGCTCTGAAACTAGGGATAGCCTTACTGTGGTCAGATGAATCTTGTCTGAAAGCAGGCAACAGAGCAGTTTAAAATCAGGAAAGGTGTGCATCGGAGTTGTACCCTTTCAGCAGATTTATTCAATCTGTATGCTGAGAAACTAACCCTAGAACACAGCATCAGATTTGGAAGCAATATGCAGATGACACCACCTTGTTTGCTGGAAATAAGAGAACCTGAAATGGTTACTGGTGATTATCCAAGATCATGGGCTTCATGATGAATTTAACCTCTAAATTATATAAAGATATATATATATATATTCCCTCATAAATGCATCAATTAGCAGCAGTCTAATAAACGGAGGAAAGAATAAAGTTTTCAAGTGTCCACAATCAATGCCCATGGAAGGAGCAGTCAAGAAATCACAAGATGCATTCTATTGAGATAATTGGTAAAGTTATCCTTTGTGTTCAGAAGCAAAAAAGTCACTGTGAGGGCTTAAATGAACCTGACTGAAGCCAGAATATTGTCAAAATATCTATATGTGAAAGTTTGAAAATGAATAAGCAGTCCTGGGGAAGGATTGGTTGATGACTTTGAATTAAAATGTTAGAAAAGAATACTATCTATAATATGGACTTTTAATAAACATCATTTCACTTACTTCCCTAAGAACATTAATGATAATTTGTCTTTTTCACTTCTCTATATTTGTGCCCAGTCCTGCACAATTGTTCCTATTCTTGAGTCTGTTATTTCAAACATGTGTCAATCCATCCCACTGAGCACCTCCCTTTGTTTTGCTGCCCCTCAAACATAACAAGCATTATGTCCTTCTCCAGGGACTGGTCTTCCCTGAGAACCTGTCCAAAATATGTAAGACTAAGTCTCTCCATCCTTTACCTCCAAGGAGCACTCTGCCCATACTCCAAGACAGATAGAACCGCCCCATAGTGTTCCTGAGGCTACAAATTCATTTTTAATTTTTTTTATTGTAGTTGGCACCACTAAGCAGCAAACTGCTAACCCAGAAGTTCAAAATCACCACTGACTCCATGAAATATAAGATTTTATTTTCCCACAATTTGAACCCATCTTTTCCCACAATATGAACCCATTATTTCCCAACCATTTAAACCTATTATGTACTGTAGGGTTGCTATGAGTCAGAATTGATTTAATGGCTGGGAATTTGATTGTCTATCGAACTATCTACCACACCTTATTGATAAATCCAGATTGCCTGCTTTCAGGGATTAAATCATGTTGTGCTCCATTCATGATGAATGAAGAAAAGTTTGAAGTTCAAAGGGAATTTGTCTTGCTTGGATCCACAATCAAGGCTCATGGAAGTAGCAGTCAAAGGATCAAAATGCATGTTGCAGTAGATGCATTTGCCACGCCAGACCTCTCTGGAGTGCTGAGGGTGAAGATGTGCCTGGGCCAAGCCATGGTATCTTTCCATTGAATTATGTGCATCTGAAAGTTGGACACTGGATAAAGACCAACGAAGAATCGAGGGCTTGGAATTGGGATGCTCGAGAGAAAAATACCGAAACACCTTGGACTCCTGTAAGGACAAACCAGACGGGATTGGAAGATGTTTGGCTGGAGGGTCCCTGAGAGGCAAGGATGGCAAGACTTCTTCTTACATACTTAGACATATTGTCAGGAAATACCAGTCCCTGGAGAAGAATATCATGATTGGGAAAGACTAGGAGCAGGAAATAAGAGAGGAAGGTTCTAGAGCAGGAGGATTGGCTCCAATGATGTGTTCAAGCATAAGAATAACTGTGAGGATAGCCCAGGACTGGGAAATGTTGTATACTGTTGTGCATAAAGCCGCTGTGGGGAACTGACTCAATGGCCCCTAACAAGGACAACTATCAAATATTTGTTAGTGGGGCCAAGAATCTCAGTGATCTAGCCGTTATGTAATGAAACAATCATCCTCCATGATGTGATCTGTCAATTAGTTGTAATGGAATTAGGATGACATGACATAGGTCATAGCCCTGATCTGCTGCAAGGGGGGGGGGGGGCTGTGTAAGTAGCCTGAATCGCCCCTCTAGCTTAAAGGAGATAAAAGGAGAAACATGAGCAGAGGAAAAGGGACTGCAATGCCCATCCTTTCCACAGGGATCCCTGAACTGAGGACCCCGAAACCTAGGTTAAGAAAGATGGCAAGATCGCAAGCTACACCAAGCCCACAGATGAGGAAAGCACCCAAGGCTAATAGGAAGGGAAAGCCTTTACATTGAGCCAGCACCCTGAATTCATCTTGTAGCCTCTTAACTGTGAGAGAGCACATTTCTGTTTTTTCAGAGTTCTGCGCTTGCAGGATTCTCCCATAGCCGCAGTAGATAATGGAGGTGCCTGCTCATATTGAAAAGAGAATCTACAAGTTGGAGGCAGGGAGGTCAGAGCACATAGTTAGGGAAGACAAAGCACCAACCTGAACACGTGACAAGGCCGCCATCATATTCTTGGCTTTAATTAATATATATGTGTCATTATATGAATGAAAATACAAACAGGCTCTTTTGGGAATTTATAAACTGGTTAGAAATTGTAAGTGGATAAGTAAATGAGGAGGAAGAGCTAGCGAAGCCCAGAAAAAGAAGATGGAGGGAGCATGATGAAATTTCAGATCAATATTAGATATTAAACTATTTGAATACGAGAGAATCAGAATGGTTTTCTATGTGTGCATTGATTTGAAGACACTTCAGTGAATCTGGTGGGGGAGAGAGGGGGAAAGTCTGCTCGTATAGCCAAATGCAAAAGAGAATTTAATGTATGATAAATTTGGTATTTCAAGTTGTCAAGAAGAAAAATAAGCATTTTATAATAAATTGTGTTCAGGAAACTGGGTAACCATCTGGAAAAATATAAGTAAAATGCATAGCTCACACTTCATGTCAAAATAAAGTCCATACCTACTAAAGAGCTCAACACGAAAAAGGAACCAAGAGACTTACAATAAGTATGATAGATTTTGTTTTCAATTTTAGCAAACCAGGGCATTTTAAGATTGTGAAGTTCTAGACTATCCTGATAACTTTGAAAACATAAAAAGTACAGAAACCAAACCTGTGCCCCTGATTGGAATCACCATCAACGTCCATGGAAGCAGAAATCAAGAGATCAAAAGATGTGTTGCATTAAGTCAATCTGGTGCACAAGCCCGCTTGAGAGGATCGAAAGGCAAGGGTATTATTTTGAGAATGAAGGTACACCTGAGCCATGCCATAATATTTTCCACCGCCTCATATGCATGTGAAAGTTGGACATTGAAGAAGAAAGAATCAATGCATTTGCAAAGTGGTGCTGGAAAGGATATGGAAAGTACCACCTTTCAGCACTCCTAAAAGGACATCTTGCTCGGTAAAGTGAAAGGGGCAACGCAAAGAGCAAGGCACGGAGTGGCTGCAACACTGAGCTTCGGCATGGCAACAGTTGCTAGGAGGACGCAAGACTGCGCCTTAGTTTCTTTTCGGTTGTGCATAGGGTCGCTATGGGTGGCACTGACGCAATGGCACCAAACAACAGCCCTCCTCCATTTGTTTCCAACTGCTTCTCGTTGTTGTTGTTAGCTGCCATAAATTTGGTTTCCACACATAGTGACTCTTTGCACAAAAGAACAGAACACTGCCCAGTCCTGCACAATTGTTCCTATTCTTGAGTCTGTTATTTCAAACATGTGTCAATCCATCTCACTGAGCACCTCCCTTCGTTTTGCTGCCCCTCAACCGTACCAAGCATTATGTCCTTCTCCAGAGACTGGTCTTCCCTGAGAACCTGTCCAAAATATGTAAGACTCAGTCTCTCCATCCTTACCTCCAAGGAACACTCTGCCCATACTCCAAGACAGATAGAACCACCCCATACTGTTCCCGAGGCTACAAATGTTTATGGAAGCGCACAGCCACATCTTTCTCCTGTGGAGCACTTGATGGTCTTCAAACCGTGGACACGTAGGTGCTTCCACCACTGTCCCACCAGCACTTCTCCATAAGGGTCGACTTGAATGAAACCAAAACCCTTGGAGTAAAGTTTTCTAAGCGTGTCAAAGTGCGAATGAATATTACATATTCTAAAATACTTTTGTACTTTTCAATTAAGAAAGAGAAAAAATAAGGAAAATCCAACAGACAACAGGGCCAGAAGCTGCATACTTCCCTCAGTTCACCCAAAGAGAAGAAACTACAAATGGTTCCTAATCAAACAAGAAACAAAAATACTGGCTTCCTGTATTTTTAGCACAAATTAGAATTGCAAAAAAAAAAAAACCAAAACAAAACTGATGCTCATGTCTGTGTTGGCGTAGCTCTTGGCTTTGGTTGACTCAACTCAGGTTCACAGTGACCTTGTAAAAAAGCTCTAACAGCTCATGCTATCCCAGAAAGCTTGCATCCGTGTGCACAGGCCAAGGGGTAGAAATGTGAACAACTCGATGGAGAGCAGTTTGATTGGCTCTGTTACAGTCCAAACTGTCTCTTCCTGTGACATCCATCCCATCTCGGCTGATCCCTTCTTCATGGACAGTGGCGAGTTTTTAAAATGACAGAAGTGAAAGGACATCGAATGTAGCATTTTGTACTACCAAAAGTTTGTAGGGAGCATGCTGAAAAAGTCTAACAGAGGGCTAGATAAATAATTAATGATGTAATAATAAAAGTCAACTCTTGGTAGCAAGGAAAATAGATGAGAAAATTCTATACACACACACATTTGAGGTTTTGCGGATATACATTCTTGGTGCAAAAAGCAGAGCTCAGAATACTGTGTAGAGGATAATTTAATTTGTTAAAAATTCAGGTGGTAAGAAAAAGTGTGTTTGTGCATATGAAATATAGATATGACTTAGACTATCTCCAGATAATCTGTTATATTTGGTATCTGCATGGAAAATGTGTGGCTTAGGAATAGACACAGGAGGAGTAGCTTCCATTTCTTGGTTTAAGAAAGTGACTTGAGCCTCTGTTCCCAAATTCACCTTCTTCTGTTCAGGGGAGGACTGTACTTTTTAAGGCACAATGCTACCCATGTTACAGCTTCCCTGTACTATCTGTCGAAGCAAACTCCTGATCAAACCCAACTGCAATGCAGTGGGGTGGGGGTGGGGGTTAAATGTTGTCTCTAGCTGGTTGGTCAAGCAGCCCCTTAAAACATCTCATTCTGTTGAAGAAACGGTGAAGGTTATTGAGGGAAGAGTTCATTTCAATGTGAGGCATTTTAAAAAGTGAAATCAGACGGATTGACCCAGTAGATACATCAACGCGCCCCCAGTGGAACAATGATTGTAGGAGTCATGCAGGTCAAGACCTGAGTTCCCTCTATTGTGGTACGTGGGACTTCTGGGAGTCAGGACCCGCTTCATGGCACCAAAAGCACCAAGAGAAGACAGTTGACTTGGGAAAACAAAGATGAGAACTGAAATACGGAAACTGTAGTGAGCTTCAATTTGTATACAAACTCAAACCCATGCCCAACACCATGTACCTCATGAGAACATCATGTGCTTCCGAGTAGTACCAGGCTGCACATTTGCCTTGATTGTAATGTTACCCCAAGTTGTTTGCCCGGTATTTCTTTTGCAGCACTATGAGGTTAAGTTGAAACACCATAGTCAAGTGCATAGTCAAGTTCATAGTCAAGTGCAAAACAATTGTGCCACTCAAATGAGGCTCTTTTCTCTAGGTGAACCAATAGACGACCCTCTTGATGTGGCAAGTTGGTTGAAAGCCATTTAAGGAAATCTCCAAAGCAACAGAAGAAGCAATGGGGGTTGCCACCCCTAAAATTTGCATTGTTCTTCCTGTGTTCATCACCACTTCTGAGTCAGTTTGTCATAAAGTGGAGGCTTACATGGTGTTGTGATACTTAATGTTATGTTGCTGGTATTCCAAATACCAGCAGGGTCACTCAGAGTGAACAGGTTTCAGCAGAGCTTCCAGAGTACACACACACTATGAAGAATGAACAGGATGGCCCTATCAGAGGCGTTATTCACGGAACACTCTATGGATAGACTTGAAATGCTGTCAGTCACTGAACCTCATGAAAAGAAGCAGAACATTGTGAGAGAGAGTATCAGAAGATGAGCCCCTCAGGCCAAAGGCACTCAAAATAGGACCAAGGAAATGCTACCTTCTCAAAGTAGAGTCAGCAGTCCTGACATGAGTAGATGTAGTCTCATTTGGATGCACAACCAGGGGTGGTGGAAGCAGCAATTAAGAGATCAAAAGAAGCGTTGCCTTGGGTCAATCTGGTCCTCATCAGAGTGTTGAAAAGTAAAGATGTCACTTTGAGGATTAAGGTGTGCCTGACCCAAGCCAGGGTATTCTCAATCACCTCCTCTGCTGGTGCAATTGGACACTGACAGGGAGACTGAAGAAGGTTCAAAGTATTTGAAATATGGTATTGGCAAAGAATATTGAAAGTATCATGAAACTGCCAAAAGAACACACAGGATCAGTCTTAGAAGTACAACCAGAATGCTATTGAGAGGCAAGGCTGGCCAGACTTATTCTCACATACTTTAGACAAGCTATCGGAAAAGGCTGGTCCCTAAAGAAAGACATTGTAGCTGGTAAAGTTAAGGGGCAGCAAACATAAAGGAAGGCCCTCAGAAGGATGGCGTGGCACGGTGGCTGGAAAAATGGGTTCCCAAATAAACATTGTATGGATTGCCTCAGCCGGGCAGTGCTGTGCCCTGTCGTCCATGGGGTCCTGTGAGTCAGAACAGGCTCGAGGACACCTAAAACAACAACACTCAGTCCGTGCATCATACTGGTTCTCTTTATCCATTGGCACCAGTTTATGGTACTTCTGATGCTTGCCTCCGTGTCAACCTTGCTTGAGTCCTGGCACTGATCGATGCACCCCATCTTCAGCTTCCCCATATCCCAGACTCATAGGCTCAGGCTTCTGCCACCCAGTGCTCTCAGCAGCTGGTGGTCCCGTAACTACAATGGGCAAGTCACCGCTAAAGAGCTTTGGCTGCAACTTCTCTGTCTTACATTTTGACTCTTAGGACGGGAGAGCACTCACATGAATATTTCTGGCTGGGGCCCCCATAGGGTCCAGCCAATACTTACAAATATAGTTAGGAAAAGCTGCTCTTCCAAGAGGTGCACATGGGTTACCCCATAGAAGTTACTGAGCTAAGGGGGCTTTACCTTCACGACTTTTAGTTTGTTCTGACTTATAGGGATCGTTTGTACAACAGGGTAGAACCCTGCCCACTCCTGCGATCTCCTCCCAGCTGTTCTAATTCTGAGCCCATTTCTTTCAGCCACCATATCACTCAATCTCGTTAAAGGTCTTCCTCATTTGTCCTAATATTCCTTACCAAGTGGGATGGCCTTTTGCAGAGACTGGTCTCTCCTAATCCCATGGCCAAGGACTTGAGACAAAGTTGTAGTCAGTGACCCTCAATCTGAGGTTGGTTGTCTCTTGCATTTAATAACAGCTCCATTTTCATTCATGACTGCATGAAGTTCCAGAAATTCATTATTGTTGTTAGTATTCTGAAATCTATTCTGATGCATGGGGACCCGTTTAAATAGAACACAACCCTGCCCAGTCCCAGGTCATCCTCACAATCCTTGTTTTGTTTCAGCCATGGTCGCAGCTACCATATCAAACCCTCTCTTTGAGGGTCTTCTCCCATTTAGCGATGCTCTACTTGACTAAACAGCAGTGACTGGTCTCAGCTGATGCTGCGTCCTAAGTATACGGGAGGAAGTCTCACCATCTTCACTTTCAAGCAGCATTCTCACTAGGCTTCTGCCACCATGGTCTGTTTGTTCTTCTGGTCCTCCCAGGCACTCCTGGGCATACACACCATCTTCTTTACCCATTCCATAACTCATATGCATCAAGTCTTCCTTTCGCCTGGTCCAGTTTGCACATACAAATGAGGTGATTTTAAAACCCCACACCTTGGCCTTCAGTGTGACATCTTTGCTTTTTAACAATTTTTAGAGATTTTTTTTTCCTGCAGAGTTTTCCACTGCAATATGCTTCTTCATTTCTCCATGGCTACACCAGTGGGCATTGATTAAGCATCCAAGGAAAATGACATCCCTGACAACATCAACCTTTGCTCCATTTATCATGATGTCAATTATTGTTCAGAGGGTGAGGATTTGGAGGTTTCTGGATGTTGAGACGGAATCCTTACTGAAGTCTATATCCTCTTTGATCATCCTCAACCATAATGCTTTGCAATTCCCAACCAAGCCATCCTGTGACAGGCTAACTCAACCGGATGGAGAAATGTATCCACAGCCCTGGCTGGCTTCCTGCTGGAAGCCTCCCTCCTGGAATCTCAGCTTAGAAGAAGCAAGCACTGGCCCTCCTTTGAAATGCCAGCCTCTGTGTTCCCCTCTGCTTGTCTTTTACACCTTTCTTGCCCTGAGGAAAGGGGAGCTGGCTTTCAGATTGAAAAGAGCTGGCTGCAGTGCACCCACCTCTGAGGAGGAGTGAAAGTAAACAGGAAGGGGGGGGGGGGTGTCTCCACAGAATTCTTTCTAACCTGTACGTGAAAGTATGTCAACAGAAGCTGAGAACAAGATCTAGCCAGGAAATTCCACAACCGAATGGTGCAAACCCCATGGTCCCTGAATGGAGAGGCTTAGATGAGGTTTGCTTTGATCTCACAACCCAGCTAGAAGGGAACTTGCAAGGATGGTGTTTAGAAACAAAGGCAAAAAATGAATCTGAAATCATCCAAAGGGGAAGACTGCCTCACCAGGGCTGCTAAGGTTGGCTCCCCACCCCTCCCACCCACGCCCTCGCCCCCGACCTTAGAAGTTGAAGTTGAAATCAAACCTGGTACAGATATTCTAATTCTGATTTAGAGTTTAGCTTTCCAGAAAGCAGAGTGGGTGCCTTTATTTTTCTGTGTGTAATGCTTTTGTTTTGTTTGAAACTTTCTGGAAAAGCACTAACACCCGTCTCAGAAGAACGCATGCAAGTCAATGAAGGGGTATGAGGGGTTCACTGTTGCCCCCCCACCCCCTGCTCAGTTCACCTATTGAGGGAGCACATCTCCATGTGGGAATGTTTAAACTGCCTTTCTCAGGGACATCAAAGGACACTGAATTAGGTTTAATAGTCTACAATTGGAATTTGTCTTTATGAAAACGTCAGGCTGTGTAATTTATGGAAATTAAGCATGCACCCATTTCCATTGTGCTATGGTGCATTATGATACAGTAGGATTAGGCGGGAAGACAGAGGCCTCAGGATATAGTAAAATACTTTGTGTCTCCCCACTGCCCAGAACGCTGGAGAAAGAGAGAGATTTTAAAGCCCTATTGTCCATCACAACATGGAAGTTTAAGTATCTATAGCTTACTTTTTTAGGGGGAAGCAGAGAAAGTAGCTTTGTAATGATTTGGCTTCATATATTTCCCTCAAGAACACATGGTGGATAGCTTATTTTACATGAAAGCACTTTCTTGTTTGTGTGAATTTTGTGTTGTGTGGCAAATGAAAAATCAGGGTTACTAATGTTTCAGAGACTTACACCACGGACTGATTGCGTTTCATTTAGCTAAAAAGCTTAAGTGTCCTGATACAAATGGGGAAGCAGCAAATCTTGATTTTAGGGAATTCTGAAGGTGCCTAATTCTCAGTCAGAAAGCGTCACTCAGCATGAACTTTGCAAGTGGAAAAAAGATGCTTTTGATTGAAACATATTTGATCTTCTCTGTCAGATTTTTTTTTCTGCGCTCTTCAGTCTCTCAGAACACAATCCCTATAAATTTGGGGATTAAAAAGAAAAAAGGCAACAATAATAATCATTGTGATAAAGGGTCATAAGAGCGTGGATTCCTATGAGTGTACGTCATTTGGTGAGCTAAGATCGGCCACATACATTGATGTAGTCGATCAAATCACCTTCCATTTCTGAGAATTCCACTCTATCCCCCTTTACAGGGTTTGGTCTCCTTTGGTCACAACTGTCTAAGTAGAATTATAAACACACACACACACACACACACACACACACACACACACACTGGAAGCCTGTCAGGAATGTAACAAAATCTAGCAGGTGTTGCTTCAGTTTTCTGAAACTCTAAAGAAATTCCTGAGATATTTACACAAATGCATGCTGGGGGCTTTGTGGAGCTGTACACACACACACACACACACAATTATCCACTGTCTAATGAACGATTCCACAAATAGTTTTCAGTTAACAACGCTGTGGACATGCACTTCCTGATTATAAAGGGGAAATCAGAATTAGCTCTGTTTATTTGGAGATATTATAGCAAAAAAATATATATATATATTTAACTTTTTAATCTGGCGGTATAAAAACAAAACAAAAAGTACCATAGCTGTAAATCAAGGAAAAATATGGAACCTAGTGGAAAACTGAACCAAATGTGCCATGTTTATAGCTCTGCGAGTAAACACATTTCATACTCGGTTTGTTGGAGGCTCTTACTATTTTGGAACAGGCGCGGAGTGCCCCCTTTGAAAAGGGAGGCCTGCCATCTAGTGGTTGTCTCTTGGTTTTACAGTTAAAGACTAAAGGACCAAAAAAGAAAGAAGGAAAAGGTTGGAGGTGGGAGGGGGAAAAGTTAGCTCTTGAATCTATTTGGAATGGAGGCATTTTAGAATAGATTAAGAAAGACATTGGAGAAAATAAGTGGGATTTTTTTTTACCAAGGGCTCACAGTGAGCAAAATATTGCCCAAAGCACTGGATTCTCAAATCACAAAATTTTTTATTCAATAAATATGTAATAAAATCAATGTCATTTCATTAAAAAATATTCTTACAGTCTTGGTTATTGTTTAAACAACAAATGCAATTTTGTTGTTCATGATTAATCTAACTGTATGCTTTTTTTAAATCACTTTCTAGTTAATTATTCTTGTGCCCAGAGGTTACGTTTCAATGATTCATCTAAAATGAACGATTGTGTTTTTTTCTCATCAAATGATTACTTCAGATGTATCCAATAATACTCTGACGTATTTTAATGCTTCATCGGGTCTTCACATTTTCTTTTGGGTTTCCTAAATAATTATTTACTTCACTTTTAAAATGAGTCTAGACCTATTTTTAAAAACTCACTGCTATTGAGTCAGTACTGACTCACAGCACCTCCTGTGGGTTTCTGAGACTGGAACTATTTACAGGAGTGAAATAGAAAGCCCAGTCTTTCTCCAGCAGAACAGCTAGTGGTTTTGAGCTTTCCTCCCTGAGGTTCGCAGCCCACCGCATATCCACCACACCACCAGGGCCCCTGGGTAGACAAAATGTGTTAAAATCAGCTTATATCTCTCTATCTTTTAGAAGAGAATTTTAACAAACAAGTGGAGGAATATCATTTCATGAGAAAGAACTGCGAAATTGAGAAAATAATGATCTCATCACATTAAAACGCTACTTTGAAAATATGAACTCCCATTCACTGGTTCTGTAGCATATGGAATTTGAGTTGCCACTGTAGGTTTGTAAAGAACTTCTTTCCACTTTTAAAGTGGGACGAGGCCACTCTGATCACAGGGTCAACAGCCTCCTACACATGGGAAAACTGGACACTGGACGGGAAAGACAGGAGCATGATATATCTGACCTGTGGTCTTGATGGAGACTCTAGCTCCTGCAAGAAGAATAAATGACTCAGTCTTAGAAGAAATAACACCAGCAAGTTCCTTGAGGACTTGAGAATGGGGACCTGCGTCCTTGCTGAGTACGGACATGTCCTCAGGAAAGATGATGCCCTCGACCAGGCCATCGTGCTTAGAACAGCAGAGGCCGGCCAAGATGAGGGATACTGCGGGGAAGTGGATTGACACCCCCACGATGGGCTCCAACACATCAGAGGTCATGAAGATGAACAGGACCAGGGAACATTACCTTCTAGGATCCATGGAGGCCCTGTGAGATGAAACTAACTCTAAAGAAGTGGGCCGCAACTACCTGGCAGGCACTGGTAACCAAGCAATAAATGAAACACTCCTCCGCTTCAGAAGCTCCAAGGTAGCAGGAGCGGCAAACACACAAAAAAGAAGTCAAACATGCTGATGACTGTTCTCATGGAGCCATCCACAGACACTGTGGCACGTGGTCTGCTCTGTCGCATGGGCGGTCAAGGAAGGGCACTTGTCAGAAGGGAAATACTTGCTCCCAAGCAGAAAGGGTCAGCAGAAGGGTTCCGAGCTGATGGCGTGTCAGAAGGTATAAGAGGAATGGCATACATGAAGGTCAGAGTGCGGAAATGCCTGGATTGGGAAGAGTAATCGCTCCATGTATGATGAGTTGGCCATAATAAGATACAAGGAAGGGCTATGTGGGGAGAGGCTTTTTTTGTCTTTCTTTTTGAGCCAAACGATATTTAGCTTTGTCATTTTAACTGAAAATATTTCTAGGCATCATGAAATAAACTTTAATAAATCCTGTTTTTTGCTACATTCCACCAAGTCTGGTCGGACCCATGGTGACCTTATGCACACTAAAACAAAACAAACAGTGCACGGTCCTGCCCTAGCCTCCCAATGTTGAGCCCATGGTTGCAAACACTGTGTCAATCATCTCTTTGAGGGCCTTCCTCCTTTTCACTGCCCCTCCACTTTACCAAGCACAATGTCGTTCTTCACAACTGATCTCTCCTGACAACCTGTCCAACGTATGTAATACAAAGTCTCCCCATCCTTGCCTCTAAGGAGCACTCTGACCATGCTTCTTCCACAAGGGATCCGTTGGTTCTTTAGCTGTCCATGGTACTTTCAATATTCTTCCCCAGCACCACCATTCAAAGGCGTCGATTCTTCTGTGGTCTTCCCTACTCAATGGCCGATGTCTACATGCATAAGAGGCCATTGAAAATACCACCACTTGAATCAGGTGCACCATAGTCCTCAAAGTGAGATCCTTGCTTTTCAGAAATCTCAAGAGGTCATGTGCAACAGACTTACCTAATTCAATTTTGCCCATTGATCCTTGGACTGCTGCTTCTGGTAGCAATGTCTGTGGCTCTCCCAGTAAGATGAAATCCTTGACAATTTCAGCTTATTCTCCATTGATCAATTTCAACTTATCATCTGATGTTACCTATTGGGCCAGTTGTGAGGATTTTGGTCTTATTTCCATTGAGTTCTCATACATACAGAAGGCTATAATCCTTGATCTTCATCAGCAAGTGCTTCAAGTCCTCCTCACTTGCAGGAGGCCAAGTGGTGTCACCTGCACATCAAAAGATGTGAATAAGCCTACTTCCACTTGCTCTGCTGCCGCAGTCTGCAGCACATAATCCAGCTTCTCTGATGGTTTGTTCAGTACACAGAATGAAGGATTTCGAGGAAAGGATATAACCCGGATGCACACCTTTCCTGATTGTAAACCATACAGTATTGCCTGGTTCTAGTTGCACAACAACCTCTTGATGGATACACGAGTTCTGAATGATTTGCTTTGGAATTCAAATTCTTCTCATGATTATCCATAGTTATCTTTGATACAGACCATTGAATGCCTGGGCATAGTCAATAAAACACAAGTAAGCATCATTCTGGTCCTCTCTGCATTCAGTCAAGACCCATCTGACATCAGCGCATGATAGAAATAAACAGTAATACTAAAAAAAGAAGAAGAAAAGCAGGGATCCTATGACAGATACTAGAGGAAAAACTGTAACTACCATATCGTGCTGTTGTTGGCCTCACCCTTATCGCCACCCCCTGTACAGCACATTAGCCACTGCCCAGTCGGCGCCATCTTCACAATTGTTCCTACGCTTGAGGCCAACCTCACAGAAACCTTTATGAAACAGAAACGTCAACTGTTAGCAGCCTTGAATGTTTGTAATCACCATGTTTGCACAAAAGACAGATTCGTTGAAAAAAGTCTTTGCCACCACTACCAAGAAACTGTCTCTAGGCCCAGGAAGGATGCCATGTTGAAGTGAGGAAAACATCAGATAATGAGGCAGGAGAGAGTTGGCAAATTGGCATTGTGACTTCTTGGGAAAGGTTAGGCTGGCTTACTGTTTCACGGTGTTTTTTTCAGTTGAGGATGAGCCTCCTATGAGATATCTTATAAAAAGTCTATCAAGAAGTTTCTTTATTAGATGGAATCCTAAAACTTTTTGTGACTCAATGGTGTATATTTAGCCAAATATCCTTAGACAACATGCATTTTGATGCGTTTTCTTCAAATGGAATTTACATGTCACAGTTGGGTTTTCTGGGGAAGCAAAGTCAGCAAGTGAATGTGTGTGTGTGTGTGTGTGTGTTTCAAAAAGTTGGAATTATAACTTTGATGTCAAAAATGGAATTACAAAATAATGGACTATTCCCCCACAAGGTTTTTTGACCCCTTATAGAGAGAATGAGAGAGAAATTTATTCCAGGGGTTTGCTTGTGTAATCATGGGTCTGACAAATGCACAATCCACAGGTCAGGTGTCAGGCTAGAGACTTTCCGCAGGTTTATGGGGGCTGAGAGTTGAGAAGAAGGCAGCTTCAGGAGAGAGCTTGCAAATCCCATCCATTTCTATGCCAGAGACAGACCACACTGATCACGTGATCACATGGGATACCTTCACAGAAGGAAACAACATCCCCTTGGGCTACATGGCCTCACACTGTGCATTGCACCGCATTTCTCACTCACAACCAGTATGCTGCCAAACCTCCGTGAATCCGAACGGAGTGAAATTGACACGTGACATCTGCCAATGAAAGACCCCAGGGCCAGCACCTGAATCATGGAACCCAACAGCAGCTGAACTTCCAAGAGCTCAGTGACAAACCCCCAAGGGGCTCCAATTTCCTTCTCCTATGATAAACATGTTTTGCTTCTTTGTGAACCTTTCTTATACACGCAAACATTCAGTACTTGTTTTGCGACACTTTTGAAATGATGGGTTTTCCACTATTGCTTATTCCTTTTCTCAGAACTTCTCACCGGGAGGGGGAGTGAAAATTATGCCAAGGTTAGTGGAGGCAATCGAGACTTAGAAGCTAAATCTTACTTGATTCTCAGGGAGCATGTCCTCACTTTTCCTCCAGAGGTCAACAACATATTCCATAACGAACCCCACCACCTCCACAGAGTCCATTCTGGCTCATAGGTACCCTGTACAGGGTTTCGGTGGCTAGAAAACTTTAGAGGAGCAGACAGCCTCGTTTTTTCCCCATGAAGCAGCTGGTGGGTTTGAACCACTAACCTTGTGGGCAGTCCAGTGCGTCCCCAACAGCACAACCTAGATTCTCTTTGTAAAGAAAACTGAAAATTAAACTAACTCACTCTCGCCCAGTCAGTGCTGACCCCCGTGGGACAGGGTAGAACAATTTCTGAGACTGCAACTCTTTGTGGAAGTAGAAAGGCCAATCTTTCTCCTGTGATTTGAAGTGGTGTTTTGAACTGCTGAGTTAGCAGTCAATGTATAAACACTACCTGCTTGTAACTATGGTGTATAGGCTTTGCAGCGATTTCCATCTGTTTCATATTCTCTTTCTTTCTCTGCCCTTCCTCCTCCTCTTTCTTGTTTTCCCATTCTTGTCTTCTTTTCCCTCAATCCCACCTCGTCTTCTTATGCCTTTAACAATGTAAAGGCTTCCTCCCGTCTGTGTCGGACAAACTTAGGCAGCAGGCAGGGCTCGCTTCAAATCCTGCTGGCCGACACGTCAACATGAAACGATTTGCAAATAAGCAAAACCTTGAAAGGAAAGCCCACCTTTCTTCCCTAGAAAGGAACTTGGATTTTTCTCAATCTCCAGGAAAGTCACCCAGGGGTGGAGTTTTGGTCCCAACACATTGTCTGTTGCAAGCACAGAGCAGATATTTGACTTAAGCCTAAGGTTTGTCCCATGACCATCTCAATAGAAATGCTATTAGAACTGATGAGGTCTGGTCAGGCACCTACCAGTATCCATTCCTCTAAATTTAGCTTTTCAACAGAGCAAGCAGAACTGGGTCTGCCTTTGACATCTTTTCCCTTTCTTTCTTTCTTTTTCCCCTCCATCTGTTTAAGGCAGCAGAGAGCGCTAACAGTATCAGTAGAGCAGTCATCCTTCGGGCTAAGGGGAGAAGACATTTGCTCCTTTGGGTCAAGTGGGAATAGGGTGGGGATCCGGAGCTCACTGTCACAAAGCACAGTGTACATCCCGAGGAGGAACCAACTTCCCATGGATTTCGATGCCAACTGAGACTCTGAGACTTTAAAATGTCTTAATAAGTAGGCAAAGACTGAAGTGTACTGGAAGCATCTCTGGCCATGTAGTGCAGACAAGTTTAACCAGGCACTGGAGGGAAATCCAAAGGTACCTAGAAAGTTACAGAGAGTCCTTTGGCTGTTGTTTTTGCTTCCGCTGCGCCTACTTGCCAGGAGACCCTGGGGAAGCTTCTCTGGTCTTATTTCAGGGGAATCTTGTTTGAAGGCTTTATCTGAAATGATTTTTTTCTTTAAATATGGCTGATTTCATATTCCAAGGATCAGTAATATAAAAGCCATTGACACTTCAAGGGTCACGTAATGTTTTGGAGTGTCCTTGATCAGGACTCTTTGGATCACTATAACTTTCCCCTATTTCACTCCAATTTCCAACCTGTTCTGTACATTGATCTATCTCCCCACTGTCCTGCCCTGGTCATTAAGTGCTGATACCAGAATTCCTCCAGTTTGATCATGGAATATCTTCCACCCTCAGGCTCAATCTCCATCTGCCACTCTCCCACTCCTCTCCCTCTCACGCTCCCTCCATCTCTCTCCTTCCCTCATTTCACTCTCCTTCTCCCTTTGTCTCCTGCTATTCCTGTGGCAGGCTAGGATTTCTCATCTTCTCAGTACATATCCATGGGATGAAGGCACAACTATGGAATGAGAGTAAAAGCACCTTCCGTGCAAATATACAGTGAGAATTGTGTTATAACTATTACATTATATCATTTTATATCACATTATGATTGTATGTCTTAGCAACACACTGGCCACCACATTATGAAAGAGTGACAAATGGTGGGTTATTATATATAGTATATTATAGATACTGTGTTATGTGGGGAGCCTGGCATCACCGGAAGACCCTCAACAAAATGGATATTACAACGGCTTGAGCGATGGGCACAGACATAAAGACGGCTTGAGGATGTTCCAGGACTGGGTAGTGTGTCGTTCTGTTGTTCACAGGGTCGTTATCAGTGGGAACCTACTCAATGGTACATAACAACAACAGCAGCAGCAACAACAACAACGTCACATTGGTTAAGCCCTGGTGCGATGACTCCAAAGGTTAGCAGTTTAAACTCATGAGCCAATCCACAGGAGGGAGATGTGCTAGTCTAGTCTAGTCTAGCAAATACTGTCGCCTCGGAAACTCTCTTAGCAAATGCCACTCTTCTGTCCTGTCACGCAGTTTCCGGGAGTCAGAATCACTTCCATGCCAGTGGGTTCTTTTGTCCTGGTTTTACTGTTCTCGTCAGGTGCCATTGAGCACTGACTCAAACCAAAACAGCACCACTGCGTCCCGCCAACACCCAGGTGGTTGTTATATTTGAGTCCATTGCTGCAGGCACTGGGTCAATTCATCTCATGGACGATAGTCCTCATTTTGTCGATCCCTACTTTACCGAGCACGATGCCATTTTTCCAGGGACTCGTCTCCCCTGACTACATGTCTAAAGAATGTGAGATAAGGCTTCAGCATCCCTGCGTCTAAGGAGGATTTTAGGTCTACTTCTCCCAAGACAGATGTGTTTGTTCTTTTGCCAGTCCACAGTATTTTCATTATTCTTTGCCACACCATGCTCCCATTCTTCTCCAGTCTGTCTGATTCAACATCCAACTTTCATGTGCATATGAACCATTTGAAAACCCCGTGGCTGAATTCAGATGCCCCTTATTTCCCAAGCAATTGGTGTGATTTCCAACACTCCAAAGAGGTCTTTTATGGAAGATTTACCCAATGCAATGTGTCCTTTGCTCTCTAGACTGCTGCTTCCATGAGCATTGATTGTGGATCCAAGCAAGATGAAACTCCTGACAACTTCAAACTCTTCTCCATTTATCAGGATGTTACCTGTTGATCTGGTTGTGAGGATTTGGGTTTCCTTTACATTGAGTTGTAATCTATACTGAAGGCTGCAGCCCTTGGCCTTCATTCACAACTGCTTCAAGTCCTCTTCACTTTCAGCTTGTGTCGTCCTCTGAATATTGCAGATTTTCAATAACCCTTCTTTGTATGCTGACACAACATGCTTCTTCACACAACCCAGCTTCTCAGATGATTTCTTCAGCACACAGATTGAATAAGTATGCTTAGAGGATACAGCCCTCACAGGGACCCTTCTTGATTTAAAACCAGGCAATAGTCCCTCGTTTTGTCCACACAACGGCCCCTTGACCATATATAGATTTCACAGGAGCACTGTTAAGTGCTCTGGAATTCCCCTTCTTCTCAAGGAGATCCAGTTTGTTGTGGTCCACACAGGCGAATTCCTTTGCACGGTCAATAAAGCACAAGTAAACACCTCTCTCGTATTCCCTGCTTTCATCCAAGGTCCATCTGTTGCCAGCGATGCCAGCCCTTGTTTGGTGTCCTCTTCTGAATCTGGCCTGAATTTCGGTGTGTCCTTGACAAGTGCTGCTGTAACAATTGTTGGATGATCTTCAGCAACATTTCACTAGTGTGTGATATAATGACGCTGTTCTACAAGTTGCTCATTCTGCTAAGTCACCTTTCTTTGGAATGGGTCCAAAATGTGGATCTCTTGCAGTCAGGTAACTGTCTTCCAAATGTCTTGGTATAGATGAAGGAATGCATCCAGTGCTTCATTAGCCTTTTGAAAACATTTCAGCTGGCTTTCCATAAATACCTGGAGCCTGTTCTTGTCTAAGGCCTTCAGTACAGCTTGAATTGCTTCTCTCATTAGCATTGGCTCTTGTTCATATGCTGCCTCCTGAAAAGGTTGAATGTAGACTGGTTTTTTGGGGGTTTTGGAGGGGTAGCGTGACTCTGTATTTTTTCTATCTTCTTTTGAGGTTTCCCTCATTGTTTAATATTTCGCCCATGAAGTCTTTCAATATTGCCACTTGAAGCTTGATTTTTTTCTGGAGGTTTTCGGTTTCAGACATGCTGAGTGGGTTCTTTCCTACTGGATTTCTAACTTTAGGGTTATGCACATTTCGTTGTATATTTACTTTGACTTCTTGAGCTGAACTTTGAGAATTTCTGTTCAGCTTTTTGATTTCTGCATTTCCTCCCTTTGCCTTAGCTACTCTGCATTTCAGAGGAAGTTCAAATACTCTTCTGACATCCCGTTTGATATTTTTTATTATTTACTTATTAGGGACATGATGTTTTATTTTTTATTGTGATTTAGGTGAAAATGTAGAAAGCAATTCCGTTTTCTATTCCACAGTTTACACACATTTTGTTTCGCGACAGTGGTTGCAGTTCTTTCAACAGAATGCCATTCTTCCCATTTTCTCTGTGGGTTTCTTGTCTTCATTTATCCTTTTTCTCTGGTCCCTTGGTGCCTTCTGGGCTCTTGTTGTGGGCAACTATTGCTCTCTTGGTATTGTATGATTGAGTATTTGGAGGGTTATCATCTGCAAGAGTGTGCTGTCCCCCCATTGCATGGTGACACCGGGAGGTGGGTTCAGTTGCAGGACTGAAGGCTATCAAGCACCACAACAAACTTGATTTTTCTTATTTATTTTTTATTTTTCTCCCATTCTATCCAGGATCTTCTGTGGTCCTAATCAGAGAGGTCTGTGATGATATTGATACACCATCTAGTTTTCTGCTAGCAGACTAGTGGAGTCAGTGATTTGCATGGTACATTAGTCCTTTCAATTTAATTGTTTCCTTGAGTCACTTTTCTCTTTTTCACTCTTCTTTCATGAGGGGGATAATTTTGATGGCATCTCCTGGATGGCCATGATCTTAACAGCCAGGTCCATGCACAGTGCAGGGCAGAGAGGGCAGGAGAGACCAGTTTGATCTTTTCTTTCATTTGAATAGGCTTTTGTTTCCCTTTGTGTATCATGATGTGAAGATCCCCCCATAGCTCATTAGTGCTCAAGGTGTCAAATCTCTTCTTGAGATAGGTAGAACCCCGAACCTCAATGCCAGTCCATTCTAAAGGGAGCATTGAGATGCAATGCAGTCGAGTGCTGAATCAAGTTTTCATAAGAAATAACTGAAAATGGATTAATCCATTCTCAACCACTAAGTTTTCGTCCTATCATTGCCTTTTTAAATAAAAGATTACATAGAAATTTCAAAGTAAATAAGTTCACAGTTGAACAATATAATTTAAATAAGAAACACAACATTAAAAAAGTTCTTAACAACTACAGTATGGCCCATACCTTGAGAAATATGAGGATCTGGATCTGTGGACATGGATGTGGAGAGGGATGGAGAGAGATTCATTCTTTGGAAAGGCAATTCCTTTCCATAAAATCAACTGGTAGGTGCTCTTCAGGAGTTCTTCCCTTCTTTGCCTTTTTGCAGGAGGGCATGGCTGGCTTTCTCTAGAAAAAAAAAAAGAAATCTGTCTACCGTGGTCTGCTGTTGGCATTTCCTTAGTTGTTTTCTAAAAGGGTTTACGGAATTATCATCAACAATATCAATAAAACAGTTAACTAGTTCCTTATCATGATGATTTTTTCAAAAAACTTTTCGGACTCGTTTTTTTAATCTAAAAAGAGTTTTACAAAAATCCACAAAAAACTAAGAAAAAGCATAGTTAAACACTTGGAACACAGTTGTAAAAGGTTTAAACAATGCATACTCACAACGCCAACTAACACCGAGTGGCCAAAACATGAATTGCTTTTGTTTATAAAAATCATGTGTGTCAGGTCAGATTCTGATGGGTTATTTTGAGCTCTGATGAAAAATTTTCTCAGCATTTCATGTTGAAACGATTATGTCGAATACTGATCTGGTCAAGTACCAGAGGGCTACTGTATTCTAGAAATTTGGGTGGAATAGACATGGCATTACTTTTCTTCAGCTTCAACCTGATGTTACAAATGAGCAATTGACGAGCTGTTTCACAGTCAGCCCGGGGTCTTGCTTTAGCTGCTGATATTGAGCTTCTCTATTGTCTCTGCCACCAATGTAGTCAATATATTGTCCGTATATTTCATCTGGAGAAGTTTACCTGTGTAATTGCTGTTTGTTAGGTAGTTTCGATGAAGAAGTTGTTAGTCTTGCAAAACCCTTCCATGTGTTTCTATCACCAAATTTCCTATATCATATCTCATCTCATAGTTTCCTATATAATATATCACTAGTGTACAGTTTTGAGGCTATAATCAGTTCACTGCTATGAGTTTTGGACAACCAGAGCAGAAATAATAAAATAAAATGGCATTAGACTTAGAGCCCTGACATTCTGTTTAGTTTCTTCTCTGCCTGGTAAGGAATCTGGAGATTGCAGTATAGCGACCTCACTCATTTTCAAACTCTCTCCTGTAATTGGTAACAGAATTTCTTCATAGATTAATAATCTTATGTGATGATTGCTTGTCCAACACAATAGAGCACATGAGATTTCTCCAGCCACAGACTGGGATATACCTATCACTAAGGCATAAATAACTTCAGCCTAGCAGTAAATGCCACCAGCTTAGTCTTACTAAAATTCATCTGTCACCAATCCTACCTCAAACATGAAATCAACATAGTTTGCCAAAGTCTATGGGCGGAAGGTTGAAGTCTCTAGCTGGGTGTTAAAGACCATCCACAGTCTGTTTTCAATCAGTCTTTTCATCCTTTATTTCCCTTGGTCGATCAGTACAGTCGCCATTCCTCACACAACTTAAT
Organism: Tenrec ecaudatus; assembly: GCF_050624435.1. Lineage (NCBI taxonomy): Eukaryota > Metazoa > Chordata > Mammalia > Afrosoricida > Tenrecidae > Tenrec > Tenrec ecaudatus. The sequence goes on from NC_134532.1 coordinate 205,452,972, forward strand.
CCATTTAGTTATTTAAAAAATATTTTCCTTTCTTCTGGTTGTTGCTAGTTGCCAGAGAGTTGCGTCTGACTCATGACAACTGCACCTGTACAAAGCAGAAATGTTCCACGGCCTTCGCAAGCAACTCCTCCATTATATGCTTTTGTAACGTGTCATTATACCCGTCAAAGGCTAACCGAAGGCCCGTTTGTTCTCTGAAACTACGCCAGAGCTCTCAAACACTATTATTTCGCTGAAGACCTGTTCTGCCAGTGAAACTTTGAGTCCTCCGACAATTAAATTGAAATTTTATGCTGAGTGTTTATGATGTGGTAGAACTACGCTAAGTAGATAGAAACAGTTACAAAGACCATTCTACTTTCAAGTGAGGGAGCAGATATGTACTTAACAATAACACTGTTATTGTAAATAAAAACTGGGACAACACTTCTAGAAGGCAATTTAGTAAAGTTTCAAGGGAAGGCTTACATACATACGTTTACTTCCAGTTCCTTAAAAAATAAAATAAAATTATGAAACTAAGATTTAAGAACAAAACAAACAGAAAAGTAAAGGTGTCAGATAAAGTTAAAATAATTATTTTTTATTCCAGGAAACTACAAGAAGGTATTGCAAAACATCTATTAGGATGGCTAGAATAAAAAAGAGTGAACATCTCAAAGGACAGTAAAGATGCACAGGAAATGCATCACTCATACACGGCTAGAAGTGATGTAAAATAGCTCAGTAACTTAGACACGTGTATAAATAAATAATAAATAAATAGATAAGAGAAAGGAAATATAGTAGTCAAGATGGTATATTGACTTCTAATCTTTTTTTTACCCCTATATTCTGGACATTTTCCTTATATATAAATCTTTCTTTTGTAATCACATAAATGAAAATCCTTAAAAATTAATTGGTATCCGTCCATTGAAAACAACTGTGTTACAGGATTTGAGTTTAGATCATTTTGAATTGACGCCACTTTCCTTAGTACATAGCAAGAATAACCATTTATATCCCTGCAGGTCTGAGTGGCATGAATCGTTAAGTATCGGCTATTAACCAAAAGCCTAGCTGCTTGGGTTACTTGGGAAGAATGGCTTGGCAAGCTACTCCTGAAAAAATTATTGAAAATCCTATGGAGCAGTTACACTCTGACACCCAACAACATGAACATAATAGTTAGGTTTTTATGAAAATTTGAATTTGTATGAAAGTTCAGGCAGCGGTGGAGCGCAACCTGTTGGTCAGGTCACAGACTGAGTATGCCTCCTGGGAGATATAGCCTTTTAATAAAAGAGACACTTGGGACCATTCCCTCCTCTTTCTGCCCCTTTGCCTTCCTGCTTGCTGGGCTCTGCCTGATTCCAGGGGCAGTCTCCTGGGGCCATGGACACTGAAAGCTATCGGTGCCCTGCCATATTTCCAACAAACTTGAATCCACACTACACTATACCCACAAGCCTGTGATCTCCCTGCATCCTGCTTCATGGTTCTCCATAATCAACCTACAGCTTCGTGAGTCAGAGGAGGGCTCTGGCTAGCATGGCCCCATGGCTAAAGTTGGACTGGGCTGGGATACTTTTATGATAAAGATTACTTCTTGATGTAAACTCTTTCTTATATATGTATGAGTTTCATTGGTTTTGTCTTTCTAGAAAACCCAGCCTAACACAATTAGTCTCCATGAGTGGCAATCAACTAGGTGACAATTCTTTATCTTTTAACAATACCTATACATCTCTTCCTTGTGACCCTTCTGTGAGGGGATGGCCAATTGTCTACAGATGGGCTTTGGGTCTCCACTCCTCATCCCCATTCCCCATCCCACCCCCATTCACATTGGTATGATTTTGTTCTGGGTCTCAGATGCCTGTTACCTTATCCCATGACACCTCATGATTACAAAAGCTGATGTATTTCTTCCATGTAGGCTTTGTTGCTTCTGAGCTAAATGGCTGATTTTTTATCTTCAAGCCTTTAAGACCCCAGATGCTATATCTTTTGATAGCCGGGCACCATCAGTTTTCTTTACCACATTTGCGTATGCATCCATTATGTCTTCAGCGATTATGTCCGGAAGGTGAGCCTCACAGAATGCCGGTTTCTACCTTACAAATCAGATTAGACCAGAACATATACACTGCTACAGATAAGAGCCCAAAATACAGGGAATCCGGGATAGATAAACCCCTCAGGGCCAACAATGAGAATAGAGATACTAGGAGGTTTAGGGAAAGGTGGGGGGGAGAAAGGTGGGGATCAACCACAAGGATCAACATATAACTCCCTCCCAGAGGGACAAACAACAGAAAAGTGGGTGAAGGATGACAGATGATGTAAGAGATGAAAATAATAACTTATCAAGGGTTCATGAGGGAGGGAGGGGAAACAATGAGGAGCTGATACCAAGGGCTCAAGTAGAAAGAATATTCTTTGAATATGAAGATGGCAACATATGTACAAATGTGCTTGACACAGTGGAAGAATGTATGGATTGCGATAAGAGATGTAAGAACCCCCAATCAAAGAATTTAATAAAAAAAGAAGAAGAAACCTATATAAACATCCACCCAACAAATGCTTAGTGAATCTTTATTAAGCCATTTCAGAGTACTTTCTATGCAAATTCCTGAAAATCCATGTGGTCAAGAGCCACAGCTCCCAGAAAGACAATCCTCAGTGTAAACACACCAATACCATGTCCAGCATGCTCTCACCGTAAAGCAAAATGATATTCTATACTGTAGAGCCCAATACTTTGTTCCTTCTATTTTTAAAATTTAATACATTTTTTTCAAATGAGACTGGCTCATTTGTGGTGGAGCTTGAAGCAGCTTCTGGTCAGACTGGTTAATAACCACAGGAAATTGCTTAGGCAGTGTGTTAATTTGCCTATCTTGTATAACATCAGTTGTGTGTGATAGAGCAAGCCGTTTGGATACTAAAAAGCTCCAGGAAAAATATAATCAGGAAGCGGTGACAGCACACTTGACCTACTCTAGAACAAAGCAATTTATATCAAGTTTGCTGAGAGGCACATGTGGGCCCAGCTGGGGAAAGAGAGACAATCTACTTTCAAAACGTAAATCAAGTGCTTTAATAGCTCCCTGAGATTTTGAGCCAGCATTGGGCTTTGAGTTTTAGAGAAGGCATATTTATATAAGTAATTATGGGGTTGGCAGACAAAAGCATACATGAAGCTGATTCAAGAGGAAAGCCGATTAAAAATCTACTGGTTTAACCTAAATAGTTTAAGTGTGATTGGAAACCAGAGGAAATAGCGGGAGTTTCACCCATACTGTACACCTAAAAACTCACATGTATATGTTTCATGGTCATATACTATCTTTTTGAAAAATGTCTCTCAATTTTATTTGGTCAATATAAAAACTAAAGTAACCTCATTGCCATCAAGTTGATTCCAAAGCATAGGCATCCAGCCAATGGAGCCGGGTCGACTGCCCCCTTGGGTTTCCGGTGCTGTGACCTTCCCAGGAGCTGCTATCAAGTCAGTCCCCACTCATAACCACCGCATGGACGACAGAATGAAACACCCTCGGGCCCTGTGACATTCTCAACGATTTTCTAGATTTGAGCTCATTATTGTAGTCACTGTGCCAATCCATTCTTTTTAATTTTTTTCAATGTAATATTTTCGAAGGCCTTCTTTTTTTCTCTGTCCCTTTACTTTACCAACCATGATATCCTTTTCCAGAGTCTGGTCTCCCTGACACATGTACAAAGTACGTCAGACTAAGTCTCGCCTTCATTGGGCTTCCTTATTTGACTCACGTATGAGGCATTTAAAAATACACTGGCCTAGGTGAGGCACACATTAGCCCTCAAAGTAACATCTTTGCTTTTCAACAATTTAATGAGGTCTTGTGCAGAAGATTTACCCGAAAGTACTGTGTCATTTGGTCTCTTAATTGCTGGTTCCAGGAAAATGGAGTGTAGGTCAACGAAACCCTTGACAAACTTCAACTTTATCTCTGTTTATCCTGATGTCATCTATTGGTCCAGCATGTGCTTCAAATCATCCTCTCGATCATCAAGCAAGTTTGTGGCATCTGCATATCACAGGTAGTTAAAATAGCATCCTGAAACCCAGTGTTCTCAGGGACTCATTGCATTATTGGAACATGCTTCTTCATATAATCCACCTTCTCTACTTATTCGTTCAGCATACACATTGAATAATATCATGAAGGGTACAACCCTAACTCATGCTTTTCCTGATTTTAAACCAAGCAACAGTCCCCTGTTCTGTTCCCACCACTACCTTTTGATCCATGTACAAGTTCTGCATGAACACCATGAAATATTCTGCAATTACTATTCAGCTCAAGGTATGCTAAGTTTATTATAATTCTCACAGTTGAATGCCTTTGGGTAGGCTATAAAACATCTTTGAAACTCTACTTTCAGCCAAGCTACATAAGACTTTAGGAACAAAATTCCCTGTTCCATTTCCTCTTCTGAACCTGGCCTAAAACTCTGGGAAGATCCCTCCCTATGTCAATGGACAACTGCAACTGTCATTTGATGTTTGATGATCTGCAGCAAGTTTACTTGAATGTGATCTTTTTTTTAATCTTTTTATTGGGGCTCATAAAGCTCTTATCACAATCTGTACATACATCAATTGAGCAAAGCACACTTATACATTCATTGCACTCGTCATTCTCATAATTCACCTTCCACTTGGGTTCCTGGAATCAGCTCAGTTTCCCTTTTTTCCCCCCTCCTCCACCCTCCCCGATCCCACCCCTGGTCCCTTGATAGTTTATAAATAATTATTATATCTTATCTTATACACCCCAGCATCTCCCCTCACCCGCCTCCCCATTGCCCATCTCCCAGAGAGGAGGTTACACATAGATCTCTGCGATCAGTTCTCCCTTTCTACACCCCCTTCCCTCCTGGTGTCGCCACTCCCACCGCTGGTGTTGAGGGGTTCATCTGTCCTATATTCCCTGTATTTCCAGATCCCTACTGCACCGCTGTACATCCTCTGGTCTAACCAGGTCCGCAAGGTAGAATTGGGGTCATGATAATTGGGAGGGGAGGAAGCGTTCAGGAACTAGAGGAAGGTTTTGAGTTTCATTGTTGCTACACTGAACCCTGAGTGACTCATCTTCTCCCCACTACCCCTCTGGAAGGGATGTCCACCTGTCTACAGATGGGCATTGGGTCCCCATCATGTACTCCCCCTCTTTCACGGTGATGTGATTCTCACCACCATCCCACCTTTGTTGTTTGAGACCTGGTCTCCTCTGCCCTTCACGATCACCTATGGTGGTGTACTGCTTCCGTGTGGGCTTGGTTGCTTCTGGGCTAGATGGCCACTTGTTTGCTTTCAAGTCTTTAAGTCCCCAGACGCTATATCTCTCAGTAGCCGGGCACCATCAGCCTTCTTCACCACACTTGCTTATGCACACTTTCGTCTTCAGTGATTATGTGAGGAAGGTGATCACACAATGATTGTTTTTGTTCCTTGGTGTCTGCTACATGGTCCATTCAACACCTTGTATTCGCTTAGACCGTGTGCTTCTTCTCTGTGGGCTTTGTTGCTTCTGAGCTAGATGGCAGCTTGTTTGCCTTCAAGCCTTTAAGACCCCAGATGCTATATCTTTTTGATAGCCGGGCACCATCAGCTTTCTTCACCACATTTGCTTACGCACACATCTGTCTTCAGTGATCATGTCGGGAAGGTGGGCATCCTGCAATGACCGTTTAGCAGGGCAAGGTGCTATTGTATTGGGGGATTATGCATGAGAAGGCCCAATGTCCATCTGCTACCATACTACTGAACCTATTAATATATGCACAAAGTCTATTGCCCCCATAATCATAAATATATTTACATATGTACATGTCTGTTTTTAGGCTTCTCTGTATGCACTTTGCCTCCTACTCCTTTCCTCTATTTCCTTTTGCTTTCCTCCCATCCCATTACCATGTTTAGCCTTCATTCTGGTTTCAGTAATTCCTCTCAGTTACCTTGCTCTTGGTCACTCCCTATCAGTCCTCCCCTCCCCTTCCTCCTCTGGTTTTGAACCACTCGCTGTTCCCTTGTCCCTGTGTTGGGCGACACCTCCTCCCTTCCCCTACCTCCCACGCTCTTATGTCCCTCCAGGAGCGTTGGTCCTTTTATTTTCTTCTCTCATTATTTGTCCAGCCTATCTTGTCTAGGTGGACCTGCTGATATAGTAATATGTGCATACTAATGCAGATGACTTTGATAATGCCCAAGTGGCACATAAGAACATGGCTTTGACAGAAGCAACATCGACACACTGATAAGCAGAAAAGCCACTAACATAGAAAATTTACAAGATAAAAAACAAAACAAATAAAAAAACAAAAGACAAAAAAAGATAGCAAATATTAAAAGTAAAATTGCTAGTAGTTCAAGGTCAGTTCGTTGGCCTTTAGGAGTGTTTTCTAGATGTAGCTTGTGAGGTGCCACGTCCTGGCCCTTAAGTCCATCCTTTATACTCCCTCGGGATCCCTTTGCTCTGCTTCCTCCACTGCTCCATTGCATGCCCCCAGTGTTTGCCTCAGTGTGGCGGGGTCAGCTCAGTCACACATCCCCCACTGTATCTCAGGTGCCGTCCCGTGTAGGGCCATGTGTTGGTGCAGGATGTCGCATCTCATAGTGTGGCCAGCTGTATGGTCCTCCTCTCTGTATGATGGGCCCTTCTAGCTGTTCTATCAACCTTGGGCTTGGTGGATCCTGAATGTGATCTTAATGATATTGTTTTACTGGGTCACATTGGAATTGATACAAATATGAACGTCTTTCAGTCAGTCAGCCAAGTAACTGACTTTAAAATGTCCTGGCACCAAAGACTGAGTGTCCTCAATGCTTTATTGGCTTGATGAAACAACTCAACTGGTACTCCATCAATTCCCGGAGTCTTGTTTTAGGCTAATTCTCTTAGTTCAGGTAGAACTTCTACTTTCAGTATCATTTGTTCTTGTTCATAAGCTAACTTCTCATTTTTATCAATATTAGAAAAAGAAACCAACAATTCAGAGCCAGTGAGTGGATTCCAACTTGCGGTGACTCAAACGGCTAGAGTGAACAGCCCCATAGAGCTTCCAATGCTGTAATTGTTATAGAAGCCGCCTGTTTCTGTAAGTGTACTTGAATCCAAATGAATCCAAGTGCATGAAGGAGGCATACTTACAGCCATTTGATTTTGTATTATTTCATAAAAAGTTCTCCCAGTTCAAATTATTATTGTAAAGATACAACTCAAAGATACAGTATGTTTCTCTGCAAATCTTCATAATATTGAAAAAACATATGAAAAGCATCCCCCATGCCTGAGACACTGAAGCAAGCAGTATAATATGGCTATTAATAAAGTTTTAGAGGATAAAATTCTAAGTTTGTCACTGCTTAGTTGTGCAAAATTAGAGCATTTATATAACATTTTATGCTAGATGACAACATAATTTGCCACCAGAAGATGGGTGATTTTTGAGAAAGAGGGGTATGAGTTATGGGAAGATTATAAGCAATAAAAGATGAATAAACTATTCAGACAATGTCTGGCATCCAATAATGTTTAAAGATTAGTAGTTTTCTCTTTACTCTTCAGTTCTTCACCCTAACTCAACAAAAATGTTTACAGATTTTCCAGGAAAAAGACTTCAAACAAAATCTGTTTCATAAGCTTGATCATCATGGCCTCTTTCTGTCTGACTTCAACCTATCTTTCCAAAGTTCTCATTACATCCTAATAATTGTCTGCACATCTATGGACCTGCTTAAACACATATGGTGCACACCAACATATAAATTCTCCACACTCAAATATTTACATACATTGAACATTCTATGATGCTCCTTTGCTAGACTCAGCACTTTCCCAAAATAAAAAATCATTTCTTTTAAGTCCATTCCGAGGCATAGGGACTCTATAGAGAGAGTAGAACTGCCCACAGGTTTTCTGAGGCTGTAATCTTAGAAGAAGTGGACTGCTTCATCTTTCTCTCAAGTAGTGGGTTCAAGCTACCACCAGAGTTCCACAAACAACAATGGAGGTCCTTTAACAAATCTGATGCTATCTATATGTATGAGGGGGTACCCCTCAAAAATACGTAATTTTTTTCAAATATATATATATTTACAAAACCTTACCACCTTCAAAGCACTCTCTCCATTGTACTTACTAAATTTGTCAAATCTGCTATTCCATTCATGGAAACATTTTTCAAACCCTCTGTTTGGATGGCTGATAACACCTCCCTCATTTTTTCTACATCAACAAATCGCTGTCCTTTCATGTCCTGCTTCATTCAGGGAAACAAAAAGAAGTTGCATAGAGTGAGGTCAGGTGAGTGAAGCGTATAGGGCAGTAGTTGCATGCTGTTTTTTGCCAAAAACTGGCCTACTGAGATGGTTGTGTGAGCTGGTGCATCATCGTGGTGGCAAACCAGTCCCCTGTCTGCCACAAACCGGATCTTTCTATGTCACACACTCTTACGCAATCTTCACAGAACCTCTAAATAGAAAGCTTGATTAACAATCTGACCTGGTAGAATGAACTCCAAATGCACAAGTTGGTATTTTGTCCATTCGGGAAGTTGATGGACATCCAGAACAAGGTTTGTCATCAATCTACATTTCACCTTTTTTGAAGTGAGAAAACCATTTTCACACTGAATTTTTCCCATAGTGCTGTCCTTGTAAACTGTGTTCAACATTAAAATAGTTTCTGAAGCACTTTTCCCAAGCAGGAAACCAAATTTCACAGCCACATGCTGTTTTCTTGCATTGGCCATCACACACACACGCAAAAAAATGAGGTTCAAGAGACACAACTTATACAAAAAAGGCACTGTGACCAGAGACCTTCCCAGACTGGATGTTCACCAAGTGTAGCTTTCTTCTGGCTGTTTTGCAGTTCCCCCTTATACATTGTCCCACCCTGATTTCTCTTTTGCCATAAATACACGAGTTTAAGCCAACCCAAATATCAGCCGAGGCACCTAATTTTACCAGAAAAACTGCATTAAAAATGTGCTGAAAAACTCAGCTTATACACGAGTAAATGTCTTCTTTACCTGGAAATTTCTGTATCTCTTTCTTTTTCTTTAAGCAGTAACTGCGATATACCTTCCTTTTTAAAATCTGTGGATAGTTCTCTCCTGTACAGGAAAGTACTTCAAACTTTAAACACGCATGGATTTCATTGTTTTGTGGTCCAACGCTTGGGCTGAGTTCAGCTGAACTGGGGGGGCCTGCTTGGACTCACTCCTGTGTCTGCAGGTGGCTGTCAGGTAGACTGAGGTCTGACTAATCTGTGATGGCTTCATAATGGTTCTGTATGGTGTCTCATTCCCCAACAGCTTAGGCTGGACCATTCATGTAGAAGTTGAACATGATTCTAAGAGAACAAGTTGATTCAGGCAAAGTTATTCAAAGCCAAGCAACTAACTGGCCCAATACCACCTCTGCTGTCTTCTCTTAATCAATGTAAGTTGGAAGGACCGATGCATATCATGGGACAAGGTAACGCATTCCCCTTTTGATCAATGAAGCTTCACTTCATGAAGGATGAGGACACAGGAGTAGGTAGGAAAATTGGAGTCATGTGTGCTACCAGTCTAGTAAACCTGACTTGGTCTTCAAGAAAGTTAGTGGATTGGTTTCCACAGAATTTATTCATGAATTGAAGTATTTTGAAACTACAGTTTTTTAATGTGAAAAAACATATAAAATGACATTTTCCATTTTAAACATTTTAAGTATGTAATCTAGTAGCCTTTTATAAACATCTACTCTTCATCTATGGTTGGGCTTCATCATCATTAACTGCTTTCCCAAAGTTCCATAACCCTACACAGACAGCTACGAAGCAGTAATTCCTCACACCCTTCCTCTGATAGAACGTGGTGATAAGTATTCTACTTTCTATCTCTACAGTTTTGCTCATTCTTATTATATTATATAAGTGAAATAGTGTATTATATATAAAATAACACATATATATGAAGCTCTGATGACAGAGTGGTTACACATGCAGCTGCTAATTTCTCTTTTAAATCATTTGGTCGGTGGCTCTTACAGTTCTTATCACAATTCATCTATCCATCCATTGTGTCAAACACATTTGTACATATGTTGCTATCACCATTTCCAAAACATTTTCTTTCTACTTGAGCCCTTGGTATCAGTTAATTTTCCCCCTCTCCCACCCTCCCTCCTTCATGAACTCTTGATAATTTATAATTTTTGTTCATGTCTTACACCAACTGCTGTCCCCCTTCACCCACTTTTCTGTTGTCTGTCCTCCTGGGTGGGGGTAGATGTAGATTATTGTGATAAGTTTCCCCTTTCTCTACCCATCTTCCCCTTCCCCTCCTGGTATTGCTACTCTCATTGTTGGTCCTGAGGGATTTACCTGTCCTAGACTCCCTGTGTTTCAAGCTCTTATCTGTACCCATGTACATGCTCTAATCTAGTCAGATTTGTGAGTTAGAATTGGGTTCATGATAGTGCTCCACCCCCCAAATATTAGTTCTTTTTAACTTACCATGTTCTTCCACCACTTCTCTGTCAGTTTGTCATACTATGTTGCCTTGTGTGTGGCTGTGATATTTGAAGTATATAGCTGGTATTCAAATGCCAGCAGGATCAGCAAAAGTGAACAGGTTTAGTTCAGGATAACTTTCATACTAAAATCAGACTATGAGGAAGGAATAGGCTGTCCACTTCGGAAAGATTAGCCATGGAAGAATTATGGGTAGCATGTGTACATTGCTAAGTCATGAAAACCTCATGAATACAAGGGAAGATTTTCAGAGACAGTGCCAGAAGATGAGCCCCTCTGGTAAGGAGTCACTCAAAATATGACAGAAGAGTGGCCTTTCCGAAGTAGAGTCAGCTACAATGATGTGGGTGGAGACACCACTGAAGTAAAGCTTTCAGGGGCCATTTGTTGTTGGTGCATGATTCAAAATGAGAATAAACAGCGGCAAACCTCAATGAATATTCAGAACTTGGAATGTAGGAATTATAAATTTAGGAAAACTAAAAGTCATCAAAAGTGAAATGAAACACATAAAATAGATCTTCTAGGTGTTAATGAGCTGGAATGGACTGGTATTGGCCATTTGAACCAGAAAAAAATATTGTTTAGCATGCCGTTACAAAATGATGTTCCATTCATCTTTAAAAAGGACATTTCAACATCTATCTTGAAGTACAATGCTGTTGGTGATAGGATACTATCTATCTGCATATAAGAAGCCCAAACCAATTGAGCTATTATTCGGTTTTCTGCACGAATCACTAAAGGTAGTGATACAAAATTTAAAATTCTAACATATTTCAGCCTAAAATTGATAAAAATGCAATCAATATTTATTGATAATTGTTGGAAATTATAACACAAAATTTGGATACAAAGAGGAAGGTTTAGTCACCGGACTATGGTGTTGGTGAACAAAATGAAGTTGGCAATTGTATGATAGAAGTTTTCAAATCCTTTGACTCCTTTAGTGAAAATACCTGTTTAAAATAATACAAATGACAAATATATACATGGGCTTCTAAAGATGAAAGTCACAGAAATCAAATTGATGACATCTGTGGGAAGAAGCGATGGAGAAGCTCAAGAGCAGCGAGAACAAGACCCAAGGGCTGCCCAGGGAACAGACTATCAATTTCACCAATGTAAGTTCAAGATAAAGCTGAAGAAAAAATTAAACAAGTCCAGCAGAGTCAAAATACTACCTGGAGTATACCTCACCTGAATTTTGAGAACCTCTCAAGAACACATTTGACATGATGAACACTAATGACAGAAAACCTAATGAGTTATGGGAGAACATCAAGATCATCATTTCTGAAGAAAGCAAAGGGTCATTAAAAAGACAGCAAAGGAAGGAAGGGTCAGTGCAGAAGTCAAGAGAGACGTGAGACTGCTCTTCATCTTTTAGTAGCCGTATCATAGAGTCAAAGGGCAGAATAGAAAATTCAACAGGCAGCTCAAGAAGACAAAGTGAAATATAATGACAGGTGCAAACACTTAGAGGTAGCAAATCAAGTAGGAAGAACACACTCAGCATATCTTAGACTGAAAGAACTCAAAATAAAAATCAAGTCTTGAATTGCAATACTGAAAGATATTTTTAGGCAAATTATTGAACAATTCCTGAAACATCACAATAAAATGGCAGAAGTGCACAGTCACTGTACCAAAGAGAAATAGTCATCATTCGACAATATCGAGAAGTAGCATATAAGCATGAACCAATGATACCAAAGATGGAAGTTCAAGGTGCACCGAAAGCATTAGACAAAACAAATCTTCAGGAATTGATGGAACACCGGAACTGAAATGTTCAACAAGCTAAAGAAGCACTGGAAAAATGCTCCCTCTTCTATGCCAGGAACTGATTGAAAAAATCCACATTTGTAACCATTCCAAAGAAAGGGGACACAGTGGAATGCTCAAATTCTAGGACAATATCATTGTAAAACCTTGCTGAAGATCAGCCAACAATGGTTACAGCCATGTGTTGGCAGGGAGCTGCCTGAAACTAAGGCCAAATTGAGAAGAGAATGTGGAACAAGGGATATCACTGATTGTGTCAAATGGATCTTGGCTGAAAGCATAGAAATCGAGAAATGTTTCCTTGTGTTGTATTGACTATGAAAAGGCATTCAAAGTATGGATTTAAAAAGCATAACAAAGTATGGATGGGCTTGGGGAAATGAGCATTCCAGAGAACTTCATCGTGCTAACGCAGAACCTGTCCACAGATGAAGATGCAGTTGTACAGAGGAAGGGCAGACTGCGTGGTTGGAAATCAGGAACGCTGTGCATTGGTGTTATGTCTACTCACCATACTTATTCACTCTGCATGTTGAGCAAATAATCAAAAAAGCCCAAGTATATGAAGAAAATCGGTGTCAGGATTTGAGGAAGACGTCTTAACAATTACAATGTGCAGAGGAAACAACCTTTCTTCCTGAAAGGACTTGAAGCACTTGATGAAGAAGATCAAGGATTGCGTCCTTCATTAAGGATTATAATTCAATGTAAAAAAACACCAAAATCTTCACAATTGGACCAATAGTTAACATCATATAAATAGAGAAAAGGTTGAAGTTGTCAAGTATTTCATCCTGTCTGGCTCCACAATCAGCAGCAGTCAAGAGATCAAAGGAAGCATTTCTTTGGGTAACTTTGCCATTTAAAGCATTGTAGCAAGGAGTTTATTTTCAGGATAAAGTCTAACAAACTCATGGTATTTCCCAAACCCTCGTGGGCATTGAATCAAGAAGACCAATGAAAAAGCAATGCATTTCAACAATGGTGTTAATGAAGAAACTTGAAAGCATGATTGTCAAAAGGACAAACATCTGTTTTGAAAGAAATACAGTCAGAATGCTCCTTAGAGGCAAGGTTGATGAGTCTTCAGCTCAATCTCTTTGGGCATATTTTATCAGGAGAGACCAGTCCCTGTAAAAAGACATCATGCTTGGTAAAGTAGAGGGGATGGAAAAAGAAGCAGGACCTTAACAAGATGGATTGACACAATGATCACAGCAGTGGGCTTACACACACACACACACACACACACACACACACGCACACAATTTTGAGGATCACACAGGATTGAGCAGTGTTTCATTCTGCTGTACATAGGCTCAGTAGGAGTCAGAACTAACTCGAAGACACTTAATAATAACAACAGTGTGCTTCCAGAGACAGTGGAAGTACAGTGTAGCATTCTTATAAACTATTTTTTAGAAAGCAAAACAAACAACAACAAAAATAGCCAATCAAAGCAATAGAGATTACAATGATCCCATCTCTGAGAATGAGGTTGCCATGAGATGAGAGATAACCAAATAGCAGGTGATAATAACGTGTGCTTCCAATAACACATATCTTTCTTGCTATAGCTTGGCATTAGTGTATGAAAACACAATGTAAACATTACAGAGCGCCTATAAAATTATTAGGCACACTATCTGACAGAATATAAAATATTACTGATTTTGAAATGAGTAAGCAATGTAACTTTAAGTTGCTCCAAGTAGGAGTGAAAGGTGTGTGTGTATATATATATATATATATATATATATATATATATATATATATATATACTCACATATAAATACAGTATACAATAAAAACCATGACATCAATATTTATTTACAAAGGTAAAATATATTTTAAGTTCACAAAAATCCATTAGTAAGTACTTAGGATTCAACATTAGGTTGAATGACACGAAATTTCCAATTTCGTTCATTAGACATACAAAGGAATGCAAAGAAGCAGTGTTATTCTTCTCTCTGTGAGCCTGAGGGAGCAACACAGTGTTTGTTTTGGATATCAAGGCTGGAAGGCTGAGTAATTGAAGGTAGCAGGCACAGCCTAGGCACAGAGTAACAGGGAGCATGTATCTTAGATCTATAGGAAGTAACTGCAGGACTCAGTTGATACAGATGCATTAGTTACAATGATCTCCATATAGATTAAGAGTATTTTACATTCATCAAAGGGATGCTGATATCTTTCACACCAAGAAGGATGCCATAATAGTCAAGCCCTTTGACTGCTAACCACACTGTTTGTTGTTTGAGCACTGTAGTCAAACTCTGTGGGAGAAATCCTATGGGCATTCATTCTATAGGGTCGCTGTAGTTTGGAACTATCTCAATGGGAAGTGAGACCATGGGGAAGTTTATTGGCCAACAATTTTTATCATGACAAAGTAAGAAACCTTGGTGTGCGGTGCCTGTCTGTTGAAAACATTGTCTCAACCTAGCTTGTTTCTGCCGGGACCCTTAGGTGACATTGCATTGGGGAATATAATGTGCCAAGGGAGACATAGCAGGCAGTTATGAATTTTGAGCAAGGATGCATTTTTCAAGATGACTAAAACTTAAAAGAAAATGAAGACTAGGAAGAAAAACAATCCTAAAAACATACCAGTGAGGGTTGATGGCTCACAACAGCGTGATCTTCAATAAATCATCAGGATGCTGAAGGAGCGGACAACTTTTCATTCTACACCTGCTCCTCACTTATCAACCATTACCTGACATTTATCATTTAAAATAATTGTTCAAACAACATTGCTACCCAACTACTCTGTTCATTAACGATTGATGTCTGGAGTAGCACTTGCTGAGGTGCAAGGAGAGAGTGGTTCTGGTTGCAATAGGTCATTTGCTCCTGTGTGCATCCTCTGTTTTCGCACAGCACCTATTTTTGCAAAACAGATCTGGTCTTTGGAACCTGACAATGTCACTAGGTGAGGTGTCAGTGCATTATGCATGACGTTGCCATTCCTTAGGCGTCAGTGTGCTATGTGCCTCACGGTAAAAACTCACAACTAAATGTTATAATTTCTACGTGTATTAAGTGCATGATCTTTCTGAAATTCCTTCCCTAAAACACTGTGGTATGAGTACATTTATCATCCTTTCATAGACCTAGAATAAACTGAAGCTTATATATTTAGAGTAACTTGTTCAAAGTCACATTGCAAGAAATGGCCACCGTTAAGGTTTATCCCAATTCTTAACTAATGTCCTGACTATTGGAAGTTTTTTTTATTACCTGTATTACTTTATTGCTGCTGCTGAAAATGTACAAATATAACATGAATCAATACAAATTTTTCTACATGTACAATCTTGTGACACTGATTACCTTCTTCAGTGTATGCAACCACCCGTAACCCCCATTTGTCCTCTCTGGGCCTCTCTCTAGTAGCAGAGTTTTGCTTTGCACTTTTCTGCGTCTGTCTTATTTCCCAGACGCTGGCTCATTGTCATTCCATTTTGAACTATTCACGGGCTATTTTTTCCACATGGTAGATGCTTAATAAATATGATTGAATAAATTGCTGTTGTGAAACAAAGGTTATTAGCCAGGTACAATTCACAATCCAAATCTGTTGTATTGTCTATTATTGTAAATAAAGTTTCATTTGAGTTCAGCCACTCTCATTTATTTCCGCATTGCTTTTGGCTACTTTCACACCACAGAACAAAAATAATTGTGACAGTGGACGTACGTACAGTCAGTCAAAGCAAAAATATTTACTATTTGACCTTTTATGAGCCAACATTGTGAATTCCTGTTCCAGAGTAAGGAAAGGAAAGACATTAAAACTCAGGGAAATGATAAACTGTGCATTCCTAAGCCCTAATATTAATAGAAAATATTCCAAAATGAAAAGCCCTACTCTCCAAAATGACAGTCCATTGGATTTCATGAATCTGTCCTCTTAGCATCAATATTAGTTTTATGAGAAGGATCTGCGGAAGGATAGTTTATGTTTTATTTAATTTAATGCCCATAAGAAATGATGGGTATACATTTTCCCATCTTATTCATGAAAGAATTAGAACTTAAAGAAACTGAGACATTGACCCAAGTATACAAACTAGAATTTGTATAAACCATCTCTGGCTACAAAACCTGAATTCCCAATGCAGCTTAAATCCATCCTCATGTGGAAAAACACCTTGATTAATTGCTTATGGGCAGATAGTGCCCTTTATTTTTAAATATCAGCAATCATTCCTCATTGTTATCACCTAAATGAGAACATCCCATGAACACTTGAAAAATGTCAAGCCCTCTCAGGTCAGATGACCCGTGCGGCAAGCCATGCAATGATTTACAGCAGACGACGGGGCAAGTGTCATACCAGCAATAGAAGGTTTCCCTTCTCAGCATCTCTGCATGGTTTATAACCTTGGGGTCCGAGGATCTCAGGGTTGGGCAGTTACTTAAAGATCATTTTATCCAACCTCCTAAGCAAGCCTTGAATTTGTCTTCACTATCTTTGGGAATTTGCAATTGGGCTCACATTGACGATGCACTTAGGTCCAGATTCTGTGATGGGCATTTAATATTCTTCACTCCATTTAATTTTCACAGCCCCTCTGGGAGGGAGGCATTAATGTCAGAAGAGAAGGAAGCCCAGGTTCATTCGGATCAAGTTATTTGCCCAAGGTCATACAACTGGAAGGTGGTGAAATTATGATTGAGAATCACGCTGCCTAACATTAAAAAGCCATCGTATGGCCTCTTTATCACACTCCACTTCAGCAACCCAATAACACTGATGTACTAATGGGCAGCAGCAACGTGACTCTTTTTAAATTCCAAAATACAGTGACATCAAAGGGATCACCACTGCTAAGTGTTCCTACTGTTAGCCATGTTCCTGGTGGGTGATACTGAATTGAGACATATTAAGCATCAAAGCAACAAATACACACCTTCGCCAATAAATGAATGTTGCCTGAACATGAGACCCTCTGGCCTGGAATCCAGCCCAGGCCTCCTGAATGGAAGGTCAGAATTCTGTCACAGAACGCCCACTGCCACATGGCTCCTCATATGCCTAGTGGCATATCCTTAAATCGGCACGACATTCTTGGAGCAGCTTTGGTCTGCACGAGGGAAGCATTCTGCAAAGCAGCTGCCCTCCACCTCTCACTGTCTCACACACATGCCCACCCTTCCTCCATCAGCTGCTGGACCCTTGGCAATATCAAACGATACATCTTCTGAAAATCTTACCAGACGGTACATAAGGAAATGAATGAGGTTGTGAGCAAGAAAGAAATAACTCTGTAAGGGTTTGGATCAAATCGTGTCTCCAGAAATATATGTTGAAACTCTGAACACTGATATTCCTAAGGGCAAGTCAAGCAGGGTCCCTGAAGATGTTATCTCTTAAATTAGCATACTGTTAGACCCAAGCAGGGTCAACTGCAGCCCCATCTGATGGACGACCTTAGGAAAGAGACTCGCAGGAACAGAGAGGGGGACGTTGTCGTGTGAAAATGGACTTTTGCCGTAACTGCAAGCCAGGAAATGTCTGGGATGACTGGACACTTGGGTAAGCTAAAGAGAGTTTTGCTTGTCCAAACAGCACATTTCTGTTATTATAAGCCACCCAGTTGTCAGTGAACTGTCACTCAAGGTGCCTGGCTATCCTTGGAATAAGTCACAATTCAGTAAATAAGTGATTATTTACAATTACTGAATACTTCCTTTAAACAAGGACTATGCTATATCCTCCAATGAGTAACCAGGGCCTATTACAAAAACCAGTAAGTTTAAAGCGACACCACCAAGGTACTTCCATCCTGCTTGAATTGTATCTTTCTTGAGTTCTTCAGGTAAGGTTATGCCGGGCTTTATTGAGAAAAGCGTGGCTGTTGCTTTTGATAGTACATGGTCACTCAAAGGACTGATTTTATTGCCTTAAAATTCATCAAGTCAAAAATTATCATGGCTGCATTTTTGTAAAGGCTGAATAATTTTATTGCCTCCAATCAGACTGGTAGCTGAGGAAGCTGGAGCCATGATGAAAATAATTAAATCATGTGCTTCAGGGCACAAAGCAATCAAATACAGATGATCAGAAAGAAATTTTGCCTTCCTCACCGCTCCTTTTGACCTCCTTTCTGTCACCCCCTCCACCCACCAGAACCTGATACAACCCACTGAGTAAGAAGATGGAGCAACTGCGTTTTTCCCTGCTGGCTTAGTGAGCTGTGGTTGCTATAGTCTGACAGGATCTGTCCAGGAAGCCAGATGATGAGGCTCTGCCAAAGACCAGCTTTATTTCCTTGGCTCTCTCCCTTTGTTACATGGCTGTAGGAGGATGCCTAGCAGCATTATTTATTATAATTAATTGTTTCACTTGGCTGATCAAGAGCCGCTTCTAAATCTGGTCCAAGGACAAGCGTCGTCCCTGACATTCATGGATCTGGGTATTGCAAGCTCCATAAACCTTCAAGGCAGAAAGGCCATAGGGTGTGCAGCGATGCCCTTAGCGCACAATCTCAAGCCAAATTCGGCTCTCTATACAGAGCAATAAGAGTGTCTGGCTACATCGGGACCTGGGGCCTTTCATACCTCCCCTCGCTTGAAGCCTCCAAATCATGCTGTTCTGCCTTTCGGTGGTGGCTCTCTATGTAAATGGTCATTAAGAGAAAGGCATCCTTGTAATTGGAACATATGCTACATTGCTCGTTCTTAGCTATTTAAAGAGAACATTTCCACTATCACCCCTCCACCCCCAGAGCCATCAAGTGGGCTATGGTACAACTGAAATGGTTATGATGTCATGTTACTTGAAGAGACAAAGAAATCCTATTTTGATGTTCAATGCTTTCATTATGCATTAGAGATTATATTATTTTTGGACGCAACATCTTACAGAGGAAAAATAATAAAATGGGGCTATGAAAGTAAGTTCTGTGGGAAAGACATAATCCTATAATGGTTTCATAAAATTATTCCAAAGATTACATTTATCCTTTCACTTGTTAAGCCTCAGAATGTAAATGATGAGCAATTTCTAGGCAATTCCTCTACCTGATATCTTTTTATCATCTACCCAATATAGGCTCTATGCAGATCTAATATTCCATAAATATCAGGTCATTACAAGTGCAGCCTGAATTCCTTTTTAGCCTCTCAAGCTCCCCCTGTTTTTATTTTGAGAAGTACGCTAGGTCTTCCCAGCTGTAGTGAGTCTCTCCTTCAATGGCCTCCCTATTGTAATTGCTGCTAGATGCCGTCTAATCCGTTCTGACTCATAGCAACCCTGTGTGCAATGAAACAAAGCACCACCAGGTCCCAAGAAAGCCTCCCGACTATCCCCGTGCTTGAGCCCTTTGCTGTATGCATGGTGCCAATCCATCCTGTCCAGGGGTTTCCTCTTTTTCAATGCTCCTCCACCTCAGCGAGGATGACGTCGCTCTTGAGAGGCTGCGCTGTCCTGCTAGCATGTCCTAAGTACTCTCAAGTCTCACCTTCCTGCCTCGAAAGAGTATTCGGGCTGTACTTCTTCCAAAACATCTGTTTGTTCTCTTGGCAGTCATTGGTACTTTTAATATTCTTCACCGACAACATTCCACTGCATCATTTTGTTTTGTTTTTTTCTGTTTTGCTAATTCAATGTCTAATTTCCACATGTCTATAATGGAATGGAAAGGTCTATGGCTTGGGGCAGGCACACCTTAATCCTCAAAGTAATATCCTCACTTTTCAATACTTTTAAGAGGTCTTGGGCAATAGATTTATACAAAGAAACTCCTCTTTTGACCTCTTGACTGTTGCCTCCATGATCCTATATTATGGATCCCAGCAAGATGAAATCGCACAGCGTCTATCTTTTCTTCACTTACCATAATGTTTCCTACTTATCCAACTTTGAGGTGTCGGGTCTTCTCTTCATTGACTATTAATCTGTACTGAAGGCTGCAGCCCCGGATCAGCAAGTGCATCAAGTCCTCCTCACTTACAGCAAGCAAGGCTGTGCCATCTGCTTATCTCAGCTTGTTAATAAGCCTTCCTCCAAACCGGATGCCACAGTTTTTTCATATAAGTCAGCTTCTTGATGATTTGCTCAGCATACACAGGGAATAAGTATAGTGAGAGGATATAACCATGATGCACATTTTTCCTAATTTTAAACCATGCAGGATAAAACACACAGCCTTGTCTGTCTGTCTATCTATCTATCTATCTATCTATCTATCTATCTATCTATCTATCTATCTATTTTTAAGAACTGTATCTCGACCCATGTGCAGGTTCCTAATGAGCACAATGAAGTGTTCTGGAATTCCCATTTTCTCTCAAGATGATCCATAGTTACTGCTGATCACACAATTGAATGTGTCAAGAGAGGAAGGCAAACACCTAAAGGAGGGGATAAATGAGGCAGCTAAAGGTGACTCCAAAGAGGGTATGCATGTATGTTGAGGAGGCAGCGAGAATCAACAAAAGCAAACCATCAAAGACACCTGATATCTATGAAATGTGCTTTGCTAAAATTGCTTGTCCATCAGGGTCCTTCTGCCAGCTCTCCACAACTTCAGTGCAATATCTCCGTGCGATTCAGCCTTTGGATCAATAGGCTAGTGTAGACCACGACACTGGCACACACTCTTGTATTGCATTGGGAAGTCGTTTTCTGAAATGGAAGGTTGTGTGGCTGTGAGGAATGAATAAGAAGTCTCTTAAATGCAGGAGTAGATTACAGTTTGTAACTCGAATTGTGTTATTTTCTAATTTAAGTGGTCAGGAAGCTTTTGGATGTTTAAACTTCAGGGGAATGAAATCTCTATTTATTTGAAGACATGATAAATAAAAAGTCAAACTCATTGCCAAAGAATTGATTCTGACTCATAACAATTCTATAGAACAGAGCAGAAATGTCCTTTCTGGGTACATAAGGGTATACCAAATTCTAAAACAGAGTGCCACACCTGTCTTCAGTTGAGAGATGAGTAAACTCCATCTGTCAATCTTTGCAAAAGAGCACTTAATCCATTGCCTCACCAGGGATCCCCAGAGATAGGATACACACAGACACTTTATATATATATTTTATCCTAAGAAATACAGAGATAAGTAAAAAACGTTTATCTTCATGTAATTTTGGTATAGGCTAGATTTCCTTTCTCTGTAAAGGGAGGGTTCAGATGATCAAGGCCCATCATGTCTTTTAATTCAACATGTATAAAGGAAGACTTGTAATCCTCTGCAGTGATCTCTACTGGTAAAGAAAAATCTAATTCTCAAGTGATTACATGACTAGGTATTGAGTTTCTATGTAAACAGAGGAAACTCTGCTTCAATCGCTGAAAGAAGTAACGTTCTAAAGGACAGTTAAGCAATGTGTCCATCTGCAATAAGCACTTCATTTCTTGGCAACACCATACTTCAGCACACAACCTATCTGCTTGTCCCAAAACCTGTGCTTCGTCTGCATTGCTAGTCTGGATGAATTTCATCAGCTTTCACATAAAAACCAAGTCTGAATATGAGGAATCATTCTTGCCTCCTATGCAGCCTTCAATTCTCCACGAAGAGAGCCCAACAATCTAAAAAGCTCTCACGGGCCTTAAACCACACCATCCTACTTCTTTATCTCAGAGAAGCTTCCTAAAACTCTTCCTGCCTCCAATGGAGAATACTTGTACTTTTCCCAAGGTTTCATCTAAATCAGGCATGTCAAACTGGTGGCCTGCGGGCCTCATGCGGCCCCTGAGCTAATCTTTTGTGGTCCATGATCCTTTGAAAGAAAATGAAAATAGAATAAAAATGTTGTGAAAAACATAGCACTTAGGGGAGATCGAGGCAATACCATACACACGATTCCCTCATTATATTTTATTTCAGAGCATTATAGACCACAAAGAAATTACCTCCCGGGCTGCATATGGGCACGGGCTGCCCGTTTGACACCCCTGATATAAATGATAAGTGAGATAAGGTCTAACTGACCCTGAAATTGTTTTGCTGGTAGTCCTGGGAAGTGTTAATAGCTAACAAACTCCACCAGTAACCAAGAAGTTGAAGGTTTAAACCTGCCTAAAGGTGCCTCTGAAGAAAGAACTACCAATTTCCTTAGAAAAGGTCACATAGTTGGAAATCCTGTGGAGAAGTTACTCTGTTCATGCTGGAATTGCCATGAGTCCCAAGCCAGCCCACCTCAACTAACTAGTGGCAGGGGCCTTGCTAATGCAGAATGCAATGTAGACAATTTCATTATATAGGACTCATTGTGACTTCATATCTGCTTGAATTTGTAGTTCAGCATGACAATAATCTGTAAACCCCAAGAGAGCAGGATCAATGTCCTTCTTGTGTACTTCTCTATCGCCATTCAATGTCTAACATAGTAGGTGCCAGTGGACTAGAATAAATAAGCCCTTCACTTCAAGAGAATGAAATATTTATATTTCATGAATGACCCAGGCTGTTTCTGGGTCTTCAACTATGCTTTTGATCGCTCCTGATAATGTTCTTTTTTCAAGAACAATTTCAATTTAATATCTTTTTTCAAGAACAACTTCAATTTAATATCTTTGCTGAGAAGGCCTCCCTCTTGGTGGAAGCAGAGTACCCTGCAGTTTGCTTCTGTACCTTAGATGCTGTGGAAATAGCTGCAGTAGTAGATTTATTTTTCTCCGTGTTCTCTGGTCTAAATGATCCTTGATGAAAACACCCTTGTTTGATTCACTTTTGCATGCCAGTGCCAACATTGTCCCTGACGCATAGTAGGTGTTCGCTGACGCACAGTAGGTGTTCGCTGAATCCTTACTGAACATAAAGATTAATTCTGTAATTGGACTCCCGCATGTGAGAGGATACATAAGTCAACAAGTGTTGCTTTGAGGTATCATCAAATCTGTTCTCATTCATGGGAACCCTATGTACAACAAAATAGAACGCTGCCTGGTCCTGCGTCCAAACAACATGTTGTTCTTATGCCTGAGCCTGTGTTCCATGTGATCACTGTGTCCATCCATTTTGCCTGCAGTCTTCCTGTTTTCCACTGCCCTTTATGAAGCACGATGTCCTTCCTCAGGGCCTGGTCTTCTCTGACAACATGACCATAGTACATGAGATGAATTCTTGCCATCGTTGCCTCTAAGGAGAATTCTGGTAGCATAGTGGTTAAGATTAAGCTGCTAACTGCCAGGTCAGCAGTTTAAAACCATGAAGCCCTCCTAGAGTAAAAGCAAGACATTCTACTGCCCCACAGAATGACAGTCTCTGCAACTCATCGGGACAGTGCTACTCTGCCCTATAGGGTCGCTGTGAGTCAGCACTGACTCGATGGCAATGCATCTGGTTTTTATTATATCTCTTAGATCTACAGAACTCTTCAGGGCTATTTCTCTGTATTGATTAAGAATGATGAATAAGAAGGGCATTTCTTCGGAAAGCACTGGCTCCAGAATGCCTTATTCTCTTCTGGAGACCATGGAAAATAGGGGACCCTGTGATTTACTGACTGCAAGTCCATGAGAAACCCTTATCTTTGTAAGCTTTAAGAGGATTTCATGTTTATAGTTAAATATTCAGATTAGGAGAGAGAGATAAACAAAAGGGAGGAAAATTAAAAAGGAAATATGAGCAGAGGGGGGAAGATTGAGAGAACCATCTCTGAGTACATATTCTGCACTTATTGACTGGTGATCAGATGTTTTACCTTTACAATCACAAATCTACTGTCTGATTTTTTTGTAGACTCTTGATGTACATGTGGCAGTAACAAATGTCAAGGTACCAGAATAGTGCTGGGTGTGACCTTTAAGACTACGTGTCCACTCAGCTGGGTCATCGCTCTCAGTGGTTTGCGACAATGACGTCATCGCTGTTGCTAGGTGCAATCCCCTTGGGTTAAACCATAGCGACCCCATGCACACCAGAAGACACACAGCTGGTCCTCCACCATCCTCACAACATTTCTTATGTTTGAGCCCACTGTTGTCACTACTGTGTCAATCTATTTTGTCAAGAGCCTTTCCTGATTTTGCTGCCTCCATACCAAGCATGATGTCCCTCTCCAGGAACTATTCTTTCTTCATAACATGTCCAAGATTCTTGAGACAAATTCTCACCAGTCTTTCCTCTAAGGAGCACGCTGGCTCGACTTCTTCCAAGACAGATTTGTTTGTCCTTTTAGAAGTTCATGAGATTTTCAATATTCTTCGCCAACACCTTAATTCCAATGCATCTTTCAAAAGCACAGATCAAATGCACAGTTTAAAAACGCAGTTATACAATGATGTAATTTGACAGTTATGTTAACATTGCAGTTATTCTACCTTTATAATCTGATGTGGGCATCCTCTGTTTTTGCATAGTGCAAAACTTACACAATAACCTTGACTTTGGAACATAATGCAATTGGTAAGTGAGGAGTGGATGTATAACAAGAAAATTAAACTGCCATGGCCACATTTTCTAGAGATTATTGAATTTTGCTACTACCTTCCTTTCATGATATCAGAGGTCTTGACTTCAGTAGCTACATATAATACTTTATATGTGGAGAATATAAATTAGTTTGCCTTTATAGATGTATAATACACATTTGTATCTAGATACTTTCATTTACTTGTCATATACTACATGTGTGTCTGTGGGTTTTATAGATCATAATGCCATTGACAGGGATTCCAGCTAGACTTCCGCAAAGTAGAGGAATCTTCAAATACATTCTATGTCTATAAAAAGATGTGTAATTAAAACAGGTTGTCCCTAAATGCAAACATCTGGATATTCTTGATCTAAAAGCAAAGTCATTTTTTTCAATAGAGACCCAGGAGTGCCCTCTGCTAAGACTAGTGTAACAGATTACTGTTTACTAGTTCAGTATCCTCTTCTTCTCCTAGTTTTTTTCTCCTGCCTTATGTTCATTGGCTCTGATGCTTGAGCTCAGTGCTGTAACCATTGTGACCATCCATCTAGTCAAGAACCTTCCTCTGTTTTTCTTTCTCTCTACCCAGCATGATGTCCTTCCCCAGGAACCATTCACTCCTGATGACATGTCCAAAATAGATGCTACCAAGCCTCTCCAGCCTCGCCTCTCAGGGGTACACTGACAGTACTTCTTCCAAGAAACATTAAGTTCCGTTCTTTTAGTATTTAAATCTATACTTGGCTTCATCCTATACATAGGTAAACAAAACATGAACCACTACAGGGAACTAAAATGTATAAGTTTTCCCTCTCAATTCAGCAAGAGAATGGAGCAGTGATATGAATGGGTGTTTGAAAGCACAATTCATGAATCTGGGAGAAGCTGAAATCAAAAGTCTCTCTCAGTGCGTGGTCTCACTACCTCTACCTCTTCTCCTGGCGGGCACTGCAGTGTCAGCATTTATCATCCATGGATCCCAAAGCAGGTCTACGACAATCTCTCCTCTCTGAGCCTCCATGTTGTTTATCAAAGAGCAGGCGGACAAGTGACTTCAAAGAGAATTCCTGCCTCAGATCAGCTTCGTGGGGGGCTGAGGGGGACAATAAATGAGCTCCTGATGAGTGTTTATTGAGTGCCAAGTGTTTCCTCAACACTGTGCAATACACAGAGAAAGACATGGTCCATGCCCTCTGGGGTTACCATCTAAATAGGACCGTTGAGGTGAAGCATAATTGGCTGAATTCTTACCCTCTGTTGATGACTTCTCTATGGGAACCTCAATCATCCTCTGTGGAGACTGGTGCTATTCACCAAACCTTAACAAGCGCATTAAGTCCTCTGAGCGCCTGGCACAGTTGGCTCCATCAGGAGGGAGCGCTCCCTGCTTGTCATAATCGCCCCGCATTCAGACACCCTCCCCAGATCCAGTCTGCAATGGGCTTGGCAGCGCTGAGGAATCAATAGAAGGCTTTGTGGATGGTCCAGGAGAAGCAGGAAGACTCTCATCCTGGACACAAAAGCTCAACTTAATGCTTCTGGAATTGCTCTCCTGGCTGCCATGTTTAGCATACAGTTTCAATGGTTCCGGTCCCCAGTGGCTCTCCTGTCCCTTCTTAAATGAAATGGAGACCTCTGAGTGCTGCCAACAGATGAAACTGTCTGCTCGATGGCCAGATTATGCCTCGGAGCCTGTCCTACAGATCCGCATTTTGCATATCCCAATTCCGATGCCTCCTAAGCCTAGGAAACCGTGTATCTCATTCTCTCCAGGGAAACATTTGTCTCTTTCTATATACTTGCCATGTGAAACTGTAATAATAATAATAATAATCATAACAATAGTAACCCTAGTCAGCATAATCTCTAGTTTACCATTGCTCAACCTGCTTAGGTAATTTTATCCTTTGCCTCTAAATCCTTTTCAATGTGAGTTTCTATTGATTTTCCATTTTATCCATAGTACTTCCTTTTGCTCTAAATCCTTTTCAGTGTGAGTGTGTCTTGAGTTCCCATTTTGTCTATAATATGTATCTATATCCAGTTTAGGTGTAGTACTTATCTATCTCCCAATTTGATCATTGTATACACGTGATCAAACCTTTTGTAATGCTTATGGAGTAGGATCCAGAAATGATTTTGTTCTTTGAGTACTTTCAAGAGTCCCCATAAGTCCTCAAATCTTCCCCCGTCCCCCTACTTCATGCCAAAATCACTCCACTAGCTTCTAAGACTTGTAGTGATTCCTTAGTTAGGCTGCGGTAGAGACATGGCTTTAGTTAGTGCAAGACAGAGTGGGCATAGCCCCACTCTCCCCCAAGTCTAAGGATTTTGTTTTACTCGGATGCACAGTCAGCACCCACAAAGCAGCAGTTAAGAATCAAGCAACATACCACGGTGTGAAATTCTGCTGCGACATATCCCTTGCAAGCATTCCGAAGCAAAGTACAAGGGGCAGGTGCAAAAAAGGCAAAATGTTAAAGCATGTGTCAGCACAAATATTTTTACATGTGTCTTTAAAAATGAGAATAGTATATATATATATATAGTTTCTTTCACGTGCTCCCAAGATAGTACAATTATGTGGAGTACTCAGCAAGGAAAGTAAGCCATGAGTGAGCCCATGTTGATACCAAAAAGATGGTACCACAAACCTGCAGGACCCACTGACTGATAGCAGACACTAGAGCCCAGGGTTACAATACAAGGTGATGGAAGCTTGTTTTCAGTCAAGTTCGAAGAATGAAGAGCCTCTGATAAGGTCAAGAACTTCTCTGTCCTACTTGTAGAAAAAATACAATAACAAAAAACTTGATTAGCTTCCCTTTGAAATTGGAAGGGAAAATATCACTGGAAATTATTAACAATAGCTTTGGCCGCATATACAAGCACATCCTTGTTTGATCTAGAACACAGCATAGGCCCAAGAGCAGCGACAATACAAACTTCCAGGCAAAAGCAGCTCCATTTTCAAGATGGGAGTTTTCCCGAACACAAACTCACACAGACATCCACAGATTAATTGCCCAGAAATATAAGTTTGCAATCTAAATGTAATCATTCACAAGTACTTCTTGAGTAGAAACAACAAATCCTGAAGAGAGACCCAGTGGGAATCTAAATAGTGCAATTGTGGGTTACAGAGTATCAAGAAAATGATCCTTGAAATATTTTTAAATAGTACATAGAATTGAATATATGAATAGGAGACTATAAAAAATGCAATCCTGTAAATTTAAAGTACAGCAAACACCTAAAGTTTAAACTCTCATTCATTTCATAGTGTTGATTACAATGCACACTTTAAACAACAGCCTTGACACGCTGAATAAATACTGAAAAGAAAGGGGCATCTACAGAAGCTTTACAAAACCTAGCCGGGCAAACAGAGACATGAAAGATGTGTGGGGGCGACAAAGAGAACGAGAGGAAGTGCCTTCTCTTTCATGTCATTCAACAGAGTCAGACTCACTCCAGTCACAGGTATTTGTGTTACATAAGCTTAATACTTTCTGTTTATTTATGGTTAGTCTTCTCACAATATGTTTCGTTTCAATGAGAGGAGAGGCCTGCTGTATTTTATTTAGGATTCTATTTCCAATGGTCCAGAGTAGTACTTTAATATATGAGTGACGGATACATGAACGAATGGAAGTCTCTCAAAAATACAGATTAACAATTCCCAGGTCATAGAATCATGACACCAGATTATGGAAAGATATTAAATACCAGTATCATGCTGTAATTTCTTGCTCTAGTTATACTAAACAACTTTTTGTTTTAAGACCTCTGAATTTAGGCGATTGCTTTCAGTCCAGGGGAGAATTATTCCCTTACTTTTCAATTAAATAGCTGGTTCTGCCGCACCTAAATAGCCCAACTACAGCTTTGAATGGGAACGCTCCTCAAAAATGTCTCATTACAGCGTTTAGCACATTCTTTTGACATTTACCACCCTCTTGTTCAAGGGCTAAAAATACTGATTTTTCACCCCAGTAATCTGGGGTGGTAGTTGAGTTATTATCAATGAAAATGGCCCTTCCAGCCATCATTCCTGAGGTGATATATTAGAATTCTGGACTCTCTGCCTGTGGCTGTGATCCCATTCTAGGCCGAGTTCTCCATGACAATAATAGACAGGATGAAGGCAGTAACCTTGAACTTGTAAATGGACCCAGAGGCAGTTGTACAAAAGGAACATGGCTTAAGGCTAGGAAAAGTGTGCAGCAAAGTTATATCTTTGCACCATACCAATTCAATATGGATGCTATACGCATAATTCGAGAAGCTGGATTATATGAGGAAAATGTGGCATCTGGATTGAAGGAAGGCTTATTAACAGCCTGCACTGTGTAGATGATACACCCTTGCTTGCTGAAAGAAAGAAGGACTTGAAGCACTTACTGATGAAGACTGAGGATTGTAGACTTCAGTAGGGGTTACAACTCAATGTCAAGAAGATCAAAGTCCTCACAACTGGACCAATAGGTAACATCATGATACATGGAGACTAGGTTGAAGTTATCAAAGAGTTTGTCTTGCTTGAATCCACAATCAAGGCTCATGGAAGCAGCAGACAAGAGATCAAAAGATGCACTACAGTAGGTAAATCTGATACACAAGACCTCTTTACTGTACTAAAATGTGAAGATGTTACATAGAAGAATAAGGTGTTTCTGAACCAAAGCATAGTATTTTCAATCACCTCCTGTGAAAGTGAAAATTGGACACAGGATAAGAAAGACTGAAGAACAGGAATCAATGCATTCAGATTGCGATGCTGGAGAAGAATCTTGAAAGTGCCATGGACTGCTAAAAAGACAGCTGATCTGTTTGGGAAGCGTGGCCGCGGTGTTCCTTGGAGGTAGAGATGGAGAGACCTAATTTTACTTTAGAAATGTTGTAAGGAAAGCCCAGCCCTAAAGAAAGACATCATGCTTGGTAAAGTGGTGGGGGTGGTGAAGGAGAGGAAGGCCCACAAAGAGCTGGATTGCCATTGTGGCTGCAAAAATGGACTGAGGCATAGGGACAATTGTGTGGATGAGGCAGTGTTTCATTCTGTTGTGCATAATGTTGCTGTGGATTGGAACCAACTGGATGACACCTAACAAGTCCTGAACTTAGCAGAGAATATGAACCAAGGCGCACCCTTGTTTCCTTGGGAGTCTCCTCAGCTAAAAGACAGAAGGCACACCTCTGTTAAAGCCATTCCGCTACAGACCGTCTCAGAAACAGAGAAAAAGCACAAGACCATCCGAAGAGCACATTCCAGATTTATGTCTGAAGTGGTGGAGGTAGAGACCAGAGGCACCAAAGACTGTGGCCAGGAGACTCTGGGGCAGAGCAACAGAGCCAGCATGTGACCAAATGCCAAGGCAAAAAACACGAATGAGACTGAATAAGGTTCAGAGCCCAGACTATGGGACTGTGAAGCGGACACCAAAGGGGCTTCCTGGTGCACAAGGGCAGAGGCCAAGGAGCTATCTGGCTGAAAGCTGAGCACCAGAGAGTCCTTGACTGCTGGATAAGGAGAGGGGTTGCTATATGACTGTATCCTTACTGTTTACTGATTCTGATGTGTAGTAGTAACATTAACTTCCCTAAGAAAACCAAACTTAACTGCCCTTAAGTCAGTACTAACCCATAGCGACTCCATAGGGCAGGGTAGAATTCCCCCCGTGACCTTCTGAGACTGTTTAAGGGAGCAGAGAGCCCAGCAAGCTTTCTCCCACAGAGCAGCTCGTGGGTTCAAACTGACGACTTTGTGGTTAGTAGCCAAATGTTTAACAAGTAAAAATCATCAAACAGTAAAGATGCAGTCCTTTGGCCCGAAGCACTGCCTCTGACTAGCCATGACTTCAGGCACCTTTCTCTCTAGTAGTCAATCTCTCAGTCCTATGGTCCGTTGGCCTCTGGAAGTGACCACAGGGCACCTCAAACCACAAGTCAACCCACCCACTCCCTGCCTGAAGACACGCAGTTTCACTCTTGCCATGGGCTGGGGAGCCCGCTGCTCTATGGCTCTGCCTCATGGTCTCTACTCCTGCTATGGCTCTTTCTTCATGATCTCCCAGGTGGACAAGTATCCCTGCACGGATCTTAGACAAATGTTCCTTGTTCTGCTGCTTGGGGGACTTGCAGCTTCTGCTTCTGAAAGGTCGTGTTTTCACAATGGAGTCCTCTAGTTCTATTTGCATGTTCCCCTTCAGTCACTCAGTGAGCAGGGTGGAGAGAAGACCCATAGCAGGTAACCATGTTCCCCTTCAGTCACTCAGTGAGCCGGGTGGAGAGAAGAGAGATAGCAGGTAACCATGTTCCCCTTCAGTCACTCAGTGAGCCGGGTGGAGAGAAGAGAGATAGCAGGTAACCATGTTCCCCTTCAGTCACTTGGTGAGCCGGTGGAGAGGAGATAGCAGGTAACCACACTACACTTCAGAAAACCCGCTGGCGCTTCTAGTCATTGCCTCTTGCAAACACGAAAGAGTAACATCCCCTCGCTTTTGGAATTACATCTTCTGAAATTAGTTTTTAAAATCACAATGAACCCTGTTTGCATCATTCACACCTGAACCATAGAATCCTGTTAGCACCCTCCATTGTCCCCTCTTCCCCAAATCTATCAAGAAAAGAAGCTATTTATTTAGTGGAGCTTGTCACTTGTTCTGCCCATTAGACCTGAGGCAAACCCACAAAAGCGTGTAAGCCAGCCACTTCATGCCTTTATCACTCCTTGTTTTATATGCACAATTTCTAAATTGCCCGTCCCTATCAACCCAGCAATCTGAGAAGCTCTCTGATGTGAATAATCTTTATATCTACTTGCAACTTTGAGCACCTGAGTCCGTAAGCATCACCCAGTCCAGAGCAAAGCATTAGCATGGTAGCAACGTACATTTCTTCCCAATGTCAAACACCTTTCTAGTCACACTCCTTTTGGTTCATATCAGCTCAGCCCCAGCCTTCCAAGCTACGTCAGATGGTTGCCAGCAACACGCTTGGGAGTCCACACACATCTCCTTGCAGTGTGGACCAGCTGATGCCTGCATTGGCTCTCATCACCTCTAGCCCCCATGGCTAGGTCCTGTCCATAAGCTCAGGATCCACACAGCTCCTTAAACGTCAGGCCAGCCTGACCTTCTCTTCCTCTCTCATATCTAGGCCATATTGTCAATGTCAAGAACTTCCAATAGAACATGCCCAAGCTCAGCATGTCTCTGAACTGTTGTGTTTCCTCCGCTTCCATCCAGCAAGGAAATCCAGGGGGTCACCACAGCAAGCTGACTGCCCCCTGGCTCTCTTTGACCTGGAGTCCTATCAGGAAGGTTTCTTTGTTGCACCCAGACTTTTCTTGCTAAGACACAACCACAGACAAACCGCTTCCTACAATTTAAAAAGCCAAATAGCCCTGTTTTTGTTGTTGTTGTTATTGTCGTTGTTGTTTATTGATGGGATTTATTTCAAAGGTAAATGTGTTATTTTTCCAGCAGTCTAAGTGTGTCTTTATGTCTTTAAAAACATGAATTTCTTGATGGGGAAGAATGCAGATGGGGCTCCAGTTTCTAACTTTAGGCCCCGTATTCTACGTGGGCTTAAAACAGACTGTCTATTTCTTCTGGGCAATTTCTCACTTCTCCTTAAGCAAACCCAATCAAGTATTATTTGAAAGTGAACTTAAAAGGTCTATGTAACCATATTTCTCAATCTTCATTTAGATCATGCATTTATGGCTATTTCGCAGTACTACGTAGGAAAATCCAATGTCCATAATACAGTCAGCTAACCCTAACACCCTAAGCACGTCCTTCTGTTGGAAACACTCGTTCCACTTTCTCTTCTCCATCCAGCAACGTCCCCATCACGTGCATACAGATTTGGGCCTTTGGCAGAGTTTACCGAACAGGTGCTGGAATCTTGTTTAACCAGTCTGCCCTTTGCCCAGATCATTCGATAAGCAATTTTTCTCCCCAAAGCCGCAATCTCCCATTCCTCCTAGTCAACGCTGATACAAACAACCAAAATAGCCACATCAGGATCTGAAATTTCACTTTTCAAGCCCCTTCCTTTTTCTCATGCAAAATCTCATAATGAGTTTAGAGTCATTTCAATGAATCCCATTTCTGACACAAAGTGAGAGAATGGCGTGGGGCCACATCTGACTTCCTCCAGCTACACAGCAGAGAAGAATCATTCAACTCTGCAGCTGCCAAAGAACAATTCCTATGAGGCATAGGTCAGACGTGCTTCCACATTACAACTTCTTTTACCATATTTTGACAAAAATTGTCTCCCCCAAACATTGCAGTTCTCTGTTGGGTCCAATAACTCTGTGCAATGGCCACACAGAAGTCACAGACAGCACTCGTGAGAGTGTATTAGATGGGTTAATGGGTTGCCACAACTTAGGATCAGGAAACGTTAAGGAAATAATAGTATTTCTGTCTGCAACAGCATCTCATCCAAAGTGCTGACAGGCACATCTCTCTCCTCTGACCCTCAGCCTCTCGGCCATGTGGTCCCTTGGACTCTGCCCTGCTGTTACAATGTTCTTTCAGAGCCAAGAAAGCCAAAGAGCACCCCACTCAACAAGCCAGTCTCGGACCAGAAGGCACTCAACTTACTCATTCTATGAGCTGGGAAGCCATTTCTCAAAGGGATCTGTGGACTTTTATTCTTGTTCCTGAAGCAATTCTTTTTCTATCCTTGATGCTGAAATTGTTCACTTTTATACCTAAAGAGTAGCAAAAGTGACCAATCTCCAGGTTAGAGTTGTAGTTCGAAACCACTAAACTCACCATGGGAGAAAATTGAGGCTATTTGCTCCTGCCCCTGCAACCCAGTGTTATTCAGGCTTGGGGGTCTCAGTTCTGTTGGCCAACAGCTCTGTTTCATGGAATGGGAAGTTCAGAATGCCTGCTTGCACTTTTTGACTCCTCACGACTCTGGATCAACAGACACAGAAAAGTATTACCATAATGAGTGGTGGGATTGAGCTTGAGGGATGACTATTGCAGAATATGTCTGGAATCCAGGAGATTCCTTAGGTCATCTTGTCGAAATGCCACGCCCTGTGATTAAAGTCAATGGTAAACTACAGTCCTCAATTATGACCTCAGTATCTTCAGGAATGAAGGTTTAGGTTATCCCACCCAGCAAAAAACAACAACCCGTCAAGGTACTTGCTGAGGGCAAAGCAAATACAGACTGCGTAGTGGAAGAAAGTATTTCTAAATACCAGCTATAGTCACATGAGCTGCAGAAACGAGGACTATGATTATAATGAATAATTCCTATTTGCATGTGTATACCAATTCTTAAGTTTTGTTCACGTATAAAATATAGGGTGAATAGGGGGTTAGTATGTTTCTAGATGTATATATGTTAGTTTTGTGTTAGGTGCGAGTATGATTTTGTCATTGCTTTTGGAGTTACATAGGGTTAAAGAGTTGGTTACAGGTGTCAGATTGCCCCAGAGTGGTCTCTAATGGTTAGGAGTTTTGTCCATTGGACATCCGTGGGTAAGAGGAGGAGAGGAACCCAACCTGTGAATCAGATTGCGGCACGATGACACCTCTTCCGAGGGGGCCTGAGCAGAGCCCTAGCCTTCAACTTGAACTGGAGCTTGCATCTCGTCTCTCATCTCCTGTTGTCTCCTGCTGATGCTAGAAACCATTAGTGAGAAGACTGGGCTCATCCAGCCCACTTTGGGTTCATTAATCTCAGCCAGTGGCTACCTTGCCTCTGCTTTGTCATCCTGCTTCCTGCTCATCAGCTTTTACAGCTCCATGAGTCAAGAGAATGGTCTTATTTATTGCTACAATTGCGAACACCACGTTGCCACATAAATCTCTATCTACAAACACATATGAGCACTGTTTTTGTTTCTCTAGAGAACTCAGCCTAAAACAAGTATGTCATATAATTCAAGTAAAGAAAAAACAAATCCGCACAACCAGGCCAGTAGACATCATGATCCATTGGCCGGAAAGCGGGGCTGGCTGGGGGGTGGAGGGAGGGACATTGGTATTATGAAGGATTTGATTTTACTTAGGTGCACAACCAGTCAGCCATGATCGCGGCAGAGCAGTCACAAAATCCAACAACATATTGCATTCGGAAAGCCCACTGCAAAAGCCCGCTGTCAAGGTTCACTAAAGCAAAATGCCACTTTGAATGCGAAGGTGTACTGGACCCAAGCCATGGCATCTCAGTTTCCTCGTGTGGATGTGAAAACTGGACAAGGATTAAGGAGGGGTAAAAAAGATGCCTGCCGCAATGCAAGGCACGGTGTGATGTCTTCACGGTTACACTAGGTGTGGAGTGTGCTTCCCTGTAGAATGAACTTGCATGTCTCCAGTTGCCACGATGTTCTTCATTGGTCCAATTGTATTTCCTTCTTCTATATTCTCACACACACACACACACACACACATTTAAATCTTCCGCATAAACAAATAGAATTCATTTTTCTTCTCCCTATCAGTTTATTATCTTTGTATTCCAAGTGCACGGAAGGTACTGAGCTCTGTGGTGTAGTGCTAGCTACTTTGGGTGCATGGGACAGGGCAACTCCGTGTGCTTCTGCACTTAGCCTATTTTAGTAGCCACTCTGCCTTCACTGCAGGGCTGCCCCTGAATGTCACCCTACAGGGCTTGCATAGCCATCTGTTTCACGTTTGGCTTTTCTCAGAGTGCAGTATTCCATTTCAGCTTCCTCTGCCTAGATCCGATTGATGACATTTGGGGTGGCTGCGACCCATAGAGAGGAGGCTTGCAGAAGATGATGGGCTCGTTAAGCCCATCTCATTTTAGACAAACTGCAAGTGGCATTGTGTTTATACGGTTCATTTCACCAACAAATTAGATTTCAAATTGATTGCTTTCCAAAATGGCTTTGTTCATCAATCCTGAGACCAGGCAATTACAATCAGAATCTCAGTAATTAATGGTCTCCGGTATTAAAAATGTTTTGTTTTTTTTGAGCATCAGTGAACTCGTGACATTCAACAGAATATAAAGTCTTGTTTTGTTTTTCGCTTTTAAAAAACTTTTAGTACAGATCAACTACTGCACAGTATAGGAATAACAATTTTTTAAAAGGTGTTGGGTACAAATTTTCCAGGGAAGAAAAGATATAACAGCTCAAAACAATTCCTGGAGCTGTCATAGCTCCTATGTCAAGGTATCATAGAAAAACAAGGAAAATAAAAAAGTTTACTATCCTGGAAAAATGATGTGTGACATTGGACTTTAAATAAATATTATTTGAGTTATTTTATTCACAGCAGAAATTTATAGCATGTAAAATATCAAATATCTAAAATTCATGTAGCAGGTGTTTAATTTTTAGGGTCATTATTCATTTTGTAATTGGTCTGGTTTGGGGTGTGCTTTACAATCTCCTTTGAAATATCCACTTCTTGCTTTTTCCCTGTGGAAGGCTAAGTGTTTCTGGCTGTATAAAAAATTAAACATTGTTCCAAGATTGCGATAAACACCAATGGTGTTTGCAGGGAGTCACACACTCATTTCTGAGGCTAGAATCCATCCACCTCCTTTCTTCTGCCCTCCATTGTGTGAAAACAGTGCGGACCTCTGCCTTTTCGTGTTATGAGAGAGAGTGTGTGTTTTACATAATTAATAAGCGTCTCTTCTGAAACCTGCACTATGCTAAGAACTTCGCCTATGCCATTCGGTTCTCACAATGGAATAAGATGATGCAACAATCTTTCTGTTTACAGAGGAATCTCCACAGGATTGAGTGCTGGACTCCAGACGCAAAGGTAGTAAGTGATAGAGTGAGGACTCCCAGACAGACTCCAGGGCCCAGGTTTTAAAATACTACCCTCCTTTGGCAATGTGGGTCATTCCACTGGTACATGCCACTCGGTTATCTTTCCATGCGATTGTGCTTTCTTTCCCCATGTAAATGGTAGTCTCCCTGAGAGTGAAAAGGGGTTTGACTTCGTAATTTTTATTCTCTATATCTTTTGAGATGGTTGTTTTGGTAAAGGGAGGGGTTTGATGGAAGTAACATCTCCAAGTTTTAAAAATTTCAATAAGCATTTTAACAACTGAAGTCGAATTGCAAAGATCCATGTATAGGATATGTAAAGGCAAAGCTTTTCTGACTGAAGTGAAATGACTTCCCCAAAGCAGTGCCAAAGCAATGAGTACAGCACTCTCTATTCTGTAAAACCCTCTATTCTATAACTCCCTCTACTCTATAATAACACCCTATACTCTATAACACCATCTACACTATAACACCCTCTACTCTATAACGCGCTCTGTTCTGTAACTCCCTCTGCTCTATAATAACACCCTCTACTCTATAACGCCCTCTACACTATAACACCCACTATTCTATAACTCCCTCTATTCTGTAACACTGTCTATTCTCCCTGTATTCTATAACACCTTCTATTCTATAACACCCTCTACACTATAACACCCTCTATTCTGTAACACCCACTATTCTATAACTCCCTCTACTCTATAATAACACCCTCTACTCTATAATAACACCCTCTACTCTATAACACCCTCTACACTATAACACCCTATACTCTATAACACCCTCTAGTCTGTAACACTGTCTATTCTCCCTGTATTCTATAATACCTTCTAGTCTATAACTCCCTCTACTCTTTAACACCCTCTATTCTATAACTCCCTCTACGCTATAACACCCTCTATTCTATTACACCCTCTATTCCATAACACCCTATACTCTATAATACCCTCTATTCTATAACACCCTCTATTCTATAACACCCTCTACTCTATAACACCCTCTACTCTATAACACCCTCTACTCTGTAACACCCTCTATTCTATAACAACACTCGTACATAACAACAATTATGATGATGGGGCAGGGCTGGGAAGGGTTTCTTTTTTTGTAGGGTCCTATGAGTCGGAAGGCATTCCATGGTACCAAACCAAAACAACAACATTACTCTTACCCTTTCCTTCCCAATTCAAAAAGTTTATATTCTATTAACAGAATACAACAAACATAAAGGAAATTTTAATTGTCCTTTAATTGTGGCAATTACACGAACCTACATGTGCACATGCATCTATGAGCCACAACGGCACCAATAGAAAATAATTCTAGGAGCATTATGAATATCTTTGTAATACCACTCATTTAAATTCCTATCTTCTATCTTCCAGATAGAAATACTTCATATAATTTAAGTTCAAATCAAAAGTATTTGAATCCTCTGTTTGAAATAATAACTTTCCATCCCCAAGTGTCTGAGAAAGAACAAGCAAACAGTATACCTTCTTTTGAATTAATGCCTCCATTTTTATTTTACAGAAGGTCTTGCATGAAGGAACAAATACTCGCAATTTTGAATTGGTTTTATGTCCATTATAGCTTTGTCTATTAGACTACTAATATTTCTAGAACAGGAATGCAAGTGAAGGTATAAGAGGAAGAGAAAAATGTCTTTTATGTTCACAATAAATCAATCCAAAATGCTTACTGGTCATTCAAATGGCCACATGATCACATGATCACAGTATGATCACATGAATTTCATAGAAATATACTATGCAGATTAATATGACTAATGCAGTGTACAAACTGTGAGTTCTGCTATGTTTACAACTGCAATTTCTCATCTAAGTGAATATTGCCTTCACGGGCTTTCTCCAGTACTTTCTTGCATTTAAGCCCAAGTATTTGAACAAAAACTAATTTTTAAAAAAACCTGTCATGAATAAGGAATGTTCGCTTGGTAATTCATGTCTCTAATGGCTGAAATTTAAACAGTGCTTTAGTTGATATGATGCTACGCCATGCAGCTATCACATGAAATATTAGTCAGTACTTCTGATGTCTTGGGTTCATGTAAAATGGCTATCTAATTCATGATCTGCTAACTTATATAAGATATATATCTAACTCATAATACATCACAAATATAATATATACT
Source organism: Tenrec ecaudatus (assembly GCF_050624435.1). NCBI lineage: Eukaryota > Metazoa > Chordata > Mammalia > Afrosoricida > Tenrecidae > Tenrec > Tenrec ecaudatus. Next base: position 205,491,656 of record NC_134532.1, read on the forward strand.
CTAAATATCAGCTGTCCATGTAATTTTACAGCTTGAGCCCATTAAAGATGGGGGAAATAAGTTAATTTTACTAGTATATTGTATGTAAACCAATATGTGCTTAAAGTCTTTCAGCATGTAATTTAAGATCTATGTACCATACACTACCACCTATATGACATTCTGGAACACATGAAACTATATGATCAGGGATAGAGGGTCAGGGAAGATGTGAAGGACAAAGAAGGACACGGAAACTATTCAACATGACAACTGTAATGGTGGGTGAAGGATATTAAATATTTGTCAAAACCCACAGGGCGGCACAACACAGAGTGCATTCTAATGCAAACCTCTCAGTTTGAGTTAATCATAATATATGCATATTGGCTCATCAATTGTAACCATTGTACCATATCAGTGTCCTGTGTTAGTAACTGCAGAAACTGTACACACACAGGCGAAGATCTGTGACAGCTCTCTGTGCTTCCTGTACTATTTGCCATGAAACCAAAAATGACCCTGAAATGTAAGGTCTAAAATAAAAACATAAAAAGAGATCTATGAAAAAAATCCACGAATGCTTTTTTTTTCCCTTTCAATAAGTTTTTGGGACTTGTGATTCATTTTACCCTCACCAGAACCATGTGGCTGTTGAGTAGATGCTCTGTCACGACAACTCCATGTGTGTCCGAGGAGAAATGTGCCTTGTACGGTTTTCAGGGTCTGAATTTGGGAAGCAGTTCGCTAGATCTTTCTCCCAAGGCATTGCTAGGTGGACGGGAACTTTCAACCCCTGCTTAGTATCCCACCCAGGGACTCCTGTACACTAGCTGAGCATTGCAGTTCAGACTAGCTGTCGTACCAACTCACTCATCACCATTGAGTCCATTGTGACTCGCTGTGACCTTAGATAGGGTTCCCGTGGCTGCAGATCTTGACAGGGCAGACAGCCTTAACGTCTTCCTGTGGAGCAGCTGGTGGTTTTGATGGGCCAACCTTGAGATTAGACATCCAACGTTTACCCAACGGCATCATCAGAGTGCCCTGTTCAAAGCTATTTAGGGTTAATAGCTACTGGAGTGGACAATCAGAAAACATACGGACAATATTTTCCTCATGTTGTCTTCATTGCCCGTACCTAATTGCTTCAGCCCTGGTAATCATCTCTTAACCCTCAAAAGGTGAAAAAAAAATTCTGGTATGATAATGAAATCAACAATCACAGTAACAACTAGGTAGGGAAATAGTTTAGAATTTTACACTTCACTTTCTCACACTTAAATAGAACAAAGTAACGAGCTTTTCCCAAAGCTCATCGACTTTCGATGGCACATCTATTAAACTAATTCCCATGGAACCCACCTCTGGTACCCAGTGCGCTGTATTGTTTTATGCTAGTGGAGTCCAGATCTGTACCCCGAATGCCACCTGCAAATGAAGAAATTTAAAATTCTTCCTTAGCTTTGCCTTCTGCATTTTATGAATACCACTTCCCTCGGACTCAACTGGAAAGGAAAATTTATTCAACCAAAGTACCCTTTGATGGGTCACACAACCATGGATTGCTAACTGATGTCCCAAATGTTTGGTGTAAGGAAATAGGGATTGCGTTGTTGTCAGGTGGCGTGGAGTCAGTTCTAACCCACAGGGACTCCACCATACGGAAACACTGCCCAGTCGTGAGCCATTCTTACATGGACCCATTGCTAGAGCCTGGGTCAATCCATCTCATTGCGGGATTTGGATAAGTTGGGAATATTTAAAAATAAGGAGATTGCCTTTATCGGGTGAAATATTCGACCTGGGGACTCTCCTACGCCTGATCGCTGTGAGGGTCCCTAATGCGCTATAGCCTTTCTGAGAGTGCTTCTCTGACCCGACTCAGTGAATCCTTGAGGCTGTGTGTGGGCCCCTCGCTGGGTGTGTTTGTGTTACTGGATTTACACTGCTCAGAGAAGCCAAATACAGAACCAAGCTTTTTTGTCTCACTCATCCTACTCCTGGCTCAGTGCCCACATGCTCCTGTCTCCACACTGGTACCCTGGCAGCAATGACACTGATGGCTTGGCCTGTTATAATTATATTGCCTTGGTCACCAAAGTGCCCATGAAACAAAGCCATGATTTATCTCCACTACAGAAATTATTCAAGAATCAATGCCCATGCAGTGATTAAATTATATGTGAAATGAAGCACTAACTCAACAAAGAGACATATCTTTATCAGGACTATGTACAGAACCTTATTCTATGAGACAGTAATGATTCAGTTTGTACAGAGCAATTCAATAATATAGGGCTTAATAAATTCCCTTGCAAAATGTGCTTTCTAGGTCCTCAGCCCTCAACCTGCCCCTCTATTCCACTTGCAAAAATACCTGGGTTATTGTCCACCCGGGACACCATAACAAATTCCCACAAAATGGCTTAAAACCATAAACTATCTTCTCCCAGGGTCTGAAATCAAGGGCCCCATGGGGCTGCGTTCCCTCTAGAAGCTGTTAGCCATGTTCTGGTACTTGCATTTTGCAACTTCCGGTGGCTCTTGGTGTTCTTTGGTTTGTGTCTGTATCACCCCAGACTCTGCCACTGTGTTAACATTCCTTCCTTTATGTTCTGTAAAATCCTCCTCCGCTTCGCTCGTACCAGCTCATCTGCAACGGCATTTCGAGCACACACAGAAAGCCCAGAGGAATCTCTTCATTTCAAGAACACTAATGTCATTACATTCCTAAAATTCTTTTTTTCTAAATAAGGCAACACTTAATTTGTAGTTGTCCAGTATTGCTTGTATCTACCACCATGGCCCTAGAAGCAGCGGTCAAGAGATCCAACCAGATACTGTAGTGGGAAAATCAACTAATATGCTTGTCAACACACGTGATCTGCAGACGACATCACCTTGCTTGATGAATGTGAGGGGAGCTTGGTTCACTTGCTGATGAAGATCAAGGCTTGTAGCCTTTAATATGAATTATGATACAAAGAAAAGAAGACCCAAATCCTCACAACTGGCCTAATAGGTAACATCACGATAAATGGAAGAAAGCTCAAATGTATTAATGCAACTTTTCATCCCTTGACCACTCCTTTCATGAGCATTGACTGTGGATACAAACAAGACAAAATCTTTAATAAATTTAAGCTTTTCTCCAGAGCATTTGAAAGTGAATGTGTTACTTTGAGGATTAAGTTGTGCCTGATCCAACCATGATATTTCCAATTGCTTCGTATGTATGGGGAAATTGGACATTGAATAAGGAAGACCAGAGAAGAATCAATACATTTGAGTTGTGGTGCTGGAGAAAAATACTGAATGGACTACTGAAAAGACAAACCAATCTGTCCTGGAAAAAGTACAGCGGAATGCTCCTTAGACGCAAGGATGGCGAGACTTTGTCTCACTTACTCTGGACAGGCAGTCAGGTGAGACCAGTCATTGGAGAAGGACATTACACTTGGTAAAGCAGAGTGGCGGTGACAAAGGGAAAGGCCTGGAATTAGAAGGATTGACACCACGGTGGCAGCAATGGGCTCAAGCCGAGGAACAGTTGTAAGGGTGATACAGGACTAGGCAGTGTTTCATTCTGCTGTGCATAAGGTTGCTATGGGTCAGAGCAGACTCACTGTCACCTAACAACAACAAACCTGCCTGCGGAAGTTGCTCAATGAAAAAAGGACGGGTGGAGGAAGGTGAGAGAGAAAGGAGGAACAGATTACAAGGATCTACATATAATCTCCTCCCTGGGGGATGGACAGCGGGGAAGTGGGTGAAGGGAGACGTCAGACTGTGTAAGGTATGACAAAATAATAATAATTTATAAATTATCAAGGGTTCATGGGAGAGCGGGAGTGGGGAGGGAGGGGGAAAATGAGGAGCTGATACCAAGGGCTCAAGTAGAAGGCAAATGTTTTGAGAATGATGATGGCAACAAACGTATAGAAGTGCTTGACACAATGGATGTATGTGTGGATTGTGATAAGAGTTGTACAAGCCCCCAATAAGATGATGTGTTTATTTTTAAAAAGATAGAAAGAAAAAGGGCGATCAAAGAAGATTTAGTATATTTGAATTATGGTGCTGGCTAAGAATATTGGAGCTATCATGGAGAACCAAAAGAACAAGCACATCTGTCTGGGAAGTGTAGCCAGCATGTTCTTTATAGACAGTGAGGCAGATTTCATCTTCCATCCTTCGGGAATGTTCTCAGGAGAGAATAGTCCCTGGAAATGGACATTATGCTTGGGAAGGTAAACGGGCAGCATAAGAGAGGAAGACCCTTGCAGAGATGGACTGACAAATTGGTTCCAACAATGTACTCAAACACATCGATAATTGTGAGGATCCAACAAACAAATAATCATGACTGTGAGGCTTGGGCATGATGCTGCTATGGGTCCAAACTGACTGGAGAGAGCCTAACAACAACTTTCCCCACATACCCAGCATGCTTCGCCCCACTGAATCCTTTTTTCTTTCTTTTTGAACTTTGTACTTCTAATAGAGTGAAGGTTACAGTGCAGATCATCAGTTTCATGTAACAATACATGTGTTTCCCGTTTCATCTCATCCATTGCAACCCACTGGAGGTAACATCCCTTATACCATTTCCTCTCAGTTTTCCCTGTTTCTATCCCTCCGCACATCATAATCCTTCTCTACTTTCTAATGGTTGATTATTCCACGGTGTGTGTTCCTCATTAATGTTGTTGTTCCTCTTATCGCACTGTCTATTCACACAAGCAATGCTTTAACACCCTTCCTTCAGGTTTTGTGTAAAAAAATAAAATCAAGATTTCCCAAGGCATAGTATAATAGGATGCTCTGTAAACTGAAAGTAATGTCAAATAAATTTTGAAAATGTTCCCTATTCTCCCCACGTTCCACCTCATACCATCTTGCTTGGAGAAATAAAACATCAAATAATTTATAAAATAATTCATATATCTTATCACAAATAAGCCTGTTTCACTTGGCTTAGCCAAATACAGCAACGATTGTAAGGCTGGTTCCACAGGATTTTCTTCTGCGAAGATTACCCTGAACTGGAATCACTCAATGGTACAAACCACAACAACTGAATATTAGCAAGACTTACTTGATGATAGCTAAGGGCTTACTTTTCATTCTCAAATAAAATATACTACAACTGTGGGAAGATGTCTCGGGCTATTGTGGTGAAGCTGTTAACAGCTATCTAGCAGAGGCTACTTTGGAACCAGATGTGGCTTCTGGATAAAGCACAGCCTTGAAATGTGTGAGTTAAAATCAACTCAAGCATAGTGTTTTGTTGTTGTTTGGGACTTTTTTGCTTTTCAGTTTTCTGTTTTTGTTTTTTTTCCAACTGTGGGAAATTATTAATAAATCGTTCATATCTAACCTATAGGGCATAAATCAACTTTCCCTAAGATCCATGTCTTTAATGTGGATATTGTGTTAGTCTGGGTTGACTAGAAAAACAAATTCTTAGATACTCATACGTATATAAGAAAGGGTTTTCCGAATTCTACCTTGTAAGTCTGGATAGAGCAGAGGTTACACACTGCTGGAGCTGGAGGCACAGGGAATCCAGGGTGGATGATACCTTCAGGACCAGGGCTGTGAGGGGTGATACTGGGAGGGTAGAGGATAAGTGGGTTGGAAAGAGGGAACCAATTATAAGGATCTACATGTGACCTCCTCCCTGGGGGACAGACAACGGAAAAGGGGGTGAAGGGCAAGAAATGAGAAAATAATTTATAAAGTATCAAGGGCTCACAAGGGAGGGGGGAGCAAGGAGGGAGGGTGAAAAGAGGACTTGATACAAAGGGCTTAAGTGGAGAGCAAATGCTTTGAAAATGATTAGGGCAAAGCATGTACAGATGTGCTTTATACAATTGATGTATGTATGGATTGTGATAAGAGTTGTATGAGTCGCTAATAAAATGTTTTTTAAAAAGGGGTTTTATACAAAGAGCAATTGAATATTGAGAAAACACCCCCATCCAGATCAAGTCCATAAGTCTGATATTAGCCCATATTTCTGATATTAATCTACAAATTCCTTTTCAGACTCATGCAACACATGCAGTGATGCCAAGTTCAGGAAGATCACAGGCCAGTGGGTGGGAAGTCTTGTGGATCCAGTGGGGAAAGAAGCATCTCAGCGCTGGCATGGGTCTCCACATGGCTCTTCCAACCCCACGGCTCTGTAAATGTCAGCATAGCCCCATCGGGGTCATGTCAGTAATGTCTCTCAGGGAGGGAGGGAGTGTTTCTCCTTGGTGGCTCCAAATGAGGTCATCAAGCTGCCACTTGATTGACAGGCTAAATCTACCCCTTCACTCTTAAGTCTCAAGTTGACAACAGAGTATGTAACTACTACAGATACATAATTTGAAGTCCAAAGTTCAAATTCTGTAAATCTTGCCTATCAAACCATATGTCCTTATCTCCCCACTTTTTTTTTACTATAGACATTTGTTCATTTCTTTGAACAAAACCACCATCTTCCTTCTTGCTATGATCCTAAAATTCTAATGACTTCAGAAATCTTTCATCTGACATTTTATTTGGTCACTTTTGTAGAACAGTGTTGATAAGCAGTGGTCCCCTAAAAGCTAGATCCATATCCTAAGCTCAGAATCTGGAACATGACTTATTTAGAAAAAGATCTTTACATGTGTAGCTAAGTTAAAGCTATCAAAGATCACCCGGTATTTATGATGAGCCCTATACCCAAAGGCAGGCATCCTTAGAAACATATATAAATGAAACTAGACAAAATGTTGAGATACAGGGATACAATAGGTAAGGGTTTGTGAACACAAAGGCAAAGATCATAGTTAAGAAGCCCAAACCAAGGAGTGTCAAGAACCACCAGAAACTGGATGAGGCAAGGAGGGATTCTCCCTAAAGCCTGCAGAAGAAGGATGGCCCTACTACTGTCTTGATTTCAGTCTATGGTTTCAAAATCTATGAGAGAATCAATTTCTTATGTTTATAGGCCACCCAGCTATGGTAATTTATTATAACAGACCTAAGAAATGTATGCAACCTTAAACATTGGACAGAAAATCCCATTATTTCATATGACTTGTTTGAAGACCAATTATTAACATTCATTTATAAAAATATAAGGTTGAAATAAAATATTACAGATGACAAGCTAAAGATTCTTAGTCTTATCTAGTCAAAGAATCCTTACAAGGAACCCTAACCTTTAGACTGCTTACTAACCTATCAAAATATATTTTATATATATATATAAACAACATAGGATGACTTTAATTCCTACCAATGTTTTAGACAGCAGTGCCCAATAGGACAGTTGTATACAGCTTCAGCAATTTCCATACAGTCCTCACTATATTTTAATTACACTCTAAAATACACCAGTAAGTAAAACATGTTCTATTTGTCTCCCATCCAAGTGCAGTTTGAACTACAAGAGGCAAGTGAAAGATTTGTATTTCACTAATATAATCATCCACACATCTCAGCACTCTTTTTTTTTAAATCCCAACCTGATTAGGGCCTGATTCCTGGGGGTGCAGAGGGTTCTTTTCTTGGATTTAAGTTTCCTCTGCTCTACTAAGAAACACAACAAAAACTCATGCCAAATCCAAAGTTCCTCTGAGACCTGAGGGAAGACGAAGTTCTCAGTTCATGCATCATGAACATTCATTGGAGACCATCTTTAATCTTCTGTCTGACAAAGCCTCAGACAAACATCCTCACTTCAGCCCCGCACGGAAAGCCCCTGTGTTGGTCTTTTCCAATTTCTTTTAGCAACGTCACGCCAAGACAAAGACAGAAGAAAGTCCTGGTGGTGGGAAAGCGCTACAGAATGCTCAGCTGACATGTGTCTCATTCACTGATTTCCGATCAGTAAAGTTGAACCAAGAAAGAGAACTAGGTTTTCTAAGTGTCTCATGAAAATGTTTACGGTGAGAATGGTCATTATCTATGTGGTTGGTATAGTGCATGGATTAAGTGATAAGTTCCAGCTTCTGAATTGATATATAATTTTTGAGAATAACATATTTTGACCACCGTGATGATGGTGCAGGACTAAGTATCAACTTATTCTGTTATGCATAAAGTGGGAACAGACTCTGTGGGAATTAACAACATCAGTAGCATTTGAACAGACCTCTTTCCACCTGAAATACAGAAAAACTCTCACTTTCCTTTCATGTAAAGGGTGGCTGGAGAGTTAAAAATATTTGAGAGTCATACATTCAAAACCATTTTTAAAAGAACTTTTGATTACTCCCCTCCCTTGTGTGGTCCTCCAGCCTCCCTTTCACCCTAGGGAACATCTGTCACCCATTGCTCATCCATCGCTTGATCTTCCTTCCCTCAGGAAAGGAGGGGCAGTAGATACTGGGGGAGGGCAGATGAGTGGTCTGAACTGTTTAATGCAAAGGTGATTATCTGAAATGTAAAACCTCAGCTAACTAACAGGAATTAAATCATAAAAGAAAAAGAATAATTTAAGTCCCTCAAAGATGGCAAAACTTCCAGTTTGCTGTGGTATAAATAAAAGAATTCCTCAGGGAATGATTGGAGAGATGGAAATACCTATGTCAGAAGCATACAGCTCTGCGGAGAAGAATATGTTGAGAAATAATAGCTTCATATTTTTATATTTTTAGTAAAAGTTTCTACAATTTTGCAGGAATAAAATAAACAAACTCTCATACAGCTGTTCTGTTTCCATCTACCATTCTTCCACTGAATCTTTTTACACACCATTCTCCTGAATGTGGCTATATAAAACCCTTTTGATTAATTTATAGATTTGTCAAATCTCTTATGAGCATCTACTATGTACCACACACTGTGTTAGATGCTGAGGAACTGACAATCTCACAGGGAAGTTAGCCATTAATCAAAACTCAGAAATATTAATGTAAAATTAAATAACATAACACTAAAATGATCACAATAGGGGATAGGGAAATAGTCGCAATACCAGAGCTAATATATGAAAAAAACAGGAAGAGGTTAACCAGGTGATAAAAGCAATATAGAACAAGAAGCATATACAAAACCCTGCTACTTGAAGCTCCTTCTAGTAGCTTAAGGAAGGAACAGTAAGTGTGGGGAGAATATAGCATTCAAGGTCAGTAGAAAAAGACAGTGAACTGACTCTGTTGGCCTTTGGGTTGGAAATATTTGGTTTTGATGTGGCCCACGAGATCAACTCTACACCCTTCTCCATCAAGCTTTGCGTCTTGGAAGATGGATATCTTCAGCTCCATCAACAGGTCCATTGCCAGTCATTGTTCAAATGTGTTCACCCAATGAGGGGGCACTATCAGGAAATAGGATGATGAGATGAGAAGGAGGGAACACGAGGATTGAAGACCAGATGAGTGTCAGGGTGACATTAAATACATACCATATCATCTAAGCAAAAAATACCACAGGCAAAGCAAAGACTGAAACAGCTATCAGATGAGACTCTTAAACCTACTCTTGAAAATAAAAACCTCAGAAACTCACTGTCCTTGGGTCGATGCTGACTCATGCCAACCCTATAGGACAGGGTAGAAAAGCCCCTGTTAGTTTCTGAGACTATAACTCATTTCAGGAGTAGAAAACCCTATCTTTCTCCCATGGGCAGGCTGGTGGTTTTGAACTATAGATCTTTCAGTTCACAGAAAACAAATGGGCTCAAAGAGTTCATTACAAATTGAAGTAAAGAATAATGGATTTTCCCCCACTAAACTCCTTCATAAAGTAGCTAAAGGAAAAGGAAGAAGTGATAGATTGAAGAGTTGAAGAAAAAAAAAGACAAGATTTCAAAGAGTGGCCTGAGGAGAAAAAGTAAAGCAATACGATTAAATGTGCAAATATCTGAATTAAGAAAACCACAATAGAAGAACCATTCCACATTTATCAAACTGAAAGAATGAGGGGAAAACTCAGGACTTCATATGGGAAAAAATATTGATAGCATCTCATTCAAAAATAAAAAGCTATCACTGAATCTATTCCAACTTTTAATGACCCTTTATGGATGTTGGAATGCCTCGTCTTTCTCCCTTAGAGAGGGTGGTGGATTTGAACTTTTGAACAACCCAACAATTGACCATTATACTAACAGGATGCCAATTGGTGACACAGGAAGCAGCATAAGAAGATAAAACACACAGGGTCATTGAACAAAAATCAATTTGTCAACTTTCTCCCATTTCAGAAGATAGTATACGATCCAAATCAGATGGGATTTAAAAAAAGTTCAAGTTTCACTGAAGAGGAACTACAAGGCTTGAGTCCACAATCACCACTGTTGGAAATGGCAACAAGGTTGCATTGAACAATTCTCCAGAGCAACCATCTTTAAAGAGTTGAAGAGAAAACATGTCACTCTGAAGAACAAGGTGGGCCTTCTTCAAGCCATAGTATTTTCCATCATCCTAAATGCACGTGAAACTGCATAATAAACAAGGAAGACCATAGAATAATTGATGCACTCGAATGATAGTGTTGACGAAGAATATTGAAAATAGTGTGAACTGTACGAAGAACAAACACGTTTGTCTTGAAAGAAGCACAGTAGAATGCCCCATAGAAGCAGTGATGGCTAGAATTTCTCTCCTGTACAGTGGTCATGCTACTCAGAGAACCAGTCCATGGAAAAGTACATGGTTCTTCATAAAGTAGCGTCATTAAAAAAATGAAGATTCTTGAAGCAATAGGTTCAAATTTACCCAATGTTCTATTCAATTGGTGTTGGTAATGATATCCTAGTATTCCTATTCAGAGTACTTGGTGATAATTTGTTGGCTACTCCTGCCCTTACCCACATTTTTAAAACTGTCCTTTCATTAAAGTCTACCCAGTTATTCACTTGGATGTGTTCTCTCTTGTGTGCCAAACCATTGGCAAGGACAGTCACAGAGACCATATGCTCAAATAGGGGCAGCAGCCTCAGGAACTCTTGCCGTGCCAGTAGGTAACTACTCAGTTAAGAGCAACCAACAGATCATCAATGTGCACCCTTCCATAGTTCTATGGAACTGTTCGGTCAATGTAATAGTCAAGAAACGGGAAAGGGAAGTTTTAGTATGCCACATGGGGTCACTATGAATCAGAATTGACTAAATAAAATCTGACAATAGCAATTTCCTTCTAAGTGCTATAAATGCAGGTCTTAAATTTAAGTGTGCAGAAGTTCATGAGTGTACATGAATTGGATTGGTAGGGGCAAAAATAGATAGTTCCAATAAGATGTGGTGAAGTGGATTGAAGAAGACAACATGAGATCCAAGGATGGATTCTAATGCTTCCATTCTGCAGCTTGATGGAAGGGATATCATGGCCTGAGCCAGAGCACCTGCAGACAGCAACCGTGCTGTTGTTTTCATTTGTTTTATGGGTTGCTTTTGAAGTCTCCTTGAGATATCCTACCAGACCCATGAAATAAACAGATGAATATACAAACTTGAATTTCTAAAAGGTTAGGATTTGAGAACTTATATTTGGGACCTTTTGCCATCCAGAGATGATTACAACTATGATTGTGTGCCAGGAGTCCTGTAGGGTAAGAAGTCCCAGGCCCAGTTAAAGAACAGTCTTGGAATGCTGAAGGAAATGATGGAGAGATAGAGTGACAGGTAAGACACCAGGGAAATGGAGTACTTTAACAGAAACAGAAACCAAGAATATAAAATGTTACAAGTTATGTGTCCTCCACCTGACAAAATATACATGAAAAAAGGATTCTTCTTGACTGTATCATATACTCACTTGTTTTTTTTTAAGAAATAAATATTGATTGTATACAAAGTTATTTTCTGTGCCAGAGAATTAGTTCATTGTATTTACATGGCCTTTGATTTTGAACCTCTGTGTTGCCTTCCTTTCTTTGCTGTGGAAGATAGTTTTCATAGTGCTTTCCCAAATAGAGTTCAGTGTCCTATTATGCTGCTTCTATTTACCAACACTTAAAAAGAAAAAAAAATCTTGGTTGTGTAAAGGGTTACACAGTGAGCTGCTAGCCACAAAAGTACAGTTGACACTATCAGCCACTCAAGAGAAAAACAAACTGTCTGCTCCTATAAAGTTTTAAAGTTTCAAAACTCAAAGAGACACATCGACTCCGTCCTCTAGGGTTGCTATGAGTTGGAAACATTGTGGAACACCACAAACAGAACTGATCAATAGGATTGCAGCTAGGATCCTTGCTTTTAGCAGAACACTATTTTATTAGAATATATATGTAATACATAAATGATTAAACAGAAATCTATATATGTACAAAGACCTAAAATTAGAAAAACAAAAGGGAAGAAGTTTCTCAGCATATCTTAAATTGAAAAAATTCAAGAAAAAAAATCAAGTCTCAAATTGCAATATTGAAAGATTCTATGGGCAAAATATTGAATGATGCAAAAAGCATCAATAACAGATGGAAAGAATACATCATAACTGTATTATTCCACAATATTAAGAAGTACCATATGAACAAAAACCAGTGTTGCTGAAGGAAGAAGTTCACGCTGTACTGAAAGCATTAGCCAAAACAAGGTTCAATGAATTGATGGACTACCAATTGAACTGATTTGACAAGCTTGATGAAGCACTAGAAACATTTTCTCATTGCTGTCGGGAAATTTGGAAGACAGCTATTTGACCAACTGACTAGAAGAGATCCATGTGTGCCCATTTCAAAGGCCTAAAAAATACTCAAGTAATAGAACAATATCATTGATATCACATGCAAGTACAATTTTGCTGAAGATCATCCACCAGCAGTTGCAGTAGTATATTAGCAGGGAACTGCCAAAGGTTCTGGATGGATTGAGAAAATGATGTGAAACAAGGGCTATCATTTCTGCTATCAGATGGATCTTGGCTCAAAGCAGAGAACATCAGCATGATGTTTCATTGTTTATGCCAAGTCACTCAACTGTGTGAACCTTAACAATCTATAGAATGCCTTGTGAAAATGGGAATCCTAGAACACTTCATCATGCTCATGTGGAACCTGTACATGAGTCAAGAAGCAGTTCAATGAATGGAATAAGAAAATGTGACATTGTTAAAATCAGCAAAGGTGTGCAACAGGCTTGTCTCCTCTCACCATACTCCTTCAATCTGTATGTTGTGCAAGTCATCACAAAAACTGGCTTACAGAAAAAATCTGTGGCTTTGAGCATCAGAATTGGAAGAAGGCTTACTAATAACCGGCGGTATGCCGATACCACAGCCTTGCTTGCTGGAAGCAAGGAGGACTTGAAGGACTTGCTGATGAAGACCAAGGCCTGTACCCCTCCATCTGGATTGCAATTCAAAGTAAAAAACCATTGAAAATCCTCATAACTAGACCCATAGGTAATATCATACTTAAATGGAGAAGAGGGTGGCGTTATCAAGGACTTTGTCTTACTTGAATCCATAATCAATGCTCATGGAAGCAGCAGTCAAGAGATTAAAACACCTAGTGCGTTAGGTAAATTTGCTGGGCAAAACTTCTTTAGAGTATTGAAAAGCAAGGATGTTACTTTGAGAACTAATATGTGCCTGAGCCAACCCATGGTATTTTCAATTATCTCATATACAGGTGAAAGTTGGACATTGAATAAGGAAGAATGAGGAAAATGGACGCATTTTAATTTTGTTGCTGGAGAAACCAATCTGTCTTGGAAGAAGTAAAGCCAGTGTACTCCTTAGAAGAAAGCATGGGGATACTTTATCTTACATACTTTGGACATGTAGTCAGGACAGACCAGTCTCTGGAGAAGGATATCATGCTTGGTAAAGTAGAGGGGCAGCTAAGAAGAGGAAGGCCCTAGGGAGATGGATTGACATATTGGCCACAACAATGGTCCAAAAATAAGGGTAATTGTGAAGATGGTGTGGGACGGGCAGTGTTTTCTTTTATTGTGAAGAAGGTCACTATAGGTCAGAAATGATTGGAATGCACCTGCAAAAACAGCAACAATTATAGAGAGAACATATATGTATGCATGTGTGAATATTCATACATATATACATACATACAGAGAAAGAGAGAGAGACATGGTTGCCCTATGAACTAGGTTTGGGGTGGCTAACCACTGTGTCAGTGGTTCCAAGCCACTAGCTACTCCAAAGATGAAAGATGAAGCTGTCTACTCTGTTTAAGATTTGCAGTCTTTAAAACCTATATAGAAGTGCTATGAATCAGAATATACATTAGAGAGATTACATATATATTAGCATGGAGGAGGTGTGAAGTCATTTCCCTAAGGTTAAACTCAAATCAAACTCATTGTCTGAATCTAGTTACTTCTGATTATAGGACAAAATAGACCTAATCCTGTGGGTTTCTGAGAATATAAATATTTACATAGAAGGATCCCTGTGGTGTAGTTGTTACGTGTTGGGGTGTTGCTGCAAGGTCAGCTGTTTGAAACCACCCGACACTCAGTGGAGAAAGACTAAGCTTTCTACTCCTGTAAAGAGTTACAGTCTTGGAAACTCACAGTTCCATCTTGTCCTACAGGGACACTGTGAGCCACACTTGACAGCAGTGAGTGAAATCATTACAGGTGTGGACAACTTCATCTTTCTTCAGCTGAGCTCCTGGGGGTTCAAACAGTGACTTTGTGGTTAGGAGCGAACACAGAAGCCATGGGCCACCAGACACATGTATAAACAACAGAATTTGATGCAATGGGTTGTTTCTGATTCCAAATCCCCTGTTGCATGATATAGGAAGGTGATACCAGAGAACCCAGTGATTCTCTCTCCCGAGCCTTCATATTTTAACAACCATTTTTGTCATATGGTGGTAGCTTGCATATTGCTCTAATGTGATAAGTGATCTCACTGACATTTCAAAATTATCAGTGTCACCCAAGGTAAATAAATCAGACTTCTGGACTAAATCAGGCTAGGGATAATAACCTGAGAAGTAGTTCCAGAAATCAGCCAATGTACCCTTGCTGTATCACAACAGACTATTGTTTGATGTAGTGGTGGACTTTGAGCTCCCTAGGTTGGAAGACATTCAAAATATATAGTAGACATAGTAATGAATGAAAGCAAACTAAGGAATGTGGTACTAAGACAATATCTGCTTGCCATATGGGATTGCCATATATATATATGTATATATATATTGCAACTAACAACATCAACAGGAATAACAAGTTCCATAATACAAGCTAGAAGTAGTAAAAAGAGACTTACTAATTAGTAGAGAGAACACATGAGTTCTGAAGCCAAACCAGACTATAAAATTATATATATGTATTAATACATAGAGCCCCTAACTCATTCTTTAAAAGGCATGTAGTTTGGCACCTGTTGGCGCTAGTTCTCAAAATTTTCCAAATTTTTAGAATTTGCTTTAATCATCAACAGTATAGATTATTTCACAAAAACTTAATGGAACTGCTCTTATCAGCTAAATTCAAGGGACTAAGGAAAAATTCCATTCTGATCTTATCACTTTCGTTTTGAGGAGAAATTCTGCACCTTCAAAAACAAAATATGGGACCAACTTGGCACAACCTCACTTTCTAAAAGTGAGGAGGGCTTTCAAGCACTCGCTGATGAAGATCAAGAATTGTACCCTGTAGTATGGATTGCAACTCGATGTAAAGAAAACCAAAATCATCACAACTAAATCTATAGACAGCATCATGATAAACAGAGAAAAGGTTTTGTTAGGCAGGGTTCTCTAGAGAAAGAAAACCAGGATAATTATGATTATATATATAAATGGATGGATAGATAGATTTATACAGCACAAAGGAAAATAATATCTAATTGGTCCACACAGCAGTACAGAGGACTCAGTTCAACTCATTTCAACAGTTAATATACTGGAAGACCTTCAACTCACAAGGGCTGCTGGGTCCAAGGTCAAAGAAGCAGACAGCTGAGGCTTCCCCGGTGGGGCAGGCAGTCTTCCCACAGGCAGCAAACACCAGGGTGGGTCTCCACCACTCCAGGAGCTTAGCAAAGCGGTCCCAGATGGGATACCGAACTCAAGAAAGGGAAGAAGACAGGATTCACCAGCCTCAAGCTCAAGTGATGTACACACCATCACCGTGGCAAAGCAGGACTCAAGGGAACCTCAAGCTCTAGTGACACGATCCACGGTTTGTTTGTCCCACAGGTAGTGTAGCTCACAAGTTGAGACAGAGAACTAGCTAATTCAACCACATGCCGGTCTGATCAACAGAGAGCAAGGTCAGGTGGGGGAGCCTTGGCAAGCCATTTATTCTTTGCCCTCCAACAAAACTGCAAGCTGATTAATCCCACATGTTCCTGTTGCTGACCTGGGCACAATAAAGTTCTCTATCACAGACTGGTACTGCCAAAGTTTTCATTTTTCTTGGATCCACAATCCTCATGGAAGCAGCAGCCAAGAAATCAAGGGGCATAGTTTACAGTGTTAAAGAGCAATATTAACACTTTTGAGGACTAAGGTGTGCTTGCCCCAAGCCTTGGTATTATCAATCTCCACACAAGCAGGAAAGTTGGACAAAAAATAAGGAAGGAAGTGGAAATGTTAATGCATTTTAATTATGGTGTTGTCAAAAAATATGAAAACACAATAGACTGCCAGAAGAGCAAACCCATCTCTCTTACATGAAGTATAGCTAGAAGCTTGGAATCTAGACAGTTAAGAGTTCATTTCATGTACTTTAGATATGTTACCAGGAGAAAAACAATACCTTGAGCAGAACGTCATGCTTGGTAAAGTGCAAAAGAGGAAAACCTGAAAGAGCATCATGGACTGATACAGTGGCTGCCACAATGGGTTCAAACATAAGAGTAATTCTGAAGAGGACTCAGACCAGGCAGCATTTCCTTCTGTTCTGCATAGGGTTGCTATGAGTTGGGGCTGACTCCATGGCACCTAGCAACAACATAATCAAGAGGAACAATAAAAGATGGGCTACAGGTGGGCCACAACAGGCAAGTCTGCAGCCTATTATGAATGTGGGCCAGGACTTGGCAGCACTCCATTTAGTTGTGCACTGAGTCAACATGAATAGAGAGGCCTTGGTAGATGGCAGCTGACATCATCAGCAGTAGCCAATATGCCATCAACATCTCAAGGCACATTTTAGCACTTTGTAGTTTACAGCATTTCTATTAAAAAATGGAAGACTACTTTGTGCTGTTCCCCAACTGTGAAATTGTCTCGTTGTTTGTCCTTCCTATCCAATATCCTATAAATGGGGAAGGGTTCCATTTATGTCAAGCTACACAGACAGGGGCTGTATCATACATATACTCACTCACTGCCACAGAGTCATTTCCAGCTCACAGCGATGACCCTATAGAACAGGGTAGAACTGGCTCTGTGGATTTCTGAGCCTGTAACTCTGTATGGGAGTAGAAAGACTAGTCTTTCTCCCACTGAATGGCTGGTGATTTCAAACAGCTGCCCTGGTGGTTAGCAGCCCAAGGCATCACAGGTACCCTACCTGGGGTCCTATCATCCCCAGAGAGCTCCTGAAGGCCTTTCCTGATTTAGGGATTGCAGAAAGAAGGAATGTCCACTTCGGCTCAGACCATTTTAGCAATTCAGAAACAGGATCATCATCACAAAATGACTGAATAGTAGTGAAGCAATATCTAGTTTTCACTTATTATTTGCCTAAGCCGAAAATACATGGTCTTTGGTACAATTTGTGTTGTCTAATGTCTCTGTTAGGAACCCTAATAATGGTGCTGGGTAAACATTGGCCTGCAGGCTCAGTGACACCATCCTGCCAACTGCAATGCGGGAGGAAGGCGAGGCTTATAGTTGCTATTGTAAAGATTGACCATCTCAGAAGCCCTAGGAACCGTTTTATAGGGTTGCAGTCAGTCTGCACTGACTCAATGGCAGTGAATATTCGGTTAATCTCTGGCTTTAAGAATTTAAATATTTACTCATTTCATTTTATAAGGAAAACAGTTAGCTAATTGGTCGGCTGGCAAGAAGAAGGCAGTTGTTCCTTATCTTTGGTGAAGTTATTACCTGAAATAAATGATATAACCTGTTGAATTGCCCCAGCTCACCCATTTCCCATGAGGCAAGGTCCCACTCCATAGAAGGGTGTCAACAGTGTGTCTTAAACCACAATTATGGTTCCCTTTCACTAAGGACTATATAATTGCCGGAGTGGTTTCTACAGCTCCCTGTGGAATTCTTGCAAACACACTGTGAGCTGATTTAAACTAAGATACAGTGTTTGAGTTTCTCTTTAGTCGGCCATGTTATTGGGTTTGTTTTGTCGAGTCTAGCTGGGTGATTAACAAACCTCGGTTTTAAATCAAGCCACAGAAATATTAGAAAATGTATCTCTCTCCTAAAACAAGCTTGCCTCGGTAAAACAAAGCACGAATTGAATTTCCAGGTCTAACCTGATATTGTATTACCAGAAGACCTGGATGGTCTATTTCACTTTTCAGTGCCTGACGCCGAAGGAATCTTGGCAAGCAGCTGGAGGTCTCACACCTTCTGGAAAGCAATCCCACTGTGAGCAGAGGGGGCTCTGCTTTTCCCAAGTACCCAGTGCCCGGGCATAACTCATTGCAGACTTGATACTCTAAGCCAAAGTCGATGACTCCCCTGACAATCTTCAAGACCCTGAACCCTTTCTCAAAAACCAGAGGTCAAAGTGGGGTGCACATACAGCTCTGGCTGAAGGTAGAAACCAGAATTAAGGGATTTTCCTGATTAGAGATATGGGGGAGCCCTGACCTATGTGCTCAGAAGGTGGCCAGATGGAGAGAGCAGAGACACAGGGCCCCCTGCGGATAGCTCCAGCCTGGCCTCTCATCACTCTGCCCTGCTCAATCCACGTTCCAGTGGATTGAATTTCACCTAGGTCGCCAAGGTTGACGTGCTCACTCATTCCTCTTTTTTCTTTTTTTAAATTTTCTCTCACCTCTGGGTTCTTACACGTGCATTCTTTGGCCTTCCTAATGCCTTTACAAATCTTGCTTTATTTAGGAAAATAATGATTTGTCCTTCAGAACTTAGTTTAGCATAGTTCCCTTTATAAGTGATCACTGTTGAAGTGTGTGTCAGGTGCCATTTTTCTCTTCTCAGTGACTTACTATATTTGGATATTTCATCGCACTTACCACACTACACATTATAATATGTTATATTACTGTCTCCCTGCTATGCATGCAAGAATCATGTCTTATGCTCCTTAGTAGGTATGTTAGCCTGGATTGACTAAAGAAACAAATTCAGAGACACTTATACACTTATATGTGTATAAGAAAAAAGATTTATATTATAGAATAATTGTACATTAAGAAAACATTCCAGCCCAGTCCAGGTCAAGTCCATCAGTCCAATATTAGCACATATGTCCAATACTAACCCATAAATTCCTCTTTAGACTCATGCAGCCATGCATTAATGCCAAATGCAGGAAGATCACAGGCCAGTGGGTAGAAAGTCTTGTGGATCCAGTGGTGGCAGAAGCATTTCAGCACTGGCAGGGGTGTCCATGTGACTCCTCCAGCTCCCCAAGCTCCAGCTGCATCAGTATAGCTCCATCAGGCTCATCGTCAGTAATGTCTCACAGGGAGTGAGCCTGTTCCCCACCACCAATGAACTATTTATCTCAATAGCACCTCCAAATGAGGTCATCAAGCTGCAATCTGATTTACAGGCAAAGCTCCACCTCCTCACTCTTAAGTCTCAAATTGACAACAGACTATGTAACTACCACAGTAGGCTCAGCAACTATGAGGAAGGCTTGTTGAGTGATTCGCAAAATATCCCCTGGGACTATGATGCATTTCCAGTGCAGTCACAAATCCGTTTATTATTATATAAATTGCTACATTGTTTTCACCCTCATGACCTCAGCACCATCAGCCACCAGGGAATCTTGGTTTTTCTTCGTTTGACTCTCCTGAGTTGGTTTCCATTTAATTACAAAATGGTGACATCTGCAAAGAATATCTATCATAAACTGTATAGATGGGCCTGGAAGCTGTGAAACTTTAGAAACACAAAGCATTGCTCTTCTACAATTAAAAAAAGTAGTACAGTGACTCGATGCCTTCAGCTAGAACTATGTCACAGAAATGTATTAGATGGCACACAGCACAGAACTATTCTTCCCTTCATTCCTTGCCTTTGTACCAAGTAAGTAGTACATGTCGTAAGAGGCAGACACTCACAAGGATGGTCTGTTTACATCTGGATATCAATGAGATGGACTGACACATAACAATAGTGAGGATGGTGCAGGATAGACAATGTTTTTGTTGTTATACATCAGGTCTATATGAGTCAGAACTGACTCCATAGCATAGCACCACAGCAATAAGTAGTCAATTCAATTCGGGAGTGAGAGGGAGGACTAGAACTGATTATGATGACGTATATACAACTCTTTTTAAAATCGACTTAGCTATGGAAGCGCAGGATGTGTGAATTTCATATCAAGCACATTACTAATAAAAGGATGCCAAGTTGACAAAAGGGTTGCACAACACAAAGAGTATGATCAAAGGCACTGAATTCTGCATGCAGAAGTTGTTGAGTTGGAGAATGTTGTGTATGATTTTGCCACAATCAAAAACAAATAAATGCACTAATAATGAGTGAGAGGAAGAAGAAAATGTTATAAATTGATTGTAGTGATGATTGTTCAACTCTTCTGGAAATGATTGAACTATTGCATTATATGATATGTGAATGCAATGCCAATGGAACTTTAAAATACATGAATAAATGCATAAAATCTATTATCAAAAAAGGGAACATCATAAGATCCATGTTCTTTTCAACCACCGAGAATATAGTGTCTTCCTCCTGGCAGAAATGATAGTGTTCCCTTCTCCTTTAGTCGTGTTCTTACAAACTCTCTGCAATACCCAGTGTAACATTATGCTTTCCTCTGGGTTTTCCTAATACATCTGGGAACCTTTGGTGATTAAAATGTGACTCCTGGGGAAAGTACTACCAGAAAAGATTTATTGCACACACATAAAAATTTTTGTATTAAATACTTTTATTGGGGGACCTTATATCTCTTATCACAATCCATACATTCATCCATTGGGTCAAGCACATTTGTACATATGCTGCCATCATCATTTTCAAAGAATTTTCATTCTACTTGAGCCCTTGAAATCAGCTCCTCATTGTTCCCAATACCTCCCCCACCTGCCTTCCCTCATGAACCCTTGATAAGTTATAGATTATTATTTTCATACCTTAGATCACCCTCTATTGCCCTTCACCCACTTTCCTGTTGTTTGTACCCCTGGGCAGGGGGTTATATGTTGATCCTTGTGATTGAATCACCCATTTGCCCCCCACCTTCCCCTTATTCTCCTGGTTTCTCTATTCTCATTGTTGGCCCTGGGGGTGGGGGTATCTATCCTGGCTTCCCTGTGTTGTGGGCTATTCTCTGTAGCAGTGTCCATGTTCTGGTCTAAACTGATTTGTAAGGTAGAATTGAGGCCATGATAGTGGGGGGAAGGAAGCATTAAAGAGCTAGAGGAAAGTGCACACACATAAAAATTATGTTGTGTTTTTGGTAGTTTCTGGTTTCTGCAATTAAATAATCTTTCAGTACAACTAGAGTGAAAATTCATCAAAACACACAAAACCTAAGAGTTTTCTATTTGGTAAAAAAAGGTATTAAGTCCTTCAAAATTGACTGTTACTTAATCAAGGTCTATAGATTTATACCCAGGTGACGCCTTCAAAAGAGGAAAGAAAGGGAAACCAAATTGGCAGATTACTTTGATCAATCTCTCCAGTCTTCCATTTAGGCAAATATTTTCTTGCCAACCTATGCAACAAAATGGAAACTCTAAGAGTGCTCATTCACCACTCATTCGGGCAGGGCGTAGTTGTAGGAAAATGGAGCCAAAATGGATGACAAAAGACCCACTAGAAACCATCGAGGAATAGAAATTATAGAAGTATATTCAGCTGCAACCACACATTCATAGTAATTCAGTTTGTAAGTCAAGCTGACAACTAATTCACACATGCATACCCATACACACATGTAAGCACACACACATGCATGCAGACATATGCACAGAGGCTGGTATACATGAGTACACAACATTAAAACACATATACATTTTCATCCACACAGAGACACATACATACAACCTGCATACATGTGCATACTCACACAGGCAAGCATGTAGGCACACATACCTATGTGCTCATGCTCACCACTTGAAATGAAAACTAAAGAAAATTCTCCCAACTTCTTTTTATTATTGCCTCACTGCTGCTGCCAACAAAAACTTTTCAATGTCATTTTTTCTCACTAGCACAGATGATAGCCTAAAGTGAAGCAACAGCTGGATATGCTGGAAAATGGGAAAGACATACAATCTAGAAGAAACAGTCTGGCAATGAGATTTAGGAGAGCAGAGTCTTCTTCCTAACTTCGAAGGCTGGTTTTTATATTATACACTGCCTTTAATTTGGTGATGAAACTTGGAGGCTTTTTAGGGGTACTAGCAAGAGCTCGTGGGGATCAGTGGTTACACAATGGACTGCTAACCCCAAGGTCAGCACTTTGAAATCACCAGAGAGTCTTCAGGATAAAGATGAGGCTGTCTACTACCATAAAGAGTTATTGTCTCAGACACCCAGGGTGGCAGTTCTGCCCTGTCCTATAGGGTTGCTATGAGTTGGAATTGACTCAATGGCAGTGAGGTTTTAGGGATACTGCGGTCCAATAGTGTGTTTGGACAAATCCATATGTTGATAAGCAATGAATGTAAAATATGCTAACATGGGTTGAAATATGAATAGTTTAATCTACTTATTGTCTTATGTCAAGATCGCTGCCTATATCATGTCTATGCTTGGGATTGTGACTCTTGATTTAAAATCATTCACTCTAAATTTTCTCATTGTAAACAGCTGGGGCAAGAATGGGGACATGCACATGGAAGAAGCACACCAGCCTGTGTGACCACGAGCTATCAAAGGGATCAGGTATCAGGCATCAAAGAACAAAAACTCATATCATTGTAAATGAGGGTGAGTGCAGAGTGGAGACTCAAAGCCCAGTAGGCAACTGGACACCCCCTTACTGAACGGTTGTGGGGAGGAGATGAGCCTGTCAGGGTGCAGGGTAGCAACAATGAAACATATAACTTTCCTCTAGTTCTTAAATGATTCCTCCCCTAACTATCATTATCCCAATTCTACCTTACAAATCTGACTAGACCAGAGGATGTACACTGATACAGGTAACAACTGGAAGCACAGGGAATCCATGAGAGATGACTCCTTCAGGACCAGTGGTGAGAGTGGCGATGCCTGGAGGGTGGAGAGAATGTGGGGTAGAAAGGGGGAACTGATTACAAGAATCTACGTATACCCTCCTCCCTGGGGGCTGGACAACAGAGAAGAGGGTGGGGGGAGATGTCGGACAGTGTAACATATGACAAAATAATAATAATTTATGAATTATGAAGGGTCCATAAGGGAGGGAGAGTGGGGAGGGAGGGAGGGGGAAAATGAACAGCCGATATTAAGGGCTCAAGTAGATGGCAAATGTTTTGAGAATGATGATGGCAACAAATGTGCATATGTGCTTGGCACAATGGAGATATGTATGGATTGTGATAAGAATTCTATGAGCCTCCAACCAAATGATTTTAAAAAAATGGGGGCATAGACCATTCCTAAAGTGACCTTTTACCTGTAGAATTATTTGAAGGTTCATCAAGAGCCCTGGTGGCCACGTGCTTGCAGGTTGGGTGCTGTCTGTAAGGTCGGCAGTCTGAGACCACCAACTGCTCGTGGGAGGATTTCGACCCGCATTTCCACTCCCATGAATAGTTCCAATCTCAGGAACCCACAGGTCGTCTACCCCGTCCTGTTGGGTCGCATTGAGTCAGTAACGGCTGCACAGCAGTGAGCAGTGTAAAATATGGCAGTTCTAGCATGTTTGGGGAGGGGTGGGGCGGGGTGTGGAGGGGATGGTACTGTCAGACAGTAAGGAAAAACGCAAATGACATTCATAAAAATCAAATATGCGAACCCCATCTCCAGTTCACCTCTTTGTGATTAATCTATTTTGTCAACTGCCAGGAAGAGTCAAGGAAAGAACAAAGGAGCCGAAATCAAGAGCCCCTCTGCAGCTGCAGAAACAAAAGAGCAAAGAAGTGCGGTGGCCCTGTTAATAATCAATACCAATCTGCATGTTCAATGGGGCATAGGCATGAGGTGCAAGGAGGAAGAATCTAACATGACCCAGAGCTGCCCAGGTACGGGTGTGAGTACCCAGCTAAGGGTTCCTGCCGGTCAGGAGACACCCCTCCTCTGTCTCCATGTCTTTCTTAAAGTGGGGAGTTGCTAAGGTGCTTGTTAAATTCTCCAGTGAAGAATCTCCAGCATTCTACAGCCGGCAGTCATTTACTTTAGCCTGTATGCTGTGAGTTCTGCTTCATGTGATCCATCTAATGCAATTCTGGTTTTATGTCCATTCATAAGACAAGCGATGGTGTACACAGACTCTAATTGGAAAATTAGTATTGTTTGAAAAGCTCCCTCTTCGTCTCAAAATGGGCTGCCCTCGGTCTGACATGCATATCTAATTTCTTCCATGGCTACATAAAAGAAAGGCATGCTCGACCACTCCTGGCAGCTTTTATCACAGGCTATTCAACAAATGTTTTCTGTCCACTTGTCCGAGAAAGCTGATTAGACAAAACAGCCGGCAGAGGCACAGAGAAAAGCATTCATTACTTACCAAGGGAAACATAAAAGATGTTGAAAATGGATGAATACAGAGCCCACCACCCAACCCCACCCCCCTCAAAAAAAAAAACCCCGACTCTTGGAAGGCTTATGCACTCATATTTGTTTCCTTTTCTGAAATTGTCACGAGTGTGGTTTTCATGAGAGACTGAAATCCCAGTTAATTCCAGCAAGAGGTGTTTTAATTTAAAGATCTTCGACTCTAAATTAAACAAATCAAATGCAGATTCTACTGACCACAAAATTGTTCTCTAGGCAATTCTTAGTTTATCCTAAAGCAGACTTCATAGAAAAATTTAGGAGATGGGGAATGCCCCAAAGCTTCTCTAACCCCTCCACTGGCTACCTGGAGACTTGGTAACTTTTTCTTAGGATTCATCCTCTCCCTTCAAATGGAAGCTCTGGGTGCAGTGATACAGAGATAGGAGAGTCTGGTACTTTGCTCATCCCAACCCCAACACAGCAAGGAAAGGAACAGTGTTCTTATCTCAAAAATCTCAAATCTTTTGTCTTCCCCCAAGAAGAATCTCTCCTTCCTATCAGGCAGAGTCCTTGCGTGGTACAAAAGGTTCACACATTTAACTGCTAAGTGAAAGGCTGAAGGTTCAAATCTACTCAAAGGCACTTTGGAAGAAAAACCTGGTGATCTCCCTGCAGAAAATTAGCCACTGAAAACCCTATGAAGCACAGTAGCCCTCTGCCACGCGGCCAGGCACTGCATGGGATCACAACAAGTTGAATTCGATTGGACAGCGACTGGCCACTCATTCCAATGGAGTACAACAACTCTTAAGGAAGCTGACCATGTCTGCTTTCCCTCTTCCTCCCCTTACGCCAAGTAGTTCCCCAGGCCTCTGCCATCATGTATAGTAGAGATGGAGCTGGAGACTGTCAATGGACTGAAAAACCTTGATTATGTTGATGGAGGAAAGACGTCAAGGAAAAGAATGAGGGGTTAACTTGGAGCTTTATGTCATTCTCCAGTCACATTTACAAACTCAAGGTCACCCATGAAGTTAATAAGAAAGCCTCACAAATTCACCCTGATCACCCCACTTCTGGAGCATTCACTACTGATCAGTCCCGTGGAGTAGGATCTTGGTCCTTGTAGCCATCAGCATAAACAAGCCAGGGTACCTCTGAGTAAGATTAGTAGATTTTTCTCCAGAAATGAACACCTGAACTTATTTTCGCAGGGTGCAGTTGGGGGTTGTTTTTCAATGAGGCATGAAGAAGGTGTCTGGAGCTAAGGTACATGAATTCAGATCTGAGCATTGCCAATAAATAGCTGTGTACCCTTCGACTGGTGAACCAGGCTTTCTTTGCCCCCAGCTCCTTCATCTATAAAATGAAGATCTGGTTGTTTCTGTGAAGATTCCATTAGTTGACACATACCAATTCTTACCTATTTTACTACACACCATCTATGTTATTGGTATCCTCGGTCAGAAAATAGTAAAGGTCAAAACATAGTTATATTTTGTTTTCTAAAGAGAGGTTTCAGGTATATGCCTCCTGAGCACATCACCATACTAATTTCATCTGAAAAAGAATGTTTCGACAGAAGAACTGTGGATTGGGCTACGTGAAGCCAGTTCTAATGCTGCTCTTTCACTCACCAAACATGTTTCCTTGAGACCACATTTATTTCATCTGTGAATTATAAGACCTTACCTTTGGAATGGATTATGGTATAGATTAGTGCACTTACGAAAAAGCTGCTGATGTTGCTATTATACTCCCAAATGCCTAAAACCCAAAGCATTAACAATGCCAACTACTGGGCAGGAGGAGGAGTAAGAGGAACTTTCACTTGCTGCTGAAAGGAATCCATGTGCTACAGCCAATGTGGATGATAGTCACTCTGACATTTGCTTGTCAACAAAGCACAATATAGACTTAAGCGAAGGATCTAGCAATCACAGGCCTATGTATTTGTTCAACTTAGGTCACGATGTATGTCCAGGTAAAAATCTGCATACGAATGTTTATATCAGCTTTATTCAGCCAAAATATCTTTCAATAGCAGCCAAAATATCTTTCAATAGGTTAAAAGAAAAACAAACTGTGGTATAATTTGACAATTTTATTACTTAGCCATAAAAAGAAATGAGCTATAAAGCCATGGAAAGGCATGGAGTTCCTTAGATGCATACTGATAAGTGGAAGAAGCCAGTTTGAAAATGTTGCAAACTGTTATGATTACTACTTTATGACATTCTGAAAAATGCGAAGCTCGAGCAATAGCGCAGAGACCAGTGGTTGTTGGGGAGTTGGGGAAAGGAAGGAGGGTGAATAAGTGGAACAGGGGGAAGTTTTAAGGAAGTGAAGCTATGCTGTTTGACATGGTATGGGTGGCACATGACATTATGATTTGTCAAAATCCATAGAACTTTACAACACAAAGGAGTGCATTTTAATGTAAACTGTAAACTTTCATTAATAGTAATGTATTAATATTCGTTCAAAAAGGTGAGGATGAACCAGATAACATACACTTGTTTCTTATGTATTATTTTTACCCTATTCACTAATCCTATCCAGAACCAAAATAGGTACACATTCCTGCATAAACAAGTGTATACGTGTCATGGGATTTACTCCTCACATTTGCTACTGCAAATGCAATTCAACCAAGAGTTGTGGCAAATCCACTATGGGTCGATTACTCTGCTAATTCTCTATATTTTAATTTTATACCACTTTTATTCAGGGGAAAAATGTTTGAAATAGAAAACTGTGTTCCTCTTTTCAAAGGAAACTCAGACCCAAAGCAGCTAAATGACTTGCTACACCTCACAGAGCCTGGTGGGTCTCTGCCGCAGGGGTGCTTCCTGAGACAGTCTCGTGTTGTCTCCCAGATATGGAGGCATGTCTCCATCTGGGTTGTCTAGAGGAAGCAAACAAGTGAGGAGTAGATGGCAGCTAGGGAAATGCGTAAGTTGGTAGGGAGAAAAGTGGATAGATAGACGTTGTTGGCTGCCGTCGGGTCCATTCCAACTGATAGCAGTCCTACGTACAACAGAACAAAGCATTGCCCAGGCCCGGCCAGCCTCATAATTATTCTAATGCTTGAGCCCATTATTGCAACCACTGTGTCAATCCTTTCGCTGAAGATCTTCCTTGCTAGATTAGATAAATGATAGATTGATACATAAATGAAAAAGATAGGTTTACTGCAAGGAAATGGTTCCGAGGATTGTGAGAGCTGGCTGTACACAAGGCTTCTTTCTATACGATTACATCCCAAGATGTGTGGTCAGGCAAAAAAGAAGAGTGCAGGTCAAAAGTCATAGAGCTCTATTTAGATTCTGGAGGAAAAGCACACTCCCAGGGAATGTTCCTTTTCCACTGATTGGCTGGTGCCATCAACACATGGAAATCATGACATGATGGGACAATAACCAGACCAGTGTACGCCAAACCTAGTCAAGTTAGCACATAGCATTAACGATCACAGAGGTGGGGGAGTCATCCCTACCCGGGTCTTGTATTTCAAATAAGAAGAGTGAAAATGTATCCCTCTAGGGTTAATACATGGACTGCTGCATCTGAAAATGATATCTAGACAAAGTCACACGTTCGCATGTTATGAATTGAAATGTATGCACCTTCAATTTTATATTTTGAAGTTTTCAATCCTCTTACTGGTCCTTGTGACCTCTAAGAAATACATCTTTGAAGACTTTATCCGCTAAATTACCATGAGATCATACTGGCGTGCCATCTGAGTGCTGTCTTTATGAAGGAGCAGAGGCAAGCGCACGCAGAGAGAAGACGGTCATGTGACGACGCAATCGACCACTCAAGGTGTATCAGGAAATATCTGGGGTTACAAAGAGATGTAGAAATCCTTAGACTCTTCCCCTCCAGCAAACAGGGAGAGCCTACCCCCTACCTCTGAATGAAGACATCTAGCCTTCAGAATTGCCAGACAATAAGTTTCTTAGAAAGCACTCTCTTTGTTTTTACATTTGTTATGGTACCCGAAGAATATGAATGCAAGTGAACTTCAAAAAGCTCATGGGAAATGGAACTAAAGTCAATGGAATTTTCCCACTGGAAGACCTTTTTCACAGGTGGTCCTCCATCCTCATGGTTCCACACTTGAGATTTCCACGAATGGAGCGAAAACAGGAGGTGATGAAAAGTGACTAAGTGGTGAAAGTCATCCTTCAAAATCTGAAAGATGGAGAGGTTAAAGTAATACAATGTAAGGCATGTATCTTGCATTAGGTATTATAAGTGATGTAGAGATGGTTTTAAGTATACTTCAGGATGTGTGTTTAGGTTATATGCAGATGTTATAACATTATATATAAGGAATTGAGGCTTCTGCAGATTTGGAGGCCTGTAGATTTAGCCTCCAAATGTACTGCCATGACTTGTTCTGACTCATAGCAACCAGACAGACAGGGAAAGGTAGCTTTTTTCCCTTTGGGTATCTGTGGCTGTAATCTTTAAGGGAACAGAAAGCCTTATTGTTCTCCCTGGATGAGGCTGGTGCATTTGAATTACTTACCCCACAGTTGGCAGCCCGATGTGTAACACACTAGGACACCAGGGCTCCAGTGGTGTCCTGTAACTAATCATCCTCAGATATCCATGGCCAATTTTATATCACTATAATTGTTATGAAAACTTATCATTCCTTTTCTTCTCAATTTTCCATTTAAGTGCCAAGTAAACTTTCTAAATCATCTTTCACCAGAACAGTCTTTAAATAACTCAATCTGATTTATCTTAACCAATGGCCTGTTCCAACCAGACCCCATGGATCTCCACAGCCTCCTGTGCTCTCGCCCCCCTCTGGTACCTATTCCTCCAAACTTGACAAACCCTTCACACCTCTGCATCTCTCCAAGGCTCTCCTATGCCCTGAGCTGCCTCCACTGTTTCTGCGTGGAAGAGATATAGGCTTCTTTATGTTTTTCTGCAGGAGACCAACAAGGTGTTTTGCTCTTGTAAACAGTTACAGTTTCATAACTTCTCAGGGGTGGAACTGCTATGAGTCAGCATTGACTCGCTGGCAGTGAATTTATGATTCTATTGACATGCTGCCTTCTCCAAGTCCCCTTTTCTAAAGTGTTTAGTTCATCCTTTTTGTCCATATATCATCAGCCTTAGAAAAGGTATATATTAATTGCAATAAATTTAAGGCTGCATTTGTAGGGCCTTTAATAAACGTTCCCCAAACTATACAGCTTGATAAGTTTAAGGACTGTCCTTTCCAATATATTTCATGGGTTTTAGAGAGTAACGTAGAATTTATTATAATGTAGTTGCTTAATAAATATTTGGCAGAATTATGAATGAATGAGCAGATAAATAAAACTTTGGATTATATCAGAATTGACTCCTAACTTGGGCAAATGCTCCCCCTTCAGAATTCTTATGTGAAAGGAAATACTGTGAGACTAACTTGAGAAAGGATATTAATATCAAGTATTTTAGAAACAGTCAAGGGGCCATGAACTTGAAGGCATTTTTCAACCATATGCTTTTCATCTCCTGGTTCAGCTGCTATTGTATGGAAGTAATTGAATGACCACTCTTTTCTAGGATGTCAACATACATTTATCAAGGTTTCCAGACATATAGTTTCTCCTTTGAAATTTTTAAAGATGTGACTCTTGGAAATATTGTATAAACATTGGATTTTTTTCCTCCTGATTTTCACTGAAGAACTATCAGTTGATTCATCTGCCAAGATAACTTCATTACGTCCTTAGAGCAACTCAATACACCAGCTCTTTTCATCTGCAGTTCTAAAATTCATCAAACACAAGCTCTATCTCTTAAAGGGAGTCAACCCAAATCTTTAGGCGGTGTAGTCAGGATACAGGGGAAAGGGACAGGATTAATTAATGTGGGTTCTCAGAAGTGTGTATAAAGTAAGATACAGTATTCTCATCTATCATACTAATTTCTCGTGTGCACCCGTTTCTTCTTTTCCCTGCCAATGAGTCTTGGGTCCCTCTAAGTTTATCATTGATTTATCTTTTTAGACCTGGATCATAGTTCTTAATCACATGACGCCTTGGTGATAGTAATATACTAGTACCTTTCTGTTTTCCCATTTCAACCTATTTTACAAGGGCAATATATGAAAATTATTGCATTCATCATGCAAACATAGCAGCTGTTTCCAGAGTATTCTCTTACCTTAAACATAAATCCTGTGCCCCAAGCAATGACTCCCCATATGTCCCTTCATTCTACCTTTGTTAAGCACTAATTAATATTGGTCTCTATGCGCTTGCCAATTCTAGACATGTCACAAAAGTGGGATCACACAACCTTCGTCTCTTTGTGGATGACTTCTTCACTCGGCAGAATAAGTTCAAGGCTCATCCATGTGGAATTTATTTCTCGTTATGGCTGAGGCATGTTCCCCTGGGTGTACAAGGGTGTGCTACATGTTGTCTCTCTGCATGGTTATGTTTGACTGTAGCAAATACCGCGTCTCCACCAAGTTATGCTTTAACAAAATTTTGTAATGCTAAGTTGACAAAAGAATATAGCATAGTTGGGACCAAATTTAAAGGGTGTTGGGTTGGCATTAGTGTTCTGAGCTAGCGTCAGCATTTTAGAATCAGAACCACTCCTTCATTTCTGAAGAGACTGAGCAGTTGAGCCCAAATTGGTGTCAACAGAGAGAGCCCCAAAGTCAAGTGTATTGTGTGATTCCTGAGAGTCCTCAAGTTAAAGCCATCTTCTACTCAACAGTTTTAAAAAGTGGCTGGGATGGGCTGTAGCTAGTGACCCCAGCTCGAATTAAATAGCCTCAGCATTGGAGAAAGGACCGTTGAATCAGAATCCTGCTCCGGAAGCCCAAACAAGCTCAGCAAAAGCATCCACACACTGGTTACAAATTCACATAGGCCTTCTCCAGGCCGCCACAGGGGGGCGATGCTCAAGTCTTTAGTCCGTGGCTCCCAGGGACCTGAGATTGAAGCTGATTCTTTCGCTTATCAGATGCTGGACACTGGAGAAACCTGGTAACTTCTAGAATGTCACAGGTTCTGTATCTGTTGAAATGTGTCCAGCCACAACGGACATGAAACAACAAAAGGTGACTCACATCGGCCCCGTCAAAGAGTGTAAATGCATTGGCTCATCTAACTGGAAGTCCCCACTACTAATGCCATGGGAGCCAAACACCCGTAGCAAGTTAGCCACCTATCCTAAATGGAGAGAAAATGGCAGATTTGCTTCCATAATCACGCTAGTTTTTCTGAGATCTTCTTCCTTCCTTTCTCTCCCCATCTCCTTCCCTCATGCCAACCCTCCCTTGCTGCCTTCCATTTTGTTTGCTTCTTTGTTTGAGATGAACTTGTTTGTCACTAAAGATTCCAAGCCCATTTCAATTTTGCATTTCTTTCTTTCTTTCTTTCTTTCTTTCTTTCTTTCTTTCTTTCTTTCTTTCTTTCTTTCAGCCACTCAGACCACAGTTTGGGTTTGAAGGACAAGAAATCTGGAGGACTTTTGGGGCCGGGGCGGGGGGGTTTCCA
Organism: Tenrec ecaudatus; assembly: GCF_050624435.1. Classification (NCBI taxonomy): domain Eukaryota; kingdom Metazoa; phylum Chordata; class Mammalia; order Afrosoricida; family Tenrecidae; genus Tenrec; species Tenrec ecaudatus. Next base: position 205,523,861 of record NC_134532.1, read on the forward strand.
TAATCCTGAATGCAAGATTAGTACTGACTTTTCAAAGCTTACCAGCCATGTGGTGACACCCAAGGACCTTTAGTGAAACAAAAGTTTTTTTCTAGAGCAAGTGACATGTGTGCACAAATAATCTATACTTGGCAGCCTGGGTTAAATAGGACAGTCGAAAAGTGAACAAAGTGTTTTAGAGATCGGTAAGAGCTGAGGTAGAAATACTCACTTGAATTGGGGTGTGCACTGCAAAGATTTCTTGGAGGATCTGAAATTTGAGCTAGAGGGCAACGAATTGTAGGACAAATTTAGGCCAATAAATACATGTGCTCATTTTCTAACCACCAGATGTATCCTGGTATTCCATCTGTCCATACTACACATGAAATAATTTTAGACAGTTAAGCTTTTTCAATTGCTTATCTTGGAAGGCTTTCTGATTTTAGTTGGATAAAAGCTGATGTTCAGGGAAGTTTTCACTAAATATCACATTCTGCCTATTAAGTAATACTTTCTGAAACAGAATATCAGATGAAAGACATTTGAGAACCAGGATCAAAAGTTGCTTCCCCTGCACGTATGTATAATTTCTTGACGAGGAAAGGCAATGTTTGACATGGCTTCCTGCATTCTTCAGAATTTGCCTTGTCAGCCCTGTTCTTTATTATTTCATATTTAATTTACCTTCTGGCCAGAAAAAAAAGATTTGAAGATAATAAGATGAATACTTGGAAATATAGAAAACCTGCATTAACTTTGAGCCAGAAATAACATATAACACAAGTTAAAAACTCAAAATCACAGTGTTAATAGGAGGAAATTCAGAATCGTCCTGTCGTTTTTACGGAGTGCCCATGGCTGTGAAAGCAACTTTGCCCCCAATGGTTACTCTTTTAAGCGCATTTGTGATCACGCCTAACAGAAAGCATATTGTTCAAACAGAGACAGACTAGGAAGAGATCCAATTGGCAATCGTTGTATCTCAACCTATTATGCATGGCAGGAAAAACCAAAATGGGGTTCAATTCTCTAGACATTCCATCTTTGCAATATATTTTAACAATACCAGTTAGACCCTCCAGCTCTAAGCACATACAGTATGTCTTCATAATTTCTGTCTGTGTGTAGTTCTCAATTTAAAAAATGAATTATGTGCTCTATTAAAATCCATCATAGATTGATCTCCATAATGTTTTGACAATATTTGTCATAAGTATTATTCCTACCAGATGAGATATTTATGCCATTGTTCTCATGCTTCCATAAAGATGAAAGCATTTTTAAGCATAAAATAAGAACTATAACTAAGTTCGGGAGACTTTTTTCCCAAAGGGGCATAATGACTTTATTCAGAAATTGAATTTGATATTGACCCATAGAGATTTAACAAGCACTAAAGAGAATGTGGGAGTAATAAAGCAAGTTGACCTGGAGGATAAGCAGTCGCCTTAACAACAGAAATCCCTGTTCTCTCATTGTATCCAAGAAGTCAACAGGACCTGTAATTAGAAAGGGAAAACCAGATATTTAAACATCTGTGAAGCCCCTTTTGTTAGGGTTCTGTCATGGAAAATACAAAGCCGCAATGCATTGGAGTTTGTTAATAGTTACCATGGCAATGCCACTTCAGGATATGTAAAGGGACATTGAGTTTCCTGGCAAAGAAGGTTTGCATAAACATGAACCTGAACTTTCTGTTCCCTGATGTGCACACATATGCCCCTCTCCTACCCGTCCACCTGTGATATATGCATTACATACATTTGTGCGTGTAGAAGTGAGGCCTCTGAAATAGAATTGAAAAGCATAGGTGAAGGAGCATTATTGTTTAATTACAAAGAAGGCTGCCCAGGGGACCTTGAGTTTGGTATAGAAATATCCCATGTGCTCAGCTCAGGTAACCTTTACCATTAAAAAAATAAACTGAAAATTAAATGGATTATTATGTGTTCCTCTCATTCAGTTAAATGGGTTTCATTTGTCTAACCTTTTCTACCCATAGTCCTAATCAGATAGGGGTTAACAAGGTGTTTGTTTGGTTTTTAACACCTAAATAGCCAGACATTTAAAAAATAATTCACAATAACTAATTAGTTGCATTTCTATTTTTTAAAAATCTTTATTTTATTGGGATTATGCCTTCTTTTATTCTAAATATTCTTTTTGGTAAAATCGATTCTTGCTATGGTTTGATTCTCTTTATTATATCAAAGAAATTACTATTGATTTGGTTTTAATATCTCTTGCACCGGATCATTCATTTCTCTTCTTTCTATTCATTTCCTTTCCTTTTTCTTTGACTTTGTTCTGTATTTGTTGTCCTAACTTCATTCGTGGTTGAAGCAGGAAGCATAATTCATTGATTTTTTAGAGTAACTTCATTTTTATTAATTTATTTGTTAAATCATTTTATTGGGAGCTCACACAGTTCTTATCACAATACAAACATGGATCGATTGTTTCAAACACATTTGTACATTTGTTGCCATCATCATTTTCAAAACATGTTCTTTCTACTTGAGACCTTGGTATCGGCTCCTCAGTTTTCCCCTCCCTCCCCCACGATCTCTCCCTCCTGAACTGTTGATAATTTATGTTACTATTTTTCCATTTCTGACCAATCTTTCCCCTTATCCACTTCTCTGCTGCCCATGCCTCAGGGAGGGGGCTATATATAGATCCTTGTGATTGGCTCCTCCCTCGCCCTCCCCCCACCTTCCCCTTACTCTTCTGGTATCACTACTCACATTATTGGTCCTGGGGGGGTTTATCTGTCTTAGATTCCAGTGTTTCCAACTCTCATCTGTACCCATGTACATGCTCTGGTCTAGCCAGATTTGTAAGGTAGAATTAGGATCGTGATAGTGGGGGGCAGGATTAAAGAACTAAAAGAAAGATGTACATTTTATCAGTGCTATACTGCACCCTGACTGGCTCATCTCTTCCTTGTGACCCTTCCGTAAGGGGATGTCCAATTGTCTACATATGGACTTTTAGTCTCCACTCTGTAACCCCCCTCATTCACATTGATATGATATTTTTGTTCTGTATCTTTGATGCCTGATACCTGATCCCATTGACACCTCATAATCACAAAAGCTGGTGTGTTTCTTCCATGTGGACTTTGTTGTTTCTCAGCTCGATGGCTGCTTGTTTGTCTTCAAGCCTTTAAGACCCCCAAACTCTATATCTTTTAATAGCAGCTTTCTTCACCCCATTTGCTGTGCATCCATTTTGTGTTCAGCGATCATGTCAGGAAGGTGAGCATCACAGAATACCAGATTATTAGAACAAAGGGTTATTACGTTGAGGGAGTACTTGAGTAGAGGCCTGATGTCCATCTGTTACCTTGATACTTAACATAAATATATGTACACAGACCTATTTCCCTATCATTATATATAAATATATTTATATATATATATGACTGTATTTAGACCTTTGTAAAAACCTTTTGCCTGCTAGTTCTTTCCTCTATTTCCTTTTACTTTCCTCTTATCCCACTATCATGCTCAGCCTTCATACAGGTTTCAGTAATTCCTCTTGGTTACATTGCCCTTGATCAAGCCCTACCAGGCATCCTACACCCTCCTTGCCTCATGTTTTTTAAACAATATATAGGATTCTTCATGTACAACTTTTTAAAAGTCACAAGTATGAATATGTGTACTTTCTTTTTTTCTCAGTCCCAAAGCACATAAAATTTCAAAAATAATTATATTTGATCTATGAGTGAAACGATGTATATTTTTCATTTAAATTAATGAGATGATTCTAGGTATCTTCTTGTTAAGCATTTCCAATGGTCTTGCCATATTGTCAAGGCAAGATGATCTGGCTATTTCCAAGTCTTTAAAATTAGCTGGATTTATTTTATAGCCTTATACAAGGTTAATTATTGTAAAAGTGCTGTGTGAAAAGTATATATATATTCTCTACCTAGCCCTGGGGATGCAGTGATTACATATTGCATTGCTAACTACAAGGTCAGCAATTCAACCCCAACAGCTGGAAAGACATGGCTTCCATTCCGCAAAATACTTACCATCTCCCAAAACTACAGGGACCATTCTACCCTGACCCATATGGTCACTGTAAATTGAAATGGACTCCAGGGCAGTGCGTTTTGGGTTAAGGAGTCCCAGTGGTACTGTGAATTAGACACCTGACTGCTAGATATACCACCTGTGGTTCCAGTCCAACAGTCAATCCATAGCCAAACCATCAGTCCATGTGCTCCCATCAAAATGTACCATCTCAGCAACCCTCTGTAGAGTCGCTGTGAGGTATACTGGACTCAATGACCGTAGATTTAGGTTTCCGGAATTATTCAGCGCTCCTTCCCACTTGCTCACTGCCAGTCCGTTGATTCTGATGCATTGCAACTTGCCCCTAAAGTGGTTCGGACCCATAGGACCCTATGCGCAACAGGACAAAACACCACGCCCTCCTCACCATTGTTCCTGTGCTTGAGCTCACTGGGGCAGTCCCTGTGGCACTCCAGTTCATTGAGGGTGTTCCTCTTTCTCACTCTCCTTCTATTTCACCAAGCACGGTGTCCTTCTCCAGGGACTGGTGCCTCTGAAAATGTGTCCAAAGTATGTAAAATGCAGTCTCTCAATCATTCTATGATTAAGAGCAAGTTCCAGAGTCTCTTCTGGCATCTACTTTGATCTTTTCTTTCTTTCCTGTCTTTTTAATGACCGTGTGCGTCCTTCATGATGTCTCCCCAGAGCTCATCAGGTCTTCTATCATTAGTGCTCATTGCAGCAATTCTGTTCTTGAGGGGCTTTCATAATTAAAGTGATATGGACTCAAGGTTGTATTTTTGCTTTGTGGTCTTGTTTTAATATCCTTCAGTTTCAACAAGAACTTACATATAGGTGATTGATCATCTGTTCCACTTTTGATATTGAGCCTCTCCATTGTCAACTCCCCCGGATGTAGTCAATTTGATTTATATGTGTGCCATCTGAAGAAGTCCATGTGTAGAGTCATTTTTCGTGTTTTTGGAAAAGGTATTTTCTATGAAAAATGTATTGGTCTTGCAAAATTCTATCATGAAATCTCTAGCTTCATTTCTATCGCCAAGACTATATTTTCCTACTACTGTTCCCCTTTGTTTCCAAAATTTGCCTTCCAATAGGCAGTAGTTATCAATGCATCCCAATTGCGTGTTTGATCAATTTGAGACTGAAGACCCTGGTTGAATTCTTGAGTTTCTTCATTACTAGCTTTTATGGTTCATGCATAAATTTATATAATAATTGAATTACCTGGGTTTCCTGGAAAGTTGATAGATATAATCTGATTACAGTCAACAATGACTGATCTTGAACTTTTCTTTTTGAGGATGAATGCAGCACCATCTTCTTGATTCTGTCATTCCCAACATAGTAAACACACATGATTTTTCTGATTCAAATGGGCCAATTCCAGTTCATTTCATCCCATGAATCCCTAGGATATAGCTTTTTATTATATTTCATTGTTGACCACTTCCAGTATTCCTAGATTCATATTTTGTGCATTTCAAGATCCAATGATTAGATTTTTTACGTCTGTTTCTTCTCACCTTGAATTGTACCCTATCCCCAAATAAAGATCCCAGAGGATCCACTTCCATATAATTCAATCCATTCATGTCCCCTTCATTAACTCTATAAGAAACCATCTCTCACTCAATCATATTTCAATACTGTTTGACGACCCGATGGGCTCATCCTCTGGCAATTTCTCAGACAATGTTCTGACTCCATTCATTAGGCCTTCAATCAATATCTGACAATGTTTTCATGCTATATATAACTTCTTGAGTAGCTATTTCCTCAAAAGTGGGCAGCCAATTCCTTCTTTGTAGTCTACTTTTAATCTAGAAGCTCTTTGTCAATTTGTCACACTGTGGTGGCTGTGTGTTGCTGTCATGCTGGAAGATATATCACTGGTATTTCAAATGCCAGCAGCATCACCCAAAGTGTAGCACTTTCAGGAAGTAAAACACTGAATCTTTCTACCTGGGAGCACCTGGTGGTTTCAAACTGCTGATTTTACAGTCAGCAACCCAATGCATAACCACTACACCACCCGGTTCCTTCTGGAAATACAAACACTTAATTTATACTGCACTCGCTATGTAGTTGTTTCTATCACTATCTTTTGTTTTCATTTAGAAGTTGAAGTTTGGCCTGGGTGAAAATGAGAAGCAAACTCTTGAGGAGGCTCTGTCCAGGAGCCCTATTCCTTCAGTGGAGTCCTGCCTCGGGCTGGCCCCGAGGGCTCCAGGTTAATTTACGGCAACTCTTGAGTGAAACCATCTGACTCCCACCAAGTGCAAAGAGAGAATCCCCTGCTCTCATCCTTCTGCCTGATGGCACTCTGCATTCCTGTTCAGTTCCTACAGAGGAGAGTTGAAAAATGGATGCATTTATGATTCCTCTCCCTAGAAAACAGTTCAGCCAAAAGGTTCCTTCTTCTATTTCTATACTTGTTATTTATAATATGAAAGATAGAAAGTAGGTGCTCAGGTTTACCTTTGAGCTCAAGAAATCCTAAAGCTATATTTGCCATATACAATATACCATAGGTTGGCAAAAGCATCAATGAATCTAGCCTACATTTTTATCCTTTGTGTAAACAACACAGACCAGCTGAAAAAGAAGGTTAATCTGGAAATTTGACTTACTGAACATCAGAGAGGAATGTGGGGGCATGTGTGGCAGTCCTAGTTGCAAACTGTTGCCCCGTCAATTCTGATAACGCAGATCCTCTGGGTGCCTGGATAGAGCTTTACTCCACGGGAGTTTTTCACAGCAGATTATTTGGAAGACCTCACCAAGACATTCTTCCAAGATGCCTCGGGGTATGCTGAAACCTCTGACCTTTGCCTTAGCAGCTAAGCACGTTAACAATCTGTAACATCCAACCGCGCGCGCGCGCGCGTGTGTGCAAATGTTCAATGTCCAACTAGAATCCCTTTACAGAAGTTTTAAAATGTGCACATTGGCCTTAAAATGCTTCTCCTTGCCAGAAAACACTGGCGAATGAAAGATATTCTCAATCTTCGCTTCAACTCCATTTGTTTTTCAATCATACACTGTGAAGGGTGAACATTTTGAAAGAATGATATCATTCCATATACAAAAGCACATTTCCCATACAGTGTGTTCTGCTGGGGATTTTTTTTACCTTGGTACAACTTAACTCTCCAAGCGCTTGAACCGGTGAGACAGTATATGCAGCCTGGAGACGGGGCCATGTGGGACTACAGAAGAACAGAGGGGGTGGGGAAAGAGTTATGGCTGCCGATGCCCACTTCTCTCTGTGCATCCCTGCAGGGATAGCCACCTCCTCCCCTGGAGCATGTATCACATTAACTCTGCTACCGAAGACATTTGTATGGAGCTGCCAATGGCAGGTCCCAGTAGGGAGAGGAAATGACTACAACAGGGAGCTTACAGTCAACCAAGCAGGAGAAATGGGTTACTGAAGTGGATGTGATGGAAACCTGGGAGGAAAATGGTCCTTGTCCTTGTCTCTCTCTCTCTCTCTCTCTCTCTCTCTCTCTCTCTCTCTCTCTCTCTATATATATATATATATATATATATATATATATATATATAGTAATTTCTATGACAAGCAATTTCAAAGTTCACCCAACACCCCAAAAGCAAATGGGTAATCGTCGGATCATTTTTCCTGATTTGAGTTTTAGAAATTATGGTCTCAAACTGTGTTCATTTCCCTCCTGTGTATCAGACAAACCTCTTTTATAATGGAGAATCTAACAGAGATTTTCCAAGAGTAGTCACTCTGGAAATATATTGTGTTAAATAGATAGTGAATATTTGGAAATAGGAAGCTATGCGTAAATATGAAACTGTCCACTTGACAGGTCCAGACTCGGAAAAGACTGCAAGAGCTTCTGCCTAATTTTATCATCTCGTTTTGTTTTGTAATAAAACCCAACAAATCAAACAATTTCCCATCCATGCAGAGCCAACTAACAGCAGCTCCCATGGACGACAAAACACAATATTCTCAGTTATTTGACATCCTCACTGCGGTAACTAGGTATGAATGATACACTTTTAAATTTTAATTTAAATCATTTTATTGGGGGCTTGTACAACTCCTATCACAATCCATGTCTTCCTGTTCTTCACTGACCCTCTACTTTGCCAAGCATGATCCCTCCTGATGACATGTCCCAAGTCAACTAGAAGTCTCACCATCCTTATTTCACCTCCTTGAATCTCCAATAAACGGTAGCTCTACAAAATTGAGAGTTAGAGTTTTCAGATTATAAAAGATAAATTAGAGATGATGAAAGCTACTAAGCATCAGAGTTGAGAAAGGCGATGTTCTGAAGTTAGAGGCCATAATCCAATGTGCTTCAAAAAGCTCTATGCTAATTGGTCTAAAAGCACAGAAAAGCAATGCTTATCTCTAAACCACATAGGATCTCCACTGCCTAATTAGGAAGAATCACAGTCTCATTCAACCAAGACTGCTGGAAAAATAAGCATATCTGTCGTGGAAAATGTACATCCACGCTTCACGTTAAAAGCAAGGGTAGTGAGACTTCATTTCACACACATTGCCCATGAAAAATGGACCGGTCTATGAAGAAGTTCATCATTCTTGGTAAGGGTCAGAAAAAATTTAAAAAGGGTGACCTTACCCATTCTGGATTGGCATGGTGGTTTCCACAATTGGCTCTAATTGAGCAATGGTTTTGAGGATGATTCAGAACCAGGCAGTGTTTCCTTCCATTTCCTTCTTTGTACACAGGGCCTGCAGGAGTGGGAACTGACACCTGGTACCTAACCACAAGAGCACACAGGTCCATTCAAATGTAGAACTCAGCAATCTTGGAGAACATCTACTCTAACATTATTAATATTCATCGACAGGAACCAAAGGTTAAATTCAGCCAGTGACTTTCTGGGGGCCACGATAGTCAGGGGGCAGAAAGGGCTCCCTGCCTCCCAGTGGACAAAGATGGCATGCATTCTTTAGCCCTTCCACAACACTTAAATGTCTTTCATTTGACACACATAATAATCATTCTGAGATACAAAGATGGTTACAGTTTGTTCACACTGAAGTTGGTAAGACCAAAAATAGAATAAGTAACCAAAAACACAAACAAAAACAAGATGGTTCCGACCCATAGCAACCCTATGCACTAGAAGCAAGCATTATTCTGTCATGTGTCATCCTCAGAATGGTTCCTCTGCCTGAGCCCACTGATGCAGCCACTGTGTCAGTCCATCCCCATGAGGCCCTTCCTCTTTTTCTCTGCCCCTCAACTATACCAAGCATGATCTCTCTGGTCTCTCCTGACAACAAATCCAAAGGATGCAATATGAAATCTTGTCATCCTTCCCTCTAAGGAACGCACTGGTCAGACTTGTTCCGAGACAGATTTGGTTGTTCTTTTGGCAGTCCGCGATACTTTCAAACCTCCCTTTGATCCAGACAATACAAAATCATTTTGGCTTCCAATGTGCCGCACTTTTTCAAGACCTGACCTTGGCACAAGTCTCTACCGCAACTGTTTCTCCAACTCTTACCATGAAATACTTTGTTCTTTTGGCAGTTCATCATGCCCCCTGTGCACGTGAGCTATTTTAGGGAGGGCATTTTTCTTTAGGATTCTTCACTGCTAGGACTTAAACATAACCTGATCTAGTAAAATTATAATAAAAATGGCAGAAGTCTCTGTATCCACATAGGAAACCGGGGTTCGATTCCCAACCAATGAACCTAAAGCACTAGCAGTAACCCCTTTGTCAGTGGGGGCTCCCAGACTGATGCAGAACAGATTTCAGCAGAACTTCCATACTAGGACAGACTAAGGCTAAGGCCAGATATCTGCTTTTATCAATCAGCCAATGAAAATCTAATGGATCACAACAATCTGATCAATAGCATATCATGGTAATGGTCTGTTAGGTTTTCTAAGAATGGGCAATATTTTGTTCTATTACGCATAGGGATACCATGAATTGGGGACCAAAAGTCCTCTTGGATTTAGGTAGTAAATAGTGATGACAGAGAAAGAATGGTAACACACATGAACTTACAGATTAAACAGAACTAGAACCAAAGTTGGGGACTGAAAGGTCTTTTGGGATTCAGGGAGTCAACAATGACTATAGTGAAAGAATGGTAACACACAGGGACCTTCAGATCAGCGAGAACCACAATCAGCTTCCATTTTAAAAACTGTTAATGAATCAGTTTATTGGGGGCCCTTACAGATTTTATAACAATCCGTGCATTAATTTTATCAAATACATTTTTATATATGTCACCATCATCATTTTCAAAACATATTTTTCTGCTTGAGCCCTTGGTATTAGAACCTCTTTTTTCCTTCCCTCTCCCATCTTCCCACCCTTATGAACCCCTGATAAATTATAAATTGTTATTATTTTCATATCTTACACCATCCATTGTCTCCCTTCACCCATATTTCTGTTGTTCATTCCTGGGTTGTGGCGGGGGGAGTGTATACATCAATCACTATAGTCTGTTCCCCCATTCTTCCCCTTCCCCCTACCCTCCTGGTATCACTGTTCCTGAGGGGTTTATCTGCCCTGGATTCTGTGTCAAGAGCTCTTATCTGTACCAGTGTACATGCTCTGGTCTAGCTGGATTTGTAAGGTAGAACTGGGGTTATGATCATGGGGGGAGGGAGAAGCACTGAAGAACTAGAGGAATGTTGTATGTTCCATCGGTGCTATACTGCACCCTGGTTGACTCATCCTTCCTTGTGACCTTTCTGTGAGGGAATGACCAATTGTCTACAGATGGGCTTGAGGTCTCCTCTCCGACCCTCATCCTTTGAATCAATATATTTGATTGCTTTGAATTTGTTGACCAGTACTAATTAATAGAGAAGATTGCTCCTCCAGTACAGCTTCTATGCATCTCTGCCTACCTCCCATCAAGAACAAGGGGCCTCATATTTTTGTTGCCACGCTTCAGGCTTGTCTTCCATGATCAATGAATTGTCTTTCTCGTCCAACAGTTTTTGAACTGTAGAAGAACACAGATGATGTTGTGTTTGTCTCTGCATCCCAGCACTTAGCATTTAGCAGACAAAATCAACTCTAGCTGAATGTATTCTGAGTAAATGGTAGATTAATGATTGTGACAGATACTTAAATGTCTATCTTGAATCATACATTGACTCAGTAAGAAAATTTCCTTTTCATCATTTTTCAAATCCCTTTTTAAACAGTGGCCACATTATTGATGTATACTATTCTTGTCTTAAATTCAAGCCACTGAATTCTGTCTTTGGGGACCTCTTCAATGACCTGTGAAAAATCAATGCCCTACAAGAAATGGCCTTAAGCTAAAGAACAACACACTACCAACGAAACGCACCAGTCGGCAATTCCTGAAAAGAGTACTTTCTCTTGGAATATGATTCTCAAGGGAAATTTCACTTTCCATAGTTAGAGAAGCTGTATTTATGCCCTAATACTGATTGTTTAATACTCCCAGGAATGACTTACATCCTTTTAACCTTATAATTTATGGTTGCTTAAGAATAAAGATCCCTTGGCACTTTTTAACTGTAGGATAACATGACTTTTTTTTATTAGCTAATAGGGGTGCTGCTTCTCTGTCTTGATATGCTCCAAAGTGGGAACAGGGAAATCTATGAATAAATTAATTTAAATAAGTTTAATTCAGTTGCCATTTAGTCAGCTCTGTCTCCTGTGGAAATTCCCATTCTTCTCAAGGCTAGCCATGTTTACTAAGATCCACACAGTCAAATGCCTTTGCATAGTAAATGAAACAAAAGTAAACATCTTTCTGGTATTTTGGGTCTTCAGCCAAGATCCATCTGACATCAGCAATGATATCTCTGGTTTTGTACTGAGTTCTGACTCCGGCCCAAATTTCTTGCCAATGTGATACTGCAACTGTTGTTGAAAGATTTTCAGCAAAATTTTATGTGCATGTGCTATTTGTGATATTGTTCTATAATTTGTACATTCTGTTGGGCCATCTTTCTTTGGAATTAGTACAAATACAGATCTCTCCCAGTCAGTTGGAAAAGTAGCTGTCTTCCAAATTTCCTGGCATAGACGTGAGTGCTGCCGGGGCTTGATCAGCTCGTTGCACCATTGTGATTCCGAGTCTATCAATTCCTGGAGCCTTGTTATAGGCTAGTGCCTTCAGTGCATCTTGAACTTCTTTCATTACCACTGGATCTGGCTCCACTGGATATGCTACTTCTTGAAATTATTGGATGTCGACAAGTTCCTTTTGATACACTGACTCTGTGCATTCTTTCCATGCTGATGCATCCTGTATCATTCGATATTTTTGCTTATATAGTCTTTCAAGGTTGTAACCAAGGCTTGAACGTTCCTTTAGTTCCTTCAGTTTAAAGACTGTGGGTAGTCTTGAGAAGAACGATAGTTCCGGGACTCTGTCATGCCCATACAGATCCCTGCATGGGTACAGAAGCAGATGTGCTAACAGAACAAGGGGCCCGGCAGCATTTAACATCAAAAAAGATGTGTGTCAGGGTCGAATCCTCTCATCATACATAGTTAATCTGTATGCTTAGCAAATATTCAGAGAAGCTAGGATTTAAGAAGCAAAAAGTCTGTATCCGGATTGGAGGAAGACTGATTAACAGTATGTGGAATGTGGATGATAAAGCCTTGCTTCTGAAAGTGAGATGAACCTGAAGTCCTTGCTGATAAAGATCAAGGATTGTAGCCTTCAGTAAATATTACAAGCCAATGTAATGACATTTAAATTTCTCACACCTATACCAATCGGTAAGATCAGGAGAAAAGGAGAGAAGACTGAAGTTGTCAATTTGGATCCACAATCAGTGTTTATGGAAGCAGCAGTAAAGAGATCAAATGAGGCATTGCATTGGGTAAATCTGCTGCATAAGACTTCTTGAAAGTGTTGAAAAGCAAGGATGCTGCTTTGAAGAATAAGGAGTGCCTGACCCAAGCCATGGTCTTTTCAATTGCCTTTTATGCATGCGAGAGTTGATCAAGGAAGACCAAAGAAGAATAGATGCATTTGAACTATGGTTTTGGCGAAGAATATCATGAACTGTCCAAAGGACAAACCAATCTGTCCTGGAAGAAGTACAGCCAGAGTGCCCCTTAGAAGCAAGGATGATGACACGTAGAATCATATCCTTTGGATATATTGTCAGAAGAGACCAGTCCCTGGAGAAGGACACCATGCTAGATAAAGTAGAAGAGCAGCAAAAAAGATGAAGGTCCTCAACAAGATGGGTTGACAGAGCAGTGGCAACAATGAGCTGAAGCATAGGAACAGTGATGCTGCTGATGCTGGACAGTGTTTCATCGATTGTGCCTAGAGTCGCTTCAAGAAGGAACAGAGTCCACGGCACCTAAAATCAACAGCACCGCCTGGTGACCTGATGCATGAAAGAATGAAGCACGGCCTATTCATGTGCCTCTTTATGCTCATGGGCTTGTCTATGGCTGTAGCAGTAAATGTTACTGGTGTTGCCAAAAGTTAAAAACAAAAAAAAAATAAAAGAACACTTTGATAGCCGTCCAGTTTTTTGAATTCATAGTGACCCCAGATGACAAAATGAACCTGCTTCTTTGGATTTCAGAGACGGCAAATCTTTACATGGGGAGAAAGTCATCTTTTAGCCCTAGGGCAGCTGATGGTTTCAAACCATTGACCTTGTGGTTAGCAGCCCTGCTGGGACCTCATTATACCCCCAGGGTAACCTACTAGTGGTATTCCACCCCAGTAAAATTGTGAAAAGAAAACATGAAAGCAAAGACAAAAACCATATATGTTCATCAGGAGACAGAGTAGTAATTTAGTTTCGAAGACTTAATATCAGATTAGTCCCCCAAAAGTGGAAATTAAAGATGTCTTCAAATGCAAAACTTTTCCAAGATGTTATACTGCTCCATATTTCCTGATGTGAACCATGGCTTCCCCTTATTATACTCCCTGCATTATGCAATTCACTGTAACAAATTACAGAACTCATGAAGCTTTTAAAAAAATACCTCAGATGGTCATAGTCCCCCGTCCGTGAAGTTCAGATGTCTGTCTTTATCAAGGGCCCTCAGCCAGGAGGCTGTGGAAGCTGGTGAAATCAGAGCCAATCATAGCTCAAATCCCACGAACTGGAACGCAGGCAGAAGTTGCCCAAATGCACGATCCATCCAGACCCGAAGCCAAAATGTCCGGAAGTCAAAGCAGGTCTGTTTGCTTCTGCCAATGTTCCCTCGGGAATCAGAAGTCACAAAAATGGAGGTGCAATTTTTTTGTCTTTCAGTAAACCATACCATCGAGGCCTGGTGGTGCAGGGGCTAGGAGATGGGCTACTAAATCCAACTCAACAGCCATTGCAAGAAAATGATGGGACTTTCTGATCCCGTCCACATTTACGCTCTCAGAAATTCACTGGGGCAATTTCACGAGGCCCTATAAGACTTCTATGAGGCAAAATCAGCTCAGGGGCAGTGAATTTGTTTTTTGTTTTCTTTGAGAAAATATACACTCCAGGGAGACAAAGGGTGGTGACGTGAGTCATAATTTCTGGTAAAGCGGAGACTCAGATTATACCTCACCTTAATCCCGTCTATTAGCATAACAGATTCTCCTCCAAAATTGGACTTCAAAAACAAGCACAGAAGCTAGCATTCACATGCATCATTAAAGGAATTATAGCCAGAAGAACCATCTTAAGTAATTGACTACCTCCGTGAACATGCATTTTTACTTTTTAGTTAAAAATTGAAAAATACACCAAAGTTCATCAGCAGTAGAATGAACAAATTGTGATATATTTGGATTCACCACAGAAGGAAATGTTACCTAACAATGGGAATATATAATCTATAAGTCTTTGCAACAAGATTGATATACCTCAGAAGCATGATATTGCGCAAAATAGCCTTAAAAAGAGTACTTATTGAATGATTTTATTTATATAACATTCAAGATCAAGTAAACTAACCTGTGTTTTCAGAAGTCAAGTGCTAGTTACTCTTGGGGGAACAGGGTTTGGTAGTGATTAGAAGGGGATTTAGCAGGCTGTTGTAATTGTGATAGATTTATTAGTTTATGAATTGGTTTACTTGTTCCACAAGTGTGCTCAATGAAAGTTTATTTAGCTGTACATTTATTGTTACTCTATTTTATGATTTATCTTATACATCAATTCATTTTTTTACAAATAGAAAAAAACTATGGAGGTAATTCACTAAATTAATGAAAGCATTTATTCAATAATAGTCTCAATATTCTAAACTCTCTTCTGTCTTACATACATTAATTCACTTAGTGTTCACACTATTTTCATGAAATATATTTATCACTGAATGTAGTTAGTTTGCCCAGATGATCCTTTAGAAAGACTATTGAAAACAAAATAGACACTACCAAAAAATGATATATCCAAAACAAATTAATGCATCCTGACCACAAGAGAAACAGTGGTGATGATGGAGAAGACGGCCCTAGTAGTGCAAGGGTTAAATGCTTGGCCACTAACAAAAAGGTCTGCAGCTAGAGCCCATCCAGTGGCTCTGGAGGAGAAAAGAGCTGGTGATCTTCTCCCAGGAAGGGGAAGGCTGAGGAAGACTGACGGGGCAGTGCCAGTGTGTCACATGACTCACTCTGTCCAAATTCCCTCAAAGGCAGGCAACAGTGACAGCCCCACTGAACCATGAAAATTGGTGTTAGGTACTTTCCAGTTGATTATCCCTCCTAGCCTCCCCTGAGAGTATAACTGGGTCGTGGGGCTTTTCTAGCCCCATGTTATTTTGAAAATAATTTTATTAGGAGCTCGTCCAGACGTCATGTCATTCCATGGTTCAATCGCATCCCGCAGAATTGTACATTGGCTACCACAGTCAGTTTCAAGACAACGTTCTGCCTTCTGAACTCATGGCTATGAGCCCCCCTTTCTCCTTCCCCATCTCTCCAGCCCTATACCCAGGACACCTTATTCCAGCTGTTGTCTCTAGAGGTGCATCAATCCTGGGTTTCATGTACAGAAAACCAGAAAAATGCAGAACAAAGATTCAAGAAGACCACACACAATGACAAAATACATCAGAGATAAATCCTAATAAGGACAGAAAAAAAACCAGAAAATGTTGAAAACTTGATCTAGCCCAAAGTGTATCAGAAGGGAGATTAAGTGGCAGACATTAACCTCTCAAGTCAGGTTCATCACTTTGATGTCGTATCATCCTCTCGCCAATACTGTCGGTTTACTAACCAGTTTATTCCCATCCCCCAGTTGTGATCAGAGGGAAAGGCTAATTCTTGTGTCGATCTGACAAACGTATTTTGGGGCTTTCACTGTTACCCGTCGCCTGCTGCAACCAGAATCGCACAAACTAAACTCTGATGCTATCCCCTCCTTTGGTTTTGGATTATATAATTAGATGGGACCCAGCTACTAGATTGAATAGTTTCTGGGGTCTTAAAGGTTTGTTTCCAAACAAACAGAGATCTAAATGAGATGTCAACTAAGTTCACATAGAAGAAGCACACCAACATCCATTACCCAAGGTTTCCATTAAGATTACAGCCTATATCATTTATGGGCTGTATTGTTAATGGAAACTGATCGATAGGACTTTTTTTCATGGTATGAATTCAAGCCAACGTTTAGGTTAACACTCTAGTGCAAAGGATTTTCACTGCCTAAGGACAGTACATCTTACCAAGCTGACTTGAAACTTTCAATTCTAACAAATAAACTGTAAGGACAAAAGGGAGAGAGAGTAAGGAAGGGATGGGGGGGGGTGATGAAATGAAATATAACCAATTTTTCCAGCTATTTATTGTAAATGTGATTTCCCCAGCATTGTTTTCAATATGGATAATTTGCTCTCAAATACCCAATGTTAACAAAATATTGACTCATTTGATTCCTCATATTTGTCTTTCTTTCTTTAGGACAAAAATTCAAAATTCATTCATGCAGCTGAATGCATGCTGTACTTTATTACAAATTATTTTAAAACATTCTTTGCTAGCTTCTTGATCTCCCTTTGATTGGTTTGAAGAGGAAAAAAATTAATCCTCGGCTGACTAACAACTTAGATTTTTATTGACCACAGGCACTATGAGTTTATAAAGTTAGAACTAAAATTATAGCCAACATTATTTTTGCCCTGAATTCAGTAGTTTGCCACTCTGAAGGCAGGTGATAGTAAATATAAACAAAAATGTAGCTATTATCTCAGAAACATTTTCAATTATATTTACTCTTACTTAATGATTATTTACTTGCTGTGGGCAAAGTTAGTTACTCTTTAGACAGAAGCTGCTTAAGAATAAAAAAAGCAAAGTTGTTAGAACAGAAAAATCAGCAAAAGCAAACTTTTCTTTATTACACTTGTAATGTCTGTAATGAAACAAACAAGTCTAATGTCTAATACTCAAAATTATAATCTTCCTTAATTATTTATCATTTGAACTTTAGACATTTAAATCTGATGAAGGATTTTTTTAAGTAGCAGAAAAACGTCAATAATATATTTTCTCTTTCAATTTTGGCGGGCTGTATTAAGAAAACAGGTTTTTCTTTTTTCTTTATTTTTTGGTCATTAGTTTTCTTTGTTGTTCTCATTGTGTTCTTTCTTGTCTCTTTGTCCTACTATGTCTTGTTTTTTTGTGCATATGATTATCTCTGCAGATCTATCTAGATAAGACTTGCTGGATGATCAGTCTGGAGGAGAAAACAATGGGACTGATGGTTCCAGGGGGACATGGGAGAGGGGGAGGGGGGAAGAAAGGAGGTGGTGTTGACCAACCTAGAGACAAGGGAAAAACAAGTGATCCAAAATTAGTGGCAAGGAGGCTGTGAGAAGAGGTATGGTAGGGATTGATCAAATGCAGTGCAACTGAGTGAAATTACTGAAACCCAAATGAAGGCTGAGCATGATAGTGGGACAAGAGGAAAGTAAAAGGAAATAGAGGAAAGAACTAGGAGGCAAAGGGCATTTATAGAGGTCTAAATACAGGCATGTACTTATGTAAATATATTTATATGTGCATATGTTTATAGATTTAGTATGAAGTATTTAGTATTAAGTATTATAGTATTTAGTATTAATACTAAATCTATAAACATATGTGCATATGTTTATAGATTTAGTATTAAGACAGCAGATGGACCTTGGACCTCCACTCAAGTACATACTCAATGCAAGAACACTTTGTTTTATTAAACTGGCATTCCATGATGCACACCTTCCCAACACGATCGCTGAAGACAAATGTGTGCATAAGCAAATGTGGTGAAGAAAGCTGATTGTGCCCGGCTATCAAAAGACATAGTGTCAGGGGTCTTAAAGGTTTGAAGTTAAACAAGTGGTCATCTAGCTCACATGGAAGAAGCACACCAGTCTGTGTGACCACGAGGTGTCGAATGGATCAGGCATCAGGCATCAAAGAACAAAAAAATCATATCAGAGTGGAGGCCCAAAGCCCATCTGTATGTAATGGGACACCCCTTACGGAGGGGCCTTGGGGAGGAAATGAGCCAGTATAGCAACAATGAAACCTACCAATTTTCGTCTAATTCTTAAATGATTGCTCCCCCCCTCCACTCTCATGATCCCAATTCTACCTTATAAATCCAACCAGACCAGAGGATGTACACTGGTACAGATAGGAACTGGAAACAACAGGGAATCCAGGACAGATAATCCCTTCAGGACCAGTACTGAGAGTGGTTATACCAGAGGGTGGAGGGAAGGTGGGTAGAAAGGGGGAGTCAATTATAAGGATCTACATATAATCCCTCCCTGGGGGATGGACAACAGAAAAGTGGGTGAAGGGAGACATCAGACAGTGTAAGACATGACAAAATAATAATAATTTATAAATTATCAAGGGTTCATGATGGAAAGAGGAATGGGGAGGGAAGGGGGAAATGAGGAGCTGATACCAAGGGCTTAAGTGGAGAGCAAGTATTTTGAGAATGATGAGGACAATGAATGTACAAATGTGCTTGACACAATTGATACATGTAGGGATTGTGATAAGAGTTGTATGAGCCCCCAATAAAATGACTTTAAAAATAAAAATAATTTGAATTATAGAAAAAATGGGAGAAATATAAAGTATGGATATACTATTAAAGGTACTTGAAGAAAGAAAAACGAGAAAAACCTCATTAGTTCAACAAATCTAAATATCGTTCTGGGTACTTAGCATTGTTGGAGATGGAAGGAATACATACTTCTCAAAGTAGAATAGGTCATTTGATGAGATAATTTATTTCCTTTCTTATTGGAAAACAAATCGTCCAGGCAGGAACAGATTTATTAGATTGATTGCCTTATTTTGCTTTGCTTTTAACAGACATGTATAGCTTCCTATTTTATTTAGGTAGTCTTTTGTTCACATGGGAGTTTTTGTTTGGTTTGGCTTTGGGGATAGAAAGAAGTTTTGTCAATTAATATCTCATTTGAGTGCTAAAAGATTAAAAGTGGGAAGTCAAATACCTCAGATTGAATTTACTTTCTCATGTTAATCACAAGCATTGTTTCAGGTCACACCACAAAAGAAGTGGAATCTGTCTAGAATCTGCAAGGGACAGTCTAAGCCAGACCATCAATTTGAGAAGGTCAAGGGTGTTAGGCGATAGAAGGAACCCCAGGCATCAGCAAATGCCATCGCTGCTAAGAATGATTTCCCATCCACAGTTCATGTCCCATTTGGATAAGAATCACCTGATTATCAAGGCAGATTTATCAAGGCAGATTTCAGGACACCATCTTAAATCTGCCGAATCACAGTTCACACCATTGCATTCTCTCTGGGTGGCCCTGAGCCCCTAACATTTGAGAACAAATCTAATGCTCTTTCACACGTCTGCTCTTCAAGTATTAAAGACTGATAGTGTGTTGCTGCTAAAATTTTCTTTCTAGAAAATAAAATCCAGCTACAGTTAGGTCTCTGATAGAAAATATGGAGATCACCAGGATCTCTCAAACCAGATTTCAAATGGGAAGAAATATTACACGGAGGCACTTATTAAACT
Organism: Tenrec ecaudatus; assembly: GCF_050624435.1. Classification (NCBI taxonomy): domain Eukaryota; kingdom Metazoa; phylum Chordata; class Mammalia; order Afrosoricida; family Tenrecidae; genus Tenrec; species Tenrec ecaudatus. The sequence continues at coordinate 205,543,905 of NC_134532.1, forward strand.
TCATGAAGCCTTATTTCCAGGAGACAAAAATCAAAAGGTTATGCACCTAGAACACTTGGCACGATGTCTTCTACAAAAGCCTCAAATGCTCACTGCCCTGGAGTGGTCTGACTCGGACTCATAGTGAGTTGTCGAACTGCCCCTGTGAGTTTCTAAGGCTGTAAACTTTTATGGGAGTAAAAGGCGATGAGTCCCTCTAGTAGTAGTCATGGTCAGAAGAATAGATTCATTGTTGTGGGGCAGTGGGGACCAACTGTTTACTCACCGCCATTGAGCCCCGGCTGACTCCCTGTGGGCTCCCGATCGACTGTAACTGTTGGGGGAGTAGAAAGTCTTTCTCCCACAGAGCTGCTAGTGACCTGGAACAGCCGACCGCATGGTTCACAGGCCAGCTTGTAACCACTGTGCCGCGAGGGCAAGTCCGGAGTAATGGTGGTTGCACAGGTCATGGGGTTCGTCCTGGGTTTTACAGCTTTCTCCTTTCTTTCCTTTCTCCCTTCCTTTTAACATTTGTTCTGTATCTCTTTACATCCATATTATTTGGAATTTATTGCTCAGTGTTTATCACAGCTATAGGTGCACTCAATAACAAATCAAACAAGGAGGACCAGCTGCTGTGGACGAGCTGAACTCGTGTGTACACCTCATGAAGCACCACAAGTTCTGGTAGACAATGATGTCATCTTCTAATGTTTGTTTTACTTGTGATAAAATTCCCCATATTATGTAACCTCATAACATGCTTACATCAACCTATTTACTATCAAGCCAACTTCAGCTCCAGGTGTGTCCAACGAGATCTGTGTTCCGTAGGTTTTCAATGGATTATTACTATAATTATTATGATTGTTTGTAAATCCCCTCAAGGTGAATCCAGGTTCTTTCAAAGCTCTACATGTCCTCTTAGCAGCTGAGGCCTCTAGCCATTTGCTTCATCCAGAGCTGCCTTGCTGCTGTTCTCAGCAACCTGGGGACACCGTGAGCTGAAGTTGGCTTCATAGTAAATAGGTAATTGTTGCTGCTATTTCAGTTTTAGTTTTAGGCATGATGATCTACTTCCTGAATGATTATAGTTTTCAAAAAATCTATGGCCCTGTTCCAAAGGAGATGGCCCTGAGTCAGAGTAGACACAGATGAAGTGGGTTCGATGTTTAGGTTTGAAATGGGAAATGAGGAAATGTCATTGTAAACCCTGCGACAACAGAAGGGAAAACACCCCGTGTGGGACCGTTCTCACAGTGGTTGATGGGGGAGAGACCATTGTGGCAGCCACTGTGTTTACCCATCTTCTGCAGTCTCTTTCCCTTTTCATTGACCCCGTATTTTACCCAGTGTGATAATGTGGGTGAAGAAACGAAATAAAAATAACAAGATAGAATTCATCAAGGATTCATGAGGGTGGAAGGGGTGGGGTGGGGAGAACAAGAGGAGCTTATGCCAAGGCCTCAAGTAGAAAATGTTTTGGAAATGATGATGACAACATATGTACAAATACACGTGATACAATTGTTGTATGGAATGTTATAGGGTAGAGCCCCCGATAAAATGATTTTTAAAGAGAATATTATACTATTACATTTACTTAGAAGTAAATATTTACTTAAAAATAAAACAAAATTTGGAATTTAAAAAAGCAAACAAATAAAACCAAAATCTTTTTCAGGGACGGGTGTCTCCTGATTACATGTCCAAAATCCAATGTTCCTACTTCTAAGGAACATTTTAGCCTTACTTCTTTCAAGATAGATTCCTTTTTTCCTTTCGGCAGTCCTTAGTACTTTCTTGAACATATATCTTTTTTTGAAATGGCTGAATATGAACCAAATGACCTTCCATCTCCTTTTGAGGCTTCTTGCATCATTTGATAATTTGCTCACAGAATCTTTCAATATTGCAACTTGAGGGTTGACTTTTTTTTTTCTTTAGATTTTTTTCAGCTTGAGATATGCCTCGCTTTCTCAGATCTCTTGGCTCATTTCATGATAATGCTTTACTTAGTCTACTCCAGCTGCTTTTTAGATTTCCTGATGAGCTCATTTACTTTGGCATTTCTTCCCTTTGTGTTAGCTACTCTACGGTCGGGAGCAAGTTTGTTTCTTTTTTGACCTTTCAAAACATATTTTTTATTGAGCTATAATTGACATCATACAATTCAATAGTCCAATCATCAAGAAAGGTTGTGTAATCATCGCCAGGCACAATCACCTTTGGAAGCTTTACTTCCTTTTTTTAAAATCATTTTATTGGAGACTCGTACAACTCTTATCACAATTCATACATCCGTCCACTATGTCAAGCACATTTGTACATTTGTTGCCATCATCATTCTCAAAACATTTGCTTTCTCCTTGAGCCCTTGCTATAAACTCCTCATTTTCTCCTCCCTCCCTGCTCCCCCTCACTCTCCCTCATGAACCCTTTATAAATTTTGTCATATCTTACACCATCCGATGTCTCCCTTCACCCACTTCTCTACTGTCCATCCCCCAGGGAGGAGGTTATACGTAGATCCTTGTAATCTGTTCCCTTTCTCCCTCACTTTCTCTCCACCCTCCCGGTATTGCCACTCTCACCACTGGTCATGAGGGGTTCATCTGTCCTGGATTCCCTGTGTTTTGAGCTCTTATCTGTACCAGTGTACATCCTCCTGTCCAGCTAGATTTGTAAGGTAGAATTGGGATCATGACAATGGTGGAAGGAAACATTCAAAAACTAGAGGAGAACTGTATGTTTCATCATTGCTACACTGCACCCTGACTGGCTCGTCTCCTCCCCATGGCCCTTCTGCAAGGGGATGTCCAATTCAGTTTCTTTAGACTCGCACTCTGGCCTTTTTTTTCCTTCTTGTCTTGTTAAGGATTCTTTGCTTTTTTCATCGTGTTAGGCTGGGTTGAGGACAGAAACAAATCCAGACATAGTCATATATGTATGAGATCGCTTTATATTAAGAAGTAGTTATATATCAGGAAAACATCCCAGCTCAGTCCAGATCAAGTCCTTAGGCTTGATACTAGTTCATAAATCTGATACGAGCCCATAAATCCCACTTCAGACTCCCACAGCCACAAGCAATGATGCAAATGCCTTTGGGTGAAAAGGCTTGTGGATCAAATGGCAGTGGAAGAATCAGGGGGCTTCCAGGTCTCTTCTCCACCTGGCTCATCAATTGGAAGGGGAAGTCAGAGAGAGGGGGAGATTCCCAGGACCCTCCTTATGAGAAGGTCACACCCACAAGAAGCACCACCAGGAGGCTGTGACCTGATTGACAGGCTAGACTCCACCCCTACACTTCAAGTTGACTTGAATTTATGTAACTACCACAATGATGTTCTTGATGTCATTCCACAACTTGCCCAATCTTCTGTCATTACTGTTTAACGTGCCAAATATAGTCCTTGATGCTTTTCATACATTTCGGTGTTTTAAATTCTGTAGGCATACTTCAACTTCAATTGTCAGTCTGTGGAGCATCTTTTATTGCCATTTATATTTCTAGTTTCTATTATTTTCTGATTTTTCCTATTTTATGATGTATAGTTCTTACTAGTATAATGTCTTCTTGACTCTGAGTGGACTACACTTCTAATCCTTTAATTATCTCTATTTCTTCCAGAATGAGTGTTTTTTTGTTGTGTCTGTCTCTTTTCATGTTTTCCAGACCTTTTATCATATCATGATTGTTGGTTGTCTCCGTATATTTAGAACAAATGACTCACTAGTTCATGTGGGGTTTTCTTCCACAGTTTTGTACTCTGGATCAGCCAATTGTCTTACAGAATGAGACTTCCGCTGAGGAGCTCCATGGGGGACAACAGCAGATGGATCTACGTACTTGCAAGTCTGACATTTGGGGAAGAAAACATGAATGGCTCTTAAACTGTGCTCTATAAATGAAGAGCATGAGATGGCTTGATGCCTCTTTTGAAACTTTGCCCAAAGTTTCACAACCTAACCCAAAATGTCCCCTTCAATTTTGTCAGAAAAATCCTCTGGTCTCCCTGAATGTCACCTTTGATACCATTGTGTTCTCCCCATTGGGAGATGTGGGAGCGGACGTTGGAACCCACAGAATAGCACTATGTTACCATGAAAAAGTTGCCCACTAACTTCTATTGTTATTTTCCGTCACATTTTCCCTATTGGTAATCACCAGAAATTAGCCAAGGACCTGGAGAACTCTCTCATACTGACTGGTCACCATGTATCCTGAAAGCCCCTGGGAAGTGTCTTGGGCTGCCTGCTTTTTACCTCCTAGAATTCCGTGCAAATGTCTTTATCATTGATGATCGCCACCCCCATTTACCTTCCCAATATCCTTTGATATTATAAGGGAGCCAACGGAAATGGGAGACTCACTGATGAATATGTTAAATGATATGATACAATTCTCTGCCTGAGGTGTCTGGAATGTGTTCCAGTCCAGAAGAAATAGTTCTATTTTGACATGCTGTGCTAGTTACTGAATCCCTTCCTTGGATTGCGTTTCTCCTTTTCTGACACACAGGAGAAAATGTATGTCTAGGCAACAAATTGCCCTCTAGTATTGGTCCCCTTGTCATTGTAAGCAGTGGTTATAAGCGGATATTTAAAGGAATATAATGATTCCCTCGCTATGTCAACAAATCTTGATGACATCCACAAATGCTTTCCCGACTAAAAGACAAATCACTCTTACAATTCAGTCCAGATTCAAAAGAAGCTGCAAATAGACGTTCACAAGAGATCTTTTGCTCGGGCCCCCTCCCACAATGGTTTGCAAAGACATTTACCTGCATAAAAATACTTCTTAAGGAGTTGCTGCTATAGCAACGGACTATTCCTTTCAGTATGGATTTGCTAAGGACCCAAATTGCAAAACTAACCATTCTCTTGGTGTTTCATGACTGTATCAAAACTGAGGAACATATTTCTTTTTCGTAAAAAGATGTTTCTTCACAAGGTCGCCAGAGCTTTGGAGTCAAATAGGAATCCCACCGCATGCTCTGAATGGAGCAAACACTGTTAAGCGGATGGCATAGTTTATCTTTGGTGCTGATTTTGAACATGCTTAATCTACTTCCTATTTCATTTCAAAGCTATTCAAAGATGGCATTACAAATCATTCTCACTGAAATAAACAGATTTTACCCATAGTGATTTAGCTAAGCGAATCACGGAGGAAAGCCAGAAATTGGATCGTTGGCTGAAAATACTATTTTTTAAATGAAAGAGCAGGTGTTATTGAGCCAATTGCAATTCTTGGCAAGCCACGTACATCAGAGGAGAACTATGGTCCATAAGATTTTAGTGGCTGATCTTCAGAAAGATCACCGGAATGCAGAACTTTGGGTTGGATGACAGTCTCAAACGTGCCATCATGTAGTGAGGGCCTGCTAGAATCAAGCACAGGGATGCACTCTACATAGAAATTCTCATAACGTATGAGTCACATGTATAAGATAAAGAAAAGGGAGAGAGAGATAAGGAAAAAGGAGGGAGGGAGGAGAACAGAGAAGGGAGAAATGAAGGGGGGAGCAATAAAGAACAGAAAAATAGAATAGAGGGTGACGAGAAGGGAGGATAAGAAAGTGCTTGTTCTCGTTAAGTCAGATTCCCCATACCTTTGACCCAGAGCCTCTATCATCATCGATGTGCAAAGAATAGAACTCAGGGAAAGATTGAAGAAGATGTTCATCTTGCTGGGAACAACTGCGATTGATAAATGGATCTTCCTAACTATGCACCTGAATTCAATGCTGAACCCATTCAATTCAGATAAGTGTATTTCCATTTCATATGTCTTTGCTGGTATCGCGGTTGGAGGAAGGCTTATCAACAAGGTGAGATATGCAGAGGAAATAAACTTGCTTGCCAAAAGTGATGAGGTTTTTGTAATGATGCACTTGCAATTTAAAGGCTTCTCTATAACACGAGCAGCTCCTGTAGAGTTGATTCTATCTCAGGGAAAACCCAAGAGGTTTTGGTTAAAACAATGCTCTATAGGCTATTCAGGGTCTGGCTTTTCAGAATTAGAAGACCAGGCTCTTGGTCTCAATCACCTCTGGGTAGATCAGAAGCTACTGCTTTTCATTTAGGAACCAAGCTCATGTCAAGCCCAATAAGTAACATCATGATGAACAGAGAATAGATTGACATTGTCAAGGAGTTCATCTTGTTTAGATCCACAATCCATGCTCATGGAAGCAGCAGTCAGGAGATCAACGAACACATTGCATTAGATAAAGTTGCTACACAAGACCTCTTTAAAGTGTTGAAAATTAGGGAGATTACTTTGAGACTAAGGTACACCCGACCCAATCCGTGGTATGTTCAATAGTGTCATATGCATGTGAAAGTCAGACATTGAATGTGGAAGATCCCACCCCACCCCCCAAAAGATGAAATTGAACTATGTTGTTAGTAAATAATATTGAAAATGTTCTTGACTGATGAAAAAACAAACAGATCTGTCTTGGGAGAAGTACAGTCAGAATGCTCTTTATAGGCAGAGATAGGGAGGCCCTGTCTTGCATAATTTGAACATTATTAGGAGAGACCAGTTCCTGAAGAAGGGCCTGATGCTTGGTAAAGAGGAGGGGCAGTGAAACATAGGAAGGCCCTACAAGATGGATTAACACCGTGGCTGCAACGATCAGCTCATCTATCAAACCATTCTAAGGATGACACTTGACCGGCTAGTGTTTCCCTCTGCTGTACAGTCCAATGGACTCGAAGATACCTAACATCAACAACACAACTAGGAAGAATTACATTTCTGAAAGCAATAATTTTTTTAAAAGAGAGGTATTACCTGGACACGCCCAAATATGGCTGTTCTATTTCTTGTGTGAAACAATTAGCCATCTGTGTTAGGCCGGTTGACTGAAGAAACAAACCCAGTGACACCCACACTCGTTTAGCTGTGGAAGGGAGAGCTTCATATCAAGAAGTACCATATATACTAGTGTATAAGCTGAGTTTTTCAGCACATTTCATGCAGTTTTGTGGTAAAATTAGGTGCCTCGAATTATATTCAGGTTAGCTTATACTCGTGTATACAATAATACACTTATGTATATATAAGTATATAATGCACTTATATAAACAATACACTTATGATGTATATAAGTATACATCAAGCAAACATCCAAGTCCATCCAGATCTAGTCCATATGTCTGATACTAGTCCAGATCCCTCTTCAGACTCACACAGCCACATGCAATGTTGCAGAGTTCAGGGAGATCACAGGCGGGTGGGTACAGGGCTGCATGCCTGCAAGGGCATGGGCAGCATCACAGGACTCCTGTAGGTCTCAGTGTGGCTCCCAGCATGAAGGTGAAGACAGGGAGGGGCAGGGAGGTACCCAGAACCGTCCTTAATAGAAAGTCACGCCCACAAGGAGGGACCTGGTTGACAGGCCAGACCCCACCCCTACACACTTATATCTTCAAGTTGACAAGAAATTATGTAACTACTACTGCCATCCCTGCCAGAATTAGTTCAGCTGTCTCAAAAGGTATCGTGTCATCTTGTAGATGCAATCACACTGCATCCTAATCATGTGTTTCCTTGTATGATTCTACCATCAAATTATGCACTTCTGAAGGATACAGTGTCTTTGTATGCCCAAACACGTTGTCTGTGAGGCACTTGATCTTTAATGCTATTTGAATAAAACAATGAATATTCCCCGTAAATAGACTAGAGGTCTCATGAAGGGATAAGAAATCCTCTTTGATGTGCCTCCTTCAAAACTACTTTTTTTTTTCCTCTTAAGTTGTCTGAGTTTTGCTGTCTGTCCCTAGTTTCCAATGGGAACCTTACAGGCAGCCACTGCCAATTAATGCTAAACACATCCATTGGTCCTAGGGGATATTATTTCTGATTAAAAATGAGCACACTTTGGCATGAAGCTGCCAATGTCAATCAGTTTAAATCAGACTGAAATGTCAAACCACTTAGCATTTGGCTTATCCACATCTAATGCTGAAAGCAAGGGTGAAATAGTCGTCTAGACAGGGAACAATCCTAGTTCACAGTGACTGTGGAGTCCAAACCGTATCTGTAAAAATAAATTAAATAAAACATAATATATATGGTCTTCTGCTTAAATTTTTTAGCATACCTTCTTTCATAAATGTCTATGAATTATATGGAAAAAGATTCCCTGTCTAGCCTATTCACTCCTCTATGACAACACTGGGCCTAGGACTCTGTTATTGGGGGCCCGTCAGTCCATTTGGATTTCTAGTGACCCCAAATGATAACCCCTTAGATGAAATTCTTTGGGAGAACAAATCAAACCAATCTTTTCTCCAGCAGAGCCACTAGCTGGGTTTAAATGGTCAAGTTTTGGGTAGTCACCTAGCGCTTAACCATTGCACTACCAGGACTTGGTATGGGATAAGAATGCTGTGGATACAGGCAAAGTGAAGAGATCCACAAAGTTATTTTCCAGAGCAAAACCTCAACTCTGCCCACCATCAGAGATGCCAGGCATGGCAATGGGCATCCCCATGGACATTGAATTGTTCACTGGCATCTTCAGCAAGTTTCCTGTATCCCTGCTGTCTGAAAGGTCTTACAAAGGCTTTCAAACTCACCATGCCTGGTACATGTCAGAAGAAACAAGAGTGCCTCGCAGACTACCAGGCCTGAAGTGTTGATATCGAAAGAAAGAAGAGATTTAAACAAAGGAATATTCAGGTGAAACGAGATCATCGGAATCAATACCAGCAGCCTTCAGCATTCTCTTGAGAAACCGAACTTCATACCAGTCCATTCCCATGAACTCTTCAGAGGGTCAAATTTCACTTTTGAACACAAGTCAAGTAGATGGCAACAATATTTATTGATTATTTGGGTTTAAGAAGCCTCCAGGCCAAGTCAACACACAGAGCCTTAGATATGGAAATTGCATAACTTAAGTTATAAAATTAGTGCGCAGCAATGAAGATGCATTGATTATTTACAATGTGGCTGTGTTTTAAGGTATCGTTATCTCATCATACACTTCATACTCTTAGCAAATCTATGAGGCTGCTACTGTCACTGCACCCGTCTTACAGAAAACTCTTAAAAAGCAAAGTGTCTTAGCTACACAGATAAGAAGGGGTAGTTAGGAGAAGTATACTCAGGGAAAATAAAGAAGATGATTCGGGTTCAACTAAGTGTCTGGTCCAAACCACGGTGGTCTCCATTGCATCCTACACCTGTGAACGCTGGACACTGCATAAGGAAGACGGAAGAAGAATTGATGCCTATGAATTGTGGTGCAGGAGAAACATATTGAAAGTGCCATGGACTGCTAAAATGCCAAACCAGTATGTCTTAGAAGCAGTAAGACCAGGTGCGCCTTAGAGGCATGGATGCCAAGACTTGGTCTTACCTACTTTGGGCAAGTTGTGAGAAGAAACCAGCCCTTGGAGAGGGACATCATGTTTGCTCAAGCAGAAGGGAGGTGAAAAAGAAGGCCCTCTATGAGGTGGATGGACGCAGTGGCTGCATCAACGGGCTCAGGCACAGCAACAATTGTGAGAACAGTGCCGGACCGGGCAGAGTTTCGTTCTGCTGTGCCTAGAGTTACTCTGGGTCAGAGCCAATTAGACGACACCTAACAGCAACCCGAACAATAGTCCAAATACTTAACTATCCGGACATGTTTAACAGGAAGGAGCCAAGTGTAATTGACTGAGTTGTTCATGTTTTGCTGTCTCAGATATGGGAATTATCCAAACTCGGTGGCCGGCTGGAATCCAGTTCATCTACTCTTTTATTACATACCTTTCCTCACTGATGCAACGGGTGAGCATAGGATGACTGCCTGAAAGGTTGGCACTTGAACCCCTTCAGCCCCTCTGCAGCAGAAAGACCTGGAAACCTGCTTCCACAAAAATGTCAGCCTTGAAAGCAGAATGGGTCAGTCACATGGAACCCCTTTGTGTAGAATATCTGCTCACTGCCCCTGGCGACCCCTGGTGGAGATGTCTGTATTCTCATCCTCTGTGCAGCCAAACCTTGCTCTTGTATTGGAATCTCGGTATTATTGTTACTGTTGAGTGCCTTCAAGTTGGTTCTGATCCAGTAGGACCCCTTTGTACAGAAAAGAATGCCACATGGCACTTGCCTGTCCTCACAATTGTTACATTTCAACATATTACAGTTGCTGTGTGAACACTTCTTGTCAACGTTCTTCCTCTTTTCCACTGTGCCTCTATTTTACCAAGCATGATGTTCTTGTCTAGGAATGGATCTTTCCTGATAACGTGTCCAAAATACCCGAGACCAAGTCTCACCATCCTTGCATCTGAGGAATACGCTGGCTGTACTTCCTCCAGGAGCGATCTGTTTGGTTTTCTGTGGCAGTCATTTGTACTTTCAACCTACTTGTCCAGCACCATAATCAAGTGCTTTCATTCGTGTTCGGTGTTTATTGAATGTCCAACTTTCATGTGTACATGAGGCAATTGAGCATACATACCATGGCTTGGGTCAACCACATCTTGGACATCTGGGTATCACCGAGAGGCACAAATTGTGCTTATTTTAAATGGTCTCTGATGTGGGAAGGAGGGATAAAAATAAATCTGAATGAACGAGATCACAGCTATAAGGAGGCTACGGTAAGGCTTTCCAAGGAAATTCTTAGACCTACTTGATGATGCCCTATGTGTAAGATATGACAAAATAATAATTTATCAAGGGTCCATGAGGGAGGGGGGATTGGGGAGGGAGGGGGAAAATGAGGAGCTGATACCAGAAGCTTAAGTGGAGAGCAAATGTTTTAAGAATGATGAGGGCAATGAATGTACAAATGTGTTCTACACAATTGATGTATGTATGGATGGTGATAAGAGTTGTGTGAGCCCCTAATAAAATGATTTTAAAAAAACAGAATGAACGGGTGTATTATCATGATGGTGGGGTGGGAAGATATCCTTGGTATAAATTTCCTGGCTTTTACTCACCAATATAACTTTCGACTGTCTCAAAAATTCTTTATAATAAGCTTCCATGATCTTCCTGTATCATTTGCGAAAATCTATTGAGATTGCCTTTTGGGATCCTACAAAATGGTCACCATAACCCTCTTGGCGGACCTCTCGGCCTTGAACTTCACTGACCCCACAGAAAGATCATCTTAGAAGCCATTGTTTTGGTTTGACCTTCCTCTCTGGACTTTGCTGGTAAACCCCGCATTATGATTCACTCCATGAAATCACCGTGATTAGTTTTCATCTTGTTTAAAAGACTGATATAAACGCCAGGTCTTTGGACTAGCTGTTCTTCACAAACAGCCTCTAGCACCTGGCCAGGTGAAAGCTCACCGAAGCCAAGATGTCCCCTTGAAATTCAAAATGCCAAACCATGTGAGACCCTCAACTGCAGCGGATTTTGCTTCAAGGTTAAGTTACGATTTTCTTTTCTTTTTTTAAATCATTTTATTAGGGGCTCATACAACTCTTATCACAATCCATACATACATCAATTGTGTAAAGCACATTGGTGCTTTCATTGCCTTCATCATTCTCAAAGCATTTGCTCTCCACTTAAGCCCCTGTCATCAGGTCCTCAATTTTCCCCTCCCTCCCTGCTGCCCCCTCCCTCATGAACCCTTGATAATTTATAAATTATTATTTTGTCATATCTTGCCCTGTCCGAAGTCTCCCTCCACCCACTTTTCTGTTATCCATCCCCCAGGGAGGAGGTCACATGTAGGATCCTTGTAATCAGTCCCCCTTTCCAACCCACTCTCCTTCTACACTCCCAGTATCGCCACTCACACCACCTGTCCTGAAGGGATCATTCGCCCTGGATTCGCTGTATTTCTAGTTCCTATCTATACCAGTGTACACCCTCTGGTCTAGCCAGACTTTCAAGGGAGAATTCAGATCATGATAGTGGGGGGAGGGCAAGAGGGATAGGAAACATTTAGGAGCTAGAGGAAAGTTGTATTTTTCATCGTTGCTACATTGCACCCTGACTGGTTCATCTCCTCCCTGAGAACCCTCTGCCAGGGGATCTCCAGTGGCCTACAAATGGGCTTTGGGTCTCCACTCTACACCCTCCCCCCTCATTCACTGTAGGGAGCTGCACGTATCCCCACCCTGGATTTTAGCCATGAATTACTCTCGCCATACAAACTGCCCAGAGGTTTTTCAGCCCTTTGTTCCTTTCCCGCCAGAGGGTGGCTGCCTTGACCCTTGCTAGGATTGGTGATCTTTCACTAGCAGCTGCTATGCTCATTGATCAATACATGTCTGGTGGCATCTCCCCCCGGGCTCACCAGGAATGCCTCATTAGCATACTTACCTGTTTGATCAGTTGCCCGCCATCCCTTCCTTGTTTGGAGATGCATGACTATTGGCTACCTCAGCTGTGCCTTATTTTACATGTGACGTAATGGTACCAGCCCCTCGCTGGCTATTTAAACCTCTGCTCTCAACTCAATAAAATGAGACTTGATCAGATTCCTGTCTTGCCTCCATCTCTCTGCACCCTTGCCCATCTTCATTCCCAGTCCCTCTTTCAGGTCCACGTTGTTCATGTCCTGCTGGACAGGACAATTCACTATGGCGAAAAGTTTTGTTCTGATGATGCCTGATACCTGATCCCTTTGACGCCTCGTGATCACACGGGCTGGTGTGCTTCTTCCATGTGGGATTTGCTGCTTCAGAACTAGATGGCTGCTTATTTACCTTCAAGCCTTTAAGACCCCAGACGCTATATCTTTTGATAACCAGGCACCATCCACATTTGCTTATGCACCTGTTTGTCCTCGGCGATCATATCATGGAGGTGAGCACACAATGATATGATTTTTCTTTCTTTGATGCCTGATAACTAATCCCTTCAGCACCTCATGATCATAAGGTTTATGATTTACTTCCACTGCTTTGTAGACTTCAGCCACAGTTCCTTCTTTCTTCAGGGCTGTCGGTCTTCCCTCTCTGAGCTCATCAGTAAGGACTTCCGAACCTTCCTGAAAATGCTTCACCCATCCAAAAATTATTGTGTCCCGTCCCGCGGGACATCAACAACGTGAATACCTGAAAGAAGGACTAGGAATGAAGATGGGCAAGGGCGCGAGAAATGGAAGCAAGACAGGAATCTGATCAAGCCTCGTTTATTGAGTTGGGAGCAGAGGTTTAAATAGCCGGCAAAGGACTGGCACCATTACGTCACATGTAAAATAAGGTACAGCTGAGGTAGCCAATCGTCGTGCATCTCCAAATAAGGAAGAAATGGCGGGCAACTGATCAAACAGGTAAGTATGCTAATGAAGCATACCTTACGCCTGGGGGAAGATGCCACCAGTCATGTATTGACCAATGAACATAGGAGCTGCCAGTGAAAGAGAACCAATCCTAGCAAGGGTCAAGGCAGCCACCCTCTGGTGGGAATTGAGGCAAAAGGCAGTAAAATCACAGGGCAGTTTGTATGGCAGGAAAGTGAGAGTAAATTCATAAAGGTCGTACATGGCTTAAATCCAGGGTAGGAGGATATGCAGTTCCGTACACTATTGTTTTAGGTGGGACAGCATCCCTGAACTTGTTACAAAGGTTTGATGTTTGGGGCACAAATCCATGTTAAAATGTTAATAGTAGCCTTGACCTTAATATCATTTTTCCCAAAAGACAAAAAAGACTGTTTTTGAAGACATTCTAAAAAGACAGACAAATGTATTAATAAGAGCACTTGTCCCCAGCCTTCCTCTGATCAGAGAAACAAGTTTACACATTTTTTTGGTGTGTAAACTCATGCATGTAGACATTGGAACCCTAGTAGTGATATTTTTGTTTACTCTTGTATATATTCACTTTTTTTCTAAAAACACTCACATAATTTTCACATATGCATGATATTTCTATATAAATATCTGTATATGTCTGGAGACATGTATGTATACCATGCATACCTTCACAGGACACACATTACTTAGCAATTATTCTATATTTTTTCTTTTACAATATCTTAGGATATATCCCTAGCTGTATAAACTTGTATGTTATTGCTCTGTGCCTATACATTGAAGCCAATTCACAGTCACTCCCCCCATCCCTCACACCCCATGGACCACAGTAGAAAGAGCCCATGGGGTTTAATAGGCTGTAATTCCTCTGAAAGCAGATCACCAAGTCTTTCCAGAGATTCCAGATGAGGTCCAATCCATCTTATGGATAGTGATCAAGCACTGATATGTGTATGCTTTAAAAAAAAAAAAAACTCTAAACCAGAGAGGGCCTGGAATCCTCCCAGTGCTATTCACTCCCATTCTCACCCCCTAGAGCTGAATTATTTTACAATGTCTATGTATTCTCCCAGAAAGAGAGAGAGAGCCCTTCAAACTCTTAAAGACAATCTCTGTCAAGCACCCAGTGGGACCCAATGCCCCATGTCTGCCACACGTGCCTCAGCTCTGGGGAGAGCTGGGTGTGCAGTGTATGAGGCTGGTTTAGCTGATCTTCAGACTAGAATCAAGTCACGTTCTATTCAGTGTAGAGTAACTTCAGTAAATGCCAGCCAGAACAGAGCTGCATCTGATGGGAAACATTGCTGAAATGAACCCACGAAAGAGAACACATGCTTACTGCTAAATTGGGGGGGGGGGGGCATGGTAAGGTATTTTTGGTAAATTATTTGCTATTAATAAGGAAAATTATTCTGAAAATGCGTTTTGATAGGATCCAGTGGAGGCCACAGGATTGGCATGTAAAGAGAGTGTCTGCTCTAATCACCGCCCATGACAAAAAGCGAATGCTGCATTGTGCACCCAGAAGCCCTTGCTTTCTATGCTCAGAGGTGCCATAGAGCATGCTCGGACCCACAGCGACCCGAGGAACACCAGAAGGAAGCCCTGCCTGAGCCTTCATCCTCACCATGGGTCTTAGGTTGACGTCTGATGTTACACTGCGTCCATTCCTTTGTCTGTTTCAGTCCTCCCGTACTTTACCAAACACGATGCCTTCCTCCAGGGGCTTGATAACATGTCCAAATTAAGGTTTATTCCTGGTTCCATGATAATTTATAGTAAATGGGGCATGGGTTTGTAGGGATTACTTGTTTATCTTGAAGTGAAGGTGTGTAAGGCAAATGGCCCTCTAACTAGTTCGTAAGCGATAGTTGCGTGGTGCTGGGATGAAAGAGTAGAATCAGATCCAATCAGGCATGCTCAGTGTCCTCTCGGCCTTCAGCATTTCTTCCCAATGGGTACATGGCAAGAAGGCTCCCAGGGAGATAAGAAAGGTGAGAGGAGAGTGGAGATGCCCTGGGAGCTACACGCTGGCTTGTAGAACTTTACCTGAGGAGTAGTCCAAAAGCGGGATCTCTTAACTCTTAGATGAGCCTGATGTTTCAGGGTCACACCTTCTAGACATAGATACAAATGGAAACTATGCAAACTAAGATGAATGTAGCATCCCCCAATTCATAACATAAGTTTACAACCAACATTTGCCCCTGTTCATCAGCCAGGGCTTCTTCAGAATAGAAAACTAGGGGACCAAGAAATGAAGACAGCTATTTCCCACCATTGCATCTGTGCAAACCTGGAAAGTCACAATATTCCCAAAGCTGTGGTTTTGCTGTGAAATCTCACTTGGCTTCCATAATTTTTATACTGCCAACGAGACTGGAATCCTAAAGCATTTAAGAAAAGTAGCAACTGTATCTCTACTACCGAGTGAAATAGCAAGGGGTGCACCTGCTCAGTCTTACTTTGCAGAGAGGAATATTCAAAAACATCAATGATTAAATACTGAAGTCACCTCACCAGGAGGATTAGCCAGAAAGTCCTAAATAAAAACGACTTAGTCTCTGCGCCCAAGACTTAGCAGTTCTAGGGACACAATAAGAGTGGTGTCTTCTGTGTAATGTAACACGCGCAGTAGTGAAGTATTGCTCCCTACAAAAGAAGCTCACACGTAGGAACATGTAGGAGCCCTTTGCTACTGTCCTTCTAAAGAAAAGTTTTACTTCTTTGGGGATGAGCTTCTACTTGTGACCACACGGGGGCAGTATTACCACGGAATTGGCTCTTTCAGAGCCAACCAGTTAGGAGGAGCTACCAAGGCCAATTAATCCAAGAAAACATCCTTTTGTGTGCTCTTCTTTGACTTAAAGATGTGCAAAACAGATAGAGGTCTCCAAGGAGAGAGCTGCATGGAGCTGACTGGTGGGGGGTGCTAGGTGCAGGGTGAGTGGCAATGCTGCAGCCTAATGAGCCAATTACTTTAAGCGACACAAATATATACACCTAAGGACAGGACATGGGGGAAGCAAAGTGAAGCTGCGCTATCGTTGTGGGCACATCTCCGGACTAACTGTGTTTCTGGCCTTTCTGTTCCTCCCTCTTTCTCCTTTCTGTGACTTGCCAACAAGTGACAAAAACAGGAACAAGTGTTTGGATGGCATTGTTCTTGGCGTTGGGGGTTTCAGATTTGTACAAGTCTTATTTCTGTACCTCCCAATCAACCCGCAGAGCAACCAGCTTGCAGGCTAAGGCATTCCAAATATGTTACAGTCACATACAACTTTATGGCCAGGGAGGAAATGTCTGTCCACCTTGTTTTGTCCCTCCCTCTTTCCCTCCCTCCCCTGCTTCTAGCCTTCCTTTCTCTATTTCTAGTTCACGGAAGAGACAATCTCATTTAATTCCGACACTATTTCTGCAGAGTGGCTGTGGTTGTGGATCTCCAGTAGATTCAAGTAGACCGGGCCCCTGTGGTTTCCCAGGATCCCCTCCTTACAGCGCAGATATGCCCAGGTCCTCTCTCCCACAGAGCTTCTGGTGGGTGGGATCGCTACCTTTGGGTGGCAAGGAAGTTGGTCATCGCACAGAGAAATAACTCCTGGTCCTGCGCCCTCCTCACGAACACAGTTCTTACGTTTAAGCCCATTGTCGCAACCACGATGTCCGTCCGTCTTGTCGAGGGTCTTCCTCGTTTTCTCTGCCCGCGTACTTTATAAGCATGATGTCCTTCTCTAGGGACTGGTCTCTCCTGACAAGACGACCAGGGTACACGGGACCCAATCCCACATCCTGGCCATTGAGCACTGTGGCTGGACTTCTTCCAAAACGGATGCTTTTGAACTCTTGCCAGTCCATGGTACTTTCAGAGTTCTTCGTTCACTGCACAAGCCGAAGGCATTGATTCTTCCATCTTTCGAATCCACTTTCCAACGTTTACAAGCTACAAACTTTGGGGTGAGTGTAAACCCTTAACTACCCTGCCCCGGAGCACCTTTCTGGGCATTAATGCCATTGCTTCCATTTTACAGGTGGGGAAATTAAGAGAACGGATCAAAAGCGGCTCACATTCTCAGGAACAGAACCAAGTGTCTCTGCTGCCCAAACCCACAGAGGTCCTCATTTCTCACGCAGGAAGATTTTGTTCCCTCTTTTATATAATCTCTTTCTTTCCTTTTGTTCTTATGCAAATTTGCTGAATGTCTAAATATAGAAGCAAAAGGAAGGAGGCAAAGCTGATTGCCCAAATGACCTCTGACGTCATTCAATGCGATGAGGAAATGTAGACTCTGTGCGTCTGAGTGGAAAAACACAGCACATGGGCAGAGAAACAAAATGAAAAGTAAAAGCTCTTCTCTGACTCACCCCCACCTCCCTCTCCACAAAACTACTGCACGCCCCACCCCCACCCCCACTGCTAATAAGGAATGCAGGATAAATCCCTCTCATAACATATATAATATGATAACGTCACACTCACAGGGTGTCTAATTGCCAGGCGCAAGTATTAAATCAATTAATCAATTAAATTATTTCATGTGCATGAATAGCAATAGAATCGTTTTTGTTCCTACCAAGGACTCTTACAGTTTTCTCTTTTGCTTAATTTCCCCAGGGCATCGCTCCGTCGGGCTCCCCACACCTTGCACGTCCACTCACACATCCAGCCGCACAACTTGATTCCCACGGGATCGTCGCTCTAGCAGGATTTACTTTGCTCGCTTGAAACGCTCCTCCCAGGAACACCCATTGTCTCCCTCACTTTTCCTTCCCCTTCTTCTTCATATCCATGACCTTCTTCATCATCTTCATCAACCAGGTTAATACACATCTCCCCTCAGTGATTTTCCCTTCAACTCCTCTCCCCTGGTACCAGCAAAGAACGGGGGGGGGGGGGAGAGAGAGAGAGAGAGAGAGGCTCTTCTTGGCTTTTTTACAATACTGTTTGCCTACATTCTCTCTCGTTCTGTGACTGACGCACTTCACTCAGCATCATGCCATCCACACCCATTGCGGGTAGGCGGTGCCTCGCGGATTTAATGATGTTCCATAGCGTTCCATGCGGGGATGTGGCATCGTGTGTGTAGCCCTTCTTCTGTTGATGGCAGTTAGGGTGTTTCCATCTCTGTGCAAATGGGAACGATTCTGCGATGAACGTGCATGCGCATATGTCAATCCATGGCATGCACGTATTGCTCTAGGGCATACCTCACAGTAGGTGGACACATAGCTCACAGTAGGCTGGCTGGAGCCTATGGTGCCCATTTCTACTGTGGAGGGAGGTCCCCTGCCGTGCTCCATCCAGTTGGGCCATGTCACAGTCGCAGCAGTGGGGTGTGAAGGGGGCGTGTGAATCAGGTGGCTGGCTCTAGATGAAACCTTCTTTGGAGGAGGTCCTTCTTCGCATTCAGCTGTTGTCTCTGGATTCCGTGGCTATCCCTGTGGCATCCATCTTTCCTTACAAGGATTTCCTTGCTCTGTGGCAATTTTGTGGCTGTCATCTAAAAAAGGATTGGTTAAAGACCCAGCCTACATTTGTAGGGCCTCATGAGTGTAACAAACACTTCCCCAGTAAAGTGTCCTCCGCTGGCGTGTGGTTGTGGTTGGGTACCATCGAGCCTGTTGCATCCCACAGCAACGCTATGTACAACAGAAGCAATACCACCTGGTCCTGGTCCTGATCCTGCGCGCTCCTCTCACCGGGTTCCCAGATGTTCTCATGGACGGGGCCCTTGTTGAAGCCACCATGTCGATCCTTCTGGAGCCATGTATAGAATCCCCATGAGCACAATTACGTATTCTGGAATTCCAGTTCTTCTCAAAGTGTTCCATAGTTTGTTATGAATGGCTCTGTATAGTCAATAAAAAACAGGTAGAAATCTTTCTAGTTTACGTATACTGAGGGATAAACTCATTGCCATGGAACTGATGCCGACTTCCAGTCTTGGAAACATACGGGGCGGTGCTAGTCTGTCCTCTAGGGTCGCTATTAGAATTCCCATGGACCTTACACAGCTCTCGGGCTGGACATTCCCCATCCTGTCATAGTTACCCTGACTTAGTAGAACTCTCTCTATACAACTCTCTATGTGCTCAAAGGCAGACTCTCTCTATTCCTTGAGCCAAACTATTGTTTGATTGTAAGATAATCTCGTTTATAATTTTGGTTTAAAGATTCATGGCTATCTTGGATGTTCATGTACCCTCCATGGCTCCAAAAAGTCTGTTTTAAATTCTGGTCTGCATTTTTTTTAATGAGGATTTAAGTAGTAACAGACAGTGTTACGATCCGATCATAGATATTGGCCTAGAGGAAATGAGGAGAGGGAGAGGAGTTATTGAGAAACCTAGGTCGCCTTGTAAGACTATGCATCAGAATAGCTGTTGCCATGGTCTCTCTGAGAGTTAGGATTTGTGTCAACACGGCTGGGTCAGAATTCTCAGTGGTTTGGCAGTTAAGACAGCAAAAGGTCCTGTGACGTGTCATAATGTAAGTTAATCAATCCCATGATGAGATCTGCTGCAAGCAGACAGTCGGTTGGAGGGGGATAAAGGGGGAATGCAGCCCCGTGACTCAAGTCACAGGCCTGATGTGATGGAAAGGAAGTTTCCTCGGAGTGTGGCCTCTTTCCCATATTAGAAGGCGCTTTGGGGAAGCTTCCTTGTGTTTTGCTGGGTCTAAATCTTGCATCTGCCTCAGCAAAGTCTGATTCTTTGCACATGAGCCAAGAGCCTGCCACATTGCCCGTGGACCCGTGGAACCAGCAGTGGCCTGTCATTGGACCTGTCATCTGCCCTGTTGACCTTGTATTCATTATCCTCTCCAGTCACGAGCCTGACCTGCTGACTTGGGCCTCACCTCCTTCTGTAGCCTGATGTCAGTGTGTGGTATTTGGGGTTCATCAACCTGTAAAGCTCCAAGAATCAGGAGAAGCCTCCAGTTTAATATTTGACCCACAGACATGGACCTTGCCTGCACTCAGACTGCACAAGCATATGTTTCTGAGGGTCATGTTCTGGTATGAATTTCTCTCTTTCTCTGCGATGGAAGTAGTGCTACTGGCTCCATCTTAAATATGAGAACATTATCTGAAGGTTAATGAATTCCCAAAGATGCTCAGTGGCAGAGTCAAGGCTCACACTTGTCGGATAGGACTTCCCAAGAAAACCTGACCTTGGCCTGAGTGTTCAGTGAAAAGGTCCATGTAAAGCAATTATGTATACTCGTGTATAAGCCAAGTTCTTCAGCACATTTTTAATACAGTTTTGTGGTAAAATTAGGTGCCTCAGCTGATATTTGAGTTGGCTTATACTTGAATATAAGGAAGGGGAAAAGGAACCCAAAGGTTAAAGAAGAAGAAGGAGAAGGAGACACAAAGACACGAGTGGGACTTTTATACTTTAGGATGTTGAGAAATTTAATAAGATCTTGGAATGTGGATGTGACGGATGCAAACAAGATGCTGGAGAATAGGTGATATATTTTAGACTGGGAAACCAAGAAGCAGGTTTAGCAAGGGTCCCCTAGAAATTCATGACATTATTTATATGAAAATGAACGATTGTTCCAGTTTTAAGCATAGGAATAAGCCAGCCCTTCCGTGTTGGCGTCTTCAGCTCTTTCTCAAGCGTCCCTCTCGCAGGTGTCTGCATCTGGTCCTCCACTTCACTCATCTAAATTTAGCTACATATCCTAACAAGGCCATAATAGGCACTACCTATTATTATACAGGCACTACCTATTATTATACAGGCACTACCTATTATTATACAGGCACTACCTATTATTGTACAGGTACTACCTATTATTCTACAGGTTCTACCTATTATTATACAGGCACTACCTATTATTATACAGGCACTACCTATTATTATACAGGTACTACCTATTATTATACAGTTACTACCTATTATTGTACAGGTACTACCTATTATTATACAGGTTCTACCTATTATTATGCAGGCACTACCGATTATTATACAGGCACTACCGATTATCATACAGGTACTACCTATTATTATACAGGTTCTACCTATTATTATACAGGTACTACCTATTATACAGGTTCTACCTATTATTATACAGGTACTACCTATTATTATACAGGCACTACCTATTATTATACAGGCACTACCTATTATTATACAGGCACTGCCTATTATTATACAGGTTCTACCTATTATTATACAGGCACTACCTATTATTATACAGGTTCTACCTATTATTATACAGGCACTGCCTATTATTATACAGGTTCTACCTATTATTATACAGGTACTACCTATTATTATACAGGTTCTACCTATTATTATACAGGCACTGCCTATTATTATACAGGTTCTACCTATTATTATACAGGCACTACCTATTATTATACAGGTACTACCTATTATTATACAGGTTCTACCTATTATTATACAGTTACTACCTATTATTATACAGGCACTACCGATTATTGTTATAAAGTTGATGACAGTTACACAACTCTTCTACAAATGATTGAATTTTTTTCATTGTATGACATGGGGATAAATTGCTAATAAAACTGACTATATTACATGAGCTGATGCACCGATGGTACCTAACACGCATGTGTGATCGGTACAGCTTCAGTAGTAAACTCATGGACCACAGCTAAAGCTATACATTTACAAACAGAAGAACCTGCAGTTCCAGCGTGCACCAAAATTCCACTTCCAGCCCTACGCAGTCCCAAAGTGTGGGTGAGAAAGGAGATGCGAACCTATTTTCCTACATTTAGCTTTAGTTCGCCCTGCCTGTCAGAGTGTAAGTATGTCACGGAGTGGAAACAAGTTTTGCTTAAAGCTGAACCTTAGCTGTGAATGTGAATGTCACATAGTACGTTTTCATCGTGGGATCAATATGTGTTTATATCATTGTTATTATTATTCTCTTCCATAGTCTTTATCTTGCTAGCAGGTTTTATCCTCCATCACCAGTTGCCTGATACACTTTCTCTATTGTGGAAGCAGCTGCTCTACAATGACAAGCAGAGTAGTCAATGATCTTCCCTAAGCGATTTCCTTCTGAGAATAGGATGGCTGCTCATCAGAGCACCCAAACCACAGAAGTATCCAATAAGTATCAAGTATCAATAGATCATTTAAAGTTAATTCCCCAGCCGGGAGAAAGGCATGGAACACCCTTCCTCTCTCAGCCTCTAAAGGAGTCCGCATGGCTGACACCTTGACCTCCAAGGATGGTGAACTGGTGTAACTCTTGTAAAGAGTTACAGTCTTAGAAACGCACAGACGTCCTATCCTGTCCTTCGGGGTTTCTACGGGCCTGCATTGACTGAATGGCAGTGAGTGTGGCTTTATAGAACACTACATCTAACAATACAATTTACACAGTAAATTTCCATTCTCCTACGTCAATCGAGTTTGTGGTTAGTTTTGTTATGGAAGCGCTAGGAAAACTACACTTTTTATTGTGTTTACATTTTTATTTATTATTATAAGAACAGTTGGGAGGATGATTCAGGGCCATACAACACTTCCTTCTGTTGCGCATAGGGGCGCTGTGAGCCAGAACCAACTCAAGGGCAGCCAGCACAGCATCAGCATCGCTTAGTGTCTGTCACCTGTTCTTACAAGTCCCCTGAAGATGAGGATCAGGGTATGCAGATTTGTGGCTCCTGAGAAACACTGGATGAACTTTTGTCCATCCAGTTGCAGCTGTTCAGTACACACTAATGGCGCTTCCCTACTGAGCCAGACCATGATGTGATTAAGCTATAACTCAAAGGAAGAAATGTAATGAATTCTGAATGCCACTTAATCTCAATAAATATTTCCCTGGTTTATTAGAAAGACAGAGAAAATGTACATGGAACAAATGAACTATTTGTACAATTTCAGCCATTACATTTGTCTAGAATCTAAATTGAATCTGCATTTTATATAAGAATAAACTGCACATATAGGAAAATTATTTTTCCAAATACTGCCATGGATTCCCATTTTAGAGAAGAGGAAGACTCAGATAGTTCAATGGGTTCCTACTCTTTCTGAAGTAGAGGATAGGTCAAGCGCACTCCAGAAAGCTAGCCCTTATGACCATTAGTCTGGTTCTTCATCCAGGGACAAGGTAACAAACACCAGAGCCCACTGCCAATAGTTGATTCCAACCTGACACAGGTTCTCGTAGGATATAAATCTTTATGGGAGAAGATAGCCTCATCTTTCTCCTGAGAAGCAGTTGGTGGGTTTGAACCACCCACCTTGTGGTTAGCTGTTCAGCACTTACCCGACATTACCACCAGGTCTCTGCAAAGTGGAGCAGTTGGGATAAAAGACTTAGAGACATCCAGTATGAGTTTAAGCCTCACGTCTCCAGATACAAAACATTAGGTCCGGGTCTAGCACTATCTGTTATTGCGAGCTGCCGCCATGTCAACACCAACTCATGTCTAACTGAATGAACGGGGGCCAAGATTGTGCCACCTTCATGGTCACTGATGTGTTCAAGCCCAGCGTTGAAGCCACTGTATATTTTGAATGACTGCCAGACAAGGGGGACTCATCTCACAGCTCTATATTGGAATATTATATTGTGATCCATAGAGTTTTCTCTTGTGGTCCATAGTGATTTCATTGGCAAAATTTTGGATTTAGATAACCAGGCCTTTCTTCCTTGTCTTAGTCTGAAACTCCACTGAAGCCTGTTCGCCAATGGTGACGCTATTGGGCTTTGCCATGCAGGTGGTGTAGATTCTCCTATCTCGGCAATATACAACTGCCACAGCCAGTAGACAACACGTAGTAAGTCAACCATGTTGTTGTTGCTATGTACCACTGGGTCAGTTCTGACACACAGCGACTCTGTGCACAAAAGAATGAAACACTGTCGAGTCCTACACCATACTCACAACTGTTCCTGTGCTTGAGAGCCCCCTGTTGCAGCCACCGTGGTGTTAATTTATATTGTTGAGCACCTTTTTCTTTTTCACTGCCCTTCTATGTCACGGAGTATGCTGGCTTTCTCTAGGGATTGGTCTCTCCTGACAATATGTCCAAGGTAAGTAAGACATGGGAGGTTTTTTCTCATTGTCAATATTACATGCTTTGGGGGATTTCTTAGTACCCCAGAAGAATTCTGATCCATAAATCTTGTGGGAGCTTCACCTGAATGGCTTCCAGTATTGCCTATGAGATTTCTTTCTCCCGGGGGAGAGTAAAATTCCCAGCAGATGTCTCACCAGGGAAAACGTGAGGTATGAGTTGCTGGTGCCTGTGTTATGATTAATTTTCCATCCATTATTCGTAGACTTTTTCTCCTTCTTAATAAGATAAAACCTTCCTGTGCTTATAGAAGAGAGAGTGTTATTTGGCTTCTGTCACAAAATTTCTAAATTTCATTCATTTTACAACCTAACTTAGGTTGAGATCCTCATAACTTACAGTAGTAACTTCAACTGATTCAGAGGATTGATTCATGCAGACCAATAAGAGCAATGCATATGGATAAAACCTTACCTATGCATATCTGAACTTGAAAAGACTTCAAAAATTAAAGGACAAGTGATTAATGGTATGATCCATCACTGTCCTAACTAAATAGAATAAAGTTGAGTGGAAGGAGTCAACCAAACAGACAAGTCAAACAAACAAACAAACAAAAATACCAGGGTTTCAGACTCACTAAGAAGTTCAATTAGGTTTGCTTTGCTAGCCACAAAGTCAGTAGTTTGAACCCACCAGCTGCCCCAGGGAGTTGAAAGACAAGGTTTTCTACTTCCAGAGAGGTTTACAGCCTCAGAAACCCTAAATGGGGGCCATCGTGATTTAGAATTGCTTGGGTGAGCCGACAAAAGAACTATTGATATCAAGTCAATTTCAACTTACAGAGACCCCTTGGGTGTCAGAGTTGAACCATGGTCCGTGGAGTTTTCATTGGTATTTCGGGAATTAAACTGCCAGACCTTTCTTCTACTTACAGACAAGTTTCTTAGTGTGGAAAGGTCTTCATTAGTTTCTCTACTTTATCGCTAGCTTCTAATATCCACTGACATGGCTACACAGTAATCACAGGCAAAATCCATGATTCAAGGGCTTATTAAGGAAGTTAATGAGTTGTAATGCCAGTGAGAAATACTCAGGGTTGAGTTGTTTATCAGGAGATGTAACAAAGTTCTGTCAAGCCTGCTAATAAACTTCCAAAGAGCATACCACTCTGTGACATGCCTCCACTGGAAGGCGTGTAGTTTAAGCTCTGTGGGTCAGCAAACCCAGCTCCTTGATATAAGGAGCTTCACTCCCGTAAGCCTCTGAATGCAGGCTCTCAGCACCATTCTGTGGGTCAGCAAGCCCAACTTCCCCAATTAAGTGCCCAGCGGCACCCACTCCACAAGCCAGCCTCCTGCACAAAAGCATTCCACTTGCTCAGTGGGTTAGTAAGCCCACAACTTTATTCTATGCGGTTGTTCCTGGTTCTGTTGCTGCTCCTCTGATGATATAGCTGGCTTCTGGATCCAGGAGATTCACCACTGTGCAGGAATCTCAGATCCAGAGGGTGCGCTCTACTCCTGATTATTATTGGTAATGAGATTCCCCACTCCTACTTCTCAGAGGGCTCCTTTTATATGCAGCAAGATGGTACTCTGGGGAATCCTATTAGCAATTACTCACAGGTGAATCCTATCAATATCTTCCCCACCTTCTTATCAAGCTCATGCAAAGAAAGGGCCTATGGTAGGAGTTATAGACTTTTCCTAGAAAAACCATATTGAATAATTCACTGACCCTTTAAGTATGGCTACTTGATTTCTTTGGTTTATCTAGCTATACCAAAAGTTACTGTTTTGTAATACTTCTTAAAATATACGTTCCAGGTGATGCTAAGCACTTTTGGGATAGATGAGTTGGCTGTTGTTGTTGTTGTTCTTGTTGATAGGGTTCATCAAGTCATATCGGACTCAGACAGACTCTGTACAACAGAACAGACACTGCACAGTCCAGCACCATCCTCCCAATTGTCCCGATGCTTGAGCTCAGTGTTGCATCTACCGGGCCAATCCATCTCTCTGCGGACCTTCTTTTTCACTGGCCTCTACTTTACCAAGCAGGATGTTCTGCTCCAGGGACGGGCTTCTCCTGACAACATATCCAATGTATTTAACATGATATCTTGTCAGCCTTACCTAGCAAGCACTCTGCTCATACTTCTTCCAGGACAGATTTCTTTGTCTCTTTGCCAATCGGTGGTATTTTCAATATTCTTTGGCAACACTGAGGCTAGAATGCATTGATTGGTCTTCCTTGTTTAATCTCCGGCTTTCACATGTAGCTGCAGGGATTGAAAATACCTTGAGATGAGTCAGGCACACCTCACTTCACAAAGCAACACCCTTGCTTTCCAATACTCTGAAGAGGTCTTGTCCAGCAGATTTGCCAATGAACATGCCTTTTGATCTCCTCACTGTTGCTTTCATGAAAAGTGATTGCAGATCCAAGCTAGACGAAATCTTTGGCAACTTCAATTTTTTTCTCCATTTATCATGATGTTAGGTTCAGCAGGGAAGGATCTTGTTCATCTTTACATTGAAGTATAATCCATACTGAAGACTGAAATCCTTATGGGATACATGTGTACAATTTAAAATATATTATCATCTTTGCAAACATCCATATAGGAAAACAGAAGACTTCTTAATAAGAGCTATTTTATCATTTCGGTTTCCAACAAACTTAGATCATTGACCCAGGTCTTTCCCCAAGCTTTTCCAAAAGGACAACCTGGAGAAAGAAAGGCTGTCATGGGAAAGGAATGAATCTTTAGTGACTTTCTCTAGTGCTTCCCAGAACACTTGGGATAGATTTTTATCATTGTATGCAGAGGACATGTGAGTTCCAGGGCCATTGGCTGACATGCCTAGAATCACCTCACTAAGAATGAGAATTTCAAGATTTATTTTAAAGCAGCAGGTGTTGTGATTGGGAAAACAACGGCAAGAAAAACAAACATGTCAGAGAACATGCCTTTCAGCTTTCTCAGTGTCCTCACAAGTCAGTACCTGGTGGTTGAGGGGTACAACATGGAAGAACCAGATTCAATCCCTGGTCAATTCACTGGGTGTGCAGCACCATGCATCTCCCATAGGGTGCCTGTGAAATGTGTTTCACTGAAACAGGGAGTTTCAGTGGAGCTTCTGTTAGTCCATGTTCCCTGATAAATATACCATGAAAAATGTATACTGAAAATGCTACAAATTCAATGGTTTCTTGAATTCATGTATCCTGACTTTGTTACTTTAACACGTATCATGGATTTGATGCTCTAATTTTTCTTTTATATCATAATAAATTAAAATTTATCTTTAACCTGGGGACAGACAGTGGAAGAGTGGGTGAGGGGAGATTTTAGATGGTGCAAGATATGACAAAATAGTAATTTATAAATTAAGGGTTCCTGAGGGAGTGGGGAGCGGGAAGGGAGTGGAAAATGAGGAGTTGATGCCAGGGGCTTAGGTGGAGAGCAAATGTTTGAGAACTATGAGGGCAATGAATGTACAAATGTGCTTTACACAATTGATATATGTATGGATTGTGATGAGTTGTATGAGCCCCTAATAAAATGATTTTAAAAAACTGTGAGCTGTCATATAAATCTTCACCTAATTCACAATAAAAAATACTTAGTAAAAAAAACCCAAATTATTGACTATTGATTGAGCTCCTGTTGTGTGCGCTACAGCTTCTGAGCAGCTCCAGTTTGAGTTAAAGGTATGATCTTATTTCCACAGAGCTTTGTTAACAATTTGTAGAGATGATAAAGGTACACACAAATCTGTGTTTGGGGATGTAAAGCTACTCCTCTTTATTCATAATTTTTACGTTTTAAACAATTTTTTAATTCCTAAAATGCATCCTATAGCATGCACTGAAGAGCGTAGGCAAGCTTGTGAAAAAACTTTAACTTTTTTAGGGTCAATTTGGTGAAAGTTCACATGACCAATAGGTTTTGCATTCAACAGTCCCTAATAAAATGTAAAAAAAGAAAGAAAATGATTAGGGCAAAGAATGTACAGATGTGCTTTATACAATTGATGTATGTATATGTATGGACTGTGATGAGTTGTATGAGCCCCTAATAAAACGTTTTAAAAAAATCTTAAACTTTTACACTATAATAGTCAGGTGTATCATACTTTGGAATATGTTATTCTTGTTATTAGTTGACATAGCACTGATTCTGACCCATAGCATCCTCATGTGTGCAGGGAGAACTGCTCCCTTGAGGTTTGAAGGCCATGACCTTTCAGAAGATCACCAGGCCTGCCTTCCAAGGCACATCTGGGTGGGTGTAAACCACTAACCTTAAGGTTTTTACGTCAAATGCGTAGCTGCTTGTGCCACTGTGGTAGTTACATAATTTCATGCCACCTTGATATACAAAAGTGTAGGGGTGGAGCCTAGCCTGTCTGTCAGTCTGCTGAGACTTCCTTGTGGGTGTGGCCTCATAATGAGTGTCCTGGGAGCCTCCCCCACTCTCTCTGCCCTCATGGTCCTGCTAGAGAGCTACACTGGGACCTGTCAGAGCTCTGGCGATGCAGCTACCACCTGATTCACTGACTCTGGCACCCACCGGTCTGTGATCTCCCTGCATTCTGCACCATTGCATATGACTGAGTGAGTCTTAAGATGGACTTATGGTTGCGTATTGGACTTAGGGACTTGCGTTGGACTGGGCTGAAAGGATTCCTTGATCTATAAAGCTTCTTTATATAAAGTTCTTTCTTATATGAATGTCACTCTATTTCTTTCTCTAGTCACCCAGTCCCACACAGCCACCTTGTGTTTTGAAAAGCTCATCCCTTTGACACTGAAGAACCTCAATCCCCAAAATGCGTGTCCATGTCAGGATACGTACACAGAGTGTCTGCCATAGTCCAACCTAGAAGGTGTTCTGTGAATCCCAAGGGCCCGATTAGGGAGAATGGAGTTGAGCACAAACTCCAGAGATGCTCAGGTTTAAAAAGAAAAGGAATAACTGGCTACAGACCACACTCAGCCCATGTGCAGAGCGCGGCCCCTTAGATCTACCCAGAACTTTCTCAGCAAACACAGTGCTCTCCTCACCACACCTTCTGCACTTGGACAGCTGAGTCATCCAGGATCACTCACTTCTAAGTTCCCCAAAGTGCGGAAACAACCTCACCACCCAGTGTGTCAGTTTGTCACGCTGTGGTGATTTGTGGGCTCCTTACAATATTAGAAGAAAAATAAAAAACCTCGCTGCTATCGAGTTGATGCTGACTCCTAGTGACTGACCCTAAAGGACAGGGAATGAGTGACCCTGTGAATTTCTGAGACTGTTACCCTTTATAGCAGTAGAAATCCCATCTTTCTCACAGGAGCACCTCGTGGTTTTGAACTCTGCAATTAGCAGTACACCATCAGGGCTCCTATTAGAAGATAAAAAATAAAATTCACTGCCATTGAGTCATTGCAGACTTATATCGACCACCTATGTGTTTCCAAGACTGTAACTGTTTACAGCAGTAGAAAGTCACTCTTCCTCCCTCGGAGCTGCTGGTGGTTTCAAACTGTCCACCATTGGGATCACAGCCTGACATGTAACCCCTACACCACCTGGGCTCCGATGAGAAGATAAGCCACTGATATTTCAAATACCATAGAGTCAACCATAGGGAAAGTGTTTCCATGGAGACAGTAGACCAAGATTCACTCACTGCCATCGAGCCAATGCTTACTCATGACAACCCAAGAGGACAGGATGGAACTGTCCCCGTGAGTTTCCCAGACTGGAGTGAAAACCTCCTCTTTCTCCTGAAGAGCAATTGGTGGTTTCAACAGCTGACCTTAGTGCTGGCAGCCCAACAGACAAAGGCTGAGCTGGGGTAGGTCAAAATGCCCATTAAAAGGCAGGACTGGGGTCATGATGGGGGGGGGGGTGAGGAAGTCTCAAGGAACCAGAGGAATATTGGGTGCTTCATCGGTGCTACACTGTGCCCTAGTTGGCTCATCCCTTCCTTGTGACCCTTCGGTGAGGGGATGTCCCATTGTCTACAGATCGGTTTTGAATCTCTGCTCCAAACCTAACATTCACAATAATATGTTTTGTTTGTTTTGGGACTTCTGATGCCTGTTACCTGATCCTGTGGACACCTCGTGATCACACAGGCTTTGTTGCTTCTCTGCTAGACAGCTGCTTGTTTAACTTCAAGCCTTTATTTTTTGTTAGTCGGGCACCATCAGCTTTCTTCACCACATTTGCTTATGCACCCATTTTGTCTTCAGTGATCATGTCAGAAGGGTGAGCATTATAAAATGCCAGGTTGTTAGAACAAAGTGTTCTTGCCTTCAGGCAGGGCTTAAGCAAAGGCCAGAAGTCTGTCCACTACCTCAGTGTATATCTACCTCAGTGTACATATATATACATATGCCAATCCTCCAATTTATGAACTAACGTATGTACATACACACACACCTATGTTTATACCTCTATCCAAAATTGTGCTTCCTAGATGTTTCCTCTGCCTC
Source organism: Tenrec ecaudatus (assembly GCF_050624435.1). Classification (NCBI taxonomy): domain Eukaryota; kingdom Metazoa; phylum Chordata; class Mammalia; order Afrosoricida; family Tenrecidae; genus Tenrec; species Tenrec ecaudatus. The sequence goes on from NC_134532.1 coordinate 205,574,660, forward strand.
CTTTTACCTTCCTCCTGCCCCACCATCATGCTTACCCTTCTTCTGCCTCTTACTAATTCTTCTCAGCTAGATTGCTGTTGTTCCACCACTCCTAGGATCTCTATGTCCTCCTTGTTGTTGACTTTAATTCCCTAGTTATTTCCCAGTTTATGGAATTGTTTGTTCACCATTCCCTTCCCCCCTCTCTCCTCCCCGTTGGTATTGCTTTCTTCTTGAGTTTGCTTCTCATGCCTATCTTATACAGGTAGGCAAAACCAACAATAACAGACTAAAAAAAAAGATTCATATAAAGAGAATTAAAAAATGATACTAATTAGGGGAGGGGAAGCATATAATTCCATGTCTGTCCACTGACCTTTATAACTATCTCACCACTGGTGCTGGGGAAATTCTGGGAACTGCCCCTCCAGGCCTGAAGTCTATTTTGGAGGCTCTTCGGGGTCTTTGTGGCTTGGTCCTTCTCCCATTGTTGATCTGTTATGTTCCCTTCTTGGTTTGCCCCACTGTGGGGGGATACAGACCAGACTAAATCTCCATGATGTGTCTCCAATAAAATGATCTTTTAATAAAAATTTAAAGGCATGGTGATCTATTTCTGAAATTTAGGCAATGAAAAGTCTGTGAGCCCAAATGGAATATTGACTGATACAGTGCTGGGAGTCATGACCCTTGGCTGAAAGGCACAACAATGCCATGGGCTCAAGCATTCCTGTGACCATGAAGTTCCAGGTCAATGTTTCATCCTGTTGTCAGTGAGGTCACCATGGAGATAGAGGAGGCAATAGAGGAATGAACAACAAGAACGAGCTTAACCTGTACAGCTTTCTGCCATCAGCATGAAGTACCTGTCCCTACAACAGCAATATTTTCCCCAATGACAAAGAAAACCTCCTGAGCACAAAACCAATACCCTGAAAACAAGCTGTAAAAAAAAAAAAAAACAAGAACTCTTTGAGGTCAAAAATATATCCTAATTACTTCTGGTTTCCCAGAATACTCCAGCCTGCAGAGTAGACACTAAGCAAATATTTGCTAAACTGAACACAAACATTTCATTCTGTTCAAAGGGGGAAGGGCGAGTTTTTTAGGCCAGCTCAAAATGACCTATTACAAAAGGGAGACGTGATTAAGAATTCCATGAAACACATTAGAAATTTAGAGTAGGTAGGTATACAGGAATAACCAAGTTTTGGATTGTTTTTTTTCCCCTAAAACGGAAACATAAAACTGTATTTGAAATTCTGTGATGATGAAAAACCAAAGAGACAAACCCACTGCCATGAAATCGATTCCAACCCACAGCTTGACTTAGAGTCTAGCAGGGGTCCTCAAACTTTTTAAACAGGGAGCCAGTTCACTGTCCCTCAGACCCATTGGAGGGCCAGACTATAGTTTAAAAAAAAAAAAAAACTATGAACAAATTCCTATGCATACTGCACATATCTTATTTTGATGTAAAAAAAACAAAACAAAAAACAAATGGGGCAAAAACACCCTGAGGGCCATATGAATGTCCTCAGCAGGCCACATGTGGCCCGCGGGCCATAGTTTGAGGAAGCCTGGTAGGGTCTGAGATTGTCCTTGTGACTGCTGCATTTTTCTCCCACAGAGCAGTTGATGGGTTGGCACCATTGGCCTGGCTGTTATCTGTCTGATGCTTAATTCATGGTGCCACCAGGGATGCTTCTGCAATAGTTGTTAAGTCTGAAATAACGAAGATAGAATTGATGGTTACAAGAAATGAGCTGCTACTGAAGTTTAATTGCATCATATACACCCACAAGCACATGCACAATGCATTGCTGCTTCATTGCATTATTTAAATCTGGTTGTCTTTGGTGATCACTGGAATGCTGAAATATCAGACTACTTATGAGAGAGGAGGACACAGTGTTTCCCTCTGCTGTCTGAAGTGTTGCTGGGACACGAGGAATAGACTGGAAGGCACTTAACAACCACAACAGGAGAGAGTACGAGGTAGAAAGACCGAGAAGGAGGGGCTGGGAGATGGAGGAAGGGAGAGAAAGTGAGACAGAGAAAGAAATTCTGAAGAGTGCAAACTGCATTAACATAAGACCTACTGACTCCTGTGCGAGATCATACAGGAGATAATGACTCTGGCCACAGATCTCTTTTTCATGTAGGTTTTCTGCACTCTTGCAGGCTGTTATTTGTGGGAAGTGGGGAGGGGCGGGGCAGATGAGGCTCTTGCCATGGCAACTGTTGCAGAGCCTATTACACCTAATGTTATCCGTTGTCACTGCGTGAGGAGAGAGCACTTCTCACTAGGAAAAATAAATGCATTTGGCTTAATTATGTGAGTATTTAACATCCATCAGGGAAAACATACAAATCAATTAAAAGAGCACTCAACTCTGTCCTCTTGGGTTTCGAAATGATGTTCTGAGTCTCCCTTCTTTTTAATGAAGTCCCTTTCTCTTCTTTTCTTGCTTTTTTTCCAGAAGAACTGACAAGTTTATAGAAAACACATTTCATCTCCTAATGTGACAACCAAACTCTGCTCTGGTGGGAAAATGAAAGAATCTAGTATGTGTTGGCGTGTGATTTATTTCCAGTGTGCTCAGTAAAGCATTTTATTCGGACAGTTAATAAAGTGTATTGATTAATTTTGAAAATATTTTCATGACCAAGTGCTGCAAAATGTGCTGGGATATTTGATTAATTTAGGTAAGTCATCACCTCCTGCCTGAATTATTTCAACAATTGTTTTTCCTACTTATTGTCTTGCCCCTTTGAATTCATTTCCCTTGTTACATCTGTGGTCAATTGATTACATTAAAGGACTTGTTAGTTTTCAGCCCTAGTGGCATAGTGGTGTTGGTTAGGGCTGCTAACCACAAGGTCAGCAATTGGAAACCACTGGCCACTCCAAGGAAGAAAACTAGGCTTTCTACTCCTTTAAAGAGGTACAAGCTCAGGAAACCCACAGTGGCAGTTCTGCCCTACCTGTTACAGTAGTTATAGGTTGGAAGTGACTCCCTAGCAGGGAGCTTGGTTTGGGTTTGGTATGTACGCCCTTTGAAAAGTAATTTGGAAAACCTCTCCCCATCAAGAATGACTATTGGTACCCAGTCCCATGATATTGAGGGAAACCATGTCATTTAGATTGGCCAAAAGGTTGCAGATTTGGCTCAAAAAGAAAAAACATTTCTATACCTCTCTTTAACCTTGAGGAGACCAAGCAGCATAGTGGGTTACACACCAGGCTGCATACCAAGAGGTCAGCAGTTCAAAATCACCAGTCACTGCAGGAGAAAGATAAAGCTTTCTACATTGCAAAGAATTTCAGTCTCAGAAACCCACATGGGAAGTTTGACTCTGCCCTATATGGTCATCATGAGGTGCCGTAGACTTGGCGGCAGTCAGTTTGGTTTGAGTTTTACCTTTGCACTGAGAATATATCTAGGCCACACTACCAGCTAATAAACATGTGTCTCATGACCATCAGTTGACAGCCAGACAGCTATCAGATATATGAATTATCCCAACCACACAGTGAAGACCAACCTAGACCTCTGACCTGGAACTTGTCAATGAAGAAACTCTCATCAGCTGGAAGACTAGGTAACAGAATTAGTTTTATTGAGGGATCAACACCTAAGCTGGCGTGCATTGGGGGAAAACACAAAGTATTCTGGCGTTCTAATGAAAAAAGCAGACCTCTTAAACACAAGTGGAGCATGATTAGAACTGCAATTATACTGTCAGTAATTCTTCATATCGGTTATTTCCTAAGAAGTTTACACAGGAGCATATTTAGTACATGCATCTTTGGAACATTCCCCACCCTCACTCCCAGCCCCACCCCCACAACAATGGCTTCTCTTCCTGCCTCCCTTTTCTGTTTATCCGAGAATGTTATGAATGAGCCCTTCACAGAGTTATTGACCTTGTTGATAGTCTGTGGTAATTACATAATCTTGTGTTAATTTGGGACATGAGAGGATTAAGAGGGAAGGGGTGGAGTCTAGTCTGTCAATTGGGCAAAGCCAATGAGGCTTCTGTGTGGGCTTGGCCTTCTCCTGAGAATGCTGGGAAATCCTGTATTCCCTGCTTGGAGGCGGGAGACAAACTTTCTCTTTGCTCACATCCTGGGAGAAATAGCAGCTGACAATACACATGGAACTACGCTAGAGCCCTGAGCTAGAGGAGCCACATGGAGCCCCCTGACAGCACTGAGATGCTTACAACACCACTGGATCCATAAGACTTCCCACCCACTGGCCTGTGATCTCCCTTCTTTCAGCATCATTGCATGTGTTTCGTGAGTCTGAAGAGGACTTTGTCAATTGGTATCGGACATATGGGTTCATATCAGACTTATGGACTTGATCTGGATGGGGCTGTAATGTATTCTCAATATTAAATTTGTATATATAAAGCTCTTTTTTATACACATATGACTGTCTATGATTTTGTTTCTCTAGTCTATCTGAACTAACAGAGGGTCTTTCTATATTTCATGGACCATCTAGTTTACCAAGTTGGGACTGGTTCCTCTTGATGGTATACAAAAAGTCTTTGAGACAAAGCCTCACCATCATAGCTTAATGAGCAATGTGATTTTTCTGCTAGTACTTTTTCTAACAGAGATATTTTTTTCATCATTTTGGCAGCCAGTGATACATTCAAAATTCTTCACCAGCACCATAGTTCAAAGGCATCAATTCTACAGCTTACACGTGCTTTTAAGAGGATTGAACGTGCAATTGGTTAGGTCATTTAAACTTCAAGTGACATTATCAGGGCTTTTTAATACTTTAAAGATATTTTGTAACAAATGTACTCAATGTAATACATCATTTAATGGGCTGATTACTGCTTCCTTTGGCATTGATTGCTGATTCAAGTGAAAAAAACACTTTACAAGTTCAATATGTCCAATTATCATGAGTTATTGGCCAAACGGTGAGGAATTTTGTTCCTTCATGTTGGAGGGAAAGCCATATTGAAGGTTATAGTCATTGGTCTTCATTAGTAAGGGTTTCGAGTCTTCTTCAAGTCCACATTCTGCAAGCAAGGTGGTGTCAGTAGAATATTCTCCTTTAATCCTCGTGTCATATTCCTCTTCATGCAATCCAGCTTCTCAGATTATTTGCTCAGCATGCAGATTGCATAGGCACGATGAAGGATATGACCCTAATGCACACCTTTCCTTGTTTGAAAATATTCAGTATCCCTTTCTACTGCTGGTATGGCTGCCTCCTTTTCTATGTATAGGTTCCACACGATCACAATGAAATGTTCTGGAATTCCAAATCTTTATAAGGTTATCTATATGTGTTAGTCCAGGTAGACTGGGGAAAACAAATTCATAAACACTCATATGTGTATAAGAAAGAGCTCTAAATACAAGAGCAATTGAATATTGAGAAAACATCCCCGCCCAACAAGATAAAATCCATAAGTCCAATATTAGCCCATATGTCTGATACCAATCTATAAAATCCTCTTCAGACTCACAAAACACATGCAATGACGCTGAATGTCAGAAGGTCACAGACAGTAGGTAGGAAATCTTGTGGATCCAGTGGTGTTGTAACCATCTCAGTGCTGGTAGGGGTCTCCACATGGCTCCTTCAGTATCTAGGGCATGGGCTCTATCAGTGTAGTGTCATGTGTCTTATCAGTAGAGCATCTCTCAGGGAGTGAGCAGAGATAGTGTCTCTCCTGCCTGCAAGGAGGAAATTTAGGAATTCCCAGAATTCTCAGGAGGCCATACCACAGAGGCTTCATTGGCTATGATCCAATTGACACACTAGACTCCATCCCTTCATTCTTTTTTTTAAAACCATTTTTTATTTTGAATTGTTTGTGATTCATTTACTTTTATTTTTTAAAATCATTTTATTGGGGGCTCACACAACTCTTATCACAATCCATACATACATCTTTTGTGTCAAGCACATTTGTTGCCCTCATCATTCTCAAAATACTTGCTCTCCACTTAAGTCCCTGACATCAACTCCTCGTGCTGCCCCCTCCCTCATGAACCCTTGATAATTTATAAATTATTATTATTTTGTCATGTCTTACACTGTCCGACATCTCCCTTTACCCACTTTTCTGTTGTACAACCCCCAGGGAGGAGGTTATATGTAGATTCTTATAACCGGTTCCCCCTTCCTACCCCACCTTCCCTCTACCACTCAGTATTGCCACTCTTACCACTGGTCCTGAAGGGATCATCTGTCCTGGATTCCCTGTATTTCTGGTTCCTATGTGTGCCAGTGTACATCCTCTGGTCTAGCCGGATTTGTAAGGTAGAATTGGGATCATAATAGTGGGGGGGGGGAAGCTTTTAAGAATTAGAGGACAATTGTATGTTTCATTTTTGCTACACTGCACACTGACTGGTTCATCTCCTCCCCGAGATCCTTCTGTGAGGGGGAGTCCTGTTACCTACAGATGGGGTTTGGGTCACCAGTCTGCACTCCTCCTTATTTACAATGATATGATTTTTGTTCTTTGATGTCTGATATCTGATCCCTTCACCACCTCGTGATCACACAGGCTTGTGTGCATCTTCCATGTGGGCTTTGTTGCTTCTGAGCTAGATGGCTGCTTGTTTGCCTGTAAGCCTTTAAGACCCCAGACAGTATTTCTTTTGATAGCCAGGCACCATCAGCTTTCTTCACCACATTTGCTTATGCACACATTTGTCTTAAATCACAAATTGACACCAGATTAGTAACTGCAACACTATAATTTGTTATGGTACGTGCAATCAAATATCTCTGCATAGTCAATGAAATTCAGATATCTACTATTCTCTGCTGTCAGGTAACATTAAGTTGATGCTAGTAATGACAGGTTAAGACCCTGAGGTATATGGTAAAATCACCATACTTTAATTCTCAGTTCTTCTGGATACTTGGCTAGCTATGTTACCTTTTTTTTCATTTCTGCATATGAGCAATACTCATATGTTAACCAATTGGCTACATCCCAAAATAGTTAAAAAGTTGTGAATGACTGATGTTTTTCATACCTCTATCTTTTATTATAAGTTGTTGCTGTTAAGGCCATCAAGTTGGCTCCAACACATAGCAACCATATGCACAACAAAAAGAAACATTGCATGGCTCTGCACCATCCTCACAATTGTTCCCAGGCCTGAGCCCATGGATGGAATCCATGTTGAGGGCCTTCTTCATTTTCACCACTCCTCCACCTTAACAAACACTTTGTCTTTCTTCAGGGACTGGTCTTTCCTGACAATATGTCCAACGTATGTGAGATTAAGTCTTGCCATACTTGCCTCTAAGGGGCACTCTGGCCTTACTTCTTCCAATCCAGATCAATTTGCCCTTTTAGCAACACTCCATTTTAGTTTCAATATTCTTCTCTAACACCATAATTCGCATGCATTTATTCTTCTATGGTCTTCTTGTCAATGTCCAACTTTCACCTGGCTATGATTCAATGGAGAATATCATGGCTTGGGTTAGGTCCACCTTAGTCTTCAAAGTAATATCCTTGTGCTTCAATACTCTAAAGAAGTATTCTTCAACAGATTTATCTAATGTAGTACATATTTGGATGTCTTCACCATTGATTATAGATTCAAGCAAGACAAAATTCTTAACGACTTCAACTTTTCCTCCATTTATCATGATGTCCAGTTTTAAGGATTTTATTGTTCCTTACATTGAGTTGTGATCAATCCTGAAGGATGCAACCCTTGATCTTCAACAAATGATTCAATTCCTCCTCACTTTCAGCAAGCAAGTTTGTGTCATCTGCATACTGAATGTTGGCAAGGAGCCTCTCTCTGATCCTGATCCCACACTCTTCTTCATATAATCCAGCTTTTCAGATTATTTGCTCAGCAGGCAGATTTAACAAGTAAGATAAGGGGATGCTACCATGATCTATGTTTTACTTGATTTTAATCCATTAGTATTCCAGTATTCCCTTGTTCTGTCCCCATAACTGCCTCTTGACCTAAATACAAGTTCCCAATTATAACAATGAAATGTTCTGTATTTCCCATTCTTCTCATGGTTATCCATAGATTTTTGTTTGGCTGGCTGGTTGGCTGGTTTGGTTTGGCTTTTCAATTATCCACCAGTAGAATGCCTTGGCATAGTCAATGGAACACAAGTAAACATCTTTCTGATATTCTCTGCTTTGAGCCAAGATCCATCTGATATCAGCAACGATATCCCTTGTTCCATGCCCTCTTCTGAATCCAGCTGGACTACTGGTATTCCCTGTCACTGTACTGCTGCAATCATTGTTTGGAGGATAATAAACAAAATTTTGCTTTTGTGTAATATCAATGACACTGTTTTATAGTTTGAGTATTTTGATGGGTCTGTCTAATTTTTTTTAGAATCAGGAGAAGTCTCAGTACTCACTGTGTCCCAATGTTGTCCCCATCAGAATTTCTCAAGAAATATCCAATGGATGAGGAAAATAAAATATTTTAACATTTATTAAAGAATTTTAATGACTTGAGACCTATGTTCTGAGCCATATAACCTCAGGAACAACATAGAATTTTAGAAACCATTGTAGGGATCATCTTTCACCAATTTTTAGACACTCCCCATAACCATCATAGGCAGCTGATTTCTACATGGAAGGCTCTTGATACTGAAGGAGATAAATGTTTACTACAGGCTAAAGGGAAATAATTCTTTGTGGTTTTTCAATGATTTGGGGAATTGGGCCCAGTTATAAAGAGATTTACAAAGATCTGTTATAATGATCAGAAAGTAACTCCAAATACAGTATTTCTTAACCTAAGAAAGGATGACCTACAACAGAACTCTAATCAAAAGCCATCTTGTGTAATGAAGCACGCCATAGCCTGGTGTTCTTAAGTACATCACAAAATCCTCAGCAATTACAAGAATCTATTGCCAAGAGTTCAGTTAGGCCCTTTTCAAACTTGGCATGGAACTGAGAAAGGAAGTCAAGTTCTATCCATGTTCTTTTTCTGCTAATGAATATTCCTCTTGTTCCAAAATCTCCCAAGTGACTCCCTTGACAATTCAGGTAATTAATGGAACATTCTTCTCGATTCATATGCTGCTAGAAGCGTGGAGGACTCAATAATTGAACCAGCATCCAAACTTTCTTGTTATTTAAGTGAAAGAATAAGTGTACATTGAATTAATAGCATTTTATCTAGGAAACTTCTTTACATCTCTTTAGTGATACTATCTAGACAAAAGAGGAAGTGGGGGCAAAGAAACACTGCAACATAAGATGGAAAGAGGAAAGTACATGGATTTCTTTTCAGATGAGGCGAGAGACTGGACATTGTTAAAATCAATGTTTAGGATCTAGTTCCTGATTCGCTCTGAAGTCTGAGTCAAGTGGGACAAGGTGATCCTGGATATTTCATTTTGTTTTGCTTTATAACATAAGCCTAGTGTTTTTGTTTTGTTTTGATTTTTAAACGTCACGATGAGAGATTTGGGATAGGATGACATTCAGAGTTGGTAGCAGTGATAATAATATTTAATGCTTCTGAGCTCATCTCATTAGAAATTGTCTTAAAAATAAGCCATCTCCAGGGCAACCAGCAGTAGAAAATGGGAGAGATTTAGCTGTGATTCTTTGATTTGGCAATGTAAACTGAGAGTAAAGGGGTCACAAATATTTGAATCGTCCTGACATCTATCTAGTCTCAAAGTGGCTTAACGTATACTCACTAGAATTTTTTTCTTCCTCTTCAAAAGACTCCAAATATACAGGGCATAATAAGTATTCATTTATAAAATATTTCATGCACCCCCTCAATGATAATTATCTTATATCTGAAGAATGCAGTAGCATCTGTTTACAATCAAACTAATGTGCCTTCTACAGGAACGTATCACTACAGATTGTTTAGGTTAAATTTACCCAAGTATTGCATTAAGCATCGGACAAGGAAAGGAACAGAGCATGAACAAAAAGCAAGTTGTCCCGGTATTTTCAGAGAGCATTGTAGGGGCTGTCAGGAAAGACATCGTGGAGAAGGGACAGCTTTATGTTGCAGGAAGAAGGAATGAGAATTGTAAAAACATGAAAGACAAGGATTTGGGGGGAGAAGCCAGCTGTCTGATGGTTCGGACTTCAGTATTCAAAGATTCTGAGACAGTAGCAAAATCAGAAAAACCCATCTACCTTGTTGGAGCAGACTTTTCTAAAAATGGCTGTTTGTGAAGCTAAAATCTATGGAAAAACAAGTAACGTCAGAATTGGAGGAAGACTCATTAATAATCTACCATTTGCTGATAACATGACTTTGCTTGCTGACAGCCAAGAGGATTTAAAGCTTGTGCTCACTAATATAAAAGAACACAGATTTTAGTGTGGATTCCAACACAATGTAAAGAGAGCAAAATTCCTTACATTTTGGCCAACAGAAACAATATGATGACAGGAAAAAAGATAGAAGTTTCCAAGGATTTCATTTTACATGGGTTTATGATAAGCACTCTTAGAAACAGCAGTCAAGACGTCAAAAGTTGTCATGCAACGGAAAATTTTGTGCGAAAGATCTTGTTAAAATGTGAAAGAATAAGGACGTCACTTTGTGGACTGATGTGCACTTGATCCAAGCCATGATATTTTCAACCATCTCATATGTGAATGCTGGACAATTAAAGAAGGTGAAAGAAGAATCGATATATTGGAATTATGGCATTGATGAGGAACATTGAAAGGACTAGTGGTTGCCAGAAAAAATAAACAGCTCTGTCTTGGAAGGAGTACAACTTAGAATCCTCCTTACAAACTAGGATAAGGAGATTTTACTGTATGTACTTTTGGCATGTTATTAGGGGAGACCAGTCCCTGGAAAGGGGCATCATGATGGGTAAAACAGAGTCAGCAAAAATGAGCAAGACTTTGATGAGATGAGTTGACACTATGGCTGTAACAATCAGCTCACACATAATTGCAAGAAGCTTTGAGGATAGGATAGTGTTTCATTCTGTTGTTCATAGGATCACTGTGTGTTTGCTTATGTAACTATCACACAAGGGAAAACTGCATAATTTAAAATCAAGAAAGTTGTGTGTCAGAGTTAGATCCTCATACCATATGTGGTAGGTACATAATCTTGTGTCAACTTGAAGCTACATAAATGTGTAGGGGTGGAGCGTAGCCTGTCAATCAGGTCACAGTCTGATGGTGACTCCCTGTGTGCATGGCCTTCTCTCATAAAGAGGGTCTTGGGAACCTCCTCATCTCTCTCTGCCTTCAACTTTCTGCTGGTGAGCCACCCTGAAACCTGTCAGAGTCCTGGAGATGTGTCCACCGCCATTGGATCCACAAGACTTTGCATCCACCGGCCTATGACATTCCTACTTTCTGAATCATTGTGTGTGACTTCATGAGTCTGACTTGAGTTGGCCTAGATTTGTATGTTTTATTGATGCATAATGACTTCTTGAAATAAAGCCCTTCCTTCCATATCTATGAGTGTCACTGAATTTATTTCTCTAGTCAATCCTAGAGAACACATCACATTTTTTCAATCTGTTTGTTGATCAAATAATAAGAGAAATTGCGTTATATGAAGAAGAATGCAGCATCAGGTTTGAAGGAAGCCTTATTAACAACCTTTGACATGCTGATGATATACCCTTGCTTACTGAAAATGAGGATGACTTGAAGCACTTGCAGAGGAAGATCAAGACCTGAAAACTACACCAAAGAGAAATGGAGAAAAGATTGAAGTTGTCAAATATTTTTGCCTTTTGGATCCACAATCAAAGCTCAGGGACTCAACAATCCAAAGATCAAACAACACACTGCATTGGATAAAGACCTACTGCACAAGAGCTGTTTAAAGTGCTGAAAACCAAAGATTTCACAATGGGGACTAAGGTGCACATGATCCAAACCATGGTATTTTCAATCACCTCATATGCATGCGAAAGTTGCACATTGAATACGGAAGACTGGAGAAGAATTGATGCATTTGATATATGGTACTGGCAAAGGAAATTGAAAACAGCATGGACTGCAAAAAGAACCAATAGATCTGCCTTTGGAAAGGACAGCCAACATGCTCCTTAAAAACTAGGATGATCAGACGTCTTCTCACCTACTTTGAACATGTTATCAGGAGAGAAAAGTCCCTGGAAAAGAACATCGTACTCGGATAAGTAGGAGCGCATTGAAAAAGAAAAATACCCTAAAGCAGTTTTATTGACACAGTGGCTGCAAAAACGGGTTCAAACATTTTAATTGTGAAGATGGGGCATGCCTGGGCAGTTTTGACGATGCTGCATCATCTTGTGATCATTGATATGTGTGAGTTTATTTTTAAAGCTATTGTGTCACTCCATCTCATTTAGGGTTTCCTTCGTTTTCAGTGCACTTTTACCAAATGTGATACCTCTCTCTAGTGATTGGTCCCTGCTGGTGACACTTTCAAATTTAGTAATTTGGATATTCAGACAATAGTTTATGTGTTAGTCTGGGTGCATCAGAGAAACAAATCCACAGAATCTCAAATGCATAAGAGAGAGTTTTATCTAAATGGTTAGTGCACATCAAGAAAACATCCCAACCCAGTGCTGCCCAAGCCCACAAGTCCAACATTAACCCATATGTCCAATACCAATCCACAAAATCCTCCTCCATTTCACAAAACACACAGTGTGATGCCGACTGCAGAAGAAAAGCCGAATCAGTGAGTGTATAAGCACCTCAGTGCTCTCAGGGGTCTCCACATAGGTGCTCCAGCACCCAGGGCCGCATCGGAGTAGGTCCATGTGGCTTCTCCTCAGGGATGTCTTGCAGGAAGTGAGCCTGCCAGCTGAAGCTTGGAACTGGCTAAGGCAGCCGCACCCTGGTGCGACCATCAGAAAGCAAGGAACCCGAGAACTAGAAAGGCGAGGCTCACTGAGCCATTTATGCCTCTACCCTTCAATTAACCCCACTTGTGTTTATCAACCAGGTTGGCACAATAAACTAACAATCTCAGTTTATGATCCATAAACTTCATTGGTTGATTTTCTGAGATAGTTCACTGGATTTCATAGTCTGCATTAGTAGGGCAGATCTATTGACACCTATCCAGCATAATGGACTGCTGGTACATAAACACTGTTGAAATAGCTGCTAGCATTTGTGCTACCACAGTAGGCCAGACTGATAACAATCGGTGAGAGAATAGGCTGTGTGTTTCTGAGCAATTAGCCACTGGAAACATAATGAGTACCAGCAGAACATTGTAAGACATACCTAAAACCTTATGAATAACAGGAGAACACTGTAGGACATACCTAAGCCTCAGGCATAACAGAAGAACATTTTAAGATATAACTAAATCTTATGAATAGCAGCGAAACAATATCAGGGACTTAAAACTTCATGCATAGAAGCAGAACATTGTCCTATATAATGCCAGAAGATGAGCGCCTCGGGCTGGAAGGCATTCAAAATATAATCATGGCAGAGTTACATTCTCAACGTACAGATAACCAGAGTGAAGTTGGATGGAACAAAGTTTCAGGATTTTCATTTGCTAATGGGGCATGACTCAAAATTAGAATTGCTGAATATATCTATTAAGAATTGGCATATAGAATTGATAAAATATGGATCTAGGAAAATTGGAAGATGTCAAGAAAAAAGGAGAAAGATTGGTATCGCAGGTCTTAGTCAGCCCAAACGTATTGATTTGGGCCATTTTGAATCAGACAATGATAAGGTTTGCTATCCAACAAACAACAAGTTCAAGAGAGATGGTATACCATTCAATGTTAGAATATTTCAAGATATATCATGAAGTACAAAGCTTTCTTTGATAGGACAATATCTCTACACAGACAAGGAAATTCAGGTACCACAACTATTATTCAAATTTACACACCAAGCCCTAAAGCTAGAGATGAGGAAACTGAAGAATCCTACCAACTTTGTCAGTCTGAAACTGATCAAACATGCAATTAAGATGCATTGGTAATTATTAATGATTAACAATTAAGAATTGGAAGCACAGAGGAAGGAATAGTAATTGGGAACTATGGCTTTGGAAATAGAAATGACACCTGAGATTGCATGATGGAATTTTGCAAGAACAATGGTTCCATATTATTGCTAATGTCAGAGGGATCTTGTCTGAAAGCAGAGACTACCAGTAGGATGTTTACTCTGATTTTATTTACTATGCAAAATCATTCAACTGTGTTGGCCAGAAAAAACTGTAGGTGGGTAACCTTAAGAAGAACAGGAATTCCAGAACACTTCATTGCTTTCACGTGAACATGTACATGGATCAAGAGGCCGTTGTGAGAACAAGGGACTACTACATGGTTTAAAAGCAGGAAAGATGTGTGACAGAGTGGTATCCTATCACCATACTTAACTAATCTGTGTGCAGAGCAAATAATCAGAGATGCTGGCTTCTCAGAAGAAGAATGAGGCATCAGGATTGGAGAAAGGCTAATTAACAACTTGAGATATGCAGACGACTCAACTTAGTTTGTTGAAATGGAGGACTCAAAGCGCTTGCTGATAAAAAACGAGGATTACAGCCTTCATAATGGATTACAATTCAATGTAAAGACAATAGAAATCCCCATAACAGAAAGATTAACAGGGAAAAGTTTGAAGTTCTCACAGATTTTGTTTTGCTTTGATCCACAAGGAACGCCCATGAAAGCCGCACGCAAGGAGTCAAATGACCAATTCCATTAGGTAAATCTGCCTTACAGGACTTATTTAAAGTGTGGAAAAGGGACACTTTCAGGACTAAGATGCATCTAACACCATCCACAGTACTTCCAATGACCTCCTGTACATGTGAAAGTTGAACACTGAATAAGGAAGGCCAGAAAAGAAGAGATGCGTTGGAGCTATGGTGTTGTTGAAAAATATTGAAAGTACCATAGCCTTCCAAAAGAACAAAGAAATCAGTCTTGGAAAAAAACACAGCCAGAATGGTCCTCGGAGGCAAGGATAGGGAGACTTTGTTTCACGTCCTTTGAGCATGCTGGTCTCAGGAGAGACCAGCCCCTGGAGAAAGACATCCTGCTTGATAAAGGAGCAGAACAGTGAAAGAGCGCAACACCTTCAACAAGATGGATTGACACAGTGGCTGCAACAGGGGAACAAGCATCAAAACAATAGTGAGGATGCCCTAGACAGGGGAGTGTTTGATTCTGCGGTTCAGAGGGTGACTGTACATCTAAGATACCCAACAACAACGACAGCATTATGAGACACTTAGTGAGCACACATGTATAAACACCAGGATTTACCAGTGGCTGCCCCCAGCAGGAAGAGAGCGCAAAGAAGGGACTCCTTTTAAGGAACATTGAGTTTCCGGGTATGGGGCTGGAAAATGGCAAGGGATGTTTTCAATGGTGCACAGCATGATTTAAGTCACTGAGTTTTTTGAAACATACCCTTGCAAAATGTTGAATTAATGTGTTAGGCTGGGTAGACGAGAGAAACAAATTCATGGACACACATATGTGTATAAGGAAGAGATTTATATACAGGAGCAATTGTTTATTGAGAAAGCATCCCAACCCAGTCCAGTCCAAGTCTATAAGTCTGATATTAGCCCATATGACCGATACCAATCTATAAAGTCCTCTTCAGATTCAGGAAACGCATGCAATGAAGCCAAAGGCAGTCAAGCCAGTGGTAGAAAGTCTTTGGGTTCAGTGGCATTATAAGCATCTCAGTGCTGGCAGGAGTCTCTTTGTGGCTTCTCTGGCTTCAGAGGTCTGGTTGCATCCATGTGGCTTGTCTTCTGCAATATCTCCCAGAAAGTAGCAGAGAGAGAGGTGTCTTCCACCTCCAAGGAGGAAGTCCCAGATTTCCCAGAATTCTCGCCCACAGAAGTCTCATTGGCTATCCCCAGATTGACAGCCTGGACTCCACCCTTACACTCTTAATCCTTAAATTGACACCAGATTAGGTGACTTCCACAATTAACAAATGCTGTGTCACCTGTATTTTTACCATCAAAGTGTGCATAAAATGAGAAGGTAAGAATAAATGCATGAGTGTATAAATAAATAAAGAGCTATACCAGTTATCTTTGCTAAGACTCTGATTTTGATCCCGTTGGTTTGCTGTTCCTTGGGAAAACTGAGCTCTCCGGATTCTCATATACCTCATATGGGATTTTTGACAATCGGGATCAATTGGGGCTCACAAAAGGACCAGAAGACCAGCTTCATTTCACGTGGACCACATACACATAGCCATTCAGTTCCTTGTCCGAAAACTGGGGAGCAAGTCATCTGCTATGTATTCCCAGTGAAGAAATGAGAAACAGGTTGTTTACATGGTAATAACTTTCACTCGGAACATCACATAGAAAGTAGAAAGGGCAAAACTAAGGAGAAATGTCAGACGCTGGGAGAAAATATTATGAAGGCTGATTATGTAAACCTTGTCTTGTTTGAAGGGCAAAGACTGTAATCCACAGCTCGAGTTCAAATTTCCTGTTTAAATATTGTTAGTTTGAATGTTAATCTGAGTTCCATGTTTGATTGCTGGGCTCCAGGCTACAGATATTGATTACCATGAAATGAATTCAGAGATTCATTTCTGAAAAAGGAAGCTGAGGAACACATTTACATGAACCCAGGGAAAAAATAAGGGATTCTGATGCATTTCCAAAACAAAGTGTACTGATTTATTCTTTCTTCTGGCTTCTTCAGTCTCCTTTCCATTGAGTGCATGTAGATTCCTTCTCTCTGCACATGCACAAAAACGAAAATGAACTGTCCAAGTAGCAGAACACTACGGCAATCAACCCAAACTTGATGCCCCTAACTCGTAACAATAAATCCCCCAAGATTCCAGAGCCCCCATTGCAGGGCCCTACTTTCTCCTTCTATTACAAAGGCCCAGCTTCCTAGGAAACGAAAGGGACCACTGCTTCCTGATGTGCCTCCTTCTAATTGCCAAGCCTGAACTGCGATAGGTGGCTAGGAGAAAAGCTCAAAACACAGAAAATCCTGCTGCCTCAGCCATGGTTTGCATTTGAGATCCCTCAGAAAGATCAAGCTTTCAGGAAGAAGCAATCTTGCAGAAAGCTTGGGAGCTAAACATTTCAGAGCATGGGAGATGCCAACAAGGTTGACCCCGGCATTATTCTTTCTTCCCTTGGCAGAAAGAATGCATGGAATCACTACATATTCCAATGGCTGATCTTGCTGCGAGCATCCCACTATGCCACCCGGATTTCCTTGATGCAAGATAGATATGATCCTATCAAAGAGCACTGTACTTCAAAATTGATCTGGAAATGTCCTTTCTGACTTTGGATGCAACTCCATGCCTCTTCATGATCTCATTCCCAGCCTAGAAAACCATATGATCATATGATTCAAAATGGCCACTGCTAGTTCATTTCAGCTCACTAATGCTAATGATATTGATATTTATGCATTCAATTTCATTTTTACAATTTCCAATTTTCCTAGATTCACCCTTCACACATTCCAAGTTCTGACCATGAGCAGATTTTTGCAGCTGTTTTGTGTAACCTTGAGTTGTGCCCCATCAGCCACTGGAGATCCTGAAGCCCCCACTCCCACAAGCCTGACTCCATTCACATCATCCCAGTTGGTTCCCATTCACATCATCCCAGTTGGTTCCACTGTGAAAAAGCGCCTCCTCCGCTGCCTTCTGACCCAAGCAGCCCATCCTTCAGCCCTACATCTGACAATGCTCTGCTTCTATTCACTGGGCCTTCAATTTCTGTCAGTGTTCCATTTCTTTGCAAAAGCTACTTTCTCCAAGATTGCAGCTGATTCCTTCTTGATAGTATGTTTTTAGTCTGGATGTTCTATTGAAACCTGTCTGTGTGGGCGGGCCTGTCATTGGACGTGCCAGTGGCATGAAAGCTACCACAGTGTGACAAACTGACAGACAATGTACACAAGACCAAAATCTTCCCAACTGAACCAATAGGCAACATCCTGATAAATGGTGAAAAGATTGAAGTTGTCAAGAATTTCATCTAGCATGGATCCAGAAACAATGGTCATGAAAGCAGCCCTCGAGAAATCAAAAGATGCATTGCATTGGGTCTATCTGCTGCACAAGCCCTTTTTAGAAAGTTGGAAAGCAAGGATGTCAGTTGAGGACTTGGGTGACCGTTACCCAAGCCATGGCATTTCCAAGGGGCTCATATGCATGTGAAATTGATCATTGTAAAAGAAAGACCGAAGAAGAATTAATGCATTTGAATTGTGGTGCTGGAGAAGAATATTTAAAGTACTACAGACTACCCAAAGGATGAACACATTGGTCTTGAAAGTAGTAAAGCCAGAACGCTCTTACCAGACAAGCACAGCAAGACTCCGTCTCACGTACTTTGGACAAATTGTCAGGAGAGACCAGTCCCTGGCAAAGGACATCATGCTTGGCAAAGTAGAGGGGCAGTGAAGACGAAGCAGGCCCTTGATGAGATGGACTGACACAGTAGCTATGTCCCAAACAGAGCAACACGAGTGAGGATGGCACAGAACCAGGCACTGCTTCATTCTGTTGTCCCTAGGATCTCCATGAGTCGGAACCAACTACATGCCAGCTAACAACCGCAATGGAAGGGAACTGGCAGGACCCGAAATAAAGCTGATGCCATTTCACATATAAACACCCAAAGAACTACTGACAAGTCTGGTCATGTGTACAAAATGAACCCAAACCCATTTCCAGCTTGAAAGTATCCTAGCATTTGTGTCATGTTCTTAGTATTCACTCTCGCCCCCATCAGGCATCAGCAGCAGTACAGTGAACTGTGAAGCTGGAGCCTCAAGGAGAGAAAGTGAGTGGACAGGATTCTAAGTATTATTTCAAGATACAAAGCACTCATCCAGATCTGTGAAAGGTTGCTTGCTGACAAACATCATGCAACAAACAAATGAAATTATCGCTAGCTGATTATCTCAGTCCAGAAGAACAAACGTGTATGTCCCTTATAATTTTGCTTTTACTTACTAATGTTCAAGTAGAAAATTTTGGGTTAACATCTAAATTCAAACATAAATTTTATGTTTTGGATGCATTTGTTTTTGATTACTAAATTTTCTTTGTACCAACATTTGAAAGTGATAGAATTTTAAATCCAGATCAAATGAAACAGCAGCAAGTAAGTGGAATGGGGAAAAACAAAAAGAAGAAAGCTTGCAGATGATAAAATGAAAAATGTTGTGAATCTCTAAAGGCAATTTCAAAATAAACTTCATTTTTTCCAACATAATGAATAAGGAAAGAACTCTGCCCTTGGACATTACAGCTCCATGGGTACATATCCTTATATTAACTACTACTACTGATTAAATTAGCAATATTAGTACAACGATAATTGTTCAAAATTCTATATCCATTCCCTGTTACATTATTTTTTAAAATCAATAGCCTGGTCGAAAGTGAACCTATTACAGAATCTGAAGACTTTGCAGCTGCAGGTCTTAAAAACAATGGAAATATAGAGCATGCTTAATGGAATAGTTTTTCTTCTAATGCTGTGAGTTATTGGATCCAAAGTGGGCTAAGGGATGGTCAACATCCCAGGGGGCCTTTGGAAAATCTGTGGAAAAAAATCTGGGGTAGAACACAAGGAAGAATATATTCTACAGCTAGAATATATTTCTAGGATGAAAAGCTAATGCTGACAATTATATGAGACAGTGGGTATCAAGTTCTCGAGCAGTCAGCTCTGTGCTTTGTTTACAAACTAGTCTATCCTAAATCATTTAATTTTTACTTTACTATAGATGGATTTGGTGATTGGCACAGCCCTACTATGTTTGAAAAACAAAAACAGCTCCATTCTCAAAGCTTGTGTCTGGTTGCATTTAAACCACAGACGTGGTTTTGGCTTAGCATATGTACTGGAAACACAAATTTATGAAGAAGGTCAGTTTGGAAAGCCACTTTGCAACACGCTGTCATTATATAAAATAGCTCAATGTGGTCTATCTTTTCAAGAAAAACAAATGAAGTGTGTAGGCCACCACCAAATGAAAATTTGGAGAACTTACTTGAATTTGTTACTTGGTTTGATCCAATTTTAACAGGTCAAATCTCAAAAGATGGCGACACAGGAGAGGGCAACCCAAAATATATTTCTAAAACAACCTGTGGAGGAGAATGAATAAACCTAATCAATGATAAAGTTTGATTAGCTCTTTTCAGTGGAATAAGCCTAGCTGTAGATTCCACTCTTGGTCTTTCTCATACAGAGAAGCCAAGTAGTCTTTTAAGATCTGCATCTCCAGCAGATGGGCAAAGCTGCCCAGCAATTTGAGCAATTTATTACATTTAGTAGCTTACAATTCTTGAAGAAATTGAGAGAGAAGCACTCCACTAATTATGTGAAGTTTGCAAAATTGATTTTTCAAAGTTCAGAGGCCAGCGCTATGACAATACTGCCAATATGTCACAGTGTTAGGAAGGCATGCAACAGAAAATATTAGAACCTAATGACTATGCCATTTTCACACCAAGTGCTGCCCATCCACTTTGCTTTGAACAAGGGAGCATAGAAGATTGCTGTCTGGAAGCAATTGATGGTTTTTTTTTCTACTATTCAATTACATGTTTTTATGTTCTGTTTTATTTTCTTCCCCTACTCACCTATGAACAGTGCTTAAAACATAGATAATGATCGAGCATTAAAATGCCTTTCTACTACATGTTGCACGCACTCATAGTGAGTACAAGCCTGAAGAATTAGACTCATATTCTAGATACCATAGAGAGATTGCTGAAGACCAGACACCAAAAGGAGATATCGAAAGAGAAGCTGAAACTATCTCTAACAAAACACTTACACTAAGCTGTGTGTTTCTGTCAGCTCCGTGGAATAATATATTGAGCGTGTTCACTTTAAGTTTCAAAGGCTCCAGCATTCAGCTTAAGTGTGAAGACGCAAACAGATATCTACCAGCCATTAGCACACCACTTACAAAAATTAAGAGAATATTTTGAAACCTGGAAACACTGCAAACTAAATAATGCCACATTTTTATTATCGAGTAATTTACCAACCCAGGAATATTGCTATTAGAGTCACCATAGATGTTATGTGTGTGAAACAGAAAGATTTCTCCCAAGTCGTCTCCCCCAAATATATGTTAGACTTAGGACACTGCTTGCAACTAATGGTAAATGATTGTCATGTTACTTCCCTGAAGGCAGTCAGTTGCCAGACAACTGTCTGGGCCCACCACAGGTGGAGCCCACTCCCTGCTGTTAAGGACAATGGGCTACTTCTCCCTAAAGGCTTGTAGTCATGGTTTGGTTCCTGTTAGTGGGGTTTATACCCTACTGATAATGGTTTCTATAATAAGCCAGAGAAAAGGTCAAACTGGCTCAGTGATATCCAAAATTAAGCTGCCTCCCTGAATTTAGGATTCAGGCCATCTTCTCACTTGTGTACCCCGTTTGCCTCCCCTTCCTATTATGTGAATACCCCTAGAGCACCCCCTCCCATTACAATATTACCTATAGCACAACCCTTTCCTGTGACATATGTCTTCACCTATAATTAGGGGGCTTGCATATCCCCAGAGATTATAAAAGCATTGGTTAGCAAGTTGACAATAAATCAATCTCTCTCTCTCTCTCTCTCTCTCTCTCTCTCTCTCTCTCTCTCTCTCTCTCTCTCTCTCTCTCTCTCTCTCTCTCCACGTGGACCACCAAATGAGGCTGAGGTGAGCATGCTACCATGAAATGGGTCTGACTCCATTATTTCAATCTCTCTTTTATCTCTCATGCTCTCCATGAGTTTACTATACTCTACTTATTATCACTGTACAATTGCACCTACTGGCCCTGTGATGATGTGTGAGGAGGGGTTGGTCACCCTCCCAGTTATGTTTGAGTTCAGTGCTGCAGTCCCTGGATTAATCCATCCCATTGAGGGTACGCCTCTGTTTGGCGGACCTTCTACTTCACCAGGCATGATGTCCTTTCCCAGGGTCTATTTTCTCCTTATAAATGTCCAAAGTACACAAGATGAAGTCTCACCAGACTTGTTACTCAGAACCATCATGGCTGGACTTCTTCCAGGAAAAATTTGTTTGCTCTCATGCAAGTCATGCTACTTTCAATGGTCTTCACCAACACCGTGAGCCAAATGTATCAGTTCTTCACGGCTGAATTTTCACACAGCTTGGTCAGACACATTTTAGTCTTCCAGGCAACATCCTGTTCTTCGGTCCTTTAAATACGTCTTGAGTAGCAGAGTTTCTTAATGCAATATGTCATTTGATTTCTTGATGGCCATTTCCATAAACATTGGTTATGACATCCTTGACAGTAGCTAGCTTCAATCTGCCTGTGTAGCATGATGTTGTTTATTGGTCCAGTTGTGGAGATTTTTCTTTTCTTTACAATAAGTTCATGCTTTAATTTTCCTTGGCATCCCATGATTTTGTGCCTTCTCTTTCCTATTGCTGGTCCTAACCTGCTTCCTACCCTCTGATTTGCAATCCTTCCTCCTGACATTTAAACGATGCCCAGCATGAGATCACTTCAGCATTGCTTTCTGGACACAAACAAGAGGAAAACTGTTCCTGATGCCATCAAACATTCTGCCCATCTAGGTGATAGCCTGCAGTGCCCAGCCACAGAATGGACATGCCCAGCCACAGAATGAACATGCCCAGCCACAGAATGGACGTGCCCAGCCACAGGTAAGTAGAGGGAAACCACTGATAACGGAAAAGGGAACCGATGTAGAAAATTAGTTCTTGACCTTTGGGTTCATTGGATTTCAAAAATGACCATTTGGTGCTTGCTATGGGTTGAATTGGATTTTCCAAAAACATCTGTCCTAAAGGCTAATCCCTGTACCACATGGGAATTGACTTTTCTTTGTTATGCCAACAAGGTTATATTGGTCTAAGATTTATTTTAAGCCACTCACATATCTTGAACATGTCGTCATGAGAGACCAGTCCCTGAAGAAAGACATCATACTTGGGAAAGTGGAGGGGCAGAAAAAAGAGGAAGGCCCATGACAAGGTGGATTAACACAGTGGCTAAAACAGTGGGCTCAAACATAGGCACAATTATGAGAAAGACCAAGGACAAGTCAGCGTTTGCACTGTTGTCCACAGGGTTTTGATGAGTTAGAACTCACTAGATAGCACCTAACAAATCAGCACGTCATTTTCCAGTTATAGAAAGGGGAAATTAGGCCCCCAAATACGAAAGCAGAGCCAGGGGAGAGAGATGCCACGCCACATGAAGATCACCAAGGAATTGAGGACCAGCAGTTGGAATGCGACAAGGCTGTCACCCAAAGCAACAGAAAGAACTGGTTCTTAAAGTCAGTACACTGAATTCAGACTTGTAGCCGCCGAAGTTGTGATAACATAAATGTTTGCTTGTTAAAATCACTCAAACGTGGTCTTCCTTAATAGCCAATCCAGCGGTCCACTTCGGGAAATTAAAGGACTCAAACTCCACGACCAGGTTGGCTCAATCACTGCCTCAGTCTCTGGTGTGAACATGTAATTCATCAACCTTCAGCTTTCTGCTGTTTAGGGGTGTTTGCTTTCTTGCTTACTCACCTGTTTGTCCAAATCTAATTCTTTCGTGAAGCTCTATGGTGAAATTTTCATCGGAGATTTTAACTTGTTGCTGTTCCATGCCTTTATAAGGTATTGTCGTTGAAAAGCCAACCCATCTGCAGCCCCTACTTGACAGCGAGAGCCCAACAACAATTGAAGACATGGTCATGGATCTTTAGGCCCTTGCCCACAGAGGTTTAAGACTCCGTCTTGTATCATGTCATCCCAATGCCAAAGCATTGGTATAGATTCTTAGAAACAAATCTGGACCCACAGCAAGAACTCATACAAATCACAGGACCAGTGATTCTTTATCTCATCTCTCTTTAAATGTCCATATTATTTCTCACAAGTTATACATATTTGAGAAGTTCAATTTATAAAATGGTTCTCCTTGGAATGACTCAGTCTGTTTCCTTCTAATAGTTACACACTACCCTTATCTTACATAATCAACAGGGATAAATTTCCCCAAAAAACCAGACCTTGAGTTAAAAAACAAATTGTGCTAATGACTTATTAAGGAAGAACTTATCAGGGAGTTGGAGGAAGTAGGGAAGAGAAAGGAAAGCATCCAGCAAAGGGTAGATGCCAGGAAAAGTCTACTGGAGTCTCGCCTCCACCTGGTGCCGCTGGGCAAGTCTAGAACTTAAGTTATGTCTTGAATGGCTTTCCTTCTTGGTGCTTGGACATTGTCTTTCCACACTTTTTCATGAATCAGTCATTTATTAAAGGACCATTCTTTAGGACATGTTATAGATGGAAGTTCCTCCCCTATCTCAACAATGTGTTGAAATCCTAGTTCCTATGATTATAGATCCAGTGGGGTGCTGACCCAATTGCCATTGAGTCCATTTAAATTCACAGCAAGCCTGTTGGACAGGTAATCACTGTCCTTTAGGGGTCCCCCTCACCTATCATTTCTACAGGAGCAGATTGCCTCTTCTCTTCTCAGGTGAAGTGTACACAGCCAGGAGCAGTCCCTTGGAGCATGGCTTCCGTCGGGTGCTACAAGATAATCCTAGAACATAAGTTCTACCTCAAATTGCATGTCTTCTTGGTGCTTGGAAGCCTGGTGCATTTTGGCTGCCTGTGTTTCTCGGCAAGGCCATTCATTGTCTGAGAAATGTCTTGTCAAGGAAGGTTTTAGGGTTACAGCCTTGGAACCCAAAGTAAAAAGATTCTAGGAAACATGATCACATAAAGATGGAAACCAAATGTCCACCACATCTTCTTTGTCATAGGTACCTTTCAGGCCACTGTATCATCGCGTTCCTGAACCATGTCATTCCAGGCTGAAGACACTTGTGGTAGTTACATAATCTGTTGTCAACTTGTGGAGGGATGGAGTCCAACCTGTCAATCCAGTCGAGTTTGTTGACCTCATTTGGGAGGCACTACAGAGATCAATAGCACTCTGGAGGCGGAACACTGGATCACTCCCTGGGAGACTTTTCTGACAAGAATTCACATGAAGCTATCCTGATGTAGCCAGAGCCTTTGGAAACTGGAGGAGCCACATGGAGACCGCTGCTTGGGCTGAGATGCTTCCACTGCCACTGAATCTACAAGACTTCCTACCCACTGGCCTGTGATCTCCTGCATTCAGTGTCATTGCATATGTTTCATGAGTTTGAAGAGGACATTATAGATTGGCATCGGACATATGGGCTAATACTGGACTTATGGGTTTGATCTGGACTGGACTGGGATGCTTTCACAATATTCAATTGCTCTTCTATGTAAAGCTCTTACCTATACACATATGAGTGTCTATGAATTTGTTTCTCCAGTCCACCTAGACTAACATACTACTGGTATAGAATCTTGCATATGATTCATTACATCCCCATACTCTTATTTCATGCCATTCATACGTCTCCAAACTTAAAAAAAAATTATTTATTTACACTAAAGTGTCCTACTTCTCATGACATGCTCAGGTTTGAGCTGGTCAGTGCTGAACTGCTGCTCTCTTGTGAAATCGTGGGGTGCGGGTGGGAGGTGGAGGAGTAGATTCTCCGGTACTTTGACCTATTATTAGAGTGACTACAAGGTGATTTTCTCAAAGGCCAAAATGTTAAAGAATGGCCATATATTTCTTCAATTCTCCACCTGTCAACTGCCAAAAGAAGACATGTGATAGAGGCCTTTCAGAATCCCATGAGCAAAACCACACCCTTCCAGGGAAACATTTATCAGGTGTACATCCTGTGCTCAAAGTTTTAAAAATCTGAAATTAAAGTTGCAACAGTTTTCAACCAGGCCAGATTTGTGAAAACAGAAACTTGGGAGCTCAAAGGACTTTGGCACCAATCGTGGTCCGAATTTTAAAGGCTGACAAGGACATTTCTAGCCACTTCAAAAGCCACCCTTCCTGTTTGGGGGTTTGTGACTCACGGTGTATGGTGGCTCTGTTTCAACTCTTGTTTCTTTTTGCTGGAGGGCATTTCTGTGCAAATGTCACTTTCTCCAGCTATTACAGAACAAGAGTGGCTTAAAGAAAGCTTAAAACATAGAAATCCAAGAGCTTGTTCATCTGGCCAGTTCACTCTAAATTTTAATCGATCTTTTTATTGTATTCATTTCCAAGGCTAAGTACCACTAACTGAATGACTTACAACAACAGAAATGTTTTCTGTCAAAACCCTGAAGCCAGGAATATGAAATGATCAAAACATTCTCAATGATTTTATATTCACTTCATTAAATATTGAAGACCAGAGAAGAATATTGTTACGTCTATTGAACTGCTGAAAGAATAAACTGGTCTGTATTGGAAGCAGTTGAGCCAGGGTGATCCCTAGAGTCAAGGATGGCAAGACTTCATCTGACCTACTTCAGACACATCATCAAGGAGAAACCAGTGCTTCGCGGACATCATGCTCGGTCGGTAAAGCGGAAGGGCCGTGCACCGAAGGACGACCCTCCAGGAGATGCACTGGCACCACGGCTGCAACAGTGGACTCAAGCATAGAAACAAGAATGAGTTGTGCACAGGGTTGTTACGGATCGGAACCGGTTCTATGACAGCTAACAACTATAACAACACATGCACTTTATTAGGCTGTATGTGGACACAGCATCATGAATTCAGGAAGCCTATGGAGAGACATGAGATAAAGTGCCAGAGAACAGGGTAAAGGTTTTGATATAAAATCCTAATGCTTCCCTTAACAGCCTTTCTCCACTTACCCCCTATGTCAGTTTGCTTGAGTTGCTATACAAATTTTCAAAAAGTAGACAGCTAAGAATGATAGAAATTTATTTTTATAATTCTGGAGTCTAGAAGTCCAAATTCAGGCTAGTGGCCAAGTTGATTCCTTCTGAAGCTCTGAGGAGGCATCTGCTCTCTGTCTCTCTCCCAGGTTCTGATGGCTCCAGGGGATACTTGGAGTTCTTGACTTAATAGAGTTATGTCCCCCCCCCTCTCCCCCAGGTAGACAGCTTCCCTTATTGTCTCTATGGATTCTTTTCTTTCACAATGCCCTTATAGTGGATTAAGATAGATCCTACCTGAGGTAGTTTATTGTGCCAGCCTGGTTGATAAACACTTGTGGGATTAATTGAAGGGCGGAAAGATAAATGGCTCGGTGAGCCTCGCCTTTCTTGTCTCTCACTCTCTGATCATCGGACCAGTGTGTGGCTGCCTTTCTTGTTCTGTGCCTCAATTTAGAGGCTACACTACCAGTGGGACACCTAACCTGTGGACTGTGTGGCTGTGATTTGAGGTTCCTTCAAGACCTGCTTTGCCACACAATTGGAATTTATATCTCTTCACTGTTGGTGACCTGGCTGACTGTTGGTGACCTGTCTTGCTGTTTGATGCCTGTGGCCAGAGAGCCCGAATCTCTCTACAGAGGACTACCTGGCAGCCCTCAAGACTTAAAGGACTGCCAGTGCCTCACAACTGTCTCACGGGAGTGAATTGCACTGAGCCATTTGTACTGCTTTATAATTTAACTGTTTATTTCTTGTGTTATACTTCTATCTATCTATCTATCTAATTATCAGCAATTTGGTTCTGTCTCTCTAGAGAACGCTAACACAATAACTTAATACAATAATAATAAAGCCACCCTATTTCCATAATAGCTCATGTTCACTTATATCTTCAAGAACCCATTTCCAAACAAGGGTATATCCATAAGTATTGGGAAATTCGGGCATCAATAGATTTTGAAGGAATGAAATTAACTTCATAGCACTGCTTATAGAATGCTAGAGAGGGGTAGTAATAGAGTGCTAGAGAGGGATAGTACAGTCATACAAGGGAAGCATTGAGGCACTGGGGTCTGGTCCTGCATGAGATGTCCATAGTCAGAGATCTGGAGATGTCTGTTTCAGTTTCTTATAGCTGCCAGTAATCCTTGGCATGTTTTCCTCCAATGTTTGTGTCTCTGGGGAGCTTGGTGGTGCAGTTGTCAAAGCTCTCAGCTGTGGAAGATCTCACTAAAAACAAAAAAAGCTCACTGCCAACAAGTGGATTCCGACTCAGAGCAGCTCTATAGGTCAAGATAGAACTACTCTTGTGGGTTTGAAGATTGTAACTTCTTTATCAGTTTTATTGGCATATAATTCAAATTGTCAATCACATCCAAAAGAGTTGTACAATCATCACCACAATCCATTTTAGAAGATGTCCTTCATTCTTGCACTCATCATTATTAGCAAACCACTTCCCCCAACCTTCCCTGCCATATCCCCAAGGAGCCATTGATTCAGGTACTGTCTTTATAGATCAACCAATCCTGGATTTCATATTAATTAAAAAAAACCCTAACAACAATAACAAAACAGATAAAAACCTCAATTGAAAAGAAAATAGAAAATGGTGGAAAAAAAATAGAACAAATTAAAAATGTATCAAAGGAAAATGAAATGATATGGTTTTAAATGTTTAACCTAGCACTATCTGTAGTAATCCACTTTTGAATGCATTCTACATGAGAGGGAGTTCACCAGAGGCTAAATTCTGATGGGACTAGAAAGCTTTGTCTTTCTCCTGTGGAGTAGCTGGTGGTTTCCAATTACAGCTATCTTGTGGTCAGCGGCCCAGTGCATGACCACGACACCACCAGGCCTCCTATTTGAAATCAACTCCATGGAAATTGTGGCTTAAAATCAGCTCCAAGTCAATTGTATTTTTATGAATATATGAAGGAGTACCCAAGAGAAACTGGATTTCCCCCCCGAAAGCTATGTATTTAAACAACCTTATCACCTTCAAAGTCCTCTCCATGACACTTAATATATTTGTCAACTCTGTGATTCCATTCTTGAAAACATTTTAAAAACTCATCTGTTTGGATGGCTGATAGCCTCCCCCTCATATTTTCTTCACTGTTCTACATCATCCTTTCTTGTCCCTCTGCATTCCCTGAAACAAAAAGAAGTTGCAGGGAGAGCGCTCAGGAGAGTAAGGTGCATGGAGCAAGAGAGGCAGGGTGGGTTTTTTGGCCCAAATCTGGCACACTCAGATGGCTATGTGAGCAGGTGCATGGTCGTGGTGGCAAAGCCCTGTCTGCCTCTTTTGTCACACACGGTTATGCAATCTTTTTAGAACCTCTAAATAAAGTTTGATTCACAGTCTTACCTTGTGGAACAAGCTACAAATGCACTATCCCTCTCACATCACATCCGTTTTGGTTTTTTTTTGGGGGGGGGGGGTTCCCCTGCATATGTATATGCATCGGCAGTTGGAAACCACCAGGCACCCAAAGGGAAAAATGATGAGACTTTCTATTTCCTTAAAGGGTTAGGGTCTCAGTAACCCAATGGGCAGTTCTATCATATTTAAGGTCGGTATGAATCCGAATAACCTTGATGACAATGAATGAGATGGGAGATACCACTCAACACGATTAGATTTAGGACCCATCCTACCCCAGTGTGACTTCATTAACATGATTAAAGAAAACCTTTACTGCCAATTGAGATCATATTTACAGGTATAGGGATTTAGGTATATAATTAAATTTACAACAGAGACTGGTAATCAATGACATTCCTTCTCCCATGAAATTGGAAGCCATTAGGAATAGAAACAAGAGCCACAGAGATCAAAGCATTTGCGGTTGGAATGAAGGAATATAAGATAAGGGTTATCAGTGGGTTCCCTAGTTGGCATTCCACTGCTGAGCTTACCAGGTTTCACTGAGCTGGCTTCCTCTTCAGGGACAGACCAGCCATGCTAAACAAATTTATAGGCTGGGAGAGAGAGAACTAATAGAGCCAGGATGCTCTGGTTTTATCACTTGAAGCTTTGTGACCATAGCAACTTACTTCCTCTCAGCTTAAACCTCCACATTCATAGAATGCATATTGTAAGAATTAAACAAGATGATGTATGGTGCTTTGTATAATGCCTGCCATATAGTGGGTTTCTTTAAAGAATAGCTTCTGCCATCAAGAATGTCGTTGTTGGGTACCCTTAAGTCAATTATGACTCATGGCCTCTCTGTAAACAAACTGACCATTGAAATGCCACCAACAATATGGATATTTTAGTTTCAAGTAATTAGTTTTCAATGAGCATTGCTCATGGGAACTGTGGTCTAAAGTCAATGGCACATTGCATTAGGAAAGTCTGTTCCACGGCAGCTCTTTAACATGTTAAGGAACAAAGACTCGGGTGTGCCAAGGCCATGTCATGTGCATGTGAAAGCTAAACAATGAATGAGAAAGCGGGAGTTCAGCATTGAGGGAGACTAGTGAAACTACCATGGACTGGGAAAAGAACCATCACTCCTTTCTTGGAGGAAACGTAGTCAGAATGCCCCTTTGAAGCCAGGATGATGAGACTTTGCCCAATGTTGTTTGGACATCTTAGTGGGAGGATCCAGCCCTGGAGAAAGGCATCAGTAAAAGAGAAGACTTTCAAGGAGATGATTGGCAAAGAGACTGCAACAATGGCCTAAAACATAACAGCAACTGTCATGATGGTCCAGAACCCCTGTACATATGCTCACTATAAATTGGAATGGGTCAAAGCACGTAACAATAATTAACAACTTCAAAATACACATGGTCGTAGGACTCAAGAACTACTTTTCATCTCCATTGCTCTCCTGCTGCTGATGCTGGAAGATCACAAAGTGTTCACTGGGCATCTCACTGCCATCCCGTCAATGCCATCCACCTCACCCCCTGGGGCTTTCTGAGATGGTAACTTTTTACTAAACTAGAAAGCCCACTCTTTCCCCATCAGAGCTGTTGGTGCTTTCGAACTGCTAACTACACAGATCGCAGCCCACCACTCAACCACTACACCACCAGGGTTCCTCTCTGGATACTAAGTCCTTAGAAAAGGAGCAGATGCACATGGCAGTTGAAACTCTAGGGCTGTTTTGCAGAAATTGTCCTGATATCATTGAGTCATGCAACCTTTAAGGAATACCTACTGCCTACGAGAGGAGACCTGGGGGCCCAGTTGGATGAACATAGAGCTATTAATATGACTCGAATCCACCAGCCACTCTTTGAGAGAAAGAGGAGGGAGCCCGCTTCCAAACAGACCCACAGTCCCAGAGATGTAGTGTATCACCACCAACAGAATTGGCACTTCAACATGCAATGCAAATGAATATAGCACTTCATTTCTTTCTATCCACATTATAAGAGAAATTTCAAAATATCTAGATTCCAAAAGAACTTCCCATCCTTACCAAGGTCTCTGGAAAAGAATAAACTCCCCTTTCAGGTCATTTATCTTTCCTAAAGCCAGTGAACCAGACAGGGGGCACTGCAGAAAGTGACTCCCACACTCTACTTCTTAAGGAGCTAATTGTGAATTATTTATGGTTGGTCAGCAGCAAATCTCTGAGACAAAGGAAGAACATAAAATAGGAAGACTCTCTGTTCAAAACAGACTTGACATTCTGCAAAGATCAGATTTAAGTGCATTTTTTAACATTTAACTCATACTTAACAGTCATGGAAAATTTGAATAAATTAAAATTATGGTCTCTTTCCTTTTTTCTATTCTGTTTTACAGAACAGAGATGCGGTGGAAATACTGAGACTGAAGTAATTGGGAGACTTAACAATTAGTACTCATGAAATTTATAGTACACCCATACTTTTATAAACTCCAAGAGAACTACATACCACAAGACTATATCGAAACATCATGCTACTACATTAAATAGTAAAATCAGTTTGACTGCTAACCACAAGGCCAGCAAATTGAAACCATCAGTCACTCCGAGGCAAAAAGATGAGACTTTCTATTCCCTTAAAGAGATAGTCATTAAAAACCCATAGGGGCATTTCCACCATGTTCTATAAGGCTTCTATGAATAAGAATCAACTTGACAGCAGTGAGGTTTTGGTGTGGACCTCTACTGGCATTCCTGAATTGGTTGAGACTTCTAAAAATGCCACTTACTGCTTTATTACCCATGCATACATGTGTGCACATACTTATTTATTCCAGCAATATGTACTGAGCACCAACAATGGACCAATTGTTTGAGAGGCAGATATGGACCAGAAAAAATGAAGATCTCATCCTCTATTTAATATCTAATGGAATTCTCATGTGGCACAAACAGTTGATACGCTCAACTGCTAGCCTAATGGGCAGGGATGCAAATTCATTCAGAAGCACCCAGAAAACAAACAAACAAACCTGCGGTCTACTTCCAAAAAAAAAAAAAAGAATAACTTATTGAAAACCCCATGGAGCACAGTTCCACACGGACATACACGGGTCATGATAAATCAAAATTTACCCAGGAGCAACTGGAAACTAGTTGCAATCCAAAAGTAAGCAAAGCTATGCCTAAACGTGGATGCTGCACCTCTTGTGACTAGAACAGTGAGAGTTGCATTGGGCTGAGTCGCGCCGTCTCTTGCAGATTCATTTACTCCTTATTGTACTCACACTGGGAGCTCTAATGGAATAGTGGTGAAGCCCGTGGGTGTGATCCTTAAAGTCAGTAGTTCAAAGCCACCAGCTTCTCTGTGAGATAAAGAAGGGGCTGTCTACTCCCACACAGGGCTATAATCTTGGAAACTCACAAGGACAGTTCGATCCTGCTCTACAGGGCTCTACAGGGTCACTATGAGCAGTCATCGACTCTATGGCAGTGACATTGTTTTGTTTTCTTGATACGAATACCCACAATTATCATCATCTGGTTTCCTAATCATCACAATAGTTCCAAAACCAAAATCACTGCCACTGAATAGATCCCGATTTATAACAACCCTGTAGGGCAGGGTAGATTTGCCCCTTCGGGTATCTGAAACTGCAACATTTTTTTTTCTAAGATCGTTTTATTGGGGCTCTTACGGCTTTTATAACAAGTCATACATCAATTGCATCATGCATATTTGTACATATGTTGCCATCATCATTTTGTAAACATTTACTTTCTATTTGAGTCTGTTATCAAGTGCTCTTTTTTCCCTCCCTCCTCCCCACACACTTGTGACCCTTGAGAAATTATTATTATTTTCATAGTTTATACCTACTGCTATCTCCATTAACCCACATTTCTGTTGTTCATCCCCCTGGGGGGGTGGCTTTATGCATTGATCATGGTAATCTGTTCCTCCTTCTTCCCCCCTCCCCCCACCTTGCCATTACCCTCCTGGCATTGCTACTCCCATTTCTGTTCCTGAGGGGTTTATCTGACCGGGATTCCGTGTGTTGTGAGCTCTTATCTGTACCTGTGTACATGCTCTGGTCTAGCTAGAACCGGAAGGCAGGACTGGGGTCATGATAGTGGGGAGCGGGGAAGTCTCCAAGTTCCAGAGGAATATAGTGTGTTTCATTGGTGCCATACTGTGCCCTGGCTGACTCATCCCTTCCTGTAATCCTTCTATTAGGGGATGTCCTATTGTCTACAGATGGGTTTTGAGCCTCTGCTCTGATCCCCTCGTTCTCAACAATATGTTGTTTGTTGTTGTTGTTTTGGGTCTTCTGATGCCTATTACCTGATCACATTGACACCGCATGATCGCACAGACTGGTATGCTTCTTCCATGTGGGCTTTGTTGCTTCTCTGCTAAATGCCCACCTGTTTATCTTCAAGCCTTTAAGATCCAAGATGCTATATATTTTGATAGCTAGGCACCTTCTGCTTTCTACACCACATTTGCCCATGTACCCATTTTGTCTTCAGCAATTATGTTGGGAGGGTGAGCATCACAGAATACCAGGTTGCTAGAACAAAGTGTTCTTGCATTGAGGGAGGACTTGAGCAGAGGCCCAAAGTCCATCCTCTTACTCAATGTATTACCATATAAATATATATACATAGGCCAATACCTCTGTTTTTATGGATTAATAAATTTATATTTGCACACACCTATGTTTATACCCTGCATGGAGCTGCTAAGGCACAGAGAGGCCTGTAGGGCCAAAAACAGCTCGAGACATGAAGTCCCCTCACTGGTGCATACCATGGGACATAGCAGGGAGTTAGTCCAATCTAAGCCCCCGCCCTCCTCCAGTGGGACGAACCAAGAAGGGAACATAACAGGTCAGCAATGGGGAGCAAAGGACAACCACAAAGCCCCTCAGGAGCCTCCAAAATAGAATTCAGGCTAGAAGTGGCAGTTCCCAGAATCCCCCAGAACCAGTGGGGGGATAGTCATGAAGGTCAGCAGACAGACCTGGAATGATGTATGCTTTTTCTTTTTTTTTGGTAGTTTTTTCTCTGTGTATTCAATCTTTTGTGTCATTTTTGTTTTGTCTCCATTATTGTTGTTTTGCCTTCCTATATAAGATAGGCGTGGGAAGCAAGCCCAAGGAGAAAGCAACAGGACTGAAGGTTTAGAGGGACTTGGGAAGAGGAGGCCGGGGAAGAGAGCTGTGAGCACACAATGCTTTATACAGGGGAACAACTGGGGAATTATAATCAACAACAAGGAGGATGTAGGGATCACGGTGACATTGGGGCAAAACCTATGAAACTGTAACTCTTCATAAGAGTAGAAGGTATCAATTTTCTCCCTCTGTGTGGAAGATGGTTTCAAGCTACTGACTTATAGTATCAGCCTAACCTATAACCACTCTGCAACCAGGCTCCTTCCCCAGAATAGGACAGGCCAAAAACAGAAATCGGCCCATTGTTCAAGACAATAAAACAAAAATATAGTACTAGTTACCATTCATTAAATGCTTCCTTCCTATCAAACATTGCTAACAGTGTTTTATGTATCTTTGACACATTTCACCTTCACCCCAGCCATATGCCCTGAACTTCTAATCACAAGTTGAGCAGTCCTCAAAAGAAAATGAGGCTGCTTGCCCGGGTAAAGTTCGGCAGCTTTGGAAACCAGATACAGGGGCTACTTTTAGTCAGAAAAGACTCAGAGACAATGGATTTGGTATTATTGTATGAAATGATGTAGGTCTTTTTTAATTTAATTTTTCACACTTCTATGGCTCAGAGGAGTTTGATTAACTTGTCAAGAGTATCTCTGTTGTAAAAATTATAGAAAGAACTTGATAGAGTACACAGGAATGGAGGTCAGAACATTTGCTTTCAAATTACATCACAAACACCTTGTGATTGTTAATATTACGTGGGCCCGTGGTTTGGCAGGCCCTGGACTGGTGGCTCTTCCATGATGTAACCTGATGTGACTGTTCAGTTAGATGAAAGGTGGGTTTCCTTGGCTCTGTGATCTGCTTCCAGAATATAGATGCATATCTGGCATGGTTATCGCTGACTCTCTCTCACTCACCTGTGCACATTTCTCATTTACTGACCTCTAATTCCTGGATATAAGCCTACAGAAATTTCTAGTCAGCTGCCTGACCTAACGATGTGGAATGTG
Organism: Tenrec ecaudatus; assembly: GCF_050624435.1. Lineage (NCBI taxonomy): Eukaryota > Metazoa > Chordata > Mammalia > Afrosoricida > Tenrecidae > Tenrec > Tenrec ecaudatus. The sequence continues at coordinate 205,609,993 of NC_134532.1, forward strand.
TTACCCCCATATTTGTATGAGCCATTTTATTGAAGCAAATCTATCTATCTATCCATCTATCTTTTATACTCACACAACACAAATACATACAAATATGTGTTTATGGGGGAAATTCTATTATTTTGAAATGTCATTCGGCCATGGATTTTTGAAGCCCCTTCATATATATTTCACTAAGAACACCTGGCAGCACAATGGTTACGCACTGGACTGCTAACTGTGCGGTTGGTGGTTTAAAACCACCCAGAGTCTCCGCAGGAGAAACACCTGCCTATCTGCTCCCATCATGTGATTTTACTGTAACTTGGAATTTCTCTGAGTCCACCTCAACTTGACAGCACCTAGCAAAAATAATACATCTTACTGGATGTATTCTAGAGAACACAGATTAAGATCTGCTCCAAAAAAGGATGTTCTCCATGTGTCATTGTCTTTTGTCCTTGCAATCCTCAAGAAATACATTGGAGTACATTAAAAAGTCTAGTTTGTTCCAATAGCGATTATGGTATCTGAGTTTCCTGAAGTGGGAAATGCTTTTAGTCTCACATCCAAAGGTCCAAATACAAAAACCAAACTCACTGCCATGGAGTTAATTCTGACCCTGAGTTACTTTATGGGTTTCTGAGACTGTAAATCCTTAAGAAGGTAGAAAGCCTCATCTTTCTCCCAAGGTGAAGCTTATGGGTTCAAACTGCTGACTTTGTGGTTAGCAGGCCAATGAGTAACCCACCACGCTCCTTCAGGACCAAGAAGAGTCGAGTTATGTCTAAGTATCAGCTATTGGTCTCTCTTTGTCCTGATAGTAAAAAGTAACCACATCTGGTATAGGAGCGAAGAAAGGATACATCCTGGGTATCCTTTAATAGCATTCATTGTTAAAACTGTAATTTAATGACAAAACTCTTGGTTTAAAAATCATACCCCATAATATAAACTGCACTCCTCGTATGTCCTATTCTACATAAAGGCATAGCTAAGCTAAACAAGGGAGTTCCTGAAGGTGAACATGGCTAACATGCTTGGCAGCTAACAGAAAGGGTGGAGATTTGAGTCACCCAGAAGTACTTTTTAAAAAGTCCTGGGGAAAACAAGGCCATAGAAAACCCTGTAGAGAGAACAGTTCTACTCTAACACACATGGGGAACTGGGTTTGGTTTAAAATACATAAAATGTATTTGATTGCATCTGGCCTATGAAACTTTATTATGAGAAGAAGAACATGTCTGTAGAAATATATTTGCACGGATCTGGGCCAAGTGCATTATCAATGTTTAGGAAAAGAAAGATGGAAAAATATGGATTAAAAAAAAAGCCTGAGAGGTTTAGGACCACAACTTAGTAATTTTTTGACTCGGGGAAAGTTAGACCCTAACTTGTGAGTGTTAGTGGTATGGTAGTTTTGTATTGGGCTCTGATCTGCATAGTCTGCGGCTCCAAACCACCAGCAGTTCCACCGGAGAAAGACTGGACTTCCACGCTCATTAACAGTCCCAGTCTCAGAAACCCACAGGGGGTTGCTATGAGTCAGCACTGACTCGATGGCACTGAGTTTTAAGTGACAACGTTATGAGTCTCCGTTTCTCTGTAAGCTGGAATGCACCTATACAACTAAATACACAGGATTGTTGAAAGAATAAGATGGCATGGCAGCTCTCACAGTGCTTTAATGACTATGCATGTTGTTCTGGATAGGTGCGTCCAGTCCATGCCAAATCCCAATGACAACAAACTGAAACTCTGCCCAGGGATGCACGGTCCTCACAATCGTTATGTCTAAGGCCCTTGTTACAGCTATGACATCACCCCATCTCATTGAGGGCCTTTGCTTTCTCAGCTGACCCTCTGCTTAAAGAGCCCTGATGTCCTTCTCCAGGGAATGGCCCTTCCTGGTCTCCAAACTCCAGGAGGCTAAGTATGTCACCCTTGCTTCTAAGACGTATTCTGCTTAAACTTCTTCCAAGACAATATAGCTGTGGAAGTCCATGGCCATTTCTGTATTGTTGACCAACACCACAGTTCCAGGTCATCAGTCCTTCTCTGGTCTGCCTTTTCTGTTGTCCTACATGTTTATGAGGCTACTGAAAAAAATCCGGCTTGGGTGAGGTGCATTTTCATTCTCAACTGGGCATCTTTGCTACTTCAGATGCCAATGAGTTCTTTGTAGCAGATTCTCCCAAAGCAGTACATGCCTTTTGATCACTTGATTTTTGCTTCCATGAACATTGATTGCTAATTCATGTAAAATGAAATCCTTGACAACTTCAATCGTTTTGTCATTTCTCATAATGTTGTTCATTGGCCCGGTGAGAATTTTGGTTTTCTTCACATTGAATTGTAATCTATACAGAAGGTTAAAGTTCTCTTCACATTGAGGAAGCAATGCTGTGTTATTTGCATGTCATAGATTGTTAATAAGCCTTCCTCTAATCATGACACTGCCTTATTTTTCATATAGTCTAACTTCTCTGAGAATTTGCTTAGCCTACCAGTTGATTCAGTATTGGTGAAATGATACAAGCTGGATACACACCTTTCCTGATTTTAAACCAGGTCATCTCCCCTTGTTCTGTTAGAACAATGGCCGCTTAATCTGTGTAGAGGTTTCACATGAGCACAATTACGTGTTCTGGAATTTCCATTCTTTGTAATGCTAGCCATAGTTGGTTATGATGCACACAGCTGAATGCCTTTGCAGAGCATAAAAAAAGCCTCAATTAGATATATTTCTATATTCTCTTTAAACCAAGATCTATCTGAAGTAGACAACTATATTCCTCAGTCTACGTCTTCTTCTGATTTTGGCTTGGATTTCCGATACCTCCCTACTGATATACCATTGAAAATGTTTCTGGGTAGATTACATTTCAATCAATTTTCTTGGGTGTCTTCTGTAGAATAGGAATTGTGCTAGGCACAGAAGCTACACATTCAGTGGAACTAACCCAGAGTTTTAAAAGATTATTATAGCCAGTTTATTAGATTTAGGTCATTGTTATGGCCCAATAGACTGTGTTTTATGTATAATATATGCAATTTATAGTACATTTAGAACCATTATTTCACAAATATTTATTGCCAGCATGTGTTCCCTTTCCAGTACATGAGGCATATTTTACATTGTTAAATCATGGCTGTGACTCTGTTTGTATGACATGCTAATCATCTTTTCTATGATTTATTTGTTGATAAATCCTTGCGTAAAACAGTGTCAATCATAATAATGTTTCTGCATGAAGCACCCTTCCCTATGTTACATTCTGAACTAGAGGCTGCCTATGTTTGAGGTTCATTTTTCGGATCAGAGCACTACCACCATAAAAATGAATGCTAAGTAATCCATGTGGAATAGCTGAGGCAAATAAGGAAAAGCATTAAATGTTCTTTGTAAATTCATTAGGACTTTTTGCTTTGAGATGATGTTTATCATGATCAAATAGGTATTTCCCTCTATCCATAAGAGAGGTTTGGAGGAAAGTAGTTACCAAAGAGAGTACACAGAAGAGATGACAAGAGATCAAAAGAATAAACCTGATTTGAACGGTAAGCTCCCTGTCAGTCGATCTCCCCTCTGATACATGTTAGACCTGATTAGTTTTTTTTTTATCATTTTCTGTACTTTTTTGGTCTTTGTTCGTTCATATTGGGGTTTATCTCAGATGTGTTATGGCAGTGGGAGTCATACTCTTGTGTTTTTCATATATTGTGTTCTTCAATATATGAAACCCAGGATTGATGAATCTACAGGGACAGTAAGTAGGGTGAAGCTTTCTGGGGAGTACAGCGGTGAGGGGGGCAGGTAAAAAGGAGCTGATGTCAACGAGTTCCAGAAGAAAAAGAATCTTTTGAAACTGATTGTGGCAACAATAGTTTATCCAAATGAGAACATATCTCTTTCGCTAGTTTCATTCAACAAACTTTTCCTGTACACGCAACACATGCTAGGTAGGCACTGTGCTTGTTGCCCTTGGGAATATGATAAATGACAAAGAAAAATACAAAGAATGATGCAGACCGTGCCTTTGAAGATGGCTCAAAGCCAAACATTCCTGAGACCAGGGTGCTATGCTAAGGTTATTTCCTCAGAGGAATAGAAAGAGATTGATCTCCAATAACATAGCAGAGCCACCCTATCAGGTTTGGAATGCTAAACTCCGTCAAGCACATTTAAGAAGAAAAATAAAACTCTTACTGCTTAGAGTTGAGTCTAACTCACGGCAACCCATGTGTGTCACAGTAGAACTGTGCACCCTGGGCTGCTCATGGTTGTGACTTTTGAGAAGCACGTCTCTCAGCCTTTCCCCCAGGGCACCTGTGGGTGGGTTGTAACCACCCACCTTGTATTAGGAGGCTCAGCACTTACTGTTGATATCATCCAGGGACTCTGTTGGAGTGGAAAAGTTTGAATTATTCGGAGCTGAATGTACTTCCTAAGTGATACGTATCTTTCACGTATATGAAAAGCAAAAGAAACAGTATTTTTCTCCCTAGACAAAAGCCACATTGAAAGGGTTCAAGAATGAGAGAGTGGGTGGATGACATGAAGCTGGAGAAAGCTTCAGAGAGCACCAGAAACTTTTAAAAAATGTAATTTATAAGAATGCTTAGGATATTTCTATTAAAAATAGAGAACCATTTTGAGCAGAAGTAATGGTGTAAGGGAAGGTAAGAAAGTATTCAGAAGTAGTATCTCTGATGAGTGTCTCTGATGAGGTTAAGATGAAGGAATGTTCATAGCAGGGGTGGGAAGCTTAGGCTAATTTGTTAGATCTTTGCTCCTCAGGCACTGTGATAGTTAGGTTTTCTGTTAATTTAGCTGGGCCAGATTTCTTTGTGGTTTAGCAGTAATCCCCCATAACATGACCTAATACAATGTATGCAACTCTATAAAGGGATTGTCTATGAGCAGATACAAGAGCACTGGTTGCATACTGGTTACATTTTGAGATGCTAACCACAGGTTGGAAGTTCAAAACCACCAGACACTCCTCCAGAGAAAGATGAGGCTTTCTACTCCCATAAAGTTTCAGTCTTGGAAACCCACAGGGTGATTCTATCCTATGGCATCTACCCAGTGAGATGAGCAGATGGTCTATTGTAAAGAGTTTAAGGTGGAATGTAATACCCTTATTCTGGTCCCAGCCCTAATATAGTTAATTGAAAGGAAGTTTCCTTGGGGGTTGGCCTGCTTCTTATATAAATAAACTCTGCTGAAAAGGTCACCCTGCCTACATACCCTGCTTGGGTCTAGATGCTGCATTTGGCTCGCTGATCTCAAGTGTGGGGACTTTAGTCAATGGCATGCCATATTACCTGCCTAGCCTGGGAGTCTTCAATGGACTGCCATCCAGCCAGCTCAAGTTGGATAAATTTGACTCTGCAGCCATACAAGTCTTCCCTTGGATGCATTTACCTCTGCAGCTACCACTCTGTGTTCTCCCAGTCAATCGTAGGTTGGTCAGTCTCTCAAAGCTACTTGAGTCAGAAGAAGCCTCCAGCTTAACATCTGACCCATAGGATTGGAAACTGCCTGGACTTGATTGCAACCACAACTGTTTGAGCAATTTTATTGAAGTAAACATATAAACAAACATATACATGTATATGTGTCATTGATTTTGCTTCTTTAGAGAACCCAGCCTAAGATAGACATGAAAGTGATAGTCCAAGTTGTTCAATCCGATTTATTGAATGGTAATTTGTTTCCCTTTTAAGCACTCATTGAAAAGTTCCCATGATTAATCCTGGGACTTTCCCTCAATTCAACTCTGTCAGGGAAGAATTGTGCACCAGGGGCTTTTCTTCTGATGGTCCCCAGCAATCGATTGCCGGGTCTCCCAGCCATGGTGTCTTCAAATGGACTGATTCATAGCAGAGAGCACTAATCCTCAGCACAACCCAGGACCTCGTTCCCATGAAAAAAAGGGATCTTAAAAATATTTAAGATTGTTGATGCTGGAAATGCTTGCTAAAGATTGATGCGAGTCCTACCAGAGAGAAAAGACCATCTAGTTCTTGAGTTATAGCAGCATCTCACCTCCCTTTAGCCCTTCTAGAGAGTGCGCACGATGCTGCATTCCAGTATCTCTAGCTGAACACTCTGTTCACTTTCAAAATATAGTCGAAGCAAAATGCCCATAGTCCTCCTCAAGAGAGCAATAAATGCACACAAGTCTCTGCTTCACCAAGGGAATGTTGTCATGGTCTGAAGAAATTCAACTGGAGTTATAACTTTTAATAACACAAATGGTGATGATATCCAAATGGAGCCAAGCTGGGCCTTTTGCAACTTTGCTATTTTGTTTCAAGATAACAACGTGTTATCTTGCTTGAGTGCAGCACAATGTTTCCAAGGATAGGATAGATGAGGTAGGGCTAGAAATTAGAAATCTATAAGGTGAATCTGTCTTTTTAGTTGCTTTATATGCATGTAAAAGTTGCTTAATTTTAAAAGGAAGACAGAATAAGAATTGGTGCACTAAATCTGTAGTGTTGTATGTCTTTAGTGTATCTATACTATATTGACTACATCATAGATTATCAGAAGAATAAACAAAGCAATCTTAGAAAAATACAAGAAGTTAGAGTGACCAGGTTCCCAGTAGCAGCAGGAAACAGCAGATCCTTGTTTGAAGTCCAAATTTAGAGGTAAACGAGCCAGATGTAGAATCTAGACCCAGCACAGATAGATAGATGATAGATAGATAGATAATAGATAAATAAAAGTAAAAGAGTTTTCCCACACTGTTCCCTTAATATGTAAGCATGAATAGTTTGGAGATACCAGGACTATGATTTGAGTTACATTGTTACATTGTATCCTAATCTTATCCCATGATGGAGACATAAAAAAAATAATTGCCATGATTATTTTATGTTAGGTCAGTTGATGGAGGATTTCTAGATGTTAACTGCCAAGCACATGATTTGACATCAAGAGAGATCAGTCCCTGCACAAAGGGCATGATGTTTGGCAAAGTAGAGGTTCATCAACAAAAGAGGAAGACACTTGACAAGATTAATTGACATGGTGGCTGCAACAGTGGGTTCCAACATTAGAACAATTGTGAGGATGGGGCAGGACCAGGAAGTACTTCATTCTGTTGGGTGTAAGGTTGCCATGAGTCAGAACTGATTCAGTGGCATCAAACAAAAATAACCACAACAGCCAAGCCCCTGAGAATTCTGAACCAGCCCAATTAAGAGAAAACCTTAACTTTTGTTTATACCAATGAAATTGCCATATAAAGAGGATAGGGGAAAGAATGTCAGACTCAAAGATTAAAAGTTAAAATATTATCCAAAGAGGGAAATTACAAACAAACATGAATTTTTAAAATTAGGAATTCATTGATTTAACTATGACATAGTTATTGATTTAAACTTTAGCCTTGGTAACTATTGTGAACAAATTAAAATGAGGATTTTAAAAATGCTACTGCAACTCCTACTATAAATAACAGCAATAGTCAATATCTGTTTTCAATGTGCAGTTATTGCTCCATGTATGTTGCATATATAAATTCATTTTATTCTCTCAGCAATAAAATGTATGAAGTCATAACTATTATTAGCCAAAATTCCCCTACAAGGAAACCGATGCATAGAGAGATCACACGACTATCTCAGTCACGCACTTCCTGGGTCAGAGAATCAGAATTTAAATTCAGAATTGCCATCTTCCTAGTCCAAGCTTTTTCCACTTTCCCACACTGCCACAGGCCTTGATGAGCTTACAAAGCTGGCATTGAAAAAACACGTGTCATCAACCAATTATAGCCCAATGTCACACGCACTAACTAGTACACATAAAAAGTGGTTAAGTCCCATCAAGGCAGTTCCAAATCATAGTGACACTATGTACATTAAAAGGAATCAACGCCCAGTCCTGCGCTATCTTCCCAATTGTTCTATGTTTGAGCTAATTGTTGCAGCTATCTCACCCGGGGCCCTCTTCTTTGCTGCCCCTCGGCCATACCAAGCATGAGAGCCTTCTCCAGGGACTGGTCCCTCCAGATAACATGCGCAAAGTGTGTGGGACAAAGTCTCACCATCCTTTCCTCTAAGGAGCACTCGAGCTGTACTTCTATGACAGTTTCTGCTTGTTCTTTTGGTAGTTCATGGTACTTCCAATAGTCTTTGTCAATACCTTACTTCAAATGCATCAATTCTATTTGGTCTTCCTTACTTTGTGTCCAATTTTCACATGCATATGAGGTGACTGTGACACTATGGCTTAGCTGAGGTATACCTTAGTCCTCAAAGGAAACTGGTTTTTCAATGCTTTAAAGAGGTCGTGTGCATCCGATTTATCCAATTCAATGCCTTGTTTGAGCTCTTGATGGTTGCTTCCACGAGTATCAATTGTGGATCCAAGCAAGATGAAATCCTTGAAAACTTCAATCTTTTCTTCAGTTAGCATTATTTTATTTTGGTCCAGTTGTGCGGATTTTGGTTTTCCTTTCATTGAATTATAATCCATTCTGAAGGCCTGTGCGACTACGTCAAGTCCTCCTCACTTTCAGACAGCAACTTTATGCCATCCCTAAGTCTCAGGCTGTTAATAAGAAAGGCTTGGCAATCTGCCCATGGAGGACCGTTAGAAGTCTCTGGATGTTTCTCAAGGGTGAAAACAGGATTGTGTTCGATCTGGACTAATGAATACAATTTAGTCGTGTGGGTTCCCAAGATAAAGAATGGAAAGATAAAAGAATGGAACGAAAATGCTGGGTAAGTTCACCAAAGGGAAGTTCTTGGATACAGGCTATAGAAATGGCAGAGACAAAAGTGGGAGGATGGAGTTAGTTTCATTTCCGAGAAAGTTATGAGCTACAAAAAGTGTCACTTCCACCCTTGAGACTCTACAGAAGCTTTGTGGATTGTAAGTAGTGAGGCAACATACTAAAAGTTATGTTGGGAAATGGATTGAGGGAAATGGATTGTGGGAAATGGATCGAGGATGGGAAAGATGGGGAACATCAGGGTGAACCACTATCAAAACTTGAGTCAGAACCTCACCGTGACAGTGAAAAGCAACTAACACATTCCACATCAGAACCATACCTCACCAAGCTTATCCAGCTCTCAGGGAGTGGGAAAACAGTAGCTGGGAATCAGACCTTATATGTAGCAGTGGCAATAATAGGAAACAACTAAAAAATGAATTGCTTAAGATCTTATAATAATTAAAAAATTTTTAAATCTTATAATTGATTAGCTGGGAACTTAACTTTGAGCCCTAATAGAATGATCCTACAGTCTATTCATAGGTCGTAGTCCCTATCATATGTTATGTCTTTATAACTAAACAGAAAAAGATGGTGTTATCTGACACTCAAATTTTAACTGAAAATTTCAAAACTCTTTGTGATAGCTACATAATTTTATGTCAACTTGTGGGTATGGGCTTCTCAAAAGAAGGGCCCAGGGAACCTCTCCTTCTCTCTCTGTCCTGACTTTCCTGATTGCTGGATACCATTAAAGCAGCTGGATCCCTGCCATATTTCCATTGACCTTGGATCCACATGACTTTGCACCTACCAGCCTATGATATCCCTGTATTCTGCATCATTGCATGTGAATACATGTCTGAAGAGGGACACATAGATTATTATCAGACTTATGGACTTGAGTTGAACTGGACTGGGAAAATTTTTGATATATAATTGCTTCTTAATATAAAGCTCTCTCTTATACATATTTGAATGTCTCTGGATTTGTTTCCCTATTCAACACATTCTAACACACCCTGAAAAGTCCTTGTGTACCCAGTGTGAGATTAGAAATGGCTTTATATAATCAGCTAAAGTGGGAGATATAAATAAGAAATAAAACATCTTTCTTTGGGTCTTTTAGGAATTATGAAATGATACAACCTTTTGAGGGAGGCTTCACAGCATGAAGGAGACTTGGCTAAAGCGGTGTGCAACTATGGCTGGTCATTCATTTACTAAGAGTAAGTTAGGGGGGGGTTACATTTCAGTTCATTATTTTTGTATTAAAAAATTTAGACAAGAGACTACATCTCTCAGTACTTTTCTCTGCCCCCAGTAGTTTAAGCTCTTCTCCCTCTTATAGAATATCATCTTCCCCTTCACCCTAGTAAATGGCTGTCTGCCTTCCAGCCTCTTGTGTCCCCTCCTTCCCTTTCCTTCCCACCACTGGTAAAAATAAAATTCTGTTTCTTTTGGCATGAAAACCTTTATTTTGATTTTCCTTTTATGAAAAAATTTTCTCACACAATATTTGTATTTTTTTGATTGACCAGCTTCACTCAGCGTATTGATGTATATTTCATTTGAGCCTCTTGCCTCTCCTCTGCCAAATTTGCATGATTATAAAACCTACCTCATGAGGTTCCTTTAAAAGATGAAAAAGATATTACCATTTGAAAATGATTATACATTTGTAAATATCCATAAGTAGAATTAAGAGTTCCTAGAATGAGAATAAATACAATTTTTAATGAAAAACTGTGGTTGGATACAAAAAACTTGAAACTCAGTAGCTTTGTTCTTTGCCATGCTTTTTTACAGATGCTACCACAAAAACCACTTCTTAATGCCCTTTACAATCTATTTTCCACAAAGGAGACAAAATAATAATTTAAAAATAAACCTGAGATTGCACAAGCTTGCTTAAAATATTCCAATGACTTCTCATTGCATCTGATACAGAATCCAAATATACTAGAGGGTACCCAAGAAAAACTGGAATTGGGATGGGTAGGGTGGAGCTTTGATACTATGCATTTTTCCTGTAAAGTGGACATTGAGCAACTCACTCTGAGTTAGTTCACCTGATGGTGTCACCTGGGAAGGTTCTCTCTGGTCATGGTGAATTTTTTCATCAAAGCAGTTTCACTTGAACCTCATTTTTTGTGATGGCCGATTTTTGAGAAGAGCGGCGGCTGTGAATTTTTGTTTCCTGCTCTGTCCATGGAAACTGTTGTGATGTTGAACAGAACTTATGGGGACAGCATTTTTGGAAAAACTCAAGTGTCCGAGTGGATTTCTCATTTCAGAAAAGGTGAAATGTTAATTGATGACAAACCTCATTCTAGACATCCATGAACATCCCAGACGGGTGAAATGTTGACTCACAGTGCATTTGGAGTTCATTCCACTGGATCAGACTGTTAATCAAGCTTTCTATTTAGAGGTTTTTAAAAGATTATGTAACAGTGTGCAAAAAAAAAAGCCTGATTTTTGGCAAGTGGGAGACTGGTTTTGCCACCACGACAATACACCTGCTCATGCAGCCATCTCAGTGCACCAGGTTTTGGCAAAACACAGCATGCCTCTCTTGCCCCACATACCTTACTCCTCTGACCTCGCTCCCTGTGACCTCTTTTGGTTTCCATGAATGAAGAGGACCTCAAAGGACAGCGACTTCATGATGTAGACGCCATGAAATATAAAATGAGGGAGGTGCTGGCAGCTAACTAAACAGAAGAGTTTGGAAAATGTTTCCAAGAATAGCATGGCAGATTTGACAAATACAGTAAGTGTAATGGAGAGTACTCTGAAGGTGATAAGGTTGTTTTGTAAACAAATTTTAAGTATACAGCTTTGAAAAACAATCCCAATTTTTCAGGTACCCTTCATATATCACTAGCCTTGCCTTCCTGCACAGCATCACCTTCTCTCTGCATACTGTGCTTGTGATGGCGCCTGCTGGTTCATAGTATTTGAGTTTCTCAAACACACAACAAGGTGTTCTCACCACAGGGCCTTTGCATTTGTGTTCTGGCTGTCTTAAATACGCTCATCTTTTTCTTTGGGCGCTCATGACTGTTTTGAGGCATCATTGACCAGTTCCTACTCATAGTGACTCTATAACAGGACAGCACACCACTTGGCCTGCAATATCCTCAGAATTGTACTTATGTTTGAGCCTGACTAGATCGCCGAATTTTTTATACCATGGCTCAAAACAACTGTCCTTCCAATGGTCTGCAGAATAGTATGATGGAAATTTCCATACAAGTTTTTCAAATCACACATATTCTTTCTCTCAACTGCCAAACCCCGTTTGTTGTCCTTAATGAATGTGTAACAATCTGAACTCATATAGTCATTTGTTTGTTTATGTTAATTGTCTTTCAGTAGATTACACTCCATACGAGTGTCATTTTTATGCAATTCCAACAAAAACGCTAATAAAACAGTCTGGCAAAACTGTCAAAACAACTCTGACATTTATAGAAAATAATAAACAGATAAAAGTGCTGAAGTTAATTTAAAAATAAAGTGAAAAAATAAGAGAACATGCCCAGCACATATTCGTCAATATCAAAAAACTATAATCTGATGATGAATTAAAATAAATTGAAAAAAGGTTGATAGCGTAAGAATAATTTAATATATAAATGCACCTCATATTCAACAATTTTTTAAAGCTGTCGTGGAATCAATTCTTACTCACCGTGACCCTGAATAGGGTTTCCTGAGAGGGTTACTCTTTATTTAAGTAAGATAGTCTGATCTTTCTCCCAGAGATCATGTGGTGGGTTTGAACCAGCAACCTTGCAGCAAGCTTCTAAGCCTTATTCCACAGAGCCACTAGGGCTCCAACAGGTAAAGGAATTGTTATGCAATGAAATTAATATTATTTTGAAAATTATCTATATAAGGAGAATCTTTTTGGCTTTTCACTACACATCATAAAATAAAAGTCCAGATTAATCTATATGCTAAATCTAATATAAATGAAATAATTGGAGGGTAATAGTTTAAGAATTTTAAGGATTCATAGGCATAAATATAATACATGGAAGATATATCAAATGTAATAATGAAGAATATTACATGAAAACTTAGCAAGGAAACTTATATGAGAAATAAGCTGAGAATAATTTTTTTAACTCACTTTCATTGAGTCAGAGTAGAACTACCTCTATGGGCTTTTGAGACTAACTCTCTAAGGGGGAAGAAAACCTTGTCTTTCTCCCAGAGACCTGGCTGCTGGTTACAAACTGCTCACCTTGTAGTTAGTAGCCCAAGATGTAACCACTATGCCACTGGGCTCCTCATAGATTACTGTTAATTTATAAAGGATGCCTACAGCTCAATTAGAAATATTATCCAGACATTGAGTCAATTCCAGCCTATAGTAACTCAATGGGACAGAGTGAAACTGTTCCCAGGTAGGGTTTTCAGAGATATAAATCTTTATGGATCATAAAGCCTCCTCTTTCTCCTTCCTAGCAGTTGAAGGATTTTTCCCTAGTGGGGGAAAAATGACTAACAATACGTTTCAGGGCCCGAAGGAAGGAAGGGAGAGCATGCCCAGTAATATGCACCTAATAAGCCACATTGGCTTGACCTTCTGTACACCCCTGCATTCCAAGGACAATAACTACAGAACACCAGGCATTGCACGCTGAATCTTCAGGATGCACAACATGCTCCAAAGGTCAATCAATAGGGATCCAATGTGGAAACCCCACTGGGTGAAATAGACTCTACCTCAACCACACCTGTAAACTAAGAACTTAAGTCTGAAATTATATGGTAAAGAAGCAAAAGGTGGCTATACCAAGAGTACTGAACTGTCAGTAGGGGGACCCACATGACTTCCTATGTCAATGCCCTACTTGCTGTATTAAGAGATGTAATATTACTGTCCTCTGAAGTGCATTCTTCTGAGGGTGGTGGTGGTGGTAGTGGTCCACATAGTTGAGATTGGGGCTGGCCCCGCATAAATCTCCATTGGTTCCCTAGTACTTGCCGGTATGTTGTATTCACGTGTTGGCGCATCGAGTTGAAGCCTGGTCTCTCTCTCCCTCTCGTGTGGAGATATAAATACCCTTCCTTTGGGTGGATTAGTGCACTTCTCCCCTCCTACTCATGGGTTTTTCCCCTCTCTTTTTCACCCCCTTTTATTTAGTTGGCTCCTGTATGCATCCCTGGATTGGGTTTGGCCCCAGAGGACAACACTGGGACTACAGCTTGGGGAGAGGGACACATCGGATTAGAGCGTAGAGAAATGCAAAGGGATGGAGAGGGAGGAGAGGACATCTGGGCTCACCAAGTCCCAAGGACAATGTTCTTGCTCAGAGCAGACAACGTATGGGGAGGACCATAGGGCTGGCCCCACCAGGGGACACGGAGTCCCGTACTGAACCATGCCGCTGCGGGGGACAGCACAGGAGACACAGTGTGGGAGTAGTGCATGGTCTGGCCCCATCACTGGGGCAAGGCGCTGAGGACATGTAGCAGAGCAGCAAGCGGAAAGGACTGATGAAACCCCTGGGGAATATTTAAAAAAAAGGCTTTGGAGACAGAGTGTGGCACCCCATCAGACTTGACTGGAAAACACTCTTAAAAGGCCAAAATTCAGACTTTGAATTATTTATAGGCTTTTCCATTTTTGTCAGTGGCTTTCTTTTTGTTATCATTACTTTGTATTTTTTTTGTTGCTGTTCTTGTTATTGCTTTGTTGGTTTTGACTTACTTTGTTGGTTTATATGGCTTTGCATGGTTTTTGCTCTTATTAATGTATCTGCATGTCTATCTAGATAAGATAGGCGGGATAAATCATTTGGAGATGAAAAGAACAGGACCAATGGTTCCAGGGGGTATGGGTGAAAGGGAGGTGGGTGAAAGGAAGGGGAGTGGGCACCCACCCAGGGACAAGGGAACCACAAGTGAACTAAAATCAATGGAAGGAAGGTCGTAGGATGCCTAGTGGAGTTCAATCAAGGGCAATGTAGCAGAGAAGAATGACCAAACCTGAAGGAAGGCTGAACATGATGGTGGGACAAAAGGGAAGTAAAAAGGAAATAGAGGAAAGAACCAGGAGGCAAAGGACATTTATAGAGGCCTAAATACAGGCATGTGTATGTGTGTGTGTGTATATATATACTGAGAGTGGACTAGAACTATGTACTCATATCTGTATGTTAAGAATTAAGATTTCAGATGGACATTTGGACCTCAACTCAAGTACTCCCTTAGCACAAGAACACTTTGTTCTAACAATCCAGTATTCTGTGATGCTCACCTTCTGTACATGATTGCTGAGGACAAAATGCAAATGTGGTGAATAAAGCTGATGGTGGCTGGCTATCAAAAGATATAGCATCTGGGGTTTTAAAAGCTTGAAGATAAACAAGTGGCCATCTAGCTGAGAAGCAATTAAGCCCACATGAAAGAAGCACGCCAGCCTGTGTAATCATGAGGTGTCAATGGGATCAGGTATCAGGCATCTAAGACCCAGAATAAAATCATACTCAATGTGAAGGGGGGGGCATGAAGCAGAGAGCAAATTCCCCTCTGTAGACAGATGGACATCCCCTCACAGAGGTGTCACATGGAAGAGATGAGCCTGTCAGAGTGCAATATAACACCAATGAAACACACAACTTTCCTCTAGTTCTTTTTTCCCCGCATTATCATGACCTCAATCCTACCTTACAAATGAGATTAGACAAGAACATGCACACTGCTACAGATAAGAGCCCACAACACAAGGAATCCAGGAAAGATAAATCCCCCAGGACTAAAAAGAAAAGTAGATACCAGGAGGATTAAGGGAGGGTGTGCGGAGAATGGGGGAACTGACCACAAGGATTAAACTAGAACCCCCTCCCAAGGGGACGAATGACAGAAAAGTGGGTGGGGGGTGATCGAGGATGATGCAAAATTTGGAAAAAATAATCTTTAACCTATCAAGGATTCATGAGAGAAGGTGGGGTGAGGAGTGGGGGAAGAAATGGGGAGCAAATATCAAGGGTTCGAGTGGGAAGAGAATGTTTTGAAAATGATGATGGCAGCATATGCGCAAATGTGCTTGACACATTGGAAGAATTTATGAATTGTGATAAGAGATGTAAGAACCCCTAATAAGAAAGTATTTTTTAAAAAGGTTTGTAATATTCTGGCTGACCTGTGATTGACATTGTGAGTGGATATTATTTTAAGTTTTGCCTGACAACCAACTCCCAGTGTTTGTGAAAATAGCATCCAGTTGTGTAAGCATTTATTCTATACCAGTGAATAATCAAGGCATTGCAATATATAGTTAGCCTGCATTCATCCAATCTCAATAGCGTTTTAAAAGTTAGTACCAAGAGTAGAGGAGGGAACCAGTGGAGAGGTCTGGGAGGCTGGCCCCAGCACCATAAATTAAGTGGATTCCTGCCCCTCCCCCCAAAAGAATTGGTTCCAAAGGACGACATTGACTCTGCAGCTCCGGGAGATGGACATATCTGATCAGAGCACACGGGAGCAGACAAAGGGGCAGGAGGAGAGAGTGGAGCACAGTCTGGCCCACCAGGCTGTGATGATGATGTTCCTGAGTAGAGCAGCCAGTTCACAGAGAGAACAACATGGCTGGCCCTACTATGAGACATGATGCCCCTCAGTGACTAAGGGCGATACAGGGGACAGTACCGGAGACACAGTGTGGGAACTGCACCTGACCTGATCCCACTACACGGAGGCAAATCACTGGGGGAGTGCAGCGGAACAGCAAGGGAATGGAGTGGCAAGGTCCCCAGGGAATGCTGAAAGTGGACTTTGGGGCCAGGGCATGGTGCCCCAACAGACTGGACTGGAAAACGCTCCTAAGGGCCAGCAAACGATCCCTGAACTAACTACAAGCTTTTCTCTTGTGAACTGTTTTGTTCTGTTCTTTGTCAGTGGTTTGTTTTTGTTGTTTTGTTGTCTGGTTGTATACTGTTGCTTTGTTTTCCTCTGTCTTGTTTTCGTGCACGTTAGTGACTCCACAGGTCTGTCTGAATAGGACAGGCTGGATGAACTATCTGGAGGAAAAACAACGGGACCGACAGTTCCGGGGGGACTTGGGGTGGGGGGTAGGGGGGGTAAGGAAGTGGTGTTAACAAACCCAGGGACAAGGGAAAAACATGGGACCCCAAATGGTAGAGAAGGGGGAGTGGCACGCATGGTGGGAAATGATCAAGGGTAAGGTTGCTTAGAGAAGAGGTATACTCTAGCCTAGGTGGCGATGAAGCATGGTAGTAGGGCAGGAGGAAAGTCAAGGGAGATGGAGGAAAGAGCTAGGAGTCAAAGGGCATTCATGGAGGTCTAGACAAAGACATGTACATGCAAATATATATAGGAGGATGGGGAAATAGATCTATGTGTCTATATTTATAGGTCAAGTATTAAGGTGGCGGAAGGACCTTGGGCCTCTACTCAAACACTCCCTCAATGCATGAATACCTTCTTTTATTAAATTGGAACTCTATGATGCTCACTCTCCCGACACAACGGCTGGAGCCAAAGTGGGTGAACAAGTAAATGTGGTGAAGAAAGCTGATGGTGCCCGGCTATCAAAAGAGATAGTGACTGGGGTCTTAAAGGCTTGAAGATAAACAAGCGGCCATCTAGCTCAGAAGCAACAAAGTCCACATGGAAGAACACACCAGCCTGTGTGATCGAGTGGTCCCAAAGGGATGTTACCAGGCATCAAAGAACAAAAAATCATATCATTGACTGCACACCTCCATGATAGGATCGCTGAAGACAAATGGGTGCATAAGCAAATGTGGTGAAGAAAGCTGATGGTGCCCGGCTATCAAAAGAGATAGTGTCTGGGGTCTTAAAGGCTTGAAGGTGAACAAGCGGCCATCTAGCTCAGAAGCAAAAAAGCCCACATGGAAGAAGCACACCGGCCAGTGCGATCACGAGGTGCCAAGGGACCAGGTATAAGGCATCATGCAAAAAAAACAACGATATAAGTGTGTGTATGTATGTGTATATATATGTATATGTATATGTATATATATATACCATATTAAATGAATGGGGAAGTGCAGAGTGGAGACCCAAGGCCCAAGTGTCGGCCAATGGAGATCCCCTCATAGAGGCGTTTAGGAGAGGAGATGGGTTAATTAGGGTACGAGGTAGTACCGATGAAGAACACAGCTTTCCCCCAGATCCTGGATGCTTCCTCCCCCCAACTACCATGATCCGAATTCTACTTTGCAGGCCTGGATAGGACAGAGGCTGTACACTGATACATATGAGGGCTGGAGGTACAGGGAATCCAGGGTGGATGATACCTTCCGGACCAAGGGTGTGAGGGACGATGCTGGGAGAGTGGAGGGTGAGTGGGTTGGAAAGGGGGAACTGATTACAAGGATCCACATGTGACCTCTTCCCTGGGAGAGGGACAGCAGAGAAGGGGGGAAGGGAGACTCTGGATAGGGCAAGATATGACAAAATAACGATGTATAAATTACCAAGGGCACATGAGGGAGGGGGGAAAGGGGAGGGAGGGGAAAAAAAAAAGAGGACCTGATGCAAGGGGCTTAAGTGGAGAGCAAATGCCTTAAGAATGATTGGGGCAGGGAATGTATGGATGTGCTTTATACAATTGATGTAAGTATATGTATGGATGGTGATAAGAGTTGTATGAGTCCCTAATAAAATGTAAAAAAAGAAAAAAGGAGAAAAAAATGATTAGGGCAAAGACTGTACAGATGTGCTTTATACAATTGATGTATGTATGTGTATGAACTGTGATAAGAATTTATGAGCCCCTAATAAATTGTTAAAATTAAAAAAAAATTAGTACCATGCAATAATCAATGACACTATCAAAGGAAGGTCCTTATGTTCCAGGAAGATGATCAATAAAATTTGCTACCATAAATTAATATGTCTCTAAAGTGAGCCAGAAGCAGATACAAAAACATAGATTCAGGAACGAATTTGGGCTCACACTTAATCCTAGCTCCAATCAAAAATTAATTAGTTCTTGAAAGACATGGCCCTGCTCGATACTCACCCTCATGAAGGACACAGAAGATATGGGGGCTATAACAAAGTGTGATAAAGAAATTAGATGGTGCCCGGGTATCAGACAGAATAGCATCTGGGGTCTTTAAGGGTTATTTCCAAAGATGTGGCCATCTAAGTGAGCTATCAACTAAGTAAACACGGAGGAAGCACACCAACCTCTGTGGCCTAGGGATTGTAAATTAATAATCCCAATCCCAAAGAGGTCATTTTAACAGAGCTTAAATTGTGAGATTCTGGTTTGCAGAGGCTATGGATGGCAGTGGAAGCCCAAAATACATCTGCAGGATCTACACAGGGAGCATGGCTCTGGTGATTTCCCTCTGGCTGTGACTGAGGGATGGGAATAACCTGGCTAACAGAAGAGAGGGTTGGAGAGGCAATGATAGTAGATTGAAGTGATAAGTCTAACTGGAACGGTTAAACTTTTGTCCCTTGATATCCCCTCTGATATACTTTGGGCTTGATGATATTTTTAATATTTTCTGTGGTTTTTTTTCAATCATATTGGGGTTTGTCTCTGTTGTATTTTGTCATTGTGGGTAGTTATATTGAATCTTTGTTATGTGTTTTCTATGTTTTTAATATATAAAACCCAGGATATATTGATCTATACAGACAACAACTAGGGGGGTTGAAATGGAGGCATAACATAAAGCTGTTACCAATTCTCCCCCACCCCCACCCACCCAATTTTTTTTGGTGGTAATTTTAATTCTCCCTCTTTGGAGTTTGATTTCTCATCTGTACATGAAAATTGAATGTAATTTCTTTATTTTTAAATTGTCAAGGCTTAAACTGGTAAGAGTCTGAAATGACTGATGGCAGTGAGTAAGGGCTTAACCATCACAGTTCGTATGAATCACTCAAATTCCCACATTGAAAAACATTCATATTAAAGGTGAGATGAATTGTTTAAATCCTTATGGCTAGTTTGATGCTAAAAGACGAAACCCCTTAGATTAGCACCTTTCTATCTCATATAAATCAGACTGGGAAGGAGAGCATAACTTTATACAACAGCTTCTAAAATTTAAAGGAAATGAAGATTTTGTATATGCTTGGTGGATAAAATAAAGAAGATAGAGAACATATTTAAAAATGCAATCAAAGAACAAATGCAACAGCAGTAGTGGGTGTATCAGCCAATTATTTAATTAAATAATTCTGAACTATCCTCTTTCAATAATTTAGTATTCAGCATCTAGAGAGTTCATGACTATGCCAGGGAAAGCCTAACAGTATTGAATTGATAGTTCTATTCTAACTTAGACATGTACAGATTCATTTTACACGAAACATATTTAAGCATGTTCTTGTGATCAGTTAATGACTCCAGAGAAGTTTTCTAGGACAGTGCATGTTTGTGTGCCTTAAAAAAAATGTCCAATCAAAACAATGGTTTCCATGGGGATCTGCTGGGCCAGTTAAATTCAAGGCAGAGAGGTCAGCTCAGAAGCTTAAGGTTAAAGGGATACAGAGTGATTATGGGGGATTATTAGAAAGAAATTATAATTGAAAATTGCAACCGTAAGAAAAATTCAGGGAAATTTTGTGAGGGATTTTTTTTCTCTCTCTCATGACAATGAACCTACTTATTCTTCTGAATGTTGTTGGTTAATATTGCCCCATTGACTCTATTTCATCCCGTGCCCCCTTAACATATCTTTTGCCTATTTACTCCATGTCCCTTAACATGTCTTTTGTTTCCCAATCTCAAAGAACATGGAGAAAGAACATTATTTGAGTCCCCTGAGTTTGACAGAACTGCTTTTTTTGGTTTGGTGTCAATCAAATTGTACAGAATTCTTCAAGGAGAGATGGAAACCCTGACTGCAGATATGTATAGACCTAGATGAAGGATATGTTGAGCTGCAATAACCTCACATTTTGATAGTTTTCTTAATGGCGTGGCTTATGTCAGACACATCTTCATCTTCAAAGTGATGTCTTTGTTTTTCAACAAAGAGGGCTCTTTTGCATTAGATTTCTTAAAGGATATTTATTCTGCATTCAAATAAATTATTGAAAACTCCCCACCCTGCCAACCCCGTTTATCACGATGCTGTGTATTGGGTAATTGTGGAGACTTTTATCTTCATTATGTCGAGGGGCAATCCATACAGAGGATTATGATCTTTGGCTTTCATTCTATCTTTCAGCAAGCAAGATTGGGTCACGTTTGTACAACTCATTGTTAACAGGTCCTCCTCCAATCCAGATGCCAAATGCTTCTTCATCTAGCACCGCTTGCTCAGCATACAGCTAGAACGAGAATGGTGAAGGATAAAGCCCTGTAACACACCTCTTCTGCTTTTCAACAATTCCATAGCCCCTGGTTTTGTTCAAACAACGGTCACTATGTACAGGTTCTACATGAGCACTAGTCAGCCCCATCTCAAATTGCTATTCTTTATAACTTTATCCATCCTGCTGTTGTTCTTCGGTGCCATCAAACTGGTTCTGACCCATCGCAACAGGATGCACAACTGAACTCAGCACTCCGCAGTCCTGCCCCAGCCTCACCGTGATTCCTGTGCTTGAGCCCACTGGTGCCGCCACTGTGTCAACCCATCACCTTGAAAGCCTTCCTCATTTGAGCAGCCCTCTACTTACTGAACACGATGTCCATCTCCAGGGGCCTGTCTCTTCTGACCACATGTATCATAGATATAAGACAAAGTGACCCCATTCTTATCTCTGAGGACCATTCTGGCCATTCTCCTTCCAAGACAGATTTGTCAGTCCATTTAAAAGTCTGCGGTACTTTTCTTCACCAACACCACAATCCCAAAACATTGATTGTTTGGGGTCTTAAGATTATCCATAATTTGCTATAATTCACACATTTGGATCACTTTAGATTTTCAATCAAGGAAAACATCCGCATGATGGCAACAGTGATAACCCTCATTCCAAATCTTCAGAATCTGGCTTGAATTTTTGGCAGTCCCATACCTCTGTACTGCTGCAATAATTTTTCTGATTATCCTTAATTTTTTACTTACATGTGATATTAATGATGTCATTAGGTGCCATACAGGTGGTTCTGACTTAGGTGCCATCAAGTTGGGCTCTATCTCATGGCCACCCCATGCACAACAGAACCAAATGTCCCCGTCCTGAGCCATTCTCACTGTTGTTCTTATGGTTGAACCTACTGTGTCTTCAGCCACTGTGTCAAGCCATCTTCTTGAGAGCCATCCTCTACTTTTCTAAACATGATGCCCTTCTCCATGGTGTGGTAGCTCCTAAAAACATGCTCAAAGTACATATTGCTAGTAAGTTCAGTAAGCACAAGACGTTCAAAGGATGAAGTCTTGCCAGCCTTGCCTCTAGTAGTATTCTGGCTGTCCTTCTTCCATGCAGATGTGTTGGTTCTGTTGACAGGCTATGGTGCTTCCAATATTCTTCTCCAGAACCACCACTTGCCTATCAGCTTGTCGTATTGTGGCGGCTTATGTGCTGCCATGATGCTGGAAGCTGTCACTCGTATTTCAAATACCAGCAGGGTCACCCAAAGTGAACTGGTTTCAGCAGAGCTTCCAGATGAAGTAAAGACAATGAAAAAGAAATCTGCTCCCTGCATTGTAGGAAGTAGCCATGGAAAACCTTATGCCTAGCTTCAAAGATTTGTCAAATCCTGAAAGCCAAAAGAGATGAAACAGAGAACTGTCAGAAGTAGTGCCAGAAGGTGAGGGCCTCAGGTTCAAGAGCACTCGAATGTGACTGCGAGGAGCTGATTTTTGGAGTGGAGTAAAGTCTGGGGGAGGGGAGCTTTCTGGATCTTCACTTGCTGGTGGAGCACATCTCAAGGTAAAGAGAAAGTTGCAAAAATCTTCTAATGATTATAACTTGGATTATGAATTTCAGAAAATAGGAAGTAGTAAAAAATGAAATGGAATGCTGAAGACTGATATCTTGGGCATTATTAGTGAGCTTATATGTGCTGGCAGTGACCATTTTGAATCAGGAAATCATCTGATTTACCATGCCACGAATAACACAATCAAGAAGAATGGTGTGAAAGAAATAAGCTTGCTACACCCATCATGAAGTACAATGCTATCGATAATCAGATTCTGTTTATCAGCTTTTAAGGTAATTCGATCAATACAACTATTGCTCAAATTTATGTACCAGTCACAGAAGTTAATGATAAAGGAATTGAAGAATCCTCCCAAAGATTTCAGTCAGAAACCGATCACGCATGCAATCAAGGTACATTGAGAGCTATTGGTGATTGGAATGCAACAGTTGGAAACAAAGAGGAAAGGATGGTAGCGGCATAAAAAGGAAGCTGTATTTTGCATGAGATCATGTTACTGATTATCTGATTTAACCGATTACTTGTTTAGAGCAAATACCCTTTTTCAAAAACCCTAAGGCAACTGTACACATGGAATTCCCAAAATGGAATACCAAGAAATTAAATTGATCACATCTGTGGGAAGACATAATGGAGAAGCTCAAATCAGCAGTTAAAACCAGACCAAGGGCCAATTGTGGAACAGACCTGCAAGTGCTCATATGCATGTTCAGGATAAAACTGAAGAACATTAAAATAAGTCCTCTGGAACCAATATGCAACCTTGAGTCTATCCCACCTGGATTCTGAGAATATTTCAAGGACAGGTTTTACCCACTGAACACAAATGACAGAAGACTTAAGGATATGTGGCAGGAAATCAAGACCATCATTCATGAAGAAAGCACTGTGGCAGGAAATCAAGACCATCATTCATGAAGAAAGCACCGTGGCAGGAAATCAAGACCATCATTCATGAAGAAAGCAGAAGGTTGTTAAAAAGACAGGAAAGAAAGCAAGGATCAAAGTGGATGTCAGAAGAGACTCTGAAACTTGCTCTTAATTGTTGAGGAGCGGGATCAAGTGGAAGAAAGGTTGAAGTCAAGAGCTCAGTAGAATATTTCAAAGGGCATCTAGAGAAGACAACACCAAATATTATAAAGGAATGTGCAGGGACCTAAAATTTTAAAACCAAAAGAGAGGAAAATTATCCGCTTATTTGGAACTGAAAGAAAACAAGAAAAAAATCAAACCTCAAGTTGCAATACTGAAAGATTCTATGGGAAAAATATTGAATGATGCAGAAAGCATCAAGAGAAGATGGAAGGAATACACAGAATCCCTCTACCCAAAAGAACTGGTCAACAATTCAGCATTTCAGGAGGTAGCTTAGAAGCAAGCAGCAGTGGTGCTGAAGGAAGAAGTTTAAGCTGCACTGTATGCTTTAGCCTGAAACAAAGCTCCAGGAACTGATAAAACACCCAATAAAAATGGCTCAGACACCTTACGAAGCACTGGAAGCACTCCCTTGTCTATGACAGAGAATTTGGAAGACTGTGGCCTGGCCAACTGACTGGAAGATATCCATATTTGTGCCCATTCTAAAGAAAGGTGACCCAAAGGCATACTCAGATTACATAATTATATCTTTGACATTGCACACAAGTAAAACTTTAATATCTTTGATATGCCACACAAGCAAAACTTTACTTAAAATCCAACATGGTTTGCCACCGCACATTGACAGGAAACTTCCAGAAATTCAGAACCATTTCAAAAGAAGATGTGGAACAAGGGATATCATTGCTGATGTTAAATGGACATCAATGGATATCAAATGGGAACAAAGGGATACCATTGATGATCTCAAAGCAGATAACACCAGAAAGAAGTTTATTTGTGTTTCATTGGTTATGTAAAGACAATTAACTATGTGGGCCATAATAAACTGTGAATAACCTTGAGAAAAATGGGAATTCCAGAAATCTTCATTGTGCTTATTTGGAACTTGTGCACAGGTAGATAACATCATGATAAAAACATGGAGAAAACACTGAGGTTATCAAGGATTCGGTCTTACTTGGATCCATAAATATTATCCATGAAATCAGCAGTCAAGAGATCAAAAGGCAAACTGCAATGGTAGATCTGCTACACAAGACTTCTTTAGAATGTTGAAGAGCAAAGATGTTACTTTGAGGAATAAGGTACACCTGATCCAAGAAATGGTATTCTCCATTGCATCATATGCATTTGAAAGTTGGCCATTGAATAAGGAAGACCATAGAAGAATGGATGTATTCAAATTGTTATGCTGGAGAAGAATATTGAAAAACCATGAACAGCTAAAAGAACAACCCGATCTGTTTTGGAGTAAGTAAGGCCAGACTGTTCCTTAAGGCAAGAATAGCAAAAATTCCTCTTACATACGTTGGACATATTGTTAAGAGAGATCAGGCTCTGGAGAAGGACATCATGCTTGGTCAAGTGGAGAGATGGCAACAAAGAAGGCCCTCAGTGGTATCGACTGGCACAGTGCCTACATCACTGGTTTCAGGCATAGGAACAATTGTGAATGTGGTACAGGTTTGCACAGTGTTTCTTTCGGTTATGCGTAGGGTTGCTGAGTTGAAAGTGACTCAATAGCACCTAACAACAACTCCAGAACCACGATGCATGCAAAGCATTGATTCTTCTTCAGTCTTCCTTATCCAATGTCCAACTTTGATATGAGCATGAAGCTACTGAAAATGCTGTGTCTTGGGTCACAGGTGCACCTTAGTCCTTGAAGTAACATCCTTGTTTTCAACACTCTTAAAGGTCTTGTACAGCAGAGTTACCTATTGCAATGTATCTTTTGACCTCTACGGTGCTACTGCGAACATTGATTATGGATCCTTCACAACGTCAACCCTTTTTCCATTTACCATGATGTTACCCATGATCTAGTTGTGCGGATTTGGAAGATAGCTAACAAGCCAATGGACTTGAAGAGATCCATATTTGTTCCAATTCCTAAGAAAGTCAATGCAATGGGATGCTCAAATGAGAGAACAGCATTAACATCACTTGTATTTTGCTGAAGTTCATCCAACAAAGTTTACAGCACTACACAGACAGGGAGCTATGAGATGCTCAGGTCCAATTCAGAAGAAAGCTATTTTTTCAACTATATATCCTTCTTAGTTTTCAACTTTCACATTCCATTCATTAGCAGTTTGATAAATTTCAAAAGGCATAGTAATAAAAAAATTTCCCATTTCTTCATATTTGCAGAGTTGTCTAACTTTTAAAAGTCGCCCAATCTTATTGTCCACTATTTCAGGAATGATCAAGTGATGAGAAATGGTGTTGCGTTCATCACCAAAATTGCTTTTTCAAGAGCTTTCCTGAAGTACAGTGCCCTAAGTAGGAAGGTACTATCTTCACTCCTACATGACTGCTCTTCAAATTTAGTTACTATGGTGTTTCAAATTTAGACACCAACCACTGTTTCTTGATTCATACTTCACAGGCTCTATATTTCTGATGCATAATTCATCTATATTCCAATAATTAATGGATGGTTGAAAATGTACCTTCTCTTCTTAAGACATGTTAACCCTGAATGATGGCCCTGAAAGCTTTACTACTTGTACACTATCAAGGCCCTGGGCGTATAATGGCTATGTGATGGGCTGATGACTGTAAGGTGAGCAGTTTGAAGCCACCAGCAGGAAAGTGATGATACTTTCTGCTCTCAGAAAGAGCTAGAGTCCCAGAAATCCACAGGGACGGTTCTACCCTACCCTATAAGGTTACTATGGGTTGGAATCGACTCAAGGGCAGAGAGCTTGATTTTTGCTTTTTAATATTAACTCCCACTCTATGTAGTGTAGCCAATTCTTCCTTAGTCAGATTTTGAGTGCTTTCCAACCTGAGGGGTTTAATTTCCAGCAGTTTATCTGATAATATTGACCATCTAGCATCATATAGAAATATGCAATCCATTACAGGACAACAAACCAGTAGACACATGGTAGAAATAGATTATTGTGACAATGGAGAGTGTGTGTGTGTGTGTTAAAAGAAGTGAAAAGCTACAAAGCAAGGGCTCTGTGTCTTATAAATATAGCATTAAGTGAATAAGCAAGTCTATAGAATGATACATGTACATTATTGTAAATAAAAATATGCAAATGGTCAAAAATAATGGTAGGATTAAAGTGATTTTTTTCTCCTACTTTTTTCATCCTATACAAAATTAATCTCTGTTTTATACTGTTTTTTTGAGAGACTATAAGAGTGATCTTATAATAGGGCCTCAAAAAGTTCATGGAAAACATCCACTATCTCTTAACTCCATGTTTGTGCAAACTTTTTGAAATATCCCATATTCATGAATCAGGCTTCTGAGAGAATCGATCAAGTAAGCTGGGTTACCGCTGAGGGAAGACAGTGCAGTTCAGGATTCCCCAACATCATTACCACACCAAGTTCTTTCAAAGACACTGACTTAAGACTTTCAAGTTTCAAAGTACTTTCAATTTTCTCCTTAAAATATGATTCTGTGTGTGTGTTTAGTGTGTTAGATTAATATAGATGTAGATGTAAACATAGACATAGATAGATTATTCAGAAGCTCTGTAAGCCTTTATTCTAGACTCTTACTCTGAAACCTGCTCAACCTCATGGAAGACAGCTACCTGGCCAATCAACTTGAAGAAATTCATATTTGGGACATTTGGTAACATCTAGAGATATTTTGGGTTCTCATGGCTGGGGATGGGGATACTACTTTCTTTCATTAGCTATAGATCACAGATGCTGCTAAGCATCCTGCAGTGTACAGAAGAGCCCTCAATAAACAGTGATTATTTAGAAAAACATGTTCATTGAGTTGTGATTGAGAAATCTTGGCTTTTGAAAAGATACTTCAAAACTCTCTGAGCTTTCATTGCTGAATGTCCAAATGATAATGATAACACCTGTATTACAGCCCTGAAAAGACACAGACACTGTAGATGCAGTATAAAATGCACTGTTCAGTCCTATAAAATCATTATCATAGAGCTGAACCAACACATGACAAGGTCATGTGCATGTTTCCATAGCTTTATTTTGTTGTGGTCATTAGAAGACCATGATGCTTTCTTCAAAGACACTTCTGTGTAGACTCGAACCTCCAACCTTTCCACAAATAACCTAGCTGCTTTCTACAACTGTTCTGATTATTCTATTCAGTCATATATGCAGGGACTCACAAATCATAGTCATATCCACCTTTAACCATAGGCTTCAGGCTTCCTCTGTGTTCGTTTCTTCAAATAACTTATCTCATCCAATCTCATGGCAGATCAAGAATCCCAGGTGCAACATTGACCAACTTGTTTACCAAACCCTGGGCTGGTCCTTGACCTTTAAAACTTTTAATTGGATTAATATTTATATTACAAATGAATAGAGAAGAGGTAAAATACGAGGATGTAACTCTGTGATCTAAGAATACACTCTACTTCTAGAATTTCACTGTAGGTAAATCATCATAAAGATACAAGTATATTTACCTGCAAAGGTATTTATTTCAAAGGAGTTTGTGGTAGGGAAAAGCAGCAGCTCTTAGAATTACTAAGCATAATGAAGTGTTCTGGGATTCCCTTTCTTCTCAATGCTAACCATAGTTGGTTAGGATCCACCTAAGTAAATGCCATTGTGTAACCTATAAAGCACAAGTAAATATCTCTCTGGTGTTCCCTGCTTTAAGCTAAGCTTTGTCTGACAACAGCAATAACATACTCCTTGTGCCACATACTCATCTGAATCCAAATAGAATTTTTGACAGCTCCCTCTCAATGTACTGCTGCAAATGTTGTTGAATGATCTTCAGCAAAATTTTACTTTCCTGTGACAGTAATGCTATTTGATCATTTCCATGTTCTCTGTGGTCCCTTTTCTTTAAAATTAGTACAAATATGGATCACTTCTAGCCAGGTAGCTATCTCCCATGACGCTGAACAAATTTCAAAAAAGTTCTCAAACTAAGAAAGCCTGGAGATCTTCTAAAAATCAGCCAATTCTTACCCTGTTAATCACAACCGATAAGTCCCTACCAGAATATAGGATGTTCCAGAAGTGGAAAGTGGATTGTTTGCTTGTGCATGGAATCACCCTGCATTACAGGCCTAATAACAACAATTTGAGAGCATTCTTATAAAGTTAAAAGATGAAAAGTAGATGGAATTTTACTATGTGGAGCATGAATTTTTTGACAAAAAGCACAGAAAATTCCTGGAAAGATAGACATTAAATGAGGAGCAGTCATTTTCTCAAGTAGTAAAATATAACTTGAATTTTTGTTGTGTTACTGTATATTTTGAAATGTCTAAATGAGTGTGCACTATTGCTTTAAACACAGTAAGAGCAACAGATCATCTGCAATTTTGGAACTTAATATATACTTTAATCATGTTCATAATTAGATGCACCACACTTGGATAAAGAAATCTTAAAACTTGAGTTTGAATTTCCTGCAGTTCCAAATAAAATTGCCAAACTGGCAAAATAACTTCTCTGCTGAAGGGTTGCCAATTTACAAACAAACAGAAAACCTTTCAGCCAGAGTGAAAAGTGTTATCTTAAAAAAGAAAAGAAGCCAGTTTTAGTTTCAAAATACGACCAAGTTCCCCTGAGTAGGATTGCTTCTTCCCCTGCTATAAGGGGCCAAACAGCAATTTGTATGATATCACTGGAGAAAACGTTAGCACTGAATTCTCTAATAATTTTACACAAATGGTCTAAAAGTCCATACAGAAAACAATATTTGACATTCCTAAGCTGACAAATCTAAAAATAAATAAATAAGCCTTGAGTTGAAATATTGAAATATTTTATAGACAAAATATTGAAGGACACATGAAGCTAGCCAATACAATTGGTTGGCAATCGATCGGTTCATTTTTCATGTGTTTTCAAGCTGATGGTAGTGAAGGAAGAAGTCTAAGGAAGCTGTACTGAAGGCACCATTGAAAAGAAGGCCCGGGAGTTACTGAAACACCAGTTGTGATGCTCCCACAACAGGATGCGACAGTGATGTTGCTCACTCAACTATCACATATTTAGAAACACCTTCTTTGCCAATAAACTGAAAAAACAAAATGAAATAAAACACCTCACTACCACTGAGTTGATGCTAACTCATAGTGACCCTCTATGGGTGGGTTTCTGAGACTATAACTGTTTACAGGAGTAGAAAGTCCAGTCTTTCTCTCAAGGAGCTGCTGGTGATTTCTAACTGCCAACCAAGCATCCGGGATCACAGCTCGTCACTGAACCCCTACACCACTAGGATGCCTAAGATATACATATATGGGGCCATTCCAAAGAATGGTGATCCAAAAGAACTCAGAAATTGCCAAGCATTGTCATTCACTTCATAGGCAATTAAAATGTGGCAGAAGACGATTAAAACATGGTTGCAACAGTGCATCAATAAGGAAAGGACAGAAAGTCAAGCTGGGCTCAGAAGAGGATGTAGAATGAAGGTTGGTGCCGTCAGGTGGGTCTTGGCTGAAAGCAGAGAACACTAGAAAGACATTTGCCATGTTTTATTGATTATACAATGCATAGGTAGATAATTACTAATGATGGATGATATTGTGAGGAATGGGAAGTCCAGACACTTAAGTGTGCTCATGTAGAAACTATATCAAGAAAAAGAGGCAGTTTTTCTAACAGAACAGGGGAAAACTGCATGATTTAAAATCACAAGAGGTGTGAGTCAGGGTTGTATTCTTTTACCGTACTTAATTTGCATGCTTAGCAAAAAAAAAACTGGACTACATGAATAATGCAGCATCAGCACTGGAGGAAGTTTTGTTAACAACTTGTGATCTGGAGATGACACGCCTCACTTGCTGAAAGTGAAGGGGATTTTAACCAGACATAGTTAAAGATTAAAGATTACAACTCGCAATATGGACTATGGCTCAACATCAATAAAATAAAATTCTCAACTAGACTCATAAGCAACATTATGACAAGTGGAATACATAGTGAAATTGTGAAGGGTTTCAGTTTTTGATTCACAATCAACATCCACGAAACTATCAGTGAAGAAATCAAATGATACATTGCATTGAGAAAATCTATTGTAAAAGTCCCCTTTCCAATGGTACAGAAAAAAATGCTCACTTTGAGGACTAAGGTGCCCCTAGCTAAAGCGATGGTAGTTTTAATTGTCTAAATGCAGCATCAACTCTGTGATAGGTTTTTTGTGCCAACGAGGCACCTATAAGATGTGGGTGGAGTTAGCCTGTCAATCAGGTGGCAGCTTGATGACCTCATTTGGAGGTGCCACCAAGATAAATGGTTCTCTGGAGGTGGGCCACTCTCTCTCTGCCTTCATCTTCCTGCTGAAAAGCCACGCTGAGACCTGCACCATTTTATCCACAAGACTTTTCACCATTTTGTATGGTTTTCCAGCATTTTGTATCGTTGCTTGTGGCTGCGTGAATCTGAAGAGGGATTTGTGGACTGGTATAGGACTTATGGACAAGTATCGAACTTATGGACTTAATCTGGACAAGGCTGTGAATTTTTCCTGATATATAACTACTTCTTGATATAAAGCGCTCTCATACGTACATGGGTATGACTGGATTTGGTTCTCTAGTCAACCCAGTCTAACACAAGCTCAATGGCAGTGAGTTTGTTTTGAGTTTGATATGCCTTTGAAGACTGGAAAATGAATAAAGGAATCCAAAGAAGAATTGATCCATTTCAATTATGGTATTGGCAAAGCATGCTGAATATACTAATATGCCAGAAGAAAGAACAAACCTGCTTTTGAAGAAATACAGCCAAAGTGTCTCTTAGAAGCTACGGTGTTAACATTTCCTATCATGTAATGTAGACATGCTATCAGTGGGACCAGCCGCTGGAGAAGGCCCCCCGTGGTTGATAAATTCGAAGGTTGTCAAAAAAAGAGGATGACCCTCAATGAAATAGACTTACAGTACGGCTGAAAAAATGAATTAATATAGCATTAACATAGCATTAGAATTAACATAGCATTAAGTGTGAGGATGGTACAGGGCCAGGACGTTGCTATGAGATGAAAACAACTCAATGATTCATCTAACAAGAACAACAACATGGAATTAATTTCCTACCGTATTTTTAATGTATCTAAATATAAGACTTAAATACTGATAACTTTGAACTGTTCCAAGTGCTTTCAGGAAATTCCTTTAATCTGTAAGCAGTTATGGAGCTGAGGAAAAGAGCAATTGTGCTTTCAATATTCAGTCAAAGCACCAGTGCACTTCTTCCACAACCAGGCAGCTTCAAAACGATTCACACCTAAACGTAAAAGCTATCATCCTAAAAACTGCCTGTGACCACGTCTCCTACGCCATCTGTCTACCGAGTAACCCTGGTGGCGTAGTGCTGATGCACTGGGCTGCTAACCACAAGGCAGGCGGTTCAAACCCACCCGCCAGGAAAAAGAGAGGGCCTTCTCTTCTGTAAACAGTTACTGCATCGGATACTCATGGGGGCAGTTCTTTCCTGTTCTCCTATAGGGTAACTAAGAGTAGGCATTTGCTCGATAGCAGTGAGTTAGCTATCCATAGGTCAATGTGCCATAATGTGATTGCTTGTTTGTGGATAAGAAGCTGGAAGCTATCATGCCAGCTGCATTTCAAATACTAGGAGGGTCACCCTTGATGACCAGTAGTTTCCCAACTGAGACAGGGAACAAGCCCTGATGGTATATAGCCTGAACACACACTGATGAGCGCTTTCTGAATCACAACAGAATATCATTGTATGTAGCGATGGAGAAAGGCTGGAAAGACCAACACAACGACCACAACTAACTCAATACATCAATAACGAAGACGATCGTTCAAGATTAGCTCTAATATCTGTCATGGTTTACTTGGGGTTGCCATGAGTGGGAGCCAACTTGACAGAAACCAACAACCACATCTTCCTATAACCCAGGTGGTCTATACCCAAGTAACATGCAAACCAGACCAGCAACGCATGCATGCTAGCATCACTGAACATAAAATTGCTAGACTGGCTCACTTAATTCTTGCCTTTGATCCTTGAAATCAATTCAATTCTTATATAAATCCTTACTTCTTTATCTCTCTCATTCTCACCTCCATATCAGTCCCTGGTACCTGACTAGAACTTTGACTTCTTCATTTGTGATTATCAGAAGTGCATGGGTATGGCTTTATCTTGAATAGAACTGCCCTTTTGGATTTCTGAGGCCTTAAATCTTGTGGGGAGCAAACAGTCTCATTCTTCTCCTACAGAGCAACTGGTTGGTTTGAACCAATGACCCTGTGGTTAGTAGCTCAATGCATAGCCTGAAAATGCTTCACCGAGTTCCCACGGCTGTATCTTGAAGGAAGTAAGACTGCCACATCTTTCTCCCATGGAGTGGCTTGTGGGTTCAAAACTCCAACCTTTGGGTTTGCAGTCAAGTGCTTACCTGCTTTGACAGCAGCATCCTTAGCAAAAGTCCTATGCTAAATTTAAAGTTCTTTGGGATATTGCTTTTCAGATATGTCACTAAGTAGATCTCTGATATTCAATAAGCTATTGCTAGGTACCAGTTCCCCTTCTGTAGAGTGGCAAGTATATTTGATTCCACTTTTTTCTATTATTAAGTAACAAACATGCCCTGAGCTACTTTCAATATTAAAGAGAATTATTAAATTAACTGGAAAAGCCAGGCTCCATGTGGACTTTAGTCACTGTCTTAGTATCTTATAGATGCCATAATAAAATAACTTAAATTAGACTGCTTGTTGTTGTGAGTTGTCATCAAATCAGCCTTGACCCATAGCGACCTTACGCACAACAGAAGAAAACACTGTACTTCGCTGTGACATCCCCACAATTGTTCCTATGTCTGAGCCCACTGATGAAGCCACTCTGCCAATCCATCTTGTTAAGGACCTTCCTCTTGTTCGCCACCACTCCACTTTACCAAACAGGATGACAATGTCCATCTCTAGGAACTGGTCTCTCCCGACAATATGTCCCAAGTATGTAACACAAAGTCTTGCCATCCTTGCCTCTCAGGAGCACTCTGGCCTTTCTTCTTCCAATACAGATCAGTTTGTCCTTTTAGCAGTCTATAGTACTTTCAATATTCTTCTCCAGCACCACAACTCAAATACATCTATTCTTCTATGATCTTCCTTATTCAATGTCCAACTTTCACATACATATGAAACAATAGAAAGTACCGTGGCTTGAGTCAGGCACACCTTAGTCTTCAAAGTAACACCTTTCTCTTCAACTCTCTAAAAAGGTCTTGTGCAGCACATTTACAATGTCTTTTGATTTCTTGACTGCTACTTCCATGAGCATT
This sequence comes from Tenrec ecaudatus, assembly GCF_050624435.1. NCBI lineage: Eukaryota > Metazoa > Chordata > Mammalia > Afrosoricida > Tenrecidae > Tenrec > Tenrec ecaudatus. The sequence continues at coordinate 205,643,942 of NC_134532.1, forward strand.
GAAGGTGGATCCAAGATTAGATCCTTGGCAGTTCCAACCCTTTCTCCATCATGATATCAGCTGTTGGACCAGCTTCGTCCCCATTTTCAGCAAGCAGGGTTGTGTTATCTGCATACTGAAAGTTGTTAATAAGCCTTCCTCCAATCCTGATGCCATGCGCTTCTTCGCATAACCCAGCCTCTCTGATGATTTGCTCAGCTTATAGATTGAACAAATATGCTGAGAGGATATAACCTTGACACATAACTTTACTGATTTTAAACTGTGCAGTATTGGATAACTTATAAGAACATACATTTATATTTTCACACTCCTTGAAGCCAAAACTCCATATAAGTACATTGAACCTCCTGATTCCTTCTGAATTTAATGGGAACCTCATGCCCTTTTCCTAGCTTCTGATGACTCCCAGAAATCCTTGAGGTTCTGTTACTCATAGCTGTATCTTCACAATGCATTTTCTATCTCATGCCTCTGGGTCTGTTCTTTTTATTAGATGCCATTCAGATGGCATTAAGATCAACCCTTCTCCAGTATGAACTCATGTTAACCTAAGTGATAACATCACAGAGGTCACTCTGAGTTAGAAGTTATTCAGGAAATAACTGTTTGTTTGTTTTTTCAAACATCTGTAACTGAACTATTTTTAAGTAAACTTATTTGTGTATAAATAAAATTTCTTATATGTGTGGAATTACTCTTTTAATAAATTCACTACCACTGGGTGGGGACGGGCAGGAAAGGTATAGGACAGCAAGTATTTGTTAGGCTGTGATCCATAAGGTCAGCAGTTCAAAACAACCAGCTTCTCTCCGGAAGAAAAATGGAGTTTTTTCCCATAATGAGTTACAGTCTCAGAAGCCCACAGGGACAGTTGACACTGTCCTATATGGTCGCTGTGAGTTGGCATAGACTCAGTGATAGTTGTTTTGTTGCAAATGGAGATTGTTTTGTTTTGCATGGGCAGGAACAGGGACTCAAAGGATTGGGATCTCCTCTCAAGTTGGCTTTCTCCAAGTATGGTTTGGTCATTCACTTGACCTGGATCTTCTAGACACAGCCTTTGTAACTCCTGACAACCGACTGGGTGGGACCAGGCCGGTTCAGAATATTTCCACATGTCCTGGTGGGTCTGGGTAAATCAAAGTAGGAGATGCTGATGATGGGATTATATGATTCAGCTGGAAGCAATTGCTACCAGGGGGCATTGTTATTGTAAACACAGGGAACTTTAATGTGTGCTTGGTCAATTTGTGCCATCCACTAGGTGTAATATGAGCCATCTCAGAAGTAGGAATAAGGGGAATTTGCTGACCAGCAAGAATGAATAGACAAAAGTGGAGCACTTCCTCCGATCCTCAAGGTGCCTACACACTGAACCTCCTTGATCTGGAAGACCAAGCTGGGACTCCAGAGAAGCAAGGAAGGAAGGGAAGCCGAGCCAAAGCATGAGAGTAAAGCTGAGTGCCTAGAGTTGAGAGCCTTCAGGTTGAGGCTTACAGTAGCAGTGGGAAGTGTCCTTTGGTAATTTACTGGTTACACTAAAAGAGAAGCCCTGGGGCATGGCAGAGAAGAAAATGCCCTGACTGGAAGAATTGTATCCTAGGAATTTCTGATCCTGGATTGTAATTTGTTAATTTCCATAATAATAAATCTGATAATTTTCAATACGGTCTGAGAGTTCTGTGCATCCTTCGCCATGAAAAATCAAACCCAGCAAAGAAGTAGAGAGCGCCATGATGGTGGCAGGGGTGGTGGTGGTGGGTGTGCATTGGGGGGAGGGGTGTGAGGTGTAGTTGTTATCAGAATTGGTAAGGATGTTGAAGAGCTTCAGGCTAATAATGAGTTCGATTCTCCTTTTCCCTTATAAAATCAGAGGAAATCAAATGCAATTATCATATTCTTACCATGTAATGATTAGCACATAGGAGCATGTATTTAATGGACACATGAGTCCTTAACCATCAATCAGTACCTGTTTCTATCATTCTACCCCAGTACTGGTTTAGCTCGTATAATCATCTTAGAGGAGCATTATAAGATTTTCCAGAAAAACCTTAAATGCTAATATTTTACTCCATCGTCACATAATGGGAAAGACTCAACATTAATCATTATCTTCATCTTATAGACAAAGAAATTAAGTCACAGAGAGGACTCTTGCTGAAAGTCACACATTAAGTTAAAGACTCCAGTCAACTTCTATTGATTAACATTCACTACATTGATACATAATCCATCCCAAAGGCTGGAGTCCTCGATTTTCATCAGCAAGTACTTCAAGTCTTCCTTGCTTTCAGCAAGCAAGATTGAATCATCTGCATATCATAGTTCGTGAATAAGTCGTCCTCCAATCCTGTATTCTTATTCATATCATTTAAATTATCGAATTATCTGCTCAGCATACAGATAATAAGTTCGGTTTCAACCTTGTCAAACACCTTAACTGATTTCAAACCATGCAATATCCCCTTGCTCTTTTCAAAAGACTGCCTTTGGTCCATGTAGACTTTCTACATGAGCACAATGAAGTCTTATAGAAATATCCTTCTTCTTAAGTAAAATAGCCAATACACAATAAAATCCACAGTAAAATAGCCAATACAACAAAATTACGCATCTTCATGGTTTTCTGTCCTTTGAGCCAAGATATAAGCTGACATCAGCAATGGTATCCCTCTTCCGGATCCGATCTAGATTTCTGGCAGCTGCCTGTCCATGTACTGCTACCACTATTGTTGAGTTATCTTCAGCAAAATTTACTTTTGTGTGGTATTAATGATTTTGTTCTATAATTTGTGCATTCTGTTAGGTCACCTTCTTAGGAATTGGTACACATATATTTCTCTTCCAGTTGATTGGCCAGTAGCTGTCTTCTACATTTCTTAGCATAGGTGAATGAGATTCTCCAATACTTTACAGTTTGTTGATATATTTCAATTGTTATTCCACCAATTCCTGGCACCTTGTATTTTGCAAATGCCTTCAGTTCAACTTGGACTTCTTTGTTTAGTGTCATTGGTTTTTGATCATATGCCACCTCTTGGAATGGTTGAAGCTTGACCAGGCCTGGTTAGTACAGTGGTTCTATGTATTCTGTCCGTTGTCTTCTGACGCTTCTTGCATCACTCAATATTTTCTCACCAGAATCCTTCAGTATTTCAACTTGAGGCTTGAATTTTTCCTTTAGTTCTTCCGGTTTGATATATACCAAAAGCACTCTTCTATTTGGGCTTTCTAACTCCATGTCTTGTTACCTAGATTTATATATATATATATATATATATATATATACTGCTATAACTAACTAAAGGAATTTTTTAATAAAAATATTAAGCTTCAGCTGAAACACTGCACACAAACTTTATGGACAGTTATTTTGGTGTCATGCTTTGTGATAAAGTCTACACCCCTTGTATCCCCCATGGGCTTCACTAGGCTAATACCAAGATATATGGATTGGAGATGATGGTCCCACTTCAAACACCAATGAATTGAATCAGAATAGGCAGTTTTAGTCCATTATATTTGATTTCTGATCATGATAGCAATTGAAATACAGTGAGCATATATTTACCATGCACAAGTGAGTTGGGCAGGATTCCATAGAGAAGCAAAACCCATGCTGCTTGTATCTGTATGTCTCTACAAAGAGATTTCTGTCAGGAAATAGCTCCCAGAGTTGTAAAGGTGGGCCAGTCAGATCAGGTTCAAGTTCATGGATCAGATGTAAGCTGAAGCCTTCTCCTGACTCCTGGAGCTGCAGGGACTGACAAAAGAAAGCAGAAAGATGAAGCAGGGAGACCACAGGCTGGTGTGCGACGAGCTGAATGAAAGCCAGGTCCACAGTCCAGGACAATCCCAGGATAGTTCCTGGGATAGGCAGGCAATACAGCAGGAGCTCCAGGAAGCAGATGTAGGACACAAATCCGGCTGGTGTAGAAGGCTAGTTTCTACACATTCATAGTTTTACTGAGAGTGAGCCACATCCTAAATGAAACCTCCCACAATTGTATGAAGCTTGGGACGCGATTAAGAAGGCCGATTCTCCCCACAATTGCTTGGCTGCTTCACAAAAGATCCCATAATGGAGCAGACCACACTGTATTATGTGATTTCATGGGAGAATCCTAGCCCACTCAAACCCACAAAACCAATCTCACTGCCACCAAGTCGATGCCAACCCTATGGCGATCCTATAGGGCAGAACTGCCCCTGAAAGTTTCCCAAATGGTAACTGTTGACTGGAGTAGAAAGCCCCATCTTTCTCCCAAAGAGGAGCTGGTGAACTGCAACATTTTTGGATTGCAGCCCAACTCATAAGTACTACACAACCAGACCTCCTCTGGCCCACCCAAGCTGACATAAAACCCACAATACAAGAAAACCGATCCAAAGGGAGAAGACTATTTCAGAATGAGTTTATGTTGATTTTGTCAGACTGATCTCGGGACATTCCAAACTGTATTGGCTCATAAAATGATGATCAGTCAGTTGTATCAGAAAGCAAACAAATGCGAAAGGGCAGCTTTTATTTAGATTCCATTTTAACATATCTTCTTTCTCTTTTAGCACTTTAAACAAAATAAAAATTAACATATAAGACACAACGAAGAAATAAGCCCTTTAAATAACACATTGCATATGGTAAAAATAAAATCCTTGGGAACACACACTCCTTCTTTGGAAGTTGACATGCCATTTTGGAGTAAGCTGGCTTTGTTTAAACAAGAATTTGCATCTTAGTAGCAGCTTACATGGCTGTTACCTGTGAGGGGATGGTTGCCATGACAACATTAATGAGCCTGTCCTATGACCAGAGAGATCTTAAAGGGAGAGCACATTTTTTGTTCCACTTATTATCATATTGGTCTCTGCTGTCTGGACAGGAAGACCTGAAAAAAATCTTTAACAGAGGAAAATATTTATTAATGTTTTCATGGTAACCTATTGTAAATTTAAGGATGAGGAAATATTTTTAGTATTTTTAAGGTCTGTTAGAAGCCAATTCTGTTTTTTAAAGTGTAATGGTTGTAATCTCTACTACTGTAATAAACATATGCATTTATTTACGTATTTAACAAAAACAATGTGGTGGATTTGCCATGATTTTGATTTGGCCTACACTTGTATAATCCTCCTCAAAAGCTTTTTTTCATTTGATAATTGCACTAGTAACCTTCTTGATGCCTGTTAATGAAGCAATGCGTATTTATCCGGAACTATATGCTTAGTCTAGCAGAGACCCCTGGTGTAGTGGTTAGGCATTGTGATGCCATCCTCACGGCAGGCAATTCGCAGCCAAAGTAGCTCCATGGGAGAAAGACTGGGCTTTCCACTCCAGTAAACTGCTGCAGTCTCAGGAACCCACAGGGGTCTCTATGAGTCAGCTCTGACTCAATGGCAGTGAGACAGCCAATAGAGGTTCACTAGTAGAATTTTGCCTTCCATGAGAGAAAATTGGATTTGATTCTCCACCACTGAATCTCATGCAAGTACGATTTCACTGTACATAATCGAAAAGCAGTAACAGTACACTAACAGAAAGCCACCAGAAATTCAAGCCAGATTAGTAGAGAATTTGGAAAGTGAGACATCATTGCTGAGGTTAGCTTTATTTTAGGTGATAATACTGGTCTTCTTCATCATCTCTTCCCATAGTTTTAGATAATTTTATTTGTTGGGAATTCCATCTGATGAAGTCCATGGAAATAGTCACCATTTACGCTGATGAAAAAGGTATTTGCTATGATGTCCTTGTAGTTCTGGCAAAATTCCATCCTGGGAATCTCCAGCTGCATTTCTACTGCCAAGACCATATTTTCCAACTATGGTTCTTTCTTTGTTTCCAACTTTTACATTCCAATCACCAATAATTATCAATACAACTTGATTGCATGATTGATCACTTTCAGACTGAACAAGTTGTCAGAGTTCTTCAATTTCTACATCACTAGGTTAACTGTTTGGTGCATAAATTTGAATAATAGTTGTATTGACAGATTTCCTTCTATGTGAATAGATATTTTCCTATCATAGCATTATACTTCAGGATAAGCCTTCAAATGCCTTTTTTAAGGATGACTGCAACATCATTCCTCTTGAATCTTTCATTCTTGGTATAATAAATCATAGGATTGCCTGATTTAAGTTGGCCAATACTAGTCATTTCAGCTCACTAATATTTTTCTGAGAAACCCACTGCCATTGAGTCAAGCCAGACTCCTAGCAGCACTACAGGTCTGTGTAGAACTGCCCGTGTGTGTCTGAAACTGTGGCTCTTTAATGGAGTAGAAATCTGTCTTTCTCCTATGGAATGACCATGGTTACAAACTGTTTTTAAATATGTGTAAGTGAAATGATACTTTCAATACTTGGGTATTTGAATGTCTTTTAATGTAGAACTGCCAGGGAAGCTTTGGACCACTAACCTTAACACTGCAGCCCAAACCCATCAGCCTCTCTGAGTTAGGAGATCAGGGTATCTGCTTCCATAAACATTTGCAGTCACAGAACCCTAGGAGGGTCATTCGGGGTCAAAATAGACTGATGGAAATATAATGGTTTGGGAAAGAACATCCATAGGCACCTTCCCCGATGGAGTCCTCATTAGAGGGATCCTTTATGGGTAAACTGATAGACCTGGCACGTCCTGATCCAGAGAATCAGACTCACACACTGTAAGCTTAACTTTCCAGAAGCTTCATGTCCCAAGCAAAAAATACAAGTTTATGCACATCGCTCTCTGTTAAATCACACACACAATAAATATCTGATTCTTCCTCGAGTCTAACACCCTCCTTTGCACCCTTTCCAACTGAGGAGAGAGCTTCATATGCCTACAATGAACTTCCCTCCCTCCAGTGCACATCTCTGCATAACCATCCCCACTCGGTCTATAGATTCAGCTCACATGTGTTCACTATCCCCAAACTTGCTATTTGTGCTGTAAGACCTCCTGGCCCTTCTTTTTTTTTAAATTAATAAATATTTTTATTGGGGCTCATACAACTCTTATCACAATCCATACATACATCAATTGAGCAAAGCACCCTAATACATTTGTTGCCCTCATCATTCTTTTTTTTTTCTTTTTTTACATTTTATTAGGGACTCACACAACCCTCCTGGCCCTTCTGAAAGTATGAATACTACTAGGAAGGGCCAGAATTTTGTCCTTTCTTTTAAACACCTTGCTATAAATAAGTGTGGTGGAAATTTCCCCTAGAAGTAGAATATCCTAGAAGCCAGAGTTTGGGAGTAATGTAAACAGCAGACAATTGAGACGTCAGAAAATTTTTATAGAGAGAAAGTCTAAAAGGAAGGTGGCCACAGCCTTGCTTCGATGTTCACATGGTATTGAAACATGTATGACTTAGGGAGTTGGATTGAGTCAGTTATGTTCTATTTAACCTGTGGACCATGTGTAGATGTAATAACATGGGATTTACCAATATATTAATGTTTGTTTTTGTATGATTTTAAAAACTCTTTCTGACATGTCTTCTGTTTTGACTTCTTTTAGAAGTTTGAGATTTGGATGAAAGTTTAGCAAGTACTGCCGTTTTCCACTGAACAATGCTCATACATTTCGTTTCAGGCCACGGTTCGGAATCCTTACACTGTGACAGCCATCATCTTGCGGTCTCCCTGGCTTTCCAGCTTCCAGGTGTCCTTCTCTTTCATCCCTTTCCCTCTTCAGAGCTTTATCCTTGTACAAATGCTGCCCTTTTTATTTCCAATAGTTGATTGGCCTGTGGGGCACATACCTCCCTGGGACTACTGTTCACCTTTCTGAACTGTCTAGCATTTGGCTGAAAGTTGAACCAACTGGTGAGTTTAAACCAAATTTAGTTCCAGGACTGAAGGGTTACTTGGGGTCATAGTCTTAGGGATTATCCTAATAATAAGCCATATATAGATATATGTATGTATGTGTGTGTGTGTATATATAAATTTTTTTTTTCTTCTACATTTTCTCCCTTTTGGAGCAGTGGTAGTAAGACACCATGTAGTTCTTCTGGTCTCAGGGTCATGGGGCTCATTTGGTCCATTAATCCTTTGTACCATTGCTTCTTTTGATTACATATATATAATACATATTATATATATTACTCTTTCTTGCTCCTAACCAGGAGCAACCAATAGTTACACTGTACATAGCTGCTCACAAGCTTATGAGACCCCAGGACTTACGCAAAATATAGATATTATCTTTATGGACTATGTTATACCAATTGACCTTGGTGTCCCTTAAGACAATGATCCTGAACTTCCAGAACAAGCAAGTCATTCCCTCAAGATGTTTGGTTATGGCAAAGAAACTCCATAACTTTACCCTATGCATGCTCCCTGGGTTCGGAGGTATACGTACTTACAGCACATGTAAAGATAAATGTAGAAATTTCTTCTGACACACCCATATAGGCATAGAGGTAGTTCCACCCACCTTCCTGCCTCTGTTAATCTCATATGTCTGTGCATGCATCTACTTGTGCCCTCTTGCTGTGACTTTTATGGCAGGCATGTACATAATAGTATTCGCCTTTAACGTTGCCTTTAACGGTGTGCTCCTGGCAGTGGGTTCCCCTCGTGATCATTGGGGGCTGACCTTACCCTGACTGTACGTTGCCTTCCTTTCACCCAAGTTAATACGTGTCTACTTCAAGTTAGTGATGTACACCCCCCCTCTCCCCTCTGGTTGGATATTATTTGTTTTAATGGCAAAGCAACTCCATTGAATCTCATCTTTCTCTTCTGACAAATAAGTGTTATAACAGGTACTGGAATGGATGGAATAAATGGATACAATAAGGCTATTGGCCTAAAATAGTTCACAGGGTAAACGACTGGTTTAAGAGTTAACGTCATGTGAAAATTAGCAACTGCACTGTTGCCAGCGATTGTTTAGTCTGCTCAGACCCATGATGATGCCACATGAGAAGATAGAACTGCTCTGGAGAGTTTTCCAGAGCGTCTGTGACCTTTCAGGAGTGGATAGATCAGTAGGCATGTTTTCTGAGGGACCCCTGGGTGGGTCCAAACCAATAACCTTTCACCTGACAGTTTAACACTTAACTGTTTCCATCACCCAAGGATCTGTTTGAACTAATGAAGATATCCTAAAATGAGGGTTAAGGAATAACTTCTGGTAAACCCATAAACTAGGTTACTATAGAGTCCATTAAATGATGCCTCATGAAAATTGAAATAGAGAAAATAGGTCATTACATAAAAAAAGTTTCCCTTTATATTGACTCAATTTTTTAAAAGCAAATAAAGAATTGCTATACATGGCCTATTACTAGATTATCAAATTATGATGGCAACTGTAGTATGTAAAACAATATATGGAACATAATGTTTGCTAAAATACTGTTGAATAATTGGGTGTGCATATAAAGGATGACTAAGAGAGAATGATCAGAATCTTAATTATGGTTACCACATAGTATGATTATGCTTCAATCCCCACATCTACTTTTCTTTCAAATGGATTGTGTACGTGAATAGATTTATCTATTTATATTGGAAGGAGCCCTGAAGGTGTAATGAGTTAGGCATCGGGTGCTAACTGCAAACTCAGTAGTTCCAACCCACCAAAACACGCCGTAAGGATTTCCATCATTGAAAATCCTAGTAAGCAGTCTTACGCTGTCCTTTAGGGTCGCTATGAGTCAAATCCACTCTACAGCTGTAGAGTTCCTGAGTCACTGTAAGCTGGGATCAGCTGAATAGCAGTGGCTTCCCTATGATACAAACAGTAACGAGGTAGACTAGCAAACAAAAAGCCAACACTTGTATGTTATGCCTGACAATTTGTTTCCAATAGGCCACAGCCCTAAAAACACAGGGATGTATCTCCTCTGCACATGCGGGTTGTTATGATTCAGAACTGACCTGATGGCAATGAACTACAAGGTGTGTGTGTGTCTGCAGCTGTGTATTTGTATGTGTGATCTTGCTGATGGGGGGCTGGGATAGGAGGTGACATTAGGTGTATTTGTATGTGTGATCTTACTGATGGGGGGCTAGGATAGGAGGTGACATCCGTGATTCCGTGGTTTGAGCCACGCCTTCCTCGTGGTCAATGGCCTGGGCATATAAGCACTGCAAGCCGGATGCTGGGGGTTGTGTGTTGCTATGATACTGAACAGACATTAGTGGAGAGCCCAGACTAAGCTGGACTAAGAAAAAAGGATTGGAAATCCCCACACCACACCTGAAATCCATGAAAAGCCTATGAATCACAACAATCCTGGCAGCATTTTACTCTGTCGTGTGTGGACTCTCCGTGATTTGGGAGCCAGTTCAACGGCATCCAACAACAATCGAGTGACAATTCAACCTAGGCACAAACAAGACAAAACAACAAAACCAAAGCTACCGCCATTTAGCCAATTGCCACTCACAGCAACAGGACAGGACAGAACTGTTCCTCGCGGTTTTCAAGTAAAATTTTCATGGGAGCAGACAGCCTCATCTTCCCGTGCAAATACTCTGAACCGACAGCTACCAGATGCCAGTGTGTTCTAGAAAATGTGAGAAAAACGTACAGCTGGAACACAGCCAGGGAAGGGAAGAGGGTCCGAGAAGCTCTTAGTGAGACTATCACACGCCATGCTGTGCAGGAGTCCATTCTGTGGCCCGTGGCGAAGCTGAGGGTCTGTTATTTCAAACACCGTGTCCTCATATTGGAGAGAAACAGCATGTTGACAGAGCAATCAGAGGAGATTGATATGATGGGGCTGTCAACAAAAGTCCAGAAAAGAGCGAATGTCAATTAAAGAATGAAAGGATAGGTGAAGACAAATTTTAATAGAATCTGACATAGGTTTCTATTCACTGAAGTCCCAAGAGGAAAAGTAATCCCCCCACAGGAAACTCAGTCCCAGGTAATCATGGAAGAGCGAGCATCATGTTCCATCAAAACAGATGCCTGCAGCTGCAATGCTTACCAGGTCAGCAGAAATCCAAAACTTATTTAAATGGAAAAACAAAAAATAGAGCAGTTTGGGAAAATAGTGAAAATATGAATATGTGTATCCAACACAGTACCACTTGCTACTTGTGGTTATTTAACTTATAGTCTAACTAATTAAAAACTGTATAATTTACTCAAATGAATATATTTTTAGATCTCAGTTGAATAGCCCTACGTGTCTGTTGTTGCCAGGTAACACGGAGACTGTAATCAAAGCAATTCCATGTGTGAGAAGAAGCCACTACACATGCTGGGCCATCCTCAGACTCATTGCTATGTCTAGGCCTTTTGCTACAGCCACTATGTCAGTACATGCTCTTGAGTTTCTTCCCTTTTGTTCATTGACTCTCCGGTTTACTCTCTAGTTGTCTGTCACCAGGGATTGGTCTCTTCCGATAGCTCATATATGCAGGTTTAGATGCAAAGACCTCCACCATAAACTATGTAGGGATTTCTATTGGAAAAAAACGACGTACAGTCTCTTCACAGAATCCAGTGACTTGTGAAACCACAGTCGAGAACTCTCACGTTTTAGACAGACGCACTTTCGAAGCAACCGTGGTGGCACCGTCGTTAAAGCATTCCTCTGGAAACCCCAAAGTCTGTGGTAACCAAGTACTGGCTGCTCCACTGAGGAGAGGTATGGCAGTCAGCTTCCATAAAAATGTAGTGTTGGAAACTTTGGGATATCTCTCCTGTGTCCATTAGGGTCACTCTGACTCAAAATCAGCCTAATGGCAGTGGGCTTGGTTTTGATTTGAGATGCTCCTTGTTTCAGTCTGGGTACTTTAGAGAAACAAATCCACAGAAACTCATGTATAAGAGAGAGTTTTATATAAAGGTTAAGTACACATCAAGAAAACATCCCAACTCAGTGCTGCCCCAGCCCACAAGTCCAACATTAACCCAGTAACCCATATGGCTGACACCAATCCACCAAGTCCTCCTCCATCTCACAAAACACACAATGATGGTGACTGCAGGAGGAAAGCTGAGTCAGTGAATGTGTAAGCATCTCAGTGCTGGCAGGGGTCTCCACACGGCTGCTCCAGCACCCACGGCTGCATCGGGGTAGGTCCATGAGGCTTCACTTCAGGGATGTCTTACAGGAAGTAAGCCTTGCAAGCTGAAGCAGGCAACTGGCTAAGGCAGCTGCACCCTGGTGCGACCACCAGAAAGCAAGAGACCCGAGAACTCGAAAGGCAAGGCTCACCAAGCCATTAATCTGACTTCAAAATAAGTCATAAAAATAGGTGGAAGGGAAATTTTTTAAAGTAAACAACATATGAAACTTTAGTAACTGTGCTTTGAATGGAGGCTCCATGTTAATGGATCTGATAATAAAACTTTCTTCCAGAGTTAGCAATGTGTGATATTCATGGGATTTCATTATTCATCTTGTTTCTATAACTTGAAACCTCTATTCCTTTGACACAAAGCTGGGCCAAATAAATGTGTTTAGCTACACATGGCTGTCTTATCTTTCTTGGACTTAAATCCAGCAAATGTCCTTTCTCCATGAAGTTCACAGGATAGACAAGACTTCTATATGTCTTCTAGGTGACTTCAGACAAATCTCTGGCCAGTTTCTCCTCTTTCCACTTTACCACTTAGCAAAAATCACAGTCTTAAAAAAGCAAATAAGATAAGTATGCATGAGGTCTTTGAAAATCATTAAGGCTGTATGTGTTTTAAATTGTGATTTGTTTCAGGGCACAGTCCAGCCGCCTATAAATGAACTGTTGATGGTTGGTACAGCTCAGAATATTAAAAGCTTCAGTGGGGCTAATAATTAACTTACCTATTCTGTTGCTTATCAAATTGGAACACCTGTCTTTTCTGTTAATGCTTAATTTCATTTGAGAGATGTCATTTATATTTGTTCGGACACAGTGAAAAAACGGAAGCCTGGGTCCACTATTCCATCCTCCAGTGCTTGGCTCCCACCTCTCCCCTCCTTCCTATCCATACTAAGATCTCCGAATTTTGCTTGTATTCATTCTGGATATCCTTGGGAATAACTAAAGTCTGAGACTAGACCATCAGCCTACAAAAGGAAATCTCAGTTATTGAAATAATGTCTTTGATAAATAACAGTAGAAAGAACAAGCCAAAAACTTTTTATAACTTTTATGAGTGTTTTTTAAAAGATTAAGAGAAGAAAACGATAGGCAAGGTGGACTGACACAATGACGACACCAATGGACTACTGACACAATGACGACACCAGTGGGCTACAGCATGGCAATGGCGAAGACAGCACAAAACCAGGCAGCGTTTTGCTCTGTTGTGCGTAGGGTCCCTACCCATAAGCACCAGCTCATCAGCACCTGAAGACAACAACCTAAGTTCCAACCCAAAAGTTATTGTTTGGATGTAATTTTCATCAGTATTATTATGCCTGTTCTATTTTATCTAAACAACAAACTTGTGCATCCAATATATTTAGTTTTTGTCTTAAATGTCATATTAAACTCACATATTTTTCCCAAAGAAGCTTACAGTTAATTAAGCATTTTTACATTTATGATCTAAACCAAAGCCCACAACTACAAGCTGAGATTGATTGGCTAATACCTCTATCTCAAGACTCAGAGTGGTGTATTATTTGCCAAGGCAATTGGCGGTGCTGGAAGGCAAATTTCACTGATGTTTCCAGGCAGACTCTCACATGATTCATGGTCTGGAAATCAGCAAGCATGTTGTTTAGGGTGATTTGCCTTAAAATTTCCAGTATTATCCCTGGATTATGTCTATGTAAATATTTTTATTCTGCAACCATTTCATGACTTCAACATTTATCAGTACATAAAAATTGATCATTACTCGTGATTGATATGCAAAGGTTAGAAACAAGGAAGTAGAAACAACAATTAGCCTTAATGAGATAAAAAACACCAAGATCCCACGATATAATTTTCAAGAGCAACACATTTTAATTGCAAATCATTGTTTTCTGCTACATTAAAAGTGACTATACATGAGGCTTGAACTGAGGGAATGCAAATCAATTACATATGTGACATAGAAATCAAATTGACTAGGAATGCTCACTATCAGTAGCTAAAACCAGGCCAGGAGCTGAAGGTGGAACTGACCATTAATTGTTTATATGTAAGTTCAAGTTTAAGCTAAAAAAAACCACCAAAAAAACTAAAATAAGTCCACGAGAGCCAAAATGTGATCTTGAGTAGATCCCCCTGAAATTAGAGAATACCTCAAGAACAAGGTTGGTGCTTTGACCAGAAAACTTGATAAGCTGTGGGACAGCATAAAGAACACTATTCGTGAATAAATTCAAAATCATTTTAAATGATCGGCAACTAAGACAGGATCAGTTTGAGTGTCAAAAGATAAAGTGAAACCTGATCTTAATCATAGAGCAACTAAGGTAAATTGAAAGGTGATTGTGCCAAAGAGTTTAACAGAAAATTTCAGAGGACAGCTTGAGAAGATGAAGTCAAATAATATAATGAAATGTGCAAAGACCTAGAGTGAGAAAACCAAAAAGGAATATGCTCTGCATATCTGAAACTGAAAAAAAAAAACACAAGAAAAAACCCAATCCTTTCATTGCAATATTGAGAGATCCTAAGGTTAAAATATTGAATGGTGCAGAAAGTGTGAAAAGATGAAAGGAATTCAAAAAGTCACTGTACTAAAAATAACTAATATATCCCACTGCTTCAGGAGGTAGAATATGAATAAGAACCAGTGATGAGGAAGGAAGAAGCTCAAGCTGCTTTGAAAACGTTAGCCAAAAACAAGCTTTCAACAATTGATGGAATTGCAACTCAAATGTCTCAATAGGCTGATGAAGCGATGGAAGCACTCATCTATGACAAGAAATTTGTAAGATGGCTACTGGGCCAACTGACTGGAAGAAATAAATGTTTGTACCAATTTCAAAGAAAGGTGGTCCAATAGAATGCTGAAGCTATAGAACAATGTCACTGATATCACCAGGGAGTAACATTTTGCTGAAGTTCTTCCAACAAAAATTACGACAGGACATTGACAGAGAGATTCCCTAGTTCAGGACAGATTCAGAAGAGGCTATGGAAAAAAGACATTATGCTGATAATGCATATGATATGCAGAAAGCAGAGGATACCAGAAAGCTGTTGACTTGTGTTTTATTGACTATACTGAAGCATCCAATTGTGTGGATGAAAACAAACTATGGATAGCCTTTAGAAGAATAGGGCATTTCAGAAGATTTCATTGTGCTCGGGTGGACTTTGTATATGGATCAAGAGGCAGTTATGCAAACAGAACAAGGGCATACTGTATGGTTTAAAATCAAGAATGATGTGTATCAGGGTTGTATCCCACCACCATACTTACTCAAACTGTATGCTGAGCAAATAATCAGAGAAGCAGGATTATGTGAAAAAGAATGCAGAGGCAGAACTGGAGGACGGCCTATTAACAACCTTCCATCTGCAAATGACACAACTGTGCTTGCTGAAAGTGAGGAGGATTTGAAGCACTTGCTGATGAAGATCAAGGACTGCAGCCTTCAGAATGGATTTTTTACAGCTCAATGTACAGAAGACCAAAATCCTCACAAGTGAACCACTAGGGGACACACCATGATAAATAGAAAAAGGATGCTGTCTAGCTTGGATCCACAATCAGTGCTCATTAAAGCAGCTGTCAAGAGACAAGTGGATGGATCACATTGGGGAAATTTGCTGCATAAGACCTCCTTAAAGTATTAAAAAATAAGGATGCTATTTTGAGAAACTAAGGTGCACCTGACCCAAACCATGATATTTTCAGTTGCTTCATATGCATGTGAAAGGTGGACATCAAGGATGGAAGAATGAAGAAGAATGGATGCATTTTAATGATGGTGCTGGGGAAGAATATTGAAGGCACCATGGACTGCCAAGGAAGCCCCGGTGACCTAGTGGTTTGTGTTGGGCTGTGGTCCACATGGTCAGCATCTGAAAACCACTTGCAGTTCCATGTGAGAAAGGCTGGGCTTTCTACTCCTGTAAACAGTTACAGCCTCGAAAATCCACAGGGGTCTGCTATGAGTCAGCACTGACTCTATGGAAGTGATTTTTTTGTGTGGGGCGGGGGGAGGTGGACTGCCAAAAGAGCTACCAAATCTGTCTCAAAAGAAGAACAGTCAGAATATACACTGTACCAATAAAGAAGTGGTCAACACTCCTCTATTTCAGGAAGTAGTATACAGTCAATAACAATGGATTTGAAGGAAGAAATCTAAGCTGCATAAGACAATGGTGAAAAGTAAGAGTTTATGAAATAATGAAATTCTGAAGTGTTTCCATCTAGTAAAGAAATGATAAAAGTGCTCATTTCTTTCTGTCAAGAAATTTGGAAGACCTGGTCAACTGATTGGAATACCTATGTCCATTATAAAAGATGCTGATCATATAAAATGTGTAAAGTGTTCATTAGCATAATTAATATAACATGCAAGTAAAATTTTGCAAACAATAATTTTAAAGTGGTTGCAGCAGTACATTGGCAGGGGGCTGCTGGAAGAAACTCCAGTGAGACTCAAAAGAAGACATAAAATGAGGGATTTCATTAATGATGTAAGAATGATTTGGCTGAAAAGAAAGAATATAAGAAAGATGTTAAATGGACCTGCTCAATACTCAGCCTCAGGAAGGGAACACAGAAGATGTGGGTGCTATAACAAAATGTGCTGAAGAAGTTACATGGTTCCCAGCTGTCTGGTAAAGTAGCATTGGAGTCTTACCAGCTTGTCTCCAAACAAGCAGCCATCTAAGTGAGATGTCAACTAAATCCACATGGAAGAAACCCACCAACATCAGTCATTAAGGATTGTAAATCATATAATCTGAAATCAAAGCAGGGATTAGTATTAAAGCCTAAATTGTGAGATTTAAGTTTGCAGAAGGCTATGGATGATGATGGAACCCCAAGATACATTTGTGGGAACTACATAGGAACTAAACCTCCAGTGATCTCCCTCTGTCCGTAATGGAATGATGGGAGGAAAGGGGTTACTAAACAGAGTGCATTGGAGAGATCAGTATAAAGGATCAAAGCCATAAACCTGACTTGAACAGTTAACATTTTGTCAATTGATTCCCCATCTGAGATACACTGGACCTGATCTGCTTTTCAACATTTTCTGTATTTAGGTTTTGTTTTGGGTTTATTTTTTTGTTCATATTAGGGTTGATCTCACAGGTATTATATCATTGTGTGTCACTGTACTTAAGTTGTGTTATCTGACTTTCTGATTTTTAGTATTTGATGAACCTATAGGGATAGCAAGTAGAATAAGGGTTTAAGGTTGGGGGCTGGTACAATAGGGGAGGAGTAACAGGAGACAAAGTCAAGGAGTCCAGGAAGAAAAAGAATGTTTGGAAGCTGATTATGACAGCAATTGTACAACATTGATCGATATGGTTGAATTATAGAATGGCATATGTATTAACTCCAAATAATAATAAATTTAAATCGTTTTATAAGTTAAAAAATTTTAAGATGTCAACCTGTGTCTTATTATCTATGCAGGCATGCAAATGTGTGGATTACATAAAATATCTATAGCATGTCTACTAGGAATTTCAGAAAACATAATTGCACTCATATGTAGAACCTGTACATAAACCACGGGGAAGGTGTTCAGATTAGAAAGGAATGCTGCTTCAAATTAGGAAAGGTGTTTGTCGGGGTGGTATTCTTCAACCATACTTGCTGAATCTGTATGCTGTGTGAGCAATACAAGACGTTGACCGCACGAGATAAAATACAGCAATCGGTTTAGACAACGATTCAGTACCAACCTTCGATATGCAGATGATACAACCTTGCTGAAAGCGAAGAAAAGTTAGAGCACTAACTGATGATGATCAAAGACCATATGCTTCAGTATGAACGACAACTCCAAAAAGAGCAAAAATCTATGCAAGGGGGCCAATGGACAGCCTCATTATAAATGGAGAAAATACAAGTTTTTGAGGATTTCATTTATTAGGATTCATAATTAAGGCCCATGCAAGCAACAGTCAAGAAATTAAAATGTAGATTGCAATGGGAAATTCGGCAGCAAAAGTCTGAAATTTTAAAAGTTCAAAAGCAAGGATATCATTTTGTGGGCTCTGACCCACCTGTCCCATGGTATCGTATTTTCAATCATGTCATATGAGTGTGACAGCTGAGTGGAAAATAAAGAAGACCAGAGAAGAACAAATGTCCTTGAATTACAGTGTTGAGGAGTAATAGTAGCCACACTCATATGCTATGGTCTGTTAGGAAAACAGACAACTATATCTTGAAACAACATAGTCAAAATACTCCTGAGAAATGAAAATGGACAGACTTCTCCTTTCCTCTGGACATGTCATCTGTAGGGACCGGTGCCTGGAGAAGGATATCACGTTTGTTAAAACAGAGAGTCCATGAAAGGGAGGGAGAGTCTCAACAATATATAATGGCAGAATGGCTGCAACCATTTACCTAAATAAGCAAGGAGACTGAGCATAGCTCAGTATCAGACTGTTTTATTCTGTTGTACAAAACTTTACTATGAGTTCTAAATGACCTGGTAGCATTAAACACATTTATATTCTCTACACCACCTTCTCTCCATGCTAACCATCTAGTGTGTAATAGCCTGTGAGTGACATATAGGATTAGAAAATTCACAAAACTCAAAAACCAACAATAAGTTGATTCTTCTTTAATACTAGAAGGTAAAAACATTCTCGGAAATAAGAAATCAGTCTCTAGTGTTATACATGCTTTTTTCCAGCATTTTCAAATTTTTTTATTTAACAGTTTTATTGACACATAATTCTCACGTTTTACAATTTAATAGTTCAATTGTACTAAAAGGGGTTGTAGGTGTACAATCATCACTATAATCAATTTTAGAACATGCATTCTTTCTTGGACTCATTGTTATTAGCTTCTCATTTCCCCCAACTTCCACTGTCATATCCCCCAAAATCATTAATCCAATTAATGTCTCCATAGATTTACATATTCTAGAATCCATATACAAAATTTTTAAATAAAAATCAACATCAATAATAAAGGTGTTTATGTTTTGTTTTGTTCAGATTAAAAAGATGAAATACTGTAGAAAAGATAAATATGCAGGAAATGGAAGTCAGGTCACCAGCAGACATGACACATTTAAATGCCATGAGCCCCATCAGTGCACTCACACATACACAAAAAATGGAATTATTCATATGGCTGCCTTTTCAAACACCTTCTTATCGATTTTTGTAGGAAAGCAGACTTCTTTCACCACAAATAATTTCACAAGTTAAGCCAGTCTGGGGAAAGGCTGTGTTCAGGAAATCCTCTCTGCCGTCCATCCATGCCCAAGAACGGAATGCTAAATATGGAAAGAACTCCTACTCAGTTGTGAGAGGAGACAATGTGACACAGTAGACAGAACTTAGGATTTGCACTCAAAAGAACAGGCTCTTGTAATAATTAAAACGGGAGCTGTTTGAACACATGCATAGTCAAGTACAGCAACCGATGATTGTGCCACTCTTCGTGATGTGATTGAACGATTGATGTGATCATGATTGTGTGAATTACACACCAATGAAACTCTTGGGGTGGGGGAAGGAACCCACATGCAACAACATTTTCACAGATCAGTCAATGAATTTGATAGATAGGTGTGAACTCCTACGGAACGAACATCCTGACTCATTTCTGCTGTGGTGCCCCAAATTTTATTCTTTCAACAGAGATCGATTCTATATTGAGAGATGCAGTCAGCTCAGCACCTATTAGTGAAAATGTGTTTGCACCAAGAAACCACCCAGAGGACAGTCCCTCTAGTTTACTACCCACACGGGACTGAAGTATAAGAAAATGTGTGTGATGGTACGGGACCGGGCAGTATTTCATTCTCTTATACTTAAGGTTGCTATAAGTCAGAACCACCTCAGAAGTCCCTAACGGCAAGAGCCCACAAAGATACTCCGCCTTCATGCAGTCCAATTTAACTGATCAGCAGGTTTCTTGAATTTCTTTCATATGACTTGGAAGCTATTTCGCAGATTGTCTCTAGCGCTCAAGTCAGGGGTGCCTGTGAACTAATGGCTGGGACTGTTGGTTGCAACAAGAAAGCATACTGGGGACTGTGTCAGACTCACTGTCAAAGGATTGGATCTGGAAGTTCGTTTTGAGGGTAATTGTTCTGTACTAGTTGCAAGCAGCTGAGCAACAAAGGACATATTTCTTTATCTCAGGACTTAGTAAGAGCATATTTCTTTATCTGTCGCAGGACTTAGCTGACCTCCTTCTGCGCCGACTTTCTAAACTGCCACAGTGACACCATTGTGACAGGAATGAAATCAGACCCCACATGATCTCACGTTTCTCCTTCTGAAAGCTGAGTTACTGACATATTCAACCCACACTTGGAATTTCTCCACTCCTACTTCATTCATTTCCTCGTTCTCATGCTGCATGTTTCACCTCCCCCAAGAAGATTATAAATTCATGTTTAAGCAGGAACAATAAGCCTTTATCTCCTTTTTCTGTGTGTACATGAATTTTCCTGTTTCACCTCATTTTTTTGCAAATCATCTTTGGATTAAATATGTATTAAATAAATAAATGAATAAAGTATTGCTGCAACCTTGGTCAATGCAATATCTACCACTAAGCTTTAGTTTGTCCACAACTTCAAATAAACATTGGGGGACTGGAGAAGTGGTGTAGCGTAACGAGTGGAGAAACAGGAAACAGAGATGAGGTCCAAACACTTGTATTCAAAATAGGACCTGGGAAAGATGCTCAATCTCTGAAAATCCTCAATAGCCTCAATGTCTTCATCTGTAAAATGGGAGTGATAAAATTGTCCAAATTGTTGTGAGTGCTAAATGAATTAATGTATAAGGGGTAGCATGAAGCAGTTTCCCAAAAAAGGACTAGAGTCAAAATTATAATTTCAATGTTCCTGGTTCTATGAGACATTCCACTAATAATGGTGGACACAGGAAAACATCACAACTGGTCGCCTTCTTCTCCGTTCCCTTTCTTTATCCACGGTCAGAAGATGAGCGATATGGGAGAAGTGGAGTTTATTGTGCTATCCTATAGTTTAAATGGGAGTGTGGCCTGGGGAATAAAGAACCAGAAGCGAGAAACAATTACTGCTAATTAAATACAGAGAATATAGAGAGGGATAATATAATTTATGATTCCATAATGTAGAGCTATATTCCAAAAAACCAAAACAAACTCACTGTGCACCAAATCCGTGTGGACTGATAGCAATGCAATAGGGCAGGGTAGAAATGCCCTCTTTGAGTTTCCAAGACAGAAACTGTTTATGGGAATAGAAAGTAGGGTCCTCCTCTGCTGAGTGGCTGTTGGTTTCAAACTGCAGACCTTGAGGATTTCAGCCTAATTTGTAACCACTATGTCACCAGCACTCCAGAACTATATTAGTATACAAATATCATTAATTGCATACTTCAAAAAGTATCTACCCCATTGGCATTCCAGAGTTATTGTCTTACACACTTGAAACCTTCCCTCGACATACCTAGGTGAAATATCTGGTGAGAGAGAATGCAGATACACACATACACACCACATACACAGCCACTGAGAAAGAGATGTACACATCTGATCAAATTTAAAGTATTTCTGTAGCAAAAGCAGATATCTTTGAATGCAAATAGAGCCTGTTTGCTATCAAAGGCAAACGAAGACCAGGAATCCTAGTAGGTATCCAGAAATTCAGGCCAACATGCCCTATTGGGAGCCTAATCCAAGGTATACTCAACCCTTGGGCTCTGTAAAAGTGTTGTGTCATTTTTCCCCTGCTAGGATGTTAGTCCTGGTCCTATTCTACCAGCAGACATACACTCCTCTTCTGGAAGACATATATACCTCCCTTCCCCCTCTCCCAATATCACTCATCACTCTGGAAGGAATATCTACTGCTTTTTTGGGAAGACTTCATCACATTTTTGCATGGCAGCCACTACATAATCCTATTACTTTCATCCAATCGTGAAAATCTGATCCCCACTGAAGGGAGGGCTCCTCTCTCAAAGTTGTTTTCAAGATATGCATATAGAGGGATGGTTGATGCTACATGGGACCTCCCCTGGCTCTCCACCGCATTGCCTGGCAGCCTTGCTTACTGGATTGCATGACCTGAAAGCATGCATTTGTCTTCCTCTTGGTGTGTTTCCTTAAAGCAGTGGACTCATATTTGTGCTTTTATGATTGATTAACTAAATTCACTCCGTATAATGATTTCCAGATCCCTCCAAGTTGTAAGAGGTTTCATGCTTTCATCACTATTTTTTAGAGAGGCATAGTAAGCCATTGCTTTTCAGAACTTTATAGAGGACATGTGCAGCAGATTTACCCAATACAATCTATCCTTTGTTCTCATGACTGCTGCTTCCATGAGCATTGATTGTGGAGCCATGTAAGACAAAAAACCTTGACAACTTCAAGCTTTTCTCCATTCAAGCAAGTTTTTTAGAAAGGGGGGGACATTGGGGGAAATCTATTATATACATGCATCCCTGGGGTGAGGTCCAGCAACTATGGCAGGGGCCAAACCCAATCCAGGAATATATACAGCAGCCAATTAAATAAGAGGGGGAAAGAAAGAAGGAAAAAAAGACATGGATAGAGGGGGAGCAAGACACTAACCCACCCAAGGGGAGGGTGTTGTTTATATCTCCACAGGAGAGGGACAGAGAGACCAGGCTTCAACCTTCTGCACCAAGACATGAATACAACATACTGGCATGTACCAGGGAACCAATAAAGAGGTCTGCAGGGCCAACCCAATCCCAACTATGTGGACACCTCCTCAGACGAATGTACTTCAGAGAACAGCACTGGGGCTACAGCTTGGGGAGAGGGGTGTGTCGGATTAGAGCACACAGGAGAAACGAAAAGGGATGGAGAGGGAGGGGAGGACATCCAGGCCCATCAAGCCCCAAGGACAATGTTCCTGCTCAGAGAAAACAATGCACAGGGAGGAATGTAGGTCCAACCCCACCATGGGACATGGCATCCCTCACTGAACCATGGTGCTGCGGGGCACAGCACTGGAGACACAGTGCCGGAATAGTGCATGGTCTGGCCCCATCACTGGGACAAGGCACAGAGGGCATGCAGCAGAGCAGCAGGGGGATCAGACTGATGAAACCCCCTGGGAAAACCAAAAATAGACTTTGGAGACAGAGCATGGCACCCCATAAGACTCATAGGCTTTCCCATTTTTGTCAATGGCCTTCTTTTTCTTATTGTTTCTTTGGTTTTGGTTTTGGTTGTTATTGTTTTGTTGGTTTTTACTTCCTTTGTTGTTTTATTTGGCTTTTCCTGGTTTTTGCACTTACTAATGTATCTTCAAGTCTATCTAGATAAGATAGGTGGGATAAATAATTTGGAGATGAAAACAGACCCAAAGATTCCGGGGGACATACATGAGAAGGGGAGGTGGGAGAAAGGAAGTGGAGGGTAACCAACCCAGCAACAAGGGAATAACAAGTGAACTATAATCAATAGAAGGAAGGTCATAGGATGCCTAGTGGGGCTTAATCAAGGGCAATGTAGTAGCGAGGAATTACTAAACCTGAATGAAGGATGAACATGATGGCGGGACAAGAAAAAAGTAAAAGGAAATAGAGGAAAGAACCAGGAGGCAAAGGACATCTATAGAGGCCTACATACAAGCATGTACACATGTAAATACATGTATAATGAAAGGGGAATAGAACCATGTATTTATATGTATATGTTAAGAATTAAGGAAGCAGATGGACATTGGACCTCAAACTCAAGTACTCCCTTAACACAAGAACACTTTGTTCTAACAAGCTGGCCTTCTGTGATGCTCACCCTCTTGACATGATCGTTGAAGACAAAATGGGTGCTTAAGCAAATGTGGTGAAGAAAGTTGATGGTGTCAGATGTCAAAAGATATAGTGTCTGGGATCTTAAAGGCTTGAAGATAAACAAGCAGCCATCTAGTTGAGAAGCAACCAAGCCCATATGGAAGACACCAGCCTGTGTCATCATGAGGTATCAATGGGATCAGGTATTAGGCATCTAAGATCCAGAACAAAACCATACCCAAAGTGAATGGGCAGGGGTGGGGGGGGGCATGGAGTGGAGACCAATGCCTATCTATAGACAATTGGACATCCCCTCACAGAGGGGTCACAGGGAAGACATGAGCCAGTCAGGGTGCAGTACAGTACCAATGAAACACAGAATTTTCCTCTAGTTCTTTGGTGCTTCCTTCCCCCCACTCTCATGACCTCAATTCTACCTTACAAATCAGATTAGACCAGAGCATGCACACTACTACAGCTAAGAGCCTGAAACACAGGGAATCCAGGATAGATTAAACCCCCCCAGGGCCAACAAGGAGAATAGAGATACCAGTAGGATTAGGGAAGGGTAGGGGGAGAAACAGGGAACCGATCACAAGGATCAGCCTATAACCCCCTCCCAGGGGGACAAATAATGGAAAAGTGGATAAGGGGCAACAGAGGACTATGTAAAATGGACTATATAATATAGGACTATATAATAATCTATAATTTATCAAGGGTTCGTGAGGAAGAATGGGTGGAGGAAAGACGGGGAAGAAATGGGTAGCTGCTATGGGGGGCTCAAGTGGGAAGAGAATGCTTTGAAAATAATGATGGTGGCATATATTCAAATATGCTTGACACACTGGATCAATGTATGGATTGTGATAAGAGATGTAAGATCGCCCAATAAAAGTATTAAAAAAATAAGTAAATGTCTAGAAAATAATGATGGCAACACATGTACAAATGTGCTTGATACAATTGATGTATGGATTGTTACAAGATCGGTAAGAGCCCTCAATAAAATGTTTAAAAAAAAAAAAGTCCTGGCTTCAATGAGTCAGTGCTTCTTGGGCTTCCCCAGCTTCTTAAAACATTTCAATTGTTATCCCATCTATTCCCAGATCCTTGGTTTTGGCCTGTGCTTGAATTTATTTCTTCAGGACCATTGGTGTTTACTCCCAGGCTACTCATATCCTGAAATGTTGGCCTATTGGCTCATTGGTAGAGTAACTTTGTGTATTCTTTCCATCTTCTTTTGATACTTCCACTTTAGGCATCCAATTAAGGACTGTCTCCCTTCTAACCTCATTTTGACCTCTCAGAAGAATGGATGTCTGACACAACACATTGAACTCCTGCATTCATTTGAACTCCATGTAAGCAGCCTCATTTGAGAACATCTGTGGTTATTTGCGAAGAAGAATTATTAGCCCCCAAACAGAAGTAAAAGGAATGATTTTCCCTAAATTATATGATACTTTATAGTTGTAAGGAAGATGAGAATTTAAATGGCCCATTTCTCCTTAAATTATGCACATTTTGGTTTCTAACATAGCAGTTTATGTTTCTTATTTCTGTCATGGGAAAACGATGACGGGTCATAGAGAAGAGAGCTAGTGCTGAACGAAATTAGATTTCAATTGCCCTTCTCCTCAAAAAAAAAAAAGTTCTAAGATTAGAGTGTGTCTTTGAAAGAGGGCTCTCTGCATTCCTTCATTGTGGTTCAACCTCCTGCTAAGAATTTGCATTTCCATACTGGATATACTGAAGCAAAATCTACATTTTAACAAGAACCAGAGGGATTCTTAGAGACACTTACAGAGCATCACCTGGGTATCTTTTTCAACTGTAGAGTCTGATTTAGTACATCTGGGGTAGAAATGCAAATTCTGAGCAAATGGGTTTATATTAGAATAAACTGATTCTAAGTCTTATTTCAAAGAGACTCAATAGAGCCTTATTACTCAAACACTTCTCATCAAGATTTCAGCCATTCTGTAGGAATTAACTCCATAGCAATGGGTTGAGTAATTCTGCTGTTAAGAAAAGGACTAGTGGTATTTGAAACTGACTGACCAACACATTTTATGAGCCATCTCTAAAAAGTCCCATAGCTGCTAGAGCTAACATTTCTGTTTTTCATTTTAAAAGGAACCTTTAATCAATTCAATTAGAACATCTTTTTCCTATTTCTTATCTACCTTATACTTGGCATTTGGGAAGATAGCATCCAATTTGCAGGTGATTTAAAACATATTTCCATTTGTTGGAGGACTGAAAGTGAGTCAAAGCTAAATCTGAGACGTAAGTGCATATTCATAACTCCATAGAAACCCAGAATAGCAAAGAAGAAATAGGGGACAAAGAAAAGTTTCAACAATCTTCTCATCCAACAACTCACCAGTTCTCCCACGTATCTCGCTTCCATGGAGTTCATTCTGACGCATAGCAATCTGCAGTAGAACCCCGGACCTCGACGCTAATCCGTTCTAGCAGCAGGATGTGATGAGTTCTGAATCGATGTTTCCCATCAGAAATAACTGGAAACAGATTAATCCATTCTAGAGCACCAAGTTTTTACCCTAACCTTGCCTGTATATACAAGACACAACACAGAAATTTCAAAGTAAATAAGTTCAGAGTTAAATAATATCATTTAAGTAAGAAACTCAACATTAAAAAGTTTTTTAACAACTACAGTATGGCCCACCCCTTGAGCTTGATGAGGATCTGGACCTGCGGACACGGATGTGGAGAGGAGGGATGGAGAGAGAGTCATTGTTTGGAAGGGGGATCCCCTTCCCTCAAATCAACTGGCAGCTGCTTTTCAGGAGATTTTTTCCTTCTTTGCCTTTTTTCAGGAGAACTTGGCTGGCTTTCTCTTAAAAAAAAATCTCTCTAACGTGGTCTGCTGTTGGCGTTTCCTTCACTGTTTTCTGAAAGGGTTTACTAAATTATTATCAGCGCTATCAACAACACAGTTAACCAGTTCCCTATCATGATGATTCTTTACAAAAAAAAACCTCATGTTTTATTATCCAAAAGCAGTACAAAAAGCCACAAAAACTACGAAAAGTAGAGCAAAACGCATGGAACACAGCTGCAAAAGATTTAAACAACGAGTACTAAGGACGCCAACTAATGCTGAGTGGCCGAAACTCGAACTGCTGTGTTTACAAAAATCACATGTGTCAGGTCAGATTCTGATGTTGTGTTGGAGCTCCGGTGCAAAGTTTTCTCAACATTTCGTATCAAAATCTGATCGTGTCCAGTACTGATGCATGACAGTAGTAGTAGGTGCGTTTAAACTTCTGACTTTGAACTTAGCGGTCTCTGTGTCACCCACTATGCCCCTAGCTGTCCAGTAAGTTATCGATCTGAAAAAGAGATCTTGTTTTTTCCCCAGATATTGGAAACTAATGTAAAGCATGTATTTGTTCTACACCCCCATCTAGTACATGCTTTCCCCCAAAGAACTGAAGTCAAATTTCTTTTAACCTCTGTCTTTAGGACCTAGTCCTTAAATTTCTACAAAAAAAGGGTAAAAGCTTACAAAAAATTTAAAGGGAGCTATCATCTCCCTGATATTCTGAAATGAATTGATCTTCCTAATTGCTGATATTAAAGGGAAATGGCCTTAAGGGTAGCGTCTGAATAAAAATATGGTGGTTTAAAATAAGTGAATACAACTGAAAGAATTATACAGCCTTATGACGGTGGTCAGGAATAATTAGCTAATTTTTTAAAGAACAGTTTTTTGAGTTACATAAAATGTCAGTTAGTACATCATTTCTAGTTAACCCATAACCAACTTTCTTCTAGAATGATGAATTTGTTAGAATTGTTGTTAGCTGCTCTCAAGTGGACAGTGAACTTATAATGGCCCCATGCACAACAATGAGAGGAAACACTGCCCCATCTTGTACATCACAATGATCTATTGTAAATTAAACCATTGTGGACCAGGGTCTCTACTGGCTTATTTTCTGAATAGATATTGTTTCGTTATTATCAGCTATGGTCGACACTTATGGTATTTGGATTTTTCCTGGTATTAAACTACTGTCTGTCTTATGTTCAGGATTCCATTCAGGATACCACATAATAGATATCTGTTGTGCCTCACTGTATGAGGCTGAATTCTCTTCTTATTCCTCTTGGTGATGTTGTGAAGAAGCTGAGAGACATAGAGTAATATCTATGCAGGTGACAAGCAGGCTTACCAGAAGAAGACCACTAATCTGGTGGATAAATAGGAAGAGGATATTACTGCACACTGTGCTAAAAGAAAGCCTGATGGCGCCGCAAAGGCAATCATCAAGATTGATAAAAGCAATAAAAAGGAGGAAGAGGGAGATAAAGAGGAGGAAGAAGAAGGAGATAAAATAGAAGATGGTGATGAATAAGTTGATTCCAGAACATTGTCTTTCCTTTTTCTTGTCTATAAAGCATTTAATCTATCCAATATACAACTCACTCCTTTTAAATAAAAGAAAGTAAATTAAGGTTGGGTAAGATTTTCTTTTAAACTGTACAGTGTCTTGTGTGTGTGTGTTTGTTTATTTAGTTAACACACTGCCAAATGTGTCTAGATAGCTGTCTGGTGGTCTTTCCAAAAGCCACTCACCTTGCTTGGTATAGCCTGAGGGCTATGAATTGGCATGGAAATTTAAAGCAGTGTGATGCACAGCAAAATTAGTTATATATGTAGATGATATATTTTTTGTTTTGCTTTTGTTTGTTTTTCATCTTCCACTGTCTCTGATGCAGCTTTTAGACAAAATAATTGTTGTTCCATTAACTGAATGCCACTCTGTAATCACCAAAAAAGAGTTGCAGCTGTTTTTCTGAATGCTTCTACGTAAATATAACTTTTATTGGTAAAATGTACTAGAGAAGAAAAGTTCAGTGCAATATGTCATGGCAGCATGCACTGGAAAGTGGTGCCACGATTTTGCTCTTTGTATCCTGCTTTTCTCCTAGTAATGTCCACCAGCTCGAGAGACGCTCACAGTTTGCATTAGAGCTGAACACGCAAACGAATGAAGATGGAAGCCAAAAGCCATTTTAAAATTCTTATTTAAATTTGTGTCTCAAAACTACATAACTAGGCTAACAGCTAAGAGGTATTTCATTTTAAACTCAAGATTGAGCTACTCATATTCCTTAGGTTATGGTAGGTGCATTATCATCCCGCCCTCCTTGCATGGCCACCTCTGTTAATTTTCTCTTCATTTTCCAACCCTCTCTTATTTGCTCTCCACTAAGGCACCCAAGGTATTTTATTGTAATTATATTTTATAAACCTGTTCATATATTTGTGTATTCTTGAAAAATAGAATATCTTCTTAGAAGGTGTTGGTTTTTTTTCATTTTTATTTAAGATCATTTTATTAGGGGTTCTTACAGCTCTTAGAACAATCCATAATCAATTGTATCAAGCATATTTGTACATATGCTGCCATCATCATTTTCTAAACATTTACTTTCTATTTGAGCCCTTGATATCAGCACCTCTCTTTTCCCTCCTTCCCACCCTTGTAACCCCTTCATAAATTATAAATTATTAGTATTTTCATGTCTTACACCAACTGCTGTCTCCTTTTACTCATGTTGTTGTTTGTCCCCCTGTTGGGGGGAGGGGTAATTCATTGATCATTCCTATTAGCTCTCCCTCCCTCCCCTCCTCCCCCACCTTCTCTGTAACTTCCTGGTATCCCTACTCCCATTTCTTTTCCTGAGGGGTTTATCTGACCTGTATTCTATGCATCATGAGCTACTCTTATCTATACCAGTGTATATGCTCCAGTCTAGCCAGAACTGAAAGGTAGGACTGGGGTTGTGATAGTCGGGATGAGGAACCAGATGAATATTGTGTGTTTTGTTGGTGTTATACTGTGCCCTGGTTGACTCATCCTTCCATAAGCCCCTTCTGTGAGGGGATGTCTCATTTTCAAAAGATGGGTTTTGAGTCACTGCCCTGACTCCCTCGTTCTCAACATTTTGTCTTTTGTTTGTTTTGAGCTTCCGGGTACCTATTACCTGATTCTGTCTATACCTCATGATCTCACAGGCTGGTGGGCTTCTTCCATGTGGGTTTGTTGTTTCTTAGCTAGATGGCCGCCTGTTAACTTCAAGACTTTAAGGCCCGAGGTGCTATATCTTTTCATAGCTGGGCACCATCAGCTTTCTTCACCACATTTGCTTATGCACCCATTTTGTCTTCAGCGATTGTGCTGGGAGGGTGAGCATCAATCATAAAATGCCAGTGTACTAAAACAAAGTGTTCTTGCATGAGGGAGTGCTTGAGAAGAGGTCTGAAGCCCATCCACTTCTTCAATGTATTGCCATATAAATATACAGAGGCCAATACCTGTATTTTTATGAATTCATATATTAAATATGTATACACCTATGTTTATACCTCTATCCATAGCTTTGCTTCCTAGATCTTTCCTCTGTTTCCTTTTACCTTCGTCCAGTTTCATCATCTCGCTTACCCTTCTTTGGCCTCCTAGTAATTCCTCTCAGCTAGATTGCTGTTGCTCCAACACCACCAAGATCTCTATGCCCTCCTTGTTGTAAAATTTAATTTCCTGGTCGGCCCCTTGTCTGTGGCGTTGTTTGCTTACTGCTCCCTTTCCCTGCCTCCTCTTCCCCCAAAGTCCCTCTGGAACCACCAGTCCCATTGTTTCTCCTTGGGCTTACTTTCCATGCCTATCTTTTATAGGTAGGCAAACAATAATGACGGAGACAAAACAAACACACACAAATTAAAAAACCCAACAGATTGGAAAAAAAGAGGAAAAAAACAAAAAAGCATACATCATTCCAGGTCTGTCTGCTGACCTTCATGACTATCCCCCCACTGGTCCTGGGGGATTCCAGGAACTGCCCCTCCTAGCCTGAATTCTATTTGGGGGTTTCTCAGGGGCTTTGTGGCTTTGCTTTGCTCCCATTACTGGTCAGCTATGTTCGCTTCTTTGTTTGCCCGTGGTGTGTGTGTGTGTGTGTGTGTGTGTGTGTGTGTGTGTGTGAGAGAGAGAGAGAGAGAGAGAGTAGGGGGGGGGTCAGAGCAGCTCACTCCTCATCTTGGGAATAATGACAGATACTCAGACCAATGGAAAAGAACAGAAGACCCAGAAATAAAACCATCAACATATAGAAAACTCATCTTCGACAAGGGCACCCAAAGCATCCAAGTAGGAGGTAGATGCCCTCTTTAACAAGTGGTGCTGGAAACAATGGATATCCACCTGTAGAAAAATGAAACAAGACCCTTACCTCACTCCATGCACAAGAATAAACTAAAGGTGGATTGCAGACCTTAAAGTAAAACCCCATGCTCTCAGGCCCATCAACAAAGGAAGCAGGACAAACCCAAAATCCTTGGTGCAGGGAATGCATAGGCTAACTCTAATAGGGATGAGTACACACAGAGACGAAACTGAAATAGACAAGTGGGATATACTAAGGGTAAAACACCTGTGTGCATCAAAAGACTTTACCAAGAGAGTAACAAGCGAATTCACAAAACAGGAGAGGGTGTTTAGCAATGACACAACAGACAAAGAAAGAGCTTATTATTAAAATCCACAACATCCTCCAAGCCTGTAAAAAAAAGAAGAAAACCGTTAAGGCCCTGGAGAAGTGAGCAAAAGACCTGAACAGAAGTTTCACTAGGGAGGAGACCCAAATGGCCTTTAAACATATGAGAACATGCTCCTGATCATTAGCCATCAGAGAGATAAAAATTAAAACAACCATGAGATGCCATTTAACACCCTTGAAGATAGCCCAGATCAGAAAATCAGAGAGCAACAAATGTTGGAGGGGATGTGGCAAGATAGGAACTCTCCTCCACTGCTTGAGACATGATGTCCCTCACTGGGGCATTCTGCAACAGAGGAAAATACTGCTTTTATTTTCTACCTACATTGACTCAAGAAAAAAAAAGAAGAGCTTAGCAGATCCATAGCAAGTACAGAAATCAAGTTAATACTTAGTGCCTCCCCCACCCCAAAGATAACCACACTGGGACAAATGGTTTTGATGAATATTCTACCTTTATGTAAGAATTGCGCCTGAATCTTCTTAACTCATTGCCGTCGAATCAATGCTAACTTACCAAAAACAAAACAAAAACCATAAGACAGGATAGAACTTCCCGTGTAGGTTTCCAAGACTATAACTTTGTATGGGAGTAGAAGGCATCAACTTTTTCCTGAGGGACGAATGATGGTTTCGATCTGATGACCTTGAGGTGTGTGTGTGTGTGTGTGTGTGTGTGTGTGAGAGAGAGAGAGAAATATTCTGATATGTTCAAGATGGAGATCTTCGAATCAGAAAATAATCGAACACTTTTCAGCCATCCTTTATTCATGCATATATCAAGGAATGGAGGATTTATTTATCCTTTATTCATGCATATATCAAGGAATGGAGGATTTATTTATTCATGCATATATCAAGGAATGGAGGATTTACATAGGTGGTTAGTGTACTTTAGTTTTGATTGACAGGATCTCCAAAATAAATGAAAAACACAAACAAAACAATTGCCATTAAGTAAACACTAATTCAGGGCAATACTTAAGGAACTGTGTTCTATAAGCTTTCCATTGACTGAGTTTTAATAAGGATTTTCCCTTTAATTAGCAACCAAGTGTGTTACCTGTTTGCAAAACTAGAAGGGTCTGTCTAAACAATTATGGGAAACAAAAACCAAAATGGTCTGTCTAAACAATTATGGGAAACAAAATGAACCAATTTCTTATTTTTACAGCTTTCTTAATGCATTCACCTTTGAGATTGGCTCCAAATGAATATGTGTTCATTTATCTTAATAGCAGACATCAGACTGTGACACAAATGATTATTTCAATTTGATTATAAAAAGATCTGCCTGGGATATAAAATTCATTGATACACAATCCTAAATATTTCCCCAAATCATCCTTAAGTTTTGTGGAGAAATAATAAAAGTTTTCTCTAATAATAAAAGACCTTTTAA
The DNA here is from genome assembly GCF_050624435.1 of Tenrec ecaudatus. Lineage (NCBI taxonomy): Eukaryota > Metazoa > Chordata > Mammalia > Afrosoricida > Tenrecidae > Tenrec > Tenrec ecaudatus. Next base: position 205,676,790 of record NC_134532.1, read on the forward strand.
AGGTTGGTCCAAGAGGTGAGGTAGGAGGTAGAGGAGATGAGAAGACCCATTAGCTGAAACATAAAGTGTAGGCTATAACAATTTATTAAAATTGGTAACGTGCTATGAGACAGCTTTTATAGATGGAGGAAATGGAAAGATAGTGATGTAATTAGGAATATTAGACATGGGATTAGGGCAACTATAGTATTCAATTTCCTGTCAGTAAAGCCATAGTAATGTTTGATCCAAACATGCCCTCATATTAAGAATAAAATAGTTGCTTTAAAAAGCAGTCTATTTCATGGAGCATTTGCAACCTAATGATTAAACGCAGAAGCAACCTTGTCAATGAGCTTCACACTCAACACCGATATTTCCCAACAATGTGACTTTGGATAAGATATCTCAGTTCTCTATGTTTTTGTTTCTTCATCCATAAACAGAAAGTAGAGCTGCACGTAATCCTGTAAGGATGATGATGTGAGAGGTCGAGGAAGAAGTATCTATAGAATGCATGGCATACAGCTAATAGCTAACAAATATAATGGATTATTATTTTGAGAACTCTGGAATCAACCTGGGTCTTCAGACTTTTGAAAGAAATTTAATATGCTGGTTATTGATCAAAGATAATGAAGGACTCAAGAAGGTCAAAGAAAAATACCCTTTCAGCAATCAGGTAAGCATCTTCACTGAGAATCAATAGCTACATCACAATTCAAATTAATTTACAGCTCTTAGCTCAGAAGTGATATACTGAGAGTGAGCAGATACAAATAGAATAAAATCATTCGTAAAACAAAAATCACAACTTACCACTCCAAGCATGAAAGAGCATACCCTATTATAGGCCAGAAAGCACCTTGGAAGGTGAGGGTCTTTAAATACAGTGAGTTCGCTAAAGTTTATTGTGCCAGCCTGGCCGATAAACACATGTGGGGTTAATTGAAGGGCGGAGCGATAAATGTCTCCGTGAGCCTCGCCTTTCTAGTTCTCAGGTCTCTTGCTTTGTGATGGTCGGACCAGGGTGCAGTTGCCTTAGCCAGTTTCCTGCTTCAATTGGCAAGGCTCACTTCCTACAAGACATCCCCAAGGAGAAACCACATGGACCTACCCCGATGTTGGCCTGGGTGCTGGAGCAGCCGTGTGGAGACCCCTGCCAGTGCATACATGCTCACACAGTCACTGACTCAGCTTTCCTCCTGCAGTCAGCATCATTGTAACTGTTTTGTGAGAGGGAGGAGAACTTTGTGGATTGGTGTCAGACATATAGGTTAATGTTGGACTTGTGGCCTTGGGCAGCACTGTGTTGGGATGTTTTCTTGATATGCTTTTACCCTTTCTATAAAACTCTGTCTTATACATGACTTTCTATGGATTTGTTTCTCTAATGTACCCAGACTAACAGACAGTACATTGTTGTTGTTGTTGTTGTTGTTGTTGTTGTTGTTGTTGTTGTTGGGTGCCGTCCAGTCATTTCTGACTCATAGCGCAAGAGTGAAAAATAATACTGAGTTCTGTGCCATCCTCAAAATTGTTATTTTTGAGTCGATTGTTGCAGCCACCATGTCAATCGATCACATTGCCACTCTCCCTATTTTTCAACGACCTTCCACTTTAGCAAATATGATGTTCTTTCCCAGGGACTGATCTTTCAATAGCATATTCCAAATAATTTCAGGAGACGAATTTCCATCCTTTCTGCTTAAAAGAATAATAAGTATTAAGGGAAATTTATCTTATTTTTATATCTAGTTAAGTTTTATTGGCATATAATTCACATATCATCCTTACTGTTTCCAACACAGATTGTCCTTCTGGCAAATCATGTTACTTTCTGTATTCCTCGTCACACCATAATTTGAGTGCATCGATCTTTCTTCTTTGTTCAGCTGTAAGATGCATGTGAGTCAGTTGAAAATACAATGACTCGGGTCAAGCGCACCTTAGTCCTCAAAGTGACATTTTTGCCCTTTCGCACTTTAAAGAATTCTTATGTAGTAGATTTGTCCAATGCAATATGCTATTTGATTTCTTGAATACTGTTGCCATGAGCATTGATTGTGGAACCAAATTAAATGAAATTCTTGAAAATTTAAATCTTTTCTCCCTAAGAGTATAATCTTACACCCTGAAAACATGAAAATGGCTATAAAACTCAGCTACCCTCTGTAGTTAGATAACAGGTTGACTGATACTGAAAAAATGTCCATAAGTATTTTGTGCCTTTTAAAAACCACTTGTATTATAGATCAGACACTGAAGATTGATGTCAACAATTTTGTTTTGCTTGGATCTAAAATTAATACACATAGAAACTGCAGTCACGAAATCCAACGGCATATTGCATTGGTCAGATCTATTGCACTAGATTTTTTTACAGTGTTGAAAAGCAAGGAGATTACTTTGAGGACTAAGGTGTGCCTGATCCTACCGATGGTGTTTTCAGTTTCTTTCCTCATAAGCATGTGGAAATTTTTCCAATAGAAAAAGAGAGCAGAAGAATTGATATATTTTATTTTTGGTATTGGTGAAAAACATTGAAAGTATCATGGACCAAAAAAAAAAATCTCTCTTGAAGCATGTACATCTAGAATGCTCCCTACAAGTGACAAACCTTCATCTCGGTATTTTGGATTTGTTATCAGGGGAGAAGAGTCTCTGGAAGAGGATGCTTGATTAAGTAGTTATGAAGGAAGATCTAAGAAGAGATGTACTGACACAGTGGTTATAAAAATGGTTCATATATAAAAATTTTGAGGCTGACACTGGAACACAGGACTGGACAGTGTTTGTTCTGATGTGCACAGGGTCACTATGACTTAAAACCAATTTAACGGTTCCTCTTAAGGACAACAATCTCAGGGAAATCATTCAACACTTCTGTGCCTAGGTCTCCTCCAATATTATATGACATTAGCAATGATAATATGTCAAAGAATTGCTACAAGGATTAAAAGTATTGCTTCCCAGCATCCAACACATATAAGGGACCCACACTTTATGTAGTTCATAGCGTCTCCCACACAGGAACCCAAAATTCCTTATGGGGACTTTAGACGATGTTACTACAGTCTCACCTACAGAATAATAACCCTAGTGGGTGTAAAAATAAACTGTTCAAGGTAAAACAGCATGTTCAATGATAAGGTTCGCCCAATTCAAGGCTGTGCACTGTAACCATGGAGATTGTTTTCTATTTTATACTTTGGAGGCACAATTCTTTAGAAAGGAAACCTTTCTATGAGGTCTATACCCTCTACTGTATAGCAGCTAGCACTCCTTTTGTTCATTCTACTAATTCAGCTTGTCACACAAGAAAAGAAATGTAGTAAAACTTTCTTGTTTATCAAAACATCTATAAAACTGTATCTAGCATGCCCTAGGGGTCGCAGGAGGAGAATGAGGGGTAGGCCAACGAGACAAGAAACCATGAGCAACCTACGGTCTGTGAGACCGCAACGCTGAAAGACATCCTGGTGGAAAAGAAAATTTTATTTTTTGTTTTCTGACACGTGCTTGTCTATATATTTCACGTTAAAATAATTCTACTTAAAGCAATAAATAACTTATAAGCATTAATGAGTGTTTAAACCTTCTCATTTTCCAACTTCCAACCAATGCCGGGGTAGAGAGAATGCCAATTGGAGCATGTGTGCTGCTAAAACCAACATATGGGGAGAGGTGAAAGGGTAACTTTAAGCATGATCAATTTATCATTTTCGGGATTTTTTTAAAGCTATGAAGCCTGACACCTTTTTTCTCAACCCCCATAGAGAAAGCGTATCTATAGCTATAGCTGTGTCCCAGACACAAACTAAGGAGCAGACATGAAGGCTGGTGGATGAATTAGATTGTTCAAGAGTTCAGCCATTTTCCATCATGGCGTCCTGTATTCGGTGTAACAAATTGGGGCAAGAGAAGGGCTGGAGGATAAATGGGCCCCTGGAAGGCTGTGGTCTGACCTCGGTGAAGACAATCCATTCCGGATTTTATCCCTGCCTTACTCTAAGCAGAGTCCAAAGCAAGTCACTTTTTTCACCTCCTGCTCTCTAACTAACGAATCTAGCTTCCTGAGTCATTTTCTAACTCTTCCATGATCGGGAATCGGAGACCTTGTTTGCTGATACGTCAAATATGTCCAGAAGCTTGCTCCATACCCTGTAATTCAATTAAAGGCTTTAATGAAGAAAATGTGAATCAAAATCTTGTCAGAAGAATATGTCAAAATCTGTCTTTACCCATTTCAACATATGGTTTCAGGATCCCTCAGCTGTTTCTGGCAGCTTCTTTTGTGAGCATCTGGAAGCCGACTACCTGGAATAAAGACAGAAAACTTAAATTAAAAAAAAGCAAAAAGAAGCCCATTTCCTCTATCCATTAAAATAGTGGTGTAAGGTGTAAGCCTTCCCTCCAGGCGGAGTGAAGAATAACTCATGCATTTTAAAGAACTGAAGGATATGAAAGGATTTCTGATAATACATGTCATGCTTGTTAGAGTCTTTGCCCAGCCCATAGTACTTTATCTCACAGGAGCTGATCATTCATTTTCTGTACTCTCATAGCACCACTTGCAAAATTGAACTATTTTAACTATAGTCTTTGTTTTCCCCTCTTAATAAAGAGTAATTATCTTAACAATGTTTTATATATAGAAAGGGTTTTTTTTCTCTCACCAATTCTTATCCAATCTGTATGCTGAGCAAATAGTACAATAAGCTAGCCTATAGGAAAATTTGGCATCAGAATTGGAGGAAGCCTTATTAACAGCCTGTCATATGCAGATGATATATATGAAAGCATGGAAGACTTGAAATAATTGCTAATGAAGATCAAGGACTGCAGTCTTCATTATGGATTACAAGCCTTTGTAAAGAAAACTCAAATCCTCACAATTGCACAAATAGACAACATCATGATAAACAGAAAAGATTGAAGTCAAAATTTTCATTTTGTTTGGACGACAATCAATTCTCATAGAAGCAGCAATGAAGAAATCAAATGACATATCAAACTGGGCACAACTGCTGCACAAAATCTCTTTAAAATGTTGAGGAGCAAAGAATTTTTCAATCATTTGAAGGCCAAAATGTACCTTACACAAGTCCTGGTATTTTCGGTCGACTCATATTCATGTGAAAGTTGGGCAAGGAATAAGAAAGAGCAAAGAAGACTTCCTGCATTTGAATTATGTGGTTGGGAAAAAATACTGAAATACAGAACTGCCAGAAGAATGAACAAATCTCGTAGAAGAAGTATAGCCAGAATGTTCCTCAGAAGTGAGCATGGTGAGACTTTGTCTCACATACTTTGCACATCAGGACAAATTAGTTCCTGGACAGGTTCATCATGCTGGGCAAAGTAGAAGATCAGCAAGGGGATGGATTGACCTAATGGCTACAACAATGGGCCTAAACATAACAAGGATTGTGAGAATGGTGCAGGACTGGGCAATGCTTCAATGTATTGTTCATATGATAAGTGCATATATCATATGCATATGATATATGTATATCTAATATACAATAACATATATTAAAGGATTATTTATACGCAGAAAAATTCACGTATTTTTTTTAATTTGGTAATTCTTCGAGTTTAGGTCCCTGATGATGTTGGGGTTTTTTCTGGGGCACGAGTGATTGACAATTGAATTAAATTTGGCAGTTTATACATACACACCCAAAAGCTCTGAGGAAGAAAGTCCCAGCAAGCTTCTGCTGTAAAGATTACAGCTGAGAAAATCCTATGGAGAAGTTCCTCATTAGTCAGGATCTTCCTGAAAGCAGCAGGTTTGATTTGGTTTGGCCATCCAACGTTAATAAACATACAGTCATGTAATGTGTTTTCAATCCCTTCATGTGCACGTGCAAGCTGGACATTGAAAAAGGAAGACAGAAGAAGAATGGAGGCATTTGAATCCTGGTGCCTGTGAACAATACTGAAAGTGCCATGGATGCCAAAGGAGAAGCAAGTCTGCCGTGGAAGGACGACAGCCAGAATGTGCCCTAGAAATAAGGATGGCAAGACTTGGTCCCACACAGTTTCGATATGTTGTCAGGAAAGACCAGTCCCTGGAGGAGGACATCACACTTGGTAAAGGAGAGGGAAGATGAAAAGACGAACACTTTCAGCAAAAGTGATTGACGCAGTGGTTGTATCGATGGACTGGAACATAAAAACAATTGTGAGGGTGGTGCAGGACTGGGAAGGGTTTAGTTCTGTGATACAAAGGATCAGTATGAGTCAGAAACCACTCAGCGACACCTTACGCAACAATACAGTCATGTAACCAACAACACACACAGAAGTGGCCCCATGGCCCTTTTCAAGTAAGCTCTATGCATAATCATTACCAATGGCAACCTGTGATGTATGTTCCTCTGGTTTTACTCTTTAAAAAATTTAATATTGTGTGTAGTTTTTCAAGTATGACTTTTATCACTTAGCACAACAACATATTTGAGATTAACTCATATTGTTCCACACAGTTGTAGTTCCTGCTTTTGGTGGATAATAATTTTTCATTTTAATAAAAAACAAAACAAAAACAACATGAGTCAGAATTAATTGCTATTGTTGGAAGGTGCCCGTAAACCGGTGCTAATTCATATCAACACCATGTGCAATAAAGTGAAGCACTTGCCAGGTTTCCCCACCATAACTATTGTTATTATGTTTGAAACTATTGTTGTATCCCTTATGTAAATCCATCTCCTTGAGAGTCTTCCTCTTTTTCACTAACCTTCTACTTTACCCAATAGGGGACCCTTTACAACGGACTGGTGTCTCCTGAAAACTGTCCAAAGTACGGGAGACAAAGTCTCTCCACCCTCACCTCTGAGGAGCATTCTGACTGTACTTCTTCCACGACCGCTTTGTTTGTTCTTTTGACAATGTGTGTTATTTTCAATATTCTCCACCAGCACTATAATTCAAATGCATCCATTCCTCTGTTATTCCTTACTCATTGCCCCACTTTCATATGCATATGAGGTGATTGAAACTATTCATCACGACCCCATAAGGATAGACTACAACTGCTCCATAATTGTTACCAGTCTGTCCATCTGTGGGGAAGCAGGCTTCCTCATCTGTACCTCTTGGAGCAGCTGGTGGGTTAGAACCACCAGCACTAGGACCACGATGCAACCCACTGTGATGCAAGGGCTCCATTTTATAGTGGACCATGACTTGTTTAACCATTTCCTATTAAAAAGATGTTTGGGGTGTTTCCAGCTTGAAGCACTTGTCTATAAAAACACTGTAAACTTTAGTGAATAATCTTCCATATGGACAAGTATTCCTTTAGCACATTTTAATTGTTAGCAATAGAATCATTGGATGGCATGCTAAGCATAAACTGAATTTTGTAAGAAATGGTCCAACTGTTTTCCAGTAGCCATTTTTCATTTTCACCAACAATGTAACTTTTATCCATTTCAATAACTGCATTCTGCTTAATGTAGTTTTAATTTGCATCCCTAATAATTAGTGATGTTGGGAGACTTTTCATAAATTTGTTTATATCCCTTTACTTCACTTGATGAAATGTCCAAATACTATGTCCTTTCTTTATGTTTATTCTTATTGATGAGTTTTGAAGCTATTTTCTTCTGGAAACAAGTGCTTATCAAATGGTATCCTTACACTCACTTTTTCCCAACTGTGACTTATCTTTGTATTATTTTCTAATCATGATCTTCTGAAGAGCAGAATTTTTAATGAAATAAATGTATACAAATTTTATTTTATGAATCATACTTCTGATTTCCTCTCTTAGCAGTGTTTGCATAACCTGAGGGTCCAAATACCTCCCAAATGTTTTCTTCTATAAATTAGATCCTTTTCGCTTTTATATTTCAGTCTGGATGCAATCAGAGCAAATTTTCTGTATTGGTGTGAGGTAGAGTCAAGCACGTTTCTTGCTTTGATGGTTGCTACTTTTCTTTATGATAAAATTGTCGGAATTCTGTGATAAAAAGCAATGGATCATATATTTTAAGCTTGATTTCTGTAATTTCTATTCCATCTCACTCATCAATTTTTCCAAACTTTTGGTAATATCACAGCATCTTGATTATCATAGCATTAGGATGAGTCATTGAAAAGAATTCATATTCACAGCAAGTCCAGACTTACTCGGTCAATCACCCTGACATATACTTCTAAACCATGAATCAAAACTATTATATAAGATCTTATTTTAGTTATGCAACAACAGAGTGGCCTATAGAATAAACTATCTATCATGAGTACTGGGCTCCTTTTAAAAAAATACTTACCTAAGTGCAGTCAACACTTACTCTCAAGACTAGAAGCAAGGAGGAAGAGAAACTCAATTATTGAACACACCAGAATAGAAAAAATGAGAACATTGGCACAATGTGTAAAACGTAACAGATGTATAGAAATTGATAGATGGGAACCTAGTTTGCTGTGTACACTCTCTCCCAAAACACAATAAAATGTTTGTTTTTTAAAAAAAGAAGTTATTGATTCAGATTGTGCGAGTTCTCTGTTCTTTTTCAAAATTGTTTTGGTTATCCTAGTTCTTTTAGCTTCCTATGTAACTTTTAGAATCAGTTTATCAATTTCTAGGGTTTTATAATTTCAACAAGAGTTTTTGTACAACTTTAATAATGGGTACATAAGTACTTCTTTTTGGTGGTGTTATAACGAATGATTTCATTTTCCATTTTGGTCATTGCTGCTACATAGAAATACAATTGACCTTATAGATTGGCTTTATAGAAGGTCAATTAAAAAGAGGAAGATCCATGGATTGATGAATACAGTAGCCATAACAATTCTCTCAGAAATAGCAATGATTGTGAGGACGGGACAGGACTTGGTAGGGATTCGGAAACTATTTGATGTTGTCCCCAACAACCAAGAGCAACAACATTGGCCAATGACCACCGTAAACTCATGGCGTAGATACAGTTGCTTTTTAATATACTCTGGAATTCTATTTAATTCTCTTCATAGAGAATGCCTTCATTTCTTGCTTCCTTGTCTAATCTCAACACATTATGACTTCCTTTAGACTTCCAGTGCCTTGCTAAATAGGAAGGCAGACATTGCTTGCCTCGCTCTTCATCATAAAAGTAAGCATCCAGTCTTTCTGCCCTAAATATAAAATCACCTGTACCTTCCCATAAATTTCCTAAATCAGATGAAGGAACTTCCATTCTTAGTTGGCTGAGAGCGTCTATCATGAATGAATGTTGAATGATCTCAAATTATTTTCACCATCTCTTCAAATAATAGCATATTTTTCTTCATCACTTGATCTTGATATTTGTTTCTATTTGTTCCATCTGTTCTTCCCCACCCCTCTCCCACATTTTCTGCCTACTTTTGACTGCACATTTTATTTATGACTCCATCACAGACATGTGTTTGCCACCTCTACGTGTTTGATTTGTGTCTTTTATCAAATCTTTTACTGCTCTCCTTAACATGCTCAGGCTTTTCCACCTCCTTGAACATATGCAACATAGCTGCTTTTAATATCCCTCTATAACTCCTATAATCTGTGTGGTTCCTGGGTCAATTTTCATCCATTGGTTTTTCTCCTCGTTGCAGTTTGTATTTCCTTCTTATTTGCATGCCATATAATGTTTGATTGGGGGCCAGGTGTAGTACCGTCTGCATTATTAAATAAGTGGGGTTTATTTAAGTATTCTTATGGTCTGTTCTTGGACACAATTTAGCTATTGTGAAACAGATAAATCATTTGGAGCCCGCCTTTACATTTTATTTTTGCAGTAATTTAAATTACAATAATTTAAAGGATTATTGGACATCCTTTAATCTAGAGCTACTTTTGCGCCACAAAAGCGGTGACATTTTTCTTAGAATCCACCCCCAGGCTGATGTCTTCCTACTCTGGCAAATTGCTCACAGCCTTTATTTGAGCTCTAGGGTTGGCCCTTTTACACACCTCAAGTAGATCTAGTTTCAAATAGTTTCCTCACATTTTTTTATGGATTAGTACCTGGCCGAATGCTTCATACCCAAAAAAACAAACTCACTACCATCCAGTGGATTCCAACTCATAGTGACCCTATAATAGGGCTTCTGAGACTGTAACTCCTAATGGAAGTAGAAAGTCTTGTCTACCTCCCACTGTGTGGCTTGTGGTTTCGAACTGTTGAACTTGCAATTAGCAGTCCCACATCTCACCACTATGCCCCCAGGGTTCCTTTGACTATGTCAAAGGGGGAGTCTGCAAGTCTCAGTGGATTTCTCTCTGGGTTGCTCTCTCCTGCTTAATTATCCCCGTGGCGCTTACCACTATGGCTTTCTAAACTCTGCAATCTGTCTCCTGTACTCAGGAGATGCTCAGGAGTATCTGTAGGCTCTCCACGTCCCCTAGCCTGGAACTTCTCTCTACGTAGTAAACTTGGACCACTGAAGGACTCATGCTGCCCGTCTCTCCTCTTATACGAATCACTAGCCTGCTCTGTTTGCTCTCCGGTGTCTGAAAAGTGTTGATTCCTGCACATTTAGTATCTTAATTGGTAAAATTAGGAGAGCAAATCTAGCCCATTCTTCCATTTTATTTGGAGGAAGTCAACAGATAGGTTTTTAATAAATGATGAGTGAATAAAATGTCTGAAAATATAAAGTAAAGCAGACAAAAAGAAAGAGCTAAAACACACACTGGGTAACTTATGAGTTTATGTGCGAGATCATCTAACACCATAGAGGCAACATTCAAGAAATGTTCATTTAACATCAATTCATTCCTAAGTGGTTAGGAGGAGCCTGTGGCATAGTGGTTACAAGGTGGACTTTGACCTTGATCCACAAGGTCTGAAGTTTGAAACCACCAGCTGTTCCACAGGAGAAAGATGGGGCTTTCTACTCCCCTTGCTAGTGACAGTTCTACCCTGTCCTATAGCATCACTATCCATCGGAATGGCTTGAGGGCAATGAGGGTTATTTTTGTTTTTTTGTGGGTGGATACTAACCGCTAAAGATCTGATACATTTAGTTATCTGGATAGTTATCTGTTTCCTTGGCTTCGCCATTGCACAACCGTCCCCCTTTAAGGAGTGTGTTGCCATCAGTGACACTGACTTGGTGGCACACGACACTGGCACCATCTCCAATCTCGTCTATATGCCAGTGCTTAGGGACACTTGCAGGCGTTCAACACATAGCTCTTGAATTGAATTGGATTGGCCTCCAGAAATTAGAACCAGACGAGTTTCCCTTCATGGGTTTTTCTGCCCTCATTTCTTATATAATTTACAGCCCATGACTTGCCTCTAGTCTGTACCATTTGTTTGAGTGAAGGCTCCGCTTTCGGAGTATATAGATGCTCATCCTAGATTTGAGCCTTCCTGGTACTTCTGAGCTTTTCTTCGATACGCTCATATTTTCCTTTGAGTCATAAGTTTTGCTATCAATTATTTTTGTAAATGAAGTTCTTTGTAAACCTTCTTCTCCACTCTCATGTCTTTTCTTAAATATCTCTCCATTTTCTTTCTTGTTGGGGCAACTTATGGTGAAATAGTTGAATTGTATTTCAGAAATTCCCTACCTTTTTAAATTATATTTTCTCTTAGAAGATCTTACTATCATTTGACATCAAATATTTTCTCTAGCATACTAGGATAATCTAATTTCTAGATCTATATAATTGGTCTTCAACAGCATTTAATATTATTGACCCACATGTCTTCAAACAAATTGTCAACTTTTGGTTACATTACATTCTTTACTGGATTTACTCCTAACCAACTAACATTTTTCTCCTTGTTTTCAGGGTTTCTCTTCCTTTATCTACCCCTTCTATATTTATTCTTTCCTCTTCTGGTGTTGACGCTCAATCCCTTCCTTCTCATTTGTGGATTTTTAAAAATCATTTATGGGGGCTCATACAGCTCTTATCACAATCCATACATCCATCCATTGTGTCAAGCAATGTGTACATTTGTTGTCATTTGGGGGCTTTTGATAAGATATATGATCTATTCATCTATTCCCACTATAAACTATTCACTTATTCATTCATAATTTCTAAGTTATAGACAACTTAGCTATTTATGTATTATATATAATCAATATTTTATCAGTATACTAAAGGTAGACTTCTCTCACCTTTTAGTCAAACACTTTCCTGTACAAAACCAAACTTCTCGCCATTGCATCAATTCTGACTCACAACGACTCTGTCGAAAAGTGTAGAACAGCCCTTGTGGGTCTCAGAGACTAACTTTTAAGGGAGTAGAACATCCTTGTCCCTGTTTTATTACAGCAAATGGAAATCCTAAATGCAACTCAAACCCATTACATCAGAAACAGAACCTGTTTTTGTCTCATGAAAACCCTCTCTTCCTGTATTTCAAGTCTCTTTTAATGGTACCATGAAGCTTCCTGGGAATCCTCCTGAGCCTCTATTTCCATCACTATTCATATCCTATTCATCAATAAATTTGATCCACACCTAATCCTAATCTAACCTACTCTCACGTGTCTTTTTCTGTGTCTCTAGTCCAACTCAGTACCACTCCGTGCACAGACCACTTAGAGAACTTCTTGAAGTAGATGTTTACCGTTGGGCCACCCATTATCTTCAAATGACTTCTTAATAAGTCTTTATTTGATTAAAGACTTGTTACCTTGATTGAGTCATGTAGGAGCTAGACCTGGAAATAAAACTATAACAAGGACATTCACCTTCCAGTAGCTATAGAAATGTATCCTGCTCTGTGGGGAAACAATGCAGAATGCCTGCCTGGCCTTTATTCATCATGTTGTTTTGTTTTGTTTTATTCTTGGTTGCTGTTCCAAGCAAGATTGTTTCAGATACTGGCTCTATAGACTTCTTCTAAAGTGTCTAAACTCCCCCACTCTATTTAATTCATTCTTTTTCTGCACAAAACCTGCCACAGCAACTGGTATCATTTGTAATTAATGACCCTTACCGACAAACTCCTATCATTTGTATGATTCTTGTGCCAGCCTTCAGCATGGAGTATAACTCAATGCAAAAATATCCTCACAACTGAACCCATAGGGAACATCGTGATAAATGGACAAATTATTGTAGTTGTCAAGACTTTTGCTTTGTTTGGACCCATAACCAGTGCTAGCAGTCAAGAGATCAAAATATACCTGCGCCGGGTAAGTCTGCTGCACAGAACTCTTGAAAGGGTTTAAAAGCCAGGGTGCAACTTTGAGGACTAATGGGCGCCTGACCCAAGCCATTATTTCCTTCTATTGCCTCGTTTGCATGTGAAAGCTGGACGTTGAAAAGCAAGACAAAGAAAAATGGATATGTTTCAAATGTGCTGGTGAAGAACATGGGCTGCTAAAAGATCATATAAATCTGTCTTGGAAGAGATATGCCTAGAATGTTCCTTAGAAACACATGGTGTGGCATTGTCTCAACTGCTCTGAATATATTTTCAGGAGACATTCTTAGGCGAGATCAGCCCCTGAAGAAGGGCATTATGCTTGGTAAAGTGGAGGGGCGGCGCAAGAGAGGAAGGCCCTCAACAACTTGGATTGACACAATGGGTGCAACCATGGACACCAGGATGGCGCAAGACAAAACAGTGTTTTGTTCTGTTATGCATAGATTTAGAACTGTGCCTGATAATCCGTAGGTTATCAATAAGCTTTTATGTAATATTTGTTAAGTATTAAGACCACAGAAGTCTCTTCAATATTATTTCTCAAACACGCCAGGTCCTTTGCATTTACTGTTCTTCTGGCCTGGAATAAGCTATCTCAGCTTCCATATGGCTCCATTGCGTCTTCAAGTTTTTGCTCAAAGCAATGTTTTCAATGAAAAATTCCTTATTTTAAATTTAACTTCTCACACTGTTCCTGGTCCTTCATATTCGTTATTTCCATATTATTATTGGTATTTCCCTGTTTTTATCAGTTTCTTATACGCCAAATAGGAACTTTGGTGTTGTCATGGATTAAGTACTGGGCTGCTAACCAGGTCAGTGGTTCAAACCCACCAGCCACTCCATAGAAGCCAGATGAGATTGTATGCTCCCATAAAAGGTACACTCTCAGTAACTCTAAGAAGTTCTACTCCCTCCTGTAGGGTCTTTATGAGCTGGAAATAAGTGGACATCCATGAATGTATACCAGATAATATTGTCTGTATGTATGTTGATTTTCATTTTTTGAAATTAGAACTTCAGCTTTCCAAAGTAGAAATTTCTTAATTTGGTTTTACTATTTCTTCCTTTTTGTTTCCAAATTTTGCATTCCAATCACCAACAATTATCAATGGATCTTGATTGCATGTTTGATCAGTTTCAGACTGAAGTCATTGGTAAAAATTCTTCAACTTTTTCATCACTAGCTTTTGTGGCTTATGCATAAATTTCAATAATATGTATATTTATTGATTATTTTTCTATGGTCGATAGATCTAATCCTATCACAGACAGCATTGTACTTCAAAATTGATTTTGAAATGCCCTTTGACAATGAATGCCTCGCCATTCCTCTTGATTATTCCTGGCTTAGTAAGCCATATGACTTTCTGATTCAAAAGGGCCAATACCAGTTAATTTCCAATGTTCCTGGATTCATACAAGTTCCAATCATTGGCAGATTTTTGGAGCTTTTCCTTCTTTCCTGGAGTCACGCCCTATTAGCAAATGAATAACCAAAGACTCCATTCCCACAGACTCTACCCCACTCACGTCACCATGGTTGACTCCACTTTAAAAAGCCTCTCCTCCTCAGTCATATGTTGAGTGCTATTGACCCTGGGAGGTCCATCTCTGCCACTATCTAGGATTGAAAATGTTCTCTTTCCATTCACTGAACTTCAGTATCTGACGATGTTTTGAAGCGATGCATATGATTTCAGTGGCTATTTCCTCTGAGGTGGGCAGCTAAGACTTTCTACATAGTCTGGAAGTTCCACTGAAGTCTGTTCACTTTGGGTGGCCCTGCTGGCATTTCAAATACCAGGGGTACAGCATTCAGCATCACGGCAACACCCATTGTTGCAGCCCCTGTGTCAGTCCCTCTTGTCTGCAGCCTCCCTCTTTATCCCTACTCCTCTACTTTTCCAAGTAGTATTCCTTTTTCTGGGCACTGGTCGTTCCTGAGAGCTAATCTAAAAAAATGTGAAATGAAATCTCACCACACTTACAGCAAGGAACACTCTGCCCGCGCTTCTTCCAAGACAGATCTACGTGTTCTTTTGGCCATCCTTGGTGCATTCGCTATTCTTCACAAGCACCATAATTCAAATGCCTCCATTCTTCTTTGGTGTTCTTTATTCAATGTTCAACTTCCACAGGCATATTAAAATACGTCCACGTTTGTGGATTCAAGAGAGATGGGCAAAATATTCAATAATGCAGGAAGCATCCAGGGAAAATGGGGAAAAAATTCAGAGTCAATTTACGAAAAAGAACTGTTCAATATTCAACCATTTCAAAATATAATTTATGAGCAAGTGTAGTAGTTACATAATTTCATGTCAATTTGATGTATAAAAGTGTAGATCAGCTTTTAAATCGGGTCACAGTCTGAAGATCACTCCTTGTGGCCTTCTCATCAGGAGGATCCTGAACCTCCCCATCTCTCTCTGCCTTCACCTTCTTGCTGGCTGACCCTGATAATGTCTGCCAGAGCCACCGTCATTGGATCCTCACAACTTTCCACCCACAGGCCTGTGATCTCCCTGCACTCTGCATCATTGTTTGTGACTGTATGAATCTGAAGAGGGACTTATTGACTGGTATCCAACTTATGGACTTGAGTTGGACTAGGCTGAGATGCTTTCCTGATATATAAAGCATCTTGATGTAAAGCTCTTTCTCACACATATCTGAATGTCTCTGGATTTGTTTCGCTAGTCAACCTGATCTAACACACCAAGTATGTGCTATGTTGACTAATTCTTTTGGGTACAGTGACTCACACACTATGAACATGTTATAGGGCATATTGTAATTTTTATCCTGATTTCCATTGAATCAATTCCTGCTTAAAGCTACCCTATGTAGAGTTACTAAGGCTATGAATATTTACAAGAACACACAGTCTCATCTTTCTCCTGTGAGAAAGCTAGTGGGTTTAATCACAAACCTGGAAGTTAGCAGTCCGTGGTTTGCCCAATATTTATTAGGTGCTATTCCGTGGGTTCAGACTCATAGTGACCTTGTGTACAAAAATTTAAAAAAAGTCACATGACTTCATCTTCATAGCTATTCTTATGTTTGAGCCTATTGTTGTAGCCATTGTGTCAATCCATGTCCTTGAGTGTCTTCCTTTTTTTTTTTTTTTCCTATTTTTTCGCTGAACTTCTACTTTACCAAGCATGATATCTATTTGTAGGGACTGGTCTTTCCTGATAACATGCCCAAAATACATGAGATAAAGTCTGGCCATCCTCACTCTACAAAGCACTCTGGCTGTACTTCTTCCAGGACAGCTCTTTTGGCTACCCATGCTACTTTCAATATTTCCAACATCAATTCTTCTGCAGTATGACTTATTCAATGTCAAATTTTCACATTGTACAGTTAATTTTCCAAATGCAAAGTACCATTTGATTTCTTCACCCCTGCTGCATGAGCATAGCTTGTGAATCCAAGTAGCATGAAATACTTTACAATTTTGAATCTTATGTTTATCATGAAATTACTTATTGATCCAGTTGTGAGGATTTTTGTTTTCTCTATGCTGAGGAGTAAACCATACCAAGGATGCAATATTTTATCTGAATCAGTAAGTGCTTCAAGTCCACCTCTTTTTCAGCAAGCAAGGCGGAATAATCTGCATATAGCAAGTAGTTAACAAGCCTTCCTCTAATCCTGATTCTGTGTTCTTTTTATATAATCCAGCTGCTCTGATGATTTGCTCAACATACAGGGAGAATGTGAGAATACAATACTGATGCATACTTTTCCTGATTTAAAAAACAATTGACACACAATTCACATATCATAATATTCAATGCTCAGTAATCACCAACCACAATCAATTCTAGAACATTTCCTTCTCTCTTTCACTCATTATTATTAGCTCCCAATTGCCCCTCCCCCCACAACCTTCCCTGCTATAACCCTAAGAAATTAATAACATAGTTGCTATCTCTTTAGATTTGTAAAGGCATTTGTCTGCGTGAATCATTTAAAAAATATGGATGGCCATGAGAAGAATGGGAATTCCAGAACACTTAATTGTGTTCACGTAGAATTTGTACTTTAATCAAGAAGAAACTGTGCAAACTGAATGGGAATGGGCTTGGTTGAAAATTAAGAAAAGTATGTGTCAGGGTTGAATCCTCTCACCATACTTTTCAATCTGCAAACTGAGCAAATAATGAGAGAATCCAGGTTATGTGATGGATGAGACATCAATATTTGAGGAAGGCTTATTAGCACCCTGGGATAGGCAGATGACACGACCTGGCTTATTGAAAATGAGGAGGACTCAAAGGTTGTATTTTTCTGGGTTGTCTAGAGAAAAAAGATTATTGACAATTATATTATGTTCTCTCTATTTAAAACATACATATATCAAGAAGGCATATCAACCTAGTCCAACTTAAACCCATGGGTCCACTGCTAGCCTGAGCCCTCTACAGACTCATGTACGTGCAACTGAATGACACACAAAGATAACCAGGATGCAGGATGATCACAGACCCAGACTGATGGGTGCAAAGTCTCATGGATCCAAGGTAGGTGGAGACGTGGCAGCATGCTAACAGCTCTCAGGGCCAGGCCCACATGTAAGGCACGGAGACCCAGAAAGCAAGAAACTTTGGGCAGAGAAAGAGAGGAGAGAACCCCAGAATCTCTCTTATAACAATGCCACATCTCCCAGGAGGTGTTATCAGGCTGTGACCAGACTGACAGGTTGAACTTCATACAGACCTAAATGTCAATTGAAATAAAATGTAACTGCCACAGTAAAGTTCAGTTTGCTTAGTGGGTTTTCCAAATTTAATCCTTCTGATGTAGCCTGCGAAGGACATCGTGCACCTCACATCTTTGCTGATTTCAAGCTACACAGTAGTCCCTTGCTTTGTTCACATGACCATCTCTTGATCTATGTACAAGGTCTACACGAATACTGTCAGGTGTTCTGGAATTCCCATTTATTCTCAGTATTATTCATAATTTGTTATGATCCACATAGTTTACTGCTTCTGCACAATCAATTAAACACAAATAGACATCGTTCTGGTAAAGAGTTAATATCCCCAATAAAGAATAAGGTGACATGAAGAAAAATGTAAACAAACTAAACCCCAAATAAATACTGACTCTCTATGCTGCTGGAGCAATAAAGATAATTAACTTGTTAGATTTATTAGTTGAGCTATATAATATTGCCATTTTTATGTCAAAAAACAGTCAAAGATAAATGATTTTTATTATTATTATTTTTTTTTTTTTAGCTAGTAGCAGCAGTTTCTTTTCTGGCCACAAGTAGAAATTCATTGGCCTTAAAGCTGACACCATTTGAATTTCTCTCTTTGGGTACACGTTTTCTTTGTAAAACTATTTGGCTATTTGATTATATTTTTTAATGGAAGGAACTATATACTTATAATTAATATTGTTATTCTTGCTAGGTTCTGTTACTCTGTCTTGAATCATGGCAATCCCATTCAGAATAGATCTAATCATTGATCTTGTTTGAGCCCTTTGATTTGTGGACAAGAAGACCCATTATAATCCTAAGGTTTTCAGTGGCTGAATTGGAGAAGCAGATTTCCAGGAGTTACTTCCTATTACTAGATTAAAATAATATTTCTTAAAAATTAATCTACACCTCCAGTGTCCTTACATAAGTTTTATATTGCCTATGTTCACTTCTAATTTTGCATAAATTTTATAAGTAATATTTTCCAAAAACTCCCAAATTTAAATCATAATACCATAAGCTGTGTTCTCTAGAGAAGCAAAACTCATGAAACTTATGTATCTATATTTTCTGATAGTTTCATATCAAGTAAATGCCTCACATCATTATGAAAGTGGGCAAGTTCTAAGTCTGTGGCAAGAAGTAGGGCTGTTGGCTTTTCTTTACGTGAGTGGCTGCGAGGATTGATGAATCCAAGATTTGCAAGTCAGAAGACAGACTTCTGGCTACAAAGGCAAATCAATCGAAGATTTCCTTGTGAAATGAAAGACTGCTGATAACTCCCAGGATCACTCTGCAATAAGGCAGGCTGCGGGCTCAAGTTCAACATACAGGAAGTTGACAAGACAGATGTGGAATCCTTACCCAGCAAAACGCAAGCAAGTTTTTCTACAGCGTGCACTTATATTGGAAGATGGTCACACTCTGAGGAGATCTCATCACGAGGCTTGCTGGTTTTTATCTGCTAACCCAAATCTACAGCATAAGACCCCTTTAACATTTTGGAAAGCAAGGATGTCATTTTGAGGAATAAGGTGTGCTTGACCCAAGTCATGGTGTTTTCATTTGGCTCATATGCATGAGGAATTAGGATGAGTGCAGAAGAATTGATGGCTGCATTTGAATTATGATGTTGGTGAATAATATTGAGGATCCCACAGGTTACCAAATGAATAAACAGATCTGTCTTGTAAGAAATAGAGTCAGAAAATTCCTTAGAAGTGAGTGGTGAGCTTATGTACTTTGGACATGTTATCAGGTGAGACTTGTCCCTGAAAAAGTAAAGGAGGGGGTGAGGGTAAACGTAGCTGACCCTCAAGGAGGTGAACTGACACAATGACTACAATGATGGGCTCAAATATAAGAACCGTTGTGAGGAAGGAGCAGGACTGGGCAGTGTTTCCTTCGGTAGTGTATAAGGTCAGCAACAACTGGACGGTAGCTAGCAAAAAACACTTGCAAAACCAATGACAATCCTGGACTAGCCAAGTTAGCCTTAACTATCCCAAATACTCACTAAGGGGACTTCATAGCTACTCACTGGGCTCCTTGCCAGTAGGTTAACAGTTTTCAACTGAGAAAAAGATGAGCCTTTCTGTAAAGAGTTACAGTCTCAGAAACCCACAGAGGCAGTTTTGCCCTGTCCTACAGGGTCACTGTGAATCAGAATGGACACCGTTTTATTAAACGGTAACTGTCCTCGTATTTGAATTTCTTGATGTATACCTGAACACACAATGCTAGGGAACAGAAAGAAACCCTTGACTAGAGGAATCTCTAAGACTTTATTGTGGACCTTTGCAACTTCTGCTAGCCACCGGTGCTCTCCAAAGGCAAAACCATAGTTCAACAAATCATCTTAATGCGCTGAAGCACATATATTTGTCAGATGTGATTTAACACTTACACCATCAAGCTCAAGCTCATTAGGAAGAAACAAGATTATCCCCTCTTCCCTGCTTTGAGATGACATCTCCCATGTTTTTGTCCATGAGTTAGAAGTCACCCAGCAATTTTCTGACCTGGACTAAGTCTTTCTTAGTGGCAGTCCAGAGTTGGAAGACAATGAGAGGATGCGGTTCATTATGGGGCTCGTTGTGACTTGTTATTTCTTGATGCTCCAGGGAACTTGACTGTGTTTGCTCTAGGTTATCCAGATTTCTCTTGACTGTACAGGTCTTGCAACCATCAGCAATTTGCTTGCTCCAAGACACTACCACAGTACAAGATAAATGCTAAATGTCCCAGGTAGCCAATGGGTGACCTGCCTGGTTACTAAGGAATCATTTGCCCAGCTGGTTACTAAGAGAAAAGAAGAAAAACCAGCACAGAATGCAGGCCCCTCCTCCCTCCACCCCCTGGTTTCATTATGCTTTCAAATTTTAGACTCAGATTACCAAACTGAGACAAGAAGCAATTCCCCAAACCTAGAAATCCTCTGGTTGTAAATGAAAGGCCCTGAATGGCATTCACTGGGGTTGGTTTTTTTTTTTCCCAAATTGATATGCAAATTTCTAATTTACTTAAAGCACACTGTCATGCATTATAATAAAGTCTAATACATGCTTCCATGTAATTATGTGTAATAACCAGTGATCACTGGGAAGGGGGATGGGGATAGGGAATTGTGTTTCCATGTGTTTCCAGCTGGCCCGCTACACCTGCAAATAACAGACAACTCCTTTCAGTGTAGAGGAAACAAGATAATGACAGTATAATATTAAATACAAACATTAATTCTTAGGAACAAAATATAAGGAAGAGATCTTTCAATTAAGATGTGTGACAGTGAGCAACATAGATTGCATTCTAAACCTTCTCAGAGAAAAATAAGGACCATGTAAAATTTAAACAAACAAAACAGAAGGCCTAATTGGCTAGTACTGCAATATATCTGATTGCGTGTTATTTTTGCTTTTAAAAACGAATTGTCTGGTCCACTGAGACATGATGTTCCAATAAAATTCAGCTTCATTTTCTCTTAAAACACAAGTCAAATCCTAGAAGGAAAATCTCACAAAAGATTGAAGCCTCAAGTTTTGGGCAAACAAAACAATAGAAGGAAATGCTTTGTGAAGGAGAGAATTCAGTACTAATATACATGCCCATTGACATTGAGTCATTCCAGCTCATAATGACCCTATAGTGTGAATACAAATACTAATGTAAGGGATTGTTATTGTCCTGTTTGCTGTCAATGCAAGTTGTCTTATATGAGAGCTGTATTTTTGTAAAGCCCTCTGCAGAGAGAAGTTGCAGACATCTGTCCTACGTGGGAGGCTACTAAACACAGTGATTAATATCTTTGGAGTCTTTGCACTTGGTTGACTTTCTGACGTTTATTAATAATTGACTGTGTGATCTGGGAAGTTACATAAATGTATATAAGTCTTAGTTTCTTCATCTGTGAAGTAGGTATCAAATAAAGCACAGATAACTTATAACATTTTTTGTGAGAATTAATACCTTTTGTGTAACAGGCCTACTTCCTGGGGTTTGTTGATGGTGCTTATAAACAAAGAAGCTATTTTATAACTATAATTAAGTATTTTGGAGAACACCTCCGTGCTGAATTATGCATCTGAAGAAACTTCCTCCAGAGTGTCTGGACTCTGGGGACAATCCTGACACCCAAAAAGGCAAGACCCTCATTGTCAATGGAGCTTTCAGTGTGTTGGATGAAGAGTCTGAAAGCAAGAAGGAGAAATTACTACAATTTGCTAGCATTTCTGCAGAGAAAATATGGTTCGGTGGTAGAGAAAAGCAAACTTGGACTTTAAATTGGGCCACTGGTTCCTTTCTGGTCTGACTACACATCAATCACTCTCTGCTCTCTTTGGCAACTCAACGTAATCTCACAATCTCAGTGTTGTTGTTTTTTTGGTTTTTTTTTTAACATTTTATTAGGGGCTTATATAACTCTTATCATAATCCACACATATACATGCATCAATTGTATAAAGTACATCTGTACATTCTTTGCCCTAATCATTTTCAAAGCATTTGCTCTCCACTTAAGTCCTTTACATCAGGTC
Source organism: Tenrec ecaudatus (assembly GCF_050624435.1). Lineage (NCBI taxonomy): Eukaryota > Metazoa > Chordata > Mammalia > Afrosoricida > Tenrecidae > Tenrec > Tenrec ecaudatus. Next base: position 205,699,190 of record NC_134532.1, read on the forward strand.
CTCTTTTTTTTCCCCTCCCTCCCTGCTCCCCCTCCTTCATAAGCCCTTGATAATTTATAGATTGTTATTTTGTCATATCTTTCCCTATCCGGAGTCTCCCTTCACCTCCTTCTCTGCTGTCCGTCTCCCAGGGAGGAGGTCACATGTAGATCCTTGTAATCAGTTCCCCCTTTCCAACCCACTCACCCTCTACTCTACTCTTAAAGGCTTGAAGATGAACAAGCGGCCATCTAGCTCAGAAGCAACAAAGCCCACATGGAAGAAGCACACCAGCCTGTGTGATCACGTGGTCCCAAAGAGATCTGTTATCAGGCATCAAAGAACAAAAAATCATATCATTGACTGCACACCTCCATGATACGATCGCCGAAGACAAACGGGTGCATAAGCAAATGTGGAGAAGAAAGCTGATGGTGCCCGGCTATCGAAAGAGATAGTGTCTGGGGTCTTAAAGGCTTGAAGGTGAACAAGCGGCCATCTAGCTCAGAAGCAACAAAGCCCACATGGAAGAAGCACACCAGCCTGTGCGATCACGAGGTGCCAAAGGGACCAGGTATAAGGCATCATATATATATATATATATATATATATATATATATATATATATATATATATATATATATATATATATATATATATATATATATATATATATACCATAGTGAATGAAGGGGGAAGTGCAGAGTGGAGACCCAAAGCCCATTTGTCAGCCACTGGAGATCCCCTCACAGAGGGGTTTAGGGGAGGAGATGAGTCAGTCAGGGGACGATGTAGCACCAATGAAGAATACAGCTTTCCCCTAGATCCTGGATGCTTCTTCCCCCCAACTACCATGGTCCGAATTCTACCTTGCAAGACTGGATAGAGCAGAGGCTGTACACTGGTGCATATAGGAGCTGGAGGCACAAGGAATCCAGGGTGGATGATAGCTTCAGGACCAAGGGTGTGAGGGGCGATACTGGGAGAATCTCAGTGTTTTTAAAAGACATTTTACTCCTGCTTTCCAAAAACTATCTTGTACAAGTAGACATTAGTTCCGTATCATAACTGGGAGCCCTGGTGATCTGGTAAGTTACACATTGGGTGACTAACCATGAGGTTAACAGTTCAAGCCCATCAGCTGCTCTGTGGGATAAAGATGACGCTTTCTATTCCTGTAAGATTCACAGTATTCAAAACCCACAGCAACAGGATCCTATAGGACCTACAGTGTCACTATGTATAAGAATTGACAGCAGTGAGAGTGAAGAAGCTCTGCCTGGCAAGGAAGCAGAGTCCATGAGCTGCAAATGCTCCTAATGAACCTGGAGAATGAAAGCTTTGTATACAGTGTGATGTAGAGGAATCAAGAAAGGTAGTCCAGATAGATCAGGAGAGCAACCAGATAGTCAACCCATGATCTCAACACATCCAGCCATATGCTTGTTCTATCCTCTTGGAAAGTGGATGAACATATCTGGGCTACTTAGAGAACATTGTCTTCTTAGAGTATGCATTAATATGTACAAAATGTAACAGACAAACAAGCTACTGATTCAGTCTGGTGACTTTTGTGGAAATAAAAATATCCAACTTTATTTCCTTGGGCAATAGTAGTACAGTGGTTAAACATGCTAACCAAAAGTTCAGTGATTCATACCCAGCTTCTTTCCAGGAGAAAAATGTGGCAGTCTGTTTTGTAAAGATTTATAATCATGGAAATCCTATGGGGCGGATTCACTCTGTCTTTTTATTTTATCATTTTACTGGGTACTCTTACAGCTCTTATAACAATCCATACATCCATCTATGTGTCAAGTACATTTGTACATATGCTGCCATCATCATTTTCAAATGTTTTCTTTTTACTTGAACCCTTGGTATCAACTACTCATTTTTTCCTTCTTCCCTGCCCTTCCTCCCTCATGAACCCTTAATAATTTATAAATTATTATTATTTTCATGTCTTGCACCGACCACTGTCGCCCTTCACCCACTTTTCCATTGTTCGTCTCCCTGTGGGTGGTGGTTATATGTCAATCATTGTGATTGATTCCCCCTTTCTCTCCCCACCTTCCCCCTAGTCCTCTGGTATCGCTACTCTCATAATTGGTCCTTGGGGGAGGGGGGTTGGGTCCTGTCCTGGATTCTCTGTGTTGAAAACGCTTATCTGTACCAGTGTACATGCTCTGGTCTGGCTGGATTTATAAGGTAGAATTGGGGTCATGATAAGGGGATGGAAGCATTAAAGAACTAAAGGAAAGTTGCATGTTTCGTCAGTGCTATATTGCACCCTGACTGGCTTGTCCCTTCTTTGTGACCCTTCTATGGGGGGATGTCCAATTTTCCACAAATGAGCTTTCAGTCTGCACTTGGCCCTTGACCTAGTTCACATTGATATGATTGTTCTGCATTTTTGATGCCTGATACCTGATGCCATCATAGACACCCCAAGATCACACAGGCTGATGTGCTTCTTCCATGTGGGCTTGGTTGTGTCTCAGGAAGATGGTTGCTTGTTTATCTTCAAGCCTTTAAAACCAGATGCTATATCTTTTGATAGCTGGGCACCATCAGCTTTCTTCACTACATTTGCTTATGCCCCCATTTTGTCTTCAACGATCATGTCGGGAAGGTGAGCATCATAGAATGCCAGGTTATTAGAACAAATGATCCTGCATTGAGGGAGTACGTGAGTAGAGGTCCAATGCATGTCTGCTACCTTAATACTTACCATATAAATATATGTATATAGATCTATTTCCCTATCATTATATAAAAATATATTTACATATGTTCCTACCTCTATTTATACCTCTATAAATGTTCTTTGCCTCCTAGATCTTTCCTCTATTTCCTTTTACTTTCCTCTTGTCCCACTATCATGTTCAGTCTTCATTTAGATTTTGGTAATTCCTCTCAGCTGCATTGCCCTTGATTAAGCCACACCAGGCATCCTACACCCTGCACAACATCAATTTTACATCACTTGTTGTTCCCTTGTCCCTGGGCTTTTGGCTTACCCCACCTCCCCCTCTCCCGTGTCCCCCCATTATCAGTCCCATTGTTTTCTCCTTGGGATTGTTTATCCAGCCTATCTTATCTAGATAGACATGCAAAAACAATAACAAACACAAAAATAACAACAAAAGCCTATAAATAGTTTCAGGTCTTTTATTGAATTTATGAGTGATTTCTGGTTGAGTCTGATGAGGTGCCATTCCCTGTCCCCAAAGTCTTTTTTTTTTTTTTTTTTTGATTCCTCAGGGACTTCATTCCTTTGCTTCCCTTGATGCTCTGTTTCCCAACCTTTGTGTTTCTCGCAGGTATATAATTCCTATATTGTGTCTTCACTTTTGTCCCCCGGAGGGTTTTGGATCAATGAGGTATGGTTCTATGGTCCTCTCTGTACATTGGCTGCTCTGAGCAGGAATATTATCCTCAAGGCTTGGTGGGCCAGGATGTATTCCATTCTCTTTCTCTCTCCTTCCCTCTTAGTTTGTTCCTGAGTGTTCTGAGCAGACATGCCCCTCTCCCTAAGCTCTAGCTTCAGTGTTGTCCTCTAGAGAAGGGGTCCACATAGCTGGAGACCTCTCTATTGCTTTGCTGCTTCATGCCGGTATGTTGCATTCACATTTTGGTGCACCAGGTTGAGGTCTGGTTCCTCTCTCACTCTCCTGTGGACATATGAACATTGCCCTCCCCATGAGTGGAACAATAACCTGTTCCACGGTACCCACGTTCTTTCAAAAATATCTTTCTTTCTTTTCCCCTCCTTTTTAGTTGGCTGCCATATGTATCCCTGGATTGGGTCTGACTCCTGCCATGGTGCATAGACCTTGCTCCAGGAATGGATGCATATAGTAGCTTTTCCCTTATGTCCCTTTTGCTTTTTAAGCTTACCTCGGTGGACTCATGTTGTACTTTACTTGTCCTTTTGTGCTTGGCTTACTTTGTTGAACATAATTTCCTCCAATTCTTCCCATGTGGTGATGTTCTTCATGCATTCATCATTGTTTTTTAGTGATGTATGTATATATGTACCACAGTTTTTTTCAATCCATTCATCCATGGGTGGAAATTTAGGTTGTTTCTAACTCCATGTGATTGTAAACTGTGCCATGATGAACATTGGAGCACAGATGTCTGGCTGTGGTTTGTTTCTTGCCTCTTCTGGGCATATTCCCAGTAGGGGGATACTCAGTTGTATTCTAGCTTTATTTCCATCTGTTTTAGATTTTGCCAAATAGGTTTCTATAATGGCAGTACATACCTACAGGTCTACCAGCAGGGGACGAGGGTTCCTATCTCACCGCAGTCCCTCCAAAACTTGTTTCCTTTTGATTTTTTTGAATTGTGATATATTTGAGAGTATTAGGTGATATGTCATTGTTGTTTTACTTTGCATTTCTCTTTTGGCTAATAATCGGGAACATTTTCTCATATGTTTATTGGCCATTCGGATTTCTGCCCTTGTGAAACGTCTGTTCAGGTCATTTGCTCACCTCCTCCATGGGTTATTAGTTTGGGGGGGGGGTTTCCACCTTATTGTAAACTAGCATGGATTGTAGATTTTAGTAATAAGGTCTTTGTCTGATGTGTCATTGCTCAAGATGTTTTCCCAATCTGTGGGCTCTCTAAATACTCTCTTGACAAATTCTGTCAATGTACAGAGGTGTTTCATCTTCACCATATCCCACTCATCAATGTGCTTCCTCTGTGATCTTGGCCTTCTCTATTTGTGATAGCCTAGGTATTCCCTTTGCCAACGTGCTCAGATTTAGCCCAATTCCCTCATTAATGGCCCTAATAATTTGGGATTTTACCTCAAGGTTTGTGATCCACCTGGAGTTTATTCTTGTGCATGGAATGAGATGAGGGTCTTGCTTCATTTTTCTACAGGTAGATATACATTTTTTCCAGCAACATTTATTGAAAAGGGATGTGTTAGTCTGGGTAGACTAGAGAAACAAATTCATAGACACTCATATTTGAATAATAGAGAGTTTTATATACAGGAGAAATTGAATATTGAGAAAACATCCCAGCCTAGTCTAGATCAAGTCCGTAAGTCCAATCTTAGCCCTTATGTCCAATACCAATTTATAAAGTCCTCCTCAGACTCATGAAACACATGCAGTGACACCGAATGCAGGAGCATCACAGGCCAGTGGGTGGAAAGTCTTGTGGATCCAGTAGCAGTGTAAGCATTTCAATGCTGACATGGGTCTCCGTGTGGGTCCTCCAGTTCAGGGGCTCTGGCTGCATCAGTGTAGCCCCATCAGGCTCATTGTCGGTAATGTCTCACAGGAAGTGAGCATGTGTCCACCTCTAGTGAGCTATTTATCTCCTTAGTACCTCCAAATGATGTCAGTAAGCTGAGATGATTGACAGGCTAACCTCTACCCCTTCACTCTTAACCCTCTCAAATTGAAAACAGATTATATAACTACCACAAGGGAATCCGCTTTCCATCTGATATTATTGGAGCCCTTATGAAAGATTAATTGTCTGTGTGCTGATGATTTTATTTCTGTGTTTTCAGTTCTTATCCATTGTTCTGAGTATCTGTCATTATACCAGTACCACGCTGTTTTGACCACTGTGGCTATATAATAGGTGCTAAAGTCAGGTAAAGCAAGCCTTCCAACATTGTCCAGCTTCTTGAGGAGTTCTCTGCTGATTCTGGGCTACTTCCCTTTTCGTATGAAGTTGGTAATCAGTGTTTCCAATTCTTTGAAGAAAGATGATGGTATTTTTTTCAGAGTAGCATTAAATTTATATAACGCTTAGGCAGAACTGACATCTTTATTGAGTCTTCTGATCCATGAGCTTTAGATATTCTTCCATTTTTGGAGGTCACACTTGGTTTCTTGTAACAGTGTTCTGTAGCTTTCCTCCTACAAAAATTTCGGGGTTTTGGTCAGGTATATCCCTAGATATTTCAATTTGTGCTAGGGTATTATGATGGGTACTACCTTTTGGAGGCCCTCTTCTGTGGTCTTATCTGATGATATAGTAGTTCAATAGACTTCTTTTTGTTGATGTTGTATCCTGCCATTCTGCCATATTCCTCTCTCACTTCTGGCACTCCCCTTGTGGAACCTTTGGGATTTTCCATCTGTGAATAACGATAGTTTCACCTCTTCCTTCCCCAGACGAAGATGTCTGATGTCTTTCCTTTGCCTTATATTGTTAAGTAGAATCTACAGTGCATTGTCAAATAATTTTAGGGACAAGGACTATCCTTGTCTGGTCCCCTTTTTCAGTGGGATGGGATTGTTTTTGTCTTTTCTCCATTGGCTGTTGGTTTTTCATATATAACTTGTATTATATTGAGGAAGTTTCCTTCCTTCCATTCCTATCTTCTCATGTGTCATTAACAGGAATGGGTGTGGGATATTGTCAAATTCTTTTCCCATATCTATCAATAATATCATGTGGCTCTTATAATTTTTCTTGTCAATGTGGCAAATAATACTAATGATCTTTTGTATGTTGAACCATTGCTGTATCCCTGGAATGAATCCCATTTGGTCAGGGTGAATTATCTATTTTATAAATATTTGTATTCTATTGACCAGGATTTTGTTAAGGATTTTTGCATTGATTTTCATAAGTAATGTTGGTCTATAGTTTTCAATTCTTGTGGAATCCTTAACCACTTTAGGTATCAGAGTTATACTAGCTTCATAGAAAACATTTAGGGGGTGCGTCTTTTTCTATGCTCTGGAAGACTTTGTGTAGGATTGGTGTCACTTCTTCCCCAGAGGCTTAGTAGATTTCGCCTGTGAAGCCATTTGGCCCAGGGGATTTTTTGTTGGTTGATGTCCATTTGGGACAATCTAGGGAGGGATTGTTTTTCCATGTATTTGTGTATGTATTCCAAGTTATTGAATTCATTGGAATACAGGCCTTAGTACTATGGTGTAATTAGGCTTTTAATTTAATTATCATCTCTGTTGTAATGTTCTGTTTCATCCCTCATATGGCTATAGAAATTTGTTCCTTCCTTTCTTTGGTCAGGTTTGTCAGCAGTCTGTCAATTCTGTTCATCCTTTGAAAGAACCAACTTTTAGCTGCATTTATTTCTTCCATTGTTTTCTTGTTTTCCTCTCACATATCTCATCCCTGGATTTTATTATTTCTTTTCTTCTGCTATTAATAGGATTGTCTTGTTGGCTCTGCTCTAACTGCTTAAGTTTTGTGCCACCACATCAATCATAAGTCTCTCTTCCTTTTTCATGTGTGAATATATTGCTATCAAACTTCCTCTGATAACTGCCTTTGCTGTGTCCCAAAGATTTAGGTATATTGTGTTCTCCTCATTGGCTTGTAGAAACTTCCTAATTTCATGTCTGATCTGGGCTAATACCAACTCCTTTTGCAATACATAGTTATTCATCCTCCAATTGTTTGCCCTTGTTTTCTTAATCATCCTTTTGTTGATTTCCTAGTTTTATGGCATAGTGGTCGAAGTGTCCCAGCATGTGGTCTATCTTCAAGTATGTGCCATATAGACTTGAGAAGAATGTATTTTGTTTTGTTTTAAATTTGGGTGGAGAGCTCTGAAATTATTTATCAGGATAATTTTTCTAATTGTAGAGTTTAGGTTTGTAGCCTCCTTGTTAAGCTTATTTCCCTGTGTTCTACCTTACTTGGAGAGCAATGTATTAAAGTCATCATTTATTATTGAACCTATGATTTCTTTTTTCATCTTTTGGAGCATTTGATTGTCAAATTTTGTGGGTCTCTCATTGGGTGCAAATGAATTTATTATGCTCACTGAGTCTTGGTCTACTATTCCCTAGAACATGATATAGTGCCCCTCCTTATTTCTTCTTATGGCTTGTACCTTGAGATAAATTTTGTCTGTGATTAGGATCACAACCCATGCTTTTTTTGAATTGCCATTTTCTTCATATATTTTTCTCCAGCCTTTGATTCTCAGCCTATTTTTGTCTGTAATTTTGAGAAGTGTCTTCTGTAGGCAGCAGATCATCAGGATGTGTTTTCTAAGCCAGTCTGCTGGTCTTTGTCATTAATGGCCAAGTTCAATCCATTGATATTGTGTTATTACATCCATCGGTGGGCTCTGTGATGTCATCTTGTATCTTTTGTGTTGGGTGTTATTACATCTATCTGTGATGTCATCTTGTAGCTTTTGTGTTGGCTGTTTTCCTTCCTCCATTTCTTATAATTGTGTTCTGCATGTGTGTTTGAGTGTGCTTCATTCTTGCCTTCTGTCCACCTTTGAGCCAATGCTATCTTGGGGGTAGTTTTCTATTTGTTGACGTCTGGGTGGAATTGTTTTATGCGGAAGTCTCTTATTTGTGCTCCATGAGTGTTGTTCTTCCCATACTAGTTCAGCAAAGATTTTTTATAGGGTTAGGGGTTTCCCTCTCACTCTAGCCTATCGAGAATCTGTTATTTGGAGAGCAGGTTGGATGGTCCTCTCAACTTTCATGCTCTGAGGTCAGCCTGTGCCACACTCTAGTAACTCTCCAGCTCCTTCAGGGGTCCATTCACAGCTGTGCAGGCCGCAGGCTGACGGAAAGTGCTAGCCCAGGAATTGCAGTGTGTAGCTCAGGGAGGTGGTTATGGGCATGTTCTGTTCCTGGCTAGAGGAACTGTGGATGGGCAGGCCTTTGGGGGTCAAAGGCCCGGCTTTGTCTTTCAGCTTAGCACACAGCTCCACTGCTCTGAGCACATATGACAGAGGATCACCAGGCCATTTGGGGTATGCTGGGTGGCTGGAAAGCTTGGTGCCTGGCAGCCAGAGCACTGTGTGTTTATTCTGTTTTACAGAGCTGACCTGAGTCAGAATTGACTGGATAGAAATGGGTTAGTCCTAGACCTACAAACAACAGAGGAGCTATCAAGTACCACTAGGCGACAAAGGGAGCATTCGGTATTGCAAAGCCTATATGAGAGGGACAGAACCCTAAAAGCACTGCAGGAGATGTAGGAAAATAATGAGAATCATGCATATTTAAAAGTTCATACTGTGTAGGGCTAAGCCCCACAACATGTTAAGGTCAGTAGATGAAGGAACAGAGCTCTTAGAAAAGTGCTATGGGAAGTCCCAGAAGTGTCTCGGTATCCAAATCCATTCCAACTTCATGACCCAGGAAATAGGTCTAGGTAAGCTGCCCCACTTTTGGAATAGAATTATTGTATCATGTTGCTTTAAGAAATTGGCTGCTAACCTCTCTGCGAATTTGACATCTGTTCTGTGATTGTGTTTCAAGTCCTAACACCCAAGTCTTTGGTGACTAAATAGTGACCTCAACATCCAAGAATAATGGTGAGCTCTTGGGGATTTATACACCTGATGTGGTAGGAATGATGCACTGCAGCATATCATGTGATTATTATCATTAGCTCTCGAGGTGGTTCTGACTCATGGGGACCTTGTGTATAACAGAATGAAGCATTGACTGATCCCGGATGCCATCATTATGATCTTTGATGTGTTTGGATCCACCGCTGGGGCTGTTGTGACAATCCATCTCACTGAGATATCCCCTCGCTGTTACTAACCCTTCACTTACCAAGCATGATGACCATCTCTAGCCATTTCTCTTTCCTGATGCTGTGTCCAAAGTAAAGGACTTCACGTCTTACCAGCCTCATATTCAGGGCATATTCTGCTTGTATTTTTCCTAATATTTATTTGTTCTTTCATCTGGCACCATGTAGGTGCTTATAACAGAGAAATGGACAACCTTCTTGTAATAACGGAGTCACTGACTGTTAGCATAAGTGTTGAGCACATCCTCCAAAGCTCATTTTGACAGGACTTCTCAGTCAATGTCACAGAGTCTTTATTTTGTGCTTAGTACATGCCTTGCATGAGGTCGGGAGCCAAGAATATAAAAATGATTATGTCATCAACCCCATAAAATTTCAGCAACTCAAGAGGGAGATTATAATGCAGACATATTTAATCTAATGTGCTAACTGCTGTGATACACGTTCATCCTGATGTAAAACTTTGGATCAACTTTGGAGATGAAAGAAAGCTGATATAAGAAGATGATTGTAAAAAAAATGGGACTTGGAAAAGAAGCAGAATGTACTGGGTGAAAAACTAGAAAGAATTTTTAAGACTTACGAAAAGGTGAAAACTAAAATATGGAGGCAAGAGACTGTAGTACTTCCACTAAGGAGGCTACTACTGGAGTTGAGAAAATTCTACAGATGAGTTATGGCATGCAGGCTCATGAATAAATTCTAACATACCGCAAACAATATTTATAATGATTAGGAAAATCATAAAGCTTTTGAGAAGGAAAGTGATATGATCATATTTGCACGGCAGAAAGAGAACTCTCACTGCAAGCTGAAGAATGGCGTTATGCAAGATGCTAGGTTCCAGGTTGCATTCAAAGAGGCAAGGAATGAAGCTGTGGCTGGCTATTGTCTAGGGGAAGGGTGTTAAGGTCTGAATTTGGTGTATGATTGCAAGTTGTCATTTTCCATTTCATGAATCTTATTTTGCAGGAGTGGTGTTAATTCATATATCACACCATGGTTCAATCGCATCAAGCAGTATTGTACAATTGCTACTACAAACAGTTTACATTCTTTGCCTTTCTGGACTCCTTGTCATTGGCTCCTATGGTAGTTACATAATCTATTGTCAATTTGAGACTTAAGAGTGAAGGGGTAGAGTTTAGCCTCTCATTCAGGTGGCAGCATAATGACCTCATTTGGAGGCACTAAGGAGATAAATAGCTCTCAGGAGGCAGGACACTAGTTCACACCCTGGGAGACATTGCAGAGTACAAGCCACGTGGAGCTGTGCTACTGTCCTGAGCTGGAGTAGCCACATAGAGACTCCTGCCAGTGATGAGATGTCTGTACTGCCACTGGATCCACAAGACTTTCCACCCACTGGCCTTTGTTCTTCCTGCATTCAACATCATTTTATGTGTTTCATGAGTCTGAAGATGACCTTATAGATTGGTATCAGATATATAGGCTAATATGGAACTTATGGACTTGATCTAGACTGGGCTGAAATGTTTTCAATATTCAATTGATCTTGTATATAAAGCTCTTTTTATACACATATGAAAGTCTACCTGTACATGTTCCTATAGTCTACATGGACTAACACATGATGGTACCTTGGAATTGGGGTACTAAAAAAACAAATCATGAAGATGGAGAGCAGATATTTGTTTGCTCTCTCCCTCATGGTAGTTTTTCTTCTTTGGCTAGCCAGAGGTCAGATACTAGGTTGTTTTCTGGAAAGACTATGGGAGCTTAAAGTTTTCATTATTTTGTTTGGTGGTAGTCTTTGGTTATTCCTACGTAAAATGGTGAAAATGAATGTGATTGATGTATATTTTGAGCTCATGGGGTGAAATCGCCATTTAAATTTATCAGAGCTGCTGAGAAAGCGGCTGACAGAAGGTCAAAATGATTGACAGAAAGCCTGGTTCTGGCTTGATGCCGTCAGAGGCCTAATCCCATATTTTGTATCAATAGAATAGTTTAGATAAAGAATTAAAATAAACTTAATATGGATTGAACTTGACTCTTAAAAATTGAGATCAGTATCTGATTCTATTTGTTTATACTGATTAGTCTGCTTATTAATGTTGACATAATTATTGTTAAAGATGATTATTGGGAAGTACAAAAATAGAGAGCTTGAAAGCCCACTTGCCTCGAGCCATTAAAATTTGATCTTCAAGTGGGTTTAGGACACACCTGCAAAGAAGACTCTGAAAAGATAAACTCCACTCAATGCTTTGGAGTACTCAGGATGTTTGCATTCCAAGAGACTTGCCTATGGACAGATTATAGAAGGAAAAAGAAAAAGGAATTTTGGCCTTTTGAATCAGGAACTTGTGGTTTTTGTCAGAAGCTGGAGAGAATCTGGAACCATAAAGAAAACTTCTCTCTAGGACTGAATGTTAAAGGAAGTTTGTGGGCAGGCTGAAATGCTCCCTAGGTGACTACCTGGATCCACTTGTTGAGTGGAAGTTGGAGAAATGCAGCAATAAAGATGGTTGAGTCAGGCCTCTGATGCCTGTGGACCTGGTTTACAGGGACTAGAGTAGGAGATGAGAGCAGGTTGATTTGTTTGAAGTTCATGACCTGCTCCAAGGTGGGTAGGATTATAAGGGGGCCATGGTCTAAAGGCAAGGCCACCTATGAAAACCCTGGTGAAGCTAAGTGAGGCAGCCCTCATTGAATTGACCAGAACCAGATCAGATGAAGAGAAGATATTTAAGTCTGTGAACTGATGCATATTGCTGCAGGCTTTATGGATAGCCTGTCCTGATTTGACTTTGCTTTTGGATGCAGATTTCCCAAGGTTCCAACTGTAATGAAGATTCTTCAAGAATCTTCATCAAGATTATGATTGCCTCGGGAAGTATAGAAATTGGATACCCCAAATGGGGGAAGATAAAGGCATGAAGTAGTTGGCTTACACACTTTCATAGGTGGGGGAATATATTCATAGGATTGTGGGATTAAGGTGTAGATGTCACTGAACTACAGCTTTTAGGCATATAATATTTTTGTTTTTTTCACTTATAGAAAGTTTTGTTTAAATGAGGGTGGCACATATTGAATTTATGCATTTTAATTTTATCCTGTTATTATTGTTTGTTTGAAAATTATATATGGCTAACGAGTTGTGTGAAAGTGTCAAATTGACAAGGAGTGGTCTGTGATAGTTACATCATCTGTTATCAATTTGAGAGGATTAAGAGTGAAGGGGTGGGGTTTAGCTGTCAATCAGGTGGCAGCTTGATGACTGCATTTGGAGGCGCTAAGATCAATACTTCACATGAAGTGGGACACAGGCTGTCTCCCTGGTAGATAAAACACATGAAGCTATGCTAGTGCCCAGAGCTGGAAGAGGCACGTGGAGACCCCTACCAGTGCTGAGATGCTTGCACCACCACTGGATCCACAAGATTTTTTAACCCATTGGCCTGTGATCTTCCTGTGTTCAGTTTCATTTCATGCATTTCATGCCTCTGAAGAGGACCTTATAGATTTGTATCGGACATATGGGCTAATATTGGACTTATGGACTTGATCTGGAGTGGGCTGGGACGTTTTTTCAATATTCAGTTGTCTCTCTGGATTTGATTCTTTAGTCAACCTAGACTAACCCCAGCCCCTTCCAACCAATGTCCACCCCCAGAAGCCCTTATTCTATTTGCTGTACCTATAGGTTCATCAATCCTACGTTTCATATACTGAAAAGTAGAAAAACATATAACAAAATTCAAGAGAGTGATCCCAATGACATAACACATCTGATTGTCCACTTTATCAAATATTATGTCCTTCTCCAGGGAAGGTTCTCTTGAAAATTGTCTGAAGTAGGGAAGATGGAGTCTTATCATCCTTGCCTCTAAGGAACACTCTGGCTGTACTTCTTCCAAGACAAATTAGTTCATCCTTTTAGCAATGCATGGTACATTCAATATTCATCTCCAGCACCACAATTCAAATACATTGATTCTTTTTCAGTCATCTTTAGTCAATGTTCAACTTTCACATGTATATGAGGCAATTGAAAATACCATGGTTTGAGTCAGACATACCTTAGTCTTCAAAATAACACCCTTGCTTTTCAATACTCTTAAAGAGTTTTTGTGTAGCAGACTTAACCTATGTCCCACCTTAAGTTAGAGTCTATGTCTATAACTTTTTTGATGCACTGAATTCTAGTGACCTATTTACTAGATGAGTTGTGGGATGGAATTATAAACATCATACATGAAGAAAGTAAAAGGACATTTAAAAAAAACAGAAGATATGCTCTGGTTTCTCTTCAAATCGTATAAATCTTTCACCTTTTACTAAAGATTTCCGTGGAGAGGAACAAGTAAGAGTTTGTAACTAATTTTTTGAAGTCCTACTCTGTAGGACTGAAAAAAAAAACCCAGAAGATAAAGAAAAGACCAAAACAGAAGTCAGAAGAGACTCCGAAACTTGCTCTTGAACATAAAGTAGCTAAATCCATGGAAGAAATGATGAAATCAAAATGCCAAATGGAAAAATTTAGCAGGGCAGCTTATGAAGATAAATATGATAATCTAAATGTACAAAGACCTGGAACTAGAAAACCAAAAGGGAAGAGCATGCTGAATATTTATGAAGAAAAATTTTAGGTCTCAAGTTGCAATATGAAAGAATTCTATGTACAAAATATTGAATGATACTAATCAAACCAAACCAAACTAACTGCCGTGGACTTCATGCCAACCCATCGCAACTCCATAGGACAGGAACCATTAAAGAAAATGGAACACAGAGCATCACGGTATTCAAAAGTACTAGTTGACATTCACATATATAAAATGTACAGTTTCAAGAACCGATAGTCCTGATGGAAGAAGTCCAGTGCTGCACTGACAATACTAGAGGAAAATAAGGTTTGATTCTAGAGAGAAATTTAGCTTTGTTTATTCCAAAAGAGATTTGTTTATTCTGAAAGTTTGTCGTATATTCAGTCATCTTTGATAACATCATAATTTAAATGTGTCAAGTTTTCTTCTACTCATATTATCCTTTTCCATTGTCCAACTTCCACACACATAATGAAGTAATTTAAAATACCATGGCTTCGATTTGTTGCACCTTAGTCATTCAAGTGATGTATTTGTTTTAAAACACTTTAAATAAGTCTTTTGTATCAGATTTACATAATGCCATGCATTGCTTAAATTTTTTGACTGCTGCTTCTATGGTGTTGAGGATGGATCCAAGTAGATAACATGCTCAGTAGCTTTAATTTCATCTCCATTTTCCAGATTAGTGCATATTGCTCAGAACCATGTTCTTTGAAATTTCCAATGTGTGCAGTTAGGTTTAATCATAGTATAAATATATTCAAAGAATTTATCTAACAGTCTTAAAATATGTTAATTATGTGACTCAATAATGAAGAAAGATTGAGTTAGCCTGAGATTTTTTTCTCCCAAAAGAATTTAGATAGTAATCAAAGTTATTATATTTCCATTTCTACTTCTTGGAGCTTAATACATAGCCGAAGACCTAAAAATCCCCTGTATCGAGGACAAATTCTTAATGGGAACCAGAGAGGCAAAATTCTTTGTTTTTCCCCAGAATTTTAATTTAAAGGACACCAGAATTTCAGTTCTGTAAATCAATTATTTGTCAGCTGCAAAAAAACCACAAAACCTCATTGCCATCGAGACAATTCTGACTCACAGTCACCCTATATGACAGGGTAGAACCGCCTCTTTGGATTTCCAAGATTGTAACTCTTAACAGGAGTAGAAGCCTCATCTTTCTGCCTCAGAGTGACTGGTGGTTTGGAACCTCTGACCTTGAAGTTATGCAGCCCACTGTCACCACTGCACTACCAGGGCATCAGCAGCACAGAGGCAGAAGCACAACACCGTCGCCAGGTACTATTTAGGCAACTTGACTCATGCAAGTCTCATGTGTGTCAGAGGAGGATTGTAATCCATACCATTCTCATGGCTGCAGCCTTTCAGAAACAGAGCACCAGGCCATTTGTCCAAGGTGTTCTGGGTGGGTTCAAATGGCTAACTTTTTGTCTGGCAGTTGAGTTCTTTTTGCCTTGGAGTTGAGTACTTCCCCACCCCCTTTTCAATTCTTAAGGACCCCAGGAACATAATAGACACAAGAAATATATTGTGGGTTTAGGTATTGTGTGTCAGTGTGTGTCTAAATTCATAATTCATGCTTATGTTATCTTTTCTCTCTGGCACCTTAATGGAAAATAGATCCACAAAAATTTTATTAAAAAATATCATTTTGAGAAAAAGGAAATATCACTATCTTTATCTGATAGGGCTGGTTTGGCTCCTCATCCCGAACCCTAATATTTCTCCACTCTATTCCTTCTTACTGTCATGTTCAACAGTTTTGCTCTAAATTCATTGGTTCATGAACTAATGTCTCCTCTGAGAACAAGAGAAAATACACGAATAACAATGTAAGTAATAATAATTTTACTTTCCCAATATGCTTTCATACAAAAAGCTACAAGATCTTATCAATTATATATGCAGACATCACTTACCCTCCTACTAAAAGGCAGCTACTCTTAAAAGGAAATCTTCTGCAGTGCTGTCCTTTAGGCAAGAACGGCTGCTGTATTCATGCGCAATCGCTGGATGGGTGGGAGGGAAGCAGAGTGCAATTCCCTACTCCCTGGCACTAAAAGCTTTGCATAATCCCTCCAAAAAATCCTCCAGGGAGCTTTTAATCACCGAGAGTAGTCAACTCTTTGTTTTGGGCTTCATCCCAGCCAGGTGGAAGCTTCAGTCATGCAATAGCATGCCAGCCCATCAAGGGTTACGAAGTCAACTCAACTTCATTAGCACGCATCTCTCTACCAAGGACTCCATCAAGTCAGGGAAAATGGACAGGAAGATTGCAAAGCAGCCCCCCCTCCCCACAAAAAAGTGACTATTGAAGCTGATACTAAGGTTATACTTAGGATCACAGTTTTTCACTATTGCTCCCTGTTTCCCAGTCTTTACTGTACCCCAAGCACTTGAGACTTAGCCTCCTCTACAACCACCTCCCGCAGAGGGCAATGATGCACCGGAGAGCCCTTCTTCATCTGTGAGCTTTTGTTAACTGTTTTAGACCGAGGTTCTGACCATTGATGTCTCTTTTGTGACAGCTCCTGAGTGTAGCTACAATAGGACTGATCTCTCTCTCCTCCAAGCTGTCCAGTTCCTTTTCTATGCTTTTAATTTAACACATGCCGAGCTGGCAAGAGTTGCTTTGGCATCTTTCTCTCCTTGTAAAATATCTGCTTTTATTTTATTATAAAAATGTATTTACTTGCTTATTTATTTCCGTCCCTTGGAGTTGCCAACTCCTCTGCTCACTGAGTGGCTTGATGGTTTAAATTCATGCAGAAGTGGCTGAAAAGAAAGGCCTAGCAATCTACCCCCAAAAGCTCACGGGCATTGAAAATGGAAGAACTCAGCCCCAATAAAATGATTTAAAAAGAAAATTGAAGAACTCTGGGCATAGTTCTAGGAGGATGCATGTGGGGGTCACTTTGAGTCAGAACTGACTCCCTGACAACTGGTTTTTATTTGGTTTTTGTGGTTGTGTTTTTATGGTGCTCTTGATGTAGAATTGACATACAAAATTTGGGCCCATTTTTTAAAGTGTACAGTTTGAAAAATGTTGACATGCATGTCCACACCTGGAAAATCATCACCATAATTAAGATAATGAACTAATCCATCATGTCCCCAAATGTCCTGCTACCTATTGGTAATCCCTCCTGCTGCTCTTTTGTAGCAATGCCTTAATAAGAAATTGAAATTTAGGCTTCAGCTTTCTGACAAGAGAGCTTAGGATGAGTAACTCCATTTTGAATCTCTTTTACTCAGGTTCAGGGGCCCTGGCGGCACAATGCTTACGTCCTGCGATATGTTCATCTAAATGACTCTGATTCAAATGCACAAGCTTATCTGAGAAAGAAGAGGCCGGATGCTCTGCTCCTGTAAACATTATCGTGGTTGCTGATAGGGGCGTCAAGCTGGCCCCAATTCCTACTTTGTACAACATGAGCCTACACCTCTGATGTTGATTGCTGTGTTCGTCTTCATATTGTCCAGCTGCTCAGCATGCAGACCCAATATGCAGGGTGAACGGATTCCACCTCGGCACACATCTTTCCTTGTTTTAAACCATACATTCTCCACTTGTGTTTGAATGATTGCCTTTGCTCTGCACACTCATAAAACACATATAAACTTTGGTCTAGTGTTCTCTGTTTTCAGCCAAGTTTCACCAAACATCAGCAAGAATAGCCTTCATTCCAAGTACTCTTCTGAATTTCTGAATGCTGCTTGAAGTTCTGGCAACTCCCTGTGGATACACAACTACAACCCTCAGGGTGGGGTGGGGGATGGGGTTGGGGGGGCATTTCAACAAAATTAAAAGTCACAAAAGGTTTCAAGACCTGTAGGATCTGATGGGTAAGGAAACTGGAAGGTATTTAAGTCTGCCACCCTTGTCTCGCTCTGTTTATATAATTTTCACTTTATTATTTTTTGTTTTATTTATTTATATATTATTTCCTTTTTGTTCGTGGGATATAATATTCACACACACACAAACATATCCTATGTAGTTTCATAGGCCATCTCATGAAATACAATCAGTAACATGAGCCTGTTAAAAAACCCACATACATGGCTCTTTTTGTTCATTTTTTCCTTTTCTTTTCATTTTTCACCCTCCCTTCCTTTATGGTTTCCCGTCCCTTCCTTTCCACTCCTTTCCCCTCACTACTTACCTTGGCCTCCTTTTAAATCTTATCCTTTGATGTGGAAAACATTTGATCTTTTCTTTCTTTTTAAAAAATAATAATGGTGTTATGAAATAGTTTTTCTTCCTGAGATTGACTAAATTTGCTGAGCACATTGTTCTCTAATTGTATCCATGTCTTAAAGTGTTTGATAGACTCATCATTATTTTTTAAGGATGAATTGTATGAATATATCAGAGTTTGCCCTCATGAACCCTTGATAAATTATAAATTATTATTATTATCATATCCTACATCATCTATTGTCTCCTTTCACTCACTTTTCTGTTGTTCATCCCACTGAGATGGGTGGTGGTTATACAATGATCATTGTGCTTGGTTCCCCCTTTCTCCCCAAACCTTCCCCCTACCCTCCTGATATCGATACTCTCATTATTGGTTCTGAGGGGTTTATCTGTCCTGTATTCCCTGTGTGACGAGCTTTTAGCTGTACCAGTGTACATACTCTGATCTAGCCGGATTTTTAAGGTAGAATAGGGGTCAGGATAGTGGTGTGTGTGTGGTTGGGGGGGGGGGGGCGTAGCATTAAAGAACTATAGGAAAGCTGTATGTTTCGTTGGTGCTATATTGCACCCTGACTGGCTCATCTCTTCCTTGTGACCATTCTGTGAGGGGATGTCCAATATTATACAGATGGGCTTTGGGTCTCTACTCAACCCTCCCCTTCATTCACATTGATATGATTGTCCTGGGTCTTTGATGCCTGATACCTGATTCCACTGTCACCTCATGATCACACAGGCTTGTGTGCTTCTTCCATGATGGCTTGGTTGCTTCTTAGCAAGATAGCTGCTTGTTTATCTTCAATCCTTTAAGACACCAGATCCTTTATCTTTTGATAACCAGGCACCATCAGCTTTCTTCAGCACATTTGCTTATGCGCTCATTTTGTCCTCAGTAATCATGTCGGGAAGGTGAACTTCACAGAATGCTGGGTTATTATAACAAAGTGTTCTTGCATTGAGGAAGTACTTGAGTAGAGGTCCAATGTCCATCTTCTACCTTAAAAGTTAACATATCGATATATGTACATAGACCTATATCCCTATCCTTATATAAAATATATTTACATATGTACATGTCTGTATTTAGACCTCTATAAATATCCTTTGCCTCCTAGTTCCTTACTTTATTTCCTTTTATTTTCCTCTTGTCCAACTATCATGTTTAGCCTTTATTTGGGTTTTAGTAATTCCTCTCAGCTACATTGCCCTTGATTAAGCCCCAGCAGGCATCCTACAGCCTCTTCACCATTGATTTTAGATCACTTGTTGTTCCCTTGTCCCTGGATTTGTGGCTCCCTTCTTCCCCTCTTTCCCCCACCTCCCCTCCCCATGTCCCCTGTGTCTGCTCCTCTGGATTGTTTATCCCATCTATCTTATCTACACAGACATGCAAAGACAGTAATAAATATAAAAACAAAACAAAGAAGACAAACAAATAAAAACAACAAAAAGGAAAGCCTATAAACAGTTTCAGATCTGTTTGTTGACCTTTATGAGTGTGTTCCAGTCAAGTCTGATAAGGTACCACACCCTGCCCCCAAAGTCTATGTTTGGAATTCCTTGGGAACTTCATTGCTTTGCTGCCCTTGCTGCTCCATTGCACACCCTGAGTGTTTCACCTGGTGTGGGGGGATCAGATTGGGTACAGTTCCCAAATTTTGTCTCCAGTGTTGACCCCCATAGCACTATGGGTGAGTGAGCGTGTTAGTCTGGGTAGACTAGAGAAACAAATTCATAGCCACTCATATGTCTATAAAAAAAAAGAACTTTATGTAAAGAGTAACTGTACATTAAGAAAACATCCCAGCCCAGTCCAGATCAAGTCCGTAAGTCTGGTATTAGCCCATATATCTGATACTAATCTATAAAGTCCTCTTCAGACTCATGAAACACAAGCAGTGATGCTGAATGCAGGAAGATCTTAGGCCAGGGATGGGAAGTCCTGTGGATCCAGTGGAGGTGCAAGCATCTCATCACTGGAAGGGGTCTCTATGTGGCTTGTTCAGCTCAGGGCACCAGGGTAACTCCATGTGTTTTGTCAGCTGCAATGTCTCCCAAGGAGTCAACTTGTATCTCACCTCAAGGGAGCTATTTATCTCCTTAGCACCTCCAAATGAGTTCATCAAGCTGTGACCTCATTGACAGGCTAACCTCCACCCCTTCACTCTTAATCCTCTCAAATTGACAATAGATTATGTAACTAACACCATGAGGACATCTTGTCTTTTGGTAGAGCCAGTCCTACGGTCTTCTATGTGCATTGGCTGCTCATGGCATGAATATCATCCTTAGAGCTTGATGGGCCAGGATGTCTTCCATTCTCTCTTTCTCTCTCCTTCCCTCTTAGTTTGTTTCTGTGTGTTCTGTTCAGATGCAACTCTCCCCAAGGTTTAGCTTCAGTGTTGTCCTCTGTATTGCATTCTTGGAGGGGGGGTAGTGGGCCATCCATGGAGTTGGGATTGGGGCTGGCCCCACAGACCTCTCTATTCTCTCTTGGTTTGCTGCTTCATGCCAGGATGTTGCACTCACATCTTGGTGCACTGGGTTGCAGTCTGATACCTCTCTCCCTCTCATTTATGACTGTCTCCCCACTGGTCCTGAAGGGCATGCTGGAGTTGCCCCTCTAAGCCTGAAACATATTTAGGGGACTCTTCAGAGGCTTGGTGGCTTGGCTGTGCTCCTGTTGCTGATCTGCAGTGTGTCCCCAGTTTTGTTCTCTGTCATGTCAGTGAAGGGACATCACGTCTTGAGCTGTTGTTGGCCCTACAGTCCTCTCTGTGCCTTAGCAGCTCCATGCAGGGATGTCATCCTCTGGGCTTGATGTCCCTATACAGGGTCTAGACTGTCCCTTTTTCCTTTTCCTTCTTGGTTTGCTTCCATGTGGGTGTGCCATAAAGGCCCCCTCCCTAACCTCTAGGTTTAGTGTTGTTCTCTGTAGCACATGCTTCTAGGGAAGAGGGTTAGTTTGGCTCTGATTGGGGCTGACCCTGTAGCCCAATCTTTTCATACATTTCTCCACGTGGTTGCATTGCCCTCAAGGTTTGGTGCTTCACAGTGGGGTCTGCATACACTCTCCCAATTCTGTGGAGATATAAACAATATTCTCCCCCTTGGGTCCACTCTCTCTCTCCTTATCTCTTAGTTTGCTCCTGTGTGTTCTGATCAGACACACCCCCCTTCCCTGAGCTGTAGCTTCACTGCTGTCCTCAGGAGTGCATTCTTTGGGGGTGGGGGTGTCTACGTAGCTGGGATTGGGACCAGCCCCTCTCTAGGTTCACTGCTTCATGCCGGGATGTTGCATGCATAGCTTGGCACATCCCACATCTTGGGTTAAGATCTGGTCCCACTGTCCTTTTCCTTTATGATAGCACTGGAGAAGGCTCAGTTCATCTAACATCTTTGAAACAGTTAATTTACTAAAGGTCCTTCAACTTACACAGGTTGTGAGTCCAAGGTCAAGGAAGCAGACAGCAGAGTCGGCCCACAGGCCAGACCAGCAGGGTGGGGCAGCAACAGCAGGAAGATGAGAAGTTGAGGTATAACAGAGGCCAGGAGCATGGGAGTATAGAGAAGTGGTCCCCATGGATCCTCAAGAATTTGGTGAAACAGGTCTCAATGGAGCCTCATGCTCTAATGATGCACGCACGGCATGGTAACACCATCCATGGGTTGACTCAGCCCACAATAGCGCAGCACAGGATTGAAGCAACGGACTAGCCCAGGTAACAGAGTGCTGGTGAGATCACTAGAGAGAAAAAGGGATAAGAGCTGGCCTCGGAAAGCTATTTATCTTGTGGCCCTCCAATCAAGCTTTGACCTGCTTAAACTCCACCCACATGTTCCCATGGAAGCCTAGTTGGCATAACAAATGTATCACATCTTTCTAATCTCCATCTTCAGCCTCTTTCTCTTATGTGAGTTCCAAGAATGAATATAATTTCCATTAAATGTTGTTCCCTGGATATTTCCCAAGACTTCAAAGTCTCAAACAAATTCATTATCTCCTTTGAAAGCACAGCTGCTTCTCTTATAGAAGAGATAAGCTCACTCTTAATGAAAGATCTTAGAGAGTCCACCTCCTTTATAAACCTGAATCAATACCCACCTTTTAATCTTTTTGGCATTAACCTTGTTCAAATCATTCTCATCATCATCTGTTGTAACTATTTATCATTTCTTATGTTCCATTATTTATTTCCTTTAATACACAATTATTGTTATCATTAGCTTCTGTTGAGTTGATCCCTGACTCATGGTAACCTCATTTACTATGAAACAAAATGCTGCCCAGTCATTCTTGTATCATCCCTGTGATCAGTTACCTAAATTGGACTGTTGTGCTCCACCAGATTTTCACTGAATGAATTTTAGAAGTAGCTCACTAGTCTTTTCTTTCCAGTATATATTATTCTGTTCTGTACTATCAGAGCAACACATGAACCTGCACTGACACACAGGTGGTGGGTGTACAAAAGGTACATTGGCCAGGAATCCAACCAGGGTATCCTTCATGGAAGTGAGAATTGTACCACTGAGTCACTGGTGCTCATCTAACTCAGTTTATTGACAAATGAGCCAGAAAATTGTTCTAAGCTACAAATCGTATCGTGCTTTCTGTTGCTTCCTAGGTAAATCCCCTATATTTTAACATGCTATATAAAAACTTCAGTAATATATTCCTGATGATTGATTTCCTTGTAAGATTTTATTGAGTTTTTGGTGAAAGTTTACTCGGTATATTAGGTTTCCATTTGACAATTTCCATACAAATTGTTCACTAATATTAGTTACATTTACACAAGGTGTTAGGATTATCTTTAATTGTGCTGTGTGTTTTTGTTCCCTGCCCCTTGTATTCCTTTTTTAAGAGTGTGTGTGTGTGTGTGTGTGTGTTAAATATATAAGGGGTTACATTTCAGATCATCAATTTTTTACTCAATAAGTTACATTAGTTTATTCCACCCCTTCACCTTTGAATTTTTTTCTCTTTCTTGTGGACTACTATTTTGCCTTTCACCAGCATTAATACTTATCTGTCCCCCTAGCCTATGGCTTAATTTCTCCTCCCTTGCCCTTACCTCCTTGGTAGCCCCCAAAATTAGTTGGGTTTTTTTTTCAGTAGTAGACATTACCGAGTCATATGGAATTTCTATTCCCAGTTGTTTGCATATGTTTAACATTCCCTCTAGCAGTCTATGAGGCTCCCAATCTCTCCATACCTTCCTGACTGTTTATTTTCTGGGCTTTTTATTTTGAACTATGCTGCCATTGTAGATGTAAGGTGATATTTTATTGTTGTTTTGATTTGTATCTCTGAAGGCTGGTGATCATGAGCATTTCTTCATGTTTGTTGACCATTTGGGTATCATATCTGGTGGCCTGTCTGATCATGTGAACATAAGGACACAGGTAAGGGCCCAATGAGAACACACAGACTAGATGAGGAAAACAAGTCAGGAGAGGGGAAACAGAGCAAACACATCCTGGGGAACACAAATGCATGTGTGTTGGTAGGGAAAGGAGGAGGATGAGGGGGAGAACGACTGAAAATGCTTTGGGGGACACTTGGCAGAGTGTCTTTGGTGGTATGTGCCGAATGGGCCACATTGACCCGGGATTCTGGGAGCATCCTGGGGACCCAAGCCAGGTGCCATGGAACACTGGGACACTGACTCCTGGATCTTCAAGGCACATGGCATGCTCCGGAGGCTGCATCAGTGAGATCTGATTTGGAAACTCCTTTGGGTGTACAGGATTCTACCTCAGACACACTTGTAACCTCAGGACTTACATGGGAAAGTACATGGTGTCTGAGCAACCAGAAGACAGCTGCATCAAGATTGTTGAACTGTTGGTAGGTGGACAAACATAGGTTGCTACATCAATGCCCTGTATGCTGTATTAAGATATGTATTATTCTGGCACACCTGTGACTGACATTCTCAGTGATTATTATTGTAAAATTTCCCTGACAATCATCGCCCACTTTTTGTGTAAATAATGTCCAGCCACAAAAGGATTGATTCTGTACAAGGGAATAATTCAGGTACTATGATTTGGAGTTAGCCTACATCAGCCCAATATCCCTCTCTCAACAAGGCTTAAAAAAATTAGTAACACAGGCTAATCAAAGACAATATTAATAGAAAATTGTTATGCCCCAGGAGGATGATCAAGATAAGACTCTACCATAAATTAACAAGGAGGTTTTGAAAGGGAGCCAAACTTAAATTTAAAAAAACCAGACAAACAAAGGAAAATAGATCCAGGGATGGGTTTTTGGCTCACAATTAATCCTAGCTCCAATTTAAGAACAATTAGTTCTTATATCATGGCCCTACTTGACACCCTCCCTCAGGAAAGGAAGACAGAAGGTACGGGTACTTTAGTAAAATGTGGTGAAAAAGTTAGATGGTGTCTGGCTATCAGATCAAATAGGTTCTGGGGTCTTAAAGGCTTGTATCCAACAAACAACTGTCTAAGTGAGATGTCAACTAAGTCCACGTGGAAGAAGCACACCATTATCAGTCACCACAGGATCGTAAATCATATGCTCTGAAGTCAAAGGGGGAATTAGTATCAGAGCCTAAATTGTGGAAATTCTGTTTGCTGTGGATGACAGTGGGAGTCCAAGATACGTTTCTGGATTGTCCATAGGAACGAAGCCCGCAGTGATCTCACTCTCTCCAAAATCAAGGGGTGGCAGGAACGTGGTTACTCAACAGAGTGCATTGGAGAGATGAGCAAAGAAGACCAAAATGAGCAACGTGACTTGAACAGTTAAAACTATGTCAGTTGATCCCCCACCGCGCCCCCTGCCCCCGATGTTCGCTGGACCTGGTCTGGTTTTCAACATTTTCTGTATTTTTGTTTTGTTTTTGTCTGCTCATATTAGAATTTTTCTCAGAGGTGTTATGTCATTGGCTTCACCATCTTGAAATTGTGTTATATGTTTTTTTTCTGGGGTTTTTTGGGTATATAAAACCCAGGATTTATGAACTTATGGGGACAGCAAGTAGAATAAGGGTTTGGGGAGGGAGTACAGTGGTGGGGGGGGGGATGGGTGTATAAAAGGAAGCCAATGTCAAGGAGTCCAGGAAGGAAGAGAATGCTTGGAAACTGATTGTGGTAGTAATTGTACAACACTGCTTGACATGATTGAACTATGGAATGGTATGATATATGTAATAATGCCCAATTAACAGTAATTTTTTAAAATATAGGTTACTTGACCTAATAAAAATAAAACCCCTAGGTGCATCAAAAGACATCATCAAAAGACAGAAAGAGAGCTCACAGAGTGAGAAAAATTTTGGCAACTATACAATGGACTAAACAATAGAGAAGTCGCCTCTGTTATGAGATCCATTAAACAAATTAAAATTACATATTTTTGTGGGGAAATGTCATCCATTGTACTAAGTCTCACTTTCTAATGTTTGCTAAGTTTCACAAATATTCATTATATTCCCCCGTGGTCATTCTGTGTCCTTTGAGAATATCTATCAAGATTACGCTTATGGAATCCCCAAACACTGCCACCATAACTTCTCAGTTGACCTTCATTCCTTGAATATAATAAGCTCCGCAGATAACCCTCATAAGCCACTGTTTACATTGAACCTTCACCTAGGGAATGCATTGGTAAATCCAAGACTTTATCCTAATTATGATTTCTTTTGTAAAATCATCTTCATAAGCTTCGATCTTGCTTGCAATAGTAGTGAAAAGATCAGCTAGCTCAAAAACATTTCCACATCATGCTTGTAGCCCCATCGCGGTGAGAGCTTGTGGGGATCAAGACGTTCACTTAAAACTAAACATGCCGAAACATGTGAGACACCCGCTTCAGCGTCTGCCCAACACTGTCTTCTTCTACCAATTTCTGAACTTCTGCCTCAGTTTTTCATTCATTGAGGTTAATAGTCTTCCCTCCCTTGGATCATCTTTTGAGTTTTTTCCCAAGTTCTTTTAAAACACTCGATCCATCTGCAATCTGTTGGTTCAGGGGCACAGCATTCCTGTAAACTTTGGCAAAGCTTCCATGATTTGGGTCTTGAATTGAGAATTTGACATCAATCCTCACTTCAAAATCAACCATTTATGTGGTAAAAAGAGGTTTTTTTGTTGCTGTTGTTTTGTATTCCTAATGAAGAGAAATCTATTACTGAGAAAGCATGTTTGAAGCCATCTTCTGATGGCAGACATACATTTAAACATACAAAACAATACATTTTGACTTAGTATATGACATCCAAGACTTTTCAAATTTGTGCTTATGTGGTTGCCTTTTAATGGGAACCAATTAAATTAAATTTTATTTAAAGCAAACACATCTTAAAAGATCTTCTGATGTGAGCTTATTACCTCAATTTTTCAAGTTCTTTTGGAATTCCCATTCTGGTATCCCACCTAGTTCATTTTCCTTCTAGCTTTGTGTACTTTGGAACTCTGCATTGCATGCCTTCCACATGGTAATGATTTGTGAATGAACAGACAGAGATAAAGAGTATAATTTAACATAAATTTGAAATATACCTACCCTGTCCAAAGTAGATTGTGACAATGGTTAAAGTGCTTGTCTGATCACTGGAAAATGGAAGGCTCCTCTAGACCCAGAAGTGCCCCAGAAGAACACTCTGGACATCTGCTTATGTATCAAACAATGGAGCACAATTCTTCTCTGGCACATGTGAGGTCATCATTTTTGAGGTCATTATGAGTCTGAATCAACTCAACAGTACCCGGACTTTTACCCACAGTAACACATGGCAAATCTGTGCCTATTTTGCAATTCATTCTTCTGATGAAAAGTTACAATGAAATTTCCACTTAATAAATGAGAGGTTAAATTATTGCTTTTGTTTCTAGTGACAGCTAAAACTCCAACATTATTTTTTTCTTGATTTGACTTGCTATGTCTTGTTTTTTTAATGCATATTATGATCTCTTCAGGTCTAACTAGATAAGATAGGCTGGATGAACAGTCTGGAGGAGAAAACAGCGGGACTAATAGTTCCAGTGGGACATGGGAGACGGGGAGGTGAGGGGGAAAGAGGTGGTATTGACCAACCTAGGAACAAGGAAAAAACAAGTGTTCCAAAATTTGTGGCAAAGAGGGCATGAGTGGCCTAGTAGGGATTGATCAAAGGCAATGTAACAGAGAGAAATTACTGAAACCCAAATGAAGGCTGAGAATGATAGTGGGGCAAGAGGAGAGTAAAAGGAAATAGAGGAAAGAAATAGGAGGCAAAGGATATTTATAGAGTTCTAAATACAGGCATGTACATATGTAAATCTATTTATATATGATGATGGGGAAAGTCATCTACATGCATATATTATAGGTTTAGTATTAAGGCAGCAAATGGACATTGGGCCTCCATTCAAGTACTTCCTCAATGCAAGAACACTTTGTTGTGTTAAATTGGCATTCCATGATGCACGCCTTCCCAACATGATTGCTGAAGACAAAAGTGTGTATAAGCAAATGAGATGAAGAAAGCTGATAGTGCCCAGTTATCAAAAGATATAGTGTCTGGAGTCTTAAAGGCTTGAAGGCAAACAAGTGGCCATGTAGATCGGAAGCAACCAAGTCCACATGGAAGAAACACACCAGCCTGTGTGACCACAAGGTGTCAAAGGGATCAGGTATCAGGCATCAAAGAACAAAAAATCATATTGTAAATGGGGGGGAGTGCATATTGGAGACCCAAAGCCCATCTGTAGGTAACAGGACATCCCCTTACAGAAGGTCACAGGGAGGAGACAGGTCAGTCAGGGTGCATGTAGCAACAATGAAACAACTTTCCTCTAATTCTTAAATGCTTCCTCCTGGCCACTATCATGAACCCAGTTCTACCTTACAAATCTGGTTAGATCAGAGGATGTACGCTAGTACAGATAGGAAATGGAAACACCAGGGATCCAGGACAGATGACCCCTTCAGGACCAGTGATGAGAGTGACAATACCAGAGAGTGGAGTGAAGGTGGGGTAGAAAGGAGTAACTGATTATAAGGATCTTCATATAACCTCCTCCCTGGGGGATGGACAACAGAAAAGTGGGTGAAGAGAGGGAAACATCGTAAGTATAAGACATGACAAAATAATAATAATTTATAAATTATAAAGGGTTCATGAGGGAGGAGGGAACGGCGAGGGACGGTGGGGGGGAATTAGGAGCAGGTACCAAGGGCTTAAGTAGAGAGCAAATGTTTTGAGAATGATGAAGGCAACAAATGTAGAAATGTGCTCAACACAATGGGTGGATGTGTGGCTTGTGATAAGAGTTGTGTGAGCCACCAATAATTTTTTAAATTATTTATTACAACTAAAATAATAATAAAATTTAAAAATCCACTCAGAGGCATGCTTTTGAACAAAAATATTGGCATACTGAATGAAGAAATGAAAATATTTTTGTGATTATAGAACTAACTAGAAACAAAAGCACAAGTATCTTATGTCCTATCAGAGTCCTCATTTCAGGCAACAATGGTTTTCCCATCATGCCTCAGTGCATTATTACAGGTTCTCATGTGGCCTGCCAGTTCTCATCAAAGTAAGGGGAGTGACCAGTGCTGCCCATTTGTGTACAAAGGTTGCCCTAACATTCAAATGAGAGAGACCCTGAATGGAAGTCGATTAAGATTTCAATGCCTACCCAACCCTTTGCTTTTTTTTTTAATTCTGCAAGTCTAAATGTAGTCAAAGAGAGGATCTAATAACCTTGCCTTATAATTAGGGTAATCTGTAACAGAGCATTGTATCTGATTTCAATAACTACATAGCAATTAGGTGATTATTGGTGCCAGGAAAAATATACTATTAAGCATTAAGGGAGAAATACAGATGAACAATTATCACACTGTATTTTACATGGCACTGTAACCTGAAGCACGATAATTATCATGTGCTATGATCTCCAGAATATAAATAACAGTGTTAAGACAACTTGAGAGAGAGAAACTCAACCTGGACCAACTCGGAAGCACACGGCAGCTGAAAGAAACATGGGCATGTGGGAGGAAGGAAAGGGCAAAGCACTAAAGCGGTCAGTGCAATTGCTACCACGAAGTCTTGTGGACCGCCCTCTCGGGTCCCAGCTAGAAGTGGACCACCTCTTGCTCAGGCTAGCCAGGTACTCTCCGAAGTTGCCCCTTGCTTCTTGTCTATCTGCCCCCGTCCACACTCAACCCTGCCACCAGAATTCTTTTTAAAATGCAACCTTGCTCATTTGCTGCCCAATTTAGACTCCTCCATGTCTCCCACATCTATAAAGTTCAGATTTCTTAGTGCAACCATCAAAATCAAACTACTGCCTTCCAGAGAGTTCTTACTCGTGGCAATTGTATGTGTGCGCCTCATAGAAATGTCAACTGGCTTTTCAGAAGTAGATGGTCAGGCTTTTCTCAGGTTTCTTTGAACAGACTTGAATCTCACAGTTTCAGTTAGCATGAAGCTAGCTCCTCACTGTTAAATCCTTGTAGTCTTCTTCTGTTTCATTTCTAGACAATTATACTGTAATTCATGGAGCCTCGTCTCACATTTAGGCTGCAGGCCATTGTAGAGAGCTTACCAGAATTTCTCGAGGCCGAGCAGCTATTTCTGACAATAGAGTTGAATGCTTACGTGTACAAATACTGGAGACTGTGGTCTTAAATCCGAACTCACCTGTGCCTCTTATGAGCTGTGTGGCTACTTAATGTCTCTGTGGTCAGTCTTCTTACCTATAAACCACTATAACCAAGTGCCTCCTGCAGAGGCCCCGAGGTGCTTAAAGAGAATGAACTACACAGCATAATTCCTATCACCGAGTCCTATGGATCTCCCTCTCCCAGCCCCAGCTCACCAGGTGCTACTATTGGTCCAGTGCCTGGAACAGAGCCTGGCACCAAGAAAGCATTTGTGTAATTGTTGTTAGGTGCTGTCCAGTCACCTCTACTGTCCTCGTGTGGTGAGTATACTTTACAGGCCAAGGAACCGAGGAATACCACACTGCCTGTCAGGAAGGAGTCACCGCTGCCATGAATGGCCCTGATTCGAGCTTTTATCCTACAGAGTCAGACAATAAATCTCACTTGTGAACGTTTGTTACACCGCAGCATTTGGGCTGTTAATCACAGGCCCAAAGCACCACCGCTCTTAGGGAGAGAGGCGGATGGAGTTTTCTACGTCTGTAAAAGAACTAGTCTCAGAAACCGCTTTCTACTTCTGTAAAAGAATTACAGGCTCAGAAACCTACCGGGACTGTTCTGCCCTGTCCCATAGGGTTACTATGATGGCAGTGATTTTGTTTTTTATTTGGTTCTGTTTGTTTTGGGTTGTTTTTTAAGGAAACTAAGGTATCTAATACATCTACCATATTATAACTTTAGCATATAAACAAAATGCAACATATTAATAAGGCATTCTGCCTTTATTTCATACTAAGGCTTCAAAATGTGATGTAGATTGTATTGTGCTCATTAGCCACGTGTGGCTGGTGGCTACTGTATTAAACACCACCATACTCATCACACCGATCCATTAAAATCTCACCAGATCGATGCCAATTCATAGTGACCCTGAAGGAGAGGGTAGATGTGCCCCTGTGGGTTTACTGGGACTGTAACACTTTATAGGAGTAGAAAGCTGTGTGTTTCTCCCAAGAAATGAATGAGTGGTTTTGAACTGCTGACCTTGCAGATCACAGCAAGGTCAACACATAACCACTATGCCACCAGGGCTCCTTGTGTAGGACATTGCATGTCAAATAACTATCCACTGAAAGTATTCAACTAAAAGGGAATTTTTTCTGTTCTACGAAGTCCTATTAGGTTTCCAAGTAGACCACACACACTCCCAGGCTGTCTTCCCTCCCCACAGTCACACAGAGGCTCCTCCATTCAGGACTTGTTCCTGGGGCCTTTGTACAATCCTGGGGGAATCATGCTTTTTTTGTTGTGTCTTTGTTTTGTTTGAGCTCTTTGTTCCTTTAGATGAAGTCCATATGGAACTCTCAAATTAAATGTGTTTTTCTTAAGTCCAAAGTAAATTTCACTGGGCTTGTTTACAAGGTTATTGAGCTGCCCCTGCCTCCCGGACACATTGTGGAAGGCATGGAGGAATTACACACATATATGCATGCACAATGATTTGTTTGAACCCCTTCTGTGCTATTTCCATGTCAGCCCTTCTCTTTAGACCATTTACTATAGACTATCTCTGCACCCAAGATTTGGGGCGAGAAAAATACACTAAAGTAGGTACTACCACTTACACTCATACCGGAAACGTAATTCTTAAAAGTAAACAGCATCAACATACATGGTGAAAAGAATGCCGATGTCCAGGAATTCATTTTCCTTGCATCAATAATGGAAGCAGCAATCAATAAATTGAATGATACATTGCATTGGGAAAATCTTCTGAGGAGGGGGGAATAACTTTCAGATGTGAAAGAGTAATGATGGAGCCTTGAAGATTGAGGTGAGACGGCCCCAAATCTTTATAGATCCACCTGTCTCGTATGCATGTGAAAAATCAATAAGAAAGGCCCAAGAAGAATTGAGACATGCGGTTTGTAGTGTTGCTGAAGCAACTGAAATCTACTATGGACTTCCAGAAGAATAAACAAATATGTCTTGGGGGAAGTACAGCAGAAATATTCCTTGGAAGCAAGCATGATGAAACTTTCCCTCACTTCAGACATGTTCGTCAGGTGAGACCAGTCCCTCAAGAAGGCGCCAAGTGAGTCCATGAAAGAGGGAGAGTCTCACAGAGATGGCCTGCCACAGAAGCTACAGCAAGGGACACAAGCAGAGCCACAATTTTGAGGATGCTGGAGGACCAGACGGAATTCCCTGTGTTGGACGAAGAGTCATTGTGAATGGGATCCTGATAACAACAGCAGGCCCATTTTTGCAGACAATAAAATGTTTGTAAGAGATTTGGAAAACTTGCTTTTCTAGTATGCATCATAAAGGAGATTTAAACAGAGCTTCTATCTCAAACAGGGTCCATACTCTTAAACACTATGCTCTGCTGCGTATTGATGGTGATTACATGGCATCGTTACATCTGTGTCTTAAATTGGATTGCTTCTTGATGTGCCAGTGAAGTGTCGGAGGATATCTTAGAGTCAAAATAAACAGGGTACCTTTGATTCAAAGTGTCATCTAAATTGTTGGGCCACCTCGAGACAAATAAATGTTATGAGGGAAGACTTATTTCATACCCTGAAAAAAAAACCTTTTGGTTATTCTACTGTCTAAAAAAAGCAGATTAGAATATTTGAAATAAACATTGTATTCCCATAGATATGAATTTAATTAACAAGAACTGTACAAGCAAGTCCTCAGACCATAAGCAACTCCAATGACAGGAGTCTCACTACAAGGAAATACATTTCCTACTAATACTGTGAGACCATCCCAGGCGCAGCGTCACAGCAAAGCACGCTTGTGTACTGTAGGTACACGCAAGGTGTCTGGTTTGCTGGTTCAGTTTTTCTATCGCCCTGAAGTCAAGAGGAAGTAAAATAAAAATCACTATCTTCAAAAAACTTACAGCTAAATGCAGTTTCAGTCAATTTAACATAGGATTGTTAAACACCTGTATATGCCAGTTCTCCTTCGAGGCTGTCAGAGAATTCAAGATGAAAGCACACACACACATGCACGCACACAAACACACAATCCCACTCTCAAGGAGCTTAGAAATTTTACAGAGACATAAACAACTTAACTGTTATACTCTGAGGCAAAGGCTGTGGCAGAAAGAGTTTTTAAATGTAATGGTGATACAAAAGAATGCATGATTAATTCTCAGAGGGGAGAAGGGATGAGCATTTATTTGCTTTTTTTTTTTTAACAAATTTTCAAAGGTTTGATTAGAACAGTGGTTCTCAACCTGTGGGTCACGACCCCATTGGGGGTCAAACAACTCTTTCACAGGGGTTGCCTGATTCTTAACAATAGCAAAATTACAGTTATGAAGTAGCAACGAAAATAATTTTATGTTGGGGGGGGGCAGACACCACAACATGAGAAACTGTATGAAAGGGTGGCAGCATGAGGACAGTTGAGAACCACTGAATTAGAAGAAGCTTTCATATTACCAAGGAACTGCAGTAAAAGAAGGAACAAAATGAATAAACAGAGATATCTGAACTGTGAGAATTCAGAAGAATTCCTGGGAGGAAAAAGAAAAGCTTCATGGACAAGGCGATGTGTGAGTGAGAGTTAAAACACAGTTTTTATACGTGACGATTTCAAAAGATCAAACACATAAAACGCCAGAGAGCAAAAATGTGCATAGTGTCTGCATCTAAAGAGATTTCCATGAAGTCTTTGCTAGTAGTGAGATGTGGGACCCATTGGTGACATGACCCTACTGGCATTTGAAATCCCAGTGACAGAGCTTCCAGCATGACAACATTGCACAAGCACAAGTATTGAAGCAGAAAACTTTCACTGGGAATTTACTATTTCCACCTGGGTCTAATGGAAGACTGGTTTAAAGATGTGATATTTGAATTGGGCCTTAAAGAATGAATACGCGTTTACTATAAGACATAAAAGGATGAATGCTTTCATACAATGTAATACATGCAAAGATGCAATTTATGCAATGGCATAAGATGAAAAAGCTAGAGTTTGACATAATTTCAAGGAAGGGTATAGATATACATAAAATTGGAGGCATAGATAAGAATCTATACAATGAAATGCATGAACATGGAGACTTCATTCTGTAGGTGATATGGGCCACTGACCTTTTAAGTAGAAGTGAACTTGCCCTTCTGTCAAAACTGGATTGTAGAATGAATTGGAGAAACTAAAACTTGTAAACTAAAGATTGTAGAATGAATTGTTAGAAATGGTTCGACCCACTGCCATCGAGTTGATTCTTGCTCACAGCCCTCGACAGGGTTTCTGAGGCTATGAATCTTTACAGGCGCAGGTAGCCTCCATGGGAGCCGCTGGTGGGTTCGGACCACTAACCTGGCAGTTAGCAATCCAGTGCGTACCTGATATTACTATCAGGGCTCCTTAAGAAGCAATGTTAGTGATCAACACGGAGAATATGGAGGCCTTATAAAATTGCATAGGTTTATTATTAGGTGTGGAGGGAGGTAGCCGAAGATTTGAAAATGAGAATGTTTCAGAATTAGAATCAATAGGATCAATAACCTGTCACTGAAAAAGGTGAAGGCTGGAGTTTGATCAGCATGACAACAGGTTTCTGGATTCTGCCATTAGATGAAGAGTAAATATAGTAAAACAAGTAAGAACAAAGAGAAAGATGGTAACACTGAGGAGTGGAGGTTGGTAGTATAAAGCAAGAATGCTATAAAGAAGCAGCAATCAGGGTTTGGAGGACATTGATCTCTCAAAGAAACTACCCTGTGCTTCTCTGATGGACACACCACAAGTGTGATAGGCTTGTGTATGTGTGTGTGTGCACCAACATGGCTCCCTTAGGAACACAGGGGCAGAGTTTAGCCTGTCAATCAATTTGCAATGCAGCTTGATCGGAGGGCATGCTGGAGGTAGATCTCTGTCTGTCTTTCTCTCTCTCTCTCTCTCTCTCTCTCTCTCTCTCTCTCTCTCTCTCTCTCTCTCTCTCTCTCTCTTTCTCTCTCTCTCTCTCCAGATTCCTGTTGACAAACCGCCTGGAGCCACACTGAGACATGCGCAAGCCCTGGAGATGCTTCCACCACCACTGGACCCACAAGACTTTGCACCCACTGACTTGTGATCTTCCTGCATTTTGCATCATTGCATGTACTGTATGAGTCTGAAGTGGTATTTATGCACTAGTATCAGATTTATGGGCTAATAGCAGACCGATGGACTTGATCTGGACTGGACTGGGATGTTTTCTGAATATACAATTACTCTTTGATAGAAAGTGCTTTCCTATACAGGTATGAATATCTCTGGATTTGTTTCTTTAGTCTACCCACCCTAACACAGGTGGTGTTAACATGGCATCATCATTTCATCATAATTTAACAGGAAAGATGTTCAAATATAGGGTGGTAGATCCAGGGGAGAGCTTGTTTCTCTCTGTCAGTTCTGGAGGTAGGTCTTTGTGTGATTTAGCATTTTTTTCCTCCTCCTCTGCATGCTAATTTGCTTATTTAACTTCTTTTATATCACAAAAGAGATTGACTCAAAACATACCTGCTCTTTCTCAAACAACACTCTGTTTTCGAGCTCGGTTCTATAATTTATTGCAATGGCCACACAGAATTCAGAGACAATGAATTCAGATCCCAGAGGCAGCCAACTACACCAGCCAGCCTCCTAACCCAAAGCACTCACCTTCCCTTGCTGTGTGAGCTGGGAAGAGCATTGTTTGGTGGGATGCTTTGGTTCCTGGTTCTGATGCTGCTCCTCTGATGTCACAGCTGACTCCTGGTTCAAGGAGGTTCACTGTCAAGGGGCCTCAGGGTCCAGAGGATGCACGCCATTCCTGGCCCTTCCTGGTAATAAGAACCCTTCTTCTTCTTCCAAGAAGAATCATTTTATACTCAGCAGGTTGCCAATCAGACAGATTCTGTTCACAAGCACTCACAGCTAAATCCTGGCAGTATTGTCCCCCACCTTCTCTCATCCAGACCCATCAGGAAAAGATCTTTTGGTGAGAATTACAGAAACGATGGCTTGAAGACCAATATTAAACAATTCACTACCCTGCAACACCCTACCCTAACTCTGCTTCATTAACATAACAAAGAAATGAATTGTAAAGGATTCTTTAAAGCACTACACAGGATTAGGAACACACACACAGAAGTTAGGGTTCACAATACACATTTGTGGGATGGGGGCACAATTCATTCCATAACACCTACCATCTGCCTACATCTACTATTTATTTTGTGTTTCATCTTAAACAAAAGAGCAATGAATCTTGACATCCACCTCCATCCTCAGGTTTGGCTCTCCCTCCTACCTGAGATGCTCACTGCAGAAATCAGTCAGATTAACACAAATCAATCAAGTTGTGCCTGCCAACTGAACATCTCTGTAGGAAGTTAATTGACCCTGACAGTGTGACAGATGCAGAGGGAGGGAAGAGGACACACAGACTCCAGCCCATGATGCAAACAGGATGGAGAGACCGTCCTAGAAGCAGATCGTCTGGACAGTGGAGATCCACAGAACAAAGCTATGTCAACGTCAGCGGGTCAACGGGTAGCCAGTGGTGAGGAGGGCAGGCTTATAGCAAGAGCTGTCATGGTAACAGGAGGCAAGATTGAGACACGCACTGGCACAAACTGAAGGGAACGTTCTCAGCTTTAGAAAAATAGGGAGGGGTCAGGTGGAGAAGGCATTTCGCACAGGGAATATTAAGTCCTGATTAGACCTGATCCATACCTACTCTTTTTCTTCTTCTTTATTTTTATTGAATTGAATAAATCATTTTATTGGGAACTCCTACCGCTCTGATAACAACCCATCCATCCATTGTGTCCAGCACACTTGTACCTATGTTGCCATCATCCTTTTCAGAACACTTTCTTTGTAGTCCCTACTCCTAATGCAGTATACCTCTGAGTGTATTCTGGATATGCTGTGCCAATGCTCATTTTTCTGCCCTATAGGGTGATGGACGAGCCATGTTGGGCTGCTAACCACATGGTCAGCAGTTTGAAACCACCAGCTGTGAAAAAAACCAAGGCTTTCTACTCCATAAAGAGTTAGTCTCAAGGAGGAGATAAGCCAGTCAGGGTGCAGTATAGCACCGATGAAACATAAAACTCTTCTCTAGTTCTTTAATGTTTCCTCTCTCCCACTATCATGATCCCAATTCTACCTTACAGATACGAGCAGGAAACACAGGGAATCCAGGAGATAAACCCCTCGGGACCAATAATGAGAGTAGAGATACCAGGAGGGGAAGAGGAAGGTCGAGGAGAAAGGGGAAACCACTCACAATGATCTACATATAACCCCCTCCCTGGGGGACGGACAACAGAAAACTGAGTGAAGGGAGATGTCGGACAGGGTAAGACATGAAAATAATAATTTATAAATAATCAAGGGTTCGTGAGGGAGAGCAAGTGGAGAAGGGAGGGGGGAAATGAGGAGCTGATACCAAGGGTTCAAGTAGAAAGGAAACGTTTTGAGAATGATGATGGCAACAAATGTACAGATGTGCTTGACACAATGGATGGATGGTGATAGGAGTTGTATGAGGCCCCAATAGTATGCATGGATTATGATAAGAGTTGTACAAACCCCGAATAAAATGATCTAAAAATAGTCTCAGAAACCACAGGGGGCAGTTCTATCTTCCTACAGCTCATTATGAGTTGGGCCAGTTTGAGGGCAGTGAGTGAGCGATCAGGGTGGTTACAATCAGAAGGACCATCTTCTCTGAACTTTTCTGAATCTGGTGAACTCTTCAGGCCCTACCAGCTGCCATCAAATTGATCCCAATCCCGTGTGTATCATTCTCCATCAGGTTTTTTTTTTTTTTTTAACAATTTATTGGGGCTGATACAATTCTTTTCACAGTTCAAACATATACATACATCAATTGTATAAAGCACATCTGTACAGTCTTTGCCCTAATCATTTTTTTCTCTTTTCTTCTTTTACATTTTATTAGGGACTCCAACAACTCTTACCACAATCCATACATATACATACATCAATTGTATAAAGCACATCCATACATTCCCTGCCCCAATCATTCTCAAGGCATTTGCTCTCCACTTAAGCCCCTTGCTCTCTCCATCAGGTTTTTATTGGCTGCGTTTCAGAAGCAGATCACAATTCTTCCATCTAAGGTGCCTCTGGGTGGAATCAACCCTCCAACCTTGTGATTATTAACTAAAGCTGTTAACTGTTGGATCATATAGGAATTCTCATCAGAACCTAACTTGCCTCCTATTAACAAAACAACTCCAGGAAAGTCACTGACTTCTTCAAAGCCCCTGTTTTCTCATCAGTAAAACGAGCTTGAGGATCACCTTACTTTTCAAGTCCTTCATAATGGATAATGAAAGTGAGTTAGAAAATGCCTTTGTTGCTGTCGGTAGGTGTATGGCTTCTATTCATTTCTGACACATAGCTACCCTGTGTCAGATGGAACAGAACACTGACCAGTCTTGCACCGTAATTCCTCATCATTGCTTTTGTCAGTGGTGCCTACAAACCAACTCCAACTCATAATGGCCCTATGAACAACAGGAGGAAACAAAGCATGATCCTGCACCATTCCTATTAGTTTTGAACCCATGGTTGGGGCCACTGTGTCAATCCATCTCCCTGAGGGTCTTCCTCCTTCCCCCGATCCTCTACACAACCAAGCTCCATATCCTTTTCCAGGGATTTCTCGCCCCTGGTAACGGACCTAAAATACCTCAGCGTCCTCACCTCCAAGGAATGTTTTGGCTCTACTGTCAGTCCATGGGCCTTCAATATTCTCTGCCAACATCCTCATTTTAATTCATCAGTTCTTCTTGGGTCTTCCGGATGCACTATCCATCTTTCACACACACATGAGGGGATTGAAAATGCCATAGTTTGGGTCATGGTGAGTCATAATCCACTCAACGGCAGAGTTTGAGTTTTGAATATGCCTCTGCCTGCTTTCCAGGCATTGCCAAGGTCACCGTGTCAAGTCAATGTTCAGAACTGTGTGAAGAACTCAAGATGGAACCTGAATTTATACCAAGGTTCAAGGTGAATTTGGGCTCTCACTGTGGAGCCAAGTCTTTCACTAGTCAAATGATTTATACATAAATATTCAATGTATAAAAATGCACAGTATAATATGTGCACAGTACAATAAAGTGAGGTCTATAAAATGAGCTATACCTATACAAGTCGTCCCTAATTGATAAAGTATGCAAGTTATGATGGGAGACTTAGAACCTCATGCTTTTGTTACTGTTGTTGTTAACACTATGCATTATACACAATGTTGCGGCACATAATTTCCTAATGGTATCACTGTCAGATACATATGTTCAATTTTGTGATTTACCATTCAAAACACCGCTGTATACATTTAGTCCACAACACTAAATTAGGGGCTACTGTGCTTGAAAACATGAATCCAAAGGCTGATCATTTTGCGAAGGCCTGCCGGCCCATTAAAGCCTCTAGGCGCGATCGGGAAGCAGTGAGAGACTACCACAAGTGGAGGGAGAGAGGGAAGACGTGACTGCACGGTAGCTCTCACTAACGGCCAGGCCAGAGATGTCATCCCATTGCCACGGATGTGCCAGATTATCCCAAAGGACACAATCGCTTAGTATCCTCACCCACAAAATAACAACTTTGTCCATTTTCATCAGCATAAATGTTTATGAGCTGCACATGTTTAAGTCCAAGCCTGTATGCTTGTGTGGAAATAGATCTGTAAATGTATATGTGATGTTTCAACCCCCTGTGACAAATATGGTCATATTTATAAAGATCAAAAAAACCACACTCATGGCTGTTGAGTCCATTTGGACTCTCAGCAACCCTGTGGGGACAGAATGGTACTGCTCCGGAGCCTGTGACTCTTTACTGGAGTGAGAGTCCCTCTCGTTCTCTCTTAGAGCAGCTAATGCTTTTGAACCACAGACTAAGGTTTCACCCACTGCAGCACCGGGGACCCTTACTTATAAAGATGCTGACAATAAAAGACAGTAATAATTTAAACTTTAAAAAAGGAGAGCACCAGAAATGACTAACTATAGACTCTGGAACAAAACCCTGTGGCAAGTTCAAGACTACCTGTAATTTTTGTTTTAGTTCATCTGTTATTCTTTTTCAAAAATAGTTTTATTGGCATATAATTTACATGTCATACAAGTTAACCATTCAATCACATTGAGAAGAATTGTTTAAGCATCACCACAATCACTTTCCAAACATTCTCTCCTCATACTCACTTTTGGTGGCTCCCCATTTCTAGCAACCTCCCCTGCCATGCCCCTAGGCAATTAAAAAAATCATGTTATTGGGGGCTCATACAACTCATCAAAATCCATACATACATCAATTGTGTCAAGCACATTTGTACATTTGTTGACCTCATCATTCTCAAAATATTTTCTCTCCACTTAAACCGTTGGTATCAACTCCCCCTCCCTCCCCGCTCCCCACTCCCTCATGAACCCTTGATAATTTATAAATTATGATTATTTTGTCATGTCTTACACTGTCTGACATTTACCTCTCTTCACCCACTTTTCTGTTGTGTGTCCCTCAGGGAGGAGGTAACATGTACATACCTGTAATCAGTTCCCCCTTTCTACCCCACCCTCCCTCACCACTGGTCCTGAAGGGATCGTCTGTCCTGGATTCCCTGTGTTTTCGGTTCCTGAGCTGAGATTCAGTGTAACTCAATCACCCTAACATAGAAATATCCTATTTCTTTTAGGTGTCATTGAGTTGATTCTGAGGCAGGAGCCCCGTGTATAACAGAATGCAACACTGTTTAGTCCTGTGTCCTCCTTACAACCATTGCTAGACTCGAGCCCATTTTTATAACCACTTTGCCATTCCATGTCCCTAAGGATCTTTTTTGTTTTTGTTCACTGTCTTCTTTACCCAGTATGATATCCTGCTACATAAATTTGATCCCTCTGGATAATATGTCCAAAGAAAGTGAGATGAAGGTTCAACCATATTCACTTGTAAAGATTTTGGGTACTCCCAAAACAAATTTG
Organism: Tenrec ecaudatus; assembly: GCF_050624435.1. Lineage (NCBI taxonomy): Eukaryota > Metazoa > Chordata > Mammalia > Afrosoricida > Tenrecidae > Tenrec > Tenrec ecaudatus. The sequence goes on from NC_134532.1 coordinate 205,740,182, forward strand.
CCCGTTCTTTTAGTTGACCATGTTATAGTCAATATTTTTGGCCAACTCTATAATTCAAGTCAGATAATTCTTTGATCTTCCTTTTAACTGTTCAGCTTCCACGTGCATGTGAGGTGACGGAAACACCATGGCTCGAATCACAGTCATCATGCTTCAAATCCAAATCAATAACAAAGCAATATCTGATAATGTGTGTAAACCAGAAACACCTGCCTAATAATCAAGAAACTTCAACATTGACTAAGCCATTGAAACCAGGCTCTGTGTATTGAGCCATGGCCTATTGATATAAGAAATGTTTTGGGGCTTATTTTCTTTCACACATTAGACTCTTTATTATGAAGATGACACAGGACTGGGCAGTGTTTCATTCTGTTGTCCACAGCGTGACTATGAGTCAGAACCAACTCAATGATATCTAACAAGACAACGACATCACCACTCTCACCGTTGGTCCTGAGGGGTTCATCTGTCCTAAATTCCCTTTGTTTCCAGATCCCACTGTACCGCTCTGTGTCCTCTGGTCTAACCAGGTTTGCAAGGTAGAATTGGGATCATGATAGTTTGGGGGAGAGGAAGCATTTAAGAACTAGAGGAAGGTTGTGAGTTTTATTATTGCTATGCTGAACCCTGAGTCTCGTCTCCTCCCCACTACTCATCTGCAAGGAATGTGCAGTTGTCTACAGATGGGCATTGGGTCCCCAATCATGCACCCCCCTCATTCACGGTGATATGATTTTTTCCCCGCCTTTGTTGCTTGAAACCTGGTCCCCTCCACCCTTCAGGATCACACATGTTGGTGTGCTGCTTCCATGTGGGCTTTGTTGCTTCTGGACTAAATGGCCGCTTGTTTACTTTCAAGCCTTTAAGTCCCCAGAAGCTATGTCTCTCAATAGCTGGGCACCATCAGCCTTATTCACTGCACTTATTTATGCACACATTCATCTTCAGCGTTTATGTGTGGAAGGTGATCACACAATGATGATTTTTGTTCTTTGGTGTCTGCTACCTGATCCCTTCAAAACCTTGTGTTCACTTAGGCTTGTGTGCTTCTTCTCTGTGGGCTTTGTTGCTTCCCAGCTAGATGGTCGCTTGTTTGCCTTCAAGCCTTTAAGTCCTCAGACGCTATATCTTTTTGATAGCCAGGCACCATCAGCTTTCTTCACCACATTTGCTTATGCACACGTCTGTCTTCAGCGATCGTGTCAGGAAGGTGGGTATCATGGAATGACCGTTTAGCTGAACAAGGTGCTATTGTATTGAGGGAGTGTACATGAAGAGGCCCAATGTCCACTGGCTACCCTACTACTGAACCTATAAATATATGCACATAGGTCTATTTCCCCCATAGTCATAAATATATTTACATATGCACATGGCTGTATTGAGGCTTCTATGTATGCCCTTTGCCTCCTACTCCTTTCCTCTATTTCCTTATGCTTTCCTCCTGTCCCACTACCATGTTCCAATTACCTTGCCCTTGGTCACTCCCTGCCAGTCCTCCCATCCCCTCCCTCCACTGGTTTTGAAGCACTCGTTGTTCCCTTGCCCCTGGGTTGGCCAACACCTCCTCCCTTCTCCTACCTAATGCTTTGTTTAAAAGAAGTTTCAACTCTTAGCTTTAAGCCAACTTCAGTTATGACTTACTTACCAACTTTGTAAGATGTGAACCTCTCGCTCAAAAATTGGTGCTCTTCAAACTTCTTGTAAACTCCACCCCAAAAAAATATCTTTTTCTAAATCCAGATAATGATCAGGGTAGTTAATCTCCCTCCTGACCCTTCTAGAACTCTCTACTGCCAAACAGCCTGGTAGGAAATCCTCTAAAATCTTCTTAATTTATTATCCTCTATTGAATTGTATCCTCCACAACTTGTCTAGTTCATTATTCTCAGTGGTTTGGCCATTATTTAAAGATGTATGTTGCAGTATGTAATGATGCAATCATCCAGCCTGGTGTGATCTAATGACATTAATTCTGATCTGGTGTGAATGAAATAGGGTATGTATGATGTAACAACTTTTATCAGGTCCTACCCTGAGCTTATATAAGGGGAGTTTCCCTGGGGTATGGCTTGCAGTGTCTTTTAGCTTACAATAGATACAGGAGGGAGAACGGCGCAGAGAGGAAATTACTACCACCAATACAAGAGCCTGTAGTTGAGGAAATCTCTCATAAAAGAGCCTGCAGTTGAGCAAATCCTACAAATTCTTTGGCCCTGAGGTCTTTCTGCAAACTACTTTCTAGACCCAGAGGAAGACTGGTAATAAGGACATTTCCATATAGCTGATAGATTATGCCCTGAATTCAGACCTACAGCCTCCTAAAGTGTAAGAGAGGGGGAAAAAAGAATGAGAGAATAATTTTTTGGTTAGACCCATCCACTTGTGGTACTTCTGTCATAGCAGCACTAGATAACTAAGACATAAACTAATCTTGGTTTCTGGTTTTGATAACTCACCGGTCCTTTGACTATTTACCAAGGGAAGAGATTGTTGCCACTGCTCTGATATCTACCTTAAATTGGATTCTCTGGAGAAGCAGAACAAGCCATTCTCATATACGTATATGTAAAGAGAAATTTGTGTCAAGAAAATGTCTCATACACCATTGGCTCATATATTTACATACCTCAGATATAGTAATGGAGTGTGAGCTTACACATAATCATAAGCCCTGATTTATGAGCAATTAGTTCTTGTGAGTTGGTCCTGCTAGATATTTACTCTGATGAAGTGATCACAGAATATATGGATGATATAGCAAAGTGTGATGAAGATTGATAGCACCCAGCTATCAGAAAGAATAGGACCAAGAGTCTGGAAGACCTGTCTTAAAATAGCCATCTGTGAGAAATGTCAGCTAAATCCACATGGAGGAAGCACACTAGTTGTGTACCCGAGGATTAGAAAGAATAAAATCCAAGAACAGAGGAGGGAATTGTATTAGAGCTTAAATTCTGAGCACCCAGTCCACAGAAGGCTATAAATGACAGTAAAAGTCAAAATTCATTTGCAGATTCCTCATGTGGATTAAGTCTCCATCAGAATTACTCTGGCCTTTTCTCAGATTTGTCAATAGTTCATTCTCAGAGTGCATTGGAAAATTGATTACAGCAGATAAAGTTAGCTTAAAATTAATATTTTACCATCTGCTTTCCCTTTTGACTCATTTTTAACTTTTTCTATTTTCCTATGATTAAAGTTTATCTGTGTCTTATTTTGATGATGCTGATGAGTTTTTATGGTCTGATTTCTTTTACATTTATCCCCAAATATGTAAATTTATAGAGATTAATAGATTTACTAGATTAATAGATCCTTAGGGTTGTTAAAAGGAGGCTGGGGAAAGTGGGGGGTTAATAACAATGGATATAAGAATGAAGAAAATGCTCCTAAATTGATTGCAATGATGACCGCATGACTCTTTACAGTGAAACCATTAAATTGCACCATTCATTAAGTCGATACAAATAAAATAGTCTAAATAAATGGTAATTATTGAGAACCATAACAACAACAACAAAAAATCTCACATGATTGTAGAAGCAGGCAAGTCTGAGTCCAAGCAGCTTCCAAATCTATGAATCAGATATTAAGTTAGAGGCTTCTCCTGAATCACGGAGCTTCAGGATTTTTAAAAATCAAGATCAGCAGGAAGACTGCAGACCAACAACTGCAGAGGTGGGATGGTCACATGGCAGGCTCATCATCCTGACTTCTAAGGAACATTCTGGCTAAACTTCATCTAAGAGGTGTTTGTTAGCTCTGGAAGTTTATGGTACTTTTTATATTCTTCATCAGAACCACAAGGCAAGCACATCAATTCTTCTTTGGTTTTCCTTATTCCTGTTTAACTGCCTCATGCATATGAGATTACTGAAAATACCATGACTTGGGTTGGGCACACATTAATCCTTAAAATCATATTTTAGTTCTGTGATAGGTTTATTGTGCCACCATGGCCAATAGGAACATGTGGGATTAATCTAGTCACAGTTTGATTAGAAGGCAAAGAGATAAATGGCTCTGTAAGGTCCACACCCCTCTCTTCCTCTCTGGTGATTGAAGCATGCTAGCTATAGTGTGCTGCTGCTTTAGCTAGTTCTCTGCCTTAACCTTGAACTACACTACCTGTGGGCCAAGCCAACCCATGGATCGTGTAGCTAAAGCTTGAAGCTCCTTGGAGACTTGCTTCGCCACATTGCTGGTGTGTATATCACTTGAGCTTCAGGCTGGTGGATCCTGTCGCCTTGCATTGCTTGGGTTCAATATCCCATCCTGGCCTGATTCACTAAGCTTCTGAGCCAATGACTTGGTGACCCACCCTGCTGTTTGCTGCAGACTCTGCCTGCCTTGCCCAAGGGAAGACTCCACTGTCTGCTTCCTTGACCTTGGATCCAGCAGCCTACATGAGTTGAAGGACTTACAATATATTAACTGTTTCACAGAAGTGAATTGAACTGAACCCTCTGTACTGCTGTGTGAACTGATTAGCTGCTATGTTCCTTCTTGCTTTATAAACCTATATATATATATAAAATCATGTGTCCTGGTTTTGTTTTTCTAGAGAACCCTGCCTAACACAAGTTCATTAGCATTTTAAGAGCTCTTGTGCAGCAAATTTGCCTAATATAATACATCATTTGAATTATTGACTGCTGTTTCCATCAGCATTGATTGTGGATCCAAGTAAATTAAATACTTGACAAATTCAATCTTTTGTCCATTATCATAATGGTCTCTATTGGTCCAATTGTGAGGATTTGTTTACTTTACAAGGAGTTGTGATCCATCCTGAAATGTGATAGTTAGGATTTGTGTCAACTTAGCTGAACGAGGATTCAACTAATGTCACCTAACGCGATAGAATTGCTTCTATAAGAACCCACTGCCAATGTGGACATCAAGTCAATGCGGACTCACAGTGACACTTTATAACAGGATAGAACTGCCCCTGTCAGTTTCCGACCTTGTAACTCTTTATGGAAGTAGAAAGCCCTGTCTTTCTTCCAAGAAATGGCTGGGAGTTTTTGAACTGTTGACCTTACGGTAGAGTGAAACATTTTATGAGTGTCAGTCAGTTATAAGAACATTAGGGTATGATGACATCCTTACTCACATCCAAGGCTTGATGCAGTTAATGGGAAGGGAGTTTCCTCGGGCTTGTAGCCTGCAGCCAATATAAATGGAAGCTGTGGGAAAACTTGCTTGCTCTCTAGTCCAGCGTCTTGAATTCTTTGCTCAGCATGCACATGAATCTCACTGCCATCGAGTCAATGCCAACCCATGGGGGCCTTATTAGACAGGATGAAACTGCTCCAGTGAGTTTTGGAGACTGTACCTCTTTAGACTCTAAAGTTTAGAGGGTTAGAAAGCCCTGTCTTTCTGACTCAGAACTGCTGGTGGTTTCAAACAGCTGACTTTGTGGTTAACAGCCCAACAAAGAACCACTATGCCATGATGAAAGACTGTAATCCTAGTGCACATCATTCCTAATTTTATACCAGGTGGTATCCCCTTGTTATGTGCAAGTGACTGCTTCCAAACCTATGTAAAAATTCCCCATGAGAACAATTAGATGTTCTAAAATTTCCATTCTTCATGATGTTACTCAAAGTTTGTTATAACCCACACAGCCAAATGACCTTGCAAAATCATTAAAACACAAGTAAACATCTGTGTGGCATTCTCTGCTTTCAAGCAAGATTTGTCTGACATGAGCAATGATACCCCTTATTCTATGTCATCATCTGAATCCAGTTTGAAATTCTGGCGGCCCCGTTAATATACTGCTGCAACAGTTCTTGAATTATCTTCAGCAACATTTTACTTGTATGTGATATTAATGATATTGGCTGATGACTTCTGAAATCAGTTGTATCACCTTTCTATGTAATGAGTACAAATATGGGTCTCTTACAGTCATTTGACCAGAAATCTATCTTCTAAATCTCGTGGCATATATGATTGAGTGCTTCCAACACTGCATTTTATTCTAAAAGCATTTCACTTGGTATTTTGTCAATTCCTTCCTTGGCCTCATTTTTTTGTTGATACCTTCATGAAACTTGAATATTTTCCATACAATATATCATATGCTACTTCTTGATTTTTTAATATCCATCAAGTCTTTCTAGTACAGTGACTCTGTATTTCCTTTCAATCTTTTGATGCTTTCTGCATCACTCAATATACATAGCAGGCAAGAATTTTACTGCAGAACCACTACTGCCCATATAATTTTATCTCAACTGTTGTTTTGTTTTTTCTCTGTCTCTGCTCCCAACACCTAGGAGTTCAAGATCCTGTCTTCTGGGAAGGATTGAAGCTGGTTTCCCCCTATTGCTCCCTGCCTTAGTCCTAACCAAGGCCCTCACCACCACATCCCTAATCCTAGTGCTTCCACCCTCATTTAAATTCCTATCATAGTTTCCCCTTGCTCTTAGAACAAAGTACTGACAGGTTATGAAGCATTGCTACAAGTTCTTTATGTGTCCCATTTCATTTCGAGGACGTCTAATATTCTTAGTGCATGCTAACAAATAACCAGAGAAGCTGGATTACACAAAGAAGAAAACAACCTGACTTGATGAAAGTGAGGAGGACTCAAAGCACTTGCTGATGAAGATCAAGGATTGCAGCCTTCAGTACAGATGAAAGTTCAATGTCAACAAGACCAAATTCCTCACAACTGGACAAATAGCTAACATGATAAATGAAGGAAAGGTTGAAGTTGTCAAGAATTTTGTCTAGTTTGGATCCACAATCATTGCTCTTGGAAGCAGTAGTAGTCAAGAGATCATAAGATGCATTAAATTAGATAAATCTGCTGTAGGAGATCTCTTAAGAGTATTCAAAGGCAAGGATGTTGCTTTAAGGGGTAAGGTGTACCTAACACAAGCCATGGTATTTTCCATTGCCTCATGCTTGTGAAAATTGGTCATTAAATAAGGAAGACCATAGAAGAATTGATGCCTTTGAATTATGGTGCTGGAGAAAAATATTGAAAGTACTATGGACTACTAAAAGGACATACCACTCTGTGTTGGAAGAAGTAAGGCCAGAGGGATCCTTTGGTAGTTACGTATCTGGTGTTAATTTGGGACTTGAGAGGAATAAAAGTGAAGAGGTGGAGTCCAGTTTGTCAATCTTTGTATGGCCAATGAAGCCTCTGTGTGGGCATGGCTTTCTCCTGAAAATTCTGGACACAGACTCTTTCTCTCTCTCTCTGCTCACTTCCTGGGAGACATCCCTGAGGAGAAGCCACATGGACCTACCCTGATGCAGCCCTGGGAACTGGAGAAGCCACACAGAGACCCCTGCCACCGTGGAGATGCTTACCATGCCACTGGATCCAAAGACTATCTATCCACTGGCCTCTGATTGTCCTGCATTCAGCACCATTATATGTGTTTCATTAATCCGAGGAGGACTTTATAGATTGGCATCAGGCATATGGGCTAATATCGGACTGATGGGCTTGGGCTGGACTGGGTTGGGATGCTTTCTTAATGTACAATTACCCTTTATATAAAACTCTCTCTTAGACACATATGCATGTTTATGAATTTGTTTCTCTAGTCTACCCGGACTAGCACAACTCCTTAGAGGCAAAGATGGCAAGACTTCGTCTTACATATTTTGGACACGTTGTCAAGAGAGACTAACTAGTCCCTGGAGAAGGGCATCCTATTTGTGACAGTGGAAGAGCGGTGAAATTGAGGAAGATTCCCCAAGTAGATGGACTGACACAATGGCTGCATTGGTGGCTCAGTCATAGGAGCCAATCTGAGGATGGTGCAGGGCCAGGCAGTGTTTTATTCTTTGTGCCTTTGTGCAGAGGGTCGCTCCAGGATGGAGCGGACTCAACAGCACTGAACAACAACAACAACCCTTCTTCCCTCTATCCCACACATTCCAGCCTTGGTCATGGGAGAACATTTCAAAGTCATCATTAAACCATCTTTTGTGCTCATTTATTTAATAATTGCCTCCTTTGAAAATATGTGGACTTCTTTATGGCTGCCGCATCCTCCAGCTCAAAGCGGGACTTTATACTGATGTCAGCACCACACTTTACTGATCGCTAGAGCTTCAAATATGAAAGTGCACAGCCTCTGAAATTTTTCTCTTTTAAAATTATTCTGGATAATTTAGTTCCTTTGCATTTTCACATAAATTTTAGAATTGCTTTTTAGTTTTCTCGGGGCTGGGAGGGGGGGGAATGAAGATCCTACTGGAATTTTGATCGAAATCACATTGAATCTATAGATTAAAAAAATGGCATATCAATAAGATTAAGGCTTCCCCTGTTGGCATAAATTCATTTGTTTATATCTTTCTTACTAGCAATGTTTTATTTTTAATTTTTAAATATATGAATCTTGAAGATACAGTGTTAAACCTTTTATGCAATTGTACATGGTATCACTTCAATTTTATGTTCTAGTTGTGTGTGGTTAGTGCATAGAAATAAAATATATTCTTTAAAATACAGACATTGTATCTTGTAATTCTCCTAAATGGACCCATTAGACCTGGTTTAGTATTTTCTAGGTAAACAAAAGATAAAATGGGACTTTAAGTAAATGAATAAATATCAAATGAAGCCTGGGATAGAAACCCATGCCCATGGAGTAATTTTGACCCAGGAACATGGCCCGGTGCGGTTTGCAGGGCTGCCATCTTGCTGAAAACAGGCATCTTCCTTCCGCGGAGAGGAAAGTGGGTTTGAACCTCCGTTCTTTGGGTTGGCAGCTGGCACCATCAGGGGTCCTTAGAGACACAATATCGCCCCTTTGGACAGGAAAAGGAGGCTTAGACAGGTCAAGACCTTGCTCCAGGATTTTAACCAGGTCTGTCTGACTCAAAATTCCCTAGTTGCCACCTCTTAACATTTTCTGTGTCCCTACTAGGCAGTTTCTTCAGGGCAGTCTCTGTCTTGCTCATCTCTTCGTTAAAACCTTCCTAAATTTCTCAGTACAGCAGTCTCAGGATATGTTGGTTAGATTAAACTGTAGAGAATTGAATTTCATCCTTCTGAGCTGAACTGAGCAAACATTCAAACCTTGTAAAAATATGTTTAAGTTTATCTTAGGAATTTTTTATTAGGTTTATAACAGGAACACCTGCCTCACCCTCCTTCTGCCATTGTTGTGACATCTTCCTTCAAGGAAATAATGTGATTGGTGTAGCCATTTTCTCTTCAAGGACATCTTTTTTTCTCCCTCCACACTTGCAGCCTGTTGGCTGTTGTGGAAGTTGCCCCCTGCCCTTTTATTTTTCTCACTTTGAGCATGATTTATGTTTGTCTACTGGCGAGACAATTGGTGCAGTATGAAGCAATAGAAATCGTGTGAACTCTTAAGAGCCAGCTCACTCCTGGGAGGCAGGCGCTCCCGCGTCTACAGACTACAGACCACTTTGGTGAAAGGGAGGGTGTCCAGGAACCACCACCACCCTCAATCCCACTTGGGTCCTGTCCCAAATGAAAACCCCACCCAGGAAATGGACCGTCTGCTACTGCTTTGGGTAGGCTGAAGAAGAAGAATGTCTCCTTTTATTAAATATCATAAATAAATGATTCAATAGTACCTGAAACAAAACCATAGATGTTATCACATAATAAACAAGCATTAATGCCAAAGCCCACACACCATCTGGTTCTCCAACTGAGCATTACCAGGTGATCCCTATCAAGACCTGAAGAATACCCTAATTAAGATGGGAATAATATTCATAAAAATAATGAATAGCAATTTCAGTAACGAACTTTAAATATTAAAGTCAGGTTTATAAAACAATTTGCATTTGCTCTCTTAAATCTACATAATAAGTCTATAGGGATGATGGGGCAGGGAATATTATGATCCTTATATCCCAGGTGGGTGTTCAGAAGTCTGAGTGGTAGATTGAATGATTCCCAGTCTGGGGATCAAACCTAGGAAGCCCAGCTCTAAGCACCACTAAGGGACCGGTTATCAATCCTGACCTGTTGAATCATCATGCTGCTTTGGCATTGTGTTGCACTGTATTGCTCTTGTTATGTTTCTGTTAAGGGCCATCAAGTTGGGTCTAACCCATAGCAACCATATGCGCAAGAGAATGAAACACTGCGCAGTGATGCACCATCCTCACACCTGTTGGTGTGCATGAGACCATCGTTGCAGCCACGGTATCAGTTCATCTCCTTGTGACACTTTCTCTTTTTGCTGCCTCTCTTCTTTGCCAAGCATGATGTTCTTTTCCAGAGACTGGTCTCTCCTGACAGCCTATCCAATATACGTAAGACAAAGCCTTGTTACCTTGGCTTCGACGGACCACTCTGGCCATACTTCTTCCAAAAAGATCAGTTTGTTCTTTCAATAGTCAATGGTATGGTATTTTCAATAATCTACAGCACCACAATTAACATCCATGAATTTTTTTACAGCATTCGTTATTCATTGTCCAACTTTCACATGCATATGAGGCAATTGAAAATATCATGGCTTGGGTGAGGCTCAACTTAATCTTCAGAGTAACATCCTTGCTTCTCAAGACAATAAAGAGGTCTTAGGCAGCAGATAGTGGTCGTTGTGATTAGGATCTTATTACTCGCAAGCAGAAGAGTACTTGGCAGAAGCTGGTTCTTACTTAAGGTTGTACACTTGCAGTATAGTATGCACAGGGCTTATCATTCAATAAACGTGCTTGTCAAGTAAATAATGAACAAGTGACGTAGTGACTGCTGTCTTGGACAAGCCAACAAAAAATGTCTATAAAAGTCCCAACATGACCACTGAAGACAAAATGGGTGCATCAGCAAATGTGGTAAAGAAAGTGGATGGTTCCTGGCTATCAAAAGATATAGCATTTGGGGTCGTAAACACTTGAAGCTAAACAAGCAGCCATAAAGTAGGAAAGCAAATAAGGCCACATAGAAGAAGCACACAAGTCTGTGTGATCATGCGGTCTCGACGGGGTCAGGTGTCAGGTATCAAAATATTCAAAACAAACAATTATATCAATGTGAAAGAGGGGATTGGAGTAGAGACCCACAGCCCATCTGTAGACAATTGGTATTCCCCCTACGGAAGGGTTACAAGGAAGGGATGATTCAACCAGGGTGCAGCACATCATTCTTCTAGTCCATGAATGCTCCCTCCCCACCACTACCATGACCCAGTCTACCTTACAGATCTGGCTAGACTGAAGTGCACACTTTGGTACGGATAAGTGCTTTCAACGCAGGGAATTCAGAACAGATAAAACCCTCAGGAACAGTAGTGGGAGTAGTGATATCATCAGGGTAAGGGGACAGGGGGCGGAGAAAGGGGGAACCCACACTAGGTTGGATACGTAGCCCACCTCCCAGGGGAACAAATAGCAGAAATGTGGTGAAGGGATACAACGAATAGTGTAAGACATGTAATAACAACAATAATATATAATTGATCAAGGATTCATGAGGGTGGGAGGATGGAAGGGGTGTGGAAGGGGAACAAGAGAAGCTGATACCAAGGGCTCAAGGAGAAAGAAAATGTTTTGGAAATGTTGATGGTAACATATGTACAAGTGTGTTTCATACAAATGAATGATGGATTGTTATAAGATGTGTAAGAGCCTTGCAATAAAATGATTAATAATAAAAACGATCTATTAAAGGAGAAATATGAGGCAATCAGAAGGCCACTGAGTCAAGTTCCAAGTGCCTGAGCTTGTCCAGAGGTTCTCTACACAAAATCTGAGTCTCATTTCCCTGCCAGTCATAGAATTATGTGTCTGTATTTATGATAACATCAATGTTTGTGTTTATAGGACAATTTAAAGTTGAATTCATATTCATGTTTCTATATTACCAGAACTTAGTTAACTCTAAGCATTGTATTTCCAAATCTTATTTATCAAATATGAGAAAATTTTGATTGTTCTTTTAAATTTCAACAGTGATATTTCATTAAGCAGACATCTTTTTGATGCCCTGCGTCCCCCACACCAAATAAACTTCTCTTCTTTATGACATGCTTTACTGGGCACTGAACATGCAAAAATGAAAAACATGTGCATCCTATGTTGTCCTTTGAATCAAGTTATTCACGGGTTTGCACTAATCATTTGTCACCCCTTATGAACAAGAATTTTCCTTATGCTGATTCACAAATATCATTAAGGGAACTCTGAAGCTCCTATCTTGGAAGAAGTATAGCCAGAATGTTCTTTAGAGGAAAGGATGACAAGACTTGATCTCACATGCTTTGGACATGCTATAAGAGAGACTAGTCACTGGAGTATCATGCCTGGTAAACTCGAGGGGCAGCACAAAGAGAGGAAGGCCCTTGGTCAGACAGTTTGACACAGCGGCTGCAACAACAGGCTTAACCATAAGAACACAAGTGAGTGCGGTTCAGGACCTTGCCGTGTTTTCTTGTGTTATAGGGGGGTTGTTGTGGGTTGAAACCAACTGGTTGGCACCTAACAACAAAATTTCTTCTAGTGCATTTGGTGAATCTTTGGGAAGATTTACCAATTAAATAGTTCCAGGAGTTTCTGACTCCTTTACCTCAGCTTCTCTCCAGTATCATAAATTGTCCTAAAAACCTCAGGACATTGATTCCAATTCATATGGAAAACCTGCATAACAGATTAAAACTACCCCATGGGGTTTCCAAAGCTGTCATTCTTTACAGCAGTTGACGGCTGCACTTTTCTTTCATAGAAAGGCTGGTTCCTACCATCGAATTTCAGTTAACAGCAAATACTTAAACCAGGGCTCCAGATCAAGTCCATAAGTCTGATATTAACCCATAAGTCAGATATTAGTCCATAAATTCCTCTTCAGACTCATGCAGTATATGCAATGATGCAAAATGCAAGACGATCACAAGTCATTGGGTGAAAAGTCTTGTGGATACAGTGGTGATGGAAGCATCTCCAGGGATCTCACAGGTCTCAGCAGGGCTCTACATGGCTTGTCAACAGGAAGATACAGCAGAGTGGGAGGTTCCCAGGACCCTCCTTATGAGAAGGTCACATCCACAAGAGGCATCATCTAGCTGTGACCTGATTGACAGGCTAGCCTCCACCCCTACACCCTATTTATCAAGTGGACAGGACATTATCTACCACAGCTGCTATCCTTTCAAACCTTAAACTCATAGCCCCACACAAATAGGATTAGGATCCATAGGTTTTCCGTTATGGTTCCTAGGTTTTCCTGGGAATCACCAAAGTGGATCACCAAAACTTGTTCCCTAGTTTGCTTTTGTCTAGAAGCTCCAGCAAAACCTATTCAGCATCTTAGCAACAATTGTAGATGGAGGGCGGCTGTGTATGAACTACCTTGGCTGAATTAGATCTAATTCCCTGCCAAACAGGTGAGAATACTAACACTGAACCACCCACCCCTGTTCCAGTCACAAGCAAAACACCTACTGCTGCCAAGTCAATTTTTGTGTATCGGGTTTCCATGGGTCAGAGCCCACTCAATGGCACCTAACAACAACAGATGCCAAGTCAATTACAACTCATAGTGTTCCCAGAGGACGGAGTAATACTGCCCCATAGGTTTCCAAGACTGTAAACCTTTACAGACACAGAGGTCTGCCACATCTTTCTCTCTTAGAGGGTTGATGGATTCAAAGAATCGACATTTTAGTCGACAGCTGAGCTCTTTAACCACTGCCCTGTAAGGAATATGGGAGTGCGTTTGGGTTGACTCTGGTAAAATTCTCATGATAAAGGCTAGCAGTGAATGAGGAAACAGGGACTCGAAAAAACTTAGTCAAGCTTCTGCTTACATCACATTTACTACTGCTCGATAGCCTAGGCCAGAATCAGAAATGGGAGGGGCCTGTGGAGTTATAGAGCAAAGGCCAATGAAGCCTTTAATGAGGGCCATTAAGAACTAACCAGCCACAGATGGGAAGTCAATAACCCTAATGATAAGGCTCTAGAGAAAAGATGTATAAAAGTTCAATGCTTTGATTTCTGCCATCTCAAGGTTTAATTAAAATTTAAAAAATAAAAATAGCTTACTGCCACTGAGTTAATTCTGACTCACAGAGAATCTATAGGATAGAATAGAACTGCCCTCTATGGGTTTCTGAGACTGTAACTGTTTTTGGATATCGAAAGACTAATTTGTCTCCTTTGTAACAGCTGGTGGTTTCAAACTACTGACCTTGTGGATTGCAGCCCAATGGGTAACCACAACGCCACCAGGGCTCCTCCAAGTTCTACAAGCTACCCCTAATCTAAGGTGACCAGATTTTAACATTGGTAAAGCAGGACACCATTGAGGGGAGGGTGTTCTTGATTAAAAATTTGGTCTATATGGAGCAACAAAATGTTCATAGAATGCAAAAAGAGTATTGTAATTTTTAAAATTTCAACATAAGTTCAATTTACAAATATAATACATTAAAATTATGTATAGTATTATTTTATTCTTTGGCATATTTCACATTCGAGTGATTTTTTTAGTACATTGGTGTTGTTTAAAAGGTCATGAAATTTTTCACAAGAATTTGGTAAATTATATTTCACACATAAAATAGCTTTCAAAGTTTCAACACTTAATTGTGATTTTTCTGATTTCCACACTTTTTTTACCATAGGAAAAATGCAGCATTAGTTCCTGGTAAGGACAGCGTGTATTCCACATTTTTTAGTGCATTATTGTATGGAACATGGTTTGTTTCAAAATGATGAAATATTTCTAACCATTTGTTCTCTATTGTGATTTTTGCTGATGCCCAAGATTTAACCTTTTCCTTATCAATATATTTTTAATAATGATACCTCATTAAAAAGATCATTTTTGGAAATATTACTATATGGGAAATTCTGAGTAATATAATCGAATGGTTTTTGCACATCATTCCAATTAAGTTCTTGTTTTAATGTAGCCCATTGAAAATGTTCAATATCATTGTAATGTACCATCCACTCTTCTAAATAATCTATGCAGTTACTATAGAACTTTTTAACGTGATTCATGATAGCTGCATGATTTATTGCACCTTGTTCTTCTATCTGGCTTATACTATTACGGATAGTTAACTGAAGAAAATTATTTTGTAACCGCTCTTAACACTGAAATTTTAAATTATTAACTTCATTTTCTACTTTGATTACGAACATTGTGTCACCTTCAATAAATTTTATAGCATTTTGAAAAAGAGCTGCTTGATTGTGTACAAACTCTAGCCAAATTTTTGAAGATTCCTTTTCAAAAACTCTTCTAAAATTCTAGGACATTTTTCCTGTGATAGAAAGTAGGATTTTGAAGGATTGTATATTTTCAAAATTCTTTCCACAGCTAACAAAAGAGCTAACCAACGCATTTTACTGTATCCAAGTATTTTCTGATATTCAACTTCTGCAGTTTCACAAAATTCTTTAAGCATTTCAACATGCACAGTGTATATATAGAAATAAGAATATATTTGAATAATAATATTTCCACATCTATGGGCAACAAATCAGCAGCTGTTTGAATGGCGTTATGTATTATGTGCACTGCAAAACCAACACCAATTATGTTTTGATTGAGATTTTTGTTTAATTTATAAAAAATATTATTTGTACCTCTTCTCGCTTTTCCTCCAAAATTTGCATTCGTGTTGTCTGCACAATATGCAATCGTTTTATGCTTTAAATTGTTTTTTCCAAAATATTTATAATGGAACTGAAAATTATTTCAGAAGTTTCACCGGGCACAGAAACGGAATCTAAAATTCTAATTTTTATTCCAGTTTCTGAATCAAAAAAATCTAATAATGGTTGGAAATAACTTTATATCCTTATGATTAGATACGTCAGAATATATGGATATAAAATTAATTTTTGCTAGATTTTTATTTAATTCTGAAAATGCATATGGGGAAAGTACATTACACACATTTGTCTAGGATTTTGTTCTAGCACAGACAAATTTTTGTTGATTTACTTTTTGACAACTTGTGATGTAGATCTGAAGAAATGATTGGGATTAATAGCATGAGAAGACATAAGTCCTTCTGCTAAGGCTAATTTCTTCATCTCCATAAGTTGTTTTCCGAAAAAATTCCTGTATTTTGGAGGAAGATGCAGCAGTATTTAAATACCTTTTATGTTCCTGTGTCTCCAAGTGCTTTGAAATATCATTCTTCCCGCCATGCGAAATAAAAAATTCACTATTACATTTCTCACATTTTACCATGTAATCGCTTAGGGTTTTTTTAATAAAAGGAAATTCACTTCTTAGATCATTGTTGAATTTGCATCTGCTTTTCTTACTCATTATGTTAAAAATCTAAAAAAATCATCTAAAATTATATTATAAATTATCATATACATATTGCTTAAAAACACAGCCAGTAGGTACATAATTACATGAACATATTTTATAGTTAGTTTATACATTAAATTAATTTGATTGTTATAAAGTAATGATTTTTTAATTATTTTAATTTTAATCGTATATTTCTTTCTAAATAATAACAATACTAACTTGTATTATTTTTCTCTGAATTTGCCATAACGTAAGTCATGTCACTTTCAAGGCCAGCACTAGACTTTTTGACGCCACTATAAAATATAAATAATATGAGTACTGTCTGCTAAATTCAAGAAAATTTATGTATATATGAAATAAATAAATTACTTACCTACATTATCTGAATAGATGATTTGTTGACATCACTTATTTAACTAGCACTAGCACACAGTGCGATGTGTATTGTCTGAGAGACAGTTACAAAATGTTTTCATCATTGCCAATGCCCAAAAATGCCATTGTTCATTAAGTCCAAACAATGGTGGTCGAATCCTAACAACTGATCAACAATGCGAACTTTGATAAGCAGTTCTTGATAATCAGTTCTCAACAATTATTTGTTATTATTAAAGTTTAACATTATAAAATTAACAAAAATAATATAAAACTCATATCCTGACGAAATAGCCACATAACAGCCGAAAACCATATATTCCCTTCCCGTTCTCCCGCCGGTCCCTAGTTTGTCGTGCATTCTTTCCAAAAATCGGGATTTTTTTAAAACGCCGCGGGACTCATTGTTAAAAATCGGGACTGTCCTGCCAAAAGCAGGACATCTGGTCACCTTACCCTAATTCCTTCCAATCAACGTTCATTACTAATGCGTTTATTAGTCGGTTTCTGTTGCCTATCACCAATATTATCACTGTCATCACCATCAATATCGACAATAACAGCCTTTAACTAACATACTACACTGCCAATTCTATCACTATCATGCCCTTTGCCCTTTGTCATCATCATTCTTTTCTTACAACTATTTGAGTTGCAACCTCAATTTGGGTTTCCATTATCTCTAGCCTGAGCCATTAGAATAAGATTCCTGGGCCAGAAGATTGAGCCAGTGAACATGAATGACACTGCAAATCGGCTGAAGGTCTCCAGTGTCCTCAGTTACGTGATTTGATTTGGCTGTTGCCTTATGCATTCCTCAACTATCAGGTGGCTCCCACCCTTTTCACGTGGGAACAAGCTGAGAACTTTTTACTGCATTTAGTGCTTGTTTGGAAGCTATTCTTGATATATTTGTTTCAACCATATGAACTTATTTTGATAAGGACATCTTTCTTCATCAATTTACAATTAGCATCTTGTCTTGGACCTCCTAGACTCTATATGAAGGTTGTTGTTGTAGCTATTGTTATTAAGGTGCCATCGAGTCAGTGTTGCTACATAGCAACCTCATACACAACAGAATCAGACCCTGCACACCACAGTTCTGTGCCATATTCAAAATAGTTCTTATGCTTGAGCCCATTGTTGCAGCCCTGGTGTCAATCTAACTCATCAAGGGCCTTCCTCTTTTTCACTGCCCTTCCACTTTGCCAAACTCGATGTCCTTCTCCAGGGACTGTCTCCTGATCAAATGTCCAGAGTCTTGCCTCTCAAGAGTGGCTTGTCCTGTAAGCAGCCCACAGTACTCTCGCTAGCCTTCTCTCGAGCACCACAGTTCAAATGCAGCCGTTCTTCAGTCTTCCTTATTCAAGGTCCAACGTTCACATGCATTAGGAGGTGATGGAAAATCCACGGTTTGGCTCAGATGTACCTTAGTCCTCAAAGCAGCGTCGTTGCTTTGCAAAACTCTAAAGAGGTCTTGTGCAGTAGATTTGCCTAATGCAATACATCTTTTGCTCTCTTGACTTCTGTTTCCATGAGCATTGATTGTGGATTCAAGCACAACAAAACCCTTGACACCTTCAACCTTTTCTCCCATTTATCACGATGTTATCTATTGGTCTGGTTGTGAGGATTTGGGTCTATCTGAATAGCTTGTAAAAACAAATAAACATACAAATAAAAAAGGCATTTTCTTTTTTAGAAATGCTTTATAATATCTCTCAAACCAAAGCCAAACTCAACGCCACCGCTTTGATTCCAACACAGAGAAATACTTTAAGACAGGGTATAACAGCCCTTGTGAGATTTTTTTGGCTTTTTTACGGCATAGAAA
Source organism: Tenrec ecaudatus (assembly GCF_050624435.1). NCBI lineage: Eukaryota > Metazoa > Chordata > Mammalia > Afrosoricida > Tenrecidae > Tenrec > Tenrec ecaudatus. The sequence continues at coordinate 205,758,655 of NC_134532.1, forward strand.
GAAAGCCCTGTCTTTCTCCCACTGTGTGGCTCATAGTTTCAAACCACTGACCTTGCTTTGCTGTTAGCAGCCTAACTCATAACCACTATACAACCAGGGCTTCTTGTAATGTCCCTAGTAGGAGAAAAATTTATAACTTCGCCTTAAAAAGTAAATGCTTTCTGTCAGGCTACTTGTTATTGGAATTGTTCCAACAAAGTGACAGTCTACTTGTGTATGGGCATTTAAGGATTGCTTTCAAATTTAGTCCCTACCAAGAGAAGACAGGCTCAGCCACCCAGTTGGTAAGAGACCACAGCAGTTTTTAAATGTTAGGGAATACTCTGGCCCTGTTTGGGGGCTTAAATAAAATGTAATGCTTAGAAAACTGCACATGTGCAGCAGCCCTCCTCATTTGGGAATTACATATTTCAAATTCAAAAAGTTATCCATAATCCTAAGATCAATACTCACAGTGCCTCCATGGCTATTCATGAACATGCACTGTAGGTGAAGCAATTGCTGTATTGAATTGAAATCTGCTACCGAGACCTCTTCACAATATCTAAAAGCAAGACAACACTTTGAGGACGAAGGTGAAGCTGATCCAAATCATGTTATCTTCAATCACCTTATATGAATTTGAAAGCTGGAAGATCAGAGAAGAAGTGATGCCTTGGGATTAAAATGGAGATGGAGAATGTTGAATGTATGGTGAGACGAAGAAACAAAACCATCGAAAAGCTGTATAGCCAGAGGGTTTCCTCGAAGTCAGATGGCAGAGACTTGATCAGGAGGTCAAAGTCCCTTGAAAAGGTGAACATTTCTGGTAGAGGGCTAGGTGTCAATAAGGATACTCTCCAAAAGATGAAGAAACTCACAGGCTGCAAGGATGGATTCAAGCCTAGCAACAACTGCGAAGGTGGCGCAGAAGTGGGTAATGACCTCGGCATGGTACATTGTGCATTTGAATTGGGGGGCAGGAGAAGAAGAATGAAATTATCATGAACTGCTAAAAGGACGAGTCAATCTACATTGGAAGAAGTAAGGCCAGCATGTTCCTTAGAGACAACGATGGTGAGACTTCATCCTACACCCCTTGGACATGTCAGGAGAGACGAGTCCCTGGAGAAAGACAGCATGTCTGGTGAAGTAGAGGGGCAGGGAAAAAGAGGAAGGCCCTCAACATGATGGATTGACAGCGTGGCTCGGGCATAGGAGCAATTGTGGGGATGGCGCAGGACTGTGCAGGGATTCATTCTGTGGTGCATAGGGTCCCTATGGGTGGGAGCCAATTTGATGGCACCTCACAACAACAACATTTTACATTGGGTTGCTATAAGGTGGAATTGCTCTATTACACCTGACAACTTCAACGGTGTTCAAAACAGCCTATCTACTACCGCTACAATTCTATCTTCATTTAGTTCTATTCTGGTTTTATTTTTTTATCTTTTCTTCCCCCATTGGCTGTTTTGTCTAAAGCACAGGTTGGCATACCAGGCCTTCTGATCAAAGCTGTCTGTTCTTATACATACCGAGTTTTATTTCCACACAGCAATATAACTTTTTCACGATATCAGCACATAGAGCCCAAATAATCCATAAATCCTCGGCTTTTTCTCTATCTCTTTACAGATAAATCTAACAGCCTTTGTTCTAAAGGAAAGCGCACACTGGATTAAGGTTAGAATAGAATGGATTAAAACGCAACCCCTGCTACTTCGAAAGGTGGGTTTGGGGCACATTCTCTTCTTGCTGAGCCTCCTTTTCCTCTTCGCTAAAAGGAAAAGACTTATTTAGGCTTCATGGAGATATTGTGAGGATTAAACACATATGTTAAAAATCCCTCACCGTGCTGTTATGTGTGGGGGAGTTCACTCTGACTCACTGCAGCCCCTTCTGCCAGAGGAGAACTGCACCCGAGAGTTTTCTTAGCTGTGGTCTGGATGGACGAAGACCATTAGGTCTCTCTTCTGCATGGAATGGACCTTACAAGCAGTCATTGTTCCTTCCTCTAGCCCTTACATTCCACCCACAAAATTTTCTCCCTTTAACCTCTTTGTAACTTTAACCTACAAAAAAACAAAAAAAAAATTTGTCCTGCAAAAAACTGCTGCAAAAAATTCACGGATTCATAAAAGATACAAACTCACTCTTCTTTTGATTCCCCAATGGTTGTATTTTCCCGTTTATCTCTTCTCTTTTCTTCCTTCTGATGCAATTCTGAAGGAGTGAAGCAAATAACACATCAACCAGTTGGGGTAGGACGCCGCTTTACAAAGTGAGAGAAAATTAGCACGTTAAAAAGTAGGTGTGGTGCCAAGTTATTTAAAACTCCGTGCAGTCTGAGGTTTACAAATGCAACCCTTCCAATTAACAATGGGATTTAGTTACACCTAGGCTGTATATTCATAAATATGTATTAATGGTTGACAAGTCAATTATAAACTGTGCCTCCCACAGATAGTCTCTGAAGAAGTGCCAAATTCCCCAGTCTATTGATCCTTTAACTCCATGTCACCCCCTTCAAAGGCCTTTTTGTTCATCTGTGATTGTGAAACAGATAGTCAAGAACACCCCAATTTTAGCATTCAAGCCACTAATCCAGAAAACACCCCTCCCTTTGCAGGTTCCATGTCTCCTAAACTCAGCATGTGCTTTTCTACCCATGCCCTCTGATGCCACTTCACAGGCCAAGAGGAAGTCAGAACCCCTACTCCAGGCTGAGGCAAGTTCTCCCACGATCCAGACTAAAACACAGCTACGGGCTCCTCTTTCCAAGATGGAGGTGGATTATTGAAGAAGTATTGTCCAAGCACGGATGATAATAAAGCTGAAATTAAATGACCAAATAGAGTCAATAATTCCAAAGAAGTGAAGAGCGAGATTTTAGTATGAAACACTGCTTGTATGGATAATGACGATATTGACTGTCTTTTATTAAATTCTTTCTTTGTACTGAACAGTATGCTGAAATCTTCAGTAGTGTATATGAGTATGTGGCAGGCAGGTGTTGATACATTATAAGTGTACAATTGGGTTAAATATTTCTGTAAGATTTACTTTATTTGCTCCCTACCACAAGCTTCTGGGTAGGTTTTAGTATGATCTCTTTTCCAGCTCTGGAAACTCTTAGGAAGATTATAGTATGTATGCACATCCATAGAGCTGCTTAACAGGGAAAGGAGAATTCATATCCTGCTCTGGCTTGTGCCATGCCCATAAAACCACCCCACTGTGCCTCTTACTTTGTTGATTGTTCATGACTATCTTATGGAGAACATGGAGTTAAGGAGCCTTGCCGTTTATAGTACTGCACTGGGACTTAAGATTTCCTGGGAATGAGATGGGAGCTCCTAAGAGGAGACACAACTCTTTGGAGCACCGTTTCATAAACTGCCCCCCCCAACCCCCCGTGCCACTGAAATGTAAACAACAGTGATCCACTCTGGTGTGAATTAGCCCCATATTCTTCCAGAAGGTCCGTTTTCTTGTGAAGCGGCACCTTGGTAAAGGGATAACTGGCCAATGTTTACTCTGTTTCTACTAAGACTTTGTTTCCCACCAGAACATAGTCAGAAATCATTCCATCCAGCTTTCATCACCAACCCACACTCCTCTGGTCACTTCATCCTGTCATGAAGTTGTATTTGGATTTAAACATAGCCATGCCACTGATTAGAGCCAACTCAATGTCACGTAACAACACCAACATGATAATGAATAGAGAACCCAAATTAAAAATGGCCCAGCCACTTATTGGCAGGAGAAGCAATTTGCTATGTGACTCCTCCCCCAGCTCCCTTCCCCCAGCTTCTTGTGCTCTCTTGTACTTGGAAACCTGACATTAGAATCTCAATTCATATAAACATGCCAGTCAATACTGGTAAGCAATTTGTCAGCAGTCTTCTTGGTTATACCCAACACAAGGTGCATCCTTTATACAATAGATAGTACTTAACAAGTATCTGTTTAATTAATAAATTAATTTATTATCTACTCAATTATAATTAATTTTAGAATTACTAAATCAGTTGGTAAGAATACACAAAGTTCGAGGGTGACAACTTTTCATTTCACCGAGAGTTGAGTCTTAATGTTTATGAGGTAAAACTACAAGGTCGAATTTCAGAAATCAAGAGGAAAATGCAAAACAAAAGAGGGCCATTGCAACATCCAAGATACCCAGAACTACTTAGGACGATGCTATCTACACCTTTTCTCAAAAAGCCAATCACTGGTCACTGACATTGGTTTTACCAAAGTGGCTGTACATGTTTCAGAAGGACTTTCAGACAAATGTGTACTATCAAGAAGGTTTGGAAAGCTGCTTAAGGAAAAAAAAACATCAGCTAATAAAAACCTTCTACATAAGGACGGTCAGATCCACTACCAATCACGGGCATGGTGCACAGCCTGGAAACATTTTGTTCCTTGTGCTGGGGATTGGCTTGAGGGCTAGCTTCACACACACACACACACACACACACACACACACACACACGCACACACACCACATACTGACTTTCTGCCCTCTGGAGGCTCCATTCGTTCGTCAATTAGTCGTGTGGCGCTGGATCAACTCAATCAGCATGCTGCAGGAGGTCGTATTTTGTGGCGACAATAAATTAAAGTTTCATTTGAGACCCTTAATAGCCCAATCAATAATTTAGGGAGCAAAGAAAACATTTTCTGGGAAAGCATTAGCTTAAAACTAAAAAGTAGCTGATTAAACCTGGGAAATGATACAATGTTAGCAAGGAAAGGCCGAAGCTGACAGCCACATCCCATAACCTCTTTCTCCTCTTTCTTAGCCCTCCTTTGTCTCATTCCTACCTCTTTTCAGTCCCTCCCATTCTCGTTTCCTAATTTCTCCTCTCATCCTCTCGCCCACATTACTGCTGTTACTGTTTAGTATTTTCTCCTCGTCTTCCTGAAGACTGTGCTAGCTCGAACACTAATTAGTGCCATAACAAATCTATAGCTATAAATTCTTCTCCTCGGAAAGAGATCCAAACCGTTAGCCACGCCTTTGTTGAATTCCACTTGACTTAAAATCAAAGATTCACCTTAAACAAATTGCGACGATTTCCATCAAAATTGTATATTACTTTCTTATTGTTTCCCAAATATGCTTGGCTGACTGAAAAACATTTTAAAATGTAAAAATGGACATATTTCTAAGATTTCCAAACCTGTTTTTGAGAACTTACATGGTAGTTAATATTACATCTAAGTTGTTAAAACCTTTGAACTATTTCCAAAACACTATTTCAAAATTTTTCTCCCTCCCCACCCTCCGCCTCCCCCACTTTCTAGTTGCTGACCCTTTTGAATCAGATTTTTACTGCAATGCTTTGTTTCTTTTCTTGGGCATTGATTATGGAACTAATTAAAATAAAACCCTTGACAACCAAGACATAGACTGATGCTTTGAGAACTAAGGTGTGCCTGATGCAAGTTAATGTACTCCGATCATTATTTAACCAAGCGCATGTCTTCTTCCAGGGTCTACTCTCTCCAGAGAACATGTCCAAAGTATGTGTGATGGAAGGTTCTCAATCTTCCCTTCCATGGAGTAATCGGGCTGGACTGTTTCCAAGACAGACTGCTCATTCTTCAGACAGTCCACAATTCAATATTCTTCACTACCACCGTGCTGCAGATGCACCACTTCTTCTGTATTCATTGCCAAGCTCTCACGGGTATAATCAGACAAATGATAGTACCACGGCTTCAGTGAAGTGGATCTTAATCCTCAAAGCGACTAAATGGACAGAGAGAGCAGCTAGAACAATGAGCTCAACCATTACAATTGTGAAGCTGGTGTAGGGCTGGGCATTGTTTCACTCTGTTGTACAGAAGATTACGATTAGTCAGAAACAATTTACTTGCACCTAAAAGCAACTAGTTGCAGCCAATCACAGGGACACTAAGAAATCTATTTGTTATTGACACAAGCAACACTTACGAACAAGTAAACTAACAGGAACTTTTGCTTAAGAACATATTGATTTGATCTCAAATTATTAGAAAGTTAAACCCAAGGATCTAACATTGTGCCCTTCTCAGCAGGTTCACTGGTGAAGTGGTAACTTAAGAAAAAGGAATTTGGATAAATAAAGCATATAGTGATGGCAACTATGAGAGTATTCTTAGACTCCACTTTCCACAAAGCCAACACCTACAAATGCCTCTACTGCCAGTGAATGAGAATTGTGAGCTGAGAAAAATTTCTCTTTGGAATCTCAGGATTGAGTGGTCTTCAAAATCTCCCCCTGATATTAAAGCTTTTGAGATGAGTCTGGTTGCTCACGTTTACAAAGGCTAGTTAGTAACTTAACCTGATATCCTGATTCCTATAACAGTTGTTGTTATTGTTGTTGTTATTAGGCACCATGGAGTCAATTCTGACCCACAGCAACCATAGGCACAACAGAAGGAAACACTGTCAGAAAACAAAACGACTCACTGAATGGAGTTGATCCAAACTCACAGCAACATGATACGGCTGGAGAGAAGTGCCTCTGTACCTTTCTGAACATAACTCTTTTTTTTTAAATCATTTTATTGGGGGCTCATACAACTCTTATCAAGATCCATCCATCCATCCATTGTGTCTAGCACATTTATACATTTGTTGCCATCATCATTCTCAAACCCCATTCTTTCTACTTGAGTCCTTGGTATCAGCTCCTCAATTTTTCCCTTCCCTCCCTCATGAACCGTTGATAATTTATAAATTATTATTTTTTCATGTTTTACACCGTCCAACGTCTCCCTTCTCCCAATTTTCTGTTATCTGTCCCTTAGGGAGGAGGTTATATGTAGATCATTGTGATCGGTTCCTCCTTCCTCCCCCAACTTCCCCTTACCCTCCTGGTATGTCTACTCTCATTATTGGTCCTGAGGAGTTTATCTGCCCTGGATTCCCTGTGTTTCAGCTCTGATCTGTACTAATGTACATGTTCTGGTCTATCTGGGTTTGTAAGGTAAAATTGGGATTATGATAGTTGGGGGTGGGGGAGAAGCATTAAAGAACTACATTAAAGTTGTATGTTTCATCGGTGCTATACTGCACCCTGACTGGCTCTTCTCCTGCCCGTGACCCTTCTGTAAGGGGATGTCCAGTTGCCTGCAGATGGGCTTTGGATCCTCACTCTGCACTCTCCCTTATATACAATGATATGAATTTTTGTTCTTTGATGCCTGATACCTGATCCTATCAGCACCTCGTGGTCACACAGGCTGGTGTGCTTCTTCCATTTGGGCTTTGTTGCTTCTCAGCTAAATGGCTGCTTGTTTTTCTTCAAGCCTTTAAGACCTCAGACACTATATCTTTTGACAGCCATCAGCTTTCTTGACCACATTTGCTTATGCACCCACTTTGTCTTCAGCGATTGTGTTGGGAAGGTGACATCATGGAATGCCAGGTTAATAGAACAAAGTTCTGAACATAACTCTTAACAGAGGATGTCTACATCCTCTTACTAGTGCATTGCATGAGTTCATGGGCTTCTGTTGTATTCCCAATGCCTAAAACAAAGTCAGGGACATAGTAGATAAGCAATAAAATTTGATAAACCCATTGAAAAAATGAATAAATAGCAACCAAAGTTAGTATTACTCTTCATTCCATTTTTAGATGAGGAAACAGAGGCTTAAAAAACGTGGGCATCTTTGGTCAAAATCAGAGTGGTGGGCCTTTGTAAAGCTGGAATTTGAACCCACATTCCAAACCCTCCCACCTAAACATATCGCCATTATGCTCTGTTTTCTCTCTGGCACGTGCATTTGTCTGTAAAGATACCAACAGGCAGCAATTTGATGATGATTTAGTATTTCTGTTGATTGCTCTCCTGTTTGCACATACTTGCACTTTCTAGATGTTCTACATCAACAACAACAGCAAATTGTTCAAGGCAACCCCATGTTCAAGGCAACGTCAAGAAGTGTGCGAAAAAATAGAATTGGAAAATAGTAGAAAGTTTAACACATGCACACACATTAAGATGAGTAAAAAGGTATTGCTACAGGTATACTGGTCCCCTCTAGGGTTTCCTGTATGGGCTCCAATAAATTTCTTCCCTTTTGCTAAAAAAAGAAAGTATTGGTACAAAATCACTCAAAAAAAAAAAAACCCTCAAACACACTGACAAGTTGATGCCAGCTCATAGTAACTCTATGAGACAGAGTACAGCACCCCTAAGAGCTATGAGTTCCCAGCACTGACTGCTACCCGGAAGAGAAAGCCCCGTCTTTCTCTATAGGAGCAGCTGGTGGGTTTGAACTATGGGGCTGGTGGATCACAGCCCAAAGCATAACCGCTATACCACCAGGGTTCCAGAAAATCACAGAAACCTTTATTAAATAAAAATATCAAAACATGAAGCTAGCCTTTCTCCGTATATTCTTTCTCTGCCTCTGTACACTTCTGAAGGCAGTGTTTCCAAGCATGCAGGTTACACATTGGACTGCAGTTCAAAGCCATCAGCCACTCTACCAGAGAAAGACAAGGTTTTCTACTCCCATAAAGAGTTATAGAAGCCTGGAAATTCACAGGGCAATTCTATGGTCTTAGAGTGACACCATAAATCAGCAGCAACTCAATGGTAGCGAGTTTGTTTTTGTTCACTCTTCCTTAAAGGAGGCTGTGCCTCTCATCTACGTCCTCCTTTTCAATGTCCTTTGAGGTTGGGTAAACAAATGAAGCCTGAAAGGACAAGATCAGGGCTATAGGATGAGGTAAGTTTTCCCAACAAAATTCTCATAAGACATCCCTTGGAAGCTTCCAAGAATGGGAAAGTAGGTACATTGTGTGATGGGAAACAAACAAATACACTCAAAAAACATCTTCCTGCCAGTCTCTGCTTTGAGCCCAGATCCGTCTGACATCAGCAATGATAGCCCTTGTTCCACAACCTCTTCTGATTCCAACCTGAATCTCGCAGTTCTCTGTCAACATACTACTGTAACTGTGGTTGGATAATCTTCAACCAAATTTTACTTGTGTGAAACATCAATGATATTGTTCTATAGTTTGAGCATTCTTTTGAGTCACCTCTCTTTAGAGTGAACACAAATATGCGTCTCTCCAGCCAGTTGGCCAAGTATCTACCTTACACATTTCCTGGCAGAGATGAGTGAGTATTTCCAGTGTGCTTCTTCAGCTTGCTGAAACATTTCAACATGTGCATATATTTACATTTACAGAAACAGTTAGAAATACATTTTAATGAGAAAAATAATTTTGTATTTGAATATTTGTTGAAACTACCATGATCTTGTCATTGCTAAAAGCGTTTGCAGAAGCATCACCTCAGGAATTGTCCTCAGAGATAGTGAACACACGACTCAAGAAACTCATTGGAAAATGTTGTACTACATGTCCCCAAGTGGCCTTTCCCCTCCAACACCCCACCAGCACTATTGTGATTCTAAACAATACTATTTCCCCGCCAAACCCAGTGGCGCTCAATGGACAAAGATTTGAGGTCTATGAGGAATGGGAATATTCCACTTTAAATGTTCCTATGAGACAGTACACTGTATTTTAATGAAACCTTTCTGGAGGGTTAAATTATAAATTAGCTAGGTTTTGAGGATTACCTTCAAAGAAATTAGATTATGTGACTGTTAATTCTAAAGACTACACATTGCCAGCTTTCTCTTATAGAGTATCACACTAAGCAGTACCAATTCCCCATGGGGAAGTTCAAAGAAAGGTGGTATCACTTTATGGACAAGTTCCCAATGTCTCATCTTTGCAATAGGTATGAACATGAACTACACTTATTTGGATGCATATATGTTAACGTACATGGTACTTCACAGCCAAAATTCTATTTTTTGTGTATTATAAACCTTCTGAAAATTGTGCCTGGAAATTTTCTTATCAACCATCTTGCGGGAACTCTCCCCAAGCCCCCCGTTTGAGGCTTGACGAGCCAAGAGCTTATTGGAAAGTTGCAGCAGGACCACACGCCCACAGCAGTATTTAGAGCCATGCAATTTAAATTCATGAAGATAATAAGTGTGTGATCATTAAAAGAACACTGTACTGTTTACAATTTCCAAGCATTTGGGATTTTCTCCTTTGTTCATTATACCCAATTAGAAATTTGAATTAAGGCTTCCATTAAGCAAGCACTGATCTCTTTTCCCATGTTTACTGTGGAACAGAAGCCAACAAGGCTCTTTAATTTCCTTCCAAGTTTTGAATCTGAGCTACTGTTAAGAAGGAAGTTTGGTCATATTCTTATCCTCCCTCTGTGAGGCTGAGACACATTTGGTGAGAGAGAGTGCGACACAATCAAAACTGCATCTTCTGAAAACCATGATCTCTTTTTGCATCGAATGCCCTTAGCATCTGCAGGGCGTTGTGAAAATCAAAGCCTACAGTCAGTACATTGCCCTTACCACGACTCTTGAAGGACAGAGAAAAGAATCCTACCTTAGAAACCAAGAAACCTGGATTTGAGTCTCTGTTTACCTTCTGGCTGGAAACCCACGGGGAAGCGAGCTAACTCTGCTGGGATTGTTTCTTGCTCATAAAAACTGGATTTGTAATATCAGTGCTGCCCAGTGCCATCCTCTAGATGAGAAAGCTGACAATGCTCATGATTTAGAATTAACAGTCACATAATCTAATTTCATTGAAGGTAATCCTCAAAGACATCCCTAATTTATAAGATGACCCTCTGGAAAGGTTTCATTAAAATACAGTCTAATGTCTCACAGGAACATTTCATCTGTCGACACACAGCGTTCCAGGAGCACCGTGTCTATCTCATCACACACAATCACGATAAGGTTACACTGGAAACATCCACTGAGTGGGGAGCAGGGCGGGGAGGAAGGGAAGGAGTTGTAGACAGAGTTGGCATAGGCTTTCACATACACAGAAAAAGAGCCTTTTTCTCTCCTGGGAAAGGGGCGGGGACAGGGCTGCAGAGAAAGGGACCCATTGGAAAGGTCTCTTTTCTTTTCGATCACTCTGGGATAGGGGGCACAATGGGCAGCCCATGAAGACGGTCCCTCCAGAAACACTTAATTATGGGCTGCTGGCATGGGTCCAGGCGGGAGTTGGCAACCAGGGGGCTGGGAGGGTGGCTCCAGGCTTTCAAGGGTCCAGACTCAGCAAAGGGAATGCTCAGGGGCAACACAGAGTAATTACCATCATCAAGAACAATTGCAACAATACTGGGGTTGGGCTGGGGTGGCTCGCCCACAATCCATGCCTGTTGTGCAGATTTGGGGCTGGAGCTCCCTCCTATAGAAGCTCCAGGAAGAGGGGCGAGGAAAAAAGAACAAAGAACCCCAGCAGAGTGTCACCTTTTCCTTTTTAATCATCCACAGTGAGCAGGGTAAATGTCATTTGTGGATGGCCTTTTCATTAACCCTCTACAATCCTGGAAAATCCTCTCTGCACTTCCTAGAGATACACCGGCTTTGTCTGACTGCGGCATCTTCTTTTTCTTTTATTTTTCCTGTGTGTGTGGGGTGTGTGTGTGTGTGGTTTGGTTTTTAAAAATGAGCGATTTCACTTGCAAGATTCCATCCCCCTGAGGACTGCTAAGGGGGTCGAGCTGCACCGTTCTCCCCCCACCCCCAAGTTTCTTCAGGCAGAATGGTTAGAAGCAAATTGAGTCACTGCGCTAACGAGGAGACTCAATTTAACTGTCATGGGGAAATTATGGAATCACGGATCAGAGACTGAATTGTGATGGCAAGACCCCAAGCGTTGTCACTTACGAATCTGTAGGTTAAACTGTGGGAGGAAGATTTGCTTGAGCTCATTAGTACACGAAGTCACACGCACTGAAGGAACTAAGTCCCAACCAGGGAATCAGGCTGCCTTGGGTTCTCCAGCTGCAGAGCAATGAGCGGGCGTTAACAGAGTCTCACTGGGGATTTCTTCCCTGATTGATCCAAGCAGGCTTACCCTGACACAGACATCACAGGAAACGGTTAACTTGGTTTCGCAACTCTTCTTGCGTGCTTGAGGAGGAGGAGGAGGAGGAGGAGGTGTGTGTGTGTGTGTGTGTGTGTGTGTGTGTGTGTGTGTGTGTGTGTGTTCTTCTGCAGAGCGTCACTGGGAAATTATGGCGATAAAAACACATCCACCCCGCACCTGTCACAGAGTCATGTCATGATGAGAAAAATTACTCCATGCTGCCTGGTTCTGTGGATGTCTTCATTTTACTCTGAGGCCTGCCACTCACTTATGTGTAGCTCCATGAGAAAATTCTCTTAGGCAGGTTTTAACAGTTGGGGGCGGAGGGAAGGAAGCCATCCATTAGCTATGGGTTTCAGCAAGAATTTCAGCAATCTGATTCATGTTGTCCTAAAGTAGCCATGTTACACAGAGTAAGATACAAACCACATCCAAATTCTACTCTTAGCTGGTCCTCCTCTGAGTTGGAAGAGAGTCTCCATAATTCACTAGGCAAACTTGACTATAACTGGTAGTCAAGAAAGCGCATCCTGTATGAATCAGAAAGGGTCATTCCTGTTTGAACTGTAGACTTATGGCTTCAATTGGGCAGAGTTGTTATTAGAAATATCATTTTAAAAAAAGAGTTGGTACTTACCATCAGGAAACTTGGGTTCAAATTCTAGTTCCACCACCTATTGCATAACCCTGGACGCGTCTCTGAAGTGCCCAAGGGGTATAGTAGGCTACAGAATGGACTGCTAACCCCAAGGTCAGCTGTGAAATCCCAGAGAGAAGGATAAAGTTACCTGGTCCAGCAGAGTCAAAGTCTTAGAAACCTGAAGGGGCAGTCATACCCTGATCTACAGGGTTACTATGAATCAGAACCAGCTTCATGGCAACAGGTTTGTTCTTGAGTTTTGTTTTATTTTGTTTCTTCCGGGGGTGCAGGTACCTGAGTTGTGAGCTATAAACTTGAGGAAGATCAGCAGACCACCCACTTCACAGGATTAGCCTAAGCAGTGTATTCCAACATGCTGGAAAATGCAAATACTCACAATTGCTATTGTCGAGCAAAGAGAAATGTAGTTGAATAGATAATCAAAGCAAGATTACTCTGATGGGAGCTTACTTTTTTTAAGTCATAGAATGAAACTTTTACGTCTTTGTTTAATTCTACTCTCCCTCAAAAAATAAAATAAAACCAGCCAACAGCATGAATAAAAAGCAACTTTGATTATTTTTATTAATATTCCCACTCATTGAACTGCAGTTTTTCTAGGTACTACGAAAGAGTGGAGTGTATTCATCAGTACTCTTATTTGCTGGTGCCAATGAAAAAGAAAAGCAAGATATTATTTTAAATATATGACAGACAGATGGAAGAACCGAATGCTTCTAAAGCAAACAAAGAAACTTGAAAGCCAGTCTACAAGCATGGCATAAAAGAAGAGAGCCGCTCATGCACAGAGCCATGGATGTAAACCGTAATAACTTTCGAGGAAGAATGGTCGGCTCCAGAGGTCCTCAAACTTACTTAGCCTATCGCCCCTGCATCAGCGGATAGTAGCACCCACTTTGGGGAAAACTAGCCAGACACTGCCATGTGGGCACCACCAGCCACCTTGCAAGTCTTCCTACCTCTTGGTCTTTGCAGCACAAACTCCCCTTTCAAAAATGATTGGAAGCTTCGGATGGGCTCATCCTGAGCTATCTGCCTAAACCCTTGTCACCAAGTGATGGAAGAACGATTGTTTCCCTCTCTAGGATCCATCTGAGTCGGAACCAACTTTATGGCAGTGCATTTTATCCATGTATGACACGAGGGTCCCAGAGAGACACAAATCACTCACCAGGCTACTAACAGAAACGTTGACTGCTCTCAGGAGAAGGCCTGGCAATCTGCCTCTGAAGGCTCACCATAATGCAAACTCAGTTCCACTCAAATGCAGGGGGGTTGCTACTGAATAGCAACTGGTTTCATTCCTAAAGAAGGAGGTGGAGCAAGGGAGACATCTCGCAACATAAAAAAGTTTAGACTCCGAGCAGATCAAAATGGCAATGCCCTAGTGTAGACTGGGTTATCAAGTGGGTGCAGACAATGTCCATGCCTCATTGATGTAATCCTCACAAGATGAAGTGTCATCATGCCTAATGCCCATGTTCTGTGTTACAGGTGAAAAAACAGTGGCTCAGAGACTCTAAGGGACTTTCCCAGAACTTCCAGAAAGGGCAAAATTCAAGTCTGCCTGGTTTTGCCACTTTATTAAGAGCCTAGCTCCGTATAAATGGGTGGGACCTGCTGAGCCGGGCTGCAGAGAAAATCGAAGCCACACATAATCTCGTAGATGGAAATGAGAGGGAAAAGATAGTGTTAAGAAATCAAATGAGGTTTGCCCTCCTTATGTGTGACTCAAGTGGAAGAAATGTGGCAGACAGCATTTCCTACCACTGCCAGCAGGTACTGGTGGCTCTTGCTCACTGCAGTGGAAGTGTGTCCCTCCTTCTGTGAAGAGGCTGCAGCTAGCCTCTCTATGCTGTCACCCTCTGCCCTGGAGAAGCTGATGTTGCCTTGTACTATGAATATGCATGATTCTTATTTCCCAGCTCCAGTGAAGACTGGCCTGCCCAAGTTTGATGTCAATCCCCTCCCTGGAGATTTCACTTCCCAGCAAGCTGATGACATTCAAAACAGCAATGGGAATTACTGGTGGGTTGTTTTTATTTCGTAGTATTTTAGCCATGTTTGTTCACTTAGTTTGAACAATGGAGTGAATAGTAATAGTTTGAAATTCATATATATAACTATTTAACACACCATTTCCCCCGTCAATCTCTGAGAAGGGTAGGATAATAATATATAAAGATTAAAAGTGAAAAACCTGAATTAAAATACATATAACTAGAATATGCCTTATCGTCACCTATTACATTGACTATCTTAGGAAAAGCTACTTTATGTCTCTGACCCTCAGCGTCTTTATCAGTAAAATGGGATAATAATAGGCCTACTGTGATGCCATCCACAGAAGTCCTGATCCACAGTAAGAATTAAATAGAATAAGATGAGAACCTACTATTGGAATGCTCCTTAGAAGCTGGATTGATGAAGCTTTCTTTTACTGACTTTGGGCATGTCATCGGTGGAAATCAGTTGTCAGAAAAGATCATCATGTTTGGTAAAATAGAAGGGCACCGAAAATGAGAAAAATCCCTCAATAATCAGAATTGACACAGTAGCTTCAACAATGTCAGAGATCAAATATCTAAGAGACCATGAAGATCACTCAGAGCCAGAGAACATTTGTTTCTGTTGCACATAAGGTTTCCATGACCCGGGACCAGGTCCATAACAACTGAACAACAATAACATGGTAATCCTTGTCTTATGAACAATAACTGGGACTTAGAGACACTAAGTAACCTGTCAAGAAAGACCATAGATCGAAGGAAAATCCTAAATTTCTATATTTTAGCTCTCCACATTCTTTGATACCCCTTCTATTTCCTACCCGACGTCCTGATACCGTTTATATACACACGATCTCGCTGGTTTGCAAGTATGCTTGAATCCACTGCGATTAATAAAGAACATAAAAGCTTCTTCTTTGGAGCCAAGAGACTTGCAAGCTCTTTGAGCAAGTGTCATCTATTGCCAGCCACCTTGAACTTGGCACGGCTCCCACACCTCTCAGCTCTTTAGTGTTCTGCTACGAACATGTTGCCAATGACTGAATTAAAGAATGCTCCCAATTTCTATTTGTGTGTGACTGTGTTAACACATTTGTCACAATCAATCCCTGATGGGTGAAGTAAGACTACTTGGCTTGAGAAGGAGGGTCATTCTATGCAGAATTCTCAACCCAGATACAAATCAGAAGTATGACCCATCAATATATCAGGAATTTCCCAAATTCAAGGAAGAGATCCAAAGGTAACCCATGAGTAATGGGTAATTCCTATATCTTCAGATCACCAGAGGCCAACAGATAGGCAAATTCGGAGCACCCTGCCGAATGATTTTGAAATTAATGGAAAGTAAAGTTACTCTCCCTTTCTATACAACACCAGCATCCCACCACACTGGGCATGGACCCGGAGAAAATGGCAAGGTGACTTTGTCAAATTGTCCCCACCCACCCCCCAAAAATTACTAGATCCCTGAGTTTGATGCTGTTGTACTACAAGTGTGAACCTAGATTTATAAGGAGGGTAATCTATACATTATTTTAAACGTTCTTGTTGAGCAGTGTTTCTCAAAGAAAGCAATATCCCCCCACCCCAGGGTGCTGGAATGATTCAAGGGGGCTGCAAAAGCAGGCACTTATACTTAGCCTGGACTGTGGGCTATAGTACAAAGGCTTTCAATTGCCAGGGGTGGGGAGGGTGGGCCATGGAGGGTTTGTTGTTTGTTTGTTTGTTTTTCTAAAAAGGTGGATGTAAGCCATGTACGTTAGGCAAACTCAGGAGAGAGAGCACCCAGGAGGCCTGGTGTGCTGATAGGAGCCACCTCACTCCATTGTGCAGCCTACTGAAATATGCAGGAGCCCTGATGACATAGTCAGCCAGCATTTGATTGCTTGAACCCATGTGGTAGTCTGCTTCCATAAAGGTTTGCAGTGGCAGAAGCCCTAAGGGACAGTTAGTTCTACTCTGTCCTACTAGGTCACTGAGTGATAGTCACTCAACCACAGGGGGATTGGTTTTGTTCAGTACCATGTAGGTTACTCAGACTGCCTGAGATCACCAGTCATCTTGTGGCAAAAGTGAGCCAGCATCTAGTGCTCTGATAACCTCTCATGCTTTCAGCACCCTGTAGGTTTTCTTGACATTGTCCCAGAATAAGTTACCTCAAGGACAAACTCCTGGGTATGCAGGTCCCATTTACCTTCTCTTGTCTTTGCCTGTATTCATTCAAAACAGCTCAACTCTTCTTTGTGCGTATATTACCTCCTCCTATTATTTATTCAGCGGGAAACGATTAACGCAAATGCTAATGAGGATCCCTATTTCCTTTCAAAATACCTCCCATCTCATAATTCCTTCCAAGAAATGTTGTGAGTATTAAAAATATGTACATCTAGACAACCATATGTTAAAAGAGATTTATCACTATCTTGGCACGGGTCTGAACTCAGAGATTTATTTCAAGATGAAAAAATTTAGGTGTTAAAAAAAACTTTGATGAAGCCAATTAGTAAGCATATATATCTAGCATTTTAATATGCTTTTGATTTAATCAAAATAGAAATCAAATCGAGTACCTCTACTTGAACCAAAGTATAATTTTCTTCTATCTTGGGAATATTAAAAAAACAAATTTTATAATTATGCCTCTAAACGCCCAGATGAACATTTGGCAAAACTATATATTTTGCATCAACTATGTAAGAGCCTTAAGACAGACTGACAAGGCTCAGACAGAACAACAATTGTAAAATGGCACAGGCAGTACTTTGCTCTATTGTACATGTGATCCGCTGGGAGCTGAGACAAACTGATGGCACCTAGGAATGTGGCTGCTTATAAAGCTGAATAAGATGTCCCATTAAACAAGGCTACATTGAATAATAGCCAAGATGATGATACTATGACCACGTAGATAACAGTTACTAAAGGCTCTTTGCCATGGACAGTGGTTGGCGCTTGGCTGCCATTGTTTTACTTAAAATACACAGTGGCACTGCCCTCGTGCCAATTTGGAGTGTAGGAAATTGAGTCTTGGGTTAAGCTGCTGGCTGAGTATCTTGTCTCCAGTAAATGGTACAGTGGAGACTGAAGCCCAAGTCTATCTAGCCATTTTCAAATCGTGACAACACCGAAAGCTAGCAACTGTATGAACTGTCGGAACTCGTGTTTATTGCTGGTGGAACTGTGAATTATGCAGTCACTTCAGAAGATACTCTGGAAATGTTTTATAAAGTTAAACATAGCTTTGCCCTGCATTCCAGTAATAGCGCCTCTAGGTGTTTGTCCCTTTGAGTTGAAAGCATGTGTCCACACAAAAGCCTGCAAGTGAATGTTTATGACAATTTACTGTCTGATTTTTTAGATTTTGAAAATAATTTATGCTTCCATAGATGTATGGATAGACAAAGTGGTACATCCAGACAATGGAATATGATTCCACGATAAAAATAAACAAGCAATTAAGGTACAAAAGGATGCAGAGGAAGCTCAGGTGAATATTGCTAAATGAAAGAAGCCAGTCAGCAACTACGTGACACCCTGAGAAAGATAAAACTAGAGAGAGTGAATAGATCGGAGGTTGCCAGAGGACTAGTGGGCATGAGAAATGGATACAAAAGGGAAGCGTACAGAGCAGTGGTCCTCAACCTTCCTAATGCCGCGAACCTTTCATACAGTTTCTCATTTTGTGGTGACCCCCCCAACCACAACATTATTTTCGTTGCTACTTCATAACTAATTTTGCTACTGTTATGAATTGTCATGTAAATATCTCATATGCAGGATATATTTCCATTGTTACAAATTGAACATAATTAAAGCAGAGTGATGAATCACAAAACAATATATAATTACATATTGTGAAATATTTATTTCTAATTTCAAATAAATGAAATTTTGTCTTGAACATGGTATAGCATGGATAAGAGTCTTCACGCGGGTGCTCCTGTGAGAGTGTATCTGCATGTGGACGGACCCACCTGGAGATGGATAGAGGAGCAGTGTTTGGGGCCCTAAAACTTAAGACCATCAGAAATATATGTTTCCCGATGGTCTGAGGCGACACCTGTGAAAGGGTCGTCCGACCCCCACAGGGATCGTGACCACAGGTTGAGAGACTCTCTATATTAGAGAGCAAGGCAGTGACTGGTATAATTGCTTTGGGGAATAAGGAAGAGGTTAGAGGGAAATGAGGAGTGAAAAATAAATACAAGAAGGAAAAATGTTCTAGAACTCATTATAATGATGTTTGTACAACTCTTTTTTAAAAATAAAAGATCATTTACAGCTCTGATAATGATTCATACATCAATTGTATTAAGCATATTTGTACATATATTCCAATCACTATTGTCTAAACATTTCTATTGAGTCCTTAGTAACAGCTCCTCTTTTTTCCCTCCCCACCCCCACCAACCCTCATGACTCCTTGATGAATTATAAATTATTATTATTTTCATATTTTACACTGACCGATATCTCCCTTCCCCCAATGTTTCTGTTGTTCGTCCCCCAGGGGTGGGGTGGGGGGAATTATATGTCGATCATTGTGATCAGTTCCCCCATCATTCTCTCCTCTTCCCCACCTCCCCCCTATTCCCATTCCTGTTCCTGGATTCAGTGTGTCCTGAGCTCTTTCTTATCTATTCTCTGTACCTGTGCACGTGCCCCGGTCTAGCCAGAAATGAAAAGCAGGACTGGGGTCATGATAGTGGAGGAGAGGAAGCCTCAAGGAACCAGAGGATTATTGTTTGTTTCATCGATGCTTTACTGCATCCTGGTTGACTCATCCTTTCCTGTGACCCTTTTGTGAGGGAATGTTCCATTGTCTACAGATGGGTTGTGGGTATCTGCTCTGACCCCACTTGTTCTCAACAATATGGTGGGTTTTTTATTTGTTTGATTGTTTGTTTTGAGTCTTCTGATGCCTGTTACACGATCCCATTGACACCATATGATCACACAGGCTGGTGTGCTTCTTGCATGTGGGCTTGTTGGTTCCCTGTTAGAGGGTTGTTTGTTTAACTTCAAACCTTTAAGACCCAAGACACTATCTTTTGATAGCCAGGCACATCCACTTTCTTTACCACATTTGTTTATGCACCCGTTTTGACTTCAGTGTATGTGCCGGGAGGGTGAGCATCACCCAATGCCAGGTTGTTAGAACAGAGCATTCTTGCATTGAGGGAGGGCATGAGTAGAGGCCCAAATCCATCCACTACTTCAGTGTCTTGCCATATAAATATGTGTACATAGACCAATACCTCTACTTTTATGAATTAATGTAGTTACATGTGTAAACACCTATATTTATGCCTAGCCATAGCTTTGCTTCCTAGATCTTTCCTCTCCATTTACTTTCCTCCTGCCCCACTATCATGCTCACCTCTCTTTCACCTCTTAGTAATTATTCTCAGCTATATTACTGTTATTCCAACATTCCCAGAATCTCTATGTCCTCTTTGTTGTTGATTTTAATTCCCTACTTATTCCTGTCTACGGCATTGTTTGCTTACTGCTCCCTTCCCCTGCCTCTTCCCCACCCCCACCCCGACCCCCAAAGTCCCTCCGGAACCATCAGTCCTGTTGCTTTCTCCTTGCGCTTGTTTTCCAGGCCTATCTTATATAAGAGGGCAAGCCAACAATAACAGCGAACAAACAAAAAGAAAACAAAAAAATTGAATAAAAAGAGAGAAAAAAAGATAATAACCAGCAAAACCACGCAAAGAAGCATACCTAATTCCAAGTCTGCCTGCTGACCTTTATGACTATCTCCCCACTGGTCCTGGGGGAGTTCAAGACCTGCCCCTCCTAGCCTGAAGTCTATTTTAGGGGCTCCTCAGGGGCTTTGTGGCTTTACTTTGCTCATGTTGCTGATCTGTTATGGTCCCTTCTTGGTTTGCCCTGCTGTGGAGGTTCAGACTAGACTAACTCCCCGCCATGTGTTCCTAGTATTGTTCTCTGTTGCGGAAGGCACCAGTGAAGGGATAGCATGTCTTGAGTTCTTGTCGACCCTACAGTCCTCTCTGTGCCTTAGCAGCTCCGTGCAGGGACGTCATCCTCTGGGCTTGGTGTACCAATATGGGATCTAGACCTTCACTCTCTCTTTTTCCTTCTCGGTTTGCTTCTGTGTGGGTGTGGCATGCTGGCCCCTCCCCCAACATGTGGTTACATTGCCCTCAAGATTTGGGGCACCGTGGTGGGGTCTGCATGCACCCTCTCAATTCTGTGTAGACATAACAAATACTCTCCGCCTGGGTGGGTTAGTGTCCTGCTCCACCAATGCCACCATCTTCCCTTTCCCCCCACCCACTTTGCTCCCTCCCCTCCCACTTTGTGTTGGATTAACATGTGCCTCCTTGGGTTTGGTCTGACCCCCACCCGACTGCCTGTACCTCAACCCGTATAGTGTGAGATAAGTGGCTTTTCTTCTATAGAAACTGCGCTGATTATACTATCCTCAGGGGATTCATGCTGCACTTGTCCTTTTGTGATTGACTGACTTTGCTTAGCATCATTTCCTCCAATACTTCCCACGAAACGACTGCTTCATGTGATCATCACAACTCTTTTGATTATGAGTGAACTAGAGAATTGTATTACATGTGAATCATGCCTCAATAAAACTATTTTTAAAGATGAAACAGAATTTTAAGGGCAGTGAAACTATTCTGCATTATATTTAGATAGTATCACATAATACTATACAAGGAACTATGCATTTGTCAATATTGCAACACAAGTCAACCCTAATGCCAACAGCATGCTTCACTTCATAATAATTCATCAAGATTGATTGACCAGTTATAACAAACGCACCACCCTAATGCTCAATGTAACTAACAGGAGAAACTGTGCAGGTAGCTGGAGTTGTTTGTGAGCTTTTGTACTTCCTGAACAATTTTTCTGTTAACTAAACTGCTCTAATAGAAGGTTGCTGTTAGTGAAGTCCAGTTGGGCCTTGCTCATAGCAACCCTACGTACAACAAAATAAAATGCTGATCCATTGTGCACCACCCACACAATTATTCTTATGTTTGAGCCCATAGTTGCAGCCACTATGTCAATCCATCATGTCTAGAGCCTCTTTTTCCCTGTCCCTCTATTTTACCAAGCATGATATTCTTCCCCATTGGTTTGTCTCATCTGACAACATGTCCAAAATATGTGAGACCAATTCTCACCATCCTTGCTTCTAAAGAGCATTCTGGATGTACTTCTAAGAAAATGTTTCTCTTTTCTGTTTAGCAATCCCTAGTGCTTTTGACATTCTTTTCCAGCACCATCATTTAAATGTATTGACTCTTCTTTGATTTTCCTTATTCAATGTCCAATTTTGACATGTATATGAGGTGATTGAAAATACAATGGCTTGAGTCAGACACACCTTAGTCCTCAAAGTAACATCCTTGCTTTTCAATCCTTTAAAGGGGTCTTGTAAAGCAGATTTACCCACTGCAATGCATCCTTTTATCTATTGACTGCTATTTTCATAAATATTTATTGTGGAACCAAGAAAGATTAAATATTTGAAGGTTTCGATTATTTCTCTATATTTCATGATGTTACCTAGTGGTCCAGCTGTGGAGATTTTTATTTTCTTTCCATTAAGTTGCAATCCATATCGAAGGCTGCAATCTTTGATCTTCATCAGCAAGTGCTTCCAGTCCTCCTCCCTCTCAGTGAACAAGGTTGTGTCATCTGCATATTGTGCATTGTTAATAACCCTTCCTCCAATCCTGAAGTCATGTTCCTCTTCATATAATCCAGTGTGTTGGGTTCGTTTCTAGAGAAACAAAGCCAGTGATATTTGAATGTATTTAATATAGAAAGAGATTTATATCAAGAAATGGTTTATACAGTTGTAAAAATGGTAAGCCCAGTCCAGTCCAGGTTTCTCCTGATGTATAGAAGCTAATGAACTGGAAGCAGGATAATGAAGCAGATGCAGCAGCAGGCACAGGCTGGTGAATGCAGAAGTCTGAAGTCAGTCAAATGAATCCACCGTAGGTAGTCAACTTACAGCTCTTGAGATCAGCAGGTAATACAAGAGATCCATGAACCCCGTACAAGGTTGAGATGAAGCAGAAAACAAAGGACCAAAGAGAATCCCACTCTCCTTGGCCACTTGCTCCTAGACAAAAGGTTTATGATGTCAAAGAGGTGTCACCAGATTATGAGACAATTGGATGGTGGGGTTCATAATTCCTAGTCATCACATTAATTTCCCTGATTATTTGTTCAGCATACAAACTGGACAAGTACAGAGAAAGGATACAACCCAGATGCAGACCTTTCCTGATTTTAACCCATGCCACATTCCCTTGTTTTATTCACACAGCTGCCTCTTGATCCACGTGTAAGTCCCACATGAGCACTTTGAAGTGGTCTGGAGTGCCTATTTTCCTCAAGGGTTTCCATAGTTCATTATGACCCATGCAGTCGAAAGCCTTGACATAGTCAATGCAACACAAGTAACCATCTTTCTGGTAGTCTCTGCTTTCGGCCAAGATTCATCTGACATCAGCAATGATAGTCTTTGTTTCTTCTGAATCCAGCCTGATCCTCTGGCAGCGCCATATCAATGTACTGATGCAAAACCATTGTTGAAGAATATTCAACAAAAATTTATTTGCATGTGATATCAATGGTATTGTTCTAGAATTTGAGCATTCTGTTAGGTCACATTC
Source organism: Tenrec ecaudatus (assembly GCF_050624435.1). NCBI lineage: Eukaryota > Metazoa > Chordata > Mammalia > Afrosoricida > Tenrecidae > Tenrec > Tenrec ecaudatus. The sequence goes on from NC_134532.1 coordinate 205,781,950, forward strand.
TTTGTAATGGGCGCAAATAAGGACCTCTTTCAGTCAGTTGGCCAAGGAACAATGTTACAAATTCCCTAGCAGAGTCTAGTAAGTGCTTCCAGTGCTTCGTTGGCTTGTCCAAACATTTTATTTGGTACGCCATCAATTCCTAGAGCCTTTGATTTTCTCTAATGCTTACACTGCAGCTTGGAAATCTTCCTTCAGTACCACTGGTCCTTGTTCATATGCTACTTCTCTACTGGTTGAGTCTAGACTCGTTCTTTTTGGTACCGTGACTCTGTGAATTCTTTCCATCTTCTGCATCATTCAGTAGTTTGTTCATAGAATCTTTCAGTATTAGAGGTTTTGATGCTATCCATAAGTTGTTTACTGGGTAATTCCTCAGGTATGGACAGCTTCATAATTCCTTCTTCATAATCTATGCTAAGTCTGGAAGCTCTGCTGAACCCTGTTCACTTTGGAGTCCCCTAGTGCAGCAATTCTTAACCTGTGGGTCGGGACCCCTTTGGGGGTCAAATGACCTTTTCACAGGGGTCGCCTAAAACCATCAGAAAACACATAAATATTTCAGAATATGTAATTACATATTGTCATGTGATTAATCACTATGCTTTAGTTATGTTTAATTATGTTCAACTTGTAATAATGAAAATACACCCTGCACATAAAATTTTTAAAAATACATCCTGCATATAAGATATTTACATTACAATTCATAAGAGCAGCAAAATAACAGTTATGAAGTAGCAATGAACATAATTTTATGGTTGGGGGTCACCACAACATGAGAAACTGTTTGAAAGGTCTGCGCCATTAGGAAGGCTGAGAACCACGGCCTCGTGGTATTTGTGATGCCAGTGACATCGCTTCTGGTTTCACAGTAGCACACAAGTCAGCACATAGTATAACAAAATCACAGACGAGTGGTCTATTATAAAACATGTTTTCCATACAATTGTTCAGTAATTTGATTTTCAAATATTTATTGAGACAATAAAGTGTGACCCAAAGTTAAAAACAATGCAGATACAGGCATAAAAAAGAGAAGCAGAACTTTTCCCTCTTTGAACATGCCCTTTTTTTAGGAGATGGTAGAAAATCAATACTGAATCAATGAACACTTGGAGATGGTGATAAGCACTATGAACAAAGGAGTGAGAGCTAAGGAAGGGTGAAAAATGTAACACGCAGCTGAAGGCCTCACTGAGGAGGTGATAATTGAATCAGGTATTCAATGACAAAAACATTGACTGTCATGAGCTACCTGAAGGTCAAGTCTTCTGGGACACTGGGAGGAAACAAACTGCTGAATGATTTGGAAGGATAATAAAAGGGCCAGACAGCTGGAAGCTGCCCTCATTTCAATACCAGTAGAGTCACAAATGATGGGCACATATCAGGCGAGCTTCCAGGCTAAGACTGACTAGAAAGAAAGGTTTTTTGATCTGGTTCTGGAAATTAGCCAGTGAACTCCCTATGGATCACAGCAGAGCCTTGCCTAATGCACTGCTGGAAGATGCATCTCCTAGGTGGGAAGGCACTCAAAATACACAGTAGCCAACAAAGGACTCAAGCATGTCAACATGTGTGCAGACATCACAGGATTGGGCAATACTTTGTCCTGCTGGGTGTGGGGTTGCCTTGAGTCATTGCTGACTGGACAGCAACTAATATGACCTAGTTTATAATTTTGTTCTCTAGTAGTGAAATAGTATTCAGCAACAACAATGAATAAATTATAGCTGCATACATATATCTCACAAATATAAAATACTGAGCATTTGAAGCTACTACACATACAAAAATATGTAATATATAAAAAATTCACTGCTATCAAGTCCATCCCAACTCATGATGCCTCTATCGGGCAGGGCAGAACTGCTTCTGAGGGTTTCCAAGACTGTAACTTTTTTTTGGGGGGGGCGGGAGGGGAGGTAGTAGAAAGGCTCATAGATCTCTGGAGAATTGCTGTTGGTTTCAAATTGCTGACATTGCAGTTAGCAGTTCAACCTGCAGCCACCACATCACCACCAGGGTCCACATAATATAGAACATATAATAATAATAACAATAAAACATGACACACACTCCCCCAAAAAATAAAACAACAGGAAAAAAGCATCCCTATTATGTTAGGGTCTGAATGGTGGTTGTCCTATACTTGGATGGTGACCAAATAAAGTGACCAAATAATTGGTGCTACTGAAATCACGGCAGGGTTCTGTTTCTTAGTGTGTATTCTGGTTTATAGGGTATGTTTGTTCAATTTGCGAAAATGTGTCATGCTGTATGCAATTCTCTAAGTTATTTTTTAGTGTACATAAATACATGCCATGTTTTTACAGTGATAACAATGTGCCCTTCACGTTTGTTTGCCAACCACTCCCTTACCCTGGAAGGTATTTTAGTAAGACCCACTAAATGAATTGCTTTTTACATGTTCCTGTTTGAAAAAAAGAAAAGTTGGCATACTGCATTTACAAAAATACGTAGTGAGGGAAGGAAACAATTGGAAAGCAAATGTAGAAGGCTCAGTTTACTTTCATAAAATGTGGGATAGGTAGTACAAAGAAGGCCAGAGTGGAAACAGCCGCAGAGGGAATGACTAGGATAAATATCACAATTGTCCAGGTAAGAGTTCCTGGTGAATGATCCTACAGTGGAAAAATCGGAAATGTACAGAATTAGGTAGAATTTACAATGTTACATTTTCTCAGTGTGCTCACAAAAATAATGAATGCAATCATATAATAGGAAATAATGTAAAAAAAATTGTAGCATAACATGCTCATGCATATACCATGCATGTCTTGTTATGTCTGTAGATGTGAATTTCAGCTCCATCCACCCTCACACAATAGTCTATGAATGTTTCTTTGGTCTCTTATTCATGTAAGTCATGCATTGAGTCTGGCAGTCCTCTGGCCATCAGTCCATTAACAAATTGAAATGATGCATTTTCTCTGGGGCAGCTTTGGGCTAGGCCTAAGAGGGCATACCTATTGTGAAAGAAATGGACAGAAGGTAAGGTGAAGAGCTTTGCTCCAGGCTGCCATAGTACAGGCAAGTCCCACCAGGTAGCGGCATGGCAGGTAGTGTGGGTTTGGGAAAACACCCTGTGGGATCTTGTAAGACACATCTCCTTCAATGGAGGGATGCTTGGACACTCTGTCCCTAGCATATAGAACACAAGCAAGTGGGAAATCCATGTGGTCCAAGTGTAGTGGCCAGCCAGCTAGGTGGCAAGACAGAATGTACAAGACTATGCCATGCCAGGCTCACCTACCTGAGTGACCTCTCCATCCCAGGGCATGTAAGTCCATGCTTTCTGGGTGAGGATTGGCCACCTTAAAAGGGTTGATTCTGGGAGAGGAAAGGTGATTTCTTTCTGTATTGAAGAAGGCAGTTTTTCTAGAGGAAAGGAATTTTGCTGAGAGAAAGGCAACTCTAGAAATCTGGGGTGAGTTGATGAGGATCTGCTATTGGGAAGTAAGCCTCCACATCAACAGGGACCATGAGGATCTGCTATTGGGAAGTAAGCCTCCACATCAACAGGGACCAAGTGGAAGTCTTAACATTAAACCTGTTGGTCAGAAAAAGAAAAGTGAAGTGGAAATCATCAGCATACAAAAATAATACTACTATCATCACAGAATTGTTACAAGGAAAGATAAAGTATATCTAAGAAAGAATCCAGCCAGTATTAGCTCCCGTCTTTCTCTGCACCCACCATCATCATCATCCCTGCTGTTCTATCCAAGTACTGACACAAAGAGTGGGTTTTTATCCTCCGCATTCCACCATTATCTCATGATGATGGTGTGTGTGTGGTGGGGGGTGGGGGTGGTCACAGTTACAGAGCATCTCATCATTATGGTGTGTGTTTGGGGGAAGGGTGTCACAGTTAGGGAGCCCGTCACTAATCATGAAATGTTGCCCATTATGCATTTTACCCAGGTCTGGTTCACAAATTCCATCTCTGCTTTCCTTTGTAAGACAGAGTCTGCCTGTGGCTAATAGTAAATGGCCCACGACTCACAGTGAGCCAGCTCTACAGGGAAGGCCAATCAAATGAGAATGCCTCGCAGTGCTGGTGAGGCAACTCTCACTTATAATTATTCTTGACAACCAGAAATTTGTAGAAAGAGGAGATGTTTGAACGATGCTGTTTCCAGTAGGTGTGCGATCACTCAACTTCAGACCCGGGGATTAGATGTTACTTCTCTTGACAATAACCCCAAGTATTTCGTTGAAAGACTAAACCAATTTCCCTATTAAAAAGATTCCGTTTTGGAATTTTATTTGCCCATTGCTTACCTAGGATCCCTGGTAGCACAACGGTGAAGTGCTTGGCTGCTTATCAGAAGGTTGGCAGTTTGAACTCACCCAGGAGATCCATGGAAGAATGACCCAAACATCTGCCCCTAAAGATTACAACTATAAAATTCCCTGAGCGCACTGTTTCCGTGCCCCATGGGGTCACTACGAGTGAAAATTTGATGGAACACAACAATAACAACAATCGTTACAATAGCAACAAGATTAAAATACACAGCGTTGTCGTAGCCAATACTGTGGTTCAGAATAGACTTCCGATATGATTTGGAATAGACTTCGGGCAACAAGACTATCATTGCAGCTGGATGGGATGGAGCACCTTGTCAAATAGTTCCAGGCTAAATGTATTACTGATCAAAGCATACTATTTTTGGAAGCATATTATAGAAGTTGGTGTTCAATAATGGGTGAGGTTTTTACCATCATAAACACCAGAAGAGAGAAGAACACATTTCCGTGGTAATAAGTCCGGGACGCACAGGAGAGTGAGCGTCATTTGTGTTGCTCTTGGGGACCATGAAGTCTGTCCTCGCTCAAAGCACCCCTATTACAACAGGATGAAACCTTACCTCTTCCTGCGCCACCCTCACGAATGTCTGTTATGCTTGCTCCCACTGTGGCAGCCACTCTGTCCGTCCATCTCATTGGAGAGCTCCCTCTTTTTTGCTGACCCTCTATTTTACCAAGCATGATGTACTTTTCCTGGACTGACTTTGCCTAAAAATGTGTGAGACCACATCTCTGTGAGGCTACTGAGAGAATGGGAGATTTACTTTAGAAGAACTCTCTTCGCAAAACAAACAGACAAAAAATGGACTGGTTTTTAAATGTTTGATTAAGCTGCTTATCTTTGGGTGGACCTTGGCCGGGAACAGTCTTCTCCCACAGAGAAGAACCCTTTCTAAGACTGATGTTAAGGGGAACCAGTAAGCAGTTTGGCATGCTGGCTTTGTGACCACCTGGGCCCACTTATTGAGTGGAAGTGGGGCAAACAAAGCAGTGAGGAGCTGGGCTGAGTTTGGACATGTTCAATGGGCAGTAGTTGACCTGGTCCATAGAGACGAAGAGAAGGGTTGACTGGTCAGAAGTTGAAAAAGTTGAAAGATCTTGAACTATAAACATGACCCAGCCATGAAAGCTAGGCTAATGGAGATGTGTGAATGCTTCAGCTGCTTTACTGCTAGCATGCATTTGACCTAGCTTGAAGGACGAGGGTGGCCTTGACTAGAACCCAATCAAATAAAAAGAGAATTGTTTGTCCTGTGAGCTACTGTGCATTGCTTATAGACTTGATGGACTGCATGTTGTGGTTATTAGGGGCTATCAATTTGGTTCTGACTCATGGCAGCCCTGTGCACAACAGAAGGAAACCCTGTCCAGTCCTAAGCCATCCTCACAACTGCCCCTGTGTCTGAGCCCATGGTGGCAGCCACGGTGGCAAATCCCTCTCATTGAGGGCCTTTCTCATTTTCTCTGTCCTTCCGCTTTCCCAAGCATGATGTCAATATCCAGGGATTGGTCTCTCCTGACAATATGTCCAATGTATGTAAGACAAAGTCTTGAACTCCTTGCCTCCAAGGGGTATTCTGGCTTTTCTTCTCCAAAAACAGATTTCTTTGTCCTTTTATCTATCTGGGATACTTTCAATATTCTTCTCCAGCCTTACAATCTAAATGCATTGATTCTTTTTCAATCTTCCTTATTCAATGTCCAACTTTCACATGGATATGAGGCAATGGAAAATACCATGGTTTGGACCTGGTGCACTTTAGTCCTCCAAGAAGCACCTTTGCTTTTCAGTGCCCCAAAGGGGTCTGGGCAACAGATTTACTCAATGCAACACATCTTTTGATCTCTTGTCCATGAGCATTGATTATGGCTCCAAGCAAGATGAAATCCTTGATAGTGTCAAACTATTCTCCATTTATCAAGTTGTCAGTGGGGAGGTTAGGGTCCTCTTTACATTGGGAAGAGTGCAATGCTTTTTAACTCCCATCAAATAATCAGGAGGAACCATGAAAATAGAGTGTATAAAACACTAATAGAAGGAATTAATCAGTTTTGCAATTCCATTGGATATATAAAAATGAGCCATCTCGTGATCACAAGGTGTCGATGGGATCAGGTATCAGGCATGAAAGAACAAAAAAAAATCACATTATTGTGAATGAGGGGAAGTGCAGAGTGGAAACCCAAAGCCCATCTCTAGGCAACTGGACATCCCCTTACAGAAGGGTCTCGGAGAGGAGATGAGACAGCCAGGGTGTAGTATAGCACCGATGAAACATACAACTTTCCTCTAGTTCTTTAAGGCTTCCCTCCCCTCCACTATCATGACGCCAATTCTACCTTACAAATCCGGCTAGATCAGAGGATGTGCACTAGTACAACTCACAGCTGGAAACAGATAAATGCCTCAGGACCAATGATGAGAGTAGAGATTCCAGGAGAGGAAAGGGAAGGTGGGGAGAAAGGGAGAACTTATCACAATGATCTATATATAACCCCCTCCCTGAGGGACGGACAACATAAAAGTGGGTGAAAGGAGACATCAGACAGTGTAAGATATGAACAAATAATAATTTATAAATTATCAAGGGTCCGTGAGAGAGGGAGGCAAGGGAGGGGGAAAATGAGGAGCTGATATCAAGGGCTCAAGTAGAAAGAAAATGTTTTGAGAATGATGATGGCAACAAATGTACAAACGTGCTTGGCATATGGATGGATGCATGGATTGTGATGAGTTGTATGAGCCCCTAATAAAATATTTTTTTTTAAAAAAGAACAATGAGTCATCTCAGAAGCCAATAGACAGATAACCCAGTGATCTGAAAGAAAGAAGAACCACCAGTCAGTGGACTGGATGGTAGATCCTTGACTGAAATGGTAGAGGCACCAGAGGCTGAACACCACGACTATGAGACTGAGCACAGGAGCAGCACGGAGACTGTGAGGTAGAGTGGCAATTCCAAGAACACAGAACAAGGCAGACATGTTGGGACCATGAGACTGAAAGTTCAGGAACAGAGAGACAGGTCTGCCAGCTTGGCTGAGAAGAGCTTCTTCAAACAAAATTATCTCTGCCACTTTATAGCTTCTTATCTTCCCTAATAAACCCCCATAGTCATGAGCATTGTCTATGAATTCTATGTGGCCATTGGAAATAATTATCACACCCAGCAGAGAAGTAGAGCGCTCTGGGAGAGGAGGTTGGGGTTAGAATCGTATAAAAAACAATGGGAGTGTGGAAGAATGTCTGACTTCTGCCTCATGGTAATCAACCTTGGGCTGATATGGAGTTGGGTTTTCCATCCCTTTTGTGTTGCCTTAGGTCAGGAGATTAGATGTAACTCCCGTACCATTTATTTGGGTGTTGAGCCCATAGATTTTCATAAAGCATCAATAATTTCACCATTAATCCCAAGCTTCACCAACAATTTCATGTTTGTTCTTGCTTCAAATTTAACAGAATTCATGTTGCTTTAATAAGGGTTATTTTCCAATGGATGTCTTACCCAGCTTAGTGCCATAGACTAGATTCTGTTTCAGACATGTTATAACAAGGTAGCATGATTTTAATTTGGTCCAAAAAATTGAAATCTATGCATAGTTGTTGTTTATTTCATTGTATACATTTTCCATGAATTCTTTGAAGACTACTCATAGTATGAATGTATTTAAACTTTAACACATATATGCTTAGTACTTCCTAGAATGTTACAATTATATTGCCTGTATCTGGGAGCAATTTTATCACCTTAAGATATATTTTCACATATCTATTTTAATCTACTAAAATTGATATTAAGGGATAAAGCCAAGGATACTCTTGTTTAAAAAAAATCTTGGTGAATAAAACCAATAAGACACCAGAATTGGAAAAAAAATACTCCATAAAGCAAGCTCACAGTCTAATCAGCTCTGAATACTATGTTTGGTAATAGTAAAGGACTTCTTCACAATTGTATGTTAACCTATCCTTACCCTTCTTAAATCAAGGGATGCATTAATTTGTAGACACTGGTAAAAGAAAAATTCAACATCTAAACATTAGTATTTGTGCAAAATACCTGTGTTACTCTATGACTTCAAGAAGATAAATTTTATAATGCCACCCTGCCCAAACACCCTTTTCATTCTTTGATGTTTCATCCATAAATTTAGTCAGAGATACTATATATATATATATATATATATATATATATATATATATATATATATATATATACATATATCCACCATGAGCTATTTATTAAGGTGTTAAAAATATCTTCATAAGCACATATTTGCCTTTTTACCAAGTGACGTAGTTTATTGTGCCAACCTGACCAATAAACACATGTGGGGTTAATTGAAGGGCGGAGAGATAAATGGCTCCATTAGCCTCGCCTTTTTAGTTCTCGGTCTCATGATTTGTGATGGTCAAACCAGGGTGCAGCTGCCTTAGTCAGTTCCCTGCTTCAACTGGCAAGGCTGACTTCCTGCAAGACATCCCAAGGAGAAGCCATATGGACCTACCCCGATGCAGCCCTGGGTGTTGAGAAGCCGTGTGGAGGCTCCTGCCAGCACTGAGATGCTTACACATTCACTGACGTGGATTTCCTCCTGCAGTCGGTGTCTTTGTGTCTGTTTTGTGAGATGGAGGAGGACTTTGAGGATTGGTGTTGGACACGTGCGTTAATTGGTTAATGTTGGACTTGTGACCTTGTGCGGCACTGGGTTGGGATGTTTTCTTGATGAGCACTTAACCTTTATATAAAACTCTCTCTTATACCTGAGTTTCTGTGGATTTGTTTCTCTAAAGTACCCAGACTAACACACCAAGGAATAAGAATTACCAAGGAACAAGGTTTATAACATGCAAACAAATTCAATCTTTTACGTGCAATGCATTTTAACATTGCACATTTATATACAACTTTATACTTTTTAATAGAATTTTGTAACCACCACAATCCGGATCTAAAATGCTTAGATTTTTGCAGTTAATCCCATTCCCCAACCCTGATAACAACTTATCTGATTTCTGTTCCCATGGGTTTGCTTCTTTCAGAAAGTCATATAAATGCGGTTATCTAGTCTAAAGCCTTTTATGACTATTTTTCTCCTAGCATAATGTGTTTTGAGTTTTATCCATGGCATTTTTATGTATTATTAATTTCTTTTATGGCTGAGTTGTATCAGTATTTTATGATTATGAATAAAATTTCTGTAAACATTTGTATACAAGTCTTTGAGTAAATAGAATTTTCCATTTTTCTTGGGAAAATGCCTAGGAATAGAAATGTTGGGTCATACGGTAAGCATCTATTTAAATTTACCAGAAACATCCAAATTGTTTTCCAAAATAGCTCTACCACTTTTCATTCCCTGCCAGTGTGTAAGAGTTCCATTTGTTACATATTCCTGCCAACATGGGTTGTTGTCATTGTTAGGGGGCATCCAGTCAACTCTGACCAATAGGGACCCCACGCAGAACAGAAATAAACACTGTGTGGTCCTGCACCATCCTCACAGCTGTTCCTATGGCAGAGCCCATTGATGCAGCCAATGTGTCCATCTATCTTGTCAAGGGCCTTCCTCATTTTCACTGCCCCTCCACTTGACCAAACAGGGTTTCCTTCTCCTTGTGTGTCTGGGTATATACAAGGAAGTCTTGCCATCCTTGCCTTGAAGGAGCATTCTAGCCTTACTTCTTCCAATACAGTTCTTTCTGTCCTTTTAGCAGTCCATGGCCCTTTCAACATTCTTTTCCAGCACCACAATTCAAATGCATCAATTCTTCTGTGATCTTCCACATTAAATGTCCATCGTTCACATGTACATGATGCAATGAAGAATGCTATAGTTTGGGTCAGGCACACCTTAGTCCTCAAAGAAACATGCTTGCTTTTCAGTACTCTAAAGAGGTGTTATGCAGCGAGTTTACCCAATGGAACACATTGTTCAATCTCATGACTGCTGCTTCCACGGGCATTCATTGTGGATCCTAATAAGACAAAATCCATGACACTTCAACTTTTCCTCCATTTTTTACAATTTATCTATTGGTCCAGTTGTGAAGATTTTAGTCTTCCTTACACTGAGTTGTAATCCACACTGAAGGCCACAATCCTCCATCTTCATCGACTTCACTTTCAGCAAGCAAGGTTGTGTCATCTGCACTCCACATAATGTTCATAAACCTTCCTCCAATCCTGAAGCTGCACTCTTCTTCACGTAATCCAGCTGCTCGGATTCTTTGCTCAGCATAGAGATCAAACAATTATGATGAAATATTACAACCCTGACATGCACCTTTCCTAATTGGAAACCACGTATTGAGATAAAAATTTATTAGAGGATACCAGGCATGGAAGAAATAGAGAGTTTTAAACAAATCATTGATTAATGATAAGGTTCCATGGCCAATTATTATCATGGCTATCAATTAAGGTAAAAGGTTGAACTGCCAAACGTTGTGTGTGGTAGATATGTTTTTAAAATAAACAAGCGAGTACCTGCTGAGGCTACTTATCTACAACCAAATAAATCATGGGACTTTATTCCTAGACTTGGAAGTTTAGGATCATTGTTTCATAGGCCATTCTAGGAATGGACCTAATAATTTTTTGAGTGTTTATGTTCTACATCCTAGTTCATTGTGAAATGCTTGAGATCCAAGGCACAAGCCTTTATTTGCCAGGAGCAACAGAGAAAGGAGAATTTATTAAAAAAAAAAAAAAAGTCCCGGTCAGAGAGGGGGGAATGCAGAACAAAATTTTAAATTCTCATAGACTACAGACTTTCTATAGTTCTGGGGACTAGATCAACTCCTGAAAAAGTAGACTGGAGATCATCTTTAATATTTAAAACAAACATTTTATAAAGTCTTCATACAATCAAAGAGCATTTTAGCTTAGCTAGTAAAAGTTGTCTTCCTTGAGCATTGTGCTCATAAAGCTCAAGGAAGGCAATTAAAATAATAACAGGAAAGAACAGATAGGACAGTAGGCAGACCACTATTTACTCAATACTTCAAGACCCTACTTGCTTTACTAAGATTTTTTTTATCTGCCAGGTCTGGGTCTGACATTATCATTGAATATTATTGTAAGGTTTGTCTGACCACCAACTCTTATTGTTTGTGTAAACAGTGTCCAATCACATAAGGGTTTATTCTGCACAAGTCAATAATCTATGTATTGCAGTTTGTAGTCAACCTAGACTTGTTTGATCTCACATTCTCACTGGTATTTAAATACATTACCATGGACTAAATCGATGACACTATAAACAGAAGATCATTATGCTCCATGGAAATGATTGATAATGTTCTCTTTCATAAAATCATGCAGATGTTCCTTAGGTGAACCAGAGGCATATAGAAAACATAAGAATGGATTTGAGGTTCACACTTAATTCTAGCTCCAATCAAAGAACAATTAGTTCTGATGACATGGGCCTACTCAATCCTCACCTTCATGCAGGAAACACCAAAGATACAAGTGTTACAGCAAAGTATGGGAAGAAACTAGATGGTGCCCAGCTTTCAGAAATAATAGCATTTGAGTTCTTAAAGGTTTCTTTTCAAACAAGCAGCCATCTAAATGAGATATAGCAGAAGAACACTAGCCTCTCTGATCTAAGCATTGTAAATGAAACAATCCAGACCCGAAGGAGGGAACGGTATCAGAGATTAAATTGTAAAATGCTGGTGTGCGGAAGCCTATGGATGACAGTGTAAGCCCGAAACATGTGTGCAGGATCTACACATAGACTAAGCCTCTGGTAACTTCCTTCTCACTATAATTGAGGGATGGGAATATCCTGGTTATCAGACAGACTGTATTTAAATGAAAAATCATACTCAATTTAAATGAAAAATTTGTGTTTAATTGTGAAAAGCTTATCATTTATCTCACTTTTGACATTTTGAGTTTGCTCTGGCTTTTAATAGTTTCTGTTTTATTCAGGCAAAACTGAGGTTTACCTCTGTTGGCTTTTCTTATTTTTTGGTAGTGTTCTTGATTCTCTGTTTTGTATGTTTTCTATGTTTTTTTGGTATATGAAACCCAGTATGGGCAAATCTATAGAGAAAATAACTAGATTAAAGGTTTCTGGGGGGCAAGTGGGTGGAGCTTGAGGGACAATGGGGATCACAGCCCTACTCATAAGCACTAATAACAAGGAGTACAAGAAGGAAGAAGATATTTTGAAACTGATTGTACTAGTGACTGTATAACACATCTTGATATGACTAAACTATTGAATTGTGTAGTGTCTGGAATATGTCCTAGTACACTGCAATCAAGTGAATGCTGACTCACAGTGGCCCCCTGTGGTTTCTGAGACTGTAACAGTTCACAGGAGTAGAAAGCCCTGTCTTCCTCCTGCACAGCTGCTGGTGGTTGTGAACTGCTGACCATGCACATTGCAGCCCAATGCATAACCACTGCACCATGAGGGCTCTCGTGTACGAATAAGATGGTTTAAAAATGTAGACAGAAACCTTAGAGGGCAGTGGGTTTATTTTGATGGGTGAGGAATAATTCTGGAAGCCAGGGTAAGAACGGCTGTACAGGTCAAAGAACGTAATTAGTGTCACTGAGTTGTACATGTAGAAATGGTTGTATTGGTACATATTTGGCTGTGTGTATTCTCTACAGCAGCAGACTAAATTTTTTGAAAAGCTGAAACGGATCCTTGGCATCTGCCCTTTAGTCCCCCTTTGATCATTAATAGAAATAATGAACAATGATGATACTAGAGTAATAGCTATTTTTTAAAGGGGCATCAGAGTCGTGTGTGACATCTTCTGTCTACACAAAGGGGAAAGAGGAATCAAGGGTCCAAACAACGTATTGCATTGGACAAATCTGCTGCACACAGTCTCTTAACAGTATTGAAGAGCACGGATTTCACTTTAAGGACGTAGTTATGCCTGACCCAATCCGTGGTATTTTGAATTGCTTCACGTGCATATGAAAGTTAGATTGAATAAGGAAGACCAGGGGAGAAGTGATGCATTTTTTATTATAGTTTTGGCAAAGAATTTTCAAAGTACTGCCGCAGGACAAACAAATCTATCTTGGAGGAAGAAGTACAAGATGGGAACCTGGAAAAGGACACTGTGGGTGGTAAAGACATCACTGAGAAAGAGGAAGGCCATCACCAAGACGACTGGACAGAGCACCTGCAACAATAAGCTCCACCACCACAGTGGAGGACGGTGCGGGGCAGAAATCAGTGCTTTCATTCTGGTGTCCATGGGCCACTGTGAGTCAGTAAGGTCTGGACAGCACCTGTTACGGCAGCACCCAGTCAATGGGTGAAATTTCTAAGGACGATGGATAAAAGAGCCATATCAAAGCATGCCCTGTGCCATACTATGGAACTGAAGTCCCGCAGGCATGATTGGATTAAATGCCTCCAGGAAGTAACCACGATAATATTTATTTTGTAGTGAACAAACTGAGGCTAGTATTTTCTATTGCTGTAAGGAAGATTTCCATTCCCTATGCACCTGCGCTTCATCAAATTCTCAGTTTCCTTTCCTGGGGAAATAGATCATCGGGACTTTTCTTCTAAGGTGTTTCCGGATGGATTCGGGTCCTGAAACCTCTCATTTAGAACTCACTGCATTTACTATTTTCACCACCCAGTACAGCATCGCTTAACTAATTTCTCCAAGAATACACAACCAGTTGACTGCAAAGCTCTCCTGATGAAATTACAGTCAACCTAGTCTTTCTCTCAAATAAAATCTGATATTTTCTTGTGTTCTCTCTCCTTCAAGTATGCTTTGTTTCAAGTCCAGTACCCAAAGCAGTATGCAATTTTTCTAACAGATGCCCCTGTGGCGTGTTACAAAATATACAGTAGAGAATTTTATTTCCCAGTAAATATCAAAAGAAGAGCAATCTAGCTCAACGAAGGGAAACGGAGAGAAAGGTAAAGATGATGTCAGTGAGAAAACGGGAGAGAAAGCACCAGGCATTCTGTTTTCCAGCGTCTCTCTGCTGTAGCAAGCCCAAGCTATTCCTCTGCAGAGAGATCCAAGCTGATTACGAATACAATGTATGGCAACATCTGTGGTTCTCACATTGTTGAAAGAAAAGGCTCTAATGTGAGGGAGCAGAGGCCAAGCACCCAGTATCCATGGCAACCCCGTGGTTAGTTTCAGCAGGCAGTTGGGGGAGAGTATTCAATCAGATCCTTATATTTGTCTAAACGGCACCCAATAAATATTTCCCATAGCCAGTGGTTTTTGTCCTGATTTGGAAACAAAGGAAAATGAACCCCAGGTGGGGGTGGGTGGAAGAAGTTAGAATGGGGTGGGGGTGAGGGTGGGCAGGGATGAATTCACCATTAAGGAATTACTTCAAGAAAGCTGAAATTAATGTTTCACTTGTCACATAAAAAAGAATTGGGGAAATTGAAATAGTTATGAATACAGACGTGAGTAATGGGGGGCAAAGAACCAGGATTCAAATTTTCCTGTTCGAATTATATCATTAAAAAGTGTTTTAGAAAAAAAAACAGTCATGTAATCTGGTTCTGCTTTCAAACTAAAGGTAGACTATGTCTATTAAGTGTTTACTTTGACATTGTAGCAGACACCTTACACAAACTCTAACGCTCACAAAAAACTACAAGAAGGGTTTTGTTGAGTAGCAAAATTAGTAACAGACATCTGACTTCAAGCATTGCGCCGCTAACCATAAGGTGGGCGATGTAAGCCCCTCAGCCACTCTGAGCCAATGATGTGATTGTACAGCCTCAGAACTCCTGCAGGGCAGTTCTATTTTGTCCCACGGTGTCTCTGTGAGTCAGAATTCACTTGACGGCAGTAGGTGCTGGTCGTACTTTTTGATTTGGGTTTTTCTTGTCCAGGTAACCACATGTTAACCATAAAAAATCAGACCCAAACTGACGAAGCTGCCAAGCAAGGGCTCTAGAGGCATCTCACGATCTGCTAGAAAAGGGCAGTGGATGGGGCAATAAATGTACACATGTGCTTGACACAGTGGATGGATGGCTGGATTTTGATAAGAGTTTTATGAGCCTCCAATATAATGATTTAATTAAAAAAGAAACAGGAAGAAAAAAAATAAAAGAATGCTGACCAAACCATGGCCTCTGCATTTCAAGCTCCGAAAGCCTGATGGCTGCAGATGGGTGATGGCTACAATGGGTGATGGGTGCAGGGATAAATTTTTAGCATCCAGACCAGAAACGCCCTGCTACCCACGGATCCCAGCAAAGGGGGGAAGTGGGGTTCAGTCAGTCAAGTTACGATTAGCCAGTGGTTGATCTTCCACAGCTCTGCATCGTCTTTATATAGCACGAGCAAAGTGGAGCTTGTCTGCTCCCTTAAAAATGGACAGCCCGGGGGATCTTATGTCCGGTCAGAGTGAGTCAGGATCAATTCGTTAGCAGTGGGATTTTTACATACATCGAACTCTTCAGGAAAAAATAATCTTATGTTCAGATTTGAGTGAGTTTTGGGGGATTTTGAAGAGTTCCGATCGCTGTATTTTACCTTTGAGTCAGTTGAGGGCAGGAACGTAAAGCTTACAGACCCTTACAGATTTCGCCCTCGGAAAGGTGTCACCAAGGGCTATTGCGGTGGTTGTTGTTTGGTGCCTGTGGATCAGTTCCAACCTACAGAGACTCCACTGGAAAGAATAGAGAGACTCAACGGGCTTTCTTTTCTTTTCTTTTTATTAAATACTTGTGTTGGGGGCTCTTACATCTCTTATGACAAGCCATACATTCATCCAGTGTGTCAAGCACATTTGCATGTATGCTGCCTCCATCATTTTCAAAGCATTCTCTTCCTGCTTGGACCCCTGATATCAGCTCCCCATTTCTTCCCCCTCCCTCCCCGGCCCTTCCTCCCTCACAAACCCTTGATAGGTTATAGATTATTATTTTCAATTTATCTTACAATGCCCTCCATCGCCCCTCGCTCACTTTTCCATTGTTCGTCCCCCTGAGAGGGAGTTATATGTTGATTCTTGTGGTCAATTTCCCCTTTCTCCACCCACCCTCCCCTAGTCCTCCTGGTATCTCTACTCTCCTTGTTGGCGCTGGGGGTGGGTTATCTATCTTGCATTCCCTGTGTTTTGGGCTCTTGTCTGTAGCAGTGTGCATGTTCTGGTCTAATCCAATTTGTAAGGTAGAATTGAGGTCATGATAATGGGGTGAAGGAAGCACCAAAGAACTAAAGGAAAATTGTGTGTTTCATCAGTGCTATACTGAACCCTGAGTGGCTCATTTCTTCCCTGTGACCCCTCTATAGGGGGATGTCCAATTGTCTGCAGATGGGCATTGGGCACTGGTTCTCCACTTCATGCCTCCCTCCCCCCACCATTCTCTTGAATGATACTTTAATGAAGCAACTCCCGGGTCCTTCTCCTGGAGGGCTGCAAGGCCTGTCTCATGAAAGTCCCTGTTTTATCCAAAGCTTCCTGCTTTAAAGAGACCTGCTCATTTTAATTCCTAGTAGCAAATAAAATTTATAAAAATAAATAAATAATAATAAAAGGCCATAGCCCTATGATCTTATGAGGGGAAATAATAAGTTTCATATTCAACTGGCTATTTTTATCACTGCAATGGTCTTGTTAACAATTAAACAGCTCAAATAGAGAGAAAGAGAGAAAACCGCATATCCTGGCCCATCAAGCCTCAAGTACCATATTCCTGCTCAGTGCAGCCAATGCACAGAGAAGACCTGGGGGTTGGCCCCATTATGAGACACAACACCCCCTCACTGGCTCACAGTGCTAAGGGGGACAGCACGGGAGACACTATGTGGGTATTGTGGCGTATAACCCCCAACACACACCAGAGCAAAACATAAAGGGAGCGCAACAGAGCAGCAAGGAGAGCAAAGCAAATAAGTCCCTGAGGAATCGTAAAAATAGACTTCAGAATTGGTGGACAGGGCATGGCACTTTACCAGATCCAACTGGAAAATAACCAGAAGGGTCAGCAGACAGACATGGAACTAGTTATAAGCGTCCCCCCCCCCACCTTTTTCTTTTTTTTCCTTATGTCTATCCATATAAAATATGCAGGATAACCAATCCCAAGGAGAAAATAACTGGGTCAACGGCTTTGAGGGACATGGGAGGGGAGGAGGGAGGAGAAATGAGGGAGAAGCCAACAAACCCAGGGACAAGGGAACAATAATAGATCTAAAACCTATGATGAGGAGGGTGCAGAATGTCTCCTGGGGGTTGATAAAGTGCAATGTATCTGAGAGAAAATACTGAGAGTCAAGTGAAGGGCAAGCATGATAGTGAGACAGAAGGAAAGTAAAACAAAATAGAGGAAAGCATTAGGAGGCAAAAGACATCTATAGAGGTACAAATATAGCATGTACATATATAAATATATTCATAGGAATATAAGCCTATGTACATATAGTTAAATATTAAGTATTAAGGTAGCAGATGTGCATTGTACTCAAGAACAATGCAAGAACACTTTGTTCTAAAAATGTGGCATTCTGTGATGCTCACCTTCCAGACAGGATCATTAAAGTCAAAACGGTGCATAAGGAAATGTGGTGAAGAAAACTGTTGGTGCCTGGCTATCAAAAGACATAGCTCCTGGGGTCTTAAAGGCTTAAAATTACACAAGCGGCTGTCGAGCAGAGAAGCAACAAGCCCACATGGAAGAAGTACACCAGTCTGTGTGATCATGAGGCTTCGACAGGATCAGGTATAAGGCATCAAAAGACCCAAATCAAACAAATATATTGATGCAAACAATGGGGGTCCGAGAGGAGACCTAAAGCCCATCTGTAGACAATTGCACATTCCCTCATGTAAGGGTGACAAGGAAGGAATGAGCCAGCCAGGGTACAGCAAAGCACCAACAGAACACACAGCATTCCTCTAGTTCTTTAATGCTCCCCCACCCCCACTATCATGACCCCATTTCTTATAAATGTGGCTACACCAGAGGACAGATAAACTCCTCAGGAACATAAATAGGAACAGAGATACCATGAGGGTAGGGAGAAAGTGTAGGGAGAAGGGGGAAAAACCGGGAACCAATTACAATAATCGATGTATAACCACCCCAGCTCAGGGGGACAAACAACAGAAACATGGGCTAAGGAAGACAGTGGATGGTGTAAGATGTGAAAATAATATTAACTTATCATTTATTAGGGGTCTATGAGGGTGGGAGGGTGGGAGAAATAGGAAAGCAGAGGAGCTAATACCAAGGATTCAAGCAGAAAGAAAATGCTTTGAAAAATATGATGGCAACATATGTATAAATGTGTTTGGTACAATTGATGTATGGATTGTTATAAGAGCTGTAAGAACCTCCAATAAAATGATTTATTTGTTAAAAAAAATAAGCAGCAAAAATAATTATTAAACAGCTCCAACTTAAACTGAAATATAATTAGATGCATGACTATTATTCATTTGCATGTGATTTGCATACATTCCTTCTAGGTCAACAAGGGGTAGAGTCTGGTGTGATGGAGGGAAATTTCTTAATATGACTCTTCCACTCAAGTCTCCGTAACATGTATCAAATGATTGTGTCGGACTGTGTAAATGGAACGTGCGTAACACTAATGAAGGGAATTGGTCAGTTTTCATTACCTGACTACGAAGATGAGCTGTCTTTGAAGTAGCAACAGAAAAGAGAGAAACCCCGAGGTTCTTGGAAGAGCATATTCAAGAACTCTCTTGTGATCAGATGCATCCGAGACAGTGACTCTGAGACTGAGAGGTGTAGCCCATGACTATGGAACGTGTGAGGCAGGGTGACAGGTATGCTGGTTTCCTAGCCCACTGAGCCAAAGACCAAGAGGGCACATGGCTGAAAGCCTGAGAGTTTGGGCTGTTGGCTGAGACCAGTGACTGTATCCTTAAGGTTTGCTGATTCTTTCCTAATAACCCCCTTAGTTTTAAGTATTGTCTGTGAGTTCTGTATGGCCATTGCAAAAAAAATGACTAAATCCAGCATCAATGTAAACGGTTGAGGGAAGGAGAGTTGGTGTCAATATAGATGAAAAAGGATGGATCGTAGAGGCTTTTCTGACGCTGTCTTGTGGCAACAGGGGAGGAAGAGGAGTTCAGATATGGCCTTCCATTGCCATTTATTGTATCTGGGAGGTAATCCAGCCGCGTAAATGCCAAGAGCGTAGAATGCAGGAACCCGGGAAGTCCTGGAGAGAGAGCTGAGCATTTAACTGGGAAAGAGGTGCTACTGCTTCCTCCTAAACAACCTAAGCAAACTCCCCTCCACTTTCAGAAAGGACTAGCATTCCTAAATTCAACTCCTGGCTGGCCTCCTGCGAAAGTTAAGGTTTTATGTCGACTTGGCCAGGATGTTCAGTGCTTTGGCAATTACGTAATAGCCTCAAGGTTGTATTTTGGCTCTCCTAGACATGTTTTAATATTCCTCGGCTTCAAACTGAACGTATGAGAAAATGATGGTCTGCCCCACAGTCAGCCCCTGCTCTGGTTTTCGTGCTTATATTGATGTAAACAATTTTATTTATGTGTATTCCATCTGAAAAATGTCATTTGTGTAGTCACTTTTGTGCTGTAGAAAAAAAGATATTTGCAACGAAGAGGCCATTGATCTTGCGAAATTCTATAAAGCAATCTCTTTTGTTTCTATAACCAGGTCCATAATTTCCATCTACAGTTCCTTCCTCTTTGTTTCCAACTTCTGCATTCAAATCATCAGTAATTATCAGTGCATCTTGATTAAAGGGCAATCTCAAACCGAATACATGGGTAACATTTTTCAATTTTTCCTCACTAGCTTTTGTGGTTGGTGCATAAACTTGAATAATAGTTGTATTGACTAATCTCCTTGTATGCAGATGGAAGTATCCTATCACAGACAGCACTGTATTTCAAGATAGATTTTGGAATGTCCTTTTTGAAGATGAATGTGATAAGCTTCTTCCTGAATTTTCATTCCCTCCATAGTAAGCCATGTAATTGTCTGATTCAAAATTGTCAATGCCAGTCCATTTCGGCTCACTAATGCCTACGACACTGATCTTCTATGTTCCGTTTCATTTTTGACAACTTGTAATTTTCCCAGGTTCATACTTGATACATTCCAAGTTCCAGTTTTTAATAGATGTTTGCGGTTGTTTCTTCTCATTTTGAGTAGTGCACACTTTAGAACATGGTCAAACAAGAAGAAACTTTAGGACTGTTTTCAATATGTTAATAAATATATTCTACATACAGCAAAGTGCACAGTCATGAGTATAAGTTTATCAAATCCACACACTAAACACTCATATGGTGAGCGTCTAGATCAAGAACCAGTGCATTTCCAGGACTTGGGAAACTCGTTTCGCATTCTTCACCAGTGACTGCTCCATCTCCTTAGACTGTGGTAACCATTCTCCTGACTTCCAACAACACAGATTCACTTTCCTATTTTTGTATTTTATACAGAAACTGATCATTATGTACACTTTTGTGTTTGTGAGGTACATCTATATATGTGTGTCACGTTTCATATCAATCATTTTCACTGCTAAATAATTTTCTATTGTGAGATTACAACAAAATGTTATGTAGCCCTCTCATTGTCGATGGGCATTTGGGTAGTATCCAACTAAGGATATTACAAATAATGCTACTAGGCGCACTCTTGTACGGGTCTTATGATGGGCATATGCACATATTGCAGTTGTATAATTACCAAGGAATGGACTTGATGGATTCCATGAAAAATCAAGGACCCCCTGATGGCAAAGTGGGTTAAAATTGAGCTGCGAAATGCAAGGTAAGTGGTTAAAAAGTACCAGGAATAAATATAACACTGTTCCCATGAAGACTGAAAATTTTTCAACCTCAGGGAGCAGCTATCTATATCATCTCCTGTAGGAAATATTGTCCCTTATATTTTCCAAGATGCTTTCAACGTAGGTCACTTCTAAAACCCACAGTCTGTTTCAAACAGTACACAGGCAACACTAGAGTGTCTTCTTCTGAGCAAAACAGACAAAGTGTCAGTAATTAAAGCACGTTGCCATTTCCCCCGCACCAATCCAGGTCTTACTTTCTCTAGTTCATTCAAACCTGTGTCAAGACCTGCCAATTGCTAAATAAGCTCAAATAAAGCAAATCCCTTACATATCATAGCACACTAGAGGTGAAGCGCATTCCATCTCCGGTTTGTAGCACCAGAATCACTTTGATGTAATCAAGTCTTTGAAGAATCTTAATCTATGAAACCCGTCCAAGTCAAGAATGTCTTGAGACAATTCTATGGAACCACCTTTAAGGAGCCCAGTTTGAAAATCATTGTTGTGATGGGTACTTTCCATTTCAAATGAGGACACTCAGTTCCAGGGACAAATGCAAAATAAAAACCCGACAAGAAAACAAACAAACAAACAAAAAGCAATCAAACAAGTAGTGAGGAAACAAAGGATTACAGCTCAACTTCCTCCCAATTACCAGTTTAGTACCATGAAGCTCAGTCTGTCAAACTGTATTTAAATCTGAGATCAAGCACTGAATTAGTCCCGCCCCCCGCCCCCTGCCCAAACCTATAGCAGGTATAAGTAGTTCGTAGCAGGTGCAGACCAACCTGGGAAACTCTATGGGACATTATCTACGATATAGAATCATTGTGGATTGGAATTAACTTGAAGGCACACAGAAACAGTTCCTTTTGGTAATCCTCAATTGATTATTTTCTTCCAAATTTGGTGGGCTGACATGGAGAGATCTATTCTATTGAGAAAATAAACCCACTCCACCAGTGAGAGAGGAGAGTCACAAAGCTACAACAACTTCCATATATCAGTTCAAAGCAAAACATGTTTCCTGAATAATCTGGACAAATTTATGATCTCCTAAAATCTCTTGGAAAACAAACAATGTGTAAATATGCCTCACCAGCGTGTGAGTACTTCCAACTATCAGCCAAAGAGATTGAACTTTTGAATCTGACCCAAATTTTTGTTTTCAAAGTATTGAAAAAATGCAATTTGAACTTTCTTCATGTGAGTGGCATTAGTACTTATTTTAAAATGCCTACAACTCTTCCTGCACACCAATGTGGGTCTTTCAAAACGTTGTAGAGACTCAAAGGGAGCTAACTGCAATTTCCTCTGAAGAACATACAGACTTTCAGAAACGCACGGGAAGAAGTGACTAACAAAGTATCATTTCCATTTTACCACTTCTTTCAAATATAAATAAATTAAACTAAACGACAGCACTCAACTGAGTTTGCCCTGACCAAATATTCCTGTCAATATCTTAGGACTGTTAGTTTGTGTTATTATCTTCTGTAAAATAATTATTTTTGTGCTTGCAGTCATTTAATAATTCCAGGAAATGGGAAGGTTTCCTAAGGCACAGCAAGCCTCAGCGTTTCCCAAACTCATAAATTCAATGGTTTCTATTAAATCATATAAATAAAGCAAAATAAGGACTATTTCCAAGAACAAACAGAGGTAATTCTGGGCTACAACAACAAGATGTGCATTCCAGACCTCATTTCATAATTGGAATCAAAAAATAAGAAGGAAGGAGAAAAAAGAAATAAATTCTGAAGGGGAATAAAAATAATACTGGAGTTTTCATACCAAATCAATGCAATATTGTGTCAAAAATGGACTCTTTGGACAAAGATACTAAAAGATTCAGCTTGTTTGTTTTTTATGGAAATCAAAGCTTACCCCAAACAAAAAATATTAATTTTTTTCTGGAGTATAAATGCATGAGAGATTTTATAAGAATCCAAGCTACCCAAACAAACTTTTCATATATATATATTCATCAAATATTTAATAGTTTAAAATATTATTTATCTCTGCCATAACCTTCCCCAGTCTTCTAAACATTGTATATCCCTATATAATATGCCTGCACATTCAGGCCAGCAATGACTTTGAAACCAAACCAAACCCATTGCCAAGGAGGTGATTCTAACCCATGGTGACTTTATCGGCTGCAATCTTTATAGCAATAGATTATCACATAGCTCTTCCACAGAGGGTTTGGTGGGTGCTATTAGCAGATAAGTACGTACCACTCTCAGCACTAGAAGTCCTCCAATGGGTTTCATTTATGCCACGTTATCTGAATAAAAATTTGGTATGCTCAACTATTGTGGGGTCCTGGTTTACAACTGCCGGCACCAGCACCATGGCAGGCTGTATAAAACCAAAGTCTGGGGCAGGCTCAAGTTCTAATTTCAGATTCCTGGACACTGAGGTAATTCTGTCAGAGAAGGCATCACCTGTCCCAGACTGACCAGTAGGGAGCAGCGACCACCCTCCCCCACAATTGACCAGTCAAGAAAATACGCGCGAAACTGCTCACCAACCACCACTGGACAACGCTGATGCCAGAAGTTTTCTCCAATAAGTTTAAAGAACAGCAACAATTGGACTGCCCCCCGTCCCTGGCCCCATAAAAGCCCAGTGAACAAAGAACTCGGGGCTGATTCCCTTTGGATGCTGGGTCCCCGCTGCGCTGGGCAGTGGAGGGAGGGAATCCATAGCTCGAGTTAGCAAATAAACTCCTTTTGCCGCTTTTGCATCTCAACTGGTCGTAATTCTTCTGTGCGCCCAAGGTGAGTTCGTGTTCCCTTCGCCAATCCAACACTATCAAAGAATGGTTGATGATTTCATGAATTAATTGAAGATTTTCATCAAGGTCAAACATCTACAAATCCCATTAAAAAAGAAAGCAGTTAAAATTTTTCAACTCCATGATAGTCTAAAGTAATTTTCAACTCCATGATAGTATAAAGTAATGGGTTGGTGAACGGTCTTTGAATTCATAGTCCTGAGTTGACTTTCTGCTTCTCTTGTGTACTAACTGTGTGCTCTTATGCACATTTACTAAACTTTTGGGAGCTTCCGATTCACAGCACAATCATGAGTCACTTAATGTCAAAATGCATTCTGTGAATTATGATCTTATATAATCTGTATGTTGGGAAAACACCATATTATATACAAGCAATCCCCATATCATAAAAAGCAGTTGTGTTTCTTGTTGTTGTATTTAAGTGCCATTGAGTTTATTCCCATAGTGAACCTATGCACAACAAAACAAAGCACTACCTGGTCCTGTGTCATCCCCACAATGGTGTCTTCCACTGGCTTGATTGATGTTTACTTTTGGGGTCGTAAGAATAGCACATGTCTCATCACCAGTAATGACCTTGGGGAAAAACGTCTGAGTTACTGTGGAGCTGTCCTTTCAAAGCACATCATGTTTCCACTGGATGCTCTTTTTCCTGGTCAGTCAGAACCTGAGCCGCCCATTTCACAGCTGTGGGAGATAAAAAGACTTTCCCCAGCTCTGTCTCCCCCAAAGATGTGCCAGACCTCAGAGGCTGTTTACCAGCACATGGTGGGAGGTCAGATGCTTAGAGATATTCTCCCTGAAGGCATTCAGCCATCAGACTACTGTCTGGTCCACTGTAGGTGGGCCTCACACCCTACTGATAAGGAGAGTGATTGTTTCCATGGAGAACCAGAGAAGTGGTCAAACCTGCTCAATGACACCCAAAGTTAGGCTGCCTTCCTGAATATAGGATCTGCCCATCTTGTCACATGTGTACCCCCAACCCTATTGTGTGTATACCCCTAGATCATCCCCCTCCCATTACTGTAGTACCTATAATATGAACCCTTCCTGTGATGTATGTCTTTACCTGTAATTAATCTCTAAGTAGTTGATTAAAACAAGCTTGTAACAAAATAGTATTTTGACATTCTGATCCTTTGAAAATTTGGTATTTGTAGAATTGCCATTTGAAAATTGCTATTAAACTGATTAACATAGAACCCATAGCCCAAATGTGTCCCCTCAGAGACTTCCTAAACAGACTTCTGAAACCCGACAATGTATAACTTTGCTAGAGCCAAATTTGTGTTGTATGTACCTCAGGGTTTTTATCTCTCTCTAAAATTACCTTTTTCATTTATTGGTTTGGTAATCTGTGTCATCTCACCAGAAAGTAAGTTCTTGCTTCTGTACCCCACTGTCTCACACAGTTCTGCTTCTAGTCTCTGGTGTTGTTCCTTGTCAAGTTAGCTGTGTCTCTTGGACAATGAAAGGCTGCCCAGGCCTGTGTCCTCTTCATGATATTCATGTTTGCAGCGAGGGCTGTGGCTGCTGGTCAGAGCACTTCATTGGGGGTCTCTCTCTTCTCTGTTGGTCATCTCCTACCTCACCAAGCTTGACGTCTATGCTAGCAACTGGTCCAGTGAGTCAAAGTCCTGCCATCCTCGGTTCTAAGGAGCATTCTGCTTGTATTTGTTTGTTCTTTAGCATGTCATTTGTATACTCTGCGTTCTTCTACAAAACAACAATTCATATATGTCAATTCCTCTGTTTTCCTCTTTCAGTACACAGCCCAACAAAATTATATATATGTGTGTGTGTGTCATTATATATGACATATATATGTCATTCCTGTTCCTGGATTATTTGTGGCACTGATTCAGAAAATTGCCTTGGGCAGACCTCATTAGCTCTAGTTTCTTAGATATAGTATTCCCTTATATTTTCAGCTATTAAGGCATGCTAATTAACTAATTTGTCATCTGAGTTGTACATATGAAAAGAATTCAGACCCACAAATTACTGGATAACACACAAAAAGAAATACTTGAAAAGGAATTAGAGATTAAGGGGCTTCAAAGGGAAGCTATCTATTAAACCATGGTAGCTAAGTGGTTATGCATTGTGCTGCCAATCATAAGGTAAGTGGTTTGAACCCACCAGTCACTTTGTAGTCTTTAAATGATATAAAGGCTTGGAAACCCAAAAGGGCATGTCTTCTCTGTCCTATAGGGTAACTAAGAGTTAGAATTAACTAAATGGCAGTGGGTTTTTCTTTTTAGTATGAAAGTCTGTGCAATATATAGAGACATTGCAAGTTGGATACCGCAAAACCAGAACATAACTTACAAAGAGCGGAAAATGTAAAAGAAAATTGAAAACGCACACATATGAAAGCTGTGAGGGCAATTTAAATGGTCAAAAAGTAAGACTTTACAGCAGTTTTCATAAATATTTGGAAGATCTAAGTTTTTATTTTTTGAATTATGCAATGACATTTCAGAACACATGTTAAGATACAGAAGTCAACAGATAATTCCCATTAAATGTTTCAGGGGTGAGGTTGACTCCAAATTTATTTATAAGAAAAACTCCATTTTTTGTTCGAAGAGTTTCTGTGTACAGGGGGAGAAGTTGAGTCATCTCACAATAAGATTGGAACATGTTAACATTAACAAAGGAGTTTGAATTTTGAAAGAGTCACTTTGGGTTTCAAAACATTTGATCCTCTAGTTATTGTACCAAATACACCACCAGTCAAGTATGACTTGTAGCAACCCTGTAGGTCAGAGTGGAAGCACTCCTGTGAGCTTCGAAGGCTGCAAACTTTCATGGGAGCAGAAAGTCTCATCTTCCTCTTGCAGAGTTACTGTTGTGTTTCAATAACTGGCTTTGTGGTTAGCAAGCCACTACATCATTAGGGATCATTATTTACTCTTCAGGGACTCCTATTTCTGGTTCCCTTTTAACTTAAGAACGTGAAACTGCCTGCTACCCAATACCGAATAAAGGTGAAGTGATATTGAGGACAATTCCAAGTTTAGGCCATTTGCACTGTTCAGATATATTGAGTCAAAGGATATCATGTGAGATATCACTTGCTCTAAACATTTAGTACAACACAAAAAATGCACTTCCTTTATCTCAGGCTAGCTAACACTACATTAAAATATCCTACTTTGTCATAGGTACCGACCTGAAGCCTGCGTGTGGTGCATGCAGTTGTGATTGAAGCCTGGACCATCCCTACCCCACTGGCTGGCAATGCTTATCTTTGTGTCAGGAGTTAATCCACCAAGCATCTGTAGCTCTTGCTACCATCGTCAGAATTCACCGCCTTCTGCCCATGGGTCTTCACACTGCAGCCACACCTCACCTGATGTTGGCCCATGGTTCTAGCTACCAGCCTGCCCTGCCCATACAGCTGCCCAGCAAGACTAACCCAGCCCTGCAGCTCTGCCAATAGTCCACCTGACCCCATACACCACCCCTTCTCCCCTGTTGGCCAACCCCAACCCCACAACTTTCCTGCCACATGGCCCAGACTCATGGCCAACCGCCTCACCAGTCAGTCCCAATCCTGCACCACCACCCCACTCCATGTCAACCCGGACCCTTGACCCACTTGTCAGCCAGTTCATCTTGCTTGCTCTCCTGCCAGTCTGGCCCAACCCCACTACCTCCTCACCAGACAACACAGGCTCCATGGGCCCCTACTGACCTGGCCTAGAACCACACCCTCACACCTGCCAGCCTGGCCCCAAAGCTACCCACGGGCCTGCCTCAGCCAGGCCCCACAGCCTGCTTAGGCCCAGTGCCATAGACTTCCCATCTCTGCTAAACCTAGCCATCCTTCCCCAGCTCTCTGCTGCTGCTGGCCCAACACTGCTGTGACTATCTATGCCTTTGCCATGTGCAGCACTACCTTTGCTGCTTGCAACCACCCTGCCCATGCTCCCTGAGAGGGCCACCTCACCTGCCCTCCAACTAGGTAATCCCAGCTGTCTACAGAGAGACTAAAACTCTAGTTATATTTTAAAACATAGCCCAATACCAAAACACAGTGTTCTGCAGATCTACCTTAGATCTACTCACACTAGTTTCTCAGAGATAAAAAATCAGGACTCCCTGACATCTGGGAAATGGCCCAAGCTCCTCCAAAATGACAGACATTTACAAGCATCAACAAGCTCTACAAGAAAACAAGAGAAACAAGGCGCAATGTTGAAGGAAGTCCTGAACCTAACAACATTCATAGAAGAAGCAGATGCTAATGACCACAGAAATATGAAGTATGCTGCTTGAAATCATACAGGATTTGAGGGAATCAATTCAGAAAATGGATGAAATAATAGAGAAGATAGAGTCCACATATCAAATGGAAATAAAAGGGTTAATGGATGAGGCAACAAACTCAAAGAACAAGATAAGAGACCTCGCCAACAGCCAACAGACTAGAAGAAGCAGAGAGCCATATCAGTGATCTAGAAGATATCCATGCAGAGGTCAACAAATGGGAAAGGCAGTAAAACAAGACAATCAAAGAAGCTGAAGAAAATGTGAAAACAATGAGCAATGCTATGAAGAGGAACAACATTTGAATAATTGAGATCCCAGAACAGGACACAATGAAGAAATCAGCAGCAAAAATAGTAATGGAATTCGTGGAAGAAATTTTCCCAACATGATGAATGAGAATTCAACAATCATTCAAGAAACAAAGAGGACATCAATGAGACTAAACACCAGAAAGAATTCACCAAGGCATATAGCAGTCAAATTTTTCAACTTTGAGAAAAATCATAAGAGCAGCTAGAGAAAAAGAGGCAGTCATGTGCAAGAGTACTCAGATAAAAATATACTCAGATTTATCAGCAGATACCATGATGAAGGGAAGAGAGTGGAGTAGCATCTTGCAAAAGTTGAAAGCATCAACCCAAGAATCCACCACCCTGCAAAACTATCCATCAAAATATATGGAGAGGTAAGAGTTTTCCCTCACAAAGAAAAATTCAGAAAATATATTAAAAGAAACCCAGCATTACAAAAACTTATTACCAACTCACTTTGGTCAGAAGACCAACAATTACCCAGCACAAATATTGGACTCCTATCACTCAACCCCAGCCAGAAGTCACCACATTGAAAATAACCCCCAAGATAGCAATGGTCTAATAGTTCAAAGAAGACAAGAATGAGTCCCCACGCACATGTACACAAAATACCGATAAAGAGGGAGGTAGGCAAATACCTAACAGAGAAGGTACAAGAAAAAAAATAACCCACAGATAGATATAATAACTCTGAACCTCAACTGTTTGACTCACCCATTAAAAGACAGGCTAACGGACTGGATTAGAAAACATAACCTATCAACCTGTTGTCTGCAAGAAATGTGTAGTAAGCTCACAGACAAAAACAGGTTGAGAATCAAAGGCTAGCAGAAAGTATACCAACCAAACAGCAAACTAAAGCAGGAGTTGTGATCTTAATCTCTGAAAAAAATAGCCTCCAGGTGTAAATCACAACAGGAGATAAGGAGGGGCACTATATAATGCTCAAGGGATCAGTAGATCAAGAGCTAGTGAGCATAATAAATATTTACATGCCCAATGAGAAACTCACGAAAATCATCAACCAAATTCTTCAAAAGATGAAAAAAAAAGAGAACACAGGTTCAACAATCATAATAGGAGACTTTGAGACAGCTCTCTTTGAGAAAGATAGATCAATGGGAAAGAATCTCAACAAGGAGGTCACAGAATTAAACTCTACAATTAGGCAACTTGACCTGTACACATAGAACTCTTCACTCACATTCTTTCCAAGTGCCCATAGCACATATTCAAAAATAGACCACATGCTGGGTCACAAATCAAGCCTGAGTAGATTCAAACATATAGCAGTCACTCAGTCTCCCTTGTCCAACTTTTATGTAATAAAGCTGGAAATCATTAAAAGGAAGGTTTAAAAACAAGGGCAAACACTTGGAGGATGAACAACTTGCTTCTTCAACATGAATGGGCAATGGCCCAAAGTAGAGTTGAAATTAGGAAGTTTTAGAAACTAATAAGAATAAGAGCACAATGTACCAAATTTATGGGATACAGCAAAAGCAGTTATCAAAGCATGTTTGATAGCAATAAATGCACATTTGAAAAATGAAGAGAGACTTATGGTCAATATGCTATCATAAACCTCCAACAATTGGAACAGAGCAAACAGAATAATCCCTCTGATAGAAAATTAAAAGAGTTAAAATTAAAAAAAAAATTAAAAGAAATAATAAAAATCAGGGCAGAGATGTACAAGTGGGAAAACAAGAAAACAATGCACAAAACCAATGTAGTCAAAAGCTCATTCTTTGACAGGATTAATAGAATCAGCAAACCATTAGCAATCATAACCAAAGAAAAGAAGGAGCAGACATCAATAGTCAAGATGAGGAATGAAACATGGGAAATTACAACAGACCCCAATGAAAGTAAAAGATTAATTACACAGTACTAAGAAGGTCTGTACTCCAATAAAAACAATAACTTGGAAGATAGGGACAAATACTTGGAAAAACAAACCCTACCCAGATATCCCACATAGATGTCAAAAATCTGAATAGATCCATAGCAAAAGAAGAAATACTTAAGGTAATCAAGGAATTACCAACTGAAAAAGCTCCCAGCCCAAAAGCTTCACAGGATAATTCAGCAAACTTTCAGGGAAGAACTGACACCAATTCTACACAAGCTCTTCCAGAGCATAGAAAACTCCCAAATTAGTTCTATGAATCTAGTATAACAGTGATATCAAAGGCAGGCAAGGATCCCACAAGAGTAGAGAACTACAGACCAAGATTTCTAATGAGAGTTCATGCAAAAAGCCTTAACAAAATTTTGACCAATAGATTACAAAAGTATATTAAATGAAGAATTCACTGTCACCAAGTGGGATTCATTCCAGGAGCCAGGAATGGTACAGTATCCAAAAGTCTATTAACATCATCCATCACATTATCAAGAAAAAGGACAAGAAGCACATGGCAATCTCAAAAGATGCAGGAAAAGCATTTAACAATATTCAACACCCATCCCTAATTAAGATACTCACAAAGATAGGACCGGAAGGTAACTACCTCAATATAATACAAGCTACATATGAAAAACCAATGTTTTAGTCAATGGAAACAGGACAAAAATAATACCACTGTAAAAGGGGGTCAGACAAGGTTCCCCTTTATCTCCACTTTATTAAACATCCTTGTGGAGGTTCTAGCTAATAACATAAAACAACAAAAGGACATCAAAGGTATTCACCTAGCAAAAGAAGTGAAATTATTGTTATTTTCAGATGACATTATTCTACATATTGAAAACCCCAAAAGCTCCACATGGGGATTTCTGGAAGCAACAGAGGAATTGGTGGAGTGTCAGGATATAAGATGAACAAACAGAAGTCTATTGTATTGTTATATACTTCAGATAATATCACAGAAATGGAGATAAAAAAGGTAGTACCTTCCACAATAGCCAAACATAAACAGATTCCTAGGGATTACCTAACACCCCCCCCCAAAAAAAAGATGTGTATAAGGAAAACTACAGAATATTATTATAAGAAACCAAAAATGACCTTCACAAATGGAAGAATATCCCATGTTCATGGATAGGAAGTCTCAATATTGTAAAGATATCAGTACTACCCAGGGTACTATATAAGTTCAATGCAATCCTGAAACAAGTACTGGCATCTTTCTTCAAAGAAATGTGAAAACTGACTACCAACTTTATATGAAAAGGGAAGAAGACCAGATTTAGCAAAGAATGCCTACAGAAAAGGAATAAAGTGGGAGGGCATGAATTACCTGACTTTAAAACCTACTACACAGCCAGTTGTCAAAATAGCATGGTACTCGGACCAATGGAAAGGAACAAAAAAAAAACCAAAAATAATATCAGCATCATACAAACAACTAACTGATATTTAATAAGGGCCCAAAAAGCATCAAATGGGAAGTGGATACCCTCTTGAACAAATGGTGCAGGAAGAACGGGATATCTACCTGCAGAAAAATGAAGCAAGACCTTTACCTCACTCCACACAAGAAAAATTTCAAAGTGGATCACGGACCTTGATGTAAAACCACGAACTATTAGGACCATCAATGAGAAAATTGGGACAAACCTAAGAACCTTGGCATGGGGCAAACATAGGCTATCAGAAATAGGGAATGACACACACACAGAGGAAGATAAACAGACAAGTGGGACATACTACAGATAACACACCTGTGTTTATCGAAAGAATTTCATCAAGAGAGTAATAAGAGAGCCCATAGACTGGGAAAATATATTTAGCAATGTGACATCAGACAAAGGGCTTATTACTGGAATCTATAATACCCTCCAAGCCTACAAGAAAAAAATGAACTTTACATTGAGGAAGTGAGCAAAAGAGTTGAACAGAAGATTCACAAGCAAGGAAACCCTAAGGGCCAATAAACATATGAGAAAATGCTCCCTATCATTAGGTATCCAGGAAATAAAAATTAAAACAGCTATGAGGCACCACCCAACAACCTCAAAGACAGCCCATTCAAAAAAATCAGAAATCAAAAAATGTTGGAGGGGTTGTGGAGAGATGGGCACGCTCATCCTCTGCTGGTGGTCCTGTAGATACATAGAGCTACTGTGAAGAGCAATTCGATGACACCTAAAACAATGAAAATCGAGCTACCCTATGACCCAGAAATCCCCCTGCTGGACATATACCCATAAGAAGTAAGAAGCCGACCATGACCAGACATCTGTGCTCCAATGTTCATCACGACACAGTTCACAATTGCAAAAAATTGGAAACAACCTAAATTTTCCTCAATAGACGAATGGATTTAAAATATGTGGTATATACACACAATGGAGTATTGTGCATGCCTAAAAATCAGCAATGAAAAAGTGAAACATATCATCTCACGCAAAGAGTTGGAGGAAATTATGCTGAATGAAGTTAGCCCAGCAAAAAAAGACAAATGCAGCATGGGAGAGGTGGGAAGAAAAAAGATAGCATTGGGGGAGCAAGGCATTAATCCACCCATGGGGAGGGTACTGTTTATGTCTCCACAGAAAAGGTAGAGAGAGAAATGACCTCATGCTAGTGCACCAATCCTCAGCAGTGATGTACCTGCACCAAGCAGCCCATTAACAGAGAGGTCTGCCAGCACGGCCCCAGCTTGAATCAAGACCTCCCCCTCCCTAGATAACCGTCATACAGAGGACAGTACTAAAGACACAATCTGGGGAGAGTGGCCAGCCTGTCCCATTCACATAAGAACAAACTAGGAGGGAAAGAGAAAGAGTAGACCTCATTCTGATTCACCAAGACCTCAGGGTGATGTGCCTGCTCAGAGCAGCCAGTTCACAGAGACGACTGCAAAGCTGGCCCCAGCTCCAGATATGACATCTCCTCCCTAGTTCACAGTGCTATAGAGATCAGCACTGAAGATACAGTGTGGGGAGTGTGGCTGGTCTGCCCTCCCCACTTGGGGGCAAACCAAGAGGGGAGTACAAGAGATCAGCAATGGGAACAAAGCTGTGAAGTCCCCGAGGAATCCTGAAAGTAGACTTCTAAATCAGGGGGCTGCACTTGGCAGCTCATCTGAACTAGTCGGGGAATGGTCACAGGGAGAGCAGGTAAATCTGGAACTATTTACATGTGTGTTTGTTTCCTTTCTTTTTGATGTCTATCTATATAAGACAGGACAAGAAATCTCAAGGAAACAACAACGGCACTGGTAGTTTCAAGTGGACATGGGAGGGGCGGACATGGGGGGAGGGGAGAAGTGAGCCAATAGGTCAGGGGCAAGGGAATAGCAAGGGACCTACAACCCATTGCGAGGAGGATGCAGTGTCCCTGATGATGTTTGATCAATTGAGATGAACCCAAGAGAAATTACTGAGAAGCGAATGATGGGAAAGAAAAAAGAAACAGAGTAAACTACCTGGGAGTAAGAAGTATGTATCTAGGTATAAATATATCTATGTAAATATATAAATAAATAAAGATAGGTGCATTTATTTTTTGTATGTATATACACACACACACACACACACATTAAGGAATCAGGTGGACTTTGGGCCTCTACTTAAATCCTACCTCAGTACAAGAACAGTTTGTTCTAATAATGTGAAAATGTATGATACTCATTAAGAGCTTCATTTTTCCTTCTCATATGTACTTAAGAAGGTTAAGTAGCAATGCCTATCCTTACAGACTTGTTAGCAAGTGTGTTATCCTGGGTAGCCAACTTGAAGTGCCTGACCTGCCTTGGTACACTGTAGAAGAAGGCATTCAAAAGCTAAGGGGAATTGATATGTTGGAATGGATCTATCAGGATATACTGCATTCCTGGAGGGATTGCAGAGATCAGTGCCACCATCAAAGACTTGAAAGATGCAGGAGTGGTGATTCCTATCACATTCTCATGTAGCTCATCTATTTGGCCTGTAACAAAGACAGATGGATCCTGGAAAATGACAGTGGATTATCGTAAACTTAACCAAGTAGTGACTCCCATTGCAGATGCTGTTCCAGATGTGATTTCATTCATTGAGCAAATTAATACTTCTCCTGGTCCTTGGTATGCAGCCATTGATCAGGCCAATGGCTTCTTCTCAATACCTGTCTCAAAGGACCACCAGAAGCAATTTGCCTTCGGCTGGCAGGGGCAACAATACACTTTCACAACTCTCCCCCAGGGGTACATCAACTCTTCTGCCCTGTGCCATAATTTAGTCCGAAGGGACATTGATCACCTGTCTATTCTTCAAAATGTTACACTAGTCCACCATATTGATCACAATATGCTGATTGGACCCACTAAGGAGGATGTATCAAAGACTCTAGATTCATTGGTACATCATCTGTGTACGTGAGGTTGGGAAATTAACCCAATGAAGATTCAAGCACCCTCCACCTCAGTAAAATTGCTAGGGATCCAGTGGTGAGTGTCATGTCTAAATATTCCTACTAAAGTGAATAATAAGCTATTGCATCTGCCCTCACCCCACCCCCAACCCCAACAACTAAACAGGAGGCACAACATCTAGTGGGCCTCTTCAGATTTTGGAGGCAACATATTCCTCACTTGGGTGTTCTATTTCGACCTATTTATCACATAACATGAAAGGCCTCCAATTTTGCGTGGGGCCAAGAACAAGAAAATGCTCTGCAACAGGTTCAGGCTGTCATGCAAGCTGCTTTGCCACTGGGACCATATGATCCAGCTGACCCGATGGTGCTAGAGGTGTCAGTTGTAGATAAAGATGCAGTGTGGAGTCTTTGGCAGACCCCTATTGGTGAATCACAGCATAGGCCATTGGGATTTTGGAGTAAAGTCCTGCCATTCTTTGCAGACAATTGCTCCCCCTCTGAAAAACAGTTGTTGGCCTGTTACTGGGCCTTGGTGGAGACTGATACTCTTCACTATAGGCCATCAAGTCACCATGAGGCCTGAACTACCCATCGTGAACTGGGTATTGTCTGACCCACGGAATCATAAAGTTGGACGTGTGCAGCAACACTCCATTGTTAAATGGAAGTGGTATATACAAAGCAGGACCTGAAGGGACAAGTAAATTGTATGAAGAAGTGGCCCAAATGCCCACAGTCTCCACTCCTGTCACATTATCTTATTTCTCCCAGTCTGCAACTATGGCCTCCTGGGGAATTCCTTATGATAATCTAACTGAAGAACAGAAAAGTCATGCTTGGTTTATGGATGGCTCTGCATGATATGCAGGTGCCACTCGTAAGTGGACAGCAGCAGCACTACAGCCCCTTTCTGAGATCTCCCAAAGGACAGTGGTGAAGGGAAATCCTCACAATGGGCAGAACTTCGAGCAGCGCACCTGGCTGCTCAGTTTGCCTGCAAGAAAACATGGCCCAATGTGAGACTGTAGCTAGTGGCTTGGCTGGATGGTCAGGGAACTGGAAGGAACGTGATCAGAAGATTGGTGAAAAGGAGGTGTAGGGAAAAGGAAAGTGGATGGATCTCTCTGAATGGGCCGAGAAAGTAATGGTAATTGTGTCTCATGGGAATGCTCACCAAAGGGTTACTTCTGAAGAGGAGGACTTTAACAATCAAGTGGATAAGATGACACGTGCTGTGGAGACTGACCTTTCTCCTTCCTTTGCCTCTCCTGTTATCACCCAATGGGCACATGACCAAAGTGGACATGGTGGCAGGGATGGAGGTTATGCATGGGCACAGCAACATGGACTTTCACTCACCAAGGTTGACTTAGCCACTGCCACTGCTGAGTGCCTCATTTGCCAGCAGTAGAAACCAACATTAAGTCCAAGATATGGGACCATTCCTCAGGGAGATCAACCAGCAACTTGGTGGCAGGTTGATTACATAGAACCGCTTCCATCATGGAGGGGGCAGCCTCTTGTTCTTACTCAAATAGAAACCTACTCTGGATATGGATTTGCCTTCCCTGCACACAATGCTTCTGCCGAAACTACCATTCGTGGATTTACAGAATGTTTCATCCACAGGCATGGCATCCCACATAGCATTGCTTCAGATCAAGGAACTCACTTCACAGTAAATGCAATATGGCCCAGGGAATCCACTGGTTGTATCATGTTCTTCATCATCCTGAAGGACCTGGCTTGATAGAATGGGCTCCTAAAGACACAATTATGATGCCAACTAGGCGGCAACAACTTGCAGGCTGGAGAAATGTTCTCCAGGAAGCTGTATACGCTCTAAACCAGCGGCCAATATATGGTGCTGTGTCTCCAATAGCCAGAATTCATGGGTCCAGGAACCAAGGGGTGGAAGCTGGAGTGGCATCACTCACTATTACTCCTAGTGATCCCCTTGCAGCATTTTTGCTTCCTGTCCCAGCAACCCTATGTGCTTCAGACGTGGAGGTTCTGGTCCCGAAGGAAAGAACTCTCCCACCCACAAACAGCATGTATTCCACGGAACTGGCACCTGAGAATGCCCCCTGGTCACTTTGAACTTCTCATGCCTTTGGATCAATAGGTCAGGAAGGGTTTCACTGTACTAAGTAGTGTGATTGATCCTGATTACCAAGGAGAAATTGGACTGGTGTTACATAATGGAGGTAAAGAAGAATATGTCTGGAATCCAGGAGATCCCATAGGCCGGCTCTTAGTGCCACCATGCCCTGTGAGTAAAGTAAATGGTAAATTACAGCAACCCAATCCTGACAGGACATCTAAAGACACAAACCCCTCAGGAATGAAGGTCTGGGTCACCCCACTTGTGGTACCATAATGTGTTAGTCTGGGTAGACCTGAGAAACAAATCCATGGACACGCATATGTGTATAAGAAAGAAATTTATGTACAAGAGCAAATTAACATTGAGAAAACATCCCAGCCCACTCCAGATCAAGTCGATAAGTCCGATATGTCAGACACAATCCATAAGGTCCTCTTCAGACTCACAAAACACATGCAATGATGCTGAATGCAGGATGATCACAGACCAGTGGATAAAATGTCTTTGGATCCAGTGGCGCTGTAAACATCTCAGAACTGGCAGGGGTCTCTACCTGGATCCTCCAACTTCAAACGTCATGGCAGCTGCAGTGTCTCCCAGGCAGAAGCAGAGAGGTATCTTCCGCCTCCAAGGAGGAAGTACCAGATTTTCCAGAATTCTCAGGAGAAAGCCATGCCCACACAGAAGTCTCATTGGCTATCTCCAGATTGACACCCTAGACTCCACCCCTACACTCTTAATCCTTAAATTGACACCAGATTAGGTGATTACCACAGCAAGTTAATAGGAAGATATTATAAAGCAGTTAGAATGGTACATGGCAGATAGCAAGTTTTCAATACTAGGTAGGTGGAAGCTTCCAAAGTTCATGGGAAAGAAAGCCATCATCTTTTAATTCCATTTTATATAAACTTTTTGAAGACCCCTTTTATTGTGATATTCTTTGCAGGCAGCCCTGGTAATAAATATTTGTTCTAAAGTTCTTGCCTCAGTTACTTGGACTCTAATCCTAGATTTTAGCTGGAGATGCAGTGGTGGTCCCCAACATCTACAGGCGGTCCACAGGCTGGTCTTTGCAAAATTAATGTTTGCAGCAGTGTAATAGTATACATTTACATCTGCTGCAGATGAATAATTTACATGTGATATTTAATACAAAACAGAATTCAGAGTCTTAGTGCATCATCAAAAGTCTTGCCATCTGGCTCTCAGGTCGTGGGGAACATTTTGTGGTGAGAAACCAGAAGGGGAAGTGTTGTGATCGGAGTGAGTTTTCTACTTTACTGTCCCTCCCACCCATGTAGGGAACCTATAAAGCTGAGAAATCCATAAAGTCTTAGAAATTCAAGAGTAGATGGAGCTGTTACCCCAGCCTCTGTCCCCCAAGATTACTTTGCGAATAAGCTCTTTTTTACTCTACTTCCTCTTTGGTCTCCTATGTTTGCATTTGTTTTGTTTTTGTGTTTGTCGCTTGCACGTGGTTGGCTTGTTAGTTTGTTTATTGTACTTTCATTTTCTTTGTGAGGCCATACTATTATTCAAACCCAAAATTGTGTTCAGGAAATGGGGAAAAGACTCAAGTCTTGCAAAGTTCAGTTGATCAAAGAGGTTTATTAAATGTGTGCGAACTTCAACAAAAATAAAGTAGTCATGAGTTATGGAGAAGTTGAGAGATTAAAATAGAATACAATTGAAATTATTTCCCAAATTGGGAAAGCACATATTATAATTATCCACTTACTTCAAAAACCACAAGGTAAAATTCACATGGTTTAAAAATAATCTCTGTGAAAATTGTTAATTTGGAATCAAGGTGCTGGTGGTTTTGAACTGCCAACCATGCAGATTGCAGTCCAACACCATGACTACTGCATTACCAGTGCTCTCATCAGCTCATTAAAGCCTAGGATACCTATCTTTATGCATTCCATTTCATTTTTGATTACTGTCAACTTTCCTAGATTTATACAATGATTCATATATTCAATGTTCTGATTATTAATAGATGTTCACCGCCTTTTCTTTTCATATTGAGTCTTGGACGGTAGCCATGGACCAGAATCAAAACCATGGCAATCAGTAGGTTTTTTTGTTGTAGTTTCTTTTTGTTTGTCATGAATGTTGGCCTTGGAGTAGCCTGACATGGATATCAGAAGTCATTATTCTCTCATATGGCCTCTGCTTCAAATGCTTCCCGTGTTGTGAACATTGGCTGTGCTGAGTGTAATTTTAATGTTTAAATCCAGACATTTTAATTCAATACAGTCCCAAATCTAAACCAAATACTTCACCTTGCAGCGAAGTGCAGAAACAGCCACGGTCTCCAACGCGGAGGAAAAGCTGGGTTGTTGGTCTTATGAATCATAGAAGTCCCTTCATTCCAAATTAGCAAACTTCATAGAGTTCTTTTCTTTTTTTTTTCTTTTTAAAATAATTTTTTATTGTGAATTAGGTGAAGGTTTACAGAACAGGTCATCAGCTTTACACCCAGCCTTTCGGACACATTTTGTTTCATC
Organism: Tenrec ecaudatus; assembly: GCF_050624435.1. Taxonomy (NCBI): domain Eukaryota; kingdom Metazoa; phylum Chordata; class Mammalia; order Afrosoricida; family Tenrecidae; genus Tenrec; species Tenrec ecaudatus. Next base: position 205,821,417 of record NC_134532.1, read on the forward strand.
CCATCTGTTGCAATCCACCAGTGCGCCTCTTCAATCCATGTGAGTTTTACCTTGCGATTTGCTTTAGAATTTCATTGCTGGAGGTCTCGTTAGTCTTGCCATTGTGATGATGTCATGCTGAAGCTGAGGCAGAGAACGGGTTATTTGTTTTGCCAGTGTCACAAAATGACTGACTTGAACTAAGTTGGGATTTGAGCCCAAGTATCTTTCTTTGCCCCTGAGGAGTCCGGCTGGTGTTCTGGGTTAGTGTTGAGCTTCTAACTGAAATGCTGGTTTTTCAACTCACCAACCAAGGTACAAGAAAAAATAGGAGGCTGTCTTTTCTCACACAGATTTGGTCTCAGACACCTCAATCAGGGTCACTATGAACAGAAGTCCACGAACGGCGGTGGGGCTAGGGACCTTTCCCAAGGACCTTAGGTAGCACACATGGCTTTCAATTAGCTCAGAGCCAAAAGCTTAGTTACTGAACCTACCCAAGTGTTACAAAATAAAGACCTGATAATCTGGGTCTATAAAACAGATAGTCAAGAACGTTACTCATTTGAGTATTCTATTCTATAACATGACATAAGTGTGTATTAACATGGGGGCTATATCGGACCTGTCTAAGCTTTCCTATTGTCACCGGGCCGAGTTCCAAAAATGGCTTCCTACTATCCTTCTTTAACCTACTGAGAAGGCAGCTCTTTCTCCGTCATATTTTGAGTGTCTTCGCCCTGAGGAACTCATATTTGGGCAGTATTTCTAACAATGTTCTGCTGCTATTTGTGAGGTTTTTCAGTATCTGATCGTGTTTCGATGCTTTCCTAAAGTATCCATTGACTAATTCTTCTGAAATGGACAGCCTATTCCTTCTTCATGGTCTCTCTTAGTCTTTCCCACTAGGTGAGCCTGCTGGTATTGAAATGCCCGTGACAGAGCTTGCAGCATCACAGTCACCCACGAGTCACTGCAGTACGACACGCTGACAGATAAGTGGTGGTCAGCACACCAGATACCCAAGGAAAAGAAAGGAGAGTGACTGAAGTCACACCCTCTCACAAGGTTGCATCTAATAAGGATACACCTTATCTTGATCCTGTAACAGAGAACACCCTGCAGAAGGGGGTCATAGCTACAGACATAGGGTCCAGAATTACAATGTATCACAGAAGGAATTGTGGCTAGAAGTACCATATCCGTCAGCATGAATCAGAATCTATTTTATGGCAATGGATTTTTGTTGTTGTTGTTTAGTTGAATATTGTTTTTTAATTAACTTCCGTTAAAGCTCTGCCCTAGTCTTGTCTCCAGAAAAACAAAGGTTAGAAGGTGGATTCTGGGTGGCAGAGCAAGGCATGTCATACGGGCTTTCCACAGAGCTACTGCAGATTCCACTCCAGACTAAATAATACTGCTGTATAAAGTGAGCTGCATGATTTCCTGGTACATATAAATGTCATGTTTATACTCTATGATAATCTATTAAGGAGTCCTAGTGGCATCCTAGGTTACCAGAGGGCCTGCTAACCACGAGGTCAACAGTTCGAACTCAGGAGAGACGTGAGGCCGGCTATCTGTTCCTGTAAAGATTTACAGACTCAAAAAAATCCGAGGTAGCAGTCCTATCTGCCTTATAGGATCATTATGGGGTGACATTGATTTGCTGGGAGTTTGAAGCCTATGCACTGGGAAATAGTGCTATAAAATAAGTTGCTATATTGTGAGAATGACCAAAATGTGACACAGAGACGGAAGTGAACACACGTCATTGAAAAATGGCCCTATTGCACGTGCTCAATGTAAGATGGTCGCATGCCTTTGTTTATTTGATTTTTTTAAAGCAGTATCTATGTGGCGTAATAAAATAAGGACTGTCTGTCCACAGGGTAATCAGGGGTCTGAGAACATTAGAAGTGCCAGAATGACCTCCCCATAGTTGGCACCAAGTCAACATCAATTTATGTAAAACACTGAGCCTTAATTCCTGCAAAACAATCTATGTCCTTGGAGAGCAAGTGTTTTGAGAATGATGAGGGCAATGAATGTACAAATGTGCTTTACACAATTGATGTATGTATGGATTGTGATAAGAGTTGTATGAGCCCCTAATAAAATGATTTTTAAAGAGATAAAAAAGCAATAGTTTCCAAAGGCCAGCTTTTACTCCCTAGAAATAAAATAGGCTGATGATTCACTTAAAATGACTGGTGACCGAGTCTAACCGTACTTATTTCCGCACTTTGTCTTTCCCTTGCCTTCACCGTGGTCGTCTGGGGTTACTATCCTGGGTGGTGGCCAAATGAAAGGCAGTGTGTACTTTCCCTTTAGATTTTCAGATGTGAGCCTCTAGCAGGGAGTGTTCCTGATGCTCAGATGAAATGAGAGCAGGATGAACTTCTTGAAACTCTCACCAACCTGGTCAAGAGCTGGCTGCTAGAGCCCCTGCAGGGCAGGTCCCCCAAGGGGCCAGCATGAGATGTCTCTGTAGGAGAGCTGAAATGGTTTCATTGTGTCCTTTCAAACCCACAGCTTCCAAATACAATAGTTCCTATCTAAGTGATTTTAATCTCTGACAAGGATTTTACTGTTAAGAAAAAAGGCATCTGCTACATTTTGGGATGAGGCGTGGTGAGCACTAGTCAAAATCTTGTAAAATCTATTAGAGCGTTTGCTTACATGGAGTGGGAGGAGAAAATGGGTTTTGTGTGTAGACAGAAACAAACCAAACCCGCTGCCACCAAGTTTGATTCCAACTCATAGTGACCCAGTAAGACAGAGGAGAAAAACTCCTTAAGACTCCCAAGAATGAGAGGAGATGGGTCAGTCAGGGTGCGAGATAGTACCGATGAAGAACACAGCTTTCTCCCAGATCCTGGATGCTTCCTCCCCCAACTACCATGATCCGAATTCTACCTTGCAGGGCTGGATAGGGCAGAGGTTGTACACTGGTACATATGGGGGCTGGAGGCACAGGGAATCCAGGGTGGATGATACCTTCAGGACCAAGGGTGTGAGGGGCGATGCTGGGAGAGTGGAGGGTGAGTGGGTTAGAAAGGGGGAACTGATTACAAGGATCCACATGTGACCTCCTCCCTGGGAGATGGACGGCAGAGAAGGCGGGGAAGGGAGACTCCGGATAGGGCAAGATATGACAAAATAACAATGTATAAATTACCAATGGCACATGAGGGAGGGGGGAGCAGGGAGGGAGGGGAAAAAAAAGAGGACCTGATGCAAAGGGCTTAAATGGAGAGCAAATGCTTTGAGAATGATTGGGGCAGGGAATGTGCAGATGTGCTTTATACAATTGATGTATGTATATGTATGGATTGTGATAAGAGTTGTATGAGCACCTAATAAAATGTAAAAAAAAGAAAAGAGGAAAAAAAAAGAAAATGATTAGGGTAAAGAATGTACAGATGTGCTTTATACAATTGATATATGTATATGTATGGATTGTGATAAGAGTTGTATGAGCCCCTAATAAAATGTTTAAAAAAAAAAAGACTCCCAAGAATGTATGAGAGAAGACAGCCTCGTCTTCCTCCCACAGAGCAGCTGGTGGTTTTGAACTATGGACCCTGTGGTTAGCATCCCAGTGCTTAGGCCACTGTGCCAGGGGGCTACTTCTCTTTAGACTATTATGCCAAATGACCTTGATGTCCTGTCATGGACTATCATCACTCTCCTCCAGGCCCAGTGACTATTCACACCAGGTGTTTGCTCTGCCTAACAAGTTTACACACTTTTTCCCCAGATTGCTCTATTATAAACATAGATGTATTTATAGCACATACAAGTGTGTTGCCCACCAAATCCATATATAGTCACGATGGTAATCCTTTTCACCTACTCCTACCTGCTCACCTTGCCTGTTTGTCTAAGTACCCACTTTAGGATTGATGTTTGTCGCTTCTAATCTGTAACGCTTATGTCCTCATCAATGGTTTCCTTTTCTCTACTGGTATTGTGTTGATCACCCCTTTATTATTTGCTTTCCTTTCCCTTCACTCAAATTAATACTTGTCTATGGTTCAAGGAGGAAAAAATATACAGTAATGGAAGCTCTGACTAGTGTGTACAAAGAAATGCTTCAAACTGAACTCACATATAAGCAATTGATGGTCTGTACCACAGTCGACCCCAGCCTCATTTTATGTTAGAATTGAGCTTTTCCATTGTCTCTTCCCACAGAAATTTGTTTCCTCTATATTCTACCTGGTGATGCTCCTGTGTATAACCACCAATTTTGTTGTTAAAAAAAAAAAAGATACTCGCAATGAAAAAGTCACTGGTCTTGCAAAATGTTTTCATGCAATCTCCAGTTGTTTCTGTTACCACAGTCAATTTTCCAGCTATGGTTCTTTCCCCTGTGTTTCCAACTACTGCATTCCAATCACCAATAATTATCAATTCATATTGATTTCATGTTTACTCAGTTTCAAACTGAAGAAGTTGATAGGATTATTTACTATTTATTCCTGCACCACTAGTGTGGTAGTTACATAATGTCATGTCAACTTGAAGATCTATAAAAGTGTAGGGGTGGAGTCTAGCCTTTCAATCAGGTCACAGCCTGATGGTGACTTCTTGTAGGCGTGGCCTTCTCAAAAGGAGGGTCCTGGGAACCTCCCCTCTGTCTCTCTGCCTTAACCTGCTGGCTGACCCTGTTTGCTGTGAGCCCTGTGATGCAGCCACCACCATTGGATCCACACAGGCTTTCATCCACCGGCCTGTGATCTTACTGCTTGAGGTGGAAGAGGGACTAGTATGGAACTTATGTACTAGTACTGGACTTGTGGACTTGATCTGAACTGGCTGGGATGTTTGTTTGATAAATAATTACTTCTTGATAAAAAGCTGTCCCTTACATATTTATGAGTGTCTCTGGATTTGCTTCTCTAGTCAACCCAGCCTAACACAACTAGCTTTAATGGTTTGCTTAAATTAGAATAATAGTTGAAATAATTGGATTTCCTGTAAGCATATACACATTATCCTATTACATGCAGCATTGTGCTTCAATATAGATTTTGAAATAATCTTTTCATGATGAATGTCACGCTATTCCTCTTTAATTTGTCATTTCTAGTATAGTTGTCACATAATTGATTCAAAATGGCCACTTTAAGTCCATTTCAATTCAATGATGGCTAAGATATTGATATTTGCCCATTTCATTTTTTCTCAATTTGTAGTTTTCCTGGATTTATAGTTCATCCATTCCACATTCTGATTATTAATATTTGCAACTGTTTTCGTCTCAACGTACGTTGTTCCCTCTCAGCAAATGAAGCTCCCCAAAGCTTTATGATATCCTCATCATTGTGTTCAACTCTACTTTGAAGAGGCAGCTCTTCATCAGTTGTATTTTGAATGCCTTCCAACCTGAGGATTTCATCTTCTAGCACTGTATTTGACATGTTTCATTGCTTTTCACTGGTTTTCAGTGGCTAATTGCTTGAATGTGGAAAGCTTATTTCCTATTTGTAATCTATTCCTAATTTGGAAGCTCAATCAAAATTTGTTCACGATCGGTGACTGGTGGAATTTGAAATACTGGTGACATAGCTTCCAGTCTCACAGTAAAACACAAGTATGATAAACTGACAAATGGTGGGGACACTTCATCATTGTTCAAGAACTAACTGGACGCAGGTGTTTAAGACTGAGTCTTGGTTTGTCAGCTCCTCCTATGCTCATTTCCACACTTCCCACCAGCAGTAACTGGAAGCGATTTCAAGATCTGGGTTTATCTTACCATGACGTCCTCCCCAAATCCACTGCCATTTAGTTAATTCTGGCCCATAGTGACCTTATAGAACAGAGTAGAACTGTTGATTTGAGTTTCTGAAACTCTAAATGTTTACAGGACCAGAGAGCCTCATCTTTCTCCTGCGGAGTGGCTAATGGATTTTAATCACACACCTTGAAGTTAGCAAACCAACTAACTTAATTTAATCCACAACGCCACCAGAATATACTATTCTAAAACCTTTCACTTCTCCTCTGCCCAAGGTCTGGTAATGAACATAGTTTCTGTGCTAATACTCTCTTTGGGGAGAATTAGTACCAGCGACAAGTCCCAAGGTGTTCGAGATCAATGATGCATGGAATGTTCAACTTATCCATGATGCTATTCAGCTCAATTCTCCTAACCCCCCGACTCCACCCTTGAGTATATTCCCTTACATTTCTGGTTTCAGTGAATTGCGGAAATGTCCCATAGAAGAATTCACAGAACTTTGGAAAATATCTCATGATGATGGGTGCTGCTCCTGTGAGAATCTGAAAGTTGGGCATGAGTAAGCCATTTGCTGGGTCCATAGGCCATGCTCCACTCTGGGCTCTTGCTGGTCATGAAACCACACCACTGATTCTCAAAGGATTCACTTTATACACAGTAAGATGGCATTGCAGGGCATCCTGCCCATAACTGCTCACAGGGGAATACTATCATTATGTGTCCCTACATTCTTACCAGACCATACAGGGAACGATCATTTGATGGGAGTGACATTTATTATCAACAGTACAATCAAATTGACATATAACAACATAATCAAATTAATATACCACCTTTTTAATAATATGATAATCTGTTCTCCACCCCAGGACTATATCTTATTTATGCACATATGACCCGGGGCCTCTGGCAAGATGGATCCTGCAGACATTGGCCTCTTACTGTTCTTAATCAACCAGGCTTTGTCCCAGCCCACTGCAGATGCAGTGTTTCTTCTCTCAACTGAAGCATATAATTCCTGACATCCATTAAGAGTAACAGTACCCCAGATAACGATTAAACAAAGAGGGTGACCCAGTGCACATCCTCTACTGAGGTCAGATTTTAATCTCATCCTTTTCCTGTTCATTAGCAGGGAATGCCCTCCAAAATGGAGCTGTAGCCACACATATCCGGAGTCTAGAATCATTTCACATAAAGGATTATGGCTGGAAGGGCCATATTAATTGACTATAACTCAATTTCACATCAAAATATTTGGAATGTAGAAAAATGGATTCAGAAGCAAATCTGTTCTTGTTGTTTGCCATTGACTCTGTTCTGATTCCTGGCGACTCTGTGTGTGTAGAGTAGATCTGCTCCATAAACAGTGGTGCTCAGCCTTCCTCACGCCTCGACACTTTAGGACAGTTCCTCATGTTGTGGTGACCCCCAATCATAAAACTATTTTCATTGCTATTCATTACTGTAATTTTGCTACTTTTATGAATTGGATGACCCCTGTGAAAGAGTTGTTTGACCCCCAAAAGGGTTGTGACCACAGGTTGAGAACCGCTAGTTTACAAGGATATGAAATTTTTAAAAGCAGCTCACCAGACCTATTATCAGATGTACCTTTGAGTGGATTTGAACTTCCAACCTTTCCATTAGTTGTTGCTGCTGTTGTGATGTGCTATCGAGTCTGTTCTGACCATGGGGACCCTCTGGACAACAGAAAAGAACACTACACAGTCCTGTGCCAGCCTCACAATTGTTCTAATGTTCGAACCCCCTGCTGCAGCAACTGCACCCATTCACCCCCTGGAGGTCCTTCCTCTTTTCCACTTAGCAGTTCAGTGCATGGCCATTTGAGTGCTCCATGTCCAAGTGCGAGAGTTTTACAAGGAAAAGCCACGATTGGAAAGGAAGAACGACATATGCGAATAATCAGTATGAAGCAATGCAGAAAGGTAGAATCTGGAATCATATGTATCTGGGTGTAGTAAATATGTTTTCCTACCATTTTATTTCCAGGAAGTTTCTTTAATTTCCTGAGGCTCTGAATATTCCTATGTAAAATTTGGACTTCTCTCAGTTTCTGTCTAGTCAGCATCCTAGGAAAATGGAGTGGTGGGGGAGGTGAGCTAGCAAGTTGTTTATGTCAGAGTCCAGAAAAACAAGTAGCATCCCAGGTATGTCAATGGGAGGACTGGATATTGGGTTTTGGACACTGTTTTGAGGGTTGGAAATGCAAGGTAGTAAACACTGAGATAGAACACAGCAGGGGTGAAGGGAAAGGAAGGTAGTGAAAGCCCGGGAAACATTGTGTTCCATTATTCATAACGTCTCCATGACTCTAGGCTGATTCAAGTGCAATGAACAAAATAACAACATGGATCCAATCAACATAAAATTTTGGTTTCAAAATTATAATTGAATGATATCGTCAAAATGCATTTTCCTTCTGCCACTTGCATGTTGCTATTATTATTATAAGGCTTTGTGGCTTTGAGATATACTCTTTATAAAATGCGTAGTCTAATACATTTTTTTTAATCACTATGTATTCCTGACCTTCATACAATACAATCCTACCCTATTGAGGTTCACTTACTTGCTCTTCTATTATAAACCGTACTTCTATGGAATCCTGTCTGTGTCTGCTAGTGCACAAAGAGAAGGGATGTCTCATGATTACACCGGAAAGGGGAATGGCTACTTGTGGTGTCAGCAAATATTGGCAATGTTGATGTCCACCAAACCTCTTTTTTCCACATTGGTTGTAATTGCCCCTCCATGTATCATAAGTGAAAATCAATAGCCAGTCTTGAAGCTCTTCTTTGCCTAGAGGCAAAGAGCCCAAAACATCAAACATACACTCTCCCGATTCCTCTCCCCTGGACTGAAGACCATGTGATGGGCACTGGAAACGCAGGAAAGCACAGCTTCCCTGACCCACAACAGAACCATTCCAAAGTATAACTGAGAATCCAGAGCTCCCTGGTGGCGTCAGGTAGGAGCAGACTTCACAAGACTTTCTTTGTAATGCCACCTTTTCTTGGCGCCCTCCTCGTCTCAGTCTTCCTGCCTCTTCTTCACCAGCCTGCCCTGATAGCACCTCCATTATAAACCACGGAGACACAAATCCTCAGCATAAGGGCTGGCTTCTGAGGAACCTGACCAAAGATACCATGCATTTCAAATTTACCAGATAGGTCAAATTTCTCTCCAATGTCACTGAACTACTAAAGACTCCCACCAGTGGTGCTATGAGAGTTCTCAAGTCTTTGCATTGCCTTCAAGCCAAACATTGGAATTAACTGGCTTTAAAATTGCTTTGTTTTTCCAAATGTGATGAATGCTAAAAGCATGTAATTATTATTTTATTTTTCATGTCCTTGATTACCATGAAGTTGGCCTTCTCTTCAAAAGCTTGTTAGTCATTCACGCGCTTCCATTTCTGAATTACCTATTGATTTCTAGTACAAAGTGGCCGCCTTGTTCTCCTTACTACCTAGGAGCTCTTTATAAATTCTGAATAAAAAGCCTTTTAACTAACATGGGTTGTAAATATCTTTACCTAGCCTGTGATTTGTATATGCTGCTTTATTATATACAGTGTTCATTTTAATATGCTCAATTACAACATAATCAATGGTTCATCTTTTCTTTTATGATTTGGGCTTTTGATCTTTTGTATCAAATATTTTTCTAACACAACATCTGTGTTAGACAGGGTTCTCTAGAGAAACAAAACCAGAATGCTAAGACAGATAGATAGATAGATATACAGATAGATATATAACATAAGAAATATGCAGTTAATTAAATTATAAAGCAGTAAAACTGGCTCAGGGCAACTCACTCCCATGAGACACTGACAGTCGGGTAGTCCTCTGTAGAGCAATTTGGGCTATCCGGCCACAGGCAGCAAACAGCAAGGCAGGTCACCAACAGTCAGCCAGATGACAGGGTCCAACAGTTCCCAGCTCAAGAGATTTAAATTCCAATGGTATGGTGAAGGAGGTCTTTTGAAGGAACCTCAAATTACAGTGACACAGTCCACGGGTTAGGTGTCCCACAGGTAGTGTAGCTTGCAAATTGAGGCAAAGAACAAGCAAGGCAGCCGCATGCTGGTCCAATGATCAAAGAGCAAGAGATAAGAAAGATGAGGCTCGCCGAGCCATTTATCTCTTCACCCTTCAATTAATCCCACATGTGTTTATGGGTCAGGTTGTCACAATAAACTTCCTCAACATCTTAAAGATTTTCTCCTAAATGTTCATGTAAACAGTTAAACTTTCTTCTTGTCAAGTTTTTGTTTTAATGCATGGAAGGGATTTAATTTTAATTACATTTTACATACACTGTTTTTCCTAAGAAAGTCTGCCACTAAATTTTAATATCACTTGTAATGCATAGCAAGTATACACATAGGCAGGCATCTATCCTAGTTATGGCATTGGCCTATTTGTCCATCCCTTAAACAATGCCCCACGTATTCATTACTATGAGTACATAACAATTATCTCTACGGCCATCTAGCAACTCCTTTTCTAAAAGTGTGCTTTAACTCTTGTAGTCTCTTCCCTCTCCCTCTCCTTTCTTATAGGTCCCCTGGTGGCGTAGTGGCCTAAACACTGGGCTTCTAACCTCAAGGTCAGCTATTTGCTCCTTCGGGCTTCATTTGTCTCCCAGACTCAAAGGCAATTGAACAGGCACGCAATTTGTGTCCCTGGAGAATGTCAAAACTACTATTGTATTGCGATGTGGTGTAATTCAAAGGACACAGAATTGTTCTGGAAGTGTTAGCGAGATAGAAACACTGCCTTGGGAAGTGTATAGACCAGTGGTTCTAAATCTTCCTAATGCCGCAACCCTTTAATACAGTTCCTAATGTTGTGGTGACCCCCAACCATAAAATTATTTTCATTGCATCATTTCATGATACCCACCTTCCCGACATGTGTACATAAGCAAACATGGTGAAGAAAGCTGATGGTGCCCGGCTATCAAAAAGATATAGGTCTGGGGTCTTAAAGGCTTGAAGGCAAACAAGCGGCCATCCAGCTTGGAAGCAACAAAGTCCACAGAGAAGAAGCACACGAGCCTGTGTGAACACGAGGTGTTGAAGGGATCAGGTAGCAGACACCAAAGAACAAAAACCATCATTGTGTGATCACCTTCCCCACGGAAACACTAAAGACGAATGTGTGCATAAGTAAGAGTGGTGAAGAGGGCTGATGGTGCCCGCTATCGTGAGGTATTGCGTCTGGTGTCTTAAAGGTCTTGAAAGTAAAACAAGTGGCCATCTAGCCCAGAAGCGACAAAGCCCACATGGAAGCAGCACACCAACATGTGTGATCATGAAGGGCCAAGGGGACCAGGTTTCAAGCACCAAAGTTGTGTGTGTGTGTGTGTGTGTGTCATATCATCATGCATGAGGACCCAATGCCCATCTGTAGACAACTGAACATCCCTTGTAGAGGGGTAGTGGGGAGGAGATGAGTCACTCAGTGTTCAGTGCAGCAACAATGAAACTCACAACCTTCTTCTAGTTCTTAAACGCTTCCTCCCCCAATTATCATGATCCCAATTCTACCTTGCAAACTTGGTTAGACCAGAGGATGCACAGCGGTACAGATGGGAACTGGAAATACAGGGAATCTAGGACAGATGAACCCTTCAGGACCAGCAGTGAGAGTGGCGATACCAGAAGGGAAGGGGGTGGGGGTAGAAAGGGGGAACCGATCACAAGGATCTACATATAACCTCCTCTCTGGGGGATGGGCAATAGAAAGGTGGGTGAAGGGAAACGCAGGGCAGTATAAGATAAGATCAAATAATAATTTATAAATTATTAAGGGTTCATGAGGGAGGGGAGAATGGGGAGGGAGGGGGAGGGAAAAAAGGAAAATGAGGAGCTGATTCCAGGAACCCAAGCGAAAGGCAAATTTTGAGAGTGATGAGGGCAATGAATGTATAAGTGTGCTTTATACAATTGATGTAGGTATGGATTGTGATGAGTTGTATGAGCCCCAATAAAGTGATTTTTAAAAATTATTTTCATTGCTACTTCATAACTATAATTTTGCTACTGTTCTGAATTATAATGTAAATATCTGATATGCAGGATGCATTTTCATTGTTACAAATTAAACATAACTAAACATAATTAAAGCATAGTGATTAAACATAAAATAATATGTAATTATATATTGTGAAATATTTGTTTTCCTATGGTCTTAGATGACCCCTGTGAAAGGTCCGTTCAATCCCCAAAGAGGTCGCAGCCCACAGGTTGAGAACTGCTGGTATAGACCTACTTCTAGGGGATGGGAAGAAAGAACAGCTCCCCATTCTGATATATTTGTTTAATAACAATTTCCATGATTTCATAGCAAAATTTTTTGCACATGTATGTGTGTGCACAAAATTGTGGTTAAGTATTCAATTTTATCTAATATTTTCTACTCCATCTGTTGAGATGATAATATGTCATTAATGTGTTAATATGACAAATTACCTGATTTATATTTTCTCATGTATGACTATCCACACATTGCTGGAATAAGCCCTAATTGACATTGATGTGTGTGCGTGCATAAATATACATATATATATATATATATATATATATATATATATATATATATATATATATATATATATATATCACCCATACATATGCTAACTTCAACTTGTCTACGTTTTCATTTTTACAACTGCATCCCCAAGTGAAATAGATTGATCCATAAATTTATTTTATTGTACTCTTATGGTTTAGTTTGAGTATTAAATTGAAAAATTATCCAACAATGAGTTGAATTGCTTTCACTCCATTGTAATTATTTGAAACGGTTTTATTACATGGTGTGTTGGGTTGGGTTCTCTGGAGAAAGCAAAGCCAATAATGCTGGTATGTGTTTGTATATAGATTGAGATTTATATAGATAAGTGACTGACACAGTTTCAGAAGTAAGTAACTCCTGTCTGGTTCAAGCCAGGCTTTCTGCTGTCGCATGTGGAAGCTGAAGAATAGGAAGCAGGATGATGCAGCAAGGAGGAGGTGTGGGGGCCAGGATAGCACAGCGGATGGATGCAGAGGTAAAATGTATTTGAAGTCAGCTGATAGGCTGCTGACAGTGCCTGGGACCAGCAGGCTACACAACAGCAAAGACACAGGACAGATGCAGGACCCAGCTCCAACAGAAGGTGATCATGATGGGCCACAGAGAAATCAGCTCTGCTCAGCCTCTCTCTTATGTAAAAGACCACACCCCCATGGAGGTGCTGATCAGACTGTGACTTGATTGATAGGTTGGCCTCCAATCCCACCCCTACCCTTAGCAGAAAGTTCTAGTTAACATAATCCCTAACCATCACACATGGGGATCTTCTATTCATTCAAGAAAAGGTGAAATGTTCTTATTTAAAAACATTTGGCCCAGAAGATGTTTGTATGCATTCTTAAAATTTTAAAACTTACTGCCATCCACTGAATTGCAATCATAGTGACCCGATAAGACACAGTAGAACTGCTCCTGGGGGTTTCAAAGGCTACAAATCTTTATGGAAGCAGAAAGCCATATTGGTCATGCAAGGAGCAGCTGGTGGGTCTAAACTGCTGATCTTGTGGTTAAGCAATGCAATGCATAACCCACTATGCTACCGGGACCAGAGTCAAAAGGTAGAAAAATAGAATTTTAAGTGCCAGCTGAGCCTTTTTGATACATTATTGCTTTTCCCCTCTATACCTTTCTGGTAGTCTCTGTGTGGTGCAGTGGTTCCAGTCTCCTGCCAGAGGTGTCTTGGAAGAAATATCTGGAAGTCATTAAAAAAAATCATTGAAAGTCCTATGGAGAATAGTTCTACTAAGACACATTTGGGGTTGTCATTAGATAGAACATTGTATTTTTCTGTCATTCTGTTTAGTTTTGTTCTTTTATTAGTCGGTTCCCTTTTAAGAAATTCTTCAAGTTATACTTTTTAATGTTCATGAACCAAATACTTAACTCATTTATGTACAGCCTATCACTTTTTAAAAGAAAACACACCTAAGATACCATTTTTTCTTCCGATCTTTTGCCATTTTCATTGGTTCTTACCCTTTAACTTCTAAAGCTATAGGGAAATTTGTACGACTGAATTTTTAAATTTAATTATCTTGTGCTTGAGTAACATGAACTTTATTACACTGTGGTTGCTGTTAGATGATATCAGGTTGATTCCAAGTTACAAAGACTATGTACAACTGCCTGGTGCTGCACCATCTTTGCAATTGTTGCAGTTGAGCCGATTGTTGCAGCCACTGAGTTGATCCATCTTGTTGAAGCCCTTCCTATTTTTCATTGCCCCTCTGCTTTAGCAAGCATGTTTTCCTTTGCTGGAGACTAGGCTCTTTGATAAAATAGCCAACGTCTAACCATACTTGCTTCTATGGAGTATTCTGGCTTATTTATTTTCCCCCCAGACTGATTTGTTTGTTTTTCTGATAGTCCATGGTACTTCCAATATTATTTGTCAAAATAATCATTCAAATGCACTTATTCTTCCGTAGCCTTCCTCAATCATTGCCCAATTTTATATGCTTATGGTACAATCAAAATGTCCATGGCTTGGGTAAGGAGCACTTTAGTCCTCCGAGCAACCTCCATGCTCTTCATGTTAAAGAGATCTTGTGCAGCAGATTTGTCCAAAGCAATATGCCAATTGATTTCTTGACTGCTCCTTCCATGAGCTTAATTGTGAATCTAAGCAAGATTTGCAAGATGAAATAGCTGACCACCTCAATATTTTCTCCATGTATCATAGTGTTATTAACTGGTCCAGTTGTGAAGATTGGGGTTTCTTTACATTGAGTTGTAATCCATACTGAAGGTCACAACCCTTGACCTTCCGCAGCAAATATTCCACATCCTCCTCACTTTGAGCCATTAAGGTAGTATCATTTGCCTCTTTCAGGCTATTAATAAACCTTCCTCCAATTCTGATACCACATTCTTCTCACATAATCCAGTTCTTCTGATTGTTTGCTCAGCCTGAATAGATTTGAAGAGAGACTACAACCCTGATATACACCTTCCCTGATTTTAAACCATATTAAATTCCTTTATTCTGCTCAAATGACTGTCTCTTGTTCCACAGACAGATTCTTCATGAGCAAAATATAGGATTCTGGAATTCTTCTCAATACTCTCCATAGTTCGTTATGATCCACACAGTTAAATAACTTTCCACAGTCAATAAATGACAAGGAAACATCTTTCTGGTGTTCTGAGCTTTCAGCCAAGTACCATCTGATGTCAGCAATGATATTCCTGCAACGCTTCTTATAGATGTTTTGCTGCAACACTTGTTGAGTGATCTTTGGGGGGGAAAAAGATTTTCTCATGTGATGGTTTATATATATATATATATATGTTTTTCAATGTGAAAAATATATAACATATTTGCCATTTAGCATTTTTGATATGTAGAATTCAGTGGCACCAGTTACATCAATCATACTGTGTGACCAGCACCAATAAATATCCTTGTTTGCATAAAGCTATTAAATAAGTACAAATCCTGAGGACTTGACTAGAGGGGTGGGCACAGCGGCTGCAATAATGAGCTCAAACAGAAGCGCAGCAAAGAGAATGGCTCAGGACCATGCAGTGTTGGCTTGTTTTGTTTTGTTTCCTGTTGTACATGAAGTTGCTATGGATCAGAGTGGACTTGATGGCACCTAAAGACAACCACAGCCATTTTTTCATTCTACTTGAATAAACAATCTTTGCCCTTGGAAGCAGCATCAAAGGAACCAAATGCTGCATTCCCTGGAAAAATCTGCTACAAAAGACTTTTTCTTGAAGGATTGAAAACAAACATGTTACTTTGATGTGTCGAGTGCACCTGACCCAAGCAAGGCCTTTCCAGCCACCCAGCACGTGTGCCAAAGCTGAACAAGGACAAAGAAAGGCCGAAGAAGGATTGATATACTCAAATTATGAGCATATTGACTAAACCTTGAACTTCCAGCAAACAAAAAAGTGTGCCTGACCCAAGCCAGGACATTCTCCTTTGCATTGTATGCATGTGAGAGTTGGACATTGAATAAGGATGACAAGCAGAATAAATCCATTTGAATTGTGGCGCTGGAGAAGAATTTTGAAAGTACTATGGTCAGCTAAAATAACAAACAGATCTGTATTGAAGAAGTACGACCGGCATGCTCCTTAAGAGGCAAGGATGGAAAGACTTCGTCTTACATTCTTTGGGCATATTGTCAAGACAGACCAGTCCCTGGAGAAGGACATCATGTTTGGTAAAGTGCATGGGTGGTGAAAAGTGGAAGTCCCTCGACAAGATGGACTGACATCATGACTGCATCCACGGGCTCAGGCATCGGAACAATTGTGAGGATGGCCCAGGACCATGCAGTGTTGAGTCCCGTTGTGCAGTGTCACTGCGTTTTGGATCCGACTCAATGGCGCCTAAAGACAACATTCTTTGAGTATAAAACTCTCTAAATGAATTCCCCAAAACAAATATCCAGTTTGTCTGTTTTTTCTTTCTTTTAAATTATTCTAGTTTTTATTATTTTCTGCTTTGTTTATTTTTTTGTTAATCATTTTATTTGGTGGGTTCTTACAAATCTATGACACTGTATCATTCAATTGTATTAAGCATATTTGTATATATGTTATGATCAACATTTCCAAAACATTTTATTCTTAGTTGAGCCCTTGATATCAGCTCCTCTCTTTTTCCTTCCCTCCCCCATCCTTCCACCCATGTAAATCCTTGATCAATTATATATTATTGTTGTTATTTTGTGTCTTACACTGTCTGTTGCCTCCCTTCACCCACATTTGTTATTTCTGTTACTCGTCCCTCTGGAGGTTAGGATATATATATATATATATATATATATATATATATAACCTAGTGATGGTTCCCTCTTTCTTCCCCACCCCTCCACTCCATCCCCCTACTTCATGATATTGCTACTCCCACTACTGTTCCTGAGGGCTTTATTTCTCCTGAATTCCATGTATTTAAACCACTTATCTGCCAATGTGTGAGCTCCAGTCCAGCCGGATTTGTAAGGTAGAACTGGGTCGTGGTAGTTGGGGGGAAGAAGCATTCAGAAACTAGAAGAATGGTCTGTGTTTTGCCGGTGCTATACTATACTATACTCTGGTTGAATCATCCCTTCCTTGCAACCTTTCTGTGGGGGGAATGTCTAATTGTCTACAGATGGGTTTTGGGTCTCCACTCCAGCCCCTGTCTTTTACATCAATATAATTGTTTGTTTTGGGATCTTTTGATACCTGATCCTGTCTATACCTCATGATCACACAGGCTGGGCTTCCCCATGGCTTCTTCCATCTGGGTTTATTTGCTACTCTGCTAAATGGTTGCTTGGTTCACTTCAAGCTTTAAGATTCCAGATGCTTTATCTTTTGATAGCCAGGCACCATCCACTTTCTTCACCACATTTGCTTATGTACCCATTTTTTTCTTCAGTGGTCGTGCCAGGAAGGTGAGGATCAAAGTGTCAGGTTATTAGAACAAAGTGTTTTGTGTTTAAGGAGGTCTTGAGTAGAGGCTGAAAGTCTGTCTGCTATCTTAATACTTTAACATATAAATATATGTGCATTGGCCTCTATCCCTTTCATGATAAATTAATATATTTACATATATACATGCCTATGAGCTACACCTCTATAAATAACTTTTGCTTCCTTACTTCTTTACTCTATTTCCTTTCACCTTCATCTTGTCCTACTATCGTGATGGCCCTCCATTAGGCTCAGTAATTGGTCTCAGATACATTGTATTGGATCAAACCCCACCAGGCCTCCTTGCCATCATTTTTAGATCTCCTATTGTTCCCTTATCACTTAGTTTTTTGGTGCCTCATTTATCTCTCTTCCCTTCCTCTCTAGACTCTTTCTTGCACTTTATGGCTTCCAATATCACTCCTAAGGAGCCTTGGTGGTGTAGTGGTTGTGAGTTGGGCTGGTAACCATAAGTTCAGCAATTCAAAATCACCACTGCTCACTGGGATAAAGGCAAGGCCTTCTATTTCATTAAAGAGTCACAACCTCAGAAACGCACAGAGGCAGTTCTATCCTGTCCTGGAGGGTCACTATGGCAGTGGCTTTGGTTTTTAATATCACTACTACATGAGAGTAACTCTCCATTCATTGCTTATGCTTCTTGATGTTGCTTCCTCCAAGTACTTTTACTTTCTCCTTCCCAGTGGTTTCCTGTACATCTCTTGATAAACTGAAAAGATGCTTATTTATGGCTCCCTCATTACTTCCACCAGGCCTACTCCTCAGTCAACATCGTTGCTTTTCCCAGTACTTAAAACCAAATGCTCGTTTCTTTCTTTCTTTCTTTCTTTCTTTCTTTCTTTCTTTCTTTCTTTCTTTCTTTCTTTCTCTTGCCCTCCACAATTACTTAGCCATGAAATCTCCTAAGTTCAATTCCTGTCCATCTCTGTGGTTACTGCAGTCAATTCTCTACTTTGGCCTCTAAATACTTTTTCCCTATACCATGTGAAAGACTGTTTGCTTCCACTGGACATCAACTCCCCACCCCCACCACCAGGTCATCTTCCAGAAGTACAATTTCGTCATGGTCTCCTCCTCGCTTGAAAACTGGCAGTGAGTCCTCAGTGCCTACAGAATATCACATGTTCTATTTTAGCTTTCCTTCAAATGATTCTGTGACTTAGCAGAAATCCAGATCTTCATATGTGTCCCACTATGCAGATATGCAGACTTATAACCTAGTACGTCACTTTTCATGTCCTATTGTGTTAGTCTGGGTAGACTAGAGAAACGCATTCATAAACACTCGTATGTGTATAAGAGCTTTACATACAAGAGCAACTAAATATTGAGAAAACGTCCCAGCCCAGTCCAGATCAAGTCCATAAGTCTGATATTAGTCCATATGTCCGATACCAATCTGTAAATACCTTTTCAGACTCATGCAACACATGCAATGACATCAAATGCAGGAAGATCATGGGCCAGTGGGCAGAAAGTCTTGTGGATCCATTGGTGGTAAAAGCATCTCAGCACTGGAGAGGTCTCGACGTGGCTCCTCCAGCTCAGGGCACTAGTGTAGCTCCATGTGTCTTATCAGCTGGGATTTCTCCCAAGGAGTTAGCGTGTTTCCTGCCTCCAAGGAGCTATTTTTTATCTCCTTAATGCTTCCAAATAAGGTCATCAAATTGCCACCCGATTGACAGGCTAAACTCCACCCCTTCACTCTTTAAGTCTCAAATTGACAACAGATTAGGTAACAACCATACCTATGATGCTGTCACATCCAACTCCTGCAAGTTCGCTTTATACAAATCTCTCAAAATGCCTTGCCTAGAATTGCTTTCTGTCCCACCCCACTGGGCTCAACCCTTCCAGCACAAGTGTAGGCCTCAGCTGGAAGCTGAAATAACATCTCCTCCAAAACCCCTGCTTTATTCCATCAGCCAAAATCAATCACTCTACCATTCATTCTCTCCTTTTATGAGACCCACCACTGACCCTCTGCTAGTATGTGTAAGAACTTGAAGCGTGCTTTGCCACAGGGCAATAACCTAGGAAGGATAATGTCCAAGTCTGACACCAAACCTGGCAGAGCGAGGGCTCATTACAGACATTTCATGGTATTTCCCAGCGGAATGGGAGCGTGTAATACTTTGCACAAGACCCTTTGCCTTGGGTTGGAGGGTAGACTAAGTGAACTAATTTTTTTTTAATTTGGCTTCTTCCAATTTCAATCATCTACAAATTCTAAGATTGTGACATATCAAAATATCTTATCATAGAAATGTGCAGAATTTCCTTATGCAAAATCAATGGCATAAGCAGCAACTTTTCTGGAATAATTAAGCACAGGTAAGCTTGGGCCAGGAGAAGCACTTAAATATATATATGTATACATATATAAATTTTGTCTAAAACTGTTGTTATTAGGTGCCACCGAATCGGTTCTGACCCAAAACGACCCTATCCACAAAGGAATGAAGCACTGCATGGTCCTGCGCCATCTTCACAATTGTCTAAAACTGGACAACTCTATTACCTCAAAACCAAATCGATTGTCGTCAAGTCAATTCCCACTCACGGCAACTTCATCTGTTATGGAAGCGAGAGCTTCTCCATGGGACTTTCTGGGCTGTAGTCTTTACAGAAAGAGATCTATCAGGTCTTTCCTTCAGGGCACTGTGGAGTGGGTTCAAACTGCCAACACTTACTGTACTGTCATGTCATCCTGACTCACAGTGACCCTGTGCGTAACAGAATGAAACACTGCCCAATCTGCACTGTCCTTACAGTCACTGATGTTTGAGCCCATTATTGCAGCTACTGCGTCAACCCATCTCATCAAGGGCCTTCATCTTTATCATGGCCCCTCCACTTTACCAAGCATGATGTCTTTCTCTAGGGTTTGGTTTCTCTTGACAACAAATCCAAAGTCTGTGAGAAGGAATCTCACCATTCTTGCCTCTAAAAAGCATCCTGGATGTGTTTTCTAAGAAAGGTGTGTGTGTTCTTTTCGCAGTCTCTGGTGCTTTTAACATTCTTCACCAGCACCACAATTCAAATGTGTTGGCTCTTCTAGTCTCCCTTATTCAATGTCCATCTTTCACATGCTTGCCGCTGAGTTGATTGAAAATACTGTGGCTTGAGTCAGGTTTTCTTTAGTCCTCAAAGTAAGATCCTCACTTTTCAACACTGAAAAGGTCTTGTGCAGAAGATTCACCTAATAAAATGCACCATTTGATCTCTTGATGGCCTCTTCCATGAGCAGAGGTTGTTGACCCCAACAAGATGAAATCCTTGATAATTTCAATTTCTTTTGTTTGTTTATCATGATGTTACCTATTGGTCCAGCTGTGAGGTTTGTGGTGTTCTTTACATTGGGTTGTAATCTATGCTAAAGGTGTCTACCCTTGGTCTTCATCAGCAAGTGATTCAAGTTTAGCAAGCATGTTGTTAATAAGCCTTCCTCCAATCCTAATGTTGAATTCTTCTTCATCTAATCCAGTTTCTCTAATTATTTGCTAAGCATACAGGTATCAAATTCTACCACCCCAACATAGAAACTTATGACACATATTACCATCCCCAAACCAAACCCACTGTTTTGGGTTCTGACACCAAGTGGCTCTACATGACAGACTAAAACTGCTTCCTAGGGTTTCGGTGACTAAATCATTATGGCAGCAGACAGCCTCATCTTTCTCCCTGAGAGACTAGTGAGTTAGGAGACAAACACTCAGGCTTCCATAAATGCACGAATCTGAAGGAAAGAATTTTAAAACTGACTTTAATCTCTCCATCTTGCCATACGGTGGTTCAGAAAAATAGTCCCATTTGGCCTTCAAAGCTCAGATCTCACACCTCCACCAACAGGAATCAAGAAATGTTTTAAAGAGGTAAAACCAACAAGGTCTATCCAGGATCATGAGGGGGTAGGATGGAGCTTTCAGAGGTGGGAGCCATCTCACGTATTCTACCATGTAATACAGCCAGAACCAAGAATCCTAATGCTACAAAAGCCAATCTGTGATTATTACGCAGACGCCGCTTTAGAGACTAACAACACATTTTCAGCAAAAAAGTTAGTAAATTTGCCTCCAGGCATATAAATGTTATTTCGTAATTAGTGGATACATGGATTAATGTGACTAAATTCTCCCTCCATGGGAAAAATATCTCAATTAGGGAATTGCATCTGGAGAGTTTTTGTCGCTTTTCCTTATAACCCAAGCACCCACAGCATTCCCTGTTTTAGCTTTGTTGTGACATGGAAGAATTGCACTACAATAAAAAATGGCTCAAGATTTTTTAAAAGCCATGGACTTGGATTAATAAGGGGCTGTAGGCAACTTGAAGGATGCTTAAAGAGAGAGGATTGCCAGCAACAAGCTCTCAGCCAGCCCCGAGGAGCATTTGTGTGCCTGTGCTCTCAGTGGGGTGCTTCCAGATCTCTGGGGAAGATGGTTTCCCTCTCTTAAGCCTCTGTTCACTTAGGCAGTATTTAAAGTGAAACCAACGGCTTACATTCACTATTCTCTTAAGAGGTTTTAGAACATTAGTAAGTAATTTTTCCTTCCCCCCTTATTGGTTCTTTAAACTTCCCTCCATTCTTGCCCCATCCTCCAAGAAAAGTCTGTCCTTGGAATCCATTCCAACTTATAGTGACACCATAGGATAGAGTACAGTGACCGCCCTAGCGTTCCTATGGCTGTGAGCCATGCAGAATCAGACTGTACATCTTTCCTCCATAGAGCAACTGATGCATTCAAAACACCGACTTTTGGCTAGCAGCCAAGAACTCACCCACTATGTCATGAGTGGTTAAATATTTAATATCGCAGGCCTAGATAGTTTCCTATTGGACTGAGCGGATTTTCAACTTTACATTTGGTTTTTCCTTTATATTATCCACATAGGAAATTTATGTATCGCTCTGCCACTTTGTATTTTCCTTTCAAACCTTAGTTTCACATTCTGCTGGTGTAAGATATGAAAATAATAATAATTTATAATTTATCGAGGAATCACCAGGGGGTGAGGGGGAAGGGAGGGTAAAAAAGAGTAGCTGATACCAAGGGCTCAAATAGAAAATATATATTTAGAAAATAATGATGGTAACATACATATAAATATGCTTGATACAATTGATATATGAATTGTTAGAAGATCTGCAAAGCCCCCAATAAAAGGATTAAAAATAAATACATAAATTTTATTTAACAACTGACAAAATTATCTATTTAGCTACATACATACCATGTAGAAAAGTGCTGTTTGGGATTTCCCCCATTTTTCTCATCAAATCGGTACTTATACTTGACAGATAATGGCTGTAAGTACTTACTGAATTTTTCCTCACAGACCTGTACTCTTGATTTCTGCCCCGGGAGAATAAAAATTTATCCAGCTATTTGCACAACACTCCCAGGAAACTTTTCCAAGAGAAGTCTACAAAAATGTGCTGACCTAGAGAGAATATCCAAAGGGCCCGAGTAGATCGTGGTCTATTAGGATACAATGTCTCATTTTCACTGTCATTCACATTTTTCCAAATGTCAAGTCTGTTACTGCGATGTTTAACCCTTTCATAAAGAATTTAGTCCCATGCCTCCTGAAATAAATGTGAATTAAAAAAAACCTGTAAAACCCAACCATCTCTTAACTTGGTATATGCTCCAAAGAGAGAACAAAACAGGGATAGATATATTACACCTATGTTTATCACAGTACCATCTACAACAGCAAAAAGATGGAAGCAACCAAAATGCCATCTGTGAAGGAATGGATAAATAAGCTTTGGTACATACATACAATGAAATATGATAGATCATTAAAGAACAACGATGAAAATGTCAAAAATCCATGACATGGGCAGTTTGGGAAGATGTCAGGCTCAGAAAACTTCCTCAATCCCCTCTAGACAGACACTGCATGTGACCATGATTATAAAAGAAGAAATGAATAAAAATTATTTTCATGCCAAAAGATGTAAACTTTGATGGTTTAGGGAGGCTACAAGGAGTAGAAAATGTTAGGAGTGAAAAAAATAAATAAATTACAAAACAGAGAGACACACACAGATACACATGGATTTAGACATACAGACACACAAGGGGAAAAGAAGAGACTAAGCCCTATTTAAAACAAACTGTAAAAAAAAAAAAAACTAACTGCCGAATTGAGACTTGAAAGAATCATAATGAGTTTTCAAAAAAAAAATTTTACAAAAAAATTAAAAGAATGATAGGAGAAATGTTCTTTATTTAAAGATATTTTTGTGTTGTTAGGTGCCATCAAGTCAGTTTAGACTCATAGCTAACCTATGTGAAAAACACTATCCAGTCCTGCCTGCACCATCCTCGCAATTCTTGCAATATTCCAGCCCATTGTTGAAGCCCCTGTATCCATCTGTCTTGTTAAGGAACTTCCTCATTCTCACTACATGATGTCCTTTTCCAAGGACATTAAAAAGCAGTGAACTACTTGGGGGAAATATATACCATGCTCATGGATAAGAAGATCCAAGATAATAGAAATGGTTATTTACTCTAAATAAATCTATAAATATAATCCAGTTCCTAATAAAATCCAATAGAGAATTTCACCGAATTCACAAGATGATCTCAAAATATAGCCAGAGGATTAAAGAATAAAAGAAAATTTGAAGACAAATGATGAGGGAAGGGGATTCGTACTATCACATATCAGGCTGTTATAAAACTAGTATTCGTGCTGTGGTATTAATGTGAACAGCATTGATTACCTAGTAAGCAACTTGTGGTGAAGCCTATTTGAAACTATTCACTACAAATTAGTAAGTAAGTACAAGTAAAGCCTATGCTTATTTTACTTATTGGGTAATCATACCACAGATCCTAGAAATAGACCCATGTGTGTATGGGAGCTTACAATATGATATTACAAACTGGTTAAACCAAACAAGAAACCCTTTACTAAACGGTCCTGGAACAATTGGCTATCCTCATAGAAAAGGGTAAAATTAGATCTTCCTATCATATCCCAAAATAGTTTCCAGTGAATTAAAGGACTAAATAATCTTGAAAAACAAAATGTTTACACATGTTAGAGCATATCTTTAAAGAATTCAGTTTTATACTAGCTCGAAATCCAAAAATGCACCTTCTACCTTTCTCACTTCCCTGGTAGTCCTGCAAATAATAGTTCATAATCATAAGCAGGTTCATTATATCAGACACCCAGAAAGCATACATCCTTTCCGCTTCCTCCTCCCAGCTTCCTGGTATGATGGTAGACCACTTATTTTGAAGTAGGTGATCTCAAAAATGGAAGATACATAACAAGCATGGAATAGAAAAAATAAGTCTTGCTTCCTGATAAAATTATAGAGCCCACCTCCAGATGTCCTTCATATGACAGAGAAATAAATATCTGTATTATTTAACCCACTATCATGGAAGAGACATAAGCAGCCAAATGTAATTCCAATTGTCTTACCTATCGACCCTGCTATAAAAGCAGTTCTACAAATCAGTGGCTTTGAAGAACAGAAATTTATTTTATAGGTGAAAAACCCAAACTCACAGGAGAGAGGGAGAGCCCTGCCTCATCAACAGCCCCAGGGGTCCATTTTATTCCTTGGAGCTCCATGGGATACGGCAGTGTCTGCCCTTCAAATATGTGTATCTTCATGTTTATTCTGCCCTTTTTATACCTCAGATGTGATTAGATTTAGGACCCATAGGACTCTGGCATGACCATTGACATAAAGAAAAGTACAGTTGTACTTCCTAATAGAACTACATCACAGGTATGAGGACCAGGACTTCAATACAGATTTGAGAGAATGCAATTCACCCCAGAATACAAATTAATGGGCAATATAAACTATCAGGAGGTTATACTTGCTTTAATGCCAGATCTAAGTGGTAAAGGGGGACAATGTGCTCAGGGAAGGGTAGGTAATAGGAATATGTAAATGATATCAGTCAAGAGGTGGAACTAAGAATCGGGACCATATGAAGAATACACCATCAGGATTGGAGGGAGGCTAATTAATAGCCTTCAACATGCAGATGACACAAGCTTGCTGGCTGAAAGTGAGGAGGTCTTGGAGCACTTGCTGATGAAGATCAAGGATCGCAGCTTCAGTAGAGTGTTAAAAAGAAAAATCCAAAATACTCACAACTTGACCAGTAGGTAGCCTCATTATAAATGGAGAAAAGGTTGAAGCTGTCAAAGGTTTTGTCTCGCTTGGCTCCACACTCAGTGATCATGAAAGCAGCAGTCGATAACCCAAAGGTGACTGCATTGAGTACATCCTATGAACCTCTTTAAGTATTGAAAAGCAAACAGGTAACTTTGAGGATTAAATGTGCCTGACTCAAGCTTTGGTATTTTGCATGGGACATTTTGGTATTGGGCATTGAGTAAGAAAGGCCAAGTAATAACCGGTGCCTTTGAGTTGTGCCAAAGAATATTGAAAGTACAAAGGATTGCCAAAAGAACAAACAAATCTAGCCTGGAAGAAATACAGCCAGAATACTCCTTAGAAGCAAAGATGGTGAGACTTCATGTCACGTGCTAAGACACTGTGCTTCATAAAGTATCCGGGCACTGGGAAGAAGGAAAGTTGGATTACAAGGGTGGCTGCTTGGATGGGCTCAAACATAAGAGCAATTCTGAGTGTGATGCAGGATCAGGGGGGCACAGAACTGTAATGACACAGAAACGCTTTTCATTCTGTTGTTCTTAGGCTCTCTGTGGGTCAGCACTGACTCAGTGGCACCCAGCAACAACAAACCCCATGATCAGAAAACAGACAGAATGCTAAACACCTTAGCTCAAAGAATCCGAGATCCGTTCTTAAGCACCTCTTCCATGTTGCACCCTCATCCTCGGTGTGCTGGTCTTCCAAGTCACAAACTAAATCAGGTCACTTCTCTGCTCAAAGGCCTCTCCGTTCCTCAGGCCAGTGGTCCTCAACCTTCTTAATGCCACAACCCTTTCATACAGTTCCTCATGTGGTGGAGACCCTCCATCACAAAATTATTTTGCTTGCTACTTTATAACTGTCATTTTGCTACTGTTATGAATTCTCATGTACATATCGGATAGGCAGGATATATTTTCATTGTTGCAAATTGAACATAATTAAAGCATTGTGATGAATCATAAAAACAATATGTAATTCTATGTTGTGAAATATTTATTTCTAATTACAAATAAATGAAATGTCTTGAAGCATGGTATAGCATGGGTAATGGTCTTCATGCAGGGTACTCGTATGTGGGCGTATCTGTATGTGGGCGGACCCACCTGGACGGATAGAGGAGCAGACCCCGTGAAAGGGTGGTTTGACATCCAAAGGGGTCGCGACCCACAGGTTGAGAAATGTTCAAACTCCTTCCCATGGCCTGCAAGGCCAGTCTTCACCCTCTCTCTCCTGCCGAGCTCTGTCTTCTCACACTCCTTCACCCCCGCCATCGATGCTGGCCTACGCTGATTCTGAAAGGTCTTCCCTGCCCTTGTCTTCCTCGGGGAAATCTCTGGGCATCACCTTCCCAGAGGAACCCCAGATCATCTCCGTATGTGTAAAGCCGTCTCTGAACACTCAGAATGGAGCTGCTGTGTTCATTTGTCAGAATCAGAAAAAAGGGCCTCGCTACAGAAGAGTCATTTTTGATGAAGTCAAATGACAATGCAAGGAGCAAGTTGATATTGAAAACAAAAGCATCATGAACAAAGGCATAGAGGTGAAAATCCTGTTGTGGTTTTCCAGGTAGCAGCAAATGGTCCTGCTTATTTAAAAGACAGGGCACATATGAAGCAGCCTTAGTAGCTGTTGGTATCTGACCGATTTGGCCTCTGTCACATGGAGCTTCGTTCAGAAGGAAGCATCGCATTGACTGAACTTGGACTGTCTCAGTGATGGGTCTAATTGAACGTTTTTGCCCCAAGTATTTTCCTGAGCTTATTTTCAGAGGTAGATTGCCAATCCATTCTTCCTAGTCTGTCTTAGTCTCAAAAGCGCCCCTAAAACCTGTTCAACATTGTAGAAACGCACAGCTTCCAGAGACAGAAGGGTGGTGGCAGTATCAGGTACACTAACCAGCAATCAAATCTGGGCCTCCCTTGTAAAGGCAAGAATTCGACCACTGAAGTACCAGTGCTTCGTGGATGGAGGAGGAGGGGCTCTCAGTGCTGACTAAAGATGTGCGGTGGAAGCAACACTTGATAAGAACCTTCCACATACAGAACCTTGTGCTGGATTCCGCCATGATAAAGTCAAAGACACAGCCCCTGCCCTTAAGGAATTCCAGTCGATTAGGAGACAAACACATGCAAATCCATCACTGCAATAGGCTGTCATGAAGTACGTACGATGCTCTGATTGTGCAGTCTGTTTATGGAGCACACGATAACAAGGCTGCTGTCATTTATGCGATGTCTGAGACACAGGGCACTTGATGGGTATTTCATTTAAGATTCAGGGCAACCAATGAAAGCAGTATTTTTATCTCGAAGTTAACTGATGGGGAAACTGAAATTCAGAGAACTTGGGCAACCCTGCCCAAGATCGTGCACACACTTCAGTAACATTCTTTCCGCTACATCATGCTAAAGGGAGTTGACTTAACTTGGAAGGCAATGAGGTGTCGTGGAAGGATTCTGAACTGAGAAATGACATCCCCCTGAGCACTGTCTTCAGAGGATTAACATGGTCGTGATGTGAAGGAAGGAAGAGGGCCGAGAGACCAATTAGAAGGCTATTTATTGCAAGCCCAGGCTTGCAATGATGAGCTCAACTAACTGCTTAAAAAAATAATAAAAATGAAAAGTTCTAATTATCTTTGTTGTATGTGGCCGTCGTTCGTCTTATTGACTGAGTAGTCTCTTTCTCCCCCTTTTGTGCATATGCTAGGCTTACGTTTCCTTGCCCCAGTGGAGATGCATGTGGCCACATGACTTGCTTTAGCCAATGAAATGTGACTAAAAATGTTGTTGTTGTTGTTAGGTGCCATCGAGTTTGTTGTGACGCATTTCCACTCTGCGCACAACAGAATGAAACGCTGCCCGGTCCTGCGCCATCCTCATAATTGTTCCTGTGCTGGATGGAGTCCATTGTTGCAGCCACGCTGTCACTCCATCTACTTCAGGGCCTTCTTGTCTCACTTGTCCTTCACTTTATCAAGCATGATGCCCCTCTCCAGGGACTGGCCTCTCTCACCAAGATGATCAAATTATGCAGGATGAAGTCTCACCACCCTAGCCTCTAAGGAACACTCCGGCCTTACTTCTTCGGAGACAGGTTCCGTGTCCTTTTGGCAGTCCGTGGTACTTTCGACATTCTTCACGCCACAGTTCCAAATGCATCAATTCTTTGGTCTTCCTTGTTCCTGTGTCCAAATTTCACATGCATATGAGACGCTGGAAAATGCCATGGCTTGGGTCAGCTACACTGCAGTCCTCAAAAAACCATGCCTATTTTTCAACACTCTACAGAAGTCTTGTGCAATATATTTACCCAATGCTTTATGTCGTTTGATCTCCTGTCTGCTGCTTCAATGAACAGCACTTGTAGATTCAAGCCAGACAACATCCTTGTAAACTTCAACCTTTTCTTCATTTATCATGATGTTTCCTATTGGTCCAGCTGTGAGGATTTGAGTCGTTTTCATATTGAAGCATAATCCATACTTAGGGATGCAATCTTTGATCTCCATCAGCAAGTGCTTCAATTCCTCCTCACTTTCAGCAAGCCAGGTGTTGTCATCTGAATACTGAAATTTGTTACTAAGCCTTCCTCCAATCCTGATGTTACATTTTTCATATAATCCAGCTTTGCTGATGATTTGCTCGGCATACAGATTGAGCAAGTATTATGAGAGGATACAACCCCGTTTCACACCTTTCCTGATTTCAGCCATGCAGCATCCCCTCGTTCTGTTCACACAGCAGCCTCTTGATCCATGTGCAAGTTCTAAGCGAGCACGGTGAAGTCGTCCTGAATTCCCATTCTTCTCAAGGCTATCCACAGCGTGTAATAGCAAACCCCAACAACCTTTTATCCCTTCCACCACTCAAAAGCTCAACACCCTGCCTTCGGGTCAGTTCCAACTCATAGCGACCCTATAGGGCAGGGTAGCATCGCCCCTGGGTATTCTGTCTATCCCTCTTGGAGCAGCTGGTGGTTTCAAACTCTTGACCTTGTGGTTGTCAGCCCAACGTGTAACCACAACACAACCAGGGCTCCTTCCTTCTACCACGAGAAACAAAAATGGTCCTGAAAGTAGTGGTCCTGGGAGCTGAAGGGAAGATGAGGACAAGCAGAGGCCTCTCTGACTCGTGTCAGGTAGCATGAGGGGGGAAAGCAGCACTGGTAAGACATGAAGCATGGCAGTTCAAACCCACCCAGCTGCTCCTCTGGGGAAAGACTTGGCAATATGCTCCCATAAATGCCACAACTTAGAAAATCCTATGAGCAGTGCTGCATTTTTTTTGGGGGGGGGGTCATTACAGTTGAGAATTACTCAATGATGCCCAATCACAACATCTTAAGCAACTAGGTTTTAGGGCTTGTTACCTAATCATCACTTAGCCTACCCAGATTGATACAATATTTCTGGTTGTGTGTGTATGTGTTTTCTTTTTCTGAGACCTCGTCATTGAAAGCAGTGCTTCTCAGACTGCAGCGTGTACATTGAACACCGGGGAGAGATTTGGGTTCAGTAGCCTGAGGTGAGACCCAGGCCAAATAAACCATGCTTAGTGCTGTGGCGTGACTTCTGACTCGTGGCGATCACGTGTGAGGGACAACAGAGGTGCTCTGCAGGGTTTCTAGGCTGTGGTTTTCGTGGATGCAGTTTGCCAGGCCTTTCTTGCTCAAATGAACTAGTTAGGTTTGAACTGACAACGTGCGGTAAATTTCTAATCCCAGGAGAAGCCTATGGCATCGGGGCACACTTCAGTAGTGCCCAATTTTAAACTGCGCTGCCTGAAACGGTAGCAGCTCATTCCCCGTGGCTCTTTATGTTTCTGATGGATTGACACCTCGCCGCAACAAAGGACTCAAATGTAAGCACAATGGTGAGCACGGCACAGGCCCAGCTGAATTTCATTCTGTCCTACAAAGGGTTGCAATGATTTGGAGCTGACTTGACAGCACTGAAGAACAATAGCAATTTATGTTTAACTTGTAGAAATTGAATAGCGTGAGAAATCCCATTCCTTGGCCACCCTAGTCCTACCCGAAGCCCTCAAAACAGGAGGCCAGTCGGTTCTGCAATTCACAGCGCAGACTAGATGTGTTCTCACCATCACAGAAAGCGTGGTCCTGCCAGGGAGCAGTATCCAGAAGCTCAAAATGCCAATGCACCCCGGCAGCTCAAGGAACGGAGCTGGCCAGAGTACAGGCAAGGAGAGCCACTGAGATCTACCAACCACCCAGCGCACAGCAGACAGATCAGAGTCCCAAGGCACCAAGCTGAGCGAACAGCAATCTGACACTGGATCTGGATACAAGGCAAGTCTCTAACCTGACTAATGATTGTCTTTCCCAGGGGGGATTATTTCAAGAGATCTCATTTCAGAGAAGCCAGTTCCAGGGAGCCTCCCTTCTGCCCTAATCTTGTCTGTCCAATTTGGCTAATCTATTTACTTCCCCCAGAAAACACACAATACTGAGAACACTTGTTTTTGATCTTCGCCAGGAAATCAATAGCACTCAGAGAGCATGTGGCTGTAGGCACTGCCAAAAAAGCTGTAGAATGACACACAGCCCGTAGGCACGTCACTTGGACTGGAGGGAGCTACTGCCTGGCACTGGGTAGGATCATCTCTTGGTTGTTCTGCTCAATTCCCACCCCTCCTTTCTCGTCTCTGGCAACTCGGGCACTAGAGGAGGTTTGTTTCATCCTCTTTTTCTCACCTGGCTCCCCATAAAAACAGTGATGGTTGTTGTCAGGTGTATAGTCAATTCCAAATTCACAGCAGCGGCCCTAAGTGACAGAGCAGAACTGTCCTCAGAGGGTTTCTAAGGTTGTCATCCTTATGGAAGCTGATAGCCAGGCTGTTCCCCTTGGAACAACACTCATTGTGACTGGGCGTTGACAAGTCGCAGCCTCCAGAGACCCTGATTACCGTGTCTCAAAAGCCCACTGACATAGAATCGATTCTGACTCATACTGTCTCTCTAGGACAGGAGAGAACCGATGTTCTGGGATTTCAAGACTGTCACTCTTTACAGGAGTAGGAAGTCTACGCCTTCCTTTAAGCCACAGAGGGCCTGGTGGTTTTGAACTGCTGGATCTTTCACTTCACAGCCCAACATATAACCACTAGGCCACAGGGCTCCTTTGATGATCACAGAGACACCCCCCCCCCCCATCAAAGTACAGAGAGAGAGAAGGATGGCTCAAGGTCAGTGGCCACGCATCATCTCTCAGATTGCTAGAAGCGTAAGAAGGGTTCTTGGATAAGGCTCTGGCAAATTTGAACGGGGTCAGTTAAAAGGTCCAGATGCCCCTAGTCATGGGAATCACTATTTTTTTTATCTTTCTCTTAAGGATCTGGTAAATGCTTTTGGCTTTCTTGGCGATATGTCTTTGCCAAAATTACTCTACTACTGAGCAGAAAAGTAGCCATAAGCAATACATGTGCGAATAGGTGTCGCCGCTGGCCAAAAGGAGCCTGGCTGTGCTACAGGTTAGGCTTTGGGTGGCTAACTGCAAGGTGAGTGGTTCAAACCCATCGCCTACTCTGCAGGAGAAAGATGAGGCTGTTTCTTCCCATAAAGATATGCACAGTGGTGCTGTAGGGATCTGGAAACACAGGGAATCTGGGACAGACGAACCCCTCAACACCAGCGCTGGGAGTGGCGACACCAGGAGGGAAGGGGGTGTAGAAAGGGAGAACCGATCTTGGAGATCTATGTGTGACCTCCTCTCTGGGAGATGGGCAATGGGAAGGTGGGTGAGGGGAGATGCGGGGCAGTGTAAGACAAGATAAAATAATTATTTATAAACTATTAAGGGGCCAGGGGAAAGGGGAGAGTGGGGAGGGAGGGAGAGGAGAAAAAAGGAGACCGAGATGATTCCAGGAACCCAAGTGGAAGGCGAATTTTGAGAATGACGAGTGCAACGAATGTATAAGGGTGCTTTGCTCAGTTGATGTATGTATGGATTGTGATAAGAGTTGTATGAGCCCCAGCAAAAAGATTTATTAATAAAAAAAAGATGTGCAGTCTTGGAACTTCTACATAGGTCACCATGAGTGGGGATGGACTCCATGGCTCTGGGTTTGTTTGATTTGAGTTTTAGAGCCCCAATAAAATGTTATCAAAACCAATCACCACCCCCAAATGAAAAAACCATCCAGCTGCCTGGAGTAGACTCCGGCTCATGGCAACCTTGTGTGTTCCTGAATAGAACTGCATTGCTCAACTGGACTGTCAGTGGCTGCTTACTCAGAAGTCAGTTGTCAGACTGTCGTTCCAAGGCATTTCTGGATGGCTTTCCACACTTTCAGGTCTCCACTGACCAAACCCACTGCCATCAAGCAGATGCCAGTCTGCAGCCCCCGTGAGACAGAGTAGGGCTGTGCCGTCGGGTTTCCGGTGCTCCAAATCTTTACAGTCTCATCTTTTTCCTCTGGACACTCTGAGGGGTTAGAACCTCCAATCTTTTGGTGAACTGATGCCAAATGCTTTCCCTGCTGTGCCACCAGAGACTCTTCCCATAAAAGCCCTGGACTGTGCATCTTATCTATTCTTCGGGGATCCAGAAATGGTGTTCTATTGACTTGTTTCTCAATAATTGAGGAATGAAAATGGCCATCTTAGTCTTCCCACTATACAAAACTGGGCTGCCGTTGGCCATCCCTGCTCTATTAGCGAAATCTGGAGAGTTGGTGTCAATCAAAGGCCTTCCATTGTTCACCTCATTGTCTGAGCCCGTGTGACTGGTAGCTGCAAGGACTAGAAGCTAGCAGAGGATATGAAGCTGAGCCTGGTGAGCAGAATACTTCCCTTCACACTGAGCAAGCTCAAAATTCTTCAGATCAGTATGTGTATGCTTTGATCAATATGCTGTAATATCAAGTCTAATTTCCAGGAGATGATGCTTTGTTTTGGTTTATTGTTGCTGAAAATAAACACAACTAAACAGAAACCCAGTCGACGGTTGTTGTTACCCGTCCCAGTCATCGGCAATGCTTGCATGCGTTATCCACACTGGACTGCCGCCCTCCTCCTCTCTGCTCACAGTGTTCCACTCTGCTGCACATCAGGTGCTGGGCCCCTTGTTCTCTGGGTGATTTAGGGTGACTGCTATCCATTCCCAAGGAGCCCTGTTCTCTAAACATTGGGTTGCAGCTAAGGGAAAGGTCAGAGGTACGAACGCACCAGCTACTTTTGAAAGATGAGACTGACTGCCGCCATGAAGAGGGACAGTCACAAAATCCTAACAGGGGCCCAGTCCACTCTGCCCTGCCGTTGGGGGCCTCTGATGCAGAGCCCACTCGACGGCAGCAGCGGGATGCCCATTACATGCCCTGTAGCCATTTCCTTAAAAGAGAGCCAGGCTCAAACGAACATTTCTCTTATTATTAAACGGGCCAAGTGGTTGTTTAGTTTAAAGAGAAGGTTTCATTTTTCATTGCTTGATTCCAAACAGCCATGGGACAGAGGGGATGATTTTGACAGGCTGCCAGCAGCAGCTTGACATCAATAACAAGGGGGGAAAGGTTTGGGGGCAGGCAGTGCCTGGTGAAGCACAGCCTCACACCTCCAGCGAGAGGGGGCAGCAAGAGTACCTGCAGCAACATCCCCCATCCTACCCCACCCCCAGACACCTAGCCTGTTCAGGGAAGTTTCATTCCAAGGCAAAGCTGTCCTGCTGGGAGCTGTGTGTCTGCCTCGCTGTGAGTTAGAAGAGAGCCCTGGGCCACACACATTCCCCGCCCCTCCCACCAGTATCCACTGATTCCAGGAAAGGTTTCTCTTTGAACCCTGCCTGCGTCATGAGCTATGAGCGGGACAAGCTGCTTATGAATGGAATGTTCTAGCTGTTTGTTAGTTCTCTGCAAAGCAGAGTGCTGCGGAGCTCCTTGGAGACCCAAATTGGATCTTATTGCCTCATCCCCATCCTGCTCCCACTTTCTCCTCCTTCTTTTCAAGGGGTCAACTTAGGTAGCAATTTCAGAGTTTGTTCGTGGGCCTAGGAAACAAGTGAATCAACATCTGCTCCCTGTTCCTTCTCTACCCTTCCCCCTCCCATGACTACTTTCTCACACACATTACTAGACTGTGAAATATGTTCATTCCCTTTCAGATCACGGAGGATTTGCCGAGTCCTATCTGTTGGAGATAAGATATAAAACAAGAGAGTCCATCTCTTGGACTGGAAGCCCTTTAAACAGTTGCTTAACTACTTTTTCAGTGTGAGCGCTGCTTCACAAGATGAAGGCATCTCCAGGGGACTCTCACATCCTCCGATGTAGAGAAGGCCTCCCTGCCAAAGGCGCCCAGCATCCTTGCCCAGTGAGAAGGAGCGAAGAGTTTTCTAGAATGGGGGTTGTCCAGCTATGGCTCTCAAGCCATATGTGGCTCTTTCAGTACGTGCATGCAGCTCTGAAGCAAAACTTAGCAGCTTTTAAGGATATTATTCAGATCACAGTGATATCATTTATTTGTAAAATGGGTATTTCGGCCTCTCAGATGAATTTTAAATTGTTGTGAGGGACAGGATTGGCTCTTGCAGCTCCGAAGTTGGCCAACTCTGGTCTAGAAGTGGGAAGAAGGTGTGTGGAGAACTCAAACTGGAAAGAGTGGTGTCATCACAGAAATGGCCACTGACCTGCAGAAAGCCCTAAGGGAAGAGACATGGCAAGGCTGTGTCCTTGTTCAACTCTGTTCTTACACGCTCCTTGGCATAAGCATTCAGTGACCACAAATCCCAGGACATTTCAGCAGAGTGACCTCTGAAAATCTGGGTATTAGGCTTGACAGTCACTGGATAGTGCTTCCAGGCATCTCATCCTAGTGGCACAACACTTAAGCACTCCGCTGCTAACCAAAGGTTGGTGGTTTGAACCCACCCAGATGCTTGAAAACTGCTCCCAAGGGTTCTACTCTGTCAGCTTGGGTTGGCATCAACTTTACAGCACCTAGTAACAATAGAGATGCCAACCTTTTATTGAGAACCTTACGTAGGAGCCCTTGATATGGTGGGACTATCATTTGTCCATCCCCCACCATGCACATACTTTTAAATCATTTTTTTTAATTGCCACCTGGTCAATGTTGATTCATAGTGACTCCATATGTTATCAACTCAAACTCTAGGGTTTTCTCGGCTGTGCTCTCACGGAGGAAGAGTGCCAAGCCTTTCTTCCTTTGCTCCATCGGGCAGGTTCCAGCCATCAGTAGAGCTGGCAGTAGAGCACAAACAGTGGGCACTATGCAGAGACCATTTCAAAACAAAGAGGGATCTTATGTGCTTTGTATTTTTAATCATTGTTGTTAGGTACCGTGGAGTCAATTCTGACTCCATGATCTCATGGGACAGGGAAGATCTTCCCCAAAGGGTTTTGTTGTTGTTAATGATGATGATGTTGCTGTTGTTGTTGTTGTTGTTGCTGCTGCTGCTGCTGATGATGATGATGATGATGATGTGATCTTGACAGGTCGCCAGGTTTTTCTCTCTTGAAGCCTCTAAATGGATCACTCCTGGATTATTGAGCTCTTGCTTGCTCATAGGTCTTTAGGTCGATTGCAAACTGCTCATCTAAGCTTGACTCTGGAATTCAGGCTCCCATCTGAGGGGTGAATTTAAAGAAGACCAAAATCCTCCCAGTTAAGCCAATAGGCAACATCATGCTACACTGAGAAAAGATGGGAATTGTCAAAATTTTTCATCTTGCTTGGATCCACAATCAATGCTCATGGAAGCAGCAGTCAAGAGAGAAAATGATACATCACACTGGGTACATCTGCTGCACGAGACCTCTTAAAAGGGTTGACAAGCAAAGCTGTCACACTGAGGACCGAAACAAGCCGTGGTACCTTCAATTGCCTCAAATGAACGTGAAGGTGGGAGATGAAACACGGCAGACCACAGAAGAATCGTTGCCTTTGAATTATGGTGCTGGAGAAGAATATTGAAAGTAATGGACTGCCAATGAACAAACAAAGCTACCTTAGAAGTATGGCCAGAATGTTCCTTAGAGTCGAGGATGGTGAGACTTGGTCTCATGTGCTTTGGACATGTTGTCAAATGAGAGCAGTCCCTGGGGAAGAGCATCCTGCTTGGTAACGTAGAGGGGCAATGAAAAGAGGAAGCCCCTTGAGAAGATGGATGGACACAGTGACTGCATCCAAGGACTTGAGCATAAGAACAATTGGAGGACAGTGGGAAACCAGGTAGCATTTCATAATATTGTTTCTAGGTTCTCTATTAGTCAACACTCACTGGACAACGCCGGACAGCAACCATATTCCCATATTCTCCTTGAGTCCTCAGGTGACCCAGGCATACTATTCTCAAGGCAGACCAGAGAAGTTCAAACCAAGTTCACATCAAATCAAGTGGGCAGATGGAAGCCTCTGTTCAATCGCATCCCATTGACCAAAGCCAAACAGGACAGTAAAGAGTTGTGATCAACTTCAGGAGTTCCTAAAGTGGACCCTGAGATCAAAACTATCATAATCATAGTACTATCATGAATGGCTCTTTCATTTTGCCATGAGTACAATGGAGTTTTGGGGTATTATCAAAGAATCTTAACTGTTTCTCCTTTTCTGACTACTAATCTGTATGAGGCCATATTTCTTCATAAACTTCAACTGTAAATAATATATCCCAACAGATTGGGGCCAGCTGTCTTCTATTAAAGCAGACACTGAAGAAATTTGAAAAATACATAACATTCTTCTCATTATTATTTTCTATTTTCTTTTCTTGCTTTGGACGATATAATTATTTTTCATGAAAATATTTCCTTTTTTCCAGCTTGAGAAAGCTTAAAAAATATATTAACCCATTCTGGAGTTAATATACAGAAAATCATATAAAACTGGAGTTAATATACAGAAAATCATATAAAACACAGACAGGATGCAAACAAACACAAAAACTAACAATAACTACTCAGCAATACATAGGAAAACCTTAATCAGAAGGGCATAAAGGAAGATATTAAAAACAGAAGCAAATTGAAAATGGGTCAAAGGGGAGGTCCTTTTGAGACAATAACTAGATTAATGGTTCCTTGGGGGTCAGGCAGGGAGGTTGGTGGGGAATGGGGAGCTACTAACAAAGAGTCCAAGAATGAAGAAATGTTCCCAACCTGTTTGTGGTTATGATTGTACAGCACATCTTGATGTGAATGAACAATTGCATTGTATGATATGTGAATTATGTGCCAATAAAGCTGTTTAAAAAAAATAAAAAGAAACCAAGAAGAATGAGGTGGGCCAAAAACATTTACTTTTGTTAACATGCAACATAATCATTTTAATAATTGATATTCAATTTAAATATTGGTAAATATATCTACATACGGAGAAGTTATTTGGTCTAAGCAATAATTTTAAGAGAGTGAACATATCAATGTGGTCGAGAACAGCTACTCTACTATAAGAAAGAGAAATTAAAGAGTAAAGATTTGCTAACCAATAAGTCAATCAAAATCAAAGACGCCATGCCCAAAGCTTTGCATATATACCAATATGGAGATGATTTTCTCCAGTAAATTAATATGAAAGCAGGAAAAGAAAATTAATCAGTCTTGTGCAGGCATATGGGAGACAGGGCCACATTTGGAAAGAGGCAAATCACGAGGAGCCTGCATTGAAAGACAGAGGGTTGAAAAAATGACCACGGTCCTTCCCTTCTATACACATAACTCTAACCATGCTATTTTAACTGGTCTAAACCTCTGACACCAGAGTTCAACCACGTGGCTTTGCCAATGAAATGTTGAAAATAATTATGGCAGCAAGGAGCCCTGATAAAAGCAATCCTTAAATGTTCAGCTTCTAATAAAAAGTTGGAGGTTCGAACCCACCCAGGAGCTCCTCAAGAGAAAGATAGGACAATCAAATCTCATAAAGATTACAGCCTAGACCTGCTCGATGCTTGCCTTCAGGAAGAGATCCCTGAGGAACAGGGTGCCACAGCAAAATGTAGTGAAGGAAATAGAGGATGCTCAGCTATCAACTGGAAAAGTGCTCTGGGGTCTTAAAGACATGTCTTTAAACAAGCAGCCACCTAAGTGAGGAGTCAACTAAGTTCACATGGAAGAAGCACACCAGCATCTGTGATCCAAAGATGACAATAACAAAATCCAAATATGATGAAAGGAAAAGTATTAGCGCTTAAATTATGAACACTGAATTTGTAAAAGGCTATGGAAGACAACGGGAACCCCCAATCCATCTGCAGAGCACCATCAGATTAACCCTCTGACAGATGCCCTCTGGCCACAGTAGAGGGATTCAAACAGCTTTATTATCAGACAGAAATTATTGTAAACGTTATTATGATGAATCGAACTATAGTATAATATGATACGTGATCAGTTGACCTCCCTTTGACCGAATCTGAATTTGCTCTAGGCTCTAGGCTCTTGTTCCACAATAGAAATTTCTTCTCTGGCTTTTTAAATATTGATAGTGGGTTTTCTTCCTTACTTGCTATTTTTATTTTTATTTTTATATTATTATTTTCTATTTTGTTTTTGATTGTTTCTGTTAGGTTTTCCAGTTTCTGAGAAATGGAAGGAATGGATACATAGAGACAATAATCGATGGAATGGTTTATTGGAGACAGGGTGTGAGGAGGGTGAGGGGACTTGGGAGCAAATAATGAATGCAGGAGGGGGGAGGGAACACTAGAACCAATTGTAATTATGTATATCTAACTCTTCCTAAAGGAGATTTAACTATCAAAGTGTATGATATGTGAATTTTATATCTAGAAACTATGGAGGGGAAATCAAATTAGACCAATGGTTACCATGAATTAAGAAGGAAGAGTTTTTGCTTAGGGGACATTGAGTTATGTTGTTGGTAGTGGGAATAATTTGGAAAAGAATATCAATAATGTTTGTACAACACAAAGAGTTTAATCAGTGGCACTGATTATTCGTGCTGCTGAATTGCAGATATTTATCTTGTATCTTTTGCCATAATTATTACACTAATAAAAATGGGTACAAATAAAATATTCTAAAATTGATTATGGTAATGATTGTACAACTCTTCTTGATATAATTGGACAATTGAATTGTATGACATGTAGATAAAGTGCCAATAAAACTTTTTCTTTTTTTGTAAATCATTTTATTGGGGCTCATACAACTCTTATCACAATCCATACATACATCAATTGAGTAAAGCACCCTTATACATTCGTTGCCCTCATCATTCTCAAAATTCACCTTCTGTTTGGGTTCCTGGAATCAGCTCACTTTCCTTTTTTCCCCTCTCCCCCCCTTCCCATTTCCCCTCCCTCATGAACCCTTAAATAATTTATAAATTATTATTTTATCTTATCTTACACTGCCCAGCGTCTCCCTTCAGCCACTTTTCTGTTGTCCATCCCCCAGAGAGGAGGTTATATGTAGATACCCAAGATCGGTTCCCCCTTCCCACCCCTCCTTTCCTCCAGGTATCGCCACTCTCACCGTTGGTCCTGAGGGGTTCATCTGTCCTAGATTCCCTGTGTTTCCAGATCCCAAGTGTACCGCTGTGCATCCTCTGGTCTAACCAGGTTTGCAAGGTAGAATTGGGATCATGATAGTTGGAGGGGAGGAAGCGTTTAAGAACTAGAGGAAGGTTGTGAGTTTCATTATTACTACACTGAACCCTGAGTGACTCATCTCCTCCCCACTACCCCTCTGTAAGGGTTGTCCAGTTGCCTACAGATGGAGATTGGGTCCCCATCATGCACTCCCCTCATTCATGATGATATGATTTTCCCCCGCCTTTGTTGCTTAAAACCTGGTCCCCTCGGCCCTTCATGATCACACGTGTTGGTGTGCTGCTTCCATATGGGCTTTGTTGCTTCTGGGCTAGATGGCTGCTTCTTTACTTTCAAGCCTTTAAAGTCCCCAGAAGCTATACCTCTCGATAGCTGGGCACCATCAGCCTTCTTCACCACACTTACTTATGCACACATTTGTCTTCAGCATTTATGTGGAGAAGGTGATCACACAATGATGGTTTTGTTCTTTGGTGTCTACTACCTGATCCCCTCAACACCTCATGTTTACTTAGGCTTATGTGCTTCTTCTCTGTGGGCTTTGTTGCTTCCGAGCTAGATGACCGCTTGTGTGCCTTCAAGCCTTTAAGACCCCAGACACAATATCTTTTTGATAACCGGGCACCATCAGCTTTCTTCACCACGTTTGCTTATGCACATGTCTGTCTTTGGCGATCATGTCGGGAAGGTGGGTATCATGGAATGACCATTTAGCTGAGCAAGGTATTATTGTATTAATGGAATGCGGGCGAGGAGACCCAATGTCCACCTGCTACCCTACTATTGAACCTATAAATATATGCACATAGGTCTGTTTCCCCCCATAATCATAAATATATTTACATATGTACATGGTTGTATTTAGGCTTCTATGTATGCCCTTTGCCTCCTACTCCTTTCCTCTATTTCCTTACCCTTTACTCCTGCCCTACTACCATGTTCAGCCTTCATTCTGGTTTCAGTAATTCCTCTCAGTTACCTTGCCCTTGGTCAGTCCCTGCCAGTCCTCTCATCCCCTCCCTCCACTGGTTTTGAACCACTCGTTGTTCCCTTGTCCCTGTGTTGGCCAACACCTCCTCCCTTCCCCTACCTCCCACACTCTCATGTCCCTCCGGGACTGTTGATCCCATTATTTTCTTCTCACATTGTTCATCCAGCCTAATTATCTAGGTGGACCTGCAGATATAGCACTATGTGCATAAAAATGCGGATGGCTTTGACAACACCAAAGTGGCACATAAGAACATGGTGTTGACGGCAGCAACACCAACACACTAACAAAAAAGCCACTGACATACAAAATTTTTAAAAAGAGACAAAAAAGGAAAAAAAAAGATAGCAAAAAAACCCAAAAACCTGTTAGTAGTTCGAGGTCTGTTTGTTGACCTTTAGGAGTGTTTTCAGGACGAGTCTGATGGGATGCCACGTCCTGGCCCCAAAGTCCATTCTTTATACTTTCTCGGGACCTCCTTGCTCTGCTTCCCCTGCCACTCCATTGCATGTCCCCAGTGTTTTGCCTTAGTGTGGTGGGGTCAGTTCAGTCGCACATCCCCCACTGAATCTCAGATGCTGTCCCGTGTAGGATGTCGCATCTCGCCGTGGGGTCGGCTACATGGTCCTCTCTGTACATTGGGCCATTCGAGCCAATGGGCTATCATCCTTTGAGTTTGGTGGGCCCAGGTGTGCTCGGCTCCGTTCTTCCTCCTTCCTTTGCTTCAGCTTCCTTCTGGGTGTGGTGTGGTAGGTCAGTTCCTTTCCCGCACCAGACGATCTGTTTTCATTTTCTGTGGTACTCCCTTCCATGGTGGGGGTCGGGCTAAATCTGGTTGGGGCCTGTGTATGGTCCAGTCTCTTTGTGTATTCCTCCACGCTTTACATTGCCCTCCTGGTTTGGCGCGTCAGGGTCGGGTCTGTATGCATGTTCCAGTTCTGTTGGGACACAACCAATACTCTCCCCCGGGTGGGTTAGTGCCCTGTTCCCCCCATGCCATCCACTCGGTTTCTCCCCAGAACGCTTCTTACAGATAAAGATGGTGACGCTTCATCTCACGCACTTTGAGCATTTCATCAGGAAAGACCAGAACCTGGAAAAGGACATTGACACTTGAGAGACTAGATGGGTAACAAGAAAAAAACGAGCCTCACGTAGATGAATTGACACGATGGCTGCAGCAGTGGATCTGAGCCTCACAATTGTGAGGGTGGCACAGGACTGGGCAACGTTTTGTTCTGTGGTCCATAGGGTCGCAGGGGCAGAACTGATCGGACAACAACTAACAACAAGAACGCACAATCCAATACCGCTGGTATTTGAAATACCAGTGACACCGCTTTCAGCACCACAGCAATGCATAAGCCAACACAGTGTGACAAACTGGCAAAAGTGGTGGATTTCTCTTTATGGCTGAATAGTACACGTTGTATACGTGTGCCCCGTTGTGTTTACCTGGTCCTGTGGTCACAGACATTTAGATCAATTTCACCTTTTGACTGTGAAAAATGCGAACTTAAACGCTAATTCATAGGTTTCTAAAGCAACAACAAAACAATAATTAGAGGAAAATTACAGCCTAGAAAACCCTAGTGAGTCAGTTCTACTCTGTCTGTCTGTCTGGAATCAATACAATGACACTGAACTTGATATCAGCAGAGGCTAGAAAACCAGTTGTACATTGTGTCCTTCTTCTCTTGCTGTTCTTGGAAACCTGAGATTGGCATATGAGGCAAGGAGGACAAATCAACGGATGATGAAAGAACACGACCCAGTTTCTCCCATCACATGATCAACTGACCTAAAAGTGTTGCCATCCTAAGTCAATCAGCACCAAGCCAATTGCCAGTTGATGGCCAGTCCATGAGCAAGCTCAACAGAGACCCTTCAGGGAGGCCCAGGCCAGCGCCACGCAGTTGCCCCAAGGATTAGGAGCTAAACGCTGTTCTGTTAGAGGTTGTCAGGTTGGCTCCTACGCCCAGCAGCCCCGTCTGTACACAGAAGAAAAACACTGACTCGTCCTCACCTTTGTGGTGATGTGTGAGGCCATTGCTGTCACTGCAATGGTCCATCGCATGGAGGACCTTCCTCTTTTTCACTGACCTGTGTTACTAAGCAGGAGGTTCCTTTCTGAGGATGGATCACTTTAAAAAAAATCATTTTACTGGGGGCTCGCACAACTCTTATCACAATCCATACATCCATTCATTGGGTCCAGCACTTTTGTACATTTGTTGCCATCTCATTCTCAAAACATTTGCTTTCTACTTGAGCCCTTGGTATCAGCTCCTCATTTTTTCCCCTCTCTCCCCACTCCTGCCTCCCTCGTAACCCTTGATAATTTATAAATTATTATTTTGTCATATCTTACACTGTCCAATATCTCCCTTAGCTCACTTTTCTGTGTCCATCCCCCAGATAGGAGTTTATATGTAGATCCTTGTAATTGGTTCCCCCTTTCTTTTTTTTAAAAGCATTTTACTGGGGGCTCGTACATCCATTGTGTCAAACACATTTGTACATTTTTTTGCACATTTGTACATTTGTTTCCATCATCATTCTCAAAACATTTGCTTTCTACTTGAGCCCTTGATGTCAATTCCTCATTTCCCCCTCCCTCTCCGCTCTCCCCTCCCTAATGAACCCTTGATAATTTATAAATTATTATTATTTGGTCATATCTTACACTGTCCGACATCTCCCTTCACTCTTAATAACACATCCATGAAGCGTTGCCAGGCTGGATTCCAAGGAACGTTCTGGCCATATAAATTGATGTTTATAAAGCCACTCTGAGCAGTGTTTCATTCTGATGTACATAAAATCCCTGTGAGTTGGAACTGACTCAACGGCATCTAACAGCAACATGTTTGGGACATAGTTTATTAGCAGGCAAAAGCTTTAGATAAGCTAAGGGATAACTGATAAGGCAGCATGGTCATAAGAAGCCTCTGGTCTGAGAGACGCTCCTCTTCCACTCTGACACCATGAATCTTGAGTTAAGCAACAAAGAACAAAATACGCTTCTCTGGTTGACTCAGTCAAAACTTCCAGGCTATCATCTTCTTGCAAGAACATTAAGCAAAGCGGTGCCACGAGATAGGAGAACCAATGCTTGAGTGTGGAAGATATTTGCATCTTATTCTATGCTCGCAGCAATTAGCAGGTAGAAATGCAAAGGTTAATGAGGCAAGGACAAAAAAAATCAACTGATGGAGCAAGAAAGGGCCTGAAAAATGCAAGGGATGGGGTAATCAAGGTCATATTCAGAGGAAGTGCATTAAATTAA
Organism: Tenrec ecaudatus; assembly: GCF_050624435.1. Classification (NCBI taxonomy): domain Eukaryota; kingdom Metazoa; phylum Chordata; class Mammalia; order Afrosoricida; family Tenrecidae; genus Tenrec; species Tenrec ecaudatus. Next base: position 205,865,701 of record NC_134532.1, read on the forward strand.
TTTTTTTTAGAAACAACGAGAAAAGGAAACACTGCCCCGGAAACAAAAAGAAAACATGGAAGACAAAGGCTGCTGGAGACAAAGGAGACAGGATGAGAAAGAATCCATTCTATTTATTCCCTGAGCGAATTTTGTCATTCGGTAGAGATGGGTGGTGAAGCAGGTCCAGGAGCCACAATAACAGAAAGTGCAGGAAAACAGTGGGGAGGTCGGTGACCCCTAGAGCGTAGGCTAAGTGGAGAGGAAAGTGAAGTTTTGCGTACCAGGAAAAGACTTGAAATCATTTAGGAATATGAGCCAAGTTTCGTAGCCAATCCATATCTTCTTAACATAAATCAATAAATCGACACAGTATGTTTCTTGGGTGAGTTAGAGAGAAATAAATAAGTTTGTCCACCCACCTTACGGAGTTTACAGCCTCGCTAGAGAAATGGAATCAATGAATAAATCAATGCATATTGCACAAAAGAGTTATGTTTTAGGACGCAACCTCAAGCATTTTAGTAAATATAATGTGAGCTATCGCGTGGTAACTAGGGGAGAATGTACTTCTACCCTAGCACACAAGTCAGAACTGCTTGTTGGGCTTCCATTGCTAAGGAAGGACTATTAACCAGGATACCATATGACAACATCAGTCCTTGCCAGCAGGTAGGATGTGATGTTAGTTATTATGCCTATCAGTGTTGATCGCAGAGGCATAAGGACTCAACAAGTGTTCATGAAGAAAAATGGATGTAGTTCTATGTACTCAGAAGCCAAGAGAACAAAGCATGAGAGTTGAGCTCAGTCAAGTGGTGAAAGAGCTGAAAGAACAAGTCAGGGTGAGCTTGGATATGCATCAGCTATTTTTCACAGTAGGAGTGAGTGAGTTTGCTCCATTTATGGGACCAGGGCTATTCCCTCCCATGGAGTCAGTGCCAACTCATGGTGACCATCTAGGACAGGGTGGAACTTCCCCTGGGGTTTCCAAGACCACCTCTTTGTGGGAGTAGAAAGTCTCATCTTTCTCCCTAATGATGCCATCAAGAAGGTAGCTAAATAGCAGGTAAGTATTTACCTAGTGTCCCCATGCAGTAGAGTACTGGGGTACAATGGAATATAAAGAAAATAAATAGAAACAGAAAATAAAGGAAACAAAGAAACTCTGGTATCAGTTAATTGGCTGGATGGTTCAGAAGATGCTGAGGATGCAAGCCCATCATCTGATACAGAACCGTGTCACTTGCATATGGTGTTATGCTAGAGCAAGTAAAGTTTCTTGAAGTTAGAATTACACTTAAATTAAGACTGTGGGGGTGGGATACAGGCATGTATGAGGGGGTACTCTTAAAATACCAGAAAAAAGCTCTCTGTGTGAACCTTTGGTCATTTGCATTTTTCCCACTAGGCAAGCATCTAGCAACTCACTCTGAGTTAGTATACCCAGTGGCGTTACCTGGGAAGGTTTTCTCTGGTCACAGTGATTTTTCTCATAAAAACAGTTTCACTTGAACCAGTGTGTGTGTGTGTGTGTGTGTGTGTGTGTGGCCAATTTAAGATAATAGCTTAATGTGAAATAAATAGCTTAATGAGAATAGCGAAGTGTGAAATTTTGTTTCCTGCTCCAGAAAAACCCCGCAGAATCTGTCGATGTTGAATACAGCTTACAAGGACAGTGCTCTGGGCAAAACTCACGTGTACATGTGGTTTTCTCATTTTAGAAAAGGGGACATGTCGATTGATGACAAGCCTCGTTCTGGATGTCCATGAACTTCCCAAATGGATGCAAATGTGGACTCGTAGTGCATTTGGAGTTCATTCCATCAGGTCAGACTGTGAATCAAGCTTTCTATTTAGAAGTTCTAAAAAGAGTGGGTAACATTGTGTGATAAAAAGGCTGGATTTGTGGCAGACGGGGGACTGGTTTTTGCCACCACAACAATGCACCTGCTCACACTGCCATCTCAGTGCACCAGTTTTGGGCACAAAACAACATGCCTCTCTTGCCCCACGCAACTGACTCACCTGACCACTCTACTTGGGACTTCTTTGTGTTTCCTCAAATGAAGAGGGACCTGAAAGGACAGCAATTTGACAAGGTAGACAAGAGGTGAAGATAAAAACAAGGGAGGCACTGTCAGCCATCCAGACAAATGAGTTCGAGAAAGTTTCCAAGAATGGAATCACAGATTAGACAAATGTATTAAGGGTAATGGAGTGTACTTCTAAAGTGATAAGGTTATTTTGTTAAAAATTTAATTTAAATACATAGTTCTGAAAAAGAATTCTGATGTTTATAAAGCCACTCTGAGCACTCTGGGTTTGGGGGGAATAATCCCTTGCACGTGTGTATGTGTGTATTTATACATTAAGATAATGATTTCCCTGGAGTTGATTTTAGCTTTGTCTGCATAATATAGTTTATCTGCTTAATACGATCCATGGAAACATCTTTCTTCATTGGAACCACCTGAAAAGGTGTTTCTGTTTTTCCAAATTCTTAAGCAGAGATCTCCATGGATCCTGACTCAATTAAGTTGGCAAGGGACAAAATAAGCTCTTTTTCTTTTTTCTAATCATCAAAGTTTATTCAGCCGTTCACCAAATGTGGAGATCCATTTATCTAAGCAATTTGGGACTGGAGGAGATTAGCCATGAATAAAGAGAAGCTGGCCCTTCCTGCATCTTTTTCCACAAACTGGCCTACAGCAGAAAAGCAACTCAGCAAATAATGAAATAACTCACCATCACACAACAAAAGTACACGGACGTACTTCCATGACTGTACGCTCTCACGAATGGGAAAGAAAAAGTGCTGGAGAGTCTACACAGACTGACAGGAACCATCTGAAAAGAAGATGTATTGCCACAGTGCCAAGGAGAACATTTAAATTATTTTAAATGATGAGATTCTTTTCCATGTTCAAGTACAATCAAGTTGTTACCTACAAATCACAATTTTTCACCCAACTCCATTACTTTACTTTTTAATAGTTTCATTAGCATATAGTTCACGTACCATAAATTCAGTGATTTGTGCAGTCATTATCACGGTCAATTTTAGTACATTTTCATCACTCTTGTGCCCATTTTTATAGCTCTCCATTACCCCCAACCTCTCATGCCATAGCCCTAAGGAACTATTAATCTAGTTACTCTCTCTATGGGTTACCTATCCTGGATTATATGTTTTTCAAAATAAAATGTTGAATTTTGTGCTATGCAGCCTCTCTGGGGAAAATGCTCATTGGCTGGCTATTAAATCACATCAATATGTTGAGTAGTTAAGTTTTCCCCCAGTGGGTTTGATCATTATTTATTCATCCTATCATTCACCTATTATAGCGGGCGTGACTGCTGCCTTCAGGGAACATCAGCATCGGAAGGATGAAGGTAAATTCCAGGAGCCTTGGCCACTTAAAAGCTAAATGAAGCAGTGGGGTTGTTTTGATCTAGATAGGTGCTTGGTCCACACTGACCACAATTTCAGTGGAAGGTTGCATTAGGTGTGTTTAGCACTCATTTCATTGAAATAGATGTGATATGCCAATAATGGTTAAACAACCACCATGCAGAAGACGAGTGTTGTTCATGAACCAAAGGACTGAAGACATAGGCTCAGTCATCAAGAGAGACTATTTCTCTCCTGGGACTCTGCTAACATGAGGAAAATAGATGATCCCTCTTATGATCCCTGATCAGGCAAAATACTATTAAATCCTGATACTGAAAGGATAGTGACAACATAGCAGAGAGGCAGTGTATAAAAGTGGGGAAGGAGAATTTAGGTTTAAAAATAAAAATACCCTGTTTTCTAAAAAGCAACCAAATTAATTAAATCTGCAAATACACTTTTAAAAAAACACAAACGTTATCTAGATACAAAACACCTTCATTTTTTTCTGCTTGTTTCATTGACTCTTCCTGCTGACCTTCAAAGGGGATCACATGCTTATCCTCATTTTATAGGTTAAAAAGAAAACGAAAAAGAATTACCTATATACTCGAGTATAAGCCGACCTGAATATCAGCTGAGGTACCACAAAAACTACCTTAAAAATGTGCTTAAAAACTTGGCTTATGCATGAGTATACACTATACGGTGCTGAAATCTCACCCCTGAGTGATGCTTTACTATTTCTAGAGTAACCTCATGAGTAGAATTTCATGTTTAAATTGTATTATCCGCATTGAATAGAGAGGCTATTAAATAGGAAAGTAGGCTCCCAGAGACTCCCTCCGAGCCCTGTTAACTTTACCAGGGACTCACCACCCTCTCTGTAGATTCCCAGAGGGTTGTTGAGATCTGTTTTACTCAATGTACGGAGATTCCTTGCAACTCCCTGATGCTGGCAACTGACCGACCTGACTGGTGGGTTAGCTTCTCTCTCGTGTCCCTCAAGCCCTGGGGGCTCTCTGTGTCATCTCCTCTTCCCCAGTGTGCATCTCTACTCGGACATACTCCACACCACTGCCAGAGCCTCAAGTCGGATCTTCTTTCTGTTCCTCATGCCCAACTGACCTCCCACACCCTGGTGGGAACTTGCTGCCGGCATCATGTATTCCAACATTATATTACCTCGGGGATATTGACATGGGTTATAACAGTGGTGGGATTCACATAACGTAACAAGCTAGTGACCATTGTAAGAATAATAAAATGATACACCAAAAGGTAGTTCATGACCTACAGTGAACATTTAAATAAGAACAATGAAAGGGGTACACAAACTAGATTGTTATAAGAGTTTTTAAATATTTTAAACTCTTAAATTTAAATGTTTAAAATATTTTTAAAGCTTAAAACTTTTTAAAAATTATATAATAGCTGAGGAGCCCTCATGGTGCTATTAGGAAAACATAAACTGCTAACCACAAAATTATATAATAGCTTTATTGACTTATGTTACATAATCCAGTATATCCATTCACAATCAATTCTGTTGTCCAATCCCGTTGAGTGAGCTTATACAATGACCAATGCTGCCAGCCTCCCATACTTATCCCCCTCCCTTCCCGTATCCTCAGGGAACCATTACTCCTGTAACTCTGTAACTCTTTCGGAGGCCTTATTTATCTTGCCTTTCATGTACTGCATAATCTTAAATATATAAATGAAAATATACACAGCTTGATTAATGAGGTAAAATGGGTAAAAACCAAAGCAGTAAGAAGAGGAAATATTTATGAACTAGAGTAGCTGTTCTCAACCTGTGCATTGTGATGCCTTTGGAGGTCGAACGACCCTTTCCCAGGGGTTGCCTAATATATCCTGAATATCAGATATTTACATTATGATTCATAACAGTAGAAAACACACAGTTATGAAGCAGCAGCAAGAATAATTTTATGGTTGGGGTCACCACAACATGAGGAACTGTATTACAGGGTCGTGGCATTAGGAAGATTGAGACCACTGAACTAGAGAATACTTACAGTATGTAATTTATTAGTGCCAAACCATATCCTGACTTTATCATCCATTCCAAGTGGCCCTTCTGAGACAGACTGCCAAATTATCTTGCATGTGGGTTTTGGATCTCCACTATATCCATGCCTGTTCACATCAATTTGGTTGTGTGTTTTTGGATTCTGATACCTCTTCCTATGGACACACAGGCTGGTGTGCTTCATCCATGTGGGTTTTGTTGCTTTCTTGCTAGCTGGCAGCTTGTTTAATTACAAGCCTTTAAGTCCCTAAATGCTACATCATTTGCTAGCCAGGCACCATCAACTTTCTTTGCCAAATTTGCTTAGGCACCCATGTTGTCTTCAGTAATTGTGTCAGAAAAGTGAGTAACATACAATGCCACATTATTAGAACAAGCTGTTCTTGTACTGAGGCAAGATTTAAGTATAAGCCCAACATTCTTCTGCTTCCTGTTGCAAGTGCATCCATATGCATATATAAACAAATACACACATATATAAATTTATTTTTTCCTCCTACCCCACTATTAGGATCTCCCATCATTCACCATTCAGTAATTCATCACAAATACAAATAGGTTAAACCAAACATAACCATAAAAGCTGCACCCTCCTTGCTGTCAATTTTAGAAGACATACTGTCCCCCTGAACTGGTCATCGTTGTCTCTCAGATCACCTCCCTTCTCCCCTCCCGTCCCATCACCCCTTGACCAATCAGTCCAGTTGCTGTCTCTGGGAGATTACTCATCCTGTATATCTTGTATATCTTGTATACACACCTTTAGACATAGATCAATTACGCAATCATCATTGTGTTTGAGATATTACAGACAGGCAGTTTCTCTTCTCCAAACATGTTATGATCATCTTTGAAAAACCTCTTTGCACTTCTGCTGAGTTTACAGCAGCTGTTGTGACAATATTTAGCTCTTCGAGTGCTTTCAGAAATTACATAATTCACTCATCCTATCTCCTGAGACTTTGGGGCATAACACAAAGCAGAAACAAATGATAGCGTATGTCGCCCTTTGGTTGTTTGGCACTCTGCATCTTTACGGTATATGTGTCTTTGTTGAAGTAACAAATGCAAGGGAATAAAACTTTCATTTTATAAAAAGTATAACAACTTTTATGAAATTAATAACTATAACAAGTGCCATTTAACCACTAGTTTGCCAAACGCAACCAAAAAATAGGTTTTGGTTTTGCTGAACTGATGTGGGCCAACTGACTCCCACCACTGGTTATATACCACGTTCTATTCACCAGTGATAAAGTTATCCCTCTGTACTAACGTGATTTTGTTAAGTGTACAAATACCTCTAATCCAGAGGGAATTCCCTTACCCTAGGAACAGGAATTGCCTTGTGGAGGGTTGGCCAAGGCCTAGAAAGAACATGCGTGCAGAGAGATTTCTCTTTACCAAAAGTCTGGGCCTCCCTGGCCAATATTGTTGTTGTTATCAGCTAACGCAGTGGCAAACCCAGGTCATAGAGACCCCATGCACGGTTGAATAAAATGATACCCAGTTCTAGGTGGCCCCATGATGGGTTGCAGTTAGACTGTTGTGATTCATGAGGGTTTCCTTTTCATTGGCTCATTTTCTAAAACAGACCACCAGGCATTTCCTCCTAGTTCTCTCCATCTCAGAGCTCCCAGGGAAATCTGTTCAGTATCCTGGTAATACCCAAGCCTCCTCTGACTGACAGGTGGTGATTGCTCATTATCTCATTGAACCCAGTTCAACTGGATGTTGTTGTCATTGCTGTTAGGTGCCATCAAGCCAGTTCTGGTCCATAGTGACCCTATGCACAACAGAATGAAACACTGTCCAGTCCTACACTGTCCTCATAATTGTTCGTATGGCTGACCCATTATTGCAGCCATAATGTCAAGCCACCATCGTCCTCTTTTTCTCAGCGCAACCACTTTACCAAGCATGATGTCTTTCTCCAATATTGTTGTCCAATATTGGGACTGGTCCCTCTTAACAATATGTCCAAATAATGTGAGACAAAGTCTCACCATCCTTGCCTTTAGGGAGTTGGTTGTGCTTCTACCAAGACAGACTGTTCATCCTTTTGGCATTCCATGGTACTTTCAATATCTTTGTTAACATCGTAATTTAAATGCATTAACTTTTCACTGGTCTTCCTTATTCAATCCAACTTTCACAGGCATATGAAGCAGTTGAAAATAACATGGCTGAGGTCAGGTGTACCCTAGTCCTCAAAGGTATGCCTTTGTTTTTCAACACTCGAGAGAGGTCTTGTGCTGCTGTGGTAGTTATATAATTGTCAATTTGAGAGGATTATGAGTGAAGGGGTGGAGTCTGGTCTGTCAATAGGATCAGAGTCAATGAAGCTTCTGTGTGGGCCTTCTCCTGAGAACTCTAGGAAATCTGGTACTTCCTCCTTGGAGGCAGGAGACACTTCTCTCTCTCTCTGCCACTCTCTGGGAGACATTGGAGGTGACAAGACACATGGAACAACCCTAGTGCTCTGAGCTGGACAAGCCACATGGATGCAACCAGACCTCTAAAGCCGGAGAAGCCACAGAGAGGCCCCTGCTAGTGCTGAGATGCTTATAACGCCACTTGATCCAAAGACTACTGGCCTGGGATCATCCTGCATTCAGCACCTTTGCATGTGTTTCCTAAGTCTGAAGAGGACTTTATAGATTGGTATCAGACATATGAGCTACTATCGGACTTAAGGACTTGGACTGGATTGGGTTGGGATGCTTTCTCAATGTTCAATTCCTCTTGTATATAAATCTCTTTCTTATACATATATGTGTGTCCATGGATTTGTTTCTCTAGTCTACCCAGACTGACACAGCAGTATACTTACCTAACACAATACGTCTTTGGATCTTTTGACTGCCACTTCCATGAGTATTGATTGTGGAACCAAGCAAGATAAACTCCTTGAGAACTTCCACCTTTTCTCCCTTTATCAGGATGTTACCTCTTGGTCCAGTTGTGAGGATTTTGATCTTCTTTACATTGAGTTGTCATCCATACTGAAGGCTGTAAACCTTGCTCTTCCTCAACAACTTCTTCAACAAGCAAGGTTGTGTAATCTGTATAACTCAGATTATTAATAAACCTCCACCAATGCTGAAGCCACATTCTTCATTGTAAAAACCAATTTCTGATTATCTGCTCAGCATATAGATTGAACAAATATAGTGAGAGTATTCGACACTGACACACACCTTTCCTGATTTTAAACTGTTCTGTTCACACAACAGCCTCTTGATCCATGTGCAGGTTCTACATGAACACAATCAGCTATACCAGAATTCCCATTCTTACCGTGGCTTTCCATAGTTTGTTGTAATATACACAGTCAAATCCTTGGCAGGATCAATAAAACACAAGTAAACATTTTTCTGGTATTCTGTGCTTTCAGCCAAGATCCATCTGATGTCAGCAATGATATCCCTTGTTCCACGTCCTCTTGAATCAGGTCTGAAATCTGACAGCTCTCTGTCATTGTATGGCTGCAACCGTTGTTGGATGATCTTCATTAAAATGTTGCTTACATGTGATATGCATGATATTGTTCTATAACTTGCACATTCTGTTGGGTCACCTATCCTTCTCCTGCATGGAAGAGGAGAACTCTGCCACTGTCCTCCATCTAAAGCCGATAGCGTGTCCTATCCTGGCACTGTCCAGAAAACAACATTTCACTGTTTCCATTCATCTCCATGGTGCTGGTGAGGGGCAGACCTGGCTCTGGTGATTCAATAGCTTCTCTCTCACCTTTCTCAAGTCCTTATGGTCTTTTTCTGTCCTCTCCTCTTCCCCAGTGTGTAGCATAATTACCATATATACTCAAGTATAAGCCGGCCCAAATATCAGCCGAGGCACCTAGTTTTACCACAAAAATTGCATTAAAAATGTGCTGAAAAACTCAGCTTAAACACGAATGTATGCAGTAATATAGCTGTCAAACATAAAAAACTGGCTAATCAAGCATACAATGGAGTTTTTCAATATCACTAGTCCACCTAATTGTGGAGTTATTATAGCATTTGTTCCTTAGTAAGAAACTCCTATAATGAGACCTTAAGGGAGCTGAAAACAATAAATCTGATCATTGTAGAGAATGGAAGAGAAAGTCACACTTAGTGCCATAACAAATTATGCTATTGTGTTGTCTTGCATCATCCGGGCTTCCGTCTTTGCAGCAAAAGTGGGAAGTGCGTCTCTATGATTCCTTGATATATGTTGTTGTTGTTGTTGGTGGTGGTGGTGGTGGTGGTGGTGGTGGTGGTGGTGGATGGTGGCGGTGGTGGTGGTGGTGGTGGTAGGTTCTGTCCAGTGGATTCCAGCCCATAATGATCCCATGTACAATAGAACAAAGAATTGCCCAGTCCTGGGCCACCCTCACCATAGTTGCTATGTGTGGCGCATTATTGCAGCCACTATATCAATCTATCTTGTCCAGAGTGGTTTCATTTTCACAGACCCCTGCTTTCCCAAGCATGATGTTCTTTTCCAAGAACCGGTTCCTCCTGATAACATGTTCACTCTTCCGACAATCCATGGTATGTTCAAAATTCTTAGCCAGCACCCAAAGTCAAAGAAATGCATTCTTAAGTCTTCTTTCTACGATGCCCAGCTTCCCCGTGCATGTAAAGTGATGGAAAATGCCATGGCTTGAGTCAGGCACCCCGCAGACTGGAGTCTGACATCTTGCTTTTGAACACTTGAAAGAGATCTTTTGTAGCAGATTTTGTCAGATTTTTATTTCCTTTGCCTCGAGGTGTAACCCACTGAAAACTTTCGTCTCTGATATTCATCTTAAGTCTGTGGAGTCCTCTTGTACTTTCAACAACAAAGAAATTGCACCAACTGGATATCACATTTAATAATGAACCTTCATCCGATCCTGGTGCTGTGTTCTTCTGCTCATATAGTCCCAGTTCTCAGATGATGAACTCAGCATTCAGAATGAGTAGGGATGGTGAGAGGGCACAACCCTGATGCACGCCTTCCCTGACTTTAAGCCACTCCGTATTCCCACATGTTATCCCAGCAACTACACTGTCTCCCCATGAGACACTGACATGTTTTAGAATTCTCAGTCTTTACAATGTTGCCCATAATTTCTGGCCCGTAATACGATACACACATTTGAATTACTTGGCATAGTGTGGGGGGTGTGTGAATAAAATGGCATCTGTAAATGCACCTCCCATGCCCCCTGGTCAATTTAGTTCTGACTCATACATTATAGGACAGAGTAGCACAACCACAGAGGGTTCCAGCAACCCATCTTTCTTCCCCAGAATCTCTCCTGGGTTCCAGCAGCTGTCCGTGTGGTTAGCAGCCAAGGCCTTAACCACTCCACCACTAGGGCTCCTGCTTGGCACTAAAAATAGATAGATAAATAGATAGATTGATAGATGATAGATAGAATAGGTAGATGATAGATAGATAGAATAGGTAGATGATAGATAGATAGATAGATAGATAGATAGATAGATAGATAGATAGATAGATGTAATAGGTAGATAGAGAGAGAGAGCTAGAGAGCTAGATAGAGAGAAAGATAGATAAAATTCACTACCATTGAGTCAATTCTGACTCATAGTTATCCTATAGGACACACTAGAACTGTCCATTTGGATTTTGGAGGTTGTAAATATTTACAGAAAACTCCATCTTCTCCCACCGCAAAGGTGGTGGGTTCAGACTGCTGCTATGGTAGCTAACAGTCACTGCATAACCCACTACACCGCCAATAGATATTTAATAAACAGCATTCACCCTCCCATGGGCACCCAGTTCTGTAGGAGACTGGACAATGGAAGGTCTTTGGAACTGTGCCTAGTAGCGTGCTGATATTGGGTGGAGAAAGTAATAGGATAGATTCTGCAATTACGTCTGATGAAAGCATTCTGGATGGAAAATCCAGAAGTCAAGGGCTTTCTCCCTCCTTTAAGTTCACAAGGAGTGCTGTTTTCAAGAATCCACACTCTGTTTAGAAAGATTTCTTAGATTCATTTTACCATAACACTGTTTCTACAGTTTGGGAACACTGAGCTACACCCAGGGAACACATTTTGAGAAACGCTGCTTTAAAACTGGTGTTTGTAAAGATGCTCTCCATTCTTTTATACAAATGGCAGAGTGACAGAAAATCATTCTTGCATTATATTTATGTTACCTTTATCTGAGGCACCTAAAAATATCTAGAGATAAATTGTCAGCTCTTGAGACAGGCAGGCGAATTTGATTCTCACATTCCACCATCACAACTGCCAAGGGATATGATCTGATCCAAGAAAGATTGAAAGCAACGTTCCAAAGCCATGGAAAAACAGCATGGAGCATTGTTAAACTGAGAAGATCACTGAGATATATGTCAATCTCTAGTGAGTAGGCAGGTGAAGCTCCTTGTCCTCAAAATACCCAGGTTGTATCTAGCCTGTCCCCTGCTCAACTCTCCTGAAGCCCCATCTTCCCACCAGAGTTGGAGAAGAAAATGTCTTCATATTTGAGTTGAAAGCCAAATACTTGAATTCAAAACCAGATTCTACAGCTTGTGATGTCTAAGTTTCTGTTGCCTTCATTATAAAATGCAGCTAAAGATAAGTGGGATTCTGTGTGAAAAAATTAAGTGCTGCCAGTTGTTGTTGATGTGAATTTTAACACTTGGCCACCCCATGTGCGAAGCGTAGAACATCTCTGTAAACCTTTCAAGAGTAGATTTCGAGGCCTGTTTTCTTAGAAACCTTTGGGTGGGTTAGAGATGTCAACTTTGGGGCTAGTAGTTGAGTGTTTAACCATTCAAATCGCCCTGGGAATCCTGGAAAATACTATAGTACATGGCCAATTAATGTTGTATTTAATTGAAGCACTTAGAAGATAGGTACGCCGATTTAAAACTGCAAGCACCTTAATGTTTATCTACAGGAATATTTGGATTTTACTGACGATGAAACTGAAACCAGGAGTGAAGTGGTTAGTCCAAGGTCACACAGCTCATTAGTGGCAGGGCTAGAACTTAAAATTGAGTCTCCTGGCTTTTAATCCAGATGGCTTCCCACTGAACCACAAATGTCAGATTCCTCTACACTTGTGTTTAAGATTAAATGACATGATACCGTAGCTGAACATTGCAATGGATCTTTTGCATGAATATGAACCTCCCTTATGTCATATCTCATTCACTCACTGCCATTGAGTCTATGCTGACTTACATGGGCCCCCACAAAGGAATTCTGAGGCTGTAACCCTTTATGGAAGCGGACAGACTCAACTTTCTCCCCCAGAGGTCCTACTGAGTTTGAACCTCTGACCTTGTGGTTAGCGGTCCAACCCTTACCAGCTAGTGCCTCCAGGGATCCTAGTACAGTTGGGGTTGTGGGGGTAGGAGGGAGCCATAGAGATGAAGCTCTGGTTCATCAATGTGTCTGTCTTATGGAAATTAAAATTTTCTCCCCACCAAATGTCAAGGAGCCTGGATTTACACCACGCACAGATTAATAACTTCCAAGTCATGTGAAAGCAATCTTTTGAAACTGGGCTGGACATAATTGTCTCTGTCTTTAATGACTTTGGATCCTCACATTGCCTAAAGGCAGCCCCTCTGAAGACCAATCATCAGCCTGCTGAGGGCATCAACGTAGAGCCCCGCTCAGAGATTACACTGGGCTGGGTGGGGAGCTGGCTAATAAAGCACCAGGTTAATGGAAATCCAGACAGCAGAGGGGCCATATGTACAGATTTATGATCAGTTTCCAGGAACTCGGTCATTTCTAAGATTTTGAACCTTCACTTTTATTTTAATTTAAGATGGACTACTGCTTTATATTTTACTAATTTTACAGTCAAAAGTCAGCATCGTAAAACATAAACCCGACCTAGAGACTTCACAGAACCTAGGGACTTGAAAGTAATTTAGAAGTGAACGATTTGCTCCTTAGAAAGATAAGGTCGTAACGGCTCAGCAAAGTAAACCGACTTAGGCTAAAGAGAGCGAATCGATTCGTGGAGCAAACAATGAACACGGCCAGTGTCTAACCGAAAGTTTGGATGTTCAGGTCCACCCAGAGACACCTAAGGAGAAAGATCTGGTGATTGATGTACTTGTGATCGTTACCCACAGAATACCCTATGATACTGCAAGACACATGGCCCCTGATGAGTTGGAACTTTCTTGATGGCAACTACTAAAAACCTACAGGCAGAGGAGAGACTTAAATCGGTTATACACGATATGACTCAAAAGCTGACTCAACAGCAGCTAACAATAACATCAATGTGCCCTGGAGCATAGTGGTTAGGACTTGGGCTTCGAGATCTGTAGAAATACAATCCCAGAAACTCACAGGAGCCATTGTTTCCTGTCCTATAGGAACCCCATAAGTCTACATTGACTCACTGGCAGTGAGTTTGCAATTTTGGGGGGGGAGGTGTATTACTATTATTACACATAAACACTTTTTTGTTAAATCTGTGTTTATTGCTTCTAATGTTTTTCCTATGAAGCTCTTTCTCATGGTTGAGTTTGAAGAGAAGTGGGTTTGCATTCTCTTTATTCACCACTGATTGGTTTGGACTATAATTAAGATCTGTCTTATGTGAGGGGTTTTCTTAGCATTAACTTATTTTTTAACGAGGCCTGTCTTTATTGTTAATATTGTTGTTAGGTGTTGTTGAGTTCAGGATCTGTCTCAGAGTGCCTCTATGTACAACAAAAATGAAATACTTCCCAGTCCTGCACCACCTTCACAATCATTCCTCTGTCAATGGCCCATTATTGTAGCCATTATGTCGTCATTTCAGAGGCTCTTCTTCTTTTCCACAGGCCCTCTATTTTACCAAGCATTAAAATCCTCGTCTCCACCAAAAGACAGCACTCAACATCCCACCATTTCGGTAGGCAGCATGTGAGCAAGGACGGATAGTGCTGAAGGAAGAAGTTCAAGCTGCCCTGAAAGCATTAGCCAAAAACAAGGCTCCAGGAATTGATGGAATATCCATTGAAATGTTTTAACCAGTTGAAGAAGCACTGGAAGCACCCACTCAACAATGTGAGGCAATTTGGAAGAGAGCAACTTGGCCAACTGACTGGAAGAGATCCGTATTTGTATCCATTCCAAAGACAGAATGCTCAAACTGTAGAAAAATATCATTGATATCACATGCAATGAAATGTTTCTGCATATCATCTAGCAATGGTTTCATCAACACTATAATTCAAAGGCATCAATTTCCTGGCCTTCCTTATTCATTTTCCAGAATTTGTGTGCGTGTGTTGGAATAAAAAATGCCTCATACAACACTTAAAATAAAGAAAACCTTTTATTGGGAATTTGGTGCAGGTTTACGGAGCAGATCATCAGCTTTACATTCAATAATTCATACGCATTTTTGTGTCACCTCATCTGATGCAATCCTTTCAAGATTGCTTTACCCACTTCCTCCCTGTGTTTCCTGTTTCCAAACCTCCTTTGAAAAACCCCCTAAGATGACTTGTAAGGTCATCTCAGCTTTACCTTCATAGACTTCAGTCCTTGTGCATTTAAGAGTTTAACCAACTCAGTGATGGTGTAGAAGTCGATACGAACATAAGCCTACAAGTCTCCGGGTAAGTAAGGCTTCCTGTACGACACTGGCTTAGAACTTTGTAGTTCATTTTCATCAACAACAAGATCTTTGGACATCTGCTTCAAAGGAGGTACTTGAACTGGCTTTACCCTTGTGTGCTTTGCCAACCTCCTGAAGGAAACTTTGGTGATGGCCCTTCATCTTGTTAGAGAAAGCATCTCATCTATCCATTCTGTTGTGAGTCTACCCTGCTTACCAGTGGTATGCTGTGCATTCCTAGGTACATATTCTTTGACCCTACCTCTGCTTAGCTTCGGTGGTGTCCATGAGAATATACTTTACAAGCCTCTCACTGTGGTAAATATAATGTAATTAACCAAGGGATAATTAACAGCAGGGCTAATACTGAGGCCAAGTCTCCCAAAGTCTCCTCCCAGACAATGACTGAGTGCAGGGTGAATACTAAAACAGACCCATCCTTTGGACACTGGAATTTATGCAAGGGTCACCTTTGACTCCGGGACTCACTGATGGCTCTGTTGAACCTTCCTTCAACTGCATGAGCATCTGAATGCTTTCACCTATCATCTCAAATAGCTGATGACCCGCCAAGCCTCGCCTGTCTTGTTTCCTCTCCAATGGATCTTTGCTGTAATAAATCTCTTGCACACACGATCCCATCTTGGTCTGTGTTTCCATAGGACCTGGGCTGTGAGGTGAGAGGGTCCTCACAGGCAAATGGTTCCTCGGGAGTGACTGTGATGGTGGAAAATATTAAAGACAGACAGATCGCAGGCATAGGGTTCCTCATCCCTATGTCAGGACCAAGAGAGTGAATGTGTTTTCCAATGGGTGTATATACTGGGGATTACAGATCTTTCAAAAGGCCTACGCCACACAGAAAACATATTACATTGTCAATGGGTAATATCATAAGCGAGTAACATAACCAACTGGCAATGAAGTGACTCAGCATCTTGACCCAGTGCTAGTTGTCCTCAGATGCCCGAGCCCTTCCCGGGGGAGCAGTCTGTGATCAGTATCAGCACGAGATGCGAGAAGAGGGTTGGCTACATTTACAGTTGGTTCAGTTAGAGAACCTGATGATTGACCTACAGATAACCTTCAGGCACAGTGAGTAGTCAGATGCAGGGATGAAACATCTTGTATGGTAGCACCTTTATGATTGCTCCTTTTGGGGGGGTTTGGGGGGGCTGTGTCTAGTCGTGAGAATAGGTATTTATTTATATCTCATAACCGTGAGGCTCTTCCCCCACCAGAGACAGCTTCCCAGACCTGTAATTGTGAGTGTAGAGGATTTAGCTGCATTACATTTGCACTCAGTCCCTCAGTTTACCACACTGGGGTGATCCAGCTCCCTTCTGATTCATTTGGCTTATATGGGAGACCTAGCTCAGCTGTGGGCATATTATTTTCTAACTCACTTATTAAATGAGACAGATTCTGAAAGGTCAAATTGAAATCCAATTATTCTTTCTCACCACGGCCCCACGGAGATAGCGTTCTTCTTCCATGTTATCTCGCGCAGGTTATACATCAGTAAAAATTATATTTTATTTGGAGAAACAGAAACTCCCAACGTGAGTAGCTTATGCAAGATAGATGTTTATTTATATTTCACATAAAACCCATCTTGCTGTTGGAAGTCAATGACTGGTGTTGCAGCCCTATATTGCTCAGGGATTTCAATGGGTGCGGTCTAACCCACAGCTCCCTCCAAGCTACAGTGTGATCCTTGTACTCGTGACCCGAATTGGCTTCAGGAGATCCAAAATGTCTACAAGGGATCTGTGAGCTGGTGGTAAGTTGGCTCTGACTTATGGTGAAATGGATTTGTCCAGTCCAGCATCATCCTCAGGATTGGGGCATGCTTGAGTGAATCATTACAGCTACCGTGCCAGTCTATCTCACCAAGGTTCTTACATGCCTTCCATGACTCTCTGCCCACCAAGTACCTGCCTTCTTTTAGAGATGAATCCCTATGAGGCAACCCAGGCAAGTAAGCTGCACAAGGTTCAGTGTACTCCATAGGGTTCCTGAGCCTGATGGCATAGTGGGTAACAAATGGGCTGCTAGTGCCAGGCTGGCAGCTCAAACCCACTAGCTTCGCCCAGGGAGAAGATTAGCCTTTGTACTCCCACAAAGATTCACAGTCTTGGAAAGTCACAGAAGCCGTTCTACTCTGTCCTATAAGACTGCAGTGAATTGTAATTGACTTGATAGCGGTGGCTTTGGTTTGAGGTTAAAAGTTGGGAAGTAGATAACCAGGCCTTTCCTCCTGGCAGCTCCATGGAAAGCTGTCAACATTGGGTCCCCTTGCTGGTATTGGAAACACCAGTGGCATACCTTCCAACATCAATGAAACTTGTCAGTATGGTAAATGGACACAAAGGTGGTGGATTCCAAGAAGTGGTGTCAAGGCCATAGAGGGGAAGGAAATACTGTTGATTTTGAAGAGACCACAAGCAGGCCGCCACCCTTCCGTTTACATGTTACTGCCTAATACTTAGCCATGTGGCCACAGCCAGCTGCAAAGAGGCCAAATAAGGTCAGCTCTTAGTTGCGGTGCAATGTGCCCAGCTAAAATTCCAGTATTTTTATGAAGTAGGGAGGGGAAAATCAATAGGCAACTGGCAGTTGGCCTCTTCCAGAACTTCTACAGTGTTTTCAGGCAGCCAGGCTATAAAATATCCTGTCGCCACAGAGAGGGCGTAAAGGATGCTCTCTGGTATTCTATTAATCCAGTATAATATGAAAACTCAGAACTCTCATCCAATTAGAGACTCCCCTTCTTGCCCTTCATGCCTAAGGCTAGCTTCCCTAATTGCCTTGACACTAGGCCTTAGACTGCCCATGGTTCCCCGGACTCGCATCCAGAAGGAAGACAGGGAAAGGCCAGAAGGTTCTTATTTTACTGGTCCAGATTACGGTCTAGCTCGTGTGCTCCTTGTATTCATGGCACAAACTAGCTTTGTGTTGGGCCTTTGGTGTTAGAAATTTTTAAATGAAGATTTGTTCTCTCTCTCTCTCTCTCTCTCTCTCTCTCTCTCTCTCTCTCTCTCTCTCTCTCTCTCTCTCTCTGTTGAAGATTTGTTCTCTAATGAGGGCTGTGGTGGGTTCTTCGGAGACACCTATTGGCATGTGCGTGGCATCAACTGCCATCTCCCCAATATCCATTTCCCGCTCTTTATCACAGATAATCCACAACTTACAGTGGCATTCAAGGTTTGTTGAATCACACAACTACCCTATCTTTAGTAACATGCACTGCATACAACTTCGCAGCACATAATATATTGACGTTACCATTTTCAGGTGTTCTCTCAAAGACGTTCAGTTTTATGATTTACTGTTCAGAACATCATTACACTGCCAAACCCTGCTGTTATTGCTGTTGGTGGGTGCTATGGAGTCAGTTCTGACTCATAGCAACCTTGGGCCAAACAGAATGGGTCGCTGCCTTGTCCTGCTCCATCCTCACAATTGTTCCTATGACTGGATCGATCCCATTTTTGCAGCCTCTCTGTCAATCTAGCTCCTTAAGGACCTTCTTTGTCACTGCCCCTCTGCTTTACCAAGCATCATGTCCTGCTCCAGGGATGCTCTCTCCTGACAACATGTTCAAAGGAGGTGAGACAACGTCTCCCCATTCTTGCCTCTAAGGAGCATTCTGGTTGTCCTTCTTCTGACAGTAAAAGGCAATAATAAAGACAGATTTAAAAATAAATAAATAAATAAGGAAGAGGTCTGAGCTGACTTAGGCTAAACCCTTGCAGCATAACTCTGTGTAAGACCGAGGCTATCTGTGTATAGTAATGGAATCACAATTGTTGGCTGGACACGTGGCCTCCTGTGGCATAGTGGGTTACACATTGGGCTGCAAACCACAGGGCCAGCAGTTCGAACCTACCAGACACTTTCTTTGGAAAAATGAGGTTGCCTGATCTCATAAAAATCTACAGCCTAGGAAACACAAGAATCCAGTTCTACTCTGTCCTACACAGTTAATATGAGTCAGAATCAACTGAACAGCATTGGTTTGGGTTTGAAGTTTGATTTTGTTTTAGGGGTTTTTGTTCTGTTTTGTTTTAGGCTAGATGTAGCCATATGGGTTCTAAGAGGTCATGAGAATCACAGGTATGTGACATGTAGAGGTCATCTTTTGGAGGCACTAGTGCCCTCACATCTCACTGTAGGATCAAATTTCTAGATTCCTTGAGTTAGGCATGGCCATATGAGCAGTCTGAACAACACGTGATGGGCAGAGTCATTTAATTGCCAGGGCAATATTCTCAAACTTGTACTTCCCGCAACACCATATGTGTCTATTTACTGCCATCCAGTTGATTCAAACTCAAAGCAACCCTATAGGACAGAGTAGAATTGCCTCTGTAGGTTTCTGAGACTAAATCAGCATGGGAGCAGAAAGCCTCATCTTTCTCCCTCAGAGTGGCTCGTGGTTTCAAACTGCTGACCTTGCAGTTAGCAGCCCAATTTATAATCCACTGTGTCAGCAGAGCTCCCTTTCTCACCACAGGTGCCACCAACACTTCAGATGGTGACGGTCCATCATCTGGTGGCCTTGAGTGAGAGGAACATGAAGCAGAACACCTCTGCCCCACAGTGACTGCCAATATATATGTAGCAAAGCAAGAAATAAGCCATGGGTATTTCATGTATGAGCATTACCAAAGCACAAGCTAGCATATTTCCACCAATCCTTCCTCTTCTCTCTCTCATCCCCTATCCTCTGATAGAAGTTCAGAGATGATGGCGAGCCATCTTGGATCACGGGAGCAAAAGCGACATTCTAGTGCTACAAGAACAACCAAATAAAAGGAGACTGGATCCCTGATGTATTCTTTGAGCAGAGTCAGGGAACTAGCTCAAATTTTTGTTTGGGGTCCTCTGTATAAGTCAGGATTGACTCAAGGGCAGTTAGTACATGAGCGAGTGATTGATACTGGTCACAACAATGGGCTCAAACACAGCCATGCGTGTGAGGATGGCACAGGACCAGGCAGGATTCTGTTCTTTTGGGTGTAGGGTCTCTGTATGTTGCCCCCACATAATTACAAAGGATGATTTTGTTATAGCTGAACCTATGGTATCTCAAGAAACACTGGTGGCCTGGTCAGTTATTCATTGGATTGCTAACCACAAAGTCGGTGGCTGGAAACCACCAGCCACTCCAAAGAAGGAAAATGAGGCTTTCTTCTCCAGTGAAGATTTACAGTCTTGGAAACCAACAAGGGCAGTTTGACTCTGTCCTATCGGGTCACTATGAGTTTGAATCCATTGGATGGCACTGAGTTTGGTTTGAATTTGTGTCTATATCCTAACTAGAAATCCCTGGGTGGTGCAAATGATTACACATTTGACTGCTAGACACAAGGTTAGCCGTTTGAACCCACCGAGAGGAGCATGAAAAGACATTCTGAAAAAATAAATAAATAAAATAAGACAATTCTGGCAATCTGCTTCTGAAAGGTCACAGCCCTATGGAGCAGCCATACTCTGCATAGATGGGGTCACTGTGAGTCAGGATCAACTTGATGGCAGCTGATGACAATAATGAACCCTAACTAACACAATGGGCCCTACCTGCTTTTTTTTTAAACGTTTTATTAGGGGCTCATACAACTCTTATCACAATCCATACATATACATACATCAATTGTATAAACCACATCCATACATTCCCTGCCCCAATCAATCTCAAAGCATTTGCTATCCACTTAAGCCCTTTGCATCAGGTCCTCTTTTTTCCCCCTCCCTCCCCGCTCCCCCCTCCCTCATGAGCCCTTGGTAATTTATACATTGTTATTTTGTCATATCTTGCCCTATCCGGAGTCTCCCTTCCCCCCTTCTCTGCCGTCCCTCTCCCAGGGAGGAGGTCACATGTGGATCCTTATAATCAGTTCCCCCTTTCCAACCCACTCACCCTCCACTCTCCCAGCATCGCCCCTCACACCCTTGGTCCTGAAGGTATCCTCCACCCTGGATTCCCTGTGCCTCTAGCCCTCATATGTACCAGTGTACAACCTCTGCCCTATCCAGCCCTGCAAGGTAGAATTCGGATCATGGTAGTTGTGGGGAGGAAGCATCCAGGATCTGGGGGAAAGCTGTGTTCTTCATCAGTACTACCTCGCACCCTGACTGACCCATCTCCTCTCCTAAACCCCTCTATGAGGGGATCTCCAGTGGCCGACACTTGGGCCTTGGGTCTCCACTCTGCACTTCCCCCTTCATTCAATATGGTATATATATATATATATATATATATATATATATATATATATATATATATATATATATTTTGCATGATGCCTTATACCTGAAGAAAGCTGATGGTGCCCGGCTATCAAAAGAGATATTGACTGGGGTCTTAAAAGCTTGAAGATAAACAAGCGGCCATCTAGCTCAGAAACAACAAAGCCCACATGGAAGAACACACCAGCCTGGGTGATCGAGTGGTCCCAAAGGGATCAGTTATCAGGCATCAAAGAACAAAAAATCATCATATCATTGGCTGCACACCTCCATGATAGGATCGCTGAAGACAAATGGGTGCATAAGCAAATGTGGCGAAGAAAGCGGATGGTGCCCAACTATCAAAAGAGATAGTGTCTGGGGTCCTAAAGGCTTGAAGGTGAACAAGCAGCCATCTAGCTCAGAAGCAAAAAAGCCCACATGGAAGAAGCACACCGGCCAGTGCGATCACGAGGTGCCCAAGGGCCCTACCTGCTTTGGCTGGTTGCCGTGACTCACTCTTTAGCCCCAAGGAAATCCTGAATGCCCCTTTGTTACCACAATATTTACACGTGGAACTTCTGTGTTTTATCGGGGATAAATAGATTTGGGCATGGCCATCAGACTAATGGTTAGCTGTCAGGGGTGCTATGAAAACTCCTAAAGTGATCACCCATGTGTGTAACCTCCAGAGGTTTGGGCCCTGCCCCGCCCTGGCTTTCATTTGAAATGTAGTGTATGTACAGTGAGCAGCCAAAGATATCAGTTTAAACAGAGCAATCTCTGAAATCACCCATGTTTCCCATAAGGAAGTCTAAGAAGTGACTGGTGGGAACCCAGTGTTTACAATGGAAGCTGCCCTGGACAGATTTAAAGAGCACAATAGCTGCATAATATACAGCCTTGGTTGAACATTAAAAAAAATTAAAATGACAAACTCCTTCCACTGAGTCAATTCTATCTCATTATAACCCTATAGAACAGGGTAGAACTGTCTCCTTTGTGTTTCTGAGATTTCATATCTTTATGGGAGCAGACAATCTCACTTTTATCCTCTGGAGCAAGTTGCAGGTTAAAACTTTTGCTCTTGGTCTTAGCAGCTTAGCTTAGTCAACTATGCCACCAGGGCCCCTTCCTTGTTGAATTAGCGAGTATTTAAAAAGATGTCATTACAATGCCTTGAATTTTTAAAAAAAACGTCTTCCAATTAAAGTATGCCTCATATGAAACCTCATGTTGCTGCTTTTGTTAGCTACTATGCATTTCATCCCTGATCCTTGATGACCTCATACACAATGGAACAAAATACTGCTGAGTCCAATGTGAGCCCCCACCTTGATTGCAGATGAGACCATTTGAAGTCAGATCATCTTCACAGGCAGACATTTTTCAGTTGATGATCAGGACTTCTTCCTAGTCCACCTTGGAGTGGAAGCTCCCATGGAATCTTTTCAGTACCTGTTCCACTGGCAAATGAATGGCAGCTGCGTGTGCGGTGCATTGGCTGATGGATCAAACCATGATCTCTCGCAGGAAAGGTGAAAATTCTACCACTGAATCTCCACTACCCTTATAACCCCAGCCCCAACCAACTGCGTCAAGGTAATTCCAATCTGCAGCAACCCCGTAGGACAGAGCGGATTGGCCCCCTGGGGTTCCAATGATATGCATTTCTATGAACGCGGACTCCTCCCTCTTTCTCCTGCAGGGCCCTCACAAGTAATGCGTACTCCTAGAGGTACTCATAGCACTTGTGATGCTATATGCGCAAGGCCACACCTTTTCAAGAAACAGAAACTGTAACTCAAACTGTCTTCAAAACTGGGAAATTATTGGCTCTTCTGGCTGAAAAATGACTTATACCTTCCAGAGAACTTTGATCCAGTGACCAGGATCTAGGTTATTCCCCTCCACTTTGTGATCCCACTTCTGATCCATCTCTGAAGCATTCCTTCCACCCTGCCTTCCACTTCAAGGTGGTTGCCATTAATTTCTTTTTTCTTTTAAGTAGGCAGTAACTCTGACTCAGAATAACACTATAGGACAGAGTTGAATTGACTGGTAGCGTTTCTAAGGCAGTAATCTTAATGGAAACCAATTTGTCATATTTTTCTTCTATGAAGATCTTGTGGGGTCAAACCACTCATCTTCTGTACAGCATCTGAATGCTTAAATACTTCACCACCACCTGTGCTCTGGATGCCATGCTATTGCTGTTATCAGGTGTCCTCAAGTCTGTTCACACATATAGCACAACACAACATTGCTGGTCCTGTGCCATCCTCACAAATGCTGTTATGCTTAAGTCCATTGTCCCAGCCTGTGGTAGCTGCATAATCTGGTTTCGATTTGGGAGTGGAGAGGATTAAGAGTGAAGTGGTAGTCTAGTCTGTCAGTCAGGTCATAGCCAATGAGCCCTCTATGTGGGCATGGCCTTCCCCTGAGGATTCTGGGAACTCCGGTTTTTCCTTCTTGGAGGCAGGAGACTGTCTCTCTCTCAGCTCACTCCCTCAGAGACACTCTACTGACAAGACACATGGCATTACACTGATAGGCCCTGTGCCCTGGGAACTGGAAGAGCCACTTGGAGACCCCTGCCAGTGCCACTGGCTCCACAAGACTTTCCACCCACTGACCTGTGATCTTCCTGCATTCAATGTCTTTGCATATGTTCTGTGAGTCTGAAAAGGACTTTATAGATTGGTATCAGACATATGGGCTACTATCAGACTGCGCTCGGCTAATCTGGACTGGGCTGGGATGTTTTCTTAATGTATAATAATTCTTTATGTGATGCTCTCTCTTATACATATATGAGTGTGTCTATGGACTTGTTTCTCTAGTCTACCCAGTCTAACACACACAGCCCCTGTGTCAATCCATCTCACCAAGTGTCTTCCACTTTTTTTTGCTGTCCTTTTATTTTACCAAGCATGATGTCCTTTTCCAGAGGCTGCTGCCATGGAACTGTGCATCTCCTTTTTTATCTCCAACAAGAAAGAGCATGGCATGCAACCATCCTAGAAAGTCTGGAGTTTCTGCTTGATTGGACTAGCCCAGGTCACAAGCCCCCTTCCGATCCAATCTCTATGCTCTCAAA
This sequence comes from Tenrec ecaudatus, assembly GCF_050624435.1. NCBI lineage: Eukaryota > Metazoa > Chordata > Mammalia > Afrosoricida > Tenrecidae > Tenrec > Tenrec ecaudatus. Next base: position 205,890,061 of record NC_134532.1, read on the forward strand.
ACTAACTACCATAGAGTTGATTCAAACTATACCCCCTGTGAATTTCTAAGACTAAATTTTACAAGAGTAGGTATAACTTTATCTGTCTCCCAGGAGCATCTGGTAATTTCAAACGGCTGTCCTTATAGGTATAACCCCCAAAGCATAACCCACTACGCCACCGGGACTCCCTGTGAATGAAGGATTGGAAATAAACATACTAATTATGGACTACAAAATAACATAAAATAAACCAAAATACTCAAGAAGGAAGCAATATCAGGATAAACAGAAAAAACTTGGAATTTTCAAGAAATCTTTTACTTGAGTCCACAATCAATGTCCATAGAAGCAGCAGTCAAGAACTCAAGTGACATGGTACACTGAGTAAAATTTACAGCAAAAGAAAGCTCAACCCTATTAAAACACATCACTTCGAAGACTATGGTATATCTGAACTAAGCCAGGATATTTTTAATTACCTAGTGTTTATTGTTGCTGTTGTTAGGTGCCAGCAAGTTTCTTCCTACCCTATGCACAACAGAAGAAGACCCTTGCTGGCCCTCCGCCATCCTCACAATTGTTCCTATGCGTAAGCCTTTTGTTTCACCTGCTGTGTGAATCCATCTCCTCAAGGGCCTTCATCCTTTTTGCCGCTTCTCCACTTTTCCAAGTGATGGCCTTCTCCAGGGGCTGCTCTCTTCTGATAACATATCGAAAGTGTGTGAAAGATGAAGACTCACAATGCTGGCCTCTAAGGAGCATTCTGGCTGCACTCCGTCCAAGCAGATTTGTTGGTCCATTTGGCAGTCCATGGTACTATCGATATTTTTCACCAACACCAAGGTACAAATGCATGATTTTTCTTGGGTCTTCCTTTTTCAATGGTGAACTTTCACATGCATATCACAGATGGCACACCTTAGTTCTCAAAAAAAAAAAAAAAGAGTCCTTAATGTTCAGCACTTTAAAGGGGTTTTGTGCAGCATATTTATTCAATGTAATGTGTACTTTGATCTCTTGCCTGCTGTTTCCATGACTATTCATTGTGGATCTAACCAAGACAAAATCCTTAACAGCTTCAATGTTTTCTCTGTTTCTCACAGATTCAGACAAGGACTTGTGCGGTAGTTCGGGGTTGTGTCAACTAGACTATCCTGCCTCTGAGTAGAGATAAACCTGTCAATCAAGTGGTAGCTGACACCTCTCTGTTGGTGTCTTTGCTATCTTACCAATCTGGCTAGACCGGAACATATACATTGGTATAGATAAGAGCCCTTGGTACATGGAAACCAGGACAGAAAACTCCCCTCAGGAACAGTGATGGGAGTATCATACCGTGAGGGTAGGGGGAAGGTGGGGGCAGAATGGGGAGAAAAGGGGAACTGATTGCAATGATCAACATATAACACTCACACCCACCCTGGGGGTATGTACAACAGAAACGTGGGTGGAGGAAGACAGCAGATGGTGTAAGAAATGAAAATAACAATAATGTATGATTTATCAAGGGTCCACAAGGGTGGGAGGATGGGGAGGGAGGAGGAAAAGAGGAGCTAATATTAAGGGCTTAAGTAGAAAGAAATGCTTTGAAAGTGATGATGGCAACATATGTACAAGTATGATTGATGCAATTGATGTATGGATTGCTATAAGAGCTATAAGATCCCCCAATAAAATGATTTTGAGGGTATCTGGGATAACTCTCTCTGCCCCTCCACCTTCCTGACAGCTGGAACTGTCTACCTGTCTCAAGGGGTGGCCCACATGGAGCCGCTGCCACCCTGGCATGTGTGTTTGCACTGGACTTGGATCCATGGAACTTTGCACCCACTGGCTCATTTTCTTTCTATGTCACGTGATGTTGAAGAACTTAGGGACTAACATCAGACTTAGGGACTTGAGTTGGACTGGGTTGGGATGCTTTCTTGATATATAATTGCTTCTTGATAATATAGCTCTTTCTTATACATAGATGAGTGTCACGGCATATCTTTCTCTAGGCAACCCAGCATATCTTGACCGAAAGCAGAGAATAGCAGAAAGATGTTTATTTGTGTTCCATTGGCTATGCAAAGGCATCCAAATATGTGGATCATAACAGTATATGGCTAGCCTTGAGACAAATGGGAATTCCACAACCCTTCATTATGCTCCTGTAGAACTTGTACCGGGATCAAGTGATAGTTCTGGGAACACAGCAAAAAAGGTACTATATTGTTTAAAATCAGAGAAAGGTGTGTGTCAGAATTATGTCCTCTCACCATACTTATTCAATCTGTATGTTGAGAGAATCATCAGAGAAGTGGGATTATATGAAGAAGAATTCAACATCAGGATTAGAAGAAGGCATATTAATAATCCGTGGTATGCAGATGGCACAGCCTTGCTGACTGAAGATGAGGAGGACTTGAAGCACTTGCTGATGACCAAGGATTGCAGCCTTTGGGTGGATTACGACTCAATATATGAAAACAAAAATCCTCCCAACTGGACAAATGGGTGACATCATGATAAAAAGAGAAGATTGAAGTTGCCAAGGATTTCTTCTTGCTTGGATTAACAATGAATGCTCAAGCAAGCAGCAATCAAGAGCTCACAGGTGCATTAAATTGGGTAAATCTGCTGCACAAAACCTCTTTAAAGTGTTGAAGAACAATAATCATACTTTGAGGACCAAGGTGCACCTGACCCAAGTCATGGTATTGTCAATTGTGTAATGTGCATGTGAAAGCTGGGCATTGAATAAGGAAAACAAAAGAGAATCGATGCATTTGAGTTATGGTGCTGGCAAAGAATATCTAAAGTGTCATGGACTGTCAAAACAGAGTTCTGTCTTAGAAGATTTGGTAGTTACATAATCTGGTGTCAATTTGGGACATAAAAGGATTAAGAGTGAAGGGGTGAAGTCTATCCTGTCAATCAGGAGATAGCCGATGAGGCCTCTGTGTGGGTGTGGCATTGTCCTGAGGATTGTGGGAACTCTGTTTTTACCTCCTTGGAAGCAGGAAACTCTATCTCTCAGCTCACTCCCTGAGAGACACTCTACTGACAAAACACATGACACAACACTGATAGAACCCGTGTCCTGGGAGCTGGAGGAGCCACTTGGAGACTCCTGCCAGCGCTGAGATGCTTACAATGGCACTGGGCCCACAAGACTTTGCACCCCTTTGCATGTGTTTTGTGAGTCTGAAGAGGAATTTATAGATTGATATCAGTCATGTGGGCTGATATTGGACTGATTGACTTGATCTGGACTAGGCTGGGATGTTTTCTCAATATTCAGCTGCTCTTGTATATAAAACTTCTTTATAATACACATATGAATGTGTCTATGAATTTGTTTCTCTAGTCTACCCAGGCTAACACAGAAGAAGTACAACCACTATGCTCCTTAGAGTTAAGGGTTGGTCTCACATACTTTGAACATGTTATCAAGAGAGACCCATCTCTGGAGAAGGCTATCGTGCTTGGTAAAACAGAGAAGCAGCAAGAAAGAAGAAGATCCTCAAGGAGATGGGTTTACACAGTAACTGCAATGAACTCAAGCAATAATGAACTTAGCAATGATTGTGAGGATGCCACAGGACCAGGCTGTGTTAGACTTTGCTGTGAATAGGCTTGCTATGGGTCAGAATTGAGTCGACGGCACCTAACAGCAATGACAAGGTCCCATCATGAAGGATTACTGCCAACCTTGGCATAGCCAAGTTGACATAAAACCAGCATGAAACCATGGTCTATCAACTATTCCATATGTGATCCTTTCTGTCTTTTCCCAATGAAAACTTAGTAGAGGGGATCAGAAAACGTACAGGTCAGAGCCAGAAGATGGAAGGAGCAGATAGAAGCCAGTACACCAGGACCACCACATCTCACAAGAGGCAAAAGTTCGTTTTTATTGTCTGTTGTTGTTGTAAGTTGCCATCCAGTTACTTGTGATGATTTTATGTATAAGAAAACAAAATATTGCTCCTTCATATGTGATCCTGATGATGATTAGTATGTTTTTGTCCATTGTTGTAACTATTGCATAGATTCATTCCATTCAGGATTTCCTCTCAGTTTTGCTGACCATCTGCTTTACCAAACATAATGTCTTTTCTAGCGGCTGGTCTTTTCTGATGATTAGACATTAGAATGTTAACGTTTATTACTATAATCCACATTAATTTAATTACTGCAACACTACAAGTAATACTAAAGTGAAGTCCAAGATTAGGACAAATAGACGTTGGAAAGTGCACAATAAGCAGTGTCCAGTCCAGCAATCATTTTTAAAATCTGGATTATTTCTAAATAAAATGGAAGCAATTTGGTACCCTTCACTTCTCAGTCAACAGGCTTTTTTCCCCTCTAGCAGAGGAGCATGGTAATGCCTTCACCACAAACCAAACAAACAAAGCAGCAATTGCCTCTTGTACTGTAATAAGCCTTTGCAAACATGCCCTGAACTTGTACATGGCTTTCTTAATAAATGGATGCTATTTTCTTATGTTCACAAGCAGTGGCATCAAATAGAAGATGCAATTTAAATTTGTTCTGCACCTCAGAGAACCATTCTCCAGGAGAATCCTATTTTCTAAAATGGAAAAAAAAATGTTTCTCTCTAAAATCTCTTCCCCTTCATTTTTAGTGCACAGCACAAAACAGGGAGAGGAAAGTAAAATCACAGAGGCATATAGAAGTCTAAAAGAAGAAGCTGTGTACCAATTCCACAGTAAGGAGAGTGGTAAGGGCTAGTCACTGTTAGAAGCCCAGGCCAAGCACTTTCTATCCATATAGAATAGGCCAAGGACAGCGTGAGATTGGTGCCACACTTAAAGCGGAAACAGGTGTTTTCTAAAATTAGGAATTAACATTCTAGATGACAGAACACTGTATGCTCTACGTAAAGAACTATGTCCTCTTTTTGTTGTTGTAGAGGTAGTTGTCTTTGAGTTGGAGCCAAGTCCTGGCCACTTGATGTATCACAGAAGGAAACACTGCCTAGTCATCCAACATGTTCCTTTTTCTGTTCAACTTCTAGGGCTCAGCTGGAAAGTTACAGCTTTGGCGTACCTTTTTATGAAAATTCCATCCCACGTCCATGTGGATCATTCTTCCTTCTATGAGCACTAGAATGCTATTTGCTCCTCATCCACACTTACCATACATTTATCATCCACACTTATCATACAGAGTCATCTATGCTATTATTGAGAACCTGTCTTTCCACCTAAACTAAATATCCCATGAGGATATAGATTTGGTGTTTTGTTCACCCATATATTTCCAGGATCTAGCACAATGCTAAGCACCCTGGAGAGGTGCATTAGTTTCAATGGCATTCTCATAGGGCGGTGGCATTGGCTCCAAGCTATTTTGAAAGGGCCACGTACATCTTGGATGAACCTTTTCATTTTAGCCAGTTTTGTGAAGGAGGGAAAAAGGCACTAATGAAGGTGAAATCAAAGTCAATGAACCTCTATCATCTAAGACAGCAGTTCTCAACTTGTGGGTCATGACAACCCTTTGGGAGTCAAACAACCCTTTCACAGGGGTTGCCAATTCATAACAGTAGCAAAATTACAGTTATGAAATAGCAACAAAAATAATTTTATGGTTTGGGGTCACTACAATACGAGGAACTGTATTAAAAGGTCATGGCATTAGGAAGATTAAAAACCACTGATTGAAGAGATTATTTATTTCTTAAAATGCCCAGGCAGACTGGGAAATTCTCTCTCTGAACACCTTTCTTGGAGACAAATATCATGTCGCTAAAGCCATTTCTGTTGAATTGATTCTGACTCATAGGGGCCCTGTAGGTCAGAGGAGAACTGCCCGATAGAGCTTTCAAGGTCATAATCTGTACCCAGCAGATGGCCTCAGGGTTTTCCTGAAGAGTGACTGGTGGGCTCCAATCACTGACCTTTTGGTTAATGATGGAGTACTTGACCATAACATCTCTGCATATAGACTACTCAGTTTGAAAGTAAGTGCGGACCACTGACTAGTCCCACCACAACCCTTCACCCATATCCCTCTATAGGGAGGAAGCATAGCCCCGCCCAGGAACTTCAAAGTGAATCCCTAAGTCCTTCCCGTCTGTGAGGGAGCCCCGATATTTGTACTTGGACAATGGCCTGAATGTGTACCTCAAGAGTTAGCTGGTGACAATGGAGTGAGATAATAACAGTCAACAGCCTAGCGAGACAGAATGGCAATGTTCTGTTATATTTTTCTTTCTTTGATGGTACTCCTGATCCTAAAATCCCCTTTTCCCTTCAATCTTATTATAGTTCCTGGACCTTTCTCCTACCTGCCCATTTATTCAACTACCCTTCAGCCCCACCCAACCCCGACCCCGAGCTTGCTCTCTGACTAGAAGGATTCTGACCATTAACGCAGACAAATGCATCAAGGGTGCACTGTTTATTCTTGTTAAGCTATTGTTGGTGTTTGTTACTGAGTCAAGACAACAGAATGAAGCACTGTCAGCCCTGCACCATGCTGACAATGATTTTCTCTTTCATCCATGTTATGTTTTCAGGCTAACCCCAAAATCCAAACTCATACCACAGAATCTATTGCAACTTATAGCAACCCTATAGTGCATGGTGGAACCGCTCCCCTGCAGGTTTCTGAGACTCTAACTCTGTGGAAACAGAAAGCCTCCTCTTCCTCTTGTGGAGCAACTGCCACCAATAGTTCTTATTTTGAAGCTAGCATTTATTACGTATAGCATCTCACGTACTCTTCACCATAGCCCTGAGAGACAGGCACTGTCTATTATCCCCATGGAAGTGCACCGATTTTTCCGTGCCCCATGAATTGTAAACAATGGGTCTGGAATTCAAAGCCAGTTCGCTTTAACTCCAAATCATAATCTTTCAAGGGAACTGTGCGATCTTTCCATGGTCTTCTCTGAATCGCATTGCTTCATAGTTTCCAAGTCTAAACTAAAATTGTGTTACCACATTTGCCTAGCATGAAGCACTCATGTCGCAAAGCTTCGTATGTTATCTTTAAGCAGAATGTCCTTCAGACACCTGAGCAGGCAGTGACCACTGCTCCTGTCTTCAGGAACTATATGGAGTGGCAGACAGAAAGCAATGCACAGAAGAGTACTTGAAGGACAGGAAATAATCTTGCAGTCATCAACAATCTATCAGTGGACATGGAAGTAATTCTTTCTTCACAACCAAAATCACAAATACTACAAGAACTATTCCGAGTCTGAAAATATTTGAGGTCCTTAAAGGCACAAGGACAGCGATTCTAAACCTGTGGGTAGCAATCCTTTTGAGGGTTGAAAGCCTCTTTCACAAGGGTTGCCTGATTCAGAACAGTAGCAAAATTACAGTTATAAAGCACCAACAAAAATAATTTTACAGTTGGGGGAATCACCCCAACATGGGGAACTGTATTAAAGGATCATGGCATTAGGAAGGTTGAGAACCACTGCACTAGAAAGAGGAAGCTTGGTGAGATGACAACTAAGGGTTCTCTTGGCTTGCTTAAGGATACCTGGTGGGCATAGTGGGTGATGTAAGAGGTTGGTAACCACACAGTCAGTGGTTCGAAACCACCAGACATTCTACAGGAGAAAAATGGGGCTTTTCACTGCTGCAAATAGTTACAGGCTTGGAAAGCCACAAGAATGGTTCTACTCTGTCATGTAGGCCCCTGTAAGTCAGTGTCAACTCAGTGGCAATGAGTTCTTGGTCCTTTATGGTTTGAACCCTCAAAGTGGCCCTATAGGAGAAAACCTGGTGAACTGGTGAACTGGTCCTCCAAAACAGCCTATGGGATAGTTCTTCTCTGTCACATATGGTCACTATAAGTCAGAATAGGCTTAATGACACCAAATAACAACAATAGAAAGAGCCTATTACTTCATTTTAACTTAATTGTGCTTCTGGGTAACTGAAAAGCAAGGACCATTGTCATATGACACTAAACTTAGTACAGTCAAGTCAGAAAACTTCCAACAATTTACATGTGAGAGTTATTAGCTAAATAGCTCCAAATCCTCCATGCTGACTCTGTCGTTGGGCTGAGGTGGAGTTGGATTCTCCATTGCATTTGTGTAGTTTAAAAGCCCTACATGCCGAAGAAGCACACCAGCCTGTGTGACCACGAGGTGTAGAAGGGACCAGGTATCAGACATCAAAGAACGAAAAATCATATCAGCGTGTGCCCACCTTCCCAATATGATCACTGAAGATAAATGTGTGCATAAGCAAATCTAGTAAAGAAAGCTGATGGTGTCAGGCTATCAAAAAATATAGCGTCTGGGGTCTTAAAGGCCTGGAGATAAATAAGCGGCCATCTAGCTCAGAAGCAACAAAGCCCACATGGAAGAAGCACACCAGCCTGTGTGACCACGAGGTGTCAAAGGGATCAGGTATCAGGTATCAAAGAACAAAAAATCATATCATTAAAAATGAGGGTGAGTGCAGAGTGGAGACCCAAAACCCATCGGTAGGACATCCCCTTACTGAAGGGTCGCAGGGAGGAGACGAGACAGTCAGGTTACAGGGTAGCAATGACGAAACATGCAACTTTCCTCTACTTCTTAAATGCTTCCTCCACTCACTATCATGATCCCAATTCTACCTTACAAATCTGGCTAGACCAGAAGATGTACATTGGTACAGATAGCAACTGGAAGCACAGGAAATCCAGGACAGATGATCCCTTCAGGGCCAGTAGTGAGAGTGGCGATACCTGGAGAGTGGAGGGAAGGTGGGGTAGAAAGGGTGAACCGATTACAAGGATCTACATATAACCTTCTCCCTGGCGGGTGGAAAACAGAAAAGTGGGTGAAGGGAGATGTTGGACAGTGTAAGATACAACAAAATAATAATAATTTATAAATTATCCAGGGTTCATGAGGGAGCAGGAGCAGGGAAGGAGGGGGCAAAATGAGCTGATAACAAGGACTCAAGTAGAAAGCAAATGTTTTGAGATGATGATGGCAACATATGTACAAATGTGCTTGACACAATGGATGTATGCATGGATTGTGATAAGAATTGTACGAGCCCCCAATAAAATTATTATTTTTGTATTTTTAAAAGCTCACCCTGCCCTACTACAAGTCTGGTTATTTAATAATAATACCCTTGTTATGTAAGATATCTGTGTGTTATTACATATTCGTGCATATCTAAATCTCACTGTTACACTGAATATTAATGGCAGTGTCAACATTATCCCATAGTTTATACCCTATTCTTAAAACATTTAGCTGTCTTAACAAAATCTTGAGTTAGATATCCCCATACAAGTGTTATTAAAGTTAGCTATACCAAGTACAAAGACCAAGTGAGAGTAACCTTTCTCCAAGAGAGTAGTATTCAGAGACAGCTCAAATCACCTATCCACCTGATTAACTGATGTCTGCACAGAGCCTGGTAGCATGACTAAGAAGAAACACTTTGAACAAAACTATATCCTTAACATTCTGTAGAATTTATAATACTAAGAGCTATGTCCGTGGTGGTAGCTTCATTGCCATCATGGTGAGCCTTAGGTAGATCAGCTCCCTGATAACACCTCCAGGATGCAGTAGCTATTAGGTATGCTCCAGGTGGTTGCCATCAGTAAGGATGATGACTTATTGATGATTTTGAAAGCAGGAGCTAACCAGAACTCCTGTGCTCATACATGAGAACCTTGACATCGTTTGAAAGCAAAAATTCAATTGTTGAAAATTCAACCCTAAAAGTAAAAATCATGGACTATGTGGAGAGAAGAGTAACAGCCAAAAATATACAAGGCAATATGATGATTAAGTTTGTGTCAACTTGCTGGGTTATGGTGTAAAGTGTTTGGTCATAAACTAGTCTAAATGTTACTATGAGGTATTTAAAAGCACAAAGGTATGTGTACTAGGCATGGTGAGTAAAGAGAGATGTCCTGAGAGGTTGGCAAAGGTATTAAGGAAAAACAATAACAGTTCGAGTTGTTAGTTCTATGCCACGTGATCTACACCTTGTGTGGCAAACATGACCAGCAACTGAGGGAAGAGAAGCGAGAGTAGCACCCCACAGGGCTTCAGAGAGTCCGGGGGGAATTCTATTCTTTTAGTTCCATCTTCCCATAAATTTTTTTTTTTTGGCTTTTCAACACTGGCACCCAAAACATTTACTTGGATAAGCGAGTGGACATTACATGAAGTGTTGCACAGTGGCTTTTAACACTGCTCAGGGAAAATAAGTTGCTCACATCCCTGAAGGGAAACAGCATGAACACCTGTGACTAGTTCCATAAACGTTTTGAAGAGCCCTTGTACGTCATCGAGATTAGAATTCTTTCATGAAGCTATATGATGATAAATTGACCATGAAGACAAGTTTTCCTGAAATTAGACTACTAGCTGTCCTTTTCATCTAACCAATTGGAAACAAAACAAAAACCTACATGGAACCTCCTAGAAATATCTCCCTCCCGATGATCATGACACAACTCACACGTTGCAGAGTTTTCCATTTTATATCTCTCCTGTGTGTTTAAACTTATGACCTCCCTAGTAATTCTTCTAAAATTACATTTTATCATATAGAGTGTCACCATTTAACAACCCCATGTCAATATTAGCGGTGGCATGTGTGTGTTTATTAGGTAAGAATTGGGTCCTGACAATCGGTCAACGGCAGAACCCAGGAGCACATTCATCAGGACTCCTCAATTGTTTTTTATTTCTTCTATTGATATTGACTCTGTGAGGTTATTTATAAACATCTTTATGAACATAATTTATGACTTAATTTTTAAAAGTATTACATAGCTGTTATCATTGAGCCCATGACCAGAGGTGGGAAAAATTCTTATCAAATGACATCAAGATTCGTTTAAATTTTTTCTTGTGATTCCTGTTCTGTTTTTCCAGCGGCACGAGGGGTCAAAATAAATGAAATGAAAGGTGGCTTTCATATGAACTGTTCTTTCTTGATTCTTGAGGGCAGAAATGTAGATCTTGCTAAAGCTATAGGAATGTTGGATAAACAAATCACCTGAAGGAAGACAAAGAAAATTGTTGAAAGAATCTAAAACAATTGTACTATACAATAGACGTCCCCCAATTTTAGCAGTAAGATGTTCTACAAGAAAGCATTCCTATGTAAATATTTTTAATGAAAAAGAAACACATGACTTTGTTTGTTTGTTTTAATTGAGAGGACTTAAAGATATGCTCATTGCATTTTGTAAATGACTCTGCTTCTCTACTGCACCAGACTTTGTTGGAAATATTAGTAGTGGAACACTATGGTATCTGATGACCTCCAGGGGGCTCAAAGCAGCTGTCAACCCAGAGCACAGCCACACATTCTAAAATACCAAGGTTTTCTGTGGAGCTCTACCACCCACCCTAGTGTAGGCTCAACTTCCCCAGAAAGCTTACCCACAGCCACAAGCTATCCTGGGCCTGGGTTCTGTTTGCCAAGAGTATAGGTGATCTATTTATACTATTCTCTCATGGCCTCTACTTCCATAGCCTCTACCATTTGGTCTCCTGTCCTGCACGAGTCTATGACGTTATTGTGACAGTTAGGGTAACTGTATTCAGGAACTGAGCTTTGCGCATCTTAGCCTCTCCATAAGAGTGAGACGTTAAATATTCAATGCTTATGGACATAAAATTGACACAGATGTAAGATTATTTTACAGACAACTTCTTTGTAAAGATGTGTTCAAACGTCTTGTACTTTTCAGGGATTATGATTCACTGACTCTTTGATCATGAGGTTTGAATATTATTGAAGAGAACCCATATATAGAGTTTAGCACTGTAGCAAATGGAAAAGTTCACCCAAAATGACACTCAAATAGCTAACAAACACATGAAAAACTGCTCATGATCACTAACCCCTTGGGAGATGCAAATTACAATGAAATATCACCTTATACCCATAATGATAAGTCAGTTGGTTTTTTTTTAAGCACAACAAATAATAAGGAGAACATGGAGAATCTAGAGCTCCTATACATTGTCGGGGGCATGTAAACATGTATAATCACTCTGGAAAGCAATATCGTGTAACCTAAAATAAGGGAAAATAGAAATTCATATGACCCAGCATCACTGCTACTGGCCATAAACCCCAAAGAAGTAAGAGAAAAAACCCAAACAGATGTGCACTCTCCCAGAGTCATTGCCGCACAGTTCGCAATAGCAAGAAGCTGGAAACAACCTAAATACAGCAGTAAAAGAATGGAAAAAGATACTCTGGCCCATACACACAATAGAATACTATGCATCCCTAAAAATCCACTGATAAAACCATGAAATACCTCATGGCATAATGGGCCCAGAAACCATTATACGGAGTGAAACTAGCCAATCACCAAAGAACAAATATTGTGTGAAGTCACTACTCTAAAAATAAACGCCAAGCAAAGGCAGGCTCTTGTTCTCAAGTCATCTAATCTTCTATCCCAGTTTGCCAGGCAGCAAGGTCATGTGCCTGCCTGGAGCTCCTGAACCATGTACGCCCACCCACTTCTTTGTCCATCTTCCACAGGGAAGACCTTACCTCAATTGGACACGTTTCCCATGATGCACAGAGAAGGGTCAGTTCCTGCTACATAACGTTATTCTACCGTCACCTCAAATTAATGGTAACTCCTACAAGAGTGATTGGTGAGCTTTACTGCAAACCGACGTCAAGGAGGGAAGGGGTGGAGGGCATGTCTGTCCCAGAGAAGGCGACTACACTTCGGTCAGGAGGTAAACCAAGGTGGGCAGCATGCCATTGGAAAAAGCAATCAGCATTAAGTATACAGACCACCAATGGGAGGAAAGGCCCAGGACCATGTCCTTCATCAGGCACTTCTGACCTAATTTGTAGGCAGCACTTGGTGACCCAGGCCCTATACTATAGACAACCAGGATTTTAGACTCTGTCCTTCAAAGATGCACAGCATCCTTCATAGACCACACCTGAAGGATCTGGTTTGGAACTCCCACTAAATGAACTGGACTTTACCTTAAACACATGAGAAGTAGATTAAAGGAACAGAAACACTCCCATGGACCTAAGGCTGAAATTTCCTAATGTGAGAAGAAGCAGATGACTTATATACCAATAATATGAATGGAGGTCATTGAACTTGGGTCCCAAATTCTTGCTTTGCGGTTGATTCACCCTATTGCTCATCCTTGTTGTTTGTGTAAATGGTGTCCAATTATTTAAATTGTTAATCTATACAAATCAATAATCCATGTATTTTAGTCTTAAAAAAACTGTCCTATACATGCATACATTATTTTCCTCAGCAGTGTGTTAAATTATATATCATTGACTAAATTAATAGTAATACCAATAGATCTACCATTGGCCCCATGGGAATAACTGAAATGTCCTTCAACAAAATCATAGTGATATCTTTAAATGAACCAAAGACATATAGAAACATGTTTTTATATATAAAGGTATTTTGACTCGCACTTAATTATAGCCTTTAGTTAAGAACAATTAGTTCTTATGACATAGCCCTGCTTAATACCTGCCCCCATGAAGTGATCAGTGTAGACATAGGCACTATAACAAAGTGTGGTGAAGAAAGAAGATGGTGCCTGGCTATCAGAAAGAACAGTATCTTGGGTCTTAAAGGCTTGTCTTAAAACAAAAAGCCATCTAAAGGAAAAGTAGGATATATCCACATCAACTTGTAATTATAAATTTTTACATTGTAATAATAAAATCCAAACCCAGAGGAGGGAATAATATTAAAGCTTAAATTCTGAACATCAATTTGGAGAGGGCTGTGGACAACAGTGAAATACCCAAAACCCATTTATAAGTCCCCCATGTGGATTAGGCCAGAGATGGGAAAGTGCTTGTTGTCAGACAGAGTGCATTGCAAGATGGATTCTTGCAGTTGTAGTTAGGTTTAATGTAACACCTGGTCATCAATATCCCTCTTTGTCTGATGTAAAATTGCTACCATTTTTAATATTTTCTACTTTGTTCTCATTTGAGTTTGTTATCTGTTTCATAACATCATTTTATTTATTTGTATTTTGTCTTCATTGTGTGTGTTTTTCTGTATTTGAAATCCAGATTTCAAATCCAGTAAACCTATAGAGAAAACAACAGGATTGATAGAGTCAAAGGGACATGGTAGGGGAGGCTGGCAGGAAATGGGGGGCTAACAACAGTGAGCACAAGAAAGAAGAAATGTCCTGAAATTGAGGGTGGAGGTGGTTGCACAATTCTTAAGAATGTGAGTAAACTATTGCAATTTACAATATGTGAATTCTATTTCAGTGAAATAGTTCAAATTAACTAACTCATTTTTTTAAAAGAAGGAACCCTAGTGACACCGTCAGGTAAGTAGTGGGCTACGAACCTCGAGGTCAGCAGTTCAAACCCACTATCTGCTCTTCAGGAGATTATTGCCTGAGGTTACCAGCTCTAGGAAAGACTTACAGTTGCAGAAGCTCACAATGGCAGTTCTGCTCTTTCCTATGCAGCCTCTGTGAGTCAGAATTAAATGGGTGGTCCGAAACCAAGAACCAACTCCACTAACATCAGGTTGATTCTGATAGTGACCCTATAGTGGGTTTTATTTCATGCTATAGTATGCAAGTATCATTATTTATCATTTTGTCCACTTTTTAATGGACATTTAGCTTGTTTCCAAACTCTTACAATTACATGCATGATCTACTCTTATCAATATTCTTGTTTGTGTCCAAGAGCATGCACATTCCAAAACTCAAAAACCAAACTCACTGCAATTGAGTGGATTCTGACTCATAGGACAGAGTAGAACTGATTCAAACAACTGACCTTGTGTTAGCACCCCAACTCATAATTCACTCCACAGACCAAGTCTCCTATATACAACAGGAGCAGGCCACTTTTTTTTCTTGAAAGGGCAGATAGTACATAACTTAGACTCCCATTAGTCACTGATACAACTCTTCAACTCTGTCATTCTCCTGCAGCAGCAGTGACATGAAATTCACAAATGAATCATCCTACTTGTGTTCCAATAAAACTTTATTTGCAAGCACGGGTGGGCATCTGGCAGACAGTAACTTTCCAACCCCTGTATCAAAATGCTTCAGGATTCTATTTCTTTAAAGGTATATTTATTGAAAAGTTCTTTTTCTTTCTAATAATGTAAAACAGTGAGGGGAAACAGGTGTCTACCACTTACCAGCTTCTTAGGCACCAGGTAGTTGATAAATATTTTCTATATATACTGTAGTATTTTATTTAATACAAAGTATAAGGTAGATATTACTATATGACTATCTCCTTTTATAAAGAAGTTGACTGTCATACAGATAAATATGCTCACAATCACGGTAAATGATGCTACTAGGGTGTAAAGGGAAAGATAGGACTCATCATTCTGGCAATATAATAGACTTGATAGTCTGACAATTCCTCCCACTTAAATATATAGATGCTAGGTAAATTGCCCCACTGCATGTCCCTCAATGTGCCACACTGTGGTGGCTTACATTTTACTTTGATGCTGGAAGTGCCGCCAGTCTTTCAAATATAACCAATGCCACCCAGTGTGGACAGGTTTCAGCAGAATGCCAGACTAAAGCAGACTCGGAGGGAAAGCCTGGCAGTCCACTTGCCAAACTTAGCCAATGAAAACTCCATGGACTGCATAATATTGTCTGAGACTTTAACTTGCTTTATTTGGATGCATTATCAAGAAGGACCAATTGCCAGAGAAGGACATTACATTAGATAAAGCTGAGGGCCAGCATAGGTAGGGGATCTATTCCCAGTAAGATGAATTAACATACTAATTACAACAGACTCACACATACCAGTCATCATGTATATCAAACAATATTTCATTCTGTTATGCATGGGGTCACTAGGAGTCAAGCTAATATAAAGGCAACTTACACAAACAGATAAATTACAGAAAATATGGTATATAATAAATGTTTAAGCTTAAAAAGAAAACAAGGGAAATCCCCATGATATAAATAAATAAATAAGTCCACGCTGTAAAATAAGTAGTAAGTAAAGACAGAATCTGAGATGGCCTTGGTGTGATTGTGCCACGAACCTAAAGAAACCAGTATTTATGGTCACATGGAGAATATATTTAGGTCCCCAAATAAATGCAAGACTCTGTGTTAAGCAGAACTTGTGAGGGGCTGCATCATTAGTACAAAGTTCAGATTGTGTCGTGTCTAGGCATCCTCCGGCTGCTGTTAAACTCCTAACAGCCCTGTGTGACAGAGAGGACCTGAACCCCACCCCCACCCCCCAGCCCCATCCCACTCCCCACCCCACCCCCACCCAGGTCCTCTTGGCTGTACTCTCTAGAGAAGCAGATTGTCAGGTCTTTATACTACAGAGCTTCTGTGTAAGTTTGAACCACCAACCTTTCAGTTATCAGTCAAGTGCTTAACTGTAATAGCCAGGAGGTTTCCACGAAAGCTCAGCTTAGAGAAAACAAAATCTGTCTACTGTCAGTGCAAAATAAATCTGTCTACCTCAACTATAGCTCCTGGTGGACCCATCGTGTCAGGTGAACTTGACTGGGAAAATAAACAAACAAACAAAAATCTCTTTTATCTCTGTCAATACTTCAGTGTTCACATGGTCCTGACTTCTTGTGTTTACTGTTTGTGTCTTCTCGTTCTTCTCATTCTCTTACTGTCAACCCTATCTGTGTACTTTTGAATTGGCAGAATTAATGAGCACAGACAAAAGAGATAAACGAACTATAAACTTAGGGTGGGGGAATCTAATAAGTGGGCTAAGATAAATTGAAGCCATAAATACTGATCAATGAAAACATAGAAAATATATAATGGACCATTAGTTTTGTGGGGACATATTTCATAAGAAAGACATCTAAATAAAATAATCAAGTAACTTATATACCTAAAAGAAGAATGGGTTCAATTGAAAGAGCTACCATGCTCTTAGATAGAATGAGATCATAGTTTTAAATTGTTTAGTATCTTGATACATAAATGCAGTGCAATTCCAAGGGTTTGTTTTAATTGAAAAAGGTAAACTTAGAAGAACTAAACAGAAAACATACCCATTGTTATTAAGAGAACTCCAATACTTAGTTACCTCATATGATGGAATAAAATTGTCCCATAGAGTTTGGTATCTTTATAGAAGCAGTATCTTTATAGAAGGCTGGTATCTTTATAGAAGCAGTCTGCCATATCTTTCTCCCATGATGCAGTTAGTGGGCTTGAACTGCCAACCTTTTGGTTACAGATGAGCTCTTAATCATTGTATCACTTTATTTCAAAGACTAAATGCCACAAAATAGCTACAAAAATTTTTTAACTGAGAGAAAACTGATCCAACTAGATAATCATAATATATCATCCCAACCCATGCCCATCAATTCAGTTCCAACTTGTAGAGATCATATACAGGGTTCCCCAAGCTTTAAATCTTCAGGGGAGAAAGCAGTCTCTAATTATTCTTCCATCAAGCATCTACTAGGTTTGAACTGCCAACCTTGTAGTTAACAGCCTGACCTCTAACACACAGGATCACTAGAACTATAGAGAACAAGTCAGGATATGTAAAAATGTTAACATATGACAAATGTAATCGTTTTGCAGTAGAGACAAAAACTGAAAATGGAAGGATTACAAGGAAGGGACGATTCAGCCAGAGTGATGAAACACACATAATTCCTTTCGTTCATGAGTGCTTCCTTCCCCCACCACCATGACCCAGCTCTACCTCGCAAATCCAGCTAGACCGGAGTACACACATTGGTACAAATAAGAGCTCTCAACACAGGGAATTCGGGACAGATAAAACCCTCAGGATCAGTCATGGAAGCAGCAATATCATGAGGGTAGGGGGATAGTGGAGCAGGGGTGGGGGTAGGTGGGGGTTGTATAGAGAAAGGGGAAACCCATCACAATGTTGGAAATATAGCCACCCCCCATAGGGGACGAATAATAGAAAGGTGGGTGAAGGGAGACAACATGAGATAATAATAATCATATATAATTGATCAAGGTTGGGAGAGGGAGGGGTAAAAAGAGAAACTGATACCAGGGGCACTAGTAGAAAGAAAATGTTTGGGAAATGTTGATATCAAAATATGTACAAGTGTGCTTAATACCATTGAATGATGAATTTTTATAAGATTTCCAAGAGCCCCCCCCTCCGCCCCACCGGCCCAATAAAATAATAAGAAAAAAGAGAAATATTTTTTAAAAACTGAAAACAAGGTAAATACTGATTGAATTAATCAAGTCTCCAGAGATGTAGAACCAATAAAATATATAAAGAGATTTAGTTTATTTAGCTCATAAGATATGAGATCTTATAAACTCAACATCCATAACCTAATCCATCTAGAAACTCCTATACCCTGTTGATATTAAAGTCTTGAAGCAAAATCTTGGAAAATTTCTGTTTTTCTCTCTAGCCCTGAACTCATTAGATCATGCCTGCCCACCTTGTTGTGATGCTATACTTAAAGTCAACAAATTATAAATGTTAATGAAATAGCAACATCTAGACCATAATTTCTCAAACTTATTTGGCCCACCATGACCCTTTACAAAAAAAAAAAAAAAGGAAGAAAGAAAGTATTTGGTGTCTCCCCACCACACACTAGCAACTAAAAACTTTTGTACTATAGTCAATAATCCACAATGTCATGTAGGCGTCTGCTTTTGTAAATCCCCTGGATCTTTCCAGTGCCCCCACAAGAGGCAATATCATCCATTTTGGGAAACACTGATGTAACGAATGTTAGACCAGAAAACTGAGGGCCATAACCTAGCCAAGCTGACACAACATTTGACCTCCCATCCATTAATAAGAAATGTTACATTCACATCATAGAATACCATGCAGCAATTAAGAAGAATGAAATAGACCATATCCAATTAAATTGAAGAATAATTATGAAATTGTTTTGAGTAAGATAATATTGGTGTGATTTCAGTGAATTTGTAGTAGAAAAAGAAATCTGGAGAAGTTGTTCAGAGAGAGAGAGAGAGAGAGAGAACTCTTAAAGACGTATGGAGACTACATGCATCATTAAATTTAAAATATCAGGGGGACTGATTACAAGGATCCACATGTGACCTCCTCCCTGGGAGATGGACGGCAGAGAAGGGGGGAAGGGAGACTCCGGATAGGGCAAATAGGGCAAGATATGACAAAATAACCATCTGTGGATTATCAAGGGCTCATGAGGGAGGGGGGGAACGGGGAGGGAGGGGAAAAAAAGAGGACCTGATGCAAAGGGCTTAAGTGGAGAGCAAATGCTTTGAGAATGATTGGGGCAGGGAATGTGCAGATGTGCTTTATACAATTGATGTATGTATATGTATGGATTGTGATAAGAGTTGTATGAGCCCCTAATAAAATGTTTTTAAAAAATAAATAAATTTAAAATATCACAAGGAAAGATACCCTCTACCCTCTATAAAAAACTGCACTATATCATTTAATCTAACAGAAACTTGATTTTCTTTCTGGGGGGGCGCAGGGAGGTCATTTACCATATTTCAAAATTTTTTATCGTGAATGGGTGAAAGTTTAGAGAACAGATTAGCAGTTTGACAATCAACAATCCATTCATTGTTTCATCTCATCCACTCCAATCCTACCTCCTCCCTGTGTTCCCTGTTTCAATTCCTCCTTCCTTCCTAACCTTTCTAAACACTCTCCATTAGGAAATTCTGCCCATTTGACTTCAAATGTCATTTATCAAGAGGCATGCATGCCTCACCTGGTGGTTCTGAAAATTGGGTCATGGAGGTGAGTTCAAGGACACACCTGAAGAGTGACTGAAGGCCATAGTCTGCAGGCATCTGTCCAGACAGACACCTTTGATTTTTCTTCTATTACTTTTACATTTTCTCTTTATCCCTGCCTCATTCCTTCTCAATTTTATAAGAGTAGAACCCTACTGAAGAAAAACAACAATCAATATTAAAGTTTAAAAAGAGACCATGTGGGTAATAAGCATCAGAAGACACATAACAAACAAGCAAAAGCTTATTGTTGAGAACCAGGAAGGGCTGAGCAAAGGCCCAAAACCCATCTGTAGGCATTGGAACAATCCCCCCACAGAGGGGCCACAGGGAAGGAATGGGTCAACCAGGGCTCAGTAAAGCATTGATGAAACACACAATATTCTTCCAGTTCCTTGGGGCTTCCTCACCCCCGTCTATTATGACCCAGTACTGCTTCTCAATTCAGACGTGACCAGAGCATGTACACAGGTATAGAAAAAAGAGGGGGCTCAGAATACATGGAATCCAGGAAACGGAGTGTGAATAACGATATCAGAAGGGTAGGATAAGGGTGGGGGGGAGGAGGAAGGGAGAAAGGGGGAATTGATCGCAATGATTGACACGTGACCACACACACCTCTCCAGGGGGAAGAACAACAGAAAACACCAGGGGAAGTGGGACGGGCAATGTAAGATATGGACATAATAATAATTTATCATCTATCAAGGGGATATGAGGTCGGGGGAGGAAGGGAAAAACTGAGGAGCTGATACCAAGGGCTCAATAGAAAGTAAGTATCTAGAAATGAATGAAGGCAACATATGTACAAACCAATGTATGGATTGTAAGAAGAGTTTTAAGAGTTCCCAATAAAATGATCTTTTAATTTTTAAAGAGAGAGAGAGAGAGATCATGGACAACTGGTATTTGCATCTAAGGAACCGTTGTACTGTAATACCTAAAATAATATGTGAAAGAAACTGTTTTCTAAATATGCTAATTGTTCTTTTGGTAATTTGAGTGTGGTGACAGGTCAGTCAGAGTCTAATTGGTTTTAATGAGCCTTTCTATAGCTGTAATATTCTTTACCTACTTGCAAACTGTCAAAAAAGTGGAAGAGGAGATGAAGGAGGGAGGGGTGGAGGGGAGTAAGGAGGTGGATTTATTTTCCATCGTTTTTGAAATGCCAGCTAAATCATTTTCAACCTATCTTACAGACAAATGCCCCACTTTCCACTTCAAATGAAGGGAAACGTGCCGCGGAGGCAGCTCTTAGAAAAGGATATCTGATGCTGTGAACGGAGAACAATGAGCTGTCTTCTGTCCAACCATGTGTGTTTTCCAAGGAGGCCAGGCGGGGGGAATCTCATACACCCTCCCCTGGCCCTGCTGATAGATATTATCTGGGAGGGGGTTTTGGGGGGAGCTGCAAGAGACTCAAGGAAGTTCATTCAACTGAACTGAATATATAAGTAGTGTAATTTTTATTAGCAGTAAAATTGCGTATAGGTACTGCCATGGACTGAATTACGTCTCTCCTCCAACCCTGCAAATACATTTCCACTCCAGCATCGGAATGAATTGTGAGGATGGCACAGGACTGGGCAGCGGTTCCTTCTGTTGTGCATAGCACTGGGGTATGGGTCAGAACCGACATGATGGCACCTATAAACAACAAGTAATTATCAATGGGTATGATGATGTTATCATCCCCATAATGTGACCTGCCCAACAGTTATAAGGAGATTAAGGTGGAATATAGCACCCTTACTCAGGACACAACTATGGTCTGATGTACGGGGAGTTTCCCTAAGGTGTGCATTGCATTGCCTTTCATCTTACAAGAGATAAAAGGGGAGAGAAGTGCTCAGAGTAAGAGAGAGCTGACAATAGCAGAGAAAGGAGGGCCAGGAATTGAACACTTGCTTTGGCCCCAGAGTCCCGGTGGTGAGAACCTCCTAGACCCAGGGGAAGATGGAAGCCAAGACACATGGGTATCTGCAAGGAGCAGTGGATCCAAAGATGTTGAAAGAGACAAAGCCCTTCCTCCAGACCTGACAAAGAAATAGGCCTTTCCCTAGAGCTAGCTCTCTAAATCCAGACTTCTATCTTCATAAACTATGAGAATATGAATTTGTTTTATTTAAGTCAGTATTCCTGTACAATAGGTGTGTGTCTACCTATGTGTGACATATTCCATTCTGAAGGAATAACAGCACAATCTCTGACTTGCTTTAAAATAACAATGTTGTTGTTAGTTGTCCTCCAGTCCATTCCAAGTTGTGGAAATTCCATGTATATGGAGTAGAACTGCTCCATTGGATTGTCAAGGTTGTGCCTATCTTATGAGGCACCTTAAGGGGGGTCTAAACTGGCAGCCTTTTACTTAGTAGCCAAATGCTTAAAAGTTTGCAATGCTGAAAAATTCCAAAGATCATTCTATAAATATTTTAATTTCTTTCCAGCAACATAATATAGATTCTTTTAAAACCCAATAGTCCTCATTCGTACACATTGAGAAAGCATTCGTACACATTGATCCTAGCATGGGCTGGATCAAAAGTTGTCTGAGAAGTGCACTTCCAAAGTCTTTTTGATCACTAAAATACCAGGATATTACATTATTTTTAATGATGAAAGGAATCAGCCAAGATCATCCCTATGATCAGACCATTCCGGGACTCATGACCATATGTATCTTCTGCCCACCCACTTATTCAGTACATGTTTATAGCTCAGTCTGCCAAACTTGAGATGACAAGAGAGATCCCATAAATCCTTCTTGTCAAGTGAAATAGCTTGGTAATCTTGATAACTTCCATCCAGTAACTGCATGCAAGATTAAAAATAGGTGTTGGGGACTCTAAGTCAAGGATCGGTCAGTTTTGTCATCCTTCTGGGTATAAAAGTGAGCCATCTCAGAAGTAGGAACAGAGTCCCAGTGCCATCAAGAAAGAAGAGCCACCGGAGAACTGTGTGTGTGAAAGAACCCTGCTTGAAGTGGTGGGAGGCAGCAGAGACACCAGAGGCCACAGGGCTAGGATGATGAGACAGAACAGAGGAGCAGCGCCAAGACCATGAAACATAAAGAAGATCTGTACCACTGTGAAGCAAAGCAAGCAGCAGGCTTCCCAGCCCACAGAACCAGTAAAACTGAGTGCTTGGGGGCAAAAGACTGGCTTGCAACGTAAGGTGTCCTTGGGGCTTTTACTAGCACTAACGTAGCTCTGTAACAGAGCAGGGCCGAGGCCAAGGTACTACATGGCTGAGAGGCTGGAGAGAGACATGAACGTTGGTGTGGCTAAGAAGAGGTACCACAGACAAACTGACTGTGTCTTTATGTTTTCTGCTCCTGACTTGTAAAAATGGGAATTGATTGCCTCACAGTTCTGAAGGCTGTGACTTTGAGATCAGGGCTTTGTCTATGTTGATGTTCTCTGTGGGCTCTAAAGGAGAATCTCTTCCATGTCTCTTGATTAGCTTCTGGTTACTCCAGACAACCATTGGCTTGCAGCCACAGTATCACATAATGTCTTTCTTCTGTCTCCTTGTTTCTGTGTATCTTCTTTCCACATAGGCTATCATTTATGTAGGATTAGGATTCACTCTATTCTAGTATGACCTCGTGCTAACCTATACTTGTTTCTATATAAGGTCACACTCAAAGATAGAAGAGATTAGAACTTAAATATTTCTTCTTTTTTTATCAAAGGGGATAAAATTCAATCCATGATAAGAGCCTTCATCATCCCCCTCTCCCTCCTCCAGGCCTGAAAACCCACAATTTGGCAGACATCACTATTGACCCCTTTAAGTACAAAAATGACATCAAATCTTTTAATTAAAAGATACTGTATAGTGGGAATAAATTTCTCCCTTATAAGCCTCCATGGGAGTTGAATGCATTACCTCCTCTTTTGAAGAAGCCTCTCACTTTTGGGGGGTGGGTGTGGAAATGATTGCTCTTCAATGGTCTTCAATTATATGGAATGGAAATCTGGCCCCATTCAATACTAATTGAAGAACTGTTACACACCAATTTAACATGAAGCTTCCTGATCTTTGACTTCCTCAATTACTGCCATATACTAACCTTACTTCTACATGTAGTTGTAAAATATGGAATCACCTAGCAGAAAGTCATTTACCTTCTGGTCTTAGTCCCTGAGAGCCAAACCAACCTCTGAGGCTAATGAGTGGGATGCAAACCAGACCAAAAGGGACCATTTCAGGGTCTGATTTTGACTGAACCTCAAGAAGCATGATGTGATCTGCCATGGCCTTATAGTGAAACCAGTCAAAGCCCTTGGAAGATTGAGGTTCAGGGAGCTTCCTGCTTGGTGATTACCTGTGAGAGTGAATAGTGTATCCCTCTCTGGGATAGAAGCTCCACACTGGGCCTTCTCTCAGATCTCACCATATGTTTTGTATCCATTTTTTTGTTTGTATCCGTTTCTTATTTTAAAGCTATTGTAACGGGTATTGTATCTTCACTGTGATATTGTTCCAGTAAATTATCAGACCCGAAATAAAAGCAAAACAGTCCATCCCAGATAACAGCTAGCAACCCCTGTAACAGCTGTCGGTGGATGAGAGAGACGAGAGCTTCATGGGTAGCTGGGGTTTGCATTTAACAGGGAAGATTTCCACGAGGTGTAGTTGGCACAAAGACTAAGATTTTTTTCACTCACCCCACAATTTGGTGTCACGGGTGGAATGGTTTAGACTCTCTGGAATGGCTTGCACTACACGCTTTCAATAATATCATGCATCTTACCTCAATGCCCCACTAATACACAGCCTCTTTTCTTAGTAAACATATCAAATTTCTTCAAAAATACCTCCTTTTCAATGGTTTCAATTCTCTTACTCATCCTTAATATTTTATCTGATTATTTCTTACTGTTGTCATTACTGTTTTGATGACTCTAATACTCCAGAGATGAATATAATACTAGAGCAGCTCAGGTTAGAATAGGGATATCTTCTTTAGTCCTGGTACTAAGTCAGTGATGCTACAAATATGTTGGAGAAAGTATAGCCAGAATGCACCTTAGACATGAGAATAGCTAGACTTAATCTCACTTACTTTGGGCATGTTATCAGGAGGGACTGATCCCTGGAGAATGACATCATGGTTGGTAAAAGATAGGTTCATGGAAAAGAAGCACACTAGCCTGTGTGATCATGAAATATCGATGGGATCAGGTATCAGTAATCAAAGACCCAAAACACAACAAAAAAATCATATCGATGTGATGTGGGCAGAGTAGAGACCCAAAACCCATCTGTAGTCAATTGGACATCCCCCTTCAGAAGGGTCACAAAGAAGAGACGAGCCAGTCAGGGTGCAGTATAGCACCGATGAAACACACAACTTTCCTCCAGTTCTTTAATGCTTCCTCCCCCCACAACACTATCATGACCCCAATTCTACTTTAAAATCTGGATAGGCCAGAGCATGTAACCTGACACAGATAAGAGCTCTCAATACAGAGAGTCCAGGACAGATAAACCAATAATGAGAGTAGTGATACCAAGAGGGTAAGGGCAGGTGGGGAGGAAAGTGGGGAGGGAGAAAGGTGAAACTGATCACAATGACCTACCTATAACTCCTTCACAGAGGGACGGACAACAGACAAGGGGGTAAAGGTAGACATTGGACAGTGCAAGACATGAAAAAATAATAATTTATAAATTATCAAGGGTTCATGAGGGAGAGAGAGAGGGAAAGGGAGGGGGGAAATGAGAAGCTGATGCCAAGGGCTCAAATAGAAAGAAAATGCTTTGAAAATGATGATAGCAACATATGTACAAATGTGCTTGACACAATGGATATATATGTATGGATTGTGATAAGAGTTGTAAGAGACCCTAATAAAATGATTTTAAA
Organism: Tenrec ecaudatus; assembly: GCF_050624435.1. Classification (NCBI taxonomy): domain Eukaryota; kingdom Metazoa; phylum Chordata; class Mammalia; order Afrosoricida; family Tenrecidae; genus Tenrec; species Tenrec ecaudatus. The sequence goes on from NC_134532.1 coordinate 205,915,663, forward strand.
ATTTTTAATTCCTTATATCAACTGCTAGTCAAATTAACTAGTCAACCTTAAAGTTGAATTCAACATCACCTAATAAAATGCCTGTTTTCTTCAAATACTTTGAGTAGATGCCTTGTACATTCTCATCTAACTTTCAAAGGAAAAGTCTCCTCAAGCTGTAGCTGACTTCTTTTTCTTTTTTAAGATCATATTATCGCTTCTCGGCCTTTTGGCTAAGATCACGTGTAGTATCTGTTCTTATCAGTTTAAGATCATAATATCGGGGGCTCTTACAGCTCTCATAACAATCCATACATCAATTTTATCAAGTATATTTGTACATGTTGCCATCATTATTTTCTAAACATTTACTTTATATTTGAACTATTGGTATCAGCTCCTCTTTTCACCCTCCATCCCCCATCCCATCCTCATGACCCCTTGATAAATTATAAACTATTATTATTATTTTCATATCGTACACCTTCCCTTTCCCCTGCAGTTTCTTCCCCTCTCCTCTCCACCTTCCCCCTACCCTCCTAGAATCGCTATTCCCATTTCTGGTTCTGAAGGGTTTATCAGACCTGGATTCCCTGTGTTGTGAGCTCATACCTGTTTACATGTTCCAGCCTAGCCCACAGTAAAGGTAGGATTGAGTCATAATGGGAGTGAGCCTCAAGGAACTAGAGGACTATTGTGTTTCATCGGTGCTATACTTCACCTTGGTTGACGCATTCTTTACTTGCAACCCTTCTGTGAAGAGATGTCCCATTGTCTACAGATGAGTTTGGGGTCTCTGTTTTGAGCCCCCTCGTTATCAGTATGTTTTTAGTTTGTTTGTTTGTTTGTTTGTTTGTGTCTTCCGGTGCCTTTTACCTGATCCCATCGACACCGCATGATCACACAGGCTGATATGCTTCTTCCATGTACGCCTGTTACTTCTCTGCTAGATGGTCACTTGTTTAGCTTCAAGCCTTTAAGACCCCAGATGCTATATCTTTCGATAGCTGGGAACCATCAGCTTTTTCACCACATTTGCTTATGCACCCACGTTGTCTTCAGCAAATGTGTCGGGAAGGTGAGCATCATGGCATGCCAGGTTGTTAGGAAAAAAGGTGTTCTTGCATGGAGGGAGGGCTTGAACAGAGGCCCAAAGTCCATCCACTTCCTCGATGTATTGCAATAAAATATATATACATATGCCCATACCTCTATTTTTATGAATTACTATAGTTACATAAGTGCACACCTATGTTTGTACCTCTATCCATAGCTTTATTTCCTAAATGCTTCCATTTTCCCCTCCTTTCCCTTGTAACTTCACCCTTTCCCACCACCAAGGTCACCCTTCTTCTGCTTCTTAATAATTCCTCTAAGCTGTATTGCGATGGCTGGAACACCACCAGATACTCTACGTCCTCATCGTTGTTGATTTAATTCCCTAGTTGTTTCCTTTTCTATGGCATTGTTTGCTCACTACTCCCTTCCCCTGCCTCCTCCTCCTCCTAAATTCTTCCGGAACCTTCAGTCCACTGCTTTCTCCTTGGGGCTTGCTTCCTATGCCTATCTTATAAAGATAGGCAAACCAACAATAACGTACACAATACAGAAAGAAAACAAAAAAATGAATAAAAAGATATATAGATATAGATATAGATATAGATAGATAGATAGATAGATAGATAGATAGATAGATAGATAGATAGATAGATAGATAACTAGCACACACACACAAAAAGAAAAAGCATAGAAAATTTCAAGTCCGCTAACCTTCATGACTATCTCCCCACTGGTCCTGGGGTGTTCTGGAAACTGCCCCTCCGATCCTAAAGTCTATTTTGGGGGCTTCTCAGGGCTCTGTTGCTTTGTTTTGCTTTGCTCCCATTGCTGATCTGTTATGTTTCCTTCTTGGTTCTCCCTGCTGCGGGGAGTTGAGATGGGACTCACTCTCCGCCACGTGTCCTCCAGTATTCTCCTCTAATTTGGGATGCTCCAGTGAGGAGACATAATGTCTTGAGTTCTTGTCAGCCTTACAGTCCTCTCTGTGCTTTAGCAGCTCCATGCAGGGATGTCATCCTTAGGGTTTGGTGTGCCGATATGGGGTCTAGATCCTCACTCTCTCTTTTTCCTTCTTGGTTGCTTCCGTGTGGGTGTGACAGGTTGGCCCTTCTCCCCAACCTGTAGGTTTAGTGTTGCCCTCTGTAGCACATACTTCTAGGAAGGGGGTCAGTTTGGCTCTGATTGGGGCATCCCTGTAGCCCACTCTGTTCATGTATTGTTCCATGTGGTTATGTTGCCCTCAAGGTTTGGGGCAGCATGGTGGGATCTGCATGCACACTACCAATTGTGTGGAGACATAACTAATACTCCCGCAACTGGGTGGGTTAGTGCCCTGCTTCCCCAGTGCCATAGTCTCCCCCTGTCTTCCCCCCCCCATCCCCTGCCTCTTTCCCTTTTCCCCTTCTTTGGAATGACATGTACATCTTTGGGTTTGTTCTGTCTCCCACCCTACTGCCTGTACCTCAACCCACATAGTGTCAAATAAGTGGTTTTTCTTCTATACCAGTGGTTCTCAACTTTCCCAATACTGCCATCCTTTAAAACAGTTCCTCATGTTGTGGCGAGTCCCAAACATAAAATTATCTTCATTGCTACTTCATAACTGTAATTTTGCTACTGTTATGATTTATAATGTAAATATCTGATATGCAGGATGTATTTTCATTGTTACAAATTGAACATAATTAAAGTATAGTGATTAATCACAAAAACAATATGTAATTATATATTGTCAACTATTTCTTTCTAATTTCAAATAAATGAAATTGTGTCTTGAAGCATGGTGTAGCATGGGTAACAGTCTTCACAATGGGTACTCGTATGTGGACATATCTGAATGTGGGCAGACCCCCGGGGATACGGATAGAGGAGGGGTGTCTCGGTTTCTAAGACCATTGGAAATATGCATTTTCTGATGGTCTTAGGTACCCCTGTGAAAGTGTCATTTAACCCCCAGAGGGATAGCAACCCACAAATTGAGAACTGCTGTTCTATACCTACTATGGTGATTCTACTTACCTGAGTGGACTCAGGTTAACCACACTCAGCATAATTTGCTCCACCTCTTTCTATGAGGCAATGTGCTTCATGTGATCATCAGTGCTTTTTATTGATGCATAGTACTCCATTGTGTGTATGTGCCAGAGTTTTCTAAACCACTTGTCAATGGAAATTTTTTCCAATTCTTTGTGATTGTGAATTACTCCACAATAAACATTTCTTTCCGCTTCTGGGTATATGCCCAGTAGAAAGATAACTGGATCATAAGGTAGCTCAATTTCCATTTCCTTTAGATAGAACCAGATCATTTTCCACAGAGGCTGTATGTACCTACACGATCACCAGCAGTGGAGGAGAGTTCCTGTCTCACCACATCCCCTCCAACCTTTGTGGTGCTCTGACCTACTGATTGGGACTATCCTCAAGGGTGTTATGTGGTATCTCATGGTTGTTTTAATTTGCCTTTCTCTGATGGTTAATGATCATGAGCATTTTCTCATATTTTTATTGGCCATTCGGATCTCCTCCCTAGTGAAACTTATTTTCAGGTCTTTTTCCCACTTTCTCTGAGGATTAACTGTTTTCTTCTTTTTGCAAGGTGGGAGGGTATTGTAGATTTTCGTAATACACCCTTTGCGTGTCATTGCTAAAAATCTTCCCCAGTCTGCAGGTTCTCTTGTTACTCTCTTGGTGAAGTCTTTCAGTACACACAGGTGTTTTATCCTTAGTATATCCCACTAGTCGCTTTCAAGTTCACCTGTGTATGTACCCTTCCCTATTGCAGTTAGCCTATGTATTCTTTGAACCAAGGTTCTTAGGCTCATTCTGCTTCCTTCATTGATGGACTTGGTTAATTGGGGTTGTACTTCTAGTTCTGTGGTCCACCTTGCCTTTGTTCTTGTGCTTGGGGTGAGGTAAAGGTCTTGCTTCATTTCTCTACTGGTGGATATCCATTGTTTCCAGAACCACTTGTTAAGGAGAACTTCAACCTCCCACTTGCACCTTTTGGGGCACTTGTCGAAGATCAGTTGTCTATATGCTAATGGTTTTATTTCTGGGTTTTCTGTTCTTTTCCATTGGTCTGAGTATCTGTCATTATTCCAGTACCATGCTGTTTTGACCACTGTGGCTGTGAAGTAGGTGTTAAAGTCAGGTAAAGGTAGTCCTCCAACTTTGTCCTTCTTGTTAATGAGTTCTCTGATAATTCTGGGCTTCTTTCACGTCCATATGAAATTGGTGGTCAGTTTTCCCAAGTCTTTGAAGAATATTGTTGGTATTTGAATCAGGATAGTGTTAAACTTATAAAGTGCCTTGAGTAAGATTAACATTTTGACAATACTGAGTTTCCACTCCATGAGCATGGGATATTCTTCGATTTTGTGTAGTTGCTTTTGGTTTCCTGTCGTAGGGTCCTGTAGTTGTCCTTGTATACATCTTTAGCTTTTTGTTTTTGTTGTTCAATATATCCCTAGATATGTTCATTTGTTCCTGGCTATTGTAAAGGGTACTGCCTTCTTTATTTCCTCTTTCCTGTGAATTCAGTGGCAGTGGAAGTATCTCAGTGGTGGCAGGGGTCTCCACATGGCTCCTTCAGCTCCAGGGCTCTAGGATAGCTCCATGTGTCTTTTCTACAGGAATGTCTCACAAGGAGTAAACCTGTGCCCCACCTCTTGTCCTATGTGCCTCACAAACCAATGGACTTCTGTTTATTGATCTAGTATTTCGCCATTCTTCCATATTCTTCTATCTCTGCCAGTACTCCTGTTGTGGAACCTTTGGATTTTCAATGTATAGAATCGTGTCATCTGCAAATAGCTATAGTTTCAGTTCCTCCTTTAATGTCCTTCAGTTGCTTTATGTTGTTATCCAGGACATTTTATACGAAGTTGAATAGAAGTACGGACAAGGGACGTTGTTGTCTGGTCCCCTTTTTCAGTCGGAGTGGTTTTGTCTTTTCTCCATTGACTATGATGTTGGCTATTGATCTTTCATAGATAGCTGGTACTAATTTAAGGAATTTTCCTTTCATTCCTATTGTCTTGAGTTTGTTAATTAGGAATGGGTGTTGGATGCTGTGAGATGCTTTTTCTGTTTCTATCAATATTATCATGTGATTGTCATTGTTTTTTAATCAATGTGGTGAATAATGTTTATTGATTTTCATATGTTGTAATATCCCTGCAATGAATCCAACTTGGTCATGATGGATGATATGTTTTATATACTTTTGTATTCTACTGGCCAATATTTTGTTAAGAGTTTTGCATCTAAGTTCATTAAGGATTTTGGTCTATACTTCTCTGTCTCTGTGGGATCCTTGTCCTGTTTGGGTCTCACTGGAGGTGGGGGACAGGTTCACTCCTTGTGAGACATTCCTATAGAAAAGACACATGGAGCTATGCTAGAGCCCTGGAGCTGAAGGAGCCATGTGGAGACCCCTGCCAATGCTGAGATACTTCCACTGCCACTGAATTCACAAGACTTTCCACCCAATGACCTGTGATCTAACTGCATTTGGCATCATTGCATGTATTGTGGGAGTTTGAAGAGGAATTTATAGATTGTGTGTTAGTCTGGGTAAACTAGAGTAATAATGTGTATAGGAAAGAGCTTTATATACAAGAGCAATGAATATTATTGATAAATCTTCCCAACCCAGTCCAGATCGAGTCCATAAGTCCAATATTAGCCCATATGTCTGATACCAATCTATAAAGTCCTCTTCAGACTCACAAAGTACATGCAATGATGCTGAATGTAGGAAGATCACAGGCCAGTGGGTGGGAAGTCTTGTGGATTGAAGGGCATTGTAAGCATCTCAGTGATGGCAAGGGTCTCCATGTGGCTTCTCCAGTTCCAAGGCTCTGGCTGCCATCTTCCTGTTTCCATGTGGCTGTCAACAAGAATGTCTTCCAGGGACTGAGCTTTTGTCTGGCCTGAAGCAAGCTATTTATATCCTTAGTGCCGCCAAACGAAGTCATCAAGCTACGACCTGATTGACGGACTAAACTCTACCCATCCGCTCTTAAGTCTCAGATTAACAACAGAGTACATAACTACCACAGATTGGTATCAGACATATGGGCTAATTTTGGACTTATAGACTTGATCTGGATTGGACTGGGATATTTTCTCAATATTCAATTGTTCCTGTATATAAAGCTCCTTCTTATACACATATGAGTGGCTCTATAAATTAGTTTCTCTAGTCTACCCAGACTAACACACTGTCTATCTTAATAGATAATTTGGCGTGGTCAAGGATTCTCAGGTTGGAGTTCTTTTTCTTTCAGCTTTTGGAAGATGTTACTCCACTCTCTCCTCTTCATGGTATCTGCTGATCGATCTGTGCATATTCTTATGTGAGCACCATTGTATGTGACCACATTTGGTCTCTTGCTGCTCTTAAAATTTTCTATTTTTCCTCCAAGTTGGATAATTTAACTATCCTGTGCCTTGGTGAGTTCTTCCTGGCGTTTAGTCTCAGGTTCCTGTATGAGTGTCTGAATCTCATTCATTAAAGTGAGGAATTTTGCTTTCAGAAATTCCATCACTAATTTGGCTGTTGACTTCTTCATTGTGTCTTATTCTGGTAGATCAATTATTTGAATATTGTTCCTATTCATAGCATCTGTCATTGACTTCTTTGTTTATCTTGTTTGGCTGTCTTTCCCATTTGTTTAAGTCTTCCTGAATGTACTTGAGGTCGCTGATATGATTCTCTGCCTCTTCTTGTCTGTTGGTGAGGTCCGTGACCTTGTGTTTTGCTTCTGTTACCTCATCCATTGTTCTTGTATTTGCCTTTGTTGTATGTACTTCACCCTCTCTATCATGGACTGCATCTCCTCTGTCATTGCATCCTTATTCTGTGTTGCTTCCCTCATATCCTATATTACTCCAAGCAGCATTCTGAAGATTTATTTTTGTGGCAGATCAACATCTGATTCTTCTATGAGCATCGTTCAGTTTACAATTCCCTCTGCTGCTGTGTTTTGTTTTGTTTTTCTTGTTTTCTTGTTGAGGGTGTTGAAGTATGTTGTTGTTGGTGCATTATTTTTGGAACTGGGCACCATGTTTCTGGAGACCTAGGCCCTAAGCTTTTGCTCTATGTGACTGATATGAGTGTCTTTGAGGACTACATTTGGCCTACTCTGGTGGTGGGTTGGACTGGTATGGAGGAAGGGTTCCAGAGTGACTCAGTGGCCACTGGTGGTGGCAGTCTTGGAGTCTGGACTGAGACAAGTGACTATACATTTGCCAGTTGCTGGGTTGTGGCAGAGCTGCAGTGCAGGCATAGGCCTGATCTGGAATGTGTGGTCACAATTTGCAGCCTTTAAAGACTCTCTGGTGAGCCCAGAACTGGTAGAGTTAGTTTTTGGCTTGGCTATCAGAACCTGTGTGCTTTTCCCATTTTTGTTATGTTAAACTCCTAGGCTTTGCTCTGAAGATTAGAGTTGCCATGTTAATGTTATGCTAAAGAATAGAGTTCTATCAGCTTACATTCAAAGTTACACAAAGGATCACAGCCTGGAATTGAAAACATTTTGTTTGTTTTTAATCCCCCCCCCCCTTTTAGTAATGGACTTGTGGGATGACATGGTGTCAGGGCTATGGTACAGTCCCCCAGAGAAGGCGACTGGATTAGTGGAGTGGATTTGGGGCTAACTGGAACTGAATTCTCCCCCAGATGCATTCCTGGGTTCCTCCCAGCTCTATTCTGCACAGCACTGCTGATTGTGCTCTGGAGAACTGTTTTCTGTCACAGGTAAATATCCCAGCAGCTCTTTAATTTCTGCAAATTATTATCTAATTACCTATTGTTACCCTGCTGGCAGGAGTAGAACTGGGGAGAGGGGGAAAAGGGTGGCTGCCATAATCACTCCACTCCTGGACTGCAGTAGTAGGGAGGATAGTAGAGATGGGAACTCCAGTGTGAGGTCCTGTGACTGGTTCTTGGAGGCTCTTTGTGAGCCTTGGATTATGACCACTTTTAGACAGCAGCCTGGGGAAATTACTGCTTGTTACACATCTTGTATTTTGAGCACAGGAATGGATGGTGGACGCCGTCCTGCTGGACCTGGCAAGGGGTGAAAGGCGCCTGCAGGCAGACACAGTGAACTTAGAGTGTTTCCGCGAGTTCTCAAGTTGTTTTGCGGGTTAAAGTCACAGGGGGAGGTCTGAACCAGACCCTAGTACAGTGAATCTATTTTTAGCATTCAGCCTCCCAGTATTGGCCTCCTTACCTCTTCATTTTCTGTTCTAGCAACAGGAGTGCCAGGCAGATGATTCTACCTGGATGCCATCTTGATGCTGAACTCTGTATTTGACTTCTTATTGTATGTCCCAGTATCTTTGCCAGACACCCTCTTATCCAATCCCTATGGAATTGCTAGAACAAATCCTTTTAGTAACCTCATAGTATCTTGCTGTTTCCTATAAATCTGCACCTATTGCAAATAAAGACTGATTCCTTCATTGTTTCAGTTTCCAAAGTAGCAGACCTTGAGATGAGAATTGGAGTGCAGGTTACATATTTTGTAGGTGTAGAAAATTGGGAGTAGTAAGTGGCCAAGTAATGAGGGTGGGAAGGCAGTCAATAAAGGATGCATTATTTAGTCAACACATACAGTGAAGGGTAGTGCTAAAAATCCTGTGAAGAAATTCAGAAGCAGAGTTAAATGTGTACTCAAAACTATACCTCTCGCGAGGATAGAGAATACGGGTATTTATGCAAGGAGGACAAAACGTTATTTTTGAGAATTGTTGAAGAAAAGACCTTAACTTCCCAACACTATCAGACTGCCATGCACAAGCAGAGAAAACCTTCTATGGTTTGTAATCTAGGGGAAGAGCATGGAGTAGTATTCAGGCAGAGAACACACATTCTTAATTCTAGGGATTTCATGTGGCCAGAATGCTTAAGACCAGTGAAGGTGTCTTAGTTATCTAGTGCTGCTATAGCAGAACCACAACAAATGAGTGGATTTAATAAGCTTCACAATTTAGGAGGCTAGAAGTCAGAATTCAGAGCCCTGGCCCTAAAGGATGATGTCGTTTCTCTGTAGACTCTGAAAGAAAATTCTTGTCTCCTTTCAACATAGTGTTTCTTGAAGTTCTCCATGTATCTTGGCAGTGATCTTCCCCCAGACAAAGAGGTTTTAAGCTGAGAGATCCCAGGACTAAAGGATGAGCTTCCAACTCCTCTCTTGAGTATAGTCTGCAGTCTGCATGGTCAGAGGTTCAAAACCACAGCTCCACAGGAGAAAGACTAGGCTATCTACTCCCTTAAATAGTTATAGTCTCAGAAATCCATAGGAGGTAAGCTATGAGTCAGCATTGCCCCAAGGGCAGTGGGCTTGTTTGTTTGTTTTAATTCCATAATTAACATGTTGTTGTTGTTGTTGTTGTTGTTGAGTGCCATGGAGTTTATTGTGACTCATACCAGCCATTATGTCCAAGAAAATGAAATCTTTCCCAGTCCTGTGTCTTCCCTACAATCAATACTATGTTTCAGCCCATTGTTTTCAGCCACTCTGTCAATCCAACTCATAGAGGGTATTCCTCTTTTTTGTTGACTTTGTGCTTTATAAGAATGGTTTCCTTCTCCATGGATTTGTCCCTTCTAGGAATCTTCCTGTAATCTTCCAATGTGGGCAAAGGACGTGAGATAAATTCTCAACTTCTTGCCACTAAGGAGCATTCTATCTGCATTTCTTCCAACAAACATTTGTTCATTCTTCTGGTAATCTGTTGCTGTTAAATGACAGTGAGTAGGTTCTAAATCATAAACCTTATATAAAACAGAACAAAATACTATCCAGTCCTGTGCCATCCTCATAATTGTTTTTATGTTTGAGCTTATCTATACAGACACTGTGTCAATCTACCTTAACGAAGGTCTTCCTCTTTTTTCAGTCTCTCTTTTCTTACAGTCCCTCTACTAAGCATGATGTTCTTCTCCACCAATTTCTCTCTCCTGATAACATGCCCAAAGTTCTTGAAATGAAGTCTGGCCATCCTTGCCTGTAGGCACATTCTGGAAATACTTCTTCCAAGACCGATCTGTTTGTTCTTTTGGCAGCCCATAGCACTTTCAATAGTCTTCACCAGCACCATGGTTCAAATGCAGTAATGCTTCTTCTATCTTCCTTACTCATTGTCTAACTCTATATGCATTGGAGGTTATTGAAAATATGATGGAGTGGTTCAGGCACATCTTACTCCTCAAATTAATGTCCTTGCTTTTCAATATTTTAAAGAGGTCTTACACAGCATTTACCTAATTGACTTGGCATCAGTTTGATGGCAGTGCCATTGTTATTTTTTTTGCAGTGCCACCTTTGATCTCTTGACTGCTCTTACCATGACCATTAATTGTGGATCCAACAATAATATTTGATAACCTCAACATTTCTCCATTTATCACGATGTTACCTATAGGTGCAGTTGTGAAAATTCTGGTCTTTTAATTGAGTTGTAATCCATACTGAAAGTTGCAATCCTTGACCTTCATCAGCAAATTCCAGACATTCAAGCCAGATTCAGAAGAGAATGTCCAATAGGGCATATCATTGCTGAGGCCAAGTAGAGGTCCTGGCTAAAAGCAGACAATATCAGAGAGATGTACACCTGAGTTTTATTGACTGTGAAAATGCCTTTGACTGTGTGGATCATAAAAAATTATGGACAACTTTGCAAATAATGGATATTTTAAACATTGAATTGTGCTCATGGAGAAACTACCTAGACCAAGAAGCAGTCATTTGAATAAAACAGGGAGTACTGTGTGGCCTAAAATCACTTAGTGTGATGTTGCTTTTTGGACGTACTTGTGAGGATTTTTTTTCTGTATGATACATATATGTTCTATATGAAAATCTGTAGTCTGTGATAATCATCGTCAAGTGCTTTAAGCCCTCCTCACTTTCAGCAAGCATAGCTCTGCATCTGCATACCACAGGTTGCTAATGAGTCTTCCTCCAATCCTAATGATACGTTCTTCTTCAGATAGCCCAGCTTCTTGAATGATTTAATTTGATATATTTGATACATTAAATAAGTATGGTGAAAAAATACAACTTTGATGCACAAAATAGGGCACAACCACACAATACTGAGACTCATTGCAGCCTAGCCAAGTTATGTATTTTGGGGTACATAGTCAATCCATGAAAGATAGTACTATTTGATAATAAATTTTCCTTACATTTACTATTGCTTACATTGTACAAATCCTTTCTCAACCCTCACCACCAGTATGTGATATAGAAAGTACTAGTATCTTGCAGAACTATATCACAATTAGGAGTTCCTGGTGGTTCAAATAGCTAGAGGTTCAATTACTAGCAGAAAGGTTAGTTGTTTAAACCCACTCAAAGTCACAGCAGAAAGTACTCTGAAAACAAGCAGGCAATCTGCTTCCATTGGATAACAACTTGGTTATGGAGTAGAACTTCTTAGAGGATTTGTTCAATATACAGATTGAATACTTATGACAAAAGAATTCAACCTGTCCTGATTTTAAATGGAACAATATCTGATTGTTAAGTAGCTCTGGTCTAGGATCGTAGCACTGAAGAGGGCTACAGATTCAGAAGGGATCCAGGTGAATAGTCTGGATCCCTGACAGACTGACAAGAAGGGGTCCTGTAGCCAGAGTCAGAGGAAGAGGAATCTGTCCTCAGAGAGTTGGCTTGTCATAAGGTTGAGAAGAAAACTATATGGTCAAGTGTAATTAAGAGTTCTGTCCTTCATGGAAGTAGAGAGATTTTCCCATTATGTTTCCTGATTCTAATTCTGAGTTGTAGCCTATTGAAACTTATTTTGAGTTGTACATTGTTAATTCTTTAACAAAGTGTTTAATTGTAAATAGAGTCTTTTACTGCTATGTGGCCAACACAATGGATTAATGAACCCAAAACAGGACTAGAAGAGATGCCTAGTGTCAGAGATGGTAAAAATGGTTGAAGAGTAGAGGTTTGTCTGTCCTCGACCTCAAAGATATCAGCATTGGGCTGATGTTGCTTTCTCATTATGCCCCCAAAGTTTGATAGGTTCTGATGCTACCACAGCCACCGCTCCCACCTGTTACAATAGACAAGACATTGATTGCAAAGATGCAATTTCAAATTAGTAAACAAAGAAAAAGGAGGAGAAAAAGAAGAGAAAGAAAAGAAAATGAGCTGTGATTGAAAATTCCAGTTGCTTAGGCACGTGTGGACGCAGATATTCAAATATCTGTCGGAATTCTGTCTTCAATTCTTCTGTCATCCATGTTGAGTTGTATTCCTGTCCCTTTAGCCACTTTTGTTGGCAAAACTGCCTCCAGTCGCTCCAGAGAAATAATACTGATAACTCAAATGAGAGCACCTATTTGCCAATGTTTTCCATACAATAACCAGTTCACTGAGTTGTGATACTCATTCCTTTCTGAATCAGGCAGAGTGGGCAAGGAGATGGGATTAAAGATGGACAGGTTGAGTCATGTATCCTTCTCTAGAGCAGAGAGGATGGCCCTCTCTCCAGAAACAACTTAAACTAAAAAATGGAGAAGGTTAGCTTATCCTAAAGTAAACATAAATACAAGCATCAACATACTCTTACCAAAGAGAAAACCACTGCCTTCTACCAGTCGCCACTCAGTCAATTCTGACTCATGGCAGCCCCTGTATGACAGAGAACTATACTTCATTGAATTTCAGTTGCTGAAATTTTGGAAATAGAATAACAAGGCTTTGTTTTGAGGCATCACTGGGTAGACCCAAGCCTGCAACTATTGGTTGGCAGCCCCTCATGTTGATTGTATGCACCACCCGGTGAATCCAGGGGCCCTTTACAGCTATGCCACACCTAAGTGCCCAAAGGGACCTTGTCCCAGAAAAGGATGCTATGCATAGTAACATGGAGGTTAGTGGAAAAGCGGATGATTCTCAAGGAGCTAGATTGACACAAGGGCTGCAACAATGGGCTCAAACATACCTACTATTATTAGGCTAGGACAAGAATGAGCAATGTTTTATTCTGTTTTCCATAGGATCACTATTCATCTGAATCATTGGGACAGCAGCTTACTATTGCCATTGGGAATGACAGGCTAGAGAAGAGTCTCCAGAATACTGTGAGGACACAGAGAAGTATGGCCTTGGAAGGAATCTCCAAGAAATACTAAGTACTAAGAAGAGCTTCTTAGAGGCATGGATGGCAAGACTTCATTTTAGATGTTTTGTACATGTAGTCAAGAGAGACCAGTCCTTGGTAAAAGACATCATGCTTGGTGAAGTGGATGGGGCAATGAAAAAGAGGAAGACCCTAAATGAGATGGATTGACGCAGTGGTTGCATCAATGGGCTCAGGCATGGGAGTAATTGTGAGGAGGGGGCAGGACTGTGTAGTGCTTCCTGCTGTTGTGCATCGGATGGCTAAGAGTCAGGACTGACTTGATGGCACCTAACTCACACACACAGAGGGAAGAGACACCGATTATATTCTCGGGAGGGCAAGTGAGGAAAGGCGTGCTGTGCTTGAGCTGAGTCTTGAAAGGGAGGTAGGTGTTTGTTCAACAGGCTTAGTGAGCAAAAGCACTGAACCATGAGACAGTCCAGACTGCTTGGGGGTGAAAGGGAATAGAAAATTCTATGTCAGCTCTCACTTCTTCCACCTCCGTGGTCCCTTGTTTATCTAGGGTGCATTCATTTGAGGTCTCCCAACCTGAGGATTCTGATGGCCCCAGGTCCTCAGCTGGCCCTTAAAGAGGAGCTGGATAGCAATACTCTTACCTTCCTCTTCCAGGAAAGAAGGTTGTCAGAATGCCTACATCAAAGACAGAGTCATAGTGAGGAGCAGGACTCACAGTCTGCTGGCATTTCTGTTGCCTCGTTCACACTTCATAGTACTGCCACTGCTGCCGAGTCTGTCTTTCCAAATCTAATCACAAATATCCCTGAGTGGAGCAAGTGGTTTGATATTGGCTGCTGTGTTAGCCTGGGTTGACTAGAGAAACAAATCCAGGGAGGCTCATATGTGTATAAGAAAGACCTTTATCTACAAGAGCAATTGTATATTGAGAAAACATCCCAGCCCAGTCTAGTTCAAGTCCAAAAGTCCAATATTAGCCCATATATCTGATGCCAGTCTATAAATTCCTCTTCAGACTCACACAACACATGGAATGACGCAAAATGCAGAAGATCACAGGCCAGTGGGTGGAAAGTCTTGAATCTAGTGGTGGTGGAAGCATCTCATCACTGGCTTGGGTCTCCATGTGGCTCCTCCAGCTCCAGGGCTCAGGCTGCCATCAGCATGGCTCCATGTGGCTTGTCAGCAAGAATACGAAGCAGAAAGTGTATCTGGCCTCCAGTGAGCTATTTATCTCCTTCGTGCCTCCAAATGAGATCATCAAGTTGTGACCTGTTTGACAGGTTAGACTCCACCCCTTCTCAAGCTGACAGGAGATGATGTAACTGCCATGGCTGCTAACCTAAAGGTGGCAGTTTAAACACACTCAAACGCTCCTTGTAAAAAAGGTCTAGCGATCTGCTTCTGCTGAGAATGTAGCCAAGAAAACCTGATAGAGCAATTCTACTCTGTTGACACATGGGGGCCCTGATGGCATAGTGGGTTCTGAGCTAGGCTGGGGCTCACACCCACCAGGCAGCTACACTGCCATAGAAGGATGAGGATCTCTGCTCCTGTGAAGATTTACAGCCATGAAAATCCTACAGCACAACAGTGTAGGTCCCATATGGTCCCTGTGATTCAGAATCAACTCAATGGCAGTCGGTTTTTAATATATGGAGTTGCCATAAGTTGGAATCAATGCAACATCTATGTGTTTGGTTTTCCAGTTTTAATGTGTAGTAGAGAAGCCCTGCTGCTGAATAAAGCCACACAATAAACATACGAGCAAAAAGTGCATACAGTTATGCCGCAAAGTGATTAAGTGTTCTAAGGAAAAATAAATCAATTGAGTGACAAGATAAACACAAGAGGAAGGACAATTAGGGGCAGGGAATGCTGCTTTAGTTAATATGGCTAGGGAAGGGAGAGGCTTAGGAAATGTCTTTGAAATTAGACTCCAATGATGTGAAACCATGCACAAACCTTGTGAATAGCGTCACTGCATTAAAAAAAGGTTGATTTCCAGCTGATTCTGGCTCATGGCAATCCACTATGTTGCAAAACAGAATGATGGTCTGTGGGGGTTTGTAGCTGTGACTATTCAGTAAATCATTTACTCATGAATCTTGACTTAGTCTTGTTATCAGGAGAGAAGTATTATAATCTTACCCACTGCCGGTGGACGTGTAAATACATACAGCTACTGTGGAAAGTGATGTGGTGATTCCTAAAATATATGGCAAGTGAAATATCGTATGATCCAGCCAGACCAATGCTGATCAGAGCATGAACTCACATTGGCTCTCCCATGTTCATTGCAGCATAGTTCACAATAGCAAGAAAGTTAAAACAGCCTAAAGTCCCATCGGTAGAAGATTGGGTTTAAAAAAAAAACAACTCTGGTAGACACGCACAATGTAATACTATGCATCCTTTTAAAAAAAAACAGCAAAGAAACACCTAACGACGTGGAGGGATCTAGAAGACATTATTCTGAGCAAAGTCAGTCAATCACAAAAGGACAAATCCTCTATCTGTCTGTTTCACAAATACTGTATCACTGCTGTAGGAACAAGCAGCAGTACAGGAGCAAGCTCAGGTGTGTAGGGTGTCCAGTGTGCTGGCCAGGGAGCCAGACAGCCTGGTAGAGAGCCTGACAGGTGCCAATGAACCATATACCATCTGCTCTAGGTATTTTGAAGGTCAAATGGCCAGAGGGCACCTCATGACAGCTGGAATCAAATGGTCAATGAAGGGGTAGGGGATGTTGTCTAAGGAGTGATGCCTTGTAAATCTATGATGAGGTCTGCCCAGACAGGTAGACAGTCCTACCAAGGGGATGATGAAAACTGATGGGAAAAGCAAGTCAGGAGAGAGGAAAAGGAGAAAACACATCTGGAGGAACTAAATACACATCAGTTGGTAGGGAAAGGAGGACCAGCCTCCAGTTAGTGGGAAGAATGACTGAAAATTCTTTGGGGGTGGCTAGGGATGTAGTGTCTTTGGTGGTATGTGCCAATTGAGCCACACTGACCCAGGCTTCTGGGTGCATCCTGATTACCCAGGCCGTGTGCCATGGAATGCTGAGACACTGAATCTTGGATCTTCAAGACACATGGCATGCTCCAGGGGCTGCATCAGTGAGATCTGATGGGGAAACCCCATTGGGTGAACTAACTCTGCCTCAGACACACTCATAACCTGAGGACGTAAGTCAGAATTTACATGGTGTCTGAGGAACCAGAAGACCAAGATTATTGAACTGTCTGGTAAGCGAACAAACATGTCCTGCATTAATTTCCTATCTGCTGTATTAAGACATGTATTATTCTGGCAAAAATTTGATGGGCATTCTATTTTATTTCGTTTTCATTTACTCATATTAAGGTGTCTCTCAAAGGCATTATGACATTGGGGCTCACCCTCTTAAAGTTGTGTTAAATGTTTTTTTTCTGGTTTTAGGTAAATGAATCCCAGAACTGATTAACAGAAAGTAGAACAAGGATTTCAGTGGCGGGAGGTACAAGAGTGAGGGGTAGGGGTAAAAGGGAGATGATGTCAAGGAGTCCAGGAAGAAAAAGTATTGTATTAGTCTGGGTACTTTAGAGAAACATATCCCCAGAAACTCATGTATAAGGGAGTTTTATGTAAAAGTTAAGCGTACATCAAGAAAACATCCGAACCCAGTGCTGTCTAAACCCACAAATCCAACATTAACCCATATGTCCAACACCAATCCACAAAGTCCTCCTCCATCTCATAAAACAGACACAATGATGCTAACTGCAGGAGGAAAGCCGAGTCAGTGAATGTGTAAGCATCTCAGCGCTGGCCGAGGTCTCCACATGGGTGCTCCAGCACCCAGGGCTGCATCGGGGTAGGTCCATGTGGCTTCTCTTGGAAGTGTCTCACAGGAAGTCAGCCTTGCCAGCTGAAGCAGAGAATTGATAAGGTAGCTGCACCCTGGTCTGGCCATCACAAAGCAAGAGATCTGAGCACTAGAAAGGTGAAGCTCACCAAGCCATTTATCCCTCCACCCTTCAATTAATCCCACATGTATTTATTGCCCAGGTTGGCACAATAAACTAACTCAAGTATGTATTGAAACTGATTGTGGAAGCAATTGTAAAATTTTGCTTGATGTGATTGAACTATACAGTGTATTATTAACTCCCAATGAATAATTTTTTAAAAAAAACATTGATTCAAAAATGAGTTTAGAGTTTGCACTAAAACCTAGTTCCAACAATTAGTTCTTACAATTAGCATGGCCCTACTCAATACTCCCACCTCAGGAAGGGAATCTTCTATAAGATATGGGTGTTGTAGCAAAATGTGGTGAAGCAATTAGATGGTGCCCAGCTATCAGATAAAATACTGTCTGGGGTTTTTGTAGGCTTGTCTCCAAACAAGCAGCCATCTGAGTGAGATGTCAAGTAACCACTGTGCATGGAAGAATCACACCACTATTAGTCACCAAAGGATTGTAAAACACAGAAGCTGAAGTCGAAGGAATAGTATCAGAGCCTAAATTGTGAGAATCTGGTTTGCAGAAGGCGATGGATGACCATGGGAGTCCAATATTAATTTGTGGGAACGACATAGGAACTAAGCCTCTGATGAACTCCCTCTACCCACAATTAAAGGAGGATGGAGGAAAGTGGTTACTAACAGATTACGTTGGAGAGATGAGTATAGAAAATCAAAGGCATAAATCTAACTTGAACGGTGAAACTCTCCGTTGATTCTCCCCCTCTGACGCGTGCAGAACCTGATTCGGTTTTCACCATTTTCTGTATTTTTGCTTGTTTTGTTTGCTCACCTTAGGGTGTATCTCAGAGGTGTTAAGTCATTGGGGGTCTCTCTCTTGAATTTGTGTTACATGGCTTTCTGTGTTTAGGTATATGAAACCCAGGATTGATGAACCTATAGGGACAGCAAGTTGCGTAAGGGTTTTGGCTTGGAGTGGAGGTACAAGGGTGATGGGGGAGTAAAAGGGAGGTGGTGTCAGGAAGTCCAGGAAGAAAAAGAATGTTTGGAAACTGATCATGGTAGCAATTATACAATATTACTTGACGTGATTGATGTATGGAATGATATGATGTATGTATTTACTCCTAATTAATAAAAATAAATGAACAAACTAACTTAAAAAAATCTCTCAAGCAATAGTAAGGGTTCCGTATGCATTATCTAATCACAGTGAAACAGCATAAAATGGATCCCCAAAGTGCTGATCAGGAATCCAATTAGCTCTATCGCAAAAGAGGGCTCTTTAAGCAAAATTTTCTGTTTTGTTTTCTTCCTGGGAAGCAAAATTCAATTAAAAACTCCTCAATATTTGAAAATTCTTCATTGTCTGTTCAGTTCTACAGAAACCTGTTTGCTTTGGGTGGCCTTGCTGACATTTAAAATACCAACAACATAGCTTCCCGCATCACAGCAACCCACAAGCCACCAGAGAGCAACACAGTGACAAACAAGCGAAAGCTTCGGAGAAAAAGCCACTGAAAACCTTATGTATACCTTCCAAGCATTTTCAGATACTGAAATACACCCAGGAAGCAGAACATTGTTGGAGATATTACCTGCAGATGGGTCCCTCAGGTCCGAGGGCACTTGAAATGTGACTGAAGAGAAGCTGATTTTTTGGAAGGGAATCAACCATGATAAAGTGAGTCACATAAACCCCATGGGAACAGAGCCTTCAGCATCTTCATTTGCTGATGGGGCACAACTCAAGGTAAAGAGAAACTGCTGCAAAAACCTTCTAACCTCTAGAAGGTAGAAGGTGCAAAGTATGAATTTAGGAAAATTGGAAGTGGCTAAAAATGAAATGGAACACATGAAAATTGAGTCCGTAGGCATTAGTGAGCTGAAATGGACTGGTATTGTCCATTTTGAATCAGAAAATCATATGATTTACGATGCTGGGAATAACACAGATAGGAGGAACGATGTGTCATTCATTGTCAGAAAGGATCTTGCTAAAACCATCATGAAGTACACTGCTATATCTGTGATAGGATTATAGCTACCCAAGTTCAAGGAGATCAAATTGATAAAATTATTATTCACCTTAGACCCTGCACACAAAAGCTAGTGATGACGTAATTAAGTAATTCTGCCAACTATTTCAGTTAGAATTGATCAAACATTCGATCAAGATGCATTGTTAGTTATTGGAGATTGGAATGCCACAGCTGGAAACAAAGAGGAATGAACATTAGTTGGAAAATATGGGCTTGGTGATACATATGTTGTTGATTTTTTGTGAATGAGTAAGAGAGAGAGTGAGTGAGAGAGTGAGAGTGAGTGAGAGAGTGAGTGAGAGAGTGAGTGAGAGAGTGAGAGTGAGTGAGAGAGTGATGAGAGAGTGAGAGTGAGTGAGAGAGAGTGAGTGAGAGTGAGTGAGAGAGTGAGAGTGAGTGAGAGTGAGTGAGAGAGTGAGTGAGAGAGTGAGAGTGAGTGAGAGAGTGAGTGAGAGAGAGTGAGTGAGTGGGAGTGAGTGAGAGAGTGAGAGTGAGTGAGAGAGTGAGAGTGAGTGAGAGTGAGTGAGAGAGTGAGTGAGAGAGTGAGAGTGAGTGAGTGAGTGAGTGAGAGAGTGAGAGTGAGTGAGAGAGTGAGAGTGAGTGAGAGAGTGAGAGTGAGTGAGAGAGTGAGAGTGAGTGAGAGAGTGAGAGAGTGAGAGTGAGTGAGAGAGTGAGTGAGAGAGTGAGTGAGAGAGTGAGAGTGAAAGTGAGTGAGAGTGAGAGTGAGTGAGAGAGTGAGTGAGAGTGAGTGAATTAGTGAATGAGAGTAAGAGTGAGTGAGATAATGAGTTAGTGAGTGAGAGAGTGAGTGAATGAGTGAGTGAGAGTAAGTGAGAGAGTGAGAGACAGTGAGTGAATTAGTAAGTGAGAGAGTCACTTGGTGATACATATGAAGTTAGAAATTGCATGATAGAATTTTGTAAAACCAATGATTGGTTCATAGCAAATACCTTTTTACAGCAACACAAAAGATCACTATTCACATGGACTTCTCCAGATAGAATACACAGAAATCAAATTGATTACACCTGTGGTAAGACATGATGGAGAAGCTCAATATCAGCAGCTAAAACCAGATCAGGGGCTCACCGTGGAGCATACCATCAATTGCTCATATGTAAGTACAGGATAAAGCTGAAGAAAATCAAAGCAAATCGACAAAAGTCAAAATACAACCATGAGTCTCTCCCCCTTTGAATTTCTAGAACATATCAAGAACAGATTTGATGCATTGAACACAAATGACAGGAGACCTAATGCGCTCTGGGAGGACACCAGTGCCATCAGTCAGGACGAAAGCAGAAGGTCGTTAAAATGACAGGAAAGGAAGAAGAGATCAAAGTGGATACAAGAAGAGACTCTGAGACTTGCTCGTAGTCGGAGAGTAGCTAAAGAAGGTGGACCACAAAATGAAGTCAAGGAACTGAATAGAAAATTTCAAAGGGCACCTCAAAAATAAAAAGCCAAATATAACAAAATGTGCAAGAACCTACAATTACAAAACTCTGAGGGAACAATACACTCAGCATATCTGAAACTGAAAGAATTCAAGAAAAATCTTGTGCTAGTCCAAGTAGACTAGAGAAACAAATCCATAGATACTCATATGTGTATAAGAAAGAGCTTTATATCAAAGAGTAATTATATATTAAGAAAACATCCCAGCCCAGTTCAAGTCCATAAGTCTGAAATAAGCCCATATGTCTGATATCAGTCTATAAATTTCTCTTAAGACTCACACAACACATGCAATGATGCCAAATGTAGGAAGATCACAGGCCAGTGGGTGGAAAGTCTTGTGGATCTAGTAGCGGTGGAAGCATCTCAGCACTGGCATCGGTCTCCATGTGGTTCCTCCAGCTCCAGGGCTCTGGCTCAAACAGCATAGCATCATGTGACTTGTCAGCAGGAAGATAAAGCAGACAGAAAGTGTGTGTCCCACCTACAGGGAGGAAGACAGGAGTTCCCAGAACCCTCAGAAGTCCAGGCCCACACCAAGGCCTCACTGGCTATGACCTGATTGACTGGCTGGACTCTACTCCTTCCCTCAAGTTGACAGTGGATGATCTAACTGCCGCGGACCACCACTTGTGAACTTGACACTTTTACACAAGTCTTTAGCCATATATAATTTTTAAACAAAACAATAATAGGATCATATCTGTACGTAACAGAATAAAACTAAACTGCATACAATATGTGCCAGCCTCATGTAAATGTAATATTCTATAAGTGAACACAACAAAAATATACTATGCCTAATAATTTCAGTTAAACAAATACTTACAACCTAATCTTATGAGCATATTCCCCCATCTATGAAAGTTTGTAAACCAGCCACTTCATGCCTTTATCCTCCCCATTTTGGGTATCCAACTTCTATGCTGCCCACTAAGTCAACACAGTGCTCTGAGGAGAACAGCGTGTTCTTTGATGTGAAGAATCTTCATTCCTGTTGCAATCTTGTAGGTCCACATCCATAAGCAAAGTCAAATCAGAACACACCATCCATAAAGTCAGCAGCAATATGCACCAGCTCACAGGTGCAAATATCTCATCTTCATCTGGTTGGGTTCTGGTCAACTCAATGCAGGCCACCTCACTTAGCCTCACCAGGGTGCCCATTGGTAACCTCAACTTTAGACCAGGGGCATTGTCAAAAGTTCTCAACAACCCTAGGACCCTTGCACTAGGTCATGAACTTCAGACCAGTCATCCAGCTCTCTTCTTCTCCTCTAGTCCCTGTGAACAAGGTCCACAGGTGTCAGTGGCCAGACTCAACCCATCTCTTTATTGCTGTTTCTCTCAACAAATGGATCCAGATGGTCACTGACAAGCAAGCATTTTAGCCTGCCCACAGGCTCCCTTTAACAATTCAGTCTTAGAGTGGAGAGTTCCTTCCATGGCTGCAAATTTTTCCCAGCTTCTCTCACAAACCCTAGTTTGAAATTTTAAAAAGCCAAAGAGGTCCTTTTTTTTTTTTTTCCATTCTGGCAACAACCTTCTAGGCAAGTCTCTTCAAATGCAAATGTCCTGGGTACTCCAAAGCACTAGGTGGGACTTATCTTTTCAGAGCCTTCTTTGCAGGCATGTTCTAACCCATTGAAAGATTCAAATTGGTGGCTGAAACAGTGAGTTTACAAACTCTCTATTTATACTTCCCAAAAATCATTTCTATTAATCATAAGAACAGGTAGAAGAAAAGAGTATAATACATATAATCATAAGTGTCCTGGTTTTGTTTCTCCAGAGAACCCTGCCTAATGCAATTGGTACCAGGAGTGGCTTTTGAGAAACAATATCATAAAGATGGGCTTCCCAAATTGGTCTCCAGCCTGATTAGGCCTACCAGCACTGAGAATGCTGCCTCTTCTCCTAAAGGCATGGATAAGTCTGGCACTATTACTAGAGAGGGTGGTGTTAATCCACGGTGTGAAGTCACCAAGCTAATATCCACAATACCATCACCATTAGATAAAGTTCTGGTGAGACAAGAGGCTCTGGGTGATTGTGTGTTTGATGTTTTCCAAGTTTGTCAGAATAAGTATAGGGAAGCTGGTTAGCTGGTCCTCCTTATAATACAAAATGTGATCAAGGAAAGGGATACTCTCAGAACCTCAGAAGCACATCTCAAGTGCCAAGTAACAGACCTAAAAGCTTCTGCATGTGCTACAAAGGAGAATCTTCTCTCTGCTGGTATTAGAGCTGATATTGCCAAAACCCAAATTTAGAGTCTCATCAAATGGTAGCTGAATTACACCATCAGCTGACTTGTAGGTCTAGAGCAGTGTCTGATATTAAAGTAAGGGCATTAATCAGAAAACATTGGGACCCTGAAGCATGGGATGCTAAAAGGATGTATTGGAAGAAGTAAGGTCAGAGTGCTCCTTAGAGCTAAGGATGGCAATAATTTTTTTCTTACATCCTTTGGACATATTGTCAAGAGAGACCAGTCCCTGGAGAAGGACACTATATTTGGTAAAGCAGAGGGGCAGAGGATAAAAAGAAAAGCCCTTAGCAAGATGGATTGACACAGTAATTGCATGGATGTGCTCAGGCCCAGGAACAATTATAACAAAGGTGCAGGACTGTACAGTGTTTCAGTCTGTTGTGCTTGGAGTCACTATGGATCAAGGTCAACTCAATGGCATTAAAGAACAACATTTGAAAATGACAAAGACATATTTTAGATTCATGAGAGAGATAAACTTAGAACAGAGATTAAAAAGTCAAAGGCTTACCAGGGAACTCACTGTTTCTCTGGAGTAGCATTTTTAATATGTATTTAAAAGCCCCTTATTTCTAAAGATGGTCCATGATGGAAGGAAGGAGATGGGGGAAGAACAAAGTTCTTCTACAGTCAAATAAATTTGACAAATTCTGTATCCAATCTTGGAGAAACACAACGACTTTTAGCATATTAATAACTGAGGTGTCCTACACTAATCCAGCAAAGTTAAAATTCATTTAACTTCAAAAATAAACAAAACCTCATCATTTCCATTGAGTCAATGTTGACTCATAGTGACACTATCTAACTCCAGAACACCTTTTGAATTGGTACATAGACACATATCCCGAGTCCGTGTTTCTTAGAACACCCTTGGTGAAATGTTGGTCCTCATGTAAGTAGAGAAAGCATCTTTCTCCTCTCTGTATTCTTACCTTTGATTAGACTTTCTCTCCTAGACACATTACAGACAGACAGATACACGCACAAACACACACACACAATCTGAGCTTGGCTTTGGAACTTACTTTGCCTAATATGACAAGATCAAGCATGGTTCACCTAGAAATTTGAAAAGACTTTTTACCTTGAGGTTTAGCCTCTCTTCATGTTCATGTGTCCCTTGTCACCACTCCCATGTGAAGAAATCCAAGTTAGATGGGAGGAACATGCTAGACCACATGAAGCAGAGACCCAATCATTATATCTGAAGTTTCTCCTAAATGAACCAATCCCCAGGCAACTTGTCAGTTGACCAAACACACATGAGCACGTTCCATTTCATACCAGGAACAGAATTGCCTAGCTGACCCACACCCAAACACCCACCCTACAGAATTCTGGACTAACAAAAAGATTGCAATTTTCTTGGAAGCATTTTATTAGGAACTCTTGCATATACATAGCATTCCATAGTCCAATCACATCTAGCAGTGTTGTACAATTGCTTCCACAATCCGTTTCAAACATTGTCTTCCTTCTTGAACTCCTGGAGACCACCTTCCCTTTTCCCCTCTCTTCTCTATTTATTTTTCTGCCATATCTTACACCATCTGAGATGTCCACTCACATAAAATTCTGTTGTTCACTCCCCTCGAGTGGGAGTATGGTCGTCCATGCTATCAGCTCCTCCTCCCCCCTCCTCTAAAATTGGCATTTTTAACCATTAAACTTTCAAGTGAAGTGTCATTTGTGTTCACTCCCAGGGTGGTATAATTGGTAACTGTGAATTAAAAGGTTGAACATTTGAGTCTACCCAGAGGCACCTTGGGGGGAAAAAGCCTGGTTTTCTAATACCCCACCCTACCCCCACCTCCCTACACACACACACACACACACAATCATTGGAAACCAATGGAACACAGCTCCACTCTTACAAGTGAGGAGTTGCCATGAATGGGCTGACTCCAAAGCAGCTAGCTGCTTGTTATAAACCCCAAATTGTTTGTGGTGCAGTAAATGATTTGATATGACCTTTCTAGCGATCATCTTTGTAATCCCCACCAAAAGACTGGGTGTGACTATGCAATGGTGAGGTGCTTGTGGCCCACTGTGGGGTTTGGATAGTTTGCTAATAATGTAAATGGTGCCCTCGCTGGGCAAGAACTTGCAAATAAGGTACATGGAACCATCATGCGGCAATCAGTTGGATTTGCCATTCTGCTAGTTTCAAAGCAGCCATTCCAGAGATGGAAAAGGTGATTTCATTACCATAAATAAAGAAAATCTTAGCGTAAAACCCTGAGGTTCCTGCCCTGACCATCCTCTGTCCAAGAGATAGAGAGCCATGACTCCAGAGAAGGACTGAGCACACCACAGAGAGAGAATGCTGAGCACCTTGGGCTGAGGCTTACTTGCAAAGCGGAGTGCCTTGTACACATTTATTGGCAGAGCTAAAAGAGTTTTCTAACACTTGCCCAAGCAGGGCACAAGTCCAGGGGCCATGGAGTTCGGAGAAGTGGCTGTCTTGATTGACGGACCACATCCTAAGCATTTTGGATCGTGACGCTGTTGCTTCCCTAATACACCCTATTAGTGCTCTCTGTGGGTCTGTGAGGCCATTGCAGTGAATTATCAAACCCTGAGGAGAATCAAAGAGTGTTCTCGATGTCCATTGATATTCGAGTTAATAGAAAAGTTGAAGAGTGGAGGCTTGTCTGACTTCAGTCTCATTGGAATTGACCTTGGGCTGATACTAATAGTGATTCTTGTTGTGTCTCACCCCTGGTGAAGCTGGAGGAGCTCAGACACACTGCTACATCCACCAGCTGAATTGTTTTGGTGACTTTCTCTGGAAAAATCTTGGAAAATAAAGACTCCTTGGTTTCTGGTTTAATGATATTTTAGAACACGACATTACCTCCAATAATTTTTTTTTAAGGAAACCCAAAGGATTTCACCACAGATCTCCTTTCCAGTGGAGCTAAATGAGCCTGGATCTCAGATTTTTACTTAGTGACCATTTCTGTAATTATCTTGTAAGCTCACAAAGGTATTTACCTTGTTCCCACACCATTACTCCTTTGTGGGCTAATATACCCACTTTTGTCAAAACAAACAGGAACCTCAGTGATCATAAACCCGGGTAAGTGTCTTGTAATTTTTAACAGGCTTCTCACACTCGCAGATAACTTTGATCCAGGGAATCTTAAAATTAATAAACTGTGAAAGATAGATCTTTGTTGGATGAAAATGAACATTAATACCCTGCTGATGCATCATTAACACATAACAATAGTCAGGAATAAAACAACAGTGTCGCTTTCACTAGGAGAGACTCAGTTAATTAAATTGATAGGGAAGGTCAGTTGATGAGGAACCACAAACCTGATGAGTTTATTAAATAATAATATTTCCATCTGCTATAAGAAAATGTAAAAAAACATAATAACAACCAAACTGGCCAAGTGGGAGTCTATCTAGTAGAGAGAGCAAATATTAGCTCAGAAAGTCATCCTAAGTATGTCTGCTGTCCTGGTACACACTGTGAAAACATAATTCCCATTTCATTAGGGAGGCATAGGTATGAGGGGAGAGAAATGCTAATTATGCATGAACTCAGTTAGCTAGATTCGGGTAGCGTAATATCCCACAGAACGATGGGATAAGCCGTAATGTTTTACAGTCCTGGAAGATGCCTGAAAATGGTTTTTAAGAAGCAAGCCAGTACTCATTTTCCAAAGTTGTCAGGGGAGGTAAAACCATAAATTGGGGAAAGGAACCACCAGGGCAAAATGAGAAAATTCATTCTAGAGAGGTGAACTCTAGAAATGAAGGATACCTGTCCGCTCCCAAGAGGGTGTCTAGGAATATTCTTATGACATAAAATGAATGCTGGAAGAGAGAAGTGTGGATAGCCCCAAGTGGGAGTTCTGCCTGAGCAGATCAAAAGTTAGTAGTCCGGGATCCAGAGGCCCTAAGCAAGGAACGTCCCTGCTCTGAGCATATCACAATTTACCCATGCTTCTCTTGATGGACATGTGGGCGGTTTCCATTTTGGGTAGTACAAGGAGGGCTGCCGTGACCTAGCTTTAAAGCGTCTCCTGGTGACCAGGTGCAAGAGTTATTTAAGGACGGGAGTTCTAAGCAGAGCCACCTGTGTAACATTTATAGCGACTGCTTGATATCAGTACTCTATTTCTAATCATCTATCTTATGATTGACAGGCTTTAATCTTCCTAAAAGACAGCTTATAGTTTGTCATTTAGCACAACACTCTTTAATCATTCTCAATTGTTAGCTACAGCACAAATTTCGCACCCTACCAAACATGGCTAAAGCCTCAGTCCAAAACGTATCCCTTACATATAACTTTACTCCAAATTTGAGACCTATTTTGCCCCCGTGTATGTTCTTTCTCTCTGAAATGCCTTATCTCTTTTCTCAATCATCACCTACCAAAAAGAGCCACATTCCTCTGCGAAAACCATGCCCACTTGAAAAGTCTTTCCCCCTGAATGGCCGAAGCAATGGTTATCATTTTTCTCTACATCACTTCCTAAACTGTAAACTGTTTGAAGGCACCTCTACATTTCAGGGCACCGTCTCTTACAACATGCTTGGAACATGCATGTGCTGAACAAACACTTGCCGAATTAAATTAAATGTATTCTTCATCAAATCCCAGGTCAAAGGGCAGAATGCTAGGGAGTGGCGGCACTCTGTCTTCGGTTTGGTTAGGAAACTCGGAGCTGTCTCCACGATCACTTCAATGAACCCCCACCATCTCTTCCATTTGCTGTGTGTTTTCTATCGTCCCTGCTACTCTGCTTCAGGCTCTCATCCCTTTTCTAGACAACCGTAATGTTCTCCTAATTGGTTTGTCCACCTGCTATGTCTCTCCACTTAGATCTATACTCCCAAGGCTGCAGATTAATCTCCCCATAGTGCAGCACCAATCCTTCAAGGAGGAACAATTTCATTAGCATCATGAAATATTAGTTAAGATCTCCTCCAGTATAGTCAATACATCAGGAGCATTTGCCAGTGAGAAAGGCTGCCGGTATCATCCATGTAGACTGTAGACAGCAGCCTGTGTTAGATTGGTCACTGTCCCATGTCTAAGGACAGTAGAAAAGAAAGAGGGGTAGGAAGTTAAAGCCAGGCAGTCATGTAACTAAGTACCACTTTCAACAACCAGGCTTACTGTATTATTTTACAGGGAAAACAATGCTCAGTTAGCCAAATAAAGGCAGCCAGCAGCCTGCACTTTATTAAAAGTGGTCACAGATTATCTTGGCAGCAGTGACCACCAGGTACTATTGAGCAGCATGGCTCAGGGATCCCAGTGATATTATAACTGGCTCTCCTCTTTCCACAGCCTATTCTGCAAATAAAGCCAAGCAATCACATTTCAGCTCCAGAGCCCATTCGAGTGCTGAACAATGTGATTCAGTGGCATGAGATAGACTTTGGCCGAGAGCAGAGAATACCAGAAAGGTGTCTGCTTCATTGCAACTTTCTTCAGTTCAACTGAATCTGGATTCAACCGACACCAGCTGCCTCTGCCAGCCCAGCCAAGCTCGACCAGATGGACATCCAAATCGTGTACTTGAGGTGCATGCTGGGGAAGTAGGTGCTCTTCTGGCCCCCAAAATCAACCCTCTGGGTTTGTCACCAAAGAAGGTTGGTGATGACATAGTCAAGGCAGCCAATGACTGGAAGGGCTAAGGAATTACTGTGAAATGTACCATTTGGAACAGACAAGCCCAGATTGAAGGGGTGTCTTCTGTCTCTGCCCTCATTATCAAAGCCCTCAAGGAACAACCAAGGGATGGAAAGAAACAGAAAAACATTAAGCACAGTGGGAACATCACTTTTAATGAGATCATCGGCCTTGCCCGTCACATAAGACACCGATCTTTGGCCAGAGAACTCTCTGGAATTATGAAAGAGATCCTGAAGACTGCCCAGTCTGTGGGCCATAGTGTTGTTGACCACCACCCTCGTGACATCATAGATCACATCAGCAGCGGTGCAGGGGAATGCCCAACACGTTAAGAACTACAAAAGAGAACAATACGGGATCATTTAATAACCAAATAAAAGAAAGACATGTACTTGTGTTTTATTATTTATGCCAGTGGTTCTCAACCTTCCTAATGCCATGACACTTGAATACAGTTCCTCATGTGTGGTGACCCCCGAAACCATAAAATTATTTTCATTGCTACTTCATAACTATAATTTTGCTACTGTTATGAATCAAGCAACCCCAGTGAAAGGGTCATTCGACCCCCAAGGGCGTTGCGACCCACAGGTTGAGAACCGCTGGTCTATGCTAAGACATTAGACTGTATGGATCACAACGAACTGTGGATAGCCTTAAGATGAATGGGCGTTTCAGAGCACTTCATTGTACTCATGCAGGAGCTGTACAAGGACCAAGAGTCAGTTGTGTGGGGAAAAATCAAGGGTGGAATGCATGATTTAAAATCAGAAAAGGTATGCATCAAGGCTGCATCCTAGCACCGTGTTTATTCAAGCTGTATGCTAAGCAAATCATTGGAGAAGCTGGATAATATGAAGAAGACTGGGGTATCAGGATTGGAGGGAGGCTTATTAACAGCCTGCAATATGCGGAAGACACAACCTTGCTTGCTGAAAGTGAGGAAGATTTGAAGCACTTGATGATGAAGATCAAGGATTACAGTCTTCAGTATGAATTACAATTCAATGTAAAGAAAATAAAAATCCTCACAACTAGACCAATAGGTGGCATCATGATAAATGGAGAAAAGATTGAAGCTGTCAAGGATTTCATCTTGCTTGGATCCACAATCAATGCTCATGGAAGCAGCAGTCAAGAGATCAAACAATGCATTGGTTTGGGTAAATCTGATGTACAAGTTCTCTTTAAAGCATTGACAAACAAGGATGCTACTTTGAAGACCAAGGTATGCCTGAACCAAGCCATAGTATTTTCAATTGCCTCATATGCGTGTGAAAGTTGAACTTTCATTTGCATTATGGTGATGGTGAAGAATATTAAAAGTAACATTTAATAACACCATAGTTATAAAAAATAAAGAAAAAGAAATGTGGTTTATATACCAACAAATAAGACTTTGATAACTACGAGGAGGCCAGGGATGGGGTGGGAACAGGTAGAGAGGAGGGATGGGTAGTTGAGAGGGAGGGACAGGTAGTGGTGGAACAGCAACCACATATATGGAGACTTTAGTAGAATATTGTTGCTGATTTCATTCTTGAGATGGACTATGTAAATATATATAATATGTTTCTTTTTTTTAAATTCCTCTAAATCCCTTATCGCTTAAACCTAAATAGTGATCTGAGTGACTTTAAAAGGGGGTGGGAGGGTGGGGAGTAGTAAAACTGAAATGGATCAGGAGTCTTTATTGACAACCAAGTTCATATGAAATTAAAAGAGAAAGTGCCACGGGCTCCCAAAACAACGAACAGATCTGACTTGGAAGAAATACAGCCAGAATGCTCCTTAGAGGCCAGGGTGGCAAGACTATTTGCACACGTTGCAGTCCCTGGAGAAGGAGATCATGACCAGTAAAGGGGAGGGACAGGAAAAAAGAGGGAGGTCCTCAAGAGATGGATTGACAAAGTAGCTGCCACAATGGACTCAAACCAGTGGTGAGACTCAAGTAATTTAACAACCAGTTCACCGCCTATTGACCATTTTAAATACAAAAAATGTATACCAAAATGTAGTTTATTATTTCATACACCTAATACTTAAATAAGAACATTAGAAGAGGTACACAAAAACTAAATTATGTTGTAAGAACGAATTTTTAAAACATTAATGAAATGTATTAAATCATATCTGACATAAAAACTGTTCTTCACGATATTTCCATATTGCTACTTGATCAATGTCCTCTCTTTCTTTGTAAAAGTATTCTTTGCTTTTACCCCAAGTTTATCCTTAACCATCTTTTCACAGTGGGAGTAGGATCTCATTCCGTTGTAATTAGGGCATTAGGCTAACATTGTGATTGAGATATTAGAAACAGGCAAATTCTCTGAACATATCATATTCATGTTTGAAAACCCTTTCTGATTCAGCAGAACTTACAGCAATTTTTCTGATAATATTTTTAGCTCTTTGAACACTTTTAGGAATTTCATGATTTTGTGAACTTTAGAATGTTTTCCATGAAATCTGAATAATCATTAATGTCTATTTGGGAATTTAAAGTGTCATTAACTACAAACAATTATTTTTCACCTGCTTTCCATGGAACCAGTACTCCTATATTCCAAAAATCTGTATCAAAAAATGAGAAATTGTCACTTACTTATATCTTGAAACTGGCTACAACTTGCTTTTAACTGTTTATGATGCTAGTCGTGTTATTTAAATTCATTACAAGTTTTTTCTAAAAGTTTCCCCTACCCACCATGGAAGCGTGATAAATTGATGATTTTTTACAACATGTTATAATTTTGAAGGTTTCTAAAGTAATTCACTCATCAACTGTTTTGTGTGAGGACCCCTATATTTATGTTGGTTCATTGTGTCCTAGCTTCCTATTGGTTTTACCCATCAGGGAACACCAGCACACTCATAATATGGTAATTAGGGACATAACTCAAAGCTGAAAAGAACGACATGTCACCCTCTGGTTGTTTGGCACTTTTTCTCCTTATGTTATATATTTGTCTACTGAAGTTACAAATTCAAGGGGTTACAAATGTAGTATTTCATCAAAAGTATAATGAGTTTTATGAAATGAATACATACATATTTATTAACATTCCGTCTAATTTTTTATACATATGGGCAGAATGAACATTACTACAGTTTGGGGGAACATCAAACAAGAGGTTCTCATCCCAAGTGTCAGGGTTCTATTTTTCCCAATCAAGACTCTGACTTTGACACAGCAGGCCTACTCGATTGGACATTTAACCTTCTTAAGAGATAACTGCACTCGTGTTTGTGCCATAGGCCTGGTCTTCAATATTCTCTGCTTGCCCCCATTGCAATAGTGAATCTCAAGCTACCCAAGTGAGTCCTGAGATTCACGTTTGTCTTTGTATTGCCTGTTACTCATTCTCAGTCTTTCATTATCTTTTCATAGAGCTTCAATAGAATTTATTAAGAGTTATCCAATCCCGTTGTCCTTATACTTATTATCTCCACTATGCTTTTCAAAACACACTGCCATCAAGTCTATTCCAACTGATAGCAACCCTGTAGGAAAGGGAATAACTGCCCCTGAGGGTTTCTGAGGATGTAATTCCCTATGGAAGCAGAAAGCCTCAGCTTTCTCCCCTAGGAACTGCTGGTTTCAAATTGCTGACCTTACAGTTAGCAGACCCACACGTTATCACTGCTCCACCAGGTCTCTCGTCTACCAATGCCCAAAACATAACACCAGTTAGTCCATTTCTTTCTACCCAAATATCCCAAATCACTACCAAGAAATGTAAAAGGTAGGCAGCCTAAATGTGCCAGGGACTCTCACCAGGAGTAGGATATTTTTGCAAGCTGAGTACTGAATGATGCAGGTTCAAAACACCCCTTTGTTCTCCTGTCTTGGACTATTGGTAGCACCAATGGCTGAGGTTTGGGTTTTTCAAGAAATAGATTCTGAGGCAGAGTACAGAGTTCAGGATGTTTATTTCAGAGTGTTCCTGGAATTAACATCTGCGGAGGTGAGGGAAGAGCCACAGGCAGAAGGTTAATCTGCAACATAAGCCAAAGAGCCTTAGTCGACCCCATACAAAGCTCCGAAGCTAAAGTGAGGCATGAAAATGTTTCCACATTGAACCAAAATAATTGAATCTTCATTACCTTGTCTCATTCAGTCATTGGATGTTTGCTGTCCTGGGAATACTGTAGCTTTGGATGAGGCATTTTTCTGTAGCTGAGGCTGTCCGGGAAGGAGCTGACAGCTGGAAGCTGTCCACTGGCAGCAATCTCAGCTCCTGGGTCAGCTCACCCTTTCTTCTTAGCGGATTTGGGTGGTGCATCTCCATGTCCACCACAACTGGTTCTTTAAAAAAATGAATAAAATTGATTCTCATATGACAAGGCTAAGCAAAAAGTACATAAGACCAGAAGAAAAAGAAAGACAATGGAAACATATATTTAATAAAATGAAACAAAATTAGAGACAAAGCAGAGAACTCAAAACTATACTATTCTAAACAAGATGATGCCAATATTCTTATAAACTCTCATATCAAAAAAGGATGAAGAGATAAGAGAAATAACATACCAACTTCTCTCTCTAAGATAAGAATTCTTGGGAGAGAAGTTGTTAAGATGTTCCTGACTGACTCATGAAGGAAAGATGGTGATGGAGTGAAATATACCAGAGGGATTCCACAGAATCCAGTCCAGAAGAGTTGCTTAGAGAGAATTTTAACACAGCAGGAACGCAGGAGGAGCATCATAAAGATAAGTTGGCACAGACAATGGGGTTTTGAGGGGCTGGGGACTTTGGGCTTACCTCATTGGAAGTCGGCTGGAGCTTGACCTTGGCCCCACCACTGTCTCTGCCAGAGCAGGGACCACTTGGAGCCCGTATAGGGGCTTGGACTCAACACAGTCACAGTTTGCTCCCACCTTCCTCAGGGCAGGGACAAGACCCTTGCTGCTCCACCGGCAGGGATCAGGGTTCAGCTACATCATTGCTTCTGTTTACATCTCTGCTCTCTGTTCCCCCACAGTGCTGGAGGTCTGATCAGGGGCTTTTTCTCATCACAGCCACAGCTTGCCATCGCTTCCTCTGGCGGGGACTAAACCCATGCAGCTCCACGGGCACGGAATGGGGTTCACCTACATTGTTGCTTTTGTTTACATCTCTGCTCTCTGCCCCTCCTCCCCCCACAGTCTTTGAGGACGGTGCAGGGGCTTTTTCTAGGCTCAGCTGCAGCTTGCCACTGCTGTCTCAGGACAGGGACTAAACCCTTGCAGCTCCACGGGTGGGAATGGGACTCAGCTACATAGTTGCTTTACTTTCCCTCTCTTTCCTATATTCCTGCAGAGTCTAAAGATCTTACTTTTTTTCCCTCCTCTTTGTCTTTTGTCTCTTTCCCGTTCTCTCACACTCCACAGCTGACCTCCAGACCACTCCCCTTAGCATAGGGCATTTATACCTGCACCACACCCAGCTAGGTGAGCTCCACCTGTGTAGATACCCCGAGGCTAGGGGTAGCCTGATTTCCCTCCAGAGGATACACTGCCCAACTTCTCACCCGGGAATACCTGCCTGTGTACCTGGGGGCATAAGTCAGCTCCACAAACACTCATCAACATTCCAAGCTGTTGCAGGAACCTCTCTGCCCAACCTCCGCAACACCAAAGCAGGCAAACCACCACCCTTATGGCGCAGTCCCCTGAGAGGGAAGCCACATGAGGATAAAATGATAGGTTAATCCCATAGTAAAATTAGCTGTAGGCAGTTCAAAGAAGCATTCCGACAAGTTTCCCAGAGAGAGCCAGTACTCTTTGATTCCCTGGAAAATGGCACCTGGCTCCTCTAAAATAATGCAACGCAAACAGCCATAAGCCCCAATGACCTCAGTGAAAAAAAAACAGGAGAAACAAAAGGCAATGGCAGAAGATTTCCTGAACATAACAACATACATAGAAGAAGCAGACATTGAGCTGCCACAGAAAGAATGCTGCTTGGAGTCATACAGGATATGAGGGAAACAATACAGAAAAAGGATGAAATGATAGAGGAGATAAAGGCCATACACCAAAGGGAAATACAGGAGCTTAGGGAGTAGATAACAAAATCCAGTAGCAGAAATACAGACCATAAGAATCAACTGGAGGAATCAGAGAACCGCATCAGTGACTTGGAGGACAGCCAATCAGACTTTAAAAAAAAACAAGAACAAAAATCTAATAAGATCATAAGAGAAGCTAAGAGCTATGTCTGATGCTATGAAGTGGAACAACAATAAATTATTGGCTTACCAGAGAAAGACACAACAAAGAAGTCATCTGCAACAATAGTGAGAGAATTCTTGGAGGAAAACTTCCCCAGCCTAATGAATGAAACCCAGGCAACCATTCAGGAGGCTGAAAGAACACCAGCTAGACTGACTCCCAAGAAGAAATCACCAAGACACATAATAGTTAAACTATCCAACTTTCAGGAAAAGGAGAAAATCATGAGAGCAGCTAGGGAAAAATAAGCAATCACATATAAAGGTTCCCAAATAAGAATATGCTCAGACCTATCAGCAGAAACTATGAAGAAGAGGAGAGAGTGGAGTAATATATTCCAAAAATTGAAGGAAAACTATGCAAACCCAAGAATACTCTACACAGCCAAATTATCAATCAAGATAGATAGAGAAGTAACAGTATTCTCAGACAAGGAAATACTCAAAAAATACATTAGAAGAAACCCAACACTACCAAAGATCCTTGCCGACCCAGTATGGGCAGAAGAACAACACTCACCAAGCATAAAAAAAGAGACCACCACATAGAACTACCTCACCCATAGGGCAACAAAGAGAAAACAGACCCCAAGATAATATTGACTTAAGGATGGGAAGAAGTCAAGAATCACACACACACACAAACACACACACAACACACTAATGAGAAAGGAAAGTAGGGAAACTCCCAACACAAAAGGTATAAGATGACATCACAGAATCTGCAGATGGAGATAATAACCAAGAATAGCAATGGCCTGAACTCGGGCATTAAAAGACTGAGACTAGCAGACTGGCTTAGAAAACACAACCCATCAATCTGCTGCCTACAGGAAACATATCTCAAGGCTGAGAATCAAAGACTGGAGAAAGTCATACCAAGCAAACAGCAGTTCAAAAAAAGCAGGGGCTGTAAGCCTCATCTCGGATAAAATTGACCTGAAAGTGCAAACCATAAAAAGAGATAAGGAGGGACACTATATAATGCTCAGGGGAATGGTAGACAAAGAACCACTAAGCATTGTAAACATATATTCCCCAAATGAGAGACCCACTGAGTAGGTAAACCAAACATTCCAAAAGATTAAAAGAGAAATCACAGTCTCAACAATTATAGTGGGTGACTTCAACACAGCACTCTCTGAGAAAGGTAGATGACAGGGAAGAAACTCAATAAGGAGGCTAGAGATTTAACACCACAATTAGACAATTTGACTTGATAGATATTTACAGAGCTCTTCATCGAAATGCTAAAATATTCATATTCTTCTCAAGCCCCCATGGCACATAGTTGAAGATAGACCACATGCTAGGGCATAAGGCGAATCTACATAAATTTAAGCCCATTGAAATAATACAGACATCTCTCTCTGACCACTGTACCATAAGGTTGGAAATCAACAAAAGGAAGACAAAGAAAGCAAGAGCAAACAATTGGAGGATGAATAACTCTCTAATGCAAAAGGAGTGTGTACTGGCGCAGATAAGAGATGAAATTAGGAAATTTCTAGGAATCAATGAGAATGAGCACACGACATACCAAAACTTATGAGACACAGCAAAGGTAGTCATCAAAGGAAGTTTCATAGCAATACATGCACACCTGAGAAAGGAAGAGAGTTTCACGATTGACATGCTGGCACAAAATTTACAACAACTAGAGCAGAATCAGCAGGACAATCCTACTAATAGCAGTAGAAAATTATAAAAATCAGGGCTGAGATCCAGGAGAGGGAAAATAAGAAAACTATGGAAAAAAATAATACTGCTAAAAGTTGGTTCTTTGAAAGGATAAACAGAACCGACAGACCACTGGTAAACCTAACCAAAGAAAGGAGGGAATAATTTTCAACAGCAAGAATAAGGCATAAAAGAGGGAAAATTACAACAGACCTTAATGAAATCAAAAGGATAGTTACACAGTACAACGAAGGATTGTACTCCAATGAATTCAACAATTTGGAAGACATGGACAAATTTTTGGAAAAACAAACCCTCCCTAGACTATCCTCAGTGGACGTCAAGAATCTCAACAGACCCATAGCAATAGAAGAAATAGACAAGTTTATCAAGGATTACCAACAAAAAAAAAATCCCCTGGACCAGATGGCTTCACTGGAGAAAGCTACCAAGCATTTAGGGAGGAACTAACACCAATCCTATACAAACTCTTCCAGAGCACAGAAAAAGATGACAAACCCCCGAACTCCTTCTACGAAGCTAGTATAACTCTGATACCAAAACTGGGCAAGGATCCCACAAGAATCGAAAACTACAGACCAATATCCCTAATGAACATCGATGCAAAAATCCTTAACAAAATACTAGCTGATAGAATACAAAAGTATATAAAACAAATAATTCACCATGACCAAGTGGGATTCATACCAGGGATGCAGGAATGGTTCAACATATGAAAGACCATTAGTATTATTTACCACATTGACATGAAAACTATAAGAACCACATGATAATATTGATAGATGCAGAAAAATGAAGCAAGACCCTGATCTCACTCCATGCACAAGAATAAACTCAAGGTGGATCACAGACCATGAAGTTAAAACCCAAACTATTAGAGCCATCAAGGAAGGAATCGGGATAAACCTGAGAACTTTGGCACATGGAATACACAGGCTATCAGAAATAGGGAAGGACACAAACACAGAGGAGGCAAAAACTGACAAATGGGATATACTGAAGCTAAAACACCTGTGTACATCAAAAGAATTCACCAAGACAGTAATAAGAGAATCCACAGACTGGGAAAACATCTTTAGCAATGACACATCAGACAAAGGCCTTATTACTAAAATCTATAATACTCTGATAACTTTCAAAAAGAAAAAAACTAATTGCCCACTTGAGAGGTGGGCAAAGGACTTGAACAGAAGTTTCACAAGGGCAAAAATCGAATGACCAACAAACATGAGAAAATGTTCCCAATCTTTATCAATAAGAGAAATGCAAATTAAAACAACAATGAGATACCACCTAACACCATCAAAGGTAGCCCAATTCAAAAAATCACAAAGCAACAAGTGTTGGAGGGGCTGTGGGGAGACAGGAACTCTCATCTACTGCTGGTGGACCTATAAGTATGTGCAACCACTATGGAAATTGATCTGGTGATATATAAAACAGGTGTAAATCAAGTTACCTTACGACCCAGCAATCCCCCTATTGGCCATAAACCCAGAAGATGCAGCAAACTAAAGCCAGACATCTGTGCTCCAATGTTGATTGCGGCATAGTTCACATTACAAGGAGTTGGAAGCAACCCAAATTTCCATCAATGATGATTGGATTAAAAAACTGTGGTACGTACATACAGTGGAGTACTACGCATCACTAAAAAGCAGTGATGAACATATGAAGCACATCACTGCATGGGAATAACGAGGAAATCATGCTAAGCGAAGTAAGTCAGGCACAAAAGGACAAGTACAACATGAGTTCGCTGGGGTAAGTGTTAAAAAACACAAAAGGGGCGCAGGGAAAAAGCTACTCTATGCAAACATTCTTGGAGTCAGGACCGTGTAGTATGGCAGGGACCAGATCAAATGCAGGGATGCACATGGTAGACAACTGGGGAGGAGGTGGGGAAAGGAAAAAATGATGAAAATAAGGAAGAAATGGGTAGCAGGGGTACGGGGCACTAACCCACCCAAGGGGAGGGTATTGTTTATATCTCTACAGGGAAAGAGGGACCAGACTTCAACCCAGTGCCCCAAGATGTGAATGCAACATTCCGGCGTGGAGTAAGGAACCGGTGGAGAG
The DNA here is from genome assembly GCF_050624435.1 of Tenrec ecaudatus. Classification (NCBI taxonomy): domain Eukaryota; kingdom Metazoa; phylum Chordata; class Mammalia; order Afrosoricida; family Tenrecidae; genus Tenrec; species Tenrec ecaudatus. The sequence goes on from NC_134532.1 coordinate 205,954,249, forward strand.
GTCTGGGGGGCTGACCCCAGTCCCAAATCCTAAGTGGACATGTGCTCCTCCTCCCAGAAGAATTTATTTCAAAGGATGGCATTGAATCTGCACCTCCAGGAGAAGGACATATCCAATTGGAACACACGGGAGCAGATGAAGGGGAGTAGGAGAGAGTGGAGCACATCCTGGTCCACCAGGCCTTGAAGATCATGACCCTAATTAGAGCAGCCAGTCCACAGAGAGGACCACATGGCCAGCCCCACTCAGGGACATGACATCCCTCTCTGACCCATGGCCCTGCAGGGGACAGCACTGGAGGCACAGTGTGGGAATTGTACCCAATCTGATCCCATCACACTGAGGCAAAGCACTGGGGGAGTGCACCAGAAAAGCAAGGGACTGAAGCGGCAAGGTCCCCAGGGAATGCTGAAGGTAGACTTTGATGCCAGGGCATGGTGCCCTAACAGACTGGACTGGAAAACACTGCTTAAGGCCAACAATTGATCCTTGAACTAACTACAAGCTTTTTTTTCTTGTGTTTTGTTTTGTTCTTTGTCAGTGATTTGTTGTTGTTTTTGTTTTGTTGTATATTGTTGCTTGGTTTTGCTCTGTCTTGTTTTTGTGCATGTTATAATCTCCGCAGGTCTGTCTAAATAAAATAGGCTGGATGAACAATCTGGAGGAGCAAACAACTGGACCAACAGTTCCAGGGGGAAATGGGATAGGAGGGAGTGGGGGGAAAGGAGGTGGTGTTAACAAACCCAGGGACAAGGGAACAACAAGTGATCCAAATTGTTAGTGAGGTGGGTGTGGGAGGCCTGATCAAGTGTAATGTAATGAAGAGATATTGCTGAAACCCAGGTGGGGACTGAGCATGATACTGGGACAGGAGGAAAGTCAGGGAAATAGAGGAAAGAGCTGGGAGGCAAGGGGCATTTACAGAGGGCTAGACAAAGACATGTACATATGCAAATATATTTATATATGAGGATGGGGAAATAGATCTCTGTGCCTATATTTATAGGTTTAGTATTAGGGTAGCAGAAGGACATGGGGCCTCCACTCAAGTACTCCCTCAATGCAAGAATACTTTCTTCTTTTAAATTGGCATTCCATGATGCTCACCATGCCGACACAACTTCTGAAGACAAAGCAGGTGAATAATGAAATGTGGTGAAGAAAGCTGATGGTGTCCAACTCTCAAAAGATATAGCTTCTGGGGTCTTAAAGGCTTGAAGATAAACAAGCGGCCATCTAGCTCAGAAGCAATAAAGCCCACATGGAAGAACACACCAATCTGTTTGATCACGAGGTGCTGAAGGGATCAGTTATCAGGCATAAAAGAACAAAAAATCATATCACTGGGTGTACACCTCCATGATACGATCGCTGAAGCCAAACGGGTGCATAAGCAAATGTGGCGAAGAAAGTTGATGGTGTCCAGCTATCAAAAGGTATAGTGTCTGGGGTTTTAAAGGCTTGAAGGTAAACAAGCGGGCATCTAGCTCAGAAGCAACAAAACCCACATGGAAGAAGCACACCAGCCTGTGCAATCACGAGGTGTAGAAGGGATCAGGTATAAGGCATCATCAGAACAAAAAAATCTTACCATAGTGAATGATGGGGAAGTGCAGATTGGAGACCCAAAGCCCATTTGTTGGCCACTGGAGATCCCCTTGCAGAAGGGTCTAGAGAAGGAGACGAGCCAGTAAAGTTGTGATGTAGCATCTATGAAAAATACAACTTTCCTCTAGTTCCTAAATGCTTCCTCTCTCCTGACTTCCCCACCCCGACTATCATGATTTGAATTCTACCTTTCAAGTCTGGCTAGACCAGAGAATGTATACTGGTACAGATAAGAACTGGAAACACAGGGAATCCAGGGTGAATGATCCCTTCAGGACCAGTGGTGCGCTGGGAGGGTAGGAGGGTGGGTTGGAAAGAGGGAACCAATTATAAGGATCTGCATGTGACCTTCTCCCTGGGGGATGGACAACAGAAAAGTCGATGAAGGGAGACGTCGGACAGGGCAAGAAATGACAAAATAATAATTTGTAAATTATCAAGGGCTCATGAGGGAGTGGGGAGCGGGGAGGGAGGGAAAAAATGAGGACCTGATGCCAGGGGCTTAAGTGGAGAGCAAATGTTTTGAGAATAATGAGGGCAATGAATGTACAGATGTGCTTTACACAATTGATGTATGTATGGACTGTGATAAGAGTTGTATGAGCCCCTAATAAAATGATTTTTTTAAAGATGTGAATTCTTAAAAATCTATCTCCAAAATTGTTATGCCATACAATTGTTGCTCTTTTTAGATGACACAAGTCAGTTCTGACGCAAAGCAACCCTACATACAACAAAACAGGAAAGAAAAAAAACAACCGGATACCTCCCAGGCCTGTGCCGTCCGCATGATGGTTGATATGCTTGAGTCTGTTGTCGCAGGCATCTTGTTAATAGTCTTCCTCTCTTCTGCTGTCCCTCTACCTTACCGAGCACGATGTCCTTCTCCAGGGACTGGTCTTCCTGATAATATGCCCTAAGTAGTTGAGACAAAGTAGCACCATCCTTGGTTCTAAGGAGTATCCTGGCTATACTTCACCCAAGACAGATCTGTTGGTTTTATTGCAAGTACATGTTACCTTCAATATTCTTCACCAGCACCACAACGCAAATGCATCAATTGCTCTTTGGTCTTCTAATCTGCCAAACAATTAGGAAAAATAATTCAAAAATAAATAAGCTCAACGGACAAGAAAAGAGGAAAACTAACACATTTTCAAACCTTAACATAATACATCACATAAACCTAATTAAACACATGTTAATTGTATACATAATGATATAATATATGGAATAAAATGTTAAATATAATTTATATATCAATAGGTATTATGCATATTAATATATTATGCATCATATGCTTGCATAGTCATACATACACATTTTATGGGATAGGGAAACCAAGTATTCACAGGTTGTTTTACATTTGTGAGTTTTTTATATTAAACATTTCTAAAATTAACATTTACTATTTTAAGCCAGGAGTTTATCATTTTCATAAACTAAAATGTGCATATAATTGAGGAACCCTAGGAGCCCTAGTGGTAAAGTGGTCACACATTGGGCTGTGATCCGCATGGTCGGCAGTTCAAAACTGCCTGCAGCTCCACGGGAGAAAGACTGAGCTTTCTACTCCCATAAACAGTTACAGTCTTGGAAACCGTCAGGGATCTCTATGAGTCAACATTGATTCAATGGCGGTGAGTTAGAAGCCCTTGTGGTATGGTAGTTACCCGTTGGAAAGTTAGCTGAAAGGTAAGCAGTTCAAAACCCCAGCTTCTTTGTAGGAGGAAGATGAGCCTGTCTACTCCTGTAAAGAGTTACATTCTCTAAAAACCACAGGGCATTTCTAGCCTGTCCTATAACAAGTCACTATGAGTCAGAATTGCCTGGATGGTAGTGAATTACCACTTTAGGAGCCCTGATGGAAAACATGTTGGAAGTGTTCGGCTGCTGAGCAAAATATCACTATTTCAGACCACCTGCCTCTCCAAAGAAGAAAGACTTGGCAATCTGCTTCCCTAAAGGTTCACAGCCTTGGAAAATCTCCTGGACCGGCTTACTCTATTACAGAATAGCTATGAAGAAAAAGCAATCCTATAGACAGGAGCGTTTGTTGTTAGTTTATTTGTTGGTTTATTTGTTTTTTCACAGACCACTTTGAAGACTAAGACCCGAGTTATCATCGTTTCAATCGCCTCAGATGCACTCAAAAGTTGGACAGTGAACAAGCAAGACCACAGAAGAATTTATGCACTTGAACTTTGCTTTTGAATATGCCACAGACTGCCAGAAGAGTGAGCAAATATTTGGGGGAAAGTACAAGCAAAATGCTCTGGAGAAGGGCAGAGAGTGAGACTTCATCTCATGGACTTTGGATACATTATCAGGAGGAGGACCCCATGTGTGGCAAAGCAGAAGGTCAATAAACAAAAGAAGCCCCTCAGAAGTTGGACTGGCACAGTGGCTGTAACAATGAGCTCAAAACATGACAACAATTATGAGACTAGCACAGGGCTAGATAATTAAGAAGCAACTTTTGTATGGCAGATGGAAGCATTGTCATCCCCAGCACCATCCTCAGGATTATTAGTATGTCTCAGCCCATTGCTCCAGCCACTGGAATACCCATGATATTGAAGGGTTCCACTATTATAATCCAAAACCAAAATCACTGCCATTGAGTTGATTCCAACACATGGCAACACTCAAGGGCAGAATAGAATGCCCCATTTGGGTTGTTTCTGTGTTTTTACATCTTTAAGCATTAAATAATCTCATGGGTTTGAAGCATGACTTTGTGGTTAGCAGCTAAAACTATAACGCACTGTGCCACCAGAGCTCCTTAGAAAAGCAATATCCTGGGGCATAATAGTTATGGCCTATGTTAAAACAATAAAACGAGAACCCAAACACTGGGTCCTAAATCTGTGTGATTATAAATCAAGTCTGATACTCCCAGAGTCCCTTTTTCTCATATGTAAAAGGAAGCTATTAGATTGTATGATCATGATGTCCTTCTCATCTCTCATATCTTGTTTTTCTCCAAATGCCTTCACTAAGTAAACCCACTGACCCGTATAGATGGTCTAAACACAAATCATCTATTTGAAAAGAGGTATTAAATCACCTTTAAGCCACACTTGACATGTAAACACACTTAATCACTCAATGCCATGATTTAATTCTAGGAAAACAATTTTCCTGAATATGAAATACAGAAATCAAATAGTTTCAAGTGAGAAATGGCTGTCTATGAGTGATATATATACATATATTCCCTAATAAATGCAACAGACTATCAATTACTGAAGAAAATGAAAGCAAGTTCACAAAAGCCAAAAGAAAACTCTAAGTATATCCCTCCTTAGTTTGGCAGTAAGACCTCTCCCATGAGGTGCAGGTCACAGCTTGATGACTTCCTTTTGGGGGTGTGGCCTATTTCACATCTATAAATAGACAGTGTGGCGAACTTGCTCTCTCTTCTCCCTGCTGGTTTGGATCCAGCATTTAGCTTTTGGGAACTTGTGTCAGCAGCCCGCCATGTGGTTGACCAATCCTGGGAATTGTAGGCAGCCTGCTTTGTTGCCTGCTGATATTAGATCCACCAGTTGACATCCGCCAGCCTGCCTATTGATTTGTCCTGCTTCCTGGTTCACTAGCCGGCAGCTGCTGCAGCAATCAGGAAAGACATTCAGTTTAGAATCTGACCCACAGTCCTGAGTCTGTCTAGGTTTGACTGCTTTGTGGCTATATTCCTGATATAAATGTATTGCATATATATGTATATATATATATGAATGTCATTGGGTTTGTTTTTTCTAAAAAGAACCCAACCTAACACACCCAATTAAATTGAGAGGACATCTCAGGAATACATATGACCCATTGAACACTAATGTCTGAAGACCAGTTGTAGGATGCCCTCTATTAGTCATGAAGGAAAAAAAAGTGATACTTTTAAAAAGCAGAAAAGAAAGGCCAAGAGAGCTGTCAGAAGAGCCACTTAAACTTGATCTTGAATATGAAGTAGGTAAAGCTAGTGACAAACAATGATTTAGAAAAGACTGAGCAGAAATGTTCAAAGAGCAGCTTGAGAAGAAAAAGTATTATAAAGACATGTGCAAAGATCTGCAGTTAGAAAACATGTCCAACATTTCTCAAGCTGATAGAACTGAAGAAAAAGTTCAAGCCTCAAGTTATAATATTTAAAGTTTCTATAGGCAAATATTGAAAGATACAGAAAGCATCAAGAGAAAATGGAAGGTATACACAGCATGACTGTACCAAAAATAATCGGTTGATATTCAACCATTTCAGGAGTTCTTATATAATCAAGAACCCGTAGTGACTGCATTGGCAAAAAGCTAGACTCCAAAAATACCAATTGAAATGTCTCAACAAACAGACAAAATGCTAGTAGCTTTCACTTGTCTTATGTCAAGAAATTTGGATTTCAGTTGCCAGGCCAACCAGCCAATCAGAGAGCTGTATCTGTGCTCATTTCAAAGAATGGTATCCAATAGAATGTGGAAATTGTTGAACAGTACCATTAATATCACAGATAAGGAAGAGTTTATGAAGGATATTACATTTTTTTGCAGTAGCAGCACATGAACAGTGCATTGCCAGAAATTCATGCTGGATTTAGATGACGGCATGGAATGGCATTGCTAGATCTTGGATGAAAGCAGAAAATACCAGAAAGATGGTTATCTGTGCTTTATTGGCTCTGCAAAGGCATTCGTCTATGTTAATCATAACAAATTATGGAAAAGATTGAGAAGAAAGATGTGTTAGGTTGGGTTCTCTAGAGAACAAAACCAGTGATGTTTGCATGGGTTTGTGTAGAAAATGAGATGGACATCAGGAAATGACTTACACAGTTGTAGAAGTAAGTAAACCCCATTCCTTTCCAGTCAGGTTTCTCCTGACTCATAGAAGCTTACAAACAGGAAACAGATAGATGAAGCTAGGAAGTAGGAGTGTGCACAAGTTAGTGGATGCAGACATAAATAAATTCAATATCTGCCAAATGAATTCACTGTCAGGAGTCCACGGACAGCTCCAGGAATCAACAAGCAATATAACAGGAGATCAAGGAACCAAACCAGGATCCAGTTCCAACAGGGGTGAAGGGCCAAAGAAATCCCAACTCTAGGATCTCACTCTTATACAAATGGCCACACACCCAAGGAGGTGTTAGCAGGCACCTAATCAATAGGTTGGGCTTCACCCTTCTCTTCATTGAAGAGTGTCTAGTTGACATAGACTGTAACCATCACAAAAGGGAATTGCAGAACACTTCATTATGCTCCTATGTGCACAGACCAAGAGGCAGTGAATTGAACAGAATGAAGGGATACTGGATGGCTTAAAAGAAAGGTCTATCATATTTGCATCCTTTCACCATACCTGTTCAATCTAAAACTGACAAAATAATCTAAGAAGCTTCACTATATAAAAAAAGAACTGTGTGGTTAAAACTTGGGTAAGGTGTGCATCACAGTTGTATCTTTTCACCATCCTTCTTCCATCTGTATGCTGAACAAATAATCTGAGAAGCTGCTCTATATGATGAAGAACGTGGCATCAGGAGTGTGGAAGACTAGCAACCTGCAACATACAGATAATACAGCCTTGCTTGTTAATAGTGAAGAAGACTTGAAATACTTGCTGATGAAGATCAAAGACTACAATTTTCCACATGGAATACACCTCAATATAAAGAAAACAAAAATCGTCACAATTGGATCAATAAGCAACATCATGAGTAACAGAAAAAAACTTGAAGTTGTCAAGTCTTTCATTTTTTGTGGATCCATAATCAGTGTCCATAGAAGAGGGGGTTAAGAAATTAAACGATGTATTGCATTGGGGAAAACTGCTGCAAAAGACCTATTCCAAGTGTTAGAAAGCAAAGATATCAACTTGAAGACTTAAGAGTATCTGACATACGCCAAGGTATTTTCAACCACTCCTTATGCATGTGAAAGCTGAACAGTGAATAAGGAAGATGGAAGAATTCATATCATTGAACTACATGATGGGCAAGAATAATGACTATACTCCAGACTTGCAGAAGGACGAACAAATCTGTCTTGGAATACGTAGAGCCAAAAGGCACCTTTAGAAGTGATGTTGGTGACATTTTGCTCACATGTTTTGGATATGGTACCAAAGGGGTCAATCCCTGGAAAAAAGACATCATGCTTGGGAAACCCGAGGGTCATCAAATATCAGGAAGACACTATTTGAGATGCCTCGACACAGTGGCAGCCACAATGGACTCCAAAGTACAAAGAACTGTGAGGATGAGGGCAGACGAGGCAGTGTTTCATTCTGCTGCACATACGAGTCGGAATGAATGCAAAGGTGCCTAAGCACAGCAACAGGTAAATGCAGGGCCCCAGCAGAAGTGTGCAGAGGAAAATGAATGAATAAAACATATTACCTGCTCTCAAGAAAATATTGCAGTTTGGTAAATATTGATAAGTTTACAAATGTTCTTAATACAATTTGCAAAGCACAGAACAAAAACCACAGCATCCCCTTGACATTTAAGGATTTTCAGTTCAGTTTTAACTATTGACAAGCAAGCCAGAAAGCGTAAGCACTGTAACTTGCTATGATGGTTTTCTCGCGGAAAGAAACCAGAATACAGATATTGAACCTCTTTCACAGAGTTATCTAAGCCAAACGGGCATTCTGGAATCTTGTTTTTAACAGATGTCTGCTGCCAATAAAACGAAGCACATGCTAAAGCTTCAGTAAAAATTAATGATCACTTACATCATAAAATACATTTATTTGTATTTTTTGATAAGGGCAAGAAAATGATTCTAATTTTAAATTATTTTCTTACATCAGTGATTTCCTCTGGCTTCTCAATCTAATATGAAGCTGCCTGTTTCAGTTACTATATGCAGGAAAATAATGGGATGTGCAAATGTATTCATTTGTAATACTACATACATAGTAATAATAATAGATGATATTTACAGAGCAATTATGATGTCCCAAACCAAAGCTAAAAATAAACCCATTGCCATCAATTCAACGCCATGGTACAGAGTAGAACTGCACTCCGATCTGTGATATTTACACTTTCTAGTGGGTTCAGGTAGCTAATCATTTGGTTATTAATGATTTAGCCTCTGAGTACTGACCCATGGTTGCTGCTGTTGCTTGCTGTTGTTAGGTGTCGTCGAGTCTGTTCTACACAGAGCGACCCTGGTACTGCCTGGTCCAGTGCCACCCTCTCAATTGGTGTTATGTTCAAGCCATCATTGGGCACTGTCAATCCATCCTGTGGAGGGTCTTCCTTTTGTTCATTGCCCCTCGAATTTGCCAAGCATGATGTCCTTTTCAGGGACTGCTCTCTCCTGACATCATGTCCAAAGTACATGAGACAAAGTCTCGCCATTCTTTCTTCTAAAAGACATTCTGGTTGTCCTGCTTCCAAGACTGACATATTGGTTCTCTTGGCAGCCCACGGTATTTTTTATATTTTTCTCTTGCACCACAATTCAAAGGCATTGACTTCTCTTCAGTCTTCCTCGTTCAATGTCTTTCACATGCACCTGAAGCCAATGAGAATACCAGGGCTTGGGACAGGTGCAACGTAGTCCTCAAATTAATCCCCTTGCTTTTCAACACTGAAAAGAGGGTTTGTGCATCATATTGACTTGATACAAATCCATCCTTTGATCTCTTGACTACTGCTTTCATGAGCATTGGGTATTGATACAAGCCAGAGGAAATCTTGGACAATCTTTTCTCCATTCATCATGATGTGACCTATTAGTCCACTTATGAGCATTTTGTTTTCTACACATTGAGTTCTAATCCGTAATGAATCTGCAGTGTTGATCTTCTTCAGCTACTGCATCAAACCCTCCTCGCTTTCAGCAAGCAAAGTTGTGTCTTCTGCGTATCACGGGTTATTAATAAGCCTTCCTCCAATCCTGGTGCTGCATTCTTCTTCATATAATCCAACTTCTTTAATTATTTGCTCAGTATACAGATTGAATGATTATGGTGAGAGGATACAACCCTGACGCACATTTTTCTTGATGTTAAACCATGCAGTATTCTCTTATTCTATTCATACAACTGTCTCATGATCCATGTACAAGTTCCTCATTCTTCTCAAGGCCATCCAGAATTTGCTGTGATGCACAGAGTCAAATGTCTTGACATAGTCAATAAAGCAAAAATAAGCATCTTTCTTGTGTTCTCTGTTTACAGCCAAAGATCTATCTGACATCAGCAATGATATTAATTGTTCTGTGTCCCCTTCTGAAATTCTGGAAGCTCCCTTTCAATGTACTACTGAAACCATTGTTGAATGATCTTCAGCAAAATTTTACTTGCATGTAATATTATCAGTATTGTCCAACACTCTGAGCACTCTCTTGGGTCACCTTTCCTTAGAAATGGGTACAGTCAGTTGGCCAGGTTGCTGTCTTCGAATTTCTTGGCACAGACAGTTGAGTGCTTCCAGGACTTCATCTGCTTGTTGAAACACTTCAGTTGATATTCTGTCAATTTCTGGAGCCATGTTTTCCCTAATACCTTCAGTGAATCTGGGAATTCTTTCTTCGGTGTTATTAGTTCGTGATCGTTTGCTACCTCTTGAAATGGTGGAATGTAGACTAGTTCATTTTGGTACAATTCTTCCTATCTTCTTTTGACACTTCCTATATCATTCAATAGTTTGTCCATTGATTCAATACTGCAACTCATGACTTGAATTTTTTTCTTCAGTTCTTTCAGCTTAAGATATGCTGCTCACATTCTTCCTTTTTGGCTTTCTAACTCTCAGTCTTAAGTCTAACTACAAGATCTCATTATAATACTCCACCTCTTGAGCTGTTCTTTGACATTTTCTGCTCGGAGCTTTTACTTTATCATTTTTTCCACTTGCCTTAGCTACTCTTGCATTAAAAATAAGTTTCAGAATCTCTTCTTACATCCATTTGACCTTTTCTTTATTTCCTGTCTCTTTAATAACTTTGGCTTTCTTCAATATTTGATGCTCTTGATGTCATCCCATCCGGTATTCAATGAATCAAATTTGTTCTTGGGATGTTTTCAAAATTCAGGTGGGATAGACTCAAGGTTGCATTTTGGTCCTAGTGGATTTGTTTTCATTTTCTCCAGCTTCAAACTGAACTTGCATGTGAGCAATTGACCGTCTGTTCTACAGGCAGCCCTGCCCTGGGTTTAGCTGCTGATATTGAGTTTCTCCATGGTCTCTTCTCACAGAAATAGTCCGTTTGATCTGTGTGTGTTCCATCTGGAAAAGTCCACTATCTTTCGTCTTGCTGGGGGTGGGCATGGGGGGTGCGGGTATTTTCAATGAAGAAGCCATTAGTCTTGAAAAACTCTATCATGTGATCTCCAGATTAATTTCTATCACCAAAATCATATTTTCCAACTACTGTTCCTTACTCTTTCCCCCCATCTTTTGCATGCCAATTGCCAATAATTATATATGGATTCTGATTGCATGTTTGATTAATTTCAGGCTGAGGATGTTGATAGCATTCTTCAACTTCTGCATCACTGGCTTTAGTCATTGGGGCATACATTCGAATAGTAATATTGACTGGATTTATCTCTATGTGGATAGACATTATTCTGTCACAGACAGCATTTCACTTCAAGATAGATCTTGCAAAATCTTCTTTGGTAATGAAGCTAACGGCACATCTCTTGACTCTGTCATTCCTATAGTAAACCATATGATTTTCTGATTCAAAATGCCCGGTACCAATCCATTTCAGCTCATGACTAGCTAGGAAATCAATCTGTATGTGATCCGTTTCATGTTTGACAACTAGTAATATTCCTCGATTCATACTTCATATGTTCCAAGTTCCAATTATTAATCATGTATATGACAGGTTAAAAACAGGGCAGAAAAGGAGTGTGGGAGAGTCGAAAGTATAGTTTCAGTTGGTCTGTTCTATCACATACTCGTTCTCTCCTTTCGACTTTTCTGCTTGGTTCTATAATCCACTGCGAGGACACACAGCACTCACAGACCATCCAAGGGTCTCTGGAGGAAGCTAACAGGGTAAAGAATTTATTAAGGACGTTAACAGGCCATCTTCACCATCCAAGGGTCTCTGAAGGAAGTTAACAGGGTAAAGAATTTATTAAGGACGTTAACGGGTCACAACGCAGGTGAGAAATGCTCAGGATACAGTTCTTCAGTCAAGACATATTACACAGTTTTTTTCAAGTTTGCTAATAAATGCCCAAAGGGCATACTACTCCACTCTAAGTTTCAACCCACTCCATAGGTCAGTGACCCTCGCTCCCTGAAGAAAGTGCTTAGAGGCACCCTACTCCATTCAGCTTCAACCTGAAGGTGTTCAGATTTACTTACAAGGGGTCTAGGAAGTCCATCCTTGTGGCTCCTGATTCTGCTGCTGCTACTGCTCTACCACTCACTCTTCTGATGTCACAGCTGTCTTCTGGATCAAGAAAGTTCACTGCACATGTATGTTGGGATTCAGAGGACAAGCTCCCTACCTGACTCTTGCTGGTAGTGAAATGCCAACTCCTACCTCTCAGAGGGCTCATTTTATACCCAGCAGGATAAAAATCACAATGAACCCTATTAATCATTACACATTCTGGTGTCTTCTCTTCCCTCACCTCTTGCCTAGATCCATGCAGGAAAAGGTAGTTTGATGGGAGTATGGTAGAAAAGACACATAAAATAAGTCCCTGAGCCAGAACTTGGTAAAAAGATGCTTTTATAATATGATTTGAGCAAATAATTGAAGATAGTGAAGAAGAATCTCATGCAGGGCAGGCAAGGATGTAAGAATAGTAGAAAGGCCCTGGGGTAGGAAATAGTCTGGCACATCTTAGGATCTGTGAAGATACCAGAGGGGCCAGAGTGAAGGAGTGAGGAGACATGTAGTGGGTCCTACAGGCAAGAGGCAATGCAATGAAATATTTTCAGAATGAGTTACCTGAAACAGAAGACAAATCCTCTTGTTCATATCATTGATGAGCTGAAAAAGAAGAACAGTAACTTAGGGGAATAGAAATATTTCAAATCATTTAGGATTCAAACACCCCCCCCCACACACACACACACCCCAGGGTTTAAGTTGACTGAAAGAAATGCTTCTCTCTAGGAAGCGGGAAGTGTCTCAATGTCCTCATCCGATTCCATCCCTCCGTGCAATTAGGCTTCTGCTCTTCCACCACTCCTCCTTGCTTTCATTGAATATCATATCTGTACTATACACGGCATGGCAGCTTTTGCACTCATATTAATTTCTCCTCTTGATATTCCAATTTAGAGGAAAACCAACTCAATGAAAAGAGCAGGATGCTAAGCGAGAAGATCTGAAATAAAGTCTAAGTTTGTCACGTTGCATACATGGCTTGGGAAAGTCACTTCTCAGGCACCCATTGGCTTAAGTTTAAAACTGGGTAATATCTTGCTCAACACACTTCCCTCGAGTATCATGAAGACCAAGGGAGATATGAAAATCTTATCCATGTATCTTCTAATACAGTGGGCCACAAAAGAGAAATCATTGCAGGATATACGCTGAATACCAAAAAAAAAAAAACTCCTCTTGTTTTATCTGGAGCCAATCTTTCTCTCAGCCTCAGTTTATTCATTTGCCTCTTTTGTCTTATGTTGGCAAAATGAAAATGAAATTCCTGAGTCTCCATTTCCTCACTTGTGACAGGCAAAGGGACACAATGATCCCACTTATCAGGATAAGTGGTCAGGGCCAGTTTCTCTGAAGGACATGGATCTGGGCTTGGAAAGAAGCAGCCAATAATCACCAGCTGCAGAAGGGGCTGGGAGAGGCAAGAAGGCTTGGCACCTTCCTCTGCTGAGAGAATCTAAGGGTCCCTGAAGAGAGGTAACAGTGAGTCATGGCCAAAGTGAAGGCTGAAGGGTGGATCACACAGGGTTTATAGCCAGCTGCTGTGGAGCTCCTTTTGACTAAGGCTGCTCACTATGGGCCATCATAGAAATGTGTCCCATGAGGCTTTCAATGCTCCGTCTTTCAGAAATGGATCACCACCCTTTCTTTCCAGGCATCTCTGGATGGAGTTAAACCTCAACATTTTGATTAGCAGTCCAGCAAGCTACTCATTCGCAACCTCCCGAGATTCCGAGGGTGTTTAGTGATTTGATTACTTTTTCCCAGAAATACATTGCCTGGCCTTTCAGCTTCAACACCTCTGGGTGGAGATGAACCTTTCAGTTAGCACCCAAGAATGTTAACCATTTGCCCCAACTTGAACTCTGTAGGATCCTCTCCAGGGGTCCTCAAACCTATTAAACAGGGGGCCAGTTCACTGTCCCTCAGACCGTTGGAGGGCCGGACTATAGTTTAAAAAAATAAACTGAACAAATTCCTATGCACAATGCACATATCTTATTTTGAAGTAGAAAAACAAATGAGGCAAAAACACCCGGCGGGCCAGATAAATGTCCTCAACAGGCCACCTGTGGCCACGAGCCGTAGTTTGAGGACCCCTGCTAGGCCTTGATTTGTGATTGTGATAGTTAAGGTATATTGTCCCAACCGGGCCGATAAACACGTGGGATTAATTGAAGGGTGGAGCGATAAATGGCTTGGTGAGCCTCGTCTTTCTTGTTCTCGGGTCCCTTGCTCTCTGATGGTCAGACCAGTGTCAGCTGCCTTAGCCAGTTCTTTGCCTCAGTTGGGAAGACGCACTTCCTGAGAGACATCCCTGAGTAGAAGCCACATATACCTACCCTGATGCAGCCCTGGGTGCTGGAGAAGCCTCATGGAGATCCCTGCCAGCACAGAGATGCTTACATGCTCACTGATTCAGCTTTCCTGGGTTATTTTCTGGGTTATTGCCTGTGTTTTGCAAGTTGGAGAAGGGCTTAGTAGATCGGTGTCAAACATATGGGCTAAGGTCGGACTTATGGGCTTGGACTGGACTGGGGTGGGATGCTTTCTGAATGTACACTTACCTTTTATATAAAACTCTGTCTTATAAAATATCAATGTTTATGAATTTTGTTTCTCTAGTCTACTCAGACTAACTCAGTGATTTTTCCTAAAATGAAGCAAACTGCACCACTGCCAGAGGCTCCATCTTCAAACACGACTGACCCTGCCTCACCTCTGGTTTGGAACATCTTGGAGTACCAACTCAGAATAAGATCCAAATTTATTAGCCATGTGGTCAGATTCCCTCATAATCAATTTATCCTATCTATAGGTTCAGACATTTCTTGCTATGTGTCTCCCACACTAGCCAAGTCATACCAAGTCTCCTCTTTCATGGCTTGGCTCATTCCTATTTTCTCTTTTTTCAATGCCCTTCCATCTTCCCTTGTTCTTCTGCTAGTGGTGATGTCCTACCCACATTGGGCGACTTAACCTCAAGTCTATCAGCTCCAAGAAACTCTTCTCAAAGGCTTTCTATTCATACAATGTGTCTAGGGGGTCTCAACTTGCCTCCAGCTCATAGCCCCTCCTGATGTGCTGATGAGAAAGGAAAAAGCAAATGCACGTTGCAAGAAGCACAAAGAGACTGCGCCTTCGAAGCAAGAACGCTGCCGCTTCATTTTATGAGCGCTGCTCTCATCAGAAAGCACCAGTTCCTGCAGGAGAATGCCCAGCTCAGTAAAGTTGGGCGTCAATGAGAAAGAGGAAGATACATAGTGAGCTGGTTGACACAGTAACTACAACAATGGGCTCAAATGCAGAAACAGCTGAATACAATAGGACTAGGCAGGGCTTAACTCTGCCGTACTGAACTTAGTCCCTGTAATTCGGCGCTGACCTAATAACAAGTGTGCTGATCACGTTCTGCTTTGTCTTATAATTGTTTGAATATTTTCTTCTATACTTGATTTCGAGGGTCACTGAGAAGATGTCTCGGTCATCTTTGTGTTCTATATGCCTACTCCACGGCACAGATAAGTGAATATTGAAGGAGAATCTCTGGTTAGTATGGGTTGCCTGGTGACACCTCAAAGATATGTTCAATTCCAATACCGCAGCACCTTTGAATGTATCCTTCTTTTTGCAAATAGGGCCGTTGCAGATGTAAGTAAATTTAGATGAGATCCATAGCATGGGTCCTAATCCCTTGGCGAGGCAGGTAAGCATTTGACTACTAACTGAAAGGATGCAGTATACCGTTCAAACCAGCTAGGGGCAACCTCAAAAGAAAGACCTGCTGTCTTTAATCTTCTCCCTTATTTCTGGGACAGACATTCATTAATTCACCAGTTGATTAGACAAGCGGCTGAACCCTATGCTGCCATGAAAGGAAGTATCTGGCAAAAGGCGATTCAAATGACCACCACTCACATGAAAGATGCATGACGGGTGCAAACCAGAACCACAAGGAGACTCCATTTCACTTCTACTAGGATGGCGAGAGTATAACAGTTTTTCAAACAAAATGATAAATGTTAGTGTGAGTAAGGGGATATTGGCGCACTTGCTCATTGCTGATAGGAATGGAAAATGGCACAGCTATTTTGGAAAACAGTGTGGTATTCCTAAACAAAGCTAAAACTAAAACTACCATCTGACCCAGAGATTCCCCTCCTAGGTATATACTCCCCATATAGGTGGCTCACTTTTGTTCTTCTTCCTCCACCTTCCCTCCTTCCTTCCTTTACTGCCCTCTCCCCGCATCTCCCCTTCCCAATCCTGACTTCATTGCCGTCTTTAAAGTCTTATCCTTTGGTGTGAAACCCATTTTTTTTTCCTTCATAGTAATGGTGCCATAAAATATTTATCTTTATGAGATTGACTAAATTTGCTGAGCATATGTTCTCTAATTTCCTCCATGTCTTGAGGTGCTGGGCAAGCTCATCATTGTTTATTAAGGATGCATAATATCCCATTGTATGAAAGTTCCAGTGGGTTTAGCCATTCCTCTACAGACGTAGCTTTTTATTGTTTCCGTCTTTTTGCTATTATGCAAGTTGCTGCAATAAACATGGGTGTACATAAGTCTGTTTGTATTTTGGTCTTTATTTCTTTATGGCATCTACCAAGTAGATAGCTTGTAGGACCATGGGGTATTTGTATTCACATTCATTTAAGTAAGAGCCACACTGATTTCCATGATGGGATACAACTCCACGATCCCACCAAAAATGTGGGGCAACCCAATCTCTCCATCTCCTCACCGGTATTTAGTATTTGTTTCTTTTTTTAAAAATTATTTTGCTAAAAGTCTCCATCCGAGGTGGTATTTCATTGTCGTTTTAATGTGTGTTTCTCTCATAGCCAATGAATGTAAACATTTCTTCATATGATTGTTGGTCACATGGATGTCATATTTAGTAAGTTGTCTATTCATGTCTTGTGTCCATTTTTATTGGGTTATCAGTATTTTTCATATTAAGGTGTTGCAGTTATCTAATATTTTTGAAATTAGTCCATCATCTGATATATCATGAACAAATATTTTCCTATCTTCAGGTTCTCTTTTCACTCTTTTAATGAAGTCTTTTGTGGTGAATAAATGTCTTCTGTAGTGTAGGGACTTTTCTTATGTTCCGTCATGAATTTATGCCATGTCTTAGGACCATTAAGTTTGTCCCTATGTTTTAATTTATGGTCTTTAAGGTTCTAGGATTTACACTGAGGTCTTCAGTCCATCTTGAGTTCATTTTCATATATGGTGTTTCATATACGGTTTTTGTACAGGTATGGGTCCTGTTTCATCCTTTTTCAGGTGGCAATCCAATTTTTCCTGCATTATTTATTGAAAAGGCTATATTTTCCCTGTTTAATGTGTTTCAGTCCTTCATCAAGGGCAACTGGTTTTTAAATATCCTGGTTTCTGGTGTCCTTTCTCAATGAGAAGGCTCTGGTCCTACAGGCTTTGGCGAGAACATACCTGGCCAACAGCCTGAGTGTGTGCTTTCAGCTTCCAGACTCTGCAAGAATAGATTCCTGCTGCTTTAAGTCACCCACTTCGCGGTTACTGGTTACTGCAGCCCTTGGCAACAAATATGATGCTAAATAAAGACCCCAAAAATTAGCCTCATTGTTTAACCCAGATCATTGCATTTTTTAAGCTCATAATGATAGTCAATGATATTATGACCATAACAGTAAAATAGCATCTGAGGAAACATTTTTCTTTTCCAAATTATTTGCAGTTTACTTTCAAGATATAATGTACCTAGCAACAGTTTCAAGAACCATGGTGGTACAGTGGTTAAAGCACTTGGCTTCAAACCTGAAGGTTGGTGACTCCAAATCACCAGTGGGCTCTACAGGAGAATGATGGGGTATCAAAGATTACTGATTTGGACACTCTATTCTGTCCTTACCGGCTTGCTAGGAGTACAAATCAACTCCAGAGTGATGGATAAAGTACATTGCACTGACGTGAAGCCCACTGCCACAATGGAAAATCACTCTCTGCTAACTGAAAGGCAGATATTTTGAAGCCACCAGCAGCTCCACAGGAGAAATGCCTGGTGATCTCCTCCCATAAAGATGATAGCCCAGGAAAGGCCTTGGGACGATTTCCCTCTGGCCTATAGGGTTGCTATGCGGGACCAAGTCCATGGCAGTCTGTCTATCCTCGCTTCAGTTGTATAAGGAGTTTCACACATTTTTACCACCACGCATTTTTACTGCCACACAAAATATCATCTACAATGTGTTAGTCATCTTACAAGCACCTGCCACAAAGAATTTCCGTTTCCAGGGAAGAGTGCTTTTAAATGGTCTTTGTAAATTATTTCTTTTCATGTAAAATACAAATAATAAAAGCTACATGCATTATTTAAAATCCACCCTTATGTACTTGTTTTTCTCCCTGTGGATAGGATTCTGATCAGTGACCCTTCTCTAGCTCTCTCACTCTCTCTCTCTCTCTCTCTCTCTCTTGCTCTCTCTCTCTCTCTCTCTCTCTCTCTCTCTCTCGCTCGCTTGCTCGCTCGCTCTTGCTCTCGCTCTCTCGCTCTCCTTCCCCTCCTCCACCCCCTTTTTGTTGTTCGCCTTTCATATAGGTTACTTTTGCAAATCTAACATGTACATTCATTAAAGGCTTATCTATGGTTAAAAATAACTTGTTTTTCTAGATTTCATATATTATTAGGAACAAAAGGGCTTCATGAACTTGCTTGGTTCAAGTCACATCCTGTAAGGCAGACTCTAGGCTAGCTTCCCCAGAGGCATCTGAGCATCTGAGCATGCTGAAATATATCCAGGAAAGGGCCCCTGCGGGCCTGTTGTTGGGAGCGAGAGCTCGGTGCTTAATTACATATAAGCAACATTTAAGATTTTTCCAAGCAAAAAGCTGGACAATCTTGTTAGAAATTCTGGCCAGAAATATGTTGTTATTGAGGTCCACTGGGTTGGTTCCAACCCATAGTGACTCTATACACAACAGAACAAGCACTGCCCTGTCCCGTGCCATCCCCACAATTACTTCTCTGTTTAAGCCTATTGTGGCTGCCACTGAGTCGATCAATCTCCTCGAGTTTTTTAGTTTGGCGCTCTGTTCAGAATCTGGTAAATTATGATACAAAGAATTATACACTTTCAAAAGTGCCTTTTGCAGAGATAGTATTTATTTCAAGTGTAAAACCTCAAGAAAGCCCTGCCAATCAGAAAAGTTTCCATTGTTAAAAAATTTGGTGTGTGTGCGAGGGGGCGGTGGTGGTTAAGCAGTAGAATTCCTGCCTTTCATCCAGAAGACAAGGGTTCAAGTCCTGGCTAGTGTACCACAGTCACAGCTACCATCTGGCCGTGGAAACTCGCATTTTATTATGATATTGAACAGGTTTAAGCAGAGCTTCCAGACTCAGCAGATTACTTTCTGAAAATATCTACTTCCCACCGTAGATTTTTCCTAAACCAATCCTAAGGTTTATTCTAGCCTAGGTTTGGTTCAGAAGAAACTTATTACAATAAAAGGTATTGGAGCTGAGACCCCATCGTTGGGTTGACACCAAGGTATGGCGACCTTAAACTGAGAACAAAAGGTTGCTCCGTTCCGTCCCATTTTCATACTGATTGCCATGTTTGAGTCCACTGTTGTCCATTTCATTGAGAAATTTCCTCATCTTCACTGACCCTCCGATTTACTGGGCACCTTGACTTTTACTAGCAATTGGTTTCTCCTGATAGCATGCCTCACACAAGTGAGCTGAATTCTCAACAGCTCACTTCTAAGAACTCTCGCTTTACTAATTGGTCTTAAGATTGATTTATTTGTTCCTTAGGCAGTTCACGATATCTTCAATAGGTTGGAATTAGAAAGGGATGGAAGGAAGAGTGTCCCATCCACTGGAAATCCAATGGCTCTAAGAAGAGAGCAGAGCACAGTACATTCATGAAACCAAGAGCAGTTCTGTATGGGGTAGATCACACAATACAAGAAGAGACAGGCCAGAATGTGGAAGGAAATCATGGCTTCTTCGGATCATTCTGACGTATGTTCTCATAACCCAACCTAATCATGTTGGCACCAGTGTTCCTTTAAGTGCTGATTCCATCCTACTACACACATGGGTGACTGTTCACATGAACCTTCTCTCAGGCCTAAGAAAGACAGGGTTAAAGTTCTAGAGAGATAACGCCTCAGAATCAGACCTTGGCGTGGAAATGGGGAACCGATTACAAGGATCTACATAGAACCTCCCCCCTGGGGGATGGACAACATAAAAATGGGTAAAGGGAGACATCAGACAGTGAAAGATATGACAAAACAATAATATAAAATTATCTAGGATTCATGAGGGAGTGGGGAGTAGGGAGGGAGGGGGAAAATGAGGAGCCAATGCCAGGGGCTTGAGTGGAGAGCAAATGTTTTGAGAATGATGAGGGCAATGAATGTACAAATGTGCTTGACACAATTGATGTCTGTATGGCTTGTGATAAGAGTTGTATGAGTCCCTAATAAAGTGATTTTTTTTAACGGATCAGACCTTGGCTAATGACTAATGTGAGTTTGAGGATAAATACCCAATTTTCCTGCCTCTCAGGTAGGTTAACTTTAATCAAGTCCTATACAGTCTTCCAAAGTTTGCCAGATGAAGAAAATCCACCCAAAACTTAAACAACTTGATTTTTTTCTCCTTCAATGCTTTCTTCCCACCCCTAACTCACTTTCCCTACCAGTTTTCCCTGGACTACCTCCCAAAGAAAATACCAGAACTAAAATCCTTCATCAGAGCCTCTTCTGGGAAAGTCTAAACTATAAAGCCATTCAAAGAGATTTGGACTTGTGAGGACAAGGGAATGCCACAAAGGATTAATATAAAGCTCTTTGACTGCAGAAGGTGACTGCAGCTAAGTAAACCAAAGTGTAAATCAACTTATTGGGAAAAGAAAGGGAAGTTCTTAGGTGTGAAGGACAAAGTGATTCTTCAAACTCAGGAAGGATAGGGGCAGGGGTCTCAGAAACATTTTTAGTCAATTCCAAGCGAATAACTATGCTCCAACATGGATCAATCTTCTGAAGATTCTGATTTTGGTGGGGTGGGGGGGGGAACCAAGATGAACTGAAATCCCTCCTGAGGTCCTCTGTCCCCCATTTAGTTGGAGCTAGAACAGCACAACATGATGAGCAGCTGTTCATTAAGACCTTGAGGACCACTTGTGCTGCTTAGAGGAACCCATCGAAACAAAAGTAGGATGCTATGCGACAAAGGGAAGCAAACATCTGACATGGAAGAAGCACAACCAGAGGCCGTGAGTGAGTGAGTGAGTGAGAGGTGTGGGGACAGTGAGACTTTGATCCATGGATTTTCAACATCTGGAGAGACCAGGTCTTGGAGAAGGACAGCATGCTTGATATCGTAGCGGAGAGAAATGCGAAAGCGAAAGACCCTCCATGAGATAGTTTCAAACAGTGATTCCAACAAAGGGCTCAAACAGAGCAATGATTGCAATGACGGCACAGGGCTGAACAGTGGTTCATTCTGGTATGACTAGGGTTCTTCTGATCCAGCACCATCTGCATGACAGCAAACAACAACAAGCAAGAGTCAGCATCATCACAGCCACCATCAGTGAACATTTTGATCCAAAATTCTAGAGATGAGCCCTGATCAAATTAGGCGCATTGTGCTTTCTAGGCTTCCTTGGGAACACGTGAACAGAGTCTAATCAGGTCGAAGCTTGATTGGAGGATGAGGAGATAAATTGGCTTTCCAAGGCCAGCCCCCTTCCCTCTTTCTCCTTGGTGATCAGACCAGCATTCTGCTCCCTGAGCTATTTCTTTGCCTCAACCATGTGGTACACTCTTGTGGGCCAAGGCACCCCATGGACCATGTTGCCTTGTATGCATTCACTGCGAGAGCTTGAGGTTCCATCCACTGCTTTGTGCTGCTGGCCTCTGCTACGCCTCACTTCCTGCTGTTGCTGCTTCACCCTGCTTGTCTTGCCCAAGGGCAGACTCCACTATCTGATTCCTTGACCTTGGACCAGGAGCCCACAGGAGTGGAAGGACCTTCAGTATATTACTGTTCCGTGAAAGTGAGTTGTACTGAGCCCCCTATATTGCTGTGTGGACTAATTAGCTGTTTTTTCATACACACACACACTCATAAGTGTGCTGGGTTTGTTTCTCTAGAGAACCCTGCCTAATACAAAAGGTATAAAATGTGCATCAGAGTTTTAAAATTTTAATAGGCCGGATGAGTTGAAACTGTTACACTGAGACCAATTTTCAACCTAAATCCTTGAGCCTTGAACAAATGAAACCTTGAAACTTGAACCAAATCAAAATTGTACACTGATGTTTTAATTTAACAATATTTATTTTACTGAGTTATAATTGCTAAAGTACATGTGCTTTGATCATTATTCGCTTTTAAAGACTTATTTATATGAAAACAGTAAGTCTACAGGTTAAATGTGAAGCTTAGAAGGAAGTGATTTTAAAGTGCTAAGTGCCTTCAAGTAGGTTTGACTCAAGCAAGTGACCCTACGCACAACAGAACAAAACACTGCCAGGTCCTGCCTCATCCTCAGGATTGTCCTTTTGTTTCAGCCCACGATTGCAGCCACTGTGTTAATCCATCTTGTCTCTTTTGCTGCCTGTATATTTTACCAAGCATGATATCTAGGGACTGGACTTTCCTGATAACATGTCCAAAGGGAGACAGAGTCTTGCCATCCTCACTTCTAAGAAGCATTCTGGTAGTAGTAATTCTTTTAAGATAGATTTACTTGTACTTTAGGTAATCCATGGTATTTTCAATAATCAGTCTTCCTTGTTCAATGTCCAGCTTTGACATGAAAATGAGGTGATTGAAAATATTATGGCTTGGCTCTGCTGCACATTGGTCCTCAGTGTAACATCCTTGCTTTCCAACCATGTAAAGAAGTTTTGTGCAGCAGACTTACCCAATGCAATGCGTCATCTGACAATGGTGGTAGAATAATGTGGACAAGAAGAGTGTGAATGGTAACATGACCTGAAGAAGATAACCAATGTCACTGAGTTTTACGTGTAGAAATGGTGTATTTTTCAGCACTGTTTAAATGGTGCATTTGGGGCTGTATGTATTTGGGTGGCTAACTGTAAGGTCAGTGATTCAAACTCACACGCTGCAGGAAGAAGGCGAGAATGAATGTCTACTCCCGTAAAGATTTACAGTCTCAGAAATCCAAAGAAGCAATTCTACTTTTTCCTATAGGATCTTTGTAAGTTGGAATAGATTCATGCCAGTGGGTATACTTGCAGACAAATTATTTTTAGTCAGCATCATAACTTCATAATCAGATGCATAGTTGCTATAGAGATACACTTTAACAATGGTAGTAATCACAATGTTTAGTAAACTCTTATCTGTTTAAAGATATTACTGCTTCTAGTCTGACTTACCACCACTTGTCTATCAGTTTACCATACTGTGGTGGTTTGTGTGTTGCTGTTATGCTGGAAACTGTGTCACTGGTATTTCAAATGCCTACAGGGTCACCCAAAGTGAACAGGTTTCCGCAGAACTTCCAGACTAAGACTATGAAGTAGGAATCATTTGTCCATAAAGAGTGAGTAGCCACTGACAACTTTATGCATCGCATGGAAACACTGTCAGACAGGGAAGGTCTAATGAACACAGGCAGAATGTTGTCACAGACTGTGCCGGAAGGTGAGCTCCTCAGGTCAGCAGGCTCTCAAAATAGGACTGAGGAAGAGCTACCTTCTCAAAGCCAAGTTAAACACAATGGAATGAATGGAGTAAACACCACAGCAGTGAAACCTTCAGAACCTCCCTTTGCAGATGGGGCACATCTCAAAATGAGGAGATACCACTGGGAATACATTACTAATAGTCAGAATTTGGAATGCACGAATTACGAATCTAGAAAACTGGAAGTTCTCAAAACTGAAATGCTGCCAATGGAGATTCGATATCCTAGGTGTTGATGAGCTGAAATGGTATTGGCCATTTTGGTTCAGAAATTGACTGGTATTGACCGTTTTGAATCAGAAAATCTTATGGGTTACAATACCAGAAATGATACAATCAAGAGGAATACCATTGTATTTGTAATTAAAAAAAGAACATTTCAAGATCTACCTTGCCTTGAAGTACAAAATGTCTGTGATGGGGTTATATCTATCCACCTTCAAAGAAATTCAATCAATACAACTGTTATTCTAAGTTACCACAATCCTCTGAAGCTAGCAATGAAAAAGTTGAATTCCACCAATGTCTTCAGTCTGAGATTGATCCAACATGCACTCAAGATGTATAGATAATTATTGGCAGTTGGATTGCACACGTCGGAAACTAAGAAGAATGAAAAATAATTCAAAAATGCATTTTGGCAGTAGAAACAAGATCCCGAAATTGCATGACGGAATTTTGCAAGATCAATGACGAGTTCATCACAAATATATTCTTTCAACAACACACGGACTTCTCCAGATGGAACGTAGCATGAAAATTGACCTCATCTGCGGGAGGAAATACTGCAGAAGCTCTGTATCAGCAGCTAGAACTGGGCTAGAGGCCGAATGTGGAACAGACGACCAATTGCTCATATGTCAGTTCAGGCTGAAGCTGAAGAAAATTAAAACAAGTCCACGAGAGTCAAATAGGATGTTACATCTATCCCGCCTGAATTTACAGAACATCTCAAGAACATATTTGCTGCCTTGAACACTAATGACAGAAGACCTGCAAACCTGTCAGGCCATCGAGAATATACCAGAGAAAGCTACAGGTCCTAAAAGACGGGAAGGAAATAAAATATCAAAGTGGGTGTCAGGAGAGACTCTGGAACTGGCTCTTAATCATGGCGTAGCTAAAACACATGGACGAAAAGATGAAGTCAAACGGCTAAATAGGAACTTTCAAAGGCAGCTTGAGGAGACAAAGTAAAATAATAAATGTGCAAAGGTGTAGAGTTAGCAACCCAAAAAAGGAAGGATACACTCAGCATATCTTGAAGAGTCGGATGGATCTTGTCTGAAAAAGAGAATACTAGAAAGATGTTTAGTTGTGTTTTATTGTATGCTAAGGCATTTGACTCTGTGGATCATAACAAATTGTGGATAGCCTTGCAAAGAATGAAAATTCCAAAACACTTCATTGTGCTCCTGCAGAACCTGTATATGGAGCAAGAGACAGGTGTGGGAACAGAAAAGGGAATACTGCATGGTTCAAAATCAGGAAAGAAGTGCATCAGAATTGTATCACCTGACTATACTTGTTGAATGTATATGTTAAGCAAATAATCAAAGAAGCTGGATTATATTAACAAGAATGCAGCATCAGGATTGGAGGGAGGCTTATTACCAACCTGACATATGCAGATACTTGCTGAAAGTGAGGAGAACTTGAAATACTTGCCGATGAAGATCAATAATTGCAACCTACAGTATGGATCATGACTCACAACTGGACTAATAGGTAACATCATGATAAATGGAGAACAAAATTGAAGTTGTCAAGGATTTTGTGTAGCTTGGATCCACAATCAATGCTCATGGAAGCAGCAGTCAAGAGATGAAAATGATGCATCGCATTGGGTGAATCTGCTGCACAAGACCTCTTGACAATATTTAATAGCAAGGAGTTTGCTTTGAGGACTAACGTGGGTGCTGGGTGGGCCCAACTCAAGCCATAGTTTTTTCAATGGTCTTATATGCATGTGAAAATTAAATATTAAACAAGGACAACCTAGGAAGCATCTGTGCATTATAATCTTTGCCAATTATAATGTTGGCAAAGAATTTTGGAAGTATCATGAACTCCCAAAAGAACAAACAAATCTGATTTTGAACAAGGCCAGAATGCTCCTTAGAGGTAAGCATCGAGAGAGTTCATCTCAAGTACTTTTGACATGTCTGGGGACCATCTATGGAGAATGACATCATGTCTGGTATAGTAGAGGGCAGCAAAAAATAATAAAGCCCTAGACAAGATTGACACAGTGGTTGCAACAAAGGGCTCAAACAAGACCAATTGGAAGATGGCACATGCCTGGGCAGTGTTTCATTCTGCTGTAAATGGGGTCACCATGAGTCGGAAGAGAGGGTGCTGGCTGCTACCAGAGAACGGTAAATAAAGCTTGAATCCTCCAAATGAATCCACTGTGGGCTGTCTGTGGAAAGTTCCTGGGATTGGCAGGTGAAACAACAGATTATAAAACCAGGCTCAACAGAAGGCAACAGCCTAAAGAGGATTCCAATCTTCTGGTTCTCTCTTACACAAAAGACCAGACACCCCCCCCCCCCGTCCCCCCCCCCCCTCAAGGAGGTATCATCAGGGTGGAACCTGCTTAACAGGTTAGGCTTCCTTCCCCTGGAGCACTGTGATAGTTATATAACATATTGTCAATTTGAGGGGACTAAGAGTGAAGGGGTGGAGTTTAGCCTGTCAATCAGGTCACAGCTTGATGACCTCATTTGGAGGTGCTAAGGAGATAAATAACTCACTGGAGGTAGGACTCAGGCTCACTCCCTACGAGACATCCCTATTAAGATCAGACATGGAGGGAGGCTGATGGAGCCCAGAGCTCTGGAGATGGAGAAACCACATGGAAACTCCTGCCAGCGCTGAGACACTTACACCATTACTGGAGCCACAAGACCTTCCACCCACTGGCATGTGATCTTCCTGCATTCAGGGTCATTGCATGTGTTTCGTGAGTCTGAAGAGGTCTTTATAGATTGGTATCAGACATCTGGGCTAATATCGGACTTATGGACTTGATCTGGATTGGGCTGGGATGTTTTCTCAATAGTCAACTGCTCTTAGAAAGCTCTATTTTAGACACATATATGAATGTCTATGAACTTGTTTCTCTAGTCAACCTCGGCTAACACAAGTGCCCAGTTGACCTAATGCCTCACCATCACATCCGGTCATTCTTACTTATTCCTAGGGATCTTGTTCGACAATAGCTTGAGATTCAGGAGATCTGGGTGTCATTGTAAACCCTCCCTTGTTGAACTGGAATGAACCGTGCGAAGCTCGGATTGGCAGTAGTCCTAGGAGAAGCCTCTATGGTTGCCTCTCAGGCTTTCCCCTAATTGCCCAACGCAGCAACACAGCTGGTTTGGGGGTTCCAGACAGCTCTGCAAGGGTTATAAACAGGCTGAAATCTAGGGCCACTGACTTACTTCCTTAATTACTGAACAAAGTACAAGTGGTCTCCAGGGGAAATTAAAATGCCTCCCTTTATTAACTAGACAAATACAATAGAAAAATTATGGTTTCTAAGCAATGTTTATCTTGCAGTAACTCCTGGGCAAATCCACTCCTACTAGGCAGAAACGGATAATTGCACTCCTGGTAAAATCCCAATATAAAAAAGAAGATAAATGAAAAATACCAATAATTAAATATTGCCTATAAAACGAAGCTAAGGCTAATTAGACACGGCAAACAATAAAAGGAATTCATATTAAGCTGTCCAACTGAGGCGGGGATTTTCTTTCCTGCGATTCTCAGTTGTAGAATGTATTGTCTTCATTTAATAAGCTTAGTCCATATGATCAGCATTACAATAAATTTGTTCTATCCGCAGGTTCCTTAGTATTCGACCCTAGCCTTTTAAAATATAGATCCGGAGACATTTATTTCTGTCTAACTCTGTTTAGCACCTCGCGGGGCTAGCTGTCTAACCAATTTGCCAAGGGGGGTCGAGCGAGAGCAAGGTGACAGAAGATTTTTTCAAATCGATCTGTTTTGTTATTTGTTTTGAACGAATTTCCTTTTGTCTGCACACCCCATCACTAGCCAGGCATGCAGGCGATGCTTGTGAAATCCCAAACCCCAAAGATCAGGAATGCTGAGTTTTACCAACAGAATAAGAGTTCAAGGCAGCTCTCTCCACTGTTTTGTCTTGCCATCCGTGTTGCCTTTGGTGTTGCCTCTGAAATTTAGAGGCAGATGCACGTCACTACACAAAGACAGTCTGTTTTTGTTCTCCTGCGTGGGGCTTTCATTCCCCAGGCGGCAGGTAGAACAGGCAATCAGAAATTAACCCACAGGGACGCACGGACCGCGGAGGTTAACCAGCGTTCAAGCGCCCACATCCGCGTAGAATCTGGCCATACCAAAGCCACATTTTAAATTATCAAATTAGATAGATACAAATCATCTCTCGTGTGTGCGTTTGTGTGTATATATATAAAACCTAGGAAGCACTTCAGTAAGTCTCTGATCTAAGATGCATAATGAGATTTCAGAAAGCATCAATAATTATGGTACTGAGACATAAAAACTGAATCTAGTTGCAGATATGTGATTAAATGCACAAACCCACAAAGGCGTGTCCGCGTACGCACAAGCAAAGCACTCAGGGAAATGTTATTATTTTTGATAAGTGTATATCTGGGCACCAGCTTTTTGGGGACAAAGACATCACGGCAGCCTTTGCTCGTCCCCCCCACCCCGACCCGACCCCTACCCCCCTTAAAAGGGACGACGGCCATTAACCAACCTGCTACACAAAATTTCTTGCTAATGAACAGTTGTGTTAAAGAAGCAGGCAGAATGTGAAAATATGAAGGCGTTGGCTTTCGATGCATTTTTGTCCCAAACAGACAAAATAGTGGTGTCAGCAAGTGATGGAAAGATAAGGGACGGCCGAAGAATACATCATGTGGGAAAAATTGCATTAGGCCAAGGGAACAATATTCCTCAAATACTGCTGAGGCTGGAATATTAAGAAATAACATTTAAACAAGGCGAGGGAGAAGATGAGGTCCTGCTGAAATCCTGCCGGGCATTGTCAAATTTAAACACGTATTTAAATAGAAGTATAAGAGTATATCTCCTGACGACATCTATAACCAGCAGGGGGTTCATTTTTCCAGGAAAGATGAAATTTACCTTTGCACAAAAGAAAATCATCCTATGCTCAGTGCAACACAAGGTCAAATTAGACTCACGCCGTGCCTGTCATGCAAAATAGCAGAGATGCAGTAAGGCAGAATGGCTGGTATTAACCTGCCCTTGCTCCTTTGGATCTCTAAGAGGGCAAGATCAAAGACCTTATTCAAGCTATTAAAATAAAGCAAGAAACGGCTGGGGCTGAGGAAGAACACACCAAGGAAAACTCTCTCTTCCCATTTAATATAAACTGCAGTCACAAAAATCCTCACTTTGCTCAGACCCTTGGAAGACACTGAAGGACCCCTGGAGGCACAGTGGTTTGCTCAGCACACAGTGAGTGGTTTGAACACACCAGCGGCTAAGAGGGTGAGAGAGGAGGCTGTATATTCTCATAAAGATGGACAGCTTCGGAAATCACACAGGCCATTCTCTGTCCTTATGAGTCGAAATAACTTGGTGGTAGAGTCAGTAGATCTCAGGTGGATTTGCAATGTTTCAACACAGGGTGGAATTGGAATGAACCAGATGAAAGCTCTGGAAATGGGGCCTGGTATGATTTGGGTGGAGGAAAATGAAGGGGATAGAATCTAGAGTTTCAGATCAGCCTTTCTGAGTGAGTGGACAGCTCTGCTCTGAATGGGCTCACCATCTCCAAATGCTGGGCCTGCCCAAGCCTCACTGTATTTGCAGAGACCCATCCCATCCCTGTGCTTATTTATTCCCGAGCATTATCCAGTAATGGCCCCACAGAGACGAACTTCTTTCAGCACCATCTGCTAGCAGGAAAAACAAGCACACGCACTACACCTGTTACAAGCTGCCCGGCTTCTCAGCCTTCCCACTCACCAGTGAGCGACGCACAGGAACCCCTGAGCAGGAGAGGCACAGCCTAGATCTGCCAGCCCGTTCTCTGCCACCTGCATTGAAACTGGGAAAGGGAATCCTTGGGCCTGGGTGATACACAGGGTTCAGCGCTTGGCTGCTAACCAAAGGCTGGCAGTTCCGATGCACCCAGAGGCCCCTTGGAAGAAAGCCCTGGGAATCCTTGAAAAATAAGCCCTTGAAAAGCCAATGGAGGATGTCTCAACTCTAACACACCTGGGTCGCTAGGAGTAGGAACTGACTCTATGGCCACTGGATTTTTGTTTGTTTGTTTATAATCATCTAAAGAGTATATTAAATGCCCTACTGGCTATGCATGGAGGTGCTAACCGCAAGGCCAGCAGTTCAAACCCTGCAGTCTCCACAGGAGAAAGATGAGGCAGTCGGCTCCCATCAAGATTTAAAGTTTCAGAAACCCACAGAGGCAGTTCTACTCTGCCCTCCAGAGTCCCTGTGAGTTAGAATTGGCTTGATAGCACTGAAGTGGGGTTTTCATGGGAAGGCATATCAGTATTTAACACCAAAATCTTGGCCACCTGGTTACGCCAAGACTGTCTTGCATTACTGCTGAAATAACTCCTGGAAATATTGTGATAGGTTCAGAAATCACCAAACTTGTTTGTTATCAGGGTTCTCAGAATATCTAAATTAATTCAATAAATATGTGTTGCCTGCCTACTAGGAGCCAGGAACAGTGCTCTCTGAAGAAGACAGTCATCGCTGCACTGAGAGCCAAGCTCTCCTTTCCACCGCTGGGCTTCCCAAGCCGCCGGTGGCCTAGCCCCTGACACTCAGCACCTCCTCCAAACTGAGGACAACCCAGAGGCCATACTGGCCTTGGACCCACATTCTAGGAGCTCCTAAAAGCCAGGGGTGTTTATCCTGCCTCAGCAACCCCGACGGCTGTGGCAGCTGCTACACTTGCAGCTTCATGAATATTACATTGGTGAAAACTTCGTTTTAGGAAAAAAGCAATAATCTGGTATTAAACATTTTTAGATGGAGCCCTGGAGTGCAAGGGTGAAACATTGCACTCCTAAGCAACAAGTCAGAGGTTCCAATCCACCAGCTGAGTTGCTCCCACAAGAATTACAGCCCAGGACACTCTATGAGTCACTTCTATTACATCATATAGAATCGCTATGGGTCAGAATTAACCTGAGGACACAGAGCAACAAACTTTAATGAAAAAAAAAATTAAGCCACTGTCATACCTAGTGGCACAGTGGATAAAATGTTTAGAGATGCATCAAAAGGTTGATAGATCAAATACACAAGCCAGTCCACAGGAGAACAATGTGGCAGTCTGCTTCCACGAAGATTTCCAGCCTTGGAATCCCGCGGGGCAGTTTTATTGGTCACTATGAATCAGCATGGACTCGGCAGCCGTGGGCTTGATTTTGTTTTTTGTTTCGATCTCTTTATATACTATTTCCATTGCTCCATTATCAATGAATCGCAAAAATAAAGCTTGGTGGTCAGCACTTATGGTCCCAGTGTTGTTTCAAGAGTTTGTGAGAAATATAAAATATTTTCATATTTCATATTGGAGGCAACTAAATATTTTTTTCAAATACCTATTCTAATCCAATCACTGTTGGGTATATCTCATCAGAGTTCCTCATATCCCTAATCTTATCTGGGCAACGTAAGTCACTTGAAACATTCTCCAATTGTTTGCTGCTGGTCATGAATCGTCTCTCAATAGAAGCAAGGGAGGGACAGAATGAACTGCACTGTCAGGGCAGGTTTTCTGAGGGACATGGGAATTCTTCTGGATTTTCATGAGAGGAGAGGACCTCTCCAAGGAGAAAAAGGGACACGCATCCCAAGGCGAGCTGGTCATAGATACTAGGAAAGGTGATATGAATAAGTCAGTGAAAATCTATCAGAAAGAATAAAAACAAAATTCACCCTCCACAGTGAGTCTCGTCTGAGTGTTGGTGCATGTAAAATCATGTGCTTTAACCTGAGGTGGGTTTGAGCTTATGAACATGGATAGATATGTAAGGAGTAAGGGGGAAATACAAGCGGAGACCGTTTACTTCTTAGGGAGCTATCTTGTGGAATAATGCCATCACAAATTGATACACCCTTCCCATATAGATTATAAAGAAATATCATTAAATTTCTCAGCCCACAGTTAGAACCAAATGTTTATTTCGATTTAGAATTGGCAGCCTTAGGAACAAGTGATCAATGTGACGAGGGGCCATGGAATCCATTCCAACTCATAGAGAGCCCATGTCCAACAGAGCTAAACACTGCCTGGTCTCGAACATCCTCACAACCATTGCTACATTTGAATCCATTGTTGTGGCCACTGTGTCAATCTGTCTCCTCAAAGGACTCTCCCTTCTCCTTTTTGGTCACTTTTTACTTAACCTATCATGATGTCCTTCTCCAGGGACAGCTTCCCCTGATAACATGTCCAGAATACATGAAGCTTCTAAAGAGCATTGATTACAACCAACACTGTCAATCAAATGCATCAGTTCTTCTTTGAACTTCCTTCTTCATTCTCCAGATTCCACATTCATATGAAGCAATTGAAAATATCCTGACGTGGGTCAGTGCACCTTAGTCCTCAAAGTGACACATTAGCTCTTTAACAATTTAAAGAGATCTCTTGCAGCAGGTTTGCCCTAAGTAATACATCATTTGATTCCCTGACTACTGCTTCCATGGGTGTTGACTGTGGACCCAAGAAAAAAAGAAATTGTTGATAACTTCAATAGTTCTCTATTTATCAGTATTCTTTTTTCCCAGCAGTTGTATTGGCACATAATTTATCTATCATACAATTCCATGATTCAATCATTCAATCATACCAAGGAGAATTGTACAATCATTACCACATCAGATTTAGAGATTCCCTGCCCCCCCCCTTCCTTGGTTGCATCGCTTTTAAAATGAATTATGCAATCATAATCTGTTCTAGTGCTCCTTGCCCCCTCCCACCTTCATTATTTCAGGATTATGGTTTTAGTTTATTTATGTTGAGGTGCAAGCCATGCTGAAGACTACAGTCTTTTACCTTCATCAGCACGTGCTTCAAGCCCTCTTCACTCTGAGCCACCAAGCTTGCGTCATATGCAAAAGTTGTTGTTATGTGCCATCCAGTCAGTTCCAACTCATGGCTACCCACGTACAACAGACAAAGCATGGCCTGGTCCCACATCATCCTCAGGACTGCTCTTATGTTTGAGCTTACTATTGCAGACACTGTGTCCATCCATCAAGGACCTTCCTCTTTTTCACTGCCCCTCCACTCTCCATGTCCAAAGTATGTGAGACAATGTCTCCCCCGCCATCCTAGCCTTAAGGAGCATTCTGCCTGTCTTTCTTCCAAGATAGATTTGTTTGTTCTTTTAGAAATCCATGGTGCTTTCAATATCCTTAGCTAGCACCAGGGTTCCAGTGCATCAGTGTGTTTTTTATTTGCTATCCAGCTTTCACATACATATGAAGGGTGACCCCCCCAAAACAAACAGAATTTTTTTCAAGGATATGTATTTACATAACAAGATTATCACCTTCAAAGTCCTCTCCATTACACTTAAGACATTTGTCAAATCTGTGATTTCACTCTTGGAAACATTTTTCAAACTCATCTGTTTGGATGACTGGTAGCACATCCCTCGTTTGTTTTTATTTTTTTATTCCCCCTCCCTCATTTTTGTTTCTTTGTTGTTTGTTTGTTTGTTTTCCTTCACCTCAAATCACTATCCTTTCAAGTCTCTCTTCGTTCTTGAAAGTCACGAAGAGCAAAGTCAGGTGAATCACAAAGTCACAAAGAGCAAGGTCAGGGGCAAGAGAGGCATGATTTTTTTTCTTTTTTTGCCAAAAATAGTCACACTGAGATGGCTGCGTGAGCAAGTACAATGTTGTGCTGGCAAAGCCAGTCCCTCATAAGCCACAAATAAGCCTTTTTTGTCGCTCACTGTTATGCAATCTTTTCAGAACCTCTAATAGAAAGTTTGATTAACAATATGATCTGGTGGAACAAACTCCAAATGCACTATGAATTGACATTTTCATCTGTTTGGAAAGTTGATGGATGTCCAGAATGAGGTTTGTCATCAATCAACACTTCACTTTTATTGAAATGTGAAAGCCACTTGTACACTTGAATTTTTCCATAGTGTTGTCCTTGTAAGCTGTGTTCAACATCACGGCAGTTTCTGTGTCATTTTTCCCAGGCAGGAAACAAAATTTCACAGCTGCACGCTGTTCTCTTAAATTGGCCATCACCAAAAATAGAGTTGAGTGAAACTTCTTTTACAGAATAGTTTACTGTGACCAGAGAGAATTTTCCCAGGTAACGCCACTGGGTGCACTAACAGATCAATTTGGTCAATGCCTGTCTAGCAGGAAAAATGTGTACTATGAAAACTCCACTCTACCCAGCACAATTCTGTGTTTTGGGGGGTACCCCCTCATATGAGACAATTAAAAATGGCATGGCTTGGATCAGGAACACCTCAGCCCTCAGAGTAACATTTTTGTTTCCTACACTTCAAAGAGAATTTGTGCAGCAGATTTATCCAATGAAATTCATTGTTTGATCTCTTGACTGCTGCTTCCATGAGCATTCAGTGTGGATCCAAGCAACACAAAAT
This sequence comes from Tenrec ecaudatus, assembly GCF_050624435.1. Lineage (NCBI taxonomy): Eukaryota > Metazoa > Chordata > Mammalia > Afrosoricida > Tenrecidae > Tenrec > Tenrec ecaudatus. The sequence continues at coordinate 205,988,629 of NC_134532.1, forward strand.
CCTTGATAACTTCAAAGTTTTCCAGTTTTCCTGATGTTAACTATTAGCACAGTTGTGAGGATTTGGGATTTCTTTGCATTAAGTTGCAATCCATACTGAGAGCTAAAATCCTTGATCTTCCTCAGCTAGTACTTTAAGTCCTCCTCACTTTCAATACGCAAGACAATGCTATCTGCATATCAATGCTTGTTAATAAGCCTCCCTTCAAGTCTGATATTGCATGCTTCTTTATATACTGCAGTTTCTAGGATTATTTGTTCAGCACACAGATTGAATTAAGTTATGTAAAGAGAAAGGATCAAGTCAGAATGCACATTTTCCTGCTTTTATACCACACAGCATCCCCTGTTTCTGTTTGAATGACTGCCTCTTGGTCTATGGATAGGTTCCACACGAGACAAGTAAGTGTTCTGGGTGCCCATTCTTTGTGCTGTCATTCATGATTCATTGTGGATGCCTCTGAATACTTGTTGTTAATTAAGTATATTCGTCTTTCATGTTCTTGTTTTGATAGAACTTTGACAAGATGACTACAGCACCTTCTCATATAGTGATGAACGTGAGTTAATTGCCACCTCCCAGGAAAGAGATTGATCTAGCCATTGTTACAGCAGCCCACTGCCCTATGTGCTGAAAGCAACGCAGTGCTCCAAAAGTGCTTAAATTGCCCTCTAGTGAGAAGTCAATAGATGATATGAAAACTGTTAAAAGACAGTAACATAAGCCAGTAGGGCATCCTCACATTTATGTATAATACACTCAGGAGCGCATGCTTACTTCCAAAGATAGAGAATAGAAACACAAAGGTCAACAAAGGACAGTAAAATCAAGGGAAGTCTAGGTGTGGGGTACAGATAAGGCAAATACTCTCACTGTCTTTTGGTCACTGCTGTGGTCAATTCTCATTCCTAATAACCCTATAGGGCAGAGTAGAACTACTCTCTAGGGTCCAGGAGGCGATAAATCTTTTGGAAGCAAACCACTTCATATTTCTCCTGCAGAACTCAAACGCCTGCCCTCTTGGTTAGCATCAGCTCAGAGTTTAACCCTCCCACACTATAGGATGTGGACTTCATTCAGAGCAGAGAGGACAGCACTCTGACTTCATTCAGAGCAGAGAGGACTTCCCAGACGGGATGAATGCTCACTGATTATCACGAAGACAAGAAACTACCTCACCGAGGAATCTGCAGTTGAAAACCCAACTAGAAATCTATGAGCACTTCCTTTCAGTTGGTCCAGTTTCCTTCTTTACTGCACATCCCACTGCAAGCTCCTGGACAACACATGATCACCCCCAACGCACCTCAGCTGCAGAGAAGAAAATGGCCTAGGGCAAGGGAGAGGCAGGCTGGCAGTAGGAGCTTGGGGTGAGGTGGGGGTCAGGAAGGCTGGATGCAAGTTCATTAGGATCCCAAGCTTAAGAGGCATTCTTGGACCCAGTCCCACCCCGTCTGGCCCCACGTTTGCAGTTAGTCCTTTTGCTACTATCACTGCCATGTCCTGGCCCAAGAACCTATTGTTAGGTATCTGTGTGAGCTCTGCTCTGACTAGCTGTTTCAAGAGGATTTCTCCAATCAGAAATCATGTGACTTGGGGAAACGCAAGGCTTCTAGGCTACCTTTTCTATTGAGAGGATTAAGGGGAAGATGGAAACAGACTGGGATTGAATCTAGAGAATTTTAGGGACTGGCTAGCTCAAGTTTTCACTAGCTTCTGTTGGCCATCTCCTAACTTTGTTGTTGTTGTTGTGGTGGTGGTGGTGGTGGTGGTGGATGACACTGAGTCAGTTCCGATCCATAACAACCTTGAGGCACAATGAAACACTGCCCCATCCTTACCATTGTTCCTATGCCTGAGCCTATTGTTGCAGCCACTGGGTCAGTCTATCTCTTCAAAGGCCTTCCTCTTTTTCACTGCCCCTCCACTTTACCAAGTATGATGATCTTCTGCAGGGACTGATCTCGCTTGATAAGATGTCCAAAGTATGCAATATGAAATCTTGCCATCCTTACTTCTAAGGAACACTCTGACTGCACTTCCTGCAAGACAGATTTGTCCTTCCTTTTGGCGGTTCATGAGACTTTCATCTGCTGACCTGTGGGTGAGCAGCCCAACGCTGTGTGTAACTACTGTGCCATTAGGACCCTAGACTAGAGCAACTCAATTTCGCAAGGATGCTTGTGGTGTGTGCAAAATTAGGCTTCAGTCTAAGCCCACAGTGACCCAGGTAGTCCTCGGGCTATGACAATGTGGAATAAGGAAGTGAAAGAATGCACAGTGCACAGGTTACCAGAAAAAAAATGCCCCCGCTTTCCTTCATGCTCCAGGAAATGAAGACCTAAAGTGTGTATGAAAGGTGATGATTCTGAGCAAGGAAAGAAATACACACACACACACACTCAAATAACAGGCTGACACCCAGAAATGTCAAGAGAGACTCAACTTCTCAACCTTTTAACTTCGGAATCTTACAGGAAGTTTTTTGGTAAGTCGTTTTAAAGGTTGCCTGCCAGCTCTGTGACAATGAGATCTAAAAATTTATTTAAAACTTTTTTTCCTCTTGGGAACTCAACTCTAGCTTTCTTCCAAGTGTCCCTTCATCTTATGTGTTAGGAATGGCAATGAGAGAAAGCCTCGCTGACTATCTTTGGCATCTTTGTTTTATTCTTTTGTCCATCTCTTCATTCACCTTCAGGAGCTTCACCAAATGTCTGCTAGTTCTGTCAACAGCTGTCATATTGTGTTTAAAGCTTGCAATGTCCTTTCTTACATTTCATCTTGATTTGGAGTCACAACAAACTTTGTGAAGTTGGTCAAATAAGTGTAAGTATCCCCATTTTTTGGATCAGAATTCACTTGATGGTAGTGAGTTGTGTGGTTTGTTTTGTTTTAATTCTATCTTCATTTCACAGACCAAGAAACAGAGCCATAAGCTGCTTATCTATGGTGACCTGGTACAAAAAGTTCACAATGGCTTCCAAAGCCCATCTGATCTCTACCATCCAATATGACTTACATCAGGGTTTCCCAAAGTGACTGACACTTCCCCCCAGGGGAAGCTGAGGGCTGCAAAAACAGATACCCACACTTTATCCAGATTTATGGGCTGTAGTATAAACATTTTTAATTGCCAGGGTTGGGGATCTGAGGGTTTTTTTGTTTTTGTTTTTCATGAAAGGGGGACAGTAGTCCAAATAAGTGTGGGCTTTATGTGAATGGCCTGGGTCTATGCCTCCAGCCTCATCCCACCCCATTCTCTCTATTCACTACATCCCCTGCACATACCTTTCTTCTGCTCTTCAAGAAACAGGAACTTCATTCTGCCCACCTGTTCTTCTTGCCTAAAACATTCTCCCCCATTCTTCACCTGACTGATATCTTCTTATCTCAAAGGCCACCTTTTCAGAGAAATCTGCCGTGATTACTAAGTCCAGATCCAGAGAGATGTCCTGGTCTGCATCATGATTACATCATGTCACTCATAGTTTTCTCAAATCATCTTATTATGTATTTAATTCTTCTTTACTGGGTCTCTCAACTCTCCTATAGCATGATAAGGATGGGATCCTTCTCGATAACTCACCTATATAGCCCAGGGCTTACAGTATATATTTGTCACAATCTGGAATTGTATATTTATCTAACACAAAAAAAGGCAGTGATGGAATGTGTGATGGAGTTGCTGGATAGTACAATTAGGCAAAGTGCCTGGCAACCAACTGAAGGTATAAAGGGTTGAGTCTATTCAAAGGCACCAAAATGGCCTGGTGAACTAGTTCCCCGCAAAAATCACTCATTGAAAACCCCGTGGTGCACATTTTTGCTCCAGCTCACATGGGGTTTCTATGAGTCATAACTGACTCATGTTTTATTTATTAAATGTTTTATTTGAGGAATAAAGGAAGGAAGATAGAACAACGGAGGGACTGTTTTTAATTTTCTTAATAATAATAACTACCATTTAGGAAGCAGCTAATATTGGGAAGCCACTAATATTGCCAGATATTGTGTAAAGTGTTTAATGTACATAATATTTAACTCTTGTTCACATTTTATAGATGTGATCTGGAAGGCACGGAGGATGAACTTAATTTTCTCAGAGACAGAAAAAAATGATAATAATTCCAGATTCACTACATGCACATTGTATAGCTTTATTTAACCCTCTGTGCTCCGCTTTTATTGTGTTAGGTTGCTTTGAAAGGTAGCACAAATCGTGACTGTAAGTTACTTAATGCAAGTTCTAGCTAGTGTAGGTAGCAACTATTACTCAGTAGAGATATACTCCATAGACTGTCTGTCCATCTGCCCACCTCTATGGGAACTGATGTCTGTCTGTCCATCTGTCCACCTCTATGGGGACTGATGTCCTTTCAAATCGCATGTTAGTCTGGGTACTTTAGAGAAGCAAATCCACAGCAACTCATGTATAAGAGAGTTTTATATAAATGTTAAGTGTGCATCAAGAAGATGTCCCAACCCAGTGCTGTCCAAGCCCACAAGTCCAACATATACCCTTATGTCCAACGCCAATCCACAAATTCCTCCTCCATCTCAGAAAACAGACGCAACGATGCCGATTGCAGGAGGAAAGCTGAGCCAGTGAATGCGTAAGCATCTCAGCGCTGGCAGGGGTCTCCATACGGGTGCTCCAGCACCCAGGGCTGCATCAGGGTACATCTACGTGGCTTCTCCTTGGGGGTGTCTTGCAGGAAGTCAGCCTTGCAAGCTGAAGCAGGGAACTTCTAAGGCAGCTGCACCCTGGTGCGACCACCACAAAGCAAGAGACCCAAGAACTAGAAAGGTGATGCTCACCGAGCCATTTATCCCTCTGTGTTTATCAGCCAGGTTGGCACAATAAATTGACTGACTCAAATAGGTTCTGCCATCGATAATGAAGGTTTTGCTGTTGGTTGTAGATACCAATAGGGAGCTTTGATGAAAATTATTTACACAGATGGGCCAAGGGAAAGGTAGGGGACTTTTCAAACATGAGAAAGATCAACAGTCATCTAATAGTTTCCATCAGCAACTGCCTCCTGATTGTCGAGATCATAAAAACCAGACAGTGCCTGGCTACCATTACTGAATATTTTCATCAAGGATTCAATTGAAGAATCCTGATCAAAAGGGCAGGGGTACAAAAAGAGTACAGAAAACAATTTCGAACTTTTATGTAATCCATACTTTCTGGACCTATAGAAGGTGGGTGAGTCCTCAAAACTTTTGCCCAGAGATCACCTTTAAACCTTAAATCAAAATTCCCCCAAAGTCTTCTTTAAACCAAGCAACGCTTTAACTTCATTGGTAAAGGATGTCTGCCTTGAGTATTGTGCACTTTGAAAGAACTATGCTTATCTGTTCATATTGTCGATTGCAATCCAAAAGGTTAGAGAAGAAATTTAGGGGGTGGTGACAGTAAGAGCGTGTTAATTAGGGCGTAACAAGGTGGAAAGGGAAAATGAGAATGGTTGCACAGTTTTTAAAATGTGATCAATGTCTCTGAATTATAACTGTAGAAATTGTTGACTTGGTTTGTGTTTTGTGTGTACATAATCAACGGGAACAAATCAAGTAAATCATTTGAAACACAGTTTCACTCTGGTTTTGGTGAAGGCTATTAAAAGTACTGTCGGCTTTCAGAAGAACAAATTTATCTTGGAAGACATATCACCAGAATACTCCTGGGAATAGTGGACTTCCACCTCACATAATTTAGACACTATCAGGAGACCATGCCCCAGAAAAGGACACTATGCTTGATAAAGTACAGGAAGACCTTTGATGAAACGAACTGATATTGTGATTGCAACAATGGTCTCCAACGTAACACGTGTGAGGATACCACAAGACTGGACAGTGTTTCTTTCTGTTGTAATGTCACTATGGGTTGGAACCATATCCAGGGCGCCTAACAGGAACGAGAGAGAGAGAGAGAGAGAGAGAGAGAGAGAGAGAGAGAGAGAGAAGAGAGAAGAGAGAAGAGAGAAGAGAGAAGAGAGAAGAGAGAAGAGAGAAGAGAGAAGAGAGAAGAGAGAAGAGAGAAGAGAGAAGAGAGAAGAGAGAGAGAGGAGAGAGAGAGAGGGAGAGAGAGGGAGAGAGAGAGGAGAGAGAGGGAGAGAGAGAGAGAAGAGAGAGAGAGAGAGAGAGAATGAACTAGTCAAAGACCACTACCTAGAATCGGGCAAACAAAGGCTGCTTATGATGTTGAGACCACTCTAGTTAAAGCCAAGAGATCTTGTAGCCAAAAGAAACCAGAAACATGCATCGAATGAGGACAGTTTGTTGCTCAGGTGTGTCAAAGGTGACTCTCCAGAGTTCAGCTTGCTTGCTTCTGCAGGTGGCTCAGACAGTCTTGCTGCAAGACAAATCGCTGCTTAATGCACAAATCCTCTTAAACTGTCTGAACAGTAACAGACTGTGGCTTTGAAATCCAGATTCCAAAATGCTGCACTCGTTGGGAGTATCTCGGATGGCTGCATTAATCTCTGAGCACAGTTTCCTTGCAAGAAGCCTATATGCAAGACCGTATCACCAAACAGGAAAAGGCTAATTAATTAAACACACCTGTCCCATCTAAATTGCTTAACTTCTGGCATCTTCTGCATCTGTTTTAATTATCTGTTTGCCCATTTCATCAGGAAACCTACTTCCTTTCATCCATCCACATGCATCCCTGTACCCCTGGGAATGACGTATTTTGTTGTCCACTATAACTGATATGTGTTTCATTAAATTATTGCTCTTAGGGTTAGACCTTTCCCATCTCCCTCTTATTTCTTTAGGGTTGTTTAATTTCCACACCCTACCACCTCACCTTGGAAAGTCTTATGACCACTTCCTCAGATTTAAACGACTCTGTCTGCAGCCCCTTACTCATGACATCGCTCCACCTGCCCTCCTTGGGTGTAAATTGGCTGAACATCGTGAGAAAAGGCATTCGTTGTTGCTCTGGTTCCTCCTTCAGTGAACATACCCAAGAACACTTGCTCCTAAACTATTTCTGTTTGCCAACCACCAGCCAGCCAGCAACCCACCCACCCACCTAATGGTTGGGAAAAGATGACAGAAGGGAGAGGAAAAGCGGGAGAGAGAGAATCCAATGACCAATATCCTGGCTCAGCTCCAATTTGAGTAATTAGAGTCTGCCTCGGTTTCAAGCACGTTCCCATTTGTGGTGTGTGTGCATGTGTGTGCATATTGGGTAGGGGGAAGGGACCATCATGAGAAGGGTTTTTTTTCTATGTCTTCTTATCCATGGCCCATTAGAAATAACATTAGGATTATAAATATAATCCTGGGGTAAGAAGCAGATGTCCCAGGGCTCTGCCTCAAAAGGATTCAGGGGTAGGTAACCATGCAGTTTCTAAAGGTCTTAGTGAGCTTTCAAAATCTCTGAAATGAGCCTGTAAAGGCACAGGAAAACAAGGTCAAAATAAACAGCCCCCGTTATCTGGAACAATGTGAGAAGACAAGGGAGAGGCTTGTCCCCTGTTGGGGCTCCTGACTGACTCATCCCTGTTTTGTCCTTGGCCTGCCCATGCTTCGCTCTTCCAAGAACGCTCTCTCCAGGTGACACTGGGACACAGATGGGACTTGCTTGGGAGGATGGAAAACATGAATTCTTGCAGCACAGCCAGCTCGCTCTTTTAGACAGATTGGGTTTTAGCCACTTGATAATGATTAAGGATTTCATTTGAGAGGGAGGGGAGAATTAAGTTTTAATTCACAACCACGCACAGCAGAGCAAGTGCCTTACCCAGTGCTTCGGAAAACCTTCTGTGTGGTTTATCTACTGACAAAAAAATGCACCAACAGGTATAACAAGAAGAGGCTAAGTAATCCTCGACATGCTTGATCTTTTAATCATAGGTATTACATGGAAATCTGGAGAACATTATATGTCCCACATACATGTTTTTAGTTATTGACAAGTCAGCTCCAACCCACGGCGACCCTGTATGGAAGAGAAAGAAACATTGCCCAATCCTGCATCATCTTCATGATCATTTGGTGCCTCTTCCATTTCTGTCACCACTATATCTTCTTAGGGACTCATCTTCTAGTACAATGTTAGATACTATTATTTTGTGATGCACAGGCTTTTCGTGGAGGTCGGTCCTCAGATCATTTATCATAGTCTGTCTTCATGTGAAGACCTCTGAAGCCTGTCAGACCCGAGTGACTTAACTGATATTTGAAATGCTTGTTGCGTGACTTCCTCCAGCATGGTATAGAAACCACAACCGAACAACAAACCGATAGACAAATAAACACACACACACACCCTGGTGGCATAGGGGTTATATGTTGCGCTGATAATTGCAAAGTTGGCAGTTCAAAACCACCAACTGCTCCAAGGGAGAAAGGTGAGCTTTCTACTCCCAGAAATATTTATAGTCTCCAACATCCACCGAAGCAGTTCCACTCTGTGCTATAGGGTTGCTGTGAACCAGAATTGATACCGTGGCAATGAGTTTGGTTTTTTGGGTAATGAATTTGGCTTTTTGGTGTGGGTGTGTATGTATATATATTCATTCTCAGGATTTGAACCCAGGCCTAAGGGAACCCAGGCCTATGCTCCACCCACTGTTCTGCCTCTTCAAATCTTCCTAGTCCACTCAAGAAATCTTATTGCTTCTAAAATCTTCATGACCACAACATCTCCTTTCTGTAAAACTGTGCTGAGCTTTTTAAATACCAATAGGCCTGATCAATAAAACAATGGCTTGGTTCCTTGGTTTTCTGGACATTTGTTAGCAATTAACTTGAGATCCTTCAGAAACATGAACTGTGGATATCCTGCTCATCTTTTCTTTTTATTAAACAAAAGCGCTATAGCTGCTTTCCCTCCACCCTCTGTAGCCGATCTACCTCATTCTCCTGCTGTCAAAAGCTTACCATTACTTCAAATCCCAATTCAAATGTCATTTCTTCCAAGAAGCCTGCCCAGATTCTGATCCACCAACAACCCTTCCTCACAGCATCCATTGCTGTGTGCCTATATGGTTTATGGTTGCTAGCACCTCATAACTATAATACAGTTGATGGTGTTTGTACAAGTATAACTTTCCCTCCTAAACTTAAAATTCCTGGAGAATAAAAATCTTCAGCAATCTGTCCCTATGCCCCAGTGCATCACATTTATCTAGTATGTCTTTGTTTTCAGTATGTTTTATATACCATCAAAAACATATACAGTTGAAAATACTGGGGGGAAATGTGATAAATATAATTCAATAATTGTGGGAGTCTGGGGTTCAGAAAATCTCAGATTTGTTTTTCTTTATTTTGTTTTCCATGTTTTTCTGAATAAGAAACACAGGGTGGGTGGAGCTCCAGAGACAATGACTGCATTGATTGTTTCTTGGTGGGGAAGGAGGGGAAGGCTGAAGAAGGTGGGAGCTGATGGCAAGGAGTACAAGAAAGACGCAAATGTTCTAAAATTGATTGTGGAGATTAATGAATTATTAAATTGTATTGCATGTGGAATATATGCTAGTAAGAAACTGTTTAATAAAAATGATAACAGCTTGAATGTGAAGTCAGATGATGTAAATATTGGTATACTATAAATTGACTGATGATCTCAAATCAGAAAGCTTGGGTTCAAATCTCATTCATTACTTGCTGTGAGTTTGAAGTCTCTTACTTGTAAGATGGGCATAATAGTCTCTTCTCTGTAAATTTCAGAGAGTTATTATGAATATTAAATAAAGCAATGCATGAAAACACGTTTTCCAAAGTAAACATCTATATACAAACTGACGTGAGGGGTTGCCTTACATGTGTAAGCCCACTGAGAGAAGGGGCTAGGCTTAGCCTCTTTCTTCCCTAACATTGGTTACTGGTATCCATTCCAGTGACGCGTGTGTCCCTCTTCTGGTTTTATTCAAATGCTAAAGGTGGTCTCTTTGACACCATTACATGCCACCTATTCTGCTGTTGTTCAGTACCATCAAGTCAGTTCCAGTTTATGCAACAGAATGACACCCTGTCTTGCCCTGCACCAACCACCTTCCCAGTCATTGCTATATTTGAGCTTATCGTTGCCGCCACCATGTCAGCACAACTCCTTCAGGCTCTTCTTTCTCTATGATGCTCTGTTATACCAAGTCTGATGTCTTCTCCAGGACTGGACCTTCTCGATAACATCCTCAGTTATTAGGAACATGCCAGCTATAGTTTTTCCAAGACAATATTTCTTTGTTCTTCTGGAAGTTCATGGTATATTCAAATTCTGCACCAGCACCACAATGCAAATACCGCCATTTTTCTTTACCTTCTTTATTCATGGTCCAGCTTTCCCATGCATATGAAGCAAGTGGAAACACCGTAACTTGCGTCAGACACGCCTTAGTCCTCAAAGAGATAGCTATGCTTTTGAACACTTTAAGGGCATCTTGTGCAGCAGATTTTCCCAAGGCAATCGTGTTTCCACAGCCATTGATTGTAAATCAAAATAAACTGTAATCCTTGACAACTTCAATCTTTTCTCATTTATTATGGCCTTGTTTATTGGTCCCGTTTTGAGGATTGTACTCCTTCCTGCTAAGGCGCAATCCGTGCTGAAGGCTAATGTCCCTGCTCTTCGTCAGTAAGTACTTCAAATCTTCTACACTTTGAGCAAGCTAGGTTGTGTCACCTGCATATCATAGATTACTAATAAGTATTCCTCCACTCCTAATGCTGCCTTTCTTATTATAAGCCAGCCTCTCAGGTCATTTGCTCAGCAGACAGATTGAGTGTGTGTAGTGAAAGGATAGAACCCTGAAGCACATCTTTCCTGATTTTAAAATCATGCAGGAGGGTTGTCTTTGGGTCTTTGCGTTGTTTCCGCATGAACACAATGAACTCTTCTCCCAAGAAGCCTAAAATATTGAAAAGAAAATTCCTAGATGAGAAGTTTGAAAACTGAGTCTACGACTAACTTGCTTCTAACTGGAAGAGTCCACTCTAAGAGAGCCAAGAAGCACTCTCTCCCTTGTGTCTCTCATAATGAGGCTCTATTACCTATTGCATGAGACCATTAGGAATCTGTTACTTGGCCCATCCATAATTAAGGACAAATAATATTTAGATCTTACATTTGAACAGAAGGTAAAAACAAGGAGCTATACAATCTCATATTTAACAACAACAACAACAAAATTGGAATACCCGGGAAAACAATACAATAAAATATCAAAAAGAAAGCATTAATAAAATTCTAATTCTGGTATTAGTTTTATACATAGCATTGCTGTATAGATTTTATGTATTATCTCATCTAAACTAGTAAACAAAAAAATTCAGTCAAAAGTATAGATTTTGTAACACAATGTCAATAAAATAATAGTAAAAAATTAAGTAAACCAGTAAATTTAGGATCAAAGTAGATGAGGTAAAGACTATACCCCTTCTTATTTTTTAATCATTTTATTGGGGTTCATACAACTCTTATCACAATCCATACATACATCAATTGTGTAAAGCACCCTTATACATTCATTGCCCTCATCATTCTCAAAATTCACCTTCTGCTTGAGTTCCTGGAATCAGCTCATTTTCCTTTTTTCCATCCCCCTACCTCCCTGCTCCTGCTCCCTCATGCACCCTTAATAACTTATAAATTATTATTTTATCTTATCTTACAGTGCCTGGCGTCTCCCTTCACCCACTTTGCTGTTGCCCACCCCCCAGAAAGGAGGTTATATGTAGATCCCTGAGATCCCTTCCCCCTTTCTACCCCGCCTTCCCTGCCAGTATCGCCACTCTCACCGTTGGTCCTGAGGGGTTCATCTGTCCTTAGTTCCCTGTGTTTCCAGATCCCAAGTGTACCGCTGTGCATCCTCTGGTCTAACCAGGTTTGTAAGGTAGAATTGGAATCATGGTAGTTGGGGGGGAGGAAGCATTTAAGAACTAGAGGAAGTTTGTGAGTTTCATTATTGCTAAACTGAACCCCGAGTGACTCATCTTCTCCCCACTACCCCTCTGCAAAGGATGTCCAGTTGTCTACAGATCGGCATTGGGTCCCCATCAAGCACTCCCCTCATTCACGATGATATGATTTCCCCCCCCCCACCTTTGTTGCTTGAAACCTGGTCCCCTCGGCCCTTCATGATCACACATGTTAGTGTGCTGCTTCCATGTGGGCTTTGTTGCTTCTGGGCTAGATGGCCGCTTGTTTACTTTCAAGCCTTTAAGTCCCCAAAAGCTATATCTCTCGATAGCCGGGCACCATTAGCCTTCTTCACCACACTTACTTATGCACACATTTGTCTTCAGCATTTGCACAATGATAGTTTTTGTTCTTTGGTGTCTGCTACCTGATGTCTTCAACACCTTGTGTTCACTTAGGCTTGTGTGCTTCTTCTCTGTGGGCTTTGTTGCTTCTGAGCTAGATAGCCGCTTGTTTGCCTTCAAGCCTTTACGACCCCACATGCTATATATTTTTGATAGCCAGGCACCATCAGCTTTCTTCACCACGTTTGCTTATGCACACATCTCTCTTCAGTGATCATGTAGGGAAGGTAGGTATCATGGGATGACCATTTAGCTGAGCAAGGTGCTCTTGTATTGAGGGAATGCACGCAAGGAGGTCCAACGTCCACCTACTACCCTACTACTGAACCTATAAATATATGCACATAGGTCTATTTCCCCCATAATCATAATTATATTTACATATGCACATGGCTGTATTTAGGCTTCTATGCATGCCCTTTGCCTCCTACTCCTTTTGTCTATTTCCTTATGCTTTCCTCCTGTCCTACTACCATGTTTAGCCTTCATTCTGGTTTCAGTAATTCCTCTCAGTTACCTTGCCCTTGGTCACTCCCTACCAGTCCTCCCAGTCCCACCCTCCACTGGTTTTGAACCACTCATTGTTCCCTTGTCCCTGGGTTGCCCAACACCTCCTCCCTTTCCCTAACCCCATGCTCACATGTGCCTCCGGCACTGTTGGTCCCATTATTTTCTTCTCACATGGTTTGTCCAGCCTATCTTATTTAGGTGGACCTGCAGATATAGTAATGTGTGAATAAAAATGTGGATGACTTTGACAGCACCAAAGTGGCACATAAGAACATCATGTCAACAGCAGCAACACCGACACGCTGTCAGACAAAAAAGCCACTGACATACAAAATTTAAAAGAAGAGAAAAAAGAATAAAATAAAATAAAAAGACAGCAAAAAAAAAAAAGCCTGTTAGTAGTTCAAGGTCTGTTTATTGAACTTTAGGAGTGTTTTCTGGAAGAGTCTGATGAATGAGGTGCCACGTCCTGGTCCCAAAGTCCATCCTTTATACTCCCTCAGAACCTCCTTGCTCTGCTACCCCCACTGCTCCATGGCACACCCCCAGTGTTTTGCCTCAGTGTGGTGGGATCAGCTCAGTCGCACATCCCCCACTGTGTCTCCGGTGCTGTTTCGTGTAGGGCCATGGGTCAGTGCAGGATGTCGCATCTCACCATGGGCCCGGCTGTATGGTCCTGTACATTGGGCCCTTTGAGCCAATGGGCTATCGTCCTCTGAGCTTGGTGGGCCCAGGTGTGCTCTGCTCCGTTCTTCCTGCTTCCTTTGCTTCAGCTTCCTTCTCGGTGTGGTGTGGTAGGTCAGTTCCTTTCCCACACCAGATGATCTATTTTATTTTTCTGTGGTACTCCCTTCGATGGTGGGGGTCGGGCTAATTCTGGTTGGGGCTGGCATATGGTCCAGTCTCTTTGGGATTCCTCTGTGCTTTACATTGCCCTCCTGGTTTGGTGTGTCATGGTGGGATACAGTAAATTTAGGATCAAAGTAGATGAGGTAAAGACTCTTCCCCTTCTTAAAAGGCTTTGATGTGTTTTCTGAAAACACATCACAAATGACTTGGTTACCAAGGCTCAAAATGGTAAGTTAACCTGTTCAGTAAAACATAGCTAGTTCATTATTATGCCAATGAGAAAGGCGAAACCAGAACCTATCAAACTCCAAATCAATGCCTACCTCACTCTGCCGCTTTCTCACAATTCAGGCAAGCTGAAAGGACGGGGGATTCTACTGTGACCAAGGTTGTAATCAGACCTAGTGACAAAAGAATTAACACTTTAAAAAATCGAGCACAGCTCAAAATGATGTACAAGAAACAACATAAAACTTCAAAGGTCGAAATCAAGAAAACCCAAGAGAAAGTGGGGCAGGGAGTGTTAATAAGGGCATTAGAAAAGATTCTAAGTTACATGCACACACGAGAAGAGTCAGAGACAACATTGACACCTTTTTTACCCAGAAAGGAAAGACTAATAACAAATGACATTTAAAGGATGAACTGTTTTCATTCAAAACTACATTAATCTTCACAAAGATCCTTAATCACACTCATCCATTTATCGGTATCTGAGTGAAGATTTCTCAAAGACCCTACACCAGTATTGAGGGGGTCATGAATTATGATCAGGTAGGATTTGTGCTGTTGAATTAGGGCTTCGGCTATTCATTGAGTTCTGGAATGGAGAAAAGATATAAGGAAGGCATTCGTTGAATACCTACCATTACTTAGTCTGAGAAGTATTGCCAGAATGTTCCCTAGGAATGAGGATGAGACTTTGCCTCATGTATTTTGCACAGGAGAGACCAATCCCTCGAAAAGGACATCTTGCTTGAAAAAGTAGAGGGTCAGTAAAAGGAGGAAGACCCTTGACAGAATGCCTTGGCACAGTGATGGCAACAACAGGCTCAAGACTGACTACTAAGAAGACGGTGGCGGAGCTGGCAGCGTTGCCTCCAGTCATAAGCAGGATCACTATGAGTCAGAACCAACTCAATAGGGTTCATCAGCTGGCTCCTTCGTTCTTTCCTGTTTAATCATCGCAACTCTTTGATGTGGGCTTCTTTATTCCTACTTGAAAGATAAAAAACCTGAATTTCAGAAAAGATTGAAACGTAGCTAATGAGAGTCTGAGAAGACATTTCTCTCTGCATTTACCTGAATCCAGAATCCTTGCTCGTTATGCTGCATCCAGTTGTCTGCAAGTGCTTCTGCACCACTCTGTAGACTCCCCTCTTACACACAAAAAAAATCTAAATTCACCTGCATGGTCCTATCAAGTCTAACCTTGCTCTAGATGACCTGAGTTTCTTGCTGTAGTTCTCAGATATTTCCCTACATTTCGGCCAGTGTGCTTATTGTTCCTGGTAATTGGAATGATCTCTCTCTAGACCTGTCTCATTTCATTTTCTATTTTGATTCAAACCTGTTTAAAAGGCATATATCTCTTTTTTTAAAATCATTTTATTAGGGCCTCATATAACTCATCGCCATCCGTACATACATCAGTCGTGTCAAGCACATTTGTACATTCATCGCCCTCATCATTCTCAAAACATTTGCTCTCCACTTAAGCCCCTGGCATCAGGTCCTCATTTTTCCCCTGCTTCATGAATCCTTGATAATTTATAAATTATTATTTTGTCTTATAGTACACTGTCCGATGTCTCCCTTCACCATTTTTCTGTTGTCTATCCCCCAGGGAGGAGGTTAGATGTAGATATTTGTAATCGGTTGCCCCTATCCACACCACCCTCCCTCCACCCTGCCGGTATCACCACTCTCACCACTGGTCCTGAAGGAATCATCTGCCCTGGATTCCTGTGTTTCCAGTTCCTGTCTGTACCAGTGTACATCTTCTGGTCTAGCCATATTTGTAAAGTAGAATTGGGATCATGAAGTGGGGGTGGGGGTGGGGGATGAGGAAGCATTTAGGAACTAGAGGAAAGCTTTCTGTTTCATCGTTGCTACACTGCACCCTGATTGGCTCCTCTCCTCCCTGTGACACTTCTGTAAGGGGATGTCCAGTTGCCTACAGATGGGATTTGTTTACCTTCAAGCCTTTAAGACCCCAGATAATATATCTTTTGATAGCCGGGCACCATCAGCTTTCCTCACCGCATTTGCTTATACACCCACTTTATCTTCATCGATTGTGTCAGGAAGGTGAGCATCATAGAATGAAAGGGCATATCTTTGTAGAGCCTGTCCTTGACCTACCTTACTCAAACACTCACTGCCATTGAGGGATTATGACTTATGACAACCCTGTAGGACAGGGTAGAGCTGCTCATGTGGGGCTCCAAGACTGTAACTCTTATTGGAATAGAGAGCCTCTTCTTCCTCCTGCTTGACCTACCGAGTTGTCCTCAAATTACTTATACCTGCTCAGAACTACCTATACTAGAGCAAAAGCACCACCCAGCAGGGGCGTCTATTGTCTCCTTCAGCTCTGTCTTCCCCACAGCTAAAAGAAAAGGAAGTCAGAAAAATTGATTAATTCAATCTGTAGGGTTGGGGAAAAATATGAAATATCCTGTGGACTGCCAGAAGACTGAACAACCCAATCTTATAAAAAATATAACCAGAATGTTCCCACAAGCAGTAATGGAGAGACTTCGCTGTCAGAAGATGTGAATTGATTAATAATAAAAGGATGTCATATTTAGCAGAGTAAAGTAGAGGGCCAACAAAATGCAGGAAATCCTCATGCTGTGCATTGACAAAACAGCAACAACAATGGACTAGAACGTTGTAACAACCATGAAATGGCCCAGAACTAGGCGGCACGCCATTCTGTCATCTATAAGGTCGTCATGCGTTAGAGCCAACTCAACCACGACTACCAGCACTAACAAAAATTACCTAATTATTTGCCCGGGAAGTTTTCACTGAGGTAAATGGAAACAGAACCCCTGAAACTATAATATTGGGAGGGTAGGTGTCATGAATATCAGTTTCCTAGGATTACAGAGGGAGAGGAGGTGTTGGTAAACACAGAACCAGATGTTACAACAAAAAGGATAAATGAAAGTCTTTTTTGGAGGTTATCAAATACACTGATGAAAGCCAGCTCAACAGAAACAGTCTTGCAACCCCAAAATAAGACCTGGGACTTTCAATATTTGCACCCAGGTTTCTCTACATGATCTTTGCTGCTTTTTCAGACTCTTCTCCAAGTTTTAGAACTGCTGCGGTGTCTCACTAATCATCATCTATAACCACCCAGGTAAGAAATGCCGGAGGAAATAATTGCACATACTCGGTGCGTACTTCTATTTTACTGGCCAGAAAACCTGTGCTCACTTCCTCCTCACACTGAATTATAAGTCCCCAAAGCCATGCCCAGGAAGAAAGTTGAAAACCTCAGGTGCAACTCCGGATATTCACTTGCTTAATGACTTTGGGCATGTTGGTCAACCTCAGAACTCTCAGTATCTTTGTACCTCAGGCAGATTTTGCTTCGGTCATTAGTGTTGGTTTGTTTGTCACCAGTGCCTTGGCGACACAGTAGTTAAGGGCCCAGCTGCTACTGAAATGTCAAATATTCAATCCCATCAGCCTCTCTGCAGGAGAAAGATGTGACAGTATGCTTCTGGACAGATTACAGTCTTAGAAATGCGATAGGGTAGTTCTACTCTGCCTTGCAGTGTTGATATGAGTCACAATCAATCAAACTGCAATTGATGTTCATCGCCCACACTCTGCTGTGTGGAACCTAAACTACAGCATATGCCAGGCACAAAGTAGGTGCTTAACAAGTGCTTGTTGATGGAATTGAGCTGAACTGAAACTACAACATGATGATAATATTAACTACCTCCTAGTGTTGCTACAAGGATTAAATTAGCTCATCCAAGTAAAAACATTTTGTAAACTATAATGTGCAATGGAGTTATAAGGTATTATTAAGTTAAAAACAATGTGCAATTATAACCACATAGGAGAGTCAAAGCACAATGCTATTTATTCTATGGATTCATAATTATGAGAAACTCTTGGATTTCTCTCTGGCTTTTTGATCATGTAAATTCAGTAGCCATCAAAAAGAAACAAGGTTCTTTCAAATGAAGGTCTTAACTAATCAAAGTGTTCCTAAAAGAAATTCTGGAATGCAGTCCTCTCTCCATCCTTTGATCAGACTCTAACTGTGTCTTCACAATTCTGTTCCTTCTTCTTACCATGCACTCAGCTCAAGTCCACCCAGGGGCACCTCAGAAAAATTCCTGGTGATATACTTAAGAAACCTCAGCCATTGGAGACCCTATGACACATAGTTCTACTCTGACACAAAAAGAGTAGCATGCATCAGAATCGACTCAACCATTATTGGCTTACATTGCTTGCTGGTTCTCTTATTTCCAGATTCACCTGTTTAAACGGTCGCCTGTCTGTGGCTTACCTGTCCCCAGAACCTCTGACTGGTCCTGCTTGCCTAGCCTCTACCCAAATATCCTACATATTATCTGCTGGATCTGGAATGTGTGATCTAGTCTCTAGACTCCTGACTTGCAAGGATTGAGTATTTGATTATGAATGGAAATTGGATCCTCAAGCAAAGCAGAAGAATGAAACCTACTTATGGGCTTCTCAGAAGGAGCTTTCCTAAGTGATGTGGTTTGGTTTGGTTTGGTTTGGTTGGGTTGGGTTGGGTTGGGTTGGGTTGGGTTGGGTTGGCTTGGGTTGGGTTGGGTTGGGTTGGGTTTGGCTTGGTTTGGTTTGATTTGATTAGGTTTGGTTTGGTTGGGTTTGGTATAATTTGGTTTGGGGTGAAATCAGCACAAAACAAGGTCTGATATTAACTTTTGCAAGTCAAGAAACTCAACAGAGATTATCAGTCATTAAAGACAGCTAGCTCATGCAGAGAAATTCTAAACTAATGTACAAGCTAATATACCAAACCCAAATCAACTGCCATCAAATCAGTTCAGAATCATAGTGACCTTAGAATAGCAAGAGCCAGGCCCTATGCTTTGCGGACGTGAACGCCTTCCATCCTCAAAGGCATATGTGTGAGGCCAGGTTGACTAGAGAAACAAATCCTGTGACACTCACATATGTTTTTAAAAAGCTTTAAGAAAGTTGTTACATATCAGGACAACATCTCTACCCAGAACAATTCCAGTCCACAAGTCTGGTACTAATCCATAAATCCCTTTTTAGATTCACACAGCCACATGTAATGATGCAGGAAGATCACACGCAGGTGGGTAAATGTGTTGGAAGCATCACAGGACTCTGGCAGGTCCCAGAGTGGCTCACTGGCATGAAAGGGAAAGTAGGAGGTGGGGGGAGGGTGGCCAGAGCATTCAGAGAACCATTTATCTCCATCACATCTCCAAAGGAGATCATCAAGCTGCGACCTGATTAACAGGCTAAACTCCACACATTTCTTCTTACAGGGTCATGTTGGCACACACAAAAATTTATCACACCATACAAGGTAGTAAATTACATTTAACTCTTCAATGGGTACAACCTTTAAGGATTCAGAAATCATGTAATTTGCCTGTGGTTACACATCTAATAAACTGAATTTGGATGCCGACTCCAAAATTCATGCTATCTGCCATTATGCTATATGTCTTCATTTTCAACAAGAATGTAATTATTAGTCAATTGGATGCTGGACTAGCAGGAAAGGTGAATATTATCTCTGTGGGAAAACTACTCATAAACCATAAAGCACTCCACAAATCTAAGACATTTGATTTATTACTTACCCAACTGTCTCAAGATAATGAGGCTAAACCAGAAGCGATGTTTCTTCTGCATGTGTTAATGTCACTGGAAGGCTCTTCTTCTGGAGCAGGATTGATCAAACTTTTCATGGCCTCATTAAACTAAACCAACCTTGATTCAGTTTTTATTTTCAGGCTAAGTCTCTGGAATAATCTCAAGGTCTTAAAATTCCACAAGTATTTCATTCTGCCCTTGCAATGCCTCCTTCAGGTTTAAGCTTAGAAAACCAACAATTCCCAGTGCAGATGCTTCAAGAAAGGACTAAATTATTCAGTGTTTTGAGCATTCTTTTATTTGTGTGCCATTACTTATCACCGAAGACACAATGGTTAATCAAAAAGAGTGCTGGAATTATAAAGCTCACAATTTTGTCATAGTGAGAGACATTAAGACATATAATTACTTTATAGTATGCCCAGAAGGGAAATTCCACTGAGGGTAGTAGGTAAAGGCTTGAAGAATAGATGACATAAAATCCAAGTCTTAAAGAAAGGATGCATAAAAGGAATGGGAAAGGGAGCAGGCAGTCTTTTTGTTTCTTTGTTTCCACCTTTCCTACAGTACAATGGCACAAGCATAGTGTATTGTAGGAATTTAAAGTCCTTCTGTAGCTCATGACTCATAAGTCTGAGCTTTCTGATGGTGGGAATGGCACAGAAGAAGGATCAGACACAGAAGTTAGAGGAACCATAGACACAGAATACTTTTGTCAAGCTCACCAGAGAACATAGGAGGTCAGGTTCTTCCACATCCCATGAAAAGAGACAGAGGGTGTGTGTGCGCGTGTGTGTGCGTGTGTGTGTGTGTGTGTGTGTGTGATAAAGAGGAGAAAATAAGGAATATGAGAGAGTAATATAGGCTGACTTGAGTTTGATATTGTCTTTAGGTATATTTAAATATTCTTAAGGAATCCTTTGGACCCACTATTTAAATGCTCAGCTACAACCAAAATGCTGGGGGTTGAAAACCATTCAATAAGTCTATGAGAGAAATACATGACACTTGTAAAGATTACAGCCTAGTAATCTATGAGACAGTTCTCTTCTGGTGCATTAGGGTCAGTGAGCTGAATCAACAAAACAGCACCCAACAGTAATGCCTTCTTTAATGATCTAGAAAAATCTTGAGTCTCGCATTTCCCACCCCTGCTTCCAACTCACCCTTTAAGTTGGTAAACAAGCAGACATTACATTAAAGTGGGTGAAAAAGTGTTGCTGCCAGAGCTCCAATCCATATGTGCAAAGGTTTAGCCGTTCTTAACTTCCAGTTTAATGGAATCAATGCTGTATCTCCAGCGGGGAGTATTCCTTCTTTTGGAGCTGAGACTTTCAGACATGAAGAGCAGAGGGCTTCAGGGACAGATGAGTGGGTCATTAGGAGTAATATTGAATGGTACCACTCCCATTTCCACTCCTTGCCTCCTGGACCCGTGAACACTGACTATTGCAGTAGTAGAGTCACATACTTGCATGCTGGTTTGGAGCATATATGGCCTTCTGGAGAACTTTGCCAACTTTGCAAGGTTTTGCCACTAAGCTGAAGCCATAATTGTGTCTTCAGAAGTCCATTCCATTGATCTAACAAACCAGCAGCTTCAGGATAATGAAACCATCATAAGACCAGTGAATTCAGGGAGAGTGGGACGATGACATACAGGTAGATATCCCCACCTGGAGCTCCTGCTACCAACCAGAAAATTAAGAGGTCAGGTGAACAAGACAAGGAGGCCAAGTCCTAAAATTAGAATCAGGGTACTAGAGTCTGGACCAGACCCCCACTTTTTAAATTTTCACTCACAAAGCAAACAGAACACACTGAGATGCTCTAGGTTAAGTGTGCTGGACTCGCGGGCTCCAGACCAGCCTCTGCCAACACCCTAGTCCTGCAGAGAGCAGTGATTACCCCAGGCTGCTATCTAAATGTGGTCATAATCCCAGTCTGCAAGAGAAGTTCTGAAAGCTGGTCACAAGACCCCACACCAGAGCTCCCCGCACTGTTAGCTACCTTGCGCTTCTAGACTAGGGGTCAGAGTTGGCATGGGTAGCCATAGATTTGCAATCATTGAAAAGATGGCAAAAAATTAACTGAGACAGATCACAGTGTGGCAGAGCATAAGCGGGTAGCCATAGGGGCGTGGGAAGGGTGGGGGTGGGGGCCAATTCAGTTCCAGTTGGCCAAGAAGAAAACAACCTCTCTGATAAGTAGATCTCCTCCCCTGGGGGTCAGCGTTACAGCCCTGAAATCAGGGTACCCCACAAGCACAATATAAAAAAAAGAAAAATATTTTCTTGGTAAAAACTGCAAATCCCAGACTTAACTCCAAGACAAACCTGCAGAGCAGGTCTTTTAACATACATTAGCATAATAAGGGAGCCAGAGCTAAGGAAGACCAGAAGTTAGCTACAGAAGTCAGAGGCTTTCAACATACAAAAAGCCTGTGGAGCAAGTATCAGTCTTAGAATAATTTCACTGAGCACAAAAGCAGAGCCTATAGCGAGGTGGCCAATTTAACTTAACTCACTTCCAGTTGGCCAGGCCAAAAAAAAAACAACCTCTGAGTTATTGGGGCATCAGTGGTCTTGGCACAAGATAGGCAATTCTGCAAGCCCAGCAGGAAGAGCTACTACCCACACTCAGTGGTCCTACATGCAGCTGGGGAGGTCCTGCCTGTCCTTCACATGGCTGGGGGAATCCCCAGCCTGTCCTGGGGCCCTACACGTGGCTGAGGGAACTCCCCCTCCCACCTCCCACCACATTGCCTATGAGGACAAGTCCCCTCAGCATCTGTGGGACTATCCACCAAGCGGGCACATCACCCCACTACTTTGAGGCAGGGTTAGAAATCCTCCAACCCAATCGCCAGGTGATCAGGGATCAGCTATCTCCTCGCTTTCTGTTCATTTTATTCTCTCTCCCTTCTCTCTTTCCCACAGCAGGGCAGTCAGTCTCAGTGGGCCCAGTTTAGTTTCTTTTTCTTTTTTCTTCTTCTCTCCCTCTCTTTCCTTTCGCACACCATTGCTGGCTTCTAGACCACTACCTTCTGCCTGGGGCAACTCCACCCAAACAGTAGGGGAACTCCAGCCTGCCCTCTGTGGGAGCACTGCACACCACACAAGGCAGCTAAAACAACCCTCTCCAGTGCTCCATCCTGCTGAGGAGACCTCTGATCTTGCCTACTAGGGAAATTCTGCCCAGCACCCATGGGACCCTGCAACAAAAGGGCACACACACCTGCCACCTTGGAGCAGGGTTTAAACCCCTCTGGCCTCATGTTCAGGCATTCAGGGATCACCTATCTCTTTACTCCTTATTTTTTTTCTTCTCGCTTTCCCACCACAGTCAATCATAGGGAGCACGGTTCTGTTTTCCCCTTCTTTCTCTTTTTTTTTTCTTTCCTCTCTCTCTCTCTCTCTCTCTCTCTCTCTCTCTCTCTCTCTCTCTCTCTCTCTCTCTCTCTCTCTCTCTCTTTTCTTTTTCACTTCTCTCCCTCTCTTTCCTTCTACATGCCACTGCTGGCTTCCAGCCTCCTACCCTATGCCTAGGGCAACTCCGCCCACCCAGTGGGGAGAGCTCCAGCCTGCCCCCTGTGGCAGCGCTGCACATGACACGAGGCATTGCTGCACAAGGCATGGCATGGGGCTCAGCTATCTCTTTATTTATATATGTTTTCTTCTTTCTTTTTCTTCTTTTGCTTTTTCTGATATTTTCCCTCTTCTTCGATCTCTTCTCTCTTTCCCATCACAGTCTCAGTAGGCTGCTTTTTTTGTTTTCTTTTGTTTGTTTGTTTCATTGTTTTCTTTTGTTTTATCATTACTGTGTGTGTGTATTAATTTGTTATTTATTTCTGCTCCTGACGTTGTTTTCTCCTTTCCCTGTTTTTCTTCTCTTCCCCCTCTCTTTCCTTCCACAAGCCACTCCCGGTCTCCAGGTCACTCCCCTCCACCTAGGGCAACTCTAACTGCCCTGTTGGGGGAGCTCTCACCCACACTTGTTGGCTTTACTCTCAGCTGAAGAAATCAAGCCTGACCTCCACTGCACCACAAATGCCTGGGGATCTGTTCTAATAATGTGGCATTCTGTGATGCTCACCTTCCAGACATGATTGCTAAAGAAAAAATGGGTACATAAGCAAATGTGGTGAAGTGCCCGGCTATCAAAAGATACAGTATCTGGATTCTTAAAGGCTTGAAGATAAACAAGTGGCCATCTAGCTCAGAAACAACAAAACCCACATGGAAGAAGCTGTATGATCATGAGGTGTCGATGGGATCAGGTATCAGGCATCTAAGACCCAGAGTAAAACCATACCCAAGGTGAATGGGGAAGGCATGGAGTGGAGACTCAATGCCCATCTGTAGACAATTGGTCATATCCTCACAGAGTGATTTCAGGGAAGAGATGAGCCAGTCAGGGTGCAGTATAGCACCGGTGAAACACACAACTTTCCTCTAGTTCTTTAATGCTTCCCTCCCCCAACTACTATGACCTCAATTCTACCTTACAAATCAGAGTAGACCAGAACATACACACTGCTACAAATAAGAGCCTGCACCACAGGGAACCCAGGATAGATAAACTCCTTAGGGACGACAATGAGAGGATTAGGGGAGGTGGAGGGTTAAAGGGGGAATGGATCACAAGGATCAATATATAATCCCCCAGGGGGATGAACAATGGAAAAGTGGGTGAAGGGCGACAGAGGACAATGTAAGATACAAAAATAATAATCTATAACTTAACAAGAGTTCATGAGGGAGGGAGGGTGGGAGGATAAGGGAGGGCTGGAAATGAGGAGTTGATATCAAGGCCTCAAGTAGAAATAAAATGCTTCAAAATGATGAAGGCAGCATATGTACAAATGTGCTTGACACAATGGATGATTGTATGGATTGTGATAAGAGATGTGACAACCCCTGAGAAAAGTATTTAATAAAAATAAAGACCAGTGAATTCCATGAGTGGGGGCTCGTTAGCACACTTTATTTGCTGTGAAGAGTCCCTTGATCTGAAGTGATGCTTTCCAGCATACCATGTCAGCAGGTGAGACATTCTACAAATTCACAAATGGTAGTTTAGACAGAAGCATTGCATGAAGGGAAGAGAAATCCATATCCAGAGTAAATATCTATTCTATGAAGAACAAGATGCTGCCATTTCCATGAAAGAAGTAGCCCTATGTAATCCAACGGCCACTAGGTTGCTGGTTGATTCCCCAATGGATTGTTCCCATATCTTGGACTCAGTGTCAGTATCTGCTCCTGTGAGATGGGACACTCAGCAGTGGCAGGAGCCAGATCAACCTTTGTGAGTGGAAATCCCTGTTACTGAGCCCACATATAATCTCCATCCCTACCACCATAGCCACTTTGTTCATGTGCCCATTCAGCAAGGACAGAAGTGCCTGAGGACAGAAGATAACTGCTTTCCACAGAACATGTCCACAAAGACAGTCACATGAGACACAAATAACACTTTTTTTCCCTTTCAGAGAGATCTATCCACATACCTCTTTCCCACATTTCCTTGTCACCAATTTTCCAATCATATTCCTTCCAAGTCCCTGACCATCCATTCAAGCCATGGTCACAGCCCATGAATCAATATACAGTCACACGTTTGGCCTTTTCTTATTCCAAACAAACTGAATGACTGGGTGTATAGTTCGAAGTTCTACCCACTGGGAGGATTTCCCTTCACCACTGTCCTTCAGGGCGATCCCAGAAAGAGGCTGTAGTGCTGCTGCTCTCCACCTTCAAGTGGTGCTTGCATTTCATGCAGAGCCATCAGTAAACCATGCATGAGTTTCCTGTTCCTCAGTCAACCAATCATAGGGAACAGCCCATGAGGCCATTGGGGCAGAATGTAGGAAGATATGAGTGGAGACCATTGCATTTAGGTCACTTCATGCAGCGTGCCTGCACCTTCATGTCCTGTTCTAGCATGATCTCATTTATAGCTTCCATTTAATGATGGATGCTGCTATGCACACCCAGCTTTATGACTCTATGATTCAGAAGACATCCAGTTCATAATGGGTAGCTCAGGCCACATGGTGACTTACTTGGTAGCCCATGTGACATGTTCAGTCTCTACTAAGGTCCAGAAACAGACCCAAAGTTGTTTATAAATGGGAGTAGTTGTCTCCAGATGATGGCAAAGCTCTGCTCCAAAATCCTAAGGGTCTGGGCTGTGATTCGCCAATAGGGGCTTGCCAAAGACTCCAAACTGCAGCTCTAGCTGCCACTGGCACCACAAGCACCATTAGATCAGCGGGATCATATGGTCCCAGCTGCAGAGCAGCTTGCATATCTGCCCGAACCTGTTGAAGAGTCTTTTCTTGCTCTGGGTCTCACTCAAAACTGGTAGCTCTTTGAGTCACCTGATTAATAGGCTGGAGTAGCACTCCCAAAGGAGGGATATGTGGCCTCCAAAGTCCCAAGTGGTCCACCAGGTTTTGTGCCTCTTTTGTAGTTGTGGGATGGGCCACATGAACAACTTGTCTTTCAATTTAATTGGGAAATTTTGACCCCTGGAAATTTCACTGATGTGGAAGGTGCCTGAATTTCTGTTGGGTTAATTTCCCACCCTCAAGGATGCAGATGGTTTAGCAATAAGTCTAAAGTTATTGATGCTCCATGCTTACTAGATACAATCAGCATAATTTCATCGAAGTAATGGATCAGTGAGACATTTTGTGGAAGGCAACATTGACCAAATTCCCTGTGGACTAAATTATGGCATAGAAAACATGAAACACCTATATTGATAACTCTGAAGGAGAGTAGTAAAAGTGTATTGTTGCCCTTGTCAACTGAGGGCAAACTGATTTTGATGGTCCTTTGAAACCAGAATTGAGAAAAAGGCATTGGCCAGATTAATAACTGCATACCAGGTACCAGGAGAGGTATTAATTTTCTCAAGCAACAAAACCACACCCAACAGCGACAATGGGAGTTACCACCTGGTTGTTTATGATAAACCACTGTCATTTGCCAAGGTCCATCTGATTTTTGCACACGCCAAAAAGGCAAGTAAAATGAGGATGAGCTAGGAATCTCTGCACTTGCATCTTTGAGGGCGGTACCAATCTGAAATCCCTCCAGGAATTCAGGATTGCTTTTGGCTTTGTGTGTTCTTAGGCAGAGGCAGTTCTAATGTCTTCCATTTGGGTTCTCCTACCATAAAAGCCCTTATTCCACATTTCAGGAATTCAATAGGGAAGTTCTCCCAGTTGCTGGACATGTCTATTCTAATAATGCATTCTGGACCCAGGTAAATTACTACAGGATAGGTTCAAGGACCCCTGATACCACTGTGAGATGAACCTGACCTCTATATTCTTCCACTCTGTCTAGTGGGCCTTAAAATTGTTTGGGGGTCATCTGGGATTGATGTCAATTCAGAGCCGGTGTCCATCTATCACCACAATGTCTTATTATTTCCTTTTCCCCAATGAATAGTCACTTTTGTGAAAGGCTGCCTATCCCTTGGAAAAAAAACTAGGAGAAAGAATAACAGTATAACCCTTTGATTGTGCAGTGGGGATGACATAAAATAGCAATCACAGGACTCTTCAGAGATGTTGGAGTTCCCTTCACAAGCTTGTTTCTAATTGGTTTCATCAAAGGTGTGTGATAAATCCTCTCTAGCATGCCAATTTCTCTAAGCCTTTGGATGCCTTCTTCTATGGTACACCAAGGCAGTGTAGGACACCTCACAACCCAAGCTTCAGTAAACCAACCAAATAATCTATTATATCCTCCTCTAACCTCTCCATTGAATAAAAAACTGTACTTTGTGGACCTATATTGATAAACTCAGATGGATACGTTTATGGTGTTTTGCACCATTATCCCACACCCTTAATGGCTATTCCCACACATATTCTCCAGGTTTCTTATGGTAAATGTTAGAAAATCCCAGTAGTTCTTTAGGAGTATAGTGCGCTTCTTTCTGAGTCACCATCTGGACTTCACCTTTGGGGACTTCTGGGACTTAAGTCTAGTTATAGGTATAGAGGCAATAATGAGTGGGAAAGGTGTTTCCTGGGAACAGGCAAAGCTTCAGATACAACCTCAGGTGTATACCAGCCTACATGATGGTCTCATCACCTCACGTGTTGGGGATGGAGTGAGGACAATGGTTTACTGAGAGCAGATGATCTCTTCTGATGATAGAAGAGTGCTGCTGCCTGGAGTCACTCAAGGGACTCTTGAGCTCAATCTACCCATCTTCTGGATTATCAGCTCATACATCCCCCTCCCAAGTTCCAGAGTCCCGTGTCTTTCCAATCAGTTCTCCCACTTTAATATCAGACACCTTTCTAGGTTCAGAATTAAGCTGGTACTGTAATTCAGCTACTCACATGATAAGATTATGATCTGGTTTTGCAGCAGTTGTGTTACTTGAAGAGACAAGTCTTTTGTGGCACAAGTAGGAGCTTTGAAGTTATTTATTTTGCATCTAGGTCACTCTTCCAAAACTCTGAGTTCATCCGTTAACTTTAGCTGTTTGTCTATTATAAGAAGTGCCAACCAACCAGCTTCCCTCTACTTTTCATCCTGATGACATGGTAGGAAGATAACAAACCCATGAGCATCCAGCACCTCGTTTAGCTCTGCCACGTCACGCCATGAATTAACAGTGCCCCTTTACTAATAGTGGCAAACAGATCCGTACTTACAAAGACACACGTGGAACTCTCAGTGCCTTTAGGCCAAATGATAACTGAAAGCCAATTTAGAAAACTCATCTTTACAATTTTGTTTCTCTGGAACCACTCCTGGTACCAAATGTGTTGGTCTGTGTTCTCTAGAGAAGGAAAACCAGTGGCACTTATATGTGTTGTACATAAAAAGGAGATTTATATCAAGATATGCTTTACACTGCTGTAGAAATATGCAAGTCCCATCTGATTTGAGTCAGTTTCCTACTGACTTGTGGAAGCTGATGAACAGGATACAAGATGACAAAGAAGTTTCAGCTGGGAATACACCCTGGCAAATGCGGAGGTAATACAGATCCGAGGTCAGTCTAATACATCCACTGTCAGTAGTCCACTGAAGGATCCTGGGATGGGCAGGCGATGCAGCAGCAGATCAAGGGACCAGACGCAACCCCCAGCTCCAGCAGAAGGCAAAGGGTCAAAGAGAACTCAGCTCTATGGGTAGTTCTCTTATGCAAACAGCCAAACCCTCAAGGAGGTGTTATCAGGCTGCAACCTAATTGAGAGGTTGGGCTCCATCCCTGCCTTCACCCAGAAGTAGTAAACTGACATAGACTCTAACCATCACATGCAGGTTCTGATGGGCTGAATCAGACTAGCTTACATATTTTCTTCTTTAACTTATTTAGTGATATACAAATTTGTAGCTTATCATGTCTTACTTCTAGGAAACTAATATAGGCTAAATAAAATTAGGATGTTCTTTCTAAATACCAATCTATATCCTTATCCTACTTTAATCTTTCTGAAACTATGTATCCTCCTTCATGATAATCTTGGCTATTAAAATTTCAAGATACAAAGTTTAATTCAATTATGAGTGTATTTATTGTATCATCTACTAATAAATATTTAGCACCTAGCATATGACAGGTAAATAATTTTCCATGTGTGAGTAGTAGTCATCAAAATGCGGAATTTTAAAAATGGTAAATGATAAAATCACTTGTTTTCCTCAAGTGAAATCACCGATCCATATAATCCGTCCCATTATCTAGTGATTTTAGTGGATACTATTAACTGATCCTGCAGAATTCATTTCTCAGATTGGATCTGGCTTTGCTCGCCATAAAGATCAAATAATTAGAGAACTGCTACATATCTACTTCTTTCTGCAATGGTGGAGATGACCACTGGTGAGGGATAATGGTGAGTGTTGAAAAGCATGATGTCAAAGGCAGGGGTAGCATTTAGACTCTAAATGCTAGAGGAATGAATGTCTAAATTGTCGAGGAATTAGTGCCGTGTATATGGAAAACATGGGTAATACTGGGCCAGAGGGAGCTGGGACAACTGACAAGAAAATCCAGTTGTCTGAGGTTTTTGAAAGAGCAAGGGGCCTGCTAGGAAGAGGTACAGAAGACCCTGCCAAATGATGAGACCTTGAGAAGAAGCCCTGCAGCAGAGAACATTAATATAGGTTGCAAACCAAGATATTTGCAGTTCAAGGCCACCAGGCACTCATCAGGAGAAAGATGAGCAGTCTGCTTCTGCGAAGATTCTGGCTATGAATCAGAATTGACTAGATGGTAGTGAGTTTGGTTAGGCTTGGTTTAGCTTGACTTGGCTTGGCTTGGTTTGGTTTGGTCTATGAAACCTGCAAATTCATTGTGAGAGAAGAGAGTGAGTCAATATGAGTCTTCTGTGATCTCGGAGTTGGCACTTCTAACTTTGGCCCTAAGCTTGACTCCAGAGAATACACTGAGCCTGTCCTCCAAGTGTCTGTTCTTTAAGACAATGGATCCGCACATTGGTGCTCACCTAAGCCACCAAAGGGCGGAGAGGCTGTCTGGGATTTGGCATCTAAAACAGGCCCAGGAGACACAGAGGCTGCTCTTAGCGAATTCCTGAAAATTCTTGAAAGAAATTGTCAAGCCAAATAAGTAAGACAGGAGCTCTGCTGTGAAACACCCTATCTCTTGAATGGATGTCTCCAAGAAGAACTTGCATAACACTCGACTTCCAAATAATGGCTTGCAAGTCCTCCACCCCACCCTCTTTCAAAAAAAAAAACAAACCCAGAAAGTCAGCTCCCATTTAAAATTGCATAATAAAGTAATACTTCTTGATGAAGAGAGTTAAGCTTCTGAATTGGAGGTGAGAAAACATCACCTTATATCTAGATGTTGCTTCTGTTGACTTGTAAGTGGGCATTCCAAAGTGTGCTAATTTTAACGAAATGATGCTCTTTCTGAAAGCATGCCCCAACGGAGCCAAACAGCAATTTCCCTCCGAAGTTCCCATCAATCCACATCTAGGTTTCGGCAACTTTTAAATCTTTGCCAATTATTTGATCATTTGACCAAGCCTGTGTGCCTAGCTTCTCCTTAAAAGTAACTCAAACAATAAAGCAAAATCCCAAGTCTCCATCCCCCACTCCTCCCTGACGAGCAGGCAAGCACTTGTTTTCATTCCATTTCATGTTGTATCAAGATGAGGCTGTCTGCTCCCATAAGGATTTACAGACTCAGAAATCCAAAGAGGCCATTCTCCTCTGTCCTATAGAGTCACTAGGAGTCAGAACTAACTGGATGGCAATTAGGTTTATCTTGGATTCCATACCATGTAAAAATCATTCTTTATCATTTTTATCCCCTTTCAATGAACATTTAAATTGATTCCAATCTTTTACCATGGCAAACATTACCTGTTCTCATCAGCTTTCTTGGGAATGTCTAAAAGTGTGCACATTCAAAAACTCAAACACCAAACTCGCAGACATCAAGTACATTCTAACTCATAGCAACCCTGTAAGATCAAATAGAACTGCCTGTGGCTTTGGGAGAACTAAATATTTCTGGGAGGAAAAGGTCTTAGCTGTCTCCTGAATTGCTGCTGGTGGTTTCGAAGGCTGACTTTGGGGTTAGCAACCCAACACAGAAACAAGTACACCATGAGGGAACATTAAGATATGCAAATGGCATTTTCAAACAGCCCTTCCAACAGATTTGACCAATCTATACACCAAAAGGAGTGTTTACACCTGTCATTTCTCACATGCGCAGGTGGTGTAGTGGTTACGAATTGGGCTGCTAACCTCAAGGTTAGCAATGTGAAACACCAGCTAGTTCTTCAAGAGAAATCCAGGGCTTTCTACTCCCCTAAAGACTCATAGTCTCAGAAACTCACTTGGTCAATTCTACGCTCTCTTCTGGGGTCGCTGTGATCTCCTTTTGACCCATTTTAAAGCTGTTTCAGTTTAAAAAAGCAAAGCATGTGGCTCCTGGGAAATCCCCTGTGACCATGGACTAGGGCTGTGCAAACCTTGCTAACATGCAGACTGCACTGGGAAGAGGAGTGTTGCCAATGCCGTTAGGTTAAAATTTAGCACCGTATCATTTGATCTCCCTGATGATCTATTTAAGTTTTCTTTAGTTGTTATATTTTCTGTTTTCTTTACAACTGAGGTGTTTATGTTTTACTTTGTTATTCTTGTTAGTTCTGATGGTTGGTTTTTAAATGTTTATCTGAATACGAAATTCAGGTTAGGTAAATCTATAGAGGCGGTAATTGGGTCGAAGGTTCCTTGGCTGTAAAGCAGGTGAGGTTGGGAAGAAACAGGAAGTTAGCAAGGATTAGTATAAGACTGAATAAAATGTTCTAAAACTGATTGTGGTGATGATTGTGCAATTCTTGATGCGATTGAACTAGTGAATTGCATATGTGAATTATATGCCAAAACGGTTGCAACAGTTAATAAATAAAAATAAAATATTGTTCTGCCTCATCAAAAAAAAGAAAGAAAGAATTGATTCCACAGCAGTGAATTTGAGTTCACCCATGCTGAATATTGTTAAGTTATCTAAATTTTTCAATAGTGGCTATATGAAACCAGATTTCTACAACATACTCCAATCTCAGGGCATCTTCTGAATGTGAGTTTTTAAACGTAGCCATCACAGTATCTGAAGCTGTCTTCGTTTGAATCCACAGCGCTTCTATTCCTTTCACTCTCAAGAAATTCTCCCAAGTAAGGGGGATGCCAATCTCCCAGCTCTCCGTTAGTCTGAGATCACCAGTAGCCGGTTGTAAGAGATGTGAACTCTAAAATGAAATACTTCAAAATATGAATGGTAATTACTTTCTCGGTGATAGGAGATTTTGCTTTTTTAATCTCTGCTGCCTATTCCAAGATGTTCAACGGTGTTTTAAATTTGTGTCCTGGTTAAACTCAAGCAATCATCAAGCCACACCTGAAGGGTAAGTCCGGTTTTATACATCATGCTGAGAGAGGCAAAGAAACTTTCTCCAAGTTCTAAAACTGGAGTGAGTTTAAATACAGGAAGATTGAGTCCAGCACCTAATCATTGCACCACATCACCTTTTGTGAGTATGTTATAATCCGATTAAATAAAACAAGGTCTAAATGTCAACGGAAAGAAACATTAGATTTACTAAGCCTTATGACTTTTAAGTTTGTTCTTCCTCTTCTGATCTCTCTTACATGTTTCAAAAGAACTCCTCTCCCCAGCCTTGCCCTACCCAAAGATTTAAAAATGCAAGCTTCAATAAACTCAAGGTTTTATGGCCTTTTAGTCCCCTATAATTCACTTTTATCAGCTTTCCTTTGTCCCCATGAAGACATCTTGTTCTGTAAAACGCACACAAGCAATTTAATTGCTGGCTCCTCTGTCTAATATTCTGAGCCAGTTTCTGTTTGTTTTGTGAAACTTCTCAACCGACCCCCTCCCTCTCTACCCCCAGCTTTAGTTACTAGTCTGCATTTGCGAATTCCAATCTGGAATGACTGCGCCACCCAACACAGTCCCCACCGCAAAGCCTCCGCGGTTAGCTCCTTAGCAGTGGTGGCAAGGACTGCGAATCGCTGTCAA
This sequence comes from Tenrec ecaudatus, assembly GCF_050624435.1. Lineage (NCBI taxonomy): Eukaryota > Metazoa > Chordata > Mammalia > Afrosoricida > Tenrecidae > Tenrec > Tenrec ecaudatus. The sequence goes on from NC_134532.1 coordinate 206,021,719, forward strand.
GAACATCAACAGATTGCATTGCAATCTGTCAATCGTTCTCCAGAGAAAGGAGCTGGCAACTCATTATATTAAAGAAGCGCATCAGGCATCTGGAAGATGGCCGCACATGTCGATTTTATGTGAACTGATGAGTTTCAGCAATTTATTATCTTGCACTCTCTGATATCGCCTTACCTGCTGTGACTGCTACAAATGTACCTTCCACGTCGATCACAGTTGTTGACGGAGCCTTACTACCTACAGAATATCCCTCCCTTAGCAGACATTTCAGCAGTGCTGAGTTACATATGGACTGCTTCCTAGGAGAGAATTATGTACTTCTAAAAAAAATTAATGAAGTATCTGCCTTCTTTATTTGCCTCATGCCAGCAGGGATATTAAGTCGGCTTCTTCATATGTTAGTAATGCCCTGTTAAGGAATCACCCCTTCACTAGTTTTGCAATAAACCACATGACCAACAACCAGACCAAGCAGACAAGCAGCAAAGACCTGAGATCATCTTCAAAATAAACAAAAGAAAGAGAACCACTCTCAGAGCCCTGCTCTTCCCCTTCCTGTAGCAACCTGAGGGGATCTGCCAAAATGGTTCTCTACTTGACCCAGAAAACCCCAGGTAATCATGCAAATCAAGAGGGTCAAACCTCCTGGTCCATTTACAAAAGACCCATAAAAGGGCTCAGGCCACTAAGGGGATGCATATCCGGAAAACCACTAAGTATTTGAAAGATGCCTCTTGGCAGAAGTAGTATGTGCCCTTCCAACATGACAATGGTGGAGGTGGTAGGTGTGCCCAGGCCAAACCATAGGCTGGACCCACGGTCGATGGCCCAAACCGAGTGCTAGATTTTTGCTGTCCATGCTTAAAAATGCAGAAAGTAATGCTGAAGTTAAGGGGTTAGATGTGGTTTCTGTGATCTTTGAGCACATCCAGGGGAACGAAGTCCCCAAAACATGCCTCAGGGCTTACAGAGCTCATGGTCGGATCAACCATACATGAGCTCCCCCGCCACACTGAGATGATCCTCAATGGAAAAAGACAGGTAATTGAGCTTAAAATACAAGCTAATAACAGAAAAGGAACCAGAGATGCCTAGTCAATTCCAACTCCTCATGACCCTGTGTAGGTCAGAGCAGAGCTGCTCCAATGTCTAGATTGTGAAAAGCAGATTGACAAGCCTTTCTCTAAGAGTCCTTGGGTGTGCCTGAACTCTCGAAATTTCCACTAGTACATCACCATTTTCATCTCCCAGGAACCCCCAATGTCATCATGTTGTTGTTGTTCCTTGGGTGCCATCAAGTAGGTACCAACTCAAAGAGACTGTGTTAGTCTGGGATGACTAGAGAAACAAATCCAGGGAGATATTCATATATGTGTAAGCGAGAACTTTACGTCAAGAGTAATTGAATATTAAGAAAACATCTCAGCCCAGTCCAGATCAAGTCCATAAGTAGATATTATCCCATATGAGCAATACCAATCTACAAATTCCTCTTCAGACCCATGCAGAACATGCAATGACATCGCATGCAGGAAGATCACAGGCCAGTGGGTGAAAAGTCTTGTGGATCCAGTGGCAGTAGAAGCATCTCAGCACTGGCAGGGGTCTCCATGTGGCTCCTCCAGCTCCAGGGCTCCTCCAGCTCCAGGTCTAGTGTAGCTCCATGTGGATAGTCAGCTGGAAGAAAAAGCAGAGGGTGTCTCCCGCCTCCAGGGAGGCATACAGAAGTTCCCAGAGTTCTTATGAGAAGGCCAAACCCACACAGAGACCTCATTGACTATAGTCTGATTGACAGGCCAGACTCTACCCCATCACAAGTTGACAGGAGATTATGTAACAGCCACAGAGACCTGCCAGGGGAAACCAGCCCCTAACACATCATTACGGGTCCGGTAGGCACAATTGTACAGCGATAATAAGTAAAGACCATAGTAAAGTTATAGAGAGCATGAGAAATAGAAGAGAATATTGAGAGAAATGGAATCAGACACAATTCATGGTAGCATGTTCACCTCAGCTCTGCTTGGTGGTCCACGTGGAGGGAGAGAGAGAATCTTTAATGCTAACCAAGGCTTTTATATTCTCTGGGGACATGCAAGCCCCCTAAATACAGGTGAAGATATACGTCACAGGAAGGGGTTGTGCTATAGGTAATACAGTAATGGGAGAGTATGATCTAGGGGTATCCACACAATAGAGTAGTAGGGATTGGAGGTATATATGTGGCAAAATGGGTCGATTCCAGATACAAGATGGCAGCCTAACTTTGGATGTCACAGATCCGGTTTGGTCTGTTCCCTGGCTCAACTGATAGAGACCATTAATCCATTGTCTCCAGCCGTAGGGAGCAGGCCCACCCCTGTGGTGGGGCGAGACAGCAGTCTGGCAGCGACTGCCTTCAGGGATGTCTGTAAACATCTGACCTCCCCCCACAGAGACCCTGTGTACAACCAAACAAAGCACTATACAGTCCTGCACGATCCTCATAATCACTAAGTCTGAGCTGTTGTTGCAACCACAATATCAGTCCATCTCAGTGACAGTCTTCCTCCTTTTCACTGTTCTTTTGAACTTTACCAAGCATGATGTCCATCTCCAAGAACTGGTTTCCCCTGACAACATGCCGAAGTGTACGAGAAGTCTAATCATCCTAGCCTCTAAGGAGCATTCTGAGCGTACTCCTTCCAAGACAGAGGATTTTGTACCTTTGGCAGCCCATGGTACTTTCAATATTCTTTGCCAGCACAATTCTAATGCACCAATTCTTCTTCAGTCTTCCTCATTCAATGTCCAACTTTCACATGCATATGAGACCATTGAAAATACTATGGCTTAGGTCAGGAGAACATTAGTCCTCAAAGAAACATCCTTGTTTTCAATACTTTAAATAGGTATTGGTCCAGTTTGAGGATTTGGGTTTTCTTTACATTGACTACTGAATCCACTGAAGGCTGAAACCCTTGCTCTTCAGCATCATACTTGTGTTTATTGAGCACTGACATGTGCCAAGTGCGGGGTTTCTGTTTTACAAGGTGTAAAACACTTCATCTCCTTCTAATCTCCCTAATTGTCCTGTAATGTAAGCATTTTTATTATCTGACATCATAAAGAAGGAAAGTGAGACTTAGAGAGTAAATAACTGTGGTGTTGTCCAAGAACATGGACAGTACCATGGACTGTCAGAAAAGCACCAAATCTAAGAAGATGTACAGCTAGAGTGTGCCCTCCAATTTGGGAGGGCAAGTCTTTGTCCAACATACGTTGGAGGGGCCAATCCCTGACCAAAGGCATCAGCTTGTTAAAGTAGAGAGCCAGCAAAAAGAGGAAACCCCCCCCCCACACACACACACTAATTAAATGGCTGCACATTATAGACATAGCAATGGGTTCGAACAGAGCAATGTTTGGGAGGATGACTCAGTTTAAGGCAGTGTTTCATTCTGTTGTACTCGAGGTCTCTCTGAGTCAAGATCAACTCAATGACACCTAACACAAACAAACAGTTTAGCCATCAAGTAGCAGGGCTGGGATTATATATCAGTTAGATAGTCTGCATAACAAGCTATCGCAAAATGTAGTGACTTAAAACAGCAATGATTTCATTAGCTCACATTTCTACAGATTAGCAACTTCAGCTGGGTTCAACCAATCTCAGTGGTGTCTCATTCATAACTCTGCCATCAGCTGACCTGGCTACTGGGTGAACTTGGAGTTTCCCAGGGTACCTGTGAGTACATCCATGTGTCTTTCCACATGAGAGCTCATCCATGTGCCTCTCAAGAAGGTTGGCTTGAGCTCATTCACATAGTGGTTTCAAGATTCCATTCACAGCAAGAAAAAACAAGTCCCAGCGAGCATAATAATAATATACCTTTTGACCTCTGTTTGTGTTACATTTGCTTTTTTCCCATGCATGAAAATCATGACTCTAGTCAGCCCTGATGCAAGGGAGTAGAGTTGGATCCCATCTCTTCAGAGGTCATTTTTTCAGTTTACCACAAATCTCAGCTCACAGTTTACACTTGACCACTAATTTATGGAGATCCTGGATTTGCATAGCTTCCAATCTAATCTCACCCTCCACCCTCTCTTCCCTGTGACAGCCAGTAACAAAGTGGTGAAAAGCAATTAAGATACTGAAGACAAATCAGGTGCATAAGCAATTCTGGTGAAGAAAGCTGATGGTGCCTAGCTATCAAAAGCTACAGCATCTGGGGTCTTAAAGGCTTGAAGGTAAACAAGCAGCCATCTAGCTCAGAAGCAACAAAACCCACATGGAAGAAGCACACCAGCCTGTGTGATCACTAGGTGTCGAAGAGATCAGTTACTAGGCATTAAAGAACAAAAAATCATATCATTGCGAATAAGGAAGAGTGCAGAGTGGGGACCCAAAGCCCATCTGTAGGCAACTGGACACCCCCTTACAGGAGGGTTGCGGGGAGGAGACCAACCAGTCAGGGTGCAGTGGGCAACAATGAAACATATAACTTTCCTCCTGTTCTTTAATGCTTCTTCGCACCACCACCACCCCCACTATCATGATCCCAATCCTACCTTACAAATCTGGCTAGACCAGAGGATGTACAGTGGTACAGATAGGAACTGGAAACACAGGGAATCCAGGACAGATGATCCCTTCAGGACCAGTGATGAGAGTGGTGATATCGGGAGGGTGGAGGAAGGTGGGGTAGAAAGGAGGAACGGGTTGCAAGGATCTACAAATAAACCCCTCCCTGGGGATGGACAACACAAAAGTGGGTGAAAGGAGATGTTGGACAGTGTAAGATCTGAACAAAATAATAATAATTTATAAATTATCAAGGGTTCATGAGGGAGAGGGACCAGGGAAGGAGGGGAAAAATGAGAAGCTGATACCAAGGGCTCAAGTAGAAAGCAAATGTTTTGAGAATGATGATGGCAATAAATGCACAAATGTGCTCGGCACTATGTATGGATGTATGGATTGTGATGAGTTTTATGAGCCCCCAATAAAAATGATTATATATATATATCCAATAAAATATAGATTTTACTGGATATATATTTATATACAACATATATGCTGGAGGATGGAGAATCAGGGTAGACCTCTGGGGTAGTTACATAATTTCGTGTCAACTTGAAGATATAAAAGTGTAGGAGTGGAGTCTAGCCTGTCAATCAGGTCACAGCCTGATGGCACCTTCTGGTGGAAGTGGCCTTCTCATAAGGAGGATCCTAGGAACTTCTCTCTCTGTGTTTCACTTTCCTTCTGGCAAGACACTCAGAGACCTGCTGGAGTCTTTCCAGAGCCTGGTGATGCTTCCACCACCATTTGATTCATAAGACTTTTCACCCACTGGCCTTCAATCTTCCTGCATTTTGTATCATTGCATGTGGCTGCATGAGTCTGAAGAGGATCCTATGGACTAATATTGGACTTTTGAACTTGAGTCAGACTGGGAAAGGGTATTTTCCTGATAAACAATTATGTCCTGATATAAAACTCTTCTTACACATATGTTAGTGTCGTTGGATTTGTTTCTCTGGTCAACCTAACCTATATCTCCGCTTTCTCTGGTCAACCAGCCTCTATATCTCTGCTTTTCTAGGAGCAAGTGTACCTGCTTAGAGGCCCTAACTCCCCTCTGCACAAGCTGGCATAACTTCAGTCTCAGCTTGCTCCAGGTGTCCCAGCTACCTGGAGGCAGCCAAGGATTTTACCTACTATGGCTAATCTCAAATTTATACCATGATCTCCTTCCCAGTGCCTCCCAAACCAGTATAACCGGTTCCTTGCACTGAATTTCCTCCGTTCTCAATAGTTAATGATTTCTGTTCACCTATGTGGAATGCTGGCTACTACATTTACTCTCTGGCCGTTTGAGTCTCCTAGTTGGGAGCCACTATGTCATTGCTTTCCCACAATGCCAAGGCTCAAAGAATTAACCCTATTCATTCATCTGTTCAGAAAATATTTGTGAAGAATTAACTGATATGCCTGAACATTGAGTTACAAACTTGTATTGAAAATGGAAGAATACAAGACAATACTAATGGACACTGGTCCAGAACCAGTAATAACCATGTTGTAAAGTTCTTCAAGCACTACTCCTTTGGCTATGCCCTACTGTGGTGGCTTGCATATTGCGACCCCACTGGTACTTCAAATACCAGCAGGGTCTCCCATGGTGGTGAGGGTCAGTGGAGTTTCTAGGCTAAGGCAGACTAGGAAAAAACAAACAAACCAGGAAATCTATTTCTGAAAGTTAGTCTTTAAAAACCCTATGCATTACAACAGGACATTGTCAATATGGTGGCGGATGGTAAGCTGCCTAGGTTGAAAGACAATGGACTAGAACACAGTCCCAGGCAACATTTCATTCTGTTGTGCTTGGGGTCGCCATGAGTCCCAGAGGGCTTCACAGCAACGGACCACAACGCAGTCTTGAATGACCAGATAGGCGGAATTCACTGGGAAAACAATCAGTGCACAGGTTTTGGTGTCAGATCACTTAGAATGAAACCATGGGCACTTCCAACAATAAAAATAAGTTAACTCCTTGGTTCAACTAAGGAAAATGAGACCAACTTCATAGGGCCCTGGTGAGGATATAAAGTACCGATACCCACCAAGACGTATAAAAATGCATATGTGTCTTGTATGGTAACACAGGGGAAAGGATGTTTATTTGCTTCGAGGATCAAGGAAGTTTACCAAAAGAGGAAGACTTTTAAAGACCTCTTAAAAATATATTCACTCACCAGAAGAAGGAGATCCAAAGGGCCTTCAAACCAGGAGTAAGTAACATGGTCCTTCTAGCTATTGTCTTTCCTTTTGTGATGTTTTGTAAATTCTAATCACAGCAGCTTGTGTGATCATGAGGTGTTGACGGGATCGGGTATCAGGCATCAGAAGACCCCAAACAAAAAAATATATTGATGCAATTAATGGGGGTTGGAGAGGAGACCAAAAGCCCTTCTGTAGACAATTGGACATTCCCTTACAGAAGGGTCACAAGGAAGGGATGAGTAAACCAGCGTACAGTATAGTACCAACAGACCACACAACATTCCTCTAGTTCTTTAATGCTTCCTCTCCCCACTATCATGACCCCAGTTCTACCTTACAAATCCAGCTCGATCAGAGCATGTACACTAGTACAGATAAGAGCTCTCAAAAAGTTAAGCCCCTCAGGAACAGTAAGGGCAGGAGGGATGCCGTGAGGTTAGGAGGGAGGTGGGGGAGTAACAGGGAACTGACTACAATGATAGACGTATAATCTCCACACACATCTCCAAACCCAAGGGGATGAACAACAGAAACATGGGCAAAGAGAGACAGTGGACAGTATAAGATATGAAAATAATAATAATTTATCAGGGGCTCAGGAGGGTGGGAGAGTGGGGGAAGGAGGGGGAAAAGAGGAACTAATGCCAAGGGTTCAAGCAGAAGGAACATGTTTTGAAAATGATGACAGCAACATATATACAAATGTGTTTGATACAATTGCTGTATGGATTGTTATAAGATCTGCAAGAGCCCCCAATAAAATGATTGATTAATAAGAAAAAGTGAGGATGGCAATATTTCATCTTACATACTTTTGATATAGTATAGGAATTTGTCCCTGAAGAAGGACGGCATGTTTGGTAAAGGAGAGGATCAAAGAGAAAAAATGAGGAAGATGAAATTGACCCGGCGGCTGCTGTAATGGGCTCAAACATGGCAGGATGTGCTTCGTCTGTTGTACATGGGTGACTATGCACAAAGACACCCCGTAAGTAACAAATTCCCTGTGGTTATGGTGCCATTTTAGAGTTGTCCGATATATTAGCAGTGTAATTACATAATTTTATGTCGCCATGTAGATTCATAAAACTCTAGGGATGATATCCAACCTGTCGGTCAAGTCAGAGCCTGAGGAGCAGTCTTTCAGACATAACCTTCTCATAAGGAGTCCTGGGAAACCTCCCTGTATCGCTCTGCCTCTACTTTCCTGCTTTCTGGTTATCCTGAGAGCTGCCCAAGCCCTGCCATATTTCCACAGCCTTCGATCCACATTGCTTTGCACTCACTGACACACTGTGATGTTGCTGCACTATGTATATAGTTGTGGGAGTCTGAAGAGGAACGTATGGCCTCAAGTTGGACCGGGCAGGGGTGCTTTCTTACTATATAAAGCTTTCTTACACATATATGTCGCTGAATTTATTTCTCTAGTCAACAGGCCTAACACACTAACCAAGCAGTGTGAAAGATATCTTGAGTCCCCGCTTTACAAAGTCACGTTTAGTTTTATTGGGGCTATGGTCTTCGAGCAACATATAGAAATGTTCTGGCAAAGTTGCCTCTTCTTATTCTGGACCACTTTCACCTGACTTCCAGTTCATGGCACTTGAGGCTCATTTGCTGGTTTCTGAAGCTTTATGTGCTAGTGGCCTGCTGTCTGACCTGTCAATTTGGATTCATCTGCCCCTGCAGTCGTGTGAGTTACGAGAAGCCTCTAGAGTGAGGTTAGTCCACGTATTTCTTCATGCCTCTTCAACCAGAAATAATTGTCTAATCTGATTCACCAATTTCTCTGGCTCTATGAGCCAGCAGCCTATCATCTTACCTGCCACTTGGGGCTAGTCAGCTACGTGAGTAAACAGAATCCTCCAGACGGGTGTCTGAACTATAGAATTTAGGAATGGTCTCCGCAACTGGGTGAGCCATCTCCTTGATGGTTTATGAGATCTGTGAGACATTGTAGCAAATTACAGATCCCAAAGATGGAAGGAAGAGTACTGAGGTGAGGAGTAATTGACGATGGAATGGAAGAGCAGTTTGGAAAAGCTGGATATTTAGGACATCTTTCATCTCCGCTTCACAACAATCAGTCTGCAGTGACCTTTCTGAGAGAATGGATTAATGCAACAAGGAATCAAGTGAAAAGTATGGGATGGGTACAAATAGTGCTGAAGTGACTGAGCAAATAAAACAGCAACCTTTCAATGGGAGGATTAAGAGAATGTCGGTTTTGAGCTCATTTTTAATCCGCTTCAGAAAAGTCTAAGATGGTAGCTGGGTATCTGAAACTGTAGAAGATGTGCGAGTAACTGATGAACACTGGGCTTTTAAAAACTAACTCAGTGTTTCCCGAAGTGGGTGATACCACTCTGGGAGTCTCTGGGATGATTTAGAGGGACTTCAGAAGCAGATACCTACACTTTATCCTGGAGGGTGCTGAGTTGCTGTGCAAACAGTTCTGATTAACAAGAGGGCACTGAAAAGGGAGTAGTAGGCCAAAAAGTTGGGGAACCTCTGATTTCTAAATTTTTTTTAAAAAGAGAAAAACTTTCTTTCACCTTCCTCTTAGGATGTTTTACACATGGCTTTGGGATCCTGCTGCCTTAACAATGCACTTGTCACTGTTTAGATGTACCCAGCTAAAACATAAGATGATTTTTCCTGTTGTATAACTTGGGTTTTGAGAATGGACGGCTCCCAGGTTCTCAGCATGCTTTTTAGAACTGGTTTTCCACTGGCTGGTCTCAGTCACCTCATGCCTGTGTGGCCTAATTCACTAATGTCCGAAGTTCTAGTCAAATATCATAAACATTACCATCTAGGGTAGAATGTGCTGCCTACCACGTCATCTAATACCACCAGCGTGAATCAACTCTTTATCAATCAATCATTATCATTTACAATTCAAGCCAATCTTCCCTGGCCAGGTGAAATACCACGTCCACAGAGATGTCTCTCTTAAACCACTATCTGAAGATTCTTTACCCTTTACCTGCTCTTCACCTCAACACTTGTTTTCATAGCCCTAAAATCCCCAAAGACCAAATTCATAGTCATCGAGTCAACTTCAGCTCAAGTTGTGGTTGTTGTTGTTAGATGCCATCATGTCAGTTCCAACCCATAGTGACCTTGTACGCAACAGACGGAAACACTGCACATCCTGCGCCATCCTCACAATTGCTTCTATGCCGGAGCCCTTGTTGCAACCAGCTGCTGTGTTGATCAAGCTCCTTGAGGCCCTTCCTCTTATATTCTGCCCCTCAAATTTAACAAGCATGAGGACCTTCATGGGCTGGTCTCCGCTGACAACATGTTCAAAGAATGTAGGATGAAGTCAGTTGCCATCCTTGCCTCTAAACTCAAGAGCACTCTGACTGTACTTCTTACAAGTCAGATTTGTTTGCCCTTTTAGCAGTCTGTGTTAGTCTGCGTAAACTAGGGAAACAATTCACAGAAACGCATATGTATAAAAGAGTTTTATATAAAGGGTAAGTGTACATTAAGAAAGCATCCCAACCCCGTGCTGCCCAAGCCCCTAAGTCCAGCATTAACCCATATGTCCGATATCAATCTACAATGTCCTCCTCAATCTCACAAAACACACGCAATGACGCTGACTGCAGGAGGAAAACTGAATCAGTGAATGTGTAAGCATCTCAGCGCTGGCGGGGGTCTCCACATGGCTGCTCCAGCACCCAGAGCTGCATCGGGGTAGGTCCATGCGGCTTCTCCTCAGGGATGTCTTGCAGGAAGTAAGCCTTGCCAGCTGAAGCAAGGAACTGGCTAAGGCAGCGGCACCCTGGTCTGACCATCAGAAATCAAGAGACCTGAGAACTAGAAAGGCGAAGCTCACTGAGCCCTTTATCCCTCCACACTTCAATTAGTCCTACATGTGTTTATCGGCCAGGTTAGCACAATAAACCTTAACTATCTCACAGTCCATGATATTTTCAAAATTCTTCTCCAGAACAATTCTAATACATTGATTATTCTTCCTTATGCAGTGTCCAACTACCACATCCATATGAGACCATTGGAAATACCATGCCTTGGGGCAGGCACACCTTAGCCCTCAAAGTAATACCCTGGCTTTTCAATCCTCCAAAGAGGTCTTGTACAGCAGAGCTCTTTCAACTCACAGTGACCCAATAGGGCAGAGAAGAGGCCCATCTTGATACTTTAAATCCTTAAAGGAGAAGACCGCTTCATCTTTCCTCCCATGGAGGGGTTAATGGTGGCTAATGGTTTCAAAATGCTGAACATGTGATGAGCAGTCAGTACACAGCCTATCATGCTACTAGGGCTCCCTTCATAGCCAAGAAAAGCAATATATTAGCTTTGGTAACACTTGGTATGACACAAATTTCATCATCTACTAACTTCCTCCATCTCTCTAACTTTGTCCATCCGTTAGGATATAGCACACTATTTGGAACATAGCAGGTGTGGCAGTTATTGTGCTATTGCTTCTCCGCACCAAACCCATCCTGTTCGATTCTTTACAGGATGAGAGGCCTGACCCTGTCCAGCCACGGGTCAGCACAGGATGCAAAGTCAGACGAGGAAGAAAGCAACTGCTCCTCTGATATGCTTCGGGTTAACACCTTGTCCTCTGCCTCTGGACAGCACTGTGGTCCCTCCTTCTAGGTGATTGTGTTAGAGGGCATAAGCCTCTCTCTGTGAGTAATCTCCTTGTTAAAGGGGTGGACCTCTTCGCAGATCATTGGAAAGCTTTACCATTACCTAACTAAATTTGATATATCACTTGGAACAAAAAGAATGTGGGATAGCTATGAAAAGGAGACATGGAAAATATGATAATATTAAAGTTGAAGTGTCTTATAATGGAATAAGATTCTGATCAAGAAAAGGGGAAAATGAATCAAAGAGAAGAGATAAAGAATGAGACAGGAAGAAGGCTGAACTGGAGCCATGAATGAGAGGACCGTTTGCCGAGCCTTTAGCTTCTTGATGTGAATCAGGAGGGATTAAAAGTCAAGATCACCTCGCTTAATCTACCAAAATTTCATGCAAATAATACACTCTTAGCTAGTTTCTTATTTGTGTAGGTCAATCTGTTTATGGAGGTAAACAAGTATTCTCTTTCCATCATAAACATGTGCTTTATTGTGAAAATCTAACAGATGCTCTTAGAGGCTTCATCTTTTTTTTAATTAAAAGATAATTTTATTGGGGGATCTTACATCTCTTATAACAATCCATGCATCAGTTGTATCAAGCATATTTGTACATATGTTGCCAACATTATATTCTAGACATTTACTGTCTATTGAGCCCTTGATATCAGTTCCTCTTTTACCTCCCTCTCCCCTCTCCACCCTGTGACCCCTTGATCAATTATAAATTAGTATTTTTCATATCTTACACCAACTTCATCTTCTAATCAATTAAATTTCCTCTGACTTTTTAAAGCAATATAGACATAGTAATAATAGAGAATCAAGTACACCTTTATGGGTTTCACATCTGTCCCTGCTCAATCTCCGTAGCATGTTGCAGGAAATGTGCTGTCCCATGACTTTTTGGTCTTCATAGAATTTAAATCATTCATTCCCTCTTGTTATATATATATATATCCAGTTCATGCTAATACATGTGTCAATGACACCACTGGAAGGCCATCATGCAAATGTGACATTTGACTGGCTTCACCTCAACCAGGGAATACTCCCACATTCCTCACTGAGAGAACATTGTTAAAGGAAGGGAGCAAAGTGGTAGGAGAAACAGAACCCATAGAACAACTACTTTAGAAGACAAGAATCAAATATTGAAAAATGAGAGCCTTAAAGCTCTAGACATTAAATGAAAGCTAGAAGACCAGAGGGAACACTGAACCAAGTAAAAGGAAGAGATGGGGCCAACAGAGCATCCTCATCCCACTCTCCTCAGTGTGGCCGTCATGGAGTGCAACAATAGATGTTGACTGCAATGAGCGCTTAGCAAACCAGGCCCCAGGGGAGGCGCCTTGGGCAAGGAAGTCTAAGAAAGAAGACATAATAAATGATGACTTGGCACCTTTTACCACAGAGGTTCCAGAAACGTCCAGTAAAACCTAGACTTTGCAAATCACAAAGTTTTAGTGCACCACAAGCTACATGAACTTCGGAAGGAAGCATTGTGTGAACAACAGAGAAGCTCGGGCTTAATAAACAGCCAGGCCCAAGTGATGATATCAAGGTTAAAGAATGTGTTCGTACACTACAATCCTTGGGCCATGTTAATCTTGGGAGGGAGTGCCTTGTTAACAGTTGTGAAGCCCTGGACTTTAGATAAGGGCTTGGTGAAGAACTTGAGCACATAGACCTAAGAAAGGGTTCCTAAAAATTCCAGTCCCCAAGATAGCAACACGACTGGAAATGTGGCTCAATTCCCCCATATGATTTATAGGCAAGGACTAACACCATAGCATATACAGGGAGATGGAAACACAAATATAGAATTCTGATGACCAACCCAAAAGTTGAGGCTGTAAGTGGTGCACTGAAGGAAGAACAAAACAGCCACACTCAAAACAATATGAGACGAATCTAAAATCCAGAATTACTTGAATAGCGTTCAAAGACCACGTGGTCAATAAAAAATTGCTCATATGAGAAGGCAAGAGAAGATGACCTAATTTTAAAATCATCTTTACGAAGTAGAAATTGCTTCTGGGTGGTGGGGGTGGGGAGGTAACAAACATGGAAAAAGAATAGAAAAATACAAGAGTATTGTCAAGTAACAAATTTAAATGAGTTCAAAGAAGTTAAAGATTACACACATTAAACAATATTGAAAATCTCATCACAACATGAGAATCTTAATAAAGATATGCGATTGTTGTTAAGGACCATCGAATCAGTTGCAACACATAGCCACCCTGTATACAACAGCATGAAACACTAACCCCTCATGCACCATGCTCGTAATTCTTGTTAACTTCAATCAATTGCTGTAACAACTATGTGAACGCATACATTTAAAGGCGGCCTCGTTTTTGCTGACTCTTTACTTGAGCAAGCATGACGGTCTTTTCCAGGGACTGGTTCTTCCGATAATATGTACAAAGTACATGAGACAAAATTCCACCACCCTGCATTCAAAGCATTCTGCCTGTCCAAGATGTATTTATTCTTCTTGAAATCAATGATATATTCAACATTCTTCAACACCACCAAAATTCAAAGACTTCGATTTTTCTCTGGTCACATTTTTTGCCCAGTTTGTGTATGCAAATGAGGGAATTGAAAATATCGTGACATGGGTGAAGCATATCTTCGTCCTCAAAGCAATGTCTTTATTCTTATCACTTTAACAGTGTCTTTTACAGAAAATTTACCCAGTGCAGTCTATCATGATTGCTTGACTACAGCTTCCATGAGCATTGATTCTGGATCCAAGTAAACTAAAAGCCTTGTCACCTTCAGCCTTTTCTCCATTTCTCCTGGTGCTAGTGGTTTACGACTTTGTTTTCTTTGTATTCAAGTGTCATCCATATCAACAGTTGTCTTGACCATCATCAGTTGTCTTAACTCTTCTTCAATAAGTACCTCAAGCCCTCTTTGCTCTCAACAAGCAAGGATATGTCACCTGGGTATCAAAGGTTGTTAATGAGCCCTCCTCCAATGCTGATGCCACAGTTTTCTTCATATAGTTCAGATCCTCAGATGATTTTTTCAATGTACAGATGAAATAAATATGACGAAATATAAAAATTTGAAATACACCTTGCATGTTTTTAAACTACTCAGTTTTACTCTGTGCTTCTAGACTGACTTCCTCTTGGTCTGTGTGCAGGTACAATGTTATCCATAGTGTGTTATGACTTGCACAGTCAAATGCCTTTGAATACTCAATAAAGCCCAAATTAACATCTTTCTGATATTCTCTGCTTTCAGCCAAGATCCATCTGGCAACACCAGTGATGTTCCTTTTCCTAAATCCTCTTCTGAATCAAGATTGAATTTCTGCAGGACCCTTGTCAGGGTACAGCTGCAAGAATGTTTGAACTATCTTTAGCAAAAAATATATATATTCAGGGGAAATGAATGATTAAAAAATATAAAATCCACCCTCAATGAGTTGATTCTCACTCAAAGTGATCCTGTATAGAATTGCTGCAACTATAAATCTGTTATGAGAGCTAACAGCCTCATATTTCTCCTGAGTAGTGATTGGTAGGTTTAAACCACCAATCTTGTGATTAGCAGTCATGCACTTATCAGACAATGTCACCAGGGCTCCTAGTATAATGGTGTATACTATTAATGTGTCACGGCCAATTATAAATATTAATCATAGTATTTGATAACTTCTCCATTCTATTGCATGGCCTTTCTTGGGGATGGACACAAATATGGATCTTTTCCAGTAAATTGGCCAGGTAGCTGTTTTCCAAATTTCCTGGAATAAATGAGTAAGTAGCTCCACTGTAGTATTAGTTTGTATAAATGTCTCTATTGGTACTAAATTAATGCCTGGAGCCTTGTGCTCCACCACCACCTTCAGTGTCACATAGACTTACATAAAAATGTAAAGGGGAAAGAAACAGGCGTAGTGGAACTGAGGTAGAAAATAACTGAAATAAAAAATGCAGGGGAGTAATGAAATAATAGACTTGTGCAGGCAGAAGAAATAGTTAAGTAGAGTCCAAATAATTGAATTTACTAAGTCCCAAGAGATAGAAGAAATTTAAAATGAATAAATAAAACCAAATAGAACTATGAAACATCATTAAAAGATTCGGTGTATGTATTGTGGAAATTACAAATGATGGGGGGAATAAAGACTTTTTGAGGAAATGATAGCAGAAAGATTCCAAACCTAAGGGAAAATATGAATCCGAACATCCATGAAGCTTGGCAAATTTCAAGTACAGTGAATCTAAAGAGATCTTCACAAAGACTTATTTCAATCAAACTCTTTTAGATCAAAAACACGAAAATAAGTACATGAGCAACAAGAGAAAACTACAAAATGCCATAGTGTGTGTGTGTGTGTGTGTGTGTGTGTGTGTGTGTGTGTGTGTGTGTGTGTGTGTCAGGGCCAGAAGGCGGGGCGGGTTAGGTCCCATCAAGTCAGTTCCAACTCATAAAGACATGACCTCAGTATAACAGAGCAAAGCATTGCCTGCTCGTGCACCGTATTCACAAGTGTGATTTCTGAGTTCATTGTGGCAGCCACTGTGTCGCTTGAGGAGCTTCCTCTTTTTTTCCCCCTTTACCAGGGAAATGTAATTTTAATACTTTACCAAGTGTTATGTTCTTCTTCATAAAGGGGTCCACGATAAGATTACACCTCTCATCTGCCAGTATGTTATCCTGTGGGGGGCTTTGCGTGTGCGGCTCTAGTGTTGAAAGCTATGCCAACGGTACTTCAAATACCAACAGAGCCATCTATGATGGACATGTTTCAACAGAGCTCCCATCCTAAGACAGAGTGGGAAGAAGAAAGAGGTGGTCCACTTCTGAGAGATTGGGTGCTACAAATCTCATGAACGCCTTAGAATATTGTCTAATAGAGTACCAGCAGTTAGCACCTCAGGTGTGGAAGACACTCGGAAAACCACTGCAGAAGAGCTGACTCCTCAAAGAAGAGTCAACCTTCATGACATGGATGGAGCAAAATGTTCAGGGTCCCTTACTCAAGTTAAGGTGTTTTCAATGACTTCGAATGCATCTGAAAGTTTGACTGAATGAGGAAAACTAAACGAGAATCACTGCATTAGAATTTCGGTGTTGGTGAAGAATATAGAATATACCATGGGCTGGAGAATGAATAAAGAAAGGGGCAGAACTTATGCCTCTGAATGGTGGAGTTGGTGAGGAATGGTGAATGTATGTGGACTGACAGAAGAATCAATAAATCTGTCTTGGAAGAAGTACAGGCAGAAAATGCATTAGAAGCTAGGATGATGAGACTTTGTCTTGTGTATGTCATGTTAGAGGGAAGTTCAAGTCTCCAGAAAAAGACAACATGCATGGCTATGTAGAAGGTCCATGAAAAAGAGAATAGGTCAAGGTGATAGATTGGTACAGTGGTCCAACAAGGGGCTTCAAGATAGCAATGACGCTGAGGATAATACTGGACCAGGCAGTATTTTGTTCTGTTGCACCTAGGGTCATTAGACATCAGAAGTGACTCAACTACACCTAACAACAACAACAATATATTAACACATTATCTCCATACACAAAGGAGCCCTGGATGTGCACCAGTTAAAGCACTCAGCTGTCCAACGACAGGTTGATGGTACGAATGCACCAGCTGCTCCTGGGGAGAAAGATATGGCAAACTTCTGTGAAGATATGCAGCCTTATCAATTCAACTCTGTCTTACAGCACTGTGATGAGTGGGTTTGTCTTCATAACCAGGGGAGGGATTTATGCAGGGTTTGTACACCAGCGAGTAGTCTTCTGTGAGGGCATCTTAAAGGATTGCCTACACTATGTTTGTTTGTATTCTTTTAATATCTTCTTAAAATGAAAACAGAGTGGATTCCTTTGTACTTAAATTTGGTTATTAAATGGTGTATTATTAACATTCTTGGGAAAAAAACTGCAGGGTCGGTCTCTGAATTTATGAAAGATGAAGAGTGTGCTAGAGGGTGATTTCATGGACATTAGTTGTGAAAATAGTGCAAAACAGCTTGTGATCAGCTCCCAGCTCCTGTGTCTCTGACATTCTAGCTTCAGATATTGTCATATTACATTCACTGTGCATATCCTTTCAAATAAATGCAATCAATTATAGTGAAAGAGATACTTATATTTAGAAAAAGATGGAATCGTCTCAAGGTATATTATCTAAATTACCTGTGCTGATCTGCCTTCACACTAAAACATAAAAATTAAAAAGGGTACCTGTCCTATGCGAGGAGATATTCTGCACCCCTACTTGCTTACTATATAACACACAAGGGTGGCAACTAGGTTCGTTTCCGCATTGCAATTTTCTGAAAATGATCATTGGAAATGAACCCTCAAGAAAATACGGAGACCTTTTCCAAATGGAGAGGTTTCCAGGCATATTATCCAATAAATCATAACAACTGTAATCCCTCTAATACTAAAATATGTTACTGACCTGAGTTTCTGCTAACTGTTGACATAGTTTGTTTCATTGACTCATCACGGTGTTGTCTGAGTGATGGCCTTTCCCTCTTCGTCTTCACCGTCAGGGAAGCTAACATGGTCCAGTTAGGTGGCTTCCCCAGGTTGGAAAAGCTGACAAGCAGCACCTCCAGGAAGCAAAGAAACCTCCATTTTTCAACTTCAGTTACCTCTCCGTATGGACCCAGTGATTTTTCTATCGCTTATTCATTCACCCGGCAAATGTTTCTTCAGTGGCTGTGATGTTTGAAGAATTCTAGGAAGCGCTAGGCAACACAACAGTAAGCCAGTCGGTCTGTCTTCATACTCATGGAGTTTCTGGGGCCTTCACAAAGCCTCCCCTGACCCAGAGAAACATAAATAATATCCTCCTGGGACCTTCAGAACATATTATCATTAGAAGGTTGGTAGAATATAGTGTCCACTATGTCACAGCCAGAGAGTCAAACAAGTTGCCTTTCCATTGCACTGCCTGCTTCCCAGTGGCCTTTCTGCACTTGCCACAAAGCTACCACGGAGCCAGAAGATGAGGAGCCCCAGATGAGGGTGACACACCAACAGGAAGCTATTGTCCCTCTGAAGGAGGAAAGGAAGGCTTCCCCCAAGAAAATGGAGGCTGGTAAATGGGTAAACATAATTAACATGGAACAGAAGCTTAAGATTTAAAACCCATCTGAACTGACAGAGATGGGGGGACTGGAATTTGCTGCCCTGCAAGTTCTTGCAGCAATCACCTTGACTTCGTCCGAGTATCTTCTTCAGGAAAGCGTTATTCTTCTCAAACATTATTTTACTGATAATTATCACTGGAGTTTTCATATTCCTCTCAGCAGCTCAAAAGCTTCTCCTCGGGGCAATATGTGAAAGCAGTGGGTTGCCTGTGAAATGCTGGGGAATGTTAACCACAATTCACACACCGTCCCCTTGCTCCGCTGACTCTGAATTACATTAGCACTGAAAATTCTGCATGGTACCATCCTCAAAACAGCTATCAGCTAGGAAAACCTTTGCCACCCGAAGTAAAAACACAATATGGTCCCAAACAATATAACAAACCCTTCAGAAGAACACAAAAACGTTCAGGGTGGGCGGGATGGTGGAAAGCTTCCAGAAGAATCTATTCTCTCTCGAACGAAAAAAAAAGAGCTGTGATATGCCCTTAGGGAATGACTACATTTCAGAATACTTAATCTGATACTAAAACAAAAAGTGCTTACCAACTGTATAGATAAATCTCCATGTGGTGCAAGGTGCCATTGAGTTGGTTCTAAGCCAAAGTAACCTTATGCCCAACAGAGTGAAACACTGCCCACAATTAGTGCTCCTGTGCTTGAGCCCATTGCGCAGCCCCTGTGTCAATCCATCTCCTTAAGAATCTCTCTCCTTCACTGCCCCTCTATCTTACCAAGCACGATGTCCTTCTGCATGGCCCGCTCTCTCCTGACATATGTGCAAAGCGTGTAAGATGAAGTCTCTCACCATCCTTGTGTCTATGGAGCTCTCTGTGGTCACTCACTTAACTCCTTACAGAGTGAGTTCTTCCACCGATGGCAGGGGAATCGTAATAGAATCTGCCTTGCAGAGTTGGTATGGGGATGCCATAGACAATGCATAGGCCTATAAAGTACTTAACTGACACGGGAAATCTCTCACTAAATGCTCGCTAGTTCCATGAATCTAGGCATCTTCCCTAGATTAATTCCCACAAACAATCCTGCTCAAGTCTTTTATTAGATTCTTGCTCAAATACTAGGGTGACTTCTGAATCCGGCACTTAGAATATGTACTACGTTTATCTGTACAGAAGTCAGAGACTTTCCAGTCATCATGGGAACATGCTTCCAGTAGCAATTATACATAATGTTTCTCTTCCTGGGATCATTGTCATCGGTCATGACCTTCTCTTTATGTCTCGATATTTCCTTCTTAGCAAAAGATATTTAACTTTACAAAGTTATTTCTCCTATGTGCAGTAAGGATTCAGAAAACCTCTATCTACCATGATGCTTGCCCTAACCCAGGGAAGTTTTGCAGCCAGACCATCTGCTGGTCCTTTCAAGAGGCCCACAGTTTCCAGAATAAGGCTCTCTGGGTAACACAAAGCACTGTTAAGCACTGGACTACTCGCTGATAGGTTGCTGGCTGAAACCCACCAGAAGCACACCAGAAGGCAAGTCTAGTCATCTGCTTCCCAAACTCACAACGTTATAGAATCTTACGGAGTGGTTCTACTCTGCACACACTGGAGTCGACATCAGTGCTGTGACAAATAACAGAAACATTGCTCCCAGGAAGCTCCTAGTTCTCTTTTCTAGTGCGATGCACAGAAGCACCGCAAGGAAGTGCCTTTAAGGAACTGAACTTTATTGCACACCTGAAGTCCGATCCGGGGCCCTGCCTCCATGGTTGTTAAGTGCCAGCTCACTGTGATAAGAATTGTAAGAGCCCCAATAAATTGTTTTAAAAAATTTAAAATAAATTGTTTAAAAAAATTTAAAAAAAGAAAATGACAGTCTCTCTCAAGTGAGTTAATGTCAGACATTTAAGACACGTTTTTTGTGTGTGTGTGTGTGTTTGTTTGTTTTTTAGGTATTGGTCCAGGAGCAGAGGAGAAAAGGACTTTGAAGGGTATTTATTCATCTACTTTGTGCCAGGCTCTTAGCTAAGTATTGTGGATGCAGTAGTAGATGAGATGAACACAGCCTCTGCGCAGTGGTGGGATTCACATAATTTAACAACCAATTGTCTGCTCAAATGATCGTTTTAAGGATGAAAATAGGATAACCCATTAATACCATGAATACTTAAATAAGAATTGAAAGAGAGGTACACAAAACTACATTATATCATAAAAAGGAGTTTTAAAATATTAGTAAAAATATTCAATAATACCTGACAAAACCAATCAAGTTATTTATGATATTTCTATATTGTTTCTTGATTGATATCCTCACTGGCAACATTCTTCACTTTTATTGGAAGAATAAAAGTGTGACTTATCCATAACCATCTTTCCACTGTAGAAGTAGGAGCCCATTACTTTAGAGATAAGCTACTTTAACAATAGTCATTGTGTTTGATAGATTAGAAACTTTTCTTCTCTGAATATATTATGTTCATCTTTGAAGGACTTTATGTTTCTGCAGAACTTACAGCAATTGTTCTGATTATAGGTTTAGCTCTTTGCTACTTTCAGGAACTGTACAATTCACTCATGATATTTGTGGGAATTTAGATTGTTTGACACTTTTTCTCCTTGTTGTATATGTTTGTTTACTGGAGAAACAAACACAGGGAATAAAAATATAGTATTTCATTGAAAGTATAACAAGTTTTATGAAATTTTATTAAATGAACAAATCAATAGTACCACCATAATTCTGTTAAATGTTTATACCTATCAATGCACAGAATGAACATTACGATGGGCACTTAGACTGTGTGGCTGCACAAATGTGCATCAAAAAGAGTAAGGAATGTGCACCTGTGATTTCCACACTGGGAGGCAGCCCAGCCACCCACCTTAGAGAGAGCTCTGCTTACAAGTGCTATTTTAACAACTGGTTCGCGGAATGCAACAAAAACTCAGGTATCAGCTCTGTCAAATGAAGTGGTTGAATCCCACCACCATCTCTGCCCTAGGAGATTCTGGAGTGCAGATGGGGAGCATAAGTGGCAAATGTCATGATCATAACAAAGCGTGAAGGCAGGGTGAGCCCAGGACCAGGCGCAGAGAGAGCCCTAGTCTATATGACGGAGTAAGCATGCTCTCTCACCGTAGAGCGGCGCTACTCGAGGTGTGGGCCTCGGAGCTGCACACAACTGCCAAGGGCTCATTAGTGGGCCACAAAGAGACAACATCCATAGAAACTCTGAGCTTTGTGATATAGTAATTATTGTTTGGTAAGTCTAATAATAAAAAATTGGAACTTGTATTTTGAATGATTTCTCATTTTATCCTGCTAATCTATTCTATTAAATTTCATAGACTATTGGTCTGTGAGGGACGGTAAATGAGCATATCAGCTCTTCACCAGATGGTTGAAGAAGCCCCGCCCAGCAAGAGCCACATTTTCATTTCTCCACTTACATTGAAGCAGAGCCTCTTGTCCTCCCAAAGGTAGGTGAGTGGAAAGGATGTACCCACCTTGGTGATACTAGAGTCTCTTCAAACTCTTCCATCCTCTCGCAGCTAGGCTCAGTAGCCGAGGGGCTGGCAGAGATGTGGATGAAAGGAGTCATTGGGTGGAAGGTAGCTTGCCAAGCAAAACCTCCTCTTGACGCCAGTAAGAAATAGTTATTTTTGTTAGCTGCCAGAGAGTCAGACCCTGGCTCATAACAACCCCATGCACTAGAGAATAAAATAGTGCCCAGTCCTACGTCATCCCATGATCAGTTCCCATCAGATGACCGCGATACATAGGGTTTACATTGGCTGATTTTCACAGGCAGGTTTCCAAATCTTCGTTTAGAGAATCTTACCCTCAAAGCTCTCCTGAAACCTGTTCAGCTTCATACCAGTCAAACCTGGTCTCTGCATGGAAGGCTAGAATACCAATTGCTAAAGTCTTTCCAAAACCACTGTGGTAGTTGCATAATTGGGTGTCAATTTTAGGACTCAGAATGAAAGGGGGGAGTCTAGCCTGTCAGTCAGATAGTAGCTTGATAACCTCATTTGGTGATACTAAGGAGATCAATAGCTCTCTGGAGGCAGGACACATGCCCTCTCCCTGTGAGACATCCCTGGGGACAAGACACATGGAGAGAGGCTGATGGAGCCAAAACCTAGAGGCAGAGAAGCCACATGGAGACCCCTGTCAGCACTGAGATACTTACAATGCCACTGGATCCTCAAGACTTCCCACCCACTAGCCTGTGATCTTCCTGCATTCGGTACCATTGCATGTGTTTCACGAATCTGAAGAGAACTTTACAGATTGGTATCAGACCTATGGTCTGATATCAGACTTATGGACTTGATCTGGACGGGGCTGGGATGTTTTCTCAATACTCAATTGTATATAAAGCCCTTTCTTATACACGCATGAGTCTCCCTGGATTTGTTTTTCTAGTCTATCCAGACTAACACAATCACTCAGTTTGTTATTTATTGGTTGCAACATTAAACATCACACGAATTGCAGTAATGTAGCCTGAACAGCCCTTAGAAACAAGGATGGTGAGATATTTGGATACGTCTTCAGGAGGGACCAGTCCCTGGAGAAGGACCCCATGCTTGGTAAAGTAGGAAGTCAATCAAAAAGAGAAAGCCCCTTAGTGAGAAGGACACAGTGACTGCAACAGTGGCGCTCACGCAGAACAATGATTGTGAAAACGGTGAAGGACAGCAGAGTGTTTGGATCTATTGTGCAGATAAACTATACGTAGGTCTCGTTTGCTAGCATGAGTTTAGTAATTGGCAACTAACTTATTTTCATAACAGTGTTCCATGAAAGCACCTCTTTAGTATTCTTATTTGCCCCCAAGTCAATTCCAGCTCCTGGCAAACCCGGGTGTGTCAGGTCAGGACCTTGCTCCGCAAGCTTGCTAAGACCGTGACCATTAGAAGACACAGCCAAGGTATTGTAGGTGCATTCAAATTCCCAACCTTAACCCTCAGAGTTGAAGATTTAACTGTTTGCTCCACCCAGGAACCAAAGTGCCTCCTCACATGGTGTGAAGGAACGCAGTCAGATGAATAACATCCAAATATTGTTCAACCCAAAGAGTGGTGACCAGGATTGTCAAGCACAGAATAAGTCAAAGAGATGTTCTTCTTATTAAAAAATGCTAGAAAACCCTCAAGTGAAGGAATGAGTCATTATTTTCATGCACAGAGAACAAAGTTGGGTCTCCCCCTCACTGTTGGCATAACACTTTCCCCCACCCTCCCACCTCCAAATGTGCACGCCAAAGATGTTGATCTCACAAACGAGAGACATTTGCTAAAATACGCGAAACAAACAGTAGAGGTTATGGTGCATTGAAATTTGGGAGTCTGGAACTTTACAAATCTGCCTCAGAAAGTCAGCCAAAGCTGAAGCAATCTGTGTGTTTCAATTCCTTGGATGAGGACCACACTGACGAATCTGCTCCCACGAAATTTCCTGCATTTTTGGTCACATAGGCACACCCTAGGCTTTTTATAGATACTTGTGGGATATGTGAGGAAGAGATGAAGGGAGGAAAGAAAGAATAGAGCCAAAGATGGAAGAGTAGATGGAGGGAAAGCAAAGGTATAGAAGCAGAAAACAGAGCCCAGAATTAGCAGAGAACTCGGACAAAGTGGAAGGGCTTACTCTACCTGACTTTAGCACGTTATACAGCCATGGTGGTCAAAACAGTGTGGTACTCGTATAACGACAGATAGTCAGACCAATGGAAAAGTTCTGAAGACCCAGAAATAAAAACATCAGCATACAGAAAATTGATTTTTTATAAGGGCCAAAACATATATCAAATGGGAATTGGATGCCCTCTCCAGTAAGTGGTGCTGAAAAAAATGGATATCTACCTGCATAAAAATGAAGCAAGACCCTTACCTCACTCCATGCACAAGAATAAACTCAAGGTGGATCACAGACCTGAGGCAAAACTCCAAACTATTATGGCCACTAATGAGGGATTGGGGACAAACCCGGGACCCTTGGCACAGGGAATATATAGGATATCAGAAATAACGAAGGATGCAAATACAGAGGAACCACAAATTGACAAGTGGGATATACTGAAGATAAATCACCAGGGTACATCAAAAGAATTCACTAAGAGAGCCCACAGACTGGGAAAACATCTTTAGCAATGACACATCAGACAAAGGTCTTATTACTAAAATCTGCAATACTGTGCAAGCTTACAATAAAAAGAAAACTAACTGCTCACTAAGGAGGTGGGCAAAGGAACAGACAGAAGTTTCACAGGGGCAGAAATCTGAATGGCCAATAAACATATGAGAAAATGTTCCCAATAAGTAGCCATAAGAGAAATGCAAATTAAAACAACTGTGAGATATCACCTAATACCCTCAAAGATCGCCCCATTCAAATTGTGAGAAAGCAACAAGTGTTGGAGGGGCTGTGGGGAGATAGGAGCTCTCATCCACTGCTGGTGGGACTGTAGGTATGTACAGCTGGTGGACCTGTAGATATGAAATCAATTTGACAATATCTAAAACAGATGGAGATTGAGCTACCATATGACCCAGAAATCCCCCTACTGGGCATATACCCAGAAGAGGGAAGAAACAAACCATGACCAGACATGTATGTTCCAATGTTCATCGTGGCACAGTTCACAATTTCAAGAAGTTGGAAAGAACCCAAATTTCCATCAACTGATGAGTGGATTAAAAAACTGTGCTACATACATACAATGGAGTACTAGGCATCCCTAAACTGCAGTGATGAATGCATGAAGTGCATTGCAGCATGGAAAGAACTGTAGGAAATCATGCTTAGTGAAGTAATTCAAGCACAAAGGACAAGTACAACATGAGTCCACTGAGGTAAGCTTAAAAAAGAAAACCAGAACCTAGAAGGAAAGCTACTATGTACATACATCCCTGCAGTGAGGTCCAGCACCTATGGCAGGGGTCAAACCCTATCCAGGGATACATATGGCAGCCAATTAAATAAGAGGGGGAAAGAAAGAGAAGAAAAAAAGACGGGGGCAGGGCACTAACCCACCCAAGGGGAGAGTATTGTTTATATCTCCACAGGAAAGGGAGAGAGCAGGCTTCAACCTGATGCACCAGGATGTGAATACAACTACTGGCATATACCAGAGAACCTACAGAGAGATCTGAGGGGCAAGCCCCAATCCCAACTCTGTGGACAGCCCCCACCCTCAGAGGAATGCACTTCAGAGGACAATACTGGGGCTACAGCTTTGGGAGAGGGGCGTGTCGGATTAGAGCACATGGGAGAAATGCAAAGGGATAGAGAGGGAGGAGAGAACATCCTGGCCCACCAAGCCCCAAGGACAATATTCCTGCTCAGAGCAGACAATGCATAGGGAGGACCATAAAGTCAGCCCCACCATGGGACATGGCGTCCTTCACTGAACCATGGCACTGTGGGGGACAGCACTGGAGACACAGTGTGGGAATAATGCACAGTCCAGCCCCATCACACTGGGGCGAGACACTGAGGGCATGCAGCAGAGCAGCAGAGGGAGCAGACTGATGAAACCCTCTGGCAATAAGAAAAATAGACTTTGGAGACAGATTGTGGCACCCCATCAGACTCGAGTGGCAAACACACGTAAAGGCCAACAAGTAGAACTTGAACTATTTATAGGCGTTTCCATTTTTGTCAGTGGCTTTCTTATTGTTATTGCTATTTTGTTTTGGTTTTTGTTGTTGTAATTGTTTTGTTGGGTTTGACTCTCTTTGTTGTTTTATTTGGCTTTGCCTGGTTTTTGCATTTATTTATGTCTCCGTGTGTCTATCTAGATAAGATGGGCAGAATAGACAATTCAGAGATGAAAAGAGCGGGACCAATGGTGCCAGGAAGATACGGGAGAAGGGAAGGTGGGAGAAAGGAAAGGGGTGGGGAACCAACACAGGGCCAAGGGAACAACGAGTCAACTAAAATCAATGGAAGGAAGGATGTAGGATGCCCTAGTGGAACTCAATCAAGGGCAATGTAGCAGCAAAAATTACTATACCAAATGAAGGCCGAATATGATGGTGGGACAAGAGGAAAGTAAAAGAAAATAGAAGGAACAACCGGGAGGCAAAGGACATTTACAGAGGCCTAAATACAGACATATACATATGTAAATATATATAATGAGAGGAGAATCAAACTATGTGCTCACATCTATATGTTAAGAATTAAGATTGCAGGTAGACATTGGGCCTCCATGCAAGTACTTCCTTAACACAAAAACACTTTGTTCTAACAATCTGGCATTCTGTGATGCTCACCTTCCCCAACAGATCACTGAAGACAAAATGGATGCATAAGCAAATGTGGTGAAGAAAGCTGATGGTGCCCGGCTATCAAAAGATATACTGTCTGTAATTTTTAAAGGCTTAAAGATAAACAAGCAGCCATCTATCTGAGAAGCAACAAAGCCCACACTGAAGAAGCACACCAGCCTGTATGATCATAAGGTGTCCATGGGATCAGGTATCAGGCATCTAAAACCCAGAACAAAACCATACCCAAGGTGAATGGAGGTGGGGGGCATAGAGTGGAGACCCAATGTCCATCTGTAGAGAGTTGAACATCTCCTCACAGAGGGGTCACTGGGAAGCGATGAACCAGTCAGGGCGCAGTATAGCACCTATGAAACACACAATTTTCCTCTAGCTCTTTGGTGCTTCCTTCACCCCACTATCATGACCTCAATTCTACCTAACAAATCCGATTAGACCAGAGCATGCACATAAGAGCCTGCAACACAGGAAATCCAGGATAGATAAAGCCCTCAGGGCCAAAACTGAGAGTAGAGATACCAGGGGGCTTAGGCGTGGGTGAGGGGAAAGGGGGAATCAATCACAAGGATCAATCTAGAATCCCCTCCCAGGGGGCAAATCATGGAAAAGTGGGTGAGGGACAACAGAGGACAATGTAAGATATGGAAATAATAATCTTTAACATATCAAGGGTTCCTGAGGGAGGGCAGGCAGGGGAGGAAGGGGAAGAAATGGGAATCTTATATCAGGGGTTCAAGTGGGAATAGGGTGTTTTGAAAATTATGATGGCGGCATATGTGCAAATGTGCTTGACACACTGGATGAATGTACGAATTGTGATAAGAGATGTAAGAGTCCCCAATAAAAGTATTTTCCAATTAAAAAAAAAGAAGAGAACACAGCTGTTGAACTTCTGTGTCAGCCTCGTGGTCCAGGGTATTACTTGGAAGCACCAAGACCACAGGTGCCAAGAAGAAAGTCGACAAACTAGGCCGCCATCTTGTTTCCTTGCAATGACATACCTTAAGTGTCAAGTGGCACAGAAATCTCTGAACTTCAGGGATGCTGACACTGGGGGTGAGGTGGCAGCTCCTGGTTCTCAGAAGAGAGAATTATTTACCTGCGTTCTGGAACCTTTGTCTGTTTTACCTCCTGTGTGGCGTTTCCCCACATTTTCCTATAACTGCCTCCTTCTTGCCAGTCAGTATTGAGACCAAATGTAATTGCTGAGGAGAACTTCCCAAACCATTCACAGTTAGTGGTAAAATAGCAGCCAATGTATAATTCTCACTAGTTATAACTGTGTTGGTTTTACCATTCCACTGCTAACCTGACACTCATCAACTGTCTGGGAACAGGAAGCTTTCTCTCAAGGTTTTGTTGTCCGTTGCTGGAGTGCCCTTGAAGAGTACTAAACCCAGGGATAGGGCTTGGAAGATGCAAGGTGGATGGGTGGAGGTGTGTTGCTTGTTCTTTTGAAAAGGAAGGTGATAACACCTGGGGCCTAGAACAGGAAGTCCTACCATCCTTTCTAAACTGGTTTCCAGCTGACTCGCGAGTCAAAGATTAGTAGTACTGATTTTTGACATTGCTCTCTAACTTATCGGTGTTCTCATCTTCCCTGCTAAGTGTCTAAACAGCAGAACCGTCCCTTTAAGTAATAACTTAAGTTGTTTATCGGGCTTTACTGATTCTTAAGCAAAGGATGGTGTGATATGCAGTCTTCATTTCTTAAAAAGAGTACATAACAAGCTAAAGTCTTAAAAACAGAACTTTGATGATTTGGGCAAGGTTTTCAAAATAATTCAATCAATAGGAGAGGTATTTCAGCACAGAAAGACAAAAAAATGTGTTTACCAGATAGATGAATGCCCCCATTCAGTTAAAAGTTCTGTGTATTATAAACTTAGAAGTGAAAATTCTCAGAAATCCAAAAATTATATAAATTTTATGCAACTGTTTTTCTATCATTGAATAGTTTCCATAGCAACGCTTGGCATTATATTGTATATATGCTACCTTGAGCACAACGCATGATTCTCACTAATCTATTTAAAGTGAAGTACTGTGTTATTTCTTAACGTTATGTTCTGTCATCTGACACGACGCTATTGTCTTAGTTTTGTGCTGCTCTGCTTGATACAGTTTTGAATTTTCTCTTCAGTCAAATGTTCATGTTGTTAAAAAAAGGTAAAGTTTTTTCTTTTCTAATGGGAAGGAAATTAAATTAATAAGAGTGGGAGAAGTAATCAAAATGATGAGAGACCAATTTTAAAGCTGTGCAGTAGAGATCACAATAAAATGGAAATGTGACATTTATAAGAACACGACAGTAGGCCATTCTCCACACAAGGCAGTGCTGACGCCCTGGGTGATGTTCCGCTTCTTAATCTGGATGCTGGTCGCAAGGTGGGATCAGTTTGTGAAAATACATGGAGCTGTACACTTAGGATAGGTGCACCTGACTGGATGTATAGTTCATTTTATATTTTAATATTGGTCTTAGAAGAAGCATAATTGGAATATTCCTTCGCAGGACAGATGGAGAAATTTCCTCTTGCTTACTTTGGGCACCTTATGACAGTTCCAAAGAGTTTAGGAATCAGTTGGCTTAGGCACCAGGGCAACGACCTTTCAGTCTCTAAGCTTCGCACAGTGACTAGGCCAGGTTCTTTCACAAGCATGAGCCAGACAGTCTTGTAACCAATTTATTCTAACAGGCATTCACCCATACCAGCACCAAGTCAAGAAAACCAGGCAAGACTTATGAGCGAGAACGAGGAAGGGAGGTAGGACTCTGTCGCACTGCAGTAGTCAACTCTAGGTTCTTAGCCGGAGTTTCCCACAGCTCCGGGGGAGGTGTCGCCGTAGGTGTGACAGGGGTGTACAGTCCAATAAGGGGAGCAATCTCAAGTGTTTAGTCCAATAGCCTTGGGTCTGGCCACTTTAGGGTTCCTTCTTGTCAGACATATTGTTGTTTATATCTTTATTCTTGGTGGTCTTCTTGTCAGCTTTTTTATTGTCCGTGGTTACTCCATTTTGTGTGCTCTATTCATATCCACCCTTTGATTTTAATTCTACATACAATTCTTAAACTAATCTTATGACACACGTAAAAACACAGCAAAACTATTACTGCATGTTTAAAATAATAAAGTACACTTTTAAATAATGACCCAAAGGTTTTCCAAAATGCATTTTCCCAATTTTGAGACAATGCTTACAATAATGTATTAAAATTCCCTTTATAAGTTATTCTTTTGCCAAGCACTCTATGGACTAGCTGTCCAATTGTACAATGATTATGTAGGTTGACATCAGTATCCACAAAATAAGGTGTTTTTAAAATAGGTGTAATTTCGTGTAGATTTTTCACCTCATTTGTAGCAATGTTTTATTTATACAACTGTCTTATGCAATAAAGCTAAAGCATTCAGTTGGGATTTTGTCAGGCTTGTTTGCTTAGCAAACCATATAACTTCAGACAATAGCAGATATATAGTAAGAAAAAGATGTAACCTAACTCAGAAGGAGCCCATGGCAAATAAGTTTTGTCACTTATAGTACTGTTATGCTTTTTTATAATTATATGCATCCTTCAAATGTTCTCTTAGAGTTTGCTTTGTTTACATGATTACAGTGTGAAAATGTGATTTGTGCAGGACTTCACAGACTCCAAGTGAAATAACCTGTATTTAATAGCATTTTGAGTGCTTCGTAAAATGTGGCCAAATCAGTCAAATAAATGTAAGTTTTGTCATCCCAGGTATATGGTTTTTGTAGCGGGATGAAAATATCCTCAAATTGTCCAATATCTTGTTGGGGTACAAAGTATTTGCTACCAATTTGTTGTGGTAGAGGTGAGGGCTTGTGTCCTATAACATGAGGAGGTACCCCCCAAAAAGCAGAATTTTTTCAAAACTATGTATTTAATTTTTTTACAGAACAACTTTATCATCATCAAAGTACTCTCCAGTATGTTTAATTCATTTGTCCAATCTGCCATTCCATTCTTGGAGAAGTTTTTCAAACTTATCTGTTTGGTGGCTGACATCCCTCGTTTTTTTGTTTTCTTGTTGTTGTTTTTTTCTATACCATCAAATCACTGTCCTTTCATGTCCCTCTTCATTTGCTGAAACAAAAAGAAGTCTAAGGGAGCGAGGTCAGGTGATTAAGGTGCATCAGACAAGAGAGGCATACTGTTTTTAAAAAACTGATGCACTGAGATGGATGGCTGCCTGAACGGGTGCATTGCCCTGGTGCAAAACCAGTCCCCCATTTGCCACAAAGCAGGCCTATTTTTGTGTCAATCCTTTCAGAAGCTCTGAATAGAAAGCTTGATTAACAGTCTGACCTGGTGGGATGAGCTCCAAATGCACTATTCCCCTCACATCAAAAAACGAATGAGCATAGTCTTGATCTTCAATTTCACTCGGTGAGCTTTTGGGGAGTGAGGTGACAATAGCATCTTCCACTGGCTTGATTGGTGTTTGCTTTTGGGATCATAAGAATAGCATCATGTCTCGTCACCAGTAATGACTTGGTGTTGCATTGAAGCTGTTCTTTCAAAGCACGGCAAGTTTCCACTTGATGCTCTTTTTCCCAGTCAGTCAGACACAAGCACAAATTTCACAGTGACTCTTCTCATTCCCAAATGTTCCATTAAAATTTGCTGAACTGAGCTCCAAGATCGTCTCTTCAGTGCTCCGTTGTCGGTCTTCGAGCACAAGTGCACAAATTTTGTTGACATTTTCATCCAGTCGTGAAGTTAACAGATGTCCAGAATGAGGTTTGTCATCAATCGACATCTCGCCTTTTTTGAAATGAGAAAAACCACTCTTACACTTGAGTTTTTCCCATAGTACTGTTCTTGTATGCTGTGTTAAACACCACAACAGTTACTGCATTGCAACATTTTTCCCAAGCAGCAAACAACATTTCATAACCACACACTGTTCTCTTAAATCCACCATCACAAAAAACGAGGTTCAAGCGAAAATGCTTTTACGAAAAACTTTGCTGTGACCAGAGAGAATTTTCCCAGGCAATGCCACTGGGTGCACTAACTCAGAGCAAGTTGCTTGATGTTTCCCTAGCAGGAAAAGCACATACTACAAAAACTCAGCCCAGTGGAGCTTTTTTCCAGTTTTTTTTGGGGGGTACCCCATCATATTCTGATTGGTGAATTGCCAATATTGATATCATATAATCACCCGGTTCACTGCATCCGTTAGGAGCAGTATTGTCTATTTTTGCTCTCATAGTTCCCAATAGTGTAGGTTTGGATAAAACAATGTTTCTTAAATCTTCCCATGGCCTGGTTAACTGATGCTGTATTTCTTTACATCTAGGATTTAATTCAAATCTATTAAATGCATTCTGCAAAGACCTTATTTTTACATCTTGGTCTTTAGTTCCTTGTGTTATTATAGCAATTGGGGCTTATAAATTCTCTATTGATTTTGAGGCTTCGTCTAGGCTACATGACATAGTTCCGGCAAGCTCATGAACTTGCATTCTTAATTTGTCCATTTTACACAGCCCTGTCTTAACGTATAGTAGGTCTGACTTTAATTCTTGTATTTCAACTTCTTGACATACATCCCATAGAAGTAATAGTCCTAAAGGCTCTCTTAGAGTATTAGTATCTATGGGTGGCATATCTGGTAGAAATACCGGCTCTAAAAATTTAAATACTTCACACCCATGGACTATAGCTCTAATATTAAATATAGATATTTATTTTTAAATATGTATTATTAAATATGGATGTTTAATATATCATATTAAATATACATATCTAATATAGCCTTATTAAAGAATAATGAACTTTAAGGATCTTTGGGTGGTGGTACAACAGAAGTGGTTGGTCAGGTGAGGCAATGTAGGCTGGTGCCTTGCTTAACTTTGGTTCAGTTACGGTGTCCTATCATCCAAACTTATTTCATGTTTGGTACGAAACACACTATTTCACTTAATGTCCAACTTTCACTTGCATATGATGCAATTGAAAGTAGCATGTCAGGCACACCTTAGTCCCCAGAGTACCAGCCTTGCTTTTAAATATCCTAAAGAGGTTTTATGCAACAGATTTGTTTCTTTGTGTGGTATGAAAAGTAAAAACCATTCTCACTACAAGGCAGTGTTGAAGAACTGCACATTGTTCTGTTTCTTAACCTGGGTTCTAGTCTATAGCTAGGGCCAAATTGTGAAAATATGATATATTTTCAGTTATTCAGTTATGATAAGTGCACCTGGCTGGAAGCATATTATATTTTAAATATAGGTATCAGAAGAAACACATTTTGAATGTTCCGTAGAAGCGAAGATGGAAGACTTCCTATTATTTACTTTCGACATTTCATCTAGAAAGACCAATCACTAGAAAAGGGCATTCTTTGATGTCTCTAAACCTAGTATCTCAAAAGAGGAATTTAAAAGAGAGAAGATCAAGGACTGAGTGCAGTGGTCTTCAACATTAAAATTATATCTATTAGTCCAATTAATATGATGGATTCTGCTAATGGGTTTCTTAATAACTGAGTCATATGTCTTATTTCTGATGTGGTCACGATTTACTGTTCCTTAATGTGCTGTCAAGTTTTCTTGACTAATGTCTCATTTAGGATTTGTCACTAATATAAATGAAATAGTTCTGCAATTTTCTTTTTTTGGTAAGTTTTTCTTAAAGATTTTATATGAATGTTAAATGGATATCGCAAATTGACTTGAAAGTTGTCCTTCTTCCTCTGTGATCAAGCAAAAATAGCAACAGAAGAATCTGCATCTTAAGGTTCCCATTAAATCACCTGTAATTCTGGCTGTGCCTGGTGCTTTTGTGGGGAAGGAGCTGTAGACGTTTTCTACAATAGTAATAATATACACAGTCCTGTTAAAAAGAATGGGAATTCCAGAACAAATACTTTTGCGCATGTGGAACTTGTACATAGATCAAGACACAGTTGTGCCAACACAACAAGGGCATCCTGCATGGTTTAGTATCAGAAAAGGCGTCTATCGGGTCGTATCCTCGCACCATACTTATTTAATCTACGTGGCCAGAAAATCATCGAGAGAGGTTGAAATTATATGAAGAAGAAGGACTGGTGGAAGGCTTATGAACAACCTTCTATATGCAGATCTCACAACCTTGCTTGCTGAAAGTGAGAGCTTGAAGAACTTGCTGATGAAGAACAAGGTTTGCGGCCTTCAGTGTGGCTTAAGACGTAATGTAAAGAAAACCAAAATCCACACAAGTAGACCAACAGGTTTCATGATCAGTGGAGAACAGATTGAGTTTGTCAAGGATTTTGTCTTGTCTGAATCGGCCATCAGTGCTACTAGGTAAATCTGCTGCACAAGACCTCTTTAAGGTGTCGAGAAGCAAGGTTCTTCCTTTGAAGATGATAAACTTCTGCACTGCACCACTGGATTTCAGATGACAGAGGAGCGACAATTTCAAGTTACACAGGAAAAAAGTTAAGTCTCGAGTGTTCTGTCCAGTAAGCCTTTCAGGCATTCCGCTTTAAAAATGCAAAATCACAGGACCCCTTGTTGACATATGCCCTTCTGCAAAGAACCTACAGAGGAAACAAGTCAATCTACTAGGAGAGAGCAGAGGAAACTTGAAATAGAGGCTGCAGAGCACTGGACACATTTATACAGGGTAATGGTTGCCCGTTGGGTTGCTAACCTCAAGGTCAGCAGATGATTAGTTTTGGGTTTTCGTTATTTTAATCTGGCATTTTTTAATCTGCCTGTGTAGTGGATTATTTCTGTACTCTTGCAACCTGCTTTTTCACCTGTATTGATCATGTTGGGGTGATCTTCCTATGGAATACATCATTTTAGATTTCCTTTTTCCTGTAAGTTCCTTAAATGGTGTCTTAATATAATTGTCATGCTCCTTTTAGGGGTGTTTCTTTTGGAAGCTCTAATCGTGCATATGTTAGATTTCCTTTGTTTGTAACGTCTACCTGTATTTTCTCTCTAATCATTCTCTTTCTTGGTGTTTCACTTGCTTTTCCTCTATTGGTCTTCCTAATGCCTGTGTCCTGTTGTGCGCCTTCTAATTTCGTCGTCGCTTACATTTTTTTTCTTTCCTTGTTGTCTTTTTCATGAAACCTGCCGGTGCTGGCTTCAAACATAAGAACAAGTGTGCAAATGGCACAGAATAGGCGGGGGCGGGGGTTCCTTCTGTGGCACACGAGGTCCCTAGGAGCTGGGACAGACTCGGCGGCACCGGACAACACGCTTCCTGGAGACAGAGGCCTGTTTTTAAAGAGAATCAAAACAGAGGTACAGAGAAGAGCACAACATTACATGGCAAGGAGCTCCCTTCTGAAGAGGTAAGCCCAGATCCTGTGGTTTCCTTTGTTAGTTACCTACGCCCTGTGAATGGGGAGCCATCCACCCACGTTAGCATCTGAGTCTCTTAGCAAAGAGAAGCTGCACAGGTTTACAGAGATTAGACCACATAGCATCTGCCACAGTTCTGGGAAGGGTAAAACTCCATATTCCATCTGAAGGGTTAACGTCTGCGAAAAGTGACGATCTAAGCAGCTATAATAATTCCGATAGAGGGCACATTTACATTTTTATAATAAGAGAATCCATGTAATTCTTTCTGCCACATAAATCTTTTCCACACACTTCCAGATATTTGGCTCCCAGATGCTCCGAAAGGCCATAAAACAAGTGCAAATCTTCCTTTCCTCTGATGTTTTTCTCAGTCAACTTCCTCCCATCACCGCTGGTAATGGTGGTATATCATTACGAATTACAGCCCGCAATCCTTTTTCCGCCAATCCCCCATCTTCTTTTTTGACAAACAAGAATGATGCTACTTGATGCTGGGAAATGATCTCTGACCTATTTTATTAAGTAGTGTGACTTTTGCAATGTCAGTGCATTTCAATTTCTGTCCAATTTCTCTATTCGGTGACTAAAAAGTAACTCGGCGCTTTTGATGCAAATACAATTGCCGCAGGGAGAGCACTGTCATCTGTTCCCCAAAGGAATTCCTTCTCGTTCCTAAAGTGCCAGCGCATATTGTTTTTTCTTAGAGATTGAACTTTTTTCCCCTTGCTTTATAATGGCTGCTGGAAAAAACCCACAAAAGCCCTTTTGGTCGTGAGTGCCATTTTAGTGTATTGGGCTGCAATCCTCGTGGTAAGCAGTTCAAGACCACCAGCAGCTCTGAAGGAGAAAGGCTGGGCTCTCTTCTCCTGCAAACAGTTACAGTCTCAGAGACCCACAGAGGGTTGCTGTGAGTCAGCATTGACTCGATGGCAGAGAGAGAGAGAGAGAGAGAGAATGAATCTAGGTGACAGCGGCTCTCAAATCAGTCAAGCAGCACACTCATGCAGAAACTATGAAAGCCCCAGTCCCTTCAAAACTCATGCAGAAACTATGAAAGCCCCAGTCCCTTCAAAAATAGATGCTTTGCTTTGGACGTTACCCCAAACAGCTCACATTTCAAAGCACCAAAATCATCCCCTACAGAAACCCTTTTAGTTTCCTCTTTAGAAAACCCAGCACAATGTTGAAGGATGCGGACAGCGTCCCTTTATCGCAGGCTGGACTAATAACACCTTCTTGAAAGGGCCTTGCCAAAGGAGACATTTCCAGCATTGCCCTAATAAGATATCAACAGCGTAAAGAATTCTAGTGCCTTAAATGCAAGCTATTGAAGACCCAAATGTTCTGAGCTGGTCCTTTCTCCGAGAGGAGAAAGGCCGATAAGTCAGCCCCAAATGGTGTAATCAGGAGCAGTGCATAATTAAAAGCCATCTGTGTGTCTGTGTGCCCCTTTCTCTGTGTGGAATAGGGCCAGCACTATGTGACGACTTAAAAGCTTCTTTCAAAAAATTTCAAATCCTCATTGGGACGTTACCCTCCAGAGCAGAGAATAAGACAAACCCAAGTATTCATGACCAGCCCCCTCCCACTTCTTTTTATCATAAGATGTGTGAGTGATTTATAATCCAATTACCATAATGCCATACCAGCACCCTAGCAATGTTGATTGTAGATTTTAAAATATTCTACAGTTCATTTAAAAAGGTTAACTTATAGGAACTCAGAAAATAACATCGTTATGTGTTTCCTTCACGATTATAGTCAAAGTGCATTCTGAATTCTGATAAACACTGTGGCCTACTCCCACAAGCTGATGGTAATTTCTGAGGACTTTGGATTTCCAAGTTTTATTTTTTCTCTTCTTAAGGATGAACTAAGCAAATGTTGAGTAGTTTTTCTTTACTAGAAAATAATTGGAAAAGGAGACTATTATTTAGTTCTTATATAGGCTTGCGTTGTAACTAGGTAATTCTTTTAATACCACTATGATGGCCTGGCTTGCTTTATGAGAAATGTTTAACCCGAATTGAAAACATCATGCCATCCCATACAGGTCACCAATACTACTGTTATTTGTGTGACTTATGATGTGAGAGAAGGGGATCAGGCATGGATGGCCTCAGAAGTCCCTTCCTACCCTTATGATCTATGATTTTATTTTATGAATTTGGATTGTTAGAATACTCTATGTCTGCCGTGGGAGAAGCTGTGTAGGGTTATCATGTCCATGGTTAAAACAACAATGATCTACGATCTTCTACCGGGTTCTTTGTTAAGACTTTGTAATCTATCTTTTGTATTTATTGAACTTGTAACACACACTACCCCTTCTCCTTTTTTAGATTTTAAGTCTCGCTTCTTAGTGGCTCCAAATACAGATAGCATGGTTAGTTGGATTAAAAACAGTTGATATTTCGACATATCCTCTTCAAATGTAACTGGTCTGCACACACAATGGACATTCCAATATGGAACAACTAGGAATCCTCACAGGCCCTTAGGTTAACAGGGCCTCCCATTCTTGCTGAAAACCTCTCTGCTGATCTGCTTTACAATCCCGAAAGGCATTCAAATATATCAATGGCCATTTCTAGTTGGTTTGTTCCTCGTTGATGTAGGAAAACGGTGCCATGATTAAGCCTTCTACTGCTAGCCTAAAGGCTGGTTTGCTGCGGCCAGGGGAGGTGATATTTGAAGTGTTTCGGGCCTCTCTGTGGTGCTTTGTCCATTAAGTTTAGCTCTAAAGAGAGGAAGACATCTTTCTGCTGTCTGGTCCTACATGTTTCCTGGCTCAAAATTAAACTTTTCCTGGGACAATTGAGAGGAAAGCTGCCTTCCTTACGCAGAAACATGCAGAAGGATGGTCTGGGTACAACGAAAGCAACAAGATAGGAATCAGTTTGACATGAAAATTCAGATCGTGTGATTATTTTTACTGCAGGAAATAGGTTGATATTTTCATGGAGCTAAAAGGATGGGAAATGCAGGTATGTCCACTTCTCTTTTTCTTCTTTTATTCGAGATGACACATGACAACATTTGAAAGTTCCATTTTTCCATATATGTATTTTTACCTTCATAATAACTTCCAAGCCTAGAACACATTCG
This sequence comes from Tenrec ecaudatus, assembly GCF_050624435.1. Taxonomy (NCBI): domain Eukaryota; kingdom Metazoa; phylum Chordata; class Mammalia; order Afrosoricida; family Tenrecidae; genus Tenrec; species Tenrec ecaudatus. The sequence goes on from NC_134532.1 coordinate 206,059,997, forward strand.
TGTTTATCAGAAATCCTGGTGGTTAATGGTTACATTTTGGGCTGCTAACCAAAAGGTCAGTGATATAAACCATGAGCCACTCTATGGAGAAAAGGTGAGGCATTGCGCTGTCGTAAAGTGTGACAGTCTCAGAAACTCACAGGGACAGTTCCACGCGGCCCAGGGTCGCTATGAGTTGGAATCAACTTGATGGCAGAAAAGTCCCTTAGCCCTGCTCAGTAGAAAACAATTAGTTTAGAGTTAAGAGAGATTATAATAATAACAATTAATAATACAAAACAAGCAGCTCATTAGATGGATTGTCCTCAAAATAATATAATAAAAGTCTATGAAAAATGTAGACAAAACTAACAATTATTTAAAACGAATTATGGAAATTAGTATGAAAAAGAACTTGTATACGACTACTCGTTGATTTCTCAGAGAGAATGTCTACTTCTCTCAGTTGCAGTAAAATGTTGCTTTACCTTGCTTTCTTATTTCCCTTGAGCTCCAATCTGAAAACGAGCTATTTTCCCCCCAGAAGAACTGAAAATCTTTAGTTGGAGTAGTTCAAGTGAATAAAGCAAGGTCTATGGATTTGTTGCTTAACTCGTGTTTTTACATAATTAGAAACTTACAGTTTCAAGGACGTTGGTATTGAAAGAAAATTGCTGATTTCATTTATATCCATGACTACTGAAACTAAGAAATAAATTCTTTTATTTCAAGGGTGAATGTTTACTGTTTTTAAAATCATGTTTTGAGACGTGTATTAAATTAGAGGAGGTTTTATTCAGCTTAATGTTTGCCACCAGAAATGACAGGGGAATTAACTTTGAAAAGAAGCATTATTTTAGGTTGAATAGTACTTTGGGTAAGGCGTTTTACATGCTTTGTTCCATTTAATTTTTAAAATTCCAAGAGAAAGTTACCCTTTATGCATCTTCATATAGACCCAGACACTCTACAAATAGTCACTGTGTTCTATGGACTAACAATAATGATAAATAACAGTAAGGTGAACTTTAGGAGTAAACAGGAGCCCCTGTGGGTGGTGGGTCGCATCGTGCTGCCAAGCACAAGGTGGGCAGTTTTGAAATGAGCAGTTCTTCCATGGGAGAAAGATGAAGTTTCTACTCCTATAATGAGTTAGTCTGGAAATCTTTTCATTAAAAAGAGAGAGAGAGAGAGTTTGGCTTAGAACTCCACAGGGGCAGTCCTACCCTATTCTGTAGGGTTGTATGAGTCAGGATCGCCTTGGTGGCTGTGAGGTTTTTGTTGCTGTGGTTTGTTTTGTTCATGAGTAAGCAGAGAGGTGTCTGCCAATTAGTGGAATGATTGGAAAGGGGGGTGGGGGGTGCTGATTGTGAACCCAAAATGTCACTGATATTAGGACCCCTCCGGAGAACTGCTGTAGAAAACAGCAATGAAGACAGTAAATGGAAATTTGCTTTCTATTTCCCATGCTGCCTGAGTTTAATGTCTGCACCCCATGCATAATCAATATCAGAGGAGAAATCTCTCTGGGCTGACGGTATTCTCTGATGGTAAATTCGATGGTTGCTATGGACAGAGAAAGCAGCGCTCATAATCTAAAGGAATGCACGGAGGGAGTATGAACTACCTGAGATTTGCAGCATGGGATTTGAGATATGTGAATTTGAATATTAAAAACAATGTGCTATTAATGTGACCTCCGAAGTTGGGCCTTGAAGAGAGCACAGCTTTCAGAAGTCGTGTAGGTGATATGCAAACATGCTGGCATTCAAGGTCAGGTTTGTACAACTTTCTAATCATTCGGAGGCATTCATCAGAAATGCCTTCATTGGAATGGAACCTGCATGAAAAACAATAAATCTGGATAAAGTGGAACACTTTTTGTAACAGCAAGATGCTACGGTAAATAGGGAGGAAGTTATTCCAAACCATACGCTGATCCTCTGTCCTTTGTTCAAATGGTACTATTTACATATTCAGAGACGGGATGTCTCTATGACGTAATGATGAGGAGGACAATAATTGAAAGTAGGTGGTTATATTATGCTAGAGGAGATAATTAAATAGGGAATTGCACTATTAGCGAGGCTTTTAGTGCTGTGCATTATCCTTATGAAAGATGGTATTATGATTCCACTATACATTGCTCAGATGAAAAAAATATTTACAGAATCAACACTTCAGATCAGAGGGCATTAAGAAATACATTAGATATAGAACGCATCCTAGAGAAATCATTAAAGTATTTTGGAAATCTTACAAGGTATACTAACTAATGGAACCATAAATACAGGGCACTGACTTCCTTTTACGCCAGCGCATTATTGTAAGTAGGATTGGCAAGTCTTCCTGCACCCTCTTCCTACAATTTCAGTAGAAAAAAAATCATAATTGAAATGGATGTAGTAGGAGATTGGTGTCAGCTTAGTTCCTAATCTTCCCACTTCTTTTTCTGGAAGTCGTGGAGAGCAAGCAAACAAATTAAAACAAAAGTCTTCAAATTCAGTTCTCGGCAAATCTAGGAAACAGAGGAAATCCACAATTTCCCAGTTGTATACAATGGCGGCCCAAGCCAAATTAGATCAGCATTAGCAGCATGGTAGTGATAGGCTTGGGGGGGCTGAGAGTGGGATAAAAAAATGGGGAGCCTAGAAGAGGCGAGGTGGTTGCAGATCTTAAAATGAGAAACAAAGCTTTGCTCGTAGAATTGCAAGCCCCGCTGAATGATAACTTCACTGAGGGGCTTGAGATGGAGCGGGTGTGGTTGCTAAGAAAGGTAAGTAAAGGCCCTGTAAAAAGAAAATGGAGAAATCAAGACATTCCTCGTCTCAGAAAATGCGACACTCTACAACAGGAAACATTTTGAAAGCAGAAGGTAAGTCTCTTGTCTTCAGTGGCAACTAAAGGAACCAGGAGAAATGAGAGCTGAGAGTAGAAGCTCCTCTGAATGCGGTTAGGAGTTCAAAGGCCAAGAGGTAGATTAGATCATCAATAAGTAGACCAGCTACTTTAGCAATGCTAGAAAGAGCTTTTGAGTAAACATAAAACCAACAAGATAAACAGAAAAACACACACAAGCGCATAAACCTACCCCTGACACTCATGCTAATTAATAGTTTATCTAGGAAAACTCACTTAAATATGAAATGAAAAAATTAATTTAAGCACAGAATTCAGACAAAAATACTCTAAGAAAGATGTGCATGAGAGCCCCCCTCTTCCAAATCTCCAATATAAATAGAAATCTTATTTAACATGCGGTCACCTCACTCCTGATTTATGTTTCTTCTTTGCGGTAGGCCTTCAAAGTTCAATCTTTTCTCTGTTTATCACGATGTAACCTACTGGTCCAGTTGTGGGGATTTTGGTCTGCATGTTTTGTTATGATGCTGTTGTCAAGTATTCGGCTTCATTTGTCTTTACCTATAGTTTAACGTTTGTTGAACAACCCCACCTCTCCCAGACTTGAGAAACACCATACCTCTCTTTCCCAACCACATGGGACTGATCGTGAGGATGGCGCCAGGCCTTGCACAGTTTCCATCTGGTGTGCATACGGTCTCTGTAGGTCAGAATTGACTCAATGGAACCTAACAACAGCAACAACAACAAAAACCTCTAGCCACTACCATTAAGTCATGTCCAACTCAGAGCGATCCCACTTAGGATTTCTGAGACTGTAAATCTTCACATCCTACCCGGAGCAAGAGAGCTTCATCTTTACCCCCGGAAACAACAGGTAGGTTTGAAGTGCCAACCTTGTGGTTTATAGTTCAACACTTACCTGGTAGCACCAGAGGTGCTCCTTGATAGACATCACTTAATCCTTAATAAATCAGCTTAGTGTTTTTTTTAATTCAAAAGCACCATCTGGACTTTATATGTTATTTTCAATCAATCCAAAGAGTAGAATCACTAAAATTGCCATTTAGCATTGGATAATTTATAACGCAACATGCAAAATTTTATATTTTTCAGCATAAGAGCTTTTCCCACTAGAATGGCTATAATCCAAAATCTAGAAAACATCCCATGCTGCTGAGGAGGTGGAGGAATTGTTACCGTCACTGATTCCTAACAGGAATATAAAATGGTTCAACCACCATAGAAAATAGTTTGGCAGTTCCTTTAAAATTTTGATATAGAATTTCCTTATGACCTAGCAACTCTACACCTACATACTTATCCAATAGAACTGAAAACAAATATTCACTCAAAAGATATGTACCTGAGTATTCATAACATCATTATTCCCTAGTGCCCAACAGTGAAAACAAGCCAGTTCTTATCACCTGATAAGCAGATAAGTGAAATGTGGTATACACATGTAATGGAATGTTATGCAGCCATTAAAAGTTCAACTGTTTTTTATTTAAGATAGATGGATGGTTACCAGTAATTCTTCTTGTGCTCTTCTTATTTTAATTGGTCCAAGGTCAGTATATTAGTTCAGCAAATGTAATTTCACAACATTGTTTACAGAAGTAAAAAAGTTCAAACTTTGAGGTGGACATTGAAAAATCTGTCCCAGAATTACAAAGACATGGAAACTCAAGAAAACATTCAAAGTCAAACAGTACCGTGACAACATTTTGATCTATTGAATTGACCAAAAAATCAAAACAGAAGTAATTTAAACAATGTGTTCAAACCCTAGATAAAAAATGGGAGGTCAGTAATCCTGAACACCCTACCTTATTCTAATAACAGCATTTGTCTTAGATAGATAGCAGATTGAACTAGGGGGAAACTGAACCAAAAAGCTTCCAGAGGAAAACAAAAGAATCGCTTTATATGATGGGATAAGCAAAGATTTCTAAGAATGCACACACACAAAAACACTATAAAAACTAGAATTCATCTTACAATCACTGTCTTCCTCTAGTCGCTACTATGGTTTTTGTTAGGTGCTGTTGAGTTGGCTCTGACCCATAGGGACCCGTGAACCACAGGATGAAACATTGCCCAGTCATGTGCCAACCTCATAATTGTTCTTATGCTTGAGCCCATTGCTGCAGCCACAGTGTCCATCCATCTCCTTGAGGGCCTTCCTCCTTTACACTGCCCTCTACTTTACCAACCATGTCCCATAATAAATTATGGTCTACATGCAGTACTCAATTATTGACCTGAGTAGCTTCCAAAGACCAAATTTGCACAATCAAAAAAAAAGTGTAAGAGGGGTCATATCAGATCACAATACAGCAGATAATTGCACCATGACACACATGCCAAATTGCATTGTTACATAACTGCCAAATCACTGACAATTACAACCTACCCAAGTTGACACAACCGTAATCACAGCCAAGTATACGCTTACCTTGCCCCTTCATCACTACCAAAGATATATAACGAATGCCCAAAGTGGTCAGATAGTAGATATTTTGCTATTGTCATGAATGTAAAATATCAGATCAAAAGACACTCAACTTCAACAAGTGAAGAGCAGGTATCGTTTTTATAATGCATTTGCATTCATTTGTTTTCTGTTGCAGGTCTCGTGATTAAACAACTCTATCACAACATTTCACTTACTATTACCACTCAGGGCCATTAATGGTAAGAATATGTGTTCTGATTATTTTATAGAAATCTTGCTTTGTCACCTGTTGGCAAGATCAAAAGTTACCATCAAAATTTGCCAAACTGTCATCAGTAGCTTTGATGACGGTGGGAGTTACAAAATCGGGTGTCGCTTTGAGGATTCAGAGTGTAGGGGTTGGAGTATAGGCTGTCAATCTGGAGATAGCCAATGGGGCTTCTGTGTGGACATGGTCTTCTCCTGAGGAGTCTCTGAACTCTGGTATTTCCTCCTTGAGGGCAGGAGACACACACACTCTCTCTCTGCTCATTTCCTGAGAGACTCTCCACTGACAGGACACATAAAGTTATACTGATGGCAGCAAGAGCACTGGACGGACCTGGAGAAGCCACGTGGAGACCCCTGCCAGCGCTGAGATTCTGCCACTGGATCCACAAGATTTCCCACCCACTGGCCTGTGTTCTTCCTGCATTCATTGTTATTGAATTTGTTTCATGAGTCTGAAGAGGACTTTGTAGATTGGTATTGGAAATATGGGCTAATAGCGGACTTGTGGACTTGCTCTGGACTAGGCTGGGATGTTTTCTTAATATTCAATTGCTCTTGCATATAAAGCTCTTTTGTATACACATATGAATATCTATGGATTTGTTTCTCTATTCTACCCAGACTAACACAATGACTATCTGGGAAACAATAATGAAACACTTTTTCAAGAACTGCTGGATCGTTAATGCCATTGGTAACACAGAGAATGAAATCATGAGGGTAACATATTGACAACTAACTCTGAATCAAAAGGTGAAACAGAAAAGGTGGACTTTGAACATGAAGAGGTTTTAAGACTAATTTATCCAAATTATTTTGCTTATATTTTCCTTTTTAGATAAAAGTCTGTGGTGGTTACATAATCTTATGTAAGTTGACTTACATAGGTCAACTTGAGGGTATTAAGAGTGAAGGAGTAGAGCCTAGCCTGTCAATCGGATCACAGCCTAATGATGGCCTTATCATGAAGATTTTGGGAACTTCCTCTCTCTGCCCTTGTCTTTCTGTTGACAAGCCACACTCAGAGAATTGGAGGAGTCACGTGGAGATGCATGCCAGCACTGAGATGCTTCCACCAGTCTTGAATCCAAAGGCTTTGCACCCAACAGCCTGTGATTTTCCTCAATTGTGCATCATTATAAGTGACTGCATGACTCTCAAGTGGGACTTATGGACTAGTACTGGACTTATGGGCTAACATCGGACTTATGGACTTGATCTAGACTGGGCTGGAATGTTTATTTTTAATATACAAATGCTCTTTGATATAAAGCTCTCTCTTACACACATATGAGTGTCTCAATTTGTTTCTTCTTGTCAACTGGTCTAACACAATGCCTAAAAGGACGTTTGAAAAGAATATAATTTGTTAACAGAGACAAAAAGCAGAATATCATCGTTTAATTGACATAGCTGCTTTCTTTGTGCTATATAAAAGTACATCATAAATTATAATCATTGGCATCTTAAATTCAATTAAATAGAAGTTGATTAAGTAAAACGCTATTAATTAACATTGGTGATTATTTTGCATAACTTGGATCGCAATTGGACTTCCTATCTTTTTAAAACCTCTACATATTCCCAGGCTCGGGAAGAAGACATCATGCTAGGTAAAATAGAAGGGCAGCGAGAAAAGGAAGACCTTCAGCAAGATAGAGTGACACAACAATGGTGGACTGGCTGCAGCAACAGGCTCAAACATATGAATAACCATGAGAAAGAGGTGATGTTTAGTTCTATAGAAGCTAGGGTTTCTATGAGTTGATAGCAACTTGACAGTACCTAACAACAACAACAATTCCTAGTATATCGATATTTATGTGGTCCATTTCATTTTGCTAATCTTAATAAATCATTTTATTGGGGGCTCTTACAGCTCTGATAACAATCCATGCATCAATTGTATCCAGCACATTTGTACATATGTTGCCTCATTTATACATCCATTCCCCAAACATCCCTTTCATTTTTGATGACATCCAATTTCCATAGATTCATAATTAGCACATTCCCAATTCCAATTATCAATAGATGTTTGCGGTTGCTGCTTCTCATTTTCAGTAGTGCCTCATCAACAAATGAAGGTGCTGAGGGCTTTATTCCATCCATGTCATGGTCCACTCTACTTTGAGAAAGCAGCTCTTCCTCAGTCGTATTTTAGTGTCTTCTGATCTGAGTAAGTTAGCTTCTGGCACTATCTATGACAATGTTTTGCCTCTTCTTTAGGCCTGCAGGATCTGACAATATTTTGATAATATACATAAAGTTTACAGGTGCTAATCCTTCAAAAATGGACAGCCTAGTCCTTCATCACAGCCTATTCTTAGTCTGGAAGCTCCACTGAAACCTGCTCACTCTGGGTGATCTTACTGGTAGTTGAAATACCAGTCACATCACTCCCAGCATCGCAGTAGGACACAATCCACCACAGTATGACAATACAACAGACAAGTGATGGTTTTTCATTCCTCTAGAGAACTTAAATATTATTCTCAAGCTTGTAGAGGGGTCTAATCTCCCTCTATCAGGGACTCTGTAAATTATTTTTAGGTTAGCTGGGGCCTGTCTTGCTATTAAATTAAGATGACTTCCTCCAAGATCTACTATATACATAAAATTAAAAACTGGGTTTCTGTATGTTTGTCTTAATATATACATGGGTTTTCAGCTAACCTCACAGGCCAATGAATTCATGTGGTTGTTGTATCTCATTTTGTGTCTGAGTTTCTTTCTTCTAACTAGCAGTTCCGGACTTATTTCCTACTTCCAGATAGTATTATTTAAATTATAACAGTCCCTCAAGCAATATATTCTGGAGATGATTGACACACTGTGACTTCATTGTAAGCTCAAAGAGCAACAATTGTGGGAATGGGGTAGTGCTTCACATTGTTGTAGCCCATGTACCTGTGAGAAAAAACATCAGGATGGCATCAAGTAACAAATGTACAGAGGTCATCAATTATTATATAAAAATTAAGAAATAATTATAATTTATGCTAGAGCTGGTCAAAAAGAATATGTGCTATTCTGAAAGTAAATAACGTATTCCTTACCATTACATCCGCCATGCTAAATGTTACATTTATGAACCCTTTCAGCTAGATTCTTATTCAATATTAGAAATGGAGTTGTTTTAGAAAAAAAAAACTTATCTGGATCAGTTTAATAATAAATAAATGCTTGTGTAAGTAGATGGTCCTAGTATTCCCAGGAATTAGTGAAAATAAATTCATGCTGACAAATGTTTGTATGTTTGTGTCAACCTTGAAAGTCAAATCTTAAAAGAAAAATCTTTCTAAGTAACTTAATCTAGATGTAACCTGAAATGTATTTATATAAGGAAAAATAATTTTCATTAAGTAAAAAATGAGTAAAAAAACAAAGTTGTTTAACAATATTTTAATCAAAAAGTCAAAGAAAAAGAACTTAATCATCTCTTATCTTTAAAAATACGCATGCCAAGTTAAGCATATGTAAAAGAACTAAGTGTAAGAAGTTTTTCTTAAGCCACACTGCTTCAGAGACTCCTTGTTCACATGATAAAGTACTAGGGGGCTTCAAAGTGTTTGGGAGAAAATTCCTTTATTAGCTAATTCCATTTTTCCATGAAAATTTGAACATTTCCCCCAAACACACACACACACACACACACACATTTCAGAAGTTTATGCTACTGAAAATATTCACATTAGATATCAGAATGCTATTTATAGAGCAGTATTATTTTGTAGAACCTAACTTGAAATTGTGTAAACACCCACCAATCGGGCTTTCAGCCTGTGAGTTCTTCATTTCACTCTATAGAGACTTCGCTCTGATTACAACCTTTTCCCAGCACTTGATTTCACGTTTTTGTGAACTTGACTCCATGTTTTTCCCAACTTGAATTGTATTCATTCCACAGTAATCCTCTTTCTTTCATTCTGGCAGAAATCTGACCATATTTTTCTTACAACATAATTAGTATGTGTCATATAAATCAATTACTTGATCTACTAATTTATCTGGAAAGCTGAAACCAAAGCAATTTTTCCCTCTGCACTCTAATTTATTTTACAATTAGCACTGTACTATTTGAATATCTATATTTCTGTAATTAAAAGCTTTTTATCCCTCAGATTTTGCTCCTATTAGCTGTCTTAATCTGGATAATGGCTCAGCTTACTGAGCACATTTTTTAAATCCTAAAATTCAACCCAGCCTCCACTTTTATCCTTCTGTTTCCCTATTATTATATCACCTCTCCCACTATTTTAATTTCAACACATCCTTATCTTACTATCTTTTTCTTCACTCTCAACAATTAGTAATGATCATATTAGAACAGATTTAACCCAACCTGATTAAAGATTAATACATTTTATACATCAAAGAAATTGTTCCATCTATGAACGGAGTGCTAGCAACCAGATTTATTATGAATATAAAATAGTAAGCAATTAAAAATAATTATATTCTTTATAACCTACAATCACTCAGCAACATTAACTGATTTTTTTTCACTTGGACATAAGCAGAAGACCCAGCGCTGTATGTAGATCGGTGTCCACTCACAACTATCCATGAATCAAGAGAACCTAGTAGAAAAATGCTGTTGCGAAATTCGCTATTTGAGTCATTCCTTACAGATCAATGAGAGTGACCAGAAAGACGAGTCCAGAGAATTATGTCTGATCTTCTCTCTCCTAAACAAGAGAAAGACTGAACTCTATTGAGACTTATCACAGAAGCAAAGCAGCATTTTTGGAGAGCCACATTAAACTAAATTGCATAATCTGAAGATCAGAGTCAAGGTGAACACCCCACTCAGTCACTGCCAGATGACACAGTCAGATTATCAGGGGAAAGAACAGGCTAAATGTGAGAAGAAGCTAAGGGGCAAAAACCTGGAAACAGAAGCGAGCCAATGATGAGAATTGTATTGCTGGAGAGTGAGAGGCAGAACCTGTAAAAATACCTTAAAAAACAGTAGTGCAAGTTTAGTGAAATTGTATAGAAAAATCGCTATTCCGGTGGATATAAAATGAAGGCATCATGAAGTCAGTATGTGGAACTGTTTTGTTTACTATTTTGAAAATGAGAGTTCCAGAGCGCATCATTATGCTGTTGTTCTTGTTGTCAGGTGCCGTCAAGCCCGTTACGACTCTTCGCAACCTGGTGCACAACAGAATGGGGCAGCACGTGGTCCTGCACCATCCTCACACTTGTTTTCCCTTTTGAGCACATTGCTGCGGCCACTGTGTTAATGTATTTCTCTGCCCTTCCATTTCCGAACCATGGTGTCAATGATAGTGTTCTATAATTTTTGCATTCTGCTGGGCCACCTTCCTTTGCAATGAATACAAAGATGAATCTCTTCTGATCAGTTGGCCAGGTAGCTACCTTCCACATTTCTTGGCAAAGACTAAGGTGTCCTTCCAGCGTTCATCAGAGAGGTAAAATATTTCAACTGATAGTCTGGCAATTTATGGAGCCTAGTTTCTGACAATGCTCTCAGGACTCCTGGGACTTCCTTCAATACCATTTGTTCTTTATCATATGCTATTTCTTGAGGTGTTTGAATATCCACTAGTTCTTGTTGATGTGATGACTGTGTATTCTCTTCTTCTTTTGATAATTTCTGTATCATTCAATATTTTGCTGATAACGTCTTTCAATATTTCAACTCGAAGCTTGAATTTTTTCTTGTTTGTTCAGGTTAAAATATGCTGAGCATCTTCATCCTTTTTGGTATTCTAACTTCAGGTTTTTTTGTATTTCATTATAATACTTTACTTCTTGGGTTACCCTTTCAAATTTCCTGCCCAGCTCTTTTACTTCATCATTTCTTCCATTTGCTTTAGATAATCTACAATCAAGAAAAATTTCAGTTGCTCTTCTGACATCCATTTTCATCTTTTCTTTACTTCCTGTATTTTTATTAGTTTTTGTCTTCTTTGGGTATTTGATGTCATCCCACATCTAGTCAGGTCTTCTGTCATTAGTGTCCAGTAAGTCAAATCTATTCTTCAAATGGTCCCAAAATTGAAGTGGAATATACACAAAGTCATATTTTGGCTCCCATAGACTTACTTTAATTTTCTCCAACTTCAACTTGAATTTACATATGAGAAAAAAGTTGGTTCCACAGTCAGCCCCTAGCCTCCTTTTGGCTAATGATATTCATCTCCATTGTCTTTTCTCACAGCTGTGGTGGATTTCATTTTTGTGTATTCCTTCTGGAGAAGTTCGTGTGCATAGATGCTATTTGTTATTGAGAAAGGGCATTTGTGATGAAGAAGTCACAGGTTTTGCAAAATTCTATCATGTAGTCTTCAATATCTACCACCAAGACAATATTTCCCAACTACTGTTTTCCCTCTTTGTTTCAAACTTTTGCAATCCAATGGCCAAAAAATATCAAAGTATATTGATTACATGTCTAATCAATTTTAGGCTGAAGACGTTGGTAGAATTTTTAAATTTTGTCAGCACTGGCTTTAGTGATTGGTACATAAATTTCAATGATAGTTGTACTGACTAGATTTCCTTGAATGCTGAGAAATATTATACTATCACAGGCAACATCATGTTTCAAGACAAATTTTTAAATGTCCTTTTTGATGATCAATGTGACCATATTTTTCTTGAATTTGTAATGCCCCATTTAATAACCCATGTGATTATCTGATTCAAAATGGTCCAATACCAGTCCATTTCTGCTTGCTAGTGCCTAGGATATTGATCTTTATGCAGTCCATGTCATTTTTGATGACGACTTTTCCTAGATTCTTAATATATTCCAACTTCCAATATTACTAGATATGTGTGGCTATCTCTTCTCATGTTGACTCATAATCCATCAGCAAATGAAGATCCCAAAAGTTTTACTCCATCCACACCATTATTGTCAACTCTACTTTGTGAAGGCAGCTCTTCCCCAATCACATCTTTATTGTTTTCCATCGTGAAGGTCTCATCTGTTGACACTGTAACTGACAGTGTTTCTCTGCTATTCATGACATGTTCAGCATCCAACAATATTCTAATGATATTCATAAGGTTTTGAGTACCTAATTACTCAGATTTCAGCTTTCAGTATGGATTGAAACTCAATGTAAAGAAAACAAATTTCTTCACAACTATATCTATCACAACATTATGATAAATGGAGAGAAGAGTGAAGTTGTTGAGGATTTTATCTTTCTTGGACCCACAATCAATACTCAGGGAAGCATCAGTCAGGAGATCAGGCTCATTGCATTGGGCAAGCCTGCTGCACACAACCTCTTTAAAGTGTTGAAAAGCAAGGATGTTACTCTGAGGAGTAAGGTGCACCCGACCCAAGTCATAGTATTTTCAGTCACCTCCTGTGTATGTGATAGTTGGACATTAAATAATGAAGGCAGCACAGGAATTGATGCATTTGACTTACGGTGCTGGTGAAGAACACTGGAAGTACCATGGGCTGCCAAATAAACAAACTGGTCTGTCTTGGAAGATGCAGGTCCCTTAGAAGCAAGGATGGTGAGACTTCATCTCACATACTTCAGACTTGTTATCAAAAGAGACCAGTACCTGGAGAGAGGAAAAAAAGACACATAATTATTGGTGAAGCACAGGGGAAGTGAACAAGAATAAGGTTCTCAGCAAAATGGACTGACACAGTGGCTGCAACTGAGTTATTCTTGATAAAGATGGCCCTTCCAGCCATAACCCCGTGAGTGAAATGTAAAACTCTGCATTTCGTATGCCCGTGGCTGGGGTCCCACTTTGGAATGCATGATCTTCTAACAAACAGGAACAGGATTGGACTGAGCTCTGACTTTAGTAGAGGTTGTGAATTGGCCTGATTTCTTTTTTAATGGTTATCTTAGTTATTTTTACTTTTAATGAATAACAGAAATTACATGATACAACTGAAAGGAGAAAGAAAGATGTTTATGGAGGGATCTGGGAAAACACCTGCCTAATTAAGATTAGTAGGAGACCAATGCTTACTGGAAACATCTTGCCAGAGACCCCTGGTCATATGGGCATGAATAAGTACAGTCCAGGAATGGGGAACAGTTTATTACATTTGGGTAAAATTTGATGGCACCATGGAGCTCCCACCAAATGACCTTTCCCTGCATGGATCTGGTAAGAAGGTGGGGGAAGAAACTGACAGGATTCACCTCTGATTGATTGTAAACAGGATTCCCTCCAATGCCATCCTGTTACTTATAAAACGCATCCACTGAGAAGCATGGGGTATGAGCTCACTCATCACTGGCAAGAGCCAGGAGTGGAATGGATTCTCTGTCCACAGCATCTGGCTTGCTCCTGCCTGACCTTCACACTTTGCACTGAATTGCACCCACCACTGCGGAATACATTTCCTCAAATTTTCATGATTCTGTGGGACACTGTATCAATTCACAGAACCCAGGGAGGTGAGGGAATCTACTCAAGGGAGGAGTAGAAGAAAGATGGAGCAGACAATCATCTTGCGAGAGTAGGCCTTTGGGGACATTTTCCATCTCCAACTTCCTTGGACGAGTTTGGTATTAATTCTGATAAATGAAGTTGTTACCATAGCAGCAGTGGACTGAAATATAAAAACAATTGTGAGGATGCTAGAGGACTAGGTGGTGCTTCATTCTGTTGGACATAGGCTTGCAAAGAGAAAGAACTTACTTGATGGCACCTTAACACAATTCAACAGTGGCCAGCCTAATGGGGAGATACATTTTTGCAGTGGCAAAGGAAGAAGAGGTTGTCCATGCCTGAGACCAAAAGACAGACCAGAAGAGCCTGCTGATAACTATGATCCAGAGTCATGGGTTTCCCAGCCTATCGAAAAAGGTAGAGGTCAAGGACCCTATGGCTGAGAGACCAAGGACCAGAGACTTAGCTGTTGACTGAGGGCAGATGATGCTCTGTACAAAAACTGTATCCTTAACGGGGTCTGATCCTGACTTGTAGAACCTGTTAACTTCCCTAATCAACTTCGTCATATTCTGTTCTTAGTCTGAAATCTCTCCTGAAACCTGTTCACCTCGGTGACCCTGCTGGTATTTTAAATGCCAATGATGACATCTTCCAGCATCATATCAATACGCAAACCACACCAGTACGACAAACTGACAGACAAGGGGTGGGCCCTTCAAATAGAACAAGGCAATCCTGCCTGGCTTAAAAGCAGCACATGTGTGTGCAAGGGTAGGTCCTTCCACCACACTCGTTCAGGCTGTATGCTGCACAATAGCCTGAGAAACTGAACTCCAAGAAGAACAATCAATGTGGCATCAGGATTGGAGGAAGGCTCATACACTGATACACAGCCTTTTATACACAATTGACACAATTTTGCTCGCTGAAAGTGGGAACTTTAAGGATTTGTGCTAGGTTAGGTTCTCTAGAAGCAAAACCAGAAACGTGTGTATGTGTATATACAGAAATAAATTTATATCAAGGAATGAGTTATACAGTTGTAGAAGTAGGCAAAGTCCAGTTCAAATCCGTAGGTCAAATGCAAGATGAGTCTCCTGACTCATGTAGCTGCTGGTGCTGATGAACAGGAAACAGAGAGATGAAGTAGGGGGGCTATAGGCTTGTAGTTGCAAAGCAGAATGAATTCAAGGGCAGCTACTGGGATCAACAGGAAATATAACAGATCGACTTATCAGACATAGCACCTAGATCTAGCAGAAGGCAAAGAGGCTAGAAAGAGCTTGGTTCTGCACAGGATCTCCCTTATGCAAGAGACCACCAAAGTGTCTTATGCAAAAGACACCCCCAAGAAGGTGTCATGTGCAGCCTGACTGATAGGTTGGCATCTACCCCTGCCTTCACCCAGGTACATGAAGTTGACACAAAATCTAACCATTGCACACTTGTTGATGAAGATCAAATGCAGACTTCAATATGGACTGCCACTCACTGTAAAGAATACCAAACTATTCACAAGTGGACCTACAGACAAGATCATGATACATGGAAAAAGGATTGAGGGTCTCAGGATTTAATTTTCTTGGATTGATAATCAACACTCAGGGACAGCAGCAATCAAGAAATCAAATGATGTATTATTGAATTTGGCAAATAGACTGCCCAAGGACTTTTGAAAGTGTAAAAGAGCAAAGATTCACCTTGAGGAGGGAGCCCTAGTGGCACAGTGGTTAAGCGTTGGGCTGCAATTTGCCAGGTTCAACATTCGAAACCATGAGCCGCTACTTGGGAGAAAGACAGGGCTTTCTACTCCTCTAAACAGCTACAGTTTGAGAAACTCAAAGGGGCCATTCTGCCCTAATCTATAGACTCGCAAGAATCAGCATGTACTCGATGGCAGTGAGTGTGCAAATGAGCAAGTGTCCCAAATCAGAGCACTTCAAAAGCTTTATACACTTGCAAATGTTGGACAATGAATAAAGAAAACCAGAGCAGAATTGATACCTTTTAGTTATGGTGTGATAAAGATACTTAAAGTACTTCAGACTTCTAGAAGAAGAAATAAATCTGTCTTAGAGGAAGTACAGTCAGAATGTTCCTTTGAAGAGAGGATGACAAGACTCTGTTTCACATATTTGTCTGGGGTTAGCAGTCTCTGGAAAAGACATCATGCTCCATAAAGTAGATGGTGAGCCAAAAAAAGAGGAAAACTCTTAATGAGTTGGATTGACACAGTGGTTGCAGCCATGGATTCAAATATCAAAATTGTGAGAAGAGTGAAGAACCAATTTCATACGGCCACTATTATTTGGAACCAACTCGACAGCACCTAACAACAATGAGGATAGTTCAAATGAGTCCTTGGGAGGTGCAGCAGTCAAGCACTGATAGTAAGTGAAAAGCAGAAAGTTCAACTCTACCTGAAGGCACGGTGAAGTAGAGGATTGCAATCTACTTTTAAACGATCACGACATTGAAACTATGAAGGGCACTTCCACTCTGACGTACAGGGGTTGGCATGAGTCAGAATCAACATGATGCCAACTGCTTTGGTTTGGTTAGGTTAATGGAGAAGAAAAAAATGAAGATTTAGAAGGGCAGTATGGCTTATCATTTTCCCAGGTTACATAGAAGGGAAATTTCCCAAATAAACCTCTTCCACAGAATAAAAATTCTATAAGCACAAAAATAAAATGTTTTACAAAGTCATTATCATAAATTCTCTGACTAAATCATCTCTATGTCTTAGAAAAATGGTAAAAGATTTCATGTCATAGACTTTCCAGGTCGCTCAGAAATAGTCAAAAACACAGATATTAATGTCCCAAATGTCACCATTCTCTCTACTTGGCATTCTTATGTCTTCACACCATGGTTCTCCTATTTTGCCATCTGTACCTATAACTAGAATATAAACCATTTACTTGATGATTGTACCTGCCTGCTTTTGTAAATCTAATAATTCTGCATTCCAAGGAAATTTATACGGCACCAACAATTCTCCAAGAACCCGTTAGAGAGTGTGCTGTCCTCAGAAAGAGCATTCCCACTCGCCCCTCTTGTGGGATACAACGCCACCCAGGTTTCTAGCCCCCTCATAGCAGTTCCAGTCTGCTGTGAGAAAAAAGAAGGGGTGGAATGTAAGTCAAGCTTGCTGAAAGGGGGCCTGTATGAATATTTTAATGTTGTTGGTCATATATTGCAATGTGAAGAATGTGTGTGTCCATTTTGTCCCATTTCTATTTGTTTCTGAAGCATGATATATTCTTAGGCCAGTAAATGTATATGGAGTGATTTATTTATAAAAGTTGTCATTAAATTTATACCTTTCTGATGGCAACAAATGTACAAATGTGCTTGACACGATGGATGGATGGATGGATGGATGGATGGATGGATGGATGGATGGATGGATGGATCATGATAAGAGTTGTACAAGCCCCCAATAAAATGATTAAATTTAAAAAGTTTTAAATAATAATAATAAGGTTAAGAAGGTTGGTGGATGGAGGTATATCTGACCTCTGCCGCATGGCATCTTTGGACAAATGTGAACTTGGACTCACCTTTTCCATAATGAAGCTAAAGAGACCAGATATGATTTCCACACATTTCCTGAATCTATAATGATCTTTCTGAGAAATTCTGTATCTGTTTCATACAGTATGGTAGCCATGAGTCACAAGTTGTTACTGAATCTATGAAATGTAGCCAGTCAGATTCTCAATGGATTGTCATTGTGAAACACATACTAAAGCAATTTTTATAATGATCATGTGTTAAAATTATAAATTTGTCTATATTGGGCTAGCTATCATTATTAAAATGTATTTTACTTTTAAAAAATTATACCTTTCTGCACTTGTAAAGTGAAGCATTTTTAAGAGTAACCAGCTTGTCTGTATTTATAAACAAATCTGTTACATCAAAGATCATTTATTTCAAATATATAAGTAAGTCACCAAAGACCCTTCATTCCTACTAGTAAAATAAGACCCTAGATAGACTCAAATAAGGAGAGACTGTCCAATCTGGATATTAATCTTAGAGTCATGTGGTTGCTAAAATCTATCCCCACTGAGGTATGTCACCAACCTATTAGTATTCTCAACTCATTTTAAAATGAGACATGTTTGAATATAACGCATTGTGCACACTAGATACTTTGCTAAACTATCAAGCAATCTATTCGCTATGTACGTATGACGCAACTTGCCCCTTAGCTTTGACCACTTCTTGCCCCTTACACCAAGAGCTGGCCCGTGTGCTCCCTGTCTGCCGCTGGCTATGGCATATGCATAAATTCTTACACTGAATACCAACTCTTTGACCTTCACCTTCATCCTCTGGTCTTCTGGTCACAGGGTCAGGCACCGTTTTTCCTCTTCTTCATCGGTACCATCTATGAATTGAAGTTGATTATCACAGTCCCATTGGGTTGGAAATAGTTTGTCTTGCACTGAGTTTCCTGTGGAAAGTCCTTCATCCTTTCATGTTGGGCGGCTTTCCAAGACAGGCAGGGACACCTGTGTTCTAACATTCACCTCACTGAGAGAATGTTTTTGTGAGCGTGAAGGAGATATTTGCACGGTTATTTGCTACTGTCCTAATACATGGAATTGCCAACCATTGAATGTGTTATCCCTGTACTTGAATAATTTGAGGGCTCAAGAGGTACCACAAGAGTGAATCTCAAATGGAGTAAGTTTGGGGTGCTTATAGCTGACAAGCATGGGTTAAAGAAAGCTAAACTTTATTTTGACCTTTCCACTGAACTTTTCATTCACCTACCTAACTCCATAAGATCCTATGAAACCTTTAAGGTTTAATTAGTCTAAAGTGGTTGCATTCCTTGAAATGTTTGCAGTCAAGCTCAGATAGAAGGTCACAAGGACTTGAGGACCAGCCTCTGCAACTACTCCTTGGCACTTCCGACCTAGGATTCTGTTCTCACCTGCTCGTTTCTCTGTCTCATTTACCTACACCTAACTGGTAATCTTTCGGGAAAGATCCATCTAAATAACATTTTGTTTAGACCCTGAGTGTACCCGCAGTCCTCAACTGGTTGGCATGTATCCCTTGGCTTCATATTGTCAGTCTCTCCACCTCAGATTTATGACCTAAGAAACATCCTTTTCACAGTCAACCCGAATTTGTGTTGTTGTTTGGTGCTGTTGACTCCATTCCAATGCGTAGCAGCCCTATATACAATCAAGTGAAACAATGACCAGTCCTGGACCATCCTCACCGTGGTTCTGATGTTGTGAGTTTAGGTAATACAAATAGAAGAAAACATGGAGAAACTAAAAGTAGGCTCTACCAGGATATGTTTGCCGTGGCATTAGCATTTTACCGTAGCTTGCCCCTTACGTCAAGAGTTGACCCACGTGCTCCCTGTCTGGTGCTGGCTATGGCATTGTGCATCCGTTCCTACACTGAATACCAACTCTTTGATGAAGGTGACTTCATCTTCCAATCTTCTGATCACATTCGTAGCTTGGCCAATGTAAGTTTCCCTCATAAGTAACACATAAGCATCACCCAGCTTTCCCTTAGTTCGACCCAGGTTCCTAAGCTTTGATTCTTCATCTGATTCCAAATCTCCACTCTGGGCTCTCGGATATGCCCTCAGGCTGACTTGCATATTTCTCAGTAGAGAAGCCTTTGGTTTCTCAGCTATTGTTTTGAAGTTACCATATTCCTGAGTTGTATCAGGTGGACTTATCTGCCATGCTTTGGGTCTCAGATTTCAGCCTCTACCTTCACCTACTTGGCTTTGAAAGTTGTAGTACTTGAACAAGAAAAAAGGTTATCTGCGTCATTTCTATTTGTTTTTACATAGTAGTTATTTTTTAATAATGTTTTTGTTGTTAGGTCCCTGCGAGATGACGCTGACTCATAGTCACTCTGCACAGCAAAATGAAACACCGCCCGATCCTGCATCATCCTCATAATTTTTGTTATGTCTAAGCCCATTGCTGCAACACTGTGGTAGTAATTTCATTGAGAAGAATTAATATCAGACTAGTCCCAAAGAGCTGGAGATTCAAGATGTCCCAAATTCCCAACTCTTTCAAGATGTTTTCCTGCTCCAGTTCCCCACTGCCCACTCTTCCCTTGAGTATATTTTCTCATGCCCCTGAGTTCCTCAATTCACTGCAATGGTCCTCAGAAACCCATAAACGTTTGAAGTGTATCACATGGTGGTTGATGCAGTTCAGTTCAAACTCCAAAGGGCAGGTCCAGGGGAGCCAAAGGCAGGGTCCAGAGCCAGAAGTTAAAATGTCACAGCAGATCTTCTTGCTTCTACCAAAGCTTAGTAAGGAAATTGGATATGGCTTTCCAGGTGAGGTGATGTGGGTTAGGACTTTACAGTGGCACCTGCATATGTCCAAACAAACAAAAGATGGCATCTTAAGTCTCATTCTCCACTAAGGTGGGATCTTAAATAGGCCCCCAAGGAAATAAATGGTGTGCCTTGGTTCACAGGCTCTAGTAAAGTCAGGGTTTAATCTCACTCTAATCCTGTCCAGTAGTATAGCAGAGAATGCCCCACAAAATAGAACTATAGCCTATAGGTATATAGTATATATTCTCTGTATTTATAAAGTACAGGATTATAATATATCACATTAGTAATTATGCCTAGAAGGGATGTGGTAGTTTGATTATTTTATGTCAACTAGACACTCCTATGTAGGGTTCTGGAGAAGAATGTTGAAAGTGCCATGAACTGCAAAATGGGCGAGCTGATCTGTCTTGCAAGACGTATGGCCAGAGTGCTCCTGAGAGGCAAGGATGATTTGACTTTGTCTTACATACTTTAGACATGTTGTCAGGAGAGGCAAATCCCTGGAGAAGGAAAAAATGCTTGGTAAAGTAGATGCACAGCAAGAAGAAGAAGGTGATTTACCCACTGACTTCAATAATGGGCTTAAGTATACACACAATTGTGAGGATGGCGCAGGACCAGGCAGTGTTTCATTTTACCGTGCATAGGGTCACTACGGATCAGAATTGGCTTTATGGTACCTAACAACCACAACAGACACTCCTGGATAGACGTGGAATCAAACCTATCAATCAAGTGGTAGCTTGATAACACCATCCTGGGAATGTGACCTTTTGTTTGAGAGTGAGGGACACTGGGAAATGCGTCCTTGACTTCGCCTTTCTGCTTTCTGGGTCTCTGCCACTGACCCTGAGAGCTGTTGGCAACCTACTATGATCCCACTGACTTTGGATCCACTTGATTCTGCACCCACCAACCTGGAATCTTCCTACTTCCTGGTTCACCAGCCTGCAGCTACATGAATCTGAAGAGGAATTTGTGGACTAGCATCGGACTTATGGACTTGAGTTGGACACAGCTGGGATGACTTCTTGATATAAAGCTCTTTCTAATTCACAGATGAATGTCACCAGATTTGTTTCTCTAGATAACCCAGCCTAACTCAAGAGCCATATTAATTAACTATAGTTCACATCTCAGCAAGGATCTTCTATTTCCCTGGCGCTCTGCTTTTCCTGGCTTGATGTCCTTTTCCGGGCACTGGTCTCTCCTGAGATCATGTTCAAGTATGTGAGAACTCTCACCATTATGACTTCTAAGGAGTCCTCCTGGTGTGCTTTTCCCAAGATGGGCCTATTCTTTAGAAAGTCCATGATGCTTTTAATATTCTTAGCCAATACCATAATCCAAATGTATCTGCTCGTCTCCAGGCTTCCTTATTCACTGTCCAACATTCACATGTGCCCGAGGCCATTAAAAATACATGAATTGAGTTAGGTGTGCATTCGTCCTCAAAGATCACTGTAGACCTCATTAACACTTTAAAGATGTCGTGGGGATGTGCCCAATCCAATACTTTCTTTGATTTCTGGACTGCTACCTCCATGAACATTAATTGTGGATCCAAGTAAAATGATTTCTTTGACAACTTCATTTTTTTTCTGTTTATCCCAGGTCTTGTTTACTGGTCCAGTTGTAAGGGTTTTTGTGAGCATTGCATTGTAATCCACATCCTGAAGACTGCAGTCTTTGATCTTCATCAATATGTGCTTCACGTACTTCTTATTTCTGCAAGAAAGGCTGGGTCATCTTCATGTCTCAGGTTGTTAGTGAGCCTTCTCTAACACTGATGCTGAGTCCTTCCTGTCATCCAGGGACAATCTTCAGTTGATGCTTCATGAATAGTTCAATATTTTGCCCACGGAGGCCTTCAATACTGCAACTGGTTTTTTTTTTTTCAGTGCTTTCAGCTTGAGCAATGTTGAGAATATTCTTCCCTTTTGGTTTGCGAACTCCAAGTCCTGCATACCTCATGATAAGGCTTTCCTCCTTCCTTACCAGTTGCCTTTTGAAATGTTCTGTTTAGCACGTTTATTTCATCATTTCTTGCGTTTACTTTAGCTACACATTTCAGAGGCTCTTCTGACATCCACATCGGCCTTTTCTTTCTTTCCCCTTTTTTTAATGCCCCTTTGCGTTCTTCGTGTATGTTGTTCTTGATGTGATCCCACAACTCCTCTGGTCTTCAGTCATTTGTGTTCAGTGCTACAAATCTGTTCTTTAGGTGGTCCCTAAATTTTGATGGATGTATTTTGGCTACCGTGGACTTGTTTTAATTTTCTTCAACTTTAACTTGAACTTACATGTGAGCAATTGATTATCTGTTCCACATCAGACCCCTCACCTTGTTTTAGATGATGATCTTGAGCTTCTTCATGGTCTCTTTTCACAAATATGGTCAAATTGAATCCTATGTATTCCACCTGATAAGGTTCACATGTACAATTTTCTTTTATTTTGTTGGGAAAGAGTATTTGCAGTGAAGAAGTTATTGATCTTTCAAAATGCTATCATGCAATATCCAGCTTTACTTCCACTAACAATGCCATATTTTCTAACTGCCTTCTTTCTTCTTGGTTTTCCGCTTTCACATTCCAATCACCAGTAATTACAGATGTGTTTTAACTTCACCCTGATCAATTTTGGACTGAAGAAACAGCGATACTTTTTTTCACTATTTTATCACCAGGATAAATTATACAATCTAATATAGTTATAGGATGGGAGCCCTTGTGGTATAGGGATTATCTGTTGAGTTGCTAACCACAAGGTCAGAAGTTCAAAAACATGAGGAACCTGAGGAGGCTTTCTACTCCCATAAAGATCGATAGTCTCAGTAACCCACAGGGGCAGTTCTACTCTGCCCAGTAGAGTTTCTATGAGTTGAAATCAACTAGATAGCCATGAGTGAAAAGAGTTTTGATAGTTGATGGGTAAATTAGGACAGATGCAATGATCTTCTGTATAGGTAGGTAGATAGATAGATAGATAGATAGATAGATAGATAGATAGATAGATAGATAGATATCATCACATACAGCATTGTACTTCAAGATAGATCTTAAAGGGTTCTTTTTGACAATTCCTCTAGAATGTATCATTCCCAGCAGATTAAGTCATATGATTGTCCCCGTCAAAGTGGCCAACATCGGTCCATTTCAGCATAGACGCTATTCTGAGCAGGCAGCTCTCTTTCAACCACATCTTGAGTGTCTTCGAACCTGAGAGACTCATCTTCCAGTACTCTCTCTGCTGCTATTCATCAGGGTTCAGTCCTAAACCCCTCAGAAGTGGTTTGCCTTGTCTTTCACCTCGACTGTTCTTCAGCGTGAAGGTTTTTCTGAAACCGGTTCATCGTCGGTGAATTTGCTGGTATTTGAAATACCAGTGGCATAACTTCCACCTTCACAGCTACATGAAAGCCAACACAATAGGACAAAGTGAGAGAGAGTGGTTGTTTGTGTGGCATCAGAGCTTTAAATCATTAAACTAAGATAGAACTTATCTAAGATTGACACTGTGGCTCAAGTGGCAACAATGGGCTCAAGTTTAGGAACAATTGAGAGGATGGTGCTGAACCAGGCAATGGCTGCTTCTGTTGTGCATATGGGCCAGAACTGACTCAATGGCACCTAACAATGACAACAAGAAAAATAAGTTTACAATATAGCAAGATCTCACAGACATTGTACTGTGCAATTCATGAGAGGAACATAAAACCCTTAAGGCTGAATATCTTTTATCACATGCCATATGAAAATGATTTCCACTTAAAAATATCTGTAAGACATACATGAATGCAACTGAATTGTCTTCAAATTATACAATCTAATGTAGATATTGATTATTAAGTTTCCCACTGCAGATAGAATATTTTCCATTAAAGATTCTTATTTTTCACCAATTCTCATCCACTTAAGGAGCTCCACTGGTGCTGGGGGTTAAGCTGTGGGCTGCTAACTGAAGTAGGTATTTCAAAAACATCAGCCACTCCTTGGGAAAGAAGTGAAGCTGTCTACTCCCCTAAAATGTAAAGTCTCTGAGCCCTAGTTCCCTATAGCGGGTCACTGAGTTGGAATCAATCCAATGGTACTTGTAGCTCATCAATTGCTTTAATTTTCTCCAACCCCTAATTGAATTGTTATACAAAAAGTTTTTTTTAATGTTATTTTCTAGTCAATACAGGGGTCACCACTAGAAACTCAGCCAACAATTCTAACAACATTGAACTAGCATCTCATATGAAAAATAAAATCATCCGTGCGCTATGCTGGTTCCCTAGGCAACCAAGGCTCCACTTCAAAATGAACTGGATAGTCAAAAGGCAGCAACACACACACGCACACACTGAACTAAACAAAAAGAAATTTCAATTGCTAAAATAGATCTGACCAAGTGTTTTACATGGTGGCAGATGGTAGCTGCATTAATATTTATGTGAGACCTGACAAGAAGAAGCTCAAATGGAGAGGGCTTTAGATTCAGAGATTCATTGTTAGAATTGGGTGAAAACCAACTTTTGAATATGGAGGAATCTGAGTCTGACTTTGTGCTCTTTCACTCTGCTCATCATGGTAGCATCACTATGTTCAATGAACCTCAGTTTCTCCCTGGATCAGAGATTAATTATAGGATTGTCTCACTGTTGTCGAGTCAATTAGGACCCATAGCAATCCTATAGAACTGTAAAAAAAAAAACCCAAACTCGCTGCCATCCAGTCCATTTAGACTCACAGGGACCCGACAGGGCAGGGTAGAATTTCCCTTGTGTATTTCCAAGCATGTAACTCTTTAAGAAAGTAGACTGCCTCATCTTTCTCCCTTGGTGAGGCTGGTGAATTTGAATTGCTGGCCTCACACTTAGCAGTCTAACACATAATCCAATAAGCAGTGGTGGGCTAAATATTAAAAGTGGTGGACTACCTATTGAACTGCTAACCATAAGGTCAATGGTTCCAAATCGTCAGCCACTCTAAAGAACAAAGGATGAGGCTATCAACTCCCACAGGGATTCAGTCTCAGGAGCACAAAGGACAGTTTTACCCTATTTGAGAGGGTTGCTCTGAGTTGGAATCAACTCAAAGACAGAAGTGAGTTTTAATAAAGATTAAATGAGATGCTTGTGATCCCCATTACTATGATGGAGTTTAATTCAGATATTAGAAGGGATAATTACTGTATGTGTTACAGGTTTCCAAAAGAATGAGCAAATCTATCTTGGAAGAAATAAAGCTGGAATGTGCCTTAGAATAGAGAGTGTCCAGAGGATGTACACTGGTATAAGAGTGGCAACAGGGAATCCAGGACAGATAAGCCCCAGGACCAATAACGAGGGTAGTGATAGCAGGAGGGGAAGGGGAAGGTGGGAAGGAAGGGGAACTGATTACAATGATCAACATATAGCAGCCCCCACTCCAGGGGGATAAACAACAGAAGAGTGGGTGAAGGGAGACAGCGGTCAGTGTAAGACATGAAAAAAAAATTTATAAACTATACAGGGTTTATGAGAGGGAGGAGGGGGAAATGAGGAGCTGATACCAAGGGTTTGGGTAGAAAGAAAATGTTTTGAAAATGATGGCAAAATATGTGCAAATGTGCTTGAGAAAATGGATGGGTGTATGGATTGTGATGAGAGCTGTAAGAGTCCCAATAAGATGATTTTTTGGAAAAGAAGACTAGAGGGGGTCGAGATTTTGCCTCACTTAATTTGGTCGTGTTATGTGGAGAAGGATGTAATGTTTACTAAAGGAGAGAATCGGCAGAAAAAAGGCAAGGCTATCAACAACACGGATTGGCCCAGTGGCGGTAACAATGGGTTCACACCTGGCATTAATTGTGAAGATGCCACAAGACTGAGCAGTAAAACCAACAGACTTGAAAAGACAACACTTGTGAATCTCATAACTAGAGTTATCGTGTCCTGTGTGCTCACTGTGAGCCAGACCTGCATAAATATCCAATGAGGGAACTATTGGAAGCTCTGTTTCACGATGAAAAAACTAAGGTTCTGAGAGTTTAAATAACTTGCCCGTGGTCACACAGCCTTAAATGTTTTGTCCCTAGAAAATGTAGATTTTAAACCCTGGCCTATTAGATCTGAAAACTACAGGCTCCATTATCTGTATGAAAATCCTGGTAGACACGGGGTGGTGTGGTTTCTTGTTAATTATTAGAGTATATACCAAGTACACAACACTCGGGGAATCAATGTCTCTGACATCAGAGGCATGCCATTCCACGCCCAGGCAGTGCTTCTATACACAGAGGCTCTCAGCCCTACTTTTCATGGATATCTGAAATCAAAAGAGTAATAAACAGCGAGGTTTCTGTTTATTAGGGGCTTGTGATATTTTGTGTCCCCCTCACACCCCCACACAGCATCATCCCTTGACCAGCTTTCATAAGTTTAAGGAATGTCTTCCATGATGACTCACTTTTCCAATAATGCAAACTCCTTTTACTAAAGGCCCCCCTTGCTTAGGCTGTTTGAATAAAATATGTATTTTGGATTTAAACTGTACCTCTACAAAAAGATCTATTGAATCCTGACCCCAGTCTCTATCAAGGTGACCTAGTATGGAAATAAGGGTTTTCTCTGAAAAGCTTATCAGTTGATAGATTATACAGGAATAGGGTGAATCCTAGTTCCTTCTGAGTCCTATATTATATTAAAAAAGGAGACCGCAATGATAACACAGTTTGAAAAAGAAAACAACGAATGTTGGAGGGCTATGAAGAGAATGGAACTCATACACACTGGTGAGGGACCTGTAAATTATACAGCCACTAAGGAAAGCTATATGGCACTGCCTAGTACAACCAGAAATGGAAGTCCCATGTGACCCAGCACTTCCACAATTGGACATATGCCCACAGACATAAGAGACAAAGCATGAACAGCTGAATCCTCTCCCATGTCTATTGCAGCACAGTTCACAATAGCAGGAAACTGGAAGCAGCCCAAATGCCCAACGCACCACCCAGAATTCTCTACATCCCTTGAAAACAGCGATGAAAGCATGAAACTCCACACGACATGGAAGGACCAGGAAACCATTATGCTGAGTGATGTCAGCCAATCACAGAAAGACAAGTACTGGATGAGCCCACGACTATAAGGAAAAACATCAAATAAATAAATTTTAGAAACTAGTTCCCAAAGGGGTAGAATGCCTGCCCACCATCCATGAACCATACATCAACCCCTTATAGGCACATCTTAAGAAGCACCTCAAAAGAGACCTCATATCAGCTGGAGAAGACCACCCATTGGCCATACCGTGCCATACAACAGTGAGCTAAGGCCACGCCAATCAGCAGACACTCCACAGGAATGAGAAGGGCACTTTACTGGAAATTCAAGTCAAGAGCAGGGCAGGGAAGCATCTAGACTTCAGAAGGGGCATTTGTACTATCGCTGGGTAAGTGGGGAGGAACAACCTCACATCAGGAAGAGACACTCAACAATAATTCTGAAGAACCCAAGAGGAGGATATGGCCAGTACTATGTTCGGTGAACTTGCCATGTGCTATGTTCCTGATGACCTTTGACTCTGTCTTTGGGAGAACATGCCATTCCCCCATGGGCCGCACCAGAAGGACTCAACATGAAACCCCACTAAGTGAACTAGACTCTACCTCAAAATTTCAGGTAGCCCTTGAACTTAAGACCAAATTCCTTGGTATGAAACGAAACAAATGACAACCGCCCTAAGGCTGGGAATTGGCGGTTTTGGGAACTTGGTTTGGCCCAGAGCCACCATATGTTTACTATTTTAATGCCCTGATTGCTTTAATATGACATACGTATATTAATATTAATTTATTAATTGATAGGCAATGATCTGCCCTTGTAAAGGAATGTTACTGGAAATGTTACCCTAGCACCTGTAAAAATACCTCAATCATTTAAGAATTCAACCTGCAGAAATTAACAACCCACAGATTGCAGTTTGAAGCTGGCCTCTACGTGCATAAGCTCTTTCTCCTCTCACCAGCTTGTTAAATTCCATGCCACTGAGCACATTAATGACATCATCAAAGGACTTGTCTTGTGCCCCAGGTAGGCGGTTGATAATGTTCGCTGTCATAACATGATAATGAGACTTCTAATGTGAACCAGAGTTCATACATAATCCATTGACAAATGAATAGATCCTCCCACTTAATTCCAGCCCCACTCTGTGTCTTATTTCTTTTGGGGATATTCCCAGTAATGGCATTGCTGGGTCAATTTCCATCTGTTTTAGGTATCACCATATTGCCTTCCATATATATTTAAAAGTCTACCAGCAGTGCATGATGGAAATGATCAATGTATAACCCCATCCACCCCACCCACCCCAGGGTGATGAACAACAGAAACATAGGCTAAGGGATACAGCAGACAGTGTAAGATATTAAAATAATAAGAGTTTATAATTTATCAAGGGTTCATGAGAGTTGGGGGGTGGGGGGGTAGGAAAAAATGAGGAGCTGATACCAAGGGCTGAGCTCAGTAGAAAGAAAATGTCTTGAAAAGGATGGTGGCTCAGTCGCATACCCTTCATATGTTGCTGTTGGCTTAAAATGCATCGTTCTTGATATGGTCCAGCTCCTTGGACTCATTTCTCAGCATACAGATGCAATAAGCACGGTGAAAGGATACAAGACACACATTTCTCCTAACTGTAAGCCACACAGTCTTCCCTTGTTCTGTGCAAACAATTCTTGGTCCATTTGTAGGTTCCGCAGGAGCACAATTAAGTATTCTGGAATTCCTATTATTCAGAATATTGTACATAGGTTATTGTGATCCCCACACCCAAACGCCTTTGCATAGTCAATGAAACGCAAACAATGTCTTTCTGGTATTCTCTCCTCTGAGCCAAGATCCATCTGACATCAGCAATGACATCCCTGGTTCCACGTCTTCTTCTGAACCCTGCTTGAAATGCTGGTAGTTCCTTGTTGACGTACAGGTGCAATTTATTGGCAAATGATCTTCAGTGAAAATGTATCTGCATGTGACATGAATAATAGATCAGCAATTTCTTTATTCTGTTGGGCCGCCTTTCTGAAAAATGGATATAGATCTTCTTCCAGTCTGTTGGTCTTCCAGATTTCTTTGCATAGGTGAATGAGTGCATCCAGGGCTTCCTAAGTTTGTTGAAACATTTCCATTTCAATTGATACTTAGTTTTGAGTAAACCACCACTTTGTATATTTTATAGATTTGGGATTTCCAAAAGAATAACCTTGACACATTTTCTTGAAGTGCACAGAATTATCACAAGATTATGATGAAGAAATTTAAGAAAAGAAACAACTCATTGGTGAAGGGAAAGGCCAGGAAAGTTGTACTAAGGAATGTTTTCCCAACAGAACCATGTACCTGTTCAGATTTCAAGGGCAGCAGGTCTGTCCTACAAGAATTTTGTTGGAAAACCTTGCCTCATCCACCCTACAACCCCAATCTTGCCCATTCGGACTTCCTTTTGCTCCCCAAACTCAAGAGACAGTTCAAAGAACTATAATTTTTGCCCCCTTGAGATCAAAACTTCTCTTTAGACCTGGTGTCAATCAGTGTACAGACATGGGGAGATGTTTAGAGAAATGAAAATGCCCCCTCCAGAAGTGGATACACCTACACGAGGATACGTGAAAAAGCAGTAGATTCCTAAGTTGATATTTTTGTTTAATGAATGTTGCTATGAAACTGTGGTGACGAAATTACATGATGCCAGGCAATCAGAAAGAACAGTGCCTGGGGTCTTAAAAGCTTGTTTTCAAACAAGCAGCCATCAAACAGATGTCTACCGAGCCCACATGGAAGAAGTATACTAACATCTGTGATCCCAGTAATGCAAATGTTATATTCCAAATCTGAAGGAGGGAATGGTATCAGGGCCTAAATTGCGCAATTCCGGTTTGCTGGAGGCAATGATGACAGTGAAAATACATTGACAGGGTCTACACGTGGGATAAACCTCCAGTGATTCCTTGTGACCATAATCCAGGGAGGAGAATACCTGGTTATCAGACAGAGAGGAGTGGAGAGACAACTACAGGAAGTCAAAATGATAAATCTGACTTGAATGGTTAAAGCGTTGTCACTTGGTCTTCCTTTTGATACTCCCTGAACTTGAACTTGTTTTTAATATATTCTCTTTTTTTCCCCCAAATCTCTGTCATATTTCAGTGGTGGTAGCATTCTTGACTCTCTGCTATGTATCTTTCTATGTCTTTTGGTATATGAAACCCAGGTTGGGTGAATCTATAGAGACAATAACTAGACTAAGGAGTTCTGAGGGATGCAGCAGGGGAGTGGGCGGTAATGGGGAGCTGATGTCAAGGAGTACAAGAAGGAAAAGGATGATTTGAAAATGATTGTTGCGGTGAACGTCCAACACTGATTGATGTGACGGAACTACTGAATGGTGTGATGTCTGCATATGTCCTAATAAAATGATTTTTTTAATGTTGCTATGAGTTTCTAGCAATACTTTTTTATTTGCCTTCATATATTCAAATGTCACTTGGGAAATTATATAAAAAGTTGGGCAATCCCAAATGCTCTTGGCAGGATAAATTTCATTCCTATGGGTGCAAGCATAAGCATCTGCAAACAGAGCGGAAGTGAGATCACGGCAGGCCTTGGGTATCAGGAGTGGCCCAGGCCAACCTAGTTACCACCATTGCAAATGTAGCCAATGTAGACACAGCCATCATGGAATTTAACCCCTTCTACTCTGTCACAAGCCTTGACGGCTTTATGGTTCCCGGGGCATGTGATACCATAAACACAAGTGACCAACCCACCATCTCATTTCAATTTTCCAGGTTCCCCAAATTGGCCTTTCCCATGGATCATTACTACCTTGCCTTTGTAAGCTCCCCCGGTTGATCCCACCTTTGGAACTCCATTCAGACTCCCCATTCCTTTCCATTGTTCTCTCTCTCCGCTTCAGGCACTTGGGGACTTCATGTAATTCCTCCACATCTATGGAGGTGGATGGCCTTCTCGGCAATGTAAGAACTACAGAGCTTACTTGAGAGTTGTTTTCAGGGTTACATGAGGTAAGTGGTCCTTTCCTCTCCTTTCCTTACTTCAGCCCCGATTGATCTGACCTTTCAATAACCTCTACTGATATAGTTTATTTCTGCTTCCACTCAGGTAGGCCCTTGGAAACTATTTAATTTAATTCATTCATTCAATCCTTAAATGAATCATTT
This sequence comes from Tenrec ecaudatus, assembly GCF_050624435.1. Lineage (NCBI taxonomy): Eukaryota > Metazoa > Chordata > Mammalia > Afrosoricida > Tenrecidae > Tenrec > Tenrec ecaudatus. The sequence continues at coordinate 206,091,553 of NC_134532.1, forward strand.
GTCGATCACTATTCTAGGTCATTGGGATGCAGGCCAAAAAGTACTCGGTATATTTGCCCCTAAATCTTGCAGGATGTCATAGGAACAGCAAACATTTCAAATGAAAACATAAGGGGCAGAGGGACAACTGCTGCTAGAAGGTATCGGTGAAAGACCCAGAATAAAAGATACTTAAATGCATATTAAATGATTGGTAGGACTTTGTTTTTAAAATAAAGTGGAAAAGTAACTCAAGTAGAAAAGGGAAACTCTGTCCTAAAGAAATAACACAATAAAACAGAATGCTATTGGCTTTTTTAGGGTTTTTGTGGTCTTTCAGGATCAGAGCATATTGACTCCTGAGGGCAGAACAGCACCTTTGGATTCCTAGGCTTTAAATCTTAATGGAAATAGAAAGCCTCATCTCTATTTCAAGGAGAAAGTAGTGGAGTCAAACTGCTGACCTTGTAGTTATCAGCCTAAACAGGTAACCCTCTACACCAACAGTGCCTCTTAAACCAAACCCACTGCCATGGGACGGATTCTAACTCATACCCGCCATAACACTCAGCATTGCCTCGATGGCCCTGAGCTTTGGTTTGTAGTTTATAGGGTTTCCAGGCCTGTGAAACTTTATGGGAGCAGATAGCCTCGCCTTTCTCCTAAAGAGCAGCTGGGAGGTTTGAACTGCCAGTCTTGCAGTTAGCAGTCCTTTGCTTACCCGACAGCACCACCATGGTTGCTATGAGTAGAACTAGAGTCTATGACAGTGGGTTTGAGTTTCGATTTGTATATCAGGACCATATATTATTCTTTTTAATCATTTTATTGGGGGCTCGTACAACTCTAATCACAATCCATACATACATCCATTGTGTCAAGCACATTTGTACATTTGTTGCCATCATCATTCTCAAAACATTTACATCAGCTCTTCATTTTCCCCCCTCCCTCCTCATTTCCCCCTCCCTCATGAACCCTTGATAATTTATAAATTATTATTATTTTGTCATGTCTTACACCGTCTGGCATCTCCCTTCACCCACTTTTCTCTTGTCCGTCCCCCAGGGAGGAAGTTATATGTGCATCTATGTAATCGGTTTCCCCTTTCTACCCCACCTTCCCTTCACCCTCCCAGTATTGCCACTCACACCACTGGTCCTGAAGGAATCATCTGTCCTGGATTACCTGTGTTTCCAGTTCCTATCTGTACCCATGTACATCCTCTGGTCTAGCCAAATTTGTGAGTTAGAATTGGGATCATGACAGTGGGGGGAGGAAGCATTTAAAAACTAGAGGAAAGTTATATGTTTCATCGTTGATACCCTGCACCCTGACTGGTTCGTCTCCTCCCCACGACCCTTCTATAAGGGGGTGTCCAGTTGCCTACAGATGAGCTTTGGGTCTCCACTCTGCCCTCCCCCTCATTCAAAATGACACCTTGTGGTCACACAGGTTGGTGTTCTTCTTCCAAGCGGGCTTTGTTGCTTCTGAACTAGATGGCTGCTTGTTTACCTGCAAGCATTTAAGACCTCAGACGCTATATCTTTTGATAGCCGGGCACCATCAGCTTTCTTCACCACATTTGCTTATGCATACATTTGTCTTCAGCAATCGTGCCAGAAAGGTGTGCATCATGGAATGCCAATTCAATAGAACAAAGTGTTCTGGTATTGAGTAAGTACTTGAGTGGAAGTCCAATGTCCATCTGCTGCCTTAATACTAAACCTATAAATATATGCATGTAGATCTATTTCCCCACCATCCTATATAAATATATTTACATATGTTCATGCCTGTATTTAGACCTCTATAAATACCCTTTGCCTCCTAGTTATTTCTTCTATTTTCTTTTACTTTCCTCTTGTCCCACTATCATGCTCAGCCTTCCTTTGAGTTTCAGTAATTTCTCTCAGTTACATTGCTCTTGCTGAATCCCTACCAGGCCTCTCACACCCTCCTTGACACTGATTTTGGAACACTTGTTGCTCCCTTGTCACTGGGTTGGTCAGCCCCACCTCCTTTTCCCCGCCTTTCCCTCTCCCATGTCACCCCATGAGTTAGTTAGTTTATTGTGTCAACCTGGCCTATAAACACAAGTGGGGTTACTTGAAGGGAAGAGGGATAAATGGCTCAGTGAACCTCAACTTTCTAGTCTCAGGTCTCTTGCTTTGTGATTGTCGGACCAGGGTGCAGCTGCCTTAGCAGTTCCCTGCTTCCGCTTGCAAGGCTCACTTCCTGCAAGACATCCCCAAGGAGAAGCTGCATGGACCTACATCGATGCAACCCTGGGTACTGGAGCAGCCATGTGGAGACCCCTGACAGCGCTGAGATGCCTACATATTCACTGATTTGGTTTTCCTCCTGCAGTCGGCATCATAGTGTCTGTTTAGTGAGATGGAAGAGGACTTTGTGGACTAGTGTTGGATATATGGGTTAATGGGGTAATGTTGGACTTGTGGACTTGGGCAGCAGTGGGTTGGCATGTTTTCTTGATGCACACTTAACCTTTATATAAAACTCTCTCTTATACACAAGTTGCTGTGGATTTGTTTCTCTAAAATACTCAGACTAACATACCCCGGAACCATCGGTCCTGTTGTTTTCCCCTCCAGGCTGTTCATCCACCCTATCTTATCTAAATAGATCTGCAGAGATAATCATATGCAGCAAAAATCAAGGCATAGCAAGACAAAGCAACAAATGAGAACACAACAATGACAACAAAAAAGAAAACCAATGACCCAGAAAAGAATAAATTAATTAAAAATAAAAAAATTTTAATTTAAAAAAGAAAGAAAAACCTGTAAATAGATCAAGGTCTGATTTTTTACCTCTAGGCGTGTCCTCCAGTCAAGTCCAATTGGGTGCCACACTCTGGCCCCAAAATCCATCCTCTGCACTCCCTCGGGAGCTCCCCGCTCTGCTCCCCTCATTGCTCTGCTGCATGCCTTTAGTGTTTTGCCTCGGTGTCGTGGGGTCCAGACCGGGCCAGTCCCAACACTGAGTCTCCAATGCTGTCCATGTAGGGCCATGGGTCAGCGAGGGACGTCGTGTCTCATAGTGGGATCGGCCATATGGCCTACTCTGTGCATTGGCTGTTCAGAGTGGGGATATCATCCTCCAGACCTGGTGGGCCAGAAAGTGCTCCACTCTCTCTTCCTCCCCCTTCATTTGCTCCCATGTGCTCTAATCTGACATGTCCCTCTCCCTAAGCTGCAGCTTCAGTGTCGTCCTGTAAAGTAAATTTTTTCGGGGGGAGGGTTAGTTGTCCATATAGCTGGTATTGAGGCTAGCCCTCAGGCCCCTCCACTAGCTACCATCTCCATGCCAGCACGCTGCATTCACATCCCGGAAGACCGGATGTAAGTCTAGTCCCTCTTTCCCTCAGCAGACTCATGTACTTGTCCTTTTGTGCTTGGCTTACCACTTAGCACAATTTCCTCCAGCTCTTCCCATGCGGCAATGTGCTTTATGCGTTCATCACTGCTTTTTAGTGATGCATAGTACTCCGTTGTATGTATGTACCACCGTTTTTAATCCATTCATCTGTTGATGGAAATTTGGGTTGTTTCCAACTCCTTGCAATTGTGAACTGTGCACAATGAACATTGGAGCACAGATGTCTGGCCATGGTTTGTTTCTCGCCTCTTCTGGGTATATGCCCAATAGGGGGATTGCTGGGTTTTATGGTAGCTCAATTTCCATCTGTTTTAGAAATTGCTAAATCGATTTACATAGTGGCTGTACATACCTACAGGTCCACCAGCAGTGGAGGAGAGTTCCTACCTCCCCACAGCTCCTCCAACACTTGTTGTTTTCTGGTTTTTGAATTGGACTATCTTTGAGGGTATTAGGTGGTATCTCATAGTTATTTTAATTTGCATTTCTCTATGGCTAATGATCCAGAGCATTTTCTCATATGTTTATTGGCCATTCAGATTTCAGACTCTGTGACACTTCTGTTCTGGTCCTTTGCCCACCTCCTCAGTGGCTAGTTGTTTTTCTCTTATTGTATGCTTGCAAAGTACTGTAGATTTTAGTAATAAGGCCTTTGTCTGATGTGTCATTGCTAAAGATGTTTTCCCAGTCTGTGGGCTCTCTTATTACTCTCTTGGTGAATTCTTTCGATGTACATAGGTGACTTATCTTCAGCATATCCCACTTGTCAATTTGTGACTCCTCTGTATTTGTATCCTTCCCTATTTCTGATAGCCTGTGTAATCCCTGTGCCAATGTTCTCAGGTTTGTCCCAGTTCCATCATTAATGGCCCTAATTGTTTGGGGTTTTATCTCAAGTTCTGTGATCCACCTTGAGTTTATTCTTGCGCATGAAATGAAGTAAAGGTCTTTTTTCTGCAGGTAGAGATCCATTTTTTCCAGCACCATTTATTGTAGAGGACATCTGCTTCCCATTTGATATTTTTTAGGCCCTTATCAAAGATCAGTTGCCTGTATGCTGATGCTTTTATTTCTGGGTCTTCAGCAGCTTTTCCATGACCATATCTTATTTTGAGCAAAAAGCAGAATATGCAAATACAAAAAAAGTCTAGAGACAATGGAGTAAAATATTTAGGAAATCTGGTTCATTTAGCTATTATTTCTAGAAAACCAAAATAAACAAAAACCTAATTATCAAAAAAGATAGGAAGCTGGTGAAAAATTATGGCCTAATTCATCCAGGGTAATGTTATATTGATTTTAGCAATTATAATAGTGGAGAAAATGTACCATCGTCTCAAATTTTAGAACAATAAAGTTGGTCGTTAGGATTCTACAAAGATCACATATGTATAAACAAAGACATTAAAAGAAGGTGCATAGTAATTAAAAAGGCTTCGTTTAGTTTGTTAATGGTTACTGTTGTCTTAAAATCTTCCTGAAATCCCTTTTTAATAACTTACCATTCAAACAAAAGGATGGGTTCTGTATAGTCAGGCAATGCGCTTCTCCTTAGCATATCATCCTGTATCAGCGGTACCCAACACAGTCTCTTGCTTACTAAAAGCAGTCAACCGGAGGCTTCAAGTACGCAAGCTAAGGTCCCCTCGACCTCAGTTTACACAGAGTCCTGTGGGTCTCCGTCCTGTCTCTCCCACCTGGAGAGCTCACGGGGCTTCCTGCCTGCGCCGCGTGGTGTTTTTCACAGTCGGAGTGAGTAGTGAGGGTAGATTCTGTGTTTACAGCACAGCGGTGCCTTTCATCACTCACAGTCTGAGGCTTTTCACGTGAAGTCGAATCAATGCAAATGTCTTATTTGGAGGCAGAATGGGCTCTCTCCTTCCTCATTTCCTCAGACAAGAAAGCAGGCACATAATCCCTAAAGATGAGCTTGTCTATCCTCCTAAAACCGAAACCAAAGCAAGAAGGGGGTACAGGCAAAAATGAGGAACTAGAGCCCTCGTTTTCTGGTATTTCTCTGCTTGTCTTTCCTTTCAGTTTGATCATGAGTGTTTTAGAGTCTGATGGCTAATGAGCGTATTTAGCGCCCCGTGTTTTTTTAGTTTTCTTATTAAAGGATGGTTAGGACATTTTGCTTCCTCAAATTACCAACTTCTTGCCCAGCGAGTCATGGTAAGCCACCAACGAACCTGGTTTGCTCTGGATTTCTTACTGGTTTACGTGTGCAAAGTACCAAAGCAAACTCACAGCTACGCGGTCGGTCGGTTCCCACTCTGAGCTGCCCTCTCTGTGGAGATTTTCCAATATGCATGTGCACTTTATTAAAATTTTAATAAATGTAACACCCTTAACTACACACAGTAAAATAATTACATCCTTCTGTACTCATGATATTTTTTAACAAAAGTGCATTGAATAGTGCAATTTCTCATTCACTGGAATTATTAATCTTGAAAGGTCAGCTATAAATAGCTTTTCTTCCCATCTTGGTGACCGGTAGAAGTGGGTGTCTGCTTAATGAGCACAAGTGCCTGTCAGCCCGGATTTTCTTTCTGCGGCTATAGGTGAGTGGCGACTCAAAATAGATTTCCTAGAGCGGCTCAGCCGGGGAGCCCCGGTCTCTCTAGTATGCCAGCGCCTGTGGGGAGCACAGAGCAAGCGGAGAGAGCTTTCTGAACCTTCAGAGATGCCCAGAGGGTCAGGGACAGACATAAATAAAGGAAGATTAAGCAGCACATTATTGTTTCTGAAAGACGTTTCTGAGGCAGCATGGGTCGGTGGGAGAATCCCAGTTTCAGGTGGGTTTTCCCGGCCAGTGGACTTCAGCCACCACCCAGGTGTCCATGGAAGCTAGCGCTTTGCTCACACACCGTACAGATGCCAAGCTTCCAGACGACCGGCCGGCGCAGCGAGCGGGTTGTTAAAATGGCCCTGGAAATCGGGCTTCTCTCTAAAGTGGAACTCACAAAGCTAAACGCTCCTCACTATGTTGTACCGTTCGTCTGTGCAACAGCGTATTCTAAGCGCCCGGGGTAGAGTTCATAACATTCAGAGGGTCTAAAAAAAATTACACGGAACCAGGCTTGTAATGTTGGTTTATTCATTTCCTAAAACGCATTCTACTTTTGATGAAATACTGCATTTTTATTCCCTTGCATTTGCTCACTTCAGGAGACAAACATATATTGTAAATAGGAAAAGAGACAAACAACCAGAGGGTGACACGCTTGTCTTTTGTTTCAGCTTTGGGTTAGGGCTCCAAATTCCCACGGGATATTAAGAGTGGTTTATGCCACGGCTGACAGTGTTCAAGGAGTTGAAAAGTATTATCAGAGTCATTGCTGTAAGTTCAGCAGAAGCAGAAAGGAATCTTTCAAAGGGGAACATGATGTGTTCAGAGAAGGTAAGCTGCCTGTTTCTAACATATCAAGCACAATGACTATTGTCCACTTGGCCTTCATCTGAAGCCACCGGATCCCACGCCTGCAGTGGAAACATGGTCAAGGATAAATCACGCGGGCAGTGATGCTCACATGAAAGCGAAGAATCTTGCAAGTGAGGACACCCATCAAGAAACAATACGGAACAGTTTTATTTTTGTCAGCTATTGCTCAATTTCTTTCATTAATATTTTAAAGCTGTCTTATTGCACAATCTAGTTTTGTGTCACTCTTTTGTTGTTCTTATTTTAAGAATTAGCTGTTTCAAACAATAAACCTTTCAATATCTTTTTTTATATATACTTAAAATGGTCATTAGGACCGTGAACCCGTTGTTAAATTATTTTAATCCTTCCACTGGCTAATATGCCTCGGGCTGCTAGCTGCAAGGTCAGTGGTCGGAAACCACCAGCTGTCCCTTGGGAGCCGTAAGTGTTTCATAAAGCTGTTTAGTCTCAGGAGCTCAAAGGGGCACTTCCACGCCATCCTATAGGGTTGTTATGAGTCAGAATAGACTCGATGTCAGTGGGAGTTTTGTTTGCTTGTTTTTAGCATCCAAGAATCATTTCATAATTATTCATTATTCATAATTATTCATCTTCTTAATGTCTTCTTAATAGTTCCTTAATTTATTTCATATTATTGTCAAACTTACTGTCATTATTTTGCTACTTTCCACCAAATTCCTGACTCTAAAACTATTTCTTTTTGAAACAGCTAATCATCTATTGTGTGGATTCTGACAATACACAAAAAGAAAGCCATGCTTCCTGCCTTGGGCAAGGTAGCTATTGTCTGTGTCGTTTAACTGGGATATAAACCCATAACTAATAATAAATACCAAGCATCCTAGCCTGGCTGCCAACAGAGGGTAAAGACAACAAGTGAGATCAGAATACAAAAGAGGAAAACATTTTGAAAACACTATTCTTCCGTCTTTGGGCCTAGATTCCTTTTCTTGGGACCAAACCCTCCCCTCCCCACAAAAAAAGTGAAAAATAGAAGTGAAATGTAGTTATAGAAAAACAAACAAACAGCAGAGTAGAACTACTTAAGTGTCTCTGAGCATGTAAATCTTTCCAGGGGCAGCAAGTGACATCTTCCTCCTGATGAGCTTCCGATGTATTTGAACAGCCCATCCCTGAGGTTAGCAGCTCAATGTCTAACCCAGTGCACCACCGGGCCCCTTGAAATGTGCTCGTGGAACCCTAGATGTGCAAGAACAGTATGCTGTTGTGTTGTTGTTATTGTTGTTTAATTCAGGTGAATAAAACAGTGCTTTCATTGGCATGGCTTCTTGTCGGATTGAAACTCAGAAAATTCACTCCTCTCTACTCATACCAGCATTCCTGAGTAAGAAGATCATTGTAATGCCCACAATAAGTTGGGAGATAGAACTTGGAATTAAAAAAACCCTCCCCCAATGGAAACCGATAGGTGTGAGAATTTGACCGGGTGTATGTGTGCACACACAATTCATCTAGCTGCGCATATAACACTATCCCTGTCTTTCCCAGGTCCCTTCAGTCTGGTGAAAATCTCATCAAAGGCTTACACAGAAGAAGTCCACGCATCTGTATTTGCCAATCCCCAGCACTGAGCCTGCTGCAGACTCTCACCCGTGTGAACCAGCTCTACACGGGCAGAGAAAGCCGAGAACTGGATGGAGCCCACGCAATGAAAATAGTGGTTTGGCTTCACTGGCTGAACTTCATTCTTCCTTAAGTAGCCTTTCCAGAAGTCAGCTTTGCTTCCTGCTTCTGTGTGCTGGGAATTAAACCACCCTAAGCCTTGAGACGGCTTAACAACCTATGCTGGGGGAACATGAGCCTCAACGGGTTAAACTGAAAAATCACCAGGCCGGCCAGGAAATGCAGATGGATGGTCGGTTCCTCGAAAGCACAGCTCGCTTTTCCAGATTTCCTGAGGAAGGAGCTGCACAGAGTGGCTGATTTGATTTTGCAGACGGAAGCAGGTAGCAGGGACTCAGCAGGAAGCAGAGACCTCCAGGGAATATTCAGGGAATGTTTAAAAGGAAGCCTTGATATTTTTTATTTCTTTAGAAAAAAAATATCTATTTCGAGCAAAGTTGGGAGTGATCGGTGGAGGAAAGTGTGCAGGCTGCATCGCCTCACTCTGACCACTTACAGCTGACATCTTGGACCCCCTCTGAATCTCTCGGAGTCTGTTTTCTCGTCCACATGAGGCGGAGAAGATAATATACCCTTTGCAGGGTGAATGGTTCCATTATGGAAAGTTTAATGTATAAAAATTGCCTGGCCATTCTTAGGTGTTAAAAATGCGTAACCATTGTAATTATGCTTCTAGGCACCATCCCAATGAGGACCACGAATGTTCTTTGTGAGGATCCTTGGTGGCTCCGCCAGGTAAGCACTGGGCAGCCAACCACGAGGAAGAGGCGATGACCTCCAGAGAAAGATGGGGCTCTCTGCCCCTGCAAGTACGTATGATGCCTCAGCGGCCCTAGACAGGGTCCTTATGGCTCAAGGGCAACTCAGTGGCCCGTGGGTGGTGGGGTAGTGGTGCAAGGGTTAGGTGCCTAATTACCAACCCAGAGATTGTTGGTTAGAACCCACACAATGGGTCCACAGGAATAAGACCTGGTGACGTGCTTCCTTAAAACTCTCTGGAGCTATCCTGCTCTGTTGCATGAATTGCTGGGAGCTGAAACTGACACCTTGGCATCCAACAGCAAGGTTATCTACCCATCAGCACTTATTGGTCACTTGCAGGATGAGGCAAATTCCTGTCCCCAAGGTCCTCACGGACTAGCAGAGACAAGGAGCAGAAAAATATGCAATTGACCTTGACAGATAGCACAGCAAAAGATGTAGCTGAGATGCATTTAAATGCCGACAAGAAAAGCCTAGACAAGGAAACCCTGGTGAACTACGTCAGCAGGGTCTTCCTGGGGAAGAAGGGAAGGAAAGACATTTCAGGATGGAAAACGGCATACGTAATGGCAGGGAGTTCCTAGGATTCTAGGGAGCCATGAGCAATCATGCTCTAGAGACCACCAAGCATTTCATCTTGAGAATTTAAATAGAATGGTCATGCCATTATATCAAATGCAATAAAGTCTCGCAAGGCAACAAATACTGTAACAAAGCAATGGGCAATCAGCTCCCACAACACATTCAGGACCCCCACAGTACAACCTTGACAAAGCTAAAGAGATAATGTCATGCCCTGTGAGGAGGAGGATGGTCAGAAGTGTCCCTCACACTCTTTCGGGCCTTTCTTTGTTCAGTGTATAATGCACACCTGGATTTTTTAATCATTGGGCCTATGTCCAACGACTCTAGAAGACAAAGAATAGTGGTTTGCTTTTATCCTACATAAAAACCAGACAGATAGCACAGGAGTAGATACACACAGACAGGGTTTTTGTTTAACATTGCAACAACAATCTTTAGGACTACATTTCGGGGATCTGGAGCCCCCATTCATCCTGTCACACAGAGAATCTACTGTATTTATACACTAGAATGCAAATTTTTGTTGTTGTTAGTTGCCAAAAAGACCGTCCAACTCATGATGACCTCCTGCACGGAGGAAGCATTTTCAAGGTCGTGACCTTTCAGAAGCAGATCTCCAGGCCTGTCTTCTAGGGAGCTTTAGGTGCATTCAAACCGCTGGCCTATCCGGTATATAACTATTTGTACCACCCAGAGTCTCCAAGATGACCCATAGATCCAATGCCTTCATTCTTGTCCTGCTGGAAAAGACACTGTCCAGTTCTCACAATTCTCCTTTTAACTGACTTCTTCAATGTTTTCATGATATTTTAAAAGCTGACACACTCACCATCTCTACATGAAAATATCAGAACTATTGACTACACACCAGTGTTCCCTGCAGCACATTTCACAATAATCCAAAAGATTGTTATTGGAAACAGCAGAAGGGTGAGAGAACAAAAATGTAGCACGTATACACAACGGAATACTATTTAGCCATAAAGAGAAATCATACTCCATCAAGTCCCAATCAAGCCCAAACATGAATGAACCTTGAGATCATCATGCTATTTGGAAACTGATTGTGGTAGCAATTGTACAATACTACTTGATGTGATTGAGCTATGGTATGATATGACATCTGTATTAACTCACAAAAGATTAAAAAAAGAAATCATCATGCTGAGTGAAATAAGTTCTGACTTATATGAAATAAGCAAATGTATTGAAACTAAATCTTAGTGAATACCAGGGATGAGAGTTGGGGGAAGGGGGACTTTTTAGCCTCAGGAGGCATTGAGTTTCAGTTCATGGTAATGGAATGACTTGGAACAGATAGAACATTTGCATAACTTGAAGAATATCATCAATGTTCTTGAATTATGCATGTAGAAAATTTGGAAGCATATGTGTTGTTCCATATATCTTCACACAATTAAAAAAAATCTTGGACAACTATAAATCCCTCCCAGACTCTATTAGCCTTGGGAATATCAGGTACTTGCCATAAGAGCAAGCAAAACCTCACCAAGCAAACCCTCACTTCTCAGACATCAAAGTGCACAGACTGCCTCTTGTGTGCTAGCAAGATGACCCAGAAAACATGAAGATGGGATCAGAATGTAAGAGTTACAAAAGGCCGGGAAAGCACCTTCACTTTCTAGATTAGGAAACTGGGGTCCTTGGAAGCCGGAGTTGTGACTTCTATGCTTTTCATTAGCCCTGAAAAACCAACCCAAACAAACGAGCAGAAAATGGTTTTTCTTTTAACTTTAAAAGTCCAAAGGTGAAGCTGACTTTGAGGTGTGGTTCATCTCAGGTGTTCAAATATGTAACCAGAATGTGGCCTCCTACTCTTCCTTCTTGGTTCCACCTGCCCCGACTCCCCTCACTTTGCTGGTCTCTCCATGTGTCTCTCCACACTTTGGGGGGATGGATCACTCTTGTCGGTTAGAAGGTACTTTCAAAAACTTTAATTTCACTCATAAAAGCATACTTTCAGTGAAGAAATAAAAGCGAGAGATAGAGAGAGAGAGAGAGAGAGAGAGAATACAGCCTCTTGGGCTCCGCTTCCTACTCTCCCTGCTTTACTCTCTGCCTCCACGTGGTGATAAGCAGCTCAGCCCCACCCCCTCCCAAAGCCAAGTCCAGAGGAAAGAGCCTTCGTTCCCACACTTCCCTCCAAGAGTCTAACATTCCTTTCAATGCACCTCACGTGAGTCACTTACCTGCTTTGAACTCAAGTCTAGGGGCAAACAATGGAAATGCTATTATCATCGTAGACTGGGCGGCAGGGTACAGAGGATATGCATATCCTCCACCTCCACCTCTGAGTAGAGTTTCATCTGGTCCATGCAGCCCAAAGAGAGAGAAATCGTGGAATCCCCAGGTGAAGAGGTCATTGATGAGAGAAGGGGCAAAGGTGACCGGGAAGCAAACACCTAAGTGGTCGTATTTCTGTACTTACTTCTTGTTGTCTAGGGAGAGCCCGCCGCTCTGAGTTTTGTTCTCCTAATCTGTACATTGGGGTGTCACCTCACGCACCCTAGCAGACTGGAAGATTAGAAGAGAGTAAAACCAAAGTTCTCGGTGCTGCCGTTGTGAGGTGCCACCGAGTCAGTTCTGAGCCATAGCAGCCCTGCGTACAGCAGAACAAAGCGCTGCCTGGTCCTGTGCCATCCTCACAGCTGTCTCTACTCATGAGCCACTGTGGTAGCTGAGGGCTTTCCCTTTGTCACTACGCTTCCATTCCATGCCCTTTCAAGGCACTGGTCTGACCCAACAGCGTGTCCAAAGTGGGTGAACCTGTCGCACCATCCTTGCCTTTAAGGGACATCCTGACTGTGCTCCTTCTGAGACAGATTTTGTCCTTTTTTCAGTCCCTGATACTTTCAACATTCTTCACCAGCACTACAATTCAAGCCCCCTAGTCTTCTCCGGTTTTCTTCATTCGATGGCCAGCTTTCGTGTGCACATGAAGCTCCTGAAAATACTATGGTTTGGGTCAGGCACGCCTTAGTCTTCACAGAAGCATCCTTGCTTTTCACCAACTCTAAAGAGCTTTTGTGTAGCAGATTTGACCAATGCTGCAGGTCTTTAAAATATATGACTGGTGTTTCCATGAGTATTGATTGTGGACCCAAGAAAGACAAAAATCCTGGCCAACTTCAACCTTCTCTCCATTCATCATGATGTTGCCTGTTCGCCCAGTTGTAAGGATTTTGGTCATCTTTACCAAATTAACAGTTCACCACAAGCCCGGATCACAGAAACTTCTAAGGATACAGCCATTGATCCACAACACTTCTCAGCTATCAGCCAAGTTTCTCTCTGGTCCTCAGCCTCTCAGTCAGGTGGCTTCTTGACTTCTGCCTCTCTGGGAGACACTAGTTCTCTGCCCCCAAGTCTCATAGTCTGCTCCTCTGTTCTGCCCCCTCGCCTCAGCCTCTGGAACCTCCAGTCCTGGCCTCCACCCCTTCAGACAGAAATCTCCAACGTGATCCTCATAAAATTGTCCTGGAGCTCCCTCTACGCCAACTTCATAGATCCATCCTTATAGTCCAAGAGGTGATAATCAACACTGATCAGCCCCTACTATGAATGTTACATGAGCCTTATTTCCTCGTGATATTAGTGATATTGTTCTATCATTTGAGCATGGTTGGGTTGCCTTTCTCTGGAATGAGTAAAAATAAGGATCTCTTCCAGGCAGTTGGCCAAGGAGCTGTCTTCCAAATTTCCTGGCGTAAACAAATGAATGCTTCACCAGCTTGTTGAAACATTTCACTTGGCCGTCAGTTGATCTGGACATCAAGTATGTTCCTTTGGCACTCGGTGTTTTGTTCTGTTGTGCATAGAGCAGCGATGAATTGGGACAGACTCAAGGGTACCTAACAACATCAGGCACTTCACAAACTTTGATCTATGGAATATTCAGAGTTCATAAATACTATTGTTCTTCCCCAAAGTCCCTGGTGGTGCTGTGGATTACACATTAGTCTGCTAACTCCAAGACCAGCAGTTCAAAACCACAGTGGCTCCCTGGGAGAAAGATGCGTCTTTCTGCTCCCACAAAGATTTACAGACTGAAACACAGGAGCAGTTCTACTTTGTCGTGTTCCAAGAGTCAGAATTGACTAGTGACAGTGCATTGGTTAGTATTGTGCACCTCAATACTAGGAAAGGAAAGGTCAGTAGTTCAAAACCACCACAGAAAGACGGAGCTTTCTATTCCTACAAAGAGTTGTAGTCTCGGGAACTCACAGGAGCAGTTCTACCCTGTCCTCTAAACCACTCTGAGTCAACTCATCACTCAGGAGTCATCCAGTCAGCTCGACGGCTGTGAGTTTGTTTTTTGATTTGGGGTTTTTTAGATCCTTTACTCACAATTAGTAAACATGCTGTGGTGTCCCGTAAGCTTCCACTTCTGCTACTACTATTCTCTCAGACTGGATGGAATACTCTGGCTCCCTCAATCCAGCTTTTCAAAAAATTATTTATGAAATGTTCTAGCATAAGGTCTGGTGATAGGTTAACAATGAAGAAGAAATACAGGTTTCTTTCTTCCCCGGAGCTTATCTCTAGTTGTGAGTACTGAGGAGAAAGCACATAATGTATGTCAATATGACACTACTCTCAAGCCAGTTCCACCTCATGTGACCCGATGAGTGTCCGAGTAGAACTGTACTCCATTGATCTCCAATGACTGATTTTTTTCAGATATTGATCACCAAACCTTCCTTCCAAAACATCTCTAGGTGGACTCAAACTTCCAACATTTCAGTGAGGGGGCCAAACACATTAATGGCTGGTACCATACAAGGACTCTAATCTCATCTGCTGCATACTGTGTTTATTAATATTATTTTTATTCATTACATTGAGCCATGGGATTAAAGAGAACATATGGTGCAAGAAACGGTTGGCAGTTCAAACCCATTCTGCTGATCTGCTGGAATAAAGACCAGTAACTATTTCAGCCTAGATGACTCCAGGGAACCCGTGGAGTTAGATTTTATGCCAACTTGAAAATGTATGAAAATGTAAAGGTGAAATTCAATCTATCAAGCAGGTCACGGTCTGATAATGCCTCCCTGGGGAGATGACCTTCTTATAACCCAGGAAACTGGGACTCTCCTTCTGTCTCTGCTTTGCTGCCTGCTGGAACTCTCTCTCTCCAGGGGAGGTTCCATGGGGGCTGCCCAGCCCTGAGAGCTGTCGTCACCCTGCCATGGTTCCATGGACCTTGGATCCATGCGATTATGTACCCAGCATTCTGTGATCTTCCAGATCACATTTCGTTGCCATCAGCTTGCAGCTACATAATTCTGAAGAGGACCCTGGTGTGCATTGAACTTGTGGGCTTGAGTTGGACTGAGCTAGGAGATCTTCTTTTGAATTATTGAATTCAGTAATTTGAATTATTGAATTATCAATAGGATTACTTATTGATATAAAGCTCTTTCATATATATATGAAATATATATATGAAATATATATATATATATCACTGGTTTATGTTGCTAGACAACCCAGCCCACCACAGAACAGTTCTTTGCTATATGGGGTCTCCATGAGTCCAAATCAGCTCAGTGGCACCCAATAACAAAAGGGCCATAGGATGATTAGCTTAATTACTGAATATCATGATTAATATATTATACTGTAAGAGAAAATAGGAGAGACATTTAGATCACATTGGAGTGGTCAGGGAAAGCAAAAAGGTTTTTCGTTGGACAATTGAAGGATGAATATTTAGCTAAACACAGAGCTTCCATTGAGAATGCCTTTGAGTAAGAGAGTAAGGCACAGACAAGACAAGACACTGGGAGAAACTGAGTAAAGCTGAGGCCGAAAAGGTTAAGGGGGAAATGGTGTAAGATTAGGCTGGGGAAGTTAGCAGAAGCCAGATCAAAATAACTATTTTAAGAGGCTAGAACAAGGGCAGAATTATCTCTAACTAATGAAGCTTAAGCTGCGGGAGACTCCACTTGCATGCAATCCTTCCAAGGCTCTTAGGAAGGGACTGACAAGGTATTTACAGAATCATACACTTTTTGAAATTTTTTTTCAAAAGAAAAATATTTCCACTGCAATCTGTCTTTTCCACTCTGATTTCTCTGCCATCAGATTTCCTAGAGTGTCAATTGGTGGTGGAATGGCTAAGGCATTTGGAGGATCCAGTTGGTTGTGCATTTAACTTGGGAAATTGTGTTGGTTATGCATTTAACTTGGGTTTAATGTTCACAATCATTCCCAAGTATGGCGCATTTCTTGCAAGCCATCTCACTGTGGAAAGTCTTTTTGTTTGTTTGTTTGTTTTTATGGGAATGGCTTGTTTTATGATGTTTAAATGTACAATGTGTGTTGTCATTTGGAAAGACATATTAGAACATTTCTTTAAAACAGTGAGGAATTAACCCAAATCAACTGCCATGGAGCCCATTTTGACTCTTGGTGACACTGTAGGATACAGACGAATTGTCCCTTGGCTATCATTCTTTTTAGCACCGCATATGGTAGAGTCCAGTTGTTGACCTCTGGTTAGCAGCCCAATGGGTAAGGAGGATGATATCCCTAATTTGAGGAAAACCATCCGTGGGATAGATTGACGTCTTAGCCTCAAAGTGGACTTCAGCATATCAAAGAGCGTGGAGCTGGCACAAGACTGGACAACATTAGGTTGTATTCTGCATAAGTTTGCTCTGAGTCACAGGTGCTGTAACAGTCACTACCAACAACAACAACTTGGGTGCCTATGAATGATAGGAACTGACCCATGGCGCATAAGGAGAGCAACATGGATGGTAAGCAATTTTTATCATGTTTGGATTATTTTTAATGACCTGGCAATATTGTGGAGATAAAAAGCAAAAAGCAATAAAGAAACCTATGAAATCAAGAGCCTTTTTTTTCATATTGAGAAGCAACTTATAACCCAAGGCTTTCGGATCATTATCAAATGAAAAAGGGAAATAAATAAATTTGGAATTCAAATAATGTACAGCCTCTCCGATATTTTGACAAGTCAGTCACAAAGGTAAGGAATCATCTGAGCACATTGGAAAGAGGGTTTAATTTCTTGCTGATTTGATATGAAATGCATCAACAAAGGTAATATTGACTCAGAATGCTCCACTGCAACAAGGACATCCATTACCGACATCTTGATTAGTGAACTCTGCAGGCGTTAAAGATTAGGCACTAAGCAAGAACATTTGAAACACCTTGAATTATTGCAGTTAATATTAGGATGAAATGTATAATTTTTTTCACAGATTTGACAATAATTTTCAATATTCGCACGCATTATAAACAATGAGCAATGAAGCTAAAAGAGCCCTTTGTAAAAATTAATCATATTGTAAAATCAAATTTTGATCACCATGTGGAGTGAAGTGAAATTTCTTTTTGTAGCTTTTCTAGCCACGTCTCTGTAACTCCCACCCAAAGACTGAGTGTTGTCAGGTGCTTCTGCCTTGGTTCCCACGCACAGCGACTCTGTCCAACAGGACAAAATGCTGCCCAGGCCTGCCCCATCCTCACAACTGTGTGCTTGAGCCCCTTGGTGCAGCCGCTGTTTCAATCCATCTTGTGAAATCCTCTTTTTTGCTGCCCCTCCTCCACTTTTCCAAGAATGATGTCCTTCTCCAGGAACCGGTCTCTACTGACAACATGTCCAAAGTACATAAAATGAAGTCTCCCCATCCTTGCCTCTGAGGAGCTTTCTGGCTGGACTTCATCCCAGACAAATCTGTTTGTTCTTTTGGCCGTTCAATGTCCAACTTTCCTGCGCATATAAGACCATTGAAAATGCCATGGTTTGGGATCTGGAGCACCTGAGTCCTCAAAATAACCTTCTTACTTTTCACTACTTTAAAAAGGTCTTGTGCAGCAGATTTACTTAAGGCAATGCATCCTTTAATCTCTTGACTGTTGCTTTCATGAGCATTGATTGTGGATTCAGGCAACACAAAATCCTTCATAACTTCAGCTTTTTCTCCATTTATCATGATGTTACCTATTGGTTCCGTTGTGAGGAGTTTGGTCTTTACATTGCATTCATTAAGTAATCCGTACTGAAGGCTGCAATCCTTGATCTTCATTAACCAGTGTTGGACTGGGTAGAGATGGAGTCTCCTTCTTTGTGTAGCCAAAGGAGGTCAGATATGGCCTCCACACCATTTTCTCACCATGTTTAAAAAATTGAGTTATGATTTCATACTCTCTATAGAAAATATTATATGGTCACTGCCATTTGAAAACATGATTTAAAATGTGCAGGTAGAAATTGAAGGAAAGACAGTATTCTAGCAGTGTGGTGGTTGTTCTTAGGTACTATTGATTCCGTTCTGCTCCATATCAACCTATCTACAACCAAGTGAAACACCGCCCAGTCTTATGTCATCTTCACTATTATTCCCATGTTGGAACCAATTGTTGCAGCCGCCTCACCACTCCAGCTCGTCTAGGCTATTCCTCTTTAATGATAATATGTCCAAAATGTGAGAGACAAAGTCTCCCTATGCTTGCTTCTAAGGAGAAATCTGGCTGTACTTCTTGCAAGAAAGATTTGTTTGTTCTTTTCGCAGTCTACCATGGTACTTTTAATATTGTTTATCAGCATTATATTTCAAATGCACTGATTCTTCTTGGGTCTTCCTTACTCAATAGCCAATTTTCAAATGCATATGATACAGTTGAGAATATCAACTTGGGTCAGGTGCACCATAGTCCTCAAAGTAACATCCTTGCTCCTCGATACCTTAAAGAGGTCTTGTGCAGATTTACCCAATGCAATGTGTCCTTTGATCTCTTAACTGCTGCTTCCATGAGCATTGGTTGTCGGTCCAAGCAAGACAAAATCTTTCACAACTTCAATATTTTTCTTCTTTTATCATGATGTTACACTTTGGTCTAGTTGTGAAAATGTTGGTTTTCTTTACATTGAGTTGTAAGCCATAAGGAAGGCTTAAAGTCCTTTAGCCATACGAAAGGCCTTGATCTTCATCAGCAAGTGCTTCAAGTCCTACTCACTTGAAGCCAGCAAGGCTGTCATCTGCATATTGCAGGGTGTTAATAAGCCTTCCTCCAATCGCGATGCTGTGTTCTTCTTCATGTAATCCTGCTTTTCTGATTATTTGCTCAATATGACAGGTTTTACTCACTGCCATTAAATTGATTCTGACTCATAATGACTCTGAAGGACGGAGTGGAATTGCCATTGTGGGTTTCCAAGACCAACTCTTTCTTTACAGGAATAGAAAACTTCATCTTTCTGGCAGGAAGACAAATAAAAATAAAATGTCATTTTGCTTGATTTTCTGGTATGTGTTGTATTGATCAGCTCTTTAACATTTGAAAATTGGTGTAATTTCTGATTCTCAATTAAATCTTTACTTTGTTTGTGTGTGTGTGTGTGTGTGTGTGTTTTCCTTCCTTCAAGACAGCCTCAAAAATTATAGGAACACTAGAAGCTACCTTGAGTCCCGAATTATTCTGATCCTGTCTTTCTCTTTATCTAGATTTTATTATTAGTTGGTGAAACTCAGTTTCAACACATGATCACCTCATCTTTGCTCTTGAGAATTTTCAGGGCTGTAACCTTTTGGAAGATGTTTCCCACGCCTTACTTCTGAAGCCCCTCTACGTGGGTTTGAGTCACTACTCTTTATGTCCATGGTCTCATACTCAACCCTTGTAGTCAAGCAAGGATGGCTCTACACAGCTACTTCTCCTTTAACATTTGGTTCAAATACCACCTCCAACCTACGCTGTGGGTCTTTATGTTGATGTCCCTCTGAACAACAACAACAACAAAGGAACTAATTTTAAGCAATTGCCCGATAGTACATCAGGTGCTGAACATTATGACATTATCTCTTTTAATCAAATGTATTTCCTCAAGGTAAAGAGATTGTATTTT
The DNA here is from genome assembly GCF_050624435.1 of Tenrec ecaudatus. Classification (NCBI taxonomy): domain Eukaryota; kingdom Metazoa; phylum Chordata; class Mammalia; order Afrosoricida; family Tenrecidae; genus Tenrec; species Tenrec ecaudatus. The sequence goes on from NC_134532.1 coordinate 206,111,280, forward strand.
CCCCCTCTATATTTTTTGGTAAATTGAAAATAAATCTTGTTCTGCTGTGGAGTTAATGATATTTCAAAAGATCTTAAGAGTTGTAATGGTTAAGCTTATGTGTCATCTTGGGAGATTCCATGATTCTCAAGTGTTTAGGAGATACTATGTAATCATCCTCTCTTTTGTGACCTGATGTGAGTAGCCAACCAGTTGAAAGGGGAGTCATCTTGGAGAGGTAGCTTAACGAAATAGAGATCAATGTTCTGGCAAAGCTCACCCTTTCCTGATCCTGCATCTGACTTATCACCTTCTGAGCTCAGGTTCTTGGGACATGAGCCCAGTAGCCTACTGCTTGACCTGAAGATTTTGGGATTGATCAGTACCCACATCCCCATGAGCCAGCAGCCTACCGTTGGATCTGCCCATTTTTGATTCATCAGCCCCTCTCCAGTCTGATTGCTTACCCACACAATTGGGTCTTGTCCGGCTTCACAACTGCATAAGCCTTTTCTTTGAACACATTTCTCTCTCTCTCTCTCTCTCTCTCTCTCTCTCTCTATATATATATATATATATATATATATATATATATATATATATATATATATATATATATGACTTTATTCCTCTGGAAGACCCAGTCTAATACAAATGTATTGGTTAAAGATAGAACTGAACCCATCAGAGGGCCCATTTGATGTAGTTCATCAAAATGCAGCTTCAGGCTTACCATGGCGTCCTTGCTCATAATGCTGTCCTTTGAAATGTTGAGGTTGTATGGACAAACAGGCCATGCATCCCAGAGACACCTGTAATTGCATTGACACTCTTGGAACTTTGGCACATTTGGCTTTCTGTACCTCGCTCTGCTTGAATATATTCCCATCCAGCTCAGTGCAGTCAGTGCTTAGCCTCCCCAGTGAGAATGACACTCTAATCCTCAGGGATTAAGCAAACACTGCCACTGGTCTTCAGCATTACATTGTTAATCCTCTAGGATTTATGAAAGTACAGCTCAGGAAATGAAGAAATAGTTCCATCGCCCATAATTTAGAATGCTAAAATCACATCAATTAAGGCTGCCAACATACGATATAATTAACACAACCATTGTATGTGGGGATATTGCAGCACATATGGTATGGTATGTAAAAACCAAACAATTTTTTATAATGTATGAATATAGATAGTATAAAGTTAAAGATCAAGTGGAAACTTCCTCTTTAGTTTCTCTTTGGACTGCATATTTAAATATGACCTTCTGGTATCAATTGTTAATTTCACATATGATGCTGAAAATTGTCTATTGAGATAGAAAGTTGTAACCGGCGCTTTTTACTTTATATGTCAGGTTCTTAATAGTTTCCTAAATAACAAGGAACACTCTTAGTCAGTTGGCATTTTCCAGTGTTTTAATTGCCTGCTGTGATATAATTATTGTGACATTTTGGGATGTTTTTAACATCCTGAATTAAATATTCTGACATCCCACAGAGCACTTCATGAAAACAGTCAAACCGTATTCAAGTCATTAGCAGTCTACAGTTGTCCTTTAATATTAAAATTATTTTCCAACACAAAACACACATGAAAATTAAAGTATTTAACAACTTTGAGCTCAGGGTAGATTTGAGCGCAATATTACCTTAATTTGTCAGGTAAGGAAGATCAGGGTGACTCTAAAAATTCTTCCATTAAACTTTATCTGAAGCCCCAAGTGAATTAGGGCACCTCGTGATAAAAGATAATGAATAAAATGTACTGATTTTAAAAGTGCAATTAGCCCTGGATTACACAGCCACAAATTCTACATTAAGGACAATCACCTGAACACCACATCTCTGTCTCCATTGCCCTGGGAAGCTGGCTTGTTTAATTCATCCATTTACTTATTTATTTATCTATTTCTGCCTTTTTAATATAAATATGGACCGTTCAAATAAAACCTGACAGATAATTTCGATAATGGATGCCTTTTAAATAACAGACCCTGCACTGTGCTTCAGAGTGACAAGATCCAAATGGATTCCCAAATGGAAGTCTGGTTAGATTTCTCAGTGGTAAGCATGACTCTTCATTTGGATGGCTTATAGACCAGCTGCCGTTGACTTGATGCCAACTCATGATGATCCCATGTCAGAGTAGAACTGTGCTCCTCAGGGTTTTCAGTGGCTGATGTTTCTGAAGAAGATCCCCAGGCCTTTCTTCCTGACGTCTCTGTATGGACTAAAATTTCCAATGTTTTGAGTTAGCAAATGAGCAGATATGTTCGCCATTCTTGCTGAGTCAATTCCAACTCAGAGACTCTATAGGACAAAGTAGAACTGCTCCCTAGAGTTTCCGAGGTTGTAAATTATTACAGGGGCAGAAAGCCTCATCATTTTTCTTTGGAGAAGCTGGTCAGTTTGAACAACTGGACTCAAGGTTACCAGTCCATTATGCCATCAGGCCTCCTTTAGGATGTCTTATAGGTATCTCAAATTCATAGTATGCAAAGTTGAACTTGCTCCCCATCACCAACCATTTCCCTTACCTGTTCCCTCCACAACATCCCCAGTCTAGGATTTCAAGGCTATCAAGTCCACCAGCGTGATATTTATAATTGATTCCTCCTTGGTTCTCACACTCACAAGCCCAAACCATCAGGAAAGCCCATTGGCTCAGCCTTGAACATTGATCCAAAGAAGAGCGTGGCATAAGGATTGGAGGAAGGTTAATTAACCACCTGCAATATACAAATGCAAGGGAACAAGAGAATACGGCTTGGTTTAAAATTAGGAAAGATATGCAACAGGGTTATATCCCCTTACCATACTTACTCAATCTGTATGCTGAACAAATCATCAGAGAAGCTGGCTCATATCAAGCAGAATGCGGTGTGAGGATTGGAGGAAGGCTTATTAACAACCCACAATATGCAGATGACACAACCTTGCTTGCTGCAAGTGAGGAGGACTTGAAGCACTTGCTGACAGAGATCAAGGATTGCCACCTTCAGTATAACTCAAATGTAAAGAAGACCAACATCCTCACATCTGGATCATCAGGTAACATCATGATAAATGGAGAAAAGGTTGAAGTTGTGAAGGATTCTGTCTTGCTTGGATCCACAATCAATGCTCATGGAAGCAGCAGTACAGAGATCAAAAGACACATTGCATTAAGTAAATCTACTTTACAAGACCCTTTAGAGTATGGAAAAGCAAAGATTTTACTTTGAGAACTAAGGTGCACCTGACCCAAACCATGGTAATTTCTTTAAAATAAAAAAAAAATCATTTTATTGGGGGCTCTTACAGCTCTTATAACAATCCACACAACAATTGTATCAAGCATATTTATACGTGTTTGCCATCATTATTTACTTTCTATTTGAGCCCTTGGTATCAACTCCTCATTTTTCCCTCACATAACCCCCACCCCCACCCCTCACCACCACCCTCCCACCCTCGTGACCCATTGATAAATTATAAATTATTATTATTTTCATATCTTACACCACCCGCTGTCTCCCTTCCCCTACAGTTTCTGTTGTTTGTCACTCCCAGGGAGGGGTGAGGGGAGGTGGGGTGGTGGTGGTATATGTTGATCATTGCGATCATCAATTCCCTCTTCCTCCCCTCCTCTCCCCACCTTCCCCCAACCCTCCTGGTATCGTTACTCTCATTTCTGTTCCTGAGGGGTTTATCTGGCCTGATTCCCTGTGTTGTGAGCTCTTATCTGTACCAGTGTTCATGCTCCAGTCTAGCCCAAAGTGAAAGGCAGGACTGGGGTCATGTGAGTGAGGGGTGAAGAAGCCTCAAGGAGCCAGAAGAATATTGTGTGTTTCATCTGTGCTGTACTGTGCCTTGGTTGACTCATCCCTTTCTTGTGGCCCTTCTGTGAGGGGCTGTCCCATTGTCTACAGATGGGTTGGGATCTCTCCTCCATCCCCCCTCATTCTTAATACATTCTGTTTTATTTCTGTTCCCTGATCCTGAAGAGATATCATGATCACACAGGCTGGTGTGCTTCTTCCATGTGGGTTTGTTGCTTCTCAGCTAGATGATGGCTTATGTATTTTCAAGCATTTAAGACCCCAACGCTATTCACCACATTTGCTTGTGCATCCATCCATTTTGTCTTCAGCGATTGTGCCAGGAGGGTGAGCATCACAGAATGCTAGGTTGTTAGAACAAAGTGTTCTTGCTTTGAGGGAGGGCTTGAGCAGAGCGCCAAATCCCATCCACTACCTCAGTGTATTGCCATAGGAACATATGTACATAGGCCAAAACCCCTATTTTTTGAATTAATGTATTTATTATGTACCTATCTATGTTTATACCTCTATTCATAGCTTTGCTTCTTTGACCTTTCCTCTGTTTCCTTCTACCTTCTTCCTGTACCACCATCACACTCACACTTCTTCTGCCTCTTAGTAATTCCTCTCAACTAGATTGCTGCTGCTCTAACACCCCCAGGATCTCTTTCTCCTCCTCATTGTTGATTTCAATTCCCTAGTTGTTCCCTCTCTATGGCATTGTTTCCTCATCGCTCCCTTCCCCTGCCTCCTCCTTCTCTCTAGAACCATCAGTCCCGTTGCTTTCTCCTCAGGCTTGCTTCCCATTCCCATCTTATATAGGTAGGCAAATCCAACAATAACAGAGGCAAAACAAAAGATTGAATACAGAGATAAAGTGTAAAAATAACTAGCAAAGAATCATAGAAAATCCCAGGTCTGTCCGCTGACCTTAATGACTATCTCCCCACCAGTCCTCGGGGGGGGGGGGGTTCCAGTAACTGACCCTTCTAGCCAGACGTCTATTTGGGGGGACTTCTTGGGGCCTTTGTGGCTTGGCTTTTCTCCCGTTACTGATCTGTTATGCTCCCTTCTTGTTTGGCCCCACTATAGGGGGTTATACTGGACTCACACCCCGCCATGATGATAAAAAGTCATGTGGACCAACAGAGTGCATTATCATCAATCAATATATTAAAAAGTGGTAAACACAGTTTTTCCCTATTAGTGTGGTAGTTACATAAGTTCATGTCAACTTGATCAATAAGAATAAAGGGGTGGAGTCTAGCCTGTCAATCAGGTCACAGCCTGGTGATCCCTCCTTGTGGGTGTGGCCTTCTCATGAGGATTCTGGGAATTCCTCTCTTCTTCCCTGGAGGCAGGACATGCTCTCTCTGCTTCACAGTCCTATTGACAAGCCACATGGAGCCACTTTGTTGGTAGCCAGAACCCTGGAGTAGTAGGAAGACCACGTGGAGACCCACACCAGTGCTGAGATGTTTCCACTACCACTGCATCCACAAGACTTTCAACCCACAAGCTTGTGATCTACCTGAATTCGGAATAATTGCATGGCTAAGTGAGTCTAAGAGGAATTTATGGACTCGTATCAGACATATGGGCTAATAATGGAATTATGGCCTGGACTGGGATGTTTTCTTAATATACCATTGCTCTTTGATATAAAGCTCTTTCTTACACACATATAAGTGTCAATAAATTTGTTTCTCTAGTCAACCTGGACTAGCACAAGTGGTAGATGAAATTAATATCTACAAGCTTTCATGTCTTCTTGTACCCCTTTGAATGGGGAAATCTAAGGAGGAAAGGTAGTTTGGTTTGCTTTAGGAAAATATAATATCCCATAATTTGTATTTTTCAATGCACATGACTGTCTCAGAGAGTTCTCTACAGACTGTTTCTACCCCATCATCCATTTAGTGCTCAACTCTTTCTGAACAACTTTTCACTTTTCCAAATATTGCTGTCTTCATTTTCAAATCTGCTGCAACAGAAATACCACAGTGAACAACTTGAAGAACAAAAATGTAATTTTTCACAGTTCTGGAGGCTGGACATCCAAAGCTGGACATCCAAGGCTGGACATTCAAAGCTCCGGCTCTAGGGGAAGTCTCCTCTGTCATCTCTGGACAAAAACATGTGTTTCAGCTTCAGTAGTCCCAGGTTCCTTGATTCCTTGATGACCCTCACATTTGCTTCTATCTGCTTGAGTTTTCACGTCCTAGTTTCAATTGTCTATGCTGCTCCTTAGATCTCAGAAGTGAGTAGGTTTAAGACACACCCTACATTGTTATGGCCTCGTTGAACTAGCAAGAGAAGCTCATTCCCAAATGGGATTGCATCCACAGAGTCAGGGATTAGATAGATATAGATATAGATAGATAGATAGATAGATAGATAGATAGATAGATAGATAGATAGATAGATAGATTTGGGGATGGGGAGTAGGGAACAGTTCAACCCATAACAACAGGTGTGTTTTGATGTGTAAAAGAAAACACTATATCTCTTAATTTTCATCTGTCTCAATCCCTCTTCAGCGGTCAGCACAGTTGCTCTTGACTCCTTTTGCCTACAGGTTATTGAAATAAAATTGCCTAACATTAAGCTTCATCATTTTAAGTGTAAAATCCAGTGATTTTTAATAAATTTGCAATTATCCAACACAGTCCACTTTCAGAACACTTCCATCATCCTGAAAATATCCTTTGAGTCTATTTCTGTCTTGTCTTAAAAACTCTTTTCTCCCTCTTGGGAAAGCAGTCTTAATTTTTCCTTTTAGCTTTTTTCTGACTCCTTCTTAACCACCTCCTTGACCTATCGTTTCTTTTCCATTTAATATTGAAATACTGGTTTAGTCCTGTGTCCTCTTCTCAGTTCTTTCTTTCAGAGCTTTAATTAGCTTGGCGTCTACATCAAATTCTCTACCTCTATCCAAATTTCTTTTCTGAGCTCTAGACCTCTATTCATGGTCCCTGGAAGGTGAAAATGGTTAGGCACATAACTACAAGCTAAAAGGTTAGTGGTTCAAACTTGCCCAGAGGTACTGTGGTACTTAGACAATTTGATGTCAACTTGAAGATGTAGGAAGGTGTAGGTGTCAAAGAGGTCTCACCCTGATGATGTTTCCTTGGGGGTCTGGCCTAATTATAGTAGGCACAGTACTGGGGCCTCTTTCTCCTTCCTCTCTCTCTGCCTCTTCACCTTCCTGCTTGCTGGGACTCTGTCACTGACCCTAAGGTCTGCCAGTACCCTGCCATGCTTCCGCCAACTTTGGATCCTCACAATTCTGCAACCACCGGCCCATAATCTTCTTGCATTCTGCCTCATTGCATGTGGCTATGTGAGAATGAAGAGGGGCTTATGGACTAATATCAGACTTGTGGACTTGAGCTGCAATGGGCTGGGATGCCATCTCCATGTGCAATTACTTCCTGAAATAAAGCTCTTCCTTATACATATAGATGAGTGTAACTGAATTGGTTTCTCTAGACAACACCTCCTAACACAGGTACTGTGGAAGACAGATCGAGAGATCTGCTTCCAAAAGGTAAAATCCTTAAAATCTCAAAGAGGCAATTCTACTCTACATTGTTGTTTGTTGAGTCAGTTCTGACCCAAACCGACCTTATGAACAACAAAACAAAACACTACTGTGTTAGTCTGGGTACTTTAGAGAAACAAATCCACAGAAACTCATGTAGAAGAGAGAGTTTTACATAAAGGTAAAGTGAACATCAAGAAAACATCCCAACCCAGTGCTGCCCAAGCCCACAAGTCCAATATTAACCCATTAACCCATATGTCCAACACCAATCCACAAAGTCCTCCTCCATCTCACAAAACAGACGCAATGATGCCAACTGTAGGAAGAAAGCCAAGTCATATATAAGCATCTCAGCACTGGCAGGAGTCTCCACACGGCTGCTACAGCACCCAGGGATGCACTGGGTTAGGTCCATGTGACTTCTCGGGGATGTCTTGCAGGAAGTGAACCTTGTCAGCTGAAGCAGGGAACTAGCTAAGGCAGCTGCACCCTGGTTCAACCATCCCAAAGCAAAAGACCAGAGAACTCAAAAGGCAAGGCTCACCGAGCCATTTATCCCTCTGCCCTTCAATTAACCCAAAATGTGTTTATCAGCCAGGTTGGCACAATAAACTACTTCAGTGGTGGTGAATCATTGAGTCCCTGCCCCCATGAACCTATGAGGCACGATGTGAAATAAACCGTGCCTACAGTCTGCCCTTTGTGCCTCATGTTGCTTCACTGGGAGGATAGGACTGAGAGCACGATCTTGTAAAGGTAAAATAAAATATATCCAAATAACAATAAGACAGACCAAAAAACCCAGCTGACAAACACATGGAAGGTTCAGGCTGACATTGCCTTTTGAAAGGGGCTGTGATTGGAAGAGGGTAGGGGAATGTCAAATGGAAGGAGGTAAAGCAAATTAAATTCACCAGCTTATGTCACAATCTCAAAGGTTACTTGAAAGGCCTTTCAAGTCTAAATAAAGATGGGAAAATACCAATAATTACGCTTTCTATTTATCACCTTTCAGGAACTCGAGACATCTTACAACCTTTAACTCATTCATCCTCACCACATGACTGTGAGTCCAGTGGATGACAAGAGGTCTACCTTGTTTCCCAGTAAAATGATGAGGCCCAGGGGGCAGGATGAGTGGCAGGGCTGGCACACCAGGCCTGTGGGGCAGCTCCCTCCCTTCACATAAGCTAGGCTCAAAGAGTCAAGATGAACTGTTGAGTAGAAATCTTCTATTCAGTAGTGGAGTAGGCACGTGGGAGACACAGGCATAATTTCAGGAAGATAATAGCAGTGAAATGCTCTTCTCTTCTGTATATACATTTGTTTGAGATCTTTATGTAGCCATACATTTTTAACGCTCCGTATAAATTTATCCAAACATTAAGAAAGAGCTAGCCAGTGTGCTCAGAGTCTCATACCTGCTCTCAAGAATTTCACTTCTGAGAACGGGGAATCTGGCTGCCAGCTAGCAAGCGTGGGAGTCGCTCTACAGCAGCTCCCAGAAAGGTCCCACCAAGAAGGCAGTTCTTGCTTACTGAAATCCGAATGTTGGCTTGAAAGTTAAGTACACCAAGTTTTAGTTTTCTTTCTCGGAGAAGTCAGAGATCAGCGCCACAGGCTAAGCTCTTCCACCTCTCCTCCAGCGTTCAATGGCCTGCACCCCTTCAGAAATTTCCACTCCACAAGGCAGGGGCAAATCCATGCCGAACCCCATCCTCACCCACCAAGCCATGTGTCTCACATCATTCAGGCACATAAGACAATACAAAAAACTCACTCAGGGAGCCCTGCGTGGAGGGAAGACTTTTTCTCAGGCCAAACAATCCTTTTAGCCATTTTGTTGAACCCTCTCCGTCTCCCTTCACCACCTTCCCGACACCCCTGCACCCCATGCACACGTCTCTGCCACACTTGGCAGACACGTCTGTGCCTTGTCCCAGCTAAGGACGTGGTGAGCCCCACACAATCCGTGGGTTAATATTTTTGCTTCTTGACTGTTTCATTCTCCTTTTATTTTATTGTAATTCAATTTCCAGCTCTTTGTGGCGCCCAAGTCCTTTCTCCTCTCAGCCCCACCCGGCTGTGGTTGCGTGCTCCTCCCATGCAAACACAGGCGAGTCACACCCACCCAGACCAGACTCCTCTTTTGCAAGTTGGAGATTCGCAGCACTGCTCCCTCCACCACACCACTGCCAATTACTGGAGATGCTTCAAAGCGCACACCTCCCTCAGCAAAAGCAGATCTGTCCCCAACCCAATGCCCACCCACTCAACCCAGCCCTTCGCCTCACTGGCCCCTGGGAGCCTGGTGTGGTTGGTGGCCCGCTTAGGCAGTCTAGTATAGACTCCCTCACATCCCAGGCAAGACTTTGTATCACATCAACTGCTCATAGTTTTTCTCTAGCTCCTCTCCCCCTATAACTCTCACAGCCACTCTCCGAGTGGCCCTTCTTCCCTGCTGGCAATCATGTTTCTGAAGCAGATACCGGTAAACCCAGGCACATGGTTTAGCCACAGATCCATTTCTCCATTGATCACGGTGTCAACTATTGGTCCCGTTGTGAGAATTTTGGTCTTGACATTGAGTTAGAATCCTTACTGAAGGCTGCTCTCCTTGATCTCTATCAGTAAATACTTCACGTCCTTCTCGTTTACAGCAAGCAGTTATGTCATCTGCATGTCGCTTGCAGGTTGCTAATAAGCCTTCCTCCGATGGTGAGTGCACATTCCTCTTCATATAATCCCACTTCTCGGGTCATTGGCTTAGCATACAGTTTGACCAAGTACAGTGCACACCTTTCCTGATCTTCATCCTTACAGTGTTTCCTTTCCCTCCTCACACAGCTGCCTGTGGATCTATGCATAAATTCCTACTGAGCACAATGAAGTGCTCTGGGATTCCTATGGTCCTCAAAGTTATCCACAGTTTGCTGTGATCTACACAGTCCAATGCCTTCGCATAGTCAATAAAGCACAAGTCAATAAACATCTTTTGGTTGTTCTCTGCTTTGAACCAAGATCCATCTGACATCAGCAAAGATATCCCATGTTCTACTTCCTCTTCAGAATCCTGCCTGAACCTCTGACGCTCAATGTACTGCTGCAAGTACTGTGGCATGATCTTCAATAAAATTTTTCTAGACTGTACTATCAGTGATGTCATTCTATAGTTGGAGCATTGTGTTGGGTTACCTTTCTTTGGAATAGGCACAAATATGGATCTCTTCCAGACAGTAGGCCAATTAGCTGTCTTCCAAACGTTCTGGCATAGATGAATGAGCTCTTCCAGTGCTTCTTCGGCTTGCTGAAACCTTTCAATGGTATTCCAACATTTTCTGGAGCCTAATTTTGGGCTAAAATCCTTAGTGTAGTTTGAACTTCTTTCTTCAACATCGTTGGTTCTTTCTCACATTCTACCTCCTGAAAGGTGGAATGTCAGCCAGTTCCTTTTTGGCACAGTGATTCTGTGTGTTTTTTCCATCTTCTTTTGATGCTTCCAGCATCATTCAATATCTTGTCCATAGAATCTTTCAGGATTACAACCTGAAGTTTATAGTTTTCTTGAGTTCTTTCCATTTCAAAGATGCTGAGTGTGTTCTTCCCTTTTGATTTTCTAATTCTAAATCTTTGCACTTTCCATTATAATGTTGGGTTTTCTCTTCTTGAGCTGCCCTTTGACACTTTCTATTCAGCTCCTTGACTTCACCCTTTCTTCCATTTGCTTTAATTACTCCACACGTAGACAAGTGTCAGTCTCTTCTGACATTCACTTTGATCTTTTCTTTCTTTCCTGTCTTTTTAGTGACCGTTAGCTTTATTCATCTAAGGTGCTCTTAAGCTCATCCCACCGCCCCTCAGGTGTTCTGCCATTAGTGTTCAATCATACTTGATACAGTGGAGAGGCATCAAATAAAATGAAAGCCCTCAGCAAGATGAATTGACACAGTGTCTGCAATAATGGGCTCAAACAATTGTGAGGTTTGCGCAGGACTGCATCCGGTTGTGTATTCTGTCGTCCACATGGTGACTATGGGTCAGAATTGACTCAGAGGTACCTCACAATAACAACGATTGTTTTGATTTTTTTTAAAAAATTTGAAGTCATTCCTGACACTTCTTTTCCCTTCATATTCTTCATTTAATTCATCAGTACATACTCTTGCTCTGTTTCTGAAATATATACCATTTCTTTCTTATTCTTACCATTCCATATCCTTACCCCAAACTATGAGCTACTGTTACTACTCCCAGGAATGCAACAGTTGGCCTCTCAGCAGTCTCTCTGCTTCTACTCTAATCATCTGCTCTCGTGAACAGTAAGCCACCACCCATCTGTCAGTGTCTTGTACATTGGTGGCTTGCTTTTATGTTGCTATGCTGTTATTCCCCCAGGTTTCACCTACCACCTGGCTTACCTGAGGTAGACACTTTCAGATTCAGACAGACACAAAAGAAAGACCTGCTAATCTACTTTCAAAAATCAGCCAATGAAATCTCCGTGGATCATGACAACAGAGCTTAATCCTTCCCATCAGGAGGACATCAAGTTTGCTGAGGTATCCGTCCATAGAGAGGATGAGGGAGGTTCTTGGTGAAATGGATTGGTACAATAACCACAAAGATGAACTTGAATATGCTGGAAATTATTAGGGTAATACAGGACTGGGAACACTTAGTTCTGTTTGTTGTACATAAGGCGACTATGCATTCTAGTTGATACAACAGAAGCTACCTCTCTGTCGAGTCAGTATAAGCAGGCTCCAGGACATCACTGTTCTCCATCACATTGGGAAAAAGATCAAAGGTCCTTACTATGAATTCAAAGTCCTATAGCATCTGGTCCATTTTTCCCTCAGACCTCACCATTCTGCCACTTATTCACTGCCCTCTAGCCACACTGGGCTCTTTGTTATTTCCTCAGACATTCTGAACATAGTCCCATTCCAGGGAATGTTACTCCCACGGATACCCACATAATTCCTATTCTTATGCCACTCAAGTCCCTCCTTAAATGGTGCCTCTTCTATGCCCAATACACAATAGAATCTCACACTTTCTGCTCCCTTAAAAAAATTTCTTAACAGTTTTTATCATTGTGTAAGATTTTACTGTACTTTTATTTCTTCTGCCTGAAATGTAAGTTCCTGGCAGTCAAAGATTTTGCCTTATTCCAGGCATCTAAAATATTTACTAACCAAAAAATCCACTTCCATTGAGTCGATGCAAACTCATAATAAGTCTGTGCAGCATGTGCAAGGCTGTACATCTTTTCAGAAGCAGATAGCTGCCTCTGTTTCAGTGGCTCTCAACCTCCTAATGCCGTGACCCTAGAATACATTTCTTCATGTTGTGGTGACCCCCCAACCATAAAATTATTTTCATTGCTACTTCATCATTGTAATTTCGCTACCACTATGAATTGAGCAACTCCTGTGAAAAAGTTGTTCAACTCCCCAAGAGGTTGCAACCCACAGGTTGAGAACCGTGGCTCTATTTCCTGCTGAGCAGCTGGTGGGTTTGAACTCTCAACCTTGTGGAAGTTCAAAGTCCAACATTTACCCCCATTGCACAACCAGGGCTTCTTCAAAACAGTTACTATTGTTGCTGTTGTTTTTGTTAGGTGCCATCGAGTCAGTTCTGACCCATAACAGCCCTACGCACAACAGAGGGAAACACTGCACTGTCCTATGCCATCCCAACAATTGCTCCTATGCCTAAGCCCAATGTTGCAGCCAGGATATCAGTCCATCTCATAGAGGGCCTTCCTCTTTTTTTCTGTCCCTCCACTTTACCAAACATGATATTCTTCTCCAGGGACTGGTCTTTCCTGTCAATATGTCCCAAGTATGTGAGAAGAAGTCTTGCCATCAGAAACAAATTTATACAAGCCAAAGATTACATGTGACTGCCATGGGTTGGAAAAGAAAGTGAGGGGACAGGGGCATTGCTTGGGATGGCATTGAGTTTATATTAATGGTGGTAGAATAATTTGGGGGGGTTAGGAAGAATGGTTCTACAACTTGGAGAATATAACCGATGTCTCTAAATTGTACACATAAAAATTGTCAAGATGGTATATGTTTTGTTGTATATATTTTCACCACAATAAAAATTTTAATAGAGTTTAAACTATTTATGAGGGAATTAAAATACAAATGAATGAAGTAACTAGAAAAAGAGTTTCCAAATAGGACATGCGTGTAGCTAATGGAAAGGCATGTGCAGCCAAAATTAAATATCTGTCCTGAGTCTCTAAGTACCAGTGAGTTCCGCACAGTCAGTTCCTCAGGCTCAACTGTGAAGAGAAGGCAACATCGATTGGTGACAGAGCTGATAACTTAATGCAAAATTGGGGTGTAAGAGACACTCAAACTCATGGCCATTGAATCGATTCTGGCTTATAAGTCAGGGTAGAACTTCCCCTATAGATTTCTAAGACTATAACACTTTATGGGAGTAGAAAACCTCTCCCTTCTCCTGCAGAACACTAGTGGTTTCAAACTACTGACGACCTTGTGATTAACAGCCCAACATAGAACCACTATGCCACCAGGGCTCCTGTAGGATTAAGGTCAGAGGACGGGATCTGAGGGGAACGGTTTTAGAGAAAGGAAAAGGATTCAGCTAAATTAAGAATAACCCTGGTACTGTGAAGAAGCTCCATGGTTGGTAGTCAAGTGAGATCCACAATAATCCAAATGCTGCACCTGAGTAAGAAACCTCGGCCAAGTCATTTCATTCCATCTTCTAATCAATTACATTCTATGAAAAGAAAGAAGAATGGGTTCCTATTGTCTCGAGCCCATTCTGATTAAAGCCTTGTGGTTGCAAGCAACAGAAGCCAGCTCTAATTTCTTTAGGAGTTAAATAAGATTATAAAAAGGATATTGAGATGCTCTCCGAATCAAATGGAAGGATGGAAAGCCAGGATGAAGCTAGAAGAGGTCTGGATCTCTCAAGTAAGAACAGAGCGGTGTGGCTAGGTGATGTCAGTCAGTTCGTATTCACAGTGACCCTTATGTACAACAGAATATGAAACACTACTCCGCTTGGCCATCGCACAGTTGTTGCAGGCACAGCATTGCTCTGTCTGATGTAAACAATGATGTCCCTTGTTCCGTGTCTTCTTCTGAAGCTGGCTTCAAGTTTTGGTAGCACCCTGTCATTTTTAAAATGGTCTTCAGCACAATTTTACTTGTATGTGATATTAATGATATTGTCCCGTAACTTCCACATTCTATTGGGCCGTCTTTCTTGGGAATGGGAACAAATATGCATCGCTTTCAGTCCGTCAGCTAGCCAGATGGGCATTGACTAGTGAATACTTCCTCTGCGACAGTTCATTACAACCTTTCCTTTGGTATTTCAACAATACCTGGAGCTTTGTTTTTCTCTAATGCTTCCTGTTGTCGTTTGTGCTTCTTCCTTCGGCATCATCAGTTTTTGATCATTTGCTGCTTCTTGAAAGGGTTCAACACGGACCGATAATTATTGGTGAAGTGACTATGTGTATTGTCTTCTTTAAATACTTCCTCCGTCACTCGATATTTTTCCCATTGAATCCTTCAATATTGCAGCTCCAGCTTGAATTTTTTCTTTATTTCTTTCAACTCGAGATATGTTGGCGTGTTCTTCCTTTGTGATTTTCTAATCCCAACTCATGGCACATTTCATTATAATATTTTGCCTGATCAAGCTGTCCTTTGAAATATTCTGTCAAGCTCTTTTTCTTCATCCTTTCTTCCATTTGCTTTAGCTACTCTATGTTCAAGATTAAGTTTCATAATCGCTTCTGACACCAACTTTGGTTTATCCATTTGTCCCACTGTGGTGTCACTGTTATGCTGGAAGCTATGCTGCCAGTGCTTCAAGTACCTTTTAAGCAGTGTCTCCCATGGTGACCAGGTTTCAGCAGAGCTTCCAGACTAAGAAAAGACTATAAGGGAAAACAGGCTGTCCACTTCTGACAGATCAGCCATAGAAAGCCCCTCAGGCTGGGACAACACTGTGGGAATTGCGCCCGATCTGATCCCACCACACCGAGGCAAAACACTAATGGGGTGCAACAGAACATCAAGGAAATGAAGTGGCAAGGTCCCCAGGGGATGCTGAAGGTAGACTTTGGGGCCAGGGCTTGGTGCCCCAACAGACTGGACTGGAAAACACTCCTAAATGCCAGCAAAGAGTCCTTGAACTAACTACAAGTTTTCCTTTCTTGTGTTTTGTTTTCTGTCATTGGTTTGTTGTTGTTGTTGTTTTGTTGTATATTGTTGCTCGGTTGTGCTCTGTCTTGTTTCTATGCATGTTATTATCTCCACAGGTCTGTTTAAATAAGATAGGCTGGATGAACAATATGGAGTAGAAAACAATGGGACTGACAGTCCTGGGGGACATGGGAGGGGGGGGGAATGTAGTGGTGTTAACAAACCCAGGGACAAGGGAACAACAAGTGATACAAATTGGTAGTGAGGAGAGTGTAGTCAAGAGTAATGTAACTGAGAGAAATTACTTAAATCCAAATGAAGACTGAGCATGATAGTGGGACAAGAGGAAAATCAAAGGAAATAGAGGAAAGAGCTAGGAGGCAAAGGGCATATATAGAGGTCTAAATAAAGGCATGTACATATGAATGTTTATATATCAGGATGGGGAAATAGATCTATGTGCATATATTTATAGGTTTAATTGGGCCTCCACTCAAGTACTCCCTCAATGCAAGAATATTTTCTTCTATTAAATTGGAATTCTATGATACTCACCTTCTCGACAAAACCGCTGAAGAAAAAAGCAGGTAAACACGCAAATATGGTGAAGAAAGCTGATGGTGCCTGGCTATCAAAAGTTATCTGGGGTCTTAAAGGCTTGAGAGTAAACAAGCGGCTATCTACCTCAGAAGCAACAAAGCCCACATGGAAGAGGCACACCAGCCCGTGTGATCACAAGGTGCTGAAGGGATCAGTTATGAGTCATCAAAGAACAAAAAAATCATATTGTGTGCTCACCTCCCTGATACAATTGCAGAAGACAAACGGGTGCATAAGCAAATGTGGCAAAGAAAGTTGATGGTGCCCGGCTATCAAAAGATATAGTTTCTGGGGTATTAAAGGCTTGAAGGTAAACAAGCAGCCATCTAGCTTAGAAGCAACAAAGCCCACATGGAAGAAGCACACCAGCCTGTGCCATCACGAGGTGTTGAAGTGATCAGGTATCAGGCATCATCAGAACAAAAAAATCTTATCATAGTGAATGAGGAGGGGATTGCGGAGTGGAGACCCAAAGCCCATTTGTAGGCCACTGAACATCCCCTTACAGAAGGGTCACATGAAGGAGATGAGCCAGTCAGGGTGAAGTGTAGCAATGATGAAATGTACAACGTTCCTGTAGTTCCTACATGCTTCCTCCTCCCTCACTATGATGATACCAATTCTACCTTACAAGTCTAGCTATACCAGAGGATGTACACTGGTACAGATAGGAACTGGAAACACAGGGAATCCAGGGCGGATGCTCCCTTCAGGACCAGTGGTGTGAGTGGCAATACTGGGAGGGTGGAGGGAGGGTGGGTTGGAAAGGGGGAACTGATTACAAAGATCTACATGTGACCTCCTCCCTGGGGGACGAACAACAGAAAACTGGCTGAAGGGAGATGTTGGACAGCGCAAGATATGACAAAATAATAATTTATAAATTATCAAGGGTTCATGGGGGAAGGGGAGTGGAGAGGGAGGGGTAAATGAGGAGCTGATGCCAGGGGCTTGGGTGGTGAGCAAATGTTTTGAGAATGATGAGGGCAATGAATGTACAAATGTGCTTTGCACAATTGATGCATGTATGGATTGTGATAAGAGTTGTATGAGCCCCTAATAAAACAATTAAAACAACAACAACAAAAGAAAACCTCTCAAGCTGAAAGGCACTCAGTATACATTTGGGGTGTAGCTGCCTCCTCAAAGTAGAGTTTACCTTAATAGTGTGAATGGAGGGAAACCCTCCCCTCCGGACCTTCATTTACTGATGGAGCAAGACTCAAGATAAGAGGAAGCAAGTGCAACATCTCCTTAATAATCAGAACATAGAATGTTCCCAGTATGGATCTAGGGAATCTCAGAGTTGTATAAAATGAAATGAAATGCATAGAAATCAATATCCTGGCTTCAGGGAGCTAGAATGGACTGATAGTGGCTATTCTGAGTCAGACAATCATCTGGGGTTTACAATGCCAGGAAGGACAAATCCAAGAGGAATGATGTCAGGTTCATTGTCAGCACCAGGTGCTAAAACAAATGATGAAGATATTGAAGAATTCTGCCAAAAGATCACCTTGACTGTATCCCACCAAAATTTAGAGAACATCTCAAGATCACAACAGTCAAATCTGCAAGCATCCTTGGGATGACTTGGAACTAAGCAGTTATACTGTGCGCAGGGCTGACCTGAGTTTGGAGCCGTGTTAACAACAGCTACCAACACAGGTGGCCTTGGAAACATTGGAGAGGTTCTATTGGTGGTATAAAAACAATTCTGAGTCTAGTTGATGTAGCCATATACATATTATCTCTTAATAAAAACCTGAGATGATTCTTTTAAATTATAGATGTAAAAATATTTTAATTATGTCTAATAAGAGACTCTATAGTATAATTAGCAGGAAGATATTAAAATCACACTTCAATTATAAAATGCATTGACCCAGCACAGTAACAAAACAGAATTGCTTTAGAGTTAAAGCCGCATAACCTTGAACTTTCTTTAAAGCATGCATGTTAAGTATTGACAGTCTTGTGATCTCCCTGACAGAGAACGTGAAAGGGAAGAATGACATGAGAAACAATTGAGAAAGGCTGAAGTTGAATGTCAATGACAATGACGTTGCCCAGTGTCCCTCAAATCAAGTGGATTGTTTACTCCATTTAACCCTCCATTTCCCAAGCAAGGAGAAAAAAATTCATCTTTTCATTTACAAAAAAAAGGGAAACATTTACAGACAATAATCAGAAAATAAACCCATTGCTGTTGAGTCAATTCTGACTGATAGCAACTCCAAATAGGGTTTCTGAGTTTGAAAATCTTTATAGCAACTGACAGCTCCATCTTTCTCCCGTGGAACTGGGCTGGTGAGAATGGTTTACTGATATTTCAATTTTTTAGTTCTTTGTTTTTTGAAGAGGGAAATTGTGCAGGAAAATCATTCTTCTTTGAGAAAGGCAGGAAGGAAACACCTAAAAGAAAGTCCCATGTAAATAGATCTATAATTAGTTTTACAGATCCACAATTTGTTTACCTATTCGTTAAACGATGGAGCTGTTGCTATTTTTCCATATATGGACACGGTGTCTGTATAACACACAGAACAGACACACGTGGGTGGTGGGCTTTTCTCCACAGACAGAAATCACAATGAATCCAGGTGAAACCATTAACTAATTACAGGACTCTGGGCAAGTCACTTGATTTCCCTTTGCCCTTGGTCTGCCCCCCAGTTGGGCACTACACAGAAACTCCCTGAAAACCAGATGTTACATCAAAGCCAATATTTCCTCGAGGCTGGCCTTGCTGACTTCTTTGAAATGCACTAAATTTAGAAGTAGCGTGCAAATAACATTGCTCAGATTAAACTCGCTTATTAGTGGTCCAGATGATAATCAAAGGCAAACAGATGGTTGCTTAATGAATGTTATTGGAAGGAAGGCATCTTTAAATATAGGATTCGTGTGAAAAGTTTGCTTTTTTTCTCAAAAGTTAGTTTGATGATTAAATTAGAACGTTAAGGCGTCCTGGTGGCACAACA
Organism: Tenrec ecaudatus; assembly: GCF_050624435.1. NCBI lineage: Eukaryota > Metazoa > Chordata > Mammalia > Afrosoricida > Tenrecidae > Tenrec > Tenrec ecaudatus. The sequence goes on from NC_134532.1 coordinate 206,130,399, forward strand.
GTTAAGCGCTCAGCTGCTACCCAAAAGGTGGGCAGTTTGACCCCACCAGCTGCTCCGTAGGAGAAAGATGTGGCAGTCTGCTTCCACACAGACTACAATCTTGGAAATCCAGCCGGGAAGCTTTACTCTGTTTTATAGGGTCATTTTAAGTCAGAGTGCACTCACCAGTAAGAGGGTGCTTTGGTTTTAGTCTTATCTTAAAAGATAACCTCTTGGAGCTTCTGTTAGGCAAGTAGAGTGAGAAACACTTTGCCGAGTCCAGGAGAAGATTTGCTAAATCCAATAAGCCAAACTATGCCGTTACAATGGATAGCAAAAGCCTTAGAATGTAAATCATTATGGAGAGCGGATATATATCTTAAGGAAGCAGAGATACTGAGTGCACCTCGCTTTGTAGAAATGCTAATCTGCACAGCGCCAAAACAATGATGTCTTTTACCAAGTGATTTGTACTAGAAGCCCTTTTGACCTCTACTACCCTAACGTGCTCAAACAGGATCCGATTTATTTCGTTGGTTACTATTTCATCTTCTTCTCAAGATACATACCATCCTCCTTGCTCAGCAAAAATACTCGTGGCTATTTCTCATTCCCTTCTGCACCGAGAAGAGAATTACAAACTACACCTTAAAGCAGACAAGATGCCTCTCTACGTGGCTAGTTGAGACCTCGGCATCCATTCATGTTATGGGTGTTAGTGAATGCTCATGAGACGAGTATTATTTAGAGAATGTCCATAAATTCCTTGGTGTCAGGCACTTTGTTATTCAAGGAAAATAGATACCACGAGTCATGTGCTATTTCCACTAGTCCTAAGAAAACAATCCAGTGGCATTTATTACGTTCACCATGCTGTGAACAATCACCACTAGCTATCGCAAAACAAAACAAAAATCACCACATTAAACAGATTCCCAGTACCCCATAAGTGATCACTCCCTGTTTCTCCTTCACCTTATCTCCTGAAAACCACTGATAAACGTTGTTTCAATGTATTTCCCATTCTACATATGTCAGATATCAACACCTCACACAGTATGTGTCCTGTTGAGTCTGCTTTATTTCACTTAAGCATATTTGTTTTCAAGGTTCATCCGTATCATAGTAAGCAAACGAATTTCATTTCTCTTTATGGCTCAGTGATGTTCTATTGTACGTGTGAAGCACGTTTTGTTTCTCCATTCATCTGCTGATGGTTATTGGACTTGCTTCCTCCAGTCTCCGGCTGTAAATCATGCTGCAACAAGCATTGGTGTAAAAATCTGTTTGAGTTTCTACTTTCAGCTCTACTGGGTATATACCTAGGAGTGGATTTTCTGAGTCGTTTGGTGATTCAAAGTATTCCTAGTTGATAAATTATTATTATTTTCATATCTCACACCGACTACTGTCTCTCTTCCCCCCATGGTTTCTGTTGTTATTCCCCCTGGAGGGGTGTGGTAGTTATGTGTCGATCATTGCATTCCAGTCCCTTTTCCTCCCTCCCCCTACTTTTCTGGTATCACTATTGCCATTCCTGTTCCTGGATTCTGTGTGTCCTGAGCTTTTGTCTCTTATCTAGCTCTGTGTAGATGCTCCTGTCTAGTCCAGAGTGAGAAGCAGCCCTGAGGTCAAGATAGTGGGGATGAGGAAGCCTCAAGGAACCACAGAATATTGTAATCTATAAAGGGGTCGTAGGTGGGTGGAGGGAGAGAGGGGAAAAAAGAGGAGTTGACAAGAAGGGCTCAATAGAAAGTAAATGTCTAGAAAAGAACGATGGCAACATACGTACAAACATGCCTGATACAACTGATGTATGGATTGTTATAAGAGCTGTAAGAGCCCCCAATAAAATGACCTTGTAACAAAAAATAATAATAAAGATTAACTTCAGGAAATTTAAAAAACAACAGGTTCCTAGTGGTGCTGTTGGGCAAGTGTGTTGGCAAGCTAACCACGAGGCTAGATGTTCACATAGGTCGCTGTGGGTTGGAATTGACTCGATGGCAGTGGGTACGGTAATTCAATGTTCCACTTTCTGAGCCACCATCAAACTGTTTCCAGAGCTGCTACACTGTTTTTCATTTCCACCAGCAAAGAACAAAGGTTCTAATCTCTAAACATAAACATCGTCTCCAGCACCTATTTATTCCGGTTCCCAAAACAGCCTAATCCTAGTGCGTATGACTCTGAGTCACCTTAAGTTACAATTTCCTTGATGGTGACTTGGGTTTTGTGCTTTTTAATTGCATTTCCCTAATAACTAATGCTATTGAGCATCTCTTCATGTGTTTGTTGGCCACGCATGTGTCTTCTTTGAGGAAAAAAAGTCCATTTAAGCTCTTTGTTCACTTTTTTAATTAGGTTGTCTTTTTGTGGCTGAGTTGTGTAAGTCCTTGATATATCCTGAGTAATAAAACTTTATCAAATATATGGTTAGCGAGTAAGTTCTCCCAGTCTGTAGAGTGCCACTTCACTTTCTTGGTAAACTCCTTTGGAGTACAAAAGTCTTTTATTTTAAAGTCCACTTTATCTATTTTCTGGTTTTTTGTTTATACTTTTGGTGTCATATCTAACAATTCATTGTAAAAATGTAAGTCCTAAAATGTTATCCCTTCTAATGGTTCTATGGTTTTAGTTCTTATATTTAGATCCTTAATTTATTTTTGAATTAATTTTGCGTGTGGTGTGAAGCTTCATGATGTTTTATGAGGAGATTCGGTTGTCCCCTATGAGACACTTTCTACAAAAGATACCTGTTAAAAGTGATTAAATGCACACATACACACACCAGATTTCCTGGAATACAACTGAATTTGGTAGATGCACCATTTTAAAAGTCTATTCATCAGCTGGGGTCCATGTAGGACATCAAAAACATACCAGTTATTTGAAGAAGAACAACAACTAAAAAAGAATATAAAATATTGTCAACAAGTTATAAAATTGCCAACACGGTGACTGAAGGGGTAAAAAGAGCTGGAAACAACGGTTTGCTGGCAGTGTGTAACAGCTGTGTCTCTGGTCAGGAAAACCCAGTGTGTCGTACTTGCCGAGTGGCACAGTTTCTATGCCCCCTCTTGGCTGATTTCTGGCTGCCAATGGATTAACCATGGACTTGTAACATTTCTGAAAAATTAACAATTGGCTCTTGCAAGCCAATACAAGCCAGCTCAAACACAGAGGCAGCAACTGCAGGAAGCTGCTAATCCCACGAAAACTGAGGAACAAAGGAAAGAGGATGGAATAATTACAAACATAGGATCTTGACAGAGGGGTCCTGCGGCGCTGAAACCCAGAGCTCCCAGGAGGGGGTGCAACTTAGCTGGTGCTGGTAAGAGAATTGAAAGGCACCCTTATGAGCCTTATGAAGACGCAGAGGTCTAAGGAGGAGGTGTGTCTGGTGCTGGTGATCCTGAAGGAAGGCATAATGTTTGTAAGAGCCAGAAAACCACAAACTGAATTTAATTCCTACTATCAGAGGCCCTCGGTGGGTAGTAAGAGCTCAGCACTCAACTGCTAAATGAAAGGCTGGCAGTTCAAATCCATCCAGAGACACTACAGAAAAAAAGGCCTAGTGATTGACTTCTGAAAATCAGCCACTAAAAGCCCTAGTTCTACTCTGACACACATGGCGTCACCATGAGGTGGAAACAACTTTTTGGCAACTGTTTTTGTTATTGTTTTTAAGGGAAGGAACTGATGCTTCCTGAGAAATGCATTGCTAGGGGGCAGCTCACAGAAACAGGAAACAGCATAGAAGCCAACAGGAAGCAGACAGAAAGAAGCCTGTGCTTCCTTTCTCTTCCAGTTTCAGAGTCTTTCTAGACTGCCCCCTACTGGAAGAGTCCAAGAGATCAGCTGGCAAAGCCAAAGTGTGACTTGCTGACTTGGAATACTGAATCCTAGAGCTAAATCTAGGGAGAAGGGTTGGGAGCCCAAAGACAGTAGTATAAACGCTGATACAGTTAGTTAGCATCACAGAATTCACCCGGGGTATCTACAATGTGCCAGGAGCATGCTTCATTTGTACATGACATTCTCCAACTGACCCTATAAAATTGTTGTTGTTGTTGCTAGGTGCCATTGAGTCATTTCCAACTCATAGCAACCCTGTAGAGCAGAGAAGCACAGTCCAGTCCTGCACCATCCTCACGGTTGTTCTTATGTTTGAGTCCATTGTTGTAGCCACTGTGTCCATCCCTCTTACAAAGGGCCTTCCTCGTTTTCATTGAGCCTACACAATAGATTTCATCAGTCCATTGTGTGTGGTGCATAAAGAAACATGTGGTGATCACATAATCTCCTGTCAACTTGAGGGTGTTAAGAGTGAAGGGACAGAGTCACAGCTTGATGAGCTCATTTGAGGTGAGATGGAGATAAACAGCTGGTTGGAGGCTAGACCCACTCTCTCTCTCTGCCTTCTTTCTTGCTGTTAAGATGCTCAGAGAGTTGGAGGAGCCACAGGGAGACCAGTGCCAGTGTTGTGATGCTTCCACTGTCACTGGATCCGCAAGACTTTCTACCCACCAGCCTGTGATCGCCCTGCATTCAGCATCATTGCATGTGCTGCATGAGTCTGAAGGGGAATTTATAGACCAGTATCAGATGTATGGGCTAATATCTGACTTATGGACTGGATTGGGACATTTTATCAATATACTATTACCCTTCCATATAAAGCTCTTCCTTGTACATATATGTGTGCCCCTGGATTTGCTTTGGTTAACCTGGCCTAAAACAGCAGGCACAGAAAAGCTAAGAGGCTGCCCAAGCACTACACAGGGAGATGGTAAATCAAGCCCAAGTTTTTTACTGTAATTTACCACACTGCTTGCTTAGTCACAGGACTGTTGGTTTGTTTTTTTTTTTAGGGAAGAGAGGAATTTAAAAATGTAAACATCAGCTTTACTTGAATTCTACTCACAAAGAGTGGCCTTCATATATATATATATATATATATATATTCTTCCTGAGGAATAACAGAGTTCATATTTGCTCTGACAAGTCTTTCTTTCAGCCATTGATAGTAAAAAATCAAGCATGGTCCCACTCACCTAAAGCCCACTGCCACTGAGTTCATGCTGATTCATAGTGTCCCTGTAGGACAGAGTAAAACTGTCATTTCTGAGACTTTAAATCTTTAAGGGAGTAGACAGCCTCATCTTCTCCCTCCCATGGAGCTCCTGGTGGGTTCAAACTGCTGACCTTGCAGTTGTCAGCTCAATGCACAGATCACGACACCAACAAGTTTCCTCAGGTTGCTCGTTAGCCTCAAATACCGAGCCCACGCTCTATGTGAATTGAAGAGAAGGACAAGGGGAATTACTTCTGCCCTCTTTATTTTCTTTCCTTAGAAATTCTCCCCCACCAAAGTCATCTTCTTATATTTCATTGGCCAAAACTGTCACATGACCACTCTGCTACAAGAGAGGCTGGAAAATATTTTGTTGTTGTTGTTTGCTAGTTTTCAAACAGGCATACCGTCACCCTGAGTAAAGTAAGAGTTGAGTTCATTTGAATAAAGCGATTGTAGATGTTGTTTTAGAAATATGATGACTCCCCCCCAAAAAAAGAAATATGATGTCAATCACAAAAGATCACTATGTTCCTTTCTGTTTCCTGCTATTACAGTATCGTGTTCTTCCCTTTACTCAGCTATTCTTTCTCTGTTTTACTCTTCTTAGCAACACCTTTGTTGTTGTTTTTCACTGCATTGGTCAGAAAACAGAACCGTGTATGTGTGTTTATTTGTTCCAAGGAATAGTCATATTTGATGGTTGGCAAGTCAATATAAAATCCATAGGGTTGTCATGAAAGGTCGGCAGAAAACTCTCAGGCAAGAACTGAAGCTTACCAGTGGTGAAAGTGGCCCTACCTGGAGGGTGGAGGGAAGAAAGAGGGAACCGATTACAGGGACCTACATATAACCTCCTCCCTGGGGGGTGGACAACAGAAAAGTGGGTGAAGGGAGACGTCAGACAGTGTAAGACATGACAAAATAATAACAATTTATAAATTATCAAGGGTTCATGAGGGAGGGGGATCTAGGAGGGAAGGTAAAAATGAGGAGCTGATACCAAGGGCTCAAGTAGAAAGCAAATGTTCTGAGAATGCTGATGGCAACAAATGTACCAATGTGCTTGGCACAACGGATGTATGTGTGGATTGTGATAAGAATTGTACAAGCCCCCAATAAAATTATTTTTTTAAAAACAATTGGTGGGCATATAATTTGGATAACATTCAATCAATAATTAGCTTGGGAAGAACTGACATATTAGGAGTATTGGAACCACTACATTTTCTGGTGTCATTTTTAAAGGGTTCTAAGCAATGTCTTACAGTTTTCAGTGGTGAAGTTCTACAAACCTTCTGTTAAAATTTATTCCAAAGTATTTAAATTGTTTTAGATGCTATTACATATTGATTTTTAAAATAATTTTTTAAATGAAGAGACTCTCTTTACATACAATAAAATATTTAGGGCACTACTCAGTCACATGTATTAAATAGTTGTATTTATTGTGCAAGTAACATTCATTGCACAAATGTATATATACTATAAATATGCCATGTTATTTATTTATCCTTCCAGTTTTAAACTATGAGTAAAGTTGCTACAAACTTAAAACAAAAAAGAACTGAAGATTCAGTTCACCAACAAAATTTGTTCATGTTCAGGAATATTGCACTTCTATTCTTAAGACTTGTCAACTGATTGGGTAAGGATGATCTTTACCAAGTGAATTGATTATAGACATCAGTCACATTTGCAAAATGCATTCACACACCTAAATTAGGGTTCAATTGACTAACGAGGGACAATTGCCTAGCCAAGTTGACAGACTCAACTAATATCACACTCACCAATCTCTGTCCTCTGTTGGCCCTGAGTCACCGCTCGCATGAGATCACAATGTAGTGGGCACCTCCAAGTAGGGAAGCACGCTAGCTTTGCTTCTTCGCTTCCCTCCCCACCCCATATGGAGTCTTTACCTGGACTGCGGTCTGGCTGTGTTTACTTGTCCGTGCATGCTCAGGGCTCAGAAACACACTGAATATTTCCTGAACAAGAAAGGATATTGCAATGCATAAAAATGAAATGAGAAAGGCGTGGCTCCTCATCATTTAGAAGCAGGATACACACGAGGTGGTTAGTTTAGAAATTAGGGGAAATTTTAAATATAGCAATGTTGGGGCTCAGAAAACCAATAAAGGTCTGTCATTGCTTACTGTGTGGCATTAGACTGTGTGGATAATAACAAATTATGAATAAACTGGAGAAGAATGGGAATTCCAGGACACTTCACTGTGCTCATGTAGAACTTATACATGGATCAGAGGCACTTGTGCAAACTGAACAAGGGAAGACTGCATGGTTTACAATCAGGAAATTTGTGCATCAGGATTCTATCCTCTCACCATACTTGTTCAATCTGTATGTGGAGCAAATAATCAAAGAAGCTGAATTATACAAAGAAGAACTCTGCGTCACGATTGGATGAAGGCTCATTAACACCTTGAAATATGTAGATGACACAACTTTGCTTGCTGAAAGTGAGGAAGAATTGAAGCCCTTGCTGATGAAGATCAACAACTCAATGAACATAAAAAAAAAGATCAAACCCTCCACAACTAGGCCAATAGCTAACATTATATTTCATAGAGAAAAAATTGAAGTTGTGAAGGATTTTGTCTTATTTGGATCCATAATCGATGCTCATGGAAGCAGCAGTCAAGAGATCAAAAGATGTATTGTATTGGGGAAATCAGCTGCACAAGACTTCTTTAGAGTATTGAAAAGTAAGGCTTCTACTTTAAAGACCAAAGTGTGCCTGAACCCAGTGATGGTATTTTCCACTGCCTCACATGCATGAGAAAAGTTGACATTGAAACAGGAAGACCAAAGCAGAATCAATGCTTTTGAACAATTGGGAAGATGAAGCAGGACTGGGCAGCCCACTCGATGGCACCTGACAACAAGAATCTTTCTTATTTAGGTGTGGGGTACAGATATTAAGATCTTTGTAAAGGGCCGGATTTGAAATCCAGGTCATATTACTTTGGGCAGTTTCACAGACACTATGAGTTTTCGTTGCTTCATATGTAGCATAAGGTGATAATAATAATAACCTCTTGGGTTGGTGAACATAACTGAAGACCAGTCAAATGAAAACAAGCAAAAGCTATGTGCTGAGACCTGGCCATAAATGGCATCCTCTATATACCATTATCACATTTGATACAGATAGGCAGGGACACATTAAATCTGTAAAAACGGAACATTTCTAGGGTTAGGGTTAGAAAAAAAAACGGAAAGTTTCATGAATGTCCTGACCGAAAGCTGTTTGCTGAGAACGCTGGAGGCAGATTAGCTGGCCAAGCCGGCAGCCTGGGTGGCGGTTAGCAGAACGTGTTTGGCTTTCTCTATCCGGTTTGGAAGTCCCGGCAAGAATTAGGGAAGCTCTTCATTCTGGATCATGTCCTGACCGCTTGGGACTGATTACTACACAGGTTGTGGTTTAGCTTCCCAGGCTTGTTGCTGCAGGTTGTGGGTCAGAGTTATATTTTCACATACAATCCAACCATTTGCATATCCAGTCGCTTGGATAATTACAAGGACTAAAATTACAAGCAAAAGTGTTTAGCATGAAGACGTTGATCTTATAAGGATTGTTTAGGAAACAGTCCTTATAAAGAAAGCAGTGTTAAAAGGGCGTTTATAAAAGCGGGGGTTAAGTACCTACTATGTGGTACCATAGAGGTTATGCATTGGACTGTGATCCACAAGGTAAGCCGTTTGAAACCACAAGCTGCTCTGAGGGAGAAAGACAAGGTTGTCTACTCCTGTAAAGAGCTAGTCTCACAAACTCACAGGTGCATGGGGGGGAGGGGGGTCCGGGAGGGACGGGGAAAATGAGGAACTGATACCAAGGGCTCAAGTAGAAAGCAAATGTTTGGAGAATTATGATGGAAACAAATGTAAAAATGTGCTTGACACAATGGATGATGGGATGTATGGATTGTGATAAGAGTTGTACGAGCCCCCAATAAAATGATTGTTTTTAAAAAACGGCACAGGTGCAGCGCAACCCTGTCCTCTAGAGTGGCTGAGAGTCAGAATTTACTCGATGGCAGTGAGAGTTTGGTTTATGTACCAGACAGTGGAAGATAAGTAAGTTACGGAGTCTGATGTCCAAGATCACAAAGCCCGAGGCATAATGTATACCCGCAGCAAGAGAGGGTGGCGCAGAGGAAGGAGCGAATGCTCAGACTGCAGATCAATAAGGATTCACAGAAGAACCCTTATCACTTGAGCTGGATTTCAAAGGACCAGCACTCTCCTGGGAGCAAAGGGGAGGAAGGGCACTGCAGGCTTGTACAAAGACTCAGCAGAGGTTGAAACATACAATTTTCCTCTGGTTCTTTAATGCTTCCTTCCCACCCCCCCCACCCCCATCCCCACTATCATGATTCCCATTCTACCATACAAATCCAGCTAGACCAAAGGATGTGCATTGGTACAGATAGGAACTGGAAAAACAGGGAATCCAGGACAGATGATCCCTTCAGGACCGTGCTGACAGTGGCGAGACCAGTAGGGGGAGGGGAAGGCGGGGTAGAAAGGGGGAACAGATCACAAGGATCTACATGTAACCCCCTCCCTGGGGGATGGACAACAGTGAAAGGAGACTTTGGACATTGTAAGACATGAAAAAATAATAATTTACAAATTAACAAGGGTTCGTGGGCAGGGTGCAGGGAGGGAGGGGAAAACATGAGGTACTGATACCAAGGGCTCAAGTAGAAAGCAAATGTTTTGAGAATGCTGATGGCAACAAATGTACAAATGTGCTTGACACAATGGATGTATATATGGATTGTGATAAGAATTGTACGAGCCCACAATAAAATGATTTTAAAAAGAAAAAAAAAAGACAGTAGAGAAGAAAAGCAGAGTGGAGTCTAGTGTGGAAAAAACCCAAGAGGGCTGGAAGAGGGGTGAGGACAGCCAGGCCAGGGGATATGGAGAAGTGGGAAGTGGCAATATCTGTGAACCTGAAAGAAGTTTGGGAGGGCATGATCAGGAGTCTGGTTTTTCTCCTGCAGGCAATTCGAGGCTGACTTCCAACTCGGCTTTTGGTCACAGGGCAATTGTATTGTAAATTGATAAAGCCGCGTTTGGATTTACTTGCCTACAAGCCAGACATAGCAAAAGCACGTGTCCCCATGGAAATCTTCCTCGCCAGGATCATCAGTAATCAGGGCAGAGCGGGGACAGAGGGATTACACATACCAAAAACAAGTCAACCATAGCGCCCAGCCCATCGCCTTACATCATCACATGGATGAAATTACAGGGGATTTAAGAAAGAAGAAAACTTTCTGAGTTGAAAAGAAGGTATGTCTGGTCACTCCCCTTCTCTCCATGCGTACCAGTGGTGCCCCATTTGAGAGTGGGCTGTTTCATCCCCTTGGAAACACTTGCTTTTTTTTTTATTTCTGGGCTATCCTATTCTCCTGGGGGGTATCTGGATTGCTGGTTGCAGCTTCTCAGTCTCCTTTGCTGGTTCCTCTTGGTATTGGAGGTTTGGTTTCAATCCTTGGATCTGTTTCCCATCTTTAATCCCTAGGTGATTTTAGCCAAGCTTATAACTTTAAATACCATCACTGGGCTAACAGTTCCCAAAATGCTATCTCTCCAGCCTGGACTCTCCCTTGAATTCCAGATTCTATCCAATTGGCTGCTCAGTATTGCTACTTGGGATGCCAGACAGCTCAAACTTCACACGGAGAAAACCAACATTTAGCTTTTCCTTCCAAATCTGTCCAGTAAACACGCTGCTGTTGTTAGCGGACATTGAGTCAAGTGCAGCACCTTAAGTATAACGAAACAGAATGCCACGCGGGCCTGGTCGTCTTCATGGTGGGTGGTATGTTTGAGTTCGCCGTCGGAATCCATCTCATTGTAACATCAATAAGTCCCCCAAACATAAGTCACCTTACTGCTTTCTTTCTGCTTAAAGCTGCCAAGTAGCTTCTTGTTTTATTCACAGTAAAAGCTCCAGTCCTTTAAAAAAATACCCTGTTGTTGCTAGATGTCCTCAGGTCCATTCCACCTCACAGTGACACTGCGCACAACCGAAGAAAACATGCCCAGGTCCTGCGCTGTGCTCACACTCGTTGTTATATTTGAGCCCATTGTTGCCGCCACTGTGTCAATCCTTTACAAAGCCCTAAAGGATGACTGGCCTCCTCTTGACTTACCTAACATCAATTTCCTACCACTCTCTCCTTGACCTTTCACTCTGGAAACAATGACATCCTTGCTGTTGCTTAAATACACCAGGAACACTTCAGCCTCAAGGCCCATCCACTCACTGCTCTCTCTGTTGTGAATGTCCTTTCCCCAGATGACCCTAGCTCTGACGTCACCTCCCCGGGGAAGTCTTCCTTAGGCACCGGTGATAATCTAGTCTTTTATAAATGTGATGAGAACATAGGCAGAAACGGTCAAAAATCCATTTTTTTCCAGAACTGTAGAAACTAACTAAAAGCTTGTAACAAAACAGAGAGTATTTATTCAAGGGAGAAAAAAATGATTGAATCTCAGTAAGAACACTGAGTTTTGTGGCATTTGAACTTGTTCTATCCTCGATCCTCACCCTCCAGCTCGGTGGTAGCTTCAGAAATGTGAACAGCCTCACAAGACCCATATCTGGGGAAACTAGCAGGAAGAGGACAGAATGAAGCCCCCAATAGTCCCCATTCTAAGACAATTACCTTGATTTGACAGATCTGGCAGCTACCTGACACCACATTTGTAGGGCCTGTCTTTATCTGCCTTGACAAAATGCTCTTTCCTGGCTTAGGAGGCCTGGGTTTATTTTTTAAAAGGCACTTCCTCAGACATGTATTGAAACAAATTCTTTAGTGGTAGCTATTTAACATTCCAACTGCCTTTGGGCTACTCACCCCACGGCCAATATTTCAAACCCACCAGCCATACCATGGGGGCTCCTGGATGAGCCTCTCTGTTCCCACACAGTTCTGCAGTCTTGGATACCCTGGGGGGTGGGGGTGCAGTGTTCCAGTCACTCCCACACAGTCACTCAGAGTCAAAATGGACTCAACAGCAGGTGGGGTTGATTTTTGGTTTTAAGACAGGATTCACAGTTAGAACTAACAAAAATCTTATAAACCCATTGCCGTCGAGTCTCTGTTGACTCATAGCAGCCCTAGGGGGCATGATAGAATGAACTGCCCCTGTGGGTTTCCAAGACTATAACTCTTTAGTGGAGTAGAAAGTCCCATCTTTTTCCCAAAGAGCAGTTGGTGCTTTCAAACTGCTGACCTTGCAGTTAATAGTCCAACATGTAACCATTAAGCCATCAAGGATCTTAATAATCTTACTGAAAAGAAAGAAAGAAACCAAAATTGACCAATGGTTACTGTAGCAGTTACAGAATTCCTGTCAACTTGCAAAGGGATAGAGTCTAGCCTATCAATCAGGCATAGCCAATGAGCCTTCCATGTGGGCATGGCCTTCTCCTGAGGATTCTGGGAACTCCTGTATTCCTCCATGGAGGCAGGAGACTCTCTGCTTCCTCTTCCTGCAGACAAGCCAGATGGAGCTACACTGATACAGTCAGAGTCCTGGAACTGGAGGACCCATGTGGAGACCCATGCCAGCACTAAGATGCTTGCACCACCACTGGATCCACAAAACTTTTTACTCACTAGCCTGTGATCTTCCTGAATTCAGTATCATTGCATGGCTTTGCGAGTCTAAAGAGGAATTTATGAACTAGTATTGACATATGGGGTAATATTGAATTTATTGACTTGATCTGGACTGGGGTGAGATGTTTTCTTAAGGTATAATTGCTCTTTAGTATAAAGTTCTCTCTTCCACATATCATTGTCTCTGGATTTGTTTCTCTACTCTACCCGGACTGAAATAGTTACCATGGGTGCAGGAGGAAGAGTTTTTGCTTAGAGGGCATTGTGTTTATGTTAGTGGTGGTGGAATAATTGGGGAAAGGATATCAAAAATGGTTGCACAATGAGAAGAGTATAATCAATGGCCATGAATTATACATGTAGAAATAGTTTAATTGGAGAATGTTTTTATGTATATATATTTGCCACAATTTTAAAAAATAATAACATGAATAATAATGAGTACAAGGAGGAAGAAAATGTTCTAGAATCAATTGTGGTGATGATTGTACAACTGTCCTTAATTTGATTGAGTTATTGAATTATATGACATGTAAATGAAATGCCAATAAAACTGTTTTAAATTTTTTTAATAACTTGAAGAAAGAAAAACAAAAGAGAAAAGCTGGGAAATTAGATAAGTGCTTTCTAGAGGGTTTTGAAAATGCCCTAACATACACTTGGAATCTAGGGAATGCCCAGGAAGATCTACTAGACTCAGGAGAAACCTTAAAATGTCTTTATCTCTTACAGCTGGGTGAACTTGAGGCTCTGCAGAAAGCAAAGTAAAAGTTAATAAAGAGCTGCATGTGATATTGAAGGCATATCCCAATATGTACTCAGAACCTCTCAGCAAAGGTTACGAGAATTATCGATTAAATACATTTAAGGAAATACCAGTTCCAATTATTATCTGACTGATGAGTTATCCAAGAAGGGACTTTAGGGACACAGATAACAACAACAACAACACTGTGTCTACAAGGAGTTCAGGAACACCACTAAATAAACAAGCATCACCAACAGCAAAACATAATATATCAAACACAGCAAACAAGTAGGAGAGAAATCGGGTTTCCAGAATTGGCACATATATTATTTAGAAAGTTGAGACTTTCTAACAGAAATGTAAAAAAACAAGAAAGTATATTAAACGCAATAGGGGAAAAGTTGATTAGAGCTTCCTGAGGACGGTCAGACATTGGACTTAATTAATAGAAGAAGACTTGAAAATCAGCCTGGTCAGGTCACCAAGATCACCTTAATGGCCCATGACTGTCCAGAGTACTCACAGAATTCCCAGAACCTGTTATATTCATGGCTGTGGTTTATTACAGAGGAAAAAATTGCAGTTTAAAATCGTGGTAGGAAAATGTTTAATGGGATAGAATCCAGGTAGAAGTTTCCAATTGTTTCCACCCAGTGGAGTTGTATGAACAGGACTTACTTGTCTCAATAATTATATGTGACAACCAAAATATACTAAATATTATTAAACAGGGAAGCTCACATAGACATGAACTTCCAAGTAACCTGGCCTTAATTAATCCGTATCTAGCCCCCACCCCGTAGTCAAACTGACACAGTTACAGCCCAGGTCACCAAACAAAAATAAGCATTCACCATGAGTCATATTGCTAGCATAAATTATCTGGCATGGGCAAAGGTCAATACACAAAGACAACCTTATCAGGCAGTATATTCCAAGGGCTTTCAGGTTATCTCCCGAAAGCCTGTCATAGTCAATCTTTTCTTTGGAAAGTATAGCTTTTGAACACCCCAAATCCTTTCAATTAATCCTTTACTATACAACATTATTATAAATATGCTCAGAGAACTCAAAGAATTCCTAACTGAAAAATTAAAGAAAAATAGGAGAATGTTGTCTCACCAAATAGGGAATACCAGTAAAGGAGTAAAGCTCCTTAAAAAGAACCCAAAAAAATTCTGGAGCTGAAAAAATACAATGACATCAGTGAAAGTTTCACTGGAGTGCTCAACATCAGATTTGAACTCATAGAAGAAAGAATTAATGACCATGAAGACAGACAATTGAGGTTTCCTAGTCTAAGAAAAAAGGGAGGGTGGAGAGATAGTAGTGAAAAAGAAATTGATTGAATATTAGAGACATGTGAACATGTCAATGGGACACCTTCAAGTCTACCGACATGAGAGAAAGAAGCAGAAGAAATGTTTGCAGAAATAATAGTGGACAACTTCACAAATTAATGAAAAGCACTAATCTACACACCCAGGAAGCTCAACAGACTCCAAGTAGGTTAAGCTCAAGGAGATCCACACCTACATACAGATCACCAAACTGTTCAAACACAAAGGAAAATGAAGGTTATTGAAAGTGGCTAGAGAGAAGCAACATAGTCTGCAAAAAGGGATCCTCAATAAGATGAGCAGCCAATGTTTTCATCATAAAACATTAATATCAGAAGGCAGTGGAATGAAATATTTAAAGTATAAAAAAAAGACTGTCAACCAAGAATGCTATAACCAGGAAAAGTATCCTTCAAAAATGGAGGAGAAATTGATATTCCCAAATAAGTAAAAATTAAACAGGCCTGTCCTATGCAGCAGACCTGTTCTCAGAGAAATACTCAAAAGGGAGTAACTTTCAGCTTAAATGGAAGGCTACTAGTCAAAGCATCCAATGCAAATGAAGAAATAATGAGCATGAGTAAATAAACATTAACCCAAGCTGTCCTAAGCCAGCACACCTACCATAAGATAAATACTAAAAGGAGTCCTTGCACATGAAGTCGGATGCCAAACAATAACTCAAGTACAGATGAAAAATAAAGGGCACTAGGATAGGTGACTGCATAGGTAAATGAAATAGTACAAATGGAGTTTTATGTATCACACTTTTCTTCTCCTGGCTTAAAAGTCGAGTTCAGAAAGCAACAATCATAAAACAGTATTGATGGGCTTATATGATATAAGTATGTAATTTGCATGACAGTAATAGCATAAAGGGTGAGCAGAAACAACACCATAAAGGAGCACAGCACATATCTGTGTGTTACTGATATTAAGTTGATTTTAATTCAAACTTGCTTGTTCTAATTGTTCATCCCCATGGCAACCACCAAGAAAGCAAGAAGGCTTAAAGGGCAATAAAATTAAAATTGTACACTAGAACATAACTAGTTAACATTTTTAAGGTGGCCATGATGAAAGAGTGAAGCAAATGAAGCACCAGCCATAAAGAGAACAAATAGGAAGATGAAAGGCATCATCAGTCTATTAGTAACTACATTAAACATAGATGGTTGAAATTCTGATTAAATAACATAATCAAACAAACTTACCCCAAAGAAAAGCCCTGGTGATCTGCTAACTGCAAGGTCAGCAGTGCTAACCCACCAGGCTCTCTGCCTGAGAAACACGAGGCTTTCAATTCCCAGTTAGTCTCTATCTCAGCAACCCACGGGGTAGTTCTACTCTGTCAATAGGAATCAGCATTGACTCAAAGTCAGTGAGAGAGAAGGCTCATTAGTGGCTTCTACCAAATATTTAAAGAACTTACATAAGTCCTTAAAAGTCATCTCCCCCCCAAATTAGAGAAGGTATGAATATTTTCTACATCATTCTACAAGGCCAGCAGGACTTTGAAACAAACCAGATAAAGACATGACAAGAAAAAACAAACTACAGACAAGGTGAAATGTCTTGTGAACAATAAATGCAAAAACTCTCAATAACATGTTAGCAGTAGATTAGAACTGAAAGCTCAGTAATAAGCCTCTTCACTGATTATCAACAAGAATAGCAAGACAATTCAATGAGGAAAAATTAACAGATAGTATTGGCATAACTGGATATTCACGGACAAAAGAATGAAGTTGAGCTCAAATCTCACATCCTACACAAAAATCTACTCAAAATGTAAGTACTTATTTTTACATTTTAAATATGTGGGTCTTAAAAGATAATATAATAAATTCAGGAATTGAATGGCATAATGGACATGACTGAATATCAGCATGTAAGTTGAAACTTTGCACCAATTCATCCTCTCAAATGTGCACCAAAGAAGCAAAGAAGGATTGTATTGAAAGAAATGCATTGAACCATCAAGAACTAACAATAAAGACTAAACACAGAAAGTTTGCAATACAAAGAGGCTTCCAAAAGTTTATGAAAAAAGTCTATTATCTTTTAAATTCTTGAAAGTTTTGAAACCTTCTAATATATTTAAGGGATCGCCTATAAATAATTAAAAGAGAGAATGGGGAAACATAAATAATCAAAAATATGAAAGAAGGAAATGTTCCACAGCTGAAGAAATAAGCCTCCCAATTCAAAGAATGTACATACAAATAGTTGATATTCAGAATGCAAAAAAAAGATCCTAAAAGCTTCCAAGAGGGGGGAAATAAGAAGTATGCCAAAGAACTGAGGCTTCTCCTGACATTTTGACTTAAATTTTCTTTTCTTTTTTTTAATCGTTTTATTAGGGGTTCATACAACTCTTATCACAATCCATACATACATCAATTGTGGAAAGCACATTTGTACATTCATTGCCCTCATTATTCTCAAAACATTTGCTCTCCACTTAAGCCCCTGGCATCAGCTCCTCATTTTTCCCCCTCCCTCCCCGTTCTCCCTCCCTCATGAGCCCTTGATAATTTATAAATTATTATTTTGTCATATCTTGCACTGTCCAACGTCTCCCTTCACCCACTTTTCTCTTGTCCGCCCCCTGGGGCACATGTAGATCCTTGTAATCGGTTCCCCCTTTCCAGCCCACCCTCCCTCCACCCTCCCAGTATCGCCACTCACACCTCTGGTCCCAAAGGGATCATACGCCCTGGAGTTCCTGTGTTTCCAGTTCCTATCTGTACGAGTGTACATCCTCTGGTATAGCCAGACTTGCAAGGGAGAATTCAGATCGTGATAGTGGGGGTCGGGGGGGGGAGCATTTAGGAACTAGAGGAAAGTTGTATTTTTCATCATTGTTATATTGCACCCTGACTGGCTAGTCCCCCCACCCCCACCCCAGAGACCCCTCTGTGAGGGGTCTCCAGTGGCCTACAAATGGGCTTTGGGTCTCCACTCGGCACTCCCCCCGCACCCCCATTCACTATGGTAAGATGTTTTGTTCTGATGATGCCTGATAGCTGATCCCTTTGACACCTCGTGATCCCACAGGCTGGTGTGCTTCTTCCATGTGGGCTTTGTTGCTTAATTTTTATCAACATTTTAGGGACAAAAAGGTAACATCTTTTAAGTTCCAAGGGGAAATACAGGGAACCTAACCTAGCAAGCCAGGAGCCCTGGTGGTGCAGCTGATTATGAGTTGTGCTGCTAACCTCAAGGTCAGCAGTTCAAAACCATCAACAGCTCTGGAGGAGAGAGAGAATTTCTGCTCCCATAAAGGTTTGCAGCCCCAGAAACCCACAGGGGCAATTCTACTCTATCCTATGAGGTCTCTATGGGTCCAAATTGACTGGGTGCCAGTGAGATTGACTTTGATTAATTACACAAGCATTGAAATCATGTTAGTATGTTCACATGTATAGACAACTAAATAACAGAATGTTAACAGAATACCACAAAATTCTTAATAACAAAGAACAAATAGGATAATGATATGCAATTCATTTAAAACTTAGGGGACATTGTTACCATTAATTTTATATGTATATGTATGGATTGCCTCCTTCTATACGCCAAGTAACATCATAGTTACAACCGACGCAAAGATGAGCATACATTATTTTAGGGACACAATATAATGAAAACTAACTTAAACTGTGCAAAAGCATGAAAACATGGTTCTAGCTATATTCTTTAAACTTGCCCCTTCTGGCCTCCTTACATTCCTGAAAAGAGAGGAGAGAGTCTTAATGTGATAGCATCAGCCATATTCTCGGTCTACGGACACACACTCGCTGCGACGTGTCTTTGTTTAAAAACAGTTAAAATTATTTTCTTGGATGATTTTGGAATCTTCTGTTGCCTCGGGACATTATTCATTTTATGAGGGGAAAATAATGTCTTTTTTAATCTTTAGAATCAGCAACCATTTTTGTCTTTTTTTAACGTTAGCCAATTTTTAATAAGAAGGGCAATGCACAAATAAGTGAGGTTTAAAGAAACATAAAACCCAGTATGAGAAATGGTGACGTTAATGAAGACAAGCTGGGGAAAGATCTCATGTACCCAAACATGTACATTCACTGGTGGGTCTTACAAAAATGCCGCTTCCACCTGAATTCCTTTTGTACTGGCCTGAAGAGATGGAGCACATCCGTGTTTACATAGAAATAACCTTTTGTAGTCATGGTGCTCCTCATTGGTATATTTGACAATGCAGCCACTTGCTTATCTGTACTACCTAGCCCCAGAAAGAGCTAAAACACAGGGGTTAGTGGACGTATCCCTCTACTCTATTTTGAGGGGCATTTCTTTGAACAACAAAGTACTTCTTGCCGTCTTTGAACAATAAAACAACTGCGCTTGCATACTACATTGCTTTATTCCTGGAGTCAAAGTTCAAGTGTGAGCCAGCTGACAGGGAATGCCGAAACTCTTCAATTGTTCTAGACTATGCCTTCACAACCTGCTTCCTAACTGTCTGTATTGTCGAACACCAGCATGAGTCTAAACAGCATTTCCTTCCATGTCAAATGTGTCCTGGAGATGAGGGATGGGGGAGAGGAGGGAAAAGGAAGTGATAGGACTTTCCCCTCTATTTCTCATGTGTGGTCAGTCATGTTTTCCTCTGGACTGCCTTTTTTTTTCCCTTCTGGCACAAGATAACACAGATTGTTTTTAAACCAGAATTCAAAAGGCAGCTTCTTTTTATTAAGGAGTTAAATGGATTTTTTTAAAAATCATTTCAGGCAACCATGGCAGAACCCATTTTTAGTTCCTTCGGATCTAAAATGACAAGACAAATATTTGTGCTCCCGATCATCTCATCACCGCTGCTCCCGTAGCTCGTCAAACTTTCCAATGCAATTACAAAAGTGAAGGTAGAAGCCGGTCTCTGGATCCTATCTCATGGATAGTTTGCTCAAAAGCGGAGAGCAGGGGGAATTGGTCATCAAGGTCAACATGTGAATTCCAGACTCGGGTACAGACTGAGAATAGGAACTTGGACTTCAAAGAAACCACAGGCTTCCAAAGGGGAGACCAGAAAGAACTGGGAAAAAAAAGAAGAAGAAAAAGACTTCCTTTGAACCATCATTTTCCAATGATTGACTTGCATTTTAATTAGAACTGTTGAGAAAGGACGATTCGACAGTAGAGATTCTTTCCGTGTTAAAAAATAACATAATAATTAACATAGTTTATATGATATTATCTCTTGATTGAAGAAATACAAACAGAAAAAAACAACAACTATAAATTAAGGAACACGTATAATGAAATAACTGTGTCAGCCTTGGAGTCCCTGGTTGACATAGTTAACGAAATTGCCTGCGAACCCAAAGGCTGGCTGTGGAAACCCAAAGGCTGGCTGTGGAAATCCATCCAGTGGCTCCTCAGAATAAAAGGCTGAAACGGAAAAAGGAGGAAGAGGATGAGGAGGAGGACGACGACGAGGACAAGACCGCCAATCTACTTGCCCCCCAAAATAAGCCATTGAAAACCTTCGGTTTTGGAACACAATTATATCCAGATACACATGGGTTCATCACGAGTCTAGAATCTATTTGAAGGTGAATGGTTTGGGTTCATGTCTGTCACAATAAAATCTATCTGCACAGAGAAACAATAATGAATATTTATGAGGGAAAGATAAGTCTTTAGCCCATAGCTGGGTTCTTGCTATATATTTAGACACACTAATCCCTTGCAATAAGCATCTGAAGTCCAAAGACTGAAACAGCCATCTGGAGGGGCAGGGGAAATCCAGAGGACGTGGAATCAATAAGCTCTGGTTGTACGTCTGGCTCTGCCTCATCTGCTGAACTGGAGTAAGTCGTCCACTGTTCCTGAGCCTCAGAGTTCTCATCTGTCAAATGGAAATGTCAATACTCTCCTTGCCACCCATATTTGTTACGAGAAACAAACGTGAAAGCAGATTGAACCTTAGAAAACTCCAAAAGCCAAACTTCCTGCCATCAAGGCAGCCTCATCTTTCTGTCTCACAGCAGCTGATGGGCTCAAACAGCTGATCTTGACGTTAGCACCTCAATGGGTAACCAGGGTACCTAAAACTTAGTGCCAAACAAATTATTAAAATTGTTCATGATTAGAGGTAACAATAACTAATGCCTATTTTTAACATTCAAAGAGAAAAATCATTCAGAAGACAGCTAGAATGGAAATTGGGGAAGTTTTATTTTCCCTCAAGAAGGTAAATTCACTAATCAAGTCTTTAAAATTAAGAAATCCTCAATATTTCAAAATGAGTGAAATTATCAAAAAGGATTGGAACAGGACTTTATATCACTCTCATGGTACTGATTCATTTTATTTTTAATAGGTTACTTCCCATTTAAATCATAATGTCTTTCGAGACAAAATTCCTGTTTATTTCCTCTGTACAGCTATCTCTGAGTCTTTGCACATAGTTAAGGACAAGCATCCAGCAAAAATGAAAACCTCTTAAATTCAAATCCTGGTCTAGCTCACATATAAGCTTTGTCCTTTCCTGATACCATACCAGCACCATAAAGTAGCCATGTTGTTGTTGTTAGGTGCCATCAACTTGGCTCCAACCCATAGCAACCCCAGACACAACAGAATGAAACACTGCACGGTCCGGTCACATCCTCACTATTGTTCGCATGCCTGAGCCCATTGAGGCAGCCATTGTGTCAATCCATCTCCTTGAGGACTTTCCCTCCTTCACTGCCCCTTCACTTTATCAAGCATTATGTTTTTCTCCAGAAACTCATCTCTCCTGACAATACCTCTATGGTAGTTACATAATTTCATGTCAACTTGAAGATATATAAAAGTGTAAGGGTGCTATTCAACCTGCCAATCAGGTTACAGTCAAATGGTGTCACCTTGTAGGTGTGGTCTATTAAGGAGGGTCCTGGGAACCTCCTCCCATGCCCCTCGCCATTACCTCTCTCTGCCTTCACCTCCCTGCTAGTGATCCACAACTGAGATCTGCCAGAGTCCTGAACATGCATCCACTGCCATTGGATCCATAAGACTTCACACCCACCAGCCTGTGATCTTCTTCTATTTTGTATTATTGCATGTGTCTGTGTGAGTCTGAAGAGGGAGTCTGATATGGACTAGTATCAGACTTTGGACTTGATCTGGACTGGGCTGGGATAGTTTCTTGATATATAATTACTTCTTAATATAAAGCTCTCTCTTACACATACATGAGTGTCATGGATTTGTTTCTCTAATCAAGCCGGCCTAACACAATGTCCAAAGTATGTAAGATGAAGTCTTGTTATCCTGGCCTCTAAAAGAGCTTTGGTCATACTTCTTCCAAGACAGATTTATTTGTTATTTTCAAAGTCCATCATACTTTCCCTATTCCTATCCAGCACCGTAAATCTAGTGCATCCATTCTTCTATGGTCTTCCTTATTCAATGCCCACCTTTCACATGCATATGAGGCGATGGAGAATACCCTGGCTTGAGTCAAGAGCACCTTAGTCCTCAAAGTAATATCCTTGCTTTTCAATACTATACCAGCCCCTCTGTGAAAGAAAGTTTGAGGTTATCTGCACCCATAAAGATCTACAGTTTCAGGAATCCCGTATGGGGTCACTATGAGCCAGGAATCAACTTGAGGATAGCTGGTTGGGGAGAGGGAGTTGTATATTTTTAAAATCTTAATCAAATGTTAAAATAAATTGCATTCATTCAAAAATGTTGATAAAGCTGTTAGTCATATGTGAGTTTTTTTAAAGTGACGTACAATTAGGCTTTAAGACTCGTCTGTCAGTTTGTCTTACTGTGGTGGCTTACATGTGGCTGTGATGCTGGAAGATATGCCCCTGATATTCCAAAAACCAGCAGGTTCGCACATGGTGGACAGATTTAAGTAGAGCTTTCAGACTAAGAACAGACTATAAGAAAGAAGGACACTGCCCACTTCTGAGGGATTAGGCACTGAAAAATCTCATGAATCGCAGTAGAACATTGTCAGATATTGTACCAAAAGATGAGCCCCTGGGGTTGAAAAGCTCCTAAAAGGCTTTTTTGAGTTTCTTATCATTAATCATTTTATTGAGAGCTCTTACAGATATCATAACATTCCATGGTTAAATTATATATCAAGTAGTATTGTACAACTGCTACCACGATCAGTTTCAAAACATTTTCTTTCTCCTTGAATTCCTTGATACCAGCTCCCTTTGATCCCCTTCCTCCCCCCCCCCCCCCAGGAACCCATTTTGTCCTATAATAGTTTTTGTTGTTGTTGTTGTTTGCCATATCTTACACAATCCAATATATCCATTCACATCCAATTCTGTTGTTTGATCCCATGAGTGAGATTTTTACAGTCATCAATATTCCCCCACTCCCCCACCCTCTTCCCTCCCACACCCTCAGGGAACCATTCCTCCGGTTGCTGTTTCTGAAAGGTTCTCTGTCTTGCAAAAAGCACTTAAAATTTCACTGGGAAAGAGCTGCTTCCTCAAGATAGAGCCAACCTTAAGTGGTATGGATGGAGTAAAACTTTTCCTGCTGATAAGGTACTAATCAAAATGAGAAGACACAGCTGTAAACATATTTACCTAAAAATAATCTAAATATGAAATTATCAAAAATTAAATGGGACACTTGATGATTGATGTCCTAGACACATTTGTAAACTAACATTTGGTTGTCTGGGTCTCTTTGAATCAGATAATCATGTAGCTAACTTTATCATGAATGGAAATTAAAGAATGCAATATTTGAGAAAAATATCATTACACTCATCATCAAAAGAAACGATTTCAAGATCTATCGTAAGTTATAATACTGTCTATGATATGATAATAGCTATGTGCATACAAAGAAAACCAGTTAATGCAAATATTGTTTAAACTTGTGCACCAATAACTCAAGGTAGTTAAGAAGAAATGGAAAAATTCTACCAACAACTTCAGTCTGAAATTGATCAGGCATGTAGTCAAGATGCTTTGGTAATTCTTTGTGAATGAAATGCAGGGGTTGGAAGCAAAGAGAAAGCAAAAGTAGTTTGAAAATAAAACATTCATGATAGAAATGAAGCTGGAAATCACATGATAGAATTTTTTTTAAACCAGCGACTTTCTCATCGCAAATATCTTTTTACAACAGAAATGTCAAATATACAAGTAGATTTCACTATATGGAATACAAAGGAATCAAATTTACTACATCTGTTGGAAGACACAATGGAAAAACAGTATCATCAGCCAAAACAAGGCCAAGGGATCACTGTAGAACAGACCACTCATTGCTCCTATGCAAGTTCAGGTTGGAGCAGAAGAAAATTAAAATAAATCTATGAGAGCCAAAATTAAGCCTTTAGTATAGCACACTTTCATTTAGAGAACAGCTCAAGAACAGCTTTGATGCATCAAGTGCAATGTAGCTGTGAGGAATTACTAAACCTGAATGAAGGCCGAACCTGATGGTGGGACAAGAGGGAAGTAAAAAGGAAATAGAGGAAAGAACCAGGAGGCAAAGGACATTTATAGAGGATTAAATACATGCATGTTCATATGTAAATATATATACAATGAGAGGAGAATAGAACTGTGCACTCGTATCTATATGTTAAGAATTAAGGTTTCAGATGGACATTGGGCCTCAACTCAAGTGCTCCCTTAACACAAGAACACTTTGTTCTAACAATCCAGCATTCTGTTATGCTCACCTTTCCAACACAATCACTGAAGACAAAATGGGTGCATAAGCAAATGTGGTGAAGAAAGCTGATGGTGCCCGTCTATCAAAAGATATATGGTCTGGGGTCTTAAAAGCTTGAAGATAAACAAGCAGCCATCTAGCTCAGAAGCAACAAAGCCCACATGGAAGAAGCACAGCAGCCTGTGTGATCACGAGGTGTCATGGGGTCAGGTATCAGGCATCTAAAACCGAGAACAAAACCATACCCAAGGTGAATGGAGCAGGGTCATGGAGTGGAGACACAAAGCCCATCTGTAGACAATTGGACATCCCCTCGCAGAGGGATCACCAGGAAGAGATGAGCCAGTCAGGGTGCAGTATAGCACCGATGAAACACACAACTTTCCTCTAGTTCTTTGGTGCTTTCTTAACCCCACTATCATGACCTCAATTCTACCTTACAAATCAGATTAGACCAGAGTATGCACACTGCTACAGATAAGAGCCTGCAATACAGGGAATCCAGGATAGATAACAGGGCAATACTGAGAGTAGAGATACCAAAGGGATTAGGGGAGGGTGAGGGGAGAAAGGGGCAATCAATCACAATGATCAATCTAGAATCCCCTCCCAGGGGGGAAAAATCATGGAAAAGTGGATGAGGGACAACATAAGATATGGAAATAATAATCTATAACTTATCAAGATTCATGAGGGAGGGCGGGCAGGGGAGGGAGAGGGAAGAAATGGGGAGCTGATATCAGGGGCTCAAGTGGGAAGAGAGTGCTTTGAAAATGATGATGGCGGCATATGTGCAAATGTGCTTGACACACTGGAGGAATGTATGGATTGTGATAAGAGATGTAAGAGCCCCCGATAAAAGTTTTTGTTTTGTTTTTTTTATGATGAGACTGGATGTGTTTTTAGAAGAGACCAAACCCTGGAAAAGACATCATGCTCAGTAAAGTAGAGGGTCAGTGTAAAAGAGAAAGACTTTCAAAGAGATGGATTGAAACAGTAGCTCTAACAATGGACTCACACATAACAATTGTAAAAATGAGGCAGGGTTGGGCAGAGCTTCATCCTGTAGTACATAAATCACTAAGAGCTGGAACAAAGTCAGCTGAACAAAGCCCGTTTGTTCAGCTCCAGTTCTTTAAAGCAGACCTGGCCAATCATAATCTTACTTTTCAAGTAGATAATCAATCAAAAGTACTGGTCCTGCACAGACTGAAAAGGTGGAAGAATGGGAATATGTTTGATAAAGTGAAGAAAGGCCTTCAGCACGATGGATTGACACAGCGGCTGCAACAATGGGTTCAAAACAATAACTCTGAGGATAGCGTAGGACTGAGCATTGCTTTGCTCTGTGGTGCACAGGGTAGCTATGAACGGAACCAACTTGATGGCACCTAGCAGCAACAACATCAATGGAAAGCAACAGAAAAGTGGCAAGCTGCATTCTTGCATTCTGTCAAGCAAATAACTTGTGGGACCTAATAAACAAGACAGACCAGTCGAAGTCTGACTCTCACAGGCTTCACCATATTTTCATATATATATATATATATATATATATATATAGTCTGAACAGGTGAAAAGGTTGGGACATGGAAGTATCCTGACTCCACTTCAGAAGATCTGGTTCTGAGCTGATGCTGATTTTCATTCCATGAAACCCAATCCTGTCCAGGTACCCTTCCACCACACCATTGCAACAAAAAGGAGGAAAGGGGGAAAGTTTTCAAACGATTCAAAACTTGATGGACAAAGGAATCAGTATCTGACAGAGTGCAAGAAGCAGTTGACATAAATATTGAAAAACGCTTGAGTGGATGAAATTGGCGTTTCCATTAGGCTAATCAGGGCAATCCTATAGGTTTGCCATGAGTCAGAATAAATTTAAATGTAGTAAATTTTAGTATAATGTTCTTTAACAAATGACATGCCAAGACTAGAAGTCAAGTTTTCCCGACCATTACATAGAGTTTGAGAGGCAACCTAGAATAATGAGGAGCCCTGGTGATATGATGATTACTCATCGGGCTGCAATCAACAAAGTCTGCAGGTCGAACCATCATCAGGTTTTTAGGAAGAGAAATGGGACATTCTAGCACATTAAAGAGTCTAGTCTCAAAAATGCACAGGGTATGAGTTGGCATCAACTCAGTGTCAGCGAGTATGGTTTGAAGAATAAAGACAATTTACATCTTCTGAGGACTCCTTCTATGTCATGGACCATTCATTCAACCCTTCAGAACTCCACCCAACAATTTCCCTTTTTAGTCCTCCCAAGCACCCAATGAGTCCACTCTGTTGTAATCCACTTCCACATGCCAAGATAGAGAAGCATAGTTGCTGGATAGCCTGCCTCAGTAAAATACTTAATAAAAGCTACAGCCAAGAACTAAACGAGACAGAATACTACCACTAAATCAGGATGCCTGAATAGAAGGGTGGGGAGAGAAAGAGAAAAAAATCAAAGGAAAGGATGACTTCCAAGTGTTTTTCTTCAGTAGAGGCTTAAAGTTAAAATATTGTCATAAAGGTAGGGCAATGACATATTTCGCATACATGTATTACAGGGGCTGTGAGTCCATTCTGACTCATGGTAATAACAGAACAAAACACTGGTCCTGCGCCTTTCTCACAATTGTTAGTGTTCTGCCCATTGTTGCCCTCAATGTGTAAATCTAGCCTGCTGGTCTTCCGATTTGGGGGTGACCTTCTATTTTACTAAGCATGATGTCCTTGTCCAGAGACTGGTCCCTACAGATAATATGTCCGAAGTACATGAGGTGAAGTCTAGCCAGCCTCACATACAAGGAGCATTATGGCTGTATTTCTCCAAGACAGATCTGTTTGTTCTTCTAGCAGTTCATGGTACATTCCCTATTATTCACCAACACCAAAATCCAAATGCACAATTCTCCTCTGGTCTTCCTAATATATGTACTCCATTGCATAAAAGTTTTATCAGCTCCCACATAAATTTGTGGAAAGTCATAGAAAGTAATGTATGAGATTATATTTAAGCCAAAACATCCAGATTGTGAGGGGGAAAGCTCCTGTGTTTTGTAAAGTTTAGATAAATTTTCCAAAGTTCACTCAAATCCAAAGATTCCAAACATACTCAGCCATATCAGACATTTATAAGGAGAAAAGATCCAACAGTGAGAAGCTACAAAGCAGCACACATGTAAATGCATGGCGAGCAGATAGAATGAAAGATCAGTGTAGTTTATCAAGAAGTTTCACAAATCTGACAAGCTCAGTGTTAAGCTGATTAAAACACGCCCATTTGTCCATGCTCATAAATTACAGTGGGGCAGTTAAGATATATTGACCCCTACAAACTTACTTTTATCCTAGATTTGCAATTAACCATGTATCTTACTTCGCTTCAGTGTGCTTCGGTTTGTTTGTACACATAAGCTGTAAAATAATCCTGACTACACCGCATGCAACAATACACAGCGAGCTTGCCACGGGTCCTGCCGCATAGTTATTATTGTGAGGGGCCATCAAGCTGGTTCTGACCCCTACAGACCCTATATGTAGCAAAGCAAAACACTGCCCAATACTGCACTCTCCACTCAATTATAGTTCTGCAGCCATAGGAGGTACTCAAGGGACTACGAACGGTTATCACTACATAGGTTATATTTTCTCTGATGTAATTTTAAATGCTCCCTGCGACAAACTGAATCTATCATATTTAGTTCTTATTTTCTTTTTTTATCTTTTCATTCCATTTTACATGAATTTTTTTCCTTTAATAATCTTGTAACTCATTTTACCCTTCAGTTTCCCCTTGACATTTTTATCACTAGACTGTATCACAAATAGCCTGTGAAACATTGGCTGTTTGTGTCTGCCTTTTCCTCCTCTCTTACTGTGAGGTAGCCCAAAGATCAGTCCCCACTGATCTCCTTTTTCTCTCCTTTTACTCTTTCTCATCAGCAACTTCATCCACTGTTATAAGGGCCTTAATCAGATCTAGGTAAGAAGCAACCAAATCTACCTCCACCACTGACTCCTTTCACGCACTCCTGTTCTTCTCCAGTGGATTGGACATTTACAGCCTCAGAAACACAGTGGAGCACGTCCTCTCTGTCCTACATTGTCACTATCACTCAGAATCAACTCGAGAGCAGAGGATTTGGTGTCCCACTATTACTATTGTTGTTAGATGCAGTTGAATGAGTTCTGACCCATAGCAACCCTTTGAACATTAGAAAGAACCCCTTTCCAATGCTGCACCATCTTCTTAATTGTTCTTATGTGTGAGCCCATTATTGCTGCCAGTGTCACTCCATCTGGTTCATGGTCCTCTTCTTTTTCATTGTACCTCTACTTTAACAAACAGGATGTCCTTCTCCAGGGATTGGTCTCTCCTGACAACAAAATGTTTCTAAACTTTGCTATAAAATTAGCTGTCCCTCTGACCACCGTGATTTTTCCATCATTCTTAAATCACCCAAGTGCCTACCTGGTCATCCTCAGTTTAGGTATCTTCAAGACTTTCCTCATATTTCCTGCTTTCTTCTACTTTAATCTCTCATTGCTTCATGTAGGGATTTTAAAAATCATCTTCTGACTCTATTCTTGACCCCGGCTCCTTCCCTTACACATTTGTTTTAGACATTTGCTCTTTTAGCCTCCATTTCCGTCTAATTATCTACTAATTATCAAAGCATCCTGATCACCAACCTCCAATAAACAGACCCATGACTCAAAATGGACCATCAGACTTCTTTGGGAGATAGAAACTTGAAGCAGATGTAATCCAAGAATCGAAATGGTTCTGTATTATTATTATTTCCAGTGAGGCATCATGACAGCTTTGTCCATTGTTTTTATGTTTTGTACATTATTTTTCCTGTCTAGACCCAAGAACTAAACTTGGTCATGTGCTTTTCTTCAAAAAGTTTTCTAGGTTTTCCACCCAGGAATTCTTCCAATTCTTCCTACCACCCTTTTTTTTTTTTTCAGTTTAAGTTAGATGACAGCCATAACCCTGTGACTGGAAAAACAATGCTTCAAATTAGCTTTTATGAAAGATATCTTCAACTGTGCCTCTTCTGGGTTCAAAAACTTGCAAAGAGTTCCAACAGAACGAATGTCAAATGCTTTCAAATGTCTTCTGAAGCTCTCCCCATCATCATCTCAAATGATCTTTATTAATACAACCCCTCCTGAGTTCCTGTGAGTGCAAAATGCTAGCCCGTGTGGTTGCTAACTTAGAGGATGGAGGTTCCATACCCTCAAAGATTCTCTGAGAATCCAGTATCTGTTTCTGTAAAACACGGTCTTTGAAAACCCTGTGCAGCACAGTTCAACTCCGGCACACATGGAGTAGTCGCGAACTGAGTCACAACTGACTCCATGGCACCCACCAACAACAGCAGGGGAGTTGACTTGCCCTGCAGTCAATTCCAACTCATGTCATGTTTGTTATTCTTTACTAAGTTGTAATTTTTTTTTCATTTACTTGAGTCCCTATTTTCAAGGAAGACAGCTATGGGATTATTTTTTCAAGTCATTCTATTGTGCACTCTTAACAGCTCTTATCACAATCCATACGTCCGTCCATTGTGTCAAGCACATTTGTACATATGTTGCCTCATCCTTTTCAAAACATTTTCTTTCTACTTGAACCCTTGGTATCAGCTCATTATTTACCCCTCCCCCACCCTAACTCCCTCATAAACCCTTGATAATTTATAAAAAAATCTTTTCATGCCTTGCAGGGACTGCTGGCTCCCTTCACCCACTGTGCTATAGTCTGTCTCCCTAGGAAGGGGTTATACGTTAATCACTGTGATCGGTTTCCCTTTTCTCTCCCCACCTTCCCCTTCCCCTTCTGGTATTGCTACTCTCATTATTGGTCCTGAGGGGGTCATCTGTCCTGGAATCCCTGTGCTGCAGCTCTTATCTGTACCTGTGTACATGCTCTAATCTAGCCGGATTTGTACGGTAGAATTGGGTCATGATATTGGGGGGAAGGATGTATTAAAGAACTAGAGGAAAGTTGCATGTTTTGTAGGCTGTGCTGCACCCTGACTGGCTCATCTCTTCCTTGTGACTCTTCTGTAAGGGGACGTCCAATTGTCTACAGATGGGCTTTGGGTCTCTACTCTGCATTCCCCCTCATTCACATCGATATAATTTTTTGTTTGGGGTCTTTAATACCTGATCCCAGCAACACCTCATGATCACACAGGCTGGTGTTCTTCTTCCAAGTGGGCTTTGTTGCTTCTCAGCTAGATGACTGCTTGTATATCTTCAAGCCATTATGACCTCAGACACTATATCTTTTGATAGCCAGGCACCATCCACTTTTTTACATTTGCTTATGCACCCATTTTGTCTTCAGCGATCATGTCAGGGCAGGTGAGCATGACAGAATGCCAAGTTATTAGAACAAAGTGTTCTTGCCTTGAAGGAGTACTTGAGTAGAGGCCCAGTGTCCATCTGCTGCCTTAATACATAATGCATAAATATATGTACATAGATCTGTTTCCCTATAGTTTTATATAAATATATTTACATATGCACATGCCTGTATTTAGACCTCTCTAAATGTCCTTTGCCTCCTAGTTCTTTTCTCTATTTCCTTTTACTTTCCTCTTTCAAAGGACAAGTTTATAACCCTCATCTTCTATTTGACAAAATTGACTTCTCTTTTCTTCTTTAAAGCTTCTCTTTCTTTAACTTCTACAACACACATCTCTTTCTTTTTCTTCTACTTCTTTGGATACAACTCAGCTCTCCTTCCTTCACTAACCACCCAAATACTACAGTTCCCCTGCGGTCTGTCTTTGGCTCTCTACTAAATTTACTCTATACTCCTTCTCTGAATGATCTCATCCATTCCTATAACCTTAGCTAACATTATATGACTTCCAAAATGATATAACACTATATGATTCCAAAACTTCAATTCTGATGTGCTAATGCGTGCCCAGAGTGGCAGTACATAGCCAAATAGACTTCTCTCTAGTTGTTCTGAATTGGCCACTGATGGGGTGTGTGGCTTCTATTTAGATGCTTCTATACCATTCTGACTAGATGGCATGTACTAAGTGGACACTGGCAGAAAACGGACAGCTGAAGTCAGAAACTAGAAAGTCATCTTTGAATCAGATAAGTCAACAAATTCTTTTGTTTCCACATCCTCAATATCTCTCCACTGCATCTCATTCCAAGTTTCCCTGCTCCAGCCTTAGTTCTGCTTTTAATTATTCAGCACTCTGCAACAGATTTCTAAGAACTCTCCTTCGCTCCAGGTTGTTCTCCTTTAACCCCCCACACTCCCCACCCCTTCTCCCACACAGCCACTGAAGGGCCCCCTCTAAATGCAAATCTGGTCATTTGCGTGCTACACAATCTCAGTCTCTTGCCAAAACTACAGCAAATACGTGTGCTCCTGAGCATGGCTTACAAGGCCCTTCACGATCCAGCCCATCTTCCCTGCTATGGTCTCATTTCTTCTCACTCTCCTGTACTTCCCGCATTATTTCTAAATACAGAAAGTGGGTTTTGGCCCTAACGAACTTGCTTAGTCCCTTATATCAGCACCTTCTCACTCGTACTCTATGCTGGCACAAGCAGCTCCCACGATAGATGGCATCAGTCCAAACTCAAACTCCCTTCTATATTCCTGCCATCTGCCCTGCATCCTTTCTTTTTAGAAACTATCTCACTCTGTGTGATTTTTGCTAGTGTTGCTAAAAGTGGTACCACCAGATGACATCATATGACTCTTGAACTTGACTCAATTCACATGTAGAGCTGAAATGTAGGGAGAAGAGCAATAAATACTAAAAGATAGCCCAAAGAGGGCATAAAACATACAAAAAGTGTCAAATAATCTGCAGGACAATGGATTTGGTTTCTCCGAGAAATTAGTGGCATTATGAAAAGAAAAAAAGAGGAAACAGTAGCTAAATATAGCGTATAAACTTTATTAGTATGCTCAATGTTAAATCTACTGTAAAAAGATATTTGGTCCATCAACAGATGAAACCATAATGAAAATCAGGTTATAAACATATAGTAAAATAGTAATCACCAGAATGATACATATGAAGTAGTAAATAAATGGGAATCTGACTACTGACAGTTCAATACTCTTGGTATAGCTGTCATCTGCTTCTTCACACACCATGTAGTTTTGGCCTTAAGTCTGTGGTCTACAGATATGTAAAGAGACTATAAACAGAAGGACCTTGTGCTCCAACAAGATGATCACTAAAATTCCCTACCATGAAATAACAAAGATGTCTCTAAAGAGAACCACTGGCGTGTAGAAAACATAGATATGTGAGTGGATTTGAGGCTTATACTTAATCCTAACTCTAAGAACAGTAAATTCTAACAGCCCGGCCATCCTTGATACCCACCCTCATGAAGGAAACACAGAAGATATGGGTGCTATAGAAAAGTGTGAGGAAGAAACTAGATGGTACCCAGCTATCAGAAAGAATAGCATCTGGGGTCCTCAAGGACTGTTTGCAAACAAGCAGCCATCTAAGTGAGATGTCAAGTAGACCACATAAAAGAAGCATATCAATGTAAATAATATAAATTCAAAGGAGGGAATGGTATCAGAGCTTAAATTATGGAATTCTGGATTGCAAAAGACTATGAATGACAGTGGAAGGCCAAAATACATTGGCAGGACTGCACATCAAATAAGCCTCTGGTGATTTCCCTCTGACCATAATGGAGATGGAATGAGGAATGGAAATAGCCTGGTTATCAGACAGTATTATAGGCACAATTATAGTAGATTGAAATGAAAAATCTGACTTGAATGGTTAAAACCTTATCATTTGATCTCCCTTTTGACACATTTTAAGCTTAATGTGGTTTTTAATATTTTCCCTTTTTTAATGACTTGAGTTTGTTTATCTCTGTTGTTTTTTGTTGGTGGTGGTTGCTTTCTTAATTCTCTGTTACGTATTTTTCTGTTTTCTGGTATATGAAACCCAGAATGGGTCAGTCTGTAGAGACAATAACTAGATTAAGGGTTCCTGGGGGTGGGGGGGTGTGGCAAAGGAGGCGGGGTGCTTTGGGGGAGCTAATCTCAAAGAGTACAAGAAGGAAGAAAACGTTGTAAGGCTGATGGTGGTAGCGATTGGGCAGCATTCCCCGATACGAATGAGCTAGTGACTGGTACAATGTCTAGATTATGTCCTCAATGTCTGCACTGTCCCAATAGAATGATTTGACAAAGTACATAGTAGAAACCGCAATAATAGAGTTCTGGTACCTCTATCATGAAGATAAAAATGGAAAATATTAAGCTAAATGAAGTTAGTGAAGTAAGAAAAGACAAGTGTTATCTGATCGAATGTACACATAAGTATATTAGACATGTATTGTATGACATAATATACCGATAGATAAGGCAAATGGATAGGAACAAGTCGCTAGTGGCTACCAAGGGGTGGTAGGAGAAGGGCATGGAAGTTACTGCTTACTGAAAACAGAGTCTCTGATGGAGGTGATGAAAGTGTTTTAGAAACAAACAGGAGGAGACGTTGTACACCTTTGTGAACGTGATTGGTGACACTGAATTGTGTATCTAAAAATTGTCCAAAACTTTTTATTATATGTGTTTGGTTTGCACATCTAAAAATTGTTAACGTGAAAAACTTTTTATTATATGTGTTTGGTTTAGAACAATTTTAAAATATGTTTGGACAATAATTGGGGAAATATAAATATTAATGGTGTATTAGGTTGCATCAAAAATTACTGTGAATCTTGTTAAACAGAGTATTTTATTGTAACTACCTACAAAATACTCTTTTTTTAAGGATACCTGAACTATTTAGGGGGGAAATGCATTATAGCTTGAATTTTCTTTAAAATACTTCTGCAAAGAAAGAAATGCAGAAGCAGTACAGAAAATAATAATAATTTCTCCATCTTATTGATGGGTACAATGATTTGCACATTCACTAATTTAGTCACTATACCATGTTCTTTATTTTTGTGTAAACTAGAAATGTTTTATATGAAATATAAAATATAAAAATATTTTAAAATTTTATACGAAATATTAAAATGTTTCTTTTCTCCTTCCCAAAAATAAATGTCTTCAAGGGACTTAAGAGGTTGGTTCTAAAATTACCATGGCAAAGCAAAAGCACAAAAGTGACAAAATACTCCAGAGAAAAAAATAAAGTGGGGGAAACTGTTCTATCAAAGATCGAGGTTTATTTTAAAGATATTTTAATCAGCTCAGTTTTCTATGCACACACAGAGAAATAGCTGATCAGTAAAACAGAATAGTTTTTTTTAAAAAACAGAGCATTACATATAACTGGAAAAAGCTTTTCAATACATGATGCTAAGACCCATGCTAATTCACTTGGAAAATTAAATTGAATTATTACCTTATAGGAAATAAAACTCAAATTCACTGCCATTGAGTCGATTCTTACTGATAGTCGCCTTATTAGGACAGAGTGGAACTACCCCTGTGGGTTTCTGAGTCTGTAACTCTTTGCAAGGGAAGAAAGCCTTGTCTTTCTCGTGAGCTGGTGGAGTGAAAGTGCTGACATAATGGTTAGCAGCCCATTGCATAACTCAGTATGGCCTCAATATGAAACTCTAATAGACGATCAAATTCTAATATATTTAAAGCATAACAAATATTTATAACTTTTAATAGGGAATATATTATGGCTTTGGAATAGGGAAGTACTCATATTTCTTACATGATGTATGAGCTATTAAGGAAAAGACTGATATATTTTACTACAGTCAGATTAAGGACATCTTTCATCAGAAAATAATATAAAGAAAGTGAAATGACTCACTACACACTATTGGAAATAATTGCAACATAAGTAACTGGCAACGAATTTATATCCAGAATACATCAAGAACTCTCTGAAGCATATGAAAAAGTTAAATAACTCAGTGGAAAACAGCCTAAAACACATGGCCAATTACTGCACTGCAAAGCAAAGATAAAAGGTCAATAAACATACAAAAATGTCCTGGATTCCATTACACAGCCCAACAATAATTTTTTTCTTATTGTCTTTTAGGCCTGTTCCTGGGGTTATCTGAGGCACTGATTCAGAATTCAGAAAATTCAGAATACTGGACAGACAGCATCAGCTTTTGTTTCTTAGCTATGGTGTTTCACTGTGTTTTCTGCTATTAAGTTGTACTGACTTATTCATTTATCTGCCCAGGTTTAAATATGAGAAGAATTCAGACCCACACATTATAGAATAAGATAAACAAGGCGGGAAATATTTGAAAAAGAATTAGGTATTAAGGGATGTCCCAGGGAAGCTGTATAGGAACCCATGGTGGCTAGTTGTTTACCCATTGAACTACCAATTTTTAAGGTCAAAGGTTCATACCCACCAGTCACTCAGAAGCCTTTAAAATTTTTAAAGGTGTGCAAATGCAAAGGAGCAGTTCTTCTCTGCCCTATGGGGTCACGCGCAGTTACGATGGAGGAAATAGCGACGGGATTTTCTTTTTGGTAGAAGGCCGTGCAGTCGAGAGACAGAGCACAAGTTGGATATCATGAAGCCAGAGCGCAGTTTGAGAAGAGTGGAAAAGAAAAAAGAGAACTGAAAACGTACATCTATGGACGGAGTGACCACAATTGAGTGTTGAAAATGTAAGACACAACAATTTTCACATATATATTTTGAAAATCTGCATTTTTTCCTTCAAACTATGCAGTAAACATTTCAGAACACGGTTTAATATATAAAAGTCAATGGATAATTCATGTTAAATGTTTCAGAGGTACGACTGACTCCAAGCTTCTTTATAAGAAAATCGCTAACTTTCGTTGTATGAGTTTCTGTGTACAGGTAGAGATGTTGCCACCCTATAACAAGACTGGAATATTTTAATTTTAATAAAGGGGTTTCAACATTGACAGGGCCCTTTTGGGTTTCAAAACCTTTGACTCTCTAATTTTTGTACCAAATTCTCTAGCAGTCAGTCGACGATAATTCATAGAGACCCTGCAGGACAGTAGGACTTTATGGGCACAAAAGTTCCATCTTTCTCTTGCAAAGTGTCTCGTGGGCTCGAATAGCTGACCTTGCAGTTAGTAGTCAAACATATAACCCACTCTTCCATCAGGGCTCTTTGTTGTATAGCAACTCGTACTTCTGGCCCCTTTTAAAAATAACAAATTGGAACTGCCTGTTATTTAGATCTCAATAAAAGCGAAGTGATGCTTGGGTAAAATTCCAAATTCATGTAATTTGCACTGTTCAAATATATTTTGGGATCAAAAGACATCATGTGAAGTATAACTTGACCTGGAATATTTCATTCAACACAAATGAAATGTTTAGTACAATACAAGCTACTCTAAATAAAGCCAACATGCCCTGCCTCTATCTCAGATTAGCTAACACTGCATTAAAGTAGTCTGACTTCTTATGGGTGAGCAGAGTGAAAAGTTGCATATGGCCTACGCTTTGCATTTAAAAAACTAGAGCTGAAAGGGGAGATTTGGTGCCACTTTTGAAATAAGTAGATCAAATGTAACAGCAACAAATCTACGTTTGAGACCCCAAAATGTGTACTGACCACTGTGATAAGAAGTGTATGGTAAGACTATGATAAACCAAATATATTTACAGGATTAGCAGAAACTAGGAAATGTAACAATGATATTGACAAGGATATTGCTGGTCTGGTTATAGTTTAGTACAATAACTTTGAGAAAGAATCTGACTTGATCTTAAAAGACTGAACATGCATATAGCTGAAATCCAGCAACTTCACTCCTAGGTATATATCCTAGAAAATATGCACAATAGCATTTACAGAAGTGTTGCTTCTTGTCAATAAAATAATAAAAATAACCTTAATTTCCAATAACAAAAAATTAGTTAAATTATAATATGTTGACACATATTATATAACATAATATGTAATTATGTTGTTTCATATTCTGCAATAACAACATTTAGTAAACAAAGGCTATATGCTAAAAAATTCTGTAAAATGATCCAAAATTACCTTGAGTGGGGAGAAAACACAAGCCTATAAAGCTACATAAAACCTTCCAAAAGGCAAACACACTGCCATCAAGTTGATTTCGCGCTCATAGTGATCGTATAGAACAGAGTAGAACTGCCACTCTGGGTTTCTGAGGCTGCAATTCTTCATGAGAGCAGAAAGCCTCTTTATCTCCAGGGGAACTGCTGGTGAGCTTGAACCACTGACACTTGTGGCTCACAGCACCATGTGTGACCCACCACACCTCCAGAGCTCAGAAGACCGTATAGAGTATGATTCCTTATAAAGCTTATAAAAAAACAACATAGAATAAAGTGTTGTCTAAGGATACATACAGAAAGGGAATTTGTTGCTAATGGAAACACACGTACAGAAGTATAGGAAGGATAAACAAAGAATTCAGGAAATGTTTCTCTGGTTGAGGTAGAGAAAGGGAGAGCTAGCAAAGAAAGGAAAGGGTCAACGAGTAACGCAAATCGTTTCAACAGCATTTGCTTACGCTCTGACGGCAGAATTACACTGCCAGCTCTGTGCCATCCTAATA
Source organism: Tenrec ecaudatus (assembly GCF_050624435.1). Taxonomy (NCBI): domain Eukaryota; kingdom Metazoa; phylum Chordata; class Mammalia; order Afrosoricida; family Tenrecidae; genus Tenrec; species Tenrec ecaudatus. Next base: position 206,168,449 of record NC_134532.1, read on the forward strand.
ATCAGTGCCATGTTTGGCCCATTGTCGCAGCTGCTGTGTAAACCCACTGACACCTTGACCTTACCAAGCATGCCATGGGGCAGGGACTGACCCTCCTGATAAAATGAATGCCCAACAGAAAAGTGGGTGAAGGGAGACATCGGACAGTGTAAGATATGACATAAAAATACTGATTTATAAATTATCAAGGGTTCATGAGGGAGGGGGTGGGGAGGGAAGGGGGGAAATGAGGAGCTGATACCAGAGGCTCAAGTAGAAAGCAAATGTTTTGAGAATGATGATGGCAACAAATGTACAAATGTGCTTGACACAATGGATGGATGGATGGATGGATTGTGATAAAACTTGTATGAGCCCCCAATAAAATGATTTTTTAATAAATAAATGTCCAAGGTACATGAGAATTCCTGCCATTCCTCAATTCTGAGAAGCATTCTAACAGTATTTCTTCAAAGACAGATTTGGTTGCTCTTTTGGCAATCCATTATATTTCAATATTCTGTACCGATACTATAATTCAAAGGCATCAATTCTTTGTTCCTCCTTATTCATTATCCAGTTTTCACATGCATTTGAGGTGATTGAAAATAACATGACTTGGGCCAGGTAGACCTTTTTCCACAAGGTGACAGCTTTACTTTTTAACAGTTTTCGGAGGTACTTTGCAGCATATTTCCCAATGCAATGGCTTCGTTGGTTTCTTGAGCACAGCTGTCTTAAGCATCGATCATGGATTAAAGTAAAATCCCTGAGAACTTCTCCAGTCATCCAGATGTTGATTCTCAGTCCAGTTGTGAGGATCTTGCTTTCTTTATGTTGAGGTGTAATCTGAAATCTGTGATCTTCTGCTGGAAGTACTTCAAGTATTCTTCAATCTCAACAAACAAGGTCATCATCTGCATATTACAAGTTAAGCCTTCCTCTGATCTTTTTTTTTTATTTTTTATTTTTTTTAATTTTAACAATTTATTGGGGCTCATACAGTTCTTTTCACAGTTCATATGTATACATACATCAATTGTATAAAGCACATCTGTACAGTCTTTGCCCTAATCATTTTTTTCTCTTTTCTTCTTTTACATTTTATTAGGGACTCATACAACTCTTACCACAATCCATACATATACATACATCAATTGTGTAAAGCACATCCATACATTCCCTGCCCCAATCATTCTCAAGGCATTTGCTCTCTACTTAAGCCCCTTGCATCAGGTCCTCTTTTTTTTCCCCTCCTCCCTCCCCCTTCCCCCCTCCCTCATATGCCCTTGGTAATTTATACATCGTTGTTTTGTCATATCTTGCCCTATCCGGAGTCTCCCTTCCCCCCTTCTCTGCTGTCCCTCTCCCAGGGAAGAGGTCACATGTGGATCCTTGTAATCAGTTCCCCCTTTCCAACCCACTCACCCTCCACTCTCCCAGCATCGTCCCTCACACCCTTGGTCCTGAAGGTATCATCCACCCTGGATTCCCTGTACCTCCAACCCTCATATGCACCAGTGTACAGCCTCTGTCCTATCCAGCCCTGCAAGGTAGAATTCGGATCATGGTAGTTGGGGGGAGGAAGCATCCAGGATCCGGGGGAAAGCTGTGTTCTTCATCGATACTACCTCACACCCTAATTAACCCATCTCCTCTCCTAAACCCCTCTATGAGGGGATCTCCATTGGTCGACACTTGGGCCTTGGGTCTCCACTCTGCACTTCCCCCTTCATTTAATATGATATATATATACATATATATACATACATATATACATATACACATACATACACACACTTATATCTTTTTTTTTTGCATGATGCCTTATACCTGGTCCCTTGGGCACCTCGTGATCGCACTGGCCGGTGTGCTTCTTCCATGTGGGCTTATTTGCTTCTGAGCTAGATGGCCGCTTGTTCACCTTCAAGCCTTTAAGACCCCAGACACTATCTCTTTTGATAGCCGGGCACCATCAGCTTTCTTCACCACATTTGCTTATGCTCCCGACACAACGGCTGGAGCCAAAGTGTGTGAACAAGTAAATGTGGTGAAGAAAGCTGATGGTGCCCGGCTATCAAAAGAGATAGTGACTGGGGTCTTAAAGGCTTGAAGATAAACAAGCGGCCATCTAGCTCAGAAGCAACAAAGTCCACATGGAAGAACACACCAGCCTGAGTGAGCGAGTGGTCCCAAAGGGATCAGTTACCAGGCATCAAAGAACAAAAAATCATATCATTGACTGCACACCTCCATGATAGGATCGCTGAAGACAAATGGGTGCCTTCCTCTGATCTTGATGCTGTATTCTGCTTTATCTAGTCCACCTTCTCTGACTATTTGCTTAGCATTCAGATTGAATAAGTCCGAAGAGAGAATACAACCCTGAAACACACCTTTCCTGATTTTAAAACTACACAATCACCTTGTTCTGTTCAAACAACCTCCTGGTAGATGCACAAATTTTGCATGAGAACCATGAAGCGTTCTGGGATACCACTGTTCTCAATGTTATCCATAATTTGTTGTAATTAACACAGTCAAATGTCTTTGCATAGTCGAGAAAACACAGTTGAACAATTTTCTGTTATTCGCTGCCTTCAGCCAAGATCCATTTGACATGAACACTGCTATGCCTTGGTTTGTCCCCTTGTGTTTCATTGCGTATGCAAAGGTAATCAACGTTGTGGATCATAACGAACTATGAATAGCAGTGAGAAGAATGGGAACTCCAGAGCACTTCATTGTGCTCATGTGGCTATTTTACATGGATCAAGAGGCGGTTGTGGAAACAAGACAAGGGCATACAGCATGGTTTTAAATCATTAAAGGTGTGTCTTAGAGTTTTGCCCTCTCTCCATACTTATTCAATCTGTATGCTAAGCAAGTAATCAGAGAAGCTAGATCAGATGAAGAAGAATGTGACATCAGGAGTGGAGGAAGACTTATTAACACCCTGCAATATGCAGATGACGCTTACCTTCCTTGATGAAAGTGAGGAGCATTTTTAAAGCTTGCTGGTGAAGATAAAAGGTTGTAGCCCATTTTCTTCTGATGTACACAAGTTGTTATGCACCTAACAACAACATATCCTCTTCTGAATCTTGCTTGTATTTCCAGCAGTATCCTCTCAATCTGTGTTAGGTTGGCCCCTTTAAAGAAGCAAAACCAGTGAAACGTATCTGTCTACAGAAGGAATTAAAGTTATATCAAGAAAGCAGTGCCCGTAACTGTAGAAACAGATATGTTCTGTTCAGTTCAGTTCAGTTCAATTCCACGGGTCAGATGCTAAGCTGGAGGTTTTACATGGCTTGCGAACCAGGACTGACAGACAATAGCTGGTGGGATGCAAAAGCATATGAGTCAAAAATTGGCAGATCAGATGTTAAACGCTAATGGTTCCTAGGATGGAGAAACAATATGGCAAGTCATTGGCTCTAGTCCAAAGAGCAACATATAATCATCTAGGAGTGGGCCACCCACCTGTGAGGAAATGTCCCCTTCTATTGCATCCCACTCTAATCTTCTTACATTTGCTGAACTGTTCACAGAAAATATCATCATGGAGTTGGTTACAATGCATTAGGTCACAGCAAGGGGGAAAACCAGTCCTACCTGTCAAATCACGGAGAATTCTGACTGAGCCAAGTTAATGCTGTACCAAACCATCACACAATATACTCCTGCAAAATTTTTTAATTACCTTCAGCACTTCCTGTAGCAGCCTGAGGTGATCTGCCAAATGGTTCACTACTCACTTGACCCAGAAAACCCTACAAAATCCTGCAGATCGAGAAGGTAGAATCTCCAGGTCCACTTTAAGAACACCCATGAAACTGCCCAGGCCATCAAAGGCATGCACATCTGGAAAGCCACCAAATACTTGAAAGACGTCACTCTGCAGAAGCAGTGTGTGCCCTTCCGACATTACAGTGGTGTTGTTGGCAGGTGTGCCCAGGCCAAACAGTAGGGTTGGACCCAGGGTCAGTGACCCAAAAAGAGTGCTGAACTTTTGCTTCACATGCTTAAAATGCAGAAAGTAGTGCTGAACTAAAGGGTTTAAATGGGGATTCTCTGGTCATTGAGCACATCCAGGTGAACAAAGCCCCCAAGATATGCTGTCGGACTTACAGCATATGTCGAATCAACCCACACATGAGCTTCCCTTGCCGCACTGACATGATCCTGACTGAGAAGGAACATGTTCCCGAACCAGAAGAGGAGGCTGCACAGAAGAAAAAGATCTCCCAGAAGAAACTGACAAAGCAAAAACTCATAGTTCTGGAATAAATTAAGCTTAAAATAATATAAGTTAGAGCAGAAAAAAATTATCTTCAGCAAAACTTTACTGGTATGTGATCCTTGTGATATTTTTCAATAATTTTGTGTTCTGTTTGATCGCCTTCCTTTGGAATAGGCATGTAGACTTGTTTCAGGCTTTATGATATTTGTAAGTCAGCACTTGTGGATGAAGACCAAAGATGCGAGCCTTCAATATAGATTATACCTCAATAGCACTATTACTTCAGTCTAGGTAGTTGACTTCCAAATTTCTTGGCATAGAGGAGTAAGCACTTCTACTGTTACATCCATTTACTCAAATATTTTAATTGATATTCCACCAATTCTTGGAAGTTTATTTTCTTTAGTGTCTTCAGTTCAGCTTGCTGCCTCCTGAAATAGTTGGACATTGACAATTCTTTTTTGGTCTGGTAACTCTGGTAACTCCTTCCATCTTCTTTTGACACTTCCTGTGCGGTGCAATATCTTGCACATAGAATTCTTCGATGTACAACTTGAGACATGATTTTTTTCCCCTTCAATTATTTCTGTTCGAGAAATGCTAAGCATGTTCTTCCATTTTTTTATGCCAAGTCATTTCATATTTTACTTTTATTTGTCTTCTCGAGCTGCCCTGTGAAATCTTTTTTCAACAGAATTAACAATTCTATTCATTAACATGCAGTAAATGCTCAACAAATATCACCTATTGTTATTATTAGTATTCTGTGTAATAAGTGCTCAATACATTTACCACAAAGCCAGTGGTTCAAACTCTCCAGTTACTCCATAGGAGAAAAATGCAGTGTGTGATAGTGTGTGTGTGTGTGTGTGTGTGTGTGTATGTGTGTGTGTGTGTGTGTGTGTGTGTACCTGCCAACTTGGCACCTGTAAGAAGATGTGTTAGACAGGGTTGCCCTCAAGACTTGAAGGACTGCCAGTGAAGACATGGGTGGAGTTCAGCCTGTTAATTTGATCAAGGTTATTGTGGTATCCGGAGATAAATGGCTCTCTGGAGTCTGACACACACACACACACACACACACACACGCAGCCCTCTCTCTCTCCCTGGTGGTCTGACCAGCGTGCTACCCGATCTAGCTGTCCTGCCGCCTTACGTGTGGGGTGCTACCTGTGCGCTGTGCAGTGCTCTTGGCCACCTGGCCAACCCAACCCATGGACTTCGGCAGACCGCTCCACCGTACCATGCTGTTCCATATCCCGACACCGCCCCGCCTTGCCTGTCTGCGGCCTGCGAGCCAACTCCGCTCATCTTGCCAACACTCCAGACGCCGCGCCTCCAGCCAGCTGCACTGTGAGGCTCCACTGCAATCTGCTTGCCCCAGCTGCGCTCCGGGCCTCTGCTCCACCTCTTCACTTCACCTGCCTACTGTCTGCTTCCTTGTCCTTGGGCTAGTGGCCGCGTGGGTTGGAAGAAACCGGTATATCAACTGATCCACGAAAGTGAGTTGGACTGAGCTCTCTGTACAGCTGTGTGGATTAAGTTGCTTTTATATTCCTTTTTGCTATGTAAACGTGTGATTATAATTGTAAGTTCCCTGATTTTTCTTCTCTGGAGAACCCTGCCTAACACAATATGCCTCCTGCTTCGTAAGGATTTATTGTCTAGGAAACCATATCTAGGCTCCACAGGAGTTGGAATGGACTCAGTGGCTGTGGGTTTAGGGTAATCATTATTACTCCTCCCGCTACTATTACTACTTTATTACTATCTTGCAGTGTTATGCAGTGAGGAATGGTCATTCCAGACCATGTACGTGTTTTTGCACAGAACCTTTACATAGACCAAGAGGCAGGTGTTTAAACAACACATGGGCACTCTGCCTGGTTTAAAATTAGGAGAGGTGTTTGTCAAGGGTGTAGCCTCTCATCACAGCTATTCCATCTATATGAGGAGCAAACAACCCAAGAACGTGGACTAGCTGAAGAAGAATGTGGCCCCAGAATTGAAGGACGTCTCATAAACCTGCGATTTGCAGATGATGCAAACTTGCTTGCAGAGAGGGAAGCAGACTGGAGGCACTTGCAGAGGACGACTGAAGATGACAGCCTTCGGTACAAATTACCTGTGGATATAAAGAAAACCAAATTCTTCACAAATGGAACAAGAAGCAACATGGCAATAAACAAGGAAAAGACTGGCTTTCCCAAGGATTTCGTTGAACTTGGATCGACAATGAGCCGCCAGCCCTGAAATCAAAGGAGAAATTGCAAAGGCTGCATCTGCTGCACAAGATCTCTCTAAAGTGCTCAAAAGTGAAACTACCAATTTGAAGATTAAAGTGTGCCTGATCCAAGCCATAGTATTTTCAATCACCTCATATGCATGTGACATGAGTAAGATGCAGGTGGTGCTTCCTGCAGAGAAAGAGAGAGAGAGAGAGAGAGAGAGAGAGAGAGAGAGAGAGAGAGAGAGAGAGAGAGAGAGAGAGAGAGAGAGAGAGAGAGAGAGAGAGAGAGAAGCACTATTTGGGGGCAAAAGTCTGGCAGTACAGGATACCTGTGGACACTCATTGGTGGGACCAATTGAGCTGTAACATGAATCCAAGCAGGGTAAAGGCCCAGGAACAATACAAGGAAAGTGAGGCCCAGTAGCAGAGGCGAGGCCCAGCAAGGCCCAGTGACAGAGCAGAAGCCTCAGACGCTGTGCAGGCCCTCTGGCAGCGCGGCGACAGCCTGCCTTGCACAGCTGAGCGAAGGGCTTGCCAGCACAGCCGAGAACAGCCAAGGTAACTGTGCTAGTTGGAAGCTGTCCTGATGGATGAACTGTGTTCTGTGTCTTGAGTTGTATCCTATTACTTCCAAGTTGATCCTGGTCCCAAGTTGTAGTCTATTACTTCCAAATAAGTCACTCCACTGTAAATACAGTTCTCAAGTTCTGTGAGCTGTTGCAGCGGATGACTGAAGTGCGCAGGAGAAGGAAGAGGGCTGCGGGCAGAGGGAAGGGTTGCTGTCAGAGACGGTGAAGTAGCTTTGCAGCCTGGAGGCATGGGAATCCCGAATCTCGTTCACCGCGGCCTCTTAGGAACCAGCGTTGTGCACTAAAGAAGCTATTCATTTAAAACAGTACTCTGTTCTTGGATTCCATTCACCCTTCCATTGATCTAGTAAAGATTTACTGAGTATTTACTGTGTGCCATGATAAACAAAAATCTTCGTAGCTGGGCTGAAGTTCATGGTGAACTGGTTGTCGAGGATCCCGTTTGACCTGGGTCCACAATATCGATGCCCTGGAAGCAGCAGTCAAGAAATGAGACGACATATTGCATTGGGCACATTTGCTGCACAAGACCTCTTTAAAATGTTAAAAAGATAACAAGTTTTAAAAGATGTCATTTTGAGTCCTCAAAAAATGGGTAACTTCCATCACCTGATAGGCACAAGAAAGGTGGCCATGAAGAAGGGAGACTGAAGAAGAATGGAGGTCACTGCCATATGTATGGTGTTGGTGACGAATACCGTGCGCACCAGCAGAACACACAGCTCTGTCTTGTAAGTAGGATGTCCAGAACGCTCCTGAGAAGTGAGGATGGGATTCATCTCACGTAAAGATGAGACCCTGGAGACAGATATCATGCTTGGCACAGTGAAGGGTCAGCGCAAAAGAGGAAGTTTTAAAGAAACGAATTTTCACAGCGGCAAAACATAATAACCAGTGTGAGGATGTGGCAAGACAGATGCTGTGTTAGTCCTGGTTGACCAGAGGCACAGATCTAGAGCACTCAAATGTGTGTTAGAGAGAACTTTATATCAAAGCATAGTTGTACATTAAGAAAACATCTCAGCCCAGTCCTTAAGTGTGATATTAGCCCATATGACTAATACCAGTCTATAGATTCCTCTTCAGACTCATGCAACACATGCAATGACGCTGAATGCAGGAAGATCATAGGCTAGTGGGTGGAAAGTCTTGTGGATCCAGTGGTGGTAGAAGCATCTGGGCACTGGCATGGGTCTACATGTGGCTCCTCCAGCTCCAGGGCTCTGGCTGCATCAGTGTAGCTCCACATGGCTTGTCATCCGGAAGACAAAGCAGAAAGTGTCTCTTGCCTCCAGAGAGGAGTACAGGAGAAGGTCATGCCTACACAGAGGCCTCATTGGCTATGGTCTGATTGACAGGCTAGACTCCACCCCTTCTCAAGTTGACAGGAGATTATGTAACTGCCAGGCCTGGGTTTGGACCAACTTGAAGACATCTAATAACTACAATTCACTGGGTGTAGACAAGCTAGAAAGACGAGTGCCACTCTCCATCCTCTGCTTCATGAAACAGGACTGCACGGTTTCAGTCTGTTGTGCACAGGCACTGCACAGCAAATGCTCCAGGTGTTGTGAATTCAGCTGTGAGAGCTCTTCAGGCCCTGCCTGCATGTGGTGGAGTAAAATTTTCAAATATGGATCTTCTACCCAAGTCTCTGTCACTCCCACCCAATGATTGGGGGACTCTATGCAAACTGGGCATGTGTAACACTAATAGAGGTCATTCGTCAGTTTTCATTGCCACTCCCCTAGCCATCAGGATGAGCCATGTTTGAAGCAGCAGCAGAGAGAGAAAACCCTGAGGACCTTGGAAGAGCATGTTCAAGATCTCTGCCTCAAGTAGTAGAGGCCGCGAGACTTAGGCCAGAGACTCGGCGGAGCAACGTTGAGACTACGGGATACCTTCTCCAGTGGCCACAGGACTGAGGACCCGAGAGAGTGACGTGGCTACCACTTGACTGAGAACTGAAGGGAGACACTTGGCTCCTGAGTGAAGAGACCAATGACTGTATCTACTACTTGCTGATCCTGACTTGTGGTAACCTGTCGACTTCTCTAATACACCTGCTGACCTGTGAGTGTTGTCTGTGAGTTCTGTGTGGCCGTTGCACCAAACTGTCGAGCCCAGAATAGATGAAGAGTGGTGTGGGAGGAATGATTGATGTCAGACTAGGTAAGCAGGAATGGAGCGTGGAGACATGGCTGCCCCCTGCCTCTTGGCAGAGGAGAGGCGAAAGCTGGTCAGGGATGTTCACCTCCATTGCTGTTTTCCACAGTTTGGATTTTGCTGTGTGGAATCAGGAAGTCGACAGACTTCCAAACAAATAATGTGATACATTCAGATTGCAGAAAATGCTAGAAAGAAAAGACACTAAGAGAAAGAGGGATTGGGAAGGCTCAATACTGAGAGACTGCATCTCTAAAAGGATATACATGGTGAGAAAGAACATTCTGGATTACTGTCTTCATCTCTAAAGCATAAAATCCCATTCACCTATAAATCCTTACAGTTCCTTCCTTTTAAAAAAAGTTGTTATTGCAAATACAGGTTTTTGTAGGTAAATAACATCTGAATGTGAAAAACTTGTAGGCAATTCATGATTTTAAAAGAAATTCACACCATTTTAAAGAAATTCCCTCCAGGACAGATAAATACCTCAGGACTAATAATGAGAGCAGCCATATCAGGAGGATAAGGGAAGGTGGGAGGATAAAAGGGGAACCGATCACAATGATCTACATGTAACCACCTCCCAGGGCCACAGACAACACAAAGGTGGGTAAAGGGAGACATCGGGTAGAGTAAGACATGAAAAAATAATAATAATTTATAAATGATCAAGGGTTCATGAGAGAGGGGGGATGGGTAAGGGAGGGAGGGGGAAAATGAGGAGCCAATACCAAGGGATCAAGTAAAAAGAAAATGTTTTGAAAATGATAATGACAACAAATGTACAAATGTGCTTGACACAGTGGATGGATGGATGGATGGATTGTGAGAAGAGCTGTAAGAGACCCTAATACAATGATTTTAATTAAAGAAAGAAACTCCAACTGCTTTAAAAGAAGTTTACCTTCCTTGATGCATCTTAACCTTGAGTGACAAAAAATTGAGGGGGAGGGAAGACTGTAATGAGTCTGTGCAAATGTTCTGCTGACTCTTTTGGTCTCCATTCTCCTGCCCAGAATGAGTGAGGTCAATTCTGCATGGCCTAGGTGTGAGGAGATTCGTATCAACAAATCAAACATGATTCCATCATCAGTTTTGCGCCTAGAGATTTGAGTAGCTGATTCAACTTCTGAGAAATCTCTGGGCCTCATAGGAAACCTGGAAGACTCCAGCTCCTTGTGGAAGTGAAACGCTGGGTGGTGACGTGGCCATGTAAGGAAGGTTTACTATTCTGTCTCCCTATGTTCCCCTGCCTGTCCCATGCATTTCTCCCAGAATACTCTCCATGATGGAAAATAATGTGCTTGTGTTTGCTTGTTAACATCAGTAATATACTGCAAGCCCCTTAGAGCAAGGACAATCTCTACTCCTTTCTGTTGTGTATTGTATGCCAACCACATATTCAACAAATATCTGTCAACTGAGTGAATATACCCTCTACCCTTACTCTGCTCCACCCTCACCCCAATATTCCTATTTTCACCAGCGTTCCCCTGCTAACATTCTCACTTCCTACACCTCGCCACGCATATACGTGCTCTAACTTCCCAAACTACCATCTGTCTAAGTGTCATACTGTGGTGGCTTGTGTGTAGCTATGGTGCTGGAAGTTTTGCCATCAGTATTTCAAGTAACAGCAGGGTTACCCATGGTAGACAGATGTCAGTGGAGCTTCTAGATTAAGAAAGAGCTCATGATACAGCTCTTAAAATTAGCCAATAAAAATCTTATGGCTCACCACAGAATATTTTTTGATAATAGTGTTGGAAGATGATTCACTAGGTTGTTAAGCACTTGAAATACATAGTGGCCACAGCAATGGATGAAAAACTCCAGTGCCTGTGAAGGTGGCCCCCAGGCTGTTGTTGTTCTTAGGTACCATCCAGTTGGTTCTGACCCATGGCAACTTTATGAAAAAGAGACTAAATCACTGCCCGGTCCTCTGCCATCCTCATACGCCTGTTGTTGAAGCCACATTATCAACCCATCTTCCTCTTCTTCTCTGCCCCTCTAGTCTACCTAAGATGATGTCCTTCTCCAGGAACTAGTCTCTCCTGGAAACATGTCCAAAGCATGTGAGACAAAGTTTCACCATCCTTGCCTCTAAGGAGCACTCTAGTCCTATTTCTTTTAAGACAGACGGGTTTGTTCTTTTAGGATTCTATGGTACTTTCAATATTCTACGGCAGCACCACAACCCAAAGGCATCAGTTCCTCTTTGGTCTTCTTTATTTGATGTCCAACTTTCACATACATATGAGGCGATTGAAAATGCCCTGGCTTGGGTCAGGTGCACCTTAGTTCTCAAAGTAACATCCTTGGTTTTCAACACTCTGAAGAGATCTTGTGCCGCAGATGTACCAAGGCAATGTGTCTTATGATCTCTTGATTGCTGCTTCCATGAGCACTGATGATGGATCCAAGTAAGAGGAAATCTTTGACAACTCAACATTTCCTCCATCTACATTGTTACCTTTTGGTTCAGTTGTGAGGATTTATGTCTTCTTTACACTCATGGGGTTGTAATCCATACTGAAGACTGCAATCCTTGATCTTCATCAGCAAGTGCTTCAAGTCCTCCTCACTTTCAGCAAGCAAGGTGGTGTCACCTGCATATCACAGGTTGTTAATCAGCCATCCTCCAATACTGACGCCACATTCTTCTTCATCTAACCCAACTATTCTAGTTAGAATGTCTTGGTGTTTTCAATAAAACACAAATAAACATCTTTCTGGTTCTCTCTGCTTTCAGCCAAGATCCATCTGACATCAGCAATGACGTCTCTTATTTAATGTACTGTTGGAACTATTGTTAGATGATCTTCAGCAAAATTGTACTGGTGTGTGAGAGAAGAGACATTGTTCTATATTTTAAGCATTCCATTGGGCTCTGCTTGTTCTTCTGGTAGTCCACAGCACTCTCGAATATTCTTTGCCAGCACCACCATTCACATACATCAATTCCTCTTCAGTTTCCTGTCAGTTGGCTCCAAATAGGTGTCTTCCAAATTTCCTGTCATAGACAAGTCAGTGTTTCCAGTGCTTGGTCAACTTTCTGAAACATGACTATTGGCAATCCACCGATTCCTAGAGCCTAGTTCTTGGCGAATACCTTTAGTGCACCTTGGACTTCTTCCTTCAGCACCATTGATCTTGCTTATATGCTAACTCCTGAAATAGTGAAATGTCTATGCTGTTTCATGCACCATTCAATATTTTTCCCATGAAATCTTTCAAGATTGCAACGCAAGGCTTGAATATTTTTTCTTCACTTCTTTCGGTTTAAGATATGCTGAGTGCATTTTCCCGTTTGTTTTTCTAATTCTAGGTCTTTACACATTTCATTACAATTTTGTCTTTTCGTTTTGAGCTGCCCTTTGAAATTTTCTATGCAGCTCTTTGACTTCACCCTCTCTTCCATTTGCTTTAGCAACTCTACAGTTAAAAGCAGGTTTTAAAGTCTCCTCTTACATCCACTTTTATCCTTTCTTTCTTTCTTTCCTGTCTTCTTGATGATTTTTTTATTTCTTCATGAATGGTGGTCTTAATATCACCCCACAGTGCATCGGGTCTTAGGTTATTTGTGTTCAGTGCTTCAAATATATTCTTGAGATAGCCTCAAAATTCAGGTGGGGTTCACTCAAGTTTCTATTTTGGCTCTCAGGGACTTGTTTTAATTTTCTTCAGCTTTATCCTGAACTTACATATGCACAATGGATTAATTTCATAAGATCAACAACTTGTTCATAGTAAATGCCATTTTTCAACAAGACAGGAGCCTAGACACATGAACTTATCCAGATGGGATACACAGAAATCAAATGGACTATATCTTGGAAGACATAATTGAGAAGCTCAATATCAGCAGCTAAAACCAGGCCAGGGACTGCCTGGTATGCAAATGAAGTGCCTGTGACCTACCAAGAGGTGATGGGTCCGTTTTCGGCCCCTGCAAGCATGCCATGAGTGGTAATGACAAAGCGTTGTGTATCTAAGCAGCTAGCCCCACAAAGGTTTGCAGGCAGAAAGATACAAGAAGAGAAGCAGCAGAAATGAACAAAGAAGAAGCAGTTAGAGGAGGCAAGGAGCCTCCTAAAGAAGCTGTAACACTGATTAAAGGTTGAAGCAGTGGAGACAACAAAGGCCCAGAAGGAGGAGCCCAGCATCCGTCAGTGGAGACAGATGACAAGGCCAAGAAGAACTAGTTCTCAGAAAACTCAGATAACCTGTTCTGAAAGGGCCAGAGAAGGCCTACACAACCAAAAGAGAACTAGAGGGCTGTCCTGCACTGAAGAAAGAAGCTGTTTCTTTCATGTTTACTAATCCTGAGCTGGACCTTGTTGACCCTGATCCCATATTGTACCCTGTTTCTTCATTAATAAACCACTTTGCTGCAAGTAGGGTCTTTGAGTTCTGTAAAAAGAAAAAATTCAAGCATCAAGTTTCAATATCAAAAGAATCCATGGGCAAAATATTGAATGATGCAGGAAGCATCATAAGAAAATGGAAAGAATACAGAGTCATTGTACCAAAAAGGACTAGTTGATTTGCAATCATTTCAAGTAGTATATAAGCAAGAACCAATGTTATTGAAGGAAGAAGTTCAAGATGCACGAAAGCATTGGCCAAAGACAAAGCTCCAGAGATTGATGGAATACCAATTGAAATGTTTCAGCAAGCTGATGAAGCACTGGAAACACTCACTGGTCTATGCCAGGAGATTTGGAAGACAACTACCTGGCCAACTAACTAGAAGAGTTTCCAAAAAATGGTGATCCAACAGAATGTTCAAATTATATAGCAACACCATTTATATCACATGTACATAATTTTTTTCAGAAGATCATCCAACAAGTGTTGCAGCAGTCCATTGACATGGGGCGGCCAGAGGTCCAGGACGGATTCAGAAGAGGATGTAGAACAAGGGATATAGTTGTGTCAGATAGATCTTGACTCAAAGCAGAGAATCCCCAAAAGATATTTACTTGTGTTTTATTGACTATGCCAAGGCATTCTGCTGTGTGGATCATAACAAATGATGAAGAACAGGAATTCCAGAATGCTACAGTGCGCTCATGGGGAACTTGTACATCGTTCAAGAAGCAGTTGTGGGAACAGAACAAGGAAATCTTCCAGGGTTTGAAATCAGTGAAGATGTGTACCAGGGTTACATCCTCTCACAACACTTATTCAATCTGTCTGCTTAGCAGATCATCAGAGAAACTGGCTTCTATGAGGAAGAATGTGGCATCAGTATTGGAGGAAGGCTTAGTAAAACCTGTAATATGCAAATGACACAGGTTTGCTTGCTGAATCTGAGGAGGAATTGAAGCACTTAATGATGAAGATCAAAGATATTATCCTTCGGTGTGGGTTACAACTCAACATAAAGAAGACCAAAATTCATCAGGATTGGGCCAATAGATAGCATCATGATCAGTGGGGAAAGATTGAAGTTGTCAAGGATTTCATCTTGCTTGTATCAATACTCAATGTTCATGAAAGCAGCAATTGTACTGGGTAAATCTGCATTGGGAAAAAAAGATCTTGCTAAGCAAGGATGTTACATTGAAGATTAAGGTACACCCGACCCAACGCATGGTGTCTCCTGTCACCTCATATGCATGTGAAAATTGAGCACTGAATGAGGAAGGCTGAAGAAGAATTGGTGCATTTGAATTATGGAGGTGGTGAAGAAAATGGAAAGTTGCATGGACTGACAAGCTCTGTCTTGGAAAGAAGTACAACCACAATGCTCCTTAGAGCCGTGGTCTCAACCTTCCTAAGGCCACCACCCTTTCATTCAGTTCCTCATGTTGTGGTGACCCCCCCCCCCCCGCCGAGCCATAAAATTATTTTCGTTGCTACTTCATAAATGTCATTTTGCTACTGTTATGAATTGTCATGTAAATGTCTGATATGCAGGATGTATTTTCATTGTTACAAAGCATAGTGATGAATCACAAAGACAATATGTAATTATATATAGTGAACTATTTTCTAATTTCAAATAAATGAAATTTTGTTTTGGAGCATGGTGTAGCATGGCTAAGTTTTCATACCGGGTACTCATATGTGGGCATATCTGCGTGTAGGCAGACCCACGGGATACGGATAGAGGTGCGGTGTCTCGGTTCCTAAGAACATAGGAAATATGTGTTTTCTGATGGTTTAGGCAACCCCTGTGAAAGGGTCATTCGACCCCCCAAAGGGGTCGCGACCCACAGGTTGAGAACCACTGTTCTAGACCTTATTGGTCCTCGATATTCTTCCACTAACTGATAGAGCAGATTTAAATAAATAAAATGGCAAAACTAAACCTTCCATTTTATAATTGCAATGCTGCCACTGCTTTGTAGATTTATATTCCCTTAACTTCAATTGTTGCATTACCAAATTAATTATTTTATATTTAAAAATCTTTCAGTAATTGAACCAAGACTATTAAATCTTTTGGCCTCCTTTCGTGAATGGCATCCATGGTGCTGGTCCAATTTTTTTTTCATCTTTGTCAAAGAACTTAAACAAACAAGCTATTTTTAATAAGATGTACTTCTTATTTTGTGGTTGTTAGGTGCCATCCAACCAGTTCAAACTCATAGACACCCTATGTACAACAAATGAAAACACCGCCCTGCACCATTTTCACAATTGTCATGTTTGAGCCACTTGTTGCAGCCACTGGGCCAGCCCATCTCATTGAGGACTTCCTCTTCATTGAGCTTCTACTTCACCAAGCACCATGCCCTTCTCCAGGAGCTGGTCTCTCCTGATCACATGACCAAAGTTTGTGAGAAGTCTCATCATCTTTGATCCTAAGAAGGAGATGTCTGACTGTACCTATGGCAAGAAAAAAAATTATTTCTTATTCTGCAGTCCATAGTACACTTCAATAATCTTCATCAACACCATAATTAAATGAGTTAATTCTTTGGGCTTCCAACTTCATTGTCCAGCTTTCACACGTCTATGAAGGACACTCACACACTCCCTGTGAGACATTCCTGTTGAGAAGATACATGGAGCTAATATACAGGGTGTATTTTCATTGTTGCAAATTGGACATAATTAAAGCATAAATGCCATGGCTTAGGTCAGGCTCATACCCTAGTCCTCCAAAACTCAACACCCAAACTCACTACCATCAAGGGGATGCTTGCTGACCCTTAGTGACCCTACAGAACCATAGAGAACTGCCACTGTGCATTTCTGAGCCTGTAACTCTTTACAGGAGTAGAAAGGTCACTGTTGGTTTTGAACTGCTGGCTTTGTAGTTAGCAGCCCAACGTGTAACTACTGTGGTTGGCACCAAGACTCCTAGTTTATAAAACCTGTACTAGTTAGACTAGCTAACAATAATTGCCTTCAAATCTTTTACAAAAGAAAAGTATTCTGCAAAACGTTATTTGAAAATCAGGGTTTAAATTGAAGCGAATGGACCTTGTCTTCCAAAGGGTTAGAGACCGTGGTCACCTTTGTGGCTGGGATTTTCCATGTATTTCAGATGAGTCTTCTTTCGTTTAAAGTGAGATGACTGATAAAAACTTGTTATTTTAGTGTCTTGGCAATATTAAATATTTTCCACTTAAGCTCTTTAAAACAGCTGTACTATGAAATCCAAGTAAGTTATCTGGCATGGCAGTATTTTTTAGTAAAATAAACAATTTTAAATCAATCTTCCATGTATTCTATAGATGGAAATTCAATATTCTCACTGAGTAACTTCAGTTAATAGGAGAATGAACACAGGGACGATAAGGTAGATTTCCATATATGGCTCTGAAATTGTCTGAGCTATCTGAGAGGAGGAAAAAAAAGAAAGAAAAATAAATATTAAACTGCCAAATCCTTCCAAGTGTTCCTCTAAAAAAATAAGCAAAACTGTTTCATTTCATTCAATCATTCATTTATTTATTCATTCAAACATTTATTGTGTTCTTGCTTTATACAAGATACTATTGGAAACAAGTATATCATTTCATTATTCTCTAGACAGGGCTTATTTTTTTTTTCTTATACTGTATATGATCTTTAACAGAAGCCAGAAATCTACCTGGAAAAACAAAGAAGGATTATTCCTCTCTAGGAAATAAAATAATCTCGGGACATCTCTGGCATTAATCATGGCCCCTCATGCCTGGAGTAGACTGTATGATTGGCTCTCACTTCATTCTCTCCCTGCAGCCTTTGCCAAGACTGTACAAGAAAGACTTTCTGTGAAGTCTATGTTGAATGTCCTGTTGGAGAGGAAGAGAAATGAGATGACACAGTAGCTCTCTGTGGAAAGGGAAAGTTCAAGATATCCACAAGTATCCATACAGACAATATAAAGATTCTACTGTTAGGGTTGTTGTTAGGTGGCCTCTAGTCAGCTCCAACCCATAGCAACCTTATGCACAACAGAATGAAGCACGGCCCAGTCCTTCGCCATCCTCACAATTGTTCCTACGTGTGAGCAGCAGTCAAGAGATCAAAAGACATGTTGCATTAGGTAAATATATTGCACGTAACCTCTTTAGAGTATTGAAAAGCCAGGATCTTACTTGGAGAACTACAGTGCACCTGACCCAAGCCATGGTATTCTCCATTGAATCATATGTCTGTGAATGCTGGACATCAATTACGGAAGACCATAGAAGAATCGATGTACTTGAATTGTGGTGCTGGAGAATGGCATTCGAAGTACCATGGGCTGCTTAAAGGACAAATAAACTTGTCTTGGAAGAGGAACAGCCAGAGTGATCTTTAGAGCTAAGGATGGTGAGTATTCATCTCACATACTCTGGACATTTTGTCAAGAGAGACCAGTCCCTGGAAAAGGGCATTATGCTTGGCAAAGTAGAGAGGCGGCAAAAAAGAGGGAGATTCCCCATTGAGATGGATTGACACAGTGGCTTCATCAGTGCGCTCAGGCATAGAAACAATTGTAAGGATGGTGCAGGACCAGGCAGTGTCACATTTTGTTGTGATAGGATCGCTATGAGTGGGAACCAACTCTGTGGCACCTGACAATAGCAATATAATAAAAGAAATCGGTGGAAAATCATGTTAATTGCAAAGATGTTTAATTTAGAATTTGATAGGACTGGTGTGGAACTGCTTATTGCTCTCCAAGAAGGAAATTTGAAAGATCAAGATTAATAGATTTTTAACATAAAAGAAATACTGAAGAAAGAAACAATAAAGGAGAAGATGGATTATTCCCAAAATACTTTACAGTGAAAGGATTAGCTGAAATCTTTTCTTTGTTTTTTTTTTTTTTTTGGTTGTTGTTGAAATCTTTTCTTAACTAAAGATTTCAGTTGCTAATGTGTCTTTTGCTTTAAAACATGCGCCCCAAGACTGATCACTTTACTTTGCAAAGGTCCCTAAGCAGATCTGAGAAGCAATGAAATGTTATCACAAAATATAGCAAGAAAAAGAGAAAAGAACCATCCAGAGAAGTTGCCTTAGTTTCTGACGAGAGATGCCATCCTTATTCTCAGGGTTAATCCCAGTGATCTGGAACATTCCACAAAACAGACAAACTGTCTGCGTCCTCCAGCCCTTCTTCCTCGTTCAAGGACGTGTGTGTGACTTGTGTGTTTTAGTGCATGCATGCACAGGGGCGTCAGGGGGTCTGTGGGAAGCGTCCATTCGCTTTTCCTTCCATTTTCCCATGAACTTTTTGAAGCACCCGGGCATTAAGCTATATCTATAAATGCATATGCAATGCTTCTAACATCCAAGGACAAACACATAAGGGAATTTTAAGGGTACCAGCAGACAATCATTCACATTTAACCCCCCAAAAGGAAGAAGAATGAAAGCCTCTCCCTATTGTGTTTCACTGTGCCGCCGTGGCCCTGACTGGTAAACATGCCTACTCACGAGCTAATGGCATAGTCTAATTGGTCAATCCTGTGTAACGTGGTGCTGAGCTGAAGTCAGAAGATGGAATTAATTCCATAGGAGGTATGTAAATTGAGAATAGGAAAGAGGGTAGTCTTAATGGACAAATTGAGATACATTTTCCAAAAAGGAAGATAAACAAATGCTGTCCAACAGATATTACAGACATGCAGCCTGATCACAAAATCAGATTCTGTGTTTTATCTCTGAATACCAAGACCCAGTGGTTAAGTGTTCAACTGCTAACCCAAAAGAGAACAGGCCCACCTACCAGACGCCCGGCAGGTGAAAGGTGCAACAGCGTGCTTCCATAAAAGATGGCAACCTTGGAAACTCAATGCAGCTGCCCTGCTCTGTCCTATCAGGTCTGTGAGCTCCGATCAACTCCATGTCAACAGTGTCTAACACTTGACAAACATGGAGTGCCCAAGATGTTTGCTGAAGTTTTAAGTGTGAGGTATTACTCACCAAAAGAGACATGTTATGATAAGGCATGGTTCAGGATTAAATTGCCCCACCCGCTCCCAAAGAAAGCTGTGTTGTAAATCTTGACCTCTGTACTTCAGGTGATAATCCCATTTGGGAATGGGTTTTCTCTCTTAGGTGAATGAGCAGGTAATTAGTGTAGGATGGGGCTTAAGTCAGTCTCTTTTGGGAAGTAAAAGGACAGATGAAGTGAGCAAGCACAGAGGGGAAGGCAGGGGCCACGTGCTCCCCAGGGGACAGAAGCTGAAAAGAGACCAAGAACTTCCTTCAGCGTGAACCAAGCGAAAGAAGACCCTCCCTTCGATCTGCAGCCTGACACGTCCTTTCAGCCTCTTAAACTGTGAGAAAGGAAAAGAAGTCCCTTACCGTGGTATTCCTGTTACAGCATGATGTAACAAAGACAGGTGTTCATCTTAAATATTTACATTTTCAAAGTAAATCATCCAGTGTATACAAATGCAAAAGTTGTCGAACCTGTTTTTGTGAAAATGAGCAGCATGGTATAGTCACGTATAAATTGCAATCATACCAAACTTTCAAAATAAACATTTGTCACATTCGATATATGTATATCCATTTTAATAGAGGATATCATGATACATCCAAACCTGAGCAGCTGTCATTTGGGAGGAATTTTCTGTTGTTATGAATCTGTCTCAAGGAGGGTTTTAAATGGAAATGTCGCCTGGGCAGCGACTTTTGCATAATCTTCAGGATGCCAAAAGAAACCCCGGGATCAAAGAATTCATAACAGAAAAGCGGCTGCTTTTTAAACTGACAGAAAAGCACACGTGAAGATGGATTCTCTCGTGCGAGTGCCCTCAAGGCTGGCTTCTTCTAGAAAGAAAGGTGGATCACCACGCGTCCTATCACTGCAAGTGAGATTCCCCCAACAGCAGGATGGGACTGTTTCATGAGCTGTGTCCAGGTTACTTGCTTCCTCTGCTGCTTGCTGTCCCCAGTAAGCCTATCTGGGCAGTTCTTGCACATGCTAACAGTTAAATTCTCGCCTCACTCCATTCAGCCCAGTAGTACCCTCATTGTCATCAAGATGGGATCATCTGTTTCCTATTACTTTTGTTTGTTGAATTAAAGCACCAGCGTGATTTGCCATTGCACATCAGCTCTTACGTTTGGAAAGTCGAAAATAATGCACCCTTTCCTATTGCTTCTTTTTTCAAAACTGAGAGACTGTGGATAAATTATCCTTTGTTCTCCTTGTGTGGTTAAAGGAAGAAAGATGGTTGGAATAGTAAAGAGAGGGGAAAATTTTTAAGAGCGGAAAATTGATTGGGGGTGGGGAGAGACTATGGAGACTATCCTTATTATTGTGTTCCTTTGAGTCTTTGGGATTTATGGTAACCCAAAGGACAAGCAAGAATTCCCCACAGGGTTTCAGAAGTGAGGGAGTCAACGCTGACCAGAGGATTTCCAAAGGACCTCAAGAAAACAAAGGAAAATATTGTAGTGGCGTGTGCAAAGACCTGGAGTTAGACCTGATCAAGCACGAGGGCTTTCTCCATGAACCGATTCTTGCTGCTAACGTGTCCAAAGTACACGAGATAAAGACTTGCAGTCCTTGCTTCAAAGAAAGCCGTTGGCTATCCTTCTTCCCAGGCATATTTGTTAGTTCTTCTGGAAGTCCCCCACCATGATTCAAAGGTATGGATTCTGCTTTGGTCTTCTGTATTCGTTGTTCTGCGTTCACGTGCATTTGAGTCCACTGAAATTACCACCGCACACTTTAGACCTCAAGACAAGAGGCATCTTTGCTGTTTAACACTTTTAAAATGTTGTTTGGGGTTTGGGCTTTGCCCAGTGGAATAGGTCGTTTGATTTCTCGACTATTGATTGTATGGGTGTGGCTTGTGGATCCAAATAAACTGAAATCTTTGACAACTTCAATCTGTTCTCCACTCATCATACCGTTGTTGATTGGCCCAGTTGTGGCTATATTTGTTTCCTTTATATTGAAATACAATCCATACTGAAGGATGTAGTCTTCTCAGTCTCTCTTCAAAATCTTCTTCACTTGCAGCAAGCAGAGTTGTGTTATCTACAGTTTACAGACAGAGCAAATCTTCCTCTAACCCTGATTCTTCTTCATATAGTCCAGCTTTTAAAAGTATTTGCTTATCATACATATTTTATAAATGTGATGAAAAGATACAATCCTTATGCACATCTTTTCTGACTTTGAAACATTCAGTATCCCTGTGTTCCGTTTAAACACCTGCCTCTTGGTCTATGTACAGGCTTCTTTATGGGTATGTTTCAGGAAGAGCCTTGAGCTTTTCTGACCCATGAACTTGAGCCAGACTGGATTTATCCTCTTCTACAATGGTGTGAATCATTTTTCTTGATATAAATCTCTCTTTTTATAACAAATATATCACCTATAGAGAATCCAACCTAGCACACTATCCCATCACGTTAGAATAGACATAGAAGTATCTTTTAACTATGATATGACACCATTTCTGTTTATTTATTTTATTTGGCATAGTAAACCATATGTTTATCTGACTTTAAAATGGTAATATCAGTCACTTTAGTTCACTAAGGCCTAGGGTATTCATTTGAATGCATTCCATTCCATTCCGATATTTCTAGATGTGTACTTAGTACAGAAATGCCAGAGAAAGCCATCCACCATGGGTGACCCTGCTGGCATTGGAAAACCTGATGGCCGACCTTCCAACATCAGAGCAAGGTACAAGGCATCGAAGGAGGAAAAACTGACAAAAAGGTCATGTTTTGGAGGCCATATGGCATGCCTTAAGTCAGTCACTTTTGAGATATAAAAAGAAGCAAAAATGGGGGGGGGGACTGTTAATGACATGGAGATCAATAAGGAACAGAGGAATAAAATCTGAAAAATGAAGAATTTCCCTAGAGAAGGTAGAGTGCCCCCTGAGAGCTGGTGCCCTAAATTCAAACTTTTAACTTCCTGAACTGCGTGAGACTATACACTTCTGTTCTTATCAAGGCGCCCACTTGCATTGTTTCTGTGACAACAACACAAGGAAACTAAGAGAATGTGTAGAAGTGCTCAACAAATGGTAGCCATTATTAGAACCGAAAGAATAGACATTGGGAGGCAGGAAAAAGTGATTTGAGTACAGCCGTTTATACACTCTGACCAAATCATTTATTTTAATCCTATCGGGGCCTTAATTTCCCTATCTGCAGATTAGGAGATTGGCCTAGGTGATATATAGCCCCTCTAAGTGCTATGGATGATGTTTTTCATTTGACTTTGATACTGACCGTGCAATTGGATTAAATTGGATCAAATTACCTTCACTGAGTATATAATACATTGAAAATTTATTAAAAGGCCGAAAATGAAAGTGAAAATAATGCATTAGGCTGAGGGAGTGATTTCAAGTGGATACAATAAGAGTAATGATAGATCAGGTCCTATGATTATCTGCTTGATGCAGGAGAAAATAAGTGGTAAATGGTATTAAATTCATATGTTGTGCTAAAAATATATGACTTTGTAAAGAAAAAACCTTTAAAACATGCTTACTTTAATTTACTTACTAGTTATTCTTTGAGTTTAAAAGTTGAGTCTTCCCAATATAACTAATAGTGTGTCCAACTACCCGGCCTTCATTAAGTATATGGTAACCGATATAATTACATTTTTCTCAATGTTCAATGGGTGGTTAAATAAAGAATATAAAGAACAAAATTCTGAGATGTCACTCTGATACAGGTACCAGAATTGGAAGATCTTTCCATGCCCCTTGTTAGGCATTCTAGGGATAGTCTACCATCCTATATGGGGCTTAAGAGGCTGGCTGTAAAATGGAAGAAACAGAAGCCAAACCCACTGCCACAGTTGATTCAGACTCACAGTTAACTGACATGTAGGATTTTGGGTTTTTTAAATCTTTATGGAAGCAGTCGGCCTCATCTTTCTCCACAGAGCAGCCAGTGAGTTTGAATCACCAACCTTGGGTTAACAATCATTTGTTTACCCTACCGTGTTACTAAGGCTTCTTAGGTAGACACTCTTAAATCACTAAACTCACTGCCATCGAATTATTGCCAACCTGTAGAGACCCTATAGGACAGGGCAGAACTGCCGCTGTGGGTTTCCAAGATTATACCTGTTTATTGGAATAGAAAGCCCCGCCTTTCTCCCACAGAGTGGCTGGTGGTTTTGAACTGCTAACGAGGATTGCAGCCCAGTATACAATTACTACCCAATTAAGGCTCCTGGTAGGTGGACACTACAGCCTAAGAAATGAAGTGCATCAGTATTAAGGGGTGATGCTGGTGCTGTCCAATCAGCTTTGGACTGCTAACCACAGGGTCTGTTGTGTTGCCCTGTGGGAGAAAGAGGAGACTATTTGTGTCCATGAAGACTTATAGTCTCAGAAACCCTGTCAATGGTCACGATGAGTCCGAATTGACTGGATGGCAGTAGGGTTGGTTTCTTTTGTTATTAGTCCCTTTGGGAAAAGTTACTGTTTCCCCTACAAAATGTACAAAAAATGATGATGGTATTGGGAAATACATCCGGAAGACAAAATTATGAGTCTATTTTAGAAATCTTGAACTAATTATCGACCATATTGAAAGACGCGTGCATCAGCATGCCTATATTTGATATTAGGGTCTCCTTGGAGCCCAGACTCGCACAAGAAAAAAGGAAGCAGGGTTCCTGCTCATAAGACTGAAGGAAACTAAGGTGTCTGCATAGAATTTTGTATAACATGATTATGTGGTTGATTAGAAATTATCTTGGAGAGGCTAAGTCCCCTGGCAAAAGAATTAGTCACTGTAATCAAAATTCTTTTTGATTTTTACATCTCTGATCAGTGGAGTACATTACAGTTCACAAAAAAAAGGAATATGATAAAGGGTAATTTTTTAAAAGCAACCAAAGTATTTACTAAAAAAAAAAGGTTTCTCTGCATTATGAAGCATTTTATAATTAATTAAGGCATGTTGTGGTTATCCCTTATGATGATAAGTACCTAGTGATACACATTTTTATTTTATTAAATTATAAAATATATGTAATTTAGGTTTTACATATTTATATATCATATCATAATATGAATATAAAGACTTTACAAATCATAATATAAATAGGTCTTTTTCAATCTCAATATATTGGATTGCTTCTTTTGTTACTAAATGAAGGGATAACTCTCTTGCTGGGTGGCTTGGGAGTCATCCAGTCAGTTATGGTTTATAGTAATCCTGTGTACAACAGAATGAAACACTGCCCAGTCCTGCTCCATCCTCACAACTGTTATGTTGAAGCCACTGTGCCACTCCATCTCATTGTCTGGCTTCTTTTCGATGTATTTTTACTTTCCTGACTATTTCTAGTCCTTTTTCAGGGACTGTTCTCTCCTGATAACATGCTCAAGTAACAAGCAGACAGTACATGAGAAGAGGTCTCATCATCCTCAATTTTAAGGAGCATGCTAGTATGCTTTTTAAAGACAGAGATCTGCTTGTTTTTCTGGCAGTTCATGACACTTTCAATATTCTTTACCAATAGCATACTTAAAATGCATTGGTATTTCTTCAGTCGTCCTTACTCAATATTCAACTTTCTCACACAGATGAGGTGAGTAAAAATATCATGGCTTTGTTCAGGTGCACCTTAGTCCTCAAAGTGACATTCTTGTTCTTCAACCCTTTGCAGAGGAAGGTGCTGGGCAGCAAATTTGCCCAATAAGATATAGCCTCTAATTTATTGACTGCTGATTCTATGAGCATTGATTGATGACACAAGCAAAATGAGATTGACTAGATTGGTCTTTTTTTCATATATCAAGACATTGTCTATGTGTCCAGTTGTGAGCATTTTGCTTTTCTTTACATTCATTTGCAATCCATAGTGAAGGCTGCAATCTTGTGTTTTTAATCAGTATTTTGGGTTAGCAGCTCAAACACACACACAAACATACCTTTAATCATAACCTTATATAATATTTTATTGTCTACTGCTGGAAGTCTCTTAAGAAGAAAGACACAATAGCTGCAGTAATACCTCAAACATACCAATGATCCTGAAGATGTATTCATTCTATCTTACATAAAGTTGACATAAGTCAGAATGAGCTCAAAGGCAACTAACAATGGGTGTGGAAATATGTTTCAAATGGCTCTACTTTATTTGTATTTTTATATCAAATTCTCCTTAAATGGGCCCAAGATTGGAAAGCAAAAGCAAAGGCAGCAATATCTAAATGACTAATGTCCCCAGCTATCGATACTTGTACTGTATGAGGGATCTCTCTAGATGTTCTTACCAGTTGAAAGTGGATAGTAGTTACCTAGGCTGTATACTCATGGTGACTTGATTATAGTAATGACCCCCAATTGGATCACACGTTCTTGTCTCCATGTTATCTGTTAGTGTCCTCTGGATCTTTTGACTTGGCCATGTGGTTTGCTGTGGCCAATAGGACAGTAGCAAACACAGTAAAAGCTGAGACTTAAAGAACACTTGCATGGCCTTCTTTTGTTTGACAAATTGTCACTATGTAAATAATGCCTTCTTTTGTTTGACAAATTGACACTATGTAAATAAACCCTAACTAGCATTTGAATGACAAGAGACACATGGCTGAGCCATTCCTGTTACACCAGCAACAGGAGTCAAACTCAGGACACCAGAGACAAGGACCCTTTTCTGGAATGCTCATCTGTCTACTGCCATGGGAACTTCTTTGTTCTTCCAAATAAAATTGAGTTTCAAAGTTAATTTTACTCATGGATTTCATCATTTTGGACTTTGATCTTTTGCTTCTCGCAAAAATTCTAGAGCTGTGATAGCCACTACTTTGCTTCATCAGTGTCTCTGCCTGTCCTTCCTTAGGGATTATGGAAGTAACCTTGCACTCCCCCATCTGTGGTAGATGCAAAAAGTGGGAGCAATGGTTTCCTTCTCTTGATCCACGTCCTTTGCAATGTGACTTGCAGCTCCTCCAGTAAGAGGAAGACTTCCCTGCATTGCCTTTGCCGCCCAAACAGGACCTTGAAAAGTGTGCGTCCTAGGGCATACTCTGGCTTACTCTCCTTCCGTTCTTGAAACACTGGGACTGCCATCCTGTCAGCAAGCCTGGGCTGGCCTCTGGAGGATGAGGGACATGTGGCCCAACTGCTCTGTGTCCAAGTAAACCCTTCGGAACAGAGCTTCCTCACTGACAGGCGGCTGGCCACAAACAGCGGAGTGAACCCAGTCAAAGCCAGCAGAACTGTCCAATTGTGCTGAGCACAAATTACAATCCCACAGAATCATGAGCTAAATCAATTCCTGGGGTGTTTAAGCCACTGACTTTGGGGGTGGTTTAAAATATCTCAAAAGTTATCTGACTTAACATGACCTTAAGTCATATGGCTTCCTTCATCCAGTGAAGTATGTCACTTTTGGCAGAAGCCTACAAGAGGTAGAATGTGATTCAGCATCTTCTTTGTCCTGTCATGGTGAGAGGAAGAGCTGCCCAGCAGGGCCAGCTGCTTCAGAAGCACGGGTCCTACATGGACATGGAGTGGTTCTCCCAGACTGATCCTTGGAGGACACAGAGGATAAATAAAAAGATGCTTCAAACCATGAAGATTTTTAAGTTCTCGTCCCTGCAGCGGAACCTAACACATTCTGACTAGTATACTGATTGGTACACAAGAGTGAAATATGTGCTTGTGCCTTTGGGGTTCCTGGTGGGTGCTAAGGTGGTATCAGAGGCTGGAGAGCTGACAATGCATGCTATATGTACAAAATAGCTGGTAAAACTGTTGAGTTATCCATTCATCCCCTTGCTGCGTAGGACTGGTTACCATAGCTGTCTGTCCGTGTTCCAGCACTATGTATCAGCCATGTGTGTGCTCCCATAAGGGAGGAAGATAAATACCTTGTCTTTTCAGGTCTCTATGACTACAGAAGGAGCCCTCGTGGTGCTGCTAACCACGAGGTAGGTGGTTTAAACCTACCAGTTGCTCCATGGGAGAAAGGTGAGGCTGTCTGTTCTTGTGAAGACTGCCCAAATCACCAGAGTCCTTGCTGAGAATGATATAGAGCAAACTCCCACTCTCCTCTACTTTGTATGCATAAATACTAAGTAAGAAGGAATTTATAACATTTTGTTGACTCAAGCTGCTGAGATTTGGGATGTTTTTTCTTCTACACCATAACCTAGCCCATCTGAAGTAATATAACATATTATTTTTAAAGTAATGAAGAAAATGATAAATATCGATCATCTTGGTAATTAGAACATCAGTGCTACTTACTGATAATTGCTAGACGGCCTTCCTTCACAACAAGTGATTTCACTTGCTTCTCTAATTATAACCATTTCAAAAAGGGGGGTGATTTTGTGATGCCCCACTTCATTGCTTTATCTTGAAAGTTGTGAGACTACATCTTCTCTCTAGACAAAAACAACCAGGGGGATCACAGATAAGCCAAAGGCTTGTGTAAATCCTGAGCCAGGCAGGCACTGCACTAGGGTCGGGCAGGTGCAAGTTATCAAGAGAGCGACGTCTCAGCGCTTCACATTTTGCGAAATACAAAAAGTTTCCCTTTAGGAGTTTTCACCTAGCTACACCCAAGTTCCCGCATGAATATTTCCTGCAGGAAAAGTCCTGCATTTCCCCCAATCCTTGCTAGTTGGCCTTCTCTGATAGCTGTGGGAACTCTAGGTCAGAACTTTGGGTTCACACGTTTCCTTTCAGAGTGACGGGGCCATCGTGTTTTCGAAAAGTCTCCATCACTTAAAATACAGAATTTGAACGGATAAGGAATGCGCAATTCTTGAGGCTGCCAGTGTGCTTTCCTGTCAGAGCCTCGGAAAAGTGAGGCGGCTCAACTGGAGCCACACTAGCAGCTCACAGTCCCGGGACAGGGACACCCAAGATCCGTGCGAGCCCGTCCCTCCTGGACTACGAGGCCCGGCATGCATCGCGCCGTGGCAGCGAGCCCCGCTACGGGACTCCGGGGAAAGGCAGGCCGGGAAATGAAGTCCCGGGCGTTCGTCGTCCCGTTGCGGAGAGGCGTTCCCAGTCGTGGCGCGCTCCATTAGCGCGCCGGTGGCTGTTGGTGATTTGGCCCTCTCGCTCCCGCTCAGGGTTTTCGCGGGCGGCGGGAGCGGTATGGCTGGAGTAAACTCCGGGGGGGGTGGGGGGGGCGGAGGGCGGGGGAGAGGGGAGTGGATGGGGAGGCGGGGTCAGCGGAAGCGGCAGGTTGCTTCCTCTTTCTACGGCTCCCTCCCCGCCTCTCCCGGAGGGAGCGGTGGGAGGGGGAGGAAAGGGCAGAGGGAAGGTAGTGACACGTGTCAATCAACCCCCTCCGGGGGGCGCGCGCTCCGGGGCTCGCGCTGAGGGCTCGCGCCCCTGCCTCGTGCCTGCGCCGCCGCTCGTATGTAAATGAGGGCGCGTGACGCGGGACGCAGATGGACAAGGGAAGAGAGAGAATGGCCGCTGCCGCCGCCGCTGCTGCCGCCGCCGCCGCCGCCTCCGCTCAGTGCCGGAGCCCTCGGTGCGCGGCGGAGAGGAGAGGATTCCGGCGGGAACTCGACTCCTGGCGCCACCGCCTCATGCACTGTGTAGGTAAGCGAGACGGCCCGGGCCGGGCGCGGCGGCGGCGGCGCTGCCCGAGGAGTTTGGGCTGAGGGGCTGAGTTGGCTCCCCGGTTTGGGTCAGTTCGATGGGGAGCGCGGTGGGAGCGGCGCGGCCGGGAGGGCGGCCCGGCGCTGCCTGTCTTTTGTCTGGGCTGCCCGCCCGGCCGGCAGCGCTCCGCCGCCCCCTCGGCGCCCGGGCTGCCCGGGGACTGTTAGTCGGGACCCGCCCGCCGCGCCCGCCCGCGCTCTCCCCGAAACTCCTGGGCGCTCCGGGCCGCCCGCCGCCCGCTGTCAGAAGGAGGAAGCGGCTAGGCGGCTCGGGGCGCGGGAGGGACGAAGGCGGGTTGCCGCTCTGCACCCCTCTGGACGCACACACACCCCCTGTGGCAGCTGGGGTGCCGGGCCGGGGGTGCGTACAAGGTCCGGGGGGCCCGGCGACACCCCTCCGGGCGTTCTAGGGGTCAGGGCCGCGGGTGGACACTCGGCTGGCGAGGGCCGACGGGGGAGTCGCTGGGGGGCGGGGGCGCCCCGCTCTGCCCTCTCTCGCGCAGCGGCGGCGGCGCGGTGTGTACCCCTTTAAGAAGGAGCCGCTCGAGCGCAGACGGTTGGGATTTGAAGTTTTTCCTCCCTCTTTGGAAGTCTGGACTGAATGGGAGGGGGCGTCGCCATGGCAACGCCCCCTCCCTCCTGGTGAGGACGCCCGGACGACTCCCAGGTCCTCCCTGCCTGTCATGTGATGGACTCTTGGTGCGCGCACACCCCCCGCACCCTCTCGACAAGGGTGCCCTGGCGCCTTGCAGTCCATCGCCCCGACTTGGCGGCCCTGACTCGGGGCGGTGAAAACTTGGGGGCGCGCGGGGCTGCGGGGACTCCCCCACCTGGCCATCGGTCGCTGTTTGCTGGAGTGAGGCTCAGGCTTGGAGCTGTTCCCCATCCGGGCAGGTTGGCTCTGTGGGTGCGGAGGGGCTGGTACCGGTGACGCGGGGCTGTGTGTCTGGGGTGGGGGCAGAGTTGGGGAAGAGGCCGGAAGGTCAGCTCTGGGTGGGGAGGGAATGCTTGTGGCCGCCTCTGGCTCAACTTGCACCTGAACCTGGGCGTTTGGTATTGGGGTTGTCCCCTTAGTGCCCTGGGACGGCATTCACTTTATCTACCCCCACTCTGTGCCACCTGGCGTCTGTCCCCACCCTTCTCAGGGGTGTTCAGGCAGCGCCCCGCGGTCTTCCTGATTTTCCCTAGGGAAGGGAGATGGTAGTAGGGCGCACGGGTACAACTTTAGAGCAGAAATGGGCGTAGCGGACTCCATAGGGGACCGGTCCCTTCGGGCTGGCGGGCTGCCAGTGGAGGGCATTTCGGTGAGGTTGAGCAATAGGCTGGCGTTCACCTTAGGAAGTGTATTTTGATCTCTCGTTAAGAAAACGTTGGGAAATTGCTTCAATGCTCAAACGTGATTCTTTCAAGTAGAAATCTTTTAAAACCTTCAAAAATGTAAAGACGTGCTGTGTTAGCAGTGCCTCTTGAATGCACCACGGGCTCGTTTGTTTCACAGTTGCTCACATAACGACCTTCCCCGGGAAATCTGTGAAAAAGCTTGAATCCATTCCCTTAGAACCCTCGGGTGGAGGGCAGCCTTGTCACCCTGGCTCCTGAAACTCGTAGTTGGAATGATTTGAGGATGCCCGTGGTCAGTTTCCACATTTTGGAATACTGCGATTTTTCCCCCTCCCTTCATCTTTTTTGCTCACTTAGATACGCCAAGTATCATATATATACACACACACATATATACATATGCATGTATATATATTTTGGGGAAGTGAAAAAAATTACTTGAGTTTGTGGGAAAAAAGAGGTATCTTTCTGCTTTCTCTGCTCGAGTACTCAGTCCAGTTGGAAGACACTGCACATTTAGTTAGGACTGTATTTCTAGTAGGGAGCCCTGGTGGTGTATCGGTTTTGCCTTAGGGCTGTGATCCACCTAGTTGGCAGTTCGAAACCACCAGCAGCTCTGAGGGAGAAAGACTGGACTTTCTACTCTGGTAAACTCACAGAAAGTCGCTGAATCAGCATCGACTTGATGGCAGTGAGCTTTAGAGTGAGTATGTCTAATGAGCAGTCTCCACATTACATTTCTGATGAAATAACGAAACAGTTCTGTTGTTAGGGCATTGTATATGTGAGGACATCCCCACCCTACTCTAAAATTTTATTTGCCACCCACTGTCAGTCTTTGTCCAGGGGTCTCATATTTGTTCCCTCGGCTAACTGATTCCAGGAGCATTTGGTGGTGCGATTGACATAAAATATACGTTGTCTAATTATTTTTAATCATATTTTTTAATTTGTGCACTTATATCCACTGCTTTATTTTGTACTATACTTACCAAAAAGAAGCCACTGTTCTTTCACCTTTCAGGCATGCCTGTGTGCATTTATTTCTGAATTGAATATTGCTTATTTCTTCGCAGCATTCTTATATTCTCCCTTTTGTGCCTCTGTAAAGAAAATTATCTGGAAGTCTCATATTTATACAAAATAATGGAGTTTAGGCTGCATTTCAGGGGTGGACAGCAAATTAATAATGGACCAGTACTGAAGTGTTGAATTTCCATCTTAAACTTTACTTGCTAATGTAGTTGGACTCATTTTTGCAAGGCAGGTATATATAATATTCTAGCTTTTTATGGGGGGGGGAAGTTTATTTTAGTTGTCATAGCTATTTGTAGTTAGCGGAAAAGCTAAGATTTTTAGCTCATGGTCTGGAAAGAGATGCTTTGTGGAACTCAGCTCTTAACTGCTAGCTTTGTGGCTCCTCTGATTTATTCTTTGTTATTTTTTATAATTTTAATTGAAGGGTGTTCCTATAAACTCCATGCCCCAATTGCTAGCTTTATTTGCAATGTGGTGCTTTTATAAGTTAATTATTTCTACATCATCATTCTATATTGCATAATTCTGACTGTGTTCAGCTAACAAGTGTCTGAGTGCTTATTGGCCATAGTAAGTTGTATCCTACTGCTCAGTGTTTTATATGGAGTGAATATCAGTAAAGTCCCGGATCTTAAGGAATACATAATACAATTAGTACCGATAAGTCATTAAGTTCAAAACATTAAAGTGTAGAATAAAAGATATGCCTGTTAATCCAAAGTACATTGCTTCTATTTTGTTCATTAATAATGTTTTCCTTCGGGTCCTGCCGCGGTCGCCAAAAAAAACCAAAAAAACAAAAAAATAAATAAATAAAATAAAAATAATGTTTTCCGTTAGTATATCTTAAAAGAAGTAGGCTAACTTTTTCTCCTTGAGTTTCATTTTCACATAATTATGAATTTACACAGAAAGCTGGAATAATACTAGGAACTCACAGATATCCTTATCCACATCACATCTATCATTTTTTGCATTTTGCCCCATTTGTTTTATAACTTTTGCTTTATACCCAGCTAGAGGTTATTTGATTCTGTACCGTTTGAGAATAATATGGAAACCCCATCCTCTCTCTGTTTCTAAGTTCTTCAGGGTATGTTCCCTAAGGAAAGGGGCATGGTCTTGCATCACCACAATGCAACTATTAAAGCCATGGTATGTAATATTGATCTGGTACAAATATCTAATCCACAGTCTGTATTTGCATTATTGTCCCAGTAATGAATGCTCCATAGCTCCACATCACTCGGGAGAGCCAGGGTTGTCAGTCTTATATCTCTTTCAGTCTTTCCTGATTTTCATTGATTTCTTGACCTTGACCGTTTTGGAAAGTACAGTCCAGTTATTTCGCAGAATCTCTCTCAATCAGAGTTTGTCTGTTGCTATCTCATGGGGACCTGGTGGTATGGTGGTTTACCCATTGAACTGCTATCTACAGGTCAGCGGTTCAAACCCTCCTTTGGAGAAAGATGTGGCTGTCCACTCCTGTAAAGGTTTAACCCTTGGAAACCCTATATGCAGTTGATATGGGTCAGAATGCACCCTTCTCCAGTGATGTATTGGCATTGAACAGCCCAGGTATCGTGGTGGGTTTAACACTGGCCTCCTAACCCCAAGGTAAATGACTCAAATCCTCCAGCCTCTTCTCAGGAATCCCTCGGTCACTATGAGTTGGAATTGACCCAGTGTCTTTGGGATTTTGGTCTGTTTACTTTCCCTTGATGAGACTGGTCATGTGGTTTTGGCTAGCAGGACACTGGAGAGATCTTCTGCCCTCGGTACATCCAGTGCTGGTGACGTTACTTTGGAAAGCTTAAGGTGGTACCCGACATGCTCTCCTCTGACATGTAGCTATTTGTCACTCATTAAACCTTCACCACTGATGAGTCTTAGATGTCATTGTTTTCCTCGATAATTATTAGTTGTCGTTTTATCCCACAGAAAGCGGTCTTGTCTCCATTATTTGCTTATTTGTTCAGTTTATGTGTATGAACTCCAGGATCTTTATGGCTAACTCTGTGTCATCCTGTTGATCACTCTGGACCAGAAGTAGCCAAGCGGAGCCCCATCCAGCTGCTTCTCCTGTGGTTTTTCACCTGCTGCCCTTTCCCCCATGACGGTGTTTGAGCACTTCCTGAACTTCTCTCAAATCAGGATGCTGCTGTAGTATCGACCTGCACGCTAACTGTGCTCGCCTGACATCGGCTACTTCTCCAAAGAGCTCTCTTTCTTTCCGTGAAGTAGAAATTCTGAAACACAAATCTGAACACTGGGTTCCAGGAATATTTTTTGGTCTTATTTTTCAGATCCAAGTGGTAATTCGTGTCATTGTGATTTGCCTTTAAGGCTGTGGTGGCAAAACAGAATGGTGCAGATTGAGTTAGAATTATATTCTATAAACCCCAGTTCTTTCGTATTTCTCCATTGTTGTCTAGGAGAAATCTAAGGGGAGCCAATTATGTCATTTAAATTTTCTAGTAACCTCATTAAAACACATTTTATCTCACTATGAAAAATACCATTATTTCAAAATTAGCAATAAAAATAATGAAATCGTTTTCAAAATACAACATGCATTTTGCATTTAGAAAACCCAAACCCACTGCCATTGAGTCGATTCTGACTCTTAGTGACCCTATAGGACAGTGTATAATGGCTAACCTCTCGGTTTTCCTTGGCTATAAATAATGAGGGAGCAGAAAGCCCCATCTTTCTCCCAGGGAACTGCAGGTGAGTTTAAACTGTTGACCTGGTGGTTAGCTGTTTATCTGGTGACCCACGAAGCCAGTTCTGACGTGCCACATTTCAGGTGTGTAGAAGCTACTTGAGCCACGTGGCTACCAAAAGGGACAGTGCCGGCAGCACTCTGCTGCCATGGCTCCTGTCAACTCATGACAACTACAGACAGTCCCACTTGATGACAGTACATTGATAATAACTCAGTCTAGACTTTGACTTCTCTTTCTCCAAATCCTTTATTTGAGTAGGATTGTACAGCCATTAAGAATGGAGGCTCTCAGAACCAACCGAGCCCACACGGAAGCAGCACACCAACATAGGTGACCATGAAGGACAGAGGAGACCAGGTCTCCAACAACAAAGGTGGGGTGGTGGTGAGAATCACATCACCGTGAAAGAGGGGGAGTGCATGATGGGGACCCAATGCCCACCTGTAGACAGCTGGACACCCCTTCCAGAGGGGTAGTGAGGAGGAGATGGGCCACTCAGGGTTCAGTGTAGCAATAATGAAACTCAAAACCTTCCTCTAGTTCCTGAACGCTTCCTCCCCTCCCAATCATCATGACCCCAATTCTACCTTGCCTTGCGGACCTGGTTATACCAGAGGATGTACAGCGGTGCAGTGGGGATCTGGAGGCACAGGGAATCTAGGACAGACGAACCCCTCAACACCAGCGGTGGGAGTGGCGACACCAGGAGGGAAGGGCATGTAGAAAGGAAGAACCGATCTCGGAGATCTATGTGTAACCTCCTCTCTGGGAGATGGGCAATGGGGAGGCGGGTGAGGGGAGACGCCGGGGAGTGTAAGATAAGATATAATAATTATTTATAAACTATCAAGGGACCAGGGGTGGGATCGGGGAGGGAGGGGGATGGGGGGAAAAAAAGGGAAACCGAGCTGATTCCAGGAACCCAAGTGGAAGGTGAATTATGAGAGTGACGAGTGCAACGAGTGTATAAGGGTGCTTTGCTCAATTGATGTATGTACAGATTGTGATAAGAGCCTTATGAGCCCAAGTAAAAAGATTAAAAAATAATAATAATAAAATATATATATATATATATTTCAAAAACAAAAAAAAAGAATGGAGACTCTGAAGCTGCATTACTTGTATTTGAATCCTGGTCAATTTTTAAACATTTTTTACTTCTCTGTTTCTCAGCTTCTTTACCTGTAAAATGGAGATCATGGGGTGATTTGAGAATTAATTGTTAGTAGAGATAAAGCAATCAGAAAAGTAGCAGCCATGTCGTAAGCATTCACTAAATATCAACTGTTAACGCTTCTTAGATGCACAGGTTATCAGCAGATTTGAGCTTTATGCTTTTGCCAATAGATTTTTCTTCCTTCTGATGGAAAGGCTGATAAGAATAAAAAGAGTCTTAGAGTATTTAATAATCTGCATTCTGGGATTTTTCCAGACCTACAAGAGTCCGTGTTAGGATCTAGAGCTGCACTTAGTCTAACCTGCCTTTTGACATGCGAAGACACTTGATGCCTTTGTGCCTTCTGAACAGTCTTGGTGTTAGAATAACTAGATGCACCAGATTCATAATCGTTTAATTCTGAAAGCTGTCCTATGGATCAGGAGCCCTGGGGGCATTATAATGAGTTATGAGTTGGGCCGCTCACCGCAAAGTCAGCAGTTTGAAAACACGAGCTGCTCCAGGGCAGAAAGATGAGGTTTGCTACTCTGTAAAGAGTTGGTCTCGGCAACCCACAGGGGCAGTTCTGTTTTACTGGGTTCTACAGAGTCACTGTGAATTGGGATCGATTTGACCACAGCGAGTTTGGTTTGGGTTTTGGGCCAGTCGATCATCTTGAAGCTATGCTCCGCTGCACGCTTCCTGTTCGCCGCATCACTGTTCCAGAGCCATTGTGGAATGGACTCTCCACCAAATGACCAGCAGCCTTAGCGGCAGAGGACGTTCCTAACTCTTGTTTCTAATTCCTATATTGTTAGCACCTCACGAAGGCAAAGCCCAGAGAAAGAAAGTTCTGTATCGTCTGCTGGACACTTCTTTCTGGCTACTTCATGCTTCTTGCTTTTTCACCTTATTTCTAATTCCACTTGTCACCTTTGCCCTGCAACTCTCAGTAGGTGTACTTAGAAGTCTGGACTGTTACATGAACTACACAGACACTTGGGCTGTGTGATAAACATAGTGCTCGTTTAAGATATAGACAAGTTAGGGCACTGTGTAATACAATGTGTCAGGCTAGTGAAATCTGGGTTGATGAGTCTTTAGCAGTCAAGACTTGTATCCATGTTTCTCAGTAAAGCAGGTATATTGGTGAATTTTGCATGCACATTTTGAATACTGTGTACTTTTTACATTTATACGTGGATAATTTTATACTTGGAAAAGTACAATTCTGCTATCCTTGGTACATCACATGGTGTGAGTTTTGTACGTTTGCAGATGTGAACCATGGGCTACACAGGCTGATCAGAACCTAACACAGCCTTGTTAGTGCGGATGCCATCTCTGGGTGCCCAAGCTACTTTCTGTGGCTAGCTGTATGTGTGCCCACCTCCCTGATTGGCTGGCTGTGCATCCGTGTGAGTGTCCCCTATATCCCTCCGACTTATCTGACTGCCAGTTTTGGCCTTCGATTGTTGTACCATAGCACAATTCTGGAGGTGCAGCAAAGCAAGGTTGACCTGGGTTATGTAACTTTTGCTTCCTCATTGGTAAATCCAGTCTTTCACTTATAAAACCATCACAGCCCTCTCTTCTGTGTGTGGAGTGGAGTTTGTTTGTGTAAAGGAGATGTCTTCCTTTGGGCGCAGCTGATTGCATCAGTGTGTAACGGATGGTAGGTAGAGCACCAGGGTCATAAATTCACAAACCTTCATCAGAGCACATGCCTAAGAAATGCTTTCAAAAGTGCTTCTTCAAAACAGCCTAGAGCAGAGGATGTAAATAGACCCAGATCAGCACACTGCTGCCACGCACAAAAAGAAAACTGAATTGAGGTAATAAAAGAATGCCACCTTTGTAGTTAAAGAGTGGCACATTATTTTTTTTAATTTTAACTTTTATTTATTTGATCATTTTATTGGGGGCTCATACAACTCGTTTTCTGGTTTTTTTAAAAATAGTTTTATTGGGGGCTTTTACAGCTCTCATTACATTCCATATATCAATTGTATCAAGCATATTTGTATATATGTTACCATCATCATTTTCTAAACATTTACTTTCTATTTGAACCATTGAGACTGCAACTCTTTTTTTAAATCATTTTATTGGGGACTCGTACAAACTCACAATCCATACATACATCCATTGTGTCGATCACATTTGTACATTTGTTGCCATCATTATTCTCAAAACATTTGCTTTCTGTTTGGTATCAGCTCATTTTTCTCCTCCCTCCCTGCCCCATCTCCCTCATGAACCCTTGATAATTTATAAATTATTATTATTTTTCATGTCTTACACAGACCACATTATTTTTTATGAAATTTAAATAGAAATTTTATGTTTGAAATTTCTGAATTTGCCACGAGGCAAGTTTTAGAGCACAAAATGGATAGTCTGTTACCTCTTTTTCTTAATATAGTTTTCCCTTAATTGGCAACAGCCCTTTCCTACTAAGAGATTGCAAATCCTCAGCCTTATAGTTGTTTCTCCCCACTCTTTGTCTCTTTATGTTTAATCTGTTACTGTGTTAATACTATTTTCTCGTGGACTCAGTTTTTCTTATGTATTTAGTAGATTCTGGTAAAATCCTGGTTGATATCAGTGTGTGCATTGCTGGTTTTGTTTCCTAGTCTAGTTGATACATGACAGTAAGCCATTCTTTGATGTAGCGGCTTTGATTTTATAGTTTACAGAGCACTACTATTTTCCATTTGTCTTTTTATCATCAAATAAAGTTACTAACCATTACCACGAAGTTAGCCATAGACTACTAGACTGCTTCTTTCCTGTTTGTCTACTTTCTTTTTCCCCCCATTTTATTGGGGGCTCATACAACTCATCACAATCCATCCATCCATCCATCTATCCATCCATCCATCCATCGTGTCAAGCACATTTGTTCATTTGTTGCCCTCCACATTCTTAAAACATTTGCTTTCCACTTGCCATTTGTCTACTTTCTTATTGAGATAGCCCAAACCTCTTTCTTCTTTTTACTTGTCTTACGTATATATTGTCTCCCATTTTTAAGTATCTTACTGCTCATACCTTCTACCCTACAGCTTTGCTTTCTTTTTAATTAAAAGATCATTTTATTGGGGGCTCTTACAACTCTTATTACAGTCCACTCATCAATTCGATCAGGTGTATTTGGACATATGTTACCATCGTTCTTTTCTCGGCGTTCACTTTCTATTGAGCCCCCCCCCCCTGCCATCCACCCTCATGGCCCCTGGATAGATTATAAATTATTATTTTCATATCTCAGACCAACGGCTGTCTCCCTTCCCTCATGGTTTCTGTTCTTTCCCCTGGAGGGTGGGTGTGTGGTTATGTGTCGATTGTTGTGATCTGTTCCCCTTTTGTCCCCTCCTTTCCCCTCCTTCTGGTATCTCTATTCCCACTCCCCTACAGCTTTTCTTAACTTGGAAATTTTGCCTATTTGCCTCCAGATTTAAGTAGCAAACTGTTTACAGTCAAGAGACTGTATCTTTAGAACAGTAAAAAGACTAAGAATGAGAAGAATGTGGTTCCTGTCCTCGCTTCTATCATTGTAATCTCAGGGACAAGTTTTCTCACTTTATATAGGTAGAAATCTGTGGAATTAGGATATTTTTCCTCAAATGTTTACCTTTAGTTTCTGTTTTATTTTTACTTTTCAAAATTTTTGCTTTTATTGGCATTTCTTCCACATAGTGTACAATTCAGTAGTTCAGGAAAATCCACAAAGTTGTACAATCGTTACCACAATCATTTTTAAGACACTTTCTTCTTGTACTCTTTGTTATTAGTGTAATTAATTTTTTTAATTGTGGCAAAGGTAGACAACAAAACAATCTCCAATTCAACACCTTCTACATGTATAATTCAATGCCATTGATTATACTATGTTGTGCAGCCATTATTGATAACCTTTTCCAAATTATTCCACCACCATTAACATAAACTCAAGCAAAATCAAGTGCTTACTTTTTGATGGGAGGGGCAGGGGTGAAAGGTGCTATAATACATGTGTAGTAGTAGTTTCTTGGTGGAAGATATTCACAGTTAACAGGATGTTGAGCAGGCTGCACACAGGAGGCCACCATGAATCTGAATCAGCTTGATAGAAGGCAACACCAACAAACTCTCATACACTCTCACCCACTGCCATTAAGTCAATTTCAACAGTGAACTTCCTCTAGAAAGCCTGGTCTTTCTCCCACCTGGTAGGTTTGAGTTGCTGCCGTTGGCATCATAGCCCAATGCATCACTACTAGAACGTCGTGGCTCCCGCACCAACCAGTGTAACCCCCAAGGGAATAAAATGGTTGAGCGGAGAAGGGAGCAGTTAATACTAACTTGAAAGGTGTGCAATGGCTAGGTCTCCAACAACTGAGTGAAAGCAGCAGTTCTCAGACTTTCTGGAATGAATCCCATAATAGACATTTTAGGGTTTACAGAGCATCTTAATTGAACCTTCTGATTTTGCTGTAAGTGCAAAGAAGCTTCCAGCAAATAATAAGTGAGGGAGCGCAGCTGCCTTTTAGTAAAACTTTTTGGCCTTGTTTGCTGATTCCTGAGTTAAAAAGATCTGTTGAGAGAGTAAGGAAGGTGGGGGTGAGGGGTGGAATAAAATGGAAGAATCATATGAGCAAAGGTAATGATGTTTTTGTTAGGTCCCATTGAGTTTGTTCCAACCTTTAGCGACCATATGCACAACACAACAGCATAACACAATGTTACATTCTGCAAACACCCACTAGTGCACTGGAGCACAGGGTAAGAGTTAGTCGTAGAGTAAGTACTATGTGTATGGCCTCTCTGTGGAGGGAGTGATGAACCTCTGAAACAAGCATAGTCAGATAAATCGGCTTATTTTTTTAATGAGCATCTGCTGTTGGTTCTGATTTGGAAGTTGTTTTCTTTGCGTGTAGTAGTTTTAAGAAGCCCAAGTACAAGCGACCCTTTTAAGTCAGAACTGGAAAAAAGACCAATTACCACTTTTTAATACACTAATCAGAATATAGATATCTCTATAGTGATTAATATTACTGTTTCTGCCTGGATTCGGTACAACTTGAGCAATAAAACAAGAGAAATATGGACATCAAGAGACCCGACACTTTTATTATTATTGAAACTGGGGGAGTCAGGTGCTGTGGAGAGTCATGCAGATTTACATGCCCAGTCCTAGGCAGTACTAGGAAGTGAGGTAGGTAGGGTATGAACTCTGGGCAGGCAAGACCTCTCTAGAGAGCTCACTACCAACGGGAAGTCTAGAACCAAGTGCTGCTCAGTGGACAGTCTTTGCCAAATCACCAATCAGATAGGTTCCTTGGCTTTGCTAAGAGTGAAGAGAGGCCTATGTTCTTAGGATGCCTCCTGCTCATAGAAGCCAGGAGCAAGGAAAAGGTGTCACTTCTTTAACCACCAAGACTTAAGGCTGTGTTTGGAGTCCTTGGATAGTGAAATAGTTAGGTACTCAGCATTAACTGAAAGGCTGCCAGTTAGATTTGACCACAAGGCTTCTCAGGAGAATTCCCTGGCCCCAAAGATTCCTCCTTTGCCACCCCAAACACAAACTAGTTGCCATTGAATCAGTTTGCACTTGCCATGATCCCACATGTGTCAGAGTATAGACCCGCTCACCATGGGGTTTTCATGGCTGTCCTGAAAGCAGATTGCCAGGCCTTTTTTTTTGTAGTTCAGTGCTAAACTGTTCACAACCCCCAGAGAGTTTTTCCAGAAGATCCTAGCCTGAGACATATGGGGTGGCCATGAAGTGGAATCAGTGTGATGGCAACTGCTATTTTTTCTCCAGGGATAGTGTGCTAGAAACAATACAACTGTCATTATGTTCAAAACAAGTGAAATGAACATATTTGGAGTATTTTTCTTAGTATTTAATTTTTGCTTTTTCAGACAACCATACTTTTAAGATTCTCAAAATTAGTTTATGTTGTTTCACGATGCTCACCTTCCCAACATGATTGCTGAAGACAAATGTGTGCATAAGCACATGTGAAGAAAGCTGATGGTGCCCAGCTATGAAATGATATGGCATCTGGGGTCAGATAACAAGATAAACAAGCGTCCATCTAGCTCAGAAGCAACAAAGCCCACATGGAAGAAGCACACCAGCCTGTGTGACCACGAGCTGTCGAAGGGATCAGGTATAAAGCATCAAGGAACAAAAAATCATATCATTGTGAATGAGAGGGAATGTGGAGTGGGGACCCAAAGCTATCTGTAGGCAACTGGACATCCCCTTACAGAAGGGTCGCAGGGAAGAGACGAGCCATTCAGGGGGCAGTGTAGCAATGATGAAACATACAACTTACCTCTAGTTCTTAAATGCTTCCTTCACCCCCACCCCCCACTATCAGGATCCCAATTTTACCTTACAAATCCAGCTAGACCCGAGGATGTACACTGGTACAGATAGGAACTGGAAACAGTGAATCCAGGACAGATGATCCCTTCAGGACCAATGATGAGAGTGGCAATACTGGAAGGTGGAGGGAAGGTGGGGTAGGAAGGGGGAATGGATTACAAGGATCTACATAGAAGCCCGTCCCTGGGGGACGGACAACAGAAAAGTGGTTAAAGAGAGACAGTGATCAGTGTAAGACATGAAAAAATAAAAATTTACAAATTATCAAGGGTTCATTGGGAGGGAGCGGGTAGGGAGTGGGAAAATGAGCTGATACCAAGGGCTCAAGTATAAAGCAAATGTTTTGAAAATGATGATGGCAACAAATGTACAAATGTGCTTGACACAATGTGGTAAGAGTTGCACAAGCCCCCAATAAAAAGATTTTTTTAAACAATTTATCAGGGGCTCATACAACTCTTATCACAGTTCATACATATACATACATCAATTGTATAAAGCACATCTATACATTCTTTGCCCTAATCATTTTCTTTTTTCCCCCCCCTGTTTTCTTTTTTTACATTTTATTAGGGACTCATACAACCCTTATCACAATCCATACATATACCTACATCAATTGTATAAAGCACATCCGTACATTCCCTGCCCCAATCCTTCTCAAAGCATTTGCTCTCCACTTAAGCCCTTTGCATCAGGTCCTCTTGTTTTTCCCCCTCCCTCCCCGCTCCCTCCTCCCTCATGTGCCCTTGGTAATTTATACATCGTTATTTTGTCATATCTTGCCCTATCCGGAGTCTCCCTTCCCCCCCTTCTCCGCCGTCCCTCCCCCAAGGAGGAGGTCACATGTGGATCCTTGTAATCAGTTCCCCCTTTCCAACCCACTCACCCTCCACTCTCCCAGTATCACCCCTCACACTGTTGGTCCTGAAGGTATCATCCACCCTGGATTACCTGTGCCTCCAGCCCTCATATGTACCAGTGTAGAATCTCTGCCCTATCCAGCCCTGCAAGGTAGAATTCGGATCATGGTAGTTGGGGGGAGGAAGCATCCAGCATCTGGGGGAAAGCTGTGTTCTTCATCGGTACTACCTCGTACCCTAATTAACCCATCTCCTCTCCTAAACCCCTCTATGAGGGGATCTCCATTGGCCAACACTTGGGCCTTGGGTCTCCACTCTGCACTTCCCCCTTCATTCAATATGGTGTGTGTGTATGTATGTATATATATACATATATATATATACACACACACACACACACACATATATATACACACATATATCTTCTTTTTTTTTTGCATGATGCCTTATAAAAAAGTTTGTTGGGTTTTTTTTTGAACTAGATGTATTACAGCCCTATGTAAGATAGAGTTATGTTAGATAAGGTGTCCACATGGGCTGAGGGGGGTGTGTCCGATGAGGAGGTGTCCACATGGGCTGAGGGGGGTGTGTCCGATGAGGAGGTCTCCACATGGGCTGAGGGGGGGGTGTCCGATGAGGTGTCCACACGGGGTGGGGGGGTTGTTTCTGATGAGGAGGTGTCCACATGGGC
This sequence comes from Tenrec ecaudatus, assembly GCF_050624435.1. Taxonomy (NCBI): domain Eukaryota; kingdom Metazoa; phylum Chordata; class Mammalia; order Afrosoricida; family Tenrecidae; genus Tenrec; species Tenrec ecaudatus. Next base: position 206,211,881 of record NC_134532.1, read on the forward strand.
TGAGGTGGGGGTTGTTTCCGATGAGGAGGTGTCCACATGGGGTGGGAGTGGGGGTTGTGCTGCATAAGGATGTCTCCAAGTGAGTGATGCCGTTTTGATGGATGATAAGCACCTTAGCATAGGAAAGCACTGTGGAGTTGTGTGTTGGACCCCATGAAGGGTGAGCATGACCTCTGTGAAGGTCATCTGCGTGGTACCAAGTAAGGCATGTCTGTACATGGCCAGGATGAGAGCATGAGGAGAGCACCCACTTAGGGGAGCCAGCCTCCCTGCATGTCAGGGTTCAACCTGAGTCTAGAACTGCACACAGCCTGGTGTGGGATTTCTCCTGTCGGGTGTGGCTGTGCTACCTGGCAGATTCTTGCGTTGGAGGGTGATGAGGAAGCTGTTCCTGTAGGAGAGGTGCTAGACCTGAGAACAGGAGTCTAGGCAATAGGAGGCTTTGCATGTGGGATAATAGGGTGGTGTTGATAGTGTAGGAGTCTTGGTGGCATAGTGGTTACATGTTGGGCTGCTAACTGCCAGGTCAACAGTTCAGAACTACCAGCAACTCTGTGGGAGAAAGCAAGGCTTTCTATTCCTGTAGAGTTAGTCTTGAAAACTCCACACTTGATCTTAGCTAAAAGGCCGAGAAGCGTTTAGTCTTAAAAACTCACGGGGCAGTTCTACCTTGTCCTGTAGGGCGGCTAAGAGTGGGCACAAACTCAGTGAGAATGAGTTTGGTTTGGTTGACAGGGTAAAAAGGATTAATGTGAATAACTCGAGAGTGTGGGAAAACGCAAATTCTTTTTACCACACTTGCCACTTTTCTGTAAGTTTAAAATTATAAAATAAAAATATCTAAAAGAACTATCATGAATCGACATACTATATTAGTCACATTCAGTCCCTAGAACTGCCTCTTAGCCTTTTTAAAGAAGCAGGCTGCCACATCTTTTTCCCGTGGAATGGCTGGTGGATTCAAACTGCCAATGTTTTGCTTTAACAGCCCAGCCCTTTAATGGGGACCTCTAAATTAATCAAATTGTTGTTGCTGTTATTAGGTGCTGTAGAGCTGGTGCCATCTTAGCCACCTTATGAACAACAGAATGAATGAGTCAGAGTTGATTCTGACAAATTGGGTGCAGCTTGAATTTCTTGCTTCGGTACCACTGCTTCTTGCTCCTGTGCTACCTTTTGCAACAGTGGAATGCCAACCAGTCCTTTGTAGCTCAGTGACTTTCTGTGTTCTTTCCATCTTCTTTTGCTGCTTCCTGCATCATTCAATATTTCACCTGTAGAATCTTTTAATATTGCAGGTTGAGGCTTCAAGTTTTCTGTAGTTCTTTCTGTTTAATATATGCTGAGTGTGTTCTTCCCTTTGGTTTTCTAACTCTTGGTCTTTGCACATTTCACTATGCTATTTTTACTGTGTCTTCTCAAGCTTCCCTTTGGAATTTTCTGTTCCACTGTTTTACTCATCTTTTAGGTCATGGAAAATCACCAAGAGGTTTGAGGAAAGGGAGTGACAGAATGTAATTTGTGGTTTTGTAAGATTACTCTACCAGTGTGTAGAATTGGACAGGTAAATCCATCAGGATAGCCAAGCAAGAATAAGGGTCTGAAATAAGAAACAGTGGGAATGGTGAAAATGGAATGAAGATTAAAAAATAGTAGGAGATGCAGTCAACAAATTTGAGTTATGGATTAACTATTGATCAAACAGAAATATTAGAAAAAGTATTTTCCTGAAAAGCTTAATTTGTTAATGGGATCACTTCAGTAGGAAGGATGGGTATTGAACTGAGTATTCTCACATTTGAATTAGCTAATAAGTCAAGAAGGGTGGCCCCACAGAATGCAAAAAATATTGAACAATGTCATATGCAAGTATATTTTTACTGAAGATCATTCATCAACATTGCAGCAGAACATTGACTGGAAGCTTCCAGAAATTCAAGTCAGGTTCAAAAGTGGACATAAAACCAAGGGACATTTTGCTGATTTCAGTTGGCTTTTGGCTCAAATCAGAGAATATCAGAAAGAGGGTTACTTGTGTTTTATTGACTATGCAAAGGCATTCAACTCTGTGGATCATAATAAACTATAGATAGGCTTGAGAAGAATTGAAATTCCAGGATACTTAGTTGTGTGGATCCACAGCCTGTAGCTGGATCAAGAGGTAGTTGTTTGAGCAGAGCAAGTATATAGTTAGGGGTTTAAAATCAGAGAGGTGTGCGTCAGGGCTATATCTTTTCACCATACCAATTAAATCTGTATGCTGAGCAGATAATCCAAGAAGCTGCACTACATGAAGAAGAACACAGCATCAGGATTGGAGGAAAGCTTGTTAAAAACCTGTGGTATGAAGACGATACAACCTGGCTGGCTGAAAGTGAGGAAGACTTGAAGCAGTTGCCGATGAAGATGAAGGACTGCAGCCTTCAGGATGGATTGCAATTCAATGTAAAGAAGACCAGAATCCTCACAACAGGGACAATATATAAACAAACATCATGATAAATGAAGAAGAGATTGAAGTTGTCAAGGAGTTGATCTTCCTGGGCCCCTCAGTCACTGCTTACAGAAACAGCAGTCAGCATTGAATTGGGTAAATCTGGGTAAAAAGACCTCTTTGAAGTGCTGAAGAGCAAATAGGTCACTTTGAAGACTTGGGTGAGCCTGACCCAAGTCACAGTGCACCCATGCACATGTGAAAGCTGCATATTGAATAAGGAAGAAAGACTGAAGAAGGACCGATGCATTACAATTAAAGGTGCTAAGGAAGAATAGTGAAGGTACCAGGGAGTGTCAGAGGAATGGACAGCTCTGTCTTGATGTGACACCTAACAATAATAGCATGTTAATATGTAGGTGTATCAATGTAATATGTAATAATAATGTTAATATGTGGTGTATCAATATCGAGGATCTGCACATTACAGTTTGCTCGTTTTGCCTTAAAGGAGCTTGGTGGTATAGTGGGGTTATGTGTTGAGCTGCTAACTACAAAGTCAGCAGTTCAACACCACCAGCCACTGCGCTGAACAAAGATAAGACTTTTGATTCCCATAAAGAGTTACAGTCTCAGAAACCCACAGCGAAAGTTCTTCCCTGGCCTATGGGGTTGCTATGACTATGAATTACTTCAGTGACAGTGAGTTGATTTTGCTTTAAGCCAGTCATTGCAAGGATGTTGTTGTTAGGTGCTTTGTAGTCAATCTGACTTATAGTCATCCTATGTACAACAGAAGAAACCTGCCTGGTCTGTACCATCCTCCCAATTGTTAGTATAGTTGAGCCCATTGTTGCAGCCACTCGTTATCCCATCTTGCCTAGGGTCTTCCTTTTTGCTGATGTTCTACTTCACCAGGCATGATGCTCCTTCCCAGGGACTAGTCTCGCCTGATAACCTGTCCAAAGTGTGTGGAAAGTCATCTCCCCATCGTTGCTTCTAAGGACCATGCTCTGTGTTTCTAGCAAGACATCTTTGTTTGTTCTTTGGGAAGTCCGTGATACTTGAGATGTAAACATATAATTTTGAAGATATACCTTAGTTGACATTCATAGAACTTACTTGTTTTTCCACCTCCTATACCCATCCCACTAAATATTACTGATTATGCTTCCAAGTTATATCTTCAAATTTTCTTCCATTTCCACTTTCGCTCTGCAGTCCTTGCCTAGACTACTCTTGTGAAAGTTAGTTGCTCTTGTAAAAGCTCTTAACAGTTTGCTCTTCTTTGCGCTTACTTACAAATGCTGGCTAGAGCCCCACTGGAAGGCCTTTGTACATTGTGCAAGGAATCCTGATAATTCATTGAAATTTATATTAGGCTGTTTTTAAGGGAAAGGGGCTATTTCATGGGTGTATTAGTCTGGGTAGACCAGAGAAACAAATCCACAGAAACTCATGTAAGAGAGAGTTTTATATAAAGGGTAAGTGTACATTAAGAAAACATCCCAACTCAGTGCTGTCCAAGCCCCTAATTCCAACATTAGCCCAATGTCCGACACCGATCTATAAAGTGTTCCTCAATCTAACAAAACACATGCAATGATGCTGACTGCAAGAAGAAAGCCGAGTCAGTGAATGTGTAAGCATCTCAACGCTGGCAGGGGTCTCATGCGGCTGCTTTAGCACCCAGGACTGCATCAGGGTAGCTCCATGTATATGGCTTCTCCTCAGGGATGTCTTGCAGGAAGTGAGCCTTGCCAGCTGAATCAGAGAACTGGCTAAGGGAGCTGCACCCGGGTCTGACCATTAGAGAGCAAGAGACCCGAGAACCAGAAAGGCAAGACTCACTGAGCCGTTTTATCTCTCTACTCTTTAATGAATCCCACATGTGTTTATCGGCCATGTTGGCACAATAAACCTTAACTATCTCAGTGGGATTGTGTAAAGTCCAGAGAATTTACAGTTGAAATTATCTGTTTTACACCGACCCTACCCATACCTTTGGCAATCAAGAGTAACTTTCACAAGAGAACACTTGGAAACATGGACATAATTTTAAGAATCATGGAAATTTCAAATATATAACACATCTCCATATTCCTATGACCCATTATGAGCAATATAACATATTCTGGCCTAATTTTCATAGCAGAGCACTTTGTACATGTTGGCTGTCAGATGTGGTACAATACATTCCATGTTTGGAGGTCAATAAACACAGGTTGTATATTATATTAGGGTGGTCAGGGCTTTATTTCAAGAGTTAAGAAAAGTATTATCATGACATATTATTACTTGTGTTTAGACTTAATATTATCTGGTTTGTGTTGTATATTCTGTGTTTATAAGCCATTGAAAATTGAGTTCTAGATCTTACTTGTTTTGTAATGAAAGTAACCTCTTTATGTCCTGTATTTTGAGTCGCTCTAAAACCAGTAAGACGATTGATTGCTTATGTCTTAGGTCTATCTGACATACTACATTCATTAAGCAAACTATAGAAGGTCTTGTTTAATAATACACTCATTGCATCTATTGGACAATAGTTCATTTTCCAATTTTGTGGAGCCACGGAAGTAGCCTCAATGTAATTAATGTGTTTCCATCTTATTTGATTGATGTTGAAATAACAGTATTACTTAGCTAAAATGTTTTCCAAATTAGTGTTAAAATATTTTTCAACAAATGCTTAGAGAGCAGTTTTTTTCGTGCTTACCCAGGCTGGAGGGAGATAGACAGGAAAGGAGGGATAGAAACAGCACATTTAGGGTAGTGTTACACAGCCGAGTATCACAATTGCTGTCAATAATTTGGGCACCTGTTAAAAGGTGAATTGGCAAAAGTTGTGTGATGGTACATTTATTACCCACCCCCCAAAATAAAAAGAGTAGGTGTTAAAGGTGCTTATGCATAGCCAACACCATTATGGGAGTTGGTTTCTTGGTTTGGAAATTTAGAGCCATGGTTTCATAGGACTTCCCACTTAATTGGCCTAATAACATGTTTGGCCCCTCTGTTCCACCTCCTAGTTTGATGTACAGTGGCTAGAGTTTGAAAAGCTTGCAAGCAGTCTCCAAGGCACAGGAGTTGGTCCTTAGTCATCCAAAGCAAGAGCAAGAAGGAGAGTCAGGAATATGAGGAAGATGTGGGATGCTGCCATGAACTGCTGCTTTCTTTGCCATAAGACAGAAGAATTGTATGGTGAATGACTCATTATTGAACATTTTGACCAAATATTCCATAGAAGGATCCTGATCAGAAGGAGGGAAATGCAGAACAGAATTTCATAGACCCCCCCCCCCCCCCGAATTCTTGGAATCATGAAAGTTGACTGAACCCTTGAAGCAATTGGCTGGAGATAATCTCTTTAAACATTAAATTTTAAAATATCCCCTGAAATCTTATTGAAACTGAACACCAATTTACCTTAATTAACAAAAAAGGTCTGCTTTGAGCATTTTGCTCTTTGGAGAACTCTCTATATAGAGTCACTATGAGTTGACATTGACTTGGTGGCAATAAGTATATGGGATCAAATTGACAAAAGCAACTTAAAAGATAAGACCTTAAGGGACAATTTGTTAACGGAGGAAGATCGTTTCAGAAAAGGATGATGATCATGGTTATACCATCAAAGAATTAAGTCAGTGTCACGAAATGGTACATGTTGGACTTGTGTGTTCTGTATATGCTAGACAACGCAAAATAAAGTATACATAAAAACCAAACTCTCACTCAGCACTCGTTACCATCAAGTTGGTTCCAACTCATAGCAGTTCTGTGAGACATTGTGGACTGCCCCTGTGAGTTTCCAAGACTAACTCTTTTTTTTTAAATGTTTTATTAGGGGCTCATACAACTCTTATCACAGTCCATACATATACATACATCAATTGTATAAAGCACATCTGTACATTCTTTGCCCTAATCATTTTCTTTTCTTTCTTTCTTTTCCCTTTTCATTTTTTACATTTTATTAGGGACTCATACAACTCTTATCACAATCCATATATATACATACATCAATTGTATAAAGCACATCCATACATTCCCCGCCCCAATCATTCTCAAAGCATTTGCTCTCCACTAAAGCCCTTTGCATCAGGTCCTCTTTTTTCCCCCCTCCCTCCCCGCTCACCCCTCCCTCATGTGCCCTTTGTAATTTATACATCATTATTTTGTCATATCTTGCTCTATCCGGAGTCTCCCCCCACCCTCTTCTCTGTCGTCCCTCTCCCAGGGAGGAGATCACAAGTGGATCCCTGTAATCAGTTCCCCCTTTCCAACCCACTCACCCTACGCTCTCCCAGCATCGCCCCTCACACCCTTGGTCCTGAAGGTATCGTCCACCCTGGATTCCCTGTGCCTCCAGCCCTCGTATGTACCAGTGTACACCCTCTGCCCTATCCAGCCCTGCAAGGTAGAATTCGGATGATGGTAGTTGGGGGGAGGAAGCATCCAGGATCTGGGGGAAAGCTGTGCTCTTCGTCGGTACTACCTTGCACCCTGACTGACCCATCTCCTCTCCTAAGCCCCTCTATGAGGGGATCTCCAGTGGCCAACACTTGGCCTTCGGTCTCCACTCTGCACCTCCCCCTTCATTCAATGTGGTGTATATATATAAATATATATATACATATATATATATACACATACACACACATTCTTTTTTTTTTTTTTTGCATGATGCCTTATACCTGGTCCCTTTGACACCTCGTGATCGCACTGACTGGTGTGCTTCTTCCATGTGGGCTTTTTTGCTTCTGAGCTAGATGGCCGCTTGTTTATCTTCAAGCCTTTAAGACCCCAGACACTATCTCTTTTGATAGCCGGGCACCATCCGCTTTCTTCGCCACATTTGCTTATGCACCCATTTGTCTTCAGCGATCCTATCATGGAGGTGTGCAGCCAATGATATGATGATTTTTTTGTTCTTTGATGCCTGCTAAGTGATCCCTTTGGGATCACTCGCTCACTCAGGCTGGTGTGTTCTTCCATGTGGGCTTTGTTGCTTCTGAGCTAGATGGCCGCTTGTTTATCTTCAAGCCTTTAAGACCCCAGCCAAGACCAACTCTTTACTGAAGTAGAAAGCCTTGTCTATTTCATTGGCTGCTGACAGTTTTGAACAGCTGACTTTGGGGTTAGCAACCCAACGCTTTCTCACCAAGGCTCCTGTCAAAGACACACATGCTACAAATTGTATTAACAACAATTCTCCATCACTTATTTCTGGGTTTGTTGTATATCGCTGGGATACTGGAAGTAACGATACCTGTATTGCAAATATCAGCAGGGACACCCATGGTAGACAGGGCTGGCTGGGCTAAGTCTCAGAAAAAAGATCTGACAATATGTTTCTTATAAAAATTTTCCAGTGAAAAATTTATGAATAGCATGAGAATATTGCCTGATGCAAAGCTAGATATATACCCCTCAGCTTGGGAGGCACTCATTGAAGCTCTGGGCAAGAGCTACCTCCTCAAAGTAGAATCAGTCTTTATAATGCGGATACAGCAAAGCTTCGGGACCTTTGTTTGCTGTTGATGTGCCAAACTGAAAATGAGAACGTACATCTAGAAACACTGAAGGTTGTCAAAAGTGAAATGGAATACTTGAAGATATAAGGGAGTCTCAAAAAGTTTGTAAAAAAAATAGAATTAAGATTTAATGGGAGGTTGCTGGCTTCTTGGACTGTTAGCTCTTGATTGTATGCTCAGCATACAGATTGGTTAAGTATGGTGAAAGGACAATGCCCTGAGTCATCCCTTCCTGATTTTGAACCATGTGGTATTCCTTTGCTACCTCTTGGTCTTAGTTCAGCTTCCGCATGAGCACAGTTTATTTTGGTCTTAAGTGTTCTGGAATTCCCATTACTTACAGTGCTATCCATAGTTTGTTAGTGTCCACACAGGCGAATGCCTTTGCGTAGTCAATAAAACACGTGGTGGGGTATTTCTGGTATTTTTTTCTTTCAACCATTATCCAACTTATATTAGCATGTTCAGTGTCCTCTTCTGAATCCAACTTGAATTTCTACACCCTGTCAGTGTACTGTTGCAACTATTTAAAATAATCATCAACAAAGTATCATTTGCATATGATTTAATGATGTTATTCAAGAATTTCCCTTTTTTTTTTTTTTTAAAGTTTTCTTTCTTTGGAATGGGCACAAATATGCATTTCCCACAGCCAGCCAGCTTACCAAGTAGCTGTAGTCTAGTGCTGCTTTGGCTTGTTGAAACAATTCCATCAGTTCCTGGAGCCTCCGTCTCACTGATGCTTTCAATGCAATGCTGCTTAGATTTCTTCTTTCAGTACCATTGGCTCTTGATCAGATAGTTGTCTTGAAATGGTTTAACATTGACCAGTTCTTTTTGCCACAGTGACTCTCTGAATTTATTTCTCTGTGAAATTAAGTCTTTTATTTTTGTCTGTTTTCATTATTGGGCCCATTACTTACTACTCTTCTCCCCCCAATAAACATTGCCAGCTTATATTCTACTATCTTACTTCTCCCTAATTCTCCTAGACTTTCTGTTCTTGCTTATGTCATACATTTATATGATGCTTGTTATTGTCTGTTTCTTTGTCTTTCTCACTAAACTATTAAATTATGGCATGTTTGTTAAGAACTCAATAAGAATATATGAATATTAAATGTATGAATGAAGACTGTCACCTTAATCTTCTTTAAAGCACTTTTGAAATCATTTGCCACAAATGTTAGTTTTTTCTCATTAGTCAGCTATTTTTCCAATTATTTTTACATAGTCACACTTTATGAAAAGGATAATCTTACCAATAGATTGCTCCTCCCTTCAGCCAACTGCCCTACCAGCTATGAAATTCAGGGACCTTTTTTGGACAATAAGTCACTGTGACAGATCCTTGGGATAATACAAAGGCAGCTAAATATCCTAGCTCCTTCTTCCAGGCCAAAAAGATAGAACTTTTTAAAAGCCTTAAATTATAAATCAAATTGGACTGTGAACATGCTTGATGAATGTGTTGATCTGGCAACCGATTCTGAAGGACAAACTTGTAGAAGGCGCTCAGCTGCCATTTACAGTGTATCTAGAATTTGTTGTCTCTGGGCAGCACAGGTGGTTTGCAGTGTGCTGCTGACAGAAAGGTGGAAGGTCGTAATCCACCTAGCAGTAGCACAGAAGAAAGGTCTGGCACCTCATGCTATAACATCATAACTGCCGAAAAGACTGTGGAGTGTTCGGCTCTGAGACATGCAGGTTGGCATGAGTTGGAATTGGCTCTTGCAGCAGTGAGCTTGGTTTTTTGTTTATACGATGTCTTTGTATTTTACAGCTAGATAGACTGATGTTTAATGTGGTAGGCAATTGCTTGGGTACTTGGACAGCTAGGAGAAAATGGTTGTCAAGTTAGTTTGGAAGACAGAGGAGGCATTTCCCAGGTGAAGCCAAATGGGGAAAAGGCATTTTCAAACCTCATGTACAGAAGCTCAGAAGTGTAAGCAGTACTGGGTTAGTAGCTTCTTATAACTGGCACATAGTTTGCTTAGGGTGGCTTGATACAAAATGAGGCTGGGGAACAGTCCCAGAGACTAGCTAGGTCAGGGAAAGTTGAATGTGCCAGTCTGAGACCGTGTATGATTCATGTCTTCAGCAGATTTGGAATAGTCTTCTGTACTGGTTAAGTGCTAAGAGCTGATCAGGACCACTGCTCTAAATATCCATTATGAGAACTTTGGTAATCAGATTGTCTGGTAACTCTCAAATTTTCTACACCACTTAGACATGTCTGACAAAAGTGACTCTTTAAGGTAACAAACTTACTACTTGGAATTGTAATGTGTTGTGTGTGTCCCCCCCTTCCCCCATTTATGAGCTATGTCAGCCCCCCTTCCATCTCTCCTCCCCGCCCCCCAGTTTATGAGCTATGTCAGGCCTATTTGTCGAGTAATACGTTGTATATTCAAGCACCTTTACTTTTAGAAATTAAAAGCTGGCAGGTAAAATTGATACTAATGTTCATCAGTCATTTTCCTTTCCTTCCTACCTTGCTACCAGTTTTCCATGAAACATTGCCTCTCTATTTTCTGTGCATTGTTTTAATGTAAATGTATGCTTTGTATGTGAGGTCTTTTTCTTGAAAGTTGCACTTTGAAAGTTCCTTTGACTGGTTACCTAAGTTCTAAGTTTCTTCTTAAAGCACATTGTAACCCTGCTTTTTTGCCTATAGATCTAGAAGATTGTCTTAAAGTGAGGCTTATCAGTGCTGTAAAATAGTTGGATTCTGTGTGAGTTTATAAGAGTAACTCCAAATGTAGGGAGGGAGAAAGAGAACTAAGGAGGGAAGAACTGAAATACATCCTGGCTAAGATGGCGCCTCCTGAATTTATGCAATTTATGCCTCAATGTCCAGCTCAGCAGCTCTAAAATGGACCATTTTTTGTATCGAGCACTCAAAATAACAAAAAGCATCTCATGGATTAATGTTCTGTCTCAATGACTATTAATCCACTAAACTCCTCAAGCCAGAAATTTTACTCCCCTTTGCCTCTTCCTCAAAATAATGAAATTTTGCCATGAAGTTCTTTGTATTTAATTGTATTGGCCATTCTATTTTTTTTCAGTCTTTTGTCTATTTGCTGCTTAAAAGTGGTGTTATTGAATGCAGAGTTAATCTTGTCTCTCTCTTAAAGTTCTTCATGGGATATTTTGACTTTCAGGAAAAACTGAGCTACTGGGAAAAAATGTACTGTGCTAGACCTTTCTGGGTCTGGGTCCTGTACTCTTCTCATCGGACCTTTCTAAGTCTGAACCTGTTATTTAAATGTGAAGGAAAAAATTAAATAAAACTTAAAATCAGAACATGAGTTACACCATTCACATTCATGTGCCCTGTCTGCACACATGGCTGGTGGTTACTGTATTGGATAACGTCCATGGATAACGTCCATTTCTACTAGATAGATAGTTCTGTTGTATAGTACTAGTCTTTGGCCCCTTTGTGTGTGTGATATACTTATATTATTCTCCTTTTCTGAATGTGTAGTGTGTCCTTTCTTGGTTTGCATAGGTAACACTCTTCCAGTAGGACTCAGCTTAAACAAACCAACCAACAAAACCACTTCTATCAAGTTGATTCTGACTCAGCAACCCTGTGGAATACAATAGAACTACTCCTTTGGGTTTCTGAGATTATAATTTTTTTACAGAAGCAGACAGCCTCATCTTTTTCTGTTGCAGAGGATGGTGGGTTTGAATGGCAGGCTTTGTGGTTAGCAGGCCAATGCATAACTCACTCTACCACCAGGGATCAGCTTAGATACTATGATTTCTGGAAAACCTTCCCTGACCTCAACCTGAAAAGTATTCCTCAACCTGAACGTCTGGGTCATCACTACCTTATGCTGTAATGCCTATTGCCTTTAAATCCCAGACTCGGCGTTTCATAGCAGCATCATAACAAATAAGGACATGTCTTTTATATTTATACACCTTAAGTAATGTACATGGATTTGTCATCTGGTACTAACTGCGAGGAAGAATTTCATTAAGTAATTGTAACTTTAGGGAAAGATGTCAATTGATGTGTTAATAGAAGTTATCAGATTTGTTATGGCAACTTTAGGACCTTAAATGTTAATAAGTGCGTACATATAAGCAAATTTAGAAATATAGAATGGTGTGTCTTAACTCAAGAATCTGTCTCAGTGAATTTTCAGGTGAAAAAGGATTATGTCAGATATAGTTTGATTTTGAAGATTCCATGTCAAATTTATAGCATAATGATAAACAGAGTAGGGGCAGCAGAAAGCATTAGACTTGGGGCCTACCTACCTTCCCCTCAAGTTTATAACGTGATTATAAATCTTCAACAAGGGTCACTTCAACCTGTTACCCATCATCACTTGGTATTATGACTATGGATGTACCTTTCTATGAACAAGAAGAGGACCCCCCCCCCAAAAAAAAAGAAAGACTGGATTTTTGTGTGTGTTGGTGGGCAGGGGCAAGCTGTTACTATGTCTAGCAGTGTGAGGCTATCATAGGATACATTTGTATGCCAAATGTTATTAGCATGCCAATTTATGGCTTAAGGAACAATAGATTTCCCAACATTTTTCTATTTAAAATACTAAGTAGATCTCGGAGGAAAGACTTCCAAAACACCAGTTATCTAGACACAGTTGAATTTAGCTACATTTGGGGTGTGGAGCCCGGGTGGAACGTTGGGTTAATCATTGGACTACTGACCATAAGTTCAGTGGTTCAAACCCAATCAAGTGGCTCTTCTGAAGAAAAATGAGACTGACTACTGTAAACGTTTATTCCTAGGTTCCCAAAATTACTCAGTGCCCTCCTGCCACTTAAAAAATGTATACTAAAACCCATAATCCAAGATAAAGTATAAGCATCTGCTTTTTCAAGCCCCTGGATCGGTCCAGTAGCCCCTCAGTGTGGTGCTCTCTCACATTGGGAAACACTGGTGTACAGCCTCAGAAACCCTTTAGGGCCACTATGGGTCACAGGCGACTCAGGGAAACTGGACTTCGTTTGGGTTTTTAGGCTTTGGAAGGCTTCCTTTATGCAGCGTAAATGCTTAAATTGTGTGACATAAGTAAACAGAGCAGTATTCAAGCATGAATATTCCAGGTGAATGATGTAATTCGGTACACAGTCTTAAAAGATGTAAAATTTGAGTCAGACAAAGGAATTGAGGCATTTAGGGAGGGGAGTGAGGACTATTTTAGAATAGGTTCCAGACAGGATAAAATCGGACTTGGCACATTGACTCTAGTGATGGAGGAAGTTTGGCTTGAGAAAGCAGGTATATAGGAGATATCAGAGGTATTGCTACAAAATCATGTAAACCCTCCTTAACCAAAAATGTCAAAAATAGGAAGGTATTGTTTCTCAACATAATACCTTCTCCATCTAGGTCTACACACTTCTGAAGGCAGTATTTCCATGTCTAACCCAGTGTTTCACTGAGGGCTCTGCATTCCTTGCTGGTGTGCCAAAACAGTCCCAGAGATCTGTAAAAGCAGCCACCTACACTTTTATCTTAGTGCCTGCCCCTTACAACCATTTTTAAATTATTTAAGAGCCAGAAATAGATTTTTGGAAATAAGGAAGATTTAAAGTAACATTTCAATGGAAACTATAACAGTTTTATTTCATTTCCAATTTCACTTCAGAGCCATGTGTACGTGCCACAGAGCCACATACGGATGGCCCACGAGCCGACCCTTGTCCTAGATCGTGGCTATTGTACAAAAGTTTCAATTGCCAATGGGACGCTGAGTAATGTTTTTTCTGAAAAGGGGGCAGTGGGCCAAATGCATTTGGGAACCTGTGCTCTAACCTGTCCCTCCAAAATTCTGTACGCTTTGACTTGTACAATGTGAAAATGGCATCCTCGAAGGGCGTAAACCGTGTTCCTTTAAAATACTGTTTAAGTTTTGGAAACAAAAAAGTCTGAAGGGGCTAGCTCAAGGTTGTAAAGTGGATGGAGTAGAATGTCCAAATGAAAGTCTCATAGGACAGTCCTAGCAACCTTGGAAGGAAGAAGGAGTGGGTACATTGTCATGATGGAACAAAGTTCCTTGGCACAACTTTCCTGACCTTTTTCTCATCAGTGCAATTGATGCAATAAATGTTTCTTTAAAATGTCTCCCAAGAAACCCCTCCCCTTACCTCTGTGATCATCCTATGTCCTTCGAGAAAATCTATCAAGATTACCCTTTTGGGATCTCAAAAACTCACCATAACCTTCTGAACTGATTTGTTTGTCGTGATTAATTGGCCCGGCAGATTCCCCTCAGAAGCCACTGTTTTGATTGGGCCTTGTACTCTTTGGATTTTACTGGTAAAACTAAGACTGGTCCTAATTACAACCTGTTCTGGGGTGTAAAACGGCTAAAATAATCAGACTTTATCTTTCCTCTTGCTTAAAATAAGTCTGATTGGAAAGATCAGCATTTTGAGCTAACTGATCTTCAGGCAATGCTTTTAGTCCCCCCAGTAACCCAAAAGCTTGCTAAGACAAAGATGTTTGCTTAGAATTGAAAATGCAGATTCCAGTATTACTCAGTGGCTGTTGCATCACTGGGTAATTCTAGGGTCTTCCAGCATTTTCAAGACTTCGGTCACAATTGTTGAGGTTGGTGATCTTCCCACAATTTCAATTCTCGTGGCTCATCTTTGAGGTCTTCCCAGCCTTCCTTTAAATGCTTGCTTGCTTCATCTAAAAACTCTTGTTTCATATAGAGCAGCATTTTTTTAAAAAGTATTATAAAGCTTCAAATATTTTGAATATGCCTTATTTGGATTAAAATCCATGTATGTATGAATTAGACCTCTAGTAGTAATACTTTTTGACTTATAAATAAAATGGAAAAATGATTGATTTAAAAGATAGGTTCCCCCCCCCATTAATATCACTCCATTTCCCAAGTATATTGATTTCATCAATCAGAGAGGGACTTAGGGTCATCTGACATGAACTGTTCTATAATATTTTACCTCTGTATGTCACATTGTGTTTATATCTGCATTCTTGTTCTTTTAGTTGCAAAAATTTTTGTTTGCTTTTTAAAAAAAATTTTATTGAGGTCTGTTACAGCTCTTGTAACAATCCATATATCCATTGTATCAGACACATGTGTACATATGTTGCCATCTTTATTTTCTGGAAATTTATTTTCTATTGAGCCCTTGGTGTCAGCTCCTACCTCCCCCACCCCTTGTTTGCTTTTTTGAAGATAGATTTTCTATGAATATATACTGTACCACATTTTTGCTCACAAATCATTATTCTACCTTTATACCTACAAAGGCTCTGTGTTTTTCAGAGTCACCTAATTTTCATTGTGCCTTTAACTTGGAGAAAGCCCCATTTCCTTCCCACCTTGATTGGTGACCGTGATGTCTGGCTTTCAGTTGTCCTTTTTCTTAATTCTAGACATCATTCCTGATTGACTTTATCATTCTGGAGGTCAACTCACCGGTCTAGCCTCACAGATCATATAATTGTTTAATATCTTTACTTTTTGCTGCATCAGAACCATCTTTTAGATGGCATGAAGTAGAGTGGGGTCTATGGCCGTAGGTCTAGGCCATGCTGTCTCCTTTTCAGAACAAAAAATTACTTGGTCCCCTTGGCAATGAAAAACTTTTGTACTGTAGCCCATCATGCATGATAAAGTAAACCTTTTCCAGCCTTTCTGGATTGTTCCAGCATCCCACAGGGGGCAGTATCACCTTTGGGAAACACTGTTTTTGACTTAATCACATCAGAACAATCAAGCTATAGAAGAGTTGCATTACCTCCCCCAAATTCTCTGTGACCCTTGTAATCAATGGTTCCCCAAACCCAGGCACTAGCAGCCATAGACTACTTGTGAGCTTGCGGATTGGCTTATTGCAGAGTGCCAACAATGGAGCCATACGCTGTGTGGCCTTTGCGTCTGGGTTCCTTCATTAGCATTATGCATTTGAGATTCATTCATGCAGCTGTGAGTTTATGCCTTTTTATTAGTGACACCTGCCTCATTGTTTACCCATTCTATAGTTACAAGGCATTTGGATTGAGTTTTAGTGTCCTGGTGCTTTTCTATCAGAAATACAAGTGGCTGGCTTTGAAAAACAAATTTATTTCCTCACAGTTGAGGTAGCGAGAAGTCCAGATTTGAGGCACCAGCAAGGGGGAAAGCCCCCCCCCCCTCCCTGAGGGCTCTGGGGAAGGTCCTTGCCTCAGCTTCCATAGTTCTGGTATTGATAGGTCCTCTGGCCCTCTTCCTGCATTGGAGCTTGGCTGTCTCTGTCAGTGTTGCTGCTTTTACTCAGACACGAATAAGTTTAAGACACAACCTATGCTGACGTGGCTTCCATGACACAAATACCACTCCCAAATGGGATTGCATCCACAGGTATCTTTGTTAGGATTCCAGCAAATCTGTGGGAAAATACAGTTCAATTCATCCCAAGTTGTTTTCTCATTTGGGGTGATGATTATTTCACTGTGTAAACACAGAAGAGAGGGGTTACCCTCCGAAAATGGAATTTGTTTTTCAAAGTTACGTATTTAAATTTTTTTACAAAACAGCCCTGTAACCTTCAAAGTACTCTCCATTGCACTTAGTACATTTGTCATATCTGTGATTCCATTATTGGAAAAAAATTTCAAACTCATCTGTTTGGATGGTTGACAGCACCTCCCTAGTTTATTATTTCTTTGCCTCTTCGATGTCATCTAATTGCTGTCCTGTCATTTCGCTCTTCATTTGTGGAAACAAAAAGAAGTCGCATGCAGCGAGGTCAGGTGCATGGGGCAAGAGAGGCATGCTGTTTTTTGCCAGAAACTGGCACACCTAGATAGCTGTGTGAGCAGGTGCAAAACCACCTTCTTGTGGTGGCAAAACTAGTCCTCGCCTGCCACAAAACAGGCCTTTTTTGTTGCACACTGTTATGTAATTTTTTCAGAACCTCTTACTAGATAGCTTAATTAACAGTCTTGCCTGGTAGAATAAACTCCAAATGTGGACTACAGAGGCCACATTTTCATCCTTTCTGGAAGTTGGGAGATGTCCAAATTGAGATTTGGCATCAATTGACATTTCACCTTTTTAAAATGAGAAAACCACTCATACACTTGAGTTTTTCCCCTATCACTGTCATTGTAAGCTGTGTTCAACATCACAACAGTTTCTACAGCATTTTTCCTAAGTAGGAAACAAAAGTTCACAGCCACACGCTGTTCTCTTGAACCTGCCATCGCAAACACAAGGTTCAAGTGCTACTGCTTTTATGAAAAAATTCACTGTGAACAGAGAGGAAGGACCTTCCCAGGCAACGGCACTGGGTACACTAACTCAGGGCCAGTTGAACATGCTTGCCTAACAGGAAAAATGTGCACTATGAAAGATCCTCTCCACCGTTTTGGGAGGGGGTACCCCCTCGTATGTTTGAATTTTTGTGTGAATATTTTTCATCTCTCTTGGGTAGTAAATACCTAGGAGTGGGAGTGTTTAATCATAGGTAAATGACTAATTAACTTATTAGAAATTGTCAAACTTTTCCAAAGCTAGTGTAGCATGTTACATTCTTGTCAGCAGTTTACAAGATTCTATTTGTTTCTGTATATTTTTCCTTATTCATACCATTCTCACTGAATCAGTTCTGACTCTGACCCTAAATGACAGGGTAGAACTTCCCCTATGGGGTTCGTAGACTGTAACTCTTTACATGAGTGCAAAGCTTTATCTTTCTCCTGCAGACGTGCTGGTGGCTTCAAACTGATGATGGCTTTGTGGTTAGCGGCCCAGCGTACACTCCAATACACTAAATACACCTTGGTCAGTACCTGATATTATGAGTGACTTTGTTTTGTTTTGCTTTTAGTTTTACTCATCTGTTGTTGTTGTTGTTAGGTGCCATCAGGTCTCTGACTCCTAGCAACGTCCTTTACTAGAGAGGGAAGCACCGCCTGGTCCTGCAGCATTCTCATCCTTGTTGCAGCCATTGTTCCAGTCGGTTTCATTGAGGGTCTTCCTCGTTTTTTGCTGACCCTCCACTTTACCAAGCTTGATGTCCATGTCCAGATCTCTCCTGGTAAAACGAGGGGCACTCCGCCAAAAGGGAATTGCACTTGGTGGAACAGACCTTTCTTCCTGCTGGGCGAGCATTAAGAAACTTGCGCTGTTAGTGCACCCAGTGGCATTGCCTGGGAGGGTTCTCTCTGGTCACAGTGAATTTTTTTGTAAAAGCAGTTGCGCTTGAACCTTGTGTTTTTGTGATGGCCAATATAGGAAAACTGTGTGAAATTTTTTTTCTACTCGGGGGGAAAATGCTGCAGAAACTGTTATGATGTTGAACACAGCTTACAAGGACTGCGCGATGGGAAAAACTGAAGTGTATGAGTGGTGTTCTCGTTTCAAAAGAGGTGAAGTGTCATTTGATGACAAACCTTGTTCTAGACCTCCGTCAGTTTCCAAAAAGAACAAAAATGTTGTAATGTATTTGGATTTTGTTCCACCAGGTAAGACTGTTAAGCTTTCTAGTTAGGGGTTCTGAAAAGATCGCATAACAGTTTGCCACCAAAAAGGCCTGATTTGTGGCAGATGGGAGACTGGTTTTGACACCACGACAAGGCACCTGCTTACACAGCCATCTCAGTGTGCCAGTTTTAGGAAAAGAGCAGCATGCCTCTCTTGTCCCGTGCACCTGACCTCACTCTGTGGGACTTCTTTTTTTTTTTTTTGCAAATGAAGAGAGACATGAAAGGACAGTAATTTTTTTCTTATTAAAAGATCGTTTTATTGGGGCTCTTACAACTCTTATTACAATCCATATCCATATACCTTATTTGTATCAAGCATATGCGTATATATGTTGCCATAATTCTTTTCAGGACATTTACTTTCTATTGAGCTCTGGGTATCAGCTCCTCTTTTTTCCCTCCCCACCCCCCACCTTTGTGACCCCTTGATAGATTATAAATCCTTTTCATATCTCACATTGACTGCTGTCTCCCTTCCCCCATGGTTTCTGTTCTTTCCCCACCACCCCCCGGGGGGGTTGGTTATGTGTGGATCATTGCAATCGGTTTCCCCCTCCTTTCTCCCCTTACCCCCCCCTCCTTTCTCCCCTTACCCCGCCCCTCCTTTCTCCCCTTACCCCCTACTCTTCTGGTATCGCTATTCCCATTCCTGTTCCTGGATTCCATGCGTTGGGAACTCTTAATCTAGACCTGTGTACATTTTCCAGTCTAGTCCCAAGTAAGAAGCAGCACTAGGGTCATGGTAGTGGGGCGTGAGGAAGCCTCAAGAAACCAGGGGAATATTCTGTTTCATTGGTGCACCCTGGTTCGCTCATTCCCTGTGACCCCTCTGTGGGGGATGTTCCATGGTCTACAGATGGGCTTTGGGTCTCTGCTCCGACTCCCCTCGTTCTCATCAATATGTTTTTCATGGTTTGTTTGTGTTTGTTATGGGTCTTCTGATGCCTGTTACCTGGTCCCGATGATAACCTCATGATCACACAGGTTGGTGTGCTTCTTCCATATGGACTTGTTGTTTCTCTGCTAGACAGCCACTTGTTTAACTTCAAGCCTTTCAGACCCCAGATGCTGTATCTTTTAATAGCCAGGCATCACCTGCTTTCTTCACATTTGCTTATGTACACGTTTTGTCTTTAGCAGTAGTGCTGGGAGGGTGAGCATCATAGAATGCCAGTTTGTTAGAACAGGGTTCTTGTATTGAGGGGAGTATATGAGCAGAGGCTCAAAGTCCATCCACAAACTCAGTGTATTGTCATATAAATATATGTACATAGGCCAATACCTTTTCATGGATTAATATATTTACATGTGTACACATCTATGCTTATACCTCTGTCCTTAGCTTTGCTTCCTAGACCATTCCTCTGTTTCCTTTTGCCTTCCTTCTGCCCCATCATGCTCGCCCTACTTCTGCATCGTAGTACTTCCTCTCAGCTAGATTGCAGTTGCTCCAACAGCCCCAGGATCTCTGTATCCAAAAGGACAGCGGTTTGATGACATAGAAGAGGTGAAGCTCAAAACAAGGAGGTGCTGTCGGCCATCCAAACAGATGAGTTTGAAAAATGTTTCCAAGAATGGAATCGCACATTGGACAAATGTATTAAGTGTAATGGAGAGTACTTTGAAGGCGATAAGGTTGTTTTGTAAGAAAAATTAAATTCAAAGCTTTGGGGAAAAATCCATTTGGTGGGAGGGAGGGTATCCTGTCATATGTCTAAAACATACAAGACAAAATAAACCATCTTTGCTTTTCATGAACATTCTAAATCACTATTTTGTCTAAGACAGATTTGTTTGTTTTTCTGACAGTCCATGGTATCTAGTATTCTTCACCAACACTGTAATTCAAATGCATCAATTCTTCAACAGTCTCTTTTTTATGCCCAGGAACTGTTTTCTCCTGATAATGAAGCCCATACTCTCTTGTGAGGAACATTCTGGCTGTACTTCTTTCAAGACAGATTTTAGTGTCTGGCATTCCATTATATGTTACGAGCTTGAGGTGATTAGAAGTGCCATCTTTCAGATAAGGCCCACCTAGTCTTTAAAGTGACGACTTTGCTTTTTAACATCTTTTGCAGCAGATTTGCCCAGTGTAATGCATTGTTTGATTTGCTGGCTGCTACTTCCATGAGCTTTGATTGTAGATCCAAGAAAAATAAAATCTTTCACTACTTCAGTTTTTTTTTTAATGTTTATTTTGATGTTGCTTTTTGGTCCAGTGTGAGGATTTTTGTTTCTTTGGACATGAAATGTACTTAATTCCTTGTATCTGTGATTGTGTTTGCACCCTTGCTCTGTCTTCAAGATTTTCATTTATCTTTGCTTTGAAGAATATGCTATATTTTAGGGACACTCCCCCCTCATGTAAGGTATTTAATCTGTATGGTGTACTGTTTGATTCTTTGATGGGTCATCATTACTTTTGTAAACATTTCAGTTATTTTTCAGATACTCTGTTCTATCCTCTGTCTCTGTTTTAGAGCTCCAATTACCATTACCCCCACTCATAATGAGTCTTCACCTGTGCCCTGGGATTGACATAATTTGCCAGGTAACAGCAGCTTAAAGCTTTTGTTCCTTAGAGGAGGAGGGCTGGGCAGGGCTCTGCACTTTGCCCTCAGTGGCGGTTGGTGGTTTCAAAATTCTAGACTTATACCACCAGGGGTGGTAATACTCCTCCGCCTCCCACCCCTCTTTCACCCGATCTTGTAAGATGATTCAATTGTGAATACGTGTAAATTTCCTGATACCTGTGGTTCTGTGGGGTTTTGTGCTCTCACACTAGCTCACACCATTCTTGAGCTGTTTAGCAGTTTGTTAAACATTTTATTTGAATTCTCATCCACTTGCATGGTGATGCATGGTGACCTCCATCTTCCACACAGGCTCAGAACCCAGTGAGTGAGCTCTTCGGGCTATTTTTCATGGGAGGCACCTGCTCTCCTAGATTTCAAGCTCATTAATTCCCTTGAAAATTAGCAGGCTTAAGAAAAACTTGGATCTTCAGATTATCCAGCCTGTTATTAAGTGTGGGAACAATTGTTTGCCCTCCTGTCTACATTCCTGGTAGAAGCTGGACCGTACTCTGGATTAATAGTCTCCAGTGTGGGGTGCACTGGGCCTGAGATGTGCTGACTGGATTGGAGGAAGGAAATACTAGATCTTGTCATTTGGGGGTTTTCAAACAAAAAAGTAGTTGGTAACAATTCAAAAGACAACCTGCTAGTGGGTCTTTGTCAGAAAGAACTTTGTCAGCAGTGTGTCTGCTCGATACTCCTGTGAAGTGTATGGGTGCTACACAATTGAGTGTGACAATGGCCTGTTCACTTACTTTTACAATCACTTTGAGTTGGTAGAGTCAGCCCAGATCAGGTAAGTGCATTTTTTACCACACTGTCATCAAGTTACCTCCGAAGTAAGGTTCATAAACCAGAAAAGTGATAGATCTCAGCAAAGTACCAATGGATGAAAGCAATACTAATAATTTGGCACTGTTCATAAAAAAAGAGATCTGATGGATTAAAGAATTATACATGATTCAGCACAAATAAAATGATAAACTTTGATTTTAAAGAAAAATATTTAAAGATAGCACAGACCTTAAAAGGAAACACAAAACGTTTGACTGTAGTACATTAAAACGGCGGGGGCTGAGGGGGGTGGAACTAACAGAACAAAATGGACAGCAAGTCATAGGAGATGTTGGCAATTTATGAAATTGATAACAAATACCCAGTATACCTAAAACCGTGTCAATTTTGAAACTAGTAACCCAGTTGAAAATGGTGAAGAAATTCATTACAGGGGGATATCTGACAATAGAACATTTGAAAGAATGCAGAACATCAGGAGTAGTCTGGGGAATACAAATTAAAATGAAATTTGATTTTATATTCAAGTGTTTGCCAAATATCATTGTCTGGTAATATCAGGTTGGGTGAGCATTTGAGGAAAGCAGAACTTTGAATCACTGCTGGTAGACTCGTAAGATGATTCAACCACTCCGATAAGACTATAATACAGTAAAGTGGAGATGTGCGTACCCAACGACCACATAATTTTCTTAAATTTTTCAAGTGAAGACAAGTGAATGAGATTTTCAGTGCAAAATAAAAATTACAAGTGCTTGGTTCTCAGTAAGGAAATAGCTGCACTACATTATATTTATAAAAAGGAACAGTAGGCTGTCATCAAACTGGGTGACATAGGAATGTTGGGTTTTGGTAGAATGATTTAGATTTTCTGGATCAACCCTTCTGCTCAAAACAAAACAAAATACTGGATTGAAAAAAATAAGAAATAGAAGCGGGATAGTTAGTTGTGAATGCCCAGGTTATTTATCTGAAGGCTAGAGGATATACACAGATGAACCCAGGGTCCATTTGATAGGAGATCTTGTCCGTATTAAGCTGGACTCCAAAGGGCATACCCTAGGGTGAAAACACCAGATCTAAATTGTCATCATCCTTGTCCCCAACCCCAGAAGCTGACTTGGTGATTAGTAGAGCAGGAAAAGAAATAACAAAATGAGAAAACAGATGTGCCCTAAGCTCTGAAGTTGGTTTTCGGTATGTCTTCATGTGCTGGTGGTGTAGTGGGTTATGAGTTGGGCTGCTAACAACAGGATCAGCAATTCAAAACCACCAGCCACTCTGAAGGAGAAAGGTGAGGCTTTCCACGTCTGTGAAGTTACAGTCTGAAATGCACAGAGGCAGCTCTACTCTGTCCTGTAGGGTTGCTGTAAATTGGAATTGACTTAATGACAGTGAGATTAGTGTCCTAGGGAGGCTATAAAAATTTTTCACTCTTTGATATCTAATAACTGGTTCCTTCTACACCTTGTGATCAGCCAAGCTGGTGTGCTTCTTCCATGTGGGTTTCTATGCTTCTCAGCTAGATGGCTGCTTGTTTACTGTCAAGCCTTTAAGACCCCAGACACTATATCTTTTGATAGCTGGGCACCATCATTATTCTTCACCACATTTGCTTATGCACACATTTTTCTTCAGCAGTTGTGTCTGGAAGGTGTGCATCCTGGAATGCCAATTTAACAGAACAAAGTGTTCTTATATTGACTAATGCTTGAGTGGAGGCCCAATGTCCATCTGCTGCCTTAGTACTTAACCTATAAATACATGCACATAGATTTGGCTCCCTACACTCATATAAATATATTTACATATGTACATTCCAGTCTTTGGACCTCTATAAATACCCTTTGTCACCTAGTTCTTTCCTCTGTTTCCTTTTACTTTCCTCTGGTCCCACTATCATGCTCAGCCTTCATTTGGGTTTCAGTCATTTCTCTAGGCTACCTTGCCCTTGTGAATCCCTACCAGGCCTCTCACACCCTCCTTGCTACTGACTTTGTATCACTTGTTGCTTCCCTGTCCGTGGGTTGGTCAGCACCACCTCCTTGTTCCCTCTTCCCCCTCTCCTGTGTTCCCCCAGAACCATTGGACCCATTGTTTCCCCTCCAGACTATTCATCCAGTTTATCTTATCTAGGTAGATCTGTAGAGATAATAATATGCACCAAAAATCAAGTCATAGCAAGATAGGCAACGAATGAGAACACAGCTATGACAACAAAGAAGGAAACCAATTGTCCATGGAAGAATAAATTAATTGAAAGGAAAAAATTTTAAAAAGAAAGAAAAACCTGTAAATAGATCAAGGTCTGATTTTTTATCTCTAGGCGTGTCCTTCAGTCAGGTCCAATGGGATACCATGCTTTGGCCCCAGAGTCTGTCCTTTGTACTCCCTTGGGGACTCCCTGCTGTGCTCCCATGGTTGCTCTGCCGCACACGTTTAGTGGTTTGCCTCAGTGTCACAGGGTCAGTCTGGGCCAGTCCCGGCCCCGAGTCTCCAGTGTTGCCCCCCCTAGGGCCCTCGGCCATCAAAGGACGGTGTGTCTCATAGTGGGATCAGCCATTTTGTCCACCCTGTCCATTGACTGTTCAGAGCGGGGATATCATCCTCCAGGCCTGATGGGCCAGGAGGTGCTCCACTCTCTCTTCCTCCTCCTTCTTTGCTCCCATTTGCTCTGATCGAACATGCCCCTCTCCTCTAGCTGCAGCTTCAGTGCCGTCCTCTCAAGTAAATTCTTCTGGGGTGAGGGGCAGTTGTCCACGTGGCTGGTATGGAGGCCGAGCCCTCAGGCTCTTCCACTGGCTCCCCATTCCTTGTCAGCACACTGCATTTATCTGGCACTGGCTTTATATCTGATCTGTCTTTCCCTGTGGAGACACAAACAATACCCTCCCCTTGGGTAGGTCAGTGCCCTATTCCCCCATCACACATTTTTTTTTCCTTTCCCCTTTCCTCCCTCCACCCTCATTTTAGTTAACTACCATATGTCAGTGGGTGCCCACCTTCCTGATACGATCACTGAAGACAAACGTGTGCATAAGTAAATGTGGTGAAGAAAGCTAATGGTGCCCGGCTATCAAAAGATATAGCGTCTGGGATCTTAAAGGTTTGAAGATAAACAAGCGGCCATCTAGCTGAGAAGCATCAAAGCCCACATGGAAGAAGCACACCAGCCTGTCTGACCACAAGGTGCAGAAGGGGCCAGTTATCAGACATGAAAGAACTAAAAATCATATCAATGGGTGCCTACCTCCCTGATACGATCAATGAAGACAAACGTGTGCATAAGCAAATGTGGTGAAGAAAGCTGATTGGTGCCCAGCTATCAAAAGATATAGCGTCTGGAGTCTTACAGGTTCAAAGATAGACAAGTGGCCATCTAGCTCAGAAGCAACAAAGCCCACATAAAAGAAACACACCAGCCTGTGTGACCACGAGCTGTCGAAGGGATCAGGTATCAAGCATCAAGGAACAAAATATCATATTGAAAATGTGGGTGAGTGCAGAGTGGAGATTCAAAGCCCATTGGCAGCCAACTGGACACCCCTTACTGAAGGGTTGTGGGAAGATGAACCAGTCAGGGTGCAGGGAAGCAACGATCAAACATAATTTTCCTCTAGTTCTTAAATGTTTCCTCCCCCTCACTATCATGATCCTAATTCTACCTTACAAATCTGGCTAGACCAGAGGATGTACATAGGTACAAGAGAGCAACTGGAAACAGGGAATCCAGGACAGATGACTCCTTCAGGACTAGTGGTGAGAGTGGCGATGCCTGGAGGGTGGAGGGAAGGTGGGGTAGAAAGGGGGAACTGATGACAAGAATCTAAGTATAGCCTCCTCCCTGGGGGAGGGACATCAGAGAAGAAGTGGGGGGAGACACCGGACAGTGTAATATGTGACATAATAATAATTTATGAATGATGAAGGGTTCATGAGGTAGGGGGCAGTGGGGAGGGAGGGGGAAATGAGCTGCAGATATTAAGGGTTCAAGTAGAAAGCAAATGTTTTGAGAATGATGATGGCCACAAATGTACATATGTTCTTGACACAATGGATAGATGTATGGATTGTGATAAGAACTGTATGAGCCCCCAATAAAATGATTAAATTAAAATAAATTTTCACACTCAAAGCTAATGATCATATTCAGTGGAAAAACAAAACATAATGGGGAATAAACAAAACTTGAGAACTTTTTCCTTACAGTCAGGAAGAAGACAAGGAAGCATGCTTTCCCCAGTTACTCAGCTCTACTGGAAGCCCTGGCCAGAAGAGTTAATAAGCAAGAACAAGAAATAAGACATATCCAAACTACGAAGAAGGAAGGAAAACTTTCCTTTTTGCAGATGGTGTGATTCCCAATGACTCAACAAGAAAGCTATCAGTATTAAGGAAAATAGCAAAGGTAGCAGAGTAAGAAGATCAGCATACTAAAAACCATTTGGATTTCTATACAAAAGCTGTGAGCAAGCTGAAAAGAAAATTAAACAAACACTTCTGTTTACAATAGCATCTAAAGTAACCACATGCCTAGGAATACATTTTCACTAGGAAGGTGAAGGACTTGTGAAACTATATAGCATGTTGTTGAAGGAGCCCAGTCCTGGGAGAAGAGTGTCATGCTTGGACAGGAACAGCAAAATAGAAAAGTCCCAGCCGAAGATGCACGTACCAATGGTAAATGCGCACCAAGGATTACTAGCAGACACTAAAAAGAGGCATGGAACAGTTCTTTCAAAGCCCTCAGAAGGAACCAACGCAAATGAGGGGCTTCGAAAACTCTGTTGGAAAATAGAATGAAAAGGTAATGGAATTTTCCCACTAATTTTTTGAAGTCCCCTCAATAATTCCCTGACTTAGACATTTAGCTTCCAGAACTGTGAGGAAATTAAGTTCTGTCCTTTAAAGCCACCCACTTAGTGATACAGGTGGGTTATTAAATCAGTAAACACAAACCTACCACATGGTACAGCCATTAAGCTGTTGAAGAACCTCTGCAAGGAAAGGTGAAAGCATGAATTGGATGATATACTTCAACATGTGAGTGGATAGAACATTGTATTATCCATGCAGTAGAATGGTACTGCTAAATGAAAGGAACATATGGGGGGGGGGGCTCTGCTATTTTAGTATGCATCTGCCGCCCCCCAGAGGGGCATTGAGCAATTCTTTCTGAGTTAATGCACCCAGGGGCATCCATGGGAAGGTTTTTTTCTAGTTAACAGCCAGCATACTGCTGTGACATTTTGTTTCCTGCTCGGGAAAAATGCCGCAGAAACTGTTGTGATGTTGAACACAGCCTACAAGAACCACACTATGGGAAAAACTGACAAGGCTCATTCTGGATGTCTGTCAACTTCCCAAACAGATGAAAATGTTGACTCGTTAGGGTACAGTATCGCACCGATGAAACATACAACTTTACTCTAGTTCTTTCATGTTTCCTTCCTCCTACTCTCATGATCCCATTTCTACCTTACAAATCTGGCTAGACCAGAGCATGTACATTGGTACAGATAAGAACTGAAAACACCGGGAATCCAGGACAGATAAACCTCTAAGCACCAAATAATGAGAGTAGAGATATCAGGAGGGTAAGGGAAAGGTGTAGGGCAAGAAAGCTGGAACCGATCACAATGACCCCCTCTACATATAACCCCCTCTCTGGGGAATGGACAACAGAAAATTGGGTGAAGGGAGACTTCAGACAGTGTAAGACATGAAAAAATAATTTATAAATTATCAAGGGTTCGTGAAGGAGAGAGGGAGGAAGGGGGAAAATGACGAGCTGATACCAAGGGCTCAAGTACAAAGAATATGTTTTGAGAATGATGATGGCAACAAATGTACAAATGTGCTTGACATAATGGATGTATGTATGGATGGATTGTGATGAGTTGTATAAGCCCCCAACAAAATGATTTTAAAAAGAAAATGTCGACTTGTAGTGTATTTGGAGTTCATTCCACAAGGTCAGATTGTTAATCAAGCTTTCTGTTGAAAGGTTCTAAAAAGATTGTGTAACAATGTGTGACAAAAACCTGATTTATGGCAGACAAGACTGGTTTTGTCACCACAACAATGCACCTGCTCATGAAGCCATATCAGTGTGCCAGTTTTGGTGAAAAAAAAACCAACAGCATGCCTTTCTTACTTACCTGACCTTGCTGCATGTGACCTCTTTTTGCTTCCTCAAATGCAGAGGGATGTGAAAGGACAACGATTTGATGACATAGAAGAGGTGAAGTAAAAAGGGAGGTGCTGTTAGCCATTCCAAACAGATGAGTTTGAAAAATGTTTCCAAGAATGGAATCACAGATTTGACAAATGTATTAAGTGTAATGGAGAGTACATTGAAGATGATAGTTGTTTTGTTAAAGTAAATAAATAAATATATACATAGCTTGGCAGGGGTGGTGTTCCAGTTTTGTTTTGTTTTTTTTTTGGGGGGGTACCTCTTTGTATTACTGTCAGCAATATGGTTAAACCTCAGAAACATTCTCCAGAGTTGGAAAATCCAGGCCTAAAAGGAGTATGTACTGTATGATTAAGTGTCTTTGTGTGAAGTTATTGGAAAATGCAAAGTAATGTATAGTGATTCAGAACCTGTTAGTGTTTACCTCCAGTTGAAGAGGACAGAGCTGTATTAAAAATGAGCACAAGGAAGTTTTCTTGGGTGATAACAGAGTGTTATCTTGATTGTGATAATGGTTCTATAGGTGTTCCCATACTGCCAAAACTATTTAAATTGCATATTTAAGCTTAACATGGAGTGTGTTATCAGCAAACTAGGCCCTGCAGAAAAAAGGTCAGTTCATTTTAAAAAATAGCAACAAAAATGAAGCACAGATATAAAAAGAGCCAGAGGGGAAAATGAGCACAGCCTTAGTGCCTTGTGGGATAATACCAAGTAGTCAGATAAACATGATATCTCAAAAAAAAAAAAAAAGGACTGTTGTAAAAAATAGTTGGAAAAATGGCCAATTTCCCCCTAAAATTGATAACAAGAAACCTCTGTAGGTTAGCCCAACTTAGGATCCCAAGCAGAAGACACACAGTGAAAAGCACATAATAATCAATAGACTGAAAACCGGTGATCAAGAAAGAATGTTACATGCAAACAGAGAAAAAGATATGTACTGAGGAACAAAGATAAGAAGGACTGCATATTTCCCCACAACTTAGAAGCCATAGACAGTGGATTGAATCTCCAAAGTGCTTGTATTAAGAAACTGTAAATCCATTCATCTATACCAGGGTTATTAGTTTCTAAGGACTCACAACATATTACTATACATTAGGTGACTTAAAGAAGTTCTGGTGGTCTAGTGGGTTATGAATTGGGCTTTTAAACACAAGGTCAGCGGTTTGATTCCATGAGTCTGCTCCATGTAAGAAAGATGAGGCTTTCTGCTCCCATACAGATTCACAGCCTCTGTCCTAGGTCGATAATGAGTTGGAATTGACCCCTATGTTCAAGGGGGAAAAAACCCTGCCTGGTCCATGTGCCATCCTCATAATTGTTGTTATGCTTGAGCCCATTTTGCAGCCGCTGTGCCAGTCTACCTCCTGGGGGTGGAGGGTCTTCCTCTTTTACACTGCCCCTTTATCAAGCATGATGTTTTTCTCCAGGGAATAGGCTCCCTGATAGCCTGTCCGAAGCATGTGAGATGAAGTCTTGCCATTTTCACTTCTAAAGAACTTTCTGACTTTGTTTCTTCCAGGAGGGATTTGTTCGTTCTTCTGGCAGTCCACGGTACTTCTAAATACTCATTGCCAGCGCCTCTTCAGTCTTGCGTATTTAATTTAGTGGCATTCCTTGTTTCGTGTCCTCTTCTGAATTTAGCTTGAATTTCTGGCAGTTCCTGGTTGATGTATGGTTGCAAATGTTGTTGGATGATCTTTAGCAAAATTGTATTTGCATGTGATGTTGCTGATATACTGTGCTACAATTTCTGCATTCTTTTGGGTCACTTTTCTTTCAAATGGGTACAAATATGGATCTATTCCAGTCACCTGGCCAGGTCGATAAATTCCAGATTTCTTAACCATCGGCGAGCGAGTGGTTTCAGTGCTTCAACAGCTTGTTGAAACATGTTAATTGGTTCTGCATCGGTTCCCAGAGTCTTGCTTCTTGCTAATGCATCAGTGCAGCTTGGCTTCTTTCAGTCCTGTTGGTCCTTAATCATGTGCTACCTCGTGAAATGCTTGCGTGTTGACCAATACTTTGGTATGACGAAAAAAATAATATGTATTCTTTCCATCTTCTTTTGATGCTTCCAGCATTATTCCATATTTTTCCCATAGAATCTTCAATATTGCAACTCAGGGCTTGAAGAAAAAGAAGAGGCTTCAAGGTGCCTCGTGGTTGGTTCAGACCAACTTTTCAGTTACAAGCTGAGTACTTACCCTGTTAGTGGTAATAAAGTAGAACACTAAACAATTCATTTTCATATGAATTCTATTTCATATAAAAGAACAAAGAAGAGAAAGGAACATATAAAAGATGGACTAAGTGTAAGCCCAACCAAATCTGTAATTAGATTGTGAGTTGTCCAACCATTGCAATTATAAAGCAAAACATCAACCTACGTAAAAATGAAAGTTCAGTGGTTTGCTACCCATAGGAAATTTTATGTAATGGTATAGATAGGCTAAAGTCAAAAGGATTGGGGAACATGTATTACAAAAGAACCCCTAAGAAAGCTAGTTTGGTTGATTTAGCATTAGTCACAGTGGACTTCAGGACAAGGGCTAGTAAGTACCAGGAGGGATAAAGAGAGGGGCAATTCATACCATCAAGAGCTATAATACCACAGAGGAGACAAAACAATAAACTAAATGTATATATGTTCCAAAGAACAAAAGTGGACAGGATTAAGAGTATTAGATATAAATTTAAGTGTAGTTAAGGTTTTAACACTTAACTCATTATTTGTAACAAATAAAAAATCAATATAGGTAGAAGAATTAAACAACACAATCAGCTGAGCCTAATAGAAACTTATAGAATATTCTACTGAATTACTGCAGACACGTAATCATAAGGTGTGCTTGTGAATTTGGTGAAAGTTTACAGAGATAATCAACAATTTATACGTTTTCAAATCATCAATCGAATTCCCCTCGGTGTCCCATCATGTTTCAAGTCATCCATTGACTTCCCTTCAGTGTCCCGACACTGTACTTTCTCCCCGTGTTTCCTATTTCCTTTCCCAACCCTCTGAACTTTGTTCTCGGGTAAATGTTGCATGTTTTATCTTAAAGCATTGATTATTTTGTCGCAGGGATCATTTTAATTCCAGGCCTGAAAGGTTACTAAGGGCCATATAATGGGGGGGGGGGAGTCACCTGTGTCTTCCTGACCATTAAGCCTGTTCTCTTCTTTTTTTAATCATTTTATTGGGGGCTCGTTCGACTCTTATCCCAATCCATACATACATCCATTATGTCAAGCACATTAGTACATTTGTTGCCATTCTCAAAACATTTGTTTTCAACTTGAATCTTTGATATCAGCTCCTCATTTCCCCCCCTCCCTCGCCCTTGGTAATTTATGAATTTTTTTTTTCATGTCTTACACTGTCCAAAGTCTCTCTTCACCCACTTTTCTGTTGTGCCCCCGTGGGAGGGGGTTCTGTGTAGGTCATTGTAATCCGTTGCCCTTTTCTCCCCCTACACTTTTCCCTTCCCCTCCTAGTATCACTACTCTCGTTATTGGTCCTCAGGGGTTTATCTCTAATGGATTTGCTGTGTTTCCAGCTCTTGTCTGTACCCATGTAGATTCTCTGATCTATTCAGATTTTTAAAGTACAATTGGGGTCATGATAGTGGGGGCAGGGGAGGGGAAATATTAAAGAACCAAAGGAAAGTCGTATGTTTCATCAGTGCTATACTGCACCCTGACTGACTTGTCTCTTTGTTGTGACCCTTCTGTTAGGGGAGGTCCAGTTGTCTACAGATGGGCTTTGGGTCTCCACCCCACCCTCACCCTCATTCACATTGATAAGATTTTCTGTTCTAGGTCTTTGATGCCTGATTCCTGATCTCATCAACACCTCATGATCACACAGGCTGATGTGCTTCTTCCATGTGGGCTTTGTTGCTTCTGAGCCAGATGGCCGATTGTTTATCTTCAAGCCTTTAAGACCCCAGATGCTATATCTTTTGATAGCTGGGCACCATCAGCTTTCTTTGCCACATTTGCTTAGGTACCCATTTGTCTTCAGTGATCCAATGGAGAAGCTAATCATCATGAAATGCCAGGTTATTAGAGCAAAGTTTTCTTCCATTGAGGGAATACTCGAGTAGAAGCCTGGTCTCTTCTATGATTGTGAATTTCGTTTCACATTTTTCTTTCATGTTATCCATGACTATCTGTCTAATATCCTTTCCTGAGTAGTTTGTGAGTATAGCCGGGTACCATCTGGTTCTTTTGGGCTCAGGTTGTGGAGTCTATGTTTGTACGATCAATTAGTCTGCTGGCGTAATAAGTTTTCATTCTTCTTTCCTCCAGATCAGGAGAGTTCAACGGTTGCACCTTAGAGCAAGTGACAGTTGGCGTCCTTAACTGTTACAGCCCTGTAGACGTTACGGGGCAGTTTACGCAATCTTATAGGGTCCCTCAATAGCAGTGGTTTTGTTTGTTTGTTTAGTGAATTTTTGAGTGAGTTTTCCACAATAAATAGCTGATGGATAAACACTTCAAGCTTGACCAATTGAGGAAATAAGACAGAGTGGATGACTTCTCAATCTGATTTATGAGGCGAGAAGTACCCAGTTAGCAAACAGGAGAGGAGGGCAGGTGCAAACAAGGAGAGCGGGAGAACAGCAGGAAGACTGTGGGCAAGAATTTAGGAAAGGTGTTTTTTAGCACAAGACCCTCATGAAAGAGGGAGCACTTTAGACAGAAAGGAAGGTATCCTAGATGTGTTAGATGGTACACTGAATCATCATACAGTGAATTAAAAAATGTAGGTGTGCTTGCAAACATAAAAAAGCATAGAGTCTAGTAGGAACCAAGCAATAATAAAAATTAGGAGTTTGTACAGGAAAGAAGGGTAAAACTTTTTGATCATCTTGTCTTATTTTACAGGTGTTAATCCCAAAAGGAAAATCTAGGGCATAGTTTTCATGTTTATTCCAGAAGTACAGATTCATTACCATCGAGTCTATTCCTATTAGAGCATTCCTGTTGGACAGTGTAGAACTGCCCTTGTGGGTGTTTTGAGGCTCTGAAGTAACAATTTCCTTCATTAACATTAACACAGGAGTTGCTGTGAGTTGGCATCAACCGGTGGCAGTGGGCTTGTTTATTGGTGTGGTTTGGGCCTAAGAAGGTGGAGGTTAAACATTTTCCCAAATATCTCACCTTTCCAAAGTGCTGTACCACTCCATCACTTCTGACATCAACCACCACCTTCTCTTCTGTGAATACCCCCTTACATTCCAGGCTTCTGCAAGGCCCTGCAGTGACCACTCCAAACTCACATGGGAAAGCAAATGTGGCTCCTGTCCTGTGGATGCTGGAAAGTCCCAAATCAGCATTCAGACTTCTGCCTGGAGGACCCTCCTTTCCCCAGGGCTGTGGAACCTAGGGAAACAGATTTAAGAATCACATGCTGGATCCGAGGATGTGCTCCACTGGGCCTCTCGCTGGCGGGGAGATACCCCCTCCTGCTTCTCAGACAGTCTGCTTTATACGCAGCAGGATGGCAACCACAGTATATCCTGTGAGCATATCAGTGTCATTCCCCCACCTTCTTACCCATAGCCATGCAGGAAAAGGTTGGTTGGTAGGAATTTGGCTAGAAGAGCCATATTAAATAATCCACTGGCCCTACAGGCTGTAAATCTTTAAGGGCACCGTAAACCCTTGGGAAACCCTTTCTCCCTTAGAACAACAGGTGGTGGGGTCAAACTGATGACCTTGTAGTTAACCCAAATTGTCACCCCCTCAACCACCAGGGATTACAAGAAGAACAGCCAAAATGTTCATGAGCAGCCAGGATGGGGCTACTTGTTATGTCCTCTGGGCTGGTTGTCAGGAAGGAGCAGTCCCTGGAGACCAATAGCAAGCTTGGTAAAATAGAGGGTCTGTGGAAAATAAGACCCTCAAGGAAAGGGATTGGCACAGTGAGTGCCACGTGGATGCAGCCGTGGCAACCATAGTGAGAATGGTGCAGGGCGGCGGACTGTGTTTTCTTCTGTTGTGCTCGGGTGGCTGTGAGTCAGAACCAGCACCGTGACACCTAACAGCAACAACAACACAGCAAAAAGGAGCGTCACCGCTGTGCTGCAGAAATTAGATCAATAAAGCATAAAATGAACAAATTCATGTAGATAAGCTTTCAAAAACTAAAACTAGTAATCAATAGAATATGCTTGGATTGTGTATGATAGTTAAATGTATTCATTTTTTTCCTTTTTAAAGTCGTTTTATTGGGGGCTCATAGAACTCTTACCACAATCCATACATACATCCACAAATAAATGTATTCAATAATTAAAAATGTCAGTCCTATTTGCCCTCTTTAAGTTAGTTTACTTAATCGTTCTACAGCTCATGTTGTCTTTCTTTTTTTAAATAGAAGAATGGAAAAAGTGATAACATTCCTACATGTCATGAGCATAACGATGTAAAAAATTTACAAGTACAGAGAAACTGACAGGCTTGTCTCCTTGGTGAACATAGATTTAAAAAATCTAAAGGAAAGAACAGTAAATGAAATCCAGCAAACATATAGCACACCTAATGATAATGTTAGGTGTTTTACCACATTGTTCGAGTAATTCACCATCTTCAGTGACTTAAGAAAGAAAGTGTGATCATTTCAGTAGACTTTGGTGAAAAAATCCTGGACATCCAGTTATGTGTTTTGTTTTTAAACTCTCTTTGGTGTTGATGTTCAGTACCATTGAACTGATTCTGACTCATAACCAATGCCATGTGACACAGGGGAACCCCTTCCCTCCCCCCCCCCAATATTTTCTTGACTCTTATCTTTTTGGAAGCCTACCAGTAGGTCTTTCCAGCAAACAAAAACTTGAAGGAACAAACTTCGTCTAATAGGTGGACTTCATTTTTTTTAAATTTAATCATTTTATTAGGGGTTTGTACAACTCATCACAATCCATCCATCCATTGTGTCAAGCATATTTGTATATTTGTTGCCATCATCATTCTCAAAACATTTGCTTTTGACTTGAACCCTGGGTATCAGCTCATATTTTTTATATGGACTTCATTTTTTAACATTTTTTTAAACATATAATTAATGTACCATACAGGTAAGTGGTTTAAATATACTTTAAAGAGTTGTGTAGTCATCACTACAGCGAGTTTTAGTACAATTTTGTCCTTCTTGAACCCATTATTATTCTCACTCTCAACTAACTGCCTTTGGGGCAATTCTGTTTTCCTCCCACTGCTGTTCATCTTCCCCTGCCATATCTAAGGAATTCCTAGTCTATCCTGAATTTTATCCTGAATTTCACATAAAGAAAACCAGACCAGAAACCCTCACCAGTGACAACAAATCAAAGCACGGAAAACCACAATCCAAAAGAAAGCTGATCATTGAAACTAGAACAAATTAAAAATGAGTCAAAAGGGAAAACATGACAATATGGTAAATATTTGTTTAACTATCTTGCAGTCATCCACTCTCCACTGCACTTTGTTTGAGGGCAAGACTTTGCACCTCCCTAGTCACTGGTCTGAGGGAATTTAATAGAGACTCAATTCCAGGTTTCACTACCACCCATAGCCTTCTGCAACTAGGCACACTAATACACATTTAACTTAAGCTCTAATACATTTCCCGCCTCTGATCTGGCATTTTATTATTCACAAACCTTAGATGACACGGATCGATGTGCTCCCTCTTTGTGGACTTAGCTAACACCTCACTTAGATGGATGCTTGCTTTAAGACAAGCCTTTAAGACCCCCGTATGCTATTCTTTCTGATAGCTGTCACCATCTGATTTATAGACCACAGGTATAGCATCATACGCGCAGGTATTAATCAGGGCAGCGGGGAGTTCATTTGAAAGGTATACAACAAGCATTATACATCAGCTGTGAAACTTTAAATGCTTTACTAATGACTTTTACCATCTGTTATTTCAGTATCATATTGTAAGGCCTAACCAATGCAAAAAGAAAAGAACGAGGGAAAAACCCTGAGCAGTAAGGATTGGAGTGTGTAGGGCAACATAAAACAAAGCTACCATTATAAAGGATACATTTTTATACATAGCAAATCTACAGAGATCTATGAAGATACTTTTGCAGTGTTGCTATGTACTAAATCAGTATACATGCATCAATTGTATTTCTATAAGCCAGTTAAGAAGCAGAAATCTTGATTAAAGAATATTTATAATACTACCAATGCTGTATAGTAGGATTAAGTATGAACAAGAAACCAATCTTGGAAAAGATGTACAATTTTATTTAGCGAAAGAAGGTGCCCCAAAGAGAGATTAAGATGCCATATTTCTAGATTGGAAGACTCTATTGTAAAAGTATCATTCCGCCCAAAATGAGGTAATAGAGTCAATGTAATCCTAATTACATCCTGACCAGTTTTCTTTGGCATTGGACAAGTTGAATAAGAGGGGAGGCCGACTCTAACAAATTCTGAGTGAGGTCTGTTAGACTGGTAGCTATGAGAGGGTGACCATAAACCGGGTGGTTCAAACCCACCAGCCACTCGCAGGAGAAAGCCGAGGCTTTCCGCTCCTGTAGAGTCAGTCTCAGAAACCCACACAGAATCCACTCTGTGCCAGTCATTTGGTTAACAGTAACAACCCTGACTTTAACAATTCCAATTGTGCTTTCAGTGATTCTGTGCTGAAAAGGTAAAGCATTACCTCTGCATTTAATGGCCTTTGGATTGCGAAATTGTTTAAAAATTTAAATGCAAGAGTTTTATACTAGCACTAGAAATTAGAGAGTTTGAGCTGATCTAGTCTGAGTCTTTATGCAGTCAGACAGTCTTTTTGATAACGTTCTTGGAAACTCTCTCTCGTGATAGTTCATTTACTTTCTATCTGCAATTTCCACTTATGCAAACTAGTGACTAGCCATTTCATCAAGATTTTATTGAGGACATGTTTACAGAGTACCGTAATTACCTTACTTTATCAAATATACACATCAGTGGTGTGTTACACCATTAGTTTTTGTTTTACCGAATGAAAAAAAATATTATCAGTTAGTCTGACACATCATTGATTTTTAGATGTATGTTGATTTCACAGTTGTTCAAAATGCTTTTTTTAAGATCATCCTATAACTTTTGGAATGTTTATGAATAAATATTTATAATGCTGTACAATTCAGAAATAACCACAGAAAATCTACTTTTCCTTTCATATCTAGGTCTATAATACTACCTTCCTCCCGCCCACCCCCCATTGTGTCACTTAGATATAGTGTATGTTACAAGTGTTGCATTTTATATTGCATGCTTATATTTGCGCCTTTTCTTGGCTTCCAAATGTATTGCCTTCTTGGTCCTTTTCCTCTAGAGCTCTATCAATAAACTTATCAGTAAGTATCTCTAAAGTAGAGTGGTTTCCTTACTTTTGACACACTGAGAGCTTGATCTGTCTTTTAATAATTTCTGGATTTTTTTGTTCATTTTTTGGGGTGCTTTGTTTATTTTTCGAACTGGGATTTATCTCTGTTCTATTTTGTTAGTGTTGGTAGGCTTCTTAATTCTCTGTTACATATTTCACTGTTTCAAGGTAAGTGAATCCCAGGATGTTTCTATGGATACAACCAGATTAAGAGTCTGTGGGGGGGGGTGGACAACAGGGGAGGTGGGACAGGCTAATGGGGAGCCAATACCAAGGAATGCCAGAAGGAAGGAAATGTTTGGAAACCGATTGTTCAACACTCCTTGATGTGACACAGTTATTGCATGGTGTGATGGCTGGATCATGTCCTAATAAAACGATTTGAAAGAAAACAACAGTAGACTTTTTTTCAATTGTGAAATTTTAACATAAGTATATTCAGAACATACTAATAATTGATAAATTTGTGAATTGGGAGTTTGTTACTCTGACAGTATACTCAGTACGTCGTTCTTTAGTTATGAACAAGTGGTTGTATTTACACTTTAAACATAGGTTTAAGGAGTTTCTTCTCATTAACATTAATTTATTTGGTTTTGTAATTGAAGTTAAAGATGCTTTTTTAAAAAGAGAACCTTTTTGGGTAAAAAGCACGATTGTAATACTTTGTCATTTCTAATTCTTCCTTTCTCTTCAAAATTCTTACTTTCTCTCTTTCCCTTTTCTACATGAATCCGTGCCATGAGATTTGTAACCTGGGAAGATTTCTAAGTGACAAAGGTTTTCTATATTGCCTGTTGCATAATTCTGTTTTCTTCAGTTTGCGATGAGAACCACCCATGGTGTTAAGTTCACAATGTGCTGATTGCAGTAGATTCTGACTTGATTATTATGAAATAGTTTTTCCAGCAGTTAATAGACTTTTATTTCTTCACACAGGTTTTGAGAGTATTCTAGAAGGGCTTTATGGACCACGGCTACGAAGAGACCTCAGTTTATTTGAAGGTAATGCTTTTTTAGTTGACTTTTAGTTTTTGCTTTCTGAACCCCATTTACAAATGATAAGTGACTATTCTACATGAGCTTTATATTAATAAGAACTCATGAGATATATGGTGTTTCTCAAAAATGAATAAATAAAATGATCCACAGCTTTTATTACATAAGATTAAAAATAATTTGTATACTAAATCAAAATAGAAGAAAAATCTCTTTGGGGGGCAGTGTTAGAATGTGATTTTTTAAAACATATATTTGCTGATTTATTTTTTAAAGGGACATGAGATGTAATTGAATACATATTTCCTAAAAAAAATTTCCAAGAAGTTTTACTTTTTGTTTGTTTTTAAATTTGTGTAGTCTTTTCTTAGTGGCTGAACACATTTGTTTATTTATTTATTTGTCTGTTTCATCAAAACATTTTATTATCTGAAGAGTTTGAGTTGTTTCTAGAAAAACTTTTTTTTTTGTAGAAAAACTTTTAACTTTTTTTTCTTCAGTTTTTAACTTTTTATTGTGAGTTGGGTGAAAGTTTAGAAAACAGGTTGAGGCTTTACATTTAGCAATTTATACACATTCTGAATCCACTCATCCACTGCATCCCCAATGTATCATCATTTATCCCACTTCCTCCGTGTGCTTCCTGTTTCCATGGCTCCTTTTTTGGCTAATCCTCTGAACTTTGTCCTTGGGCAGATGCTGCCCTTCAGTTCTGGGTCGATTATTGTAATGTGGAGCTGAGCTCAGTTCCAGATCTATAGCCTTGGAGGTCTGTCTCTACCAGTCTATGCAACCGGCAAGCCTGGGCTCTGTTAGGACTTGGTTCCACTTTTATCACCCAGTCTGTCCAGGACTTCCTGGTGTGACCCTTTTCAGAGCAGGACTGAGTGGTCATGAGCACCATCTAGCTTTTCTGGTCTCAGGCTTGCAGAGACTGATGTTTGTGTGCTCCATTAGTCCTTTGGACTAATTGTTTCCATATCTTTTGATTTTTTTTTTCCACTCTTCTTTCCTCTGGTCAGGGAGAAACCAAAGACTTCACCCAGCTTAGCTGCTCATGAGCTTCTAAAGCCCCAGTTGCTGTTCCCTTAATCAGGATATACAACATTGTCTTTGTGAACTGTGTGTTAGGCCAACTGACCTGGGTGTCCCCTGAGACTGAGATCCTGATCCCCAGTCCCAGCAACTTGTTCTTTCAAACTGCTTGGTATATCCAAGAAGTTTCATAATTTGTTCCTCTATGGACTACTACATTCATGTGTATAATTTTCAACAGAAGTAAATATCCTTTATCACACAAATGTCCTTTCTCTGATCTATATTTGTGTGTGTATACATATATTTAAAGATAGTTAAAGATATATAGATAATACCACTCTCCCACTTATCCAAGGAATCTACTCACAGATACCCACTGTTGCAGGATTTTGTATGTAATAGTATTTGCCTCGGTTGCCTTTAACTTTTGCAAACATTTGCTAAATGAAGACTTTAGAGGAAAGGCTATTTTGGTTAGAAGCCAGGATATTGATTCTTAGTCTTAATGAGTTTGGATAAGTCACTTAAGTAACTTGGATCTTGTGAAGGCAGTATGTTATGTTTCTAATGTATAAAACGTAGCTCTTCACTAGAATCATGTATAAAAATAAGTAAAGAAGCAAAGCCCTTGTCGCTGTTGTTCAAAGGATGTGACTGTGCAGTGATGGCTCTGCTGGGTGGTGGTGGTTTCAAGTGCTGTCGAGTCAGGTCTGACTCACGTTGGCCCTACGTACTGCAGAACAGAATGCTGCCCGGTCCTGCGCCATCCTCACAATTGTGGCCCATACTACTATTGAACAGTAGCAGATTTCTTATTAATTAAAAAAAAAACAGGAACTTAATTTTTGTTAGGTGTTGCTTTCCTTGATTGCATTTGTAAATGCTGCATTGAAAGGATATTACTAAACAGAATTTTACCTTAATGTTTTCATTATAT
This sequence comes from Tenrec ecaudatus, assembly GCF_050624435.1. Classification (NCBI taxonomy): domain Eukaryota; kingdom Metazoa; phylum Chordata; class Mammalia; order Afrosoricida; family Tenrecidae; genus Tenrec; species Tenrec ecaudatus. The sequence goes on from NC_134532.1 coordinate 206,252,300, forward strand.
TTTTTAACTGTATATATGTCTTTAAACCATACTAAAATATTTCTTTCTTCTATTTGCTCCCAATTAGCTGTTTTACTTCTGCAACTCTTTACTTTTTTAAGGCTTGATTAATATTTTTGTGTAACATTCAAAAATGGTCTGTATTATGTCAGGATTAGGTATTGTTACCAAAGTGTTACATCATCATTATAATTGTTTTCTTGCATGTTTACCAGCATATTTTATACAACTTATTCCAAAGAACAAAGATTTACTGTCAACTAAAAATAAATAACTTTTTAACAATAAAGCCTAATCTTGACTTTTTTGGTCATTGCTCGCACAGTCTTCCTTTTATCAGTAAACTTCAAAAGCCTGAATGAGAGAAAACAAAGCAGGCATTCCTGGTGTATCATTAAGTCCGATTTGTAGCTAAGTCAGAACAGGAGCATGCCGTTCATATTTACCCTTTAATACAGAAATGGGATCCTGATGGTGCTGTGGTTCAGGCATGGGCTGCTCCCTCTGGAGGGGGCAGTTCAAACCCACCAGCCGCTCCACGGAGAAAGGTGAATCTATCGGCTCTTGTAGAGATTCAGAGTCTAGGAAACCCTCGATAGGGTCAAGTTGTAGATTTGGCTTTGGGTTTAGTGTAGGAAAGGAGCTGGGTGGTGAAACAGGTTAAGCATTAGAACTGCAAACTAAAGGGTCAGCAGTTCAAGCCCAGCAGCTCCATGATTTATAGCCTTGTAAACCCCGTGGGTCAGTCAAACTCGGACCTCTAGTTCTCTCTGAGCTGGAATCCTCCCCCACAACAGTGGGTTTGAGTTTCGTCCTTAAGAAAAGTCTTGAAGCTTTAGTAATGATATAAAAGCTGCACATACACAGCCAGTGAAGCCATTGTGATGAAGAATTTGTTGCAAATAAGGGTTGGTCCAATCATTAAATGAGGCCAAATTGACAGTCCCTGAAAGGGCTAGGCGGCCTTACAATTTGGACATTGGGAACCTGTAACTGCCTGCAGGGCTCTGGCTCCAGGTGCAAATGTTACCTGTAAGGCTGCTCCCTGGGATGCTCTTAAGGTTGTTCCCAATTTTGTTGGTTTGTCTGTTCAAATAGGGTTATTTGTAACTTACGCTACAGCGATAACTGAGTATATGCAGCCATTGGAGCTTAGGTTGTAAAAGTTACTTCTTGATGTGAAAAGATTGTCATTGTTAAGTGGGGAAAAAACAAACAGGTTGCAATGCATGCACTCTAAGCTAATTGATTCTGTTTTGGCAGTAAAAAAAGAAAAGAAAAGTATGTCATCAAAATATTCAAGGTGGTAAATGATTTTCATATGTATTTTCCCCCTATATCAGTGGTTCTCAACCTTCCTGATGCTGTAATTCTTTTAATACAGTGTAATACAGTTCCATACAATTATTTTGTTGCTACTTTGTAACTGTCCTTTTGTTACTGGTGTGAATCATAATGTAAATATCTGATATGCAGGATGTATTTTCATTCTTACAAATTGAACAGATGGTAATTAAAACATAGTAATTAATCACAAAAACAATTGTAATTATATATTGTGAAATATTTGTATTTTCCGATGGTCTTAGGCGATCCCTGTGAAAGGGTCGTTCAACCCCCAAAGGGGTACAACCCAAAGGTTGAGAATTCAGCCCTATATCAATCAGTATAAAATTTAAAAATATATTTTAAAAGTGCACTGTGTGTATTTTTATCACTAAAACAAGGAATATTGGACAGACATACATACAGCTGACTGAATCAAGAACCTTACGTAGTTGTGTCAACTTTTACTTTTTTCTAGGGGTAGTAATCATACTATGTGTAGTACTTGTATGAGATATCAATGGAAATTTAACTTATTTGTAAAATTATAAAACTCTAAATTCAATTTACTTGGAAGTCTTAAATTTATAAACACTTCTTTTTGTCCATATAGCCTTTATCTAGTCTTAAACTCTGCCAAAGGCAGGGATGGGAATTTTCTAGGATAATAAGCATATTAGCGATGTGAGTCCTTCTCATCTGGTTTGAAGGTACCTGGGGGCTATCTTAAATGTAATCCAAAGGACTTTATTGTCTTTGTGGTTGGAAGGTGGTGTGCAACCTACCCAGGAGCCAGTCAGCTCTCAAACACTGTTTGAAGGACTGACTTGAGGCCCTTGGGCTCCCGCTGCTGTCTGGCATTGAAGCTTTCAGATTGTCTCCTGTAGCTCGTCAACTCAGTCTGCCAAACCAAGAAGCACTGCTGGGTGCTCACCGTCTTATGCTTCCATTATGCCGTTTGGAAGTCGTCGTCCTCTTCCAGGATTCTACTCATTCATGGTGAGGACGTCCTAGAGCATAATTGAAACACCAAGGACTGTGCCTCTTAAGGGTCTCTCAGCGGAAGGAAGGAAGGAAGGAAGGAAGGAAGGAAGGAAGGAAGGAAGGAAGGAAGGTAGATTGGTTCTCCATAAACAGCTTGGTGCTTCAGCTGCCCTGTTTTTTAGGGTCTGTTTCATACAGAATGTTTCTCTGGTCCTTCTACAAACACATTCTCAGCAGACTCTCCAAAGGTAAATGCCAGGTCTGCCTGAGTCTGCACTGGGCACACAGGTTAGACTTTCCTCTTGAAGCGCCCAGGTTTCACAGATGCGCTAATTTCTGCCCCCACCCTTCAGATTTCCTGCAGACCTCAATCCATTCACAGTCCTCTTCACCGCTTTGCAGACAGTTTGGGCCTCTAGGACTCAAAATGCCCTCCTTCCTTTTCCCCTAGGGACACCAGCAAAGACCCAGATAGCACCTTCTGCCCCCACTGGCCAGGAATTGAAGGATCCTGGCTTAACTATCAACACTTCTGAGGGAGAACCTGCCTCAGCAGATAGGATCTTAAATCTGATGGTAGAGTATTGTTTCTTTGTAAAAGAGTAAGTTAAGTGGTGATTGTGATCTGTGTTGTAATTGGTGTGAAACCAATCTTTAGTTGTTTTGCTTGCGTAGAAGCGCAGCTAGTCACATTCCTGTAGACTTACGTTGAGCTTTATAATTTTTTTGCGCACAGGTGGGGGGGAACAGCCCTGGTAGCATAGTGATAGTGGCTATGAATTGGTCCGTGATCTGCAAGGTCTGCAGTTCAAAACCACCAGCTCCGTGGGAGAGAGAAAGAAGGGGGTTTCTACTGTGGCAAAGAGCTGCAGTCTCAGAAACGCGTTCTAGCCCGTCCTATAGGGTCGCTGAGTTGGCGTGGACTCCATGGCAGTGGGTTTGGTCTGCGGTTTAATATGATGGCTGGAACTTCTTTGGCGAGGTGTGCGATGTTAGCTGGTGTGGATAATTCCACAGACCATGGGCCAGATGTTTCCCGCCCTTGGTTTAGAAGATGGGTACTGGTTGTATTAGGTTTTAGGGATGTTTTTGCCTTGTTCTTGCTTCTCAAAGCTGAAACAATTCACGCGGCGGGAGAACTTTCTAAATCCAAGTAACTTTTTTGCGGGAAGGTAAGTTTCAAGTATCACAGTCTCGCAAAGTACGCACTCTCCTGGAAAGTGTGCAAGGCCGCGTGGCGGGGGGCTGGGGGAAGTTCGTGACTGAACATGGCCACTGTATGATCAGTTTCTGTGCCAACCCTGGTGTCATCCCGGGAACGTATTGTCCCTTTCAGTCCACTGAGAACCAGCTTCTTCTGAAGGTTCTTTCTTCTGAAAAAGAAGTCTTGAGTTCCGGAGTGATGGTGGTGTGGATGAAGTAGGCACCAGTGCTTTGTTCATTGGGAGACATGCCATTTCTTCATGAATGCTGAGCAGAATGCTTGAGCAGAAGTCATAGAGCTGAAAGTGTCTGTGACAGACCATTTGTGCCAGTCGCCGATCTTCAGGCAGAAGAACTATGTGCCTTTGGCACCCTTTAAGGCTGGAGATCAAAATGTGCCCATTCCGGTGCTGTATGATTCTTCAGGCCAAGACGATTTTTGAAATATCTGCCTTTAATCCCCATGTTCTCATTTTATCATATGTATTACCATAGTTAGGAGCTCTGGAGTGAAGTGGTTCAACTTTTGGCTCCATCAGCATGGTCAGCAGTTACGGTCTTGGAAACCCACTGTGGGGGTTGCTATGAGCCAACATTGACTTGATAGCAATGCTTTTTTTTGCTTGTTTTTAATTATTACTACACTTACCGTACTTAAATAGTCACATCTGTTGTAAGCATTATCAACTGATAGGTGCCACTTATTTTTCTGGAGGGCTTCCCTGTGAACAGAGGAAGTGTTTAAGGCATCATGGGTTTAGCCTGTGCTTGATGTTTCTTCAGCTTTACTTCCCTAACTCCTCAGTTATAGATGAACTCAGCATCACAACTCAACTCTCTGGTAAAAAGCCTGATGATCCAAATTGCAGCCTGTGGCTCATCGCCTTTCGCTCACCCTACTGTTATTTATTTCTTTGCGTATGTAGTTATGGCTTACAGTCTTTCGGAGATTAATTCATTATTGTATGTAGAGAGGACTGCATTTTTTAATTTTAAAATTCTTTATTGTACAAGTAATACTTGTAGAAAATTTCTGTAAGTGATAAATGTTTGCATTGATATTCTTTTATTATAAATTAGTTATAGTGTATTCGTACTAAACCTCGTACAAAACGTGGCTTGGGGGTGTGATGGCTGAGCTCCTCGGACTTCACAAGACTAAAACCCATCCACCCAAGGCTGATTCCCATGAGGCTGAGGTCCGACCTGTCCCCACCCTCCAGCCTTGAGTATCCTATTCTGATATCCAGAGTCTTCTGCATCACATTGTTGCAGTGGCCCAACATCCAGTATGATGGGGCTTATTAGGGAAGTTAGCACATTACAAGTCAGCTTCAGAAACATTAGGGTGTATAGTTCTTTTGTCCTCGGTGATTTTTCTTAGACGTGCTGGCAGGCACATCTCACTCTGGTCCTTCTCAGCTTCAGATCCCCTTGGTCTTTGCCCTGCTCTGACAAGTATTAGGAAGTGTCTTGAGTGCTGATAAGTGCCCACAGTGTACCCCACTCTTCATGCCAGCCCCTACCCATAACAACTCAGTTTTATTCTCTGTAGGCCAGGAAGCCCACCATTCTGTTTGCGGTGGCTTCCCGTCCTCCACACAGGAATCTTGGAAGTGCTTCAGTGTTACTGCTCTTTATTCTTAGTGGTCATGACTCTCCGTGTCTTTTTCTGAGATGGATCACTGTATATCCAACAGGATGGCAAAACTGAGCAATCCCCCCCCTTTTTTTTAATTTATTGAGGGCTTGTACAGTGCTTATCACAATCCATACATCCATCTATTGTATCATGCAATCCCTTTATTAGTGTCTCCTACACCTTATTTGCATGCTGTCACCCAATCATTTGCATGTGTAAGTTGGATATTGATTAAGGAAGACGAAGGAGATATGGTGCATTTGAATCGTGGTCCTGGAGAAGAACATTGAAAGTACCATGGACCACTAAAAGGACAATCCATTCTGTCTTGGAAGTGGTGCCACCAGAGTGTGCCTTCGAGGCAAGGATGATGAGACTTCATTGTATGTACCTTGGACATGTTGTCAAAAGAGAACAGTCCCTGGAGAAGGACTTCATGTTTGTTAAAGTGACAAAGAGGAAGGCCCTAGGAGATGGACTGACTCCTTGGTTGCAACACTGGGCTTAGGCATCGGAACAGTGTGTGAGGATGGCACAAGACCGGGCAGTGTTTCGTTGTGTTGTGCATAAGGTCGCAGAGGGTTGGAAGGGACTCAGTGGCACCTAACCCAGCAATACCCAGTCATTGAGGAGCCCTGGTGGCACTGCCAGAGACTGCTAACCACAGGGCAGGCCCTTTTAACCTGCCTGTTTCTACCAGGGAGAAAAATAGGCCATCTGCTCCCATAAAGACGTACAGCATCAGAAACCCCATATAGGATGGCTGTGCATCAGAATTGCCTTGGCGGCCGTGGGTTCGCTTTGGACCCATTCATGTGGTGGGAGTTACACAAACGAAGTAAGGATGAAGAGCCACAGCATGTAATTTCACTTCCGACATATAGCAACAGTTGTGAGGATGGCACTGAGCAGTGAGGTCACCCGTGAGTCACATCCCTCTCCACAGCACTTAACAACGGTAGTATGCATGTTCATTATGTACACTCTTCTGCCTACTGTTTGTTTGACAGTATGTCAAGAGCATACTTTCCTGGGTACATAGACATCTGAATAAACATTCTTAGTGGCTGTGCAACATTGTGGAGTTACTGCAACTGGCTTATTCTATTACAGTTATTATAATTAGTCAGCTGGCTGGATATCTCATTTCATTGATTTTTTAAAAATTCATGTTGATATTTAACTGTGTACATACAGTCTTTCATTTTTTCATGGCTAGAAAATTGGCTAAATTTTGTATCTCAGGTGGGCTTTGTCTCACATACCTACTTCACTGTCTTTGTCACCTCAGGTTCAGACTCTTCTGCAGGTGTTTTAGATACATTCATACTTTCTTTCATGAAAAATACCTGATAAAACTTTATTAAGAGTAATCATTAAGATCCCAGATGCTGTATCTTTTGATAGCCAGGCACCATAAGCTTTCTTGGGGTCTTAAAGATGGTAGACAAGCAGCCATCTAGCTGAGAAGCAACAAAGCCCACATGGGAGAAGCATAAACATGTGTGATCATGAGGTGTCGATGGGATCAGGTATTATGCATCAAAGACACAGAACAAAATATAATGTCAATGTGAATGAGGGTGGAGGTGATATCCAATGCCCATCATAGACAATTGGACATCCCTTCACAGGAAGAGATGAGCCAGTCAAGGGAATAGTATAGCACTGACAAAACACACAACTTTCCTCTAATTCTTTAATGCTCTCTCCGCCCCCTCCACTATCATGACCCCAATTCTGTCCTAAAATCCTGACAGACCAGAGTATATACACTGGTATGGCTAAGAGGTCAAATAACAGGGAATCCAGGAGAGAGAAACCCTTCAGGACCAATAATGGGAGTAGCGATACCAGGAGAGTGGGAGGAGAAAGGCTGTACTGATCACAATGATGTACTTGTAACCCCCTCCCAGGGGGACAAGTAACAGAAAAGTGGGTGAAGGGAGACATCAATCAGACATGAAAAAAAATGATAAATTATGAAGGATTCATGAGGGAAGGAAGGTGACAGGGTGGGGGAGGAAAAGGAAAAGGTGACAGGGTGGGGGAGGAAAAGGATCTGATGGGGTGGGGGAGGAAAAGGGCTGAAGTAGAAAGAAAATATTTTGAAAATGATTATGGCAACCTATGTACAAATGTGCTTGACACAATGGTTGGATGTGTATGAATTGTGATAAGAACTGTAAGAGCCCCCAATAAAATAATTTTTAAGTAATAACTAACTACAGTAATAAATGTACGTTTCGGTCAAGGAAGAAAACCATTTAGTTTAAAGGAAAATTAAACGAATGCTATAATAATGTACATTTTCTTGCAAAAAGCAGGTGGAAGCAATTTACTATAGGAGCATCCAGTTTCTTCCTTTTTCTCAACAAATGAGCATTTATATATTTACTTTTTTGGTAACCTTAACAGTGGTTTAATACTTAGATACTATTAAGTACAAGCATTGCTGTTCCTTATTATCTAAGCCCATATGCATAAATCAAATAAACTTATACATTGAAATCTGAATCCTTGTTACTCTTCAAAGCTGAGGAGCTAAAGTAATCGGAGAGTGCAGAATAGTTATATATTACTCTCGATTATGTTTTTCATGAATTTATTATATACTTCTTTGGTTGCGTGTAAGTAGATTTGCTTAGGTTTACAAAACTGGCTACTAGGTGAAGAAAGTGTATTGTATGTTTCATACCACCGCTTCATACATCCACGTTGGCACACCATGGGTCTTTCCATCGAAGAATTTATATCGTATGTAGCAGCATCACAAAAGGTTTGCATTTTAATTCTTAAACTGAATTCAGAGTTACCACCAGATGGAGTGCTTATTTTGGGTTGTTGTTGTTTAACTTTAGACTGAGTGATTTTTGAAAGAAGCTCTTCTTCTAACCACGCATTTTAAAAATTTGTTGGTTGAAAAGTCCCATCTTCTTGGGTCTGTTTTCATGAGCTTTGGCCTGCTGAGGAACACAGCAGCAAGAACCCAGCCTGCTGCACCTAGTCAATTCTGACTCATACTGACCCTACAGGATAGTGTGGAACTTGGGTTTCTAAGACTTTAGGGAGCAAGTAGCCTTTACCTTTTTCCCAAGGAGTGAGTGGTGGGTTTGGACCATGGACATTAGAGTTAGCAACCCACTGTGAACCAGAGATGCTCGTTGTGAGGAAAATACAGCTCTTTCTCTCTTTGCAGTGAGGTTTCCAGCCTTGGAATGTGTGTGTACTCTCAGAGAAATGTACCCTGCTCTGTGGCTCTCCTCCTCTTCCCTCTCCTCTAGGACCCAGTTCTTCCTTGTCACAGGGTGCTTCAAGCAAGCGTTGAGTCTTGTTTTCATGTCTTATTGGCAGGCCAGATTGTTTTACTTGGGAGTCATCTGGTTTAATTGCCCTGGTTCTGCGTATTTACAAAAAGTTGAAAATTACCTGTGGGCTGAGCCTCAGCTTTGTAGGCCTGCGTAAAGAAGCTGATAGATGCACATGGGGTTTCTGTGGGGAGGTCCACAGATCGCATGGAGGCTTTACCAGAGGCCACCAGGCTGGGAATTAGCTCCAACTCACTGCCTGCTTTTTAGTGGCCTCAAACTAGTTTGTAGATGTTCAAGCAGTTGGGGAAAAGCAAAGGATGTTTAACATTCTGTGACACATAAAAGTTCTATGAAATTCGAGTTTAATTGCGATGATTTTGGAACCAGCCACTTTCCTTAGTTGATATCATGTCTGTGACTGATTTTTCACTTCAGCAGTAGAGTTGAATCATTTTGACATATAGTATGCCTCACAAAAGCCTAAAATATCTATTTGATACTTGGCAGAAAAGCTTAATGACTCCTGATTTATACCTGACTTTGCTTCAGTGTTCAGTTATTTATAATGATGTGTAGGCAACACCATTACTTTTTAATATGATTTATTGGATGGCATTTTTGAGTGCTGTTCATGTTGGGCACTATTTGAGTTAAGATGTGTTATCAGAAGGGACTGGTCCCCGGAGATGGGTACCATGCTGGGTAAAGTGGAGGGTCATTAAGAAGGAGGAAGACCCTCAATGAGGGGGATTGACACAGTGGCTGTAACATAGCAGAGACCGTGAGGATGGCTTAGGACCAGGCAGTATTTCATTCTGCTAGCATAGGATCACTGTTGGTCAGAAACAACTAACAATAGCAACACAATCGTGCTGTCAGAAGCATAGAATATAAACTGGAAGAATCTATAGCAAGATGTTACTCCTTGACTGGATGATGGGATTCTGAATCCGTTTCCTTTTCTCCTTTGTACTTTTTCATATTACTAAGGCATTTTCATAATGAAAAAGTATGTTTAATTAAATCACATTATATCTCCCCCCTTGACCCCCCCCCCTCCGCTGGGCAGTGCTTCATGTTTTTTGCTCTATTCTTGGTGGACTTTGGTAGCTCAAAGGTTCTTTGCTAGGTGATGTTAGGTGCCATCAAGCCAATTCCAACTCTTAACCCTGTGTTTACTGTGGATAAAAGCTACTACTAGTAGTACCAAAACCATTAAAAAGAAGTGAAGCTATTTAGAAGAAAATGGAAGAAGCATCTGTTAAGCTCACTGGGTGTTTTGCGTAGTTTTAAATTTGACCGATGTGTTCAGTTCTTCCTACTGCATTAAGATGCGTTTATTATCCTCATTTTACAGATGAGGAAACTAAAGCTCAGCAGAGCTAAGTTGCCCAGTCACATCCAGTATGTGGAAAACTCATGTTTCAAATCGACTGTTCCATGATCTCAAGGATTCATGCTTATCCAGAGAGATTAGATCAAATGATGAGAGCCAGACTTTAACCACAAGTTTAACATATCTCTAGGGTGTAAGGTTCATATTTTCAGTCATTTATGATCAGCTTTCTTTAAGGCTATTTCATGATGTACATAATTTGACCCTTTCTGAGCTTATACCGTTATATATTGGAACTGAAAAGTTAGGCAGAATATGTGGTTCACAGTCAGACAATATTCAAGAATGAATTGAATGTATTTTATTAACTATTCACTTTTTAAATACATCAACAGAAAATCTTGTTACCAAGAATTAATCTTTTAAAATCTTTAGCCCCACATGTAAAACTATCCACCATCAGTTATTGGGAAGCAAATTCAAAAGCTGCAATAAAGAAAGAAATGACTAAATAGTTGCAAGCAGTCACAGATTTCTAAACCCAGCAAAATATGGGGGGTTGTGTGTAATCTGTAAGAGAAAAACCCTCAAGGAGACGGATTGCCACTGTGGCTGCAATGATGGGCTCCAACCTAGGAACAGTTGTGAGGATGGCGCAGGACCGGAAAGCCTTTCCTTCTGTTAGGTGGAAGATGGCAATGGATCGGAACTAACTCGATGCACCTAACCACAAAATGTGTTATCAATGGGAGTAGTCCATAACATTTATTTAACTACGTTGTCATTTACTTTACCTAACTTTCTCCTGAAGATCTCCTACTTATGTAACTAAAATTAGTAACAATCATTTCATCACACCTCAGTTTTTACCTGACAGCGGGTAGTTGTCTTAAGCAATCCAGAGTTGTCCATGTTTTGTTTAGTTAGTGCCTTGATCTTGGAATGAGTCAACATACTGAGCATTGAGTCAACAACTAAAACTTTGTGAGTCGTTCTAACTATTTTTCAAAAATTACTCCTTCTTCATGGTTACCCCCTTACCAACAATCCCCCCCCCCAAAAAAAAAGAAACTGGGTTCCTCTCTGCGTTAGGCTGGGTTGACAAGATAAATCCTAGGACACTCATATATGTGTAAGAAAGAGCTTTATATTAAAGAGTAATTGTAATTAAGAAAACAGCCCAGTCCAGATCAAGTCCATAAGTCCAATATTAGCCCATAAGTCCAATACCAGTCCATAAATCTCTCTTCAGAGTCATGCAGCACATGCAAAGTTGTGAAATGCAGGAAGATCCCAGGCCAGTGGGTGCAAAGTCTTGTGGGTCCAGTGGTGTTGGTGGCAGCATCTCAGTGCTGGCATGGGTCTCCACATGGCTCTTCCAGCTCCCTGAGTGTGGCTCTTGAACAGCAAAGTGAAGCAGAGAAAGAGGCTTCTCATGGGTCTCAGCAAGTCTTCACCTGACTCCTCAAGAGGAAAATTAAGGCAAGGCAATAGGTAGATAAGATGGATAGATGGATGGAGGGACAGACAATGGATGGGTAAGATTAGATTAGATTAGGTTCATTAGATGGATTGATTAGTTAGTTCCCAGAATCCTCATGAGAAAGCTGTGGCCACAAGGAGGCATCATGAGGCCGGAAACTCATTAACAGGCTAGACTCCACACATTCACTCTTAATATCCTCAAGATAACACGAGGTTATGTAACTACCACTCTCTCATAGCTCCTATTCACAAGGTTCTAATAACCGAGGGTAAGATTTTTGATCTGGCCTGTCAAAATTATGCCTGGCGTGGGAGTGAAGTTTAGCTTCAGCAGTGATGTACAATAAACAACTCATGGGTGATCAGGTTCAGCTGGACCCCCAGGCTTAGTATTGGGTCCCTTTTCTCTGCATGACTCCAGGACCCAGAGTGGAGTAAGGGGCTGGAAGGCCAAGGCCACTCCTGGGAGGTGGTGTGCCTCCCAACACCTGCCTCCTGCAGAGGGCGCACTGCCACTATTCCACATCCTTTCTGCTGCTGCACTGAGCGGATATGCCTCTAGTGAAAGGCGTGGCACCATCCAGCAGCCCAGGTGCAAATGTCTGATTCTTTTGCAAAGACAGGTTGAAAACAGCAAGGCCACACAGGACAGCAGTTCTGTGAGGATGGGTTCTTAGTTCTTAATTCATTGCTTAAGTTTTTTGACTTGTCAGTCTGTGTCATAGGCAGGGATCTGTGATTTAAACTAGGTGTTTAATCAAAAGTGTGTGTCCTCTGCAGACTGACCTTATTAACTACACCCCCATGATGGTTTGGGACTAAAAAAAGATTTAATGACCAGCCACTCTGCTTGCTTACTAATTAGCCTTTGCACAGGGTTTTGTCGTTTATAAATCATTCCCACATTTCTCCCCCCATTTGATCCACAAATGAGGCACTTAAAGCAAAAATCTCTGCCGCTTGACAAGATGACAGCTAATAAGTAGAATTTCATCCCACATATTTGAGACTTCAAATCCATTGATCTTTTCATTGCCCTATAATAGATCTACGTTCTCACCTCCCCCCCCCCTTTTAAAGCTCAGCTACGTATTAGAACTATTTGTAGACCAGTGCTACCACAGTCGAAGGGAGATCCCAATGTACTCTATATATTGCAAGAAATTGTATTATCTTCTATTCCATCCTATATAACTGGATTCACACAGTAGAGTCCTTGGGGCTGAGCCTAACTTGATTGTATTATCATCTCATAAGGGTAAGCGTGTTTCCTGCGCAGTCTGGCAGAAGCATGCATTCAGCTTTACTGTGTGTTTCAAGAGTACTGGAATCAATTACTGTGGTGCAACAGTGAGTGGAGGCTTCACAGGTGATAATGGTTTGTGTGTTTGAGGTCGGCATAAGAACTTGTCCAGTTGCATGGCATTGCTGTTACTCTTTTCATAGCACTGTTTTCCAGAAGTTCTATTCTTTATTACAACTATTAGATTATAAAGAACTGACATCCTTGTGGCAGAGAAACGTATATGTTGAATAATATGACGTATTGTTTTTCTGCATTTTATTCTACATCTTATGACAAAGCCAAAAAATCTGAGCTGGTTTATAAGCCATGAATCTGTTTTCTTAGCAGCACTTCATTGTCTGAAATCTGTGAGGTTGTCCGCCCTTTCCTGGCCCTTCCCTCCATTTCCCTGGTTGCTGATAGCTTGGAAAGACTCAGCCCTCCTGTAGGTTCCCACCTGTGGTGACCCCAGTGGGAGTGTCACAGCAACTGCTGAGCGAGAGGGCTCAGCAACTGACTGTCAGGGTTTTCTGTCCAGGCCCTTCTGCAGAACTTTCAACCCACCACCCTCTCAGGTAGTAAGTAGCCACGCGCTTAACTGTCTGTGCCACTCAGGGAGTCCCTCAGAAGGGCATCAGTGATACTCAGAATCCTACTTTGGGGAGTTAGCTTTTAACCAGTTCTCTATTGCTTTGGTTTCTTTGTTCCCCTCCAAATAACTCTCTCAAGTCACTGCCATCGAGGCAGTTCTGACTCTTAGCAACCCTCCTGGGAAAGACCAACTTCCCCATTGGATTCCTGAGGCTGGGAATCTCTGTGGGAGCAGACAGCCTCCTCTTTCTCCTGCAGAGCCTCCTGACCCAGTGGTTAGCAGCCCAGTGCGTACCTCACTGGGCCACCAGGGCGCTACTCTCTGACCCCATAGAGATGCAGGTGTAACTTCCTCTAGCCTTCTTGGCCTATTTCCCTTTAGATGCCATCAATTTGGTGTTAAAGGTGGGCCTTCTCCCCTTAGCATTAGTAGCTACTTTTATTTTTAGATAAACCATCTTGCTGCTGTAGAGATTGGGATTTTTGTTTGTTCTAATGAAGTTAGTGAATTTAATGAGTATTTTTCCTTCTTTTAAAGACTGTGAACCAGAAGAGCTGACTGACTGGTCTATGGATGAAAAATGTTCATTTTGTAACCTACAGAGAGAAGCAGTCAGTGTAAGTTTTAGTGCTGTGAAATATTTCTAAACTAATTACACAACTGTAACAGAATTTTTATTTTTTTAGCTTAATTCATTCTGAAAATGTTGTGACTTCACAGTGGATGTCTAAATACTTGATATTGATAATAAAAAGTATATCTTGCAGTCTAAGTGTGGTAGCCTACCATTTAACATATCTCACAGTGGAAATGTGATCCTTTTTCCTTATTTCACATTTGTTTCTTAGAATTTCTTGATTCATGAAATTCAGTGTAGTTCCAAGACCACTGTAGAGTCTGATTTCTTAGGAGTATATAAGTAGGGGATAATGTGCTAATTTTTACGGCTTTTCATTTACTCTTGGAAGTCTTCTGAACGTCCTAATTACCTCCTGTGTGAATTATTAATATGAAATGCCTACTGTCTAAACCGAAAGGCAAACTCATTGCTGTTGAGTCAATCCCAAGGCATAGCAGCCGCTCAGACCTCCCCGACCCCACCGCTGCCCCTGGGTTTCCGTGACTGTAAATCTTTATGGAAACTGGCTGCCACTTCTTTTCTCCTGTGGAGCAGCTGGTGAGTACGAACCGCCAACCTTTCAATTAGCAGCTGGGCACTTAGCCGTGGCACCACCAGGGCTCCTTGTCATAGGGTATAAACTGTGTAAGCAACAGCCAGTGCGGTGAGGAATCCCGATTCCTTATAAGCATATATGAGAAGGGCCAAGAAGACAGCAGATCTTGAGACTCTAGATCCAGCATGGTGAGATTAGTGGGTAAACGTATCTGCTTTGTTAAAAGTCTCTGTAAGAATTCAGTTACTGACTTGCCAGACAGTGAATCTATTCATCATCAGTAAATTTGATCGGCTAAGCCTCTTTTTTTCTCTCTTCTTTTTCTGACGTTGTTTGGGTAAGGAATAAAGCTAATGTGCTCCCCGTGTTAGGGCTGATACTCTTCATACACCTGTCCCCGCATCCTGCCCCCACGTTTATATTCTTTCTATATAATCTGGTGTGTTTAAAAAGTTGAAGAAGTGAGCTTGCAGTGAATACTTTTCTTTTTGCCATTTGTAGTGGGAGCCCATTCGAGTGAAGTGATTTATGCTCTGTTGTTTTCTAATAATTCTAGGACTGTATACCATCGCTTGATTCTTCACAGTCAACACCAACGGAGAAACTATCATCTCAGGGCCAGCCCAACGCTGATAAGATTGAATGCCAAGCAGAAAATTACCTAAATGCACTCTTTCGAAAGAAAGGTAATATTGACATGCTTTGTCATGTGCAGTGGAGAACTAAAATGTTTCCATTTTTCTCACACTGAGGTATTTCATATGCAAATGGTACTTGGAGCCAGAGTGTTTCCATGTTGAGCTGTAATTTTTCTGCATAATTTTGGAGACCTTGGAATCTCAGTCATTTGAGTGTTAGCCGTCTAGGGACCGTGCCTTCTCTTAACTCTGTTTTCTAATCTCTCATGACTTTATGTTACACCTTTTCCTCACTTGTTAAACCTTACTTGGGATCCTGGTCTTCCTTATTCTGTTGTTGTCAGGGCTTCAAAAATTCTTTCATGTTCAGTAAATGACGACTGTGATATTGCCCAGTTAGCTTAGGGTATGTAGCAATTAAGTCATGGATCAATCAGGTTGGTGCATATTTGCTGGTTTGCTAGTTCATTGATTATTGGGTGCTTCGAATATGTTTACTTAATATAAGTCAGTGATCTTTTGCTTCCTAACCATCTATTCAGACAAATGGGGCATGTTTCACTTGTTTCTTTACTTGGTGTTTATGTATCAGGCAACAGTAGTTTTTAATGTCTGAGCTACTTGTTCTTGTTCATTCCTACAGTAATAGAATGTCTCAAATTTTACAACTCGGACCTTTAGCTATCTGCCAAGAGTATGGGGGGAAATTGCCCTATTTCTCAGCTTCTAGAAATTGAGGACAACATATTGATATTCTCAAATAGTGTTGACCCAGCCTTACATTTTTTTGGCTTCTATATATCATCAGCTACTTTCTGTTAAATTTATGATCAAGTTTTAATTATTAATAATGTTGAAGATAGCCTTTCTGAAACGAGTCTTTTGTGTAAGTGCTATGAGTTCTTTTCTGTGTCAAAATGTTACCTCTGGCTAGAAGAATTATCAATGTGATGAAAGGGTATAAATTTATGGAAACCTTTTCCGATGTATTACTGAAAGAATCACAATACTAAGTGTTAAAAATTGGTATTATCTTAATTAGTATTGAAATCAAATTCTTCTTTTAGAAACTTGCCCACCTGAACCAATTTAAAAATATTTTACATGCTTTTAAAAATGTATAATATGTATATTAATTTAGAAAATGAGAGTCTTCCCACATAGTTTGGCTTGCAGGGAGAATTATGTCCGAAGACTTAGTCATGATGAGAGCAGGAGGGAACATACACATTTGTACATAGGCACACCATGCTTTGTTCACCTGGGAACTCATTACTCAATCTCCTTTTCCTTTGTGACGATTGAAGCTGGAATTACCAACAAAGATGACTTTCAAATTTTGATATTATGGAGTTAACCTCTCTGCTCCATTGCCCTATTAAGAGTAATCAGTAAAAACTTGATACTATTTCAGCTAATTCAAGCATCTGGGTCTCCAAGAGGTCTCCTACCAGGGACGGATTACCCATTGAGCAAGGTAAGCACGTGCTTAGGGCATCAGCGAAACAGAGGCAGGCACCAGTTGTCCAAAGCAGAGAACCATAGATGCCCAGCAGACAGGACACAAGGAGAAGTGCGCTCCGCCGAGGAAGGGAAGGGTTTCTAGCAGGACAAATGGAGTTGATACCAGCTCGTTTGTGAGAATATGCAGCTGGAAATAAAATTCATGCAGGGACACAAGGGCACCCATGCCCAAGGTTGTGCCCCTGCTGCTTCAGCACCGGAGTTGAGATTTATCATCTACTCTCCACTCCAGTGTAATTGAAACTGCTTATCTCAGCCAGTCCCTTAAACATATGCTAATTCTTTCTAATGAACAAGAGGTGGGGTGAGGTATTGAGTCTGATTCTTGATTTACTCATTGTGCATCTGGATCCAACATGAGCAGTCAGGGCAAGGAAGGATTACATTGATAGATATTTCTGACTGCCCTATTTTGACTATCAGACCTGAGGAACAAAATTACATGTTCCAGATCTTTCATTCTTTTTTTTTTTACCTTAATCTTCAAATACAAATTTTTGTGTTAGCACCAAATTTGAATATAAATTTTATGTTATCAATTTTACTTGTTTTATAACTTTTATGTATTTCAATTATTCGAGTTTATTTTCTACAGTAGAACCAAATTTAAACAGTGACATGATTTTATATCCAGGTGAAATGAAACGGCATCTAAGTGGAGTGCCGAAACGAAAGCTCAAAGAAGAGAAAAGGAAAAGGACTTGTGAATCCCTAAAGACAATTCCAAAACTAACTTCCTGTGTAAAACATAATGACTCAGAAGAGACTTCTTCCAGTGACCCCACAAGTCTAATGGGTAGTAGCACTGCTAGTGCTGAACTTAGGAATAGCCACACAGACCGAGCAGAATTTACTCCAAAATGTACACCCAATCCTGGATGTGGGAAAAAGATGGATAACGGTACAGACAGTGACACTGTTGTACAATCTGAAATTGCTGCATCTGCGGATCCTGTAAATAATAGAAATACAGATCCTGCTTTGTGGAGTAAATTTTCTTCTAGTGATGTCAACTATTGGATCCAAAGAGGACCAAGTGACTGTCAGCATCACAGTGGACCATTTGAAAAGTCATGTCGAAAGTTTCTGGATGGTAAACAAACAAGGTTCTGTAGTCAGAATCTATTTCTAGGGTGCAAAGCTAACGGTGAAAATTATAAGAGGGAGTGGCTGCTATATTCTCCATCAGTCGGCTCTGTGTATTGTTTTGTTTGCAAACTATTCAGCCGTAAACCATTTAATTCTCGATTTGTTACCGATGGATTTAGCGACTGGCGCAACTCGAGTATTATCGATAAACACGAAAACAGTTTAATTCACAGAGACTGTATGTTGTCATATTTAAACCAAAGACTTCATGGTTTTGGCTTAACTCTTGAAGTGGAAACAAAATTTAATGAAAAACATCACTACTGGAAAGATGTTTTGCAGCGTGTTGTTGCTGTCATCATAACAATTGCTGAACGTGGATTGTCTTTTTTAGGAAGAAAGGAAGTGTGTCAGGCCCCACAAAATGGAAAGTTTTGGGGGTTACTTGAACTTGTTGCTCAGTTTGATCCATTTTTAGCAGGTCACATCTCAAAATACGGTAACACGAGAAAAAACAACCCGTGGTACATGTCTAAAACAACATATGAAGAATTACTACATTTAATAAGTGATAAAGTTCGATCAGCTGTTTTCAGGGAAATAAGTATAGCTCAGTACTTCTCTTTGTCTATAGATTCCTCTTTTGATCTTTCTCACACAGATCAGCTAAGCATTGTTTTACGATATGTGTCTCCGACAGAAGGGAAACCTGTTGAGCGATTTATCACATTTACTAGCTTGCAAAGTCATATCGGTGAAGAAATTGCAGATCAAGTACTTCACTATTTATGTGAAATTTGCAAAATTGATTTTTCTAAGTGCAGAGGCCAGTCCTATGACACTGCGGCCCATATGTCAAGGCGTTACAAAGACATGCAACAGAAAATCCTAGAGCACAACAAATATGCCATCTTCATACCATGTGCCTCACGTTCACTTAATTTTGTAGGACGTGGTGCAGTAGACTGTTGTCCAGAAGCAGTTAATTTTTTTTCAACTGTTCATTTACTCTGTACATTTTTTGCTGCCTCCACTCAACGATGGGCAGTTCTTAAAACACATGTAGGCAATGATCAAGTATTAAAATGTCTTTGTGTTGCACATTGGGAAGTGCATGCTTCAGCAACGAGTGCGATCCTGACGTCATACACTCAGATTCTAGAAGCCTTAGAAAATATTGTAGAAGACCCGACACAAAGAGGAGATGCCAGAAGAGAAGCGGAACATATCGCCAACAGAATGCACACGCTAGAGTATGTGTTCCTGTTGGTTTTGTGGAACAATATACTGCAGCATTTTCATCGGATGAGTCAAGCCCTCCAGGATTCAGAAGGAAACTTAAAGATGTGCACAGATCTCTACGAGTCATTAACAGGGTATTTACATAATTTAAGAGAAGATTTTGAGATTTTTGAAAACTCATCGAAACAAATACTGCCAGATGCTGATTATCAATCAGTTCATCATCACAGAAGCATTAGAAAGAAACAAGTAAGTGACGGAAGTATTCCCGGAGTCCTGAGTGCCAGAGATCAGTTTCGAGTCGTCACGTACTACACCATCATTGACAGACTTGAATCTTGCATGAAGAGAAGAGCAGAGGCATATGAAGCTCTTTCAGGTAGATTTTCCTTCTTAAACAATGTGGATATACCCGATGAGGAACGCTCGGAGGCATCCAAGAAATTAGTTCAGGCTTATCCTGAGGACTTAAACACACACCTTGACGGGGAAGTGCGACAGTTTCATTCTTACATTAGAACTAAATTTTCAGATTCAGGAAAGACAAAGTTTACTCATGTAGACATGTATGAGTCCATAATAGAAGATAAAATACAATGTGTATTTCCGAATGTTGAAATTGCTCTACGCATATTCTTAACCTTAATGATCACAAACTGTACCACTGAGCACTCATTTTCACCCCTTAAGAGACTCAGGAAACTTCAGTGTACAGCCGTCATTGAAGAAAGACTCAGTTCTCTGTCTTTATTATGTATGGAAGTAGATATTGTTCGGCGGCTTAATTGTGATGAAATTATTGAAGAATTTGTAAGCACAAAGAATGGTAATGCTTTTAATGATAACATGTTAGAAATGAAAGTTTTATCTAAAAATAAAACGTAGCAATTAGTTGTGATAACTATTTTTTGAGCACTAAAGTTGCTTTTAGGACTCCTCTTCATCGGTTTGTTTATAGCATTTATTAAACAGGCATCAGATTTGAAGTATGAGCCATTTACAGCTGAATCATTGCAAACCTATTTTTCATTGTGAAAGACCAACAGAATTTTACCTTGATTGTTGAAACAATTAGGTTCACTAACTCGTTTTCTTTCTGATAGCATATAGAAAATATTGTGTTTATAGAAAATTGTCATGAATCAGCAGTTCTCAACCTGTGGGTCACGACCCCATTGAGGTCGAGCAACCCTTTCACAGGGGTTGCCTCAGACCATCGGAAAACACATATTTCCAATAGTCTTAGGAACCATGACACTGCTCCTCTATACATCTCCAGGTGGGTCTGCCCACATGCAGGTACACCCACATATGAGTACCTGGCATGATGATATCATCGCAGCGCCAACCCCATCACTTACAACCATACAAATACAGGTGTATGTGACAGGGTTGGCGCCAATAGCAACTGCTGTGTTAAAAGCAGCTACTGTGTTGAAAGCAGCAGTGTTAGAGGTAAAATGACACTTCATGAAATATAATTACTGGGTAAATGTAAAATCATCAACTACTTCAGAATATATATATATATATATATGTACCATGGGAATTTAATGTGATTGGTCTTTCTACATTCAGCTGTGGTTGATGTGAATACTGCCCCCTTGTGATAGTAACAGGTATGTAGGAAACTTTAATGAATTGTATTGACTGAACTATTATGCCATGTATCATCTTTTGTATTATGAAAGCTATTGTTACTTATTATTTTCATTAGCAAACCATCCCATGACCAAAGATCATGTAGAAAAGAACATAAAGAAAATATAGTGAGGATTTTTTGCAGTATGGTTTTACCTCAGTAATTACAGCAGGAATTGAGAAACCGCAGTGTGTTATTTGTTGTGAAGTTCTATCAGCCGAATCTATGAAGCCGAACAAATTAAAATGCCATTTTGGTAGCAAGCATCCGAGCTTTGCCGGCAAGGATACCAACTACTTTAGATGTAAAGCTGATGGACTCAAGAAAGCCAGACTTGACACTGGTGGCAAATACCACAAACAAAACATAGCAGCCCTAGAAACTTCATATTTGTTGGCACTCAGAATCGCCAGAGCTATGAAACCTCACCCCATTGCTGAGGATTTACTGTTGCCATCAGCCAAAGACATTGTTCCAATTATGATTGGAGACGAATTTGTTATGAAATTGAGTGCAATTTCCTTATCTAACGACACTGTCCGCAGAAGAATAGATGACATGTCTGCTGATATATTTGATCAAGTAATCCAGGAAATTAAATCTGCTCCACTTCCAATATTTAGCATCCAGCTTGATGAATCTACAGACGTTGCAAACCACAGTTACTGGTTTACGTGAGGTATATTAATGATGGCGACTTTAAAGATGAGTTTCTTTTTTGCAAACCTCATGAAACAACTGCACGTGATGTATTTGACACAGTTGGTTCATTTCTGTAAGAGCATAAGATCTCTTGGGAAAAGGTTTGTGGTGTTTGCACAGATGGTGCTCCAGCTGTGCTAGGCTGTCGATCTGTATTTCAACGTTTGGTACTGAATGAGTCACCAAAAGTCATCAGAACTCACTGTATGATTCATAGGCAAATATTAACAATGAAGACATTGCCACAAGAGTTACAAGAAGTAATGAAAAGCATCATGTGTTCTGTTGATTTTGTAAAAGCAAGTACTTTAAACAGTCGACTGTTTTCGCAACTGTGCAGAGTTGGATGCACCGAATAATGCTCTGCTATTTCACACTGAAGTGAGATGGTTGTTGAGAGGAAAAGTTTTAAAACGTGTGTTTGAGCTTCGTGATGAACTCAAAACGTTTTTTAATCAGAAAGCAAGACCGCAATTCGAAGCACTTTTCAGCGATAAACATGAACTGCAGAAAATAGCTTGCTTGGTTGCCATCTTGAATGAATTAAATTTATCACTGCAAGGACCAAATGCAACATGCCTCGATTTGTCTGAAAAGATCCAATCATTCCAAATGAAACTTCAGCTTTGGCAAAAATATTGGATAAAAATTAAATTATCATGTTACCTACCTTATCTGCTTTCTTTGATGAACGTGACATTGAACCAGACAAAAGGATTACAGTAATTTCTGTGAAAGAACACTTGCTCATGCTTGCAGACGAAATTTCATCGTACTTTCCAAATCTACCTGACACCCCATTTCCACTTGCCAGAAGCCTTTTCACAGTCAAAGTTGAAGATTTTCCTGAGACGGACAAGAGTAGTTCATTGAACTTACTAACAGCGATGCAGCGAGAACTGATATCTCTACAATGCCGGTTAGAAGATTCTGAATCACATGTTTGCAGTCATATCCTGCTCTGCCTGAGACTGTGCTGTGCCTCCTTCTTCCATTTCCCACAACATATCTTTGTGGAACAGGGCTTTCCAGCTTGTTGGTTATCAAGTCTAAATACAGAAGTAGACTTGTTGTGGAAGATGATGTTCATTGTGCTCTTGCAAAGTCTGCCCTGAGAATTTCTGATCTGGTGAGAAAGAAGCTATCTCAACCTTTGCACTGACGTTGGCTTTTTATGCACATGCTGTCTCAAAATGTAGCAGTGTAGTTTACTGTTGTTATATATTAAGACTTCTAGCCATGCTACACCACGCTTCAAGACAAAATTTCATTTGTCATTAGAAATGAGTATTTTACAATATTTAATTACATACTGTTTTGTGATTAATCCCTACGCTTTAATTATGTTCAATTTGTAACAATGAAAATACATCCTGCATATCAGATATTTGCATTGCAATTCATAACAGTAGCAAAATTCTCAACAGTGGTTGAGAACCACTGTCATAGATAGTAAAAAGTCATGGTACCTTGCATTCACTAAAAATTATATAATCCAGTTCAACTCAACCTGCTAAATGCTAATATGTTAGTCACATTTTAAAAGAAATTACATTGCAGAGATTACATGCACACTCCCATTTGAGTGCATGAGCAAGCAGGGCAGGGGAGGGAGGTCAGTGGTTAGGCCCCTCACTTGCCTTAATCTGATTCTGGCACCTACCAGTGGTTGGGTGAGTGTTCATGAATATATACTGACCTCTGCATTTGGCAGTTTCTTGTTTGGCTTCCAAATCCTTTGAAATATCATAAATATTTTAAAGATTCTTATCAATAATTTTACTTTCTGTGTTAGACCAGGTTTACTAGAGAAACAAATTCAGTGACATTCATGTGTATAAGGTCTTTATATCAATAAGTAATCATATATCACAAACACAACCTAGCCCAGTCCAACTCAAGTCCGTAAGTCTGATCATAGTCCATAAGTCCCTCTTCAGATTCACACAGTCACATGCAATGATGTAGAATGCAGGAAGATCATAGGCTGGTGCAAAGGTGGGTGCAAAGTCATGTGCTTCCGCTGTCAGTAGAAACATGGCAGGGCTCTGGCAGCTCTCGGGGGTGGGGGGGGTCAGCAGCTAGGAATGTGAAGGCAAAGAAAAGGGGGGAGGTTCCCTGGACCCTCCTTGTGAGAAAGACATCCTGACAGGGTGGCACCATCAGGCTGTGACCTGATTGACAGGTTGAATACCACCACTACACTTTAATATCTTCTAATTGACATGAAATTATGTGACTACCACACACTTCCTCTCTTGGCCTTCTTCAATCTTTTCTTGGGAATCTGTCACTTTTTAGATTGAATTAAACATACACGTTTTTTGTTTATTTGTGTACTTGGCTTTGTTTTTATTTATTGTTGTTTTTTAATAAAGTAGTATTATAAAGTTTCAAGAGGACTTGATTTCAGTGTGCTCACGTCTTTTGTTTACTGTGTGTGCGTGTACCTGCTCATGAAAGTGTATGTTGGGAGGAGGGGTGAGTTAGTCTGGGTAGACTTGAGAAACAAATCCACAGAAGCTCATTTGCATAAAAGGGATAGTTTTATATAAAGGATAAATGTGTACATTAAGAAAAGCATCCAAACCCAATCCAGTCCAAGCCCATAAGTCCGACATTAGTCCATATGTCCGACATCAATCTAGAAAGCCCTCCTCAAATTCGTAAATCACACGCGCAATGATGCCGAATGAAGGAGGAAAGCCGAATCAGTGAACGTGTAAGCATCTCAGCGCTGGCAGGAGTCTCCACATGGCTTCTCCAGCACCGAGGGCTGCATCAGGGTAGGTCCATGTGGCTTCTCAGAGATGTATCATAGAAAGTGAGCCTTCCCAGCTGAGGAAGAAAACTAAGTAAGGCAGCTGTACACTGGTCTGACCATCAGAGAGCAAGAGACCAAACAGGCTAGCCTCGCCAAGCCATTTACATATCTCTGCCCTTCAGTTAATCCCACATGTGTTCTTTGGCCAGGTTGGCACAATAAACCTTAACTATCACAAGGGGATATCTGTTTTCTTTGACACGTAAAGGAAGAAATATATAATATTGTTAAGGACAGGAAATATTTCTGGGTCTTTGTCATAAAAAATAAAGCATTGGTAATATTTGTTAGTGAAGTTTTTGATTCCTGAAACTTCTCCTCGTACATAGCTGTTTTTAGGAATCCGTAGATATTGGTAACTTGAGTATTGCTGATGCTCTAAATGTGTTGCATAGAGTAAGAGACAGATGCATGGTATTCTTGTCAAACATAAAGAATGAATTGAACGTCTTTATCATGGCATATTTACTGCCTTTCCTAACTTTATTTTCCCTGCTTTTATTTACTTTGTGTTTCAGAACATTGATGAGCAATTCCTCCTTCGTTATTATGTTTTGAAACTCGCAATTTTCACCCCAGCTTTATAATCATTTGTCAGCACTTTTTCAGCACCCCAAACAGAAACCCTTTACTCAATGAAGAATAACCCCATCTCCCCTTCTTCCACCTCCTGGAAACTTCATATGTACTTTCTGTCTCCATGCATTTACCTATCTTTATATTGCACATAAGTAGAATTATATGTGTCCTTTTGTGCCTGGATTGTTTCACTAAACAATGTTTTCCAGAAGTTCCCCATGTTGTGTATCTCTAAACGTTGTTTTTTATGGCTGAATTAATCATATTCCATTTTATCGACTTTTGTTTATCCGTTTACCTGTTGATGGACAGTTGGAGTGTTTCTACCATTTCAGTACTGTGAATAATGCTACTGTGAACATGGGTGTACAAGTCTCGGCTTGACTCCCTGCCTCTATATAGCACCAGCTATATAGCCAGCTGGTGCTGTGGTGGTGAGATAAATGTTGAGCTACTAAACACAAGGTTGGCTGTTCAAGCCCACCAACCACTCTGTAGGTGAAAGGTGAACCTTTCTATTCCTGTAAAGATTTGTTGTTATTGTCGTTGTTAGATGCCACCAAGTCAGCTCCGACCCTTAGCAACCCTATGCACAACAAACACTGCATGGTATGGTGCCATCCCATAATTGTTCCTATGCTGGAGTCCTTTGATGCAGCCTGTCTGTCGGTCCATCTCATCGAAGGCCTTCCCCTTTTTTGCTGTCCTTCCATTTGACCTGCACAATGTCCTTCTCCAGGACTGGTTAGTCCTCGTGATATGTCCAGAGTATGTAAGACGAAGTCTTGGCCATCCCTGCCTCCAAGAAGCACTCTGGCCTTACCTCTTCCAATACAGATTGGTTTGCCCATTTAGCAGTTCATGGTATTTTCAGTGTTCTTTGCCACCACAATCCAAATGCATTCAAATGTAAAAATTTAGAGCCTTGGAAACCCAAAGGGATAGTTCTGCTTTGTCCTATAGGGTCACTTTGAGTCCAAATCAGTTCGATGGCAGTGAGTTCGATTTGGATTGGTCATATGTAAATAAGGGGGCTTCAAAAAGTTTATAGAAAAATAGAATGAAAAGGTAATAGAAATTTTCCATGAACTTTTTGAAGCTCCCTTGTATCTTTTTTAGGGAATTGTATGCTGACTGACCCACTTTTTAAATTGGGTTTTCTTTTTCTTGCCCAGTTGTAGGAAAATGTGTGTGTACACACAGGCACACACAATAATAAATCCTTGCCAGATCTACGGTTTACAGATCTTATTTTTCTCATTCTGTAGGTTGTCTTTTCACCTGGTTGATTATGTCCATTGATACCCCAAACCTATGCTTTTGATGTAATCCAATAGGTCTGTTCCTCGTTGTTGCTCATGCTTTTGGTGCTGTATCTTAGAATCCATGGCCAAATCCTCTAACTGCTTTCTTCTAACATTTTTTTTTAATTCTAATCTTTAGATTTCGGCTTTCATAGGAGTGAATCTGTACATAGCGTAAAGTCCAGAGTCATTGTTCTGTTCCACTAGCATTTTTGAAGATAGACGTACCTCAGTTATCTATTCATCTACTTTTCTCATTGAAGGCATTTGGTAACCTTACTGATTTTTGTTGTTATTTTTGAAAGACATTTGGATTTCATGATGTGGAAACTCTGGAAATTGTATTCTTACCCTTCCTCAAGATTTGTTTTGTGCTGTTTTTTAACTTTTGCTTTATTGAGGACTATCGTAGTCTATTACTATAATGACTTAAGCAAACAATTTTTTTTTTTGAAAACTTGTGCGTCTTGTGAGTTGTATGGTCATGGAAGTCTCTGAGCCCTAGCTTGCTGGGTTAATGTGAACTCTTAACTAGCTGTGTGTACTCCTTATTTAGATTATTTCAAAGTGAGATGCTTTATTCGATGCTAACTTTAAAATGGAAATTGCGGAGAGTGCTGCAGTAGGTAGGCAGTGTTGGGTCTTCACTGGCTTCTCGGCATCTAGAACAGCATCTGAGGCTGTCAGCAATTTTTTTTTCTTTAATGAGGGAGCCAATGAGCACAAATATAAACCATATTATCACTATCTTCACATTTTTCTAAGTATTTGATATTACTTCATTTGCTCTACTTCAAGAAGTAAATTAGTTAACATTCATATATACTTGACCTTTCCTGCTTATGTTTATTTTACTCTGTGTAGTTTGAATATTAATTTATTTGTCTTTCCTGTGTGTCAACATAAGCATAGAGATAAAAAAAACAAAGGTTCTTTTCAGAGCTATTCCCATGAGCGATCTATAAAATAAACTTAAATTATTTGAGCTTTTAGCTTCATGGTCTCCAGTCACCTGAAGCCGTTTAGGTCATTAGCTTCTGATACTGGAAGACGTCTTGCCTTTTATTTTTTTAATTAAAGAAAATTACCTGACTGTGCTAATTTGAACACGTTTGTGTTCATAATAGCTGAATGGATCTTAAAAGGAAACCTCTTTCCATCAAAATAAATGCATATTTTCTTTGCTCTTTTCTCTCAACATACATTTGGAGTTCATAATCACTTTTCTTGTCAGAGACCTTCATGATGGATTTTGATCTAGTTAGTTGAAAGCTTCTCTTAATCAACCCTTTCCTCTTAAACTAATTGATAGCCAGGTTTCTTTTTCTTTTTTAATCATTTTATTGGGTCTTCATACAACTCTTATTACAATCCATACATACATCCATTGTGTGAAGCTCATTTGTACATTTGTTGCCATCATCATTCTCAAAACATTTGTTTTGTACTTGAGCCCTTGGTATCAGCTCATTTTCCCCCTCCCTCATGAACCCTTGATAATTTATAAATTATTTTTATTTTGTCATGTCTTACACGGTCCGACATCTATCTCCCTTCACCTACTTTTCTGTTGTCCGCCCCACAGGGAGGGCATTATATGTCATACTTGTGATCAGTTCCCCCCTTTCTACCCCACCTTCTCTCTACCCTCCTGGAATCGTCACTCTCACCACTGGTCCTGAGGAGTTCATCTGTTCTGGATTCCCCGTGTTTCCAGTTGCTATCTGTACCAGTGTACATCCTCTGATCTAGCCAGATTTCTAAGGTAGAATTGGGATCCTGATAGTGGGGTGGAAGGAAGCATTTAGGAACTAGAGGTAAATTGTATGTTTCATCGTTGCTATACTGCACCCTGACTG
This sequence comes from Tenrec ecaudatus, assembly GCF_050624435.1. Lineage (NCBI taxonomy): Eukaryota > Metazoa > Chordata > Mammalia > Afrosoricida > Tenrecidae > Tenrec > Tenrec ecaudatus. The sequence goes on from NC_134532.1 coordinate 206,280,042, forward strand.
ACTTGTCTCCTCCGTACAACCCTTCTGTAAGGGGATGTCCAGTTGCCTACAGATGGGTTTGACAATAATATTCACAATAATATGATTTTTTTTGTTCCTTGATGCCTGGTACCTGATCCCATTGATACATCGTGATCATACAGGCTGGTTTTCTTCTTCCATGTGGGCTTTGTTGCTTCTGAGCTAGATGGCCGCTATTTTATCTCCAAGCCTTTAAGACTCCCATCACTATATCTTTTGATAGCCAGGTACCATCAGCTTTCTTAACCACATTTGCTTATGCACCCATTTGTCTTCAGCACTCGTGTGGAGAAGGTGAGCATCATGGAATGATAGCCAGGTGTCTGTATGAAGTTTTCAGTGCCTTCTCTGCACACAAACCTTCTTGCTTTCTAACTCTTTTAATTCCTGAGTCCCATTCTATGGCATGAAATAAATGCTAATATTCACTCTCCAATTGGGTTATGACTAATGCTACATGACTTAATTTCTCGGCGTCAGGGAATGTCAGTCTTTTAGAAGGCTTTACCTGCTGGCATCTTTGAGTGGCAGCAAGCATTTGCCATGATTCATGCATTCCTGAGTGTTTGCTACACCGTGTGCCGTTGTGATCTCCTGGAAATCATCCGTTGAATTTCTTTTTTATGGGCTGCCTTTCTGAAACTCTCCGGAAACTGTATTAGTGCCATGTGATAATTCACACGTCATTGTGTGCTGCATTCAGAGATGTTCTTTAAAAAATGTTCTGCTTTACCATCTGTACATCTGGAGGATCATATCGAATGCTATGGACATACTTCAATTTAAAACTGGATTTAAGACTTTTAATTTCAGCAAGTCGAAAACTAGTCCTCTAAGTGAAATCTGACCCGATCACCATTTCCCTGCAACTCCTCTTTGGGAGGACTGACTTCTACGGGACTCTCATCATCACTCAGATCTTCTCTCTGTGTGCCTCTCTCACTGCCTGATTTGACTACAAGCTTTTCAGTTCACAGCCCATCCTGTAACCACAGTGTGTGTGTTTGGAACTTGTCTTTCAACAGCAAAATCCCTCTACTGTCTCCTGTCTTTGCTGTATTGTTTTAACTGACACCTATCTGTCTCTAAAGGATGGCTCTGTGGAGCCCTCTCACTGGGGGGCTGTTTTCTTGCTTTTGTATACCACAGGGGGAGGGGGGATAAAAATCCACTGGCAACCTCCAAGATCTTTGTAATTGCTTCCTGATCACACATTTTTCCCTCTTTTCTCAAGATGATGAACTCCTCTGGAGCACAAGCAATCCAGCTCTTTCAGCTATATTACCAGCCTTTTCACTGTCTTCCTCCCAAGTCCCATCCCCATAATAGTTCCTGGTGCTTGTCAGGTCATTGCAGCTGCTGACAGTGTGGCCTCTGAGTTACTTGATACTTGGATTTCCAAAGACCTTTGCCTCTACTGCATTCCAGCTAGGAGCCCTTCTGGCACTGTTGGGGAAGCATTGGACTGCTAGCCATAAGGTTGGCAGTTCAAACCTACCAGCAGCTCCTCAGGAGAAAGACGAGGCTGTCTACCTCCAAAAAGGTTTATGGTCTGGGAAACTCAGTGTAGGGTATCTGAGTCAGGATGACTCCATGGCAGTGGGACACTCCAGCTACTTTAGCCACAGTCATCCCTAGAAGCAGGTGTACAAATAACTGTACTTGAGGTGAAGGTAGATACATGAATGCAGTACAGGCAGTACTACAGAGGCAACAGTTGAACAGACTGTCCTTGGGAAAACAAGATTAGAAAAATGAATGGTTCCTATAGCAGGGTTCTTTATCTTAAGCTTCTAATATAGACCATTTTAGGGGAAAAATGGGTTTTTAGCATTTACTGGTAACTAGCCAAAGAGCCCTGGTGGGTCATTGGATTAAAACATCATGCTGCTAACGGCAGGGCTTGCTGTTTAAACCCAGCAAGCATTCTGTGGGAGAAAGACGAAGCTGCCTGCCTCTGTAAAGATTTACAGCCCTGAGAGCCCTGTAGAGCATTTTTACTCTACAGGGCGACAGGGGTGCTATGAGTCAGCACCCACTTGACGGCAGTGAGTCTGTCAACCAGCAAGGAGCCCGCCCGGGGAGCACAATGTTTCAGCGCGCTGCTGCGAGTGAAAGGTGGTGGCTTGAACCCCAGTTTCTTCATGAGAGAAAAGGCATGGCACTCTGTGCCTGCAGACATTACCTCTAAAGGCACCCTAGGGGAGCAGGTCTGCTCTGTCTTACAGGACCGCCTCCCCACTTGATGACACACAGGAACAGCGAGAGGAAAGGGTAGTGACTAGGAGGCTCCTCTTCTGGGGTGGTGGTGGGATGGGGGCGGAGTGAAGACCACTAATTACATATTTTACAGAGGCCCCTTTAGTAAATCTTAAACAAGACAAAGACAAGCAGACAAAGGCAGAAACGAGTTACCCAGACAAGACCATCAACACGAAACCATAATGGTAGCCAAAGGATTTGCAGTCATGTGGCTAAGTTATAAAGCATGGAAAACAAAGGAAATTAGTCACAAAATCATGACTGGCAGCAGTTCAGAGCCTCAGACCGACTACCAAAGTGAAAAAGGGACAGTATTGCAGTTTTCAGGTTATTAGCATTTATAGGATTGGTTCTGGAACCCACCCAACTCCCCATTCGGGGCCTGGCTCATCACCATATGCCCTTTGGTACCCCAGATTGCATCAAGGACACCCCCCAGGCAGGGCTTTTATATTATAGGTCCTTGGATGCCAGGGTTCAGTGGCAGCTGGATCTGCGTGGTAACTCAAAGTAGATTCAGGGCTCTCACTGAACCGTAACCTTGTGCCAGCTAAGTGGTCAGAATTTAAGCTCTAATACACAGCGGAATTCCCAGCATAGGCTGGAGGACCGAGCTTGGGAAAGGAGAAGGGACCTGGGAAGACAGAGGCCCCACAGCCTCTTTGAGTTTTGCAGCTCAAGGCGTGAATGTGTTCTCCATGCAGTTCTTTGAGATATGCTGAGCCTGTTCTCCCAGTTTGGCTTTCTAACCCCAGGGCTGCACACTCTGTATTATGTATTTCTAAACCACTATGATAGTTTATCTGTATTTCTACGCCAGCAAACACTCCATAGGAGAAAGGTGCGGCTTTCTGTTCCTGTGAAGAGTTACTGTCTCAGAAACTCACAGAAACTACCTGTCCTATAGGGTTGCTAGGACTTAGATCAACTGGATGGCAATGAGGTAGTTTTTTGACTTGGATAATATGGACAAGTTGTGTGCATATAATAGCTGAATGGGGTTTTTTTTGGAGGGTCAGGAGAAAGGAAGGTTCTAGCCTTTTCCATGTTTATAGTGCAGGCAGCCAAAAAACAGCAGTACAGGAAATGAACTTAAATGAATGATGGCTTAAAAGAACAGGTGCAGTAGGACCCCGGATCTTGACACTAATCCGAGATACCATGCAGTTAACTTCCGAAACAATTTTTCCCATAAGAGATAACTGAAAACGGATTAATCCGCTCTTCGACCACCAAGTTTTTGCCTTAACCTTTCCCCTTTTATATAAAACATTACACAGAAATTTCAAAGTAAATAAGTTCAGAGTTAAATAACATAATTTAATAAACACAACATTTAACAAGTTTTTTTAACTACAGTATCGCCCATACCTTGAGACTGACGAGGATCTGGACCTGCGGACACGGAGGTGGAGAGGAGGTGTGGAGAGACAGTCATTGTTTGGAAGGGGAATTCCCTTCTATAAAATCAACTGGCAGCTGCTTTTCAGGAATTTCCCCCTTCTTTACCTTTTATTCACTAGGACCTACCTGGCTTTGTCATAAAAAAATTTTTTTAATTGCCTAATGTGGTCTGCTGTTGGCGTTTCCTTAACTGCTTTCTAAATGGGTTTACTGAATTATCATCAACAATATCAATAACATAGTTAACCAGCTCCTTATCATGATTATTCTTTTTTTTTAACTCATTTTATTAGGGGCTCATACAGCTCTTTTTACAATCTGTACATACATCATTTGTGTCCAGCACATTTTTACATATGCTGCCTTCATCATTCTCAACACACCCACTCTCCACCTGAGCCCCTGGCATCAGCTCCTCATTTTCTGCTCCCTCCCCACTCTCTCTACCCCCTCCCCCCAAACCCTTGATAATTTATAAATAATTATTATTTTATCATATCTTACTCCATCTGATGTCTTCCTTACCCAGTTCTCCTCTGTCCGTCCTCCAGGGAGGAGGTTACATGTAGACCTTGTCATCTGTTTCCCTTTCTCCCTCACCCTCCCTCCACCTTCCCGATATCGCCACTCTCACCACTGTTCCTGAGGGTTTCATCTGTCCTGGATTCCCCGTATTTCCAGTTCCTATCCGTGCCAGTGTACATCTCCCGGTCCAGCCAGTTATATAAGGTAGAATTGGGATCATGATAGTGGGGGGGAGGAAGCATTCAAGAACTAGAGGAAAATTGTATGCTTCATCGTTGCTACACTACACCCTGACTGGTTTGTCACCTCCCCACAACCCTTCTGCAAGGGGATGTCCAATTTCCCCCAGATGGCCCTAGGTGTCCACTCTGCTCTCCCCCTCATTCACAATGCTATGATTTATTTTTTGTCTTTGATGCCTGATACCTTATCCCTTCGCTGCCTTGTGATCTCACAGGCTGGTGTGCTTCTTCCATGTGGGCTTTGTTGTTTCGCAGTTAGATGGCCCCTTGTTTATCTTCCAGCCTATGGGACCCCAGATTCTATATATTTTGACAGCTGGGCACCATCAGCTTTTTTCACCACACTTGCCCATGCACCTGCTTTGTCTTCAGCATTCGCGAAAACTCTTAGGACCCATGATTTTTATCTAAAAACTGTAGAAAAGCCACCAAAACTAAGAGAATTATAGCAAAATGCTTGGAACACAGCCGCAAAAGATTTAAACAACTAACCAAAACACGAAATGCTTTTGTTTACAAAAATCATATGCATCGGGTCTGATTCTGATGTTATGTTTGAGCTGCGTTGCAGTTTCTCAACATTTCTTGTCAGAATCCGAGGCGGTTGAATACTGGGATTCCACTGTATATCAAAAGCTTAAAATTCTAGAGTTGCCAAGTGGAGTGGTTTTTGTTTTAAAATAATGGTGCTCTCTACCTGCTGCATATGATGGCTACATCAATCCCTAAGAAAGGAGATTAGAGTGCTCACATGTGACAGTACGAAATTACACCAAATGCCCATTGTTCCCCACCAGTAACCCCAAACAGGGATGTCTCCCAAGACAATCTTACCCAACCTAGTGGTTCAAACCCTCATGTGGGTAGAGAGCACCATTATTTTTTTTTAAGTCACTCCACTTGGCAGCTCTAGAATTTTAAGCTTTTTATATGGTATATCTTTCCACCTGTTTCTTAAGTTATCTCCTTCATGTCAGGGCAGGAGCTGGGGTGCTTCAAATAGTTCCTATAACTAGTCTCTGATATTCTATTCAGTTTTACTGTACCCCACAGAATCCCCGAGGATGTGATGTGTCTGCCTGACATTGGAAGTTTTTCCTTATTCCCACTAACTCCTGCTCCCACTCCCCCTTTTTCAAACTGCCCAGTTTTTCTCCTGTGGACAATAACCCCATAGTATTTTTTTTTAAATTCTGATATGGGAAAACTGTTTACTACTTGACATATTAATTGATGCTCACTAAATGTTGAGTGAATTCTCCATTTACCCAGAAATTGAGAGAAACATGAAAAACCCTATTCTTCATATTACTTTTCTTTGGGGATTTTTTTCACCGTAGTTAACCTATTCTCTCAAATACCTTGATGATAAACACAACACTATTGACTGTCCTTTACAGCTGATCCCTTCCTTGTTTTCCTCTCTGTTCCCTCCAGGCAAAAATGAAAGTTTTCTTCTTAGATTACCTGTAACAAATTACATACACAAGATGGCACTTGAATTCCACATGCTCTGCTGAAGAGAGAGCATGACGAAAAATAAAAATCTGTGCTGTCAGGGCATCTATGTATTGTTCTACTCTGTCAGCAGCATCTGACCAATTGAGACTGATAGGGGAAATCTGCAAAGTTACTGCTGTTTTAATAGTGCTTAGCTTAGTTGTTGAACACCTCCAATTCTGTAAATAAATCTGCAAATATAACATGGTTTAAAAGATATGTTTCATAATATATAATAACAATGAGATTCTGGGTTAAATGCTGTATGCTCTGCTTATGACTCTGTATGGAATTTTCAAGGGTAATTTTCTTCCTCTCATTTGCCAATTTTAAGGACCATTATCCCTTTCAGAGTGTAGATTGACCTCTGTCGTTACATTAGACTTTGGAGACAGGGAAAGCCATGGTAAGTTGCATATTCTTAGTGTCTTATGTAATAAACTGCTATCTATAGTTAAGACTATGTATCAACTTAGTTAGGCAGTGGTTCTTAGTATGATATGAGTCCTCCCGTTTGTGATCTAATGTGGTTGTCCTCCGTATTCTGTGCTATAGATCCTAACTTGGATGTGTCAGTGGGCAGGAATGGTGTGGGACAGATCTTAAGTTGCACTCCTGCAAAAGTCTTACCCTTCAGTCCCACCCTCCACTAGTCAGAACCTTACTTAAATCCCATCTTTACTCAGTACCTGCTGTGAGAGGCATTTCCTTGAAGATAGAGCCTGCATATGATGCATACTGAATGCTCTGGCAAACACTCATTTTTCTTTCTCTGAATCCTGTGTCCACGTCAGCATCATTTAACCTGTGGCTCTTAGGACATAAACCAGCAGCCTGCTACCTGACCCCTGTGAGCTTTAGAATTTTCCAGATCCCCCAGTTCATGAGCCAACAGCCTTCCCTCTGACCTACCATTTGGACTTATCTTCCCCTACAACTACGTAAGTCAAGAGAAATCTCCAGCCTGTCACCTGGCCCATGGTTCTGCGACTTGCCAGACTCCACAATTGAGTGAGCGGTTTCCTTGAATTAAATCTCTCTCTAGATATATTTTGAGTTGGAACTGACTCAACACTAACAACAAAAACCATTGATACATATTTATATAGTTTACTGATTTTGCTTCTCTAGAGAACCTAGCCTGGGCTGTTTGGTTCTAGAGAAACGCACTATACGGATGCAGCTTCGGCATTGGTGCTCAGGTCTGGTTAGTTTTAATGAAGATGCTGCTGGCTCTGTCCCCAGTAGTAATGTGTGCAGTAAAAAGGGCACTGCTGATCCATAGCATGAGGTGGCAATAAAAACGTTAAAAAGTACCACCGCAGAATGCCACGTGTTTGTGAGAAACAGGGGCACTCTTGCTGACTGCACTCGGGATACTTTTCTACAATTGTATCAGAGTGAGAAGTACACCGGAGCTGGTGGGTCTTACTTTTGTTAGACAAGCAGGTAAAGAAGTTGATGGGACTTTGAAAGAAAGCCTTGTAGCTTAGAGTAACAGATACGCTGTTGGAAACCATACTCAGATTCTTATTATGAAAGTGGCCGAATTACAATGTCAGTTGAATTTCCAACCTCCAGGGGTGTCTGAAGTTAACATGAGGGCATGGACTGGGAAGAAATGGCATCTTTGTCACTTGGAATGGGGACATACAAGAACATAATCAGGAAGCTAGGGACATAGGCCCATAAATTCCATCAAATTGCTCTCACCCACAGCACCACCCCTCCCATCTGAAGAGATTACTCCATCTCTGTGTGCTAATCCCCTCTCTCCCCCCAGCTCCCATGTGATGAAATTTATCTAACTGTATCTGAAGAGTCTTTGCTTTTGATGTTGGCTGCCCGGGCAGGTGAGGCATTGTGTGGGACCTCACCTGTAGCCAGTTCCTTACAGTCATTGGTGAGTGTTCCTAGGATCCATTCCCACCACCTACTTTTGCTACCACACTTGGGCTTATATTCCAATCAGTCCCCAAAGGTCACGAACAAAATGTGACCCAAGAGAAGAAGAGGAGCACTGTGCTCCAGAAGAACTACTTGGCTTTTCTAATACAGACACATGGAAACCTGGGAAATGTCTGTGGTGATGGCTACTTAGGGTGCAGGCTAATAGTGTAGGAAACATACAGTTGGATCAGTCTGTTTGTATTGATAAGGGTCCATTAAACAAAGATCTTTCAGTGTTTCAGCTGGAAAGGATAGAAAAGAAAATATTTGGTCGATTCAGTGGACTATGGTTAAAGCAAGTGGAAGTGCCAGACTGCTTTAGTAGACTGCATCCCAAGGCTTAGGGAAATTGACGTGTTAGAATGGATTTAGCAGATTGAGCCCAAAGGCTCACACGTGGAATGCCTAGAGGACACGCTTTGTGCCATAACAGTGGGAACAAGTTTGTGAAGGGAACTGTGGTTGCTATTTTATGTACCCACATACTTGAGTATAAGCTGACCCGAATATCAGCTGAGGCACCAATTTTACCACAAAAACGGCATTAAAAATGTGCTGAATATAAGCAAATGTGATGAAGAAAGCTGATGGTGCCCGACTACCAAAAGATATTATAGCATCTGGGGTCTTAAAGGCTTGGAGATAAACAAGTGGCCATCTAGCTTAGAAGCAACAAAGCCCACATGGAGGAAGCACTCCAGCCTTTGTGATCATGATGTGTCAATGGGATCAGGTATCAGGCATCAAAAAATAAATCATATCATTGTGATTGAGGGGGAGTGCAGAATAGGAACCCAAGACCCATTTGTAGGCAACTGGACATCCCCTTACAGAAGGGTTGTGCAGAGGAGACGAGCCAGTCCGGATACAGTGTAACAACGATGAGACATACAACTTTCCTCTAGTTCTTAAATGCTTCCTCCCACCCCCCTCCGCTCCACTATCATGATCCCAATTCTACCTTACAAATCCAGCTAGCCCAGAGGATGTACACTGGTACAGATAGGAACTGGAAACAGGGAATCCAGGACAGATGAACTCTTCAGGACCAGTGGTGAGAGTGGCGATTCCAGGAGGGTGGATGGAAGGTGGGGTAGAAATGGGTAATCGATCACAAGGATCGACATATAACTCCCTCCCTGTGGATGGACAACAGAAAAGTGGGTGAAGGGAGATGTCGGACAGTGTAAGACATGACAAAATAATAATTTATAAATTATCAAGAGTTCTGGAGGGACGGGGACTGAATTAACTCCTCCCTATAGGGGGCTGGTGGGACACTGGTGGCGCCACTTAATCAACAAGTGCAAGGTGGGCATGGTTACCACGGTGGGCATGGTTACCACGGTGGACATCAGCGCCAGAGCAGTACTCGGAACAGTCTGATTGCTTGGCCTCAAAAAGACAGTTACCCTGTATACTCGAGTATAAGCCGGCCCGAATGCCCGCCGAGACACCTAATTTTACCACAAAAACTACATTAAAATGTGCTGGAAAACTCAGCTTATATTTGAGTATGTGCAGTAGGTAGAAGCTTAGTGGAAATACTTTGCTAGGTTGAAGGGCTGTTCTCCAGGAGGCTGTATACGCTCTGACCAGCACTCCGTGTAGCGTAGCAGGATTCAGAGGTTGAGGAATTGGGTTGGAAGGGAGAGTGGCACCACTCCTGGTTAACTCAAGTGACTGACTTGCAAAATTTTGCTTCAGATCCCCATACGAAGGCACCCTGGTGATGTGGTGGTTGCATGTTGGGCTATAATCCGCAAGATCAGCAGTTGGAAACCACGAGCCTCTTCTCGGGAGAAAGACAGCTTTCCGCCCCACAAAAGAGTAACAATCACGGTAAACCCCCAGGAGCAAGCAGCCTCTGCCCTGTCCTGAAGGGTCTCTTATGGGTCAGCATCAATTCTATTGCAGTGAATTGAGTTGTTGACCCAATCATTTATGGAAAAAGGATAAAGAGACATAGGTAATTAATTTCACCACTGCTGCTGTGATTGATCTTGATTACCAAGAGGAAATCAGATCGATAGTACCTGATGGAGGTAAAGAAGAATAGGTCTGGAATGCCACATATCTTTTAGGTTTCTTAGTGCTACCGTTCCCCATAATTAAAATCAATGACAAACTACAGCAACCCCATTCAGATGCAACTCCAAGTGGCTCAGACACTTGAAGAATAAAGTTTGGGTCATCTCAACAAGCAACGGAGGTGCTTGCTGAGGATGGAAGGGCTCTGGAATGGGCAGTAAACAAAGGCAGTTCCGTTCCAAGTACTGATAATTACCTCATGGCCAGTTATATAAACAAGGACTGTCGTCTTCTGTGTGTGTGTGTTTCAGATAATCTTGTTTTCTCTCGACCTATCACTTATACAATACAAAAGGAAGTAAACAAGACACTTGTTTTTTCAATTGTATGTCTGGCCAGCTGTATCATGTTAGGCACAAGTATGACCTTATCATTGTATTTAGTTAGAGATTGTGTATGATTTAAGAAGTGAGTACAGGTGCTAAGTTAACAAAGGGTAAACTGTGATGGCTACTGTTAGGTGTCACCGTGGTGAGGCCAGGATTCTCAGTATCGTGTAGTTTTCTCCTGTGATCTAGTGCTGCATTTGGATATCTAATGCATTAGTTCCCATGTTTTGGGTTATAATGTCTAACCTGTATGTGCTAATGAGGCAGGGTTAGTGTGGGATGTAGCTTTAATTCACACCCTTCTTAAAGCTGCACCATCACTCAAGCCACACCTTCACTCAAGTATCTGTTGTAAGGGCAGTTTTTCACCAATGTGTGGGTGGTCTGTTAAAACTCTCTCTTGCTCTGGATTCTGCATTGCTTCCCCTTCCATTCCTGGGACATGAGCCAGGACCTCCCTCTACTTGTTGAAGTGTGCCAACAAGTAGCCATGTGAGTCAGAAGAAGCTTCCAGTCTGACATCTGACTTACGGATGTGGGACTTGTCATGTCCACAACTGTGTGAGCTATTTCCTTGAATGCAGTCAATCAATATATCTCTCTGTCTTACTATATATGTTTGCACACACACACACACACACACACACACACTTCAATGTTTTTTTTTCTATCTGGACAACCCTGCCTAAGACATAAACACTTCTTTTTTGTGTTTTGGGTAGATGAATTTTAGTCCGACATAAAACAAAAAAACACTTTCCATGATATATATTTCTTCCCAGTTTATTTATACAATTAAATTATACATTTTAGTAGGTAAAAGGTGATAGGAAATAATGTTTTTAAATGCATTATTATGTGTATGACATACTCTCAGGCTGTATTTAGGATATCATTCTTCAAGCTGCCTAATAAGTTTTAAGACCCAATACAGCAAGAATACTGTATGATCAAGCAAATACAAGTGTATCTTGCTCATCAGTTACTGTTCAAAAACTATAGAGGTAGTTTTCTGATCTGTGTTCACCTTTTCAGTTGCTATATATCCAAATGTAATAAAATTTTGCTTATAAGCTAGTCTATTTCCTTTTATGCCTTTTAAAAAAATATCCTTTGTGAAGTTTGGCAATGTTTAAAAGTACGGATAATGTCCCTTTATTGTTAAATATTTTGTCAAAGCACAAGATATTTATAGTCATGGAACAAAACCCAAACTCACTGCCATCAAATCCATTTCCAACCCTAGTGACACTGTAGGTCAAGATAGAACTGCCCCGGGATTTCCAAGACCATGGGAGTAGAAAGTCTCATCTTCCAAAGAGCACCTGGTGTTTTCACACTAGTAACCTGGAGGTCAGCAGCCCAATGTGCAACCCACTACACCACCAGAGCTCCCTAGTCATGGAACAGTACTCCAAAATACTGTGTGCATGTACTTAGGGGTTAAGCTAACCCACTGAAGTACAAAATTTCAATTAAACGGATAAATATTCTTTGTAATACGCCAATAACGGAACCAGGACTCTTTGGAGAAGTGATGCTTTCCAGGAATATGGCTGCTGAAATACAAGGTGGCCTGGCCTTGGAGTGTCTGATGATGCCAGAACTTAGCACTAAAACTTCACTACTGCCTAGTCAGATCTGCTTCACAGTGGTCCCATGGAGGCTTTCTGGGGCTGTACATCTTTATTGGAGCAGACAGCCTCATCTTGCGCCCATGGAGCTGCTAGTGGGTTTGAAGTCAACAAAGCCTTGAAGCGTGTCCATAGGAGCCAACCTGGGTGAGCTTCGGTTTCTAAAGTGGGATCAATTTGAGCAGTAAGATCAGTGGTAGATTTTGGTTGGAACTGATAGAATGAAGTTGATGTCTGTGTTTTTATACAGAAATAAATAAGGAAACCGCTCTTACAGAAAAATCCTATTTTAACATGTAAAAAGAAGGAATGACATAAATATAGCACAGTAATTATTCATCCACCAACATGAGGCTAAAATCAGTTCCTAATCATTTGAGGAGGAAAACAGTTATTTGCAAAGCATGAGCACATTGCCCCAATGGTAACTTTACAATAGAGAACCCAGCAGGCCCCCAACTAACCAGTCAAGTGGTCAAGGTAGACATCACTAATAAGCAATGGCAACTCGCTCATCCCCTAAACTGAGACAATCGTGACAAAACTCCATTACGTCTGCCTTACCCATAAGAAGCCTACTGCAGGTGATACCAGGAGGGTGGAGGGAAGGTGGGATAGAAAGGAGGAACCGATCACAGGGATCTACATATAGCCTCCTCCCTGAGGAATGGACAACAGAAAACTGGGTGAAGGGGGACGTGGGACAGTCTAAGACAGGACAAAATAATCATGTATAAATTATCAAGGGTCGGGGGAGGGGGAAAATGAGCTGATACCAAGGGCTCAAGTCGAAAGCAGATGTTTTGAGAATGATGATGGCAACAAATGTGCTTGACACAAAGGATGGATGTATGGATTGTGATCAGAGATGTATGAGCCCCCAATTATATTATGATTTTTTTTTAAAAGCCCACTGCCATTGAGCTGAGCTCAACAATGCTGATGTGGGACAAAGTATTACTGCTCCTTAGGATTGTCGACACTGCTTAATCTTTACGGGAGCAGACAACCTCATCCTTCCTCCTACAGAGCAGCTGGTGAATTTGAGCCACCAAACTTGCCGTTTCACAGCCCCGTGCTTAGCCCACAGTGCCCGAAGTTACATAAATTGAGGGACATTGTACCAGAGAGTAGACCCACACTTATTAACAATATCAACATCATGAATGGTAAAAACGGAAGAGCTTTCATTGATTTGAACCGAAGAAAGAAACCTGACACCTGGATGCCGTGTTGAGTCCTCGGTTGGATTCAGAAACAGAAAAAGAATATTATAGTAGAAAAACCGGTAAAGTCCAAAGAAAGTTTGCTGTTAATAGTGTCGGCCTGAGTTTCCTAGAGCTGCCATCCAAAGGCACCACAAAGTAGATGGCTTTAAAGCATAGAATTTTGTCTTCTCATAATCCTAGGGGCTACAAGTCCAAATCAAGGTGCTCTCCAAGACAACTCCTTCTGAGACCTCCTTTAAGAATGTGTGGTGGACACAATTCAAACTACAGCAGTATTATACCAATATTACTGTCTTTTCATAGGTGTACTGTGGTTTTATTGGATGTTAACATTTAGTGGAAATTGGGTGAAGGCTCTGTAGGAAGTCGATATTAATTCTGTATAATCTTTAGATTGTATCCCTAGTCAGAATTGAGTTGTGGCAGTGAGTTTGTTGTTCTTTGGGGGTTTAAAGAAAATCATTTCTTCCTCAGTGTTTCTCCCATTATCCTGAGCACGTATCATAGTTACCTTAGCCTTGCTAATTGATTTTCAGTGACTACTTGTAAAATGAGAGTTGAATTTTAATTAGAAGTTAATACTATGTATCTATATCTATCACATTAATTTTTAGGTAAACAGTTTGTAACTTTTTTGTTTTGTTTTTTAACCTGCTTGTGAGTAGTACTTTATTTACATTTTTTAGGGGTCTCGCGCCACTTGAAAGTAAAAGTGAATAAATAAAAACAAAGCAGGAGGGCCTTTTATGGCTCATATTCAATAGACAAGAAAGAGCAATGATAGTCTTTCTGGTTGACCATGAACCTCTACTACTCAGCTCTCCATTCTACCTGTCATTTTTGACATTGATTTGTCATGACATTTTAATCCTGGCGTGGCTAGAGTGATCTGTATCAGACTGAACTGATGTGGAGTCAGCTTTGTATTGACTTGGCTTTCACTCTGGAGAGCCTGGGTGAAGTAGTGGGTTACATGTGCGGTTTGAAACCACCAACCAATCCTTAGGATAAAGACGAGGCTTTTTACTCAGGGGAAGTTCTGCCCTTTCCTGCAGGAGCATGGCAGTGAGTCTTAGTGACCTTGATTCTGTTGTTGAGATGGAGTCGATTAATGGGCTGTGATCAGAAGCTGGAAACAACCCACTGCTCCAGCTAGAAACATTAGGCTTTCTATTCCCTTTGAATTGCATTCTCAGAAACCCAGGGGCCGTTCTACTCTGTCCTACAAGGTCATGGTGAGTTAGCAAAGACTCAGTAGCAGGGAGTTTGGTTTGGGAGTTATCATTTCTTATGTGGTGTATTGTGAAGTCTGGCTTTTGTGCCTCTGATTCTAATCCCAATTTGGAGGGAGTTCTCTGTTATGTTAATGGACTAGGATTGAGGTGGGATGTATTGAGTCTCCACCTAACCAAGCTGTCCTTGGCTGGTGGGGGTGGGATGAAGTGTGGTGGTGGTGGTAAAAGTCTGCTGGAAAAAACAAACAAAACACTATCTCAGAAGCAGGGAGAGAGAATCCTGGGACCATCAAGGAAGAAAAGTCGTCAGTGGGACATGTTTGAAATCCCTGATTAAAGTGGCAGAAGTCAAGACCAGAGACCCCAGAGGCTGCTGCATGAAGACCATGTCTTAGACAAAGCAAAATATTCATGCCAAGACCATAGGGCTAAGGGAAGGAGACCATGAGACAGAGCAGAGGAGCAGGGTGGAGACTGAGACTGTCAGGCAGACCAGCAGGCTGGCTTCCTGGTCCATGGAGGAGACAGAGGTCAAAGGAGCTTGTGTTTGAGAGACTGAGGTCTAGAGAGATGTGTGCCTGCCGCCCGAGGAGAGTTATTGCTGTGGATCATTGATTAGTATATCTTGAATGTTTTCTGATGACTTGTGGTAACCTGCTAACTTGCCTAATAACTTTTCTTAATCGTGATATTATCTCTGAGTCTTATGTGGCCATTGCAGTGGATCATTGAACCCAGCTGAGGAGAAGAGTGCCAGGGGAGGAATGGTTGGTTGGTGTCAGAGTAGGGTCAAGAAGGATGGAGAGTGGAAGCATCTCTGGCTGGTGATTGGATTATCCTCCCGTATGTAGCCAGAGGAGGTCAGATGGGGCCTCTGTGCTGTTTATGTAGTTGTTAAAAAGTTAGATGTTCTTTGGTAAAAAGTCCTCATTTCAACAGGTTTACTCTGGTCTCCATGAATTCCCATGAATGCCCCAACTGCAGGAGCTCTAAAGGATTTTCTAGCGATGTAACATCTCCCACGCTGCCCAGAGCAGGTATATTCTACAAGTCGGATGTTCGTGCCACTATCAGCCACGAGACCCACCCCCCACGTCCTGGAGTGATTGCTAAGCTCTGTGGCAGTGTTGAAGGTGGCTGCAATAGGATAAGGCACTGTCTGTCAACAACTACTCTTGGTGGAGGTTGGTACCACTTACTACTAGGTGCTATTGCTTCTGAGGAGCAGGAAGACATCGTAGCGTGGGAAAGCATCCAGCATTTCAAGGAATTTCTAGAAAGACTTGAAGTGCAACACAAGCCATTGTGTAGATAGGTTTCCAAACTTACTTGGCCTACTGCCCCTTTTCAGGAACAAAATTACTCCGCATCCCCCTTTCCCTGCAGCTAAAAACTGTTGGACTATAGCCCGTAATCCAAGATAAAGTGTAGGTCTCTGTCTTTGCAGTGGCCCTGGATCATTCCAGCAAGGCCTCCAGCACTGTTGCTGGCATGCGCGCGCGTGCGTGCGTGTGCGCACGCACACACACACACACACACACACACACCCCATGGTAATAAAGTGCCTGATTACATTACACCCTCACCCCTGAGGAAAGTGGCTGATCTGTCCTGCTCACTAATAATGAATCATCTTCCATATGTAGACCACCTGAAAGGCCAGTGCCCTGTGGGGCAGTTCTGCTCTATCGGATGGCACCACTAGGTGGTGGAATCCACTCAGCATACAACATCATGCTGCACTCAGACCCGCATCCCCACCCCGCCTGCATTTATACTTGTGAGAACCATGTGCCCAGTGAAACCCATAAAGGCTCAGACGCGGTGGACAGCCTTTGACAGGGTATACCCTTCTTTTACTTGTTTTGGAGGAACATGTTTGAAATTATGTGGTAGTAGTTTATCCTTCTGATTCAAAATGCTGCTATAATTTCCATGATACTGTTTTATCAACATTTTGTATCTCTTTAAATTTACCTTTTATCTGAAGGGTTCCTTACTTTGGATTCATAGGCTCCTTCAAAGATTTTAAGATAGGATTTCATAGTTTCACAAACTTGAATGGGAAAAAACAAAATCACCCTGCCTTTTTTTTTTAAACCACTGATCTCTAGATTAAATTTAGCACTTCTTCCAAGTATCGGATGTAGGCAGCAAACAGCGGTAGAGTAGTATTAGTAATAACTATTGAGAAAGGAGTCCTGGTGGCGTTTGGGCTGCTACACCCGCAGTGTACATCCACCAGCTGCTTTTAGGGAGAGGGAAATGAGACTGTCAGCTCCTGTGAAGGTCTACCGCCTCCGAAACCCAAGAGGGCAGCTCTGCCCTGTCCTGTAGATTCTGTGTGAGAGTCGGAATCAACTCAGTGGCAGTGGGTTTGCTTGTCAAAATCATGGACTGTTTTACGTTATGTTACATAATTATTGCTTACATCCTTACCACTTCACACTTATAGTCGACATTAACTAATTACTAGATTATGTATTCTAATGCATCGATAAATAAGTACATCTATTATCATAATTTTTAATGTGACAACTATTTTAATACAGTTGTTTCCTTTGTAACTCTGCTTAATTGAAATATGCTTCTTTCCCCATGCTAAAGGAGTCCTTGCACAAGAAGGGTTAAGAATCATGCCCACCTCGCTCCTGATTTGCTTCCTCATGATATGCTTCTTCATGCTGTTCCCTAGAATGCCATACGTTAAACCCCTTACCCATAGAACCTGCACACTGCAAGTGTGTGTGTGTGTGTGTGTGTGTGTGTGTGTGTGTGTATGTATACACACACATGCTTGCCTTGCACGTGGTGTTAAACTTGGAGAGCTATAACTAGATGGGACTACCTTGTTTTTCTGGGTCTTGTAAGTTTTCCTCATTTGACAGATTTACCACTTTTCTGTCTGTTGTTTTAGTGAAAAATAATTGCATACTTTTCTTTGCCAGGTTTCCACCTTACACAAGTTTTGTAAGTTTTAATGTATGCATAGGAGAGGACTTCAGAATGTTTGTGGGGAAATGGAAATAAAAGATAATGAAATTTTCCCACAAACATTTATATTTTATTTACTTAATTTTAGCAGTGTTATTAACATATAACTCGTATATTTTATAATTCAATGGTTTAACATTAAAAAGAGTTGTGCAATCAGCACATCGGTTTTAGAACATTTTCTTTCTTCTTGCACCCATTATTATTAGCTCCTAATTTTTCCCCAAGCCTCTCCTGTCATAACTTTAATATTCTATTAATCAAGTTGCTCTCCCTCTCGATTTACATATCCTAAATTTCATATAAAGAAAAACACCAGGGGTGGGGGGATACAACAGTAACAAAATAAGACACCTAAAAACCTCAATTGAAAAGAAAGCAGACAAAAAAGAGGACTTGATGCAAAGGGCTTAAGTGGAGAGCAAGTGCTTTGTAAATGATGAGGGCAAAGAATGTACAGATGTGCTTTATACAATTGATGTATGTATGGATTGTGATAAGAGTTGTCTGAGTCCCTAATAAAATGGTTTTTTTTTTTTTAAAGAAAGACAATAAAAACTAAAACAAATTTAAAATGAGTTAAAAGGGAGATCACATGGCACGGTGTTACATTTTGACATGCCTATCTCTGCATTCATCTACTTTCCAATGTGCTTCATCTGAGGACAAGATTATTTACATCCCTAGACATTGGCCAGTGAGGATTCTCCAAAGGTTTAATCTACTTGGGGACCTGTAAATGCATGTGAGGCTTTCACTGTCATCCATAGCCTTCAGCAAACTGCTGGATACTCCGAATCTCAGCTCTAATACAATTCTTAGCTCCTGTCTTGGATTTTATTATTTACAATCATTAGGTCACACAGGCTGGTGTGTGCTTCTCCATGCGGTTTTAACTGACAGCTCGTTTAGATGGCTGGTTGTTCGAAGATTTGCCTTGTAAACCCCAGATGCTTTTCCTTCTGATAGCTGGCACCCTCTGATTTCTTCAGCACACTTTGCTCTGTCTCCCATATCTTCAGTGATCTCTTCATAAGGGTGAGTAATAAGTTAGGGCCACGTCATAAGAACTAATTGTTCTTAAATTTGGGCTACAATTAAGTGCAAGCTCAAAATCCGTTCATATGCCTATGCTTTATATATATCCCTGGTCTACTTCAGAGATGATAATTATCATTTATTGGGGATAGAAATCATCCCTATGGAGCATATGCTAAGTCTAATGATAGGATCATTAATTTAGCCAATGGTACAGAATTTAAAATACTATTAAGAAAAGTATATATGTGTAAGACAGCCATTTAGACTACAGTACAAGAATTATTGTTGATTATTCTTGATTTGTACAGATTAAAAA
Source organism: Tenrec ecaudatus (assembly GCF_050624435.1). Lineage (NCBI taxonomy): Eukaryota > Metazoa > Chordata > Mammalia > Afrosoricida > Tenrecidae > Tenrec > Tenrec ecaudatus. The sequence continues at coordinate 206,298,815 of NC_134532.1, forward strand.
CATAGATGGGTGGCCATTATTTATACAAAGAACGAGGGTTGGAGATACAGGGCAGAACTTTGAAGAGTGCTCATTCACTAAAGCAGAACCATGCCTGCTAGACTAAGGCTACCACAAACTTTTTAAAACCCCGTATCTCTAAAACAAAAAACCCAATAACACAGATAACCCCGTTGCCTGTCTAAAGTGCAGTCTGGCTCAGAGGACCCCTGCAGGGTGAGTAAGACTGCCCCATTGGATTTCCATACAGACTGCCACATCTCTCTCCCAGAGAGACTAGTAGGTTCTTCGAGGTTTAACCACTGCACTCACTACCAGGGATGTGTGTGTGTGTGTGTGTGTGTGTGTGTGTGTGTGTGTGTGTGTGTGTGTGTGTTATGTGGATATATACATAATATATTCATCTTTGTATGTAAACCGTATATACAGTAAAACCTGTGAGAGCCAGAACTTGTGTAGGTTGGAAACCTGTCAGAGAGGAAAATACAAGTTTTTTCTGCTAGGAGCATATACTTCAGTCTAATAAATGTTCTTTGAGAGCTGGACCCTGTGAGACCCAAATGTAATAAGACTATCATTGTGCTGCAACACCAGTACAAGGAAGTGCAGATGCAAAAGCCAAAACCACGACCAAGGAGTTACAAGAGTCCACGAGTAAGGCTGAGTCCTCCACTTCTTCCGTGCCGTGCCTGTGTGTGAGGGAGGACTGCGTCCCTCCTGTGAACTCCCTCCGAAGTTCATCTGTTCTCTACAGTTTTGCCTTTTTTATATTCTGTTGTTGTTGTTTTTATTTGTTTTTGCCTGTAAAGTTCTTCAGTGAAAAACCACATCCATAAGTTTGGAAGAAGGTAAGAAATACTAAAAAAAAACTTACTTATTTTCATTAAAATCCAGCACTTGTCTTGGGAAATTTTGCTCTTCTCCTGTTTCATTTTTTGTTTCGATTGTAGTGGTTTGTACTCTTGATGCACACTATTAAAATTTTAAACAGTCCTGCAATTCCTTGAGATCCTTTCATTCAAATTTCTTGCATTGCCCAGCAAATAGGGGAGTATGCCCTCCCTTGAGCCACTCAGTGTGCATGAAGCAAAACATTCTTTGTCCCCCAAATACTTGTTTGATATGTGCTAACTTTATTATGTAAGCATGTGAATAGCCTTTGATGTTTTCTTTAACATTTTAGATAGTCATGTTTTCAAGATAAGATCAAAATTCCTTTATTTTTATAAGAACTTATTTCCTCTTTTGTTTCCCTTTTAAATAAAGTTTGTTCCCTCACAGCCCTGGCCAACAGAGTGAGAAATTTATCTCTGAGAGAAAAGTGTGACGTTGTCAAAATGATCACCAAAGAGAGCGAGACCATGAAACAAGGTGTGATTAAGTGCAGCCAAACACAAATTTGCTCAATTATTAAAGAAAATCATAAAATAGTTCAAATGCTTGAGCAGCACCAACATCACTGTTAAGAAAGGAAGGGATAGAAATGATGCAGAGATCAACAGATCTGTTTTTGAGTGTTTTCTTCAAGTTTCTGCCAAACAATATCCCCATTTCATGACCAATCCTGCAAGCAGAGGCAAAGGAAACAGTAAAAATTTTTAAAAGTCGGTGGATTCTCAGTACCTAATAGGTAGCTTCAGCTCACAAACAAACGAAAGCACGAAGGAATCGTATGCAGTGTGGCCAGTGAACACAAGGTTGAGAACAGTGCTGTTCAAAACTGGCTCACAAAAGTAAAAGAGGTCATAAGATGGATGATCCTGAGGCCAACGAGGCCCCTGAAAGGAAGGGAGAAAGATGCTCAGAAAGCTGGTTTTCAGAAGAGCAGCTCGGAATCCTCTTGACCAGATTTGCAGCGGATATTTGAAATATTTGAGAGAAACCACGAGTAAATTGGGCAGAGCATGAAATTATGATGCGTCAAGAGTAAATCTGCATCAGTGGGATAGAAGGGGAGTAGAAAAGCTTGCATGGTGGGAAGCAACTTATGGAGCATTTTTAAATGAAGTCAACAATAGCATTCCTTGATAATGCTGATTGTAATTTGTCATTGCCCCTGTCCAGTATTGAATTATTTTTTTTTTGCGACCTTTGGCTAATGGTATTATCCAAAGTATTAAAGTAAATGACAGCAAGCAGTTGCTTCAAAAGGTGATTGCCAACCTTGAGATGCCTGAGACGGCATTGGCAAGTTCAGGGAGAGGAGATGTCCTTGATGCAATGTCATTTCTGAAACGAGCAATGAGAAGGATGAAGGAAGGAGACCTCAGAACCATGGCTCCATAGCTGGCAGTGGCCGTGATACATAGACACAGTGAAGCTGTCGTGGAGCCTGGGGACCCCAGGCTCTCATCAGGGCACAATAAATGACATGTGTAGTGATGTCTCAGAAAAGAGCATCAGGGCCACATCACTCACTGATCCCGACAGAGATCGCCACAGACATGCATGGTCTCAACCTGTAAGGCAGCGGTTCTCAACCTTCCTGAGGCCGCGATCCTTTAATACAGTTCCTCATGTGGTGGTGAGACCCCCCCCCCCCAACCATAAAATCATTTTCGTTGCTGCTTCATAACTGTAATTCTGCTACTGTTAGGAATCGTAATGTAAATATCTAATATGCAGGATGTGTTTCATCGTTACCAATTGAATATAATTAAAGCATAGTGATTAATCACAGAAACAATATATAATTATATATTGTGAAATATTTATTTCTAATGACAAATGAAATTTTTTCTTGAAGCATGGTGTAATATGGGTAACAGTCTTCATTCGCACTGGGTACTCGTGGGCGTATCTGCATATGGGCGGGGTCTAGGTTCCCAAAACCATCGGAAATATGTATTTTCCAATGGTCTTAGGCGACCCCTATGAAAGGGTTGTTCAACCCCCCCCAAAAGGGTCGCGACCCACAGGTTGAGAACCGCCACTGTAAAGCATTACGGACGCCCAGTGTCAAGATGACAACAATGAAGATGACGATGACCTACCTGTCAGAGGAACCAGAATCCAGCCCATAAGTCAAACACAAGTTTTCAGCTGCATAAAGACTTAGAAGGAATTTGGGGAACAATTAACAGAAAGCAAGAGCTGTTCAATAAGGCCATAGCCTTAGAAATTCATTTCAAAAATTTCACAAAAAAGAGAAGCAAACTAAACAGTTGAATGCTTTTATTAAGAAATGAATTTCCCCAATGTCTTTGTGTAGTATATGCACTTCCCTACATAATTTGAATAAACATGCAAATCATGAAAAGATGGCGTTTTCTTTTCCAGTCTTACCCAGTCAAAAACAAACGTATTCTGGGTTTTACTGGGGTGGGATTCTTAATGAAGAGCTATGGAAAAGTGGTGAGACTGCACCCTCTGCAGGGCAGAAGAGGGTAGTGACCCTGAACGATTACACTGAGTGGCGCAGTGGGTGTGTGTGTGTGTGTGTGTGTGTGTGTGTGTGTGTGTGTGTGTGTGTGTGTGTGTGTGTGTGTGTGTGTGTGTGTGTGTTTCCCTTGCTATATGAGTGTAACATTCCTGTAAAACCATTCAAGAGCTAAAATGACTAAGACACACCAGGCGTTTATGTGGGCGGAAATTTTCAGCCTCCGCACATCTACATACTACCCTACTAAATCATCCCAAGCGGCACTTTGAACCTAAAATAACACTGGCACATAGTACTCCCAGACACAGAGCAGAATGGTGGTGGCCTGCTACTGATAGGGTGTGTGTCAGTCCCTCCTGGGAGCTTGGCTACACTACCCTCCCTGCTCAGGATACGGACTGCCTCCTTCATGACTCCCAGCAAAACAAAACACAGAGCACTAGGCTCCCTCTTCTCATAAAAGCAAAAATCCTCTTTGGATTTCTTCTGGTTAACAAAAACCAAGACCGAACTCACTGACTTGGAATCAGTTCTGACTGATTCCTATAGTGAACCTAGAGGGCAGAGTCGAACTGCCCCTCATTGGGTTTCTGAGACTGCAACTCTGTGGGTGTAGAAAGCCCCATCTTTCTCCCACCTGGTTAATGAAAGCAGGTACTAGTGAAGGGCTTTCATAAAAGCTAAGTGGCATTCAGTGGCTTTTGAAAAGCGGGGAACCCCTGGCTATGCTGTTCTTCATGTTTCATCCCCTTTGACTTGTAGTCTGTGTCAGATGAGCCACATTCTCTGTCAGCTTCTTGCTCGCCTCTGATCATCTCTGCTTATATTGTGTGAGAACGTTAGGTTCGGTAGATCTAAAAATAAACGTCTTTCCTCTGTAAACGTACTCTTTTTCCTCCTGTACTCCCAGTTAGTGCCACTGGTACCTTCCCAGTGTTTATGAGTCATCTTTGATGCTCTGGCTTTCGTACTGCCTTATCTGCAAGGTGTTAGCAATAAGTAGCTAGGAATTATTAATAAGGCTGCTACACACGTCTTTCTGGACACAGACAGTCCCTGACCTACAACTTAATCTGAGTTCTCAGGCATCACATGACCGGCCTTTCTTTTGGTACATCCTATCATTATAAAACGTACTACATGACATACCGGTTTGCAGCATGTAATTTGCTGATAGATTTTCCAGGTATTTGCTTGCAGATGTTCGATGTCGATTTACTTGCTCAGAACACTACCATATATCTGCTTATGAAAGCCATAAAACAAAGATAATAAAGTATTCGATTTATGTCAGAAATGATGTATGTTGGAGTTATCCTAAGCTGGGACTTCCCCTACATAGAGTAAAACTTTTGCGAAAGCTGGAGCTAGTGTAATTCAGAGGCCTATCAAAAAGGAAAACTAAATTTCCACCGAAACAATAGAAAAGTGGTAAAACTGTATCCTGTCAAAGGTAGAAAGTGTTTTGACACCTTCATATGGAAGGTAAAGAAACTTAGACATGTAGAAAAGGCTAAGCTAGGAAAACAAAAGAGAAGGGTATCTCAGAGTTTGGGAGAAGTTTCAGCAGCTTTACTTGTTGAGTGGGGTTGAGGTGTCTCAGCAGCCCTGGAGACGTAGTGGGTATGAGTTGGGCTGCTAACTGCAAGGTCAGCAGCTCGAAACCATGAGCTACTTTATTGTAGAAAGACGGGGCTTTCTGCAGTCTTACAGCATTGCAGAGTGAGAATTCCACAGGGGCTGTTGTACTCTGTCCTTTAGGGTGGTTAAGAGTCGGCCTCAACTCGATAGCAGTGAATTTTAGATGCTGTACACATTGGGAACATGGGCACCTCACCGCTAGGTTAGTAGCTGGAAAACCACCAGTTCAAAACCCACCAGCTGCTCCTCAGGAGAAGGAGAGGCTACCTGCGTCTGTAAAGATTTACACCCTTGGAAATACCCAGGGGCAGTTCTATTGGGTCCTATAGAGGTGTTAAGAGTCACCATTGGCTCAGTGGCAGTGAATTTGGTTTTTTGACCATATACAAATTACTGTATGCTTAAACATTCATAAAGTGAAATAAGATGTTATTTGTAAGGTTCTTCAACCAAACCGAACTCTGTTGGCAAGTTGGTTTTGGATCATAGGATTGTGGAAGTTAATTTGAAATGTCTAGGTCATCTAGGAATGTGATAGAAGTTTAAAGTTAATGCTTTCTGATCGACCTGTACAATATCAACTTATAGACCTATTTGAAGTATGCAGTAGATGAGTACAAGTATAGCCAAAGTCAGGGGGCTCTCCCAAGCATGTACATACTAGAAATAATACTAGACAAGTTCCACGTGATCATTTTTCATTCTTTTTTTTTTAACTTGAGAAAGATGTAGCTTGGTCTAGCAATAGATGGCTTTCATTTTGTCTGGCTTGGCCGGTAACTCCTGCTGGGGCAGTGATGATATGTTCTACTCTTTGTAGCTGTTCTCATGTGCTACTTAATATTTTTTTTCTTGTAGTACAATGAGGGAGAGAAGAAAAGGGAGATCCGAATACTGTAAATATGACATCATTCATGAAAATCAATTTTTTAAAAATCATTTTATTGGGGCTCGTGCAACTCATCGCAATCCATCCATCCATCCATTGTGTGAAGCACATTTGTACATTTGTTGCCATCATCATTCTCAAAACATTTGCATTCTACTTGAGCCCTTGGTATTAGCTCCTCATTTTTCCCTTCCCTCCCTCACCCACCATCCCTCACAAACCCTTGATAATTTACAAATTATTATTATTTTGTCATGTCTTACACTGTCCGATGTCTCCCTTCACCCACTTTTCTGTTGTCCCCCAGGGAGGGAATTATATGTTGATCATTGTGATCAGTTCCAGCTCCTGGTATCTCTACTCTCATTATAGGTCCTGAGGCTTTTATCTGCCCTGGATTCCCTATGTTTCCATTTCTTTTCTGTACCAGTGTGCATCCTCTGGTCTAGCCAGATCTGTAAGATAAAATTGGAATCATGATAGTGGTGGGGGCTGGGGGGAGGGAACATTTAAGAACTAGAGGAAAGTTGTGTGTTTCATCAGCGCTATACTGTACCCTGAATGACTCATCTCCCACAACCCTTCTGTAAGGGGATGTCCAGCTGCCTACAGGTGAGCTTTGAGTCCCCACTTCACACTTCTCCTCATTCACAATGATATGATTTTGTGTTCTTTCATGTCTGATACCTAATCCTATCGACAGCTCATGATCACACAGGTTGATGTACTTCTTCCATGTGGACTTTGTTGTTTCTCAACTAGATGGCTGCTTGTTTATCTTTAAGCCCAGATACTATATCTTTTGACAGCTGGGCTCCATCAGCTTTCTTCACCACATTTGTTTATGCACCGCTTTGTCTTCAGCAATTGTGTTGGGAAGATGAGCATCGTGGAATGCCAGTTTAATAGAACAAAGTGTTCTTGCATTGAGGGAGTACTTGAGTAGAAGCCCAATGTCCATCTACTATCTTAATACTAAACCTATGGATATGTGCACATAGATCTGTTTCCCCATCATCATATATAAATATATTTACATATTACATGCCTGTATTTAAACCTCTATACATGTTCTTTGCCTCCTAGTTCCGTCCTCCATTTCCTTTTACTTTTCTCTTGGCCCACTATCATGTTCAGCCTTCCTTTGGGTTTCAGTAATTCCTCTCAGTTATATTGCCCTTGATCAAGCCCCTACCAGGCCTCTTATACCCTCCTCGCCATCAATTTTGGATCGCTTCTTGTCCCTGGGTTTGTTAACAACCTGCCTCCCTTCTCCTGTGTCCCCCCAGGACCGTCCGTCTCATTGTTTTCTCCTCCAGATTGTTTATCCAGATTTTCATTTTTATCTGCAAGAGTCTGTTAGGGATGCTTTCGGGTGTTTTAGAAAGTTATATTAATACTACTTTTATCTGGAGAGCAACTTTTTCTCACAGCACCACTGCACTGGTGGCAGAAGATCGCAACAGAGAAAAAAATCAAACAAGCTGCTGTTGGTTCTGATTCATGGTGATGCCCACATGCATCAGAGTGGACCTGGGCTCCATAGGGTTTTCTGTGACCTTTCTTTTGATAAGTTATTAATATTTTTCCAGATATCTTGTGTAGTATGACTTCCTGGACTCATTTTATTGAAATGTATCCAGTAGTGGATGGAAAGTGTGTTGTAATAGATGAGCAAAAGAGTTGATAGTGAGATATTGTCAACATTTTCAAACCTTAACATGACTGAAATCTTCTCCCCAAACAATATTATTTGACCATTGAGAAGTAGGCATGAGGGAGAGACACACAGCTTATGCTGTCGACCCACCGAAAGACAGTTCTAGGCAGTCCTGATGGGTCACTGAGTCAGAATTGACTCCGTGGCAGTGCGTTTCTTTATTTGTAGTTCAGTGAAATTTAAGCAACTCTGTGTTGTGTAGTTTATTAACCCTATGTTGAAATTATGTGGTTATTAAAAATATACAATTATGAAATGAGTACAACAGAGTGTTGAATGATCTGAGAGTTTACTGGGATAGTAGTTTGTAACATATACAGATAGTCTCACGGTCATGAGCATTTAACCCTGGACACCTCTTTCTTACCCTTCAATAGTGTATAAATTGCTCTCACTGTAAAAGGACTCAAACAAATCCTTCATCACAGTCACATTCCCTTGACGCTCGTACATCACTGAGAAGGCTTCAAGTCTTCTCGTGCACCGAATCAAAAATTTAAAAATCCACCGCTGTCAGGTTAGTTCCAACTCTAATGATCCCATATGACAGCGTACAACTGCCCCTCAGTTTCCAAAGCTGTTCAATCTTTTACAGAAGCAGTCTGCCACATCTTTCTCCCATCCAATTCACGCCCAACTCATAGCCTGGTGGGTTTTCATTTGTGACCTTGTGATTAGCTGCCCAGTGCATAATTCACTACACCACGTACTCTATTCCTGAAGTTATGCTAAATGAGAATTGGATGCACTGTTCTGACTTTTCCTACAAATTGACTAAAAGACTTTCTTAAGCTTTTTTAAAGACCCACTAAGGAACAGATCTCACTGGTAACCGTGAGCTCCAATATCCATGGTTGTCTGAACTGCTTTCCAAACTATGTGAACTCAGGAATCAAGTAGATACGGACTAAGAGGTCTGTCTTTCGTGAGGGGTCTTCAAAAAGTTCTTGGAAAATGAAATTAAAAGATAATAGTATATATATATATATATTTAATCTTTTGTGATGTCACATGGTCTGGTAGAAGAAACATTGTTTAGGAGATAGAAAACCTGTGTTTGATATTCCTCCTCTTTCTCTTTTTTTTATCAATCATGTTATTGGAGGCTCGTACACCCTTTCAATCCATCCCTCCATCCATGTGTCAGGCACATTGGTACGTTTGCTGCCATGTACCTCCTCTTTCTCATTTGAGTTTTTGGGCTTTTGTGGGTTGTTGTTTTTTTCAGTCTCAAAGTATAAACATAGTTCTAGAAGGTGGTTTAAAAAAAAGAGTCTAGAAACTATTTTTTACTAATCCTAAAGCCTTAATGCCAGACATTTGCTTGCAATAGATTATAATAAACTTAAGCCAAATACAGGAGTTCATTTATATTTGGCTAGAATTAATATTACTGGTTCTTCATAGAATTTGCTTCACTAAATTACTCACCTTTCCTGGCATTCTTTTGAATTAAGAAATAGAAAACTATAGAATACTGAGCATCTCTGTTAGATTTTCTAAGGTGTATTTTTCAAGACTCTAGTTTATTTTTACAAATGAATATTTTTTTAAATTAGAATTCAAACTGCTATATTTTATTATTATTCAGTAAGCATACATTTTGTGTCTTTATTCTTTAAACACAGATAATAGTTTAAATGATTTATAATTCAATAAAATGTTTTCATAATATTTTTCATAGGTTTTTTTACAGAATGGAGTGCTATATTTTTGCATTATTCATTAACTATACGTTTTGTGGGCTTTGTTCTTTAAGCATAGTTACTGTAATTGGTTTGGAACTCGGTAAAATGTTTTCATAACATGTTTACATAATATTTTCACATAATGGAGAAATTCTAGTTTGGTTTTTAAGTCGGTAAGGATAACTAAGAACAAGACCATATTTTTCTCCTTCCCAGAGACTGCTAGTATTCCCACTCCTGCTCTCTTGTGCTGGAACTCCATTGGTGGGTAAAATGGACCCAAGATAGCCAAGCACCTGAGTGGTCAAAATTAAGAGAATAGCGGGAGAGGTTGTTTTCTAAGTTTTTATAATGTCTTTGCAAAAACGCATACTGGGCATATTAATTAAACACCTGTAGGCGGGTGGGTGAGTGAGGGATTGCTTGTTTGGTGGGTAATTACTTTGTTTTCACCCTCTCCTTTTTGGAAAGACATATACACTAGCTTGAAGAGAAAACAGATTTTAAGCTGTTTGGATTCCATGTGGAGAGAGGTACTTTACTAATGAGGTGCGTGCTTGCTAGGCATCAAGAAAGGTAAAATGAGTATGAAATGTACCAGTCAAAATGTGAGTTGGAATGTAGGTTTTAAATAGCTGAGGTATAACATCTTTTTGATTTCCCTGTGATGTTGAGTGACTGTTACTCTGTAATTCATCAGATCTGGATTCCTCGATTTACATTATTATTTACCTACTTGTGAAATGATGTATTTTGCAACTAAAATTAGTTGGCAGTAACATATATTTCTCAGATGCATCAATCAGATTATTCATTAGTGAATAAAGAGATTCCCAAAGCATGTATCGATGTCAAAACTAAGCATGGTGGACAGTACAATGCGGCTTGTGGTTCCTTACACTGAAAGATCTCTAGTGCCATCTGCTGACTAGTTATTTAAAAAAGAAAAAGATTCTGAAATCATATCCTGAGTGTTTCGGTTTATTAATCTGATTTTGTCTTTGCTTGACATAAGCTCTTTAGTCCTTAATTTAACATTCTGACTACTTCACCTGGGAAGTAGGAAGCTTGTGAGTCAGCAGATCAGTTGACCTGCTATGTTACTCTACTGCTGACTCATACAAATGTGGAGTTTTTAAAAATATGTTTTGTTTGGGGGTGAAGGTTTACGCAATAAATGAGGCTTGGATTTGACACCTTCTATTACAAATTAATTATTGGTGACATGAGTTATGTCTTTCACAGACATTTTGTTTTTCATTTGCATTGTGGTGCTTCAGTTTCTAGCCCGCTAGTTTGGTTTGTCCAGATTTGGTTTGTCCGTATTTCTTTTGATTGCGGATTGGGTGAAGATCGCTAGAACAGGTCCTCAGTTTTGCATACAATAGTTCGTATACATTTTGTTTCAGCTCATCCATGGTAATCCCTCCACTGTACCTTACATAGCTCACTTTCTCCCTCTCCTTTCCTGCTGCTTTCCTGACCCTCTTTCCTGGACTAAATGCTGCCCTTTTTATCTGACATGATTGATTATTCTAACTTGAGGGTGAGTTCCAGTTTCTGACCTGAAGGGTCACTAAGTGTGTTTTATATTATAATTTTCCCCCAACAGAGCAAAAATAAAATACTCTGTATAATATAGTCCTTATATTAATCTTAAAAAGTTTACGTCTTAAAACATTGCAACTAGGAAGAGGTGAGGTGCTTGCTTATTATCAGAATTAATAACCATGGTCCACGGAGAGTTTTACAATGGAGGCTTAGCCATCTGACCCCTTGTTCTATGAAGATTCAACACTAAACCTCTAGAGATTATTTTGAGATTAGGACAACAATGAAAAATCAGTAGTTCTGTTACTTAACGTTTCTGATTCAGGATCTTAAGCAGTTTTCTCTGTAGGGTTAAAGCTGCTCAGCAGAGTCCCACAGAAACTTTAAATGTCTCATTGTATCAAATATTTAAAATTCCTTAAAGGTAAATATCAGAAGTCACTTTCTAAAACTCAAAACTAAATTTACTGCTATCAAGTCAATTCTGACTCACAGCACCTCTATAGAACAGGGTAGAGCTCTCCCTGTGAGTTTCAGAGACCCTAACTTTTTTTTTCTAAATCATTTTATTGGGGGCTTGTATAACTGTTATCACAATCCATATATATATCCATTGTAGAGAACCTAACTTTAAAAATTTTTTTTTAAACATTTTATTAGGGGCTCATACAACTCTTATCACAATCCACACATATACATACATCAATTGTATAAAGCACATCCGTACATTCTTTGCCCTAATCATTTTCAAAGCATTTGCTCTCCATTTAAGCCCTTTGCATCAGGTCCTCTTTTTTTTTTCCCCTCCCTCCCTGCTCGCCCCTCCCTCAAGAGCCCTTGATAATTTATTGATTGTTATTTTGTCATATCTTTCCCTATCCGGAGTCTCCCTTCCCCCTTCTCTGCCGTCCATCTCCCAGGGAGGAGGTCACATGTGGATCCTTGTAATCAGTTCCCCCTTTCCACCCTACACACCCTCCACTCTCCCAGCATCGCCCCTCACACCCCTGGTCCTGAAGATATCATCCACCCTGGATTCCCTGTGCCTCCAGCCCTCATATGCACCAGTGTACAACCTCTGTCCTATCCAGGCCTGCAAGGTAGAATTCGGATCATGGTAGTTGGGGGGAGGAAACATCCAGAATCTGGGGGAAAGCTGTGTTCTTCATCGGTACTACCTCACACCCTGACTGACCCATCTCCTCTCCTAAACCCCTCTATGAGGGGATCTCCAGTGGCCGACAAATGGGCCTTGGGTCTCCACTCTGCACTTCCCCCTTCATTCACTATGGTATATGTATCTATATATTTTTTTGCATGATGCCTTATACCTGGTCCCTTTGGCACCTCGTGATCACACTGGCTGGTGTGCTTCTTCCATGTGGGCTTTGTTGCTTCTGAGCTAGATGGCCGCTTGTTTATCTTCAAGTCTTTAAGACCCCAGACACTATCTCTTTTGATAGCCAGGCACTATCAGCTTTCTTCGCCACATTTGCTTATGCACCCGTTTTTCTTCGGCGATCGTATCATGGAGGTGTGCAGCCAAGGATATGATTTTCTGAGAACCTAACTCTTTATGGGAGTAAAAAGCCTTATCTTTCTTCCAATAAGTCACTTCAATACCATTTAATTATCTAAAGAGAAAATACTGAATCTTTCTATCAGTTGTGCCTCTAAAATTAGAACATGAATGATTTGCCGTTTCGGATGGGTTATTAAAGAGAGTCGTCATTTGCTTTCAACATTTGTGTGACTAGTTACAAAAGTCTTTCGATATTACAGAGAACTTTCAAATTCTAAAGAAAGTTTCCTTTTCTGAAAGTAGGGAATATTAAAAACATGAAACCCTTGCACTGAAAAACACCTCAAAACTTTAAACCAAGAATGAGAAAATCTTATCTGTATCTAAAAGTGCAAAATCTCCCCAAGTAATATTTAGCCATGCCCAGCTTTCACAAGTCACGGGTCTTAGGGATCTGAAACTATATTAATCAGAACTCAGCATGGTACCTCCTGTAGGTGCCTGGCAGAGATCATATCCAGAGACCATTCCAAACTGAACCTATCCAGTCCTACACCCCAACACGTCCTCCTAAACAGTACTATCAAAAAGTGAGTTCATTCTCCCAGAGGCAGATCACACAAGCAAATACAGCACAGTGTCAAAGAACTGACAGCTATTAAAAGAAAACCATCCTTCAAAGTTAATGGGTTTCATAACTATACTGTGGTAGAGTGTTGGGCACCATCAGCGCTTCTGACTCCGAGACCCCATCCTCCCAAGTGGTGTGATTGAGCCCATTGTTGCAGTCACTGCCAAGCCATGTGAAGACCAGACAATGATTAAAACGTGTAAAATTTCAAGTGGAGAAACATGACTAGAGACTATTGAAAACTACCCGATGTGTGTAAAATAACCAAGTAAAACTTTTATGTGTGAAAATGATCATGAAAGTTCAATGTGCGTTGTAAGTATTAAAGAGCTGATTACACCTAGTAAAGGGAATTGATGCCATAGACCAGCTGAGGGCCCACGGAAACTGCAGCAAGCTTTTCCATCTTCATTTTGCACATAATGATGAAGCCCACATACACGGCTCTTTGGTTTCTTCAGTTTTTAACTTTGTAAAGGGATAAAATTAAATCTCCACATATGTCCTGTACCTCTTTCCCTGCAAAGAGAATTTTGATTAATAGAAGATAAAAACAACAACCTCATCTACTCCTACAACAGAAGTAGATTCCACATTGCAGGTGGGTATTCAACGGCTCAAGAAAGCTAGCTGTAAAGCATCAGGGGGAGATGGTACAGTAAAAAGGACAAAGGAGTCGACATGTAACCTTTGCATGTGGGTAAAGTTCTGCATGATGTGAGGAATTGCTGAGGTTACTGGAAAGTAGGGGCTGAAAAAGAAGAGGACCAAGCAGCACGGTATTATTTCTTGGGGGGAGAAAGGTGACGTCGAAAGGATGTTCTGCTTGCAAACTTGCTAATGAGTACAAGAAAGAGGTAAATGTCCTGTAAAATTAAGAGAATTAACAAAATCTAGACAACACAGTGACCATTCCCTCCCTCTCCCATGAGGGACTAACCCTTGATTAAAGGGTTTATTCATGATTATATTAGCTTAAGAGGGTTATTTTATACCAGATTCCGTTTACATGTAAAAATTAGCTACATCTAATACTAACTGCTGTTCTGGGGGAATAAGGTGATTCAAAATGAGCAGAACAAAGGAAAACCAACATGAAAAACTGCTGTCAAGTTATGCTAGTTTTCTGCGAATTAGTAGAACAAGAAATCTGATCACATCCATGATGGGTTGAATGTGGCAATACCCCCCCCCTCCAAAAAAAAGCTGCAAATCTTATTTCTGTCCCCGTGATTAGCTTCCCATTTGGTGATAAACTGTCTGTGTGACGTTAGCAAAACAGGATTCGTGAAGGTGTATTTTGAGTCATTGGGGCTGTGATGCACAAGGTCAGCGTTTAAAAACTAGTAGGTGCTCCTTGGGAGCAAGATGGGGCTTTCTCGTATGGGGAACATTTTCAGTCTCAGAAACTCACTTGGGCATTTTATTATTTCCTATTAGGTTGCTATGAGTCATTATTGACTCGATGGCAGCATTTTGAGTCACTTTCTTTTGCCATATAAAAGAGATTAAACAATCAAGAGAAGCAGAGATGGGGGAAGAGAGGCCAAGGCATATAGAGCCCAACAAGGAATCACAAAACAGGGCTAAGGATTCCCCACCACCACCCCCTCACCCCCAAGCCAGTAGAGAAAGAGCCTTCCCCTAGAGCCAGTCCCCTGAATTTGGATGTTAACCTCTTAAACTAAGAAAAGCAATTGACTTGGACCTGGATTACTGTAGTAAATGGTAGTGGAGGCAGACATACCTGATCTCTGTCTGTCCTATTGCCAGGAGGCAGAGTTCAGTCATGCCTCCATGTTCCATCCTTCTCTACCTATTCTGACACCAGCCGTTCCATCCATCACACTCTACACCAGGGTCAGTAATTCATAACAGTGGCCACACATCAATTACAGACAGTACTCCCAGGTAGTTGAGAGGAACCCTGGTGGCGTAGTAGTTACGTGTTAGGTTCTAACCACAAGGTAAGTAGTGTGAAACCACCAACTGCTCCATGGGAGAAAGAAGAGGTTTTCTACTTCAGAAAAGAATTACAGTCTCTGAACTACCCACAAAGGGAGTTCTGCCCTATCTTGTAGGATCACCATGCGTTGGAACCGACTCGATGGCAGGGAGTTTGGTTTCTTAGGGAAGTTAATGGGTCAGGGTCAGTGAACAGTAAGGGCAGAGTCATTGCTTCATAGGAACATTGCTACTCAGCCATCAGCCAAGTCTCTCAAGTCTCCCTGCCACGTGGTACGTTGACCATTGCCTCCATAGGCCAGGAAGCGAGCCTACCTTTTGCTCTGCCTCACAGTAATCCCACAAGCGTCTCAGGCCAAATGAGAAGGTACATAGTCTTGGCACTGGTTCTGTTAGTCTGGATGCATCTGGTCCTGGCACCCTTCCCCACCTCAGACAGAGGTCTTGGATGTGTTCTTCCAAATGACACTGCTGTGTCTCAGATGACTGTTAAACACTGAGGAATGGCTTTGACAGGGAAGTTTTTTCTGTGTGCATAGGAGTTGCTGTGGGTCAGAATCAACAACACTTCAACAACAGACAGCTAAGATAGGAAAGTAGGAGTGCTGCTCTGAAACAATTGGCGGTGGTTTCAGATTTGGATAATGGGCAGAAAATGAGTGCGTAAGAGTGGATATCTAGATTGTTTGGAAATGTCTGTTGATAAAATTAAAGGTGTCAAGGTTTCAGGTAAAAACTCAAAAGTGAGAGAGCTCTAAAACGGTGTATTAGAGAATACAGAGAATGCCAGAAATAGAGTGTTGCTGAAATGCAGATGTTGAATGTGCTTCTCATGAGACTTTAAAAGAAAGGATTGAGTAAGTATTGGGCAGCGAAGAAAGGGTGATGCTTTTTATGCAGTGCAAAGAACTTTTCTGAATTGTGTTCGCTGGAGGGTAAAACTTGTAGGTCACAATGAACTTGAATATCTGGCTGAGGAGATAGCTACACAAGATTTCAGAGCAGCCACATGGTTTTCCTTTACCACTTAAGTAAAATATGAGAGGAAAGAGATGGACTTAAACATGAACTGTGTAAAACAGAAACTGAACTTAAATATTTGGAAAATTCCATCAAACTAAGAACACATGTCCGAGAATTTTCGCAAAGGACAGGACTATAATCACTCATTAAAGAAAATACACCTATGACTGAAGAATCTAACCAACTAACGGAGCATAAAAACCATGAGCGTAGACGAGGAAGGAGTGAAGAAGGAAGGAAATTTGTCTGCCTCCTAACATTCTACCAGCAGAAAGCAAGCCTCAGGCGCTGGTTTTGAAAAGAAAGAGCCCATCCCTAGAGCAGCTTTGGGGATCAGCATCAGTGTTGGAAGGAGCAGGGGAAGTTGAGCCACTTAAGTTTCAAAGGGGGCAGCAATTGTCCCTGACCATCAAAAGGTGGGGCCACAGCCTCCGAGGTTTCCATGAGTTGGATATCCAGCAGCTGGGGACCACACAGCTAGGGTGTGCCGGGGATAGCGCTACCATTGAAATATGAGGGAGTGGGGCTGCCCAGAAGTCAGAACAGGGCCTTTTTGCGGGGAGTCAAGAGTGAGGTCACCCCTCAGATGGACTAGGAGAATGAGGTCACCTAGATCCAAAGCAGCGGAGTTGCCCTCTCAAAGGACCTGTAAAGTAGAATTGTATCCCCGGGCATGGAGGAACCTTCACCCAGAGTCCATGGGGTACGGCCGCCATACCGTAGTCTAGATCAGTGGTTTTCAACCTGTTGGGTCACAACCCCTTTGGGGAGTCAAACGACTTTCACAGTGATCGCCCGATTCATAACCGTAGCAAAATGACAGTTATGAAGTATCAACGAAAATAATGTTATGGTTGGGGATCACCACCACATGAGGAACTGTATGAAAGGGTCGCGGCACTAGGAAGGTTGAGAACCGCTGCTCTAGAGGGCCCGTCTCTTGCGCAGGTGGTCGTAGAGGATTGTTTTATCAAGTCTTGAGAGCTAATGTACTTTATTTTACTGGGTCTTGGACTTGCCTGGTGCCTGTCATCCCCCTTTCCCCTCAATTTCTCCCAGTTATCATGGAGACGTCTGCTTTGTGCCTGTTCCACCATAGTACTTGAGAAACAACTTGTTTTCTAGATTCCCTAGGCTCACAGAGGAAATGCAGTTTTGTCCCATGCTGGAATGTGCATAAATCTCAATCACTTTTTGGTGATTCATAAGATGAGATCTTTGGACTTGTAAATGACTTTAGACGCTTGGGATGATTCAATGGGATAAATATGCAAAGGGTGTGAATTTTAGGGGACCCAGTGGATGGGATGTTATGCGTTGGATTATGGATGTCCCTTCCCCCATTTAGAAATAGGTTGTCTTTTTTATGTTAATGCGGCAGAATTCGTGTAGGGTACGTCTTGACTCCGTCACTCTTAAGATAGGAGATTTTAAATAAGCAGTGGAGCGAAGCTAAAATGTGGGAAGGTTGTTGCCTAGTCACATGAAGATTGACCCAGGGGCAACAGCTCCAAGGAGACAGAGCCCTTCCTCCCGAGCTGCCAGAGCCACCCTTACCCTAGGGCAGTGGTTCTCAGCTTCCTAGTGCCCAACCCTTCTCTATGGCTCCTCAGGTGTGGTGACCCCCAACCATAAAAGTATTTTCATTGCCACTTCATAGCTAATTTTGCTACTGTTACGAATCATAATGTAAGTAGCTGATATGCAGGATACATTTTCAGTATTACAAATTGAACATAATGAAAGCATAGTGATTAATCACAAAAACAATATGTAATTATATATTGTGAAATATTTATGGCTAATTACAACTTATGAAATTTTGTCATGAAGCATGGTGTAGCATGGGTAACAGTCTTCACAATGGGTACCAGCCTAGAGACAGATAGAGGAGCGGTGTCTCGGTCCCTAAGACCATTGGAAATATATGTTTTCCGATGGTCTTAGGTGACCCCTGTGAAAGGGTCGTTCGACCCCTAAAGGGGTCGAGGTCCACAGGTTGGGAACCGTTGCTTTAGGTTAATAATTGAGAGCAAATTGTCTTCCATGATTCCAAATCATAATTTTTACTAGAGGACAAGCTTAATACAAAGGATGGTAAAAGGGACCCCTAGATCAATTGGCCTGACTTAGTTCAGAAAGACAATATTCTACATCCTATTTGGATTAAGTAGTAACTGGAGCCTTAAAAGCTGGCCAGTGGCCATCTAAGTTCATCTGTTTCTATCCAGAGGAAAAGCAAGACTCACGGAAACGATGTCCAGAGAATTAACAGATCATAGGAACCATAGCTTCCACTTAACTGAGGCCAGAAGAACTAGAGGATGCATGGCTGCCATCGCCAGCTACTTTGGGGTCATACTAGGTGGAACCGGATAAAGTAGGAGAGACAAACTCACATTCATAAAAACCAGACGTACTGGGCTGATAAAGATTAGTGAAATCTCTTAGACTGTGGCCCTGCAAATGAAACTAGAGCCCCAAGTAGAAGGGGAAGAGTGCTCACACGCGAGGATTGCAAACCAGGTCGCATAGAAGTCTGAATAAATTGGGGAATTGGAAACTAATTGCTCTGTACTTTCACCTAAATTATCCCCCCCCAATTAGATTTTTTTTAAAGAACTGCAAAAGAAGTGATGAAGTAATTATACAGGCAGTGGTTAACCCTAAGTGTAAATCAAAGACGATATCTGGGAAATATAAAGAGGGGAGAATATAAAAATAAGTTAATTGAGTGTCACATAAGTGTTAGACGGGCCTCAGAGGTATCATTGAAAGCAGTGTTTCCCAAAATGGGTAATACTGCCCTTTGAGATTGCTGCCAAACAGATCCAGGGCGGAAGGGGGTGGGGCGTGGCCTGCAAAAGCAAATACCTATCCTTTATTCTAGATTGTGGGCTATAGGACCAATTTTTTTAAATTTCCAATGGGATGCTAAAGTTGTGTTTTTTTTTTGTTTTCCCTAAAAAGGGTAAAATAAACCAAACAATTTTGAGAACCTATAATTTAAAGCAGGCTGCCCTACAAAATAGTATTTTACTGCCTTAAGTTGTGTTCTTTATGTTCTTTGGGGTCTAATATCCATAACATAGCTACCAGAACACACAGGCAAAATTCATGATTAAAGGGCTTATTAAGGAAGTTAACAAATTGTGTAATGCCAGTGAGACATGCTCAGGGTTGAATTATCAGGACATGTTACAATGTTCTTTCAGATCTGCTGATAAATGCCCAAAGGGGAGGAGTACCACACAACTGTAAGCCTCAACCTGAAGGCATTCACTTGAAGCTCTGTGGGTCTTCAAACCCAGCTCCGTCAATTACGTGCCCAAAGCTATCTCACTCCACATCAAACACACTCAGCTCTACTTTCGTGGGTCAGCAAGTCCCACCTTTCCCAATTAAGTGTCCAGAGGAACCCTACTCCACAAGGCAGAATCCTGTGCAGACAGCACTCATCTTCACTTGCTCCATGGGTTGGCCAGTTTATTCTGGTTCCTGGTCCTGCTCCTGCTCCTCTGTTAGTAAAGCTGTCATCTGGATCCAGGAGGTTCCCTGGACGGGGATCTCGGGTTCAGAGGACTTGCTCCACTCCTGGATCTTGCTGGTAATGAGACCCACACTACTCTTTCTCAGAGGGCTCATTTTCATACACGACAGGCTGTTACTACAGAGAAACTTGTTGGCAATTAGTCACAGATAGATGCTGTCCATTGTCTTCACCCCACCTCTGTACTAGACCCATGCAGGGAAATGTCCTTGTGTCAGAGTCCAATATTTGGGCTAGAAGAGCCCCTTAAGTAATTCACTGCCCCTGCAGTAGCCTAACTAAGGAAAAGGGAAACTAAAGACATCGCAAGTCGTATTTTTAAAATAAAAATGGCAAAAAGATAACACAAATGCAGACTATATTTGAATACTGAAAAATCAGAAAAACAAGGAAGATAGACATGGCAAAGAAGCTAAACATAAAATAACCTGTACGCGAAGACTGCTGGATCAGACATTTTAGAAAACGTAAGTAGGCTTAACTCACCAATTAAAAAGATGCTGAGAGTATTTCACAGAGCAAGACCCAACTTAATGCTGTATGTGCAGAAGACGTGGCGGTGCTGGGTGCCGTCTAGTCAGCTCCAGCCCACAGCAGCCCTACGCACAACAGGACCAAACTGCCCGGCCCCGCACCATCCCCATAGGTTTCCTGTGCAAGAGACACACCTAGAAGGGAATAGCTCAAAGGCTCTCGATAAAGGGATGTCAAAGGCATAGTAGGCAAATTGAAACAAAAGTAGACATTGTAATTCGGAGGTTACAGTGGTATTAAATATAAAATCAACAAAGAAAATTATTTTACAATGTTAAAGACCAAAAGTTAACTCTGTGAGTACAAAATGAGCTTCTGTTGACCAAATATTTCAGCAACCACCTTCATAGAGCAGAAATTACAGAGAATTCAAGCGTCAGACTTAGAAGTGAAATAACATATTAGTCTCAGGTAAAATAGGTGAGGTGGCAGCAAAATAAGATATAGAAGACCTAAGTGACATAATCCATAAGATATATACATATATGAATGGGCTGCAGAAAGTTTGAGAATTTGAACTAAAAAGACAACTGGAGTTTTCCATGAACTGTTTGTAGCGTCTTATACTAAACTTTATCCTCACATAAGAAAGATCATATTAAAAAAAAAAAAAGAAAGATCATATTTCTGAGGTTCATGTGGAATATTCCCCAATTTTTAAGTATATTAAGTCACAACGAGATCTGGAATAATTTCTCTTAAAACAATATAAAAATTTTGTTTTCATTCTTCAGTAAAGTTGGAAATAAAATTGAAATAAAAGAGGCCTAGCCATGGGATGTAAAACTGCAGTTAACACCTTTTGAGTGAAAACAAAGAATTTCAGAATGCATGAAAAAAAATTCTGATAATGAAAAATAAGGTATGAAAATCTAAGGAATATAAGTAAACCAGTGAGACACTCACAACCTTGCATATTACTTCACTAAAACTTAAAGAGAATGAGTGAATCAAAAAGGTCAAAAAATAGACAAATCCTTAGCTAACCTAATTGAGGAGAACAGAGCACACATAAAACAAGACATGACAATGGAAAATTAAAATAGAAACTTTTTAAAGCCATAAATTGTATTTTATGCACCTTAGGTGAAGTAGATAATTTACTAGGAAAATTCAATTTGCCAAAATTTCTCTACAAGAGCTAGAAAGCTTTAAAGTGTCACTTGTTTAGAATAAAGGTATAAAGAAAGTTCAACCGAAGTACTAAACCCAGAAGATTTCATAGCGATGTGATCACATCTTAAAAGATCAGAGAGATAAGGCTTGAAGATAAAATAGCGACCATCTAGCTGAGAAGCAACAAAGCCCACATGGAAGAAGCACACCAGCCTGTGTAACCACGAGGTATCAAAGGGATCAGGTATCAAGCATCAAACAACAAAAAATCATATCAATGTAAATGTGGGTGAGTGCAGAGAAGAGACTCAAAGCCCATCGGTAAGCAACTGGACACCCCCTTACTGAACGGTTGCGGGGAGGCGATGAGCCAATCAGGATGCAGGTTAGCAACAATAAAACATATAATTTTCCTCTAGTTCTTAAATGCTTCTTCCCACCCCACTATCATGATCCCCATTCTACCTTACAAATCTGGCTGGACCAGAAGATGTACATTGGTACAGATAGCAACTGGAAACACAGGGAATCCAGGACAGATGATCCCTTCGGGACCAGTGGTGAGAGTGGCGATGCCTGGAGGGTGGAGGGAATGTAGGGTGGAATGGGGGAATCGATTACAAGAATCTATATATGGCCTCCTCCCTGGGAGATGGACAGCAAAGAAGAGGGCAGGGGGAGATGTTGGACAGTGTAACATATGACAAAATCATTTATGAATTATGAAGGGTTGATGAGGGAAGCGGGAGGAGGGAAAATGAGGAGCCGATATTAAGGGCTCAAGTAAAAGGCAAATGTTTTGAGAATGATGATAACAAATGTACATATGTGCTTGACACAATGGATGTATGTATGGATTGTGATAAGAATTGTATGTGCCCCCCAATAAAATGATTTTTTAATCAGATAATGCTCAGTGATTCTTAAAACTTTCCAGAGCATGAAAAAATAAATATATTAATGTACTTAAAAGTCTCATAAAGTAATACACAAGTGCTGCCAAAGCAATTTCTCTATATCAATACCAAAACCCTATATAAAATATATAGAACTCTATGTTACACTAACAAAACAGTACAGTACAGTTGAGTAAGATTCCACTTGTGCCAGAATGTTTTAGGTTTTGAAAATCCCATAATTATTGAAACTGAGAACGTACACACAATGGAACTTAGGTTCCTGATACAAACAGAACAAAACAATAAAGTAGAAATTGGTTGAGATTTCTAACACATAACCTAGATAGCAGCCCCACTAAGACTGAAATTAGACACGATTACCTTGTGTCTCCACTATTTTATATGGTATCGGAGTCTTTGATCACTGCAGTTGGACAGAAGTCAGTTTTAAATATGTAGTTTTTGAACAAGAGGAAATAATACTCCCTTTGCTGATGATAATACAATTCTCTTCTTCAGTCTGAAATTGATCAATCATGCAATCAAGAAGCATTGATAATTAATGGGAATTGGAATGAGAAAGTCAGAAACAAAGAGGAAGGACCAATAGTTGGAAAAGAGTCTTGATAGAAATGAAGCTGAAGATTGCATGATAGAATTTTGCAAGACCATTGACTTCTTCATTGCAAATATCTTTTTCAACAACACAAATGGTGGCTATACAGGTGATCCTCAAAAGGTGGAATACACACCAATCAAATTGACTAGATCTGTGGGAAGAGATGATGGAGAAGCATAGTATCAACTAAAATAAGGCCAGTGGCTAAAAATATGGAACACATCATCAGTTTCACATCTGTAAGTTCTGGTTGAACTAGAGGAAAATTAAAACAGGTCTACAATAGCCAAAAATATGCCCTTGACTATATCCCACCTGAATTTGGAGCACAACTCAGAAACCGGTTTGATACATTGAATAATAATGACAGGAGACCTGATGAGTTATGAGATGATATCAAGAACATCATCTATGAAGAAAGCAAAAGATCAGAGAGACAGTTGTTGGTGTAAGATATGAAACTAATAATAATAATAATTTATTAAAGGGCCATGAGGGTGGGAGGGAGGGTAAAAAGAGGAGCCGATACCAAGGGCTCAAATAGAAAGTAAATGTTTAGAAAATAATAATGGCAACATAAGTACAAATATGCTTGATGCAATTGATGTATGAATTGTTACAGGAACTGTAAGCCCTCAGTAAAGTGATCTTTAAAAAAAATGACTAAAGTGAATGTCAGAAGACATTAAAATGTGCTCTTAAGCTAAAATGAACAGAAAAAATAAAAGCTGAACAGAAAATTTTAAAGGACAACTTGGGAGGATAAACTATTAGAATGAAGGGTGCAAACACACCCTGGAATTAGAAAGTCAAAAGCAAGAGCATGTTTAGCATATCTCAAGCTGAAAGAAATTAAGAAAATATTCAAGCCTTGATTGCAATACTGAAATAGTCTATAGGTAAAGTATTGAATGATTCAGGGTGCATCAAAAGAAGATGGTAGGAATACAAAGAGTCACTATCCCAAAAACAATTGGTCTATGTTCAATCATTTAAAGGTAGCATATTATTAGGAACCCATGTTATAGAAGAAAAAGTGTGAGCTACACTGAAAGCATTTGCGAAATGAAAGACTCCAGCGGTTGATGGTGTACCAATTGAAATGTCTCCACAATCGGATAGAGCTTAGAAATACGAGTCTAAGCCAAGAAATAGGGAGGACAGCTACTTGTGTAAGAAGTAATCCATGTTTGCTTCCATTCTGAAGAAAGGTGACCCAACAGAATGTGGAAATTATTGAACAATTTCATCAGTGTACCACATGTAAGTAAAGTTTTGTTGGGGATGATTCAAAATCAGTTGCAGCAGTTATTTACAGGAAGGCTAGAAATTGGAGCCAGTTTTAGAAAAGGCTGAATGAAGACTCTCATTGGTAACATCAGCTGGATCTGGGCTGGAAGCAAAGACTGTGGGCTAACAAACTATTGATCACCTTGAGAAGAATGGGAATTTCCAAACACTTCATTGTGCTCCTGCAGAATCCACATGGTTCAAGAAGCAGCTGTGAGAATAGAACAAGGGGAAACTGCAGGAAAGACGTGCGTCACGGCTGTAACCTCTCGTCATATGCATTCATTCTTTGTTGAACAGATACTTAGATAAGCTAGATTATATGAAGAAGAATGCAACATCCGGGGTGGAGGAAGGCTTATCAACAACCTGCCATAATCAGCTGACACACCCTGGTTTACTGAAAGAGAAGAGGACTTGGGGCACTTGCTGTTGAAGAGCAAGAACTGCAAATGCCAGGGAAGAAGGGTGACCTCGAAAGAAGTGTCACGTGAATGATGGTGTCTTAAAGGCAGAATGCCCTTTAGACGCAAAGATGGCGAAGCTTTGTCTCACATTCTTTGGACATATCACTAGGAAGGACCTGTTCCTGCAGAACATCATGAGGGTCAATGGAAGAGGAAGACTCTCACCAAGATGGATTGACCCAGAGACTCCAGCAATGGACTTAGGTATAACTAGATGGTTCAGAGCCAGGCAATATTTGATTCTGTGGGTTCACTTTGAGTCAGGAGTGACTCTGCAGTACCTAACAATAACAACACATAGTCAAATAATATAATCAAATGTAATTATGCAGTAGTAATGAAAACAAGTTGGAAGCACATAAGAGAGACCAATTTTCCTAGGTTAATATATAAATTTAATACCAATTTTGAAATACCAAAACTTTTCTGAGGCTAACATATGTAAAAACAAATAGGCAGTTAAATACCTAGTTAAGCAGCAGTGAGGGTGTGTAAGCCTGACTGGATACTGAAACGTAGAATAAAACTTCTGTGTTTAAAATAGCACCTCAAAACATCAACCCACACCTCAAGGGAATTTATATACATACATACAAGTGATATCTGGCGAAGGAGCAGTTACACTTTGGCCTCTGATCCACACGGTTGGCTGTTCAAAACCACCAGCAGCTCCTCCGTAGAAAGACTGGGTTTTCTATTCCCATAAAGAGTTACAGTCTAGGAAACCCACAGGGGTTTGCCATGAGCATTGACTCGACGGCAAGTTTGGGGCTTTTTTGGGTAGGAAAATGTGGATTTTTTAACAAATGGAATAATGTTATAATTGGAAAGTTATAATAATAATTATAATATTAGACCCATCTCTCTTATCACAATAAAAAGAAACCCACTTCTGTTGAATTAGTTCCAGCTCACAGCAACCCTATATAGGCTAACGATTGATGAGAGCAGACAGCTTTATCATTCTGCTGTGGAGTAGGTAGTGGGTTTGAACCACCAACCTTGCAGTTAGCAGTCCATGCTTCCTTGACAGTGCCAGGGCTGCTTGGAGGCACACTACCAAAAAATAAAAGGGGGTATTAAAAAAAGACAACAGTATTTTCTTCTAATAATTAAATGTAGCTATTTTGTGTAAACAGTTACATAGGTACATATCTAATTTTGGATAGTAGATGAAACGTATAGCTATATTTAATTTCCAGAAGAAAATGCTGATGAATTGTCTTTGGTATACGGCAAAAGCATTCTAATTTTCTAAATATGACAATGTCTAGATAAAATCAGATAAAATGACCTCACTTTAAATGCTCAATTACCTTTTTAAAATTGGGTGGCAAGAAAGCTCATAGTCTAAGTTGAAAGATCAGTCAAACAGCCAGAAAATGCTGGCATACATGCTACAAATAAATGTTTAATTTTCCTGTGAAAGAAGGCACTCTTAAAAATTGAGGGACCACAATTGATGTATGTATATGTATGGATTGTGATAAGAGTTGTATGAGTCCCTAATAAAATGTAAAAAAAAAAAATTGAGGGACCTACATGGCTTCTCTGCTGAATTCCACCGACTGTTGAAAGAAGAATTGATAGCAATACTTGACAAGCTCTTTCCCCAAAACAGAAGGTGAGGGAACTTGTGGCAACACATTCTCTGAGGCCCGTATCACCTGGACATAAAAACAGGCAGAGGCATCACTTGTAGAAACAGCCACGCAAAAAAACCAGCCCTCAACAAAAATCTAGGAAACTGAACCCAGCAACATGTACAAAGGATTATCTATCATGAGGCAAATTCTAATGCCCAGGATCAAAAGGTCAGCTCAACATACAAAGACCAATTTAATGGGCATTTTTACAGACTGAACAACAAAATCACATGATAACACAACACAAGCTATCTTGATGTAATGCTAGCTCTCCTCTCTGGGTAACTTTTTACTCTGAATTTATTAGGTCAGGAAATTAGAGGACCATTAACCAATATACTTTGAAGTAAAACCTTTATTTCTTTTTAATACGTAACCTGAAGCAAAATTAGGTAGGGGGAGCAAAAGGTGAGCATTTACAGAAGCCTTCTGGAGGAAATCATCAAGAAATGAAATATTTGGGCAACCTAGAAATTTCTTTTTTGGGTTTATTCATTCTACTTTGTCGATGTGGGTTAATACTACCTATTCTAGACCAAGACAATATCACGTGGACTTTGAAATTATGCTCTTCCTGTTTCAGGTATTGACCTAGGATAATATGTAACATTTTCACTTATTTGCTGTTTTGTAACTTAATTAAAATGTAACTGCTCAATCTTTATTTCCCTTATTTTTCCCTTATTTCTTTTGTTATCTATAACACCAGCCATTATTTATTAAACTATTTATAGGGGAAGTACAGTTCAGTGTTATGTCTCTTTTGAGAACCCATGGTGGCATAGGGGGTTACAGTCAGGTCAGTAGTTCGAACCCACCAGTAGCTTGAATCCGCTATGAGGGAGAAAAATGAAGATTTACAACCCCAGAAATCCCCAGGTGAAATTCTGCTCTATCGACTGTTTCATAAATCTTTTAACATCTTAATGGATGAGTATTTTTGTTTACCAAATTCTGTTTTGTTTTCTGTGAGTGGCGAAAGGAAATCCTAGAGTGACTCTAGAATTAACCTAAGATCGTGTACAAGGCCGTGGTTGCAGCTCCAGCCCAGTCAGGTCTTTGACTCCAGATTCAAGTAACAGTGCCCCTCTCTCTGTCCCGGCCTGGTTCTAAATAAAGAGTAAATGTGGAGGTGAAAATGGGGCTTTTATTACAGGCCCGCCGCATACTCTTTACAGATGTTTCTCAGAATCTAAAATTCTTGATTTTTCAAAGTATATATAGTGTGCAAGTACATTATGTAGCATCTTCAGTGAGATAAGCAGCATCTTTTTTAAAAATCATTTTATTGGGGGCTCATACAACTTGTATCACAATCCATATATATATATCATTTGTGTCAAGCACATTTGTACATTCATTGCCCTCCTCATTCTCAAAACAATTGCTCTCCACTTAAGCCCCTGGCATCAGCTCCTCATTTCCCCCCTCCCTGCTCCTCCCTCATGAACCCTTGATAATTTATAAATTATTATTTTGTCATATCTTACATTCTCCAACACCTCCCTTCACCCTCTTTTCTGTTGTCAGTCCCCCAGGGAGGAAGTTATATGTAGATCCTTGTAATTAGTTCTCCCTTTCCACCCCACCCTCCCTGTGTTGCCACTCTCGGCACTGGTCCCAGAGGGTTCATCTGCCTAGATTCCCTGTGTTTCCATTTTCCTATCTGTACCGGTGTGTACATCCTCTGTTCTAGCCAGATTTGTAAGGTAGAATTGGGATCATGATAGTGGGGTGGGAGGAAGCATTTAGGAACTAGAGAAAGGTTGTATGTTTTATCGGTGCTATAATGCACACTGACTGGTTTGTGTCCTCCCCACAACCCTTCTGTAAGGGGACGTCCAGTTGCCTACAGATGGACTTTGGGTCCCCACTTTGCACTTCCCCTCATTCACAATGATAAGATTTTTGTTCTTTGATGCCTGATAACTGATCCCTTCGGCAACTCGTGATCACACAGGTTGGTGTGCTTCTTCCGTGTGGGCTTTGTTGCTTCTGGGCTAGATGGCCACTTATTTACCTTCAAGTCTTTAAGACCCCATATGCTATATATTTTGTTAGCCGTGCTCCATCAGCTTTCTTCACCACATTTGCTTATGCACCCGTTTTGTGTTTAGCAATCGTGTTGGGAAGGTGCGCATCATTGATAGAATGCCAGTTTAATAGAACAAAGTATTCTTGCATTGAGGGAGTACTTGAGTGGCGGTCCAGTGTCCATCTGCTACCTTAATACTAAACCTATAAATATATGCACATAAATGGGGAAACAGCGTCTTCTATTGTACAAATTGGTATTACGTGGGGGGAAAGAAATTTCTGACTGGACTTATATCAGCTCAAGCCCTGTTTTGCTACCAGATACGGCGATGGGAGCGTGATGGTCATGTAACTCCACCCTTTCCCATTACTGTGTTTGCTGAGTTGTGTGGAGTACAAGCTCTGGACCTCTAGCGATAGTTGCTGGGCTAGAAGACTGTAAAGGGGTCTAGCAAATGTTGAATCCCGAGACGAGAGAGGCTTTACCGGACTTCAGTCTTAGACTCCCTATCTCTTCCTTCTGGGTAACTTACTGTTTTAAATAGGTCAGTTAACCAAAATTCCTGAAAGTTAAATCCCTACCTTGTTTCAGCACATGATTAGAAACAAGATTTGCCTTGAAAGAAAGGTAAGCAGAAATCTTGTCCACCACTTGTGTTAATGGGAAAGGAAATGCGGAATGAGGTGAAGTCTGCACAATGTGACCAAGGTGAATGACACTTAAGAAAAATAAAGGACATTTGTGACCATTGTTGTATGTAGTTCTACACTAATAACCAAAACTATGTGTTTGACTCCATAGGTAGATGTTGTTAGATGCTAGATGTTAGCCAGTTCTGATCCATCGCGACCCTGTGTACAATAAGAGGAAGCACTGCCTGCTCCTGCACCATCCTCACAGTGGTTCCTGTGTTTGAGCCCACTGTTGTAGCCACTGTCAGCCATCTGGTTGAGGGCCTTCCTCTTTTTCACCACCCCTCTAGTTTACCAATATGATGTCTTTCTCCAGGGACTGGTCTCTCCTGGCATGTCCAAAGTGTGTAAGAGGAAGGCTCTGCATCCTTGCCTGTAAGGAGCACTCTAGTTCTACTTCTTCCGAAACAGATTTGTTCTGTTGGCAGTCCATGGAGCTTTAGATCTTCTTTGCCAGCCCCACAACTTAAATGCACGGATTCTCCGTCAGTCTTCCTTATTCGGTGTCCAGCTTTCACATGCAGATGCGACGACTGAAAATGCCACGGCTTGGTCTGGCTCAGCTTAACCCTCCAAGTAACATCCTTGCTTTCCAACACTTCCAAAGAGGTCTTGGGCAGTAGGTTTACTCAGTGCGATGTATTGTTTGATCTCTTGAAGAATCTAGGTTACTAAGTAAAAAAGTGTTATTACAAAAATCATGAAGCCTTTATTGACCACAGATGTCAAAATGGGAAGCTTGTTTCTCATGACATTCTCTATCGTGGTCTGCTCAGGGATGCAGGGCAAATGCGGTGAGATTCTCGAAGGACAGCCCTGTCACTCTAGAATAGACAGGTGCAGTGTAGTAGAGAAAAATTCCTTGCACAATTTTCTCATTGCTACAGTTTTCAGTTTCAAAAAACAAACTTTTTAGCAAGCCCCTGTGATCATCTTGTGTCCTTTAAGGAAAATTTATCAAGATAAGCTCTTTAGGATCCCAGAAAACAGGCATCATAACCTTCTGATCTGACAGCTTTGCCTTGAATTTAAGATGGCCCAGCAGATCCCATTGAAAGCCACTATATAGACAGGGCCTTGTTTAAAGACATCCTAGGGAGACGGTGACAAGTACATGACAGAGGGAACTTGTCTGCAGTCATCCACTGATTGCAGAGATTGACTTTGCATGCTTGTTTGGAATAAGCCCTTTTATCTATGGACGGAATACTGGCCTTATCGTTTCTTTACCCTCATATACAGAAAGGCTGCTGTGAATACTTGCAGTTCAATTTTTTTGTTTTATCTGTAGGCATAAAATTGTATTTGAGAATACACACACACACACACAAATAGGTACAGTTACAGAGACCTCTAGACATAATCAAAACATTTTACCAAATTAGTTTACCGACTTTGAAGGCTTAGTTAAAACCGTATGCTCCTGGGACAGCTCGGTTAAATGGCATAGAAGAGTTTATAAAGTTGATGTTCTGTGTTCTAGATTTGTGAGTACCATCCGGCATATTAAAACTATACCAGCAGCCATCTAAAATAAAACTTCTGGTCTCTACTTTTCTGGAACAAAAGAGATAGAAGGAAGCTAATGACCCAAAGAAGAAATTATTATACAGGACTAAGGGCTCACACCAGCGGTGTTCTGCCAGAGCCTGAGACCAGACAAACTAGATGTGCCCATTGATCACTACTGACCATTTGACACGGACACAATATGTAGTTTCCAATTGAATGGGATAAACGTGTAGCAAAAAAGGCCAGAGTTAGTGGGCCAGTAGGTACTAGAGCAGGACTGGGCAAGTTCTTTGCTTTTTTTTTCTGCCAAGGGTCATTTGGGTATTTGTAATATCATTCGAGGGCTATACTGCTGTAACGTTAGTTACAGTGCCCCCAATGTGTGGAGCCCTGGTGGTGTAGTGATCCATAAGGTTGGCAGTTCAAAACCACTTGCTGCTCCACTAAAGAAAGGCAGGGTTGTCTACTCCCCTAAACAGTTACAATTGGGGTCTCTGTGTGTCAGTATTGACTTGGTTTCAGTGCATTTGGTTCGAGTGCTTTAAGGTGATTGCTGGAACTACTACTCCTCAGTGAGGCACGTGACATTAGCTGGTGCTGATGATTGCACACGCCTCACGTGGCCCATGGAAGAGCCCTGATGGCGTGGTGGTTACGTGTTGAGCTGCTAACTGCAAGGTCCGCCATGACACCAGCTACTCCCTGAGACAAAGGGCTTCTACTCCCCTGAAGAGTTACAGCCTCAGAAACCCACAGGGACGGTTCCACCCTGTCTTAAAGCATTGCTATGAGTTGGCATTGACTGGATGGAAGTGAGCTTTTGGTTTTGAGTTTTAGGGCCCTCAAAGTGGACAGTCCCACCCCTTGACTAGAAGAACCACCTTACAGCTTACTAACAGATTCAATCATAAAATAATATTGCTGATTAGTAGTTTGCTCTTTCTTTTAAAAAAGTATGAGACTAAATCTCCAATGTTTACCATAAAACAAAAATGAAAAGGTGGGGTGGGGGAACAAGAGAGCCGGGAAGCTAGAATAATGGATTGGGGAAAACCAGAATGGAAATAAAGAGAATGTTGACATGTTGTGGAAAATGTAACAAATGTCACTGAACAATGTTTATAGCAAGTGTTCATTATGAACTTAATTTGCTATTTAAGCAAAAGAAGTTTAAAAATTTAATCTTACAGGAAAAGGGTCTGCTTTGGTAAGATTTGAGGCATTTAAAAAAATAATAACAACTCTGGAAGTAAGTCCCCTTGCACCCAAAGGAGAAGCACGGAGCCTAATTACGTGTGCTTGTTTCCCAAGCAGTCACTATCCTCGGAAGGAAGGCTTCCTGATGGCACTGTGGGTTAGGCTTTAGCTTGCTAACCCCAAGGTTGATGGTTCACGTCCATTAGCTACTGCAAGAGAGTAAGATGAGAGTGCTCCTGTAAAATTTTATAGTTCTGACTATAAACTATAGTTACAGTCTTAGAAATCCTGTGAGTTGGAATCAGCTCAATGACAGTGTATTTGGCTTGGTTTATGTTGAAGAAGCAGAGTAAAAGGAATCAGAGTATACTCCCTCACCCACCAATACTTCCACTCGATAGCTTCTGTAGTCCATGCGTACAAGTGGCCTGTTCTTCCTCATGCTTCATACTATAAAAATCATTTATTGCTCTTGGCTGTTGTTCAGGTTTCAAGTAGAACTTTTTTTTCCCAGAATCAAATGATCAGACTTCATCTGATCAGCATGCTTTGGGATCAAGAATTAAGACCCTCAAAAATGATATTGTAGTTTTTTAGAAGAATGTTCTTATTCTTAAGGAGATACAAGCTAAAAATATTTGCAATTGAACTGTCGTAAGTTTATAATTTAACTTTGGGAGTTTGGTTTTGTTTTTTAATTTTTATTAACTTCAGGGTCTTAACCAAAAAGTGGCAAAATAATAATAATCCATGAGCCTTAGAGAATGCTATCTGGCTGTTAATGGTACTGTTTTGTCATTTTTCCCCTATATGATTGACATTCTTCAATGTAAAATTTTGAGGAATGAAAAGGTCCTTAATGACATTGAGGGGGCTTTAAAAAGTTTGTGGAAAAATGAAAATAAGAGATAATTTTTCCATGAACTTTTGAAGCTCTTGGTATATGAGCTGTACATTAGTTATTTGCAGTGATGAGTTTAGATGTTTTCTTAAATAATTAATCTTGTATTTTGTATATTATGTTACATATACATAAAACAATATATGTTCACACATTTACAGGAGTTCTAAAATGGAAATGAGCTGTTGTGCTTCTGTGTCTAATTTTGCCTCTGGGACAGAAAGTGTTTCCTTGCAAGAAATGATTAAGTCTGCAAAATTTGGGGTTGACACACTAACATACGACTAGCTAAATTTATTGAGTGTATATTATTGAATTCTGGGATTGACTAGCATTGATGGAGGGAAGCTAAAATCTGAAATTGTTGCATTTTAAAAATACAGTAATAAGCTTAAATGTTGCCACTATGAG
This sequence comes from Tenrec ecaudatus, assembly GCF_050624435.1. Classification (NCBI taxonomy): domain Eukaryota; kingdom Metazoa; phylum Chordata; class Mammalia; order Afrosoricida; family Tenrecidae; genus Tenrec; species Tenrec ecaudatus. Next base: position 206,331,699 of record NC_134532.1, read on the forward strand.
TTCTCTCTTTTAACACTTATTATATTTATTTCTTCCGTAGATCTTCCTCAGAACTGTGATCCTAACATTCCCCTAGTTGCTCAGGAATTAATGAAAAAGATGATACGTCAGTTTGCAATTGAGTACATTTCAAAAAGTGGTAAAATTCAAGAGAATAGAAATGGTTCAATTGGACCAAGTCTAATATGTAAAAGTATCCAAATGAGTCAAGCAGAAAGCTCCCTTCAGGAAGAGCAGGAAGGCCCCTTAGACCTCACTGTGAATCGGATGCAAGAACAACATACTCAGCAAGGTAAGCTCCTTTTTGTATGTTTGATAGATAATTTTACATGTTAATATCCTGCGAAGTATGTATGACTTCTTTTGTTTGCAGAGAAGTTCCTCTTGGGAGTCAAATTACTTACAATTAGCTGATGTAAGATGGGCCAGAGAGAAGTGCGAATTTAGAGCTTTGGCTATAACAGATTTGATTGTGCTGCCATCTCTTCATGACAAAGTGGTGCTGAGATAATCCTAGTGAACCACTTAAGGGGGATATAATTTTAGAGATGTGTACGATAGGAAATTATTGTGGCAGTAGACAGTTGAGAACATGAATTAAACTTTTTTAAAAATGCTGATAGACAAATAAAAAGGAAATCAATTACTATGTTTCAACTGTTAGTATAACTGGGAAAAGGGAGCAGTTTAATACGTGTGACAAAAGTTGTATAGGCACATTGTCATAAGAAGCCTGCAGGTTGGATTTAGCTAAGAGAGTTTAATGAAAGAAGAGTCTTGTTAGTGGGTGTGGAGAAGAGAGAAGCAGCTTCTTTTAACACTAGTTAGGAATATTGATATCAGTTTTTGAAGCCATAAAAAAATAATCATTAAATTTGGTCTGAGAAAGTAAAGTATTAATTCAGGGCTCTAAGAAGTATATAGGCAAAGGTTCTCCATATAAGATTAGAGTTAAGACATACTAAAATATGGAATTGATTTGTTGCCCTTTTTTGCTACCCAGATTTTAAGTTGCATGAGTCTAATTGTGTGGCAATAGCTGAGAACTATTAAAATGATACATAGTTGTTGTTAGATGCTGTGGAGCCAGCTCTGACTCCTATGGAGCCGGTGTACAACAGAGTAGAACAGTGCCCAGGCCTGCACGACCCTGAGGACGGTTATGCGTGAGCCTCTTGTGGCAGCTACTGAGTCAATCCCTCTCACCCAGGGCCTTCCGCTTGTCTGTGGGGGGTGCCCCTCCCCTTTGAAGAAAACGATGCCACTACATAGAATTTTGAACATAGGAAAGCAGAGAGGGTTTTTAGACTCTTCTCTATTTTGCTTTCCATGTCGTGTTTCCCACGCTGATGGGGAAGGCAGTTTGCTTCTCCACTAAGAGTAGATCCTAACATCGGTTTGGCATCTGACAGATTTGACAGCCATGCTGCTTGTCTAACTTACTGTGAGGCTTCAGCTTCACCTATTAGAACTTCCATTTCCTACTAAATATGGTCAGAATCATAAGGAACCCCTACAAGACGCTCCAATCTAGCCTTTTCACACCCAACCTCACAAAAGACACGCCTTAGGAGTAAGTAACACCTACTTGTTACTCAGGAGTAAGTGTACAAATATTTGTAGGGTTATTCCTCTAATGAACAACCCATGGAAGAAATGAGTGGCACAAGAACCACTGGCTAGACTTTAGAGGGAAGCAGATTTCAGATGCACATAATCAACAGCATTTCTAAAACTTGGATCTTTGTTGTTGTTGTTTTAAACATTTATGGAGGGATCTTACAGCTCTTAGAACAGTCCATACATCAATTGTATCAAGTACATTTGCACATATGTTGCCGTCATTATTAAAAAATGGGTCTTTCTTAAAGTGGAAAGGAGACACCCTTATGGTTCCTTTATTTCCACAACAGTGAAGGAACTCAGAAACATCAGATGTGTGGTTAGAATCGATGATAGTTTGAAAGTAAACTTGTAGTTCTTAACTTTTATGATTCAGTGACTTATGTAGTAAGGCAGTTAGGTCCACGTATATAGGAAATGACAGATATGGACAATATTTTAAATGACTACTATTCCAGGGAAAGTACACAAATATATATGATGGGGGTTTCAAATGTTCTTGGAAAAATGGAATTCAAGTATAGTGGATTTTTCTCATGAACTTTTTGATGCCTCTGGTCTGTATGAACATCTGGAGATTTGGAAAGGATAATGGTGATGGGGTAATATCTATATTTCAAACTGTTATTGATCATTTAATTTGGGAGGGTTAATTTATTGTCATTTGTGGTTTCAGAACTCTTCCTTTAAGATAGGTATCATATGCTAAAATCCTAAGTCTATCAGTGGCACTGAATTATACATGTTAGAAGTTGTTAAATTGGAAAATGTTCGTTGTGTATATTTTTACAACAATTTTTAAGTTACATGAGTAACAGTAAGTACAAGGAAGAAGAAAGTGTTCAAAAAATGCAGTAATGGTTATACAGCTCTTCTTTATGTTTTGAAATTTTTATGTGATATGTGGATGAAGTGCCAATAAGAGTGTTAAAAAAGAAATAATAATTTAGTGCCGTAGTAGAGAGAGAAAGGGAGAAAAGGATCATCTCCGTGTTGTTTTAGAAATTAATAGAAAGTTATATAAGAAATATTAAAAATTTTGAATGTTCTTGGAACCACGAGAGGTGATGTGGACCACTTTCAGCAGAGGTGGGGCGGGGAACAGATTTCCTCTTACAAGATTTTTTTTTGCCTTAACATGGATTTGTGGTCTTTAAACTTGCCTACATGCATACCAAATCAGGAAAAGACCCAGAGCACATGCCTTTCACACCATCTCTGTGTACAAACGTGTATATGTAGGAGCACACTAAGGCGTTCTGTGAAGGCATCTTTCCATGATGATGCTTTCCACAGCCACAAAGAGTTACATGCTGAGAAAGCGACAGGGGCAGTCCTGCTCTGCTCTCCAGGCTTGCTGCAAGATGGAATTGACTCTGTGATTTTTTTTTCTTTTAATCTTTTCATGAATTAAAAAAATTAGTTTTGAACTAAAGCTGTTATAATCACTTTTTAAATGCCTTTCTAGTAAAAAGTCTTGAAGTCATGATGACTTTAAGCCAGGGTTTTTCCCGCAGTGTGCTCTTTGTTGTTAGGTACCATGGCATTAGTTCTCACTTGTGGTGAGCTCATGTCCAACAGAACAGCCTGGGACGTCTCCAACCTCACCGTTGTTGGACCACTGTGTCGGTCCGTCTCATTGAGGGCCTTCCTGAGTAGGCTTAGGGGGAGTTTCATTAGTAATAGGAGGTCTAAGTCCACATTTCAAATACTTTTCTTTTTTAAGAAAGAAGATGTTTGGCTTAATTTCTATCTTATTATTCACAGTATAGTTGATACAGATATACTAGAATTAGCACTGTCGGTTGTTTCGTCTGTTTTTTGTTTGCAGGTTATCTTACACTCGTATTATTTTCACTCACTTATCTACAGTTCTTATTTAAGCCACGTGTTCATTTTTTGAGTTGCTTTATTTAAATTAGATGAGCTAATGCATAAATCCAATGGAAAATATAACTGTAAATAATCTGGATAATGTATGAAATGATTCCATTTATAAACTACCTTATCCTTAACCTAAAATTTTAAATCCCCTTGGTTTTACAGGTAACTTTTTTTTAATAATTTATTTTATTGGGGGCTCTTACATCTCTTAGAACAATCCATACATCAATTATATCAAGCACATTTGTACATATATTGCCATCATTTTCAAAACATTTTCTTTCTGTTTGAGCCTTTCTTATCAACTCCTCTTTTTTCCTATCCCTCCCCTCACCCTCCCACCCTTGTGACTCCTTGATAATTTATAACCATCCACCACTGTATCCCTTAACCATCCACTGTATCCCTTAACTCATGTTTCTGTTGTTCGTCCCCTGGGGTTGGAAGTGGGGTTGTACATAAATCATTGCAATTGGTTCCCCCTTTCGCCTCCATTTTCCTCCTACCCTCATAGTATCGCTACTCCCATTATTGATCCTGAGGAGTTTATCTGTCCTGGATTCTGTATCGAGAGCTCTTATCTGTACCAGTGTACATGCCAGATTTGTAAGATAGAACTGGGGTCATGATAGTGGGTGGGGGGAAGCATGAAAGAACTAGAGCAGTGTTTCTCAACCTTCCTAATGCTGCAACCCTTTACAGTTCCTCATGTTGTGGTGACTCCCCCAACCATAAAATCATTTTCATTGATACTTAACTGTAATTTTGCTACTGTTATGAATTGGGTGACCCCTATTTGTTTTAGGTCTTCTGATCCCAATCGGGTGTGCTGCAGTGCCAAGCCCTGCCCCACCCTGTATGAAGCCTATTTTCAGAATTCCTCGGGGACTTCATTGCTTTGCTCCCCTCGCTTCTCTGTTGCCCTCCCTTCTTATTATGCCCTGGTGTGGGGGTTCAGGCTGGGCACAGTTCCCACACTGTATCTCCAGTGCTGCCCCCTCTAGTGCTGTGGGTCAGTAAGAGCAAGTCAGTAAGTGTCTTGTGGTGAGGACGACCCTACGGCCCTCTCTGTGCATTGGCTCCTCTGAGCAGGAATGTTGTCCTCAAAGCTTGGTGGGCCAGGATGCTGTCCACTCTCGTCTCTCTTTGCCTCATAGTTTGCTCCCATGTGGTCTGAGAATACCTGCCGCTCTCCTTGGCTGTACCGTCAGTGTTGTCCTCTGTCGTGCATTCTTCAGGGGAGGAGGGTCGATGTAGCTGGGATAGGGTCGGCGCCGCAAACCTCTCTGTTAGTTCCCTGCTTCATTCCAGTGTGTTGCCCTCAAGGCTTGGCGCACCAGGTTGAAGTCCAGTTCCCCTCTCCCTTTCCTGTGGAGACATAGACAGTACCCCCACACACACCATGGTGGATTAGGGCTCCCAGTGCCTTCGTCTTCCTCCCTCCCCCTCTGTTTTCATGTCTCCGCTCCTCTTTTCCCCTTCTTTATGTTGGTATGAGTCACAATGATGCTGTATACATCATTGGACGTGGTCTGTCCCCTACCTGTGTGCCTGTCCCTCACCTGTAAACTATGTATTAGTTTTCCTTTTGTTCCCACTGTGTTGATTGGACCTACCTCTCTGGACGCATCTTGTGCTTGTCCTTTTGTGCTTGGCTAACTTCACTCAGCATAATTTCCTCCAACTCTTCCCGTGAGACAAGGTGCTTCATGTGTTCATCACTGGTTTTGGGGGATGCATAGAACTCTTACCATGTATATGTGCCAGAGTTTTCTTTCTTTTTTAAAAGTCATTTTATTGGGGCTCATACAACTCTTATCACAATCCACACATACATCAATTGTGTAAAGCACACTTACACATTCGTTGCCTTCATCATTCTCAAAACTCGCTTTCCGTTTGGGTTCCTGGAATCAGCTCCTTTTCCTTTTTCCTCTCCCTTTCCCTCCCCGCTCCCCCCTCCCATATGAACCCTTGATAATTTATAAATTATTATTATATCTTATATTACACTGCCCGGCGTGTCCCTTCGCCAACTATTCTGTTGCCCATCCCCCAGGGAGGAGGTTACATGTGATCGGTTCCCCCTTGTGCCAGAGTTTTATAATCCACTCGTCCAGAACTTTGCTACTGCAGATTGCGCCACAATGAGCAGGGGAGCACAGATGGCTGATTGCAGTCTATTTCTTACTTCTTCTGGATGCTCAATAGGGGGATTACAGGATCATAAGGTAGCTCAATTTCCATTACAGGTAACTTTATATTACTGTGAAGCAATAGATAATTCCTATTGTATACAGGCTATTGCTTATCCAAATAGAGGAGATTAGCAAAAGCAGACAAGGATAGCAAAAGCAAGAAAAGTTATAATCCAGCGACACTTATAAACTTATGTGTGGAATCCTAAATGAAATATTAGGAAATGGAATCCAGTGAAGAACAAAAAGAGAATAAATCATGACTAAAACTACCCAGATGAATCAATATTTGGGAAAAAACCTAGATGTTCCACACTGACAAATTTGAGAAATAAAAAGTATATATGTATAGATTAAGAAAAATCATACTGCGAAAGCTGAGCACAGACTATGATTTTTTGAAGCACATGCTTATGAAACTAAGACTAGGTGGTGTATTGGACAGGGTTCTCTAGAGAGACAAACCAGATTGCTAGTAATTATGTATAAATATATTTATAAAGATAGATATATAATTCAAGAAAATAAACCGTTAAATAATATACAGATAGATAATACAAGAAATTAACAGTTAAAATATAAAACAGTGAGACACTAGCAGTCCTTCAAGTTTTGAGAGCTGCCAGTTGCCAGTCCCCTTCTGTAGAGAGAGCTGGGCTATATATACCCAGGCAGCAAACAGCAAGGCAGGTCCCCAACTGTCATCAACTGTCAGTCCCCAACTCCAGAGATGAACATTCCAATCGTGTGGGCTTAAAGGGACCTCAACTTACAGCGACACAGTCCACAGGCTAGGCATCCCACAGGTAGTGTACCCCTTTAAACTGAGGCACAGAACGACCAAATGAGGCTCACCGAGCCATTTCTCCCTCTACCCTTCACTTAATCCTACTTGTGTTTATCGGCCAGGCTGGCACAATAAACTGTAGCAATCCACCCCTTGCCAGCCTGGCACCTATACACAATTCTTTACCCATACATACTTAAATAATTTCCAGATATTAAGGAAATCACACTTATACTTATCATCAATCATCTATCATACATATAAATGAAAACACACTGAGTCAAATTATATCTGATATAACATACTTGAACAAAGGAAATATACGCAATAATCACATACAAAGAAAATACATTGACAATTACAAGCCTCGCATTTGCAATTGATCACGTGGTGGTAATTGATAGGTAGAACTACCTTCTACTGCTACCCATTCTGTATTACCTGTGCCCTCAGCAAGCACCTCAGCTGGCTGTGGTTTTTGGCCTGGCAGGGTGACCCAGACCTTCATTCCTGAGGGGTCTGGGTCATTATAAGTCCTGTTAGGATTGGGTTGCTGCAACTTACCATTTGCTTTAATAACAGGGCATGGAAACACTAAGAGTCTGCCTATGGGATCTCCTGGATTCCAGACATATTCTTCTTTACCTCCATTATGTAGTACCAGTCCAATTTCTCCTTGGTAATCAGGATCAATCACACCACTTAGTACGGTGACACTCTTCCTGACCTGTTGATCCAAAGGCATGAGAAGTCCAAAGTGCCCAGGGGGCATTCTCAGCTGCCAGTTCAGTGGAATCCGTGCTGTGTTTCCAGGTGGGAGAGTTCCTTTCTTCGGGACCAGGACTTCCAGGCCTGAGGAACACAGGATTGTTGGGACAGGAAGCAAAAATGCTGCAAGGGGATCACTAGGAGTAATAGTGAGTGGTGCCACTCCAGCTTCCACCCCTTGGTTCCTGGACCCATGAATTCTAGCTATTGGAGACACAGCACCATATATTGGCCGCTGGTTTAGAGCGTATACAGCTTCCTGGAAAACATTGCCCCAGCCCCGCAAGTTGTTGCCACCTAGTTGGCACCGTAATTGTGTCTTTAGGAGCCCATTCCATCGTTCTATCAAGCCGGCAGCTTCAGGATGATGAGGAACATGATACGACCAGTGGATTCCATGGGAATTGGCCCATTGCCGCACTGCATTTGCTGTAAAGTGAGTTCCTTGATCTGAAGCAATGCTATGTGGGATGCCATGCGGGTGGATGAGGCATTCTATAAGTCCACGAATAGTAGTTTTGGCAGAAGCATCACGTGCAGGGAAGGCAAATCCATATCCAGGATAGGTGTCTATTCCAGTAAGAACAAAACGCTGTCCCCTCCATGATGGAAGTGGCACTATGTAATCAACCTGCCACCAAGTTGCTGGTTGACCTCCCCGAGGAATTGTCCCATATCTTGGACTTAATGTTGGTTTCTGTTGCTGGCACATGGGACACTCAGTAGTGACAGTGGCCAAGTCAGCCTTGGTGAGTGGAAATCCATGTTGCTGTGCCCATGCATAACCTCCATCCCTGCCACCATGTCCACTTTGTTCATGTGCCCATTGGGCAATATCAGGAGTGGCAGAGGAAAGAGGAGGACCAGTCTCCACAGCACGTGTCATCTTATCCACTTGATTATTAAAGTCCTCCTCTTCAGAGGTAATCCTTTGGTGAGCGTTCATGTGAGATACAATTAACTTTACTTTCTTGGCCCATTCAGAGAGGTCTATCCACATACCTCTTCCCCACACCTCCTTGTCACCAAGTTTCCAATCATGGTCCTTTGAATTCCCTGACCATCCAGCCAAGCCATTAGCCACAGCCCATGAATCAGTATACAGTCTCACATCTGGCCATTTTTCCTTATATGCGAACTGAACGGCCAGGTGCACTGCTCAAAGTTCTGCCCATTGGGAAGATCTCCCTTCACCACTGTCCTTTAGGGAGATCCCAGAAAGGGGCTGTAGTGCTGCTGCTGTCCACTTACGAGGGGCACCTGCATATCATGCAGAGCCATCAGTAAACCAAGCATGACTTTTTTGGACTTCACTTAAAGTATGGTAAGGAACTCCCCAGGAGGCCATAGGTGCAGACTGAGAGAAAGGAGGCAATGTGACAGGAGTGGAGACTGTGGGCATGTGGGCCACTTCTTCATGCAGCTTACTTGTTCCTTCAGGTCCTGCTTTGGCCCGATCTCATATATACCACTTCCATTTAACAATGGAGTGTTGCTGCGCACGTCCAACTTTATGATTCTGTGGGTCAGACAATACCCAGTTCATGATAGGTAATTCAGGTCTCATGGTGACTTGGTGGCCCATGGTGAGGCGTTCAGTCTCCACCAAGGCCCAGTAACAGGCCAACAGCTGTTTTTCAAAGGGGGAGTAATTGTTTGCAGAGGATGGCAAGACTTTACTCCAAAATCCCAATGGTCTACGCTGTGATTCACCAATAGGGGTCTGCCAAAGACTCCACACTGCATCTTTATCTACAACTGACACCTCTAGCACCATTGGGTCAGCTGGATCATATGGTCCCAGTGGCAAAGCAGCGTGCACGGCAGCCTGAACTTGTTGAAGAGCCTTTTCTTGTTCTGGGCCCCACTCAAAAATGGAGGCTTTTCGTGTCACTTGATAAATGGGTCGAAGTAGAACACCCAAGTGAGGAATATGTTGCCTCCAAAATCCGAAGAGGCCCACTAGGCGTTGTGCCTCTTTTTTAGTCGTTGGGGGAGCTATAGCAGGTGGGAATTCTACTAACAATGATAAAGGGCGTCACTGCAGAACTACCAAAAACATCACAAGTTAACGACTCAAAGAACAGGACCAAGAATTTTTTTAACCACTGATTTTCATCATTATGAGGTGTCTCTTGCATATGTTGGTGTATTTTGAGAACAAAGGGCTTCAAAAAGCTTGTGAAAAAATGGAATTGAAAGATAATGGAATGTTTCCATAAATTTTTTAATCCTTTGTACATGATGAGTAAAAGAAGCAAAAGTTTAAGAAGAAGTAATAAGGAGATAGGGAAAGGACATGCCAAGTACTGATTACTTATAAACAATGTGATTGTCTAAACAGAAAATATGGAAGACTATCTGGATAAACCTTTAGAACTTTTGAAAATATTCAGAAAATGTATACATATAAATGACCATGCATTTTATATATTAACAACCACTCGATTAGGAAGTCTAGTTGGACAAAATCTCATCTAGGACCACATCAGAAAAAAACTAAATCAACTAAGATAGGAATGAGCTGTACCAGACCATACTAAGAGCATTATAAATCTGTGAAAGGACAAAAAGAATCTGGAAATGAATTATTTAAATTTTAATAGATGAAAAGACAATAGAAGATGGCAATTCACTCTCTTTTTAAAAAAATTCATTGTACTTGGGGCTCTTACAGCTCTTAACACAATCCATACGTCCATCCATTGTGTCAAACTCATTTATATATATGTTGCCATCATCATTTTCAAAACAGTTTCTTTTTACTTGAGCCCATGGTATTAGCTCATTTTCCCTCTCCCTCACCCTCCCTCCCTCATCAACCCTTGATAATTTATACATATTTTTTTCATGTCTTACACCAACTTCTCTCTCTCTTCACTCATTTTCCTGTAGTCCATTCCCTTGGGAGGGGTTATTTTTAGATCATTGTGATCAGTTCCCCCTTTCTTCCACCTTCCCCTTCCCCTCCTGGTATCACTACTTTCATTATTGGTCCTGAGGGGTTTATCTGCCCTGGATTCCCTGTGCTAACTCTTACCTGTACCAGTAAGGTAGAATTGGGTTCAAGATAGTGGGGGAATGGCGGGGGGTAAGCATTAAAGAACTAGAGGAAAGTTGTATGTTTTGCCGATGCTTTACTGCATGCACCCTGAACTTGCTCATTTCTTCCTTATGACCCTTCTGTAAGGGGATGTCCAATTGTCTACAGATGGGCTTTAGATCTCCACAGCCCCACTCATTCACAGTGGTATGATTTTTTGTTCTGGGTCTTTGATTCCTGGTACCTGATCCCATCGACACCTCATGACCACACAGGCTTGTGTGCTTCTTTCGTGTGGGCTTTGTTGCTTCTCAGCTAGATGGCCATTTGTTTATTATCTTCAAGCCTTTACAACCACAGATGCTATATCTTTTGATAGCCGGACACCATCAACTTTTTTTTTAACACATTTGTTTAGGACTCATTTTGTCCTCAGCAATCCTGTTGTGAACGTGAGCATCACAGAATGCTGGATTATTAGAACAAAGTGTTCTTGGGTTGAGGGAGTACTTTAGTGAGGTCCAACGTCTGTCTGCTACCTTAATACTTAACTTCAAGGGCAATGTAGCTGAGAGGAATTACTGAAACCCCAATGAAGGCCGAACATGGTAGTGGGACAAGAGGAAAGTAAAAGGAAATAAGAGAAAAGAACCCGGAGGCAAAGGATATATAGAGAGGTTTAAATACAGGCATGTACATATGTAACTGCATTTATATGTAAAGATAGGGAAATCAATGTACATATAGTACATATAGTTCTAGGTTAAGTATTAAGGCAATTTACTCTTAATGTGCTTAAAAAATTCAACAGTATTGCAGTCAAAGTTCTATTGCAGTCAAAGTTCTATTGTAAAATATTCATAGGGAGGCTTTAAAAGCCCCCAAAAGGCCACATGAAAGTGTTGAGTAATTTACCTCAAATCAAAGCAAATTATTTGCAATAAATTGAAACTTGTTAAGTCTAGTAGATTAAAAGAAGTTACTGTTGACCAAGATAAAGGTTAGTAGGATTAGACGCACAGATTAGAGAGCCTAGAAACCTTTGAGAATTGACTTTTAGTTGAAGAAAAAGAGGACTTTAAGAGCCATTTGGAAAACTGACATATTCAACCAATGATTCTGGGCCAGTGGTTTGTGTACATGGATAAATCAGAACGCTTAGTTAATTATGCTCATGCAGAACCTGTGCATAGACCAAGAAAAAGTTATTCCAACAGAACAGGGGAATCATGTGTGGCTTAAACTCAGTAAATATGCACCAAGGTTGATCCTTTATCCATACTTATTTAGGTTATACTCAAAAGACCCAAACTCACTGCCATCAGGAGTCAATTCTACGCTGACCAGAATGTTTTAAAAAGCTCCTTAGATGAAGAGGAACAAGGCATCAGGATTAGAGAAAGGCTCATTAATAACCTTTCATATGTAGATGGTACAACCTTGATTGCTAAAAGCAAAGAAGACTTGGAGCTCTTACTGATAAAGATCAGTGACTACAGCCTTTGGTATGATGATAGCTCATTCTAAAAAAAAGCTGAAATCCTCAAACTGAACCAATAGATAACATCTTGATAACCTGAGAAAAGATTGAACTTGTCAAGGATTTCCTTTCAGTTGGATCCACAATCAATGCTTATGGAAGCAGCAGTCAGATCAAATAATGTACTATGTTGAACAAACCTGTTACATTCGACCTCTTTAACGTAGTGAAAAACAAAGATGTTGCTTTGAGTGCTAAGATGCGCCTGACCCGAGCCACGGTATTGCAGTATAATTGTGAAAACTGAACAGTGAATTAGGAAAACTAGAGAACACGTAATGTTTGTGAATTAGAGAGCGTTTGAAGAATATTGACTGTGGCTCTACCATGAGCTGCCAGAAGAGTCAACAAATCCCTGTTGGAAGGAGTCTGGCCAGAATGCGCCTTGGAAGTAGGCAATCTTACATAAACTTTGGATATGTTACCAGGATCACTCGCGGTAGAATCACCAAAAAGAGTAAGGGCTTCAACCAGATGGATTGACACAATGGCTGCAGCAGTGGACTGAAGCACACCAACAGCTCTGAGGATGTTGTAGGATCTAACAAGCAGGATGGGTAAAGGTTTGGTTTTGTTTTTTAGAAAAAGTGAGTCCCTATCATGCACCACTCACAGAATTAATTGTTGTTGAGGTAAAGGACTAAATGTGACAAAGCAAAAGAAAACTTTGTGGAAAGAAAACATAGGATAACATCTAAATGAACTCCAAATAAGGAAGAATTCCTCAAAACAAAGATTCACAGTCTATGCAACAATTTGGTAAATGTGGCCGTACTAAAATGTCAAACTTAGGTAGCACAAAAATTACTGTGAACAGAGTGAAATTGTCAAGCCTCAGTTTTGAAAACAAAATCTACAAAATGTGAAACTGATAACCGTTAGAGTAACAAAAGATAATTATAATCAAGCAGAAAAAGACAATGGAAAAGTAGACCAAGACATCCTCAGAAGAATCAATCAATGTTTTATTAAAGAAAGGAAAATGCTGAACAGAATATTCTACCCAACCGCCTTCCTACGATAAGGTTCTTTCCTCCTGTAATATAACAGATGATAATTCAACTACTGATTGACACAAAGCGCTTGTAAACAAAAACAAATGTGTGGTTGTACAACTCTGACAAGTAATTTCAAATGTCGGTCTTCACCATCCACCTATCATTTTAATATTTTCCACCTGCAACAATCTAAGTGTACTGACTTTTACTTAACAGTGCTGTAAAAGTTAAAGAAATCATTAGGTCCCCAACATTTTTTATATAATCATCTTCAGCATTTGTTGTTTTCTTTAATTTTGTTTTTCCCCATTTGCAACAATACAAGAAAGGCTACTTTTACTTACAGAGACTGTATAAGTATTGATGGAAACTGTTATATCTCTACAAACATCTGTTTTCTTTGATAATCTTTTGAATTCCCGTCATTGTTTTATCCAAGTCAGTTTCAGTACTCTTCCCTATCCTTGTCTTCTCTTCCACAAACTCTAGACTGGCATGGAGTATAATTATACCAAGATCATTATCCTTTCCCCATACTTCTTCAGTCTGTATGCTGAGCACATAATTCAGGAAACTAGACTGCGTAAAGAATACACAGCATCAACATTGGAACCACTAACATCTTTGAATTTCAGATGACAAAATGCTCCTAGTTGAAAGTGAAGAGGGCTTGAAGGGTTTCCTGATGAAGATCTATGACTACAGACTTCAGTGTGGATTGCAACTCATTGTAAAGAAAATCCATATCCTCACAACTAGACCAGTAGACAACAACATCATGGTAAACAGATAAAAGATTGAAGTTGTCAAGGATTTCATTTTACCCGGATCCACAACCAACATGAACAGAAGCGGCAGTCGGGAAGCCAAATGATGTGTTGTATTGGACCACTCTGAACACAAAACTTCTTTCAAGTGTTCGGAGCAAAGATGTCGCTGTGAAGGCTGAGGCGCCCCTGGTCCAAGCCGTAGTACTTCCACTTGCCTCTTGCGTGTGAAAGCAGAACAGTGAGTAGAAAGATGAGAGAAGTGATACCTGTGAATTGTAGTGCTGCCAAAGAATATTGAATGGGCCACGGACTGCCAGAGAACAGTGACATTTGTGTTGGAAGAAGTACAGCCAGATGCTCCTTGGAAGCAAGGATGGGAAGGCTGGTTTTCACATACTTTAGACATGTTATCAGGAAGAACCAGTCCTGGAGAAAGATATCATGTTTAGTAAAATAGATCATTAAAAAGGAAGACCCTTCAATGCAATACACACAGTGGCACTAACCGTGACCTCGAACAGTGACATCAAAAGGAATGATTTTTTTTTTCACTGTTACTACCAGGACGTTAAAATTTTGTGAGCTCTATCTCACACAGTGACGCATCAGTGGGATCAAGTGTAGGAACAGATGTGAGGATGGGGCAGGACCGCTGGTGTTTCATTGTGTTGTGCAAGGGCTCGCTGTGGATCAGAACTGACTCCATGCCACTGAACAACAACATATCTACCAATCTACCAGTCTGAATTAGACTGCTCACGCTCTCTCTCTTTTTTGAGTTGAATATAAATGCCTGATCATTGAAACAATAGGAATCTCTTAGAGAGTATAATGAGAAAAACTGTCAAGAGCCCAAGGAGAACTGGAACAGTTCTCAACACGATGAGGCCAATGGAAAGACCCAGGTAAGGAAATAGATTAGGGTGATCAGAAAGATAAAGTGGAAAGAGCACTAAGTTGTTTTTTATTATTGGCATTTGCATCAAGTAGTACTGTTAAATAGCAGTGATATTGATAAAATTTGAGTTGCTAGTGATTATTTTAGCATTTTTATGGATTCCTGATTTGGAATGTTTTCCCACACCCTTTTATTAGCATTCATTTGCCTTCACATATTTTAATATTTGATATTTACATATCCAATATTTATGATCATATAGCTTCAGAGATACCTTGTAACTCATGTTCATTAACACGTAAGGTAATCATCATAAACTAGATAATTTGCCTTGTCTATAGCAACTGGAGCCCAATAATTTTGTAGACTGAATAAATATATTTAATGTACTTAATACACATTTAATGAAATAAATACTAAGCCTCAATATTGACATTTCTGAAGAGAAATCTGTGATATTATTGGAATATAAACTATATAGATATTAAGATGATTAAAAACCATTAGCCCGTTAAGTTAAAAGGTATTTTTTTGGTGGGAATCTAACCCTCTCTCAACCCCTTGACCTTACTGTTATCTCCTAGCTAGCTAACAGGCTTTCATAGATTAAAGACTGCTGAGGCAGCTCTGGGTCTATTGAAAACACAAGTCTCTAGTTAAGCCCTGGGTGTTGGAAATTGAATATCGTATCTATTCGTGTATAAGCCGAGTTTTTTTCAACACATTTTTAATGCAGTTTTCGTGGGTAAAATTCGGTGCCTTGGCTGATATTCGGGTCGGCCCTTGTTCAAGTATAGACGGTAAGTTACTGATAACTCAGTAGTTAGTCTTTCTTGCGCTACTACAAGGGAGCTTCTAAAACTTGTAGAAACTAGGCTTCAAAGAAAGTGGAATCTTTCCATGAAATTGTTGAAGGCCCCTCCTAAGTTCTAAATTGTGATCATTCCTATAGTAGGAAATGTTGGGGAGTAATATTGGCTTCGTAAACACAGACACTTGCAATGATAACTGTTTTTGGCTTCTCTAGCTATTGAGTATAGACTTTAGATCGGAAAATGCAATAACAGTAATCCCAAATACGGGTGGTAGGTAGTAGTACTGCTAACACAAAGTGAAACGTGCTATGTTGTTGTTAGGTGCCATCAGGTCAGTTCCGCCTCCGGGCAGCCCTGTGCACAGCAGAACAGTGCCCTGCCCGTCTCACGCTGTCTCACAGCTGTCTCAGGTGTGAGCCCGTTGTTGCAGCCACTGTGCCAGCCAACTCACCGACCGAGGAGCTTCATCGCTTTCACTGTCCCTCTGCTTTTCCAAACAGGCATGTCTTTCTCCAGGGACTGTTCTCTCCTGATGACACATCCACAGGATGTGAAACAAAGTCTCGCCATCCTTGCCTCAGACGAATTCTGGCTGTAAATTTGCTATATAGTTTAAATTGACCTAGAAAACCACTGTGTATATCAGAACTATTTACTTACCGTATATTTTGTGTATTTTGAGTTCACTTTGCAAGTTTTCTTTGCTTAAAGAATTGAAATGCGATATGACAAATACATTGAAAGAGCATTGTCATTAATAGATTCCAATATGATGTGACTTTAGTTATTAGCAAAACTTTTGCCACAGAGAGGCTAGCTATGGAGATGGAACTGTGAGAAAGACGAAAGCATTGCTTATCTGGGTGACTGCCGCCCACGTGCAGAAGAGAATCGGGAGCTCTCTCTCACAAGAACGGACTGGATGAGTTGAATCAGAGTGTGTATGAATTGTTGAGTGGAAAACTGTCATCTGCTTTGTTAATCCTCACCTAATCCACGGTGATTTTTTAAAAAGGTTGACCAGGGTGCATGTCTCGTTCCTCCACAAAACAAAAAATGAACCCAAGCCAGAGCGGTGTGGGGCTGTCTCAGAGCCACCAACCAGAGGATGGTCCAGAATTGTAATTCCCCAGGAAGGGAGTAGCAGCCTGCTTCATCTTGTTGACATAAGGAAGCGAGAAATGGGTCCTGTGAGCCTCTTTTTATTGCTTCTATTTGTGGAGTAAATTTACATCGAGCATATTAACAATCTTGGACAACATTGCATGGAAGAAATTTTACCAATTCATTTTGTAACTTTTACTAGGAAGTAACAGACTTCTAAGGAAATATGTCTTATATGCTACATAAACTATGACATGAAAACAGGAGAAAAATCAGCATTAGTGAATCCAGTGAGCAACCTGATTATGGGTTGGGAAGTCATCATTTTGTTTTTGTTTTTTCAGTTAGAAAAAATTGTAACAGTTTTATTGACAATGATCATCTCTTGAAGAAAATAGTCTTAAGATAAAGTCTTGAAATAAGAATAAAATTGTTGTTACCGGATTAAAAAAGGCAAGAAATGATGATGATGGTAAAACGGAGTGAGAACAGTATTTTTCCCTTCCTTTAGGAGATTCTAGCATTGTAGTGTGCTTAATGAGAAGCTCCTCAGCCTTGAGGAGTACAGCCTCAGGGGAGGAGCTATGTCAATCAATCATTGCTTGGTAATGGCATAATGTCATGGTGGCCTTTATGTAGTGAGACACCTTCCATCGTGTTACAAGGTGCTACCAACACTTGGAAGAAAATTGTCAACTTGTGCTTAGGGTGCTACTGTAGATCTCTAAGGCTGAGTAGGGGCGTTAGCAGGAATTTGACGCTTTGAATAGATAGAACCTTCGAGACTGAGTGGACAGCATGCTGCGTTTCCAGAGGCATGGGGGCACGGCATAGCATATTTGAGGGATTGTGCACATGCTTTAAGAAGCCTTGGTAGCATAGTGCTTATGAGTTGGGCTGCTAATGGCAAGATCAGAAATTCAAAACCACCGGCTGCTATGTGGGAGAAAGACTGGCCTTTCTACTCTCAAAAACAGTTACAGTCTTGCAAACCCACAAGAGCAGTTATACCTTGTCTTATAGGGTTGCTATGAGTTAGAATAGGCCTGATGTTTTTGAACCCTATTGGTGCATAGTTCAAGTACCTGGTGGCTAACCAACAGGTCGATGTTTGAAACCATCATCTACCCCGAAGGAGAAAGATGAGGCAGTCTACTTCCAGAAAGAGTGAAGCCTGAAGGGCCACAATGAGTCAGAATTGACTTTGATAGCAATGCATTTAAGGGTATTTTGATGCACAGGAGGTAGGAGGTTTGATATCAGGTGGTACTAAGCATAAAAGTAGGGTATACCAATAGACGCAAGATATGTCAAGATGCAAGAAATAGATGTTAAGGTGCTTTCCCTTTTTAAGATTAGCACCTAACCTCTAGCTATACAGTTCTTGCAGTTCTTCAAAATTCTATTCAGCAAATGCTTATTGGGCTTTGTTAAGTGTCAGGCACTATTGGAGGCAGTGGTTATATTTTGGTGAATTAAATAGACACTGCCTTACATAGCCTATTTACCTATAAATATACAGGTAAATGGAATAAACTGAAGCATTCCAAACTTACTGCCATAGAGTCAATTCCAACTCCTAGCAGCCCTGATAATGTAGTGGTCACTTGCTGGACTGCTAATCTTAAGTTCAAGCGTTCAAAACCACCATCCTCTCAGTGGAAAGAAAGGTGAGACTTTCTACGACCGTAAGAAGTTGCAATCTTGGGTACCCTACCCTGTAGAGTGACCATGAGTTGGAGCCAACTCAGTGACCGTGAGTTTAATTTGATTAGGGTCACTCTGACTCGGTTACTGGGTTACAAACTACTAAAATGCTAAATAATATAGCTAAGCACTTCTGATACAGGGGTCTAGAAGAATGGCGTTCAGATGTAAGGTAAGACACAGGACTTGCCTGGCCAATTCGAGCTGGAGAGGGTGTGTGTTGGGGTATCAAAAGGAGAAGGAAGTAGTGGTCTGCGCACAGAGATGAGAAATAACATTGCATCCTTCCCTCCAGTTTCCCACCTCCGCCCTTGACCCAGCACCAGCCATACGCCCAACAGCAGCTTGGACCTTTAAACCCATAGATTAAGATCATATGAATCTTCTGCTGCAAACCTACCACCGGCTTCTTGTCTCTGTCAAAAGAGCATTCACAGTCTTACCTTGGTCTAGCACATAGGTTCCCACATTATTTGGCCGACCAACCCCTTTTCAGAAAAAAAAAGTTTACTTAGCTCCTAGTCTAGGACAAAGTGTTATTTTTGTTAGGTGCCCTGAGCCTGTTTCGGCACATAGCAACCCTGTGCGCAGCAGAAAGAGACACTGCCTGGTCCCGTGCCATCCTCACAAGTGTTCTTATGCCGGAGCCACTGTGTTGCAGCTACCGTGTTCACCATCATACTGAGGGCCTCCCTCTTTTTCATCGCCCTCTACTTTACCAGCAGGACGTTCTTCTCCAGGTCTCTCCCTGGGCTCTCCTGACAACAGGTCCAAACTCTGTAAGATAAAGTGTCGCCTAAATAGGATAGTGTAATCCGAAGTATGAGTATGTGTTATTACAGCTTCCCTGAGTCGTCCGAGCCTCTTCCTACCCACCCCCTCCTCCCCTAGAATCAGCAGGGTCCTAGGTTAGCAGTCTTCCAGCAGCACCTCTGATCTCGCCCCACTCAGCCCAGAGCGCCTTCTACATTCCATATGGGATGGTCGCACTCCCCCCAGCACCAATTGTTCCTTCTACCAGGCTCTCTAGCTAGCTGCTCGACTGGTGCACTGACCTTGGTCAGGACTCTTTCCAAGTCACTGAGGCCCCATCGTCACCATGCACTTACTCCTCTTTGTCATCAACCGGAAGTGTCTTCTCACTGGCATTGTTCTATGAATCTTCTCACAAGTTCTATGCACCATGAGAACAGGTACCTCATCTGACCTTTTTGTACCACTGCTTTGGACATTAAGAATAGACACTTCATAAATCACCATTGAATTATGCATAGGAGGTTTGGGAATGAGGTTGGTTTCCTTTCACTCTTTCACTGTTGTATTTCTCTGACTACTTCAATATTAGGTGACTTTATATGGTAAGAATAAAATCCAGTTGAATGATCAAGTATATTTTAACAGGTATTTTTTATTAACTTACCGTTGCCTTTTTTAATGTTTAGCTGTTGGTGGTTGTGTTAGGTGCTGTTGAGTATGTATTTGGGCTATGTTTTTAACGTACAGTTTGTTTTTATTCTTTTTGATTCTATAGACTGTCAGATTAGTAGTATGTCTGAATCTTTGAGGTTTTGATTGTATAAACAATATTTTAATACTATACAAACTATTAATAATGTAAGCAGTCATTTTGTAGCAAGTTAGTTTTCCTGAAAAAAATGATATTTTACATTATGACTTTGATCTTCTTCCAACCATAGATATAGCCCAAAAACCAAACTTCCTGCCATTGAATTGATTCCAGCCCTGACCCTATAGGACAGGGTAGAACTGCTCTGTGGGTGTCCAAGACTGTAAGGCTCCTCAGGGTAAAAAGCTACATCTTTCACCCGTGGGACGGGTACGGTGAGCAGCCTAATGTATATCATCCACTACACCACCGGGACGCCTAACCTTTATACTTAGAACCACGGTATATTATGTAGGCAAGGATTCAACTACTGTACATCTCAATCATTTACAATAGTACAATTATGAAGTACAGTTTCTAAAAAATACATTGGTTATACAGCGAGTCAGAGTTTACCGAAAGTAATGTGCCAGACATTGCTGGTCTTTCGAAGTACTAGTTGTTCAGGTCTCCTAGTCCTCAACCTACTCAGTGTGCTCGCCACCGTGCACAACCGTCATCACTTCCGTCTGCCCAAAGAAAGCCTTGCCTGATGAGGGGCCCGAGGGACTGGCGGTCAGAGGGGTCAGTAACAGATGTCCCAACACCGGGGATTCAGCCTTGAGCTCCTCCACTGGAGGTCAGGCTCAGACCTGCTCTGTGGGAGAAACCTACGGCTTCCTGCTCCCGTAAGGATTTACCATCTCGGAAACCCTTGGGGGCAGTTCTCTCCTGCCCTACAGGGTCGGAATGAGTCAGAATTGACTTGAGGGCAGCGGGATCATCTGCTAGTTCCTTCGTGTTGCCTGGCCCTCCACCTCTTCCTCTGGCTGCTTTCTTTCTTTCCTACATAGCGCCACCCCAACCAAGCCCTTGTTTCTGGCAACGTAAGGTGAGTAGGTCATGGTCACCCGTCAAATCCAAGTATGACCGTTTAGGTCTTGAATTAGTAGCTGAGAAAGTTTGAAGTGTTGAAAATGTCAGGCTTGCTGGCGTGTCATAAATATAAAGTCTTTTCTCTTGCCAAAATTTATAGGGGATGGAGTGTTAGATCTCTCTACAAAGAAAACCAGCATCCAGTGTGAAGAATCTTCCATGTGTGATCCTCCTTCTGAGAATCCAGTGGCTGGGTAAGCGACATCTAGGACATGTGCTGCGGTGCTGATGTGCATTGACCTCTGCAGAAAGTCAGTTCTCTTCTGGGTAGCCTCTCAGGGAGCTTTCCTCCACAATTTTTGTCACTCATAAGTACGTCTCTCTCATACTTTTCATTTGTCCTTTTCTTCTTTCTTTTTTATTCTTTCTGTTAAAGAAAAGTTATCAGAACAATCACCAAACTTTAGTTCATGTTGCTAAAATGAACTACCGACTTAATCATAGAATACCAACCAAGAAGCAGGACGAGTCGAGGCCATTTCAAATGTCCAGGAGGCACTTTTAAGGAAAATATTTCATGGCAGTATTGAATTTTTTAAACCGTGACCAAATTCTAAAAGTACGACATCCTCAACAATTCTGAAAGCTAGCTCATAGTGTTTGCTGCCCCCACCCCCCCTTGTGCTTTAGGTGTGGTGGCAAACCATTTAATTTCTAGTCATCGCCACAAAGAGACCTTTCATGCTTTGAAAGCGGTCATTGAATTAATTGAAACCAAAAACTTCGTTGTGAAATGCTGTTCTGTTGGATTCTTGGATTTGCATGGTTCGTTTCACTTTTATTTTTTGTAAGTTTTGCATTGTCCCATTAATCAAAAGCCTAGGAAGCTTTTTTTTGTCACCCTTAAGTCTCAGTTGTAGACTGTCATTTGTTTCCACCAAGGTTGTCATAGCATTTGAATTGTAAGTCACAGCGAGCTTTCTTTGAAGTTGGAGGAACCTGGAAAATTACAGGGATGCATTCATTAAGCGATAGAAACCGCACTCAGACTCTCTCTAAAGCAAGATTATTTTATGCAAATATGACTTATCGACTCATTTTCAAATTTGAATTTTTTGCGTAGAGAGAAAAGTCTGGAAAATATGGGATGTTTGTGTTTGGTAATATTCTTGCTACTACAAATTTCCTTTAAAGGGGTTGACTCTTTTATTACTTGTTTAGCGGTAACGTCACGTTTCCTACTAACAAAAACTCCTTTAGGATTGGGGTATTTTTTTTATAACGGAACATTAATTGTGCAAATACAATTTGCTTAAAGTGTTGCTCCGCAAGCAGCTGTCGGAGGACTAGCAACATCATGAGAGTATTTTTACAAATACTGAGTTAGGCTTTGATGTCCCTGGAAGGGCTGCCCGGTGGGGCCACCGTACGATTGCCACCTTGTCCTAGCAGGACTGTGTGTAGCCTTTGCTTTGCTAAGGAGTACCTCCACCCACAGACGTAGACGTGTCATAAGCAGTGATGTTACCTAAGCAAGGAGTGTAATAAAGGAGTGGACCCTCCCCTTCCATAGCTGTGTGAGAGTCTCTCATGCATCAGTTTACCATCGTTTCATTCCGCCCATCCAGGAGACTCCACAGAAACAGAGAGGACTATGTGGAAAGAAGTGCTGAGTTTGCAGATGGTTTGCTCTCAAAAGCTTTGAAAGACATTCAGTCTGGAGCACTGGACGTAAATAAAGCAGGCATACTTTATGGCATACCTCAAAAAACTTTACTTCTCCACTTAGAAGCCTTACCAGCAGGGAAGCCTGCGTCCTTTAAAAACAAAACTTGCGATCTCAATGATAGTTACTCACATAAAGACAGCAAAGAAACGTGCGCCGTGCTGCAGAAAGTAGCCTTATGGGCACGAGCTCAAGCCGAGCGCACAGAGAAAAGTAAACTCAATCTACTTGAAACCTCAGAATTAAAATTCCCAACAGCTTCCAGTTACCTCCATCAGTTGACGCTACAGAAAATGGTCGCTCAGTGTAAAGAGAGAAGCGAAAGCCTCCCGTGTGAACCGTCAACTCCGACTGTCCAGTTAAAAATCCCTCAGCTGCGAGTGAGTGCTGTCGCAAAGCCACCCCCCGACGGTTCTGGGCTGCTGGATGCCATGTATCAAGCCTCTAAAACGTCCTCAGTCCTGGAAGGATCAGCTCTCCAAAAACTGAAAAGCATCCTCCCTAAGCAGAACAAAACCGAATGTTCTGGGCCTATCACTCATTCAAGCGTCGACTCTTACTTTCTACACGGGGACCTCTCTCCTTTGTGTCTTAATGCTAAAAACGGAACAATTGACGGAGCCTCTGAAAACACGGAAGACGGGCTGGACCGCAAAGATAATAAGCAGCCCAGGAAAAAACGTGGCCGCTACCGGCAGTATGACCACGAAATCATGGAAGAGGCGATCGCCATGGTGATGAGTGGGAAAATGAGTGTTTCCAAAGCACAAGGAATCTATGGGGTACCTCACAGCACTTTAGAATACAAGGTAAAAGAAAGATCTGGAACACTGAAGACCCCTCCGAAGAAGAAACTCCGATCACCAGACACTGGGTCCTATAATATGACAGATTCAGGGACTGGCAACTGCAAGAGCAGCAGCAAGCCTGTGTAGATCACTTACTAGGAAACCATCTGTGTGTGCGTGAGTGTGCGTGTTTGCGCGTGGATGTGCACACGTGTGTGTTTGTGTGTGTCTATATACACACGTGTGGGGATTACAAATGCTCACTCTGACAGGAGACATAACATTTTACAGTTCAAAAACCACTTACATGCCTTTTGAAAAAAAAAGTTTTATTCAGGGTTTTCACTGTGGACAGAATTAATTATATAGTTGCTTACTTAATTCTGATAGTTTGTATCTAATCCTTGTATAAATAGGTGAAAGAAAAGATTCAGGTTTTTCTTTAGTAGTCAATAGCGTAAAGCATTGTGGGAAAACAAGTACTTGTCAAGTGAAACAGTTTTTATTGGTGAGAAGACCACACTCCAGCCATTCAGTTGAACCATCTTGTAATGGAAATACGACGAATGGTTTGTAAAACATTTTTACGTAACATACAGATCTTGTAAGTACATCAAACCACCAGTCAAAGTTTCAATGGACAGCTCTTATCTCCATACTAAGAAAAATTAATATATACAGTATTAGTATGATGCTCCAGTGTGTTCTACAGAGTGCACTCAAGTGCATCCACCAGGAATAGAAAAGAAAACCTTAAATGCTATGTATAATGAAATTTAATATTTATCATTTATTAGTTGACTTAGCAGGAAGTTGTTGGGGTTTACAACTTTAAAAACAAAAGTGACAGCTAGTTAAACCCCAGCAGCGATCGAATCCTTTAAGCTAAGATGGACTACTAAGAAAAGAAAATAATTTAAATTTAATTATTAAAGTAATTTAATTTCCTTTTTTTATTTTAAAAATAAGCTAATGTGTAAAGGTTAGAAGAGGACGTTGGAATGCAATGTAGAACGTGTTTTTGGTGTGCACAGAGAAGCTTGAGAGTGGTCACTCTGGCTTCCCTGTGCTGGCTCGTTGACGGGATGACTACTTTAAAGTTTCAGGATTGTGACACACTCCTCCTATGGAAGAACCTCAGTGTAACTTTAATATATTTGCTGCTGTGACATTTCAAAACATTTTCAGTTTATCAAAATGAATACCAGGTTTCATTTTGGTGGGCGACACATTATCATTTTTTTGCTAATAACCAAATTTGCAGTTTGTTCAGGGTCTTGAATAGATTTTACAGATATGTAACACTGAAGCTGTTTTGAACGTTCAGTCATGTGAGCTCTGTGAACCGGGTAGGTAGCGGCAGGGCAGTGCATTTTTCCTTAAGTTCGGCTCCTAGGGGAGCGAGAACAGCCCTGGTCCTGGATCAGTTTCTGAGTCTGGCTCCGAGAACCCACGCCCCGCCACCCCAGGGTGTGTGCAGCAGGGCGCCCACTCCGGGGTGAACAGAACAATGCCCCTGCCTTCCATGGGAAGGATGAGGGTAGGCCCGATGGATTCAGACTTCCCCAGTGCCCTCGCCGCTGTGAAACTTCAGGTTCCGATCACTTCTCTAAGCCAGCTTTCCTAAAGCCAAGAGGACTACTTTTAGCCGAGTGCTTTGTTTTGTTTTTGTTTTAAATAATAAGTGCACCTTGTCAAATGCTTGTGTTTTTACACTTGTGTTTGTGTGTCTTTAACAGTCACACGTACATGTGCTACTGCCGAGATTGTTCAGCTCTTAAATAGAAAAGCTACTTGCATTGTCCCTAACGAAACTGAAGAGCACGGAACTGAACCATCGAGTATGACTTGGTCGCTTAGACGCATTCTGAACCCTCTTCAGCTAGAAATGTTACTTGTAATCCAGGAAATGAATCCTCGTGCTCTTTATTCCCCACCCCCACCCCCCGCTCCCGACCCCTCCCCCCCTACAAATATACTTACTAGATTACAAAACAGCAGATGTCAGGGTCATCTTACTTTTTAAAGAATTAAGCCATATTTTGTGAGGGCCAGAACTTGGATTATTTACTATCCACCCCCCGCCCCACCCCTCCCCACTGAACAAACAAAAGCTAAAGGTAAAATCAACATTTCCAACCAATTTTATTGACCTCTTTATATAGAATTTTACTTCAGAACTTTGGGAGCTTGAATGCATTATATACTATTTATATTGTATTGAGCTTTTTTATTCCTCACACTATATTTACATTAATAAATTGATTGAGACGTTTATAGTAAAGGGAAACTTTCCAGAACACTTTTGTATCATTTAAAAGATGACCTGACCAAAAACGTTACAGGATTCA
The DNA here is from genome assembly GCF_050624435.1 of Tenrec ecaudatus. Lineage (NCBI taxonomy): Eukaryota > Metazoa > Chordata > Mammalia > Afrosoricida > Tenrecidae > Tenrec > Tenrec ecaudatus. The sequence goes on from NC_134532.1 coordinate 206,357,181, forward strand.
TGAAAATCAGGGATCATTTTGCTATTGACTTCACAGTGATCAGTAGTTTTATAGGTAATGATTAGCATTAATTTGCAGCATTTTAGTACTGGTATTTATTTATTTGGGGGTCAAAATTCGTAAATTGAAATATTTTTTGATAGTTGATAGATGAGTGACCAACCCATAACTTTTCAAAGAAACAAAATATTTCTAATTATTGAGTTAGTGTTTGATTATACAAACTAGGAAAGGCAGGGAAATTTAGGGGCTCCCCCTCACCATCCCACCTGTACCCCACCCCCGCCCCCAGTGATGCTACTAAGATGTTCTTTATGTTAAACTTTCCAAGTACTTTATAAATTCAGTTACTACTCCTTGATAGTTTTCCAGGAAAGCCAGTTTCAGCAGACTTTTGATGAAGGCGAAGGTATTCCTTCTGCGCTTTCTACTTATTTGAATGTCCCTCAAGTATTTTATATTTCAAAAAAAAAGGAAGAAAAGAAAAAAAACAGTGCCTCTGTTTTTAGAACTACTGCTCAGTAAAGTTGTTTAAACCATTTCTGGTAGCTAATGACAATTTTATATTAAATTGTATACTAACTTTAGTGAGACTGATTTTTTTAGTTGTTTACAGTACAAATACTTGTATTTGTTTTTTAATTGCAGTATTTCCATTGTCGCAGTAATTTAGTAAAACTCTGTGGCTGCCTTGATTTTGACAGATTTTGTTAATATAAACTGATTGTTAGGCAATTAGTTATATTTATGCATAAATCAATTGCACTATAATTCATGAATTATTTATTACAATATTTTCTAATGAATTCATGTATCTGTCTTGTGTTGTAAATGTACTGTAATTCTGTTTCTACTTTGTGTTGTTATATATCTAAATCTGATTGTATGAATTTTAATTGTTCAGTTAATGTGTTTCTAGGTTGTAATTTGTAGTAAAGCACTTCAATGCTTTTGCACATAAATTTACAACACTGTTGGTGTGTGATTGATTTACTCATTCAGTAAAAGGAAAAAAAAGGCAAAGAAAAAAACCTGACTGCACTGACTTCTTTTAATTCCTTCATGTTAGAAATATACTTTCTCTGAGAAGTATTTCAACCACCAGGCCTGTAATAATGAGTGAGACAGAAGATGTACAGAAAACAGACAGGATGTTTTAGGTGAGAAAGATAAGCAAGGCTAGGAAGCATTGACATTAAAAACAAAAGGTCTATGAAAAAGAGACTTTAGAACCTTTAGACTTGAAACAGGCCTCGGGAACACCAGGTTCTAGACTTTTATGTGAGTGCATCCACCTATTATGTGGTGAGATGACAGAGTTCTTTTTCAGAGTCTAGCGTGCAGCACATAGACAAAAGAAAACAATTGAAACCCCAATAAGCAGATGGTGGGAGTGTTCTAAGAACTAAGATACGACCGCAGTCTTGAATTGGTAACTTGATGAAGGAATTTCTCATGTCGCATCCGTGGAGAGGCTGTGCATGAGGTGGTAGTATATTTGAATCAGACGTGGTGTGTTTGGAATTTCATTCATTCAATTAATAATCTTAATAAGAAAACTTTTAAAGGACAGACTTACCTGGAATGTAGGAAAAGGGAATCACAATCTTTCAGTGGTTTTCCTAATAACTGAGTTTTACCAACTTGAAACTCTAATTTAGTTTCTCAGAATTCCTGCGTGTAGTCATAAGTTTGGTTAGTTTTATTTAATAGGTGGTTTTCATAACAGAAAAAAAGATGCTTTCCAGCATCCTAGGAGCTATTATGAGATGATATTAATCTTTAAAATACATGGTAGTGTTTTTTTCTGAGAAATATGTGATTTCTCTCATTAATTACTAATTAACAGATATACCTAATAGGGTACAACATAATTTTTTTTTAAAAAACAACATTGAAACACACTTAACAACTTTTATGTTTTCTTTTATTTTAATTTTTAATTTGCTGCAGAAGAGTAGATTTTCATTTCTTTAATATTGGATAGCTATCTTTTCCCACATTTTTGTTCTCAGCATAGATTTTTTTTTAATTGTGCACGAATGGCTGAGGAGCCGCTTTACTCTCCCAGCCATGATCACATGGACACGCACACATGCACATTGAACAATTAAAGCAGTCATGGACATTGTAGGTTCGCATTTTGTGTCCCAGCCACCTGGTTTCCAATTCCTTGCCAGTTGTAGCCTCGGGTTGTCTGCAGAGCCATCTCTCTTTCCCTCCCTGCAGAAAAGATTCCACCAAGTGTTCAAACCTGCCTGTGGTGTCTTCGCTGCTCAACTAATCTAATCCAACGAGCTGTAAATCAAAAGTTGCACACTTACCGATGAGATAGGTCCTGCCAATTTCAGGGTCGAGAATAAAAGATTAATTCTTCTTTTCCTTTTAAAAGAAAATTCTGTGATTTTTAACCTACCTAATACATTTTTATTAAAATCAAGTTCCTTCTTCAGTCGCGATTCATAACCAGTATACCCCAGTTCCAATTCTAAATAAGACTTCGGTAAGCCAATCAGAGACAAGCTCATGAGTGGAAGGCTAGTTTCATGTTCAGAGTTTGGTGATATGTTTAATTAAAATAGATACTTTTCTGAAACAGAATTCTTTAATATATTATGTTCTTACTGCTGGCATTGGAATAAAAAAAATTGTAGCTTTCTACATTGGTTGCTAAGCAATCCTGGGTCTTAGGTTAAAGTTAGATTCATATTAGTTTCTGCAGTGGGACATTTTCCAGCATTTGAAATTAAATAATTAGGTAAGTAATGCCTCTAGTTTTGATGTAATTAGTATTTTAAATCAATTAAAAATAGATGTTATTTTTAAATAGCTTAAATATTTAATTTTCTGACTAGGTTAAAATACAGCTCACCTTTAGTCAATCTGTATTTATATGAAATCTGGATCCCTTCATTTTTCTTGTGACTGTGCAAAGCTGTCATTGATTAATCATTTTACTTTCACTGCTTGGAAAAGAATATCTATTTTAAATAAGGAGAGGAAAAGGTTTACTTCTACATCTTAAAGTTCCTTGTTTGTACTAATATGGACTGGTTATTAATTTTCAAAATACCTTATAAAATGTCCACTTTGCAAACTCCTTCTGAAGCACTTGCCACTAAACATCCATCGTTTATCCAAAACACTAACCATTATCAATCTGTAACTATATTCATATGGATGCTTGGCTTTCGTATTACAAAAAGAGGGCTGTGCTCTGACTCAAAGGCCTTATCATGAGACTTGATGTGCCCCCCCCCCCGTGCTTCATTAAAGTTTTGCCCAATAACCACCAAGCTGTCCCACTTGCAGCACTGTTGGAAGTTAGCAGTCCGGCGATCCCCAAATCTCTCTTGTTCAAGCACTGTTAAATTGACGACTCCTGATACGATTGGTACTTTTGCTATAATTTATTATTTTTGTTTGATTTTTGTTTTTAGTTCAACTATTGATGCAAATTCAGAGGAAGCTACTAAAATGGAAAACGAAAAGTCCGCATTAAGCAAAGTTGTGGAATCTTTGTGCACACATCACCAGCAACAGATGTTGGCTATGTTGAAATTTCTAGTTCAAGAGCAAAATGCTGCTTCTCTTTGCTGTTGTAATGCATCCCGGGCTGTGTCTTCAGACTCTCAAAAGCCCCTAATGGAAGATGACGTGCATGGTCAGTTGTGTAGTTGTGGGGCATACAGACTGGCGGAAAGAGGGTGTGCACAGAAGGAAAGACTAAGCCCTGGGGTCGCACCCCTGTCAGTCTGTATCAAAGGTCTGCCTTGGGGGTCTTGCCAAACTGTAACTGTCGAGCCCATTAAGACAGTAGCAAATAGAAGAATTGCAAACCCTTCTACTCCTCACAGGTGCTGGGTTGGACCGCTGCCAATCATTCACTCTGCCAAATCCACCTGCCCTGCTCCCCTCTTGTCCAGGGAAGTGTGTGATCTGACAGCCAGCCCTAAGGAAGTCTGCAGATCGCCAAGCCCCTCCCCCCCACCACTCTCACCAGTGCAGACGGAGCCCCTGGACAACCTGAGAGACGGTGTCTCCGAGCTCCCCGCCTTAGAAAGTCACAAACTCGAAGCAAGCATTAACCAGCCTCCCTCTCTCCTACCAGCCGAAGTCTGCAGTGACCAGGCCAACCAGGAAGGCAGAACGCAGAAACCTCAACCGCCCAGGAGCTCAGACTCTTGGCTGTTGGGAGACGGCCACCCTTGTGGGGCAGATCCGGAAGAGTGCGAGAGCAGCGTGATCTTCCAAGATCTCATGGATCGCATTAATGAGAAACTGAACTCCATAGAAACGACAGATCCCACCAGCTTTCTGAAGCCGGTGGGTGGGGATTGTCATGCAGATACTGACTTCAAACTGGGCGATTTAATAACTTCCCTCCTGCACAATGCCAAGGCCAATGATTACAGTTTTATGGAGTTATTGCGTCAACATGAGAAAAAGGTAGAAAACAAGATTATTCAGACACGATTTCGAAAGCAGCAGGAAGCGCTGTTTGCCATGCATACCTCTCCCGATTCGCCTGTGCGCAGAAGGCAGTCTTTACAGAGAAAGAGAGAACTGGCTAGTCTTGATGGGAACTTCCCAAGAAAAAAGCACACAGAAAAAAATGGGAAGAAACCCACGCACACCCAGGAAGCTTCAGTGGGCAAAGGAAAGGCCCGCCATTGCCAGGAGCTGTCTGTGCCGGATTTTAAAAGCCATGGAGATGAAAACCGTACAGAGGCACCATCTTCCCCAGCTTACGCACCACCATCATCGCAACTCCCTCCTTGCGGTTTGGAAACTAACTTGAAGTGTGACACGTTATCAGAAAGCTTTAAAACGCCTCCTGAGGAAAGAATCACGAGCAACCTGCAGGAGAAGCCTGCGGCCAGCGAACAAAGATGGTCACGTTACAGGGAGGCTCCCGAACGGGAGGCGGTTCAGACTCCAAAGAGCAAGGGTCCCGGATTGTTGAGCCGAACAAAACGAAATATTGTGCCTCCGGGGTGGTACTCAGTCTACGTGACAAGTAATGTAGTTAGAAAGCCTCCCGAGGCTAAAAAAGCCTCTGGACCCATCCCCAAAACAGAGACAGCGAAAAATTCTTCAGTGCAAAGCACACGCAATATAGACCTAAGCAAAATTGCTATGCATTCTAATGTGCAAGTTGTGGTTGAGCGTTTGGAAGACACAATAAATATGGCCCAAAAGTCTTGGAGTCGTAACCAGCCACCGTCAGAAGGGCATAAGGCATGCAGGACGCTGATAGAAGAGGCCCACTGTGAAGACCAAGATGCAGATGGAAATCTGACTCTTGGCATGAGTAGGATGGCCTGCAAAGAGCAGACCCTACCAGAAAGGGTGCTGGCAGCCAGCAGTCGTAGCACTAGCACTAGCAGCTGTGTACCTACCACGGATGTGACTACAGGGAGGGACACAAGTCGCTCGATGCCTAGGGTTGACAATGAACCAGCAAAGTCTGAAGGTACTCAGAGCAGCTCCTTCTCCAGTTACTCTAGTCCTATCAAACTCATGTTTCTCTCTGAAGTTCAAAGCAGCGAAGGAGTCAAATATATTTTAACCTCGGTTGGTACTTCTGGGTCAAATGTCAACCTTGCTCCCGAAACATTCCCAAGCCGTGATCATGCAGGTGAAAACTCCCCTGAAACAATTGAGGCTGTCCCCCATCCTAACTTGGAGAATTATGGTTCTAATCACAATGGTATTGACACTTCTCAAGGAGAGGCCGGTGAACTTAATTGTGCAATTGCAGAAACCGCAAAGGGGCAGACGCCACAAGAAGAACAGCCTAAGGAAAACCCAGCCAGTGCTGCTGTTGATGCGACTTTTAAAAGGAAACCGGGTAGACCTAAAAAAATCGGCCCCCAGGTTGTGAAACAGATCAAGCGACCAATTGGAAGACCCCCCAAACCTAAGACCGATCAAACAAATGTCACCATTTGCCAGAAGGAGGCCGCTCTCACCCATGAGAAAAGCCCAGAATCCCTTATATCAGAAGTCAAGGAAGGTCTTTATAAAAAGAGTATTACAGTAACCGTGATTTATGGACGGTCAAGAAGAACAAAAAGATACGTTTCGGAAGGAAGTACAAACATAAGCAATGTTATGTCTCTAAACAATCATGCTGCTGACTTTTCAACCCAGCATCATCCCATGAGACACCTTAGAGACCACACAGTTGCCTGGGCGGAGAGAGGCAGTGTCACGTCCAGTCTGACTACTGAGAGCAACATCTTGGGGTCCGGCTACGAGTACGTCAGGCCCATCAAGAACAAGTCTGCAAGAGCTCAGCTTTCCAAGAACGTTATCCGGCCCTACGTGAAGCCTTTGACCATAATTAGGAAGCCTGGGAGACCTGCCAAGGTGAAAATCTCCGGGATAACGGTGACTATTCACGGAATCTCACCCCAGAAGAGAGAAGTCAGCATCAGCAGCAGCAGCGTGCCTCCCTTAGACCAGGAGAAGGCAGAGGGAGAGAAGCTGCCCAAAGCGGAGTGCCTCGAGCCACGTCCCAAAGAGGCTGCAACCAGGCCGACCGAGGCAGACGGTTTAAAGACGAGATCAAAGAGTGCGGCTGCGCCCACACCTTTGAGACACCCGACGACGGACAGAAAGCGATCGTTGCGTTTTTTGCATTCGCTGGCCTCTTCCAGATCGCTGATCTACAGGAACGCCTTGCTCCGCAAATCGTATAAACTCCATCTGCCCAGAAGCCCAGGCCGGAAGGAGAGACGGAGGCAGTCGCGGATAAAGATCGCCCCGAAAGGCACCTCAGGAGTGAGGCCCACAAGGAATCCATGCGCACATGTGGAAGATGGCACCTCGCTGCCCATCACTGAAGTGCCCGTGGAGCCTGTCGTCTCATCAAGCCCCCTACTGCGGTGGTGGGCTTCTTCCACCTCGAGCGATTCTCTGTTAGAGGAATTAAACAGCCGCTTCGAGCAAATAACCAATGCTTGGGTGCAAGTGAGTGGAGACGAAGCGGCACACGGTGTTCCTCCGAAGGCAGAGCGCGTTGGGAAGGAGCCTTTGAAACGAGCCAACCCGCTGGGGACCTGCCTGTTGGAACTTCAAGCCTCACCCGTCAAAATGCTGTTTCAGAAGAAGTACGACCTGAAAGAACTCTATTCCTGGTTTATGCAAACCACAGAAACGCACTCTCTTTCCTTAGTGCGGAAGGCCAATGCCCGGAACCCTGTGGAGGTCATCAGCACCCGGGGAGTTCACCTGGGGGCCCAGCAGCCTCCTGGGAATGGCAGCCCCTTGCGGAAGCACCTGAAGAAATTTGCGCTGTCCTCGCCCTCCAAAGCAGCGGGGGAATGGCACCTACTGCGTCACGTGGCTGGCGCCCCGGTCTTCCAGGTGAACAGTGCTGTCACTCTGGCCAGGCTCAAACGGACTGGCTTCCCAAGGCTGCACCGCGGGAGGTGGCGGGGGGAGGGAGAGCTGCACGGCTGGGCGCCGGTCCTCTGGAACTCCCGAAGGAGAAGCTTTGGGTTTTTCCGCCCGAACCAGTTGTTAATCCCTACGTCTGAAGAAGGAAGCGATGTGGGTGGCTCCCTGAAACAGGGCGTGCCTGGCATCAAAGCCCGAGCTGGCTTGGAGAAGCCATTCCTGCCCACAGCCCAGCAGATGGGGGCAAAATTACGCCCAAGGGAGCACAAGGAATCCAGACTGGGAAGCTGCTGCCCAAGTGATTGGAGGCCCAAGACCTTAAGAGACTGCAGGATATTTCTGAGGAAGCTCAACTACCTCGAGCACAGAAATAGTTTTAAGTTAAACGCGGCCGTCATGTACCCTCCCGATGCCATTGCCAGTGGGAGTGATCCGGAGGCTCCCGGCGAAGCCGCAAAGCGCTGTGCCTTGAGATCCCATTCAGCAGGGGCTGCGGCCCTGAGGAAGCACGCCAGAGGGATGATGGCAAGTGCCAAGGCAGATAGCCCTCCTGCCAGTCCCCCAGGCGGCCTCCGCAAACTGGGCCCTGGTGCTAGCGCAGACAGGGGTAGGTCTGATAGCTCCGTGGCCCGCCGCAAACTGAGCAAACGGAAGCGGCCGCCTTGGACGAGCGCAGACGTGTCAGCAAAAAGGCATAAGCGGCAGTCTTGCAGGAATGGACAAATGGCAAACTGTTGTTCAAAGGGCCAGCTGGGTAAGTTCCTCTCCCCTTCGTTTTAAAGTCTCATTGTAGGTGCCCTGAGGCCAGTGTTGTAGATGACAAAGAAGCGGCCAGGCCAGTTTTGACTGGTTCCTCACACTTTTGGACCACCTAATTTCCTGGCGCTCCGTACGAAACCCTTGAATTGAGGTGTACCTACATGTGTAGCAAGTGAGGGGCCTGGTGGTGCCGAGGGCTCAGCTGCTGACCGTAAGCTTGGCTGTTTAAGCCCACCAGCTGTCCCCTGCAGGAACAGGACATGGCGATTGGCTTCTGTAAAGATTTCAGCCAAGGCAACCCTGTGGGCCAGTTCTGCTCTCTCCTGCTGGGGCGCTATGAGTCAGAATCAAGCTGCAGCCCTGTGCTTAAACAGACCAACCTGCTGCCTCCTGTTCAGGAATCCAAGCATTTCAAAATAGGTTTAGTAGCGATAGAAAGCTTCGACACCTACCCACCGTTGCTGTAAACTACCATATCTGCTTTTGAGTTTTGATACATCTAACTTAAAAATTTAAGCAAAACAAGTTGACTTTGATAACTATGCCCCATAACTAACCACAAATTGACTACTACACTATCGACTAAGATGTATTTATTCTCTTGACAATGTAAATACGTAACAGCAAGAAGACTACGTAGAAGAAATAAAGACTGCATCGATCATAGTAGGCCTAGGATGTCAGTCCCATTCCCATGTTGGCCATCAGGTTGCCGTGTGCTCTGGCTTATTGGAACAGCGGCATGGGCACAGCACGTTTTTAATCTCATTGAAGCCATCACATTGTTTGCCTATTTGACACTGCACTAGCTTCCACAGATCTACAGAGGAGAGGGTTCCTTTCCACACTTGCCTAACTCAGCCTGGTCAAGGAGAGACCCCTTTGCTGGTGATCGTCCAGGTCGCACTCAACTCATGATGCAAAAGGAAACTTCCACAGCAGACCCTTCTGAGCCGTCTCCAGTTGTCCCAACCTCTGGTGCTGAAAAGACCAACGGTCTCCCTCACTCAGGCACTCACTCGCTGTGACCTGGCCCAAACGTTTGGTGTGAGCACCGCAACTGCCAGCCCAGCCAGTCCTCTCTGCACACCGGGAAGTGGGCTAGACCACCGAGCAAGGCGTGGAGGGGTGTGGTGCTGCCTGCGGGTGCTCCTTTCCCTGGCACGAGAGAGAGCATCAGGTTGCATATAGAGATTTAAGAGTATTTTATCATGTGGCTTTTCCTGATGACATTGGGTGTAGGCTGTTCCGAGTGAGTGTTCATCATTTGCTGTTGCTGGTACCGCTTTTTTTTTTTTTAAGCTAAAACCAATAGTACTGAGCCTTTTATTAAAATACCTTAAGGCAGTAATGACGTCATAGCGTTTGCTTGAGCAGAATAAATTCTTGTGGCCCCCACAAGTGAGCTACATAAACTGGCCAGAATCCCCGATGCAGTAGTCAGAGGAACCTCATGATGGAAAGATTCACCCAAACGGAAAAGGATGACCTTCGCTGGCCGTCAAAAACGATGCCATCTTAGCAAACCGTCTCAACAGGAAGACAAGCAGGAAACAAATCCAATACTCATGAAAAATGCCAGCTACCCACCACGCAGCTCTAGTTCACCCCAAAATACTCACATATGTTAAAAGACTGCCAGGAAGAGAGAGTGAGGTATAAAGTTTTGTTTGTAATTCTCTATGCCATTCTCATTTCATGCTTGTTAAAGTTTGCCAAAGGTCGTCTGTATTAATTCGTTTTACAACAGAACCGTATTTTGTCTTTCCAACAGCCCTAATCATTGTATCTTCCGAAGGGATAAGTCATATTGATTTCAATATGATTCTTCACCCTGTAAATACGAAATAATCTTAGAAAAGTAAAATGGAAGATGCCGCCTTATTGCATTTTCAAATTCTTTCAAAATACTTCTAGGACAATTAAAAATTTTTTTCAGTATTATAAGAGTTGTTCTTCACCTGCTATTCTTTTGTTTTCATTCTTTAAACTGCTATTTAAATTACTACTATTTCCTGTTCTGCTTAAAGTTTTATTTATCCTTTACTGATAACTTTCCTTCTTTATTTTTTAACACTTAAAAAAATCAACAAGGAGGGTTTTTTTTTTAACAAAGTTGTACTTTTAGCAACACTTGTTATATTTATCTGATTTTTCAGTGTTAAAGTGTTATTTTTTTTCCTCATGATTCTTGGTATTCCATACTTCTTTTAGCATTTTTTGCTTTTTTTTTAAGTGATGCTAATGCTCATTATTAGTTTCATGTGTGTTTCTCTGCTTTATAAGATAAATAGTGACTGGAGTCTTGAGAAAAAAGAACAACTTTTTTAAAGAACTTTTCTAGAAAAATGTCTGGGGCAATGTACGATGAATTACGGGATATTTCTGGGCTATTGGTGGAAAGCCAGGGATATCTTGTTTTTGTGCATTCTGAGATGAACTATCCAGATAAAGCTTGGTGTGTAGGACTTTTAAATTTTATCCTTTACTTCATTTGCACTGCTGTCCAAGTATAGACGTGGAAAGAAGAAGAAATGCAGTTCTTGACCACCACACCCCTACTTCAGCAAATACTTCATGAATGGCGACTGGAAGGCCAAAAAGTTCCCTGTGTTTACATGAGAAGACACAACCAACATCGATTTCCGTGTCCACAGAAGAGTGTGTGTTCTATGTGTGAAACGTGTGCGGTGCCAGGAGGTAGAATGGTGGGAGCGTGCCTTTGGCTGTGCTGGAGCTCACCTTCTCTGTAGACTAGAGAAGTGAGCTGGCAATGCCAGCGGTGAGGGGGCGCTCCGTCTGGGCAGTCGGCTCACCACAGGAGACCGAGACCGAACCCAGGGTTAGGGAATCAGGCAAGGTGACCCAGAGTCCAAGTTGAGGCTGACGTGGTCTGAGGCTGTTAGTAAGGAGGAGCAGACCCCATCTGGAAGGTCTGGGGCACAAACGAGAACATGGGTTGTCTCTAACACTGGGCAATCACAATCTGTGGGAGGTTCACAAAGCCGAGCGTAAAATGGGTGTGCTGGGCGAGGTTAGAATAGCAAGACATCAAACTACCTAGGGAAGCCAACTCGGTAAAGTGTGAGCTCACCATGTTTGGGGCCCTGATGCTGGGGGTGTTAACTGCCGCCCCCAAAAGAGAATTTCTCTGTTGGGTTTTCTTGGCTGGGATCTCCACCAAAGCAGATTCAGAAGGCACACCTTCACCAAAGCAGATAGGCACACCTTGCGTCAACACCTGGGTGGGTAGTGCCAGGCAAGGTGGAGAAGAACTTGACCGCCTTGAGTGGAGAGAGTTGAGGTCAGACCCTTGCGTTCGTAGAGAGCAGAGGAATGAAGAGGAACGGCCAGGTGTTTGGCTTGAGCGCCGTCTGGGCCGGAGGTCGTGGCCAGCACAGAGCAGGCCTAGGAGCAGAGTTGGGGGGAGGGGGGTGACAGGTGTTCACAGAGGAAAGTGGATGCCAGCGGAGACGGAAAGGATGAAGATGGGGGCAGAGGCGATGGAGGAGAGCTCCTGAGCAGTTAAGACACCGGGTAGGGAGCTAGCAGGGGTGGGGCACATCCAGCCTGTAAGGCCCATGAAAGCGGTACCACCTCCCCTAAGAAACCGTTGCAGCCATCATCACATTCGGGGCGAGTTCATTACGTGTTTGACCAGTATGGCCCGAGAAGGATGTTCTGAATGCCCAGGTGGCCCTCGGCAAAACAAAGGTTCCTTCCTTCATCTTGGTCACGGCCCTCGTGAATCCTGCAGGAAACGGGCACAGTTTGTGGGATGCAGTTGAGTTTATAAGGGTCTAAGGTATCTGTGGAGACTGGGTTAGCGCTGTCATCAGGACAGGACTTGGCAGCTGTGCCATTTTCTCTCCGCGGCCCTGACAAGCTTAGAGAGCAGAGGGCCGTGGAACCTTGTGTTTTCAAGGGATTGGGCGCCGGTGGCTGCTGACTGAAGGGCAGTGTCTAGAACCCCTCAGCCACGCTGCCAGGGAAGATGTGACCCCTCTGCTTCTGTGAAGATTCCAGCCTTGGAACCCCAGAGGGCCTGTCCCCGTCTGTCCTGTTAGGATCACTGTGCGTGGGAATTGACCCACCGGAAATGGGTGGGGTTGGGGGCTCACCAAGTGGGTGTAACAGAAGGACAAAGAATCAAGTCAAGAGCATAGGCTTTATTTCATGAATAGTGGAGGGTGAAGCACTTTTCCACCAGTAGCACTCACTGGGGGGTGTGACTGGCCAGTTAACAGTAGTGGAGATTTGAGGTTATAGCCCCAAACTAAGGATGGCTATTGAAAATAAGAATATAAACCTTTTTAATAGCAGTGCCCCAAGTTCTGAAAGTAAAAATGTGCCTTCTCCTAATAGATAAATATTTGGGTGCAAGCAAGCAGCCTTGTAACATCTCAGGAAAATTTTAAGATGGATAACCGAAAGCGAACCTGGCATGTTGATAACGAATAGTACACCTCCTCAGCCTTGTTGAATTGCCCCATGAGCATTCAGAAATGTGGATGGGGTCCTGAGACTATTATAAAACAGTTCCAACCAGCAGCTTCTCCTGTCTCCCCATCTGTCCTCAGAAATGATGGGGTATGCACACACACACACACATTCAGAAATTTGGCCTCCGCACAGCTTTATAACCACTGGTGATTTCTAGCCAACTGGCGTACTTCTGGGGGCCCTGGTAGCATAGTGCTTACGCATTGGTCTGCTAACCACGAGGTCAGGGGTTTGAAACCACCAGCCATTCCTTGGGAGAAAATCAAGGCTTTCCACTCCTGTAAAGAGCTAGTCTCGGGAACCCACAGGGGCAGTTCTACCCTGTTCTGTAAGGTCACTCAGACGGAAAAGACGGTGAGATTGAGTGAGGTATTCTTCAGCTACACTGACACATTCTCCTCTGACCTGGCTTTGGATACTTTGCCCCTTTGCCTCAATTCTAACCCAGAATGTCCTTTCAGAATGTGAGATTGAAGTGGCCCTCAGCACAGGCTCTCCTTAAGCATTTTAATAGAACATTCAGAGTTAGCCTTCCTTCCTGTGCTGTTGGTCAAACACCATATTCTCATTCATTGGAAAATGACGCCTCTAGTGGATGATGTTCAGAATTACATTCTGATAGTAAAGCATTTCCAGGCGATCCACAATTGACTTCACCTAGTTTGATACACAAGTATCCTCCAAAGGTGCGGGGAGGGGGGGAGGGGGTCGGGAATGTCCAGTTCTGCCTCACCGTGCCTGTGTGCCTGTGAACTCACCCCCCCCCAGCCTTTGTCACTTCAACTGTTAGTTCCCCGCTGGCCCTGGTGTGGGGGGCATAACTAGATGAACACTGCTTCACACAGCTTCCTGCAAGGGCTTCTCTCTCACTGCGCTGTCCCCCGAGAGAATGTAACTGCTATCAAAAGAAGATCATTTATGTTATCCCTGATGCTATTTGTCCTGCTTTGTGTAAATTAAGTGTCGTGGAAGCGATCGGGTAGGTGCTTTATTAACACATAGGAGAACAGTGTGCTGAATTCCTTGAAGCCAACGCGGATTTCATCCTTGGTTGGCCCATGGATCCCATCGCCTCTCCCGTTGAGTTAGGAACAACTGTGGCAGCAGTCACTTCCTAGTGAGAATGTATCCCACTGTGAAATTGGGAGAACGTGATCAGTCTCCTCAAGGATATATCCAGTCTTAATTTGGTAAGAACTGGATGAAATGAAGAGAGCTATTTTAATATAAGGAATCCACTCATCAACCTGTTCTTTTTTTATACACGGGCTCTAAATGTCCACCTTGTTCATTACCAGCACCAAACGTGAAATGATTCCTTTGACTTGTTTAACATATTCTTGTACACTTGGGACTTTTAATGAATAGGTTTTCTGCTTTACAGTTGGGTTTCAAGGGGTCACCGCCATCTTATAAACTGATTAAAGAGAAAATTTTAGGTTGTGACATGTGTCCAACTTTCACCACAATTCTTGATTAAAATATAAAACAGCTATTTTGAAATGCCCGGTGTGCTGATGTTTTCCCTTGGCGTTGTCCAAGACCAGTTCCCAACCATGACTCATCAGCCCCGTCGGCTTACTCAAACTCTGGACGCTTTCTCTCTTGATGTCCCCAGCCTGGGGTGAGGTATTCGTCACAATGGGACACAAAGACGTTATCTCTAGAAAGGTCATCCAAGCTGTTTTTCCTTTGACAATGTGATTCGTGTAACTTGAAGATAAACTGATGGGTTCTTCATCTGACTGAATATGGACTAGAGCAGGGGTCCTCAAAACTTTTTTATCAGGGGTCAGTTCACTGTCCTCAGACCGTTGGACCAGACTATAGTTTAAAAAACAAAAAATACTATGAACAAATTCCTATGTAGACTGGACGAGTCGGCTGCTAAGCAGGATAGGCAGCAGCGGCAAAAACACCCAGCAGGCCGGACAAATGTCCTCGGCGGGCTGCATGTGACCCGCGGGCCGTAGTTTGAGGACCCCTGGACTAGAGTTTAGGATTCGTTCTCTAAATCCAGGAGCCCAGCCCAGGGTCTGTTGGGTAAATACAGTTTTATTGGGACCCAGCCATACTCACCCATCAGTTATCTACGGTGGTTTTGTACCACAGAATTCCAGAGTTGCGGCAGAGGCCACCTGACCAGCGGAGCCTCATATAGAACTTTCCCAACCTACACCCCCTTTCAGGAAAAAAAAATTACTGCCCATTCTGGCGATTAAAAGCTCTTGTACCTATAGTCCATCCTCCAAGATAAAGTGTAGGCATCTGCTCTTGCAGCCTCCCGGTGTTGTTCCGGCCCCCACTAAGGGGCAGTATCGCCCACTTTGGGAAACACTAACTCATTAGCAGTTTTTATTTAGAGTAAACTCACTGCCATTGACTCAGTTCTGGCTCACAGCGACCCAAGCGGACAGGGTAGAACTGCTCTTGTGGGTTTTCTGAGGCTGTAAAGCTCTATGAGAGCAGCAAACAAATGACATGAGAATATCACTTACATGGTTGAGCTTTTCCATCTCCATCCCCAGCATCCATAACCCTACCCTGGTACGGGGACATTTCTGTTGCTCTCTCAGGTTCGATATTTGTTCTGCTTTTGTACCACCCCGGGAGGAGGCCTGCTCTTACGCAACCCCGTGGTGCTGGGGGTCAGTGTGCCCATTGTGTTGTCTTGTGTTTTCTCAAGCTTATCGCCCTGCAGCTTCCAGATCTGCTTTTCTTAATGGGACACCCGGTTCCTCTTCTCCCCGTTAGAGATTTCTTTCCGTCCTTCGTGCCGTAAGTTCCTGCCTCAGGGTCCAAGGGTCCATCCCTTCTTCCTCCCTGGTGTCCTTTACTATTTCCTCATTTAGGAATTCGGAATTCTTAGTTCACGTCTACCTATTACTTTTCTCATTCTCGCTCCCTCTCCCTCTAATGCTTCCTTTTTCTTTGTTTTTTTTTTATTTTAACAATTTATTAGGGGCTCATACAACTCTTATCACAGTCCATACATATACATACATCAATTGTATAAAGCACATCTGTACATTCTTTGCCCTAATCATTTTCTTTTCTTTTTTTTACATTTTATTAGGGACTCATACAACTCTTACCACAATCCATACATATACATACATCAATTGTATAAAGTACATCCATACATTCCCTGCCCCAATCATTCTCAAGGCATTTGCTCTCCGCTTAAGCCCCTTGCATCAGGTCCTCTTTTTTTTTCCCCCCTCCCTCCCCATTCCCCCCTCCCTCATATGCCCTTGGTAATTTATACATCGTTGTTTTGTCATATCTTGCCCTATCCAGAGTCTCCCTTCCCCCCTTCTCTGCTGTCCCTCTCCCAGGGAAGAGGTCACATGTGGATCCTTGTAATCAGTTCCCCCTTTCCAACCCACTCACCCTCCACTCTCCCAGCATCGTCCCTCACACCCTTGGTCCTGAAGGTATCATCCACCCTGGATTCCCTTTACCTCCAACCCTCATATGCACCAGTGTACAGCCTCTGTCCTATCCAGCCCTGCAAGGTAGAATTCGGATCATGGTAGTTGGGGGGAGGAAGCATCCAGGATCCGGGGGAAAGCTGTGTTCTTCATCGATACTACCTCACACCCTAATTAACCCATCTCCTCTCCTAAACCCCTCTATGAGGGGATCTCCATTGGTCGACACTTGGGCCTTGGGTCTCCACTCTGCACTTCCCCCTTCATTTAATATGATATATACATATATATACACATACATACACACACTTATATCTTTTTTTTTTTTTGCATGATGCCTTATACCTGGTCCCTTGGCACCTCGTGATCGCACTGGCCGGTGTGCTTCTTCCATGTGGGCTTATTTGCTTCTGAGCTAGATGGCCGCTGGTTCACCTTCAAGCCTTTAAGACCCCAGACACTATCTCTTTTGATAGCCGGGCAACATCAGCTTTCTTCACCACATTTGCTTGTGCACCCATTTGTCTTCAGCGATCCTATCATGGAGGTGTGCAGTCAATGATATGATGTTTTGTTCTTTGATGCCTGGTAACTGATCCCTTTGGGACCACTCGATCACACACGCTTCCTCTTCTCTCACTTCCCCCAGGATTTAAGTTGTTCTTTTTTTTTTAAGTTGTTCTTATAGTGAGAATTCCTGGATTATCAGCATAGTGAGCACGCTGAACTCACCTGGAGTTGAATTGTGGCGGGAAAGGCTTTCTGAGCTGCTGCGTCTGGCTAGGTTTTTGTTTTACTTTTACTAGTAGCTGGACTTTTCCTTCCCTCGGTTTCACGCTACTTCCTGTGCTGTACTGTTGTAGAGATTCTGTGAATTTGTTCACTCAGAAACATCAGTGTCCCAAGTACCTGGCAGTAAGTTAGATACATGGAATATGATAGGGAACAGAAACAAAGTTCCTGCCCTTATAGGTCAGATTATTTAGAGATAGACATTGATTAACATAATTAAACAGATCTAATAAAGTCTCAGTATGTGCTGCTATGAGAACTTAGATGTGTGTGTATGTCCTTTCAGTACTTTAGAGGTGTCAATCCGCCTGTCTAGTTGCCAGCATAGTTTCTGACGAACAGTCTGGTGGTATTTTTGCCATCGTTCCTCTATAGATAATGTGCCTTCTGGCTCCTTAGAAGATTTCCTCCTTAATGCTTGCGATGGCTTTTGTTTGTGTTCCTCCTGCTTGGAATATGTGGGTTTTCGTTTTCAATACATTCTGAAATTGTTTCCGTTGTTTCTTCAAGCGTGTTTCTGTATGTCCGCTCTCCTTCCAGGATTGCAATCACATGTCGTCGTGTCCCACCGGTCACTGATACTCTGTTCATCTTTGCTCAACTTTGATTCCGTATGTTTTAGATAGCTTTTATTTCTGTTTGTTAAAACCCCATTCAGGTTCTCTTCAGCAGTACCACATCTTCTAATAAGCCTATCAAGGCTATTTTTCTTTTCATAAATCATATGTTTTTTACCTCCAGAAGTCAGGCTGGGTTTTGGGTACACCTGACATATTTCGCCTGCTCATTTCAAACCTCTCTCACCTTCTGGACTGTAGGAAGTTTACCTAAGATACCTTTCTGAACAGCGGTGGCTCTCAACCTTGCTAATGCCACGACCCTTTCATACAGTTCATGTTGTGGTGACCCCCAACCATAAAATTATTTTTGTTGGCTACTTTGTAACTGTAATTTTGCTATTGTTATTAATCTGGCGACCCCTGTGATAAGGGTTGTTCGGCCCTCAAAGGGGTCGCGACCCACAGGTTGAGAACCATTGCTTACCCGTATTGTCTATCCTGTCATTTATGTGTTTTCTATGCCCTTTTCTACTGACATATTTTTATCTTCATACAGACTTTATTTTCGTGTTTTTGCAGGTCTGGTAAGTTTGGAGTGGATGCCAGATAGTTTACATTGTATGTTGTTGAGTGCTGGCGTCTGTGGGATTTTTGTGTCTGCTTTTGTTTTTGTTTTTTATGTTTTAAGTATTGGTTGGGGGGGGGGGTGATTAGAATGCAGCTCAGTTACTCAGAAGCATTTACTTGCTATGATGAGACAGACCCAAAACAACCTGTACCCTAAAACGGTGGCTCGCCTTCCCCACATCAGCCCCATTCCTCCTGAGGCTCTGGCAATGTCAGGAGGCAGTTTTGGTCATCACAACGCAAGAGGTGCTACAGACATCTGCTAGGTGGTGACCAGGGTGCTATGAAAGATTCTACAAATCCTACGGAGCCCCCACGGCAGAGATCCAGCCGCAGAAATTGATAGTGCCAAGGCTGAGCGAGCCAAATGCAGCTCTCCAGTGAAGCACTGTCTGGGGGTCCTGCACAATGGCCGCTTGTTAGAAAGTCTTTTGATTGGTGGGAACACAAACTATCTTAAGCCTGACTTGGTGTCCAGATATTATCTATCTGAGCCTTTTCAGTGCTCCTTTGTTCACAGTCCTGGAAAATAGCCACACTAATCAATATTCATCTGCAGAATAAAAGAACCCTCTTAAAATTAATTTCACTCCCTCCCTCTCAGACGCCCTCTTCTTTCCTTTATTCTGCCCACAAGTTCTAGTTGCCTTAGGACAGAGGTTCTCAGCCTGTGGGTTGCAACCCCTTTGGGGGGGCCAAACAACCTTTTCACAGGGGTCAAACGATTCACAACAGCAAAAGTATAGTGATGAAGTAGCAACGAAAATGATGTTACGTTTGGGGGTCACCACACCACAAGGAGCTATATAAAAGGGTCGCGGCCTTAGGCAGGTGGAGAACCGCTGCCTCAGGAGCTGGTTTGGGCTTCCCGCCCTGTGCTGCACCCTAGGAGCCCCAGCAGCGAGCCAGACCAATTTTTAGGGCTCACTCCATTTGTTTCCCCTCTTTTGGGCATCGCTACCCTGTCTGCCATTCAGAGTCTGAACACAATCCTCCTTCTTTCTGTCACTGACCTTTCACCCCTTTATTTAAGGTGAGCTTGAAATCTGATTCCTGTTACACCGTGGCCAGAAACAGCTGTTCCAGACTGATTTTTCCATCAAACATCCAGTTTCTACAATGTGCTTGGTCTAATTCTAGTTGCTGGAAATAAGGGTCATAGAGGACCAATAAGGAGCTCTCCTCCCATTAAGCTTGTGTGTTCGTGGGAGAGAGAAACCATGGAAACCAAGCTCATTGCCATCAAAGTGCGTCTCCAAAAAGAAAAGAAAAAACGCATTTCCCTCAAGTTAACACTTTTATAGTGAGATTACTTGAAAGAGTTACTCTATGTTCTCCATCAAGTCAGTGCCAACACACGGCAACTCTAGGATGGTGTAGAACTCCCCCTGTGGGTTTCCAAGACCGACTCTTTCTCCCATGAAAACAGGACGCCATTACGAATTCTGTGTTAGTAGAATGGAATCCTAAGTATTTTATACTTTGAGGGTCGGGGAAATGCTCCCTGATAAAGTAGCGTGCAGGCTGTCGGTAGGATTACCTGCGATGTCACTGGTGACTCAACTGTAAGGATGGTTGAGAACTAGAGAGAATGTCCAATACGGAAAAAGAAGACCTGATACATGGCAACATGCGTTAGCCAGGTAGAGCAAGGTGACTTGGGGTAGAAGCGACCAGTCAGAAGCTGAGAGAGTGGGTATCACGAAGGAAGGAATGACTGCTGAGTTGAAAATGCTGGGAGGGCAGAACATTGGGGACTAAAGATCATGAATTAAATCTATTGATCTGGAAGCCCTCGATGAGTAAGTGCTGTTTCCATGGAGTGAAAGGACTGCAAGCCAAATTGGTTCAAGAATAGAGTGAGGATAGGCTGACTCTTGAAAGCCTTCTGGCTATAAAAGCGTTAACTTGAGAGAAATGGAAGATGGAATTTTTATTCTTTTTGACAGAGAAACACTCTGCACTTGCTTACAAACCACGGGAAAGATGCCACCGAGAAGAGGGGCGATTGTCTACTGCGCGGTAGTGCTATCTTGTAAAGCACCCTCTAGTCAATGCCGAGTAAGCATTTCTTTGGCTCTTAAGGTCTATGGCCAGCTGATTAGACTGGAAAGTTCTGACCTTGACTGAGGTCCGTCTTGTCTTCTTGTTAGCCTAGTGCCTGCCCTACCTGTCTCCTCATCCAGCAGACTAGCCCAGACTTGTTCTCAAGAGGTAGCCAGGTGTCTGAGTGAGCGGGATTGCCCCAGCAAGCTTCAGCTTGTGTTTGCTAGAATCCCATTGGCCTGAGCAAACCATCCAGGTGAGGCAGAAGGGGGAGACACCCCATGAAAAAACTGATTGTCAGGATGCTTAAAGGATTGGGCCTGTTAACGCAATCAATATACTTCATGGGATTTGGGGGTGGGGTAGGAATTAAAGTTATTGATACATTTCCAAGAATGCAAATGAGAAGAGTCCAAAACACCCTATGTCACATGTCCCATCCGATCCTGCAATCTTTTCCTGTTACTTGGGTCGGCATTGTTTTAGATCAGCAACTTGATTGCTTTTCATCTTAACGTTAGTGCTGAACTGAACCACACTAGGGTATTTGTGGGATATTCGAATGAGTACTGAGGACACTTAAAGACACCATTTTGTTGTATCAACTATGTAAGTCCATTAGAAAGGCAGGGGGCGTCGCAGCGCCCACCTGGTTGAAGACGACCTCAGGCTTGCTTTGCAGAGCAAACTGTTCACTGACTTCTAAGGAGGATGGACTTTATACCTTTGAATGGGCAGTCATGACCTTGATTTCCCACTTCACTGAAAATTCAAGTAGATCCACTCTCCCTGCCCTTGTGCGACTTCTTGCTCACCATGGGTGGACACAGTGACAGCAACAAGGGGTTCAAACACGACAGGAGTGAGGACGGCACAGGGCGGGGCGGTGTTTCGTTGTCTACAAAGAGTCGGGACACCTCACCACCACAACAGCACAGTTCACTGTCACCCTAGCTTTTCCTACTTCGGATGCATCCCCTCGTGGCAAATGTTGGTGTCATCTTTATAAAAGGGCCACAGTGGGTTTGCTGCAACTGCCCAAGTACATTGCAAATCTAGAATTCGAATCCAGCATCCCGAAGTCTGGTGCTTCACCTCCAGATACTCATGTCAGAGCACAGAAAGCAAGGCAGAAGAAACGTCGGTCTGGTTCACGCCATTTAACCATCTACCAGGGCCTTCAGATCCCTCAGTGAGCTACAAAGGCACATTTCACTATTGAAATAAATTGTCTCTTAAAGAAAGAAACTCGTACAGAGTGTACCAGCTGACAGAAAAAACTCCCTCATTTGAGTCCGTCCGGTCCCGCTGACTGGATGCGCTGGATCTCACCTGTGGCCACTGCCAGGACAGATACCCACAGTTAAGCCACAGCACCGTGTGTGTGCGCGCACACGATAGGAACAGTCATGTACACACCACGTCTGTTCCTAATAAAAAACCACATGGGCCTTTTGACTTTTTAATTTCTTGCTCCGAGTATGAGTGTTGACTCTCCTTTGTTGACTGTCAATGTCAGTAGGCTGAGCGTGTTGGTTTGGGTTTGGTCGTTTAGGGCCCAACATTTCCCACAGCCCCTGTATCCAGGGCTTTAGTGATCACATCACCCTTGGAGCTTGGGCACTTTCATTACCTTCAATAAAGAAAGCTGGTTAAGGACCGTGCATTCAACGGGTCAATTCGATTCAAGATCAGAACCTCATGCTCTATGAGGCCGCCACCTCCCCAGCTTGCTGAAGTGCTTAGCTCTGAAGAGCTCTTTCCAGTGTTTCTTCTAATCCCCAGACTCGGCCAAGACTAGCGTACTCCCCCTCCCCCAGCTCTTCAGTGCTGGGTTACTCCTGCCATGTGTGCCACGGCTTTTGTAGTCTGGTAGTTCTTTTGTATACTTTCCTCCCCTGCCTCCTTACTCCACTACAGAGTCCTTGACAACAGACGCTGACAAATTTATTTTTAATTCCTGATATAGTCAGTATGTGAGGGACGTGTTCTGGAACACAGGACCTGGTTGATAAGCACCTGCCAACTCCTTTAAAGCAAATATTTCCCTTAGTGGAAAGATGAGACCCATCAAGATCAGAGTTCAGTGACCCTTCATATTTATGACGGGCATCAGAAACCTGGGAATGCTTTTCTCCCCATCAGGAAGGTTCTCTGACCCAGGTGCACGCCTTTCACCATTCTCCCTCAATAGGTTGGTGGAGGCAGCAGACATAAATAGCACTAGACCTAGTAGGTGTCCACTACATTTCCACTGAAAGAACACTGGAAAAATAACCATTTCCAGAAGACACGACCAGCCGCCCAGACGTAGTCGATAAATGGATTAATTCCAATTTGATTACATCAGATACACTGTTAGGGGGCCATCAAAATGGTCCTCACCCCCACGACTCTGTGCACAGCAAAATGAAACACTGCCCTGCCCTGCACTCCGCCCTGTAGCCAATGTGTCCGTCCATCTCCTTGCCAGTCTGCATCTTTTTCACTGGCCTCCCAGTTTGCCAAGCGTAATGGTCTTTTCTGGAGACGGGCCTCTTCTAACAGGACATGATACAAAGTCTCGCCATCTTCACTTCAAAGTAACATTCGGTTGTGCTTCTTCCAAAACAGATTTGTTCCAGAAATCCCTGATGCTTCCCGCCTTCTTTGCTCACACCATAATACGTACGCATCCATTCATCTTCCTTACTCATTGTCCAACTTTCACATGCATGTGAGGTGGTCAGAAGGAGTAAGGCCAGAGTACTCCGGAGAGGCAAGACTGGAGAGACAGACGTACTTTGCACGTGTCTGGAGGGACTAGTCTATGGAGGAGGACACCGTGCGTGGTAAAGTAGAGGAGCAGCAAAAAAAAGAGGATGCCCCTCCAAGAGGTGGACGGACACTGGCTGCCACCACGGGCTGAGGCCCAGGAACAGTTGTGAAGATGGCATAGGCCTGGCCAATGTTCCTTCCGTTGTGCGTAAGATTGCTGTGGGTTGTAACCAATTCAGTGGCACCTGACCGCAACAACAGGAGATGATTGGAAATGCCACGGCCTAATTCAGGTGCTCTCAAAGTGATGTTTTTGCTTTTTCTAGCACTTGAGCAGCAGATTCCCCCCAGGCAATATGCCGTTGGGTCTGTGGCTACTGCCGTAGAGATTTCCTAGAAATCCACAGGGCAGACTACTCTGCTCCGTCCTGTTGAGCCAGCATGGGTTGGACTTGTGATTCTGAGTCTGGAGTGTCTCGATTTGGAAAGGGGGGAAATAAAGAAGACTCGGTGCCATCAAGTTGCGTGGGATCCCCAGCAGCCCTAGCTGGGGCTGCCGATGCAGGCAGTCTGGATGGCGCATTGAGTCTCTCTCCTGTGTGGCGACTGCTGGGTTTACATGGCTGACCTTGCAGTTCGTATCCCAACACTTAGCCGACAGCGCTCTCATGACTCCTGCCATTGGTTAGTGTACGGTTCAATTGCAATCAACCATTTTCCGACTTGTTTTCCAAGTTGATTTCTTGACTGGAGCTTCCATGAATCTTGACGGTGAATGCAAGGTAAATGAAACCCATGACAACTTCTCTCTCCGTTTATCATGAAGTCTTTTCCCCATTTGTCACGATGTGAGGATCTGGGTTTCCGTCACATTGAATGGTAATCGGTCTCAAAAGTTGTAGTCCTTGTTCTTCATCGACAGGTGCTTCAAGTCCTCTTGGCCCTTAGCAAGCCAGGTTGGGTCATCTGTGTACCTCAAGTTGTTAAGAAGCTTTCCTCCAACCCTGCGGCCTCGTGCTTCATATAGTACAGCTTCCTGAACCACGTGCTCAGCACACAGACTGAAGAAGCGTGATGAAAGCGCACACTCCGAATGCGCACCTTTCCTGAGTTTAGACCGTGCAGCATCCCCTTGTGTTGTTTGAATGCCCGCCCCTTGGTCCATGTGTAGGTGCTTCATGACACAGTGACGTGTTCTGGAATTCCTGTTCTTCTCAATGCCATCCAGAGTTTGTTATGACAGACAGAGTGGAATACCTTTACACAGTCAATACAACATAAGTAAATACCTCTCTGGTATTCTCCGCTTTCAGCATAGATCATCAGACAGCAACAGTATCCCTTACACGAGGAGTCAACTTCTGGCAGCTCCTGTCAATGTATTGCTGCAAACATTGTTAACTGTCTTTAGCAAAATTTTACTTGCCTCCAATACTAATGATATTATTCTTTAATTTCGATATTTTGCTTGTTCACCTTCCTTTACAATGAACACAGTAGGATCGCTTCCAGTTGGTCGGCCAGGTGAAACACTCTTCTACATTCCTTGGTAAACATGAATGAGCACTTCCGGGCTTCGTCAGCTGATAGAGGCATTTCTGATAGTATTCCGTCCATTCCTAGGGCCTTGTTTTCCGCTAATCCCCTCAGTGATGCTTGGGCTTCTTCCTTTATTACCAAGGGTTCTTGAACATATGCTACATCTTGAAAGGGTTTAATGTTGACTAGTTCTCTTTGGTACGGTGATTGTGTATTCCTTCCCTCTTTGGAGGCTTCAATATTGTGTCCATGAAATCCTCCAATAGTGTCATTCGAAGCGTAACTTTTCAATTCTTCAAGAGGAATGCTGAGCTCCTGCTTCCTTTTGGACTTTCTAACTCTACATTGTTGCACATTTCATCCTCATACTTTGTCTTCTCAAAATGCCCTTTGAACTTTTCTGCTCCTTTGCTGTATCATTTCAGAGTCTAGTTGGACCTTTCTTTCCTTTTCAATGACTTCTTGCTTGCTTTGTGTACGATGTTCTTGATGTCATCCCACAGCTCTTTGGGGTCTCTGTCATTAAATTCTGTGTGTCAAATCCACTCTCAAGATGTTCTTGGAATTTAGGTGACTCAAGGTTGTATTTTGGCTCTCGTGAACTAGTTTTAATTTTCTTCAGCTGTAACCTAAGCCTCCATTTGAGAAATTGATGGTCTGTTCCACAGTCAGGCCCTGGCCTTGTTTGCGCAGCTAATACCAAGCTGCTCTCTGCATCATCGCTTCCTGCTGATGTCGTCCACTTGCCTTCCGTGTGCTCCCGATGGGCAGCCACTACTTACACTGTTTGGGGGGGGGGGATGGGTATCTGCGATTAGAAAGTCACTGGTCTTGAAAAATTCCATCTTTCAGTCTCTAGCTTCATTTTCTATCTCCTAGGCCATATTTTTATATTTTCCAGGAATGCTGTATCATCTATTCCAATCTCAAATGCTCTGCTGGTATCTAATTCACGAGTGCTAGCAACTGCCTTCTTTTCCCTTTAAAAAGATGAACATGTGTTCTCTGAAATCGTTGACTTAAATAATACTTTCTTGGTAGCTTGAAAGCATACCTTTGTCTACACACACACACACACACACACACACACCCCGCCTTGAGAGGTTGAAGAAGCTCCTTGTGTTGATAAATACAGTGCTGCTTTGTGAGCAGACCCCTGCTTTCCAGCCCTGGGGGATGGGGTCTTGACTCCGAGTCCTTAAGTCTAGCTTTATGCCTCAAAACCTCAAACCAGACACTCATCTCGCCAGGACTCTGAAGAAACAAACGTGTAATAACCTGAAGGGGGACAGAATGAAAACACCAAGATGTAGTATGCTCTGTGGAGGAGCCCCAGTGGTTACCTGTTGGGCTGTGATCCCGTGGTGAGCAGTTCGAAACCACCAGCTGCTCCATGGGAGAAGAAGGCGTTCTACTCTTGTAAACGGTTAAAGTCTCAGAAACCCACAGGGAGTCGCTGTGAGTCAGCATTGATTTCGATGGCAGTGAGTTTGGTTTATGGTGAACAGAAAGAACCCTGGTGATCCAATTTGTTCATCATGAGGCTGCTAACCACAGGGTCAGAGTTTCAAGCCCACTAGCTGCCTGAGGGAGACAGAGGCAATCTGCTCCCATAACAATTAACAGTCTTGGAAACCAGAGGTTGCAGCTCTCTGTCCCATAAGCTCATACAAGTTGAAACCGACTCAGTGGCTGTAGGGCCCATATTGCTGTGTAACCTTGAGTGTGTCCTCTGCTCTCGATTTTCAATAGGTGATGGTTAGGATCGAACGAGGTGATATAGTAAAGAGCTGGTAACCCAGGCCATGTACGTTGTCAGGCCTGTCTTGATCATGCCATAGGTGTGGTTTCTTACAACTTGAGCTGTTCTGGAGCTCGCTGTCTGTGTGACTGAAAAATACCATCAGATACCTCCATTCAAGTAAACCCCGTTTCAATCATGAGAGCTAGTTTTATTTCACCTGTTAAAATCAGAATGCATTAGGTTACCACGAATAATGGTGTGGATTTCCATGGTCCCCCGGAGATTTCCATCTTTCACACCTTCCAAATGCACATACTGTGCAAACCCCCTTCCAGAGTGTAGCGGAGGGCTCCTTCTCAGGGTCCAGGAAAGTACTACAGGGTTGGAAATAGGCTTAGCATCCTTATCTTCAGTGATCTCTTCATGAGAGTGAGCATCGAGCAGGGCCATATCATAAGAACTAAATTGTTTGTGGATTGGGGCTCAAATCCATATCAATGGTTTATGTATGTCTCCAGTTCATTTTAGGGACATAATCAGATAGAATAGCATCTAGGGAAGGAAAGGCTTAACACAGCAACCACCTAAATGAGGCATCAACGAAGACCACCTGGAAGAAATGCACCGGCCTCCGTGATTTCAAGGATTATAAGTAATAAAACCCGAATCGGAAAGAGGGACTCATATCGGAGCTTAAACTAAGAACACCCAGTTTGCAGAAGGCTGTAGAGGACAGTGGAAAGTGGAAGCCCCAACCCCTTGCTAGGTCCCAGTGGATTGAGTCTCCAGTGAACCCCTTCTGGCCCCACTCCAGTGAGGTGAATGGCCCTGATCTTACAGCGCGCACTGCAAATTCGATTATGGCCGACATAGTTAGGATAAAATGCAGTAGCATGTCATTTGATCTCCCTGTTGACTTAAAGTTGGTTCAACTTTTAATGTTTTCTCTTGTCTCTTTGATTGAGGTTTTCCTGTTGTGTCTACTCATTGTTGGTTTTGTTTGCTTTTATGTATGATTTTCTGTATAGGGGATCCAGGACAGGTGACTCCAGAGAGATCATAACTGGATGCGAGCATTGCAGGGAAATTGGGGGGAAAGGGGAGCTAACAACACTGATTATAAAAGAAAATGTACGAGATGGATTGTAGTGATGACTGCAAAAGTCTGATTGAGATTAAATTGGGTGATATGTGAGGTATATGAAGGGGTACCCTCCCCCCCCAAAAAAAAAAACAAAAACGGAATTGCACTGGGCAGAGAGGAGCTTTTCTAGTCTAAATTTTTCCAGCTAGGCGAGCATCCAGCGCTTGCTCTAAGTTGGTGCACCCAGTGGCGTCACCTGGGAGGTTCTCTCTGGTTACAGTGAATTTTTCATAAAAGCAGTTTTGCTCAAACCTCTTTTTGTGTGATGGCCTATTTAAGAGAACAGTATGCTGCTGTAAAATTTTGTTTCCTGCTCAGAAAAAGTGTCGCAGAAACTGTTGTGATGTTGAACACAGCTCACAAGGACAACCCTATGGGAAAAACTCAAGTGTATGTGTGGTTCTCTCAAAAAGGTGAAATGTTGATTGATGATCAGTTTTGTTCTGGATGTACCTCAAGTACTTGAATGGACGAAAATGTCATGTCAACTTGTAGTACATTTTAAGTTAGTTCCATCAGGTCAGACTGTTAATCAAGCTTTCTATTTAGAGGTCTAAAAAGATTGTGTAATGGTGGGTGACCAAAAAGGCCTGATTTGTGGCAGACAGGGGACTGTTTATGCTACCACGACAATGCACCTGCTCAGGCAGTCAGCTCAGTGTGCCAGTTTTTCACAAAATACAGCACGCCCCTCTTGCCTCACACGCCTTACTCACCTGACCTCACGCTGTGCGACTTTTTTGCTTCTGCGAATAAAGAGGGACATGAAAGGACAGCGATTTGATGACGTAGAAAATGTGAAGAAAAAACATGAAGGAGGCGCTATCAGCCACTCAAACAGATGAGTTTGAAAATGTTTCCTAGAACGGAATCTAAGATTGGACAAATGTCTAAGTGTCATGGAGAGTACTTTGAAGGTGATAAGGTGGTTTGGTTAAAAAAAATTTTTTTTAAATACATAGCTTCTTTGAAAACAAAAATTCCAGGTTTGGGGGCGGGGTACTCCCTCATACCAATAAAACTATTTAAACACACACATACAAAAAAAGAGAGAAAGAAAACACACACACACGGAAATAGATTTAGAACCCCACCCCGGATAACCAACTGAGATCTCCTCCGCTGCTGTTCTCTCCTTACTTGCCACTCAGGATCTGAGTTTGGTACAGGAGAGACTTCATTTAGGATAAGCCCGTCTCTTCTTCAACCTCTCCCTCTCACCAAAATAAAATATACACCCTCTTAATACTGGCCTCAATCCAACCCCCCCCCCCCCCCACAGCTCTCAAGTCAATTCTCACTCAGCCTTCTTGTAGGGGCAAGTAGAACTTCCCGCAGGGCTTCAGAGGCGGTCATTCCTTTACAGAAGCAGACGGCCATGGCTCTGTGTGAAGATGCTGCTGGAAGATGTGTATGGTCTACCTGTTGGTTAGCAATCGAGCTCTTTAACCACTGGGCCCCAGAGCTCCTGTGTGGATGCGAAATCTCTGCATCTGTGTAGAGCGCCTCACAGTGTTAAGAGGCATGTTCACTGGCTCGCATTACCTCACCACAATTCCATAGGCTGGGAAGTTTTTTCACCCCTGCTGATGAGGACAAGGAGGCTGAGGAGGTTAGGGTGACTAGGCCAAGGCTGCAAGGCTGATTAGGAATCCCAGGTCTTTAGGTTATGTCCCCAACTCTTTATTCTCTAGAAGAGCCCTGGTGCCTAGTGGGGACGAGCTAGGCTGCTAACTGCAAGGTCAGCAGTTTGAAACAGCCAGCTGCTCCCTCAGTACATTCACAAGGTGACAGTCTACCCAGTCTATAAGGTTGCAGACTCTGCATCGACTCGATGGCCTAGAGCTTGGGTTTGGTTTTCTCTCTAGAATCTAACCAAGTCACATTGTCTCATGACTTAAATGCCTCTGCTCCAACTTGGTCACCATGCAGTAAACCAGAAGCCATGAAATAAACGACTGCTCACTTTGACTACACCAAATTTAGAAAGAATTTTATTCTAGGTGAAGACACTCGCCCTGGTGTTGTCCCCGGGTGCTGTGGAGGCAGTTCTAACGCAGAGACCGGAGCACGGCCTGGTCCGGTGCCAGCCTCACAGTTATGTTCGAGCCCAATGTTTCGGCCACAGTGCCAGCCCATCGTGCTGACGGCCTTACTCTTTTTGGCTTCCCCTCCACTTTACCAAGCATGATGGCTTTTTCCACGGACTGGTCGCTCTGGACAACCTGTCCAAAGTACTTGAAACAAAGTTTTGCTTCTAAGAAGCATCCTGACATACTTCTTCCAAAACATCTGTTTGTCCTTCTGGCAGTTCGTGGTACTTTACAGCATTCTTCACCAACACCGTTCACATGCATCAATTCTTCGTCTGTCTTCCTGATTCCATGCCCAACTTTCACACACATTAAAAAAAAGTTACCATACGTAGATCCCGCCACCACCCCCCAAAAATACAAAACCGACAAAAACGAATTAGGAGACGCAGGAGCTGGAACACTATCACAAGGGACTGACTTTCCTCGCTACATATCAATGACAGGATCACCACCCCACTGACAAAGGACACAGGGCAAAGACCAACAGCTTCTCAACAGGACTCGCTTAACCTTCCTGGGAAAAGAAACGCGAATTAGAGCAACACGTTGCCTTTTTGACCCCGATGTTCAGCCATCTCTGTTTTGTTATGTGAGGGCACGACAAAAAAGTATCAGTATTCCCACACAGCCACAGAAACCTTCTTGAGACGAAAATATCAAAAGGCGAAGCTATTGCTTCTTACTCAGCTGCGGTTTCCAGCGCATTCCCTGCTGACGGGCGCTGCCGTCTGCAGCCCAGACTCCTGCGCTCTGGTTCCCACCACGCTCAGCCGATGGCAGTTCGAGCCTCCTCAGGGGCTGCCCGCATTGCTTTTCAGCATTCTTTGAGTGAGTGGGGGCCTCACAAGGCAGCTAGAGCAGGGGTGGATGCTGCAGAGTGCCAGGGTTCCCCGTGAGATCCAACGTCTTCATAATAAGCCCCCTTGATTGTCCTGTGTCCTTTGAGACAATCTACTCAGGAGTAGGACAAATGAAAGTTGGCCAGAACCTTCCGAAGCTGATCTCTCTGCCTCGGAGCAAACTGGCCACGCGGATCGCTTCAGGAGCCTTTGGGTTGACTGTCGACAGCCGTCCACTGACCACCAAGCTATGTCCACGCGCGTTCTGTTCAAGGTCGACTTGTGTATGTGTGAACTGGAACCGTCGTAGCAACCTCGGACTCCCGGTAAAAATGTGAGAAAAGAAAACTGGGTTTGAGTGCCGCGGGTGACCACGGAGTAAGGTCGCTTTGGCAGTGCCCTGCGCGGAGACAACGCTCCAGGTAGACACAGTGCACGCATACTTCACGGCAGGCAAGAATCGCGAGGCACTGTTGCTATTTTAAGCAAAAGAAGTTGAGTGCCCCAGATATCTATTCATTGCAGACGGGTGACATAAATTCTGATCTCTCCAGAGTACAATCAATATATTGATGAGAAGAACCACGCATCTCTTATTACATAGATGTGAACCCATCGCCAGCATCTGTACTTACTTTTGAAAATCAAGACACAAGTAGAGAAATAAGTGGTGGAGGGAAGGATGGTTGAAACACACGACTTTTTTTCCAGGGGAAGAATCCCCAAGGGATTTGTAGTGAGGAATGGAAAAGCAACAAGAAGGGGTGAGAGACTTCAATGTATAACATTTTCCCTGACTGATTTCTTTTTTACCTATTTCCAAACAACACCATTTAGAAAACAATAAGAATTGAAGAGTCCTCATTCATCTTTCCCTTGGTACAAATGAGTGTGATCACACCACACGTTCCTGCCTGAGACCTACCCAGTCAGCAGCGTCTCAGGCGCGTGCGCACGCGCGTGCGCACACACACACACACACACACACACACACGAAGACTTCCAAACACTTGCTCTGACTTCACCCTCGACCTTGGAGGGTGTCTTCCTTCCTCATCGCTGAGTCCCAAGTGTGCTTTTGTACCAGGGCTCCCTACATGGTAGGGAAATGAGGTCATTCCTTGACCCTGGCTTTGAAAAGGGTTCCAGGAAGTTCTAGATTAAATCCAAGTTCTTCCAAAATTTCAGATGCATCTGGTTTTAGGAGACTGGGGAAAAGGCAATCTCTTCTGATGTCTCTTAAAAAAAAAAAGCCAGTGACCTTGGTTTTCTAGTGCCCCTGGTTCCAGCCCTGTACAGCAAGTCTGCTGGTGGTATTCTCTGGATGTATAGTGAGTGCCCACACCATGGTTTCGCATGTAAGTGCATGTGAATTAAACATGGAAATGTGTGCATTGGTGACTAGTAAGGCTTAGTTCCTTTTTAAAACAAAAATCATATTTTCTTCCCATTCATGCGCAGTCTTGTGTACTCTTGGATATGTGTACCCAACTTTGGAGTATACTATCTAGAAAACTTTTTTTAATTGCCTTTAAGGATCACATAAATGTTACTAAGAGAATCGTGTACTTGGACGAATGCAACAGTAACACGGCGGGGGGAATTGATTTTGTGTGGCTAACATAGTTCACTCCAGGTCTCCATCTCTTTTTCTGCACTTTGATAAATTTATCTACCATACTAGCTTGACTAAAATAATTACATTTTTTTACAGCTTGCCTTACCATTTCTCAAAAAAGATGTGCATCGGACACACTTTTGCTTTGAAAGTGCAAATCATAAGAATATGAAGACTTGTAACTTTTTGGAGGAAACAGGACCAGTGCTGCTTTATCTGACCTTGACCAACCTGACAACTGAAACTTGAAGTCCCTGAGGCCATGGAACTAAATAATCACAAATAATTTTTTTTTAAATCTGCGCACACCTCCCCCCAATCACTTAAGATTTCTGATACAAAGGAAAGCATTGTGCTTTGCATCTTTTTTCATCTGTCACACATTAGGGCATGATTTTTTTAAAACATAGTCCATTTTTATTAAGCCCATCACTGTTTTGGTTTTCAAAAATAATTCCTTTGCTCTTTTTACCGATTCATCTTTTGAGTCATGTTGCAGTTTCTGTGGTTTTCTCTATTATCTGTAATAGTTACAAGGAGCTCCGGGGTCTTGGAGGGTTAGCCTTGGGCTAAGTGCAACGTGGGTGATTGGAAGCCACCAGGAGCTCCACAGGAGACAGTGGAGGCAGCCTGCTCCTGGAAACATTCACCGCCTGGGAAAGCCTAGGAGGCAGCCCTTACAGAGTCCCGTGAGGTGGCAGTGAGCCAGAATCAATGGTAGTAGGTTTTCGTGGGTTTGTACAGAGTTGAACCATGTCATTCAGTGACACTGCCACTGTTTGCCTGGGAATGCAGTGTGAATACGAGGGCTGTATTAAAATACCCTGGAGCATGTCTTGGCTTATTGTAGGAGATGACTCTGTTGGCTGAAGGTGCGAGAGGGACTGGCAAAATGCTACCGGCTTGGGATGTTGCCACGTACTGAATCTAAGAAGCCCCTGAAATACTGGCACCTCGTTTCCTCCCTAATTCCTAGGGAAGATGGGGAAACTTCAGGCCACTCCGATAGCGTGGGAGTGACTTAGTACAGCCATGCTCATGAGCGTTGAGTGTCACTTGAGCTGCTAACCAGGAAACAGTTCAGAAACTTAAGAATTCATCTTTGCAGACAATCTCATAGGAATTGGATATCAGTATTTAAGATAAAGAGTTGCAGTGTACACGTGGGAAGCACTAGCTACCCTTGGTACCCAAGTTTCCGTGATTCTGTAGTACTCACCTAGATGTTTATTGTGCGATTTCCCTAAGTGTCCTTTTATGGAGCAGCTATTGAATGCTTAGTCCTATCCTATACCTGAAGGAGAGAGGTGCAGTGTAGTCACTAAACACTAATGGGGGAGTTAGAAGGCCAGATATATGTGGAGATGTCCAAATTGTTGGTTTGGAGCAGGTTGGGTGAACAGAGTGGAGAGTAATGCATCCTAGGTGGGAACAGCACTTGTGAATGATGGAATTTTGCTTAAGGAATTGGCAAAATAAGATACAAGTGTAACCAGACCAGAACTGCCAAGCCCAAAACGAATCCAAAGAAACCACAAACATTTCCATCAATACAGAAAGTTTCTGAGTTGGGCAACTAGATAAAGTTTCCTGTTGATCCCACGTGTGCTCCTATGATGAACGGGGCAGCGGGCAATGCGAACACGTTGGCCGTTTTTCACCATCTAGACAGGATAACACATGTATTCTCTGGTGGCGCCTGTGAGTTGGGGATTGGACTGCTAACCATAAGGATGACAGGTCAAACCCACCAGCCTTCCTGTGGGAGAAAGATAAGGCTGTCTGCTCCCAGACAGTTACAGTCTTGCAAATGACGTAGGGTAGCTATGAGTCAAAATCACTTGATTGCAGTGGGTTGGGGGGACGGGGCGGGGGTAAGGGTGGGACGTTGAGTATAGGAACAATTGTGAGGCTGGCACAGGACCCAGGCCGTGCTTCATTCTGTTGTGTGTAGGGTTGTTATGCATCAGAACCAAGTCGCAGGTACCTAACATTATCATAACCTCATTACAGAGCTAGTTAGCATACAGCTTTGGAGAACAGACTTAGGTTCAATTCTAGCACTTTGACTTTATGACCACGGGCATATTTATACTTTGATGACACTTCTGTCATATCTTAGGCTAACTATACCAATTTTGTTTGGCTGAGAAAATATTTAAATGAGAGAATGGTTTTGAAAGTGCCTAGAAAATAGCAGACAATCGATAAAAGCGAATTTCTTCGTGTTTCAAGGTGGCGGTGAGAGGGATAGGTTAGAGGACAAGTTAGAGCAGGGGTCCTCAAACTTTTAAACAGGGGGCCAGTTCACTGTCCCTCAGACCCATTAGGGGCCCGGACTATAGTTTTTTGTTTTTTTTTTAAAACCTATGAACAAATTCCTGTGCACACTGCACACATCTTATTTTAAAGTTTAAAAAAATGGGGCAAAAGCACCAGGTAGGTCGGATAAATGTCCTTGGCGGGCCGCATGTGGCCCGGGGCTGTAGTTTGAGGACGCCTGAGTTAAAGGGTTGAATCCTGCCAGGTTCAGAAGGTTCAGGAAAAAATGCCTTCTAAAGCACATGCAGGCATTAGGAACGAGATCCACTCCTACCTGTGTCCTTAAGTTTTGGCACGCAGGTAAGTGGCAACGGGTGCCTATCAGTCTTACGTAGCTGGCTTTTAGTGCACGAAGAAGGCTCCAAACTCCAAGGGTTGCAAACTGCAGGTCCAGCAAGTGCAGGTGACTGTGGTGAAGAGTTCAAGTTGGGCTTGGTTGGACCTTTTCCAAAGGAGGACAAATGTACCTCACCTGAAAGGGTGACTAAGTTGTCCATTGGGCACTTGTCACCCAGAGACTTTACTGTCACCCAGGGTAAGCACAGAGAGGAAGACCCGCCACGAGATGGATGGTGACACAGGAGCTGCAACAATTGTGATGCAGCCGCAGAGCTTTTGTGTTGTCCTGTGTCGCTGAGTCAGAACCGACGCTACCCGACAGCACCTGACAGCCTTCTACTGCCCATCTGCGGTGAGGTTTCTGGTTCAGTGTCTGAGCTGGGAGGTGCCCGCTTCTGCGCAGCATTGTTCTTCCCTGGTTGCAGCTCCACCAACCACAAGGCAGGCACTACAGACGCCAAACAAAAACACTTGTTTCCAGGATGACAAATGTGGTGTACTCTAACGAGTAAAGGCCTAAGCAAAACGATGACCGTCTTTTCTTTTACAAGGTTGGTCGTGTCTTTGAAAATAAACATCAAACTAAAATGCCTTAACCTTTTTCTTCCAGCGTGCTACAAATGACAACTGATGAGAAACTGAATGTGTCTGATGGGAATACAGCAAGTTGTCCTTTGAGCCCCATTAAGATGTGCCTTAACCGTCCCATTGAATGGAATCTGAATTTGACAGCGCCGTCTCTAGCGAGCTGTACAGTGCTTAACCAAAATCTCACAAGCGAAGAGAAATAGATGGCAGTCTTCTTGCACCACCTTCCTTTTGTATGTCGTCCTCTCAGCTGAACGGCAAGCACTCACCGCCTGGTCTCGGAGCGACTCTGAGTCCTGTGACTTGTCTCTGTGGAGTCATTAGCACTGATCATTTTGATTCCCACTCTTTTGTCTTTTTTCCTTTTAAGCATCGTGTTTTTGCACCAGAGCATTGTGGAGTTTTACAGTACAAATGGACTTGGATGTTGCTCTTTTTTAATAGTATTTTGTGAGTTTTGTACACCCCTCCATTTAGAGACATACATGTCCTGTTTTCTGTGCACAAAGTTTTAATATATAACTGCATTGTGTGAGTTAGAATGCTAGTATTGTACAGCCTCGTGGTGACGGCCTGACCCATGAACCGTTGTGTAGCAGGTGGGTACCAACTACCTCGAAGCAAACTGGTAAAAGGCAAGGGTGACTCTTGGAAGTATCTCTTTCAAAGTTATATATGTATAGAAAACCCATCCTCCTGGATCGTTCGTTCAGTAGAGCATGTTTCCATTTGTAGCATCATTTGAGCAGACCCTCTTTCCTCAACTTTTCCATACTAGGAAGTCTGTGGGCTGTAGAAAGCCAGGCACGATTGCATGTTCACTCTCCAGCAAGCCTGTGCCTTCACGTCTCAGACGAGAATACTGTTTGGTTATTTTCCCCCCACTTTGGGAGTGGGGGGGGTGGTCTTGAATGAAAACCTGTGAATGGATGTACATTGACAGGTTTTGTGTGACCGCCGTGGAGACATTTACCTGACAGTTTAAAGGGACATCTTTCAAACGGAATATTATTTCTTACCTTTCATTGTAATCGTGCACAGCAGAGCATCAGTGATGCCTACGTGATTCTAAGACTTCTGTAGCAAGAACACTACAGGCTTGGTGCTTAGATCTTTTTCCCACAGAGGAGGTAAGCTTTGGTTTGGTAGGCCATGCTCAGTGTATCAGAACACGGCTTCTTCCCTGGCCTGACCTGGGACTGACGGTGTGTTTCTCCAGACTTTTTCCTCAGAGCACAGCGGTGTCCTTTCTGTCCTTATCCCGCAGAGAATAGTTTTTAAACGACAGGGAGCACACAAAAGAAGACCTACACAAGGAACTGAAAGCACAGGAAAAGACGCCGAGCCAACAGCACGAAGAGGAAGCATCAGTTTGCCGCCCTTGCCTTTCCTTCAGCTAAACGAGCAGGCTTGCTTCTCTGACTGACCGGGGCTCCTTGTAAGAGTGCTGAGTTCTAGAGAGCACGGGCCTGCATGTAGCACAGCCATTGGGTTCTCCGTCGGCTCGCCGTCTTCACTTTAGCTCCAGTCTAGGTAACCACAGCCTCTGGGCACGTAAACTTGAAAAAGCACAATTATTAGTAAACGACCCATGATGAAGGCATTTGTCTCCTGAATGATAGAGAAAATTTAATCATCAGATGGGTACGAACCAGTGTGTACGTGGCAGGAGAGGACTCATTTCACATGGTGTTTCCTAAACCAGACAAGTGCCTAACTTCAGATGATGACGGGAATCGACAATGAAGAAACAAGACTCATAAATTAGCATGTAAAGACGACTTCCGGTCGCATTCATTGCTCATTAGCCTTTTTCATTTCTAAACGATATCTAGTCTTGTATGATGCCAAAAAACCAACAGAAAACCACATCAAAGCTTTGGCCTGACTCCACACGTGTGCCACCATCTCCCCAACCCAGGACTCGGCGTCCGGCAGCAAAGTGAGGCAACCAGCGCTCCTGTCTGCGTCCGCTTCAGCAAGAGGAACCAGCCTGGAGCCCGGTGACCATGTCTACAGTGTATGTTCGTGAAATCACATGGTCACAAGGTGATCTGGGCGATGGGTAGTTGAGTTCATTCTATTAGATCTTTTTTTTAAATGTTGACGGATTTTCAGAAAATGTTTTCTAAAAACCTAGAAGGGGACCAAAGAATCATGTGATCGATGATGCAAACAAGGCTGATGGGCCTGCGGTGTCGGGTCACCTGCCACGTGGAAAGATGGGAAGTGGAGAGTGGGCTCCCGCCTTCTTCCGTGTATTTCCTTCCACTCGTGGGCCTCGTTAAGGATCGAGGTCTCGCCTCATCCAGGTGGCCAGGAGAGCAGGCTTGAAAGCCAGGGCTCTTAACCACACGGTCTTATTGGCTAACCCTTCGCCCTGCAGAGACCCAGGAAGTGGAGGCCAAGCAGGCTGCGATGCAATGCCTTCAGAATTTCCGAGAGGAGCTTCTTATGTCCCCATCTCACCAAGCAGTGCTCTCCATCCCACTGGAGTTATTTTAGTCAGCGCTCTTCCCTGAGAATACGTTCCTGCCTGGGCAGCTTGTGAGTAGTCATCTTAAATGTGTGTGGCATTTTCCTCGGTTTCGGCTCTACATCGTAAGCTTCTCCAAGGCAAGCTACTAGGCATGTTGTATTTAGAAGTTTTCCATACTGCCAACCCTTTACACTTGAGAGTTCCTAAGACCTGCCTAAGGAAATCTGTTTACAAAAGAGGTTTCTAGGCTCCTCCAGCCCCCAGCACACAGCTCGATGAGGGCAGAGGCAGCCCTGGGCCAATGCTTCTGTCCAGGCCAAAGTCAATGTGGACCCACTTCTGCCTGCCGCGAGTGTTACAAAGAAGCCAGCCCTTCTTGCACTGGTTCTGACACAAGGGTAACTTTATTAAAAGCAAAAAGGACATTTAAAAAAAGAAACTCCACCTCCATCATCTCTCTTAACTTCTGTCTTCGTTGAGAAACTGCTCGAGATTAAGCTTGCTTTTTTCCAGTGCTGCGGTTTTGGCTCGCCGTGGTAATCTCATCCTCATTTCTGATTCTGGTTCAGCAACTTCACAGTCACTAGACAGACATTAAAAAGACACCAATTGACAAAAGCTTCCCGATTGCAGTTTGCTTATAAATACAGCTTCCATCATCAGAGGGTCACTGTGAGCCTGATGTGCTTGGAGATGCGTGAAACCAAAATCTCAACCAAAACATACTGAAGCCAGCAACCAGAATCCTGGAAAATCTAGCCAAAATGGTTTTTTAATCTATATTTAAGTTGGTATTTTCCAGGAAAAGGTAGATAAAATATAACCACTTTGCGCTAAAACTTGTATATGGGGTGTACAACTACCCGTGGGTATTTTGGAATCTTAAGCAGTGAAAGCAAATCTCAGTCCTCTTGATTTAGGCAATAAATTCCGTCCGATACACTGTGAGCAGCACATTTAAAAAAAAAAAAAACAACCCAAAATTACTTTGAATTTATTCAAGACAAAATCTAAACCTATCATGAAATCACAAGAACTAGTTTTACCAATGCACAGATGAAGGCAAGACAATATAAGCTTTCAGTTTCCAACTTCAATTAGCTGAAACTAAAAATGACCACTCCACCACGCGCATCCCTCTCGTGGTCACATTGTAGGCAGAATTGCTCTTTTGCACATTTAGAGAACCACAATGTTAGAAAAATCTTAAGAGTTTGCAATCCCGGCGCAAATTTAGAGTCCTATGCATGCAGGGTCATGTCAGAAGATTACATGGAAACCTAAATTAGAAAACAAATTATTAATGACTGCCACATACTTGTGTTTTACTGGCTATGCAAAGGAATTCCACTGTGTGGACTATGACAAATGATAGATAATATTGGCAAGAATGGGAAATCCAGAATCCTCCTGCGGAACTTGTATCTGGACCACGAGGTAATCATTGGAAGATTACCTACGTGCATGGAAATCAGGAAAGGTATGCATCAGCACGGTATCCTTTCACCAAATGTGTTCACAATCTGTGTACTGAGCAAATAATCCGAGAAACTTGGACTACTAAGAAGAATGTGGCATCAGGATTGAAGCAAGGCTTATTATGAACAACCTGTGATACGCACATGACACAAGCTTGCTAAAACAAGGAGGACTTGAAGCAGCTGATGGAGATCAAGGACTTTGGCCTTCAGTGTGAATTTCAACTCAATCAATGTAAAGAAATCCCACATCCTCACAACTGGAACAACAGCTATCATCATAACCAGAGAAGAAAATCTAAGTTGTCAAATTCAGTACAAACTCGTGAAAGCAGCAGTCAGGGACTCAAAAGACACGGCTCTGGGCAAGGCTGTGGCACCAGATTTCCCGAGA
This sequence comes from Tenrec ecaudatus, assembly GCF_050624435.1. Classification (NCBI taxonomy): domain Eukaryota; kingdom Metazoa; phylum Chordata; class Mammalia; order Afrosoricida; family Tenrecidae; genus Tenrec; species Tenrec ecaudatus. The sequence goes on from NC_134532.1 coordinate 206,396,646, forward strand.
GCGACTAAGGGGCACTCGACCCCAGTCATGGCATACTCCGTCGCTTCAGCTGCCTGTGAAAGCTGGACCCTGACAAGGGAAGCCCAGAGGAGACTTGATGCCCTGCTATTACGGAGCTGGGGAAAGGTATTTGAATGCACCGTAGACTGCCAGAAGAACAAACAAGTCTGTCTTGGGAAAGTACAGTCAGAATGCTCCTTAGAAATGAAGACGGCGAGGCATCTTCTCACATATTGTGGAGCAGAAAAGGACCCCCAGCTTGGGAAAGTAGGTCAGTGAAAAGAGGAAGCCCTCGTGAGATGAACCGACCCAGGGCTGCAGCAGGGGGCTGAAGCAACAACGGTGGGTGACACCGCTCGTGACGGTGTCTGTCGGTCATGCACAGCGTCCTCAGGGTCGGAACTGACCCAACGGCACCTCACCCCACCATGGACTAAAAGCCATGCCAACCACAGGGGAAAACCCACAAGGTACAAGAACTGAGATGCTTTTGATTATAAAATTCTAGACTGAGTATGTCCAAGACAGGCTTAAAGCTTTCACTGTCATACACTGAGTTTCTCTCATTCAAATACAGGCAAACTGCAATATTTTCTCTACTTCTAGACATTAAAAAAACCAAAAAAGCAGCAAGGCCAATCATCAACAGGCACAGCTCACCTCTCAGAGTCAGTCTCCGCAGTGTGGAGTCTCCTGGTCACCCTAGCCGAAGCGATCCCTCTTCTCCGTCCTTGAAGATACAAGATTCATTGTCAGACTTTCATTATCAATTGCTTATTGTTCTTACATCTCATTTCTGGACAATCCAAACCCCTCATTTTATCCTCTTGAACACAATCCTCCTCGTTCTCGATCAATTTCTCCTGTAAGCTCTGAGGAGCCTGGGCCAGGAAAGTAAGGGAATTCTGAGTAAGTCATACGGAGGCAACATTTAACTCAATGTTTTGGTGGCAGAAGCATGTGAAAATACCATAAGAGAGCTCTCTGAAAGGGTGAAGAAAATTTAAAGAGAAATGGAATCAAGTGATTTCTCTAGAGCTTTGTGAAGCCTCTCATACCCAGCTCTCGTATAAGATGTATGGAGACATCAAGGAAATTAAGATCGCAGCGCTGCATTAGGGCCATACAAGGCTCCAGAAGTGGAACTGTAACCAGTAGCAGACTGGCTACTTATGACATGTTCAGACACAGCCAGCCAGATCAAGTATATTTTGCAAGATATACTTCAATTTAGAAACCAGAACCTCTAACTGCAGACTGGGGAGTTGTGAAAATCTACTTGCTACAGAACAATGGGGTAAGACAAGGACGGAAGCCCCGCAGCCCTGGTTGCTTAAGCGCAAGGACCGACAGCATGCACAAGCGAGGTCTGGGCCTTTAAAAAGGACAAAGGTGGTGTTCTCGTTGTATATAACTAAAAGCAATCTGATCAAAACCAAATTTTGGAGCTTCATGATTTGGGTGAAAGTTATATTTGGGTGAGAAATCTTGTCAAGATTTTTTTCCCATACCCTATTTATTTCCTTTTAAATTTCTAATTCACATATTCCCCAAGGAAAACATCCAACAACAGGGGACCGATTTGCAACAGTATGAAGCAATTGATGTTCAAATAATGGATTGGTGATAAAGCAGTATTATGGCCAGATTCCATTTTAAGAACAAATTAATCTGTGTAAAAAAGGACTCAAAAATATTTTTTCAAGGGCGAACAGTGGCCGGCTGACGAGGAGAATTACTAGTGTTCTTTATAGTACTTTGCTTGGATGTATTTTCTGACTCTTCTGTAAGAAGCATGCATTGCTTTTGTAATAAGAAAATAAAACAATAAAAAGATCTTGAATTTCAGATGATTGTCCAAGTGATTTCCTAATATTCAACATTTAATTTATTCCAACAAATCTCCTGTTGCTGAGTATTCCTTGCGAAGTTAAAAAGTTAAGGAACAAGAGTTATGAAATAAGAGAAAACAAGGAAGAACCTAGCCCCCCAAAAATATTGGGCTGGGAAAAGGGGACCTAGGTGCTTAGACTACTGATCAGATAAAGCCATCACTTGGATGCAAACAAATAGCCCACAGCATCGCATCACAAAGTCTTTCAGTCAGAAGCCCTTGGGAGCAGCACTGCTATCGGTGGGGAGAATGACAGAGCAAGCTCAGGGTAGCTGAGGCATTTAGAAATCTTAATCCCTACAGCAACAAGGAAAACCCTTGCAGAGTGAATATTTTATTGGAAAACAAGTGGTAAAGCAATGTTAGTATAAAGCTGAAGGCCACCCGTGAGTCAACCATCCCCTACCTCTGGTGGACCTCTGCTGGGTGGATTTTGATGCCCGGACTGTTTTCTGAGCCCTGTGAGGAGTCATGTATAAGTCCTTATTCTTTTCTGTTCAAAGAAATGATACACAGTGTCAACCAAAGATAAATGAAATATTTTAAGTTGTCTTTTCAAGTATTTCATTCATAAAATGCCCATGGAAATTCTAGTAGCAGCTGCTGAGCAGCTATCCTAAATCCTTGTTGAGAAGAAATGTGGATCCTAGAAAATAAGCAAACACTTCTGAAAAGATAATCCTTGTTTGCGGCCAGAAGGCGAGGTATAGACAAGACACGCTCACACCTTGGAAAGTAGAATGCCATACAGGCAAGTTGCTCTTCCAAGGGAATTAGTGAGAAGAAATAGCCCTTCCCGACAGTCACATATATTAGAGAAAAGATGTGTCGCAGTACAGTCAGAGACGTGGGGAGGTGGTTACCGTGTTCTCGCGGAACGAGGGCTGGCGTTCTGCCATGCTGCTCTGCCGCGGTCTGGTCACCTTGTTCGCGAGTTCCTTTTTCCAACTGAGTCTTCACTTTCTCCAGAGCTCTCAGACACAGCCTGTCTTTGACTTGCTATAATAGACACCACGGTTAGCGTTCTAAATGCAACACTTTCCAATCTTCCTTCAAAAACACCATAGATAACAAGTTGCGTGATTACATCCTAACATTTATATGAAATAGATGCGGAAATAGTCACTCCAAACAGTATGATTCTTATTTGATAAATCCTTAATTAAAAGAACAATTTAAAGATTCTGAAAAGAATTAAGAATAATTTGAAATTCTTTTACCTCCAGCATATCATTGAGTAGATCCAGAAGATCTTTCGTAAGACAGCTACTGAGTTCCAGAGAGCTCAAGGCTTTTGTATAGACCCGGATTTCTGGTGAACATGGACTTGCTAAGATCTCATTACAAAGTTTGATAGCCAAATTGTCATGTGCTGTTGAGGCCTAGAACACCAAGGGAAACATCTTTGTAAACAGAAAGTGGGAGGATGGAAGACAGTCCCATACATCTTACATCCCCAACTAATTAGTTTGGCCACAATCCCATAGGCAAAATACAGAAAATCCAATTCTGTATCCCCCAGAGTTTGCTTCCTGACATTTTGGAGTGGGTGGATGGTTCAGGGCCCAGATCTCACTGTGTAGCAAGGAAGCCCACCTTCTCTCCAGAGTGGTGGAGGTGAGAGATTCCTGGCTGACAGAACTGAGCCAGCTGATGAGGGAGCCCAGCCCTGGGCCACACCTCCTCCCTCAGGGTCAGGCCACAGCAATGGCTAGTGGATACACAGGTACCTGAGCCTTGCCCACACCCCTCAGCCCTGAACTTTGGAAAGGGCCATTCCATTTTGGGCGCTCCCTAAGGCAGTGGTTCTCAACCTTCCTAACGCCGCGACCCTTTAATACAGTTCCTCATGTTGTGGTGATTCCCCCACCCTAACCATAAAATTATTTTCTTTGCTACTTCATAACTGTAATTTTGTTACTGTTATGAATCAGGCAATCCCTGTGAAAGGATTGTTCGACCCCCCAAAAGGGTCACGACCCGCAGGTTGAGAAAGCTGCCCTGAGGGATCAGCTGAGGCGTCTGAATGTTGGTTCAAGTACCTCTCTTGGCCCCAACCTTCTCCCTGCATTTCTGACCTCACAGATGCTGACCCTGAGGCAAACCCCAAATCAACGACCCTGTCAGCAATTTGGGACCTTCTGTCTCGTAGCCTTGTGCTGGACTCTTCCACTTCTGCCACATCTCAAAGCTCATCATACTAGACTTACACTTAGGCACGCACACGCCCATCCCCGCCAATTTCTACTACTCTAGTTCAAGCAGTTGTCTCTGACCTAACACTTAAATTTTTTAATATATTTTTAATTGAACTAGCATTTTAACTTCTCCCTTGATTAACACTTTCTCTGTCATTCCCCCCCCAATCACACCTCACGTAACCATGCCTGCGAGCCTATCTAACAGTGCTCATCCAGTGAACCCTGGCACCAGCACTCACTGCAATGGGCCACATCCCAATCCCTTGGTCTTTGAAGCACTCCACAGTTTGCCCACCTTTTGCCCTCATGGTCTGAGCTTGAGTCAAAATGATGTCTCCCCCCCCCTTCCCTTAGCTCCCTAACAAGACATGTACGGTCATCAGTTGATGACCCTCACTTAAAACTGCCTTTCCACTTGATCCAAGCCACTCTTCAAATCCCACTGCAAAACCTACCTGAACTTTACTCCCTAAGCTTTAAAACCACTGCCGCTGCAGTCGTCATCCCTACCACACCAATCTTGCTCTTGACAATACTCAGAAAGCACTGAATAGCTGTGTCGTTGAACTCTGTCTGGTTGCCTCAGTGTTCTCTGTACTCTCTCCAGTAGCACAAAGCACAGTGACTTGATCAGAGTAAGCCACACCAGTGCTGTCAAGCCTGTCCTGACATGGCGGTGCCCTGTGGTGCAGAGTACGACTACACTCCAGAGTGCAAACTGCCAGGTCTTTCTTGCAAGGCTCCATTGGGTGGGTTTGAACTGCCAACCTCTGTGTGAGCGGTTAAGTGCTCAACCACTGATACCACCCAGGGACTCTCAAGCAGCCACTGGGTAACAGTTACAGAAGACCAAGACTTGCAACATCATCAGTTTCAAAGGAAGTAAGTCAGATTAAATGACATCAGAGAGAGTTCTGATACCCAGACCAAGTTTAATTTGAGGATCAGTTTGCAAAGTTCAACCCCAAACCAAAATAAGCTTGAGGGCACTTTTCATTCTCTGACTTCCCCTTCCTTGTAGCAGGCATTTAACAGGTAAGTCAACCACTGAAGTTCAATGAGTCCCAGATAGCGCCAGGACGTGGCTGTGGCATGATAACTCGCCAGTGGTGCTCCAGCAACGCACCCCACTGGGCAGCTCTGCTGAAAAGGCCCCTTTTGCACGTTAGCGAGGAACTGTGTTGGCGGAGTGCTCACAAGGGGGCTGCGATTCTCCAAGTTGGCAGTCGGGAACCACCAGCGGCTCCAAGGAAAATGGAGCTTTCTACTCCAGTTCATCAATGGCTGCATCTCAGAAACTCCTCCATCCAAGAGGGTGACTGAGCTGGCATCGACTCGATGGCAGGTGAGTTTTGAGTGAGTTAAATGTTAAAAAGCAGAGATGTCACCTTGAAGACTAAGGTGCACTTGACTCAAGCTGTGGTATTTTCAGTGCTATGTGAAAACGTGAGTGAAAAGCTGGACAATATCTAAGGTAGGCCACATAAACAATGGATGCATTTGGATTATGGTGCCGGTGAAGAAAAACGAGCTCATCTGTGTCTAAAGTAGCGGGCAGATGCTCCTTACACGTGAGCACTCTTTGTTTCATTCGTACTCTGGACACGGCACCCTCGGGGAGGACAAAAGGAGGACATTATGCAGGGTGAAGGTGAAGGTCAGTGAAAGAGAAGACCCTCAGTGGGATGGACTGACAGTGGCTACAACCACCAGCTCAATCACACGATCAACCGCGGCTGGGCTGGGCTGGAGCGGGACAGGCAGTAAGTTCTTCAGAGCAGCGGGGGGTGTTGCATCTTGCTGCTCACAGGACCGCTGTGCATCAGCACCAGCTCAACAACAACACTGGGTGGGGAGAGGGGCAGGGAGAGGAAGGTATTCCTGTTAAACTATTTCTTAGCATTAACTCTATTTTCATATGATTAACCACCCTCCGCCCCCAACACACACACACACACACACACACACACACACACATTTGTTTTCTCCTTACTTTGTATCAGACTACAAAAAGAGAAGCTTCCAAATCAAAATGCAGCTTCTCGCTCTTTCAAAGATTCTATAAACCACTGCTGAGGAGCCAGTTCTGACTCTTAACAGCCCACCAGAGGGTTTCCAGGGTTGCGAATCTTTACAGCCTCATCTTTTTACAATGGAACAGCTGGAGGGTTTGAACCACTGACGTTGGGGTTAGGAGTCCAGTGTTTACCCAACAGTGCCACCTCGGGGTTCCTTAAAGAATCTAAGAGGGGTTATTTTCATCAAAACAAAAATGACCTTCATCCTTACTCTGCATGTACTCACCCACCTGATAATCTTGGGGATTCTTGGCCTGAGGATTTAGTCCACTTGGTCTCGTCAAGTCGATAAGCAACTCGGCGACATTCATGATATCGATCTCAGCTAAAGGAGAAGATGCAGGGGCATTGGCCAGTGTTTGCACCGTCGGAAGAAAAGCTTCTTCAAAGCATTCCTGATTGGCTCTGTGGAAAACCAATGGAAAGTTGGTTGGCAGAGTATCATATTAGGAGAAAGGAAGCTTATGATGGTTGAGAAAATTAGCACACAATTCAACCTCCCAAGACAGAGCACACCTCTACCAACCGAACAGCCAGATCCGTGGTGGCTAAAAGCTACAGGAGTTTTCATTTCACCGTTTATCCAATGAAGCAAGACCGAGAATGCCAACAAACGACACGGCAGGCATCGCTCTTGGGGGTGGGGCGGCTAGAACTTGACACCCTGTCAGGTTTGGGTTTCTGCATATGACTCAGTACCTGCTAGCGTAGGCAAACAAGGGGAAGAAGACACCAAGGCAATGGCGAAGCCGAACGTCCTCTTCCGTCACGGGATTGTACCACAGCAAGAGCAGACGAGACAGAACCCTGCTGCTGACCAGAAGCCCAGAGAACATCAGCTTGGCTAGTCCTTCTGCAGCTCCTGTTCGGAGTTCAGACACCTAATAAAAATGACTTTCATTAGAAGAAAACATTTAGCACACTTCCCCTTTCAGCCTTGTAAATAGCCTGTTGTATGATATTTTTATGCCAACTACTCAAAAATCACTAGCTTGATGATGGCAACATATGTACAAATATGCTTGATACAAATGATGATGGAATGTTGTAAGAGCCCCCAATAAAATGATTAATAATAGTAATAATCACTAGCTATTATGAACCTGCTAAGATTTTATTTCTCCCTTTAAAATTAAAGTCATGACAAACCTTTAACTTAATTATAAATTCTTCGATCCCCGTAAAATGCTTTAAAGGAATCAAGAGCCCTTGTGAAATGATAAAATTTTGCCAGCCCCCAAACAATAAGTAATTCAGAGCACTGGAAACCCATAGCACTGTCCCTGCCATCAGAGAAGACACGTGGTACACACCGAAGCCTCAGAAGTGTGTCCTGCAGCGTGTTGGAACTACGAGTAGATTTAAGAGAAAGAGTGTGGGTGAGAAGGCCTTTCAGGACAGAGTCACCAAGACAAGCGAAGGGAAGAGCCAACACAGTGGTGCGTGAAGGAGACAGAGGGGTGGGGAACAAGATGGATTGGAGCAGAAATCAGTCAAGCTTCTCACCCTGCCCAGCTGTATGATGCTGCGCACGTAACTCAACCTCTCTGGGCTTCATGTGATTTCATGCATAAAAAGGCCGTTAAAAGGGTGAAGAAGTCACATGTAAAACTCTTAGTATATTCACCTACTACACAGTAAATCCTCGGAAACGCTTTAACTATTATTTTCTCTTTTTAATGGGAAGAAAGGAGCCTTGGCAGTGTGGTTCAAAAATTTTCTATGCTACAAAATGAGCAGACCCAACGCACTGGAACTTCCCAACAGTATTTACTTTATCACGTGGCTAAAATTTTAAAAAATTAAAAGTAAAACTAAAACAATTAGCTTCATGTTTCTTTATGCTATAAAAGTACTCTTCCTTGGGGTCTTAAAGGCTTGAAGATAAATAAGCGACCATCTAGCTGAGAAGCATCAAAGCCCACATGGAAGAAGCCCACCAGCCTGTCTGACCACAAGGTGCAGAAGGGACCAGTTACCAGACATGAAAGAACTAAAAGTCATATCAATGGGTGCCCACCTCCCTGATACGATCAATGAAGACAAACATGAGCATAAACAAATGTGGTGAAGAAAGCTGATGGTGTCCAGCTATCAAAAGATATAGTATCTGGGGTCTTAAAGGCTCGAAGATAAACAAGTGGTCATCCAGCTCAGAAGCAACAAAGCCCACATGAAAGAAACACACCAGCCTGTGTGACCACGAGCTGTCGAAGGAATCAGGTATCAAGCATCAAGGAACAAAAAATCATATCATTGAAAAGGTGGGTGAGTACAGAGTGGAGACTCAAAGCCCATTGGCAGCCAACCGGACACCCCTTACTGAAGGGTTGTGGGCAGGAGATGAACCAGTCAGGGTGAAGGGAAGCAACGATGAAACATATAACTTTTCTCTAGTTCTCAAATGTTTCCTCCCCCCCCCCACTATCATGATCCCAATTCTACCTTACAAATCTGGCTAGACCAGAGGATGGATGTACATAAGTACAGAGAACAACTGGAAACACAGGGAATCCAGGACAGATGACTCCTTCAGGACCAATGGTGAGAGTAGCGATGCCTGGAGGGTGGAGAGAATGTGGGGTAGAAAGGGGGAACTGATTATAAGAATCTATGTATAGGCTGGGGGAGGGACCGCAGAGAAGGTGGGGAGAGACATCGGACAGTGTAACATATGACAAAATAATTTATGAATGATGAAGGGGGCAGTGGGGAGGGAGGGGGAAATGAGCAGCAGATAGTAAGGGCTCAAGTAGAAAGCAAATGTTTTGAGAATGATGATGGCAACCAATGTACATATGTTCTTGACACAATGGATGTATGTATGGATTGTGATATGAATTGTATGAGGCCCCAATAAAGTGATTAAATAAATAAAATTTTTTAAAAGTACTCTTCCTTGCAGAGACCCAAAACCCATCTGTAGACAATGGGACATCCCCTCACCGACAGGTCAAAAGGAAGGAATGAGTCAACCAGGGTGCAGTAGAGCACGGATAAAACACAATATTCCTCTGGTTCTTTGAGGCTTCCTTACCCCCCCCCCCCCCCATCATGACCCCAGCCCTGCCTTTCAGTTCTGGCTGGACTGGAGCATGTACAGTGGTACAGATCAGAGCTCACGACACACGGAATCCAGGTCAGATAACCCCTCAGGAATAGCAATACCAGGGGGTAGGGGAAAGAAGGAGGGGGACTGATAGCAACGATCTATGAATAACCAGCACCCCCACTCGAGGGGTCGGACAGCAACATGGGTGAAGGGAGACAGCGGTCAGTGTAAGAGATGAAAATAATCATTTATAAATTTATCAAGGGGTCACAAGGGTGGGTGGGAAAAAAGGAGTTGATAAGAAGGGTTCAAATAGAAAGTAAATGTTTAAAAAATAATGATGGCAGCAGATGTACAAATATGCTTGATATAAATGAAGTATGGATTGTTATAAGAGCTGTAAAGCCCCCCAATACAATGATTTTTTTTTTTAAGTTAAAATACTGCTCTTCCTTAAAGAGGGAAGAGATTTAATCCCATTCCCTCTTAGACCTTCTACCCACCCAAGGTAACATGATTCTAAATTACATCTTCAGACCCTGAGGGAAGAACTTTAAACCCTTAGATCACAAAGCCAGAGAAAAAAATCTACTTTGATGGTGAGAAACAAGTGTGGATACTAAAAGTGGAAGGTGAGATTTAAGGCATTTAAGAAGAAAATGAAATGACACTTTGATTTGTAAAGAGCAAAGACAGACACATGCTGAGTGTTAGCTCCGTCCCCCAGCAGCCACTGCCTACCTCGTCCCCTAGGAAGTCAGACAGGAGCTTCAGGACATTCTTTGTGGTCGCCGTCTCTGCTTCGCCCTCTTCAGACACGTGCTCGTCAACATCGCTGTGGACGTCTGAGCCTTCACCTAGAGAGGCTGGGGTCTTTTTTGTTTTAAATGGTTCCATCCCAAACGCCATCAGTTGGTCAAAGATTGCCTTCAAAGCACTGATTTTTACTGTGACATCATCAATTCGCAAAACCTAGAAAGAGACATCGCCCACCAAAAAAGTAAACATGATAACTTTTACCTTTGTTTACCTGGCATAAAATGTCTCATGTTGTATTTTTTTTCTTAGTCTAATTTCCATGACAATGTTAAGTCTACAAGGAAAGGCACTTTGCATAAATAGAAAATTTCATTTTAAAGTTATCTTTTCCTCAAAACATGCACATAAAACACCCAAACTCACTACCACTGAGCTAATTCTGACTCATATCAACCCCATGGGACACAGAACTTCCCCTGGGGCTTTTCAAGAGCTTTTCTACTCTTACTGGAGTAGAAAGCCTCATCTTTCTCCTGTGGAGCAGCTGGTGGTTTCAAACTGCTAATCTTGTTGTTAACAGCCTAACATATAACCACAATTTAGAACTCCATTTGCTTTAAGAAAATATTTGCTTTCAGTAAGACAAGAAAAAAAAAATCCCTGAAACTAGATTAAAACTGAATTGCATTGTGTGTTCCTTTACCTTAAAAATCAGACACAATCCAACATGGTTTTTATTCTCCCCTTTTGCTCAATCTGCTCTATCAACAAACGCAACTGATTCTGGAACATGCCAAACGCAGCCCAGCTGGAAGCCTCTTCCCTGGTCTTGGGAAGCCCTTGCCCCAGGGATCTGCTTGGTCACTCACTGGGTGTCACTTTATTAGTGAGGCCTTTCTCAACCAAGTAGCTCCCACTCCTTCCTTAGACCCCTTCTCTGCCGTATTTTTCTCCATTTGATACACTACATACAGGTCAATTTTTAGTTGTTTCCCTTTTAGAATGAAACCTCCATTAGGAGAAGAAATTTTATCTTGTTTTTCACTGTCACATATTTTAAACCTAAAACAGTATTGTGAGTATATGTGCTATAGGATTAAAAATAAAATACGAAAAAAATTAAAAATAAAGAAAATACGGTGACTTAAATTTTTATTAAAATGAGTTAAAACAACTTAAGAATAGTAACTTAAAATACTTAAGGAAAAAATAATTTTAAATAATGGACATTTCATGTTTAGTCCACAAAGAAATTTAATACAAAAGAAATTAGAGATAAAAATCATCCCTGGGCCCAATGCAGTAAGCCTGAGAGATAAACTTAGAACACCAGTATTCTCACCAGTGTTTACTTCAGCAACCACAAATGAAATATTGCCACTCAGCCAAACCTACCTGCAGCAGTAGTACAAAGTGTTTACTTGCAAAATCCTGATTCTGCAATCCACAGCATCCCAAGCATAAAACAGCCATATTTCTTACTATAGGATGAACACTTATTATTCCAGGAAGAATCTAAAAGGAATTTGAAATTAAAATGACAACAGACAATCACAGGCCTTATTATGGAAAACAAAACCAAACAAAAAAACACTATGAAAATGGAAAACTGCACTGGTGAGGAAAAGGCCAGGAAAGTAAGTCAAGAAAAATGTTCCCATCACAACAACACATCTGCTGGTTCTTCTAGGGGAGCAGGGGCTTCCCTTTGACCATTTTATCGGGAAACCCGACCCCTTTAGCACAGCCCCACCCCCTCAGATGTCTTCTAGTTCCTGAAACTCAAAGAACATTGAAAAAGGACATACTTCGAGACCCTCAAGGATGCCCAAACCGCCATTTTGAATTTGTGGAAATCAACGAGCAGACTTCTCTGCGGAGCAGTTAAGGAGAGGGAACCAGCAACTTCAAATGTGTGTAGGCCCAGATGGAGGAAAAGTCAAGAAATGGCATCAAAGTTGACTTTTATAAAGGTTTCAATGGTCTTGTAACAATGCTTTTTGACTCACCCTCACACTTTCTGATCTTGAAATATCCAGAGCCTACCAACATGGCCTCAATGGCTTCCCAAAACTCAAAGCCCTTAACATGACATAGGATGATAACACCCTGCACTTGGGCTATCCATCCCAGTCTCACTGAGACTATGGCTTTTTCTGCTTGCCCACCTGGTCTAATGTTCATGCTTCCTATTCAGTGCTGTCGAAGAGAAATTATGCAAACCACAAACAAGAGCCGCCTAAGAGGGGATGGCATCAAACAGTTTGTGGGAAATTCCATTACCATTTAATTGTATTTTCTACACATTTTCTGACGCCCCTTGAATATTCATTTAAAAATTTTTAGTAGTTGCATTAAAAAGAAAATAAATAAAATGAACTTCCATCTTTTATTTAACCCAATATAACTAGAGTCCTATCAAGGCAACTTAGAATCGACATAAAAGGGTTACTACTGAGATATTTTAAAGCCTTTTTTTTATAGTACGTCTTCAAAACCCTGTGAATTTTCACAATTGCAATACGGCTCACAGTGGACGAGCAACTGCTCGAGTGTTCACAAGCTACCAGTGGCTGGTAGCCACCGCGTGGAGAGCAGGCCTATGACAGTCTTGGCTCCTTTTTGACTCAGGTAATGTCTTAACGGCAGGTCAGTCACCTTCCAGCCCTTCATGTCCTTCATCACAGCAAAAGTCGAAGGCATACATTTCTACTATCTAGTTGACTGAAATGCCTCTTACTTGATCAGGAGACCCAAGAGGGCAGACTCTTGTCTGTTTTGTATGCCATGCATTCATCCCCAGCATTCCAATGAATAAATAAATAGCCTTTTATTTAAAACAATATAACTATAAAATACTGTAACTCCTTCATATCCAAATTCCTTGCCTGTTCGTTTTTCTCTGTGGTCTGGTCTAATCTGTAGTCATAGATTGTTTCTATAGACTTACAATCATGAAAACTATTCAATTTTGTGTTCTTTTTTCACTCAACAACGCATTTCCTACATCCAGATTTCATATTGACTATTTTCGGTACTCAATTATACTAAATTCATTCTACCATTGTCTTATAATAGGACCAGATACAAAGCACCCAAGAAGAACTCGAATAGCATCACGTGTTACTGAGGCCATCTGCTGCTTTGAAAGGAAATTGAAATCCTAATGGTAATTTTAAGCAGAACCGAGTTGTTGATCAGGAGCCCGAGACTGCTGCAAAGCACAACGGGTCTTCTTTTCTTTTTGTTTTAAATCATTTAATTGAGGTTCATACAACTCTTATCACAATCCATACATACATCAATTGCATAAAGCACATTTGTACATACATTACCCTCTTAATTCTCACATTTGTTCTCCACGATGATGCTTCTTTTAAAAAAAAATTTATTCTGCCACTTTTTTTTAAAAGCACATTTGGACATTCATTGTCTTCATCATGCTCATACGATTTGCTCTCCACTTAAACCCCTGGCATCAGCTCATTTCTTTCCCTCCTCTCCACTCCCCCCTCCCTCATGAATCCCTCTGATAATTTATAAATTATTTTGTCATATCTTGCCCTGTCCGACATCTACCTTCACCCACTTTTCTGTTGTCCCCCAGGGAGGAGGTCACATGTAGATCCTGTAATTGGTTCCCTTTCCAACCCTCCCTCCCTCTATGCCCCCAGTATCGCCACTCACACCACTGGTCCTGAAGGGATCATCGGCCCTAGATTCCCTGTGTTTCCAATTCCTATCTGTACCAATGTACATCCTCAGGTCTAGCCAGACTTACAAGGGAGGATTCAGATCATGATAGAGGTGCAGGGGGATGTTATTTAGGAACTAGAGGAAAGTGATATTTTTCATCGTTGCAACATCGTACCCTGACTGGCTCGCCTCCTCCCTGAGACCACTCTGCAAGGGGATTTCCAGTGGTCCACAAATGGGCTTTAGGTCTCCATCCGCACTCCTTCCCCCGCCCCAAAATTCACTATGGTAAGATTTTTTTTGTTCTGATGCCTTATACCTGATCCCTTTGACACCTCGTGATCGCACAGGCTGGTGTGCTTCTTCCATGTGGGCTTTGCTGCTTCCAAGCTACATGGCCGCTTGTTTACCTTCAAGCCTTTAAGACCCCAGATGCTATATCTTTTGATAGTCGGGCACCATCAGTTTCTTCACATTTGCTTATGCCCCCATTTGTCTTCAGGAATCGTATCAAGAGAGTTAGCACACAAGGATATGATTTTTTGTTCTTTGATGCCTGATAACTGATCCCTTCAGCACCTCATGATCGCACAGGCTGGTGTGCTTCTTCCATGTGGGCTTTGTTGCTTCTGAGCTACATGGCCGCTTGTTTACCTTCAAGCTTTAAGACCCCAGATGCTATATCTTTTGATAGCCGGGCACCATCAGCTTTCTTCAACACATTTGCTTATTCACCCGCTTTGTCAGAAGAAAGTATTCTTGCATTGAAGGAGTACTTGAGTGGAGGTCCAATGTCTTTCTGCTATCTTAATACTAAACCTATAAATATATGCACATCGATTTATTTCCCCATCCTCATATATAAATATATTTACAAATGTGCATGCCTTTATTTATACCTCTATAAATGCTCTTTGCCTTCTAGCTCTTTCCTCTATTTCCTTTGACTTTCCTCTTGTCCCATTCTCATGCTCAGTCTTCATTTGGGTTTCAGTAATTCCTCTTGGTTACATTACACTTGATCACATCCTGCTAGGCCTCCCACACAACGGGTCGTTCTACATTCCGACAAAGAAACCAACCCAAGGAAGGAGATACCTGAGAGCTGCTCACTGCCAACTTCAAAGGAGTTTTACAAGAGCCCCTACAAATGCAGTCGTTGCTGTGCGCTCTCATGTTGGCTTCAACTCACAGCAATTCCATGTAAAGTCTAGAAGAGCCCATAGCATTTTCTAGACTTTCATCTGTGTGGAAGCAAATTTCAAGGTTTTTCTCCCAGACTCACTAGGAGACCTGGCCACCTTTTCCCTTAGCAGCCAAGTGCTTAACCATGTGCTTCACCCTCAGAACTCAAGTCCATTCAAATGTGCTTTCTAGGAGTAGCACCGTTCTATAGGAATCACCTACAGCTGACCTGTCTGACATCGCAGACACTAGCTACACTCGAAATGTGGCGGATAAGACAGCCTGAAAAACGGAAAGTAAAATATCTCAGTAATTTTTTGGTTTTGTTTAATATTGGGTAGATGGAAAAAGGAGTTTTACTAGACACATTGGGTTAACACATAAAATATATTTTAAGTACTAATTTCACCAATCTCTTACTCTGTTGAATGTGGCCATTAAAAAATGGGAAGTTCCTTGTGAATTGGATTATATTTCTATCAGACACCAGAGGTCTAGTGTCTTGCCCACTTCGGTCAGTACCACAGGGGTTGCCATACACCCCCATAGAACCCACTCCCATCGAGCCAGTGCTGACTGAGAGCACCCCTGTAATAAAAAGTCCTTTAGATGAAGCCATCCATTCCTGTCACAGGACTCACAACGAAACCTCCTCATAGTCTTTTTGTGCACAGAGCAAGATTCCAGAACTTTAGTATTCCTGATTCATTTCTGGACTTCCCTTTTACAATTCAAAGAACGAAAATAATCATCTCTTGCGTCCTCTCGCAGTATGTAGTTTAAGATCCTTTAGAAGAATCCTTATAACTTTGTAGTTATTGAATATTCACTATGTACTAAGTCTTTCAGATGCACTCATTCAATCCTTCCCTGTATTATTCTTTTGTACTGTTTGCATTTCCCATCCTCTGAAATTCAAAGGGATGGTACTGGTTATAAGAGGGGGCAGGGGGGAAGAGAGCAGTGCCTCAGAGGCGGCCAACGTACCAAAGACTCAATGATGCCATTCATGGTTGCACTTATCCCCGCCGAAATGGACAACTGCTTCAACAGTTCGTAGCACAAACTCAGACACTTTTGCAGTGTCTCAGAGTCATTCTAAAAAGAAAGACAACAGTCACCATTAGGAAAAGCATCTCCACAATTTCTGCAAGAAAATGGACATCCATCAATAGAGTTAAAAGTAAAATGATAAAATGACTATACTTAACAACACAATCACAAATTACCTCAAAATCCCAATTAGTGGCAAAATCATATCTTTAAGTTTCAGGATCTATATTCTTCTTAGCTAAAGGTCAGCTTTCTATAACCTTGAGAAAAATACTGGACTATGTAATCACTGAAGAAATGTATAAATTCATCAACCAGAATAAAATAATACCATCTTATACATATATCTAGGATCTCTATGAAAATGTAGCCCAGCTCTTTTCTCTCCTATGATTCAGATCTGCTTAAAAGAACTGTGTTTAATCTGATTAAGGAAGTCGCGAATTCAAGAAGCATTGATACAGAGAGCTTCTAAATGGGAACATGAGCACAGCTGACCTGGGAGATTTCTAAAGTGGTCAGGCACTACAGAACAAAACACCAATGCCACTTGACTTCAACTGCCCAGCTGGCCTGAAATGGCAACGTGACTGCAGAGCCCACAGCCTGTTTCAAAATCGCAACTGTATCACAGCTTCTCTGCACTCGTAGCAGGTGACCCCACTTGCTGGTTTACAGAAAAACCTAAGCCATTTGACCAGCACACCCTCAATTTCTTGCCAATAAAGCTAAAACCTTGTGAGCAAACTCTTACATATCCTTCCTCCTCTTTGCCATTATTCCCTCCATCTCTATTTGAGATTCAGATCCCTTCATACTTCCTTTTCTTGAATGATCTACTTCTCTCAATAGCGGATCTTTCCCCAAAGCATTCATGTATCTACCATAGTGCAAACCAAATCCACACCAACACCTGCAACTCCACTCCCCTCCACCATCACGTACACTAGAACGCTCCACTTAGTATTTCCTACTCCTGCTTTCCAATGCTACAAATCTATAGCATCTGCTGCCTGCTTGCTTCTGCCAAATTGCTTCACCAAGCTGGGTTAAGACTATGAAAAATGACCAGCTTATTTGTCAGTTTTACTTGTCTCCTTTCAGTCTCCAACACTTCCTGGATACTGAAGGGCCCTCTCTTATTTTTCTTCAACCATTCTTTCTCTGGCTCCAATGATCCCACACTCTCCAATTTTTCCTCTTTTCATTTGAATGATGCCATTCTAGCTTTCTTTTGTTCCATTTCTTGTGCCAACCCTTTATAGGCCTGTTTCCTCAGAGTTTAAGGCATACACTCCCCTGAGTGATCTTACCCAGTTATACCACTTCATTAACGAATGAGCTAGCTCGACTATGTTCTGATTTTAGATTCATATATACAACTTGGGAGACAATTCTTGGAAGTTCCATAAAACAGAACAAAACAAACAAAATGCAATGCCATTAAGTCAATTTCAATTCATAGCGACCCTAATACAGGGTTTCCAAGACTGCAGATCTTTACTAGAGCAGACAACCTAATCTTTCTTCCACAGAGTAGCTGGTGGGTTCAAACCACCCATCTTGTGGTTAGTATCCAACACCTACCTAGCCTATAGCACCACTAGTGAGTCTTTGGATGTGCACACTACACCCCACTGCTGTTGAGTCGATTCTAACTCATAACATCCCCTCTGAGGGTTTCTGAGGCTGTGACTCTGTACAAGAGCAGAAAGGCTCATCTTTCTCCCTCGGAGTAGATGGTGGGCGTCGCGGCTGACCCGGACGGAGGTTATCAGCCAAATGCCTAACCTGCTGCGCCACCAAGGCTCCACAGACACTCTAAATGCCACCCTTCTAAGAGCAACTGGACTCATTTTATCCAAATCCCTCCCCTCCTATGACTTCTCAGTAAATGTCACTGCTAGGGACTCAATGGCATTTTTTTTTTGCTTGACTGTTCAAATCAAAAGGCCTAGGAAGTATAGTCTTAACTCTTTCTCATGTTTCAAATCCCTAATTATCCTTCAAATTTACCTATGACTTTCTATATCCATCATCATGATCTCATTCAGACCACCATCATCTAAACACTATTGCTGTATAGCGCCCCCCCCCCCCCCACACACACACACTTAGTTCCTATCCTGGACTTTTACAATCCTAATCCATGTCCCCAACAATAGAGATCTTTCTAAGACCTTCACTCCAGCACTTAAAAGCCTTTAATGGGTGTGCACACCATTTGGATAAGGCACATATTCCTTAAAAATTCCTTGTTGTTAATGTTGTTAGTTACCATCAAGTCAGCTCTGACTCAAGCAAGGATTATAGGACCTGACAATTTTTCTTCTGATTTAATCTCTTACCAACACCCTCCAATCTTCCAATTAATTCTTTAGTCATGTGGACCTGACGCTTTTAGTATAACATGCACTCTTTAACTTCTGGACCTTGACAAGTGCAATTCATTTTGCCCCGAAAGCTAGTAATTCAGAAGAGAGAGACAGACTGCAGGGTGTGTTAAAAGTAGAAATGTAGAATCCTGCTCTACCATCTGCGTGGCCTTGGGAAAGGTGCTTGTCTCTCTTAAAAAGACAATAGCCATACCAACCTCTTAAGCTTATCATGAGAAACCAAATAACACCTGTGAAGAGCGTAAAGCCTTTACAAGCACATAAAAAGTATCCTGTACTGATTTGCTTGTTATGATTTATAGTCAACTATCAGGTTCAAACATCACTTCTTCTGGAGAAACCAACAATATCCAATCTTTCTATGGAAGCCCTATACTGACCATAATTTTTACTATGCTATGTGTGCCGAGTGTACAGCTGTCCCACAGGAGAGAGATGAGCAGCTCTCTGCTCCCATAAGGATTGACAGTCTCAGCAATCCCACAAAGAGGGTCTCAGATGCTGCAGGTTTTTAGGTTTGGTCAAATTAAACTACAATCGAGTCATAGCCCTGAACAGGGCAAGTGGACACGACAATGTCCACACCCAGTCAAGTGAACGAGGTGGCAGTAATCATGCTGGACTGACCACCTTTGCTCATATTTCCCTGATATAGACCTAGAGCTTATATAATTTTAAAGACTGAAATGTACTTTCATGTTGTTTTCTTGGTTAGAAGCAAGTTCTCAAATTTAAGTGCCTATTACAATCCACAGACTTTTACAAGCAAAAGGAAAAAACCACTATTGATGAAAATCAAATTCAGGCACATTCATTGAAAGGTGGTGTTTCGGGGTGGGGTGATAAGCAGCTCAGGGACATAGCCTAGGAAACTCTCATCAAATTCTACATCCTTGGTTCAAATAGCCACTGATCGAAAACATCAGGACAGGGAGAGGAGATGCAATTAAATGGTCAACGCAGCCCCTCAGTGTCGAAGAGGGGGCGGAGAATTGTATTGGTATGCATAGCATTCTCAAGCTCACAGCCATGGAATCAGTGCTGACTCATAGTACTCATAGTACCACTGCTGGTGGTACTGCCGGCCATGAGGATCACAGCCCAACGGGGAACCACTATACAACCAGGATTCCTTGTACTGGATTGGGAATTAAAGGGTATAGGAGGATGTGTGTAGGTTAGATGCCAATACTTTCCCATTTTATATAAAGAACCTGAGCATCCTAAGATTTTGGTATACAGGAGGAATCCTGGAACCACTCCTTCAGATACTGAGGGAAAATTATAGAGTACACTATTCCCTGCCCAGCATTTCCTTTATGAGCGCAATTAGTACTTCCCAAACCCGAAGTGTGACCAGCAATGAGACTGTTTCTCATGTCTTACAGAGTCTCTGGGATTAAAGCTAATATTATCATACTCATCACTATTATTCTCTCTTGTGTTTAAAGGTTTAAGAGGAAATAGTTTATTGAAGAAATTAGTTTTCAAACAGTTAAGTTAAAAAAAGAAATGCTAAGCACGTAGTAAATTTAGTCGATTCCATTAAAGATAGTACAATGACTCCACTTTTCCTAAAAAAACCTAAGTAATTACACTTTAACAAATCCACATGTGAGGAAATGGTTGCCATGGCAGCTCTTTCCCTCACAGTGGAAAGGCCCCCGGGTCTTCCACAGCTAAGGGAGGCGATGGCTGCATTTCCCCTACACCACTCTAGAGTAGACTAAAACCGGTAGGCGAGTTCCCAGAAAAGGATTTCTGATTTTAGAGACTAGCATAACCGGAAACAAAGTCCTTGCTAAAGTCATTAAACCAAGGCCTTGTAAAATCCCAAGCAACAAAGAATCAGCAAGGGAAACAAATCCCTTTCATTCTAACTCAGAGTGACATAGACCTCTCCAGCCAGAATCAATTCTTGCAGCTTTCTGCAGGAAGAAAGTAAACCAGAGGTAAGCAGCTTGGTAGAAGCTGAGTTTAGGTGTGGGAAGACAAACCTTCTCTATGTGGACTTCTTTAATTTCAAGTTGTTCTGTCTCTTTCAATAGGCTGAATTTGGCATCTTCCAGAGCTTTTACTTCTTCTTTTAGTATTGATGCCTTATTAAAATCCTGGGCAGCAATGCAATTCTCCAAAGCTTCTTTTGTCTCAATAAGTTGAACTTTTATTTTGGCCATCTAAAGAGAGAAATTGTGTTTAAATAGCAGGCAAAAACACATTAAGAAGAACATATGTAACAATCTAAAAACTGTTATTTATTATCTAACACCTCAGAATAGAGGCAGGCATGGACAGCTAAAGGTGTCATCTTCCTGAAACAAAGAGGCACATCTTTCAGATAGCATGAATTGGTAACATTTTAGATACTTATAGTGAAGTCAGTAATTGGACTTTGTGCGAACACAATTTCTAAACTGCATAACAAGAGGAAGTAACTACCTTGCACTCAAACATTTATTTAATTTAGAAGGAATTTACCTGGAGTTCTTTCTTTCTTGCATCAGCTACATCCTCGTTAACAGCAACAGAAATAATGGGTGCCCGAATCTCTGAGATAATTTCTGTAACCTGGTATTAATAAGAGATGTTTAATTCAGAGTACATGCTTCCAACTCATGCTCTCTATCAGCAGGTGATATCAAGCAGCTACATTAAACAACAACAAAACCTCAAGGGATCTCATGACACACTGACAAAGAAGAAGAGTGGGTGGCATAGGGGTTTACCGTCTGCTGCAAACCTAAAAGCTGAACCCACCAGTAGCTCTGCAAAAGCAAGCACGCCAAAGCGCTTCTGTCAGACTACAGCCAAGAAAACTCTACACACTAGTTCTATGGACTAACTCATGGGGTCGCAACACTATGGAGGCTAACAACAGCGACAAATAGAGCAAAATATACAAATGGAAGCATACGTTCTCTAAAACACTTCAGACTCCTGCTCTAGAGGGAGGGCAAGAAAAACTAGACAATGGGTCTGCCTAAAAACTCTTTGAAAGTTATTCAATACCCAGATATCAAAAATGATGTTTAAAGAACAGAACACATGAATTATGGTGCCTGAGATTAGACATTATAAGCTAAAATCCTCTGCCTAAAATCTTCCACTTCCCGTGTTAAGCTCCATGTGAGTCAAACACAGACACCAGAAGTCTCTTTTACATATTCTATTCTTACACTAGCAGAAGACAAGACACTCTTTTCAGAGCCTTTGGCGGACTACACCTCGGGAAAAGTCAGCTTCCTAACCGGAGGGATTTCTGAGTAGTATCTCCCTAGACAGAGGGACCAGGCAAACTGAATACCAGCCCTAGAAGAAACTGCATGATGCAGGTGCTCCAGAGACAACAACATTTAATATTGTAAGATCCTTTTTACTTCTGTGTCTTTCACACATGGCAAAAAGACAGAGTCTTCGTCGTTACTTTTATTTCACAGGCAAGCACAAAGCCAGAGTGTCAGGAGGGACAAGGACCCAGGTTTATGTGTGTCTGGAGTCAACACTTGCTCTAATGAGCAGTGTCTCCTGGGCAAAACGGCATCTGTCTTGCCACGCCTTCCCAAAACATCTCCATGTCAATCTGATCCAATACAATAACAGGCAATGGTAAGAAAAGGAAGGAGATATTTTAAAAGTATGCCTATGAAGGGGCTTCAAAATATTCATGAGGAAATTCCATTACCTTTTACCTCAAAATTTCCACAGGCTTTATGAAGCCCCTTTGTAATACACAGAATATATGATTCATTCCTAAGAAGTTGATAAATTATTGGAGAAAGAAAACGAAATGCTGAGTGGAAAGAAAGCAAGCAAGACCTAAACCGAATGTAAGGCAGTCACTCTTATCTAACAACAGTGGGGAACAGCTTACCACTTGGGTCCTCTTATCATCATCTGTAATGATGTGGAGGAGTCTCTCCACAAGCAAAGAAACGAGGGAAATTGGGGTTGTGGGTAAGGTAAGAATCTCCTGCATGATAGCCAGCAGTCGTTTTCTGCGGGCAAAAAGAAGGCATGTAGTTGAATACCGTGATGCAAGCAGAAACACATGTACTCTTGAATATTTCACCCACTCGGCAAACTTAATTGCCTATCTCAGTTCTATGCATGTTTCACTTTAGGTCAAGTGTTCATGTTCTTAGAAAAATAACTGTTATAAATGAAAATCAATTTTTAAAAAATCAATGAAGAAATGAAAAAATAGTAGAAGTGAATGTGACTTTTTAAATAGGATTACTAGCCCTCTATAGAATAATGAATACAAATGAAAAAATTTTAACAAAAACCAAAAAAGCCTACCCATATGTGTATAAAAGAGAAAACTTCTTATATCACTTTCAATAGCTATGTTAAAAATATTTATAAATCTGAGGTGACTCCAAAAATTTCAAGGAAAATTCCCATTACCTTTCAATTCTATTTTCTACCAGTTTTTTGAAGTCCCAATAAGATTACAGTTTAATATAGAAAATCAAAAGAGTAAACCAGATCAAGTGTTAACATTTAGACCTACCTTCCACCTTCCTCATTGGTATCCAGAGACTTAATAATTAGAATCAACTGTTGACCTATGAACTCTTTTGTCATCAAACTTCCAATATAGGCAATATCACCTCTCTGTTCATCGTTAACAACTGGAATGCTCTGTATATAACTAGAGGAAGCAAAATTAATAAAGTGAAGCATCTGTTGAAAATAGCAAACAGGAATTGATTTTCATTAGATTAGGTCAGAAAAAGGTCTGTTCTATCCAAATAGGATGTTTGTGGGTATGATGGGCTTTTGTACAAAAACAAACTAGAATCCCATGCATTTTTTAATATACTTTCGTGAAAGATTCTGTAGGAAAATCTCAAAAGGTACCCATTTTTAGTGTTCACACTGGTAACTAAGTATATTTCACTGTCACTAGCATTACCTCAATTAAAAAGCTCTACGTATTATCTTAGTCATAGAGATCTTGTCTTGCTTCCACAGGTCTGACCATCCCAATGTTCTGTTTAGAATCAGAGTAACAATACTGGTCCTTATGCAAGGGATTCATGAGTACAGTGAATAACCTCACCTACATCACTACAATGAAAAACATCCTGGTGATAATATACCACTTAAAAATGACCAACAAATAATCAATCTATGTGAACTGCAGAATAGTGTAGCATGACTAAACTGACCTGTACATTATAAAATGAAAAATAATCCTGGTGATAATATACCACTTAAAAATGACCAACAAGTCATCAAGCTATGTGCAGTGCAGACGAATGCAGCATGAGTGAACTGACCCGTACATCATAAAATGGTAGCCAACAGTTAACACAAACTCCCACAGCTCTCTGGTCATGAGACTAGAACTTCAAGGCATCTAAACCCCAATCTTAACCCAAGCTCTAAAACCCACTGCCATGGGGTTGATTCCATTTCACAGGGCAGAGTAATTGCGATGGAAGCAGATAGCACATCTTTATCTTGCAGAGTGGTAATCAAAGAAAGCAACCGATGGCCATCAATTCTGACTCGGAGCGAACCTTTTCCCAGAACAGAAGTCTATATGGTAGCAGACAGCCTCATCTTTCTCTGGGGGTCAGTGTGAACCACCAACCAGTGGCAGCCCAACACCCAACCCACAGCACTGCCACGACTTCTTTCAGAGTGGTTAGTGGTACTACAAAAAACTACAGGCCTAATAATTATTCTAAAAATTAACAGATCAGTAGTTATTATTTTCTAACAGACTAATCTTACCTTCATCTAAACTCATCATTGACTCTCTCCCACTTGCTCACGTCATTTGGTATAACGTATAAATAATTGGGGATATTTTTGTAAGTGAATTATAAAAGTAGTCATTTAATTAGCAACCAAAAAACTCCTACACCCCATAAATAAGAATTAAAATCTGCCACCAATCGTCAGGATCATAAAATTAGCTCATTTTAATCTTTAAAAGGCAATCATTAAAATTAGGATGTCACTCAAGAAATGCCTTCCCCCAATGCCTGGCTATATAAGATAGGTAGGACGAACAGTCCTGACGAGAAAACAACAGGATCGGTGGCTGGGGGTAGGGAGGAGACACACATGGGAGAGGAGGTGGTGGGGAGCCAACAAACTCAATGATAAGGGAACAACAAGAGATCTAAATTTGATGGTGAGGAGAGCATATAATGCCTGGTGGGGTTTGATCAAGTTCAATGTATCCAAGAGGAATTACTGCGAAACGAATGTAGGGTAAATGCATGATAGTAGGATAAGATTAAGGAAAGAGGCAAAGCTATTTATAGAGATATAGCTATAGAAATGTATATATGTAAATATATTCATTTATAATGAAAGGTATAGAGGCCAATGTACATATACTTAGGTTAAGTGTTAAGATAGCAGACAGACATTAGGCCTCTATTCAAGGCTTCCCTTAACACAAGTACACTTTGTTCTAATAACCTGGCACTCTTTGATACTCATCTCCCCAACATAATCCCTGAAGACAAAATGGGTGCATAAGCAACTGTGGTGAAGAAAGCAGATGATACCCGGCTATTGAAAGATGTGGTGTTTGGAGTCTTAAAGGCTCGAAGTTAAACAGCAGCCATCTAGCAGGGAAGCAAATATGCCCACATGGAAGAAGCACACCAGCCTGTGTGAGCATGAGGTATCAATGGGAGCAGCTATCAGGTATAAGAGATCCGAAACAAACAATTCTATTGATGTGAAAGAGGAGAGTTGGAGTGGAGACCCAAAGCCTATCTGCAGATGATTAGATATCCCCTTACAGAAGAGTTACAAGGGGTGATTCAACGAGGGTGCAGCATAGCACCGACGGAACACACATCATCCCTCTAGCTCCTGAATGTTGTCCCCCCTCCCCCGCTCCCATGATTCAGTTCTACCTCACAAATATGGCTTGACTGGAGAACACACATTGGTACAGATAAGAGCTCTGGACACATGGAATTCAGGTTCAGTAGTGGGAGTAGCGATATCATGAGGCAAGGGGGACAAAGGGGAACCTATCACAAGGTTGGATATATAGCCACCCCCTACACCACCAGGGAGATGAATAACAAAAAGGTGGGTCAAGGGAGACAGTGGACAGTGAAAGACATGAAATAACAATAATAATATATAATTGATCAAGGATTCATGAGGCTTGGAAGGTGGAGGATAGAGGGGAATAAAAAGAGGAGCTGATACTAAAGGTTCAAGTAGAAAGAAACTGTTTTGGAAATGTTGATGGCAACATAGGTACAAGTGTGTTTAATAAAATTATTGAATGATGGATTGTTACAAGATCTGTTAAGAGCCCCCCAATAAAATGAATAATTTTTTAAAAGCCTTTTAAAAAATATGCTCTTACCCACAAATTTTTATGTACAGTAGCTTTTTATAAATCAAAGATGTTCCTTTTACTTACTGTTATTGGAAAAGCCTCAATTAATACCTGTCTTCTAGCTTTTTAAAAGAGCCTTCCTGGTAACACGGGTTAGGCGTTGGACTACTAATCATATGGTCAAGGCTTCAAACCCATCAGTTGCTTGATGGGAGAAAGATGAGGCTTTCTACTCCCATAAACAGGGCCACTGAATTGGAAATGACCTGATGGCACTAGGTTGGGTTTCACAGGGTTGGGTTTTGGCCTTTTGGATCCCTTTTTGTGCTAAGACCTCAGGGACCAAGAGACTAACTTATGTTGGAATTCTTAGTCCCTGATTGTCCTATGTAAAATGTCTGGAAACATCTTCCGGATATCACTGGGGAGAGAAGGACAAAAGTTCAATGTAACATTGTTTCTGGACCCGAGTAAACGCTTCCTATCTAGTGACCCTCCTCCGAATATATAAAGTATTCTACTTATGTAGACTTCAACCACTAAACTTAAAAATTCAGAAAACAAGTCACAAAGGCAAAAATGATTTCATTCCTAGCTCGCAGCTTACAGGACACAGACAATGGAACCCGAGCAGCCACACCCCCACTGGTCCATTTCAGAAACTGAGACTTCCTCGTCTGTGCTTCCAGGGAGCTCCCACTTTATGCCGTTAACATTTAGTATTACCTCGTTTCCCGTTGTCTCCAGGCATTTGTCACTTTTATACTAATGACATCTTATCAAGAATTACATAAAATTCATTCCTTAGGAAACATTTCAACATGGCCCAAACAGCACGATAATGAATACTCTAATTAGATTCACATTTCATGACTTTATTATGAGATCAACTGAAATATTTTGAAATTGTCTCATATTTGACCTCTTGAAACTGGATTCAAGATTTTTCATGAAAAAAAAGATCATATGCTTTCATAACTTTGTTCCCTAACTTCTATATGGGACCATTATAAGCAAAAGTGGACTACTATATTTCATACAAAAAAATATCGGGGTCAATAATTCATGCTATATGGAGCTAGCTTGAGAAAAGGCATCAAAAGCAAAAATTCACAAACCTGCACATCAATGTCCACCTATTCAAATCTATCCATCCTTTGGCCCAGCAGTTCCACTTGTGGGAAAATATTCCACAATGTCATAAACACACATAAAAATGTGCAAGGCAGTTTAATGCACTATTATTAACGTATTAAAGTGAAATATACTGAAAATACCTTAAATGTCCACCAGTAAGAGGATAAATTAACATTACCACCACACTACAGAAAGTTCTGTTAAAATGGGATGCATTTTATATGCACATACAATCTCAGTTATCAATAATTTTAAGTACAAATCATATGTTCAGAAGTCCTTTATCCATTTAATATATGTATAGATAGATAAAAGGGAGCCCTGGTGATGTAGTGGCTACGTGTTGGGCTACTAACCACAAGGTCAGCAGTTCAGACCCATGAGCAGCTTCAAGGAAGGAAAAAAAAAAAAGGGTTTCTACTCCCATGAAAAGTTACAGACTTGGAAACCAAAGGGGCAGTTCTACTCTGTTCTATAGGGTGACTGTGAGTCAGGATCAACTATGTGGTAGTGAATTTGGGGGGAGTTTGTAGATAAATGCAATGAGAGAAGTTTGAGTATATACACCCCATATTGTTTAGCGACTAAAGATTTTGATACTAAAGAGTCAAGGGAAATAAGAGATAAAAGGGGAAGTTCCACATTTTAATGCTAGTTTTGAATTTGAATTCAAAAAATATATACTCATCTTTTTTTAACATTTTTATAGTGAGATTAAGTAACAATGATAGTAACAACATTAAGGAGTATTTAAAAATTCCATAAAATACATTTTTAAGCCAGGTACTAATAATTCTTCCTTAATAAAGCATCCACAGAGATCCATACTGCAATTATATAAAGAGCAGTCAGAAAACGATGACCCATGTGCCCCATCCAGCTTATCTTTCTGTGTCTGTGTCCACCTCGCTCTCAAGCAGAGTGATTTCTACTTTGAAGTGATGAAAATATAAAACTCAGATGACGGTATTTCATGCTACGTGAGAACTGCATGAAATTAAAATGTCAGTGTCCATTAAAATCAAGTAAAGCTTTAAGGGAAAGCACCCACGCTCAGTCATTTACAGATTGCCTTTGGCAGAGTAGAATCACTGTGACAGAGATTACATGGTCCAGAGGCCAACAATATTTACTGTCCATCACGTAAAAGTTTGCCAACCAATGTGAAAAAGTAAAACCACCCTCACTTATTAATTCAGAGGAGAAATGTTCACAATGATACCTAAACAGTTTTGAGGAAATAACCCTGAGAATATTCACCCCGCACTTTCCACTTATTAATTAATCAGCACATGGTATTTTGCAGAAAGACTCGGGTACAGACCGACCTACCGCTGCATGTGCAAAAGGTGAATGTTTAAATGATTTCCAGTCAAGCATGGCTTTGATGGAAGGCATTGGCGGCTGATCCACACAGCAACACAGTACAGTCTAAAGCAGTAGAAGAAATCTTACCTCAATAAATACTCTGCATACACCACAGGTTCTGGCAGAATGTGCTCTAAAAACTCTTCACCTTCATCTCCTTTTGATTTCAAATATTCGCAAAGGACACGCCAGTACAATGCAATCTCAGGAGTCAACGCTTCCAGAGGAATCACCTGTCTTCATGTGAAAAGTAGACGATGAGAGAAGGAAAAATCTCAATAGTCAGTTAGAAATAAGCCACAGTGGCCTGATTCACAACTACCATCCTTCGGAATCACAAGGACATTCGCATGAACATGCATATGATGGAAACATATATTCCCATCAGAGAGGAATGCAAGAATCGAGGTAGCAAAATGGTGAAGGCGAGAGAGGAGACAGGTAAAATAAATAGTCTATTGTGATAAAGTAATGAGTTCTCAAACCAGGAAAGCAGAAGACAAAGAGGTGCTCAGCAGAGTAAAGGATATAAAGAGGGGTCGACGTAAGGTGCCCGGGAGCCCCGGGGGCCTCATGGTCACACACTGGGCTGCTAACTGAAAAGGCAACAGTGAGAAACCGCCAGCTTCTCCATGAGAGAAGACTAGGCTTTCTACTCCTGTGCAGGGCTCATCCCAGGGACAGTTCTACCATCCCACAGTGGCAGTATGAGTCAAAGTCGACTCAGTGGCAGAGAGCTTCTGGACTGAAACAGGGGGTGGGGCTCAGTGTAATCGCAAACCTTCTCCAGCAGCATCCCCTTTCCAAAATGAACTTGTGACGCACCTGGTATCATTGTTTTTACAGATCCTCACGAGTTCACTTAAAGGGGTCGTGGAAAAGAAGGCATGGAGAACGGAGACAGCCACGTCAGAAGAGTTCTCCACATCCAACCGATGAAGCAACACTAAAATATCCCCCTCAGTGAAGCGTAACCAGCCTTGGAGAAGATGCTTCTGCGTTGCTTGTTTCACGGCAGCTGTGAAAGCATTTGAAACAGGTCAACAGTCTCCCTGGAGGTTGCATCGCCTACAGTTTGCCTTCTGCAATGCAGTGGAATCAGATCAATGTTAACACGGTGATTGTTCTGCAGAAATGCGTACAGATTAAGAGGTAGAACAAAGCATGAATGGGTAAAAACAAACAACAAAAACAACTGACATGATATTGCAAAGGTCATGGAGTGTAAAGTTCAGAGCCAAGTGCACAGCCATTACCTCAGGTCTTTGCTACCAAGTCTTTGCATCCTCTCCCCACTGGGTTCAGTGGGCTCCAGGTGTCAGTCCAGATATTGCTGTTAGTTGGTGTACCGTACCTTTCAGCTTGTGGCAACGCCATGAATAATACCTATAGCTTGCTGCTGACTCCATCTGCTGTCCATGATTGCTCTTTGCGGCAGTAACTCTTACAAGTATATGTCACTGACCAGCCTTGTTCTTAGCTTTTAACCATGTTTTCAACCAAACCATTTTTAGCATTCTTGTCAGAGTTGAAATTTTTGAAAAACCATTACTTATTATCCCAGTAAACTGATTTTCTAGATTAACAGAGAAGGCTGGGTGGGAAGAACATGTGGGAATTATTCTAGCCTGACATCTCCTAACTGCCATTTCTGATATGCAGAACATTCCTATCAAGGTATACACAAAGGGCATATAAGAGGGCTTCAAAAAGATTCTGGGAAAATGGAATTAAACCACAATGGAGTTTTCTCACAAACTTGCTGAAGTTCTCCCAGACAGCTTTTGTAAAAAAAATAAGTTCTGTCCTACTGCTGACACAAACTAGGTGTGTGCCTTAAGCTACCCAGGGAAATAGAAAAACACGGACTCTGCTTGGAGGGCAATGGGATTCTTTTTACATGGCCTTTCCTGCCAAGATCTTGTAATTCCCATGAAATGGCTACTGGGTCTGTGCAAATAGAAGCGGCAGTCAGGAGCACAAAGGAGACATTGCACCGGGTAAATCCAGCTGCACAAGCCCTCTTTAAAGCACTGACAAGTGAGGATGACATGCTCGGTAAAGCAGAGGGACAGAGACGGAGGCAGACACTACAAGATGGATGGACACTGTGGCTGCAACAGTGGGCTCAAACGTAACAGTTACAAGGATGGCACAGAACTGGGCAGGGTTTCCTTCTTCTGTAGATGGGGTTGCTGTGAGTTGGAACTGACTTGATATCTAATGTTTTAGACAGGACACTTATGGACACACACACAGAACACAATGAAAGAAACCGTTCATTAGTCCACAGAGCAGTACAGAAGGCTCAGTTCAACTCCCTTCAGTGAGATAATTAATATAACGCAGTCCTTCAACTCACAAGGGCTGCTGGGTGCAAGTGAAAGAAACAGACAACTGAGTCTTCTGTAGAGCAATATAAGCAGTTCGGCCACAGCCAGCAAACTGGAGGGCAGGTCACTAACAGTCAGTCAGATGACAGGGTCTGACAGTCCCCAGCTAAGTGATGTATGTATACCAGCAGTGTGGCAAAGCAGGTCTTGAAGGAACCTCAAACTATAGCGACACGGTCTTGTGGGTCAGGTGTCCCACAAGAAGTGCTGCTCACAAGTTGAGGCAGAGAACTAGCTAAAGCAGCCGCACCCTGGTCCAATCATCAGAGCAAGAGACAGAAAGGCGAGGCTCGCCAAGCCATTTATCTCTTTGCCCTTCAATTAAACTACAACCTTGTTAATCCCACATGTCTATTGGCCAGGTTGGCACACCTACCTATCACACCTAACAACATACCAAAAAAATTGCCTGTGGCCTACTGAAGGAATTGGTCAGTTTTTTCACCCTACTAGGCTTACATAGAGCCAATCCCACAATTTAAAAGGAGACCTTACTACCACCAAGAGGCATGAGCAGAGCACATCCTTTGGACCCAGGATCATTATGCTGAGAAGCTGCTAGACCCAGGGGCAGCTTTAAGACTAGAGAGCTGTAACAGTGGAGGGAGCAGCAATACGAGATGGCGGCAGCGGCAGAAGCACAGGACTGGTGGAAAGCAGCAGGGGGCTCACCGATCTACAAAGTGCTAGAACTGAGCCTTTGGGCAGAAGGCTTACTGGAGGACTGAGGCATCTCCAGTCATCAGTGAAGCAAATGAGCTTTGTCCCATTTGTCCAGACAGGGCAGAGGCTGAAAGCAAGGCTGACTCCTTGCAGACATGGTGAGGCTAGGAGAGGTTGGAAGTTGTCCTGAATGACAAACTGAACCCTGTCTTCTGAGTTGTTCATGTTATTTCCCTCATAAATGCCATAGTCATGGGTATGGTCAGTGAATTGTGTGGCTATTACAATGAATTTTCAGCCCTACCAGGAGGAGTTCTTTGGGGAGGATGGCTAGTGTGAGGATGGGTAAAAAGGAGGAAGAGCAGAGAGATCTGATCTTCCCCTCAGAGGAGTCAACTCTGGTGTATGGTGACTACCATCCCACCTATACAACACACCACGATGGGTTTCCCCGTTACCAAAACAATAGGCTTAGTCAACCTAACTCAGGCACTTGTTTCACAGATCCACTATGATTCCGTATACAAAGAAGCAGATCTTACCTGATCTGTCATTGAGACCATGTTGAAGAAGCATTACTCTCTGAGCAATGGACAAAGCTTTCATATGAACCTTCTCAGCTAAAACCTTAAAGAAATAAAAAAAGGAGAGCCATTAAATATAATGTATTTTGAGGATTTCAAAACTAGTAATAATCTCCTTCATTTATTAACAAAATGGTCTACACTCTAAACAATTGAATATCTGGCAATTTGACAAATGATTCTACCTAAGTCTCTCCATAAAAATCTCAGTTGAATAAAACCTTATAATGGGCCAAATATTTTTCAAAAGCACTTTAAAAATAGACTTCTTGTCTTTTAAGAATATGCCTATCAGTGCTGTCAGGTAGAGGGGGAGGAAATGGAATGTGTGGCTGATCACCTCCATGAGCAACTGCTTCTTATGCCACGAGACCTAATCAAAACGGGAACTGCAATGGAAATTTTCATATTCTCATGGAATCCAGACTTTCTGGAGCCAAGGTAAGTAGATACACCTCTGAAGCTGTGGCCCTAACATAATCCTTTAAACTTAAACCAAAAATATCTCCTGAAGTCAATCACAGTTTAGTTTAACTAATAAAATAGATTTGTCTTGAACACTCTGCTCTATTAAGATCTGTCCATGTAGGATCAAACTGACAATAAGTCAAAAGTGTAGATCGGATTTCACGTGAACTGAGGAGGAACAACTCGGGAAAGGAGGGCAGGGGGGCTGCAGACCTTGAAGAATGAAATCAGAGTCACTATTGTACGTGCAGAAATGGTTGACTTGGTGTATGTACTGCTGTGTATAGTCTCAGCAACAACATAAATTACTGTTTTTCAAATGCCTACAGAAGACACGGAACTTATTTACCTGATAAGCCAGTTTCCTGACAGCCTCTTTCACATCCCTGGTACGCCCAACTATCTGGGGCAAAGTCTTGGCTGATGGTGCAATGCATGATAACACTGCTCGCCTAACTTCTGGATTGGAATCATTTTCAATCAATGTAATATATGCTGAAAATAGGGCAAAACATTTTTAGGACACAAAGGAAAAAAAACTAGAGTTACAAAATAACCCAGAGTTTGATATTCCAAAGATATCACTGTTTAGTCCCACACATTTAATTTCAGTTGAAGATTTGTCCCTCCTAACTTTCGATCCAAGGACAGAATGAAATGTTGTCAGCGAACAGGGCCTAAAGGATAAAGTGAGAAAGAAAAGCCCTAACATCTTGAAAACGTCATTAAAAGTATGTCTCTGCTATATCTCAAGAGTTAGAGAAAGTCTAGCATAGCAGGTACTTAGTTTAAACTGCAAGGTCAGCAGTTCAAAACCAGCAGCCACTTACCCCGGAGAAAAATGAGGCTGTCTTCTCTAGTAAAGGATTGTGGTCTCAGAAACCCAGAGGCAGTTCTCCCCTGGCCTTGAGGGTCACCATGAGTCAAAACTGGCTCAATTGCAGTGACTACTTTGATTTTTAGTAAGCCCTAAAGAGAAATAACTTCTTGATTTTACTCCTTGACACAAAACGCATACCGTGCTCTACCTCTTCTCCCGTTTCCCCATCGTTACAGAAGTAGGTGTTGACTTTTAACACATGTAACTTCACACAGTATTACTGTGTGTCATAAAATGTTAATTACTAACAGTTACAAAGATGGACTACAAAGGTAAAATAACAGCTATAATAAAATGATAAGAGTCTGAAATATTCCTAGGCATATTATGGGAGAGCAAAATATGACAATCTCTTTGATCCCCAAACAAAAAGGATTCTTCAATAAGGTAAGAGTACAAACATAAGGAAATTCATAATATTGTCATTAATAATTTTTGTTCAATAAAAGAAATGCCAAAAGAATTGATATAAGCTCTCTAAAGTAAGGGGAAAAAATTGACAATTCATATAACCAAAAGCCTTCTCTTCAGAGTGAAGAACTCCACTATATCAGTTAACAACTCAACAGAAACATGAGCAAAACACAGGCATTAGAAATATAATTAGCTATAAATACATGAAAAATGCATATGAAAATAATGACACACCGGTGTATGTCATACACAAAACATATATGAAAAGAATGACATACACCGTACCACCAGTCTGGCCATACCAAATAGTAAAGAAGATCACGGATCAAAAAAGTCTATTCATTATAAATATAAATATTAAATGGTATAATCATTTTGTAGCGTACTTGTTCATCATATAAAGCTGAGCCTACATATATCTCTACAAGCCTACTCCTAAATGTATACTCTCGCCAAACTCTTATGCGGGTGTACCAGAAGCCACGTACAAGGAAGTTCACAACAGCAATAGTGTTTTTAAGAGCAAAAGAACTGGAAACAACTGGAGGACCAACCAACATTAGAAAAGAATACTGTTACTTTCATATGCATATTATAACATGTACAGTAAATAATAAATATATTACCAGAGAGCTTCAGAAATTCATTTTAAAAACAGAATTTGTCCACAGCCTTGTAACATGAATGTTGAGAAATAATGTAAGATAAAAATGCATACAATATGATTTCTATAACATAGACAACAAAACCCCCTTCACTGCTATTTTATGCGTTGACTCTGACTCCCACTGACACTACAGGACAGAAGAGAACTGCTCCCTGGGCTCCAGGGCTCGAGGTAGAAATCTTGACAGAAGCACACTGCCTCACCTCCCACGGAGTGGCTGGGGGTCTCAAACCCACTGGACCACCAAGCTTCTGGATAGTACAGAGTATGACAGAGAGCAGCATTTTAAGATACACACAGATGGGAAAATTATAAAGGAAACCAGAGAATAAGTAACATAAAATTCAGAATTGTAGCTACCTCTGAGGGAAAAGAGAAAAAAATGTAACTGGTCCTCTTAATATTCTAAAGTTGGAAGCTGGCAGTGGCGACGTGGCTATTGGTTTGTGGTTTTCCAACTACATCAATACATGACCTATGTTTTTGTGAGGTGCCACTGAGCTGATTTCCACTCAGTGACCCCTACTCTTATAGAAACAGGTTTCCAGGCTTCCCCCAGCCACTGCTGGGCGCGTTTGAACTCCTGGTCTTTCCACTGGCAGCAGAACACATAACCCACCCCATGTGCCACTCGGGCTCCTTATATTACTCTTCAGTGTCTATCACTCATAGTCAAAGTTTAAAACGTTCCCCTCCAGATTCCTTAGTCCTCAACCCGAACCAGTGGTCTGAGTGGCTTAAAGAAAAAGGGAGGAAAGTGAAACTGAAATGGGCTTGGAGTCTTGTGACAAATTCACTTCAAACAATAACACACACACAAGTTCAAAGACTGAGCATTTAACAAAATCTAAATAAATCCAGGGCGGTGGGGAGGAATTTAGAAAGCTGCACATACCATTAACCACTGGGCAGTTCTCATTTTTGGGATCCTGGAGTCGGGAGAGAGCCAGGACTGCCTGTATTCTCACATTTGGAATCTTATCTTTCAGTCTAACAAGCATGGCTTCATTAATTTTATCAAACAGATCGTCATCAATCTGAGCATTTTCTGGCATGCTTCCCAAGAGCTTGTTTATTAGCTGGCACGTGCGAAACCTGACAGCATTGCTGTTTGCTTCATGAGACTGAAACAGAAACACACACCAGGATGTCACATAGTCACATACCATTTCTACATGACAGATCATTTTAATTTCTATATGGTCAACCCTCAAGAATTTACATTTCATTCATTTCTTAAAAGAAATCATAAAGCAACCAAAGAAACCATACACCTTGAACCTAATATATACTAACTATACATTTGATAGTCTACAAATAAACTGAGAAGCATTTGCTAAATTATAAGATCATATTATTTTTCTTCTGATGGAACAAGTTGCCTGTCAAAATATGTTGTAAATCTTAAAACTATACCTCCAAGTCTGTGTTTATAACTCCTTATGGAAATAGGTTGTTGTTGCTATGTTAATGATGCAGGATTAGTGTAGGGTACGTTTTGAATTGTTTTTATGACATGAGATTAAACAAGCAAGTAAGCCAACAAAGACGGGGTAAGACAGGTGCCAAGACACCTTAGATGACAGAGTGAACCTTCCGTGTTCCAGTCCGAATTCAGGTGCTCTGTATTTAGACTTCTAGTCTCCTAAACAGAGAATAAATTTGTTTTAGCACACACTGAGGTCTTGCTGATCCAGCCCCAGCGGAGAACTACGATAGCCTTTCCCAGAAACTCTTGCTTTCCTTCTACTACAAAGAAGTCATTTAAAAACAATGTCTGAAAATGAACTTGGAGTGTGCCATATGTCTAAATATTGTTCTTGAATCACAGACTTTAGACTTTCATCTTCAACGGAAAGAAATGTGCAGGCTTGCTACTCATAAGCTCCATCAGTTGGCGGCAGGAGTCACATAGCTAAGACCCCACAACATTTATTTAGCCCTGAGAATCAGGGCTAACAGTTACGAGGTTCGTTCAGTGGCTGCAGTTCAAATGTGCAGACTTCAGTGGTCCGGCTCGGCAGTGGCCCTTCCTACACAGGGTGAGAGGCAGGAAGCAGCAGGCGGAGCTCTCGCTCCTGCGAGAGCCAGAGATTGCGGGCCGGGCTCTTGCTTTCTCTTCCTTGCTCTCAAAGCTGAAACTCAGGGTGTATGTGTGCATTCATGTGTACACGCACATATATGAGCGTTTCAAAAAGCTGGAGGAAAACTCCATTCTCTTAATCCTAGGTTTCCACAATTATTTTTTTAGGTGTTCTTCCCTCAAATAGTTAACTTCAGCTCTCACAATAAAGGCAACCTAATGTCATATTTACAGAACCTAGATGTCACCTTTCCCCCCTTAGGGTTGAAGATTAAGCGATTATTTGCAATTTACCTAGTGTCTCAGAGCCACCTAGCAGAGATTGAATTTAGGCAAGTTCCTCGGTCCTCTCATGCATGTGCTGAGCCAGTACGGGGAAGTTTCCATTATACTCTGTAAATGACAAACTAACTGCGGGAGGCCATACTTACTTTACTGCTATTTGCCTCACTGCACTTACTGGAAACTGAAGTTTGTTTGGGTTTTCTTCATTTTCATTTTCTACAAATTGACGGTTTGCGACAACCTACACAGAACAAGTATATCCTACACGGAACAAGTACATTGGCAGCGTTTTTCCAAAACATTTAGAAACATTGCTTGTCACTCTGTGAAATCTCACACTAGTTCAAGCTTTTCCTAAGTCTAGTACACATTTAATAGACCCCGGCGTAGCTCATAACTCCTTTGCAGTAAACTGACTGAGGTGATGAATGGCAAGCCTGTACCTTTCTTTATGTAGAAGATAAAATTCTAAACACTATTGTTTATTTAAATTTTGTTATATAAAAATACTACACATGAGAGAGACATCAAAATGTAATGCTGGAGCTGTTTTACAGACCCGCCTTTTTTCCTAATGATAGGTACTCAATCATAGACATTTTCTCAACCACCAGTTATTCCATTCTCTAAAATATACACCTTCCCACCCCCTTTAATATGATAAAATCTTCTATAATACTTCCCCTCAAAGAGCTAATTTTCTTAATACCTGTAGGAGAAAAGTAAACAAATCATTTAAAATGCCACCATCATCTTCATCGACGTCGTCGTCCTCCAGCTCTGATTGGTGAAATGAAGTTACAAACTTTGCTGCAAATTCTATTACCCTCTCCACAGCTGGTTCACGTTTATAGACCACCATAGCATATTTAAGGTAATGAATGAACTCCTCATTAAACACTGCTTTATCATCCATCTGAAAGACAAAAGAAACCTTGTAAACTACAATAAAATTATTTATTCCCAACATTAGCTTAAGACTATTGAAATTCTAACCATAAATCAGTTAAGCTAAAACATTTTGTGAGCTCTCAATTTCAAAGGAAATGTAAATTTGCACATTTTTTTCTCCAAGCTATAACTTAATTTGTTCCATGGAACCAACAAGCATGAATTTGACAATGAAAAGATTCCTTCAATTAAAAATATCTACCTGAATTTGTCAATCTCTTTAGTACAAATTGAAATATTCCAGTCACAAAAGGACAAATATGATATGATCCTACTTACAAGAACTATCTAGATACCGCTTCTCGGCCTTTTGGCTAAGAGCAAGTGAAATATCTAGAAAAATCAAAGTTCATTAGTAGTTACTCGGGGTGAGAGGCAGCTGGAAAGCAGTAAACGGGGAACTCACTGTTTATGGAGAACTCACTGCTTATGGGTAGCCTGTTAAAGGGGATTGAATAATTTACAAATTGTGATAATTGCAGAACATGAGTGATTAATGTCACTATCATGTACATGTCAAAATGCTGTAATGGCAAACATATCACTATATACACTTTTTGTCACAAAAAAAAATCAGTGTTTCATACATGGAGACATATAAAAACATATAAACTCAACTCACTGCCATCCAGTTGATTGCAACTCATAGCGACCCTATAGGGCAGAGTACAACTTCCCTGAGGCTTCTGTGACTTTTAAATCCTTTCCAGAGCATATAACCTCATCTAATTCCCATAGTATATTTGAACTGTTGACCTTATGGTTAGCAACACAATGAGTAGCCCACTATACCAACAAGGCTTCTCTTAACATAAACATATACTCATAAATATACATACATACACACACGGCATTTCAAAGTCTAAGACAAAGTGAATTAGAAGATATTGGAACTCATCCTCAAACTTTATTTTTAAATCATTTTATAGGGGGATCGTACAACTCTTATCACAATCAATACATACATCCGTTGTGTCAAGCACATCTGTACATTTGTTGTCCTCATCATTCTCAAAACATTTGCTTTCTACTTGAGCCCTTGGTATCAGCTCATTTTCCCCCTCCCTTCCTACTCCTCCCCCCATGAACCCTTAATAATTTATAAATTATTATTTTGTCATATCTTACAACGTCCGATGTCTCCCTTCACCCACTTTTCTGTTGTCCATCCCCCAGAGAGGAGGTTATATGTAGATCCTTGTAATTGGTTCCCCCTTTCCACCCCATCTTCCCTCTACCCTCCCGCTATTGCCACTCTCAGCACTGGTCCTGAAGGTGTCATCTGTCCTGGATTCCTTGTGTTTCCAGTTCCTATCTGTACCAGTGTACATCCTCTGGTCTAGCCAGATTTGTAAGGTAGAATTAGGATCATGATAGTGGGGTGAGAGGAAGCATTTAGGAACTAGAGGAAAGTCATACGTTTCATCGTTGCTACAATGCACTGATCGGCTCTCCCCACGACCCTTCTGTAAGGTGATGTCCAGTTACCTACAGATGGATTTTGGGTTCCCAATCTGCATCCCCCCATTCACAATTATTTTATTTTTTATTCTTTGATGTCTGATACCTGATCCCTTTGCCAACTCATGGTCACACAGGCTGGTGTGCTTCTTCCACGTGGGCTTTGTTGCTTCTGAGCTACATGGCCGCTTGTTTACCTTCAAGCCTTTAAGACCCCAGATGCTATGTCTTTTGATAGCCTGGCACTATCAGCTTTCTTCACCACATTTGCTTATGCACCCATTTGTCTTCAGCAATCATATCATGGAGGTGAGCACACAATGATATGATTATTTGTTCTTGGATACCTGATAACTGACCCCTTCGGGACCTCGTGATCACACAGGCTGGTGTGCTTCTTCCATGTGGGATTTGCTACTTCTCAGCTAGATGGCCAATTGTTAACCTGTAAGACCCCAGACGCTGTATCTTTTGATAGCCGGGCTCCATCAGCTTTCTTCACTACATTTGCTTATGCACCCACTTTGTCTTCAGCGATTGTGTAGGGAAGGTGAGCATCATGGAATGCCAGTTTAATAGAACAAAGTATTCTTGCATTGAGGGAGTACTTGAGTGGAGGCCCAATGTCCATCTGCAACCTTAATACTAAACCTATAAATATATGTATATAGATCTATTTCCCCAACTTCATAAATAAATTTACATATGTACATGCGTGTATTTAGACCTCTAAAGTGTCCTTTGCCTCCTAGTTCTTTCCTGTTTCCTTTTACTTCCCTCTTGTTCCACTATCATGCCCAGACTTCATTTGGGTTTCAGCAATTCCTCAAACTTTTTAAAGTTCTCGTGTGTGTGTGTGTGTGTGTGTGTGTGTGTGTGTGTGTGCAGGCTTCAAGACCTTAATTGAAAATGCCCTTATCGAACCAGTGGAGAGGTCTGGGAGGCTGGTCCCAGCACCATAAATTAAGTGGATTCCTGCCCCTCCCCCGAAAAGAATTTGTTCCAAAGGACAACATTGACTCTGCAGCTCCAGGAGAAGGACATATCTGATCAGAGCACACGGGAGAAGATGAAGGGGCAGGAGGAGAGAGTGGAACACAGCCTGGCCCACCAGGCCGTGATGATGATGTTCCTGAGTAGAGCAGCCAGTCCACAGAGAGAACAACATGGCTGGCCCCACTATGAGAAATGATGCCAATCAGTGACTGGGGGTGATGCAGGGGGAGTGCAGCGGAGCGGCGGGGGAGTGGAGTGGCAAGGTCCCCAGGGAGTGCTGAAGGTGGACTTTGGGGCCAGGGCGTGGTGCCCCAACAGACTGGACTGGAGAACGCTCCTAAGGGCCAGCAAACGATCCCTGAACTAACTACAAGCTTTTCTCTTGTGAACTGTTTTGTTCTGTTCTTTGTCAGTGGTTTGTTTTTGTTGTCTGGTTGCATACTGTTGCTTTGTTTTCCTCTGTCTTGTTTTCGTGCATGTTAGTGTCTCCACAGGTCTGTCTGAATAAGACAGGCTGGATGAACTATCTGGAGGAAAAACAACGGGACCGACAGTTCCGGGGGTACTTGGGGTGGGGGGTAGGGGGTGTAAGGAAGTGGTGTTAACAAACCCAGGGACAAGGGAAAAACATGGGACCTCAAATGGTAGAGAAGGGGGAGTGGCAGGCCTGGTGGGAAATGATCAAGGGTAAGGTTGCTTAGAGAAGAGGTATACTCTAGCCCAGGTGGCGACGAAGCATGGTAGTAGGGCAGGAGGAAAGTCAAGGGAGATGGAGGAAAGAGCTAGGAGTCAAAGGGCATTCATGGAGGTCTAGACAAAGACATGTACATGCAAATATATATAGGAAGATGGGGAAATAGATCTATGTGTCTATATTTATAGGTCAAGTATTAAGGTGGCGGAAGGACCTTGGGCCTCTACTCAAACACTCCCTCAATGCATGAATACCTTCTTTTATTAAATTGGAACTCTATGATGCTCACTCTCCCGACACAACGGCTGGAGCCAAAGTGGGTGAACAAGTAAATGTGGTGAAGAAAGCTGATGGTGCCCGGCTATCAAAAGAGATAGTGACTGGGGTCTTAAAGGCTTGAAGATAAACAAGCGGCCATCTAGCTCAGAAGCAACAAAGTCCACATGGAAGAACACACCAGCCTGTGTGATCGAGTGGTCCCAAAGGGATCAGTTACCAGGCATCAAAGAACAAAAAATCATATCATTGACTGCACACCTCCATGATAGGATCGCTGAAGACAAATGGGTGCATAAGCAAATGTGGTGAAGAAAGCTGATGGTGCCCGGCTATCAAAAGAGATAGTGTCTGGGGTCTTAAAGGCTTGAAGGTGAACAAGCGGCCATCTAGCTCAGAAGCAAAAAAGCCCACATGGAAGAAGCACACCGGCCAGTGCGATCACGAGGTGCCAAGGGACCAGGTATAAGGCATCATGCAAAAAAAAAAAAAAAGATATAAGTGTGTGTATGTATGTGTATATGTGTGTATATGTATATATATCTATGTATATATGTATATATATACCATATTAAATGAAGGGGGAAGTGCAGAGTGGAGACCCAAGGCCCAAGTGTCGGCCAATGGAGATCCCCTCATAGAGGGGTTTAGGAGAGGAGAAGGGTTAATTAGGGTGCGAGGTAGTACCGATGAAGAACACAGCTTTCCCCCAGATCCTGGATGCTTCCTCCCCCCAACTACCATGATCCGAATTCTACCTTGCAGGGCTGGATAGGACAGAGGCTGTACACTGGTACATATGAGGGCTGGAGGTACAGGGAATCCAGGGTGGATGATACCTTCAGGACCAAGGGTGTGAGGGACAATGCTGGGAGAGTGGAGGGTGAGTGGGTTGGAAAGCGGGAACTGATTACAAGGATCCACATGTGACCTCTTCCCTGGGAGAGGGACAGCAGAGAAGGGGGGAAGGGAGACTCCGGATAGGGCAAGATATGACAAAATAACAATGTATAAATTACCAAGGGCACATGAGGGACGGGGGAAAGGGGAGGGAGGGGAAAAAAAAAAGAGGACCTAATGCAAGGGGCTTAAGTGGGGAGCAAATGCCTCGAGAATGATTGGGGCAGGGAATGTATGGATGTGCTTTATACAATTGATGTATGTATATGTATGGATTGTGATAAGAGTTGTATGAGTCCCTAATAAAATGTAAAAAAAGAAAAAAGAAAAAAATGATTAGGGCAAAGACTGTACATATGTGCTTTATACAATTGAGGTATGTATACGTATGAACTGTGATAAGAATTGTATGAGCCCCAATAAATTGTTTAAAAAAAAAAGAAAATGCCCTTATCTTTTAATTCCATATCTCCATGAATTTTTCAAGTCCCTTTGTGCATGTGTGTGTGTGCTCCTGTTACGTGCTGTTGAGTCCTTTCCTACCCACAGCGACCCTCTGTGTAATAGAACGAAGACACTAATCTGGTGCCACCCTTACAACTGTTTTCATGTTTGAACCTGCTATTGCAGCTGCTGTGTGTAACCATTTCATTGAGAGTCTGCTGGTTTTCACTGACCCTCTAGTTTGCCAAATACGAAATCATTTTCCAGGGACTAGTCTCTCCTGATAAAATATCCAAAGCTCACTTCAAAGACCAAATTGTTAGCTCTTCTGGTAGTCCATGGCACTTTGAATATAACTCACCAACACCATACTTTAAGGCACCAATTCTTTCCCAGTCTTCCTATTCTATGTCCAGCTTTCACATGCCTTTGAGGCAACTGCAAACTTACATGACTTGAGTCAGGCACATCTTAGCCCTAAATGTTACATCAATACTCTCTAACATTTTAAAGAGGCATCTGTGCAGTCGATTTGCCCAGTGCAATACGTTGTTTCATTTCTTGACTGTTGCTTCCATGAGCATTGATTATGGATCCAAATAAAATTAAATCTTTAAGAATTTTAATCCCCCCCCCATTTATTATGCTGTTGTTTTATTGGTCCAGTTAGGAGGATTTTGGTCCATAGTGAAACTGTGGTCTTTGGTCTTCATCTGAAAGTGCAAGTGCTCTTTGCCGTGACGCGCGCAGTCCCAGAATTACAAACAACATTTTCGAGCTGTATCTTTAATAATTTTAAAGTAAATCTACAAAAATGCATACAGTTCCTATTTAGCCTTAGTTTAATTCAAGAACAAGGAGCTGAGGTGGTGCTGCCAGGTAAGGGTGGTACTGCTAACTGCCAAGGCTGGCTGTCAACCTGTCGCTCTGTGGGGAAAAGATGAGGCTATCTGCTCTCAAAAACCCAAATAAGGTCCTATGAGAAGGAATCGATACATGGTAGGTTTTGTTGGTCTGATTTTTAAACCACACAAGCCTATGTCAGGAATAGCAGATTCAAGAATAGCATCAAATTCATTTTTTTTGTTTTAATCATTTTATTGGGGGCTCATACAACTCATCACAATCCATACATACATCAATTGTATAAAGCACATTTATACATTCGTTACCCTCATCGTTCTCAAAACATCTGCTCTCCATGTAAGCTCCTGGCATCAACTCATATTTCCCCCTCCCTCCCCAAATTCATTTTCAAAGAAAATACCGTATATACTCAGATATAAGCCAACCCGAGTATAAGCCGAGGTACCTAATTATTACCCAGGAAACCAGAAAAATCTGATTGACTCGAGTATAAGCTTAGGGTGGGAAATGCAGGATGTGAATTAACAGAGAGACCAGAGGAGAGAGACGTAGCGCAGCCACAGACACATCCTAACCAGTTCAGCTGCCGGGCG
The DNA here is from genome assembly GCF_050624435.1 of Tenrec ecaudatus. Lineage (NCBI taxonomy): Eukaryota > Metazoa > Chordata > Mammalia > Afrosoricida > Tenrecidae > Tenrec > Tenrec ecaudatus. The sequence goes on from NC_134532.1 coordinate 206,440,414, forward strand.
AAAGTGAATCACTATGGGTGCTTCTGCGAATTGGAGCCATCCATGTCATAGGACAGCTCTGATTGGTTAGATGTGAGTAAACAAACATTCAAAGCCCTGCAGTGTCTGCGGGGCTTTGAATGAACAGCAGAGGAACGCAACCACCTGCAAGATGCTGGTGGTACCACTGACCCGTGTATAAGCCAAAACCCAATTTTTCAGCATATTTTTGTGCTGAAAAACTCGGCTTATACACGAATATATACGGTATTTCAAGAACTATTCTGAAGTACATTTTCAATGAGTATAATACTCATATGCTTTTAAAAAGAACTAGTGAATACAACCATTATTCAAATTTATACACTAATCACTAAAGCCACTGATGAAGAAACTGAAAAATTCCACCAACTTGGTCAAATATACAGGATGAATTAATAGTTACTTGTGACTGAAATGCATAAGGTAGAAACAAAGAGGAAGGGACAGTAGTTGAAAAATATGGCCTCGGTGACAGAAACAAGGTTTGATATGATAGATGTTATGAGACCAACAACTTATTCATTGCAAATACATTTTTCAACAACATAAATACTGACTATACACATGGGCCTCCCCAGATGGCACAAACAGGAATCAAATCGGCTACATCTGTGGAATGAAGTGATGGAGAAGCTAAATATCATTATCAAAAGCAAGCACAGAAACCAACTGAAAAGACCACCAAATGCACAAGTTCAAGTTGAAGCTGAAGATTAAAACAAGCCTACAGGAGCCAAAATGCAACCTTAAGTATATTCAGTAGCCCAGGGCGTGGTGCCCCAACAGACTGGACTGGAAAACGCTCCTAAGGGCCAGCAAACGATCCCTGAACTAACTACAAGCTTTTCTCTTGTGAACTGTTTTATTCTGTTCTTTGTCAGTGGTTTGTTTTTGTTGTTTTGTTGTCTGGTTGTATACTGTTGCTTTGTTTTCCTCTGTCTAGTTTTCGTGCATGTTAGTGACTCCACAGGTCTGTCTGAATAGGACAGGCTGGATGAACTATCTGGAGGAAAAACAACGGGACCGACAGTTTTGGGGGGACTTGGGGTGGGGGGGTAGGGGGGGGTAAGGAAGTGGTGTTAACAAACCCAGGGACAAGGGAAAAACATGGGACCCCAAATGGTAGAGAAGTGGGAGTGGCAGGCCTGCTGGGAAATGATCAAGGGTAAGGTTGCTTAGAGAAGAGGTATACTCTAGCCCAGGTGGCGATGAAGCATGGTAGTAGGGCAGGAGGAAAGTCAAGGGAGATGGAGGAAAGAGCTAGGAGTCAAAGGGCATTCATGGAGGTCTACACAAAGACATGTACATGCAAATATATATAGGAGGATGGAGAAATAGATCTATGTGTCTATATTTATAGGTCAAGTATTAAGGTGGCGGAAGGACCTTGGGCCTCTACTCAAGCACTACCTCAATGCATGAATACCTTCTTTTATTAAATTGGAACTCCAATGCTGCTCACTCTCCCGACACAACAGCTGGAGCCAAAGTGGGTGAACAAGTAAATGTGGTGAAGAAAGCTGATGGTGCCCGGCTATCAAAAGAGATAGTGACTGGGGTCTTAAAGGCTTGAAGATAAACAAGCGGCCATCTAGCTCAGAAGCAACAAAGTCCACATGGAAGAACACACCAGCCTGAGTGAGCGAGTGGTCCCAAAGGGATCAGTTACCAGGCATAAAAGAACAAAAAATCATATCATTGACTGCACACCTCCATGATAGGATCGCTGAAGACAAATGGGTGCATAAGCAAATGTGGTGAAGAAAGCTGATGGTGCCCGGCTATCAAAAGAGATAGTGTCTGGGGTCTTAAAGGCTTGAAGGTGAACAAGCGGCCATCTAGCTCAGAAGCAAAAAAGCCCACATGGAAGAAGCACACCGGCCAGTGCGATCACGAGGTGCCAAGGGACCAGGTATAAGGCATCATGCAAAAAAAAAAAAAGATATAAGTGTGTGTATGTATGTGTATATATGTGTATATGTATATATGTATATATATGTATATATATCATATTAAATGAAGGGGGAAGTGCAGTGTGGAGACCCAAGGCCCAAGTGTCGACCAATGGAGATCCCCTCATAGAGGGGTTTAGGAGAGGAGATGGGTTAATTAGGGTGTGAGGTAGTATCGATGAAGAACACAGCTTTCCCCCGGATCCTGGATGCTTCCTCCCCCCAACTACCATGATCCGAATTCTACCTTGCAGGGCTGGATAGGACAGAGGCTGTACACTGGTGCATATGAGGGTTGGAGGTACAGGGAATCCAGGGTGGATGATACCTTCAGGACCAAGGGTGTGAGGGACGATGCTGGGAGAGTGGAGGGTGAGTGGGTTGGAAAGGGGGAACTGATTACAAGGATCCACATGTGACCTCTTCCCTGGGAGAGGGACAGCAGAGAAGGGGGGAAGGGAGACTCCGGATAGGGCAAGATATAACAAAACAACGATGTATAAATTACCAAGGGCATATGAGGGAGGGGGGAAGGGGGAGGGAGGAGGAAAAAAAAAAAGAGGACCTGATGCAAGGGGCTTAAGTGGAGAGCAAATGCCTTGAGAATGATTGGGGCAGGGAATGTATGGATGTGCTTTATACAATTGATGTATGTATATGTATGGATTGTGGTATGAGTTGTATGAGTCCCTAATAAAATGTAAAAGAAGAAAAGAGAAAAAATGATTAGGGCAAAGACTGTACAGATGTGCTTTATACAATTGATGTATGTATATATATGAACTGTGAAAAGAATTGTATGAGCCCCAATAAATTGTTAAAATTAAAAAAAAAAAGTATATTCAGTAGGATGAAGCCAAGAATAACACACAGAAGAAAACAAAGGGTCATTGAAACACAGGAATGGAGAAAAAGAGCAAAAGAGATGTCAGAAGAGGCTCTGAAATTTGCTCTTGAATGTAAAGTAGCTAAAGCACAATGGAAGAATTAAAGTAAAGAGATGAATAGAAGTCCCAGAAGAAAATGCATTGTAATGATATGTGCAAATACTAGAAGTTGGAAAACTAAAAGAAGGGGAAAAAACACTCAGCATATCTCAAGTTGAAAAAGCTGAAGAAAAAAATGTAAGCCTTGAGTTGCAGTATTGTAGGATTCTGTGGGCAAATATTAAAGGACACACAAAACATTAACAAAGATGGAATACAGTTACTACCAACTAAAATGTTTCAACAAGCTGATGAAGCACTGGAAGCACACACTTGCCTGTCAAGAAATTGGAAAGGCAGCTACCTGGTGGACCAAATGGATCAGAACCATATCTAATTCCATTCCAAAGAAAGGTGACTTAACAGAATGAAAATAAAATATTCAAGCAATATCACTAATATTACATGCAAGTACAATTTTGCTGGATAATGAAAAAGCAAAGAGAGCAGCTAACAGGAAACTAGCAGAAACTGAAGCTGGATGTAACAGAGGCGATGGAAGGGATGTTATTGCTGACATTATTTCTGAATTTTGGTTAAAATATAGAACACCAAAAGATATGTATCTATTGATATTAGTGACTACGCAAAAGCATTAGACTCTGTGGATAACACTGAAAAAATGGAATTTCAGAACACTTGGTGCTCATACAGAATCTGCCCATAGACCCAGAGGTAGTCATTTGAATAGTACAGGGAGTATTTCATAGTTTAAAATCAGGAAGGTGTGTTAGGGCTGTCACTACACTTACTCCATCTGTATTCTGAGTAAAGAATCTGAGAAACTAGACTATGTGAAAAAGAGGCATCTGGATAAGAGGATGACTCACTAACAGCCTTCCTTACTGAAAGTCAACAGGTCTTGAGACTCGAAGATCAAGAACTACAGCCTTCTGTGCAGATTATAACCTCAATGTACAAAAAACTCAAATGCTCACAAATAGACCAGTAACAATATCCTAATGGAGAAAAGATCAAAGATTTCATATTACGTAGACCCACAATCAAAGCTCAAGGACATAAATAACAAAACAAACAAACCCCACTACCATCATTCTGACTCACAATAGCAACCCTATATAAGGATTCCTATATTCGGCTTTGTAAATTCTTACACAGGCAGAGGGTCCCATCTTTCTCCCATGGGACAGCTGATGGGTTGGAACAGAAGGCTTCACAGCAGCCCAATGCTTAATGCTCAGTGCCACCAGGGTTCATGCAAGCAGCAGTCAAGAACTCAAAACATGTGTTGCCTTAGGCAAATCTACTGCACAAGATACCTATAAAGTGTTAAAAAATAATGATCTTAAGTATGAAAATGTACCTGACTCACACCTGGATATATTTTTGTTGTTGTTACATAGGTATATTGTACACCTGGATATTTTCAATGGCCCCAAATGCATGTGAAAGCTGGACAATGAATACGGAAGCCTGAAGAAGTGATGTGTTTGAATTATAGCGTTCATGAAGAGTGAGACCTTTCACAGGGATCCCCAGATTCCTAACAGTAGCAAAATGACAGTGATAAAGCAGCAACGAAAATAATTTTATGGTTGGGGGAGGGGGGGTGTCACCACAACATGAGGAGCTGTATTAAAGGGTCGCGGCATCAGGAAGGTTGAGAACCACTACGGAATATACCACGGACTGCCCCAAGAAGGAACCCATCTGTCTTGGAAGAAGTCCGACCAGAAGGCTCCTTGGGGCGCAGTCTTTGGAGAAGGGCATCATGCTTGGTCAGGTAGAAGCAGAGGAAGATTCTCAGAGATGCATGAACAAAGGCGACTTCAACAATAGCAGAGACACGGTGAGAATGCCACAGGACCTGGTGGCCTCTGGTCGGGTTCTACAGGGTTGCAATGAGTCACCTAACAACATCACCGAGGAGCCTCAGTTGTGCTGACTGCCAACCGAAAGGTTAGCACTTCCCACAGCTGCAGCGGACAAAGACGGGGCATTCCGCTTCCCTAGCCTGACAGCCTGGGGCACCCTAGGGGGGGCAGTTCCACTCTGCGAATCGGTTCCACGTGGCTCCCCTCAACAGAGCCAAACAGATTCGACAAGAACGGTCCCGCGTCTTGATAGTCCATCTGACAGCTGGCGACCAAGTCAACTTTACTGGGGCGCGGGGACAGCGAAACTCGGTAGACGAGGTCCAGCTGGGGGCGCTGCTGGGGGGTGGGGGGCACCACAAAGAGGGGCAACAGCGCCCGCCGAGCCGCTGGATCCGGATGCGACCTCGGGCGCAGGCAGGCGCTTCTCTCCACCTTCACCGTCCGACCGAAGACCAAAGGATCGGGCAGGGTCGGGCGGGGACTGGGAGCCAAAGACCGGTTACCCCGTGCGGATGGCGCCCTGCATTCGGGTCACTCAGGCCTGGGAGTTGTGGAGTCGTTACTCTCAGGGTAGGGAAGGTTAAAGGCTAAGAGGGTCGCGATGCTCGTCCCTCAGGGGCCCCAGCCCGAGGGTCCGGCGAGGCCCGTGAGGGGAGGCGCCCGGCGGGCCGCGCTTACCGTGCCGTAGGTGCGGCTCAGCGCCACCACCAGCTTGGCCTGGTTCTGGTGCGGCTGCTGGGCCAACTGAAAGGCCTCCTTAATCGTAAGCAGCCTCTTCTCCGCTCCCATGGCGCCGCGAAACGAGCGGGAGCCGGCCCACAGGGTCAACACAACACCTAGCTGTCTCCAGGCTCACGCCAGCACTAGCCGGTCTCGGAGCCCCAGGGCGGGGTTACCGCCCGAGAGTTCAAATAACTCCCGCGGGGTAGGAAACATCGCGAGACTACGGCGAGCGAAGAGCGCGCGAGTTGGGGCCGCACGCGTCCGTCCCTTTCTGAGGCGCCCGGGTCTGACGCAGGCGTGTAGGGCCTGTCCAGGCAGTTTGGTTTGGGTTTTTTCTCCCTCTTTGTGGGTGGATTTGTTTTGTTTTGTTTTTTTACTTCGATGGAAATGAATATTTTGGGAAAACGTTAGTGCAGCCGCAAGTAATGTCAGAAGGGACCTGGAGGGCAGTGAGTCGTCTCCGCGATTCGGTGGGAAGTCAGGTTGCCGTGCTGGCCCTGGCTAGGGGTGTCGGCGCTCAGGAGGTGAGGAGACGCTCCGTGGATTGGAGGAGATGAGCTGAGGTCTTTTAAAACTTCGAGCCCTGGGCTGTATAAGACGGGGGACGAGGGCGGGGGGAGGGGAGGTTGGCGGGCAGGAAGGCCTGCCGGGGTCCGGAGTGACCCGAAGACTTCCGCAAAGACTGATTAAGTTAGCAAGAATTGTCTCTCAACCTTCCTAATGCCGCGACCCTTTAATATAGTTCTTCGTGTTGTGGTGAACCCCCCCCCCAACCATAAAATTATTTTCGTTGCTATTTCACTATAATTTTGCTACTGTTATGAATTGGGAGACCCCTATGAAAGGGTCGTTCAACCCCAAAGCGGGTGGAGACCCACAGGTTGAGAAACGCTAGATCTAGAGTCCAGATCTAGTCTGCTATAAGGACCAAACACAATGACGTCAAGGTAGTAAACAAAAGAACAAAACATAGGCCTTTAGAATAATGGTTAAGGTACAGAAATGTGGAATGCCTTACTTAGAGCAGGCACTGCTAAGTCTTTAAACCTTTCTTTTTTTCTTGTTCTAAGGGACTATATCTGACAGAAGGAGCACATTGCTGTGCTGCTAACATCAAGGTCAGCAGTTCAAATGCACCAGTCTCTGGGGGGGGGGGGGCGTTTAGACTTTAAGCTCCGCAAAGCATTTTACCCCATCTAACCTTATAAACAACTCATGTGAAGTTTACTTCCGTCTAAGGTGAGGAAACTGAGGCAGGCACTGGCAGTTTTGCTATAGTATTGTATGAATGTGCTGTGATATAACTCTAAAGTCCATTTATATTGCTATGGTAGCATCATCTTTATTGATCCGTCTTTAAAAAAATAGTCGCACTTGTGTTTGTTCAATATACTACCAAACTACCTAACTGTAATGTGGGAATTTTTGTCTCCCTGGAATAAAAACAGAATATAGGTGCATGGTTAGTTGCTGTGCACCTTCCTCATTCTCTCAAAGGCCTTTCCTGAGCCCTGGGTTCTGTACGTGTCAGATACTGTGCTAGGAACTGAAGGAGATTAAGAATGTATTGAAGGCAACAAAATACTGTATTTTGACAAAAATAACTTCTGTGATATGCCTTTCAGAAAACTACAACCCCCTCCTGAACCAGTCTCTTAGACACACTGTGCATCTGTGCATATTATATCTATGGGCTCATATGCAAAAAAATTGAGTTTGTTTTTTTCAAAACATTGGGAGTAATACAGATAACATTCCATAGTTCAATCATGTCAAGCAGTAGTGTATAATTGTTACCACAATCCATTTCAAAACATAGTACAGTTCTTTTAGTTAGCCCCAACTCTCGGGGAGGATATGTTCAAAAGAAACCCTGTCCAGTTGTGCAGGATCCTCATAGTTGTTAGGTTTGAGCACATTGTAAACAACCACTGTGCCAATCCATTGCTTCCCTTTGTATCCGCTGACCCTCTACATTTCCAAGCCTAATGTCCTCCAGTGACTGGTCCTTCCTGATAACAAGTGCAAAGTGCATGAGATGAATCCTCACCATCCTCACTTTTTTTTTAATTTAAAGATCATTTTATTGGAGGCGCTTACAACACTTAAAACAATCTATACATCAGTTGTATCAAGCATATTTGTACATATGTTGCCATCGTTATTTTCTAAGTATTTTCTATTTTGGTATCAGCTCCTCTTTCCCTCCCACCCCCACCCTGATGACCCTTTAAGATAGTTTACTGTGCCAGCCTGGCCAATAAACACAAGTGGGATTAATTGAAGGGCGGAGAGATAAATGGCTCAGTGAGCCTCACCTTTCTTGTTTATAACTCTTTGATCATCGAACCAGTGTGCCGCTGTCTTGCTTTTTCTGTGCCTCAATTTAGAGGCTACACTACCTGTGGGACACCTAACCTGTGGACTGTGTTGCTGTAAGTTAAGGTCCCTTTAAGATCACACGATTGGAATTTACATTTCTTGAGCTGGGAACTGACAGTTGGTGACCTGCCTTGCTGTTTGCTGCCTGTGTTGAGATAGCCTGAAAACTTAAAGGGCTGCCAGTGTCTCACAACTCTCTCGGGCGTGAGTTGCACTGAGCCATTTGTACTGCTTTATAATTGTTCATTTCTTGTATTATATATCTATCTGTATATAATCTAACAGTTCATTTCTTGTGTTATATATCATCAATCTCTTTATAAATATATGTATGTAATTATCAACAATCTGCTTTTATCTCTCTAGAGAACCCTGTCTAACACACCCTTTGATTAATTATATGTTATTATTTTCACATCTTACACCAACCGCTGTCTTCCTTCTCCCATGCTTTCTGTTGTTTGTCTCCCTCAGGGAGTAGTTACCATTGATATCAGTTCGCCCTTCTTCCCCTCCACTCCCCATCTTCCCCTTAGTCTCTTGGTATCGCTACTCCCCTTTCTGTACCTGAGGAGTTTAACTGACCTGCATTCATTGTGTCATGAGCTCTTATTGTATCTGTGTATATTCTCTGGCCTAACCTGCAGGGAAAGGCAGGACTGGGGTCATAATAGTGGGGGGTGAGGAAGCCTCAACGAACCAGAGGAATATTGTGTTTCATCGGTGCTATACTGTGCGCTGGTTGACCAATCCCTTCCTTGTGACCCTTCTGTGAGGGGATGTCCCATTGTCTACAGATGGGTTTGGGGTCTCCTCCAAACCCCCTCTTTCTTAACAATAAAGTTTTTGTTTTTTGGGGTCTTCTGATGCCTGTTACCCAATCCCGTCAGACACCTCACGATCACCCATCTGGTGTGCTTCTTCCATGTGGACTTGTTGCTTCTCTGCTAGATGGCCGCTTGTTTACCTTCAAGCCTTTAAGACCCCAGGCACTATATCTTCTGATAGCTGGGCACCATCCACTTTCTTCCCCACATTAGCTTATGCACACATTTTGGCTTCAGCGATTATACCCAGAGGGTGAGCGTCACTCAATGCCAGGTTGTTAAAATTTTTTCTTGCATTGAGGGAGGGCTTCAGCAGACAGTCTCCTTGTGAAGGAGCATTCTGACTGCATTTCCTCCAGATAAGTGTGCTCCTTCTTTTAGCAATCCGCGAATAATAGTCAATATTCTTTGCCAGCACCGTAATTCACAGGCATCAATTCTTCTCGTCTTCCTTATTTATTGTCCAGCATGAAGTGATTGAAAATCCCATGGTTTGCATCAGGTACAACTTTATCCTCAAAGTGGCATTTTTGATTGAAAACTTCTAAGAGTTTTTGTTTTTTTTCCACAGCAGATTTTTCTAATACAATATATCATGCTGATATAAAGCCATATGAAAAATCATTTTTAGCACAACACAGTGTATTAAAAACAAGCTATGTTCACGGACTTTCATCTTGGAAAGCGGTCATCCTAAATGGCATAAATAAGGTAATGATTATGAAGTTTGATACCTAGCTACAGCCCACGGGAGAACTAGCAAGTTCCAAACCTCTGTAGTTTGTTAGGGTCCACAGAGAAACCTTGCTCACCCCCAGCAGCAAAAAGTCAAGCCACACTGTTATTAAAGCATAGAATCACTGTTGAGAGTTGAGAAGGCCCACGTTAAAGCATAGAATTGGATAGACTTCACCCTAGTTTCCAAACCAGGTCCCCCTCTCCAGGTGAGAAGGGACTTTGTCCAGGGGAAAGCTTCTAGTTTTATATGGCGCTTAAAAATGGGAGGGTGTTGCTGCTCTGCAGAGTCAGTCAGCTTTCTAATTAGTTGCGCTGTTCTTCCTTGGGTCTCTCACATCGTTTCTTTCTGTTTTTACTGGGCTGCTGCTGTGGGTCAGTTGCCTCAGAATGTTCAGGATTATCTCCAAGTACAGTCCTGCAGCAGGATTTTTACTAGGGCCTGGCTTCAAGGTTAAGGTGTTTGCCAAGCCAGTTCTCACAGAGTTCGTTGTTCATTCCCTTAGCAGGCACAGCAGAAGCCCCTGTTCTGTCCCTTTCAGTGATGTCATTATGGTTTGCTTCTTTGTTTTCCTGTTGCTATGTATACTACTCATGTGTTTCTGCATTTACCAATACACTTCTCTAGTGATGGAGACCGAGAATGCTTCTAGCTGCCTACCATCACACATGATGCTTCGATTTACATGCATGTAAATTTACATACATGTTTGATTAGATGCCATCGAATCGGTTCTGACCTATAGCAACCCTATGCACAACAGAAGAAAGCACTGCTTGGTCCCATGCCATCTTCACAATTGTTCCATGTGTGAGTCTATTGTGACACCCACAATGTCAGCCCATCTTCTTGAGGGGTCATGTTCTGTTTTGCTGCCCCTCTACTGTACCAAACATGATGCTTTTCACCAGGATTAGTCTCTCTTGACAACATGCTCAACACGTCTTACTCTGACTGTACTACTTTCAAGGTAGATCGGTTTGCCCTTTTAGTAGTCCTTGGTACTTGGAAGATTCTTCTCAAGCACCACAATTCAAAGATGTAGATCCAAGCAAGACAAGAATCCTTGACCATTTCAACCTATTTTACATTGTTGATGATGTTACATATTGGTCCAGTTGTGAGGATTCTGATCTTGACATTGAGTTGTCATCTATATTGAAGGCTGCAATCCTTGATCTTCATCAGCAAGTGCTTCAAGTCGTCCTTACTTCGAGCAAGCAAGGTTGTGTTACCTGTATATTGAAGATTGTTAAGCCTTCCTCCAATCCTGATGCCACACTCTTCATATAATCCAGCTTCTCTGATGATTTGCTCAGCGTATAGATTGAACAAGTATGGTGAGAAGATTCAGCCATGACACATACCTTTCCTGATTTTAACCCATGCAGTATTCCCTTGTTCTGTTTGCACAACTGCCTCTTGATCCATGTACAAGTTCTGCCTGAACACAATGAAGTGTTCCGGAATTCCCATTCTTCTGAGGGTTACATAGGATGTTATTTTTAAATATATTGAACCAAGATATAATGCTCTAGAATTTTTGGCCATTGATTCTATTTCTGCCCTTAGAGTTACACTTATGATACTTAAACCCTTGTCTTTATACTGGTCTTTTGAATATTTGAAAACTGCTTATAATAAAGGGTCATATAAAATAATTGAATAGAAAATAAAATAATTGAATAGGGAGACCACAACTGGATCAGTGGATTCAAAGGGACATGTCAGGACACAGGCAGGAAATGGGGAGCTAACATCAAGTACAAGGAAGAAGAAATGTCCTGGTGTTGATTGTAAGCGATGGTTGCACAACTCTTATGAATGTGATTGAACTACTGAAATATATGATTTATGAATTGTATGTTGATGAAATTATTAGAAAAACAACCTAATAATAATAACAGTAATTGAATAGGAGAGCCATCCAAGAATGTATATTTATGTGGAGGACACATTCTGGAAGTAAACACCATCAGACATCAGAGGAATGTAAATTCAAAGGAATATAAAAATGTTTTAAATACAGATTTGTTATTTATGTTGTTTACATGACAGTTTGTTTCTGAAGTGTTTCAACAGCATGACTAGTGAAATCTGTAGGAAAAAAAACAAGAAAGATGCTTGAGAGCATCATGCTCAGAAACAAATTGCTGAAGATGTCAGAGATAGATGCCAATTCATGATAGCATCAAGACTTCAAACTAGCTCCTTCTGACTGAACCCCTGCTAAGAATGAGGTTGTGTTTAATGGGTGTGTTAGTCTAGGTACACTAGAGAAACAAATTCATAGACAAATATGTGTGTAAGAAAGAGCTTTATATACGAGAGCAATTGAATATTGAGAAAGCATCCCAGTCCAGATCAAGTCCATAAGTCTGATTTTAGCCCATAGGTCTAATACCAATCTAAAAAGCCCTCTTCAGACTCACAAAACACATGCAATGACGCCAAATGCAGGAAGATCACAGGCCAGTGGGTGGATAGTCTTATGAATCCAGTGACAGTGGAAGCATCTTAGCACTGGTGTGGGTCTCCACATGGTCCTCCATTTGCTCCCATCAGCATAGTTCCATGTGTCTTGTCAGTATAGAGTCTCAGGGAGTGAGCAGAGAAAGTGTCTCTTGCCTCCAAGGAGGAAATACAGGAGTTCCCAGAAGCCTCCTGAGAAAGCCATGCCCACAAGAGACCTCATTGGCTATATGCAGATTGACAGGTAAGACTACCCCTACACTCTTAATCCTCAAATTGACACCAGATTCTGTAATTACCACACTCCTATGAATCGGTTCAAAAATTCATTGCAATGAACACACAGAACTCACAGATAATTCTTTTGATTAGAGGGTTTATTAGGGAAATTAACAGGTTAAAATTCAGGTGAGAAATGCTCAGGGTCCACTTCACAGCCTGGATCATTGCGCTTTTATGCATATAATCTACGTATACAATCAATAGTTCAATCATATTAAATTGATTTGTACAATCACCTCCACAATCAGTTTTACAAGACAGCTTCTTTTCTGTGCTACAGGCAAGCCACCCTCTGCCCTACTCATGCAATGTTACAAAGCTGTTTTAGGCCAGCCAATAAATGTTCAAAAGGCAGGCCACTGTAAGCCTCAACCCTCCACTCTGTGGATCATCAAAACCCAGTGTGATAGGTAGGTTTATTGTGCCAACCTGGCCAATAAGGACGTGGGATGTATAAGGTCACAGTTTGGATGGCAAAGAGATCGAGCTTCACCTCTGTCTCTTGCTCACTGTTGATCAAACCAGTATACAGCTGCCATAGCTAGTTCTCTGCCTCAACTTGTGAGCTACACTACCACCTAACCTGTGGATCATGTCACTAGAGCTTGAGGTTCCTTCGAGAACTGCTTTGCCACGCAGCTGGTGTCTACATCGCTTGAGCTTGCACTGTCGGATCCTGTCATCTGGCTGACTGTTGGTGACCTGCCCTGCTGTTTACTTCCTGTGGCCTGGCTGCCTGCATTGCTCTATGGAAGACTCAGTGTCTGCTCCTTGACCTTGGACCCAGAAGCCCTTGTGATTTGAAGGATTAACTGTTTCACGGAAGTGAGTTGAACTGAGCCCTCTGTACTGCTCTGTAGGCTAATTAGATGTTTTATTCCTTCATTGTGTGTGTGTAAAGTCATAGGTGTCCTGGTTTTGTTTCTCTAGAGAACCCTGTCTAACACACCCAGCTTGTCCAATTAAGTATCCAGAGCCATCCTGGCCCCAAAGCTGGCCTGCTCAGAAGCACTGAGCTATACTTCCTCTTGGACCGAAACCCACCACTGTTTATTGCTCTAGCTCCTGGTTCTGCCTATTGATGCTCCACTGCTGTATTCTGACTCTAGGAAATTCACTGCGCAGGAATCTTGAAACCTAAAAGACATGCTCCACTCTTGACTCTTCTTCCTGCTTTTGAGATGGCTCATTTTATACCTGGCAGATGGCAATCACAATTAACCCTGCTAACAGCGGAATCAAATAATCCTATCAGTAGCTTCCTCTACCTCAGCGGTTCTCAACCCGTGGATCATGACCCCTTTGGGGGTCGAATGACCCTTTCGCAGGGTTTGCCTGATGCACAACAGTAGCAAAATTACAGTTATGAAGTAGCAATGAAAATAATTTTATGGTTAGGGGGTTATCACAACATGAGGAACTGTTTTAAAGGGTCACAGCATTAGGAAGTTTCAGAACCACTGCTCTACCTCTACCAGACCTATCAGGAAAACAAAGGTCGTTTTGTAGAGTTAAAAAGCCTATGGCAAGAAGAGCCATATCAAGTAATTCACTACATTGATATGTGCTGTAAATATGTTCATGACTATGGTGGAGCATACACAGGGCAAAGTTATGAAAATTCTTAGACATAACCAAACAACTTGAGGGAATGAATTGCTGGACCTCAGGGACTAGGACCTTAGTCTCTTAGGCACTGAGGTCAATTGGCATAACGCACAGTCATTTTCTACATCCTACTTTGGTAAATAGTGAAAAGTTCTCAAAACTCATGAGTAGCATCTAAGATACAACATGGGTTCTCCCTCAGAGGTGAGAAGACTGAGGAAAATGGAAAGACATGGACGCAATTAGCCCAAGAACGAATAGACCAAACAAGCTCCACAACACTGAGGCCAGAAGAGCTCAGAAGACTACCACAACCACCTGCTCTGACCAGGGTCACATGAGCAGTTCCTGACAGGTCAGGAGAACAATGGAGAAAGCTCGGAGCACAAACAGACCAGGCCTACTGGTCTTAGACAGACTGGTGAGGTTCCCCAAGATTGAGCCTTGGTCACCCTTCAGGTTGGAACTGAACTCACCCCTGTGGTCGAATCAGCAGCCATTTGAGAGAAAAGGCAGCATTTACCCAAGGACAGAGTCCTGAGGGTTAGGGAAAAAGCTGGCATGGAAACAAGCACAGGAAGGCATTTGTGGGGATTGCAATGTTTATGAATGGTTGATTGTAAGACATGATTTTCTTTATATACCTTCGCACATCAAAATCTGTTTTTAGCCCTTTTTTTAAAGAACTATGTGGAATCAAATTTGACATCTTGAAAATAAGGACGCTAGGGAGCAACGTTAATAGGGGAGGAGCAATGTGGAAATGGAGGGTGAGAGTGACCAAAACTGGTGCAGTGTAAGTGCAGAAACTTCAGTTGGTATAAATCTTGCTGTGTGTATTCTGAACAACAAACAAACGCTTTAAATAGATAATAGTGAAGTGTTGTGTTAGTCCGGGTTGACTAGAGAAGCAAATTCATAGACGCTCGTGGGTGTGTAAGAAAGACCATTAACAGAGAGGACCATAGGGCCAGCCCCACCACGAGATATAGACAGGACGTCCCTCACTGACCCATAGCACTATAAGGGACAACACGAGAGACATTGGGAATTATACCCAAACTGACCCCATCACTCTGGGGCCAAACACTAAAGGCATGCAACAGAGTAGCAAGGGGAGCAAAGCAATGAATTCCCCAGGGAATACCCAAAATTGACTTTGGGGCCAGGGCATGGCACGCCATCAGACTGGACCAGAAAACACTCCTAAAGGTCAACAAACAGACCTGGAACTGTTTATAGGCTTTTTTTGGTCATTGTTTTGTTTTTCTGCTTATTATTGTCTCTGCGTGTCTATCTAGATAGGCGGGATAAACAACCCAAAGGTGGAAACAATGGGACCAAAGGTTAGGGGAGGGGCATGGGAGACTGGGAGGCAGGGGAAAGGTAGTGGGTGTTAACAAACCCAGGGACAAGGAAATAACAGGTGACCAAAAATGGATGGTGAGGGAGTGGGATTTCTGGTGGGGCTTAAGGTCAACGTAGCTGAGAGGAATTACTGAAACCCAAATGAAGGCCAAACATGATAGGAGGACAAGAGGAAATTAAAAAGAATTAGAGGAAGGAACTAAGAGGCTAAGGACATTTATAGAGGTATAAATACAGGCATGTACATATGTAAATATGTATGATAAATAGGTCTATGTACATATGTTTACAAGTTAAGTATTAAGGTAGCAGATGGACATTGTGCCTCTACTCAAGTACTCCCTCAACGCAAGAACACTTTGTTCTAATAACCCGGAATTCTGTGATGCTTACCTTCCCAACACAGTCGCTGAAAACAAAAATGAGTGAAAGCAAATGTGAAGAAAGCTGATGGTGCCCAGCTATCAAAAGATATGGCATCTTAAAGACTTGAAGATAAACAAGCAGCCATCTAGCTGAGAGGTAACAAAGTCCACATGGAAGAATCACCAGCCTGTGTGATCACAAGGTGTCAATGGGATCAGCTATCAGGCATCACCGACCCAGAACAACAACTCATATCAATGTGAATGAGGGGGAGTGTGGAGTAGAGACCCAAAGCCCATCTGTAGACAATTGGACATCCCCTTACAGAAGGGTCACAAGGAAAACATGAGCCAGTTAGGGAGCAGTATAGCACCAATGAAACATACAACTTTTCTCTTGTTATTTAATGTTTCCTGTCCCCCTCCCCCACTATCATGACATCAATTCTACCTGACAAATCCAGCCAGACCAGAGCATGTACACTGTTACAGATAAGAGCTGGAAACAGGGAATCCAGGATAGATAGCCCCCCTCAGGACCAATAATGAGAGTAGTAATACCAGAAGGGGGAAGAAAAGAGGAACCAATCACAATGATCTGCATATAACCATTTGCTGGGGGATGGACAAGAGAAAAGTTGGTGAAGGTAGGTATAAGACATAAAAAAGATGATAAATTATCAAAGGTTCATGAGGGTGGGGTGGGGGGAAATGAGCAGATATCAAGGGCACAAGTAGAAAATGTTTTGACAATGATGGCAACATGTACAAATTGGTTGATACAATGGATGGATATATGGATTGTGAAAAGAGCTGTATGAGCCCCCAATAAAATGATTTTAAAATAAGAAAATTTTTAAAGAGCCCCCAATAAAATTTTTTTTAAAGAAAGCTTTATCTAAAAGCAGATGTATATTGAAAAACAGCCCAGTCCAAATCAAGTCCATAATGATATTCACCAATATGTCCAATACTATGTAAATTCCCCTTTAGACTCATGCAGCACATGCAATAATGCCAAATGCAGAAAGATCACAGGCCAGTGTGTAGAAAATCTTGTGGATCCAGTGCCAGTGGAAACATCTCAGTGCTGGCTGGGATATCCATGTGTCTCCTCCACCTCTCTGAGTGTCTCAACAGCAGGAAAGGGAAGGCGGTGAGAGAGTCTTCCACCTCTAGTAAGGAAGAAATTCCCAGAATCCTCAGAAGGCCATTTCTACACATAGGCATGATTGGCTATGACCTGATAGACTAGACTCCACTCCTTCATTCAAACTGACAGGAGAGTATGTAACTGCCACAAGTGTTAACTGAAAAACAAAAAGACAAAAATTCCAGTAGGTATATTGGGAGACAAGGTTGAAGAAATTTCAGAACAAAATGACAATTGGAAGGTAGGAAAGAACAACACCTAGATTAAAAGGTTTAATTCATGAATTCCTGGTGCAGCAAACCAAACCATACCCACTGCCATGAAGTTGATTCCAGAGAAGAGATACAATAATGCCTGAAGCAATGAATTTTAAAACAGAAAAGTGTATCATGAAATGTCAAGAGATCAAGTTAAACCAAAACCTAAAAGCTTCCAAAGCAAACTAGTTACCACCCAGTTGGTTCCAGTTCATGACGACTCAACATGCATCAAGAATAGAAATGTGTATTTCAGAAGGTTTTCATGGCTGTGACTTTTCAGAAGCACACTGCCAGGCCTGCCATCTCTGGATGTGCTCATATCACCAACCTCTAAGTCAGTAGTTCAGAGCCTAACCATTTGCACCACCCAAAATAAAATTGAAAACCACTGCCATCAAGTCAGTGCTGACTCTTAGTGACCCAATTTGGTATATAGTGTATGGTATATAGGGTCTCGGGGGCTATAAATCTTGAGGGAAACCACCTCCTTTCTCCCAAGAGTAGGTGCTAGGTTTAGCTCACCAGACTTTAGGTTAGCAGTTCACTGCTTACTTGACAGTGCCACCAGGGCTCTACAAAGCTTCCAAGGGAAGACTGACAGGTTACCAAAAGGTATTTTCAGATGGCATTTAGAAAACACATTTTGGTAATAACAGTGACTACTAGAAGACTATGAATGCAATACTTGAAAATTTAAGAGGAAAACATTTCCAACCTAGAATTCTGTGCCCAGCCCTACACAGTCTCCAAATTGATCTCATCATGTCGCCTTTGTTAGCAGGCTACTATAGGATGTGCTTCATAAAAAAGGAGCACCCTCTCCCTCCCAACACAACCGCTGAAGACAAAGCCGGTGAATAACCAAATTTGGTGAAGAAAGCTGATGGTGCCGGCTATCAAAAGAGATAGCATCTGGGGTCTTAAAGGCTTGAAGGTAAACAAACAGCCATCTAGCTCAGAAGCAACATAGCCCACATGAAAGAACACACCAGCCTGTGTCATCACGTGGTTCCGAAGGGATCAGTTATCAGGCATCAAAGAACAAAAAATCATGTCATTGGCTGCACACCTCCATGATACGATCGCTGAGGACAAACAGGTGCATAAGCAAATGTGGCAAAGAAAGCTGATGGTACCCAGCTATCAAAAGAGATAGCATCTGGGGTCTTAAAGGCTTGAAGGTAAACAAGCGGCCAGCTAGCTCAGAAGCAACAGAGCCCACATGGGAGAAGCACACCACATGGGAGAAGCCTGTACGAAAACGAGGTGTCGAAGGGATCAGGTATCAGGCATCATCAGAACAAAAAAATCTTACCATAGTGAATGAAGGGGGAAGTGCATAGTGGAGACCCAAAGCCCATTTGTCGGCCACTGTAGATCCCAAATGTAGACTCTGAGCCAGGAAGGGGCAGTACACCTAAGTGGTGGAACACCTGGGTGGGCCCCAACCTGGGCCAGGTGAGCTTGATTCAGCCAGTGGGGTCAGCCAGTACGTTGGACCACACCTAGCAGAGGGCCCTGAAAAAGCCGGAATCTAAAGCCCACAGGCCCTCTTTTTCCAGCTGCTCCCCAATCAGCAGGTGGGGAGGTGCTGTGGTTTCTCTGGCCTCAGGTTTCCTTGTGTAGGTGTGAAGTGCCCTGAGGGTGCCTGTGTAAAACCTGAAACTTCTATCCTTTTTCAAAACTCACTTGGAGCAAAAACTAGGCTTCTGGGTGAATTCTTTTTCTTGCAAAGCCAAGACCCAAGGTATTTCTAACCCAGAAGTCTAACAAACCCTCGAGGGCTCCTCCACTTTTCCAAGCATGATGTCCTCCAGGGTCTGGTGACCAGATTTTCACATTGGCAAAGCGGGACACCATTGATAAAACTCATATCTTGGCGAAATAGCCACATGGCAGTCAAAACCATATAACCTACCTTGTTGTGCATTCTTTCCAAAAATCAGGACTTTTTTAAATGCCGCGGGACGCGGGAAAAAAATTGTTAAAACTCGGGACGTCTGGTCACGTAATTCTCACCATACTTGCGTCTACGGAGCACTCTGGTTGCCTTTCAAGGATAGATTTGTTTGTCCTTTTGGCAGACCACGGCAATTCAATTCAAAGCCTAAAGATCATCTAAGTAAATTTCTACTGCAGAAATCACCTAAGGCAGAACTTACATTATCACAAAGGAAGATGAATTATTCAGTACCTGTTGGGACAACTGTTTAGCCATCTGGGCAAAACATAAATCTGGGTTCCAACTGCATTTCACATAGATCCACAAACTCCTGCTAGATCAAAGGTATAAACATTTAAAAAACAAAGCCATAAAAGTACAGAAACTCTGGATTTGTATAATTGAGTTGAACACTTTTCTGAGCATGATGCCAAAACTGAAAAGAAATGTAAAGAAAAAGACCAACAGATTTGTGGATGAATTAAAAATATCCATAGAGCAGAGCGAAGTGAAAAGAAATTACTCACTGGGTGAATACTTGCTCAGAGCTTGTACAAAGAAAAAAACTTTGTGATCAGGAGTAAAGGTAGGCAAAAAATTGTTTCCAAAAGGATTAATACAAGGGATCAATTTGTGGAAAGGTACTCAATCCCACCAGTAATCTAATGGATTAAGGGAAAAAACAGGAATTTGAAGATATTTCAAGATCATTGATGTCTGGTTTTGGCATGAGTATGGGGAAATAGGCATTTCCTTGCACTACCAATGAGAGGAGTCGTGGTGGCAGCTTAAGAGTGGGTTGCTAACAAAAAGGTCTGTACTTGGCACATAGGGGCTGCTCCTTGGGGGAAAGACCTGGATTTCTGCTTTTGTAAAGATTACAGAAGAGGACACACTAAAAGGCTGGGCTGCTTTCCTCAAGGATGGTGGTTCAAACCCATTTCTACTTTCATAAAGATTGTTACAGTCTTGGAAACTATAAGGAGCACTTTTTTTTTTTGCTGAGTCTGTAGGTACAGGTTTCTATATGAATATGTTTCAGGAAGAGCCTTCAGCTCTTCTGACCCATGAACTTGAGCCAGACTGGATTTATCCTCTTCTACAACTGTGTGAGTCATTTTTCTTGATATAAATTTCTCTATAACAAATCTACCATCTACAGAGAATCCAACCTAACACACTAGCCCATCACTGACAGCATTTTACTTTAGATATTGAAATACATTTTTGGCTATGATATGACACCATTCTTCTGCAATTTATTTTATCTGGCGTAGTAAACCATATGTTTATCTGACTTTAAAATGGCCAAAACTAGTTATTTTAGTTCACTAAGGCCTAGGATATTAATTTGTCTGCATTCCATTCCATCTTTGGTGGCTCCCGATTTTCCTAGATGTGTACTTAGTACAGAAATGCCAGAGAAAGCCATCCACCATCGATGACCCTGCTGGAAAACCTGATGGCAGACCTTCCAACATCACAGCAAGGTACAAGGCACCGAAGGAGGAAAAACTGACAGAGATCAGTTTTAGAGGCTATAGAGCATGCCTTAAGTCAATCATTTTTGAGATATAAAAAGAAGCAAAAGGGGTGGGGGCGGAAAATACCACATGGAGATCAATAAGGAAGAGAGGAATAAAATCTGAAAGACGAAGATTTTCCCAAGAGTAGGTAGAGTGCCCCCTGAGAGCTGGTGCCCTAAATTCAAACTTTTAACTTCCTGAACTGCTTGAGACGATACACTTCTGTTCTTATCAAGGCGCCCACTTGCATTGTTTCTGTGACAACAACACTAGGAAACTAAGAGAATGTGTAGAAGTGCTCAACAAATGGTAGCCATTATTAGAACCGAAAGAATAGACATTGGGAGGCAGGAAAAAATGATTTGAGTACAGCCATTTATACACTCTGACCTAATCATTTATTTTAATCCTATCGTGGCCTTAATTTCCCTATCTGCAGATTAGGAGATTGGCCTAGGTGATATATAGCCCCTCTAAATGCTATGGATGATGTTTTTCATTTGACTTTGATACTGACCGTGCAATTGGATTAAATTGGATCAAATTACCTTCACTGAGTATATAATACATTGAAAATTTATTAAAAGGCCGAAAATGAAAGTGAAAATAATGCATTAGGCTGAGGGAGTGATTTCAAGTGGATACAATAAGAGTAATGATAGATCAGGTCCTATGATTATCTGCTTGATGCAGGTGAAAATAAGTGATAAATGGTATTAAATTCAGATGCTGTGCTCAAAAAGATATGACTTTGTAAAGAAAAAACACCTTTAAAACATGCTTACTTTAATTTACCTACTAGTTATCCTTAGAGTTTAAAAGTTGAGTCTTCCCACTATAACTAAGAATGTTTCCAACTACACGACCTTCATTAAGTATATGGTAACCGGTATAATTACATTGTTCTAAAATGTTCAATGGGTGGTTAAATAAAGAATATAAAGAACAAAATTCTGAGATGTCACTCTGATACAGGTATCAGAATTGGAAGAGGTTTCCATGCCCCCTATTAGGCATTCTAGGGACAGTCTACTATCCTATATGGGGCTTAAGAGGCTGTAAAATGGAAGAAACAGAAGCCCAAACCACTGCCACAGTTGATTCAGACTCACAGTTAACTGACATGTAGGATTTGGGGTGTTGTAAATCTTTACGGAAGCAGTCGGCCTCATCTTTCTCCACAGAGCAGCCAGTGAGTTTGAATCACCAACCTTGAGTTAGTAGTCATTTTTTACCCGACCGTGTTACTAAGGCTTCTTGGGTAGACACTCTAAAACCACTAAACCCACTGCCATCGAGTTATTGCCAACCTGTAGAGACTCTATAGGACAGGGCAGAACTGCCACTGTGGGTTTCCAAGATTATACTTGTTCATTGGAATAGAAAGCCCCGCCTTTCTCCCACAGAGTGGCTAGTGGTTTTGAACTGCTAACCTTGAAGATTGCAGCCCAGCATACAATTACTACCCAACTAGGGCTCCTGGTAGGTGGACACTACAGCCTAAGAAATGAAGTGCATCAGTATTAAGGGGTGATGCTGGTGCTGTCCAATCAGCTTTGGATTGCTAACCACAGGGTCTGTTGTGTTGCCCTGTGGGAGAAAGAGGAGACTATTTGTGTCCATGAAGATTTTTAGTCTCAGAAACCCTGTCGAGGGTCACGATGAGTCCGAATTGACTGGATGGCAGTAGGGTTGGTTTCTTTCATTATTAGTCCCTTTGGGAAAAGTTACTGTTTCCCCTACAAAATGTACAAAAATGATGATGGTATTGGGAAATACATTTGGAAGACAAAATTATGAGTCTATTTTAGAAATCTTGAACTAATTATCGACCATATTGAAAGACGCATGCATCAGCATGCCTATATCTGATATTAGGGTCTCCTTGGAGCCCAGACTCGCACAAGAAAAAAGGAAGCAGGGTTCCTGCTCATAAGACTGAAGGAAACTAAGGTGTCTGCATAGAATTTTGTATAACATGATTATGTGATTGATTAGAAATTATCTTGGAGAGGCTAAGTCCCCTGCACAAAAGAATTAGGCACTGTAATCAAAATTCTTTTTTATTTTTACATCTCTGATCAGTAGAGGTGCATTACAGTTCACAGCAAAAGGAAATATAATAAAGGGTAATTAAAAAATAACTAAAACATTTATCAAAAAAAGTTTTCTTTGCATTATGAAGCATTTTATAATTAATTAAGGCATGTTGTGGTTATCCCTTATGATGACAAATACCTAGTGATATGTATTTTTCTTTCATTAAATTAGAAAATGCATGTTATTTATATATTTATTTTTTAATATGAATAGGTCTTTTTCAATCTCAGTATATTGGATTGCTTCTTTTGTTACAAAATGAAAGGATAACTCTAAGTCTGGGTGGCTTGGGAGTCATCCAGTCAGCTATGGTTTATAGTAATCCTGTGTACAACATAATGAAACACTGCCCAGTCCTGATCCATCCTCACAACTGTTAGGCTGTAGCCACTGTGCCACTCCATCTCATTGACAGGTTTCTTTTCTTTTAAATCATTTTATTGGGGCTCGTACAATTCTTCTCACAATCCATACACCCATCCATGTGTCAAGCACATTTGTACATTGTTGCCATCATCATTCTCAAAACATTCGTTTTCTACTTGAGCCCTTAATATCAGCTCCTCATTTTCCACCTTCCTCCTTCCCCACTCACCCCTCCCTCATGAACTCTTGATAATTTATAAATTATTAGTATTTTGTCTTATCTTACACTGTCCGATGTCTCACTTTATCCATTTTTTTTCTGTTGTCCATCCCATAGGGAGGAGGTTATATGTAGATCCCTGTAATCAGTTCCCGCTTTCTACCCCACCTTTCCTCCCACCCTCCAGGTATCGCCACTCTTACCACTGGTTCTGAAGGGATCATTTGTCCTGGATTCCCTGTGTTTCCAGTTCTTATCTGTACCAATGTACATCCTCTGATCTAGCCAGATTTGTTAGAATTGAGATCATAATAGTGGGGGGAGGAAGCATTTAAGAAGTAGAAGAAAGTTGTATGTTTCATCTTTCCTACCCTGCACCCTGATTGACTCGTCTCCTCCCGGCAACCCTTTAGTAAGGAGGTGTCCAGTTGCCTACAGATGGGTTTTGGGCCTCCACTCTGAACTCCCCCTCATTTACAATGATATGATTGTTTGTTCTTTGATGCCTCATACCTGATCCCTTCGACACCTCGTGGTTACACAGACTGGTATGCTTCTTCCATGTGGACTTTGTTGCTTTTCCACTAGAAGACCACTTGTTTATCTTCAAGCCTTTAAGACCCCAGACACTATATCTTTTGATAGCAAGGCACCATCTGCTTTCTTCAACACATTTGCTTATGCACCCACTTTGTCTTCAGCGATCATGTCGGGAAGGTGTGCATCATGGAATGGACAGGCTTCTTTTCAATGTACTTCTACTTTACTGATCATTTCTAGTCCCTTTTCAGGGACCATTCTCTCCTGATGACATGCCCAAAGTAACAAGCACAAAGTACATGAGATGAAGTCTCATCACCATCAATTTTTTTTCTTTTTTTCATCTTCCTCAATTTTAAGGAGCATTTTGGTGTACTTTTTAAAGACAGATTTGGTTTTTGTTCTGGCAGTTCATGTCACTTTCATTATTCTTTACCAAAACCATATGTGTTAGACAGGTGTCTCTAGAGAAACAAAACCAGGATGGATGGATGGATAGATAGATAGATAGATAGATAGATAGTTAGATAGATAGATAGATAGATAGATAGATAGATAGATAGATAGATAGCATAAGAAATACACAGTTAATTAAATTATAAAGCAGTACAAATGGCTCAGTGGAACTCACTCCCGTGAGACAGCTGTGAGACACCGGCAGTCCTTCAAGTCTTGAGGGCCACCAGGGAAGTCCTATGTAAAGCAATTCAGGCTGTCCGGCCACAGGCAGCAAACAGCAAGGCAGGTAGGTCACCAACAGTCAGGCAGATGACAGGGTCCAACAGTCCCCAGCTCAAGAGATGTATATTCCAATAATGGGTGAAGCAGATCTCAAAGGAACCTCAAATTACAGTGACACAGTCCATGGGTTAGGTGTCCCACGTAGTGTAGCTTGCAAATTGAGGCACAGAACAAGCAAGGCAGCTGCACACTGGTCGGATTATCAAAGAGCAAAAGACAAGAAAGGTGAGGCTCGCCGAGTCATTTATCTCTCAGCCCTTCAATTAATCCCACATGTGTTTACTGGCCATGTTTCCTCAATAAACATTAACTATCTAAATCCACCCCTTGCCAACTTGGCACCTGTACACAATTCTTTAGCCATGTATAATTTCGGACATTAATGAAATCACACTTATACTTAACATCAAACATCTATCAAACAAATAAATGAAAACATGCTGATTCCAGTTGTATCTGATATACATGAACAAAGGAAAGATATTTAATAAGCACATATAAAGAAAATACACTAACAATCATAAACCTCACTTATGCAATTGATCATGTGGTCGTAACTGATAGGTAGAACTACCTTCTTCTACTACCCATTCTGTATTACCTTTGCCCTCGGCAAGCACCTCAGCTGGCTGTAATTTTTTGCCTGGCGGGCTGACCCAGACCTTCATTCCTGAGGAGTCTGGGTCATTATACGTCCTGTCAGGATTGGGTTGCTGTAACTTACCATTTACTTTAATGACAGGACATAGGGTTGATGGGACAGGAAGCAAAAATGCTGCAAGGGGATCACTAGGAGTAATAGAGGTGACACTCCAGCTTGCACCCTTTGGTTCCTGGACTGATGAATTCTGGGTGTTGGAGACTTGGCACCATATATTGGCTGCTTGTTTAGAGCATATACAGCTTCCTGGAGAACATTTCCCCAGCCTTGCAAGTTGTTGCCACCTAGTTGGTTTCATAATTGTGTCTTTAGGAGTCCATTTGATTGTTCTATCATCCAGCTGCTTCAGGATGATGAAGAACATGATACGACCAGTGGATTCCATGAGCATGGGCCCATTACTGCTCTGCATTTCCTGTGAAGTGAGTTCCTTGATCTGAAGCAATGCTATGTGGGATGCCATGCCAGTAGATGACGCATTCTGTAAGTTCATGAATGGTAGTTTTGACAGAAGCATTGCATGTAGGGAAGACAAATCCATATCCCGAGTAGGTGTCTATTCCAATAAGAACAAAACACTGCCCCTTCCATGATGGAACTGGTCCAATGAATCAACCTATGACCAAGTTGATGGTTGATCTCCCAAGGAATGGTCCCATATCTTGGACTTAATGATTTCTGCTGCTGGCAAATAGGGCATGCAGCAGTGGCAGTGGCCAAGTCAGCCTTGGTGAGTGGAAGTCCATGTTGCTGTGCCCATGCATAATCTCAATCCCTGCCACCATGTTCACTTTGTTCATGTGCCCATTGGGCGATAACAGGGGTGGCAGAGGAAAGAGGAGGACCATTCTCCGTAGTGCATGTCATCTTATCCACGTGATTGTTAAAGTCCTCTCTTCAGAGGTAATCCTTTGGTGAGCATTCACATGAGACATGATTACATTTACTCTATTGGCCCATTCAGAGAGGTCTATCCACATACCTCTTCCCCACACCTCCTTATCACCAATTTTCCAATCATGTTCCTTCCAATTCCCTGATCATCAAGCCAATTCATGAACCAGCACCCATGAATCAGTATCCAGTCTCACATCTGGCCATTTTTCCTTACAGGCAAACTGAGCGGCCAGGTGCACTGCTCAAAGTTCTGCCCATTGGGAAGATTTCCCTTTACCACTGTCCTTTAGGGCGATCTCAGAAAGGGGCTCTGGTGCTGCTGCTGTCCACTTATGAGTGGCACCTGCATATCGTGCAGAGCCATCTGAAAACCAAGCATGACTTTTTTGGTCTTCACTTAAAGTATGGTAAGGAACTCCCCAGGAGGCCATAGGTGCAGACTGGGAGAAAGGAGGCAATGTGACAGGAGTGGATACTGTGGGCATTTGAGCCACTTCTTCATGCAGCTTACTTGTCCCTTCAGGTCCTGCTTTGGCCCGATCTCATATATACCACTTCCATTTAACAATGGAGTGTTGCTGCGCACGTCCAACTTTATGTTTCTGTGAGTCAGCCAATACCCAGTTCATGGTGGGTAGTTCAGGCCTCATGGTGACTTGATGGCCCAGTAACAGGTCAACAGCTGTTTCTCAAAGGGGGAGTAGTTGTCTGCAGAGAATGGCAGAACTTTACCCCAAAATCCCAACAGTCTATGCTGTGATTCACCAATAGGGGTCTGTCAAAGACTCCACACTGCATCTCTATCCACAACTGACAACTCTAGCACCATTGGGTCAGCTGGATCACATGGTTCCAGTGGCAAAGCAGCTTGCATGGCAGCCTGAACCTGTTGAAGAGTCTTTTCCTGTTCTGGGACCCACTCAAAAGTGGAGGCTTTTCATGTCACTTGATAAATAGGTCGAAGTAGGACACCCAAGTGAGGGATATGTTGCCTCCAAAATCCGAAGAGTTGTGAAAGTGTATTGTTTGCTCCTGCCAGCTGAAGGCAAACTGCTTCTGGTGGCCCTTCAAGACTGGTATTGAGAAGAAGGTATTGACCAGATAAATAGCTGCATACCAAATACCAGGAGAAGTACTAATTTGCTCAAGCAATGAAATCACATTTAGAATGGCAGCTGCAATTGTAGTCACCACCTTGTTACATTTACAATAATCCGCTGTCGTTCCCCAGGATCCATCTGTCTTCTTTACAGGCCAAATAGGTGAGTTAAATAGGAATCACCACCCCTGCATCTTTCAAGTCTTTGACGGTGGCTCTGATCTCTGCAATCCCTCCAGGAATGCGGTACTGCTTTTGGTTTACTATTTTCCTAGGCAATGGTGGTTTAATCATGTGCACTTGGCCTTTCCTACCATGATAGCCCTTATTCCACTTTTCAGGGATCCAATATGGGGGGGTTTGCCAGTTACTAAGTATGTCTTTTCCAATGATGCATTCTGGAACTGGGGAAATAACCACAGGATGGGTCCAGGGGCCCACTGTACCCACAGTGAAGCGTACCTGAGCTAAAACTCCATTGACAACTTGACCTCCATAAGCCCGCACTCTGACAGGCGGGCCTTCAAAACACTTTGAGTCTCCTGGAATTAGTGTCAGTTCCTAGTCAGTGTCCAATAATCCCCGAAAAGTTTGATTATTTCCTTCCTCCCAATGAACAGTCACTCTTGTGAAAGGTCACAGGTCCCTTTGGGGAAGGCTAGAAGAAAGACTAACAGTATAAACCTTTAGTGATATAGCAGGGTCCTCCTTGAAAGGGACCCGGCCTCCCCCTCACTGAAGGGTTTACAGGTCTGTAAACTGGCTCAGGTATGGGAATTTATTGAGTGATCATGACTGTCTATTCTGCTGTTCATCTGATCTAGCATTCTTCTGCATGTATAGATCATGCACATATTTAGTAGGTTTCCCATCTATTTCACTCCTAGGGACACGTGGCTAAGTAGCCAATGCCATAATTCCATATGAGACAGGTTGCTTTGATTACTATGGAAACCTTGCTGTCTATTATAACCACGCCCACCCTGTCTCTGTTGATTCAGTGCTGACACTTGCCCTCTACCACCATGGAGCCCACTTCACAAACTTGTTCCTTATGGTTGTGGTGAAGGGTATGTCTTCTGGATATCCCCTTTTGGGTTCTATGAGAATATCCTGATAGATCCATTCCAACATACCAATTTCCTTAAGTTTTTTGGATCTCTTCTACCATGTACCAAGGTAGGTCAGGTACCTCAAGTTGATCTAATCTAGGCCATCTGGCAGTGCATGCTTCAGTGAACCAACCAAGTAAGGTATTATATCCTCTCTTTGCCTCTCTTGCTGAGACATTGAAAGAAGAATCTGTGCTTAGGAGTCCCATAGTCACAAACTCAGACTGGTCTAATATTATATTTCTTGCACCAGTATCCCTCACCCTCAGCAACCATTCCCAGGGATATTCCTCAGGCGTCTCTGCTTGTACGTATTTCAAAAACTCGAGCAGATCTTTGTGAGTATAGCATGCTTCTTCTTGGGTAATCATCTCAACCTCACCTTTAGGAGCTTTCTGAGCAAGCGTCCTCAAACTATGGCCCGTGGGCCACATGCGGCCCATCTAGGACATTTATCTGGCCCCACCAGGTGTTTTTGCCCCATTTGTTTTTTTACTTCAAAATAAGATATGTGCAGTATGCATAGGACTTTGTTCATTGTTTTTTTAAAACTATTGTCCAGCCCTCCAATGGATCTGAGGGATAGTGAACCTGGCCCTCTGTTTAAAAAGTTTGAGGACCCCTGTTTCTGATCCTTAATTTTAGTTATAGGAAATAATGGGTGGTGAGGGTGTTTCCCAGATGCTCTCAGCAATATCTTGTAAGGCATCTTCCTCAGGCAATGCTACAGATGCAGCCCCACCTGCTCTCCCAGCCTGAATAGTTCAGCTAATCTGCTCAAGTGTGGGCTGTTTTGATTGATAGTGGATTAATACCCTCAGCTGGGATGGGTGGATCAATTGACTGGGGTGGGTTAGTTGCCTCTAGAGGCTCAATATCCTCCTCTTCTGGATCATCAGCCCATATGTTCCCATTCCATGTTTCAGGGTCCCAACTTTTCCCAATCAGTGGCCTCACTTTGGTAACAGACACTGCTCTAGATCTGCAATTCAGCTGTCGTTGTATTTCAGCCACTCGTATAATGAGACTCTGGACCTGGTTCTCAGCAATGTCAGCTCTATTACTAGAGGAGAGAAGGCTTTCCTTTGCAGCACAGATGGAAGTTTTCAAATCCGTTAGTCTGCACCTGAGGTGCGCTTCTGAGGCTGAGACCATCCCTCTCCTTAATCACACTTTCCATTGAAGAAGGACCAGCTACCCAGCTTCCCTATACTTGTCATCCTGACAAAACTGCTGGAAAATATCAAACATACTATCACTCAGAGCCTCTCCTCTAACCAGCACCTCATCTATCAGTGGTGATACTGTAGATAGTAGCTTTGCTATTTCGCACCATGGATTAGTAAGAGTGGCAGACTTAACCATGCCGGTGGGTGTAGAAATAGTATTATTAGTGCTGTTAAGACTAATCAGGCAAGAGAACCAATTTAAGAAGCCCATATTTATGATTTTATTTCTCTAGAATCACTCTCAGTAACAATTATGTGAGACAGGGCTCTCTAGAGAAACAAAACCAGGACGATAATAACTATAGGTAGATAGATAGACACACAGATAGATGATAGACAATATAAGAAGTGAACAGTTAATCTAAAAAGGAGTACAAATGGCTCAGTGCAACTCACTCCTGAGAGACAGTTGTGAGACACTGGCAATTCTTCAAGTCTTGAGGTGCCACCAGGTAGTCCTCTGTAGAGCAATTCAGGCTATCCGACCATAGGCAGCAAACAGCAAGGCAGGTAGGTCACCAAAAGTCAGTCAGATAACAGGGTGCGACAGTCCCCAGCTCAAGAGATGCATATTCCAATAGTGTGGTGAAGCAGGTCTCAAAAGAACCTCAAATTACAGGGACACAGTCCATGGGTTATGTGTCCCACAGGTAGTGTAGCTTGCAAATTGAGGCACAGAACAAGCAAGGCAGCCGCACACTGGTCTGAACGATGATCAAAGAGTAAGAGACAAGAAAGGCAAGGCTTGCCATTTCTCTCTCCGCCCTTCAATTAATCCCACATGTGCTCATTGGCCATGTTGGCACAATAAATGTTAACTATCTCACCAAACTTAAAATGCATTGATATTTCTTCAGTCGTCCTTACTCAGTATCCAACTTTCTCACACAGATGAGGTGAGTGAAAATACCATGGCTTTGTCAGATGCACCTTAGTCTTCAAAGTGACATTCTTGTTCTTCAACCTTTTGCAGAGGAAGGTGTTGGGCAGCAAATTTGCCAAATAAGATATATCCTCTAATTTATTGACTGCTGTGTCCATGAGCATTGTTTGATGGTGCAAGCAAAATGAGATTGACAAGATCGGCCCTTTCTTCATATATCAAGACATTGTCTGTGTGCAGTTGTGAGACTTTTGCTTTTCTTTTTTTTTTTTGACTTTTGCTTTTCTTTACATTCATTTGCAATCCGTAATGAAGGCTGCAGTCTTTGATTTTTTAATCAGTATTTTGGGTTAGCAGCTCAAACAGAAATACACACAAAAACACAAACACACCTCCAACCTTATATAATATTCTATTATTTAGCAGCTCAAACACACCTCTAATCATAACCTTATGTCTACTGCTGGAAGTCTCTTAAGATGGAAGACACAATAGCTGTAGTAATAACTAAAACATACCAATGATCCTGAAGATGCATTCATTCTATTTTATATAAAGTTACCGTAAGTCAGAATGAACTCAAAGGCAACTAACAATAGCTGTGGAAATGAGTATTTCAAACAATTCTACGTTATTTGTATTTTTATATAAAATTTTCCTTAAATGGGCCCAAGTTTGGAAAGCAAAAGCAAAGACAGCAATATCTAAATGACTAATGTCCCCAGCTATCGATACTTGTACTGTATGAGGGATCTCTCTAGATGTGCTTACCAGTTGAAAGTGGATAGTAGTTACCTAGGCTGTATACTCATGGTGACTTGATTATAGTAATGACCCCCAATTGGATCACACGTTCTTGTCTCCATGTTATCTGTTAGTGTCCTCTGGATTTTTTTGACTTGGCCATGTGGTTTGCTGTGGCCAATAGGACAGTAGCAAACACAGTAAAAGCTGACACTTAAAGAACAATTACATTTGTCGGACAAATTGCCACTATGTAAATTAACCCTAACTAGCCTTGGAATGATAAGAGACCACTTGGGTCAGCCTTTCCTGTTACCCCAGCAACAGGAGTCAAACTCAGGACATGGGAGACAAGGACCCCTTTCTGGAATGCCCATCTATCTACTGCCATGGGAACTTCTTTGTTCTTTCAAATAAAATTGAGTTTCAAAGTTAATTTTACTCATGGATTTCATCATTTTGGACTTTGATCTTCTGCTTCTCGCAAAAATTCTAGAGCTGTGATAGCCACTACTTTGCTTCATCAGGGTCTCTGGCTGTCCTTCCTTAAGGATTATGGAAGTAACCTTTGCACTCCCCCATCTGTGGTAGATGCAAAAAGTGGGAGCAATGGTTTCCTTCTCTTGATCCACGTCCTTTGCAATGTGACTTGCAGCTCCTCCAGTAAGAGGAAGACTTCCCTGCATTGCCTTTGCCGCCCAAACAGGACCTTGAAAAGTGTGTGTCCTAGGGCTTACTCTCCTTCCGTTCTGGAAACACTGTCAGCAAGCCTGGGCTGGCCTCTGGAGGATGAGGGACATGTGGCCCAACTGCTCTGGGTCCAAGCTAA
Organism: Tenrec ecaudatus; assembly: GCF_050624435.1. Lineage (NCBI taxonomy): Eukaryota > Metazoa > Chordata > Mammalia > Afrosoricida > Tenrecidae > Tenrec > Tenrec ecaudatus. Next base: position 206,472,276 of record NC_134532.1, read on the forward strand.
CCCTTCGGAGCAGAGCTTCCTCGCTGGCAGGCGGCTGGCCACAAACAGGGGAGTGAGCCCAGTCAAAGCCAGCAGAACTGTCCAACTGTGCTGAGCACAAATTACCATCCCACAGAATCATGTCCTTAACATGTTCTTAAGTCATATGATTTTCTCGATCCAGTGAAGTATGTCACTTTGGCAGAAGCCTGCAAAGAGGTAGAATGTGATTCAGCATCTTCTTTGTCCTGTCATGGTGACAGGGAGAGTTGCCCAGCAGGGCCAGCTGCTTCAGAAGCATGGATCCTACATGGACATGGAGCGGTTCCCCGAGGCTGATCCTTGGAGGACATGGAGGAGGATAGATAAAAAAGATGCTTCAAACCATGAAGATTTAAAATTCTCGTTCCTGCAGCAGAACCTAACACATTCTGACTAGTATACTGAAATTGTTACAAAGAGTGAAATATCTGCTTGTGCCTTTGGGGTTCCTGGTGGGTGGGTAAGCTGGTATCAGAGGCTGGAGAGCTGACAATGTATGCCATATTTACAAAATAGCTGATAAAACTGTTGTGCTATCCATTTATCCCCTTGCTGCGTAGGACTGGTTACCATAGCTGTCTGTCCGTGTTCCAGCACTATGTATCAGCCATGTGTGTGCTCCCATAAGGGAGGAAGACGAATACCTTGTCTTTTCAGGTCTCTATGACTACAGAAGGAGCCCTTGTGGTGCTGCTAACCATGAGGTGGGTGGTTTAAACCTACCAGTTGCTCCATGGGAGAAAGGTGAGGCTGTCCTGTGAAGACTGAGTCTTAAAAAGACTACTCTGCCCTTGATGGTTGCAATGAGGCACAATGGCCTTGAGGGGAGCAAGTTTGAGTAGAGTGTGTAGCAAGTCACTTCTAACGCAGACATTTCCATGTGTCATTCAGAGATGCTGGACTTTGACATCGATGTGATTGCCAACCAGAACTTTGGGATTTCTCCTTGTCATAGTAGTGAATATATTGTATAGATTAGGAGTAGACTATACCTTAGTGAGTAAAAGAACAATGGCCATATTCTGTGTTAATTTAAAAACTGTAGTCGTCTTCCTGATGGGAAAATAAAGATTGTACTTTCCTGCCTCTTGAGTGGGCTGCAACTCATGGCAACTTTATGGGCAACAGAATATAGCATTGCCCGATCCTGACCATCCTCACACTCTTGATCGATTTGAGCCCCTCAGATCTGTTCTTTCCGTTCATCTCAATGAGGGTTTTCCTTGACCCTCTGCTTTACTAAATAAATCCTTTTCTAAGGATTGGTCTCTGCTGCTGCTGCCCAAAGCAAGCACCCTTGGGAGCATTTTGATTATATTTCTTCTAAGGCTGATTTGTTCATTCATCCATGGTATATTTAATGTAAGTTGTCAACACAGCAATTCAAAGGCATTCTCCCTCCTCCTCCTCCTCCTCCCCCTCCCCTTACCCCTGCCACTCTTCCTCCTCCTTTCCATTGCCTGCCTTTCCCATGCATTGCGGTGACTGAAAAGATCCATGTTTAGAGGGCTTTCAAGTCAATGCCAGCTCATCGTGATTATATCTGGCAGAATAGAGCAGCCTCATGGGGTTATCAAGGCCCTAACTTTTATGGGAATAGATCACCAAGACTTTTCTGTCAGGAAGTGCTGGTGAGTCCAGCTCCCTACTTTGAGCTCAGCTGTTTAATTCTTTTCGCATTGCTCTGCCCAAGCAAGGCATTCCATAAAGTTGTGTTTGTCAATGAAACGTGAGAAGTGACTTTTATTACTTTCAGAAATATTTCTGTTCATCATCTTCCTTTGCTTATCTTGCAATGAGGAAAATTCCAGAAAGAGGAGCCTGCTCAAATCATCAGAGTCCTTGCTGAGAATGATATAGAGCAAACTCCCACTCTCCCCTACTTCTCATACATGAAAACTAAGTAGAAAGGAATTTATAACAGTTTGTTGGCTGAAGCTGCTGAGATCTGGGGTGGCTTTTCTTCACCATAATTTAGCCAATCTTAAGTAATATAACATTGTTTTTAAAGTGATGAGGAAAATGATAAAGATCAATCATCTTGGTAATTACAGCATCGGTGCTACTTGCAGATAATCACTAGACAACCTTCCTTCACAACAAGTGATTTCACTTGTTTCTCTAATTAGGACCATCCTAAAGAAGCTGATTATGTTATGCCCAACTTCATTTCTCTAGCTTGGAAGTTGCGATACTACATCTTCAGTCTAGACAAAGGCAATGAGGAGGATAAACCACGACGAGTGGGTAGAATTGAGTGTTGAATTCATAGGAGCTTCCAGAAGGAATTAGAACCCATTTCTCACAGACATGTGTTTAAAATTCCAGTAGTTCACAGTACTTCTCAGCTAACTTTGTAAGGCTTCAATTCTGCCCCTTGAACCTATATACAAATACACACATTGCTCTGGTGCTTCACCCCAAAACAGAATTGGAGTTTATTTTCCATCAAAAGGTTTTCTCTAGCACAGGCCATATGCTTGTTGAGTGCTAAATCCGGAGCCAGGCAGGCCCTGCACTAGGGCCCTGAAGGTGCAAGTTATCAAGAGAGCGAAGTCTCATTGGGTCACTGCCCTCCAGCGCTTCACATTTTGCGAAATACAAAAAGTTTCCCTTTAGGAGTTTTCACCTAGCTACACCCGAGTTCCCGCATGAATATTTCCTGCAGGAAAAGTCCTGCATTTCCCCCAATCCTTGCTAGTTGACCTTCTCTGATAGCTGTGGGAACTCTAGGTCAGAACTTTGGGTTCACACGTTTCCTTTCAGAGTGACGGGGCCATCGTGTTTTCGAAAAGTCTCCATCACTTCAAATACAGAATTTGAACGGATAAGGAATGCGCAATTCTTGAGGCTGCCAGTGTGCTTTCCTGTCAGAGCCTCAGAAAAGTGAGGCGGCTCAACTGCAGTCACACCAGCAGCGCGCAGTCCTGGGACAAGGAAAACCAAGATTCGTGCGAGCCCGTCCCTCCTGGACTACTAGGCCCGGCATGCATCGCGCCGTGGCAGCGAGCTCCGCTACGGGACTCCGGGGAAAGGCAGGCCGGGAAATGAAGTCCCGGGCGTTCAGCGTCCCTTTGCAAAGAGGCGTTTGCAATCTTTGCCCGCTCCATTAGCGCGCCGGTGGCTGTTGGTGATTTGGCCCTCTCGCTCCCGCTCAGGGTTTTCGCGGGCGGCGGGAGCGGTATGGCTGGAGTAAACTCCGGGGGGAGGCGGAGAGGGGAGTGGATGGGGAGGTGGGGGGTCAGTGGAAGCGGCAGGTGGCTTCCTCTTTCTTTGGCCCGCTCCCCGGCTCTCCCGGAGGGAGCGGTGGGAGGAGGAGGAGAGGGCAGAAAGAAGGTAGTGGTGGCACGAGCCACTCAGCCCCCTCGGGGGGCGCACGCTCCGGGGCTCGCGCCCCTGCCTCGTGCCCGCGCCGCCGCCCGTATGTAAATGAGGGCGCGTGGCGGGACGCAGATGGACTCGCGGAGAGAGAGAATGGCCGCCGCCTCCGCTCAGTGCCGGAGCCCTCGGTGCGCGGCGGAGAGGAGAGGATTCCGGCGGGAACTCGACTCCTGGCGCCACCGCCTCATGCACTGTGTAGGTAAGCGAGACGGCCCGGGCCGGGCGCGGCGCGGCGGCGCTGCCCGAGGAGTTTGGGCTGAGGGGCTGAGTTGGCTCCCCGGTTTGGGTCAGTTCGATGGGGAGCGCGGTGGGAGCGGCGCGACCGGGAGGGCGGCCCGGCGCTGCCTGTCTTTTGTCTGGGCTGCCCGCCCGGCCGGCAGCGCTCCGCCGCCCCCTCGGCGCCCGGGCTGCCCGGGGACTGTTAGTCGGGACCCGCTCGCCGCGCCCCCGGAACCCGCCCGCCGCGCCCGCCCGCGCTCTCCCCGAAACTCCTGGGCGCTCCGGGCCGCCCGCCGCCCGCTGTCAGAAGGGAGGAAGCGGCTAGGCGGCTCGGGGCGCCGGAGGGACGAAGGCGGGTTGCCTCTCTGCACCCCTCTGGACGCACACACACCCCCTGTGGCAGCTGGGGTGCCGGGCCGGGGAGGCTCGGAGACCCGTCAAGGTCGGGGGTGGACAGGCGGCGGACTGGGTCGTCGCCGGGGGCGGGGGCGCCCCGCTCTGCCCTCTCTAGCGCAGCGGCGGCGGCGCGGTGTGTACCCCCTTTAAGAAGGAGCCGCTGGAGCGCAGACTGTTGGGATTTGAAGTTTTTCCTTCTTCGGCAGTCGGAGCAGAAATGGGAGGGGCGTCGCCAGGGCAACGCTCCCGCGGGTGCGTGGACTATTGCTAGCGGGTCCCGTGATGGAGAAGGTGCGCGCACACCCCCGCGCCCTCTCGACAAGGGTGCCCTGGCGCCTTGCAGTCCATCGCCCCGACTTGGCAGGCCTGACTCGGGGCGGTGAAAACTTGGGGGCGCGCGGGGCTGCGGGGACTCCCCCACCTGGCCATCGGTCGCTGTTTGCTGGAGTGAGGCTCAGGCTTGGAGCTGTTCCCCATCCGGGCAGGTTGGCTCTGTGGGTGCGGAGGGGCTGGTACCGGTGACGCGGGGCTGTGTGTCTGGGGTGGGGGGCAGAGTTGGGGAAGAGGCCGGAAGGTCAGCTCTGGGTGGGGAGGGGATGCTTGTGGCCGCCTCTGGCTCAACTTGCACCTGAACCTGGGCGTTTGGTGTTGGGGTTGTCCCCTTAGTGCCCTGGGACAGCATTCACCTTATCTAGCCCCACTCCGTGCCACCTGGCGTCCCCTGTCCCCACCCTTCTCAGGGGTGTTCAGGCAGCGCCCCGCGGTCTTCCTTATTTTTCCTAGAGAAGGGAGATTGTAGTAGGGCGCAGGGGTACAACTTTAGAGCAGAAATGGGCGTAGCGGACTCCGTAGGGGACCGGTCCCTTGGGCTGGCGGGCTGCCAGTGGAGGGCATTTCGGTGAGGTTGAGCAATAGGCTGGCGTTCACCTTAGGAAGTGTATTTTGATCTCTCGTTAAGAAAACTTTGGGAAATTGCTTCAATGCTCAAACGTGATTCTTTCAAGTAGAAATCTTTTTTAAAACCTTCAAAAATTTAAAGACGTACTGTGTTCGCAGTACCTCTTGAATGCACATCGGGCTCGTTTGTTGCTCACATAACGACCTTCCCCGGGAAATCTGTGAAAAAGCTTGAATCCATTCCCTTAGAACCCTCGGGTGGAGGGCAGCCTTGTCACCCTGGCTCCTGAAACTTGTAGTTGGAATGATTTGAGGATGCCCGTGGTCAGTTTCCACATTTTGGAATACTGCGATTTTCTTCCCTCCCCTCATCTTTTTAGCTCACTTAGATGCGCCAAGTATCATATATTCTTATATATATATGAAGAAAACAGTCAAATTTTGGGGAAGTGAAAAAATTACTTGAGTTTGTGGGAAAAAAGAGGTATCTTTCTGCTTTCTCTGCTCGAGTACTCAGTCCAGTTGGAAGACACTGCACATTTAGTTAGGACTGTATTTCTAGTAGGGAGCCCTGGTGGTGTATCGGTTTTGCCTTAGGGCTGTGATCCACCTAGTTGGCAGTTCGAAACCACCAGCAGCTCTGAGGGAGAAAGACTGGACTTTCTACTCCGGTAAACTCACAGAAAGTCGCTGAATCAGCATCGACTTGATGGCAGTGAGCTTTAGATTGAGTATGTCTAATGAGCAGTCTCCACATTACATTTCTGATGAAGTAACAAAACAGTTCTGTTGTTAGGGTATTGTATATGTGAGGACCTCCCCACCCTACTCTAAAACTATTTGCTTCCCACAGCCAGTCTTTGTCCAGAGGTCTCATATTTGTTACCAACACCTAGCTGATTCCGGGAGCATTTGATGGTGCGACTGACATAAAAATGTACGTTGTCTAATTAGTTTAAATGAGCAGAAAGCCCCATCTTTCTCCCAGGGAACTGCAGGTGAGTTTAAACTGTTGACCTGGTGGTTAGCTGTTTATCTGGTGACCCACGAAGCCAGTTCTGACATGCCACATTTCAGGTGTGTAGAAGCTACTTGAGCCACGTGGCTACCAAAAGGGACAGTGCCGGCAGCACTCCACTGTCATGGCTCCTGTCAACTCATGACAACTACAGACAGTCCCACTTGATGACAGTACATTGATAATAACTCAGTCTAGACTTTGACTTCTCTTTCTCCAAATCCTTTATTTGAGTAGGATTGTTCAGCCATTAAGAATGGAGGCTCTGGAGCTGCATTACTTGTATTTGAAACCTTGTCAATTTTTAAACATTTTTACTTCTCTGTTTCTCAGCTTCTTTACCTGTAAAATGAAGGTTGCCATTTCTGGTTACCGTGGTACTTTCCGTGGCTAGCTGTATGTGTGCCCACCTCCCTGATTGGCTGGCTGTGCATCTTTGCGAGTATCCCCCATATCCCTCCGACTTATCTGACTGCCAGTCTTGGGCTTCGATTGTTGTACCGTAGCACAATTCTGGAGGTGCAGCAAAGCAAGGTTGACCTGGGTTATGTAACTTTTGCTTCCTCATTGGTAAACCCAGTCTTTCACTTATAAAACCATCACAGCCCTCTCTTCTGTGTGTGGAGTGGAGTTTGTTTGTGTAAAGGAGATGTCTTCCTTTGGGCGCAGGTGATTGAATCAGTGTGTAACGGATGGTAGGTAGAGCACCAGGGTCATAAATTCACAAACCTTCATCAGAGCACATGCCTAAGAAATGCTTTCAAAAGTGCTTCTTCAAAACAGTCTAGAGCAGAGGATGTAAATAGACCCAGATCAGCACACTGCTGCCACGCACAAAAAGAAAACTGAATTAAGGTAATAAAGGAATGCCACCTTTGTAGTTGAAGAGTGGCACATTATTTTTAATGAAATCTGAGTAGAAGTTTTTAATTTCTGAATTTGCCAGAAGGGCGAGCACAAAATTGATATTCTGTTATCTCTTGTTCTCTATCTAGTTTCCCTTAATTGGCAACAGCCCTCTCCTACAAGGAGATTGCAAACCCTCAGTCTTCGTTGTTGTTGTTGGATGATCTTTAGCAAAATTGTATTTGCATGTGATGTTGCTGATATACTGTGCTACAATTTCTGCATTCTTTTGGGTCACTTTTCCTTCAAATGGGTACAAATATGGATCTATTCCAGTCACCTGGCCAGGTCGATAAATTCCAGATTTCTTAACCATCGGCGAGCGAGTGGTTTCAGTGCTTCAACAGCTTGTTGAAACATGTTAATTGGTTCTCCATCGGTTCCCAGAGTCTTGCTTCTTGCTAATGCATCAGTGCAGCTTGGCTTCTTTCAGTCCTGTTGGTCCTTAATCATGTGCTACCTCGTGAAATGCTTGCATGTTGACCAATACTTTGGTATGACGAAAAAAATAATATGTATTCTTTCCATCTTCTTTTGATGCTTCCAGCATTATTCCATATTTTTCCCATAGAATCTTCAATATTGCAACTCAAGGCTTGAAGAAAAAGAAGAGGCTTCAAGGTGCCTCGTGGTTGGTTCAGACCAACTTTTCCGTTACAAGCTGAGTACTTACCCTGTTAGTGGTAATAAAGTAGAACACTAAATAATTCATTTTCATATGAATTCTATTTCATATAAAAGAACAAAGAGGAGAAAGGAACATATAAAAGATGGACTAAGTGTAAGCCCAACCAAATCTGTAATTAGATTGTGAGTTGTCCAAACACTGCAATTATAAAGCAAAACATCAACCTACGTAAAAATGAAAGTTCAGTGGTTTGCTACCCATAGGAAATTTTATGTAACGGTATAGATAGGCTAAAGTCAAAAGAATTGGGGAACATGTATTACAAAAGAACCCCTAAGAAAGCTAGTTTGGTTGATTTAGCATTAGTCACAGTGGACTTCAGGACAAGGGCTAGTAAGTACCAGGAGGGATAAAGAGAGGGGCAATTCATACCATCAAGAGCTATAATAATACCACAGAGGAGACAAAACAATAAACTAAATGTATATATGTTCCAAGTGCAAAGAACAAAAATGGACAGGATTAAGAGTATTAGATATAAATTTAAGTGTAGTTAAGGTTTTAACACTTAACTCATTATTTGTAACACAAATAGAAAATCAATATAGGTAGAAGGATTAAACAACACAATCAGCTGAGCCTAATAGAAACTTGTAGCATATTCTACTGAATTGCTGCAGACACTTAGTCATAAGGTGTATTTGTGAATTTGGTGAAGGTGTACAGAGGAGATCACCAGCAATTCATACATTTTCCAGTCTTCAGTCCCATCATGTTTCAAGTCATCCAGTGAATTCCCCTCAGTGTCCCGACGCTCGCTCTGCTTTCTCCCCGTGTTTCCTACCCCTCTGAACTTTGTTCTTGGGTAAAATGTTGCATGTTTTACCTTAAACAGTTGATTGTTTTGTCACAGGAATCATTTTAATAACAGGCCTGAAAGGTTACTAAGGGCCATATTCTGAGGTAGTGCTGGGGGGAGGGGGAACATGTGTCTCATCCGTGTCTTCCTGACCATTAAGCCTGGTCTCTCTCTCTTTTTTAATCATTTTATTGGGAGCTCGTATAACTCTTACCACAATCCATACATATCTCCATTGTGTCAAGCACATGTGTACATTTGTTACCATCATTGTTCTCAAAACATTTTCTTTGTACTTGAGCCCTTGGTATCAGCTCCTCATTTTTCCCCTCCCTCCCTCACGTTCCCTCCCTCCCGCCCAAACCCTTTATAATTTATAAATTATTATTTTTTCATGTCTTAAACTGGCTGATGTCTCCCTTCACCCGCTTTTCTGTTGGCTGTCCCCCTGGGAGGGGGTTATATGTAGATTATTGTGATCAGGTCCCCCTTTCTCCCTATACCTTCTTCCCCTCCTAGTATCACTACTCTCCTGATTGGTCCTGAGGGGTTTATCTGTAATGGATTTACTTTGTTTCCAGCTCTTGTCTGTACTCGTGTACATGCTCTGATCTAGCCAGATTTGTAAGGTAAAATTGGGGTTATGATAGTGCGGGTGGGGGGTTGGGGAAGAAGCATTAAAAAACCAAAGGAAAGTTGTATGTTGTCGGTGCTTTACTGCACCCTGACTGGCTTGTCTCTTCATTGTGACCCTGCTGTAAGAGAATGTCCAGTTGTCTTTGTCTACAGATGGGGTTTCGGTCTCCACTGCATCCTCACTCTTATTCAAATGATAAGATTTTTTGTTCTGTGTCTTCCTGATATGTGATCCTATTTACCTGATCCTGTTGACACCTCATGATCACACAGGGTGGTGTGCTTCCATGTGGGTTTGTAGCTTCTCAACCAAATGGCCGCTTGTTTACCTCCAAACCTTTAAGACCCCAGTTGCTATATCTTTTGATAGCCAGGCACCATCAGTTTTCTTTACCACATTTGCTTATGTACCCATTTTGTCTTCAGTGATGGAGTGGGGAAGCTGAGCATTATGGAATGCCAGGTTATTAGAGCAAAGTTTTCTTCCATTGAGGGAGTACTCGAGTAGAAGCCTCTTCTCTTCTATGATTGTGAATTTTGTTTCACATTTTTCTTTCATGCTATCCATGACTATCTGTCTAATATCCTTTTCTGAGTAGTTTGTGGGTATAGCTGGGTACCATCTGGTTCTTTTCTGCTCAGGTTGTGGAGTCTATGTTTGTACGATCAATTAGTCTGCTGGAGTAATAAGTTTTCATTCTTCTTTCCTCCAGATCAGGAGAGTTCAACGGTTGCACCTTAGAGCAAGTGACAGTCGGCGTCCTTAACTGTTACAGCCCTGTAGACGTTACGGGGCAGTTTATGCAATCTTATAGGGTCCCTCAATAGCAGTGGTTTTGTTTGTTTGTTTAGTGAATTTTTGAGTGAGTTTTCCATAATAAATAGCTGATGGATAAACACTTCAAGCTTGACCAATTGAGGAAATAAGACAGAGTGGATGACTTCTCAATCTGATTTACGAGGCGAGAAGTACCCAGTTAGCAAACAGGAGAGGAGGGCAGGTGCAAACAAGGAGAGCGGGAGAACAGCAGGAAGACTGTGGGCAAGAATTTAGGAAAGGTGTTTTTTAGCACGAGACCCTCACGAAAGAGGGAGCACTTTAGACAGGAAGGAAGGTATCCTAGATGTGTTAGATAGTACACTGAATAGTCATACAGTGAATTAAAAAATGTAGGTGTGCTTGCAAACATAAAAAAGCGTAGAGTCTAGTAGGAACCGAGCAATAATAAAAATTAGGAGTTTGTATAGGAAGGAAGGGTAAAACTTTTGGATCGTTTTGTCTTATTTTACAGGTGTTAATCCCAAAAGGAAAATCTAGGGCATAGTTTTCATGTTTATTCCAGAAGTACAGATTCATTACCATCAAGTCTATTCCTATTAGAGCATTCCTGTTGGACAGTGTAGAACTGCCCTTGTGGGTGTTTTGAGGCTCTGAAATAGCAATTTCCTTCATTAACATTAACACAGGAGTTGCTGTGAGTTGGCATCAACTCGGTGGCAGTGGGCTTGTTTATTGGTGTGGTTTGGGCCTAAGAAGGTGTAGGTTAAATATTATCCCAAATATCTCACCTTTCCAAAGTGCTGTACCACTCCATCACTTCTGACATCAACCACCACCTTCTCTTCTGTGAATACCCCCTTACATTCCAGGCTTCTGCAAGGCCCTGCAGTGACCACTCCAAACTCACATGGGAAAGCAAATGTGGCTCCTGTCCTGTGGGTGCTGGAAAGTCCCAAATCAGCATTCAGACTTCTGCCTGGAGGACCCTCCTTTCCCCAGGGCTGTGGAACCTAGTGAAACAGATTTAAGAATCAGGTGCTGGATCCGAGGATGTGCTCCACTGGGCCTCTCGCTGGTGGGGAGATACCCCCTCCTGCTTCTCAGCTCGTTTTATACACAGCAGGATGGCAACCACAGTATATCCTGTGAGCATTTACTGCTCACAGGTGAATCGTATCTGTGTTATCCCGACTCCCCCCCCCCCTTCTTACCCAGAGCCATGCAAGAAAAAGGTTGGTTGGTAGGAATTCGGCTAGAAGAGCCTTATTAAATAATCCACTGGCCCTACAGGCTGTAAATCTTTACGGGCATAGAAAACCCTCGGGAAACCCTTTCTCCCTTAGAACAGGTGGTGGGGTCAAACTGATGACCTTGAGGTTAACAACCCAAATCGTCACCCCCTCAACCACCAGGGATTACAAGAAGAACAGCCAAAATGTTCATGAGCAGCCAGGATGGGGATACTTGTTATGTCCTCTGGGCTGGTTGTCAGGAAGGAGCAGTCCCTGGAGACCAATAGCAAGCTTGGTAAAATAGAGGGTCTGTGGAAAATTAGACCCTCAAGGAAAGGGATTGGCACAGTGACTGCCACGTGGATGCAGCCGTGGCAACCATGGTGAGAATGGTGCAGGGCGGCGGACTGTGTTCTCTTCTGTTGTGCTCGGAGTGGCTGTGAGTCAGAACCAGCACCGTGACACCTAACAGCAACAACAACACAGCAAAAAGGAGCATCGCCGCTGTGCTGCAGAAATTAGATCAATAAAGCATAAAATGAACAAATTCATGTAGATAAGCTTTCAAAAACTAAAGCTAGTAATCAATAGAATATGCTTGGATTGTGTATGATAGTTAAATGTATTCATTTTTTTCCTTTTTAAAGTCGTTTTATTGGGGGCTCATAGAACTCTTACCACAATCCATACATACATCCACAAATACATGTGTTCAATAATTTAAAATGTCAGTCCCATTTGCTCTATAAGTTAGTTTACTTAATAGTCGAAGCGTTCTACTGCTCATGTTGTCTTTATTTTATATAGGAGAATGTAAAAAGTGATAACATTCCTACATGTCATGAGCATAACATTGACGTAAAAAATTTACAAGTACAGAGAAACTGACAGGCTTGTCTCCTTGGTGAACATAGATGAAAAAAATCTAAGGGAAACAGTGTAGCAATGATGAAACATACAACTTTCCTCTAGTTCCTAAATCCTTCCTCTCTCCCCACTATCATGATCCCAATTCTACCTTAGAAGTCTGGCTAGACAAGAGGATGTACACTGGTACAGATAGGAACTGGAAACACAGGGAAACCAGGTTGGATGACCCCTTCAGGACCCAGTGGTAAGAGTGGTGATACCGGAGAGTGGGGTAGAAATGGGGAACGGATTACAAAGATCTACATGTAACCTCCTCCCTGGGGGATGGACAACAGAAAAGTGGGTGAAGGGAGACGTTGGAGAGTGTAAGATATGACAAAATAATAATTTTTTAATTATCAAGGGTTCATGAGGGTGGGAGAGCAGGGAGGGAGGGGGGAAATGAGCTGATATCCAGGGTTCAAGTAGAAAGCAAATGTTTTGAGAATGATGATGGCAACAAATGTACAAATGTGCTTGACACAATGTATGCATGTATGTATGTATGGATTGTGATGAGTTGTATGAGCCCCTAATAAAATGATTTTAAAAAGAAAAAGAATAGGAAATGAAATCCAACAAACATAGCACAACTCATGATAATATTAGGGTTTTTTTTTTTTACCACATTGTTGGGGTAAGTTACCAGCTTAAGAGACTTAAGAAAGAAAGTGTGATTATTTCAGTAGACTTTGGTGAAGAAAAAAACCCTGGACAGCCAGTTATGTGTTTTGTTTTTAAACTCTCTATGGTATTGATGTTCAGTGCCATTGAACTGATTCTGACTCATAACAATCCCATGTGACACAGGGGAACCCCCCCCCCCAGAAGATTTTTTTGACTCTGATCTTTTTGGAAGTATATCACTAGGTCTTGGCAGCAAACAAAAACTCCAAGAAACAATCTTTGTCTAATAGGTGGACTTCATTTTTTAAAGTTGTTTTGACATGTATTTAATGTATCACACAATTAAGTGGTTTAAATATACTTAAAAGAGTTGTGTAGTCATCAGTTTTAGAACATTTTCTTCATTGTTGAACCCATTATTCTGACTCTCAACTAACTGCCATTGGGGCAATTCTGTTATCCTGCCACTGTAGCTCAACCTCCCTGCCATAACCCTAAGGAATTTTTAGTCTGCCCTGAATTTTATCCTGAATTTCATATAAAGAAAACCAGACCAAAACCCCTCAACAGTGACAAATCAAACCACAGAAATCCACAATCCAAAGCAAAGCAGAAGATCATAGAAACTAGAACAAATTAAATATGAGTCAAAAGGTAAAGCATGACAATATGGCAAAATCTTGCTTAACTATCTTGCAGTCATCCACTCTCCACTGCACTTTGTTTGAGAGCAAGACTTTGCACCTCCCTAATCACTGGTCTGAAGGAATTTAATAGAGACTCAATTCCTATAGGGACTCTAAGTGGATTTTCATAGCCTTCTGCAACTAGGCACACTAATACATTTAACTTAAACTCTAATACATTTCCCTCTTCTGATCTTGGATTTTATTATTCACAAACCTTAGATGACACGGATTGATGTGCTCCCTCTTTGTGGACTTAGCTAACACCTCACTTAGATGGATGCTTGCTTTAAGACAAGCCTTTAAGGCCCCGTATGCTGTTCTTTCTGATAGCTGGGCACCATCTGATTTATAGACCACAGGTATAGCATCATACGGGCAGGTATTAATCAGGGCAGCGGGGAGTTCATTTGAAAGGTATACAACAAGCATTATACATCAGCTTTGAAACTTTAAATGGTTTACCACCGAGTACAAGAATAGCTTTTACCATCAATTATTTCATATCATATTGTAAGGCCTAACCAATGCAATAAGAAAAGAACAAGGGAAAAACCCAAAGCGGTAAGGATTGGAAATTGTGTGTGTGTAGGACAACAAAAATCAAAGCTACCATTATCTATAAAGGATACATTTTCATATGTAGAGAAACCACAGAGATCTATGAAGACATTTCAGCAGTATTGCTATGTACTAAATCAGCATACATGTATCAATTGTATTTCTATAAGCCAGTAAGAAGTGGAAGTCTTGATTAAAGAAATATTATAATAGTACCAACGCTGTGTAGTAGGATTAAGTATGAACAAGATACCATCTTTGGAAAAGATGTACAATTGTATTTAGCATAAGAAGGTGCCCCAAAGACATTAAGATGCCATATTTCTAGATTGGAAGACTCCATATTGTAAAAGTATCATTCTGCCAAAAATGAGGTAATAATTCAATGTAATCCTAATTAAATCCTGACCAGTTTTCTTTGTCATTGGACAAGTTGAGTAAGAGGGGAGGCAGTGGCCTACAAGTGGGCTTTGGGTCTCCACTCTGCACTCCCCCTCTCATTCACTGTGGTAAGATTTTTTTGGTGGTTGTTCTGATGCCTATCTCTGATCCCTTTGACACCTTGTGATTGCACAGGCTGGTGCGCTTCTTCCATGTGGACTTTGTTGCTTCAGAGCTAGATGGCTGCTTGTTTACCTTCAAGCCTTTAAAACCCAAGACGCTATATCTTTTGATAGCTGGGAACCATCAGCTTTCTTCACCACATTTGCTTATGCACCCATTTGTCTTCAGCGGTCATATCATGGAGGTGAGCACACAACGATATGGTTTTTTGTTTTTTTGATGCCTGATAACTGATCCTTTGGCCACCTCATGATCACACAGGCTGGTGTGCTTCTTCCATGTGGGCTGTGTTGCTTCTGAGCCAGATGGTGACCCCAGATGCTATCTCTCTTGATAGCTGGGTACCATCAGCTTTCTTTACCACATTTGATTGTTCACCCTCTTTGTCTTCAGTGGTTATGTTAGGAAGGTGAACATCATAGAATGCCAGTTTAATAGAAGAAAGTATTCTTGCATTGAGGGAGTACTTGAGTGGAGGCCCAATGTCCTTCTGCAACCTTAATGCTAAACCTATAAATATATACACATCGATCTAATTTCCCCATCCTCATATAGAAATATATTTGCATATGTACATGTCTTTATCTAGACCTCTATAATGCCATTTGCCTCCCAGTTCTTTCCTCTATTTCCTTTGACTTTCCTCCTGTCCCACTATCCTGTTCAGTCCCCACCAGGGTTTCAGCAATTCCTCTTGGTTACATTACCCTTGATCATGCCCAACCAGGACTCCCACACCCTTCTCACCACCGATTTGAATCCCTTGTTGTTCCCTTGTCCCTGGGTTTGTTAACCACCACTACCTTTCCCCCCACCTTCCCCTCTCCCATGTCCCCCTGGAACTGTAGGTCCCATTGTTTTCTCTACATTGTTCATCCAGCTTATCTTATTTAGACAAACCTGCGGAGATAACATGCACAAAACAAGACAGAGAAAAACCAAGCAACAATATACAACAAAACAACAACAAACCAATGACCAAAAAAACACACAAGAAAGAGAAGCGTGTAGTTAGTTCAAGGATTGTTTGTTGGCCGTTAGGAGTGTTTTCCAGTCCAGTCTGTTGGGGCACCAAGCCCTGGCCCCAAAGTTCACCTTCAGCATTCCCTTGCTGTTCAGTTGTACCCCCTAAATGTTTTGCCTCGATGTGGCAGGATCAGAATGGGTGCAATTCCCACACTATGTCTCTGGTGTTGTCCCCTATAGGGATATGGGTCAATGAGGGGCATCATGTCTCATAGCGGGGCCGTCTTTTGAAATAAATTCTTCTGAGGGGAGAACCAGGTGCCCACGTAGTAGTTGGGATTGGGGCCGGCCCCTCAGACCTCTCCACTGGTTCCCTACTCCAAGCCGACATGTTGCATTCACATCTTGGAGCACTGGGTTGAAGTCTGGTCGCTCTTTCCCTGTGGAGATATAAACAGTACCCTCCCCTTGGGTGGGTTAGTGCCCTGTGCCCCTGCTACCCTTTTCTTCCCCCCCCCCTTTCCCTACCTCCTTTTTACTTGTCTACCATGTGTATCCCTGTATTTGGTCTGGTCCCTGTCATATTACCTGGTCCTCACCCCAGAAATGTTTGTATACCGTAGCTTTTTCCCTATTCCCCTTGTGCATTTTTTTTTAAAGCTTACCTCAGCAGCCTTTCAAGTCTTTCTATATTTAAGTCAATGCTATCTTGAGGTCTGTTTTCTCTTTTTTGCCCTCTGGGTGAGGTGGTTCTATGTGGTGGTCTCTTATTTATGCTTGGTGAGTGTTGTTCTTCTGCCCATACTGGGTCGACAAGGATCTTTGTAGGGCTGGGTTTCTTCTAACGTATTCTTTGAGTTTTTCCTTGTCTGGAAAGACTCTTACTTCTCTATCTATCTTGATCGATAATTTGGCTGGGTAGAGTATTCTTGGGTTTGCATTGTTTTCCTTCAATTTTTGGAATATGTTGTTCCACTCTCTCCTCTTCTTCAGAAGGGTCTTGGGGAGGTGATGAGCCAGTCAGGGTGCAATGTAGCAACAATGAAAAATAGAACTTTCCTCTAGTTCCTAAATGCTTCTCCCCTCCCCCACTATTATGATCCGAATCCTACCTTGTAAGTTTGGCTAGACCAGAGGATGTACACTGGTACAGTTGGGAACTGGAAACATAGGGAATCCATGGCGGATGATCCCCTCAGGACCAGGGGTGTGAGTGGCGATACTGGGAGGGTAGAGGGAGAGTGGGTTGGAAAGGGGGAACCTATTACAAGGATCTACATGTAACCTCCTCCCTGGGGGATGGACAACAGAAAAGTGGGTGAAGGGAGACTTTGGACAGGGCAAGATATGACAAAATAATAATTTATAAATTAGCAAGGTTTCATGAGGGAGGCGGGAGTGGGGAGAGAGGGGGAAAAACGAGGACCTGATGCCAGGGGCTTAATTGGAGAGCAAATAGTTTGAGAATGATGAGGGCAATTAAAGTGCAAATGTGCTTTACACAATTGATGTGTGCATGGATTGTGATAATTGTTGTATGAGCCCCTAATAAAATGATTTTTAAATAATTTTTTAAAAAGAGGGGAGGCCGACTAACAAATTCTGAGTGAGGCCTGTTTGCTTAGTAGCTATGAGAGGGTGACCATAAACCGGGTGGTTCAAACCCACCAGCCACTTGCAGGAGAAAGCCGAGGCTTTCGCTCCTGTAGAGTCAGTCTCAGAAACCCACACAGAATCCACTCTATGCCAGTCATTTGGTTAACAGTAACAACCCTGACTTTAACAATTCCAATTGTGCTTTCAGTGATTCTGTGCTGAAAAGGTAAAGCATTTACCTCTGCATTTAATGATCTTTGCTTTTGAGAAATTGTTTAAAATTTTAAATGCAAGAGTTTTATTACTAGCCCTAGAAATTAGAGAGGCATTGATACTCTTTATTTCTATCAGTATATTTTGTTGTTCTCTCCCGACCTTTTGGAGACCACAAGTCTCTAATACGCTGTAGCACATTGAGACTTTTGTCCTATTTGTTCTTCGATCTGACCACTTAGAGTAGCTGAGTTCCTGGGAACTTCATCATAGACCTAGTATGTTTCAGGTGGCACCTCCGCATCACTTCACTGGACCCGATGATGTTGGAAAGCTTGCCATTACTACTGAACTCCTGTGTTTGGGGACACTGGACCATTCTTACTGAGTACGTCTGTAATTGTTGTCTGTAACCCAGTCTTATCACCAACCTTCATTCTGCCACAGCTGAGTCTCATTTCTTACCTCCAAAACACGTTGAAAAAGCAACATGATCAAATCGGTTTGATCTGTGCAGGGTTAATCACATAAATTTGGGGGCTTCTGGTCTAGACTTAATATTCTATTCAGAATGACGAGCTTATGGTCCTCATTTCAAGATCTTCTGCTGTAATAATCCCCAAACTTAAACCTTAGTTGGTTACTTGATAATTTTAATTCAAATTTGTTGCCCAAAATTATGATAAAAATTTAACTAGCTTTAAATTGTTTTATTGGCATGTAATTCTCCTGTCATACAGTTCCATAGTTCAGTCATATTAAGAATTATACTAATTCTGTGTACACGAAATCAAAACAGAACGTGAAGCTTGGTTTTGACTGCATATTGTATTGCATATTGCGTCATTCCGTTGAGTTCACGTAGCAAACCTGCTGCCGAGCTGTTAGGTGCGGTCAAATCGGTTCCTCCAGAGAAAGATGAGGCTGCCTGTGGTTCCCTAAGGAGGAAGATGAGGCTGTGTGCTCCCATCGGGATTTCGTCTTCGAGTCAGAATTAACTCAACAGTAGTTGGTGGATTGAGTTTGTCTCTGAGTGGAGAGGAATCACTACGTAAAACTCTAGGAGAGTTTGAGCTGATCTAGTCTGAGCCTTTATGCAGTCAGACAGTCTTTTTGATAACGTTCTTGGAAACTCCCTCTGGTGATAGTTCATTTACTTTCTGTCTGCAATTTCCACTTATGCAAACTAGTGACTAGCCATTTCATCAAGATTTATTGGGGACATTTTTACAGAGTACCATAATTACTTTGATCAAATATATACATCAGTGGTTTATTACACCATTAGTTTTTGTTTTACCAAATGAAAAAATATTGTCAATTAGTCTATGACACATCATTGATTTTTAGATGTATGCTGATTTCACAATTGTTCAAAATGTTTTTTTATTAATAAATCTTTTTATTGGGGCTCATACAACTCTTATCACAATCCATACATACATCAATTGAGCAAAGCACCCTTATACATTCGTTGAACTCGTCATTCTCAAAATTCACCTTCCACTTGGGTTTCTGGAATCAGCCAAAATGTTTTTTAAGAGCATCCTATAATTAATGGAATGTTTATGAATAAATGTGATATAAAATTCAGAAATTACCACTGAAAAAATGTGCTTTTTCTTTCATATACTGGGTCTATAATACCACCTTCCCTCTGCTCCTCCATTGTGTCATTTAGATATACTGTATGTTACAAGTGTTGCATTTTATATTGCATGCTAATATTTGCGCCTTTTCTTGGTTTCCAAACCGTATTGCCTTCTTGGGCCTTTTCCTTTTCCTCTAGAGCTCTATCAATAAGCTTATCAGTAAGCATCTCTAAAATACAGTAGTTTTGTTGACTTTTGACACTGTGAACTTGATCTGGCTTTTAATATTTTGTTTTCTTTATTTTTCAAACTGGGGTTTATCTCTTCTATTTTGTTAGTGTTGGTAGGCTTCTTAATTCTCTGTTATATATTTGACTATGTTTTAAGATAATTGAATCCCAGGATGTTTCTATGGGTACAACCAGATCAAGGGTTCCAGTGGAGGGGAGAGGGTGGACAGCAGGGGAGGTGGGAAGGACTAATGGGGAGCTAATATCAAGGAATACAAGAAGGAAGAAAATGTTTTGAAACTGATTGTTGTAGCGATTGTACAACACTTCTTGATATGCAGAACTATTGCATGGTGTGATGGCTGGATTATGTCCTAATAAAATGATTGGGAAGAAAACAACACAATAGACTTTTTTTAAATTGTGAAATTTTAACATAAGTATATTCAGAACATACTAATAATTGATAAATTTGTGAATTGGGAGTTTGTTACCCGGACAGTATACTCAGTACGGCGTTCTTTAGGTATGAACAAGTGGTTGTATTTACATTTTACACGTAGGTTTAAGGAATTTCTTCTCATTAACATTTATTTATTCATTTTTGTAATTGAATTAGAGATGCTTTTTTTTTTTTAAAGAACTTTTTTGGGGTAAAAAACATGATTGTAATACCTTGTCACTTCTAATTCATCCTTTCTCTACAAAATAAGATATCGTGCCATGAGATTTGTAACTTGGAAAGATTTCTAAGTGACATGTCTCTTGCATAATTCTGTTTTCTTCCGTTTGCAAAGAGAACCACCCATGGTGTTAAGTTCACAATGTGCTGACTGGAGTAGAGTCTGACTTTTGGTTATTAATAAAATAAAGTTTTTCCAGCAGTTAATAGACTTATTTCTTCACACAGGTTTTGAGAGTATTTTAGAAGGGCTTTATGGACCACGGCTACAAAGAGACCTCAGTTTATTTGAAGGTAATGCTTTTTTATTTGACTTTTAGTTTTTACTTTCTGAACCCCATTTACAAATGATAAGTGACTATTCTGCATGAGCTTTATATTAATAGGAACTCATGAGATATAGTGTTTCTCAAAAATGAATAAATAAAATGATCCACAGTTTTTATTACATAAGATTAAAAATAATTAGTATACTAAATCAAAACAGAAGAAAAACATACATTATATTTGCTGACTTATTTTTAAAAGGGACATGAGATTTAATTGAATATATATTTTCTAAGAAAAATTTTCCAAAATGTTTTACTTTTTGCTTGTTTTTGTCTTGTCTGATCTTTTCTTAGTGGCTGAACGCATTGATTTTTTTTTGTCATAATGCTAGATTTTATTATCTGAAGAGTTGTTTGTTGTAAAACTTTTTAATTTTTAACTTTTTATTGTGAGTTGAGTGAAGGTTTAGAAAGCAGGCTGAGGCTTTACGTTTAGCAATTTATACACATTCGGAATCCACTCATCCACTGCATCCCCAGTGTATCATCATTTATCCCACTTCCTCCGTGTGCTTCCTGTTTCCATGGCTCCTTTTTTTGGCTAATCCTCTGAACTTTGTCCTTGGGCAGATGCTGCCCTTCAGTTCTGGGTCGATTATTGTAATGTGGAGCTGAGCTCAGTTCCAGATCTATAGCCTTGGAAGTCTGTCTCTACCAGTCTATGCAACCGGCAAGCTTGGGCTCTGTTAGGACTTGGTTCCACATTTATCACCCAGTCTGTCCTGGTCTTCCTGGTGTGACCCTTTTTAGAGCAGGACGGAGTGGTCACGAGCACCATCTAGCTTTTCTGGTCTCAGGCTTGCAGAGACTGATGTTTGTGTGCTCCATTAGTCCTTTGGACTAATTGTTTCCATATCTTTTGATTTTTTTTTTCCACTCTTCTTTCCTCTGCTCAGGGAGAAACCAAAGACTTCACCCAACATAGCTGCTCATGAGCTTCTAAAGCCCCAGTTGCTGTTCCCTTAATCAGGATATACAACATTGTCTTTGTGAACTGTGTGTTAGGCCAACTGACCTGGGTGTCCCCTGAGACTGAGATCCTGATCCCCAGTCCCAGCAACTTGTTCTTTCAAACTGCTTGGTTATATCCAAGAAGTTTCATTATTTGTTCCTCTATGGACTACTACATTCATGTGTATAATTTTCAACAGAAGTAAATATCCTTTTTCACACAAATGTCCTTTCTCTAATCTATATATTTATGTGTGTATATACATATATTTAAAGACAGTTAAAGATATATAGATAATACCACTCTCCCACTTATCCAAGGAATCTACTCACAGATACCCACTGTTGCAGGATTTTGTATGTAACAGTATTTGCCTCTGTTGCCTTTAAACTTTTTTTTTTTTGCCTTTAACTTTTGCAAACATTTGCTAAATGAAGACTTTAGAGGAAAGGCTGTTTCGGTTAGAAGCCAGGATATTGAGTCTTAGTCTTAATGAGTGTGGGTAAGTCACTTAAGTAACTTGGATCTTGTGAAGGCAGTATGTTATGTTTCTAATGTGTAAAACGTAGCTCTTCACTAGAATCATGTATAAAAATAAGTAAAGAAGCAAAGCCCTTGTTGCTGTTGTTCAAAGGATGGTGACTTTGCAGTGATGGCTCTGCTGGGTGGTGGTGGTTTCAAGTGCTGTTGAGTCAGGTCTGACTCACATTGGCCCTACGTACTGCAGAACAGAACGCTGCCCGGTCCTGCGCCATCCTCATAATTGTTGCCGATACTACTATTGAATAGTAGCAGATTTTTTATTAAATTAAAAAAAACCAGGAACTTATTTCTTGTTAGGTGTTGCTTTCCTTGATTGCGTTTGTAAATGCTACCTAAAAGGATATTACCAAACGGAATTTTACCTAAATGTTTTTATTTATATTTTTCAACTGTATATTATGTCTTTAAACCATACTAAAATAGTTCTTTTCTCTCTTTGCTCCCAAGTTTTTTACTTCTATAACTATAATTTTTTAAGGTTTGATTACTATTTTTGTGTAACATTCAAAAATGGTCTGTATTATTTCAGGATTAGGTATTGTTACCAAAGTGTTACATCATCATTATAATTGTTTTCTAGAAATGAGGAGCTGATGTCATGGGCTTAAGTGGAGAGCAAATGTTTTGAGAATGACGAGGGCAATGAATGTACAAATGTGCTTTACAAATTGATGTATGTATGGATTATGATAAGAGTTGTATGAGCCCCCAATAAAATTATTTTTTAAATTGTTTTCTTATATGGTTACCATCATATTTTATACAGGTTATTCCAAAGAAAAAAGATTTACTATCAATTGAAAGTAAATAATTTTTTAACAATAAAGCCTAATCTTGATTTTTTTGGTCACCAAAAGCCTGACTGAGAGAAAACAAAGCAGGCATTGCTGGTGTATCGTTAAGTCCGATTTGTAGCTAAGTCAGAACAGGAGCATGCCGTTCATATTTACCCTTTAATACAGAAAGGGGATCCTGATGGTGCTGTGGTTCAGGCATGAGCTCCTCGCTCTGGAGGGGGCAGTTCAAACCCACCAGCCGCTCCACAGAGAAAGGTGAATCTATCAGCTCTTGTAGAGATTCAGAGTCTAGGAAACCCTCGATAGGGTCTAGTTGTGGATTTGGCTTTGGGTTTAGTGTAGGAAAGGAGCTGGGTGGTGAAACAGGTTAAGCACTAGAACTGCAAACTAAAGGGTCAGCAGTTCAAGCCCAGCAGCTCCATGATTTATAGCCTTGTAAACCCCGTGGACCAGTCAAACTCAGACCTCTAGTTCTCTGAGCTGGAATCCTCCCCCACAACAGTGGGTTTGAGTTTCGTCCTTAAGAAAAGTCTTGAAGCTTTAGTAATGATATAAAAGCTGCACATATGCAGCCAGTGAAGCCATTGTGATGAAGAATTTGTTGCAAATAAGGGTTGGCCTAATCATTTAAATGAGGGCAAGTTGACAGTCCCTGAAAGGGCTAGGCGGCCTTACAAGTTGGACATTGGGAACCTGTAACTGCCTGCAGGGCTCTGGCTCCAGGTGCAGATGTTACCTGTAAGGCTGCTCCCTGGGATGCTCTTAAGGTTGTTCCCAATTTTGTTGGTTTGTCTGTTCAAATAGGGTTATTTGTAACTTACGCTACAGCGATAACTGAGTATATGCAGCCATTGGAGCTTAGGTTGTAGAAGTTACTTCTTGATGTGGAAAGATTGTCATTGTTAAGTGTGGGTAAAAACACACAGGTTGCAGTGCATGCACTCTAAGCTGATTGATCCTGTTTGGGGAGTGAAAAAAGAAAAGTATGACATCAGATATTCAGGGTGGTGGATGATTTTCTTAAACCTTTTCCCCTTATATCAATCAAGAATACAAAGCAAAAATATTTTTTAAAGTGTACTTTGTATATTTTTATCACTAAAACAATTAATATTGGAAAGAGACATACAAATGACTAAATCAAGAAACTTACGTGGTTGTGTCAACTTTTACTTTTTTCCAGTGGTAGTAATCATACTATTGGTACTACTAGTATGAGATATCAATGGAAATTTACCTTATTTATAAAACTAAAAAACATTAATTTACTTGTCTTAAATTTATAAACACTTCTTTTTGTCCATATAGCGTTTATCTAGTCTTAAACTCTGCCAGAGGCAGGCATGGGAATTTTCAAGGATGATCATATTAGCAATTTCCGAGTCCTTCTCATCTGGTTTGAAGGTACCTGGGGGCTATCTTAAATGTAATCCAGAGGACTTTATTGTCTTTGAGGTCGGAAGGTGGTGTGCAACCGACCCAGGAGCCAGTCAGCCCTCAAACACTGTTTGAAGGACTGACTTGAGGCCCTTGGGCTCCCGCTGCTGTCTGGCATTGTAGCTTTCAGATTGTCTCCTGTAGCTCGTCAACTCAGTCTGCCAAACCGAGAAGCCCTGCTGGGTGCTCACCGTCTTATGCTTCCATTATGCCGTTTGGAAGTCGTCGTCCTCTTCCAGGATTCTAGTCATTCATGGTGAGGGCGTCCTAGAGCATAATTGAAACACCAAGGACTGTGCCTCTTAAGGGTCTCTCAGCAGAAGGAAGGAAGGAAGGTAGGAAGGAAGGAAGGAAGGAAGGAAGGAAGGAAGGAAGGAAGGAAGGAAGGAAGGTAGGTTCTCCATAAACAGCTTGGTGCTTCAGCTGCCCTGTTTTTTAGGGTCCGTTTCATACAGAATGTTTCTCTGGTCCTTCTACAAACACATTCTCAGCAGACTCTCCAAAGGTAAATGCCAGGTCTGCCTGAGTCTGCACTGGGCACACAGGTTAGACTTTCCCCTTGAAGCGCCCAGGTTTCACAGATGCGCTAATTTCTGCCCCCACCCTTCAGATTTCCAGCAGACCTCCATCCATTCACAGTCCTCTTCACCGCTTTGCAGACAGTTTCGGCCTCTAGGACTCAAAATGCCCTCCTTCCTTTTCCCCTAGGGACACCAGCAAAGACCCAGATCGCACCTTCTGCCCCCACTGGCCAGGAATTGAAGGATTCTGGTTTAACTATCAACAGTTCTGAGGGAGAACCTGCCTCAGCAGATAGGATCTTAAATCTGATCCTAGAGTATTGTTTCTTTGTAAAAAAGGATGGGAAAAAATAATTATGTATAAACTATTAAGGGAGCAGGGGGAAAGGGGTAGTGGCGAGGGAGGTTGAGGGGAAAAAAGGGAAACCGAGCTGATTCCAGAAACTCAAGTGGAAGACAAATTTTGAGAATGACGAGGGCAACGAATGTATAAGGGTGCTTTGCTCAATTGATGTATGTATGGATTGTGATAAGAGTTGTATGAGCCCCAATGAAAAGATTTATTAATAAAAAGAGTCAGTTAAGTGGTGATTGTGATCTGTGTTGTAATTGGTGTGAAACCAATCTTTAGTTGTTTTGCTTGCGTAGAAGCGCAGCTAGTCACATTCCTGTAGACTTACGTTGAGCTTTGTAATTTTATTGCGCACAGGTGGGGGGGAACAGCCCTGGTAGCATAGTGATAGTGGCTATGAATTGGGCCGTGATCTGCAAGGTCTGCAGTTCAAAACCACCAGCTCCGTGGGAGAGAGAAAGAAGGGGGTTTCTACTGCGGCAAAGAGTTGCAGTCTCAGAAACGCGTTCTAGCCCGTCCTATAGTGTCGCTGAGTTGGCGGGGACTCCGTGGCAGTGGGTTTGGTCTGCGGTTTAATGTGATGGCTGGAACTTCTTTGGCGAGGTGTGCGATGCGATGTTAGCTGGTGTGGATAATTCCACAGACCATGAGCCAGATGTTTCCCGCCCTTGGTTTAGAAGATGGGTACTGGTTGTATTAGGTTTTAGGGATTTTTTTCCCTCGTCTTGCTTCTCAAAGCTGAAAGAATTCACGCGGCGGGAGAACTTTCTAAATCCAAGTAACTTTTTTGCGGGAAGGTAAGTTTCAAGTATTACAGTCTCGCAAAGTACGCACTCTCCTGGAAAGTGTGCAAGGCCGCGTGGCGGGGGACTGGGGGAAGTTCGTGACTGAACATGGCCACTGTATGATCAGTTTCTGTGCCAACCCTGGTGTCATCCCGGGAACGTATTGTCCCTTTCAGTCCATGAGAACCAGCTTCTTCTGAAGGTTCTTTCTTCTGAATAAGAAGTCTTGAGTTCCGGAGTGATGGTGGTGTGGATGAAGTAGGCACCAGTGCTTTGTTCACTGGGAGACATGCCATTTCTTCATGAATGCTGAGCAGAATGCTTGAGCAGAAGTCATAGAGCTGAAAGTGTCTGTGACAGACCATTTGTGCCAGTCGCCGATCTTCAGGCAGAAGAACTATGTGCCTTTGGCACCCTTTAAGGCTGGAGATCAAAATGTGCCCATTCCGGTGCTGTGTGATTCTTCAGGCCAAGACGATTTTTGAAACATCTGCCTTTAATCACCATGTTCTCTTTTTACCATATGTATTACTATAGTTAGGAGACCTGGTGTTGAAGTGGTTCAACTTTTGGCTCCATCACCATGGTCAGCAGTTTGAAACCACCAGCAGCTCCATGGGAGACAGACAGGCCTTTCTATTCAACTGATAGGTGCCACTTATTTTTCTGGAGGGCTTCCCTGTGAACAGAGGAAGTGTTTAAGGAATCATGGGTTTAGCCTGTGCTTGATGCTCCTTCAGCTTTACTTCCCTAACTCCTCATTTATAGATGAACTCAGCATCACAACTCTGCTCTCTGGTAAAAAGCCTGATGACCCAATTTGAAGCTCGTGGCTCATCGCCTTTTGTTCACCTTACTGTTATTTATTTCTTTGCTTATGTAGTTATGGCTTACGGTCTTTTGGAGATTAATTGATTATTGTATGTAGAGAAAATGGCATTTTGTTATTTTAAAATTAATTATTTATTATACAAGTTTTACGTATTCATTGTAGAAAATTTTCAAATGCAGTAATCCAGAGGGGAAGAAAAACACATTCATTTCACAACCTACTGTTAACTTTTTTTTCTATAAGTGATAAATGTTTCCATTGATAATCTTTTATTAAAAATGAGTTATAGTATATTCATACTAAACCTAGGACAAAAAGAGGCTTGGAGGTGTGATGGCTGAGCTTCTTGGATTTCACAAGAATAAAACGCATCCGCCCAAGGCTGATTCCCGTAAGGTTGAGGTCTGACATGCCCCACCCTCCAACCTTGAGTGTCCTATTCTGATATCCAGAGTCTTCTGCATCACATTGTTGCAGTGGCCCAACATCCAGTGTGATGGGGCTTATTAGGGAAGTTAGCACATTATAAGTCAGCTTCAGAAACATTAGGGTGTATAGTTCTTTTGTCCTCGGTGATTTTTCTTAGACGTGCTGGCAGGCACATCTCACTCTGGTCCTTCTCAGCTTCAGATCCCCTTGGTCTTTGCCCTGCTCTGACAAGTATTAGGAAGTGTCTTGAGTGCTGATAAGTGCCCACAGTGTACCCCACTCTTCATGCCAGCCCCTACCCATAACAACTCAGTTTTATTCTCTGTAGGCCAGGAAGCCCACCATTCTGTTTGCGGTGGCTTCCCGTCCTCCACACAGGGATCTTGGAAGTGCTTCAGTGTTACTGCTCTTTATTCTTAGTGGTCGTGACTCTGTGTCTTTTTCTGAGATGGATCACTGTATATCCAACAGGATGGCAAAACTGAGCAATCCCCCCCCTTTTAAAAAATTTATTGAGGGCTTGTACAATGCTTATCACAATCCATACATCCATCCATTGTGTCATGCAATCCCTTTATTAGTGTCTCCTACACCTTATTTGCATGCTGTCACCCAATCATTTGCATGTGTAAGTTGGATATTGATTAAGGAAGACGAAGGAGATATGGTGCATTTGAATCGTGGTCCTGGAGAAGAACATTGAAAGTACCATGGACTGCTAAAAGGACAATCCATTCTGTCTTGGAAGTGGTGCCACCAGAGTGTGCCTTCGAGGCAAGGATGATGAGACTTCATTGTATGTACCTTGGACATGTTGTCACAAGAGAACAGTCCCTGGAGAAGGACTTCATGTTTGTTAAAGTGACAAAGAGGAAGGCCCTAGGAGATGGACTGACTCCTTGATTGCAACACTGGGCTTAGGCATCGGAACAGTGTGTGAGGATGGCACAAGACCGGGCAGTGTTTCGTTGTGTTGTGCATAAGGTCGCAGAGGGTTGGAAGGGACTCAGTGGCACCTAACCCAGCAATACCCAGTCATTGAGGAGCCCTGGTGGCACTGCCAGAGACTGCTAACCACAGGGCAGGCCCTTTAAACCTGCCTGTTTCTACCAGGGAGAAAAATAGGCCATCTGCTCCCATAAAGACGTACACCATTGGAAACCCCATATAGGATGGCTGTGCGTCAGAATCGCCTTGGAGGCCGTGGGTTCGCTTTGGACCCATTCATGTGGTGGGAGTTACACAAACGAAGTAAGGATGAAGAGCCACAGCACGTAATTTCACTTCTGACACATAGCAACAGTTGTGAGGATGGCACTGAGCAGTGAGGTCACCCGTGAGTCACATCCAACTCCACAGCACTTAACAACGGTAGTGTGCATGTTCATTATGTACACTCTTCTGCCTACTGTGTTTGACAGTGTGTCAAGAGCATACTTTCCTGGGTACATAGACATCTGAATAAACATTCTTAGTGGCTGTGCAACATTGTGGAGTTACTGCAACTTGCTTATTCTTTTACAGTTATTATAATTAGTCAGCTGGCTGGATATCTCATTTCATTGATTTTTTAAAAATTCATGTTGATATTTAACTGTGTACATACAGTCTTTCATTTTTTCATGGCTAGAAAATTGGCTAAATTTTGTATCTCAGGTGGGCTTTGTCTCACATACCTACTTCACTGTCTTTGTCACCTCAGGTTCAGACTCTTCTGCAGGTGTTTTAGATACATTCATACTTTCTTTCATGAAAAATACCTGATAAAACTTTATTAAGAGTAATCATTAAGACCCCAGATGCTATATCTTTTGATAGCCAGGCACCATAAGCTTTCTTGGGGGTCTTAAAGATGGTAAACTCTATTAAGAGTTATCGTTAAGATCAGACACACTGTATCTTTTTAAAAATCATTTTATTGGGGCTCGTACAATTCATATCACAATCCATACATCCATCCATTGTGTCAAGCACATATGTACATTTGTTGCCATCATCATTCTCAAACATTTGCCTTCTACTTGAGCCCTTAATATCGACTGCTCATTTTCTCTCCACCCTCCCCCCGACACTGTATCTTTTGATAGCAAGGCACCATAAGCTTTCTTGGGCTCTTAAAGGCTTCGAAAGTAAACAAGCAGCCATCTAGCTGTGAAGCATCAAAGCCCACATGGAAGAAGTACACCAGCCTGTGTGATCACGAGATGCCGAAGGGGTCAGTTATCAGGCACCAAAGAACAAAAAATTATTTCATCGTGTGCTCACATTCCCGATATGATCAGTGAAGACAAATCGGTGCATAAGCAAATGTGGTAAATAAAGGTGATGGTACCCGGTTCTCAAAAGATATAGCGTCTGGGTTCTTTAATGTTTGAAGGTAAACAAGCGGCCATGTAGCTTGGAAGCAACAAAGCCCACATAGAAGAAGCACACCAGCCTGTGTGATGACAAGGTGTCGAGGGATGAGATATCAAGCATGAAAAAAACTAAAGAAAATCATATTGTGAATGAGGGGGAGAGCGGAGTGGGGATCCAAAGCCCATTTGTAGGCAACTGGACATCCCTTTACAGAAGGGTCATGGGAGAAGAGCAACTATGTAGCTAATTATGTACAACTATGTAGCTAATTGTGTAGCAACTATGAGATATACAACTTTCCTCTAGTTCCTAAATGCTTCCTCTCCCCACCTCCATCCACTATCATGATCAGAATTCTACCTTAAAAATCTGGCTAACCCAGAGGATGTACACTGGTATAGATGGGAACTGGAAACAGAAAATTCAGGATGGGTGATCTCTTCAGGATCAGTGGTAAGAGTGCCGATACTGGAGAGGGTAGAGGGAGGGGTAGAAAGGGGGAACCGATTCTAGGGATCTACATATAACCTCCTCCCTGGGGGACAGACAACAGAAAAGTTGGTGAACGGAGACGTCCAACAGTATAAGATATGATTATAATTTATAAATTTTCAGGGGCTCTGAGAGGGGGAGCGGGGAGGGAGGGGGACAAATGAGGAGCTGATGCCAGGGGCTTATGTGGAGAACAAATGTTTTGAGCATGATCAGGATAACGAATGTACAAATGTGCTTTATACAATTGATGTATTGTGTGAATTGTGATAAGAGTTGTATGAGCCTCCAATAAAATGATTAAAAAGAAAACCGTAAAGGAGATGGATAGCCACTGTGGCTGCAACAATGGACTCCAACCTAGGAACAGTTGTGAGGATGGCGCAGGACCGGAAAGCGTTTCCTTCTGTTAGGCGGAAGATGGCGATGGATCAGAATAACTCGATGCACCTAACAACAGTGGAATCAATAGAGTATTCAGTACCATTTATTTAACTCCATCGTTATTTATTTTACCTAACTTTCTCCTGAAGATCTCCTACTTATGCAACTAAAATTAGTAACAATCATTTCATCACACCTCAGTTTTTACCTGACAGCGGGTAGTTGTCTTAAGCAATCCAGAGTTGTCCATGTTTTGTTTAGTTAGTGCCTTGATCTTGGAATGAGTCAACATACTCAGCTTTGAGTCAACAACCAACACTTTATGAGTCGTTTTGTTTTTCAAAAATTACACATCCTTCATGCCTACCAGCTTACCAACAAACCCTCCCGAAAATGAATGCTAGGTTCCTCTCTATGTTAGGGTAGGTTGACAAGAAAAACAAATCCTAGGACACTCATGTGTATAAGAAAGAGCTTTATATCCAGGAGTAATTTTAATTAAGAAAACAGCCCAGCCCAGTCCAGGTCAAGTCCATGAGTCCGATATTAGCCCATAAGTCCAATACCAGTCCATAAATCTCTCTTCAGAGTCATGCAGCACATGCAATGTTGTGAAATGCAGGAAGATCCCAGGCCAGTGGGTGCAAAGTCTTGTGGGTCCAGTGGTGGTGGTGGCAGCATCTCAGTGCTGGCATGGGTCTCCACATGGCTCTTCCAGCTCCCTGAGTGTGGCTCTTGAACAGCAAAGTGAAGCAGAGAAAGAGGCTTCTCATGGGTCTCAGCAAGTCTTCACCTGACTTCTCAAGAGGAAGACCAAGGCGGGGCAATAGGTAGATAAGATGGATAGATGAATGGACGGACAGACAATGGATGGGTAAGATTAGATTAGATTAGGTTCATTAGATGGATTGATTAGTTAGTTCCCAGAATCCTCATGAGAAAGCTGTGCCCACAAGGAGGCATCATGAGGCCGGAAACTCATTAACAGGCTAGACTCCACACATTCACTCTTAATATCCTCAAGATAACACGAGGTTATGTAACTACCACTCTCTCATAGCTCCTATTCACAAGGTTCTAATAACCGAGGGTAAGATTTTTGATCTGGCCTGTCAAAATTATGCCTGGCGTGGGAGTGAAGTTTAGCTTCAGCAGTGATGTACAATAAACAACTCATGGGTGATCAGGTTCATCTGGACCCCCAGGCTTAGTATTGGGTCCCTTTTCTCTGCATGACTCCAGGACCCAGAGTGGAGTAAGGGGCTGGAAGGTCAAGGCCACTCCTGGGAGGTGGTGTGCCTCCCAACACCTGCCTCCTGCAGAGGGCGCACTGCCACTATTCCACATCCTTTCTGCTGCTGCACTGAGCGGATATGCCTCTAGTGAAAGGCGTGGCACCATCCAGCAGCCCAGGTGCAAATGTCTGATTCTTTTGCAAAGACAGGTTGAAAACAGCAAGGCCACACAGGGCAGCAGTTCTGTGAGGATGGGTTCTTAGTTCTTAATTCATTGCTTAAGTATTTTGACTTGTCAGTCTGTGTCATAGGCAGGGATCTGTGATTTAAACTAGGTGTTTAATCAAAAGTGTGTGTCCTCTGCAGACTGACCTTATTAACTACACCCCCATGATGGTTTGGGACTAAAAAAAGATTTAATGACCAGCCACTCTGCTTGCTTACTAATTAGCCTTTGCACAGGGTTTTGTCGTTTATAAATCATTCCCACATTTCTCCCCCCATTTGATCCACAAATGAGGCACTTAAAGCAAAAATCTCTGCCGCTTGACAAGATGACAGCTAATAAGTAGAATTTCATCCCACATATTTGAGACTTCAAATCCATTGATCTTTTCATTGCCCTATAATAGATCTACGTTCTCACCTCCCCCCCCCCTTTTAAAGCTCAGCTACGTATTAGAACTATTTGTAGATCAGTGCTACCACAGTCGAAGGGAGATCCCAATGTACTCTATATACTGCAAGAAATTGTATTATCTTCTATTCCATCCTATATAACTGGATTCACACAGTAGAGTCCTTGGGGCAGAGCCTAACTTGATTTGTATAGTCATTTCATAAGGGTGAGCGTGTTTCCTGCGCAGTCTGGCAGAAGTATGCATTCAGCTTTACTGTGTGTTTCAAAAGTACTGGAATTAGTTACTGTGGTGCAACAGTGAGTGGAGGCTTCACAGGTGATAATGGTTTGTGTGTTTGAGGTCGGCATAAGAACTTGTCCAGTTGCATGGCATTGCTGTTACTCTTTTCATAGCACTGTTTTCCAGAAGTTCTATTCTTTATTACAACTATTAGATTATAAAGAACTGACATCCTTGTGGCAGAGAAACGTATATGTTGAATAATATGACGTATTGTTTTTCTGCATTGTATTCTACATCTTACGACAAAGCCAAAAAATCTGAGCTGGTTTATAAGCCATGAATCTGTTTTCTTAGCAGCACTTCATTGTCTGAAATCTGTGAGGTTGTCCACTCCTTCCAGGCCCTTCCCTCCATTTCCCTGGTTGCTGATAGCTTGGAAAGACTCAGCCCTCCTGTAGGTTCCCACCTGTGGTGACCCCAGTGGGAGTGTCACAGCAACTGCTGAGCGAGAGGGCTCAACAACTGACTGTCAGGGTTTTCTGTCCAGGCCCTTCTGCAAAACTTTCAACCCACCACCCTTTCACGTAGTAAGTAGCCACGCGCTTAACTGTCTGTGCCACTCAGGGAGTCCCTCAGAAGGGCATCAGTGATACTCAGAATCCTAATTTGGGGAGTTAGCTTTTAACCAGTTCTCTATTGCTTTGGTTTCTTTGTTCCCCTCTAAATAACTCTCTCAAGGTGCTGCCATCGAGGCAGTTCTGACTCTTAGCAACCCTCCTGGCAGAGGCCAACTTCCCCATTGGATTCCTGAGGCTGGGAATCTCTGTGGGAGCAGACAGCCAGCAGCCCAGTGCATACCTCACTCGGCCACCAGGGCGCTACTCTCTGACCCCATAGAGATGCAGGTGTAACTTCCTCTAGCCTTCTTGGCCTATTTCCCTTTAGATGCCATCAATTTGGTGTTAAAGGTGGGCCTTCTCCCCTTAGCATTAGTAGCTACTTTTCTTTTTAGATAAACCATCTTGCTGCTGTAGAGAGTGGGAGTTTTGTTTGTTCAATTCAAGTTAGTGAATTTCATGAGTATTTTTCCTTCTTTTAAAGACTGTGAACCAGAAGAACTGACTGACTGGTCTATGGATGAAAAATGTTCATTTTGTAACCTACAGAGAGAAGCAGTCAGTGTAAGTTTTTGTGCTGTGAAATTATTTCTAAACAAACTGCACAACTGTAACAGAATTTTAATTTTTTAGCTTAATTGGTTTGGAAAATTTTGTGACTTTACAGTGTAAGTCTAAATGCTTGATATTGGTAATAAAGATTATATCTTGCAGTCTAAGTGTGGTAGCCTACCATTTAGCATATCTCACAGTGGCAATCCGATCCTTTTTCCTTATTTCACATTTGTTTCTTAGAATTTCTTGATTCATGAAATTCAGTGTAGTTCCAAGACCACTGTAGTGTCTGATTTCTTAAGAATATATAAGTAGGGGATAATGTGCTACTTTTTAAAGCTTTTCATTCATTCTTGGAAGTCTTTTGAATATCCTAATTATCTCCTGTGTAAATTTTTAAGTATTAAATGCCTACTGTCTAAAACCGAAAGGCAAACTCATTGCTGTTGAGTCAATCCCAATGCATAGCCGCCCGATAGGATAGAGTTGAATGCTGCTCAGTACCTCCTTTCCGTGCCCGTAAATCTTTATGGAAACTCGCTGCCACTTCTTTTCTCCTGTGGAGCAGCTGGTGAGTACGAACCGCTAACCTTTCAGTTAGCAGCTGGGCACTTAGCCGTGGCACCACCAGGGCTCCTTGTCACAGGGTATAAACTGTGTAAGCAACAGCCAGTGCGGTGAGGAATCCCGATTCCTTATAAGCATATATGAGAAGGGCCAAGAAGACACGAGATCTTGAGACTCTAGATCCAGCATGGTGAGATTAGTGGGTAAACGTATCTGCTTTGTTAAAAGTCTCTGTAAGAATTCAGTTACTGACTTGCCAGACAGTGGATCTATTCATCATCAGTAATTTGATCGGCTAAGCCTCTTTTTTTCTCTCTTCTTTTTCTGACGTTGTTTGGGTAAGGAATAAAGCTAATGTGCTCCCCGTGTTAGGGCTGATACTCTTCATACACCTGTCCCCGCATCCTGCCCCCACGTTTATATTCTTTCTATATAATCTGGTATATTTAAAAAGTTGAAGAAGTGAGCTTACAGTGAATACTTTTCTTTTTGCCATTTGTAGTGGGAGCCCATTCGAGTGAAGTGATTTATGCTCTGTTGTTTTCTAATAATTCTAGGACTGTATACCATTGCTTGATTCTTCACAGTCAACACCAACGGAGAAACTATCATCTCAGGGCCAGCCCAACGCTGATAAGATTGAATGCCAAGCAGAAAATTACCTAAATGCACTCTTTCGAAAGAAAGGTAATATTGACATGCTTTGTCATGTGCAGTGGAAAACTAAAATGTTTCCATTTTTCTCACACTGAGGTATTTCATATGCAAATGGTACTTTGAGCCAGAGTTTTTCCATGTTGAGCTGTAATTTTTCTGCATAATTTTGGAGACCTTGGAATCTCAGTCATTTGAGTGTTAGCCGTTTAGGGACCGTGCCTTCTCTTAACTCTGTTCTCTAATCTCTCATGACTTTATGTTACACCTTTTCCTCACTTGTTAAACCTTACTTGGGATCCTGGTCTTCCTTATTCTGTTGTTGTCAGGGCTTCAAAAATTCTTTCATGTTCAGTAAATGACGACTGTGTGATATTGCCTAGTTAGCTTAGGGTATGTAGCAATTAAGTCATGGATCAATCAGGTTGGTGCATATTTGCTGGTTTGCTAGTTCATTGATTATTGGGTGCTTTGTATATGTTTACTTACTATATGTCAGTGAATTTTTGCGTCCTACCTATCTAAACCAGCAGTTCTCAATCTGTGGGTCACGACCCCTTCAGCAGCAAACGACCTTTTCACAGGGGTCACTTAAGACCATCGAAAAACATATTTCCGATGGTGTTAGGAACCATGACACCACTCCTCCATCGGTCTTTAGGCAGGTCCACCCACATGCACATACGCCCACATGTGAGTACCTGTCATTAAAATGGCATCATCATGCCAACCTCATCACATTCAGTCCGTACAAATACACGTATATGTGACAGGGTTGGCGCCATACTCAAGCGGATAAGTCACACGTGTAGAGAGCAGCTGCTGTGTTGAAAGTAGCTACTGTGTTTAAAGCAGCTGTATTGGAGGTAAAAATGACATTTCATCAATTATAATTACTGGGTAAATGTAAAATCATTTACTGTAAAATGATCAATGACTGAAAAAAAATAAGTGTACAATGGGAACTTATCTGGATGTTGATGGGTCTTTTTACATTTACCTGTGGTTGATGTGAATACTGCCCCCTTGTGATAGTAACAGGTATGTAAAAATAACAGAATGGTAAATCATAGGAAACTTTAATGAACTGTATTTACTGAGCTATGGCATGTATCATCTTTTGTATTATTAAAGCTATTGTTATATATTATTTTCATTAGCAAACCATCCAAAGACAATGGATCGTGTAGAGAAGAACATTAAGAAACGAAAATATAGTGAGGATTTTTTACAGTATGGTTTTACCTCAATAATTACAGCAGGAATTGAGAAACCGCAATGTGTTATTTGTTGTGAAGTTCTATCAGCAGAATCTATGAAGCCAAACAAACTAAAACGCCATTTTGATAGCAAGCATCCAAGCTTTGCTGGCAAGGATACCAACTATTTTAGAAGCAAAGCTGATGGATTCAAGAAAGCCAGACTTGACACTGGTGGCAAGTACCACACACAAAACGTAGCAGCTGTTGAAGCTTCATATTTGGTGGCACACATCGCCAGAGCTATGAACCCGCACACCGTTGCTGAGGATTTACTGTTTCCAGCAGCCGACGACATTGTTCCAGTTAAGATTGGAGACGAATTTGTTACGAAATTGAGTGCAATTTCCTTATCTAACAACACTGTCCGCAGAAGAATAGATGACATGTCTGCTGATATTCTTGCTCAGGTAATCCAGGAAATTAAATCTGCTCCACTTCCATTATTTAGCATCCAGCTTGATGAATCTACAGACGTTGCAAACTGTTCACAGTTACTGGTTTACGTGAGGTATATTAATGATGGCGACTTTAAAGATGAGTTTCTTTTTTGCAAACCTCTTGAAACCACAACTACTGCACGTGATGTATTTGACACAGTTGGTTCATTTCTGAAAGAGCATAAGATCTCTTGGGAAAAGGTTTGTGGTGTTTGCACAGATGGTGCTCCAGCTATGCTAGGCTGTCGATCTGTATTTCAACGTTTGGTACTGAATGAGTCACCAAAAGTCATTAGAACTCATTGTATGATTCATCGGCAAATATTAGCAACAAAGACACTGCCACAAGAGTTGCAAGAAGTAATGAAATGCGTCATAAGTTCTGTCAATTTTGTAAAGGCGAGCACTTTAAACAGTCAGCTGTTCTCACAACTGTGCAACGAGTTGGATGCGCCAAATAATGCTCTGCTATTTCACACTGAAGTCAGATGGCTGTCAAGAGGAAAAGTTTTAAAACGTGTGTTTGAACTTCGTGATGAGCTCAAAGCGTTTTTTAATCAGAAAGCAAGACCACAGTTTGAATCACTTTTCAGCAATAAACTTGAACTGCAGAAAATAGCTTACTTGGTGGACATCTTTGCCATCTTGAATGAATTAAATTTATCACTGCAAGGACCAAATGCAACATGCCTCGATTTGTCCGAAAAGATCCGATCCTTCCAAATGAAACTTCAGCTTTGGCAAAAAAAATTGGATGAAAATAAAATTTATATGTTGCCTACCTTATCTACTTTTTTTGAGGAACATGACATTGAACCAGACAAAAGGCTTACAATGATAATTTCTGTGAAAGAACATTTGCGCATGCTTGCAGACGAAATTTCATCGTATTTTCCAAATCTACCTAACACCCCATTTGCGCTTGCCAGAAGCCCATTCACAGTCAGAGTTGAGGATGTTCCTGAGACAGCACAGGAGGATTTCATTGCACTTATGAACAGCGATGCAGCGAGAACTGATTTCTCTACAATGCCAGTTAGAAAATTCTGGATCAAGTGTTTGCAGTCATATCCTGTTCTGTCTGAGACTGTGTTGCGCCTCCTTCTTCCATTTCCAACAACATATCTTTGTGAAACAGGGTTTTCCAGCTTGTTGGTTATCAAGTCTAAATACAGAAGTAGACTTGTTATGGAAGATGATGTTCGTTGTGCTCTTGCAAAGACTGCCCCGAGAATTTCTGATCTGGTGAGAAAGAAGCTATCTCAACCTTTGCACTGATGGTGGCTTTTTGTGTGGATACTGTCACCAAATATAGCAATGTAGTTTACTGTTGTTATATTAAGACTGCTAGCCATATTACACCATGCCTCAAGACAAAATTTCATTTATTTGTAATTAGAAATAAATATTTCACAATATATAATTATGTATTTTTGTGATTAATCACTATGCTTTAATTATGTTCAATTGGGGTTTTTTAAATCATTTTATTGGGGACTTACAACTCTTATCACAGTGCATGTACACATCGATTATATCAAGCACATTGGTACATTTGTGGCCATCATCATTCTCTAAACATTTGCTTTCCACTTGAGTCCTTGATATCAGCTCATTTTTTTCTCTTCCCTCCCGCCCCTCCTCCCTCACAAACCCTTGATAATTTGTAAATTATTATTTTATCATGTCTTACACTGTCTGACGTCTCCCTTCACCCACTTTTCTGTTGTCCACCCCCCAGGGAGGGGTTATATGTAGATCCTTGTGATCAGTTCCTCCTTTCTCCCCCACCTTCCCCTTCTCCTCCTAATATCTCTACTGTCATTATTGGTCTTGAAGGGTTTATCTGCCCTGGATTCCCTGTGTTTCCAGTTCTTACTTGTACCAGTGTGTACATCCTGTGGTCTAGCTGTATTTGGGATCATGATAGTGCTAGGGAGGGAGCATTAAAGAACTAGAGGAAAGTTGTATGTTTCATCAGTGCTGTAACGCACCCCGATTGGCTCGTCTCCTCCCAAGGACCCTTCTGTAAGGGGATGTCTAGTTGCCTACAGATGGTCTTTGGGTCTCCACTCCGCAATTCACAATGATAGAATTTTTTGTTCTTTGATACCTGATCCCATCGACACCTCGTGATCTCACAATTATGTTCAATTTGTAACAATGAAAATATATCCTGCATATCAGATATTTACATTATGATTGATAGTAATTGCAAAATTATAGTTATGGAGTAGCAACAAAAATAATTTTATGGTTGGGGTCACCACAACATGAACTGTATTAAAGGGTTGTTGCATTAGGAGGGTTGAGAACCATTGTAGGGTTTCAAGGGTCCCTGGAGGCATAGTGCTTGCTCATTAGGCTACTAACCCAAAGGTCAACTGTTTGAAACTAACAGCCACTTTGAGGAAGAAAAATGAGTCTTTCTATTCTTGAAAAGAGCTAGATTTGGGAACCTTTAGGGGCTGTTCTACCCTGCCCTGTAGCGCGCCATGAGTCAGTATTGACTCCACACCAGTGAGTTTGTATAGGATCTTGGAAGGAGCCCGGGTTACTCATTTGAGCTGCTGAGTACAGGATCAACCATTTGAAACCACTAGTGGCTCCATGGGAGAAAGATCAGCTTTTCTATGCCCATATAAAAAGACCCAGTTCTATCAAGGTGATGACAGTTTAGTTTGGGCTTGTGGATAAGATCTTGAAGGGAGCCTTGGTGGTGCTGTTGGGTAAAGGTTAGACTCCTAGCCACAGGGTCC
This sequence comes from Tenrec ecaudatus, assembly GCF_050624435.1. Taxonomy (NCBI): domain Eukaryota; kingdom Metazoa; phylum Chordata; class Mammalia; order Afrosoricida; family Tenrecidae; genus Tenrec; species Tenrec ecaudatus. The sequence continues at coordinate 206,511,036 of NC_134532.1, forward strand.
GTGGTTCAAACCTACCGAGAGAACAGTGAGACTATCTGCATCAAAGATCGATAGTCTCTGAAACCCCATAGGGTCACTGTGAGTCAGAATTGACTCCATGGCAGTGAGTCTATGGGGCATTTCTACTTTGTCATATGGGGTTACTATGGATAGAATCAGTGACACGCAACAATGCATGAGTGTAAAGTGGACTAACTTCTGAAGAACCCTATATGGTGAAAAATCACTATTTGAAATTTGTATACTCTTTGAAACAGATTTATCCTAGAGTTTGCAATGATGCAAATCTTGGCTCATGTGTAAGCAGTGCTGTGATGTCTTTTAGGAGGTTTCCTCATGCAGTGGAGATGGTCAGGTGGGCCATCCCAGACGTTCTGGGAAAGGGAACCTCATTGCTCAAATGAAGCTGTTCAAATCAAATGGTTTACCAAATCCATTTTCAGCAGAACTTGGAAAGACATGGGGAATACTTTGTGAGGCAGTTTTGAGGACCACATTACTCATGTTAAGCAATGCTGAGCTGTCTCTTTTCTGCTGCATAAACCTTTACCTCTAATAGTGCAGATAGGAAGACCATAGTTGAGGTTGAAAAGGACCCAGCAGGTTGAGGGTGCCTAGAGCTAATCCATGCTCTTTTAGAAAACCACTAGGTTAAGTCTGCCTGGCTAAGGCCAGCTGAGAGCCTGATTTCTTACTTGCTTAAGGGGCAGAATGGGCAATGAATGGCCGTTTTAGAAATGGCATAGCAGGCTTTGACCTGCAGGTGGCGGCATCTGCTATCTTATGATTCAGCCCTTCCTGGCTTTTGTGTTAGTAGCGCATATATTTCTTCCATTCTTTTATCCCAGATTCCATTGATTCCATTTTTATCGGGTCTCAATGCATGCTAATAATTCCATCTCACCAGTTACCAAATGACCATTATAATTGATTTCCCATTTTACATCAATGTCATAGCTCTGTATCCCCTGGCCCTCTAGAATACAATGGGCTATTCTCAACCATAGCAAACCCTTAGGAAACTTTGTTACTGAAATAGTAGAAGAAGGAATTGGGGGTGGGGAGTGTCCCTAAAAGGGCTTAGAGTATATGCCTACATATAATGGAATCTCACTGCCATTGAATAGATTCTCACTCATATCAACCCCATATAGTTTCCAAGACTGTACATTTTTTTTATGGGAGCAGAGAGCCTCATCTTTCACTGGAATGATTTGAACTGCTGACCTTGTATAATATTGGCTGGAGAGAGAAATATAGAGAATGTGGAACTTTATTGACAAAATGTTCACTTTATGTGACTGAGTAGGGTTTAATATTATGTACAGTGTCTCATTTATCTTTAAGATGCATATATGTACACAACTTGTCTGTGTATGTACAGAGAGAGGTCTAGAAGGCTTTCCCAAGTACAGTGTCCAAGTGCAGGGTCGGGGTGGTTTTGATTACTTTGATGGGGGAAGGTACCACCAGAAGCACATTAGTTTTATAACTGAAAATAAATAATTTTTAAGAACTCCAATTGCCCACATTGTGTTCTGAAAAGAATTGTGACATTGAAGTCACAGAGACCCGGGCCACTTGAGATTCCCATAAAATAGGCTAAATTACTTAGTCTACATTAGTGTCAGCTTCTGAGTCTGTAGGATGAGGATGATCGTAACATTACTGTATGTACTCGAGTAGTAGCCGACCCGAATATGAGCCGAGGCACCTAATTTTGTCACCAAAACCTGGGAACACATTGACTCGGAAATTCAGCAGCTACTGGTAAATTTCAAAATGAAAGTAGATCTCAATAAAATTACATTGAGGCATCAGTAGGTTAAATGTTTTTGAATATTTATTTTAAAGGAAAACAGTAAACTAGCTCTGTCAGTGGAAAGAGGGTCAACAAAAGCAATGTGGTGTCAACAATAGCTATACACGCTGTGTGACTGCATGCGCTGCATCACTGCATACGCTGCCTCACCGCATGCACACAGTGCAGCTTGTACAGTGTGAGGCCTAACGCAGGCTGATGATACTCCAGGATGTGATGACACAGAGCAGCCTGTGTCAGGACTCATAATATACACGCTGTGTTGTGTACGCACTGTTACTGCATGTGCTGCCTCACTGTATACACACCGTTACCGCATGCACATGGGAAGTGCTAACAACACGTGCAGTAACATTTTGCAAACACAACACAGCGTGTATATCATGAAACCTTAACACAGGGCGCTCTATGCAAGCATAGTCAACAGTGGGGTTAATAAGAGATAGGGGTTAATAAGAGAATAAAAAATATAGCAGACTAAGTACTGTAAATAAACGTGCTGGATATCCAAGACCAGAGATATACCAGAACTTGTATTCAGCAATGCGGGGCGGAGCAAGGGGGCGTGACCGAGCACACGTCAGACTGTAAAGGCTACGTCATTGGTCACAGCCCTGGAAAAGAGCGGGAGAAGAAGAGCTGCGGCATCCTTCATTCATTTGTCGAGGATGCGGGTGCGCCCCAGGTACCAGCGCACAGAAGCGGGCAGGTTCTGGCCCGGTGCAGCACGGACAACACAGAGGCTGCCGGCGTGCGGGAGAAAAGAGCGGTGATGGCAGTCATTGGACCACCCACAGGCTCCTGCAGATGAGCAGGGGAGACCGGAGAACAGGTAAGTGGGGATCCTCACTCAAGTATAAGCGGAAGGGGACTTTTTCAGCATAAAATGTGCTGAAAAGCACGGCTTATACACGAATATGTACAGTACCTTACTGGAGATGAGACATGAGTAAAGGCCTTAGCACAGTGTCAATACGGCATGAGTAGTCTAACAAATGTTCTTTCACCCTAGACTGGAGACTGGGCTTAATTCTCTTCTGCCTTCTAATTCATTCCTAAGAGCGGAAAGGGACCTATGAATTAGAGTTGGCGAGAGCACTGGGAACTGCAGGGGACTTTTTCCTGAAATTCATAAATAATGTAAAAAGCAAACAGACAAACCCTGAGTTGCCTTTGGATGGATTCCAAGTCATAGTGATCTCACTCGTGCTAGAGTCATAGGGCTCCCATAGGTGTGCTGTTACCTTTCAGAAGCTGTTCTCCAGGCTTCTCTCCTGAGGCCTTTCTGAGGTGGGTTTGAAGACTCATCTTTCGTTAGTAACTCGGAGCTTCATGCTCAGTGCCACCCAGGGCCGCCCACTTGCCCTCTGTATTTGTTAAATTAGTATAAATTCTTGGCAGTGTAGGATCAAAGGAAACATCGTGTTTAGATAATAAACATTGCAATATAGAACGAATTAGCTCGATGAGTTAACATAGGCTGCAGAGGCTGAGGATCTGCGCAGGCACACCATGAGCGTGGCAGCCACAATGTACGCTGTTGGACTGGTGGGGGATACCGTGAACCACCCAGCCATTGTGATTTTCCAAAACAGTGAACAACCTCTGGGAAAGCTTGGAACCCAAAAGATTAATATTCCTCTACTTTGCATGATGGCTGAATTCTCAGAAAAAATCAGTCTATAGGGAGGCCTTCAACATAATACTCTCAAGGAGTTGTTTGGAAGGTAGTTGGGAACTTGGTTAAAATGTAGACTCCTGGACCACTGCCAGTCCAGGAACTTTGGCCCAGGAGCTCTAAGGTGAAAGAACAAAGAACTTAAGAATGTACATCAGTCTCTTCGTAATAATTCCGGAGGCAGGCATTCTGTTGCATTAAGTTCATTGAGGGAGAGGATGGTGGTCCTGGAGATAGTCACTAACCTCAGACACTATGATGATAAACCAGAAGCTAAAAACAGCAAAGAAAGCACAGAGGTCATTCGAATGCAGTGCATCAAAGTAGAAGAACAGGAAGGGCTTCATCAGGACAAGTCGAAAAGTATAGCTGCTGTAGTTCCAATTCATATATGTGTAGGTTTATTGAAAACAAAACATACTTAAACATGTCTCTGCAAACAACAGATGCCTGCGGGAAAGTTCTCTCAGACACAGGCTTCTATTCCTGTAAAGTGTTTCAGTCTCAGAAACCCACAAGAGCAAGTCTGCCCTTGATGTCAATGCGTTTTTTGGTTTGTCTTAGGATGCCTTCAATCAAAACCATGGTATCTACGAGGACCTGGTTAAATTCAAGGCAGAGAGGCCAGCCCAGAAGTTTGTGGCAATTGTTTTGGGGAATTCCAGAGATCACTTTGACATTTATTTATTTATTATTACTTTAATTTAAAAAATAATTTTTTTCCTCCAAGGGACACAGGGCAATCAGGGGAACTTATTGTGAAAGCATTTTAGGAACACAGAGTTGGTGTTGGTGAGGAAAAGGCCAGGGAAGTTGTATCAAGGAAATTGTTTTGTTTAGTTTTTCTGATCATGACCCCCAGCTGCTCTTTCTCCAAAGGCAGCAAGAGCTGTCCTAGGATAATTTCATTGGGAAACCTTTACCACACCCACACCACAGTGCAGATTCACCCCTTTGGACGTCTTTGTGTTGTCAAAGTTAAAGAATATTTGAAAGGAAAATGATTTGAGCCCCTTGAAGAAATGAAAGCTGTGGTGTTAATGTGTAGGTTGGAAAGCAGGACATTCTGGGAAGGGGTTGAGAAATGGACACACCATCTAAATTGCTTGACATTTTGATAGTTGGTTTTTTTTACTGAATTAGCCTTGGTGTTACGGAAGGTTCTATGTTAGGCAACTAACCCCAAGGTCAGCAGTTGAAACCACCTGCTGCTCTGCAGGAGAAAGACGGGCCTTCCTACTCCTGTGAAGAGTTACGGTCTCAGAAACCCACAGGGGCAGTTCGACACTGTCTGACAGGGTGGCTGGGCATTGGAATCCACTTGGTGGCAGTGAGTTTGGGGGGAAAGGTGTTTGTGATTTTGTAGCAATATTCCTTGATGTGTTACTGACATACCTCTTGTTACTAGTAACTGTCCAACTGGGTGCAAATTTCCAGGGTCCATCCCTTTGTCTATGAAAATGGGCCTAGTTGCCTGCAAGGTGGAGGGGCGGGTTCACGAGTTCTGAGATCACCTGAAGCTTGCTTGCTCATCACTTTCTTAGAACTCAATATAAGGCCATTTGTAAAATGAAATATATTAACCATGCAAGCTGGATTATTACTAATGACACCATGACTGATCCACGCCCCACGAGAAATCTGGTCAGGGTGCTGTCAACATTTCCAGAAGCCTGCCCTTTGGAACCAGAGAAATCAAGGCGCAATTAGGCGCTGGACGGCTTGCAGCATGGTGGACCCTTCTAGCTCACCAACCACTCTGTAGGCTGCCCACTCGGGGGAGGGTTGCATCTCAGAAACCCTCCCCACCTAGGGTTGCTATGAGTCTGAATCCACTCGAGGGCAGTGGGTTGGATTGGGTTTTGGGTTAAGCGCTCTCCACATCAACCCAAACCCAAACTAACCCGATGCCCCCCAGTCATCAGTGCCAACCCATTTTGGCCCCATAGGGGGCGGAGCATGTCGGAATTTAAAGTTGCCAGGTCCTGGCTCCAGTTGGCTCAGGCGGGGGCGGGGATGGGGAGTGGGCAGTGTGGATTTGGACAGTGGCTGGTTGGACTCAGCTTATCATTCTGCCACTCAGCTACCCTTCCATTCCTTTCTGCAGCTTCCATGCCCATAATTGCAGCCATCCTGGCACCCTGCCCACTTCCCCCTGCTCTGCTCCACCCTTGGGGCTCCTACTCCTGCATGTGTCCCAAGTCCCAGAGGTCACAGGCTTGTCCCCTCGCCGCCTGCCTTGGCTCCTTCCCTTTGTTCCCAGATCGCCAGCCCGTCCTCCCGCAAGGTTCCGGCTCCTCCCCAAGATGGGCGGAGGGGCGCTCCCGCACCCTGGGCGCAGGCTCACCCTGTGCGCCCCGAATCCCGCACCTCCCAGAGTCCCAGACAGCTCACACCTTTCCCCGCCCCACCCTACCCTGGACTTCCGCCTGCAGCCCTGGCCCCCAGCGTAGAGCTTCAAGGCTCGGGAGCCGCGGACTGAGCGTCCAGGTCAAGGTGCCTGGCTTTCGCCACTCGTCCGCCCCGCGCGCGCGCGCCAGGCGCCCCTCCCCTAACCGTGCACTGTGGCAACCTGAGACCAGCGGAGCCCCGTGCCACCCACGTAGCTCGAAGGGCCGGACCAGAGGCTGCTCGTCACGCACGCTTGGCCGAAGTCCACAACGGCCCGGGAGCCGCGTGCCCTCTGCGACCACAAGCGGGCGGGCTGCGCATACCGCGCCGCAGGGTGCGGGTGCGCGCGGAGCCTGGGAGGCGGACACCCCCGGGGCTGGGACCACGCGGGCAGCGCGGGGCCAGCTGTGGGACTGCAGTGCCGGCGCTCCCGAGGAAGCTCGGCCGCTCCCCCGGCCGCGCGCGCACGCACGTGCCCACGGGAACCGGAGCAGAGCCGCGGCCAGCTAGGCGCCCTTCAGAGATGGCTTCAGCGCTGCACGGCAAAATGCACCCTCCGGGCACTTGCCCAGGCTCCAAAGCCGATGGCCACGGGGGGACCGCCTGGAGGATGGACTGCGATCCGGAGATCCACGTAAAAATGTGCAAGAAGATCGCCCAGCTCACCAAGGTAGGGGCGGCGGGCTGCGTACCCTGGGCGCTCAGGCTGGCAAGGTAGTGCTGCGGGCGCCCCTGCGGGGAACCCGGACCAAAGCCGAAACTTTCTGGGAGGCCAGCTGAGCAGGGAAGCCATCCCACACCAGGGTGATGTGACCTTCTGGGGGTGCACCTAACTAAAACAGCAGCCGAGAGGCTCAGTGTCACAGAGACTTCCCCTAGACTGCATGCTGATCAGGTGGTCGGTCCCTCCTCAAGGTGGGAATGTGCCAGGGGCGTAGGGGTGGGGAGGGGGAAGGTGTGTGTGTGTGTGTGTGTGTGTGTGTGTGTGTGTGTGTGTGTGTGTGCGCGCGCGCGCATGCATGCATGCCAGCGTTGGCAGCCAGGCTCCAGCGGTCATGCCCGGAATGCTATCATTCTTGCCGTACTTACAGCTGGGGAGGTCATGCGAGTGTTTAAACACTTGGTGCCTTCATTCCTTCATTCAACAAATACTCGAGTCATTTGTTGAGAGCCAGGCGCTTGCGTGGTGCCGTACTCACCTTGGAAGCCAGCCCGGGAGACTTACTATCAAACTGGGTGCAGACGTGTGCAGGAACGTGAGTGGGGCGAGAGCTCGCAGCGCACTGTGTTCCCAGAATTAGAAAGGACTTTGCGAGGCTGGCCATCTGAGCGCTCCTCGACAGCCCAGAGCCCCAGGTCAGATCTCGCTAGACTGTAGGGCCTCCCTCTTGAAGACCACCGGCAAGGACATGCCACGTCCACAGACAGCTCCAGCCATCGGATGCCTTTGCTGGGACCTGTTTGCCCTGCCCTGCCACTCAAAAAGGTTTCAGGGGCTCCCTGGGCTGTGGTCTTGGGGTTTCCTTTGGGCACCTTAATAAACTCCTGGTACCATCCTGTCTAACGAGACCCCTGGGTAGCACAGAGGGTCAAGTGCCGGACTGCTGGTGGCAAGGTTGGCAGTAGGAGTCCACACAGAGGCACCTTGGAAAGGTCACAGCTCAGAAATCCCCAATAGAACAATTCTGCTCTGGACACACGAGTCTGACGGAACATGAGCTCTTCCCTTTCTTTTCCTCACAACAACCTCCCGCCCCACCCCTCTACTTGCCCCTTTAGTTTGCGAGAAGGAAGAAAACACACAGGTTTGTCCGTTGTACCCTACTGAGGGCCTTCTCTGGCCCCAACCAAGAACTTGTCCATATTCTTTGCGCCTGCCTTCAGACGGTGACCCATTGCTTTAGTCAAGAACAGAAACGATGTAATGAAGATACCGCAGCTGGTGATATTGGCGCTAATGGTATCGTCAACAACCAGGACCCCAGACCACAGCCCTTGAGTTGATCCCGTCTCATAGCCCTCCTTAGGACAGAACAGAACTGCGCAAGGCTGTCATTCTACAGAAGCAGGTGGCCCATCATTCTCCTGAGGAAGGAGCAGGTAGTCTCATCTTGCTCCCACAGAGTCTCTGGTGTTTGAACCTCAGACCTGGAGGCTTGACAAGCAAGGTCATCCCTTGGTTGGCAGCCCAGTGATTCACGAGTTCATCACTGGGGTTTCTTGAGATCATCAATAATCTCTAAATGGAGAGAGCAAACCGAAAAATATCCCCCCCGCCACACACACACACCCTACCCCAAATACCTGGCCAGGCAACTTATCCATTTCAAAGAATCTACAATACCGTTGGCGAGACAAGGTTTGAAATACTGAGAGAAAAGGGAAAGACAATATTATAAGAGCCATCGCTCACACAGGTGATTCGTGTGATGAATGCTGTTGAAACAAAGGCTAAAATAAACGCCGGGAGGAGAAATTGTGGGAGCAATGAAGGGTGGGCTCCCTTTGAATCTAGAGCATCTACCCCGTGCCAGGCAGAGTACCCAGTAACGGCGGCCTGAAAGTGAGCAGCACACAGCCCCCGCCCTTGTGGAGTGGCACACACGTAAGCAGACATTCTCCAATACGATGCTAGTGGTCACCCGTTCATTCATATTTGGAGACTGCCTTGTGTGACAAGCATGCATAAAGCAGGGAAAGCACAGACATGGTCCCTGGCACATCGCCAGTAGTTTCTATCCCAGTTCTTTCACGGTTGATTTATTACACAGTGCCTTTCTTGGACACTTGTTACGCTCCTTGCTTACATGAGCTGTTTTGTTTTTGGTATAGCACCTTTCCTTTCTTTTAGCGACTGTTCCTATGTGACAGCCTTTCCGGCTCTTTATAGCGAATCTTTCTGAGTTTGGGTGGAGTTGGGTCTCTCCTAAAGCTCAAATCCAAACCCACTGCCATCGAGCAGATTCCAACTCAGTGACCCTGCCGTGGTTCCCAAAGTGACTTCTCCCATCCCCTGGGCTCCACCGGAATGGTCCAGGGGCTACAGCAGCAGACCCACATGCTTTATTCTGGATTATGGGTGTAGTACAAAAGTTCTTAATAGGCAAGCATGATCGCCGAGCCTTCTTTTTTTTTTTTTCTGTAAAGGAGGCCACAGGTCAAATAAGTTTGGGAACTTCAGTGAGCAGAGGAGTTCCCAATCTGTACAGGGGCAGATAGCCCCTTGTTTCTCCCTCAGAGCAGCTGGTGGGCTGGAATCTTTCACCATGAGGTCAGCAATTCACACTTACCTAGCAGGGCCAGAGTGTACTCTACGCACATGTACTGTGAACACTAATATAGCTAGGATGTTTCTTCCATTAGGGAGAAAGATGAGTTTCCATTCCCAGAAAGAGGAAAAATCCCAGAGGGGCAGTTATACTTTGCCCCATTGGGTCACTAGGAGTCAGAACCTACTGAATGACAGTGAGTTGAGTGGATTTTCTTCAATTATATTTTGCATTTTTCATTCCTTTTTTTCATAGCTGCATATTTTCTCCATTCTTTTTTTTTGATTAATAAAGTGATTTATATCCACTTCTGCTTTGGGAACATTAAGCTTTATTTCTTTTTTTTCCAGAATTACCTTTTATCTTTCAACGTAAGTCTGTTTTATGGATGCACCACATTTGATGTACCTGTTCACCAGCTGTTGGATATGAATAATTTTCACTTTTTAATTACTCTGAATGCTGTTACCATGTACACTGTATTGCTCTACAAATCTTTGTGTGGCCTTGTTATGGAGCCTATTCTAACTTCTAGCAAACCCGTGTACAAGAAAATGAAACTCTGTCCTGTTCTGTGTCATCTCACAATCATGGTTGCAGTGCTTGCATTTGAGCACATCATTGTAGGCACTGCATTAATCCGTCTTATTGATTTTCCTCTTTTTCACTGATTTTCTCCAGAAACTGGTCCCTCTTGATAACATGTCTAAAGTAACATAAGACAAAATGTAGCAGTTCTTGCTTCTAAGGAGCATCCAGGTTGTACTACTTTTTTATTGGGGGCTCATACAATTCTTATCACAATCCATACATGCATCCATTGTGACAAGAACATATGTACATTTGTTGCCATCATCATTCTCAAAACATTTGCCTTCTACTTGAGCCCATAATATCTAAAAATATGGAACGCTTCACGAATGTGTGGGTCATTCTTGTGCAGGGGCCCTGCTAATCTTCTCTGTATCGTTCCAATTTTAGTACATGTGCCGCCGAAGCAAGCACCAGGTTGTACTTCTTCTCAGTCAGATTTGTCTGTTCTTCTGGCAGCCCGTGGTACTTTCAAAATTTCAATATCATAATTTGAATGCATGAATTCTTCTTTGGCCTTCCTTATTCATTGTTCAGTTTTTACAGGCATGTGAATGAGTGGTTGAAAATACCCTAGCTTGGGTTAGTGCATGGGAGAAAGATGCATCTCTCCACTCCCATAGACTTACCGTCTGGGAAACCCACAGGGACCCTTTTACACCGACAGTTCTGCAGTTGATAAGGCCTCTGTCAGTCATCACTGACTAGATGGTAGTGGATTTGCTTGCTTGCTTGTTTGTTTGTTGGGGGGTGGGGTGATGTCAGTCCAACTATCCCTTAAGATGACGATTTTGCTGTATGACACGTTAAAAAGGTCTTTTGCATCACATTTGCTAACTGAACGGTGTCGTTTGAGTTCCTGACTGATCTTTGATGAGCATTGATTGTGGATCTGAGTAAATTAAAATCTCTGACAACTTCAATCGTTGCTCTGTTTATCATGAAGTTGTTTATTGGCCCTGTTGTAGGGAATTTATTTTCTTTATGTTGGAGCGTACTCTATACTGAAGCTGAAGTGTTTGATCTCTTGATTTTCAGCCAGCGCGATTATGTCATTCATCTTCACATCACAGGCTTATGAGTCTCCAATCCGAACCATGTTTTTCTTCATATAAATCAGCCTTTTTGTTTTATCCCAACAGTTTTATTGGCATGTAATTTGCATGCCATTCAATTTAATAGTTCTTTCACATCAAGAAGAGGTATATAATTATCATCATATTCCGTTTTAGAACATTTTCTTTAAACTTGTATTCATCATTATTGGCTTCCTGCTCTCCCTCCCAAAGAGCTATTCATCTAGTTACCGTTTCTATAGGTTTACTTATCTTGGATCTCATATGCAGAAAAATATTTAGAAACAAGCAGCAACAGCAAAAAACTAGCAAGGATTACAAAGTAAAACAGATTAAAACCTCAATAGAAAAGAAAGCAGAAAATATTAAAAACTAGAACAAATTTAAATGAATCATAAGAAAGATCAAATGTCAGGGTGCTAAATGTTCGCCTAGCTTCATTGGCAGCGCATGTTAGCAAGGCTGCTTCCATCCCTGACTCCTGCTCAGAGGGATTTCACTAGGGACTTCATCCATGTGTATTTCCCCTTCACTTTTTTTTTTAATTGAAACAACTTTAAAATGGGATTGAAGGAAGAGCAAATGATGAGATGTTACATTTTGACCTAACTGTGTCAGCCATATCTGTTCTATAATGATCTTTTTCTTAAGACAGGGCTAATCACATCCTTCAACTATGCTCGAAGGATATTCATTGGAGGCTAAGTCCGTGTCTGGACCCTGCAAACGGATTTTGGTCTTCCACTGTAATCCAGAACCTTCTGCAAACCAGGTGTTCACAAATTAAGCTCTGGTGATATTCTTTGCTTTAAATTTATTTGGATTATGTTATTTACAATCCTTGGATCACACAGACTCCTGTGCTTCTTCATTATGGCCTTATTTTACACCTCAACTCCGATGGCTACTTGTTTAAAAACAAGCCTTTAAGACCGACATGCTATTCTTTCTGATAGCCGGGCACCATTTAGTTTCTTCACCGTGCTTTACTATAGCACCCATATCGCCAGTGATCTCTTAATGAGGTTGAGTCTCAAGCAGGGCCATGGCATAAGAAGTAATTGTTCTTAGCCTGGGGCTAGAATTTAAGTGCAAGCCCCAAATCTATTCATGCATGTCTGATTCATCTTACAGCATTGTCATTTTAAAGACATTTTAAAGACATTGTCATTTTAAAGAGCATTATCAATCATCTTCCTGGGTGCCACTTCCACTGCCATTAAGTCAATATTGATTTATAGTGACCCTGTAGACTGTAGTGACCTTTTGAGTCTCCAAGCCGGCAAATCTTCACAAGAGTAGAAGGCTCCATCTTTTCCCTGCAGCATTGGCTGGTGGTTTCAAACTGTTGACCTTGCAGTTAGCAGTCCAATGCATAACCACTACACAATGAAAGCGTCATTAATTTAGCCAATGGCATAGAATTTAAAACACTGTTAATAAAAGAAAAGTATACAAGTGTAGGCCAGATGTGAACCATAATACATGGATTGTTGACTTGTACAGGTTAAACTCCTAAGTGACTAGACACTGTTTACACAAACAATGGGGGTTGGTATGAGGGCAAATCTTCCAATAACATTCATTCACAGCAGCATAACCATGCCTACCAGATTAGTACATGTCATAATGAAGCAAGGAGGGCATTAAAATAGTAAGTATATGGTAGTCCCGAGCCACCATTCATTGACCACCCGCACGACAAGAGTTCAAACAAAGTCAAGCGCCCACCAGTTCGAAACTTTCGGTTAAATCAGCCTTTTGGTATTATTTTCTCAGCATTTAGATTGAATGAATATGAAGGAGTGTAACCTTCAGGCATAACGTTTCCTATTTTAAGTCACTCCATGTCTCTTTGTTCTATTCGACAAACTGCTTCTTGGTCTATGAACCCATTCTGCACAAGCACAATGAAAGGATCTAGAATTCCCATTCTTCTACATGTTATCCAGAATTGTTATCCACTCAGCCTAATGCTTTTGTATAGTCAATAAAATGCAGGTCAATATCTTTCTGGTATTCTCAGCTTTCAGGCAAGGTCTGTCTGGCACCAACAGTGGTATCTCTCATTCTATGTCCTCTTCTGAACTCAATTTAAATCTCTGGTAGTTCCTTATCGATCTACTGCTGCATCAGTTTGGAAACATCTGCAGCAAAATCATACTTGCATGTGAGAGTAATGTATTGTTAAACAGTGTCTGCATTCCGTGATCACCCTTCTTTGAAATGAGCACTTAGAGGGGTCTGCCAGGAAGCGCTCGTCCAGTTTTCTGGGCATTGACAAGTGAGCTCTTCCCGTGTTGCCTCCATTTGTTGAAAGCATCACACTTGGCATTTCATGAATTTTTAGAGCCTTGTTTATTGACGATGCTTTGGGGGCAGCTTTGACTTCTTTTTTCAACGCCTCTGTTTCTTGATCCTTTGTTACATCCTGAACTGGTAGAACAATCAGCCGGTTCTTTTTGGCACAGTGACTCAGTGTATTCCTTACTTCTTCTTTGTGTGCTTCCTGCCTCAGTCGATGCTTTGTTCCCAGAATCAGTCAGTATTGCAACTTGAGACTTACACGTTTTCCCCCTTAGTTCTCTCCATTCAAGAAATGCTTCTTCCCTTGCGGTTTTCTAACTCCCGTTCTTCGCACACTTCATGAAAATACTTTGTCTTTTCAAGTTGAGCTTTCAGTTTTTCTGTTCAGCTCCTTGGCTTCACTGTCTTTTCCATTTACTTGAGCTACTCTATGTTTAAGAACAAATATCTTCATCTTTTCTTTCCTTTTTTTCAATGACCTTTGCCGCCTTCATCTTATCCCGGATGTCACCTCACAGCTCAGCTGGTCTTCAGTCATTAGTATTTAATGCATCAACTCTATCCTTGAAATGGTCTTTAAAGTTAGGTGGGCTATACACAAGGTTTTACTTTGGATTTTGGGAACTTAAAAAATCTTCCTCAGCTTTAACTTGAATTTGCATACGAGCAAATGATGGTTTGTTTAGCAGTTGGCCCTTGGCCTTTTCTGACTGCTTGTACTGAACTTCTCCATCATGTTTCCTCAGCTGTAGTCCATTTCCAGCTGGGGAGTCTGTGTGCACAGCCACCATCCCTACCATTTTAAAAGAAGTATCCATGCATGAGCTCCTTATCTCGCAAAATTCTATCAGGCGATCACCAGCATCATTATTTTCATTAAGGCTGTGTTCTCTACCTACCGATCCTGCATTTTCGTTTCTGATTTTTGCATTCTAATCACCAGTGATCGTCCATGCATCTTCATTGCATGTTCGGTCAATTTCCAGACTGTAAAAGTTGGTTAAAAAAAACAAAAACAAAAAATCCTACAGTTTCTTCATCTCCAACGTTAGTGGTTGGTGCGTCAATTTGCATGATAGTCATGTTATCTAGACATCCAGTAGGTGAGTGAAATTATCCTAGCAGAGACAGTGTTGCATTTTTTTTGACAGTGTTGCATTTCTTAACATGTTCTTTTCCTTGATGAATCCGATGCTGTTTCTCTTCAAGTTATCATTCCTAGCCGTGTTAGTCCGGGTGGACTAGAGAAACAAATTCATAAACATGAGTGTGTGTATAGGAAAGAGCTTTATATAAGACAGTAATAGTATATTAAGAAAACATCCCAGCCCAGTCCAGATCAAGTCCATAGTCCAATATTAGCCCATATTAGCAATCTTTAAACACCACCCCTTCACTCTTGTGTCTCAAATTGACCACAGATTATGTAACTATCACACTGGCAGAGTAGCCCATATGATTGTCTAATTCAGAATGGCCAATACCAGTTGATTTCAGCTCACTTAAGCCCAAGAGACCTACCTTTCATGCATTCCATTTCATTTTTGATGACTTCCAACTTTCCTAGATCCATACTCCATGGTCCAATTGTTTATCGATGTTGGCAGCTGTTTCATCTCATTTTGAGTCATGTCACCTCAACAAACGAAGGTCCCAAGCACTTTGTGCCGCGTCCATGTCACTAAGACAGACGCCACTTTGAGGAGGCAGCTCTTCACCAGTCGTATTTTCAGTGCATTCCGAACCTGAGGTGCTCACCTTGTGGCACGGCATCTGACACTTGTCTGGTGCTATTCAGATGGTTCGTAACTGAACAACTTGCTTAAGAAGTATGTGGCCATGCCCTTATTTCTAGTCTGTCTTAGTCTGGAAGCTCTACTTAAACCTGTCTACCATGAGTGACCTTGTTGGTATTTGAGATACCAGTAGCATCTAGAATCAGAGCAACATGCAAGCCATCACAGCTTGACAAACTGACATGTTTAGTAATGGTCAAAGGAGTGGAATTTGTGGCAACTTAATGTTTAACTTGTTTAGAAATTTACCAACTGCTCTCCAAAGTTTCTGTACCATACTACTTCTTCAGCTAGTCTGTTTCAAACCCTTTAGTTGTCAGTCACAAAGCCCTGCATGTTTTTCCTGCCTCCACCACATTCTCATTTCCTTCTTGATCTTTCCTCTGCCCGAGTGCTTTCATCTCTAAAAATTCAGTTCTACACACTCTTTCCTCCAAAAAGCCTTAGAAGAAAACCTTGTTTGTGCAATAAATCACATGCTAATTAATTTTTATTACACATTATGCTATTAATTCATCTATTTCTCTAGCAGTTTTGCAATACCTGGCACTTTGTCAACCCAATGTCATCCTGCTGAGTTGAATTTAAGTTGCGCCCTGCCGATTGGATGTCGTGAGGGTATGCGAAAACAGTCTATACTTGTTCTTAGGAAATAGAAGTACGTCTTCCTTGCAAAGACGGGAGTGATGTCTGACTCTCCAATCATTGTGTCTGTCTGTCTGTGTGTGTATGTGAAGAGAGCAAGTGATAAAACAAATGGGATAAAATGTTAAGAGGCAGTGGATGGGGATGAAGAGTACATGGTGTACTTGTGCTATTCCTTTTTGGAAGTGGTGTTTTGTGTTGTTTGACTTGTTTGAAATTGTTTCTCAATGCAGCTGTGCACCCTTTAATGTCTGGGGTAATTTCCATGAAATGTAGGATATTATGTGCTTTGGAGGTGTGTGAACCCCTAGTTTATCTAAGGTTTCTAAACAAATTCTACCACTTTTGCGAGAGCCTTCCGCAACTCAGCATGACGTGCTCTCCCACTGTGTAGTGGAAATCACCGCTCAGTGTGATAGAACCACTCAGAGGTGGCACTGAATTCGCGGTTGAAGGGTGGCTCTGCTTTTCCTTGCAGCTGCTCAGGCAAGCTTCGGGCCTTAGCACGATGATTGGCAGCGGGGAGAAGGATTCGGTTTTTTGTGTGTGACGAGTCATCCATGTCACTAGCACTCTCTCCATCGATGGTGTGGGTCCCTTTTAAGTTTTCATTAGCCCTGCAGCTTTCAGTGTTGGGCTGCTAATTGAAAGGTCAGAAGTTCTAAACCACCAGCCGCTCCCCAAGAGGAAGAGGACTCTTTTTACTCTGGTAAAGAGTTAGTCTCGGAAACCCATAGGGGCAGTCCTTCCCTGTCTTATGGAGTCACTGTGCATCAGAATCAACTGGAGAGCAGTAAGTCTGGCTTCAGTTTGATAACTTTCAGTATAGCTGGTCCTTTAACAGGTTGGACGTTTTTTCCTGTCTTTTGAGGTTACATCCACTGCCTCCCATCCTCTGATGGGGATTTCTGAACTCCATTTGAACTTTCTGTTGCTAAGACAGATGCTGTATGGTGCATGATAGTATAGTGTGTGAATTTTATGTCCATAAAACAGTTGAAAAAAATCAAAAGTCAGGTAGTCTGTCTCCATCCCTGTAATGTAGATATTAGAAAATTCCAAACTTTACAACACTTGGAATGAAGATAAGATGTATGAAATACTGTGGGAGAAATGAAGCTGAGGAGCAGAACCCTGAAATCCTCTATGACACGATAGCCATTACAATTCAGTCTACTGTGAAGACTTTGTCAGTAGACCCTCCCCATGACATGGACTGGACCTGACGTGGTTTCTAAAATGTTCTGTATTTTTGGTTTGTATTGTTTTCGTTTTCTCATATTAGAGTGTATCTCAGAGGTGTGATGTCAATGGAGGTCACCCTCTTGAAGCTGTGTTATATGCTTTTCCGTTTTTCGGCGTATGAAACCCGGCGTTGATGAATATATAGGGACAGCAAGTAGAATAAGGAGGAGGGCCAGAGGGGGGTGAAAGGGAGACGAAGTTAAGGAGTCCATGTAGAAAAAGAGTGTTTGGAAATTGTGGTAGCAATTGTACAATTTTACTTGACGTGATTGAGATATAGAATGATATGATAAATGTATTAAGTCCCAACTAATGAAAAAACATTCAATCTACTCTTTTAAAATGTTAGAAGTTTACAGAAGGGTTGTGGGGAGGAGACAAGCCAGTCAAGGTACAGTGTAGCAGTGATGAAACATACAACTTTCCTCTACTTCTTAAATGCTTCCTCCCCACAATTATCATGATCCCAATTCTACCTTACAAATCCAGGTAGGTCATAGCATGTACACAGGTACAGATAATAGCTCAAAACATAGGAATCCAGGACAGATAAACCCCTCAGGACCAATTACGAGAGTAGCAATACCAGGAGAGTGAGGGTAAGGGGAAGGTGGGAGGAGAAAGAGGGAACCTATCACAATGATCTACATATAACCCCTCCCAGGGGGATGGACAACAGAAAAGTGGGTGAAGGGAGACAATGGTCAGTGTAAGACATGAAAACTTTGTTTATTAATCATCAGGGTTTGTGATGGTGAGAAGGGAAAAAGTGAGGAGCTGATACCAAGGGCTGAAGTACAAAGAACATGTTTTGAAAATAATGATGGCAACAAATGTACACATGGACTTGACACAATGGATGGATGGATGGATTGTGATAAGAGTTGAACGAGCCCCCAATAAAATGATTAAAAAAAATAAAACCAACCCCCCCCCAAAAAAATAAATCTAAAAATAAAACAACCCAAACTCTTAAAAATAAGATAAAATTCTGATTGGTATGAAAAAAAAAAAAAAAGAAAGAAGCGTATGGATAACAGTAGAAGTACAAAATACATTTACAGGATCTATACTTGGGGTTAAAAAAAAAGTTGGGAGTCCTGGAGCCGAAGTGCTTACTCCCTGGGCTGTGATCTGCATGTTTGGCCATTGTAAACCACCAGCAGCTCTGCAGGGCAGAGACTGGGTTTTCTACCTCTGTAAACAGTCTCGAAAACCCATGGGGTGGGGGTGGGGGTTGGTAAGAGCCAGCATTGACTCAATGTAGTGAAATTTGTTTGTTTGTTTTTTGAGAGGAAAAAAAATATAACAAGTAAATGGACCACTAAACAGAAAGCACATCTGAAGGTAGCGCAGGAGTCGGGGCAGGCATGAAGTCTTCCCCAGAGCTCCGCAATAATTCTCACCTGCAGGCAGGATGGAGAACCTCCAGCCTAGAACAACTTGGGGTTTAAACTGCAAATGCTACACCAAGGAATTATGTGGGGTAGCAGGAAGTTCCAGGCCATCCCTTATTAAAGCCTGGGGACAGTGAGCGTGGAAGCTTCTGGTCTTGAGAGCCTCGGCTGGCTGGCTGACAGGGTCCCTCTACCCCTGTAGCCTCTCTGCTGTTTTTACATACTCAGCGATCCCCAATCTCTTTGCTGTTTTTATCTCTCTCTATACCCAGGAGAGTTGGAATCCCTCAGACCTAGTAATTCCCACTTCAAACTTCCTAAACTGGAAGACAAAACGCCCGAGCCCACTGTCATCAATTTGCTTCCAGCCCACAGTGACACACTATCGCACAGACTAGAATCCTGCTCCTTAAGGGTTCCCGAGACCGTTGAGCTTCACGGGAGCAGACAGCTTCATCTTTCTCCTGCAGAGCAGCTAGTGGGTTGGAACCACCAACCTTGAGGTGAGCAACCCAACACAGAGTTCGCTGCCCCAGCCCACTGCCCCACCAGGGCGTCCTTTCAATTTTCTCCAGAACTCCCTGCCATTGAGTTGGTTCCAGCTCATAGGCACTTGGTAGGACAGGGTAGAACGGTTTCCTGTGAGTTTCCAAGACTAACTCTTTTAAGGGAATAGAAAGTCTCCTTTTTCTTCCACGGAGCAGCTGGTGGTTTTGAACTGCTGATCTTTCAGTTAGCAACCCAAGTTGTAACCACTACGCCACCAGGGCTCCTTTCCAACTTTCGTGGAGGGACAAAACTCTCTCCCCCATAGAAGCCTCAGTGGTTTTGTTAGGCGCTGTTGCGTTGTTTGTGACGTACAGCAACTCTGCATACAGTGGTCCTGCACTATCCACCACTACCATGTTTGAGCCTTTTGTTGGAGCCACTGTGTCGGCCCTTCTGAATCCGCAGCTGTGTCCCCTCTCCATCTTTCTAGCTGAAAGCTGACTGTGAGGAGCCCAGCCTGCAGGCCTGGTACTTGTCTACCCACGGCACCGCCTCTCATCTGGAGCAATGAGAGGAAGAGTCCCCGAGAGGAGATGAGTACCTCTCTTCGTGCCTGGAGCTTCCAGCTAAAAGTAAAAACCGTAAAATAGCCCGCAGCGTCCTCTGTGTCACCCTTGCTTCCCATCCCTGCCAGTCTCCTGGTGCACCACGGAAGAGAAAGGGCTGACTTAAGCTGCCGTCTGCAGCTTCTTCACTTCAGTACTTACAGCTGTCGGCCGACATCCAGCAGGCTCCAACTCAAGGCGCCCTCGTGTGTAACAGAACAATGCACTGCCAGGGCTTGCGCTTGATTTGCCATAAGTGGTATGTGTGAGTGTATTGTTGTGGCCGGGGGCTCGTTGAGAGTTGGTCTTCTCTGCCTTCATTGACCCTCGGCCTTACCAACCATGATGTTCTTCTGCAGTGATGTCACGTCCACAGTCATGCATTGAAGTCTCATTTACTGTGGGCGTGTCATTAGGAGAGACCCTTCTCTGGAGAAGGACATCATGCTTGGTAAAGTAGAGGGGCCGCGACGAAAGGGAAGGCCCTCACGGGCTCAAACAAGAGCAGTTGTGAGGACGGTGCAGGACCGGGCAGTGTTTCTGTTGTACACGGGGTCACTATGAGTCAGAATGACTCCACAGCATCTAACAACAACAACATACGCAGGGAGCCGACCTTCCTCGTTCGTAAATGGGGAGAACGATTTCTTCCATGGAGACTGGTTGTGAGAATTCACTAGCAAAATGTAAGCAGTGGTTCCAACTCAGTGCTGGACAGATCATAAGCGTCACCAATGTGAATCTCTCTCCCTTTCCTGTCCTGGAGGAACTGCCGAAAGATGAGCAGCTGAAGCCAGCAGGCAGAGAGGGCAGGCGGTGCCTGGGCCTGCCATCTCGGGCGTCCCCAGCAGCAGGCTGCTGCTCCAACCCTCCACTTTCCCTGCTGGAAGGTGTGGAAGCTCTGTTGCCGTGTTTGCCTCCCTCTGCTTCTCCGAAAATATCCTCAGGCTTGCAGGAGCTTGTTTGGGGACAGATGTCTCTGGAGTTATATGCCAGTTCACTTTTGGATTCCAAATATGAAAACTGCGGATCTGTTTTAACAAGCCCTTGCTGTTGGAACCTTTTAATCTAATGGTGATTCATGGTGCAGAGGTGGCTGGCACGCACCAATCTGTGTTGCCATAAGTGGTGTGAAGTGCAGCTCAAGTCCTGGGGCCCTCAAGCCTGCTACAATGCCTAGACTTCTGCCAGTGTCACCCTGATCCCTTTAGTTGTCCCCAGCTCTCCCCACCTCTAGTCCTTTCTTCACGCAGCAGCCAGAGTGACCTTAAAACCCAGCTGTGGTCTCTCACGCTGCTGCCGGATGTAAAACTGCTCAGCTGTGGTGTAGTGGCTATGCATCGGACTGCGGGCCATATTGTCGGCAGTTCAAAACCACCAGCAGCTCTGCGGGAGAAAGGCTGAGTTTTCTACTCCTGTAAACCGCGAACCGCCTCGGAAACCCACTGGAGGTCTCTGTGAGTCAGCATGGACCCAAGTCTGCGGCATCTTCCAGCACAATAGGGGACTGTCTTCTGTGGTGAGCCGCAAGGTTTTCATGGACCGATTCTCAGAAAGATCTCTGGGTCTTTCTTCCTACTCTGCCTTTGTCTGGATGTGCTGCTGGAGTCTGTCCACCCTGGGCCACCTTGCTGGGATGTGAAGTGCCTGTGGGCAGGCTTCTGGCTTTGAAGTACCATGTGTGTTAACACAGTACCACAAACTACCACTTGGGTGATGGCCCAGACCCACATCTCTGCGTGATCCCCTTCCATTCTCAGAAAGGAGCCCCGGTGGCGTAGTGGGTTAGAGATTGGATTACTAACTTCAAAGCTGACAGTTCAAACCCACCAGCCACAGAAGAAACAACAGGTGTCCCACAGGGACGGGACGGACCAGGACATCAGGTCACCCCACCACAATTTATCTGTGCTTGTTCCCATTTTTAACCTACAACATAAAGATCCCTGCTGGCACAGTGTTGGCCTGTGAACCCACCCGCACTCTTGGGAGCAAGCTTCCCCCAGTGGCAGTCGGCTTCCACGAAGACAAAGGCGCTGAAGCCATGTGGGGCTGTCCTACTTGGTCCGATGGGCTTGCTGAGCGCTGGAATCAACTCAACACAGAAGAGCCAAGTGGAGAATGAAACTCATTGTCAGAAGATCTCCGTTCAGAACCTGTCTCCACCTTGAACGCTGTTTCCCTGTCTGGTTCGCGTCTCTGCCCGACTTAATTTGACAACAGGTGGTTTGTTGTTGTTGTTTCCCCTTCAGCAACTTGCCTTTATGAGTCTTTGCAAAGCATTCAACCGAATTTTCATGGGAGCACCAACTTTCTTTTCACATTCATCTTTAATTGACTTAATCTGGTGTTAATTTGCATGATTGCGGTGCCGAGCACAACTGGCATCAACAGATAACAATTAGCGTGAGCAGAAGCTTGGCAGCTTTCCAGGGGAAAAATGAAGCCTGCCAGTTCGTCCACACAATGAATGGAGAGCTGCAACTGGCTTTTCACAATGAGTGCATCGCCCTGGCGCCACAGTGAGTCATGTGCTGGACTGTTAACCGCAGGGTTAACGGTTTGAAACCACCAGCTGCTCTGAGGGAGAAATGTTAGGGTTTCTACTCCCGAGAGAGTGGCAGTCTCAGAAACTCACAGACAGCTCTACCTTGTCCTTTAGGGTTGCTCTGGGTTGACAGTGACTCAGTGGCCGTGAGTTTGAGACCAAGCACAAGCCATGACAACATTTAATAACCTAGGGGATCCAGCACGGTTCTCTGAGATGGTCCTTTAGTGGTGATTCTAGTTTCCCATATTTTAATCAGTGTGCAATAGACATAGGAGCCCTTGGATGCTGCAGATGATTACCACATTTGGGAGCTAACTGAACGGCTGGCGGTGCAGTCTACCCAGAGGTACCTCAGAAGAAAGGCTTGGCTATCTACTTTCAAAAACGCAGTCAACGAAAATCCCATGGCACGCAGTACTTCTCTGACACAGAATCCGCTTGACAGCAATTGGTACTGGTAATGGACAGTGTTCGGTATTGAATTATGTCCCTCTCCCTTCCCAAATACGTGCTGGACTCCTACCCCTGTACCTGTGAATGTAATATCGTGTAATCACCGTCCACGGGGTGGTCTGTTGTCATCATTGCATACTAGGGGGAGTCCCAAACTCACTTCTGAGTGAGGCGCAGAGTGGACACAGAGGAGAAGACTGATGCCACGCATGCAGCCTCGGGGGCCCAAGGAGCACCCTGGAGGGAGGAACCCTCATGGTCCAGACTCTAATTTGGACTTGTACTTCCAGCACCGTGGGGAAATAATGTCCACTGCTGCAAGCCACCTTCTCGTGGTGCACTGTAGGGTTGCACTGAACTGGAATCGGCTTGATGGCAGTGGGTTGTTTTGTTTTCTTGATTTACTCCTACTGAGGAGGTAAGTCAAAAGAGTAGTCCTACACAATCATAGCAACCCTTATTAAATACAAATATCAAAATGTGTGGCTATTGTATCTCGAGGATCCCTGGTGCGGTAGTGGGTTGGCAGTGCCTTAGGATACTAACCACAGGGCCAGCAGTTAGAGACCACCAGCTGCTCTGAGGAAGAAAGATGAAGCTTTTTAATCCCCCTACAGACTCAGTCTCAGAAACCAACTAGGGCAGGTCAACTCTTCTTTAGGGTTGCCATGAGTTGCAATCAACCCGACGGCCATGAGTTTGTCTTTTGAGTTTACTGTTTCTTGGCATATCTTTCAGCTGGGCTTACACACTTCTGAAAGTGCTATTTCATCTCTCTCACCCTCCTCTGGAGAATTCTGTGCTCTTCCATTTACACGATGTCAAAATGGCAGTTTTGGCCTCCTTGGATGACTCAAATTGTAGTCCTCTGAAATATTCCTTGAGTTGGGGAACCAGAAAAGGAGCCTAAAGGGCCAATATCAGGGCTGGAGGGTAGATGGGGCAAGACTTCCCAACCAAATTTCTAATTGAAGCCCTTGCTACCCTGGAAGAATGAACAAGTCCATCATTGGATGGTACAACTTTCCTGACCTTTTGCTCATACTATAGCTTTTTAAACTTTTTTAAAAAACATCTTCCTAATAAGCTCCAGTGATTGTCTTTTGTCTTAAGAAAATCTATTAAGAGGACTCCTTTGGAATCCTCCCTCTCCCCCCAAAAAACAATTGCCATAACCTTCTGAGCTGACCTCTATGCCTTGGATTTAACTAGCCCAGCAGATCCCCTGGGGAGCTGCTTTGATTGCACCTTTTCTTTGATAGCCCCCTAAGGAGACTAAAACAGCACGTGTCAGCAACCACCCAGCCTGGTCATGGAGGCATGTTGAAACATGCTTTATTGAGACTAAGCATTTGCATGTATGAACTGGAGCCCTTGTAGCAATATTTGTTGACTTACCCTCGTCTTTGTGTCAACGTTCTCTCTCTCTCTCTCATTGCCATAGAGTAGATACTGACTCACAGTGACCCTACAGGACAGAGTAGACCTACCATTGTGGTTTCCAAAGTCTATCACTCTTTACAGAAATAGAAAGACACATCTTTGTCCCTCAAAGGGGCGAGGGGTTTTGAGCTGCTGACCTTGCGCTTAGCAGCTGAGAACGTAACCTACTAAGCTGCCATTGCTCCTGTGTGTGAACATGTAACCCACTAAGGCTCCAGTGCTCCTGTGTGTTGAACAGGTAACCCACTAAGCCGCCAGTGCTCCTGTGTGTTGAACATGTAACCCACTAAGGCTCCAGTGCTCCTGTGTGTTGAACATGTTACCCACTAAGCAGCCAGTGCTCCTGTGTGTTAGGGCAGCACTAAGCAACTGAGACAGAGACTCCAGTTACTCTTCTCTGCAGTCTTCCTAGATCCTCTCCTGGAAGTAGATCTGTCACCTTTGTCACAGTCAGACTGGTGAGAAGGGCAGGAGGGTAGAGGAGAGCCACCTAGCGAGAGGATTCCCCCAGGGTCTCTTAGAACAGGCATCACAGAAGAGAGGTGCTGAGGCCCTTGCTCAAAACAACCCCATTTGCCCTTTTAAAGTGTGTTTATGGCTGCTTTCCCACCATGAGCCATAGGGACCCTTCCTCTGGAATGACATTGGTACTTTCAGAGCCAGTGGCAGAATACTCTCAAGCAATGGACGGAAGCAGGAGCCCGGGCTCTCTGTTCACAGCTGTGTAAGAGGCTGCTTGGAAGTCAATCATTGGGCTCTCGGCCTCCAGGGAGAAGAAGCTACCTAGATAAAGCTCACAGGTTGTTCCAAGTCTCAAAGAAACAAGCCCCTTTCATTGTCAAGGGTCCAGGAGAACAACCAGCCCATCGAGGACCGGCCCTTCCTTGCCTCGGTCCTCGTCTTCTGCGAAGGAGGTCTTTTTTCTTAGCTGTGGAGCCGACAGCCTTCTTGGGGATGGATCTTTGATGCCGCCCCAGAATAGTGTTGTTGCGGATAGAGGAAGATTTCCTTAAAAGATAGTCTCCGGATGGGTGAGTCTCAGACAGTGCCCGTCATAGCTTTTCTCCTTCCCCTTGTTCCCAAACCGGAAACCAAGCTCACTGCCATCATGGCAACCCCATTGGGCAGGGCACAACTGCCTCTGCGAGTTTCCGAGACTGTAACTCTTTGCTTCAGTAGAAAACTTCATCTTTCTCCTGCAGAGCTGGCTGGTGGTTTCAAACTGCTGACTTTCCGGTAAGCGGCCCAACAGGTGACCGCTAAGCTACCGGGGCTTCTCTGAGCAGAGAAAAGAGACACCCAATTCAAATATAATGGGGACATGATCATCAACATGACAAAGGCAAGGACCAAGACTCATCATCTGGATGAGGGAGGCCATCAGCACTCGGTGTCTGAGGATTCAGGGGCCATGTAAATAGGAAATGGAGCACCAGGGAACCATCATGAAAGCATGATCAATACATCACCATGGCAGGTGGGGTTACAAAATGAGAAGAGGACCATGATTGGGTCACCAACACGTTTGCAGATAGAAAAGCTTGCAAGATTGGATCGCAGCCCTTTGAACAAGGCAGTCAAGTCAGGGTATGTCATGACCATTCGTGCCCTCAGCCTCAAAACTCTCTGCCATCACGTCGATGCCGACTCATAGGGACCCTACAGGACAGAGTTGAACTGCCCCTGTGAGTTTCCAAGACTGATTTTGTGTGGGAGTAGAAATCCTCATCTTTCTCCCTTGGAGAGACTGGTAGTTTTGAACTACTGACCCTGCAGTTAGAAGTCCAACCTGTAAACGACTACCTCACCAAGTCTCCTTCATAGTACCCCTAATTCCATCCAGGGCACAACCGGTTAAGTTCCCTAAGGGCTAGGTTTCCCCTGCCCAGACTGACTGGGGGACTGTGTGCTCCCCACTTCAAACACCTTCTGTCGGAATCTCACTGCCATCGGTAGAGCTGCCCCTGTGGGTTTCCGAGACTGTAACTCTTGATGGGAGTAGAAAGACTCATCTTTCTCCCAAGGAGTGGCTGCTGATTTCGAATTTCTATCCTTTTGGTTAGCAGCTCAATGTTTAACCACTACACTTAAAGGTGAGAAAGAGTTCAATAAGCCGAAGCTATGTGGACACTCACAAGTGGATTCAGGCTTTCACTGTAAACTATATATAGCCTTCCATAAACTTGGTGCTCCAAATTTAAGCTCCAATGCAGACGCTCATGTCTCATTTTTATTGAAATGCAAGCCAGAGAGGTTATTTGGTTGTGGTCATGTTGGTTGCAAGGTGCCGTTGAGTTGACCCCAGGTCTTACCGATCCTCTGGGCATCAGAACTAAGCACTGCCCTGTCCTTCACATCTTCCCTGTCATTACTGTGTTTGTGCACCTGGCTACAGCCACTGTCAATGCACCGCCATGAGGGCCTTCCTCTTTTTCGCTGTCCCTCTACTTGCCCAAGCATGAGGTCCTTCTCCAGAGACTGGTCTCTCTTGACAACGGGTCCAAAGTACATCAGACGATGTGTCCTTGTCTCAGAGGAGCATTCTGGTTGTCCTTTGAAGACAGGTTTGTTTGTCCTTTTGACAGTCCATGCTACTTTGAATATTCTTCACCAGCCGTACCTTTCAAACGCATCGATTCTTCTTTAGTCTTCCTGAGTCAGTGTCCAACTCTACATGCATATGAGGCCATTGACAATATCAGATGCTCCAACAGTTACACTCCGAGCTACTCCTAGGTACGCTCCTGAAACCGTTTTCAGGCAAAAATGTGTTCAAGAATGCTCACAGCCATTCTGGTTACAAGAGCCAAGAGGTGACCTGATGAAATGTGTCCCAGCTACAAAAATAGATGTTGGATTGAGATGGGAAAATTTGGGTTGATACACGAACATCTGCAAATATGTGAGCATACACTTCCATTGAGATCCATAAATTAAATAATCAGCGGGTCATTTTAAAATACAAAATACTATGTTTGTGCACCTGGTTGCAGCCACTGTGTCAGTCCACCTCAATGAGGGCCTTCTTCTTTTTCCTGCCCCTCTCCTTGCCCAAGCATGATGTCTGTCCTTCCCCAGGGACTGGTCCCTCGTGAGAATATGCCCAGAAGTACAAGAGGTGAAGTCATGATATCCTCACTTCCAAGGAGCACTCTGGCTGTCCTTCCAGGATAGATTTGTCTGTTCTTCAGCAGTCCACAGTACTTCCAGTGTTCTTCATCAGTGGCTAGAGGTTAGAATGTACAGTACATATCTTTTCTTGGTTCTTGGGACAGTCTTTATTTTGAAAAGCTTTGTTCAAAACAGAAACAGATTCATAGTTGTCATGAACAAGTACAATGTAAATATGGTAAGGACATAGAATCACGGGGAAAGTATATATTTCATTTTCTTTGTCTGATTTCTGGAGCCCCGGTAGAGGAGCCTTGCGGTGTAGTGGTTACTGGTTGGGCTGCTAATTTGCAAGGTCAGCAGCTCAAAACCACCAGCAGCTCCAGGGAAGAAAGACAAGGCCCCCTAAAGAATCATAGGCCCTGAAATCCAGAGGAAGTTCTACCCTGTCCTATAGGCTCACCGAGTCAATCAACTCAAGGACCAAGTGAGTTTGGTTTTGTTGGCATTGTGCATTACACATTGTGCTGCAGGCCGTGAGGTCAGCAGTTTGAAAGCGCCAGCAGATCCGCAGGAGAAAGACGAGGCCCTCTACGCCCATAAAGAGTCAGTCTCAGAAACCCACAGGGGCAGTTCGAGTCTGCCCCATAGGGTCACTCAGACTCAGAATCCACTCGATCGATGGCAAGGAATTTGGTTTTGTCTCATTTCTACTAATTGTGTACAAAAGATACGTTATGTAATGGATTTCTCTCTTCTGCATAGAAAGCAGTATTTGAAATTTCCTTTGCTGAAGCTCATTCGCGAGGAGGGATAGAAAGTTCTTAGTGGAGTGTCTAGGTCCCTGCGGGGAAGAGAAAACAAATCTGAGGCAATCGTATACCACATAGTGCCATCTGTTACATAAAGCCTACCGGAAGGGGGAGAACAGTCTCATGGGGCTAGGGTAAGCCATCTCTGGGAGTCTTTGACTGTGAACCTCAAATGAGACAACTGACGTGTGGAAATGCCCTCTCTTCTGCCCTGGACTGTGACTTACGGACCATGAAGTGTGTGCTCCTCTTTTTAGCTATTCAGCACATAAGTTTAGCGGAGGGGAAAGAAGACAACGCGCAACCTTTTCTGAGATGGTTAGGTCGCCACTTTAATCTGACCTGCTGGTGACTTCATTTGCAGATATCAAAGGAAGTATAGACTCAAGAATTTGAGCATATCCATGAATCAAACCAAAATTAATTTTGGAATATGCCTACTTGCTTGCCACAAAATTTTACCATCTCAATACAACACCTATCTTGTATCTGGGACACAATTCAATCCAGCAGGTTACCTCTTGGCTCTTGTAAACAGCTTCTGTGAACATTCTTGAAGAACATATTTTTGCCTGAAGCTATTTTCAGGAATATACCTAGGAGTAGCTGGGCATCTGATATTTTCAATGGCCTCATATGCATGTGAAAGTTGGACATTGAATCAGGAAGACTGAAGGAAAATCGATGAATTGGAAATATGGTGCTGGAGAATAATATTGAAAATACCATGGACGGTCCAAAGAACAAACATCTATCTTGGAAGAAGTATAGCCAGAGTGCTCCTTAGCAGCAAGAATGGAGAGACTTCATCTCTTGTACTTTGGACCTGTTGTCAAGAGAGACCAGTCCCTGGAGAAGGACGTCATGCTTGGTAAGTAGAGGCAACAAAAAAGAGGAAGGCCCTCATGGAGATGGATTGACACAGTGGCTGCAACAATGGGCTCACACATAGGAACAACTGTGAGGATGGCCCAGGACCAGGCAGTGTGTGTTCTGTTGTACATAGAGTCACTGTGAGTTGGAACCTTCTCAATGGCCCCTAACAATAGCAGCGTGGTAATTGTACATTGAACTTGTTGAGGAACAGCCAAGCTGATCTCCACAGTGGCTGCACCATTTTCCATCCCACTGGCAAGTGTAAGAAGGTGCCAATTTCTCTCTCTCTTCACCTGCACTTTTTTGCAATAACAAGCTTTTAAACTATCGATTCAGTAGGGAATTACATGTCAGGTCATCGACGTTGCTTTCAAGAGTTCCAACTATTAATCAATCCCCTTCACCCGATTCTTGATTTCCTTTCTCCTTCGTGTGGATGACTAGCTTCCATTTCACCCAAGTTAACACAAGTCAGCAGTCTAGTCCATTGCTTTATCATATCCCTTGCCCTCGCCACCCCCTTGATGACCTTCAAAGTCTTTCCCCTTTGGTATGAAAGCCTTTATTTTGTGATTGTATTTTCCCTCCCTTTTAACAGTGAACTTATTTAATATTTATCCTCTTTATGATTGACTGATTTCACTCATAATGTTCTCCAGGTTCATGGTTTTACCCTTGCTTTTTTAGAGCTGCATGACGTTCCATTATGTGCCTGTGGCCGCGTTTCTTTAGCCATTCTTCTCTGGTGGGCATTGAGGTTGTTTCCATCTTCTTGCTACTGTGAACAAGTGCTCCTCTCGCCCCACCCCCACCATGTTTGTTGGTGTTTATTTGTTTCAGTTTTCAATTGGGCAGCATGGTGGGTATGAAGCAGCACGATTTGCGGTTTTAATTTGCATTTTCCTAATGACTGTTGCATCATGATAAATAGAGAAAAGGTTGAAGTTGTCAAGGATTTTGTCTTACTTGGATCCACAATCAATGCTCATGGGAGCAATAATCAGGAGATCAAAAGATGTATTGCCTTAGGTAAATCTGCTGCACAGACCTCTTTAGAGTATTGAGCAAGTATGTTACTTTGAGGACAAAGGTGCATCTGTCCCAAGTCATGGTATTCTCCATTGTATCAAATGCATGTGAAAGTTGGACATTAAATAAGGAAGACCGTATGAGGGTAAGTGCATCTTTTATTTTGTTGCTGGATAAAATATTGAATGTACGAGGGACTGCTAAAAGGAGAAATTGATCAATAGTGGAAGAAGTAAGAGTGCTCCACAGATGCAAGGATGGCAAGAATTTGTCTTACATATTTTAGACATGTTGTCAGGAGAGGCCAGTCCCTGGAGAAGGACATCATGTTTGGTAAAGTGGAGGTGCAGTGAAAAGGAGGAAGGCCCTCAATGAGCTGGGTTGACACAGTGGCTACATCAAAGGGCTCAGGTATAGGAACACTTGTGAGGATGGGCAGGACAGTACCGTGTTCCATTCTGTTGTTCATAGGGTCACTATGGGTTGGAGCCAACTTGATGGCACCTGATCCCAACAATGACTGTTGAAGTCCTAATGGTACAACAGTTGAGAACTCGACTGCTAACCAAAAGGCTCAGGTCTAACCCACCTAGTAGGAGAAAGACCTGGTGGTCTACCACCGTAAAGATGGTACCCCAGAAAACCTCTGGGGCAGCTCTACTCTCGCATGGGGCCGCTAGGAGTCGAAAGGTTGACAGTGCGCACACAGCAATGAGTGATGATGTTGGGAAGCTTTCTATGCGCCCGTTAAATGTTTGTGCATCTTCTATGGAGAAATATCTGCTCAAGTCCTCTGCACATTTTAAAATTGGGTTATTTTCCTCTTACATCATGTGTATATAACTTCAGTACTTCAACTCATGCCAGGACTCAGGAGGTGCCAGCAAACCCCCAGTCTGTAACGATGCTAAGATATCAGGGTTGCCTACACATCTCTGGAAATGCCAGAAGATGCCAAAACATCAGACTTTCCTCCCAGAAAGAATCACACGTGCTTCAGCATTCCTCTCCTTGTTGGAAGAAGAGTTGATGAACAAACTGCTTTCAGAACAAGGAGGCGGCTAGCTAACGGCTAGGCTTTATCATGTGAATTTTCCGGTTTGGGGCCCAAGCTGAATTGCTCCAGGCCATGAAAGAAAAGCTCATCTGTTCCCTCGGCACCTCGCCCCTGTCTTTGTCCCCATCTTGCCTTCAGCCTCTGAATTCGATGGGACCCAATGCAAAGTGGTAGGGGTGACCGACACCAGCCTACTCCCCAGTTAGCCACATGTCTTGGGCTAGGTCTGCTCTCTGGTGATGGTGACAATGATGGAAATGTGTGGGTGGAGCAGGGTGGGACGCATGCAGACCGGATGCTTTGGGGTGTGGGGAGCATGAAAAGTGATGTCTGCACGTTTTAAAGACAGAGTTTGTCCAGGTCCCATTTGGGGGACCAACAGGTCATTTCTGAGAAAGTGGGAAAGGACCTGTGTCTGTGATTTATTTGTCTTCCAGGCAGGACAAGCTGCCCTTGAGAAAGCAGGCCCCCAAACATCTGCTTTCCCCTGCACTTGAAAGCTTATTAATGTCATTTCCCAGAGACCCAGAAATAGCAAATTCCATTAAAAGGCTTATCATTAAACACAATGCCACTCTTCATGTGGGAGAAGGATGGCCTATGAATAAGAGTCCATTAGGGCTGTGGGTTGAAAAAAAAATGGGTCAGCTTTCTTTTAAGGGAGAAATTAATCCGGCCAGCAAGAGCCAGCAATCCTGCTGCGACATTCATCTCCCAAAGCTTTTCCAGTTCGCGCTGCCAAAAGGTGCCCATCCAGACTTGCTATTCCTGTCCTTGGGGCCCTTGGAGAAGGGCCCATTTGTCCTGGGGAAGGCTATCAAATTGTCTGGCGACTGCCGGGGTAAATATCAAGCTGGAGGAGCTCCGAGCTGGCATCGAGTTATGTATGTGGGTGTGCCTGAAGGTAATCTGAAACTAGACTGCAGGAGAGCCAGAGCCAGTCAGTCACTCCGCTGACCTAGCCCCTGTGGTGGCTTCTAGCTGTGACCCCAAGAGGAGTGGCCTACTACCTAGTCCCCAAGACGCTGCCCCCAAAGAATAGCCCGTGTAAAGGAGCTTTTTCAAGACAGGAGGTGGGTACCCAGTTCTATGGTCCTGTAGCCAGCCTCGTTGTTCATTGGGTGAGCTGAAGCGCAGGGCCTGCTTGGACTTTGGTAGCTGGGGGTGCAGCAGGGGCAGAGCTCAACAAACCCAGTCTCCCCTTCAGAGAGGCCAGGGGCATGAGCCCTGAGAGGCATAGACGTGAGTCAGGCACATGTCCATCCCAAAAGCCAAATGGCAGTTGACAACAGATATTTTGTACAAATTCAGCAGAACTCCATGCTTATGGGAGCTGGACCCAGCTCTACAAAAGGAAGGGGTTAGCAGAGTGTCGGTGGCTTCATCTGTGTTCTCTAACCTAAACCAAACACGCTGCCATTGAGCCAATTCTGACCCATAGTGAGCTAAGATCACGGAGTAGAGCTGGCCCTCTGAGTTTCCAAGGCTGTAAATCTTTATGGGAGTAGAAAGCTTCATTTTCTCCCACAGAGCAGCTAGTGGTCCTGGCAGCATGCTGCTCAGACTGCTGGACTTTAGTTGGCAGCCCCAATGAATAACCCATGACACCCCAAGGGCTCCGCACCCCCAAATTAACCATTGCTACCAAGCCAGTAGTGATTCTGTAGAACAGGGTAGACCTGCCCCTGTGAGTTTCCAAGATTATAACTCTTTATTGAAGCAGACAACCTCGTCTGTCTTCCATGGAGCGGCTGGTGGTCTTGAACTGTGGATCTTGCATTTAGAAGCCCAACAAGTAGCCACTAAGCTGGCAGAGTGCCTTCCAGGGTAGATTAGGTGCTAACATCCCATTAGACATCTGATGATGGTTCAAGTCCAGTTTCCCCTCAAAATCAAATGAGAGCTTATCCAGGCTGGTATTGCCCATGGGAGAAGATGAAATTAAATGAACTTGCCCGGCCCTTCTATTTTGTTAATGGTTGTCATAATGTGTACCACACAACAATTGGGGAATCCACATTTTCAGGGGTGCCATTTGCTGATTGCAGTGCCATGAAGCATGGCGTACAGGCCTCGGCCATAATCATTGCCAGATTTCCCATCACCGTAAACTCACCTGGTCTTTACATTGCTGCTGCCACCAGGGCCTGTGAGTCTGTTCTGACTCACAGTGACTGCTGTGTGCAGCCGAAGGAAACACTGCTGGGTCCTGGGCCATCCGCACAGTTGTACCTGGACTCTGTTCTGCATGGGCCCAAAGACACCAATCAATTCTTTCCCATCTCACCCCGGCACCATTGCATGACTGGTGGTTGAATGCTTTAAAAAACGAAGAAGAAAAAAAGTAATCTAGTACAGTGTCTGAGCAGAGCGATGGGACCCCACCCTGGAGGTGGGTGCCTATGATTCATAACTGCAAAAACCAAAACTCTTCCTTCGAGTTGATTGTGACTCATAATGTCCCATAGGACAGGGTAGAACTGCCCTCGTGGGTTTCTGAAACAGTGGCAAAGTTTAACCATGAAAGGAGCATCCTGTGCGGTCCCTGAGCAGCATGCTGCGGGGGGGGGGGGGGGGGGGGGGCATTGTCACCCCTCCTCCCCTCCCACTCAGCGCCATTTAGTAGCTTCCACAAAACCTATTTATCACCTGTTTGCTTCACCATGGGAGCACCCGCTGTTAAGCAATAAACATGACAAGTCATCCTCCCAAGGATGCTTCCACAGGCTCTGGAGGTTTAAACACATCTCTTCTCCCTGCCTTGGAGAAGTCGCACCTGTCATATATCTGAAACAGGTACACAAGTCTACCCCTCCAAAAAAAGACAGAAACAAAAACACACCACAGTGAGCTGTCTAACTCACTTTCACAACAGCAGAAGGCTCCTTGGCCGGGGCTCCAAGGGGGCAGCTGGGGTGTGACTAACGGGCGGTCTGACTTTCGGGCAAATCTCTTGCAGTTGCCAACAGTGAACAATGGGTGGCTGCTGGTATCGTGGAGGAGTTGCTGCTTCTAAAAATAAATAGGCTCAGGCCCTTCTATCGAGCCCTGGTGGTGCTGTGTGGATTACGGGTTGGGCCGCTCACTGCAAGTGCTGAGGTTCAAACCCATCGACCCCTCTGCTGGGGAAAGATGAGGCTTTCTGCTCCCATATTGACAGTCCCAGAAACCCACAGGGGCAGTTCTACTCTGTCCCATAGGGTCGCTCTGAGTTAGAATAGACTCAGTGGCTGTGGGGTTGGGTTTTTTTGGTTTAAATTCTTCTTACGGTAGGACCCCTAGTGGCATTGTGGTTACACATTGGGTCCCCAAGTTTGGCAGTTCGAAACTACCAGCCGCACTGTGGAAGAAAGAGGCAGCTTTCTGCTCTCGTAAGCATTGACTGAGGAAGACAAAGGAGAATTGGTGCATCTGAGTGCTGGTGCTGACGAAGACTGTTGCAAACAGCAGACTGCCAAAAGAACCAGCAGTTCTGTCATAGAAGTAGAGGAACTTAAGATGCTTGGCTGAGGCTAGTTAGCAGCCAAGCAGGTGCAGGAGGGGAATCATTGGTGGTAATTGTGGGAGACCTATGAGACGTCCAGGAAGCCCTGGTGGCTCAGTGGTTAAAGTGCTCAGCGACTAACTAAAACATGGTTGGTTGTAACCCACCATAGGCGCCACAGGAGAAAAGACCTGCCTCCTGCTCCTGTAGACTGTAGCCTATAGATTTGGGGAAAATCCCTGTGTTAGTCTGGGTAGGTTAGAGAAACAAATCCACCAAAACTCATATGTATATGAGAGAGTTTTATAAAAAGGGTAACTTCACATCAAGAAAACATCCCAACCCAGTGCTGCCCAAGCCCACAAGTCCAACATTAGCCCATTTGTCTGACACCAATCCACAAAGTCCACCTCCATCTCACAAAACACACACAATGATGCCAATAGCAGGAGGAAAGCCGAATCAGTGAAGGTGCAAGCATCTCAGTGCTGACAAGGGACTCCACATGGGTGTTCCAGCATCCAGGGCTGCATCAGGGTAGGTCCATGCGACTTCTTCTTGGGGATGTCTTGCGGGAAGTGAACCTTGCCAGCTGAAGCAGGGAACTGGCTAAGCCAGCTGCACCCTGGTCCAACCATCAGAAAGCAAGAGACCCTAGAACTAGAAAGGCAAACCTCACCGAGCCATTTATCTCTCAATTAACCCCACATGTGTTTATCGGCCAGGTTGGTACAATAAACTAACTGAATCCCTGAGGGGCAGTTCTGCTCTGCCTGATGGAGTTTTTATGAGTCACAATTGGTCTTGCTTAGTTTTCTGGTGAAATGTCTGTTGAGGGGGTTATACCTCGGGTCTTTGCTTCACATGCTGAAAGAATTCACACCGAAGCCCGTTGTGTAATCCAAGTGAGTTTTTATGAAGGACAGGACAAGTTTCAGGTTTTATAGTCTCAAAAGGGTACACGCTATTTCTGGAAAGCATGCCAAGCCACGTGGAAGCTGTGCTGGGGTTCACAGCTGGGCACAAGCAACCACATGGAAAAGAGCACCCACATGTGTGGAACTGGGAGGCCAAAAGCCCAAGAACCCTAGAGGCTAAGAGCATGTGGGCCAAGAGGATGTCAGCCTTGAGCAGGCCCGAGCTCGGGAGGGAGACCCTCCCCTCCACCTGCTTCTGATCAGGAGCAGGGTAAGAGAGAGCTAGGCCTTCCCACAGCCAGGATATTTCAAACCTCTGGTTGGGGAGGGAGGCATGGTTGATGGTATTGGTTGACCCCATTGGCTGAGTTAGGCCCACCTGTGTGATGTACCTAATATGGGTATGTCCAAGATAATGGTTTTACCTGGGCCTAGTGGGCTTGTGTCTGTGTATGCTCAGTTTGGGGTCTTCATTGGTATTGAATGGTTGCCTGATTTCTTTCCAACCTCCTCTATGGGGGCCTTTGCTCGCATGAGGGGGACAACCCCCACTTCCCTAAATCTAGCTACCCATGTCCGAGCGCACAAGTCAAGGAAGTGCTGGGTGGGTGAAGGGGCAGTGGCTGTTCAATGTCAGATCCTCCTATTCCCGACACAAGACCCAGCTTTGAGGCCCGCCAGTGTGTCTCTCGTAAGTCACCCCTCCTCTAGCAGTGGAGGCTTGTTATCCTGCTGAGTGGGTTTCAGTGACATTCTAGACTACAATAGACCAGGAAGAAAGGCCTGGAAAAGAACTTCTGACATTCCAAATCCTCTGGAACCCATGGGTTTGACCCCATCCCATCACAGGGATGACACAAGTCTGGGCAGTGTTTTGCTCCATTGTGCACATCGTGGACACCGTTTTGGTTAGGTGCCCTCGAGTTCATGCTGACGCATAGCGCCCCCTGTGTAACAGAACGAACCCCTGCCTGGTCCTGAACCATCCTCACAATTGTCCCTATGCTGGAGCTCTTCGATGCCCCACTGGGTCGATCCATCTCCTCAAGGGTCTTCCTATTTTTTACTGTCCCTCTAATCTAACGAGCATGATGTCCTTCTGCAGGGACTGGTTTCTCCAACAACATGCCCAAAGTACATGAGACTAAGTTTCTTCACACTTGACTCTAAGGAGCACTGTGACTGTACTTCTTCCCAGATAGATGTGTTTGGTTTTCGGTCATTCGTGGTACTTTAAATATTCTTCACCAGAGCCATAACTCAAATGCATTGACTCTTCTTCAGTTTCTTTTACCCAATGCCCCACTTTCATGTGCATATGAGGCGATTGAAAATACCGTGGCTTGGGTCAGGCAGACTTTAGTCCTTAAAGTAACCTCCCTGCTTTTCAACACATTAAAGAGGTTTTGTGCAGCAGATTTACCCAATGCAGGGTGTCTTCTGATCTCCTGACTGCTGCTTCCATGAACATTGATTGTGGATCCAAGCAAGACAAAATCCTTGACAACTTCAACTTTTCCTCCATTTGTCCTTCACTTGTGAGGATTTTAGTCTTCTTTACACTGAGTTTTAATCCACACCAAAGGCTGCAATCCTTCATCTTCATTAGCAAGTGCTTCAGGTCCTCCTCACTTTCAGCAAGCAAGGTTGTGTTATCTACATATTTCAAATTGTTAGTAAGCCTTCTTCTAATCCCCATGCTGCATTCTTCTTCATATAATCCAGCTTCTCTGATGATTTGGTCATTGTTCATGGGATCCCCTGCGTCAGGAGTCTCCTCAGTGATAATTAAAACAAGATCAGGGTTGTCTTTCTAATCATCTATTTCATCTCTAGAATTTATCTAATTACTGTTTAGTATAAGAAGCTTTGATACTTCTAAATACACTTGGTTTTCAAAATAGCCCCTGAACTATTCACCCATTTATTTTTCTTATAAATCCAAGAATCAGCTCGTCCAGGTTTCACAACAACAACAATAATGAAAGCCCTTTTGATCCTAGGTCATGGATTATGTTGCATTTGCAAGTTGTCCTTGGATGTCAGCCTGGCTCCGTTGTAGAGGACTGGGTAGTAAATTGTTTCAGACATAACCGAATGCCTCATTTTAAAAAGTTTATTACTGTTGCCCTTATAGTATTTTTGGTTATGCATTGGGCTGCTAACTACTAGGTCAGCAGTTTGAAACCACCAGCCACTCCTAGGAAGAAAGGGCTATATAACCCCATAAAGAGTTACAGTCTTGGAAACTCACAGGGGCAGCTCTACTCCAATATACATCAAAACACACAGATCTTAAACATTCACTCTGATGATAAAGAGTTATACAGTGTTGATGCTGTCAAGTGAGGTGAGAACGCCATGCCTGGAAGTTTCTGGATCACCCGGCTTAGACCCAGGAATGGTAAGGGTATTTCTAGTCAGGGAGTTGATGAGCATTATCTGCGTGTTCCTTTTCTCTGATTTGCTTCATGGGAAACTCTCACTGCTTCCCACGCCTGCCTGTCTTCTCTAGCAAATCCTTCAGCCTTTGAGTTTGTGATTTCAAGCAAATAAAGTGTCCAGAAGAAAAACTCCAAGTAATCTTATCACAGTGACATTTTTTAGAGTATCTCTCCATTCTCTTCCTCTTTATTTATCTCTTCTTCATTATTTCTTTCCTTTCAAATCCATTAGGTTCTGATAAGTCAGTCCCTCTTCTTTGAGATCTATGAGCTGTGCCACACTGGTGATGAGTTCTCTCTTCAGTCTTCTTGTCAGAAGGACAATTTTTTAAAATGATCTCTCCCATCATATTATCCTGATCAGATGCTTGGAGCATGTTCACATAACTCAGCAAATTTTCCTCGCCTATACCATTCTTCCAGGAAGATGTCCCAACAATACTATGTACCAAACAACAAAACAAAACTAGAGATGGTAAGTTTGATTCTTCATAACTTGAGTGCATCATAAGTGAGAGCCTATCATGTTGTCTTTGTTGTTTAAAGTGCTGAAAAGCAAGGATGTTACTCTAAAGACTTAGGTGCACCTGACCTAAGTCATGGTATTTTCAGTTGTCTCATATGCATGTGAAGGTTGAGCATTGAATAAGGAAGACTGAAAAATAATTGGTGTAGACCAAGAATATTGAAAGTATCATGGAATACCAGCAGAACAAATAATCTGTCTTAGAAGAAGTTCAACCAGAACACTCCTTTGTGGAAGTGAGGATAGGGAGACAATGTTTTCCATAGTTTATTATGATCCATATAGTCAAATGCCTTTGTGTAGTCAATAAAACACAAGTAAACATCTTTCTGCTGTTCTCTGCTTTCAACCAAGATCCATCTGATGTTCACAATGATATCCCTTGTTCCACCTCCTCCTTGGAATCCAATTTGAACCTCAGGCAGCTTCCTGTCAATATACTGCAAACAAACAAACTCCGTGCTATAGAGTCGGTGCCAACTCATGACAACCCTGTAGGACAAGGTAGAGCTGCCCCTGTGAGTTTCTGAGACTGTTTAACAGTAGAAAGCCGTGTCTTTCTCCTGAAGAGTGGCTGATGATTTCGAACTGCAAACCTCGAGGCTAGCAGCCCCACTATAACCACCATGTCACCAGGGCTCCTTTCAGTATACATTGGCAACTGTTTTGGGTTTTGTTTTTTTAATAATCAGAAAAATTTGACTTTAACGTGCTATTAATGAGATCCTTTGGATATGTCTGTATCCTGTTGGGTCATCTTTTTATCGAAGGGGTACAAATAGGGCTCTCTTCCCGTCAATTGACGAGGTAGCTGTCTTCCAACTTTCTTAGCATAGACTAGTGAGTGCTTGCACTGATTCATGAATTTCATTAGTTTCTGGATCCACATCTATCCATGGACAACAGAGCCCTTAAGCATTGCTGTCACT
Source organism: Tenrec ecaudatus (assembly GCF_050624435.1). Lineage (NCBI taxonomy): Eukaryota > Metazoa > Chordata > Mammalia > Afrosoricida > Tenrecidae > Tenrec > Tenrec ecaudatus. The sequence goes on from NC_134532.1 coordinate 206,549,979, forward strand.
GAGTCTCCTTTTGTTAGGTTGATGGGGTATTAACAGTGTAGGGTGTTTTTTTAAAGCCAAGTACTACTTTTTTTCTGCTTATAATTTTTTTAATAATTTTATTGGGGGCTTGTACAGCTCTTATCACAATCCATCCATCCATCCATTGTGTCAAGCACATTTGTATGTTTATTGCCATCATCATTCTCAAAACATTTGCTTTCTACGTAAGCCCTTAGTATCAGCTCCTCATTTTTTCTCCTCCCTCCCCTACTTTCCCTCATGAACTCTTGATAATTTATGAATTGTTATTATTGTTTCATGTCTGACACTGACTGTTGTTACTCTTCACCCACTTTTCTGTTGTCTTTCCCCTGGGAAGAGGTTATATATAGATCATTGTGATCTGTTCCCCCTGCTTCCCCTCACCTTCTTCTTCCCCTCCTACTATCTCTATTTTCATTATTGATCCTAAGGGATTTATCTGTCTTGGATTCCCTGTGCTTCCAGCTCTTATCTGTACCAGTGTACATGCTCTGGGTCTAGCTGGATTTGTAAGGTAGAATTGGGGTCATGGTAGTGGAGGCGGGGAGGAAGCATTAAAGAACTAGAGGACAGTTGTATTTGAAGCCCTCTTTTAGGAGGGCTTTTTGCAGGACAAATCACGGAAGTTCAGAGAGGAAGTTGGGTGTCAGTAAAACCTTGTTCCAAAGAAAACAAGATGTGTATTGCTTGGATGGATGGGGATCTTTTCATTTTAACAAGGCTGCTATCTCAGCTTCAGTACAGCCAAAGCCTGTGATGATATTAGATCAGTAGTTCTTACCCTTCCTAATGCCGCGATCCTTTAATGCAGTTCCTCATGTTGTGGTGACCCCCCCCAACCATAAAATTATTTTTGTTGCTATTTCATAACTGTAATTTTGCCGTGACCCACAGGTTGAGAACCACTATGTTAGATTCATGAAGGCAATCAGCTGTCACGTGGGGACCTCCACTGTAGTTCTCATTTACATATCTGACGAGCAGAAAATCTTTCTCTTTTATCAAACTGCCCTGTTGGATGTAGTAGACTGTTGCCTTTCCCCGAGCATGCTCCTGGGATCTAATTTGGGGGCGGACTTCTTCAATTCACAGCCCATGAAATTGAGCCACTCTCAAAAAAAGACCTTGCCTGCTGGGGTCTCTAGAGTTTCCTTCCTATTTAAAATATTGTGGCTCCATGAGCAAAGCAAAAGAGTTGTTATTGTTCATTGTTCATGCATCTGTTTACCCATTGGCACCATCATTCGAGTGTCCCACCGACTTGTCCACCCACACATCCATCCTTTTCATCACCTTCGTCACCCATCCAGCTACCCCTCCCTTCTCTCCTGGTCATTGGTTGTCTAATGCTTGCGATTCTGACCTACTTTACCAAGCAGGATGTCCTTTTCCAGGGACTGGTCCAAATTAAGTGAGGCTACGCCTTGCCATCCTTGCCTCTAAGGCGTACTCCAGCTGTACTTCTTCCAAGACAGATGTGTTTGTTCTTTTGGCAGTCCATGATCCTTTCAATACTCTTCACCAGTACCATAATTCAAGTCCGTTGCTTCTTTTTCAGTGTTTTTTATTCAATGTCCAATGTTCTCATACGTTTGAGGAAATTGAGAAAAACATGGCTTGGGGCTGGCGCACCTTAGTCTTCAAAGCAACACCCTTGCTTTTCAACATTTTAAGTGGTCTGCGCAGCAGATCTACCAAGTGCCACATATTGTTCCATCTCTTGACTGCTGCTTCCCTGAGCATTGATTGTGGATCCAAGCAAGTTGAAATGCTAGACAGCTTCAATCTTTTCTTCATTTATCATGATGTGACTTATCAGTCCAGTTGTGATCATTTTGGTTTTCTTTACGTTGAGTTGTAATCCATACTGATGGCTACAATCCATGATCTTCATTGGCAGGGTCTTCAAGCCCTCTTGTTTTCAGCAAGCAACATTGTGTCGGCTACTCTTACAGAAAACTTCCAGGCCCAGTCCTGCTTCAACTCTGACCCATTACTAACAGAACCAGTCACTGTGGATCAAGAGTTCTCATTATCTCCCGTGGTTGACTTAGGAATTAATCTGTTTCCCTGAACTAGAGACTGACTGGCAGTTTCCATCCCTCAACACCTCTGCCTGAATCTGCTTACCTGATTCCTTGAGGCCAACATACTTTCTCCAGACTCCCAGCTCCTTGGCGGAGCACCTTCTGGCTGGATCTCTGTGGAGCTGCATCTCTGCAATCTGACTGGATATGAGATGTTCACTGCCTAGCCTCTAGGCCCTAGAGATAAGCTCTATAGGCCTGGCCCTGCCTGTGATGCAGTCCACTAGGATGTTAAAGCTGGCCATAAGTAGGACCCGAATTTACCAACCTTTCTGAGACACTGTGGATGGAACTCCCAGACAGCCATTGTTGTTATGCTGTTATGTAGGTTCCAACCCATAGTGACCTAAGACACAACAGAATGAAACACTACCAGATCTTGAGCCATCCTCACAATTGTTCCTGTGCTGGAGCCCATTGATGCAGCTACTGTGTCAACACATTTCATTGAAGGTTTTCCTCTTGTTTATTGCTCCACAACGTTACCAAACATGATGTCTTTCTCCAGAGACTGGTCCCTCCTGAAAACATATCAAAAGTATGTTAAGATGAAGGCTTGCTATCCTTGTCTCTAAGCTGTGGCCATGCTTCTTCTAAGGCAGATTGGTTTGTCCTTTTAGCGGTCCTTTCAATATTGTTCTCTGGCACCACAGTTCAAATGCACTGATTCTTCTTCAGGCTTTCTTATTCAGTGCCTAACTTCCACATGCACATGAGGCAATTGAAATGGCTTGGGTCAGGCGTGTCTTAGTCCTCAAAGTAACATTCTTGCTTCTCAATACTCGAAGGAGGTATTGTGCAGCATAAATGTTTCAACAAGCTGGTGCTGCACTGAAAGCTCTTACTTGTGTATGCCAGGAAATTTGTAAGATAACTACTTGCCCAGCTGACTGGAAGAGACCCATAGTTGTACCCATTCCAGAGAAAGGCAGCCCAATAGAATGCTCAAATTATAGAACAATATCATAAATATCACTTGCAAGTAAAATTGTGCTGAAGATCATCCAACAAGTTGCAGCAGTACATTGACAGGTTGCTGTTAGAGGTTCAGGCCAGATTCAGAAGAGGACTTGGAGCTAGGGATATCATTACTGATGTCAGATGGATCTTGGCTCGATGCAGAGAATATCAGAAAGATGCTTACTAGTGCTTTATTGACTATACCAAGGCATTTGACAGTGTGGATCTTAATAAACTATGAACCACTTTGAGGAGAATAGGAATCCCAGAATATTTAATTGTGCTTATGTGGAACTTGTACATGGATCAAGTGGCAGATTTACAAACAGAGCAGAACAAGGGAATACTGCATGGTTTAAAATCAGGAAAGGCGTGTAACAGTGTTGTACCTTCCCACCTTATTCATTCCATTTGTATGCTGAGCAAATCATCAAAGAACTGGATTATATGAAGAAGGGTGTAGCATCATGATTGGATGAAGGCTTATTAAACAATCCTTGAAATGTAGATGACACAGTAATGCTTGCTGAAAGCAAGGAGGACTTGAAGCATTTGCTGATGAAGATCAAGGATTGCAGCCTTCAGTGTGGGTTACAACTCAATGTAGAGAAGACCCAAATCCTCACAACTGGACCAGTAGGTAACATCATGATAAGTGGAGACGAGGTTAAAGTTGTCAAGGATTTGGTCTCGATTGATTCACGAGACTCCATTTTAAGTTGAGTCGAACACACATGACGTTTCAGAAAACTCATAGGACTCCTCTTCTGAATGTGATCTTCCAGCTGAATAATCAACAGCTTCTCCATATGGGGATCGGACCTTACCTCTTCTCTGTTCAAATTGCTGACTGTAGGTCAATTGCTCCTGTAACTGCCTCCAAAATCGTATTCTTATACTTAGTGATTGTAATAATGGTTGAATCAGATAGTACTCACTCACATACTGTTTCACCCAATTTTTTCCCCATTACCTTGGGTCTTCATGATCTTCATCTTCATCTCTGTGTCTATGCCTTCCTCCCCTTTAATAATTAGAATGATCAGGAGCATAATTTTTTATTGTGTATTTTATTGGAGGTACTTGCAAGCAATGCAGGTGTTATAACTAGAGGAACTTGAACAACTCGACTTCGGATTGACAACTGATGCTTCTTGTCGTATGAAGCGCCGAGTTAGCTCATGCTGTGCTCATTGCCATCAAGTCAGTGGCGACTTACAGTGACCCTGTAAGACAGGGTAGAACTGCCCCTGTGGGTTTCCAAGGCTGTAGCTTGTTACAGGGGTAGAAAGCCCCATCTTTCTTTCTCCCTATATCATGCGATAGGCCAAGGTCAAGAAGAGGATATTCTTCATCTCACATACTTTAGATGTATTATCAGGAGAAACCAGCCCCTGGAAAACCACATCATACTTGGTAAAGTAGAGAGCCAATGAGAAAGAAGCCTCTCTGTAAGATTGACATGGTGATCTTAACAGTGTGCACAAACAAGAAACCTTGTGAGGATGATGCAGGACCCGAACATGTTTTGTTCCCTTGTCCATAGGATCGCTGTGAGTCAGAACCTGCTTGAAGGCATCTAACAGTAACAATATGGATGCCTGGCCCAGAACGAGGATCGTCAGAGCAATGATTTCATTGCAACAGTGGGAATTTATTCTTCTTTGGGTATATTTTTGCCTTGATCATGTGCTACTTTTTTTTTTCTGTATTCTGAATAGATTGTGAGTTGAAATCAACTAAATGGCAGCCATTTTTTAACATTTATTTTAATTATCGTAAACGCTTCCTACCCTTTCATTCTGCAGTACCACGTTTGAGAATGTGTCCTATGAGAAACATCCAGAATATGAAAAAAAAGCTTTAGTGCAAGCCCTTATTCTAAGCACCGTTATTTGTCAGAATAAATACAGAAAGCAACATAAATTTCCCACAAGAAGGATGCAGAGTAATGAAATATGACAAGGAGCCATGGCAGAATTAGATGTGGCAGTAATCATGACATTTATGAAGGGGAAAATATTATAATGTAAATGTAAATCTGAAGAAATAAAATACATGCTGTCAACAAAACTATGAAAATCAGTACCCTGAAAATAGATAGGAGGGGGCTTTGAAAAGCTGGGAAAATTCCATTATATTTTCATTCCATTTTTCTACCAACTTCTTGAAACCCCTGTATTTTACAAAAACCTGACAGGATGATAGAGCGATTGTTCTGTAATCCTTTATGATAACCCCAGAAAACTCATGCAGCCGTCTATGTAGAATTTTAGCTCTGTCCCCTAAAATAGCTCTTCCTTGCTTTTAAAAAAAATCATTTTATTGGGGGCTCGTACAACTCTTATCACAATTCATACATCCATCGTGTGTCAAGCACATTTATACATTTGTTGCCATCGTCATTCTCAAAACATTTGCTTTCGACTTGAGTCTTCAACTACTTGAGTGTCAACTCATCTTTCCCTTCCCTCCCCTCTCTCCTCTCCCTCATGAACCCTTGATAATTTATAACGTACTTGGTCATATCTTACACTGTCCGATCTCTCCCTTCACCTGCTTTTCTGTTGTCCATCCCCCAGGAGGTTATATGTAGATCCTTGTAATTAATTCCCCTTTTCTAACCCACCTTCCCTCCACCCTCCTGCTATTGCCACCCACCACTGGTCCTGAAGGGATCATCTGCCCTGGATTCCCTGTGTTTCTAGTTCCTATCTGTACCAGTGTACATCCTCTGGTCTAGCCGGATTTGTAAGGTAGAATTGGGATCATGATAGTTGGGGGTGGGGAAACAACTAGAGGAAAGTTGTTTGTTTCATCATTGCGACAAGACACCCTGACTGGCTCGTCTCTTACCTGAGACCCTTCTGAAAGGGGATGTCCAGTGGCCTACAAATGGCCTTTGGGTCCCCAATATGCACTCCCTCTCATTCACCGTGCTATGGTTTTTTGTTCTTTGATGCCTGATAACTGATCCCTTCAACACCTCATGATCACACTGGCTGGTGTGCTTCTTCCATGTGGGCTTATGTTGCTTCTGAGCTAGATGGCTACTTGTTTACCTTCAAGCCTTTAAGACCCCAGAAACTATATCTTTTGATAGCCAGGCACCATCGGCTTTCTTCACCACATTTGCTTATGCACACATTTGTCTTCAGCACTCGTGGGGAAGGTGAGCATCATCGAATGCCAGTTTAATAGAACAAAGTATTCTTGCATTGAGGGAGTACTTTAGTGGAGGCCCAATGTCCCCATCTCATATATAAATATATTTGCATATGTACATGCCTGTATTTAGACCTCTATAAATGTCCTTTGCCTCCTAGTTCTTTCCTCTATTTCCTTTCATTTTCCTCTTGTCCCACTACCATGCTCAGCCTTCATTTGGGTTTCAGTAATTCCTCTTGGTTACATTGCCCTTGATCAATCCCTACCAGGCCCCTTACACCCTCCTTGCCATTTATTTTGTATAACTTGTTGTTCCATTGTCCCTGGGTTTGATAACACTACTTCCTTTGCCTCACCCACCCCAACCATCCAACCGTTGGTTTTCTCCTCCAGATTCTCTATCCAGCCTATCTTTTGTAGGTAGACCTGCAGAAATAATAATATGCATAAAAAACAAGACAGGGCAAAACAAAGTGACAAAATAAAACAAAACAATGACAACATAAAAAAGAGAAGCCTGTAAATAGTTCAAGGTCTGCTTATTGACCTTTACGAGTGTTTTCCAGTGGAGTCTGATGGCCTCAAGGTCTATTTTTGGTACTCCTTTGGGACTTCCTTGCTCTGCTCCTCTTGCTGTTCTGTTGCACACCCTTGGATGTTTTGCCTCGGTGTGGTGGGGTCAGATAGGGTGCAATTCCCACACTGTGTCTCCAGTGTTGTCCCTTGTAGGGCTATGGGTCAGTGAGGGATGTCGTGTTCATCGTGGGGCGCTTTTTTCTTTCTTAACACTTACTACTACCTAACAACTACTGTTGATAAAGCAGAGGGACAGCAAAAAGGAGGAAGGCCCTCAATGAGCTAGACTGACACAGTGACTGCACCTATAAGCTCAGACCTAAGAACAATTATGGTGCAGGACTGGGCAGTGTTTTCTTTTGTCGTTCATTGGGTCAAAATGAGTTAGAACTAACTCAGTGGCACCTAACAACAACAACAACAACAACCATTGTATTTTGCTTACTTAGCATGTTTTATTGTCTGACTCATCCACTAGAATACCAGCTTCATTTTTACAAGGCTCTGGGTCTGTTTTAAGCATTCTCTACCTTCAATGTTGGCCTAAGAGCCCTGGTGGTGTAATGGGCTATGCCCTGGGCTGCTAACCTCAAAGTCAGCAGTTTGAACTCCCCTGCTGCTCCAAGGAAGAAAGATGAGGCTTTCTACTCCCATAAAGAGTGAAAGTCTCTGAAACCTATAGAGGCAGTTCTCCCCTGCCCTGTAGGGTTGCTATGAGTCTGTATCAACTCAATGGCAGTGAATTTGAGACCCTCAGTGCCTACAACAGTACCTGGCAGAGAGTGATGGTGTTGTTGAATGAAAATTTGCCCAGTCTTGCACCATCCTTACAATGGTTAGGTTTGAGCCCAGGGTGGAGGCCACCGTGTCAATCCTTCTCAGTGAAGGTCTTCTCTTTGTCTCTGCCCCTCTTTCTCCAAGCATGATGTCCTTCTCCAGGAACCGGTCTCTCCTGCTAACGTGTCCAAAGTACACGAGATGAAGTCTCACCATCCATCCTTCTAAGAAGCATCTTGGTTGCACTTCCTGCAAGACAGATTTGTCTCTTCCTTTGGCAGTCCAGGGTATCCTCCATGTTTTTCTCCAGCACCATAATTCAAGTGCATCAGTTCATCTTCAGTTGTCCACATTCGTTGTTTACCTTTGCATGCATATGAGACGATTCATGCTGCCAAGGCCAAGTCTCCGGCACAACTCGGTCCTCAGTGTGGCCCCCAGCATGTTCTTGTTGAACAATGGAATGAAAGAACCGTGCACCCAGAGTAGAAGATAGTTTGTTGCCTAAGGGTGCATTCTTTCTTCTTACAGAGATATTGGTGGCTAGATTGTAAAAGAAAAGTCTTCATTCAACTGGAACTTTCTATTCCCACTAGCTCCAAAACTCTAGGGCAAGAGACCATCTGAATTTGCAGCCAACACAGGGGACTGTTGTGTTGGAAAGCGAAGTGTACGGTATACGACTGACATCACCTGCCGAGGCGTGGTCATGCCCACATACCTGGGGACCTCGAGGTTGGTCACTAATGACAGTATCCTCCTGGAGCTATTCTGTCCTCCCTTCCAGCTGAGTGCCTGCCACTCCACCTTGACTTTCTGTTGTGGCCTGAACAATGAGGCCAGCTTGACAGGGACTCCTCGGGAGACAGAATTAGATTTGTTCTTTCAACAGTGAACGTTAGCAACAAGAGCCCCACCTGAACTTCAAAGCTTCAGGGAGAAATCCCTGCATCCCCTTTACATATGCCCTCAACTATAAATATCTGCATATGCTTTGTACATGCATGTTTCATATTCCCTTTATATTTTGCCTTCTCTGTGTAGTACAGTCAGCACACACCCATGTGTCTATGGCTCAGCAGGCATCTACTCATGAGCACCTATTTTGTGCCATTGTGCAAAATACAAGGGACACAACAGTGAACAAGGGAACAGGCGGTTTTCTTACTTAACATTAGGATTGACCGTGAGGGCAACAAATAACAATAGGCCATCTATGTTGATCCTTGCTTATTGGATCTTTAGCTGAAGACAACATATCCCAGTCTCTCTTGCAGCTGGGTGTGGCCATGGAATTATGTTCAGGCCAGGGGGAGGGGTTTGGTAGTGATTGTAGGCCTACTAGAATGATATTCTGGGTTTGGTTACAGATCATACCACTAATTCTAATATCCCAATAACGTGAGTCGCGTAATTTTTTATGTTTCCCAGTATATATAAAGTTACATTTGGAAGTATACTTATGAGTCAGAATTGACTGGATGAATATTGTTGTTAGGTACCATTGAGTCATTTCCAACCCAGAGTGACCCTAAGCACAACAGAAGGAACACTGCTCAGTCTTGTGCCATCCTCTTAATTGTTCCTCTGCCTGAGCCCCTTGTTGTAGGCACTGTGGCACTCCATCTCCTTGAGGGCCTGTGGGAGGCCATAGGCTGGTCCAGGTGTTTCTTGGTGGGTGATTAATTAGTCCCCTGTGCCTCTGTTTACCTTGCAGCTAAAAGCATTGGGAGATAACTCATTTCTTTATGACCTTGCAGCTGAAAGCAGTGTGAGACAACTCAGTTCTTTATAACCTCTTTAAGATTCTTTTGAACTTTGCATGTCCTTGTGCTTATCTTACAATATAGTGCTGTTATTATTCAAGCGTTTAGAAAGTGTGCCTAGTTAAGTAACACCTGCATAGATAAGAGGTTCAGAATGCTTGTTTGTTTGTTTTTTTTTTTACATTTTATTAGGGGCTCATACAACTCTTATCACAATCCATACATATACATACATCAATTGTATAAAGCACATCTGTACATTCTTTGCCCTAATCATTTCCAAAGCATTTGCTCTCCACTTAAGCCCTTTGCATCAGGTCCTCTTTTTTTCCCCCCTCCCTCCCCACTCACCCCTCCCTCATGAGCCCTTGATAATTTATAGATTGTTATTTTGTCATATCTTGCCTTAGATATGTTTCTTAAAACAAGTTCTTTGATGTTTGTTTTGTAACCATTCCCTTGTGTAAGAAGAGTATAAAATCCAAGCTTTAAATATACTCGGGACTTCAGTCCATCAGAATGTTGTCCTCCCAATCCCATGATTTTTACATGTCTCTTTTTTTTCTTTCATCCACACACCTCATTTCAGATGCTGCTTGATGCGGGATAGCTGGTCTAATCACCCGCATTAAGGGTCTTCCTCTTTTTCGCTGCTCCCCTATTTTACAAAACATGATGTCTTTCTCCAGGGTCTCTGCTGACAGTACGTTCAAAGAATGTGAAACAAAGTCTCACCATCTGTATTGGACAGGGTTCTCTAGAGAGACAAACCAGATTGCTAGTAATTATATATAAATATATTTATAAAGATAGATATATAATTCAAGAAATAAACCGTTAAATAACATACAGATAGATAATACAAGAAATTAACAGTTAAATTATAAAGCAGTGAGACACTAGCAGTCCTTCAAGTTTTGAGAGCTGCCAGTTGCCAGTCCCCTTCTGTAGAGAGAGCTGGGCTATATATACCCAGGCAGCAAACAGCAAGGCAGGTCCCCAACTGTCATCAACTGTCAATCCCCAGCTCCAGAGATGAACATTCCAATCATGTGGGCTTAAAGGGACCTCAACTTACAGTGACACAGTCCACAGGCTAGGCATCCCACAGGTAGTGTACCCCTTTAAACTGAGGCACAGAACAACCAAGGTAAGGCTCACCGAGCCATTTATCCCTCTGCCCTTCAGTTAATCCTACTTGTGTTTATCGGCCAGGCTGGTACAATAAACTATAGCACCATCGTTGCCACGGAGGAGCATTTTCTGCCACATCAGATTTATTTGTCCTTTTGGCAGTCCAGGGTACTTTCAATATTTTTTGGCACCACAATTCAAATGCATTGATTTTTCTCCAGTATTCCTTATTCAATGTCTAACTTTCATAGGTATATGAGGTCATTGAAAATACCATGGCTTAGGTCAGATATGCCTGAGTCCTCACAGTAACATCCTTGCTTTTCAACGCTCTGAAGAGGTCTTATGCAGCAGAGTCATCCAATGCAATGTCTCCTTTGATCTTTTAACTGCTGCTTCCATGAGCATTGCTTGTGGATCCAAGCAAGACAAAATCCTTGACCACTTCAACCTTTTCTCCATTTAGTATGATAAACCTGTTGGTCCAGTTGTGAGGATTTTGGTCTTCTTTACACTGAGTTGTAACCCATAACGAAGACTGCAATCCTTGATTGTCATTAAAACATATTTCATGTCCTCCTCACTTTGAGCAAGAAAGGTTGTGTCATCTGCATATTGAAGGTTGTTAATCAGCCTTCCTCCAATCCTGGTGCTGGGTTCTTCAAATAATTCAGCTTCTCTATTTGCTTAGCATACAGATTGAATAAGTATGGGAGAGGATCCAACCCTGACTGTATGTCCTTTCATGTAAAACCTTTACTAATTTTAAGCCATGCACTTTTCCCTTTTTCTGTTCCATGCACCCAGCTGCCTCTTGATCCAGGTAAAGGTTCCTCATGAGCACAATTAAGTGCTCTATTAATTCCCAGTCTCCTCAAGGCTGTCCACGGTTTCTTATGATCTACACAATGAAATGCTGTGGCATAGTTAATAAACACAGCAAACATCTTTCTGATGTCCTCTGCTTTTAGTCAAGATCCATCTGACTTCGGTAACTATATACCTTGTTCCACATCCTCCTCTGAATCTGGTCTAAACCTCTGACAGTTCTCTCTCAGTGTACTGCTGTAACCGTTTTGGGGTGGTTGCGTTACTCTGGGTGGACTAGAGAAACAAATTCATAGACACTCATATGTGTATAAGAAAGAACTTTATATAAAAGAGTAATTGTATATTGGGAAAACAACCCTGCCCAGTCCAGATCAAGTCCACAAGTCCGACATTAACCCATATGTCCATACCAGTCTGTAAATTCCTCTTCAGACTCCTGCAACACATGCAATGATGCTACATGCAGGAAGATCACAGGTCTGTGGGTGGAAAGTCTTGTGGATCCAGTGGCAGTCGAAGCATCACAGTGCTGGTGTGGATCTCCACGTGACTCCATCAGCACCAGGGCTCTGGCTGCATCAGTGTAACTCCATCAGGCTCCTTGTCAGTAGTGTCTCACAGAGAGAGTGTGTGTGTCTCCCGCCTCCAGTGAGCTATTTATTTCCTTAGTGTCTCTAAATGAGGTCATCAAGCTGCAACCGGATTGACAGGCTAAACTCCACCTCTTCACACTTAAGTCTCAAACTGACAATAGATTATGTAACCACCACGGTGGTCTTCTGCAAAAATTCATTTGCAAGTGATAGTAATACTTTTCTATATTTTGAGCATTCTGTTTGGACCCCTTTCTTTGGAGTGGATCTCCAAAAATGGATCTCCTCCAGTCAGTTGGGCAAGTAGCTGTCTTCCACATTCCCTGGCATAGACGAGTGAGTGCTTCCTGTGCTTCACCAACTTGTTGAAACATTTTGATTGGTATTCCATCAATTACTGGACTCTTGTTTATCGCTAATACTTTTAGAGAAGCTTGAACGTATTTCTTCACGGCTTTTAGTTGTCGCTCAGATGCTACCTCCTGAAGTGGTGGAATGTCGACTAGTTCTCTTGGTGCAGTAGCTCCGTGCACTCTTTCCATCTTCTTCGGATGCTTCCTGCATCCTTCAATATTTTGCCCATAGACTCCTTCAATGTTGCAACTGAGGCTTGAGTTTTTTCTTGAGTTCTTTTAGTCTAAGCTATACTGAGTGTGTTCTTCCTGTCGGGTTTTCTAACTCTTTGGATGCTTTGTTTTAATATTTTACTTTCTTCTCAAGCTGCCATGTGAAATATTTTGCCAATCTCTTGGACTTCATCGTGTTTTTCATTTGCCTTAGCTACTGGACGATGAAGAGAAAGTTTCAGAGTCTTTTCTGACACCCACTTTGATCTTTTCTTTCCTCCTTGTCTTTTTAAAAAAATCATTTTATTGGGGGCTCCTACAACTTTTATCACGATCCATACGTACATCAGTTGTGTCAAGCACATTTGTACACTTGTTGCCCTCATCATTCTCAAAATATTTGCTTTCCACTTAAGCCCTTGGTATCAGCTACTCATATTTCTCCCTCTCTCCCTGTTTCCCCCTCCCAAATGAATCCTTGATAATTTATAAATTATTATTATTTTGTCATGTATTACACTGACCGATGTGTCCCTTCACCCACTTTTCTGTTGTCCATCCCCCAGAGAAGAGGTTATATGTAGATCCTTATAATCAGTTCTCCCCTTTACACCCCATCTCCCTTCCACCTTCTAGTATCGCCTCTCTCAGCACTGGTCCTGAAGGGACCATTTATCCTGGATTCCCTGTGTTTCCAGTTCCTATCTGTACCAGTGTACATCCTCTGGTCTAGCCAGATTTGTAAGGTAGAATTGGGATCATGATAGTGGGGGGCAGGAAGCATTTAAGAATTAGAGGAAAACTGTATGTTTCATTGTTGCTACAATACATGCTGACTGGCTTGTCTCCTTCTTGTCTTTTAAATAACATCTTGCTTTCTTTATGAATGATTACCTTTTGATGTCCTCGCACACCTCATCAGGTCTCTGTCATTAGTGTTCAGTGCATCAAATTTGTTCCTGAAATGTTCTTGAAATGTATGTGGGATAGACTCAAGGTCATATACTTGCTCTGTGAACTTGTTTTAACTTTCTTCAGCTTTATCCTGAACTTACATGAGCAATTGATGGTCTGTTCCACAGTCAGCCCCTGGTCTGGTTTTTTGCTGCTGATAGTGAGCTTCTCCATCGTCTCTTTCCACAGATATAGTCAATTTGATTTCTGTATCTTCCATCTGGAGAAGTCCATGTGTATAGTCACACACAGATGGCAGTGCGATTATTTGTTGGGTAGTGGTGGTGGTGATGGTGGTGGCAGTGTGAGGTCAAGGAGTCTGTGAAATATACAAAAAAACCAAATTGAATCACAATTAATCATAGCCCTAACCTAAGAAAAATTAGTTCTTGTGCTCGCTTCGGCAGCACATATACTAAAATTGGAACGATACAGAGAAGACTTAGCATGGCCTCTGAGCAAAGATGACACGCAAATTTGTGAAACGTTCCATGTTTTAAAAAAAATGGTTCTTAAAACATATCCCTACTCAATATTCACCTTCATGATGAGATCCTTGAAGATATATGGGTGCTATGGCAAAGTGTTATGAAGAAATCAAATAGTGTCCAGCTGTCAGAAAGAATAGTGTCTGGGGTCTTAAGGCTTATCTTCAAGCAGGCAGCCAGCCACCTTAGTGAGGCACCAACTAATTCGACATAGGAAAAGCACACTTGCCTATGTGGTCCCAGGATTTAAATAATAAAGTCCATATCCAAAGGCGGGAATAGTATCGGAGCCTAAATTGTGAACCCCTGGTTTGTAGAAGGCTATAGATGACAGTGGAAACCCAAAATCCATTTGCATGGTGCCCGCATGAATTAAATCTTGGACGAATCCCCTCTGATCACAGTCCAGAGATGTGAACAGCCTTGACCTGGTCGAGCCCCCAACTTATAGCCGCTACGCCACCAGGGCTCCTTCGGAACTGCAAAGTGAACACAGGGTTAGGGCTCACTGTTAGGTGAGTCCCCAAACACACACCCTGGGCTCCGTCTCAGAGCAGCTCTCCTAATTTCTTTAAACGCACAGTCATTAAGCAAGAACCGCTGGTGTCCTGTTGGAACAGAACACTCACAATTTGTTTTCCTCTCAGCCAGGGAACCTGAAGCGCATTCTCAGCCTTTCAGTACCCTGCTGTGCCTTCTGCCACCGGGGCCTTAATGGGAGTCCCTGCTGTGGTTGTGGGGATCAAATAAGAGACTGTGTACAAAGCAAGCACCGCAGAGTGCTTTCTTGCAAACCCCCAAAGAATGCCAGCTGCTTCCTTACCACACTTTCACCAAGAACCAAAGGGTAGAAATAATGAAAATGTCCATCAACAGAGGAAAGGATCAATCAAATGTGCTCTCGACATACAATACAGTACAATACAATACAGTACAGCTATGAGAATACAACGTGAAAGGAAGTCCTGGGACATGCCACAACTAAAATGAACCTTGAAGAGATTAGCTCAGAAGACTTCAACTCATGCTGTTGAGTTGATTCTGACTTAAGTTGTTGTTGTTGTTGTTAGGTACCTTCAAGTCAGTCCCAGCCCATATCAACCCTGCGCACGATAGAAGGAAACACTCCCCAGGCCTGTGCCATCCTCCCAACTGTTCTGGGCCTGGGCTAGTCACTGCAGCCACAGTGTCCAACTCATAACGAACTTATGTAGGGTTTCAGGGGCTCTATAAATCTTTGTGGGAAAAGACAGCCTCGTTCTTCTCTTGAGGAGCAACTGGGGAATTTGAATTGCCGACCTTGTGGCTAACAACTCAAAGCTTAATTCGACAGTGTTTCCAGGGCTGCTTTGAAAACATTTTACTGAGCAAAATGAGTCAATCACAAAAAGACAAATTCAGTAGGATCTCCCTTATATGAATTAAGTGAATATCCAGAGGCGGAAGATGAAGAATAATTATGCAGAGTGGGAGAAAGGGAGGGAAAGGAGTTTTTGTTTGTTGGGTGGAGGGGGTGGTGCACTTTTCCCACTCCATGGGAGAAACACAAAGCTTTCTACTCCGTGAAGAGTACAGCCTCACACACCCACAGGGACAGTTTTACCCTGACTTATAGGATCCCTATAAATTGGATTGGAATTGATGGCAGTGAGTTTGGGCTTTTGAGTTTGTTAACAGTATTGAACTATTTTGGGGAAAAGATTGGTGATGATGATGTAACAGCATGAAGAATATAACTGATATCACAGGGTTGTGGACATGGGTGTTGCGGTATTGTGATCATTTTGATATGCATATTTTTACTACAATTAAAAAACGAAGTGCTAGTTGCTATTCTGATTATGGGCAATATGATCGGTGTCCTTGCCTCTGTCACCACCATCAACATTCATCAATGCCCTTTAAGATCTGGCTTATCCAACAAAACCCACATGGAAGAAGAAGTACACCAGCCTGTGTGATCATGAGGTGTTGATAGGATCAGGCATCAAAGAACAAGAATCATATCATTGTGATTGAGGAAGAGTGTGGAGTGGAGACTCAAAGCCCATCTGTAGGTAAATGGACATCCCCTTACACAAGGGTCGCAGGGAGGAGACAAGCCACTCAGGGTGCAGGGTAGCAATGATGAAACACAACTTTCCTCTAGTTCTTTAATGCTTCCTACCCCCCAACTATCATGATCCCAATTCTACCTTAAAAATCCACCTAGACCAGAGGTTGTACACTGGTACAGATCGGAGCTGAAAACACAGAGAATCCAGGACTGATAAGCCCCTCAGGACCAATAATGAAAGTAGAGATACCAGTAGGGGAAGGGGAAGGTGGGGGAGAAAGGGGCACCGATCACAGTGATCTATATATACCCCCCTCCCTGGGGGATGGACAACAAAAAAGTATGTGAAGGGAGACATCAGACAGTGTAAGACATGAAAAAATAATTTATAAATTATCAAGGGTTCGGGAGGGAGGGGAAATATGAGGAGCTGATACCAAGGGCTCAAGTAGAAGGAGAATGTTTTGAGAACGATGATGGCAACAAATGTGCTTGACACAATGGATGTGTGTATGGATTGTGATGAGTTGTAGGAGCACCCAATAAAATGATTTAAAAATAAATTTTAAGAAAACCCTGGCTTGTCGAACCTCCCCGATTTTGGAAGCCCAGTATGGACTTGGCCCCACCCCCTGGAGCTCTCTGTAGGGCCGGCTGCTGCTGGGAGAGTTTTGCAGTGTGTGCGAGCACACGTGCCCAAAGGGACGTGCTGCCGCTGCATTTATCCTGGTGGTAATGTCCTCTGCAGAGTGACTGGGCGTAGCGCTTGCTGTGCTCTGTGGTTTTGCATGTTCAGCATCCTCCCAGGAGCAGCGCCCATGAAATGAGAGCGGGAGTCGTGAGCGTCGAGCCAAGATGAGAGGCAGAATGAAGAGTGGCTTCTTTTCCGCTCTAGGTTTGCTTTGGACGACGGGGCTGGGTGGGGGGAACGCTGGTGACAAAGGATCTAAGAAAGAAACCCCGCGAGTTACCATGGATGGGACCCACTTTCCCTTTTAGACAAATAACAACAGTGGACCTGGAAAAGCTATGTGGTCATTTTATTTGGTGTGTTTTGGGGGGACTGTTAAACCCCATTTTCCATTTTTTCCTTCCCTTTGATCATTATTCATGGGCAGAGGATGAGGTTCTTTATTTCTATGAAGAGTTACAGTCTCAGAAACCCCACGGGGCAGGCCGACTGGGGGCAGTGAGTTTGGCTGTCAGATGCTTGAGCATTACTCAGGAGCCCTAGTGCCACTCTTGGGTACGTGCTGGGCTGCTAAGTGGAAGGTCAGAGGGTCACACCCACCGTCCTCTCTGGGGAAGACAGATGAGGCTGTCTGTTCCCACAAAACCTCAGAAACTCCATCAAGGGTCGCTAGCCGAGGATTTGGTTTGCATTGATTGTTCATTATGAATTGGTCAAAGTAATTGATCACGATAGGAAATGAGAAAATGCAAAATAATAAACAAGGGTTCTAGAAAAAGAAAGTTCCTTGCGATTTTTGCCACGCAAAAATAACCGCAGCCAAACTCGGAGATATGGTGGGCTTAGTTTCAGACCCCTCCATAAATCAATTTTTGCAATAAGAGAAGGCACATGCATTTTCTAGTTTCCCCAGCACATATAATATTTATGCTTACACAATATTGTAGACTAGAGCATAGCCCAAACTTATCTGGCCTGCCTCCTCTGTTTCAGAAAAAAAAAAAATTGTTCAGTGCTCCCCTGGCACTTAAAACACTTTTCAAAGTGTATCAAAAACCTAAACATAGCTATCTGCATTTGCAGATGCCTAGGATCATTTCAGTGTCACCCAGGGGAAAGTAATGTTCATTTTGGGCAACAATGCAATAGTATATTAAGAAGCCCTGGGAGCATAGTGGTTACAAGTTGGGCTGTTAACCTCATGATCAGTAGTTCAAAACCACCAGGAGAAAGCTGACTCAGTCTTAGAAACTCACAGGGTCAGTTCTACCCTGCCCTGTAGGGTCATTGTGAGTCAGAATTGACTCAGTGGCTGTTAGTTTGGTTTGGATTTGGTGCCTCAGTGGGTTAAGCATTAGATTTTTGAAAGCAAGGTCAGTGGTTCAAACCCACTAGCTACTCCAAGGGAGAAAGATGAGGCAATCTGCTCCCATAAAGATTTGCCATCTCAGAAACCTTAAGGAACCCCATAGGGTCTTCTGCCCTACAAGGTCTCTATGAGTTGGAATTGACTTGATGGTAGTAGGTTTGGTTTGGTTGTCTATTATGTGTGCAAGATTATTATGAAGAAGTTGGAAATACTGCGAGAAAGAGCAACATGTGACACAGAGACATGCAGTGAGCACAGGCTGCTGGGAAAATGCACCGATAGATTTGCTGGGCGCAGGGCTGGCACAAACCTTCCCTTTGTTTAAAAAAAAAAGCGGACCATCTGCGAGACAGGTGAAGCGAAGCTCAACACAATAAGGTGTTCCTGGACTGCTAAGGCGCTGAGATTCCTCCCCAGACAGACTCAGCAGTTCTCTCTGGAATGTTGTTGAGTCAGCACCGAGGGGAGGTGGGGGGTGACTCGCTGCCCGCTGTGCTGGGGAGACTCTGCTGTTTGTCTGGGTTGGTGAAGCCATCCTCAGTGGTCCCCCAAGTCCACAGGACCGTGTGCTATTTGGGAACTGAAACATCTAAGAAACATGCCAGCTAATTTTCCGTTTTCCTCAATGCACCTTGTGTTTGATGGGCTCCCTCTTCTCCAGAAGAGCCTTTCAGTGATTTCTCATTGTTCTCATTACATTGCTAATCATTGCGGAGAGAGGAGTCCACTGAATGACGTCTCCCCAGTAAAGGTGCGCCCAAACTCCAAACTCATTGCCATGGAGTCAATGCTGACTCACAGCGATCTCCTGGGGGTTTCAGAGACGGTCCCTGTTTACAGGAGTAGAAAGCCCAGTCCTCACACGGACGGAGCTATTGGAAGTTTTGAACTGCCAACCATGCGGATCACAGCCTGAGTATTCACTACACCATGGCCACTCGGAATTAAGAATGTTACTTTATTTGGACAGGAAGGTCTGTAGATGTCCTTAGGAGCCCTGGCAGAGCTGCGGAATAACCCTTGGACGGCACAGACGCTGTGCCATTTTACATCCCCCCACCAACATTGGAGGGAGCCAGCACAATGTGCCGCCTTCCTGCTTTCCGTCCCTTGGGATTGCCGGATCATATGGTAGTTCTGCAAACAGAATTTCTGGATCCTTTGGGCTCCTGACAGGATGCCCCGCCTCAATTAGTAGTCCATGTGGCTCAAGCAGGGCCACCTCTATTCCACGTGGCCTGAAACTTGCCAGTCAGCACATTGGATCCCATTGGCCATGGGGTTCAGGAGACTGGAGTTTGCTTTGGGACTTTTGTTGGATCTGTTGCCTAAAAGGAGCTTTCCCTTGGAGGATTGCTAAGCAGGTCAGGAGGAACCTTGGTGGTGCAGTGAGCTAACCACACTCTCAGCAGTTGGACTTCATTAGTGGCTCCTCGGGGAAAAGACGAGGCTTTCTGACCCTGCCCCCACAAATGTACAGCTTCAGAAACCCATGAAGCTGTAACGTGACCCTGCACAATGGTGGGAATGCGACCCACTCCCACACCATCCCATCCTCAGTTGTGGACCGGTCCATTGTGATTCGTTGGGTTTTCACAGACTGCTCTTTAAAAGGAAGTAGATGGCCAGGCCCTTCGTCCTAGTCCATCTTAGCGTGGAAGTACCCCCTTAAACCTGTTCAGCATCATAGCAACATGCAAGCCTCCATGATCAAAGGGTGGTGACTGCCTGGGAATCAAGTTTGGCGTCCTTGAATGGGAGGTAGAATTCTGCCAGTTTTACTTGGAGAGAAAGCTTAATTCGAGAGGTTCTGGAAGAACACAATGACAATAGGTATGAACATGTATGTGGTGTTTGCGAGAAAGGGGTGCAGAGAAAGCGGGGACATGGGACCAAATTGGGGTGGGTGGTTCAGGGTGAAAGTTACACCAGCCTTGGTGTGCTGAAGGAGAGACCACTCATGCTGCTGTGGGAGAGAAAAGAGAGACCCGCCCATGTTGGTGCAGGAGAGACCAAGGTGGCCCTTCCCTCCTTTCAAGGCCTTTCAAGCCTTGAGCAAAGCACCTTGAATACCCACCGTGCGTATTAACTAAGGAGTCCGCTGGCATAGTGGTTATGTGTTGGGCTGCAATCCACAAGGTAAGCAGTTTGAAGCCACCAGATGTTCCTTGGGAGAAGCACTGGGTTTTCCACTTCCATGAACATTTACAGTCTCTGAAATTCACAGGGGCAGTTCTCCCCTGTCCTACAGGGTCGATATGAGTCGGCATCAACTCAGTGACTGAGTTCTTTTGTTTTTGGTAGCATCGCAGATACTCGTTGGGCTGCTACCCACAAGGCCAGCAGTTAAACCACCAGCTCTGAGGGAGAAAGACGAGGCTTTAGTCCCGTAAACCATTACAATTTTGGAAACTCACAGCGACAGTTCTACCCTGTCCTATAGAGTTGCTGCGAGTCAGCATTCCCGTTGATGGCAGTGAGTTTGGTTGGTTTCTGGTTGACTTCTCTCTTCCCTTTTGTGTAGTGGTCAGACTTTCCTGCAATCGCTCTGTGTAACAAGCAACCCTGAAAACTCTCAGCATCCTGTAACCAAGAGGTGTTTCTTTTCATCCTCAGATGCTCAGCAGCTGCTCTCAGCTCAGTTGGCTGGGCAAGGCTAATGAAGGATGTGGGCTGGATTCCAGCCTGCTGGTACCACTAGCTCCCCCTGGTGTGCTCTTTTTGTAACAAGGTGGTAAACACACAGGGATAAAACCCACTGCCATCGAGTTGGTTCAACCCATGCGACCCTCTGTAGTTTCCCAGGAGGTAAATCTTGGCAGGTGCAGACAGCCTCATCTTTCTTCAGGGGAGTGGTTGGCTAGTTAGCAATCTTACACTTACCTGACAGCACCCGCAGGGCTCCTAGAAGACAAGCGGTTAAGCCAAACCACTTAGTAATCGATCATTTACTAGCTTATAACCTGAGGTTACTGCCCCACCACTTTACCAAGGATGATGTCCTTCTCCAGGGACTGGTCTCTCCTGACAACACGTCCAAAGTGTGTGAGATGAAGTCTCTCCATCTTTGCCTGTAAGGAGCGTTCTAGCCCTACTTCTTCCAAGGCAGACCTGTGTGTCATTTTAGAGGTTGATACTTTAAATATTCTTCTCCAGCACCACAATTCAAATGCATACATTCTTCTTCAGTCTCCCTTATTCAACGTCAAACTTTCACATGCATATGAGGCGATTGAAAATGCCATGGCTCGGTGGTGCACCTTAATCCTCAAAGTAACATCCTTGCTTTCAACACTTGAAACAGGCCTTGTGCAGCATATATCCCCCTTTTTTAACCCAACAGTTTTATTGGCACATAATTTACATATCACATAATTGAGTAGTTCAATCACTTTGGGGACCACATCTTTTAATCTCTTGACCGTTGCTTCCATGAGCATTGATTTTTGGATCCAAGCAAGACAAATTCCTTGACAACTTCAATCTTTTCTCCATTTTCCATGATATTACCTGTTGATCCAGTTGTGGGGCTGTTGGTCTTCTTGACATTGAGTTGTAATCTGTACTGAAGGCTGCAGTCCGTGATCTTCAACAGCAAGGGCTTCGAGTTCTCCTTGCTTTCAGCAAGCAAGGTGTGTTCTCTGCATATTGATGGTTGTTAAGAAGCCTTCGTCACCGCTGAACCACCATTCTCCTGACCTTTTAAGTTAACCCCGTCCAATGTTAGTTTGCTGGCCTGTAATAATATAGAGAAAATAATTCATTTTGTCGTGCTGTCAGAGATTCACTGCCAAAGTGTTTATAAATGACCTGGCCTGGGGAGCGTTATCCTTTGGGTTCAGGTGCTATTGATTCCCTGTTTCGCTTTGTCATTCCCCTTTGGACTCTTGTTGCCTGGTGCCGGCTAGCCATTCACCATGACTTTGTTAAACCTCTCAGACCCCAAATGACATATCTCTGAAACCAAGTCATTAGCAATGGATTTCTAAAGCCCTTGGGAAACTGACCGCCTTGCTCAATATTTCTCCTGGCTGCTGAATTATTCATCCTCCTTGATGGGCTTGGAAGTCGGCCTCTTCCTGAGGGTTTGGATCTATACTGGAGGTGGGGCTGGTTGCTTTGATGGCTAAGTTTAGTAAATGGTGAATGTAAAAAAGCAAGCAGGTGACAGAGAAAGGTGCCAAGGTCAGAAGAAAGATGGATATGCCCCGAGGATGAGAGTAGAAAAGAGATTCTCCCTTCAAACAAGCAACATTTCCTTCTGGGGGGTTGGGTGGGGGGCAGGGCAAGAAGGAAGGACCATTTAATGAGTATCTACTTTGTGTCAGGAGACCCTCCCACCACCCTCCTGGCGGTTCTGATGCATGGTGACCCTATGAGGTCTACTTGAGTTCCCTCTATTTTATAGGCAAGAAAACTGAGACTCAGACCAGGGATGTTACTTGAGCAATGTGATAAAGCTCAGAGTCAGAGTAGGACTGGGTTTGTCTGTGCATGATAGACAACACAAGTAGAAGTGCCTTAAGATAGAGGCTTGTTACTTACTGGGGGGGAAGTGAAATTGCCCTGAGTTCCATTGCAATGGATCACAGAACTCCTGAGAAGTGGACTGTCCTAGGAGGGACTGCTTGAGGCCGAATAGGATAAAGGAGGGTGGAGGAGGCACCTCTGACCTCGGCCTTGTGAGAATCATCCTTGGGCAGATGTGGAGTTGGATGCTCCTCCCCCTTGTCTTGCTCTGAAAGGTAGCTAGACAGGGACAAAGCAGTGGGGGGTAGGGGGGCTTGTCTCTCCCCAATGCCTACACTAAACAAAAATTCGCTGCCCATGCCACAATACAGGGGTTGGAAAGAAATCAGGCGCACTATTTAGACAACTATGGGAAAATTCAAACTGGGTGTGCGCATGCTAAGACCACCTCGGTGCAGGTGAAGTTAACCTGGGTCCACACACGATGCTAGGCACCAGCCACATGACATCACACAGAAGTGCCTAAGCTCAGCCAGTAAGGAACCCAGGCGGCTGTTCCTACCTCATTGTTCTGCCTTCTTTAGCTCATGGCATCCACTTCATGGTTCATGAAAAGACTCATCTTGGAAGAAATCAAGATGCTTCTCAAAATAGCCTACTGGCCAGAACAGAGTCACGTGACCACTCTAAGCAGGAAAGGGGGCTGGGGCCTGTGACTATGTGCTTGGTATGGATGCAATGTGCCTCCTACCAAAAAACCAAACAAATTAAAATGAAAATCTTACTCCTATACCCTGGTGAATTAGACATCGGGCTGCTAACTGCAAAGTCAACAGGTAGGAACCATCAGCCACTCCTCAGGAGGAAGATGTACAGCATCAGAAGTGCACAGTGCTGTTCTGCTCTGGACTGTAGGGCCACTATGTGTCAGAACTGACTCAGTAGCGGTGAGGAGGATACCTGTAAATATGTCCCTCTTTGGAAATAGTGTTTTCTTTTGCTATGCTAATGCAGACATACCAGAGCCCTGTCTGTCCTAATTCCTCTGAGCAGCATCGACACTGACGCACTCACAGCGGGAAGATGAACACCAAGCAAAGGGAAGCTGGGAAATAAGCCAAGGTGTCGACTCACAATAGCGAGCAGTCACACAACCTTCCAGGTTGTTCAGGAAGACAAATTTGATGCTTGCAAATGTTCTTTCCACTCGATTTATGACATCTCTCGGTCAGAGGAGCGAGGAACTAGCTCTTTCATCTTTTTCTAAGGATCTCATATTAACCATGAGGACTCGAGTATTCTCACGCCTGGCTCTGGGATTTCATTACAAACAAAAGGCAGACCTCAAATTTACTAGCAAGAATGGAAAAAAGAGTGAAAATAAATTTTACTTATTAACTGTGAAATAAACAGATGGATAATCTTCCTGCAGAAGCAGTTCAATTGGCCATCAGTAGGATACAGAGAAATAAATTACAATAACACATCCAGGCAATGGAATACCAAACAGACAACAATTAAGATGAGGTCATTTCTCTTCTATAGAAATGATTTTTCCTTCAAGATTTGTTGTTATTTTTTTTTAATTAAAGCACATATTGCCTGCTGCCATCAAGTGTATTCCAATTCATAGTGGTCCTATAGGACAGAGCAGAGCCGAGTCTGTGAATCTTTAAGGGAGCAGGGCCTTCATCGCTCTCCCACAGAGTGGCTGGTGGATTCAAACTGCTAATCTTGCAGTGAGCAGCTCAACATGTGACCTCTGATGCCACCAGGGCATCCCAGGGCGCACATTAGAGAAATGCAAGTTAAAGCTACAATGAAGTGCCCTCTCAACCCTGCAAATGACCCTGATAAAAAATGGGGGTTGGGGTGCTGGTGAGTCTGTGGGGAGATTGGAACACTGACACTGTCGGTGGGATTTCAAAATGGCATCGCCACTATGGTGCTTCCTGAGAAATGGAAAGAGAGCAGTCCCTGTTTGTTGCAGCGGGACTCATAGTAGCAGAGAGATGAAACAAGCCAAGTGCCCATGGGCAGATGAATGGATAGACAAAATGTGCTATTTACACACAGTGGAATAATCTGCACCCAAAGAGAATAGTGGTATGTCTCTGAAGCACAACATGGTTACATCCAGAGGACATTATGCTGAGGGACAAATTACTTTTCTACATAATTATGTGGTACGTGTCCTTTATTCTATGGATGTAGTATATTACCTTCATTGATTTGGGGATGTTAAACCAAGCATGCATTCCTGGGATAGATCCCAAACCAAAATATCACTGCCATTGAGTTGCTCCCAGCCCTGTAGGGTGAGGTTAGAACTGCCCCCTGTGGGTTTCTGAGGCTATCATTCTTTATGGGAGTAGAAAGCTGCTTCTTTCTCCTGCAGAGCAGTTGGTGGTTTTGAACTGCCGATCTTGCTGTTAGCAGTCCAACATGTAACCCACTGTGCCACCAGAGCTTCCTGGGATGGAGCCTACTCGGTCTTTTCTATTGTTGCTGGATATAATTTTGTGGTATTCTTTTGAAAACATGTCCTCTAGACCATATTCAATTATATCCCTTGTCTACGCAGATACCCCTCACCAGATTCTCAGTGGACACAAGAGACCACAAGTGGAATTCATCCAAAGCTACTCTCTAGATCCCCTTGGGTCTGCTTCATCCTGTTGCACTTCTTGGCTTCCTTACGGGTTTCTTCTGGGAACAATTCATACCAAATCACTGACATAAATCCTCCTTTCAGGGGGGACCAACAACAGCTCCCAACCTATAAGGCACCAACCTGGAGAGTCAGGCCCCCCACGAACACCCACACACCGCACACCGACTGGACTCTATTGATTTCCCTGCAGGTGATCTACTCCCTGAACACCCGCCAAGATGAAGCCGAGGCCAGCTTGGAGGCAATGCGAGAGTCCCACCAGGAGGAGCTCCAGAACGCGGTGGCAGAGACCAAGGCCAGCCTCCTGAAGGACCAGGGCCGTGGCGAGGAAGAGGCCCTGCTGCAGCACATTCAGAGCCTGGAGAGTGCCCTGGAACAGCAGAAGATGCTGACCAAGGAGGCTCTGGCTGAGTCGGCCTCCTGCAGGCTGGAGACCAAAGAGAGGGAGCTTCGGGTGGAAGCTGAGCATGCCGAGCGGGTCCTGACCCTGAGCAAGGAGATGCTGGAGCTCAAAGCCGACTACGAGAAGAGGCTCCGCCACCTGACCGGCCAGGAAGCACCCCAGTGGGGCCAGCTTCCCCGGGAGAGCCCCGACAACCAGGGGGAACAGGGCCAGGGGCAAGGCCCCGAGATGCAGGAGGTGTTGCAGGAGGTGGAGCGGCTGCGCATGGAGAACCAGCAGCTGAGCAAGGACTATGCCTGCAAAGCCGAGGAGCTGCAGGCCACCTACGAGCGGGAGAACGAGGCCATCCGACAGGCGATGCAGCAGTCGGTGAGCGAGGCCCTGTGGCAGTGGCAGGAGAAGGAGACGGACCTCCGCAAGAACTTCCAGGTGCAGGAGTCAGCTCTGCAGGCCCAGGTCAGGAAGCTGGAGGGGGACCTGGAGCACAGGGGCCGCAAGATAAGTGACCTCAAAAAGTATGCCCAGAAGCTGAAGGAGAGAATCCAGGTAAGGCATGTTACTTCCTTTCTCCTCCATCGTGAGCACGGCCCCTATTGTAGAGCTGCTGTGACCCGGGCGCTGGGCTCGGCCCTTGGCTCTCCCCGAGGTGGGCACCGCTACCTTCGGTGCATTCACCGAAGCAAACATCTATCCCATAGTCACGCTGGGGCTCAGGATAGGAACTATGTGGCAAACTCATTCCTTACCTCAAAGAACCATGACACCTGGAGTTTACAGGTAAGAAGACAAGACTGGCATTGGGAGACACAAGGATGGGCCTAGCAACCAGCCATCAGTTGCTATGGAGTCCACTCCAGCTCATGGCGACCCAAGGGCATCAGAGTGAACTGGTCCTCCCTACTGTTTTCAGTGGCAGCGTTTTGGGAAGTAGATCACGGGCCTTTCGTCTGTGGTTAAGTACATGACAGCTAACCAGTTGTCCTACCCTCCTCCTAGCTGAGGGATGCCCTGGTGGTGTACTGGGTTACACTGGGTTGTCAGCCCCTCCAAGGGAGAAAGATGGCGGTATCTAGTCCCATACAGATTGATGGGTTCCTTAGAAACCCAAGGGTAGTTCTACTCTGCCGTATAGAGTCGCTCAATAGAAGGGAGTTCCTTTGGAGTTACTGAGCACCCAGCTAGTAAGGGAGCAAGATCAGTATTTGGATAGGGACAATCTAATCCCGAAGTCCCTGCTCAGGATAATATCTTGCCTGTCCTGTAGCCCTTAGGATTTGTATACTGTGGAGAACCAGGCCATAGTCTGAGTTGGTTATCTGAGCCCCGCTAGCTCACGGCACGCCTTCTCTAAAAATAACAGCTGCTAAGTGGCCTAAGACTGAGCATGTTTTCCAAACTAAACACTTTATCTCATGTAATCCAACCACAGTAAGGTTAAATATTGCCCAGGGCTGCATGGCCACTCTGAGGATGGGCAGGGACTTGATGAGCTCTGGGCCTCTGAATTCCAGGGACCAAGAGCCTACCCTGTTCACTTGTCTACCTTGAGATGTGGTGAATGGTTTGTGTCCCAGGATGTCTCCACACAAAGCCCTGCCCAGGGAAATGAGAACCCTCCCTCCCGTCTGTTTAGGACCTGGATGTGCAGCTCAGTGAGGCTCGCCAGGAGAACTCCGAGTTGAAGAGCACAGCCAAAAAACTGGGAGAGAAGCTGGCTGTGGCCAAGGACAGACTGGCGCTGCAAGAATGTCACAGGTCGCAGGGAAGCGGTGAGACGCCTTGGAAGGGTTTCCTCCAAGATTGGAGGTTAATGGCCAGGTGGCAGACTGGAGGTGGATAAGGGAGAGGGCCGGATGGCCTAGACTTACCCCGTGGGTCAGCCCAATCCCTGCAGGGACCCTGATGGGCTGAGACCTAGAGGTGTTGCTTTGCCGACTGGCCACTAAGGATGTATTCGTCTCCTGGTGCTGCTAGAACTGAAGTACCATAAGTCGGGGGCGGGGGGGGCACAGAAATGCATTTTCTCACAGCTTAGGAAGCTAGCGGTCTGAATGCAGGGTACCAGCTCTAGGGGAAGGCTCTCTTTATCCACTCGGAGGGAAACCCCTTGTCTCCGCTGATCTTGGTATTCCTGGGAGATCTCCACCTTACATCTATTCCCCCCCCCCCGATTGTTTCTCTTCTTGTTGTACTGTTTTGTATCTCAGAATTGATTGCCTTATGACACCCCCCCACTGATATAGTCTCATTAACACAATAAGGGGAATTATATTCTCAAATAGGATTATATCCCAAGGTATGTTGTGTTGGGGCCTTCATGTGGGCTCCAACTCAAGAGTGTCCTTACAACAGAGCTAAACACGGCCTGCATCTGCACCGTTCCCTCTGCTGCTCCATGTTGGATCCCATACTTACAGCCATTGTGTCAACCCATCTTGTTGAGGGCCTTCCTCTTTTTGACTGTCCTGCTCCTTTATCAAGCATGATGTCTGTCTCCAGGGACAGTCCACCAAGCGCATGTTCAAAGTAAGACAAAGCGTCCCCATGTTCACTTTTAAGGAGAGTTCCGGCTGTACAACAGAGAATTGTTCGCTCCTGAATACTTTTTGCCAGCACTATCCATCAAATGCATCACTGCTTTGGTCGGCCTTATTCATTGTCAAAGATACCACTTTGAAGACTAAAGTGCTCCTGACCCAAGCCATGGCTCCCACGGGGACACAATTCATTCTGTAACTGGTGGCACGCTTCCAGAGACTCCTTTACTCTCAAACATTGGCTCCCAGGGGCTCCCACTGTGCCTTGTTCTCAGGATGAACTCTCCTGCCACTTCTGGACAACTCTGTACTTGAACATGGTTTCACACAGACACATGATTAGATCTCCGCAGCAATTCTGTGGAATGAGGGCAGCCAGTGGCACGTGTTGCAGATGAAGAAATGCGACCAACCAAAGTGAAGTATCAGAGTCAAGGTCAGATGGTTTTTCACGTGGGAATATCTGGCTCCCAAGAGCCTTCCATTACTAAATAGTACCTATTGTGTGCACACTTATTGTGAGCCAGCCTTGGGGCTGTGGGCAGAAGATACATGGTCCAGACTCTCACTCACAACAATCTCACTCCTGTGAGTCAGAGTAGATCTGTGGTCCACGGGCTGCTAGTGGCTGATGGCTTTGTGTGGGGGTCATCAAGCCTTTCTTCTGAGATGCTTCTGGATATGGGCCTCCAACCAGTTAGTTCGCAGCCGGGCATGCTGGCCAGTTGTAATACCCGGCGGGCTCCAGACGTTTGCTTGAGACACCATTATATGTTCCCATTCAAAACAAATCAATGGTTTGAATACCTGCAGTCTGACCAGCTTGACAGCAGGAGATCTGATCAAAGCACACCAGCTGGGAACTGCCTTCCGGGAGCCGGGAAGCCTGGAGGGTCCTTACACCACCAGCCAGTCATACCTCCCCTTTACAGACAACAAGAAGGCTGAGCTAGTTTCAGAGGAGGAGTTAAAAGACCTACCTCAAGAGAAGAGGGGTCCAAGACAAAGGGGAGGAGAGGTCGGGGATGGCACCAGATAGGTCAGAGCCTGTGATCATTTTAGAGATCAGACTGTCATGTCTTTCTCTGAAGGAGCAGCTAGTGGATTCAAACCACCAACCTTCCAGTTAGCAGGCAAGCACTTTAACCACTGTGCCACAGGGGCTCCTGGTCAGAGATTGTGGTTGTTAGATGCCATGAAGTTGGTTCTGACTCATAGCAACCCTCTGTGCAGCAGAAAGAGGCACCTCCCAATTGTTCCTATGCTTGAGCCCATGGTTGCGGCCTCTGTGTCCGTTGCTCTTGTCTAGGACCTTCCTCTTTTTAACTGCCGCTCCACTTTACCCACCATGCTATCCTTGTCCAAGATATGATTTCTTCCCACAGCACGTCCAGAGCACATGAGATGCAGTTCACCCTCCTCAACTTTAAGGAGCATATGGCCGGACTTTTCCCAAGATACATTTGTTTGTTCTTCTGGCAGTCCGTGGTACTTCCAGTATTCTTTACCGATATCATCATTCAAAGGCATCAGTACTTGATTCTTCCTTATTTGTTGTTGCCCGTCCACAGGCACATGAAGTGATTGAAAACAACAAGGTTTGTTTGAATCAGGCCAACCTTAGTCCTCACAGTGACAGTGTCACTTTTTTTTTTAACACTTTAAAGAAACTGTGTGCAGCAGATTGACCCAACAACATGCGTCATTTGATGTCTGGACTGCTGCTTCCATGAGCTTTGAATTTGGGTCAAAGCACGCTGAAATCCTTAGCAACTTCAGTCTGACAGACGAGTGGTGTTGTCAGGGATTAGAGGAAGAAAAACCATTAGCAAATTCAGTTTTACCTTTTTTTTTTACACAATACTTTCAATTCCTGTTTAGAATTTACATATATCAGGGCATATGATTAATTTTTTTAAACCGGTTGTATGATGCCCTCAAGCTGGCTCTAAGATCCAAACACTGCTGTGTTCTGCATCATCTTCATGATGGCTCAAGCATTATTTTTTAATCCTGGAAAATAATATAGTTAAGAAAAGGATTTTTACTGTGTTCATCATGTTGTTCCGCCACCGCCATTAACCATTCATTGGGACATTTCTGATTATGCTTTCTGTAAGTGAAAAAGAAAAGAGAACCTCTTTGTTGTTGCTAATACATGAAAAAAATAATCAACAACGTTTGCAGGTCCTTAGTTTATCAAGGCAGGGCATGTAGCTCAGGATTCTGCTGGAGGAACAGAGAGAATCACTTCCCTTGACCACGTTTAAGGACCAAGAGACTATGGAGAAGCAGTTATGTGATGGGGAGGAGAGGAGGAGGAGAAGGGTGGACCTGACAGTTGACTAGAGGTCTGGGGACCTGATGAGACAAGACCTCAGAAACCAGGTCAAGGCCAAGGAGGACCTTCCAAATGATGTTGAACTTTCCATTTGCAGATGATAAGACGGCTGAGCTGGTTTCAGAGAATGAAGTCGTGGGAGAAGCGAATGACCGGGAGTCCTGCAGTCTCCAGCCTCAGCAGGACCAGAGCCTTCTCAGGGAATGCCCAGGCATGAAGGGAAGCACAGATACACAGGTAGGATCCATCCCAGGCTTAGGGAAGGGGACGTCACAGCAGGCTTTGCTGTGGAATGGGCTTGAGTTAAAGGCCAGACCCCAACCAGGCTGTATCTACCTGGAAGTTGCTGGTTCTGTGGTTTCATGGAGGTGTGTGGGTGGGATACCTGGTGGTGTAGCGGTTACGCATTGGGTCAGCATTTCAAAACCACCAGCTAATCCTGAGGGAGAAAGACGGGTCCTTCTACTCCTGTAAAGAGTCAGTCTCAGAAACTAACAGGGGCAGTTCCACCCTGTGTTACAGGGGCACTCTGACTCAATGGCATCAGCTCAGTGGCAGTGAGCTTGTTTTTCTTTTTTCTTATTTGTTTGTTTTTTAATGAAAGAGAACGGAAGTTCCAGCCGACTTCCTGCCATTCTCTAAGCATTTGCAAAGAAGGGGACTAAGAAAACTCTCAGTTCCTAATCGTCAGCTCCTGGGAAACATGCATAAAACCAGTTGCCATCCAGTCGCCTTCACCTCATAGTGACCCTGTGAGTGTCAGAGTGGAACAGTGCTCCCCAGGGCTTTCAGGGGCACCTTTTTCAGACACAGGTCTCCACGCCTTTCTTGGGAGGCACCTGGGTGAGGGCTTGAGCTCAGGGTGACCTGAGAGGACAGGGCACAACTGCTCCTGTGGCTTTCTGAGACTAACTCTTTTTTTTTTTTAAATCATTTTATTGGGAGCTCATACAACCCTTATCACAATCCATACATGCATCAATTGGATAAAGCACCAACTCTTATCACAATCCATACATATATCAATTTGTATAAAGCACATTTGTACATTCGTTATCCTCATCGTTCTCAAAACATTTGCTCTCCACTTAAGCCTCTGGCATCAATTCCTCATTTTTCCTGCTCCCCCCACCTCATGAACCCTTGATAATTTATAAAGTATTATTTTGTCATTTCTTACACTGTCCAACGTCTCCATTCACCTACTTTTCTGTTGTCAGTCACCCAGGGAGTGGTTATATGTAGATCCTTATAATTGGTTCCCCCTCTCTACCCCACTTTTCCTCCACCCTCCCGGTATCGCCACTCACCACTGGTCCTGAAGGGATCATCTGTCCTGGATTCCCTGTTTTTCCAGTTCCTATCTGTGCCAGTGTACATCCTCTGGTCTAGCCAGATTGGTAAGGTAGAATTGGGATCATGATAGTTGGGGCCGGGGGGTGGGGAGCTGCTTTTAGGAACTAGAGGAAAGTTGTATATTTCATCATTGCTACAGTGCACCGTAACTGGCTCATCTCCTCCCTGAGACTAACTCTTTACAGGAACCAAAAGCCTCATTTTTCTCCCAAGGAGCAGTTGGTAGTTTAGAATTGCTGACCTTGCAGTTAGCAGTCCAACATGTAACCACTATGCCAACAGGGCTGCCTGCTACAAAATCAGTGTAGAAACCTGGGTCAACATTGTCTACAAGAGAACTGGGGGTTTCCCGCTTGTCACGCCACATCCCAGCAGTTTTACAAGGTCTTTTTGTATTAGACTGAGAAGGACACGAATGTTGAGAAAGAGTCCATGAAGCACAGCTATGAAGAAGACCTCCGCAAAATCAAGCATCAGACGGAAGAGGAGAAGAAACGTCTCAGAGACCAGCTCGTGAAACGGCTGGAAGACTTAGTGAAGAAGCACTCGGAGGAGATCAAGTCGGTGCACTCCTCCGTGGAGGCGGAAAGGAAGAAGTTGCAGAAGGTGAGCTTTCCTTCTGCTTTGTCTCCTCGAAATAACGCTGCTTTGTCTCCCCGAAATAACACCACCAACACCAACAAGCACAAACACAGAAATATTTGGGGTTATTTTATCTATTTTATTGACATCTCATTCACATGTCATTCCATTCCATGTTTAAGTGTATTAAAGAGAGTTGTGTGTTCATCACCCCAATCAATGTTAGCACATTTTCTTCATTCTTGTATCTATTATTGTTCACTCCCCATTTCCCCTCAGTCTTCTTGATCATAAGAAACTATCTAGTTTTTCAGTTTCTATCGATTTACCTATCCTGAGATTCATATAAAGAAAATAATTCAAGTAAAAAATATATCAAACACAACCATTACCACCGCCGCTCAAAAACAACCCAACCCCACCAACTACAGCACAAGAAAACACAGAAGAACATCAACCCAAAAGAGAGTAGAGTGGAATAAAACCTAGAACAAATTAAAAATGGGCTCACAGGGAAAACGAATGGTAAGATGTTCAGCTTTACCCAAGCTCTATCTATAGTAATCCACATTACGATACGATACACTGTGTCTAGGACCAAGACTGTTCCTATCCATGGTCAATGGACCTAAGGAATTCAATGGAGACTTAGGCCTTGTGAGGACTTTGTGAATGGATTTGGGCCTTTCACTGATTTCCATAGCCTGGGGATCAGAATGTAAGCTCTCTGGTGGTCTTCCCCTCTGGTCTTGGCTTTTATTGTTAATAATTCTTTGATCATGCTAGTTGGCATGCTTCTTCTGTGTGGACTTAGCTGATGGCTGCTTGTTTTAATACAAGCCTATAAGACCCCCCCGTGCTATTTTTTTTTTGGTAGCCTGGTACCTCAGATTTCTCTGCTAAGTTTAGGGTACAAACATTTAATTGTCTCTCAGTTCTGAAGTCTGGAAGCCTGCAATCAAGGTGTCAGTCAGTGGGCTCTCTCTAACAGCTCTCGGGAAAAGCTGGACTTTATATCTTCCCAGTTTCTGGTGGTTCCTGGCAATCCTTGGGCTTCCACTGCACCCACTGTTTCAGACAGCCTTCTCATTCTGCTTCTGTGTTTCCTCTCCTCTTCTTATAAGGACATCAGTCATCCTGGATTAGGGCCCGCCCTCCTGACATTCATCTTCACTGGTTGTACCTTCAAAGCACATGTTGCCAAATAAAGTCACACTCAGTGGGGGACACAATTCAACGTATTCCCCCCAGCCCTCCCACCCCCTTCCTTTGTGTTTTGTTTTCTCCTTTCGTTCCTCAAACATTTACTGAGGCTCCCGCTGTGTCCTGGGTCCCCCAGAGAAGAAAGACACAATCACTGCCCAAAGGGAGGTCAGTCTTTTGGAGGGGACAAGGAGACAGAGGCCCTTAAGACCATGAACCTCGAGGCTGTGGAGTCACTGGTAGGGCAGATTGGCTTCATAGGAGTGTTTAGTGTAAGGAGATTCCCCCATGTTATCTGGGGAAGGAAGTAACATGGTCTAGCCCTCAGGCTGGCCTACTCTGCCCACCCCCAACTTTGTGACCATGCCCCTTATTTACCCTGGACCCTCCCATGGCCTTCAGGTTTACCGATTATAAAATGAGATGATGATAACATCACCTCATAGACTAGCTGTGAAAAAGCAAAGCATCTCACAGCAGTTGGGGGACTTAATAGGCACTAGATGTCTCAGTTGTTGTTATTGTTGTTAGGTGCCATCGAGCCCATACTAACCCATAGCGACCCTGTGTAGGCACAACAGAACAAAACACTGCTTGGTCCTGTTTAAACCCACGTGGCAGCTACGGTGTCAGTCCAGCTCCTCAAGGGCCTTCCTCTCTTTTACTTTACTCCCTCTACTTTACCGAGCATGAGGTCCTTCTCCAGGGTCTGGTTTCTCCTGACAACATGTCCATGGGTGTGAGAAGACGCCTCACCATCCTTGCCTCTCGGGAGCACTCCCCGACCTTACTTCTTCCGAGACAGATTTGCTTGTCCTTTTGGCAGTCTAGGATACTTTCACTGTTCTTCTCCAGCACCACAATTCAAACACATCCTTATTTAATGTCCAATTTTTACATGCATATGAGGCAATGGGACATACCTCACCAAGTAGGCACCCCAAACACTGTCTACCCCTGGGCCAGACTGTGCCATTGTGACCATAGTGTTTCCTGGGGCTGCTTGTCAGAGAGTGATCATCAGACCTTTCCCCTAGTCTGTCTTAGCCTGGCGGCTTCACTGAAACCTGCCCAGCATCCCAAGCAATTAGACAAGCTTCCATCAGCAGTAGGTGGTGTCTGTGAAGAAAGTTCATTGACTCGGAATTGAACTCAGTTCCCCTCCATGAAAGGTGAAAAAATATACCCTTGAGCCATGGTTGGCTCAGACATAAGTGCAGATGATTCATCAGTGGTATCAAACTCACTGCCATTGAGTCAATTCAGACTCACAGTGACCCTGTAGGGTAGAGTAGAATATGTCCCTATGTTCTAAGACTATAAATCTAAACAGGAATAGAGAGCCTCATCTTTCTCCCTCGAAGGGGCTGATGGTTTCAAACTGCTGACCTTGTGATTAGCAGCCCAACTCGCAATCCACTACACCAGCAGGGCTCCTTAATCAGTGCTATGCTGACTTAAAAGATATTCAACCTCCCCAAAGCCCATCTATAGGCAACTGGACATCCCCTTACAGAAGGTTCACGGGGAGGAGATGAGTCAGTCAGGGTACAGTGTAGCAACGACGAAACATACAACTCTAGTTCTTAAATGCTTCCTTCCCCTAACCTCCACTATCATGATCCAAATTCTACCTTACAAATCCACCTAGACCAGAGGATATACACTGGTACAGATAGGAACTGGGAACACACAGAATCCAGGACAGATGAACCCCTCAGGACCAGTGGTGAGAGTGGTGATACTTGGAGGGTGGAGGGAAGGTGGAGTAGAAAGGGAGAACCGATCATAAGGATCTACATATAACCCTCTTCCTGGGGGACGGACAACAGAAAAGGGAGACGTCGTACAGTGTAAGACATGACAAAATAATAATTTATAAATTATCAAGGGTTAATGAGGCAGGGTAAAAACGAGCTGATACCAAGGGCTCCCATAGAAAGCAAATGTTTTGAGAATGATGATGGCAACAAATGTACAAATGTGCTTGACACAATCGATGTATGTATGGATTGTAATAAGAATTGTATGAGCCCCCAATAAAATGATAAAAAAAGATATTCAACCTGTGTGGACTATGTTATACAGCCCCCTCTCCCCCACATCCCCTTACCGCCACACACATAGTGGGGTGGCTTTCTGCTGAGAAGGGCTGCAATGCTTCCTCTGTCCTCTTTGCTGAGAGAAAATCAAGTCACGTAGGGAAAGAATGGAGTACAAATCAGCTTTATTGCAAGCCTGCACAGAACACTGATGTACTGCAATTGGTCTTCGCTGATAATGCTTCCAGAGTCAACAAACCCAAGCTTCCTCATCCTTGGTTTGAAGGAGCATTCTAAAAACTAATCTGCTCATTCTTCTGACAGTCTTTGGGATTCTTTACCATCACCACAATTCAAACTCAACTCACTGCCGTTGAGTGATCCTGACTCATAGTGAACTGCCCCTGTGATTCCCGAAACTGGAAACCTTTGCAGGAACCAACAGCTTCATCTTACTCCTGTGGAACAACTAGTGGGTTTGAACTGTTTAATGCGGCCCAGTGTACAACCCACAGTGCCATTGAAGCTCCCGACGAAGGCATCAATCATTGTCTTCCTTTCTCGTTCACTTTCACATATATTGGGGGCGATTAAAAATATCGAGGCTTTGGGCCAAGTGCGCCTCTGTAAGACTTTAAAGAGAGCTTCTGCAGCAGAGTTGTCCAATGCAAGTCAGACTTAGTGGTTTGAATGCAACCCTTGCTTTCTTCTTGCCCCCTGGTGTGTTTCTACTGAGGAACCATGGTGACATCGTGGTTAAGAGTTGGGCTGCTAACCATAGAGGTCAGCAGTTTGACCCCACTAGTCACGCCATGGAGGAAAGAGGCTTTCTACACTCGTCAAGAGTTGGAGTCTCAAAAACCCACAGGGACCCTTCTCCCCTGCCCTCGAGGGTCCCTCTGTTTCAGAACTGACTGGATGGCCGTGGGTTGGGTTTGGCATCTCTAATACGTGTGTCCTCACAGGCTGAAGGACTCTTATAAGCTAGTGCCTGGGGAACAAGGCAGGGCCTGAATAAGTAAATCTCTCCTGCCTATGTCTTCCTGCCTTGAGTGCTTCATTCTTTCCATCCTCCTCTAGGAAGCAGAAGCACAGTTGGAGGAAGTGAGGAAGAAGTCAGAAAGTGAAAAAAAGCAACTGGAAGAGGAGAAGGCGGCTCTCAGCAGGAAGCTGCAGAGTTCTCTGCAGGAGGTAAGCCCCCGGGAGCCATGCAGATACTTGTCAACTGAGACTCCAGCAACCTCAGGAGACAGCCCTGGACCTCTATTTACCCAGCATCTGGGGAAGAAAGACTAGAACATTCGGCCCAGGCAAGAAGTGGCTTTGGGAGTTGTACGTTTTGAAACCACCAGCAGCTCTGTAAGCGGAAGATGAGGCTTGCTGCTCCCTCAACCCAGACAGTCTCAGAAGCCCACGGCGCTGTTCTACTCTGCCCTCTAGCGTCACTATGAGTTGGAATCAATTCGATGGCATTGAGTTTGGCGTGTGTGTGTGTGTGTGTGTGTGTGTGTGTGTGTGTGTGTTTTAACAGAGAATGTAGGGGTCCTGGTGACATAATGGCTTTGTCTGAGTTGGGCTGCTAACTGCCAGGTCAGCAGTTTGAAACCAGCAGCAGCTCCACAGGAGAAAGTGGAGGCTTTCTACTCTTGTAAAGAGTTAAACCAAAAAAAAACACAACGCCTCACTGCTATCGAGTCAATGCCAACTCACACAGCCCAATAGGGCAAGGTAGAACAGCCCCTGTGGCTTTCAGAGACAGTGCTCTTGATGACAGTACTTTCTCCCCCCTTGTGGTTTGGGACTGCCGACCTTGTGGTTGGCAGTCAATGTGTAACTCACTGTGCCTCCACCAAACCAACGCAAACACTGCCATTGAGTCAGTGCTGACTCATAGCAGCCCCTTGTGGCTTTTCGTGGCTATAACTGTTTATGGGAGTAGAAAGCCCAGTCTTTCTCCTGAGGAGTTGGTGGTGGTTTCAAACTGCTGACCATGCCGATACTTCCATGGCTTCTTTATAAAGAGTCACAGAAACTCACAGGGACAGTTCTTCCTTGTCCTAGGAGGGTCACCATGAGTTGGAATTGACTCAATGGCGGGAGTGTTTTGAACAGAGAGCCTGACTTTTAGAGGCTTACACCAGTGGTTCTCAACCTTTCTAGTGCCGTGACCCTTTAATACAGTTCTTCATGTTGTGGTGACCACCCCCAACCGTAAAATTATTTTCATTGCTACTTTATAACTGTAATTTTGCTACTGTTATGAATCAGGCAACCCCCAAAGGGGGTTGTGACCCACAGGTTGAGAACCGCTGACTTAAACAAAGCTAAAGCAGCGCTGGCACCAGGTAGAATTCTCACCTTTCACTTGGGAGACCCAGGTTCTAGTCCTGGCTCAGGCACTGCGGGCGTAGTCGTTGCCCATCAGGTAGTCGGAGCTTGTGTAGCTACTGTGATGCTGCACAGGGTTCAGGGAGCTTCTAGACGAAGACGGGCTCCTCTCTTTATCCACTCACCTGTCCCCAGAAGAAACAGGGTGACCTTCCCAGAGTGACACGAAAGGCCACAAAAGCCACCCTGCAGATCCAGTGGAGGTGGGGGAAGGACGGTTTTCTAAAGTGTGTGTGTGAATTCCCATCATCGTTTCCCCATGAATTTGGGGTGCCCCCTCTCACCTACGTAGCTGATTGCTACACACATGGCCCACGGGAGAGCTGTGGTTGTTGGTTGCTGTTGAGTGGGTGACTCTGAGTATGCAGGGAAGAACTGCTCCAGGCACCTCTCGGGACTGTGACCTTTTGGAAGTCTGTCTCCTGGTGGGTCCTCGGCAGCACCCCTGGGAGGATTCAAGTCACCCCACGCTTGACCGTGCCAATCGGGGGCTCCATAAACTTCCCAAACCTCTGCTTTGGGAAAGACGAAGCCATCCTCCAAGTAGAGTGGGCTTTTCGAGGAGCATTGTGGGAATATTCTGAGCGGAGCCCCTGCTGACTGGCCCAGGAGCTCGGGTCCCGGGTTGATGGCCATGCCCCTGACCGAGGACACCCCTCCGTCAGCTGGCCTTTCTTCCCTTCTGCTTAGGTCTTCAGACTGGAAGAGTTCATCCAACAGAGTCAGGCTCGCCCCCCAGCCACTAAGGAAAGGTCTCCGGACGCCGGCGGCAGGGCTTTGGCGCCCCAGGTAACAACTGGCTTCCTCTGCTTTCTGGAAGGACCCTTCTCCTTCTCCTCCCTGTTCCTGCACCTTTGGTGCCCTGGTAACGTGTGCTGATGTGAACGGGCTCTTTGTCCTTCTCCACTTCAGTGCCTGGAGTGGGGGCGGGAATCACCACAAAATCCACTTGCAGAAACCACAAAGCAAAGAGAATCCTGAGCCACAACCCATGGGGTCAGGAAGAGACCCAGGCTTGCCAGTTCCTCTTCTGCTTCCTTTGCGGGTGGGCAGCCTGCTTGTCAGGGAATGGGGCCACTGGCATAGCTGGGTGGGGAGCAGGGGGAGATTTGATTCTGCCCAGCATGAGCGGCTGCAGACACACTCAGGGTCCCCTCGCCTCAGGCTGCCCCACTATCTGGGATCTCACTCAGGGCTCCGTGCATCACTGCGGCTCAGGGCGTCTTGATTACGGCCTGTGGTCTAGGATGCTTAGCAGCATGGTTGGCCTCCACCCACGCCTCTTCACTGGCACCTTCCCACCACAGTGCCACCCAAGAATGTCTCCAGACCCCAAACTGCCCCCAGTTGAGAAGCTGTGCTGTAGCTAAACATGAAAGTCCTAGACAAGCCTGCGCAACGCCCCCCCCCCCCACCCGCCACACTGTGGAGGTGGCTTGAGTGTCCCTGTGATGCTGGGAGCCAGCAGGTCACTCTGGGTGGACAGGTTCCAGACCAACACAGACTATAGGGAGGATTGCTGGCCCACTTCCGAGAGACCACTACAGAAAATCTGTGAACTGGGGGAACCTTGTCAGATAGTGTGCTGGAAGAGGAGTCTCTCAGGTGGGAGGCTCAAGCCTGTCAACAGCAGGGTGGAGGGCGCAGGGCTGGGCTGTTGTACATGGGGCCACGGTGGGTCCGTCAACCACAGAGAAACTCAACACACGTGGCAAGTCGGGGACCGTGGGATCGTCCCTTTGAAGCTCCCCTCATTCCAGAACTCTCTTCCTCACTGGGCCTGTCTTACAGAGGCTTGTATATGGAACCCCCAACTGTCTGGCCCGTTTGATTCAACTCAGGAGGTACGATGCCCTTACATTCCACGGGCATTTGTGGAATCCCTGGGAGGGGCCAGCCCCGGAGCTAGAAGCCAGACCTTGCAAGTGTTTATTCCTTCAAAATTAAGTTTTCTATGAAGAAATACACGATATGGTGCAGAATTTCAAAGGTATATAAACTTACAGTGAGAGGCGACTCCTTTCCCCACCTCCCCAGTTCCTTACCGAAGACCAAAAACCAAACTCACTGCCATTGAGTCAATTCTGACTCACAGCGACCCTGTAGGACAGAACTCCTCCTGGGAGTTTCTGAGACTGTAACGCTGCACGGGAGTAGAAAGCCTGTCTTTTCCTGTAGGAATAGTTTCGAACTGCTGGCCTTTCGGATCTCAGCCCAGTGGGTAACCAATGTACCACCTGGACCCTTCATCCCTTCTCCGGGGATGACTGTGTGTTCCTGCCTTCTTGGCTTAAGCTAAGAGTGTATGGCAGCCTCGGCAGACACCACGCCACTCTGCTTGTTCCTCCAGCTCACAGTGACCCTGCGCACAACACAACAGAGCGCGGCCCTGCCCCGTGCCACCTTCACAGCTGTTCTGTCCAAGCCCGTTGGTGCAGCCTCGGGGTCAGTCCTTCCCCTCGAGGGTCTGCCTCCATTGACCAAGCAGGATGTCCTTCTCCACAGACTGGCCCCTCCTGATGACATGTCCAAAGTAGAAAAGTTGAAAAGACTCTCCATGCTCACATCTAAGGAGCATCCTGCCCGTACCTCTTCCAAGACAGGTCTGTCTGTTCTGCCGGAGAAAGCCTGGGAGGTTTCGACAGAGGTATCACTGCGTGGTGCCAGGTTGGAGAGGCCACTCCACCCAGAGAGGCCTCAGAAGGAAGGCCTGGTGATGTCATTCCAACGAAGTAGCCGTTGGAAAGCAGTGTCGGCACACGGCTGCCCTCGGACACACAAGACACCACCTAGACTCACATTGCCTTGAGGCAGCTGATAGCTAGTGAAGTGGCATCTGTCTGAATCCTGAACG
Source organism: Tenrec ecaudatus (assembly GCF_050624435.1). Classification (NCBI taxonomy): domain Eukaryota; kingdom Metazoa; phylum Chordata; class Mammalia; order Afrosoricida; family Tenrecidae; genus Tenrec; species Tenrec ecaudatus. The sequence goes on from NC_134532.1 coordinate 206,590,869, forward strand.
GTGGACACGCTCCGCAGGGAAGGGCATGCCAGGGACAGGGCTGGCACATCAAAGGTGCCATGGGAGAGGAGGGCCCTGGTTCAGCGGGGCCCAGTGTGGTTTGCCAAGCAGCTGCCACCCTGCGTCACAGCTCGATGACCGGGTGCGTCTAGACATGTCAGTAACCCTGGTGGTCAGCAGACTAGTGGCTACCGTGCTCTTAGCAGCTTCCACATCTGGAGGGGACAGACATGTCCCCAGGCCATTAGGTGTAGCCAGTGCCCCTCCCTTGGTGGAGTTGGAGGGTCTGCTTCCAGATGACTCTTGTCCTGGAGAGTCCGTTCCAGGTAGAAACCTTTCCTGGCATTGGACCAGGGAAGGCAGTGTGGAACAGGGGACAGCTGCAGCCCACAGGCCGGGCTTGGGTTCAGCCCCCACTCGACCTCAGAGACCTTGCTTAAATGCACACTCACAGCCTTCGAGTTGATTCTGACTCAGAGTGAGTATAAGAACGAGGACCTGCCATCCAGAACTGCCTTTGGGCGTTTCTGAGGCTGTAAGTCCTTAGGGGAGTGGAGCGCCTCATCTGTCTCCCTTGAGGCAACCGGTTGTTTTGAACTGCTGACCTTGTGGTTAGCAGCCCAACTCGTAACCCACTACACCCTCAGGGCTCCACTCAGAGGACCCAGGCAAGTCCAGTAACCTCGCTGAGCTGGGTTTCTCTATGAATGACAGCAGGCTCGGACACAGTGAAGCCTTGTGGCACCTGCACATGTAACTGGGGGAAGACAAAGGTGATGCTTTTAGCCTTGGATTTCGACCTCATTCACCCAGTCTCCCACAGGGTGAAGTCTGTCACACCAGCCTGTGCATTTGCTCAATCCCTTCCCACGTGTATAAAAATTCCCCAGAAATTCTCTGCTTGTCGTCACTCCTGCATTCAAAAGTTTCAGCATGGCTTCCCACTGCTCCATTCATAAAAATGACTATTGGCTCAAGAAATGATGGAGGTCAAACTTCGTACAGCACTTTTGATCTACTGTTAAGTCCTTGGGGCTTAAAGTTTCAAGTCATAGAAAACCAACCCTTAGCTTCTGTGAAAAGAACCCTGCTGGTGGTGTGGGTCACACATTGGGCTGCTAACCCCAAAGTCAATGGTTCAAATCCACCAGCTGCTCTGAGGGAACATGATGAGGTGGTCTGCTCCCATAAAGATTTATGAACAGCCTTGGAAATTCTATGGGACCGTTCTACTCTGCCCTATAGGGTCACTATGAGTCAGAATCGACTCGATGGCAGTGAGTTTTGCCCTAAGTGGAGTGTTCATGTAGTCAGAAATAGAATTTGAAGTCGTCAGTGCTATGTATTTTTATGAAGGTGTAGTATGTGATGAAAATCACGTGCGTGGGGTAAGTGTTCATTTCTAAAGATATGGCAGTATGTTACACCTGTCAACTCATATAGTTTGCATTAAAACACTGTGGCGGCGGTTTGAGTATTTTTATCTCTAGCCCCATTTAAGAACTAGGAAAACTGAGGCCCAGCAGGGCCCGTGATTGTTCATCAGAATCTATGTTGTTGTGAGTGGCCTTCGAGAGCTCCAACTCATGGTGCCCCGTGGACAGCAAAAGAACCTCTGGCCAGTCCCGGGCCAGCTTCAACATCGTTGAAGGCTGTGGCTACTGGTTTATCAGTCCCCTCCGTCCGAGGAGCACATTTTCCAGTCCTTGGGGAAATATTCTAGTGTGATCCACCGGGTCTTCAATAGCTAATTTTTGGAAGCCATCATCTGGCAGCTCCACTGATAGGTGTGCACCCTGGATGATCCTGCTGGTGTTGGCAATTCCATCGTCAGAGCAACGCACCAGCCACCACAGTCAGACCCACTGGCAGATGGGTGTGGCATAATACTTCCTGCCTCGCATTAGTGAAGTGCTGGCGATAGCCCCTGCCCTCCACACCCTGGGACGGCAGTAATGGACGGAGGAAGGCGGATGCAGGCACTTTTCAGAACTGTTCAAAGATGATCTAAGTGCTCACCACCAGGCGACATAACACCATCAATTACAGTCCCTGTGGCCATCTCCGGGACACTCCCCTGTCGAACTTGTACACAGTGCTACCTTTGAGAGGCTGTCAACCGAGCTGGAGACTGGTCTGCATCCTCCCCTCTGGGAGTTCTCTTGGGTGTGGGCGCATCTCTAAATAGAAACAATACCAAAGAGGCTGAAAAATGCCCGCAGATGAAAGATGGAGACCTGACGGGAACAGAGGCTTCGTTGACCAGCCATCTGCTCAGACGGGCTGGGGCGGGGCAGGGGTTGAGGAGGCAGGAGGATTTATTCCTTACGCCGTTCCTACCCTTCTGTTGGTCGTCAGAACCGACTTGGTGGCAGTCCTGCCCCAGACCAGCTTGGGCGCGGGGTGGGGGGTGGATCTAGTGTGGACCAGGGTCAGATTGCAGGATGCTCAGTGGGGGGAGGCAAGGTAATTCTTTTAAACTGAGCCCCAGCACATAACCCCCCCCCCCCCAAAACACAGCCCAAAAGCATGACTGCCCCATCTAGAATCCAGAGAGCGGTGACAAGTAAAACAAGGGTATCCTTGGGGTTAGGTGGCCTTCAGTCCACTCCGACTCGCGGTCACCCCCTGTGACAGGGGAGGGCCATCCAATAAGGTTGCCTAGGCTGGAAATATTTATGGGAACGATTCCCCACACAGAGGCTGGAGGGTTCGAACCACTGACCCTTCGGTTGGCAATTGAGTGGCACCAGATAAGAGCTTGGGCATGCTCATTCTGCCAACTCGGCCTCCGTGGCTGTAATCATTTTTGAAGGCTTCAGATGGGAGCCTCTCTCACTGTGACTGGTGGGCTTTGACCCCCAACTCCAGGCACACAGGTGGGGAGGGTCGGGGTGGGGGGAAGAGATGTAGTCACCTCAACCAAGACCCATCGACATAATTCTGACTCCTGGAGAGTACAGAACACAGCTACAGTACAGAACAGTGCTACGTGGGGTGGTCTTGGCGTCCTTTCCACTGATGGCAGTCTGGGGTGCGTAAGTAGGTCAGGGCTGAACCCCGTAGCTGACGGTGCCTGGGTAAATGGAGCAAAGGTGGGAGTTGTCGGGGATCTGATCTTGCTTGGATGAACCATCAACATCCACGGAGCGGCAGTCAAGAACTCAAATGACGTCCTGTAGTGGGCAAATCTGCTGCACCAGCGCCTCTTTAAGTGTCAAGGACCAGGATGTCATGTTGAGCCCTAAGGCGCACCTGCCCCAAGCCTTCGTAGAATTGTCAATCACAGAGACTAAGGGAGACCAAAGAGTTGCTGGCACAGCATATGAGAAAGGAGGGAGCCCAGGCAAGAAGGCTGCATGGAGGCGGTGGAGGAGGGGAGGGTTCTCCACAAGGAGGGAGTGACCAGCATCTCCAGTTCTGCTGAGACTGGACTTAGACTGGCTTGAGATCTTCCCTTGAGGATGTCATCACTGGTGTTGGCTTTGGTGGCCGCTTCTGGAAGTGTGAAGCCCTGGTGGTGTAGTGGTTATGCACTGAGCTAACAACCACCAGCTGCTCTGTTGGAGAAAGATGAGGCTTTCTATTCCTGTAAAGAGTTCCAGTTTCAGAAACCCACCCAGGCAGTTCTACCCTGTCCTGTAGGGTTGATATCAGTCAGAACCCACTCGGTCACAGTGAGTTTAGTTTCTGGTGTTGCCTTTGTGGACGTCCCAGTGGATGGAAAGACAAGCGAAATGGCTTTTGTCCTCATTTGGTGGGCCTTGAGGAGTCCCGGTGGTGGCTTAGTGGTGATGTATTGAACTGCTAACAACAAGGTCAACAGTTCAAAACCACCAGCCCCACTGTGAGAGAAAGATGGGGCTTTCTACTCCAGAAATAAGTCACCATCTCAGAAACCCACACGGGTAGCCTTTACAGGGTTGCTATGAGTTGGATGATTCAGCAGTGAGTTGGGATGGAAGCCCAGAGCCCCACCCACTAGCCTCAGCTCGGCTTCCTCCCACCTGTGAGGTCCTCCCAGTGACTCTGGAACACAATTTGAGAACTACACTCTAAACCATAGGTTGCCAAACATATTTGATCAACTGCCCCATTTTTTCAGAAAAAACTACCCAGCCCCCGTTTGCATAATAGTCCATCATCCAGGATAAAGTGTAGGTATCTGCTTTTGCAGCCCCCTCCCCCCCCCAGGAGCACCCCAACACCCTCACAGGAACAGTTTTGCCCACCCTGGGAAGCACTGCGCTAAGCCAGCACCTTGATGAAACAAACGCTGGCCCGGGGAAGGGGAGGGGCTGGGCCACTGGTGGAAAGCTGGTGCTGAGATAGACACACACAGGTGTTCCATGGGTGTAAAGAGCAGCCTGTTAGGCTGTGTCTACAGGACAGTGGTGGGTGCCATGAGCAGAGACTTCAAATAAGGAAAGCTGGAGGAACTCCGATCTCTGTGCCTGTGTCATAAGGGTTCTGTGTCCCTGAGGTCTTTTTGTGGTTGAAGTCTATACCCCTGTGCACCAGGAGGGTGGTAATGTGAACAAGTTCAGCTTGCAGGAAATTTGGGAGCGGCGTTCACCAAAGTCCAGTCCCCATCAAGTCATCTCTGACTCCTGGAGAACCCGTGTGTGTCAGAGACATCTCCACTGTGGCTGGTTTCCCCCAAGACCCCCAAGCCTGTCTTCTGCAGTGTCTCAGGGTGGTAGTTACATAATATGTAACTTATGTTGAGGGGTGGAGTCTAGCCTGCCAATCAGGTCGCAGCTTGATGACCTGATTTGGAGGCTTGAAGAAGCTAATAGCTTACTGAAGTGCAGACACACTCTCTCTGCTTGGCATTCCTGTTGACAAGACACATAGAGCCATGCTGATGGCGGTCAGGGCCTTGGAGCTGGAGACCCACACCAGTACTGAGATGCTTCCACCACCACTGGGTCCACAAGACTTTCCACCCACTGGCCTGTGATCTTCCTGCATGGTGTCATTTTACATGGCTGCGTGAGTCTGAAGAAAATTTTATAGACTGCTATCAGACATATGGGCTAATATTGGACTTATGGACTTGATCTGGACTGGGCTGTTTTCTTAAAATACAATTTCTCTTTGATGTAAAGTTCTCTATTACAAACATATGAGTGTCTCTGGATTTGTTTCTTTAGTCGACCTAGACTAACACACTCAGGGTGGACTCGAACCGCCAACTGAGCAGCTGAGTATGTTAGCCATTTGTGTCAAACCCCCTCTCCTCCTAAACAAACTCACTGCCATCTGATTGATTCTGACACATAAACCCACTGCCTTCAGCTGCTCTGACTCATAGCGACCTTTTTTTTTTTTTTTCATAGTGTCCCTTTATAGCAGAGGTAGGGAACTGTTTTTCTGCCGACATCTTTTGAATGACACATTGGGAAAATATTTAATTAAATCACATCTAATATGATGGCTTGGAGCCCTGGTGGTATAGCGGTTATGCATTGGGTTGCTGACCACAAGATCCACAGTTCAAAACCACCAGCCTCCCCATGTGAGAAAGTTGAGACTTTCTATTGCCATAAAGAATGACAGTCTCTGAAACCCACAGTGGCAGTTCTACCTTGATGCTTTTCCTTTGTTTGTTTTTTATTAAATACTTTATTGGGAGCTCTTACAGGTCTTATCATAATCCATACATTCGTCCATTGTGTCAAGCACATTTGTATATATGTTGCCATTATAATTTTCAAAGCATTTTCTTTGTACTTAAGCCCTTTAGATTAGCTCCTCATTTTTCTCTCCCTCATGAACCCTTGATAAATTATAGATTTTTGTTTTCATATCTTACATCATCCTCTGTCTCCCTTCACCCACTTTTATGTTGTTTGTCCCCCTGGGAGGGGGTTATAGGTCAGTCCTTGTGATCGATTCCCCTTTTCTTCCCCCACCTTCCCCTATCTTCCTGGTTTCTCTATTTTCTCTACTGGTCCTGAGGGGTTTATCTGTACCGGATTCCCTGTGTTGTGGGCTCTTATCTGTATCAGTGTACATGTTCTGGTCTAGTCAGATTTGTAAGGTAGAATTGAGGTCATGATAGTAGAGGGGGGGTAAGCATTAGAGAGCTAGAGCAAAGTTCTGTGTTTCATTGGTGCTATACTGTACCTTGACTGACTTGTCTCTTCTTTATGACCTTTCTGTAAGGGGATCTCCAATTTTCTACAGATGGGCTTTGGGTCTCCACTCTGCATTCCCCCCCATCCACATTGGTATGATTTTGTTCTGGTTCTTTGATGCCTGATACCTGATCCTATCAACACCTCATGATCATAGGCTTGTGTGCTTCTTCCATGTGGACTCTGTTGCTTCTTGGCTAGATGGCCGCTTATTTATCTTCAAGCCTGTAAGACTCTTTTGATAGCAGGGCACCCTCAGCTTTCTTCACCACATTTGTCCGCTTTGTCTTCAGTGATCGTGTTGGGAAGGTGAGCTTCACAGAATGCCGGATTATTAGAACAAAGTGTTCCTGTGTTGAAGGAATACTTGAGTCTAGACCCAGTATCCATCTGCTACCTTAATACTTAACCTGTAAATATAAATACATAGATATATTTCCATATCGTTATATATAAATATATTTACATATATACATGCCTGTATTTAGACCTCTATAAATGTCTTTGCCTCCTACTTCTTTCCTTTATTTCCTTTTACTCTCTCTTGTCCCACTATCATGTTCAGCCTTCATTCGGGTTCAGTAATTCCGCGCTGTTACATTGCCCTTGATTAAGTTCCACTAGGCACCGTACGTCCTTCTCTCCATCGCTTTTAATTCACTTGTTCCCTTGTCCCTGGGTTGGTTGACCGTACCCCCCTTCCTTTCTCCCACCTCCCCTTCTCCTGTGACCCTCTAGAACCATCGATCCCATTGTTTAATTCTCTGAGTTGTTTATCCTGCCTATCTTATCCAGATAGACATGCAGAGACATTGATAATCACAAAAACCAGGCAAAGCCAAGCAAAACAACAAAGGAAGACAAAACAACAATAACAAAAATAAAAAACAAAATAACAACAAAAAGAAAGACAATGACAAAAAAGGAAGCCTATAAATAGTTACTGGTCTGGAGGTACAGGGAATCCAGGGTGGATGATACCTTCAGGACCAAGGGTGTGAGGGACGATGCTGGGAGAGTGGAGGGTGAGTGGGTTGGAAAGGGGGAGCTGATTACAAGGATCCACATGTGACCTCTTCCCTGGGAGAGGGACGGCAGAGAAGGTGGGGAAGGGAGACTCCGGATAGGGCAAGATATGACAAAATAACGATGTATAAATTACCAAGGGCACATGAGGGAGGGGGGAATGGGGAGGGAGGGGGAAAAAAAAAAGAGGACCTGATGCAAGGGGCTTAAGTGGAGAGCAAATGCCTTGAGAATGATTGGGGCAGGGAATGTATGGATGTGCTTTATACAATTGATGTATGTATATGTATGGATTGTGGTAAGAGTTGTTTGAGTCCCTAATAAAATGTAAAAGAAGAAAAGAGAAAAAAATGATTAGGGCAAAGACTGTACAGATGTGCTTTATACAATTGATGTATGTATATGTATGAACTGTGAAAAGAATTGTATCAGCCCCAATAAATTGTTAAAATAAAAAAAGGAAAGAAAAAAAAAGTTACTGGTCTGTTTTTTGACCTTTAGGAGTGTTTTCCAGTCGAGTCTGAAGGGGTGCCACATTGTGGCCCCAAAGTCTATTTTTGGTATTCCCCAGGGACTTAGTTGCTTTGCTCCCCTTGCTGCTCTGTTGCTTGCCCTTAGTGTTTTGCCCCGGTGTGATGGGGTCAGATCGGACACAATTCCCCACTGAGTCTCCAGTGTTGTTCCCAGTAGCGCTATGGTTCAGTGAGGGACATCGTGTCTTATGATGGGGCCGGCCCTATGGTCCTCTCTGCGCATTGTCTGCTCTGAGCAGGAATCTCGTCTTCAGGACTTGGTGGGCCAGCATGTGTTCCACTCCCTCTCCTTCCCTCTTTGTTTCTCCCGTGTGCTCTAATCAGATGTGCCCGTCTCCCCAAGCTGTGGCTTCAGTGCTGTCCTCTGAAGTGTATTCTTCTGGGGGAGGGGGTCCACATAGTTGATATTGGGGCGGCCCCACAGACCTCTCTATTGGTTCTCTGCTACATGCCAGTATGTTGTCTTCACATCTTGGTGCACCGGGTTGAAGCCTGGTCTTTCTCTCCCTCTCCTGTGGAGATATAAACTATACCTTCCCCTTGGGTGGGTTAGTGCCCTGCTCCCCCATACCCATGTTTTCCCCCTCTTTCCCCCTCCTATTTAGTTGGCTGCCATATGTATCCCTGGATTGGGTTTGGCCCCTGCCATAATACCTGGACCTCACCCCAGGAATATATGTACATATTAGCTTATACCCTATGCCCCATTTTTTAAGCTTACCTCAGTGGACTCATGTTGTGCTTGCCCTTTTGTTCTTGGCTTACTTCGCTTAGCATACTTTCTTCCAATTCTTCCCATGTGGCAATGTTCTTCATGTGTTCATCACTGCTTTTTAGGGATACATAGTACTCCATTGTATGTATGTACCACAGATTTTGGATCCATTCGTCAGTTGATGGAAATTTGGGTTGTTTCCAACTTCATGCAATTGTGAACTGTGCTGTGATGAACATTGGAGCATGTGAACTGTGCTGTGATGAACTTTGGAGATGTCTGGCTGCGGTTTGTTTCTTGTCTCTTCTGGGTATATGCCCAGAAGGGGGATTGCTGGCTCATATGTCTGCCTGATCTTATAGGGTTGCTATGAGTCAGGATCAACTCAATGGCAGTGAGTTTGCTTGTTTTTAATGTGATTATTGGAACTGCTCCTCTTCAGTGAGGTGTGTAATGGTAGCTGATGTTGGTAATACTCTCATGGGCCTTATATGGTCCACAGGCCAGATGTCCCCCTCTGCTCCTCCACAGGGTTTCCAAGGCTATAAACCTTCATGGAAGAGGGTAACCTCATCTTTCTCCCGTGAAGCAGCTGGTGGATTTGAACCCCCAATCTTGTGGTTAGCAGTCAGACATTTACCCTATATAGGTATCTGAGACTATAAATCTTGACAAGAGCAGACAGCATCTTCTTTCTCCCTCAGAATGCTTGGTGAGTTTGAACCTCTGTCCTTGCATCAAACAGACCAGTGCCTGGCCCACAGCACCACCAGGGCAGGGGCTCAAGCCAGTGTTACCTGGCAGGTCCATTTCTCCTCCAGGTCTCAGTGCCATTGTTTATTCTATCTGCTTCACGTTTTTCTTGTGCTCTTGACAGCAGGCAGCAGAAGGCCACCTGTGAAGGGGGTACAATGAGAGTTACACCTGATAACACCTCATGAGCCCAAGCCTCACGGCCGCCCCGTAACACAAGCACAGGAAGGACTATGCTTAGGGGGCTACACTCAGAGGGCAGCCTCCTGAGGTGGGTAGAATGCAGGCCCCAGGGACCCATGGCCTGAATGCACAGCCTCACTGCACTACTGGCCAAGGGGCCCTGGCGGTCTGCCTGGTCTCCTCATGATTTCATTGCCTGGGCTGTGCTGTGTAGAGAACACATCACCCCTGCTGTTACCATCCCAGCTGACTGGCGTGCACACTGGTGTGGGTTGTCTGTGGCTCTTTATCAGTTGCGCTCAGATTTGAGCCACACATGGGTTATGGGACTGTGCCGTGAACAGCGCCGGCCCAGTGGTAGAATTCTCAGCCTCCTGCAGGAGACTCGGGCTCAGTTCCCGGCCAGTGCACAATCTCATGCACAATCTCTGCCCCTCTCTCAGGGGAGGTCTGTGTGTTGCTGTCATGCTAAGTAGGCTTCAGCAAAGCTTCCCCAGTACAAAGTACTTGGAAGAAAGGCCTGGAGATCTATTTACCAAACAGAAGCCTCTGAAAGGTCCATGGACCACCGCAGTGATATCCAGACTGTATGTGGTGCAGGGCTGGGCACTGATGTCGTGCACAGGGGGTGACTTTGAGGCCGGGCGGCTGAGGACAGACCGTACCTACGCCGACCTTGTCACTCATTGTCTTTGCTGTAGGATCCCAGCTCGCAGCTGAATGAACCATCCCAGACCCTGCTCAGAAGAGACGACTCTCAGGATAAGCTGGCACCTGGTGATGCAGTCCCCAGTGGGGTCGAAGAAGGGAGGTACAGGAGGACACGCAGGCCTCTGAGTGCCCCTGTGGGGGCCACATTTGGAAGAATCTGTTCTTTCATTCATTCGTTCCTCAAGTATTGATCATCGGCCCTGGCAGCATCTGAGGGAGGGGACAGAGAGAAGTCCTCCATGACTTCAGTACCATTGGGGACTCAACATGAATGAGCCCCATTTCATTGTCACACTGCCCCACAGGGGCCATTTATTGATTTAAAAAAACCCAAACCGTCCCATCCCCACCCCACCATCAAATTGATTCTGACTCAGTTCTCAACCTGGGGGTCACGACCCCTTTCACAGGGGTCACCTATTCATAACAGTAGCAAAATGACAGTGATGAAGTGGCAATGAAAATCATCTTATGGTTGGGGTCACCACAACCTGGGGGACTGTGCGAAAGGGCCGGGGCTTTAGGAAGGTTGAGAACCACTGCCACAGAAGGTTTCCAAGGCTGTAAATCTTTATGGGAGCAGACAGTCCCATCTTTCTCTTGTGGAGTGGTTAATGGACTTGAACCGCTGACCTTGTGATTAACAATCAACATTCGGGCCACATCACCAGAGTTCCTTTACATGAAACACAAAGACCAAATGAAGCCCACTGCCCCTGAGTCCATTCCAAGTCATAGCGACCCCATAGGTAGCCTGACCCTTTATGGGACTATGCTCAAACTCACTGCTATGGAGTCCATTCTGACTCATAGCGACCCTATAGTTCAGGGTAACACTGTCCCTTAGGGTTTCTGAGTCAGTAACTCTTGGCAGGAATTGAGAGTGGCCGGTGGGTTTAAACAGCCATGCTTTGGCTAGCCGTCCCACGCTCACCCACCAACGCCACTAGGGTCCTGGGCTTATATTTATGCAAGTGAAATAAAAGCACATATTCACAGAATGGCTTGTACCAGAATACCTCTAGCAGTTTCATTCATAATCTCCCAGATGTGTGAACCACCCAAACATCTAGCTGAAGGAAAATCGCCAGCAGATGATGCTGCGTTTCTAGAATGGATTACTATTAGACAACAAGATGTGAGCTGTTGACAAATGCAGTGGAAAGTATGGGTCACAAAATGAAACTTGGGGGTGTACTGGTTACTCACTTGTCTGCTAAGCGCAAGGTCAGCAGTTCAAAACTACCAGCTAGCTCCCTGGGAGCAAGATGAGGCTTTCTATTCCCTTAAAGAGTTAACAGTCTCAGAAATTCACAGGGACAGTTCCAATCTGTCCTATAGGGATCTGTGAATTGACATCAACTGTATGGCAGTGGGTTTGACTGGGTCACACAGATGTTGTGTTGAGCAGAAGTCTCTCACACACACCACGTAGTTAATCTTGTGTGTTGTTTACAACCAGGAAGAAGGCTGAGTCCATAGTGAAGGGAGGGAGCTTGACAAAAAGGGGCCTCAAGGGAGTTGGGTGGGTGGGTGGGGGTGGCGGTTATGAAAGTGCTCTGTGTTTGGATTGGGTGGGAGTTTCCTGGTTGCATGTACTTGTCCAAAGGTGCCCTGGTGGCACAATGGTTTGAGCCCCTAGCTGCTAACTGAGAGGTTGGCAGTTCCAATCTCCCCAGCAGCTCCACGGGATAACAAGCCCCTGTGGGGCTGCCTGCTCCGTCCTGCAGAGTTGCTGTGGGTCTCCCGTGACTGGAAGATACACCCCACCCCCACACACACTACCACCACCCACCACCACAGCATATATTTGCCAAGACTCGTTGACGTGTACACTTGTGACTTGTACGTTTCATCCTGTGAGGTTAAAATGGTAATTGGTAGGACCAGCAAAACCAAGTCCTGTATTAGAACGTAAGCCATTCCCAGATCATTCATTGTTGTTGGCTTGGTTTGGTTTAGCTTCTGGACGGAAACCAAACCAAACCAAACCAAACACCATGCCATCTACAGGGTAGAACTTCCTCTGTGGGTTTCTGAGCCTATAACTCCTTATGGGAATAGAAAGCCTCATCATTCTTCCATGAAGCCTGGTGGTTTTGAACTGCTGACCTTGAAGTTAGCAGTGCAGCCGGTACTTGCTCTACTACCAGGGATACCCAGGAAGAGTTGTGAAATTAGATCATAGAGGTCTCTATTTTGGAGCCCCTCAAAAGCCCCATATGAGTAACTCTCCACTCTCAGTCCTTCTTACCGTTGGTCAGCATTTCTTTAGCAGCCACCAAAGCAGACCAGGGGCCCCTCCACAGTGCAAAGGGCTAACACAATTGGCCGCTAACAGGAAGATTGGCAGTTCTGATCTGCCCATAGCTCCTTTAAAGAAAGGTGTGGTGATGGACTTCTGACAACTCAGCTGCTGCCCCCCCTGTGGAGCACACACACACCCCCCACACACAGGTGGGGTTACCATGACTTGGCATCGACTCAACAGCCACTGGTTGGGGTGCCAGGCGGACACCCATGGTTCTTTTAGATTCCTTGGGTGGAAATACCTTGGTCCTTGGCTTTGCACAAGAAAGAATTCACGCAGAAGCCTGGTTTGTGATCCCAGTGAAATTTTAAAAAGGACAGAAGACGATTCAGGTTTTACTCAGGCACTCTCAGGCCATTTTATACCCACACGTGGAAACCGAGGCCAGAGAAAACTGCAGCGCAGCTGAGGAGCAGCTGGAAAAGGGGGGTGAGCTCCTGATTCTGCCTTTTTTAGGGTCCTCTGCTGAGAGGTGTGGTCCACGGTACTGGTTGACCCCATTGGCTGAATTAAGCCCACCTGGTCTAGATTGGGGCCCTCCCAGGTATACTGGTTTTCTGTCTCAAAGGCCTGAGTTGTACATGCCCTCTAGCTTTCATCGGCTTCCAACTTCCGGTCAAGTTGGAAAGGAGGCCTTAGCATGTAGCGGGACAGCCTCCGTTTCCCCTTCTAGCTACCTAACAGTTCCAGTTACATCTTCCGGCATCACATGCGCAATAACACTGAGAGTTTCTCTGTCACGTTGCTCTTGGAAAGCCAAGCCCGAGCTTTCTGAGTTGGGCTGCAGTGTCAAAGCACCAGCTGCTCCTGTAAAGAGAAACCCAGCTGGGCGGCTCCACCCTGTCCTAGAGGGTCGCTGGGGGTCTTGCAGAGAGTTTTGAGGTTTTTTTATGTGGCTGCTGGAGCTCCCTGTTCTCTGCTGCAGGGGAGTTTCTGAGAACTGAGGTATTAAGGTGGAGGGTGGGCAAGGGAGGGGGTCTTTTGTGACTCTGGACCCTTATTTCCAAAGGTTTGAAGTGCCCTTCCAGGAGGGTGCTGGTCCGCAAACGCCCCTGAGCTCCTCGCGGAAGGAGAAGGCGGTCGAGTATCTACAGGAGGAGTGGCAAAGCCAGAAGGCCAGTTTGCAAGCCCAGGTAGACACACCTGAGGGTCTGCCAACACCCTGCGTGACACCCTGACTCCTGCTCATCCCGACAGAACTTTGGAAAGGAAGGGAAACCCCATCCACTATATGAGGGGGCCTCAAAAGATTCATAGAAAAAACATGGAATTAAACGATCATGGAATTTCCCCCACCAGCTCTCTGAAACCTCTCGTGTATACCTATGTAAAAGGCTGGGAGGGCATGCCAAGTGCTCAGGATACATCCGCGAACAAGAGACAGGCTCCTGGTGTTCAAGGAGCTTCTCTGTCAGTGGAAGACCATAATGGTTCAGGCGTAGAACTCTTGAAAACCAGGTTCAAGTCCCAACCAGGGCCCCTCAAGCACAGCCACCACCCACCTGCCAGTGGAGGTGTTTGCGTGTGTGTGTGTGTGTGTTGCTATAATGCCGAGCAGGTTTCAGCAGAGCTCCCAGACTGAGATGGACTAGGAAGAAAGGCCTGGTGATCCACTGCCCCCAAATCTACTCAGTGGTAACCCCTATGGGCGCCATGGCCGATCCTCTTGTCTATGGGATTGCCGTGAGCTGGGTCCCAACTCCAGCGCGGTTGTCCAAGCCCAGGTAGACAGACCCTGGGGGCGGGAGGAGAAGGGGGTGCCAACACCCTGAGTGATGCCACGTGCTGTATGATGTAGGTGAAGAGGTGGGAACAGACAGTAAGTCCTAGACATGAACACAAAGTAAATCCCAGAGTGTATTAGATGATATAAGTGTATCAGGAGTTATAATGAGGGTATTAGAAGGGGAGAGGGGCTTTGGGACCTCAACAGAGCAGGAGTTAAAGGTGGTAGGTGCGACGTTGATGGCGATGGGGGGAGCTGCCAGGAAAAGACGGGGAGAATGGAGTTGGGGTAAGACTCTGAAGGAGGGGAGGAAGACCACCTCATGGCTCCCAGTGGGGGACAACCCTGGTCCCTTCGTGGTGTCTCTTGTGTGCCCCAGACGTGTGTGATCTTTTGCCCCAGTGGATGGCTCTGAGGACCTGCCCTGCCCGAGCAGCAGCCCATCCAGTAGTGCCATTGAAGGTGGAGGAGTCATTGGACTCATCACACTGGGTGACCCTCACCAAGAAGCTGAGACGAAAATGACTGCAGAAATTAGTCATTTTTAATAAAATATCCCTGGGGTTGGTTCTAGGTTTGACTGACTGCAATCCGCAAGGTGGATAGTTTAAGACCATGGCCAGCTCATTGGGAGAAAGACTGGGCTTTCTTCTCTCTTAAACGGTTACTGTCTGGGAAGCCAGTGGGTTTGGTTTTGGTTGACTGTCTCCCAGCCCCACAGCACCTTCCCTTTGGAACCCAAACCTCTCTTCCCATTGACAACTCTGGACAGGGACCAGCTACCCTGACTTGAGGTCAGCATGGGCTGATTTGTGCTTACTTACTAGTAAATCGATAGTGAACTGTTTCAGAGAAGGGTAAAGACGTTCACTATAGATGAGTAAGTAAGCACAATCAGCCTGCACTTACCTGGCTGGCTTGCTGGGGCCTCAACCCTGGCACTGAGCCCATCCCCATTTCTTCATGCATCACTTAACTTTCGCTGCCTTTGCGGCAGCGATGCCAGCTCACAGGCCAGGGCAGAGCTGCCCCCGTGGGTTTCCAAGGCTGTAACTCTTAGTGGGAGTAGAAAGCCTTGTCTTTCTCCCTCGGAGTGGCTCGTGGCTTCCATCTGCTGACTCTGTGGGTTAGCTGCCCGTCCTGAACCCCACTGTGCCCCTCCTTAAAGCTTGCAATCTGTGCAGGTCACGCAAGGAGACCTTCGGGAGGGTTCAGGCTAGTGGGTCCCCCCTGAGGTGCACCCCCCCGCCCCCACTCCTGCAGGTCTGGCAGCTGCAGCGTGCTCTGGAGCAGCGTACCAGCACCCACCGGGAGGACCTGCAGGAGCTCCGGCAGCTCTCCCACCGGGAAAGGGAGAGGCTGCAGCGGGAGCTCCAGGAGAGCGCCCACCGGAACCAGGCCCTGAAGGCCCAGCTCGAGGCCTCCTACCAGCGAGCCCTCCAGGTAAGGGCCTGGGCTGTCCGGACCAGGAGGCTGATGGCAGCGTGGTGATGGAGTGTGCCCGTCCTTCCTGTGTGGGAGACCTTGAGGCCTGGTTTGCACACTTCACACAAATCCCCCGAGTGAACTGTCAGGCAACTTTGGGGCTTAAGATCTGGGCCAGACCGATTGGACTCAGACTTGCTCAGCCTGTCCTTCAGAGCTTCTTGTACCCCGGGTGTCTCTGGCCTTCAGGGCCATTAGCTGCAGCTCCTCCTGTGTGCCCAGAGCCCTGTCTGTGCGACCCTTTCATCAAATACCCCTGGCGACAGTTGAGCACTCCAGCCTGAGCTCTGACTTCGTTCACTCCCCTCCCACAGCTTCCAAGACGGGTCCTATCTCCATTTCCCACCCAGGTCCTGCTCAGCACTTCAGTGGATAGGGGATCAACACACAGACCCATGAACCCAAGCCGTTCCCTTTGAAGGGTGGTGGCCCGCAGAGTGACTGGCGGGTTCACACAGCCAAGCCTTTCAGCCCGCAGCAAGCGCTCACCCCTGCATCACCAGGGCTACATGCTGAGGCTTCAGTACTAGCAGACAGTCAGTCTGAAGTCGGCTCGTCACAAAGCATGGTTGTTGGCTTGAACCCCTTGTTGCAGCCCTGATGCCTGTCCATCTCCATCCATGCCTCTTCACCTCTGCCCTCTCCCTTAGTGAGCAGGATGCCCTTCACCAGGGACTGGCCTCTCCTGACAACATGCCCAAAGTCCGTGAGCATTCTGGCTTCTTTCTGGACAGGTGTGTTTACCCTTTGGGAAGCCTGTGGGACTTTGAGCGTTCCTGGCCGGCTCCTCAGGACAGGTGCGTCGGTTCTACGGTCTTCCTTAGGAGCTGCTTTCACGTCGTCCGAGATGGTTTTTCTCACTAGGCACAGGCATAGGACGAGATTGAAGGCACCCCTGGTCCTCACAGTGACATGTGTGCTCTTCAGCTCTGGAAAGAGGTCTTGTGCCTTTACCAAGCCACCCCGAAAGAGCCCGCGGACTCCGAGGGGCCGTAGGGGGCAGAGTCCTGAGGCTGTGAATCCTGGTGGAAACAGACGCCCCTCTTCCATCGTGGCAAGCCTGAGCCACCAGCCTTGGTTTGCAGCTGAGCACTCGAACCTCTGCACCACCAGGGCCCCTTGGGCTGTGCTCCACATAGCTGGAGATGCTGGTGCATTCGCTCCAGTCCCCGCAGTAGATCCTAGCCCACCCAAAGCCACTGCCGTGGAGGCCATTCTGAGGCCAAGCAGTCCTCTCGCGGGCTTCCACGGCCGTGAGTCTTTACTGGAGGAGACACAGCCAGCCATGGGTTAAAGCCAGACCTCCACTGGTGCTTGGTCCAAGCAGGCTGCTTCTCTTTTCAGAGCCCGTTTCCTCCTCTGTGAGAAGTGTGTGTGTGTGTGTGGGGGGGGGGGGGCTGTAGTGGTTAAGCACTTGCTGCTAACCAGAAGGCCGCTGATGAGCAGTGGGACCCACCAGACCTTCCCGGGGGGGAGGGGGATGACATGGCTGGCTGCTTCCGTCAGGATTACAGCCTGGGAAACGCCATGGGGCGATTCTGCTCTGTCCTTCAGGGTCGTTATGGGTCAGCATCGACTCTACTTGAAACAGGGGTCAAGGGAATAAACTTGTTCAGCTTTGGGGTTCGACCTTGGGAACACTCATTCCTCTCTCCTAGCCTCAGTGCCCTCCTGTGTAAAACGAGGCTGTGTGTGAGCCACAATTGTCTGGCTGGCCAACCCGGGCCCCGTGTGCTCGTCTGACGGCCGCTGTTACAAACCTCCAGCAACCGGCTGGCTTCGTATAGCCCACGTGCGTCACCTTTATGTTCCGGAGGAGAGCAGAGGTCCTGGGACCAAGGTGTGGACAACACACCTGCGTGCATTCTAAAGGCTCTGAGGAGGGAATCCACTTTCTCCCCTTTTCAGCTCTAAGAGGCCCCCTGTGTTCGAGCAGGGCTGCTCACCCCAAAGTAGGTGTGCCAGACCCACCCACTGGTGCTACGGAAGAAAGGTCTGGCAGTCCACTTACGTAAGAATGACAGCTGAGAAAAGTCCATGGAACATGGTTCTGCTCTGTACCACGTGGGGTCACCCCGGGGTCAGGCTTGCTGTGGGGCTGCCTGCAGTCCTTTAGGATCCCTGACCACGTAGCGGGTTTCCACGTTGAGCTGCTAACAGCGAGGCCAGTGGCACCCCGAGAGAAAGATGAGGCTGCCGATTCCCATCAAGAGTCATAGCTTTAGCCCACGGGGCAGTTCAACCTCTTTCCAACAGGGTTGCTGAGTCAGTACTGACTTGATGGCCCTGGGTGGGGTGCATTCCTTGGTTCCTGGCCCACTCTTGATTCTTCAAAGCACCTTCCAATGTCTTTCTCTGGCCTCTGTTTCCAACAACTCCCCTTCGACGCCCATTTGTATTGAGGTGAAAGTCCCTATGGTTTTCCATGTTCCTTTGAAAACTCCCTGTTGCTTTGTCACGATTTATTCCAGGTGCCTTTTGACTTCTTGTTCTCAGGATGTGCTCCTGGCACACAGATGGCCATGCATGTTTAATTTAATATGTACTGCCACCCAATCAGTGTGTGTGTGTGTGTGTGTGTGTGTGTGTGTGTCCACATGTTCTAACACCAAATTCCCAAGGAAGAACTCTGGTTGGCCCAGCTTGGAACCGGTGTCCACTCTGGCCAATCAGCTGGGACAGGGCTGGGTTCACATGGCACAAAGGGGCTGCTGTGGCCAGGCCACCAAGGCCGCTAGATGTGGAGAGGCATTGTACACCACTTGATGAGCCCAGGGCTCGATGGGCAGCTCAGGGCAGAGAGAGCAGGCCTTGGCCTCTATGTCGCCTCTCATGTCTGCCTCCCTGCCGCTTCTCCCTGCAGGCCACGGAGGAGCGCTTGCAGGAGTCCAGCCACAGCCTCCAGACCCAGCACCAGGCCCACCGGCTGGAGCTGCAGGTGGCTGAGGAGAAGGCCAGGCAAGAGCTCCAGCAGGAGCACGAGAGGATGCAGGCCCAGCAGGCTCTGCTGCTAGGTACCCCCCACTGCGCCTCACTGTGCCCCTTACTGCACCCCTATGACCCCCACCCACACTCTACTCCATGTCCTGTTAGATCCCACTGCATCCCACCCACACCCCAACCTACACCCCAACCATATCCCATCTGCACCCCAACAACTTGCCCAACCACATCTCATCCACATCCCACCATGCACTCAATCCCGTGTCCACTCTGCAAATCAATCTGCATCTCAACAGCACCCCAAGCATGCACCCCCACCACGCTGGCATGCACCTTACCACCCAGGCACATACCCGTGCCCTCAATCAGACCCAAAGCCAGGCTGGCTGAGGGCAGAGGGGTGCACCACCCACACATGCACCTCACCACCCACACATGCACCCCACTGCACACACAGGAACCCCACTACCCAGGCATGTACCACACCACCCAGGATGCACCCACCACTCAGATATTCACCTACCACCCAGCATACACCCCACCCCACAGGCCTGCACCAACCAACCAGGCATGCACCCACCACCCAGCATACACCCCACCCCACAGGCCTGCACCAACCACCCAGGCATGGACTCGCCACCCAGCATACACCCCACCCCACAGGCCTGCACCAACCACCCAGGCATGGACTCGCCACCCAGCATACACCCCACCCCACAGGCCTGCACCAACCACCCAGGCATGGACTCGCCACCCAGCATACACCCCACCCCACAGGCCTGCACCCACTACCCAGCATACACCCCACCCCACAGGCCTGCACCAACCACCCAGGCATGTACCCACCACCCAGCATACACCCCACCCCACAGGCATGCACCCACCACCCAGCACACACCCCACCCCACAGGCATGCACCCACCACCCAGCATACATCCCACCCCACAGGCATGCACCCACCACCCAGGCATGCACCCACCACCCAGCATACACCCCACCGGCATGCACCAACCACCCAGGCATGCACCCGCCACCCAGCATGCACCCCCACCACCCAAACATGCACCCCACCACCTAGACCCAAAGCGAGGCTTCAGGCACACCCGGAAGCCAGGACTGGCTGAGGACCAGGCACCATGTGGGCTTCTCACCCTGGCCACTCAGAGGGCCAGGTCACTCTGCGCCTCGTTTTCCCCTTCCATCAAACGGGCTTACCGAGAATGATGTCCTTGATAAGATGGATCCACACCGTGGTTGCAACAATGGCCCAAACATAACCACAAGTGTGAGGATGGTGCAGGATCAGGCAGTGCTTGATTGTTGTGCGCTGAGTCACCAAGCAACTTGTGGACGATGGATTGGCCCTGTGGCTGCCCTGAAGGGCTCCGGCATAAGAGCAAGTGCGAGGATGGTGAGGGACCGGCTGTGTTTCACTGTGTGCGTAGGGCTGCTATGGGTCGGGGCCTACTCGATGGCACCGAACAACAGGACCGCCAAGTATTTCTTCCTAGTTTGGGTCCAGACCTTTCCCTGAAGCCTGTCCAATATGGTGGCCCTGCTGCTATTTGAACAACTGGTGGCCTGGCTTCCAGCATCCCAGCAACATGTAAGCCAGCACATACGACAACATCCCAGGCTAGAGCTTGCTGTTAAAGGGGCCCTCTGTAAGGAAACCCCGTATGGAGGGCCAGAGACAGGGCGCAAGTCTCCCCAGGTGTGGATCAGGCTGGTCAAGCCCTGGTGACACCAACTGCGATGGCAGCTGTGGACACAGATGTGTCTGACACCCCTCCCCAGCCCCTCTGACCCCCCAGAAGCCCTGTGCTTTTGGGGCAACGCAAGCCCTGGGAAGCAACTCAGGAAGAAGGAGCTTGCTGGACTGTATCATGACGATGAAGCACGGAAGGGGGCAGAGGGGCACCTGCCAGAATACCAGGTGCCAGGAGACAGTCTAGGTGCCCTGCTCCAGTTCTAGTGTCTGTCTTAGACCCCTCCGCCAGACTCAGTGTGGGCTGCTGTAACCAAGTCCCCCAAACTGAGTGGCTCCATTCAGCAGAAACACAGAGCCAAGCTCCCTGGGAAGTCTCCAGGGGGGAATCTGCTCCGTGACTTTCTCTTGGTAACCCAGGGCTGGGCCTTAGCCTGCAGATGCATCACTCCCGCCTCTGCCTGTCTTCCCATGGCCACCTCCCTCGTCTCTGTCAGGGTCTTTAAGGACGCCTGTCATTGTGAACTTGCTCTGGTATCATCTCCCCTTGCTCCAGTAAAACCTCATGCTACCTACTTACACCTGCAAATG
Source organism: Tenrec ecaudatus (assembly GCF_050624435.1). Lineage (NCBI taxonomy): Eukaryota > Metazoa > Chordata > Mammalia > Afrosoricida > Tenrecidae > Tenrec > Tenrec ecaudatus. The sequence goes on from NC_134532.1 coordinate 206,611,697, forward strand.
CCCTGCTTCCAAAGGTCGTGTGTAGGACATGGATTTGGGGAACACCATTGAACTCAGTACACTCTGTGAAATGTTGGGTGCACCTGTGTTCTCCAGAGTACCTGGTACACTAGGACTTGGACTCAAGATGGATGGACAGATGACAGGATGGATGACAGATGGCAGGATGAATGGACAGGTGGCAGGATGGATGGACAGAGGACAGGATGGGTGGGCGGGTGGACAGGTAGAGTGAGGGAGGGATGGAAATGTGGGGTTAAATTAATTATTCTACAGTAACTCTAGTCATGTCCTGTTTTTATTTTACTTAGGTTTGTAATCTTTTTTATTTTTAACACTTGGGTTGGATTTTTGTTTTGTTTATTATGTGTCTGGGTTTTTGTATTGAGAAAGTCCTCAATACTTGGTAGCTGTTCTTACTATTATCTCGGACTACGTTTAAGGGAGCTCAACCCAGAGCCTTCAGCAGCTGCCCCTCCAACCCACTTGGCTCCCCACCCTAGTCTGTTGTCCCGACAGGACTGACTACAGCCCTGCAGCCCTTCTAACCTGCTGGTCTCTCTCCAGAGTCCCTGAGGCAGGAGCTGTCTGAGCAGCGGATTGCCTGCTCTGAGCACCAGCAGGACCTGGTGGCCCTGCAGGCCCAGCTGAGGGCTCTGGGCAACTCGGGTCAACAGCTGGCTGGCCCGCAGTCTCCAGGGGACAGCGGACACCAAGGCCTCACCACCCAGGTAAGTGTCCTGCCAACATCTCTCCACTAGGTGCTTCTTAGGGCTGTAGCCATTAGTCCAGGAAGATAGACTTCAGGGTCTGATGTGGGGAGATCCCTCTCCTGCCAGATCCCTCTGGGACTAGGTCTAGGGACCTAAATACTGTGTGTGCTTATTGAACAGACCCATGGACTCTAGGCGGGTTCCAGGCAGGACTCAAGGTTGGGGTCACTCAATACCCCTAGCCAGACCCCAGGTTTCGGCCTCCCTGACCCTGCATTGGCTCTCCTTGAACTTCCGGGTCAGGTGGCACTCCTCCATACCCACCCCCTGCCCCCACCTCGCTCCCCTAAATGCCCAGGGCTCTCTCTCAGCCGGCCTTCAGGTCTCCATTCACAGGGAGCCTACAAGGCAAAGGCAGAAGGCAGTGGGGTTCATGGCTCACTGCGTTCATCCGTAAACCAGTTCAGGACCCGGTGTGGCCAGATCCCAAAGCAGCAGCCTTGAAGAGATGCGGTGTGCTCCAAGCTGGCACCCCCGGGCCTCTGCCTGGGCCCCTGTGGACCTGGTATCTGGTGTGCATGTCCACATGTCCATCCTGCGCCTCCTAAAGGCCCGTCCCTTTGCAGGAGCGAGGTGACTCTGACTCCCTAACCACGGGCGCCTGCGAGCAGGGGCCGAGCAACGCGGTGTGGCAGCTGAGGGCCGAGGTGGAACTGCACCGGCAGGAGGCGATGCAGCTCCGCGAGCAGCTCAGGTCGGTCTGTCTGCGGGAGCCCCAGATGCCCTGCTGGCTGGGGGCCAGCCTCTGCCATCTGCTGTCTGGCTCCCCTACGGGTCCACCAGAGGAAAAACAACGAACAACTAGCATCGGTTCTGATACCTAACGATCCCATAAGACCAGTTAGAGCCGTGTGTTCGAGGCTGTAAATCTGTGGCAGTAGAACGACTCATCTTGAGTTGGCAGTCCAGGGCGTAACCCACCAAAGAGATTAGGCCCAAGAAAAGCCTCGTCTACTCTGTCCTATGGGTCACAATGAGGAGTAATGTCTGTGACGCCAACAACAATGCTATCATTATTGATCCATGTGCAGCCATCTATTGTGACTCCTGAATTCAGAACCTCTATTTCTGTTGTCATCAGAAGGTACTTTTTAACGATACATGCCACTTCTTAACATTCAGTCCACTTATTATGGAGGGAGCATGTACCTTGCCAGGAATTTGTTTCTCGAAGCTGTTGAGTAGGAAGGTGCTGGAAGCCGAGAATGGATTGAGCCACCACCCCCCACCCCACCCCCCAGGCTGCCCAGATTCATTCCCATCCACGGCTGTGGCGCCAGGACGCACACCCAGCACACTGGGGAACAGATCCCTGGGACCAGGACAGCTCTAACTGCTGCCCGCCTGCCCCCAGGTCGCTGGAGGAGGAGCAGCAGGGCCAGCAGGCCCGGGAGGTGGAAGCGCTGCGCCGAGAGCACCGGGAGGAGATGCAGACCATGGTGGCGGACTTTAGCAGCGCCCAGGCCCGGCTCCAGGCCCGGCTGGCTGCCCTGGAGGCAGAGTAAGTGTGGCCCCCACAGCAGACAGTCCAGCGTCCCTGGAACTTCCCTGGTTTTAAAACGGAAGGCCTGGCACCTGCCCTCTCCCCCCACCCCCCCGCCCCCAGGAACGCCCTTAGGCCCAGACCAACTAGAGTGAGTGGTCTTAACTCTATCAGGAATACCACTGGGTGGGTGATTTCAGCGAAAAGAAACTAGCAGCCTGGATCCAGGGCTCCCGCTGTGGGGAGTGGTTCTTTGTCCGCTGCGGGGGAAGGCCCTTGGGTGTGCTTCGCTACCATCCATAGGGTTGCTTGGAGACCTCCACATGGCGTCTGTCTGTCCCCATGTCCCTGGAGAAGGACATCATGCTGTGTAATGCAGAGGTTCAGTATAACAGATGACTGCGATGGCTTTACAGCAGGCTCAACTCCCCCCAAGTGTTTCCTTCTGCTGTGCATGCGCACTCTGAGTCCTGCTCTGTGGCGTCTCCGGGCAGGCTCTTGATTGTCTGCGTCTGACCTGCTCCTTTCATCGCCCCAAAGTCCAACAGGAGCACCACTGCCCTCACCCACACGCCCCTTTAACAGCCAAACCAGAAGAGGAGGAGCACTGGTTTTGCTTTCACCCTCTGTTGTAAAAGCGGATGTCCTCTCCGGATGGCTTTTGGTTAGCAGAAATCAGCTTTGGAAAAGTAGGTGGGTGGGGGTGGGGGTGGGAGCGTGGGGGGGTTCCTGCAATAATGAAACCTTACAAAGAGCTCTGCTGGGCTTCGGTCACAATACACTCAGGGCGGGAGGGCGGGGCGCCCTATGCAGAGTGTGGCCAGGGTGGCATTTTGCACGTCTGGCAGGGACAGGCCATCCCTTTGGAGGAAGTGCACAGGCCTGAAAACAGCCCGAGGGTGCCGTGGGCTGAGAGTGGGCCAGCCAAAGGAAAGGGGGGCATGCTGGGAGGATGATGTTTGGCTGTGTTCGCAGGGAATGTCCGGTCCCAGGGGAGCTGAGGTTCAAGTAGATGTGGCATCTTCTTGTTTACCTTCCTGTTTGAAAAAATACTGTGTGTGTTTTCAGGGAACACAACAGGCCCCACATTCAACCAGCTAACCGTTACATAAAACTTAAACTTCTAAAAGGAACCTGTACACCTCCTTTGTTAACTATTCTTATGCCATTTTCATTGTAAGCCCTCGTATGAGGTAAATCAGGGCGAGGAACTCTATTTCTCTTTGGGTTATTTCCTGGAGGGGGATGCCATATTCTGCCCCCTATGCGGTAACCAAGATAAGGAAAGGGGAAAACTGGATGATAAACTTTTTTAGAATCTTGCACAAAAGCACTCCAAATAATTATGGCAAGGCCAATCAAACAAGTCCAAATACATATCGAGAGAGGGTTTGGTCAGCCAACTCCCACCATCCAGCTTCTCTGAAGCCGGGCCAGGCGTCATTCGACTCTGTCTTCGACGTCAAGCGGCAGGTCCCCTCACCACGATCTTCTTCAGACAGTCCGGCTTCTCTGATTATTTGGTAGCAGACCTATTGATTGAGCGCAGTAAGGGAACCCAACCCTGTCTGGATTTTAAACCGGGCATTCTTCCCTTGTTCTGCTTGAATAAACGCCTCTTGGTCCATGTACAGGCTCTGCGTGAAAACCGCAAAGTGTTCGGCCATTCCCTTTCTTCTCAATGGCGGCATACACTCATGGTCACATTTTGGCTCTCGTAGCCTTGTTCAGATTTTCCTCAACTTGAACTTACATATGAGCAGCTCATGCTCTGCTCCCTTGTCAGCATCCGGCTTTATTCAGGCTGCTGAGAGTGAGCTTTCCCATGGTCTCTTCTCACGGATGCAGTCAGCTTGAACTCTGGATCCCAGCTGGAGACGTCCACCTGGCGTGGTTGAAAAAAGGTCCTTGCTATGAACAACTCATTGTCTTGCAAAATCCTGTCATGTCATCTCCAGCTTTGTTCCCATCATCGAGACCGTATTTTCCAACCTCTGGTCCTGGCCTCGTAGTGATGGTGTTTTCTTAAGGTCCACTGTGCTCATGAGAGTGGTTTTTTTTGTTCTGAGCCAGTATGTTATTTAACTGAGAAGTGACCCTCGGCTCTTGTTGGTTCGAGGTTTAGAGCTCACAGGGAGAATCTTGGGGAGTCTGTCGGCCTCAAGCTGACTGACTGACCTGGTCACTCTGGCTGTGGAGAGATGATGGTGGAGTCTGGTGGAGGCAGGGAGACCGGTCACTGTAGTGCTCCAGGTCACATGGTGAGTTTAAATGCAGCTCCTTTGACTCCAAGCCTGTGCGCTTAAGGATTATTCTGTTTTCTCCAATGCCGAGCAAACCATCCAGAAGCCACCCGTGGGAGGTTTTATCAGTTGCATGTGCCAGGTGCCCTTGATTTCACTGAATCTTCATAACCAACCAGTTTAATGCCCATTGGGAAGAGGAAGGAGCTGAGGCTTGTGGGCAAATTTCACATAGCCCAGAAAAAGTATTCAACCATAGGACAACTCTTTATGGAGCTGTGACCACGGCAGTCTAGGCCCTCTTCAGTCCCCAGCTCTTGGAGGGATTCTCTCTGACTTCCCAGAGAGGGCATGCGGTGTCCCAGATCTGCCAGGAGGTGGCAACAGAGGCACGCCAGCAACTGTCAACCCTGCCAGGTGTGGCCCTGTTTTCTGGCCCTGGGCTCTTTGGTGCAGCCAGGGCTAAGGCTGGTGGCACAGGGAATTAACCACTAGGCTGCCCACATCCAGGTTGGTGTCTCAAACCCACAAGCTTTCTCTACAGGAGAAATCCAAGGCCGCCTGCTCCCATAAAGATCTACAGCCTCAGAGACCCACAAGGGCAGGTCTCCTCTGCCCTGTAGGGTCACTAGGAATGGGAATTGACTCAAGGTCAGTAGGTGTGGGTGGATGTTTGGGCCTCTACTCCCTGGTCTTGACACCCCACTGAATGCAGCAGCCACATGCTCACAAAACCAGGCTCCTTGAGCCATTGAGTCTGGATGCACCCCCAAAACTATTACTCTGAAGTCATCTTTAAACTTTACACCAAAAAATACCCCCTTGCAGTTGTTTTTAAATTTAACAAAACCAAGCCCATCACCATGGGCCCAATTGCAACCCTAGATAGAGTTTCTGAGGCTGCATGTCTGTCTTTACAGAAGTTGGCCGGCTGGTCTTTCTCCCGAGGCGTGGCTGGTAGGTTTGAACCCACGACCTAATGCAGGAGGGGGGGGGGAGCCCCCAGGGCTCCTTCAGTCAAATTCTTGTTTTCAGTTTAATTAATACAGACTGTTCCTTGAACAGAGTTCCCAGTTGTCATGGCATTCAGGTTTTCAGGAGTCCTGGAGGCTGGATGGACCCCCCACAACTATTGCCCCAAGATCATTTTTAAACTATAAACCAACCACATCCCCTGAAATCTTCTTTAAAACTGGACGACAGTTACGCTTTTGCTGGTAAAATGTTTGCCTTGAGTTCCACTCTTTGATGAAGTGCCCACAAGGGGGGGGTTCAAAGAGCCCATGGGAAAATGGAACCAAAATGGCGTTCCCCACGACTTTTCTGCAGCCCCCTTGTCCGCGGGGTCAAATGGACAGCTCCCAACTGCGGCTGGACAGCTGGGGCAGGGGTGAGGGGTGGCGGTGGATTTAGGCCAGTGGGGGAGGGGCAGCTTCGGAGAGACCAGGTGCTGTACATGAGCCAGACAAGAACAACTGAGACGTAAGATTGAAATAAACAGAAAAGTTTAGTAACAAAAGAAGACGAAGAACCTGCGTAGGGACCAGCGACCTGAAAAGAAAAAATGGATCGCCGGTCCCCCTGCTTACAGACCTGGGGTTTTATAAGGCTTCATTAAGCTGCTGAGCTGTGCAAGCAAGCTGGTACAGAAGCAGAACTTGCTGACTTGCTGTTGAGCAGGGCAACTGAGTAACTTGGTACAGAAGCAGACTTTGCAGTTGCACAATTTCCTGGTCCGGGATAGTCTCTTGCTGGTTTTTTGGGGTTTTTTTAGGAATGAGGGTTATTTGGTTCCCCCTTTTTTATAAGGCCTGAGGCTGCACTTTAGGACTGGTGCAGAATGATTGCTTAATATAAAATGGCTTTATTTAGGCTATTACACTGGGAGACGGTTTTACAACTCCGAGAGGGTCCTGCATGTCCCCGTGCTTCCCGAAGGTGTTGAGTTGCTGTGTTTTGCTGGGTACAAGGAAGCTTCAAAAAGCATGGGGGGAATGGGATCCAGAGAGGATGGGAGTTTCCTAGACTCTCTGAAGCCCCCTCACATATTCACCACAATCATTTTTTCCCGAAGAACCAGAGCCCAGGCTCCTTGTCCTTGAAGCCCGGACAGCTCAGGCTAGCGTCTGCAGCCCGGACAAGACTCTGGGCCTCAGTTTCCTCCTTGTGGCAGAGTGCCTGCTCAGAGGAAGCACCAAGGTGGGAGGGGGCATCCCCCAGCACTCGTTCTTCTCTGTCTGGGGGACTAACTGAGAGTCTGCTTACAACAGGCTCAGAGATTCCAGGGAGCAGCCGGGGAAGGGGGCGTCGCAGCCGGAGGACCTGCAGCTCATTGGCCGCCTGCAGAGCCGCCTGAAGGAGAGAGAGGACATCATCAAGCAGCTCACGGTGAGGCTGTGAGCCTTGCCTGGGGACCTCACCAGGGACCTTGACTCTGCCCCCCCAGCATTTCCTGGGTACCTACCAGCTTCATCTTGATATGGCCAGCAAAACCCCCTCCCAAAGGATCCTGGGTTGGTTTCCTGTGTGGAAAGGATTCTGGTTGCCCAGTGGTTAGACACCAAGCTGGGAGTCAAGGTTGGCAGGTTGAACCAGCAGTCCCTCCAGGGGGGAACTGTGAAGCAGTCTGCTTCTGGAAAGATGAACAGCCTTGGAAACCCTCGGGGGCAGTTCCTCTGTCCTGCAGGGTCCCCGTGAGTCAGGATCCTCTGGGCAGCAGTTGTCGTCTAGGGTCACAATGAGTCAGAATTGACTCAGTGTCAGTGAGGTGCTTTGCTTTTTGTTTTCCAATCGGTCCCATAGAACAGTGTAGACCTGCCCGCCCAGGTTTCAGAGAGTGGGAATCTTCCCGTGAACAGTCTCATCTTCCTCCTTGGAAGAGCTGGTGGGTTTGAACCTTGGGGCCAGCAGCCCAACTCACAAACCGAAACCAAACTCTCTGCCATTGAGTCAATACTGACTCCTAGCGACCGCCTGCAGAGCTGCCCCTAAACCAGAAGCCACTTGCCATCAAATCCATTCTGAAGCCAATTGTGGCCTCTTTCTCCAGAGTGGCTGGTAGGTTCGAGCCTTTGACCTTCTGATTCACAGATGAACCGAGCCACCAGGGCCCCTTAAACAGAAAATCCTCTCTACCTGTCCCTGTGACTCCGCTTCCCAGGGCCTCCTCCCTGTCTCTTCCGGCCCCTTCCCCTATTACAAGGACCACCCCTCCGAGGCACCAGGACAGTTCCCAGGGGATGGCCTTCAGCATGGGGGACAGTGGGTGCTGAATTCACACATGGCAGTGTGGGTGACAACCAGAAATCTCCCTCCAGCTGTGCCCCTCCTCCCCGCTTCCCCCATGCTTCCCACAACCTTGAACCTAGCCCTATCATCTCTCAGTGACTCATGAAACTGAAGAATCCATTATCAGGTCTCCGTGCCCCTGCCTCGCCCCGTGCTGGTCCCACAGAACCAGAGCAGCTAGGGACTGGGGTGGGTGTGTGTGGATAGAAGCCGGTCTGGCAGGGCTGTGTTAACACCCTGCCCATCTCCTACGGGGTGAAGCCCAGGCTTAGTCCTGGCCCTCTAGCCCCTTATTGTCCTGACTCCAGCCCTGGGCGGTAACCGGAGAATCTACACAATATCCGGAAATCCAGAGAAGTCATTAGGAATTAACACTCACTTGGCGTTGCTGGGGTGAAGTGAGGAGCCATGGAGGCGCAGTGGTTAGGAAGCAGATGGACTCTGGGCCTGTACTTAAATCTTATCACGGTACAACATGGTTTGTCAGGGGAAGCCAGCCCCTAACACATCATTACAGGTCTGGTAGGCGCAATTGGACAGCGATAATAAGTAAAGATCATACTAAAGTTATAGAGAGCATGAGAGATAGAAGTTTTGAAATAAATGGAGTCAGACACAGTTCATGGTAGCATGCTCACCTCAGCCCCACTTGGTGGCCCACGTGGAAGGAGAGAAAGATCTTTAATGCAACCAAAGCTGCAGCCGCGGATCTGGGGCCCTGGCCTGAGCCCCCACCCTCCGCGTGTCTCTTGCCACTCATGCGCAGCGCTGTTGTTCAGGCTCTGGACAGACGCGCTTGTGTTGGTTTTGTAGGAGAGACGCTTCCATTACGCGGCGTTCCCCAGCGCCATGTCCCATCGGAACCGGTCCTTTTCCTTCCATCCTCATCCGGGGTATTTGACCCCTTCCATGAAGGTAAGTTTCCCCACTGCTTCTCATGCACGCCACTCCACGGCTCAATTGTCGCTTCCTGCAGGTGGCGGTGGTGAGGGCCCATCGAGTCGGTTCTGCCCACAGTGACTGTACGCACAGCAGCATGCAACACCGCCCTGCCCTTCACCATCCACGCGATTGTCCCTAATATTTGAGCACATTCTTGCAGCCACTGTCAATCCATCTCATCCAGGGCCGGCCTTCCCGCTGCCCCTCGACTTTACCTAGCAGGCAGGTCCTTCTCCAAAGACAGGTCGCACCGACGACATGTCTAAAGTACATGAGACGAGGTCTCACCATCCTTGCCTTAAGCTTCTTCTAAGACATTTGTTTGCTGGCTTGGCTGTCCACGGTACTGCTGGAGAGGGGTGGACACAGTCTGCTCGCCCAGGCACTCTGCCCGAGGCCAAGACCATGTCCATCCTTGGTTTTGGATCAGAAGGAAGCCAGTGGAGGTCTCATCTGAGTGGGGACTCTGCAAATGGATTGGGGGCCGCCGCCGTCATCCATAGCTTCTGCAAACTGGGGTGCTCAGAATGCAAGCTCTTACACGAACCCATTGCTGGGACTCACGGAGCTTTCCTCTCTTCCATGCAGAAGAAGAGGGTGGAGGAAGTGCCCAGCCGAGTGGTCAGCGTGCCAAACCTCGCCTCCTACGCCAAGAACTTCCTGAGTGGCGACCTGAGCTCCAGGATCAGTGCCCCTCCAATTACCAAGTCACCCAGTCTGGACCCCAGCCCCGGCGCTGGCCGGCCCTACAAACCCAGCCAGGCTCCAGATGCTAAAACTGCCTCAAGGTACGGGGGAGGGGAGAGCTAGGAGGCTGTGTCCTGATGGACAGATGGGATGTTGGGTTCATGCTGACACCAGGCTTTTGAATGATAAACCAGTCCAGCCCTGGACAAAGGGTCATCCAGCCGCCAGAGTGAAACAAGCCCTGTCTGACCCCGAACGAGGCACCTCAGGGATTCTGCAGGAGACCCAGCGTCCACTGGGCCAGGACCCCTCACCTGCAGCCACCCAGCATCCAGCATACCAAATTCCAGAAAAACTTCTGTCCCAGGGATTATCACACCAGGAGCCCCGGTGGTTTAGCGGGCTATGTGCTGGGCTGCTCAGCACAAGGTGGGTGGTTCAAACCCACCAGCCACTCCAAGGGAGGAGAGCAAGGCTTTCTGCTCCCATGGAAAGCTGCACCCACAGGACAGTTCCACCCTGACTGTAGGGTCCCCAGGTGTCAGCACTGACTTGCTGGCAGTGGGTTTCATTTTTATTAGATTGGCAACCTGACTCCCTTAGCCGACTTCAGCTCCTAGTGCACACAGAGATGCACTTGCTTCCGCTGGCCACAAGATCCGGCTTCAGATTCCAGCCCCACCCTGTTCGTTCTTAGCTGTGTGACTTTGGGCAAGTGACTTGACCTCTTTGGGTCTGTTTCCTCTGGCACGGGGGAACCAGCAGCTCATCGGAATGCTGTGGGACTAAGGAAAGAGCACCCACTGGGCCTCATGAGGAAGGCCCCCAAATAGTTCCAATTCCTCCATTATTGCTGGTGTTTCTTAATGTGTGGTGCATCCTGGGATTTTTAGATCTCGTAATCCGTGGGGTGCCTGATGGCATATGATGACCTCAGACCTGTTTCTCCAGAACCATTTCTCTGCCAGGAGCATGCAGACGTTCCCTTCTTCTTGTTGGCTCCCTGCTGGTCAGCCTGCCCCACATGCTCTAATTCTGGGCCTGCAATTTGGCATTCCAGAGCTGCCCCCTTCTCTGCTGTCCCCCTGCCAAGGGCCCCGCCTGCCCAGGGACCATTTGCACAAATGAGGAGCCTTGGTGGTGCTGTGGGGGAAGCACCCGGTTGCCATAAGGTCAGCGGTTCAAACCCATCAGTTACCACTCAGGTGAAAGATGAGATTGTCTGTTGCCGTAAAGATTCACAGCCTCGGAAACCACACAGAGCAGGTCTGCTGTGGCCTGCAGTCACGAGTTGGAATCAGCTCGGTAGCAGGGGGTATGATGGCCTTTAATGAGGAGTCCTGGTGGCGCTGGGTCACTAACCACAAAGGTGGGCAGTTTGAACCCACCCCTTGGTTCCATAGCAAGAAGGCCTGTTCCTGTCCAGTTGAAGGGCAGGAACCCCTAGGGGCAGCTCATCCCTGTCACAGCGGTTGCTCTGACTGGCTGCACAAGGACTCCGCTTTTGGGTGACTATCAGACAGCAGTAGGAACATGAGCCCGGGCGGTCACTGTGTCGATCCAAACCCCTCATTTCACAAATAGGTGTGAAGCCCCAAGCAGTCTCTCAACACTAGGTTTATGCGACGCGTTTTGACTCATTTTGATTTCCTCAATGAACATTAAGGAAACTGTTTACATTCACCTCCTACCGTGTACGCTGACCCTTATCCATTGCACGAGACAAATGTATATCCAAATCCATTTTCTTCTAAGCCCACTCATCTTGAAATTCTCGGTGCGGCACGCCTCTCTTTACGGATGCGTGTTGATTTGACGTGAACATGAATGGAGTATTCATCTCAGTACATCAGTTCCATTCACGAAAGCATGACTTAGTCATACATATAAGCACAGAGAAAAGCTCTTAGAAAGTGAACATCAATGTGAAGCCCAACAGTGCACCGGAGATTGCCACACGGACCAACCCACGCGACCCTTGGGCTACGTCGAACCCGAGATCCCATGTATTATGTTAAATATCACACGTTACACGTGGGGATGTCAATCATATTGTTTCGGTTATAAGTCAATAGCATATGATTATGTTGTTTTAAAATAAGTTTTATAAAGGCGTGGTTTCGTTCCGTCAACCCTATGCGTGTCCGCAGGGAGAGGTCGATAAGAAATGTCCATAAACCTGGTGTTAACTGTCACCGCAGCTCCTGGCCCTGGCCGGGGGCCCCAGCGTATGCTAACCTCACGTGTTCACAGTAGAGCTGAGTGCCATAGGGTTTTCACTGACTGGTGTTTTTCTTTTGGAAAAAGATTTCCAGGCCTTTCTTCTGAGTGGCCTGCAATCTCCGGCATGTTGGTTAGTAACTGAGCATGTTAACCTTTCACATCGCCCAAGGACTCCCTGTGAAGCATTAAAGCCCCAACCCAAGCGTGCTACCATCGAGTCGATTCCGACTCAGGGGCTCTCTGTAAGGTTTCCGGGGCTGTAATCTTTCCAGGAGCAGACAGCCTCACCTTTCCCTCTAGGAGCGGCTGATGGGTTTGAATCCCTGACCTGGCTCTCAGCGGCCCGAAGCCGAACCCACAGCTCCCTCCGAGCTCCTTTTCATTTGTTAACCGCCGAGATTTAAGCAAGAGTGGGCGGGTGTTAAGTGGCTGACAGAATAATTTTCGTAGCCAGGGAAGAAAACACTTGTGTCTGTTTTTCAGGAACCAAGAGGGTGAAACAGCCCAGCCCAAAGATGCCCAGCAGAAGCCCGGCTCTGCCCACCAGGAGTGGTTCACAAAATACTTTTCTTTCTAAAGGGCCCCTGGGCCACATCCCTAGGAGGAAACTCGTCTTTTAAAACTGTCTGATGGAGGGAAGTGAGCGGAAGCCCCAACCAGCCAGCCACCCAACAAATACCTTACTCGTAACATGACTGATAAACTGCTAGCTGAAATAAGGTTTGGTGTTGCAACTCATCCGGTCCCATATGGCACCCATTCATTCAAGAAGAGAAATCCTTGGCTTTAAAATTCAGCCGGCCAACGTTTATCAACCAACACTACCTGGCTGAACCTTTAACGCCAAGGAAGGGACACCTTTTTTTTTGAGATGCAAATGTTCCTGATGTACCTGCTGACCCCTTGGCACACATCCCCTGTGGTCGGACCATTGTCCCCAGAGAGCCTCTGGTGGTGACTTCCACTGTGCCCTTTGAAAGGGGTTCCACTTTGCCTAAGGATGCTGGTTGCCACCCTGTGACCAGTGATGTCGCTGTCCAGCAGGAATGGAACCTGGAGCGGAAGAGGAGTCGGACAAAGTACGAGATCACATGAAAGCGCGCCGGGGCTACTCAGGAAGGGGACAGACCCTTGGCACATCTGAAGGGAAGATCTTGACAAGACTGTCCATCACCTGATGACATGGAAGTCTCCGGAGCCACGGGGGCCATTCTACCTTGTCCTGTAGGGTTGCTAAGAGTGAGTTGGTTTTGTTGACTAAGGCAAAAACTGGATAACATCTACCTCATCCGGGCTTTGCGAGGATTAACAATATGCCTCAAGGGACCTGTTGGCAATTGGAATTAAGCCCCTTGAGGATTCTTCTGATTGACCAAGTGTCACCCACCCCCATCTCCATGTCTGTAACCATGGCAACCTGGGGATTCCCGTGATGGTGTCCAGATGGACTGTGCTTTGAGGTCAAGGGTGGACAGGGGCCGTTGCCTTCCGGTGCTTCACTCCCCCACTGCATGGACGCCCAGTCAAGGGCTGGGGCGGGCTGTTTCTGGTGCTGGCCATGCCCTTGGCCCACAATTTCTCCTGACCTCCGATGGAGCGCTGAGACGCAGCACAGCTCTGTGGGCAAAAGCCTGTGTCCACCGTCTTGTGTTAGCCCCACAGGCGCCCACAACACGTGTTTGTTCTCTGCACTGTCAGAACCTTTGCTCTTTGGAGAAAACCATTCCCAGTGGGCCAGTGAAAATGGTTGTCGCTTGTGTTCTTTTCCACAGGAAGGAGACAGAGCAGCCTAATTCAGTTTTCTTCATATAAAAAGTTCCTGCCCTGGTTGTCAGAGTCCCTAGGTGACGTGCTGGTGTCTCTAACCCACCCAGAGCCCCCAGAGGAAAAGGCGATGTGCTGCTCCAAGCCCAGCGGGGCAGGTCGGAGGGACTCGATGGTAAAGGGTTTGGTCTTTATCGTGCAGCACATCAGTACCGTCTTGAGAGGAAGGCCAACTCTGATTCACAGATTATAAAGATAAGCAGTTTAATCCTAGGAGCCCTGGTGGATGACATGGTCGGCAACCCACAGCAAAGCCAGCAGTTCAGAAGCACCAGCTACTCTGAGGGACAACGATGGGGCTTTCGCTGCCTGTAAAGAGTTAGTTTAAGACACTCACAGGGCACTACTGCTCCGGGCAGCAGGGGTCTGTGAGTCGGAATGGACTCGAAGCCATTGAGTTTGAGCACTGAATTGAATCAAACCAAACAAACAAAAAGCCTCTGCCATCCATAGCCTCATCTGTCTCCTGTGGAAAAAGTGGTGGGTTTGAACCTCCAACCTGTGATTAACACAGTCCAATGCCAACATAACAGCGCCACCAGGGCTCCTTCAGCTACTCAAACCACAAAGCCCCGCAGGTGGCTGTCATCGCAGACTAACATGCCAGCATACTGGTCAGTATCAAGGTTTTCCTCTCCCTTGTTAGTTTAAGGCAGAGCATTTACAGATGTTTTCTTGTAAAGGTAGAAATAGTGAGGTATTTCCCCCAAAATGCTAGCTGCGTAGCCTTTGGAGGTGCCTGTCATTCTAGAAGTAGCTAGCGAGAATGATGGGGAGCATGAACAACGGTGTTAGCAGCGAGACCCATTGAATCTGGAAAGTTCATAAAGGCTTGTTTAGCTGCAACGTAAGTCAAAGGATGGAGGGTGTCCATGGCCTCCTATCCTCTGTCCAAAAAGGCTGTTTCACCGCCATCGAGTGGATGCCGACTCACGGCAACCCGATAGGACAGGACAAAATGGGCTCTGTGGGTGTCTGAGACTCCTCATGTTCCTCCTGAGGAGTGGCTGGTGGTTTTGAACTGTTGGTCTTGTGGTTAGCAGCCCAACCCGTACACACGATGCCATCCGCTGCATGCTGGTCCCCATACGCAGTGACCTCACGCACTCACGCACAACAGAACCCAACATTCCCTGGTCCCGGGCCATTCTCAATCGTTGTACCCACTCTGTCACTCCATTTCCTACCAAGCATATATCTGAAGCAGGGAAGTCGCAGCCCTGCACCCTTGCCCGTAAGGAGCACTCCAGCAGGTGTGTGACATGCTGATCCCAGGAGCCTTCTGCGTGGTCGGCCAGGCCACGTGTCAGGGTTTAATAGCACTTACCGGGGCAGGAGGGGAATGAGGCCATGAGGGGGTGATACTTGTCACACCGAAGTTCAGTGAACATCGATTCTGTTGTGCAAACACTGCCCTTAGGCTAGCCTCTAGAAATACAAAACTAGTGACCCTTGCTAAGTGTATCTAAAAAAGAAACCACACACGCAGCTGTAGAAGTAAAATCTAGGTCGGGTCGGTGGTCAGATGGCAAGCTTGAGGCCTCTCCCTACCTGTGTGGCTGCAGGGGCAACGAACCAGGAAGCAGGAAGATCACAAGCTGGGGGACGCAGGGCTGAACAAACCCAAGGTTGGGCAAGTGAATCCCAGGTCGGCAGTCCACTGATGGCTCCTAGGATTGGTAGGCGTACACCCGGTCCAGGAACCAGATGCCGGATCAGAAACAGAGGGAGCTGCTCCCCCACACCCAGGCTGAAACCTCCCTCAGTTCTGTCACAGCTGTGACCCTATCCCTCACAGATCCCGTCGTGGGAGAATCCTGGCCCGGCGACGTCGGCATGAATCCCATCACAACCACTCATGTCCGTTGCAGTGTCCCATCCCCACTTACCCACCGTGGACCCTCCGTGCTTCCAGAGCAAACCATTCCCCTCCCTCGTGCCCCGGGGAACTGCGGAGAACCTTGTCATTGACCCAGAGCACAGGTTCCTATGCACGCAGTGCAGCTGAACAGGACTCTGAAATTTCCAGATTCCCCCTGCAACTGGTCTTTGCTAAGGCCATCTTTGCATGCCTCCATCCAGCCGATTCGGGGTTTAAGGACACCATCCAGGGCTGCGCACTGGCATTCTCGCCTGCTACCACCAGAGTTACCATCTAGAACGTTTCAGCAACTCCAGCCTCCCTTTCGGAGAGCCCTGGCTATGTATTGGTTTATAAGCTGGGCTGCAATCCACAAGGTCGGCATTTGGAACACCAGCCAGACACTCATGGAGAAAGTGGGGATTTCTACTTCTGTAATGAGTTCGTCTCAAAAACCAACAGAGGCAGTTCTACCGTCCTAGAGCGTTGCTGAGTTTCTCTCTCAGTGAATGAAATCCAGGCTTGTGCACTATAGACAATAACTTGATCTCAGCAGTCAAAGCTGTTCATTTGCATGGTTGGCTCCCTCGAGAGCAGTGGGCGATGGTGAGAGCTTGGGAGGGATATGGAGACGAGAAAAACAAATGAATTCAAGCACAGTGGAGAGAAACAGGATGTGATGAATCACCTCCATACCATTGTTACCTAAGACCACGCAGGGCAAGACTGGAAAGGCTAACTGTCCATTCTTTATGAAATGCAGTGTTTAATTGGGGCAGAAAATGAACTTCCCCCATGCACAGCTGGAGGCCCTCCCAACTGCTTCCAGCACCCACGGGTCCAGCAACAGCCAGGGCTGCCCGTGTTGTTTGCTTGCTCCCTCCCAGAGGGCTGGCAGAGCTTCCCCAGAGCCTGCCTCCGCCCAGCGTAGCTCGCCCCTCAGCAGACAAGGGCTCCCACCTTACTTACAGCCCCACGGAATCCCCGACTTCTCTCTGCAAACACCCAGCTTGCCTCGGGCTGCACTATCATGCCCACATTCCAGGACCCTCAGTCCTGGGGCTGGCACCAGTCATCACATCGCTTACCCGGAGTGTCTCCTCCTTCATGGAGCTAATGTTGAGAAAGAAAACACACATTTCTTGTTTTAATCTTTTAATGAAAAATATCCCCAATGTCCTGAAGTCCCCTCATACATGCACACATTGAACGGGGGTGATGAGCTTACAGTGTAGCTAGCAAAGGGGAGTGAAAGATACAACTCACTAATCCAGAGCATGGCGTCCTGGAGAAGGCCAAAAGCCCTGAGCCTTGGATGCAGAGGGAGGGGGATTGCAGATTCAACGGACCACGGATGAGGGGCTGGAAGGACCGAGACCTTCTCCGTTGGCAGAGCCTTCCTAAAGGAAGTTGCCTCGCTCCCAGAAAAGCAACACAGAAACTAAGAGTCACAGTAAGCTTTAACCCCTTAGGCTCCACCCACACCCAGCTGCAAGGTTACAGGGGGTCAGGGCCTACGTGCTCCTGCATGGGCATAACCTGGCACCTCCCTTTCCTCTTCCTAACTCCTGCCCCCACCCCAAAGTAATTTAATGGTGACAGGTTCACACTGCCAAGGATGGAGGGGTTACTGCTACAGCGGGAAGCTGGGCCCGACAGTCCCACGTGGGTATCTACACAGCATCCGAGCCGGAGCTCTGCATGCACAGCAGGTGCTGCATTAGATTCCGCTTCTTGAGGTAGTTTACAGCTGGGCACCATACGCGCATGCCTGCCCGCCCGCTCCCGGCGTCCCCTTTGAGGCAGACACACTGGAGATGTGCGGAAGCCCCGCCACGGTCCCCACAGCGTGTGTGTACTTTGTGCCTGCCCCGTTTTGGTCATTGTCACAACATGCCTCTTTCTGAAGGGTATTACGTGTCGGTCTGGTAATGGCGAGGTCTGTGGTTTGAAACCACCAGCTGCTCCGAGGGAGAAAGAGGAGCCTGTCTGCTCCCCAAAAGATTTTACAGGCCCGGAAACCCCCAGGGGCAGTTCTAGCCCGCCCCATAGGGTTTCTGCTCAAAGCCCGGGGCTGCTGTGAGTCGGAAACAACTCGATGTCAATCGAGTTTGCGATTTTTTCCAGTTACACATTGCAGGGTGACCGTGAACCCTGTGCACACAAAGGAAAATGAGCTGTGAGACCCGATTCCTGGCAAAGCTTCTCCCCCTCAGTGGTCGGGAACCAAACCAGCGCCTCTCTGAAGTCAGCCTGCACCAGGCATCACCGTCAAGCCAGGCCTACCCCCAAGCCCCAGGCTTGGCGGGCCACTTCCTCACTCAGAACACGTGGCCAGGAAGCCACATGAAGGAATTACCACCACACAAAAACAAGAGACCGCCTCAAAACCGACAAAGTCTAATTGGCGCCACACTTAACAGTCCTAAACCTGACTCCCCAAAACTAGACACTCCAGAAGAGAGTACTCAAGAAATTAAGAACTTACACAACCAGTGGGGAAGTTTGGCAGGGGTGGGGAGGAGGTGGAACAAAAACCATCTCCAGCTCTGGCCCAGGGTCCAAGTTCCAAGCTCCTACCCGTTCTCCATCCAGCTGCAACCTCAGACGCACGGGCGGCGGGCGGGCTGCCCTGCGCTCAGGTGGGCTTCAGCGGCGCAGGGATGCTGGCGGAGGCCTGCTCCAGGAAGGCCAGGGAGCCCTGCGGGAGGTCAGCCGGCCTTCTGTGCTGCGTGTGGAGGTCGTCCAGCACCTGCTGCCAGTGGCGCAGCTTGGTCAGGTGCTTCTGCACCAGGGCGTCCTTCCGCTGTAGCTCGTTCCTCAGCTCGGAGACGTCCTGCGAGGAGGAGACAAGTCAGAGACAGCTGGGGGTGGGGCAGAGGTGTGAGTTCATGGAGAGCAGCAAGGGCTCCGGTCAGGGCAGAGAACCCACCCCAACCTGCTGGCCAGCCAGAGCCAGCCCTGGCCTGGGCTGCTGTTGGAGTAGCCACAGCAGGTCTGAGGTGGCTGCAGCCGGCTGACTGACTAGACAGGGAAAGCAGTCGGTCTGATCAGTCTGCCGGTCTGACTGTGGAGTCCCCAGGGACCAGCAACAAGGAAGCCCGAGCCTGACCACCCAGGAGCCTGCCAAATGAGCATATCGCTGGGTCCCAGCCAACCAGGGACCACTGCTGTGCTTTGAAAAACCCAGCCCCAAGCTCAATGGCCCCTTTCTTATTAGGAAAAGTATTCCAATAGACAAACGGCTGACCCAACCAACTGTGAGAACACCATTCCCTGCTGCCAGTAGCTGTTCGGGCACATTTTTGGTTAACTGCTCAGCTGATGGGAGTTATTACTCAAAACATGGCCAGCCCAGGCCCAGTCCTTCTGACTAGGTCCTGCTGGCTGGGGCAGGCTGATTTCCTGAGCCAGTCCGCTGAATGCCAGACCTCAGTGGCGGCACACCACGAATTCCAGACAGCGGTACGGAGAGAAAGTAAGTCTGGACTCCCCAACAGACTGGGGTGGGTTGGGCAGGGGTGGGAGGCCCATTTGAGCTGATCATCAGCATGACCAGTCTTTTCATGAAGACCCTTTCCTTTAAGAAACATCTGCCTGAAAAAGCCCAGCGGCTGAAGCAAGAGAGGGCAGAGTTGTTGCTTGCCACCCCCACCCACCCTGTACCAGGCAGCCACCATCACTGAGCACTGAGTGACATTTTATACCCAAGCCAGAAAGCCCGCTGCCCGGGATGTGTGCGTGTTGTCTTAAAGCATCCCTGGAATCCTGCCACCCGAGGGGCTTCCCGAAGCCTGAGGGGGGGGGAAACAAGCCCGTACCTCTTTGATCACTTGCTCTGGTTTCTGGACAGATAACTGCAATCTCTTTTGCAGGAAAAAGCATTCGGTCTGTCTTGCAATATCCAGAAACTTCTGGATACACTGATCAACACCTAGGGTGGGTTGGGGGAACAGACTGATCTGTTAAAAGGTCTTAGGCACAGCCAACTCCTCCGAAATGCCGTGATGTGATGTGCTAGTTCTCAGAAAGGCACCCTTCCCATAGGTGCACGTTGAGCCCCATCCTGGCCTCGGCAATGCCAAGGGGCTCCCAACCCCCCCCATCCTACCCCACCCCCCGCCATTGTGTTTTATCAGGTGAGCAGGAGGACCCAACACGAACGCCACACACACTGCTGAAGACCCAAACCAGCCCTGTGCTGCCCAGGGAACCATGGGGCTTCCACAGGGTATTGAGAACTGGGCAGTACTGGGTAGCTCTGGGGACGGGGAGTGGGGGGGGGGCGGGATGTGGACGAAGCACAACAGGTACTTGGAAGGGGTGTTCAGAACAAGGCTACACTTAGGTGCTGGGCAGAGTGGGAGCAAAATGTAGAACAAATTCAAAATCATCAAAAGACTGGACTTAGGACTGCCTCCTCCTGTCCAAATCAAATGGACAGCCGATGCCCTTGTAAACAAGTGCTGCTGGCTGCCCACCTGCAGAATGAACCAAGCCCTTTACCTCGCCCCATACTCAAGGACCAAGTTGAGGTGGGTCACAGACCTGGAGGTAAAACCCCCAATTACCAGACTCATCACTGAAAAAATAGGGACAAAGCTTCTAAGACCCTAATCGCAGGGACTACATGGCTACCCGCAATAATGAAGGGTGCCCACCCCGAGGAAGAGCACAAAGGCGTGGGAGGCTTACGAACGATACAACACCTGTGCACCTCGAAAGACTCCATCAAGAGAGCACTGAGAGAGCCGCAGCCGCGGGAAGATACTGAGTAACAAAGGGCTTATTTCCAAAATCTACAGAACTCTGCAAGTTTACAGTAAGAAAAGGACGAACAACCCACTGAGGAGGTGGGCAAAGACTTGAACAGAAGATTCCCGAGGAAGAAACCCGAATGATCAATAAATATATGAGGAAACATTCCCGACCACTAGCCATCTGGGAAATGCAAATCAAAACAACTATGAGATACTGCCGAACACCCGCCAGGATAGCCCAATTCAAGAATACAGACAGCAACAAATGAATGTTGGAAGGGGTGTGGTGAGCTAGGAACTCTCATTCACTGCTGGTGGTGGTGTATCAACATCAACACATACAGCCACTGTGGAAAGCAATTTGGCGAAACCTAATACAGATGGAATTCAAGCTACCACATGACCTAGCAATTCTACTCCTGAGTATATACCCAGAAAAACTAAGAAACGGGTCTTGAACAGACATCTGCAATCCAGTGTTCACTGCCGCACAGTTCACAATCACAGATAATTGGAAACAGCCTAAGTTTCCATAAATAGATGAATGAGTTAAAAACCTGTGGAATATTTACACAATGAGTAGTATGCATCCCTAAAAACCAGTATTCAAACGATGAGGCACCTCGTCTCATGGAAGGAGCGTAGGGCATTAGGCTGAATGAACTTAGCCAAGCACAAAAGGACAAGCACAACATGAGTCCACTGAGGTGCATTCAGTCAACAGAACAGGCATAGGGGAAAACGTGCATATGGCACAGTTCCTGGGCCCAGGACCAGAAACCCTGGCAAGAGCCAGACTAAACACAATGATGTACACGTATCACACACAAAAAATACAATATTAAAAAGATGTAGGCAGCAATGATGTGGAAAGACATCTCTGTACACGCCCCCCCCCAATGCCTTAAATGGCCCACAGAGGGGTGGGGGAAGAAAAACAATGGCAAGGGAAGAACAAAGCACTGACCTGCCCCCTGGGGGAAAACCAAGAGAGGAGTGCAACAGACCAGCAATGGGAGCAAAGCCACGAAGTCCCTGAGGAATCCCATTGGAGCCTTCTGACTCAGGGGGCATCTGACTGAAAGCTGAGGACTGAACCGTGTTAAGTGCTGTTGGGTAAGCGGATCCTGGGAGATGATTCCAGAAAGGAAGGGGATGGACTGATGGATGCTCAGGGCCTGATCACGGTTTAACAAAGGGATACTCATCTACTTGGGGTCGGGACAAAAGTTAGAGGGGAGCGATGAGCCAATAACAACAGGGACAGGAATCGCAAGGGATCTAAAAGTGATGGTGAAGAGGGTGTAGCTTTCTTGGTCATGTTTCATGAAGAGAAATGGACCCAAAAGGTGTATTTACTGAGAGGGGAACGATGAGTAAACATGATAGTAGGGCAGGAGCCAAGAAAAAGAGGAAATAAGTAAAAATTTTATATGTGTATATAGTTATAAATATAGGTATGTATACTTGTAAATATATAGATGTATTTGTACATAATCACAGACAACAAAGAAGTAGATGGACTTTGGGCCTCTAATCTTACTTCAGTACAAGAACAGTTTTAATAATGTGAAGAAAGCTGATGGTGCCCAGCTATTAAAAGATAAAGTGTCTGGGGTCTTAAAAGCTTGAAGTTAAACAAGCGGCCATCAAGCAGGGAAGCAAAAAAAAAATCCACATGGACGAGGCATGCCCGCCTGGGTGATCATGAGGTGTTGATGGGAATAGGTCAAAAACAAGCAACCAAATTGATGGGAACGAACATCGGCAAAGTGGAGACCCAAAAAACCACCTGCAAGATAATTGGACAGTCCCTCACAGAAGGGCCACATGGAAGGGATGATATATCCAGGGTGCAGTACAACCCGGTTAAAACAAATAACTATCCTATAATTCTTTAATATTTTCTCCCCATACTATTATGGTTTTAGTTTTACCTCATTAATCCTGTTACGTCTTCAAGACGTATGTTCATTTGTATAATTAAGATCGTTCGATGCACGAAATCCAAGATAGAGAGTCTTCAGAAATAGTCATGGGAGTAATGATTCCCTGAGGGTATAGAAAGGTGGGGGGAGAGGGGCAGCAGGTGGGGAACTGAGAGCAATGATGACTACATAACCCCACTTGTGGGGAATGAACAACAGAATGGTAGGTAAGCGGATATAGTGGATGGTGTTAAGACACGGCAAAAGAGAAATAGGAAAAAATACTAATATCTACAAGAATAACAAGGGTTCCGTTGGGATAGGGTGGGGGAGAGTGGGGACAAAGGAGAGCTGATACCAAAGGGTGCAGGAAGCAAATGTTTTGAAAATAATGGTGGCAATTGTACAATAGTTTGATCTAATTCAACTATGGGTTGTTATAATATCTATTAAGAACTCCCAATAAAATGGGTGGTGGGGGTGGTGGGGAAGACCAGACTTACTGGTCTAATAGAGACTGGCAGAACCCTGAGACTCAGCCCTTTCAAGTCTGGAACAATCCCCACCTCCCCCACTCCAGGGATCACCTTTCAGGGAACAATAGAGCTCCTCAGAACCACCAGCCACAGGTGGCCAAAGAGTAGCCCCCACCCCAGACAAGGAGGGGAAGCTGGTGGTAGCTGCAGAGTGGCAACATCGAGGGGGCCGCAGCCAACGCCAAGAAACAAGATGAGAATAAACTGCTGGTTGGAAATCAATTCTGATGTGCAAACTTTCACCAAACCAAAAGAAATCAATGAAATAAAAGGCCCAGAGATGGCAAAAATATTAGTAACAGTAACGGCTCTTTCTTTGATGACTATTTTAGGTGGTAGGGAGCCTTGCCAGTGTAGTGGCTGCATATTTGGCTGCTAACCATAAGGTCAGCAGTTTGAAACCACCAGCTGATCTAAGGGAGAACGATGGGGCTTTCTACTCTCATAAAGAGGTAGTCTTGGGAGCCCGCAGGGGCAGATCTACCCTGTCCTATAGGGTGGTAGTGATTTAGAATTGACTCGATGACAGTGACCTGTGTTTCCTACACACTGTGTGCCTCGTTCTAGAACCAGTATGAAAACCCCAAACCTCTTTGCTCTCACCAGAGTGACATTAGCAAACCAAATAAAGCCCCAGTGAGAGCCATCTTTCCCCAAGATCAAAGACCCAAGTCTATTTCCAGGACAAGCTCTCTGGGTACAAGCAGGACCGAAGCCCATGGAGGGGCAGGCCCAGACTCTGGAACCCCAATGGAGGGGTTCCTTACCTGTTCGGATTTCCTCCTGGTCCGTGCCGTTGACGTAGTCCTGACTGACCAGCGATGCGAAGCAGGCCTGTGAGATCAAAGCACAACCCCGCAGAGAACTCGTCAGACCACGGAAGGCCTTTCCCAAACGAACTCACAGTGAGATCGCAGTATTGGGATTTACCTAAGGCGGGACATCGAGCTGGGTCCACGGCGTCAAATCGGGTGCTGGAGGAGTCTAGTGTTTCTCACAGCTGGCTTCTCTCCTAGCACCCATGCTGACCCCCACGACCTCAGACCACATTGGGGCCTGGACCACTATCCTGTTTCCACAGCCGTGACTGGTCCCAGGCAGCGAACGAGAGGAAGGCCCTTGATAAGATGGAGTGACGCTGTGGCTGCAGCAATGGGCTCCAGCACAGGAACCATTATGAGCGTGGCACAGGACTGGGCAGCGGTGCATTCGGTTGTGTAAAGGGTCGCTATAGGCCAGAACCAGCTCAACTAACAATAACGACCACGGCCCAAGGCCATCTGTTACCTTCTCCCAAAGGCCACGTTGACTACCTTTCCCTGCATAGGTCTCCAGCCCTGTGCTATTCATCTCCTAGCTAACTAAGCCACGCAATCGTTTTCAGCCAGTATTCCCTGGAGGAACCCGCAAGGTTAGTGGTTTGAACCCACCAGCAGCTCCATGAGGGAAAAAAGACCAGGCCCTCCGATCTCAGAGATTACAGGCAAGGAGAGGAGTCCTGTGGAGCAGCTGGACAGCCACACACAGTGTGGATTCGCAGTACAAGTGGGCGCTGCCTTCAGAAGCCTACCAAGGGTTCCAAGGAAGTGATACATGGGCAGGGAGAGGAAGGGCTGGAAGACCCAAGGGAAAACAAGCAAGCAAGCAACACACCCAGAGAAAGTCCCCAGTGTGTGGAGCCTGAACCTGCAGAGCCTGGGAGACCCGAGACAGGTGGTCACTGAGAATGACGTCAGGAACAAGGGCAGGGGCTGCGCTAAGACTTGGTGCTGTAGGCTGTCGCTGGGTTACCTCCAGCTCACAGTCATCTCCTGTACAGCAGAGCGGATTGTCCCCAGCTCTGTCTTCACAATGTTCACTCCAGCCCATGGTGCAGGTTCAGTGGCTTCCAATCCAGCATGGGAGCCCTGGTGGTGTGCCAAGCTCCCAAGTGCCGGGACAAACCCACAACCCACAGGACTCTGAGGAGGAGGCTGTTCACTCGCATAAAGACTTGTTGTCATGTGCCATCGAGTCGGTTCTGACCCATTGAGATCCTATGCACAATAGAATGGAACATTGTGCAGTCCTGCGCCATCCTCACAACTGTTTCTATGCCGAGTCCTTGGCTGCAGCCACCCCTGTCAACCCACCAGAAACCAAAAGGGGCAGTTCTACTCTGCAAGACACGGTTGTAGAAGTGGGTTCAGTGCAGTGGGTTTGGTGCCAATCTACAGGGCTCATGGCTACCGCTGCATCAAACCGCGTTCTCCAGGGACGCAGGGGGCAGCCTCGGGCTAATTTGTGGAGATTGCTCGGCCTTTCTTCTAAACCCTGTGCACGCACCCCAGGTGACTTCACGATTTGAAATACTGGCGCCACAGCTTCCAGCATCAGTGACACGCAGTTAACCTGACAAACCAACCTAAGGTCAGGAGCTCTAAGTCTGCCTCCCCCAAGACGCTCATCCACCTCCTGGACAGGACACAGGTCTCCATCCTCTAAATCAGCTCTCTCCAAACATGTCACGCAACAACCAGTTTGCTCCTGCAGCCGCAGTATTCTATCCAGGCAGTACTGGACTAATGTAGAAAAGCCAGACTCACTGCCATAGAGTCACTTGTGACTCACAGCTACCCGACAGGACAGAGCGGAACTGCCCCGGTGGGTCGCCGGGCTTGTAAATCTTCATGGGAGCAGAGCGCTTCATCTTCCGCCCACAAATTGGCTGATGGTTCCAAACAGCCAACCTGGTGTTTAGCAGAACGTGAGTGACCCACCATTCAAACTTGAAACCCCACCGCCATCAAGTGGATTTCAACCCACAATGACCCTTTATAGGACAAGGCAGAACTGCCCCTGTGGGTTTCCCACGCTGTTAACTCTTTAAGAGGGTAGAAAGTCTCTTTTCCCCCAGAGCAGCTCTTGGTTTTGAACTCTTGATGTTAGCAGGACAACACAGAACCAGGGCTCCATAGGATTTCCAAAGCTGTAAGTTTTTTTCCTGGAGCAGAGCCTCATGAGGAGCAGGTGGTGGGTTTGAACCCGCGGACCCGCAATTAGCTGCCCAACCAACGCCTAAACCACTCGCCACCAGGGATCCCGAGAACGCCTATAAAGTGGATCGCAACACTGACACGCTCTCTCTGCTGCTCTTCCGCCCTCAGGTCCAACTGGAAGAGGCCTGGCGGCGCGTGGGTGCGGCATTCGGCCGGTCCCCGCAGGGTGGGCGGTTCGAGTTGGCCAGCGAGCCGCCCGCTCGGCGGGAGAGAAGACGCCCTGTGCTCCGGTGAAGATTTGCATCCTCAGAGGCCCGGGCTCAGGTCTCAGGGTGCAGGCCCGGGGGCGTGGCGGCGTCTTGACGACCCCCCAGCTGCTCCCCGCACGGCGAGCCGGGCGGTACCCAGTGGAGCGCGGAGAGGGGTGCTCCAGGCCGGGGTCGGGCACCGGAAGGGCCCACAGGGGGCGTGGGGTGGGGGATGAGGCCCACTTGGGGTCCACGCGTCAGCGGAACGTCCAGGTAGCCCCGCCGGGGCCACCCGGGGCCTACAGGGGGTGCCTCCCCGTCTCGGAGCGGCTGGGGCTGCGGCGGCGCCGCGCCGCGCTCGCCCGAGGCCAGGCGGGCCGAAGACGTTGGTCCGCTCGTCTTACCTCGAAAGAGGACTCCAGCTCATCCACCAACGTGCTGCTGGAGGGTCTCGGGGCCCCTGGCGCGGCCTGGAGCAGCGACGCCTGGCCCGGCAGACCCGGGGCGGGGGGCGGGGGCCCCGGCGGCTGCCCGGTGAACATGCCACCCAGCGGAGCCGCCATGCTGGCAGGGGCCGGAAGAGGCGCACTGCGCACGCGCGGCGTCGCGCTCGCGGGGCGGGTCACGTGGCGCGGGTCACGTGAGGGGCTCGGCGCCCTGGGGAGGGGCTCGCAGGCGCACCTCCGCTTCTCGCCTTCCGCGCGGGAGCCGCCGGCGCGTGTTGGAGCTTTGGAGTCGGTTTGGCGGGTTTGTATGAAGAAGAGAATGACAAACTGCGGTGGAGTGGCCCCACCGCGATGGGTTTGTGTGGCAGCCCAGCCCCCGTGGGCGCGTTGGTGGAGTAGTGGGGTACATGTTGCGCCACGAAGACCAGGCTTTCTGCTCCCCTAAAGGTTTACAGCCTCGGAATCCTGAAGGGGGCAGTTCTACTCTGTCCCGCAGGCTCCTTATGAGAACCGCAGTCACTGGCAGTGAGCTTTTTCAGGGAAACTGGGCCCTGCGCTGGCTTCTGTGTCTAATCGGTGTCTAATCTCAAACGTGATGGAAAAGCACACCCTATCTCTGGTGGCAAAGTGTGTTAGTCTTAGGGTGCTAACCACAAGGTCAGTAGTTTGAATCCACCTCAGCCAGGGGAAATATCTATGCTCGCTCCCTACACCTACCAATTTGAATTCTAATAAATGCCATGAATATGCACGGCCTTCAACACTCCCTGTCCATTATGAAGTTTGGTTCCTGGGCTGTCAATCACAGGGAGAGCTAGCCAGCTCCAAACCTGTGCTCACCCATGGACAGAGGAGCAAAGTAAGCCAGTTTTATTAAAGGAGAGTCACTTTTAAAGGAATGAAGCGGGTCCTTCGCTAGAGTTGAGAAGAGCACCTAAAGCATGGATACGATACACTTTGCTCTAGGAGGAAATCTTGTCCCCGTCTCGAGTTGAGAAAGGGCCATTGTCTAGGAACACAACAGTGTTTTCAAATGGGAGAGTGTTGCTACTCTGTAGATGGTCAAGCAACTTTCCAATTCATTGTTCCGTTCATCCTTAGGTCTCATGCACGGTTTCGTTCAGTTTTATCTGGGCTGCTGCTGTGGGTCAGCATGTTTTGGAATATTTCAGGATTATCTCCGAGTACAGTCCTGTGTCAGGATTTTCACAAGGGCCTGGTTTCAAGGTTAAGGTGTTTGCCAAGCCGGTTCTCAAAGAGTCCTTTGTTTATAACTTGCTCCACAGGGTCCTTTGTTCATTCCGTTAGCAGGCAGGGCAGACACACCTCTCTCCCTGTCACCCATAAACCGGCTTCTTGTTAGATGTCACGGAGTCAGTTCCCACTCATAGCAGCCTTTATGTGCAACAGAATGAAACACTGCCTGGCCCTGCACCATCCTCTCAGTTGTTCGGTTTGGGGCCATCATTGCAGGTGTATGGGCAGTAAATTACTTGCTGTGGCTCTTGTAGCCCAAATCTCTAACTACCATCAAATGATCTTTCCCTGCTTGGATCTGGTAAGGTGGGGGAAGATACTCATAGGACTCGTCTCTGAATAATTTCTAACAGGATCCTTTGACATATAAAATGAGCCCTCTGAGAATCAGGGAGAGGAATCTTGCTGAGAGCCCGGAGTTGTGCCTGTCCTCTGGACCCGAGATCCCTATGCACCAAACCACCTAAATACAGAAGACAGCTACACCAGAGCACAGCAGCAGAACCAGGATTCAGAACCATGGAACAGGATCTCCTAGATAAAGACAGCTACACCAGAGCACAGCAGAACCAGGATTCAGAACCATGGAACAGAATGACAGGACTGCCCAACCCAGGGAGCAATTGAGTGCTTTTGTACAGGAGGCTGGCTTGTGCAGCGGGGTGCCTCTGGGCACCTAAGTGGGGAAGTTAGACTTGCTGTCCCACAGAGCTTGAGCTGTAGGATCTGGGTGCCGGGTTATAGCAGAGTGGTATGCACCCTTTGGCATTTATTAGCAGACCTGAAAGAACTTTGTAACGTCCTGATGAACGACTATTTCCTGAGCATCTGTCATTGGCATTTCTTGTTAACTTCCTTAACAAACACTTTATAGATTTTTATCTGTGAGCTCTGTGTAGGCTTTGAACAGAAGCCAGAGGTAAGAGGACATTAAACAGCACAGAGGCCACTGTGTCAATCCATCTTGTTGAGGGCCTTCCTCTTTTTCACTGCCCTTCCACTTTACCAAGCATGATGACCCCACCCGGGGACTTGTCTCTCCTGACAACAAGTCCAAAGTATGAGACAGTCCGCCGTGCTCCTCTCGGGAGCCCTCGGGCTGTACTTCTCCCCAGGTGGACTTCTTTGCCAGCACAGGTCAAATGTGCCGATTCTCCCCTGGTCTTCCTTACCCAGGTCCAACGTTCACATAGGCACGGGGCAAGGGAACCCCTGTGGCTTGAGTCAGTCCTCAGAAGTCACATCCTTGCTTTTCAACACTTGAGAGAGGTCTTGTGAAGCAGATTCGTCTGTTAACTTGTAAAATGTTAAAAGTATCAGCAGGAAACAGCTTTTCCTGTCCAGTGCTTTCAGTCCTTAAAAAATTTTGAAAAGGCAAAGATCCCTTTCAAGGGCCATTTGATCCGCTGGAGAACAAAAGTTTACCAGGAATGAGGAAAAGCTGTTCTCCAGCTCTGCACGAGTGCTATAGTCCTGGGAACCAGTTTTCCCTCTTTGGACCTGGTTTCTAATTTGGTATTTCAAATAAACCCCTTGTCCTCTCAAGCCACCGACGGAAGCAAAGCACCAGGTGAGTTGGATGCTGGCTCCAGCACCCTTTGCATGTGGCCAACGCTCTCCTTTCTCAGTTTCATCGTACAGTGTAGGGTTACAGGTGTAGACACTCTTACCTCACTGGGTGACAGTGTGGGTTTTATAACCGAACACAGGAAAACACTAAGTTGTGCCTGGAGGGTTCTGAGTCCTCATGAGCTATTTCAGGGCATTTCTGAGGCTGATGTGTTTGGGAGGCTGTGCCCTGTCCCCACCACTTACAGACGGAGTGAGGTCATCTCTGATGATCATTAATAAAGACCAGGCTCACTGGTTGGGAAGAGACAAGTGGCACTTCCCAAACCATGGCCCTTCTGCTACCCTTCAGGTCTGGAGGTGAATTCACCCCTCTGACAATAATCAGCCACAAGACCAAAAGGGCAGCGCTGACCAAGCAAAATGCAAAGGTTTAGGAGAGAAAGAGGAACGGAAACAAGAACTGCACAGACCAAGTGGGACAAGCGACGGCCCATGGAGAGCCTGCCACGGAGTTGAAATAAAATGTGTGCATACTGTGGAATGTGAAACAATAAAAAGATCATGCCGCCATTGCTGCACGCAGCCTAATGAAGCAGCTCCCATAACAGCAGAGGTAGCATGGGGAGAAGGGCAGGCAGCCAGGCCGACAACTTGGTTGATGATCACGCCCAGGGGCCGCCCCAGGGGCACGGGCATTGGGTCTATTGCTTCTGACCACGGCGAAGTCATCTCCGGCCTGTTTCTCGCCCTCCAATCACAGATCCACAAATTAAGCGTTGCCTCTCAATTTTATTTCATTTTTCAAAAGTCTTGCAAGCAAGCAATTAGCTTTATCTTTAGAAAGCTCTGCATTAAAAAAATGATCAAGCAGCTGATTTTTTTTCTCTCTCACATTTTAAAATACCTTTGTTTTTTAAAAAATGACCAGGTATTCATTTTATAACCATTTGGAAGGCGTCTCGGCTGTCTGGCATCAGACCGAGGCGGGAGCCAGGCGGGGTGGGCACTGACTACTCCGTGGCCGGTTCTTGGCTGAAGTGAAGCAAGAACTCCACCAGGGTCCGCGTGGGCCTCCCGGTCATGCCCTTCCTCAGGTACGGGACCTCGTCCTTGTTGGTCATCACGCCCGCTATGTCCAGATGAGCCCAACTGGGGTGAGTCACGAACTCCCTGAGGAAGGCTGCAGCGGTGCAGGCACCTGCAGACCTGCAACAGGAGGCCAGGGTCACCGCCAGCCCCAGGACACGGGCAATAACAAGTCCCCCCGGAGCAGCAGATGCCCGAGCGAGGCAGCGAACCTAGTGTGGCTTTCTGGATGCCGACTCTGGAGGGAAACCCCTGCCCGGGCAGTGAGTTCACATGCCTCCTGCCTCTCTTTCCCCGCCTTGTTTAGAAGGGACGCGGACCCCAGCTGGAGGAAGGGTGGGACCTGGGGAAGCTCCGTAAGTGGGGAGGATGCAGCCACCTGGGCTGCCGGCTCCGGGTCACACACCTGTATTTCCCGATGTTGTTCACATCAGCAAGCTGGCAGTCGACCACCTGTCTGGTGTAATGCTCAAAGAGAGGCATCCTCCAGACGCGGTCCCCGGTCTGGATGCTGGCCTGAGGAGAACAGGGGCGAAGGAGCGGGGTCACCGGGGGGCAGAGGGTTCTGGGTCACGCCCAGGCCGGGAGCACGGAGAAAAGAGCTCAGCCCGCTGCTCTCACAGCTTCAGGACTTCCGCGGGTTCATGGCGCTAAGGCCCGCCAGCCTCACAGGACGTCACGCCTTCCCGGAGTCCAGCTGAAGTACTGCTGACTCGGAGTCTCCCACGTCTGTCTGACAGCAACCCACCCGACCAAGGAAACGCATGCTGTCCAAATGGCAGGCATGTGTCTCTGCAGAAAGGCTGCCCGGCTCGCAGACTGGTGGCCTGGCTATGCTACTGAGGTCCAGGCTGGGACCCAGCGCCCGCAGGCTGTGTGACCTGTCACCTGGCCATCCTTCTCTGAGCTCCTACTGAGCACCCCAGCATGGTGGGGGGACCAAAGATACTCAGGCAGGCTTAGCAGATCTACATGGGCGGTAGTCATAGCAAATCATGCCCTTTTCCCTCAGGTGGGCCCGTCAGGAGCAAAGGGGGGCCTCGAGGGGCAGGGTGCAGCGCCCCCAGTCTGGGACGACGGGATTCAGTAATGCATCCACACACAGCACTTTGATTCCTGACAAAAGCTGCCTATGAAAACACTAGCCAATCCCTCGGTACACAATGTTGTGGGCGCCGGGACAGAGGACTGTGGGTGTGTGGGAGCTGGAGAAGGGGGCCCTGGTCCCCTGTACTCAGAGTGGAACTGCCCGTGTGGGTCTCCAGGGCTACGGAAAGAAGTAAAGCCACAGCTTTCTCCAGAGGGGCAGCTGGTGATGGCAAACTACCGACCTTGTGGTTAGCGGGCCAAGTGCCCTCTACTGTACCACCTGCGCTCCTTTCTGGGGCACAGCGGGCTTCCGTGACTGCTGGCTGAGTGAACACACGAATGACTGTCTACAAGCTGTCTAAGAGGCCCCGTGGGGTCACCCCCAGCCTGGAGCTCAGGGGAGGGGGCGGAGCCAGGCAGTGCCATGGAAACAGGCAGTGCCTAGGGGGAGCAGGAAGGGGAGACCATGTGCCTGCAGCCTGAGCGCCAGGGGCAGCAGAGGCACAGGCACCTGCCGGCAGGGGCTGAGGGTGAGAGGCAGACTCGCAAAAGAAACTCCATGTTTGTGAGCTGCTAAGTAACCGGCCGGTTCCCCCCTCCCATCTCAGAAAGCTGCCTGCTAGTTGACCTGCCCGTTCCCCCTCCCTTTATGGGAAAGTCCCTGCTGGTGATTAATTTTAGAATGTACTCCCATGTCCCCAGGTTCTGGACACTACGATTAGTTTGGACTGTTCTTCAATATGTTTGTTCTGATTCAATATCGTTCCCTTGGATGTTGTCACCCGAATGGTGTAGTTAATCTTGTTATGGTAACCAGGATGTTACAGTCAATTTTGGTCTTGTTTCATGTATGCTAAGAAATGTACCTTGTAATGTATGCTTGCTCTTCTTAAAGTTACCAGAATGTTATAATCAACGCTGTACCCTGTAATGCTCCCTAGCCCTACAGAATAACAACATGAATTTTGCTTTCTGCTTCTGTCCACACTTGCTTCAGTCTTAGACAAAGGACAAATGAGTTTTTTTCACCTTTAAATTATGGGCTGAAATGTGGACTCAGGACTGCAATCAAAGAATCGCTGTTAGATTTAGCAGTCCGGTTATAACCGAATACTCTTCTAAATTATCAAGACACTATAGTGGCTGTCATTCATTCGAATCCACAATAGGCGGGGGCCCTCAGTGAGGCTCAGGACAGACTGCTGCAGGGCCAGGAGGCTCGGGTGAGGGCCAGGCGGGAGGGGCTGGCCCCTGGAGCCCAGGTGTGGAAGGACAAGGGAGGGAGGCCAGTGCAGGTGGACAGGGGACCTGCAGGCTGTTCTCGCCTCAGCTAGGAGAGGTCACTGTGGCCTCCCCTCTGACACCCAGGAAGGAGGAGGGAAGGTGGCCTGGCACCCATCATTCAGCGGTGAACTGACAGCAAAAAAACTCACTCTAACTTGGGGAAGTAGACAAGTGCCCAGTCTAGGGCTGTAGTTACCGGGTCTCACCAAGTCCGACTCAGCCACCGACAGGATGGAGAACTGCCCCAAAGTTTCCTGAGCTGGAATTTTTACACAGATCGTCTTCCAGGGAGCTGGGGGGCAGAACCAGCAACCCTTTCCTCTTCTTATTTTAAGTAACGTTCAGAAGTCTGAAACCACCAGCAGCTGCACGGGAGCGAGACCGGCTTTCTACTTCTGTAAAGAGTATGGAACCCATGGGGTGGCACAGGGTCTCTGTGAGTGGGCATTGGCCTGATGGCAGTGGGTCTGGTTTAGTGTTTTCCACTTGACTGGAGGGGTGCTCGTTTCCCGTCTGACGAGTCATACACACTTGTTTCATGACAATGCCTTCCACACGCATGGCGGAGGGACCCTCTTCCCATGTCCTGCCCGTTTGCTGCCTCCCCACGCCCCCCAGCTGTCCTGAGCCTTGTCTTCTCCTTCGCCTGATAGCCGAGCGTGTACCTGGTGCCCCGCCAGGACTAGCATGTTGCGTCTCCCTCCGTCCTCCTACCTTGAACAGTCTGTCCCACAGCTGAGTATCGTTGGTGAAGACGCCTGTGGCGCCGGAACCCAGAGCAACATCCATGGCACCTGTAGGACACGCGAAGGCCGGCATTCAGTCTCTGTGGCAAGCCCTGCGCCTTCACAGGATGGACAGCGGGGCTCGCGTTCTCATGAGAACAGCTTGGTGCTGTCTGCCACCAGCAGGTCGATGCCAGGTGACGGGGCCACCAGTGAGAGTGTGTCTGTGTTGTGGGGGAAGGGGGGATAAGAGCTCCCAAGGCTCAAGGCTGTGACCTTTCCGAAGCAGAGCGCCAGCCAGCCCCATGCTCCCAGGGGCCTCTGGGTGGGTTTGAGCAGCCAACCTTTGAGCAAACCAGGAAACCCTTCTCTAGCAGACTTCTCTGTGTCTCCAGAAGGGACTCACCACCCTCATTTACTGAGGAAACAGGGCAAACGGGACGCCCAGGCCCCCTCGGGGATACCAGGGCACCGTTCGTGTTGTGGTTATCGCTACCCCGCTCAGGAAGTGTCAGGCACGGGCTTGGGTGGCCTTTCTCCTGTGTGTCTGCCTCCAGCCAGGATGGCGGCTGCCCCGTGAGGCCGCCTGGGCCGGCATGCTCTCTGGTACACTAGTTGCTACCTGCCGTGGACTCGGCCCCCAACTACAGCAGCCTCACCCCAGAACGCAGAGCAGCCAGACCCTGCGTCCCTCCCCCTGGCCCCCAGGGCTGGTGGCAGACTGCACCGCTGTGGTCCAGAGGGTTTTCAGTGGCAGGTGTTTTCAGCCTATGACCACCAGGCCTTTCTCCCTAGTCTGTGAGCTCTGCTAGCAGCACCTAAGACTGCGCCACGCCCCCACCCCACACACGTGTTATCTTCCCTCGGGAACACCCAGTGATGGACCCCAATGACCCCTTGGGCTTGTCTTCATGGCCATCGTGTGTTTGGGGATCTGTCTGACCTCTTCAGATCTGAAGCCAAAGGTCATCATACCTGAAAACACCCCCTCAATGTCACTGCTAGATGCACGCCCCCCTCTCCCACCCCCCGGCCCCAGAACAGAGGCGGGCTTCCTTGTCTTTTATTCTGAAAGCCCAGCCAGGAATGCTGGGAAGAGCAGCCTCAGACGGCGGCGCCCCGGGCCGCCACAGCAGGAAGGTGCGGTCTGACCTGTCAGGGTGGCGGCGTTGAGGATGAGCTTCGGGTTGAAGGTGTGGGCGTAGCAGAGCGCGTCAGCTAGCACGAGCCTCCCCTCAGCGTCAGTGTTGTCCACCTGCGGGGAGGACGGTGGGAAAGCGTCGGAACGTCAGGCCACGCCATGAACCGACACCCATGCCCGGCCGACGGCTTTTCTACACTAGAATCCTTCGGGAAGCCGATGGCGGGTCTTCTCCGCTCAGAGTCGAACCAGGAGTCTTCCCAAGCGCTGCACTGTTTGTGCCATGCGCCCCCAAAGACAAGGTTAGATTCAAAAGTGGAGGAGAGCACGCGTGATGCCTGCCGTCGGAGATCAAAAATGCCCTCGCGTTCCGTTCGCAGCAACAAGAAGGCATCCCGTTGGAAGGGGACTTCAATTTAGTCACCCCGTAATCAGCTGCTACCTGTAACACTCGCTGAATGCCCATGACTTCAACGGCTGGGAAAACAGAAAACGGCTCTCTAGCCAACAAGTCTAGGACTAAATTGGGGGAAGCAGGGAGGGGTGAGCTCCTGAAAATAAATAAGGTGGAGATGAAGGCTGCAGCTCAGGGCAGCCCTGGATCTCCACACAGGGGACACAGGACGTGCCCATCAGGGCCTGTCCTGACTTGCAGGTGACTCAGTTCTACTAACAGTGACTTCTGGGGGAGAGTGGAGTAGGAGGGGGGTGTTCAGAAAACTCATATAAAAATCCCAATGACTGCTAATTCAGTTTTTCCATGAACTTTTTGAAGCCCCCTCGTAGGTGCAGCATTCTGAAACACTGCCCAGTCCTTCGCCATCCAACCACGGTACCCTTCCTCAGGGACTGGTCTCTCCTGACAACGTGCTCAAGGCTCACTTCCAAGGCGGCACTTCCTGTTCCGGCAGCCCATGGGACCTGCAAGTGCTTTTTGTCAACATCCTACTTCAAAGGCACTGCAATCAAGGGCACCTTCAAGGTGCATTGGCAGGGCTGCTGTGGGACCCCTCAGGCCCTTGGCCGGACTGTCGAGAGCGATTCTGCCTCTCGGTGATGCTGCACGTCTTTCTGGAAGGAGAATGCCCAAACTTGTCTCCTTTGGGGCAGCTGGTGAATTTGAACTGCCAACACTTCAACTTTGGGGAGCCCTGTGGAATAAATACTAAATAGGGGGCGCTGCTGCCCATCTTCCGGTTACAGACCTGGATGGTCTTCCCGTTCTTGGCGCGAACGACGTCTCCAGGCTTGTTGGCTTTACCGCTGGGCATGTTCTCACAAAGCGGGGTCAGGCCTGCGGGGGAAGAGCACAGGAAGGAATGTGGGCCATGCTGACTCCGCACACCGCCTCCGCCCCCTCTTCCTGGGACGGGACTCCTGGAGCCACGCACAAGAAGCATGTCACACAGAGGCCACCAACCCAGTGTCACCTGTGACCATGTCAAGGACACAGCCACCACCACAGAGCAGGCGCAGGCTCCGTGTTGGAGACAGTGAAAGACACACAACAGCAAAATGCAACATAAGCCCAACTGGCACCCAGACTAACACACACACACACACACACACACACACACACACACACACTGGCACCCAGACTAACACACACACACACACACACACACACACACACACACACAGCTACCCAGTCGGTGGCACGGAACTCTGGTTTCTGTTTGCGGTGTGTAAGACACAGGGGGAAGCTAACGGTCAGGTCAGGGGGCCAAGCCCACCAGCTGCTCCTGGGCAGAAAACGGAGGCCGCCTGCTCCCAGTACAGATGGACAGTCTGGAAACAGATACCAGGTCACCCCGAACCAGAAACAGCTCGATGGCATCGAGTGTGTACAACGGACATTTTTTAGACGACTGGGGAGATTAGGGCAGGGTTCTTCTATCCTTCCTGAAAGGGTACAGGTCTCACATGCCGTCCTGGTCCGCAAGGGGTGTGTAAGGGATAGCATGCCATGTCTGAAACTTACTTTCAACGAGTTTTGGACAAAAGACAGTGAGGTTAAAAGTGAAAGGGTCTTTTCACAGGTCACTGAGCTGAGCTATGGTTCCTAATGGTTTGGCCAGATGCGAGCCCAATTGTTGTGTAAC
Organism: Tenrec ecaudatus; assembly: GCF_050624435.1. NCBI lineage: Eukaryota > Metazoa > Chordata > Mammalia > Afrosoricida > Tenrecidae > Tenrec > Tenrec ecaudatus. The sequence continues at coordinate 206,648,173 of NC_134532.1, forward strand.
GTCAGCGACGAGACTGCCGCCCATTATGTACATCTCCTGCAACGGGTCACTCTGCTGGTTGGAAAGGGTGCCCTGCCTCCAGGTGACGACCAGCGAACCCTGCTCTCCATTCCTGCTGACCTGACGACAGGTCTTGGGTCAAAGGCCCATAGGACACTCCAGCCCGTCACCTACCTATGGATCCTGGACTTGCCCGACCTGGTGTTGCCCAGTCAATTTTGACTCACAGTGGCCCTGAAAGAACTGTCTCGCAGGCTTCACAAGGCTGTGCATCTTTTACAGTGGCAGACTGCGACGTCTTTCTCGAGCGGAGAGGTGGATTTTAACTGCTGACCTTTGGGCTAGCGATGGAGCACTTAACCACTGTGCCACCAGGGCTCCTTTGTGGACCTGCTGCCCCCACACTGCATGAGGGCAGGCCAGGCAAACCTGGACTCCAATTCCACCTTCCTCTGTAATGGAGGTGAGCTGGGTGAGGAGTCTTACCTCTCTGAGCAGCAGCCCCCACACCCCCCCACCCCAACATGGGACCCGCCCAGCCCTGCTCTTGATGATCCACAGTGCACAGGCACCCACTGGGTCCCAGGCACCTCTGTGCAAACCAGGCACATCTTGCTCCTGCCTGAGGGTGTGGGTCCAAGCACAAGCCCACACTCAATAGGCTGAAAACGGACAAACATCCAGTCACGGCCCACTGGTCACACACACAGGTGCCAGCTCAGAGAAGGTGTGGCACAGGTCAGGAGGACACTGCGGCTGGATCAGAAGGGACCTGAAGTCCCCTGCCTCGGCCCTTCTGGCTCGGACAGGACCATGGTTGGTCACTGCTCTCAGCAACCTGCGGCTATGGGCCCAACTCACCCACGGCGTTGATGGGCAGGTTGAGCTTGGCAGCGGTCACGATGGCTGAGCAAATGGTCGCGGCCCCTCCCATGTCGGCCCTCATCAGGTCCATGTTGGCTGCAGCCTTGATGGAGATGCCACCACTGGACAGACAGATGGACGGACGGACACACACACACACACACACACACACACACACACACACACGTTATTAAATGACAGCCCAAATCACTTCCCGACAAGAATATCTAAACTGAGGTCACCACACGGAGAGACCATCTAATTGGCCAAAAAAAAACCCACACCTATTTTCTGAATTTAGCAGCTGAAGCACCCCAATGCGCCCAAAGCTGCCACCCCGGCCTGTGAAGCACCCAACTCCAGAACGCAGGCAGGTTTCTTAGCTTTCTCTCTCTCCGGCACAAGCTGGACGCTGCGCCACGGCTAACACGACTAACCCTGTCGTTCTGGACGAACGACTCACACATCCCCCCTAGTGCTTGGTCACACAGCACCTCCCTTGGGTGTTTTTGTCAGAGCTAACAGGCTAAAAAAGAAAGAAAAAAATCGGCGGAGCATGCTCACAAAAATCCTCACCCCCAGTGGGGGGGTGAGCGATTGGCCGTGGGCTGGCGTGGGGTTGCATCCTTTTGTAAAACCGGGGGAGAGCAGAGCCTGCTGGCCTCCTCGCCCTCATCTCAGGCAGGAATTGCAAAAGATGGTTTTGTTTTTTATGAAGTTCAATAAGCAATTATCGTGCAGCTCAACCAGGGCATTCCGAAGTGTTTACCCAAGGTGAGCTGAGGCGGCAAGGTGACGCGGCCTTCAAGACAGTCCTCAGTTTGACTTCCAACTCTACGCCGAGCGGAGGGACCTTGACCAGGTTATCTCGACTCTGAGTCAGGGTTCCTGGACCTGTAGCACGCCGCCAACCCCCGTCTCATGAGAGTAGCGTAGAGCTAATGCACGTAAGGATGCCCAGTCGCGGCTCAGCCACACAGCCAGTGTTTTACACGTGGCAGCTTTAGTGGTGTGAAGTACAAGACACGGGCAGACGCCGTCCTTTTGAAGCCAACGCTGCACCTGGCCATCCAAACGCACCCAAAGGACCCACCACCAGACCACGCCCAGTGACCGAGGCGAAGTACCTGTCGAAGGTGATCCCCTTCCCCACGAACACCACTGGGGGTGCACTCGCATTGGGGTTGCCCTTGTAGTGAATCTCTAGGAAGACCGGAGGCTCGTCGGACCCTTTGGCCACACTGAGGAACGAGCCCATCTGCTGTTCTTCAATCCAAGACTTGTTTCTGTGGGGCGGGGGAAGGGAAAAAGGGTCAAGTGGTGGGTCAGCTTGCTTTCAAAGTAACTATGATAGGCGGTCCATCTGTGCGTATGGCAGTCCAACGCACACCCTTAAAACACAGACGCACAGTCAGCCCAGTGAAGGGGCACGCAGCACCCGCGAACAATGAAATCGGTCTTAGAGGAAGCAGTACAGTCAGGGTTCTAAGAATTGACAGTGGGGAGACTCTGGTCTCACAGACTTTGGCCATGTCAGGAGAGGCCAATCCCTGGAAAGGATATCCCGCTCAGTAAAGTCAAGGGGCAGAGGAAGGCCCTATCTATCTATCTATCTATCTATCTATCTATCTATCTATCTATCTATCTAATCATAAGTGTCTTGGTTTTCTCTAGAGAACCCTGCCTAACACAAAACCCTAGACCAAGTCTACTCTTTCCTCTAGGATCACTGAGTCAGAATCAGCTCAAAGGCCGTCCTATTTTTAAATACACACATATACACGCCTAATTTAGAAAACAGCACATAGCCAATGGATATCTAGTACTTCCTTTTCCCCTTAAGCTACTCCTAGATTCCCAGCTGGAACTCACAGCTGAGCATAGCAAGGTTCCTGGACCACAGGGTGGCTGCAGCTGCTCAAGCACAAGGAGAACACGCGTGGCCCCGGCACCTTGGTTCATCCTGTTGCTGCCAGGTGCCATCGATCTGGTTCAGACTCACAGAGATCCTCGGCACACAGAACGAAACCCCGCCCATTCCTGAACCTCCCCCACAGCTGTCTGTAAGCCTGAGCCCATGGTTGCTGCCACTGTGTCGATCCATCTCCTTGAGGGCCTGCCTTTTCTCCGCTGCCCCTCTGCCAAGCACGACCTCCTCATCCAGGGGCTGGTTCCTCCAGACGACATGGCCAAAGTATGTGAGACGACGCCCGGAGTGACTAAGTCAAGGGTACGGGGTCGGTCCCTTTTGGGGAAGATGTTCTCTGTGGCGAGGGCTGCACGGCTCCATGAACACAAGAAACCAGATGCACACACTCTTCCTGGGCGAGCGGCAGGGCGTGTGGACCTTCTCAGTGAACCCATAGCACGCACACGCACACACTACATAGCATGGGGTCACAGTCTTCTGCTAAAGGTCAGATAGGACAGAGGTGCCTGCCCCACGCTGCTGTGTGATGTGCAAGCCCCCTTACCTGATGTAGACCTCGGTGTTGCTGCAATCTTCGAGACTGCGCTCGATCGCCTGCGCAAAGATGGTAGGCGTCATCTCGTTGGCCGGCGTCTCCATCAGCTGACGGGCCAAGTTCTGCCCGGAGGCTAAGAGGTACCCTCTCTGCCAGGCCTCCTGGTCCCCACTGCAGGGAGAGCGCAGGGCCCTCAGACCGTGGTGCCAGGAGCTGGAAAACCCAAACTCCCAGCAAGCCAGGCGAGAGAGGGCAGGGTCGAGCATCCCGCGGTCGAAGGCTACCTGCTTCAGGATCAAGGGCCCTGAGGAGCTCTCAGAGTGATGGCAATGTCTCCCCAGGAAGGCCCACTGTCCTCCCTCACTGCACCCCGAATGCTGCGGACCCCTGGGCTGACGGGGAGGTGAGCAATGCTTTGGTGGGGCTGAAGGCCTCTGCCTGTCCAGGGTAGGCCTTCAAATTCCAGCCCACCCTCACGGGTAAGGCTCAGCCATTCGGGAGGGGGCCTCAACGAGCTTGGTCCTCTAGTGCCCAGCAGGGATTTCTGACGACAGGGAAGAGCTGGGTAAAACAGCAGCTGCCTACAAGGGTTTTCCACGTGCCATGCCGGCAAAAGGGAACGAGGCAGAGGAGGAGGTCGGTCCGTGACCAGGAAGTTCCCCAGGGAAGTCAGTGTGGAGGCTGGACTGTGTCGCGGGCTAGCTGGCTGCAGGGCCCTCCCAGAGAGCCACTGGCTCCCTAGAGTGACCACAACACCCACGCGGCTCAGAGTCCCAGACCAGGGAGTGGGTGAGTGGGCAGTGTCCCAGAGTGAGCAGAGCAGGGCTGGATGGGACAGATACAGGCGTGTGTGTCTCCCTGACTCGGCCACAAGGCTCAGGGCTGCCCACCTGCCTTCTAGCCGCACAGCACCGATGCCACGGGCAGAGCACAACTGGCTCGAGGGGCTTCCCGGGCAATCATCTTTGCAGCAGCACCCGGCCACACCGCTCTCTTCCCTCAGGAGCGCGTGTGGGTCCGAACCAGGGACCTTTCGGTTAGCAGCCCAACACTTAACCACCACACCAACGGGGCGCCTGGCACTCAGCAAAGTGACAGTAACTGCACCTTCTCGTGGCTGCCCTCAGGGTCTGCCGTCTAGGCCCCTCCACCCCGGGCGGGAGAGGACCAGGCTGCTTGAGACGATGGGAATTTCTAGGACGGAGATCATGCGGGGCCTAAGGACCCACAGGAACGAGGCGAAGGTTGGGAGCTGAACTTGGGGGCAGCTGGAAGACACCTGTACAGCCAGGACACGGGGGGAAGGGGGCGCAGAGACACGCCTCCTGACAGTCGGGCAGCTAAGTGCAGGCTGTGTCACGGGAACAGGGGCGTGTGCTGGGGCAGGCAGGGCTCACCTTCCGTGCAGCTGTGCAGAAACCTGCACCTTCTTCTTCCGCTTCAGGTCATCATACTCGTAGAGCCCAAGGAACGCTCCTTCGGCCGCAGCCTGAGCATCTCCACAGGGGTCCACCTCCACGGAGGAGATCTCCAGTTCCTGCACCTGCCTGCAGCCGGCTACCGGACGGTGGGGCGGGGAAGCCGGTCAGGACCACCAGTGCCCGGAGAAGCCAGAGGCAGGACCTGAGTTCAAATCCCAGGTCCCTCCGTGCACGTCCCCCAACATCTACTTCCCCAACTGCAGGTGGGGGTGGGGCAGGAATACAGCCCAAGGCGTGTCGGGAGGGTGGACGGGCAGGTTTCCCATGGGAGAGTCCACCCTTGGGGAGTGGCCGCTGTGACTGACAGCACTTTGAAGACACCCTGGGGACCTGCCCAGTCAGTCTGAGCTGGACAGGGTGCAGGTGACCAGGAAATGACAACGTGGACTTCTCCACAAGGACCGAGCAGAGTCCATTATTAACACAGCATTAATTCAGACCTGTCAGCCAGCCTCCCCAATAAAGACTGTGACATAATCCCTCGGGGTGAACTTTGAAAATAAATATAATGAGCATCTGTGATAGCCACCAGGCAAGAGATCAGTCAAAAGTACAGCTGCAGAAATGCTTTTAAAAACAGGTGCTGGCCAGCACCTCCCCATCAATGGCTTCTTCCGGCTGCTCGGCCTGAAGCAGCAGCATCTCCCCTGGAGCTAGGCGCACCTTTTCTAAGGAGCTATGAAGAGGCAGGTGGCCTGCACCTGGCTCCCCTCGTCTCAGACAGGTAGCTAGGCGCACTCCAGGGGAACTGATAGGCTGGCACGAGGGCAGCACTGCACCACGGCACACAGGGCGGAAGACCATGCCACAGGAGCGAGGGCTGGGGAAACCTCTGAAGAGGGTCTAGAACCGGGCTCAGTGAAGCTCCGTGTCTGCGTGCTGGCCACACATCCGAAGCAGGGCTCGCTGGTGGGCTCTGACGGGATGGGAACGGAGAGGAGACGGAGGGAGGGGTCGTCTAACCCAAGGGTCCTGAATGGTCTCCCCATTCAACGCAGCTAAGTCACCTGCGACGGCAGCTCTGATGTTCTCTTTGCCCTCGTGCCAGTTCTCCAGTTGGTCCACGCTGGCTCCCTGGGTGCCCAGGCCGACCACCACCACGCTGGGGAAGTCCTGCACCACAAACACATACATAGCCGGCCGCTGTCTTTCTGCGAAGCCCTCATTCCCAGAGAGAGGCCCACCGGCGGAGGGCGCTGTGAGTGGGGAGACGCACAGAGTCTCCCAGGCGCTGACCTTGAAAAACCTCAGGTTAAACCGACTGGGGGCTCTGTGGCTTTTCAGTCTCGTAAGGAGCCCTGGCAGCACTGTGGGTTAGGTGCCGGACTGCTAATCACAGGGGCCAGTGGTTCAAAATCCACCAGCTGCTTTGAGAGGAAAAACAGAGACTACCTGGCTCCCTTCAGGATTTGCCGTCTGGGAAGCCCTGCTGTGAGTTCGAGTCACGTCGATGGCAGTGGGGGTCTCAGGGAAAGCCTACACCCTGTGTGTCTGAAAGGCAGAGCCAGGGCAGTTCCCCCAACACGTCAACCAGGTAAAATGGAAACAGAGCCAAGAGTCTGGTGGGGGCTGAGTGAGGGGAGGGGGTTGGGAGGAGGGACGGAGGAAATCTGCTTCTCAGATCTTTGTGACACAGTCCGGCGTGGGAGGCAGTCTGTGACTCTGCCGGAAGTGCTCCGGTTTCCTAGAAATGCAGACTGGCTCATAGGGATACCGAAAGGAAAAGTGGCCAAGTTCATTCCAGTGCTGTAAACTTTCACTTTGGACTGAGGGTCTGTGAGAGGCAGGTGGTAGGCGGCAGCCTTCCCCCTCTTCACAGTCTGTGACCCTGCACATGCGTGAGCCCGGGAGCTGAGACCCCAACACAGAACTGCGAGGCCACAGTGCCCTGCATGTGCACCGGGGGTGGCGGACGGACAGTCACCATGTCATACCTGATGCAGACCGTGAAACATCCGGGTTTTGCCCACCTTCAGAGGGGGTCCGGATCTAAAACAAGAGAGAAGAAACTCTTTCGCTACTGATTTATTTTTAAACTTTTTATCTACAGAGCAGATCGTGTTTTACATGCAACCATCCCCACACATTCTGACATAACCCATCTGTTTCAATCCGTTCACCAGACCATTGTTTCTCCCCCTTCCTCCCTGGTTTCCATTCCACCTCCTTTCCTGGTCCCATGATAATGAGTTAGTTCAATCGACGGATGGCCCATGGGAGAGGCTGGTTGGAAGACTCTCTTCACTTGGGTAAATGGCTTATCCGTGCCTGGAACACCCTCACGGGACATTGCTAACCCTCTCGGTGGATTTTCCTCACGTACGTCCTTAGTGCTCTGGTGTGGCCCTCTTAAATCTAGCACAGAAACTCTGTGGGAGATTGCAGACACAGTTATTCTGGATTAATACCATGGAGCAGTGCCATGGACCGGAGAGGTGCTGCCCATACAGAGCTCCAGCGGAGCAGCTGAACAGCATGGGACAGACGCCCTCGGGTTAAAAGATAAACTGGTTCTTTAAAAAAGAAGGTAAGCCCGTGGCTGCCCGCTTAGAACCTGCCGTTCTGGAGGGAAGGAGATCACCTTAAAGAGCCTGCCTCAGGACTCACTATCAGTGTCAGAGGGGACCTGCACTCCACAGGGAAGCCATGGGCTGACTTTCGGACCGCCAGGTCTTTCTTCCGCGGCACTTCTGGATGGGATTGAACCTCCAAACTTCCCATTGGTGGCTAAGTACAGTGACAGGGGATGCCCACAACTCTCTGGCAGCCTTGAGCCTCGAAGGCCGGGGTTTGCCTGAGCGGTTGTTTGCGAGGCTCATGTACACATGGGAAGCTGGACTACTTCTGGACTGAGTGGGGACCAGGCTTGACTGTAGCTGGCCCGCTGGTGCGTGGAGGCTCAGGTGCCATTGGGTAGGCAGGCCGCTGCCTCCTCGGGTCAGGAGGTTTTGCCTGTCAGCAGGTTCGCATCTGGACTGACCTGCTAATTAATGGTGGCACCTGAGAAGGCTGGCAACTGAGAGGGGTGGCAAAGCCTGCCAGCCAATGACAGAAGTCATTATAAGGAGGGGGCGGCATGTGGGAAATTCTCATAGGTCACCCAGGTTCCAAATAATCTCCGACCCCAACTGCTCAGGGGGACCTTTCTGTTTCTGCCAACTGTGGCTGGCAGTTCACGAGGACCTGGAAGCCCAAGGTCTCTCCTGCGCTTCTAAACCCTGGCTCATCCGAGAGTTGTCAAAATCTGACGGCCCACATCGCCCCAGAAATTACAGAGTGAAAACCTGCCTTCCTCCCACCATCGCCCCAGGTGGTTAACTTGCACACCGAACTCTGTAAAACCCTCCCAGCTCCACAGAGGAGCCCTGGTGGCAGAGTGGGTGGTGCGGCCGGCTGCTAACTGGGAGGATAGCAATCTGAAACCACAAGCTACTCTGCGGGCAGAGACTAGGCTTTCTGCTCTCCTGAAGAGTTACGGTCTTGGAAACCAAAGGGGCAGCTCTATCCTGACCTACTGAGTGGCCCTGAGCTTGGTTTCTGGTCTGCGGCCACAGGCTGCCCTGGAAGGAGCAGTTTTCTGGGCTGTTGCTATGTTAAGGAGCCTGGGCTGGACCGGGGCTGGGAGGACTGCACTGGAGCTGGGAGGGGGATGGAGGAAATCTCTGCTTCTCAGATCTTTGTGACACCATCCCTCATGACAGTCTGTGACTTTGCTGGAAGTGAACCTGTTTCCCAGAAATGCAGACCTGCTCATACAGATACCAAAAGGAAAAGTAGCAAAGTTCAATCAAGTGCTCCAAACTTTCACTTTCTCCTTCACCAAGAAGCTCCTGGCCGGTGACTCCCTTGCATTCAAGCTCCTTACAACAGAGCAGAGTTTAACAATACACACATCAACCTGGGATAGGGGAGGAGTTCTCAGAGCTGGGCCTTTCGGGTGGAAGACTTACATGTTCAGAAGCTCTCGCAGCTTTCCGGACACGGACTTATTAAAGTTCTCTGCTGTGCTCGTAAATGGTGGCACCTCATCTTCTTTTCCTTTGGAATAGATTCCTAACACAAGGCCCTGAGGACAGCAGGACAGGATGGAGGTGATGAGGGAGATGTCCTTGGATGTCAAGGACAGAAGCACAGGGTCCCAAAGCAGCAGGTGCTGGGCAGCTGGCAACATTCAAGTGTCCCAAATGCTCCCACAGGGGGGCTGTCCCTGCCACCTGGCAGGGCCCTGTCCCCAGATTCCCACAGCCATCATGCTACATTCATACCCCAAATGAAGAGCAAAGAGTGTTTTGTTTCAGGAAAGAATTCCACTTGTACCCTAGAACCTTCAAAAGTCTCCTCAGAAATTCTCAGATCTCGTGCCAGGGAAGCCAATGGTTGTGTCGGTCTTTAATACATGGGCTGTCTTACTCACAGAAGCCCTGGTGATGCAGTGCTTATGTGTAGGGCTGCAATCCGTGTTGTCGGCAGTTGGAAACCACCAGCGGCTCTGAGGGAGACAGACTACTTTCTACTCCTGTAAACAGTTACAGTCTTGGAAACCCACAAGATGTCCTTATGAGCCAGCACTACCTCGATGGCAAGGAGTTTGGTTTGGGCTGGCTAACTCACAGGCTGTGTGTAAGAAAGAGAAACCGAAAGACAGACAGACACACACAGCGATGCACGCACCTCCACAGGGAGGGCCAGAAACAGTCTTCTGAGAGATGAGAGCTGACCCCGCCTTTCCTTTTGGCCCCCGAACACCTGAAGTATAACTCAGTGAACCTTTTACCAGCTGCCGTCAAGTTGATTCTGGTCTTACAGGACAGACCGGAACTGCCCTCATCTGAGTGACTGGTGGGTTTGAACTGCTGACCTTGTTGGCCACCTGGACGCCCACTCACTCTGCCTTCGGGCAACTCAGTGAGGCATAAAGAACCTGTCCTTACAGTGTCCCGGAGAGACTGGGACACTGACATTTAGTTTGTAGGGCACAGGGAGATAGGATCTGGATGCCTCCCCTGACAGGCCTTTGTCTTTGCACAAAAGCTCGCTGGTCCCTCAGTGCGACTAATGCGCCCCCCCCCGCCCCCCCCCTTCCTTGGAGTGGCTAGCATTTCCAGGGGAGAAAGCTGAGGCAGCCTGCTTCCTAGAGGGTTGCTGTGAGTCACAATCAGTTGGGTTGTTGTTGTTAACTTCCCTAAGACAGCCCATTCTCTATTCCGCTGCAACCAGCCGGGGGTCAGTGCTTGGCTGTAACCACGGTGGGTCCACCACAAACACTGCTGAACTGGTGTTTGCTTCCCTGGAGAAAGGGTGGGGTGGGGTTGAGCTCACACCCCGTCTAGAACATTCTTAGACAGACGTTTCTTAGGGGCCTTGAGGCGGGAGACTCCCAACACCTGTGCTGTTCATCCTTCCTTGGGGTTGGGGCGGGGCAGGCGCGGCTCTTTCCCACAGAGAAGGGGGTCTCCGTGCCAACGCCCCTGGCCCCCCAGACAACATCCATCAGTCTCTGCAAAGCCCTCGGTTAACCTGACGACCGTAAAGGAGATGTCACCTGGTCAGCCTGGGCATCGCACTGGCACCGGCCCCTCCCGGAAGACTTCGGGGACCAAGCCACAAAGTGACACGCGCGGGAGCGGCGCGCCCGGCACGGGGACGCCTTAGCCATCACCCTTCGGAGTCCGAGGAGAGGGCGTCCCGCGGGGAGCTGCGAGCTGGGAATCCTCGGGGGACCCCGCCGCCACCGCCGCACCCGGCCCCGGGCCCGGCACTCGGTTTTGAAACCGATTTTGCAACTTGGCGCAGAAGCCCAGACCGCGTGGCCTCGGGCAGCCGGAGCTCCGGCGCCCGCGGCACGGCTCCCCGCGCCGCCCGGAGCCAGCCGCCGCCTCCTACCTTCGTCATCTTGGCGGCGGAGAAACTCCTGGTCCAGTAACGCTTCCCGACCTGCCACCCGACGACTACTCGCCCCACAGCCGGAAGAGGCGGCAAGAAGAACATCTTCTCGGCTCGGCCCCTTGCGCCGCCCTCCGGCGAGCACGTGGCGCTGGGAGGGCGGGGCCGCGCCTCGGGGGCGGGGCGAGTGACGACAACGCGCCGGGGGCGGGGCCTCCGAGGTCCTGGTGCGCCCGCGCTTGGATCGAGTAGAGCAGACCCCCTCTGTAGGCGGGGCTTTAGCGGAGGACTGGGAGCGTGAAGTGGGTTGGCATGCGCTTGGGGGCGGGGCCAACACAGAGGGGCGGGGCTCTGGGGACCGGCGGTCCGCGCCTTCCCACCGACGGAGCGGCCTGGAGTTGGCAGCGCAGTTGTAATGGGGGCTCGGAGGGGTGCAGGCGTGCGTGTGCGCGTGCGCGCCCCGGCTGGGATGAGCTCACAAGGTTAGGGCGGGGCCTACGTTAGGACATTCCACTAGGAGCCCGGCCGAAGGCGGAGCGAGTCCCGCAGAGCGGGCGTGGGCGGGGCGGGGCGGGGCGGGCGGGACGCCCAGACCGCTGAGCGCTGGCCGAGCGTCTGGAGCCGGGGCTTGAGTCTCGGTGGCCGAGCGGGACTGGTCTTTGCCGCCGTGACTGCGTAGCGAACACACTTCCGCTGAGTTCTTTCCACTCCTGTTCTTTCGTGTGAACGTCCACCGGGGTCCAAAGGACAAACAACCCCACGGGACAGCCAGATCAATACTGGAACTTGGAACTGGGCGCATAGCGCTGAATGCCTTGGGATAGTTTGCTTTTCTTTCGTAGAATGGAAAATGCTTTGTAAACAAGGACAAATTGTAATGCACAAGGAAATACACGGTCGCAAAGCTCGCCGTGCGTGCTCCCATCTCCAGTAGATTGCTAGCGCGCCGACGCGCCGTACACTCTAGAAGCTCAGAATCACTCGCAACAGAAATCTTTGTATTCACGTGATAGCTCTTTCAAGTAGATCTTGCTGCAGTTTCCGCCGTGAAGCACGGTGTCCTGAAACCTGCCCACCTGTGTGTGTGGGGGGGGAGGGGCTAGCGACTGGGGGAGGGCTGCGAGCATCCCAGGTGATCGAGCCAGGAGGGCTCTGCCAGCTGCTGAGCCCCAAGTCACACCCTTGTCCCCTCCCCGCTTTCCCCCTAGCCTAGTCCCTTGGCTTTCTGAGTCTGCAGCTCCAGCCAGAGATAATCCTTGGAGAAATCTAACTTTATCCTTCCTCCAGGAACCACACCCCTCACATGTCCGCGTGTCTAACCAGGCAACCCTTGGACTGCCCGGAGAAGGACCTCCAGAATGACATCTTGTCTCCTACAGGGTTAGCGAAAAGAGGAAGGCCTTTGGCAAACTGTGTTGGCACAGCGATTACAGTCATGTGCTCCTCAGTGACTAAGAATTGCAAGGGGGGTGCCGTGTTTGGTTTGTGTACATAAGGGTCACTGTGGGTCAGAACCACCTGGATGGGTTCTAGCAATAGCAAGGAACCCTGGTCGCTTAGTGAGTTAGGAGATGAGCTGCTATGCACAAGGTCACCAGTTTGAAACCACCAACCGAGCCGAGAGACTTTCTACTCCTGGTCCGCAAAGTCCGCAGCTCGAAACCACAGCCACTGAGGGGGGAGACGGGGCTTGAGTCTCAGAAACCATAGGGTCACTACGAAGAGTCTGCACTGAGGCCGCGGCAGTGTGTTCGGCTTATTTGTTTGTTTGTTTTTGGTAAAGATTTATAGCCGCTGAAACGCACAGGTACATACAGTCTTAAGGCAGTGAATTTGAAGTTTCTGGAACAACAAGAACCAGATAAAAAGAAGCCCCCCCCCTGGTGTGATGAACCCCTGGTGGTGCAGTGGCTACACTTTGGGCTGCCATCCCTATGGTAGGCAGTTTGAAAACACCAGCAGCTCCATGGAAGAAAGACTGTGTTTTCTACTCTCATCAACAGTTATAGTCTCAGAAACCCGTGAGGCAGGATTGGCTCCATGGCTTTGCGTTGGTTTTGCGCATCGGTGCCTTGGTTAAGCTCTACACTGCAGTGGATATTGTTAAGCACCAAACCCTAAATTGACAAGGAGCACAGAAAGAACTAATTACCATGTGCCTAGCCTAAAGGACTTTACTACCTAGTAGCAGTAAGATGTAACATGATTATAAAAAAAGAGCAAATGCATAAATAAATACGCCTATTTAGAAGACACCAGGTACACCTCAACATGTTGGTGGGAAAATTCCACTACCTTTAATTCCATTTTTCCGCAAACTTTTGGAAGTCCCTTGGGATGTGCAATAAGAGAAGCCCGGTGGCATAGTAGTTATGAGTTGGACTTTGATCTACTGGGTTAGCAGTTTGAAACCACCAGCAGCTCCTTGGGAGAAGGTTGGGGATTTTCCCACGCATCAGCAGTTAAAGCATCTGTTCTCAACCTGTGGGTTGCCACCCCTTTGGGTATCGAACGAGCCTTTCACAGGGGTTGCTCGATTCATAACAGAAGCAAAATGACAGTTATAAGTGGCAACGAAAATAATGCTACGGTTGGGGGTCCCCACCACTTGAGGAACTGTATGAAAGGGTCGCGGCAGGAGGAAGGTTGAGAACCACTGAGTTAAAGTCTCACAAGGGCATTTCTACCTTACTGTATCACTTTGAGTCGACACTGACTCCATGGCAGGGAGCTTGCTTCGATACATCAGGTTCCTTCTGGCCCGTCTTGGCTTGACCAAGACTTGTTGGTCTGATGCCACTTCCTCCAGGACATTTCAAATTAATTAATTAATTAATTAATTTTTTTGGCTAAACGTCTCTGGATTCTGTGACCCTAAAGCAGCCTGTTTCAAAGCCAATGTCGAAGCCTCAAGGCCTGCTGTGCTCTCCTTGTCTGATTGCCCCAGACTTCTTGATAGCTAAGGTTTCATCTCTGGGTGCCCTTGTGACTAGATCCAGAGTCTACACTGTGCCTGGAGCATCAACAAGGTGCTCCTAAAATGTTTGCCCGGCTGTGTAATCAAGGTCCAAAGGATGCAGCTCTGATCATTAAAAAATGGGGCAGGTGCCACTTGTGGCTTTCAAATAATAAGTGCAAACACAAGAGAGGCTTCCAGTGAGCCAGCAGATGAGAAGAAATGTTGGTTAGTGGTGGGAACTTGGGCTACAGAAGTATGTGTGGGAGGAAGTTGGCTTGGGTTAGGCGGAAGGACCACACCTGCCTGATATAAAAAGTGGTTGTATCAAGATCGGTGCCCCATTAATGAGCATATTAAAAGGCAGGGAAGAAAAGTTTATGGTTGATAAAGAGTCCACAGCGTCAACAGTATTATTTATAGAAGGTGTGGGAGGTAAAGACTATGTTTTAGTATGATTGGTAGGGCGGTTGGAATCCAGAGTTGAAAAGGATTATGAGAGGCAGAAGAAGAACTTGTGCTTCAGTGGGAAACCAAACATTAACAGAGAGCGTAACAAGCCGGTTTACAACCATCAGCTGCAAAATTCTATTCTGTCCCATGGAGGTTCAACTGCCAGCCCTCACTTCCCTGTGGAAAAATCAGTCTCATCTCCACTTGCACATTCATTTCTGTGTCCTCATCTACAAATGTGTCTCTTCTTAGACTTCCCTCTGGAAACAATGATACCATCTACTTGGTCAGGTGCCCTTAGGAGTTAAATAAAATGATATGTATTACTTTTATAAAGGTGCGTTATAAGTTACAACATATAACTCAAATATATGTATATTTTAACTTGAATATAACAGCTTACAACTCAAATATATGTATGTTTAACTTTATCTGAATGTTAACTTTTTGGGGGGATTGACTTTTTAAAAAATCATTTTATTGGGGGCTCTTACAGCTCTTACTTATCACAATCCATACATACATTCATTTTGTCAAGCACATTTGTACATATGTTGCCATCATCATTTTCAAAGCATTTTCTTTCTACTTGAGCCCATGATATCAGCTCCTCATTTTTCCACTCCCACACTCTCCCTACCTCATGAACTCTTGATCATTTATAAAAATTCCCCCCCATGTCTTACACCTACTACTGTCTCCCTTCACCCACTTGTTTGTTGTCCATCCCCCCTCAGAAGGGGTTATATGTAGATCATTATGATTGGTTACTACTTTCTCCTCCCATGTTCCCCTTACCCTCTTGGTATCTCTATTTTCATTATTGGTTCTAAGAAGCTTATTTGTCTGGGATACATGTTTTGTTAGCTCTTATCTGTACCCGGGTACATGCTCTGGTCTAACAGGATTTGTAAGGTACAATTGAGATCATGATAGTGGGGGGAGAAAGCATTAAAGAACTAAAACTGTATGTTTCATTGATACTATACTGCACCCTGATGGGCTCGTCGTCCCTTCCTTGTGACCCTTCTGTAAGGGGATATCCAACTGTCTACAGATGGGTGTTGGGTCTCCATCTATATACCCCCTCATTCACATTGATATGATTTTTTGTTCTGGGTCTTTGATGCCTGATACCTGATCCCATTGACCTCTCGTGATCACACATGCTGATGTGCTTCTTCCATGTGGGCATTGTTGCTTCTCAGCTAGATGGCCACTTGTTTATCTTCAAGCCTTTAAGACCCAGATATTGTATCTTTTGATAGCTGGGAACCATCAGCTTTCTTTGCCACATTTGCTTATGCACCCATTTTGTCTTCAGTGATCGTGTCAGGAAGGTGAGCATTGTAGAATGCCGGATTATTAGAACAAAGTGTTCTTGCATTGAGGGAGTACTTGAGTAAAGGCCCAATGTCCATCTGCTACCTTAATACTTAACATAAAAATATAAGTATGTAGATCTAGTTCTCTATCGTTATGTATAAATATATTTACATATGTACATGCCTGTATGTAGACCTCTATAAATGTCCTTTGCCTCCTAGTTCTTTTCTCTATTTCCTTTTGCTTTCCTCTTGTCCCACTATCATGTTTGGCTTGCATTAGGGTTTCAGTAATTCCTCTCAGTTACATTGCCCTTGATTAACCCCTACCAGGCATCCTACGCCTTTCTCTCCATCGATTTTAGATCACTTGTTGTTCCCTTGTCGCTAGGTTGGTTGACAGCCCCTTCCCTTCTCCCATCTCCCCCTCATCCATGTCTCCCCGTGAACCATCTGTCCAGTTGTTTTCTCCTCCTAATTGTTCATCCCACCTATCTTATCTAGAGAGACCTGCAGAGACAATAATAAGCACAAAAATAAGACAGCAAAACAAAAACAACAACAAAAACCCAAGATGACAATAACAACAACCCAAAAAAACCACAACGACAAAAAAGGAAAAGCCTATAAATAGTTCCAAGTCTGTTTGTAGACCTTTAGGAGTGTTTTCCAGGCGAGTGTGATGGGGTGCCACACCCTGGCCCCAAAGTCCACTTTTGGTATTCTCCAGGGACTTCATTGCTTTGCTCCCCTTGCTGTTCTGTTGCCTGCTCCTGGTGTTTCACCCCAGTGTGATGGGGTCAGATCGGGCACAATTCCCTCACTGTGTCTCCAGTGTTGTCCCCTGTGAGGGACATCATGTCTTGTGGTGTGTTGGACCCTATGGTCTTCTTTGTGTATTGGCCGCTCTGAGCAGAAATATCATCCTTGGGGCTTGGTGGGCCAGGATGTGCTCCACTCTCTCCTTCCTTCTTCATTTGCTCCTGTGTGCTCTGATCAGACGTGTCCCTCTCCCCAAGCTCTAGCTTCAGAGTTGTCCTCTGAGGTGCATTGGGGTTGGGGCTGGCCCCGCAGACCTTTCTATTGCTGCATGCCGTGTGTTGTATTCACATCTTGGCATGATGTTGTTCATATCTCCACAGGAGAGGGAGAGAGAGGCCAGCTTTCAGCCTGGTGCGCCAAGACATGAATGTCAACTTTTAAAAGACAGGCAGACTCACTGGGGCATGAATTGGTGACAGAACTTGGTGGGTGACCCCATCTGAGAGAGGATGCAAGCTTGTAAATGTGGATTAACAGGCACCTTTTCTCTATTGAGGCACTGACCTTGCCTTGTTTGCGAAGGAAGAAGCTCCCGGAGTTTTTTTAGGGCATGGAGACGATGAAGACGTTAAACAATGGGACATTGAAGGTAAACACAGAAACAAAAGAATCTAACTGGCTAACCTAGGGTGAGCGTACGCAAAAATAAGATTTGGTCAACAGTGGAGGCAGATTATTAATGTTTATTTAATATATTACTGAAAGACAGGGTAATACTTCTGTTCAGAGTGCCAAAATGTTCCAAAAAAGAAAAATCATTCACAGATGCTTATACTCTTATGTGTTGCCATGGAAACAGGGCCAGGCTAGTGTTTACCTAGAAAGTAGTGGTCATTTGACATTTTCTGAAAGAATCACACAGGTAATTAATTACTGACCCATTTTAAAACACAAGTTCTCATCCGACCTTTGGATGTGCCATCTGTCAAAATGAACCACCCACAGATAATTCCAAGGCAAACTTCCTTAATCAATTTGACCCGAAGCTGATGTTCTGGGAACCACGTTTCACAAAGCATAAGGCCCAAAGATTATCTCAAGGCAATCCTTTGGGTGGATCCATCGCAACCTTCATGAATCAAGACATCTGGGCTTCCCGCATCGTGACCGCCCTGCAGACGTCAGCACCTGCTGCTGGTTTTACTCGGGGTCATGATAAAGCAAGAGGAGCCTGGGGAAGGTACAGATCTGTGGGAGATAGCCTCTGCGGGGTGTTTTAGGGCACAAAAGAGGCCCTTAATCTCAAATCTCACTTAAGAAGAACACTCATGAAGTCTTAAACAGGACAAAGACCAATCTTCCAGATGAATGAGGTCATAATGGCTTCCAAGGGTTTACAGAGAACCAATGGCGTAAGAAACAGCGGCAAAAATCTGCTAAACATTGGAAGTTGGAATGTGTGAAGTAGGAATCTAGAAACTGTGAAAGTGGTCAAAAATGAGATGAAAAACAGAAAGATCAACATCCCAGGCATTAGCATGAGCTCAAATGGACTGTTACTGGCCATTTTTCATCAGAAAAATCTTTCGCTTTACTGTGTTGGGAATAACACAACCAAGAGGAAAGGCATGGCATTTCAAATTTGATCATGAGGCCTAATGCTGTCTGTAAGAGGATTATATCTATCTACCTTCAAGAAAAAGCCAATCAACTCGTATTCAACTTCATGTAGCCACCCCAAAAGCTAGTGCTGAAGAAAGCGAAGAATTCTACCAACTTCTGATGGAAATTGACCAAACATGCAATCAAGGTGTCTGGATAATTACTGGTGATTGGAATGCAAAAGTTGGAAACAAAGAGGAAGCAATAGCAGTTGGAAAATATTGATGTATGGTAGAAATGAAGGTGGAGACCGCAAGATGGAACTTTGTAAGACTAACGACCTGTTCAGAACACATACCTTTTCAACAACACAAGTGGTGGCTCTGTACACATGGACCTCTCCACAGAGAATACACAGAAATCAAATTAGCTACGTCTGTGGGAAGAGACTGTGGAAACTCCCTATCAGCAGCTAAAATGAGACCGGGGCTGCCTATGGAACAGACCATCAATTAATTGCTCATATGTAAGTTCAAAATATAATTGAAAAAAATGAAAACAAGTGTCTGGAAGCCATACTCCACCTTGATTATATCCCACCTGGATTTTGAGAACACCTCAAGAAGAGATTTGACACATTTGGACATGAATGACGGAAGACCTGATGAGTGTGGGAGGACATCAAGAACGTAATTCACAAAGAAAGCAAAAGAGCCAGGCTTCTGGGGGATCCTGGGGATCCAGGCCGGGTGCTATGGAATGCTGAGACACTGAATCCTGGGTCTTCAAGGCACACGGGTGTCATCAGTGAGATCCAATGTGGAAACTCCATCGGGTGACTTGAACTCTACCTCAGACACACTTGGAACCTGAGGGCTTAAGTAGGAAACTACACGGTGCCCGACGAAGCAGAAGACAGCTGTGCCGAGATTGTTGACCTGTTGGTAGGCAGACAAACAAGATCTTGCTACATCGATACCCTGTATGTCATATTAAGATACGTATTATTAAGATACGTATTATTCCTGCGCCGGATGGTCTCACTGATTGTCACTGAAATTTCCCTGACAATTAATTCCCATTGTTTGTGTAAATAGCATCTGGCCATGAAAGGACTGATTCTGTCCAAGTGAATAATTCAGGTACTGTGATTTGGAGTGGGCTACGTTGGCTCAATATCCCTCTCTCAACAGGGCTTTAGAAAATTAGTACTAGGGGCTAATCAAAGACCATCTTAACAGAAGATCGTTATACCTCGGGGGATGATTGATAATACTCTCTACCATCAATTAACAAGGAGGTTTTGAAAGGGAGCCAAACTCAGATAAAAACAAACAACAACAAAACATAGATCCAGGAATGGGTTTGCGACTTGCAGTACATCCTAGCTCCAACTCAAGAACAATTAGTTCGTCCATCATGGCCCTGCTCAATATTTCCCTGAGGAAGGGAACACAGAAGACATGTGTGCTATAGCAAAATGTGGTGAAGAAATTAGATGGTGCCTGGCTGTGGTGGTTTCATAATTTCATGTCAACATCAAGGTGTAAGAGTGAAGGGGTGGAGTTTAGCCTGTCAATCAGGTCACAGCCTGATGATGCCTCTTTGTGGGTGTGGTCTTCTCATAAGGAGGGTCCTGGGAACCTCCCCTCTCTCTTCCTGCACCTTCACCTTCCTGCTACTGAAGCACTCACAGAGCTACTGGAGTCACGCTGAGAGCTCTGCGATGCGTCCACTGCCATTGGATCCATACGACTGCACCCACCCGCCAATGATGCATTGTTCCGTGTGGCTGTGTGAGTTTGAAGAGGGACTTATGGACTAGCATCCGATGTATAGCTTAGCATTGGACAGATGGACATGATCTGCACTGGGCTGTTTGCTTGATATATGATTACTTCTTAATATAAGGCTCTCTCTTACACATATATGAGTGCCGCTGACTTTGTTTCTCTAGTCAACCTGGCCTGACACACTGGCTGTCAAATAAAATCGCATCTGGGCTCTTAAAGGCTTGCTTCCAAATAAGTGATATGTCAACCAAGTCTCCATGGAAGAAGCACACCACATCAGTCACTAAAGGATTGTAAATCATATAATCCAAAATTGAAGGCAGGATTAGTGTCAGAGCCTAAATGTCACGATCGGTTTGCAGAAGGCTATGGGTGACCGTGGGAGCCCAAGATACATCTGTGGGGACTACACAGGAAATCAGCCTCCTGTGATCTCCCTCCCTCCACAATTGATGGATGGGAGGAAAGTAGTTACTAAATAGAGTGCATTGGAGAGATGGGTACAGACGATCAAAGGGATAGAGGTAAAACCTTGTCAGTTGATTCCCACCTCTCCACACTGGACCTGATCTGGTTTTCAATGTTCTCTGTATTTTTGTTTTGTTTTTGTTTGTTCATATGAGGATTTATCTCAGAGGTAGTATGTAATTGGGATCACTCTCTTGAAGTTGTGTTGCACGTTTCTCTGTTTTTGAGTATATGAAACCCAGGATTAATGAACCTTCAGGGACAGCAAGTAGAAGGGTTTGGGGGGAGTGGGCACAGTGATTGTAGGGGATGGAGAGTAAAAGGGAGACGACGTCAAGGAGTCCAGGAAGGAAAAGACTGTTTGGAAACTGATTTCGGTCCCAATTGTACAATACCGCTTGATGTGATTGAACTCTGGAATGATAAATGTATTAGCTCCCAATTAATAATGATTTTTCAAAGATGGGAAGAAAAGAAGAGAGCAAAGTATGTCAGAAGAGACTTTGAGACATGCTCTTAAACAGAGTAGCTGAAGCAAATAGGAGAAAGGATGAAGTCAAAAGCTTCATAGAAAATTCTGAAGGGAAGTCTAAGAAGACGAGGCTAACTATTATTACAAAATGCACAAAAACCTAGAATTAGAAACCCAAAAAGGAAAAACATGTCCAGCATATCTGAAACGGAAAGAACTGAAGAAAAAAATTAAGAGTAGAGCTGCAATCTTGAAAGATTTTATGAGCAAAATATTGAATGATGCAGGATGCATCAAAAGAAGGCAGAAAGAATATCCAGAGTCACTCCACCAAAAAGACTAGTCAACATCCCACCATTTCAGGAGGTAGCATATGATTAAGAAGCAATGGTAATGAAGGGAGAAGTTCAAGCTGCATTCAAAGCATTAACCAGAAACAAGACTGCAGGAATTGATGGAATACCAATGAAAAGTTCCAACTAGCTGACGAGGCACTGGAAGCACTCACTCGTCTGTGCCAAGACAGTGGAAGGCACTATTTGGCCAACTGACTGAAAGAGAGGCAGATGTGTGCCCATTCCAAACAAAGGTGACTCGCTAGATCTGACAAAATAATAATTTATAAATTGTCAAGGGTTCATGAGGGAGTGGGGAGGGGGAGGGAGGGGAAAAATAAGGTAGCTGATGCCAGGGGTTTAGGTAGAGGGCAGATGTTTTGAGAATGATGAGGGCAATGAATGTACCGATGTGCTTTACATAATTGATGTATGTATGGATTATGATAAGAGTTGCATGAGCCCCTAATAAAATTATTTTAAAAAAAAGAAATTACTGAAGTCACAGCTATGATCTCAGAATCCCTGGGGGACAGGACTCCCCCAATGACCTGGAGCAAAGTCCAACAGAGTCCACATTGATTCTTCCTAGATTCTGATTGATCTCTTTTGGCCAACATGGAAAGGGAGGCCATGCTCTGGGCATGTTGACAACCCAGCCCACCAAGAAGCACCACGACTTAGTGCCCGAGGCAGGAACGACCTCCTTATCTCAGAACAATGAGTCTGACACAGATGAAATCATCTTCAGGTCTTGGATCAGAATCACCCCTAAATCTGATGTCACCACAGGTGCCCTCTGCTGCGAAAGGAAACCACCAACAGCTTCCTCCTGGGCTGACAGGTGCCTCTGAGGGGTGCTGACCACCGCGACCCTGGGCACAGCTGCGGGAGACATCCACTGTGGCAGCCGCTGGGCCATCTACATCCCTGACGCTGCCCCTCATCGCAACCAAGCAGGGTGTCCTTCTCCAGGGACCTGTCTCTCCTGATAACATGTCCAAAGGACGTGTTGACTTTCCAAGTTTACTTCTAAGCAGAACTTTGGATGTGCCCCGAAGCAGACTTGTTTGTTCACCCGGCAGCTCACGGTATTTTCCATATTCTCAGAATGGAATATTGTTATATTTTCATAATACCATGAACTAGTGTAATATTCCCTGAACATATATACTTATAATAAATATTTTAATATCCTTGTCAAA
Source organism: Tenrec ecaudatus (assembly GCF_050624435.1). Taxonomy (NCBI): domain Eukaryota; kingdom Metazoa; phylum Chordata; class Mammalia; order Afrosoricida; family Tenrecidae; genus Tenrec; species Tenrec ecaudatus. The sequence continues at coordinate 206,670,237 of NC_134532.1, forward strand.
AAAAAGAAAGGTGACTCAACAGAATGCTGAGATTCTAGAACAATATCGTTGATATTACATGCAAGGGAAATGTTGCTGAAGGTCATCCCACAATGGCTGCAGCAGTACATTGGCAGGGAGCTGCCAGAGGTTCAGGCCAGATTCAGAAGAGGGAGGGCATGGAACAAGGGATTTCATTGCTGATGTCACATGGATCTTGGCTGAAAGCAGGGAATATCAGAAAGATGGTTACTGTGTTTTATTGATTATGCCAAGCGAGTCATTTGATCCCATGGATCCTAACACGCCATGGATATTCTTGAGAAGCATGGGAATCCTAGAACATGTCATTGGGCTCAGGATGAACTTGTTCATGGATCATGAGACAGTTGTGCACATAGAACAAGGGAATACTGCATGGTTTAAAATCAGGAAAGGTGAAGGATCGGGTTGTATCCTCTCAGCATGCTTAGTCAATCCGTATGCTGATCAAATAATTAGAGAAGCTGGCTTGTATGAAAAAGAATGCGGCATCAGAATTGGAGGAAGGCTTATTAACAACCTGTAGTATACAGATAACACAACCTAATGCAAGGTGTCCTTTGCGCTTTTGGCTGCTGCTTCCATGAGCATTGATTGTGCATCCAAGCAAGACCAAATCCTTGACAACTTCAACCTTTTCTTCACTTCATGATGCTACCTATTGTTCAGGTGTGAGGATTTTCATCTTCTTTTCATTGAGTTGCGATCCATACGGAAGGCCGCAATCCTTGATCTTCATCAGCAAACGCTTCAATTCCTCTTCACGTTCCGCAAACAAGGTTGTGTTATCTACATGTCACAGGTTGCTAGTAAGCCTTCCTCCTATTCTGACATGGAATTCTTCCTCATATAATCCAGCTTCTCTAATTATTTGCTCGTTGGTGTCACATAGTTTTGAATTATGCCCTGTCTGCCTTGCTTGGATGGTCCTGGACCAATCTTGTAAGTGCTTCTGTCTAACATAATATACGTGTCCCAATCATGGTCCCATCCCTGTTTCTGTAGTCCTGCCTGCGTTCTTTGAAGTTATCAAGGATTTTTATCTTGCTTGGTTCCACAATCAATATTCATAGAGGGAGTAGTCAAGAAATAAAAAGACAACTCCTTGCGTTGCATAAGTCCAGGCATTGAAGAGTAAGAATGCCATTTTCAGCACTAAAATGTGACTGATCCAAGAGTCATGGTATTTTCAATTGCCTCCTATGCCCGTGAAAGTTGGGCATGGAATAAAGGAGATCAAAGAAGAATGGATGCATTTGAATTGTGTGCTGGAAAAGAGTACTGAAAGTACCATGGATTTCCCAAAGAACACACAAATCTGTATTGGAACAAGTACCGTCAGAAAGCTGATTAGAGGCAAGGATGGCAGGACTATGTCTCATGTACTTTGGACATATTATCAGGAGAGACAAGTCCCTGGAAAAGCACATTATGTTCGATAAAGTCAAGGGGAAGCAAAAAGAGGAGGATCCTAGACAAGATGGATCGACACAGTGGCTGCAACAATGGGCTCAAATATAAGAACAACTCTGAGGATGGTGTGGGACCGGGCAGAGTTTCTTCTGTTGTTCAGTAGCTGTGAGTCAGAACTGACTTGATGGCGCCTAACACCACCAGGAGCTCCTGTAACTGTGATCTATTGATCTGCCATCAATTGTGCTTCTGTGGCGGTTCCTTTGTCCTCCCATGTCCTGTTTAAGCCTCTGGTTCCCTATAAACCCTTAAGACCATTACGACCTAAAGAACATGGGCCTTCATCCTAGTAATTGGTCTTTGTTTCGTCTTTTCCTGTTGAAGACTTAAGGATTCTCCTTAAATTGTACTTGAGGTCTGAAGTCTCTTTTGTCCCCGAAATCACTGCACATACCGAATGAAAATTTCATTTCCTCACTATTCTAACTTTGTGAACTTTGCCGGGAGCCCAGAAATCTGGATTTCAAGAGAATCAGAGCTGCTTTGTCAGAACAGAAGTATCTTCTTATAAGGAGAATTTGCCTCTGCCCATACTCATCGGCCCTTTTCTGTAACAATGGAACGTTCAGCTGCAAGGAGCCAGCCATCTGAAAACTTTATTGTCCAGCCTCTATCCCAGGAAGGGTGGTTCTATAGCTGTTGTTGTTATTGTTGGGTGCTGTCCAGTTGGTGGGGACACACAGTGACCTTTGGTATGAAACATGGCCTGGACCTGTGCCATTCTCACTCTCTGTTAGGTTTGGGCCTGTTGTAGGCAGGGCGTCCATCCAGCTTGGTCAGGGGTTTCCTCTTTTTCAGTGACTGTGCCAAGCATTTTGTCCTTCCCGAGACAGCTCTCCTGATGCCATGCCCAAGGTATGCGAAGGAGAGTCTTGCCATCCATGCTTCTAAGGAGCCTTCTTGCTGTACTTCTTCCAAGACAGATTTACTTGGCTTCTGCGAACTTGTTTTGATTTTCTTCTCCTTGAACTTGAACTTGCATAGAAGCCACTGATGGTGTGTTCTGAAGTCAGCCCCTGGGTTTGCTATGACTGGTGGTAATGAGTGGTTTCACTGCCTTTCCGGCGCAGATGTAGCATGTTTGCTTTGCACTCTCTTTGTGGAGGCACACATATATGTTGTTATTGTTGTGGTTCGGTGCTGTGCAGTTGGTTCAGAATCATGACGACTCTCTGTACGACAGAAGAAAATCCCTCCTGCTCCTGCACCATCCTCGCAGCTGCTCTTATATCCGAACTCTTTGTTGCAATCCCGGTGTCAATCCATATTGTCCAAGGTCGCCCTCCTCCTATTTTAAGAACCATGATGCCTTTTTCCAGGAACTGGTCTTTCCTGAGAACATGTCCAAAGGCCCTGAGGCACAGTTTCCACAGCCTTGCTTCTGAGGACCACTCTGGCTGTACTTGTTTCAGGACAGATTTGTTTATTCTTCTGGCAGTTCATGGAACTCTCAACATTCTCTGCCAGCACCATATTTCAGATGCATAAATTCTTCTGTCTTCCTTAATCAATGTCCACTTTTTGCATTCAGATGAGCCAAGAAAACCTGGTCAAGGTCCACCTCAGTCCTCAAAGTAAAAATCATACAAACAACTCAACAAACCAAACTCACCGCCCCGGAGTGGATTCTGACTCAGAGAGCCCCTTAGAGAACTGCCACCCGTGAGTTTTTAAGACTGCAAATCTTTATGGGAGTAGAAAGCCTTGTCTTTCTTCCATGACTGCTGACTGTGTGGTTGGCAGCCCAAGCCTTAACCACTATGCTACCGGTCCTCAAAGTAACAGCCATACTTTTCAATATTCGAAAGAGATCTTCTGCAGCAGATTTACCCAATGCAATGTCTTTTGATCTCTTGACTGATGCTTCCATGAACATTAATTGGGGATCCAAGCAAGACCAAATCCTTGACAACTTCAACCTTTTCTCCCTTTATCATGATGTTACCTATTGGTTTAGGTCTAAGGGTGTTGTTCTTCTTGACATTGAGTTGTCATCCATACCGAAGGCTGCAATCCTTGATCTTCATCAGCAGGAGCTTCAAGTCCTCACTTTCAGCAAGGAAGGTTGTGTTACTTGCATATTGCAGGTTGTTAATAAGTCTTCCTTCAATGCTAAGGTGAAATTCATCATATAATCCAGCTTCCCTGATGATTTCATCAATATACAGATTGAATAAGTATGGTGAGAGGATACAACCCGAATGCACACCTTTTCTGTTTCCCCCTCTGTTCTGGAGTTTCCATTCTTCTCAAGGTTATCCATGTTTTTTTAGGATCCACTCAGCCAAATGCCTTGGCAAAGTCAATAAACACAAGGAAACACTTTTCTGGTGTTCTCTGCTTTCAGCCAAGATCCATCTGACATCAGCAATGACATATATTGTTCCATGTCTCCTTCTGAATCTCGCTTGAACCTCTGCCAGCTCCCTGCCAATGTACTGCTCCAACTGTTGCTGGGCGACCTTCAGCTAAATAGTACTTGTATGTGATATCAATGATATTCTATAATGTGAGCATTCCGTTGGGTCACCTTTCTTTGGAATGGATAAAAATACGGATCTCTTCCAGTCAGTTGGCCAAATCGTTGTCTTCCAAATTTCTTTTTCATGAATGAGTGCTACCAGTGCTTCATTAGCTCATTGAAAACATTTCCTGGAGTCTGAGAGTTGGCTAATATTTTTAGTGTCGCTTGTCCTTCTTCCTTCAGTGCCATTGGCTCTTACGCCTATGCGACCTCTTGAAACAGTTGAACGTTGACCAGCTCTGTTTGGTACAGTGACTCTGTATTCTTTCCATGTTCTTTTGATGCTGCTTGCATGTGGCAGTTACACAATCTCCTATCAACTTGAGCTAACGGGTGGAGTTTAGCCTGTCAAATCAGGTCATAGCAAATAATGCCTCTGTGTGGGCATACCCTGCTCCGGAGGATGCCAGGAACTCCTGCCTTCTTCCCTGGAGGCGGGACACACACTCTCTCTGCCTCACATTCCTGTTGACCAGTCACATGGAGCTATGCTGGTGGCAGCCAGGGTCCTGGGTTTGGAGGAGCCACATGGAGACCCATGCCAGCACTGAGATGTTTCCTCCACCGTTGGATCCACAAGACCTTCTACCCACTGACCTGTGATCTTCCTGCATTTGGTATTTGTGTGTGAATCTAAAGAGGAATTTATGAACTAGTACTGGATATATGGATTAATATTGGACTTATAGACTTTGGGACTTTGATCTGGACTGAGCTGGGGTGTTTCTCAATATACAATTGCCATTTTATAGAGAGCTCTTTCTTACACACATATAAGTGTCTATGAATTTGTTTCTTTAGTCTACCCACTAACACATTGCACCATTCAATATTTTATGCACCACCTACTAAAGCCAGCGATGAAGAATTTGAAGGGTTTTAGAAAGTTCTTCAGTCTGACATGAGCAAATGGGCAACCAAGATGCATTGATAATTATTGGCCACTGCAATGCAACCATTGGACATAAAGAGGAAGAAGCAGTAAGTCATTGGAAACGATGGTGAAAACATGGCCTTCGTGATAGAACAAAGCTGAAGATAACATGGCAGACTTTTATCAAATCAAGGACTTCTTCATTGTAAAAACCTTTTTTTTAAAATGACACATGAAGGTGACTATACACACGGACTTCTCCAGATAGAACACACAGAACTCACACTGACTACATCTGTGGGAAGATAGTGAGATCTGGTAGCATAGTGGCCACACTTTATTTTTGCTGTTAACCTAAAGGTCAACAGTTCGAAACCACCAGCTTCTTCATGGGAGTATGACAAGACTTTCCACTCCTTTAGAGAGTAACAGTCCCAGAAACCCACAGACACAGTTCTACCTACCCTGTCCTGTAGGGTCACCATGAATTGGAATCAACTGGACAGCAGTGAGTTTAGTTGTTTGTGGGGGGGGATGGGGTGGTGGTGGGGAGATGTGATGAAGAAGTTCAATATCAACAACTAAAATTAGTCCAGGGACTGTGGAATAGATCATCAATTGCTCATATATAAGTTCAGGTTGAAGCTGAGAAAAATTAAAACAAGCCCTCAATAGTCAAAGTATGGCCTTGCCTACACCCCACCTTCTCCTATAGCAGTGGTTCTCAACCTTCCTAATGCCGTGACCCTTTAATACAGTTCCTCAGGTTGCGGTGACCCCCCCCTCAACCATAAAATTACTTTCATTGCTACTTCATCACTGTGATTTTGCTACTGTTATAAATTGGTGACCCCTATGAAAGGGTCATTTGACCCCCAAAGGGGTCGCAACCCACAGGTTGAGAACCAGTGTCCTATAGTGTCGCTGTGCATCAGAAAAGACTTGATGGCAGTAACATCCCACTTGAATTTGAGAACATCTCAAGAACAGATTTGATGCGTGTGTTCGTCTGAGTAGACTTGAGAAACAAATCCATGGACACACATATGTGTCTAAGAAGGAGATTTATATATAAGAGCAATTGAACATTGAGAAAACATCCCAGCCCAGGCCAGATCAAGTCTATAAGTCCAATCTTAGCCAATATGTCTGATACCAATCTATAAAGTCCTCTTCAGACTCACGAAACACATGCAATGACACCGAATGTCGAAGATTACAGGCCAGTGGGTGGAAAGTCTTTAAATCCAGTGGCATTGGAAACATCTCTGCCAGGCTTCCCAGGGCTGCATCAGGGTGGGTCCATGTGTCTTGTCAGCTGCTATGTCTTCCAGGGTGTAAGCAAAGAAAGTGTCTCCCGGCTCCGAGGAGGAAAATCAGGAGTTCCCAGAATTCTCAGAAGGCCATGGCCACACAGAGACCTCAATGGCAATGATCTGATTGACAGGCTAGACTTCACCCCTACACACTTAATCCTTAAAATGACAATTATATAACTACCACAGTGCATTAATCCCTAATGACAGAAGACCTGATGAGCTGTGGAATGACATGAAGAATATCTGTGTAAGTCTGGGTAGACAAGAGAAACAAATTCATAGACACTCACATGTGTATAGGAAAGAGCTTTATATACAAGAGCAATTGAATATTGAGAAAATGTCCCAACCCAGTCCAGATCAAGTCCATAAGTCCGATATTAGCCCATATGTCTGATACCAGTCTAAAAATTCCTCTTCAGGCTCATGAAACACATGCAACGACACCGGATGCAGGAAGATCACAGGCCAGTGGGTGGAAAATATTGTGGATCCAGTGGCAGTGGAAGCATCTCAGCGCTGGCAGGGGTCTCCATGTGGCTTGTCAGCATGAAGACAAGCAGAATGTCTGTGGGCCTGGCCCCCAGTGAGCTATTTATCTCCATCTTTTCTCCAAAGGAGGTCATCAAGCTGTGACCTGATTGACAGGCTAGACTCCACCCCTTCTCAAGTTGACAGGAGATTATGTTCCCCCCACACCATCATATCCAAAGAAAGCAAAGGGTCATTAAAAAGACAGGAAGGCAGGAGAAGATCAAAGCAGAAGCCTGAAGAGATGCTGAATCTTGCTCTTAATTGTAAGACAGGGGAGAGAAATGAAGTCAGAGCTGCTCAGAAAAGTTCAAAGGGTAGCTTGAAAAGACAAAGTAAAATATTATAATATGTGCAAACAGCTAGAGTTAAAAAGATAAGGAAAAGCATGCCAGCGTATCTTAAACGGAGAGAACTAAGGAACATTCATATCTTGAGTTGTAATACTGAAAGATTCTTTGGGCCAATTCCACATGTATCGTTACTATATATGTTGTTGTAAAAAGTATCTACAATGAGTAAGTGTTGGTCTTGCAAAGCTCTATCACGAACTCAGGTATCATTCCTTAGCCAAGGCCACAATTTTGAACCTTGGTCCCATAGTGGTTACACATTGCACTGCTAAGCACAGTCCGGCTGTTCAAACCCACCAGCTGCTCCACAGGAGAAAGAGTCGACTCTCCACTTCTGTAAAGAGTTACAATCTTTGCCATCCACAGGGCCATTTCTATTCTGTCCTATAGGGTCACCGTGGGTTGGAAATGACTGGGGCGCAGTGAGATTTTCCCTTTGTCTCCCAGGTTGAATTCTAGTGCTCCATCAGTAAATGAAGGCTCATTCACATCCTCCAGGTCCGTTCCGCTTTGAGGAGGCCGCTCTTCCCCAGTCGTATCTTGAGCACCTTCCAACCTGAGCGGCCCGTCTGCCGACAGTATGTCAGATAATGTTCCGCTGCTGTTCATAACATTTTCCATGGCTGATCGCACAGATGTGGAAAGCCCCTCCCTTCTTCCTACTCAGTCTTGGTCTAGAAACGGCTGAAACTGGCCCACCATGGGTGACTTGCAGGTACTTGAAATGCTGGTGGCATAGTTCCCTGCACCACAGAGTCATGCAAGCCACCACAGATGACAAACTGAGAGGAGGGTGGCAGATTTTGTCCATAGAATTCTTTAAGGTTTTCATCTTACTTGGATCCAAAATGGTCAAGAAAGCAAATGGCATATTGCACCGGGCAAATCCAATGCAAAGGACCTCTTTCAAGTGATGGAGAGCAAGGACGTCACTTTGAGGCCCAAGGTGCATCTGCCCCAAGCCGTGGGGGTCTCACTCACCTTATATTCACCTGAAAACTGGACAGTGAATCAGGGGGGCCACGGAATAATTGAGGAAGCTATTGTTTTGAAGAGACATCGGTGGAGTCATGTTCTGCAGCATCAACAAGATAAGGATGGGATAGAGCCCAATCAATGATACAAAACTGAGCTGATTATTTTCTGAGGCACAGGCAACTCATGGTGACGCTTCCCAGCCAACAATATCACCATGGTTACGTGAGACTGGATCCTTGGCACAGCTCTATTTTGTGCTGCCAAAACCTATACACATTCCCAGTGTCTACTATCCAACTCACTTCCATTCAGGCAATACGAACTCACAGCCACCCTAGAGGACAGATTAGAACTGCCCCCATAGGGTTTCCACGGTGATAATATTGTTGGGAGTAGACAGCCTCATCTTTCTCATTGGAGCAGCTGGTGGGTTTGAACCACCAACCTTGTGGTTAGCTGCCTGCCACATAAACCATATCTGGTGAAACTGGTGGCTTGAACTGCTGACCTTTTGGTTCATAGCTGAGTGATTTGGTTAGCAGCAAGATCGGTCCCCGGTGCCAGCAGGGCTCCCTAGGAGTTCAGAATGATTCTACAAACAAAACCAAAAAGCCTAACAAAACCCCAAAAGGTATACCAGTCGCCTTTGAAGGAGTGCTTCCACGTTGGACGACTGACTTTAAAGCGGTTCGAAACCACGAGCCTCTCCTTGGGAACATGTAAGGCTTTCAACTCCTCTAAAAAGCATTGTTCCCGGAAACCCACAGAAGCCATTCTCCCCTGGTCCTATAGGGTTTCTATGAGTCAGTGTCGACTTGATGGGAGTGATGTTTTTTTTTTTTGGGAAGGAACCAACAGATCATTTTGAGAACCAGGGAGGACTGTGTCTATCGCATGGAGTCCTCCTCAGGATAACAGAAGAGTTGATGAGGGAAAGTTCTTCAAAAAGGACGTCCAGAACAAGAAGCGATGATGCTGGGCTATCACCAAACTGCCAGTCCCAATGAGGTAATGGGGGCCCAGTGGGTTCAGTGGCTGACAATTTACTTCCTGTGAGACCTGGGCGGATTCCTGGCTCCTGTGCCTCCTCTACAGCCACACCACTCTGTCCCCAGAGGCTGAACAGGGTTCAGCAGAGCTTGGAGATGAAGATGAAGGGGGGAAGAAAGGCCTGGAGATTTACTTCTGAAGATCAAGGTCGTCGGTCCCATTGCATACAGGAAAACTCACCGCCATCAAGTCAATGCCACCCCTGGTGGGGGTCTGAGACTGCCACTGTTTACAGAAGTAGAAAGCCCAGTCTTGTCCTGTGGAGCTGCTGGTGGATTTGACCTCTGTGAGGTTCGCAGCCCAACACAGAACCACCACGCCCCCAGGGCTCCTAGAGCAAATACGGAACACTGGGTGGAGGTGGTGATCACACTGGCTGTTAAGACGACTTGGTGAAGGGTTGGTGAGGAACTGCTAGGAGCGAGGCTGACCAATCCTGAACCCACGATTAATCTTAGAGCAGAGAAAGGCCACGTGGTAGGGATTGAGTCTCTGCTGCTTCCGGCCTTACTACGATTTCTCATCGTGGAATTGGGGTGGTGGCAAACCCACTTTGTACGGCAGCCACGGTTAATGCATCTTCACAGAGAAATCCCTTGAGCTGACGTTTGCACATTCTAGGGCCATCCTCAGTCGAGGACGGCGAGGCTAGGAGAGACCAGTCCCTGGAGAAGGGCATCATGCTTGGTCAAGTTGTGGGGCTGGGAAAAAGAGGAAAGCAAGATGCATTGACACGCTGGCTGAAAACGCCGGGTTCCAATGAGACAGAGATTGTGAGGCTGGTGCAGGGCGGGCGCTTCACGCTGTTGCGCACAGGTGGGAGCAGACCCGATGGCGCCTAGCAACAGCACGACGACCGACTGCTGTCCGTTGTACTTTGCCGGGAATTTTGTGAAAGGTATAAAAGAGGGCTCTCCTTGTGCAATTGTAATTTGATTTCGAAATCTTGCTTATTTGAGCCCCAAACCCACTGGTTCCACCAGCCACCAGGAACCCTCCAAGCCAATGGATTGACTGCCAGTGGATTGCTTCCCTCTAGTGGTGAAAGGTGGTTTCACCAGTTCAGTTATTAAAAAAAAACAAAAACCTTTTATTGGGGACTCGTACACCTCTTATCACAATCCATACATATATCCCTTGTGACAAGAACATTTGTACATCTGTTGCCATCATCATTCTCAAAACATTTGCTTTCTGCTTAAGCCCTTGGTATCAGCTCTTCATTTCCCCCTCCCTCCCTGCTCCCCCTTCCATCATTAGCCCTTGATAATTTATAAATTATTATTATTTTGTCATATCTTACCCACTCCCTTCAACCACTTTTGAGATGAGGTTATATGTAGATCCTTGTAATCAGTTCCCCCTTTCCACCCCACCCTCTCACCACCCTCCCAGTATTGCCACTCTCACCACTGATCCTGAAGGGATCATTTGCCCTGGATTCCCTGTGTTTCCAATTCCTATCTGTACCAGTGTACATCTTCTGGTTTAACCAGATTTGTAAGGTAGAATTGGGATCATGATAGTGGGAGGGGAGGGGGTGGGGAGGAAGCATTAAAGAACTAGAGGAAAGTTGTTTGTTTCATCAGTGCTATACTGCACCCTGACTGGTTTGTCTCCTCCCCGAGACCCTTCTGTGAGGGGATGTCCAGTTGCCTACAGATGAGCCTTGGGTTCCCACTCCGCACTCTCCCTCATTCACAATGATGATTTTTTTGTTCTTTGATGTGTGATACCTGACCCCTTCTACACCTCATGATCGCACAGGCTGGTGTGCTTCTGCCATGTGGGCTTTGTTGCTTCTGAGCTAGATGGCCGCGTGTATCAGTTCAGTTCTTAAAAGTCCTTTTTGGTCGCTAGGAGGAGCCCTGGTGGTGGAGTGGATTAAGCTTTGGGCGGTTAACCACAAGGTCAGCAGTTCAAACCCACCAGCTGCTCCTTGGGAGAAGGAGGAGGCTGTCTGCTCTTGTCGAGAAGTAGAGTCTTGGACACTCACAGGGGCAGTTCCACCCCATCCCAGAGGGCTGCGCTGCATGGAATCCAGCCGACAGCAGTGCCTTTGATTTGAGTTCTGGATGAGGAGCCTGGGAAGGGGCCCCGGTGGCCAGTGTGTTATGTGTTGGGCTGCTAACCACAAGGCCAGTGGATGGAGCCTGTCAGGAAACGATAAGAAAACCCCAGAAGCCCCAGGACAGCGGTTCTCAACCTGTGGGTCGTGACCCCTTGGGGGGTCAAACACCCCGTTCACAGGTGTTGCCCAATTCATCACAGTAACAAAACGACAGTGATGAAGTAGCAACAAAAATAATGTTATGTTTGGGGGGGGTCACCACCTCATGAGGAACTGTATGAAAGGGTTGCGGCATTAGGAAGGTGGAGAACCACTGCCCTAGGAAGCAAGCCAGTGGTACTGGTCCTCTCTCGGGACATCAGGAGTCATGGTAGATTCCAGGGTGACGTGTTGGATGCCCAAGAGTCAAAGTCCACGCAGCAACTGCTTCAGCATCACAGTTTGTCGGTGATGTTTGCCCTCTGGATTGCGTTCACACTCTATGAGTCTCCGGCAGGAAAAATCATTCCCGTTGCACTCACAAGCTGCGTAAATCCCAGATGCCAACCTCCCTGCCACAAGTCCATGCCGACTCAGAAACCCCGTCCCCACTGCTTGGGGGAGCCCTGGTGGCGTATTGGTTACTCCTTGGGCTGCTCACTGCAGGGTCAGCGGTTCGAAACCCCTAGCTGCTTTCACTGAGGGAGAAACGCAGGGCTTTCTGCTCCCGTGAAGAGTTAAAGTCTTGGAAACCCACAGGGGCAGTGCTACCCTGTCCTAGAGGGTTCCCTGGGCTAGAATTGACACGATGGCCATGTTGGGTTTTGATTATACTTGGAGAGAGGGAAGCAGTATCCCCTCCAGTTGAATGAGCCCTGGAGAGAAAACAAAGATTTAATCAGTAAAGCAAGCTTCAGTCATGAAGAGGGTCCCCGCAGGATTTGAGGGAGATGCCAGTGTAGGCCAGAGCACTGATCTCACGTGGGAATACTGCCCGAGCCCAGTGGCTCGTCGGGTCCTTTCCTCGACCTTCAGCTCGGTGTTTATTCGTCAGGGAGGTCTTCTGTGTCGTTTTGGATGACCAGGCCTTTGGACAGCGGCCTGGATGCCCATTATCATTCAAGGCAGTGGGCAGCTCAGGGGTGAGTCACACCATTCTGCTGGGGTTGGGTGCTCAGCACACCGTCTGATCCTAACAAATGTCTTTTAAAAAACAATGCCTTTTTTTGTGGGGGAGGGCAAATTATCAGGAGTTTAGATAAGTTGTTTAAATTAGTGAATACAAAAATAATTATGAAATATTTTAAATGTTTTTTAAATAACTATTCTCAGCAAGTTTTTTTTTTAAAAAAAACATTTTCATTGGATTCCTTCACGATTGTATGAGATCGGCAAAAACTACAAGCAAACAAACAGCCCTCAAACTCTGCCTTATTGAAACTCTGCAGGACAGAGTAGAAGAACGGCCTCTGTGGGGTTCTGAGACTATAAACCTTTGTGGGAGTAAAGAGCCTCATCTTTCTCCAGTGGAACATCGGGTGTCCTTGAACTGCTGATCTTACAGTTAGCGGTGACTCAAAGCCCCTATTCAACGAAGGCTCCTATGAGGTCGACAGGGCCAGTTCCATTGTCTGAGCTCTTCTGTAGTTGAGGAAGAAAGGCCTGCAAACTATTTCTGAGATAAATCAGCTATGGACAAACTCGATGGGGCATAGCTGTACCCTGACGACCCTTATGGGGTCACCATGAACTAGAATGAACTTGAGGGCAATTGGTTGGAGGGTTCAAGGGGAGCTTCAGAAAGTTCTTGGAAAATGTCCAGTATCTTTTCATTCCATGTTTCCACACACTTTTTTTTAAAACGTAAAAGATCATTTATTGGGGGCTCTTAAAGCTCTTATAACAATCCATACACCATTGTATCAAGCATATTTGTACGTGTTGCCAAAAATTATTTTCTAAATATTTTTACACACATGTTTTGAAGTAAGTCCCCTTCATATGTATTAATAGGTTTATATGACTTTTAACTTAGACTCACATAAACCTACTTTTCCTGAGTTTAAAAATATGGGCATAAACATATGTGTGTGTCTATACACACATATGTATGTATGTATGTATATCTTCTAAGACATTTGTTTGCTGGCTTGGCTGTCCACGGTACTGCTGGAGAGGGGTGGACACAGTCTGCTCGCCCAGGCACTCTGCCTGAGGCCAAGACCATGTCCATCCTAGGTTTCGGATCAGAAGGAAGCCAGTGGAGGCCTCATCTGAGTGGGGACTCTGCAAATGGATTGGGGGCCACCGCCGTCATCCATAGCTTCTGCAAACTGGGGTGCTCAGAACTCTAGCTCTTATACGAACCCATCAGCCAGCCACCCTCAGGAGGAGCTGCGGCTGCCCGCTTCGGTCAAGGTGCACAGCCTACCTAGGATCTCCGTGTGTAGGCATCGACTAGATGGCAGCGGGGTTGCTTATTGGCTTTGGTTTGGGGATGGATCCTCAATGACACTGTGTACAGCCAGAGGGACAGCCAGAGGGAAGCTGTGTCAGGAACCAGCACCAGCTCCTAGCTACTGTGAATGAGTGGATTGTGTATCTGCCGCCTCGTCTACAACTCGACCCAGACAATGACACATTCAGCTTCACACACACACCCTCCCCCTGGGGCCAGTGTCTGCCGGACACCTAGGCATGACCCAAACATTTGTTGACAACAAAGTTCAACTCACGAGGTGCTATGTCAGGACGGCGTAGGGGCATCAGCTAGACACTGGGGTCGGGGTGGAATCCAGATTTTGTTCATGGAAGTGGGAGGCAGAGTTGGACAAAGGCACAGGAAGAAACAAGATTGACCCCAAACCGACAGGTGTTGGAGCTGGGGGAAAGGGACATGGGAGTGCCTTAAAATATTCTAAGTGAACACATGGCTTCGCATAAAATCCCCCTGACCCCACCCATTCCGTCTTGTCCATTCTGAGCCAGCGCAGCCCTGTAGGACAGTGTCCGTCAGCTCCATCGGGTTTCCAGACCTGTCATCTGTGTGGAGAAGGAGCTCTGGCCACGCAGTGGTACATAGAGGGATCTGAGCTCGAGGGTGGCAGTTGGGGAAAGCAGAGTCTTTCTGCTCACAGAGTGACACTCTTGGAAACTCACAGGGGTAGTTCTGTCCTGTCTTATAGGGTCACCATGAGTCAAACTTGACTTGATGGCAGTGAGTTTTTAAAAAAATTGTTATGGAGACAGACAACCTCATCGTTTTCCTACAGGGCAGTTGGTGGGTTCAAACTTCTAACCTATTGGTAAGCCAATGCTTAACCTCCAGACTACCAGGAATCCTTGAGAGAAATCAGTCAGTCACAAAAGGACAAAATGAATATGATTTCACTGGTAGGAAATTCCCAGGAGAGGCAAAAGCAGAGATATTACCATTCAATAGTGGCTGCTAGGGCCCTGGATGGCATAGCGTGATTATAGGTTGATCTGTGAACCACAAGGTCAGCAGTTCAAAAGCACCAGTAGCTCCATGGGCGAAAGATGAGGCCATCTCTGGCTCTAAAGAGTGACAGACTTGGACAGGGTTGCTGTGGGTGGGCGCTGACTTGACGGCCGTGGACCAGGGCTGAGAGGGACGGGAAAGGAGAAGGACCCTACTTTAGGAGGCATTGGCCTTTTGTTTACGGGGATGGGACATGAGGCAATGGATTCGGTGACGGTTGTGTAACATGATCTATGATATTGGTTTTATTGACTTGTATGCAGGCAAAACACTGAATTGGCAAACGTTGCACTCTCTCTGTTTACAACAAGAACAAAAAAAGATAAATAAATCGGCCATTCAAGGAAAGAGTGGGGCTTGTTTACTCTAAGCAGGTGCAGGAAAGAGACACTAGTCTCCTAGTGAACCAGGCGGCCCCTCTGTCTTGGAAAGGCTGGCTGGCTTTGCATTTTGGCACAATGGACCTTTGTGAGGGACCGTGACCGTGACCTTCCCCCAGCCCTGGGGAGAAGCCCAGATGAAGATAGCAACTTCTGTGAGGTCACGGGACAGTTTGCCCGCACAAAGCCTCCATTGCGCTGCAGGGGGACAGTGGATCATTAGCAAACTGCTTACTTACTGGCGCGTGCTAGCCCTTGCCACAGATTTTGCAAACCGATGAGTCTTTAATGAGGGGGGTTGTAGAACCGGGTGGGATTACTAGAAATGGTGGGTCTCAAAATTTACAAGACAGGGTGATGGATGTCATGGGATTTGAAGCTGTTATAACCACTATGATAAATTCAATCACATCTCTCCAAATATGTTGCAACTTGACTGGGCCATGAGTCTCAGCAACATGGAATTATCCTTGGTATCCAGAGGGCTCCTTAGAGGCAAAGATGGCAAGACGTGGTCTTGCATAGTTTGGACACGCTGTCAGGAGAGACCAGTCTCTGGAAAAGACATCGTCCGTGGTAAAGGGTCGGGGGCACTGTGAAAAAGAGAAAGTCCTTGACAAGATGGACTGACACCGTGCTGCAACGGACTCAATGGCAACTAACAACAACACCAACATTGTGTTTAAATCCTAACTTGTATGATGTCAGAGAGGTAGGATTAGAGGCAGTTACGTTAATGAGGTGAGGTACAAGCTGCAGGATGAGGTTGCCTCTTGAGTGAATCTCTTTTGAGATTTAAAAGAGATTCAATTAGCAAACAGAGATGGAGGGACCTGACTATGACTGAGAGGGAGGAGGTGAGAGTAGAGCACATCCTTTGAACCTGAGGTCCCCAGGCTGAGCACCTCCTAGACCCAGAGGAAGATTGATGCCTAGACACCTGCAGCTCTGCAAGGGACACTGGGCCCCAGATATGGAAAAGACACAGCATGTTCCCCCATAGCTGAAGCAGAGAGAAAGCCTCCTCCTAGAGCCTCTCATGTCAGAAGCTGCCAGATAATAACTTTCCCCACTTGTAATTCTGTTAGGGCAGCACTCGAGGTGGAAGGCCAACACATGGGGCCCACCCCATCCTTGATGTTCACTCCAGATTAGTAAGGAAGCACAAGGAAGCCTGTGATTACCTTGCTTAGTGAGTAACCCAGTCCTGATGCTGGGCTTCACCTATCTGCAGGTAAGGCTCCAGGTGAAGACTGTGGTCATGTTCATTTTCTAGTGGCTGTATGCTAAAAGGATAAACAAATCTGTCTTGGAAAAAGCACCGTGGTCATGCTCCTTAGAAGTGAGGATGGTGAGACTTTATCTCACCTGCTTTGGACAAGTTGTCAGGTGAGACCAGCCCTTGGAGAAGGACATCATGCTTGGTAAAGTAGAGGGTCAGTAAATGAGAGGAAGCTCCTTGAGTTAGTTTACTGTGTCAACCTGGCCAATAAACATAAGTGGGGTTAATTGAAGGGCAGAGGGATAAATGGCTCAGTGAGCTTCGCCTTTCTAGTTCTTGGGTCTCTTGCTTTTGATGGTTGGACCAGGGTGCAGCTGCCTTAGCAGTTCCCTGCTTCAGCTTGCAAGGCTGACTTCCTGCAAGACATCCCCAATGAGAATCCACATGAACCTATCCCAATGCAGCCCTGGGTGCTGGAGCAGCCGTGTGGAGACCCCTGCCAGCACTGAGATGCTTACACATTCACTGACTCAGCTTTTCTCCTGCAATCGGCATTGTTCTGTCTGTTTTGTGAGATGGAGGAGGACTTTGTGGATTGGTGTTGAACATATGGGTTAATGGGTTAATGTTGGGCTTGTGGGCATGGACAGCACTGGGTTTGCATGTTTTCTTTTTGCACACTTATCCTTTATATATAAAACTCTCTCTTATACCTGAGTTGCTGTGGACTTGTTTCTCTAAAGGACCCAGACTAGCATACTCCTCAGCGAGATGAGCATCTTGTTGACACAGTGGCTACCACAGTGGGCTATGCATAGCAACGGCTACCCGAATGGGTATAGGACTGGGCAATGTGTGGTTCTTTTGTGGCAACATGAGTCGCTATGAGTCGGGACCCACAGGATGGCATCACAAATCACAAGCAACTTTAGTCTGAATCCCCCCACCCCTGTGACTCAGAAAACCAAAATTCTGGAGGGCAAGGATGGTGTAGATTCCTTGCTGTTCACCCAAAGCCTGCATCAGTGTTCCTCATGTGCTGGGTACACGCTGCAACGAGGTCCTGAGATGTTTCTCTTACAAACTGTGGTCGGTCGACGTTAACTTTAAAGAAACAATCCGTGGAGCATTACACTTACACTCTGTGAGACATTGGCATGTCTTCTTGTTCAAAAGGCAGCACTGCTGCCGCCTGTCACTATCTTTTGGGTTCATCTCCCACCGCATTAACTATCCCTGCCAGCTGCATGCCATCTGAATCTTTGATAAAGGACATGAGAGCATTAAATAGTACTGAGGCTACGCCTGGCTTGAGGACCTGGGGCTGAAAAGGACAGATGGCCCAACAGGGAATCATGTCCACTTAGGACAGAACAGAACAGAGCAACCAAACCTACTGCTGATGAGTTGGCTTTGACTCATAGTGACCTTGGAGTACAGAGTAGAACTGGTCCACTATTTCTGGAAGCAGACTAATTCCCAAGGAGCTGGTGGGTTTGAACCACTGACCTTTAGGGTTCTAGCACCATGGAGCCATCCTGAAGTTCAGCATTAACTGTCCGAATCAGTTGTCATTTTTCCATTGCCATCAAGTTGGTTCCAACTCAGCACTCCTACAGGACAGAGTAGAAAGAACTGCTCCCATGGGGCGCCAACACTGGAGACTGGTTGGAATCCAAGTATCACCTCTTTCTCCTAGGCAGTGCCTAGTGGGTTTGAAGCATTAGCCTTTTGTGGTAGATAACTGAGTGCTTAGTCAGTACATCACCAGGGTTCCTTTGGATGGGGCTAATTTGGGAGATTAGATGGCTTTGGAGGAGCGGTGAAAAAGAAAGCCCTCAATGAGATGGGTGGGCGCCATGGCTGCGTCGATGGGCCCGGGCGTAGGAGCAGCTGTGAGGAGGGTGCAGGACCGTGCGGTGTTTCATTCTGTTGTACATAAGGTGGATGTGGGGTGGAGCCGATTGCACGGCACCTACCCAACACCACCATAGATGCCTTTTACTTGGCATGGAGACAAGGACCTGGGAAGGCATTCCTCTCAACCGCTGCAGTGGGAACATCAGAGGCTAGAGTAGTGCACTTGCTGTTGCAGTCACGGCAGCGAGGTGCTGTATCCAGTTGGTTCCAATTCACACGGCCCTAGGCACAGCGGAACAAAGCCCCTCCCCCACCCCAAGTCCTGTGCCAGTCTCACAATCTTTGCTACGATGGAGCCCGTGCTGCAGCCACCGTGTCAATGCATCTCCTCGAAGGTCTTCTTCCTCTTTTGCTGACCCTCCACTCTACCGAGCATGATGTCCTTCTCCAGAGACGGGCCTTTCCCGATACCAGGATGTGGGACTAAACCTTGCATCTTGGCTCCATAGCACGTAGGGGAAGCCAACCTGAGCAGCTGGGTTATCTCAGAGGTACGTTAGGCGGCCTTCTCATCCCACTGGGTGCTTGTCTGCTTCTCAACCTGCTCCCGGTAATTCCCTGCTTGTGTAACACGCGTTATTTACTCAGCATGGGATGCCCTGCTCCAGCCCTGCCTTCTCCGCCACTGGAAAAAGTCCACTCAGCTTTCAAAGGTCAGATCACATATCAACTTTGTGACTCTTTCAGATCGTATCTCCCTTCAGAGCAGTGGTTCTCCACCTTCCTAATGCCACGACTCTTTCATACAGTTCCTCATGTTGTGGTGACCCCCCCCCCCCAACCATAGCATTATTTTCGTTGCTACTTCATTGCTGTAATTTTGCTACTATTATGAATTGGGTGACTCCCAAAAGGGTCGGGACCCACAGATTGAGAACTACGGCATCAGAGAATGCATTCGGCTCCTGGTCCTCGTATCTGTGTGGTTGTAGTCCTTATCTCATTGTGTTGTCATCACGTACACAAAATGAACAGACTAGCAGAGTGGTTTGGAGTATACACTCTGGGTCGACAGCTTCTGGTCAATCCCTGGCCTCAGCAAGCTGCTCAGCCTCCATTTGCCTTTGTTTCTTCAGGGGTAAAGTCAAAGGGACATGTAAGGTAGTGGATTTCTTCATCTGCCTCTTTTGGCCACTGTCTCTGCAACTCCCACCATGCGAGCCATTCCTTGGTGGGTCTTGGTGAGAAGGTAGAGGAAGACAGTGCTAAGAGTCACCTGTGGGTAATTATGAAGAAGCTGCATGTGGTCGCCATCCTGCTTGGTATCACGTGACCCCTCCGAGAAACAGCAGGGTGGAGGGCAGGTGGAACGATCAGGAGTGGAGCGTGTCTTCTGATTCGTGTGCAGCAAACCACCTCGATTCCGAAGACAACGTTGACATGAGAAGAGTGGCAGAGAAGCAGCAGCAGAACCAGGAACCAGCGCTGGAGACGGAGCAGTGGACTCCCCAGCGCACAGAGCAGGGAAAGCGTAGTGCTTTGGGCCAGGAGAATGGCTTGGCTTGTGGAGTGGCCTCTGGGCACAGAGTTTGGAGGCTGGGTTTGCTGACCACACAGCTGGAGCTGGAGCTGAGTGCCGTTGGGGTGAGACTGGTAGCCGGGCAGCATGCCCTTTGGGCATTTATCGACAGGCTTAAAAGAGCGTTGTGACATCGCTCAAGGAGGGCGGAGGCCCAGGCAAGAGGCTAAGGATTAGAGAGCAGCATGGCGGAGAAGACACTGGCCTGACTAAACAATTATATCCCCCCGTTCCCACCTGAACTGTGACTGCTAGCTTCCATAATAAGCCCCCTAATTGAGAGCACTCCGTGTTGAACAAGAATTGCAACAAATAAGAACCTAATTGGTGGGAGGGGGAATGAGGAGCTGATACCGAGGGTTCAAGTAGAAAGAAAATGTTTTGAAAATGATGATGGCAACAAATGTACAAATGTGCTGGACACATGGATGTATGTATGGATTGTGATAAGAGTTGTATGAGCCCCCAATAAAATGATTTTTCTAAAGTGATTTTTTTCTTGGGGAGGAGATGAGCCAGTCAGGGTGCAATGTAGCAATGATGAAAAATACAACTTTCCTCTAGTTCCTAAATGCTTTCTCTCCCCCACCTCCCACCACCATCATGATCCCAGTTCTACCTTGCAAGTTTGGCTAGACCAGAGGATGTACACTGGTACAGATAGGAACTGAACTGGAAACACAGGGAATCCAGGGAGGATGATCCCTTCAGGACCAGTGGTGAGCGTGGCGATACTGGGAGGGTGGAGGGAGGATGGGTTGGAAAGGGATAACCGATTACAAGGATCTGCATGTGACCTCCTCCCTGGGGGATGGACAACAGAAAAGTGGGTGAAGGGAGACGTCGGACAGTGTAAGATATGACAAAATAATAATTTATAAATTATCAAGGGTTCATGAGGGAAGGGGAGTCAGGAGGGAGGGGGAAAAATGAGGACCTGGTGCCAGGGGCTTAAGTGGAGAGCAAATGTTTTGAGAATGATGAGGGCAATGAATGTACAACTGTGCTTTGCACAATTGATGTATGTATGGACTGTGATAAGAGTTGTATGAGCCCCTAATAAAGGTAAAAAAAAAAACCAAATTGGGGGAAAAATATTCTAAAGCAAAAAAAATATTAAAATAAAGAACACTTGAACTCAACTTGAGAACTCAGTAATCTAATACTTTCAAACAGGGTTGCATCTTGACTATAAATGAGCAAAAACCATTAAAAAACAAAGAAGCTAATTGAAAAGTAGAGTACTGTGAGAGGCAGAGCGGGATACACTACCGTGTACCACTTAAGTGTGATGGTGAAGGGCTCTGCTACTAATGAAAAGGTTGGGGATTCGAGCCCATTCCAGCTGCTCTTTGGGAGGGAAACCTGGATATCTGCTTCCATCAAGATCACAACCTAGAAAACCCACAGGACCAGGTCTCTTCTGTCACCTAGCAAAAACAAAATGACCCATGCTCATCATGAGGGCTGAAGGAGTTAATAAAAGTGTGAAAGTGCAAAGGCGTCATTTGGAGACTCAGGTGCATCTGATGCAAGTTGCGGTATTTTCAATAGCCTCCAATGCATACCCAAGCTCAAGGACAATGCCAAAGGAATGCCAAAGAAGAATGATGCATTTGAGTGACGGGATTGGTGAAGAACATTGACCAATATCATGGCACTTCCAGAAGAATGGACAGCTGCAACGCTCCTTGGAAGTAAGGGTGGTGGATGTACTTTGAACATGCTGTCAGGAGGTACAATCCTTTTGGAAGGACACTGTGCTTTACGAAGCAGAGGGTCAGTGGGAAAAAGGAAGATTCTCAGCAAGACGGATCGACACAGTGGCTGCAACAATGGATTTAACATAGGGAAGATTGTGAGGGTCGCACCAGACTGGGCTGTGTTTCCTTATGTTGCCCATAGAATGCCTACGAGTAGAATCGACTCAGTGGCGCCTAAAACCCACCACTCCCATTTTGGTTTAAAGTGAGTATCTAACGAGTTCATATTTGTCAAACTTGCAGACCAGCTTCCACTACATAGTGCCACAGCTATGGGTTCAATTGTGTCCTCTTCCTCTCCACCAAAATGTGTTGGAATCCTGGCCACTATTCCTGTGGATGCAATTTTGTTTGGAAATGGGATTTTATTGTGTTAATGAGATCAGAACCAAGTAGAGTGGGTTCTAAATCTAATAACTTCTGAGTTATAAAAGTTTGGACAAAGAGATAGGGTGGGAAGTGGTGGGGAGACAGATGTTATGTGAGGAGAGGCTACAAACCAAGGTCTAGGAAGGAATCAATACTACTAAGACTCTGACTGCGATTTAAGGCCTCTAAAATTGGGAGAAAAATAGATTTCTGCTCTTTAGCACAAATACCACAAGTGAGGGACGTCAACCACCACTACGTAGTTGCTTTACCTCTCAAAGCTCTGCTTTCATGGTGGATTCTATAACTCATTACAATGGTCACACAGAGCTTACAGAGAGGGCTTATGATTGTGGGATTTATTAAGGAAGTTAACAGGTTACAATTCAGGTAAGAAATGCTGAGGATACAGTTGTTCAGTCAGAACAGTTCTTCTTTCCCATGTCCTTGGGCAGGCCTGTCTCTGCTTACATAGGCAATGGTATAACCCAAACAACCCCTCAAAAACAAAACCCCCAAACTCACTACCTTACTACCATTGAGTCAATTCTGACTCTTACCGACCCTATAGGTCAGGGTAGACCTGCCCCTGTGAGTTTCTGAGACTCTTTATGGGAGTAGAAATCCTCATCTTTCACCTGTGGAGTGGCTGGTGGTTTTGAACTATTGGCCTTGTGGTTAGCAGCCCAGGGCTGCCAATACATGCCCAAAGGGCATACTACTCCTCTATAAACCTCAACTTGAAGGCCCCAGCTCCATCCAGCTCTATGGGTCAGCAAACCTAGGTCCCTCAATGAAGTGCTCAGAGGCCCTCCACTCTACAAGCCCACCTCCTACCCCAAAGCACTGTTTTACTTGCTCTGTGTGCTGGGCTGTCCACCACTCTGTCTCATGCTCTGGCTCCTTGTTCTGTTTCTGCTGTGGCTGCTCCTCCTCGGCCACACCTCTGGTGTCAAAGCTGTTTCCTGGGTCAAGGAGATTCAACCCACAGGGTCCTGGGAATCCCAAGGCTGTGCCTCACTCCTAGCTCTTCTTTCCTGTTGGTAGTGAAATTCCCACTTCCTGCTCTGAGCAGGTTCATTTTATACCCAGGACAATGGTACCCACAATGAACCCTGTTCACAACCACTCACAGCCTAATTAGAAAATCCAATCAGGATCTTCCCACATCTTCTTATCTAGACCTATCAGGAAAGTGAAAGTCATTTTATGGGATGTGGTAGTTACATAATTTCATGTCAACTTGACAAGTGCAGGGGTGAGGTCCAGCCTGTCATTCAGGTCACAGCTTGATGATGCCTCCCTGTGGGCGTGGCCTTCTCATGAGGATTCTGGGAACTTCCTTTCTTTTTCTCTGGAGGTGGGCCACACACTTTCTCTCTGCTTCACTTTCCTGCTGTTGAGCGGGGGAGCCACGTAGAGACCCGCTCCAGTGCTGAGATGCTTACACCGCCACTGGACCCACAGACTTTTCATTCACCAGCCTGTGAACTTCTTGCATTCAGCATCATTACATTTGCTGCATGAGTCTGAAGAGGAATTTATAGACTGGCATTGGGCATATGGGCTAATACCAGGTTTATGGACTTGATCTTGACTGGGCTAGGATGTTTTTTTAATATACAATTGCTCCTTGATATAAAGCTCTATCTTATACACATATGAGTGTCTCTGAATTTGTTTCTCTAGTCAATCTGGACTAACACAGGAGAGTAAGAGTCATATTAAACAATTCACTGCATTGCAGTAGCCCAGAGAGTAATGACTCACTGTTGTGAGGTGTCGTGGAGTCTATTTAACACTTAGCCTCCCCATGTGACAGAGTAGAACTTACCCACAGGGTTTTATAATGTTTACAGGAGCAGACTGCTAAGGTATGCCTTCAGAGACACGATTGGGTGGCTTTGAACCGCCAACCTTTGGGCTTGCCATGGAGTGCTTAACTATTGTGTTACTTGAAATCTGTTGCCATTCAGCCAACTCCAAGTCATATGTCCCTATAGGGCAGAGTAGAACTTCCCCACAGGGTTTCCTTTTATGAAAGCAGACCACCACATCTTTATCTCGAGAAGCAGCCGGTGGGCTCAGACCACGGACACTTGGGGTGACCATCACACCACACGAAAATGCCAAGTCTGATGCGCAATGATCCCGCAGGACCAGGTGGAACTGCCCCTGTAGTTTCCAAGACTGGAACGATTGATGGAAGCAGAAAGCTTCCTCTTTCCCCCGTGGAGGGACTGGTGGTTTTGAACTGCTAATCTCGCATTTAGCAGCCCTACAAGCAGCTTACTACACAGCCAGGGCTCCCTAGTCACTCAATAATAAATACTGGCAAATTACACTTAACATTCTCAACTTGATTCGGATATCTTGTTCTTGTGTTATGTCGAAAGAATGGGTATTTCTGGAGCCCGGGGAAATTGTCATCGTCTTCTTTACCGAATATTTTACAGGGCAGATGAGTGTTTGGTGCAGGGGGCTCTGGGAAAGATCTGCTTCTGGGTCCAGACTCCATCTTTCCTCCTCCTGCTAACTACCAGGCAGCTGGGCATGCTAGAGTGTGGATGGAGACTGCAAAGACAAAGGAAACTGTATGCGCAGACAAAAGGCTGACAGACAGACGGTGAGCAGGAGGAGGCTTGACGTGCTTACTTTTATGTGCATTGGGTGGAGGTTGATAGAGCAGACCGTCCGCTTTACACGGAGCAGTTCTTACCCATTTAGCTTCCTCTCACTCCCTGCATTCCCCTGTGGGTCCTGTCTCCATCCCTCCTGCCCTAACCCTCTAAACTTCATCCTTGGGTAAATGTTCCCCCATTGATCGTCATCTGTTGAGGGCTCTGAGCTACGTGTGCACACCTCTCTAGAGTGTAAGTGTTCTTGTTCTAGACCTGTCTGGATTGAAAATGAGCCTGGGGGTGAAGTCAGTACCAGACCACAGGGTGAGGCAGGGCCACCGTCTGGGGGTTTCGGCAGTCTCAATCCACCAGGAAGCCTGACCTCCCAGGATTTTTGAGTTTTGTTCCACATCTGTTAATACAGGATGTCCTCGGCGGTGACGGTTGCCTCCTCTATTTTGGTCTTCATCTCAGGGAGGGGGATCTGACTGATGGCCACCACGACCAGGTTGGCTGCGTGAGCCGAGGCGCTGGCCACACAGATCCAAAAGGACTCTTCGTACTGTTCCTCCACTACCACGAACCGGAAGAGCTTCTCCTGGAAGTTGGCGATCCGGGTGGTCAGGTCATGGAGTTTCACGGCGGCCATGAAGCTGCTGATGGCCAATGCCACAACGCCACCTGAAACCCAAAAATAGTGCTTTCATTCACAATGCACATTTGCGGTGGTCACGAGTGTATGGCAGTGGCCTTTCTGTGGCCCAGTACAGACGCTGCCTGAGCCTAGAACGTTTAGTCACCAGTAACTAGTGGCCATTGAGTCAATCTCTTCTGGTAACCCCCTCTCCCCCCACGCCCCATCTCTGTGTGTCAGGGTAGAAATACGCTCTGAACAATTTTCTTTTCCCTTTTAATTGATTTGACCTATTCTTGTCACCGTTAGGAACAAAGCCAGCCAAGCACACATCCATTCAACAATTTCTACACATCCCATTCAGTGACCTTCTCTAACATTATGACCTTCTTTTCTGAATAGTTCCTCCCCTATTTACATAAAGTCGCCTCCTCCGGGAGTTTCTATCGAACCTTTGGAGTTGCTGCTGTCAATTGGATTCCATATAAACTCACTGCTGCCGAATGACTCTAAGGACACAACAGAATGGCTCCCTATGATTTCCAAGGCTGCAAATCTATATTTGAACAGAGAGCCTCATCTTTCTCCTTGGAGCAGATGGTTTGAACCACCGACCTTGTAGCTAGCAGTAACTATAGCTCATGATGATGCCAGGGGTCCTTTTGAGCCATATAGGAATGCAGTGCTCAGGGCAGACCATTTGGTTTTCAAAGGATGACTTTTGGGGGGCTGGGGGTGTGGGGAGTAGATTACCAGGATTTCTCTTTTTTGGAAGCACGTCTGGGTGGACTGGAACCTCCAAATTTTGGATTAGCAGCTGAACACATTAACTCTTTCCACCACCCAGGGACTAATGATGAGGACGACACCAAGTGTGATTTACTTTTAAAAGCTGCAGCTGACCTGACAGGGGGCGATGCAAGGGGAGAGATTTGTGCGGGAGAAAGAGATGCATCTGATCGGACCAACTTTGAACGCAAACCTCTCATTTTCCAGCATCCGCCTTCCAGCATGTTGTACTGCAACATGACGCGCTGCATTGGGAAATTGGATGCAAGAGACGTCTTTGGAGTGTTGAAGGACAAAGCTGTCCTTTTGAGGATGAAGCTAGGTTATTTCCAAGGGCCCCGTATGCACGTGAACGCCAGGCAGTGACTAAGGAAGGCTGGAGACACATTTGCAGGATGATGTTGGGGGAAAATACGGAATATACCACGGGCCGCCAGAAGAACAAACAAATCCATCTCGGAGCAAATACCCCCAGAGTGCTTCTCAGGAGCCAGGATGGTGAGCATTCATCTCGTGCATGTTGGGCACGGGAGAAAGAAGAAGCTTTCAATGCCTGTCAAGATGTATAGCCTCAGATACCTGCAGGGGTGGTCCTACCCTGTCCTATAGGGTCCCTGTTAGTCAGAATGCACATGAGGGGAGGGAGACTTTGTACAAATTGTTAGGAGGGAGCAGTCCCTGCAGAAGGACGTCCTGGTTGGTAAAGAGTTGCTGTGGTTGGTGGTTCGATGCTACGCGTGGGTTCCATCTCACAGCGACCCCATGCACAACGGAAGGAAACACACCCCAGTCTTCACAATCGTGCGAATGAGTGAGCATGTCCTGGCAGCCATGGTGCCAATTCTTCTCCTTGAGGGCCTGGCTCCGTTAACCCAGCATGGTGTCCTTTCCAGGGGCTTGTCGCTCCTGATAGCACGTCCAGAGATATGAGATGAAGTTTTTCCATCCTTGCTTCTGAGGAGCATTCTACACTGTTCTTCCTCCAAGAGAGGTCTGGGTTGTTGTTGTTGTTGGGGGGGACATTCATTTCAACATTCATCATTCAACATTCATCACCAGCACCATGATTCAAATGCACCGGTTCTTTTTGGTCTTCCGTATTCAATGGTAAAGTGGAGGGTCAATGAAAAAGAGGAAGACTCTTGGTGAGTTGGACAGACACAGCAACAGCAGCAATGGGGTCAGCCATCAGGATGGCCTGGGTGGCTTGGGGAAGTGTTTTGATCGTACATAGGGGTGCTCTGCATCAGAACGGACTCGGCAGCGCCCAGCAACAACACCCAGCACCCTCCTTTCTAGAAGAGCTGCAACTCAGACAATCAATCTCTAAATGTCTTAGGAGGCTCCCGACACTGGCTAGGCAGCCGTGGTAGAGCCTGAGGACCGGGTGGGATAAGATCAGGCAGGGCACCTTGCGTGTTGCTCTCATCCCTCCTCCGTCCAGGATCAAGGACAAGAAGAGGCAAGAAGAGAAAGCAGGTTTCAGAGGGGAGAAAGGAACAAAGAGAGAGGAAAGCTGCTTAGAATTTTGAAGTTTGAGCTATTCCATCCGTCTCTTCTATTTTCGGCTGCTTTACTTTTAGTAATTAATAAAACCCGTGATGTGTTACTGTTAGGTAGTCTAGCGTAAGGGCTGGGGTGTCTATGACAAATGCCCAGAGGTCTGAGCTACAGAAACAAAGGAGTGGCACACTCCACATGCTCAGGGGTTCAGGTTTCCTGCCAGGCACACCTGGATTGGTGCTGCACCTGGATTGGCCCACCTAGGCCAGGTGAATTCAATTCAGCCAGTGGGGTCGACCAGGGTTGTCTACCACGCCTCCCCGCGGAGTCTACCATGTGACTTTGTGAGCAGTTTCTGGACAGGCTGAATGTCCCGGAGGAGCCCCGTGGGTTCCGTGTAAACCTGAAACTTCTTCTAATGCTCATAAAACTCACTTGGATCACAAACCAGGTTTTGTTGTGAATTCTTTCTCTTGCAGAGCCAAGGACTGAGGTATAGCTCTCTATCCTGAGAAATCTAACATTACCTGAGTTAGTTTATTGTGCCAACCTGGCTGATAAACACATGTGGGGTTAATTGAAGGGCAGAGGGATAAATGGCTTGGTGAGCCTCGCCTTTCGAGTTCTCGGGTCTCTTGTTTTTTGATGGTCAGACCAGGGTGTAGCTGCCTTAGCCAGGTCCCTGCTACAGCTTGCAAGGCTGACTTCCTGCAAGACCTCCCCAAGGAGAAGCCACATGGACGTATCACGGTGCAGCCGTGGGTGCTGGAGCACCTGTGTGGAGACCCCTGCCAGCGCTGAGATGCTTACACATTCATTGACTGGGCTTTCCCCCTGCAGTTGGCGCCACTGCGTCTGCTTTGTGAGATGGAGGAGGACTTTGTGGATTGGTGTCAGATATATGGGTTACTGGGTTAATGTTGGACTTGTGGGCTTGGGCAGCACTGGGTTGGGATATTTTCTTGATGCACACTTAACCTTTATATAAAACTCTCTCTTATACCTGAGTTTCTGTGGATTTGTTTCTCTAAAGTCCCCAGATTAACACATCATGGTACCTTGGGGTTGGAGCACTAGAGAAACAAATCATAAGACGGAGAGTAGATGTTTGTGTGACCTCTCCCTCATGGTCGTTTTTCTTGTCCAGCCAGAGGTCAGAAAAAGCCACACTTTTTACTCAGTTGCTTTCTGGGAAAATATGAGAAGTGTGAAAATAGAAAGTTTGTAAGCCCACTGCTTTGAGCCATTAAAATTTCATCTTTAAATGAGTTTAGGCCACACCTGCAAAGAAAGCTATGCAAGGAAAGATATGCCCTTGGAGTACGCGGGAACCAGTAGTCTTTGTCAGAAGCTGGGAAAAATCTGGAACCATGAAGAAAACTCCTCTCTGGGACTGAATGTTAAAGGGAGCCTGTGAGCAGGCTGAGATGCTTGCTAGGTGACCACCTGGATCTACTTGTTGAGTGGAAGTGGGAGAAATGCAGCAATAAAGAGATGGGTTGAGTTTGGCCACTGACACCTGTGGACTTGGCTTACAGGGAAAAAGATGAGAGCAGGTTGACTGGTCTAAGGTTCATGACCTAGCTCACTTGGATCACAAACCAGGCTTCGGCGTGAATTCTTTCTAGCACGGAGCCAAGGACAGAGGTATATCTCTCTACCCTGAGAAATCTAACATTGCCAGTGAGTAGTGGGCATGAAAACCCTTTGGACCACCTTTCTGGGACCCCTCTGAAAAGTTAAAAGTGTCCTGACCCATGGATTCATGTCCACCCAGAATCTGTGACCGTGATGATGTCTGGAACAGACAGTGTGGAGCCTCATCCAATCACTGCCATTCTTCTCAGAAGAAGGGGTTTGGAAACCCAAAGAAGAGAGTCATTTGCAGGTGGAGGCAGAGGCCAGTACGACAGGGCTACAAGCATGGGAATGCCAAGGATTGCCGGCAGCACCAGAGGCTAGAAGAGGCAAGGCAGGATCCCTGCCTGAGTCTTCTGAGGGAGCATGGTCCTACTGACCCCTTGCTGTTGGCCTTGAAGTCCCGGAACTGTGAGGACTGCGTGTCCGATGTTTTAGTCCACCCAGCGTGTGGCACTTTGTTACAGGCACCTGTACAAAAGGAACCGCTTCCCTGCCTCTCGCTGAGTGGGTCTTGTTGACATTGACCTCACAGACCAGACAACAAACATTGCCCGGTTCTGCCCCCTACTCACGATCATGGCTACGTTTGAGCCCATTCATGCAACCCAGTGCCCAGACATCATTGAGAAACTTGCTCAACATCCTCCGTGTCCTCCTCCAGGGTCTCTCCTGACAGCATGCCCAAAGTACTGTATATGCTCGTGTAGAAGCTGGGCTTCGCAGCACATTTCAATGCAGCTTGTGTGCTCCGGCTGACATTCGGGTCGGCTTATACTTGAGTATTTACGGTACACAAGATGAAGTCTCTCGCCATCTTTGCTGCTTTGGAATATCTTCCTCTAAGACAAACTCATTTTACTTTCACTACAATCGAGGCAACTCCGACTCATAGGAACCCCACAGGACAGGGTAAACTGCCCCTGTGAGGGCCCCAGACTCTGGGCAGCAGGAGAAGGCCTCATCTTTCTCACATGGAGCCCCTAGTGGTTTTGAACTGCTAATTTGGTAGTTGGCAGCCCAACGTGTAACCCACTAAACCACCAGGACTCTGACACACTCGTTAGCAAACTCACTAACTGCTCCAAGTCACAAACATTCTAACAATTTGGTTCTTTGTTGTGACCGACTGAAACTTAAAAAAAAGTTTTATTGCCATAGATTTCACGTATCATACAATTTAATTGTTCAATCACATGAAGATTTGTGCAGTCACCACCACAATCAATTTCAGAACATTTCCCCCTCATATTCATTTTTGTTAGCTCTCTCTCCATGCCCGCTCCCTCCCATCGTCCCCTGCCACAGCCCTATCCAGTTACTGTCTCTGCAGATGGCCTCTCTGGATTTCATAGACCATACCTCCCTGCGTCTCCAGGGGAACTCTGAGCCCATTGAGGAAAGGCCAGAGACCTTGAATGAGGCACGGTCATTTAAATCCCTGCACACCCTCCCTCTTACCCCTGGGAGGCCAGCCTGGGGATGCTGTGGACAGGGGCTCCTGTCCCTGGCTGCTTTTCTTACCTGCAAGAACATTCCACAGGCAGATGCCGCCGGGGCCATTGACTGCCCGGTACGGGACCTGGATCACGTTGAGAATAGCAAACCCCATGCTGACCAGCGCCAGGGCCAAGGCCAGCAAGAGGAGCAGCAGGATCGTCACATGAAGGCCTGCATTCAGCTCCTTCACCAGGTGTGGGAAGACTGGAGAGAGAGAGGGAGAGAGAGAGAGAGAAGAAGCAGTCTACATGTTTGTGTCTGAGCCCAGCTCTCAATGCCATCAAGTCCAATGGGACTCATAAGGACCTGAGATAATTTATTGTGCCAGCCTGGCTGATAAACACAAGTGGGATTAATTGAAGGGCGGAGAGATAAGTGGCTCGGTGAGCCTCACCTTTCTTGTCTCCCACTCTTTAATCATTGGACCAGTGTGCAGCTGCCTTGCTTGTTCTGTGCCTCAATTTACAGCCTACACTACCTGTGGGACGCCTAGCCTGTGGACTCTGTAAGTTGAGGTCCCTTTAAGACCACACGAATGAAATTTACATCTCCGGAGCTGAGGACTGACTGTTGGTGACCTGGCTGATGGTTGGTGACCTGCCTTGCTGTTTACTGCCTGGACTGGGATAGCCTAGCTCTCTCTCTCTACAGAGGACTACCTGGTGGCCCTCAAGACTTGAAGGACTGCCAGTGTCTCACAACTCTCTCATGGGAGTGAGTCGCACTGAGCCATTTGTACTGCTTTATAATTTAACTGTTCATTTCTTGTATTATATATCTATCTTTATAAATAAATATATATATATATAATTATCAGCATTCTGGTTTTATCTCTCTAGAGAACCCTGTCTAATACAGAACAGGGTAGATGTACCCCTGTGAGTTTCTGAGACTCTAGCTTTTTACGGGAGGAGAAGGCCTCATCTTTCTCTCAAGGAGTGACTTTTAGTCTTGAACTGCTTGTCTGGAGGTTAGCAGGCCAATGCTTAGCCACTATGCCATGTGATGGGCTTCGATCCACAAGGTCAGCAGTTTAGAACCACCAAGCATGCTGAAGGAGAAATACAGGCTTTCTACTCCCATTAACAGCTAGTCTTGGAAACTCACAGGGGCAGGTCTACCCTGTCTGATAGGGTCACTAGGAGTTGCCTCGACTTGATGGCAGTGAGTTTGGTTTGGGGTTTTGAGTTTGGTTTGGGGTTTTCATAAAGTCCAAACTAGGATCAGCACCCATTGGCCAGTGTGGCCCAGAGCATGGCCTCCATATGGCTGTGATGCTGGAAGGGAGACCACTGGTATTTCAAATACCTGCAGGGACCTTCTTGGTGGACGGATGACAGCAGGACTTCCAGAGTAGGACAGACTGGGAAGAAAACCCCGGAGAGCTACTTCTGAACATCAGTCCGTGGACACTCTGTGGACGGCTGCATGCAGAGCTGGAAAGGTCGTAAGGCACGCAGAGTACACAGCGGCCGCAGGATGGACGGACTCAAGCATGCCAGCGACGGTGAAGATAGTGACACGTAAGGTTGCCACCAGTCACAGCCAGTTCAATGGTGCATGTACCACAAAGGCTTTATTAGGGAGGTCAGAGGGCAAGGCAGCAAGCAGGCACTTCTCCAGATGAATTCCTGGCCCCAGGCGGGCCACTAGTCATTGAACAATAGGTTCCTTAATCAATCCAATCAACCAAGCAAGCAAACGAATCCAAACTCCTAGCCATCAAGGCAACTCGGCCTCATAGCGCGCCTACAGGGCATAGCAGAGCTGCCCCTCTGGGGTTCTGAGGCTGTCAATCTTTGTGGGATCAGCCAGCCTCCTCTTTCTCCTACAGAGTGACTGATGGGTTTGAACTGCCAACTGTGCAATTATTGTCCATAACCCCACCAGGGCCCCTTCTCACTTTCTTAAGGTGGACTCGGAACTACAATGTGGCCCTGGTGGTCTCCCCGCTGCCTGGGTCTCCCCGCTCTGGGATCTGGGATGGGCTGATGCACACAAGTCGGGCCCCAACCATCGTGTGGACCACTGTGCGGCCCCCATCGTGTGGGACAGCCTCCTTAAACGAGGGGCAGGGGTGGGCCATCTGCGGAGAGTGCGGCGGGCTGTCACAGAGCGAGGCTGGCATCAGAGATCCCGGCTCACTTGGCACAGATGTAAGACCCCAGGGAATCCTTTAACCTTCTTTCCACCACCCACTTTTACAGGCTTGTTGTGTGGCTCAAATGACATGCACAGGGACAAGGGACGGGGCTGTGTTGTTTGTTTTGCTCCGGCGTGGGGCCGCCTTCTGGAGAGCAGAAAGCAACACTCCGGTCTTCCTGCTGGTGCCTTTGAGTCCGTCGCGGTAGCCTGCAGGAATGATCATTGCACTCAGTTGCCATGGAGTTGGCGAGGACTTGCAGTCACCTCATGTGTCAGACTAGAACTGGGGACCGGGGGCTGGATGTCCAGTAGATTGCCATGCCTTTCTTGCTTGAAAACTCAAAGCCAAACTCACTGCTGCTGAGTCCATTCTGACTCAGGGCAACCCATAGGAGAGGGTAGAACTGCCCCAGAGACCGTAACTCTTTACGGGAGTAGAAATCCCTGTCTTTCTCCCACAGAGTGGCTGGTGGTTTTGAACTGCGGATCTTGTGGTCAGCAGCCCAGTTCATAACCACTGTGCCACCAGGGCTCTTGGTTTGGGTGGTTTCAAATCTCCAATCTTTCTATTGACACCTGAGCATGTGCACAGTTAGCATTCCCTGGGGACTTTAGTGCCCACTTACTGAGCAATGCTGGAACTCTGGTGGGGTAGTGCAGTGGTTCTCAACCTTCCTAATGCCGCGACCCTTTAATATAGTTCCTCAGGTAATGTGATTTTGCTACTGTTATGAATCAGGCAAACCCCTGTGGAAAGGTCATTTGACCCCCAAAGGGGTCGCGACCCACAGGTTGAGAACCGCTGGTGTAGTGGGTCAGCCGTTGGCCTAACCGCAAGATCAGCAATTCGAAACTGCCAGCCCCTCCTTAGGAGAAAGGTGAGGCTGTCTACCCCTATACAGAGTTCCAGTCTTGGAAACCCACAGGGGCAGTTCTAACCTGCCTTATAGGGTTGGTGTGAGTCAGCAATGACTCGATGGCAGAGAGTTTGGTTTTTACTGAGCACGGAGGAGCCCCGGTGGTGCAGTGAATTAGACGTTGGGCTTCTAACCGCAAAGGCAGAGGTTAAAACCCGCCAGCTGCTCCCCAGGAGCGCGATGAGGCTGGCTGCTCCCACGAAGATTCCATGCTATTGAAAAACCGTGAGTAGAGTCAACTTGAGGCCCGTGGATCTGGTCTGCTTTGGCACTGTGCAATAGACAAGGCTGCTGGTTGTTGTTAGGTGCCACTGAGTCAGTTCCAGCCCATGGCGGCCCCGTGCACAGCAGGACGAAACACTGCCCGGTCCTGCACCACCCTCACAATCGTTCCTCTGCCTCAGCCCTTTGCTGCAGCCACTGGGTCCGTCCATAGCCTGAGGGCTCTCCCCTCTTCTGCCACCCCTCTGCCTTACCAAGTAGGGTGTCTTTCTCCAGGGCCTGGTGTCTCCTGAATTATGTCAGACAAAGTCTCACCATCCTCGCCTCTAAGGAGCACTCTGGATGTAATTCTTCCAAGATAGATTTGTCCCTTTAGCAGTCCATGGCACTTTCAATATTCTTCTCTAGCGATATAATTCAGATGCATCGGTTCTTCAGTCTTCTTTATTCAACGTCCAACTTTCACATGCATATGAGGCCACTGAAAATTCCATGACTTGCTCAGGCGCAACTTAGTCCTCAAAGTAATCTCTCTGCTGTTCAACACTCTAAAGAAGTCACGTGCCCCAAATTTACCCAACACAGTGCGTCCTGTGATTCCCTGAGGGCTGCTTCCATGAGCATTGATTGTGGATCCAGGCAAGGCCAAATCCTTGACATCTTCAACCTTTTCTCCATTGATCATGCTGTTACCAATTGGTGCAGTCCTGTGGCTGTGAGTCTTCTCTACATTGACTCATAAATCCTCACTGAAGACTGCCATCCCTGATCTTCATCAGCAAGTGCTCCAAGCCCTCCTCACTTTTAGCAAGCAAGGTGGTGTCATCTGCATACTTCAGGTTGTTACCAAGCCTCCCTCCAGTCCCAATGGCATCTTCTTCTACACATGCTCCAGCTTCTCTGATGACGTGCTCAGCATGCGGAGGGGAAAGCATGGTGAGAGGGTGCAGCCCTGTGGCCCAG
Source organism: Tenrec ecaudatus (assembly GCF_050624435.1). NCBI lineage: Eukaryota > Metazoa > Chordata > Mammalia > Afrosoricida > Tenrecidae > Tenrec > Tenrec ecaudatus. The sequence goes on from NC_134532.1 coordinate 206,705,017, forward strand.
CTTTCCTGACTTTAAACCGTGTGGTCGCGCCTGTCAGTCAATGGTACCATGCAGCACTCTCTCGCAGCGAAGGGGGTCATTGTATACCCTCTTTGCTCCTTCACAATGGCACAGGGAAGTAACATCACGATCCATTTACATGGCAGACACTTACTGCTTTTAAAAAATATATTTTATTGTGTTTTGGTGAGAGTTTACATAGCAAATTAGAATCCCATCAAACAAGTTCTATACATATTGTTCAATGACATTGGCTACATTTTAACATTATATCAACATTCTTTTTTTAGTGGTTTTCTTGATATAATATTCACAAAGCATACACCTCCATGGTTAAATCACTTTTAAAATGAGGTGTCTATGCATAATCTCAATCAGTTCCAGCAGTTACTTACTTCTCATGTTGTGCAATACTCAGTCAAGTATGAGCTTGTGTTTGCTGCCCTGATACTCTCCCTAGAGAAGGCCATCACGCTTGGTCAAGTGGAGGGTCGGCGGAGAGGAGGAAGCTCCTCAACTGAGTTGGATTGGTCCAGGGCCTGCAGGGATGGGCTCAAACGTGACAATGGCGAGGATGCTGTAGGACTGGGCAGAGTTTGGTTCTGTCGCATGCAGGGTCGCTTTGAGTCAGGACAGATTCGCAGGCACTTAGCAGCAGCAGCAGCAGCAGACATATGACCACGGCAGGATAGCTTAGGAAAGCATTCGTTTTTGTTTATTTCGCGCTGTTTGCCATCATGTAGTAGCTGTGAAGGGTAAGTGATGTCATGTGTCAGAGTGTTTCACATTTTACATGCAAAGAACAATTTTCTCAAGAATGGCAGCCGTGGTTACTGCTATTTTGATTTTCACGTGTGGGTTGGGAACGCCCTCTGGTTTCTCCGAGACTCCGTTTCCCCGTCGCACGACGGGGATAGTAATCTCTGTGTATAAACTGACTAAGGAAGACAAGAGATGAACTGACGTCTTTGATTATGGGGTGGGCCTCGAAAACTAATTCATCACAGACGACCAGATGAATGGATCAATCTGTCTCAGAGAGGTGCAGCCAGAATGCCCCTGGGAAGTCTGGAGGGCTAGGCTTCATCCCACATACTTTGGACGTGTTGCCAGGAGGGACTTGGCCCTGGCAAAGCTGACCAGGTTTGATGAAGTAGAGGGCCAGTGAAAAGGAGACAGCACCAGCAGGGAAATGAACTGACGCCGTGGCTGCAACAATCCATAGCAACAGTCGTGAGGTTGGCACAAGGCAGGCAATGCTTGGCTCTGTTGTGCATAGGGTCACAATGAGTTGGGAGCAACTCCATAGTCCCCAAGCACCACCACACCTCCACGACCATCTCCTCCTCTATCACCACCACCACCACCACGATTACCACTCACCACCACCACTACCACTCACCACCACCACCACCACCACACCTCCACCATCACCTCCTCCTCTATCACCACCACCACTACCACTACCACTCACCACCACCACCACCACCACTACCACTACCATTCACCACCACCACCACTACAACTCACCACCACCACTACCACTCACCACCACCACACCTCCACCACCACCACCACCACCACCACCACCACCTCCTCCTCCTCCTCTATCACCACCACCACCACCACCACCATCACCACCATCACCTCTACCACCACCATCACCACCATCACCTCTACCACCACCTCTACCACCACCACCACCACCACCACCACCTCTACCACTCACCACCACTACCACCACCTCCACCATTACCACTCACCACCACCACCACCACCACCCCTCCACCATCACCACCACCACCACACCTCCACCACCTCCACCACTCACTGCCGCCGCCACCACCACCACCATCACCATCACTACCATCACCTCCACACCTCCACCACCACCTCCACCTCCACCAGTACCACCTCCTCTATCACCACTACCTCCACCACCACCTCCACCACCACCCACACCTCCACCCCCAACTCCATCTCCACCTCCTCCACCACCCCCACCATTTCCTCCATCACCACCACTACCTCTACCTCCACCTCCACCTCCACCACCAACAATACCTCCACCACCACCGTTTCCTGGAGCACCCTGAGTGGCACACACAGTTTGTGGTTGATGGTTTGACTATGTTCAGGGGTGCTGCAGCAGGAAGGCCAGGCGATCTGCTTCCATAAGGATTATTGTCCAGACAAGCAGTGTGAACCAGCTCTACTGTGAAACACGGGGTCGTCATGAGTTGGAATCAACTAGGCGTCAAGAGAGCCATGAAGTGGGAAGAGGTGTGGGCCTCTCATTCAACCCTTATTCAGTTAGATTTTATTCACTTCAAAGGAACCTTGGTGGTGCAGTGGTTAAGTCCTCAGAAAGATTGGCAGTTTGAATCCAGCAGCAGCTCTGCTGGGGCAAAATGAGTCGCTTTGCTTACACAAAGCTTTACAGCCTGGGAAATCCCCTGGAAGAGAGCCACTCTGTCCGACAGAGACACTTTGAGTCAGAAAGGGCTTGACGGCAATGGGTTTTTACCTACAGGCATAGGGATATTGTCTCTGAATAAAGTTATGCTTTATGGGATTGCAGTCCTATGTACTGCATAGTAGATAAGTTTAAGTCACTATTTTCAATAAAGGAAGTCTTAAATGAAAGATTTGCAGTTATACAAATTAAGGAACTTTTTACATTTATTCCTCTGAAATTCCTCTACGGCATCTGCTGACCACCTCCTGGACAAATCTGGGTCCCTCTTTTATATTCCTGATCTCTCTCAGCTCCACTCAATACCACTGATCAGTCTCTACCTGGTTCCCCCTTGGAGTCAGGACCAAATCTTTCCTAGTTCGACTCTCTCCCCCAACCCTCTCCTCGCTGGCTCTTTTTGCTGACTCACCGGCTTCATTTTTATAAACGGAAGGTTTTGAACTTTGGAGCTGGCTGTCTCTGCTGCCTCCCGGAAAGGTGTCCTTCGCCCTCACAGGTTTCCGGATACCCTGCGAGGATGAGGATGCCCTTAGTTCGGATCTCACTTTCCTCCCGATCTTTGTTTCCATTTCCCTTTATCTGCATGCCTTTATCTCACGACCTCAGAAACCTGACCCTGGGGAATGAACTCCTTCCCGCATGGAATTTCCCTGTGGAGGCTGCTCTCTTCTCTCTGCTTCCCTTCCAACACAGGCTCTTCAGTTTGTTTGTCTTTGACTCCAAATTCCCACCCTCCCTGGCCTTTGTGACCCAGTTGGTTTTTGTCATCCCATTCTCACCCATTCAATCTTTAGGATCATGATGAACAGCGTCACCTGCACCAAACACTGAAAATAGAGGCTCCCACCTGCGTCACGGACAAAGATCAAAATGACATCCATATACCGTGTTGATGACAGTGAGGAGAAGGGAGACCTCATACCTTGTAAACACAGGAATTCAGAAGAGCCCTCTAGAGAGCAAGCTGGCACCATCTCCACATTAAATCCCATCACCCTTCTGACAAGTAGCCATCCTGCGTTGCCGTGAGAGTGGAAGCCATGTCACTGGGAAGTCAAACATCAGCAGGGTTGCCCAGGGTGAACAGGTTTCAGCAGAGCGTCCAGACTTAGCACAGGCCACAAGGAAGGAATAGGCCACCCGCATCTGAGGAATTAGTTGCGGAAACCCTTATGAATAACAGCCGAACACGGTCAGATCTAGTGCTGGAAGCTGAGCCCTTCACGTTGGAAGACACTCAAAATATGAGGGGGAGGACGGTCTCCTCAGAGTGAGTGGATGGATTCCAGTTTCGGGGACCTTTCTTTGCTAGTGGGGGAAACTCAAAATGAGAAGAAACAGTTCCAACTACCCATTTAACCATTGGAATATGGATAGTATGAAGTAGGATTTTGGAAATTGTCTAAAGTGAAATGGGATGCATAGAGGTCCATATCTTAGGCATCAGTGAGCTGAAATGGAGTGGTATTGTCCACTATGAACCAGATAATCATGTGGTTTAGTATGTTGGGAATGATATATCCAAGAGAAATAGTGTTGCATTCATGATAAAAATATTCAAGATCTATCTTGAAGTAGCATGCTCTCTGTGATAGGATAATATCTCTGTGAACACATGGAAAAACAAGTTAATATAATCTTTATTCAAATTTACTCAACAACTTGTAAAGCCAGTGATGAAGAAATTGAAGAATTCTACCATTAAAAAAAAGTCTGAAATGGGTTAAATAAGCAATCAAGGCACATTGATTAATTCTTGGTGATTGGAATGTGAAAGTTGGAAACAAGGAAATAATGGTAGTTGGAAAATATGTACGGTCTTGGTGTTAGAAGCCAAGCTGGGTAAAATTGTGCAAGCCCAACGATGTCATTGCAAACACCATTTTCAACAACATAATTGCCAGCTGTCCATGTGACACTCACCAGGACTCAAGTCAACCACATCCATGGGGGGAGATGTTAGAGAAGTTCAAGATCATCAGCTGAAACAAAGCTAGGGGATGACCGTGGGACAGACTTGTATCAATTACTCATATGGAAGTTCAGGTTGAAGCTGAAGAAAATCAAACAAGTCCGCGAGAGCCAAGAAATGACTTTCGATATATCCTGCCTGGATATAGATTACTTCTGAAGAACAGACTTGATGTATTAAACACTAATTACAGAAGACTTGATGCGGTGTGGGAGGATATCAAGAGCGTCATACATGAAGACCAAAATGTACATCTGAAAAGACTCTGAAATTTGCTCTTGAGTGTAGAGTAGCCAAAGGAAATGGAAGACATTATGAAGGAAAAGAGTTGAACAGAAAATTTCATAGGGCAGCTTGAAAAGACAAAGTAAATATGCTGATAAAATGTGCAAAGGCCTGGAGTTAGAAATCCCAAAAGGAAGAACATGCTTGGCACGTCTCAAGTTGGAAGAACTGGAGAAAAAAAATCCAAGCCCTGAGCTGCAATTTTGAAGGATCCTATGGACAATATTGGAACTGCACAGATGACTGTATTGAAAAGAATGGGTTGGCTTACAACCATTCAAGAGCTGCATATGATCAAGGACCAATGACACTGAAGGAAAAACCCAAGCTTCGTTGAAGACATTAGCCAAAAACAAGTCTCCAGGAATTGACAGAGTATCAATTGAAATGTTTCAACAAGCTGATGAAGCACTGGAAGCACTCACTCGTCAATGGCAATAAGTTGGAAGATAAGGTATTTGGGAGAACTGGAAGAAATTCATATTTATACCCATTTCAAAGAACGAGGACCCAACAGGATGCTCAGACATTATATACCATTGTTCTATAATATCATTAATATCACCTACAATAACATTTCTTGAAGATAATTAAAAATTGGTTACAGTAGTTCAAGTCAGATTCAGAAGAGGACACAGTACAAAGGGTATCATTGCTGATATCAGGTGGATCTTGGCTGAAAGAAGAGAAAACCAGGAAAATATTTACTTGTGTTTTGTTGATTATACAAAGGCATTTGACTGCGTGGATAACAAACTATGGACAGTCTTGAGAAGAATGGAAATTCTAGAACATACGATTGTGCTCACATGTAACCTGTTCACATGTGAACCTGTGCTCACATGTAACCTGTTGTTGGAATAGAACAAGGGAATACTACATCATTTAAAATCAGGCAAAGTGTGTGTCTGGGTCGTGTCCATTTACCACAGTCATTCAGTCTGTCTGCTGAGCAGATGATCCCCAATGTTGGCTTACATGAAGAAGAATGCGCCATTAGAATTGGAGGAAAACTAACGAGCAACCTGAGAGATGAAGATGACGCACCTTGCTTGTTCATATCAAAGAGGATTCGAAGTACTTGCTGATGGAGATCAAACTTCATCCTTCAGTACGAATTGCAATTTAATTTGAAGAAAATACAACTCCTCACAACTGGACCAATACCATGATAAAACTGGACAAGAACGTCATGATAAAGAGAAACTATTGAAGTTGTCAGGCTTTCATTTGACTTGAATCCACAGTCAATGCTCAGGAAAGCAGCAGTTAGGGAATCAAAGGACACGTGGCATTGGGCAAATCTGTAGCAAAAGAGTTCTTTAAAGTGTTAAAGAGCAAAGATGTCACTAAGATGCCCTTGACCAAAATTGCCTCCTATGCATGTGAATGTGAACGTTGAACCACCAAGAATGACCGGAAGAAGCATTTAAATTATGATGCCGGTGAAGAATATTGAAAGTGTCGTGGATGGCCCAAGCAACAAATAAATCTGTCTTGGAAGAAATACAGTCAGAATGCACCTTCGGAGGAATGAGGGCGAGGCTTTGTGCTGAGTACTTTGAAATGGTATAGGACAGACCAGTCCCTGGAAAAAGACACGATGTTTGGTAGTTTCTCAATGACCTGGGCTGCAACAATGGGCTCAAATATAGCAACAATGGTGAAGATGGTGAAAAATTGAACAATGATTTTTTTCACCAATACATTGATCGGGTCACTGTAAGTCGAGAGTGATTTGATGCTAACAACAACAATAACAACAACAGAAGCTACAGCAGCAGCAGCAACAACAGCAGCAGCAAGAGCAATGACAAGCATGAGTACAATTTCACTGCCAGGAATTTAGTTTTCAGAAACTCTACCGAAGAGGCTCAGAAAATTACATATTGAACATTGAATTTCACTGGCATAGACCAGTGCCTGCTTCCAGTGCACCATAGCTGGCTGAAACATTTCAATTGGTATTTCATCGATTCCTAGAGCCCTATTTTTGTCTACAGCTTTCAGTGTGGCTTTATCTTCTGCCTTGGTCACCATTGGTGTTTGCTCAGATGCCACCTCCTGAAATCGTGGACTGTTGACTAGTTCTTTCTGGCACAGTGGCCCTGTGTGTCCTCTCCATCTTCTTTAGTAGATGTGCTGCCGAAGCAAGCACGTTTCCATCTTCTTTCGATGCTTCCCGCATCATTCGATATTTGCCAGCGTGGTTGTTAAGTAGACTTGACTCATGGTGACCCTACGCACAATGGAACGAAACACTGCACGGTCTTGTGCCATCCTCGCCATTGTTCCTGTGCCCGAGCCCATGGCGGCAGCCCCTGTATCTATCATCTCATTGAGGGCCTTCCTCTTCTTCGCTGCCCCTCCACTCTACCAAACATGATGTCCTTCTCCCGGGTCATTTTGCCATGGAATCTTTCACTATTGGACCTTGAGAGGCTTGAGTTAGTTTTTTTTTTTGTTTTGTTTTTTCAGTTTCAGATATACTGAGCATGTTCTCCCCTTTTGGTTTTCTTAATTCTAGGTCTTGATACATTTACTTAGAATGTTTTACTCTTTTCTCTAGCTGTCCTTTGAACTTTTCTGTTCAGTTCTTGGATGTCATCATTTCTTCCATTTGCAACGCTACGACTAAGAGCACGTTTCAGAATGTTCCGAGATCCACTTGTTCGTTTCCTTGTTTGCTGTCTTCTTAACGACCTTTGGCATTCTTCATGAATGATGTTCTTGACGGTCCTCCCACAGCTCACCAGGTCTTCTACCATGAGTGTTCAATGCATCACATCTGTTCTTGAGATGGTCTCCCAATTCAGGTGGGGTACACTCAAAGTTGTATTTTGTTTTTCTGTGGATTTTCTTCAGCTTCAACCTGAACTTACCTGGTCTGTTCCACAGCCGGCCCCTGGTCTCATTTTAGCTGCTGATATTGAGCTTCTCCATAGTATCTACCTACAGATGTAGTCATTTTGATTTCTGTGTGTGTTGTTCCATCTGGTAAGGTCCACGTGTAGAGTTCTTAGTAGAGCGTGTGAATCAGGCCACGCTTCGTTTCCTTGATGACACCTTTAAGACTCCCCCTTAGAGCCAGGAGGGGCCAGACCGCATTCTTCGTTTTCCTTGGCTGTTTAGTGATGTCACCATACAATTCCACACATTCATCACCTGACCCAGAAAACCAGACTTCTATTTTCTGACGGAGCTTTGGTGGAAGCAAGGGGACCTGCTGTGCCTTTTGGACACTTTTGGCTTCTGGCTGTGGATCCTGCACTTGGATCACTCTGCCTGACTTTCAGATTTTGGGACTGAACTGCACCCGCCACCACCTGAGACATTTCCTCAAAGTTTCATGAGTTCCTGTAGGACTTTGCAGTGATTTGAAGAACTCAAGAACACTAGGGAATGTACCCAAGGGAGGAGTCAGGGGACAGAATGGAGCTACATAGCGTCATGGAAGAGTTGGGCATTTGGGACATTGCTCATCTCTAACTTCTGTGACTTGTCTAGTATTAATTCTTCTAAAAGTGAATATTACCACAAGCGGGAGCTCCCTGAATTTTCATATTTGCACCCTGGTTCCGAAGGCACCCTGGTGGCATAGTGGGCTATCATGGACTGGTAACCTCAAGGTCAGCACTTTGACTCACCGGCCTCTGCAGGAGAAAGACGAGTCTGTCTGTTCATGGGTGGAGACATGTCCTGGGGCAATGCTACCCTGTCCTATAGGGTTGCTATGAGCAGGTGTTGATAACAGTCAGTTCGAAGGTTTCCCCCAAAGTTACAAGTATCTTTGTCATAAGGATGTCATTTAAGTTTCCAGCCTAAAATTCGTGAGCACAGCACAAAATGACAGCAGCTCCATACACGGATCCATACGATGGGTCAGACTTTACAGAGATTTTTTTTTTCCTCCTGGCAACCCTCTCTCACGTTTACAGATGATCAAACCTAAACTCAGAGAAGTTAGAGGTTAGCCAAGCTCACACAGCCAGGCAGTGCTGGTCTCACCACTCTGGCCATGAAGGTGTGGAAAACTTAGATAAACAAAACCTAAAAAGCACATCACCCTCACTGCCATTGGGTCGATGCTGACTCATAGCAGCCCTGTAGGACAGAGTAGAGCTGCCCCTGGGGGGCTCCCACACTGCCAATCTTTCTGGAAGCAGACAGACTCATCTTTCTCCTGCTCAGCAGCTAGTTGTTTCTAACCTGGTGGCGTAGTGGTGATGTGTTTGGCTGCTAACTGCCATATTGGCAGTTCAAAACCACCAGTCGCTGCTTTGGAGAAAGATGAGGTTTCCTATTCTGGCAGAGACAGTCTCAAAAACCAACAGGGGAGTCCTGCCCTGTCCTCTAGGGTCTCCATGATGGCTAAGCAAGGGCTTAAAACAATGGACTCTTGGGATAGCTTGAATTCTGGAAGCCTCGATTTGCACAATATTTCATTTCATATGCATTAGGGTTATCTCTAGATATAGGCCTGGAAAGCTACCTAGAAGTGAGGATGAAAAGATCTTGTCTTGTTGAAAGCAAGACCAGGAAAGTCCAGTCACTAGAGAGGACTAGTTTTGTTTAGCCATGAAAACCAGGACGTCCTACCGGAGATGAAGGGACCCATAGACTCAACAGTGAGCTGGGACACATTAAAGGCCACGAGGATGGTGCAGGGTCAGTCAATGTTTCATTCTGATACACACAGGGTTGCTCAGAATCTGAGAGAAGGTTAGCCGTCCCCTTTGCCCATGGTGTTGTAGGTGCTGTTAGTCGGTCCTGATTCATAGCAACTGTATGGACAACAGAATCGGTCACTTGGTCTCACCGTGGTGGCTTGTGTGTTGGTATGGCGCTGGAAGCTATGTCAGTGGCATTTCATCCACCAGCAGCGTCGTGCAAAGTGAACAGGTTTCAGCAGTATTTCCAGACTAGGAACAGGCTCTGAAGGACTAGGCTGGCTCTCACTTGTGAGGCATTAGCCACCCAGGTCCTGGAGGTTGGTGGGCTATTTGTGGCGATAAGGAGGCAACCAAAGAAAACCGCAGAAGCACCTACCACCTCGATTCCAGGTACTACAGAGGTGCTTTCCAGAAATGGTTTCCATGATTGAGTTCTCTGTTCTCAGTTTTCCTACCAGTAAAATGGGCATAAATAAAACCTCTCCTCTAGTGTAGTGAGGGTTATGGAAAAGAATCCAGGGAGGACAACCTGAGACAGCCAAGTGTCCAGAGCTGGCTAGATGGAAATACAGCCAGAGGTTCCAGGTCGGGGCCCTCAATACGAGTATAAGAAACCTGTCAACTGCTGGTGCATTGTTCTTGAATATGCATATGAAAACCAAACCAAACCATGCATATAAAAACCAAACCAAACCATGCATATAAAAACCAAACCAAACCAAACCAAACCAAACTCATTGCCATTGAGTCAATACTGACTCGTAGCCACCCGTAGGACAGGGCAGAACTGCCCCTGTGGGTTTCCCAGACTGTAACTGCATGTGGGAGTAGAAGGCTCATCTTTCTCCCAAGGAGCGCCTGGTGGTTTGAACTGCTGACCTTAATGACTACAGCCCGAAGTGCAACCTCTACGCCACCAGGACTCCTACCAGGCCTATAAATGGTGTCCGTTGGTATTGTTACGCTATTCGGCAATAGTTCCAGATTTCTTTCTTCACATGTTTATGATGACATTTAGTAGCTGGGCTTCTAAAATGACCAGCTATGAAAGAGAGGAATCAAACCGTGAAGACGGCGCCTGTTCCCTTGCTTTAGCATGGTGCTGGTTCGTTGCCCTCTCTGTCGGGCGGTGTTCTCACTAGCTATCTCATTGCTCCATTCGAGAGGCTTCAAGATTACACCTCTTCTTGTTTGGGGCATTTTCTCCCCAGACAGCCTGTCCTGCACCCCGTCTGTATGCCTGTCTGACTGGCCTTGGCGTGGGCTGTGCTGTTACACCCTGAGCTGCTCCGAGGGACACTGACGCCAGGCAGTGTCCGTGCTTGCTCACGTTCACAGAGGGCAGACAGGTGTCGGCTCTGAGGCCTCCCTGTAGGAGAATATCCTGACTGCAGCGCCCAGGGCAGAACCTGTCGCTCCTCATACGGGGAAGCTCTTGTGTGAATAGTCGCCAGAGAAGGGACCTGCACTCACAGCTTGTCTTGGTTGGCGATGTGTGTCTGCTAGAGTCACGTGGCATGGGTCTGCAGGCTGGCTCTGTTGTCTCCTGGTGGGGGAGACCTTAAGCGAGTTATGTAACCTCTTCAAACCTGGTTATCTCCTCTGCCAAAGGAGATCATTAATAATTTCTACCTTATAACTATATATATATATTGTTTTTAGATTTCCAGTATTCCTTATTACCTTATCTACCTTCCCATCTGGCCATTTATTGATCCTATCTATGGGGGCTCTGGTGGTGAATTGGGCTATGCATTGGGCTGCTAAATCACTACGTCAGCGGTTCGAAACCCCCAGCTCTCTGAGGGAGAAGAGGAAGCTGGCTGCTTGTGAAAGAGTTACAGTCTCAGAAACCCACAAGGGCAGTTCCACTCTGTCCTATCATGTTTAGATCAGTTGGAATGGACTCAATGGCACTGAGTTTGGGATTTTGTTTCCATCCTGTCTGCCTGTCTGTCCATCATCTATCTATCCACCCAACTATCTATCTATCTATCTATCTATCTATCTATCTATCTATCTATCTATCTATCTATCATCTATCTATCTATCTATCTATCTATCTATCTATCTATCTATCTATCTATCTATCTATCTGTGTTCCTTATAAGGCTTAGATGAGAACAAGCTATGTAAAGCACCCAGTAGCCTGGCCTGGCACATGAAACCACTCAGTATTTTAATAATTATTATTAATAAAGGTAAGCTACCAAGAGATACAAATTCCCATTTCTCATGGGTCTATAAGCTTCGTAGCAAGTCAAAGCTCTCTGCTAGGTCCTGCATAAGAACCTTCCTTGGCTCACGGGCCTTGAGGTGGGGTGGGGTGGGGTGGGGGTGTTTGACGGTCAGCCTTCGGTGGAGGCAGCACTTGAGCCCGTGGGGACACCCGCAGCCCCGCCCGTGAAGACAAGGGACGGCTCCGCATATACTCACTGGTGAAGCGGGACTGGCGGCCCCCAAGCCCGCACTGCCGCACCTTACACCCCCGGAAGAGCCCGTAGTAAATGTCCCCGATGAAATTGACCAGCTCGGAGTTGGTGGCGTTGACCAGGTCCACCCCAGTCTGGCAGAGGATCTTCCCACTGAGCCAGTGGGGCACCGCCAAGGCCACGAGGAGGAGGATGAAGGAGGCGAAGCTGAGTAAGGACGCCAGCCCGTACCACGTCTTCTTGAACCATGCAGGCATCCTAGTGGGCGCAGGGGGTCACCCCCAGGGGCTCCGGGCAGCCGCGGGACGTGTTGGCATCTTCCGGCGCTCGGCCATCCTGTGTTGCCCCGTCCACCTGTCCAAGCACGTCCCACTCGGTGCCTTCAGCCCTGCCTCGCTGTTTACTACGACCACATCCGGCTGCCTTGACCGGGCTCCGCGCCTGACGGGGAGCGCAGGGTTGGGTTACAGCCCCCGGGAACCCGACACCTCGGGGAGACTAGGGTTGCAGCGCCCGGTTTAATGGGTGCCGGTTTCAAGTCTTTAAGCGGCTTCCCAACGATGTGGGAGCTGGGAACAGCCCCGGACTTCTCCTGAGCGGCCGACCCCCTCTCCAAAGCGCACGCTCTGGAAGGAGCAGAGAGAAATGGACCGATTCGTGCTTGAATCTTTGCCAACCGTGCCTTCTAGCACATGCCCATCTCTCCGAGGCCTGCCCTGGCAATGCTCTCTCTAAAGGTCACAGCTGTCAGAGTCCCCAGCAGGATTGCCTCTGCGCTTAGGTCTCTTCATTGAAGCGTGGGCGCAGGGCTTTCCCTCCCTGGGGTTCGCCCTGGGCCAGTTGCCCACGGGGGCAGCTGCTGGAGAGCCTGCACCCCAAAGCTTCACCCTTCTTGCGCTTTCCATGACATCGCCCAGGAGTCGGAGAGGTGGGTTCACAATTCATCAAAACAGGACTCAGGGGTCAACCCCTAGCGACCTATCTCTGGACAGCAGACTGGAACACCGCCTGGTCCCGCCCAATCCTCACGATTGCTGTTATGCTAGAGCACCAGGTCAAGGGTTTGAAACCACCAGCCACTCCAAGGAAGAAAGATGAGGCTTTTGATGGAAAGATGTACCAGGGGGCAGCCCCATCCCTCATGATGGGTCAGAATCCACTCGATGTCACCTTGCGAGAGTGTGTGTCTAATATTGAAGATCTGTGTCTTTCTTCTATTTTGTAGGCATTAGGAAGAAAACGTTCCCTGATTCTATGGGGGTACTGTGGCTTGTATTTCGATTTTTACTCAATTGATTTGTTAAAATATAGTCAAGGGCACCCAAATCTAATACTATACTCACTCACTGCCATCAGTCAATACTTACTTATAGTGACTCTATGTGGGCTTCTGAGACTGTCACTGGTCACAGGAGTGACCACAAAACAAAACAAAAAAGCCCCATCATTCTCCTAAGGAGCTGCTGACAATTTTGAACTGCCAACCCTGTGGAACACAGACCAACTCATAACCACTACTCTATCAGGGCTCCTTAGGACACTGTTCAAATTTCCCCATTGAGTTTCCAAGGTTGTAAATCATGTGGAAGCAGACTGCCACATCTTCCTCCCCCAAAACTTGCTGATGAGTTGGAACTGTCCACTGGTACCACCAAAGAAAAAACTCACTGCCACCAAGTCGATACTGACTCACAGAGACCCTGTAGGATAGGGTAGAACTGTCCTCTAAGTTTCTGAGACTGTAACTCTTTTTTAAAAATCATTTTATTGGGGACTCATACAACTCTTATCACAATCCATACATCCATCCATTGTATAAAGCACATTTGTACATTCGGTACCCTCATCAGTCTCAAAACATTTGCTCTCCATGTAAGCCCCTGGCATCAGCCCCTCATTTCCCCACCCCACCTCACTCCCCGCTCACCTCTCCCTTATGAGCTCTTAATAATTTATAAATTATTATTTTGCCATATCTCACACTGTCCGATGTATCTCTTCACTGGGGAATTCCACCAAGCATTTAGAGAAGAACTAACACCAATCCTACACAAACTCTCCCAGAACATAGAACAAGACGGCAAACTCCCAAACTCCTATGAAGCTAGTATAACTCTGATACCAAAACTGGGCAAGGATCACACAAGAATGGAGAACTACAGATGAATATTCCTAATAAACATTGATGCAAAAATCCTTAACAAAATACTAGCTGATAGAATACAAAAGTATATAAAACAAATAATTCACCATGACCTAGTGGGATTCATACCAGGGATACAGGGATGGTTCAACATATGAAAGACCATTAATATCATTCACCACATTGACATGAAAAACTATAAGAACCACATGATAATATTGATAGATGCAGAAAAAGCATTTGACAACATCCAACACCAATTCCTGTTTAAGACACTTGAGAAGATAGGAATGGAAGGAAAGTTCCTCAAGACAATACAAGTTATATATGAAAAACCAACTGCCAACGTGGTAGTCAATGGAGAAAAGACTAACACAATCCCACTGAAAAAGGAGACCAGACAAGGATGGCCCTTGTCCCCACTCTTATTTAACATCATACTGGAGGTTTCCGTTAACAGCATAAGTCAAAGAAAAGACCTGATGCCAGGGGCTTAAGTGGAGAGCAAATGTTTTGAAAGTGATGAGGCCAATGAATGTACAGATATACTTTACACAATTGATTTATGTCTGGATTGTAATAAGAGTTGTATGAGCCCCTAATAAAACATTTTTAAAAAATAAAATAAGACAAAGAAAAGATATCAAAGGTATTCATCTGGAGGAGGAAGAGGTGAAACTATTGTTATTTGCAGATGATATGATTTTATATATGGAAAATCCCAAAAGCTCCATAAAGGGAGTACTGGAAGCAATAGAGGAGTTTGGCAGAGTGGCAGGATACAAGATCAACAAACAGAAGTCCATTGGACTGTTATACACATCGCATAAGACCACAGAAGAGGAGATAAAAAAATTGGTACCCTTCACAATAGCCAAGCACAAATTGAAATATCTAGGGATATAACTGACTAAAAGAACAAAAGATCTATATGAGGAAAACTACGAAACACTATTACAAGAAACCAAGAGTGACCCCAACAAATGGAAGAGTATCCCATGCTTGTGGATTGGAAGGCTCAACTCAATATAGTAAAGACGTCAGTTCTGCCCAAGGCACTAAATAAGTTTAAAGCAATCCCGATACAATTACTGTCACTTTTCTTCAAAGAAATGGGAAAACTGATTACTAGCTTCATATGGAGAGAGATTGTAACTCTAGGTAAGCAGAAAGCCTCATATTTCTCCTTGATGGTTTTGAACTGCTAAGCTATTGGGTGTCACCCCTATACCACCAGGGCTCCTCATCAAGGTACAAGGAAATAAAATCACAAAGGGTTCATTCTACAAATGAATTCATATACATAGAAACAACAACAACAACAACAACAGACCTTCTGTTTAATGAAACAGAGAAGTCAATTCTAGGCTGGTATAAACGAGAGCCTTAAAGAGAAAAGAAGGGGATGCACAATTCACCAGTTGATTCTGATTCACAGGACGCTGTCAGACAGGCTAGAATTGCCCCTGTGGGTTTCTGACATGGTCATTCTTTATGGAAGTAGAAAGCCTCATCTTTCTCCCTGGGAGTGGCTGGCGGTTTTGAATTGCTGACTTTGGGGTGAACAACCCAGTACTTAACCCACTGGATCACCAGGGCTCCCTAGAGTAGAATATTCATTGTTGAATAACCTTACTGTTAGTGAGTGCCGTCAAGTAGATTCCGATTCATAAGCCAGCCCAAGGGATGGAGCTGAACTGCCTCGTAGAGTTCTCTTGGCTGAAGTCTGCATAGGAGCCCAACACCGGCACTTGCTCACACAGAGCCACCGGCTGGGCTCAAACTAGTAGTCTTTCTGCTAGTAGCCGAGGGCTTAACCACTGTGCTATTGCCTGACACAACTAAATCACGCCTTTAGTCTTTATTCCTTCCCGAGCTTACTAGGTGGACTTTGTGACCAGGTCAAGACTGTCTTGATTTATACAGGAATCTCCAAAGGAGAATTGTCTTTTCCCAAGTAGATGAACTCTGGACTCCCAAACCAAGGACAATTAGTTCTTATAACTAATAAGAACTGCTTGATACTGACCTTCATGAAGAGATATCACTGAAGAGCAGGGTGCTACAGCATAGTGTGGTGAAGAAAGCAGATGGTGCTCAGCTACCAATTGGAATAGTGTCTGGTGTCTTAAAGGCTTATCTTAAAACAAACAGTTGTCTAACTGAGGCATCAACTAAGTCCACATTGAAGAAGCACACCAGCCTGTGTGATTCAACGATGATGCTAACGACATCCAAATAAGAGGAAGGGAAAAAGATCAGCACTCACATCGTGAACACTCAATTTGTAGAAGGCCATGGAGGACAGTGGGAATCCAACATTCATCTGCAAAATATCTGGTCAGATTAAGCCTCTGGCATCCCTTCTGGGTACAGGTGAGGGACTCAAACACTTTTACAGCCAGACAGGGATGATTGTAAACATGATTATGGCGATTGGGCCATGGCATGATATGACACTTGGGCAGTTGACCTCCCTCTTGACCCAGGCTCAAATGTTTCTCCCTTGTTACATGACAGACGTTTCTTCTCTCTCCCTCCTTAATATTGTTGATGGTCTTTTCTTTCTTACTCTTTATCCTTACATTATTATTATTTTCTTCGTTCTGTTTCACTTTGTTTTTTATTATTTCTGGTAGGTTTCCCAGTTTATGAAACACAGGACTGTGTGCATAGAGACAATAAGTGAATCAATGATTTATTGGAGATGAGGGTGGGGAGGGTGAGGAGAATTGGGGAGCAAACAATTAATGCGGGAGAGGGGAGGGAGCACCAGAACTGAATGTGATGATGTATATACAACTCTTTTTAAAAAGTGGCTTAACTTTGGAAGTGTATGGTATTAGAGGGCATTGTGAGTTTATGTTAATGGTGGTAGAATAATTTGGAAAAGGATAGCAATAATAGTTGGACAACATGAGGATCATAATCATGGCACTGAATTATACAGGTAGAAGTTGAATTGGAGAATGTTTTGTTGTGCATATATTTGCTACCATTAAGAAGAAACTAATTGTACTAATAACAATGAGTGCAAGGAAGAAGAAAATGTTCTAAAATTGATTGTGATAAAGATTGTGCCACTCTTCTTGATATGAGTGAACTGTTGAATTGTAGAATATGTGGATGAAATGCCCATAAAACGTTTTTCTTTTAAGAATAGTTTTTTCAGGACGATTTGCAAAAGACTAAAGCATTTTTTGCAGAAAGTAAACTTTAAATGGTTTCATAGGTAATTGTTTTTAATCACCTGTAAATGGCTTCATGGGTAACTGTTTTTAATCACAGAGTGGGCTTGTGATTTCTCAGTTACTTACTTGTTGGGCTGCTAACCTCAAGATCAGCTGTTTGAAACCACCAGCTGCTCCGTGGGAGAAAGATGAGGCTTTCTGCTCTTGTAAGGAGTTACAGTCTCAGAAACCCACAAGGGCAGTTTTACCTTGCCCTAAGGGAGTCTGAACCAATTAGTCAGCAGAGAATTGTTTTGTAGTCTCCTCTCAGTTTCCTTGTTGGTATATTTCACATCGGTCAGTGGCCTTTGTGTCCTATGTAGTTGTTGGGTGCCATCGAATTGAATCGACTCATAGAGACCCTACGTACAACAGAACAGAACACGACTGAGTCCCATACCATCCTCACAACTGTTCTTTAAAAAATTTTTATTTATTTATTTTTAAACATTTTATTAGGGGCTCATACAACTCTTATCACAATCCATACGTATACATACATCAATTGTATAAAGCACATCTGTACATTCTTTGCCCTCATCATTTTCAAAGCATTTGCTCTCCACTTAAGCCCTTTGCATCAGCTCCTCTTTTTGTCCCCCTCCCTTCCCGTTCCCCCTCCCTCATGAGTCCTTGATAATTTATAGATTATTATTTTGTCATATCTTGCCCTATCCGGCGTCTCCCTTCACCCCCTTTTCTGTTGTCTGTCCCCCAGGGAGGAGGTCACATGTCTGAGGGTCAGGTGGCTTAATGGAAAAAATAATACAAATATTAATACTGGTAAATGGCATTTACTGAACTCCTGCTGCATGCCAGACACTGCTTTAAACAAAGAAACAAAGAAACAAACAATGCAAACCCACAGTTGCTGAGTCAATTCAGACTCACTGTAAAGCCGCCCCATAGGGTTTCCAAGGCTGTAAATCTTTAAGGAAGTGGACTTGCCCATCTTCCTTCTAGGGGCAGCTGGTGGGATTGAACCACTGGCGTTTTGCTAATCAGTCAAGTGCTTAACTGCCATCTCATCAGGATTCCTTACACACTGCTGCAAGGATCAAGTCTTACTTTAAAATTCTTTTCAAAACTCATGCTGCCTTCCAGTGGATTCAGATTCCTGGAGACCCCTTGTGTTCCAGAGCAGAACTGCTCCACAGGGTTGTTTAGGGGCGGAGAGGTTTTGCTGTGGTGTAATGGGCTACTGGGGTGGGTGGCCACTAATTTCAAGGCCAGCAGTTCGAAACTAAGAGAAAGAGGATGCTTTCGATCCAGGTGGAGTTGCAGTCTCAGACACCCACAGGAGTTCTACCTGGTCCCATAGGGTCATTCACTATAGGACTCGATGGCGGTGAGCTTTGGTTGGAGCTAATGAACAGGTTGGTCTACCTGAACCCACCAGTTGCTTCTCAGAGTAAAAGCTTGGTGATAAAGTTTCCATAAGGAGGGCAGCCAGGAGGGGAAGGGGAAGGTGGGGGGACAAAGGGGAAACCGATCACAATGATCTACATATAACTTCGTCCCAGGGGGATGGACCACAGAAAGGTGGGTGAAGGGAGACATCGGTCAATATAAGACATTAAAAAATAAATGTATAAATTATAAAGGGTTCACGAGGGAGGGAGGGAAAATTTAGGAGCTGATACCAAGGGCTCAAGGAGAAAGAAAATGTTTTGAAAATGATAGCAACATATGTACAAATATGCTCAACCCAATAGATGCATGGATGGATTGTGAAAAGAATTGTAAGAGTCCCCAATAAAATGATTTTAAAAGAGGGCAACCCAGAAAACCACATGGGCAGTTCTGTTCAGAATCACACTGAATCCCTCAGCAGCAATCTTATTGGAAGGCGATTGCCAGGCTTTTCTTCCAAGGCACGGCTGGAGTGACAACCACTGTGTCGCCTACGGAGCCCGGGGACCCAGTGCTTAGGCGTTGGGTCGGCAGGCTGAGACCACCATGGGAGAAAGACGGGGCTTGGCGCCCCCGTAAATGATTACAGGCTCCGGAGTCACAGAGGCGCGGGCTTCTCTCGCCCTACAGGCAGGTTCCCGTTTTGCGGACCAGAAACGAGCACGAAGCGGTTCCAGGCAACACAGCCACGGAAGGGAGCGTCCAGGCAGCGTCCAGGTGACCGGCTCGGGCGCGTGGCGGGGGCGCGCGCTAGGCGGCAGCAGCGGACGCGACGCGACGCGGGAGGCCGCTGGGTCCCTCTTGACCGGCTGGCCTGGGCGTGGCGGGGCGTGGCGGGGCGTGGCGTGGCGGGCTCGGCTGACTGAGGGGCGGGGCGTAGTGGGGCGTAGCGGGCTGGGCGGACTGTGGGGCGGGGCGTGGTGGGGCGTGGCGTGGAGGGCTCGGCGGACTGAGGGGCGTAGCGTGGCGTGGCGTGGTGGGCTCGAAGAACTGAGGGGCGGGGCGGGGCGGGGCGAGCTCGGCGGACTGAGGGGCGTGGCGAGGCGGGCTCGGAGAACTGAGGGGCGGGGCGGGGCGGGGCGGGGCGAGCTCGGCGGACTGAGGGGCGTGGCGAGGCGGGCTCGGAGAACTGAGGGGCGGGGCGGGGCGGGGCGAGCTCGGCGGACTGAGGGCGGGCCGCGCTGCAGCACCCGCTGAGTTGCAGGATGGCGGCGGCTGCGGCGGCGGGAGACGCGCGCCGGGTGCTGGTGTACGGCGGCCGAGGCGCTCTGGGCTCGCGATGCGTGAAGGCCTTCCGGGCTAGCAATTGGGTAATGTGGGGGTGGGGTTCGGGGTCTGGAGGGAGGGGGCGCACCCCCAAACGGGTGCCTTATGAGGGCAGCCCCCGAGGGCAATCGGAGGACATGGGGGGGGTGTCCTTTGCACTCCCAAGCTGTCTTCGTGTTTACACCTACACACACGTCTACGCAGCTCTTCTGCACCCCCTTTGCCCCCTCCCCCCAGCTCCCTGAACGTGTGCGCTCACGCCCCTAAGTGCTTGGCCTTTGGCCTGGAAGGAGGGTGGTGAATGGTTGTGGGCCAGCCTGGGAGCTGGACCTTGAGAAAGACTGAGACAGAGGCAGAGGCAGGATAGAGACAGACAGACACACACACACACAGTTCATATATGATTACATCGTCCTACTGAGCCTCACTTTACCACTTAATACTCAGAGCCTCAGTTTCCCCATTTGTAAATGTGGTCGTGTTTCCACCTGATCAGAGTGGTGAGGGTGAAAGGTGTTTTTACATGCAAATTTCCTAACACGTGAGGAAAGCGGTTTAAATACAGCAAAACCTATGAAAGAGCGAGCAAGGTAAAATCCTGTTGGAGGGGGACGCGCAGGTATTTCCCACCAGCCAGGGCGGGGCGAGGGAAACTTGGGGGACCTGGAGAACCGAGGCCAAGGCCGCCCGTGGCGCTCCGGTGATGGCAGCTTTGGCTGAGTACTGTTTCCCCCCCTTCCCGTAGCTTTAGCCCTCTAGGAGCCGACCCTTAAAGGCTGAGCTTTGGAAGAAAGTTTCCAGGACTTTGCTTGGTCAGGTACTGGCTCCCGGAGGCGGCTGCATACTGGAGCGGGCCGGATTGGTCTTATAGGGACCCTGCCCCACTCCCCACCCCCTCTGACTCGCACACACCCGGTGGACTTTGGCCCAGCAGGTGTTCTTGCTTGTTGACTGACCCTGGCCCTGGAGGGCTCTTCCTGCCTTGTAACTAGCAGCAGCTCCCTCTGTGGGAGGGCTTTCCCCAAACCCCAGAGAGGAACCCCCTGAGTTTTCTCCTCCAGTGCAAAGTTTGGTGGAGGGCAGCTTCTAAAGGGGCATCCACAAGCAGCCCCCCTTCCTGCCACCCACCTGCTGGGGTGTCAGCCCCCCACTGAGCTGGGTGGTGTTAACAAAGGACGCAGTGATAGAGGGCTTGCTAACTTGCCAAATACCAAACACTAAAACAAAACAAACCCCAAAACAATAGTCTCACTGCTAATGAGTCAATTCCAACTCATAATAACCCCATAGGACAGGGTAGAACTGCCCCTGTGAGTTCCCATGTGTAACTTTCTTGGCCTATAATTCACACATCATACAATGCAATAGCTTAATTACATCCAGAAGAGTTGTACATTCATCACCGCAATCATCAGTTTTAGAACATTGTACTCATTGTTACCAGAGACTGCCCCTCTCTATGGGAGTAGAAAGCTCTGTTTTCCTTCTGGGGAGTGACTGATGGTTTCAAACTGCTGGCCTTGTGGATCGCAGCCCAATGCCAGCTACTTGTCTTCCAGCTCTGACTCCTGGCAACCCGTCTGTGGTAAGGTAGGGCTGTGCCCCTTGATTTTCAACTGTTCATTTTCCAGAAGTGGATCACCAGGTCTTCTGAGATGCTTCTGGTGGACTAGAACTGGCAACCTTTTAGCATTACTCAGGGACTAAATCCCTGGCGTTGTTGTGGACTAACTGTGGGGTCTGTGGTTCAAACCCAGCAGCTTCTTTGAGGAAGAAGGCTGAGGCTGTCTGCTCCTGTAAAGATTTGCAGTCTGAAAATCCTCTAAAGGGTCGCTATGATTCCAAGTTGACTGGATAGCAGGGAGTTGGGTTTGGGAGCTACAGAGTTCCTCCCAGCACAGTGACCCTGGAGGACAGAGTAGAGAGGCCCTCCCTGTAGGGTTTCCTAGGCTGGAATTTCACATCTAAAACTAACCAAGCTTGCCTTTGCTTAGCTTCCAAGATCAGAGTAGATGGGGAACATTTAGGGTCGTGCGGTTGTAGATTCAAGGCTGTGATCTTTCTGAAAGCAGACGACCACATCTTCCCCCCACCTCCCCCCTCCAGGAGTGATTGGTGGGTTAAATCAACAGTGAGCATTGGAACTACTGTGCCAGCAGAGTATCTATGGACTCAGTCCCGTTTTATTGTTGCCGGGCTTCTGTGGGAGAGACCCTGCTCTGTCTGTTACTATGGTTCTGAAGGTCATGCTTCTTTCTCCAAGGTACCATTCCCGGTTTCAGAGTCCTGGTTTGCCTTTGATGGTGTTCAGCTGTTAAGCAAAAGGCTGGCCTTAGAATGAGGTGTTTGCTGAAGATGGTGGACTGTGCCTTGGGCAGTGGATTATGTGTTGGGCTGCATACCACAAGGTCAGCAATTCGAACCCCTGGCTGCTCCCAAGATTTCCAGTCTCAGAAGCCCACAGAGGCAGTTCTATCAGCTCACAGAGTCTTGTTGTCCATAGGAATTGTGTCGATGACTCTGAGTTTGACTTTGGTTTGAACGCTGTGAGATGTTTGTCAAGACTAGATTTTCAGATGGCATTGAGGCGTAGAGCCCGAGAGTGAAAGCTGTTGGGTGGCGGAGCCAGGATTTAGAGTCAGGATCTGTCTGATTCTCAAACCCAAAGCCCATTCTGTGTGCTCAGGAGGGGGGAAAATCACCTGCCACCTTGGAGTTGGTTACTGCTCACGTGACCCTACGTGTGCAGAATGGAGCGGCTTCATAGGATTTTCAAGGCCATGGCCCCTTGGAAGTGGACAGCCAGACCTGTCTCCCAAGAGGCCACGGGGTGAGTCCCACTCAACCTGCAGTTGAGTGGCCAAATGCTTACTCTTTTTCCAGAGACTCTGTGCCTCAGGCTAGCAGTTGGCCAATTAAGAAAAGAATGACTGCCCTTTAAAATTTAATTTGATTTAATTTAAAGCTTTATGGACATGTAATTCACATAGACTGTTCAGTGGCTTAAACATATTTAAAAAAAAGGTGTGCAATCATCACTACACTTCAGCTTAGCATGGGTCCTTTTCTCTTATACTCATTCTTAGGCAGCCCCCCTCCCCTTTCTGTTTTTAAATGGTTGAAAAAATAATTGAAAAAAAAGTTATAAAAATAAGCAAATAAAAAAATTCAGAAAAAACAAACCAAAAAACCCAAACAAACCCAACTCACTGACACTTGGCAACCTTATAGGACAGGGTAGTGGGCGCCTGTGGGTTTCTGAGACTGTCACTCTTCACTTGGCAACCTTATAGGACAGGGTAGCGGGCGCCTGTGGGTTTCTGAGACTGTCACTCTTCACTGGAATTGTTAGGTGCCAAGGAGCCGGTTCCAGCCCATATCGACCCGATGCCACCCTGCCCGGTCCTGCACCATCCTCACCGTTGTTCCCTTGCCTGAACCCATTGTTGCAGCCACTGTGTCCGTCCGTCTCCTTGAGGGCTTTTTCTTTTTGCCTTCTGTCCAATTTATGAAGCATACTGCCCTTCTCCAGGGACTGCTGTCTCCTGACAACATGTCCAAAGTGTGTGAGATAGTTTCCCCCATGACGGGGCTGGTGGTTTCGAACCGCAAACCTTGCAGTTAGCAGCCCAGTGCATCACCTGTATGCCACCAGGCCTCCTAAGAAGTATAATAAGTTTATGGTAAATGAAAACTATTGGAAATTCAGATCGCAGGGTCTGATGTGAGCACGGTGGCGTCCATCTGTTGATGCGTTGTCTGGTTCTGCACCATCAGGCAGAACGGAGCAGCCCAGCAAAGCCTAGAATACTTTCTGGGTGGCCTTTTACAGAATAGGCTGCTGACTCCTGGTCCGAGGCTTCTCTGGCCGTGAGGGGAGGGTGAGGAGGCCCGGGGGGATATTTAGCGTAGGGGATATTTAGGGCAGGTGGTTGTACTCCTTAGTTGCCTTTGACTTGGATCTGACTCACGTTGATCCACAACAGAATGACACACGCCTGGCCCTGCACCATCTTCACGATGGGTGGTTATAGTTGGATACTGTTCTGTCGTGATCTGAGTGGTTGGCAATGGTTCATTTTTGGAAGGTGATTGGCCGGCCTTTCCTCCTAGTCTGTCTGAAATCCGGAAGGTCTGCTGAAGCCGTGCTGGTATTTGGAATACCGGTGTGTATTTTCCACACTGCAGAATGGACGGACGGACGGACGAATCATGGACAAGGAGGCATCAGAGGGCCAATGCCCAAGGTCCCTGTGTGGGGGGTGAAGGGCAGCTGCTGGTTCCTTGCTCTGCTTGATGTTTGGTCTCAGCCTCTTCTCTGCCATTGGGGCAATTGACTTAAAGACAAAATCAGCGCCCCCTCACAGGACGGACAGCAGTGAGTCAGCTGCCTCCCAGACTGTCGGGACAGAGAGAGATTGTCAGGCCCGAAGGGAGGGCACCTCACCCTTGCTCTTGCCAACTCGATGCTTCCCGTTTCCCATACATCCTCGGGACACCAGCTCAGGGCCTCACTCCGGCAGGCTGGACAGCACCGGTGGCCATAGGCAGCTGAGCTGGTCACCTGGTGGTTGGGACCGCCAATTCATTAATAGCTGTTATCCAAATCCGTTCTGCAGCCCTCGGCCCTGGAGCTGAGAGGGAGGCGGCTGACTTCCTTACTGACTGCGGACTTTGTAGGAAGCTGGTTTCCTCCCCACCAAAGACCATGGGGAAACCGGCCCCACGCCTTGTGTTTTCAGTCTTTCTTCCGGGTGTCTCACAAAAAGCCAAGAAAAAAGAGAAAGAAACAGAACAACGAAGGTTTCTAAAGTACCATATATACTCGTGTATAAACTGGGGTTTGGCTTATACATGGGTCAGTGGTACCCCAGCAAGGTGTAACATCTCGCTGCCCCCACCCCACCCAGGTAATGGAACTAGCACCCGTTATCTCACGGGTGATTGCCGGTCCTCCGCTGTTCATTCAAAGCTGTTCTCAAAGCTGTTCATTCAAAGCCCCGCTGACACTGCAGGGCTTTGAATGTTTGTTTACTCACATCTAACCAATCAGAGCCGTCCTATGACGTGTATCTCTGAATAAGCCTTTTAAAGACCCTGTGCGAAGGATGTGGCATGAATGGATGTCATCTGGTCAAGCCCGACTAACAGAAGGAGGAAGTCTCATGAAGCCTGACATAGAGTTAGTAGCAAGTGGGTTCGAGATGCATGGGAAGACATTCCAAAAGACATGGTGCGATGTGCCTTCCAGAAGTGTAGTATTAGTAATGCTATGGATGGCAGTGAAGACTGCGCTTTGTATGTAAATGACAGCAGTGATGGTGATGACGGAGATCTCAGTGAGGACAGCGTCTATGATGACCTCACACCAGCTGAAGCTCTTCACTGGGATACGGATGATGAAGAGGAATCCAGTTTTGAAGGATTTTAACTCTTTACATTTTAGCTTGGTTGCTGATTGAGCTCAGGGAATAGTACTCTTAAGGTATCATTGTTGATACTTTATTGTTTTTGTTGAACCTATTTTCCACTTACTGTGCTGGTTTACTAATGTTAAATGACTTGTCCTTTTATTTATGTTTTTTTAATTTAAAATAAATATTTAAATACATTACCCCACTGATGTCTCAATTTTTAGTAATTTTATTTTCATTTGTTTTGATTATTGAAACTCACCAATAGCTTCTTCATTTTCCACCCTAGACTTATACTCGAGTCAATCAGTTTTTCTGGTTTCCCAGGTAATAATTAGGTACCTCGGCTTATACTGGGGTCGGCTTATATTCAAGTATATATGGTAAATGCTCCAGGAGTGTCTGTTTTTAGGGACCATGGCATGGGGTGCCTCTGGGTGGTGCAAACCGTGGTGAACTCTCTTGGCTGTGAATAATGGAAAGCTTGGAGGTTTGCGCCCATCCAGAGGTACCGCAGCAGAACAGCCTGGCGATCTGCTGCTGAAAACAAGGACAAACCCTGCTGTTAGCCCCGTTCTATTCTGACCTAGATGGGCTTGTCGGGAGGCGACTCCGTTTTGTGGGGCTGAGGCTGGGCTCTGTGGGAAATCAAGCGGCTTCTTCTCCATCCCTGCAGTGGGTCGCCAGCATCGATGTGGTGGAGAACGAGGAGGCCAGCGCCAGCGTCGTGGTGCAAATGACGGACTCCTTTACGGAGCAGGCTGAGCAGGTAATTCTATGTGGGCCTCCCAGCCCTACCCTGAGCACCGTGGCCGGGGGTACCCGGGCCTCTGTTTTACAGCCTTGGAAACCCACAGGGGAAGTTCTACCCTGCCCTAGAGGGTCGCTGCGAGTCAGGACCCGTGCGACGGGTAAATGACTGAAAATGGAGAGAAACTGGTTTTCATGTCACTTCTCCCTTTCCCAAGGTGACCACTGAGGTTGGAAAGCTCCTGGGTGACGAGAAGGTGGACGCCATCCTCTGTGTGGCTGGAGGATGGGCCGGGGGCAATGCCAAGTCCAAGTGTGAGTCTTTTTTGAGCTAACCCTTCGCCCTGCTCTGCTGCTGGCCCACCTGACGGCAGCTGTCTTTCTGTGTCTCTCTTGATAATTGCTATGATGGCAGGATTTAAAAACCAACCAACCAACCAACCAGGTGTGGCCATTGCGCCCACCCCACGCGTGTCGCAGTAGAACTGCTCTGGAGGGCTTCTTGTGCCCCATGTTTCCAAGGCAGATAGCCAGGGCTTGCTGATGCAGCTCTGGGCGGACTCAAACCTCCAACCCTTTGGGTTGTAGCTGAGAGTGTTAACATTAGCACCACTCAGGGACCTGCACTCCCCTAGCTGTGGCTTGCCACGAGGAGCCCTGGTGGCGGCGTGGTGATAAGTTGGGCTGCTGACTGCAAAGTCTGCGGTTCGAAACCACCAGCTGCTCCTCTTTATGCCTGTAAAGGGTCACTGTCTCGGGAACTCCCAGGGCAGTTCTGCCCTGTCCTACATGGTTGCAGTGAGCGAGAATCGACTCGGCGGCAGTGAGTGAGTGGTTCTCAGGGGTCACTTGCCAACATCATTCCAGTTACGGTGGGGGCTAGAAGCTGGGGTTTGGGAGCCAGTCCTCTCTGCTATGAGCTCCAGGAGGGCAGCACCTAGCTTGGTCTTGCCCAGGTCCACAAGGAGTATGAACTGATTGACCCCCTCAACGAATGACTGGCTCAGTACCTGGCCAGTCACTCCAACAGTCCTTTTTGACTGGCTGGCATTTGATCAGTTGATCCCCGAGGCAGCTGAGCACAGGGCCAGGATTCGAACCCATGTCTGTTTTACCTCCAGGGCGTGTGCTGTTGGTATTCGTCCTTGTGGACAGGGGGTGGGTAGAAGAGTCAGTCCTTCCTAGGTGGTGGGGCTGTGGGTACTGGGGAGGAGGCTTCTTCACCGAGATGAAGCTGTGTCTTGGATGCTGTCTTTTGGCTCAGCACTCTTTAAGAACTGTGACCTGATGTGGAAGCAGAGCATGTGGACGTCCACTATCTCCAGCCACCTGGCCACCAAGCACCTCAAGGAAGGAGGCCTTCTGACCTTGGCTGGCGCCAAGGCTGCCCTGGATGGGACCCCTGGTAAGTCTTCCTCTGCCTGACTGGGAAATGGGAATGCTTGTTCTTGCTCGCTGGGGCTGCCACGGGAGGGGCCTGGGAACCTGCTTTCCAACTGTGTGCGTTCTGCTTCCTTTCGGGAGTGGGTCCTGATCCTCTCATTTAGTGTTCAAGGTCCTTCAGGAATGGCTTGATCAAGCACCTCCTGCCCGTCTGTTTTTATTAATCTCTGAGCTAGCCAAGAAAACGAACAGTAGTGGTGGTGATGGTGGTGGTGGTAGTGGCATTAGGGACTGCTGTGTGTTAGTCTGGGTAAACTAGGGAAACAAATCCACAGAAATTCATATATAAGAGAGGTATATATAATGGGTAAGTGTACATTAAAAAAGCATTCCAACCCAGTGCTGTCCAAGCCCATATGTCCAACATTAGCCCTTATGTCCGATACCAATCTACAAAGTCCTCCTCTATCTCACATAACACATACAGTGACTCCGAATCAATGAGCATGTAAGCATCTCAGCGCTGGCAGGGGTCTCCACGCAGCTGCTCCAGCACCTAGGGCTGCATCAGGGTAGGTCCATGTATATGGCTTCTCCTCAGGGATGTCTCACAGGAAGTGAGCCTTGCCAGCTGAGGCAGAGAACTAGCTAAGGCAGATGCACCCTGGTCCGACCATCAGAGAGCAAGAGACTGGAGAACTGAAAGACAAGGCTCACGGAGCCATTTATCTCCCGGCCCTTCAAATAATCCCATGTGTTGATCGGCCAGGTTGGCACCATAAACCTTATGTATCTCAACTGCTGAGATAGTTCTGACTCAGAGACCCTGTGCACAGCAGAACAAAACACTGCCCGGTCCTGAGCTAGCCTTACAATTGTGTTTGAGCCCATTGTTTCAGCCACTGTGTCAGCCCAGCTCAACGAGGGGCTTCTTCCTTTTGCTCTACTTTACCAAGCATGCTGTCATTTGTCCAAGGAGCCCTGGTGTCATAGTGGTTATGCGCTGGGCTGGTAACCACAGAGTCAGCAGTTCGAAACCACCAGCTGCTTCATGGGAGCAAGATGGGACTTTCTACTCCTGTAAAGAGTTACAGTCTCAGAAACCCCCTGGGGCAGCTCTACCATGTCTTATAGGGTTGCTATGAGTTGGAATAGACTCAATGGCAGTGAGTTGTGGGGTTTTTTTTTGTCTCTCCTGGTGACGTGTCCCAAGTATGTGAGACAAAGTCTGGTCACCCTCACTACTTTTTAAAATCATTTTATTGGGTGTTCCTACAGCTCTTATCACATATCTTCACTTCTAAGGTGCATTCTGGTTGTACTTCTTTCCAGATAGATTTGTGCTTCTGGAAATCCACGGGACTTTCAATATTGTTCACAAGCACCAGGACTTAAAAGTATCCGTTCGTCTCTAGCCTTCCTTCATCGTTATCCACGGTGGGGTCGTCGATGTTAATTCGTTGTTGGTAGTTGCCATTGGCTGACTCCTGGCAATCCCATGTTCAACAGAATGAAACGTTGCCCAGTCCCCGACCATCTTCATTATCGTTGGCAAGTGCATTGTGATGGCCACTGTCCATTCTGAGTTACCACCCTTCCAGAGGGTTCACCTTCCAGCACTCAGACCCTGTTCTGTTGGGATCTGTGTGATTTCCATCGATTCCTTCCAGAAGAGACCGCCGGGCATTTCTTCTTAGTCGCAAGTCTATTACCTCTGCCGAAACCTGCCCATCCTGGGTGTCTCTGTTGGCATATGAAATAGCAGTGGTGTAGCTCCCAGCATTGGCAAGATATCAGCTATCACAGCACGGCAGAATGGCAACGGGGTAGTAGATTCCTTAGTTAGGAAACATCCATTGTTGTCAACTCCGTGCCCATCTGTCCCAGCAGAATAGCGGGAAATGAAGGACAGAGAGGAGCTGAAGGTCAGTTCTTCACTTTCGCTGCGTGACCTTGAGCAGCTTTCCATAATTGTGTGATGGTGATGGTCTCGTCCTTGAAGAGTCATTGTAAAGAAAGCCTTCGGGGCACCAATAGAGGCATCATGCCCAGCGAATGGCAGGTGCCGGCGCACCGTCCGTCTTGCGATATTGTTTCCACCCTTCTCGTCTGATCCCGATCCTCTCCATCCTGGGCTGGGTGCTGTCTTTATGACCTTCTTCAATTCGCAGACAAGGAAAGCCAGGTCTCCTCGAGGGTAGGCAGCGTGTCTGGGCTTCTACAATACGCGAGCTCCGGAGCTGGAGCCCCAAACAGGTCATTTGACTCCAGACCGCAGGCCTGCATTTCTTCAGCATTTTGCTTCCTGTGTTCGTCTGGGTTGACTAGAGAAACAAAATTTATAGACACTTATATGTGTATAAGAAAGAGTTTTATATAAAAGAGCAATTGTATATTGAGAAAACATCTCAGCCCAGTCCACATCAAGTTCATAAGTCCGATATTAGCCCATATGTCCGATACCAATCTACAAATTCCTCTTCAGACTCACAAAACACATGAAACGATGCCAAATGCAGAAAGGCCACAGACCAGTGGGTGGAAAGTCTTGTGGATCCAGTGCAACCCGCGAGAGGAGGGTCGAGCTGCCCCATACGGTTTCCTCGGGTGTAATTTGTACGGTGGCAGATCAGCAAGCCTGCTCTCACCATCAGCTCATGGGTTTGAATGGCCAGTCTTTCAGTTGGTAGCTGCCGGTTTTAGAATGGTCAAAGGACATCCGATGGGACAAACGCCCCGGGAAGGGATCTTCAGGAGAGACCTGGGAAGGCACCAAATACCGAGCTGCTGGGTCCTAGAGCATGGCTGCCTCCCTTCACCAACCCAAGTTCTCTGAGATTTTGTGCTCTGTGCTCTCTAAATCACCTTTTCAAGACCTTGACCCTCTTGGAAACAACTCGAGATGGTTATTGAAGCATTCCGGTGACTTGCTCCCTGGCTGGCTGGGCCCCTCCCTTTGCTGCCCTCTGGGGTATGATGCCTCCTTAGTGTATTGTACTTTAAGCAGCACCTTGGCAGTGAGGGGAGGCTGAAGGAGGGACTGAGCTAGCCAATTGAGACTGATTGTCTAAGGGAGGAGAGGCATTTCCGGGAAGGATTGGCCATTCGTTCTGTTGCTATGATGGCGTTATCTCATTAGCACCTGTGGATAATGCTGTGGAGGCCCTGTTCCCGCCACCTGCCTGTAGGGCCCTGATTGAATGTCCTAGGGTGGCCATGAATGACCATAAACTGGGTGACTTTAGCACGGACTGCAGCTCAACGTCAAGATGACCACGATCCTCACAACTGGACCAGAAAGCAACAGGACGGCTCACAGAAAAAAGACGGAACTGCTCAGGGATTCCATTGCACTTAGGTCTACCACCACAGTGCTCACGGAAATAGTCGTCAAGAAGTCCAGTGAAGGATTGTACTGGGCAATGTGTTGCCCAAGACCTCTCTCAAACAGCTGAAAGGCAGGATGTCCCCTGGGGGACTAAGGTGCGCCTGAGACACACCTGGACTGTGTTACTCCGGGTAGAATAGAGAAACAAATCTAGGGAGACACGCCTGTGTATAAGAAAGAGCTTCATATAAAGAGTAATTGGATATTAAGAAAACATCCCAGCCCAGTCCAGATCAAGTCCATAAGTCCGACATTAACCCATGTCGATACTAGTCTGTAATTTCTCGTTAGACTCACGCAGCCATGGAAAGATGCTGAATGCAGGATGATCACAGGCCAGTGGGTGGAAAATCTTGTGGATCCAGTGGCAGTGGAAGCATCTCAACGCTGGTGTGAGTCTCCACATGGCTCCTCCAGCTCCAGGGCTCAGGCTCCATCAGCATAGCTCCATGTGTCTTGTCAGCAGGAAGACAAAACAGAGTATCTGGCCTCTAGTGAGCTATTTATCTCCGTAGCACCTCCACAATGAGGTCATCAAGCTGGGACCTGATTGACAGGCTAAACTCCACCCCATCACTCTTAAGAGTCTCAAGTTGACCTCAGATCATGTAACCACCACACAGGCATTTTTAATCTTGTGTGCATGTGAAAGCTGGACAGTGAATAAGGAAGACCGCAGAAGGATCAGTGCACTTGAACCCTGTGTTGGTAAAGATGGTTAACTGCGGCGGACTGCCGGAAGAACAGACAAATCCGTTTTGGAAGAAGTACAGCCAAAGTGTTCCTTCGAAGTGAGGGGGGCAACAGTTCACTTTATGGACTTGGGGCATGTTACCAGGCGAGACCAGTCTCTGGAGAAGGACGTTGTGTTAGTCCGGGTTGACTAGGGAAACAAATCCGGGGACACTCACACATGTGTATAAGAAAGAGCTTTATATAAAGGAGCAATTGTATATTGAGAAAACATCTCAGCCCAGTCCAGATCAAGTCCATAAGTCCGACATTAGCTCAGATGTCCGATACTAGTCCATAAATTCCTCTTTACACTCACACAGCACATGCAGTGATGACGAATGCAGGAAGATCACAGGCTGTGGGTAGAAAGTCTTCTGGATCCAGTGGTGGTGGAAACATCTCAGCACTGGCGTGGCCTCCACATACTTGCTCCTGCTCTCCGAATGTCTCAACAGCAGGGAAGGGAAGGCAGAGAAAGTGAGTCTGGCCTTTAGTGAGCTAGTTCTCTATGCCTCCAAAGACGTCATCAAGCTACGACCTGATTGACAGGCTTGACTCCACCCCTTTGCTCAAGTTGACAGGAGATTATGTAACACAAGGGGCTCAATTCTCCCTTGGCGACTCCAGGAGGCCCACTTCCAAAGACTCAGGGCTGTAGCTGTCAGCTGAGTCTGCCTTCTTGCACACGCTCCTGTGTTCCACGTGCCCCCTGTGACTGAGACAGGATGAGGTTCAGGACGCATCCTCACCCACAGGGCCCCATGCACCCTGCACTGCAGACCCTGGTCTTACCTGGGATTACAGCCACAGGTTCAGGGTTTAGGATTCCGGCTCCCGTGGAGGGGCACATCTCAGCCGCCGGCACATCTCCCGTGCTGCCCCCGGGGGAATCAGTGGTGACCCAGCTGCTCTCTCTTCTGCAGGGATGATTGGCTATGGCATGGCCAAGGGCGCCGTGCACCAGCTCTGCCAGAGCCTCGCGGGGAAGGGCAGCGGCATGCCCTCCGGCTCGGCTGCCATCGCTGTGCTCCCGTGAGTACCCGGGCTCCCCCTGACCCCAGCTGAGTGATGACATGTCTGAGAGTGCTTCTCTCCCAAACCCAGAGCCGTGGAGTCTATTCCAGTACCCTGTAGGACCCAAGGGAGGATGAGGTTGTCTTTTCTCACTCTTTAAGGACTATTTTAAAAAATTTGCAGAAGACCAGGCTTAGTGGTCAGCTATAGACTGGTGGGGCCCCGAGACTTTGATCTTACGTTTCCTTTCTGGTCTGGAACTGAGTCTCATGCCTCCCCTCCCCCCCACAGTGACTCTATTTTCAGCCCCACAGTGGACAGGTTCACAGAGGGAGTGGTCATACTGGGCAAGGACACAGCCCTTTGAATCACCAACTCCTTGTACCCAAGGACGGTTCAGAAGCGCTGCGGAAGAGGAGGCAGGGAAACAAAGGGGGGACGCGGGATAATCCATGTCACATCGTGCGATGGGAAACAAAATATGTCTAAATTATTCCATGAAGAACTGCTTTGCCCCATAAACGTTCCCCGACTCATCATAGTAAGCTAAACTGCCGAACAGACGCACACTCCGGCACAAGCCTGCTGCTGCTCAGAGTGGATGGAGGCTCCAACCACAAGGCGCTTTATGTGCACAAAGGGGGAGCAAACGGCGGCTCTTCATTCTGCCCGGGGCTGCCTGAGTGGGCCCCCCTCCACGCTCCCACCTTCCCCCACGTAAATGTGGTTGCCCTCCACCCTGCTCAGGTGGGTCTAACCCTGTGTGTGTGTGCCTTTTCCCGGCTTTGGGAGGGGCCCGAGCAGGAGGCCTGGAGAGCTGTGATTAGAGAGATGATGTAGAAATAACACCCTTATCCTGTGTGACGCAGGGTTACCCTGGATACCCCGATGAACAGGAAGTCCATGCCCGAGGCTGATTTCAGCTCCTGGACACCCTTAGACTTCCTAGTGGAGTGAGTATCTCGCCAGTGGCAGTGGCTAAGTGGCTGCAGCCAGGGCCTCCTCTCTGCCCTCATGGTTTGGGCTCTCTTGGGGTGTCAGCACGGGTGCTATCTGTGTGGTCAGGCCCCCCCGGTCAGGTTTGAGATCTTACAGTAGCCTGAACACAGAGTCAGGCTGCAGCATTGAGCCAGCTTCAACACAGGATTCCCCCCAATCCCCAGCCAGTCAGCCAGCGGCAGCCGTGGTTAAACCACTCTGGGCCCGCAGCTGTGCCATGGTGTTAGCTGGGGGAGGTCAGTCCATGAACAGCAGAACTGGGCTGTTGGGATCCCCAAGTTGCTGGCTGGCGGAAGCTGCTCAGCGTCTCAGCAACACGCAGCCCCCCACCAACAGCGCCTGAGAGGACTGGCCAGGACCGAGATGGGACAGCGCTTGTCAGGTACTTGGCACCACGTCCCAAGTGCCCTGCAAACTGCAGCGCCTATAAACGCTGTTGTCACTGTTAGGGAGGTAGTGATGGTTGCCGCTGCTGCCCTTGTCAGGCGCCATCGAGTCGGTGCCAACCCATAGCGACCCTACGCCCGGCAGAACGAAACTGCCAGCCTCCGCCCTGCACTGTCCTCACCGTTGCGCCTGCACTTGAGCCTATAGACGCAGCCACTGTGTCCATCTGTTTCTCTCTTCCACTGCCCCTCGGCTCTCCCGAGCGTGCTATGCTAATCATGGGCTCGTCTCTTCTGATAACATCCCCAAAGCCCATGAGGGGACGTCTCGCCACCCCTGCCACTGAGGATGTTGCTGTCGCGTCCCCTGTGTACTGCAGAGAGAAACACCGCCCAGTCCCGTGCTGTATTAAAGGGGAGCCCTGGTGGCGAGGGGGGTGACCTGTTGGGCTGCCAACGTCAAGGCCGGCGGTTCAAGACCAGCAGCTCCTCCTCAGGAGAAAGATGAAGCTCCACTCCCATGAAGAGTTTGCGTCTCAGAAACCCACAGGGGCAGTTCTACTCGGTCCTATAAGGTGGACTCTGAGCCTCCCATGAAGAGTTTGCGTCTCAGAAACCCACAGGGGCAGTTCTACTCGGTCCTATAAGGTGGACTCTGAGCCGGCCTCGGCTGATGGCGGCGGGAGTGGAGATTCCATAAAGAATTTGGCCTTGCAGAAACATGCCCAAAGGAAAGCTGAAACAAGCCGGATGATGCTGCCTCCCTCCGAGAGTGCAGCGAGGGAAGTCCCGGGGTGGATCTGGGGTCTTGGGTGTGTGGCCAGGACTCTGCGTTCCTCAGAGCTGGCACGGCACCTTCCTGCCCCCTTGCCCCCAGGGAGTGCATGTGAGGGTAAGGATGTGCCCAGGTGACCTGCTCCGAAAACTTAAAGCCTCTCTTCTTTTGTGCCAGAACCTTCCAGGACTGGATCTCGGGGAAGAACCGCCCGAGCCCAGGGAGCCTCATCCAGGTGGTGACCGTGGGCGGGAAGACGGAGCTTACACCGGCCTACTTTTAAGGTTCATCTGGGAGCCCGCCCAAAAGGCCACTGACCCCTCCCTGGGTGGCCGCAGCTGACCCCGTGTTTTCTGTAATCCTGTTGGTGGTGTGAGAGCGCGAGTCCCTCCTTTTTTGTCGTGTCATGGGCATCCGCTCGCCCGGGACAGCAGCCAAGTTTGTGGGAGCTGGAACGTGATGGGGGCAGGCCCACGGAAGGCCTCTGGCTGCCACCTTGTTTAGCTCAGTTGGCGTGGGGAGTGACTTCTTTACACTGTGCCGTTTCTGTCAGATATGTCGTTTGTTCGGCAGCCTTGGGTGAAACCGCCTTAAAATGCCTCTCGGGGTTTAAGTAGCACCCTATGGACTCGGTCCCCCTGCCCTGTCCTGTCCAGTTGCCAAGTGTCTGATCCCTGCCAAGGATGAAGGTCGCCTGTGTGCAAGAGAAGTACTTGTGATTCTGCGGAGTTTTTTCCACCTAATAAATACATTTCATTTCCTGTGTTGTCTTCTTGAATCAACCCGTATCTCACAGGCAGTCATCAGAAAACAGTGGAAAAGGCTCATGGCAAGAGTTTAGATGTCTTATCAGGCCTCCTCACAAGAAGGGCTCCAATCCCAACGGGTGATGGTCCACACGGGAACCCAGGCCGCTGTGCTCCTGAGCCGCCAGGTCTGTGGGTGGTGGGGGCCCTGTGTTTAGAAGAAGCATGTCCACCCCAGGAATGGAGATGGTTTTGACTGAGGGGGGTTCAAATCCAACCCCGTCACTTTGTCACTGCACAGAGGTAGAACAAAGCCCAGAGCTTGATAGCTAAGTGGCACTGCATCCAGGGAGATTTTCTTTTTTATTTTTAACAAAATGAAACCACAGGAAAGTTTAAACATTGTTAGGTGCTGTTCCTTTGAGGACCATGGTATTAAAAAAATCTATTAAAATACTTTTATTGGGGGCTCTTACATCTCATCACAATCCAAATGTGTCCAGCACATTTGCACATATGCCGCCATCATTTTCAAAGCATTCTCTTCTCACTGGATTCCCTGATATCCGCTTGCCATTTCTTCCCCCCAGCCCCCTCACCCTCTCCCTCACGAACCCTTGATAAGTTATAGATTATTTTTTCCATATCTTACATCGTCCTCCGTCACCCCTCACCCACTTTTCCGTTATTCATCCCACTAGGAGGGGGTTCTAGGTTGATCCTTGTGATCAGTTCCTCCTTTCTCCCCCACCCTTCCCTAATCTTCCTGGTATCTTTATTCTCATTGTTGGCCCTGAGGGGTTTATCTATCCTGGATTCCCTGTGATGTGGGCTCTTATCGGTAGCAGTGTGCATGCACTGGTCTAATCCAATTTGTAAGGTTAAATTGAGGTCATGATAGTGGGTTGAAGGAAGCATCAAAGAACTAGAGGAAAGTTATGTTTCATCAGTGCTATAATGCACCCCAATTGGCTCATCTCTTCCCTGTGACCCCTCTGTGAGGGGATGTCCAATTGTCTTCAGATGGGCATTGGGTCTCCACCTTGGGTATGGTTTTATTCTGGGTCTTAGATGCCTGATACCTGATCCCATGAACACTTCATGATCACACATGCTGGTGTGCTGCTTCCATGTGGGCTTTGTTGCTTCTGAGCTACATGGCTGCTTGTTTATCTTCAAGCCTTTAAGACCCCAGATGCTATATCTTTTGATAGCTGGGCACCATCAGCTTTCTTCACCACATTTACTTATGCACTAATTTTCTCTTCAGGAATCGTATTGGGAAGGTGAACATCACAGAATGCCGGATTGTTAGAACAAAGTATTCTTGTGTCAAGGGAGTACTTGAGTTGAGGCCCAATGAGGACCATGGTATTTTCAACAGGCCCTTTTACCTGTGAAAGCTGGGCATGGAGTAAGGAAGACTGAAGAATGGATGCATCTGAATTATGGTGCTGGTGAAGACTATTGAAAGCACAAACAAACCTGTCTTGGAAGAAGGACAGCCAGAATGCTCCTTAGAGGCAAGGATGGCGAGACTTTGTCTCATGTACTTTGGACATGCTGTCAGGAGAGACCAGCTCCTGGAGGAGGGTATCCTGCTTGATAAATTAGGGACAGGAAAAAAAGAGGAAGATTTCCCACAAGATGGATTGACACCAGTGCGGCAACAGTGGGCTAGTACAGGAATGGTTGTGAGGATGGTGCAGGACCGGGCAGTGTTTGGTTCTGATGTACATAAGGTTGCTGTGAGTTAGAGCGGACTAGATGGTACCTAACAACAAGTTCCTGGTGTTAGTCTGCGTTGACAAGAGAAACAAATCCAGAGACACTCATGTGTAAAAGAGCTTTTTATCAAAGAGCAATTATATATTAAGAGAACATCCAGCCCAGATCAAGTCCATAAGTCCAACATTAACCCATATGCCCTACACCAATCTATAAATTCCTCTTCAGACTTGCCCAACACGTGCATTGATGCTGAATGCAGGAAGATCGCAGGCCATTGGGTGGACATTCTTGTGGAAAAATTGGTGGTGGGAGCATCTCCTGGGCGCTGGCTGCCATCCGTGTGGCTCCATGTGGCTTGTCAACAGGAAGGTGAAGCAGAGAGTGTCCCCCTTCCAGGGAGGAAGACGAGTTCCCAGAATCCTCAGGAGCGAGGCATGCCCACAAAGAGGCATCATTGGCTCTGATCTTTTTGATAGGCTAGACTCTACCCTTTGCCCAAGTTGACAGGGGATTATATAACTGCCACATTGCTGTCTTGGCTCTGACTGCTGGCAACCTTGCATTTAACAGCAGAGTGTTTCCTGGTTCTGTGCCACCTTTACGGTGACTGACACAGTGGAGCCCTCTGCTGCCCCTTGCATCCATCCATCCATCTCACTTTTGCTGACTCACTTGACCGGACATGATGCCCTTTTCTAATGATTAACTAATGCAGTTGTTCCCAAAGCAAGCACTTAATAACCCTCGTTAAATATTTGCCCGCCCAGGCAGATGAGGAAGAGCAGGCTCCCCATCTGTTCCAGATGGTGTGCTCAGTCCCGGTGGACGTTTCTCATGTAACTTTTGAAGTCATCCTGTGTGAAGATAAAATCAAAGTTGCCATCTTAAGCAACCCAAACCAAACACAACGGCCCAACCCTTGTTATTTGGGTCCAGGTTTCCAGAGCAAGTTGGTTTTCCAGCCAACGGTCCATACAGGTTTTGTTTCACGACGTTGGTTGCATGACTCCGTGCAACAACACGCTCCCTGCTTCCTCCCTGGCGTTCCGACTTCCACTTGCCCTTCTTTCCTGTCCCTTACTGCTCTCTGAGCTTTAGCCCTGGGCACATGCTGCCCCTGGAGCTCATGTGCCTGAGTGTTGTGTGTTTGAACCTCTGTTGAGTATAAGTCAGTGGCATTTAGTATCTTCACAGTGTGTACAACTGGCACCTCTATGATTCTATTACCCCCACCCTAGCAGAACCCCAAACCATTAAGTACTTACTTCCCATCCCTAATACTCCCCTCCATTGCCGGCTTCTCTAACTCTTGAAAACACTCTCTCTCTTTGGTTTTATGTATAATGGAGATTTCCCATAGATGGAATCTTACAATATGTGATAGGTCTCTTGCCTGTTTTTGAGGTTCATTCACATTGCAGCATAGGGGGTACCCCCCAAAACAGATTTTCCCCCCAAAGCTATGGATTAAAATTTTTTTAAACATAACCTTCAAAATACTCTGATTACACAATCCATCTGTCAAATCTGTGATTCCATTCCTGGAAAGATTTTTCAAACTCATCTGTTTGGATGGCTGCCAGCACCTCCCTTGTTTTTTTCCTTCATCTCTTCCATGTTGTCAAATCACTGTCCTTTCATGTCCCTCTTCATTCTCTAGAAACACAAAGGAGTCGCATGGAGCAAGGTCAGGTGAGTAAAGTGTGTCGGGGAAAAAGGCATGCTGTTTCTTGCCCCAAACTGGTGCACTGAGATGGCTGTGTGAGCAGGTACAATGATGTGACAAAACCAGTCTCCCATGTGCCACAAATCAGACTGCTTTTTGTCACACACTGTTATGCATACTGTGATGGTGGAATGAACTCCAAATGCACTATGAGTTGACATTTTCATCCGGGAAGTGGATGGACATCCAGAACAAGGTTTGTCATCAATTGATATTTCACCTTTTTTGAAACAAAACCACTTGTACACTTGAGTTTTTCCACAGAGCTGTTTTTGTAAACTATGTTAAATATCAACAGTTTCTCCAGCACTTTTCCAAAGCAGGAAACAAAATTTTATAGCTGCACGCTGTTTTCTTAAGTCGACCATCACAAAAAGTGAGGTTTGAGCAAAACGGCTTATATGAAAAAATTCACGGTGATCAGAGAGAACCTTCCCCAGTGACGCCACTGGGTGCACTAACTCAGAGCAAGTTGCTTGATGCTTACCCAGTGGGAAGAATATGTCCTATGATAGCTCCACTCTGCCCAGTGCAATTCCATGTTTTGGGGGCGTAGGGTACCACCTTGCATAAGGTACAGCATTTTTGGGTTGCTGAGTAGGGTTCCCCTGTATGCATATACCAGGCTTTGTTTATTCCTGTGTCTGTTGATGGTTGACCTGCCTCTTGCTGTGAGTGCTCCTTAGAGGCAAGAATGGTGAGACATCATGAGTGGTTGAGGAGCAGTGAAGGAGGAAGGCCCTCAAGAAGAGATAGACTGACACTGAGGCTGCAACAATGAGCTCAAAAATAACACTTGAGAGGATGATGCAGGACCAGGGGGGGTTCATTGTGCTCTACATAGGGCCGCGCCCGGCTGGGAATAACTACGCACTTAACAACAACAACAACAACGAAGGCCAGGAACAACCTACAAGGAACTGAGCTTAGATCCTGTGTTGGACCCAGTCTCCAGAACTGTGTGAAAATGAACCTGTTCTTTAAAATCACCTGTTTCCGGTGTTCCTTTTAGATCATCATTAGCAATGTGAATTTTGTCAGGATTTGGGGGAGTTTTGTTTTGGATGTATATAAAGGGGCTTCCAGAAGTTTTGGGGGAAATTCTATTATCTCTGGATTCCATTTTTTCCATGAACTTTTGGGAAGCCG
Source organism: Tenrec ecaudatus (assembly GCF_050624435.1). NCBI lineage: Eukaryota > Metazoa > Chordata > Mammalia > Afrosoricida > Tenrecidae > Tenrec > Tenrec ecaudatus. The sequence goes on from NC_134532.1 coordinate 206,745,106, forward strand.
CCTTGTAAGTTTAGGACCTCTTAGCTGGATTGACACAGCGGCTGCACAGTGGGCTCCAACGTAACAACTGTGCCGATGGTGCAGGACCGAGCAGTACTTCTGTTGTGCACAGGATTGCTATGGGTCAGAACCGACTCAACAGCACCTAACACCACCACCAGACGAGGCCAGTCCCTGGTGAAGGGCATCGTTCTTCATCAAGTTGAGGGTCAGAGAAAGAGTAGGAACCTGGATGTGATGGATTGACACCGTGGCTGCAACAATGGGTTCAACAACATAACACCTCTGAGGAGGATACAGGACCGGGACACAGGGTTGCTGTGGGTCGGGCCTGACTCGATGACACAGAACAGCAGCAATGGCATATTCTGGAGGCAATTTCCACGAGGCAGTCAGATGTGAGAGTGGAATTAGAGAGATCTGGGGTAAAGAGGAAAAGTAGGTGGGTGGGCGGGCATACAACTGGTATTTCGTGCTCTGGTCCCGAGTGAGTCATATGGCAATGGAAGGAAAGGCCGCATCCAGTCACCTGACCGAGAGAATGGAAGTTGCACACTGCCTGCCGAGTGAGGTGATGGCATCTTTGGGGTCTTAGGAAGAGCTGCTCCCTGTCTGCAGGAGAAAACCGACGGCGAGTCCAGTTTTCCATGGCCACTGCCCACGGAAGTTCTGACAGTATGATGTAAGGAAAGACAGGGCTTTTCTACTCCCACCACGAGTGCCTGCCTGGGAAACTCAGCGGCGCCCCTGCTGCCCTGTCCTCCAGGGTCGCTCTGAGACAGCCAGCGTCCACTCGATGGCGGCGGGTGAGAAGATGTAAAACGAATACCAGTCAGTCCATTTTACCTTGTTTTTAAGAACTAAGTGGTGATTTGGGTGACGGCTGCCAGAGCAGAACATCCGTTTTACACTCAGCGAGTTAGAGACATTTCGTTTCACCTCGTTCATTTCAGTCCCCTCCGGGTGCCCTCATGGATCCCACTGCTACCCAGTCTCTTTTTTTTTTTAAATCGCTTTATAAGGGGCTCATACAACTCATCATAATCCATACATACATCAATTATGTAAAGCACATTGGTATATTCATTGCCCTCATCCTCAAAACATTTCCTCTCCACTTAAGCCCCTGGCATCAGCTCATTTTTATCCCTCCCTCCCCACTCCCCCTTCTCTCATGAACCCTTGATAATTTATAAATTATTATTTTGCCATATCTTACCCTGTCTGACGTCTCCCTTCACCCGCTTTTCTGTTGTCCGTCCCCCAGGGAGGAGGTCACATGTAAATCCTTGTAATCGGTTCCCTCTTTCCAACCCACTCTCCCTCTACCCTCCAAGTATCGTCACTCACACCACTGGTCCTAAAGGGATCATCCGCCCTGGATTCCCTGTGTTTCCAGTTCCTGTCTGTACCAGCGTACATTTTCTGGTCTAGCCAGACTTGCAAGGTAGAATTTGGATCATGATAGTGGGGGTGCGGGGGAGGAAGCATTTAGGAACTAGAGGAAAGTTGTATTTTTCATCGTTGCTACATTGCACCTTGACTGGCTCATCTCCTCCCCAGACCCCTCTGCAAGGGGATCTCCAGTGGCTGCCCAGTCTTTGCTGTTTCCATTTACCCTTTCTTAAACCTCTGTCCTTGGGCCAAGGGGGCTTCTGGGGTTCATATTCTAAGATGGTCCATTTTAGGGAGAGACTTGAGGAGGGGGCATCTCAGTGAGTCGAGAGGAAACCATTGGGTAGTCAGCGAACCCGGCTCGGCCAGAGGCTTCCATTGTCTCACACCTCTGGAGCAGTCTGTATTCAGGGGATGCTGGGTAGAAACTTGATAATTTTCTAGAATGTTCTTAACATGAGATGGACAGCATGGCCACACCCATGTCAGGCCTCCTGGTATCCCTCCCTGAGTGGACCAAGGGCTCCCAGGCATGGCTGTTAACCAAAAGCCAAGTGGGAATTGAGACCACTTGGAAGGTGTCACCGAAGAAAGGTGTTTCCTGAAAAGCAAGCCCCGGGAAGGCAGGGGACCCAGTTCCAGGGGGGCCTGACACGCGTGGGTTTGCCACATCAGGACCGACTGACTCGACAGCTTCTGCTTTGGTTTATCCCGTCGTCTCTTTTCCGGGGGGGGGGGGGGTATGCGGGGGGGGGGGTGGCGCTTCCCAGCCAGCAGACTTCTTGGGAGGCACATGAAGGGTTTCCAGCTGAGGCAGTCAACAGAATCGGAGCGGCGCACGTTGTCTAGAACCAGTATCCCTGCTGATGCTGATGGAGGGGGTCCTTTACCTCCCTGTGACTGCTTGACTGGCTGGACTGACTGGCTGACTGACTGGCTGGACTAATTGGCTGGACTGACTGACTGGACTGACTGACTGGACTTACTGACTGGCTAGACTGGCTGGACTGACTGACTGGACTGACTGACTGCTGGACTGACTGGCTGGACAGACTGGCTGGACTGACTGGCTGGACTAACTGAACTGACTGGCTGAATTGACTGACTGACTGGCTGGACTGACTGACTGACTGACTGACTGAAAGTCTGTGAAAAGAAGGCTTTTAAAATGGACCCTTGAGGGAGCTGTTGGCTTAGGCAGGTTGCCTGTGATATTCCTGTGACCCTTGGAATCTGGCGCTGAGGTCCAAAACGCAAGTCACATTGATCATTAAACAAGAGTTGGCACAGCTCTTGTCGGTTTCCCAGCAGGCTGGGAGCCTCAGGGAAGCCTGGATGCCGGGATTCCCGCCCTCCTAGAACCAGGTACCTGGGACCCTCCCCCAGCCCAGTGGTGGGGGTGGAGCTATGCGTTCCTCCTCTGGTGTTGTCAGTGGCCTGATGCCTGAGGACCCCATGCATGGGAGCATGCCCGGTAGACCGGCAGGCCTTTCTTCCTAGCCTGGTGCCGCCTAGAAGCTGAACCGTTCCAAATCAAAGCAGCATACAAGTCTCCACTGGCCAGAGAGGTGACTGGGAATTGAACCTGGGTCTCCCACAGGGAAGGTGAGCATTTGATCACTAAGCCATCACTGACTTCATCAGCTATTTAATTCTGTGTAAGAAATCATGTTCAATCTTAGTAGCTTAACTCTTTCATCATCTCTGGGACATATATATAAACCACCTATATTTTCTCACTCTGGGGATTAGCAAGGAGCTCTTAACTCACTCTTAGTGCATGCTGCCATCTGGCGGGAGCTTGTTTAAATGTGCGAATCGGAAAAAGGAGCCTTATCCCACCAGCTGTAGATCCAGAGGTCCTTCGGGCCATATGTGTCCCACTAATCATATAAAAATCCATATTGTCCCCCCCAAAAAGCATTTTTTCCTCATTTCTTTTCAAATGCTGTCCATTACTGAAGACAAGAAAAGCCAAAGCAAGAAAAGAATTTTGTTTTGAAAGGGTTAAGATGGCAAAACTTGTTATCATAAGGAGTTTTTATGGGTCAGGACTTTGGGAGTGACTTAGTTGGGGGCCCAGGATCAGACTCTCCTGGTGTATTGCTGTCAGATGTCAGTCATCTGAAGGCTTGGCCGGGCTGGACATCCCACATCCGAGGCTGCTGGCAGGGACAGTGCAGGGTAGGAAGGGTGTGTTGTGTGGGATTGACAGGGTTAGATGCCCACTGGGGGAACGCCACTGGGGGAACCCCACTGGGGGCTCTGACCAGCTCCCCTGGAGGAGGCAGGCTCTCTCCCCCACCAAGCTGTGTCCCTGGTTTCTCGTTGTTCTTCCCTGCCACTCTCCTGGACCGGCCGCATTCTAGGTGGCTCCGGGTTGGTACCTGTGGAAATTCAAGTCTTTGTCTCCTCCCACCCCCAGCCCCACCGCACACTAACCAGCATCTCCCAAGAGCTTTTCTCTTCATCTCCTTTCTCTTCACTCCCTGCTGCTGCAGACGGAGGTGATGCTCGGGGACCACAGCACCGCCACACCCCAGCCCCAGCCCCGTGACTTGTCTTGTCCTGCGCAAACTTGTTATCTTAAGGAGCTTTTGTGGCACCTAACACTTTGCTTGGAAGTGCGGGCACGTCATGGCGATTGTATTCTTGGCCTGGGGCATCAGCAGAATGACCGCCACATCAAGTCCCTTTTCGGCTTTCCTGTTTCCTCCCTCCACCCTTCAACTTCAGAGCTTCCTTAAACCCCACGCTCCAGTGAGGAGCTTGAGGAGCTTGCCAGCCAGTTGAACGAGGTGTGGGAATCCAGCTGCCACCCCCAGACCTACATTCTGTCTTAGCCTCTTGTCTGTGGCACACGGGGCAGAAGCCAGGCATTTGACTTTGCTGGTTCTTGCTCCCAGCTCCGCCTCCAACCAGCTTCATGCCAAGCTCTGTGAACTTGACCTCTCCTCTGCCTATGTGAACTAGCCTCAAATACGCCCTTTCCTTCTGCCCAGTTCCTCTGAGACCGGGCACAGCTTCCCAATCCAGGAAACTTTATTTGAGGAAATTGCACCCTTTTGCTCTAAGCTTGGTGTCATTGTTACCTAGTGCTACTGGAACACAAATGTCACATGCAGGTAGCTTTAAACAATGTGTCTTTCACAGTTCTGCAGCCGAGCTCAGGGTCTCCGCCCTGTGGAGATCTTCCAAGAGTCTCTTCTCCTGTCCAGTGTCTGCAGGGAGTCTTTGGTGAGCCTTTGCTGGTCCACCAGCCTCGCAGGACTTCCCCTGGGTGTGCTGCGTCACCAGTGTCCATGTTGCGCTTTAGAACTCAGGAGCGAGTCCCTTCCACCCTACACTGGTATGATTCTGTTACCGTGGAGGGTGATGACATCACGCTCCATCCATAGATGTGGGGCTGGGATTCCAACACGCAACAGCCAGGGTGGCTGAGGTGCCATCCTCCGCTCCCACAATTCCCTGTACCTCTGAGGCCTACTCGTATATGCTCTCTGCTCACTTTCTAGTCCTCTCTGGGAGGCTAGCATTGAGCAGGGGGGAGCCGACTGCACTAGCCCTCCTGTCTCCCTCTTGCTTTCTGGCCATGGTCTTGCCTGAAACTGCGAGGCACGGGGTGCCCAAGGGACTGTGCCCAATCACCCTGCAAGCCTGTAGAACAAGGGAACTACTATTCCAAAGACACCTCTCGGCCCTGGGGGGACAGGTAATGGTGGCTAATGGTTCCCATCTCTGAGCACACTGCCATGGCTCCTCAGGAGTCCCCAGGGGGAGCAAGCCTTGTGTGGCAGTTACATAATCTATCAACTTGAGCAAGGGGGTGGAGTCTAGCCTGTTAGGTCATAGTCTCTGTGTGTGCATGGTCTCCTGAGAATCCTGGGAACTCCTGTCTTCCTCCCTGGAGGTGGGACACACTGTTTGGTCTACCTACAGACAAGCCACATGGAGCCACGCTGATGGCAGTCAGAGCCCTGGAGATGCTTCCACCACCACTGGATCCATGGGACTTATCATCCACAGGCCTGTGATCTTCCTGCTTTTGGCATCATTGCATGGGCTGTGTGAGTCTGAAGAGGCATTCATGGGCTAATATCAAACTTAAGGACTTGATATGAATTGGGCTGGGAGGTTTTCTTGATATACAATAACTCTTGGATATAAAACTCTTTCTTACACACCTATGAGTGTCTCGGACTTGTTTCTCTAGTCAACCTGGATAATACACCTTGCTTGCCCAGCGTGTGAGCCAGCTGGAGAGAAAGCCCGGCCAGTGGCTTCCTCTCCTGTTTCCTTCTTCCTGGCCCTGCCCCTCACGCTGCTGCTCGGGGCTCCCTCTCAAACGAAGGACTGTCTCGCAAATAGGAGCTGCTTGCTTTTGGGGGGAGCACCCAAGCTATTTTGATCTCCCACCAGGCTGGTTCTAATTCACAGCAACCTTAGACAAAACAAAACAAAACAAAACACCAGGAAAACCACTCCCCAGTCCGGTGCCATCCTCTGACCCTGTAGGACCGTGCTGAACTTCCCCTGCAGGTTTGGGAGACTGTAAGTCTTCATGAGCATAAAGGGCCTCATCTTTCTCCCTCAGAGCAGCTGGTGGTTTCAAACTGCGGACCTTGAGGTTAGCAGCCCAATACTTTAGCCACAATGCCACTAGGGCTCCCACCATTGCTCTTACCAAATGGGAAGCCTGAGAATGATTTGTCTTTTCTTCCATCATACTGTGAGAGCTCTAAGACAGAGCCCGCCCGCGCTGCTATCCAGGTAGTTTGGGATCCATGCTTGCTGAGCGATTGAACCCAATCTTGAAAGAACATGAGGCGTCTACTGGAATGGGATGAGGCGTCTACGGGTACTGGGATGGTAAAATGCTCTTCACACATCACCTCATTTACCTCTACGATAGCCCCGAGGTAGGTTCGGTCATCATTCCTAAGGAGCATTGGCTGCTAACCACAAGGTAGGAGGTTCAAGCCCACCAGCCCCTCCCTGGGAGAAAGATTAGGTTCTCTGCTGCCATAAAGATTTACAGCCTCAGAAATCCTGCACAGGGCTTCCATGAGTCAGAATCAACTCAATGGCCAAAACAAGACAAAACACCCCCAAACTGCCTAAACCCCAAACTCACCACCACCAACTCCTAGCGATCCTATAGAACAGGCTAGAACTGCCTGTGTGGGTTTTTGAGACTGTACCTCTTTATGGGAGTTGAAAGCCCCACCTAGTTCCCTTGGAGTGGCTGGTGGTTTTGAACTGTTAACCTCGAGGATCACCACCGAAAGTGTAACCTCTACACACTCGGTGGCAGTGGGTGCATTTTTATCCCCATTTTACAGATGTGGAGACAAGCGCAGAGAGGGTGGGCATTTGCCCAGAGGCTCGCAGCTACTAATAGAAGTCAGGTGGCTGGCATCAGTGGGCTTAATTCCTGAGTCTCGCTTCTCGTTAGCTCCAGCACCTGCCTGCCAATGTGCTGTGCTCTGGTGGCCTGGGGTGTTGCCAGGATGCAGGAAGCCACGCCCGTGATATTTCGGACACCAGCAGAATTATCCGTCCTGGACGGGTTTCGGCTGCACTTCCAGGTAGAAACAGATGGGGAAGAGCGGCCCGGTGAACTACTTCTGAAGACTGTGCCTGTTGTTAGGTGTGGTGGGGCCCTTCTTTACGTGCAAGAGAACAGGACGCTGCCCGGTCCCATGCGAGCCTCACAATCATTGCGATCTGAGAGCCCATTGTTGCAGCCACAGTGTCCATCTGGCTCCTTGAGCGTCTTCCTCTTTTTTCACTGGGCTACTTTACTGAGTAGGATGTCCTTCTACAGAGACCAGCCACTTCTGACATCATGTCCAAAGCCCAGGCCATTCTTCTTTCTTAAGAGCATCCTGGCTGTACTTTGCCTTAAAAAAAAATTTTTTTTTATTAGCACTCCATCCACATGTCATAAAATTCAGTAATGCGACCGTATCAAGACAAGTTGTACAATCATCACCTTATTCAATTCTAGAACAATTTCTTCTTCCTTGAGCCCATTGTTTTTCATGAAGCTGTTATTTTTTCTAATTGTGGCAAAAACATACACAAGAAGACCGTCTCCAATTCCACGTCTGCTTGTAGCATTCAGCCCCCACGGATTACACTCTCCATATTGTACAACCATTGTTGATATCCCTTTCCAACTTATTCCACCACCAGGTACTTTCCATCATTGCCCTGGCCCTCAGTGGCGTATGCAATACGCGGAAAAGTCTATGGATCACAATAGCCTGTTGTCCACTACAGCACCAGGAGAGGACCCTTTTACGCTGGAAAGCCTTCAAAAGACACCAGGACCACAACCATGCAGAGGAGCACACCAGTGATTGTGAAGATGTTGTAGGTGAGGCACCGTCAGGGGAGGCCGGCACCCTGGCAGCATACTGCTCCACTGGCATGGGGGGCTTGCTATTCCCCGTAGCAGTGCGCCCCAGAACATTACCTTCCTTTTCAGAAACACCTGCAGTTTGAAGCATGACCACAAGAGGGCAGGCGTTGGTAACAAATGAGGACATGAGGGTGAGGGGAGACCAGCCTGCGGAACTTGGTTCAATTTTCCTTGCCAGGTGGGACCTCTGCTCAGCTATGGGGGTAGATCTGAGATCGATAAGTCACCTGCGGAATTGGAGACCCGCTGCTGTTCATTCCGCCCTCGCTCGCGTTCCCTGCCTGCCCTTTTCGGCCCTCATCCCTCGTGTGTATCTTCTGCAGCAAAGCAGAAAGTCCGTGTAGGAAGTTTGCGACCATGAAGTAGGCAACATCTGAAAACCCCGGTCCAAAGGCAAACCCACGGGTTGCACACGCAAACAGCACCAAGGGTCTGTGGATTGCCAGAGGGAGGCCACTGCCCGTCATGGAGTCAGTTCGGACTCAGCCTGCCGCACAGGATTTCCGAGTCTGTGCATCTTCACAGAAGCAGTTGGCCTCCTCTTTCTACCTCGGAGCTGCTGGTGGGTTCGAACCACCCACCTTTCAGTCAGCAGCCCAAGGCTGAACCCGCAGTAACATTGGAAACGGTAGTTGATGGCAATTCAGGCTCAACTATTGAAACCTTACCGTGGCTGAGGCTTGGCGCAGGGCTTCTATTGCTGTTGTTAGGTGTTTTGCAGGCGCTGCTGGCTCATGGCGACCTTGTGCCCCACGGGGGAAACACTGCCCAGTCCTGCCATCCTTACAATTGTTGTTTGAGTCCATTATTGCAGCCCTGGTGCCAATTCATTTCGTTGAGGGGCTTCCTCTTTTTCACCGCCCCCCGACTTTGCCAGGCATGGTGTCCCTTTGCAGAGACCGCTCTTTCCCGATCACAGGCCACGGCACATGAGATGAAGTCTCACGGCCTTGCTCCTCAGGAGCGTTCTGGCTGTTCTTCTCCCCACACGGATCTGTTTTTTTAAATTTTTTCTGGTAGTCTTGGCGCTTTCCTCGTCCTCATGATGTCCTCATTCAGATGCATCAGTTCTTCTCGGGCCTTTCTTATTCACCGACCAACTTTCAGGTGCATCAAGGCAATTGAAGTACCATGATTCGGGTCAGGTGCACGTTCTGTGCGTCAGGCATGGACTAGGAGACTGTACACATGTACTCTTGATGAATTTTCAGACGAATACTTGGAGCGAAACAGAGTTTCCTCTCTTTATAATGGAAGCTAGTGAGTGTTAGGGAAGACAAGATCCTGGTTAGGGTTTGCCAGGCCAGGGGGGAATACTTGAAGCAGGGCCAAGTCCCACTGGACCAATTGATTGCTTATCATACGACACCTCTGTGAGTGTGAGTCTGAGATACCTATAGGGAGGGAGCTGTTAAACAGCTTTTCTCACTGAGGGCTACAAAGCTTAATGCAAAGGTGGTTGCTCTATGGCAGTGGTTCTCAACCTTCCTCATGCCACAAACCTTTAACACACTTCATGTTGTGGTGACCCATCCCCCCAACCATAACATTATTTTCATTGCTACTTCATAAATGTAATTTTGCTACTGTTATGAATTGGGTGATCACTGTGAAAAGTGCGGTCGACCCCCAAAGGGGTCGTGACCCACAGGTTGAGAACCGCTGCTCTAGGGGAAAAGCGGAGGGATGGGGAGACCTGGTGTTAGAGATTCAGTGTTTCCCATCCCCCACCCCAAAGCGATATTTAACACCTACTCCTGCCTCATTGAATATGCCCTTGTTTGGGGGAAATAGGATTTTCCATGGTAGATGTTACCAATTAGGTTAATGAAGCTCCACCTTAGGGTGTGTCTTGATTTTAAGTGTGCCTGAGTGGTGTTGCATTTAAGAGGAGGCAGGCAGGGAAACAGAGCCACACCTGGAGGGGAGACGCCGCTTGGGTGATCATTTGGTAAACCCTTTTAGAAACGAGTGAAGGAAATACCAACAGCAGGCCACATCAGACAGATTTTTTGTTGTTGAGAAAACTAGCTAGATCCTAGTGAAAAAAGGCAAAGAGGGGGAAACTCCTGACAAGCAGCTGCCAGTTGATTTGAGGGAAGGGGATTCCCTTCCAAACAATGACTCTCTCTCCATCCCTCCTCTCCACCTCCGTGTCCGCAGGTCCAGATCCTCATCAGTCTCAAGGTATGGGCCGTACTGTAGTTGTTAAAAGCCTTTTAATGTTGTGTTTCTTATTTAAACAATATTTTTTAACTCTGAACTTATTTACTTTGACATTTCTAAGGTCAAATGTTTGTCTAAATGTTTGTTGTAATGTTTTGTATAAAAAGGCAAGGTTAGGGTAAAAACTTGGTGGTTGAGAATGGATTAATCCGTTTTCAGTTATTTCTTATGGGAAAAATGGATTCGGAACTTGACTGCATTTCATCTCGATGCTCCTTTTAGAACAGATTAGCATCGAGGTCCGCGTTTCTACTGTTTTTCGATACTAGTCCACTGACTCACACAGCCATGCAATGATGGCGAATGTCAGAAGATCACAGGCCAGTGGGTGGAAAGTCTCGTGGATCCAGTGGTGGTGGAAGCATCTCCACGCTGGCGGGGGTCTCCACGTGGCTCTTCCAGCTCCAGGGCATCCGTGTAGCTCTATGTGGCTTGTGAACAGGAATGCCTCGCAGGGAGAGTTTGCATCTGGTCTCCAGGGAGCTACTGATCTCCGCTGCGCCTCCAAATGGGTCATCAAGCTGCGATCTGATTGACAGGCTAGCCTCCACCCCTTCACAAGTTGACAGGAGATTACGGAAACTACCACACCTAGGTTCACAAACACTACTTAGCGTCAGTTTGTAGATCAACGCCAGAAAGTGTGACAACAGCAGTGCCTACAGACATGAACAGGGATGAAAAAAGCGATGAAATCCCAGTGCACGCAGAGGAAACCAAGACGTGTGAAGCTTCGCGGTAACTCCGTCTGGAGTCTGTGAGCAGGCCCGCCTGCTTCTGTTGAAGGAATCCCGGCTGCCCGCTGGCTTAAGAGCTTGGTGACTAACGGAGAGGTCAGTGGCTTTGAACCCGCTAGCCACCCTGTGGGTGAAGATGCTTCGGTGCGCCACTCAAAGGGGCAGTGGGGCAGTTCTACTCTGCCTACAGTGTACTAAGAGGCACAACCAGCTCATGGGCAATGGGTTTGCTTTGGTTGATTACGGGAGTCGGGCTTATGAAAAATGTTAAGATTAACCATGGGGATATTTTTAGAAAACAATATGATTCTACTGTCAGCGTCACCTGGTGGGGTCTACCCCCCCACCCCGTTATCTGCTGGCGACGCCGCTGCCACTCTGTAGAAGGGATTTCTGCAAAGCGATGGTTACGGTTCCACAGGCGTCACCTGACCTGTGAGCATAATCAGACAAGAGTAAACAAGACGTGGCCCTTCAAGGCCCTCGAAATACCAGCAATCAATGGCAGAGGATTCTGCGTAATTGGGCACCATTGGCGTGCAGTTCTTACGTATCGATCTATTTGTACCTCCTGTCTGTCTATCTATCTATCTATCTATCTATCTATCTATCTATCTATCTATCTATCTATCTATCTATTTGTTTTTCATTGTACCTCTTTAAAAAAAATGCAGCATTCCTGGGACTTGGGTCTTTCCTTGAGCCCCAGAACCAGCAGCACAGCGCGCCAATGCCAAGTGGTCATAAGCAGCCAGGTTCAATCCTAAATGAAACGCTACCAGTGCTGTTTGGAAAACAGCAGCTTATTGCTGGTGTCAAGTTGACCTTTATCAGTGCCATGTGAGCTCTCCTGGTACATGAGCATAATGCCCCCAGGGGAGACTTCAGTCCCTCTGCTTGTGGTTGAAACAGAGAAGGACCTATGGTGAGCATGTGAACATCAGTGTCACCCAGCTCCAGGGAAAGACGGTACTGCGTTTTCTTGGAAGCTCTCCCTAAGCTGGCGGGCTGGATATTTTCCTGGGGTTGGAAGCCCAGTTGTGTCTCCTGAGCGTACAATGGATGCGCCAGCAGAGGAAGGCCCATATTCAAACGTTAGCTCATCCTGCCCAGTGAGATCGTTTGATATGTGGACGGAGTGCGTTCCCCTGCTGTTAGGTGCCGTCAGTGGGCTTAGACTCAGCCAGCAACCTCATGTGCAAAAAGACGACTCTGCCGGTCCTGTCTGAGCCCCTTGTTGTAGGCACTGTCTTCCTCTTTCCCGGCCCTCCACTTTACCAAGCATGGTCTTCTCCAGGGACTGACCTTTCCTCACATCATGTCCAAGTTCTTCTGCGACAGGGTGGTCTGTTTTCCTGGCAGGCTGTGGGTGCCTTCAATATTCTTCTCCAGGACCATAATTCAAACGCACGGATTCTTCTTCCCGCTTCCTGATTCAGTGTCCATCCTGCAGATGCACGTGAAGCTATTGCACACACCGTGGCATGCGTCAGGAGCACCTTAGTCCTCAAAGCGACCCCCCCCTTGCTTTTGGACACGTTCAGGGGGCCCTTGTGCGGCAGATTTACCCAATGCTGTGCACCGTGGGCGCTCTTGAGTGCCACTTCCGTCTTGATCCACTGTGTGTGGATCCATGTGAAATAAAATCCTTGACCACTTCCATCTTTTCTCCGCTTATCATGGGTTTGGCTAGTGGTCCACTTGTGAGGATGCTCAGTTTCCTCCCTCTGAGGTGCAATCCACACTGAAGGCTGCCATCCTTGATCAGCGCTTCCCATTCCCCCTGCGTTCAGCAAGCAGGTATGTATCATCTGCGTATCGCAGGTCGTCCATAAGCCTTCCTCCCATCCCGATTCCATGTTTTTCTACATAGAGTCCAGCTTCTTCTATTGTCCATTCAGCAAACAGACTTAATATGTATGGTGACTGGATACAACCTGATGCCCACCATTCCTGATTTTAAGCCTCTCTTTATCACATTTTTTTGGGTGTTCAAATGACTGGCCCTTAGTCCTTGTACAGGTTCTGTGTGAGCACAAATTAATGTTCTGGAATCCCCATCTTCTCAATGCTATGCAGTGAGATCATGCTGTGCTCCCAATGAGATTTTCTAAAAATCTGGTGGACACATTGGTTGCTACTAGCTGCCATTGACTCGGTCCCTGACTCATGGGGACCCCATGCAGACAACAATCTGACCCTCTTGATCCATAAGGTGCTCTTGGTGGGTCACCGGCCCATCCTTCCTACTCTGCCCTATTCTGGAAGCTCTGTCTGACCCACGCCATAGTATTTTCCATGGCCTCGTACACATATGGACGTTGGACGCCGAGTCAAGAGAAGTGAAGAAGAATCAATGTTTGGACTGCGGTGCTGGATAAGAATATTGAAAGCACCATGACTGCTCAAAGGCCGACCCGACCTGTGTCGGAACAAGTGAGACCAGAGTGCTCCTGAGCGGCCAGGATGGAAAGACTTGGTCTTACAGACTTTGGACATATTGTCAGGAGAGGCAGGTCCCCGGACAAGGACATCATACTTGGTGACATAAAAGGTGGGGGGGGGGCTGAAAAGAAGGTGACCCTCAATGAGATGGATGGACACAGTGGCTGCAGGCACAGGAACTGTTGTGAGGCTGGTGCCGGACTGGGCAGTGTTTCGTTCTGTGCACAGGGTCACTATAGGTCTGAACCGACTCCATGGCACCTAACCACAACAACAAGAGCAACGAATGCTGCTGAAACCTGTTCAGCCTCATGGCAGCACACAAGTCTCTGCTGACAAACAGGTGGTGGCCGGGCGGGGAGGCAGAAATTCTAGCTGTTCTCCCTAGCAAAATGTTGTCGTTAGGCGCCGGTGATCTGGCTCCAACTCACAGCGACCCGATGTCGAGCAGAAGGAAACACTGGCCGGTCCCGTGGGCAACGAGTCCCGTCTTCGTTGATGAGAGTTTTAAGATGGGAGGTCGGAAGAAGAGAGGCAGGGAACCACTGTACAAAGCCACATCGGATGTGCTCAGTGTCTGGGTCCGAGTTAGCCCGCACTGGATTCTCACAATAAATCTCAGGCTCCTCGCCCACCTCGAAAGGGTCCCCTCCGAAGACCGATGCCTTCCAAAGGACTTGAAGAATGGTCACAGCAAAACCCAGCCCAGCGGGGACCTCTGCCAGCAGGGAGCGATGTTCACGGGACTCCAAGAGGCCTTCTTCTTTCCCGTGCAATTAACAAATCTGGGTCGACAAATCTAGGCAGGACGCCTCTCACCTCCAGGCACACGGCAGTTGGCTCTGGGAATATGAAGATGGAGAAGACGCACTCCCCCGCCTCTGAGAAGCTCACCGTCTGCGGAGAGAGAAAGAGGCAGACATCCATCGCTAAGTATAAGACAAGCTAGCCCGGGGGAGGGCTTCAGTAGAAACAAGAACAACAAAAGCCAGGGCCCGCAGGGAGGAGCGTTGCATTCTGAAGCAGGGCTCTCTCTGCTGCAGAGGTAGACTCTCCGTAGGAGCTAGTACTTGCGGCAGGTGCAAAATGTGACGGTTCTCTGTGCAATGTGAAGAAGCAGCCAGTGTTGCAGCTCAAGGCTGCAGGACGTCTGTTTCTGTGTTGTGGAAACACTCGTTCAGGAGCTGTGCAATTTGGGAGTTTTCAAGGCCCACATACCCAGAGCTCCGGACGAAAGGGAAAATAGTCATAACATTGTCACTGAATGCAAGCAAGTGTTGATATATTTTGCTAAATTGCCCTTATTAATGATTCATCAAATCTTCTTTGCTTCCTGCATTAAAAAAAAGAAAACAAGAAAAGCTTTCTGCAAAATTTAACCCTCTCACAGACACACCAGGCTTTCGGCTCTTGGCAGCCGTCTGGAGTGAGATGTGTTTTCCAGAAGTGGCCGTTGGCATAGAAATACCAGTCATAAAGAAGGATCAGGTAAGAGGGACAGGCCCCTGGGTGACAACCAACAATTCAGGCTCGACTACGAACCTCCCCTCCCGGCGGTCTCTTGTATGCAGAGTACAGCTGCTCCAGGGGCTTGTGGAAGCGGATCCCTGGGCCTGTCATCTGAGGCAGGTGGGTGGGTTCAAACCACCATTCTCATGGTCAGTAGTCCTGTTCTTAACTGTGCCTCACACGGGCTCGGACTTGACTTGATAGCAACTCATCAGAACAAGAAAAACAACAGCTAATGTAAAGGCGACTGGCTGGGACCCATCCATGGCACCAAGGAAGAAAGTACTCGCTGTCTCTTCTATAAAGATCACAGCCGAGAAATCCTTATGCAGCTCCATTCATTCTGCAACACAGGGGATCTCCAGGAGTCTAAATCAATTGAGTCAAGGGCAGTGTTTTTTTTTTTTAACTTCTTTATTGCAATGTGAGTGAAAGTTTACAGAGCAAATTGGTTATCCATTTGACGGTTCGTATGCTGACCTTGACCGTAGCTCCTATGAAGTAACCTCACGCTTCTCACTTGTGTTAGTCAGGGTTGACTAGTGAAACAAATTTAGGTTGATGCTTATGTGTGTGTGTAAGAGAAAACTTGACATCAAAGAGCAATTGTACATTAAGAAAACATCCCAGCCCAGTCCAGATCAATCCCACCAGTCTGATATCAGTCCATATGTCCAGTATCAGTCTATCAATTCCTCTTCAGACGCACGCAACACATGCAATGATGCTGAATGCAGGAAGATCACAGGCCATGGGACATAAAGTCTTGTGGATCCAGTGGCGTTGGAAGCATCTCAGTGCTGGCGTGGGTCTCCACGTGGCTCCTCCAGTTTCAAGGCTCTGGCTGCATCAGTGTAGCTCCATCAGGCTTGTCATCAGGAGTGTCTTTCAGGGGCAGTGTGTCTGTCCCTCCTCCAGCGAGCTACTTGTTTCTGGAGTGCCTCAAAATGAGGTCATCAAGCAGCGACTGATTGACAGACTAAACTCCATCCCTTCACTCTTATAGTCTCACGTTGGCACCAGATTATGTAACTATCACACCACTTCCTCGCTTAAGTCACCCTTCTGGTCCTCCTTCTTCCCTGGCCATTCCTGCCTTCTGCACTGGATCCTCAGGGAAGCGCTTCCTGTTGGCTCTCATGTGCTCTATTATTCCAAGGTGTGTGCGTACCTTCCTGGTGTTACGGTTCACCGTGTAGGTCTATCTATCGTTTGACTGAAGGTGAACCACAGGGGCAAATTCAGTTCCAACACTGAAGGATGATGGAGGATCAGAGTCTTGTAAGATCCACCAGTCTCTATTGGACTAGTAAGCTTGTTTTCATTTTTTAAAAAAAATTTTGAGTTCTGTTTCAACTCTATCCTCAGTCTCTCCAGGACCCTCTGTTGTGGTTCTTTTCAGTGTCGTCAGCAGTGGTGGCCAGGCCAGGTACTATCTAGTTCCTCTGGTCTCAGGGTCATGGAGGCTGAGGCTCCTGGGCTCCATTAGCCCTCTGCACTAATTGTCGTGCACCCTGATTCCTTCACTCTTCTCTGCTCTGGATGGTGAGAGCCCCGGAGTTACACCTGCGATGGTGTCTCATGAGCTTTGAAGACCCCAGGCACTACCTCAACAAAGTAGGGTGCAGGACATTGTCTTTGTGGACTCTCATGCCAGTTGACCCTGATAGACCTCTGAGACTATGGTCCTGAGCCCATCGGCTCAGCTGCTCATTCCCATGAGATATTTGGTTGGCAATGGGATTTTGTTTCGTAGGGAGGATAAAGACTGAACACACGTCACCCAAGATATTTACAGTTGGGTTCTTCTTAGCCTGTAGGCCCTGGAACAGTATTTTGGCAAATATTAATAGGTGTCACCTGTGATGGGAGACAAATAATTTAACAACCAGTTTATGTTCACTGCCCTAATGATCATTTTAAGTTAAAAAATATATATATACATGAGGTTTCCCTCCCTGCCAAAACACCCCCCAAAACAAAAACTAAAACAAAAACCAGAATTGCGCTGGGCAGAGAGATTTCAAAGTACGCATCTTTCCCGCTAGGCGAGCATCCATTAACTTGCTCTGACTTAGTGCACCCAGTGGCGTGTCACCTGGGAAGGTTCTCTCTGGTCACAGTGAATTTTTTCATAAAAGCAATTTCCCTCAAACCTTATTTATTTATTTATTTTTGTGATGACCAATTTAAGAGAACAGTGTGTGGCTGTGGAAACTTGCTTCCTGCTCGGGGAAAATGCGGCAGAAACTGTTGTGCTGTCAAACACAGCTTAGAGGGACAGCGCTGTGGGGAAAACTCAAGTGTGCGAGTGGTTTCTCTCATTTTAGAAACGGTGAAATGTTGATTAATGCAAACCTCGTTCTGGATGTCTGCCAATTTCCCAAGCCAACAAAACTGTTGACTTGTAGTGCGTTTGGAGTTCGTCCCACCAGGTCAGACTGTTAATCAAGCTTTCAATTTAGAGGTTCTGGAAAGATTGTGTAACAACGTTAAGGGGTCTGATTTGTGGCAGATGGGGGACTGGTTTTGCCACCACAACACCACACCTGCTCATGCAGCATCACGGTGCACTGGTTTTTGGCAAAATAGAGCATGCCTCTCTTGCCCCATGCACCTTACTCACCTGACCTCGCTCCATGTGACTTCTTTCTGTTTCTGCGAAGGCAGAGGGACAGGAAAGGACAGTGATTTGACTATGCAGAAGAACTGAAGAAAAAAACAACAAGGGAGGTGCTGTTAGCCATCTTAACAGATGAGTTTGAAAAATGTTTCCAAGAGTGGAATTACAGATTTGACAAATGTATTACGTGTAATGGAGAGTGCTTTGAAGGTTATAACTTTGTTTTGTAAAAAAAATTTAAATACATAGCTTTGAAAAAATATTCTGTTTTTTTGGGGGGTACCCCATCAGATACTGAAAGGTATATTATTATTTCACCCAGCTAATATTTAAATAAGAACAATAAAAGAGGTACATAAACCTAGATTATAAGAGTTTTAAGATATTAATTTAAAATATTAAATAATACCCAACAAAAAATTGAACTGTTATTGAAGATCTTTCCCTCTTGCTTCTTTATTGACGTCCTCACTTGCAATACTCTTCTCCCTGAGCATCATTGGCTGTGTGATTTATTCTTCAGCATCTTTTCATTGTAAGATCCCATTCCTTCAGAGACAATAGTCACTGTGTTTGATGTATTAGAAGCAGGTGACTTCCCTTCTCTGAACACACTATGTTCATCTTTGAAAAATCCCTTTCCTCTTCTGCCGAACTTAAGAGAAATTGTACTGACAATATTTTTAACTCTCTGAACACTTTCAGGAGTTGCCTGGTCCACTCCTAATGTCTCATGGGAATTTGGAAGCCTAGCACAGGCTGAAACAAATGATAAGCACGTCACCTTCTGGTGGTTTGGCCCTTTTCCTCTTTATGTCATATGTTGGTTTACCAAAGTAACACATGGAAGGGAAGAAAAATGTAGTATTTCATCAACAGTATAATGAGTTTTATGAAATGAATTAGTAAGCATGACAGCATAGTGTCATCTAATTTTTTACACCTATGCATGGAATGAGCGTTACTACATGTACTTCGAATGCGCTGTTGCGCAGACGACCGGGAGAGAAGGGTCAGGAATGTGTACTTTGATGGACACCTCAGACAGAACTTTGGTGGCAACCCCGGCCACAGTGCCATTTTAATAACACCCGTTCTGCCAAATCAGTGCAAACCGGCTTAATCTGACCGCGGGTGCAGAATGAAAAACAGGATTCCCTGGTGGTCGGGGAGTTCACTTATTGTCTCTGAGCTCCAAATGTGCACTTTATTTCCTGCGATTTATGGGTTTCTTAGGTGTATCTTTGCTGGTGAATGAACTTGAATCCATCAATTCTCAAAGGACTTCTCCAGGGTAGATTTCCACCATTCCCTTGTCAGTTTGTCACTACTCTGGTGGCTTGTGTGTGGATGGTATGCCTAGGATATTTCAAGTAGCAGCCGGGCCACCAAGGTGGACAGGTTTCAGCTGAGCTTCCAGATTGAGACAGACTAAGCTGTGCACTTCTGAGACTTAGCCATGGAAAACCCTACGGATCCCAGGGTATTGTCAGAGATCTAGACGGGCTGCCTTCAGACGTGTCGTTAGAGGGGTACACCATGCCTGGTCAGAGAAAGTGAGGAACACCCTCAGGGAGGTGGGCTGCCGCAGTAGCGACAAAGATGGCAGCCTCCATGGAGATGGTGCAGGACCGGACCATGCTCTTGCTTTGTTGGCTTGTCCACAGGGTGCTTAGAGTTGGAGTTGACTGTAGTCCGAAACCAGCAGCTGCTTCGTGCGGGGGAAAGACTGAGCTTTCTAGTCCCGTGAACAGTCACAGTGCTGATAGCCACAGTGGGGGTGGGTGGGGAGGGAGTCTCTGAGTCAGCATCGACTCCGTGGCAGTGAGTGAGTTTGGCACTGTCATTGACCTTTGTCAGCAGGGGGCACTGGAGGGGCGCAGCTGGAGGAAGGGACTTCTGGTTCCAGCAGGTCACTTTCTTGCTTCTCCGTGATCCTCACAGTCACCCCAGATGCAAGCCCAGAGCGCGAGGTCTCTTGAGGCTCACAGCCCCAGCTGGACCTGCGGTTCTCCTAAAGCGAACACCAGGCAGCTCTGTGCTGCCCCAGCAGAGAGCCGCCTCCCAGCCTCATGTTGCCCACCTGCAGGTACTAAGGAGGAATGATTCTCATTGGCTTGGCCCGGATTATGTGTCCAACTTCCAACCCATCACTATGTGCTGGAGGATCTGATAGGCCAGGCTAGGAGATACAGTGGCATGGTGGGTTTACCTGTTGGGCTGTTAACCTCAAGGTCAGCAGTTCCAAGCCATAGTTGGAAGGATGAGGCTCACTGTTCCCAAAGACCTACAGTCTCAGAAGCCCACAGGAGCAATTCTGTGCTGCCCTACACCTGCCCCTGTGAGTCAGAATTGACTCGGAGGCAGTGAGTTTGAGGCTAGTTTGGGGGTGATTCTGAGGTCCCCAGGTGGTACAAACTGTTTGCACTCTTCTACTACCCTGGAAGCTGGTGGTTTGATCGCACCCAGAGGCTCCGAGGAAGAAAGACCTGGAGATCTGCTTCCATACAGGTTCCAGCAGTTCTGCTCTGTAACGCACGAGGTCGCCGCGAAGGGGACCCAGCTAGATGGCAACGAGGTTTGTCCCTATTTCATGGTGACGGCATGTTCTGGTCCCTACAAAGCGGTCCCATTGTTTCCCTGGAAGAATACCTGGTGGTGTAGTGGGTGACCTGTCGGGCTGCTAACTGCAGGGTTAGCAGTTCCAAACCGCCAGTGGCGCTGAAGGAGAAAGCTGAGGCTGCTTGCTCCCGTGGAGAGTGACAGCCTCGGAATTGACTCAGTGGGACAGTGTTTTTTTCCCGGAGTGTATTGTCTATGAAGCCTGACCGTGCACTATACGTACATTTATCTGCAGAAGGTTGGCGGTTCTAGCACCACCAGCTGCTCCACATGAGAAAAATCCTGGTGACCGACTCCTCTCAAGATAAGACCCAAACCAACCCCCTTGTCACTGAATCAATTCCAGCTCATTGCAGCTCTTTAGCACATGGTCGACTAGCCACCTGGGGTTTCCAAGGTCATCAATCTTTAAGGAAGCAGGTGCCCCCCCCCATTTTTTAAGTGACAGTGTGGCTGGTGGTTTGTTCGGTTAGCAACCCAGTGCTTAAGCCGCAGACCCACCAGGACTCCTTCTATAAATATCACAGCCTGGGAAACCCTATGGGGCAGTTCCACTGTATTATGTAGACTCGCAGTGAGCTGGGATGGAGGCGATCGTACGCAGCAATAACGTCTATAGTGAACCAAATGGAAATAGGAACCCTAGTGATGCAGAGGATGATGCATCGGGCTGCTAATCACAGGTCAGTGGTTCGAAAACACCAGTCCGCTCCGCAGGGAAAGGCAAGACTTTCTATTCCCATAAGGACTTACAGTCTTGGAAACCCACAGAGGCAGTTGTACTTGGAGTCCGTATGACTCAACGGCAGGGAGGTGTCTTGGTTGTTTCATTTTGTTTTTTTTGAGACAGAAATATGGTGACTTGTGCCAAGACCTGTAGAACCCAGAAGACTGGCAGACCTCCAGCTGGCAGGTGTCAGGAAACATGGCAGGCCTAAGTCAGGTGTGTGAAGTATGGGGGTAAGTGCAGTCTGGCTCACGGGCATGAGTCAGATGTAAGCTGCAGGCTTCTCTTGACTGCTAGAGATGCAGAGGTGGAGAAGCAGTTTTTACAGTGGGAGGCACTGAACTCCAAAGCTTTAGTGACTAAGATGATGTTGAGTGAAAAAAAAAAAACAACAAGAACAAAATGAAAATAGCTCACTCGTCATGCTAACCAATCAACTTTCTGCCGCTGAATGTGGTTTGACTGTTGGTAACCTGAGGGGACAGAATAGAGCTGCCCCTGTGGGTTTCTGAAGCTGGAGCTCCTTTTGGGAGTTGAAAGCCTCATTTTTCTCAAAATGCAGACCTGGTGATTATCAGGGCAACTCCTGAGTCACCACCCCACCAGGCTCATTTCCCACCAGCCTTTTATTCTTAGCTGATTATCGAGAAGCACAAGTAGTATTTCAACTACCAGAGAAGAGGCAGTTGAAGTGGTCCAATAGTCTCAAAGTGATTCAATATAAAATGTTTAGGAAAAAACACCCTTGACATTGTACTGGAGATAGATATGGTTACAATATTGATTGAAGTGCTTGGATGTGCATGAAGGATAATTACTCTGCTTACTATTTTTAATGTAGGGGAATCAATAGGAGAGGTTCCCCCCATTCTCTCTTAATTTACACTAACAGTAATTGTGTCAGCTGGGCTATCTGGAGAAACAAACCAGTGACACTCATCTATGGACAAGAAAGAGTTTTATATCAAGAAGGAACTTCACTTCAAGGCCAGGGGCCCTGGTGGTGTAGTGGTTACACATTGGGCTGTGATCTGCAAGATCAGCAGTTTGGAACCACCGGGTATGCCATGGGGTAAAAGACAGGGCTTTCTGCTCCCTGATAAGAGTTATTGTCTTGGACACTCTCAGGGGTAGCTCTACCCTGTCCTGTAGAGTCCCTATGAATTGGCATCGATTTGAGGGCAGTGAGGTTTTTTATTTGTTTTAACATCAAGAAGGTGGCCCAGTCTAGTCAACTCAAGTTTTCATTTGTCTGATGTTAGCCGGACCTCTTTAATGTAGCTTAGTATGAAGCAGGGAGATCACAGACCGGTGAGTACAGAGTCATATAGATCCAAGGCCAGCAGAAGCATGGGGCTGAGGGCCCCCAGAGTCACGTGGCCCACTTGGGGCTGCCCCTGGAGGGAGACTCAGAGTCCCAGTGAGGTCCCAGTGAGGAGGAAGGTAAAATGGCAGAGAGGATTGCCTCTGTTTGATCTTGCTCTTATACAAAAGGCCACACCCCTAAGGAAGTGTCAAATAACCACATGATTGACAGGTTGAAATCCACCCCTCCACAAGAGTATCTACACCATAGCTAACTACCACAGCAGTGAATAGGCTTCATCTTTTAAAATGGAAATTTTGTTTATAAAAACAAAGAGCTTTGGAATAGAACTATTTTTCAGGTCCTCTAATTTAATGAAGCCAATTTGTTGGTCAGTAAATACATATTTCAAAATTTAAGAATTGTGTTTCTTTGGTTTCCTAAGCTTAAAAAAAAGCTGTTACCCTAAAAGCTTCCTGGTTTGAAGGATACATGCTATGGTCTTCCTAGATGTGGGGTAGGGCCAGTCCCTCACAACTAATCATGGGGTCGATAGGTGCAATTATATGGTTAAGATATATAAAGGTTATAGTAAAGTCATCGAAAGCATGAGAGATAGAAGAGTCAAATAAATAAGTCAGACACATTTCATGGTAGCATGCTCACCTTCTGGATGGTCATGATCTTACTAGCCAGGTCTGAGCACAGTGTGGGCCGAGGTGAGGTGGGGCAGAGACCCCGTTTATTGCTAACCAAGGCTTATATCTACTTAGAGGGACATGGTTACAGGTAACCACATGTCACAGGAAGGGGCAGTACAATAGGCATAAGTGTGACAGGAAGGGGATGAGCTAGGGGTGTACATATGACAGGAAGGGGAGGGACTAGAGGTATACATGTGACAAGATGGGCAGACCCTAGATTCCATATGGTGGCCTAACCTTGGTCACCCTTGAGTGGGCTTGCCCTCCCTGGGTTCTCCTTCAGGGAAATAATTTACTACTCGCCTGAACAGAAGGGAGTGGGCCCTACTTGCTGTGGGATAAACAGTAGTGTCTGCTTGCTCTGGATGACTGATAACCTTGACCTACTTCTATTGACCTCCAAGTGTATAGTCATTTGCCACATGTAACAAGCAGCTAAGTTTGGCATAGATTTGTGGGAGACAACGTGGGAGAAATCCTTCTGTTTCCCACACCTAGGAATGGGAGTGATCCGCTCCATTGGAAAAGCTGAGTGTGATGCACGTGGGAAGAGGAAAACTGAGAAGATGAAAGGGGTGCTGGGAGGGAGAAGCAATGGATCGTGACCACACCCAGGATGCATTTGAATTGTGCCCCTGAAGAATACAGAAAACACCATGACCTTTCAAAAGAACAGACAGATCTGCCTTGGAAGAAGGGCAGCCAGAATGCTTCTCAGAGACGAGAACGGCGAGCGTGTATCTTATGTGCTTTGTTTATGTCATCAGAAGAGATCGGGCCCTGGAAAAGGACACCGTGCTTGGCAGAGGAGAGGCACAACTGAAAAAGAGAAAGACCCTTGATAAACTGGACCAACACGGTGGCTACCAAGATGGGCTCGGACATCACACTTGTGAAGACGGCACAGGACTGGGCAGAGTTTCATTCTGTGGTGTGGAGGGTCTCTCGGGGTTGGAATGGACTCAGTGGTCCCAAAGGACAAGCAACACACCCCGGAGTCCTTGTGTCATCAAAATGATTAGCACGCTTCACTGAATGTTTGGAGATATGCGTGTACCCAGAGGTGAGTCAGAGGAAAGACCTGGTCATCTTTTTCTGAAATCAAAGTAGGGTTGTTATAAACCCTCCTTAGGCACCCCTGGGGTTGCCATGGGTGGGAATTGACTCCACAACAGCTCCCTCTCTCTCTCTTTTTCATGCCCCATTGACTGATTTCCTATCCTGCCTCTGATGCTCCAATGCCAACTTCCATTTTCCATCCTCTCCCACTCTTTGAAGATGTGACGTGCCTTCCCACCCCTCCCTCTCAGTCTGTCTGTTCTTCAGAGCAACTCAGAAGAATGAATGCAGCTTCCCTGCTTGCCTGACAGCAGCCAACAGAGGTTACTTCTTTAAACGTTTCTAAAAGCTGAGACGAACACCTGTCTCCGTTCCCTGCAAAAACAAATTCATCAGTCTTAGATCACTGCTCACAGCAACAAGAAGCACAGTGGACAGTGGTGGTAGAGACCCATCAAACAAAGCTCTAGGAAAGAGAGCCTGTGAAGACATAGGCATGTATCCAATAGCCAGCGAAGGTCCTGCGAGTTCCGAGAAGGTGCGGCACGGTGCAGTGTCTCCTGCCCTTGAACATGGGGTCTCCATGAGACAGGCCGACTCCAGGGAAACGAACAACTCCCCCCTCTGCTCCCCAGCCACTACGGTGAATTGTAGTCGCCAGAGTAGCTCATTAATTATAGAGTAAGGGGAAAAATGGGTATTGATCTTAAGCAGTTCCATTCTACTTGTTCAGTATTAATTGGAAGATATTCCTCCGGCGTCACATAAAAGAAGTCGTCTGAGGCACTACAGAAAATCACCTTTAAAATATTCATCCAGGAGTAAGTGATCACAAGAGTCCAGTTTGTATCAGCAAGGTCTTTTACATCCTGAGCTGAATTTTATGCAACAGGATGATTACGAGTTCTCTTCCGATCTCATGGTGCAAGAACCCAGCTGCTGATGTGCTTAACCAGCGGTGATCCGAGTACTTGCTTACCTGGTGCATATGTAAGTGCTGCCTGCTTACCCAGAGATGCCCTTTCCAGAAGCAACACCCCGCGACCCCACCATTGGTTGATCTTATTCTTCTCTCTAGGCGCCACGATCTTGGTACCATTGCTGGTAGGACAGCAATCTAGGGCTCAGAATAACCCAGGTCCCCCAAATAATATTAGTTATTGCTTATATCTGAGCCCTGGTAGTTATTGCTTATATCTGAGCCCTGGTGGTTGTGTGCTGCTAACTGAAAGGTCAGGAGTTTGAATCCATCAGTCATTCCTTGGAAAAAGATGAGGCTCTTTATTTCCATAAAGACCTCCAATCTCAGAAACGCTAGGTAGGGTTGCTCTAGGTGGTATGGAGTCCCTGTTGTGAGGTGCCATCCATTTGGCTCCGGCCCATAGCGACTCCAAACACAACAGAACGAAACACTGCATGGTCCTGCACCAATTGTTCCTCTGCCTGAGCCCATTGTTGCAGCCACTGTGTCCATCCATCCTCTTTTCTGTGGCCTTTGCACTTTACCAAGCATGAAGTCCTTCTCCAGGTACTGGTCTCTCCTGGCAATATGCGCAAAGTATGTTAGACCAAGTTGTTATTGTTGTTGCTAGGTGCCGTCACGGTGATTCTGACCAATAGCAACCCAATGCACAATAGAATGAAAGACCACCTGGTCCTGGACCATCCTCACAAGTGTTCCTATGCTTAAGCCCATGATGCCACCACTGTGTCAGCTCAACTCATTAAGGGCCTTCCTCTGTATTGCTGACTATCAAGCATGATGTCCTTCTCCAAGGACTGGTCTCTCATGGCAACATGTCCACAGTATGTAAGAAAAAGTCTCACCATCCTTATCTCAAAGGCGCACACAGGCCATACTTCTTCCAAGACAGAATTGTTTGTTCTTTTGGCAATCCGTGGCATGCTCAGTGTCCTTCTCCAGCACCAGGGGCTAGGTGATTTTGGTTTGATCTTGTGATTTTGGAAGCTGTGCCCCAGGGTTTCAAATACAAGGATGATCACTCATGCTGGATAGGGTTCAGCACTTCTTACAGACTTAGACGAGGAAGAAAGGCCTTTTGAAAGTCTATGGAAACCTTCTGGATCACAGAACGGCATTGTCTGACTCGTTTGCTTTAGTCACACATAAGGAAACACCACTTACTGAAGGAAGCTATTGAGCTTGATTAGCTTGAGTCCATTAGAGCAAGAAAACTCTCAGCAAGGTGAAGTGCCAGTGGCCCTAGTGGTGGGCATGACATGCTGTTGATTGTGAGGATGACACAGGGTCAGTCAACATTCCATTCAGTTATACCAGGAGAGGATACCAGGAGGGTCAAAAAATATCGCCACTAGGGTTCCAGTTCATATATTCATGGACATAAGCCAAATAATATGTAGATGACACAGCCTTGCTTGTTAAAAGTGAGGAGGAGTTGAGGCAATTGCTGATGAAGATCAAGAATGATATATATGGTGTGAGGTCTGACTCAGTGTAAATAAGACCCAAATCCTCACAACTGGAACCCCAGGTAATGTCATGATAAAATGCAGAAAAGATTGACATTGTCAAGGATTTCGTCTTGCTTGGATCCACAATCCATGCTCAAGGAGGCAGCAGCCAAAGGATCAAAAGATGCGTTGTACTGGGCCAATCTGCTGCACAGGCCTCTTTTTGAGAGTTACAAAAAGTGGATGTTACTTTGAGCGCTTAAAGTGCATCCTACTCAAGCCATGGTATTTTCCATTGCCTCATAATGAATGTGAATGCTGGACATTGAAAAAGGAAGACCCAGAAAAATTGATGCATTTGATTTTGGGGCTGGAGAAGACTATTGAAAGTACCATGGACGGCTAAGATCTGTCTCAGGCGAAGTACAGAGTGCTCTTTACAGGCAAGGATGGCAAGACTTCTTTTTACATACTTTGGACATGTCAGGAGAGAGAAGGACATCATGCTTGATAGAGAGTAAAAAAGAGGAAGGTCCTCAGTGAAATGAATGGACACAGTGGCTGCATCAATGAGCTTAAGCATAGCATCGTTGTGAGGATGGTCCAGGACAGGGCAGTACTTCGTTCTGTGCATTGGGTTGCTACGATTTGGAACTGACTCAATAGCATCTAATAATCTAACAACAAGAATGTAAAACATTATATGATTAAATATGTTCTGTGTCATCAGTGGATGGCTGTAGACAAGTTCTCGCAGTCATACAATTATCTTAGTCTCATGAAGGTACATTCAAAAATGGATAGTTGGGGGCCATGGAGAAAAAAAACCAAATCTGAGGTCAAGGCTAATATAAAAATTTTAACAAAACTCAAGCGAACGCGTTCCCAAATCACTGAAGCTTTGCAATAAGTTTAATGGACACTGCTCCATATGAAGCAACCGTTGGTCTGTAGAGCAAGCATTTCAATGAAGCCAGGAAACCTACAAAGATGAATTAAAGGCAGAGAGACATGCCAACTGGGAATTTGCCGATTGCCTTTAACGAGGAACATTGCCTAAGCAAGGCAAAGGCCAACGGGCCATTCGCCGGAGGCGCTGAGAACCAGAAAGAGGCCGGCCTGTGCACACAGCTGAGAAGAGGTGGTTCTTGCTGGAAGAAGTGTGTCCGGAGCATTTCTGGCCCCAAACCTGCTAACTTTGCTAATAAACCGCACAATGGTGAGTATTGCCTGTGAGTTCCATATGGCCATTGCAATAAATTATAGAACACAGCGGGGAAGCAGAAAGCACTCTGAGCAGGAAGGCTGGCGCCAGAATTGTTCAGAAGGTTGGAGGGTTGACACGGGTCTCACCTGGAATTCACAGGAATCCACCTTGGGCAGACTTGGACTTTGATTCCCGTTTGCCTTTGTGAAGGCAGAGGCTGCCCTGAGGCCATTCTTTCATCACTTCGCTCAGCAGAGCTCCATAGCATTCCCTTCATGGCCCACCACACAGGGAAGGGCCTCCACGGGCTCTATGACGGTACAAGGGGACTTCAAGGTTTATGGAAACATCCTGCTATCTTGGAGGTCCATTTGTCCACAAACCTTTGATGCCCTCTCATGTGACCTTAGGCAAGTGTGTTAGTCCAAGTAGACTAGAGAATAAATCCATGGATTTGTGTAAAAGAAAGAGCTTTATATACAAGAGCTATTGAATATTGAGATGACATCCCAGCCCAGTCCAGATCAAGTCAGTAAATCTGGTAGTAGCTCATATATCTGATACCAATAAATTCCTTTTCAGAATCATGAAAACACATGCAATGATGTCAAATGCAGGAAGATCACAGGCCAGTGGGTGGAAGGTCTTATGGATCCAGTGGCGGTGTAAGCATCTCAGCACTGGCAGGGGTCTCCATTTGGCTTCTCCAGCTTTGAGGTCTGGCTGCCATCAGCCTGTCTCCATGTGGCTTGTCACAAAGAATGTCTCGCAGGGACTCAACAGGTGTCCTGCTTTCAGCTATTTATCTCCGTCATGCCTCTAAATGAGGTCATCAAGCTGTGACCCGACTGACAGGCTAAATGCCACCCCTTCACGCGTAAATCTCAAATTGACAATAGATTATGTAACTACCTCAGCAAGTTATGATTTCACTTGTTTGTGTCTTGTGAAAGCACAGAGCCTCAGCCACTATCTGAAAGGTTGGTGGTTTGAATCCACCCAGAATTTCCACAGGAGAAAAACCTGGCAACCTATACCTAGGAAGATTTCAGCCAAGAACATCTGGGGATGTTCTGCTCAGTCATTGGGGCCAATATGGGTCATAATCAACTCAAGGACAATAGCCTTAGCTAGCCTTAGAATTTGGGTGCTGTAGTTAGGAGCCGCAGAATTGAATCCCGACTGATGGCAGCCCCCTGTGTGCCAAGAGCAGCTTCACGGGACCCTCGAAGCTGTGACTTTTCAGAAGCACATCACCAGGCCTGTGTTCTGAGGTGCCTCTGGGTGTGTTCAAACCACCAGCGGGCTCTCTGAGAGATGAAAGGAGCCCCACGTTCCCCTCCAGAACCCTTACCCCTGCTCTGCCTGGGAGAACAGGTTCGGGGGCAGGTGTGATAAAGAGCTGAGTCCTCGATCCCCAGGTATGATCAGTATTGGATTTGGGACGGTGATTCTGAGGGTGATGGAGGGGCAGGCAGCCTGTACACCAGAGACCCACTCTTTCTACCAGCCAGTGGCCTCAGGCAAGAGACCCAGCACAGGCCTGTTAATAATTTTAACTCATTTCACGCACACAGTTTGTTTCACCTCCCAAATAAATTAATTATAAGACTCTGAAAGATTTTCAGAGGGAATCTCATTACCAACTGCACATTCTGTGGTACCAATCAATAGTTCTTTCATTTTTACATAGTAAGTGGGAGAGTAGAAAGGATTTCAAGGAAAAAAACCCAAGATACTTCCATTTCTCATTCCATCATCTCCAGCCTTGATGTTTAGTGAGAGGGCCAGGACTCTGTTCAAATTCTCAGTTCCGACAGAGTAACCCTGGAAAAGGTGAAAAACCTTCTGAGTCTCACCAGTAAAGCACGTTTCCTTTCCCCCTCTGTGTAGAAGGACTGTTTGTGATCAAATAGAGCCACCCTGATCGAAACAAAACTGGAGATCCATGATAGAGTTGTGTAAGAGCAACACCCCTTCATGGTAATTTTTGTTGTTGCGAACCTGTAAACGGCAATGTACACAGGGGCCTCACCAGATGGAGAGGGTGGGAGTCAGACTGTGAGAAGACAACAGACGCTCAATATCAGTAGCCCAATAAGGTCAGTGGTCGATTATGGATCCAATGGCTCATATGCAAGCTCACTTTGATTATAAAGAAAAACTTAAAAAGTCCACGAAAGCCAAAGTAGGACCTTGACTATATCCCATCTGAATTTGCAAACCATCTCAAGAGCAGACGTGACACAATGAGCGCTAGTGACTGAAGACCTGATGAGCTGTGGGGTGACATCAAGAACATGGACACGAGGAGAGCAAGAGATCACTGAGAGGACAGGAGAGAATGAAGACCAGACTAGACTAAAGTAAAAGCAAAGAAATGACAAAATAAAAGAGCTGCCTAGAAAGTTCAAGAAGATAAAGTAAAATAACTCAAGGAAGTGTAAGTCTGTAAGTTCAGGCTGAAATTGAAGAAAGTTAAATTAAATCCACGTGCACAAAAACATGACCTCGAGTCTCTCCCATCTAAACTTCCAGAATATTTTAGGAACAGATTTGATGCATTAAACACTTAACAACAGAAGATCTGATTAAAAAACAAAACAGAAAAACCTCAGAAGATCTGATGAGCTGCAGGATGACATCAAGAACATCACTCAGGAAGAAAGGAAAAGGTGATTAAAAATACAGGAAACAAAGAAAAAAAATCAAAGTGGATGTCAGAAGACACTATGAAACTTGCTCTTAATCATAGAGTAGCTGAGGCAAATGGGAGAAACGATGAAGTCAAAGACCTGAACCGAAAATCTCCAAAGGCAGCTTGAGAAGGCAAAGTCAAATATTCTAACGAATGTGCAAAGACCTAAAGCTTAAACACAAAACCGGAAGAACATGCTCAGCATGGCTTGAATTGAAAGAACTCAAGAAACAAAAATTCAAGCGTCGAGTTGCAATATTGAAAGGTTCTACGGGCAAAATATTGAATGAAGCAGGAAACATCAAGAGAAGATGGAAAGACAACACAGAGTCCCTGCACCAAAAAGAACACGTCTGCATTCAATCATTTCAGGAGGTGGCATATGAGCAAAAAAAAAACCCCAATGGTACTGAAGGAAGAAGGCCAAGTGGCAGGGAAAGCATTAGCCCAAACCCAAACTCCAGGAACTGATGGACTACCCACCGAAATGCTTCTGCAACCTGAAGAAGCACTGGAAGCACGCACTCATCTCTGCCAGGGAATTTGGAAGACAGCTACCTGGACAACTGACTGGAAGAGATCCATATTTCTGTCCATTCCAAAAAAAGGTGAACCAACACAATGCTCAAGTTATAGAGCAATATCATTGATATCACATGAGAGTAAACTTGATAGGGAGCTGGCAAAGGTTTAGGCAGGATTCAGAAGAGGAATAAAACAAGTGATGTCATCGGTTATGTCAGTGGATCTTGGCTGACAGCAGAGAATACCAGAAAGATGCTTACTCATGTTTTACTCACTATGCCAAGACATTCAACTATGTGGCTTATAACAAATTATGGATAGCCTTGAGGAGAATGGGAATCCCAGAACGCTTCATTGTGCTGCTGCAGAATTTGTACGTGGGTCAAGAGGCAGTTACGGGAACAGAACAAGGGGAGACTTCATGGTTTCCAATCAGAGAAGGTGTGCATCAGGGTTGTATCCTCTCACCAGACTTATTCAATCTTTGTGCTGAGCAAATAATTTAGAGAAGCTGGATTATATGAAGAAGAGTGTGGTATCAGGATTGGAGGAAGGCTTTAGTAATGACCTGCCATGTAGATGACACATTTCCTTACTGAAAGGGAGAACTTGAGGCCCTTATTGATGAAGAGCAAGGCTTTCGGCTTTCGGTATGGATGACAACTCAAGGTGAAGAAGACCCAAATCCTCACAACTGGACCAATGGATGGCATCATGAGAAATGGAGGAGAGATTGTAGTCCTTAAGAATTTTGTCTTGCTTTGATTCACCATCAGTGCTCATGGAAGCACCAATCAAGAGATCACAGATGGACTGCATTGGGTAAATCTGCTGCAGACTGCCTCTTCAGAGTGTTGAAAAGTAAAGCAAGGTTGTTACTTTGAGGACTAAGGTGTGCTGGATGCAACTCATGGGGTTTTCAGTCGCCTCATATGCACGTGAAAGTTTGACATTGAATAAGGAAGCCTGAAGAATACATGCATTTGAATTGTGTTCCTCTTTTTTTTTTACCACCCCTCGACTTTACCAAATATGATGTCCTCCTCCAGGGACTGGTTTCTTCTGACAATATGCTCAAAGTATGTCGGATGAAATTGGGCCATCCTTGCCTCTCAGGAGCACTCTGCCCTTATTTCTTCCAGTACTGATTGGTTTGTCTTATAGCCGTCAACAGCACTTTCAATATTCTTTACCAACTCTATAATTCAGATGCTTCAAGTTTTCTTTTTCTTTATTCATTGTTCAAATAATGAAAAACAGATTTTTTTAAATGGAAGAACAAACAAATCTGTTTTGGAAGAAATCTATCCAGAATGTCTCTTGCAAGGATCCGAAGAGTTCATCTTCTGCTATTAGGAGAGACCAGTTCCTGAAAGAGAACATCGTGCTTGGTAAAGTAGAGGGTATTGACAAAGAGGAAGACGTTCAAGGAGATGGATTGACACAGTGGCTGCATTAAGGGGCCCAAGCGTAACGACAAGTATGGGGGTGGTGTAGGACCAGGCAGCATTTTTGTTGTTGTTGTAGTAGATAGGGTCATCTTGACTTGGAGCTCATTCCATTGTACCTAACAACAACCACAACAATCATTTATTATTTTTATTTTGTACTTACTAAAGTAACTTTTCAGCTACCCATCAGTTATCTGCCAATTTGTCTTCCTATGGTGGTTTATGTGTTCCTATGATGATGGAAGTTATGATACCAGTATTTCAAATCTCAATAAGGTCAGCCATGGTAGGAAGTGAAACGCAGTTAATTATTTAATATAGCTTTTCCATCTATCGCCTTTGTTACTCCAACTAAACAACCTTCATTTTCCTGATGCCTCTGAACAAGAAGGTGGGGGAAACGCTGATTGGATTATATGATTAACATGTGAGTGATTTAACAGGGTTAATGGCAATTGCCATTCTGCTGATTATAAAACCGATCACCTCAGAAGCAGGAGGGCTGGATCTTACTACCAGGAAAAGAGAAGAGCCAAGAGAGGAACATGTCCATTGGACTCTGAGATATCCATGTGTTGAAGCTCCCTGATTCAGGAAGATGGCGCAGGACCAAGCCTCGTTTCATTTTGTTGGACACAAGCGAGTCACTGTGGGTTGGAGCCACTATAACTAAGAGCAACAACACGTGGATCCTTTTGCAATACTCTTCGGTGTGTTAAAATTAAAAAAAGCATATAAAGCAAATCAAATCACTTAGGTATTTAGTGTGTAGCCCTGAGGATGCCTTTTTAACTCCCAGTGGTCACTGGCCACTTCCTTCCTTGCCCACACAATGAAAGACATCAGTGAGCTAGCGTTTCTTCCAAGCTTGCTCTACTAGTGTCTCCGCAGCTGTCTTCCAAGTGCTGGCACCATGCGACCCGCAGCGCCGGGGTCTCCTTTGTCAGACAGCAGCCAGAACTCAGGATCCTGCCATAACAACCAGCTTCTCAGCTGGACAGGCCCTGGCAACTGCATCCCCATCGTCCCTGGGCCGGCATCCTGGGCTAGTATTCCACTGATTATGAGACAGATCCTGACACTGGAGCAGTTAACAGTACAATAACAGTTAACATTATAATAATTAGCTGTCATGAGTCAGTTGTGACTCAGAGCAATCAGGTATAACAGAATCAAACATCGTTAGGTCCACGAACAGCATCCCAGTTATTGCGGCTTCCGTTCATTGTTGTGACCACTAGGATGCTGTGAACCCGGGGGCCTCATCTCCCATCCCTTTAGCAGACAGTTATTCTGTTGTGGTCTGCCAGGGTTTCACATGCTGACTTGGGAAGTAAATCACCAGGCCTTTCTTCCTGGTCTGTCTTCGTCTGGCAGCTCTGCTGAAACCTGGTCCCCATGGGTGACAAGGTTAATAACTAAAAGGCTGGTGATGTGACTTCCAGCATCCTACGAGCCACCACAGAATGCCAAACTTACTGACGGGCGATGTTGTTCCTGGAGCCGGGGGGGCGGGGGGGAGGTGCCAGGCACTTACAGCCATCTTTCACTGGGTGTTTGTTACATGCTGTCACACACGGGAAGCTAAGCACTGAATTAACAAGACTGAAAGTTGCAGAAAGTGCTTGGTGTAGAGGAACATACAGGCTCTGTTCATAGCCGTGACCTTGCCCCACTTCCCTTGGGAGGAAGCAGGTGGTAGAGCTTGGATAACTCGCTATGCATGAAGGGAGCAAATGCCGTGGGTGGTAGTGTGGTCACCTACAGGCAGTCGAACACCTACCGGTAGGGTGTGGGGTGCGGGGAAGGGCAACGGGTAGGGTGGGACTGCAAGAGTACCTAGGGCCCTGAGGCCACTCCCCCACTTCTTGCCAAAGCTCAAGGAAACCTGGATGGCAATGACTTTACAAAGGATTTTTACCACCAGCCAAGGGCAAAGGATCCCCACTGTCCTTTGAGAGCCGCTTCAGTGGTGCAAGGGGTTTGTGGTTGACTGGCAATCCAAAGGCAGGCAGCCAAATCCACCCAGAGGCGCCACAGAAGAAAGGTCTGGCTCTCTGTTTCAGTGAAGATTCACCAACCTACTACCATCCATTCAATTAAGACCCATGGCCACCCCCTCCGCAGGACTCCTGAGATGGCAACTCCTTACGAGAGCAGACAGCCTCATGTGGTGGGATTGATTGCTGACTTTGGAGTTAGCAGCCTGTTGCTTAACCCACAGCACCACCAGGGCTCCTTCTTGAGCGATTACAACCACACAGACCCAGTGGCGGCGAGCTCTGTTCTGTAACACACTGGCTTGTCACCATTTGGAATCAACACCTGTGGATTCGGACTTGTTTGTTTTAATTTTCTTGGAGAAGAATAAAACGTAAGGAAGTGGTTATGAAACCTTTGAAATCCAGGAAGCGCGAATCCCAGTCCTTTGCCTGCTTTTCCGTCTGTGCCCCCCAGGACAACCTTTGACGGGAAAAGCACCACCCACCCCAAGGTGTCCCAAGTGGGTGCATTTGAGTGGCGGTGCTGGAGAAGACGACAGACAACAACTGCTAACAGGACGAACCGCTCTGAACTGTAAGAATCCAGGCCAGAGGGCCCCGAGAGGCAGGATGACAAGACTTCATCTCACGGACTTGAGACAGATTGTCAGGAGGGACACCAGCCCCTGCAGAAGGACAGCATGCTCGGTAAAGTGGAGGGGCAACAGAGCAAAGGACGCCCCTCAAGAAGATGGATCGATACTGTGACCGCGACAGTGTGCTCAGGCATAGGAACAAGGGTGAGGCTGGCACAGGACCATGCAGTGTTCCCTTCTGTCGTGCACAGCATCGCTCTGGGGCAGAGCTGACTCTATAGCACCTAATTACAACACCAACACCAACACAGGTGCCCCACGGGGAATTCTCTCCATGCATCGCTACTTCTACGCCCACTCTCAGGCCAGTTATCGTGGAGCGCAAGGAGCACAAAGACTTGCAGACCCGGTGAAGGTAGTCAGCACGCGGTTTAGTGTACGCATTTGCAACTTGCAGGGAGAAGTGAGGGATGGCTAACGGGCGCACTTGACGGAGGCTGCAAGCAGGGTGGAGAGACCATATCGCCTGGAGCTCAGCTGACACAGGGCTCACCCCTTCCGGACCCTCTGCTACCTCAGCCTTACCTGCTGATGGTGTTCTTGGGATCAACATTGGGGTAGGTTGATCACAGGGCCCTGGCAGACACAAGGTCCCTGGGGCCATCAGAGTGACCTGGCTCCACGGAAGTGACCCTGGGCCAATGATGCCTGCCCATAGTTGTAACCCACTAATTACCCTGGTTAGCAGCCAGGGGTTTCCCTTGGCAGAGGCCTTAAGGGGCCGGAATGAGTGGCACCAATGGGCGGTTGATTTAAGACCTCATGCATATTGAGTGCCTCATGCATATTGAATAGTTACGCCTACTTGGAACCTCAGGTGCCTCATGTATATTTAGTGAGTCATGCATATTTGGTGCCTGCTGGTGTTTCAGTGCCTTTCTTTGTTGCGCGCAGACGCCCGTATTCTCTGTGCTAATGTGTCTACATAAGTTACTAGCGTATTTACATATTCTTAGCCAATGAATTCTGCTTGTGCCTCACAGCTCTTTGCTGGTTTGTTTAGCATCGTTTTCATTCGTCTTTAATCACATAGCGAACACATTATCTATAGAAAGGGAGGCCGTGGGAGGGCCTTGGCTGAAAGTCAGTAGGGCTTGTTGCTGTTAGCTGCCTTCAAGGGGGTAGAAAGCTGCCTGGACCTGCCGTCCGGTGGCCAGTTGCTGAGGACACTGCTGTGGTCTCAGGTGTGTCCCTCTGACCACAGTTGAGAGGCACGAAGGCTCTAGCATGTCTATCCTGCATGAAACACATATTCCTCTTTTTGTCACTGGTTTGCACAACAGAGCCACGTTTTACCTGGTACTGTCATCACCCCTTGGGTTTTCATTGACTGATTTTTTGGGAAGCAGAATGCCAGGACTTTCTTCCTGGTCTGTCTTAGTATGGAAGCTCTGCTGAGACCTGCCCACCACAGATGACCCTGCTAGTGTTTGAAATGCCAGTGGCATCGCTTCCAGCGCCGTAGCGGCTTGTTAGACACTGCAGTATGACAAATGGACCGGGTAACAAAAACAACCGTTTCCTTTACCCCCATTGTATTCGCTGGCTGGAACAGTGCCCTTCCATTTACCTGGTTGCGGTGGGGAGAAGGGGCTCTGAAAAGGCTGTAGGTGAGGCTCTGAAAAGGCTGAAATGTGTCAGGCAATTAGGCTTTATTGGTAGCTGCTGTTGATTCGATCCTGTCTCAGGGCAACCCCGCGTGTTGCAGAGTAAGCCAATAGGGCGTTGACTGTCAGCTTTCCTTTAAATATCTTATATTCTTTGTGACGATTGTTGAGAATATGTACAGCTGAACATGCACCGATTCAACAATTTCTTCACGCACCGTCCGGTGGCACTGATGGCAATGTTTACATTGTGCAACTGTTCTTCCCCTTCTTCCCAAGCTGCTCATCTCCCGCTAACAGCGACTCGCTGTCTCCCCAGCTTCCGTGGGAGTTTTCAACTTGCCGTTGTCCATTTGATCCCATCAAGACAGTTCTTTGGCGTCCTGGCAGTGCAGTGGTTATGTGTTGGGTTGCTAAGCAGGAGGTCAGCAATTTGAAACCAATGGGAGGAAGATGAGGCGTTCTACTCCAAACGTTACAGTCTTGGAAACCCATAGGGACAGCTCTATCTTATTGGGTTGCTATGAGTTGGAATTGACTTGATGGTAGTGAGCTTGGCTTGGTTAAAAAGTTCTTTAAAAGAACAGAATGCCTCTTTACTAATGAAGCTAAGCTTTTGGTTTGTTTGAAGAAAACTTGTCTTTGAGGGGTGATTTTTAGTTTAGAAGATATTAAGGCTATTTTTGGTTCAAGGTTTAACTGTTACTTCATTCGTTAATAATTCAGCTAATGCTTTGTTTGGGTTCAAGAAAACTTTTTCTTTTTTCCTAAAAAAACTTTAAAGACTAAAGCTTTTTTTTTTTTTTTTGATTTAAGGTTTCCAGGATATCTTAGGGCAATTGCAGTTTATTTAGCCTCAATGGCTCCAAAAAGTTTGGACCCTAGAATTTGACATTTTGTTCTGTCATCTCCCTCCTGCCCCGCTCAGGAGCATTCTGGCTGTACTTCTTCCAGTGTGACTGACTAGTGGTCACCTCCAATAGCCTCACTTACCAGGGACAGGCTGAACGTCCTGAGAGACCTCACCATGTGTCCTGCTCTTACAGAATCTTTCATCAAAATGTCCAGGAATGGTGTTCGCTGCAATCCTCATGGAGGTAGTGCTTCGGGCAGGGTGAGGTCAGGCTGGTAACTTTTAGGATGCCAGTTGAAAACAAACCATTTGAACGAGACGAAAAACACACTGTCACCAGGTGACTTCTAACTCATAGTGACCCACTGGGAAAGGGCAGAGCTTCCCTGTGCTTTCTGAGGCTGGAAATCTTGATGGGAGCAAACAGCCTCAGCGTTGTCTCATGGATCAGCTTGTGGTTTTCAACTGTGGACCTTGCAGTTAGCAGCCCGAACCAGAACCCACGATGCCATCTGCACTGTAGCCTGAAGAATAAAACTGGGAGCGTCATGAGAAAGGCGTACAGCCTTGCTTTAGGCTGAAGGAGCAGCAGGGATAAGCACTGAAGGCAAGAGAGCTGAACACACCATGAGGCCAGTCTGTCCCTGGGGAGTGAGACCGTTGGTGGTGACTATTGATCTTACTGGAAGAAGTATGGCCTGGATGCTCCTGCGAGGCAAAGATGGAGGGACATCACCTCACATACTTTGGACATGTCAGGAGAGACCAGTCCCTGGAGAAGGACATCCTGCTCAGTGAAGTAGAGGGACAAGAAAAAAGTGGAAGGCCCTTTCTGGGATGGATGGACACAGCGGCTACAACAATGGCTCAAACATAGGAACAAGTGGCCAGGATGTTGCAGGACGGGGCAGTGTTTCGTTCTGCTATGTCCAGTGTCACTACGGATTGGAACAAACTTAATGGCACCCCCTCCCACACCCCCTTACTGGTCATATGTATGCAAGGATTGGAACAAATTCAATAGCACCTAAACCCCCACCCTCCCATCCCCACTCCACACTGGTCATCTGTATGCCTGACCCAAACTTCTGAAAGGTCCAAACCCAAGGCGATGGGGTGACAGTTGCTATCCAATTGATTCTGATCATGGTGACCTCCTGTGTGTCAGATCACACCTGAGCTCAAGAGGCTGTCAGAAGCAGTGTGAGTCCTCTCAGAAGCAGATGGCCAGGCTTGTCTTTCAAGGTGTCTCTGGGTGGGTGGGGGGATCAGAACTTCCAAGTATTTGGCCTGTAGTTAAGCCCTTAACCCTTTGCTCCACCCAGGAGTAGGTGTGGCAAACAACAGTGACCCTTAGGGAACCCTGGTGGTGGAGTGGTTACTAGTGATTATGTGTTGGGCTTTGATCCCGGTGGTCATTAGTTCAAAACCACCAGCCTCTCTGAGGGAGAGGCTTCCCACTGCTGTAGACAGTTACAGTCTCAGAAGCCCTCGGGTGAGGGATTGTGCCTCTATGTGTCACCATCCACTGGATGGCAGTGAGTGAGGAGGAGTAAGCATGAAGTGACAGGAAGCTGGATGAGGGTGAGGGGTGGCTGACTATGGAAGTGTCTTTTTTTTTTTTTTTAATGCATGAGATGGTTCTAACAATTTTCAGTAGAAGGGGACTGGCTTCCTGCTCTGCCGGGAAGCTGGTGGGAGGGGAGCAGCAGAAGTCGACGTTAATATGCATGAGGCTGAGATGACTGTGCATGAACACAAACGCGACTCTGGCAGAAGGAAACAAGTGGCTTCAATTTCCCTCTCCCCGGAGGGGGAAAAAATAGAAGGGAAGATTTAGCATCAGCCTCAATTCGTTCTGATTTCTTCCTACCGGGATGTCTGTCACCTTCTGTCGGTGGCGAGTGGCAGTGTCCTTGAGGGCTGGGGTGGAGGTTACTGGAACAGCTATTTTAAAGTAAATAGGACTTTAAAAACTCCTTCCAGGAAGCCTGGCGGAGAGGATGCTCTGACAGGGTTGAGGTTTTATTGTTTTAAGTAGCTCTTCCCAGGAAAAACCGTGAGCGGAGCTGGTCCCCTCCCAGTCCGCACAGGCTTCCCCCAGGAAGGGCGCTTGGGGGGAGCGCCATTAGGACAAGCCAGGGGCCATTTAGGGTGTCCACTAATGGAGCATTCCTTCCCCGGGCCATTTGCTAATTTAATCAAGGTTGCACATCCCGCGCGGCTGCATAAGCGGGAATTGAAGTCCATTCGCCGGGGCGTCAGCTTTGAAGAAAGCTGAGACAGGAGCCTCCTGAGTTCCAAAAGGGGCCACCGAGGCTGGGTCGGGTTCCCAAGATGAACGCCCTGGAGGGGAGCCATCAGCCACAGGGTTCTGGAGTCACCGGGATGGGCTGGAGTCTTGGTTTAGAAACTTTTTAGAGTCTCTTGACCTCTCTGAGTCCTATTTTTCTTTTTTCAAAAATGTGGTTTAAGAAAAATATGCGGCACATTTGCCATTTCAACACCCTTCCCATGTCCTTTTCAAGGGCTTTCTTGTGTTTATCAGGTGATCCAATAACCATCACTGTGCATTTAAAAGAAGTTCTCCTATCGCCTTTAACATTAGTCCAGGGAACCCTAAGCATCTAATAACCCCCCTTTCCCACCCTGACACCTCCCCTGGTGACCACTGAAACACTGTCTCGATGCCTGTCCTAGATCCACACAAGTGGGACGATGCCGTCTTGGCCTTATTTATTTATTTTTAAACATTTTATTAGGGGCTCATACAACTCTTATCACAATCCATACATATACATACATCAATTGTATAAAGCA
The DNA here is from genome assembly GCF_050624435.1 of Tenrec ecaudatus. NCBI lineage: Eukaryota > Metazoa > Chordata > Mammalia > Afrosoricida > Tenrecidae > Tenrec > Tenrec ecaudatus. Next base: position 206,785,118 of record NC_134532.1, read on the forward strand.
CATCTGCACATTCTTTGCCCTCATCACTTTCAAAGCATTTGCTCTCCGCTTAAGCCCTTTGCATCAGGTCCTTCTCTTTTCCCCCCTCCCACCCCGCTCTCCCCTCCCTCATGAGCCCTTGATAATTTATACATTGTTATTTTGTCATATTTTGCCCTATCCGGCGTCTCCCTTCACCCCTTCTCTGTTGTCCGTCCTCCAGGGAGGAGGTCACATGTAGATCCTTGTAATCGGTTCCCCTTTTCCAACCCACTCACCCTCTACTCTCCCAGTATCGCCCCTCACACCCCTGGTTCTGAAGGTATCATCCACCCTGGATTCCCTGTGCCTCCAGCTCCTATATGCACCAGTGTACAACCTCTGCTCTATCCAATCTTGCAAGGTAGAATTCGTATCATGGTAATTGGGAGGGAGGAAGCATCCAGGATGTAGGGGAAAGCTGTATTCTTCATCGGTACTACATAGCACCCTTATTTTTAGGCAGTATCATGTATCAAGGCTCATTCATGTTATGGCATGGACCGGGCTTCATTTCTCCTAAAGCAGAGTTATACATCACTACATGTAGGTACCACATTTTGTTCATCCATTCTTCTGTCAATGGGCATGTCCATTGCTTCCATGTCCTGGCTCCTGTGACTCGCACTATAATGAATGTGTGTGTTCCCGTATGTGTTAGTGTTCTTGCTTTTAATTAGTTTGGGACTATACCAAGAAGTGGGATTGCTGGATCCCATTGTCCAACTTTCGCATGCATAAGAGGCAATCGAACACACCCTGGCTTGGGTCAGGGGCACAGTGATGAGGATGGCACAGGGCCACATCGTGTTTCATTCTGTGGTGCATAGGTTCGCTATGGGTTGGTGCGGAATCCATGGTACGTAACAACAACAACAACAACATTTTCATTCTATGCTCATCTTTCTGAGGAGCTGTTAGGTCTCTGGGGGAGTTATACCTCAGTCCTTGGCTCCGTGTGAGAAAGAATTCATGCCGAAACCTGTTTGTGATCCCAGTGAGTTTATAGAGAATAGTAGCAGTTTCAGGTCCTACAGTAAAGGGAACACAAGCCAGACAGAGTCCGCTGCACAGTTGTGGGACTGCGGCCTGGCCACTCTGGACTGCAGCCTGATTGTGCTACATGGTGTAGCAGCCGCTGGGAAAGAGAGAGCGCACCAGAGCAAAACCCTGTCTTTTCAGGGGCCTGTTGGGAGGTGTGGTCAGCAATCCTGGTTGACCCCTTTGGCGGAATCAAATTCTCCTGGCTTAGATGGCCAATCCAGGTGTAACGCTCACCTAGGTGTACCAGCCCTTCCTGGCCAGAAGCTCTGAGCATGCATAATGGATTCCCCAGTTCCTATGCTTGCTACCTAACAGAGCCACCAAGCATTGGCACAGAGACCACACCAATTTACAACCCAACCATCCATAAATGAGTTTCTGACCTTCTCGCCAACACTTCTTTTTCAAATCCCAACTGTCCGAACGGTATGAAGTGATGACTCTCAGTGCCTGTGAGTTGATTTCCCTCCAGCATTTTCCGAGTCTTCCTAAGGACTGAGCGGCTAGTGGGAGGCAACGAGATTGAGGCAAACAGAGGGCTCAAAGGTGAACAAGGCTCTTGGTGGATCGGAAGGAGGGAGGAGAGATTATGGGTCATTCCTTCTAAGTTTAGGTTAGCTCCCTTCCGTCTCCCAGCTTCTTCTTCTTGTCACTCCCTACCCACGATTTAAGGAGCCTGGTGGTGCAGTGGTGAAGCCTTTGGCTACTAACTAGAAAGGTCCTGTTTGTACCACCAGCTACTCTGAAGGAGGAGGATGTAGCAGTGTGAAACCCTGTGGGCCCCTTCTACCCTGTCCTTTAGAATGGCCACGGCTGGAATGGACTGAACGGCAATGGGTTTGGTTTTGGTGCAGTGGTGAAGTGCTGCTCAGCTACTGATGGAAAGGCCAGCGCTTCAAATCTACCAACTCCTTGCTGGAGAAAGACGTGGTAGTCTGCTTCCATCAAGACAGACAGCTTGGAAAACCCCAGGAGGCAGTTCTACTCTGTCCTAGAGGGTCGCTATGAGCTTGAATTGGAATTTTGGATTTGGTGGCTCAATGGCTGCATGGTTAAGCACTGGCTACAGACAATGGAAAGGTTAGCCATTCGAATCCATCCAATAGCTCTGAGGTCGAGGGCCTGGTGACCTCTTGATGGAGATAAACACTGCAGCTTAAATCCCCCCAAGGGGCCCTTCTACTCTGTCCCATGGTGCCTGTGAGTCACAATCCAGCTTGATGGCACCCAACAGCACAGCCTTCCTGATTCAAATGGCCCATGGCATTTTTCCTGCAACAACCATACTTTGCACATGTCGTCAGGAGAGACCAGTCCCTGGAAAAGGGCATCGGTCTTGATCAAGTAGAAGGACAGGGAAAAAGAAGGAGATCGTTCCTTGGTGAGATGGATTGACATGGTGGCTGCTACAATGGGCTGAAGCGTAACAATTGCTGTGTCCATCACTCTGAGTCCAAACTGACTCGGCGGCACCTAGCTGTGACAACAACACGGCGTTTGAGTTCACGATTATTTTCTGGTCAGAGTGCACACCGTCGGTCCTCTGGACGGGCCTGAGTTTGTCCCAGAACCCAGGGGCCCAAGACAGGGCTTGACCCAGAGATGCCAGGGCTGGGGAGTGAGCCCAGCTGGAGATAAAAGCCACTCATTATTGAACCCACCTTCGGAGGGTAATGATTTTTCCACAAGACGGCTCCCAATTAGAGTGCTGAAAGAAGTTCAGTTGAAACTGCTTGTCACCGTCTGATTGACTTGAAAGGAAACGCAAAAGTAAAACGACCCAGAGCCGCGTTCCGCTGACAGAGGGAAGTCCCGGAAGAAAGCCATAGATGATGGGCTGTAGAGAGAGCTGGCATTGGACCTTGGTGAGACCATCCCGCTGGGTGCTTTACCAGCCCTTTCAGCCCCTGGATTTTGAATCCAAATGCAAGCAATCAGATGATCGGTTCCAATAACTAATAAATAAATAAATAAAAAGCTTGGGGCTCCATCTGCTCAAACCCCCTCCTTCTGTGGACAAACCAGCTGTGCCCTCGCACCCCATTGAGCCATCGAGGTCCAGAGAAAGGAAATGATATGCCCAGAGCCACTCTGTCCATGGCGGTGGGGCGGGGATGGGACTCACCACTTCCCAGTTCTTAGGTCAGAGCTCTGGACACCAGACCAAAGCTCAGATCAGAAGAGCCGGAAAGTAGAGATGAGCATTCGTCTGATATATTAAGGATTTCTCCCAATTGACCAGCAGTTCCTGGTCATATGGTGAGGAGGAGACCTCTTGTTTGGGGTTCCCCAAGATGCCACCAGGTGCATGTTACTATTGAGAAACATGATCTCATGGCCCCCTCATGCATGTCAGAGTAGAACAGCCTTCCTTGGGGTTTCTAATGGCTAATGTTTCTGGAGGTACATCACCAGACCTTTCTTTTGAGGTGCCTACAATTCCACCAACCCCCCAAAACAACAAGCCCACTGCCCTCTCTTTATAGAGTCCTTTCTGACTCACAGGGATCCTGTAGGGCAGAGCAGAACTGTCCTGCGGCATTTCTGAGTCCGGATACATCTCTGGGAGCCAACAGTCTTATTTCCTCCCATGGAGTCGTTGGTGGGTTTGAACTGCCGACGCTGAGGTTAGCAGCCCCATGTCCAGCCCACTGTACCAGTAGGACTCCTTAGAGACTCCACTGGGGTTAACAATAAAGCACCTTCAAGACTGGGCATATGATTCAGTGGGGAAAACAATGACATGGCTCTCAAGAGAGAGAAATATAAATAAATGGAACATCCCACGCCCCAGAAAGTCTCCATGAGTGCCGTAGGCCGGGGCATCACAGGAATGAGTGCTGGTGGGCAGTGTGGTCCTCAGGATGGATTGAAGTGTCCTTCTGCTGGGTGGTGGTGCCTGGTGGCCGTGGGCTCAGGAAGCGCCAGCATGAGCCACGGAGGAGACCAGGATACCTTGAGCCTAAATGTCTGTAGGGAGCATTGTAGGGGCTGTTTGGGGCTAAGAGAGAGAATTAAAAATGCCTTTAATTAAAACAATTATGTTTCAAGATTTCCCTTTGGAGTGGTTCATGAAAATGGTTTTATTGGCACAGAATTCACACCTCATACAATCAATAGTTCAGTCAGATTATGAAGAGTTGTGCAATCATCACCACAATCAATTTCAGAGCATTTTCTTTTTTCTCGTACCCGTTATTGTTAGCGTCCCATTTCCTCGGCATTTCACCTGCCAAGCGACCTAGGCAATTATTAATCCAGCTACTGTCTCTACAGATTTCCTGATCCTGGCATCACATACAGAAAATCATATGCAACAAAAGCAACAACAACGACGACAATAAAACAGAGAAAAACTTCAATTGAAAAGAAAGCTGACAATATTGAAAACTGAAACAACTTTAAGATGTTTCAGAAGGCATCTCCAATGATACAGTGGTGTAGTGGTTATGTGTTGGGCTTTGAACCTCAAGGTTAGTGGTTCAAAATCACAAGCTGTTCTGTGGGAGAAAGATGAGGCTTTTGGCTCCTGTAAAAATTTAGTCTTGGAAACCCACAGGAGCAGGTCTACCCTGTCCTATAGGGTCCCTATGAATCAGCATCAACTCCATGGCAGGGAGGCTTTTTGTGACCCATGCCATAATTAACTTCACACTGCCTGAGACCAAGGTTAGTCACATCCCTGGACTATAGTCAGAAACTTAATCCATGTGCAAAAAGTGAAATTCATTGCTGTGGGGTTGATTCTGCCTCATAGTGACCCTATAGGACAGAGTAGAACCATCCCTGTGGGTTTCTGAGGCTATAAGTCTGTGCAGGAATAGAAAGCCACGTCTTTCTCCCTTATGCTTAACAGCCCAATGTGTAAGCACTATGTCACACGTGGGGATCCTGAAAATTGATTTTGGGATTCCACTGTAATCCCTAGACTTTTGCAAACCAGGTGTTCTACAGCACATCATTTCCTCCTCGGGATCTGGATTTTATTATGTACCCTCCTTGAATCACACAGGCTGGTGGGCTTCTTCCATGTGGATTTAGCTGATGCTTCACTTAGATGACTGCTCATGTGAAAACCAACTTTTATGGCCCCAGACATTATTTTTTTACTGACAGCCAGGCACCATCTGATTTCTTCACCACACTTTGCTGTGGTACCCATATCGTCAGTGGTCTCTTCATGAGGGTGAGCACCTACTGGGACCTTATCATAAGAACCAACTATTCTTAGATTAGGGCTCATGATTAAGCCCCCTTTCACATTAGAGACATCATTGTTATTTTATGATAGAGAATATTATAAATCAACCCCATGGGGCCTAAAGTAGTTTTACTGATAGTATTAATTTAGCCAATGGTGTAGAATTTAAAACACTGCTGAGAAGAGGACATTATACATATATAGACTGGCTTTTTATACCACAATGCATTAGTGGTTGAGAGCTATTGCCAAACAGAGACACATTCTTCATTTGACACATACATTGGGTCAATCTGCTGCACAAGACCTGTCTAAAGTTTTGGAAAACAAGGGTGTCACTTTGAGGACTAAGGTGTCCCTGATCCAAGTCATGGTATTTTCAGTTGACTCATGTGCATGTAAAAGACATTGATGCATCTGAATTATGGTGCTGAAGAAGACTATTGAAAGTACCATGGCCTTCCAAAAAATAAACTAAATCTGTCTTGTAAGAAGTACAGCCAGAATGCTGCTCAGAGGCAAGGATGGCAATACTTTGTCTGAAGTACTTTGGCTATATTGTCAGGAGAGACTGGCCAGTCCCTGGAGAAGGATATCATGCTTGGTGAAGTAGAGGGGCAGCGAAAAAGAGGAAGGCCCTCAACACCATGGATTGACACAGTGGCTGCAACGCTGGGCTCAAACATAAGAAGTGTACACAGGATTGTTATGAGTTGGGATTGACTCAATGGCATCCAACAACAACAACACCTGGAGGGGGGGTAGTTTTGGGGAGGGTGGGGCACAGACAGTTCACTGGCTCAGTTGCCAATGAAGAGCCTGTAGGTTTGGGTCCCCCAGAGGAGTCGCAGAAGAAAGGCATGGAAATACTTCAAAAATAAAAATCAGAGTCCTGGAAAACCCTCTGGAGCAGAGTTCTACGGTGACACCAGTGGGGTCAGCAGGAGTCGGGTTACCAAGAGCTGGGTGAGGTAAAGAGTTGGTGTGGAGGGATAGACCGATTATAAGCAAAGGGTCTTAAAAGGGTGCCCTGAGAATGCATTGTGCTATTTTGCCATGTCCTCAGGAGCCCGAGTAAAGATTAGGTTGTTTAAGTCACTCTTCAGGATTGTTGGACTCTGACTCCTGGAATTCAGGAATGCCTGACCTGAAGGATACAGGAAGATACCATTTCAGCCAGGTAGATGAGAGCCAAGATCCTCTGCCATAGGTATCTTCCTGTGCCTGCAGAACGAGGGATTCCAGCTCACAGAGAGGATGGGTCTGAAATGAGATCTGGAAAGGGAATCCATGCTCCAGGCTTAATACACCAGATTTATGCATGCTGTCAGCTCCCAAGCACTGTAATTATTGCCATTTTTTCTGCCTTGAGCTACTGCCCCAGCTTCTGGGAACCAGACTGGGTTATTTTCCACTTGGTGGGATTATTGCTCCTACTTCTTCAGAGAAAGCCAACCCTTAATCTTCCACTAGTCATTCGCCCCACCCCAACTGCCAGGGCACCTGACTTTTAAGAGTCCTAGTGCTGTGTGCAGCTGTTAACCCAAATACGAATCAGATGACGAAGATTCATTCTTACAATATTGTAGGGAGGTGGGGTCCCATGCCTCAGGCAGCGGAGAAATCTTGGACACCTTCAGAGTTCAGGGAGCCTCTGAGAGGACTACAATGTAATATGGGAGGAGCTCTGGGGCGACCTGGTGAGAGCTGGCTTTGATTCATGTATGCATCGTGCTGGTGGAAAACTTCCCTGGGAAGAATGACTTGTTGGTGAGGATTGAGTGCTTATTATTGTTCCCCTCTTTCTGTATGAAAAATCCCTCTCATTGACCCCCTGCCCTATCCTCTTTCTGATTCAGAATTGGTAGTCATTTGACACTCACATAGGTTTCTCCAACTTTAAAAGTTAATGGTTTGAACAGTGACTTCAGGAGGTTGATTAAAAAAACCCAGTCGAGAGGGGGTGGGGATATATCTCATACACAATGGCACCAGAATCAGGAATCTTACAGGGCACCCTCTGGGTTGGCAGTCTGCAGATGAGTTAAGAGTTAGGCAGGCATCCCCTTACAGAAGGGTTACACGCAAGTGGCTAGCCAGTCTGGGTACAGGAAACATACAATATTCCTATAGTTCTTTAATGTTTCTTACCCCCCACTATCATGACCCCAACTCTACCTTACAAATCCGGTTAGACCAGAGTATGTACACTGGTACAGATAAGAGCTTGCAACACAGGAAATTCAGGACAGATAAACCCCTCAGGACCAATAATGAGAGTAGAGATATCAGGAGGGCAGGGGGAAGGTGGGGAGAGAAAGGGGGAACTGATCACAATGATCTACATATAACCCCTTTCCAGGGGGATGAACAACAGAAAAGTGGATGAAGAGAGATAATGGTTGGTATAAGACACGAAAAAAAAAAAAACCCAACAACAACAAACTTATAAATTATCAAGGGTTCAAGAGGGAGGAAGGGTGGGGGAGAGGGAGAAATGAGCTGATACCAAAGGCTCAAGTAGAAAGAAAATGTTTTGAAAATGACGATGGCAACATATGTAAAAATGTACTTGACACAATGGCTGTATGGATGGATTGTGATCAGAGCTGTAAGAACCCCCAATAAAATGATTAACAACAATAATAAAAAAGAGTCAGGACTCAAGTCTCAGGAATGGGCGGCAGTGGCTTCTGGATGTGGCTCCCCTTCCTCCTTCACCATCATCACCGGCACCACCACCCTCATTATCTCCCTCATTATCTTCACCACCACCACCATTACTCTCTTCATCGTCGCCACATCCTCACCACCACTGTGATCATCTTCACTGCCGCCGCCACCACCACCACCACCACCACCATTATCACCACCACCACCACCACCACCACCACCACCACCACCACCACCATCACCACCACCACCACCACCACCACCACCACCACCACCACCACCACCACCACCACCACCACCACCACCACCACCACCACCACCACCACCACCATCATCATCTTGACCATCATTCCTAACATTTACCAAGGTTCTTCTTCGTCAAGTGTTGGGTTGGGCAATGTAAAAGTATTATTTGATTTAATTCTTACACCAAATTATTCTCATTTGGTAATGAGGAAACAGAGGCTCAGGGTAGTTAAACACCTGGTATAAAGTCACAAAGTGGATAAGAGACAGGTCAGGCGACAGGAACCCAGATCTGTTGATGTAAAAACCCGTGTCCTCTATTCTGTGTTATGCTGCCTCTCAGAGATTTTTTTGTTAGGTGTGAGTAGCTGGAGACTTCGTTCTGACTCAGGGTAAACTTGTCTATAGTGGAATGAGATGTTGCTTGATTCTATGCTTTCTTCATAATCATCGGTATGTTTGAGTCGCTGTTGTGACTATGGTGTTAGTATCTTCCGACGTAGACACCTTGTCATCTAACATGGTGTTGGACCAGAATTTATCATGATGCAGTTTCCATCAGTTCATTTTCAGAAGCAGAGAGCTGGGCTTTTCTTCGTAGCTTGCCCTTGTCTGGAGGCTCCCCTAACACCTGTCTACCAGGAGCGCCTCTGCTGGTGTGTGAAAGCCCACTGGCAGAACGTTCAGCATCGCAGCAACACGCAAGCACCACAGTAGGACAGACGGACAGAGCTTAAGCATTTGGCAGATTGCTTTTCTAAAATGAGGTTTTGTTGTGCCCCAAATCAGCCAGACTAGTTAAACCAGATTCAACAAAAACTTCCTTTAATCTGAATGCTGAGATGAGTTAAATGGCACCCCCCCAGCATTAAGTGGTAAGCTATTTGATCGGGGTGCATTTTGCCATCACTGCAGCCAGGGGCATACACACATTTGAGAAACTGACTTTACCATTGGCTTGGGGCTTCCTTGAGACTTTTCAGACCCTTCTGGAAGGTCCCTCAGACGTTCTGTGTGTGCCCATTTCCTTATTCATCCTAGAGCATTCCCACCTGTGCAGGACTGTTGTATTAACCTGATTGGCTTCAAGGAAGAGAAGCTGGGGGAAGCTTTAGCCTTTAAGAGCACATCATAATCAGTGGTCAAGATCATGAAGAAAAAAAATTCCTCTGGAGCCATTCAATGCTTACATTGTCTGCAATTCACCTCTTTCATTGGATCCATGCACAGCAGAGTGTCTGTGGGAAATGGAGAAGCTGGAGGGGTGGCCTGAAAACATGGAGGGTAGTGGGGAGAGGCAGCCCATATAGTAGGATAAAGTACAGTGGTCCAGGCTCCTAAAATTTTTCTATGAGAATTTGGTCACTGGACACTATCATAGCCTCTTGACACACTCAGGATCTCGGCCTGCTCCCATGAATTTACTTTATAACAGAATCATTGGACTGAGGTCTAAGGGAAAACGTCATTCTGAAATAGGATAAGAAGAGGAGATTGGATCAGTCATGTATCTGGGGGTCATTAGATCTGATTTGAGTTCTTACCCAAAATTGCAGAGGGATATGAGGCAAGTCAAGGATTGAGTCTTACAGATGAGAACCATTTATTTCAGAGAAGACAGACTGATTTCACATCAGAATGGAAGCATTAGCTATCAAGGACCCCTTGCTTCTGGGGAAAACTGTGAGATGTGGTTTCTAAGCTGAGAAAACCATTGGGTCCTTCGTATACCATGTCCCGACCCTTTTTCTTGTGCTCAACACTTCCGAGTGGGCGCCAGAGGCTGCAAGGAGATCAATCGATGCAGCAAGTGAGTTGTTGTTAGGTTCCACCAGGTAGGTTCTGACTCAGAAATCAGACATACAACAGGATATAGGGGTTCTGAGGCTGTAAATCTTTACAGGAACAGGCAGATTCATCTTTCTCCTGTGGAGAGGTTGCTGGGTTTGAACTGTCAACATTTGGGGTTTGCCACCCAGCACCTACCCCACAGGGCCACCAGGGCTCCTTTGCAGATACATTTAAAAAGCCAAACCAAATTCGACCCAAACTACCTAGAGTGGTTACATTATCTCCTGTCAGCTTCAAAGGGGTGGAGTCTAGCCTGTCAATCAGTTTGTAGCCCATAATGCCTCTGTATGGGCATTGGCTTTTCCTGAGGATTCTGGGAACTCCTGTTTTCCTCCCAGGAGGTAGGACACACAGATTCTCTGCTTCGTATTCCTGTCAACAAGCCACATGGAGACACACTGATAGAGCCAGAGCCCTGGAGCTGGAGGGGCCATGTGGAGACCCATGCCAGTGCTGAGATGTCCCACTGCCACTGGATCCACAAGACTTTCCACCCACTGGCCTGTGATCCTCCTGCATTCCTTGCACGGGTTGTGTAAATCTGAAGAGGAATTTATAAACTAGTATATGACATATGGGTTAATATTGGACTTATGGGCTTGATCTGGAGTGGGCTGGGATTTTTTTCCCATATACAATTGCTCCTTGATATAAAGCTCTCTCTCAGATACATTTGAGTGTCTCTGGATTTGTTTCTCTAGTCAACCGAGACTAACACATCACCCACGCCATTGAATCAATTCCAATTCATATCGACCACATACAGGGTTGCTGGTGCCATACATCATTGCATGAGAAGATACCCTCACATTTCTCCTGATGTTTTTCCTGAGTGGTGGGTTTGATTCTCTTACCTGAGGTTCTAGGCTGTGTTATAAAATACCTCCTATGTATATGAAAGTTGGACATTGACTAAGAAAGACTGGAGAAGAGTCAATGCATTTGGATTTTAGTGCTAGTGAAGAAATGGACTGCCAAAAGAACAAACAAATCTTTCTTGAAAAAAGTACAACCAGAATGCTCCTTAGAGGTGTGGTTGGTTTCGTGTTGTCAGGAGATATCAGTGCCCGGAGCAGGACATGCTGTTTGGTAAAGTGGAAGGGCACTGAAAAAGAGGAAGGCCCTCTACAAGGTGGATGGACACAGTGGCTACAAGATTGGGCTCAAACATTAGAACAATTATGAGGATGGTGTGGGACCAGGCACTGTTTCATTCTGTTGTGGATAAGGTCGCTCTGAGTCAGAACCAGCTGGAGGCCACTTAACAATAACCTTGCAGCTAGCAGTGTGATGCTTACCTGATAGTACCACCAGGGCACCTCTTGCAGATGCATGTTGTTGCTGTCAGGTACCCTTGAGTTTGTTTCAAGAATCAACTCAGAGAGAACCCAGAGTGAAACACTGACTGGTCCTATACCAGCCTCACACTTGTTGCTATGTTTGAACCCATTGTTGTGGCCACTCTGTCAGTTCATCTCTTGGAGGGTCTGTTTCTTTCTTGCTGCCCTTCTACTTTACTCAGCATTATGTCCTTTTCCAGGGACTGTTCTCTCTCGATAACATATGTGAAGTATGTGAGATGAAACCTTATTATTTTTGCTTCTACAGAGCTTAACAGCCTAGTAACCCAAGCTCACATTCAAGTCTCCTACAAAGAAGGGAGCTCTCCAGTATGTAGTTCCAGGACTTTCTTTCATGTGTTGGTGGTGCAGAAAAGCAAACGGGGGTGGGCTCATAGACACTGAGATTATTTATACTGACTGTAACCTTGGAAATGGGAGAGGCATTGTAGGATAAAAATGCTCACTTATGATGTAGTTGAGTTACAGCAGACTGTGCTTAGGCCCATCCATTTTTGTGATACTGTCGCAGCATGGCATTTGTGGATATCATAATCTCAGACATGCTTTAGCAGTTGTTCACAGATGTTTCCAAGCCCAAAGGCAAATGAAGATTGTATTTATAAAGATGCTGACAATAAAAGAAAAAAAACAATGAAAAATAAAAAAAAATGCATTCGACATCATTTGGAGTTGTTGAAATAGAACCCTGTCACAACTCAGGGATTACTTATATTTACAAACTGAATTGATCTCTTTTGGATATCCAATAACACCCTGCAAGGCTACAACATTTTAACTGTATCCATTTTCAACATTGGGAAATGATGGCTTAAGGAGGCTAAATAACTTGCTCTATGTAACCGAGATCAATAATAAAGGATGAAACGGACATGCACTAATTGCTGTCTGACTCCAAGGCACTACTGTTAAACACTACTCTCAAGGACTAAGTGGGGCTACTTACACCATTCGTGTGCAAGACCTAGGTTTAATTCCTGACAATCCACCTCAAGTGCAGCCACTACTGTCTGTCAGTGGAGGCCGGTGTGCTGCTGGGCTGCTGAAGAGCTGTCAGTGAAACCTTCAGACTCAGACAGGCTAGGACAAAAGGCCTGGTGATTTGCTTCCAAAAACTTGTGAGGGAAAAGCCTATGGATTACATCACTGTGGTCCACACCTGATTGTGGGGATAGCTTAGCAGTGGGCAGGATGACACTCCCTTGGGCTTAGGGTGATAAGTGGGCTTATCTTTTAATCAGTCCAGGGTGCTTTCAATATTTTTCTCCAGCAGCATAATTCAAATGCATCAATTATTCTTCAGTCTTACTTACGCAATGACCATCTTTCATATGCATCTAAGGCAATGGAAAATACCATGGATTGGGCCAGGTACACCTTAGTTCTCAAAGTAACATCCTTGCTTTTCAATACTTTAAAGAGGTCTTGTACAGCATTTCTAACTAGTGCAATTCATTCTTTGATCTCTTGACTGCTGCTTCCCTGAGCATTGACTATGGATACAAGCAAGACAAAATCCTTGACAATTTCAACCTTTTTCCCATTTATCACGATGTTACCTATTGGTTCAGTTGTGAAGGTTTTGGTATGTTTATATTGAGTTGTAATCCATACCAAAGACTGCAACCTTGATCATCATCAGTAAATGCTTCAAGTTCTCCTCACTTTCAGCAAGATTGTGTCATCTGCAGATCACAGGTTGTTAACAAGCCTTCCTCTAATCCTGATGCCACATTTTTCTTTCTATTATTAATTCTAATGAATTCGTGCGGATTGATTAAGTTTGATCAGAGGATACAACACTGAGGAACATCTCTGACCCACTTTAAACCATGCTGTATTCCCTTGTTCAACTGCCTCTTGATCCATGTACAAGTTCCTTATGAGCACAATGAATTGCACTGGAATTTTCATTCTTCTCAAGGTTATCCATAGTTTATTATTTATGGTCCACATGGTCAAATGCCCTTGCACAGCCAATAAAACACAAGTAAACATCTTTCTGGTACTTTCTTCTCTGAGCCAAGGTCCATCTGACATAAGCAATGGTACCTCTTGTTCCATGTCCTCTTCTGAATCTGACCTGTACTCTGGCAGCCCTGTCAATGTACTGCTGCAACCACTTTTGGACGATCTTAACCAAAATTTTACTTATGTGCAATATCATTGATTTTGTTCTGTATTTTGAGCATTCTATTGGGTCATCTTTCTTTGAAATTAGTACAAATATGGATCTCTTCCAGTTGGTTGACCAAGTAGTTGTACTTTCAATTTCCTGGCATAGACAGGTGAGTGCTTCCAGTGCTTCATCAGCTTGCCGAAACATTTCAATGGCTATTCCATCAATTCCTGGGGCCTTGTTTTTGGCTAATGCTTTCAGTGTACACCTTGAACTTCTTCCTTCAGCACCATTGGTTCTAACTTATAAGTTATCTCTTGAAATGGGATTGCTGACGAATTCTTTCTGGTAGTGATGCTGTGTTGTCTTTTCATCTTTCCTTGATACTTCCTGCATCATTCAATATTTTGCTCATAGAATCTTTCAATATTATAACTCGGGGCTTGAATTTTTCCTTTAGTTATTTCACTTTCAGATATGCCGAGTGTGTTCTTATTTTTGGTTTTCTAATTCTAGATCTTTGCACATGTCACTTTAATGTTTGGGTTGTGTCTTCTCACGCTGCCTTTGAAACTTTCTATTCAACTCAGACTTCATCGTTTCTTCCATTTGCTACTATATGATTAATAGAAAATTTCAGTCTTTTTGACATCCACTTTTACCTTTTCTTTGTTTCCTGTCTTTCTAATGACCGTTTGCTTTCTTCATGAATGATGGTCTTGATGTCCTCCCACAGTTCAACAGGTCTTCTGTCATTAGTGTTCAATGCATCAAATCTCTTCTTGAGATGTTCTCGAAATTCAGGTGATAGACTCAAGGTAATATTTTGACTTGTGGATTTAATTCTCTTCAGGTTTAACTTGAACTTACACATGAGCAATTTATGGTCTGTTCCATAGTCAGCCCCCTGGTCTGATTTTAACTGCTGATATTTAGCTCTCCATTGTGTTTTCCAACAGACATAGTCAATTTTATTTCTGTGTATTCCATCTGGGGAAGTCCATGTGCATAATCACCTTTTGTGTTGTTGGAAAAGGTATTTTCTATGAACAAGTCAGTGGTTTTGCAAAATTCTATCATGTGATCTTTAGCTTCATTTTTATCACCTAAGTCTGTGTTTTCCAATTACTGTTTCTTTCCTTTGTTTCCCTTTTTTCATGCCAATCACCACTAATTATCAATGCAATTTGATTGCAGATTTGATCAATTTCCAGCTGAAGTCATCGGTAGAATTCTTTAATTTCTTCATCACTAGATTTTGTGGTTTTTGCCTAAACTTGAATAATAGTTGTATTGATTAAATTTCCTTGAAGTCAGGTAGATATAATCTGGTCATAGATTGTACTTCTTGATGAATTTAGCAAAATTCTTTCTGACAATGAAGCCATGCCATTGTTCTTGATTGTGTTATTTCCAGCAGGGTAAATCTTATGATTTTCTTATTTAAAATGGCCAATACCAGTCCATTTCTCCTCACCAATGCCTGGGATATCGATCTTTATACATTTCATTTAGTTTTTGACCATTGCAATTTTCCTAGATTGATGCTTCGTACATTCTGTGTTCCAATTGTTAGCAGAACGTTCAGCTCTTTCTCCTGACCTTGAGTCATGCCCCATTTGCAAATGAAGCTCCTGAGGGCTCTACTTCCACAGGCTTTACTAGACTCGTGGCAGCCCGGTCAGCTCCATTCTGAGAAATTAACTCCTCCTCTGTCACAATTTGAGTGTCCTCAGACCTGAGGGGCCCATCCTTTGGCAATCTCTCTGACAGTGCTCTGCTCTATTCATCAGGTCCTCAGTATCTGACAGTGTTTCAAGGCTATGCCTAAGGTCTTCGGCAACTCCTTCCTCTGGAGTGGGGCACCGAGTGATTCTTCGTGGCCTATTCTTAGTCTGGAAGCTGTTCTGAAAACTGATCACTTTGGGTGACCCTGCTGACATTTGAAATACCAGTCATATATCTTTCAGTGTCACAACAACACACAAGCCATCACAGTCCAACAAACTGAGAAACTGATAGAGACTGACAGCCTTGGAAACCCCATGTAAATAGGGTTAGTGAGAGTCAGAATCGACTTTATGGCAGTGGTTTAGATTAAACAACAACAATCATCCAGCTCTGAGGGTGGCAAGTGAGTCGAACCCTGTGGGATGGGCAAACCTTTGGTGGGCCCAGGCTCTCAGGCTAACTTCTCCCAGCTCTCAGGGGTTAACCAGGATGTGCTCATTGCCTGGGTAAGCATCAAGTAATTTGTTATTGATCCTAAAAATACCGCTGTCCTTTTATCCTACAGTGTTTCTATAAATGCAGCATATCGATTTCAAGAAGACGACTGAGCCATGTTGAGGGGAAAAAAACAACGATGACAATATAGATTCTGTTAAAAACTTGAATCTATAAAGTCACTCTGATTTCTTACAATTGGGCTTTAACCGGCTGGCTCTCATTAGAGAAAAAATGTTAAGAAAGTACAGGAAGGGTGGATATTATTGCCCTATATTTTTAACTGCACCAGGCTGAATTCTCTTTCCGAGGCTTGATGGGCGTCGTAAGTTCTGTCTTGTATACGGACACTGGCTGCTGTGGTCAGCTGCCATTTTTCTTGAGATGGTTCCTGACTCGTGGCAGAAACCATGTGGGAGGGAACCAAGGGCAGGCATGCTGTGATCGCCCAGGGTTTTCAGGGGTCAGTTGTCAGGTCTTTACACTTACGTTTCATTCAGTTCTATTTGTCATGTCTTTCTTTTTCTTCCTGAGAGTTCATTTTCTTGGCTTCTTGATTGGGATTAGGTGGTCATCTAATCGAATGTGCACACCAGGTCCTTGGAGGCCACTGAAGCCGTGCCTCACAGGTCTTGGGAGAGGAGGTTTTTCTTTGGTGCTCATTTTGAACACAACGGTAGTTATGATTTTGACTTCTGCTTTTATTCAGGGGTTATTTAGAGACGTCCTTTCTGCTTTCCTGCAGACCCTTTCCTTGGGGGTGGGGCTGCGGCTGTTTTTGTGGAAGGGTGCCATCATGTTTTCCTTTTGAAACACACTGCGATTTTCTGTGTCACCTTTATTTTTCAGTGTTTCGTGAATTTTGAAAAATGTACTCTTGTCTGTTACAGGCCACCTCCCTTAAAGAGCTGTTTGGCTGAGCCGGGTAATAGTGAAATGGTAGCCTCTACTTCGATGGAGAAACACAGTCATTTTCTAAGCAATGCCTATTAATCCACCCCCACTATTTCTATGGGTTAACTTGCTTTAGTGTGCGTTTCTGTTTTTGCTTTATATATGTCAAAACTATGTTATTATGTACTGTTACAGGTACTCAGTGAGTTTTACCTTTCTTTTTTCTCTTATTATTTTAATTTATTATTTTGGAGGGCTTATCTTTCTATCAAAATAAAATGTTTCTTGTATCTCATTTACTGTGCTGCCCCTTTGAATTTTACTTCACCTGCAATGAACATTGTGACGCTTATCTTTTGAGGAATGTAAATGGGGACTTGTGGTGGTTATTGTTAGCTATGGATTCTGACAAACATTGCCTGGTCCTGCACCATCCTCTCAATCACTGCTGTGTGTGAGCCCATCTTTTGTACCCTCTGTATCAATCCAGCTCATGTAAAGCCTCCTCTTTGACTCACCTGCCACTTTACCAAGCATAATGTCAGCTCTTCCTTAGCTGTATTTTCAGTGCTGCCCAACCTGATGGGCTCATCTTCTGGCATGGTATCAGGTCATATTCTGCTGCTATTTATAAGGGGTTCAGTGGCTAATTCCTCAGAAGTGGATTGGATTACCTACTCCTGCTTCCCAGTCTGTCCTTACTCTGGAACTTCTACGGAATCGGTTCAGTATGGGTGACGCTGCTGCTCTTGGAAACACCAGTGACACAGCTTCCACCATCACAGCAACACACAAGCTACCACCGTTTGAAAAGCTGATAGGATGGATCGGGGAATTTGTAACTAGCAATTTCAGGATAAATATTTTCCTGCCACCCACTTTTTAAATGTCCAAGGTTTGATTTTAATGTAATTCCTACAAACGGCATACAGACATTTTTTTGTTTGCTTGGTTTTGTTTTGTTTCTATGACCCAATCTGGGAGTTTTAGTCAGCTAAATATAACCCAGATATACTAACCAAGAAACAAACCCAATACCCTTGAGTCAATTCCAAATCTAGCACCTCAGTAGGGCAGAGTAGAACTGCCCTTGTGTGTTTTCCAAGACTGTAGCTCTTTACAAATGTACAAAGCCCTTTCTCTTTCAGATATACTAGGTGAGACAAAAAGTCTTGCTATTAAGAGTCACATCCACATATGCATTAGTTTATTATAAATTAAAATAAAGCATGTTTAAATATGTGTTCAGTGGATGGCTGCAGACAAGATCTCACAGTCATACAATTATTTAGTCTCATTGGGGTGCTTAGAAATAAGTTCAATCAAAGTTCAAAATAAGTCCTTCTGAGGGTATCTGCTAGGCCATCAAGTTCAGGGCAGAGAGAGCTTCACAGAAGGTCAGGGAGAGCATTTTAATGGAATTCCCAAGGGGTAATCTTGATAGAGTTTCTCAAAATTATAATAGACGATCACAGGAACTTTTTATGATGAAGTTTTTAGAACATTGAAAAAACAGACAGAACAAAAGACCCTACATTGGTGAGACAAAGCACAGGAAAGTTGGGCTGAGGAATTCTTTTTCATTACAATAATTTACCTGCTTATTCTTAGAGAGTAGCATGGGCTACTCTCTGAGAATTTTCTTGGAAAATTTCCCCATCCAACCTCCAGCCCGTCAGACTTCTGGCTGTCTCTCAAACTCAAAGCACATTTTAGAGAAACACAATTTTGAGTCTCCTGAGTAGACCCAAATGGCCATTTTGATGAGGAAGACACATGGACTGCTAAAAGGACAAACGGATCTGCCTTGGAAGAAGTACAGCCAGTGTACTCCTTGAAGGCCAAGTGGTAAGACTTCGTCTTCCAAACATTGGCCATATTGTCAGGAGAAACCAGCTCCTGGAAAAGGACATCCTGCTTGGTAAAGTGGAGGGGCAACTCAGGAAAGGACGGCCCTCAGGAGATGGATTGACACTGTGACCACAACAATGGGCTCAGGTATAGGAGCAATTGTAAGGATGGTGCAGGACGGTGCAGTGTTTCCTTCTGTTGCGCAGAGGCTCGCTGTGGGTCAGAACTGACTAGATGGCACTTATCAACAACAGCACAAAAGTGCACAGAATTCTCTGGAGGAAGGGCTAGAGAGAGGCAAATACCGTGTTCAGAGTGGATAGACCAAGATGGACTGACTGTGAAGAAATAACAGCTCTAATGTATTCTTTGAGTGTTTCCTTGTCTGGGAAGACTCTTCTCCACCTGTCTTGGTAGATAATTTGCCTAGGTAGAGTGTTCTTGGGTTTGGGTCATTTTCCTTCAATTTTTTGGAATATGTTACTCCACTCTCTCCTCTTCTTCATAGTGTCCACTGATAGGTTTGAGCATATTATTATTTGGGAATCTTTATATGTGATTGCTTGTTTTTCCCTAGCTGCTCTCATAATTTTCTCCTTTTCCTCAAAGCTGGGTAGTTTCATGATTATGTGCCTTGGTGACTTCTTGGGATTCAGTCTAGCTGGTGTTCTTTAAACCTCATGAATGGTTGCCTGGTTTTTACTAATTTAGCTGGGACTTTTCTTCCAAGAATTCTCTCACTGTTGCTGCAGATGACTTCTTTGTTGTGTCTTCCTCCAGTAATCCAATTATTCTGATGTTATTCTTTTTTATAGCATCAGGCTTAGCTCTTAAGTTTTCCTCAGCTTCTCTGATGATCATATTAGATTTTTGTTTACATTTGTTAAAGTCTGCTTGGTTGTCATCTAGGTCACTGGTGCAGTTCTCTGCCTCCTCTAGTCAATTGGAGAAGTCTGTGAGGCTGCTACTGTTTTTATCTCATCTCTAAGCTCTCATAGTTCCATTTGGTGCATGGACTTTATCTTCTCTATCATTTCATCCTTTTTCTGTATTTTTTCCTTCATATGCTGTATGACTCCAAGCAGCATTTCTCCTGTTTTTTTTCTTTGTGGTCATAGGAGCTGATTGTGTTTTGTATTGCGTTGTTTTAGAGGAGCTGGGTGCCATTTTCCAGGGAGTTGAAGAGCACTTGTTCTCTGAGAGATTAGTACGAATGCTTCTTCAAACTGTCTGCAGATAATTTCACTAAGGAACTGGCCTACCACTTTATCCTCCTGTGACTTCACTCTTTCCATAGTCAACCAGTATTCCGGTATTTGGAGGGCAAGATGTATGGTCCTCTAAGTGGACGCTAGTTGGGTTGCTGTGGACCCATGAGTATGGTGCTGTACTGGATGAACTAACAAGAAGCTGTGATGGTGGCCCATGGCAGCTTGGGGCACTTCAGAGTGCATGCAGGCGTGCCTGCTGCAATGGGAATGCTAGAGAAGGCTGGTGGGTTGCCCGCTTTGGTGTACAGTACCACGAATGGTAGGCGAATGTCCCTGGTCAGCTAGGTTGCTATGGAGGTTGGGAAGAGGTTACCACAGCAGTGTGGAATTTTGGTGACTGTTGGCTGAGTTGCCTGAGGTCATATGAGTCACTACAGCAGGCAAGAGGAATTTCCTTCAGTCTTGTGGGACCTTTGAGGACTGATAGGAGCCTCCCCAACCAAGCAGGCAGGATTTCCCCTGAAGAAGGTGGGCGGGATTTTCCCATCCATGTGTTAAGGACTGCAGAGAGCAGGCAGGTGGAATTTACAGGGGAAGAAGCTGGGAAGGTGGGTAGGCTTTACCTCCCCTTGGGTTACACTGCAGATGGTGGAGCTCTCCCAGCTGGGTGGAGGGCAGGTGTTAATGCCCTAGGTAAATTGGAGTTGTCTGGAAGTTAGCAGTGGTGTGTGAGAGAAAAGGGAAGAGAGGAAGAAAAAATAAAAATAACTAAGCCCACAGAGTCTGTGGGGGGATAAAGAGAAGAGAGGGAAACAAAAGTAACAATATAACTGAGCCCCAATCCCTGAATGTGTGCTGGAGGAGTTTAATCCCTTCCCCCAGGTGGTGGCAAGCTGTGGCTGTGTTGAGATAAAAGCCCTGCACCGTGTGCAAATGATCCTTGTTCCGGCTGATACAGTGGTAGGGCTAAGTCAAACCCTAGCTGGTCTACCCTGTGGTAAGCCAAAAGTCCCCAGCTCCTCAAAACCTAGTGGATCTGTTCCTACTTATCTTTATGATGCTCCTCCTGCGACCCAGCAGTGTAGAATTTCCCTCACAGTAATTCTCTTGTGCTGATTTCTGTGGGATCCATCTGGTATGTGTTACTCAGTTGCCATCTTCCCGCAAGTCTGGTCTCACAATAGTCTATCAGGGAATTTCAAGGATCTATTCTTTCACCAAGGTTATATTTTTCACCTACCGATTTTTTGTTTTCAAGTTTCACGTTCTAATCTGCCCAGTTATCAGTGCATTATGATTGCCAGTTTGATCAATTTCAGACTACAGAAGTTGGTAAAAATCTTTCATTTTCTCCTCTTTGGCATTCACAGTCAGTGCATAAATTGAAGTAATGACCAGTCTCTCTTGTAGGTGTATGTATATTATCCTATTATTGACAACAACATTGTACTTCAGGGTTGATCTTGAAATATTCTATGTTGATGGATATGATGCTATGTTTTTTCAAGTTGGTATTCCAAGGAGAGTAGGCCATCTAATTATCTGGTTGAAAATGGACAATATCCATCCATGTCAGTTCAATAACACTTAGGATACTCATTTTCAATTGACAGCTTTCAATTTTCCTAGATTCATACTTTGTACATTCCACATTCTGATTTTCACCAGGTGTTTTCAACTGTTTCTTCTTATTTGGGGTGATGAAATCCTCAAAGCTTTACCCCTTCTACATTATTAAGGAAGTTTGACTGCTATGAGGAGGCAACCCTTCTCTGGTCATATTTAACTGATTTTCAACCTGAGGGACTCGTGTTCCAGCATTGCTTTAGACAATGTTTCTCTGGTGGCCAATTTTATTTCAGAAGCAGATTTCCAAGTCCTTCTTGGTCTTAGTCTGAAAGCATCACTGAAACCTATTCACCCTGGATGAACCTACTGCTTTTTGAAATAATAATTGCCATAGTTTCCAGCATCACAGCAATAGGTACATCACCACACCATGATCAACTGATTGACAAGTTTAATATATCACAAATTAAAAGTTTTCTCAAGATAATTAAAAAAAATTTTTTTACAGCAGCACAAAAAGAAGGAACAGCCAGAAATTCAAGCGAGATTTAGAGGAGGAAGAAGAAGGAGGCATATCAGAGCTGATGTCTAATGGACCTTGGCTGAAAAGCAGAGAATATCAGAAAGCTGTTTACTTGTGCTTCATTGCCTCTGCAAAGGCATTTGACTATGTAGACCAAAATAACTATGGATAACCTTGAGAAGGACGGGAATTCCAGAACAATTCATTGTGCTCATGAGGATCTTGTACATGGATCAAGAGGCAGTTGTGTGGATAGAACAAGGGAATACTGCATGGTTTAAAACCAGGAAAGGTGTGTATCAAGCTTGTATCCATTTACTCTACTTAGTCAATCTGTATACTGAACAAATAATCTGACAAGCTGGACTATATGAAGAAGAATAGTACATCAATAGACGACACAGTTTTGGTGCTCAAAGTAAAGAGGATTTGAAGCACTTATTGGTGAAGATCAAAACTTTCACTCTGGATTAAGCTTCAATATAAAGAAAACAAAAAGTCTTGCCACTTGACCAATAATCAACATCATGATAAATCCATGACATTGTCAAGGATTTAATTTTATTTGCATCTACAATCAATGTGCATGACAGCACAAGTCAAGAAATCAGAGGATAGTATTGGGAAAATCTGCCTCAAAAACAAAGTGACCTTCGATCAAAAGGGAGTACTTGACCGAGCCATGGTATTTCTCATTGCCTCATGTGTGTGTGACAGCTGGCCAGTGAATTGGGCAGACTGAAGAAGGAAGACTGAAGATGCATATGAATTATGGTGGTGTTGAAAAATATGAAGTACACCATGAATGGCCAGAAGAATGAGAAAATCTGTTTTGGAAGAAGCGTAGCCAGAATGCTCTTCAGAAGGGAAGGTGGTGAGACTTTTCATGTACTCAAGACATGTCCGTAGGAGGGGTCAGTTCCTGGAGAAGACATCACGCTGGGTAAAGCGGAGAGTCAGTGTCAAAGAAGACTCTAATGAAATGCCTTAACACATTGACTGCAATGAGGAGCTCAAGGGTATCAATGCATGTGAGGACCAGGGAGTCTTTTGCTCTGTTACTAGGCTCCTAACTACAACGATTTGAATGCCATCAAACTAAGAAGACAATTTTGTTGACAGAAGACAAAACCAAGCTTTTAGATTTATGGAAACGCTTATCATTATTTTTGTTATTTCACCATGAATCTATGAGTGCTCCACTGTGGTCTGTTACTTGAGGAATGGCTTTTGGGACTCATGGACTCATAACCATTTTCTTTTCCCCTTCCCAAGTCTTTCATGAATATTTGTAACTTCCTCCTTTCCTTGCCGCCCAGCTGCCATCCAGCTTGCCTGCCTATTTATTTGTATAGCTAGTTACCGTTCCCTTTAAAGGTAAGGTTTTGGTCTCTGTGTAGCTGCCTATATCAGGAAAGTTCAGTTCTTGGAGCAGAACATCATGCTTGCTGATGTAGAAGGTCAGCAGAAAAAGAAGACCCTCAACAAGATGGATTGACACAGTGGCTGCAACAATGGGCCCAAATAGAATAATTGTGAGGATGGCCCAGGACCAGGTTGTGTTTTGCTGTTTTGTACACGGTTGCTTTTAGATGGAACCAATTGGAAGGCACTTTACAGCAATAAGTATCTTCAAGAGGACTGTTGGCACTGTTCACTAAGCGTTGGACCACCAACTGCCCTGCCACTCACTGTCACGAGTTAATGCTGACTCGTAGCAACCCCCTGTGGGTTTCCAAAGCTATAACTGTAGAAAGCCCAGTTTCTCTTTCTCCCTGAACTACTGGTGGCTTCAAATGGCCAACAATGTGGATCAAAGCCCAATGTGAATCACTACATCACGAGGGCTCCCCAAGCCCACCAGCTGTTCTTGGGAGAAATTGGGAGAAGGATGAAGATGTTAGTTTCTATAAAGATTCACAGAGTTGCTATGAGTTGGAGTGGACATGATGCCAGATTTTTTTACTTTGAATGTATTTGTAAAGGAGTTCTGGTGACCCTGAGGGATAAGCATTGAACTATAAGACCAGAGGTTGTCAGTTCAACCCCAGCAGCCTCTCAGTGGTAGAAAGATGAAGCTGTCTATTCCTGTAAAGATTAACAGATGGGTTATAATGAGCCAGAATCAACTCCATGGCAGTAGGTTCCTGGTTTTGGTTTTTATGCACCCACAAATAATTTTCTCTCTTTCTGAAATATTTTCTCTTACATGTAAGAGTTACATTTTATGCAAGAAATGTATTTTTGAACAATTTGCATAATTCACAACTCATATAATTAAAGATTAATTTTCCCACAGATCTGACAAAAAATCTCTGATGGTGGATATTGTTGTTTATCAACGCAAATGGTAGTAATGTAAACACTGTTTACAATTCACTTTGTATAATAGTGCTGAAAAGTAAACAATTGCTGATGAATTAAACAACGTTTTGGAAATCACGTAAGAAGTTCAAATTTTGCGCATAAATTGGGACATTATTAATCTTTTTATATCACATTCTCTCAAATTAATTCATTGTAATAAGCAATTGCCCTTCATTTATTTACTCCCCCTTTTGATTTCTCATTAGTGCTTGATTATATCTTGGTAGTCATAGCAATAGTGTAGCAGAACCTTCAATTACTTTAGAAAGTGAGGAGTTGCTACTCTTATTGGACTGAACCTGGATTTGGCAAAGGGAAAGTTTTACTGATAAAAGTACAGTGCTTTTGAAGAAGCGAGAGGGCCTAATATCTGTTTTGAAAGGATCAGAAATAAACACTAAATCCAATCCACTGCCAGCTCGTCCTTTCAGGCTCATTGATCTTATGTAGGTTTTTGGGGTTTTGAAAATCTTTATAAGAGCACACAGGCTCTCCTGAGGAGCAGCTGGGGCTTTTGAACCACCAAACTTGTGGTTAGCAGTTCAACACTGACCTGATAGTACCAACAAGGCTCCTTTGTTCTCAAGGACCAAATCCCAAACCAAACTCACTGCCACTGAGTCAATTCCAACTCATAGTGACCTTATATAGGGTTTCCTAGGCTATACACCTTTATGGTCACTTTGTTATACTGGAATGGCTAGTATGTTACTGTGATGCTGGAAGATATGTCACTGGTATTTCAAATGCCAGCAGAGTCACCCAAAGTGAACAGATTTCAGCAGTGCTTCCATTCTAAGAACAGACAATGAAGGAATCGGCTGCCCACGTCAGATGAAGTAGCTGCTGAAAATCTTATGCATAGCTTTGAAACAGTGTCAGATACTAAAGACCTAATAAATGGAAGCAGAGCATTGGTGGAGATAGTGCCTGGGAATGGGACCCTTGAATCTGAGGACACATAAAATGTGACTAAGGAATTGAAGCCTGCTTAAGCTGGAGTTGACCACAGTGATATGAGTGGAGTAAAGTTTGCGGGAGTGGGGCCTTCAGGATTTTCACTTGCTGATGGGGAACAACTCAAGGTTAGAAGAAACTGAAAAAATCTGCTGTAAAAATCTGCCAATGATTGCGACTGGGATGTGCTAAGTATGAATCTAGGAAAATTGAAAGTGGTAAAAATGAAGTGGAATGTGTAAAGATCATCATCCTAGGCACTAATGAGCGGAAATGAACTGGTATTAGCCATTTCAAATCAGAAAATCATATGAATTATGACAGAAATAACACAGTCAGAATGACTTTTCATTCCAAGAGGATATTGCAAAGTCAATCTTGAAGTACAATGCTGTCTGTGATAAGATTATATGTATCCAATGTCAAGGAAATCCAATCAATACAACTATTATTCAAATGTATGCACCAACCACAAAAGCTAGTGATAAGGAAATTGAAGGATTCTACCAAAAATGTTAGTTGGAAATTGATAAAACATGCAAGCAAGATACACTGATAATTATTGATGATTGGATTGCAAAAGTTGGAAACAAAGAGGAAGGAACAGTGGTTTGAAAATATAGACTTGGTGATAGAAATGAAACTGGAGATCACTTGAAAGAATTTCGCAAAACCAATGACTTGTTTATAGCAAATACCTTTTTTTTGCAACAACACAAAAGGGGATATACATATGGAATACACAAAAATAAAATTGACTGAATCTGTGGGAAGAGATGCTGAAGAAGCTCAATATTAGCAGCTAAAACCATGCCACAGGCTAACTCATTACTCATATGTAAATTCAGGTTAAAGCTGAAGAAAAATAAAACAAGTCCTCAAGAGCCAAAATATGAGCTTGAGTCTATCCCACTGAATTTCAAGAATACCTCAAGAACAGATTTGACCCTGAACACTAGTGACAGAAGACGCGATGAGCTGTGGGAGGATATCAAGAATATCATTCATAAAGAAAGTTAAAGTCATTAAAAAGACAGGAAAGAAAAAAAATCAAAGTGGATGTCAGAAGGGATTCTGAAGCTTGCTTTTAGTCATAAAATAGTTAAAGCAAAAGGGGAAAATGATGACATCAAAGAGGTGCGGGAAATTCAGGCCAGATTCACAAGAGAACATGGAACAAGGGATATTATTGCTGGTGTCTGATGGATCTTGATTCAAAGCAGAGAATATCAGAAAGATGTTTACTTGTATTTTATTGAGTATGCCAAGGCATTGGACTGTGTGGATCACAACAAACTATGGATAATCATGAAAATAATGAGAATTCCAGAGCACTTCATTGTGCTCATGGTGAACTTGCACATGGGTTAAAGAGGCAGTTGTATGAACAGACCAAAGAACCACTGCATGGTTTAAAATCAGGATAGGTGTACCTCTGGGTTGTATCCTCTCACTATACCTTTTCAGTCTGTATGCTGAGAAAATCACCAGAGAAGGTGGCTTATAGGAAGAAGAATGTGTATCAGGATTGGAGTAAAGCTTATTTATAATCTGTGATATGCAGATGACACAACCTTGCTTACTGAAAGTAAGGAGGACTGGAAGCACTTGCTGATGAAAATCAAGGATTATAGCCTTCTATATGGATTATGACTCAATCTGAAGCAGACCTAAATCCTCACAACTGGACCAATAGTAAGCATCATGATAAATGGAGAAAAGATTGAAGTTGTCAAGGATTTTGTCTTGTTTGGATCCAAAAATGATGCTTATGGAATCAGCAGTCAAGATGTCAAAGGATGAGTTGCATTAGGCAAATCTGCGGCACAAGACCTCTTTAGAGTGCTCAAAAGCACGCTATGTTACTTTGAAGACTAAGGTGTGCCTGGCCCAAGCCATGCTATTTTCAGTTCCTTATGTACATGAGAAAGTTGGACACTGAATAAGGAAGTCCGAAGAAGAATTGGTGCATTTGAATTTTGGTACTGGCATAGAATATTGAAAATATCATGGACTGCTAAAAGGACAAACCACTCTGCTTTGGAAGAAGTATGGCCAGAGTGCTCCTTAAAGGCAAAGATGGCAAGACTTTGTCTTAGGTACTTTGGATATATTGTCATAGGAGACCAATCGCTGGAGAAGGACATCATGCTTGATAAAGTGGAAGGGCAGCGAAAAAGAGGAAGGCCATTGATAAGATGGATTGACACTCGGGCCTGCAACAATGAGCTCAGCCATACGAACAGTTGTTTTGTTGTTCATACGTTAGCACAGAGAGTTAGTCAGGACTGACTCTCTGTCACCAAACAACAATAACATGCTATAAACCTATATGGGAGGAGAAAGCCTCTACATTTTATTTTTTGAGTGGCAGGTGGGTTCAAACTGCTGACCTTGGGGTGAGTGGCCCAATGCTTTGCCCTGGTTAATAAATTAACCATGATTTGGTCACCCCTAATGAACTAGTGGTCTCTTTGGATGGTGTTGCTCTCTTTGTGTATTTCATTCCAAGTGGAATCTCACCTAGACAGGGTGTCTGTCTCTCCTTTTACACCTCTGCATCGGCCCATGCACCTGAGAAAAATAAGCTGGGAATGCTCTCTATGTTAGACAGGGTTCTCTAGAGAAACAAAGTCAGGATACTTATGATTATAGATAGATAGATAGATACAGCACAATGAATATGACATCAAATTAGTCCACACAGCAGTACAGAGGGCTCAGTTCAACTCACTTCCATGGAGCAGTTAATATACTGGAAGTCCTTCAATTCCCAGTGGCTGCTGGGTCCAAGGTCCAGGAATCAGATAGCTGAGTCTTCCCTAGGAAAATACAGACAGTCCAGCCATAGGCAGAAAACAGCAGGGTGGTTTACCAACAGTCAGCAGCTCAGGAGCTTAGCAAAGCAGGCCCGGATAGGATATCAAACTCAAGCAATGCAAGATGACAGGATTTGCCAACGCTCAAGGGATGTATACACCAGCAGCGTGGTGAAGCAGGTCTCAAAGGAACCTTAACTCCATCCATGGGTTGGCTCTTCCACAGGTAGTGTAGCTCACATGTTGAGGCAGAGAACTAGCTAAAGCAGCCTCATGCTGGTCCACTGGTCCAATCAAGAGAGAGCAAGAGAGAGAAAGGGGCAGGCCTTGTCGAGCCATTTATCTCTTTGCCGTCCAATCAAACTGTGACCTTATTAATCACACATGGTCCTATTGGCCAGGTTGGCTCAATAAACCTACCTATCACATTCTCCCCACAGACCCCATGAACCTAGCAAGAGAAGAACTGGCTTCTTTTAGACTTTGCATCTACTCACCCATCTCAATCTATAGACCAGAGAAAGCACTTTTAGAAGTTTCAAGTGATTTCCTTTGCTGTTGTCATCTGCTCTGGAGAGAGCTCCAAACTGTGGCACCTTTATGTGTAACCCAACGATACCTTGGCTGGTTCTGCACCATCTTGATAGTCTCTGCTATGTCTGTGGCTACTGTGTCAATCCAACTCATCGTTGATTTTCCTCAGGTTTTTGGTGGGCCTTCTAGCAGTTTGTCTTTCCTGATGATGTGTCTGGAGGGAAATCAAATCCTTGCCAACCCTCAAGTCTCAGGAACATTCTCATTGTCATCCATTTGTCAATGTTTTCTTTCTACTTGAGTCAGGCCATCAATGCCCATGGAAGAAGCAGCAATCAAGAAACCAAATGATGTATTTCTTTGGGCATATTTTCTGCAAAAAAATCTCTTTAAAGTTTCAGAAACCAAAGGCATAAATTTGAGGACTGAGTGATCCCTGACTCAAGGCATGGCCTTTAAAAGGTTGTCATCTGCATGTGAAAATAGGATAATGAAAAACCAAGAGAGAAAAACGGATGTGTTGGCAAAGAGTATTGACCATATGATAGATTGCCAAAATAATAAATAAATCCATTTCAGAAGATTCCTTTTCTTTGTGGTTTGTGGGCATAGCTTCCTTTGTACAGAGAAGATGGAGGAGTGAGTGTAGAGTTACCCAAACCCTCTCCTTAAGCAGCATGTTCCAGCGATTCACTTAGGTTAAGCTTCATGTGTTCATGCTTTGTTTATTATGTTAGGCTCAGTATCTGGCAGGCATTGAGACAGCACATCTTGGTTAAATTAAATTAAATAACTTCTCTGTTAAACCTTTACCTCTGTGTAGACAAGACTTCCTTCTGGGTAAATGAAATATCTTCTTTACTATTTCATATGTGTAATTTTCTCTTTGGTTTGCATCGGAACATCTGGCAAATGCTACTTATTGTGCCTCTTTTGGTGCCTGAAAGCAGTTATTGTTACTCAAATTTTGGATTAAAAGGCCACTACACATTCAATATTCCCCATTGTAATTCTGTGATCCAACAGTTGAATCATTTAAGTCTTCCTTGGATTGTCTCCAACTCCTTCTCATCCCTCTTTGGGTGTGTGGGCCAAAAAATGCAAGCCAAATCTAGTGGAAGGATTCCACATTGGCACTTTTCTATCCTTATCTCTCAGCTCAGCCACAAGCATCTTAATTCTAGACACACTTCTAGTTCATCCCATTGTTGTCCGTTGTCATCCCCGGGGGCTTTTATTCACTTCTCATTTCTTAGCAGGTCAAGAACTTTCCTGTATCTGTGAGTTTTATTTGTTTGGGTTTCAGTCTAAACTTTTGACAGAAAGCCTCTCAGTGGCATCCTTTGTGTAACTTAATGAATTAAAAGTAAACTTGATAGATGATATTGTGGATTGTCAGCAGTTCTTCCACATCTTCATAAACTAGGTTGATCACCACTAGTAATGCATGTGTTTGAATCTTTGTTCTAGAATTGAACTATCCAATACAGTAGCCATTATCCACATGTGGCTAAAACCCCTTGATTTGAAATAAACCGAGAAATCAATTTCTCAGTTGCTTTCACCAAATGCTCAACAAACAGTGACACGTGGCTTGTTGTTAGGAGCTATTGACTCACTTCTGACTCACAGGGACCCAGTGTGTAACTGAATCAGATACTACTACTGGCTACCAAATTGGACAGCACAGACACATCCATTCCCATCGTTGTAGAAAGTTCTATTGGGCAGGTCAGTCTCCAAGGTATTCCAGTTGGAAGAAGAGTAAGTGGCCATATTGGTATCCTCGAACAATAGAATCAGAAATACTCCAATGTAACAATGCCAATATTTTCATTCTAGAGAATCTGTTATATTTTTTTCCCATGTGAAAAGGTCTCTTATTAACTAATAGACAGTGTCTTCCCCAATATGTAAAATTAGAGCATAAAACAATGTAGTACTGTCATGGATAAGGGACTGGATGTGACAGCACTGAACCGATCTAATTCTAGTCACATATTTAAAATATGTCATCATGAGTATTTCAGCTCGGA
Source organism: Tenrec ecaudatus (assembly GCF_050624435.1). NCBI lineage: Eukaryota > Metazoa > Chordata > Mammalia > Afrosoricida > Tenrecidae > Tenrec > Tenrec ecaudatus. The sequence goes on from NC_134532.1 coordinate 206,815,618, forward strand.
CTGCCTTATCACAGGTAAAACTATATTTTTTGAATTATTTATGAATATATTTATAAATATAATGTATAAAATATATTTTCAAGTCTTAAATTCTGAAGAGGGCTTGTTTGTCCTAATTGTCTTTTCTTTTCTAAACCAGCTTAATTAACTCATATATTATGGTGAGGCTATCTGCTTCCAAGAGGACCCTGGTGGCACAGTGAGTTAAGAGTCAGGTTGCTGACACAAGGTGCTGCTAACGCAAGGTCATCAGTTGGAAACCACCAGCTTCTCTAAGGGAGAAAGATGAGACATTCTACCCTTCTAAGGACTGACGATCTCAGAGGGTAGTTCTACTCTGTATTACAGGGCTGCTAAGAAGTCAAAAAGGACTTCCATCAAGGAGTTGTTTTTTTAAAATTCCATTCCCATTGGCACCCTGGTGGCATAGATGGTTACACATTGGGCTTCTATCAGCAAGTTCAGCAGTTTAAAACCACCAGCAGCTCCTCTGAAGAAAGATGAGGTTCTCTATTTCTGTAAATATTTTCACTTTTGGAAACTCACAGTGGTTCAACTCTGCCTTTAAAAAAAATCATTTTATTGGGAACTCTTTCTGATATTATGCAATCCACAATTCAGTTAGATCGAGCATAATTTTACAATTGCTACCACCATCAATTTCAAAACATTTTCTTTCTTCTTGCACTCTTTGATAGCAGCTCCCGTGAATCCCCTCCCTCCCCCACCCACACCCAGGAATGCTTATTATTATTATGTTCTATATTATTATTTGCCATATCTTACACCATGTAATGTATCTGTTTACTTGCAATTCTGTTATTCTTTCCCCTCAAGTGGGGTTTTATAGTCATCATTATCATCAGCTCCCCTTCCCACTCTCTCTCCCCCATCTTTCTGTACCCTCAGGGTATCATTGCTCCTATTACTGTTTCTGAAGGGTTTTCCATCTTGGTTTTCATGCATTGAATGATACAAATGAACATAACGCAGTTCTAACAAGATTAACAAGGTAAAACTAAGACCATAATAGTAAGAGGAGGAAATACTAAAGAACTAGAGGATAATTACGTGTTTCATCAGTGCTATACTGCACCCTAGATTTATCATCCCTCTGTGTGGCAATTCTGTGAAGGACTGTCCAATTTTTAGGGTCACTGTGAGTCGATCAGGGTTGTATCCTCTCCCCATAGATAGTCAATATCCGTGCTGAGCAAATCAGCAGAGAAGCTGGATTATTTGAAGAAGAAGGCAGCGACAGAATTGAAGGTAGACTTATTAACAACCAGTGATAGGAAGATGACACAACCTTGCTTGCGGAAAGTGAGGAGGACTTGAAGCACTTGCTGATGAAGACCTAGGGTTATTGCGGCTCCCATTATGGATTGAAACTCAATGTAAAGACCTAAATTCTCACAACTTAACCGATAGGTAACCGTGAGAAATGGAGAAAAGGTTGTCCAGGATTTTGTCTTGCTTGGAACCACAACCAATGCTCCTGGGAGCAACAGCCAAGAAATCAAAAGACGAAAGGCATTGGGTAAATCTACTGCACAACTCTCTTTAAAGTGTTTAAAACTAAGGAGGTTACTTTGAGGTCTAAGGTGTGCTTGATCCAAGCCATGACATTTTCAATTGCCTTATATACATGTTAAAGTTGGTCACTGAATAAGAGAATAGAAGGATAATTTATAAATGCATTTCAATTATGGTGCTGGGAAAGAATATTGAAAGTACCGCGGACTGCCAAAAGTACCAATGAATCTGTAGAACCCGAAAGCTCCGTAGAGGTAAGGATGGGGAGGCTTCATCTCCTGTATTTTGGACATGCAATCAGGAGAGACCAGTCCCTGGAGAAGGACATCATCTTGGTCCAGCAGAGGAGGAGCAAAAGGAGGAAGGACTCAACCAGATGGATTGACACAGTAGCTACAACCAAGGGCTCAAACACAAGACCCATTGAGAGGAGGCACAGGACTGGGCAGTGTCTGTTCTGTTGTAAATAAGGTGGCTATGAGATTGAAGGACTTAATGACACCTAATCAGAACAATGAGTCAGAATTGACTTGATGGCGGTGAGCTTTTGTTTGTTTATTTGGTCTGCTCTTATGAAGATTGGAAACCCTACATAGGGTTGCTACATGTCAGTGTTGACTCTCAGGCAGTGAGCTTTGGTTCTTATGGACCAAAAAGTGAGCTCACTGTGTTTAGGACAACCATCTGGGTTGGTTCCATTCTTATGGCTCATCTGATCTGATTACTTTAACAATAGCAACAACAATTATAAAAGAACAACAACTAAAATTGAAGGCCATTAGGTTGATTCCAACTCTTATAGATGCTGAAGGCCAGAATAGGATTTCCCTGTGGGTTGTCAGAGATTGTAAATTTTTCTTTGAGATTTAACAGTGGTCTTAAAGTCTGCTTCTCTTGTTCTAGGGGTAATGTTGTATATTTATTTATTTCCTCAGGACCAAGGGCGTGAGGGACGATGCTGGGAGAGTAGAGGGTGAGTGGGTTGGAAAGGGGGAACTGATTACAAGGAGCCACATGTGACCTCTTCCCTGGGAGAGGGACAGCAGAGAAGGGGGGAAGGGAGACCCCGAATAGGGCAAGATATGACAAAATAACGAGGTATAAATTACCAAGGGCATATGAGGGAGGGGGGAAAGGGGAGGGAGGGGGGGAAAAAAAAGAGGACCTGATGCAAGGGGCTTAAGTGGAGAGCAAATGCCTTGAGAATGATTGGGGCAGGGAATGTATGGATGTGCTTTATACAATTGATGTATGTATATGTATGGATTGTGGTAAGAGTTGTTGGAGTCCCTAATAAAATGTAAAAGAAGAAAAGAGAAAAAAATGATTAGGGCAAAGACTGTACAGATGTGCTTTATACAATTGATGTATGTATATGTATGAACTGTGAAAAGAATTGTATCAGCCCCAATAAATTGTTTAAAAAAATTATCTAAAAAAAAAAAAAAGAAAATGAGCTGATTCCAGGAACCCAATCAGAAGGCGAATTTTGAGAATGATGAGGGCAATGAATGTATAAGGTGGGGAGAGGGGTAAAGAGGGAGTGGATATCAAGGAGTTGAAGACAGAAGAAAATGGTTTGAAACTGATGTGGTAGCAATTATATATACTGTTCGATGTGATTGAACTATGGAATGGTATGATATCTGGATTAGCTCCCAATAAAGTGTCTTTGAAAATACATGAATAAATAAAAACAAGTCCAGTCCAAAAAAAATTTCTATTTATCGTGTCTGTTTATATCGCATATAACTTATTCATAGAATTCAATGCAGGCCTGTGCATATCATACATATATGTGTGTACCGCTATGCATCTGCAAATGTGTCATGCTGTAGTGGTTTGCATGTTGCGTGTTGTTGTGTTGGAAGCTATGTCACCAATATCTAAAATATCAGCAGGGTCACCCAGAGTGGACAGGTTTCAGTGAAACTTCCAGACTATGTTAGGGAAGAATGACTTAGACATTTACTTCTAAATGTTGTTCAGTGAAAACTTTAAAAATAGTAGTGAAACACTGTCTGATGTAGTGCCAGAAAACGAGATCCTCAGGTTGGAAGGCACTCAGCATACACCTGAGGAGAGCTGCATCCTCAAAGTAGACTCAACCTCAATAACTTGGCCGGAATAAAGCTTTTTGGACTTTCATTTTCTGATGGGACACAGCTTAAATCAATGAAGAAAGAGCTGTAAACATTCATTAATAATGAAACATCGAATATCTGAAATACGAATCTAGGAAAATTGTGAGTTGTCAAAAATGAAATTCAAAGTTTACTTCAAAATATATTTTCAAAATGGAAACTATTTCCAAATCTATCCTGGAGGACAATACTGTCAGTGTTATTATCATATCCAAAGACTAATTAACACCACTATTATTTAATTTAATACATCGACCTCTAAAGATGCAAACATGGAAGATTTTTTACTCACTTTTACGGTTTGAAATTTATAACCCTTACAATCAAGATGCATTGGTAATAACTAGTGATTGGACTTCAACACTTGAAAATAAAGGAAGAAGATCAGTAGTTGGAAACTGTCTCATTGGTGAAAGAAATTATGGTGGAAATCACATGGTAGAATTTTGCAAAGCCAATGACTTCACTGGAAATCCCCTTTTCAAACATAAACATCAGCTATACACACAAGAAATTGCTGAATGAAATGCACAGTAATCAAATAAACTATCTGCGGGACCAGCCAATGGGAAAATGTAATGTCATCAGTTCAAACAAGGCTAGGGAACGACTATGGAACAGACCATCAATTGCACGCATGCAAGTTCAAGTCAAAGAAAATGAAAACCAATCTATGAGAGCCGCAGCATGATTTTGAGTTGATCTCATTTGAATTAAAAGACTATGTCACGAAGAGATTTATTAGTTTTGAACAGTGGACATGAATGAAAGACGACGCGAAGAACTGTAGGATGACACCCAGGACACTGCTTGAAGAAAGCAGAAGTTGATGAAAAAGACAGGGAAAAAGAGAGGACCCAAGGTGATGTCAGAAGAGAATCTGAAACTCGCTTTTGAATGTAGGGTAGCCACAATAAGTGGGAGAAATGGCGATGTGGAAAAGATGGATGGAAGATTTCAAGGTCCAGCTTGAGAAGACAAAGCGAAGCAAGTCAGTGAAACGTGCAACAATGTGGAGTCAGAAAATCATGGGACAGGACCGGCTAGCACGTCTCAAGCTCCAAGAATGGAAGAACAGGGGGCTAAACAAACTTGAATAAATTTTTTTTGAATTCTTTGAGCCTTTAAATTGGAAATACATCATGTGACTCTCCAAGGTGGGTAGATGCATAGGTGGAGGTACCATATATTCAACAATTCTCAACTTTTGGACCCAGAATTATACGGAATAGTGTTCCTTGGCACACTTGGTCCACATGACACCATAATTTATTCATGGTCCAAGGCGTGTTTGTGACTCTTGTCATGGATACGTAAACTGAGAAGGAAACCCCTTGCATTGAATTGATTCTTTTTCTTTTTTTTTTAATAAGTCATTTTCTTGGGGGCTCTTACAGCTCTTATAACAATCCATACATCAATTGTATCAAACATTTTACATATATTGCCATCATCAGTTTTAAAACATTTCCTTTCTTCTTGAGCCTCTTGTATCAGCTCCTCTTTTTCCCTCCCTCCCACCTTTGTGAGCCCTTCGTAAATTATAAGTTATTATTTTCATATCTTACACCGTCCGCTGTCTCCTTGCATCATGTTTCTTATGTTTGTCCCCTGTGGTGGTGGTGGTGGGCGGTGAAGATGTTAATATGTTGATCCTTGAGATCAGTTCCCCATTTCTCCCCCATCTCCCCCCTCTTTCCCCCTACCCTCATGGTATCACTACTCCCATTACTGTTCCTGAGGGATTTATCTGTCCTGGATTCCGTGTGTTGACAGCTCTTATCTGTTCCAGGGTACAAGTTCCTGTCTAGCCAGATTTGTAAGACAGAACTGTTGGCGTGATAGTTTGGTGGAGGAAGCATTAGAGAACTAGAGGAACATTGTATGTTTCATTGGTCCTATACTGTACCCTGGCTGACTCATCACTTCCTGTGACCCTCTGTGAGGGATGTTCAATTATCTACAGATGGACTTTGGGTCTCTGAGTTGATTCTCACTCATGAAGCCCCTCCAGGACAGAACAAAGCTGCCTGTACAGATTCCAACACTGTAACTCTTTACAGAAGCAGACTGCCTCACCTTTCTGCTATGGAGAAGCTGGTGAATTCTTACTGCACACCTTTTGATTGGCAGTCAAAAGCTTTACCCATTACATCGCCTAGGCTCCCTTCAGGTAAATAAGCTCTCCAAATATATATATTTTAATTCACTGAGAATTATTTTAAATTACAGACTACTTCTACAATCATCATTACTCTACCTGTGAGGCTCAAGTTTAAGCAACTAAAAGAAATCACTCAGTTGAACACGTTTAGCCTTTGGGGAAGGTTATGCACAAGTCTCTTGGCATTCTACTTTGTGTTCAAACCAGGCCTCTATTTGTCAAAGCTTAGGATTTAGTTTATAAAATGTCAAGGTTAAATGTAGGTGAAACCAACCCACTCTGGGGAAGCCAAGTGGCAACTCCTCCCAGGGAACCCCCTCCCCTCGGTCCTCCCAGTGTTCAGCCTTACTCGCCATCAGCATGCAGATATTGTTATCAGTGCAGAGACACCCAAATCACCCCATGTGCATTAGCCAAATTAGATGTGTTGATTAAAGAGTGAAACGATGTGATGTGTGCTTGTATATCAAAATAAGATGGTTTTAACTCTACAGGAGAGCATTACATCGCTGTGCGGGCAGGCGTGTACGTGTATTAGAGGGAGAGGAGAGATGGAGAGAGAGAGGGAGCAGAGTGGAAAAAAGAGAGGGAAAAGGAGGCAGGTATAATAAAACTCCTCTATTTTGGAATTAAAAAAAAGTTTTGAGGTGCCCTGGAGTCAATTCCAACTCACAGCGCCCCTCTAGACCCCGTATGTACAGCAGAGCAAGCACGGCCCAGTCCCTCAGCACCCTCACAGTTGTTCTGTCTGAGCCCCTGGTTGCACCCAGGGTCCACCCCTTTCCTGGAGTGCCTTCCTGTCTTTCGATGCCCCTCTGCTTTACCCAGCAGCACGTGCTCCTCCGGGGACTGTTCTCTCCTGAGACGAAGCCTAGCCATCCTCACTTGTCAGGGTGAGGGGGTACCCAACACTCGGACGGGTCCTAAGGAGCGACTTTGTGATTGTGTCAAATATGAAAGACAGACAGCGGGCACAGGGGCTCCATGTCCGATGTCAGGATGGAGAGAGAGAATGTATTTTCCAGTGGATATATATGTACATTTACAGATCATTCATAAGGCATGCATATCATACAGCTGACACATTGCATAGTTAATATCATAGCATGGAACATAATAAACAAACAACAAGGCAAGTTAGCATTTTGACCAAGGGCTAGTTGACCTCGGACACTGCTGAGCCCTCCCCAGGGGTTTGCTGCATTTTACGGTGGGTTCCTATAGAACCTGATTGGTCTTATCTACAGATAACCTCCAGGCACAGGGAATAGCCAGACCCATGAATGATTCATCTCTCTTATATGACAGCTCCTTTATGCGGGGGTTATTGGAGGGACTGTGTCCAGTCATGAGAATGTATATTAAGGTTTATTTATATTTCATACTTGTGAGGGTCCTCCCCCACCAGAGTCGGCTCTCCAGACCCGTAATGATGAGCACGGATGATTTAGCTGCATGACATTCTCATCCGGGCCCTCAGTTTACCACATGCACTTTCAAGGTGCATTCTGGCTGCACTTCTTCCTGACAGACCTGCTTAAACAGTAGTCTCTGGCAAAAATACCACTCTAACCTCCCTGCCCCCCGCCCCCCTCCCCTCCCGCATAGCAGGAGGATGATTAGCAAACAGCAAACCCCAAACGTGTGACTCGCGTGTGCAATTTCTAGTCAGTGTGAAATCAGTTACGAAGTCAAAATGAATTAAAGATCCAAATAGCCAGGTGGCATAGTTCAGAGCGTGGTGATGAGCCTTATTAAGCAGCCTCAAATGATCGCCATGGAACCACACTGCTGTAGGGACAACCTCATTTAGCAAGCAGTTTCCTCTCATGGGGTTCATAAATGGTGCATCAGCTCCAAATCCTACTCTGCATACGCACGGTCTGGGGTCCGAGGAAGGAGTGAAGGTAACCAAGTCTTCACCATTGAAATCTTTTATGAAATCCACAGAACAGGGTGGCAGAGGTGCAAAATTGCATTTAGAATGGTGTTTCTCAAAGTGGGCCATACTGCCCCATGCGAGGGGCGATGCCAGGAACAGCCAAGCGGCCGCAAAAGTAGATATCTACACCTTATCCTGTGATGGGCTAAAGCACCAACATTTTTAGTTACCAGAGGGATGCTGAGTCTTTTTAGGCCAAATACATTTGGGAACCTGTGCCTTAGAGGGAAATGAGAACAAACATGAAGAAGTTCACTGTTTAGCTGTAGCTAAGGCAGACTGACTCCTTCCTCTCTTAGGTTACATCCTTGCAAGCTTCCAAGGTAAGGCTCTCTAAACTCTCACTTTATCAGATATTCACTTCCGGCCTTGGGAGGTGGGAGCTCCCTTCTAGGATCCCTGTGATCTTTATTTCTAATTACTTACTCTGCACATTAGCAAAATCATCATACATCTAGTCCTTACACCTTCTGATTTTTTCTCTAAGCAAGAAATGCATGCATAACAATGAATTTGCTATGATTTTCTTTCGTCTTATTTAATAAAACTGATCACTATTGTTTTATATAACACTAGGAAACAAAGGATCTTGTTCTTAAATTATGACATGCCATTACTTGTAATAAGGAACTTGTAAGTCAAATGTAAGTAGGCCAGAGGTTCAAACACAGTAGCTGCTCCTATAGAGAAAGATGAAGCTGTCTGCTCCTATAAAGATTTATATTCTCAGAAACTTAAAGGGACACTTGTGCTCTGTTCATCTGTGTGCACCTACTGACACCTCACTTGGATGGCTACTTGTTTTAAGATAAACCTTTAAGACCCCAAACTCTGTTCTTTCTGAGAGCCGAGCACCATCTGATTTATTCACCATACTTTGCTATACATAGCACCCATATCTTTAGTGACCACCTCAAGTATCACTGGGTCTTGATCATATGCTACTTCTTGAAATGGTTGAACATGGACCAGTTCTTTTTTGGTCTGGACACTGTATTCCATCCATCTTCTTTTGTTGCTTCTTCATCTTTCAATATTTTGCCTATAGAATCCGTCAAAATTTCAAATCAGACTTGATGTTTTTTTTTCCTTCAGTTTTTTCAGTTTAAGATACGCTGAGCATGTTCTTTGCTTTTGACTTCCTAAATTTAGGTTTTTGCACATTTCATTATAATACATTAGTTTTCCTCTTGAGCTGCTGTGGTAGTTACATAACTCATGTCAATTTGAGGATATTAAGAGTGAAGAGGTGGAGTTTAACTTGTCAATCAGGTCACAGCCTGATGCCTCTTGTGGGCATGACCTTCTCATGAGGATTCTGGCAACTTCCTCTCTTTCTCTGGGGAGGTGGACTGCACTCTCTCTCTGCTTGACATTCCTGTTGACAAGGAACATGGAACTATGCTGATGGCAGCCAGAGTCCTGGAAATGCTTCCAATGCCATTGGATCCACAAGACTATCCACCCATTGGCCTGTGATCTTCCTGCATTAGGCATCATTACATGTGCTACATCAGACTAAAAAGGCATTTATAGAGTAGCATCAGATATACAGACTAATATTGGAATAATAGACTTGATCTGGACTGTGCTGGAGCGTTTTCTCAATAGACAATTGCTCTTTGATATAAAGCTCTCTCTTACAAACATATGAATGTCTCTGGATTTGTTTCTCTAGTCAACCCAGACTAACGTAACTGTCTTTTGGAAATTTTTGTTCCGCTCTTTCACTTCATCATGTCGTCCATTTGCTTTAACAACTTTATGTTCAAGAGCATGGTCCAGTCTTTTCTGACATCCACTTTGATCTTTTAAATTACATTTTTAGTGAATTTTTGCTTTCTTTATGAAAGATATCAATGTCATCTCACAGTTCATTAGGTCTTCCATCAGTATTCAATGTGTCAAATCTGTTCTTAAAATTCAGAAGGGATATGTTCAAGGTCATATTTTGGTTCTTGTAGACTTGTTTTAATTTTCTTTAAGTTCCACCTGAGAAATTGGTTCTGCTCTACAGTTGCATCCTCCTTGTGTTTGGGCTGCTACTATTGAGCTTCTTCATCATCTCTTCTAACAGATGCAGTCGATTTGATTCTTGTGTATTCCACCTGATAAGGTACCTGTGCAAGCTCACCGTTTATGTTGTTGAGTAAAGGTATTTGCTGTGAAAAATCTTTTGTCTTGCCAAATTCTATTATGCCATTTCCAGCTTTGTTTCTATTACCAAGACTATATTTTTTCAATTACTATCATACTCACTTTGTTTCCACCTTTCACAGTCCAATTGTCAATAATAACCAATGTGTTTTGGTCCATCCTGGGCTTCTAGCCACAAATATATATTAGGACAATAAAGACTCTTCACAAAATACTTGCCCAGTGCCAGGCACACATACACAGTTTTGTTTTGTGTCCTTGATTTCAACCCCTATAATAAAATATCACCCACCCCACTGCCTCCCCATGCTTCCTGCCTCCACTCCTCCTTTTCTTTGAACACTTCCTATTTTTGGAAACTTGTACCCAAGCAAAGCCTGCCATTTTGATCTTGAATGGTGTAGTATTCTAAGGCATTTGAACCTTCATAGTGTTATTGTTAATAGAATAAGACTGGTCTATGGTTTGGCTAAAACTTTAGCTACTTGGATGACTCCAGTTTCAGACCTTAAGAATGACTGTGGATCACAGTCTGGGAGGTTCCACCAATCTCCATCTGACTGGTAAACATGTGTGGCAGTTACATAATCTCTTGTCAACTTGTGAAGGGGTGGAATCTAGCCTGTCAATCAGGTTGCAGCTGAATGATCTCATTTGGAGGTGTGAGGAGATAAATAGCTCTCTGGAGGCCAGGTACATTCACTCCCTATGAGACATTCCTGCTGACAAGACACATGGAGTTACACTGAAACCCTGAAGTGGAGGAGCCACATGGAGAACCCTGACAACACTGAGATGCTTCCACTGCCACTGGATCCACAAGACATTCTACCCACTGGCCTGTGATCTTCCTACATTTGGTATCATTGCATGTGTTTCATGAGTCTGAAGAGGAATTTATAGTTTGGTATCAGACATATGGGCTATTATTGGACTTAAGGACGTGATCTGGACTAAGCTGGGGTGTTTTCTTAAAGTACAATTGCTCTTTGATATAAAGTTCTCTCTTGCACATATATGATTGTTGCTGGATTTGTTTCCCTTGTCTACCCGTATGAACACAACATGGTTAAAATATTTTTTAAAAGTTTTGTTCCACAGTTTCCTCCCACTCTATCCAGGACCTTGTAATGCGATCGCTTTCAAATCAGTTGGTCATAGTAGCTGCTGGGCACCATCTAGTTCTGCTGATCTCAGGGTCATGGGAGTTGAGGCTTGTTTGGAAAAGTCATTTTATTCACTCCCTTTTGCTCTAGATGGGGAAAGACCAACCATTATACCTTAGTTGGCTGCCCACAAACTTTAAGACCCCAGTAGCTATTCCCTAGAGAAGGATGTAGCCCACATTGTCTTTGTGGGCTCTGTCATACTTATTGATCCTGGTGTCATCACAACAGTGCCTGAGCCCCAGGCCCAGAAATCCATTCCCTCAAATGACTTTTGCTTATGGCTAAGAAATTTTCATAACTTTCCCCCTGAATACTCTGCTCTATTCTTGGCTGTATTTGTGGCACATACAAATAAATATGTAGAAATTTACTGTCAAGCCTGTCTACTTCTATTTGTGGTTTTAGCTCCATTCTGTTTCCCAGGCCTGTCCAGTGTGTGCCTCTATCTATATATCCGCACATAGATTAGCACTATCATTATTGTTGGGCGGCTGTGCACGTAACACTGTTTGTCTCTGGTACCTTAAACTCTTGTACTCTGCCCTCCCCTTGTCTGTCTCCAGAGTCAGTTTGGAGGGTTTGTGTCAATCAAACCCTCAGTTGCTGTGGAGTCTCCTCTAAGTCATGGCAACCTTCTGCATGTCTGAGTAGAACTATGTTCCACAGAATTGTCAATGACTGATTTTTTCATTTTTTAAAAAGTGTAAATCAATAAGATTTTCTTCTGAGGCACCTCTGGGTGGATTTGAACCACCAACCTTTCCGTGAGCCATCGTTCAAGTTTACCACAACATCACCCGGGACTTGCGCTCACTAGGCAGCTTGCTAAGTTCTCCTCAGAGCTAGCTCACGCCCCATGTCTCAGTCAGAGTGTCCTGTCCTGCCTCTGTGGCCAGGTGATCGATAAGATGCGGCATTGGTTGAATTCCTGGTTTAGTCTCACATCCAAGATTCCAGAAATGGAGGCTTTCTCTGCCTCTCTGAGGGAAATGGGCCTCCTGGAAGTCAAGGGAAACCTCTAGTGTTATTAACAGAAAAGAAAATCTCCAGTTAAGTTCACAGAGTGACCCTTTCCACTTACTTCCATCCTGAGGGGGCCCCGCGGAAGTGTTGCTGTCAGTTCCGTTTCCCGGCTCTGAAGTGTCCTGTGGAGCTTTGATTTCACCGGACTTTGAGAGACCTGGAGCCCCAGGAGCCTCTGGAAAGCCTGCCTGTCTCTGGCCATAGTTCTGACGAATTTCCTCTTGATGTGAGGGGTTCATTCTGGGGCTCGCCAGTGCGTTTGACTCCAGAGTGTGAATCGTGAACTTACAGTGACTTTTTCTCTTCCCTTCTTCCTACTTATTGATCTCCCCCGTCTCTTGCCTGTGGAGGGACTTGGTGTGAACACAGTAGCAGCATGACTTAATGGGAAAGGCACTCAAGCCTGCAAGAATCCACCCCTTGGGGGCTGAGTGACTCTAGGCCAGTTGCTCTTTGAGCCTCAGCTTTGCCAAAGGTACTGTACTGTCTCTTCTTTAAGGTCCTTTTTGTTTTCGGGGTTAGAGAAAAAAGACTCCTAAGATTAGCCAAGTGCCTGGCACACAACTAGTGCTGGATAAATGATTTTGCCCTCTAGTGGTGATACCCTGAAAGGCAATTATAAATCTTATTTAGAACATTTACAATCTTAATAGTCATGTGATTCAGTATTTCAGATGCATTTGTTTAATATTATTTTCACAACAACCCACTGTAGTTCAGGTTATATAATCCAGAATGCTCCTTAGAAGCAAAGATGGCGAGACTTCATCTCATGTACTTTGGGCATGCTATCAGGAGAGACCAGTTCTTAGAAAAGGACACCATGCTTGGTAAAGTAGGGGGACAGCAAAAAAAGAGGAGGGGCCTCCGCAAGATGGACGGACACAGTGGCTTCAACAATGGTCTCAAACACAAGAACAACTGTGAAGATGGCACAGGACCGGGCGGTTGTGTTAGTCTGGGTTGACTAGAGAAACAAATTCATAGACACTTATGTGTTAGTCTGGGTAGACTAGAGAAACAAATCCATAGAAAGTCATATGTGTATAAGAGAGAGAGATTTATATAAAGAGTAATTGTTCATTAAGAAAGCATTCCTATCCAGTTCAGTCCAAGCCCTTATGTCCGATATTAGCCCATATGTCCGATAACAATCTATACAGTGCTCTTCAGATTTATGTAATGATGCCAAATGCAGAATGATCACAGGCCAGTGGGTAGAAAATCTTTGGATCCAGTGGTATTGTAAGTATATGAGTGCTGGCAGGGGTCTCTCCCCATGGATTCTCTCATTCCCAGGCCACAGAGTCTATCAGTGGAGTTCCATGTATCTTGTCAGTAGAGCGTCTCCAAGGGAGTAAGCAGAGAGAGAGAGAGGCCTCTCCCATCTCCAAGGAGGAAAATACAACAGTTCCCAGAATTCTCAGGAGAAGGTTGTGCCCACACAGAGGGCTATCTCCGATTGACAGGTTAGACTCCACCCCTACACCCTGAATTCTCAAATTGACACCAGATTATGTAACTACCACAACTCATATGTGTGTGAGAGAGAATTTTATATCAAAGAGCAATTGTACATTAAGAAAACATCTCATCCCAGTCCAGATCAAGTCTCTAAGTCCGATATTATCCCATATGTCGATACTAGTCCATAAATTCCTCTTTAGACTCATGTAGTTATGCAATGACGCTGAATGTAGGAAGATCACAGGCCAGTGGGTAGAAAGTCTTGTGGATCCAGTGGTGGTGGAAATATCTCAGTGCTGATGTGGGTCTCTCTGTGGCGCCTGCAGCTCCAGGGCTCTGGCTCTATCAGTGTTGCTCCATGTGGCTTGTCAACAGGAATGCCTCACAGGGAGTGGGTGTATCTGTCCTCCAGTGAATGATTTATCTCCATTGTGCCTCCAAGTTAGGTCATCAAGCTGTGACCTCATTGGCAGGCTAAACTCCCCACCCCTTCACTTCTTAACATTCTCAACTTGACACTAGAATATGTAACTACCACAGCAACGTTTCATTCTATTAGACATTGGGTCGCTGTGACTTGGAATTTACCCGAAGGCATCTAACAACAATTACAAATCAGGATATAATTTCCTGTGGCTGCTATCACAAAACACCACAAATAACAAAGTGGTTGGCTTTAAAGAACAGACATTTATTGTCTCAAAGTTCTAGAGGCTAAGAGTCAAGGGTCAACAGAGCCATCTTCTTGTCTAGACAAAGGTGCTTCTTCGCCTCCCTTCGTTTCCAGTAACCCAGATGCTCCTTGCAACTCCTGCTGTTTCCCATCTTGTGGATGCACAGTCTCCTGCTGTACTTGTGTGACTTTGTTTCCATGTCTGTTTTCTCCTTTTATAAGATGCTACTCAGCAGGGATTGGATCCACCTTCCTACAATCTTTCGTATGGACGATGGTCCAATGTAAAGAAAAACCAAACAACTAGACCAGTGGACAGCATCATGATAAATGGAAAGATGACCGAAGTGGCCAAGGATTTAATTTTACCTGGGTCCACGATCAATGCTCATAGAAACAGCAGTCCGGATATCAAATGACACACACAATTGGGCAGATCTGTTGCACAAGACCTCTTGGAAGTGTTGAAGAGCAAGGATATCACTTTGAGGAGCGTGGTGTGCCTGCCCCAGCCATGGTATTTCCCATCACCTCAAATGCATGTGAGAGGTGGACACAGAATAAGGGGGATTGTAGAACAACGGAGACATTTGAATTCTGTTGTCAAATCTGTCTTAGGAGAAGGAGAGGGAGAATGTTCCTTAGAAGTGAGGATGGCAAGACTTCACAGAAATTTCATTTCATGCTGTTAGGAGACAGCAGTCCCTGACTCAAAGATACTATGCTTAGAAAGCTGGGAGGTGAGGGAGAAAGAGGAAGATTGCCAAGGAGTGGCTGCAACATAACAACAATTGTGCGGATGGTGCAGCACAAAGCAGTGTGAGGTTCCGTTATGCACAGGGTCTCTGTAAGTAGGAACTGACTTGAAGGCACCTAACAACAGCAACAACAACAACAACAACGACGATGATCCCATTTACTCATCATTCTTTACAACACTTGCCACCATCTGAAATTACATTACTTTGCTGCGCATAGATTGTCTGTCTCCATCTGTTAAATATCTAAGCTTGAGGGAGTGAAGGGACATTGTTTTTATTTTAATTGTGTCCCAAGGCCCCCAAACAGTACCTGGCACTGCTTTCTGAATGAGCGAATGAAGTGAGTACTAGTCACTTAGGTGGCTTGTCAACAGGAGTTTCTCACAGAGAGATGAAGCAGAGAGAGAGGTGTGTGTGTCTTGCCTCCAGGGAGGAAGACAGGAGTTCCCATAATCCTCAGGAGAAGGCCATACCCACACAGAGGCCTCATCATTGGCTATGACCTGATCGACAGGCTAGACTCTACCCCTTCACAAGTTGAGAGATTATGTAACTGCCACAATTGGGCTCACCAATTTGCTGGATCTCTCAATGTTCTTTCAAATTAAGGAACATTGACCAGACACTCTTGTACATGATGCTAGTAGTATGACCTGTAAACATATGTGGGCAGAGTGGACAGAGATCATTTGCATGGTGCTTTTCTTTCTTCTCGCTCCATGCAAGCTCTTTTTTCCTTGAGTGTTTTCAAGAACGGAGTGGTAGCATCTAAGTTATTTTGAACTTAGTTGCCAACTCAAGTAGCAGGACAGAAAAGCTCTGAGCAAAGAGAGGACGTACCGAATTCATGTCATTTCAGTCCCAGAAGATGCCTCAATCACTCTTTGTCTAGAGATTGTTGCTTTACATGCAATTCAGAGACTTATGATATCACTTTCCAAACTCTCAGAGCCATCTGAATGCTACTGGAAGGCAGTCAAAAGGGCGAAAAAGTGTCCCTTTGTCCCAAGGACAAAAAGGAGACAGAAATGTCATGGCATCCTCTTAGAGGGTACACATGGTTTGGTGTCACCTCGTTCGGAGGTGCACAATGCCACACACCCAGATAAGATCTGAAACATGCTGTTGCTACTGCTGATCATGGCCTTAGGTTTTGCATCTACTACACTTCTAAGAAGATATGGGTGGAGTTCAATCTATCATTTAGGTCAGAGCTTGCTGGGTTCTCCTTGGGGATGTGACATTTCATCTCTATAGAGCGAGTCTGCGAAGAACTTGTTCTCTCTTCTACTTTCTGGTCTGGATTCTGCATCTGCTTTCTTGATACTTGAGCCAGTGGCGTGCCATGTGGCCGGCTAACCCTAGGAGCTGTTAGCAGTCTGCTATGCTGACTACGGCCTGCTTATCTTTCTGCTTCATCCTTCTGCTTCCTGCTTCATTGTCTAGCAGCTGTGGAAGCCAGGAAGGGCCTCCTGCTTAGCATGTGACCCACAGATATGGGGACTGGGCTTGCCCATTCTGTGACTGTGTCTGCCACTTTCTTAATAACAATTTCTTTCTTTTACATATATGAGGGTTGCTGGTTTGTTTCTCTAGAAAACCCAGTTGAACACACTGATAGTTATTAAACCAAAACCCAATTGCTGTCAAGTACATTCCAAAAGATCCTTTGGAATAGGGTAAAATGATCCACCAGATTCTCAATGCTGTACATATTTTAAAAATGCATATAAATTGAGATTTAATGGAATAAGCAATAAAGTATCATTGTATTAAGGGTTCTTTAGAAAAGTAAACCAGTGATGCTTGTGTGTGGTATATGTAGAAAGAGGCTTATATCAAGAAATGCCTCACACAGTTGTCGAAATAGGTAAGTCGAGTCCAGTTCAAGTGAGATTTTTCTGACTCATGGAAGCTGATGAACAGGAAGCAAGGTGATGAGGCAGGGACAGTAAGGGTGTGTGTGTCACAGGCTGGTGTATGCAGTGGTCTGAAGTTGGCTTAATGAATCCACCATTGGTAGTCTGCTGATGCGTCCTGGATTGGCAGGCAGTATAATAGGAGATTGAGGAACCAGAAGCAAGATCCAGCTCTGACAGAAGGCAATGGGCCAAAGAGAATTGGACTCTGCATAGTTTCTCTCTCTTTACAAAAGGTTTATGACAATAAGGAGGTGTCATCAGACTGTGACCCAAATGATAGGTTGGGCTCCACCTTTGTCTTTACCCAAGAGTGTCTAGTTGACCTAATTCCTGACCGTCACGATCATTATAAGAAGATATAAAACACCTTAAATAGATCCTGACTAGTGTGAACAATTGAGTGCTCAGCCATAAATCAAAAGGTTGGTGGTTCAAGACAAGGTACAAGCACCTTGGAAAAGAGATGATGTTAACATTTGGAATCAAAATGAAAACAAACACTCCCCTCCACTCAAACAAACTCACTACCATGGAGTGGATGTTGATTCACAGCCATCCTATAAGACGGGGCAGAGGTACCATTGTTGGCCACAGACACTGCAAACCTCCACCAGAGTAGAAAACCTCACCCTTCTTCTCAGGATTGACTGGTGGTCTCACAGGGCTGACCCTGCACCTAGCATCCCAACTTGCAGACCACTACACCACCTGTGCTTTGTATATGGACCTAAATGCTAGGTTTGGCATAAAGCTTTTCAGTTCTATCACAATCCATGCCAATCCACCTAGAAGCCACCTCCGCACAGGAAGAGAACCATCCCAACTAGATAGCCATCTGATTAAAAAGCAATCCTTTTGTCTACCACGTGATTCCATTATTTTTTAAATCAAAATCATTAACTATTTGGAATAGTATACTCTGCAAAACTCAATTCCAAGTAGATCAAGGCTGTGCATCTTATGGAAGGAGACTGCGACATCTTTCTTCTGTGAAGTGGCTGGTGGGTTTGAACAGCTAACCTATTAGTTAGCATGCAAGTGTTCCAAGCACTGCACCATCAGGGATTCTTTGATGATAACTAAATAGTATCAACCATGCAGGTGCCATGACTGTAGAGTATTGTAAGTATTAGCACCTTCCTCATTTACAGATGAGAAAGCAGAGTCTCCACATGGGTTCATGCTTTTCCTGTGTGCCCACAGCTAATTTGCACTAGGCAGTCAGACTCTATAGTTTGTGCTCTGAACTATTGCTCCAACCCCAAACCTACTGCCATGGAGACAATTCCAACTCCTAGGGACCCAATATAGTGTGTCTAAGACTGTAAATCTTTATAGGAGCAGACAGCCTTACTGTCTTGCAGCGAGAGATTCGTGGGTTTGAACTGCCAACACTGAAGATGAGCACAGTGATCACAAATACATTAAATGTTTCCTCTTTTGAACAGGACAGTTTTTGATTGAGTGTGTGTGTGTGATGTGTAATCCCCAACATCATCTATTTTCCACCATGACTCCAGCATCTCTTGTGGCTCTACACTTCTCAGTACAGAGTCTTCCTCAGATATTTCTCAGGCAGTAGAAATGCTGGGAGGTAGGTATGTGTGGTCCTCCGGTGTGGCTTTGGAACAGGACTGCTGTGGAAGTTATTAGATTTTTCCAAAGGGTGAACAAGTGTACAGAAAAGCAGAGTCATCAGAAAGGGAGTTGGGTCATTGGTGGTCATTGTACCACAGGAAGAATGGAAGATGCAAAGTTTGGTTGTGTCCAGGTTCCCATTGTTGTTAGGTATCATCTAATTGTTTCCAACCCATAACAACCCTACACAACAGAAGGAAACACTGCCCGGTCTGTGCCATCCTCACAATTATCCTGCGCTTGAGCCAGTTGTTGCAGCCACTGTCAATCCATCTCATTGAAGGCCTTCCTCTTTTTCACCATCCCTTTACTTTACTAAACATGATGTCTTTCTCCAGGGACTGGTCTCTTATGACAACATGTCCAAAGTCCATGAGATTAAGTCTTGCCATCTCAGGAGCACTCTGCGCATGCTTCTTCCAAGACATAGTAGTTTGTCCTGTTGGCGGTCCATGATACTTTCAATATTCTTCTCCAGCACCACAGTTCAAATGCATCAGTTCTTCTGTTCTGTTGTGGCACCGAGGGTTGTTATGATTCAGAACAGACTGGATGGCACCGAACCACAACAACAGCTCTGTCACGGAGGGTCGTTCTGAGTCTGAGTCAACTTGACAGCAAGCAACAGCAAACACACAACAATGCGCTTTTCCCACTTCTGCTGCTCCTCTGTGACATCCTTCCTCCTCGCTTCCTTTGGAAAGCTCCAACACAACCCAGGACTCATCTTTAACAATTCCCTGAAGCTTTGTTTCTCATTCCCTCCAAAGAGGTAAAGAAGAAGGCCCTCCAGGAGATGGATGGACACAGTGGCTATAGCACTGGGCTCAGGCATAGGAACAATTGTGAGGATGGCGCAGGACAAGGCAGTGTTTCCTTCTGTTGTGCATGGGGTCCCTATGGGTGGGAACTCCATAGCACCTAACAACAACAATATTGCAAGCTTTCCTGATTTAAGGTTGTTTATAACAATAAGTCTTGCTGCCTGGAAATAGAATTTTAGCAAAGACCTCAAGTGGGCCTACATGTTTGAGTTTGGGCTCGTTGATTCAGTTCATCAGGTAGCAAGAGCATTTTCCATATGGAGGATGATGATTCTGACCAGAGCATGACAAACAAAATTGAACTAGGGTTAACAGTAGAATTCTTGCTTTCCATACCGAAGACTGGGGTTCAGTTCCTGGCCAATACACCTCATGCACAGTCTCACCTGTCTGTCAGTAGAGGCGTGCCTGAAGCGATGGTGCTGAACAAATTTCAGGGGAGCTTCCAGTCTAAGCAAGACCAGCAAGAAAGGCCTGCCAATCTACTCCTGAAAGTCAGCCAGTGAAAACCCAATGGATCACAAAGATTCTTTCTGCAAAGGATCACGGGGATGGCACAGAACCGAGCAGCACTAAAAAATTTTTTTATTGGCATATAATTCACATATCATACAATTTAATAGTTCCGTCATATTAAGAAGAGTCGTTCAATCATCGCCACAATCACTTTCAGGATATTTTCTTCTTTCTTATACTCATGGTTGTTAGCTCCTCATTTCTCCCATCCTCCTTTTGCCATGTTCATTTCCTGGATTTCATAGACAGAAAACGGAGCAAAACAGAAACAAGAAACAAACAACAAAACCCCCAACAGCAATGACAAAACAAAACAGAAAAATCTCAATGAAAAGAAAGCAGAAAATATTAAAAACTGAAGCAACTTTAACATGGGTCAAAAGGGAGATCAAATGATAAGCATTACACTGTACCCTAATTACATTATCCATAATCTATTTACAGTGCTCTCTGCCTGACAGCGAGGTTACTCCCATCCCTGGTCTGTGATCAGAAGTGATTCACCAGAGGCTTCATCCAGGTGGGGATCCTGAAAATGGATTTGGGTTTTTTCCGGTTGTGGTAGTTACATAATTTCCTGTCAACTTGACAGATAAGTGCAGGGGTGGGGTCTAGCCTGATGATGCCTCCTTGTGGGCGTGGCCTTCTCATGAGGATTCTGGGAACTTCTCTCTTTCTCCCTGGAGGTGGGCCACACTCTCTCTCTGCTTCACATGCCTGTTGAGGAGCCACGTGGAGCCCCTCACTAGCTCTCAGATGCTTTCAATGCCACGTGGTCTGCAAGACTTTCTACCCACTGGTCTGCGATTTTCCTGAATTTGGCATCATTGCATAGTCTGCGTGGGTCTGCAGAGGAATTTATGGGCTAGTATCAGAAATATGGGCTAATATAGGACTTTCAGACTTGATCTGGACTGGGCTGGGATATTTTCTCAATAGACAATTACTCTTGGAAATAAAGCTCTCCTGCACACATATGAGTGTCTCTGGATTTGTTTCTGTAGTCAACCCGGACTAACACACCCGTGATACATAGTCTGAAAAGTGGCTGTTTAGAATTTAAGCTCTGATACCATTCCCTCTTCAGGATTTGGATGTTATTATTTAAATCCTTGGATCACACAGACTGTAGTACTTCTTCCATGTGGACTTAGTTGATGCCTCTCTTAGATGGCTACTTATTTATGACAAGCCAGGCAACACTTTGCTCTGTTGTACATATGGTCTTCATGAATTGGAGGCCAACCCAATGACAGCTAAAAACATCAGCAAATCCATTTTGAAATCTAAATAGGATACTGCCACATCAAAACATTTCCTGAAGCATTTTTTTCAAGACGTGGCAACTGCAATTTTCCTGGTGATCTTGTCCCTGAATGAATTTAGCCGAAAGCATGGTGAATATTTAGCTTAGTAATGGCCATAAACTTTTAATCAATAACAGGAAAGGAATAAGAGAAAGTTTCAATATGGAGGGAAGAAATAATGTTATCAAAAATAGGTATTGGGGTATGTATAAGTAACAAGGCAACCAGGCTGCCAGATGCTCCCAAAGTCTCAGTTACTGAGAATCTTCTGATTGAGCCACATGGAACAATATAGTCTCAACACCTGGTCCATCTGCCAACATCCAGGAAACACCCACATGTATTGCAATTTCTGTTGTGTTATTGGCCTAACTACCTAGCTATCTCTTCTACTTCTGTTTTATGGCACACCCGATTATTTCATCTTCCATTCAGATGGATGTGGGGTGATAGTTTCCCTTTTATGTGGCTTATTTTGCATCTCGAATGGAACAGATGGTTTCTTTAAATGCACATCTGGTTGTGGGCTATAAAGAGCTCAAACTGGGCTCTGCCGATAGAAAGTGAGACTTGACTTTCATTTTTCTGTTTGGGAACTATCCTCTTTTATTGGGGTTCAGAGACATCTTTTGTTAGAAAGCAAATCATAAAAGTCAGAGGCAGCATTTGCACATCCAAATAGACCAAGCACTTTGTTAGCTTTGGGGTGAGTTGCTTTGATTCCATATCTTGCCAACTGTGTCCCTGGTGGCATATACTGTCCCGAGTAGGCAGAGCAGATGGTGCCCAGGTGCGTGGGTCCGAAGACTTGGGTTGTAGCTTGTTCTCTCACCTTGAACACCAAACCCCTCTAATTTGAGACAATTGATCATCAAAGTTTCTTCAAATTCAAGTTCTGTGATTCAAGAGTTATTACTAGAATTTATTTGAAAAATTATTGAATGTTCTTTAGATTTTGTTGTTGTTGCAAATGTTGATAAATTATGGTTTTTTAAGCTCACCAAATCGCACATACAGTCAAAACACCTGTATGAAGGAAATCCATACATTCTTGGGGAGTCCAGATGGTTTCACTCAACTACTAGATGGAAGATTGGTGTTTCAAGTCCTCTCAGAGGTGCCTTAGATACAGGCCTGGTGATCTACTTCCAAGAGATCTCAGCTGTGCAAACATTCTGGAGCAGATCTACTCTGCACGCATGGTGTCACCACGAGTTGGAATCAACTTGAAGGCAGTTAAAAACAACAACAGTGAACCTAGAAGTTGAAACCCTCTTAGAAGCACTGTGGGATAAAGGCCAGGCAATCTGCTTCCATAAAGATTATAGCCAAGAAAACCCTTATGGGGAAGTTCCATTTCTCCCATTTCAACCAAACTCACCCAAACAGTGTGCTATCAATATTAGTTCTGATGGTGAGTCCCTTGGAATTCCCATTATTGCACAATAGCTGTCCTGAATGCCCTGCGCTAAATACAAGGCAGCAGGGGAATGAATAAATATGGAACCCTCTCCTTCTCCCTTCCATGCATCTTCCACTCTGCTGTCGTAGAAGCCAAGAATCATGCAAGTTGGTCCAGGCACTCCCCTCTTTCAACCCCCTCAGTTTTTCCCACGGTGCCATTCACTTAAGAAGACATCTATGGAGCACCTACTATGTGCTATGCGCTGTGCTGGACGAGGGCTACAGAGTGAAGACAGATGAGGTGCGTGCGCCCTTGGAGTTTGCATTTCTAGGTAATCTACAGGCCAACAGCAAGTCAGTATGATCTTTCCAGATTGTGATTGTGCTACGTGGGAAGGTCATTCTGGTGTGGTTCTGTGTTGCACAGGGAATCGGGATGTCCCGGCTGGAGAGGTGTCACTTGATGGGAGAAGGGATCGCAGAGGGTACAGTGGAAAGAGCAGGTGCACCTCCTCGGCTCTTGGCCGGAGGCTGTCCTCATTTCCTTGCCAATTAGGCCTCTCTAACGTGACAGACTACTTCCTTAAACCCAATGAGGATGAAAATCTTCTGGTGAGATGGAAATCATGAAGTAACCCCTTACCCCATTGCTGTGCTCTGGTTTCGTTCACACTCAGGTGGAGGCGGATTCACAAGGTGTGACTCCCCGCAGGCCAGAGTCATTAGGGTCAATTTTAGATGGATAGCATTTAACCTCCCTCACAATTGTATTTCAGTGGTTAACCTACCTTGCAATTGTATTTCAGTGGTTTTGTTGCTTCCTGCCCTGCTTCTTGCATAGGCTGCCCTGAGGGCAGGCTGTGCAGTTTTGAGGCATCTTCAGGGCATAGCCCAGAGCCTGGTACTTAGCATGTGCTTGGGGAACATACGTGGAATGAATGAATGAATGGTGTGTTCAGGATCACACTGCTTGCCATCTGCAGCATGGGAATGAGAACTGAGGTCTGTCTGTTAGCGAAGTCTCTGATCTTTTCACTTCAAGTACAGGGAGTCCTCCTGACATAGGAAGAAAAGATGAAATCTTGTGGAGCAAGAAACTCTCATACTGGCCATGAAAACCATGGGACATCCTGTTCTTACTTGACTGTTAACCTCAACTGATGAATCACTTGGCTGTTTTTTGTCCCCCATTGACCTGACTTTGTCAATCAGGATACCTAACAATGGCAACACTTGAACGTAATGGCTTCTCTCTGTCTTTATTTTCTATCTCTCATTATCATATGTGAGAGAATTCAATCATCCCTTTCTAGGAAATGGGAAAAAGTGGAGGGAAAATGTATTGTTTTTATCCTCTCCGAAATTTTTATCTTTGGAAGATATATATAGACCAGTTAGGTATTTAGTAAAGGGAACACCCATCAGACCATCAGGGTGGAGTGGAAAATATGCCCTGGAGTCTGTGTAAACTTTATTTCTAATTGTTGTTATGTGGTCAGGAAGGTTCATTAACAACTCAGGATATGCAGATGACACAACTTTGTTTGCTGAAAGTGAAGAGAATTTGAAGCACTTGATGATGAGGATCAGAGACTACAGCCCTCAGAATGAATTACAAAATGTGCTCAACACACTGGATCAATGTATGGATTGTGATAAGAGATGTAAGATCCCCCAATTAAAAGCCTTTAATAACAATTAAAAAATGGTTGTAGCATGCACACACCCACAAACAAAAAGAAAAAAGAAAAGAAAAATTCTCACAACTAGACCAATAAGCAATGTCATGATAAACAAAGACTGAAGGTGTCAGGATTTCATTTTATTCCATCAGTATTAACACCTATGAGACTAATCATCAATAAATCAAACAATATATTTCACTTCACCAATCAGCTGCACAAGAGCTCTTTAAAGTGATAAAAGCCAAGATGTGGCCTATTTGAACTACGCTATTTTCGACCTTCTCCTATGCATGTGAAAGCTGGACAACGAATAAGGGACCCACAGAAGAATTGATGCATTTGAATTATGGAGCTGGCTGAGAAGATCGAAAGTACCAGGGACTGCCAGGAGAACAAACCAATGTGTCTTGGATGAAACACAGACAGAATGCAGTGAAGATGGCCGGACTTTGCTTCATAAGCTTTGAGCATGCATACTATCAGGAGCGAACAGTTCTGGAGAAAGACATTATTGTTTGTAAAGGAGAGGATCATTGGAAAAGAGAAGGCCCGTTAAGGAGATGATGGGCACAATGGCTACAGCAACGGGCTCAAAAAGAACAATTTTGAGAAAACCACAGGACCGGGCATTTCAGTCTCTTGCGTACAGGTTCCTGTGAGTGAGAACCAGCTCAAGAACACCTAACAACAAGAACAAGAACAACAACAGTAACTAATGGGAATGACCTTGCTTCATCTTGATTTTTTGTCATCTCTCACCTGAAAGCAATCAAGCACCCTCCGCTAAGGAATGAAACATAGATGGAGGGAAAGTTTACTGTTTTTGTCCTCTCATAAATTTTTATCCATGGAAAATATACAAGCCAGGTGGGATTTAATAAAGAGAACACCCATCATGGTTGTGTGGAAATGACACTAGTGTCTTTTAAAATCTTTTTTCTAACTGTAGCTCAGGGACCTGAAGGGAACATTTCTAGTCCTCTGACTCTCAGGAAAGCAAACCCCTAATCAAACCACTGCCATCAAGTTGACTCCAACCGATAGCAGTCCTACAGGACAGAGTGGAACGGCTCCCTAGGGTTTCCAAGACTCCAAATCGTTAGTGAAGTAGATTATCTTATTTTTCCATCCGTAGAGAGGCTGGTGGGTTCAAACAGCCCACCTTTCGGTTAGCAGCCCAACACTGAAACCACTGTGCTACGGGCGAGTCCCAGAAGCGTGAAACCAGTCCGCAGTATACTCCTCTTCAAGTGCTTCCTATAGTGCAGAGTTGTGGGGGTGTTGCAGCGTTGATGTGGTTGGGTGTGTTGGAGTTGATTCTGACCCATTGACCCATCCAAAATCCATGGAGGGTCGTATGGAGTAGGACTGCCTCACACATCTCATTTTTTAAGCTTTTACGGTTGTATAGAGGTGGAGTCCTGGACATGCAGGGAGTTAAGTAATGGACGGCTAACAGAAAGATCACTGTTCAAATCCATCAGCTCTGGGAGAAAGATGAGGCAGTTTGCTTCCATAAAGATTTCGTTGTTGTTATTAAGTGCCATCAAGTTTTTTCTGACCCATAATGACCTTAGGCACAACAGCACGGAAACACTGCCGTCCTACAGTTATTCCTGTGCTGGAGCCCATTGTTGCAGCCACAGTGTCAGGTCATCTCCTTCAGGGCCTTCCTCTTCTTCACGGGCCCTCCACTTTACCAAAGGTCATGCTCTTCTCCAGGGACTGGTCTCTCCTGACAATATGTCCAAAATCTATAAGATGAAGTCTAGCTATCCTTACCTCTATGGAGCATTCTGGCCATCCTTCTTCCAACACAGATCAATTTATCCCTTTAGCAGTCCATGATACTTTCAATATTCTTCTCCAGCAACTCATTTCAGATGCATAGATTCTTCCTCAGTCTTCCTTACTCTATGTCCAAGTTTCATATACATGCAGCAATGGAAAATACCATGGCTTTGGTCAGGTCCAGCTTAGTCCTCAAAGAAACCCCTTGCCTTTCAATACTCTAAAAGAGGTCTGTGCAGCAGATTTACCTCGTGCAAAGCATCTTTTGACCTCTTGACTGTTGCTTCCCTGAGCATTGATTGTGGATCCAAGCAAGATGACTAAATCCTTGACCACTTCAACCTTTTCTCCATTTATCATGATGTTACCTATTGGTCCAGTTGTCAGGATTTTGATTTGCTTTACATTGAGTTATAATCCATACTGAAGGCTAAAAGCCTTGATTTTCATCACCAAATATTTCAAGTCTTCCTCATTTTCTGCAAGCAAGGTTGTGTCATCTGCATATTGCAATTTGTTAATAAGCCTTCCTCCAATCCTGAGACCACCTTCTTCTTCATGAAATCATTTCTCTGGCCATTTGCTTAGTGTACAGATTGCATAAATTTGGTGAGATGATATAACCCTGACACACACCTTTCTTGGTTTTAAACCATGCAACATTCCCTTGTTCTGTCCACACAACTGCCTCGTGAGCACAATCGAGCATTCTAGACTTCCCATTGTTCTCCAGGCTATCACAGAATACCCATAGGATATTGATCTTTATGCATTCCACTTCCTCTTTGACCACCTTCAATATTCTTAGATTCGTGCTTCACGCATTCCAAGTTCCGATCACTAGCAGATTGTTGCAACTGTTTCTCCTTCCCTTCCCGTGTGCTCCATCAGCAAATGAGGATCCTGACGGCTTTACTCCCACAGGCTCTCCCCCATTCATTTCATCACAGTCGACTCCTCCCTGAGAACTCAGCTCTTCTTTCATCTCATATCAGTTGTGCTCTGACCCAAGGAGCCCCTCCTCTGGCATTATCTCCAACAGTGGTGGACTTTCATCAGACCGTCAGTATCTGACAGTGTTTTGAAGCTATGCAGAAGGTTTTCGGTGGCTTCCTCCTCTGAAGTGGGGAGCTGTGTCCTTCTTCATGGTCTGTTCTTAGTCTGGACCTGCTGACATTTGAAATACCAGTCTGAGTATCTAGCCTTATAACAACACACAAGCCACCACAGTAGGACAGACAGACAGACAAAGGGTGGTCTGTAAAGATGCACAGGTTCAGAAATCCAACGGAGCAGTTCTACTCTGACCTATAGCGTTCTGATGAGTTGGGGTCAACTTGATGGCAGTGGGTTTGATTGAGGATATCCTATATGGAGGTTCGATAGACCAGAAAAACCCCAAGGTCTCAGAGGCACCACTTGAAGAAAGGCTTCAGCAGCCTTTAGCTGACATTTCCTGTGCCACCATGAAGACTCGTCTCTTTATGAAATCCTAACTGGCTTGTGTGTCTTCCGAGGACAAAAATCTATGAGAGGGCTGAGGTAGTTAATTTATTGTGCCAACCTGGCTGATAAACACATGTGGGGTTAATTAAAGGGTGGAGAGATAAATGGCTCCGTGAGCCTCACCTTTCTGGTTCTCTGGTCCCTTGCTTTCTGATGGACCAGGGTGGAAAGGCTCCCTTCCTGCAAGACACCCCAAGTAGAAGCCACAGGGACCTACCCCGATGCAGCCCTGGGTGCTGGAGCACCTGTGTGGAGACCCCTGCCAGTGCTGAGATGCTTCCACATTCACTGATTCAGCTTTCCTCCTGCAGCCAGCATCATAGTGTATGTTTTGTGAGATGGAGGAGGACTTTGTGGATTGGTGTTGGACATAAGGGTTAATGTTGGATTTGTGGGCTTGGCAGCACTGGGTTGGGATGTTATAAAAGCCACTCTTATACATGAGTTTCTGTGGATTTGTTTCTCTAAAGTTTTAGACTAACACAAGGATAAAACATGGAAGAACATGTCTTCCATTTTCTTCATTCCCAAGAAGGGGGTGCTTGAGTTATTTCCAACATGAGGATGACAGAAAATAAAGATGAAGAAACGTCATTTCACTAATTGCTGCTGTCCTTAGGTGCTTTCGAGGCAGTTCGGACTCATAGCGACGGAAGGTACAAAAGAATAAACCATTTCCCAGTCCTGTGCCATCGTCACAATTGCTGTTATATTTGGGTCTGTTATTGCAGTCTCTGTGTAAATCCATCTTATTAAGAGTTTTCTTCTTCTTCTTCTTTTTGCTGCATGATATCCTGATAACAAGCTGAAAGTATGCAAATGCAGTCTGACTTCTTCCAATTCACTTTTGTCTCTTCAGTGGGTTTGGTTTTGGCCAAGCTGTCTGGGAGCAGGTTTCTAGGTCTTTTCTCTGCAAAAGATGTTCGGTGGATTCAACCTGCCAACCATTGGGAGAGCAGGTGAGTGGCTGAAGTTTGTACCACCAATTTAGAACTTGAGCCTGTGTTTTGTCCTTGTTTTCACTCTGTGGTCCAAGGAGGTCATTGAGAATTCACTTTCCTCTGTTTGCTGGAAGACAAGGGGCTTGGAAGTTGACTGAAGGGGACCTGCCCTTTTGGCTTTGTTTTTTGATAACCTGACACCTTCTCTGACTTGGGGAAGTCAGAGGAGAACTGAGTGCCTTTGGGGACAGGGGAGTGAACACTGACGGAAGAAGGAAAGTGGGCCCAGGATGCACAAGCCATAGAGGCTTGTGGGTTTTATAAGTGGTGTGAATCCATGTTTCAGACGAAATGGTGCTGCCCAAGGAAATATATTGAAAGTCCTAACCCCTATTCCTGTGAATGTGATCTTATTTGGGAAAATAACATCTTTCCATTACATTTAAGTTATATTGGAGCCCTGGTGGCGTAGTGATTTGCAAGATCAGCAAACTGTTTGAAACTGTTTTGTGGGAGGAAGATGGGGGCCTTCTATTCCCGTAAAGAGTTTACAGACAATCAAAAGGGGCAGCTCTATGCTATCCTTTAAGATCACTATGAGTCAGCATCGACTCGATGGCAGGGACTTTGGGAGTTTGGTTTGGAGGAGCATGGGTCCTAATGGTAATATCTTTTGAGCGGTGTCTTATTAAAAGGGGAGTTTTGACACAGAACAGAGACAGAAGCCACAGGGGCCGTGCTGGGAAGACATAGCAAAGGGAGGCTACGGATTGGTGCAGCCACTAGAAATTGAGAGAAAAGCAAAGAACCATTTCTATCTCAAAGCCTGGGAGGAATGGGAAGGCGGCGTCTCTGATGTGGATCTCTAATCTTTTGATCTGAGAGAAAATAAATTTCTGTTCCACAAAGTCACTACCTCTTGGTGTTTTGTTCTGTGCCTGCGATGAGAAGTAGTACGCAAACCCAAGCCCCATCCACTGACTCATATGGACCCTACAGAGCAGTGGTTCTCAACCTTCCTAATGCCACGACCCTTTAATACAGTTCCTCATGTTGTGGTGAGCCCCCAATCATGAAACTATTTTTGTTTTTACTTCATAACTGTAATTTTGCTACTGTTAGGAATCTGGTGACCCCTGTGAAAAGGTTATTTGACCCCCAAAGGGGTCGTGACCCACAGGTGGAGAACCGCTGCTATAGAGAGTTTCTGAGATTATCACTGTTTACAGGAGCAGACAGCCTCATTGTTCTCCCACGGAGCAGCTTGTGGGATTGAACCACTGACCTTTCAGTTAGCAGTCCAGAGCCTAGCTTATAGCAGCACCAGGGCTCCTTAGGAATAGAACATGGTAGAAACCCAAAAAGAGAGTCTGTGAGAGACACCAAGGTTAGACTCCAGACTGTAGAGACTCCAGGCTCATTAATGGCTGTGAGATGTTAGCCTGGCCTGTGACACCCACTTTCTCGGTGCCCCACCCAGATTTACCAGCCTCACCCCTTCTGTGTATTCTGTGGGCTTACAAATGCATGTGTATACATCTCCTTGCCAGGGGTGCCTCTGCCAAGCCATTGCAGTTGCTTTGCCCTCCAGCAGCACATACCCAAAGTTCCAGAAGGTGGCCTCAGTGACTAGGCAGTTGGGATAGCCCTGAGGAATCAGTTTTACACAGTGTAGGATGTTTCTTTCTTTTTAAAAAAAACATTTTATTAGGGGCTCATACAACTCTTATCACAATCCATACATATACATACATCAATTGTATAAAGCACATCTGTACATTCTTTGCCCTAATCATATTTTTCTTTTCTTTTTTTACATTTTATTAGGGGCTCATACAACTCTTATCACAATCCACACATATACATACATCAATTGTACAAAGCACATCCGTACATTCTCTGCCCTAATCACTCTCAAAGCATTTGCTCTCCACTTAAGCCCTCTGCATCAGGACCTCTTTTTTTCCCCCTCTCTCCCCGCTCCCCCCTCTTGTTTCTTATGGTATGAAGCTGGGTTTGCCCAATCCTTAAGTGTCCATCATTTCTTCTTCGCCATCCTTCCCCTACCAGTGGCTTATAAAAACCCCCAACTCATTCATCCACTAAAACCCACCACTCTCAAGTTGATTCTGTCTCACAGCCACCCGACAGGATCAAGTACAACCTCTCCATAAGGGTTCTCAGATGGCAATCCTTCATGGGACGAGACAAATTCACCGTTCTCCCTCGGAGTCGCCCAGGGTTTTTGAACTGTGTGTTGACTCTGCATAACCACTATGTCACCAAGTGAGATAGATAGTTTATTGTGCCAACCTGGCTGATAAACATGTGGGGTTAATTGAGGGGCGGAGGGATAAATGGCTCGGTGAGCCTCACCTTTTGAGTTCTCGGGTCTCTTGCTTTGTGATGGTCAGACCAGGGTGCAGCTTCCTTAGCCTGTTCCCTGCTTCAGCTGGTAAGGCTCACTTTATGCAAGACATCCCTGAGGAGAGCCACATGGGCCTACCCCGATGCAGCCCTGGGTGCTGGAGCAGCCGTGTGGAGACCTCTGCCAGCACTGAGATACTTACACATTCACTGATTTGGCTTTCCTTCTGCAGTCAGCATCATTGTGTGTGTTTTGTGAGATGGAGGAGGACTTTGTGGATTGGTGTTGGACATAAGGGTTAATGTTGGACTTGTGGGCTTGGGCAGCACTGTGTTGGGATGTTTTCTTGATGTGCACTTACCCTTTATATAAAAATCTCTCATATACATACGTGTTTCTGTGGATTTGTTTCCCTAGTTTCCCTAGACTAACACACCAGGGCTCCTTATCCTAGCTTTAGCAAAATCTAAACTAAACTTACTGCCATCACGTAGATGCTGACTCATAGTGACCTTACTGGACAGGGTTGAACTGCCCGCATGGGTTTCTGAGATGGTAACTCTTTACCAGGGTAGAAAAACTTGCCTTTCTCCCAGGGGGTGGCTGGTAGTTTCAAACTGCTGACCTTGTGGTTAACAGCCCAGCTGGGGCCTCAATCTGATGATGGAGCTTCAAATTGGTTCATAACGGTTCAGATATTGTTGTTGTCAACAAGAATTGCATAGTAACCAAACCTGCTGCCCATAGTATTTTGAATTGAGTAAGCCCTGGAGGCTTAGTGAGTCATGCTGCTAACCATAAGGTAGTGGTTCAAAACCACCAGCCACTTCATGGAGAAAGATGTGGCTTTCTATTCCTGTAAAGAGTTACAGTCTCAGAAACCCACAGGGGCAGTTCTGTTCTGTTTGACTGTGCTCACTCATACAGTCACTGTGAGTCAGAAGTGACCCGTGACAGTGGGTTGAGCAGAAACAAACAGCTGTGCTGTGATCAGAGATGGTGGCTGACCACACTGCCTCTGGATGTGTGCTGTTCTCCAGAGTCCTGCCAATAGCACCATCTCTAGCACCAGGCCCCCGAAACTTTCAGGAGGAAGGATTGCAGCAGGTTTTCTGGAGAGTAAACTTTTTGTCAGGAATTCTGGAGAGCAACACACATCAGAGTGACCTGGTGTGCTGCCATCTTTGAGTGGGGCATGGCTGTTGGCTGCCATCTTTGAGTGGGGGCAGGCTGTGGGTTTCCATCTTTGAGTGGGGCATGGCTGTGGGTTTCCATTTTTGGTCAAAGGACCACATACAATAGCTCCTGTTGTTACTCAACAGTTAAGTGGCCCTTATTTATAAGGACAATCACTGAACCTTCCTGAGATAGTTGGAAGCCCTACATATGAGAAAGGTTGAGGGATCTGAGGCACAGAGGCTCACAGAAGAGAAATACAGAGCGGGGGGTGGGGTAGTCACTGAGAAAAGAGGAGGAGACTGCATTCATGGGGCCACAGGCCAAGGAATGGCTGCCTCAGAAACTGGGTTGGCAAGGAAAGATTCTTCTTAAAACAAAACAAATTCACTACAATCGGTTTCATTCTGACATATAGTGACCCCATGGACAGGGTAGATATGTCTCCGTGGTTTTCTGAGACTACAACTCTTTATGGGAGTAGAAAGTCTCATTTTTCTCTCACAGAGCAGCTGGTGGTTTTGAACCATTGATTTTGTGGTTAACTATGGGAAACAGAAAGATTTCTTCCAAGTTATCTCCCCCAAATAAATCCCAAATCTAGCTGCTTGCTACACATGGCAAATGACTATACACTTGGAGGTCAACAGAAGTAGGTCAGGGGTTATTCTCCCTAAGGGTGATCAGCCATCCAGAGCAAGCAGACACCACTGTTTATCCCATAACAAGTAGGGCCCACTCCCTTCTGATCAGGATAGTAGTTGACTATTTCTTTGTAGGAGACCCCAGAGAGGTCAAGCCCACTCAAGGGTGGCCAAGGTTAGGCCACCACCATGAATGTAGGGTCTGCCCTTCTTGTCACATGTATACCTCTGGTTCCACCCCTTCCTGTCATGTTTGCATCTCCAGCTTATCCCCTTCCTGTTACCCTATGTCCATTGTATATCCCCCTCCTATTGCTTGTATTACCTATTGTACCGCCCCTTCCTGTGATGTGTGTGGTTACCTGTATTTACGCCTCCTAAGTAGATATAAGCCTTGGTTAGCAATAAAGTTGACTGGTTGGCTGTCTCCACCCCACCTCATCTCAGCCCATGCTGTGCATGCACCTTCTGGTAAGATCATGGCCATCCAGGAGGTGCGCATGCTGTCATGAAATGCGTCTGACTCCATTGTTTCAATCTCTCTTCTATCTCTTATCCGCTCTATGACTTTATTATAATCTTTCTATATCTTAACCATACAGTTGCACCTATTGAACCCATGATTAGTTGTGGGGCGCTGGCCTTCCTCCACCCCCCACAGTAACAGCCCCGCATGTAGTCATTATGCCACCAGGGCTCCTTAGTCTCCAGAGCTATGAGAACATCTATTTCTTCTGTCTCAGGTTTGTGGTGATTTGTTACATCAGCTCTAGGAAACACATAGAGAAAGAGACTAACACATGCACTTTGCATAAGGATAATCTATGTAGGTGCACAGGGATGTAGCACCATTCACCACAAATTGAGGTGTGCTAAAAATAGTTATTTTATTTTCTCAGAAATAAATTTCAATTTCAGAAAGTTAATTTTCTAGAGGTAATGCATTAAAATGGCACACAATTCAAAGGACACAGTGTGAGATACGAGGTATATAAGATGACATCTTTTTATTTCAGAAATTCGTGAGATGTTTGCATTTTATCTTGTTATGTTACTGTGCTTGCGCCTGAATAAATATCATATTTAGATCTCTATATTACCTAGGAAATTGATACTGTAGGGGTGGAATTGTCTTTCTCTTTCTTCTGAGCTAATTAGGAGCCTCTAACTAGGTGGATCTGTTGGGTAAGCATTGATCTGTTAACAACAAGGTAGGTGGTTCAAATTCATCAGCTCCTGCAAAGGAGAAAGATGAGGCTATATGGTCCCTAAAGACTTACAGACCCCGACACCCTAGTCAAGGTCATTGTGACCCAGAATTGATGGCAGTGAGTCTGGTTTGGGTCTGCTGATAGGAGTGCCTGGGTGATGTAAGTGTGAAGGGCCTACTAACTGAATAGTTGGGGGTTCAAATCCATCCACAGGCCCTGTCAGTGGACTTAGGGGATTGGCTGGGCTGCTAAGCACAAAGTCAGCAGTTTCTGTGGCATCGTCAGAACTTACTCAGTGGCAACTGGTTTTTGTTTGTTTATTTTATGCCCTGCCTGTTCCATGAGCTTACCTTTGTTAGAAACCAAGTGGATTAGCAAAAGTCATGGAGGGTTTTGTAATTGATTGGGAAGAAAGTGAAAAAGTTGTTTTTTATTTTATTGCCATTTAAACAATTAACAATGATTTTCTTTTTTTGGTCAAGGTTTTATTGTTGAAGAACTTAGTTTACGTCCACAGTCTGACAATAAAAACAAATCTAATTCTAGGTTCAACTAATTACTTGTGGAGCAGTTTAAAAATGGAATGTGCTTCTGCCCATGTGAATTGCCGGGTGACTTTGGGTTCCACTCTCCTTTGGGTACGGATTCCAATTTTCCTTTTGACTAATTGGGTAAAAGCAAGTAATAACATGGATTTTTATTATAGGATGCTAACTACCTGATGAAATGGCATGATACTTAAACTAAAATGGTATCTATAAGTTGAATGTCTCCTAATTCTTGTTGGTGCTAAAGACAATTAAGGTGTTGAGAGCAGGTCCTGGGGCCTGAGCCTTAATTGAGAACCACCCATAATTCACCTTCCTATCTAAATTCTTATTCAAATTGTGTCGCCTGAAAAGGCCCTGTTCTCTTTCACAGCACCTATTGTTCCTTCTTCCCAGCACAGATGACTGACATAAGTGTTTTTGGAAAACAATTTATCCATCAAATCATTATAGATAAGGTTAGACATTTAGCTATATCTCCACACAGATATGTACTCAGCGGACATTGTTTTGTAAGTACTCAAAGATTTAGAAAATCTAACGATTTAGAGATCTGACAAGCTCCAAGCATTAAGCCATTTTCTTCATCTGAAAAATCCTAGGCCTGTAGCTACCTCATAGATTAAGGCACAATAACAACAAATGTTTATTGTGAATAAGGTGTAGATTTACAGATCAGATCATCAGGTTTTGCATTCAACAACTTATCAAACCACCAAATAGATTACCTTGTTCTGTGCTCCTTGA
Organism: Tenrec ecaudatus; assembly: GCF_050624435.1. Classification (NCBI taxonomy): domain Eukaryota; kingdom Metazoa; phylum Chordata; class Mammalia; order Afrosoricida; family Tenrecidae; genus Tenrec; species Tenrec ecaudatus. The sequence continues at coordinate 206,850,882 of NC_134532.1, forward strand.
CAGCCTCCCCACTCACCCCCCCCCCCCCATCTCCTGCTTGTAGAATGTTGGCTACCCTTGCACCCCATTAACCCTTTAGTATTTTACTCCCTCCTTTCCTCGCCAACCCCTGTAACAGCCCAATCTGTTTCTTTTAGTATGATCACCTTTTCTTGATCTTTTTCTTTTATCACAGTGTCCTCTTACAATATTTGCCCTTTTGGCTGACAAAGTTAGTTTGAACTAACTTCACTCAGCATGTTTCCCTCTACATCTGCCTCTCCGTGTCATGAGGCTACCTCATAGCTTTGTTGAAAGGATCCAATGACATAATCTGTTCTTGGACTATTGCCTGGCACAAGGGAAGTGTTGCAGGCAGGCAATTATTATGATCCCTTCTAGAGGTAGTTTAAAAATGATTTCATTGGAGGCTCTTACCACTCATAACAATCCACATTCCATTGTGTGTGGCACATTTGTACATATGTTGCCATCATCCTTTACAAAACATTTTCTTTCTACTTAAGCCCTTGGTATCAGCTCCTCATTTTTCCTCCCTCCCTTCCCTCCCCTCCTCATGGACCCTTGATAAATTATTATTATTTTCATATCTTATATACCGTCCACTGTCTCCCTTGACTTATATTTCTGTTGTTCGTCACCCTGGGTGTGTGTGTGTGTGGGGGGGTGTTATACATTGATCATTGCGATCGGTTATCCTTTTCTCCCCCCACCTTGGTATGGCATCTTTACCCTCACCCTCATGGTGTCACTACTCCAATTATTATTCCTGAGGGGTCGTCTGTCCTGGATTCCATGTGTCAAGAGCTTTTAACTGTACCAGTGGACATGCTCTGGTCTAGCCGGATTTGTAAGGTAGAACTGGGGTCATGATAGCGGGGGGAGGAAGCATTAAAGAACGAGAGGAATATTGTGTGTTTCGTCAGTGCTATACTGCATGCTGGCTGGCTTTTCTCTTCCTTGTGAGGTAGTTGTAATAGTCGTGGTATAATTGGAACCGCAATACTGCAGACTCGGGATTCTGAAAGACTTCTAGGAGCTGGTGATATTTAAGGTGAGTTTTGAAGTGGAGAAAGGAGGCAGGATGAGTAAGTCATGTGGACTAAAGATAAGGGAGCAAAGGCAGCAGAGAGTGCCAACAATTTAGGTGGGAACATCAGGGTAGATAAGACCAAGGTGGGCTGTGGGGTTTGTAGGAACTGGAACTGACTTGATGGCATCTGACAACAACATACAACATACACATAAATGTACCACTGTCACTGGGCTTGATTTCTAGAGAGCCCAGTTTAACACTGGTACTTTTTCGAATAATCAAGTGGAACCAGGAAAGGAGTCTTCATGACAGCCATGGTGACTCAGTGGCTAAGCAATAGGCAACTAACAGAAAGGTTGACAGTTCAACCCCACCAGCGCCAGTGCAGATTACAGCCCACAGCAACCCAAGGAGAAGTTCAACTCCATCCTGTAGGGTCAACTGAATCAGCAGAGACTCCACAGCACACACAAAGTCCTTTAGATAAATGAAATCACCAGATAAGCTTTAGTATTTACTTCAAAACAATAATCAAGGAAGGGCTCAAAGGTGTATGTTCAAGAATGGTCATATCAGTGTGACCTACAATATTAAAAATCAAAAACAAAAATGGAAGCAGCTTCAATATCCAAGAACAGAAAATGGATAGTCATGCTGGAAATATTCAGTGGTGGGGCATGTTACAGAGACTCTGGAAATGATGATGTTCATGCACTAACATGAAATTATATATATGGCATGGTGTTGACTTAAAAACCAGTCAAAGCATGATAGCCTTTTGTGAATATACATATGTGTCAACATGCTAGGGAAAGTTTGCAAGGACATACACCAAAATGTTAACAGCTCTATTTTGGTTGTGGAGTTTTGTGTGACTTTAATGTAATCATTTACCAAAGTATTTCTCATCTATGTTTTCTATATTTCTTACCTATATTTCAGGAGCCCAGGTGGAGTAGTAGGAGCCCTGATAGTGCAGTGGTTGTGAGTTGGGCTGCAATCTGAAAGGTCAGTGGTTTGAAACCACCAGCCGCTCTGTGGGAGACCTTGAAAAATAAAAAAAACAGAAACCAAATTCATTGCCATCGAGCCAATACTGACTCACAGAGACCTGCCCCTGTGGGTTTCTGAGACTGGAGACTGTAACTGTTTATGTGACTGGAAAGCCCAGTCTTTCTCCTGCGGAGATGCTGGGGGATTTGAACTGCTGACCATGTGGTAGAAAGACTGGGCTTTGTACTCCCCAAAAGATTTAAAGTTTCAGAAACTTAAAGGGCCAGTTCTGTCCTGTAAGGTTGCTGTGAGCCAGCACTGACTTGATGGCAGTGCATTTGGTCTGCCTGCTGGTTACTTGGGCTGCACTCCACAAGGTCAACAGTTCCAACCCAGCAGCAGTGCCTCTAGAGAAAGGTGGGGTTTCCACTTTTCCATAGAGTTACAGTCTTGGAAACGCACAGGGGCAGCTTTACCTTGTCCTATAGGGTCGCTATGAGTTGGCATCGACTTTGTGGCAGTGAGCATTTTTCATGTGGGTTTTCTGGTCATGTACTAATGAATATGAATTAGTGAAGATGAGTAACTGCGAATAAGAGAGCAAAGGGAGAAATTACAGTCTGTCACATTCATGTTGCTCATAAAGGAAGGGGAAAAATCTTTACATATCAGAAGAATTTCACTGGCAAAGTGATGGGAAAGGTAGGTTAGATGGGGGTTGGAGGTGGGGTCTTGGAGACTCAACATCTCGCCCGATGCAATGTGATCCTGCCCAGGAGTTTTTCAGTTGTAAATCTGTTGGGAGGGAACAGCCTCCTATTTTCCCCTCAGGGTGGTTGGTGGTTTTGAACTGCCGACTCTTTGGTCAGCAGTCCCACACTTAACTGGCAGTGCCATCAGGAATCCCATTGTAATTGTTACCACCTGTATGAGCCGTAATGACATACCAAACATTTTTCTACATGTATAAACCAGTTGAATCCTCAACAGCCTTATGACCCTGGTTCTTTTTGTTTTCCCTGCTAATAAAATAAGGTCACTGGAGGCCCAGGGATGACACATAACTTGCCCAAAGCCGCCATGCAGCTAGTGGGTAGCAGAGACGGGGTTTGAACCTTTGAACCGTGCATCTAAAAACTGCGCCGTTGGACCCAGGATGCCTGCATAGCCTGGGGTGCCAGTGGGTGATTTCTCCACCTGGCATTTGTTAATGAGCAGGGTCAGTTTTCTATCAAGATAGGAAAGTATGGGGGTGAGGTCCAGTGCGCTTGTGCCGATGGGCCTAAGATGGCAGCCAGTACGGAACTGAAGATCAGAAAGATGAGAGAATGTGACTGCTGGTCAGGGATCCAGAGCAGGATGGAAAACTGTGCGCAGGATGGAGAACTCGGGCAGGCCGGGGGACCTGTGAGCAGGTCAAAAATCTAGAGCAGGCCGGAGAGCAGAGGCGAGCTCTTGTCTTCTCTCGGCTGTGGATACCAAGCTGGAGCTGTGGCAGTTTCCAAGGACATCCGAGCCATGGCAGCCAGGTGATCAAACTGCCCTCGAATCCCCTGCCAACTCCAAACATCAGAATGACCTTCCTGTGGGTCCTGGAAGTGGTGGTGGCGGCTGACAGCATGATGACTGCATAATGCCACCCAAGGGGAGTGAACAGCAGAACTGTATGGGAAAGGAGATGGTGGATGGGGTAAGGCATGGCAAAAAGAAATGTAGAGATGGATAAAAGAATAAATAAGGGCTCCTGGGTCGGTGGGGGGGGGGTGTATCAAGGGGAGTTGATGTCAAGGAGCGCAAGAAGAAAGAAAGTGTTTTGAAACGGATTGTGGTAGCAGTGGTACCCTGCTGCTTGATGTGATTGAGCGATGGAATGTTATGACGTCTGTAAGAGCTCCAAATTAAATGATACAAACAAACAAAAAACCCATGCCCTTAATTATGATGCTGAGCTATTGCCAGGTTTTAATCTTCACAACCCCCAAAGCAACTCAGTTGCTGTCAAGTCCATGCTAATTCCTGGTGACCCATGCATAGAGAAGCTGAGAAGGGCTGTTCCACAAGGTTTTCCTGGCTGTGGTCTTTGGGAAACAGATCTCCGGGCCTTTCTTTCGATGCCCCTCGGCATGAGTTCCAACCTTTTGGCTAGCAGCTGTGTTAGTCTGGGTAGACTAGAGAAACAAATCCGTGGGCACACATATGTATATAAGGGTGAGGTTTATATACAAGGGGAATTGAACATCGAGAAAACATCCCAGCCCAGTCCAGGCCAAGGCCTTAAGTCTGATATTAGCCCAAATGTCCAATACCAATCTATAGAGTCCTCTTCCGACTCACAAAACACATGCAATGAAGCCAAATGCAGAATGTTCACAAGTCAGTGGGTAGAAAGTCCTTGGATCCAGTGGCGATTGTGAGTATCACAGCACTGGCAGGGGTCTCTCCGTGGTGTCTCCGGCTCCAGAGGTCTGGTTGCATCTATCTGGCTTGTCTTCTGCAATGTCTCCCAGGGAGAAGCAGAGAGAGAGAGAGAGAGAGAGAGAGAGAGGTCTTCTGCCTCCAAAGAGGGGAAGTACCAGATTTCCCAGAATTCTCAGGAGAAGGCCATGCCTACACAGAAGTCTCCAGATTGACAGTCTAGACTCCACCCCTAATCCTAATCCTTAAATTGACACCAGATTAGGTGACTACCACAGCAGCCCAGTGTTGTCTGGGGAGGCCACTCCCACAGGTGACAGCGCCCTGTGTTTGCCACAGCTTTCAGTGGCTGGTGTGTAGAGGTTGATCGCCAGGCCTTTCTTCTGAAAGTCCACCCATGCGTGGGCTTAAACCTCCACCCTTTCAGTTCGTCTGAATGTGCTTAACTGTTTGCATCATCCAGGTGTTGTCTACCCCAAACCAAACGCAGTGCCATCAGGTTGATTATGACTCATAGGAACCCCATAAGACAGAGCAGAGCTACCTGTTAGGGTTTTTCTGACTCTGGTTCTTCTGACCGTGCCTCGTCTTTCATCTTTCATAATGTCTCATGGGTTTGAACCACCGCCCTTGTGGTTAAGAGGCCAGTGCATAACCCAAGTGTCAACAGCGCTTCTGATAGGATAGATGACATTATTGTCACGTTTTGGATAAGCAACGCAAGTGTAAGTGAACTTAAGTGACTCAATCAAATTATGGTCAAAGTTCTAGGGCCGACCACACCCTATCCCAACTTCTCTTCTTTCCTCAAGTGAATGATTCCATTGCTCCTGGGACTGAGGCAGGTCACAGGGCTTTCTGCATGCAATGCCAGGTAAGATCCAGTTACACCTTCACCTGGCGGAGAGGTGGTCTTCCCATTTTGAGAGGTCCTGAGCCCCAGTGTTATTCCCTGAGGCTTGGTGAAGGGCCTTGGGTTAGAGCAGCCAAGCCCTCGAAGGGACTGCTGACTTCTGGGTTCTATGATTTCCCTTTGTGAATTTCCACAGAATCATAAATCGTGAGTCCATGTTGACCACCGATTGGAACTTGATTTTTTTTTAGGGTATAATGTATGCAAACATATCAGATTTTTTGAACAAAGGGGCTTTCTAGGCAGGACATTCACAGATAAAATTTGTTTTTTCTTGTGCGGCAGTGTGTTGATTTTTAGGAAGGGCCACATAGACCGTGGTGTCCCTTGGTTTATATATTGGCAGTCACCATCTAGCAGCTCTGAACATCTGTGCCCCCGAGAAGGAAAGCCACATGAGGCTCACCAGTGGTGTCGTCGTGGGCCGTTCCTGTTAGTTACAACAGCAGTGTTTGGTGGATTAGGACAAGAACTGGAGGCTTTGGACCTCTGGTGTTCTGCTAGCTCCGTGAGCTCACAGTGTATCTTCTGAAGCATTGAGGATGACCTCTGCTGTTTCTCCTGCATGCAGCCTGTGGGTGTTTGGCTTTGCCGCTTTCTCCCTGTGTTTCTCAGGTCTTCCCCCTTTGCCCACCCCCCACGTTTGTTCTGTAGATGAAACTCTATCTCCTGGGGGTGCTGTGAAGGATCTCTGAGTTACTCCTTAGAAAGCTCTACTCTGTGAGTTTGGCTTGTATGTTGCTGTGATAGTGGGAGCATTTGGATGACGGTGCTGGCACAGACCACTGAAAGCACCGTGGATGACGGTGCTGGCACAGACCACTGAAAGCACCGTGGATGGCCAGAAGAAACAAAAACTTGATCTTGGAAGAAGCCTAGCCAGAATGCTCCTTGGAGTTAAACGTCTCAGAAAACTCACAGGGACAGTTCTACTCTGTCCTACTCTGTCCTGAAGGGTCCCTATGAGTCAGAGTGGCAGGTTAGTTTGGTTTTTGGTTCGGTTTTAGAACAAACAACTTGCAAGATGCAAACAGCAGCAATCGCCAAGGCTTCCAGCTTAGACCGGGGGAAGGAATAAGAAAGGAGGCGGCATGGGAGCAGTCAACCCAGGGAGGAAGGGGGAAGATTGCTGTTCTAGGGTGGGGGTGGCAATCGATGTCATGAAACAAAATAATGTATGAATAGGTGGATGGAAAATCAATTTGCTCTGTAACTCTCACTCAAAGCACAATGAAAACTAAAAAAAAAAGACAGAGAGAGAGACACGTAATAAGAAAGATATTGTTATACAATAAGGAAGAGATGGTGGAATTTGAAAATGTTCTTTAAAGGTCAATGTAAGATCCAAAGTGTCTCGAGTTATGATGTGTTGCAGTCGGACAAGTGAGACAAGATGTTATTAAAGGATATGGCGGGGTGTCAAGCTGGCGCGAGCCAAGTCAATGAGGAGATGGATCGAGGCAGCCGGGATGTCAGATCCCCTCCCTCAGGCTTCGCCGTGGATCAAAAGCCCTTCATTCCCACACCTTCTCTTGTCCCAGGGCTTTGAACATTCTCGGCCATCTAACCTCTACTCCTCTTGGGTCAGCTGTCATGTGACCTGGAATGTGCTTGGGAGTGTAGCTCTGAGGAGTCCCCCCCCTGCCCCCCCCCCCAGACTAGTGGATCCACAGTGAAAAGGAGACTGGACTTTATCTACTCAGAGCCCCAGAGAGGAATCCATGAGGCTCAATGAATTGCCTGGGCTGAGGAAAGACATCCGGAAGAAACTGTCGCTGTCCGGTTCCGAGAGCAGACCCAACCCTGCTGGGACTTTGCCTCTGTTTCCAGGAACCAGTGCCCCCTGTCTCTGAGTGCTCATCCACCCCGGGGCTCTCCTTGCTGGGATGCTTCTCTCTGCTGGGACCCATCCAGCTGCTGCAGCCTGGTTTCTCCCACTTGCAGACTCTTGTATCCTCGGGATTCCTACGTCTGCGTTCTTGAAGACACAGACCATTTCGTATGCTCTCATGTTCCTGGTGGGACAGGAGTACAGCTGTGTGTAAAAAGAGACTAGCTCTTCTCTAATGTCCTGGTTTCTTCACCGAGGCCCTTGAGGACAATGTTTTTTGGGGGACTTTCAAGTCCCATCTGAGTACCAATGTTCTTAGCTGCTGTCCTGCCAATGCGGACTTGTGGAGACCGTATGTTCAACAGAGAGAAACGTTGATTGGTCCTGTGTCAGCCGCAGGATCCCCAGCACGCCCGAGTCCATCCTTGTAGCTACTGTACAAACCCATTGCTGTAGGGTCTCCTTCACCCTTGCTGGCCCTGAATCTCACCAAACTCAATGTCCTCCATCATCCCTTGGTCCCTCCTGATGACATGTCTACAGCAAACAAGTCAGACAGTGCAGATGAAGTGCCCAAAGCCGGTGCGGCAGACCTGCTCTGTGATGATCCATAAGCTTTTCCCTGGCTGATTTTTAGAAGTAGAGCTACAGGCTTCTCTTTATTTATTTCTTTGCTCAGAAGCTCCGCTAAGACCTGTCTAGCACAAGTGAACCAATGGCCTGGCTTCCAGCATCATAGCGATATGTAGGAACCATCCCAATGTGGTGGATGGTGAGCCATAGACTGCTGACTGTTACTCACAATGCATTATTATAATTGTAGGAAAGAGCTTCAACCATAGAGTATGTGGCAGTTACATAATCTCCCGTCAACTTGAGTGAAAGGGGTGGAGTCTAGCCTGTCGATCGGGTCACAGCTTGATGACCTCATTTGGAGGTGCAACAGAAATAAATAGCACACTGGAGGCCAGACCCAGTCTCTCTGCCTTCCCTTTCCTGCTGTTGAGACACTCAGAGAGCTGGAGGGGACACGTGGAGACCACGCCAGTGTTGAGATGCTTCCATCACCACTGGATCCACTGGCCTGGATCGTCCTGCGTTCATCAATGTTATATGTGCTACGTGAGTCTAAAGAGGAACTTATGGGCTAGTATCAGACTTATGGATTTGATCTGGACTGGGCTGGAATGTTTTCGCAATATGCGATTGCTCTTTTATATAAAGCTCTTTCTTATACACGTGAGTGTCTCTATTTGTGTAGACATATAGAATTTATTTCTCTAATCAACTCTGACTAACACAGAATATGATTGCAGAGGAGAGAGAGAACACATTGCCCAGGGAGGCTGGAAGGAGCAGGTGAAAGTTCAAGGTTGCACTGTGTCCTTTACCCAGTGTTTCAGGTGGAGAGAGCGCGGAGGGCTGAAGTGACCTGAAGCTGTAGCCGCTTCTCCGGAAGCCAGCTCATTTCAGGATCCATTGTCCCAGGCTCAGTTTCTTTTCCCACTCTCCCCAACTCTTTCCATTATGTGGAAGGTAGTTCATGTTGACCCTGTCTCTCACATCAAACCCCAGGACAAAAGTTTCCTGCCAGTGAATCGACTCCAAGTCCTAACGATCCTGTCCAGGGTTTCCGAGACTCCACCTGGGCTGCAGAATGCCCGAGACTTTGCTCAACACCAAGGAACTTCAGGGATTTCACCAAATAGAAGGGATTCCAGCCATCACATCAGGGGTGAGTTAATTAAACGTGTGAACCAAACGTAGCAGGCTGGTTTTTAAACGGATCATTTCATACGGCCCTCGAATGATGTTATAAATATGTGAACGGCGAAAGGAACATTGCCACGCCCACTGCACGTTGCTGTGGGAACAGGCAGCTACACCTTTCTCAGGCAACTGGAGTGGCTGGTGGCCTTGAAATGCCAACCTTGCAGCTAGCAGCCTAGTGCCTCACCCCGTGCACCACCAGGGCTCCTGCTCCCTCACACAGATTTTTAAAAGGTGGATTTTTGTGAGAGTCACCTGCGGATACCAAGCCACCTCACTGCTGAATATTGGGGCAGAACCAGGACATTCTTCTCCGTGACTCCATCACCTTCAGCAACCCTTTCTTTTGTGAAACACGGAGCACAGGTCTAGGCAGAAACATCATGAATCAATAGGGAGTTGGAATCGACTCCACACCAATTGGTTTCCTTTGGGAAACACTGCCAACTGGCTTGAGCAATGACTTGGATATTCCAAGTGCTTTGATTCTATGGAAACTCAAGTGCTTCCTTCTTTCCTGGGGGAAGTGTGAGGCCGAGGCGATGAAGCCTGAGTGGGTCACAGGGTCCAAGATGTTCAGGCAACGGGCAGAGGGAAGTCTTACCTGGGCGTGGGGGCAGGTGACCGAGTCAGAAACTCACTTTTGCATCTCGGTGTTAGCGTCTCCGGCAGGTGACTGTGTAACAGACGATGGAAGCAGGATGACCACGCAGGAGGCATTTGCACTGGAGGGGACAAGATCAAGAGTTCCTGAACAGGGTGGTGGTGGGGGGCTGGTCAGGAAGGATGTGATGCTTGTGAATCCGAGGAAACCAGCCATCTGCTACAGGGCCTCTGACCTGCCGGAAAATCCCTGAACTATGTCACAATCACAAACATAACCCTTGGAGTTCTCAACGGTGCCTTCTTCCCTGTTGCAGGGGGCAGTTGCCGATGCTGCCTCTTTCTGGGTGCCTTCTTTCTACACGATAGATCCCCAGTCTTCAGAAGCGCCAGCAACTTTCCAGGCTTTGGAATCTCCTCATTTGCCTTTACAACATTCCTGAGATCGATTTTTTGGGGGTGAGGGTGGGGAGTGATAGCGGAGGTGCTGAATTAAAAGAGTGAGCCTATTATCTCCTTGGGTCATATCTATTCAGTGCAATTAGCAAATCAATTATGCTGGGATTAGATATTGACTGGCAGTTTTTTTTTTTAAAGCTCGGCATCAAGAAATATGCCATTTGTGGGGGACTCTCAGTCACTGCCATCAAGTTGATCCCAACTCATCCTGAGGGACAGGACAGACCTTTCCCTGGGGGTTTCTAAGACAGTAACACTTTACTGGTGCAGAAAGCCTCCCCTTTCTCCCTCTGAGTGGTTGTGGACTGCTAGAAGCCAGGGTATAACCCAGGACGCCACCAGGGCTCCTTCATGCTTGTTCAGAGAGCTCTCATGGTTTCAGCGAAAGAAGGACATAAGACAGTGCCTTGAGGAGCAGTGGCGCAGTTGGAGACAGCATGCAAGACGTTAAACCTGAAACTGTGTGGCAGATAGAGAGCGAAACACCCATCCCTCACCCACGTTAACTATTAAGGAGCCCTTGTGATGCAGTGGTTACACATTAAACTGTTCATTGCAAGGTCAGTCGTTCAAAACCACCAGCTGCTCTGCTGGAGGAAGATGAGGCTGTCTCCTCTCATAAAGAGTTACAGTCTCAGAAACCCACAGGGGCAGTTCTTCCTGTCCTATAGGGTCACTATGAGTCAGCCTTGACTCGATGGCAGCGAGTTTTTTTCCATTACATGCCTGGGGGTGGGGGTGGTGGTGGTGGTGGTGGTGGTGGTGGTGGTGGTGGTGGTGGTGGTGTGTGTGTGTCGGTGAGCAGGATTGGATAGGACATTGTAGAGCTTGCAGGAACTTGTCCTCACGGGGCCGCATGTGCAGAGAAGAGGTGTGCACCTTGGGGGTGCCAAGCAAGCCAGATGTCCAAGACTGGGAGTCAGTGTAGTACGGTCACAGGTGCAGGTTCTGACAGCTGGTGCTCCTATATGTGTCAGAGACAACCAAAATATTCGGGTTTCCTTTGTTGGTCGGGGTGACAGTTTGCTGAGGGTGTTGCTTTTCCACTCAGCACTCATACACATGTTTCATGACATTGATTGCAAACTCGCAGTGAACCAGACTCTCCCCACGTCCTCCCTGCATCTCCCATGTCCTCTTTCTTGACAGGAGCAGGTGACCAGGGCTTTCTCCAGTGGATTGGCTGCCTGGGTTTAAACCAACAACCTTTTGGTTAGCAGCCAAACACTTAACCTTTACTATTATTACTGAGTGTCACTCACAAGGCTTGGCAAACACCATTTCGAGTGACGGCATAACCTACCATCTCATGAATCACCTATTGCAGCATAACTTGATTCTAGGTTTTTATTATTCTTTCAGTGACACAGAGTTGGGGACACACCTCTTGGTGGACAAACGACTGGGTACAGGTTTGATGATTCCATTCAAGCGGATTGCTGGGTGTGGAGTCCCTGGACCAAAGAGGAGAGGGTCTTCCAGAGCCCTGGAAGCATGTTGTGGGGCTGCTCTGTAGACAGGCTGAGCCTACGCACTCTGTGCATTTCTCTGGATGCCCCCTCCTGGTTGGGGCTGGATTTGCTGATGCCCAGGTGCACCTGTGGTGGAATTGGGGTCAGAATTCCATGCTGTGTAAATCACACTGATTTTAGACTTCTCCTGCTCTAGGTGTTTATTTCTCTTCTAATCTCCGGCAGTATTTTTAGGAACAGCTTTGGGAAGACTCCAGTCTGTCTCCATGGTACTCAGAGAAGGCAGTTAAGGGAGTGCTGACCATGTTTGGAGCAGAACTGGCCAACCTGGGGCAGTTTCTTAATGTTGTCCAGTATGCTGGTGGCAGGAGGTCAAGTGAGACCCTCCGGAGAAAGATAACATTGACCGGGGGCACTAGTGTGGGGCTGGAGGCCCTCCTTTTAGAGGAAGATCTCCACACGGAGTGAGTCCTTGGTGCAAATGGTTAAGTGCTTGACCACTGGCTGAAAGGTTAGCAGTTCAAACTCAACCAGAGGTGCCCTGAGAGACAAATCTGCCTTTGTAAACCCAACAAAGCAGTTCTATTCTGCCTACCTAGCATCACCATGCTATAGAATCAACTTGATGGTAACTAGCAAGTCCACTTGGGATTTTGAGCTGGAGCGAAGTCCCGGAGGCTCTACTTCTTCTCTGGAGAGATTTCTGGGCAGCAGACTGCACCAGGTCAGTAGTTTTCACAACTCCCTTCTCTCTTCTCCCAATACTTGGGTTCTACAGTAATTCTCAAGTTAAACAAATGTTTTGAAGGCCATCTGCATCCGTGAGAATGATTTTCATAGTGGTAATCAGTAATAAGAATGCATTTGAAGATCTGTTGTTGTTAATTATTACCGAGTCAGCTCCACCTCCTGTAAACACATGTGCAATAGACCTGCACCATTGTCCTGATGGTTCTGGCCCCTTTGCATTTGGGGCATCTTTTCAACATGGTGGTACATAGGGTTTTCACTGGCTGGTTTTCAGCAGTAGACGATCAGGCCTTTCTGCCCAGTCTGCCTTGAAACCTGCCCATGATGGGTGGCCCTGTTGGTACTGGGAATACCAGAGGCTGGCATAGCTTTCTGGATCTTAGACTAGAAACCACCCGTGTAGTAGTTGTTTTGAAAAGACTTGGACCAAAGTGTTTCTTGCCCTGTCTCTTACCCAGGGGAGATTTCTGGGGTTGGAAGGCAGGCACCTCAGTGTGTTCTGAACACCAATGGCAAGAGACATGGAAACATGACCCATCCAACACAAAAGAACCATTCTTGTTGGTAAAGTGGATCTGGATCTTCATGTCACCACGTAAAGATAACGGGCTATGGAAATGGCCAGGCTGCTGAAGGGGACCCGCATCCACAGCTGCATCTGATGGGCTTCACTTTCAGCTTCACACGTGGGATTCCTGCCAACAGCACCAGGGTTTCCACTGCCGAACCTAGTCTTTTTTTTAAATACTTTTATTGGGGGCTCTTACATCTCTTATCACAACCCATACATTCACCCAGTGTGTCCAGCACTTTTGTACATATGCCACCATCATAATTTTCAAAGCACTTCTTTCCCCTCCCTTTGCTGCCCACTCTCCCTCATGAACCCTTGATAAGTGCTAGATTTATTATTTCCATATCTTATATTGTCCTCCGTCACCCCTCACCCATTTTTCTGTTATTCGTCCCCCAGGGAGGGGGTTATATGTTGATCTTTGTGATTGATTCCCCTTTTCTCCTCCCACCTTCCCTTAATCCTCCTGGTATCTCTGCTCTCCTTGTTGGCCCTGAGAAGTTTATCTGTCCTGGAATCCCTGTGTTGTGGGCTCTTATCTGTAGCAGTGTGCATGCTTTGGTCTAATCCAATTCTAATGTAAAATTGAGGTCATCATAATGGGGTGAAGGAAGCACCAAAGAACTAGAACAAAGTTGTGTGTTTCATTGGTGCTATGCTGCACCCTGACTGGCTCATCTCTTCCCTGTGATCCCTCTATGAGGGGTGCCCAATTGTCTACAGATGGGCATTGGGTCTCTACTCCATGTGCCCCCCCCCCATCACATTGTTTTTTTGTTCTGGGTCTTAGATGCCTGATACCTGATCCCACGGACACCTCATGATCACACAGGCTGGTGTGCTTCATCCATGTGGGCTTTGTTTCTTTTGAGCTAGATGGCTGCTTGTTTATCTTCAAGACTTTAAGACCCCAGATGCTATATCTTTTGATAGCTGGGCACCATCAGTTTTCCTCACCACATTTTCTTATTCACCTATATTGTCTTCAGTGATCATGTCAGGAAGTTGAGCATCACAGAATGTCAGATTGTTAGAACGAAGTGTTCTTGTGTTGAGGGAGTACTTGAGTCGAGACCCAATGTCTGTCTGCAACCTTAATTCTTAACATACAGATATGAGTACATAGTTCTACTCCCCTCTTGTTATATATATAATTTACATAGGTACATGCCTGTATTTAGGCCTCTATAAATGTTCTTTGTCTCCTGCTTCTTTCCTCTATTTCCTTTTACTTCCCTCTTGTCCCACCATGTTCGGCCTTCGGTCAGGTTTAGTAATTCCTAGCTGTTACGATGCCCTTGATTAGGCATCCTATGACCTTCCTTCCATTGCTTTTAGTTCACTTTTTGTTCCCTTGTCCCTGGGTTGTTTCCTCCTCCCCCCTTCCTTTCTCTCAATTAATCTCTGAATTATTTATCCCGCCTATTTTATCTAGACAGACATGCAGATACATTAATAAGTGCAAAACCCAGGCCAAGCCAAATAAAACAACAAAGGAAGTCAAAGTCAACAAAACAAGAAGAACAACAAAAAATGAACACAAAGTAACAATCACAAAAAGAAAGCCACTGGCAAAAATGGAAAAGCCTATAAATAGTTCAAGGTCTGTTTGTTGGCCTTTAGGAGTGTTTTCCAGTGTAGTCTGATGGGGTGCCATACTCTGTCTCCAAAGTCTATTTTTGGTATTCCCTGGGAATTTCATCACTCTGCTCTCCCCGCTGCTCTGCTGCATGCCCTTCATGCCTTGCCCCAGCGTGGTGGGGTCAGACCGGACACTATTCCTGCACTGTGTCTCCAGTGCTGTCCCCTGCAATGCTATGGTTCAGTGAGGTTTGCTGTGTCCCATGGTGGGGCCGTCCTTACAGTACAGTCTTTCCCATGCGTTGTCTGCTCCAAGCAGAAACATTGTGGCCCTACAGTCTTCCCCATGCATTGTCAGCTCCAAGCAGGAACATTGTCATTGGGGCTTGGTGGACCAGGCTGTCTTTTCCTCCCTCTCCATCCCTTTGCGTTTCTCCTGTGTGCTCTAATCCGGCATGCCCCTCTCCCCAAGCTGTAGCCCCAGCGCTGCTCTCTGAAGTGCATTCTTTTGAGGGGTGGTGGTGGTGCCCATAGTTGGGATTGGGGCCGGCCCCGCAGACCTCTGTTGGTTCCCTGGTACATGCCGCTATGTTATATTTACGCCTTGATGTATTGAGTTGGAGCCCGGTCTCTCGCTCACTCTCCTGTGGAGATATAAACAATACCCTCCCCTTGGGTGGGTTAGTGCCCTGTTCCCCCTCTATCCATGTCTTTTTTCTTTCTTTTTCTCTCTTTCTTTCGCCCTCTTATTTTACTGCTGTATGTATCCCTGGGTTGGGTTTGGCCCCTGCCATAGTTGCTGGACCTCACCCCAGGGATGGATGTAGATAGTAATTTCCCCCTTTGCACCATTTTTTTAAAGCTTAACAGTGGAATCATGTTGTACTTGTCCTTTTGTGCTTGGCTTACTTCACTTAGCATGATTTCCTCCAGTTCTCCCATGCGGCCATGTGCTTCATGCGTTCATCCCTGCTTTTAAGGGATGTGTAGTATTCCACTGTACGTATGGACCACAGTGTATTTTGATCCATTCATCTGTTGATGGAAATTTGGGTTGTTTCCAACTCCTTGCGATTATGGAATGTGCCGCGATGAACACTGGAGCACAGATGTCTGGCCGTGGTTTGTTTCTTGCCTCTTCTTGCCCAGTAGGGGGATGGTAGCTCAATCTCCATCTGTTTTAGATATCACCAAATCAATTCCCACAGTGGCTGTACATACCTACAGGTCCACCAGCAGTGGATGAGAGTTCCTATGTCCCCACAGCCCCTCCAACACTCCGACTTTCTGATTTTTAGAACTGGGCTATCTTTGAGGGTGTCAGGTGGTATCTCATAGTTGTTTTGATTTGCATTTCTCTGATGGCAAATGATTGGGAACATTTTCTCACATGTTTATGCCATTCGGATTTCTGCCCCTGTGAAACTTCCGGCCGAACCTTGTCTTAATCACACACATCTCTAGGATTCAGGGTTAAACACCTTCCTGGGAATGGGGAGGGTGGACGTTTGAGATCACCAAGGATACCTTTGAAGACATGATGCTCCACTTCTGAAGAAGGAGCCGTCTGAAACCCCATGGAGCCCCGTTCTACCCTGACGCACATGGGTTGCCATGAATCGGAGTCCACTTGACAGCAGCCCCCTGGTTTCTGTTCTGTAGACATAAACGGTTTGGATTCCACCTGTTTCTGTCTTTTGTATTCAAGGGACTGGGGTGGTTACATTTTTATGTCAACTTGAATTTGTATGAAAGCGTGGGGGTGGAGTCCGTCCTATGGATTAGGTCCCCAGCCTGATGATGCCTCCTTGTGTGGCCCCCCTTTTTTTTTTAGCAAGAGAGACAGTGAGAACTTCTCCTCTTCCTCTTGACCTTAGCCTTCCCCCTTGCTGGGACTCTGTCTGCCTTCCAGAGTGGCCCCATGTAGCCGCGCACCCTGGGAGCTAACCTCAGAGCTGTCACCCTGCCGTGTTCCCATCGACCTTGGATCCAGGTGATTCTTCATTCACCAGCCTGGGTCGGGCTGCACTGGGCTGGGCTGTTTTCTCGATGTTTATTTACTTTCTTGGAATAAAGTTCCTTCTTACACCTATATGAGTATCACCGGTCTTGTTTCTCTAGACAACCCAGTCTAACACTGGGACAATTTTCTGAAAGAAGGGCCTTCCCCAGGATGCTTTGTAATATCATCATTCTCTGACTCTACAGGCTGACTAAATACCACCCTGCACGAGGGTTGGGTCATGAGCAGCTTTCACAGCTGAAGCCACCTGGAGAGTTGCCTGAGATCTACTAGTTGATTAACCTTCTAACGTAAGTTACTTGTTATCTCTGAGCCTCCATTCCCTCATTTCCAGCAGGGGAGTAATAGTGCCTGCTCTGTCGTGTCTTCGTGAGGTGGGAAAGGAAAATTCAGCCATTGTATATCTGTATCCCATCTCTACACCAACCAAAGGGGACTCTCTCCCTCTCCCCCTGGGTGGGCCCACTCTTGTCATTGTCCCCATTTAGTGTGTTGCTGGTCTGGCTTAGGGGGAGAAGAGGGAAGGAGTGTGAATGTGGGGTGGGATTGGAGATGGTTTTAAAAAATGCTACCTCATTACCATTATGTTACTGAAATAGCAATATATCATTCATGGTCTGGGGAAATAAACACATAACCATTTTCCCTTTTCTTTCCTGCCTTTCATTATCATTGAGTCAAGTGACTCACGGCGGCTCCAGGTGTGTCAGAGAACACCTGCGCCGCCAAGGGTTTTCCACGGATGATTTCCACAGGTAGATCTGCTGAGCTGCCCCTGGGTAGACTCAAACCGCTAACCTTTGGGTTTAGCAGCCCAGAGTTTCTACCATGGACATCACCCAGAACTCCTTTTAAGGAATGAAATGCAACCAACTCCCTAGCGTCAACTCTCTGACCCGTTCTTGGGTTGCTCCTTGACTTGGCTCTAATATGCTGTGTGACTCCGGTACTCCTTTGTGCCTCTCTCTGCTTTCTGTAAAATGGGGAGGTTGAGCCAAGAGACACGGCCGGCTCTTGCAGTCTGCGGGCTTTAAAAATCGACAAGGATTAGGAATCAGCCAAACCTTGACATATGCAATTCTTTGCCACATCAATTAAACAAAATAATGAAAAAAGAAAAAGAAAAAGACCATTATCTCAAACTGGCCACTTGGCGTCGCTAGCGATCTGAGCGAGACCGGTTGGTGGGAGGCCAGTTAGCTAGCAGATTCCGGAGGTTGTTTATGAAAATTTCTTATCGCTGCTGTAAGCGCCAAAATCCACCGGGGGATTTGATCACATCATTAGCGTCCAGGGGACCCTAAGCTCGCGCCCGACGGAGACAGTGTTTGGCGTGGCCCCCCAGCGTCCCACCATGCCCACCCCAAAAGAGGAGGGCAGGGTTAAAAGGAGAGAAGTCCGCCGTCCTGCCGGGCGCCTGTGGGACTCCCGCTCCAGCGGCTGCATTTGCCTGGCCCTGAAGTTCCTTGCCTCGGAAAGTTAGATTCTGCAAAGTTTTAAACGGCCTGGTCCGGAACCTGCCTCAAGTGATGGACAGACGTTTGTCTCGGAGAAGTTGGAGCTCTGGAGAAGCCTGGGGACGGGCAGGGAGGGGTCACTTAACGAGTCATATGGAAAGAGAAGTAAAATGTAGGGGCCCATCCTGCAGGGATGTTGTCTGCGCCCGACCCTCCCCAGCCCAGATCAGAGCAGGATAAACATCCCTTTCCCACTGGGTTCCCAACCTCGCTCTGGGGTCCCGAGGGCGCAGCGGGCCCTGTGTCTTAACGGAGATGGACTTCAGCTCCTGCTGGCCCTCTTCGGATCGTCGATGGCAGGGTCCCTCCTATTAATCCTCATCCTATTTACCCCCATTCCCCCGCCCTCGCTGATTAGCTGCTGCAATCGTAATTGACCACGCGATCCAGACAGCGGGCAGCTCCGCGGGTGTGCTCATCCTGCGGGTCACCCCGGGCAACCAGAGCGAGATGTTCTCGGACTGCCGAAGGGACCCGCCGGTCTCCTCCCACACCAGGGGCCTTCACCAGTTGGGGGTGGGGGGTAGGGGGTGGGACCCTTTTATCCATTTTTTTTCCTCATGAACAGTTTGAGGGGCTCTCCTCTCCCCTCCCCCATCTCACCTGGCTCTGCACTTCAGCAGGCAACCCACTGTCATCGCGTCGATGATGCCTCATAGTGACCCTACAGGAAAGGGTAAAACTGCACTCCCCCCGCCCCCCCCCCCCAGCCCCCGTGGGTTTCCGGGACTGTAACTCTTTATGGGAGTAGAAAGCCCCTTATCTCCCAAGGAGCAGCTGGTGGTTTTGAACTGCTAACCTGGGGCCTTAACAACTCCACATACAACCGTGATGCCACCTGGGCTTGTTATCTGGCTTTCCTCCCCTCCTCTTCCTTTAACCCCAGGAGGCTGGAAATCAGCTCGGGAAACCAGATCTAACTTGGGGACTCATCTTCCAGCGCAAATGTGGCCATAGTCTGCTGCGGTCGAGAAGTGGATCACCAGGCCTTTGTTCCTAGTCGCCCGAGACCTGTCCACCACAGGCTGGTTTGTGAAATACCGGAGGGACAGTTTCCAGCATCACAACAACACACCAGCTGCCACCTTGTGACAAAGTGACAGGCTGGTGGCGATTCCTTCTTCTCAAAGGCTTCTTGTTTCGCGGTACCCAATTCCCAGTGGCGTATTGCGGAAAACAGACCTGGTGTGAGTAAGGACCCCCAAGTTGTCAGACCTGGGCTGAAATCTTAGCGCAGCCACTGTTAGCTGCCTGGTTGTCGGCAAGGTGACTTCATCACTTAAAGCTGCGTTTCCCAAAGTGGGCAATACTGGCGGCTAGACAGGACGGGAGTCGCCAGAGGTCCCGAGAGAGTTGATTCCCGGATGTAACAAGCAGACACACCTTATTGTGGATGATGGCTATGATGTTGTTGCTGTGAGGTCACACCGAGTCAGTTCTGGCTCATACCAACCCTTTCTACAACAGAACCACACTCGGCGTGGTCCTGCGCCATCCTCACGACGGTCCTTACATTTGAGCCCGTTATTGCAGCCGCTGTGCCAATCCATCTTGTCGAGGGCCCTCCTGGTTTTTGGCTGCCTCACCACATTACCTACCCATCATGATGTCCTTTTCCAGGGACTGGTCTCTCCTGATACCATGGCCAAAGTAGGTGAGACAAAGGCTAGCCATCTTTGCCTTGAGGAAGCATTCTGGCTGTACTTCCACTATTCTTTGCCGGCACCATAATTCAAATGCGTCAACTCTTCTTTGGTGGTCTTTCTTATTCCACGTCCAACTTTCACATGCACAGGAGGTGATTGAGAAGACCACGGCTTGGGCCAGGAGCACTCAGAGTAACATCTTTGCTTCTCAACACTTTCAAGTGGTCTTGTACAGCAGATTGACCCAATGGGATGCATCCTCTGATCTGTCAGAGGCTGCATCCATGAGCATCGATGGTACATCTAAGCCAGACGGTCTCCTTGACAACTTCAATCTTTTCTCTGTTCCTCATGAGATTACCTGTTGATACAGTTGTGAGGATTTGTAATCTATACTGAAGCTGCCATTTTGATGATGGGCTAGAGTATAAACGTTTTTAATTGCCAGGGGTTACTGACTAATTTTGTTTCTGAAAAGGGGATGGGAGGTCAATCAGTTCGTGGACCTCTGGCTAGAGTATCAGCATCTCCAACTGTAACGTGGGGACCGACAATAGTATTTTCCTCAGGTGGTTGCTGGGAATGTGAGACAAAGCAGTGTATAAGAAATGACCACCCCAATGCCTGTTTCTTTCTTCCCCCAGACCAAATCATACAAGATGGTCAGCCTCAACTCCATCACTGCCACTGAGTCAATTCTGACTCATAGCAGCCCTTTAGGACAGGGTAGAACTGCCCTCTGCAAGTTTCTGAGACTGTAACTCTTTATGGGGGTAGAAAGCCTCAATTTTCTCTCTTGGAGTGTCTGGCGGTTTCGAACTGCTGACTCTGTGATTTGAAACTCAAACACCAGGGCTCGAAGCTACAGCCTTTGAACTTGTGCCCATCAGAACTGAAGAGTGCTGTAGGGGTGATGTGCCCTCTAGATATTGAAGAATCAGTACCGATAAGAAAAGAATGTGAAACGTTTAAATTAATTTTTCACGTTAAGTACATCAACATGAAGATACTCTTCCCAGATAAATATATTTGAAAGTGGATCCCACCTATTTCTTTTTTACTTTTGAAATGTGGCTACTAAAACATTTGAAGCGATCTATAGAGCCCTTTGTAGATTAGGCATAGGATTCTGATGGAAAGGTGGGAGGTTCAAAACCCACCAGTGGCTCTGAGGTGGAGAGGTGAGACTGCCTGCAACTGTTAACGTGTGTAGTTTCCAAAACTCTATATAAGAACTCTATGAGTCAGAGTGGACTAAATGGTAGTGGGTTTTAAAATGCTTTATTTTTATTAAAAGATCATTTTATTGGGGGCTCTTACAGCTCTTATAACAACCTATACATCAATTTTTTTCTGTGTCTTTTTTTCTGTAGTGTGCTCTGTGTGTCTGCTACTCTTTTTTTTTAATTTTAACAATTTATTGGGGCTCATACAATTCTTTTCACCGTTCATATATATACATACATCAATTGTATAAAGCACATCTGTACAGTCTTTGCCCTAATCATTTTTTTTCTCTTTTCTTCTTTTACATTTTATTAGGGACTCATACAACTCTTACCACAATCCATACATATACATACATCAATTGTATAAAGCACATCCATACATTCCCTGCCCCAATCATTCTCAAGGCATTTGTTATCCACTTAAGCCCCTTGCATCAGGTCCTCTTTTTTTTCCCCCTCCTCCCTCCCCATTCCCCCCTCCCTGTCTGCTACTCTTATCCCTCTTTCGTGGTCCTTCTCTTTTATCCCTTCCTTCTAAGTCTCTCCTGACATCACTTCTTGGGCTTCTGGTTAAGATCAAGTGTAGTAAGTCTCCTGACAATATGTCCAAAGTGAGTGAAACAGTCTCACCATCCTCCCATTGAAGGAGCATTCAGGCTATACTTCCTTCAGGGCAGATTCGGTTGTTTTTCTGACAGGCCATGGCACTCTCAATCTCCTTGGCCAGCACCATCATTCAAATGCCACCCATTCTCCCTTCTGCATCATCCACCTTTCCCACGTGGAGGAGACAGTTCAGAAGACTACGGCCTGGGTCAGGCCAACCTTATTTTTTAAAGTTATATCTTTGTTCAACTTCATCAACACTTCCAAAAGGTCTCATGCATGTAACATACAGGCATGGAGTAGTGAACCGGTGGGAGGGGCCGGCCCCAATGCCAACTATGTGGATAGCAGCCCCTCCCCCCGTGAAGAATTTATTTCAGAGGACACTGAAGCTGCAGCTCAGGGAGAGGAACATGTCTGATCAGAGCACATGGGAGCAAATGAAGGGGGAGGAAGAGAGAGTGGAGCACATCCTGACCCACCAAACCTTGAAGACGATATCCCCGCTTAGAGCAGCCAATCCACAGAGAAGACCCTATGGCACGCCCCACTATGAGACATGACATCCCTCACTGACCCATAGTCCTACAGGGGACAACACTGGAGATACAGCGTGGGAATTGTGTTTGATCTGACCCCACCACATAGAGTCAAAACACTAAGGTATGCAACAGAACAGCAGGGGAACAGAGCAATGAAGTCCCCAGGGAATACCAAAAATAGACTTTGGGCCTAGGGCATGGCACCCCATCACACTCAATAGGAAAACACTTCTAAAGGCCAACAAACAGTCTTTGAACTAACTACAGGTTTTCTTTTTTGTCATTGGCTTTTTGTTGTTTTGTTTTCTTTTGTTGCTTTGCTTTAGTGCATGTTATTATCTACACAGGTCTGTCTAAATAAAATAGGCTAGATGAACAATCTGGAGGAGAAAACCATGGGACAAACAGTTCGGGGGGGCCATGGGAGAGGGGGAGGTGGGGAGAAAGGAAGTGGTGTTAACAAACCCAGGGACAAGGAACAACACGTGATCCAAATTGGTGGTGAGGAGGGTTAGGAGGCCTGGTAGGGCTTGATCAAGGGCAAAGTAACCAAGAAGAATTACTAAAACCCAAATGAAGGCTGAGCATGATAATGTGACAAGAGGAAACTAAAAGGAAATAAAGGAAAGAGCTAGGGGGCATAGGGCATTTATAGAGGTCTAAATAAAGGTGTGTACATATATAATTATATTCATATATGATGATGGGGAAATAGATCTATGTGCATATATTTATAGGTTTAGTATTAAGGTAGCAGATGGACATTGGGCCTCCACTAAAGTACTCCCTCAATGCAAGAGCACTTTGTTTTATTAACCTAGCATTCTATGATGCTCACCTTCCAGACACAACTGCGAAAGGAAAACATGTGTATAAGCAAATGTGGTGAAGAAAGCTGAGGGAGCCTGGCTACCAAAAGATATAGCATCTAGGGTCTTAAAGGTTTGAAGGTAAACAAACGGCCATCTATCTCAGTAGCAACAAGGCCCATATGGAAGAAGCACACTAGCCTGTGTGATCATGAGGTGTTGAAGGGATCAGCTATCAGGCATCAAAGAACAAAAAATCATATCATTGGGTGCTCACCTTCTGATACTATCGCTGAAGACAAATGTGTGCATAAACAAAAGTGCTGAAGAGAGCTGATGGTGCCCGGCTATCAAAAGATATAGCGTCTGGGGTCTTAAAGGCTTGAAGGTAAACAAGCAGCCATCTAGCTCAGAAGCAACAAAGTCTACATGGAAGAAGCACACCAGCCTGTGTGATCATGAGGTGTAAATAGGATCAGGTATCAGGCATCAAAGAACAAAAATATCATATCATTGTGAATGAGGGGAAGTGTAGATTGGGGACCCAAGATCCATCTGTAGGCAACTCCATATCCCTTTATAGAAGGGTCTCGGGGAGGAGAGGAGCCAGTCAGGATGCAGTGTAGCAACGATGAAACAGGAATTTCCTCTAGTTCCTAAATACTTCCTGACCCCCCACCCCCACCCCACTATCATGATCCCAATTCTACCTTAATAATCAGGCTAGACCAGAGGATGTACACTAGCAGAGATAGGTACTGGAAACAGGGAATCCAGGACAGATGATCCCTTCAAGACCAGTGCTGAGAGTGGTGATACGGGGAGGGTGGAGGGAAGATGGGGTAGAAAGGGGGACCCTATTGCAAGGTTCTACATATAACCTCCTCCATGGGGGATGGACAAGAGAAAAGTGGGTGAAGGGAGATGTTGGACAGTGTAAGATATGACAAAATAATAACAATTTATAAATTATCAAGGGTTCATGAGGGAGGGGAGAGAAGGGAGGGAGGGGATAAAATGAGGAGCTGATACCAAGGGCTCAAGTAGAAAGCAAATGTTTTCAGAATGATGATGGCAACAAATGTGCTTGACACAGTGGATGTATATATGGATTGAGATAAGCGTTGTATGAGCCGTCAATGAAATGATTAAAAGAAAAGTCTCATGTAGCAGATTTGCCCACTGCAGTATATCGTTTGATCTCTTGGCTCCTGTTCCTATAGCACTGAGGTGGGGTCCCAGCAAAATGAAATCCCGGACAACTGTAACCTTGTCTCCGTTTAGCACAATGCTGCTGTTGGTGCAGTTGTGAGGATTTTTGTTTTCTTTAAATTGAGTTGTAATCCACATGCAAGGTGTGGTAGTTACATAATCTGGTGTCAATTTTGAATTTGAAAGGATTAAGAGTGAAGGAGTGTCAATTGGGTCACAGTCAATGAAGCCTCCATGTGGGCATGGCTTCTGAGAATTCTGGGAACTCCTGTATTTTTCCTCCAGGGAGGTGGGAGGCACTCTTCTCTCGGCTCACTCCCTTGGAGCCTCTCTACTGAGAAGACACATGGCCACCAGCCCTTTATGACCATCTGCGACTAGCATCTCTGGTTTACTTGTCAGCTCTCCTACCTGACTTGGAACTTCCCTAAGGTGATGCAGCACACATAGCAAGGCAATGCCAGGAAGGCCCATGCATGTTCACTGTACCTTGCTCAGTGCAAGCCTGCGCACACCATGCTTGCTGCTGGACCCTTCCCTACAGGGAACTCTCAGTGCCTGTTGTCCAGCAGCCCCCAGTGAAGACTTCTAGGAGAGAAGGGCATGGCTTTCAGGCCACAGGCCACCTGTGCTCCAGGGAGCCCAAAGAGGGGACACTGGGGGAACATTTCCCTTCTGTTTTGCCAATTTGGTAGACACCACATGTAGTCATCTGGAACCATCTCCCCTCCTTATGTTGATTAATTAAGAAAAACAAAACAAAAACAACTCACTGTTTTCCTGGTAATGCAAATCCCATGAGAGCAGGGAGGGAACTTACCCATCTTGTTCACAGTCCAGAATGCATATTCAGTAAATCTTTGTGGAGTAAGTCAACAAATGAGCAAATCCAAGTAAACCAGTTTTGAATGTCTCCTATGTGTCAAAACCAAAGACCCCACAACAAAAGCGGCTCCTCAAGTGAAACCAGCTGTCACTGAGCAGAATGAGTCCTTAGGGTGTCCTTGGTATAGAAGTGGGTTGTCAGACCTTTCTTCCATGGCTACTTAGGAGGTTGTAGCTGAGAGGCTGGAAGCTGAGAAACTGTCATTGTGTGTCAGGTCCTGTGGAAATGCCTGGGTTCCTGCCTTTCCAGGGCTTTACAGGCTCATGGTGTGGTGCTGGTGCTGGTACTGGTTTTGGTGGGCTTGACCAGGTAAAAGGTAGAGAAAGGGGGATGTTTGGAGAGCTCAAGGAGGAGGACTGACTTCGTAGATTGGAAGAGGCCAGTGAAGGACTTATGAAGAAGCGACCTTGAAGAAGAGACCCAACCCTCAGCCATTGCTGGTGAGCATGTACGATGGTGCAGCCATTGTGGAAGATCAGTCGATGGTTCCTCCAAAGTTGCGTACAAAACTCACAGGTATTGACCCAGATGTGAAGCCAGGGATGCAAACATGAACTTGTTCATCCGTCTCATGGCAGGCAGCACGTTTCCCAGTAGCCCAAAGGTGGAAACGACCAATATGTTCATTAGCAGATGGATGGATAAGCACAGTGTGGTATATCCATTCAAGGGACTACTACTCAGTCTCAGCAAAGAGGGAAGCCACAATGCATATCACCACACGGATGAAACTTGAAGACACAAAGCTGAGCGAAATAAGTCAGTTGCAAATGGGCAAATGCTTGGATCATCTCCCTTATAGGCAATAAGCATATAATTAGGAACCAAATGTAGTGGTTATGCTGTTTTTCTCCTCAAGGTCAGCAGTTTGAAATCACCAGCTATTTCACAGGAGATGAGTGGGCTTTCTACTCCTATAAAGGGTTCCTGTCTTGGAACCTCACTGGGCCAGTTCTACCCTGTTCTACAGGGTTGCTGTGAGTCAGCCTCGACTTGGTGGCCGTCAACTTTAAAGTTTATTCCTGGTTGGTTACCAGGGAGGGGGAAGTGGGCCGTTTTTTGGGTAGGAATGATGTTGAAAAGGATGACGTGCATAATCAATATCATTGAATTATACATGTAGACATGTTGGAATGGGTGAAGGTTTTGTGGTATCAATTTTTACCACCATTTAAAAAGAAAGTAGATAGAATTGGGATCATGATAGTTGGGAGGGTGGGGAGGATCCCAATTCTACCTTACAAATCCAGCTAGACCAGAGGATGTTCACTGGTACATATAGGAAACAGAAACACAGGGAATCCAGGACAGATGATCCCTTCAGGACCAGTGGTGAGAATGGTGATACCTGGAGGGTGGAGGGAGGGTGAGGTAGAAAGGGGGAACTGATTACAGGGATTTACATATAACCTCCTCCTTGGGGTATGGACAACCAAAAATTGGGTGAAGGGAGACATCGGACAGTGTAAGATATGACAAAATAATAATTTACAAATTATCAAGGGTTCATGAGAGAGGGGGGAGAAGGGAGGGAGGGTGAAAATGAGGAGTTGATGCCAGGGGCTTAAGTAGAGAGCAAATGTTTTGAGAACGATGAGGGCAATGAATGTACAACTGTGCTTGACACAAATGATGTGTGTATGGATTGTGATAAGAGTTGTATGAGCCCCCAATAAAATGATTTAAAAAAGAATATTAAAATTACTTTTTTAAAAAATGATGTGTGTATGGATTGTGATAAGAGTTGTATGAGCCCCCAATAAAATGATTTAAAAAAGAATATTAAAATTACTTTTTTAAAAATTAAAAAAAATAAATAAAGAAAGAAAAAGAGACCTGAATGCAAAGGGAAGCTAGCTAAACTGAAGGGTCAGGGAGTTGGTGAGCTGGAGAGGACGTGGGAGACGTACCCAGGTGGAAAGGAGATGCAGCCGGCATGGCGATGTGCTTACTTTTCATGGTGTCTTTCTTTGGCTCTCTCTTCCCAGCTGTTGGGTTTACGTTAAACAACAACTTGACCTTGACCAAACCCTTCTGATTCCGGACCTCCTCCTGCCTCCCCCAGCCACCTGTGACACTTCATGGGTTCAGAAGCTTCCTCTTCATGCCCAGTTGTGATTGGCTGGAATCCCTCTCACTGAGGGCTTCAGGGCATCCTTTTGATCAGGCACAGGCTGTCTCACGTCCCTTGCTCAGGGACCTGCAGCACTTCAGGTTGTCTATGTTATCCTGAGCTCTGTGCACTGGATTTACACTTTTCTGTGCGTTTTTGCTTGGGTACCCTTTGCTCCTCCTGGTGGCTGGCTGAGCTCTCTCCTTTCTTAGCCTGATGGAAAACAACTCACTAACCAGCATGCATTGCAATAGACTATGTTAGTAGGAAGCCTGACCCTCTCATGTTTAGTACTCTTCTGGTCCCTGCGTCCCTCTGCAGAGACTTGCATCTGTGAAGGGCTTTGGGGCACACAAGAAAGATGCACTGCCATCCCATTGAGTCAATGTTGCCTCCTAGCGGCCCTAACCGACAGGGTAAAACTGCCCTGTGAATTTCAGAGACTGTAATTGTTTACAGGTGTAGGAAGCCTCATCTTTCTTCTGTGGAATGACTGGTGGTTTTGAACTTCTGACTTTGAGGACCAAAGCCCAGTGTGTAACCACTATGCCACCAGGGCGTATAGAGACATACATATTGATGGCTGGGCATATTGACATTGTTGATAGATGTCAATTTGATTCCACTACATGACAGTCCCGTGTGTGCAGATTAGAACTAGCCCCATTGGGTTAGCAAGATGGTGATCTTCCAGAAGCAAATTGCCTCTCCTGTCCTCTGAGTCACCTCTGAGTGACAGCCATTTAGACTGTAGCCAGGCTTTTTACTCTTTCACCACCCAGAGACTCCAGCTAAATCAGTATAGATATAGGCTCATAAAAAACAAAACCCCTTACTGCTGTCGAGTTGATGCCGACTCATTGGACCCCGTAGGACAGGATAGAACTGTCTCCATGAGTTTCCACGACTGTAACTGTTTACAGGAGCAGAAAGTCCTGGTTTGCTCCCTCGGAGGGACTGGTGGTTTTCAAACGCTGACCTTGCGGATCACAGCTCAGTGAGTAACCACTATGCTACCAGTACTTCTCATTTTATTTTATAAATATATAGCATTTGTGAACCCCCAAGGCCAGTAATGCAAACCCTACTGAGAGGAAACTAGGATATAATATTTACACTCAGACCGGTAGGTCTCTTTGGAGAGGTCTTAGAGTTTATATTTGGTATGTTTCTGAGACTTCCTACTCTGTCTTGGAGCAACTTGGACCATTGAGAAACGGTTTTCAAATTGAATATCAATGTGTCAGCCTGATGGACGACACTCCACTTAGCTACAGGGAGGACAGAGGGCTGGACGGCTATATGCAGCTGAACCTTGGTCTTGTCACTTACCCGGCCAGAGTTGGGTTGCTAGGTCAGTTACCTAGCTGTGTCTCAGTTCTTCATCTAAAAATAGGGACTAATGACAAGATCTGTCTCATTGAGCTGTTGTGAGAATTCAGTAAATGATTTCACTGCCATTGAGTCAATTTTGACTCATAGCAACCCTATAGGACAGAGTAGAACTGCTTCTATGCAGGGGTAGATAGCCTCATCTTTATCCAGAAGAGTGACTGGTGGGTTTGAACCACTGAACTTGCAGTTCACAGCTCATTTCACAACCAACAAAACCACCCAGAGCTTCTGAGTAAATGATAGTTGTGACACTGTTATTGCTATCAGGGTTCTCATCATTACCGGGATTCCTTGAGCAAGAAGACAGTGGTATTAGTGAGGAGCTTGCAGGAGGCCATCTCTATAGGCCTGGAGTAACAGAGGAAGAAAGAGAATTAGAAATTGGAGAAAGAAATAGAATATGCGATAAATTGTCCCCATGAAAAATTGCCTCCTTTGCCAAGAAGAACTGGATGGCGCCTAACTACCATTACTGGACCTTTTGATCCACGAGTCTTCAGCCAAATTATGATCAAAAGGGGGGAAATTTAGTACATAATTTTTAATTTCAAGAAAATTTATGAAACCATTGAGTTTGGATGATTTGCCAAAAAATAAGTATCTGGTGACAATCTTTAAAACTTAACCTTGAAAGCTTAAACTATACCACAATTGTACTCCTTGAAGTCTTTAAACCAAACCAAAGTTCAGCTGAGTTAATGAAAGATGGTTGCCTTGAGCACATGGATAACGGCTACTGAGAAAGTTAGATAGGAGTTTAGGGTACACTGGTTGTACTGCTTGAAGAATTGACTTGAATGTAGTGAGTGAGATAGTGTACCCAGTGGTGTTGCCTGGGAAGGTTCTCTCTGGTCACAGTGAATCTTTTCATAAAAGAAGTTTGGTTCAATCCTCGTTTTTTTGTGATGGCCCATTTAAGAGAACAGCATGAGGCTGTGGAATTTTGGTTCCTGCCTGGGAAAAATGCCGCAGAAACTGTTGATGTTGACCACAACTCACAAGCACAGTGCTATGCGAAAAACTCAAGTGTATGAGTGGTTTTCTCATTTCAAAAAAGGTGAAATGTCAATTAATGATAAACCTCCCTCTGGACATCTGTCATCTTCTTGATCGGATGAAAATGTTGATTCATAGTGCATTTGGAGTTCATTCCACCAGTCAGACTATTAATCAAGATTTCTATCTAGAGGTTCTGAGAAGACTGCATAACAGGGTGCAACAAAAAAACCTGATTTGTGGCAGATGGGGGATTGGTTTGTTCACCACGACAATGTACCTGCTCACACAGCCATCTCAGTGCAATAGTGTTTGGCAAAAACAGTATGTCTCCCTTTCCCCACACACCTTATTCACCTGACCTCGCTCTTTGCGAGTTCTTTTTGTCTCTGAGAATGAAGAGGGACATGAAAGGACAGTGATTTGATGATGGAGAAGAGGTGAACAAACAAACAAACAAACAAACAAACAAACAAACTAGGGTGGCTGTCAGTCATCCAAACAGACGGGTTTGAAAAATGTGTCCAAGAATGGAATTGTAGAATTGACAAATATATTAAGTGTAATGGAGAGTACTTTGAAGGCGATAAGGTTGTTTTGTTAAAAAATTTAAATACATAGCCTTGAAAAAAAAATCTGTTTTTGGGTACCCTCTCCTACGTGTATATGTATTTATATATATGCCCTTACGTGTGTGTGTGTTTATATCAAGGAAATGGCTCACACAGTTGTTAACGCAGGCACGTTCCGAGTGTGTGGCTCAGATATTAGACTGGAGGCTTCTCCTGACTCATGAAGCTGTGAGGACTGATAAACCCAAGACTGGCAGGAAGATGACAGGCTGCTGGTGGCAGAGGTGAATGAATCCAAAGTCAGCAAGTAATAGGACGAGCACTGTTGATGCCCAGGATCTGCCCTGAGATCAAGTTTAAGCAACAGGAGTGCCACCTCACAGATGCAGGATCTAGACTCAGCTGAACGAGAGAAAGCATTTACAGAGTGTCTGCCTATAATGGAAGCAGGCCACACCCCAAGGACATCTCTTCCTATGGGGTTACCAGATCTTAACTGCCAAACTACTGCGAACCCTGTCTGAGCTGGGAGGACACAAAGTTTTTACCAGCACATAGATTAAGACAGAATAAGAGAGAGAGAGCTCTCTGGACTACAACGGTCCATTCATACCGATCAAGGGCATGGGACAGGAGCAGGCAGCATGTTTTTTCGGTTGTGCATGAAGAAACCATGAATTGGGACCAACTCAAAGGCTGCCACCACCTGAGAAGAAGGCTTGTAGGCATCAGGCACCTACACCACTGGGGTACACAGCAACTCAGGCCCCTCACCTTATGAATCAGGTGCTTTGGGATAATTGTCCAGAGATCCAAAGCTACCAGTACAGTCTCCTAGCCATTTTGGAATGCACAGAGAAGTATTCCCATAGGGAAGAAATGAATGGGAAAGAGAAAGAAAGTTCCCTTCCTTTCTGAGTAACCAAATGGAAGCACACAGGTCAATTGCATGTCCTTTAGACAAGTTTAGAGTTGATGCATCCGGAATAGAGGCAACGCCATTGGATAAGCAGCCATGGTCACCTAGAGATGAAGCATGCAGCTAACTGAGGGGCTCTGGGGTGCTGATCTACCATCAGCTCCACTGGAAAGAAGGCTTGGGGATCTGTTTCCACAAAGATTGTCCTCTGGGGTAGCTAGGCTCTGTCACAGAACGTGCCACGGCATCTTCTTGATGGCATTTGGTACCAACAGCAATGGCCAGTCAGAATGAAGCCGGCCAACCAACCCAGATTCTATTTGGTAAGAAATCTTATTCTGAGTCCCATGTCATTCTGGTGGTGGGCAAAACAAATTCATAATTAAGGATTTTACCTTGGACAGTCTTGTTTCTCTCTCTTACAGAAATAGGACATTTCCATTTTTAGGTAGCAATATCAAGATACCCCGCTACATGGAACCCACCAGTAGGTTTTGGAAAATAGGCATAACAAACTCTATAACAAAATAACATAATCCACTTTTGGGGCTTTCAGACGCATGCCGTTTAATTGCTGGTCTATTTCCTTGATACAGTGAGACTGGCCCCATGTCACAGGAGGGACTGTCTCCCGCTGTTTTTTTCCCCCATCCTCATTTACAATGATTATGTTATCAGGCTAGCCAGGCAAAAGGGTGGAGCAACTATAATTTCAAAGCAGGATTAGGTTGAAATAACGAGGTCACCAAGTTGTGGTTACCAAGGCAACGTCACATCTAAGAATATGGGATGCTTCTCCGAGATGAGGCAAAGCCTGGAGCCTTTATTCCCCCTATGCAGAGAAACCAACCACTGCCTAGATAAAAACTGCTTATTAATTGTGCTTAAGCACATTTTATTCTTTAATTTTAGGAATGAGTTTTTAAAATGTAACATCGGGCTGGCGTTTTTCTTGCCAGTTATAATTACCAGAATGATTGATGGGGGCACTGTTTCCTTTCTTCTTGGTGAATTCATGTTTACTTTTACCCACTTTCCCCCCACTCCGCACCCCTCCTTCTCTCTCTTCTTCCTTCTTGCCTCTCTCTTTCCTGATCTGTCTCGCACTCTCTCTCTCCTTCCCCTTTTCTATTTTAATATTGCTGGGGAGACTGGGCAAGAAATGGAACCACAGGAGAAAATTGAAAGTCAGGCATTCTGGACAGATTTTGAGATTTCAAAAATGTAATAGGTGATGGAAGCTGTGACCTAAACTCACAATATTCTCCTTCTTCTCCGCCTCCCCCCATGCTCCCGCCCACCCCCTGAACAACAGCAAGCTCCAGAAAGAATAATCCTTGTCTTCATTGTCTTTTTCTTAAAATTTCAATCCACTTTCTAAATTGGGGGCTGAGAGGGCCAAAGCAGGCACGGGGGTGAAGGTCCAGTTGCCTGTGAGTGACACACATCAGCATCAGTTCCAGTCATCTCGGCCAATTAACCTCGCTTTACTCCGAATTCATTTTGGTCACCTGAGTTTTTCAGGGGACGACTTTAATTTCTTCATTTTAGAGAAAAACAGGAGTATTTTGATCTGAGTTCGTGCTTTGGTGCCTTACTTATTCTTATTATTTTGTAAAGGACATCTCTACCCCGTGTTGAATCTCTACACAAGGCCCAGTGTGATCAGCGCCATCTGCGAGTCCTCCACGCGACAACATGGCTGCACTGGTCACCTTTTGCCCCGGCTTTGCATGGAGAATATGCAGCATGCTTGTCAGCAGAACCATGCTCAGCACGCGGGGTTCCTCATGGCAAAAGGGTCTATTTCCCTTCAGTGCCTGGCGGGATGGAGAACATTTGAGCCTGCCAGATCTGGGTTCAAGGCATTGCTGTGTGAAGCTGAACAAGTGAAGTCACCTCCTTGTTCATGGGGCAGAGTGAGGGACTGGATGGGTGCCACAGAAACAGCTCATGGCCCCACGCCAGACAGGCAGCATCGCCTCGAAAGTGTCTATTCGGTCCCCTCCTTAGCCATGTTGCAAAAATAATAGGATGCGGGTGAAATTCCCAGGGCATGGTGGGGCTGCTAACTACAAGTCCAGCAGCTTGCTCCGAGGTGGGAGACACGGCTCTCTACTCTGGTAGGATTTATAGTCTTGAAGACCTACAGGGGCCGTTCTACCCTGTCCAATAGGGATGGTATGAGTCAGAATCGCCTTGGTGGCAGCGAGTGAGAGGGAATTCTGCCACCTGCCTCTTCGGTGGGTTTTCCATAGTGGGGTGACTCTCGTCCTTGGGGAGCCTGCATATTGTTTGGCACTACAAGGACTGACGTGAGGGAATCAACAAAGCCGGGCCCATTAGGCTCCTTCCGGTTTTCATGGACTGCCTTTCTTTTCTTTTTCAATGATTTTTTAAATTGTAAATTAGATGGGCGGTTACATTTCAGATGATCCTCTTTGTACACAGGAGTTTAAACCACCAAACTTCCCAATACTGTTTTTTCCTTTTTTAAAATTGATTTGGATTAATACATATATTAAATCATTCCGTAGTTCAATCGCGTCCAGTGGAATTGTGCATTTGCTGTCACAATCAGTTTCCAAGTATTCTCTTTTTATTTGGATCCCTGCACATCATCACCCCTTCCCTCTACCCCCTCCTCTGTGCCCCACTCCTGCTAAAACCCTTCCTCTACTTCCTGACTCTTTAGGTTAATCGGTCCTCATTTTCATATACCCCAAAATGAAAAAAACATCTACCATAACTTCAAGAGGGTGACTCCCAGTGGCACAACTCTTCTGAGGTACCCCCTAATATTTACAATAAAAAGCCAAGCAAAACAATACAACCCCAAAATACATAAAAATTTGGAAACCAGATCAGGTCCAGCATGCATCATAAGCGGAATCTGCTGATAAGTTTTAACTGTTCAAGTCAGATTTATGCCTTCCTAAGTAATTCCACAAATGAACCTTGGACTCCCACTGTCATCCACGACCTTCTGCACACGGGATTCTCACAATTGAGGCTCTGATATGGATCCTCCTTTGACTTCAGATTTTATGGACTCCAACCCTTCGGTGACTGATGATGGCGTACTTCTTCCATGTGGACTTAGTTGACATCTCACTTAGATGGCTGCTTGTTCAGGGACAAGCATCTGCTATCAGGCACCATCTAATTTCTTCACCATATTTTTCTATAGCACCTGTTATCTTCTGGGTTCCCAAAGTGGAGGTGAGTGTTGAGTCAGGGCCATGATGTAAGAATGAATTGTTCTTAAGTTAGAGCTGGGATCTATGTTTGCTTGTTTTCTTTTAATTTATTATTATGGTATTTGGGAATTAACCCAAATGACATGTCATTGCATTGTTCAATCCCATCAAGCAGAATTTTACCAATGCTTCCATAATCTGTTTCCAAACATTCTATTTCTTTCTGGGTACCTTCCTGTCATTTCCCCTTTACCTCCCACCCCCACACCCTTGCTTCTCCTCCACCAAGCCCTTGTTCTGTTTGGTATCCCTATAGGTTCATTAATCCTGGATTTCATTTAGCGAAGAACAGAACAACCTGCATCATAACCTCCAGAGGGTAATCCCCACTCACATGGACCACTTTTCAAAGTTGGATTGCCAGTCTTTTCTTCCTAGTCTGTCTTAATCTGAAAGCCACTCATTCAACCTTTCCTGCTCATATTTGAAATCACTGCCAGCATCACGTCACCACAGCCGTGATTATGGAGCTCAAGTTGTACCATCATGCATTGCGGTGATGTCACCAGGTTGATGTCACCTAGCATAGTAAATCCTGGTGATACATCCCCTTAGAACTTTTAGAATCCTTACTGCTTATCCTCGATCTTAATCATAAAATACATGATGCATATATTCAGTTGTAAATTGCTGAAAGGAAATAGGTCTTAGATTGTATGACTACAAATAACCAATAGTTCTGTAAAACCTTACAGATAGGGACTGGAAACACAGGGAATTCAGGACAGATGATCCCTTCAGGACCAGTGGTGAGAGTGGTGATACCTGGAGGGTGAAGGGAAGGTGAGGGAGAAAGGGGGAACCAATTACAAGGATCTACATATAACCTCATCCCTGGGGGATGGACAATAGAAAAGTGGGTGAAGAGAGACATTGGACAATGTAAGATATGATAAAATAATAATTTATAAATTATCAAGTGTTTTGAAGGAGGGATGAGTGGGGAGGAAGGGGAAAAATAAGGAGCTGATATCAAGGGCTCAAGTAGAAAGAATGTGTTGTGAGAATGATGATGGCAACAAATGTACAAATGTGCTTGACACAATGGATGGATTGTGGATTATGATAAGAATTATACGAGTCCACAATAAAATGATTTTAAAAATATAAAAATAACTGAAAACAACATTGATATGTGGCTATGCAGGGCTAATAGAAATTTAGCAACTGGGAAACATCATTTACCAGTCAGTAAATGGTCCAATTAATTAAAAAAACCCTTTCTATGTTGAGTGATAGTGTTGGTAGTTAACAACATTACTGATAAGGGAGGGGGAGTCTACTTGAATGCTGCTGCTCCTTTGTCCCCTTTAATTAAGACTTCGTTGTTCAAAGAAGTCACGAGTACTGGTTCACGTCACTCGCCACACCAGTGTCGTGCAATGCAGCAGAATCGACACAATCTGCAGCTATTGAAACACAGGCAGCAATGAAAGCCACAGCGTGGGCTGGCAGCACATGCAGACACAGCAGGTGCCTTGAAGTGTCACTGTAACTGGGGAATAAGACCACCTTTGACTGTTATTGTTCGGTACTGTTTGGTTCATTCCGACCCATAGCGACCCTGTACGCAACAGAATGAACACATGGCCCGGTCCCACGCCGTCCTCACAGTTGTTGTTATGTTTGAGCCCGTTGTGGTGGCCACTGTGCCAACCCGTCTTGTCCAGGGTCTTCAGCACGATGTCCTTCTCCAGGCACGGGTCTCTTCACAACAGGTCCAAAGTACTTAAGTTGAAGCCTCTCCATCCTGGCCTCTAAGGAGCATTCTGGTTGTACTTCTTCCAAGACAGATTGGTTTGTGCCTTGGCAGTCCAGGGTACTTTCAATAATCATTTTTGACGACAGAACTCTGAAATGAAACCAAACCCACGGCTATGCAATTGGTTTGCACTCAGAGCCGCCCTAGATGAGCGCTTTCCAAGACTGTCAATCCTGATGGCAACAGCTGGTCTCATCTTCCTCCCCTGGAGTGCGCAACTAGCAGGTTCGAACTGAGGACCTTGTGGTCAACAGCCCTAAATTAGAAGTTTAGCCTCGTGGGTACACTGATACACGGAGGTTCGACGGAAGAAGAGCGCTTTTATTGTTATAACTAAGTCAAACTAAGCTCACTGTCATGGAGTTGACGCTGACTCCTAGCGACCCGAGAGGATGGGGTAGAACTGCCACTGGGTGTTTCAGAGACTGTAACTCTTCATGGGAGTAGAAAGCCCGTCTTTCTCCTGAAGCGCCATTGCTGGTTTTGAACTACTGACCTTGAGGTCAACAGCCTAATGTGCATAACCATGATGCCATCGGGGCTCCACTATAACTGGACAGTCATTTTGGAGCCGCCCGCTGGGACAGTCTCATCCAGTGCAGTCCACCATTGTACATGGGGCCACTATGCACCG
Source organism: Tenrec ecaudatus (assembly GCF_050624435.1). Lineage (NCBI taxonomy): Eukaryota > Metazoa > Chordata > Mammalia > Afrosoricida > Tenrecidae > Tenrec > Tenrec ecaudatus. The sequence continues at coordinate 206,887,400 of NC_134532.1, forward strand.
GAAGTAACTTGGCAGTAACTCCCAAAAACAAGGGAGATGAATCCCCACACGTTTGCCGTGCTATCTCCTTGCCTTAGAAGAGTTTCTTTTCTAGAAGGCAAACCCGATTATGTCATTTCCATGCGAAAAACCCTTCTGTGGTATCTCCTCGCCGGTAGAGTGAGTTCTGTTCGCTGACTGATGGGCTTCCCAGCCTCATCTCTTTTCTTCATCCTTTCTTTTCAGCTCGATGCTTTACCTGCCCCAAAGCGTCTTTTCATTTCTCCAAGCAGAGTTTTCTCTTATTCTTGAGCGGGCACCAGGCACAGTTCTTCGAATACCTTGCTTCTCATCTGGCGGATGCCTCCAGGAGGCGCTGGGCTCCTAGGTGCAAGATGGATGGTTTGAAGAGAAGTCCCGTGAGTTGCTGCCGAAAGGCCACACACAACCTTGGACACAAAGTAGGGAGCCATTTGAATAGACAGCAACTAGCAACAAGACGCTACATGCCTCAGAGTACAGTTCCCTGATGGGGTTTTCTTAGATTCGTCACCGGGAGTCATTCAGGTGATTCACGAACAGCAATCCCGCGGGCGTGAGAGTAGAATTGTGCCCATCAGGTTTTGCAGTGGTTGACGGGTTGCAAGCAGATGGCTCGACTTTTCTTCGGAAGCACTCGTGGGGGCGCTCAACCCCCCAATCTTTTGTGCCCCTCGAGGACTCGCGATCACCCTTCTTCAGCACATGTCCGCATGACTGTCTCATTCGGGGGCTTCTCTTTCCCGCTAGGAGCCCTGGTGGTGTAGTGGTTATGGGTTGGGCTGTGATCCTCATGGTCAAGAGTTTAAAACCACCAGCAGCTCCTCAGGAGAAAGACTGGGCTTTCTCCTTCTGTAAAGAGTTACAGTCTCAGAGACCCACAGGCATTGGCGCGGGATGCCATGCGTCAGCGTTGACCCAGTGGCAGTGAGTTTGGTTTGGGCTTTCTTTCCTGGTAGCCTGTGAGCTCCAGGGGCTCAGGACCCAGCTTGGCCCCGCTCTATGCAGGGCTCCTATACCTTGCACAGCATCCGGCATAGGTGCCGGCCAGTAATTAGTACAGATTGAATAATTCAATGAGAGAATGACTGAGTAAATGACTGCTTGGCATGGGGTGGAAACTCTTAATAAGACTTAGTGAGATGCTGAAATGTGGCAGGCAGATTCAGGGATAAATTAGTAGCTCATTTGCAATGTGAATTGATCGTTATTAGCCCCAAATTAATGAAGGTTTTTAATCATTTTAATGAAATTCTGGCCCCAATATTTCCCACCCCCTTCCGATGTTATCACCTTTTCTTCAATGAAAATGATACCCGCTCAGTAGTCCCTGGGGGCTGAAACGGGTTCCCATCCTCAGCTGCTAACCACCAGGTTGGAGGTTGGAGTCCATCCAGAAGTGCCAAAGGCCTGGGATCAATGTCCTAAAACACCCACCAGTTAGGAAACTTCTGGAGCACAGTTTTGCTTGGAGACACCTGAGGTTGGCAGGCATCCGAACAGACTTGACAGGAACTGTGTTTCCTGGGGAGATAAGAACAAACGCAGCATTTCAGAGAAAGGTGGCTCTTCCTCACGCCTCGAAGCTTTGTTTCTCACCGCCTTCCCTAAGAGTAACAACTGTTGGGTAACCTGTTAGAAACAGACTAAGCACATACAAACCAGATGATCCACAATGCTCTGCAGTTGTCTTTCTTGCCGTGCAGCGGATCGTTAGAGTTTCTTCTGAATTGGCACATTCTTTCTGCATGGGTACAAGGCAGTCTGTGTTGTGTTTGCTTGATAATTCACGCAACCAGTCCCTTCATGTTGGAGGTTGACATGGCTTTCTGTCCTGGAGGTTCACAAAAAGTGCCACAAGGAACCTCCTGGGCACTGATGTTAGTGAGAATTTAGGAACCTCCTGAGCACTGATGTTAGTGAGAGATTAGAGCAGCAATTCTTCTATAAGTGGCCTTGCTGTGCCCTTCGGGCTGCCTCTGACTAGGCTCAACCTGCACCATCGATCTATTAGCCTGAGGGATCAATGGCAGAAAGAGAATACTCATTGTATCGCTAAAGTGTAAAGAGCTGGTGAAGTTGCTATTTATTGGATTATTGTAGGTTGATAATACATAATCCTGAACACTGGACATTGAATAAGAAAGACTGAGGAAGAATTAATGCATTTGAATTATGTTGCTGGAGAAGAATATAGGAAGTACCATGGACTGCCAAAGGAACAAACACCTCTGTCTTGGAAGAAGTACCGCCAGGATGTTCCTTAGAAGTGAGGATGGCCAGACTTTGGACATGGTGTCAGAAGAGACCAGTCCCTGGAGAGAGATATCATGCTTGGGAAAGTAGAGGAACACTGAAGAAAGAGGATGGTCCTGGACAAGATGGATTGACACAGAGGCTGCAAATGTGCTCGAACATAAGGACATTTATGAGAATGGTGCAGGACCATGTGGTATTTCACCCTGTGATACATATGGGTGCTATGAGTCACAACAAACTCTACGGCACCTAACAGCAATGTCTACACACATACATACACCTACATAAACGTGTGTGTGTGAATTTGGCCTCAAAACTGCCTCTTTCTTTTCCTAGGTTGGGTCAACCGAGTTCAAAGACAATAGCTTCTAGGAAAATTCTGAAATTATTCCTCTGATCTTTCTCCTCCTTATTATTATTATGTGCATTTGTTAAACACATGGTGAATCCTGATAATAGCTAGATTTTTAAAGAAGCATATTAAAGAGGAGGCTCAAATTAGGTTTAAACAAAAGGACTTGTTCTCCAAAATTAACCTTGAATTCTTAAAAATTAAGCACAAGCAAAATCTTGCTTGCATTTCAGCAAGATGGAGATACTCATTGTGAGTTGACTGTTCTAGTCAGAAGGCTATGTGGGAAGAGCCTTTAAACATCAAGATATTCACAAAGCTGGAACAACAGCGTTGTTGTTAGGTGCCGGCAAGTTGGTTCACACTCAGAGGAGACCCCATAGACAGACCCTATTACAAAAGATCCAAACACTGCCCAGTCCTGCACCAGCCTCAGAGCTGTTGTTGAGTTTGAGCGCCTTGCTGTGGCCACTGTGTCAGTCCATTTTGTCGGATTGACATACAGCTGTGGTTCTTAGAAGGCACCACCAGGATTTTGTATTTTCCCATAAACATTTGATACCCATTTTATTCAGCAATAGATAATAAAATCTCCACAATGTGGCAGCACCCTTCTCACTTCCTATTCTGGCCTCCATTTGTGCTTCTGTCCACGCCCTTCTGGCCTTCTGAGTTTTGATTTTGGGCAAATGTTACTCTTTGGCTCTCACGGCTGATTGCACTGAAGAGCACATCTCTTCTTGTGTAGTTGAAAGTGGATTCTTGGGGGTGGATTTAGCTCCAGGTGTGAAGGGTGTGTATGGGCCACAGGCTCAGGTTTCCAGGGTTCTCGATCAGACTAGTAAATCGAATCTTTTTTTATGATCCTGAATACTTATGACCTGATTTTTAAGGCTCATGATATTTGGTAAACAGGGAACCAAAGGAGTTATGACCTGAAAAATCAAGACATATTACAGTCTTCTGAGAACTAGGGGGGAATGTCCATCTCAAAAACAGCCAGTCTTATGCACCAGGAGTGCAATTAATCTTATTCAGTAATCATCTCTTAACCCTTTATGACATGTATAGTTTTAAAAACACATGGGATCAAGCATATCAATTATTATGATCATGGCACAACACCAGGCTACATCTCATTCTGTTATACATAAAATTGATATGAACAGGAGCCAAGTTGATGACCCTTAACAGCAACAACAGCAACAACAAAAACAAACAACATCAGCAACAGCAATAACATCATAACTTTAAAGAATAGAAGAAAAATGATTTTAAAAAAGAATTAATTAAAACTTGGAATTTAATAAGACAATTAGTTCCATAAGATACTGCTTTCTTCTTTGGAGAGTGTCCCGGTGATAAAAAGAGAGGATAATAATGGTCATAAACCATTTGGGCAAAGATCCTTAAAAAATATATATATATATACATACATATATACATATATATGCCTGTCAACATTACAATTCCATTTATAGAAATTTATTCTAAAGCAGTAAATCTTAGATATACTAAATATATATAATACATACATAGATATATTAACAAGTGCATGTGCATAATTGTTTTAATATATAGTCTTGAATAAGCTTAAACTCTATTTATGTGAAATCTTTACTGCTGCTAATACTTTTACTAGTAAATGCTTATTAGTATGAATTTTTACTACAAGCAAGCTCCATTCTAATCGCTTGACATGGAATGACTAATTGTAACAAAAATAAAACGATAACAACGTAGCTACTATAGTGACTGCCATTAAAGGTGCTCTTACCTCAGATAAACCCATCTTTCTCTTTTCTTCTGGCATGGGGTCAGTTTGCACTACTTTGTCACTACATGGTTTGGTGAGAACATGTAATTATTATAGGCACTGTTGTGAGTGGCGGTGACTCATAGCTTCCATTCTAGATTATTTAATTGGGTGGCAAGCCCCTCTACTATGACAGCTGGGAGCGTTCAGGATGGTGGGTATTTTGTCAGCTGCAGGGAGACTCAATGAGTATAAATCCCTATGGGAAGATTAGGATTACCCTGCAAGGTTTCCAGGGCTATGATCTGGTAGTGTGGTTGTAGTGGTTACTTGTTGGACTGCTAACAAGGGGGTTAGCAGTTTGAAGCCACCACTCACTCCTTAAGATGAGGCTCTCTAGTCCCAGCAAGAGTTGCAGTCTAAATAACCCCCATGGGCAATTCTACCCTTCCCTGTAGGGTCTCCATGAGTCAGAATGGACTTGATGGCAGTGAGTTTGATTTTTAAAAATCTTTATGGATTCCCTGTGTTTCCAAACCCCTCAGGACTCATAATGAGAGTAGCCATTCCAGGGGGTAAGGGGAAGGTGGGGGGAGGGGGTAAGGGGAAGGTGGGGGGAGGGGGTAAGGGGAAGGTGGGGGGGTAAGAGGAAAGTGGGGGGAGGGGTAAGGGGAAGGTGGGGGGAGGGGGTAAGGGGAAGGTGGGGGGGTAAGAGGAAAGTGGGGGGAGGGGTAAGGGGAAGGTGGGAGGTGGGGGTAAGGGGAAGGTGGGGGGAGGGGGGAAGGGGAAGGTGGGGGGTAAGAGGAAGGTGGGGGGAGGGGTAAGGGGAAGGTGGGAGGAGGGGGTAAGGGGAAGGTGCGGGGAGATGGGGAAACAAATCACAATGATCTACCTATAACCCCCTTCTAGGGGGACGGACAACAGAAAAGTGGGTGAAGGGAAACATCTGTCAGTGTAAGATAGGAAAAAATATTAATTTATAAACTATCAAGGGTTTACGAGGGAGGATGGGGAAGGGAGGGAAAAGTGAGTAGCTGATACCAAGGATTCAAGTAGAAAGCAAATGTTTTGAGAATGATGGCATGTGCTTGGCACAATGGATGGTTGCATAGATTATGTTAAGAGTTGTACGAGCCCCCAGTAAAATTGATTAAAAAATATCTTTACGGAAGCATATGCCTCATCTTTCTCTCATGGAGGAGCTGGTAGGTTCAGATCACCAAAGTATTGGTTACCAAGCACATGTTTAACCACTGTGCCACCAGGGCTATGGAAGAAAGAAATCCTTGTATTTGTTTGCTGCCATTGTTAAGCCTCTGAAATGCTGAAGTTGTTGGTTAACATAGTGCATCTTAATTAACATCTCCTGACACAAACATGTCCTGAACCCCCGTTATGCCCTTGGCACTTAGAAAATACTTGGCATTCCTTATCTCGTTTCATTTTTGTGGCAACTCTATCAAGTAGATAGGACCACTGTCTTCATTTCCAAATGAGGAAACCGAGGCAGAATAAATATGTAGCTTGTCTAAGCCAACACTTCAGCGGCAAAGCTGGGATGCAAGCCCAAGAGGTCTTGCTCAGCTAAGCTGCCACTTTCTACTAGACACGGCGCAGGGTCTTTTGGGTTGGAAAGGGAAGGAGCTACATGCCCTGTCTTTGAAGGAGTTTCTTTGGTGAGAAGAGGGCACATGCCTATTCAAGGAAGAATGTATAATTAGGCCCAAGTCGTTCTACAAATGACAAAGGAACAGCACAGTCTTTTTCACAATGATCCCAAGATTCAGATGAGAGGGCAGAGGAAGGGAAGCTTTCCAGAGGTGGAAACTGAGCTTTGCCATGAAGGAAAATGGGTATTTAAGAAGATTTGCGTGAGCAGCAATTTTAGTTGAGTTTCAGGAGGATGTGGAGTATGTCTCCTACAGTCTCTACTTCTCAAATGTTCTAAACATCATGGGAGTGAAAAACACCATAAAAATTCTCTACAAATACAATTTCTTACCTGGACTATTTTTTTTCCACTGCTGTGGGGCATAAATAAGTTTTCCACCAAACCTTATTGAAGGTACCATGGACTGCTAAAAGGCCAAACTGATCTGTGTTGGAAGAAGCAAGGTGAGAGGGCTCCTTAAAGACAAAGAGGGCAACATGTCACCTTATATAATTGTCAGGAGAGACCCGTCCCTGGAGAAGGGCATCATGTTTGGTAAAGTGGAGGGGCAGGGAAAAAGAGGAAGGCCTTCCAGGAGATGGACTGACAGAGTGGCTGCCTCAATGGGCTCAGGCATAGGAGCAATTGTGCGGTTGGTGTAGGACCATGTTTAGGTCTGTGGATAAGGTCCATATGGGCCAGAGCTGACTTGATGGCACCTAACAGCACCAACAACAGAAACATGAGGCATATATTTTTGCCTTCAGTACCTCAAACCATCCAGACTTAATTTTTCTTGATTAATGATGTTAACTTCTATCCAAGCATTGCTATTGTTGTTCTTGTCAGGTGACACCTAACAATGACAATGGTATTGAGTGGATTCTGACCCATCGTGATCCTCTGCCCAACAGAACAAAACTTTGCCGAATCCTGCACCATGCTCAACATTGTTCCTCTGCCGGAACCCATTGTTGTAACCTGTCTGTCAATCGTCTTGTTGAGGACCTTCCTCTTTTTCCATGCCCCTCCAAGCATGCGAGACAAAAATCCATTTCTCCTTCCTTCACCCTCCTCATTTAATCGGCCCGTATGTCCTACAAGCCTAAATCAGAAGACCTTCCTCATTTAGTTTTTTCTTTCTTTCTTTCTTGGAACATCCCTGGCGGCACAATAGTTAAAGCACCAGGGCGCTAACCAGATAGGTGGTATTCAGAACTCTCCAGTGGTTGTGGGCGAAAGGGATGGCTGTCTGCTTCCATAAAGATGAAGCTTTAAGAGCTCCAAGGGGCAGGTCTGCTCAGTCCTTTAGGATCGATGGGCATTGGAATAGACTCAGTGGCCATGGGTTTGGTTTATTCTTATTGCTGACACTTCAGATCAGGCCAGTATTCTTTTTATTTATTTATTTATTTATTTAAACAATTTATTGGGGCTGATACAATTCTTTTCACAGTTCATACATATACATACATCAATTGTATAAAGCACATCTGTACAGTCTTTGCCCTAATCATTTTTTCTCTTTTCTTCTTTTACATTTTATTAGGGACTCAAACAACTCTTACCACAATCCATACATATACATACATCAATTGTATAAAGCACATCCATACATTCCCTGCCCCAATCATTCTCAAGGCATTTGCTCTCCACTTAAGCCCCTTGCATCAGGTCCTCTTTTTCCCCCCCCTCCCTCCCCTTTCCCCCCTCCCTCATATGCCCTTGGTAATTTATACCTCGTTATTTTGTCATATCTTGCCCTATCCGGAGTCTCCCTTCCCCCCTTCTCTGCTGTCCCTCTCCCAGGGAAGAGGTCACATGTGGATCCTTGTAATCAGTTCCCCCTTTCCAACCCACTCACCCTCCACTCTCCCAGCATCGTCCCTCACACCCTTGGTCCTGAAGGTATCATCCACCCTGGATTCCCTGTACCTCCAACCCTCATATGTACCAGTGTACAGCCTCTGTCCTATCCAGCCCTGCAAGGTAGAATTCAGATCATGGTAGTTGGGGGGAGGAAGCATCCAGGATCTGGGGGAAAGCTGTGTTCTTCATCGATACTACCTCACACCCTAATTAACCCATCTCCTCTCCTAAACCCCTCTATGAGGGGATCTCCATTGGCCGACACTTGGGCCTTGGGTCTCCACTCTGCACTTCCCCCTTCATTTAATATAATGTATATATATACACATACATATATACATATACACATATATACACATACATACACACACTTATATCTTTTTTTTTTGCATGATGCCTTATATCTGGTCCCTTGGGCACCTCGTGATCGCACTGGCCGGTGTGCTTTTTCCATGTGGGCTTATTTGCTTCTGAGCGAGATGGCCGCTTGTTCACCTTCAAGCCTTTAAGACCACAGACACTATCTCTTTTGATAGCCGGGCACCATCAGCTTTCTTCACCACATTTGCTTGTGTACCCATTTGTCTTCAGCGATCCTATCATGGAGGTGTGCAGTCAATGATATGATTTTTTGTTCTTTGATGCCTGGTAACTGATCCCTTTGGGACCACTCGATCACACAGGCTGGTGTGTTCTTCCATGTGGACTTTGTTGCTTCTGAGCTAGATGGCCGCTTGTTTATCTTCAAGCCTTTAAGACCCCAGTCACTATCTCTTTTGATAGCCGGGCACCATCAGCTTTCTTCACCACATTTACTTGTTCACCCACTTTGGCTCCAGCCGTTGTGTCGGGAGAGTGAGCATCATAGAGTTCCAATTTAATAAAAGAAGGTATTCATGCATTGAGGGAGTGTTTGAGTAGAGGCCCAAGGTCCTTCCGCCACCTTAATACTTGACCTATAAATATAGACACATAGATCTATTTCCCCATCCTCCTATATATATTTGCATGTACATGTCTTTGTCTAGACCTCCATGAATGCCCTTTGACTCCTAGCTCTTTCCTCCATCTCCCTTGACCTTCCTCCTGCCCTACTACCATGCTTCATCGCCACCTGGGCTAGAGTATACCTCTTCTCTAAGCAACCTTACCCTTGATCATTTCCCAACAGGCCTGCCACTCCCTCTTCTCTATCATTTGGGGTCCCATGTTTTTCCCTTGTCCCTGGGTTTGTTAACACCACTTCCTTACCACCCCTACCCCCCCACCCCAAGTCCCCCCGGAACTGTCGGTCCCGTTGTTTTTCATCCAGATAGTTCATCCAGCCTGTCCTATTCAGACAGACCTGTGGAGTCACTAACATGCACGAAAACTAGACAGAGGAACACAAAGCAACAGTATACAACCAGACAACAAAACAACCAAAACAAACCACTGAAAAAGAACAGAACAAAACAGTTCACAAGAGAAAAGCTTGTAGTTAGTTCAGGGATCGTTTGCTGGCCCTTAGGAGCGTTTTCCAGTCCAGTCTTTTGGGGCACCACGCCCTGGCCCCAAAGTCCACTTTCAGCATTCCCTGGGGATCTTGCCACTCCATTCCCTTGCTGTTCCGCTGCACTCCCCCAGTGATTTGCCTCGGTGTGGTGGGATCAGGTCAGGTGCAATTCCCACACTGTGTCTCCGGTGCTGTCCCCTGTATCGCCCTTAGTCACTGAGGGGCATCATGTCTCATAGTAGGGCCAGCCATGTTGTTCTCTCTGTGGACTGGCTGCTCTACTCAGGAACATCATCATCACGGCCTGGTGGGCCAGGCTGTGCTCCACTCTCCTCCTGCCCCTTCATCTGCTCCCGTGTGCTCTGATCAAATATGTCCATCTCCCATAGCTGCAGAGTCAATGTCGTCCTTTGGAACAAATTCTTTTCGGGGGAGGGGCAGGAATCCACTTAATTTATGGTGCTGGGGCCAGCCTCCCAGACCTCTCCACCGGTTCCCTCCTCCACACCGGGATATTGCATTCACACCTTGCGACACTGGGTTGAAGTCTGGTCCCACTTTCCCTGTGGAGATATAAACCATACCCTCCCCTTGGGTGGATTAATGCCCCATTTCTGTCATGCTGATTGTACTTACCTCAGGGGACTCATGTTGTACCTGTCCCTTTGGGTCTGGCTTACCTCGCTTAACATAATTCCTTCCAGCTCTTCCCATGAAATAACGTGTTTCATGTGCTCATCGGTGCTTTTTAGTGCTGCATAATACTCCATTGTGTATATATGCCAAAGTTTGCTAATCCACTCGTCTATCGATGGAAACTTAGGCTGTTTCCAAGTCTTTGCTATTGTGAATTGTGCCGCAATAAACATTGGAGCGCATATGACTGGTCGTGTTTTATTTGCTCAGGCCAGTATTCTATACATTCCTCTTTCATTCGTCTTCCATAGTCCCTACTTTTCTCACCTCACTTTATTGCTCCCCTCATTGCAACAAATATGTCTTGGAAGAAGGACAGGCAGAAAGTTCCTTAGAAGTGAGGATGGTGAGGCTTCTATTCACCAGCGTTGGACATGTTATCAAGAGAGACCAGCCCTGGACAAGCGTTTATCGTGCGTGCTGAAGTGAGGGGGGACAGTGAAAAAGACGAGGACCTTCACCAAGATGGGTTGGCACAGTGGTTAGAGGATGGGCTTGAGCATCATGATTCTGAGGATGATGCAGGACTGGGCAGTGCTTTGTTCTGTTCTACGGACCCAATGGCCTCTAACAGTGGCAATGGGAACTTTCCACGAGCTTCCAACTTTGGCCCAGGATGAATTGACATTCTTTAGCATGGTAAGAGCTTCAGAACTCGCCCCTCTGCCTTTTGGGTTCACCTTCTGTTGGCGCTCCCATAGAGCTCACTCCTCAGAGGGAGCTGCAGATGCCTCCTTTGGATATGACCTGGAACTGATGATACTTCCTTTCAGGATGTCTGTTCCCAAATCTTTGGTGGATGAGCTTATTTTGGCCTTTTATTGTTGTTGTTGGGTGCCTTCACGTCACAGTGACCTATGGATAAGAGAACAAAATGTTGCCTGATCCAGAATAATTTTCACGGTTGTTGCTGTGTTGAAGTTAGTGGTTGTGACCATTGTATTGGTCTATCTTGTTGGGGATGTTCCCCCCACCCCACCTTTTTCCCCCCAGGCCCAAGAGGCGTAGTGATTACTTGTTGGGCTGCTAACCATCAGGTTGGCAGTTTGAAACCACCAGCTGCTCCCTCCATGATTTGGAATCTACTTTGCTGAGTATGATGTCTTTCTTCAGCACTAGTCCCTCTTGACTACATGTTCAAAGTAAGCAAGACAAAATCTCACCAACCTTGTTCTGAGAAGCCTTCTGTCTGTTCTTTGCCCTTTCTATCCACATCTACAGTGTCTTCTACACGTTCACTATAGGGCATGTGGTCCAAAATTCATTGACCTATTTATTTTTCAGAAAATAATTAATTACTCAGCATGCTCCCGACAATAAAAATGTTTGTACCATATCCCTTAATGCAGGATGAAGTGTAAATATTTTCTTTTGCAGCCTCCCCCTGTTCACTCAAATACCCACCTCCCCTCAGGGTGTGGTATCTCCCACTTTGGGGACCTTTGGTATAGGGACTGTGGATCCCCTTTCCACACCACAGTGCATGTTTTATTTATTTTGAGTTTGACATTTGTGATAGTTAGGTATTGTGTCCATTGGCTGGGCTAGGATTCAGTGGTTGAGCAGTCATCTCCAGTAATCTCTTATAATGTGACCAAGATAATATAATGAATTCCATTACAGGATTTATTGTGGGCAGCCAAGCAGCTGTCAGAAAATTAGGTTGGAGTGTAACTTCCTACTCAGGTCATACCCCTGATGCAATTGAAAGGTTTCCTTGGGGGTGGGGTGGGCGGTAGCTTACTTCCTATATAAATGGACTTGGTGGAAAAGTTTTCTTGCTTTTTGCTCAGTCTGGGTCTTGCACCTGGCTCGTTAATGTGTGGTTCTTTGGCCTTGAACCAATGGCCTGCCACATTGCCTGCTAGCCTGAGGAACCACAAGGACCTGCCATTTGACCTGGGTTCAGGAACCTTTTCAGTCACATGCTTGACCTTCTGACCTTGATTCATCTGGCCTCTGCAGCCTGATACCACCTTGTGGTCTTCCTGTTGAACTTGGGTTTGTCAGTCTCTGAAGCTATGTGAATAAGGAGAAGCCTCCAGCTTAACTTTTGATTCATGGGACTCAAGCTGGATGTGCCCACTTTCACAATGGTGTGAACCATTTTCTTGATATAAATTTCTCTCTCTATATATATTGATATAACAAATATATAACACACATATAAATCACTGGTTTTGCTGCTCTAGAAAACTCAGTCAAATACAGTACATAATGCTTTATACAAATATATTTAATTATTTACCTCCAGATATTTCCTTTTTATTAAACAATACCATGTATTCTTAGTCTTAGACCAGTGGTTCTCAACCTGTGGGTCGCAACCCCTTTGGGGGTCGAACGACCCTTTCACAGGGGTCACCCGATTCATAACAGTAGCAAAATGACAGTGGTGATAAAGCAGCAATGAAAATAATTTTATAGGTGGTGGTCACCACCACATGAGGAACTGTATGAAAGGGTCATGGCATCAGGAAGGTTGGGAACCAGGGTCTTAGACGAAGGCACTTTCCCCAGCATCTTTATGTAAGTCCTAAAAACAATTCCTTTTAGTCTTTGCGGGTGAGGGGTTCAGTTATTCTTCTTGGTTTGGTCCTGTTGATGTGGAGGAGGCAACGTATCCACCTCACAGTCTTTCTAGTTATTGTGGAGCTATTTCAGGGCTATGGACAAAGGGCAAAACTTTGTTCTCAGTAGCAGAATGTGACACTTGAACTTCAATGACAAAGGAAGGCCTGACTAGAGTGTCTCAGCACACACCAGCCTAGCATTGTAGAGGTTCCCAGACCCGAGGATCTTTAGCGTTCATTCCCCCTCAAACCCAATTTTCTGAGTTTTCATTGGTGGAAGAAATGAGGTGGTCACAAGAGGAAGGTATGGGCTCTAAGCTTTCCTATCATCTTCCTGGCTGTTACGTGCCCTCCTGGGGCACTGGTGGTTCCGTGGGAGAATGATTGCCTTTAGTGAAGGACATTGGGGTTTGGTTCCTGGCCAATGCATGTCATGTGCATCCTCGGAGGCTTGCACATTGCTGTGATGCTGAACAGGTCTTGGTGGAACTAAGATGAGCTAGGAGGAAAGGATTTCTGAACGCCCTCCAGTGAAAATGCTGTGGAGCGTATGGGTTCACTCCCATGGTGCACAGGGTTGCTATCAGGCAATGGCATTAGGCAACTTAGCTAATGACAGTGCACGACAACAACAACAACAACAACAACAACAACAACAACAACAACAGTTCTATCTTAAGTGAGGCTTTCCTAGGCTTCCTTGGTCATGCACACCCGTCTTGGTAAAAAGCCTCATTTGATATATGATATTTACTGTTGGCCATAAACACACACACACACACACACACACACACACACACAGGCTAAGTACGTCCATTGGACTTATGTACTCTAGAACTACCTTGGCTATTAGGTGAGTGTCTTTCATGTGGATGACCTGCTGAATCTCAGTGTTGGTTCATGTTCATTTTCTTTTAAAATCCATTTATACGAGCATCTAACACATGTCCCGGTTTCAGGTTACATCCATGGTTCATTGCTAGAGTCCGCAATGTTGAGATGGCTCAAGGTTTGGGCCAACTTCCCCACTTGGGGATCGACTGAAAACTATTTCCTTTGCCTCTTTGTTAGGAGAGCTGCCAGCACTGTTGGGCACCCCAAGGTCGGTGTTCCAAGCCCACTAGCCACTCTTCCGGACAGAGAGGAGAGTGTCTGCTCCCCCGAAGACTTTCCTCCTCGGAAGATCTATGTAGGGTCACCAACAACTCACTGGCACTGGGCTGGCTTTGGTTTTAGGGTTTGTGTCTTTGTATGGTTTCCTTCTCTCGCATCTCCAGTTCAATTGAGTTTTCACCAGCATGAATTCTTTCCTCATACTTCTCCAGAGCCTTGCTGAGGGATTATGGAATATGAGGGGGCGGGAGGGGAGTCACACATAGATTCTATGTGGAAGAATACACTCACTGGTTATACATTTTTTAAGTCATAAGTGGCATTTCATTAGATGCGTAGTCATTGTTTTTGTTTTTTTTTTCTGGATTAGCAGAATTGAGAGCTAGACATGTACATTGTGCTTGGGCCTCTGACTGGATCCCATTTGCTGGGATGAGTCCGCCACCTGGAGAAAGCCAAGTTCGCCTCCAGGTTCCCACCCTTCTTTCTCACACCAGCGTTTCAAGGGTTTGCGTGCCAGCGCCTATGAAAGCAAAAGAAGAGGACTCTGCCCTAGCCGAGATCCTCCAGCAAATCTGTGCACACTGGAGGCCTGTCAGGAGAAAATGCAAGTATTGGTCACAAAGACAGCACGATCGCAAAGTGGTCAGATTGCGCCTGGTCAGAGGTGGGCACCCTGAGAAACTCCGAAAAGGAAGCCAGTCATGTCCTGATCCAGCTCTCACAGGTGCCACGGATTTCCAAATCACATGCACCAAATAAATGGAAGAGCTCTGGGCAGGCAGTTTCAGAATCAGAGCCAGTGGGGGTCCCCTGGACTCCGTGTCAGGGTCCCCTCACGAGCATCAGAGGCAAACCATGCTCTGTGGCATCGATTAAAGGTGTAGGTTGCCAGGCAGCTCTTCCAAGGCACATCTCATTCAACTTCTACCACTGACTGGCCAGTGAGCAGCCAAACTCCTCCCCTATTTGCGGCCTCTTCAGTGACTCTGGAGTGTCGGAAAGATCAACCAGCAGGAAGCTTCTCGAACATGCCCCGAGCGTTATATAAATCAATATGCTTCATTCCTGTGACCAAGTTAGACAAGCAGAATTTTAAAAATGAAATTTAGCAAGGAGATCATTCTCACTAGTTTGGCTAGACATTCCCTCCCCCCACACAGATTTTTTTCTAGTGATAATACATCTGAAAAATTTCCATAGTTTTACAGTAAGGGCTACTCACTGGGCACTTTGAATAATTCCTCTGATAAGTAAAACCTATTTTTTTAATGAACTTCTGTGACATGATGCTATGGTGTGACGGCGGAATAGATTAAAAACAGCACCTAATTTCTGTTCAGCAACAATTAGAGGTGAGGTCGCAGCCTGGTTCATTAATCGTAGAGATAAGAAATACACATGTTTCTCACTGAACTGTTATTAGACGGAGACCCTCGCCCCGCGGAGCTTTGTTTACCCAGCATGCAAACTGTCTGGGCTTGTGGGCATGGCACCCGGTTTGTCACCTCAGGATAAGGTAATTTGGGATCTTTCACATTTCCAAATTACGTCTTGCCTAAGAAGATGAACCAGCTGACACAAGTGATGGGCCCTGTCCCAGCTCCAGGGTGGGGCTGGGGGTGTGTGTGCGGGGGAGAGGGGAGAGAACCAAGAGGGGCTGCAGTGTGAGTGGCACGTTGGTTTATTAACAGACACATTTGATTTCAGAGGTTACTGTTTTTGTGCACAAGATAGATTACACAGCACATGCATCCAGAAAGAAGGTGAGGCATGTCAGGACTGGTGGGCTGTGTGGTTGCTTTTCATGGGTGGAGGTGCCCATGGTGCCTGAAGATCAGTCTCCTGATTTTCTGGAAGTGTTTTATTTCCATTTCCCAAGATTTGTTATTTTTCTTTGAGAAGTTGGGGACAGTGTGTTATTGTTAGATGCCATTGAGCCGGTTCCAACGCATAGTAACTCTATGCACAGCAGAATGAAACCTGCAAGGTCCTGTGCCATGATCACGTTTGGTCTGATGTCTGAGCCCATTGATGCAGCCACTGTGTCCATCCATCTCCTCAAGGGCCTTCCTCTTTTTTGTTGTCCTTCCACTTTACCACACACGACAACCTTCTCCAGGGACTAGTCTCTCCTGACATGTCCAAAGTATGTAAGATAAAATCTCACTCTCTGTTCCTCTAAGAAGCATCTGGCTGTACTTCTTCTAAGACAGATCCGATTGTCCTCTGGTACTTTCAATATGCGTTTCCAGTTCCACAATTTAAACGCATCTATTCTTCGACAGTCTTCCTTATACAGTAGCCAAATGCAATGCATCCTTCGATCTCTTGGTTGCTGCTTCCATGAGCATTGTTTGTGGGTCCAAGCAGGAAAATAAAAATCTTTGACAACTTCAGTCTTTCTCCATTTATTATGATGTTATCAAGTGGTCCAGTTGTGAGGGTCTTGGTCTTTACAATGAGTTGTAATTCATACTGAAGACTAAAATCCTTGATCTTCATCAGCAAGTACTTTAAGTCCATAAGCAAGGTCATGTCATCTGTATATTGTAGGTTATTATTTTTTCTTT
The DNA here is from genome assembly GCF_050624435.1 of Tenrec ecaudatus. Lineage (NCBI taxonomy): Eukaryota > Metazoa > Chordata > Mammalia > Afrosoricida > Tenrecidae > Tenrec > Tenrec ecaudatus. The sequence goes on from NC_134532.1 coordinate 206,903,755, forward strand.
CTTTATTTAAAAAAATATTTTAAACATTTTATTAGGGGCTCATACAACTCTTACCACAAACCATACATACATCAATTGTGTAAATCACATCTGTACATTCTTTCACTGTAGGTTATTATTAAGCCTTCCTCCAATCCTGATACTACATTCTTCATAAAATCTACTTTATCGGATTATTTGCTCGGCATACAGACTAGATAAATATAGTGGGAGGATACAGCCCTGATGTACACCTTCCCTGGTTTTAAGCCATGCAGTATTCCTGATCCATGATCCATGTACAGGTCCACATGAGCACCATAAAGTGTTCTGGAGTTCCCATTCTTATCCCTAATTTTTTATGGTCCGTATAGGCGAATGCTGTTGCACAAGCCATAGGACACAAATAAGCATCTTTCTGGTATTCTCTGCTTTCAGCCAAGACCCATCATGTGATCTCCAGCCTCAGTGCCCAGACTGTATTTTCCAACTACAGTTCCTTCCTCTTTGTTTCCAACTTCTGCAATCCAATCGCCAATAATTATCAATGCATCCCGATTGAATGTTTGACCAGTTTCAGACTGAAGATCTTGGTAGAATTCAATTTCTTCATCACTAACTCTAGTGGTTGGTGCATAAATGCAGATAATAGTTGTATTGACTGGATTTTCTTGTATGCAGTTAGACATTGTCCTATCACAGATGGCACTGTACTTCAAGATAGATCTTGAAATGTCCTTTTTGACAATGAATGCAATACCATTCCTCGGGAATCTGTCATTCTTAGAATAGTAAACCATATGCTTTTCTGATTCAAAAATGGTCCATTTCAGCTCACTGATGTGTAGTATATCGATCTTATGCGTTCCATCTTAGTATGGACAACTTCCAATTTTCTTAGCTTCATATTGTGTACAATCCAAGTTCCAATTATTAATTAATGTTTGAAGTTATTTCTTCTCAATTTGGGTCACGGCCTATCAGCGAATGAAGGCCCTGGAGACTTGACTCCCACAGGCCTTATTTCACTGAGGTCACTATGACTTCTTTGTGAAGGCAGCTCTTCCTTGGCCATGTTTTGAGTGCTCATCTTCTGGCACTATCTCAGAGAAGGCTCTGCTTCGATTCATTAACTTTCTTCAGTGTCTGATGGTGTTTCTATGCTATCCATAAGGTTTCAGTGGCTAAGTTTTCCAAGTTGGGCAGCAGATTCAGTCTTCAAAATCTGTTCTGAGTCTGGAAGCTCTGCTGAAACCTGTTCACTGTGGGTGACTCTGCTGTCCCTTGGAATACCAGTGACATAGCTTCCAGCATCACAGCAACACACAGGCCACCACAGTTCAGCAAACTGGCGGACAAGTGATGTTTTCTTGTTTATTTTCCTAGTGCTACATACAAGCATTGGGTCTCGTCTAATGGATGGTAGACCATTCCGTGGAATATAGTAGTACGTATTTGAAGATTAAGGGGATAGCTGCTATATAAACCAGTATTTGCTGAGTGTCTAGTAGATCCTGGACCTTTGGCCAAATATTGGGCATATGCATATGAGCAGCGCATGATCCTGCCCTCAAGGAGTTCACAGCTTTCCTCTTTGATGAGAACTCTAGCAAGTTTAACAAGCGAGCACTGGGGTGCGTTAATGTGTGTGAAGGGTTTGGTAAGTTTTAAAGCAATTTATCATGATGATAAATTACTATTTCCTAAGTATTACCACATAAAAAAAATGGCTCCGGAATTTTTTCTAGGGTTGTCACTCTTCAAGACTGTCCCGTGGACCAGGCCACCAGATGGTTTTTGGAGTCAGCAAGTCCTTGGAGCTTTTACACATAGACCTGGGTTCTCAACCTTCCTAGTGGCGCGGCCCTTTAATACAGTTCCTCATGTGGTGCTGACCCTCCAACCATAAAATTATTTTCGTTGCTACCTCATAACTGTAATTTTGCTACTGTTATGAATTGGGCAACCCCTGTGAAAGGGCCCTTTGACCTCCAAAGGGGTTGCGACCCACAGGTTGAGAACTGCTGCCATAAACCTTCTTCATCAAAGAGGAATTCTCTATCTCAATTAATTTTAAATATATCTTCTATGACCATAATCAACCTCTCTTCTAGAACTTCTAAGATGTTCTAAGAATGCTCTAAGAAAATCTAAGAATTTCTAAGATACATATTGTTCTCTTGTGATTGGCTTTTCTTAACCCCATTTTCCAGTTAACTGTACCCTTAAGAAAATGATAAGATGGGGGAAGGTAAGAGAGAGAGAAAAGCTTTTGTGGCATCAGCTCTGGCTAATTGTGTAGTCCCTGAGTGGTGCGGATGGGCCAGCATTTGATTTCTAACTGAAAGGCTGGTGGTTTGAATCCATGCAGAGCTGCCTCAGAGGGAAGACCTTGAAGACCGACTTCCGAAAGATCACAGCTGTTGAAAGCTCCATGAAATGCACTTGTGCCCTGAAATACGGGGGGTCACCGTGAATTGTTGTAAGAGACTCAAGGGCAACTGGTTTATTATATTTTTTTGGTGATGGCAAACAATTTTCCTCAACTTCTTAAGCCCTCGCCACTCTGAAACTGGCACATGGAAACACACCAGCATCTCCAGGGGGCTTTCTAGACATGCAGGATCTGAGAACTTATCAGAACCTAAATTGTAACAAGAGATCTCTGGTAATTTGCATTCATCTTAAATTTAGAAAAGTACCGAAAACACAAACTTCCTGCCATCGAGTTGATGCTGACGGACAGCGAGCCTATAAAACGGGATAGGACTGCCCCTGAATTTCCAAGACTCTAACTCTATGGGGACTAGAAAGCTTTGTCTTTCTCACTAGAGGCAATGGTGGTTTTGAATGGCTGATCTTGCAGTTAGCAGCCCATAGCACGGCCATTATATCACCAGGAGTCCTCAGCTCTACATGAGTTCCTTTCTTAATTCTAACAACTACCTGATGAGGAAGGTTTTGATATTCCAATTTTCTGCCAAGGAGATGGATAGTAGGAAAGGCTGAAAATGATGTGTCTAACTTCATATTATTGAAAAGCAGAGGAGCCAGAATCTAAATCCTTTTTAAAATTATTTTTTGCTTTAAATGATACTTTCCACAGATTCCTGTGTGCTCTTAAATGTCAGTGTGAGACATTATCTTTGCCTATTCATATTTGTTGTATAACCCTCGGCCTACCAAGGAGCTTTAAAAAATCAAACAATGAAATGGGCATTTGCATCATGATGATTTCTTTAAAACACAGCACTGTGTGTGTCTAAAAGTCCAGCGAGCTCAGGATTCTCTGAAGTGCTGGCCAGCTTGCGTGAGTCAAGAATGTTGATGGACAATGCCTATTTATGGCCAGTGTTTTCCTCTGTGCCGAGCTTGTCAGAGCAGCTGAGTTTAGAGGTCTGGTCTTCATCTTCTCCTTTCCAAAAGTCCCTGGGTAGCACAAAGCATTCACATGATCAAGGGCCAACAGAGTGGTTGAGGGTTCCAGGGGCGCCAGGGACTCCTGAATGGCCTATGGAGTTCAGTTCACACACGGGCCCCCGTGAATCAGAATAGAGGAAACTGGTACTTCCTAAAACGTGGAAAGTGACAGGACAGAATGGAAAGGCCTCTCCACATGAAGGAGAAGGATGTGGCATATGAAGTGGATCTGATTGGGATATCTCTCACTCCACTGATCAGCAGCGTGGAGTCAGCTGATCTGAGAGCTAAATGGGTGTCCCCCTGACCCCTCACCACTCTGTGTGCAGATGGCCCTCCTGAAGCTGCTTGCTGGCTTGAAGAGAGGACCTTTGAATGAAGAAGACTACTTTTCAATCAAGAGGGGGCTCTGCTCCCCTTCTAGAATCTCCAAGGAGGCTTTCAAGGTCCCTTAGTTGGAGAAAGGAAGGGAGACCTGCTTCCAAGACTCCATGCATAAAAATGAGGTGCTGCATCTGGCAGTCTGTCTCTTTTGAAAAGAAGATGGAGGAGCAGGAGAGGGAAGGGGACAGGCAGAAGTATAAATATATGTATAAATATGAATATAAGTATGTGTATAGGAGAAGGAAGGAGAGGAGGAGGAGGAAATGGAGAAAGAAGGAAGAGGTGGAGGAGAAGGAGACGGAGAAGGCATAGACCAGCTAGGGAACGGTTGCCTGGCTTTTGGTCAGCCACTGAACTCATCTCACATATTGTGGACATGTTATCAGAAGAGACCAAGCTCTGGAGAAGCACATCTTGTGTGATAAAGCATATATCAATGAACAAGAGGAAGACCCTCAGTGAGAGATGGATAGACACAGAAGCTGCAACAATGGGCTCAAATGTAACAAGAATTGTGTGGTTGGCATGTACACAGGGCCACTATGAGTTTAGACCAACTAGAAGCCACTTAGCAACAATTTACCCAGAGCCATTGAGTTGAACCTGACTCGTAGCAACCCTACAAGACAGAGTAGAACTGTTTCTTTGGGCTTCCAGGCCTTGACACGAGTTGCCAGGCTTGCTGTTTTCTCTCCCTTGGAGTGGTTGGTGTGTTTGAACGGTCAACTTGTGGTTAGGAACCCAGTCCTTTATCCCTTGCACCCCTAGGTCTCCTTCCACTTAATTCAGACACAACGAAATATTAAGATACATGATATCATGGGCTCAATGTGTCAGTCACTACTACTTGTAAAGTGCATGCAAATAAACACATACTTCTCTGACATTCTGCCTGCTTCAGTAAATCACGGTGAAGGTCTGAACAAATAGCTCACTGTGGGAAGCCTGCCTTAATGTCAAATCGACAAATTTCTAAACTTTATATTTAGAACTAAACTTCAACAGGCAATAAAGTTCCAGAATAGTGTAGATAACTCCACTAAACCCTTTACCATATGTTACCACATTTGCCTTATCACTCTTTCTCAAATCCAGAAAATAGTATTGATACAAAACTGGAGGAGACTATTGAACGTGCCACGGACTGCTAAAAGGCCAAGCCAATCGGCCTCGGAAGAAGTATGGCCAGCATGGTCCTTAGAGGCAAGGATGGCAAGATTTAATCTGACATTCTTTGGACATGTTGTCAGGAGAGACCAGCCCCTGGAGAAGAACGTTGTGTTTGGTAAACTCAAGGGGCAGTGAGCAAGAGGAAGGTCCTGAAGGAGACAGATGGACACAGTGGCTGAATCAATAGGCTCACGCATAGAAACAATTGTGAGGATGACGCAGGGCTGTGCAGAGTTTCATCCTGTTGTGCATAAGGTTGCACCAATTGACAATAACAATCTGGAGTCTCTGGGTAGTGCAAACTGCTAAGCACTTGACTACTAGCCAAAAGGTTGGTGGTTCTAACTTACCCAGAAGCACATCAGAAGAAAGTTCTGGTGATCCATTTCCATTATGTCACAGCCCTAACTGTGAAGCACAATTTCCTTTGCAATGCACGGGGCCTCTATGAATCAAAATCGATGGGATAGGACTGAAGGATGTCATCTATAGTTCTTATGTAAGTTTTACCAGTTGTCCCTCGATGCTCTTCATAGAGAATTTAAAAAAATGGTTAAGACTAAATCAATATCATGTTTTCCATCCCATGTCTCCGTAACTTCCTGCAACTAGGAATAGCTCCCTTCTCTGATTTTCTCTATTAGAATGTGGGCATTCTTGATGCAAATGGGTCCTAGTGCTGTAGAATGCTCCCTCATTTGAGCTTCCCTGGTGTTTCTTCATGATTGGATGGCCCAGGGCTGGGCGGTGCTTCGTTCTCTGTTGTACACAGGGTTGCAATGAGTCAGAACTTCCTTGAAGGCACCCAACAGCTGTTGCCTCACTAGAAGAAAACAGGGCTCCTGAAGGAATGGCTGATCTGAGGGCAGGACCAGAGAGGTACAGATGAGCCTGGGACCTCTTCTTTTCTAGAGAGTCAGAAGGTGCTGAAAAGCATGCAGGAGCCAGCTAGAAGGGGCTACTCTTGGTGTGGGTCAGGCTCAGCGGGGTTGATCTCGACTCATAGGGATGCCCATGTAACAGAGTAGAACTGCCCCACAGTTTCCTAGGCAGTCATGTTTGTGGGCGTGGATTATTCCTTTTCTCCCAAGGAGCTGCAGGGTGGATTCAAACTGCCATCCTTAACATTAGTAGCCAAGAGCTTGTAGGTGTAATCCTACCAAGCCTCGCTGGTTAGAGATGGTACCATTAAACCTGCTGGCTCGGAGTTGATTCTGCCTCATGGTGAACCCGTAGGACAGAATAGAACCGCTCTTAAGTGTTTTGATACCATTATTTTTTTATGAGTATAGACAGCCTCATAGTTCTTCCTTGAAGAAGCTGATGAGTTTGAACCACTGATTTTGCAGTTAGCAGCCCACTAGATGCCGCTAGGGCTTTGTATGAGACAATTGGAGTGTCAACTATCAGTAATGGTAATGGATCAATTACCTGTTGAATAAAGTCAAATTCTATACTCATGAGAGGAGAATTCTTGCTTAGAATCCCAGCCTGTAACTGTCCAAGGAAGCCAACAAAGGCCAACAAACGCAGTGGTAGAAATCCACCATTTGCAACTACAGTGGCAGTTGGCTCAAGTAAGGCTCATCCGTGCATGCTAAAACTAGAAGGTAAAAACCTAATGACCAGGGAGCAGCAATGTGACCTAATCTGAAACTGCCTCCCACCCCGCCTATAGAAACCAAATCTATTTTGATTCAAACTACTTTGAACATGAAAATGAAGGTTCTGTGTCCCTTACGCATGCCCGTTGAAATAGAAGGTCTAGTATTCAATGCCAGAAATCAGCTTTGTCATGAGATGGTTCTTAAGTACGTCGCACGGTTCTGATTGGGTATGAGATTAGGTCCACCACACAGCGACTCTGCACCCAGCAGAACCAAACCCTGCTCGGTCCTGCCCCATCCTCACAACTGCTCGTAGGCTTGAGCCCATGGATCCAGCCACCTACGGCATCAATCCCTTTCCTCCAGTCTTCTTTTTCACCGCCCCCTTATTTTACCAAGCATGATGTCCTTCTCCAGGGACGAGTCTCTCCTGACATGTGCGAAGTATGTCAGGCAAAGTCTCGCCATCCTTGCCTCTAAGGAGCACTCTGGCTGTACTTCTTCCATGGTACTTCCAATACTTTTCACTAGCACCCAAGTTCAAATGCGTCGATTCTTCTTTGGTCTTCCTTCTTCATGGTCCAACTTTCACAAGCCTGCGGGGTGATGGAAAATACCCTGGTTGACCCTGCAGTAGCCAGTAACTTCACACTCGGGCCTCTGAACTGACCAGGACTCTGCCCTCATCCTGTGCATGTTGGGGAAGCAGAGGCCAGGCACCAGAATTGCCCATTTCGTTTCCGTGTCCTTCTACACCAGGTCTGATCCCTTCAGATCTGGCTGAAAGGCTCTTTATTTAGGGGAGGGGCCGCCCACGGTGCCAGCTGCCAAGCATTGCTCTTTCATTTTCTTCTTTGACTCCGGTCAAGTCACAGAGACTTCAACCTCCTAACGTAGGCAGGGTGCTACGTGTTATCCATGCGGCTTTAATTAAGCTTTAATGAATCCCCTTTATCTGGTCATAGTGATTCTGGCTCTCAAGCCCTGCCACACTACAGCGTGAACACAGCTCGCTGGCATGCCTGGCTGCGGAACAAAGCTGCCATGACCCGACCCGCTTGGCTAAATTAACGTGGGGAGACTGATCAATGTGTGCTTTGCGCCTTCCTTGGATTGTTTATGCTACAGGTGAGCAGAAATGCATAGGAAACACCTTCGCGCCCCACAGCCCAGCCCCAACCGCAGGTGCAGCAGGGCTGCAGAGACCTGGGCATGAGGTTACACCTCTCAGGGAAGCTGATCCTCCTTTAGGGCATTGATCTGCCCGGATTCACTCTCTCAGGGGAGCGCAATCAAGGCTGCTGGCTGCGGCCAACTCAGGGCCATGCCATGCACCGTGGGAAGAAATGTGACTCTTCCCACTGAACCCTCTCTTGCGATGGCTACATGACCAGACTATTGTGATCCCGTTGGTTTTCACCGGCTGGTTTTGGCAAATGGATCACCAGGCCTTTCTCCCTAGTCTGTCGGAGTGTGGGAAACTACTCAGCTTCACAGTAACACGCAAGCCGCCAAGGATGGAGAGGTGGCTGTTGGTGAGGTGCAGTGGCCGGGTAGGGGGTGGGGAGGGTGAGCCGAGGTTTCCCGCATGGAAGATGAGATTTCTACTATGGAACACCCTCTGCTTACACCAGCCCCAGGTCTCTCTAATCACCCCCTTCTCCCTGACAACACATCGCTGTCCATAATCAGACCATGCATTTGCCCCGATCTGATTCTGGATTTTGTTTCAGAGCTTCCACAAAGGTAACACACATGGACTCACACTTATGCAAGCACCATTTGTGGAAAAGCATAAAATGGGCCCTGGCCTGGGGTAACCCTGGGAATAGACTCTCTGCAGGTGGAAATTACATCTGGGGGTCCAAGCAAGACCAGGCAGGCAAGGAAGGCCAGTAAACAGACGCTGTCCGTTGTAGACTACTGTGCTACAAGACAAACACTTGCCAAGTCTTGAGGGGCGGATCCTCCAGTTACCTTACCACACAGGGCAACTGAGCCTCATTAAACTATGCATGAGACCGATGGATGCATTGGCGCTTACTCCCCAAGTGGGTGCCATGTAAGAGAGCCTACACTTTAACATGAAATTATTATTGACTCATATTTACATGTAATGCTCAGGTATTTTTAATCCTCAAATGAATATACACAAGCTGGCCAGTGCAAGAAAGAAAGAAAGAGAAATGAATAAAAGAGAGAAAGAAAAGAAAGATCAAAGATGTATTTTGAATGATGATGTTTTTAAAGAACATTGAGTGGGCTGTGGGCAAGCAGAACAACCCCAGTGGTGCTGAGGGTTGTGTTGGGCTGTTAACTGAAAGGTTGGTGGTTCCAACCCTCGTGCTACCCCAAGGAAGAACGAGGAGAATTTGCAGCCTTGGGAATCCTACAGAGAAGTTCTGCTTTGTCCTGGAGAGCTGCTACCAGCTGGAATGGCCAGTACAGCCAGGCTTTGGCCAGAAGAATGTACAAATCTGTCTTGCAGAAAGTATAGCCAGAATGCTCCTAAAAAAATGAGGTGGCAAGCTTCATTGTTGCTTACTTTGGATGTTATCAGGAGGGAACAATTCCTGGAGAAGGATGTCATATTTGACAAAGTAAAAGGTCACTTTAAAAAGAGGGCTACCCTCCATGAGATGGGTGGACCCAGGGGTCACACGCTACAAGGGCCTCAGTGGGAGAATGATTGTGAAGAGGATGGAGGCCCAAGAAACATTTCATTCTGTTAAGCATAAGGTCTCTCTGAGCTGGAGCTCAATTGACTGCTGTTACTGAGCATTTACTATGTGCCTGCACCATATGACATCCTACATCCGTGTTCTCTAATTTAATGGAGACAGCAAACCAAAAGGTAAGGACTTGTGTTGCCCCTACCTACAGTGACACCTGGGATGCTATAAACAGTTCAAGTACTTAGCTGTGAGTTGAAAGACTGGAAGGTAAGTCCACCCAGAGGTGCCCAGGAAGAAAGGCCTGCTGATCCATGTTCAGTAAACCAGCCCTCAAAGGAAGGCCCCGAGGAGCATGGTTCTATTCCGACACACTTGAGGTCACCGGGAAACAGAGTAAGCTCAGTGCCAATTGTCACTGAGCTCAGGGAGGTCACGAAACTTGCCCAAAGTCATCTAGTTTTTAAGCGGTAGAGTCAGAATTTGTTCATGGGTCTCTGATTTTCAAACCCTTTGCATCTGGCCCACTCTAGGGTGCTCACAAGATGCTCATAAAAGCAATGAATCCCAGGCATGCCGTCGTCCCTATACGTTACAACTATATGACTACCATATCTGTCTTAGCTGCTACAACAGAGCTATCACAAGTGGGTAACTTTACTGCACAGACGTTTATTTTCTCATTGTTCAGGAGGGTAGATGTCTGAACAAAGGCACCTACTCTAGGGGAAGGGCGTTATCTCTGTCCAGTTTCTGTTCCTTGGTCCCGTGGCATTGCCACGTGGCATGCATCTATCTTGATCTCTGCTTGCTTCTTGGAAATGAATCTGCTCCTTCGATGTCTCAAAGGCCACCGGTTTCAGACACACCCTCTATTGATTCACCTCATTAATGTAACAAAGAAAATCCTCTTCCCAAATGGGATTACATCCACAAATGTAATCATGAGGATTTATAACACTCAGAGGAAGATTTTATGGGGAAATGTTCTTTGGCCCCCCAGACTACGTCAACCACAATCTCCTCTTCACCGTGCTCTCTGGGATTATTAAATGTATCATAATAAATACTGGATTTTATTTTTATTATATATCCATGGTATCTATTTCCTGCGAGACTGTAAACTTCATGAGGACATGTCCACAATAGTGCCCTTAGCATCCAGTACATACATGGCTCATAGTAGGTGCCAATGAATACTGAACAAATAAGCGAAGGAGAGCTGTACTGAAATCACCAGAGAATTCCAATCACAGTGCCGAGTCTTCTCTTCCTTTGATGTGAAACCTCGTCCAGTAATCCATTCCTTTTTCTTCCCTTGCTCTCCTTTGTGTCTCATAAGAACAAGTAGCAAGTGATTGAACCAAGACCCAGGCGCAACGCTTTCTAATTTCAGAGCCCTAGCCTATCCAAGTCTACCTTCCCTGTCTCTGGAAAAGGACATGCTGCTTGGGAGAGTAAAAGGGCATCAAGAAAGGAAGACCCTCAGTGATCGAGATTCACATGGTGGCTGTAACAATGATCTTGGACAGAACCTTGGTTTGGAGAAGGGATGCAGGACCAGGCAGTGTGTGGCTCTGTAGTTCACAGGGTATTTATGAGTTGGAATCAACTTGGTGGTATCGAACAACAAACAACAGTGTCCTATAATGTATGTAAGGAGTCCTTGCGGTGCTGTTGAGAGCCCTGGTGGTGTGGTCGTTACACGTTGGGCTGCGATCAGCATGGTCAGTACATGGTCAGTAACTTGAAACCACCAGCAGCTTCGTGGGAGAAAGACTGGACTTCTACTCTCAGAAGCCCACAGAGGGGTCGCTGTGAGCCAGGAAGGACTCAAAGGCAGAGGTTTTTGTTTTTTGTTTTGGTTGATGGTGCTGTTGGGTCAGTGTGGAACTGCCCACCACAAGGTCAATGGTTCAAATCCCCCTGCTGCTCCCCAGGAGAAAGATGAGATTATGTGCTTCTATAAGGATTTACAGCAGTGGTTCCCAATCTGTGAGTTGCGACCCCCTTTGGTGGTGAACGATCCTTTCACAGGGGTTGCCCATTTCACCACAGTAGCAAAATTATAGTTATGAAGTAGCAATGAAAATAATTTTATGGTTGGGGGGGTCACAAGAGGAACTGTATTAAAGGGTCACAATATTAGGAAGGTTGAGAACCACTGATTTACAGCCTTGTAAACCGTATATTGAGTTGCTATGAGCTGGAATTGAGTTGATAGCAGTGGGTTCGGTTGAGTTTGTGTGTGTGTGTGGGGGGGTGACTTGGTCAAAACAGTTGGCTGCTAAACAAAAGTTCAGTGGTTTGAACCCACTGCTTATCCCATGAGAGAGAGAATTCTGCTTCCAAAAAGATTTCCAGTCTTGGAAACTATGGGGCAGTTCGACCCCGTGCTATAGAGCTGCCCTGAGTTGGAAGTGACCAGGATGACAATGACTTCATTTGTCTTTGATACAGTATTTAGAAGTGTAATGGGCTTCTCTCTGGCTGTGACTTGCATTAAGCTAGCAGTTAGTCTTCCGTTTGTTTCTTATTTTCTGTTCCTAACATTAACTTTGGACTGGCTGCGACTCCACGGCAAGAAAGCGCCACCCTTGAACGTCCTGCTGACTCAGCTGGAAGCAGCAGCTGTTCCAATAAGCAATTTGATGTTTAGCACCTGAGATTGGCTCGCTCCTTCCAGTAAGACTGCAAGCTCAACAGAATGTAGGAAAGCATGAAAAAGTTTCCCAGTCTGCACCTCTTGATGTGGCAAAGAGAGCAGCGAAGGTGAAGGGGAGAGATTTGGGTTGCAGGCAAAAGGAGAACTGGCTCTATGTACAGTTTCAATGGAACTCTTTGGATGAAGCCCTCAGAATTAACAAATGCTTGCTTTATCAAGGGCTACGGGGAAGGGGCTATTTAACAGAGGGTTTGGTATTGTCTCATTGCCTAACTCAAATGACGTGCTGCTAAATGTGGCTCTCCCCACCAAAAAAGCCCCAACTTATGGGGTATGCCAATTTCTGTGGTGCAAATACTTCTCTGATAGTTTGTTTCAAGCTACCAATGCGATGGTACTGAAAATAATGTAGCAACTTGGTGTAGACACTAGGGCCCAGGTAGCTGGTACAGCTCACTACTTGCTCTAATTATTGCCCACATCATGGCTGAGTCAGGCTGACCATGATGGATATTGACCAAGTCAAGTCAGTGTATGTGGCAGACAGAAAAGGCCTATGAGCTAGAGAGGACATCACATTTGGTGAGCTATGGTGCGGGTAAGTAAAAATCAAGGTGATGGTCTCAAATGTAGAGCTTCAACACCAAAGGAAGATAGAGTTTGGGTGTAAATATTAATGATTTCACTCACCATCTGAGAGACGTTGATAAGGTACCCCCCTGCCAGACTTCTGTTTCTCGAGCTACATAAAACATAGACAATAGTAGTCCTGTCCCAAAGAGCTATCAGGCATCTGCCAGTTTAAAGTACTGTTGTGGCTTGGGTGTCTTTTTCGATGCTGAAAGCGACACCATTGTTATTTCAAATACCAAAAGGGTTACCCATGATGGACAGGCATCATCAAAGCTTCTAGACTGATATGGGCTAGGAAAGGAGATGTGGAGATGTACTTGAGAAAAGCCCACTAGAAACCTTCGAATAGCATGGTAACAGTGTCTTCATACAAGGTTGGAAGTTGGGCCCCTCAAAAGGGGAGGCATTCAAAATAAGACTGGGGAAGTGCTGCCTCATCAAAGTTGAGTTGACCTTCATGATGTGGATTGAGTAAAATTTTCGGAAACGGAATGCATGAATCAAAGGGAGAAAAAAGCAGCTGTAAACAGCCATTCGTAAACACAATGTGGACGGCATGCGAAATCAACCTAGAAAGGTTGGAAGCCATCAAAAATGAAATGGAATACATTTTTATACATTAGTACAAAATTAGTATCCTAGGTATCAGTGAGCTGAAATGGAGACTACATTACCCAGTTTGAATCAGACAATCATAGGGTCTGCCATGTTGGAACTAATATGTTCGAGAGGAATGGTCTCACATTCATTGTTAAAAAGAACATTTCAGGATCTATCCTAACACACCATGCTGTCAGTGATAGGATAGTATCTACATATGTACAAGGGAGTCATCTAATACCACTATTATTTAAATTTACACACTAATCAGTAATGCCAAAGATGAGGAAATTAAAGATTTTTATCAGCTTCTGTAGTCTGAAATTGATAAAACATGTAATCAAAATGCATTGATAATTGCTCATGATTGGGATGAGGAAATTGGAAGCAAAAAACAAGGTTGGCAGTTAGAAAAATAAAGCCTGGTGAAAGAAACAAGTGTGGAGGTCACATTATAGAATTTTGTAAGAACAATGCATATGCAAAACGTGATTTCTTTCTGTCAATAAGATTTCATCTTACATACTTTAGACATGTCGTCAGGATAGACCTTTCCCTTGAGAAAGACATCGTGCTTGGTATAGTAGAGGGCTAGTGAAAAGAGGAAGGCCCTCATTGAGATGGATTGACACAGTGGCTGCATACGTGGGTTCAGTATAAGAACAATTGTAAAGATGCCACAGGACTGGACCATCTTTTCATTCTGTTGTGCAGAGATCAGAACTGACTCCATGGCACTTAACCACAGCAACATGCACATGGCCCTCTCTAGACGGACCACACAGGAACCAAAGAGACTCTATCTGTGGAAAGAGATGATGGAAAAGCTCAATATCACCAGTCAAAACAAGGCTAGGATCTAAGTGTGGAAGCTCAAGTTGAAGCTGGAGAAAATGAAGAGAGCCAAACTATGACCTTGAGTCTATCCCACCTGCATTTGGAACCCATCTCAAGAATAGATTTGGCGCATTGGGCAGTCCCGAGGAGCTGTGAAAGGTCGTCACGGACATCACACAAGAGGAAACCACAAAGTCCTGAAAAAGGCAAGAAAGGAAGACAAGACCATAATGCATGTTGGCACAGACTCAAGTCCTGTGCCGCCTCACAAGAGCTGTTATGTTTGAGGTAATTCCTGCAGCCACCGTGTCAACCCATCTCACCGAGGGTCTTCCTCTTCTTTACAAAGCATGCTATCCTTTTTCAGGACTGGTCTCTCCTGACAATAGGTCCAGAGTACATCAGATGTCGCCTCTAAGGAGCATTCTGGATGCTCTTCTTCCAAGACACACCTGTTTGTCTTTTAGCAGACAGAGAAGCAGTCATTTAAACAGGATATTAAGGATACCGTGTGGTTTAAAATCACAATGAAAGTATACATCGGGATTGCATCCTTTCATCACACTTATTCAATCTGCATGCTGAGTAAGTAATTTAAGAAGCCGTACTATCTGAAAACTCAGCACCAGGATTGGAGGAAACTTCATTAACAACCTGTGACATTTAGATGACACAATCTTGCTTGCTGAAAGCCAAGAGGCTTTAAACGATTTACTGATGAAGATCAAAGATTACAGGATTCAGTATGCTTTACAACTCAAGGTAAAGAAAACAAAAAATCTCAGAACTGGACCAGTGGCCAACATCATGCTAAATGTAGAAAAGATTGAAGCTGTCATGGATTTCATTTGGCTTAGATTCACAATCAATATCCATGGAAGCAAATGATGTACTGCACTGAGCCAGCAAACCAACCAAAAATGCCAAGAAGACAAATGATGTCTTGCATTGGGAAAACAAACAAATATGCAAGGAAAACAAATGACGTATTTCCTTGGGCAAACATGCTGGAAAAGAACTTATTAAAGTGTTGAAGAGCAAGGATGTAACTTTTAGGACTAAGATGCACCAGACCCCAGGCAAGCTATTGTCAGTCACCTCATTGAATTCATGTGAAACCTGGACATTGAATGAGGAACATACCAGGGAAGGATTGATGTATTGAATTGAGGTGCTGGCAGAGAATATTGAAAGTCTTGTATACATGTAGCTGGCTTTAGGTCGAATTCTCATGTTAGTCAGAAAAGTTATGCATGGCTTATCGTGCTGGTGGCAGAGTGGTTATGAGTTGGGCTGCTAACCAGAGGTCAGCAGTTTGAAACCACCAGCCAGCTGCTCCACGGGAGAAAGCTTTCTACTCTAAAAGAGTGATAGTCTTGGAAACCCACAGGGCAGTTCTACCCTGTCCTATAAGTTCACTACGAGTCGGACTTGACTTGATGTCAGTGAGTTTTTCCTTTTGTATTTATTGTCAGTCAAATGTTTATCTGAGTATATAATTACATAGTATATCTTTCTCTGCATACAAAGTAAAGAAACACTTTGAAGATAATAAAACATTTATTTTCAAGATTATTTTATTGGGGGCTCTTACAGCTCTTATAACAATCCATACATCACTTGTATCAAGCATATTTGTGCATATGTTGCCATCATTATTTTCTAAACATTTACTTTCTACTTGAGCAATTGGTATCAGCTCCTCTTTTTTTCTTCCCTCTTCCTCCCTATGATCCCTAGATAAATTGTTATTATTTTCATATCAAACACCGACTGCTGTCTCCCTTCTCCTACAGTTTCTGTTGTTCTTTCCCCTGTGGTTATGTGTTGATCATTGTGATCCATTCTCCCTCTTCCCCCATCTCCCCACCTTCCCCCTACCCTCCTAGTATCTCGACTCCCATTCCTGTTACTGAGGGGTTTATCTGACCTGGATTCTGTGTGTTTTGAGCTCTTATTTGTACCTGTGTACCTGCTCCAGTCTAGCCCACAGTGAAAGGCAGGACTGGGGTCATGATAGAGGGGTGGAGGTTGGGTGAGGAAGCCTTAAGGAACCAGAGGAATAATGTGTGTTTCATCAGTGCCCTGGTTGACGCATCCCTTCTTTGTGACCCTTCTTGAGGGGATGTCCCATTGTCTACAGAAGGGTTTTGGATCTCTGCTCCGACCCCACTCATTCTCAACAATATGTTTTTGCTTGTTTGGTTGTTTTGGATCTTTTTATGCCTCTTACCGGATCCCATTGACACCTCATCATTGCTCAGTCTGGTGTGCTTCCCCCTTGTGGACTTGTTGCTTCTTTGCTAGTTGGCCACTTGGGTGGACAAGCAAATGTGGTGACACTAACATATTTTAATATGATAACAGCAACAACTATCATGATGATAAAAATAACTGTTTTATTGCACTTACAACGCAAGTGGCAAAGTAGCACTCATTTGTTATTATATACCCTTGTTTTTGGAACACAAAGAAGTGTGAAGGGGCCAGATCGGGCTGTAGGGTGGAAGATGTAAGATTTCAACAGTGACATTTTCCTGGAATATTCCTCTCTACTTTCAAAGAGTGAACAGGTACATTGTCGTGATGGGAAAAGGCAACAATCCATGGGTGAGCATTTCCTGGCCTTCGTCTCACCGACACAGTTTTCAAATTTGTTGAAAGTTCTTTGCAATTATCTCTCATGACTGTGTTGTGTCTGCAGAGAAAATCTATCCAGGTTAATGCTTTGGAGTGCCCACACACCGCTGCCACAGCCTTCTGCGTGTCTGTCAGCCTGTCACACTGTGGTGGCTTGTGCGCTGCTGTGATGCTGGAAGCTGTACCACAGGTATTTCAAGTACGAGCAGGATAGCCCTTTACACCAGCTCAGAGAAAGGCATGGACTTCAGAGCCAGGCCCCACCAGCACCATGATTTTGGGTGGTGGGAGAACACAAGATTACTGTTTTAAGTCACCCAGGTTGGGACTTTGTTACAGTCACCCTAGGAAATGAATACCATTGTGCTAGATGGTTCTCACCCTGCCTACCAGTTGTCCATGTCAGAGCCTCTTTTCTGTGGATGTTTTGCTAAATTCCAGCAGACTGCTTTAGTCACAGGGAGCCCAAAAGACCTGTGACTATTCATCTGCCTGGATTTTCCGTATTTCAAACTAGAGAAGAAGAACCACTGGGAATTTGGGGGTCCCCTAGCTATAAGAAGAGCATGTGTCCTTCTAGCTCATCTTCCCACTGTTGTATCCCACTCCATTCTCCAAGGCCCGGCAATCAGGGTGGGGGTGGGGGGGTGCTTATACATGTAAATCACGCCATTTCCTACCACGGCCGGAACTCTGGAAAGCTTTGGGAAGCCATCCACAGGCTGTATTATGGACCACATTACCTCCTGTAGTATGTTTGCCACCAGCATCGTCTCCAGTGCTCTGCCCGGCCCTGCTGTCACCTCATGGCTCCTCTTTCTCCCCTCTCTGCCTTTCCCTCAGCCTGGAATGAGCCTCCCCCTCTTTGTTTCACAGGTGGCTCTTTCTCCCATTTCTGGTCCCCTCACTGGCCCTCCTTGGCAATATCTGAAGTGTAGGTTTCAGCTCTGTCAGTCTCAGCATCTTCTTTTTAAAAACGTTTCGCTTTTATAACTGGCATTTTGAATAAGCTATGCTTGGCAAGGTAAATCAGAACATCATTTTATTTCTCTCCAACCACAGCTTTAAACCTGCTCGGGAGAGGTTGCCAAGGATGAGATTGCTTGTGAATCTCCTGACTTTAATGATAACTCACATGATGTAACATTGTCTCCCTTCTTGCCATTCAGTAAACTGAACCCACAGCCATTGCTGTTGAGTGGATTCCAACTCACAGTGACCCCATAGGACAGAGCAGAATCACCTCATAGGGTTTCCCAAGCCTGCTATCTTTACAGGAGCAGACTATCATGTCGTCTTCCTGTGCTGTGGTTGGTGGGTTTGAACCTCTGATCTTTCCCCAGAGCGCCTTAGGAAGTGAATAGCCCAGTCCAATCAAAGGCCAAGACTTATGTTGCTCATCCAATTCAAGATGTTTCTCCTTCAAGGCTCAAGCTTTACTTAAGGTCCAAAAGCAGGGGTCCTCAAACTACGGCCCGCGGGCTACATGCGGTCCACCAAGGACATTTATCTGGCCCACCAGGTGGTTTTGCCGCTGCTGCCTGGCCTGCTTAGCAGCTGACTCGTCCAATGTGCATAGGAATTTGTTCATAGTGAACTGGTCCCCTGTTTAAAAAGTTTGAGGGCCGCTGGTCCAAAGGATCACAGTACGGAAGGCTCTTGAGGTCTGCTTTGCCATGTTCTCCATTTTTGTTTTGACTTCTTATGCTCTCCTCCTTTGTCACCATGTCCCCCACGCAGATTTCTACTGGCATATTCAGAATCAGGCTGAAGAAGAAGAATGAGGGGGAAATGAAAAACAAAGGGCAACATTATTCTTGGGTGCTGTAGAATTGCATCTCACTTATGGTGACCCCAAGTGACAGAGTTGAACTTCCCCATAGGGGTTTCTAGACTGTAAACAATCACCAAGACACCTTGGTGATGCAGTGGTTAATCACTCACTTGCTAGCTGAAAACTCACTGCCATCAAGTCAGTGATGACTCACAGTAACCACCCGCTATGGATTTCTGAGACTGTAATTGTTTACAGGAGTAGAAAACCCAGTCTTTTCCCTAGGGGGGCTGCTGGTAGTTTTGAACTGCCGACCATGCAGATAGAAGCCCAACATGTATCCACTAAACCACCAGGGCTCCACTGCTAGCTGCAAGGTTACTGGTTTAAACCCACCAATTGCTGTGCAGGAGAAGGAGCAGGTTGTCGGCTTCTGTCAAGATGATAGCATCAGAAACCCTATGGAGCACTTCTACTCTGTCCTGTAGAGTCAGTATGAGTTGAAATCAACTCCACAATGGTGGGTCAGTCTTCATGGGAGAGAAGCAGCAGGTCTTTCTCCCATGGAACTACTGGTGGTTTCTAATAGCCAACCTCTTGGCTAGCAGCCGAGTGATTAACTTCTTGACTTTTCTTATATGTAGATTGGGGGTTAGAGATAGACTATGGGTTACAAGGTCATGGATTGGGTTTGGCTGCTTCTTATGAAGTCCTACATCCGTGATTGACTTCTTTTATTAGAATTTGTAGAGGGAGCTTGCTTATCGTCTATTCCTACCCATCATCTCAGCTCAGGTGATTTCTGAAAGTTTGAAAGTTGGAGTCCACTGAGAGGTGCCTTAGATTTGCTGATCTACGTGAGGAAAATCACATAGTGAAGGTACTTTGTAGGATATGCATATATCACCCCCCCACCCCGGACCCAAACAGGAAATAGAAACTCTGCTGGGCAGAATTTTTGTAGTACACATTTTCCCCTCTAAGTGAGCATCAGGCAACTCGCTCTGAGTTAGTGCACCTAGTGGTGTCACCTGGGAAGCTTCTCTCTGGTCACTGTTAATTTTTTCACAAAAGCAGTTTTGCCCCAGCATCATTTGTGTGTGTGTGATGTCTGATTTAAGAGAACAGTGAGTGGCTGTGATATTTTGTTTCCTGCTCAGAAAAATGCTGTGGAAACTGTTGTGATGTTGAACACAGCCTACAAGGACAGCGCCATGGGGGGAAACTCAAGTTTATAAGTAGCTTTCTCATTTCACAAAAATGGGGAAATGTTGATTGATGAAAAAGCTTGTTCTGGTTGTCTGTCAACTTTCAGAATGGATAAAAATGTTGACAAAATGCATGCACTTGTGCTTGAAGACTGACGATAAACCATTGAATAGGTGGGGGATGTTATCTGGACTATGTTGGAGGTCGGTTCAACAAATTTGAATGGTAGATTTGGGAATGAGGAGGGTTGCTGTGAGATTTTTGCTAGAGGTTCAGACTGACCAGGAAAAGAGTGTCAACAGCTCTGAAGCAACCCAGATCCCCCCCCCCCCATGGTCATTACTAGTGACAGGACATGGTACTATTCTTACAACCCAGAAGCAAACATTAATCAAGCCAGTGGAAGATGCCATCATCACCTCATCCAAAATAGCTCGTCCAGTGAAATCAAAGACCAAGATGATGCCCATTTGTTTTTTGGTTTTTTTTTTGATGTGAGGGGTATAGTGTATTTGGAGTTTATTCCACCAGGGCAGACTATTAATCAGCTTTCTATTTCGAGGTTCTGAAAAGAATGTATAACAAGGTGCAACACAAAAGGCCTCATTTGTGGCAGACAGGGGACTGATTTTACCACCACAACAATGCACCTGCTCAATCAACCATCTCAGTGTGCCAGTTTTTGGCAAAAGACAGCATACTTCTCTTGTCCCATGCACCTTACTCACCTGACCTTGCTCCGTGTGATTTCTTTTTATTTCCGCTAATGAAGAGGGACATGAAAAAAAGAGTGATTTGATGACTTCGAAGAGGTGAAGAAAAAACGAGGGAGGTGCTGTCAGCCATCAAACAGATGAGTTTGAAAACTGTTTCCAAGAATGGAATTGCAGACTTGACAGATGTATTAAGTGTAATGGAGAGTACTTTGAAGGTGATAAGGTTGTGTTGTAAAAAAATTTAAATACATAGTTTTGGAAAAAAATCCATATATTTTTTAGATATACCCCCTTGTGTAAGGTTGCTATGAATGGGTTGAAACATACTTGATGGCATTTGAGAGCAACACCAATGTATCTACATGTGTTTTGACCTTTGCTGTAAATATATTCATGCATATAATCGTGCATACATGTGGCAAACTTCTTATCCAGATCCAAACACATTGATGGAATGAGTCACAGGGCCTGGGAGCTTAAAATCTTAGCTTTGGGGTACACCGAGGTCAACTAGCATAACATTGTCCACACAGACTCTGTTCTAAATCATAGATTTCCAAATTTATTTGTTTTACCACCCCCTTTTCAGAAAAAGAATGAGTGCTTCTCTGCAGTTTAAAATTTTTGTATTATGGCCAATAATCCAGACTAAAGGGTAGGTGTCTACTTTTGCAGCTCCCTGGATTGTTGAAGCACCTCCAGAGGGCAGTATTGCCCATTTTGGGAAACTATTCTAAACCCGACTTGGTTAAGCAGAGACCGAGATCTTAAAAGCTCTCACCTGTCCATCTTAGGTGAAACGATGGGTCTTTCCCAACCAGAAGGAAGATGAGTGAATAAAATGCAAAGCATGGAAATAATTAGACCCATGAACTAATGGACCTTGGGAATATCAGTCTCTATGACCCCAAGACCAGAACACCTGGATGGTGCTCAGCTACCACCATCAATTACTCTGAAAAGGATCACATAAGAAGGTCGTGGATAGGCTGAGAGAAAAATGTGGAGCAAAACTAAAAATTATAAACAAGACCAAGCTTACTGATCAGATAGTGATCAATTGAATCCCCAAATCTACGGTGGCCCTTAGTCGCTGTACTCACCTTCTTGGCACAATTTTCAGCCAAACAACAAACAGGTCTATCATGGGGAAAATGCCATCAAGGAGATACCCTCTACTTAGAATAACTACACTAACCATTTGAGATCAAAGGAACAGCATTTGTAAAAAGGCAGTAAGTATAAAATGTAGTAAGGGGGACAGAAGGAGGAATAGAAACCGGAAACAGGGAGGAAGTGGGATGATTAGTGGTACACAGCAACCAACAAAACCAAGGAGCTTACTGATGCCCTTGTTTTGTGATTGTTGGTAGCATTCTTGACTCTCTGTTGCGTACATTTCTATGTGTTCTGCTCTATGAAACCCAGGTTGAGTGAATCTATAGAGACACCTGGGGGAGGGTATGGCAGGAAAGGATATTGGAGAGCCAATATCAAGGAGTGCAATGAGGAAGAAAATGTGTTGAAATTGATTGTAGTAGCGATTGTACAATACTGCTCGATATGACTGAACTATTGGATGGCATGATGTCTGGATTAAGTTCCGATAAAATGATTTGGGAAAACAAGGACAACAAGAGAACCCTCTGGACAGAGTTCTATGGGTCCTCATGAGTCAGAATTGATGTGACAGCAACACATGTTTCTTTTTACCCCTCAGCATTGAGCTTTGACTAAAATTCTCAGACATCAAGTAGTAAGAAGTATGCCAAATCCTTAACTTTTTAAAAATTATTGCCTTTTATTCTCAGAACCTTTATAAATCTGATCTTTATTTGTCTTCAGTGGTGGGCATGAGAATGACATCAGCGGATTATACGCTGCAACTTTTTATTTAGTTATATATTAATAACAAGTATGCTCACAATAAGGGTCATGCGTGCAGTTTGTTGTAACACGTTTGTTGAAGTTGGGGAGTGGCTGTATTGTCTGTTTTCCTTGGGTAAGACCCTTCAGATGATTGAGAAAGCCCAGGATTTTCTTAGCTGGTTAAATACTGATTCTCTTTTAGGCCATATCACTTGCACACAGTAGGGCCTCATTAAATGTTTGCTAGGCTAATGGAGGCATGTCAGGTGAGCTAGATTCAGAAGGCAGAATCCGACCTATTGTGTCATACATCACAGTCTGGCAGGCCAGAGCAGGCTTCACCAGGAAGAGCCATTCCTTGCTGTTAGCAGAATGAAAGATGAGTATGGATGGAGGGGTCTGGAAAGGCTTCAAGGGCAGGGAAGGGGTCTGATTTGAGTTAGTGGGTCCGTTATGGATGGGATTTGGAGAGGTGGAAGTAGGCAAATGCCATTTGGCTCATAAAGTTGACGTCAGGCTCCCCCACACTTACTAGAGCCATCTGTCTCAATATCTCCCACTTCCCCAGCGGAACGCGGAGAGAATGCAAATATCTGCTGGCAGAGCTCGCCGTTCCTACCAGCACCAAACAAGGAGGCGAGAGAAGAGCGTGGTATTTTGGGGACCTGGATTCTGAATCTCATTTTCATCCTTCCTTCGCACGGTAGCAGCGGGTACATTTCATTCTTTTGGATTGAGGATCAATTCTCCTATATATATTTTTTGTCCCCGAATAATTTTTACTCTTCAAACACACACACACACACACACACACACACACACACACACACACACACACACACACACACCCCAACTTCTTTCATTTCTTCACTGGATTTTGAGTTTCTGTTTTATGGAATGAAGATGAACAACTATGCAGGTTTGCACAAATGCACACAGAAAAGAGGTATGCAGATACGTGTCAGGTCATCCCTACCCTCTAGGAGCAGCTACCTACGATCCACACACCCTACACTCCTTGATTCCCAGTGTTGTTCCAACCGGGCCAGCACGTCTTGTTTCTTGATCATGCCTTTGTTTGGAGGCACAGAAAAGCTCAGCATCAGCATGAGAGCAAACCTTTCATTTCTGTTGTGGGTTAAAGGCGGGAGTCATCCCATGCGCAGAACAGACTCCACCATAGGAATGTTCCGGAAAGGTGCAGGTGAGATACAGGGATGCATTTCTATAATTGGAGGAGGGCGACTTTTGAATTGCCCAAGACAGACAAGAGACGAAGATATCAGGGGGAATCTAGGAAATTAGGGAGTGGGGGAGGGGAGGTCAAGGCCAGGGGTGACTTTGCAGGCTGCAGGGGTGCCTACTGAAGTGACACAGCAGTAAGGTGCTTTTGGTGGCAGGGGACAGGTGTCCAGGATTGAAGATCCCATTTAATTGGAAGTGATTTCCTGCTCTGCTCTCTTATTACCCTCGGCATTTAGTCCGCAGTTATCTCCTGCACATCATTGTTTTGCGTTAGTGTTACTTTGGGAAATAAAAGTGGAGGGTGGTAGGGGTCTTCTGTATTAGGAAGCAAGCAGAGGGAGAGGGTGGCAGCTCAGGGTCTGGAGAATCAGAGTCTGCTTGGTGGAAGCAACAGAGCTGGCAGCAGGGTGGACTGACAAAGGCACAGGAAGGAAGGAAGGAAGGAAGGAAGGAAGGAAGGAAGGAAGGAAGGAAGGAAGGAAGGAAGGAAGGAAGGAAGGAAAGTCTCCCCCAAAGGACCTGACCCTTCACTGGGTAGAGAAAGGCACTCACACATTTGTACACGTGTTTCCATCATTTTCAGAACATTTTCTTTCTACCCGAGCCCTTGATATCAGCTCTCCCTCTCCCTCTCCCCTACCCTCTCCCCCACCCTCTCTCCCTCATGAACCCTTGATACTTTATAAATTATTTTTTCCATGCTTTAAACCGACTGCTGTCTCCCTTTAGCCAACTTTTCTGTTGTCCACCCCCCTGGGAAGGGCCTAAATGTAGATCATTGTGATCGGTCCCCATTTCTCCCCCCACCTTCCCCTTCCCCTCCTGGTATCCCTACTCTCATTTTTGGTCCTGAGGGGTTTATCTGTCGTGGATTCCCCATGTTTCCAGTTCTTATCTGTACCAGTGTACATATTCTGGTCTAGCTGGATTTGTAAGGTAGAAATGGGATCATGATAGTGGGGGTGGGGGGTGGGAGGAAGCATTAAAAAACTAGAGGAAAGTTGTACGTTACATCATTGCTGTACTACACCCTGACTGGCTCGTCTCCTCCCGTGACTCTTCTGTAAGGGATGTCCAGTTGCCTACAATAGGGATTTGGGTCTCCACTCCACATCCTCCTCATTCACATTGCTATGATTTTTGTTTTGGGTCTTTGATACCTGATACCTGATCCCATCAACATCTCTTGATCACACGGGCTGGTATGCTTCTTCCATGTGGACTTTGTTGCTTCTCCACTAGATGGGTGCTTGTTTATCTTCAAGCCTTTAAGACCCCAGATGCTATATCTCTTGATAGCCAGGCAACATAGCTTTCTTCACCACATTTGCTTATGAACCCATTTTGTATTCAGCAATCTTGTCGAGAAGGTGAGCATCACAGAATGCCAGGTTATTAGAACCAAGTGTTCTTGCTTTGAGGGAGTATTGAGTAGAGGCCCAATGTCTGTCTGCTACTGTAATACTTAACATATAAATATATGTACATAGATATATTTCCTTATGATTATATAAAAATATATTTACATATATACATGCTTGTATTTAGACCTCTATAAGTGCCCTTTGCCTCCTAGTTCTTTCCTCTATTTCTTTTTACTTTCCTCTTGTCTCACTATCATGTTCTGCCTTCCTTCGGCTTTCAGTAATCCCTCTCAGCTACATTGCCCTTGATCAAGCCCCACCAGGCATCCTATGCCCTCCTCGCTGTCTATTTTAGACACTTGTTGTTCCCTTGTTCCTGTGTGTGTTGACAAACCCCTTCCTTTCCCTTGCCTCCCGCTCTCCTGTGGTCCCCCCAGAACTGTCAGGCCTGTTGTTTTCTCCTCCAGATTGTTTATCCGCCTATCTTATCTAGATAGACATGCAGAGACAATAATAGGTACAAAAACAAGATGAAGCAAAACAAAACAACAAAATAAAACAAAATACAAGACAAAACAACAACAACAACAACAGACCAATGACCAAAAAAAAAAAAAAAAAAAGAAAAGCCTAAAAATAGTTCCAAGTCTCTTTGTTGAGTCTGATGGGGTGCCACGCTGTGGACCCAAAGTTTATATTGCTGTACCCCAGGGACTTGATTGCTTTGCTCCCCTTGTATGTTGCAGTCACGTCTTGGTGTACTGGGTTGATTTCTGGTCCCTCTCTCCCTCTTCTGTGGAAATATAAACAATAACCTCCCCTTGGGTGGGATAGAGCCCTGTCCCCCCTCTATCCATGTATTTTTTCTTTCTTTCCCCTTCAGTTTTAGTTGGACCTCACCCCAGTACTGTATGTATCCAGTAGCTTTCCCTCCATTCCTGTTTTGCATTTTTGAGCTTACCTCAGTGGATTCATGCTGTATTTGCCCTCTTGTGCTTGACTTACTTTGCTTAGCATGATTTTCTCCAATTCTTCCCATGCGGCGATGTGCTTCATGTATTCATCACTGCTTCTTTTTGTGTGGGTGTGTGAATAATTTTTCCCCTTTTATTCCCTGAATTGGGTCTAAAAGAATGCATAAGAAAATATTTGTTACTTTGTAAGACTGATTGTCTTTTAAAGCTGTGTATAAAAGTAAGCATGATTTTTAACATCAATAAGCACTTCTGGTTTTATGGAAACATATTCATAATTTTTAAATTAATAAAGTGAGTTGACAGTCCTTATAAACAGAAGGTATTTTCAGACATGTATCATTTACCTAAAAATCTGTGCTTCTGAAATCAGACAAATCTAATTCTATATCTTTTCACTTGAACTTGGTCTTTTTTTTAGGTGATTTTATTGGGGGCTCATACAGCTCTTATCACAATCCATACATACATCCATTGTGTCAAGCACATTTGTACATTTGTTACCATCATCATTCTCAAAACATTTTCTTTCTACTTGAGCCCTTGGTTGGTATCAGCTCTTCATTTTTTCCCCTCTCTTCCCACCCCTCCCTCAGAAACCTTTGATAATTTATAAATTATTGTTATTTTTTCATGTCTTACACTGTCTGATGTCTCCCTTCACCCACCTCTTCATTGTCCATCCCCCAAAGAGGGGGCTATACATAGATCATTGTGATCAGTTCCCCTTTCTCCCCCACCTTCTCCTTGCCCTCCTGGTATCACCACCCTCATTATTGGTCCTGAGGAGTTTATCTGTCCTGGACTTCCTGTGTTTCCGGTTCCATCTGTACCCATGTACATGCTCTGGTCTAGCCATATTTGTAAGGTAGAATTGGGATCATGATAGTGGTAGGGTGGAAGCATTAAAGAACTAGAGGAAAGCTGTATGTTTCATCATTGCTGTACTGTACCCTGACTGGCTCGTTTCTTCCCTGCAACCCTTCTGCAAGGTGATGTCCAATTGCCTGTAATTGGGGTTTGGGTCTCCACTCTGCACTCGCCCTCATTAACAATGATTTGATTTTTGTTTTGTTTTTTGATACCTGATTCTATCAACTCCTCATGATCACCCAGTCAGGTGTTCTTCTTCCATGTGGACTTTTTTGCTTCTCAGCTAGATGGCCACATGGTTATCTTCAAGCCTTTAAGACCCCAGATGCTATATCTTTTGATAGCCGGACACCATCAGCTTTCTTCACCACATTTGCTTATGTACCCACTTTGTCTTCAGTGATCATGTCGGGGAAGTGAGTCTCATGGAATGCCAGTTTAATAGAACAAAGTGTTCTTGCATTGAGGGAGTACTTGAGAAAAGGCCCAATGTCCATTTGCTGCCTTAATACTAAACATAAAAATATATGCATAGAGATCTATTTCCCCATCATCATATATAAATATATTTACATATGTACATGCCTGTAAATACATTGGTCCTGTTGCTTTCTCCTCCAGATTGTTTATCCCGCCTATTTTATCTAGATAGACCTGCAGAGATAATAATATGAACAAAAAAACCAGACAGAGCAAAACAAAGCAACAAAAGAAAACAAAACAACAACCACAGCAACAATAAAAGAAAAAAGCCTGCAAATATTTCAAGGTCTGTTTGTTGACCTTTAGGAGTCTTGTCCAGTAGAGTCTAATATGGTGCCACGCCCTGGTCCCAAAGTATATTTTTGGTATTCCCTGGGGACTTTGTTGCTCTGTGTTCCCCTTGCTATCCTGTTGCACACACTTAGTGTTTTACCTCAGGGTGGTGGGGTCAGATTGGGTGCAATTTCAGCACTGTGTCTTCAGTGTTGTCCCCTGTAGTGCTATTGGTCAGGGAGGGATGTTGTGTCTCGTGGTGGGGCCATTCCTATGGTCCTCTCTGTGCTTTGGCTGCTGTGAGTGGGAATATTGTCCTCAGGGCTTGGTGGTCCAGGATGTGTTCCACTCTCTCTTTCTCTCCCTTCATTTGTTCCTTTGTCCTCTGATCAGACAGTTCCCTCTCCCATAGTGGTAGCTTCAGTGCTGGCTTCTGAAGTGAATTTTTCTGTGGGGAAGGGTTACTGCCCACTTGGTTGGGATTGGGGCAGGCCCCTCAGAACCCTTCATGGGTTCCCTGCTTCATGTTGGTGTGTTGCATTCACATCTTGGAGCAACAGGTTGAAGTCTGGTTTCTCCCTGTGGAGATTTAAATAATACCTTCCCCTTGGGTGGATTAGTGTCCTATTCCCCTGCTACCCATGTCTTTTTTTGCTTCACCCCACTTCCTTTTTAGTTGGCTACATATGTATCCCTGGATTGAGTCTGGCCCCTGCCATACTACCTGAAACTCACTCCAGGAATGTTTGTATACAGTAGCATTTTCTCTATGTCCCTTTTGTATTTTTAAGCTTACCTCAGCAGACTCATGTTGTAGTCATCTTTTTGTGCTTGATTTACTTCACTTTGTATAATTTCCTCCAGTTGTTACCATGTGGCGAAGCGCTTCATGGGTTCATCACTAGTTTTTAGAGATGCATAGTACTCCATTGTATGTGTACCAGTTTTTTAATCCATTCATCCTAGATGGAAATTTGGGCTGTTTCCAACTCCTTGCACCTGTGAACTGTGCTGTAATTAACATTGGAGCATAGATGTCTGGCTATGGTTTGTTTCTTGCCTCTTCTGGGTATATGCCCAGAAAAGAAGAAAATCATGAGAGAAGTTAGGGACAAACAAGTAATCACATATAAAGGTTTTCAAATAAGAATATGCTCAGCCCTTTCAGCAGACACTCTGAAGAAGAGGAGAGAATGGAGTAACATATTTCAAAAACTGAAGGAAAATAATACAATCCCAAGAATGATCTATCCAGCCAAATTATCCATCAAGATTTGTGGAGAAGTAAGAGTCTTCTGAGACAAGGAAAAACTCAAAGAATACATGAAAAGAAACCCAGCCCTACAAAAGATCCAAGCCGACCCAGTATGGGCAGAAGAACAGCACTCACCAAGCACAAACAAGAGACCACTACAGAGAACAACCTCACCCAGAGGGCAACAAAGAGAAAACAGCCGCCAAGATAGCATTGGCTTAAGGGTGGAAAGAAGTCAAGAATGAAACACACACACACACACACACACACACACTGATAAGAAATCACTCAACACAAAAGGTATGATGACATCACAGAGTCCACAGATGAATGTAATAACTCTGAGTATCAATGGCCTGAACTCAGGAATTAAAAGACTGAGGCTAGCAGACTGGCTTAGAAAACACAACCCATCAATCTCC
The DNA here is from genome assembly GCF_050624435.1 of Tenrec ecaudatus. Taxonomy (NCBI): domain Eukaryota; kingdom Metazoa; phylum Chordata; class Mammalia; order Afrosoricida; family Tenrecidae; genus Tenrec; species Tenrec ecaudatus. The sequence goes on from NC_134532.1 coordinate 206,932,819, forward strand.
TGCCTATAGGAGACACACCTCAAGATTACAGCTAAACATAGACTGAGAACCAAAGGCTGGAAAACAGCGTACCAAGTAATCAGCAATTCAAAAAATCAGGGGTTGCAATCCTAATCTCGGATAAAATTCACCTCAAAGTGCAAACCATAAAAAGATATAAGGAGGGGCACTATATAATGCTCAAGGGAAGAGTAGATAAGAACCACTAACCCTTTTAAATATATATTTCTCTAACAAGAGACCCACTGTCTAGGTCAATCAAATGTTCCAAAAGATGAAAAGAGAATTATAGTAGGTGACCTCAATACATCACTCTCTGAGAAAGATAGTTCACAGGGAAAGAAACTCAACAAGGAGGCTAGAGATCTAAACACTACAATTAGACAATTTGACCTGATTGATTTTACAGACCTCTTTGCCCAAGTGCAAAAAATTTCATTCTTTTCAAGCCCACATGGCACATATTCGAAGATAGACCACATGCTGGGACATAAGACAAATCTACATAAATGTAAGCACATTGATATCATACAGAAATCTCTCTCTGACCATTGTGCAATAAGGCTGGAAATCAACAAAAGGAAGATGAAAATAAAGGCAAACAATTGGAAGATGAATAACTCTCTATTGCAAAAGGAATGTGTACAGAACAGAGATGACATTAGGACATGTCTAGAAACCAATGAGAGTGAGAACTCAACGTATCCAAACTTATGGAACACAGCAAAGGCAGACATCAGAGGAAGCTTCTTAACAATACCTGCATGCGTGAACAAGGGAAAGAGACTATGATTGATGTGCTGGCACAAAATTTACAGCAACTAGAGCAGAGTCAACAGGATAATCATGTTAATAGCAAAATAAAAGAAATAATAGAAACCAGGGCTGAGATTCAGGACAGGTAAAATAAGAACACTATGGAAAAATTAATGCTGCTAAAAGTTGGTTCTTAAAAAGGATAAAGAGAATCGCCAGGCTGCTGGCAAACCTACCAAAGATAGGACGGAAAACATTTCAATAGCAAGGATGAGGGATAAGAGAGGGGACATTACAACAGACCCTAATGAAATCAAAAGGATAATTAAACAGCACCATGAAGGATTGTACTCCAATGAATTCAACAACTTGGAAGACATGGACAAATTGTTAGAAAAAAATCATCCCTCCCTAGAACATCCCCCATGGATGTCAAGAATCTCAATAGACCCATAGCAATAGCAGAAATAGACAAGGTTATCAAGAGATTACCAACAAAAATACCCTGGACCAGATGGCTTCACAGGAGAATTCTACCAAGCATTTAGGAAGAACTGACACCAATCCTAAACAAACTCTTCCAGAACATAGAAAATGATGGCAAACTCCTGAACTGCCTCTATGAAGCTAGAGGTAACTCTGATACCGAAACTGGGCAGGGATCCTGCAAGAATTGAGAACTACAGACCAATATCCCTGATGAACATTAATGCAAAAATCCTTAACAAAGTACTGGCCAATAGAGTAGAAAAGTGTATAACATAAATAGTTCACCATGACCAAGTTGGATTCATACGAGGAGTGCAGGGATAGTTCAACATACAAAATCCCATTCGTATCATTTGCCACATTGACATGAAAAGCTATAAGAACACATGATAATGTCGATAGATGTGAAAAAGGTATTTGACAACATCCAACACCAATTCCTGTTTAAGACATTCAAGAAGATAGGAATGGAAGGAAAACTTCTCAATATAATTCAAGCTGATATGAAAAACCAACAGTAAACCTAGTAGTCCTTGGAGAAAAGAGGAAAACAATCCCACTGAAAAAGGGGACCAGATAAGGATACCCCTTGTGCCCACCCTTATTTAACATCGTACTGGAGGTTTTAGCTAGCAGCATAAGGCAAAGAAAAGACAGAAAAGATATCCACCTGGGGAAGGAAGAGGTGAAACTATTGTTACTTGTATATGATATGATTTTACATATGGAAAATCCCGAAAGTTCCACAAGGGGAGTACTGGAAGCAATAGAGGAATATGGCAGAGTGGCAGGATACAAGATCAACAAACAAGTCAATTGGACTGCTATAAACATCAGACAAGAGCACAAAAGAGGAGATGAAAAAGTTGGTACCCATTATAAGTGCCGAGCACAAATTGAAATATCTAGGGTTATACCTGACTAAAAGAACAAAAGATTTGTATGAGGAAAACTACAGAACATTATTACAAGAAACCAAGAGTGACCTCAATAAATGGAAGAATATCCCATGATCATGGATTAGAAGACTCAGTAAAATAAAGATATCAGTCCTGCCCAAGGCACTATGTAAATTTAATGCAATCCTGATACAATTACCCTCATCTTTCTTCAAAGAAATGGAAAAACTGGTTACCAACTTCATATGGAGAGGGAAGAAGCACTGAATTAGCAGAGAACTCCTCAAGAAGGACACAGCGGGAAGGCTTGCTTTACCTGACTTTAGCACATATTATACAGCCACAGTTGTCAAAACCACATGGTATTAGTATAATGGCAGATACTCAGACCAATGGAAAAGAACTGAAAACCCAGAAATAAAATCATCAACATTGAGACAACTGATCTTTGATAAGGGCCCCAAAAATATCAAATGGGAAGCAGATGACCTCTTCAACAAGTGGTGCTGGAAAAATTGGATACCTACCTGCAGAAAAAAAAATGAAGCAAGTCCCTTATCTCACTCTATGCACAATAATAAACTCAAGGTAGATCACAGACCTCGAGGTAAAATCCAAAACTATGAGGGCCATCAAGGAAGGAATTGGGACAAACCTGAGAACTTTGGTGCAGGGAATACATAGGCTATCAGAAATAGGGAAGTACAAACATACAGATGAGTCACAAATTGACAAGTGGGATATACTGAAGATAAAACAGCTGCGTACCATGAAAGAATTCACCAAGAGAGTAATAAGAGAGCCCATGGACTGTGAAAACATCTTTAGCAATGACACATCAGACAACGGCCTTATTACTAAAATCTACAATACTCTGCTAGCTCCCCAAAAGAAAAAAATGAATTGCCCACTGAGGTGGTGGGAAAGGACCTGAACTGCATCCTGCCACTCTGGCGAAAGGCATTTCTTAAAGGAGATTAAGGCTGCTCCTTGACTTGGAGTTCATCTTATATGAAAACCAAACCAAACCTTTCAAACACTGCTATGGAGTCTCTGCTGCCTTATATTGACCCTGGTAGACAGGGTAGAACTGTCCCTGTGGGTTTCAGAGACTGTAACTCTTTAGAAAATCTTGTCTGTCTCCCAAGAAGCAGTTTGTGGTTTCGAACTGTCTCTACCAGGTCTCCTCACCTTATATGAGTTCTGTCTTAGTTTGTGGGGCTTGGTGATACAGTGGTTATACCTTGAGCTACTAACCCAAAAGTCAGCAGTTCAAAACCACGAGCCACTCCATGGGAGACAGTTGAAACGTTCAACCCCTGTAAAGATTTGCAGTTTAGGAAAAACCCACAGGGGGAATTCTCCTCTGTCCTATAGGGTCGCTATGAGTTGGAGCCAACTTGATTGCAGTGAGTATGATTTTGCCTTAAGAAAGTACCACCAACTGGGTATCTTAAAACCACAGAATCTATTTTCTCATGGTTTTGAAGTCGAGGTGTTAGTAGGGCCATGTTCTCTCTGAGGGCTCTAGGGCAGTGGTTCCCCAGCTTCCTAATGCCGTGACCCTTTAATGCAGTTCCTCATGTTATTGTGACCCCCAACCATAGAATCATTTTTGTTGCTACTTCATAACTGTAATTTTGCTAGAGTTATGAATCGGGTGACCCCTGTGAAAAGGTTGTTTGGCCCCCACAGGGCTGGGACCCACAGGTTGAGAACCGCTGCTCTAGGGGAAGCTCCTTCCTCACCTGTCCTAACCTATGGTGATTCCTTGGAGACATCAACCCCTTCCCTGCCTTTCTCTTCACCTGGCTTTCTTCTGTTTCTATGTATCTCCCCCTTTAAAAAATTTAGATAGAGGACCAAATGTATTAGGACCCGCCATACAACCTTATGTTAACTTAATTGATGAGATCTTCAAATGAGCCCATGGTCACAAGTACCGGGGTGGGGTTTTCATTTATCTTTGTGGTGGAAGCAATTCAATTCCTAACAGATTTTAACAAACACAGATGTCAGTATTTGTGAAATGCTTTCTCGATTGCCACCCACATCAGTGATACATACCATTAATGGGACTAATAGAGACAAATATCCTATAGGGTATAACACTTCAATGCCTTTATAGCTCTACAGGTGTCTGCCAATCAGAATTCTTTGGTTCCTGGCATTTAGCTAGTTACAAATCATTAAAGCTGCATACTCACCTGGTCCGGGCATCTCTGCTTTTCCCAGGAGATTCTTCTAAGGTGTTTTCTCAGGTGTGTCTAGACGGCAGGTATGCCGTGTCTACATGACTGTCCTTCACTTTCTCAACTAGTATTATCACCCAAACAGGGACGAGATCTATCAGATATGACTGATTTTTAATAAACATGCTACTTCCCTGTGGCTGGATTTGTTGTTCTAACTGACCACAAAATTCTCTTCTGAGAGACTCATCTGTCGTCTGTCAAGGCTGCGGATAGTTGTGGTGATGGATCCTCTCGTCCCAGAACCTCATTTTATAGAAGACCCGAGCCTCGACTGGCCAAGGTCACAAAACTAGTAAACATCACGAATTAAATTTAGCCTGTAGAAAACATCTCCTTCCTTTTCCTCTTACATTCTGTGTGTGTGTGTGTGTGTGTGTGTGTGTGTGTATACAGAGGAGACCAGTGGCTCAGTGGCTAAGGACTCAGCTATGAAAGAAAGGTTGGCAGTTGGAACCCAACAGTGCCTCCAGGAAAGAAAAGACCTAGTGATTTGCTCCCTTAAAAATGACCTAACCTAACCTATCCTAACCTATCCTAATGTAACCTAACCTATCCTAACCTATCCTAATGTAACCTAACCTATCCTAACCTAACCTAACCTATCCTAACCTAGCCTAACCTATCCTAACCTAACCTAACCTAACCCATCCTAACTTAACCTAACCTAACCTAACCTAACCTAACCTAACCTAACCTAACCTAACCTAACCTAACCATTGCCATTAATCTGATTCATTAGCAACCCTATACCGGATTCTGAGACTATACATCTTTATGGGAGTAGACAGCCTCATCTTTCCCCTTCAGCGTGGTTGGTAGGTTTGAATTGCCAACATTGAGGTTAGCAACCCAACATATAAAGATTATAGTTCTGGGTACCCAATGGGGGCAGTTGTATTCTATCCTATAGGGTCTTTATAAATTACTTAGAATTGACTCCATGACAATATTTTTTTCTTTCTCCTTTTCTTCCTTCAACATGTGCATAAAATGTTATGCCAACCCAGAGTGTAAACTCCTTTCATGGCAGGCACTTTGCCTATTGTTATTTTCCATGTGTTCCATTTTTACCCTACACTGAAGAGTTTTTCAAGGAACATTCTGTTCTCATGTATCTATAGTTGACTGATATGGTCTAAGCATTTGCTTTCTAGCGACTCTAAGTTTTCAGATCTGCAATGATGGACAGGGTTGCTGCAGTCCAGCAGCTTGGCTGAGATCCAGGGAAGCCAACCTGTAAGAGTCTGTGTGAAGGCAGTGGCAAGGCAAACCAGGGAGGGGACTGGGAGACCTGCGAGAAGAGGGGAGCCAAGAGAGGTGAACCCCCTCTGAGGAGTAGCTCCCCCAGCCCCCAGTCCTTCTAAGGAGGCAACAAAGAGGTTGAGAAGGGGGTGGGGCTTTGGGCTGGATTCCTGCAGGGCTATCCCTTAGTATAATGGCTCCCAATGGGACTCTTTGACAATGGTTGAAGGGTACAACTGCTGTTTAGTGGTTAGAGATCAGGATGCTGTTAAAAATCCTAACTACACTGGGCAGCCCCCTCTCCAGCATCCCCACTCCTCACCCCCGAGTCCTGTGATTGGGTTGGAAAACCCAAGTGAGAAAGTTACCAGGAGCAAGGGATAACTGGAATTAAATCAGCTTTCACAAAGACTAAAGTTCAAATCTCTACTGGCCTCGGTTTGGATATTCAGCCCAGATGCCCGACAGATGTAAAAGCAAGCCTTCTCTCCTTCAAGATGAATTACTCAGAGTCTTCAGTGCATGCCAAGCATTGTACATAAGGTGGATGGTGCGAACAAAATCAAAAGTCCATTAAGTCCACTGAGTACTTTGCAGTATCCATAGGTAATATGCTAATTTTTATTAGATATCAAGAAGTTAAAGATGGGTGTCTTTAGAGTAGTCACTGAAAGAATGATTCAAGATATTTGTTCATCCATCCATCCATCCATTATCCAAATATCATCACGTAAAATATCCAGCAAAAGGCAGGAGTTCAAAATAAATAAAAACCCAAAGTGGAACTAGCTGCAATTCCATCAGGTATTTGAATGAAATGAAACTTGATATAGCCATTAGAAGATGATGATTGTCAAATTATGTCAAAGGAATAAAACCCAACTAGGAAACTGTGATTCTTTCCCAACATCCTAGATTGAAAGAATACTGTTTTATCCTGGCCATGATTCTGTTGGGTTATTTCTGGTCTAAGCTTCTACAACGATTTTCATGCTTCTCCCTTGAGGTTGGTTCTATTGTTTCCATGTGCTTAGAGATGAGAGGACTGTGACATCAGTGGTTAAGTGACTTGCCCAATGTCATATGACTCATAAATGGCAGAATAAGGATGTAGTCCAAATGTACTCTGGCCCAAGGACTCATGTCCTTATCCACACTGCTTTACCAGAGGTAATAGCACTGTCCTGTACCAGCCGTTGCATGGGAGAAAGATCTGGCAATCTGTTTTTATAGAGGTTTGCATTCTTGGAAAGTACATAGGGTCATTCTGTTCTGCCTTTAAGGTCACTCTGAGTCAGAACAGATTCAACAGCAGTGGGTTTTAACCTGTGTTTTATGGGATATCTGGGAGAGGTGCAACTAATGATACACGATTCCAAAAATAATTAAACCATATTTCTCAGGGTATATTCTGTGCGTGTGGGTGCCTTTCCCAGAAGATCTAACACATCTCATTATCTCTTTACACTCTTTTTAATCACCTTTGTACACTGAGTTTTTCAGTTGCAACCAACAGAAATGGGATTTTCTTGCCAAGCAGAGAGAAATGTACTGAAAGAGCATGGGGGACTTCACAGAATTGACTACAAGTCTGGAAAAGCAGGCCTGGGAACCAAGGATCTCTGGAGATGGTGGAATGTTGAGCTGGCAGAAAAAATTCAATGTTGCTATTTAAACATTTCACTGGGCTGCACTGAGCTGGAATGGTTCTTGCTTTAATATCTCTTTGCTCAGGGTTCACATTCCAGCCAGGGAGAATCCAACTGACTTGAATTGAATCAGATTCTTTCCTACGTAGGGAAACAAGATAATTCCACCTTGCAACTCTATCTAGTATAGTCAGAGGAAAAGCAATACTCAAAAGGGATTATTGTTAGATGCCATTGAGACAATTTCGACTCATTGTAACCCTTTGTACAAGAGAACAGATCTCTGCTTGATCCTGTGGCATCCTCACAGTTGTTCTTATGCTGGAACCCATTGTTGCAGCCACTGTGTCAGTCCATCTTGTTGAAGGTCTTCCGCTGATTTTGGCTGCCCCTCTACTTAACCAAGCATGATGATCTTCTGTGTTTGTTTGGGTTGACTAGACAAATCCAGAAGCACTCATATAGATGTAAGAGAGAACTTTATATCAAGAAGTAATTATACATCAAGAAAACATCCCAGCACAGCCCAGATCAAGGCAATAGTCTGATATTAGCCCATGAATTCCTCTTCAGACTTAGGCAGCACATGCAACAATACCAAATCCAGGAAGATCACAGGCCGGCGGTGGAAAGCCCTATGGATCCAATGGTTCCAGGGCTCTGGTTGCCATCAGCATGGCTCCATGTGACTTGTCAAAAGGAATGTGTGGTTTGTCAACAATAATGTGAAGCAGAGAGTGTGTTTTGCCTCCAGGGAGGAAGAGAGGATGTCCCAGAATCCTCATGAGAAGGCCAAGGAGGGATCACCAGACTGTGACCTGATTGACAGGCTAGAGTCCACCCTTCATTCTTATTTATCAAATTGACAGGCAATTGTGTAACTTCCACCCCTTCTCTAGGGACTGGTATCTCCTGACATGCCCAAAGTACGTGAAATGAAATCTTGCCATCCTTGCTTCTAAGAAACATTTTGACTGTAGTTCTTTGAAAACAGATTTGTTTGTTCTTTTGGAAGTGTATGCTATTTTTAACATTCTTCTCCAGGACCATAATTCAAATGTATTGAGTCGACCTTATCAGTGTCCAAATTTCACATGCATGCGAGGCAATTGAAAACACCCACGGCTTGGGTGAGGCACAGCTTAGTCCTCAGTAACATTATTGCTTTTCAACACTTTAAAGAGGTCTTATGCAGCAGATTGACCCGATGCGATGCATTGCTTTACCTTGTCACTGCTGCAATCCTGGCCATTGATTGCTTGCGCAAGACAAAATCTTTGACAACTTCAATCTTTTCATTATTTATTATGATGCTACCTATAAGCCTAATTGGGAAGATTATAGTTTTCTTTACATTGCGTTGTAATCCATACTGAGGGCTGCAATCATTGATCTTCATGAGAAAATGCCTCAAGTGTTCCTCACTTTCAGCAAGCAGGTTTGTGTCATCTGCAGATCATAGGTGGTCAATAAGCCTTCCCCCAATTCTCTCATTAATCCAGTTTCTCTGATGATTTGTTCAGCATACAGATTGAATAAGTTTGGTGAGAGGATACAACCTGAAACATACCTTTCCCGTTTTTAAACCATACATGATTCCATCATTCTGTTCACACAGCTGCCTCTTGATCCAAAAACAGGATCTACAGGAGTGCTATGAAGTGTTCTTGAATTCTCATGTTTCTGAAGACTATCCATAGTGTATTATGATCCACACAGTGGATTGCCCTTGCATAGTCCATGAAACACAAGTATACATCTTTCTGGTATACTCTGCTTTCAGCCAGCAATGATATCCCGGTTCCATGTCCTTTTCTGAATCTGGACAACTACTGTTGAATGAGTTTCAGCAAACTCTCACTTGCATGTGGTATTAATGCTACTGTCAGATAATTTGAGAATTCTTTGGGAATTTGAGAATTCTTCTTATGCCCTTGCTACTCCAAATGTGAAAGGGTCAAAACCACCCAAGGAAAGTGAAATAGATGCTGGGCCGCTAATCTCAGCAGCATATATCCACTGTATCCCTTATTTTCCTTTTACCTGCATATTTTTTCTTTCTTTTTATTGTGATAAATCATAGGTAACAAATCATTCAATTTTCACCATTCTTAATGTGTAAAATGCAATGATATTAGTTGTATTGATCACACCAGTCAACCATTACCATTCTCTGTTTTCAAATGTTCCCATCAGTCTTTTGAGAAGCGCAGTGTCTTCTAAGCCATCAAACCCCCTTTCTCCTTCCTTCCATTCCTAGTATCACTCAAACCTTTGGTCCCCATAGACTTGCTTATCCCCGGTATTTCCTGTAAGGGTGTTTCTGGCTAAGGTTATGTGCCAACTTGGCGAGGCCATGGTTCCCAGTGGTGTGGCAGATATTATGCATCGTCCCATATTATGTCAGCAGCCAATGAAGTGAAAGGCAAGGTTCTCCAGGGGAATGACCTGCATCTGTGGATATTCTACTGCAATTCTTTTTATCTTCATTCTTAAATGGATTTGTCATCCTCTGAATCTTGGCACATGCCAATTGACTTGGGGATTTCTGGTTTATCAGTACCTGCAACTATGTGAGTCAGAAGACGTCTCCAGTCTGATGTCTGACCTATGGATCTGGGACTTGCCAGTCTCCTCAATTGTGTTCACCTGAAATAAATCTCTCCCACTACCCTGTGCATGTGTGTACACACATATATACACTCTACTGTTTTGCTCCTGTGGTGAACTCAGCCTAAGATAAGTGGGATCATACAACATGTTTACATTTGTGACTGACGTATTTGACTCATCATAATGCCTATAAGGTTTGTTGTCCAGATTGTCATACGCATCAGGGCTTCATTTCTCTTTATGACTGACTAATACTCCGTGGTATGTCTATATGTACCATGTCTTTTTATTATTATTTCTCTCACTTTTTTAGAAATTTTATTCCATTTTACTTTTTGTTCATCATTTGTAATCACTCAGACAAATATTTAGATCTGATGGGTAAGGATTCGGGAAGGCTTTTAAGGTCGTGTCTCTTCTCTCTTCTTTTTAAAATTTAAATTTTATTTATCTTTATTATTATGTTTTCTCTTTTATTTGTAGAATATGGTGCATACAAAGAAAAAAAAACAGAGGTTATGTAGTTGCATAGCCCATGACAACACACCATGACATGATCCCCGTAAATCCCTCATCTTCCAGTACATCCCCCATATTTGCCCCTTTTTATTGGTCTGCTGAAGGACAACTAGGCCATGTTCACCTTTTGGCTGTCCTGCCTAGCGCTGCAGTGAACATTGGTCTGCTACTGTCTGTTCCTGCTCCCGATTCTTTGGGGGCACATGGTTAGGAGTGGAATTGCTGGATCCCATGGCAACCTATGGTTAACTTTTGGAGGCCCACTCAGTTGTGTGCCAGGGTGGTTGTGCTTCAGCAGCAATTGCTCTGCATCCTCCCCATGCCTGTTATTTTCTTCCCTCCCTCCCTCCCTCCTTTTATCCCAGTCACTTTTTTGTGGGCATGAAGTGTTATCCCATGGTGGTTCTGATTTGCATTTCTTTAAGGAATGATGAAGGAGCCCTGGTGGTTTAGGGGGTTGGGCATCTGGTGTTAACTGCAATCTCATTCCTTCAAACTCACCAGTGTTAAGGGATGCTGAGAGGGGAGACTGAAAGCAAGCAAGGGAGGCTTCTGGATTTCACAAAGATGCACCGGTTCAGAAACCATGGGGGAGTTTGCTCTGCCTCCTAGTGCCACTCATCAAGACCTCCGTACAGACTCAACTCGAGGGCAGTGCGTTTGATTTTTTTCAAGGAATGAGGAGACACACAGTTTATGCTCCACTGACAACCTAAAAGCATTAGCAGTTTGAACACATCTAGTCATACCATGGGCATGCCACGTGGTCCCGTGACCAGTTTCTATAAGACTCCAGCCACCAATCCCAACAGAACGCTTCTGGCTAATGCATGGGGAGGCCCTGAGCCAGAAGCGACCTGGTGGCAGTGGCTGTGGGGTTCTTTTCTCTCTTCTTTTCATGTGCTTGCTGAATTGTTTTTCTCTGTGTATTTCTTCTTTTGAGTAGCTGTAGTACGATGACTGCACTTTCAGAAAATTTAATAATGGGAAAATGGGGCATATGGGAGGAAAAAAAGTCCTGAGAGACTTATAAGAAAGATGTCCTTTTCTTTGAGTTGTGGGACAAGGGATAGTTTGTTCTTTTCTCTTTCTTTCTTTGTGTTTTTAAACATAGTGTGCAGTTTCTAGGTAGCCAGTACAGGGATAAAGAGGGGATTGTCTCTCCAGGTGCCTGCCTAGGGCCACAGGAAGGGGCTGCAGGGAGATCAGGCACCCGTTACACACCCATGGAAAAGTCCAAACTGAGCATGTGCAGACGAGTGCCACCAAGGTTCAGCTGAAGTTAAACCTGGCCACAACCTTGGCACTTGACACTACACAAGTGTGCCTAAACTTAACCAATGGGGTCGGTCGATTCCCTCAACCACACCTACCCAGCCAGGGGGCAGGACGTTTCCCTCCTAAAAGTCACTTGGATTACAACAGTGCTCCTACCGCAGGAATTCTTCCAGTGTTGTGAAGCAAGGATGGAGGTACCTCTCTCCAGAAACCTAACACAAGGATTACCTTTTAAAATAAAAAGTAAACTTGAACTTTTAAGATGAATAAACTGAGGGAGAGCCCCTTTGGAATGGAAAGGGGCACAGCCAGTAATTGAGTATTCTATATTCGTAACAGAGACATATGTAATTCTGGAAGCAAAGCATCCTATTGCATTAAACTCTAAGCAGGAGCAGAAAAGACAAGCAAAAAAATCCCATCCCAATCTCTCTCTCTCTCTCTCTCTCTCTCTCTCTCTCTCTCTCTCTCTCTCTCTCTCTCTCTCTCTCACACACACACACACACACACACACACACACACACACACACACACACACACTCAGAAGGGACTTGTGAAATGCTTACGTGTTGGGCTGTGGTCCACATGGTCAGCAGCCAAACCACCAGCAGCACTGAGGGAGAAATAATGGGCTTTCTACTCTTGTCACAAACAGTTACTGCCCCAGAAACCCACAGGGGGGCGCTGTGAGTCAGCGTTCACCAGATGGCAGTGAGTTCGGTTTTGGGTTTGTGCTTGTGGGTTGGGGGGGTAGGAAGCATTTGTCCGTTTGTGCTTGACTGATCCTTTTGCCCTTGGGCATTTGTTTCACCAAGGAGGTGTTTCATTTTGTCCCTCATGTAAAGAGCTCATGATATTACGAGAAGCTGCGGAAGACCCTGGTCTGTCCAGATGTGTCCTTAGGAAATCTGCCTTTCCTTCACCTGAATGAGTCTTGGGAGGCCTAAGGGACTTGCAGCGATCCTCCTGCAGAGTTGGAAAAAGACAAGAAAATAAAAGGACTTGCCCTGCAGGGATTACAGACCGCTTTCCTTCCTGTTCCCGGAGTCACCTTACAGTGGCCTGTGTTTGGGGGGATCATCATCTAATTCCATGCCTAAGGCTCGGTCTTTAGAAGCAGGATGCTCTCTGACCCTACGCCTAGCAGCTTCGTGTCCTCGTTTTCATGATCAAATTTCTCTGCTCCTTTGGACCTGACGAAAACCAAGTTATGAGATCTCTCCATCATCTGCCATCCTCCTCTGTCCAGGCTCTTGATATTATTTTGGGGGGTGGGGTAGGGGTCTTGGTGGCAGGGTGAGTATTGTGCCATTGCTCAACTTCTCCATGTGTTTCTGTCTCTCCCCATGGTCTCTGTATGTCTGGGGGTCTGTCTGTGCTTCTGGGCCTTTCCCATCCTTTCCAGTTTTCAAAAGCCCTTCTGCGATTCTATTTTGGTCCAGTCGTCTACCCAAATGACCACTGCTGAGACCAGCATGCTTAATCAGTCCCAGCATCTGGGTCTGCTCCACATTGCTTCATTTGTGGTCTGATGTTTCCTGTCTCCCATCATGCTCCAGGGAATCTTCCTGCTCAGCGTTTGGGTTGGGACTTTCCCTCTGAGTGTCAATTGGTTCTGCTTAAAAAAAGAAAACAAGTTGAGGCAATCTGAGTATTCTTTACCCAGTTACAGATTTCTTATGCTTCGATCACTCCAGACCTAGAACACAACTGGTTAAGTGGATAGTGGGTTTCTATTCAGAGTTAAAAGCCTTCTCCTGGGAGCTCCCTGAAGTCCCCAGGTGGTGCAAACTGTTAAGGAGCTTGGCTGCCCAGCACAGAGTTGGAGGGTTGAGTCCCCCCAGAGGTACCTCACATAACGCTCCGTCAATCTGCTTCCCAAGCATCAACCGCCGAGAATGCTGTGGAGCACTTTCACTGTGACGTTCCTGAGATCATCTTGACTTGACAGCGCTGCTGCTCTCTGCATCTTCTCTCCACTCTTCTCTTTGTACCGGAAGGGTCTCTTGTCAGGTCTGTGTCTTACCCTGCAGACAGACGACTTCTGTACACCGGGGACCATCTTGATGGTGTGGTTAGGTGTTGTTGAGTTGGTTCCAACTTAGAGCAATCCTATAGAACAGAAGAAAGGACTTCCCCGACCTGTGCCATTCTCACAACTGTTGCTATGTTTGAGCCCATTGTTGCAGCCACTTGTCAGTCCTTGTGGAAGGGCTTCCTCCTCTTCATTCCCCCTTTCCTCTTTGCCTCCAAGGATTCCCTCCTTTAAAGCAAAACAAACGTGCTGCCATTGAGTCAATGCTGACTCATAGCAAAGTCCTGTGGGTTCCTGAAACTGTAACTGCTTACAGGAGTAGAAAGACAATCAGGCTCCCCACTTAGCCTCCAGAAAAAATTCCCTGAAGTATACCCAGAGGATTACCATGTTGTAGGTGGTAAGGCTTCGCATGCCCTCAGGGTCAAGTTCAAACTAGTAGTTCACTGGTACAATTCTCACCTTCCTAGTGGGAAAACCAGATCCAGTTATCAGACAAAGCACATCATGCAAAGTGGAGCGTCTGGACTAAGTCCATCTGGAGAGAAAGGCGATCCATTTCTGCAAACCAGCCATGGCAACCCTGTGAATCGCAACAACCCTATCACAACTGACCGTGGATCGTTGATCACCAGGCAGGGTTTTGTTCCTTTATGCCTGGAGTCGCTATGAGTTGGGGACTGATTTGATGGCAGCTATTTCGGCAAGCATGAGGAATAGTTTAGTGATGCGCATCATTCTGTATTGTAGGTTACACTTCAGTAGCATAGAGCTGCTCGTGACATGGGTCTTCCCATGCGTCTAACACCATGCTGGCCTTTCCACAGTGGTGGGACCATAAATCATGGTGGTGATGGTTATTGTGGGGCTGAGGCCACTGTCAGCAAAGACATGGTTGGTGGGGGTGGAGGGGGGTTTGACTCCCTTTGGTTAGGTTAAAGCACCAAGTGTCCTCTTGGGGGGCCTGGTTGTGGTTCTGAATCCCACACGGAGTTTGCCGGTTGTTCCGTGGCCTCCCCTTCCCTCTGGCCCGGCCTGTGCTAGCTGCCCCTCTCCCCGACTGTCCCCTTCACTTTATCCTTTCACCTTTGATCTGGCTTCTTTACGCATGCACGTGGGGCCATCTGAGACAGATTAAATGTCAGCTGTGTGGTGGGCAGCTTCCTTCAGGGGACTCTTGCTAATGATGTTATTGATCCAATAGTAATCGGGCCTGGATAGGATCCATTTTTTTTTTTTTGCAGCTTGTGGCTGAGCCACTTGGAGGGGGAAGTCCCTGCTAACTGTCCAAGTGATTATTTTCAGTGTCCTGTGTGCCCTTTTGCTGCTCCAGTGTGGGTGAAGGCAAGGTGAGTCTGGGAGCGAGGACACACGGTGCATTTGGAAACACCGTCATTGTATCGTCTGCTGTTCCCCTAAAATCCAGGCAAACACACTTCTGGAGGGGAACCTGAGTTCCCCAAGAAAGCTGGCTCCCTCACTGGTCTCCCGTCTTTGTGGTTCCCGGGCCCTGGCTCCCTCTTCAGTCGATGAAGAGCTGCAGAGTATGCGGACTCGAAGGAGTTCTTGAGAGTCCTGAATCCAGTCATTATGGGAACTTGGGCTGTTCCCAATTAACCTTGACCTTGTATCTTGGAGCTCAGAAATAAAGAATGTGTTACAGCTGGGTGAGAGGGAGAGGCCTGTGCTCTTATGAAAATTTGGATTCAGCAAATATTGGTTGAGCCTCCCACCATCTGCCATTTCCTGTGCTAAATTTACTGACAGCCACCCAGATTCTGATCTATGGCCTACCTTGCACCAAGATGCCCATGTAAATAAGTAAACAAATAAGATGAATAAATACTGGGATTCCATTTACATCCACTGCCACCATTCCACCAGTTGCTTTCTTTATTATATGTACATTGGATGTCCATGTGTTTGATTATGCTTCTTTGTTTTGGCCTTTGGCTTCTTCAGTCTCCACCATTTAAAAATTTCCATTTAATTTGAGGACGTTTCACAGAATGGGCTCTTATCTAATAATGTCAATAAGACTAAGAGGCTCAAATGATTGTGGCTCTGTAGCCTACCTGCCGAAGCTGAAGTCCGGTCCTTCATAAAATCAGCTGTCCTTAAGAATTCCTACGGCACCATAAAGATCCTGGTGGCCCAGGAGCTAAGCTCTTGCTGCTGACCCAGAGGTCTGTGCTGTGACCCCCTGAGAGAAAAGACCTAGTGATCACCTCCCCGAATGGTCGCAGCTCTCTAAAGCCAACAGGCCAGTTCTCCTCTGTCCCGTAGGGTTGCTCTGAGATGGAATCGACTGGACACAACACCTGCACATTTAGAGAAAAAGTCGTATACCATGTGGGTGTCTCTCAAAGGGCAAAGGATTAGTGTCCAAGAAAGCCTTTCTTCTCCACCCAGAGTGTCCGGTGGGATTAGAACTTCAAAGTGATTAAACACAAGTTGAATTGAAGTAAAAGAGCAAAAAATTATGATGAAGTATTTCCCCAAAGCTTCCTAGCTGCTTCCTCTTTCCCATCCACTCCTAAAACCCCAAGGGCTCTAGCAGCTGCTCTCTGTTAGAAGCGTGGTCTCTATCTGTGTGCATGGCCATCCTTTTTGATGTCTGCACCTTTTAAAGTCCGGAGAAAGATGAGACTGTGTACTCCCATCGATGTTTGCAGCCTCTGGAACCTTGTGTAGGGTTCCAATGAGTCAGAATCATCTCATTGGCATACACTTGGATCTGACCCTTTGAAATGAGAAACCCTGATGACATAGTGGGTTCAGTATTGGGCTGCTAATTGGAAGATTAGTAGTTCAAACCCACCACTGGGAGAAAGATGAGGCTTTTGACCGCCGTAAAGATTGACAGCCTCAGAAACCCGAAGAGCAGTTAGGCATAGCTACCTTCAGCTTGAGGCTTAAGACAATGGCAAGAAGTCCACTAGAGGCCAAATACAAACTCAAGGATATCCCACTGGGATTTCCAGAACATCTCAAGAGCAGACCTGTGTCTGGAGAAGGACTCCATGCTCGGGAGAGTGAAAAAGAGCAAGAGGGATGGGCTCAGTGGCTACACGAATGGGCTCCAGCTCACTCACAACTGTGAGGCGGTGCTTCATTCTGTTGCCCGTAGAGCTGCTGTAACTCAGAAGCTACTTGTTGGCACCTAGTAAGGACAACTAGAAACCTTCTGTGTGAGTCTGGGTACTTTAAAGAAACAAATCCACAGAAACTCATGTATAAGAGAGAGATTTATATAAAAGTTAAGTGAACATCAAGAAAACATCCCAACCCAGTGCTGCCCAAGCCCACAAGTCCATTAATGCATTAACCCCTATGTCCAACACCAATCCACAAAGTCCTCCATCTCACAAAACAGGCGCAAAGATGCTGGCTTCAGGAGGAAAGCTGAGTCAGTGAATGTGTAAGCATCTCAGCACTGGGTGAGGTCTCCACATGGGTGCTCCAGCACCCAGGGATGCACTGGGTTAGGTCCATGTAGTTTCTCCTCGGGGATGTCTTGCAGGAAGTGAGCCTTGCCAACTAAAGCAGGAAACTGACTAAGGCGGCTGCACCCTGATTTCACCATCAGAAAGCAAGAGACCCGAGAACTAGAAAGGCGAGGCCCACTGAGCCATTGATCCCTTGGCCCTTCAATTAACCCTACATGTGTTTATCGGCCAGGTTGACGTGAGGATTATGTTAATGATGTCTGTGAAGGGCTTGGGAGCAGCGGTGGTTCAGCACTACAATCGTTGCCTTTTTGACCAGCGACCAGATTCAATTCCAGGCCACTACACCTTATGTAAAACAACCATGCATCTGTCAGGGGAGGGTTGCATCTTGCTATAAATACTGAACATCTGTCAGTAGAGCTTCCAGACCAGATGGAGTACTTTCCCACCCTGTAGAGAAGACATTTCCCACGTGGCTCTTGAAAATCTCTTTGAGTGTCATTTTACAGTAGATCATTGTGCTACTAAGGACTTTGCTGCTGCTGCTGCTGCTCCTCCTCCTCCTCTTCCTCCTTCTCCTTCTCCTTCTTCTTCTTTGACTGTTTCATGTCCTAGATGTTGGGTAGTCAGTTGGAATTTTCTATATATTTATATAATCTGACACACGTGACAGGCACAGACACAGACTCATGCAATGCATATGGCGGCAATTTGTCACCTAACACGGCGCTGAGAAGAATGAGGACACAGGTCAATCTAAGTATTTGGGTTTCCTTTGTTCCAGTGCTGCTTATTGTTTAGCAAAGAGCGGTGGGGGCGCATGTATGCTGGGCTCCTAGAATAATTACTAGCAGGAGAGACAGATTCTAGTGGAGGAGGAGGTTAAATGTAGGCTGCTGTACTTGGCAGAGGGCGCGCTTTGGAACGAGAGGATTTTCAGCTCAGAAGTGCATGTAGACTTGGGCAGGTAGCTCAATAGATGTTCATAACTGGGTGCAAACATTGGAAAGAGAGGAAAGAACGGGGAAACTGTTCCCCCTCCACATACCAACATAAGTGACATCTAACACCGTATGTGAAGGCCCCAGAACAACAACAACAACAACACAAAGGTAGTTGGCCTGGATCAAGGAACTAGGCCTAGAAATGGAGTCTTTCTGCTTCCAAAGTCCAAGTTACAGACTTCCCTTTATGTGCAGATTGAGACTTTCTCCTCTTGGCAGGTTCCTTCATGCATCCCCTTTGCTATGGCTGCTGTCAGCTTCACAAGACTAAGTCCTACCTTGTCTTTAAGATCACCTCAATGCACTTTTGCCCCCGGCACTTTATCTTTTTCTCCCTGTAGGCATCCATTTTCATTTGTGTTAGAACACAGTCATACAGAATACCTCCTGAGCTATCAACTCCCCAACAAAACAAAACAGAAATTGACCATTCCCACTGATGGCGATCCCAGAACTGGTCCATGGGATTGACTTGGAATTTCTTCACAGGGAGGCTAAAAATTAAGCCTTTCTTCTGCTGCACCATCGAATGGGATTTCACAGCCAAAGTTAACAAGTAGTTCAGCACAAACCATTTGTGCCATGCAGGTTCCATTACTTAGTTCACAGATGAGTGAAATTGCTTCTCTTCCATCATTCTTAGGATAATAAACTGTTTTTTAATTCTTCATTGTTCTCAGAAAGAAACGTTATCTACCAAATAGACTGGGAAAGCAAACAAATGCAGGAATATATTGTTGTTGCTGCTGGTCTTCCTAACGCACATTGACCCTACACACAACAGAAGGAAACACTGCCCGGCCCTGCACCATCCTCACAATTGTTCCTTTGCCTGAGTCCATGGTATCAACCCATATCCTTGAGGACCTTCCTCTTGTTTTGCTGCCTCTCCACTTTACCAAACATAATGTCTTTCTCCAGGGACTGGTCTGTACTTAATCTAAGACAGATATGTTCTTGGCGGTCCAGGTCCTTTCAAATTCTTCACCAACACCTTAATGCAAATGAATCAGTGTTTCTTAGGTCTTCCTTATTCAATGTCCAATTTTTACACGCATGTGAGGCATTTCAAAGTGCCATGGCTGGGGGCAGGTCCTCAAAGCGCCAACCTTGCTTTTCAATGCTTCAAAGAGGTCTTGTGCAGCAAATTTACCTAATGCAATGCTTTAGGTGATCTTTTGACTACTGCTTCTGTAAGCATTAATTATGGATCCAAGGTAGACGAAATCCTTGACAACTCTAGTTCTTTTTTCCTATTGGTCCAGCTGTGAGGATTTTGGCTTTCTTTGCGTTGAGTTGTAATCCATACTGGAGACTGCAATCCTTGTTCTCTATTAAAGTTCCCTTCACTTTCAGCAAGCAAGTGCGGTTGTGTCATCTGCATGTCACAGGCTTTTCATAAGCATCCCTCCAACCCTGATGCCGCATTATTCATCACATAATCCAGCTTCTCTGGTTATTCTGGTATCCTCCACTTTCAGCCATGATCCAGCTCATGTCACCAATGATATCCCTTGTCTGCATCCTCTTCTGAATCCGGCCTGAACCTCTGGTAAGTAGCTACTTTCAGTGTACTGCTGCATCCATTGTTGGATGATCTTCAGTAAGCTTCACATTTTACTTGAAGGTAATATGAATGGTATTGTTCAATAATTTGAGCATTCTGCTGGGTCAATTTTCTTTGGAAAAGTTGGTACACATATGTATTTCTGTTGGGTCAATTTTCTTTGGAAAAGTGAGTACACATATGTATCTCTTCCAGTTAAGTAGCTATCTTCCAATTTTCTTGGCATAGACAAGTGAGTGCTTCCAGTTCTTTATCACCTTGTTGAAGCATTTCAATTGGTATTCCATCAATTTCAGGAGCCTTGTGCTTCACTTATGCTTTCAGTGTGGCTTGGACATCTTCCTTCGGGATCATTGGTTCTAGCTCATGTTATCTCTTGAAATGGTTAATGTCAACTGGTTCTTTTTGCTAGAGTGACTCTGTGCATTCTTTCCTTCTTCTTTTGATACTTCCTGCATCAATCAATATTTTCTCAACATAGAATTCTCAACATAGAATCATTCTATGTTGGAATTCGAGGCTCCAGTATTTTTTCCAGTTATTTCGGTTTAAGAAATGCTGAGCATATTCTTCACTTTTGGTTTTCTAACCTCCAGGTCTTTGCACATTTTCACTATAACATTTGACTTTTTCTCCTTAAACTACCCTTTGAAAGCTTCTGTTCAGTTCTTTGACTTCATCATTTTTTCCATGTGCTTTAACTACTCAATGTTTAAGAGAAAATTCCAGAGTCTTCCACTTGGGCCTCTGCTTTCTTTCCTGTGGTTTTAATGACCTCTTGCTTTCTTCATGTATGATGTTCTTCATGTCCTCCCACAGCTCATCAGGTCTCCTGTCATTAGCATTTAATGCATCAAATCTGTTCTTGAGTTGTTCTTTAAACTCAGGAGGGATGGAATCAATGTAGTATTTTGACTCCTGTGGACTTATTTTAATTTTATCTAGCTTCAACCTAAACTTGCATGTGAGCAATTGACGGTCTATTCCACAGTCTGCCCAAGGCCTGGTGTTAGCTGCTGATATTGACCTTCTCCATGGTCTCTTCCCACTGACGTAGTCAATTTGATTTCTGTGTAAGCCACCTATCTGGAGAGGCCTTTTCTTTTTTGAAAAAATGTATTTGCCATGAACAGGTTGCCTTCCAAAATTCTATCATAATATCTCCTGCTTAATTTCTATGACCAGGACCATATTTTCCAACTATTGTTCCTTCCTTTTGATTTCCAACTTGTGCATTCCAATTGCCAATAGTTATCACTGTATTTGATTTATTTTTGGTCACTTTCAGAATGAATACATTATTAGAATTCCCCAATGTCTTCATCAATAGCTTTCACGGTTCCAGCACTAATTTCAATAAAGGTTGTATTGATTAGATTTCCTAGAAGGTGGATAGATATTATCCCATCACAGAGAACATTGCACTTCAATATAGACTTTGAAATGTCCTTTTTGATGATGAATTCAATATTATTTCTCTTGACTGTATCATTTCTTATGTAGTAAATCCTATGATTTTCTGATTCCAAATGGGCCAATACCAGTTCATTTCAGCTCACTAATTAACACCTTGAATACTGGTATTAGTGTATTCCATTTCATTTTTAATGACTTACACTTTTCTTAGAGTTATACTTTGTACATCCAAATTCTAATTATTAATAGATGTTCACAGTTGTATCCATTCCAAAGATAGGTGACCTAACAGAATGCTCAAGTTATAGGGAAATATCATTGATATTACATGCAAGGAAACTTTTGCTCAAGATCATCCAGCCATGGTTGCAGCAGTACCCTGACAGGGAACTGCCAGAGAGTCAGGCTGGATGCCGAAGAGGATGTGGAACAAGGGATAGGATTGCTGATGTCAGAATGATCTCAGCTTTAAGCAGAGACTACCAGAAAGATGTTTACTTGTGTTTTATTGACTATGCTAAGGCATTTGACTATGTGGATCATAACATCTATGAATAGTCTTGGGAAAAATGGGGATTCCAGAGAATTTCACTGTGCTCATGAGGAACTTGCACATGGATCAGGAGGCGATCCTGTGACCAGAACGAGGGTTTAAAATCGGGAACGGTGCGTGTGAGGGTTGCATTCTTTCAGCAGACTTCTTCAATATGCATGCTGAGGAAATCATCAGAGAAGCTGATTCATATGAAAAAGAAGGTGACATCAGAATGGGGGACAGTGCTTTTATTTATTTATTTTAATTACAAATCATTTTATTGGGGACTTATACAGCTATTATCACAATCCATATATACATCCATTGTGTCAAGCATATTTGTACATATGTTGCCATCATTCTCAAAATATGTTCTTTCTACTTGAGCCCTTGGTATCAGCTCCTCATTTTCTCCCTCCCTCTCCCATTCTCCCTTCCTCATGAAATCTTGATAATTTATAAATTATTAGTATTTTTTCATGTCTTACACTGACTGATGTCTCCCTTCACCCACTTTTCTGTTGTCCGTCCACCCTGGAAGGATGTTATATGTAGATCCTTGTAATCAGTTCTCCCTTTCTCCCCCTACTTCCCCCTTACCCTCCTGGTATTGGTCCTGAGGGGTTTTTATGTCCTGGTTTCCCTGTGTTGCCAACTCTTATCTGTACCCTTATACATGCTCTGGTCTAGCCAGGTTTTTAAGGTAGAATCGGTGTTATGATAGAGGGTGGGGAAGGGGGAGGAAGCATTAAAGAACTAGAGGAAAGTTGTATGTTTCATCAGTGCTATACTGCACCCTGACTGGCTCATCTCTTCCTTGTGACCCTTCTGTGAGGGGATGTCCAATTGTCTATAGATGGCTTTGGGTCTCCACTCTGCACACCCTCTCATTCACAATAATATCATTTTTTGTTCTGGGTCTTTGATGTCTGATACCTGATCCTATTGACACCTCATGATCACACAGGCTGGTGTGCTTCTTCCATGTGGGCTTTGTTTCTTCTCAGCTAGATGGCCGCTTGTTTATCTTCAAGCATTTAAGACCCCAGATGCTATATCTTTTGATAGCCGGGCATCACCCACTTGCTTCTTACATTTCTCATACTTAGAGTGTTTAAAGGAAATCACCCCTCAGCATGGCAATTTTATTTACTTCAATGCTAGTATGTTTCATTATGAAGGTAAATTGCATCTCCATTGCATTTATTTCCTAGTGGTACCATGCTTTAAATGGCTAGCTGCGAACCCAAATGTTGGCAGTTCAAATCTACCAGCTACTTTGTGGGAGAAAGACAAACGATTCTTCTTTAAGATTTAGAGTTTTGGAAATCCTATGGGGACAGTTTTCACTGTCGTATAGGGCAGTTATGAGGCAAAAGCTGGTTTTGTTTCGTGTTTGCCAGTTGATTTGCTAGTGTGGCAATCAGAAATCCTACACATCACATGGTCTGAAATAAGCAAACAAGGTAGGGTGAACAACAACAAAAAGACTAAGGAATGTTTTCCTTGTTTGTCAGAAACCTTGTTCTTGATTAGTTAGAACATGAGCACATGGCTAGAAGTTTTACTGAAGGGTTAAGTTCAGAATTTGATAAAAGAAACCACATAAGGTTCTGTCCAGGTGAGATGGATCTAGAAAGTGAAAGTAAAACTATTCTGCCTGGTGTGTACTTCCGGACCACAAAATATTCAAGAAGACATTACTAGGGAGTTAATCGTTACCTCATGAATTCATTTAAGTGTTCTAGAATTCCAGTTCTTTGCCCACTATCCATAACTTGATATGACCCATGCTATCGAATACTCGAATACTGTTTGCATTACTAATAAAGCGCAGGTAAACAGTTTTTCTGGCACTCTCTACTTTCAGCTGAGATGCACGTGAAGTCAGACATGATGACCCTGGTCTCTGTTCTCGTCAGAATTGCCTTGGATTTCTGGCCTTTCCTGTCGAGAGACCAGTGTAACTGGTCTTGAGTTACCTTCAGCAGTTACTTTCATGCGATCGTCACGATAGAGTTTGATAATGTCCTCATGTTGTCTGATCACTTTTCTTTGAAATGAGCACAAATTTGGTTCTCTTCTCTGGGCCAGGTGGCTGCCTTTTGAATTTTTCTTTTTTTTGCATCAGGCAAATGAGTACTTCCACCTTTGTCTACATTTGTCCCTACCCTGTGTCCGTGGATGCTTGAGTGTTCTTAAAAAGATTTTCTCCAGAGTTTCTAGACCAAGATGGACTAAGGAGAAAGGGCTTGCAGCTCATTTCTGAAAATCAGTCAGTGAAAGCCCTCCGGGTCACAAGTGTCTGTTTCCAACCATCCATGGCGATGGTGTAAGAAAGGGCAGCATTTCCTTCTTTTGTGCATGGGCGGGATGATTCAGGGCCCACTCAATGGCAGCCGACAGCAAGGACCGTAGCAATTAAGTAAGTCAAAGTGTCATTTGTCACATGACAGAGAAAAGCCTTCTATGAGCGTGTTAATGGAAGTTGATGATATTTGTGTACAGTGTATGACAATACAAGTTGTCTCAAAATGGAGACTTTTTTCTTAAACATTTTATTGGGAGCTCTTACAGATTATTATAACAGTCCATACATCAATTAGATCAAGCATAATTATACAATTGTTACCACCATCCATTTCAAAACATTTTCTTTCTTCTTGAATGCTTTGATATCTGCTCCCAAAGTGAAGACTTGGGAACTGAATAACTGTCTGCTGGTCCAGAACCTCCCACCTAAGTACAGATCACAAGACTCTGCTGAGCACTTCCCTAATCCTGACAGGTGTTCCTCCAGATCCTGCTCAGGGCGCTCATTCTTTCCTTCACCCATTCACAGCACTGATGGAGTTTCTGTGTCCTGTCCTTTCTGGGCAGCCCAGTTGAAGACTCTGCTTTTAGAAGCATTTGGAGTTCTTAAAGAAGATCACAATTTGGAATATTAGTTCTTTTCTCAGACTCATTATCTTTTTTTATTCAGCATAAAATTTGTCATACGTCTGATCTAAGTAAAGCGTGCTGCTACATGTTGTGGCTCTCCTCCTCTTTCAAAAGCCTAAGTAAATGTGTCCTGGATTACCTTTGTTTCCAGCTCTTACCTATACCTGTGTGCATGCTCTGTTCTGGCCAGATTAGAATTGGGGTCATGATAGTTGGGGGGAGGAAGCATTAAAGAACGAGAGGAAAGTTGTATGTTTCATCAGTGCTATACTGTACGCTGACTGGCTCATTTCCTCCTCTCCCCCAACCTGTAAGGGGACATCCAGTGGGGCGGGAAAAAAAAAAGGGGACATCCAGTTGCCTACAGATGAGCTTTGGGTCTCCACTCCACACTGCCCCTCATTCACAATAATATCATTTTTTGTTCTGGGTCTTTGATGTCTGATACCTGATCCTATTGACACCTCATGATCACACAGGCTGGTATGATTCTTCCATGTGGGCTTTGTTTCTTCTCAGCTAAATGGCCTCTTATTTAGCTTCAAGCCTTTAAGATATCTTTTGATAACTGGCCACCATCAGCTTTCTTCACCACATTTGCTTATGCACCACTTTTTCTTCAGCAATCATGTCGGTAAGGTGAGCATCATGGAATGCCACGTTAGTAGAACAATGTGTTCTTGCATTGAGGGAGTACTTGAGTAGAGGCCCAATGTCTATCTGCCACCTTAATACTAAACCTATAAATATATGCACATAGATCTATTTCCCCATAGTCATATATCATTGTATTTACATATGTATATGCCTATACTTAGATCTCTATAAATTCCCTTTGCTTCCTAGTTCTTTCCTCTATTTCCTTTTATTTTCCTCTTGTCCCACTATCATGTTCAGCCTTCACTTGGATTTCAGTAATTCCCCTTGGTTACACTGCCTTTGATCAAGCCCTACCAGGTCTCCTATACCCTCCTCGCAATCGATTTTAGATCACTTGTTGTTTCCTTGTCCCTGTGTTTGTTTGGAAAATGATAGCAACAAATGTTCAAATGTGCTTGACATAATGGATGGATGTATGGATTGTGATAAGAATTTATGAGCCCCCAATAAAATGATTTTTATAAAAGCTCAAGTAAATGATACCTCCTCCATTATGAAAATGCCTTGATTATATAGCATCAGAACTCCTGGCTCTGGCTGGTGCTTTGTATGTAATTATATGCTGGCTCTTATCACACACTTATTACATGTATTGTCTATGGGCCTGTCTGTTCTACTAGTGTATGAGCTTTCTGAAGGCAGGGATTTGCTATAATCATTTTTGTCTCACTTGAATGGTATGATTTGTACCTACAGGTATGTGTTAGATATTATATTGCAGAATTATAAAGCAAATATGTCTGCCAGCCTCAGTTTTGCCAGGGGTTGTCTGGTAACCTCTTTCACTTGACTTGGAGGAAGAGAAATGTGAACATATCTCACTTGGACGTTCTCATTAGCATAAAAATCCTAACAGCTCTCTCCCTTCTTCCTCCCTGGACATATTCTGTATCGACTGGCATGAGAAGCAATACGTGATTACTACCAGGGCTTCCCCTGATTTCTTTAGGGATACACATTGATTGACTCCTTGTCTTCTGCTCTGGATTCTAGTTGCCAATTCTTCAGGCACAGGAAAAAGTTCCAAGTAATGACCTTTGACACTGGGTATTGACTTCCTATCAATTAGATAGGAACAAATTACCTTACAAATTGCCACAAACTTGTGTTTTATTGACTGTATGGATCATAAAATACTATGGGTAGCCTTGAGAAGGGTGGAAATTCCAGAATACTTCATTGTGCTCATGTGTAACTTCCAAATGGGTCAAGAGGCAGTTGTATGAACAGAACAAGGGAATACTGCATGGTTTAAAATCTGGCAAGGTGTGCATTAGGGTTGTCCTCACCATGCTTGTTCAATATGTGCGCTGAACAGTCAGTCAGAGAAACTGGAGCACATGAAGAAGAATGCAACATCAGCATTGGAGGAAGGCTTATGAACAACGTTTGATATGCAGATGACACAAGCTTACGTGCTGAAAGTGAGGAGAACTCGAAGCGCTTGCTGAGGAAGATCAAGGATTGCAGCCATCTGTAAAGAATACAACACAATGTACAGGAAACCACAGTCCTCCCAACTGGACCAATAGGTAATATCGTGATTAACAGAGAGAAGTTTGAAGTTTTCAGGAATTTCATCTTACTTGGAAACACAATCAATGCCCTTGGAAACAACAGTCAAGAGATCAAAAAATGCACCCCATTGGGTAAATCAGTTGCATAAGACTGCCCTAAAATGTTGAAAAGCAGGTATTCTCCTTTGAGGACCAAGATGTGCCTGACCTAAGCCATGGTGTGTGTATATGCATTATTATAAAGTCTTTATTTTTCATCTGGTGAAACTAGCTTATTTATTTATTTTTATATCATTCCACATTTCAATCACGTCAAGTAGAAGTAATTGTACAGTTGCTACCACAATCACCACATAGGCATGTGGAAGTTGGCCATTGCAGGAGGAAGACTAAAGAAGGAGGGATGTATTTGAATTGTGTTGCTGCTGAAGACGACTGAAAGCAGGATGGACTTCCCAAGGAATAAAGAAATCTATTTTGGAAGAAGTACAGCAGGAGCGTTACTTAGAAGCAAGGGTGACAAGACGTTGTCTCCTGTATTTTGGACATCTTATCAGGAGAGACCCGTCCCTGGAACAGGACATCATGCTTGGTTAAGTAAAGGGGCAGTTAGAAAAGAGGAAGACCCTCCACAAGAGGAACTGTGACACTGGCCTCAGTGCTGGTCTCCAACATACCCACAACCACACAGATGGTGCAGGAGCAGGCTCGGCTTCATTCTGTTGCACATGAAGTTACTATGCGTCAGAACTGACTCCAGGCCGCCTAACAACAAGTAGCTTAAAACAGATAGTTTATTGCCTTGGAGTTTCCAAATGCCAGAAGTCCAAGCATGGCTAATCTGCATAAGGTCTCACGTGGCTGCAATCAAAGTGTCAGCTGGGTTCAGTTGTGATCTGGAGGCTTGACTAGGGGAGAATCGATTCCAAGGCTGCTCGGGTCCTTGGCAGAATAAACTTCCTTGAGGTCCCTGTTGTGTTGGGTTGTTTGCTTGTTCTCAGCCGGTACCTTCTTAGCTCCTTAAGGTCATCCTCAATTCCTTGCCACATGGTCCCCTCTGTAGATCCTCTCACAACTCGACAGACTGCTTCTTCAAAGACTATTTCTATTAAGATGGGGTTTCATGTAACACAAGATAACTGGAGAGAACTACCTCATCACTATTGCTACAACCTACTGGACAGGAGAAATACTTGAGGAGGGGTGTCTTCAGGGGCAGGACACATTGTGGGGAAGTCATCTTAGCACATGTTGGCAACCCATCGACTTCCGGCTGTTCTTCCTTCCACGTTTCAATGATGTCATACAGGTATAGCTCATTTTGCTTCTCGTTATTTTCACAGATATTGCACGTTTACTACTTGAAGGCAGCCTTTTATAGAGTATGTGTTAGGGTGGGTAGTCTAGGTCAGAGGTCCTCAAACTTTTTAAACAGGGGGCCAGTTCACTGTCCCTCAGACCCGTTGGAGGGCCAGACTATAGTTTTTTTTAAACTATGAACAAATTCTTATGTACACTGCACATATCTTAAACACCCAGCGGGCTGGATAAATGTCCTTGGCGGGACGCATGTGGCCCGCGGCCGCAGTCTAAGGACCCCTGGTCTAGACCCCCGCAGTTTAAGGACCCCTGGTCTAGATGAACAAAACCAGTGACTCTCACCTCTGTGTAAGGAAGAACTTTCTATCACGGAGGCATTTCAGTCTAGTTCAATGTAAGTCTCTAAGTCAGACGCTAGCTGGGGCCCTCTTCTGACTCACAAAGTTTCAGGCCAAAGACTACCCGCGGTAAAGTGAAAAGCCGGGAAGTCACAGGTCGGTAGGTACAGAGTGGATCGAAGGTTAGTGTAAACATGGCAGGGGGGCTGGCAGCTCTCAGGGCTGGGCATCCTCCATGGGACCACTCCTAGGGGCAGACAAAGAGTCCTAGTAAGGAGAAGGTGAAGGGCAAGAGAGAGAAAGGAGGGGTCCCCACTGTCTCTCTTTAAGAAAGATCCCAGAAGACATGAATAGGCTATTTCTATCAAAAACAAAACCCAAAAGGATTTCACAGAAAATACTGGGTACTAAGCATGAATACAGGGGAAGATTACATCATAGCTTGTTAAGTAAAATGATCTCTGTCCACTTCTTGCTAGCTGTCATTGCCCCTTTCTATGCAACCAACGATCGCATTAAGAGCCTACAATGAGAGAGAAAGGAGCATGTGAAAACCCAGACAGCCCCCCACCCACATGCCCCCTCAAATCCCCTTAATCTGTGCATTCAATTGACATACAAGAGTAAGTTCACTTTGCATGAGAGATGACATTGAAGCCTTAAGAGAGAAATGAATTTTCTGTAACTGAAGACAACCATGAATTTATGTGTTCTGCCAAGTGCCATCAGGGGATTGAAACGAAGGATCCCTCACAATGTGGTTAAAAGCTGAGATTGGAAAACAAAATGATTGTTTCATGTTTATGACTGCGACGCCTTAAGAGACCCTGAGGCTTTGCCTTCAATAAGTTCATTGACAAGTAAGGTAGAACTAGTGAGGTCAGAAATAACTTAACACTTGCTAGACAGGATGAGAATCAATGTTCCACTTAAAGTACTCTGGGTATTCAGAGAAAAGGTGAACTTTTCTTAGTGAAGAGAATAAAGAAAGAGCTCATATTGTCTATAAATTTGTTTTAACATCATTTCAACAATCATGACATGCATTTGAAAGCAAAATATCCTGCGTGGCTAACATCCCAGAGTCATAAAAAATGCTGGACTATATTGGTTTCATTTATTTTTATATATTGATGGATTTTTGCAAGATTGGGCTCTGCACAAATGGCTGCATATCAAGCAAAAAAAACCCCTGAGTTATATTCTTGCTTTTCTTTGATTTTTTAAGACATGGCCATTTAAAGTGACAACCTAAATGCTCCTTTCTTTTTCTCTTACATTTCAAATGTAACCTATAAAGAGAGGAAGAAGCAGAAATTAGGTGTTGTTAATACATGGTATTAAAACTTAAGTCATTTCATCCCTCTGCTCAAGCTTCCCAGGAAAAACCCAAGATCTTGCTGTCACTTCAAGGCCCTCCACAATTTGGTCTCCCAATACTGCATGACTGTGTCTCCATCTACTTTTCCCCGGGATTACTCTGTGCTAGCTATTCAGACCTCCTTGCTTTCCTTGAACAAGCCAGGCATGTTGAGGGGTGTAGCCTGCTTAAGTTGCTCCTATGGCATTTTCTCACGTAAAGAATTATTATTGGAACTCATACTTTTAATTGCCAATGTAATGTTCTACATACCACGTGCCTCATCTTTATAGAGTTAACACACTCCGGCCCTCACACATCATAGTCAGCTAGAACAAAACCATGCTCTCAAAAGCTCACTATCCTTTGGGAATGCTTTCCTCGCCATCAGGAGAAACACCAAGAAGAGGTGCAACACAGTGGAGTGTGTCTTTCTGTAGCAGTTAAAAGGTTACCGGGCCTGGGTTGGGGAAAAAAAACCAGAAAAAAAAATCCTTAAGCTCCTGGTAGTTAATGGAAAAATGAACAAACAATAGGGTAAGAATTAACAAGGCCTCTGTCATTGAGGCAACTTAATATGGCCTTTCTTATTTTATAACCTGGAAGCTTTCGGGAATACCATTTATAGGGGCCGCTGCTCAGGAGCAGTGTCCTTCCTGGCATCAGCAAACACTTGAGAAGGCAGAAATGTGGAAGAAAAGAGCTGCAGTCTACGGTGAGTTCCCAGTGAAGGCTTGCTGAAATCCTACAAGCAGTGCTCTGGAATTCCATGGAAATCCCCCAAGGTGATTATCATTGAGGGAGGAACAGTTTCATCTCGGTGCATTTTCCTGCTTGTCAGGTTGCTAATCCAGCAAGGTGTGCAGGGGCTGAACGGCTTCCACGTGGACACATTCATGCAGGCACCTATTCCCAAATACTCACTGAACACCTGCTATGTGTCAGGCACCGTTTGCATGCTGGCGAACAGGACGATGAAGTAGAAGACAGTCCTCCTGCCCTCAGGGAGATTACATTTGAGTGAGGGGCACAAACAATTCAGTGCTCTACTATTAGCTGAAAGATTGGTGGTTCAAATCCACCGGAGGCACTTTGGAAGACAGGCCTGGCGGTCCGCTTTGGAAAGGCCATGGACTTGAAATCCCCGTGAAGAAGTTTGGCTTTGTTC
Organism: Tenrec ecaudatus; assembly: GCF_050624435.1. Classification (NCBI taxonomy): domain Eukaryota; kingdom Metazoa; phylum Chordata; class Mammalia; order Afrosoricida; family Tenrecidae; genus Tenrec; species Tenrec ecaudatus. Next base: position 206,963,835 of record NC_134532.1, read on the forward strand.
ACAAGGGGTCCTCCTGGAGTAGAAATGACTCAAAGTTAATGACAACAATAAGCAAGTAAATAAACAAGAAAAATACTAAGCTTTAAGCAGTATCGTACGGGTGTTAAGAGGCGCATAAGATAGTGGCTATTTTAGCATGGATGTTGTGTGTGACCTTGCTTCTTCTACTGTCTATTGACAGCCAGTCCGTCCTCCCACTTTCTAGCAAAGCCTCAGCCTCAACCTCAGTTTTCTTAGAGTGTTTACACTCTCATAAGCTTGGGCAATCTCCATTTAACCTTTGACCTCTCCCCAGAACTTTTGCTAGCATCAGCTGTTGTCTTTTCTTGCTCATGATCAGGGCAGGTACAGCAGTAACCCAGTCCTGGCCCAGGTCATCAGAAGGTTGGCAGTTCAGGGAATTCTGAGTGAGTTCTTTTCTAATACAAAGTACTGTACGGAGGGAAATGCTTGTCTTCTTCCCTGACGATCATTGTGTTCCCATGTGGGGTCTCAAACAGTTGCAAACTCGGTGACAGTGAAGATAGCGTGGTTGATCTACTGACTATGACAGAGAGGAAAGCTGGAAAGGTCTTGGGTCTTTGATGAAGTTCTAATGCTCCTGAATTAGCCAACCTTAGAACTGCCCTTCTACATTGCATGTTGTATGGATTACTAAAGCTTTGTGTGTGCGCCTTCTTTTTCATCTACTGCATCCTACCAGTTACATGTGGGTCAGAGAGGGCAATTTTCAAGCTGATACACGGAGGCAAGGTGGAGCAAAGCGATGTTGTGAGTTGGGGTAGGGAGAGCAGACCAGGAACTCGGAACAGCCACGTCAGTGGTCCTGAGGTGGTAGCAAATGTGATGTGGGTAAAAAGAGAAAATCCCACTCCGGTGGGGCTGCTGTGAACACAGCTGGAGATGAGTCAGAGAGTGAGTGCGATGCTAAGCCAGGATTGGGTTTTAAGCTAAATGTAGCAGAAGTCCCTGGTCAGGGCAGGGCCATCTCATTTCCTGATTCCCTGCATCCAGTATATACCACTTGCCATTGAGTCCATTTTGACGCAAGGTGGCTCCATGTATGTTAGAGTAGAACTGTGTCCCGTGCGGTTTTTAATGACTAATGTTTTGGGAGAAGATCGCAGGGGATTCCTTGTGGCCCTCGCCTAGGGGAGTTCAATCTTGAGACCTTTCCGGAAGCAGGTGTTCGGTGGTATAGCAGGGAGCTCAGTTGCCTCCCAGTTAACGGCTGAACTCATTAACCATCATGATGATCTAAGAACTCAGCACATCGTAGAACTAAATTCTAGGGCCGATCCAAATCATTTTAGACCCAAACAGTTCCCATAATAGAAAGAGCACTTGAAAGGTGATGTTTATCTTCCATGTTCACGATGTGTTCCATGATTCTTTTATCTGACACAATCTCAGGAACTAAGTTTCCAGGTAAAGAAAGTCAAGAGCACGCGCAAAACTGCTGAGATGATGACTCTTAATTGGCTGCCTCACATGACTCTTGGCATGCCTAATTTTCACCTCTTTTGTAACAATTCAATTCGTTTTGAGGTTTTACCAAACTCGCCAGGCATGAAATGAATTCTCCATGGTAGGGCTACTAGTGGCAGAGAAGTTGTTAGCTTTGAAATGGTTGAAAGAAGTCATGTGAGGTCTGGCTCTTGCTTTTCCCTAGACCCCGTGAATTCTGTCAACAGGAATTCTATGAACTATGTAGGCTGCATTATTTGGGATAAATGAACCTCTTTAGTTCTTCTATGCCTTATCTGTGCTTTGTCCTCTCTTAGCCCTGATCTCATGATGAGAGCATTCTCGAGCACAGTGGTTCTCAACCTGCATAATGCCGCGACCCTTTCATACAGTCTCTCATGTTGTGGTGACTCCCAACCATAAAATTATTTTCGTCGCTGCTTCATAACTGTCATTTTGCTACTGTTATTAATTGGGTGAGTCCTGTGAAAGGGTCGTTCAACCCCCAAAGGGGTCGTGGCCCACAGGTTGAGAACTGCTGCTCTAACGGCTTGTTTTGTATAGGGGATAAGAACTGAGAATCAGGATACCTGGTATCTGAATATGTGAAACATAGAATGATGTCATCATTAGGTTTTGTTGGGTTGGCTCCAGTTTTTGGTGACCTTATGTCATGAAATTTGGACCTGTTACACACCATCTTCATGGTTTCAACTTTGCTTGAGCCCATCTTTTCAGCTATTGTGTCAACACCCACTAGCCTGTGATCCCCCTGCATTCAGTGTCATTGCATATGTGGCGTGAGTCTGAAGAGGAATTTATAGATGGATATCGGACATATGGGCTAATACATCAGACTTATGGACTTGAACTGGACTGGGCTGAGATGTTTTCATTTTTGTTTTAAACAATTTATTGGGGCTCATACAATTCTTATCACAGTTCATACATATACATACATCAATTGTATAAAGCACATCTGTACATTCTTTGCCCTAATCATTTTTTTCTCCTCTTTTCTTTTTTTACATTTTATTAGGGACTCATACAAATCTTATCACCATCCATACATATACATACATCAATTGTATAAAGCACATCCATACATTCCCTGCCCCAATCATTCTCAAGGCATTTGCTCTCCACTTAAGCCCCTTGCATCAGGTCCTCTTTTTTTTCCCCCTCCCTCCCCTTTCCCCCCTCCCTCATGTGCCCTTGGTAATTTATACATCGTTATTTTGTCATATCTTGCCCTATCCGGAGTCTCCCTTCCCCCCTTCTCTCCTGTCCCTCTCCCAGAGAAGAGGTCACATGTGGATCCTTGTAATCAGTTCCCCCTTTCCAACCCACTCACCCTCCACTCTCCCAGCATCGTCCCTCACACCCTTGGTCCTGAAGGTATCATCCACCCTGGATTCCCTGTACCTCCAGCCCTCATATGTACCAGTGTACAGCCTCTTTCCTATCCAGCCCTGCAAGGTAGAATTCGGATCATGGTAGTTGGGGGGAGGAAGCATCCAGGATCTGGGGGAAAGCTGTGTTCTTCATCGGTACTACCTCACACCCTAATTAACTCATCTCCTCTCCTAAACCCCTCTATGAGGGGATCTCCATTGGCCGACATTTGGGCCTTGGGGTTTTCTTTATGTACAATTACTCTTTGATATAAAGTTCTTTCTTACACATATATGAGTGTCTATGAATTTATTTCTGTAGTCAACCCAGACTAACACACTTGGTGGCAATTTTTTTTTTAATACAAAGCATTCTGATTTCTTGGCTGCTGCTTCTGTGGGCACTGATTGTTGATGCAAGTAGAAAGCAATCTTGGACAACTTCAATTTTTTTCTTTCTCCATTTATCATGACATTTACTATAAGCTCTTTAGAAATCAGTGCTGTGATGGAGAGTTCACCATAATGAAATGTGAGAAGATTTTCCCCTGTCAATATTAATTCTATGTTCCAATTAAAGTTTCCCCATTACGTTTAGCCTCTCTATTATTGCCAGCCCTGAGTTCCTGCGCACAATCTGCTGAGAATCTACTGCTACTATTTCTTGGAGTTTTTAATTAATCACCGTTCTTTCTTCATGGAATATGCTTACTCCACTTGTCTGCTTGTCTTGTAAAATTCAGCGTTTCCTCTGTTCAGTTTTCTGTGCTGGGCAGAGTATAAACCCGTGTGCTTTCTCAACGGCACCACCTCCTTCTTTCTAAAGTTCCTTCTTGTCTTCTCAATTGCACAGTGGCCTCTATTGCTGGCACTTATATGAGTTCTCTGAGGTGGTTGGAATCCAAATGAAAGTCCTCTGAACCTGCAAGGTCTTCATGCCTCATATTCCAAGTCCTTCCTCTTCCAGATTGACAGGACTGGGACATAGAAGCCTCACTGGTCCTTGATTGGATGTTGAAGGGCTGGCCGATGCAATCATAAGTGTTGGGAGATCAACTCATTGTAGGTGACCCTTGGCCAATGGGATTCAGGAGATAGAAGAAAGACGAGTTCATAAATTCTAACTCAGTTCACCCTTTATCTATCTATCTATCTATCTATCTATCTATATATTCATTCATTCATTTCACCCTTTCTAAAGAGCCCAACTGCAAGGTCAGTGGTTCAAAACTGCTCTACTAGAGAAAAATGAAACGGTTGGAACCCAAAGATTTACAGACTTGGAAATACTTAGAAGCAGCTATAGTTTTGGAAATGATGATGGCAACATATATACAAATAGGTTTGATACAATTGATGTATGGAATGTTATAAGAGTTGTAAGAGACTCAATAAAATGTTTATTTTTTTTAAAGGGCAGGGCGGGGGGCAAGAAGCAGCAGCACCTATGCCTGTATACTATGATTTTTTTCCCACTTTCAATCTCCAACAAATGTTGCAAACCCTGGGCCACTATGAGGGAGAATCAACTCTATGGGAGTGGGCAGGTTCACCCTGTTTTGCACTCAATGCTGGTTTGCCTTACAGAATATCCAGAGAGGTCTCGTGTGCTGTGCAGACATGCTTCCTGATCACCCAACTAAGCTTTTCATTGCTCCTAGGAAAACAAGAACTCAGGCATTGCCTTGTATTGCTAGCATTCTTTTTTACTTCACTTTCCCTTTGACCCACATCCTCACTACCTCAGAAATAAAGTGGCAGCAGTTTCAGTCTCTCCTTGGCCTCTGCTTTTCTACAGGTTCTGGGTTATGGTACCTTCTTGACTACCTTCCACTGGTCTTTGTCCATAAATCTCTGATAAGGAAAGCAGATTTTCTCTTAAACCTTTCCTCTTTTCCTATTCCCAGGATTTTCTAACCACATTCTGAATGTTTGTAACCAGAAGCCTCCTTGCTGTAGTGTCACATACATTTATTCATCCACCTGAGCTAGATGCTTATTAGGAGCTGGTTATGCCTTTTTAATAAATTTATTTATTTTCATTTGTTGTTACAATTATACATTTAAATGTTGTATAAATCAATAAATAAGATTACGTTTATGATAACTAACAATTGTGCTTTAGGGTGATACTGGTGAAAGAAAAATTAAATAAGTTAATGATACCATCAGTAGAATTACCTGATGCCTCAGCGGCATGATTTATAATGTTCTCTATCATAAAACAATGGGGAGGTCGCTAAAGTGAAATATATGTATTTCAGTGAGGTCTTATGACATAGTCCTAGTCTATACTTACCCTCATGAAGAAATCTCTGAGGTTATAGGTGCTTCACTATAGCAATGTGTGGTGAAGAAACCAGAAAGAATGGTGTGTTGAGTCTTAGAGACTTGTCTTAAAACAAACAGCCTCTAAGTGAGGTGTCAACTAAGTTCAGATGGAAGAAGTGCACCAGTCTGCGGGATCCAAGGACATTAAATAATAAAATTTAAATTCAAAAGAGGGAATTGTATCAGAGCTTAACTCATGACTAGTTTGCAGCAGGTTCTTAAGGGCAGTGGAAGCCTCAAATCCCTTTGCAGTGTCCCCGTAGGGATGGAGCCTATAGTCTAGTGAATCCCCCTGACCGTGGTCGAGGGTTGTGGGGACTCTTGCTGCCAGACAGAGAGCATGGATTATGGCAGATGCAGTTAGGGTGACCCCGTATCATTTATGTGCTTTTTGACCCATTTTAAAGTCGTTGCCATTTTAAAAAGTATGTTCTGCTTTCTCTTCAATTGAGCTTTTTCCTCTGTTTTATTTTGTCATTGTTGTTTCTGTTTGCCTTCCTGCTGTAATTTTGTACGATTTTTTGGGTATATGTAGTCTTTGGTAGGTAGCTCTATAGAGACGGTAACTGGATTAACTGTTACCCAGGGGCATGACAAAGGGAGGTTGAAGGGAAATGGGGAGCTAAATCCAGTGACTAATAAAAGTTCTGAAATTGCATGTTGTGATGATGGTGCGACTCTTCTTAATATGACTCAATGATTACATTGTGTGATAGATGAATCATATGCCAATGAAACCAATTTTAAAAAGGAAGAGCTAAAGACATACGTCTTTAAATTCTATCTCTATGGAAACTAATCGTCAGAATCCACGTCTTATTGATGGAGTTTATGCAAGAAAGGCTATGTACAGTGCCAATCAGTGGATCAATAGTTAGAAAAAAGGCCTTGACCCTGCACCCAAAATTGTTAACATTGAAAAGTTTGCAGCGTGCGATGGAGACTTTCAGGCAGGAAAAAGTCGGGGTACCCACGTATTTGGCCCTGGGGAACAGAAATTACTTGCTGATCAATTTGCTGCTACAAAATTTACCGAAGGCTTTAAACATACCGTAGGTTCCCAAATACAGTTGGCCTAGAACCCTCTTTTCAGAAAAATAATTGCTTAGCACCACTTTGGCAATGGAAAACTTTTGTACTATAGACCGTAATGCAGGATAAGTGTAAGTATCTGCATTTGCAGACCCTCCGGACTGTTCCTCTGGGGGGTGCTATCACCCACCTTAGGAAACACTAATGAGTTACTTATCAATAGGAAAAAATCTGATTAGTGATTAACTTTCCCAAACAGATGAAACAAATCTAAGTTATAAGATGCTACCCAGCGAATCCCAGCACTCATCTGTTGGTGTGTCCTGCTCTGGTGGCGTGCACATTGCTGTGATGGTACAGGTCATACCCCTGGTATTTCAAATACTAGCAGGGCCACCCTTGGTGAACAGGTTCCAGTGGAGCTTCCAGACTAAGAACAGATCAGAACAGCTTCCAGACTAAGAACAGAGCTCCCAGACTAAGAAGACTAGGCAGTCCACCGTGAAGACATTAGTGACAGAAAACCTCATAAATAGCAATGTAACGTTGTCTGATAGAGTGCTGGAAGATGAAGGGCCTCAGAATATGACTCATAAAGAGTTGCCTTTTCAAAGTAAAGTACACCGTAATATGGATGAAGCAAAAGTATAAGGACTTTCATCTGCTGATGGGACATGACTCAAAATAAGAATAAGCAGCTTCAAATATCCATGAATAATTAGAATGTGGAATGCAAAAAGTATGACTATAGGAAGATTGGAAGTTGTTAAAAATGAACTGGAACACATAAACATGGATATCTCAGACATTAGTGAGCTGACTGGACTGATATGAGTCACTGTGAATTAGAAAATCATATGGTGTACTAAGTCAGAAATGACAAATTCAAGAAGAATGTCATTATATTTATCATCAAAAATAGCATTTTAAGGTCTGTTTTGAAGTACCATGTTGTATGTGATAGGATAATACCGATATGACTACTTGGCAAACCAGTTCACGCAACTGCTATTCAAATGTACACAATAACCACCAAAGTCATCGATGAACAAAATTGAGTCCTTCAAGTTCTTCAGTCTGACATAGACCAAACAAGAAATCAAGATCATTGACATTACTGGTGATTAGAATGTGAATGTTGGAAACAAAAATAAAGGCTCAGTAGTTGGAAAATATGGTGTTGGGCCTACAGACAAAACTGGAGATGAAATGATAGAGTTTTGCAAGACAAATGGCTTCGTTGCAAAGTTGTATTTTCAACCACACAACTGCAAACTATACACGTGGTTCTCACAAGGTGGAATACACAGGAATCAAATGGAATAGCTGTTGAAGAAGCTCAATATCATCAGCAAACAAATGTGAAACAGACCATCACGTGTTCACAGACATGTTCAAGGTGAAAATGAAGCAAATAAAAACAAGTCCGCAGAGTCAAACTACAGCCTTGAGTACATCCTTCCTGATTTTAGAGATGATTTGACACAGTGAACACCATGACAATTGTGGGGTGACATCATTCAAGAAAAGTGTGAAGGGCCACTAAAAAGACAAGCAAGAAAGAAAAGACCAAAGGGGATGTCAGAAGAGGCTCCATAACCTGCTCTTAATCACAGAGCAACGGAAGTGAATAGAAGAAATAATGAAGTAACTAAAAGACCTGAATAGAACATTTCAAATGGCAGCTCAGGAAGACAAAGTATTACAGTAAAATGTACTAAGTTCTGGAATTAGAAAGCAGACAGGGAAGACTATATTTGACATTTTTCAACTGGAAAAAATTTAAGAAAAAATTTAAGCCTTGGGCTTCACTATTGAAGGATCAGCAGCATATTGGTTGACGCAGGAAGAATCAAAAGGAGATAGAAGGAATGCATAGATTCACTTTACTAAAAGATTTGGTCAACTTTCTATCATTTCTAAAGGTATCAAATGATTAAGAACTGATGGTATTCAAGAAAGACATCCAAGTTGCACTGAAAGCATTAGAAAAAAGCCATCCAGGAACTGATGGTGTACCAAGTGACAGATTTCAACAAAGGGATGTACTCATTAGTCTATTCAAATAAATTTGGAAGCCAACTGACTGGAAAAGACCTAGATGTGTGCTCATTCCAAAGAACCTTGACCCAACACAACCTTGGAGTTATTATATTGTACAATGTAATTCCATATAAGGCAAAATTTGAATATAATCACACTTGATCTTAGCCAAAAGGCCGAGAAGCGATTGAATATAATTATAAAAACAGCTGCAACTGTATATAAAAGGGAGCTGCCAGAATCTCAAACAGGATTCAGAAGATGCATGTGATGGTTAAGGTCTTGTGTCAATTTGGCTGGGCCAGGATTCTCAGGGGATTGGCAGTTAACTCCCACGCTTCTGATCTTACTCTGGAAGTTTGAGGTGCATTTAGGCACCATAATTTCATGTAACATCAATTTTCACATAACGAGCTGATCTTTGGAAACTGACGTGTGATACTTTAGGAGTGGATGTATTGGCAAAAGAGAACTTCTTCAAGGTTGAAGAGATATAGTTTGTTTTTACAATATTAAGACTGTTCACAACACTCAGCATGGACAGATTCTGAACTGTTCTGGAAATGGATTTTTCCCTAAGAGTTTACACACTCTGAAGAAGCACTCAAAGAAAATAGACACCTGACAAGCCTGTGCTATTTTTATCAATGGTTTTCTAGCTGTGGGTCGGGGTTCTTGGTGGGTCTAGAAATAAATTTACTTAGCTGGGAAATCCATTTTAAGAAATAAAATAAAACAAAACAGAAGAAAACATATCAGTGTGCATTGTATGTTGGACAAGTAGTTCATGAAAAATTTGTAAACTTTCCCGAGCCTTATATTTCTTGCAAATATATTGAAGGCCTTTGTTCTAAAATAATGTTCCTTCACCTTCCAGTTATGAAAAATGCAAATAAAGTGATTTCAATCAATGGCAGGTTTTATAACATAATGCAACTTCTGTGTTTCCAACAATGGATCAAGGGACTCCAGAATGTTTAAAAGAATAATACAGGCAAATGTTTGGCATTTAATATGAGGAAACACATAAAGGTCTTCAAGAAGGTCATGGAATATGGAGCAAGAAGATAAATTGATTTTCTATAGACTTTCTAGGTCCCCCTAGAAAAGAGAAAGTTCTATAGATCCCACTACATTGCTAAAAATCATATCATGGATACTTTTTTGGGGTAGTTTAGCATTTATCAGGGAGTGAAAACCTTAGCTTGAAATTTATTAAACTTGAGAAAGAAAAAAAATTATTGCCTGAAGCTGACATTGGGAAAAATTTAAAGTACAAGAGAATAATTAATAACATAGCTCAGTAAGTGATTCAACTGCCACATTGGAAGTTCCAATGATTTCCAGGAAGATAATGTCATATTTAACAATATTGGTTCATTAAGATGTGTATTTAGGGTCATAGAAGAAATCATGTATGCCATGGTGAAACCAGACAAATCATAAAATACAGAAGAGGAAGCAGAGGAAGGCTGGTCTCAAGTTGAGGGTCTAAAGCAGTGGTTCTCAACCTTCCTACTGCCGCGACCCTTTAATACAGTTCCTCATGTGGTGGTGATCCCCAACCATAAAATTATTTTCGTTGCTACTTCATAACTGTAATTTTGCTACTGTTAGGAATTGTAATATAGATATCTGTCTGCAGAATATATTTTCATTGTTACAAATTGCACATAATGAAAGCATAGTGATTAATCACTAAAACAATATATAATGATATATTGTGAAATATTTATTTCTAATGACAAATAAATGAAAATTTTTTGAAGCGTGCTGTAGCATGGATAACAGTTTTTATGCCAGGTCCTCGTATATGGGCATATGTGTATGTGGGCGGACCCGCCTGGAGACGGATAGAGGAGCCATCTCTTGGTTTTTAAACCATTTTCTGATGGTCTTAGGCAACCCCTGTGAAAGGGTCATTCGATACCCAAAAGGGTCGCGACCCACTGGTTGAGAAACGCTGGTCTAAATCATCTTATCAAGAAAGCAGTTTCCCTGGGGAAGGTTTTGTTGTATTCAATCAGTAGCCAACTATGTTATGGTATATGTAAAAAGCTATTAAATTTTAAAAGTGTGCTTCAAAGACTTGCAAACTTTTTATTAACAACTTCCTAATACTGTTTTTAAGTAAATGAATATTTATATATTTCAATTTAAGGTAAAACACGTTAAATTCACAAAATGTGACAGTCTTGGAACCCCCTGGGGGCAGTTCTAACTGTCCTCTAGAGTCACTCTGAGTTGGAATCAATTCAACGTCAGTGAGCTGTGAGTGTGTGTGTGTGTGTGTGTGTTCATGGCCAACAGAAACAGACAAAGCTCTGTCTGCACCATCCTCCCAGTTATTGGTATGTTTATGCTTATTGTTCAGCCAGTGTCCATTCATCTTGTTGACGGTCTCCTCTTTTTTGCTGGTTCTCTACTCTCCCTGTCACGACGCATCACGGCCTCCTCTGGGCACTCGCTCTTCCTGACAAAATGTCCAAGGTACTTGAGAGGACGCTTCACCATCCGAGCTTCTTACGCCCACACTGTCTGTGCTTCTTTCCAGGCAGATTTGTTCACTCCTCCGGCAGTTTAAAATGTATATATATCAGGTTTCCTGATTCTCTGTTTAACCAGCTTTCCGTTGTGCTGGATCATCAGTGATCTTGATGATGTGCATTGGAAGGTTTCTACTGTCGTGATCCTGGCTTGCTGAAAGTGAGGAGGACTTGAAGCACTTGCCGATGAAGATCAAGGATTTCAGCCTTCAGTATGTAAAGAAGACCAAAATCCTCACAACCGGACCAATAGGTAACATGACAAATGGAGAAAAAGTTGAAGTTGTCAAGGAGTTCATTTTACTTGGATCCACAATCAATGCTCATGGCAGCAGCAGTCAAGAGGTCAAAGGACACATTGCATTGGTTAAATCTGCTGCACATGATCTTTTGAAGTGTTGAAAAGTAATGATGTACCTCTATCATGCTCTTGGAGCTCTGTTCCCCTGCTACCCATGTCTTTGTTTTTTCTCCCCCACCCCTTTTTAGTTGGCTACCATATGTATCCTGGATTTGGTCTGGCCCCTGCCATACTACCTGCAATGATGAAACATACAAGGTTCCTCTAGTTCTTTAATGCTCCTCGCCCCCCACTATCATGATCCCAATTCTACCTTACAAATCTGGGTAGACCAGAGGATGTACACTGGTACAGATAAAAACTGGAAACACAGGGAATCCAGGACTGATAAACCCCTCAGGACCAATAACAAGAGTGGTCATACAAGGAGGTTAAGGAAAAAGTAGAGTAGAAAGGGGAACCGATCACAAGGATCTATATTTAGCCCCCTCCCTGAGGGAAGGACAACAGAAAAGTGAGTGAAGGCAGACATTGGACAGTGAAAGACATGACAAAATAATGGTAATTTATAGATTATCAAGGGTTTGTGAGATAGCGGGGCAGGGAGGGAGGAGAAAAACGAGGAGCTGATACAAGGGCTCAAGTAGAAAGAAAATGTTTTGAGAATGATGATGGCAACAAATTTACAGATGTGCTTGACACAATGGATGTATACATGGATTGTGATAAGAGTTGTATGAGCCCCTAATAAAATGATTTTTAAAAGCAAAAAAAAAAAGGTAAAATGTCCCTTTGAAGATGAAGGTGTGTCTGGTGTGCCTGACCCAAGCCATGGCATTTTCAATCCCTTCATATGCATGTGAAATTGGACATTGAATAAGGAAGACCAAAGAAGAATTGATGCATTAGAATTATGGTGCTAGACCATGGACTGCTTAAAGGACACACCAATCTGTCTTGGAAGAAACGCTGCCAGGTGCTCCTTAAAGGCAAGGATGGCAGGACTTCATCTAACCTACTTTGGCCATGTTGTCCGGAGAGCCTGGACCCCAGAGAAGGACGTTATGCTTGGTAAGTAGACAGCAGTGAGGGAGAACAAGGCCCTTCACGAGATGGATTGCCACAGTGGTTTCACCAATGGGCTCAAGCCGAGGCACAGTTGTGAGGAAGGTGCAGGACAGGGCAGTTTTCCATTCTGTTGGGCAAAGGGTTGTTATGGGTCAGAACCACTTTGATGGCACCTGACAACAACAACAACAACAACAACAAACGACTGGCTTTCTTTATCTTTCATCTTCCAAAGTAGAGCCTAATGTTGAAGTGGCCTGCTTCTGGATTCAGCTGGGGTTGGTTTCCTGGACATGAATTATTCACGGATGAGACCTGGAATATACAATTCAGTCTTTCTGAGCCCAAGTTGGAAGTTGGAGTGGTGCCACTTAGGATGTTGGCAGTTTGAAGCCTCCTTAAGGTGCCATCCATCCAGTTCTTAAAGGTCACAGCTTTGTAAACTTGAGGCAGCGCAGTTCTCAGCCAACATGGGATCGCCGTGAGTCGGAATTGGTTGGATGGTAGTAACTGGTGTGGGTTTAACCTGAGTCTGCATCACCTCTTGGGCAGGGCGGGGCTGTGAGAACACACAACTTCTCTGGAAGAAAAGGTAATGTATGGAAAACCCTGAGCACAGGATCAGGGACAGAGCAAACCACCAATCAACCACAATCTATAACTGTGATGTCTTAAAGTTGCCTTAAGTGAAATTTGGATGGTGTTTCATAATTTCATAATATTTTTCCAGCACAAATTTTAGATTTCCTGGCATAATTTTTAGTGATCCACATGTGGCAGACTCTTTAGGAGTTTTCTCAGGATAGTAATAGTGAAAACAAGAACCTTAGCTTAGAGTCTGACAACGTGCTTCCATTTTCAAATTGGATAAGCCCAGCCGAAGACATCTCATGCTCCTGGCTCCTCAGTTCAGGGCTGGGAGGCTCAGAGAAGATGCATTTACTTCTCCAAAGGTACTCATCTGCTGATGGGAGATGTGACCAGCCCTTGTCTGCTGCAGCCAAGCCTGGTTTCGCTCAAGCAAAAACTGTTGTCACCTGCACAGAGACCTCGTGATCCCACGTTGCATGCCAGAAAAGCAGCTATCTAAAAGATCTGAGAAACAGGCCCAACTTGGAGGAATCTCATTATCACTTTTCAAATCTTTACTATGGATGCATTTTAAGTTGTATAAATTTTCTGATCTGGATCTCAGATTGATGCTGGCGATTGGCAAATGCTGTGCTTCATTTGGGTGGAATTATCCTTATAGCTTGGTTCAACCTGTCATGAAAGGAGAAAGAGAGGGGGTGGGGTGGGGAGAGAAGCATTTAGAGACTCTCCTGCCATTTGCCTTATAAAAATAATGGCAATGACTCAGTAAGTTCATTAACTGATTCCTTCAAGACCCAGTGATTTATGCCATGGAGACCTCCTGATCGGTCCCTGTTCTGCTTCCTCATGAAGCCTTTGCTTCTTTTTAACCACAGCGGAAATAAATTACTGGCTTCCCTTGTTGTCCATATATATTACAATTCTGGGAACACACACACACATGCACACACGCATATATATGTTTCAGTAACTTGAATCAGATATAATGAGTAGAGAATCTGCAACTTTAGCAATACTTGGCGCTTTGGGCTGGATATCTGTTTTTAAATTCCATCTAATTCCCTCTCTGCTCTTGGCTGGGGTCAAATCATGCCACATTTTACTCTCTTCTTTGCTCTCCTCAGCCTTCCTCGCTTTAAAAAGCTTAACTCTCTCCATTTCATTTAGGCCCATATTCATCCTATAAAGTGTCAAGATTTCACCCAGAAACAATTTGCTAACTTCTTACTAAAATGTATGGTTTTAGGAGAGCAGGGGCCTAATTTAATGAACCGCGGTGCCTTTTGGAAAGCGTGTGTGTTTTCCATTGTTTATTTCTGTTTCTATTATCCATGATGGAAGTTGTTTATTTACTTCTGAAAGTATAGTGTTGAAACCCTCTATCCTTCACTGGCCACCCTCCCTCCCCCAACTCCTTTTGTGAATTTGGGGCTCTTCCTGCAAATACATTTATCATCTCTCCCCCATGATTCACGGTGACCTACATTCCTTCCACAGGGGCTAGAGGAGTCCTTAAACATGGGTATGTTAGGGAGTCGGGAGGGAGAGTCCAGGGGGTGCAGGAAGGACTGGGTGAATTTGAAAAAGATCTTTCTCACATCAGTACAGCATCCGGTTATTCAAAGAAGGAGAGCAACAGGCTTCTCGTGTGCCTCAAAAGGAGTAGAAAAGGAGCAGTGAGAATTCAATGTTAAAACCCGTGAATCTCCAGAATAAAACACTTCCAAAAAAAAAACAACACTTCCAAACCTTAATGAGTTAGGCAGCTTGAAGGTGGAGACCATTATCTTTAGCTCAAACTTATGCTTTGACACCCGTCTGGTTGACACAAAGCAGTCTTCTCTGGAGGATGAGCTGGGGTCAGTAAAAATCCTACATAGGATTTTTCTTCAAATGGGAGACACTTTCTTTCTTTCTTTTGACCTGTAGCACCTGTGAACCCCTTCCCTGTGTCTAAGGACTCTCTGTCTGTAGAGGCCCTTCCTTCTAGATAGGCTGCAAGGCTGAGCGGCTGTGTTGGCTCCAATTCACACAACCCAACCGTGTGTACAGCCCGGTGCAATGTTGCCTGGTCTGCATCGCCTCCATCAGCGGCACCTGGGAGTTCCTTATGGCAGTGATGACACCAATTCGTCTCACTGAGGGTTTTTCCTCAGCCCTGCTGGCCCTTCACTTCACCAAAGATGATGTCTTTCTCCAGAAATTGACTCCTCCTCCTGGTGTGTCCAATGCAAGTGAGTCTGTTAATGTGCTTGGCTGCTCATGGAAAGATTGGCAGTTTGAACCCACCCAGAGGCCCCTGGTGGGGGGGGAGATCAAGCAATCCCCACCAGACCATTAACTATTGAAAATCCCTTAGAGCAGATTTCTAGTCTGACACACGAGTGAGAGTTGACTTAAGGGCCACTTGTTTCTGCTTGTGTCACTACGGTGACTAGGTGACTGAGCTGATGCACAGTGAGCCGGTGCACAGCAGAACAAAACCGTGATCCACCCTCATAATGGTTGCTGTGTTTGAGCCCCTTCTCACAGTCACCTTGTGTCCATCTGTTTTGCTGAAGAGCTTCCTGTTTTTGGTTGATCCTCTGCTTCGCTGTTCTTCTCCAGGGACCAGTCCTCCTGATAACATGTCCAGTGCACCCAAGACAAAGTTTGGCCATTCTGGCTTCTGAGGAGCATTTTGGCTGTACTTCTTCCAAGGCAGAAGTTTTATTCTTCTGGCAGTTTATAGCAGATCCAATTTTCTTTGCCCACATCATAATCCAAATGCACCAATTCTTCTCTGGTGTGTGTGCATGTGTGTGTGTGTGTGTGTGTGTGCAGAGAGAGAAGAATGTGGAAGAGAGATGCTGGAGTTTTAATAATCCATAATTTCAGGGTGTGCAATAACAAGTAATGTAGTTTAAAAAATGACTTTTATTGCCTCCAATTACTGGTTTTCCTTAAATAGACATGTATTATTTATGTAATAAAAATTAAAACTAAAAAAAGAGGAAAACATGTCACTCGTGCTCAAACAGGACCATTTACTTCATCAACGATCCATTGTTACATATTACGTGGTTTTCTATTTTTTTCATAAAAGCACCCACATTAATCAAGTAGGACTTTGTCTGCATGCTTGTTTCATTAGAAATGCACCACACACACACACACAAAAAGGGAAACCGAGCTGATTCCAGGAACCCAAGTGGAAGGTGAATTATGAGAACGACGAGTGCAACGAATGTTTTAAGGGTGCTTTGCTCAATTGATGTATGTACAGATTGTAATAAGAGCTGTATGAGGCCCAATAAAAAGATTTATTAATTAAAAAAAAACAAAATACACCACACAATTGCTTCAATGCTTTAGTTTAGAAGATTTTTAATGTTACATACATTTTAATGACTTGATTATTATTTTCCTCATACCATTCTTACTACCTTTTTATCACTTCCTCCCTCACTGCCATCGAGTCAGTTCTGATTCAGAGTGACCGTAGAGGGCAGAATAGAACTGCCCCTGTGGGTTTCTGAGATGCCAACTCTACAGGAGTGGAAAGCCTCATAACCTGAATTTCCAGATTACCTAGAGCCCTTAGGTAAACCAGATCTCGGATGTTCTGGCTATTCACCAAACCACACGATACACTCAAATCACAACTAGAAAGCAAGTGAGGGAAAACAGGACAACCCCCAAACGAAAGGTGGAACGGTCAGACTAAAAGGCCCTCGAAAATATTAGACGTTTGAAATTTCGTCGCCTGACCACCAAGATCAAACCAGGCCACAGAGAACAGTTTTTAATACTCATTCATTTTTTCCTGCCTACACATTCCTTTATATTAAAAATGAAAAGACCTTCGAATACTCTAGAAGATGGCAAAGCCCCTCATACAAGCTTACACGCCGGGCTGGCGAGAGTCATTAAAATTGTAATTAGACTCACGATGAAATTCACTCGCAGGAGAAACTTTGCTTGTAAGTGTTGCTGCAGGAAGCAACCTCCAGTCTGAAAATTAGTTCAGCAATCTGAGCGATTTTAATTATGCAGGCTTGATTATCGCTGGAGAAGGAAACCTTTATTGCAGCAACAGAATGAAGATCTTTCCTGCTTCCCTTTTTTCGGTTTTCTAAGTTAATATGAGGTGCATATTTTGATAAGCAAATGTTTCTCTAGGCAAAGGAAACCTCAGAGACTCGCAAAGCAGGGGGACAGGCATTGTTGAAGGGTCTCCTCTAGACAGTGCAGCCCTCTGAGGCAGTTTGCATCGTTAAGGAATGTGGTCAATCACTTATCGAAGGAGGACCGCACAGAGACAGAAATGGCATTTACTTAACACCTACTAGGCGGAGTCATTTCTGTGGGTGGGCAAGTTCTTTTCCGCAGAGCCCTTCCTATATGGCCGTCTCTATGGGGCCGTCGCTGCATGGGGACAAGACGAGGTTTTCTATTCCTGCAGAGTCACAGCCTCAGAAACCCATGAGCCAGTTCTACCCTGTCCTATGGGGTCACTATGAGGTTAGCGTTGACTCGATGGCAGGGAGAGCGTGAGCTATTGGTTCAAGCGAGTTGATGCTAATTCATGGCGAGCCACGCTGTGCAGAGAGAACTGCTCTATAGGGTTAGTACGTCTTGACCCCCTAGTTGTCCCTGGGTGGGTTCCAACTGTCCGTTTTTGTGAGAGTAGTTGAGACTTTCATGAGCTCATTACCATCGAGTTGGTTTTCAGCCCTGACCGCACAGTGGATTATGCATTGGGCTGTTAACCCCAAGGTTAACAGTTCAAAACCACCAGCTGCTCCTCAGGAGAAAGACGAGGCTTTCTATTCCTGCAAAGGGTTACAGTCTCAGAGTCACTGTGAGTCAGAATCAACTCGATGGCAGTGAGTTTGACTTTTCTGGTTTTGAGCCAAGGATTTAACTAACCCTTTACACTCTGAAGAGATTCCTATTTAGAAATGGGGAAAAAATGGGAATCAAGTGGGTTAGGTGACTCTGAGCTTACAAGTCATAGGCGAAAGATTAGATGTTCGGTGTGACCTTCCAGGGTTCATAGATTTCCACTCTCTAATTAAAATCACCCAGTGCCATCAGACTCACGGCGACTCTGCTCAAGGTCCGGAGGCTGTACATCTGCATGGGAGCATGTAGACTTCCAAAGGAGGATTTCAGAGTTGTTTTTCCGCCTCCAATTCCTGTTCCATCATGCCGGGTGTTCTCCTGTCATGCTTTTACACACTGTCTTAGCCAGTGCTAGAGTCCCAGCCCCACCTTGAGACAGCAAGTGAGGAGGCTGAGAGATACCCATTCCTGGCCACTGACCTTGTATTCCTGGTAGCAGTGAAAGCTTCTATCGATCTGAATCCACTCTCCCCTTGGGCTCCAAGCTCCAAGGCTACAGGCTGAAAAGTACTGAGGAAAACTGGCTGAGCATGTAGTCAGGAAATGATCCTCCGCTCCTCGACCATCTACCTGCTGCCTGTGTGCTTTAGGGAAAGTCACGTGATGCTGGCAGTCTCCCTTTCCTCTGTGAGACAAGGACCCCATACTGGGGCGTCCCCCAGCAGCAAGATGCCAGTGTTCCCTGATGGAGAGTCTCTCTGCCCACCCCCACTCCCAAATCCATTCTGAGCATTGATGTTTTCAAAGAATAATGGTCATTAAGGTCTGATGGCCACAAACCAGGGCCTATTTCTTCACCTCCTATGCAGGAGAAAGTTGAACAATGAAAAGGGAAGCTGGGACAACGGATGCTGGCAAAGAGCACAGAGCATATGAAGGAAGAGATGACCATCTTTGGAGAAATACAATATAAGATATCTTTAGAAGCCAAGATGGCAAGACTCTGCCTTGGTGATTGTTTTGCTGACTTGTCCCAAAACAAACCAAGCCAAACTGACTGTCATGGAGTGGCCTCTGAGTCCTAGAAACCTAGACAGGTTCTCTGAGGCGGTACGTCTTTATAGGAGCAATAATCTCAGCTTTTTTCCTGGAGTTGCCGTTGGGCTTGAGTCGAGAACCGTGCACCTAGCATGCACCAGTGCTCACTAGATGACACCTCTAGGGCAACTGGTCAAAGCAGGCAAAATCAAACCCACTGTCACGGAGTCAATGCTGGCTCTTAGTGATCCTCTAAGATACAGGGTAGAACTGCCCCTGCGCATTTCTGAGATGGTAATTGCTTATGGGAGTAGAAACTCTGTCTTTCCCGCCCCAGTACAGCGGGTGGGTTCATACTGCAGCTCAAGGCAAAACTAATAAGCCACCAAGACAAGTTAAACATTGTTTGGTGAAATAGAGGGTGGGCAGGAAGAAGGGAAGCCCATAAGAGCCTGTACTGACTCAAGAGTCTCAGTAGTTGGAGGGGACTCAGTGACATCCAAGAATAACAAGCGAGTAATGAAAGGTGAGGTAGGCTGGGTTCTCTAGAGAAACAAACCAGTGACACTCATCGAGGTAATTCCCTATCAGGAAAGCAGCCCAGCCCAGGCCAACCCAAGTCCATAAGTCTGATGCTAGCGGGGGCCCTCTTCAGACTCACGTAGCTGTAGGACAATACCACAGACAGGCAAAGTAGGAAGCAGGGAGATCGCAGACCTGTGAGTGCAGAGTTGGGTGGATTCAAGAATGGTGGAGATATGGCATGGCTCTGATAGCTCTCACGGCTGGGCAGCCTACTTGAGGCCACATCTGGAGAGGCAGACACAAAGTTCCAGCAAGCAGAGAAAGAGAGAGTGGGGTTCCCAGTTTCCCCTTTCTAAAAAGGCCCTACCTGTTCACACAGGGTCAAGTTGACATAAAATCTAACTGCTACAAAAGTTATTACCATTCTGATTTTCATAAACTGTAAGTGGACTTCTTATTTTTTGGTAATTCAAGTACTTAGACCCGCTCTATTATATACCCTGGGCCTTAAATGTAAAGTTCTTTCAGGGAAAGATCAAATGAAAATAACTGAAGTCTTGCCACGTGGAAGATGCCCTCTGCATTATCCATGGGGAGTATGTGTTATATTCTGTCGAGTGCGGCTTTAATTGCTCCTAAGGTTCTCCGTTAAAAGATACATTCTTGTAAGGTTGGTGGTGGTTGACTCTAGCGCCTACCAGCCCTAAGTGCAACAGAAGATAACCGTGCCCGGCCTTACGTCTTTTCCCGAACTGCTGCCACGCGGGAACCCATTGTAGCAGCCACTATGCTCCTTCACCTCATTGACCATCTCCCTCTTTATCCCCCCCCCCCCCCGCAATCCTCTACTTTATCAAGCTTTGTGTCTGTTCCCAGCAGCTGGTCTTTCCTGTGAATACCTCTGAAGCGGGAAAGACAAAGGCTCTGTGCCCTCTCTTCTAAGGAGGATTCTGGCTATGCTTCTTCCAAGACAGATTTGTTCGCTTTTAGGGTAGTCTATGAGACATTCAATATTCTTCACCAGCACCACCTTTTAAAAGCATCAGTTCTTCCCATTCGTTGTCCGGCGTTCACACGCATAAGCCACCATTGCCAGCATCACAGCTTTGGGTGAGGCACGGCTCCCTCCAGGTGACCTCTGGCGAGATCGTTTGCAGAAGCTTTGCCCAGTGCAATTATGTCATTTGCTTTGTCGACTGCTGCTCCCATGAGCAGGGGTAATGGAACCAAGTGCAGTGAAACACCTGAAAGCCTTGATAATTTTTCTGTTCATCATGATATTGCTTATAGGTCCAGTGGTCAGGACGTTTGCTCTCTTCATGTTGTAGGGTGATCCTCAGTGAAGGTCATAGCACTCGATCTTCATCAGTAAGGGCTTGAAGTTCTCTTTGCTTTGAGCTAGTAGTGGTGTTATTTGTGTAGAGAAAATTGCTAGTAAGTCTTCCTCTGATTCTTAAACTATGTTCTTCTTCACAAAGCCTAGGTTCTTGCATTATTTATCTGCGATTTGTAGTCCTCCTCACAATCACGCATCTTTTCAAAGTCAACAAAATACAATGAAACACAGGCAATCATAGTTCTGCTATCCTGTTTTCCACCAGGAATCTTCTGACATCGTTCCACATCCTCTTCTGAATCCTGCTTGAATTTATGGCAGCTCCTTATCAAGGAACAATGGTAACCCCTTAAGAATGATATTGAGCAACATTTCATTGTTGTGTGCTCTCAGTGATATTGTAGAATAATTGAACAATGATGTGTATTTCTATTAAGAATATTCTTGGGTTCTAGCCTTTCAGGAACTATGTGCTGGTAAGCAGACATGTGTTGATTTGTTGAATGAATGTAACAAGTGCTTTATGAATGTTCTCATTTAATCAAACAAAATGTAAAATTGAGAAAATAGAGATTTAGAGAAATCACATGATTTTCTCCCAGTTTCCTGTTTTACATCCGGGGGCAGAGGCCACGAGTCTCTGGTGCAGGAGCCCCAGCTCTTTGCCCTTATATCACCCCGCCTAGCATTTATGAAATCAAACACAAAAGCCAGTGACTATGTAATGCATGCATCCTTCTGCTCAGACTTATTCCTAGTGTGAAATCTCACTCTTGCTATAGATTTGTTTTTCTGATTAACATATATGATTCAATGTGTTCAGAGAATTTTTTTGTCTCATATGCATTTGCAATCTGGATGATCAATAAGGAAGACTGAAGAATGGACGCACTTGAATCAGGGTGCTGGCAACGCATATTGAATAGACCATGGGCCGCCAGAAGGATGAACACACTGGCCTTGGACGAGGTCCAGCTGGAATCCTCCTTAGAAGGGGTGATGAGGAGACGTCTTCACGCTTACTTTGGGCATGTTGAGAGGAGGGATTAGTCCCTGGAGAAAGACATCATGCTTGGTAGAGCAGAAGATCAGAAGAAACAAGACCCTGAATGAGATGAGGTGACTCAGTTGATGCCACACTTGGCTCAAATACAACAATTCTTGAGACAACTGGGTGCATTGAGTTACTATAAACTGGAAGAGACTTGATCACAACTAATAGCAACAGCAACTAGACTATTCACTACTTGTTTGCCCTCCTATTGTGGCTTGCATGTTGCTGTGAAGTGGGAAACGATTCCACCAGCATTTCAAATACCACTCAAGTCTCCTGCAGTGGATAGGTTTCAGTAGCTCTTTCAGACAAAGACACACTAGGAAGAAACGCATGAATCCCTATTGTGCTCAAAGAGGAGTGCCTAGGGTTAAAAGGCATTCCAAATACACAGGGAGGACAATAATTAATTCCTAAATACTGATGATTATGAAGGTTGTGCAAGACTTGGCTATGTTAACTCTGTTGTGCACGGGGTTACCGGGAGTTTGCACCAACTCAATGGCAACTGGCAATGACAAGAATCAGATGGGGATGAAAACTACCTGAAAGTCACTGAATAGCCAAATACCTTTGTGTGTCCTGGAGCCAGCCTTTTCATTAGCAGATATATGTTACATAATTGGGGCATGTTGCTTGGTATTGGGTTATTGGTTGAGGAGCACCCTCAGGCATATGAACTTTGACTGGGAGGACCATGCATTTGCCAGAGATGTATTTGGATTATACTCATTGTCCATGATAGTTAGGGATTGGTGTTCTTAGGTGCCATGCAGTTGGTTTCCACCCAGAGTGACCCAGAATACAACAGAATTCAATACCGCTCAGTGCTGCACCATCTGCACAATTATTTTTGGGCCCATAGCTGCAGCCACTGTATCAGTCCATCTCCCTGATGGTCTTTCTCCTTTTCATTGACTTGTTTTATCAAGCATGATGTTCTTTTCCAAGGACTAGTATCTCTTTATAACATGTTCAAAGAACAGGAGACCAAGTCTCACCATCCATGCGTTCGAGGAGCATTCTGACTGTATTTCTTTCAAGATATATTTGTTCTGTTGATTGTCCATGGGACTTTCAATGTTCTTCACCAGCACCATAATTTAAATGCATCGGTTTCTTTTTGGCATTTATTATGCACTGTCCAACTTTTTAAAAACAATTTTATCGGGGGCTTGTACAACTCATCACAATTCATACATCCATCCATGTGTCAAGCACATTTGTACGTGTGTTGCCATCATCATTCTCAAAACATTTTATTTCTATTTGAACCCCTGGTATCACCTCTTCATTTTCCCCCTTCCTCCTCATCCTCCCTCCCTCATGAACCCATGATAATTTATACATTATTATTATTAGTTTGTCATGTCATATACTGTCTGACATCTCCCTTCACTCACTTTTCTGTTGTCCCTTCACCTACTTTTCTGTTGTCCACCCCCCCAGGGAAGGGGTTATATGTAGATCCTTGTGATAGGTACCCTTTTCTACCCCACCTTACCCTTACCCTTCAGGTATTGCTACTCGCATTATTGGTCCTGAGGGGTTCATCTGTCCTGGATTACCTGTGTTTCCATTTCTTATCTGTACCAATGTAGATCCTCTGGTCTAGTGGGATTTGTAAGGTAGAATTGGTATCATGGTAGTGGGGGGGGGAGCAAGCATTAAAGAACTAGAGGAAAGTTGTATGTTTCATCATTGCTCTACTGTACCCTGACTAGCTCATCTCCTCCCCATGACCATTCTGTAAGGGGATGTTCAGTTGTGTACAGATGGGCTTTGGGTCTCTACTCCGCACTTTCCCCTCATTCACATTGATATTATTTTTTGATGCCTGATACCTTAGCTCATTGACACTTTGTGATCACATAGGCTGATGTGCTTCTTCTATGTGGGCTTTGTTGCTTCTTAGCTAGATGGCTGCTTGTTTATCCTCAAGCCTTTAAGACCCTCTCCCATGTGTCCCCAGAAGCATCGGTCCTGCTGTTTTCTCCCCTAGATTGTTTATCCCACCTATCTTATGTAGACAGACCTGCAGAGATAATAATATGCGCAAAACAACAAAACAAAACACCAACAAACCAATGACAAAACACAAAAAGCCTGTAAATAGTTCAAGGTCTGTTTGTTTTATATGCATATGAGGTGACTGAAAACATCATGGCTTGGGTCAGGCACAACATAATCCTCAAAGTAGCATCCTTGGTTTTGAACACTTCAAAGAGGTCTATAAATATCTGTGCAGGAGATTTAGCCAATGCAATATGTCCTTTGATCTCTTGACTCCTTCCATGAGCATTCATTGCAGATGCAAACAAGATGAAACACTTGACAACTTCAATCTCTTCTTTGTTTATCATGCGGTCCACCGCAGATCCAGTTGTGAGGATTTTTGTTTTCTTTACATTGAGTTGTAATTCATAATGAAGGCTACAATCCTTGATCTTTGTCCGCATGTGCTTCAAGCCTTCCCCTCTTTAAGCAAGCAAGGTCATGTCATCTGCACATCACAGGTTTTTGACAAGCCTTCCTGCTCTTGATGCTACTTTCCCCTACTTTTCCAGCTTCTCTGATTATTTTCACAGGATACAGATTGAATAAGTATGGTGGCAGGATACAGTTTCAGCTGAGCTTCCAGACAAAGACAGCATAGGAAGAATGTTCTGGATAAATAGGAGCATGGAGACTCAGTGCATTGAGTTGATGCTGACTCATAGTGACCCTGTAGGACAGGCTAGAACTGCCTCAGTGCGTTCCCAAGATTGTAACTCTAGGAGAGTAGAAAGCTCTGTCTTTTGCCTATGGATTACCTGGTGGTGCTGAACTGCTGACCTTGTGGTTAGCAGTCCAACATGTAACCACTACGCCACCAGGGTTCCAGCAGTATGGATAGCACTGCCACTTTCGTTTCATTATCTGCAAAGAACTCTGGTTTGGGTGATATTTTACTAGCACTGAAAATGTATTGGTGAGATAAAAGATACACATAATAAAAATAATCCACTC
The DNA here is from genome assembly GCF_050624435.1 of Tenrec ecaudatus. Taxonomy (NCBI): domain Eukaryota; kingdom Metazoa; phylum Chordata; class Mammalia; order Afrosoricida; family Tenrecidae; genus Tenrec; species Tenrec ecaudatus. The sequence continues at coordinate 206,988,400 of NC_134532.1, forward strand.
ATCCTTGTTTGTCTGAGGTGGAGAATGTCCACCATATTTGCAATGGTTCCTGTTGCCTGGTAGTGATGTCCTTGTGTCCTTTCTGCTCTTGGGGTGTTTGTTGGACTAGTGACTTGCTTTTAATGAATGGAAGCCAGCAAAGAGAGGAAATTTCAGCTCTGTGATTGCGTTGTCATTAGAGCAGCCAGATACCATGTAGATTTCACAATTAGATTTGAATATCAGATAAATAAAGAATACTGTTTAGGGAAAAAATGTTCCAGATGGTGTTTTGGGCATACTTACACTCGAAAGCAATTCTTTGTTTACCTGAAATTCAAATTTAACTGGATGCCCTCTGTTTTTATCTGCTTCGTATAGCAATTCTGCTATGAAGGTGACGGGTAAGAAAGCCCTGTGGAGGTGGTTGTGCACTGTGTTATGTGGTCACTGGGCATCAGACTCAGCCACTGCAACAAAGCTTCTAAAGACTGGGATGCCCATGCTTGTTATGCTTTCTCTTTTGCCTTCTCCCCCTTCCCCGGAGAGAAGGCGAATGCCACCGTGTGGGCAGACCTCTGGAGAAACCCAAGGAGGAACAACAAAGGAGATTCCAGCCCAAGAACTCAGGGGGAACTGACTCCTTCAGCCACTCCAGGTTTCTTATGATTGGATGGCCCCCGTAGAGCTTTCAGAAGTCCTTGGGTAGCACAAGCATTAAGCACTTGATGGCCTAACCAAATGCTTGGAGATTTGTGTCCAACGCAAAAGAATGTTCTGGTGATCATCTGCGTCCCGAAAGTCATCAATTAAAAACCCAGTGAAACACAATTTTCCTCAGACACACATGGGGGCTTCCATGGTTTGGAATTGACTAAAAGGTGATTGGTTGTGTGTGTTTCCTTTTGTTTTTCAGCTGTAAAGTGACTAAAGACCTGGCCGAAGCCTCACTTGTAACCATATAAGGCAGTGGTTCTCAGCCTTCCTAATGCTATGACCTTTTAATATAGTTCCTCATGTGGTGGTGACCCCCAACCATACAATTATTTTTGTTGCTACTTCATAACTGTCATTTTGCTACTGTTATGAATTGTAATGTAAATATCTGATATGCAGGGTGTATCTTCAGTATTACAAATTGAACATAATTAAAGCATAATGATTAATCACAAAACAATAATTATATATTAGGAAATATTTATTTCTAATTACAAATAAATGAAGTTTTGTTTTGAAGTATGATGTAGTATGGGTAAGTCTTCACACTGGATGCTCTTATGTGGGCGTATCTGTACATGGGTGGACCCGCCTGAAGATGGATAGAGGAGCAGTGTCTCAGGTCCTAAGACCATCGGAAAAATGTGTTTTCCGATGGTCTTAGGCAACCCCTGTGAAAGAGTCATTTGACCCCCAAAGGGGTCATGACCTACAGATTGAGAACCAGTGTTAGGGATCAAGTTAGAATTTCCAGCTGAGCCATGTCCAGAATTTTGACCCACAGAAACAGAGATAATAAATATTTTCTGTTTGAAACCACTGGTAATTTGTGACATAGGGATAGATAACTGGCATGTTTTTCTTAATTTTGTAAGGTGCAGTTTTAGTGTACTCTGCAAAGCCTTTGTTCTGTGTACAATTTTCACAAACTTGAGACTAGCGCCTTGAGCCTATATAACTCATGTGTGGGTAACTCAGCAGTGGGAACTAGAGAGTCTGGCAAAATGAGGTTATTTAAGTGGCAGACTAGATACAGTCAAATTGCCTTGTGAGTGGGCATTTCATAGGTGATAAAGCAAATACATTTATAAAAATCTCATTGAAACTGCTCTAGAGGGTGCTCCTGAGAGGTTTCTCTCTAGCCAGGAAGAAATAAAAATGAACTGTACAATATTCTTGGTGCCTCCTTAGGTTCCTCTTCTCTGTTTAGAGGGAGCCTGGTGCCTCTGTTGGGCAAGGGTTGGACCGCTAACCTCAAGGCCAGTGGTAGAAACCCACCAAGAGAACAATGAGGAGGCTATCCACGCTCCTTAAGATCGACAGTGTCAGAAACCCTATACAGTGAGTTGGACTTGATTTGAAATCAGTGGGTTTGGCTGGTTTGGGTTTTAATTTGAGTTTAGTGAGTTTAAAAACCCCCAAACCAAATCCATTCCCCTGGAGGTGATTCTGACTCACAGAGATCCTGTTGGATCGATAGCATTTCCAGGGCTGAGAATCTTTACAGAAGCAGCCTGCACATCTTTCTCCCTTGAAGTGGCTGGTGGGTGTTCAAACTGCAGACTCCTTGATTCCTCGCTGAGGGCTCCATTCGGTGTACCCCCAGGAACCTCTAATGTAATTCTTAAATCCTTACATATGCTAATAAACTAATTGTGATATAGAACTTGTGGCAGTAAATGATGTATGTCAATTTGGCTAAGCTACATTTGCAATGATTTAGCCGACACTATCTAATTACTTCCCACTTTATGATCCATTGAAAGAGGGTTTTCCTCAGAGGCGGAGCCTGCCTCTAGTATATAAACATGCTCAGGACAAGCTCACTCGCTCTCTACCCTACACTCTTCTCAGCTGCAATCTTCTTGCCATGGGATCTCAAGTTCTTGAGATGTAAGCCAGCAGAGTCACCCAGCCTTTTGTCTGACCTGCAGGTCAGATTCATCAGACCCTGCAACCTTATGACCTAGCAGAGACTCTCCACCTGACTCATGGATTTGGGACTTGCCAGGCCCCCAATTACATGAGCGGTTTCTTTAACCTTTTCTCTTTCTAGGAGGAAAAGCCCCCAAATATTGCCACAAGAAAACTTTATTAAATAAAAACATCAGAATGTGAAGCTATTCTTCCCCGACAAAGTCAAGGTTTATAGAATACTGGAGGTGGTATTTCCAACTCTCTAACCCTGGGTCAAGAGGCAGTCATGTGAACAGAACAAGGGAATAGTGAATGATTTCAGATCAAGAAAAGTGGGTGCTAAAATTAGATCCTCTCACGACATGTGGTAGTTACATGCTCTGGAGTCAATTTGAGAGGATTACGAGTGAAGGGGACTAGTCTGGCCCGTCAATCAAGATATAACCAATGAGACCTCTGTGTTGCCTAGGCCTTTTGAGAATTCTGGGAAATCCTGTAATTTCCTCCTAACAGATTTGAGACATTTTCTCTCTATCTTTACTCTCTCTTGAAAACTCTACTGACAAGGCTGACTCCTTGCAAGACATCCCTGAGGTGAAGCCACATGGAACTACCCTGATGCTGCCTTGGGAACTGGAGAAGCCACACGGAGACCCCTGCCAGCACTGAGATGCTTATAATGCCACTGGATCCAAAGACTTTTCTACCCTCTGACCCGTGATCATCCTGCATTCAGTGTCATTGCATGTGTTTTATGAGTCTGAAGAGCACTTTATAGATTGGTATCAGACATGTTGGCTAATATCAGATTTATGGGCTTGGACTGGACTGGTTAGGATGCTTTCTTAATGTACAAGTACCCTTTGTATAAAACTCTCTCTTATACACATATGAGTTTCTTTGGATTTATTTCTCTAATGTACTGCACTTGTCCAGTCTGCCTGCTGTTGTTTTGTCAGGTGCCATTGAGTCAGTTCTGACCCATAGTGACCCTGTGCACAGCAGAACGAAACACCGCCCACCATCCTCACAAGTGTTCCTGTGCTTGAGCCCATTGTTGCGGCCACTGTGTCCATCCGTCTCACCGAGGGCCTTCCTCTTTATTGTTGCCTATTGACTTTACCAAGCATGACACCTTTTTCCAGGGATTTATCTCTCTGACAACATATCCAACATATATAAGACAAAATCTTGCCATCGGTGTCTACAAGGAGCACTCTGACTGAATCTGTTCCAAGACAGATTTGTTCGTCCTTTTGGCAGTTCATGGTCCTTTCTATATTCTTTGCCAGCACCACAATTTTGTATGCTAAGAAATAATTCAAGAAGTTGGCCCATATGAAGAAGAACTTGTCATCAGGATTGGAGGAAGGTTTATTAACAACCAGTAATATGCACCTGGCTCAACCTTACTGAAAGCCAGTAGATTTGAAGTACTTTGCTGTTGAAGATCAGGGGTTGCAGCCTATAATAGGGCTTGCAACTTAGTGCAAAGAAAATAAAATCCTCACAATGGGACCTATAGGAAAAATCATGATAAATGGAGAAAAAGATTGAAGTTGTTTAAAGTTGTCAAGGATTTCATCTTGCTTGGATCTATAATCAATTCTCTTAGAAGCAGGAGCCAAGAAATCAACTGGCATATTATGCTGCACAAACTGCTGCACAAGATCTCCTTAAAATATTGGAGAGCAAATATATCCCTTTGAAGACTAAGGTTTGCCTGACCCAGGTGGTGGTATTTTCAGTTATCTCCTCTGCACGCCAAAGTCGGAAATGCATAAGGAACAATTGGGAGCTGATTAATTTGGATCCCTGTGTTGGTGAAGACTATTGAAAGTCCCATGGACTGCCAGAAGGACAAACAATCTGTTTTGGAAGACATACAGCCAGAATGCTCCTTAGAAGCAAGGGGGAGACATTGTCTCCTATACTTTGGACATGTTATCAAGAGAGACCAGTCCCTGGAAAAAGACACCTGGTAAAGTAGAAAGGTAAAAAGAGGAAGACTGGGCAGGAAAAAGACCGACACAAGTGCTGCAACCATGGGCTTCCGCATAGGTGAAATTTTGAGGATGGCATCGGACAAGGCAGTTTTCATTCTCTTGTACTATGTAGAAAGTCACTCAATGACATATACCAACAAGAACATATATGCTTCACTGGTTTTTCTCCTCTATAGAACCCAGACCATGGCACAATTCCATGGACTACTTTGTAGTCTATTCCAGATCAGGATCTACATATATGTGGTAGTTACACAATCTGGTGTCAATTTGGGACTTGAGAGGATTAAGAATGAAGGGGTGGAGTCTAGTCCAGCAATAGCCAATATCTGGTCATAGACAATGAGACCTCTGTGTGGGCATGGCCTTCTCCTGAGAATTCTGGGAAAGCCTGTATTTTCATCCTTGGAGACAAGAGACATTCACTCTTTGTCCTCACTCCCTTGGAGATGCTCTACTGACAAGACACATGGCTGATTCCCCGTGAAACATCCCTGAGGAGAAGTCACATGAACTTACCGTGATGTAGCCAGCACCATTGACCAACAGAAGCCACATGGAGACCCCTGCCAGCACCGAGATGCTTACAATTCCACTGGATTCAAAAGGCTTCCCACCCACTGGCCTGTGATCTTAGTGTCATTGCATGTGTTTCGTGAGTCTGAAGAGGATTTTAGATTGGTATCAGACATATGGACTAATACCGGACTTAGGGACTTAATATGGACTGGGCTGGAATGTTTGCTTAAAGTACAATTACCCTTTATATCAAACTATCTTATACACATATGAGTCTCCATGAATTTGTTTCTCTACTCTACCCAGACTAACACAATATATATCTGTAGGCGTGAAGATCTGTTCACAGAAAGATGTTAGTTGGAGAAGACGGGTCAATAGGATAATTTTGCCATTAAAAACAGAGCTCTGTCTTGGAAGAAGTACAGTCAGAATGCTCCTTTGATGCAAGGATGGTAAGATGTTGTCGCATGAACGATGGGCATGTTACCAGGAGAGACCAGTCCTTGGAAGAGGGCATCATGCTTGGTTAAGTAGGGAGAGAGTGAAAAAGAGGAAGAACCTGTACAAGATGGATTGACAAAGTGGCTGTAACTCTGGGCTCAAACATAAGAACAATTGTGAGGATGACACAGGACCCATCCGTGTCTTGTTCTGTTGTACGCATTTAGGGTTGCTACCAGTTAGAACAGACTCAAAGGCACCCAACAACAACAACAACAACAACAACAAACACTGCTATGATGAACATCTTTTTAATAGCAGCAGATGAAATATACTGAAAATTGATTAAATGAATTTGGAATTCAAGAAATTGGGTGTTTTTCCTATCAAGGACATTTCTTCTAGAACTTCCATGTCAGTGAATAGAGACATGTGCTGTTTGGACATTAACAGCATCAAGTGATTGACTCTCCTCAAATGTAAACGTACAGAAACTGCTGGTAGATCTAATTTTCTTTAGATTACTAAGATGTTTAGCTGTCAATAGACATAAGTAACATGATCAGTTTTAGTTTAAAGGCCATCATACGCTGTTGGCGGAAATAAGGAGCAACTCTCTTGGTGTTTGGGTCATGAATCAAAATTTATCCCGGTGATTCCATGTTCACTTGCTGAATTGTTTATTTTTCAATCTAGTGGTAAATTCTTTGCTTAGATGGGACTTCACTCTAGTTGTAAGGGGGTGTTTGTTTGTTTTTTGAATTTTTGATTTCCTTAAACAACTGGACCAAGAAGTAGATTCCAACAGCAAATAGCTCCTAATCTCAGAACTAGATAGCTGACACTGGAGCAGGGAGTTCATCCTGGCCTTGGTGGCATTTTCTCCCTTACACTGGAAGAACTTCCTCTGTATTCCTGACCGTTCCAGGTGACCACTACAAAGGATTTTGTCCCAGTCTCTAGTGTCTGCTCCAGCCTTTGGTCAATGCTAGCGGAGCTTCTTAGGAGGCATGTGCTGAACCTCCTGCTTCGACTTTCCTTCCTTCCTTCCTTATCTTGGGAAAATGAAGTGATTTATTGGTGAAATCACTAGCAGTTTTCTTCTCTGCTGAATCAACAAATAGGGAACATCTAATTTAAAAAAATCATACTGTTGAAAACTCTTGCATCAAACAAATGTTTATCAGGCATTTCTCTTTAAACCAACTGGTAAGCATTCCTCCTGTGTGCGTAATACACTGTTGGTAGGAGCTGGTGAGTTATGTAGTCTGCTGGTGGTAGCGTAGAATTACCCCATGTGGCTTCCCAGGTTTTAATCTTTACAAAGACTAAGGTGCATCTGACTCAAGCTATGGTATTTTCAACTGGGAAGCTGGACAATGAATAAGGAAGACCAAAGAAGAAATGGTGTTTGTGAAAGATGGTGTTGGTGAAGAATATTGGCCTTGTCGTGATCTGTCACAAGAATGAAAACAACAAAAACAAACCCCCAAAACTCAACCTGTCTTGAAAGAAGTACAGCCAGAATGTTCCTTAGAAATGAGGATGATAAGACATCATCTTTCATGTGATCAAGGAGGAACCAGTCCCTGGAGAAGGCCAGCATATTTGGTAAAGCAGACTCAAACCAAACTCACTACCACTGAGTCATTTTGGACGTGCAGAACTGACCCTGTGGGTTTTTGAGACTAATTCTTTATGGAAGTAGAAAGCCTCATCTTTCTCCTGACAAGAGGCTGGTGGTTTCGAACTGCTGACCTTGGGGTTATTAGCTCAACATGGAACCACTATGCCCCGAGGGCTTCTCTGATAAAATAGGTCAGTGAAAAAGAAGGCAACCCTCAATGAGACGGAATGACACAGTGGATGCGACAATAGCCTCAAACACAGCAACACTTGTGAGCATGCGGCTGTGTCTCCTTCTGTTGTTACCAGAATAACATGGGGTCAGGACAGACCAGACTGCACCTCACAACCATTTTTAAGAGAGCAGATCTGTGGGTATTTCTCCTGTGGCACTGCTGGGTGGGTTGGAAGCACCACCCTTGATCAGCAGCCGAGTGCTTAACTGCTGTGCCACCAGAGCTCCTCGTATAGAATGTAGGCGTAGTAGTTATGTGTTGGGCTGTTAAGAGGAAGGTCAGCCGTTCAAAACCACCAGCAGCTCCACGAGAGCAAAAAGAGGCTTTCTGCTACTGTCTTGAAAGCCCACAAGGGTGGTTCTATTCTATCCCTTAGGGTTGCTGTGAGTCAGAATCGACTTGATGGGGGAGTGGGCTTGGTTTGGGTTATTCAGAGGGAAGCTTGTTGTTAGGTGCCATGGAGTCAGTTCAAACTCAGTGACCCTGTGTCCGACAGGACAAAACATTGCCTGGTCCTGTGTCATCCTCACAAATGTTCTTATGTTTGAGCCCTTTTTTGCAGCCACTGTGTCTGTCCATGTCATCAAGGAGCTGAAGTGGACAGTTGTTAGTTGCCATCAAGTCAGTTTTGAGCCAGAGTGACCCTGTGCATAACCGACTGAAACACGGCGCGGTCCTCATAACTGTTCCAGGCCTGAACCCTTTGATGCAGCCACAGTGTCAATCCACCTCATTGAATTGAGAGGCTTCCTCTTTTCCCCCCATCTTTCCACTTTACCAAGCAGGATGTCCTTCTCCAGGGTCTAGTCTCTCCTGACCTGTCCAAAGTAAGTAAGACAAAGTCTCCCCATCCTTGCCTCTAGGAAGCCTTCTGGCTGAATTTCTTCCAAGACACCTGTTTGTTCCTTTGGCGGTCCACAGTCCTTTCAACACTCTTCACCAAGTTCAAATACCTTGCTTTTCCTTCGGTCTTCCTTAGTCAGTGTCCAACTTTCGCTTGCACAGGAGGCCACCAAAGAATAGCCAGGGCTTTCCATGATACTTTCGATCGCCTCATCTGCATGTGAAAGTTGATCATGTGCACCTTAGTCAGTACTTTAAAGGGGTCAGAGGGGAGCTAGCTTCAGTGAAGCACCAAGTGGGGTCCATGGTGCTGTGGAAATTAATAACGCTGTAATTGTGGAGGTTCAAATACATGAGTGACAACCTCCTCCCAAGAAACAGGCTGCCAAGCAGGCTTTGAATAACATGCATTCTCTGAGTAGATGCATTTTCACCTCCGTCTCAGTTTTCTTTTATTCTTATATATATATTTAATGTGCCCTTTATTCTCGTCAGAAGCAGTCTGCCTGTGGCATTCTTATAGCTGCTGTTTCTCCTTTGGGTAGCTATTGCAATATACCCCTAATATTTCTCCATCTTAATGGGAGCCGTCAGGAGCATGTGCTGTGTCGGCTGGCTTGCTAGGACGTAGTGCAGAGCCACGCCATTCCTCTCTCGTCTGTGAGGACAATAAGCCACAAATCTTTTTCAGTGTGGGTCCAGACGTGGCTGCTGCTCAGCTGGGAAGCAGGGGAAGGCAGGGCTGTTCCCCAGTGTGGAGAGAAATCAAAAGCATGTATTCGAGTTTCTGCTAGATGGCCTCCTTGGGAAGAGTCACCGCACACTTCTAAGGCCAGGCTGTGATTGGCAGGGAGGGAAGCATTCTTTTGGTTAAATGCTTCAGTCAAAGAAATTGCACGTAAGTCCACCAGGGACAAGACTCCAATAGGCACTTGATTTTCTCTGGAGGGTTTGCTAATGATCGGTGCGAGCCCTGGTTCTTCCCGACGACTCCCTTTCCTTAATAATGAAAGAAAGGCCATGTGCTAGGTGTGCAGCTCACTGATAAACCCACTTGGAGCCATGACTGGCAAGCTTGTGCATTGGGCACCCGTGTGGGGAGGGGAGGGAGATACCCCACCTTATTAAGAAATGTGTCTGTACTTCATGGGGTTACCATTGGCCTCTACAATTTATGCTAATATCAGCTAAGTACATGAGGCATGTTATTATTATGATCTTTATTATGGTATTAAAAAAAAGAATCGTGAACATTTCTTTCCTGTTAGGAGCATCAAAATACATTCCTGAGGCATGGAAGAGTTAAATATTTAAAAACTCAAACTCTTAAAAATCCAGAAGAAAATATGAGAATATTTATCAAACCTCCTAAGGGGAGGGTTTTTAAGCTTGGAATTGATGGAATAAATCAGGGAAGATGTGATTGATAGATCTGCCTACATGATGTTTAAAACTTGCATACGTTAAAAATCCAGATTAAAAAGAAATCAACAAAACTAGAGATAAGGCTGTGAGAGAGTGAACAGAAGGCAAATGGTTTTAATAAGAAAACGTTCATGTACGTTAAAAAATGAAGAGGCTAATCCCCAAGAACCAATCCCATGGTCATTGAGTCGATTCCACCCCATGGCCACCCAAATCCCCATAAGGAAATGAATAAAGGACATGTGTAGGCAGAAGACAAATATGAATTATACTGGTAACTCACTGTGGAAAAATAAAGGGTTAACCTTGCACCAAAGGTCACCAAATACAGGCAAATGGACTCGACACTGAGGCGCTCCTTTCTCCTTTCAACATTTCACCATCCAATTAGCCACTATTTAAAATGAAATTTTCATTCATAACGTTGATGAAGGTGCAGTTAAAAAAAAGTATCCACGGGTTAGAAGAAAGCTAACAGATAAGAGAGTTAATAGAATGCTATTTACGCTTTTTAAAAACTCCTTAAAATAAAAATGTACAGAGGATAGGTTGGAAGGCCAGTTTTATCGGAAGTTTCAAACCCAAACTCACTCCCATCCAGTTGATTCTGACTCATGGATGGTTTAAAAAAAATCTCCATGCATAAAGCATCATATTTCCATTTTTATTTTTTATAGCAGTTCTCTGTAATAACCAATCACTGTTTTTAAATGTGGATTTCTAAAGTAAATCCCAAATTAAGCCACATGGTGGTATCTGAGACCTTGAATAGTGTGTCTTGTTTGGTTCCACTATCAACACTCATGGAAGCAGCCATTAAGAGATCAAAAGACACAGTACATTAGGTAAATCTGCTGCACAAGACCTTTTTAGAATTTTGAAAAGCAAGGAAGTTAATTTGAAGACTCAGATGTGCCCAACCTAAGCCATGGTATTTTCTGTTGCCTCATATGCATGTGAAAGTTGGAATTGAATTAAGGAAGAATAAAGAAGAATTGATGCATCTGAATTGTGGTTCTGTTGAACAGTATTGGAAGTACCATGAACTTCCAATCTGCTTTGGAAGAAGGATGAGCTATGCTCTTTAGAAGCAAGGATGGCTAGACTTCTACTTACACACTTTGGACATGTCAGGAGAGACCAGTCCCCGGAGAAGGACATCATACTTAGTAAAGAGGAGGGGCAACGATAGAGGAAGGTCCTCAGGGAGATGGACTGACACAGTGCCTCCAACAATGGGCTCAGGTCGAGGAACAATTGTGAGGCGGCTGCAGGGCCAGGCAGTGGTTCGTCCTATGTGTGTAGGGTCACTATGGTTTGGAGCTGGCTAACAAGTCTTATGGGAGGGCAGTGCTGGTTCAACGATAGTATTCTCACCTTCCATGAAGGAGAACTAGGTTCCATTCCTGACTAGTATTCCACAAGAGCAGCCACCTGTCAGTGCTGGCTTGCATGGTGCTATGATGTTGGACAGGTTTCTGCAGAGCTTCCAGACTAGAAAGAAGCGTCTGGTGTTTTGCTCCTATAAAACCAGCCAATGGAAACCCTAGAGATCTCAACAGTCTACTCCTTCTGTGCATGGGGTAGCCACGAATTAAGTGCTGACTCAATGGCAGCTAACAAGAATTCTCACCTTTCTCTTTCCTAAAATCAAAGCTTCAGAGACCTTTCTAGACTTTGTGGCATAACTTCCTATTCTGCCATTCCTGTCATTTGTCGATCAACCTTTGCTGAGAGCTCCTCTGTTTGTGCCAAGGCTTTGGCCAGTACTCTCTTTCCTTCCAAATTTGACTGGTCACCCCATCGATCTACCTTTAACCCCAACACCTTTTTATTCACCTTGAAGCCTTTTCTGTTAATATGTGTTCTTGCTGAGCTTCAATTTGCTTATCTGTTAATTTGCCATAGTAGCAATATAGTACTCTTCAGGGTGGTTATGGGAATTCAGTTCAACGAGAAAGAAATTCAATGAGAAGGCATAAGCAATTAGCAAGTCTATAAGCTCCATGCCAATTGCATTGTTGTTCATCGTGCTCTATACTTGTGCTCTATACTTTCCAAACAAAACCTTGGTTGGAAATGAGCTTAATTCAACCCTGCCCCAGTGGGGTGGATACTACATCTAGTCTCTTCTGAGTTATATAAAGAATAACACAGACAAAGATGCACAGGCACGCATGGTGGAAAGACAGACTTCATGACACGATTGTCTATAAGCTGAGGAACCAGGGCATAATGAGAATCGTTTACACAAAAGAAATCAGCATAATGAAACCCTGATTTTAATCTCCAGCCTCTAGAAGTGTGGCAAACTAAAGTTCTGTCCTGAAAGCCACCTCCGTGGGCTATTTTTTTTTGGCATCCCATGGTATTTTCAATATTCTTCATCAGCACCATAATTTAGGTACATCAACTTTTCTTATTCTTCCTTAGTCAACCTCCAACTTTCACGATGTATATGAGGCAAGTAAAAATACCATGACTGAGTCAGGCATACCTTCGTAACATCTTGATTTTCAACACTTTAAAGGTCTCGTGTAGCAGGTTTACTCAATGCAGTGCATCTTTTGATCTCTTGACTGCTGCTTCCATGAGCACTGATTGTGGATTCAAGCAAGACAAAATCCTTGACAACTTCCATCTCTTTTATTTTTTACCATGACTTTGGTTTTCATTACACGGAGTTGTAATTGATAATGAAGGATAAAATAATCTTTGATCTTCATCAGCAAGTGCTTCGAGCCTTCTTCGCTTTCAGTAAGCAAGGCTGTGTCATCTGCCTATTCTAGATTGTTAATAGACCTTCCTCCAATCCTGATACCACATTTGTCTTCATATTTCCACAGAGGCTTTCGAATTACATAAATGTTTCATCAAAAAGTATTGAGTTTTTATCACGAGCTAGATAATATACTGAGCTCTGGCCATACAATATGAATCAGGCACTTAGCTTGGAATCAGATATATAAAAAGATACTTAAAATACAACCAACTGCACTTGGCTTCGCACACACCATTCTAGAAGATAGCACAGTCGTTAATAAAATATGAATGCATTCTATTTATTTATTCATATATTTCAATGAAAACACAATTAAGAATCTCATTCTTTTCAGACAGAACCTTTTATCAGTGCGATGCTTGAACTCTCCAAAGAAAGCACACAGTTGTCCATAACTAATACCTTGTTTTGAAAAGTCGGAGCAGAATTCCGTCTAAGTTTTGTTCCTGTGAGGGAACCAGAAAGAGTAAAGTACATTTTATTCAAAATAACTTATGGCATTAAAAAAGACAGATTGAGTCACGGGTGCCTATAAATGCCCGAAAGATGCACCAACATTTCCTAATTACCTGTCTCTTAATTGTGTCAATGTTTATAACTCAACATATGGGGTTTTTTACATGATTCCTGCTTGTTTATTGGCTGGAAAGACAGGGAGAAAAACCCAACTAAGTCTGGGGAGGCATGCGTAAATATTTTCTGTATCATATCTGAGTTTGTTATAAGTTGCCTTCAGGCCATCTCTGATTCATGGCTAGCTACACAAAATGGTACCCAGCCTTGTGTCATTTGAATGACAATTGTTGTGTGTGAATCAGTTGTGTTTTACTTGCCTTCCAACGTAAGGACCTCATTTTTCAGCATTACCTTCGACAATATTCTGTTGTGACTCACAGGGTTTTGTTGGCTGGTTTTTGGTAATTGATCACCAGGGATATCCTTCTTCTTAGTCTGTCTTAATCTGGAAGCTTCCCATTAAACTCTCTACCAAGAGTGACTGTCCTGGGATGTGAAATGTGTGCAATGTCATGGCAACAAAGCAACCTTCCCAGTATGGCAAATGGATAGATTTGAGTTTAGTGAAATGATAAAGATGGATAATTGGTAATGAACAATACAAGAGGAGATCTAGGATTGGAAGTGAGGAGGCAGTCATGACAGGCATTAGAAAGAGGTAACAATAGCATGGCACTCAACTAGCCAGATGGGTAAGGAAGAAAGTCCAGGCAAGGAGACCACATAATTAAGGCCAATGTGGCATGTGTGTGTATGTGAGTGTGTGTTCACCCTTCCATTGAGGAGAGCAGCAGCGCTGTAGAAAATAAAAAGAGATAATCTGTCAGTGATGAGATAGAGAAAAAAAAAAAACGTGGGTATGGTTGAAAAAGCTTAAAGAAGGACGGAGAGATCAGACAAGGAAATTGTAAAAGATTACAGTCAGGGCTTAAAGAGCGGTGACCAATTGGTGAGGGAAATAGATGGCTTTGAAATGCACCTGGATTTAGTCGTTGAAGATGTAGGATTTGTAATTTAAAGTAGAGGGCATGGTAGACAACTGGAAAGGAAGAAATGAGTAGCGGGGCATGGGGAGCTAACCCACCCAAGGGGAGGGTATTTTGTATATTTCCACAGGGAAAGAGGGACCAGACTTCAACTCAGTGCCCCAAGGTGTGAATGCAACATTCTGGCATGGAGTAGGGAACCAGTGGAGAGGTCTGGGGGGCTGGCCCCAGTACCAAATACTAAGTGGATGCCTGACCCTCCCCCCAGAATTTATTTCAAAGGATGGCATTGAATCTGCAGCTCCGGGAGAAGGACATATCTGAACAGAGCACACAGGAGCAGATGAAGGGGCAGTAGGAGAGAGTGGAGCACAGCCTGGCCCACCAGGCCTTGAGGATGATGATCCCAATCAGAGCAGCCAGTCCACAGAGAGGACCACATGGCCAGCCTCACTATGAGACATGACGCCCCTCACTGACCCATAGCCCTACAGGGGACAACACTGGAGACACAGTGTGGGAATTGCACCCGACCTGATCCCACCACACCGAGGCAAAGCACTGGGGGAGTGTAACAGAACAGCAAGGGAATGGATCGGCGAGGTCCCCAGGGAAAGCTGAAGGTGGACTTTGGGGCCAGGACGTGGTGCCCCAACAGACTGGACTGAAAAACACTCCTAAAGGCCAGCAAACGATTCTTGACCTAACTATAAGCTTTTCTTTCTTGTTGTGTTTTGTTTTGTTCTTTGTTAGTGGTTTGTTGTTTTGTTTTATATTGTTGCTTGGTTTTGCTCTGTTTTGTTTTTGTGCATGCTATTATTTCCACAGATATGTCTAAATAAGATAGGCTAGATGAACAATCTGGAGGACAAAACATGGGACCGACAGTTTCGGGGGGGCATGGGATAGGGGGAGGTGGGGTGAAAGGAAATGGTGTTTACAAACCCAGGAACAAGTGATCCAAATTGGTGGTGAGATGGGCATGGGAGGCCTGGTAGGGCATGGTCAAGGGTAATGTAATGAATGGGTATTGCTGAAACGCTGTTGAGGACTGAGCATGATAGTGGGACAGGAGGAAAGTCAAGGGAAATAGAGGAAAGAGCTGGGAGGCAAAGGGCATTTATAGAGGTCTAGACAAAGACATGTACATATGCAAATATATTTATACATGAGGATGGGAAAATAGATCTATGTGCATATATTTATAGGGTTACTATTAAGGTAGCAGAAGGACATTGGGCCTCCACTCAAGTACTCCCTCAATGCAAGAATACTTTCTTCTATTAAATTGGCATTCTATGATGCTCACCTTCCCAACACAAAATCTGAAGACAAAGTGGGTGAATAAGCAAATGTGGTGAAGAAAGATGATGGTGCCCGGCTATCAAAAGATATAGCGTTTGGGGTCTTAAAATCTTGAGGGTAAAGAAGTGGCCATCTAGCTCAGAAGCAACAAAGCCCACATGGAAGAAGCATACCTATCTGTGTGATCACGAGGTGCCAGAGGGATCCGTTATCAGGCATCAAAGAACATAAAATCATATCACTGGGTGCACACCTCCACAATACGATTGGTGAGGACAAATGGGTGCATAATCAAATGTGGCGAAGAAAGCTGATGATGCCCGGCTATCAAAAGGTATAGCTTCTGAGGTCTTAAAGGCTTGAAGGTAAACAAGCGAGTATCTAGCTCAGAAGCAACAAAGCCCACATGGAAGAAGCTCACCAGCCTGTGCGATCACGAGGTGTCGAAGGGATCAGATATAAGGCATCATAAAAACAAAAAAATCTTACCATAGTGAATGAAGGGGGGAGTGCAGAGTGGAGACCCAAAGTCCATTTGTCGGCCACTGGAGATTCCCTTGCAGAGGGGTCTAGGGGAGGAGATGAGCCAGTCAAGGTGCACCAATTAAAAATACAACTTTCTTCTAGTTCCTAAATGCTCTCCCGCCGCCCACTATCATGATCCAAATTCTACCTTGATAGACCAGAGGATGTGCACTGGTACAGATAGGAACTGGGAACACCGGGAACCCAGGGCAGATGATCCCTTCAGGATCAGTGGTGTGAGTGGCAATACTGGGAGGGTAGAGGGAGAATGGGTTGGAAAGAGGGAACCGATTACAAGGATCTACATGTGACCTCCTCCATGGGGGATGGGCGACAGAAAGATGAGTGAACGTCAGACAGGGAAAGATATGACAAAATAATAATTATAAATTATCAAGGGCTTATGAGGAGGGGGGAGTGAGGAGGGAGGGGAAAATGAGGACCTGATGCCAAGAGCTTAAATGGAGAGCATATGTTTTGAGAATGATGAGGGCAATGAATGTACAGATGTGCTTTACACAATTGATGTATGTATGGATTGTATGAACCCCTAATGAAACGATTAAAAAAATAGAGGAAATAGCCTTGATAGATATTTTTGGAATTCTCAGTTTCCTCACCTGCAAAGGGTAGCAAAAGTTTCCTGCCAACAATTGATGACTCTTTTCTGCTCAGCCCTAGGTGAGCAGAGAATACTGATACCTTCATTCACGTTGTTGCCAGGTGCTGTACAGGCAGTTCTGACTCACACTGACCCAATATGCAACAGAGCCACGTACTTCCGGGACCTGCCCCTACCTCACAATTGTTATGGTTGAGCCCATTGTTGTAGCGCTGTGTAAATCCATCATGTGGAGGGTCTTTTTTTCAGTGACTGTCCACTTTATCAATCATAATATAGTTTTCTAGGGACCGGTTCCTCCTGATAATAGGTCCAAAGTTCGTGGTTTTAACATCGATGCTTTTTAAAGAGCATTCTTGCTTTACATCATCCAAGATAGAGTTGTTTATTATTTTGGAAGTCCATGCCATGTTCAGTAGTCTTCCCCAGCATGCTGACTCAAAGGTGGCCATTCTTCCCCCATCGCCTCTATCCTTTGTTCATCTTTCTCTTGCCCATGAAGTGAGTGAAAATACCATGGACTGATTCCGGCTCATCTTAGTCTTCAAAGTGACAACTGTGCTTTTAATACTCTAAAGTGATCTTGTGCGCCAGATTTGTCCAATGCAGTCCGGCATTTGATTTCTTTACTAATAAAATCAGCAAATATCTGAGACCAACTAGGCAGCAGGCACTGTATTGTAATAAACAATTTGCCTTCTCCAAGGGATCGATTAGGTCTTGTTCCCAGAATGAGTTAATTCTCCTCCCTGCTGGAGAGGAAACATTTACCTCCCTTCTTTGGCTCCCAGAAAGCAGGTCTGTGAAGCATGATAAAAAACAGGTCTTAGCTGGAAGTGAGGAAAATCTAGAGTACCATGAATGGAAATGGCTTTGTGAGGATAGTAGAACCAGAGGCTACTGGTCTTGCCCTAGCAACTAGTCTGCACTTCATGTTCGGTTATTAAGAATTACCATTTATAGCCATGGTGGTAATTTATCCTTTTATGAAAGACATTTTGGATGCATGCTCCTTCCATGCTCAGAAAACTGGTGGCTGTGACCACTTCACAGAATATGTTGCTAATTATGTTCTGTTGCTTTCCAGTCCTTCTCCATGACAATTCCTGGGAGATTAGCCCAGTCACACTTAGGATGGCACAATTAGTATTCGCTGGAGACCATAACATCAAGGGATTGTTGTTGTTCTTCCAATCTCAATGAAAAGTGATGGCTAGAAAAAGCTGGATTGCTCATCATTTCGTAGCACGCATCGAGGGCTTCTTTCTGTTTAAAAAATTAATGCCATAAAAGAGATTTGAAATATAAATATGTCATAGAAATTATGTAGACCAAAGTAGGGTTTTTTTACCTTTTCCTCTCCCCCCGCCCTTACACACACACACACACACACACACACACACACACACACACTTCCTTTGTTCTTAGCACTTTACCTCAAGTCAAAACCATTGCATTTTCTGCAGGTTTCCCTTTCTGCTAGGAAATGGTTAATCCAAAGAACTGTTTCAGGCAATAAAACACTGACTGGAATCTTTCCGACAATACTTTCCTTCTTGATCTTTTTTTATGACTAATTGAAATGAAGGCCTGGGAAGCTTAATGTGAAGGAAACACTCCACGCTCTGCGAAGTGAGTCTGCAAAGGGGGTGGCTGGGTAGTGGTGGGGGGAGCTCTGCTCTGGAATTTTAAGTTAGAGACCTAACTGAGGAATCAATATTTCAATTAGATGCTGTGGTGGGTTTGGGATTACGGTTACTGTACTGAAAGATTGCTGGGCCGATTCTGGGGAGGGTTCATTACTGGGAGCTGTTTTTTATTTTCTTTTTAATCATAGCTTGCCGACTCTGTAGGCTTGACCTCTATTGGGACCACTGAGGTGACCAACCAGAAAGGAACCAGAAATGTAGAGCATTGAAACTTGCCTGCAGAGGTGAAGAGCATGCTTTGCAGTGGTTGGTTAGAAGCAAAGAGATGAAGGCTGTTGTTTTCTAGAGCCCTGGATTTAGTGAGCCTTTGAGGTGTCAGGCCCCATCCACCATTTTCCATGGAGTGCATTGATGGTCCACCTGGTGACCTAGTCAGTACAGAGCTGATAGGACCTTAGTGTGGGTGTACTTTAGTCTACTGGGGTCTCTCCTTTGTTCCCCTCTGTTTTATCAATTATGAGTTTCTTTGGCTAGGAAATTTCATTTGAAACATGATTTTGTCATTCATACACATTGAAGGCTGGAAGGTGATGGATCCCTAGGTTAGCCTGGGTGGGCCATCTCACATATGGTCATCCAGTTTCATATTGGCGAAAGGGTCAGGGTATTCCGGAAGTAGAAAGGACATGAATTTGGGTCGGAGGCGCTGACGGATGCAATGTGATGACATGAGTTGTGTCCTTCAAAAAATGTGTTGGAATTCTAACCCCTTACCTGGAGACAGACTCTGTTTGGGAGTAGGATCTTCTTGATCATGTTAATGAGGTCGTATCTGTGTAAGGGGTATCCTAAACCTAATCACTTCTGCATTATAAGCATCAGCATAGACACAGGGATAGGAAGCATATATGTGGAGAAGATGGATGCATGGGAAGATAGCCAAGGACTTGAGAAAGCTGAGTCTAGGACTTTCCTCCCAAGTCCTTAAGGAGACGATCCTTCCCTTTAAACTTGCATCCTACATGTGTACGTCTAGGCCCCTTCTGTTCCTTGGAAGCACTTGCTCCGGTTACAGCACACTGTTTTGGCTACAGCATCACTAGGTAACACCTCACCGACCAAGAAAATGATTTGTTTCTCAGTATTTAGAAGATTTGTGTCAAGATATTGCCTTTGAAAATGTTATATCAGCGCTACATTTCCCACCCCCTCCCCTGCCACCAGCCAATAATATTTCCCAATGTGGTCAAAACACATCACAATTAGCTATTATTGTCCCAGGAATAAATGAAAGATTTCCCCTTCTTCCTTTTTGATTGTTTCAAAAGAGGCTTAGACCATCACTTGGCTAATCACTTTTATCTGATTTTTACTTAAACCTTGTAGAGTTTCCCCCCCCCCTCCTGAAATGTACACAATACAAGTTAGAACATGTCTCTGGAAGGTAGGGCAAACAATATTTATTTATAGTCAACAGCCTTATATTTCCAAACTGTCTACCCCATGAATTTGAATACTGAATCACTATATGGGAAACAAAGAGCACTAGCTATGTTATAGATATAAACTAAATTAATCTCATTATATTTTTTTCTCTCCTCCCTACCAGTTCTTTGCAAACAAGGATTACTTCTTATTCAGGTGTCTATTCCCAGCATCTGGAGCACTGTCTAGCACATCTCGTTGTTATTGTTAAGTGCATTGGAGCCCATTCTGATTTATAGACGCCCTACGCCATCCTTGGAATTGTGATGTTTGGGCCCATTGTAGTCATTGTGCCAACCCATCTCAGTAAGGGTCTTCTTTGTTTTTGCAAACCCTCTACTTTACCAAGGATGATGTACTATTCCAGGGACTAGTCAACTTCAGTATTTAACAACTAATCAAAAGATGGGGTTCCTTGCTACTGGAAAGCTATACACCCATAAAAACCCTATAGGGTTACAATGGATCAGAATGGACTCATTGGTAGTGAGGCTGGTTTTGGTTT
The DNA here is from genome assembly GCF_050624435.1 of Tenrec ecaudatus. Taxonomy (NCBI): domain Eukaryota; kingdom Metazoa; phylum Chordata; class Mammalia; order Afrosoricida; family Tenrecidae; genus Tenrec; species Tenrec ecaudatus. The sequence goes on from NC_134532.1 coordinate 207,008,487, forward strand.
TCTGGTCTCTCTTTTGGAGAATACTGAGCTTTCTACTCCTGTAAACAGGTACAGTCTTGGAGATCCACCAGGGGAAGACAGAGCCAGCATTGACTCCATGGAAGCGAGTTTTGAGGGTTTATTTTTCTCAACCTATTTAAAGTACATGAGATGAAGTATCACCATACCCACTCTAAGGAGCATTCTGGCTGTGCTTCTTCCAAGACAGATTTATTTGTTTTTCTGGGAATCCATGGTACTTTCAATATTCTCTGACAATATAATTCAAACATATCAATTCTTCTGCAGATGTTTTTGCACATTGTCCAACTTTCACATACTTATGAAGCAATACCATTACTTGTACTAGGTACCCCCCAGTCCCCAAGGTGACAGCTATGGTTTTGAATGGTTTCAAAAAGTTTATTTATTTTTTACAGCAGATTTTCCCAATACATCATTTGATTTCTTGACTGCTGCTTCTTGGGGGGTCTTGACTGAGCATGTCAAGTGAAGTCCTTCTTCAGTCACTTGTCTTTCAATTTGTCATAGTGTGGTGGCTTTCGTGTTGCTGTGATGCTTAAGGCGATGTCACTGCCATTTCATATGCCAATAGGTTCACCCCAAGGGAATAGGTTTCTTCAGAGCTTCCAGAGAAAACACAGACTACAAAGGCAGAATAGGTTGTCCATTTTGGAGAAGTCAGCTGCTAGACACCTTATGAATAATATCAAGCTCTTTTCAGATACTGAAAGCCTAATGAAGAGAAGCAGACATTGTCAAAGATAGTGAAAGAAGATGATCCCCTCCTTTCAGAAGGCACTCAAAACATGATGCGAATGGAGTAAACCTTCACGACCTTCCTTTGCTCATGTAGTGTGACTCAATACGAGAAGAAACCACTGAGAAAATCTAATAATTGGAATTTGAAATGTACAAAGTGTGAATAGAAGAAAATTAGAAACTATCAAAAATGAAATGGAACGCATAAAGGATTTCATCTTGCTTGGATCCACAATCAATGCTCATGGAAGCAGCAGCAAAGAGACCAAACAACACATTGCTTTAGGTCAATCTGCTTCACAAGAGTTCTGTAGGGTGTTGAAAAACCAGGGCAGTACTTTGAGGACTCAGGAATGCCTGAGTCAAGCCAGTGTATTTTCCATCGCCTCATCTGCATGTGAAAGTTGGACACTGAATAAGGAAGACTGAAGAAGATTAGACGCATTTGTGTTGTGGTGCTGGTGAAGAATGTTGAAGGCACAATGGGCTGCCTACAGGACTAACAAATGTGCCATGAAGTGCTGCCAGAATGTTTCAAAGAAGCAAGGATGGATAGACTTTGACTTCGAACACAGTGTCAGGAGAGACCCATTCTATATAGAATGTGATAAAACACTGCCCAGTCCCAGAACATCCATACAATTGTTATATTTGAGCTCGGTATTACAGCCACCGTGTCAATCCATCTTTCCAGACACCTCCACTATTCTTTGACTTTCCCCTTTACCAAGCATGACATCTGTTTCCAATGACTATTCTCTCCTGATAACATATTCAAAGTACTTAAGACAAAGCCTCAATTGTAAGAGACTTTTTGGCTGTACTTTTCCAAGACAGATTTGTTTGTTTGTATGCATACTATTTTCCATCAAGGTCATAATTCAAATGGACCAATTCATCTCTGGTCTTCCCTTTTCATTGTCCAATTTTCACCTGCATATAAGGTGATTGAAAAATACTGTGGCTTGGTTCAGGGACACTTTGTCCTTGAAGTGACATATGACATCCTTCAACACTTTAAAGAGATCTATTGTACCTTATTTTCCCAATGGAATGCATCCTTTGACTTCTTGATTTCTACTTCCATGAACATTGATTGTGGATGCAAACAAAATGAGATTCGTGACAACTTCAATATGTTCTCCATCTATCATGGCGCTGTCTATTGGTCTGGTTGTGAGGATTCTGGTTTTGTTTACATTGAGTTGTGAGCAGTACTGAAGGCTACAGTCTTTGATTTCATCAGCAAGTGCTTCAAGATGATGTCATGTTCGTTTTGAAGGTTGTTAATTAGCCTTCCTCCAATCCTGATGATCTGCTCATATACGGATTGAATAACCACGGTGAAAACTGCAACTCTGAGGTACACCTTTCCAAGTGCTAGTTCTTCTAGCTTCCGCATACCAAGCACCATTTCATTTCTCACAGCTTTAATTTTCGTAGCTCCATGCTTTGTACATTCCATGTCCTGATTATTAATGGATGTTCCCAGGCATTTCTTCTTATTTTGTGTCACGACCGAGCAGCAAATGAAAGTCCCAGTGCTTTTCTCCAGCCATGTTAAGTCTGTTTTGAAGAAGGAGCTCTTCTTCTTTCGAGTGTCTTCCCACCCGAAGGACTCCTATTCCAGCACCAGGTCTATGGGTGTTCTCTGCTAGTCTTCAGGTTTTGTGGCTAATCCCTGAGGAGTGGAATGCCTCTTCCTTCTGCCTAGTCTGTTTTTAGTTTAGCAGCTCCAATGAAACTGTTCACTACGAGTGATCCTACTGGCGTTTGAAATACCAGTATGAGAGCTTCCAGTATTGCAGCAACATACAAGTTACATGCAGCAACCCTCAGGCCACATAAAGAGAGCACATGAAAATTAAGATGTAGCTCATTATCTATCATCAGGTACACCAAGAAATAATCAAAAAGTATGACACAATTTTATCCAGCAATATCTTAAGAAATATGCTATATTATCTCAGAAATGCAAGGCTGTTTCAATACTCATGAAGAAATTGGTATAATCTACCACATTCTTCATTTAAAAATGAAAGCCTATGATTATATCAATTGGTGCAAGAAAAGCATTTCATGAAATTTAACGTAGTCCATGAAAAAAAAAATCTCAACAAAGGAAAACGTCCCTCAGCTCCTCCTAGGCATCTGTAAAACACCCTCAGGGAACTCTACAGAAAATGATGAGAGACTAAATGCAGTCCCCTGGACATAGGGACTATGGGGAGAATGTCCACTCACCACTCCTGTTACACTTCCGACTGAAACTCCCCGAGAGTGCACTAAGGTAAAAATAGTGAGCCATGAAAGGGATAGAGCCCAGAATGAAAATCAGAGACTCCTCTTATTTGTAGACAACATGATTGTCCACATGGAAAAATCCCAAGGAATTCTAAAAATGACAAGCCCCAACCCTCTCATATCCAATAAGTGAGCTCAACAAGTCACCGATACAAGGTCAACACATAAATACCAACTCTGTTTTTATATACTTACAGTAAATAAATGTTGTTGTTGTTGTTGTTGTTAGGTGCCATCGAGTCAATTTCAACTTACAGCGACCCTATGCACAACAGCATGCGACATTGCCTGGTCTTGCACCATCCTCACAACTGTTTTGATGGTTGAGCCCATTGTTGCAGCCGTGGTGTCCATCCATCTTGCTGAGAGTGCTTCTATTTTTTGCTGCCCCAGTACATTCCCAAGCATGACATCCTTCTCAAGAGCTGGTCTCTCCTGATAACATGTCTTAGGGACACACTTAATAAAATATATTTGAAATAGGCATACTGAAAAGTATAAAACACTGATGAAAGAAATAATCAAAGGGGTGCTAAATAAACCAACTAACCAACCAACCAAACAAACGAAAAACCACAAAAGCCCAAACTCAATGCCACTGAGCTAATATCAGCTCTCAGCAACCCTATAAGACAGGGTAGAATTGCTTCTGTGAGTTTCTGAGACTGTAACTCTTTACAGGTATAGAAAAATCCAGTCTTTCTACCATGTAGAGGTTGTTGCTCTCGAACTGCTGAACTTGCAGTTAGCAGCGCAACACGTAACCACTATACCACCGGTGCTTCGGTGTTAAACAGATATAAAGTATTTGTGCACTGAATACTATACAGGAAGACAATTCTTCCCACAGTCTCCAATATAATGCCAAAAAAAGCTAAGAAGAATTTTTCTTAGCTATAGACAAGCTGATTTAATAACTTATAAGAGAAGTCAAATGAACTGTAATAGGACAGATGTGGAAAAGAATAAAGCTTGAGGAATCACCCTTCTTGGTTTTAAGACATAAATTTGCAGCTGTCATGCCAATGAAGTCAGCCAAGGAATGGTGCCCCGTTGGAGGGACTTGAATAAAGGGTCTAGAGAGCAAGTCACCAAGAAAGCTCATTGAGTTTTGTAAAAAGCAAAGACAAGTCAGTAACAAGGCAAAATTATTTTTAAAGAAATGATTTTGGAAAAACTGGTTAGCCTGATGTGAAAAACGAACCTTGACCTAAAACTCACACCTGATACAAAAATTAACTCAAAAATAAAATGCAAAGCATAACCTGTAATACTTACTTATTACTTTGTAATACTTACAAAGCATAACCTGTAATACTTAGGAGAAAATTTTAATGAGAATAAAAAATATATATAACTTGGGTTTTGAACAAATTAAAAACTCGTGTTTCACATAGAGAGTTGAGATGACAATGATAACCCACAAGAAAAAAAATATTTATTTATAAATCATATATCTGAGCAGAGACTAGGATACGAGGGCCTTCAAAAATTCATGAAAAATGACATTTTTCATGTACTCTTTGAAGCCCCCTTGTGGGAAAAAAATGGGAAAGTATAGCACAAAATACAAGCAAACACCGACAAACAAAGACAAAACTGTCTACTGAATTTGAAAATGGGCAAAAGATTTGAGGAAAGCCTTCATCCAAGGGGGGATAAGGATGGCAAACACACATCAAAAGACGCTGAGCTTCACTAGCCATAGTTAGTGTTAGCCACCGCCTCGCTGGCTCAGAGTCCCAGTGACTCTAGGGACAACGGAAAGAAACGCTGCCCAATCCTGCATTGTCCTCACAATTATTTTGTTGGAATCCATTGTTGCTGCCACGGTGTCAACCCATCTCGTGGAGAATTTCCTTCTTTTCCATGGAACCTCTACTTGACTTAGCTTGATTCCTTTTCCCAGGCATGCTGTCCCTTTCCAGGGACTGGTCGCTGGCCTCTCCGGACAACAAGTCCAAAGTACATCAGATGAACTCTTGCCGTCTGAACCGCTAGGAGCATACTGGCTGTACTTTCTCAAAGACACAGATGTTTGTGTACTTTCTTTCTTTTTAATCCTTTTATTATTCTCTTTTAACAAACAGCCCCAGAGATAGGGGACCAGGGGAAGTAGGAGGAGGGGAAGCGAGGCCCCAGTCCCACAGGCCTTCCCCCACTCACACCTTATGCATTTATAATCTATATACAAGGCCCAGGCCCTCCCCATTCACACCTTATGCATTTATAATCTAATATACAAGGCCCAGGCCGTCCCCATTCACACCTTATGCATTTATAATCTATATACAAGCCCCAGGCCCTCCCCATTCACACCTTATGCATTTATAATCTATATACAAGCCCCAGGCCCTCCCCATTCACACCTTATGCATTGATAATCTATATACAAGCCCCAGGCATGAGGGGGGATAAAGGGAACTCCCCCTCAGCAGGGTGGGGGCAACCCAGGGTCCTTGCCCCCTGGGGACCCAGGATCCTCTGCCCATGGAGAGGGCCCTTCTTGAGGGGGCGGCACTGTGCACTTCCAAGGCTTTGTCAACAGCGCAGGGCATCCCAGGGGGAGGCCTGGGTGGGAGCGGCACGACATGGGGAAGTTGACTTCATCCTGGTATCCTGCTGGTAGAGGTCGATGTGCGGGGTGCCTAAGACACCCATGGGGGTGGAAGGAATTGAGACCCAAGAAGGACCTTCTAGGTAAGGGAGTCTGTGAAGACCCAGGCCCCCCAAGGTTGCTGTTCAGTTTTCGATAATCCTGGAATGGCTTTAGTTCCACCGGGTATAGTTCTGCTCACCCCTAGCTAGCAGGGAAGGGCCTGGCAGGTGAAGGGAGCACCTGAGTAGCAGGAGCAGGTAGAGGCCGCCCAGCCACGCTGTGTGTGTGCGTGTGTGCGCGCACGCGCGCGTGCAAAGTGGGTCCACAGGTAAGAGAGAGAGGGGAGGGGGTCAGAAGGTGGTGCTGTTAGCTCCTTCTCTGCTTTTAAACTGTCTCCCACCACTAGGCACACGTCTGTGTCTTTATCACGGGCGCCAAACTGGACTGGGGGCCCAGGCGGCTGGGAGGGGCTGGAGGGGGTCAGGCGCAGGGCCTCAAGCAGTCTGCAGTGATCGCCCTGTGCCGATAGGGTCAGGGGGCAGAGGGTGCTCCTGGGGCAGCTCGATTTTTTCGCCATTGTGTGGGGCAGGTGGCCATCTCCTAGGAGACGCAGAGGGTTCAGAGCTGGGGAGACCCTCACCAGAAACTACATTCAGGGGTGAGGGGTCACTAGGCTGTTTGGGGGCACCCTCTGCTTCCCCCTTGAGTCCTCCATCAGGGGAACGTTGCTGGCTGCAGGGACTCAGTGACGTCAGAGAATTTCCACTCAGATCTACTTCTCTGTCAGACCGCCAGCTAAGTCCTCAGAGGGGCTCGGGGCTCCATCCAGGGCTCCAGGGAGCACGGTGGTAACTTCCGGCTTGTGGCAGTCTGCAAATGATTCCAGACGTGAAGGGTCAAGGCCTCTGAGTTTGCATCTCTCGACTCTCCCCGAGGGCCTGGGCCTGAAGGCTGAAGGCCTAAGAATCCAGAGCTATGAGAAGGGGCAGGGATTCCTCCTGTATTCACTCTGGCTTCCTGGGAGGCCCCGTTTTGGGCCTCGGGTGTGCTCCTGGTGCTGCGGCACTTTCCTGGCGGTTGCTGAGCTGGGCCAGAGCCTGCTGGATGCCAGCAGGGTGGCTGTAGTTCACTTGGTCCAGGCAGAAGACAGCTGAACGGCTGGGGGGCAGGGGAGGCCGAGGAAGCCCAGGGGGTCGCTCCTCAGGTGGCCCGGCTTCCATTCTTAGGAGAAAGCCAGTGCCTCTTGTCTCCTCCTCTGGGCCGGTCCTCCCGCACAAGCCTCCCTCCACCTGCTCCATCTCCACCTCTGCCCTCCTTTCCCCCCAGGCCTGGAGGGCAGTTCTGCAGCTCCATCCTGGCCGCTGACTCTGACTCAAAACTCTATGCTGACCCAACTCCTCGGCTCGCTGGCTCAGGTCTCCATGGGGCATGCGCCCAGCACCAGGTCCAGCGCCGCCTCCACTGCCCACAGGAGTTCCACAGCGGGAGGCAGGGATGCCGCTCCTGTGATGGGGCTTCTTCATGCCCCGATGCAGAGGTGGACAGAGGCAAGGCCCCCAGGTGGCCCTCAGCGCCCAGCCAGGCAACTTTCTCCCCTTCCTGTTTCAGCCTCTGAAACAAGGTGGCTTGTCCTGCCGCTGCTGCGCCCTCCCTCCCCTGCCACCTCTGTTAGGGCCGCTGGCCATCTTCCACAGCCATGCCCAAGCTGCCACCTCCACTGCAGCCTCCTGGGCCTGAGGTGGGGGGCGGGGGTAGCGGGGTGGGAGGCACAGAGGCCCTGGGATGAGCTAGTCCGGGGTGCTTTCAGTGTTCTTTGTACACACAACCATTCAAATGCCTCCACTCTTCTGTGGCCTTCCTCTTACCCCTTCCTTCCCCAGGTTTCTAGTGCAGATGAGGTTATTGAACACGCCAAGGGTGGGCTCAGGTGAGCCTCAGTCATCAAGTGATAGCTTTGCTCTTTAATCCCATTAGCCATTAAGCAGTGGTTTGCATCCAGGGACACTTTGCCACCCAAGGGACATTTAGCAGTGTCTGTAGAAATCACCATTCCACTCTGTGTGTGTGTGTGTGTGTGTGTGTGTGTGTGTGTAAGAGAGAGAGAGAGAGAGAGAGAGAGAGAGAGAGAGAGAGAGAGAGAGAGAGAGAGAGAGAGAGAGAGAGAGAAGAATTGTTACTAGACTTAAAAGAACAAGGGCGGCTATTACGATGCTATTTGAATGTGTTCTGTGTTACTGGCTGAGCTAAGATGTAGCCAATCACCACGCCCCTTACCTGTAACAGTCATTTTGCATTTAGTAAACAGCCTACTGATGGATATCCCAAGCTGCTGGGTCCAGGCAGGAACACAGCTGTGTGAATTTAAACCCTTGTAACTGAGTCCATTCTGACTCACAGCGCCCCATAGGACTGGGAAGAATGGTTCCCATACATGGCTTCCTCGGTCGTCAATCTTTACAGAAGCAGAGTGCCACAACTTTCTCTCGTGGGGCAGCTGGTGCTTTTGAAGAACGGTCCTTTTGGTTAGCAGCCCAGCACTTTAACCACTGCGCCCCCTGAGCTGCTTTTGATAGGACTTTAGAGAAAGCCAGAGAGCGTGTGGTCCGTGTAGTTGTCACAGAGCAGAGAGATAAAGACGTTGGCAGAACCGGGCAACCTCAGCTCAAGAGCGGATGCGCTGACCAATGATCTTTCCTGTCGGGAAAGGCTTTTGAAGGATTAAACTTGCAGAACTCAGTCAGTCACTGTGTTAGTCTGGGTACTTTAGAGAAACAAATCCACAGAAACTCATGTATAAGAGAGAGTTTTATATAAAGGTTATGTGCACAACAAGAAAACATTGCAACCCAGTGCTACCCAAGCCCACGAGTCCAACATTAACCCATATGTCCAACATCAATCCACAAAGTTCTCTTCCATCTCACACAACTGACCCAATGATGCCGACTGCAGGAGGAAAGCCGAATCAGTTAATGTGTAAGCATCTCAATGCTGGCAGGGGTCTCCACGCGGCTGCTTCAGCACCCAGGGCTGCATCGGGGTAGATCCATGTGGCTTCTCCTCAGGCATATCTTGCAGGAAGTAAGCCTTGCCAGCTAAAGTAGGGAACTGGCTAAGGCAGCTGCACCCTGGTCCGACCATCACAAAGCAAGAGAGCTGAGAACTTGAAAGACAAGGCTCACCGAGCTATTTATCCCTCTGCCCTTCAATTAACCCCACATCTGTTTAACGGCCAGGTTGGCACAATAAACCAACTACCTCAGTCACTTAGTGATCAGAAGACAATAGGTGGCTGAATGACTACTATATTTCTTTATACTTAAATCATTATAGACAATAACCATGTGCTTAAGACATTAGACAGCAGTTTAAATGGTTGACGAAGTACACACTGTTGACTTCTCCCCTTTCTCTTAATCTTACTGAAAGAACAGGGTTTATTGAGGGGGCGGGAAAACTTCCAAAGCACCATTTGAAAAGTAGAAGCAGTTCCTTCTGCAGATCAGCATCCTCACTGTCACCGAGTGTATCCTAGCTCATAGTGACCCTGTAGGATGAGGTAGGACTGCACCTATGAGTTTCTGAGATGAACTCATTAGTGGAGTAGAAAGCCTCATTATTCTGACACAGAGATGCTGGTGGTTTTGAACTGCTGACCTTGTGGTTATCCGCCCAATGGTAACCACTACTCCACAAGGAGCTATGGGGGAACAACAGTGAAGTACTTGATCATTCCCTGAGAGTTTGGCTGTTCAAACCTTCCCAGAAATCCTGTGGGGGAAGACCTGGCTATGTTCTTCTATAAAATATATCCACCAAGAAAGCCCAATGAGGCAGCTCTACTCTGTCACTTGGGGTTGTGCTGAGTAAACAACCACTCAGTGGCCAACAACAACAACGATGCACAGAAAACGGAAGCAAGTCAAGCTGGGGAAGTTGTGGGGGATTCACAATGAAATGCAGTTTGAACCTGCCTCTGAACAAGTCGCATTTTCCACATGAACTCAGTGAAACACAAAGTGTCTGGCAGTGGCTTGAAAATGGGATGGGGCCTTGGGACAGCTCGGGGTTAGAATAAAACTCAGCTCAACTGCTGATCTTGTTTGGGGTGGTTAGCTTGAAGATTTCCTTCCAGAATAAACTCATGAGCCCACATCCTATTGAATGGTCTATCTGACCCAGAATTCCTTTAACTTGACCTTTAGGGGGAGATAATGATCCAGGTAGGTCTGGCTGTCAAGTCTTGAACTTAAACTCCTTGAAAATCCTCAGTGGATACGCATGGCAATCACTCTGCCTGGACTCTTAAAATCAACTGAAAAATCACAACCCCATGTGTGGAATGGAGCTTCCTCTTACTGCCGGGGCAAATGTCTCCATTAGAACACAAACCAACCAGCTGCTATTGAGTTGATCCCAATTCATGGAACTGTGCTCCACAGGGTTATAATGGTGATGTTCTGTCTTGGAGAGGAAAGCCATGTCCTACTGATAGCACCGGGTTTATCTTCCCCGGGAGACTAGCAAGAGATAAGGCACATTCACACATTCACAGCACAGCAAAGAGCTAAGCAAAGTTTCATTTAAGCATAGAGCAGATACAGTTCAAAAAGGATGAAGTGGGTCTCCCTCTTGAGTTGAGAAAGAATTCCAGGCTAAGGGAATGGCTCTGGTTTTCCAAAGAGTATTGAAAGGAGGGGTGGGCTGCAGCTCCAAAGATGGCCAAGCAGCTTTCTAATGAGTTGCTCAGTCCACCCTTGTGTCACCTGCATAGTTCCTTTCAAAGTCATCTCGGTTGCAGCTCCATGTCAGGATGTTTCAAATTCATCTCGTGCTGTAGTTCTGTGTCAGGATGCTCACCAGGTATTCACCAGCGTCCAGATGTTCAACAGGATTCTCTAAGCATCCATTGTTCCTTTAGTAAGTAGAAGTCCCTACTTAGTCCTTGTTAATAATGATCACTTTGTCAGAGGTGGATACCAGGCCTTTCTTTTGCATGGACTTGAACTTCCAGTTTGCATCAACCTTGTATATTCCACAAAGCTGGGGAGGCCCAGGAGTCTGGAAGTTACGCGTTGAGTTGCTAACTGCACAGGGGCTGTCCTACCCTGTCCTATAGGGTCTCTGTGAACTGAGCTGGAATTGACTCAAAGGAAGTGAGTTTGCTGTTTGGCTTGGTTCCTAGGGCTTTGGAACACTGGTGCCATACTTGGTCATCCATTGGTCTGCAAAGTGCAAAGTCAGCAGTTCCGACCCACAAGTTGCTCTAAAGGAAAAAGTTGAGGGTTTTTGTTTGGTTCTTTGTTTGGACTCCTATAAAAATTATAGCTTCCGAAATCCTAGGGAGCAATTCGTGAGTCAGAATTGATCTAATGGAAGTGGGTTGTTTATGATTTGTTTTGTATTTTTCCTACAGTTTTTTGCTTATCATTAAAATGAGGGCTTTAAACCTTCACTTCCATTTATTTATTTTCTATTGAGATAGCATATAAGCTGATGAGTTCACCAATCTTAAGATTGTAGACCGATGGATTCCTACATAATAAAAAAATATGTCTTGGAAGAAGTACACTCAGAATAGACCTTGGAAGCAAAGATGGTGAAACTTCATCTTACACACTCTGGACATGTTGTCAGGAGGGACCAGTCCCTGGAGAAGGACATCGTGTTTGATAGAGAGGAAGAAAGGGCCACAAGAGAGGAAGACCCTGAAGGAGATAAATGGACATGTTGATTGCAACCACGGGCTCAAACATAATCGTGAGGATGACTTCGGACTGGGCCCTGTTTTGTTCTGTTGTAAATGGGGCTGCTGGGAGCCGAGACCAAGTGTGTGGCCCTCAACAGCAACAGCTAGGAGTGTCTGAGTAACACTTTTGTGGTTGTGTAGTTCCCAGCTCTTGGCAGCCCCATTACAACAGAACAAAGCATAGTCCACCCCTTCGTCATCTCAGAGTCATTTGTTCAAATGGCTGACAAGCTCATTGTCGCAGCCCTCATGTCACTGTCGATCCATCTCTTTGGGGTGTTTTTTTTTCTCATTTTCACTGACCCTTTGTTTTACCAAGAATGATGTCCTTCTCCAGAAACCGGCCCCTCCTGCTAACCAGTCCAGAGAATGAGAGATGCTTCTGACTATCTGTCTTATTTTATACGCTAGTGTAACACTCCTCCAAAACAACAAAGCAATAAACTCACTATCATGATTCTGATCGATTCGGATTCATAGAAATCTCACAGGACAGAGTAGAACTGCCCCTGTGGATTTCCATGACTATAAATCTTCATGGGAGCAGACAGCTTCATCTTTCACCCGTAGAGCAGCAGGTGGTTCTGAAGTGTTGACACTGCAGTTAGCAGTTCAATGGTAAACCATGACACAACCAGGGCGCCTTCAGAAGTACAGTTGCCATTTGTGCCAGTGGTGGAAAGTTATTTGCCAATGGACAGGTCCTTGGTCAGGCCAACGGTTTTTTTTGGTGTCTTCACCATTGTTTCTATCAACATCAAGGCCATGTATTCAAGCTACCTGTCTTTATTTCCAAGTTATGCATTCCAATGACCAACGGTTGTTAAAGCATCTTGTTTACATACTGGGTCAATTTCAGATGGAAAAAATGGTCAACATCTTCATCTTTGGTGCTAGTGATTGAGTGTTTCTTTCTGCCTAGTTGTCATGTAGACATTATTTTACCACGGATGGCATTGCTCTTGTCAGTTAGAAGTTGTATGAAAGGAGAGAATACCAGAAATAGGTCTACCTGTATTTTATTGACAAGGCAAAGGTCTTCAGTGGTGGATGTCATCACAAATTATGGATAAGATTGTGATGCTGTATATAGACCAGGAGACAGTATGTAGACCGCAACAAGGGGATACTGCACAGTTTCAAATCAGGATTCTATATTTACCAACCTTTTTTGTCTCTGTACGCTGAGCAAGTAATCTGAGTAGCTGGGCCACCTGAAGAGCACAGCACCAAAATTGGGAGAGTATGCCTTAACCCAGCAGTTCTCAACCAGTGTGCAGGTCACGACCCTTGTGGGCGTCAAATGGCCCTTTCACAGGGGTCGCCTAAGACCATAAGAAAACACATATTTCTGATGGCCTTAGGAACCAAGACACCAATCCTCTATCCGTCTCCAGGAAGGTCCACCCACACGCAGAGAGTACCAGGTGTGAAGACTGTTACTAATGCTATACCATGCTTCAAAACAAAATTTCATTTATTTGTAATTAGAAATAAATATTTCACAATATATGATGACATTGTTTTTGTGATTAATCACTACACTTTAATGATGCTCAATTTGTAACAATGAAAATATATCCTTCATATCATATATTCACATTATGCTTCATAATGGTAGTAAAACTAGTGATGAAGTAGCAATGAAAATAATCTTATGGTTGGAGGTCACAACCACATGAGGGACTGTATTCCAGGGTCTCAGCAATAGGAAGATTGAGAATCACTGCATTAAGAACTTGCAGTATGCAGATGATACCACTTTGCTTTCTGAAAGAGGAGAGGGCTTGAATTTACCGATGAAGATCAAAGACTGCATGCAGTCTTCAGTATGGACTATAGCTCCACATAAAGACAACAAATATCCTCACAACTGGAACAATAAGCTGTGTCAGAAATGAAGAAAATATTGAGGTTGTCATGGTTTTCGTTTTTCATGGATTCAGAATCATAGCTCTTGGAAACAGCAATCAAGAAATCAAATGAGTTATGATATTGGGAAAATTTGCTTCCAACGATTTCTTTAATGTGTCCAGTCAAAGGTGTCAGCTTGAGTATTATAGTGACAAGTGTTGTCTTGTCAATCAGCACATATTCATGTAAAAAGTGAACAGTGGATCAAACAAGACCAAAGAAGAATTGATGCATTTTTTGGTACCAGCCAAGAGATTGAATATACCATGCACTTCCAGAAGGAAAACAAACCTTACCTGGAAGATAATCAGAGTGCTTCTTAGGTATTGCGATGGTGAATCTTCATCTTGCTTACTTTGGAATTGCTATCAGAATGGACCAGTTTCTGGAAAATTACACTGTGCTTGGTAGAGTTGTTCTTCATGTGAGGTGCTGTCTAGCTGGTTTCAACTCATAACAACCCGATGCACATCAGGATGAAAACTATGGTCCTATGCTATACTCATAATTGTTACTATGTTTGAGCGCATTGTTGCTGTCTCCGTGTGGATTTATCTTGCTGAGAGTCTTCTTTTTTGATAATTCTCTCCATTACCAAATAGGATGCCCTTGCTCCAGGAATAGAAAAGTTGAGCGAGCTCAAAAGAGGACACCATTGAACAACATCATTGATGCAATGGATGAAAAATGAGGAGAACCATGGCAAAAATTGAAGATGGTGCAGGACCAGGTGGTGTCTTAATCTGTTATCATTGGGTTACTCTGAGTTAGAGTTTAATCGATGGCTCCCAACAGCACGGATTAAACTTGATGAAGGAAAAAAAAAAACCCAACCAAAAACGAGACAAAGACTTTCATACCAAAGAGAACAGACTTTGAAGGTACCAAGGAGGTGGGGGTGGGGTTGTGGGGGAGGGTGGTAGTAAGGGAGGGAAGATGAAGAAATAGGTTAATGCTGGAGAGTGAACTTGGGTGAAGGGGAGGATCATAATCTACAAGAGGGAGAGGGGAAATCAAAGGAGTGGGGTTAGGACAAGGAGGGAGGGTAGGGTAGGGTAAACTAGTTTAAACTGTTGAACACAAAATTAATGATCTGAAGTGAAAAATCTATACCTAATTTACAATAAATATTTTTTTTTGGTAAAATACTAGAGTTAACTCTCAAACACTTGTCTCTTTAATTCACTTATCACCAATCTCATTTCCTCCAACTCTTCTTCATGTGCTAAATCTTACCAAATTATTTTGAAGTAAATACTAGATGCAATATTACCTCATCTATCGGCATCTCATCATATATCTTGAGAAAATTACACTTATGCAGAAACACTTGTAACACTAAAAAGTAACAATAACCCAAAACTCACTGCCATCAAGTGAATGCCGATTCATAGTGACCCTATAAGACAGGGAAGACCTGCCTCTGTGAATTCAAGACTGCACCTGTTTACAGGAATAGAAAGGGATTTTCCCTCTGAACTTCTAGCCTTCCATATCATAGCCCAACGTGTAAGTAAGCACTACACCTCCAGAACTTCTAAAACTAACTTCTAAATATTCAATATATAATTATTGTTCAAATATTTTATAGACTTAATATATATACATACATATTTTTGTTCTGTTGTACAGGGTCACTCTCAGTTGGAGCCAACTGGATAAGAATATTTAATTTATACTCAGTCAGTGTGTAAAACCAGGATGTTTCACTTGCAGGGTTTTCTATATCTTATTTTATATTCCGTTGTTTTCTCTCACATAGTTTTTTTTCTATCCTGTACTTCTTGTAAAGTGAGCTGGGCTACACATTGAGCTGCTAACTTAATGGTAACCGGTTCCCACCCAGCAGCCACTCTGAGTGAGAAAGATGAGGCTGTCTGCTCCCATAAGGAAACCTCCATGTGAGGTGGTTCTGCTCTGTCATACAGAGTCACTATGAATAGAAAACAACTATAGGCAATGGGTAGGCAGTGCTTCCTGGGATTGGATTTTTTAAAAGTTTGTTTTAAATTTGTAGCAAGAGCATGTCATAAATGGCATGTGTCTTCCTATTACTCACCACCATCAGGATGATTCGGATTTATTCTGGCTTGGTGGGACAGAACAGAACTGCCCCCTGAGGTTTCCAAGGCTGTCATCTCAATGAGAACAGACTGCCACAGTCCTCCCTGTGGAGTGACAGGTGGGCTCGAACCACCAGCCTTTTGGTTAGCATCTGAGACCTTAACCAGGACTTCTTTTTTCATTCCTTAGAGGCTAAAAATAAGGAAGCTCCAAGAGATCACTTGTTCTTCATTCACCGGTTGAGGTATTTCTATTAATAGAAACTTTGCGGACCTTGGGCCTCTACTCAAACACTCCCTCTATGCATGAATACCTTCTTTTATTAAATTGGAACTCTATGATGCTCACTCTCCCGACACAACAGTGGAGCCAACATGGGTGAACAAGTAAATGTGGTGAAGAAAGCTGATGGTGCCCGGCTATCAAAAGAGATAGTGACTGGGGTCTTAAAGGCTTGAAGATAAACAAGCGGCCATCTAGCTCAGAAGCAACAAAGTCCACATGGAAGAACACACCAGCCTGTGTGATCGAGTGGTCCCAAAGGGATCAGTTACCAGGCATCAAAGAACAAAAAATCATATCATTGACTGCACACCTCCATGATAGGATCGCTGAAGACAAATGGGTGCATAAGCGAATGTGGTGAAGAATGCTGATGGTGCCCGGCTATCAAAAGAGATAGTGTCTGGGGTCTTAAAGGCTTGAAGGTGAACAAGCGGCCATCTCGCTCAGAAACAAATAAGCCCACATGGAAGAAGCACACCGGCCAGTGCGATCACGAGGTGCCCAAGGGACCAGATATAAGGCATCATGCAAAAAAAAAAAAAGATATAAGTGTGTGTATTTATGTGTATTTATGTGTATATGTATATATGTATGTGTATATATATATTATATTAAATGAAGGGGGAAATGCAGAGTGGAGACCCAAGGCCCAAGTGTCAGCCAATGGAGATCCCCTCACAGAGGGGCTTAGGAGAGGAGATGGGTTAATTAGGGTGTGAGGTAGTATCGATGAAGAACACAGCTTTCCCCCAGATCCTGGATGCTTCCTCCCCCCAACTACCATGATCCGAATTCTACCTTGCAGGGTTGGATAGGACAGAGGCTGTACACTGGTACATAGGAGGGTTGGAGATACAGGGAATCCAGGGTGGATGATACCTCCAGGACCAAGGGCGTGAGGGACGATGCTGGGAGAGTGGAGGGTGAGTGGGTTGGAAAGGGGGAACTGATTACAAGGAGCCACATGTGACCTCTTCCCTGGGAGAGGGACAGCAGAGAAGGGGGGAAGGGAGACCCCGAATAGGGCAAGATATGACAAAATAACGAGGTATAAATTACCAAGGGCATATGAGGGAGGGGGGAAAAGGGAGGGAGGGGGGGAAAAAAAAAGAAAAAAAAGGAGGACCTGATGCAAGGGGCTTAGGTGAAGAGCAAATGCCTTGAGAGTGATTGGGACAGGGAGTGTATGGGTGTGCTTTGTACAATTGATGTATGTATATGTATGGATTGTGGTAAGAGTTGTTGGAGTCCCTAATAAAATGTAAAAGAAGAAAAAAAAATGTAAAAAAAAATAAATAAAAAAAAAAATAAAAAAAAATTAAAAAAAAAAAAAAGAAAAGAAGAGAAAATGATTAGGGCAAAGAATGTACAGATGTGCTTTATACAATTGATGTATGTATATGCATGGACTGTGATAAGAGTTGTATGAGCCCCTAATAAATTGTTTAAAAAAAAAAATAGAAACTTTGCTTCTTCAACCTCCTGATTTCCTTAAGACATAGTTCATACCCCCCCTTCAAAAGGGTAAGATAAATGTTTAATTCTTTCTTTTCAGTTATTGAATTTTAGAGTAAATGATCTGTACACTAGCTACTTCCAATGATGATCAACAGCAGATTCTTATTTGCTATTTTTTACTCTTCAATTTTCATTGTGGTGAAACTAATCACAACAGAACACTCAGAAATTGAGTGACTTCTAGACAGACAATTCAGAAACAGTGATTACATTCTTCAAATTGTGAAAGCATTCTCTCTTCCCCCAAATTATCCCACCACCATTAACACACTTTGAATGTGCTCTAAGCAAAAATTACCTCTTTGCCCTCCCTCTCACTACTGGAGGTAATAAATTTGGTCTTCTATATATTTATGCAAAGAGAACAAGGGAATACTGCATGGTTTAAAACCAGGAATGGTGCGCATCAGGTTTATATCATCTCGCCATACTTGTTCCATCTGTATGCTGGGAAAATCAGCAGAGAAGCTGGATTATGCAAAAAAGTGTGGCAGCAGGATTGGAGAAAGGGTTATTAACAACCTGTAGTGTGTAGATGGCACAATCTTCCTTGCTGACAGTGAGGACGGCTTCGAGCACTTGATGATGAAGATCAAGGATTGTAGGCTTCTGCATGGATTACAACTCAACGCGAAGATCAGAATCCTCACAACTGGATCCATAGGTAACACCATGGTAAATAAAGAAGAGGTTGAAGTTGTCAAGGATTTTGTCTTACTTGGGTCCACAATCAATTCCCATGGAAGCAGCAGGCAAGAGATCAGGAGACATTGCTTTAGATAAATCTGCTGCTGCACAAGACCTCTTTAAAGTATGAAGAGCAAGGATGTTAGATCGAGGATTAAGGCGTGCCCGACCCATGCGTCGATATTCCCCTTAGCATCACATGCATGTGAACGTTGGACATTCAGGAAGGAAGACCGTAGAAGAAGAGATGCATGTGAATTGTGGTGCTGGAGAATATTGAAAGCCTCATGGTCCGCCAAGAGGACAACCTGACCGGTGTTGGAGAAGTAAGGCCAGGGTGCTCCTTTGAGGCAAGGAAGTCAAGAGTTCTTCTGACACACTTTGGACATATTGTCAGGCGAGACCAGTCCCTGGAGAAGGACATCATGCTTGGTAAAGGAGAAGGGCGGCACAGAAGAGGAAGGCTCCCAATTAGACAGATTTCATCAATGGACGCAGGCATAGGAGCAACAGTGAGGATGGCGGAGGACCGTGCAGTGTATCCTTCTGTTGTGCATAGGTTGCTATGAGTTAGAACTGACTCGATGGCATCTTACAACAATCAGACAGCGCTTTTTTTGTGTGATTGACTTGTTTTGCTCCCTTAAACCTGGTAGTCTAATGGCTACACATAGGGCTGCTAACTGTGAGGTCCATATTTCAAAACCACCAGCCCCTCTTGGGGAGAAAGATGAGGCTTATCACTCCTCTAAAGAGTTACGGTCTCAGAAACCCACCGGAGAAGCTCTACCCTGTCCTGTAGGGTCACTATGAGTCAGAATCAACCGAATGAAAGCCAGGTGTTTTGTTTTGTTTTCTCTTGCTCACTAGAGTTTCCAAAGTTCAGGATTCTTCATGCCTCTTTATGGCTACCTTTTGGAGAAAGCATCTCTGACACAGCTACACATTATTTTTCAGACACATCTCTGGATCTCTGAGCGTCTATGCTCCAAATCTACTCAGCTCCTCAGCGTGGAATTCAAACAGTGGTTCTTTTATGGCTTTGGAAGTCCTCATGGGAGACAGCAACTTCTGCTGTACATCCAACCATCTTTGTGGCTTATCACAATAATCATTTGTTAGTTCCTGTGGGTCAGAAGGGTGTTGCTGGTCAACTAAGCCCTCAAAGGCAGCTCTTGGCTGGGTTCACATGGGGATCTGTGGTCAGCCTGCAGATGCAATCCGCTGGGGCTGGCTGATCCCTGATCTCAGTTGGGGTGGGTTGGCTTTCCCCCCTCAGGTCCTGTTCTGAGTTATTTTGTTGGTGTAGCAGCAGGAGCCACAGTAGAAAGCTGCAAGGGGTCTTAAGATTTAGGCTCAGAATGGGCACAACCTCCTTCTGTAACTTCCTATTGCTCAAAACAAGGCTGGTCCAGGTTCAAAGGCAGAGGAAAATAGACCCCACTTCTCGTTGGGGAAATCACCAAAGTCACAGTGCAATGGTGAAGGGATATAGGTGTGAGTGGTCAGTTTCCATCTTTGGAAACACCAAGCCTGTATGGTCTCCTTTTGTTGGACCATGGTCAATATGACCACTTGTAAAGTTTGCATGTCACACAATTTCAGGGGGAATGGGTCATGTATCAACTGTCCCACAAGGAATGAGAACCACTATCTTTGCATATGATGCCCTTCAGATACGTGGAGCAGATGACCCATCCATCTCTCTCTCTCTCTCTCTCTCTCTCTCTCTCTCTCTCTCTCTCTCTCTCTCTCTCTCTCTCTCTCTCTCTCGCTCACGTACACACACACACACACACACACACACACACACACACACACAAGCTTACCCTACTATAAAATGATCCTGAGACATAAGAAAAAATCCACTAAATTCTAAAATTCAGTTAACAATTCTAATGCATTACCAATTTAAATGTCCTGGTTTCTCTTTAACTTCAGCTATTTTTTACATGGTAGTATAACTCTTGCTTGAGCTACGGAAAAACGACACTGTTGACCCTTTAAAATAAATATTTATAAGTTCCATCGCTTCAAGATTTTAAAAAATGTTTTACTGGTTTGTATTATTTACAGGCAAATGTATTCTGCAGGTAGTGTAACATTAAAATAATCCCCAGCTTTAAATACACACATTTCTCTGTAGGCTGTGAGATTACTCACGTAGATGAACTTGACTTTCTGGTCTCTCTTCCCTATTTTAGTGGGAAAGGGGATGTTCATTAGGGCAGAGCTTTCATTTTGCTAAGATTATTCCATTACGAATGTTGCATTGCTGGGAGAGTAGATGAGTATCTATTTCTGTACATTAAGATCCAAATTTCATGTAAGCTGACTGCTTGAAACTAACGATGCTATTAATAGATTCCTTGAGTGTTCTGTTCAGCCTGGCAAGTAGGAGTGAGGCTGCATATTTAATTTACTGGGGAGTTTACACACACCTTTTTTCTTTCTTTTTAAAATAATTTTATTGGGGGATCATGCAACTCATCACAATCCATACATGCATCCATTGTTTCAAGTACATTTGTACATTTTTTGCCATCTTCATTCTCAAAACATTTTATTTCTACTTGAGCCCTTGTATCAGTTTGCCAGTTTTCCTCTCCTCACCCCCTCCCTCACAAACCCTTGATAACCTATAAGTTATAATTATTTTGTCATGTCTTACACTGTCCAACATCTCCCTTCACCCACTTCTCTGTTGTCCATTCCCTAGGGAGAGGGTTATATGTACATCCTTATGATCGGTTCCCCCTTTCTACTTCACCTTCCCTTTATATTCCCGGATTCTCTGGGTTTCCAGTTCTTATCTGTACCAGTGTAAATTCTCTGGTCTGGTCAGATTTGTAAGGCAGAATTGGGATCATAATAGTGGGGGTGTGGGGAAAGAAGCATTAAAGAACTAGAGAAAGCTTGTATGTTTCATTTTTGCTACACTGCACCCTGACTGGTTAGTCTTCTCCCCGCGACCCTTCTGTAAGGGTATGTTCAATTGCCTACAGATGAGCTTTGGTCTGCATTCTCCCTCATTCACAATGATATGATTTTTTTTTTATCTTTGATGCCTGATACCTGATCCCATTGACACCTCATGATCACTCAGTCTGGTGTCACACACCTTTATACAACTATTGTTTCTGGAAGCAGCCTCTTCCTTTCGGAGTGCTCTATGTGGGCAGTACAATGGATGGGACAAGTTGTGTTGCCTGAGATTAGAAATCATTCATTTCTGAGTCTCTATGGCAGGGAGATTGTAAGGGTCTCATTTAAAATTAATTAATTAATTAATTAATTAATCTATTTATTTATTCTGGTTCTTTATCAAATGGAAATTGAATGTTTGTTAACAATCTCATTTTTTTTAAAACAAAGTGCTGAATTTTCATCTTTGTATTCATGATGGATCTGTGATTATTTGGGAAAGGCCTGGCTTGAAATTTATCCTTCAGGAATCTCTAAAAGATGGTTTCATTAACATAAATAATGGCTTGGACCTCCGCTTCAAGGCAAATGCACAGTTACTAAAGACCTTAACCTACTCTTATGTCCTTGTTGTTGCTAGGTGGCATTGAGTCAGTTCCAACGCATAGAGCCCCTTCATACAATCGAACAAAATACTGCCTGGACCTGCTCTATCCTCATAACGGTTCTGCTATGGCAGCAGTACCTAACTTAACAAGTCCTCCTCCCCAACCTAGCTCAGCCCTAGTCTCAGCTCTGCTTCTACAATCAGTTTGATGCCCAGAATATCCATTAACCTTTCTGAGCTTTGGTTTTCCTAGTGGTAAGGAAGCAGTTTAGATTATATCAGTGTTTTCAAAACTTCATCCTTCCATCTGCACATTTCTTGCCATGACCATTATCCATCATTATATTTTGCTTGATATTACCCTATAATTCAACTAATGCGCTCTTAAAAGTGTTTATTTTAATAGGAACCTTTCTGACAGCATCTTCACCATAAAATAAACCATAAACCTGTTCTGACAGAAAGAGTGACAATAAATCTTGACACATTCTGTTGCCTGCTCGAGATTCTGTAACGGGGCCTACTCTCTTCTTGTTAAAAGGGAAATGGGCAAGCCTTCGGGAACTCCTTTCATCTGCATGAAAGGAGACCAAAAAGAGCAGCGTTGTTGTGCGCTGCAAAGTCTACTCTGACTCATCGTGGCCCTTTAGAACAGAGTAGTACCGCCCCAATGGGATTTACCAGCTGGCTATAATATTTACTGGTTCAGATTGCCAGGCCTTTCCTGCTGCAGAGCTTGCAGTGGGTTTGAATAGCCAACATGCCATAGTCAGCCAGCCATCTAACCATTGCCCTCCCCAGACTCCTTCTGATAGCGAATCCCTCTCCCCAGGTGCAATCCCAGGTCACCCAATTCTGTGTTCTTGTACCACCGAACCATCTTGTTTGCCAGCAGAACTGCACTTTGAGAAACGTTGGCAGGAGAAAGGCCTCTGTGTTTTATAAGTCCACCATTCATCCGATTTTAAAGATGTGAGTCCCATGGTAACTAATGTCTGTCCTTGACAGCTGTCTAGCACAGGAGTTTTTTCTCTTTGTCAACCTCTCTGGCTATTCTGGAGGCTCCGGTTATATTAGCCAAACCTCAGTGGAAACAGAGAACAGCTGCTCACTATCTTCCCACAAATGTCCCTCTCGTGTTAGAAAATTGTTAGTGAACCATTACTTAGAATTGACTTCTCAAAACCAAATTACATCAACTCCCTAGCTTTCTCCTCTCGCATCCCATTTCCTCCAACTAAAGAAGACCCAAATCCTCACAATTGGGCCAACGACTAATGTGATAAATGGAGAAGAGACTGAAATTGTCAAAGAGTTGTTTTAAAAAAAATCATTTTTATTGGGGGCTCATACAGTTCTTATCATAATCCATCCATCCATCCAACCATCCATTGTGTCAAGCACAGTTGTACATTTGTTGCCGTCATCATTTTCAAAACATTTTCTTTCTACTTGAGTCCTTGGTATAGACTCTTCATACCCTCCACATCCAATCTTGCTTGGATCCACTCAGTGCTCTAGGAAGCAGCAGTCAAGAGATCAAGTGACACATTGCATTGGGTAAATCTGCTTCACAAGACCTCTTTAAAGTACGGTAAAGTCAGGATGTTACTTTGAGGAATGAGGTATGCCTGACTCAACCATGGTCTTTTCAATCACCTCATATGCATGTGAAAGATAGATATTGAGTAAAGAAGACCAAAGAAGAATTGACACATTTGAATTATGGTACTGGAGAAGAATTTTGAAAGTACTATGGACTACCAAAGAAGAAACAAATGTGTCTTGAAAGAAGTATAGCCATAGGACTCCTTATTGGCAAGGATGGTGAGACTCTGTCTCACAAACTTTGAACGTATCATCAGGAGAGACCAGTCCCTGGAAAAGAACTTCATGTTTGGTAAAGTAGAGGGGCAGCAAAAAAAGAGGATGACCTCCAACAAGATGGATTGAAACAATGGCTGTAACAATGGGCTCAACATAAGAACAATTGTGCGCACGTGGCTGGCACGGTAGGTGTTTTGGTTTAGGGCTGCTATCAATTGGAACTGACTCCTCCGTGGCCCCTAACTACAGCAATAACATTCCCTTTCTTAATTATCTTTGGGACTCTCTAATTGCCAACAAGTTCTACAGCCACCTCTTTGAGTCTTTAATTATTCCTAGTCTCAAAGCAGGGAGATGGACTACTTTGGTTGTCTGATATCCTTCTCAGGTCACATTGGTGAACACATTCCCCAAGAGAAGCACTGAAGAGTGCAAAGACTGCCCAGATTCCAAGGCTTGCTTTGTGTCAAAGGTGTCAAATAGGCTGACTGCTGGAGACCCTGCTGATACACTTGTTAGTTGCTTTTGACGTCACACAAACTCCTGGTGATGTATGTGTAACAATGAAACATCGCCCAGACCCGCACGTTCTTCATAATCATTGTTATTTCTGCCTCTCCTATTGAGCATCTTGATCAATACATCTCATTGATGGTTTATCTGTTTTTTCATGAACTTTCTACCAAACATGATGTCCGTTTTCCAGTTGATGCACTTTCTTGTGATATGCCCAAAGTAAGAAAATTGAAGCTTCGCCATCCACACTTTTATGAGTCATTCTAGACTTGTTCATTATTCTAGAATCGCCTGGTACAATTGCTATTCCTTCGCAACATCTCAGCTAGAAGGTAAGAATTCTTCTGTCGTCCCTTTGACTCTGCTGGTTTTGAAGGTACATAAGGTGATTTAAAAACTGTGGCTTGAGTCAGGTGCACCTTCATCATCAGAGTGACAACTATGCTTTTTTAAACCTTTAGAGAGACCTGTTACTACAGATTTATCCAACACAATATGTCATGTGGTTCCTTGAATATCATTTCCATGGATGGTAATTATTTACTCAAGTAGAATGAAATTGTTTACTTCTTCATTCTCTTCCCCAAGTTGGCCTCTCGCCCGTTACTGTTCAAAGTGTGGACTCTGGGTTGGAAGCTTCAATTCACCCAGCAGCCATGAACACTGCTTATTCCAGGCAGTATGAAATCTACTGCATCAGAATCTCTTAGAATGGAGTCTAGTGACCTGTGCTTTAACAAGTTCTCCGGTTGCTGCTTAGACCCAATACATTTCAAGACTTACTCGACCCCCACATGCTACTTTAAGCATCTTTTTGCATACAGTATAAAAATTTGAAGATTTTTTGTAATAATATAACTTCCTGGATTTTTTTCTTAGGCAATTATAACATCTAGAAATAACGAGCACAAATTTCTTTCTGGAGTCAAGTCTGTTGATGTCTCCATCACTCCTTAAAGAGTTGTCCCCACATGGATGTCCAGTGTCAACTACCATTTTTCATCATTGCTGAGCAAATGTTAATAAAATAAGGTGAATGTAAAATACTTCTGATTCATATCTCTCTCTCAAAAAATGGTCAAATGTAAGTTAGTCTCAGAGGGCTGTGTGATTCAATAAGAATGGAGAAGAGAGGATTCCTTGGTAGAATTGGTATGGCTTGCCTTTCCTAACCCTGTTGAGTAAATAAGAAGCCATGGTGGAGCTGTGAGCGAAATATTGGGTTGCTTACCATGCAATTGGTGACCTGAACATGCAGACCACTCCACGGGAGAAAGATGAGGCTGTCTGCTCCTGTAAAGATCTACAGCCTCAGAAGTCCTAGGGGAGCAATTGAACACTGAGCTACAGGGTTTCTGTGAGTCACTCAGCTCAGTGCAGTAGGCTTGGTTGGGTTCTTGTTCCCTACTGTTACCAGATGCTATCAAGTTGGTCCCAACTCATGGTGACCTCGTGCATTTCAGAAGAGAACTGGGCTCTCTCAGGTGTTCAGCAGCTCTCAACCTGTGGGTTGCAAACCCTTTGGGGGGTCAAATGACCCTTTCACAGGAGTCCCCTGATTCATAACAGCAGCAAAATGTCAGTTATGAAGGAGCAACAAAAATTATTTTATGGTTGGGGGTCAGCACAACATGAACTGTATTCAAGGGTGTCGGCATTAGGAAGGTTGAGAACCACAGCTTAGGTGGATTTGAACCTTAACCTTTTTGTTAGCAGAGGATGCTTACCCACTGATGCGACCCAGGTACCCTGCTCCTTCTCTAGACTCTGGATTCTTTCATTTTATTGAACGTCTCCAGCAATAGTTCCTCCTGTAATTCATCACACTGCCTTCTTATTTTTGCTCAGCTCTTCTCGTCTTGTTCCAAACCCTTGTTTCTGAGCTACTGGGCCTTAGCCCAAGTGCTGTAATGTATCCATGCCTCAAATCCTTCGCACATTCTTTAATTATAAGACCCTTTCCTGCTTTCTGTTGGTTATGTTTATTTTTTTCCAGAATATACTGTGTCGTGTAATATACAGGGAAAGCCTGGGGTTGGAGACAGTGGGCTGTGTTTGATTTCAGGCACCAACCAACCAGGTATGTGAATTGTGGTGAAAATTAAGTGAAAAATATAAAGATTCCCTATTACAGTGTATAGTGCACATATAGTAAACACTAGATTAATAGTACTTATGACTGAGAGCTTAGTAATTGTTTAATTGATGATAATAACCAGGTGTATATCATGCACATTTGGGGCTCAGGGGGTACCATTGGTTTGTGATTGGGTGCTAATCCAAAGGTTGGCAGTTCAAACCCACACAGGAAGAAAGGACCTGGTAGTTTCCTTCTGTAAATACTGTAGTCGAGATAATCCTATTAAGCACTTCTACACTGTCACCCAGGGGTCACCAGGAGTTGGAAATGTCTTTATGGCATCTAACAATAGTAACAGCTCCGGCATTAAACCAGGACTTGATGGTAATTAACCACAATAAGAGCACCTGTATTAAGCTAGGACTGTGCTCCCTAGCACAGAAGCAGCGCTGGTGGTGTTGTGGGTACACATTGGGCTGCTAATCTCGAGGTCAGCAGTTTGAAACCACTAGGTGGTCTGAAAGAGAAAGCGGAGGCTTTCTACTCCAGTAAAGAGTGACAGTCTCAGAAGCTCCAGGCCAGTTCTACCTTGTCCTGTAAGGTCACTAAGAGTTGACATTGCCTTGATGGCAGAAGACATTTATTTTTGTTGTAGTTTGGTGCTCACTGGACATTAGGCAGTAGAACCCTGCTATTCAACCACATCAGTATTCGACAGAATCAGATTTTGATGCAGAAATGTTGAGAAAATTTTGCATTGGAGCTTGAATAAAACCAACGCACATGATTTTTATAAACAGAAGCAGTTCATGTTTTGGTCACTCAGAGTTAGTTGGTGTTATTAGTTTGAGTTGTTTAAATCTTTTGTGGCTGTGTTCCAAGCCTTTTGCTATAATTTTCTTAGTTTTTGTGGCTTTTTGTACTATTTTTAGATAAAAAAACAAGAGTCCTAAGAAAGACTTTTTTTTTGAAAAGAATCATCCTGATAGGGAACTGTTTAGTCGTGTTATCGATATTGTTGATGATAGTTCAGTAAACCCTTTTAGAAAACAGTTAAGGAAATGCCAACAGCAGACCACATTAGACAGATTTACTTTTAGAGAAAGCCAGTGGGGTTCTAGTGAAAAAAGGCAAAGAAGGGGGAAAAAAAACCTCCTGAAAAGCCCTGTTGATTTGAGGGAAGGGAACTCCCCTTCCAAACAATGACTGTCTCTCCATCCCTCCTCTCGACATCCGTATCCACAGATCCAGATCCTTGTCAGTCTCAAGGTATGGGCCATACTGTAGTTGTTAAAAACTTTTTAATGTTTTATGTTGTACTTCCTATTTATTCTGAACTTATTCACTTTGAAATTTCTGTGTAATGTTTTGTATAAAAGACAACAGAAAAGTGGGAGAAGGGAAGTGTCAGTGGAAGATATGACAAAATAATAATTTATAAAGGATTCATGGGAGAGGGGAAAGTGGGGAGGGAAGGGGAAAATGAGGAGTTGATGCCAGCGGTTTATGTGGAGAGCAAATATTTTCAAAATGATGAGCATATTGAATGTAAAAATGTGTTTATGCAATTGATGTATGTATGGATTGTGGTAAGAGTTGTATGAGCCCCCAATAAAATGACTTAAAAAAAAAAAGACAAGGCTAGGGTAAAAAACATGGTTGGTTGAGAACAGATTAATCCATTTTCAGTTACTTCTTATGGGAAAGATTGATTCAGAATTTGACTGCATCACATCTCGATGCTCCTTCTGGAACCGATTAGTGTGGAGGTCCGGGGTTCTACTGTGGTATAAGGATGATTTGCTATTCAGGTGGTGAGGGAGTGGACACAATCACACTTATCATGAAGGGAAATTTACAAAGTGGTCTGGGATTGGAATAGGTAGGCTGTTTTGACTGGTTTGAGTTGACTTCATATAGGAAGGCTCACTGGGGAGGCAAATGTTTGAGCATTGTCTACTCATAGAAAGGGTGCAGGGGAACCACTGGAAACAGTGTGGCAGTCTTCTACTGAGAAATCAGTCATTGAAAACTTGATGGGGCACAGGCCTAGTGTGACATCCATTGTATGCGTTGGAGTTGACTTAGCAACTGGTTTTGATTTTTCATGTAGGAGGTGGTGATCTAGCTAGATCAGTGGTTCTCAACCTTCCTAAAGCCATGACTCTTTAATACAGTTCCTCATGTTGTTGTGACCACCCAACCATACAATTATTTTTGTTGCTACTTCATAACTGATTTTGCTACTGAATCAGGTGACCCCAGTGAAAGGTTCATTACCCGCAAGTTGGGAACTGCTGAGGTAGAGATTAAAGGCTAGTTAAGGATGTTCTAAGTATAACCAACCAACTGGCATCAAGTCCATTTGGACTCATAGCTACCCTATAGGAATGGAAAACGCTCCATAGAGTTTCTGAGGCTTCACATGAGGAAATGGCCTCATCTTTCTCCCATGGCACAGCTAGAAGGTTCGAACTGCAGACCTTGTAGTTAGAGAGCCAAAACACACTATGTGGAGAAGAGAACAAGGGAGGGCTTAGAAGAGCACCTGTGTGCAAACAGTCACATGTTTCTTGGTGCGGTCGAGTTGGCTCTAGCCCAAGGAGACCCTATGTACAACAGAACGAAAGGCTCCTTGGTCCTCCACCATCCTTACAATTGTTCTTATATGTGAGCCTATTGTTTCAGCCACTGTGTCAATCCATCTTGTTGAGGGTCTCTAGTCATCTATTTTTGTATTGTGACTGCCCCTCTACTTTACCATGCAGGAAGGGACTGGTCCCTCCCGACAACATGTTCAAAGTATGCTAGATGAAGTCTCACCATTCTTGCTTCTAAGGAGCCTTCTGGCTGTACTTTTTTAAAGATAGATTTGTTTACATACAAATGGAGTGAGATTCTTTCTGACAGTCCCCAAATTCCTAGTGTCTGGGGTATAGGGTATGTGAAAAGACTACGAACATATATGATTGCAAACGTAGATTAGGGTAAACAATGATGGGCCCCTTCCTAACCTAGAAGCATTGGGACAATATTTAGAAGTCAGGTTTATGTTTTGGAAAAACCATTCTGGTACCTGAGGCACAAGGAAAACAGATCAATTGGATTGTATTCATGAAATTTTCATCCAAAATGATGGGCAATTTTTTTTCCTGAAGGACTGAAGTCTCAGATTTAAAGGACTAGAGTCTTTCTTATTCTTGAGGAATAAGAAAATTTATTCCTCCAGGATTCCAGAGAATCAAAGTTTTGCTGTTTCAGATTTTCAGCCAAGTCAACTTGAAGTTTGTGATTGAAACTGAAAATTACAGAAGTGGTAAGAGTTAGGGTTGCCTTGGCAACACTGACAAAGGTCCAGTGAGGGATTCTGGGTAACAAGCGAGGCTGCAGGTAAATTACAATTTGGTGCGCTTTGGGGCAGCAAGTTGAACCCACAGAAAAGTCTAGCTTGGCCATTCCTGATTTGGAAATGCTTAAATCTGCTCCTTTGAGCAAAGTATACCCACGGGTTTTGCTCTGAGTTGGTTCATTATGAAACAGATGGAATTTGACAGGTCTGCATGAAAGGAATACACACACACACACACACATACACACACACACACACACACACTCTTCCAGAGTGAGAAGCTTTGTCGTTGTTGGTTGACACAATATTCCTAGAATACTGTCAAAATTCAGATGTATTGCTAGATAAATATGATAAAAGAAACAAAAGAGCAGAGAAAAATAAGCAGGTAGTGTAGAGACAGAACACCTGATCATAAGGCAGATGACCTGGGCTCCAGTTCTAATTTCAGGCTGATCTTTCAGCCCTATAACCATCAACCCATACAAAATCCATTGCCAACAAGTAGATTCCAACTCACAGCAATCCCCTGGGACACAATGGAATTGTCTCATAGGTTTCCAAGTTTTTCGTCGGTCGGAAGTAGACTGTCACAACTTACTCCTGTGGAGCTGTTGGTTGTCAGGTGAGTGCTTTGCCACTATGCCATTGTTGTTGTTGTTAGGTGCCGTTGAGTCTGTTCCAACCTATAACAACCCTACACACAATAGAAGGAAACCCTTCTTGGTTCTGCACTATCCTCATGACTGTTCCTATTGTTGCAGCCACTGGTTCAATCCATCTCCTAGAAGGTCTTCCTCATTTTCGCTGTACCTCTACTTTACCCAATGTGATGTTCTTCTTCAGGGATGAGTCTCTCCTGACAACATGTCCAAAGTATGTATGACCAAGTCTTACTGTCCTTGCCTCTAAAGAGCACCTGGGCATACTTCTTCCAGGTCAGATCAAGTTATCCTCTTAGCAGTCTATAATACTTTCAATTTTCTTCTCCAGCACGACAATTTAAATATATCCATATTTCTTCATTCTTCTTTATTCAACATCCAACTTTCACATGCACTTGAGACAATGTAAAATACCATGGATTGGATCAGGCACACCCTAGTCCTCAAAGTGCCTTGCTTTACAGCACTCTAAAGAGGTCTTGGGCAGCATGTCTTTTGATCTCTTGACTGCTGCTTCCATGAGCATGAATTTTGGAGCCAAGCAAAACAAAATCCTTGACAATTTCAACCTTTCTCTATTTATCATGATGGTATCTCTAGTCCAGTTGGGGTGAATTTGGTCTTCTTCACATTGAGTTGTAACCCCTACTGAAGGCTGCAATATTTGATTTTTATCATCAAGGCATTCAAGTTCTCCTCACTTTTAACAAGCAAGGTTGTGTCGTCTGTATTTTGCAGGTTTTTAATAAGTCTTCCTCCAATCTTGATGTCACATTCTTCTTCATACAATCTTCTTTGTAATTCTTCATAGGATCACTTCTTACAAGGCCACACGGGCTCTGTAGTGCTATTTAATATACAAATATATAATATATTAAACAGTTCTGGCATACCCAGAAGCATATTTTGAGAAATGTGACTTCACGTGATTTCTTTCAGGACAGAAACTATTACTCATAATATATATCGTATTATGTTGTTGAAGTTCTGTTGAATAGGCTCTGATTTATGGTAGTCTTATGTACAACAGGAAAAAATGGCCCAGTCTTGCACCATCCTCACATTTATTTTCTATGCTACATTGTATATTCTATTAGTATTATACAAAGTAAGATGATATCTAACATAAGGTATTATCGCATAATTGTAATATGGTATAATCATTGATCAGTGTTTAATACTGTAATGTGCTTTGTGTTGTTAAAAAGGTGTAAACTATGCCAACTAGTATTTCAGATTCCAGCAGAGTCACCCATGGTGGACAGGTTTCACCTGAGTGCCAAGGCTAAAGCACACTAGAAAGAAGGAAGAGTTGGTCCACTTCTGAAGGAAGTAGCCACTGAAAACCTGATTAATCAAAATGGAACTTTGTCTGATACAGAGCCTGAAGATGAGTCTCTCAGATGGGAAGGCACGTGACTGAGGAAGGGCTGCCTCCTCAATGTAAGGTGGATCTTAATGATATTGATTGAGTGTTGGGCTCCTTCATTTGCTGATAGGACATAGATCAGAATGACAAGAAACAACTGCAAACATGCATTAATAATCAGAGCATGGAATGTATGAAGTATGAATCTAGGAAAATTGGAATTGTTCAAAAATGAAACGGAATACACACAGATCAATATCCTAGGGCTGTTTGAACTGGTATTGGCTATGGTGAGTTGGGCAATCATATGGCTCATTATACTGGGAGTGTCACACTGAAGAAGAATGATGTCACCTTTATCATTAAAAAGATTTAGCACCTCTCTTGAGGAACAACACTGTCTGTGATAGGTTAGTATCTATATGCCACAACAAACAAAGCCAATAATGAAAAAATTAAAGAATTCTACTAACTTTTTCAGTAAAATATTGATCAGACATGAAGGTGCATTTTATAAAATTCTCAAGTTTAAAATAAAGGGGAAGACTTGGTAATTGGAAAATATGCTCTTGGTGATAGAAAGGAAATGAGATCACATGATGAAATTTTGTAAGTGCAACTGCTTTGTCATTGCAGATGGGTTAAGAGTTGGGCTGCTGACCACTCTGTGGGTAGTTCAAACCCACCAACAGCTCCAAGGAAGAGAAAGGAGACTTTACTTTCCCCTAGAGACGTACAACCTCAGAAACCCACAGGGGTAATTCTACTCTGTCTTATAGATTGTAGCCGCACATCTGCAGGGAGCAGTAGAGGTCGTAGTAGTACAGGGAGCTACAGTGAGCTGCCAGAAATTCATGCTGGATTCAGAAGAGCACATGGAAAGAGGAATTTCATTACTGTTGTTAAATGGATCTTGGATGGAAACAGAATGTCAGCAGATATGATTACTTGCTTTCTACTGACTGTGCAAAGGCATCTATCTGACTGTGTGGATCATAACAGACTATGGATAATGTTGTAATGAGTGGAAATCCCCAAGCCCTTCATTGTGTTCAGTTAGAACGTTTCCCTAGCCCAAGAGGCAGTCATTTGAACAGAACAAGATACTGACTGCATGGTTTAGAATCAGGAGAGATGTATTTCATGCTTGTATTCTTTCACTATATTTATTCCTTCTGTGTACTGAACAAATAATCCAAGCTGGACTGTATGGAGAAGAATGCGGCATTAGGATTCATGCAGCGTTTCCCCAAATGGGTGATACCATCCCCTGAGGATAGCAAGCTGCAAAATGAGATACATACACTTTAACCTGGATTATGTGCTACAGCACTAAAGTTTTAATTGCTAGGGGGGTCCCTAGTAAATTTTTTATTTGAAAAGGGTGCTTAAAGTCAAGTAAATTTGGAAATTGATAGGTTAGAGGAAGGCTTCTTAACAACCTCGATATGCACAGGATACCACCTTGACTGTGGAAAGTGAATAGGATTTGAAATACTTTGGAGGAAGACACAAGACGGCACCATTCCATATGGATTACAACGCAATGTAAAGAGAATGGAACTCCTCACAACCAGACCAGTGGAAAACATCATCATAGATGAAGACAAGCTCGAGCCTGTCAAGAATTTCATGTTATTTGCTTTCACAATCCATGCTCATGGAAGCAGCCGTCAAGAAGTCAAATCATGAATTCCTTAGGTAAATCTGCTGCAAAATACCGATTTAAAGCATTAAAGAGCACTTTGAGGACTCAGGGGCACCTGACTCAAGTTTTGGCATTTTCTATCAATTCATGTACTTGTGAAAGCTGGACAATGAAGAAGAAAGACTAATGAAGACATGTTGCTTTTGAGGTACGGTGCTGACTATACAATGGAATCTCTGCAGTAAAAACAATTCTGCCTTGGTGGAAATGCAATTAGAAAGTTCCATCTAAGCGAAGACGGCCAGACTTGCTCTCACAGAGCTGGGACATATTATCTGACGTCAAAGACCCTGGAGAAGGACATTATGCTTGCAAACCTAGAGCGTTCGTGAAACAGAGAAAGATCTTCAATGACATCAATTGGCACAGGCCCTGCAACGATGGATCCCAGCATAACGATTGAGAATGTGCCCGGGGCTGAGCAGTTTCTAGTTTATGTGGAGTCTCTGTGAATTGGAGCTGGTTGGCTGGCAGCTAACCGTAATAACAAAGTAGTATATTATAGTGCAGCGTAGTGTTGTGTTTTATTGTATCACATATCATAGTATGATTCAAGAAGATACTACATACTATAGTACGGTGGGGGGGCGGCACTATGGAGAAAGGCAACTGAAAGATAATGAAAAATTTCCAGGAACTTTTTAAAGCCCCCTTGTATAAGATCCAACACCTGTCCATCAGTTTGTCATATTGTGCTGTCTTCCATGTTGCTATACTACTGGGGCAAAAGGGCACTAGTATAGACAACACCTCCAGAGTCCTCCATCGTGGACAAGTTTCAGTGGAGATTTCACGCTGAGATATACTGAGAAGAAAGGTCTGTTGATCTACTTCTGATAATCAGTCGATGAATCTTATGGATCACAGTGGAACATGGTCTGACTTATCATTGGGACCCATCAGTTGCTAGAGGAGAATATCATGTTTGGGGACGCATAGGGCTAACAAGGCCAAGGGCAAGCTATGGAGTTAGCGCAATGGCCACAATAAACTCAAACACACTAGTGATTTTGAGGGTGATGCCATGAATCACCCATTCATGCTTCCCATGAATCCAAACTGTCAATGGCAACTAACATCAATATAATATAGAACATCTAGTCTTTTGTACATATTTTTAAGGACTAGAGTTATAGTCTAGAAAGTCACAGGGCAGTGTTACCCTGTTCCATAGGATCACTATGGATTGGAACACGATAGCCACAAGTTTTGGGAGGGATCCATGAATAAGTATTCAAATAGTGATTATCTCCAGATGTTGCAATTATGAGTAATATTTCTGTGTTAATCTTCATCTTGAGCCTTTCATGAACATAGCATCACTTAGATACTAAAAGAAAATCCTTTTAAAATATGGGAGAATATGGTCTCATAGAGTTAACGTTTTCTAGATGAAGTGTGGGAGCTGCTACTCCTATATTTATCTAAACATATTGATCTCTGACTTAATTTGCATAGCAGTGTTAAAAAATAACATTTGTTCTGACATCGGTAAGAAATGAGAGCAGACAAGTGGATTTCTTTGAGCATTTATAGAGTGCTGGTACCCAGGACTGTAGAACTTATCATATCCTTCAGAAGATGCTGGCCGCCAAACCTTCTCTGCTGTCCACACTTGGTGGCATTCAAAGTGGGAAGTGAAACCACTTTGCTTTTTTTTTACTTGAAATTCTATCATGTTCGAGGTGATGAAAGACAGTCTGTGAAAATTGTGTGCAACTAAGCAAAGAAATGGCTTTTTATTAGTGAGACCGAGAGCGTGTTGGAATTTCAGTGGTTCTGGGGACTCAGCTTGATGTCTGGGAGGCCTGGATTCATAGGGATTGGCTTGAGGGAGGAGTGAGGTGGGGCTAAGAAGATGTCATGGATTAAATTAGGTCCCTCCAAAAGATGGGTCAATTTGACTGGGCCGTGATTCTCAGTAATTTGACAGTTATGTAATCATTCTTTATGAAGAGCTCTGAAGGGATCAGCCGATCAGTTGTAAGATGAATAGGGTGGGGTGTATCACCCTTGCTCAATATCCTGGTCTGCTATAAGGGCAGTTCCCCTGAGGTGTGGTCTACACCAACTTTTATCTTACAAGAGATAGACGGACAGAGAAACGAAGAGAGGCTAGGGCCCTACTACCACCAATAAAGAAGAACCCAGAGAGGAATAGGTCCTTGGGTCCTTGGATCCCTATGCTGAGAACCTCCTAGTCTCAGGGAAAAATTGATGCCAAGATACAAGATCTCCAAGGAGTGCTTGGCCCATAGATACTGAAAGGACAATGGACGCATCCTCCTGGGATGAGATAAGAGAGAGAGAGAAGGCCTTTCCATAAAGCTATCACCTTCAATCGGGATCGCTAGCCTTCTAAACTGTGCCAGAGTAAATGTCTGCTTGGGAAATCCATATCCTTGCGGTATATCTGTTGTAGCAGTCTTAGAGAACTAAGACAGAAAATGCCCTAGGTGGAGGATGGGAGATTTAAGACCGTCCAGTTCAACCTGAGAGGGTTCACTAGTGTCAATGGCATATTCCAGAATGATGCTGCTTGAGAAGAAGTTTGTAAACCTCTGATTGTGATTAATCCCCCCCTCGTTGATAGCAAGATTCAGAGAGAAAGAAGGTGACTTTCTCTAGGTTATTACTGGAAAAATTGGAACAAAAGACAGCCTTTTGATTTCTAAAACTGCAACCTGTTCTCCCTGGACTGGATCGGTGTTTT
Organism: Tenrec ecaudatus; assembly: GCF_050624435.1. Classification (NCBI taxonomy): domain Eukaryota; kingdom Metazoa; phylum Chordata; class Mammalia; order Afrosoricida; family Tenrecidae; genus Tenrec; species Tenrec ecaudatus. The sequence goes on from NC_134532.1 coordinate 207,044,128, forward strand.
AAAAATAAAATTGGCCACGGAAAAGAGCTGAGACTCATTCTGATCTGGCAAAAGATACTCAGTAACAATGGCAATGGAGTCCCTTGGTGTAAACTGTTAATGTCAGCTCTGACCAAGATGTTAGTGGTTTAAGTCCACCTAGAAATACCTCAGGAAACATGATCTGGTTATTGCCTTCTGAAAAATGAGCCATCGAGAAATCTACCGAACCCAGTTCTATTCTGATACACATGGAGTCATGAGTCAAAATCAAATTGACTTGTTGGTTGGTTGGTTGAATAATGGCACCCTAAACTGACCCCCCTTTCTTCTCCCCGCCCACATTCTACCCAAGAATAGCAAATATGGAGGTTTGGTGAACTCTGATCCCAAGCGCTAGGCTTTTCTGAAGCCTCAGATCCACTCAACAACTGTTCTCAGGCACAGAGAGCTGGCTAACTAGAGGCACCTGTCAATGCTGACTATGGTCTCTGTCTGAGAACCAGATGCCATACATTAGTCAAGGGTAGTCTCTGAGAGCCAACTTCAATTTTCTTAAAGAGCAAAACCCTTTCCCAGAAATAAATTGTGCTAACAAGGGGCTAGAAAGGAGAGAGAAAAAATTAGACATAATCCACGGTCCTTAATAATCAAAACACACAAAAACAACCCATTTTATTACCAGGAAGAATGGAAAGTGATTTGATTGGGATTCAATGAAACCTGTGTAGAAGCAAGCAAGAAAAAGTGACTGTTTTGCCTCTAACATCAAGGGTCAGGACAGCGAGCCAAGCACAGCTGATTCTAGTGACTCGGAGTAGTGAAGCTCCAGAGAAAAGAGAAGCACAGTGGTTAATCCCATGGCTGCGTACCAAAGATCACAATTGAGGAAGCACTCTGTGGTTGTTCTACTGTATTCTTTTTTTTTAATTTCTCTTTTTAAAAATAAATCATTTTATTGGGGTTCATACAACTCTTATCACAATCCATACATACATCATACATACATCAATTGAGTAAAGCACCCTTATACATTCGTTGCCCTCGTCATTCTCAAAATTCGCCTTCCACTTGGGTTCCTGGAATCAGCTCGTTTTCCTTTTTTTTCCTCCCCCTCTCTCCCTGCTCCCCCCTCCCTCATGAACCCTTAATAATTTATGAATTATTATTTTATCTTATCTTACATTGCCCGGCGTCTTCCCTCACCTACCTTCCTGTTGCCCACCCCCCAGAGAGGAGGTTACACTGTATTCTTTAGGGTCACTGTGACTTGGAATATACTCATTAACACACAACCTCAATAAGCAACAATGTTCCATAAAGTCACAATAAACTTGGACTTAGTAAATACTGAGCCATTATTACTGGACAGAGCACTTCTTTGATGAGCCTCTGGTCACAGCAAATTTGTTATTTGATGAATATATAAGGTCATTTTGTGCGTATGTATGTCAAAAGACACCTTAATTAACAAATATTGTTGAGTAATGAACACTGAATTTATGTCTAATACCACTATGATTCATACCTGTATCAGATTCAGCTAACACATGTTTTTTCCTTCATAGAGTGTACGGCAGCCTTTGTGCACTTAGGAACACTAGACAGCATATCAACACTGCTATTGATGGTCCTTTTAAACAGTCAGACACTGTATTGGACAGGGTTCTCTAGAGAGACAAACCAGATTGCTAGTAATTATATATAAATATATTTATAAAGATAGATATATAATTCAAGAAAGGAACTGTTAAATTATATACAGATAGATAATACAAGAAATTAACAGTTAAATTATAAAGCAGTGAGACACTAGCAGTCCTTTTAGGCTTGAGAGCTGCCAGTTGCCAGTCCCCTTCTGTAGAGAGAGCTGGGCTATATATATCCAGGCAGCAAACAGCAAGGCAGGTCCCCAACTGTCATCAACTGTCAGTCCCCAGCTCCAGAGATGAACATTCCAATCGTGTGGGCTTAAAGGGACCTCAACTTACAGCGACACAGTCCACAGGCTAGGCATCCCACAGCTAATGTACCCCTTTAAACTGAGACACAGAACAACCAAGGTGAGGCTCACCGAGCCATGTATCCCTCTGCCCTTCAGTTAATCCTACTTGTGTTTATCAGCCAGGCTGGCACAATAAACTATAGCAGACACCATCAACATTTGCAAACATGCGAAGGACCGATCATGAGGAGGATCCCTTGTTCCAGTTAGCGAACTAGACAAGAAGGAAGAGTATCATCGCCTTGTTCACCCACAACTGGGCATGTGGACTCCATGCATCACAAAGTCGTTCTCTGCTCCATGATGCATGTCAGCACATGGTGGTGACAGTGCCATGACTATCGATGCTAGGGTTGCAGATAAATGCTAGCTACTCAGAAAGGTAGCAAATAAGCAATCTGTGAGTAATGCAGATCAACCGTACGTTCACAAAGGAACATCCAATAACAGAGCAGTGTTCATTCATGGGGCCTCAGCTTGAGCACTCAGAAGACTCGGACACTTCGTCATTGCATGTTGTGTTTTTTAGGTGCCATTCAGGTAGAGACCCACGTGCAACAGAAAGAAACATTGTCTAGTGTTGTGCCTCTGAGCCCCTGGTTGAAACCACCATGTCAGTCCAACTCTTTGAAGGTGCTCTTTTTTTGCAACCCTTGTACCCTACCAACTAAGGGGAGATGCGAGATAAAGATCACCATCCTGGCTTCTGACGAAAATCCTGGCTGAACTTCCAGGAAAGTTTTGTTTGTTCTTTTGGCAATCCATGGCACCTTTAATATTCTTCACCAACACCCTAATTCAAAGGCATCAATTCATCGTTGGCCTTCCTTATCCAATGTTCAACTTTCCCATTCAAATGCGGCGATTGGGAATGCCAGGGCTTGGGTCAGGCACGCCTTAGTTTTCAAAGTGACATCCTTGTTTTCCCACACTTTAAAGATGTCTGGTGTGGTAGATTTCCCCACTGCGAGGTTCTCTGACTGCTGCTTCCATGAGCGCTGATTGTGAGTCCAAGTAAGACGAAATCCTTGACAACTTCACTCTTTTCCCCAATTATCATGATGCCATCTGTTGGGTAGTTGTGAGTGAGGATTTTAGGTTTCACATTGAGTTGTCATCCCTACCAAAGGTTGCCATCCTTGATCTTCATCAGCAAGAGCTTCAAGTGCTCCTCAGTTTTAGGAAGCAAGGTTTGTGTCATATTGCAGGCTGCTAAGAAGCCCCCCTCCAATCCCAAGGCAGCACTCTTCTTCAGATTATCAGCTTTGCTCAGCAGATTGAACAAGCGTGGCGAGACGATACAACCCTGATGCACATCTTTCCTGACTTTAAACCATGCGGTATTCCCTTGTTCTGTTTACATGATTGCCTCTTGGTTCATGTACAGGGTCCACCTGAGCACAATTGGGTGCTTTTGGAATTCCCATTCTCTCAAGGCCATGCATTGGCTATCCACATGTCAGGCACCTTTGCAAGGTCAATGAAACACAAGTATTGTGTTTTTGGTTTTGTCTTATCTGGTTTTGTATTATCCAAAGGAATATTTGAAGCTGTCAAGGTGTCTGTTCTACTTAGATATACAATCAGCACCCAAGGCAGCAGGATTCAAGAATCAAGCGATATATTGCATTGGTCAAATCTGCTTTGAAGACCGCTGTAAATTCAAAAGCCAAGGGGGACATTTTGAAGATGAAGGTGACCCTGACCACAAGCCAGGGTATTTCAATTGCCTGAATTTGAACAATAAATACTGAAGGCCAAAAGAGAATGACGCCTTTGAACTACGGTGTCATCAAGAATGTTGAACAAGCTGTGGAGTACCAGGAGAATAAGCAAACCCATCTTAGAAAAAAGTCCAGCTATAATGTCCCCTGGAAAAGGATACCATGCTTGGTAAAGTCATTGTTAGACTGTTGGTAGGTGCTACAGAGTCATTCCCAACTCATGCCAACCCTGAGCGCAACAGAATGAGACACTGCCCAATCTTGTGTCATTCTCACAATGGTTCCTATGCTTGATACCGGTTGTTCAGCCACCATGTCAGTCCATTTATGGGACATGAATTGACACAGTGGCTACAAACGGGGATCAAGCACCAGAGAGCTTGTGAGGATGTCTCCAGACTGGGCAGTGTTTCCTCTTGTTGTACATAGGGTGGCTATGAGTCGGAGCTGACTCGATGGCACTTAACAACAACAACATCAGCAACAACAATCTAAAATGTCGCCAGGCCCTGCAAAAGAGCAACGACAAAAACAAACAGTGAGACAACAGCTTTGTTTAAGCTCGAGTAACTGCAAAAGGTTCACTGTAATCTTGGCAAGACATAAAACTTCACTTGCTATGGTCCATAAAGTATCCAGAATAATTCTATGCATAGTGATTAAGGAACTCAATAAAAGGCACTGAATATTGAGACCACTCAAGCAATCTGATTGCTTAATTAAATCTCTAGAAATACTCAATATGTGCCAATTGAAACTGTATCAACCATAAAAAGAGCTATGTGCTTTTTTTTCTTTTCATTTTTAGTTTATAACAGCATTAACGACCTTGATGCTGCCCATGTCCTGGAGATTAATGACCGACTAGGCTTAATGGCCCTCTACTGCCTGTCCAGTGGACATCAACTCCTCCCAACTTGTCATTCATCCACCAGAAACACCCCGCATTTCACCCTGGTTTGCTGGTCAGTGCAGCATTTGTCAAAGCTGTGGGGATTGGACTGTGAGTAGTGATTTGTGGAGTCTTGAAAACTGTGTGACAATATCGATCACTTTTGAGGAAGATAGGTTTCTATCACACCTCCCACAATGGTCTTTGACCCACTCGGAAGTGTATATCGAAACTTGTTTTCCTACTTCCACATGTCTGTGTGCTGACTTAAATGTGAATTCTTCTGCTCAGAGTTTGTTTTCTTGTCTTCTGCTATGTCTATGAATGAAAACTGCTTTTCAAACCACAGAAAGAGTTTCTTTTCAAGTTAAATATGGTGATGATTACATCTAAGGAATGAATCTTCAATACAGTGCAATACAATCAGGGTAAAAGTCCTCTAATCTACCTCTGTGGGATTGCCCATACTCTTGGAAGAAGCTCCCAAGACTCATGGCTGTTCAGTGAATTCTGACACATAGCGACCCTCTGGGGCAGAAAGAATTGCACCCATAGTTTTTAAGACTGTACATCTTTTACAGATGCAGACTACAAAATCTCTGTTCTGTAGGATGGCTTGTGGACTTGAACTACCAACCTTTTGGTTGGCTGCCAACCACTGAGGCTCCTTGGAAAAACTGCAACTGACTGTAATTCGAACACTGCTTTCTTTGTGTCTAATTGTTCAAAAAAATAGACTTAGTTAAAAAGAAAAAAAAAGACAACAAAAATTTCACTTCCTACCTTAAGTCCTTATTCACTGCTTCCCATTCGACCCCAGTCATATCACAGTTTTCTTAGCCTGTATTATGAGTATTCACAGTTTTCTTAGCCTGTATTATGAGTATTCACAGTTTTCTTAGCCTGTATTATGAGTATTCCTTATGCTATTTTGACTACTCTCCTAATGAACCTGGAATCCCTGGGTGGTTTTCAGGGGCTCACAATTAAACTTGTTTTATAGGAGAGGAAGCTGAGCTCCATGAGATACAATGACTGGCCCCAAATCATGTGTCTTGGAAGCAGGGAAGGAATTCCACATTTTCAGACACTTTAATATCTCTCTCTTTCTCTCTCTCTCTCTTTTTCAGGTCTTTCAATGTCCATTCTTCCAGCAACCTCATCATTCACATTTCACCAGTTGAGTCATTTCTTTCTGGGTTAAAGGTATTGTCTTAGGCTGAGTTTTCTATATCTGTCCTCTATAATCGATCTGCTATTGTCTATCTACAAACCAAACTCACCATTCAGTTCATTCTAACTCATAGTGACCCTCTAGGACAGGGCTTCTGAGACTGCGATCTTTGTAAGACTGGAAAACCTTACCTTTCTCTCAGGGGGCGGCTAGTGGTGGTTTCAAACTGCTGACTTTGCAGTGAACAGCCCAACATGTAACCCACAACCACCCCATGGGGGTTAGGGCTCGGTTGTCTGGAGAAACAAATCCAGTGACACTCATATATGTAAAAGAAAGTGATATCATTTCAGTTTTAGTTAGTTATCTTTCATTGTAAAAATTTAGACGTAATATTTGCCCATTGGACACTTTTTCACACACACAACCCAGTGACACCAATATCGCAACCATATGATGTAATCATCCCCACTACTGGTTGTCCGATTTTCCATCCCCATACACGGAGCACAGTGATTCCACATTTCCTTCATCTTTCTGACCCGGTAAGCATTTTCTTACTCTGTACTCAATACATTTGTCGTCTAGGTATTTCATGTTAATGAATCACACAGTACTTGTTCTTTTTAAACGGACTTACTTCACTCAGCAGAATGTTTTTGAGGTTTATTCATGCTGTGGTATACATCAGGACCTCATTCATTTTTATTTATTTAATTTTTAAACAGTTTTATTGGCGCATAATTCACAAAATTCGATAGTTGAAGAGCATGAAGAAGAGTTGTATGACAATCAGCACAACCAGTTTTAGAACATTCTTCATTCTTGTACTCATCAATGTTAGCTCCCCACTTCCCCCACCTGCACCTGCCATATCCCCAAGGAACCATTCATCCAGTTACTGTTTCTATATAGTTACTTACCCTGGATTTTATAGACAGAGTACCATTAAAAAATACATGAATACAACCAACAATAACAGCAAAGTAAAACAGATAAAAACCTCAGTTGGAAAGAAAGCAGAAAATATTAAAAACTAGAACAAATTTTAAATGGATAAAGAATGAGTAGTAGAGCATTATGTGGTCATCCAACATTTTGTCTATCCATTTATCTGCTGATGGATATATATATATGGTCTTTTAAATGGTGCTGCAAGGACCTTGGTATACAACCCTGATCTTTAGTTGTGTTTGTTAGGTCCTGTTGAGTCAATTCATTCTCATAACAATTTTATGCATAACAGAACAAAACGCTGCCCTGTCCTGTGCCATCTTCACAATCATCGCTATTTTGGAGCCTTTGTTGCAGCTAGTGTGTGGATCCAACTCTTTGGAGGCCTTCCTCTTTCTCTCCCGACTCTCGACGTCCCTTAGTATGAAGTCCTTCTTCAGAGAGCCCTCTCCGATAACACGACCAAAGTATGTGAGACAAAGTGTCCCCATCCTCACTTCCTAGGAGCATTCTGGTTGTACTTCTCCCCAGACAGATTTGTTCATTCCTCTGGCAGTCCACAGTATATTCAATATCCTTCGCCAACACTGCCATTCAAACCCATCAATTCTTCTCTTATTTGTAGCCTAGCTTTCATGCAGAGGGGCCAAGTGAAGATCTCACAGCTTGGGTCAGGCACATTTAGCCCTCAGGCACGTTGTCTCTGGACCCTTTAAAGAGGTCCTTGGCAGTGGTTATGCTTGATGTGGTATATTGCCTGACTTCGTGACTGCCGCTTCCATGGACGTTTTAATCAGGCAGTATCCCCCGGATCTGTTTGCATAGCTGCTTCTGAGTCTGTGTATTGGTCCCACATGAGCACAATGAAGTGTTCTGAAATTCCCATACATTTCAGTGTTATCCATAATTTGTTCTAATCCACACAGCCAAATGTCCTTGTACAACCAAGAAAGCACAAGTAAGCATCTTTCTGGTATTCATTGCTCTCAGCCAAGATTCCGCTGAAGTCTTCAATGCTACCACTCATTCCACATCCTCCTCTGAGTCCAACTTGAATTTCTGATAGATCCCTGTCCATGAAATGCGGATTTTTCTCTTTGGAGACATATCCAAGAAAGCGAGATGACTTGTTTACAGCCTGTCCAGTATTGGTTGCACATTTCCCGAGTCATGGTTGAGGCAGAATACCTGCTGTTTTCATCAAAATGATGAAGGTCTAGCAGACACGGGAACTTTGTTCTGGTCTCATTCTATAGTCACCTGGATATGTTACTCAGCTTGGAGCTATGTCCTTATCGCTCCTCCCTCAGTCTTGGCCTGAGTACTTACTGCCATGTTCTTGAGATGTGGCCCAGGGAATGCTAGCTGTCAACACACCATTCCTAGATAGACTTTTCTTTCTTATAACTTGATGAGCTTGGGTAAGAGGAGGCACAGACTTCAAAGATGCCTTCCACACAATTCTAGGCTACAATCAGTTGTAGATAGAAGTACTCCTCAACTTCTACCTATTGTGCTTTCTTTTTCCTAAGAGCTGAACTCCATTGGTTCCCACCTAAAGATGGGTATGAAAAGGAAATAGCTCTTTTGGAAGGCTTCTCTTGTCCTTTCTTTCCTCCTTGGCTTGCTTCATCCCTTCAGGTGGGTTTTAGTCCATGGTGGCCACATTGGGCCATTTTGTTCTTCGTGTACCCTTTACATCTCTTGGAGCGCCTCCTTGAGGTTCACGTGGCGAAGGAAGCTGTGTGGTCCAAAGTACATAGCAGCCAGGATGGCAGAGAGCCCTGAGGAGTGAGATTGCTCTGCGGTATCTTCAAGGTGTTTATTTGTACGATGTTATTGCATGGCCTCTGGAGAAAAACAGAAACAAAACAAAACGCTCTTCTTTTTTTAAAGGACCTTGGAACTTTGAAGTCCATAGAAATTTATTTTCTTAGGAGAGTTTTTGCCTATAGATCCTCACTCTAGAGAATGTGATTTACCATCAATATTTAAAATGAAAATAAAGTAGTTCTTAAAAAATGAAGACTGCTTAAAACAGAGTGCTACTTGAATGTCAAGAACCATTATGTTTAATAGCATTTTTTAAACTATTAAAGTTGAGTGGTTACTTTTTATTTTGCATTTAGTCACTCATGGGAGACATTTATTTAGTCTTAGATGCTACAAATAGTGGTGCTGTTAGGAGAAAAGATTCTCATTTTGAATAATGGTCTCATTTATATAATATCTCTTAGTATAATATATTCATATCTTACAGAGAAATGAAAATGCACAAACAGTTAAGAGAATGAAAATACTGGGAAATGTATGCATTTAAAGTTATAGAATTATGAAATCGAGAAATGTGATATAATTATTTTCAGTTGGTGAAACGGCATCTCTATGCATGTGTGTGTGTGTGTGTGTGTGTGTGTGTGTGTATCTCAGATGGTCTTAGGAACCGAGACACTGCTCCTGTATCCGTCTCCAGGTGGGTCTGCCCTCATGCAGGTACACCCGCATACAAGTACCCAGCATGAAGACTGTTATCCATGCTACACCATGCTTCAAGACAAAATTTCATTTATTTGTAATTATAAAAAATAGTTCACTGTATTTAATTACATATTGTTTTTGTGATAATCACAATGCTTTAATTATGTTCAATTTGTAACAATGAAAATACATCCTGCATATCAGATATTTACATGACAGTTCCAAACAGTAGCAAAATTACAGTGATGAAGTAGCAATGAAAATAATTTTATGGTTGGGGGTTACCACAACATGAGGAACTGAATTAAAGGGTCTCGGCATTAGGTAGATTGAGAACCACTGATTTAAACCAATAGAGGGTCACTGCGGCTAGCATCGCTGCCCCCGCGGGATTTTCTCGCTGTACTCATTACAGGGCAGATTGCTAGGTCTTTATCTCATGGACCCAGTGGTGGCTTTGAACTGCCAACCTGTTGTTTGGCAGCTGAGCACTGAACTGTTGTGCTGCTGAGATTCTCCTTCTCAAATATAGATAATTGTTTTCACCACCACTCGCCGGCCAGTTTGTCAGAACAAACAAATCTGTCTTAGAAGAAGTACAGCTAGAGACTGCTCCTTAGAAGCCCAGACGGCGAGACTTCACTTTATGTACCTGTGACATGTAATTATGAGAAACAAGCCTCTGGAGAAGGACATCATGCTTGGTAAAGTAGAGGGGCAGCAAAATCCTTCAAGGCAATGGATTGACACAACGACTCAAACAATGGGTTCAATCCTAACAAAAATCTTTCGTTCTGTTGTACACAGGGATTCCATGAATGAGAACTGACTCAAGAGTACTTAACAACAAAAATGATTATTTTAAGTTGATCAATGGCATGGTTGGCATGCATGCACGCACGTGCACACACACACATACACACACATGTCTTAATACTTTGGCAGAGTAACATTAAAAAGAAAGGAAAATAGTTTTTAGCTTTTCTTGTCAATAGATTTAGGATATCATGCCATTCAGTCCTCATACATGAAATATTCTAAAAAACACAAAAGGTGAAAAGAAAGTAAGTGTAGAGTATAACTATTTTTGGAGTATAAGTACTTTTTAATCCTTTATTTTATAAAGGAATTTTTACATTGTAATTCTGGTTTCCACAGCCAGGATGTGCTCCACTCTCTCTTCCTGCCCCTTCATTTGCTCCCAGGTGCTCTAATCAGACATGCCTGCCCTCTGAGCTGTAGCTTCAGTGCTGTCCTCTCAAGTAAATGCTTCTCTGGTTTTGCTTCTCTGGAGAGCCCAGCCTAACCCATCTGCCTTAGAAAGTGCCGTAGGAAGAAGACACCTGGCCAGCTAACCTAAAATCCAACTAAAGAAGCTCTATGGAGCACAATGGCTCTATCCTGTTACGCACGGCGTTGCCATATTTGGAAGCTGATTCAACAGCAGTTAACAAAGGCAGCAGCAGCAGCAGCACCAACAACCACCACATAGTAGGTACCGTTAAATGGTCAGGAGAGATATGAAAAATAATGCACTATTAATTTGAACACCTATTTCGAGTTCATTATGGGTTTAATAGGTTTTGTTAGCTAATTTAAGAAACCAGCCCCAGTTTACTAGTGTAAAAAAGCTTCTCTTGCAAGATGCATTCTGAATGCTAAACAATTAGCTTAGACATGAACTTTAGGCAAGCAGTTCATTTCCCCATCTGTGTTAGGAAAGCAAGACCATCATTTCTTCCCAGAGATGGAAAATAGCATTTGCTTCAAAGTTTTGATCCACTATTTGAATCCTAATAATAATGGAGCTTACAGGAGTTCCCATGTTACAGACCACAAAATGATCCATATGTAAGAATACATGAAACAACCGAAGCTTACAGAAACCTACTCAAGGGATTAGTCGGCCACCAGGCATCTGCACTCCCATGTTAATCATAGCGGAACGGGCTACAAGTCACTCTTCCTTACGAGATTTGAACTCAGTCTTGATCTCAACGTTGATTGTGCTGACATTACGTGGAAAGGAGTCCTGGAATAGTGTGCATTTATTTCGTGGTATATTATGCACTTGTTTCATCGCAAACCTTCCTCACGCTTGAAAACAGGCCAGTCCCCGCTGGCGACAGCAGTGGGGGTGTCTTTTGGAATGTCATTCTTTTCTACAAAAAAGGTTGGACCTACCTCTCACCAACCGCTGTGACAACTTCTGTAATTCCATTCCAGGAGGCATCGCCCCGACTTCTCCATGTTTGCATATGGGGGGGGGCGTTGATGAGTGGGGAGAACGCTGTGCCATACATTCAGTGAATACTTCAATTCTCCAGGCCGGCTTGTTGGTGAGTTACTGTACGAGATGATGTTCGGCTATCTATAGAAAAATCAACTTAAAAGAGCATGGTTCCTGGAATCATTTTTATTTTTATAAGTGAGCCCCTTCGCAGTTACATTTTATCAAGAATATTCAAGAAAGGCAGAGAAACAGCTGCATAGGATCTTGAGCGAAATCACTCTTGCTTTCTCTTAATTTCTGCCCCGTTGAAGGATGGCACTGAAGGAATTTGAAATCAAGATGATTGACACGTCTGAGCATTTTCTTATGCTGCACACACGGTCTTTTTTTTTAAGAGCACTCTGAGCGCAAGCCATAATTGCTCTCTGCCTCTGTGAAGGTTTCCCTTCACCAGAATTGCATTTCCCTGATATAACTGATTAAAATAAATTAAACGGGCCACTCACTTATTCTTGCAGTTTGCAAACTTTGAAAATGTTAACAGGGCTTTTGTACAGAGATACATTGGGCCACTCTGCATACTATTCGGTGAAGCCTGGTATTGTCAGGCCACTTTCTCACCTCGGAAGAGATGAGAATATGGGATAGCAGCGGGTCACCGAAGACCTTAGCTCCTGGACCAGCACATGGATACTTTTCCCTGTGCTAGTCTAAGTGAAGATAGAATAAGGGAGACTGAGGAAACACCGATGCATGTGACTGGTGCTGTAGAAGAATATTGAGAGTGTTGTGGAGTGTTAAAAGGGCAAGCCCATTGTCTTGGAAGAAATACAGTGAGAGTGCTCCTTAGAGGCAAGGACAGCAAGACTTCAGGTTACATACTTTGGACATATACCCGGAAGAGACCAGTCCCTGGAGAAGGACATCATGTTTGGTAAAGCAGAAGGGCAGCAAAAGAAGAGGAAGGCCTTTAAGGAGATGGGTTGGCCCGGGGGCTGTAACAATGGGCTCAGGCAAAGGAACTGTTGTGAGGATGGTGCAGGGCCATGCAGGGTCACCCTCTGTTGTGCGTAGGGACCTTAGGAGCCCTAACCAGTTTGATGGCACCTCACACCAGCGTTGTAAATGAACGGGGACTGGGCATCTCTTGGGTAGGCCTGCCACTGAATGGACTTTGAGAAGGCAGTTGCCACTGAGCAGACTCTGACTCTTGGTGACTCCACGTGTGTTAAAGTATACTGTGCTCCATAGGGTTTGCCATGGCTGACTTTTTTTGGAAGCAGGTTGCCTGTCCTTTCTTCTGAGACACCTGTGGATGGACTCAAACATCCAACCCTTCTGTTAGCAGCTGATTGCATCTTAGCTGTTTGTACCACCTGGGGATTGGCTAAAACATTGCTGTTTAGTGAATGTGTTAGTTTAGGTAAACTAGAGAAGCAAATCCATAGAAACTCATATGTGTATAAGAGAGAGTTTCATATAAAGGGTAATCGTACATTAAGAAAGCATCCCAACCCCGTCCAGTCCAAGCCCATAAAATCTGATATTAGCCCATATGTCCAATACCAATCTATAAAGTCCTCTTCAGACTCCCAAAACACATGCAGTGACGCCAAATGCAGGATGATCACAGGCCAGTAGGTAGAAAGTCTTTGGGTCCAGTGGCGTTGTAAGCATCTCAGTGCTGGCAAGAGTCTCTATGTGGCTTCTCCAGCTTCTGAGGTCTGGTTGCAACAGGGCATGTCTATGTGGCTTCTCCGGCTCAGGGCACTAGCAGAGGGTCATGTGTCTTGTCAGCTGCCATGTCTCCTAGGGAGTGAGCAGAGAAAGCAAGGTGTCTCTTGCCTCTAAGGAGGAAATACTAATTTCCCAGAATTCTTAGGAGAAGGCGCCTCATTGGCTATGATCCGATTGACAGACTAGACTCCACCCTTCACTCAATCCTCTCAAGTCCCAAATTGATATCAGATTATGCAACTACCATAGTAAACCTTTATCAGGGAGAAGGAACAGACCTGGGCTGGGCAACCAATGCCTTGTCTTCCTTCCATGATGTGATCATTGTTGCTGTCGTTGTTGTTGCTGTTAGGTTCCATCAAGTCAGTTCTGACTCATAGTGACCCTATGTTTGACCTAATGAAACACCACCCAGTCCTGCACCATCTTCACTTTTGTCCCTCAGTTTGAACCCATTATTGCAGCCATGGTGTCCATCCATCTCCTTGACGGTCTTCCTCTATTGTGCTGCCCTCGCCTTTACCAACCATGATGTCCTTCTCCCAGGGCTGGTCTCTCCTGCTAACGTGTCCGAAGTACATGAGATGAAACTTGCCACCTTGGCTTCTTAGTAACATTCTGGCTGTACTTCTTCCAAGGTAGATTTGTTTGTTCTTTTGGCAGTTCTTTCAATATTCTTCACCAACCCTATAATTCAAATGCATTGATTATTCTTTGGTCTTCCTTAGTCAATGGATATGATCATTAGGGTCACTCTTTATGTAAAAACAAAGATTGCAGAAATGGTATCCAGACCAACTCATACCTAAGCTGCCTGGGGATCTATGCCATTTTTGAGCCTGTAGATGCTCCGAGTGGTAAAGTGAGGTCTCTTGTAAGGCTGAGAACACATCTGTGTTTATGAAACTGTTGCAAAATATTAACTACTTGGTATAATATCACTTCCTAATAATGTGGACAGCTCCTGTTTTTTTTCCTCACATTGATTTATTGGCCAACAGAATCCTTCAGAGTAACCATTAACCATAGAGGAGGGAAGAAGAGAGCAGTCTTTGTCCTAGAAGAAGGAGAATCATATGAATATTAGAAATCATCTTCTTTCCCATTTTTCTTTATAAACGCAAACATAGCTCATTGCGTCTGCCGTGATCAGGTGTTCTGAACCTGAAATGTGCAGTCGATTATACATATATGTGTGTGAGTCTCTCTCTGTGTGTGCATATCTATATATACATATACATATATGGATGTATATGTGTGTGTATATACATATAAATATATGTTTTTTTCCCTCGGAGAAATTTTGGCGGCATTCAGGAGAAAGAAAGATGCAGTACGGCCTTTAAGCATTCTGGTCAGGTTTTCTCCTGAGTCTGGCTGCCGGAAGAATGTCTTCTGGGTAAATTTCCACTTTCTCAGCCGGTAGTGTTTTGCATGAACCAGCTCCCAGGAGAAAATGTTATTTCCTTCAACAAAGCCGCAGCAGTGACTCATATTAAACTGACCACGGGCAAGGAAGGGGGGAAGCCTTGCCCTAGAGGGAGGTGGGTTGAGACGAGGACACAGTTTACTTTTTTAAAAGCTGAGGAGAACCGCTCTCTGGGCGATGCAAAAAGGTCCCACATCTCTGTTGTTCTGTGAAGCTTTTGTATTTTTTTTTCCAATTATTTGCGATGTGTTCTGAGGTTTCTCTAAGAAGAAGGCAGATTCTCTGGCCTGGTGGGAGAAAGAAACCTCTTTAGCCTGTCTTTATTTGACCTTCCTTTGCTCATTATATTATCAAGGGCAATTTATTGGATGAAAGGATATGGCTCATTGAACCACGCTGGTGAATGCTCACCACCTACCACAAAACTTAAAAAATAAAATAATGAAGTACTGATTTCTAAGAGAAGCCAGTTCTTGCCTACATTTGCATGCTTGGTTGTGACAAAATCTGAAAAAGTAGATTGTTTTTACCTATTAGCTCATTAGATGGTTAGAGAACACGGCCACACTGTGGTCCTGATGTTGCTGCTGTGAAGGGGGCTGCTTCTGGATGGAGTGATACAGTCTTGCAATTCAGCCCTTTTAATCATCTTGATGGTTACATGGCACACCTGGGTCCTAAACCCCGCAGGATTTATTGATAAGAGTGCCTTCCACTTGTACCGGCCTCCTTTTATGGCCGTTTCTTTCTTTTTTTCTTAATAATGGATTAGAACTAATAAAATGTTATTGTATTCATTTTGTTTGTGTGTAATGAATCAGAAGCCTTCCATCTTCTGCTCCGTGGGCCGGGGGAAGGCTGTCTTGCTGTGTCACAGCGATGGGTGATGTCTTTTGCATACCAATAGAAATTAGTTGGAGAGCATTTCATTAACGAAAGTATCGCTGCTTCTGTCTGACCTAGGGAACATTAATATTCCAAATACAGCATCACGTGACTTGAGGGGTTTGCCTTTTGCTAGCAACAGCGAGGCTGAGAGAGGTGCCTGGAATAAAACCTAGGTTGCTTTTACCCTGTCCTGGGGTCTGGCCATTACCTTGACGAGGGAAATTAGGGATCGTGGAGAAAATAAAGAGTGCCTGTTTGAGGCAGCTCTAACTATGGGTTAGGTGCTGTCCTGCTAACTGTAAGACCGGAGGTTCAAATCCACCAATCCCTCATAAGAATGAGAAAGCTGTCTTGTTCCCTTAAAGATGTGTGGCTTTAGAAGCTCAGTATAGGGTCCTGTGAACAGCAATTGAGTTCATGTAATTAGGTTTTTGTTTGTTTGTTTGTTTGTTTTTAATTTTAGATGCTGAAGGGGCTGGACAAGGGGGGCCAGCCGTGGAGGTTCAGTGATAGAATTCTCACCGTCTACATGGAAGACATGGTTTTGATTCCCAGCTAATGGACCTCACGTGCGGCTCCCCCTTGTCTGTCAGTGTCAGGAGCTTGCCTGTTTTTATGAGGCTAAACAGATTTCACTGGAGTCTCTGGCCTAAGATGCTCTGGGAAGGAGGGCCTTTCCATCGAGTGGAAAATTTAAACAAAGAACACCGTGTGGATCACACTGTCCTAATCTAGTCAGGGGGCTGGCACAGGACTACGCAGCCTGTTTTGGTATTGGGCCTAGTGTAGCCATGAGTCAGGGTTCTGTTAAGGACAGCTAGAATGAAGAATGCTGCAAATCTTGGATATTGTAGTCATTCAACAGATACTGATTAACCCCTGAAATGTGTCAGAAAGTGGTAGGAAAGTGCTAGTTGGAACAAGGGAGGCATGGTTCCTGACCCTACCGAATACATGTAATCTATAGTTGTGTGTGTATGAAAATGTTATTTTTATTTTATATATAAACTCAAACTCATTGCCATCAAGTTGATTCTGACTCCGAGTAACTATGCTAGTTGGGTTTTGGTCAACTTGGTTGAGCTAGGATCCTCAGTAGTGTGGTAGGAAGGCCTCCCCCATAAGGTACAAGTCATGTCTGGCGATGCCTCCTTAGGGGTGTGTGCTATTTCATATATATAACCAATTGCACCCTCTATCTCTCATTCTTCCTGCTGGCCAGAATCTGGGTCAGCAACCTGTCTTGTGACCTGCTGACCCTGGGAGCTGTCAGTGGTCTGCTATGGGTCTTGTGGACCTTAGATCCAGTCTATTCATCCTCCAATAGCCTGCCTCTTGGTCCATTCTCCTGCTTCCTGCTTCATTGAGGCCTCTGCCATGATGTGATCTAACATCGTGCTTAGGAAGATTAGGGTGGAGTGCTACCCTCCCCATCAGATCACAGCTCTGATACAACTGGAAGGAGGTCTCATTTGGTATGGGACCTACTCCCATGTAAACTGATGCTGTGAGGAACTTACCTCACTTCCGCTAGGTGTGGAGCCTGCATCTGGTTTGTTGACCTCTGGTTCTTTGGACTTGAGCCAACAGTCTACCACATTACCTGCTGATTCTGGGAGGCATCGGTGGCCTGCTGAGCTTGGGCTCTTTCAACTCTGCACCTACCAAACTTTGGTGTTTCTGTTTGTCTTCCCATTTCTTGGTTCATCAACTCCCATAGTTACACAACTCAAGAGAAGCCTCCAGGTTAACATATGATCCATTGACTTAAACAAGGATTCTACAAGTGAGTCAGCTACTTTCTTGATATAAATGTCATATCTATGAAAGACCGATCTATGAAAAATCTCTCTTCGTATGCCTCTCCATCGCTCTCTCTACTCTAAAAGGGAGACATCATAAGGTGTGTTCATTGTTCTTTCCGAAGTTCCAGGATGCAAATTTGACTCCCAGATATCAGTAGGCTCCATGGAGCAAGGCCGTCCTCAAGATAAAATCCCTATATACTGGCAGTGCTAAATTCTGAAGTTGTGTGGTGAATCAGACAGAGGCTTCTGCCTAGGACTTTGAATCATGAAGAAATGATTCAAAGAGACAAGGCTGCTTGGAGAATAATCACAGCAACTCTGTTGGCACAGTTATTTGTGCACAGACAAGTGCCCGAGGCCATGTGACCAGTGATGACATGGTAAGACTTAGATTGGATCCATGGCCCTTGAGTTAGTATTACTATAACTCAGTATTGTTACCTCAGCCTTTCAGTTCACTTAGTGAGCTCCTTTCCTGCACAATCCTTTCCTACTTACTGCATATACTTGAGGATAAGCCAACCCAAATATCAGCGGAGGCACCCAATTTTACCATAAAAACTGCATTAGAAATGTGCTGAAAAACTCAGCTTATACACGAGTCCATATGGTAAATCCACCAGAGTAGATAGCTGTTATTTGACCCTGGGTAGAACAAGAAATTTTAACATTCCTACATAAAATTTTCAGTTTTATATTTCTCCGTCCCTGGTTGAATGCCTTATGAGCTACAGAAGGTTGCATGTGTTATTAAAAGCCAATCAATAAGAGACTTTATCTTCCTAAACAACTGAAAGTCAGATACCCAGCTGTCTGGCTAACATAAACTAGCCTTATCTGATATTCCTTGAGCTTGGTTAAAATCCAGAGGTGATACTACTCAGATCATGTTATTTTCAATGTGTCATCTTATTTCATGGCAATTGCCACTGTATGTGCAACTCCAGAAAATGTTGCCTGCAAGCCAGTCTGTGAGACGAAACCTTGAAACCTATCATCTGTCACAACATTTTACTTTGGTTTGTTTGTGGAATGCAGTCTTTGTTATGTTTTGTCTTAGTCGAAAGAAAAAAGATTATTTTATAAATAACATTTAGATGATTTCATATATATATTTATAGTGAGAGAGAGAGAGCCCTGGTGGTGTAGTGGTTGTGCATTGGGCTACAGTTTGGAACCATCAGCAGAAGAGAGCTATACCAGGAGATTTGCGTTGTTGGTAGGCTGATAATATTTACTGAAGACTTCAAAGCCCCACTTGCTGCATTAGGATATATCTTATGCTGAGAGACATGCGACTAACACTGTCAGTGAATATTATTATAAGTTTTGTCTGACCACTACCTCCCATTGATTGTGCAAATAGCACCCAGTCATGGAAGGACTTATTCTGCATAAGTGAATAAGGCGTGGCTTGTGGTATGTAATTAGCCTATACTTGTTCAATGTCTCTCAAGATTGTTTAAAAAAATTAGTAACAATGACACTTTTTAAATGGAAGGTCCTTGTGCTACAGCGAGATGATCGATGTGATTCTTTTCCACAATTAACAAAGATATTTCTAAGGTGAGTCAGAAGCAGATAAAAAAAGAGATTCAGAAATAGATTTGGGGCTTGAAATTCATCCTAGCTCCAATTTAACAACAATTAGTTTTTCTGACATGGCCCTGCTCAATCCTTGCCTTCATGAAAGAAACATAGAAGATATGTGAACAATTGCAAAGTGTGGAGAAGAAACTAGATGGTGCCTATCTATTAGATAGAATAGCATCTGGGGCCTTAAAAGTTTGTTTCCTACAAGCAGACATTTAAGTGAGTTGTCAACTAAGTCCACATGGAAGAAACACATCAGATCCGTGACCCAAGGGTTGTAAATGATACAATTCAAGTCTAAAGGTGAGAATAGTATCAGAGCTTAAATTGTGAGATTCTGGTGTACAGAAGGCTATGGAGGACAGTGGAAACCCAAAATAAACTTGCAGGTCCACACAGGGAATAAGCCTCAAGTGATTTCCCACTAACTACAATAGAGGGATGGGAATAACTTGTTTATCAGACAGAGCATATTGGAGAGACGACTGCAGTAGATTAAAATGGTTAACCTGACTTTGAGCAACTGTTCAAGTTCAAACCCTTGGCACTTGATCTTCCCTCCGATACATTGGGCTTGATCGGGTTTATAATTACTCTGTGTGTGCTTTTAATATTGGGGTTTATCTCTGTTGTATTTTGTCATCGTGGGTAGCCTACTTGGATCTTTGTTATGTGTTTTTCTGTGGTTTTTTTTTTGGTATATGAAACCCAGGATAGATGAACCTATAGAGTCAACAACTAGAATATAGCTCCTGGGGAATGGGGTGGGGAGTAAGGGGGGGCTGATATCAAGGAGATCAAGAAGGAAGGAAAACTCATTTGGGTAGCAATTATGCAATACTGCTCGATGTGATTGAACCATGGGATGGTACAATGTCTACATTAGCTCCTAATAAAACGGTTTGGGGGAAAAAAAGAGAAACATACTATACACATTTACACAACCCATTGCAAGAAATGAAATTAATAACAATATCCATATATATGCTTTTATTTCCCCTCTTGCTGCCTCTCCCCTCTCCTTATTCTTGCCCCTGCTCCTCACCTCTTCATAGTCACTAAAATCTTGTTTATTGGTGTATAAATAAATCCTGTTTTCCTTAAGAAATTGGTACATAAGCAAATGTGGTGAAGAATGCTGATGGTGCCTGGCTATCAAAAAAGATAGCATCTGGGGTCTTAAAGGTTTGAAGAGAAACAAGTGGCCATCTAGCTCAGAAACAAGAAAGCCCACATAGAAGAAGCACACCAGCCTGTGTGATCATGAGGTGTCAATTGGATCAGGTATCAGGCATCTAAGACCCAGAATAAAACCATACCCAAGATGAATGGTGGGGGGAGCATGGAGTGGAGATCCAATGCCCATCTGTAGACAATTGGGTATCCCCTCACAGAGGGGTCACAGGGAAGAGATGAGCCAGTCAGGATGCAGTATAGCATGGTTGAAACACACAACTTTCTTGTAACTCTTTAGCATTTCCTTCACCCTACTATCATGACCTCAATTCTACCTTACAAATCAGATTTGACCAGAGCATGCACACTGCTACAGATAAGAGCCCAAAACACAGGGAATCCAGGATAGATAAACCAACCCCTCAGGGCCAACAAGGAGAGTAGAGATACCAGGGGGATTAGGGGAGGGAGGGGGGAGAAAGAAGGGAGAAAGGGGGAATCAATCACAAGGATCAACATATAACCCTTCCCAGGGTGCCAAATAACAGAAGTGGGTGAAGGGCAGCAGAGGACAATGTAAGATATGAAAAAAAATAGTCTATAACTTACCAAGGGTTTGTGAGGGAGGGTGGGCAATTGAGCGAGAGGGGAGCAATGGGCAGCTGATATCAGGGGCTCAAGTGGCAAGAGAATGCTTTGAAAAAGATGATGGCATCATATGTGCAAATGTGCTTGAAACATTGGAGGAATGTAAGGATTGTGAGAAGAGATGTAAGAGTCCCCAATAAAAGTATTTTTAAAATAATAGAATAAAGATAAAAAAGATACATGATATTAAACATTTATTTTTTAAGATGAACTGAGTTTGCTAAGCATAGCATTCCCCAGTTTTGTCCATATCCTTTGGTATTTCAGAGAGTGGTCTCTTTCGCTTGATGTACACTTCTCCACAGGATAAATGCACCAGAGCTTGTTTATCTATTCCTCTGCAGTTGATGATTTTAGTTGTTGCCACGTTCTTGCTGTTGTGGACATTGCTGCAATAATCACAAGTGTGCATGTGTCTGTTCATATGGTTTTCGTGATTTCTTTATGGTATATAGCCAGTAGAGAGCTTGCTGGGTCATGAGGTATTTGTATTTGTTTAAGGAAGTGCCGCCCTGATTTCCAATTGTGGTTCCACAATTCTAGAGCCCCACCAGCAATATAAAGGCCTTCCTAACTCTCCACATCCTCTCCAGCATTTACTATTTTCTGTTTTATGGAGTTTTTCCAAAAATGTCTGTGTGAGGTGATATCTCATTGTTTTAATTTGTATTTGTTATTGCTGTGTTAGTGCGGGTAGACTAGAGAAGCAAATTCACAAACACGCATATGTGTATAAGAAAAAGATTTATATACAAGAGCAATTGGACATTGAGAGAACATCCCAGCCCAATCCAGATCAAATTCAGAAGTCCAATATTAGCCCATATATCTGATACCAATCTATAAAGTTCTCTTCAGACTCATGAAACACATGCAATGATGCCGTATGTAGACGATCACAGGCCAGTGGGTAGAAAGTCTTTGGATCCAATGTCATTGGAAAAATCTCAGCGCTGGCAGGGGTCTCTGCATCAGGGTGGGTCCATGTTTCTTGTCAGCTGCTATGTCTCCCAAGGTGTGAGGAGAGAGTCTCCCACCTCCATGGAGGAATTACCAGAATTCCCAGAATTCTCAGGAGAAGGTCCTGCCACACAGGAACCTCATTGGGTATGACCTCATTGACAAGCTAGACCCCACCCCTACATACTCAATCCTCAAATTGACAATTATATAACTACCACAATTGCTAATGATCATGAACATTTCTTTATAAGGTTAGTGGTCGACTGAATGTCATCTTTTGTAAATGATCTATTTATGTCTTATGCTCATTTTTGATTGGGTTATTTGTATTTATCTTAGGATATAATTTTTTATAGATTTTGGAGTGTAGTACTTTATTTGATGTAATACTACTGAATATTTTTCCCAGTCTGTGGATTCTATGTTGACTCTTTTGATGGTCTTTTAATATGCATGAATGTATTTTTAGTAGGTCCAAGTTCTTTATTTTGTCTTCTATAATGTGGATATTTTTCAACAAATAATGCTGGAAAAACTGGATCTTTACTAGCAAAAGAATTGAAAAAGAGTAATACAATACCTCACACCATGTACAAAAACAAACTCAAGGTGGATTGAAGACCTAAATATAAATCACACAATTATAAAGCCTGTCCATGAGAACATGGACCCTAAGACAAGGTGTAAACATACTACCAAACAAAGTGAAGGTGCCAACTAGCCATCAATTCCCTTCCAACCCGAACTCTAAACTTTCCCAAGGTTGCCTAAAAAGGCACAGATTAAGGCCTGTGAAAATCTTTCCTCATTCAACCAGTAACTCACTGCCATTGATAGCAGCATTCCAGGGCTCCAGTGCTGAAAGGAACTCAAAATTCACGTAGCCACAACAGTGGTCTCCAGCATGGCAGCCATGGGGAAGATAGCATGGAACCGGGCAACATTTCCTTTTTTTATCTACGTGAGGTTGCCATGGGTTGGAACGGACTGGACAACAATAAATAAAAGAGCAATTTGGAGCCGAAGCAAGGGCAGCAACCTCCCACACTTATCTGCCCACCCTATGGCTGGAATTTGCACTTTCCTTTCCAAATGCAGTGTCAACAAAGCTCTCTCACTGCCATTGAGTTGACTCTGACTCAATGAGTCCACAGAACAGGATAGAACCTCCCTCCTGTGAGTTTCTGAGATTGTAACTCTTTAGGGAAGTAGAAAGCCCCATCTTTCTCCTGAGAAACTGCTGGTGGTTTTGAACTGCTGAACTTGTGGGTAGCAGCCCAATGCATAAATATTATGCCACCAGGGTTCCTAACAAAGCACACAGCTCACCAATACAGATTTGCTTATTTTTGGCAGAAAGATACCTAAATATAACAAATTAAAAAATAAAAGATTTGGATGAAAAGTTTGCAGAATCTAAAGGAATATCTACAAGAGGGCTTCCAGAAAGTTCATGGCAATCTTTTTATTTCATCTTTTCCAAGAACTTTTTTTTAACAATTTATTGGGGCTCATACAATTCTTATCACAGTTCATACATATACATACATCAATTGTATAAAGCACATCTGTACAGTCTTTGCCCTAATCATTTTTTCTCCCCTTTTGTTTTTTTACATTTTATTAGGGACTCATACAACTCTTATCCCAATCCATACATAAACATACATCAATTGTATAAAGCACATCCATACATTCCCTGCCCCAATCATTCTCAAAGCATTTGCTCTCCACTTAAGCCCCTTGCATCAGGTCCTCTTTTTTTCCCCCTTCCTCCCCTTTTCCCCCTCCCTCATGTGCCCTTGGTAATTTATATATCATTATTTTGTCATATCTTGCCCTATCCGGAGTCTCCCTTCCCCCCTTCTCTGCTGTCCCTCTCCCAGGGAAGAGGTCACATGTGGATCCTTGTAATCAGTTCCCCCTTTCCAACCCACTCACCATCCACTCTCCCAGCATCGCCCCTCACACCCTTGGTCCTGAAGGTAAAATCCACCCTGGATTCCCTCTGTCTCCAGCCCTCATATGTACCAGTGTACAGCCTCTGCCCTATCCAGCCCTGCAAGGTAGAACTCGGATCATGGTAGTTGGGGGGAGGAAGCATCCAGGATCTGGGGGAAAACTGTGTTCTTCATCGGTACTACCTCGCAAGAACTTTTTGTAGCTCCCTAGTACCTATGGAAGAGGTCTTGATCATGTGCCTCAGCATGGGATTAGGCTCCTCTCTGCCCAGAGTTCATTGTCGTTCCAACTTAGCTCCTGCTCTTACACCATGAGGAAAAGCTAAATGTCAAGGAGGGTTTGCTTACATCTCTTGATTGCTTGGTTTGGGATGTGTCAGGGAAAAGATCGCCCAGGGAGCATTCTGATGTGTGACCTACAGTTCACAATTCAAGAAAATTAGACTGCTTTCCAGAACAAGTATAGAAGTCTGTTTTTGTGTCCATTAATTTACAAAGATAATGATTTGGTGGGAGCATCCTATAATTTGGGGGCAGGCACAATATTGGCATTCACATGTACCATTCATTTCTTAGTCATGCAAGCTAAGAAAGCAGTAGGGAACATATCTTGTAGGGTACACAATATCTTGCCAATGCAGACAACTTTATAAACTTTCAAAACATTTCACTAATTTCAGTATATTTTTAATCTCGCACTGAAGCAAGTTGGGCCATTTTTTCCTTTTTCTTCCTTATTTTTGACCTGCTCAATCACAAGGTTAGCAGCTTGAAACTATTCTGAGGGAGAAAAGTGAGGCTTTCTACTGCTGTAAAGAGTTATAGTCTCAGAAACCCACAAGGGCAGTTCTACCTAGTCCTGTAGAGTCATTATGAGTCAGAATTGACTCAAGGGCAGTGAGTTTGGGCTATGTTATTGTTAATTTTTTTAATTTGAAGAAGATAAAAACACATTGAGCAGAGGATCTTGCTCATACTAAGAGTAAGATGAGGCACAACAAGTGTTAGAACTCACATCTCCTATGCCTGGATTGGGTTTTGATCCACTCTTTTTGCTGGAAGTGACTGGCCAACAATGAATGAAAGAACAACTTGGATCAGACACAAGGGCAGCAGCCTCCTACACTAATCATCCCACGAATCCTCTTGATAGTTGGTCTTCTGTCATCCTCACAGTTGTTATGTTTGAGCCCATTGTTGCAGTCTGGAAGTCTCATAGAAATAAACAAAAAAATTCTCTGCCATCAAATCGATTCCAACTCATAGTTGTTTATTAGAGTTTATAAATCAGAAATATTTTAAATATCCATGTAATGGGTAGGTTTATTGTGCCAATCTTGCCAATAGAAATGTGGGATTAATAAGGTCATAGTTTGATTGGAAGACAAAGAGATAAATGGCTCAGCAAAACCTTCATCTCTCTTTTGCTCTCTGGTGATTGGCCAGTATGTGGCTGCCTTAGCTAGTTCTCTTCCTCAACTTGTGAGTTATACTACCTGTGGGACAGCCAACCTGTGGATCACATCACTAGATTCTGAAGTTCCTTTGAGACCTTCTTCATCATGCTGCTGATGTATACATCACTTGAGTTTTGAGCTGTTGGATCCTGTCATTTTGCTGACTGTTGATGACCTGCCCTGCTGTTTCTGCCTGTGGCCAGACTGCCTGCATTGACCTAGTGAAGACTCAGCTGTGTGCTTCCTTGATCTTGGACCCAGCAGCCCTCGCGAGTTGAAGGACGTCCAGTATATTAACTGTTCCATGGAAGTGAGTTGAACTGAGCCCTCTGTACTGCTGTGTGGACTAATTAGCTGTTATATTCCTTCATGCTGTATCCCTCACTCTCTCTCTGTCTATCTATCTATCTATCTATCTATCTATCTATCTATCTATCTATCTATCTATATTTGGAAATTATAAGTGTCCTGGTTTTGTTTCTCTAGAGAACCCTGTCTAACACAAGCCAACAGCAAAATATTGACTGAATAAATTATGCTACCTATACATAACAAAATTTAATTATTCCATTTAAGAAGAGAGAAATATCTCATGTGAGAACAATGTCAAAAACTACATGAGTCAGATTGTATTGTGGCCATAAGCAGCTACCAAATTCCCTGTGCTTTATAAAAAACAAAACACAATACCCTAGAACTAGGTGACTTAAAGGATAGTTCTTCTCTGAGTGTTGGCTGCACAAGTTAGGATATTCCCATCCTTTGTTAAAATCAGTTTACTGGGGGGTCTTACAACTCTTCTTACAGTCCATCCATCCATTGTGTCAAGCACATTTGTACATTTGTTGCCATCTTCATTTTCAAAATATTTTCTTACTACTTGAGCTCTTGGTATCAGGGCCTCATTTGTTCCCCTCCCTTCCTGCCCCACCTCCCTCACGAACCCTTGATAATTTATAAATTATTATTATTTTGTCATATCTTACACTGTATGATGCCTCCTTTCACTCACTTTCTGTTGTCCATCACCCAGGGAGGGGTTTATATGGAGATCCTTGTAATCGGTTCCCCCTTTCTACCCCACCTTCCCTCTACCTTCCCGATATTGCCACCCTCACCACTGATCTGGAGAGGTTCATCTGTCCTGGATTCCCTGTGTTTCCAGTTCTTATCTGTACCACTGTGCATGCTCTGGTCTAGACAGATTTATAAGGTAGAATTGGGATCATGATAGTTGGGGGGAGTGGGGGGGAAGGAAGCATTAAAGAACTAGAGGAAAGTTGTATGTTTCATCATTGCTACACTGTACCCTGACTGACTGATCTCCTCCCAGCCACCCTTCTGTAAGAGGATATCCAGTTGCCTACAGATGGGCTTTGGGTCTCCACTCTGTACTCTCCCTTGTTCATTATGATATAATTTTTTTTTGTTCTTTGCTGCCTGATACATGATCCCATTGACACCTCCTGATCACATATACTGGTGTGCTTCTTCCAAGTGGCTTTGTTACTTCTAAGCTAGATGGCTACTTGTTTATCTTCAAGCTTTTAAGACCCCAGATGCTATATCTTTTGATAGCTGGGTACCATCAGCTTTCTTTACCACATTTGCTTATGCACCCATGCTTTGTCTTCAGTGATTGTGTCGGGAAGGTGAGCATCATGGAATGCCAGTTTCATAGAACAAAGTGTTCTTGCATTGAGGGAGTATTTGAATAGAGGCTCAATGTCCATCTGCTACCTTAATAGTAAACCTATAAATATATGCATGTAGATCTATTTCCACATCATCATATATAAATATATTTACATATGCTTTTGTCTGTATTTATACCTCTATAAATGCCCTTTGCCTCCTAGTTCTTTCCTCAATTTTCTTTTACTTTCTTCTTGTCCCACTATCATGTTCAGCCTTCATTTGGGTTTCAGTAATTCATCTTAGTTACATTGACTTTGATCAAGTCCTACAAGGCCTCCTATACTTTCCTCACCACTGATTTTTGGATCACTTGTTGTTCCCTTGCCCCTGGGTTTGTTACCACCGACTTCCTTTCCCCTGCCTCCCTCTCTCCCACGTCCCACCTCCAGAACCATCATTCCCATTGTTTTCTCCCCCAGATTATTTATCCCACCCATCTTATTTAGGTAAACCTACAGACATAATAATATACACAAAAACAAGAAAGAGCAAAACAAAGCAACATGACCAAAAAAAGAAAAGCCTGTAATAGTTCCAGGTCTGTTTGTTGACCTTTAAGAGTGTTTTCTGGTCAAGTCTGTTAGGGTGCCATGCCCTGGGCCCAAAGTCTATTTTTGGTATTGCCTTGGGACTTCCTTGCTCTCCTCCCCTTGCTGTTCTGTTGCTCACCCTTAGTATTTTCACCCAATGTGGTGAGGTCAGATCAGGTGCCATTTCCACCCTGTGTTTCCAGTGTTATCCCCTGTAGGGTCATGGTACAGTGAGGGATGTTGTGTCTCATAATGGGGCTGGCTATATGGTCCTCTGTGCACTGGCTGCTCTAAGCAGGGATATCATCCTAAGACTTGGTGGGCCAGGATGTGCTCCACTCTCGCTTCCTGCCCCTTCATTTGCTCCCATGTTCTCTGATCAGACATGTCCCTGTAGCTTCAGTGCTGTTCTCTGAAGTAAATGCTTCTGTGGGTAGGGGTGGCTGTCTATGTAGTTGGGATTAGGGCTGACCCCTCAGACCTCTCTACTGGTTCCCTGCTTCATGCTGGTATGTTGCATTCACATATTGGAGCACCAGGTTGACGTCTGGTTCCTCTTTCCTGGGGAGATTTAAGCAATACCCTCCCCTTGGGTGGGTTATTGCCCTGTTTCCCCGATACCCATTCCAAGCCCCCTCCTTTTTAGTTAGCTACCATATGGATCCCTGGATTTGGTCTGGCCCCTGCCATTCTACCTGGACCTCACCCCAGGAATGTTTGTATGCAGTAGCTTTTTCCCTATGCCCCTTTGCATTTATTTAAGCTTACCTCAGCAGACTCCTTTTGTACTTGTCCTTTTGTGCTTGGCTTACTTCACTTAGCATAATTTCCTCCAGTTCTTCCCATGCAGCGATATGCTTCATGCTTTCATCACTGCTTTTTAGTGATGCATAGTACTCCATTGTATATATGTACCACAGTTTTTAATCCATTCGTCTGTTGATGGTAATTTGGGTTGTTTCTAAGTCCTTGCAATTGTGAACTGTGCTGCGATGAACATTGGAGCACAGATGTCTGGCCGTGGTTTGTTTCTTGCCTTTCTGGGTATATGCCCAGTAGGGGGTTGGCTGGGTCATATGGTAGCTCAATTTTCATCTGTTTTACATATCACCAAATCGATTTCCATAGTGGCTTTACATACCTACTAGTCCACCAGCAGTGGATGAGGGTTCTATCTCTTCCACAGCCCCTCCAATACTTGTTGCTTTCTGATTTTTTCAATTGGGCTATCTTTGAGGGTGTTAGAGGGTATCTCATAGTTGTTTTAATTTGCATTTCTCTTATGGCTAATGATTGGAAACATTTTCTCATATGTTTATTGGCTATTCGGATTTCTGTCCTTGTGAAACTTCTGTTCAGGTCCTTTGACCACCACCTCAATGGACAAGTTTTTTTTTTTTCCTTTTTGGAAGCTAGCAGAGTATTGTAGATTTTAGTAATAAGGCCTTTATGTGATGTGTCATTGCTGAAGGTGTTTTCCCAGTCAGTGGACTCTCTTATTACTCTCTTGGTGAGTTTTTTCAATGTACACAGGTATTTTATCTTCAGTATATCCCACTTGTCAATTTGTGACTTATCTTAATTTGTGTCCTTCCTTATTCTGATAGCCTATGTTGTCCCTGTGCCAAAGTTCTCAGGTTTGTCCCAGTTCCCTCATTGATGGTCCTAATAGTTTTGGGTTTTACCTCAAGGTCTGTGATCCATCTTGAGTTTATTCTTGTGCATGGAGTGAGATAAGAGTCTTGCTTCATTTTTCTGCAGATCCATTTTTTCCAGCACCACTTGTTGAAGAGAGCATCTGCTTCCTATTTGATATATTTTGGGCCCTTTCCAAAGATCAGTTGTCTGTCTGCTGATGGTTTTATTTCTGGGTTTTCAGTTCTTTTCCATTGGTCTGAGTATCTCTCATTATACCAATAACATGTGGTTTTGACCACTGAGGCTGTATAATATGTGCTAAAGTCAGGTAAAGCAAGCCATCCCACTCTGTCCTTCTTCTTGAGGAGTTTTCTGATAACTCGGGGCTTTTCCCCACTCCACATGAAGTTTATAATCAGTTTTTCCATTTCTTTGAATAAAGATGAGGGTAATTGTATTGGGATTGAATTAACCTTATATAGTGCTTTGGGCAGAACTGACTTCTTTACTATGTTGAGTCTTTGCATCCACAACCATGGGATATTCTTCCATGTGTTGAGGTCACTCTGTTTCTTGTAATATTGTTCTGTAGTTTTCCTTATATAAATCTTTTGTTCTTTTAATATGGTATATCCCTAGATATTTCAATTTGTGTTTGGCTATTGTGAAGGGTACCACCTTTTTGATCTCCTCTTCTGTAGTCTTATCTGATGTGTATAGCAGGCCGATAGACTTCTGTTTTTCGATCTTTTGTCCTGCCACTTTTCCATATTCCTCTATTGCTTCTAGTACTCTCCTAGTAGAGTTTTTGGGATTTTCCATATATGACATAATATCATCTGCAAATAATGATAGTTTTCCCTCTTCTTTCCCCAGGTGATTAAATACCTTTGATTTATACACTCAGCCTTATACTGTTAGCTAAAACCTCCAGTACGATGTAAAATAATAGTGGGGACAAGGACCATCCTTGTCTGGTCCCCTTTTTCACTGGGATTGTTTTTGTCTTTTCTCCATTGACTACCACATTGCTGTTGATTATTCATATATAGCTTGTATTATCTTGAGGAATTTTCCTTCCATTACTATCTTCTTGAGTGTCTTAAACAGGAATTGGTGTTGGATGTTGTCAAAAGCCTTTTCTACAGCTATTAATATTATCATGTGATTCTTATAGTTTTTCATGTCAATGCAGTGAATGATAGATACTAATGGTCTTTTATATTTTGAACTATCCCTGATATGAATCTGACTTCATCATGGTGAATTATTTGTTTTATATACTTTTGTATTCTATTGGCTGGTATTTTGTTAAGGATTTTTGCAATGATGTTCATTAGGAATATTGGTCTGTAGTTCTCAATTCTTGTGAGATCTTTGTCTGGTCTTGGTATTAGATTTATACTAGCTTCACTGAAAGAATTTGGGAGTTTGCCATCTTTTTCTATGTTTTGGAAGAGTTTCTGTAGGATTAGTGTCAGTTCTTCCCTGAATGCTTGGTAGAATTCTCCTGTGAAACCATCTGGTCCAGGGGCTTTTTGGTGATAATCCCTTAATAACCTTGTCTTTTTCTTCTATTGCTATGGGTCTGTTGAAATTCTTGATGTCCATTGGGGATAGTCTAGGGAGAGATTAGTTTTCCAAGAATTTGTCTATGTCTTCCAAGTTGTTGAGTTCATAGAGTACAGTCCTTTGTGGTGCTGTGTAATTATACTTTTGATTTCATTAGGTTCTGTCATAATGTCCCCTCTTTCATCCCTCATCTTTGCTATTGAAATTTTTTCCTTCCTTTTTTGGTTAGGTTAGCCAGTGGTGTGTTGATTGTGTTTTTCTTTTCAAAGAACAAACTTTTAGCAGCATTCATTTTTCCATAGTTTTCTTATTTTCTCTCTCTTGAATCTCAGCCCTGATTTTTATTATATCTTTTCTTTTGAGATTAGTAAGATTGTCCTCTTGACTCTGCTCCAGTTGCTATAAATTTTGTGCCAGTATATCAACCATAAGTCTCTCTTCCTTTTTCATGTGTGCATGTACTGCTTTGAAACTTTCTCTGATAACTGCCTTTACTGTTTCCCATAAGTTTTGGTACGTGTGTTCTTTCTCATTGGCTTCTAGAAATTTCCTAATTTCATCTGTGATCTGGGTGAATATACACTCTTTTTTGCAATAGAGAGTTATACACACTCCAATTGTTTGCTCTTGTTTTCTTAATATTCCTTTGGTTGGTTTCCAATCTTATGGCACGCGGTCAGAGAGAGAGGTCTGTATGATATAAATGTGCAGATTGACCTTATGCCCCAACATGTGGTCCACCTGAGCTTGAAAAGAATGTGATCTTATTTTGGTATTTGGATGAACAGCTCCACAATTATCTATCAGGTTAAATGGTCTAATTGTAGTGTTTTGTTCTCTAGCCTCCTGGTTGAGTTTCTTTCCCTGTGATCTATCTTTCTCAGAGAGCAGTATATTAAAGTCACCTACTATAATTGTTAAGGCTGCGATTTCTTTTTTCATCTGTTGGAGCGTCTGGTTGACATATTCAGCGGGTTTTCATTTGGGGAATATATGTTTAAAACGCTGAGTGGTTCTTTGTCTATAGTTCCCTTGAGCATTATATAGTGTTCCCCCTTATCTCTTTTTATGGTTTGCACTTTGAGGTCAATTTTATATGAGATTAGGATTCAAACCCCTGCTTTAAAAAAAAAAATCTCTTTTCTTTGTATGCTTTTCTCCAGCCTTTGATTCTCAGTCTATTTTTGTCTGTAGTCTTGACATGTGTCTACTGTAGGCAGCAGATAGATAGGTTGTGTTTTCTAAGCCAGTCTGCTGCCCTCATTCTTTTAATGGCTGAGTTCAGTCTATTGATATTCAGGGTCCTTTTCTCCATTTGTGGACTCTGTGATGTCATCTTATACCTTTTGTGTTGGGTGTTTTCCTTTCTTATCACTGTGTTATGCATGTGTGTGTGTGTGTGTGTGTGTGTGTGTGTGTGTGTGTGTATTGCATTCTTGACTTCTTTCCACCCTTAAGTAAATGCTATATTGGTGGCTTTTTTTCTCTTTGTTGCCCTCTGGGTGGGATGGCTTGCAGTGGTGATCTCTTATTTATGCTTGGTGAATGCTGTTCTTCTACCCATACGGGGTCAGCAAGGATCGTTTGTAGGGTTAACATATTCTTTGAGGTTCTCCTTGTCTGGGAAGACTCTTACTTCTCCATCTATCTTGAGAGATAATTTGGCTGGACAGAGTATTCTTGGGGTTGTGTTATTTTCCTTAAAATTTTAGAATGTTACTTCACTCTCCCCTCGTCTTCGTGGTGTCCACTGATACGTCTGAACATATTCTTATTTGGGAATCTTTATATGTGACTACTTGTTTTTCTCTAGCTGCTCTCATGATTTTCTCCTTTTCCTCAAAGCTAGATAGTTTAACTACTATGTGCCTTGGTGACTTCTTCTTGAGATTTAGTCTAGCTAGTGTTCTTTCATCCTTCTGAATTGTTGCCTGGATTTCATTCATTAAGCTGGGGAAGTTTTCCTCTAAGCATTCTCTCACTATTGTTGCAGATGACTTCTTTGCTATGCCTCCCTTTGGTAATCCAATTATTCTGATGTTGTTTATCTTCATAGCATCAGACACACCTCTTAGGTTTTCTTCAGCTTCTCTGATTATCATATTATATTTTAGTTCACATTTGTTAAAATCTGCTTGGATGTCCTCTAGGTCACTGCTGTAGTTCTCTGCCTCCTCCAGTCAAATTTCAAAGTTCGTGTGTCTGTTAGTTGTTTTTGTTATCTTATCCCTTAGCTCTTGTGTTTTGCTCAGGTCCCTAAAGAAAATAAATCATCCCCAATCTTCTGTTTGAAGATGGTAGTCTTCAAGTGACATCCAAATCTGCTACAGAAAGAAATTTTCAGAATGCTGCTTGGAGTCATACAGGTTATAAAGGAAACAATACAGAAAAAGGATGAAATGATAGAGGAGATAAATACCATACAATAAAGGCTGTGCATTTTGAGTATCACAACATCTGACACTATTTTGTTTTGGAAAGGATTTTGAAGTCGGAAATGTAACCCTGTTTCCTCCTTCACTCTTGTGTCTTAGAATTATGTGTCTGTCCATGCTGGTGGAGGTGAGGGCCACGCCTGACGTCTGCTTCTAGGAACCAATGATGCCAGCTGTGCAGAGCGACTTCACAGTCATTTTCCCCTGTTCCAGAGCATGTGGAGTGGCACTACACCTGATACTCCTGGTATCTGTTGTAAATGCAGAGACTGATGAGTTGAATCTGCCCTGGCTGAGGTGCCTCCAAAGATGACCAGCCCAGCCCACACAAAGGCCTGCTTGGAAATTCAAAGCTGACTCTGACAACTCTGCCTAGATTTTGACAGGTGCTCGCGTGGTCTTCACTTTCTCTAGATTTGGGGATGCAGAAGGATGTGATAGGCTAGAACAGTGTTTGATAATGTGCAAAATACCAAACCCAGGGGGATGCTGGAGTGATTCAAGGAGTTCATTCTGCCAAAGGAGATAACCTAAGCTTTCCCCTGGATTATGGGCTATAGTACACAATTCTTTAATTGCTGGGATGTGGAGGGTGGGACTGCTGAGGGTTTTCTTCTTCTTCTTCTTTTTCTAAAAAGGAGGTAGTAGGTAAAATCATTTTGGGAACTTCTAGAAGCTTGCATCTCTGTCTACCCTAGAAATGGTTGCACATATGTTTTCCATGAAATATGACTTTATTGATGTCCTTCTGAATCCTTAAAATAATTTTTTGAAATTCTTGTTTGATTGACCCAAGCAACATCTGGGTCATTTGAGTTAACTATTTACATAGATCCATATGCCATTGCTAGGTAGGGAAGCTAGAGTACTAAAAACAGAACTACCAGAATACCATGAGAGAGAGCACCAACACATTAGATAAATGTAACTAGATGCTGCTGAACAAGTTGTGTAGAAATTGTCAAATGGAAATATACTTTATGTGTAAACTTTCTTTGGAAACAGAAATAATACCTTAAATATATGTATATATTTATTTGTTTATATTATGTAATGTTTTTCACATGTAATTAGGAGAGGATGGCATGTTTGGTAAATTGGAGGGGCAGTGAAAAAGAGGATGGCCCTGGACGAGCTAGACTGACACAGTTGCTGTAACAATGGGGTCTAACATAAGAACAATAGTGAGGGTGGTATAGGACTTGGCAGTGTTTCCTTCTGTTGTACATTGGGTCACTATGAGTCAGAACTGACTTAGCATACCTAAAACCACCAACAACATTAAGTTTTATTCTCAAACTTCTTTCTTGTTATTTGTACAACAAAATAATAGGAATGGTTGCCATAAAAGCAAGGCTGGGTCTTTTCCTGGGATGTTGACCACCAGTGGTGCTTCATAAAAGACCTGTAAAATAGCAGAGGAAATGATCTATTACTCTTACATTAGTTCAAGGAAAGGGGGATGCAAGTAAATTATTTTGTTTTTCTTATTATTGTTTCAAAAATTCAATACAAGCTCCTGAACATTTCTCCAAAGTGTAAATGATTACATTTCATATATTTTAATGTACAGAATACTGATACTAAATAAATGAAATCATCGGTGTTCTCAGGACTTTATACTGTCCTGTTAGACAGAAAGTTCAATGACAGGTAGCTGGTCACTGACCTAGAATGGACCCTTGGAGACTGGGTTGATTTTGTTGCTGCTAAGTGCCATCAAATGGGTTCTGACTGAACCCTCACAGTGACCCCAGGCACAACAGAACAAGACACTACCCAGTCCTGTGCCCTCCTCACATTTGCTATATTTGAGCCTGTGTGTCAATCCATCTTGTTGAGGACATTCCTCTTTTTATGGCATTGCCCCTCTGCTTTCCCAAGCATGATGCTCTTCTCCAGGGATGGGTCTCTCCTGAGAACATGTCCACATGAGCCACGGACTATGGGGGCTGAGAGGTGGTGAGCAACCAGTGGGTGTTGAGAGGTGGTGAGCAACCAGTGGGTGTTGAGAGGTGGTGAGCAACCAGTGGGGGCTGAGTGGTGGTGAGCAACCAGTGGGGCTGAGAGGTGGTGAGCCACAAGGTGAATAGTACAGTCCTTCCAGGAATCTCTGGAAGTTGTGAATTTCCTTTTTCATTCCCAGCCACATCCCTTTGCTTTCTCAGCCTGGATCCTGCATAATAAACTCATATCCTTCCCATCTTCCCCCGAGGGGAGACGTGTGAGAAGGGGCAGGGCTCCTTGTGGGTGGCCAGCAGCAGGCTTCTCCACTGGCTTCCCTTTGCTCTCACAGAGCAAGGAAAGCATGTTCTACCTTATTAGATTTCAAAGACATGGACACGGTACAATATCCCTGATTCAAAGCTGTCAGCGAAAAAGAAATGGCTGGAGTCTTGGCTCAGTAATTTTGAAAAGATATTGAGTGAGAACGGGGAAAAGAGTTGTAAGGCCTTGAGACAGATGCCCTGACCAGAGTGGCCTTGGCATTTCCCACCCATTATCCTTATTTAAAAGAAAAAGGAGAGCTGATTATACCTCTTAACATTCCCAATGGGAAGGTCATTGGCATTTCTTGTATTCATGGAACCACTGTGTTTTTCTTAGTCACTAAATGAGTCAGCGTAGAAAAAGAATGTGAGGGGAACTACCTACATCTACCCTGGGGAGGGGGGCATCCTATAGTACCTTTAATGGATAAATGGACAAAGGCAGCAAAAAGAATAATGCACTTCGGAGGAAATTTAAATAATGTTAAACTGATAAAAGGTAAAGTTTGTTTAATGCTGACCACATATTCCAAATCCAAAGCCACTGCTGTCCAACAGATTTGGAACCCCAGGAGACACAGGAGAACTGCTCCATAGGATTTCAGAGATGAGAGTCTCTCCAGATGCAGATCCAGACCACCGACCCTTTGGTTTGCAAATGTCGGGCCCAGTGTGCCACCAGGGTGTCTTAGACCACACAGCAGTGGCTATGGAATGGTTAAATGGCATGTCTCTAAGTTGTGTGGGGAGCTAGGTTATTTAACCATGCCACTGAGGATATGCCCTGTTGTTGTTAGGTGCTGT
Organism: Tenrec ecaudatus; assembly: GCF_050624435.1. Taxonomy (NCBI): domain Eukaryota; kingdom Metazoa; phylum Chordata; class Mammalia; order Afrosoricida; family Tenrecidae; genus Tenrec; species Tenrec ecaudatus. Next base: position 207,080,174 of record NC_134532.1, read on the forward strand.
TGAGTCAGTTGGGACTCATGTTGACCTTATAGTACAACGGAACGAAACACTGCTAGGTCCTGTGCCTTTCTCACAATTATACTTGAGTCCATTGAAGCAGCTGATGTGTCAATCCATCTTTTTGAAGCTCTTACTCTTTTCGCTACTTTACCAAGCCTGATGTTCTTCTGCAGGGATTGGTCTCTCCTGACAACACATCCGAGTACGTGACAGGAAGACTCACCATCCTTGCCTCTAAGGAGCATGCTGGCTGTACTTCTGAGACAGATTTGCTTGTGTGTTTTTTGGCAGTCCACGATACTGTTCTTCACCAGCACTGTCTCTCAAATGCCCTGGGACCCACAATTTACCTAATTCAGAACCTGGGGGTGACCTAGCCTTATTCTGTATCTTTGAAGCTGGGTTGTTCTTTTCTGGTAACCCCACGGCACCCCAGCATGGAAAACACCTTTTCCTTGGGTCTCTCCTACTGCGACTCAACGCTGCAATCAGACGCTTGGGGGTAAATAGCATTACCGGGTATTTTTGTCAGCACTTGTGAATGCATTCATTTAAGCTTTATCCAGGATACAGGAAGCCTTTCCCAGGCTTCTCTTCCCTTGCTCATCCCTTGTGTCAGTCTGGGTAGACTAGAGAAACAAATTCATAGACATGTGTATGCATATAAGGGAGAGGTTTATATGAAAGAGGAATTGAACATTGTACAAACATCCCAACCCAGTCCAGTCCAAGGCCATAAGTCTGATATTAGACCATATGTCCGATTACAATTTATGAAGTCCTCTTCAGACTCACAAAACACATGCAATGAAGCCAAATGCAGGATGATCACAAGTCAGTGGGTAGAAAGTCTGGGTCCGGTGGCATTGTAAGCATCTTAGTGCTGGCAGGGCTCTCTCTGTGGCTTCTCTGGCTTCCGAGGTCTGGTTGCATCCATGTGGCTTGTCTTCTGCAATGTCTCCCAGGGAGTAGCTGAGAGAGAGGTGTCTTCCACCTCCAAGGAAGAAGTCCCAGATTTCCCAGAATTCTCAGGAGAAGCCCATGCCCACACAGAAGTCTCATTGGCTATCTCCAGATTGACAGTCTAGACTCCACCCCTACACTCTTAATCCTTAAATTGACACCATATTAGGTGACTGCCACATCCCTATAACCCCTCCTCCAAATCTCTTGCTTGGTTTTATTTAGTACACTGAGAGGTAGCCTGGTTCCTTAGTTCACCCTCAGTTAAACTGGAACTCAATGCCAGCAGATTGACTTTAAATCCCACACTATACCCCAATACCATCAACCCCCTCACCCTCACTGGAGCCCCTTGCTCTTCTCTTAGCTTAGGCTAAGCATTCCCCTCCCTACAGAAAAAAAATCAATTCTGTAAGTTGCTGCTTTATAGACACAAATAAACATGAGAAAACTTTAGGGTCAAACATGTTTCGACTACCTAGGAGATGGCTAAGTTTTTAGTTAACTGCGGAATACTGATATCGGCTAAGTGTTGGGTTACTAACTGCAAGGTAGGTAGTTCAAACCCATCAGTCACTCTTTGGGGGAAAGATGAGTCTACGCGCTCCCATAAAGACTTACAGCCTCAGAAACGCTATATTGGGTTGCTGTGGGTAGGAACTGACTTCATGGCTGTGGGTTTGGTTTTTGTTTCTTTAAGCTGCCCTTGGAATTTCTAAAGAAAGGCGTGTCATGCAGTCTATCTCAAACTTCATTGCTCCTAAATGCTTTGCTTCTCTTTATGAAGTTGTGCACCTCCAGCATCTGTTCTACAGGACTCCCCTGGGAATGCCATTCTATGTAAGCAGCTGCTGGAGCCACAAACACACCCTTTGGGTTGGAGATGGAGTTCACATCCCTGTACTTCACATCTCACTGGGATGCAGGCATGGCGTTCTCCTAACTGCTTCCAAGCCATAATTCTTTCATCCACACGGAAATAAAAGCTCCATTTCTTTGAGGCTAGTGGCCTTCAACCACACCACGCTTTATTGCTTCTTCTTTCCTTTGTTTGCTGACCTCCTGACTTCACCCCCCACCCAACTTCTCTGAAGACTTTGGCAGTTACATAACCATTTCCCTTTCCACCCCAATTCCTTCAATTGGGCAACATCGATGTAGATGAACTACAAGACCTTAAAGCTCTCCTTTTTTTTAAATTAATAAATCTTTTTATTGGGGCTCATACAACTCATCACAATCCATACATACATCAGTTGAGCAAAGCACCCTTATACATTCGTTGCCCTCATCATTCTCAAAATTTGCCTTCCACTTGGGTTCCTGGAATCAGCTCGGTTTCCTTTTTTTCCCCTCCCCCCTCCCTCCCCGCTCTCCCCTTCCCCCTGGTCCCTTAATAGTTTATAAATAATTATTTTATCTTATCTTACACTGCCCGGTGTCTCCCCTCACCCACCTTCCCATTGCCCATCTCCCAGAGAGGAGGTTACACATAGATCTCCAAGATCGGTTCTCCCTTTCTACACCCCATTCCCTCCCGGTGTCGCCACTCCCACCACTGGTGTTTCATCTTAATTCCCCTTCAACAACCTACACCCATGGTGATTGCCAGGAATTCTCCATCAATGAGAATTTAAACTTCGTTTCCCACAGTGATCTACATTGCCTTCCTTTCAGCTCCACCTCTTCCTTCTAATGCTACTGAATGTCTTAATGTGTTAAGAACCCTATGTGCCCAATCTGTCCTTTATCTCTTGGCCATCCCCTCCTCTCATACCTCCTCCAATACTTTACTCTCTTTCTTCCCAGTTCCGCTGTTGGCCTCAATTTTCTCACCTTGTTATCTTTTTGTGAGCCCCGTGTCATAGTGGATTATGTTCTTGGCTGCTAACCTCAAGGTCAGCACTTTGAACCCAGCAGCCAATCTGAAGGAGGAAGGTGAGGTTTTCTGCTACTATAAAAATTTACAGTGTCAGGAGCACACAGGGTCATTTTCAACACTGCCCCATAGAGTGACGATGAGTTGGAATAGACTCTGGGGTAGTGAGTTTGGAGTTTGGCTTGGTCTAATTCTGTTCCATGAGTCTTTCATGCCTGTTAGTAAAGGTTCTTTTTTAAAATTTGAGTAAAATTGGCTGCTTTCAAGATAGAAGAATGATGACATATATTTTTTAAATAACTCATTTTATTGGTGGCTCTTCATATATTATAATAATCCATACATCCATTCTATCAAGAGGACATGCACAAATGTTGCCATCAACAATTTAAAAACATTATCTTTCTTGAGCCCTTTGATATCAGCTCCTCTTTATTCCCTTCCTCCCCACCTTGAACCCTTAATACATTATGTATTGTTATTATTATAATTGAAAATCACTTAATCGGGGGCTCTTAAAGTTTTTATAACAACCTATATATCATGTGTGTCTAGCACATTTGTACAGATGTTGCCATCATCATTTTCAAAACAATACTTGAGCCCTTGGTATCAGCTTCTCTCTCTCTCTTTTTAAAAATCATCTTATTAGGGGCTTATACAACTCTTATCACAATCCACACATACATCAATTGTGTAAAACACATTTGTACATTCTTTGCCCTCATCATTATCAAAACAATTGCTCTCCACCTAAGCCCCTGACATCAGCTCCTCATGTTTTCCCCTCTCTCTCCACACCCCCCTCCCTCATGAGCCTTTGATAATTTATAAATTATTATTTTGTCATATCTTGCCCTGCCCGACATCTCCCTTCACCCACTTTTCTGTTGTCCATCCCGCAGGGAGGAGATCACATCTAGATCCTTGTAATCGGTTCCCCCTTTCCAACCCACTCTCCCTCTACTCTCCCAGTATCGCCATTCACACCACTGGTCCTGAAGGGATCATCCACCCTGGATTCCCTGTGTTTCCAATTCCTTTCTGTACCAGTGCACATCCTCTGGTCTAGCCAGACTTGCAAGGTAGAATTCGGATCATGATAGTGGGGGGTGGGGGTGGATGGGAGGGAGAGGAAGTATTTAGGAACTAGAGGAAAGTTGTATGTTTCATCACTGCTACATCACACCCTGACTGGCTCATCTCATCCCAGAGACCCTTCTGTAAGGTGATGTCCAGTGGTCTACAAATGGGCTTTGGGTCTCCACTCTGCACTCCCCACTTCATTCACAATTATATGATTTTTTTTGTTCTGATGATGTTGATACCTGATTCCTTCAACACCTCGTGATTCCACAGGCTGGTGTGGTTCTTCCATGTGGGCTTTGTTGCTTCTGAGCTAGATGGCCGCTTATTTATCTTCAAGCCTTTAAGACCCCAGATGCTATATCTTTTGATAGCTGGGCACCATCAGCTTCCTTTGCCACATTTACTTATTCACCCACTTTGTCTTCAGCGATTGTGTCGGGAAGGTGAGTATCATAGAACAGCAGTGTCATAAAACAAGGTATTCTTGCACTGAGGGAGTACTTGAGTGGAGGCCCAATGTCCATCTGATACCTTAATACTAAACCTATAAATATATGCACATATATCTATTTTACCATCCTCATATATAAATATATTTACATATGTACATGCCTTTATTTAGACCTCTATAAATGCTCTTTGCCTCCTATCTCTTTCCTCCATTTCCTTTGACTTTTCTCTTGTCCCACTATCATGTTGAATTTTCATTTGGACTTCAGTAATTCCTCTTGGTTACATTACCCTTGATCATGCCCTACCAGACCTCCTACACCCTTCTCATCACCAATTTGGATCACTTGTTGTTCCCTTGTCCCTGGGTTTGTTAACATCACTAACTTTGCCCCCATCTCCCCATCTCCCATGCCCCCTGGAAATGTCAGTCTCATTGTTTTCTCCTCCAGATTGTTCATCCAGCCTATCTTATTTAGACAGACCTGCGGAGATAGTAACATGCACAAAACAAGACAGAGCAACACCAAGCAACAATGTACAACAAAACAAAACACAACCAGGAAGAAAATCTTGTAGTTAGTTCAAGGACTGTTTGTTGGCCTTCAGGAGTGTTTTCCAATCCAGACTGTTGGGGTGCCATGCCCTGGCCCCAAAGTCCACCTTCAGCATTCCCTGGGGACCTCACCACTCCATTCCCTGCTGTTCTGTTGTACCCCTTTAATGTTTTGCCTTGGTGTGGTGGGATCAGATCGGGTACAATTTCCACACTGTGTCTCCAGTGTTGTCCCCTATAGGTCTATGGTTTGGTGAGGGGCATCATGTCTCATAGTAGGGCTGGCCATGTGTTCCTCTCTGTGGACTGGCTGTTCTGAGCGGGAACATCTTCCTCAAGGCCTGGTGGGCCAGGATGTGCTCAACTCTCTCCTCCTCCCCCTTCATCTGTTCCCATGTGCTCCGATCAGACATGTCCCTCTCCCGAAGCTTCAGATTCAGTGCTGTCCTCTGAAATAAATTCTTCTGAGGGAGGGACAGGTATCCACGAAGTTGGGATTGGGGCCAGCCCCTCAGACCTCTCCACTGGTTCTCTACTCCATGCTGGCATGTTGCATTCACATCTTGGAGCACCGGGTTGAAGTCTGGTCCCTCTTTCCCTCTGGAGATATAAACAATACCCTCTCCTTGGCTGGGTTAGTGCCCTGTGCCCCCGCTCTCCATTTCTTTAATTTTTTTCCTATTCCCACCTCCTTAGAAAGATGATATTTATCATTTTCTCTGTCCAAACTGGAATATTTGTCTACTTCCTTTGTGTAGATGTGTCTATGAATAACAATGGTGTACATTTTTTCTTTTCTTTCCATCTTTCTTCATCATTTTCCTTCAGGCCTACAAGGGCTCACTGTCCAATATTTGTTGTATCTTCAGATAGGATCAGTTTCAGGAATGAATGTTCCCAATGTATTTCTTCCTGTGATCAAGATATTACAGATGAGCATGTTTCAGGCTTTCGAGCTTCTTCAGTTAGGCTTCACCTGTTCCACGTCACTTTTCATTACGTTTGTCAGGGGGTCAAACCAGACCTTCCATAAGCATCCATATTGCAGAACAATTTTTGTTACTCTTTACACCTTTTGTGGAAAGCCAATTTAGACCAAATTAGATTTCTCCTGATTTAATTAAAGTTCCTGCTGTTTGGGACTTATTTTCTGATGTGCAGCCAGCAGAGCCAACAAAAGCTCTGTGTGTGGTGTGTGTGTGTGTGTGTGTGTGTGTGTGTGTTCATTGTGCTTTCCTGGATTGCACTTTCTGGATGCTAGACTGAAGACCAGAAAAAAAATATCATGTATGTGTTCCCAGACTGGCATCTGGATACAGTACCTGGGTATTTCTTCAGCTCATGATCTGATGCTGTTGTGAGTTGCTGTTGAGTGTGCTCTAACTCATAGTGTCCCTGGGTACAGTATAATAAAGCAAAAGCACCCAAACTCACTGCTGTTGAGTCGATTCAGACTCATAGTGACTCTATGGAACGGGGGAGAACTGCCCTTGTGGTTTCCAAGACTGTCAGTCTTTATGGACGCAGAACGTCTTATAGAGACGATCAAAGGATTTGTTGAGCAAGTCTTGGTTGTCCAAGTGCAGGATAGCAATACTTACAGCAGCCACAACTATGATGCTGTGTGTCCTTTCTTACTATGCTTCCTATCGATGCCTACTATCCTGGCCCTCCTTTGTAAAGAACGAGATAATGCTGAGCCAATTTGGCCAAGAAAGCACACTCTTATTCTGGCCTGGACTATCTCTGCTTTCTTTGTTCTACACCAGCTGATCATTAGGTTGTGCGTCTTATCTCTTCTTGTCCCACTAATTTAATTCTCGTCTATTGCTTCTCTGTGTTTCGCAGAGTGTTTATTCATACTTCATTAGGGCAGATGGAGATGCTCTGAAAGCTGCTAGGTGCCTGCTATTGATACTGATTCTGGGGGTGTCTCTCCATAATCTGGGTGTGGTATCCCACCTGAGCTTGCTGGTAGGTGGGGCTCCATGGGTAGACAGTCATTCTCCTTTGTAGGTAAGAGATTTACTGCGCTAGTAGTTGAGAAGCAAGCCCGTATTGTTCAGCAGCACGAAAGACGCCTGCTGAGCAATTGTACTCTAGCAGACACTGTGAGTGTCCCATTCATAATCTGACACTTTCCTGCCAGTATCTGTATTTCTGTGCCTGGGATCTTCTCCTCTTTTCCCCCAAGTGAAGATAGCTATGCTGTCTGAATGAGAGGCAGATGTGAAATGCCCAGGAACTACATCCCTTCAAACAACTCTCAATCAGTGACTCTTAGGTGTGGGTGCATAAATACCTGGCACCCTCACTTTGTGAGTTGGATAATTGGGAGGTGGGTTCTTGTATCATTTCCTTCAAGATAGAACTACTAGAGTATGTGGCTTAATAAAAACAAAAAATCACTGACTGCCATCAAGTCTATTTCACCTCATAGCGACCAGACAGGACAGAGTAGCACTGCCCTTTTGAGTTCCCAAGACTGTGCATCTTTCGGGGAGCAGAAAGCCTCATCTTCGTCTCATGGAGCATCTGGTGGTTTTGAACCACCGATCTCAAGGTTAGCAGACCAACTTGTGACATATTCCAGGCCCAGGGATCCTAGGTGCTTAATGGCATACCCTTTATAAGTTGCTTTCTCTTCCATGCATTACTCATCTCCCCACTCCCTACTGAAGTCTCCAATACTTTCCAAATCAGCTGTCACAGTCACTTCCTCATCTCAGAGTCTGCTTCTGAGATGACTCAAATGAAGTGCGATGATTTCACTGCAAATTGGTTGGACCAGACAGTGGCAACCCAGGGCTATTTCCACTGGACCATCTAACACAGGCCTTGTTCTAAGCTATTTTGGGAAGGGGATTTGAGTTTGAGCTTTAAAAACTTGAAAGGCATCAAAGATTTAAGTGAACAATTTTACCTAAGGAAGGATTCTACTCCTCTAGGGGCTTGGGGGTCTTCTCAGCCCTCCTAAATGGATCTTCCAGGCTGTGGACTACACAATCATTCCAGGGACAAAAAAACATGAGTTGAATCCTTAAGAGGAAAAGAAGAAGCCATGAAGATGATTTCTAGTGGCAGTGAGATTTTTAGAAGAGAGCAACAGTGTGAACTTCTTGAAAAGTGCTTAATTAATGTGTTGTAGATGGAAAACAATTTATGGGATTATATTCTGAGCAGCCGGAAAGTAACTGTGTTTAATACGATTAGCACAGTTGCTTGGTGGTCCAGGTGAATATCTTCAAATATTTTCCACTAAGAGGAAAAAGTCTTCCAATGTGGTCTATTCATGCATTCATTAATTTTTCTTGAAAGACTGTTATTGGCACTTCATCTACATACCATACAATTCAATAGTTCAATCATATTAAGAAGGGTTGTACAGTCATTACTACAATCAATTTTATAGCATTTTCTGCTTCCTTGTACTTGTTATTCATGTAACAATTGTATTTTAAATTGTGGATAAAATATGCACCACCAAACATTCTCCAGATCAACAACTTGTACATGTACAATTCAGTGTCATTGATGCTACTCTTCATGTTGTGCAACCATTATTGATGTCATTTTCCAAATGACTCTACCACCATTAACATAAACTCAATGCCCTTGAAGCAACAACTCTTCCTCCTTCACCCGTGTATCTATTCATCTATTCATCCTGCCAGCAACATTATTGCGCACTTATCTTGAGGAACACGTCACGTTGCTAATACAGAGTGACAACGTTCAAATTTCCTCCTCTCAAGGAACTCAATGTCAAAGAAACGATACAACAACGAAGCAATTACATTTGAGACTGAAAATGGGGAAGTCAAGACAGAAGTGCATCTCTGGGTGATACCTATGGTTCATATCCTTGGAGAGTTGATTCCACCTGAGACATCTTGGAAGAAAGGTTTGGTGACACATTTCTGGGGGGGAAATGAACAAACAAAAAACCAGCTGTTGAACACTTCATGAAGCACAATGCTACTCTGATAGACAATAAGTTATCAGGAGTTGAAGTTGACTTAATGAAGACTGGTCACAGAGAAAAGGGAACACACTTTAACTGAACTGAAAGAAGGATTTCTCAATGTTCCAGCTGATTCTGTCTGAAGATACAACTACCTCTCCATGATACATGCAGAAAAAAATTGAAGTTGTCAAAAATTTCATCCTTGACACAATCAATACCGATGGAAGCAGCAGTTAAGAAATCAAACTACAGGTTGCATGGGGCGGATCTGCTGCAAAGACTTCTTTACCACAGTGACAAATAGAGCTGTCTTGAAGGAAGTTCAGCCAAAATGCCCTGTGGGAAGGATAGTGGCATATATCTCATAAGTACATGAGACCAGTCCCTGGGGAAGAACTTCACACTTGGTAAAGTAGAAGGTCCGCAAAAAAAAGAGGGTAGCTGCAAAAATGGGGTCAAACACAGCAATGATGATGTTTTACTCTATTTTTCACCGGACTGTTATGTGTTGGAACCAACTTCACAGCACCTAAGAATAACCAAGAATGGAGTAAATATGGTGACCAATGCATAACGTTTGCTCCCCTACCATTGGGGGAAGCTTCAATACTATATAAGATGTTTTGCACAAAGAAAGAACTCTATTTCCAACATCTTAACCTTTCAATTCTAGTGATCTTGGCTTTTAGCTTTTCAACCACCCAAGCTTATTCTCACCTGAGAATCCATTGAAGAAACTATTCCTTCTTGTTGGATTGTGTTTCCTGGAGGTTCTTACAGGGACAGCGCCTTTAATTCTTTCAGAAAATGCCTTTCAAAAGCCATTACCTTAGTATGGCTTCCCCAACTACAGTGCCCTAGCTAGAACCCCTTGTCCTCGTCCATTCTCTTCACTACACTTGTCACTCCCCATCTTTTTGTTTTCTGTAAACTCCATGTGGGCAGGGGCTCTGTCTGTTTCATTGTACTATCCTCAGCACCCCTCATGCAGTTCACTGTCATAGTCATTGACCGAATAAAAAAACAAAACCAGTTTTCTTCTTGTGTCCAAAGACAGGTAATTGACGGAATAGGTTTGGGAATCCTGGGGATAGAATTTGTCCTTATTTCATGAATATTTTCCTAGGATCCAGAGAGCTCTAGGCTGTTATGTTCACAGGAAGTTACCGGCAATTTCCATAATAAACCCATTTTTCATAGATACGTGCCCTTTGCTTGGTCTTGTGTGCTGGTTACAATAAGCATGATTAAAACAATCAATAAGAATGCCACATGGGAGCAAGAATTCACTCCCTTGGGATTTCCATAGGTTCTGACCCCTGTTTCACTAAATACAAACTTAAATTGAAGAAGGAAAGGGCTTATAAATAATAATCGAGTGGGCGTGTGTTCACTGGCCGATATCCTCCATAGTTCAAGCTCAGAAATTTTCCAAGAGGGCAAGTCCTACTGCCATGTGCGTGTCACTGAAGGGGAAACAGAAGCTGTTGATTCCAGAGATCACAACTGCAATTTTTCTTGTTTGCACGATTTCCATAAAGCCTTACAACCATTTCATTTTCTAGACTCCGGTGTCTATAGTAGATGTTGCAAGAATAGTTCTTAAGACATTTCTTGCGTTTCTACACATTTCATCAGGAGAAGAATTGATGATTTTTGTTCTGGACAATGCTTTCAAGAGAGAGGTACACTGAATAGCCTTGGAAGATAAAGATAATGTTGCCCTTCACAGGGAGAGTTTGGCAGGATGGCTTGCAGCCCACTAAAAAGATGACGTTTCCCAAACTCATGGACACATTTCATTGTGCAAAGCTGCTGCATAATATCTTTTTAACGTGTTGAAAAGCAAGAATGTTACTTTGAAGATTAGGCGTGCCTGACTCAAGCCATGCTACTTTCAATTGCCTCATTTACATGTGCAAGTTTGATATTGACTATGAAAGGCTGAAGAAGTATCAATACATTTGAATTATGATGCTGGCAAAAAAAAGTGCTGAACGTATCATGGATTGCCAAAAGGACAAACAAATCTGTCTTGGAAGAAGTATAGCCAGACGTCTCCTTAGCAGCTGGGGTGTCGAGACTTCTCACTTACTTTGGACATATTTATCAGGGGAGACCAGTCCCTGGAAAAAGACATCATGTTTGTAAAGTGGAGGGGCAGCAGAAAAGAGGAAGACCCTGGACAAGATGGATTGACACCGTGGCAGCAATGATGGACTCAAACATAAGAACATTGTGAGAATCGCATAGGACCAGATGATGTTTTTTTGCTGTCTAGGTGAGTCGTTGGTACGTGACAACAGCAACAAACTCATCATTCCTCTTCGATAACACAACCCAATCCATCTGGTGAATGCAGGGGCTCCTTACTCCTCCACCCAGCTCTCTTGGAGTTAGGGCTCAGATACTTGGCAAAAGAGATCACTAACACTTGTATTCCTATTCCTATTCTCTGCACTGGTGGCCTAATGGTTACAAAGTGGGCTACGATTCAAAAGTTCAGCAGTTTGAAACCACCATCAACTCCTCAGGAGAAAGATGGGGTGTTCTCTTTCCATAAAGAGGTGCAGTGTCAAAAACTCGCAGGGGCAGTTCTACCCTGCCTTGTAGGGTCACTATGGTTCAGCATCGACTTGATGGCAGTGAGCTAGGTTTGGGAGTTGGTTCCTGTTCTCTGATCCATGAGTTTCATGGCTTCTGCCTGTTTCCATGCAACTATCACAGGCTAATTTGTAAGCTTGCAAGTAGTGTAAAATCTCAGACCTTTGCAGTCTTGGCAGTGGGCAGTTGATGCATTCTTGTTGATTAACTTGAGCCTGTGTGATAAAATAGAAAGGCTGGTGACCAGAAGGATGGTACACCTGAAGCGACATTTCAAACAGAGAAGTGGGATATGGCCAAAGCGTGTAACTCAGAGAGCAAAACACCAAGGAAGGCCTTGCAAGTGGTCTTTACTCTCTAAAGAGCAACATACAAAAAAGATTGTCCTTTGTCTAGGCTTCTGCAAGGGATATGGGCCATGTCCATAGGTGGCAAACATACAGAAGCAAATCTTGGCCTGCAAGAAGTTAGAGTTAACAAGCAGGGATCGATTGGGCTTCAGAGTTAAGAACGAAGACTGAGACTGAGTTATGCTCAACCATGGAACGGGTTCCATGGGAAGGTCCTCTGCTCATGAGTATGGAAGTTATGTAAATACGTCTCTGGGGTCATGTGAAAAGAACTCCTTCCTGTACTAGAGGAGAGGTTGTCTCACATGACGTATTCAGAATCACGGTCCAGCCAAGTTGACACAAAACTTATCATAGGTGTCCCAGACAATCTCAGAAGTCTTTGGCCTTTGCCTGTTGATGAGTGCCTTCCAGATCACAGATCCATAACCATTCCAAATATGGATTTCAGTGTGTGCTTGTTTGAAAGTTGAAGTAGCTGAACATAATGATTTTCTTATATTCAGCGGACATCGTATTATTATTATTATTTTTAAAGGAGAGTCTAGAGAGGAAGGGGAACTGGCCAGGTGAAACCAAAGGCTGAAGTAACATCTTATTGTTTCACGACCTACTAAGCTGGGTTGGGACAATGCAGTTGTTGTTAGGTGCCATCACGTTGGCTATGGCCATAGCCACCCGATGCACGATGCAATGAAACACTGCATGGTTTGGGACAATATGGGAAGAAAAAGACACAGCTCCTCATCCCCAAAGAATTTACATCTAGGGGGGAGCACAGATAAGTAATTCAACAATTAGAGCTCCCTTTTTTTTAAAGTATCAGGATAGATGTAAGCCTAGATTCCATCCAAACCAAAAGCAGGAGGACAAGAAGGAGAAGTAAAGGTGGAAAGAGTAGTGAAGGCCTTCCTGCACTCACCGCCCTCAAGTCCATTGCACTCACAGGGGACCTCTAGATGGGGAGAATTGTTCCTTCTGAACAAAGTCGATGGGAAGGCTGTAAGTTGTAAAGGCTGTAAAAGTTGATGGGAGAAGAAAGCTCCACTTTTTTCTCTCAGGTGGGTTCAAACTGCTGACCTTTAGGCTAGCAGCCTCATGCATAGCCCACTACCCCACCAGGGTTCCTCTCTTTCAAGAGCAGCAGAAGCTTGAGAGCTAAAGAGGAATGGGGCCATTTCAGAAGTGCGATCAGGGCATATCTGCAGAGGGAAGGTAGGTCTAAGGCAAAAGGGGTGACCAGGTGGTGTGTCAACCAAAGAGTGTGATCTGTTCAGAGCAAAGGGTGCACATGGTGGAGTCAATGGGAGGAGATGAGATGAAGAGTGAAGCCAGAGTCAGAGCCCCAGAGGTCTTGCAGGCCACTCACAGCTCAAGCTGAACTTGATTCTGTAAGCTACAGGAAGGGCATTGGTGAGTTCTCACATGGAAGGGATTGTGGTTTGGAGGTGGGAGCAGAGATGATGAGACCATGTAAACAGACAAGTTAAAGGTTCCTTCCACAAAATGGTATAGACGGCAGTGAGCCGAACGGGCTGGGAGGTGGGAGAAGTAGGAGGCTGGAGATCAGTGAGGAGGCAATAGCAGAGTCTGGGGTGGAGATGCTGTGCTGAAGTCTGAACAAAGGGGTGACTAAGAGCCCTATGAATGACTACAAGCGGACGGATAGACAATAATCATGTTAAAAGGAGAGAATACTGACAGTGTCAGGGGTTTAATTTTACTTGGATGCACAACCAACACCTTGGAAGCAGCAGCAGTCAAGAAATGCAAACTTACTGCCCTACGTCAATAGGCTGCACACAACACCTTTCAGGGTTTGAAGCGCAATGATGTCACTTTGAGGAATAAGGTGTGCCGGCCCCAAACTGTGGCATTTCAATCACCTCTATGCACAGGAAAGCGAGACAAGGAATGAAGACCGAAGATGAATTGGCACATTTTCATTCTGGCGTTGTCTAAGAATAGTGAAAGTACCGTGGACTGGCAGAAGAACAAACCAAACTGTCTCAGAGGAAGGAAAGTCAGGATGCTCAGACTTCATCTCCCATACTTTGCACTTGTCATCAGGAGGGGCTGGGCACTGGAAAAGGCCATCATGCTTGTTAAAGTGGAGGGAGAGTGAAAAAGAGGAAGACCCTCAGTGAGGTGGATCGACACAGCTGCAGCGATGGCTTCAAACAGCACCATTGCAAGGATGTTGTAAGGCCATGCAGTGCTTTGTTCTGCTGCACATGGGTAGCCACAAATCAGAACCGACCCAATGGTACCTCAACAGCATGGCTGATGGCTTAAATGCATCCTGGATTTGTTTTAGGAACCTGATTTGACAAGTCATTTCAAGGATCTCAATCTTATATTCTATAGCCTGTCTTAAACCAAAAAAATATCATTGCCAACTTGTCTTGACCATCTAGGGCAGAGTAGAACTGCCTCTGTGGGTCCCCCAGTTTGTAGATCCTTATGGGTATGCAAAGCCTCATCTTTCTCCTGGCAGTCTGTCGAGGCTGCTCCAGGACACAAATGAGTAGTGCTGGGGGTAGAGATGGGATGAGACATCACAAGTGGGGGTTTCAGGTAAACTGAGGTGGAAGGGAGGGGGAGCACCTCCCATCCTTACTGGTTTAGACCTTTCTAAACAAAACAAAACAACCTTACTGCCATGAGTCAATTCCGACTCATAGAGAACCTAGGGCAAGGCAGGACTACGTGGGTTTCCAAGATTTTATTTTATCGTTTCATTAGGGGCTCATACAACTCTTGTCACATCAATTGTGTAAAGCACATTTGTACAAGATTATAACTCTTTGTGGGAATGGAAAGCCTCCTTTTTCTTCTGAAGAATGTATGCTAGTTTTGAACTGCTGACCTTGAGGTTAACAGCACACCGCATAACCACTACACTCCCAGGATTCCTTTGGACCTTTCTAGTCCCCCCAAAAAGCAGGGTGTTTGGTGAGTCCTTTAGTGTCTGTGGAAAAATTTAAGAACCAAGAACTGAAATACTTCTGAAAGGGTGGTGGCTTGGTTGCTAGGAACCCAATAGTCATTATTAACCACACCTACGGGGTAGCTGCCAATGAAACTCTTCTTTTTCAAAAGGAATTCCTAATTCCTCCCTTCCACACCTTTGCCTACATATGTGATTGCCCTTTGGGGTGCAACAGCCATCTGGCCTGCTAACAAAGGGTTTCAAACTGATTATGTAAAGTGTTCTGAGTGAACACTTGGCCAGCTGTGAGTCTTTATTTTTTACCCCTCTTGAAATCTGAAGAAAATCACACAGGTATTTTTTTCCATTTCTTTGTTTCAGGCTGAGAACAACAACAACAAAAAAAATAGCAAGACAGTACTTCAGAAAGTTTTCACATTAATTTTGTTGTTGTTATAATTGTTGTTACATACCTTGGAGTTAGTTCCAACTCATAGCCAACAGGTGACACAGAATGAAACACTACCCGGTCCTTCAGCATCCTCATACATACTGCGATTTCCGAGCCCATTAATGCAACCACTGAGTCGATCCAGTTCCTCTATTTTCTTCCTCTTTTTGCCTAACTCTACACTTTGCCAAGCATGATGTCCGTTTCCAGAAACTGGTCTTTCCAAACAACATGTCTAAAGTATGCGAAATAAAGTCTGGCCATCCTCAATTCTTCTTTTTTTAAAATAAATCATTTTATTGGGAGCTCTTACAGCTTTTATAACAATCCATGCATCAGTTGTATCAAGCACATTTGTACATATGTTGCCATCATCAGTTTCAAAACATCTTCTTTCTTTTTGAGCCCTTTGCTATCAGCAACTCTTTTGCCCCTCCCTTCCTCACCTCCCACTCTCAGGAATTCTTGATAAATTATGTTATTATTTTCATATCTTATACCAGTACTTCTTTCAGGACAGATGTGTTTGTTCTTTCGGCAAGCCACACCTTTTGGTTTCTTGACCATCGCTGCCAAGGGTGTTGCCTATGGATCCAAATAAAATGAAAATCATGCAACTTCACTCTGTTTTCTGTTTATCACGATATTTTTTGAGGGGAGGGGGCCCAGTTGTGAGAGTTTTTCTTTTTTTTACATTGAAGGATACTCCAGGATGTAGTTTTTGATCCTCATAAGTAAGTGCTTCAAGTGCTCTTGGCTTTCACCGAGGAAGGTTCCACCAACTGTCTATCGCAGATTTCAATAAGCTTTCCTCCAATCCTGTTGTGTATTCTTCTTCACAGAATCCAGCTTCTTGGATTTTTAACTTAGAGTACAAATGGAAAAACTATGGTGAAAGGATACAAGTCTGATATACAACTTTCCTGGTTTTAAAATCATGTAGCCTCCACCTTGCTCTGCTCGTTGACTGCCTCTTATTTCATGTACAACTTCCACATGAGCACAATTAAATGCTCTGAAATTCCCATTATTCACAATGCTAACGATAATTGGTGATGACCCATACGGTTATGAGGCCTTACGTAGTCAACAACACAGAGATAAACCTCTTTCTGGTGTGCTCTGCTATCAGCCCAAATCCATTTGACATCAGCAGTGACATCCCTCCTTCTATGTCCTCTTCTGAATCTCCCTCAGGTTTCTGGCAGTTCCTTGTGGGGACACTGCTACCACTGCAGTATAGAAGTATGCATGTACTGATTAAGTTTTACTGAGCATTCCCAACTTCAGGCAAAGACTTGGGCTACTCCAGAAGGCAGAGAAGATAAAGAAGGGGTGGAAATGTTCCTTTAGTAGGCCAGGATCAGGTGGGGGGAAGGTGGAGTACAAGAAGACACATCATACAATGAAGCTCTGTGCCCTTCTTTATGCTGTAGCCTGGTACCCAGTTTAACACGACAGTCACTGGTCCTTACTGGGCACGCAGTACAGTTTTGTAGCAGAGAGAATGAATCTCTGCCGAATCAGAGCTCACAAGGCCACATCGCCATCCACTCCTGTAATGGATCGCTACTAATGGCCAAGCAGTCAAAGCAAATCAGCCACAGTAGGAACCACAGGAGTGGACACTGCTCTTTGACCTGAGCTCAAGAAAGAAGCAAGGTCAAGAGGGCAGACATGGAGAAGGAGAACCATGGGAGGCTCCTAAGTGGGTTCTCCTAGGGCTGTCCCCAGTGAGTCAACAAAATCTCAAACATTCTCAGACCAACTTTCCATGATTGAGCTGAGGCAAATCCTTTCCACTTTCAACTGGAAATTGGTCAGAAAAGCCACTAGGATGAAGCAGGTGAAGCAGGCAAAGTAAAGGAGACAGGAAGAGCGATGGGCCCTGATGACTTTCAGATTCCAGATCTTTGTGGTGAAACCAGAAACATACTCCTCCTCACTGGGATACTTTACTACTACCCCAAATCAAGGAAATTAACTAAAACAAACCACACAAACAAACTCACTGTCTTTGCACTGGTTTCCAACTCCTAGTGACTTTCTAGGGCAGAGTATAGTTACCCCTCTGGATTTTCAAGACTATGAATCTTTATGGGAGCAGAAAGCCTAATCTGTCTCCTGAGGAGCTTCCAGTGAGTTTGAACAGTTGATCTTTCAGGTTAGCAACCCAAGATGAAACCTGCTACTCCACCATTTCACCCTCCAAGGAAGTAAACACTAAAACAAAGCAAAACAAAACTGAAACCCATTCGTTTTGGTAGACTGAAATGCCTGGAAACTTCATATGTTAGAATAGAACTGCTCTATAGGGCTCTCTTGGGTGAGTCCTCATGGTGCAATGCATTAGCACTTGGGCTACATTAACCAAAAGGATAGTAGTTCAAATTCACCAGTGGCCCCAAGTAAACACAAACAAACAAACAAACAAACAAATTAGTCTTCTGTTACTATAAAGATTAGAGCCCTGCAAAGCTCTGTCCTATAGGATCACTGTAATTTGGAACGGACTCCATGACACATATGAACAATAACAATCTTTACAGAAGGTTACCATCAGAATGTATCCTTTGGAGAGGTCCATACCATTAAACTTTGGGTAGTAGTCAAGAGTGTAAACTATTTGTACCCCCAAGTATCTCCAAGTAAGACTTTAAGGGAGCATTTACTAACAACAAAAAAGAAAAAGAAGCAAAATTAACCACCCAGAGTTCTAATAGTGCTGTAGTTAAGGTGCCTATTTGCTAAACCCCTTCACTCTCTATACCCAGCCCTTCTACCTGTGCTCCATCATTTAAGACCTCACTCTTCTGAAGACTACACTGAATGTAACATGTAATACTAATCTCAGAAGTCATTAGTAAAATACTAAAACAAAGAGAAGGTCTGTCCAGAGTTATTAAGAGAAAGCTATGAGCAACAACAACAGAAAAGGTATGGTGGCAACTACATAAGAAATCTATATAACAAAATAAAGAAGAATGTTCAACACAGAAAATCCAGCCTTGAAGAAAACATAACCCACGGAGCAGAAGGCAATTCCCCACAAGTGTTTCTGGCCATTGAACATTTTGATCAGTGAGAATTCAGTGAAAACCAGCTGTTTCAAGATGAGACAATAAAACAATAGAAAACCATTAAAAATAAGATTTTAGTCCTAAGGAAGAAAAATGTTAGGATGAAATAGTTCCATTATCGAACTTGGAAATAAAATTAAGAAAGTTAAAAAAGGGAGCAGACATTATTGAACATTTAATTACTGAAAATGTGAAAAGTCTTGAAAATCATACAATGGGGCAGATTAGAAAGATACAAGACAGCTATATAATAGATGCTAATAGAGAAGAGAGAACAATGATATGTGTAAATCTAACATTCATTGAGTTAGTTTCACAAGAATTATTGAGCACTATCTATGTGGATAAAGTCTCTGTCTTCATTGAGTTTACAGACAATAAACAAATGAACAAGTCAAGATGTTGATAGGGATATATGCCAAACAGCAAAATAAATCCAAAGCAAACCAGGGAGATGACGCCAATTTATAGACATCCCATGGGTATGGAGTAGAACTACACTCCATACTAGTTTCACGGCTGTGATGTAGCAGAAGTAGTCACCAGACCTTTCTTCTGAGGCTCTACTGAGTGAATCGAGCCACTAACCTTTGAGTTAGTAACCTTTATGTAAACACATTTCAAGCAGACTTCTAGGAAGGAAATAAAAGAAAGTAAAATGCATACACATCACAAGGAAATGGGATCCAACAGATTGGAAAATATTTGAAAATATCAATACCTTACTACTTATCTGTCAGTTTGTCCTACTGTTGAGATTTTTGTGTTGCTGTCCAGGGTATTTAAAATATCAGCAGGGACATCCAAGGTTAATAGGTTTCAGCAGAATTTCCAGCCTAAAAGCACACTATGGAGAATGAATGGAATGTCCACTTTTGAGGGATTAGCTCCTGAAAACATTATCAAGAGCAGAAGAACATTGTCTGAAGAACATACTCCCTGAAGCTGAGACTCTTGGGTTATAAAGCATTCAAACTATAACTGGGAAAAACTGCCTCCTTAGAGTTGATCATAATGATGTGAAGAAAGTAAGACTTTTGAGAGCTTTACTTGCTGATGGGGCATAACATAAAATGGGAAAAAACAGTTGCAAACATGCTTTAATAATTGGAAAATGGAATGTAAGAAGTATGAATTTAGAAAAATTAGGTCATAAAAATTGAATGGAACCCATAGAGACTGATATCCTAGGCAGTAGTGAGCTGAAAGGGATGGTTATGGTGTTGCATTCATCATTATAAAGAACATTTCAAGATCTGTCTTGAAGTACAAGACCATCTATTATAGGGTGATACCTATACACCTTCAAAGAAGTCCAGTTATTACAACTATTATTTAAATGTATGCCTCAATCATTAAAGCTAGTGATGAAGAAACTGAAGAATTTGCTCAATGCCTTTAGTCTGATTTGCTCAAACATGCACTCAAGATGTAACAATACTTATTGAAAATTGTAATGTAAAAGTTAGGGGGAAAAGAGGAAGAATAATAGTTAGAAAATAAAACTGGAGATCACATGATAGAATTTTGCAAGAAAAATGACTCGTTCAAAGCAAATGCCTTTTTCAACAACACAAATGGCGACTAATGCACATAGACTTCTCCAGATGGAAGACACAGAAATCAAATTGACTGCCTCTGTGAGAAGAGATGATAGAAAAGCTCAATGTCAGCCCCTAAAATCAGGCCTAGGGCAACTATGGAACAGACCATCAATTGCTCATGCAATTGTTCAGGTTAAAGTTAAAGAAAATGAAAACAACATAAGGCATAAAGGAACCAAAAGGTCTTAAAAAGAGGAGATGAAGAAAAGGACTACCATCGATACCAGAGGTACCTCAGAAACTTGCTCTCGATCAGAAAGCAGCTAAAACAAATGGAAAAAATGAGGATGTCAAAGATCTGAACAGAAAATGTTCAAGTACTGCTCAAGAAGGAAAAGTAAAATATCATAATAAAATGTGCCAAGTTCTGGAGTTAGAAAGCCAAAAGGGAAAAACAGAATTAGCATATCATAAGATAAACAAACAAACAAACAATCAACAAACAAAACATTCAGGCTTCGTTCTATGGGCAAAATATTGAATGCTGAAGGAAGTATCAAAAGAAGATGGCAGAAAAAAGGAGAAGGGGCTGGGGAAAGAGGAGGAGGAGGGGGAGGAGGGAGGGAGAGAGAGAGGGAGGAGAGGGAAGAGGAGGAAGCAGGAATACCAGAGTCACTGTGTCAACCTTCTATCACTTCCTATCATCAAGAGTCAATACTGAAGGCATGCTGAGAAAATAATCTGACAACTGAACTCTATGGAAGAGAACCCTGTCTTCTTACCTATAAGGATCATTCTGGCTGCAGTTCTTCCAAGATAGATTTGCTTGTTCTTTGGCAGTCCATGGTACATTGATACCTTGGTTGTGGAACTCAATTAGTTCCAAATTTTTGTTTGAACACCCAAAAGTCAAGAACTGCACATGTTCCTGTAAGAAATAATGGAAAACCAAATATTCGCTCTGAGGGCCCAAAATGACACTGATAGATTCATTCAGTAAATCCCCCTGGAGGTTTTTAGCCTTCTTGCATGCACTGTTGCCACTGAGTTGTTTGATTTATCCCCATTAACAGTAACTTTTCAACCTCTTTCATGCTGAGTTCTTTGTTTCATGATTAATGATTTCACACCTTTAGCTACATCAGCCGCTGTAATCACATTTCCCCCCCCAAATGTTGACAGTGTCCACTCATCCATGTTGTCTAGAGCCACCAAACTAGACAAGCAGTGACTTGATTCAAATTTTGCCATAATTTCTTGCTTTAAGTCTATAGGGTCTCACAGAGCTTTACTCTGAGCGTTACTACTGGAATCACCAACTTTCTTTGGAGCCATGGTTATGATATTTTACACAAATGACATGGAACACAAAACATAATGACGAGTGTTTTCACACACTAACACGAGCCCTGTATGTTGCTGGAGAGAAAGCTGCATTTAGACCGAAGCGTCAGCCCGTTGTGTCCATGGTGACACTCACCGCCCATACAGGTTTTTTTCAAGCAGGATTTTCAGTTCGACTATCAAGCAAAGTTACTAAAACTGGGCAGATTTTTTGAACTTTGCCATTTGAGTAGTGGAGAGTTTGCGCTTGGGCTGCTCCACATCCAAGGTATCACCAATCTCCTGGTATTCTTCACCAGCACCACACTTACATGCATCAATTCTTTGTCAGTCTTCCTTATTCAGTGCCCAACTTTCACGTGCACATGAGGCAATGGAAAATACCATGACTTGAGTCAGACTCACCCTAGTCCTCAAGGGAACATCTTTGCTTTGCAATATTCTAAAGAGGTCTAGTGCAACATATTTACCCAATGTCATTTGCCAGTTGATCTCTAGGCAGCTGCTTCCATGTGCATTGATTGCAGATCCAAGCAAGACAAAATCCTTGACAACTTCAACCTTTTCTCCATGTATCACGATGTTATCGATTGGTCCAGTGGTGAGGATTTTGGTCTTTATATTGAGTCGCAATCCATGCTGAAGGCTGTAATCCTTGGTCTTCATCAGCAAGGGCTTCAAGTCCTCCTCACTTTGAGCAAGCAAGGAGGTGGCATCTGCATATCCAGGTTTTTCATAAACCTTTCTCCATTCCTGATTCCACATTCTTCTTCAGTTAATCCAGTTTCTCTGATTTTATGCTCAGCATACAGATTGAACAAGTACTGTGAGAGGATACAATCTGCCTTTCCTGATTTTAAAGCATGCAGTAGTTCCTTGCTCTGTTCACACAACTGCCTCTTGATCCATATGCCACATGAGCTCAATTAAGTGTTTTGGAGTTCCTATTGTTCTCAAGGCTACCCACAGTTTGTTCTGATCCACATAGTCAAATACCTTTGCATAGTCCATTAAACGCAAGTGAACATCTTTCTGATATCCTCTGCTTTCATCCTAAATCCATCCCTTGTCTTCTGAATACAGTCTGAACCTCTGGAAATTCCTCATCAATGTACTGCTGCAACTGTTGTTGGATGATCTTCAACAAAAATCTTACTTACATGTGATAATAATTATTTTGTTTTACATTTAGGGCATTATGTTGGGTCATTTTTATTTGAAATGGGTAAATATATGAATTTATTTCAGTCAATTTGCCAAGAGGCTGTTTTCTAAATTTATTGGCACAGATAAGTGAGTCTTTCCAGTGTTTGATCAGCTTGTTCAAATAGTTCAATCAGTTTTCCATCAATTCCTTGAGTTTTGTATTTGGCTAAGGATTTCAGTGCAGCTCATTGGTTCTTGACCACATACTGCCTCTGGAAATGTCTATATATTGACTAGTTCTTTGTACAGTGACTTGGTGTTCTTTCCGTCTTCTTGTGAAGCTTCTTGCAGCATAGAATGTTTTGCCATAGGGCTTTAATACTGCAACTTGAGGCTTGAATTTTGCCTTTGATTTTTTTTTCAGTTTAAAATATGCTGATCGTGTTCTTCCTTTTCGGTTTTCTAATTCGAAGTCTTCAAACCTTTCATTAAATGATTTGGCTTTGTGTTTTTGAGATTCCCTTTGAAATATTTTGTCAGTTCTTTGACTTTATCATTTCTTCCATTTGCTTTAGTTTATCTCATGATTAAGAGCAAGTTTCAGACTCTTCTGATATCCACTTTGATATTGTCGCTCTTTCCCATTTTTTTAATGACTTTTTGCTTTCTTCATGAATGATTGTCTTGATGTCATCCCTCAGCTCGTCAGGCTTTATGTCATTGTTTAATGCATTGCATCTGTTCTTGAGATGTTCTCAAATTTTAGGTGGGATAGACTCAAGATTTTATTGTTGCTCTTGTGGACTTGGCATGATATTCTTCAGCTTTAGCCTGAACTTACATATGACCAATTGATGGTCTTTCCCATAGTCAGCTCCTGGCCTAGTTTTAGCTCCTGATATTGAGCTTCTCCATCCTGTCTTCCCACAGATATAATCAAATTGATTTCTGTGTATTCCATTTGGAAATGTTTGTATGTATAGTCATGCCCCATCAGTAGATGAAGGTCCCCAAGGCTTTACTCCTAATGGTTTTATCCCATCGGTGTAACTATGGGTGACAGTACTTTGAGAAGGCAGCCTTTCCTTAATCATATTTTGACTGCTTTCCATCCTATTGGGCTTACTGTATGTCATTATGTCTGACAATATTCTGCTTTTATGGACGAGGTTTTCAGTATCTGATAATGTTCCAATGCTATCCATAAGGTTTTCAGTGACTAATTCCTCTGAAGTTGACAATTCATTCCTTCATAATTTCTTCCTAGTCTGTGGCTATGCTGAAAACTGTTCACTTTGGGTGACCCTGCTGGTATTTGGAATACCAGTAACATAGCTTCCAACATTACCGCAATACAAAAACCTGATGCAAAGAGCTAAGTGGAGAGCAAATGCTTTGAAGATGATTAGGGCAAAGAATGTATAGATGTACTTTATACAATTGATGTATGTATCTGTATGGATTGTGATAAGAGTTGTATGAGCCCCTAATAAAATGTTTTAAAAAAAAGAAAGAGCTTCCTATCAAGAAGTAATTATATATCAACAAGGCATTCTAGAATCTAGGAAGATCACAGACTGGTAGGTGAAGCATCTCATGGATCCAAAGTCATTGGAAGCATGGCAGGGCACTGACAGCTCTCAGGTTCAATGGCAGAATCCCAACAAGCAAGAAGGCAAAGTGGCAGAGGGTTTAGGCAGTTCTCAGATTCTGCCACTTTCACACAAAAGGTGCAAGGAGGTATCATCAAGCTACCACTTGATTGACAGATTTGGTTCTACCCCTAACCAGAAGTGTCTCATTGACATAAAGTCATCCAAGTACCATATTAGTGATGAATAAGTCAGTCACAGAAGGAGACAAGACGAATGGCCCTATAATTTCCCATGTCATTATTCAACAGGAGAAGGTAATAGACCTTTTGGAGGACAGTGTGTTTCAAGCATATTGGATATAACCAAGAGGATGTTCAAGAATACGACAATAAGTTGCTGTTAATTTCTGTCCCACGGAGATCTCCTGCACAATGGAAGAAGATGCTAACTAGCCTGCCAGTCCCTAAGTCAGTTTTGGATCGGATCATTGTGATCTATAGGTTTTTATCAGATGCTAATTGAAAATAGTTCACAAAATCATTCTCTTGGAATGCCTTTGTCTGGAAGCTCTGTTGGTGGCTGGGACTTGAACATGGAAGGTAAGAATCCTATTTCTGATACACCACTGCATCCTTAGGCAACAGGTAGAGAAGGTATTCTTTAAAATATTTTTTTTATCGGGGCTTTAAAGCTCTTATAAAAATCCACACATCCATGTGTCACGCACATAATTCAAGAAACATTGCATCCCTGAGCTCTTGCTCGGGACCAACCCCCTCCGTTATGCCGCCCCCCCCCAAAAAAA
This sequence comes from Tenrec ecaudatus, assembly GCF_050624435.1. Taxonomy (NCBI): domain Eukaryota; kingdom Metazoa; phylum Chordata; class Mammalia; order Afrosoricida; family Tenrecidae; genus Tenrec; species Tenrec ecaudatus. Next base: position 207,104,929 of record NC_134532.1, read on the forward strand.
ACCCTTGAAAAGGAAATCAAATCAATTAAATGATTAATCAAATCATGGAACTCAGGAATAGAAGAGATGTAGTAACTGTGAGTGCTGAATCAATTTAAATATAGATCTAAATGAAATCATAGTAGGAGTTATTTTTTGCAATGCAGAATGCAAATACTACATATCTTCTCAGTGTAAAAAATGAAGCTGTGAGTCACAAAAATCAGGCAGGGAAGGGAGGGTTGGTGGTGGGAGTGTGTTAATGGCTTCATTGTTCGTGGGAGAGAGACAATCAGTGCTGTATACAATTGCAGCCTCTAGTTTAAAAACACCCAAAGTTTCTAATGATGATCTTCATCATTTTATTCTTAACATCAAACATACTTTTATGTATCTACTATGGTAAATAAATATTTCGGGCATCCTTCAGTTTCATTTAAATTCCTTTCATCTTGTAAATTTAAATTGAATTAAGTACTCTTAATTAAAATTAACACTCAGTGTGAGTCTTACTTTAGAGAGATGCCTCTTGATCTATCGTCATTCTGCAGTTATGTGTAGAAAAAAATGGAACAATGTTCACCTCCAAAATAAGAATGATTAGCTTGGGGATGGGATGGTTTGAGGTGATATTTTATTATGTCTTTTGTATTTTTTTCTGTGTTGCTCAAATTCATAATGAGTATATATTATTTTTGGAACCAGAGGTTGGATTTCTCCAAAAGAAGTAGAACGCATGCAAGATCTCTTGGGAGTGGCTGCCAGAAAGAGTGAAAAGGGGAATCACTGCTGGCTCGGGTGGATGTTCTGAAAGGCTGGATCTTGAACAGAGTCTTTGCTAATTGGAAAGATCTGGAAGGCCCCAAGGCAAAGCGGAAGAAAAAATGAAACTGTGGAACCAGATAGAAACGCTTGGCCATAAGTAGTATTTCTTATTCAGAGAATAATAAAAGTGCCCTTATACTCATCGACTATTACATGCCAGCATATAAGTATCTGTCTCTTGCAAAGTAAAGTTTATCTGCATTTGCAGTGATGGGCTAACTCTCCAGTTGGCTTCAGGAAACTGAATATTACTGGCCCCAGACCAGTTACTCAGAGAGGAAGTCGGGTACAACGTTAGCAGGGTATCCAGAATCAAGACATTGCCTCATAGATTTTAAGTTTTTTAATGAGAAAAGTCAGTTACTGTCAAGTTGATTGTGATTCACGGAGACTCTATGTGTAGAGTAAAACTGTGTACCCTAGAGCTTTTAATGGCTGAGGTTTCAGAAGTAGATTGCCTTCGGGGGCCCTGTGAGAAATACGTCACCAGGCCGGTTCATTTCCAGCACACAGAGGACAGAGTCGGGTAGTTACTAAATACCGATTGGTAACTGTTGGGACAATCGCTGCAGCTCAGGCACCTAAGGTAGTGGAATGTGGGGACTGGATGCGTTTAGAAAGAGGAGGAAGCAACAACTCTTAGGCAGTGCCTGGGAAAGATTATGAACCCCTAGTACTCAGCCCATGAGGACCCCGGGGACGGGGCTTGTGAATTAAGGAATAAAATGCTTTCAGAGGGGCTGTGTGGCACACCCTCCTTTTGGTGGACTAAACTCCCAAAGTTTTCTTTAGCAGCTAAGTACTGTAATCCTTTGCACCAGACAAGAATTTCTCATGTGAGTTTTTGTAAGATTTAGATGATTTGATCCCAACTTAGGGCAACCCGTGTGTGTGTGTGTGTGTGTGTGTGTGTGTGTGTGTGTGTGTGTGTGTGTGTGTAGTAGAGTGAAATCCTAGGGTCTCCAAGGGTTTGACCTTTCTGAAGCAGATCATTGTGCCTGTCTGGTTGGGATCAAACCCCTCACCTTTCGGCTGATAGTGCTATGGTTAATTGTTCCCAGCACCTAGAAGCTCATTTGGGACGAATAACAAGCCCAGACTCATTGCCCCTGGTCATTCCAACTCATAGTGACCCTGTAAAGCAAAGCAGAACTATGCTCTAAGGTCTTAAATGGAAATCAATTGTCAATAGCTTTCTCCAGCACACTGGCTTTTGAGTTAGAGCAGCGGTTCTCAATCTGTGGGTCTTGACCCCTTTGGGGGTCGACCGACCTTTCACAGTGGTCACCTAATAGTTCCTGCATATCAGATATTTACATTATGATTCATAACAGTAGCAATATTACAGTTACAGATTAGCAATGTAAATTATTTTTTGGTTGGGGGTCACCACAACATGAGGAACTATATTAAAGGGTCAGGGCATTAGGAAGGTTGAGAACCACTGCGTTAGGGCCACTGACATTTGGGTTGTTAGTAGAGCGCTTAATCAATGTGGTACTGAGTCAATTCTGACTTTAAGTGATCCAAAAGACCGAGTAGAACTGCTACATAGGGTTTCCGAGGCTGTAAGTCTTTATGGAACCAGACAGCTGCATCTTTCCCCTGGGTGGGGCTGTTGGGTTGGAACCACTGACCTTCCACTTAGCAGCTGATTGCTTAACTGACTGTGCCACTTGGACTCTTTCTGCATGAATACAAAAAACTAACCAACCCCACTACCACCAAGTTGGTTCTGATGCATATTGGCCCTATGGGGCAGAGTAGAACTTCTGGTTAGGATTTCCAAGACTGTAACTCTGTTACCAGAGCCAATCATCTCATCTTTCTCCCACAGAGTAGCTGATGGGTTTGAATGGCCAATCTTATGATATTAACGGGCCAAGGAGTAATTTGCTGGGTCACCAAAACCCTCAAACCAAACCTACTGTCACTGACTCTTTTCTGATTCATAGTGACTCTACCTGAGACCATCCTCTTTATGGGAACAGACAGTCTCATCTTTCTCCTGGGGAACACCTGCTAGGTTTGAGCCACCAACCTTGAGGTTAGCAGTCCGATGCTGAACTCCTTCCAAACCCAAACCTCCGACCCAAACCAAATATACTTCCATAGAGTCCATTTGACCCACAGTGACTCCATAGGACCAAGTAGAGTGTCCCTGTGGGCTTCACAAGCTGTAAATCTTTACAGGAGCAGAAAATCTCATCTTTTCCCCAAAGAGCACCGAGTGGGTTCAAACTGCTGCCCTTTAAGGTAGCTGTCCAATGCATAACTCCCCAATCTGGATCCTCCAGAGCTGCTGAAAACTCAAAAACCAAACTTTCTCAAAGGGGGAGCTGATCTCAGGGATCTACATATAACCTCCTCTCTGTGGCATGGGCAACAGGAAAGTGGGTGAAGGGAGACGCCAGGCAGTGTAAGGTAAGATAAAATAATAATTTATAAATTATTAAGGGTTCATGAGGGAAAGGGGAGCAGGGAGGGAGGGGGAGGGAAAAAGGAAAATGAGGAGCCGATTCCAGGAACCCAAGCAGAAGGCAAATTTTGAGAATGATGAGGGCAACGGATGTATAAGTGTGCTTTACACAATTGATGTATGTATGGATTGTGATAAGAGTTGTATGAGCACCAATAAAATGATTAAATAAAAAAAAGAAAAACCAAACTTACTCCCATTAAATTGAGTTGGTTCTGACTAATAGCAAGCCTACAGGACAGAGCTACTTAGAGAGTAGAAATTCCTAAAGCGGCACACCAGGTCCCTGCTCCAGAGTCAGGCAGCACTGGTGTGATTCCAGGTAACAGAGACCCCTCTGGCCAGCTTGAGGTGGGCAGTCCGGAGTACAGCCTTATCCCTGCCTTATGTTCCACCCACTTAGCTAAGCCCCGACTGAGGTTACTGACAGAAGTGATGAGAGTTTAGAGACGAAAGGGACACATCAGTCGAGATGGATGGGAGCAAACATTCTGGCAAAGCGGATGCTGGAAAATGTCCCTGTGATCCTGTCATTAAAACACTGAAGGGCAATCTCTGCTCCCAAGACCAATTCCTACACCTCCAGCCCACTTCTCAGCCCGAGCAAAGAGGAGCCTAGACTATTTCCCCCCTGTTTTTCCAAACCCTGGTGGTGTAGCTGCTAACTGCAAGGTCAGCAGTTTGAAACCACCAATTGCTCCACAGGAGAAAGATGAGGTTTCCTACTCCTGCAAAGATGCATAGTTTCAGAAACACACAGGGACCACGTTCCTGTCTCCTAGAGGTTCTTTAGGGGTTGGAATTGACTTGATGGCAGTGAGCATTCCAGATCTAACGCATGGCCAGGGGTCTATGGAAGCAGACCACCACATCTCTATTCTGCAGAATAATTAGTGGGTTCGAACTTTAGTGTTTTGGTTTAGTATCTAAGTGCTTTCCCACTATCCCACAGACTTCTCTGTTATTCCCAAACTGGTCCATGTGTAAACCTTCACCTTGATTTGATAATTGACCCCATGAAGCCCCCAAATGAGATGGCTTGATCTACCAAAGGAGGGGAAAGGGGTTTCAAGAAGGTAAGCACATAACTCATCTAAGACCACCCCAGTGTAAGCTGCAAGGACAGGATACTCTCTTCTGATTCCTGGTTTAGGGCCTTTCAATTGCAACCGTGAACATGTGAAACCATTATGCTCCAGCAAGGAGAAATGCAATTCTTTCCTTACTGAGGCATTTTCTGGGTGCCGAGGAAATGGTGTGCTCCATATCTAAACAGAACTATCAAGAAAAAAAAGGCCACTTTTTAGGCTTATGAATAAAATGGACCGTTAGCCAATGACCTCTGAATTGAGCCGATCCAACCTGCAGGAGGCATGGCGGGGAGCCAGCATGCCGGCTGGCTGGCAGAATTCTTCACCTTCTCAAGGAATAAAGGGAAAAATGGAGTTGCTCCTTATCTGGGAATCCTCTTTCTTTGGAGGATTTTGAGGAGACCTTGATGTTAATTAAATTGTTTTTCCGGCCCTAATGTATTATATGTAATGTTTGCTTTCTAATGACCACCAGATGGTTTTTCAATGCTAATGAGGGGTGTATAATGACTCCCAGATTCCTACTAGAAGCTATGGAAGTCAGCATGCTGTCAGCCAAATGGATGCTGCGGGCCGAGCTAGCACTCCCCTAGGCAGACCACCAAGCCAGGCCTTCCGTTTGTGAATGGGCAGGGGATTTGCCATGCTTGTGCTCTTCGCTCTGAGGCTCATGGCAAGGAGGCCATGCTCAGATCTTCAGCCTCAAACATGAACGCACACTTGGTACTGGGCAGAAATTGCCTGTGAAATTCATGAAATGATGTCAGAGTGCAATGGACCTAAAATGTAAGATGCCTAACTTTTAGGATCATATGAACCTCTGGCTCAGCTTCAAAAAGAACTTTAAGGAAAGTTTATAATGAAAGTTGTAGGTGTATAAAGATGAGATGGTGTCTTGTTGTTGTTGGTAGCTATCAAGGGGGCCCGGCTCTCAAGGGTGGCATGTGTAGCAGATTGTTGTCAGGTTGTGTGCCATCTTCATGCTGGTTATGCTTGTATCCCTCATAGTGGTTGTTGTGCCCCCAGTCCCCATCATGGAGGGGTTCCCTCATTTTCACTGACCCTCTGGTTTATCACGCATCATATTCTTTTATAATTTGGGTTCCTGGTGGTATAGTAGGTTATCCATTAGGTGAGCTTCTAACCAATTGGTCAGCAGTTTGAACCACCAGCTACCCCAGGGGATAAAGATGAGGTTTTCTGCTTCCTGAAATATTTTACAGCTTTGGAAAAAAATTACAGGAGCAGTCAGAATTAACTCAATAGTTGAGTTTTAGATGTGTTCATGCTCTGCTTGTATATATATGCCAAGAGGCAAATTTAAAAGGCAAAAGAGGGTAGTGGGCAGTTTAAAAATTAAGAAAGGTAGATATCAAGTTAGTATCCTTTCATTATAGGACTTTAGTCCAAATGTTAGGTAATTAATCCAAGAGACTGAACTAGACAAATATAAACAAAGCATCAGAACTGGAGGAGGGTTTGTGAACAACCTCTAATATGCAGCTGACACCATGTTGATACTGAAAGTGGAGAATATTAGAAATACGTACAGATGAAGAAGAAATGCCTACAACATAAATCAGATTAAAAATTCCTCACAGTTGGACCAATAAACAGCATCATAGTGCATGGAGTAAAGATTAAAGTCATCAAGGGCTTAATCTTAGTTGGATTCATAATCAATCTTCATGGAAACAATAGTCAAGAAATCAAAGGGCATATTTGCATTAGCAAATTTGCTATAGAAGACTTCTTTAAAGGGTCAGAAATCTAAGATGTAACTGAAGGCATCCGAAGAATTCAGCAAAACAAACCTAGTGCTATTGAGTTAACTCCAACTCATAGGGCCCCTCTGGAGGGGTTCTGAGTTTTACATCTGCAGGAGAGTAGAAAACCTCCTCTTTCCACCAATCTTGTCTTTAGTAGCCAATGCTAACCCAAGCACAGTCTTCTTTCCCTGACCCACTAAGGTATTTTTAATATGCTCATTCTGTGTGAAAAGGCTGGACAATGCATGAGATGTTGGCAAGGAATGTTGGGTATGCTGTGGGCTGACGGAAGACTGAACAAAATAACCTTACTGCAACCAGAATGCGAACGAGAAGACAGGAGAGACAAACCATTATGAAAGAAAATCATGTTTGGTAAATTGCAGGTTAGTGACCTGAAGGAAACCTTTAACTCTATGGATTGTTCAACTAGTCAAACCAATAATCCCATTCATTTCAAACATCATGAAGAGGGTGCAGGAGCTTTCCTTGCTTTACATGAAACCCCCAAACCCAAACTCAATACCATTGAGTTGGTTTGACTCATAGTGACCCTATAGGACAGCGGTTCTCATCCTGTGGGTCATGACCCCTTTGGGGGTCAAATGACCCTTTCACAGGGGTCTAACAATTCATGACAGTAGCAAAATTATAAATATTAAGTAGCAATGAAAATAATTTTATAGTTGGGCATCACTACAACATGAGGAACGGTATTAAAGGGTCATGGCATGAAGAAGGCTGAGAACCACTGCAATAGGAGGACAGAATAGAGCCACTTCTTAGAGATTCCAAGGCTGTAAATCTTTACCAGATCAACCAGCCTCATTTTTCTCCCATGGACCAACTATTGGGTTTGAACCACTGATCTTACAGTCAATGCTGAACCCACTGTACCACCTGGGATCCGTTGTTTTTCGTGAGGTCACCCAGAATTAGAGTGGATCCATGGGAATGAACAGCAAAGAACATGTCCTTAACAATTATCCTATAAATTACTTTAAATGATTGAAATGTAAAATTCTGTCATTAGGTTATTGTGGGAATTTCAGTTATTTCCAATTTTCTGTCATCAAAAAAAAACAGGGAGGTGAACATTTTGAGGGCCAGGCTGGTGTGTGCTTGTAAAGTATTTCCTCAGATTGGAATCCTACCAATGATATGGATACTTTCAAAACATTTGACACATACTCCTAAACTTCCCTCTGATAACTGTGCTAATGTGTATTTTCACCAGTGGTGTAGGATGTTGGCAATCTCTCTACATGGTTTCCAATTCTGAGCATCCTTCTTTCATCCCTTTTTCTCTGTCATTTTTCTTATTCCATTCTCCCTCCCTCCTTTCCTTTCTTCTCTTCTTGGCTTTCCTTCATTCTCTTGTATTTTCCTCCCTTTCTTTAATTCGAGAAATAATGGATGCCTATATATTTTTAAATGGTGGTACAAAAGTAAAGAGAGAAAATAAGAACAAAGACCTTCTCCATTTCTACATCACCTCTCTTGATCAGATTGCTATCACCATCACTATCCTATCACCATCACCCTGTCTCCAACTTCCCTCCCAAAGAAGGGCGGCTAAAACTTTGTGAACAGTCTTCCACGATGTATTCCCTTTCATCAGCATTGTGTGTACTTGATCATAAATGGAATCAGACTATAGATGCACTCTAGCCTCCCTTTGCTTTCTTCACAGAAAGACCTATCTCAAACATCTTTCACCATAGCATGTTCTTGGCTTGGAGTCCTTGGGTGGTGAAAATGACTAAATGCTGGACTACCAGCCAAGAGGTTGACAGCTCAGATTCATGCAGTCACCTCGTAAGTAAGGCCTGGCAATCTCCTTCCGGAAGGGCACAGCCTAAATCCCTATGGAGCAGTCAGTCCTACTCTGCACATGTGGGGTTGCTGTGGGTCAGGATTGACACAACAGAAACTTCCAACCACTGCAAAAATATTGTCTGGTTGGGGCTTCATTGCAAATTAAGTAGACAAATGTTCTGTGTGTCATGAGTAAACCCATTTAATGCATGGCAAAGGTACCATAGCATAGCACACAGATAATCCCTCCAAGATATTCACTGATACTTGAAGGAGCAAGGTAGGGTAAATTAGTCCAATGATAAAAGTCCAAATCTTCAACCTTCACATTGCCTTGCTTCGGACAAGTGGTCTCGGGAGAAACATTTGACCATGGTTCATCCTTGGTAAGGTCCTTCATTACTGGGGTTCAAGGTGGCTGTGGTTAAGAGTCTCTGCAGACCCTCCATTATAGTCTCAGGCTTCAGAGTGCCAGAGACTCAGTCAATGCAATCTACTCTGCCTCATTCTCATGGGAAGGACAAAAACATGGGTTTTTTATGTGGTTTAGTTCTTTCAGACTAAATGTCTATCAGCAAGTGTCCAGCTCAAATTGTACCTAATATCATAAGCTGATAATCAGGGTGTACACCTGTGGGCTCTAAGAGGTAATTTAAGAGCCAAATCCCCACTACCTCATATGAAGCACATTGTTTACAAGATTATAATTGAGGTTGTCAAGGTTCTTATTTTCCTTGGCTCCACAGGCAACACTCAAGGAAGCCGTCATCAAGAAGTCAAAGGACATACTGCATTGGACAACGGTGCTGCACAAGACCTCTTTAAAGTATGGAAGAGAAAAATGTCACTTGGAGGAGCCCAGTTGGCTTCATGGTTAAGAGTTGGGTTGCTAATCACAAGGTCAGCAGTTCGAAATCACCAGCCACTCCAAGGGAGAAAGACTGTGCTTTCTAATCCAGAAGAATTACAGCCTTGGAAACCCACAAGTGCAGTTCTACCTTGTCCCATAGGGTACTTATGAGTGGAAATTGACTCAATGGCAGTGACTTCAGAACTAAGGTGCACCTGATCCAAGACATAATATTTTCAATCATATCATGTGCACATGAAAGCTGAACAATGAATAAGGAAGACTGCAGAAATATTGATGCATTAGAACTATGCTGTTGACCAAGAGTATTGAAAATAGTATGGCAGTCTTTAGTATGGATTAAAACTCAATGTCAAAAAGACCAAAATCTTCACAACTGAATCAATAGGTAACCTTTTGATAAGTGGAGAAAAGACTAAAGTTGTCAAAGATTTTGTCAACTTGGGTCCATAATCAATGTTCAGGGAAACATCTGTCACAGATTAAATGACACATTGCATAGGTTAAATGCTAAACAAGACCACTTTAAAATGTTAAAAATCAATATGTTACTTTTTTCTGTTTCTTAAAATTTTATTTAAAACAGTTTTATTGGCACTTAATCTGCATGTCACACAATTCAACAGTTCAATAAGTTCAAGAAGAATTATACTATCATTACCAAAATCAGTTTTAGAACATTTTCTGCTTTCCTGTACTCATTGTGATTAGTGTAATTATTTCTTTTAATTGTGTTAACAATACGCACAATAAAACATTCTCCAATCCAACAACTTCTACATGTATAATTCAGTGCCATTGATTGTACTCTTTGTGCTGTACAACAAGTATTGATATTCTTTTCCAAATTATTCCACCACCGTTAACATAAACTCAAAGTTCCCTAGGCAAAACTCTTCCTCCTGTACCCATGGTAACCATCGGTCAACTTTGGTTTCTTTCTTTCTTCTTTTAAATTGTTTTTACTGATATAAAATTCATGTATCATACACTTCCGTAGTTAAGTGACTTTTTAAAAAAGTGTATGTACATCATTACAATAAGATCTAGAACCCCCTCCCCATTCCCAGATGCATTGTTTGCTCCCCAATTTCCCTCCCCTCCTCACCCCTGTCCCTAATAAACCACAACATCAGTTATTGTCTCTATGAATCCACTCCTTCTGTGCTTGATATACTGGGAAATCTATCTAGCAAAAAATAACAAAAAACAAACCAACCAAAAGAAATAGCTCAAGTAAGTAAATAAATAAATATAAAAATAAGGCGTAAGACAGAAAAGATCATGAGATATATTTAAAAATCCAGAGAAGAAATTTCTGCTGTGGAACAATCAAGAAATATTTGAGCCTAGAGCAAATTCAGATTGGATCAAGAAGGAGGTAAATTAATCAAGTAGATATAATACCATAGATTGATCCACCATCATCAAGTTTAAAATCATCTCCGTCTGGTAATAAAGCTGCTCAAGTCCCTTGCCTGCGGCCAGAGGAGCTCTTCTAGAGCAGTGGTTATCACCTTGTGAGTTGTGACCCTTTTGGGGGTCAAATGACCCTTTCACATGGATTGCTCGATTCATAACAGTAGCAAAATTATAGTTATGAAAATAATTTTATGGTTGGGGAGGTGGTCACCACAACATGAGGAACAGTACTAAAGGGTCGTGGCATTAGGAAGGTTGAGAACCACTGCTCTAGATGCTTAATTTGATTAGATATTCTGCAGATGGATTTGGGGCCCCCATTGTCCCCCATATCCTTCTAAAAATTGGGTGTTCATAATTAAGCTCTCCTATTTTTCCCCTTCATCGTATTTGGCTTTTATTACCATCATCTTTGAATCATATAGGCTGGCGGGCTTCTTCCATGTGGACTTAGTTCATGCCTGACTTATATGAATGCTTGTTGAATACAAGCCTTGAAGACCACAGACACTATTCCAATTGATAACCAGGTTCCATCTGCTTTCTTCACCACACTTTGCTATCATTAGTGATCTCTTCATGCAGGTGAGCCTCCACCAAGTCCATGTTTTAAGAACTAACTGTTCCTGGATTGGGGATAGAATTAAGTGGGAGCCCAGAATCTATCCGCTTGTCCAAAGGTTAGGAACTACAGTGGTTTACTTTAGTGGTCATATAATGGCAAAAACCAAACCAAAACCAAACCACCACCACCAATAAACCAAAAACAAACAGCGCCCCCCGCCAAATGAACAAAACATAAAATTAAAAAAAGTCTATCATCCCCCTGGATTTTAAGACAGTTGTATTGGTGACATCAGTAATTCATCCAATGACATAGAAATTTAAGGTACCTTGAGATGAGGAATTTATGTGAATAAAGTCTCACCATGAGCAGCGATCTTTGAGTTGTTGCTTTGTCCAGATTGGTTTCTTAATTGATTGAGCTCTGTTTACATTGAACATGGGGGTTGGTGCTAGGCAAAAATTCCCTGTACTATTTCTTACAAGGGCAGATCTTGCTTATCAGATTAATACCTGTCACATTAATGTGAGGGGAACAACGAGATATTAAATATATGGTGGTTCTGGAACCCTTTCCACTGGATGCTCACTACGCCAGGGTCCCACCCAAGGCCCTGTGACTGCCATTTGCACAGTTGAGGGGTGCTTCGCCTATGCTGCTTTTCCTATTAGGGGATTTCAGCCCTAAGTCCAAGGGGTACAGGTAGTTTTGAAGTAGGGCCCAGTTAATTCCGTTGGGCTGCCACATTGAGTCCTCGGGTGTGGTCCTTGGCGTATGCCGTGTTCCCTGTAGGATCAACACCTAAGGTCACTGTAGTGCTTAGTCCATTTTGTGGTCCTCTGACGGTTGGATAGAAGCTTACTGTGTCTGCTCAGCACCAAAGAACTCGGTTTATTCTCCCTTAGGTTCCCTGCGAATTTTGTTTAGCATCCCTTCCCAATACAAGGTTGCTCCTCCCACTTACCCACATACCCACCAACAGAAATATCAGTGCCTCATATGGAATGTGGAAGTTCCCCTTCCATGGTTTTAGCTTGATTTTCCAGTAAAGTTCTTGCATTCCTGTAGAGCACCTGGTGATTAATTGCAGCAAGCAAGGATGTTATTTTGAGGGCTAAAGTGCACTTGACCGGAGACATGATATTTTCCATTTCCTCTTATGCAGTGGGAGTTGGACTTGGAACAAGGAAGATTGTAGATAAAATTGATGCATTTGAACTATGATGTTGTTGAAGCATATTGAATGTTCCGTAGACTGCCAAAAAACCCAAACATCTGTCTTGGAAGAAGTACAGCCACAATGCTCCTTAGAAGCAAAAAAAATGGCAAGAATTTTGTCTCAAGTATATTGGACATGCTCTCAAGAGGAACGAATCTCTGGAGAAGGACAGCAGGCTTAGTCAAGTGGAGGGCAGCAATAAAGGAAGGCCTTTGAAGAGATGGACTGCCATAGGGGCTGCAACAAGGGGCTCAAACATAAGGACGACTGAGAGGATGGTGCAGGACTGACTGGGTGATTTTCGTTCTGCTCTATGAAGGTTTGTTATGAGTGAGAAGCCCACCTGACGGCACCTAACAACAAAAACAACATGAGAACATCCATCTGTACAGCAGAATAAATACATTCCCAGGAGCCACAGGGAAGGCGGGACTCAGGAATCTGACTTTGTATATAAGCCAAACAAAAGTTATCAATACTCCTTCAGGCATTGCCAATTCTGCTAGAACGCCTATAACCAAGCTACCAGAGCCAACTAAGACTAAAGTACCCAGTTCCAGCCAATAAGGCTTAAAGCTTGTGTGTTTTCTCATTTATTCTATAAAAGGCATTCTCCACTCCATCCTGCCCTCCCCTCCCCCCACCTCCCCAAGCTTTCAGCCACATTTGGTTTGGTTGCTGTCCAATTCATGAGTCATTGTTGTATTCCAATAAACTCCCTGAAACTTGTTTCCGACTTGGTTTTGCTTTTAGCAAGATGACATACTGTATTATTTTGGACAGTTAGAAAAATATTCTACTGGATGAAAGAGCCATCATCTTTTAAAACTCTTCCTTATCAATGAATATTTAGCTTCCTTATGCATATGCTCACTATTTCTAATTCTTTTTAAAAGGTTAGCACCTGAGAACATGTTTATTTCTGTAGACATTTTCCTGGTTTCTAATTTTGTTCAACATCTTTCAATTACTTAATGAATATTCATATTTCTTTTGTGAATTGTCAGGTCCCTCAGTGGGTCAACAGAGAGGGCTTGTGCTGCCTAGTACTCAGATTAGACCTTTCTAGAAGGCCTCGTGGTGCAACAGGAAAGCACTTTGTTGCTAACTGGAATTTGAGTGGTTTGAGTCCACCCAGAACTTCTCAGGTCGAAAAAGCAAAAGGTCGTTAAAAAACAGGACAGAAAGAAAAGATCAAAGTGGATGTCAGAAGGCATTCTAGAATCGGCTCTTAATTGTACAGTAGCTAAAGCTAATGGAAGAAAGGATGAAGTCAAGGAGATGAGTACAACATTTCAAAGGGCAGCTTGAGAAGACAAAGGCTAATACTATAGAGAAATGTGCAGGGACTTAGCATTAGCAAGCTAAACGGGAATAACACGCTCAGTATAACTGAAACTGAAAGAGCTCAAGGATGACATTCCAGCCTCAAGGATAATTTGGAAAGATTCTAGAGGCAATGATGCAAGGAGCCTCTGAAGAAGATGGAAAGATTACAGAGTCACTGTACCAGAAAGAATTAGTCAACGGTCTATCATTTCAGGAGGTAGCATATGGGCAAAGACCAAGGGTGTTGAAGGAAGAAGTTCAAGCTGCACCGAAGGCAGTAGCCCAAAACAAGGCTCCAGGAATAGATGGAACACTTCTTGAAACATTCTAGCAAGCCAAAGGAGCACTGGAAGCACTCACTCCTCTGTGCCAGGATATTGGGACAACAGCTACTTTGCCAACTGGTTGGAAGAGATCCATACTTGTGTCCATTTCAAAAAACCACGACCCTCGAACTGTAGAATGAAATCGCGGATATTGCACACAAGCAAAATGTTACTTATGACCATTCAACAACAACTGCAACAGCACATGGACAGGGAACTGCCAGAAGTTCAGACCAGATTCAGAAGAGGATGTGGAATAAGAGATATTGTTGATGTCAGATGGATCTGGGCTCAAGGCAGAAAATACCAGAAAGATGTTCATTAGTGCTATTAACTATACCAAGGCATTTGACTGTGTGGACCATAATAAACTGGGATAGCCTTGAGAAGAATGGGAATTCTAGAACACTCCACTTTGCCCAAGAGAAACTTGTTCATGGATCAAGAGGCAGTTGTGCAAACAGAACAAAGGAAAATTGCGTGGCTTAAAATTGGGAAAGGTATGTATCAAGATTGAATCCTCTCACCATACTTGTTCATTCTCTATGCTGAACAATCATCAGAGAAGCTGGCTTATATGAAGAGTGTGGCATCAGGATTGGAGGAAGGGTCGTTAACAGCCTGTAGTATGCTGGTTGCTGACCGTGAGGAGGACTTGGAACACTTGCTGATGAAGATCAAGGTTGTAGCCTTCAGGATGGATTGCAGCTCAAGTCAGGAAGACCCAAATCCTCACAACTGGACCAATAACTTACATCGTGATAAATGGAGAAAAACTGAAGTGGTCAAAGGTTTTGTCTTGTTTGCAACCACAAACAATGCTCATGGAGGCAGCAGCCAAGAGATAAAAAGATGTATTGCTTTGGGTAAATCTGCTTCAAATGACCTCTTTAGAGTGCTGAAAAGCAAGGTTGTTACTTTGAGGAGCTAGTTATGCTTGAGCCAAGCCGTTGTATTCTGTATTGCTTCATATGCACGTGAAAGTTGGACATTGAATCGATGTATTTGAATTATGTTGCTGATAAAGCATTTGAAAGTACCATGGACTGCCAAATGAACAAACAAATCTGTCTTGGAAGGAGGATAGCCAGAATGCTCCTGAAGGTCAAGGATGATGAGACTTTGTTTCATGTACTTTGGACATGTTGTCAGGAGAAACCGGATCCTGGAGAAGCACGTCATGCCTGGTGAAGTAGAGGGGCAGCAAAAATGTGGAAGGCCCTTGGCAAGATGGATTAACCCAGTGGCTGCAACAATGGGCTGAAACATAAGAACATTTGTGAAGATAGTGCAGGGCTGGGAGGTATTCTAATCCAATGTAAACAGGGTAGAGCTACATGCTGGAACATACTCCAAGCTATCTTGCAACAACAAGCTGCTTCCTAATCTAATCAACTGTGAATAGAGAAAACAAGTACTATTTACAGGTCAAGGCATTGAAGAGAAGGTGTTTTCCTGGATGGGACCTGGCTCCATAGGAGACTGTGGCTCTGAGTCCCCTACAGAGCCTTAATACGTTTGACAGACTTGACACTGTTTTTAAAGGATGCATAATATTCCATTGTATGGATGTACCAGAGCTTGTCCATTCCTCTCTAAGCATTTTTCATTTTTTTCTATCATTTTGCTATCATAGAAATTGCTGCAGTAAACAAATGTGTGCATATATTTATTTGTGCTTTGCTCTTTATTACAGAACACAGAAACATATCAAGTGGAGAGATGGCAGAACCACAAGGTACTGGTATTTTCATTTGTTTAAGGAAGTGCCACACTGATTTCCAGAATGGTTATGCAGTGCTACAGTCCCACCAGCAGTGTTCTCATTTCTCCGTGTCTTCTCCAGCATGCACTATTTTCAGTTTATTACTTTTTAAAATTTTGCTAAGAGTGTCAGTAGACCCTCACTGTTGTTTTAATTTGTATTTCTCTTTGTACTATTGGACATGAATATTTCCTCATATAGGTGTGGGCCACCTGGATGTCATCTTTAGTAAACTGTCTATTCATCTCGTGTGTCCATTTTTGATTACATTATTTGTATTTTTCTTCTCAAGGCATTTTAATTTTCCATAGATTTTTGAAATGAGCCATTTATCTGATGTATCATTACTAAATATTTTCCCAATATGAATATTGGTTTTTTAAAACTCTCTTGATGAAAACTTTTGATGTGCATAAAAGTCCTGATTTTAGAAGGTCTTAGTCCTCTATCTTGTCTTCTCTATTGTGGGTAATTTTCATTGTGCTCAATAGTATATTTATGCCTTATATTTAGGACCCTTAAATTTGTCCTTATTTTTCATGGATGGTGTTTATCTTTCTACGGTTTATATTGGGATCTTTAATCCATCTTGAATTAGTTTGTGTACATGGGATGAGGTCTTGTTTCATTCTTTTGCAAATGGAGATCCAATTTTTCCAGCACCATTTATTGAAAAGACTCTTATCTCTTTATCTCTTCCCCCACTTAATATGTTTTAGCTTTTTATGGAAGAAGGATTCTGTAGGTATTTGGTTTCACTTTTGAGTTCACAATTCTAATCCATTGGTCTTCCTGTCTATAAATGCACCAATCACAAGCTGTTTTGATTGCTGTGACTCTGGTGATGCAGTTGTTGTTAGGCGCCGTTGAGTCGGTTTTAACTCATCGCGACCCTATCTGGCACCTTCCTCACAGTTGTTCTTATGTTTGAGCCCATTGTTGCAGCCACTGTGTCAACCCTTCTCCTTGATGGTCTTCTTCTTTTTCACTGCCCCTCTCCTTTACCAAGCAGGATGTCCTTCTCCAGAGACTGGTCTCCCCCAATAACATGTCCCAAGTGCGTGAGAAGTCTCCCCATCCTTGCCCCTAAGGAGGACTCTGCATGTACTGCTTCTAAGGTAGATTTTCTGGTGGCTATACAGTAGGGCTTTATTAATAGTGTTTTATTTATCCTGGGAATCTTTCCTTTTCATATAAGGTTAGTGATTAGTTTTCCATTTGTTTGAAGATTTGTTCTGGAGTTTGAATCAAAATTTCATTGAATTTATAAACGTACCTTTTTGGTAATTTCCATTGTATTCAGTACTGCCATCTAGGATCACGGACATTCTTCCATTTGTGTAAGTCTCTTCAGTGATGATAATATTCTAATGTACATTACCAAGAATTGCCTGTTTGTTATAGCAAAACAGTGTATGTACCTCAAATTCTTAATGTAATAGTTTCCTAACTAAAGGTTGTGTGACAGTTGGGTGTTTGTAACCAGCAACTGCCTATATATCCTTATTGAGTGTTTACCATTCACCAAGCAGTCTTTAGCAACTGGATGACATCATCATTAAAGTTTCCATGATGATACCTGATCCCATCAACACTTCATGATCACACAGGCTAGTGTGCTTCTTCTATGTGGATTTTGTTGCTTCACAGCTAGGTGGCTATTTGTTAGTCTTCAAGCCTTTAAGCCCCCAGATGCTATATCTATTGGTAGCCAGACATCATCAGCTTTCTTCACCATATTTGCTTATGCACCCATTTAGATCTTCGGGGATCATGTCTGGAAGGTGAACATCATGGAATGCCAGGTTATAAGAACAAAATGTTCTTGTGTTGAGCGAGTACTTGAGTAGAGGCCCAATGTCTATCTGCTACCTTGATACTTAACATATAAAATATGTACATAGATTTATTTCTCTATCATTATATATAAATATATTTGCATATGTACATGCCTGTATTTAGACTTCTATAACTATCCTTTGCCTCCTACTTCTTTCCTCTTTTTCCTTTTACTTTCCTCTTGTCCCACTATCATGTTTGGCCTTCATTCAGGCTTCAGTAATTCCTCTCAGTTACATTGCCCTTGATCAAGCCCTACCAGGCATCCTAGTATCAGGCATCAAAGACCCAGAACAAAAAAATAATATCAATGTGAATGAGGGGGAGTGCAGAATGGAGTCCCAAAGCCTATCTGTAGACAATTGGACATCCCCTTACAGAAGGATCACAAGGAAGAGATGAGTCAATCAGGGTGTAGTATAGCACCGATGAAACATACAACTTTCCTCTAGTTCTTTAATGCTTCCCCCACCCCCACTATCATGATCCCAACTCTACCTTACAAATCTGGCTAGACCAGAGTATGTACATGGGTACAGATAAGAGCTGAAAACACAGGGAATCTAGGATAGAGAAACCCCAGGACCAACAATGACAGTATTGATACCAGGAGGGGAAGGGGAAGGGGGGGGAACCAATCATAATGATCTACATATAGGTCCCTCCCTGGGGGACAGACAACAGAAAAGTGAGTGACGGGAGATATCAGTCAGTGTAGGACATGAAAAAATAATAATTTATAAATTATCAAGGGTTCCTGAGGGAGGGAGGGGAGGGAGAAGAAGGGGGGGGATGAGGAGCTGATGCCAAGGGCTCAAGTAGAAAGAAAATGTTCTGAAAATGATGATGGCAACAAATTTACAAATGTGCAGACACAATGGATGTAAGCATGTACTGTGATAAGAGCTGTAAAAGCCCCCAATAAAATGATTTTAAAAATGTTTCCATGCTACAGATGAAAAAAATTGCTAAACCTCAGCTTGCTACAGCTGGGTCAATCAGCTATACGTGATCAAGGCTGGATGTGAACTTGGGAGGCAGAACTCCAAATCCTTTTGTTGTTGGCTGCCATGGAGTCTCCCAAACACACTAAAGTTGCTGGTCTACAAGGAGATGTAAATCACCGACTGTCATGTCAGGAGTTGTATCTTAACTGCTAGGGAACCAGTGGAAGAGATTCTTTGCCAGAATCCATTTTTATTACCAATTAGAGAGCCATATGCTGCAGGGTAATATGTCTCAGTCGTCATCGTGCATCACAATTATGAGAAGTTTGTGAGATGCATAAACTCCTGGTGTAGTTATCTCAGAGATCCAGAAACCATAGATGTAGGGTGAACTGCAGAAATATGCATTTTAATAAGTGCCCGTGTATTTCCAGGTTAAGTGGTCTGGGCAAAGAGTCGCACTTTAGAAACACTGGGGCAGAGTTCAAGGAGGCCTGGGAGCATAGTGGGTTAAACACTGGCAGCTAATCTCAAGATTTCTGGGGACTTAGCTCAGGAGGAAGAGGATGTCTGTGGTTCCATAAAGATTCACAGCCTCAGATGTCCTACTATATTCAAGAAATGGTATTAAGCATTACACTTCAATTGAAAAAATAAAATCCTCACATCACATGATGCTTAGGTAAGGAAACTCTTGGGCTATATGTTAGGGTGATAAATCACAGTGGTCTTTTTTCTTATGGTCTTTGATCAGTTGAGAAATACACACAAAGTCAAAAACCCAACTGCCTTAATAATGGTCAAGTTGTAGTAGAGTACATACCCATACACCGTCTACCAACTAGCAAGCCGTTATAGCTAGTTTCTTGGATCCCTAGTGGTGTAGTGCACTGAGCTTCTTCCTAAAGTCACTGATTTGAACCCACCAACTCTTTGGGGAAAAGATGAGGCTGTCTACTGTTGTAAAAATGGAAAGTCTCCGAAACCCACGGAGGCAATTCTACTCTGCCTTACAGGGTGACTAGGAGTTGGAATTAACTCAATGACGATGAGTTTTTAATTAAAAAAAATCTCAATTCCAAAGCCACCTTTCCTGACTCAGTTGTGTGGTGTTGTGCAAATGATTAATGCTCTTGGCACGGGCTGAAAGGTGGGCAGTTCAAGCCCCCAAAGGAGCTTGGTGATTTATCTTCTGCAAATGCAGGCTTTGGAAACCCAATGGAGCACGGTTCTACTCTGACCACATGGGTCACTGAGCTGGAATTGACTCAGTGGCTACTGGTGATGGTGGTGATGCTGGGGCTGGAACTCAGCAAACCATTATGATCTGCCAGTAGATGGCACTAGAGAGTACAGGGCTGGATGGCTTCCTGTCTCCTGGCTGTTCCAGTGAGCACCACCCAACCTGTGGTAGCTAGATAGGTAGCTAGATAATCTGGTGTCAATTTGAGGATTAAGAGTGTAGGGGTGGAGTCTAACTGTCAATCAGGATCTAACCAATGAGGCCTCTGTGTGGGCATAGCCTGAGGATTGTGGGTCCTCCTATTATTTCTTCCCTGGAGGTGGAAGACATATTCTCTCTGCTCACTCCCATGGAGACTCTCTACTAACCAGGCTCACTTCCTGTAAGACATCCCTGAGGAGAAGCCACATGGACCTGCCCTGATGCAACCAGAGCCCTGAGAGCTGAAGAAGCCATGTGGAGACCCGTGCCTTCGCTGAGATGCTTACAATGCCACTGGATCCACAAGACTCCCAACCCTGCATTTGGTCTGTTATCGTCCTGCATTTGGCATCATTGCATGTGTTTTGTGAGTCTGAAGAGAACTTTATAGATTGGTATCAGACATATGGGCTAATATCGGACTTGTGGACTTGAGCTGGACTGGGCTGGGATGTTTTCTCAATATTCAACTGCCCCTGTCTATAAAGCTCTTTCCTATACACATATGAATGTCTATGAATTGGTTTCTCTAGTCTACCCAGGTTAACACGTGACCCTTCCTTCTGCTTGCTGGCAGCCGTGGGGCTGAATCAAGTGTGCAGCTTTTCCACCACTTGAAAGAACAGCATCATCAACCCCCCCGCCTCACCCACCTTACACCACCCTAGCTCTGCCTGCCAAGCAGCAACCCCTCCTCCTCAGAGGTCTGGGTCCCAGCTCCATGAACCTACAAGCTTCAAAGTCTTAGTAATTTCAATTTCTTCTTCCTGGGTCCCCAATGCTATGCGTAGCAGCTGCTCCCTACAGTTACTATCTTTGTGGCACTCTGGAGTTCTCTTTTATCTCTTCAGTTCCCTCGGCAACAACATATACCTAGTTAACAATTCTTTGTATAAAAGTCTCTCCTTGTAAATAACTGGTGTGGTTTCTGTTCCCTGCATGTACTTTCTCACACACACACACACACACACACACACACACACACACACACACACACACACACCAGACAGTGGATATAAGTAACTGCAGGGCTTCCGTCCAAGACAACCCACCATTTTCTGCATTTTTCCAGGGACTGTTCTGATCTGAGGAGGAAGGACAATGTGCGTTTCAGAGTGAGTTGATCCCTGACTCCAAAGAGTAGAATGGAGGAGCTAAGAAAGGACATCACTGGACATCGCTAGGGTTGGTGCACCCAGTGCACTGACTCATGTGCCACCCACCTGCCCCAGGGACCTTGTCCTGTACCAGACCATACAGAAGCCTTATTAATGTGTACTGTCATTTTCTTCTTTTAAACATCATTTTATTGGAGGCTTGTACAACTCTTATCACAATCCATACATCCATCCATTATGCTAAGCACATTTTGTAGAGTCAATTTTAATCATAGAATACTATGTCATAAATCTAGTTGTAAATAGCTTCAATGGAATATTTCTTAGATAGTATGGATGTTCATACTGACAGCAGAATTGTCTGGAAATAAATCTTTTGACAATGAGTTGCATTATCAGTTATGTTAGCAGTAAGTTTCCCCACATTTTCGCCTTCTTCTTTAATGACTACTACATTATCCAAAAGAGTTGCTAATATAGCTTTGAAAATACTAATTATCACAATATTGTCACTAAAACACCCCCCAAAGTGGCAAAACCAGCAACTACAAAGGCACCGGCAGCAGCGTAACCAGCAGTGCCTACTTGCAGTGCTTACGGAAGAAACCAGGCGAAGCTTCACTGCTCTTTGGGGAATGATTGAAAGCTCTGACTCATTGCTGTTTGTTTTTGTTTGGTGCCAACAAGATGAGTCTAATTCATAGCACCCCTGTGTACAGCGGCATGAGACACTATCCAGGCCTAAGAAACCCTCACAATTGTTATGCTTGTGCCTATTGTTGCAGCCACTATATCAATCCATCTCTTCCAAGGTCTTCTTTTCCACTAACCCTCGACTTTACCAAGCATGATATCCATTTCCAGGCCCTGGTCTCTCTTGATTACTTGCACAGAATACATGAGTCAAGGTCTTGCCATCCTTACTTCCAAGGAGCATTTTGACTGTACCTGATCCAAGACAAATTTGTTTGTCTGGCATTTCTTCTGGTATTTCCAATATTCTTTGCCAATCCCATGACTCAAATTCATTAATTCTCCTTTGGTCTTCCTTATTCATTATCCAACTTTCACATGTATAAGAAGTGGTTTAAAATGCCCTGGCCTGGGGCAGGCACATTTTTGTCCCCAAAGTGACATCTTAGTTCTTTAACACTTTAAAAATAGGTTTTGGGCAGCAAGTTTGCTAAATGCAAGATGTCAGCATATCTTAAACTAAAAGAAGTAAAGAAAAAAATCAGCCTTCAAGTTGTAGTATTGAAAGACTCTAGGGGAAATAGAGAACAAAACAAGAGGCATCGAAAGAAGATGGAAAAATACATACAGTCACTGTACCAAACAGAACTCGCTGTTATTCAACCACTTCAAGAGGTAGCATAAGATCAAGAACCAATGGTAAGAAAGGAAGATGTTGATGCCGCACTGAGTGCATTCATCTAAAACAATTCTCCAGGAATAGCTGGAATACCCATTGAAATGTATCCTAAAGTTGAAGAAGCATTGGAAGCAAGCACTCATCTATGTCATCATGTCTGAAACGACGTGATGATACGAAATTTGGAAGACAGCAACTTGGCCAACTGACTTGAAGAGATCCATACTTGTGCCCCTTCCAAAGAAAGATCTTCTAACAGAATGCTCACATTGTAGGACAGTATCACCGACATCACATGCAAGCAAAACTTTACTGAAGATCATCCAACAAGAGTTGCAACAGTATATTGACTAGGAGCTGCCGAAAGTTCTGGCATGATTCAGAGAAGGATGTGGGAAAAGGGATGTTGTTGCTGATGTCAGATGTATCTTGGTTCAAACCAGAGAAATACAGAAATATGTTTACTTGTGTTTCATTGATGATGCAAATGCATTTGACTGTGTGGATCATAATAAATTAAGGTTAACCTCGGGAAGAATAGGAATTCCAGGACACTTTATTGTGCTCATGCAGAACCTGCACAAGGATCAAGAGGGAGTTGTGAAAACAGACCGAGAGAATATTGCATGGTTTAAAATCAGGAGGGGTGTGCCAGGGTTGTATCCTCTCTCCATCCTTATCCCATCCGGGTGCTTAGCAGTTAGCAGGGAAGCTGGATTTTATGAAGAAAAGTGTGGCAGCAGGATCAGAGGGAGGCTAATTAACAGATGGTATGTAAATGGCACGACACTGATGACGGTCAAGGATTATAGTTCTCAATACAACTCAACTTAAGGAAGACCAGACTCTTCACAACTGGACAAATAGGTAACATCATGATAAATGGAGAAAAAGTTGAAGCTGTCAAGGATTTTGTCTTCTTTGGATCCATAATCAATGCTCATGGAAGCAGCAGTCAAGAGATCAAAAGACATATTGAATTAGGCAAATCTGCTGCACATGACCTCTGTAGAGTATTGAAGAGCAAGGATGTTACTTTGAGGACTGAGGTGTGCCTGAGCCAAGCCATGGCATTCCCTATTGCATCACATGCATGTGAAAGTTGGACATCGAATATGGAAGGCTGTAGAAGAATCTATGCAGTTGAATTGTGGTGCTGGAGATGAATATTGAAAGTATCATAGAAACAGCTCAAAGGACAAACCGATCTGTATTTGAAGAAGTGCAGCCAGAGTACTCCTTCGAGCAAAGGATGGAGAGAATTCTTTTTAAATACTTTGGACCTATGGAAACACTCAGGAGACCCCAGTCCCTGGAGAAGGACATCATATTTGGTGAAGTGGAGGGGCAGCGAAAAAGAGAAAGTCTTTCAAGCAGATGGATTGACCCAGTGGCTGCAGCAATGGGTCAGGCATAGAAACAATGGCGAGGATGGTGCAGGGCTGTGCAGTGTTTCATTCTGCTGGGCTCAGGGTTCATATGGCTCGGAGCTGACTTCATGACACTGAACAACAACAACCACCATTGTCAATTTCAGCTCATTAATGCCTAAGATATTGATCTTTATGCATTTCATTTCAGTTTTGATGACTTCCAGTTTTCCTAGATTCATAGTTTTTACATTACGTGTTGTAGATGTTTGCAGCATTGCTTCTAATTTTGAGTTGTGCCCCTCCAGGAGGTGAAAGTCCCCCAAGCCTTACTCCATCCATGTTATTATGGACAAATGCACTTTGAGAGAGCAGTTCTTCCTCAGTCATATCTTGAATGCTTTCAGACCCGAGGGGCTCATCTGGCACTATGTCTGCCAATGTTCTGCCGCTATTCAAAAGGTTCACAGTGACTAATTCCTCAGAAATGGACTGCTGGTTCCTTATGCACCATCTGTTCTTATTCTGAACTCTACTGACTCTCTTCACCTTGGGTAACCTTGCTGGCTTTAAAAATCTCTGTGTATAGCTACTATCATCTCAGCAACAAGCAACCCCCCACAAACTGACAGTCAAATGTTGCAGACTAGTTCATGTCCTAACAATCATAAGTGGGCTTTGGAGCAATCAACAAAACGATAACCTCAGTCATCAGTTTTGGTGAATTTCTGTGTAAAATCTTGAACAGATCAGCTCTTACTCCAAAATTCCAGTAATTAGATAGCCCAGCACAAGTTTCCATCAGCTAGAGGGTAATTGTAGTTCCAGAAAGCATGCATCTACAGGTTCTTCTTATATGAACCCCCTAACTTGTCTCTCTCTCTCCCTACCTCTAACTTGATTTCCATGCCTCCATCCTTCTGTGTGTTGTTGAGAAAAATACCCACAACAAGATGGATTGACACAGTGGCTGCAACACTGGGCTGGCACGTAAGAGTTACGAGGATGACACAAGACCAGGCAGTGTTTCATTAGGCATTGGCAACCTCTGCTCCCACAGGGGACACTCGGGTCCTCCTTTGGCTGATGCACCTCCTACGCAACCACAACCCATCTGTCAATGGAGACTTTCATGTTGCTCTGGTTCTGGACAGGTTTCAGCGGAACTTACAAACTGAGATGGAAGGGGGAAAAGCCTGGGGGATCTTCTTCTAATATTCGGACAATAAAAATTCTATAGCTCATAAAAGAGCTGCAAATGATCATTATTTTTGCCTGGACAGTGTTTTGTCCCAGTATGCAGTGGGGTGCCATGGGTCAGGGCAACTTGATGGCATCTAACAATAACAACAATTTCAGGCTGAACAGAGTTGGACATGCAGAGGGGAGGGGTCACGGTCCATCTGAGAACAGAGAAAACAGGTCAGTTAGCATAAACCAGAGAGTTTAACAGCACAGGCTGGCCCTAATGCTCTACCTGCCCCTCCTACCACCTCTGCCCACTCTGCTGTACACTTGGACTGAATTTACCCCCACCCAAGAACGTCAAGTTCTTCCACATCTTTGTGCCCACGCCTTTGCTGTTTCTGTTGCCTGGATGTCCTTGCCTTTCTCTATTTTTGCAAAAACGTATTTTTAAGGTACACTCCACATCTCTTCTATAGAAAAACTCTTCCTCTTAATGTCCATACCAACCCCCACCCCACAAGCAAAAAAGAGACCCCAAACACACTCACTGTCATTAAGTCGATAATGACTCATAGCAACCCTGGAGGACAGGGTCCAACTGCTCCTGGGAGTTTCTGAGACTGTAACTGTTTTGGGGTGTACAAAGTCTTCTCTTTCTCCCTTGGAGCACCTGCTGGTTTTGAACTTCTAACCCTGCAGTTAGCAACATAATTCACAACCACTGTACCACCAGGGGTCCTTAACCCCCATAGTTGTGTGCTGTTATCTACCCTACCGCATCTAAGAATTATGTTACAGTCATGTTTTTATTTGTTCATTTTTTTTAGTTGAGGGAAACTAGAAATAAGATATGTTGATTGCAAAAATATATAAAAAATATCTTGAATTTTTTAATCCAACAAGCATTGCCACACGATTTAGAAATCCCTACTATAAAATGGTGAAGTCAGTTGTGCTACACCTTGAACTTGGCTAACCTTGAACTTGGGCTGGCTGATAAGATGTGGCAGAAGAGATGGGATACTTCCTACATTCTGCTCCTTTGGCGCCCTGATTCTCATGAGAGCAAGCCTGGCTGGGGCAGTTGGAGGACCGGCAGATCATAGGCTGCTGAGTCCAGGGAGCCTACCTGTCGCAGCCATGGCTCAGGGCTGAATAAACACCACGTAGGTGACTCACAGCTTATCTCAGAGGCAGGAACAATCCCTGCTGAGCCCAACCCAGCTCAGCAAATGCTTCCAGCTAACCCTTGGGTTGACAAGCAACACTAAATGTTTATTCTTGTTGTTGATGTTACTGTTAGGTGCCATTGACTCAGTCTTCCTCATAGAGAGCCGATGTACTACTGCCCGTCTTCAGTCATTCTCGCAATGGCTGGTAGGTGTATGTCCATTATTGAAGTCCCGGGGTCAATCCCTTTTGCTGAGAATCTTCCCCATTTTCCCTGAGTGTGATGTCCTTCTCCATGGACTGGTCTCTCCTGATAATGTGCCCAAAGTATGTGTGAAGAAACCTTGTCATCCACACCTCTAAGAAGCATTCTGACTGTACTTCCTCCCAAACAGGCTTGTTTGTTCTTCCAGCAGTTCATGGGACTTTCAGTTTTCTTTGGCAATACCCTAATTAAAATGCATCAACTCTTCCACTGTTGATTGCTCTAAGGTACTGGGACTGTTTGTTATGCAGTATTATTGTCACGCTGGAATTCTGATGCAAAGTCCCTTTGAGGTACAAATGGTTAACAGGTATAGCAGCAAACGTAAATGTTGAAGATGTGAGTCTACCAGAGATGCCTCAGAATAAAGGCCTGGCAATCTACTTAAAAAATCATTGGGAAAGTATGCAATTTTTAAAATGCAATGAACTCTATTCTATTAGTCCTTGCTCAAACCTCTCATTATTGGGGAAGTTTCTGACACACATGAGGTCGTCATGAGTCTCAGCTGACTTGACAGCAGCTAGTTTTTTGTCATTTTTGTGGTTATTGTTGTTGTTTTCAATAACACTCTTACAAATATTTGAGGAATCACAAGAGGCCATTGTTCTTTATGTCAGTCACACCATCGATATTATATCACCTTGTTTATTGTTCTTCACACACATATGTTTATTCTGTACCATGTATAGCACTTGATATATGGTCTTAAAGATTAATATAATATATTTTATGCTTTCTCAATAAATGCCAATGAGAAAAGTCTCTTAATCCTTGAACATTTCTACCAATAGAACTTTCTTAACTGCTCCAAATAGCCCATTTCTATATTTAACGTCTCCCACCGGGTTAAAAGGTTATTCCTCTTGTCCAGCCCCAAATTTCAAGCTATAGTTCAAGTACTTGTCCAGCTACTCATGAACCTGGGAACTAAAGCCCAGCTTTCTACACACACACACACACACACACACACACACACACACACACAGAGAGAGAGAGAGAGACAACATCCATAAACAAATTTAGTCACTAAGTCAAGGAAACAGTTAAGCCATTTTGCATGTGCTTGAAGATTTTATTTTGGGATATCTCGGTGGGAAGGGATGTTTGGGATTAATTGGGCTTTGTGGTTATCTGCGCACAAGCACTGGGGTTTTATATATAGAATGAGAACACCTGAGCACAGCACCTGCAAGGAGAAATTACTCATTTCACCTCCACAACTCCAATCAGAGAGAGCAGGGTCGCAAGTTTCTGATGGCGGTCCCTAGAGCTAGAGGGTCTTGTCCCTGGGCTGGAGGTTCATGGGCTATGGGGACTCCTTCCAAAGATTCCATGTGGTTTGTCTTCCCACTACTTCTGTTTCTCTTAGGGATGCTTGTATTTTGCTAGAAACACATTCTTACTCTTATCCATACTCTTTAACACTCAGTAATTAATGTGCGTCGGCTCCAGTTGTTCTAGATGGTATCTTCTGTGCCTTCTTGTATCTGACAAGCACGCTCTGCTACTATTCAGAAGGTTGTATCTGACAACGTTTCCTCAATATTCAGAGTCTTCAGAAATGGACACCCAGTTGCTCCTTTGTCATCTGTTCATTGTCTGGAAGCTCTGCCAAGACCTGCTCACTCTGGGTGACCCTACTGGTATTTGAAATACCCGTGACACAGCTTCCAGCATCGCAGCAACACACAAACCACGACAAGAAGACCAATGGACAGACAAGTGCTGGGAAACTCCCTACCATCAAGTCGACTCCGACTCATAGTGAGCCTAGAGAACAGGGTAGAACTAGCCCATGGGTTTCCGAGATGGCAACTCTGCACAGGAGCAGAAAGCCTCGTCCTTCTCCCAGGAAACAACTGATGGTTTCAAACTGCCAACCTGTGGTCAGCCTGTGAAAGTGAGACATTGATTCAGGAAGACCAAAAAAAGGATCGATACATTTGAATTGTGGGACTGAATATTGTATATTGAAAGTACCATGGGCATCCTAGAGAACACACAGGTTTGTCTTGAATAAGTACAGCTAAGAATGATACTTAGAGACAAGGTTGGTGAGATTTAGCCTCCTGTGCTTTGGACCTGTCAGGAAAGACCTGTCCTTGGAGAAGGATACCATGCTTGTCAAGCAGAGGGGCAGTGAAAGTGGGAAGGCCCTCAAAATATGGATTGGCACAATGGCTGCATCAACGGGCTCAAACATAAGAACAGCTCTGAGCATGGCACAGAAACGGGCGGCGTTTCATTCTGTTGTGCTTCACAGGGTCACTGAGTAGGACCTGACTCAATCATACCCAATAACAACATCATACCATTTTATGGGTTTGGTTTGTAGAATTTGCTAAATACTAGAAAAGAAATCTACTTATCATTTTGTTCCCAATTTCTTTCTGCCAGCATAGAGCCTAGAAACTGATCACATCTGCAAACATTTGATAAATACTTGCCGTTTTCGCAATTTTTCAAATGCGACTAACTCAATTCAAATGTTGGCTCAAATCGCACATTATTGAAGATGTCCCTGATGAGCCTGCACTGTATAAGCTCACTGTCATCGAGTTGATGCCGACTCATAGCAACGCTCCTGTGGGTTTCTGGGACAGTAACTGTTTACAGGAGTAGAAAGCCCTGTCTTTCTCCAGCGGAGTGGCTGGTGGTTTTGAACTGCTGACCATGTGGATTCCAATCAAACACATAACCACTACTTCACCAGGGCTCCTCTTGTATACCTTATATAGTGTATACATGTGTGCACATGTCCCTTACTCTGTGTCCTAGTCTTAACTCTCTAGAGGAACAGAATCAAGAAAGTGCAGATGTTCGTGGTAGAAATTTGGCTAAAGGGAATGGCTCACACAATTCCAAGGAAATCCCCTTTGTGATCATCTGTGGGGGGTGGTAAGGAGTGGGGATGTGACAGGTCTCAACTTTGTGAGTCAGGCAACAGTATGGAGACCATACTGGCTCCTGTGGTGGCAGAGTCTAAGGGGCCCAGAAACTGAAGGCCATGTGGCCACCCTCTGCTGGCACACAGGGTTGTCAGGTTGGTGAATCCAAAATCTGAAGATCGAGCAATCAGTCAGACTACAAGCTTACATCCAAGCCTGACAAGCTTTCAGACCAAGAGAAGGACACAAGATTGAAAAAGGGAGTGACCTGTGTACTGGAGGCAGGCCACCCCCCCCAAGGAGACTCCCCTTTCAACAGATTGGCTGCTCACATCACATCTTGGAAGGTGATAACATAGCTTCTGCCAAATCACTCAGAGTCATAGCTTAGCCAAGTTGATACATAACTTTAACCATCACACCGCGATACCTTTTTGCTTATTAATTTGCTTCATGTTCTTTAGCAAGCAGAGGTCAGTGGTTTAAATCCACCAGGTGCTCCCTGACGGAACTACGAGTCTGTCTGCACCCATACAGACTTACAGCCTCAGAAACCCTCAATAAAGCCATTGTAACGTGGAATAAACTCAAAGGCAACGGGTTTAGATTTTTAGGTCTTAGCAGCAACCGACCTCTATTTATTTACTGGTGTTTTTGTATGTTTTGTCAGAGTAGCAGATAATTTTATTTTGTCTTTTAGTTATTTTTTCTTTTACTTTTAAGGGATTTATCTATAACAATATTTACTTCTATTGCTATTGAGTTCTATGAGACTGCATCCTATGACTGTTGCTACCACAATCAAGATATGCAACAATTACATCATCCTCCAAAATTCTATAGCTCCTTTGTAGCCATCTCCTCCCTCCACTCCAGAGCGTGGTAATCACTGATCTGTTTCCTTTATCTCCAGTTTTGTCCATTTCCGAATATCATAAGATTGGAGCTTCATACGCTGTAAACTTCGACTGTGACTCCTTTTACAACGCACAGAGCATTTGAGATTCATCTATGCTATTTTAAGTATCAACAATCTGTACCTTTATAAAGCTAAGACGCATTTGTTACTTTGTACAGACTAGAGCTCTGGTGGAGCCGTAGTTACATGATGGACTGCAAACTACAAGGTCAACAGTTTGAAACCACCAGCTGCTCCTTGGGAGATAAAGGAAGTTGTCTATTCCCATAAAGAGTTACAACCTTGGAAGCCCACAGGGGCAGTTCTACCCTGTCCTATAGGATCACTTTGAGTCAGAATCAACTTGATGGCAGTGAGTTGGTGAGGTGGTCAGTTGAAGGACATTTGGGTTGTTTATAGTTTGGGGCGATTACAAATAAAACTGTTACAAATATTGTACATGCAGTTATTAAAAGTATAGCTTTCCGCTTCTCTTTGATAATTTCTAGGAGTACATTCCTAAAGTACATGCAAAAAGTGTGCTGTATATAAAATTGCCAAGTTGATTTTCTTTTTTCTTTTAATAAATAATTTAATTGGGGCCTCTTACAGCTCTTATAACAATTCATACATCCATTGTATCAAGCACATTTGTACCAAGTACACATGTTCCCATAATCCTTTTCAAAACATCTTCTTTCTACTTGAGCCCTTGGTATCAGCTCCTCTTTCACCCTCCCCCCATGAACCCTTGATAAATTATAAATTATGAAGATAAACAAGCCATCATCGAGCTGGGAAGCAACAAAGCTGACACGGAAAGAGCACACCAGGCTGTGTGATCATGAGGTGTCGACAGGATCAGGTAGCAGTCATCAGAAGACCCAAAGCAAACAATTGTATTTATGTGAAAGAGGAGGGGCCGAGTGGCCAAAGCCCACACTTATTTACCCCCCCCCCCATCTCTCACATTTGATGAACTCTCAATTCAAACCCTTTGAAACTATTTTGTTGAGTGTTTATTATGAATTTATAAGTTTCAAAAGTTATTTATATGTTCTAAATGAAATATTTTATCTGATAAATGGGTTACAACAATTTTCTACCAGTCTCCTAGTTCCAGCTTAACTTCGTATGTTGTTGTTTTTTTTTTTCCCATAAGAGCAGGGAATTTTATTTTGTCTTTTAAAATTTATTTCACTTTTAAGTACTTTCGATAGAGCAATATTTCCTTCTTTCAGTGTTCTGTTCCATGACACTGTAGTCTATTTTAACAGTATCACTGTCACCAAGCACAGAAGGAGCCCTGGTGGTGCTTCCAGTTAAGTGCTAGACTGCTATCCACAAAGTTGGTGGTTCAAGTACACCACCTGCTCTGCAGAAGAAAGCTGAGTCTGGCTGCTCCTATGAGGATGTACAGGCTTAGAGACCCTAGACATTGTGGCCATGAGTCAGAATACACTGAGTTTGTGTTTTATTTAGATCCCAGAGCAGAACTTCTTAAATCTGATAAAGTCCAATGTGTCTTTTTTTAAAAATCAATAATGTTTCTAGTGTTTAAGCTAATAAAACTTTGCCTAGAAATTTTCTACACTGATTTCTTCTACAGAATTTGTAGTTTTAGAATATATAGGAAACATCCATTTTTAGTTAATTTTTACATATGGTGAAAAATATGGTTCAAGTTTCATTGCATGGATGCACAATTCTTCTAATGTCAATTGTTAAAAAAAACTGGGATTTTGTTTCTCTTTATTGCAGTTCCAAGACTGTGCTGTCACATAGTGGGCATCTAAGAATATTTGACAAATGAATGAATCTAATATATTAAAAGATACTTATGCATGTGTATGTATTTATATAGAGAGATTTTAGATTTATCTAAACATTGTTTTACTATGCTATGTCGAAGAAGCACAACTACAATGTTCTTAAGTAGCAAAGATGGTTGGACATTTGATCAGAAGACACCAGGCCTAGAAAAGGACATCATGCTGGGTACAGTTGAGGGTCATTGAAAAAGAGGAAGACCCTCAGCAAGATGGATTTACACCGTGGCAGCAACAGTGGGCTCACACATAATACTTATGAAGATGGCGGAGGGCAGGGGATAATGTGTCATTCTGTTGTGCATAGAGTTGCTATGCGTCAGGACCCAATCAAAGGTTCCCAACTCCAACGGTGTACTGTGAGAAATGTGCATTTTAATGTATTTACTCACCAAATTATTTCTGCTATCCCAGTTATTCTATTAATTTCAAAAGACAAAATGAAATTCCCTGCTCTTCTGAAAAAGCATACAAAGTTAAGCTGAGACTAGGAGACTGGGAGAAAATAGTTGTAACTCATTGAGCAGATGTAAGATTGATTGCATTGAGAGCGTTCTATTGACATACAAATCCCTCAATCCTGTTTCTTTCATTTGGACAATATCTATTTTTCAAAGGGGGGGGCGCTCACAGGGTCTCCTTCATTGGAATGGGAAAACTTGTGGATCCTATTTTCAGAATAACATATTTAAACGTGTAACATAAAAAAAACGAATACAGCGACAAAGGAAATAATTACATTTTAATGCGGGTTTCAAAATATTTTTTAAATTGCAGTGCAATAATGTATGTGTTTGCACCTCACAACATAGCTTCAGGGTAGAGATGAGTATGGGATAGTTCCTCATCTTTACTACAGCTCTAATGTGATATAAAAGCATCTGGGATTTCAATTGGCAACAAAATTGCAGGTGCCCCTGATTCCTATTTGGCTTGCTGTCTCCATTCATGATTGAGGAACATGATACATTTCTGATAGGAGTTAGTGAAAATACAGATATATTCGTCACCCCCCACCCCCCAACTCAAATTCCCAGGCCCATAGATGTTAATACTGATGAAGAATTCCTGAGTTGGAGAGACATGCCCCCAAAGAAATGATATTCCAGGACGAGGCGTAAGGCTCGTGACATGAGAGTCACTGAAATGCCAAGTTTCGTTGAATGGGCTGAGGAAGTATGGTAAAGGGCCTACAAAGATGGAAACAATCTCAAGCAGCCCTGGAGGAACGTATTAAATCCGGTGACCACATAGGAAAGGATAATTACATTTGAATAGGAGGGGGAAGGAGGAGAGAGGAGAGGGTGAGTATCACCGCCCTCCCTCCCTAAGTATTCAGCAGTAGCATGTGTTTTTAAAAAAATCATAAAAATATAAAACTTGACCATTAATAAAAACAATGGGACAAGAAGACTTTCTTGTCTGGGGTTTGTGGTTAGTGTTATTGTCTTCTGGTGCCATCGAGTCGGCTCCAATCTACATGGATGAAACTGGGTACTTCTGGGACCTCTGAATGTGGTTCCCCACTCCTCTATCTGCTGTTGTCCTGCGATGGCTTGTGTTTTGATGTGATGCTGGGAACTGTGTGGCTTGCCTTTTAAACATAAGCAAGGTCGCCCGTGAAGAGGGTTCAAGGGAGTTTCTAAAAGAATCGAGTCAGAAGAAGGCAAGGCAGTCAATTGCTGAAACCGCGTGGAGTGGGAGCGGACCAGGATGTGACAGAATGCCAGAAGCTGAGCCACTGGAGTTGTAAGAGGTAAAGGAGGACTAGGGCTAGAATCATGGCTTCCTTAGAGGAGAGTCCGCCGAATGGGCTGGAGCGAGGGACAGTTACAGGACCTTCACTTGCTCATGAGGCGCTGGTCAAAATGAGAAGGAAAAACATAAGTAACTGCAAACACCTGATACGAATCACAGCATGCAATGCAGGAAGCGTGAACCTAGGGAAATGGCAAGCCATGGCAAATCAAATGAACTGCCTAAAGGCCGATACTGTGGTTGCTGTTGTTGAGGGCCACGGCCTCAGTTCTGATTGGTAATAACCCGGGCTCAACAGAGGGAAACACGGCCCTGTCCTGTGCCAGTCTCACAATTGCTCTTGCATTTGAGCCCATTCTTGCAGCTACCGTATTCATGCATTATGTCCAGGACCGTCCTCTTTTTCAATGCCCCTCTATTTTACCAAGCACGGGGTTCTTTTCCGGGGATTGGTCTCTCCTGATGACCACATCTTACCATCCTGGCCTCTAAGGAACATTCTGGCGATACTTCATCCAAGACGGCTTTGTTGGTTCTTCTGGCAGATCCATGGCACTTTCCGTCTTCTTCACCAGCACCACAATTCAGATGCATTGATTCATGTACAGTCTCCCGTATCCAGGGTCCAACTTTCATGTGCATACGAGGCCATGGAAATTAATGTGACGTGGGTCAGGCAAACCTTAGTCCTCAAAGTAACAGTCTTGCATTTCAATGTTCTACAGAAGTCATGGGCAACAGACTTACCTAATGCAGCTCATCTTTTGACATCTTGAATGTTGCACCCGTGAGCACCGATTGTGGATTGAAGTAATATAAACTCCATGAAAATTTCAACATTGCCCCATTTATCATGGTATTACACGTTGGCCAAGTAGTGAGGATTTGGGGCTTCTTTACATTGAGTTGTAAGCCGTACTGAAGACCACAATCCTTGGTCTTCATCAGCAAGTGAGTTAAGAACTCAACACTTTCAGCAAGCAAAGTCGTGTCATCTACTCACCACAGATTGTTAACAAGCCTTCCACTAGTCCTGATACCACACTCTTCTTCATATAATCCAGCTTCTCTGATGATTTGCTCAGCATAGAGAACGAACAAGTACAGTGAGAGGATACAACTCTGATGCACACACCATTTCTGATTTTTTTAATTGGGCTCATACAACTCTGATCACAGTCCATGTATACATCAATTGAGTAAAGCACCCTTATACATTCGTTGCCCTCGTCATTCTCATAATTCGCCTTCCACTTGGGTTCCTGGAATCAGCTCGGTTTACTTTTATTCCCTCCCCTCCTTCCCAGCTCCCCCTCCCCCCTGAACCCTTAATAGTTCATAAATTATTATTTTATCTTATTTTACACTGCCCGGCATCTCCCCTCACCCACCCTCCCATTGCCCATCCCCCAGAGAGGAAGTTACACATAGATCCCCGAGATCGGTTCTCCCCTTCTACACCCCCTTCCCTCCCGGCGTCGCCACCCTCACCGCTGGTCCTGAGGGGTTCATCTGTCCTAGATTCCCTGTGTTTCCAGAACCCTACTGCACCGCTGTGCATCCTCTGGTCTAACCAGGTCCTCAAGGTAGAATTGGGATCATGATAATTGGGAGGGGAGGAAGCGTTCAAGAACTAGAGGAAGGTTGTGAGTTTCATTGTTGCTACACTGAACCCTGAGTGACTCATCTCCTCCCCACTACCCCTCTGCAAGGGATGCCATTTCTGATTTTAAACCAAGCATTATTCTCTTGGTCTTCTTACAGAACTGCCTCTTGATCCATGTCCAAGTTCCAAATGAACACAGTGAAGTGTTCTGGAATTCCCATTCTTCTCAAGGTTATCCACAGTGTGTTATCATCCACACAGTCAATTGACTTTCCATAGTCAATGAAATACAAGTAAACATCTTTCTGGTATCCTCCACTTTGAACCAAGACCCATCTGACATCAGCAATGATATTCCTTCTTCCGTGTCCTCTTCCGAATCTGGTCTGCACTTCTAGCAGTTCCCTGTCGATGTGTTGTTGCAATTGTTATTAGGCGAGCTTAAGTAAAAAAATTTACTTGCGTGCAATATCATTGATATCTATAGTTTGAGTATTCTGTTAGGTTACCTTTCTTTTGAAAAATACTCATCTCTTCCAGTCAGATATGAACAAATATGCATCTCTTCCAGTCAGATATGAACAAATATGCATCTCTTCCAGTCCGTTGGTCAGGTAGCTCTCTTCCAAATTTCCTGGCAGAGATGAGTGAGTGCTTCCAGTGCTTTTTCAGCTTCCTGAAACATTTCAGTTAGTATTCCGCCAATTCCTGGGGCCTTGTATTTAGCTAATGCATTCAGTTCAGTTTGAACTTCTTCCCTCAGCACCATTGGTTCATGCTTATGTGCTACCTCCTGAAATAGGTGACTGTCAACTGGTTCTTTTTGGTACAGTGACTCTGTATTTTTCTCATCCTCTCTTAATGCTTCCTGCTTTATTCAATAGTTTACCTGTAGAATCTTTCTTTTTTTATCATTTTATTGGGGATTCATACAATTCTTATCACAATCCATCCATCCATCCATGTGTCAAGAACATATGTACATTTGTTGCCATCATCATTCTCAAAACATTTGCCTTCTACTTGAGCCCTTAATATCTGCTGCTCATTGTCCCCCTCCCTCCCCACACCCCCACCTCATGAATCCTTTATCACTCATAAATTATTATTTTGTCATATATTACACTGTCTGATGTATCCCCCTGCCTTCTTCTCTGCTGTCCTTCTCCCAGGGAGGAGGTTATACGTAGATTCTTGTAATCAGTCCCCCCTTTCTACCCCACATTCTCTCTACCCTCCAGGCATCGCCACTCTCATCACTGATCCTGGAGGAGTCATCTGTCCTGGATTCCTTGTGTTTCCAGTTGCTATCTGTGCCTATGTACATACTCTGGTCTAGCCAGATTTGTAAGGTAGATTAGGATCATGATGAGGGGTGGGGGAGGAAGCATTTAAGAACTAGAGAAAAGTTACATGTTTCATCGTTGCTACCCTGCACCCTGACTGGTTCATCTCCTCCCCACAACTCTTCAGTAAGGGGTGTCCAGTTGGCTACCAATGGGCTTTGAGTCTCCAGTCTGCACTTACCCACATTTTCTATGATTTTTTGTTCCTTGATGCTTGATACCTGGTCCCTTTGACAGCTCGTGGTTAGACAGGCTGTTGTGTTACTTCCATGTGGGATTTGTTGCTTGTCAGCTAGATGGCCACTTGTTTATCTTCAAGCCTTTAAGACCCCAGACCTTATATCTTTTGATAACCGGGCACCGTCAACTTCCTTCACCACATTTGCTTATGCACACATTTTTCTTCAGCAATTGTGTCGGGAAGGTGTGCATCCTGGAATGCCAATTTAATAGAACAAAGTGTTCTTGCATTGTGTAAGTGCTTGAGTGGAGGCCCAATGTCCATCTGTTGCCTTAATACTAAACCTATAAATATATGCACTAGATGTGTTCCCCCACACTCATATAAATATATTTACACATGTACATTCCAGTCTTTGGACCTCTATAAATACCCTTTGTAACCTAGTTCTTTCCTCTATTTCCTTTTACTTTCCTCTTCTCCCACTATCAGGCTCAGCCTTCATTTGGGTTTCAGTAATTTCTCTCAGTTACCTTGCCCTTGCTGAATCCCTACCAGGGCTCTCACACCCTCCTTGCTACTGATTTTGAATCACTTATTGCTCCCCTGTCACTGGGTTGGTCAGCACCACCTCCTTGCCCCTCCTCCCCCTCTCCTGTGTTCCCCTGGAACCATTGGTCCCATTGTTTTCTCCTCCAGACTATTCATCCAGTCTATCTTATCTAGATAGATCTGTAGAGATAATAATATGCACCAAAAATCAAGTCATTGCAAGCTAGGCAATGTGTGAGAACACAGCTATGACAATAAAAAAGGAAGCCAATTACACATAGGAGAATTAATTAATTAAAGGAAAAAAAATTAAAGAAAGAAAAACCTGTAAGTAGATCAAGGTCTGATTTTTGATCTCTAGGCACGTCCTTCAGTCAGGTCCAATGGGATACCATGCTTTGGTCTCAGAGTCTGTCCTTTGTACTCCC
The DNA here is from genome assembly GCF_050624435.1 of Tenrec ecaudatus. Taxonomy (NCBI): domain Eukaryota; kingdom Metazoa; phylum Chordata; class Mammalia; order Afrosoricida; family Tenrecidae; genus Tenrec; species Tenrec ecaudatus. Next base: position 207,142,589 of record NC_134532.1, read on the forward strand.
TCAGGGGCTCCCTGCTCTGCTCCCATGGTTGCTGTGTCGCACACGTTTAGTGATTTGCCTCAGTGTCACAGGGTCAGTCTGGGCCAGTCCCAGCCCCGAGTCTCCAGTGTTGTCCCCCAAGGGCCCTAGGCCATCAAAGGATGGTGTGTCTTGTAGTGGGATCAGCCATATTGTCCACTCTGCCCATTGGCTGTTCAGAGCGGGGATATCATCCTCCAGGCCTGATGGGCCAGGATGTGCTCCACTCTTTCTTCCTCTCCCTTCTTTGCTCCCCTTTGCTCTGATCGAATATGCCCCTCTCCCATAGATGCAGCTTCAGTGCCATCCTCTCTAGTAAATTCTTCTGGGGTGAGGGGAAGTTAGAATCTTTCATTAAAGATGCCAGATGGATATTGCTTAAAATAATACTAGAAATTTTCACTTATTGATTATGCAAAGGTGTTAAATAACTGGATCACAAGAAATTATGGATACCATTGTGAAGAAAGGGAATGCCAGAACAAATCCTTGTGCCCATATAGCTCTTATACACAGAAGAAGAGGCAGTCCACGGAACAGAGCAAGAGGATATTGCATGGCTAAAATGAAGAAAAGGTATGTGTCATGTTGCATTCTTTTCCTAGATTTATTTAGTCTGTATGTTGAGAAAATAAACAGATGCTGAAATACACGAAGAACAACATGGCATAGGATTCAGAGGAAGGCTCATTAAAAATCTTTGATGTGCAGATGGCACAACCTTGCCTCCTGGAAACAAAGACACTAGCAGTGGTCACCGATGAAGGTCAAAGACTAGAGCCTGAAGTGGGGATTACACCTCAGTGCAAATGAAACAAAAATTCTCACAACTGAACCAAAAGGCAACATCATGATCAATGGAGATTGGATTAAAGTTGTCAGGGATTTCATTGACGTGTATCCATACTCCATGCTCCTGGAAGCAGCAGTCAAGAAGTCAGACAATGTATTATTGTTGGTAGGGGCCGTTGAGTTGGTTCTGACTCAGCAACTCCATTGTACAACAGAGTGCAGCAACACCCGGCCCTGCACCATCCTCGCGACGGTTCTCATGTTTGGGGCCATTGTTGCAGCCACGGTGTGGATCCATCTGGTTGAGGGTCTTCCTCGTTTTCACTGCCACACTACTGTACAAAGTACGATGTCCTTCTGCAGGGACTGTGTTCTTCTTATAACACGTCCAAAGTACGTGACACTAAGTCTCACAATCCTTGCCTCCAAGGAACGTTCTGGCTGTACTTCGTCCAAGAGCAGATGTGTTTGTTCTTTTGGTAGGCTCGCATGCTTTCAATATTCTCCCACAGCACCGCAATGCAAATGCATCGGCTCTTCCTCTGTTTTCCTTATTCAGTGTCCAACTTTCACATTCATATGAGGTGCTTGAAAATACCATGGCTCCGGTCAGGCACACCTGAGTCCTCACAGTAACATCCTTGCTTTTAACTTTAAAGATGTCATGTGCAGCAGATTTACCAAATGCAACATATCTTTGATCCCTTGATTGCAGATTCCATGGACATTGATTGTGAATCCAAATTCTTGACAACTTCAATCTCTTCTCCATTTGTGTTCACGTCGTTTCAGATTTCTAAGTGTGTTCTTCTCTTTTGGTTTTCTAATTCTAGGTCCTTGCACATTTTATTATAACATTTGACTTTCTCTTCTTGAGCTGCCCTTTGAAATTTTCTACTCAGCTCCATGACATGACCCTTTCTTCCATTTACTTTAGCTACTGTACACTTTTGGTGACCCTGCTGGCATTTGATATACCAGTGACATAGCTTCCAGCACCACAGGAACACATAAATCATCACAGTATGACAAACTGACAGGCCAATGATAGAAAATGGATTCTTTTGGGCCATTGTGAATAAGATAATTTTACTTTGCAGGGAATGACAAATTCAAGAGGAATAACATCTCATTCATCCTCAAAGAGGATATTTCAAGATATATCTTGTGGTACAATGCTCCCTATGATAGGATACTATTGATTTTTCTTCAAGGAAATCCAGTTAATACAAGTATTATTCAAATTTATACTCCAAAGAGTAAAGCTGGTGATTAACAAATCAATTAGGGGGGTGGGGTTGAAAAAAAAGAAATCGATGAGTGCTACAAAGATCTTTAGTCTGAAGTTGATCAAACAGGCAATCTAGATGTATTGATAACGATTGATGATTTTAATGTAAACATTAGGAAGAGAGTGAAAGGGACAGTAATTGAAAAAAATATGATCTTGATGGTAGAAATGAAACTGAAGATCATATGATACAATGTTTCAAAACCAGTGATTCTTCGTAGCAAATGCCTTTATTTCCACAACACAAATGGTAAGTATGCACCTGGACTTCTCCAGATGGAACACACAGAAATCAAAGGGACTGCATTTGTGAAAAGAGTCCAGGGAGAAACTCAATAGAAGCTCAATCTAAAATGAGGCCATAACTGACTATGGAAAAACCTATCAATTATTCATATGTTAAGTTAATGTTGGAGCTGAAGAAAATTAAAACAAAATACAACCTTGAGTATATCCCATCTGAATTTCAAGAATATCTCAAAATCACATTTGATTCAGTGATCACTGATGACAAGCTCTGAAGCGCTATGGAATGACATCAAGAACATCATACATGAAGGGAAAAAAGTTCCTTATGACAGACAGGAAAGAAAGGAAAGATCAAATTGGATTTCAGTAGAGATTTTGAAATTTGTTGTGAATAGTATGTTAACTAAGGCTAATGGAGGACATGATGAAGTTAAAGAGCTGAACAGAAAATTTCAAAAGTCAGCTTTTGAAGGCAAAGTATTAAAATGAAACGTGCTAGGATCTGGAGTTAGAAAACCAACAAGAAAGAACACACAGCATATTTTAAACTTAAAGGAAAAATATTCCAAGCCTCAAGTTGTTTCCTTGAAAGATTTGATGTACAAAACAGTTAATGGTGCTGCCAGCATCAAAAGGAGATAGAAACAATACACAGTCATTGTGCAAAAACAAAAAAAGCAAACAATCCTAGTTGATCATCAACCATTTCAATAACCAAGGGCTCAAGAAGAAAGAAAATGTTTTGGAAATGTTGATGGCAACCTGTGTACAAATGTGCTTACTATAATTGAATGAGGGATTGTGAGATCCCCCACCCCACCAATAAAATATATTTTTTTAAAAAAAGGAAAGAACTAATGGCATTGAAGTAAGAAATACAAGTTGCACTGGAAGCCTTGTTGAAAAACAAGGAACAAGGTGGCAGGAATTGATAGAATACCAATTGAAATGTTTCAGCAAGGTGGGACAGCACTGGAAGCGCTCCCTCATTCATGCCAGGAAATTTGGAAGATAATGATCTGGCCAACTGATTGGAAGAGATTTGCATTTGAATCCACTCCAAAGAAAGGTGACCTGACAGAATGCTTGGATTATAAAATAATATCATTTCAATCAAGTGTAAACAAAAGTTTGCTGAATATCATTCAACAGTCACAGCAATGCATTGACAGGAGCCACGGAGGTCAGATTCAGAAGAGGATGTGGAACCAAAGATATCATTGCTGAAGTCAGATGGATCTTGGCTGAAAACAGAGACCATTAGAGCAATGTTTACCTGTGTAAATATATATATATATATATATATATATATATATATATTCATTCAACTCTGTAGAACATAATTGACTTTGGATAGCCATGAGAATAATGGGAATTCTTATTGCTTCATTGTGATCATACAGAACCTGTTCTTGGATCTAAAGGGAGTTATTAAAACAAAACAAGGGTGTCTACATGGCTTAAAATTAGGAAAGGTGTGCATCAGGGTTGTACCATCTTACCATACTTATTCAATCTGTATGCTTAAAAAAAATCCAAGAAGCTGAATGACAAGAAGAACCTAGTATCATGATTGGAGGAAGGGGAATTAACAACCTGTGGTATGCAGATGACACACATGACCTTGCTTGCTGAAAGCGAAGAGGACTTGAAGCACTTGTGGATGAAGATCAAGGATTTCAGCATGGATAACTACTCAATATAAAGAAGACCCAAATCCTCACAACTGGACCACTAGGTAGCATTATGATAAACAATGAAAATATTGAAATTGTCAAGGAAATTGTCTTGTTTGGATCTATAATCGATATTCATGGAGGCAGCAGTCAAGATATCAAACAAAACTGCTGCACAAGACTCTTTAATATGCTGAAGCGCAAGGCAATTACTTTGAATATTAAAGTTCTCCTGATGCAAGCCATGGTGTTTGAATTGCCTCATACATGTGAGAAATTTAGAAAATGAATAAGGAAGACTGCAAAAGAAGCATTGCATTTGAATGGCAGTGCCAGTGAGGACTATTGAACGTAGGATGAATGGACAGAAGAAACAAATCTGACATAGAAGAAGTATGGCAAGCTTGCCCCATTAATGCAAGAATCAGCGTCTTTGCCTCAGGTAATTTGGACACATTAGGAGAGACCAGTCCCTGAGAAAAGACATCATGTTTGGTACAATAGAAGCACACTTAAGAAGAAGAAAATTGTTGAGCTGAATTAACACAGTGGCTGTTAGTAAAACATAAAAATTGTTCAAACATAAACATCGTTATGGCACATTGACCAGGCAGTATTTCACTCTGCTGTACAAAAGGTCACTATGAGTTAGGACCAACTTGAGGGCATTTAGTAAGAGCAACATTCACAAATAGTTGCTCAAAATTGGGAAAGTTGTGTGACAATATTATATACTTTAAACTTCCTTATTGAATCTGTATACTGAACAAATAATTCAAGATGTTATTCTATATGACAAAGAATATAGCATTAGGGTTGAAGGAAGACACACAAACAACTAGTGTTATATAAATGACATAAGCTTGCTTTCCAAAAAGGAAGTTGATTTGAAACATTTACCGATGGATAAATATTGCACCTGAGTTTGTGGAAAATCACAGTCCTCAGAATTTGGTCAATAAAGAGCCGCAAGATAATGGAGAAGAAATTGAACCTGTCGACAATTTTATTCTACTTGAACCAACAATTAATGTCACCGGAAGCAAGAGTTAAGAAATCAAACAGTGTATTTCCTTGGACAAATCTGCTGCAGAAGACTTCTTTGAAGCACAATAAAGCAAATATATCATTGACAAGTAAGCTCTGCCCTGACTCAAGCTATGATCATTCAATTGCTTCCTATGCATGAAAAAAAGTGCAAAAGAAAGACAGAAAATTTGATGTCTGACTTGTGTTATCAGCAAACAATACTGAATATACCATGTACTGCTGGAGGATTGAACAAATTGTTCTTAAGAAGAAGTATAGCTAGGATGTTCCTTAAAGGTGAGAAAGGGTAGAGTTTGCTTTTCCTTACTCTAGCCTGTCATCAGTAACAATAAATCACAGGAAGGGATATCATGTTTAGGCAATAGAAGCCATTGAAAATAAAGGAGATTTTCAATGAGATGGACTGATACAATAGTCCCAACAATGGACTTAACTACAAGGGGGTATCCCACCCCCCCAAAAAAATAACTGGAATCAAATCTTCTGGGTCAAGCTTTCATACTATACATTTTTCCCACTAGGGGAGAATCTAGCCACTCACTCCGAGTTAGTGCACCCAGTGGCATTGCCTGGAAAGGTTCTCTCTGGCCACAATGAATGTTTTCATAAAAGCAGTTTAGCTCAAAACTTGTTTTTTGTGATGACTGATTTAGAACTGTGTGTGGCTGTGAATTTTTGTTTCCTGCTCGAGAAAAATGCCACAGAAACTGTTGTGATGTTGAACGCGACTTACAAGGACAGTGCTATGGGGAAAAACTCAAGTGTATGAGTGGTGTCCTCATTTCAAAAAAGGTGAAATGTCGATTGATGACAAATCTCATTCTGGAAGTCTGTCAACATCCTGAACGTACGAAAATGTCGACTCATGGTCCAATTGGAAGCTGTTCCACTAGGTCAGACAGTTAAGTTTTCTATTTAGGGGATCTGAAAGGATTGTATACCAGTGTGCTACAAAGAAGACCCAATTTGTAGCAGATAGGAGATAGGGTTTGTCACTAGAACAATGCACCTGCTCACACACCCATCTCAATGTTCAGTTTTGGGAAAAAAACAGCACTCCTCTCTTGCACCATGCATCTTACTCACCTGACCTCACTCCATGCTACTTCTTTTTGTTTCTGTGAATGAAGAGGGGGGAAAAAGGGGCAGCGACTTGATGAGGTAGAAGAGGTGAAGCAAAAAACAAGGGAGGTGCTGTCAGCCATCCTAACAGATGAGTTTGGAAAATGTTTCCAAGAATGGAATCGCAGATTTGACAAAGATATTACGTGTAATTGAGAGTACTTTGAAAGTGATAAGGTTGTTTTGTAAAAAATTCTGTTTGGGGGGAGTACCCCCTGGTATAGCAACAATAATGGAGTGAGTGCAAAAATAGGCAATATTTTGTTCTGTTAATCATAGGTGTGTTTGACTGGGTCATCTAGAGAAACAAGCCAGGCACTCATCCATGTACATGAGAGAGGCGCCCCAGGCCAGTCCAAATAAAGTCCATAGATCTGAAGGTAGCTGGGCCCTCTCACACTCCCAGAGCTGCAGGCCAAGGATGCAGAAAGGTGAAGCAGCAAGCAGGGAGATCACAGGTTGATTGGTGCAGAGTCTCGCAGATCCAAGGTTGGTGGAAGCATGGTAGGCCTCTGATAGTTCTCAAGGTTGTATGACCTATACTGGGGCCACCCTTGGAGACAGAGTTCCAGTGAAGTCCCAGCCAGGAGGAAGGTGACGTGGCAGAGAGCGAGGAGTTCTCAGTATCTCTTACCTTTATATAAAACATTTTATGACATCAAGGAGGTGACAGCAGACTGTGACCCAATTAATAGCTTTGGCCCTATTTCTACGTTACCAGGAGTGTCTAGCTGACATAGACCCTAACCATCCATAAGTTCACCACGAATAAGAGACAATTCAATGATGAATAATAAAAAATATCCCCAGTTACAGAGTATGTGTCCTAATTTACTCTTTTCATAATCGGATCTGAGAAATAAACTAAACAGCACTGTTTTGTAAACTGAGAAAAGTGCTAGTAGGAGGAAAATGTTGGCACGGTTACAAACTTTGTTTAAGATGGAGTTTTTCATCATTTAGGAGAAAATAGGAGGAATTTGCAGTATGTAGATGCCACCACCCGAGGTTTGAATAGCTGTGGAAGTAACTGTGGAAAAGATAAGAAAATAAAACCACACCCAAGCAGGCAAGACAGCTTTCTACTTCAGGGAAGGCCAACAGCAGAGTCTGAGCAGGATAGAGAGTAGAAAGGGGAAGTTCAGAAGAACCCCTCTGCACTGCCTGCAGTAATGGAGATATTCATGTTCAGAGAGCTAGAAGGTATTCAGATTGTTTACCCATCACCTGCAACCTGGAAATGAAGGTGCAGGACTGGATGACATCTGACCTTCTGCTCCTGAAGACCATTCCCCCTGTAACTTATCTTTAACTTGTGTAAAGAGTCTAAGAGGAGACACCGTGCCCCAGATGTTCTGCACATGGTGGTTTGCCCTCCCATCACAGTCTTGCAGGTGCTTCTAGCTCTAGAGAGAGCTACCGAAGAGTCATGCTGTCTTCAGTTGCTTCAAATCGAGAACCAGCGACTCAGCTGCAGAAAGAACATGCACCTGTACATCTGGTCTTGGGTTAAAGGAATGCAAAAAACAAGGAGCGCCTCTGTTGGTTAAGTTAACCATGATAAAGAGATCATATCAGCTTCTTCATGGCACTTTACCCTGGCGTTGATGTGTATTCTGCAATGGGTACTGACTTGCGCCCAAACACCACACCAATAGGCTCTAGGACCTTGGTCTTTGTTCCTGAATCTCTTTATTCCTTATTTCACACCCTGCTCTAAAGATTGGGATAAAATGTGAAATTTCCATGGCATAATCCATATTACAACCCCTTAAGAGGACTCAGTCTGACCTAACAAAGCTGCCCATGTTCCTCCCTTGCAATGAATTGCTAACCTCATCCTACACCTTGCAGCATAATGAATCATGACAAATCCTACCCCTAGCCGTTTCTTCTTCCTAGATTGCATTTGGTCCTCTGCCTTATTTTAAAGCTGACTCTAAGGATTTCTTCTTCTACAATCTTTATAGATCTCTCCTTTCATCCTCTTCCGATGACAAAACCAACCTCTTTTCAAATCTTCACCACTTAACTGCAATTATTAAATTATTTATGGGTCTGTTTCACCTGCAGGCTGAGAAATGTGAGTGGCATCTAAGGCATGCTGGATGGATAATGAATGAATGGGTGTGTAGACACAGTCAGACACACATGGTATCCTTTTGGCATTTTACTCAAGAGTAAATTGCAAATAGTGGCGGACTGGTTTGATCTTGTCCCTAAGGCAGATGCTTGATGCATTAGGTTGGGCTCTCTGGAGAAACAAAAAAATCAGTGATGCTCATATGTGATGCTCATATGTGTTGTATATATAGAAACATTGATATCAAGAAGTGATTACACAGTTGAAAAATAGGTAAGTCCAGTCCAGTTCCAGTCAGGCTTCTCCTGACTCATGGAAGCTGAAGAACAGAAAGCAATAGGAGATTCAGGAACCAGATGAGGATGATGAAGTAGAGATGGCAGGAGGCATCGTTTATGTATGCCAAGGTCAGAAATTGATCAGATAAATTCACCCTCGGTAGTGTGCTGATGGCTGCTGGGTGGGCAGACACCATAACAGCGAGATGCAAGATGCAGCTCCAGCTAAAGGTGAGAGGCCAAAGAGGATATGAGCCTGCTTTGTCTCTCCCTCTTGTACAAAAGAATTAAGACATCAAAGAGGTGTCATCCGGCTGCAACTTGATTGATGGGTGGGATTCCACCTCTAGCCAGGAGTATCTAGTTAACATAATCCTACCATCACACTAAGTATAAGTACAGATTCCTTAGCACTATATCAGATCCTGCAAGTCCAGATCATTTGAAAGCCTAAGTAAACTGAATAAGGGAGGTAGGATGCCTAATTTAAAAAAATCTACCTGCAGTTGTACTTCCAGGAGTCTGTCCTCTGAGAACAATGCTCATTGCATGCAGCTATAGATACAAGGGTGTTAATTCACCTGGCTTAAGATAAAAGAAAGCAAGTAATAGAAATGAAGTCAAGGGAACGGCATAACATCCTACTTAAAACACTAATGGGTCATGGAAGAAATTAAAAATGAAATTAGAAAATTCTTAGACTTAAATGAGAAGGAAGATATAGGCTACTGAGACCTCTGGGACCCAACAAAAGCAGTTCGTTGAGAGGACCAAATAATTCACAAACCACTGGCCAAACTTTAAAAGGGTAGGGAGAGGGAGAAGACGCAAATATCCAAAACAAGATATGAAACGGGTGGCATTACAACAGAATCAACTGAGATAATGAGGATCAGAACAAAATATTTCGTAAAGCTGTATTTCAATATATTTGGAAGCATAGAAGAAATTAGCAAATTTCTTTTAAAAATCATTTTATTTGGGAATCATATAACTCTTATCACAATCCATACATACATTGATTGTATAAAGCAAATCTGTACATTCATTGCCCTCATCACTCTCAAAACATTTGCTCCCCACCTAAGCCCCTGGCATCAGCTCCTCATTTTTCCCTCCCTCTCCACTCCCTCATGAGCCCTTGATAATTTATAAATTATTATTTTGTCATATCTTGCCCTGTCCGATGTCTCCCTTTACCCACTTTTCTGTTGTCTGTCCCCCAGGGAGGAGGTCACATGTAGATCCTTGTAAAAGGTTCCCCCTTTCCAATCCACTCTCCCTCTACCCTCCCAGTATCGCCACTCTCACCACTGGTCCTGAAGGGATCATCTGTCCTGGATTCCCTGTGTTTCCAATTCCTATCAGTACCAGTGTACATCCTCTGGTCTAGCCAGACTTGCAAGGTAGAATGCAGATCTTGATAGTGGCAGGGGTTGGGGGAGGAGGAAGCATTTAGGAACTAGAGGAAAGTTGCATTTTTCATCGTGAAATTAGCAAATTTCTAGAAGCACACTACCTACCTAAATGAACAAAAATAAATGTTGAAATTTAAATGGCAAAAATAATAAAAATAGAAAGAAATTGAAGATATCATGTGAAAGATCCCAACAGCAACAACCCACAAAGAAGCCTTGGCTCATATGACTTCAAAGAAGAATTCTACCAAACATTCAGAGAAGCGTGGATATCAGTTCTACTGAAATTATTCTGGTACACAGCATTCATTGTATGATGTCAGCGCAACCCCATACCAAAGTCAAAGATAACACACAAAAATAAATTACAGAAATAATTGAATATAAATGAGTAAGATAAAAGAAAACAAGTAAATTCAAGTGAAGAGAATACTACAGCAAAAATAATTAAATTTTAAAAATCAGGTTCAGATGCAATTCACGCCTAGGATGTAAAGTGTGGTTCAGCATTAGAAAATCAATCAGGATAATTTACTACATAGTTTTAAATTTTAGACAAAATTTAAAATTGCATGATGGCCTCAATCAACATAGAAAAGGAATTTGATAAACTGCAGCACCCTCTCCTGATAAAAAAGGAGTAGAAGGAAATCTCTCACCATAATTAAGGGTATGTATGCTAACCTATCTACTTCATTATTGTCAGTACAGGAACAACACATGGATACTTATTATCACCACCCTGATTCAGTATTTTACTGGAATTGCTAGCCAGAGCAATAATGCAAGAAAGAGAAACAAAGGGTATCCAAAATATTACAGAAGAAGTAAAACTATCTCTTTGCAGATTATGTGATATTTTACATAGAAAATCACAGAGATTTCACAAGAAAGTTATTGGAACTAATGGGTGCAGCCATTTGGCAGGGTACAAGACCAACAAACAAAAATCAGTTGAGCTCCTCTATACTAACAAGGAGAACTCTAAAAGGGAAATTATTTGCAATAGCTCTGCAAAGATGAAAAGACTTGGGAATACATCTACACTGGGATGAAAAACAAATACAAGGGAACCTACAAAGCACTATTGCAGGAAACCAAGAGACCTCCATAAATGGAAAAACCACCCATGCTCATGGATTGGAAGCTTCAACATATTGAAAATTCTCACGTTACCCAATGTGAGCTATTAAAAACAAACAAACCCAACTAATTGTCATTGAGTGGATGCCAACTCGTAGTGACCATATAGGACAGGGTAAAATTACCCTTTTGAGTTTCCAAGACTATAATTCTTGGTGGGAGTAGAAACCCCCATCTTTTCCCTGAGGAGTAGCTAGTGTGTTTGAACTGCTGACCTTGAAGTGACCTATAGAGATAGTGAAATCCCAATGCAACCCCAACAACATTCTTTATCAAAATGGACATTTTCTCCAATATTATACAGAAAGGAAAATGGCGTGAACCTAAAATGATATTGAAGGAGAACAAAGTAAGATATCCCATTCTTTCTGATATCAGAATGTGCTATACAGCCACAGTAAGCAAAATAACCTGTTATTGGTACAGTGATATCTACATGGACCAGAGGAACAGATTTGAGACCTGAGAAGATTATGATGAAGAAGATCTATGGATAACTGATGTTGGACAAAATGCAGCTATCCATTTTCAGAAAAATGACACTGTACAAAAAAGTGAACTCAAATGGATCAAAGGCATGATGGTGTCTATAAAGTTACAAGATGACAACACATGGTTCAACCTAGGGATGCTAATTTGGGGCACAAATACCCTATCAAATATAACTAACGGTACATGAACAACAGAAGACACACTACATCAACTAGCACCTTCTAAAACTAAATTCTTATGTTCCTCAAAAACTTTATTGGGGGAAAAATTAATAAAGATATATTTGACAAAGGTCTAATTTCTAAAACGTAGAAAACTTCATTATTCAACAACAAAAGGGTAATCTTCTAACAACTGGCCAAAGGGCACAAACACATATCTTGACAAAGAAGGACTTCAGGTTGCTAGTAAACACTTTCATCATCAGCCCCTGTGGTTGTTATCAGGTACCATTGAGTCAGTTCTGGCTTATAGGAAACAATTGAACACAGAGGGAAACACTGCCTGGTCCTATACTATGCTCATAACTAAGTACATTTGAATCATTGTTGTAGCCACTGTACCAATTCATCTCAGTGAGTCTTCCTCTGTTCACAGTCTTCTAGTTCACCAAGTATGCTGTCATCCTCCACGGAATGATCCCTCTTGATAACGCATCCAAATATTGTGGGATGAAGTCTCACCGTGCTCATTTCTAAGGAGCATTAATTATTAGAGATATGCAAATAACAAGTATAACGCGACACCATCTCACTCCTAAAAAATGGCACCCCTCAACAATAATAACAAAACAGAACACAGCAAATACAGGTCATAGCGAGAAACTCTCACCGTCACCCAGTCAGCCCAGATGCCTAGGGACCTTGCAGCATAGGTTAGAACCTCCCGTAGAGTTCCCAGACCGTAATTTCTTACAGGAATAGACAGCCTCTATTTCTCCTGTGGGGCAGCTGGCGGTTTCTAACTACTGAACTTGCAGCTAGCGGCCCAGCTCATCACCACTAAGTCACCAGGCCTCTTGTACACTGCTTCTTGAATTGTTAATGCTAGAAATAGAAAAATCTTTGAACCAGCAATCCCACTGCGAGGTATAACTCACTGTGGTGGAGTTGATGCCCACTTATAGGGAACTTAGAGGATAGGGTAGAAGGGCCCCGGTGGGTTTGCAAGACTTTAACTCTTAAAAAAAAAAGATCATTTGATTGGGGTCCCTTGCAGCTCTTATAACAATCCCTACATCACTTGTATAAAGCATATCTCTACATATGTTGCCATCATTATTTTCTAAGTATCCTCCTGTTTGAGGCCTTGGTATCAGCTTCCCCCTTTCCCTCCCTTCCCTTTCTGCCTCCCTCGAGACCCCTTGATAAATTATAAATTATTATTTTCATATTTTACACCCACCACTTTCTCTCATCCACCCTTCCCTCAGGCTTTCTTCTCCTCTCTTCTCTCGCCCACCCTTCCTGGTATCACCACTCCCATTTCTATCCCTGAGGAGCTTATCTGACCTGGATTCCTTATGTCTTGAGCTCTTATCTGTACCTGTGTACATGCTCTGGTCTAGCACACAGTGAAAGGCAAGATTGGGGTTATGTTAGTAGGGGGTGAGGTAGCCTCAAGGAACCAGAGGAAGAGTGTGTGTTTCATCTGTGCTAAACTGCACCCTGGTTGACCCTTCCTTGTGACCCTTCTGTGAAGGGATGTCCCATTGTCTACAGATGGGTTTTGGATCTCTGCTCCAACTCCCCTGATTCTCAACAATATGTTTTTTGTTTGTTTGGGGGTTTGGGGGTCTACTGATGCCTGTTACCCGATCCCATAGATGCCCCTTGATCATACAGGCTGGTGTGCTTTGTCTATGTCGGCTTGTTACTTCTCTGCTAGATGGCTGCTTGTTTAATTCTAAACCTTTAAGACCTCAGACACTATATCTTTTGATAGTCAGGTACCATCAGCTTTCTTCACCACATTTGCTTGTGCACCCATTTTGTCTTCAGTAATTGTGCCAGGAAGGTTAGCATCACAGAATGCCAGGTTGTAGAACAAAGTGTTCTTGCATTGAGGGAGGGCTGGAGGAGAGACCCAAAGTCCATCCACTTCCTCAATGTATTATCATACATTGCCCACTCTCCCTCTGTATAGATTGCTATAAGAGCTGTAAGAACCCCCAACAAAATAATTTTTAAAGAAAATAAAAATAAACCACATATTTTTATAAAAAGAAATAACAGGACTGCCCAGATCCTCACAAGGCTGAAGCTAGGCTATGGGCACATGAGGCTGCTAATATCCCTCAATATTGGAAAGTTTCCATAATAAAGAGCTTTAGAATGGTTAAATACATAAATAAATATACATAGGCTAATACCTCTTTTTTATTTAATATATTTACATATATGCACACCTGTGCTTATACCTCTATCCATAGCTTTGCTTCCTAGATCTTTCCTCTGTTTCCTTTTACCTTCCTCCTGCCCCACTATCACACTTGCCCTTCCTCTGCCACTTGCTAATTTCTCTCAGCTAGATTGCTGTTGCTCCAATACCCCCAGGATATCTACATCCTCCTTGCTGTTGATTTTATTTCCCTAGTTGTTTCCCTCTGTATGGCGTTGTTTGCTCACCACTCCTATCCCCTGCCTGCTCCTCCCATTAAGTCCCTCCAGAACTGCTAGCCCTGTTATTTTCTCCATGGGCTGGCTTCCCATACCTATCATATAGGTAGACAAAACAATAATAACGCAGGCAGTATAAAGAGAAAACAAAAGATTGAATAAAAAGAGAGTAAATAAAAAAATAACTAGAAGATAGAAAGAAAAAAAAGCATAGATAATTCCAAGTCTGAAGATTGTAACTCTTTAGGTAGGTAGAAAGCTGGTGGTTTCCAACTGCTGACTGGCCTTGCATGTATATATATATGTATATATACATATACATACACATATATATACGTATATATGTATGTATATATGTATATATATGTATATATACGTCCTAGACATATCAAAACATTGAATTTGGGGGATAAAGACGACTCTGGACCATAATACTTTGGTACAGCTAGGTCAACTGACATAACCTAGTACATTCATAAAGAGAATGTACTGCATCCTGGTTTGCTGAGTTGTCTCTGGGGTCTTACTAGCTTGTAAGTAGCCATCTAAGATACAACTACTGGTTTCTTCCTGTCTGAAGCAAAGGACAGTGAATGAAATGAAAGACTCAAGGAAAATAATTAGTCCCCAGAACAAAATGGCTCCTGTGAACCACAGTTTCTCCTGCCAGGTGACTAAAAGCTGGTGCCCAGATACCACCATCAAGAATTTTGGCCAGGGGCACATGAACAGATCCTGAATAGAATGAGAGAAAAAATGTAGGAAAACTCAAAGTCATCAAATAAAACCAGATTTACTGGACTGAACTAGTGGTTAGGCTCCATTGAGCCAGTTCCAACCCGCAATGACAAACTGCACAACAGAACATAACACTTCCTGGTCCGATGCCATCCTCACAATTGTTCCTATGTTTGAGTCCATTGTTGTGGCCACTGTGTCAGTCCATCTCATTGAGCGCCTTCCTGTCTTTCGCTGTCCCTCTACTTTACCAAGCATGGTATTCTTCTCCAAGAACTGGTCTCTCCTGACAACATATGCAAAGTATGTCAGACAAAATCTGGCCATCTTTGCCTGTAAGGAATGCTCTGACCATACTTCTTCCAAGATAAATTTGTTTGTCCTTTTAGCTGTATATGGTCCTCTTCATATTCTTTGCCAGCACCACAAGTCAAACGCATCGATTCTTCTTCCATCTTCCTTATTCCATGTCCAAATTTCACATGCATATGAGGCAAGCCTATGAGGCTTATGCTAGGCGCTCCTTAGTCCTCAAAGTAACATCCTTGCTTTTCAAAAGGTTTTGTGCAGCAGATTCCCCCAATGCAATTTATCTTTTGATCTCTTCACTGCTGCGTCCATGAGCACTGATTGTGCATCCAAACAAGACAAAATCCTTGACAATCTCTACATCTATCAACCTATGATATCCTTTTAACCTGAAACCAAAGTCACTGTTACAGGTCACCTTTCGGACAAATAATAGATTGGTGTGTAAAATTAAAAAAAATATTACCCACAAAGAACATGCTCATCTATATAAGACCAAGTGGCCAACATTTACCCTGAAGCAAAGAGGAGAAGGCGGGGGAGGGGCGAGGAAGCTGGAAGGAGGGAAAGAGGGCAGGCGGGGAGAGAACAACGAGAGTGTTGACACTGTGACGACTGTACCCGACATCACAGCGCAATTAGTACAGACATGGTTAAATAGGAATCTAACTTGCTCTGTAAAAGCTTTCACTTAGAGCACAATAGAATACTTTTAAAATCTAGAAACAGCCTACATTTTAATCAAAATTGGAGGCATGGTCATCCAATGAACTCTCGTGTATGTATACTTTGTAAGAAGAAGTCATCGGGTAACACAAGTAAACTTAGCTACTAATGGAAAGGTGGGCAGTTCGGACCCAGCCAGAGAGACTTGACAATACACTTCTATAATATCAGTCATTGCAAGCCTCGTGGAACAGAGTTCTGCTCTGAGAAGCACGGGGCCCTCATGAGTCAGAATCAGCACCATGGCAACTGACGCATTGCTTTTGCTTTTCCTTTTCTGTACTTGGGAATACGAAGGAGATATCCCAGGAGAATGGGAGAGATGCCCAGGAAATGACATCTGAGATACTAATAAAATTGAGAATGGCTATGGGAGAAACCGTGTGATATAATCACAACTGGTTGTTGTTTTGTTTTTTAAAAACAAAAACATGTGAGCTGTATTTAGTTTGTATCTGTAAGTACACAGTTCATTGATAATAGAATGGGGAAATGGTGATGCTGGCGGCATCAGACCTCTGTGGCATGCTTTCACCCCCCACCTTGCTTCACTCTATTCTGACCCCATCCTGCTTCTCATGGCATGCTCTATTCATGTTGGATTCCTAAATCACTGCCATAGCCACATAGGGCTAACTCACCGACAGTGCTCACAATTAAAGGTGTTCATTTGGAAAATCAATAGGTTACCACAAGCCATGATCAGTACACAGTAGTGTGCAGTCATTGGTCTACAACAGCACTTTCCTCAGGCAGCAGTCAAGTGTCTCTCTAGTCCTCTGCCTCTCAGCCACATGGTCCCTTGGCCTCTTGCCTCTATGAGCAAAGAAGTCTGCCTGATGCTCTTCCTTACTGTCCCATACTCTGGACCATGCTCCTCTGTTTTGTCTTATGGTTTCCTTGCTTCAGCCTCTGATCTTTGCCTGGTTCCTATACTCTGTCCCCATCATCTCTGTGCCACAGTCTCTGCCACCTCTGGTCTCAGCCCCTGCCACTTCAGGAAGAGATCTCAAAAGGGTTCTTCTCATTGGCCTGGGATTTCGCTCTTGGCCCAAGTGGTTCATTCTGATAGCTAGGGGAGTGGCAAGTAAAATGGACCAAAACCTTCTATAGATGTTACCCATCCTCTAGTTGCATCGCTCCCCCTAATCATTGCTGGGAGTTACAGAGACATGGAGAGAAGGGTCATATTATGAGATTTCATTCCACCACAGAAAATACACATCTTGTTGTATTCTGCGGCTTCCTCTGTAACTTGAGATTAGAATAATTTGAAATCAAATTTACAAGGGTTCTAGGAAGGAGGGACATTTGAAAGGTGACAGAAATGTTCTAAGACTGAATTGTGGTGGTGATTTCACTAGCAAATAAATTTACTAGAAAGTTTTGAGTCCTGTACTTACAATGAGTGAATGCCGTTGGATGAAAATTATACCGTAATAAAACTGCTTCTATAACAAGCTCTCCAGGTGAATTTGATGTGCACCTAATTTGGAAAACCCCAGCTATAAAATACCTTTCCCTTGTCTCCTTCCCCCCTTTTCTGAATTCCACCTCCCTGTCTTAAGTGAATATATGGTTCTCTTTCTTTAGACAAGCTGACAATAAAATCAAAGACACATAGTAAAAATTCAAAATGTCTTAAACATTTCCAGAAAATATTTATGACTTGCATATTTTAGGATTAGTGAAATGAAAACATCCAGTCCCTTAAGAACCCCAACTACTCTGAAGCATGAATTCAACAAACTGTCTGCCCTTAGGCTTTGGTACTGAGCTCTATGGTTGAGGTTCACCTTTGAAAACAGCCATGCCATTGCTTTGTGGAGCATGGAACTTAAACGCATCTACCTCACAGGACTGGGTGAGATAACATGAAATCATTGTATGGGATAGGAAGTGAGAAAATGGCGGTGGTGGGGGCACATAATTTTCTTCATCTAATCCAGCTTGTCTGATAATTTGCTCAGCATACAAAATAGAAAGTATGATGAGAAAATAAAAGCCTTTTCTGATTTAAGTTGAGTGTCAGCAGTGGGTTAGTGGGTATACAACAGAGAAAGAGAGTCCAACTCCCCACCAACCCAATTACCACAAGACGTGCCTCCATTCTCCATCCTTCTTTTACCCTTTTCTGACACCAATTGTGCCTCTCACAACACTCTGCTTCTTTTCGGCTGGGTTCATTAATCCTTTGCAATGGTCACACAGAACTTATGATGACGGGGGCTGATTATGAAAGTTGGCAGGAGCATAAAGCAGGAATGACACAGGCTTTGGTCCAAAGCAGCACCTCTCCTCAGCCAGCGGCCATATGGTCTTCAGGCTATCAGCCAGCTGGTCCTTTATCCTCTGCCTTATTCTATGGGCTAGAGGTAGCCCATTGCTCTGTTTCATAGTCTCATAAGCTGATGGTCCCTGGTCTGAGCACGTAGCTCCTCTGCTATGATGCCTCTGGTCTAAACATGGTAAGGTCCCTGCTGCCTTCACCATGTCAGGTTGCAAGCTCAAGATAATGTACTCAGTTGGTGGCTCTTCTTACTTGAAGGTCCTGGGAATTCTCTCACCCTGCTTCTGAAATGTTTCATTGTTATGCCCACTAACCCACTATTGTCATTCTACTTAAAATCAGGAAAGGTATGTATCGGTGTTGTAGTTTCCCACCATACTTATCAATTTGTATGCTGAGCAAATTATCAGAGAAGCTGGATTATATGAAGAAGTACGTGGCACCAGAATTGGAGGAAGGCTTGTTAACAACTTTTGATATGTAGATGACACAACCTTGCTTGCTTAAAGTGAGGAGGACTTGAAGCAGTTGCCGATGAAGATCACAGATGGCAGCCTTCCAAATGGATGATGACTCAATGTTAAGAAGACTCAAGTCCTCACAACTGGTTCAATGGGTAGCATCATGATACATGTAGAAACGATTGAAGTGGTCAAGGATTTCATCTTGCTTAGCCTCACATTCATTGGTCATGGAAGCAATAGAGATCAAAGGATGCATTGTACTGGGTAAATCTGCTGCACAAGACCTCTTTAAGTTGGTGAAGAGCAAGGATTTTATTTTGCAGACTAACGTGGTGTCTGACCCAAGACATGATATTTTCAATCACCTTATATGCACATGGAAGTTGCACATTGAATAAAGAATGAAGAAAAGTTGGTCCATTTGAACTATAAGGTTTGTGGAGAATATTGAAAGTACCACAGGAAGGCAAAAGAACAAATAGATCTAACTCAGAAGAAGTACAGCCAGAATTTTCCTCATAGGCAAGATGGCGAGACTTGGGCTCACTGTTTTTGATATGGTATCAGGAAAGATCTCTCTTTGGAAAAGGACATCATGCTTGGTAAAGTAGCGGGGCTGTGAAAAAGTAGAAGACCCTTGATGTGACAGTGACACAGTCCGTGGCTGCAACAATGTGCTCAAACACAAGAACAATTTTGAGAATGGCACGTAACTGGGCACTTGTTCATTCTGTTGACATGGGGTTGTTATGAGTCAGAACGGATTTGATATTATCTCCAACAACAACCGTTTGTATATTCCTACCCAATAATTTGGTGGAACTTACAAAGACATGGATGGAAGACCCATTCCAAGAAAATTCACTTCACTGCAGCAGACCGGGAGACTGGGATTCATTTCCCAGCCAATGCACCTCAGACACAGCTATCATCTGCCTGATCTGGAAAGCTTGAATGTTGCTATGATGCTGAATAAATTTCACCGAAAATTCCAGACTGAGACAAAGACCTGGAAGAAAGGCCTGGTATTCCATTTTTGTAAAATTAGCCAATTCATCCCCATTGTGTATGGTGTTGGGGGCTAGCACACAACAACAAAAATTACAGGCTATCCATTAGTAGCCTTGACAATGGAGCACTAGGTTATGGGCAGTGTGGTGTCTAGTTAGTCACGAGCTGTCTGCAGACACTCAAGATATTATTTGCTATATGTCCAACAATACTCCAGTCTCAGCGTGGTCTGTCCAAGGATCTAGTCCACGTCCATTCCTATTTCTTGAGCCTTTGATGAGAAAACTAATTGTTCTTGCTATAATGTGATTGAGATGTTGAATCTTACACATGGGGCTGAATCACCTAGTCTGAGAGGTATCCAGTTCAGTGGTGCTCCCTAAAAATGGTGATCTAGAACTCACTTTACCCTTAATGTGTGTGTGTGTGTGTGTGTGTGTGTGTGCGCGCACGCGCGCGCCATTTGAAACATGCTGTCCATGCCAACTTCTTCAAACCTCTCTCCACCAGCCCCCCGTCCATATGAACGGGGCACCATTTGTATCAGCATTCTATTATATAGATGAAGAGGCGGACAGTGTGATGAGTGGGATTGTGTCTTCCCAAAATGCTTGTTAGATTCCTACCCTTGACCTGTGGATATTATACTGTTTGGGATGTGGTTTTCTTTGCTATGGTAATGAGTCTGTGTCAGTGAGTCCCAAATCTAGTGGTTTTCTTTGCTATGGTAATGAGTCTGTGTCAGTGAGTCCCAAATCTAGAAGGCACAGAAACATGCACACATGGGGAAGATAAAGTCCCCATGAAGATCACCAAGGGACGGCACAATGTCAGGAAGCCTTCTTGCAAGCACACACAGAGACATCTTCCTCTCTCCCCAATTCCCTGAATGAGGGCTCCTAACCTAACACTTGTTCGTAGGTGTTCCTTACTGTGGCAGCTAGCCTGTTGCTATGATACTGGGCGCTATGCCTCCAATACCAGCAGGGCCACCTCTGGGGAACCGATTTCAGCAGAACTTCCTTCCTGGTGCAGACTACAATGAGACAGAGGTAGTCAAGTGCAGAAAATGAGGCACTGGAAAATCAGTAGCAGCTCAACGTTGTGTGACATAGTGTCAGAAGATGAGGTGCTCAGGTTGGAAGCCACTTGAAACATCACTGCCCCTTCCAAGTGGAGTCAACCATCATGGAAGAAAATGTTCAGGACCAAGCTTTGCAGGTTGGGCAATACTCAAATGGCAAAGAAGCAGCTGCAAACATGCAGTCAGGATTCGAACCTGAGCTATACTAAGAATGAATATTGAAATTGGAACCTTGTCTAAAATAAAGTGGAATGCGCAAAGGTTGATTTCCACGGCAATATTGAAGTGGAATGGACTGGTATTGGCCATTTTAAACCAGATCATACTATTTTCTGCTCTGGAAGAAATAACATTTCAGAGGAGTTGGAACATGACACATTCAGTTTGGACAAGGGCTTTTCAAGATCTGTTCGGGAATACAACACTTGTCAGTGATAGGATAATATCCAAATGCCTATAAGGAGGACCAATTAATAAGACTATCATCCAAATCTATGCACCAACTACTAATGCCCAAGATGAAGAAATTGAAGATTTCTTTAATAGGAAATTGATCAAATATACCATCAGGATGCATAAATAATTATTGGTGATTGGAATGTGCAATTTGGAAACAAATTGGAAAAATTGCTTGGGTGATGGAAACAAAACCAGAGATCCCATGATAGAAATTTGCAAGACCACTTTCATATTTATGATGAATACCTTTGCTCAATAACATAAAAAAGACAACTACACATGTGGACTTGCCACATGGAATATGCAGGAACCAAAAAGATTGCATCTTTCAAAAGGAACAATGGACAAGCTCATCAGAGGCTGACTGCAGAAAAGAGCGTCAACTGCTCACATGCACATCGAAGTCGAAGCTGATGAAAGTGAAAACAATCCATGAAAGACGAAATACAATGTTGAGTCTATTCCACCCAAATTCAGAAACTATCTCAAGAATAGATTTATCACATAGTGTACTATTGACCAATGACTAGATGAATTTTGGGATGACATCAAATACCTCATCTATGACAATAGCAATAAAAAGGTATTAAAGATACAAGAAATAGAGATCAAAATAAATGTCAGACAAGTCTTGAAGTTGTTGGTGAACATGGAAGAATCGATTATTTAAAAGGTTTTCATGGAAATTTTCAAAGGTCATCTTAAAAAGACAAAGCAATGCATTACAGTGAAATGCACAAAGACCTGGAGGTAGAAAGAAAAAGAAGAGGAACACATTCAGCACATTTTAAGTCAAAAGAACCGAAGGAACAATTTAAGGCTCGAGTTGCAACACGGAAGGATTTTATGAATAAAATATTACATGGTACAGGAAGTATTAAAAGAAAATAAAAGGATTACACAGAGTCACTGTGGCAAAAATAATCGGGTGATCTTCAACCATTTCAGTAGGTAGGATATGGTCAAGAACTGATGGTACTAAAGACAGATGTGCAAACTACACTGAAGGCATTAGCGGAAACTGGGGTTCCAGGACTCCATGGAATTGCAATGGAAATGTCTCACCAAGTGGATGCAGCACTGGGAGCACTCTCCTCTATGCCAGGAAATCTGGGACGACTCCTTGACACAAGTAAATCTTAGTGGAATGTAATTAAAAACCATTGCTAATTGCCATAAATTCAAGTTGTATTCAGAAAGATCTTGACAGAAAGCAAAGAACACCAGGAAGAGGTTTACCTGTGTTTCCTTGAGTTTTGAAAGGCATTCACCGGATGGATCAGAATAAAGTATGGATAACAGTGAGAAAATGGGAATTTCAGACTATTTCCTTGTATTCACGTGGAACCTGCAAACAGATCAAGAAGGAATCATGTAAACAGAAAGATGTAAAATGGCATAGTTTGAAATCATGAAAGTGATGCACCAGGGATGTATCCTTCCACCCTATTATTCAATCTCTATTCTATAAAATAATGCCAGAAGCTGAAATATAAGCAAAAGAATGTGTCACTAGGGCTGGGGGAAGACTGCTTAACAACCTGCAATATGGAGATAACCCCAATTTCCTAGCTGAAAGTGAAGAAGGCTTGAAACACTCACTGATGAAGAGCAAAGACTCCAACGTTCTACATGGATCACATTTTAACACAAAAATCCTCAGAATGGGACCAATAAAGAGAGAAAAAATAGATATTTCAGGTTTTTATTTCATGTGATCAATAATCAACACCCATGGACGCAGCAGTGCAAAAAATCAAGTGATTTATTGCATTGGGTAAATCTGTTGTGAAAGTGTTCAAAAGAAAAGATGTCACTTTGGGGATTCAGGTGCACCTGACCCTTGCTCCTTGAGCTCAGTAGCCATGAACTCCATCTATCCATCACAGAGAGCACAAAGCAGAGGGTAACACCTTAGTACTCTGCCACAATACTTCCGTTTCCTCTCCTCGGCAAGTCATGGCCACCTGCCTTTCTTTCAAAATCTCTGTTACATATCCTTGTCTCCCCTGACAACTCTCAGCTTTCCTAGTCCACTTCTGACTATCTTTAGCGATTCGCATTGACCCATAACTACTTTGTTTACTATTGACTACCTTCCTTTACCCTCATTTACCCTTACCCTTAACTACTCTCACTTAGTAAATCCAATTCACTGCCATCAAGTCAACACCAACTCACTAGTGACCCTATATACGGTTTAGAAGTCTTTAATTCTTCACGGGAACAGATAGGCCCATCTAGCTCCCTCAGAGTGGCTGGTGGGTTTGAACTGCCACCCTTGCAGTTAGCAGTTCAGTGCTTACCCAACATTGTCATCAGGGATCTTTCACCTTCTTAGCGGATCTTTGGAATTAATTACCACTGTCCTACCGGCTCCTACAATATAGTAGCTGAGATAATAATAAAAATTCACTCTGACAGCTGCTATATTTTTTGCTCCAGAAATAGCTTTGGAAGGATGGGATATAGAAATTCCTTATGCTGACTTGCAACTTGTATCTGCAAAGCCATTTTTATTTAATCCTTATAAGAACCCTGCAAAGAATGGAAGCATTTCCCCCATGGAGGACATTTCATAGCTCATGAAGGTGAAGTTACAAAATAAGGGCAAAGGCATACTATGATGACTTCTCGCAACAACAGATGTCATTCAGCGACACAGTGCAGTGGGCTTAGTGGTGTACATGGATCTTGGGCGAACTTTCCTCTCGGTCTCACAAGAAAGCATCTGTCGTAGTTTCTCCCAGCTGTGTCTTAGTGTCCTGGTGGGGCTATAACTAAAAGGCCACAAGGAGGTGGTGGTAACCAACAGAATTCTATTTTCTCAAAGTTTAGGAAGGTAGATGTCTGAATTCAGGGTGTTGGTACTAGGAGACCTTCTTTTGGGAGGGGGCTGCTGGTGGTGGAAATACCTGTCTCAGTGTCTCTAGCTGGTCATCCTTATAGATCCTGGGCCATAGATTGGTCAACTTCACCGTCTTCAAGTTGTATTGATCTTACCTGAGTAGGCACTTCATTCAAAACCTCATCTACTTTTTTTATATCTCAAAATGATTGGCTGAATGTGTTAGGTTTCGTTCTCTGTAGAAGCAAACCAGTGGTGCTTGTAGTGTTGGATATAGAAAATGATTTACATAAAGACATTGCTTACACAGTTCAAGTCAGGCTTCTCCTGACTTGTGAAAGCTGACGAACAGAAAGCTGAAGCAGAGGCAGCAGGGAGCACAGGCTGGTGGTTGTACAGGCCTGAAGTCAGCTGGAGACCACTGCAATCTACTTCGTGGTTTCGAACTGCTGACCTTTCAGAACACAGCAGAACACACAACTCCTATGCCACCAGGGCTCAACCTCTGCCAGTCCCATCTTCTTCATCATCTGCATCACACCCAAAACTTGACCAGCCTCAGAATAACCATGTCTCCTTCTTTCTCACAGCCCAGACAATAGGTCGGTCGATGGATGGCTGCCTCCTAAATAGTGAGAAAATGCCTTTCTAGTCATTTCAAGCCACCTACCTGTGGGATTTTTGTTCCTGAGAAACAGAGACACAGTTTGAAAGTTGAGGTGTGCTGGACATTTCAGAAGCCTCGAATAGAACCCTGTGCCCTAACCACTTTGCCATTCAACTCTCTAAAAGGACTAGTTCACTTTCTTCATGTTCTTGTCTTTCTTCATTTCCTCCCATCTTAAGTTCCCTAAGAGCCTCCCATCTACTTGGGAGGTCAAACCAGGTCACTGTATGTGGTAGTTATATAATTGTCAATTTAAGCATTAAGCATGTAGGGGAGGAGTCTGTCCTGTCAATCAGGTCATAGCCAATGAGGCTTCTGTGTGGGCATAGCCTTCCCCTAAGGATTCTGGGAATTCTGGTATTTCCTCCTTGGAGGTGGAAGACTCTGCACACACCCCGGGAGACATAGCAGCTGACAAGACACATGGACCCACCCTAATGCTGCCCTGGGTGCTGGAGAAGCTATACAGAGAACCCTGCCAGCACTGAGATGTTTCCAATGCCACTGGATCCAAAGACTTTCTACCCACTGGCCTGTGATCGTCTACATTCGGCATCATTGCATGTGTTTTGTGAGTCTGAAGAGGACTTTATAGATTGCTGTCAGACATATGGGCTAATATCGGATATATGGACTTGATCTGGACTAGGCTGGGATGTTTTAATGTACAATTACCCTTTATATAAAACTCTCTCTTATATCCATGTGCGTGCTTATGAGTGTGTTTCTCCAGTCGACCCAGACTAACACACTGCATCTCTATCTTCTTTGCTTTAAAGTCCAATAACCGAAGAAGCTCCCCCACAGCAGTGTCTACCTTTTCCCTTTTGCTCCCTCTTTCCACTTGGGATTTACATTACAGAGCAGCTCCCATTTCCTGTGCTTTGGCCCTGGGGAGCTGAATGCACTCTACAGGAAGAGGCGGCACATAGAGAGGAAGGCAGGAGGAGGAGGATGCCAATATCTGACCTATTTTCTTTCTGGTGTGGAACTAGGTCTGACTTTAGTAGTACAAAGTATCACTTGAGGGTCCACGGGACTTTAATCATCCTGGTACCATGTTGCAGACGATTGCCCCAATAGAAAGCCTTTTCTTTACTAGGAAGATGACCTTGTTCTCTTCTGGACAAGGAGATTACAAATGTCCATGAAGAAGAAGTACGTAGGACTGCAGAGCGATCCACGAGAAGGGGTTTGATTGGGGTGCGAAAAAATGACTTTTGAGTTGGAGGTCTTTGGCTCTGGGTTTCTGTCCAGTACCGTTGGCTTTGGGTAGGCCACTGGACTTGTGCGGGTACAGGTTTTCCATCTAGGTTGAATTGTGTCCCAAGAAAGATATGTTGAAACGCTAACCCCTGGCCCTATGAATGGGACTTTAAGGCGGCGAATAGTGTTTTTCATGGCAAATGAAAGCATGCCTAGCCCTTCGCTCTGAATTAGAATGTCTAACTTCCAAAACTGTGTTCCAACCACTCCATGGTATTTTTATGGTCAGCATATGGATTTAATAATGTACCTGTTATGTGTGCTTGAATCCTAATTCCTATGTCAGTGGATATCATTCTATTTGAAAACAGGATTCTATTTGTTATGTCCATGAGGTTATATCACTTAGGGCATTTCTTAAGTGTGATGGTTAGTGATTATGCCAACTGGACATGCCTAGGGAAGGGCAGGGACAGAGCTCAATGTGCCAAATGCATTTCAGCCTGATGCCACTCCTTGATATTACGTTTTGTATAAGATTGAGGGAGACCCAGCAGAGTCTAATCCTCTTTGGCCCTTTGCCTTCTCCTGGACCTTCATCTTGAGTCCGATTCCTCATTCACCTACTGTGTAGCCTGCTGGTCCCAGGAGCTGTGGTGGCGTAGAGGTTACATGCTCTGCTGTGTTCTGAAACATCAACAGTTTGAAACAACCTGCCCCTCTGTGGGAGGAAGGGGATTTCTTCTCCCATAAACAGTTACAGTCTTGGAAACTCACCGGGGGCAGTTCCACCCTGTCCTGTAAGGGTCGCTGTTGAGTCCATGGCAGTGAGTTTGGTTTGGTTCGGGGCATGGCTGTGGCTGCTTGTCAGGATGGGTGTCAAACAGAAGAGCTGCCTCCACCATGAAGCTGGGCCAGTCCAAGAAGGGGAGGTGAACGGATTCTTCTGTCTTGGGGAGCCTTGTTGTTTCTATAAGACCCAGAAGAGCTCACTTCCCATACAGCTTACCATTCACTCCAGTTTTTGCTTGCTAAGCTTGTCTCAAAAATGATTTTTCAAAAATGGAGGAGCCAGTTACAGCACACCCTGCTCCAGAACCCTTCCTAGTGCCATGCTGCCCACGCATTAGAGTTTAAATTCTGGGAACAGGGGCTGTGGAAGGCTATGCGTGAAGGCCTTAAGTCCATGTTCAAGTCTCCATACAGACTGAGCCTCGGTCATTCTTTCTGACCATGAACCAGCCATGTGAGCAGCTTTGCCCTCCAGCTGGATGTGTTTGAGAGCGGCCTGCTACTGTTCCTCTAATCCTCAGGAACGGGCTTGGATGTGCTTGGGGTTCTAGGGTCCACGTGATCGTGAGTCACACCCTGACCACCTGGATCCTGGCTTGGAAGGTCTTATACTAAGCTTTTCTATGTAGGAGAGTGTACATATCCCAATCATGGTCCCTTTCCCACTCTGTAGTCCTACCTGCAACTATGATAGATTGACCTGTCGCTAATCATGCTTCTGTGAGGGTTTCCCTTGTACACCATATCCTATCTAAGTGGCCATCTCTCTGTAAATCCTTGGACACATTATGACCTCATGTTGATATTCCTGTTTATCGGATCAATTCCTTTTGCCTTGTTGGCCTGCTAAATACTTCATACGTGTATTATCATAAATTGTACTTGGAGTTTGAGGTCTCTTTTATTCCCCCAAACAGCTCAAATTCCCTAAAGTAGTATTGACTGACCCCAGACTCCCTCTTCCATGTTCCCTGCCATTCTTCTCCTCTCATTGTCCTAGTCTGATTCCTGGATCCATTACTTGTTCCCTACAGACTTTGTGTTTCCCCAAACCCATTAGTTAGGCCCCATCCTAACAGGCCCCGTGGACTCTATCCTCCACCACATCACAGGGAGGGCAATTGACTCCATGCCGAAGGGTTGTCCCATGTGTCCTGGGTCATTATCTGGTAATACCACTTGTCTGGATTCACATTTCATTTTTGCTGTTGGTATGCATCATACCAACATACAGTTTGAGTTCATTTGCAATGTCTTTGTTCCTAGAGCAACCCTGGTGGCCCTAGTGTGTTATCCATCGGGCTGCTAACTACATGTCATTTGTTCGAAACCACCAGTCACTCCTAGAGAGAAAGATGAGGCTTTCTACCCTTGTAAAGATTGACAGTCTCAGAAACCCACATGGGACAGTTCTACTCTGTCTTATTGTGTTGCTATGAATGACCATTGACTAGATTGCAGTGGGTTTTATGTTCCTACTTCTAGAATGCTCTGTGAGAGAGAGGATGACTAGCCTATGTCTCACGTGCTTTGAATATGATATCTGAAAAGAGCGATCCCTGGAAAGATCTTGGTAAGGTAGAGGGGCAGTGACAAAGAGGAAAGCCCTCAACAAGATGGATGGACACGATGACTATACCCTATGCTCAGTATAGGAACAATTGTGAGGATGGTGCACGACTTGCTGTGTTTCTTTCTGATGTACTTTGGGTCTCTGTGAGTCAGAACTGACTCAACAGTACCTAACAACAATAACTTCTAAAAAAGTATTTGAAGTGGTAACGCATGCTTTGGTTTGTTCAGAATCACCCGTACACACATCCCTGTCTCCCCACTGCAAGTTGGGATGACTCCGTTTGGGTTCTTCTGGTGGTCATAACACGAGTAAGTATTCAAAGCAGCATTGTTTATCTCTTAGCCTTTAAGACAAACAAACACCAACAAGCTGACATTCTGACAATTTACCTCAAACAGCCTGCTTGCTGACTCGTCAGTTTGCCCAAGATTGGGCCCCTCCTTTCCCTGTGTACTTGACCTAGCCCGGATTTTCGATCCAGAGACGCAGTCGTAAATCAGTGTCCTTCACGAAGAATCCCACAGGCAGAGAGGGAGGCTAGAGATGGGGCTTCCCACGGCTGCAGGAGGGAGGTATGCTGCTGTCAAGGTCAGGACCGACATCTTGCTACACCAAGGGCCGCCATGGTTCTGTTTCGGAGGCAGGAGAGAGGAGCCCTCAGAGCATGCAGAAATAGAGAGCTTCAGTGGGGGTGGGGTGGGGGGTGGGGGGCAGGCGGGAGCTCAAAGGACCTGGTTTCTGCCAGCTATGCATGCAGCGAGAAACGCTGCAGCAGCCTGACTCTGCCTCCCCAGCTCTGCTTCTTGGCTTCGGCTTCCAATCAGGAGACTTGTTTCGTGCGTTTCCAGGGGATAGCTGCCCTTTTAAACCAGGCTTTCCTTCAACTTGCATTTCTTGGGGAGTGCTTTGAGATTCTGATCCAGGGGTTATTTTGTTGGATTGATACAGCAATAATATTGGATTCTTTGCTGAGAGCAAGAGATGTCGTGTTTCCATGCCAACACACTTCAAGAAGCAGTAAATGTGCCTCCCTTCCTTCTTTCCTCCCTCTCTCCCTCTCTCCCTCTCTCCTGGAACTCGCTTCCTTCCTCTTTTCCTTCCCCTTTCTTTTCTCTTCCCGGCTCCTTTCTCTCAGCCTCCCGGTTCTTTCTTTCCTGCCCGCTAAATGCTCCAGGCCGTCATCAGTTGCACTCATCTATGTGAAATGCATCTTGGTTATGAATTGAGCTGCTAGCTGGGAGGCCAGAAATTCAAAACCACCTGCCACTCCTCAGGGGAAAGATGAACCTTTCTACTCCCAGGAAAAGCTAGTGTCTGGAATTCACAGGGGCAGTCCTACTCTGCCTACCAGTTCCACCCTACCTTATCTGTGGGCTCACTATGAGTCGGCCTCCACTCGATGGCAGTGAGTTT
This sequence comes from Tenrec ecaudatus, assembly GCF_050624435.1. Classification (NCBI taxonomy): domain Eukaryota; kingdom Metazoa; phylum Chordata; class Mammalia; order Afrosoricida; family Tenrecidae; genus Tenrec; species Tenrec ecaudatus. The sequence continues at coordinate 207,172,402 of NC_134532.1, forward strand.
GTTTGTTTAATGTAAAATGCAATTTCCAGATGGCCAAGAACAATAGGAACGAGGACACAGGAGGAAACAGGTATGAGGAAAGTCTTTCTAGTTCATCATTTGAGGTGTATTTTTTTTTTCTATAGAGTTATAAGGATCCTGGGTTATCACACCGGATGAGCTTTGAGCTGCTAATCGAATGGTCAGTGGGTTGAAACCACCAGTCACTCAGTGAGAGAAAGACAAGCTGTAAAGAGTTACAGTCTTGGAAACCCACAGTGGCAGTTCTACCCTGTCCTATGAGATTGTTACGACTCAGAATCCACTTGGCAGCAGTGAGTGAGAGTGGACATATTTATAAAAATAATTTCCTGGGCACTGCTTTATTCCAGACTCTCGACATATAAGAATATTTGAGGGGGCCTTCCCCTGGCGGTGTCAGTTTTCCCATCGGGGTCAGAGGGGCCCTCATGTGCAGAGAAGGAGCTAGAGGGTAGCAACAGGAAGGGCTTTGTTACAGAGGCAAAAGCAAGAAGTAGCACCGTCTCTGGTCTGATCTTAATGGACTATGATCACTTTAAGGACACAGTTCATTTAAAAAAAAATCTTTATATCCCTAGTCCCTTACTCAACCTTTCCCAACACACCCCCTTTCATCTAGCACGCCGTAGATAGAAGTTGGCAGAATCAAATCAAAACAAGAATTCAATGCCCTTCAGCTCTTCCCTGTACTTATTGCCTTTCCTTTGCCTGCTACTCGAACCATCCCCAACTGAAATTGAGCTAACTGTGTTGGGCTCTTAAGGTATCAAGACAGAAGGACTGTGTGAGCTTTGGGAGATGAGAGAAAGCCATTTCAACTGGCTTTGGGGAAACAAAAGAACTAAACAAAGCCAGTTGCCAATTCTGACTCATGGCATGTTTGCGTATGTGATGGCTGAACTGCACTGTAGGGTTTTCAATGGCTGATTGTGCAGGACTAGATCATGTGAGTTTTCTTCTACAGTGCTACCCAAATCCAAACCAAACACACTTCCATCAAGTCGATGCCTACTCACCGTGACCCTATAGAACAAGGTAGATCTGCTCCTATGAGTTTCTGAGATGGTAATTCTTTATGGGGGTAGAAAGCCCCACCTTTCTCCCACGGAGTAGCTGGTGGTTTCGAACTGCTGACCTTGCAGTTAGCAGCCCAACCCATTGCCACTGTGCCACCAGGGATCCTTTAAACGGCCATCTTCTCTATGTAAAGAGGGAAGTGTGTATGAGATCTTGGGTGCAAAGGCCCAAACCACGCCTTCAGAATAGAGACGTGTTCTCGAAGACCTATTTCTCTCTGTGTGGGAGTCCGTCTCTCCCACAAAGCCATGCTGGCCCCTGCATGTTTGCAGGTAGACAGCAGGGAGGGCTTCTCTGTCAAACAGCTCCTGAAATAAAATATCCAGCAACAGAGTCTCCGTGGCCCCACTTCAAAATGTGCCTGCTTTGAATGAGAAACTGTGGTCTTGGGGATGTCTTTCTCTGACAGGCCACATCTGATTGTTCCAGGCAGGTGGACAAGTGGCCAGGTGAGCCAGGCCCACACCCAGGATGCCTGTGGAGAAAGGGAGCCTCTTCCAGGACTGCTGGAAGAAGAAAGGAAGTTGAAGGTGGTGCCTACCATTCGCTCTTTTCTCCCTTCCTCCCATTGAACTATTGAATCTTAAATTATTCGGGCCATCAGCTGGAGAGGGGATTCAAAAAACACTGGGCTGCATCAGTTGACTCCTCTTTTATATTTGATGGCCCCTAATGAACCTCGGCATGGCATTTCTTTCATGTGGCAGTTGTAAGTGGCTGGAAGTTAAGGCAAGACGCTGTTATGATTAACTCAGAGAGTCCATTTCCACAGTCTCTGGTTCATCCATCACTAAAGATATTTATGAGCACTTTGAACCGAAGCTTCCGGGCACTGTGGGGGAAAAAACAGCATCAGGCGACATGATGATTCTAAAACCAATAAATGGGAAAGGAAGCATAAATGATAATAAGCAAAGAAGCTACCATCCCGGGGAAACACCAACTTCTCATTTCCTCGTTGCTTGCAAGGTTTTGCTCTATTTGGACAGGAAGCAGGGGGCTTGTGTTTGAATCTGTCCCCAAACGTCTATCAATAATGCAGTCCCCTTGGTCTCTTCCTTAGACAATTCTTTGGTCTCCAACGCCAGAGGCCCATGCGCTTCCCTCCCTGCATTAGATTATCTGCCCCTCTGCCGCTGGAGAGAGTGTAAGAAACTCCAGAGGAGCCCACAAACAATGCCCTGCAAAGGGAGTGTGGTGATTACATAATTTTAGGCCAATTTGAAGACATACAAAAGTGTAGGCGTGGTATTCAGCCTGTCAATCCCATCACAGCCTCATGTGCCTACTTGGGGGCGTGGCCTTCTTATAAGAAGGGCCCTGGGACCCTCCCTTCCTCTCGGCTTTCACCTTCCTGCTTGCTGACCTGGAGAGCTGCCAAAGCCCTGCGATGTTTCCCGGGACCTTGCATCCATGTGACTTTGTATGGACCAGCCTGTGGTATTCTGTAGCCTTCTGTGAACTGGGTTATCATTACGATAAGGGTTTTAGGGCGGAGGGGTGTTCTAAGGGTGGTAGTAGAGTGTGAGTTAAAAGGGAGACGACGTTAAGGAGTCAAGAGGGAAAAGAATGTTTGGAAACTGATTGTGGTAGCAATTGTACAATACTGCTTGATGGGATTGAACTATGGACTGATATGATTAAATCCCAATCAATGATAATTTTTTAAAAAAGGAACTAACTTTAAAAAAAGAAGAAGAAGAAGTCCACCTCTAAAGAGATCAGCGATCCTGTCAGGAAAGCTGAACATCACAGAGTACCGTGTTAGTAGAACAAATTATTATTGCTTTGAGGGAGCACTTGAGTGGAGGCCCAATGTCCATCTGCTACCGTAATACTTTATAAATAAATATATATACATAGCTCTATTCCGCTGTCATTGTATATAAATGTATTTACATATATACATGCCTATATTTAGACCTCCAGAACTGCCTGTGCCTCCCAGCTCTTTCCTCTCTTTCCTTTTACTTTCGTCCTGTCCACTGTCATGTTTAGCCTTCATTCGGGTTTTGGTAATTCCTCTCGGCTACATTGCCCATGATGGAGCACCCCCAAGCATCCTGTGCTCTCCTCACCATCAATTTTAGATCACTTAGTTTTCCCTTGTCCCTGGGTTTGTAGGCACTCCCCTCCTTTTCCTCCGTCTCCCCCTCTCTGGTGTCCCCCTCGAACCATCGGTCCCATTGTTCTCTCCTCCAGATTGTTCATCCTGCCTATCTTGTCCAGATAGACACGCATAGACAATAATATGTGCAAAAACAAAGCAGAGCAAAACATAACAAAAAAAGAAGACAAAAAATATAAATCAACAATAGCTAACACAACAAAACAGCAGAAGAAAGAAAAGAGAATAACAACAGCAAAAACTGAAGAGCCCTCAGACAGTTCCAGGTCTGTCTGTTGACCTTTATGAGTGTTTTCCAGTCAAGTCTGCTGGGGTGCCACGCCCAGACTCCCAAGTCCACCTTTGGCATACCTCGGGGACTTCGTTGCTTTGCTTCCCTTGCTGTTCATCTGTCCACCCTTAGTGCTCACCCCAGTGCAGTGGGGTCAGATAAGGCACATCTCCCACACTGTGTCCCCAGTGCTGCCCCCCTAAGCACTGTGTGTCAGTGAGGGACACATCATTCTGTCTCGTGATGGGGCTGGCCCTGTGATCTCCTCTGTGCCTTCGCTGCTCTGAGCCAGGATATTGTCTTCAGGGCTTGGTGGGTTGGGGTGTGTTTCCATTTTCTTCTCACCTCTTTTTTTCCTCCTGTTCAGATGTGCCCCACTTCCTGAGCTGCAGCTTCAGTGCTGTCCTGTGAAGTGCATTTCTCTGGGGTGAGGGTTGGGGGTGCTCATGCAGTTGGAATTGGGGGCTGGCCCCGCTGATCTCTCTATTGGTTCCCTGGTTCATGCCTGTATGTTGCATTCACGTCTTGGCATACCGGGTTGAAGTCTGGTCCCTCCCTCCCTCGCCTGTGGAAAATGGGTGCATAAGCAAATGTGAAGAAAGCTGATGGTGCCTGGATGTCAAAAGATATAGCATCTGGTGCCTTCAAGGCTTGAAGATCAACAAGCGGTCATCTAACTGAGAAGCAAAAAGCCCACATGCAAGAAGCACATCAGCCTGTGTGATCATCAGGTATGGATGGAATCTGGTATCAGGCATCAAAGACCCAAAGCACAACAACAAAAATCATATTAATGGGAATGAGGGGGAGAACAGAGTGGAGACCCAAAGCTCATCAGTAGTCAATTGGACACCCCCTCCCCCATCAGAACAGTCACAAAGAAGAGAAGAGCCAATGAGGGTGCAGTATAGCACCCAGGAAAAAACACAAACTTCTTCTAGTTCTTTATTGCTTCTGCCTCCCTACTACCACGACCCCAATTCTATCTTCCAAATCTTACTAGACCAGAACATGTACACTGGTACAGATAAAAGCTCCAAACACACGAAATCCAGACCAATAAGGGGAGCAGCGATACTGGGAGGGTAAGGGTTGGGGTGTGGTTGTGTAAGGGGGTACCGATGACAATGATCAACGTTTGACCCCCATCCCAGGGGGAAAGACAGCAGAAAAGTGGGTGAAATGATAGCGGCTGGTGTAAGACATGAAAAAAGAAAGAATAATTTATAAATTATCAAGGGCACATGTGGAAGGGAGGGAGGCTGGGGAAGCAAGGGGGGAAATGAGTAGTTCAAGTAGAAATAAAATGTTTTGAAAAAGATGATGACAACATGTATAAATATGTGCTTGACAAAATGGGTATATGTATGGATTGTGATAAGAGATGTAAGAGCCCCCAATAAAATAAAAATAAATATATAAATAAGTAAAATACAGTTTGGAACTTGAGAGAGAGAGAGAGAGAGAGAGAGAGAGAGAGAGAGAGAGAGAGAGAGAGAGAGAGAGAAACAAATTTGAGAGGGAATACAGCACCAAGCAGTGTAAAACAAAATTAATGCAAATAATGTCGCTGCCACTCCATTTCTAATTTATGTTGTGTTAATGTTAATTGCTTTCAACTCAATTCTGATTCCTAGTACAACAGAAGGAAAGACTGCCTGGTACTCCATGGTCTCTGGACTCATGGTTGAGCTTACTGTTGCTGTCATTGACTATCAGCTTTCTACAAATCAAGATCAGTAAATTGAACGTTTTTCTTTGGTAGTAGTGTGCAGTTTTGAGGACTTGTCTATAAATCAGTTTTCTAGTTTGGCGTGCCAAATTTGTTTCAGAGATGCCACTCCATGGTTCAATGAGGTGGGGCAGTGCAGGAACATCAGTAATGTGGACTTGCAATGAAAGGTGCCATGGCCAAGATCAGAGGAGAAAAATATATTAGAGCTTAAATCCTGAGCACCTGGTTATGGATGACAGTGACAGCTCAAATTCCACCTGCAGAGATCCGACAGGGAATGAGCCTCCATTGAATACCCTTGGACCGTTGACCAGGGAAGCGAAAAGCTGTGTCTACAGAGTACATAACAGAGTGAATTATTGCAGACATACTTAGGTTATAATTGAACACCTTATCAGTTGTTCTCCCTCTTAACTCATTCTTAATGTAGTCTATTGTTATGTTATTTTCTGCTTTCCTTGGGATGGAAAACAAAAATGCAACCAATGTCATTGAACTAGTTGTATAGACATTGTTAAATGAAAACCTAATCTGTAGTATACACTTTCACTGAAAATATATAACCTTTTATTTTTGAACAAGAAAGAGTGCCATGAACAAGACCAATAGCCCCATGTCCTGGGAAGATCATGGTCTTGTCCTTTTTTCTCATGATGATTACAGACCTGACAAAATGTGTCACAAACTTGATTCTAATGGCAAAAATACAGTCTTCCAATATGACTTTGGTGGCTTATGAAATGCTTGGTAACATTTTAGAATAACTGTCATCACTGGAAAAATTCAAGTCCAACTCCAAATAGAAACCCAACTCAAACCAAGCCCCTCTAAAGTCAATTCCAACTCATTGTGACCCCATACGGGAAGGTGAAACTGCCCCCCCCCCTGGCTTGCCCAGCCTGTAACTCTTTACGGGAGTAGAAAGCCTTGTCTGGTGGTGAGCAGCATCACATATAACCACTATATCAGCTCCTAAAATATAATCAGAATGTTGGAGTTGTGGAGCCATGGTCCCTTTCACCTGGTTATGAGAATACTTATTTGCCAGAGATGCCTCCTGACTTGCTCTACTGGCTTATGCCACCCACTTGGCCTGGCAAATATTTAATTTGGGGCCCCTGTTTCAGACATTATTGCTCCCAAACTCACTCTAATTGAGTTGATTCCAGCTCCTAGTAGCCCCTTAGGACAGGGTAAGACAGTCCCCATTGGTTTCTGAGACTAACAGTCTTTACAGGAGTAGAAAGCTTCATTTTTCTGGTTAGCAACCCAATGTATAACCACTATGCCACCAGGAGTCCTTGTTGTTGTTAGTTTGCCTCAAATTGGTCCCAACACATGACAACCTTTGTACACAGGGTTCATCAAGTCGGCACCAACTTGATGGCACCTAACAACAACAGTCCTAAGGGAATTAATCTACTCTTGTTGTTGTTGTTAGGTGCCATTGGGTCAGTGCCTATCCATAGCTACCCTATGTATAACTGAACAAAATACTGCAGAGACCTGGGCCATCCTCACAATTGTTCCTATGCTTGAGTCCATTGTTGCTGCCACTGTGTTAATCCATCTCACTGAGAGTCTTCCTGCTCCCCACTGCCCCTCCACTTCACCTCACATGATGCCCTGCTCCAGGGCCTGATCGCTCATGACAACACGCCCAAAGTTTGTAAGAGGAAGTCTTACCATTCTTGCCTCTACGGAGGCAAGACTATATTCCTTTCAAGACAGACTTATTTGTCCTCTTGGCACTCCATGGCACTTTCAGTATTCTTCACCAACACCACAATTCAAATACATCCATTCTTCTTCCGTCTTCCTTATTCCATGTCTAACACGCACATACGTATGAAGGAAATGGGAACACCATGACTTGCGTCAGGTGCACCTTAATACTCAAAGTAACATCCGTGCTTTTCAGTACTCTAAAGTCATCTTGTGCAGCAGACTTTCCTAACGCAGCTCCTCTTTTGATCTCTTGACTGCTGCTTCCATGAGCATTGATTGTGGATCCAAGCTCGACAAAATCCTTGACAACTTCAACGTGTCCTCCATTTGTCATGACACTGGTCCCGTGGTGAGGATTTCGATCTTCTTTACATTGAGTTGTGATCCATACTGAAGGCTGCAATCCTTGATCTTCATCAGCAAGTGCTTCAAATTCTCCTCACTTTCAGCAGCAAGGTCATGTGCTCTGCATACCACAGGTTGTTAATAAACCAGCCTCCAATCTGGGTGCCACATTCTTCTTAATATAATGTAGCCTCTTTGACTATTTGCTCAGTACACAGACTGAATCGCTGTAGTGAGAAAATACAATTCTCTTCCACACCTTTCTTGATTTTTTCCCCATGCAATAATCCTTTGTTCTATTCTTACGAATGCCTCTTGATCCATGGACAGGTTCCATATAAGCACACTTAAGTGGTCTGGAATTCCAATGCTTTCAAGGCTCTCCATAATTTGTTATTATCTACACAGTCAAATTACTTGGCATAGTCAATAAAACACAAATAAGCATCTTTCTGTGATGACAACATATGCACAAATATGCTTGATACCCTTGATGTATGGATTATTATAAGATCTGTCAGAGCCCCTAACAAAATGATCTTAAAAAAAAACAAATAAAAACCAAGGCCTCAGGAATTGACAGAATACCGACTGAAATATTCCAGAAAGCTGAAGAAGCACTGGAAGCACTCACTCATCTAAGCCAGGAAATTTGGAAGACAGCTACCTGGCCAACTGACTGGAAGAGATCCCTATTTGTGCCCATTTCAAAGAAAGGGGATGCAACAGAATGCTCAGACTATAAAATGATATCATTGATGTTGCACACAAGTAAATTTTTACTTATGATCATCCAACAATTGCAACAGCACATTGACAGGGAACTGCCAGAAGTTCAGGTCAGATTCAGAAGAGGACCTGGAATAAGGAATATCATTGCTGATGTCAGATCGATCTTGGTTCAAATCAGGGAATACCAGAAAGATGCCTTGGGATTTAATTGTGCTCCATTGTTTCTCTTGCAGTACCCCTTGCCTTGTGGACTCTCCCCTTCATGACCACTTATCCAACCTCATGGGGTTTTAACTTCTTTTTCTACCAAGGACCCTTATTTCTCATGCTCTTCAAATTAAACTTCCAGATGCCTAGAATTGAATGGGACCAAGGCTCCCTGTGTTCACAGAGGCTTTGCACCAGCCTGCATCATGAAGGTTGAGAAGAGCAGGAAGTTTGTTGTAAGAAACCATCCCAAAGTTTGTACATGAATCTCCAATTTGGGTAGCACTCTGTGGATTTGATTCACCTCTGCTCATATGTTTCCCTGAAAATAAGACAGTGTCTTATCTTAATTTTTGCTTCCAAAGATGTACTAGGTCTTATTTTCAGGGGATTTCTTATTTTTCCATGAAGAAGAATACGGTACACATGTATTATTGAACAACAACAAAAAAGGAAATCTATTACTTGTATATGGTATGACAGTAGTTGTCATCACAAACCAGCATAACCAGACAAACTGTGAATCCTACAGTATCAAAAATTTCTTGTTACTACCATTATTTCCATGTACAACAATCTATGGTACATTTGCTCATTTATTCAATGACAGTCATGTCATCATCTCCTGGAGCATCATCATAACAATCCAAACCCTTATTTTCTGGGAGGTCTTATTTTCGGGGAGCGGCCTTATATACTTTCAGGGAAACAGGGTACAAGCTGGGGTGACTCAACCGGGGCTTGAAGATTCACTACTAAGATGGCTCATTCACCTGCCTGGAACCTTGACGGTGACTGTGTTTAAAGAACACACTTGAGGCTATTGGCCAGAGGCCTTGGTTTCTTTCTACACGTCTTCTTGGACTTCTTCACAGCATGGTTCCTGGTATTCCAAGAAGCAGAGAGGAGAGGTGGGCAGTCTCTTAAGAGCTTCAGTCTTAGCTCCTGAAACTGGTAGAGCTGACCACTTGCACTCTATCTTTTGAGTTATGTCATCACAGGAGAGGAGCCATAGACTCTACTCCCATCTTTCTGGGAGAGTGACAATGAGTATTCCACCACCCCACCCCCTTTTTTTCCTACTACTGTATCTGAATCTGGGTCAGTTGGCCATTTCTCATTAAACTGGTTTGGCTGCAGAGCAGTTGTGTGGTCCTGAACCTGGAACCCCTGAGGGTTGCATTCCTTAGCAAGACTGAGGCCATTGTCTTTGTAGAATCAGAGGGTGTGACCGGCAGTGACTCATTTAGGATGTGCAGGGCTGGAAGCAAATACTTCTGTGGAGATTCTGCATCTACAATTTGTTTTCAAATTCATGGGCTACTAAGGGTATGGTACGTATTGATAAAGATGTACTGGGTAGAACACAGGTACTTGTGCATTTGTTTATTACATTCATTACATGTGAAGATACCTTGTCTTGTTCTGATGTAGCCAGAGTCACTGAAATCAGTGGATCTTATCATAGAGTGAAATAATTATTTTGTCTGTCACTGGGGGCAGCCTACTCATGAGAACCTCTTCTAGAATTTAGAAATGGCTACAGAACTTCAGATCAATTAGATAGGAGTTCCAGAGCTCCCTAACACGTCTGGCCAACTCCTCATTTAGTGTAGAAGTTTCACTAAGTGTTATCATTTGTTCAATACCCATTGTTCCTTATTCAAACTGACACAGACCTCCATAAGGGGCTTCCTTGACACTTGGTAGTTTGATTTTCTTCCTGCATTGTCTTGACCTTGGTAATTCATTCTCAGCTGGACATTTAACCTGACAAAATATTCTTCCATCTAACTCTTAACCAGGCCCGACCTTGCTTAGCTTCTGAGACCAGATGAGATAGGGCACATTCAGGGTGGTATGGCCATAGACAACCAGACCAAATATTCTCTGATTTTACATATTGGGTTACACAAAGAAAGGCGGCCTTTGCTCATATTGGAAACTCAAAACAAATAAGAATGCAATGATGGGAATCTGTCTGCAGTCACCACTTACAGTCCCATGAAGAGAAGAAAACCAACATGTAAAGGAAGCGGGAACCAGCAGAGAATAAGGATAAATGGAAGAATGACACCCTGGATCCAGCTGTGCCTACAACTATCATCTCACTCTGCCCTTTGAACTTTTGTTGACTTCATTTGTATAACAATTAACAAACAAAGCAGTACATGATCTTTTATGCTTAAGCTAATTTGAGATGGATTTCTATCATTAGCCATCAAACTTATACATCTGAATAAATTTATATATTTAAGCAAAAAGAAGATATTATTATTCCTTCAACACACATAAACCAAAATCATTGCAACAAAATTGTAATACAAATAAAGTCAACAACATGGTACTGAGTTCTGTTAGGTCCCAAGTATTGTGCTCATCATTTTAGGAACTACTTTGGAAGAAACTGTGTTCGATTAGGAAAACAGGAGAGGGATACTCCTGGACAAGTGATTTATTGAGGGAATGCTCCCAGGAGAACCCCGTAAGAAAGTAAGGAAAGCAGAAGAAGGAGGGAGAAGAAGGTGAGCAAGGCCAGGGAGGTGATTTACACGGCAGGGTTGGTACAGCCTTAAGGCACAACAACTGAGCTTTTGTATCTTTGCGTCAATCAATCATTGGCCATTGGCAGTTCCACAGAGGACTCAAATACCAAGGCAGTTGCAATCAGCCCAGGTCAAACCTCCAGAGAAATCTGAACGTGTGAGTTGTTAGCAGCAACACCAGCATCAGCTCAGGGATGGGTGCACTGGGCTTGTCAACAGGACCCCAGGGGATCAGGATGAAGCACTAACAGCATCCGTTAAAGGTCAGAAGTGGCCTTCTATTGTCAGCTGCCATGGAGTCTCAGTTGCTGCCCAGAACAAATTGTTCCAGAAGAAAAGCTACCTTCATTTAAGATGTGACTTCATGACTAAAAAGGAAAAGAAAAGACACCACATGCCCCGTACTCATCATGATGTGGAATGTGCAAAGAATCTAGGAAAGTTGGAGTTGTAAAGAATGATTGGGAATGCATGAAGAACTATACCTTAGACTTCAGGGAGCTGAAAGGAATGGTATTGGGCATTGAATCTAACAATCATAGGGACAGCTATGCCAAGAAGGGTAAATTCAAGAGGAATGGTGTCAGTCTCATCATTAAAAGGAACATTTCAAGATCTATCCTGAAGAACAATGCCGCCCTTGAGAGGATAGTAGCCATTTGCCTACAAGCAATACCAGTTAATAGAACTACGATTCAAACTTACATATCAACCACTAATTCCAAGGATCAGGAAATAGAAGATTATTATCAACTTCTGGAGTTTGAAATTGATCAAATATGCAATCAAGATACATTAGCAATTACTGGTGATTAGAATGTGCACGTTAGAAACAAAGATAGTGTTTTCACAGCTTGAAAATGCAGCCTTGGCGTTGGAAACTGTGTAGGCAGCGGTTCTCAACCTTGGGCTATGACCTCTTTGAGGGTCGAACGGCCCTTTCCCAGGGGTTGCCATATTCATAACAGTGGCAAAATTACAGTGATGAAGTAGCAATGAACATAATTTTATAGTTGGGGGGTCACCACCACATGAGGAACTGTATTAAAGGGACATGGCATCAGGAAGGTGGAGACCCACTGGTGTAAAGAACCTTGCAAAACCAATGATTTCTCCTTTTTCCAGCCGCATAAACAGCAAATATACACAGGAATTTCAAAGTCAACTACATCTGTGGAAAGAAATAATGGAGAAGTCCAAGATCATGAGTGAGCCCAAAGCCAGCGGGTCAAGTATGGGATAGCCCATCAATTGCTCATATGCAAGTTGAAGGTCAAGAAAACTAAAACACATTCAGGAGAGCAAATACATGACATTGAGCACACACCATCTGATTTTAGAGACTGTTGTGAGAATAGAGTTAGTGGGAGAAATATAAATTAAGACAACGAGATACCACATCACACTGGCATGCTTAACAATTTATTTAAATAGAAAATAATACACGCTGGAGAGGATCTGGAGAGCCAGGAATGGCCATGCCGATGGGACTGCAGGCTTGTCCAGCCACCATGGAAAACAATGTGGTGCGTCCTTACACAAGTGCAAACCCGAACCCCTTATGATCCTGAAGTCATTCTACACGGTATATCTCCCAAATAAATAAAGAACATGACCAGAACAGATTTATGCACATTTGTATTAGACAGGGTTCTCTAGAGAGATAAAACCAGATTGCTGATAATTATATATATATAAAGATCGATATATAATACAAGAAATTAACAGTTAAATTATAAACAGATAGATAGCTACATAATACAAGAAATGAACAGTTAAATTAAAAATCAGTACAAATGACTCAGTGCAACTCACTCCTCTGAGAGAGTTGTGAGACACAAGCAGTCCTTCAAGTCTTGAGGGCCGCCAAGTAGTCCTCTGTAGAGAGAATTCCGGCTATCCAAGTACAGGCAGCAACAGTCAGCCAGGTCACCAACTGTCAGTCCCCAGCTCCAGAGACGTAAATTTCAATCGTGTGGTCTTAAAGGGACCTCAATTTACAGCGACACAGTCCACAGGCTAGGCGTCCCACAGGTAGTGCACCCTTTAAAGTGAGGCACAGAACAAGCAAGGCAGCTGCACTCTGGTCTGATGATTAAAGAGCGAGAGACAAGAAAGGCGAGGCTTACCCCGTCATTTATCTCTCCACCCCTCAATTAATTCCGCTTGTGTTTATCGGCCAGGCTGGCACAATAAACTATCTCAACATTCATGTGTATTGCAGTAATCTCTATAATAGCAAAAAATATAGAAACAATAAAAGATAGCCTGTCTAGAGAAATGGATAAATACATCATGGACATACCATATGGAATGGAATGCTATGCATCCTTAAAACAGGGACAGCATTGGAGGACATCACATGAGCAGCATTGGAGGACATTCTGTTCAGTGAAGTTAGTCAACTGCATAAAGATAAACATTTCATGACACCATTATTATAAAGGAAGAAACACAATCAAACAACAAAAAAGGTTTTCATACCAAAGGAACAGAGTTTGAAGATTATGATGAGATTAGCGTCATGGGGGAGGGGGAGAGGGAGGAGACATCAAGGGAGGGAGGGAGGGTGAGTGGAAAAGGAAAAACAATAAAGAAGGAATGGGGAGGAGAAGGAAGAGGAGGAGGGGGAGGGGAAGGCGGAGGGGGAGAAGAAAAGGGGCACCTAGGGGCACCATCATTGTTGTACGTGTTGTGTTCCACACATAAAAGGGAAAAGGAGTAATCGCAGTAGAAATGAATCACATTAACATTTTTTTTTTTTAAGGAGAAAGATCATAGTCTTAAAAACCCTCCAGCTGTTTTACCGTCAGACCTAATGCCTGGCTGGTTGGTTATAAAAAGAGGAAAAATAAGACTGAAAGTGACGTAACTTCTTTTGTGACACCCAAAATGAAAACAACAAAACAAACACAGAGTACATTTAATCAGGGGGACGCTAGTCAAGTGAGGTGTAGAATCGCGGGGAAGAAACCACAGGCCCGTGCTAAAGACAGGAAAGAAAGAAGAGAGCCAAAGGGGTGTTGGAAGAGACTTGGGGACAACTGCTGAGTGGAGAGAAGCTAAAGCAAATGGAAGAAAGGATGCAGGAAAGGAGCTGAACGGACTATTTCAAAGGGAATGTAAGAAGACACATCTTATAATGAGATGTGACAAGGCCTGGAATTTGAGAACCCAAGAGAAGAGAAAGATGTGCATTTCTCAAACAAAGAGAGAGAAAAAAAAGTTGTCTCACGTCTCACTTTTCAATACTGAGAACTTCTGTGGGAAAAATATCAAAGGAAAGATGAAGCATCAAAAAAGATGGAAAAAACAGACTAAGTCACTGTAAACACAAGAAGAATTCATAGACAGCCAACCATTTCAAAAGGTAGTATATGATCAAGAATCAAAACAAACAAACAAACAAACAAAACAAAACAAAAAAACCCCACCAAGTGAGAACAACAAATGCTGGAGCGGGTGCAGAGAGATTGGGATGCTTCTATACTGCTGGTGGGCTGGTAAATATGTACAAATATTGGAAAGCAATATGAAGCTACTCAAAACAACCAGAAATAAAACTACCACATGACACTGCAGTGTCTTTGCTGGGCATGTACCCCAAAGAAGAATGGACATATGCTCTCCCATGTCCACTGCAGCAGAGTTTACCTTAATGGAAGCTAGATCATCACGAATGCGCGATCCCATTGTTGCAGCCACTGGGACAATCCATCTCATCGAGTGCCCAATTTCCCTCTGCCCCTCTGTTTTACCAAACATACTATGCTTCTACAGGGACTGGTTTCTCCTGACACCATGTCCAAAATCTGTAAGACAAGTCTCGCCACAAAAGGACAAATATTAGTATGAATTCACGGCTCTAAGGATAAACACCAAGACAGAAGTAGGAGGCTGCTCACAAGGGTCCTATAATCCTTTAAACCAGTCTCCTAAGCAATGAGGGAGAGAGCTTGCCTTGTGCCCGGGAGCCATGTACCCCTCTATATGTGCATCTTAAAAAGCACTTGAAAAGAGTAGACCTCATCTCAGCTGGGGTCAGTTTCTCGTGAGGACGTTAAAGAGAGAAGGCCTTTAAGGTGCTGCCATACAACATTATGCGCAGGTCACCCCAAGTCAATAGACATTCCCACAAGGGACTGGTATGCACAACTTACTGGACATTCAAGTCAAGATGGGGAGGGGGCACGTGCGTCTCAAAGAATGTGATTACACTGCTTTTGGTGGATGAACCAGAGGGAACAACCGCCCACCAGGAAAAAAATGCTTAACACAACTAACATAGAACTCAAGGCAAAAATACATCCGGGGCTATGACCCAAACTGGGCACCTTTAACTTAGTTTCTACCCAGCCCTTGGTGATGCAGGTGTGCTATAGATGACTGATAGTCTAGACTTCGTCCTTTCCAGCCACACAATGTTTTCATCGGCCATGCCAGAAGGATTCGATGGGGGAACCTCATGAGGTGAAATGAGTTTTAACTCAAACTCAGCTTTAGCAGATTTAAGGGACAGGCGTACTCCCTTAGACTTATGGCTGAACCACTCTAGTGTGAGAAGAAGCAGATGACTGGGACTTCAAGGCTACGGAATTGGAGGTCAGTGAAACATTTGATTGTGTTCATGGACAACCTGTGTATGAACCCAAAGGTCGTCATTCTACCAGAACTAGGGGACACTGCATGGCATAAATCAGGAAACCTCTGTGTGTTGTCTCCTTCCCTGAGACTCAGTCTGTAATAAGTATTGTGAAATGATCATCTCAGAAGGTGGACAGATAATCCAATCCTGTAGGAACAGGATTGGAAGAAGACTCATTAACTGCACGGTATGCAGATTCTACCCCCTTGCTTACTGAAGGCAAAGACCATTTGCTGATGGATATGGGAGACTACAGCCTTCAGTATGGATAACAACATGTGGCAGTTGTATAATCTCCTGTCAACTAGCGAAGGGGTGGAGTCCAGTCTGTCAATCAAGCCATAGCCAACGAGGCCTCCATGTGGGCATGGCCTTTTCCTGATGATGCTGGAAACTCCTGTATTCCTCCCTGGAGGTGGGAGACTCTCCCTGCTTTGTCTTCCTGTTGACAAGCTGCATGGAGCTACACTGATGCAGCCAGAGCCCTGGAATTGGAGGAGCCACGTGGAGACCCATGGCAGTGCTGAGATGCTTCCACTGCCACTGGATCCACAAGACTTTGCACCCACTGGCCTATGATCTTCCTGCATTCAGCATCCTTTCATAGCTGCATGAGTCTGAAGAGGAATTTATGGGATAGTTTTGATATATGGACTTGATGTGGACTGGGTTGGGATGTTTTCTTAATGTACAATTGCTCTTTGATATAAAGTTCTCTCATAGACACATATGAATGTCTCTGGACTTGTTTCTCTAGTCAACCAGGACTAACATTAATACCACATAATCAATTAAAACTCCTCATAACTGAACCCATAAACAAAATCATGATGAACATACAAAGCAATGAAATTGTGAAGGATTGCGTTATCCTGGGATCTTTCATTAATACTCATGCAAACAGCAGTCAGGAAGTCAAAGCAACTTTCTGCATTGGGCAAGTTTGCTGTAAAGGATTAAAAGTGTTCTCAAACAAAAATGCCCTTTTGAGGAGGAATGTGTGCCTGATCCAAGCTATGATATTTTTATTTGTCTTATGTGCAAAATATGGACAATGAATAAAAAGACCGGAGTAGAATTAAAGCCTTTGAATGAATTCATTGGCAAAGAATATTAAAAAAAAAAGTCTGTAATCAGAAGTTCATCCAGAATGTCCCTTTGAAGCAAGGAGGAAAAGACTCCATCTCTTGGACTTAGGTCATGTTATCAGAAGGGATCGGTTCGTGGAGAAGGACAGCATGCTTAGTAGAGGGCCGATGACAAAGGGAAATAATCTCAAGATTAATTGACACAGTGCTGCCATGATGGGCTCAAACATAAATATGAGTTTGATGATGTCATAGTGTTTACATTCTGTTGTGCACAGGGTCTCTATGAGTTAGAATGGATTCAGCAGCACCTAAAACACAAACTACAAAAGAGACAAAACACTGGTTATGTCTCATTCCCATGCTGTTGTCGTTAGGTGCCATTCAGTCTGTTAGAACTCCTATCAACCTATGTACAACAAAAGGAAGCACCATTCTCCCAATTGTTATGTTTGAGCCAATTGAGGCAGCCACTGTGTCCCTGATAGCCTTCCTCTTTGTCATTGACCTACTTTACCAAGCATGGTGTCCTTTTCCAAGGACTGGTCTCTCCAAAGTACGTAAGGTGAAGTCTTCCAATCCTTACGTCTAAGGAGCATTCTGGCTGTACTTTTTCCAAGACAGATGGTTTGTTCTTTTGGAAGTCCATGGTTCTTTTAATATTCTTTGCCAGCACCATAATTCAAATGCAATAATTCTTCTTCTGTCTTCTTTATCCAATGGCCGACTTTCACATGCATGGAGGGTGATTAAATATCCCATGATCTGGGTCAGGCACACCTGACTGACATGTTGTGCTTCAACACTTGATGGAGATTTTTGTGTAGCAGATTTACTTGATGTAATGCTTCCTTTGCTCTCACTCTCTCTTGAATAAAAATAATTTTATTGGGGGCTTGTATAACTCTTATCACAATCATACACTCATCCATTGTGTTTATCACATTTGTACATTTGTTGCCATCATCATTTTCAAAACATTTTCTCTCCATTTGAGTCCTTGGTATCAGGTTCTCATTTTTTTATGCATCATAATTTTTTCATGTTTTCCACTGATTGATGCCTCCCCTCACCCACTTTTCTGTTGTCCATCCCCCTGGGAGGAGGTTATAGGTATATCATTGTGATGGATTCCCCCTCTCTCACCCCGCCTTCTCCTTTCCTTCCTGGTATGGCTACTCTCAATTTTTATCCTGAGGGATTTATCTGTCCTGGATTCCCTGTGTTTTCAGATCTTATATGTACCTGTGTACATGCTCTGGTCCATCCTGATTTGTAAGGTAGAATTGGGGTCATGATAATGGTGGGGAGGAAGCATTCAAGAACTAGAGGAAAGTTGTATATTTCATTGGAGTTATACTGCACCCTGACTAATTCATCTCCTCCCTGAGATCCTTCTGTAAGGGGATTTCCAGTGGCCTATAGATGGGCTTTGGGTCTCTACTCCGCCCCCCCCCCCCGCCTCATTCACAATGATGTGTATTTTGTTTTTTGATGCCTGATACCTCATCCTATAAACACCTCATGATCACACAGGCTGGTGTGCTTCTTACATGTGCGCTTTGTTGTTTCTCAGCTAGAGGACCGCTTGTTTATCTTCAATCCTTTAAGACCCCAGGCACTATATCTTTTAATAGCTGGGGACAATCAACTTTCTTCACCACATTTGCTTATGCAGCCGTTTTGTCTTCAGTGATTGTGTCGGGAAGGTAAGCATCATGGAATGCCAGGTTAATAGAACAAAGTGTTCTTGTGTTGGGAGAGTACTTGAATAGAGGCCCAATATCCATCTCCTATCTTAATAATAAACCTATAAATATCTTTACATAGATCTATTTCCCCATAGTCATATATAAATATATTTTCATATGTACATACCTGCATTTAGACCTCTATAAATGCCTTTTACCTCCTAGTTCCTTTGCTGTCTTGACTGCTGCTTCCATGAGCAGTGATTGTGGATCCAAGCAAGATGAAATCCTTGACAACTTTGATGTTTTGTTTTTTAAAAACATTTCTCATAGTGCTAACTACCAGTCCAGTAATGAGGAATTTAGTTTTCTGTACATTGAGTTGTAATCTATACTGAAGGCTGCAATCCTTGATCTTTATCAGCAGGTGCTTCAAGTCTTTCCTTTTAGCAAACACGCTTTTGCCATCTGAATATTGTAGCTTCTTAATAAGCTTTTCTCAAATCCTGATGCTCCATTCTTCTTCATGGAGTTCAGTTTCTCTGATTATTTGCTGAACCTACAGAGTGAATACCTATGGTGAGAAGATACAAGATTGACGTCCACCACTCAAGATTTTTAAATCATGCAGGATCTCCTTACCTTGTTTGAAGGACTGCCTTTTGATCCATAAGCACAATGAAATGTCCTGGAATTCTCATTTTTTTTCAATAGTTATTTTGACCCATACAGTCAAATACCTTTGCATAGTCAGCAGACACACAACCAAACACTTTTCTGGTATGCTCTGCTTTTAGCCAAGGTATATGTGACATCAGTTATGCGAATCCCTTTCCCACTCCCTCTATTGAAGCAAACTTGAATTTCTGCCAGCTTCCTTTTGATTTACTGAATGACCATCAGCAAACTTTTATTTCCATATGATATTAATGATGCTGTTCAATAATTTTCAGATGCTGTCATGTCACCTTTCTTTGGAATGGGTGCAAACATGGATCTCTTACATTCAGTTGGCCAAGTAGCTTTCTTCCGGATCTCCTGGCTTAGGTGAGTGAGTGCTCCCTGTGCTTCATCAGCTTGATGAAGCATTTCCATTGCTATTCCATCAATTCCTGGATTGATTTTTGCTAGTGCCTTCAGTGCAACTTGATCTTCTCTCTTCAGTATCATTGGTTCTTGATTATGTACTACCCCCGATATAGAGAAATGTCAAGTCATTCTTTTTGGCACAGTGACGGCATTTCTTCCTTACCTTTTGATATTTCGTGCATCACTTAATATTTTGTTCAAGTGCTTTTTAAAATATTGCAACTCATGACTAAATGTTTTCTTCAATTTTTTTCAGCTTAAGATATGCTCAGTGTTTTCTCACTTTTCCTTTTTTTCTAACACTAGGTCTTTACATATTTTTAAATAATATTTTACTTTGTCTTATCAAGCTGTCCTTTGAAATTTTCAGTTCAGCTTATTGATTTCTTCCATTTGCTTTAGCTACTCCATAACCAAGAACCAACCTCAGTCTCTTCTGACATCCATTTTGATGTTTTCTTTCTTTTCTGTCTTCTTAATGACCTTTTGCTTTCATTTGGATGTTCTGAATGTCATTCCACATCTCATCAGGTCTTCTGTCATTCATATTCATTGAGTCAAATATGTTCTTGGGATTTTATCTAAATTCAGGTGGGATTTACTTAGTCGTATATTGTCTTCTGTGGACTTATTTGCATATTCAACTTCAACTTGAACGTGCCTATGAGCAATAGATGGTCTGTTCCACAGCCAGCTATTGGCCTTGTTTTCGCTGATAATACCACCCTTCCCTTTTGTCTCTTCTCACAGATGTTGTCAGTTTGATTCTTATGTATTCCAGTTGGTGAAGTTCACATGTAGAGCTACCACTTACATTGTTTTTTAAAAGTATTTGTGATTAAATCGTTGGTCTTGCAAAATTCTATAATACAACCTCTAGCTTCTTTTCTATTACTAAGGCTATTTTTACTGTTCCTTCCTCTTCGTTTTCAACTTTTGCATTGTCATCACCAATAATTATCAATGTGTCTTGGTTGTGTGCTTGATGCATTTCAGGCTGAAGGAGTTGGTAGAATCGTTGAATTTCTTTCACACTAGCTTAAGTGGTGCATACATTTTCCCATCAGTGACAAATTTTACTTCAAGATAACAAAAGCCAAACTCACCGCTATTAAGTCAATTCTGACTCATAGCATCTTGACATGATAAGATAGCACTTCTCCAGTGTGTTTTGAGACTCCTTAGGGCAACAGAAATCCTCATTTTTGTCCCATGAAGAGGTTAGTGATTTCAAACTGCTGGCCTTATTGTTAGTAACCCTCAGCATAACACACTACGCCACCAGGGCTTCTTTGTTCTTCAAGATCAATCTTGAAATGTCCTTTCTGAACATGAGTGTGATGTCATTCCTCTTGAATTTGTCACGGCCAATACCAGTCCTTTCAGCTCACTAGTACCTAGACATCCTTACGCATTCTGTTTTCTGGCTTATGATTTCCCATTTTTCTAGATTTGTGTTTTGTACATACCAAGTTTTGATTATAGATGTTTTCATTTGCTTCTTCTCACTTTGAGCCATGCCCTATCAGCCAAGGAAGGCCCCAAAAGTTTTACCTCAGTTGTATCATTCTGGCTGACTCTACTTTGGGAAGGCACCTTTGCCCCAGTCAGGCACTGAGTGCCTTCTGACGCGAGAAACACAGCTTCCATTGATAGCTGACAATTGTCCACTGCTATTCATAAGATTTTCAGTGGCAAATGCCTTAGAAGTAGGCAGCCTCTTATGTCTTTGTAGTATGTTCTTAATCTGCTCGAAGCTCTGCTGAAACCTGCATACCTAGGTGGCTCTGCTGGTATTTGAAATACTAGTGACATAGCTTCCAGCTCACAGCAACAAGCAGTCTACTGCAGGCGGGCAGACAAGAGGTGACTGCTAGAACATGCATTGTTAAGTCCATATTTGAAGGGAGTGCACAAGGTTTAGAATTTCTGCCTCCCCACTTGGAAAAAGCATATGTAAATTTACGAGGCTTATCACAATCCTGAAATCATACTTCTTGGTATTAGGGGTGTGAGGTGGTATGTCAAAAGAAACTGATTCAGCTAAAATCAAATATCAAGCTCAGGATTTATTAGAACCTTAACCAACAACTTTCACTGATTTTTTTTATTTGAAGAACTTGGCCATATTGTCTATTTTTGAAGATATCCATTGCTGAACAAAAGAGACCAAATCAGAGTTACAAATTTGATTTGAAATTCCCTCTAAAATGGCATCTATTACTTGTCCAGCTCATTGGAGTTATAAAATAGATCTCAGTGCTGTTGATTCACTCGGTCCCCATTATAGCCCCGTGGAGCATAGGGCAGGATCTGTCACAATGAGGCAATCAAGGTTCAGAACCTTGCAAATTCCAAGGAGACGTCATGGATGTGTAATGAAGCCAGGTTCAAGCTCAGATCATTTTCCTCCAAATTCAAGGGTTTTTTTTCCCTCTCAGGATTGAACTTTGCAAACAAGGACACAGTAATTGACTAAACTCCAGAGATATCTATTTTTCCATTTCCTCAATATAGTTGAGAAATGCATCTGTTTTATAAGACAAAAATGCAGTCTGTTATAGAATAATTAAATCAGTTATCCTTTTACAAGGGGAGGGGCGAGGAAAGTAGCCATTTATCTGCTCAAAGAAACCAAAAGAAATGTGAAAGCAGATGAAAATCAAGTAGGAGAATAGCTAATGAGGAGCACAGTTGTCAAAATGCAGACACATTAGGGAACAAGAATGCAAGATTTGTGCAAAGGGTCTATCTGAAGTAAGTGTGTAGTGACACTTGGATCTTTTGGTTGCACTGTAAGTGTAGTTTGGGCAGGAGTTGGGGACTGAGTATTCTCACATTGAAGCTGGGTGTCTGGTTTCACAGGCAAACGGTGGGTGGGCTGAGGGAGGGGAAGCAATTTGCATGAACAAGGATTTAAGTTTGGTTGAGTTAGAGGGGTCTTAAAGGAGAGTGATGACTAGTAGACTTTTATAAAGAAAGTTAAAGCCATGAAGGAAAAGAAGGGGGCCCTAATTGAAATTAATTTGGTGTGATTTCTAAACAAAACAAGATGCACAAGGATCAGTCATTAGTTCTTTTACTGATTCATTGAATGAACATAAATGGATTGTTGTTATTGCTGCTTCCTCAAGTCAATTTCAATGCACAGTGACTCTATGAGACAGAGTAGACCTGTCCCACAGGTTTGTAGGTTGTGTTCTTATGGAATTAGGTCATCAGGCTGTTAGGTGGGTTCAAACTGCCAACCTTTTGGTTAGTAGCTAATTACTGAACCATTGTTCTACTAGGGTTCCAAAATTGAGAGTTTGACATCATCAGGTTGGTAACAAAACAAA
Organism: Tenrec ecaudatus; assembly: GCF_050624435.1. Classification (NCBI taxonomy): domain Eukaryota; kingdom Metazoa; phylum Chordata; class Mammalia; order Afrosoricida; family Tenrecidae; genus Tenrec; species Tenrec ecaudatus. Next base: position 207,195,043 of record NC_134532.1, read on the forward strand.
ACAGTCTTGCACTATCATCCCAAGTATTATGCTTGAACCAATTGTTGGAGTCATTGTGTCCATCTTTCTCCAATCGTGATGCTGTGTTCTTCTTGATAAAGTTTAGCCTCTTGGCTTATTTTTGCAACATAAAGATTGAAAAGGTAAGGTGAAAGGATACAGGCCTGTTGCAGGATGATTTGAAAAACTTGCTGATAAGAATCAAAGACTACAGACAGCTTTCAGTATGGGTTACACTCAAAGGTTAAGCTAATAAAACTTCTCATAACTGGATTGATGAAAAACATCATGATACATGAAAAAGAAATTGAGGTACAACGGACTCAAACCATAGTCTTTGAAATCACACCATATGAATGTGATGCAAAAGGATTTGATGGTGTGGATACTAACAAGTTATGGATAGCCTGGAGAAGATGATAGTTCAAGAACACTTAATTGTGCTCAGGCAGAAACTGTGAAAGGACCAAGGGGCAATTGTGTAAACAAAACAATGGAACAATGCATAGTTTAAAATCAAGAAAGGTGTGCGTCAGGGTTGTACTTTCTTGCCATAGTTATTTAATCTGTATGGCAAGAAAAACATTCGAGAAGCTGGACTGCATGAAGAACAACATGGCCTCAGAATTAGAGGAAGGTTTATGAACAACCGGCAGTATGCAGATGACACAATCTTGTTTGCTGAAAGTGAGAAACTTGAAGCACATGTTGGTGAAGATCAAGGACTTCAGTCTTCAATATACAATTCAATATTCATCCTTCAATTTACAACTCAATGTGAAGAAGACCAAAGGTCCTCGTGACAGGAACGGTAGGCAACATTATTAACCTACAATAGGAGAAAATATAGAAGATGTCAAATGATTCATTTTTTTCTGGATCCATAATCAATGTTCATGAAGCAGCAGTCAAGAGATCAAACAATGCACTGCCATGGGTAAATCTGTTGCAGAAGACCTCCCCAAAGTTTTGAAAGGCAAGGATGTTATTTCAAGGACTAGTGTGCCCTTGACCCAAGCCCGGATATTTTCAATTTCCTTAAATGCATGTGAAAGTTGGACAGTGAATAAAGAAGATTGAAGGAGAATTTATGCATTTAATTGTAGTTCTGGCAAAGAATATTGTAAGTACCATGGGCTACCAAAAGAGCAAACAAATCTGCCTTCGAAGAATGATTATTCAAAGCAAGAATGATGAGACTACATCTCATGTATTTTGGACATGATATCAGGAGAGACCTGTCCCGGGAAGAGGACCTCATGGTTGGTAAAGTAGAGAGGCAGTGAAAAAGAGGAAGGCCCTCAACAAGATGAATTGGTGCAGTGACTGCAATAATGAACTCTAACATAACAGTAATTGTGAACATGGTTCCAGGCCGGGCTGTGGCTTGTTCTATTGTACATAAGGTCACTATGAGTCAGGACCAACTTGTCAGCACCTCAGGACAACATATGTATGCGAACGTTGGATAGTGAAAAAGAAAGGTTGAAAAATTGATGCATTCAAATTTTGGTGTTGGGTGAAGAATATTGACCATATTTTAGACGGCCACAGAACGAAGTCCAGCCATAGTGCTTATGCAAGATGCCAGGATGGTGAGACTTTGACATGCTGTGGACACAAATCATCAGGAAAAAAATTATTTTGAGAAAAGGACACCAAGTTTAATGAAATGAAAGGCCAACACAATAAAGAACAGCCTCAGTGAGGTAGACTAGTACAATAGCCACCACAATGTTTTCAAACACATTGCAGGGCTGGGTAATGTTCTGTTGGACAAGTAATGTTTAATTCATTGTGTGTTTTATCTGTCCCTGGGCAGAGCAGACAGTTGCCATGAGTTGGAGTTGACTTAAAGGCAACTAACAACAACAACAACCATAATGAAGGTATCCCAAACTCAACTTATCTATGGCAGCTTGGGTCCTCCAGACATAGATATTGACCGAGCATTTGGAGTGCAAGATGCTCATTAGGGAAAAACCCTTGTGGTGAGAAGCAGTACTACACCCCACCCCCATCCCCAAAGAGGACCTGTGGAGCCTTATAGCGTATTGCCAATTAAAGAGTGTTCTGAATCTGGCTCAAATGCTTGGGCCTTCAGATCCTTTTTCAGTTATTCACCAGAGGGAGCTACCTTGGAAGGTAGGTATGGTAAATCAGACAAGGCAGCTCTTTTACTGAAACAGACCTCAAAGAAAGTGACCATCAGAGACTGTCGACCAACGTCACTTCCTCAACACGTGAGATGCTAGTATTTCTTGAAGAAGAACAGTATCTCCAAACTTATCACATTTTTCTTAGTCAGATGACCAGAAATGTTCGATAGCCACTTTTTTTCACACAACTTGACAAAAACAGAAGTGTGACAGAGAAGTCAGCATGAAAAGACACAGTGGCCTTGCACGTTGTAATGAAAAACATTTTACTTTGCGGATTCCACAAAAGTATAAATTCGTGGGAACAAATTGTGAGGGTTCTTCCCAGGGTTCCTACCGGGAATGGAGAAGCTTCAGCTTCATTCCAGAAAAGCGAACCCAATCTCCCTCTCTCTGATTCATGGCAATGCTGTGCTACAGAGTAGAACTGTGCCATAGCATCCCATAGACTGAAATATTAACACAAACAGATCACCAAGTCATGCAGTCCCTGAAGGGTTTGAATGGATAGCTTTTCAGTTATTGGTTGATTACTTAACCATTGTAACACTAGGGCTCTGTGTTAGTCTTGGTTGACTGAAGAAACAAATCGAGGGAGACTCTTATATGTGTAAGAGAAAGAGCTTTATATACAAGAGTAGTTGAATATTGAGAAAACCTCCCAGCCCCATCCAGATCAAATTCATAACTCCAATATTATCCCTTATGTCTGATACTAAACTATAAAGTCCTCTTCAGACTTGTGAAACACATGCAATGACACCAAATGCAGGAAGATCACAGGTCAGTGGGTGGAATGTCTTGTGGGTCAAGTGGCATTGTAAGCATCTCAGGAATGGCAGGGGTCTCCACATGGCTTCTCTGATTCCAGAGAACTGGTTCCATCAGCCTCTCTCAATGTCTCTTTTCCACAGGGATGACTCATGTCTCACTGAGAGTGAGCCAAGAAAGAGTGTGTGTCTCCCGCCTCCAGGGAGGATCACAGTAGTTCCCAGACTCCTCAGGAGAAGGCCATGCTCACACAGAGGCCTTTATTGGCTATGACCTGCTTGACAGGCTAGAATCCACACCTTCACTCTGAATCCTCAAATTGATACCAGATTATGTAACTACCACACGCTCCTTTTAGATTATTAGTAGAGGGACACCTATTTGCTCTTCCCAGGGACACTCCTAAGCTTCATGTATATACTTGAGACTTGCTTCCATTAAGAAAGTGTAGTTAGCATTGAATCTCTGAAGAGAAACCACCCCAATCGTGGCAGAGTAATCCCACCAAATCGGTGAGAAGGAGGTTAGTCCAGTGCTATTTAAATGAATTGAGGACACCCAAACTATATATATAAAATTCCTTTTATTTTTCTGATTCGAACATAATATTGAAACATAAATTTATAGAGAGGGAAGAAAAAAATAAATTACAGAGGAAGAGTATATCAATAATGAGTAGAATCTGAAATCACATTAGAAGAGTAATACACTACAATCAAGTAGAGTTTAATTTCAGGGTGTTTAAATATTAGGAAATTCGTTAGTGTAATCTCTTATAGAAATAGATAAAAAGAGGAAAAACTGGATGACTGCCTTTACAGATGCTGAAAGACATTGGGTTAAATTCAAGAGCTCAGCATATTGCAAACTTTCTAATAATCGCCAGTGAGCCATGTCTGATTCACCTCACTGGCATTGAGTCATTTCTGGCTCATTGCAACCTGGTAGGACAAAGGAGAACCACCCCTGTGGGTTTCTAAGACTAACTCTGTCTGGGAGCAGAAAGTCTCATCTTTCTTCTTAAGGGCAGCTCAGGGGTTTGAACTGCTGCCCTTGTAGTTAGCGTCCCAATTCATAACTCGCTGAGCTCCCAGATTTCTTTCTGACTAATAACAGTGCTATCTCCATGTAGTGTCTAAGACTGTGAATCTTTGCAGACACAAATAGCCTGGTTTTCTTCTGTGGAGGAGCTGGTGGATTTGAAATGCTAAACTTGCTGTCAGCAACTCAAGCCTAATCCACAGTGCCACCAGGGTTAAATATGTGTATGTTTGTATGCAACCATATGTGCGTGTGCATGTTGCATGAAGCAAGTCTGCTGCACAAGACACTTTTTAAAGTGTCCGAAGCCAAAAATGTTACTTTGAGAACTAAGGAGTGCCTGGCCTAAGCCATGGTATTTTCAATCACTTTATATGTGTGATGGACAATGCATAAAGAAGAAGAATATCATATTTACTAAGAGCTGACAGAAGGAACAAATCTTTCTTGCAAGAAGTACAGTCGGAATGCTCATTAAAAGCTTGGAGGTTAGACTTTCTTGTATGTGCTCTGGACACCTTGTCACAAGGGACTAGTCCCTGGCAAAGGCCATCATCTTGATAAAGTGAGGGTGAACAAAGAAGAGGAAGACTCTCGGTGCGGTGAATTGGCACAGCGCCTTCAGTAATGGGCTCACACGGGATGATTGTCAGGGTAGTACAGAACAGGGCAGGATGTCATGCTGTTGTGCACGGGTCACTAGGGGTCAGAACCAGCGTTCTGCACCTAAATCATATGCAAGTAGAACAAAATGGTAGTTCTGGTAAAAAGCATCCATATAGCTAATTGAACCTCAAAGATAATTATAACAGGATTTTTTGGGAAAGATCTACATTAATTACATAAAACATTAATCTGGAGATTAACAAAGAAGCTATAGTCTGGAAAATTATGGAGAGCAAGATGGATAAAGTCAAAGTTACCAAGGAGTAAAACCTATGCACCTACACTAAACAGTGTGGTATTGCTCCCTGTATAGACAAATCAGTGAAACATGTCAAGAACCCCAGAAATAAACTACAATATGCATGAGACTCTGTTATGTGAAAAACTGATAAGACTTCAAAAAGTCAGTTGGGAAAATTGTACAGCCATCTATAAATAAATATATAGTTGGCTTCCAACCTCACCCAGCACATAAATATAGACCCCATATATTACAAAGATTTCAGCATATTGAAAATGTAAAATATTATAAGAAAATCCAGAAGATTTCTTTAAAACTAATCTCGGAGAGCAGAAGTAATTTCTTAGCATCACACAAAACCAAGATGAAAAACTTAAAAATTTATTCCCATCTATATAAAAATAGAATTTGGCAATGAAAAAGTAAACACAAAACTAAGAAACAAACCTTGAAGTAGTAGCCAATATATAAAACCCTTATCACAAGTGTAAAGATCACCTTTTTCATGCATTCTTCAAACCAGTAAGAAAACTTCAAAGATCTAAATGAAAAAAAAATGCACAGTGCATGAACAGTTCACACACAGCAAATACAAATGGTTCTTTCTCTTTTTTTTGAACAAATGATTCTAACATATGTAAAAAGATACTCAAGCAATTAGATAAATATTAATTAAAGCAATAAGAGGCGCACTTTTCCACCAATCAAATTGTTGCCGGTGCTAGGTGCCCTGGAGTTGCTTCTGGCTCACACAAACACTAGGTTCAAAAGGAAACAGTGCCCAGCCTGCACCATTCTCCCAATTGTTGTGATGCTTGAGCCACTGTAGCAGCCATGGTGCCAATCTACTTCATTGCGGGTCTTCCTTTTTCACTCCTCTTCTACTTTATGGGGCACAAGGTCCCTTTCCAGGGACTGGTCTCTCCTGACAGCATGCCCAAAATACATGAGATGAAGTTTCCTCATCCTTGCTTCTAAGGAGAAGTCTGGCTGTACTTCAAAGACAGATTTGTTTGTGTTTTTAGGAGTCTATGAAAATAGCAGTATTCTTCCCCTGCACCTTAGTTCTAATGCATTATTAAATTGATACAGTTAAAAAACACTTAATAACATGTGGCACAGTAGAGTATGTGAAGAAATAAAAATTCTCACATCATGGGGCTGAACTTGACTTGCACGGTCTGTTCACTTCTCCTGGAGCCCTGGTGGTGTAGCGATTCCTCATTGGGCTTCTAACTGCAAGGTCAGCAGTTTAACACTATCAACTGCACCGTGGGAGAAAGGTGAGGCTCTCGAGGGCTGTAAAGAGTTTCGGTCTCCAAAACCCACAGGGACTCTTCTACACACTCCTGTAGGGCCGCAAGGAGTCCGACTTGACTTGCCAGGAGTGAATTGATTCACTTCTTTACAAATATCTTTCCTTTACAATATAAATTTTACTTGCATTTGATATTAACAATATTATTTGATAATTTCCTTATTCTGCTGAGTCACCTTTCTGTGGAATGCACACAAATATTGATCTCTTCCAGTCAGAAGGCCAGGGAGCTGTCTTCCACATTTCTTGGCACTGGCTAGTGAGCGTTTATTTTGCTGCATCAGTTTTTTTTGTTGTTGTTGTTGTTGTTGAAACATTCTATTTGGTAATTGGTCAATTCCTGGGATCACTGACCCTTAGACTTCTTTCTTTAATACCATCAGCTCTTGGTCATATGTTAGTTCTTTAAATGGTTGATGGTCCACCAACTCATTTTGGTTCAGCGACAATGTGTTCTCCACCCATCTTCTTTTGATGTTTTTGTATCCTTCCTTATATTGCCCTTAGGTTTCTTCAATATTGCAGTTTGAGGCTGGAATCTTTCTTTAGTTCTTTCAGCTTGAGGTGTGCTGATTGTGTTCTTCCTGTTTGGCTCTTGAGCACTAGGTCTTTGCACACTGCGTTTTGTCTGCGGATATTGAGCTCCTCCATCTCCTCAAAGATGGAGCCAGTTGGAATCCTGTGTATTACATCTGGCAAGGTCTAAGTGCACAGCAGAAATGTACTTTGCTAAAAAATGACATTGACAATGAAGAATTCTTACAAAATTTCATGATATAACCTCCAATTTTGTTTCTATCATTTAAGACATATTTTCCAGCTACTGTTTTTACCTCTTCACTTCTAACTTTTACATTCACATAGCCAATGATTATCAATGTATCTTGATTGCATATTGGATCAATAACAGTGTGGTAGTTAAATAATCTTGTGTTAACTTGAGGATATTAAGAGTGAAGGGCTGGAGTCTAGACTTTCAATCATTTCACAGCCTGGCGATGCCTCCTTGTGGGTTTGACCTTCTCAAGAAGATACTGGGAACTTCCTCTCTCCCTGGAGAAGTGCCACACACAGTCTCTGCTTGACACCCCTGTTGACAAGCCACATGGAGCCACGCTGATGGCAGTCAGAGCCCTGGAGCTGGAGGAGCCACAGGGAGACCCATGTCAGCACTGAGATACTTGCACCACCACTGGATCCACAAAACTTTCAACCCACTGGCCTGTGATTTTCCTGCATTCAGGATCATTGCAAGTGGCAATGTGAGTCTAGAGAGGAATTTATGGATTAGTAATGAACAAATGGTGTAATATCAAACTTATAGGCTTGATCTGCACTAGACTGGGATGTTTTCTCAATATATAATTACTCTTTGATATAAAGCTCTCTCTTATACACATATGAGTATCTCTGGATTTGTTTTTCTAGTCAATCTAGACTAACACAATTAGACTGAAGGGGGTTCGAAAATTTATTCATCACTAGCTTTAGTAGTTGATGCATAAATGTGGATGATGGTTGTATTAGCATCAATATGCTTCCTTGTTAGCATATTGGCATTATACTATGACAATTGCATTACTTCAAGACAGATCTTGAAATGTTATTTTTGCCAATGAATATGATATGATTCTTGTTGAATTTGTCATTCCTGACATTGTAAACCATGATTGTCTGATTCAAAATGGCTAATACCAATTCATTTCAGCTCACAAATGCCTCAGATATTGATCTTTATACTTTCAGTTTTGAAGATTTCCCATTTTCCTCAATTAATAGTTCTTATATTCCAGGTTCTAATTTTGAATGAAAGTTTGCAGTCATTTCTTTTCATTTTGAGTCATGCCCCATAAGCAAATGAAGGTCCCAAAAGCTTTCTTCCTTCCATGTCATTATGGTCCACTCTACTTTGAGAAGGAAGCTCTTACCCATTTATATTTTCAATGTCTTACAACCCAAGGGACTGATCTTCCAGCAATATACCACAAAATCATCGTCTGCTATTTATAAGGTTTTCAGGGTCAATTCCTTGGAAGTGGATAACTTATCCATTCTTTGTAAATCCAGGTATATTGGCTTGTAAATGCAAAAGGTGCCCCTGTTAATTATATATGAATATATATATATATATATATATATATAAACTGAATGACTAGGAACATAAATGGAAGAACACTCAATGGTAACTTTTGCAAAAATATCTTAAGAAACAAATTAAAATATGTGAGATTTGGTACAAGGTAGTTTGTTTTTTCATTAACTAGATATGTATTCAGTAGTGACTGTAAATGCTAGCTAGGCACATCCAAGTGCTGATTTAAAAAATAAATATCCTTGCTTTCCTGAAGATTGCATTATGACAGGAAGAGAAAGACAGCAACAACAAAAAGGGAAACATGTGAAGGTCAACATGTTGATAAATGACCCAAAGTTCAACAAGGCAGAGTAGGTGCCTTTCACAAGATGTGTGCAAGGAATCAGAGAAGGTCTCTGCAGGTAACATTTAAGCAAAACAAGTTTGAGAATCAGTTACTCCAGATAGAGGAAACAGCAAATGCAAGACTTGAAGCAGGAGTGGCCTTGTCTGTTTGAGGGACTGTACGGTGACCAGGAATCTGGAAGTAAGACTACCAAGGAGCAAAATGGTAGGAACTGTGGGACAGATAGTTAGTCTGTGCCTGTTGGCCATTAGACCAGAATCACCAAAAGCCAAAACCAAACTCACTGCCATTGAGTCAATTCTGATTCATAGTAGCCCTGTAGGAAAGAGTAGAATTTTCCCTGTGGGTTTCTGACACTCTACGGGAACAGGAAGCCTCACATTTCCCCTGTCGAGTTGCTGGTGGTTTCAAACTGCTGACCTTGAGATGAATAGTCCAATGCATAATCCACCAGGTCTCCTTAGACCAGAGTTAAAGATCTTGGCTTAATAATCACCTACGCTCCATTTTCAGTCCTTGATAAAGAACATATATAGAAGGAGAGCAAGAAGCAGAAATCAGGGAGGCCCTGGACCCAGAAAAGAATAAGGAGGCAGATCCACTGGGGAGAGAAGAGGACACTGAACAGGAAGGCGGTCACTGACAGCAATGAGCTTAGCTGTGTCTCGTTAAAGAATGTCTTGAAGATGCTAGGCTCAGCAACGGGAGCCATAGGTCATAGTTCAAATATTTAGGGGCAATGAAAAGGAATGAGACTCATTTTGTGTATCTGTCTTGGTCTTCGCAAGGTCTTTGGGTGGTGAGAGCAGTTGATGTTCGATTACTAAGTTAAAAGCCGGTGGTACCAACCCACATCGTAGCACCACAGAAGAAAGTTCTGCCAATCTACTTCTGAACTGATTATAGTCTAAGGAACCGGTGCCAAAAGAACCCAAACCCACTGCCACTGAGTCAGTCCTATAGGCCAGAATACAACTGCTCCTGAGGATTTCCAAGACTGTAAATCTTGGAACACTGGAACCGAGAATGTCATCTTTTCTCCAAAGAGCAGCTAGTGGGCTGAAAGTGTTGACATTCTGCTTAACAGCCCCATGCTTAACCTACTAGTTAGGGATTATGTTAAGTAGACACTTCTCAGTAAAGCTAGGGGCACAGCCCAATTTATCAATCTCAGGCTGCAGCCTGATGGCACCTCCTTGGGTGTGGCCTTTTGTCAAAGACAGAGATTCAGCCAAATCAATTTCTTTTTGACCCTTGACCTTGTGCTGGAGCTGAATCTCTCATCTGGTTTCTCAATCTACCATTGCTTTGCCTGTGATTCCAGGAAGCTTCAGCATACTTACCAACAGTGGAGTCACTCACCCGACTTTGGATTCATATTTCCTCTGCACCCGCCAGCCTATGCCTCCATCGACCTCCCATGCCTTCTCTGCTTCATCAGCCTGCTTCCTGTTCATCAGCTTCCACAAGTCAGGAGAAGCCTGACTGACCCACGCTGGACTTACCTATTTTAACAACTGTGTAAGAAAGACATTATTTGATATAAAACTCTTTTTATGTACAACACATACAAGCACTGGAGGTTTTGCATTCTCTGAGGACCCAACTTAACACACTAGCCCTAAAATTAAAACAAAAACAAAACTCTATAGAGTTTTATTCTCTATCACAAAATGTTGCCATGACTTGGACTCAACAGCAACAAGCTTGACATTTCTGTGGATGTGCTCATAAGAGTCCCTGGGTAGTGCAAGAGGTTAACACAATTGGCTGCTGACTGAAAGGTTGGAGGTTCAAGTCTTCCAGTGTTGCCCTGGAAGAAAGGCCTGCAGTTTACTCCTGGAACATCAAATATTAGAGACCCTATTGAGCCCAAATCTATTCTGACACATGAGTTGGAATCAACCCATTGGCATTTTCTTTCCGTATTCACAGAGCAATTCACTTTGCTATAATCAGTAGGCCCTCCTGTCACGGTTTCTAAACGTTAAAATTTTGTAGCTAACAAAGAGATCCTTAATACTCCCTCCTGCTGTTTAAACACTGTGAACTCTTCATAGATTTTTGGATATTTCACTTGTCTGAGCAAATATTGTAAACGCTTTTACGGATCCTAAGAGTTTAACTAGATAAGTATTGTGACCTTTTCAAACGTGGTGTCAACAACCTTACACATCGCCTTTTGGAAGTTGACCGACTTCGGGTCACAGGTCTCTCCTGTGCTCGGTGCATCAAATTGTCTTCCTGACACGTGTGCCTTGAGACCCCTCATTGCCTGCTGAAAACAAGGCAAATACTGGAGAGGGTTTGGACTTAACACAGGTAGGAAAGGAAACTAGCTTTACCTTAATGAACTGGGTGACGGTGGTCTTGTGGGGGGTCACTCTTTGCTTTCCTCTGGCAATGCAATTTTTGTTTTAACAGTCCTAATGCATGAGTGTTTTTCCTACTGCAAGAGACCTGAAGGAAAGTCTGGGTAGAGTTTGAAGGAGGATCTATTGAGTCAGTGTAAGATTAAGCCTTCTCATAAACTGTCCAAAATTGGAACTTGCTGCGTCAGAAAGTGTATATTCCTCTATAAGTTTATCACATGGTACGGCTTGAGGTCGCTGCAGTGCCGGCTGTATTTCGGCTGCAAGCACGATCACAGTGGGGAGCTGTGCCCGCAGAGCTTCCAAAGTGATGCAGATCGGCCAGAGATCTGTTGCGGTTGTTCAATGTTGTCAAGTCCGTTTGCACTCTTACTGGCCCTCTCTACAGCAGAGTCAACCGCTGCCCGGCCCTGTGCCACCCTCACCACGCTGCGATCTTTGAGCCCATGGCTGCAGCCACTGTGCAAACCTATTTCCGTGATGGTCTTCCCCATCTAACCCCTCATGCCCCTCCGCCTTTCTACATTACCAAGTATGATGTCCTAGTCCAGGAGCTGGTTTTTCCTGATACCATGCCTGAAGCATGTGAAATGAAGGGCTTCCATCCTTGCTCCTAAGGGGCATTCTGGCGGTACTTCTTCCAAAACAGATGTATTTGTTCTTTTGGTGCTCCATTGGTTCTTTCAGTATTCTTTGCCAGCACCAACGTGCACAGGTTCTTCTTCCATGTTCCTTACTCAATGTCCAATTCTGAAATGACTATGAGATGATTGGAAATACTGTGGCTTCTGAGTCTTCCAAGGGATACCATTGCTTTTCACCACCTTAAAGAGCTCTTGTGCTGCAGACTTTCCCAATGCAATGTGCCATTTGATTTCTCCAAATTAAGCCAATGAAAACTCTGTGATTCACAATAGAATGTTGCTCTTTATTGTGCTGTAAGTTGTGTCCTCTGGGTTGGAAGGCACTGAACACATAACTTTCCTCTAGCTCTTTGGTGCTTCCTTCCCCCCACTATCATGACCGCAATTCTACCTTACAAATCGAATTAGACCAAAGCATGCACACTGCTACAGATCAGAGCCTGCAACACAGGGAATCCAGGAGAGATAAACCCCTCAGGGCCAACAAGGAGAGTAGAGATACCAGGAGGATTAGGGGAGGGTAAGGGTGAAAGGGGGAACTGATCACAAGGATCAACCTAGAACACCCTCCCAGGGGGATGAATAAAGAAAAAGTGGGTGAGGGGTGACAGAGGATGATGTAAGATAAGGAAAAAATAATCTATACCTTATCAAGGGTTCGTGAGGGAGGAAGGATGGGGGAAGAAATGGGGAGCTGCTATCAGGGGCTCAAGTGGGAAGGGAATGCTTTGAAAATGATGATGGCAGCATATGTGCAAATGTGCTTGACACATTGGAGGAATGTATGGATTGTGATAAGAGATGTGAGAGCCCCCAATAAATGTATTTTTTTCAAGAAAACCAAAACACTGTGGGCACAATGACAGCCTTGAGAATGTGCACAGTTGTGAAGATGGTGTAGGACGGGGTAATGTTCTGTTCTGTCGTATGTGCACAGGTGATGCCATTTGTTGGAACCAACTTGACCACCACTACAAAAAACTCCCAACATTTTTAAAGAATCTAGGTGGCCATGCTCCAGCAACATTGAAAAAGAAAGCAATGAGTTGATAGGATCATGCATTAAATACTTTTAGTTTTCTTGAGTTGCATGATGGTACCATTATAAAATTCTACTTTTGCTCTTTGCACTCTGCATTTATCATTCTGTCAATTCACCTAGATCCTGCTCATAGGCTCAACAGGAGCTCAAAAAGAAATCACTGCTCATGGAAATGTCTGACGAATCAGAGTTGAGTCATGTGTCCAGTCTCTCGCTCTCTCCCCACTGGCATCGCCAGCATCAGATTCTGGATAATGGATGAAAAAGGATACAGGTACTTATATATGCTAAAATAGGTGTGCCTTTAAATGAAAATATGCTAGTAGACATAATGATTTCTATGAAATGAAAAATAGAATAACACACATAGTAAGAAAATGAAGAATGAATAGTATCCCCATATTAATAGGATAATATCATACTGGACGTTTGGTAGCTTTGACATTGTCGTTGTTAGGTGCCACTGAGTCAGTTCTCACTCAGAGTAGTGACCTTATATACAAAAGAAAAAACACTGCCTGGTCCTGTGACAACCTCACTATCATTGTTTGAGCTTTGATATAGATAGATCAAAAATAGGTAATAAATTGGTAAAGAAATGATGGTTAAGGAATTGATGAGATTTAAAAAGTGATCGTTACCTGTATTTGATGGAAGCAGGCCCTGCAATAAGAAGCATTCCTAGGTGATACTGGTAAGGTAGTGGAGAAATCAGGACAGAAAATAGGTCAAATCCAAGCAAGAGAGCTATTTCAGGCAAAGGCTCAGCTTCAATCTGGTCCCATAGGGGTCTCGGCAGTATAAAATACTTCTTAGTTAACTTAAGACAAAGGAGCTGAACTTTCACATTCTCATACTAGACATTGGCTAAGAGCCACACCAGAAGGAAGCAAATCCGTGGGCTCCCTGTTCTTGTGAGAAAACAGGCTTCAGCAACATGAGGGAAGACCTCTAAATTATCTCAGAGGTGGAGTTTTGCAGCAAAGGCCCACAAAATTCTTGAGAGTATCAACAGTAACATTAAAAGGATAAGGGAGAACTCTAAATATGTCTTCTACAAGTAGCTTAGTAAATAAGATGGAATCCAATTTTGAGCCAAATCCTAAAACCATAAAATTGGTCAGAAGAAAATATATCTCAATCAAGTCCAGATATTGAATGCCACTGGGTCTAGGTACATAGTGCTGAACTCTGGAAGCAAATTTGACGAGAGTGATGGAAGTGTATGTGTATGGGTTATTTTGTAGAGCGTTTAAATTTTCCACAAAAACTGAAGGGATTTTTTTTGTGGATGTTCACAGTGTTAAGTTAGGAGCCCTTGAAGTTAAGTCCAACTCTTACTAACCTATTAAAATGTAGCAATACAATGCCTGGGGACGCATCATCCTCTCAATTGCTCCTATGTTTGAGTGCATTGTTGCAGCCACTTTGTCAATGTATCTCATTTAGGATCTTCTTTTCCTGACCTTGATCAAGCATGATGTCCTTCTTCAGGGACTGATCCTTCCTGAACATGTGTTTAAGAAGCATTCTGGTTGTACTTCGTCCAGGACAGATTCATTTATTCTTCTGGAAGTCCATGATATTGTCTAATTTCCTTGCCAACACCATAACTCAAATGCTTCAATCCTTCTCTAGTCTTTCTTCTTCATTGTCAGCTATCACCTACCTATGAGGACACTGAAAATACCATGTTTTGGGTCAGGTACACCTTAGTCCTCAAAGTGAAATCTGCACTTTCACATTTTAAAGAGGTTTTTTGCTGGAGAGTTGAACAGTACAATACATAATTCTATTGCTTGACAGCAGCTTCCATGGGCCTTGGCTGCAGATCCAATGAAAATAAAGTTCTTGAGAACTTGACTCTGATCTGATGTTGTTTATTGGCCCATCTCTGAGGATTTTTTCCTACATTGAGTGGTGTTTGATACTGTAATCTTGGATCATCATCATGGTTTAAAATCAGAAGAGTGTGTGTCAGAGTTATCGCCTCTCATCGTGCATTTGATCTGTGTGCTGAGCAAATCATCAGAGAAGATGAATTGTTTGACAAAAAAATGTGGCATCTGGAGGACGACATTAACGACCTGCAATATGCAAATGACACAACCTTGTTTGTTGAAAATGAGGAGGCTCTGAAAAACTCAATCTAAAGAAAGCCAAAATGCTCACAAGTGGACCAATAAATGATATCATGATAAATGGTGCAAAGAGTGAAGTTCTCAGGATTGTGTCTTGCTTGGATCCACAATCAATGCTCATGGAAGCAATAGTCAAAGGAACAAAAGATATGTTGCACTTGGCAAGTTTGCGGCACAAGACCTCTTTACTGTATGGAAAAGCAAGGATGTTGCATTGAGGACTAAGGAGTACCTGACCCAAGTCATGGTAGTTTCCATTGCTTCATATTCATGTGAAAGTTGAACATTAAATAAAGAAGACCAATGATCAAATGTATCAGCATTTGAATTGTGATGCTACAGAAAGAGACTGAAAATAGCATGGACTGCTAAAAGGACAGACTAATCTGTCTTGGAAGAAATATGGCCAGAGTGCTCCTTAGGGGCAAAGATGGCAGACTTCAACTTATATATATTGGACATGTTGCCATAATAGACCAGTCTCTGGAGAAGGACATCATGTCTGGTGAAGTGGAAGGACAGTAGGAGAAAAGAAAACCCTCAATGAGCTGGATTGACACACGTGTTTGAATAGTGGGTTCTAGCAGTTGTGACTTTTTTCTTTGTCTAGTTTTCATGTGCATGTGAGGTGATTGAAAGGGTAAGATCAGAAAGCTGTGTACAATTTATTCACAGCCATAATAATGTTGCATGATAAACAGCTATAAATCTCTGTGGTAAACAATACATTTATATTTGGTGCAAGAGTATCCAGGGTTCCTGTGATCTTGGCTGTGTTTTTTTCATGGAACAGTTGTGGATCAATGAGATGGTTCTGCGGATCTTGGTTGGGCCCACTCCAACTCTGGAGCTCTGTTGGATGATCTTGGGCAACTTCATGTGGGATGACTGAGGCAACTCAGTCCTGTTTCATGTGTTTTCTGCCTTTGAGGGCTAGCCCGGGCATGTTCCCATGGCAGGTACATTAAGGCAAAAGTGGGCAGAAATGACCAAAGTCCCTTGGTGCCTACATTCAGAATTGGCACATAGTTACTCCCATTTCTTTTTATTGACCTTACCAAGTGACAAGGTCAGCCAAGATACAGGGAACTGTGAAAAAGGAAACACGGGATCGAGGGACAGGTCCATCAATCAACTATGCACCTCTAATTATGAACACAAATCAAATCCCACCAAAGTCTGTGTTCATCCGCAGAAGCTGACTGTCATCCCTCTGGTAAGTCAGAAACTAAATTGTTGTCATTAGGTGCCATCGAGTTCTGACCCATAGTGATCCTCTGCACAACAGAATGAACCAGGCCTGCACCAACCTCACAATTGTTCCTCTGTTTGATCCCATTGTTGCAGCCACTGTGCCTATCCATCTCCTTGAGGATCATCCAAGTTTTCACTGCCCCTTGACTTTACTAAGCATGATGTCTTTCAAGGATTGGTCTCTCCTGACAATATGTCCATAGTATGTAAGATGCAGTCTTGCCATCCTTGTCTCTAAGGAATATTCAGGTTTTGTGGAGGTATGTCCAGAAATTAAGTAGCCGGAGCTATTTGCCTTTAACCCTCCTTGAGATCTCTGATGTTTCAGAAGACTTCTACCAGCCAGTGTTGGTCCGAATTCAGCTGTTGAGCATTGGCCACAAGATGGAAATCCCTATCTTTCTCCGACTCCTCCTCTCTGCCTTTCATATCTTGGTCATTGACTGCCTTGTCCCAGTGTACTATTTTATTAATTATGACTGATTAACAGTCATATTTTACTTAATTAAATAATCTCCAAGCTTCACAAGTACCTAGCACTTCATAAATGCCAAAAATGGTAGATATTACCATTATCGTATAGATATTCAGATTAAGGTGCTATGTTTTGGAATGAATCCAAATTTCCTGGGTTAGTGAAGTACAAAAGGGTCTCGTTATATGCCCACCTGACCCACTCTGCATGGTTGTCCTAAGAGAACATTGTCATGCCAGGCTGGGCAAGCCATTGTCAGGATTGCATATTAGAAACCCCAGCCAGTTCTTATTGTTTGCTTGCGAGACCTTCACTCATGTATTCATGGCTGTTCATTGTACTCTACTTTTGCACCGCCAGAAACTTAATCCAGTGGCATGTTCATAAGAAGCTGGAAACATGTGCATTAAACAAACAAGAACCCCTATTCACCCATCTTCACTGCAGACATCAGGTGTTCATTTATTCGTACCCTCGCACATAATGAATACTTTTGCACAGCGTGTGGATAACTGGTTTGTTACAGCTCAATCCAACCTTCCTAAGTTAACATATGGAGATTTGGACATTTGCCCCAAGTGGTTACTGAAGCCTGTCACTAGTTCCTCATTTCATATTTTAATAAGATTTTCTGAGAAAAGAGTTGGACTCACTTTTATTTTGCTGTAAAAAGGCTTCAGCTTCATTACTTTGCACATTCTCATTCTGCCTCAAACACTCAGACAAAGTAGCTTGAAAAGGTCAAGTCACCAGCGAAGAGAAGTTTATGCAAACACTCACCGAAAAAAAAAACACACCAAAAAACCCATGACAACATTACAGAGACCATGTTTGTACCGGCCACTCATAAAACAAACCCATGTTGATGACTTGTCCAAATATCCACAAGCCTTTTCCCAAAACAGGATGAAGAAGAAAGTATTGGTAACAATCTCTAAGGGAATTCACTTAGTGCCATCGAATCAATTCCAACTCATAGCGACCCTGTGGGACAGTGTAGAACTGTGCTTGGGGATTTCTGAAGCTGTAATTATTTTTTAAATTATTAAATACTTTATTTATGGTTCTTACATCTCTTATCACAATCCATACATCGTCAAGCACATTTGTACATATGTTGCCATCATCTTTTTCAAAGCATTTCCTTTCTACTTCAGTCTTTGATGTCAGCTCCCCATCCCCCCACGAACCCTTGATAAGTTATAGATTATCATTTTCATATTTTACATCATCCTCTGTCACCCTTCACCCACTTTTCGGTTGTTGGTCCCCCTGGGATGGAGTTATATGTTGATTCTTGTGGTTGATCCCCCTTTCTCCTCCCACCTTCCCCTTATCCTCCTAGTATCTCTATTCTCATGGTTGGTCCTGAGGGGTTTATCTATCCTGGATTCCCTGTGTTGCAGGCTCTTATCTGTAGTAGTGTGCATGTTCTGGTCTAATCTGATTTCTAAGGTAGAATTGAGGTCATGATAGTGTTGGTGGTGGAGGAGAAGCATTAAAGAACTAGAGGAAAGTTGTTCATTTCATCAGTGCTATACTGCACCGTGACTGTCTCATCTCTTCCTTGTGACCCTTCTGTAAGGAGATGTCCAATTTTCTACAGATGGACTATGGGTCTTCACTCCACACCTCCTCACCCCATTCACATTGGTGTAATTTGTTCTGGGTCTTTGTTGCCTGATACCTGATCCCATGGACACCTCATGATAACACAGGCTGGTGTGCTTCTTCCATGTGGACTTTGCTGCTTCTCAGCTAGATAACCACTTGTTTATCTTCAAGCCTTTAAGATCCCAGATGCTATATCTTTTGATAGCCAGGTACCCTGAGCTTTCTTCACCACATTTGCTTATGCACCCATTTTGTCTTCAGTAATCGTGTTGGAAAGGTGAGCATTACAGAATGCCAGATTATTAGAACACAGTGTTCTTGTGTTGAGGGAGTACTTGAGATGAGGCCCAAGGTCCATCTGCTACCTTAATTCTTAACATATAGATATAAGTACTGTGTTAGTCTGGGTAGACTAGAGAAACAAATCCATGGACACACATATGTATATAAAGGAGAGGTTTATATACAAGAGGAATTTAACATTGAGAAAACATCCCAACCCAGTCTAGTCCAAGGCCATAAGCCTGATATTAGTCCATATGTCCGATACCAATCTATAAAGTCCTCTTCAGACTCATGAAACACATGCAATGAAGCCAAATGCAGGATGATCACAAACCAGTGGATAGAAAGTCTTTGAGTCCAGTAGTGTTGTAAGCATCTCAGTGCCGGAAGGGTTCTCTCTGTGGCTTCTCTGGCTTCAGATGTCTGGTTGCATCCATGTGGCTTGTCTTCTGCAGTGTCCCCCAGGGAGTAGCAGAGAGAGAGAGAGAGAGAGAGGTGTCCTTGGCCTCCACGGAGGAAGTACCAGATTTCCCAGAATTCTCAGGAGAAGGCCATGCCCACAGAGAAGTCGCATTGGCTATCTCCAGATTTATAGCCTAGACTCCACCCCTCCCTACACTCTTAATCCCTAAATTGACACCAGATTAGGTGACTACTACAAATACCTAGCTCTATTTCCCTACCATTATATAAAACACATTTACATATGTACATGGCTGTATTTAGACTTCCAAAAATGTTCTTTTCCTCCTAGTTCTTTCCTCTATGTAGAAAGCCACCTCTTTCTCTCGAGGAGCAGCTGGTGGTGACTTTGTAGTTAGCAGCCCAACCTGTAACCCACTATGCCACCAGAGCTCCTGCTCTAAGGGTACAGCTGGAGTCATTTCACTCCCTGCAATATTACTGTACTCCTCCGCACTCCTTTGATGACAGTGAGAAAGAATTCTCGTGCATTGAGGTCCTTCTCTGTGCTGTGTCCCATTATGTCTCATGGTTCACAACAACTCCTCACGTTGAGCTCTTTGGCTCCATGATGAAGAGATCAGCTTGAGCGAACAGTGGCGACGTGTGTGGGAAGGAGATCAGTCCAGGTTCACATGGCTGGTAAGGGACAGAGCCCAATATTGAACTCAAATAGGTTTATTCCAAGACCCATAGTACACGCTTTTACCCTTCCCCAAAGCAGTCGCTGTAAGGTGGACTCTGGCTTATGGTGACCCCACGTAATGTTCAGATTGCCTGGGTCGGCTGACAGAAATACGGGTTGGGACCCAGGGTGAAATGGAGCTTCGTGAAGATGATACTGGTGAGCTTCAGATTCAGTCAAAAATTAATGCGTTTCTTAGTTTTCTGGGAACTGGAGTCCCAACGGTCCTTACTCAAGGTTTGTAGCCTTAAAAAAAAAAAGGCAGGGGGACAAGGTAAAGCGATCGTGAGTGGTTTTGCTTGTGTAGCCCCTGCTCTTTACCACAGATACACACACCACAACACGAAATCTCCTCAGGTTATTGTGATTGGGTAGGCGTTTATTTTTTTCAACTCACACCTCAATTACTTGGCAAGTTCTATAGCAAAGGCCTGTTGGAAACTCCTAAGATGGCCCTGGATGAAAGCAGAGACCAGATGAAGTTGGGTCAGTTAGTGATTTGCCGTGATCTGTCCAGTCTGAGTGAAGGTCAAACAGGAAACGGAGGCCTAGAGACCCACGCTTGAAACTTGAGGTTGGTGACAGCAGACAAGAAAGAGTTAAATGGACTACTGAGGGTCCACTCAAGTGGACAGGATCTGAGTCAGGACTGTGGTCTTCGTGGGATCTCAAGTTGAAGCCAGCCACCAGCCTTTTAGTGAATTTGGGAAAAGGCAACTTTGGTGGGTGTATAAATCAAGTGACGTGCTCCTTGACTAAGTGGCTCTCATCCTGAGCTAGTGCTTGGCATGTGGTCTTCAGCCATGACTCACTCCCTAAGGTCGGTCTATTTATGCAGTGCAAAAATTGCATTACCACACATGATAACTCTTCCTAGACAGGAATAAGATATGGAAAAAGAATCTGTATTATTCTAGGATTTGATTAATTATAGTTTTCACTCCTAGAGTTTTTATGAGGATCAAAGGAGTTAATATTTGTCAAGCTCTTAGAACTATGATTGCTACATATTAAGGGCTAGATAAAGTCACTTTGTTTTTAAATAAACCCCAAAAGGGGTCAGATTGGAAGTTTCCTGCGATATAGTGCTTATACGTTTACTAAGAAGGTTCTCCACCTTTACATCTACTCTGCAGAGTCCAAGGAGTCCATCCTCTGCTGATAACGATTCTTCATTACTATTGCCCTGTCATTGAATCTTGTTCCCGTTTGCTCTTGGTATGAGATGTCTTCAAAGAGTTTGTGGAAAATGAAAAGATAACAGAATTTCCCCACGAACTTTCTGAAGCTCTTCATATTTCCATTTTATAAATCCACGGCCATTTACATTTCAGGTACCAAATATGCAGTATCCATCTAAAAGGAGTCTCTTTTCGCAACTTCTCTCTTGGAAGATGGGTGGGGAGACAGGGAAAACTTCTGAGATGATGGTGTTGGAAAATAGTCCTCTTTTCTAATGCCTAATATCATCTCATCTAAGTGTTGTTTATCATTACAAGCACATTATATTATCAGTCTCCTAAGAGCCTTGGCTCCACTTCATGCCAGCAATTTGCACTTGCTTTGCACCTTCTTTTGCAACCAGCAAGTCTCCTCAGGCCTTTTCTCTTCGACTCTGCATCGTTCTTCTTGACTGAAGCCCCACAGAAACCCCCACACTTCAAACATCTCTCGGGCCTCCAGTTTGTATTTCTCCAAATCTTATGCTAAATTTCCAGAAAGAGCTTTCTTAGATCAATATTCTATAGAAGTTTGTTGGCTGTCTCCTCCTTACTTTAGGGAGAACAAATCTCCTTTACTTCAGAAACTCACCTGATGGTGTGTATAAGTCCGGGTTGATTAGAGAAACAAATCCAGGAGCGTTCATATGTGTGTAATAAAGAACTTTATATAAAAAAGCAATTGTAACCAGTGGTTAAAGCAATAATACTGGGAGGGCGGAGGGAAGGCAGGGTAGAAAGGGGGAGCAGATTACAAGGATATACATTTAACCTCCTCCCTGGGGGACAGACAACAGAAAAGTGGGTGAAGAGAGACGTTGGACAGTGTAAGACATGAAAAAAAATTTTTATAAACTATCAAGGGTTCATGAGGGAGGACGAAGCAGAGAGGGTGGGGGAAACAAATGAGGAGCTGACCAAGGGCTCAAGTAGAAAGCAAATGCTTTGAGAATGATGATGGGAACAAATGTACAAATGGGCTTGACACAGGATGGATGTATGGATTGTGATAAGAGTTGTACAAGCCCCCAGTAAAGTGATTTTTTTTTTAAAAAAGAGCAATTGTATATGGAGAAAACATCCCAGCTCAGTCCAGATCAAGACCATAAGTCTGATCTTAGCCCACATGTTCAATACCAGTCTGTAAATTCCTCTTCAGACTCACGCAACACATAATAATGTCGAGTGCACAAAGATCACAGGCCAGTGGGTTGAAAGTCTTGTGGATCCAGTGGCGATGGAAGCATCTTAGCACTGGCGTGAGCCTCCATGTGGCTCCTCCAGCTCCCAGGCTCTGGCTGCCATCAGCATAGCTCCATGCGGCTTGTCAACAGGAATATCTCCCAGGAGTGAGTTTATTTGGCCTCCCGTGAACTATTTATGCCCGTTGCTCCTCCAAATGAGGTCATGAAACTGCGACCTGATTGACAGGCTAAACTCTACCCCTTCACTTTTAATAGACTCAAGTTGACACTAGAAAATGTAACTACCACAGAGTGTCTGTACAGTCTGCTAGCTTCTTCTCCCTGGAAAAGTGTGCTAAACCTGATGAACTACATCTACTTTTCTCTACTGTTTTGTGCTGTCATATCTTTGCCCATTGAAAAGAAAGTATTTAGGGGAGAGAGAGGAAGCCTGGGTCTATCAAAATAGCACGGTCTAGATCTCTGTCTGAAGCGGAGGAGGCCGAGAACAGAGGCTCCAGAGACTTGGCATGGAGATGATGGAGCAGAGCGAGAGGAGCAGACACAAACGATGGACTGTGAGACAGACTGACCCCTTGGCTTCCTGAACCACAGAGGCAGAATCCAGGAAAACAGGCGGCTGAGAGAGACTTGTTTCCTGGCCGGGGAGAGGCGTTGCTGTGGACTGATGACTGCATCCTTGTTTTTACTGATCCTGACTTGGGGTGACATATTGATTCCCTTAATTAAGCCTCATAATCATAGAGCGGGGAGGTGTTTAAGCGCTATCACCCCTCTCTTGCTCAACTAGCAATGCACCCAAGAAAAAATGCAAGTGTTTCTCCTAGCCGATGACACTTCTCCTGACAATTCTACTCATCAAATCTCTCTCTGTCTCTCTCTCTCAGTGGTGTCCATTCTCTAGGAAAATCTGCTGAAAATGTCAAAAAGCCAAGGTGTCATTTTGATGATGAACGTATGCCTGATATAAGTCATGATATGTTCTCTTTTCAAGCACCATTTGAGGATGCAAAAGCTAGACAAGGGGTAAGGAAGACTGGAGGTGAATTGGTGCGTTTGAATGATGGTGTTAGTGAATAGTTTTATATTACGGACTTCCAAAAGAACAAATAAATCATTTTAGAAGAGTATATCCAGAATTCCTCTTGGAAGTGAGGATAGTGAGACTCATGCACTTTGGACCATCTCTGGAAAAGGACATGCTTGATAAAGGCAGGGTAGGTTTGGGGAAAATGGGGAGCTAATAACAATGCATATACGATTGAAGAAATGGTCTAAAAAGGACTGTGGTGATGGTGGTTCCATAATCTGGTGTCAACTTGTAAAGTGGTGGAATCTAGCTTGTCAATCAGGTCGCAGCTTGGTGACCTCATTTTGGAGGTGCCATGGAGATAAATAGTTCACTGGAGCCCAGGCGCATATACTCACTACGAGATATTCCCGTTTACAAGACACATGGAGCTACACTAGAGCCCTGAAGCTGGCGAAGCCACGTAGAGCTCCCTGCCAGAACTGAGATGCTTCCACTGCCACTGGATCCACAAGACGTCCCACCCACTGGCCTGTGATCTTCCTGTATTCAGTGTCATTGCATGTGCTGCGTGAGTCTGAAGAGGAATTTATAGATTGATATCGGGCATGTGAGCTAATATCAGACTTATGGACTTGATCTGGACTGGGCTGGGATGTATTCTCAATATACAATTACTCTTTATATAAGGCTCTTTCTTGTTCCCATGAGTGTCGATGAATTTGTTTCTAGCCCACCCAGGCTAACACAGTTGTAGCACTCTTATTAACACGATTGAACTATTGAATTGCATGACATGTGAATTATATGCCAATAAAACTGTAAAAATAATGAAAAGTAGAAGGTCTTCAAAAAAGAAGATTCTCAAAAAGATGGGAATTGACATAATGGCTAGAATAATGGGTTAGACATAGCAGTGGTTTAGGATGGCGTATTACTGGGCAGAATTGTGTTCTGTTGTTAAAAAGGTCACTATGAGTTGGAACCAACTGGACAACACCTGGCAACAAAAACTCTGTGAGCAGAACATGTTAGATATATCAGTATATTTATTATAATATTAAATTATATCTGAACAACATTATGCTGCAAATCTCATACATATGAGGAACCCCATAGATGTTAAGTAACTTGACCTTAATTTTCCATAGATGGGCTTTCAGGTCTATTTGCTCTGGTCACAAAGATATCGCAACCTACTGTTTCTCACTGAATATGAGAATCCATTACCTTTTGGGTGTAACAAAACCTGTGGCAACGGTTGAAAATGCTTTGGGCCATAATTAGTTGGAAAGTGTATTGCAAAATCCATGTACACAAGTTAGAAGGCTTTTACCTCTAAGCTTTGTCCTGTCTCTATTTCCCTCCATCCATCACTGATGCTGCTGCTACTTGCCATGTGGTTTACTGCCTTCATACCTTTTCAGGCGAATGTCACAAATAAGGTGGACATTAAGCCCCCCCCCCCAAAAAAAAAAAGTAGACTCCGCTGATTAATGCAATAATCTGCAAAGACACAGTGAGGTTCCATCAGATTCATGACAGCAATACAAAGAATGTTTTTCTTGCACTGAGAAGAAAGACACCCAGAAAACCAAGGGTATTAAGAAGACATTGAGAGTTGGGAAAGAGAACCAAAAACCCGATCAGATCCACTGCCATCAAATCTATTCCAACTCATGGAGATTCGATATGGAGTTTGCATGGCTTCGTCCATCTTTATGGGAGCAGAGAGCATTTACCTCTATTTGCCAGTGAGTTGGCCATGGGGCCCATCAGATTATCATGATCCTCTGGGCCTCAGTGCCCCAGTCAGCCACAGAGCATTTGTTTCTGTCGGGGGCTCTGCTTAGTTCACAGCCACTTACTCTGGGTCAGTGTTCTCAACTTTCATACACTTCCTCATGTTGTGGTGACCCGAACCATAAAATTATTTTCGTTGCTACTTCATAACTGTAATTTTGCTACTGTTATGAATCATAATGTAAATATCTGAGAAGCAGGATGTATTTGCATTGATACAAATGGAACTGAATTAAGCATTATGAAAGCATAGCGATTAATCACAAAACAATATGTAATTATATATTGTGAAATAGTTATGCATTTTCTGATGGTCTTAGGTGACCCCTGTGAAAGGATCATTTGACCCCCCCAAAGGGGTCGTGACCCACAGGTTGAAAACTACTGCTCTAGGCCTTTGTATTCCCTCTGGTCCAAAGCTGCTTCTCTCCTCTTTGTAACCCTTAAACCTGTCCTGGGTTGATCCTAATCTGACTTATGATTCAGGAGATTCCAAGGATACCTTTTCCAAAGGGAAGCCCTTGACTTCCTAGTCCCCGATTCACCCTGCAGGCTGCCCCCACCCCAAATTATCACAGCTTCTTAGTAATTAATCTCGACTGTGAGCTCCAAGAGAAGCAGCACACTATTTGGTTTTGGTACTACCATGGTGACTCCAGGGTGCCTGGCACCTCTTAGGCATGCAAAAATAATAACCATGAATAAAAATTATAGACCCAGAAAGAATAGACAGACCTAAGAAATTCGGGAGTGAACTAACAAAGGAACAGTGACAGTGGGCTCTGTTTATTGAGTGGCCAGTGGGCATGAAGAGTTTCTCTATTAACATCCTTGTCTTACTTGATGCACATAATGATTCTGTGATGGGAAAGGGATAGATAGCATTCTCACTTTCCTTGAGGAGACCGGGGTTCAACTCCAGGTCAGTGCAACCACCATGTGTTGTTATCATTTGTGTTGCTATCATTTCCAGACTAAGACAGGCTAGGAAGAAAATCCTAGTGACATGCCAGCGAAACCTCCTTGGATCACTGTCGTTGATGTGTAACCCATCACGGGAATGATAGAAGGCTCCACAGCATTCCTACTGCTGTGTGTGGGGTGGCTGAAGGCAGTGCCGGGGTCTACAGCAGCCAACAACAGCAGCAGTGGTTCTGAGAGGTGAACATTATCACTCCTGTGTTCAAGGTGAATGAATGCCAGAGAAATTGCTTCACTGGCCTAAACTCATGCAACATCAGGGCGGTGCAGTGCCATTCCAAGTCCAATCTCTTTGCCTCAAACCCAGGCTGGGAGGAACCTCAAGGAGGCTAATGGGGAACCAGAGGAGGGGGTAAGGGACCTGACCTGACAACACCCATGGCAGTAGAATGGGGTCGCATCGGGTAGGGGCCAGTAGTCAGCCAGGTTACAAAGGCAAAGTCGGGTAGAAGCTCAGGATGGGGCTGGCCCCTTTGCAAGGACTTTTTTCAGCCAGCCGAGGAAAGCCAATCCCCCGAGCCTGATTTTGTTTGTCAGCATTTCTCCATCTGCCCACGCAGTGCTTCTTCTAGAGTCTGGAGTGAGCCCAGCTCACTTTCCACAATTGAATTTTCCCCATTTCCCAGCAACAGCCAATCCAGGCAGTTTTGTTTCATCTGCTGTTTGGCAGAGAACTTTGGGGCTCCCCTTGGAGGGCCCCTTCCTTTCCCTCAGCGAGGTTGAATTCCCTGACGGTAATCATAATTGTAAGCATATGTATGCTGTTGCTCTCCGCTACCACTGGACTTGCAAGCTTTAGTTTTAACAGCAGAAAAAAGGAAAGTCATTCTTGGAATATATTTTCTGTCAAGGGGCACTTTCTGTGGACAGAAAAGTGATTGTCAAATGCATTCTTGGGGCAGATTTGCATACTAAGCACGAGTATGAACCAGGTAGCCATGTCAGGCAATTACTGCATCAGCAGAACAATGTTTTATAGCTTAGTGCTGTGGTCACAAGATTTGCATCCCGGAGACTGGTTGGCTTACAAAAGGCTAATGGGGAATTGAAAACTCCAAAGAGCATCTGGACAATCTTTGTAAATCAGGCCAGGAGTTATTTCAAGAATCAGATATTTTTGTTAACAGTGTTGATTTATTTAACTCACTGTCATCCCCTTCTTTGAATTCCTCTCCTCTGCAGTTGAGAAGCATACATTCACAGGCCAGCCACCCAAGTCTTGGCTTGATTTCTCCCCAGTGTCTATGGAGGGGTGGGCAATATGGTACGTGTGTAGACATGGGAAAATGACTTGGTCCATGTCCTATGTATGCTGAGTCATATGTGGATTGGGTTTTAATCAACCTGGCAACCTTGTCACCCCTCTCTAAGGTTTCTATTGCCTCGCAGAGGAGCATCCAGGGACTACATATCCCAGAGTCAACTTCCCCAGGGAGCTCCTAGGTGGTGTAAAAGGTTGGAGGTTAAAGTTCACTCAGGGGTGCCTTGGGAAAATGGCATGGTAAGCTACCTTTAAAACAATCCATTGAAAAGCCTATGGAGTACAATTCTGCTCTAATATACATGGGCTTGCCCTCAGGCCGAATTCATGCCATGACACCTAGTAGCACCTTCCTCACGTGACTCTGAATTAGAGTTGGCCAATGAGAAGCACTCAAAGGAGATTTAGAAGTCAAAAGATGGACAGTGAAAGGGAAGGCAGTGCACAAGAAGAGGTAGGTGGACAAAAGAGGATGCGGGCAGGGCAAGATGTTGGGAGACTGCAAGTGCAAAGGTGCAAGAGGCAACTATTGCTAGATACACAATCCCGCAATAGTGCTGGCCTATGAGTAGATGCTTAGATAGACACGAGGAAGAACATGTGTGGGGAGTGGGGTAGATCCTCAATTATATAAAGGTCTGAAAGAGGATGTTTGTATATGTGTATTTACCTCTGCTGAGGATATACGTATAAATGTGGTAGAGATTATAGGAAACCAAGAAGGAAAACTTCTTAGATATAACCAAACATCTTGAGGAAATAAGTCATTGGGCCTGGGGTGCAGACCATAGTCCCAGGGTCCACTAAAGTGAATTGTCATAATGCAGTTCACAACATCTGTGATCTATATCTTTCTCTGATAGTAGCAAATGAGATCTTTAAAGCTTGTGAGCAGTCATCTAAGATGCGACTATTAGACTCCCCATCCGGAAGAAAGAACAATGACGAAAATCCAAAGACATATGGAAACAATTAATCCAAATGGACTAACAGACTGTGCATATGTCATTCTATGCAACCGTCAGACCAGAAGGACTACCATATATACTCGAGTATAAGCCGACCTGGATATAAGCGGAGGCACCTAATTTTACCACAAAACTGCATTTAAAAAAATGTGCTGAAAAAGTCGGCTTAAACATGAGTATATGTGGTATTTGGTGGCCAGCTACCACTACACACTAATTTGAAAAAGATCATATTAGAAAGCCCTTGAAAGAGTAGAAGAAAATATGTACCAAAACACCAAATAATAAAATAGACTAGGTTTACTAGTGGATAGAGACAGGGGTTGCTACTCAAGACTAAGGCCCTCAGTCACTGTCAGGTCTGGAACTGAAACAAGGGGAGCAGCATTTACTCAAGGAGAAAGTTCAGAGGTTGGGAAATGAGGAATGAAAACAAGGAACAAAGAAAGGAAGTAGGATACTACTGATGATCTCCTGAGAGGATTGTAATGGATGAGTTGAAACAAACTACATATTGTTGAATTGGAAGAAAGGCCAAAGTATTCCTTAGACTTGCAGGGGTCCTCAAACTATGGCCCGCAGGCCACATGAGGCCCACCGAGAACAATTATCTGGCCCGCCGGGTGTTTTTGCCTCCGCTGCCTGTCCTTCTTAACAGCCGACTTGTCTCTGTGCATAGGAATTTGTTCATAGTTTTTTTCTAAACTATAGTCCGGCCCTCCAACGGTCTGAGGGACAGTGAACCGGCCCCCTGCTTAAAAAGTTTGAGGGCCACTTTAGAGTCATGGATGGCAAGACTTCCTCTTACATACTTTGGGCATGTTATCAGGGGAGACCAGTCCCTGGAGAAGGACATCGTGCTTGGTAAAGTGGAGGGGAGACAAAAAAGAGGAACACCCTCCAAGAGATGGATGGAAACAGTGACGGCATTGTGGGCTCAGGCACGGCGCAGGACCGTGCAGTGTTTCATTTTGCTGTGCACAGATTCGCTGTGAGTCGGATCAGAGTCCATAGACCTAACAACAGCAACACCATGGATCACTGAATGTGAACCTGATGGCCTTCTCTGTAAACCTGCACTGAATTTGCAAGAAAAGTTCAGCAAAAGAATATTGGAAAGGTTGAAGAGCTGGGAAAGTTGGATTCCCTGGAGGCTTTTGTAGGAGGTGTGTGTTTGAAGATCAAACTCTTAAAGACTTCGTACAATTTTGAAAATCACCTACTTGGGTGCTTCAGGCTGAAGACCTCACGGTTGGCTTCCATGGATTTCAGTTTCTCTCATGCTCAACCTCTTGGTCATGTGGTTCCTTGGCCTCTGACTCTGTGGGCCTGGAAGGCAGCCTATGGCTCTTACATTCCCCTAGTCTGGAGTATGGAGCTCCGCTTGCTCTGGTCCATAGTCTCTGGTGTCTATGGTCTCAGCCTGTGCCACTTCAGACAGAGATGTGGAATATGCACTTGCAATGGCCCTGGGCTTTCTACTTCAGGGATAGTTCATCCTTAAAGTTCATCCTTAAAGTCAGTGAGGGTTGAAGGCCGGTAACAAACTCTGACCAGTCTCCTCTGTTGATGTTACATGTGCCCTGCATGCATAGTCCCACCCAATCATTTGGTAGACATTACAAAGTCTTAAAGGAGCTGAATTAAGACATTCACGACCCCCAAATATTTTTTCAGAATAACAAAGTACTTCACAGAGCAGCAAATTTGCGTCAACATATTTTCCTCATTCTTTATAGAATCATAGTTTTCTGAAGCTAGCAGATATCTTTGGGCTCATACATGCTGAAATGATCCTAGAAAAAACCCATCCACGTTCCTAGAAATTTGGATTTCATTGACAAATATTTTGCAGTTTGGGAGAGTGACAAGGAACTTGCCACTTTTATTTTGCCACAAATATTTTCTATGCTTTCCAAGTTAGCTGTCTCAATCCTTTTTAGAAGACAAGCTGCTGTGTATTCCTCCTTGAACAAGCAGGCCGTACTACAGTGTCAAGGGCAGAGTTTCAAGACAAATACATTGAGCTTTAGGCAAAGTTTTGCTTCCACTTGTTAATTTTTTTCTTTCACTTTGTTGAAGACAGGTGTGAACCATGGGAGGCGGAGCCACTGGTGAAAACATCGGGGTTTGCTTCTGCTGATCTAGCACAAGGTCTTCCTTGTATACCCAGAAACTGAAGTCTGATAAGTTAGGCGATTGCTTACACAGCCTGCTCAAGACAGAGTTGAAGCGAAGACCTGGGTAACCTAATCTAGCCTCTCAAATTGCTCAGCGTTGGCACTCTTGATGGTTTAGGGTAATCCTCTTCTGCGAGGGCTGTCCTGTGAATTGTAGGGCCTGTAGCTGCATTCCAGGCTTCTGGGAATATTGCTGCCCATTCGACTTCAAGTCATAGTGATCCCATCTGTCAGAGAAGAACTACCTCATAGGGGTTTCTAGTTTGTAATCTTGATGGGCGTAGATTTCCAGGATTTCCTCACAAGAATCCGTTGGCCGAATTCAAACCTCTAACCTTGTGAGTAGCTGAGAGCGTAACCATTGCAACTCCTGGCCTCCTTCTCTACGGATTATCAAAAACAGAACCAGCCCCATTGTGGTCATAGTGACCCCATAGGACAGAGGAGGACTGCTATGAAGGGGGCTCTCAGGCTGGATATCTTTATGGAAGCAGACTGCCTCGTTTTCTTTCCATGGAGTGCCTGGTGGGTTCAAACCAGCGACTTCCAGGTTCAAATGGCCAGTCTTTTGGTGAGCAGCCCAATGCTTAACGGTGCCACCGAGCTCCTTTTCCTACCGATGGGGTAGAGCATTGCTGCCACTTCTACTGACAAGATGGTAGTGATAGCGGTAAAACCCAAACTGTCTTCAGACATTGACAAACACCCTGGTTGGGAGTCAGTGCTCCGATTGAAGGCACTCTTCTTTGTTAAATTACTTGTGAAGTCATATTGCCTAAGGGTTAAAAGAAGAAAAAATGAAAATATTCTTTGAATGAAGGACAAGCAAGGAGAAGACTTTGAGGGGTGTAAGATGTAGAAAGAGACAAGTCGAATATGTGAAAGGAATTCTGGGAGTTTCCCCTAGGGGACTTGGGAAAGTCAATTCCCACCATGGGGATGGATAAACTGATAAACCTCAGAATACTAGCCTTTCTTGATTGAGCATGCTGAGCTAGGTACTTTGCATACACTGACTCTGTCCCTTCTCTCTCTTTTCTAACTTCACTAGTCTGTCAGTTTTCACAATTATTTTTTATTTTTTTGTGAATTGGGTGGACTTTTTCACAGCAGCTCACCAGTCTTGCTTTCAACCATCTATACACATTCTGTTTCATCTCATTCATGGGAATTCCCTCAAGGTGATGTCACCCACCCCATCTCCAGTCTTATTTTCCACTTTGTGGAGGTAGAATCAAAATCACCATCCTTGGAAGTGGGAAGTGAACTCAGGTCTCCCGGACCTCTCCAAGCCTCTCCCTTCCAGCTCAGCCCAGTGTCTGAGTCTCAATAGGGAGGAGAAGTCGCAAGTGCCCCAATCTACTGACCTGAGAACTCAGACTTGATCAGGAATGCAAGCTGCTGCTTAGGGCTGAGATTTGAAGGAGAATTTGAGGGCTCATTGACACTGCTCAATTTTATTTTCTTATAGTTTAGGTAAACGTTTACAGAGCAAATTAGTTTTCCATCCAACAATTTATAAAATAAGTTTTTTACCCCCTGGCATTCCTTGCAATTCCCTGAGTAGAACAGTACTCTGAACACTTCCTCCCTGGTCCCTGGTCTCTATTCTTGCTTCTGCCCCAGCCCTTCTTGCTCACTGGGATTTGTTTTTAGGGCAAATGCTGCCCCTTTCATCACATATGGTTGATTTTGCAGAGAAGCATGTTTCTTCCGGCTGCTGTTGTTCACTTGCTAGGCCTGGTGATTTTTTAATCACCAGGGTGGATTCAGTTCCAGGCATGAGGGATATCTAAGGACCACAGCCTCTAGGGTTCCCCAGTCTCTGTCAAGTCTGGTCTTTTTTTTACGAGCTTAAATTATGTTCTACATTTTATTGTTGTTCTCCCTGGAGCCCTGGCGGCATAGTGGATTACACACTTTGTGTTGCTAACTCAAGGTCAGCAGTTCAAATTCACCGACTGTTCCTCAGGAGAAAGATGAGGCTTTCCACTCCTATAAGGATCGACAGCCTCAGAAACACACAGGGACAGTCCTACTCTGTCCTGTTGCTGTTGGTAGGTACCACCGAATTGGTTCTGACTCATAGAGACCCTTTGTACAACGTAGGAAACACTGCCCAGTCCTGTGCCCTCGTCATCATTGTTCTTATGTTTGAGCCCATTGTTGCAAACACTGTGTCCATTCGCCTTGTGGAAAGTCTTCCTCCCTTTTGCTCCCTGACTATTGGCCTTTCCTTAGGGCCCAGTTTCTCCTGATACCGTTGGAAGTGTGTCAGATCAAGTCTTGCCGTCCTCGCCTCTAAGGGCATTCTGATTGTGCTTCTTCCAAGACAGATTTGCTAGTTCCTTCTGCAGTCCAGGCTACTTGCAATAGTCACCACCAAATGCATCAATTCGTCTTCCTTATTCAGTGTCCTATAGGATCTCACTAATGATCAGAATCAACTCCATGGCAGTGAGTTGGGTTCTAGTTTGGCGGTCTATCTGTGCAGGGAATTGTATAGAGTTCCAGATCAGAGTGGTCAGCCCTGTTATCTTTAAATCTCCAGAAAGGCTTTTGGGCTTCCAAATGCCTTTCCAGTATTTTCTAACTGATCTTTCCTGTAGAACTCTTTCTCTGGTTAGGCTGGGTAGGCTTCTCTGGTTCCCTGAAAAAGGTTCTAATTTTCCAACTTCCCAGTTTACTTTGTTCCTTCCACTTGGGAGGCCCATCTTTTCACCCACCCCCTCAAATATAAGGATCCTGGACCACAGGATCTAAACCACTGTGATAGGTTGATTTATTATGCCACTGTGGCCAAGAGGAATATGTGGGATTAATAAGGTTGAAGTTTGATCGGACGACAAAGAGATAAATAGCTCAGCAAACCCCACCTCTTTCTTGCTCTCTGGTGATTGGACCAGTGTATGGTTGCTAGTTCTCTGCCTCAACTTGTGAGCTACCACCTCATGGGGTTGGGACTGCCAACCCATGGATCATGTCCCTAGAGCATGAGGTTCCTTCAAGACCTGCTTTGCCATGCTGCTGGCGTATACATTGCTTGAGCTTGGGGTTGTCAGATTATGTTGTCTTGCTGGCTATTGGTGACCTGCCCTGCTGTTTGCTGCCTGTGGCCAGACTGCCTGCATTGCCCAACGGAAGACTCAGCTGTCCATTTCCTTGACATTGGACCCAGTGGCCCTTGTGAGTGGAAGGACTTCCAGTATATTAACTGTTCCATGAAAGTGAGTTGAACTGAGCCCTCTGTACTTCTGTGTGGTCTAATTAACTGTTAAATTCCTTCATGCTGTGTGTGTATGTATATATATAATCATAAGTGTTTTGTTTCTCTAGAGAACCCTGTCTAACACATCCACCTTTCCCACAAAGTCATCTTAGCCTGACCAACCATTCCATATTAACCTTTTAGACAACATTGTCCATATGGCTCTCTGGATGTAGCACAACTATTGTTGTTTATCTTTTTTTAAAAGTGCACTTATTCTTTTCCAGCCAGACATTCACTCCTAGAGACAAAGGGCCTGAGATGTTTGCTTCAGGTCTTCATTCTGCTCCTGACTAGCTGTGTGATCTGGACAATGTCAGTTAATTTGCCTCGTGTGAAATGTGGAATGACAATATTTTCCCTGCCTGTTGCTGTAAGAGATACGTAAGAGGGCAGACCCAGACACTTTATGGAGTATGAAACTCTTCTCAAAATTATCTGTGGTGCTACTATAATGATTTAAAGAATCGTCACAATAAACATAGCAATGTACATATATAAATGCATTAATCCACAAAAGCAGAGGTATTGGCCCATGCACATATATTTATATGACAATACACTGACTTGGGCCTCTGCTCATACCCTCCCTCAATACAAGAACACTTTATTCTAATCAATCGGCAGTCTGAGATGTTCACCCTCCTGACACAACCACTGAGGACAAAACAGGTGCTTAAGCAAATGTGGTTAAGAGGGAAGATGGTGCCCCACTATTTAAAGACATAGCATCTGGGGTCTTAAAGGCTTGAAGTTACACAAACTGCCATTCATCAGTGAAGCAACAAGTCCACATGGAAGAAGCACACAACCAATGCAATCATGAGGAGTCATGGGGACCAAGTAATAGGCATCAGCAGACACATAACAAACAAAAACACATTGTTGAGCACGAGGGGGGGTGGAGTGGACATCCAAAGCCCATCTGTAGACAGTGGAACAAATCTCCCCGACAGACAGCCCACAGAGAGAGGATGAGTCACCGGGATGCAGTAAAGCATTGATGAAACACACTATATTCCTTTGGTTCCTTGAGGCTTCCTCACCCCCCACTTCCATGACCCCAGTGCTGCTTCCCAGTTCAGACTAGACAAGAACATGTACACAGGTATAGAAAGGGATGGAAGCTCACGACACACAGAATCCAGGAGTGGGAATGGTGATGCCGGAAGGGTTGAGAGAAGAGGGGGAGAGGAAGGGAGAAAGGGAGAACTGATCACAGCGATCAACACCTTATCATACACCCCTCTGCACGGGAAAGAACAGCAGAAAACATGGGAGAAGGGAGACAGCGATCAGTGGGACAGATAAAAATAATAACAGTGTACAATCTGTAGGAGGGCTATTAGGGTGGGGGGAGGGGGAGAAAAAAGGACTCAACAGAAAGTAAATGTCTGGAAGAGAATGAGGAGAACATATGTACAAACATGCCTGATTCAATTGATGTATGGATTGTGATAAGAGTTGTATGAGCCCCCAATAAAATGATTATATATATATATATATATATATATATATATATATATATATATATATATATATATATATATATATATATATATAGAGAGAGAGAGAGAGAGAGAGAGAGAGAGAGAGAGAGAGAGAGAGAGAGAGAGAGAGAAAAGGAATCATCACATATTGTTAAGAAAAGAAATTTCACATGGTTGAAATGGGTTACGCCAGAGCAGGTTAGGTCAGAATCTCGGAAGACTAGTAATGCCCCAGCTACCTGCACTGAGGTAATGCCGACCGCTAAGGAGCCAGGGTGTGAACGTGTAGAGGAAAGAATCATGGCTTCTTGTGGAAGGAAGAATTCTAAGTGTCACCTATTGAGTGGCATCCCTGTATAGTCCACTACTCTTGAATATGAGTGGAACCTATGACCTGTTTCCAGCCAATAGGACGTGGCAGAGGCAAGATAGTATGACGCCCTTGGGGAGGGTGTTAGATTACAGAAGACTGCACGTGAGAAGAAGGGAGCCTAGACTTTCCCCAGGCTTGGAGCAGTTTGCCACCATCATGTGAAATGGTCCATGAGAGAGCCACGTGGTGGGGGACCACGGGGCCCCCGTGTGTCACTCTCTCTGTGCTTGAAAACCATCTTTGTGGGTTCATTTAGAAGAGTCTGGGGAGAGTGCTTAGTTGCTACCTGGGCACAGCAATCACCCCATAGCCACTCATCACCCCATCATAGTGATGCCTCATGAATCAGTGATCGTGTCAGCCTGTGGATTACATGTCTCTCATCCTGCCACCTTTAGCACCCCAGCATCCACTCTGTGTTCGTTAACTGGCTCTCTTTGATAGTCAATTCTTGCCTGCAGAGGATCTTGGTCCTCATCCTTACCTCATGGATGCCTTTTGCAGATAAGAAAGCTGAGGGGTCACGTGGTATAGAAATATATTCACACCTAATGACATGGCAGCAACGTGGGATCTCTGACTTCCAGACCAACCCCATCTGACCAAGATCCCTCCACATGCCCAACACAAACAGGGTGACTGGAGATTGGCAGATAGTGGGCACTCAGATAAGTTATCCTTAGTTGATGTCAAGTCAGCTTCTATTCATGGTGACCTCATGAATGCCAGTATCAAATTGACACAGTCCTTCAACATCTTCATGATCGTTCGAGCATTTGGGTCCATTGTTGATGCTACTTTGTCACAACATTTCATTGAGTGCTCCGCATATCTTTATAGCCCCGTTGAGTTTGTTTTCTGCACAATCACATGATAAATATTTATAACACCTAGTCCACATTGCCGTTGGTGATGGGTCTTGATGCAGCACTGAGGGGGGGTTGAGGAAAGTACTCTGGGATTCTCACGGGCATTTTTGTTGGTTCCAGTACTTGGAAGCAGATTGTGAAAAATAGCGCCGCAGCTGTGCATAAATGTGCATTCCAACTACCAGGGCACAGCTGTGGTGAGAAAGTGGAGGGAGACAAGAGGAGGTTAGATAAATTGGGAAGATGGGAGAGTCCCATTTTTCCAAGGTTGCAGGGTGAGGTCAAGGCTGTCAGCAATAGCCCTGTCCTTTCAGTGTGCTGGGTGCTTGTGGACAGCAGCTGGGCAGAGACTGACAGGTAACAAATCTAAGAAGAGTACAATTCCTGCACACAAGGCTGATTACTTCTAAGAACTCTGGGGATGCCTCTGAAATGTGGGAAGGATTCATGAAGGGTGCTACTGACAGCAGCATGCGGCCCCCAGTCGCCCCTGCAGTCTTCATGTTACCAGGCAGACGTGTGAACCAATTCATCCTTTCAGCATGTGGTTCATATCGTCCTTCCATGCCCCGCAAAGAAGGCAGGCCTTCAAATTTGTGGATAAAGGAAGCTATTAGGAGTCAGCAGATCACTGCAGAAGATGCTCTTAAGGAAGCAGGGCTTCATTTCAGAGATTGGTGAGATGGCAGAGATGGAAGGCATCGTATCTCAGGTTCTATCAGGTGGCAAGTGGAGTGACAACCATGATCGACTGGTCTTGATTGCTGAGCACACAGTGCCGAGAAGGTGCTTTGAGTCATGGGATTGAGTTCTGTGAGAGACAGTGCTGTGATGGATAGGCAATGTCTGTCAGAAGTAGGGAGTGACAATGTGTAGCATGGATGCCATTTCTCCCCTTCCCTAAGAGTTCTCTTCTCTTTTGAGGTCTCAGTTCACTGATTTGTCAAGTGTGTTGGTTGAACTATTAGGACATGGTAGTGAAAGAGTTTATACTTCGATCTATTAACTACTCTTGACTCTGATCTGTTAACTGCTCTGGACTTATTCATTGAATTAACAGATGTGTATTCAACTTCTAATTTGCAACACATGTTCTTGAATTTTAGCCCTCGGCCTTCAATGCCAGGGTGAACTCAACTACTTCACCTTTTGCAGAGAATCAGCATCCTTGGAGAAGACCTCACATATGTTTTGTTATAAGTTCCTGGACTTTGGCACTGAATGCTTTCCCTGTACCACAAAGAAATGTCAGCATTTTATCAATTAAAGACAGTATGGTGGTCAAGTTCAATCTATGGAACAAGACTTTTCTGGACTCTAACTTTGACTTTGTTAATTATTAGCTGCAAACAGATCATTTACGCTCACTGTGCCGAGGTGTCATAGTGGGTTACTCACTGGGTTGTTAGCAACAAGGTCAGCAGTTCGAATTCACCACATGCTCTAATGGAGAAAGAGGTGATTTTCTATTCCCATAAGGTGTTACTGTCTCAGAAATCTCAGCTCTTCCCTGTCCTTTAGGGTTTCGATGAGTTGGCATAAAGTTGATGACAGTGAATTTAATGTTTTTTTTTTACCAGATCAGTTATTAGGACATAATATAGACATCATATCCTTTAATAGTTCAGTCTTATCAAGCAGCTTTGGACAATCATTACTAAATGATTTTCAAAATGTTTTCTTCATTTTCAAAATGTTTTCTTCCTTCTTGTACTCCTTGATATTGGCTCCCCATTACCACTCCCTCCTCTCCCCTACCCCCAGGAACACTTATCGTAGTTATTGATTGCTTTTTTTACCATTAAAATGGAAATAAGAAATATTTTAGCTCATAATGTTGCAAGGGTTAAGTGAGTTAAACCATGTTAAAATAAACTTAGAAAAGCATATAAGTATTGCATAGATGTCCATTATTATTATTGTTTTAATTTAATTTTTACAGTAATCCTACAAGGTAAATATGGTTGTTTCCCTTACTTCGGGGGAAGAAATTGTCTCAGTTTAAACCATGTCTCTGCTACAGATCGGCTATAGGAAGGGGGGTATTCTAAACGGAATACTATGCATCACTGAAAAACAATGATTAACTTCATGGCATGGATGGCCCTGGATAACATTATGCTGAGTAAAATTAGCCAATCACTAATAGACAAATATATGAGACCACTGTTATAAAAAAGAAGATGAAAACGCAGATAAAGACTTTCATACCAAGAAGAAAACAAAAGAAAAATATTCATGGAAAATAAAAAGAAATTAAAATTGTTGTTGTTGTTAGCTGCCATTAGTTTGGTTCTGACCCATAGTAACCATATGTTCACAGAAGAAAACACTGCATGGTCCTGCACCAGCCTCATAATTATGCCCAGGCCCAAGCCCAAACCCATTGTTGCAGCTACTGTTTTCAATCCAACTCCTTGAGGGCCTTCCTCTTTTTCACTGGCCCAAGCATGACTCTTTAGGGATTGGTCTCTCCTGACAATGTTTACCAAATATATAAGATGAAGTCTTGCCAACCTTGCATCTAAGGAGTGCTCTGACCTGACTTTTTCCCGGCATACATTGGTCTGTCCTTTCAGCAGTCCACGGTACTTTAAATGTTCTTCTCCAGCACCACAGTTCAAATGCATTGATTCTACTGTGGTCTTCTTTATCCACTGTCCAACGGTCACATGCATAGGAGGCAGTTGAGGATACCATGGCTTACATCAGGCACACCATAGTTCTCAAAGTGGCATCCTTATTTTTCAACTCTCTAAAGAGCTCTTGTGCACCAGATTCACCTTAATGCAACTCATCTTTAAATTTTTTGACTGTCGCTTCTATGAACATTGATTGAGGATACAAGACAAAATCCTTGATAACTTCAATCTTTTTTCCTTTTATCATGATGTTACCGTTGTGAGGATTTTGGCCCTTTTTTTGCATTGAGTTGTAATCCATGCTGAAGGCTACAATCCTTGATCTTCATCGACATATGTCTCAAGTCTTCCTCACTTTCAGCAAGCAGAGATGTTTCATCTGCATATCACAGGTTGTTAATAAGACTTGATCTACAGTTTGTTATAAGAGCTGGAAGAGCCCCTAATTAAATGATCTTAAAAAAAAGAGCAAACAAAAAAATAAAAAAATAAGAAGACTTCCTCCAATCTTGATGCTACATACTTCTTCATATAAGCCAGCTTCTCTGATGATTTTTTCAGCATACAAATTGAATAAATATGGTGAGAAGATACAACCCTGTCACATAACTTTCCTGATTTTAAAACATGCCATATTCCTTTATTCTGTTTCCACAACTGCCTTTAATTCATGTACAATTTCCACACGAGCACAATCATATGTTCTGGGATTCTTATTATTCTCAAGACTATCCATATTTTATTATGGTCCACAATCAAATGCATTGGCATAGTCAATAAAACCCAAATAAGATCTTTCTGGCATTTTCTGCTTTGTATCAAGATCCATCTGACATCAGCAATGATATCCCTTGCTCCACGTCCTCTCTGGAATCTGACATAAGCCTCTGGCAGCTCCCTGTCAATGTACTGCTGCAACTACGGCTGGATGAACTTCAGGAGCTACAGTACTGCGAGCCAAAATGTCAGCCGTCTCAATCCACCAGACTGGGAGAGCGATGTGGCAGTCTGCTTCAGCAAAATTCAAAAAAACCAAACTAACTGCCAGGAATTAGGCTGGATTCAAAAGAGGACAGAGAACAAGGGATATCATTGCTAATATCAGCTGGATCTTGGCTCAAAACAGAGGATACCAGAAAGATGTTCCCTTGTGTTTTATTGGCTCAGCCAGTACATTTGACTTTGTGGACCATAATAAACTATGGATACCCTTGCTGAGTTTGTTCTTTGCTTTTGATTTTTTAACTTCAAGTATACACTTGACTTTGTCTTTGGGAGCTACCTTTAGAAATTTTCTGTTCAACTCTTTTACTTCATCATTCCTTCCATTTGTTTTAGTGGCTTTACATAAAAGAACAAGTTTCAGGATTTCTTCTGACATCACAGTGTTTTCTTTGTTCGTAGGCTTTTAATGATCTTTTGATTTGTTCGGGTGTGCTGTACTTGATGTCATTCCACATCTAGTCAGGTCTTCAGGCATCAGTGCTCAACGAACCAAGTTTTGTCTTGAGATGTTATCTAATTTCAGGTAGGATATACCCAAGGTTGTGGTTTGTGCCTTGTGGATTCATTTAAATGGTCTTCAGCTTCAACCGGAACTTATATGGAGCCACTGAGGGTTTGCTCCACAGAGAGTTCTTGGCCTCATTTTGGCTGATGATATAAAGCATCTCCATAGTCTCTCCCCACAGAAGTAATCATTTTTATATCTGTGTATTCATAGAGTGAGGCCCACCTATACAATGGAGATTTATTCTGTTGGAAAAAGGTATTTGTAATGAAAAAGTCACTGGTCTTTTAACATCCTATCATGCAATCTCTAGCTTCATTTTATTATTTTCATTATTTTTTAATATGGAACTATTCATAAATTTTCATGTCATCCATGTGCAGGATCCATGCTAATCGTCCCCATAGCATTCCAATTTTAGTACATGTGCTGCCGAATTGAGCATTAACTTTATTTTATTACCAAGGCCATGTTGTCCAAATACTGATTCATCCTTATGAAACCATCTCATCTCGACCACAGCCCTCTATCCTTTCTAGTGTGTTCTAAAATCCTTCTCGCAATTAACCCCTTTCCTGTATGACATTAGCTGCTTGCTGTTATTGTGTGCTGCTGAACCACTTTTGACTCGTAGCAACACTTTGGGCAGAGAGAAAGGTCCCACAAAGTCTCCAAGGCTAACATTTTTGTGGGAACAGATCATCAGACATTTTTTCTTCCCCAAAGCCAGTGGACCAAGCACTACTGACCTTTAAGTTCACAGCCAAGTCCTTCGACCCTGTGTCCCCAGGCCTTCTGATGCTTATGACCGCCTTATTTGCATTAAGGCTAAAATAGGCCCTTCATTTGGGTCAGAAATGGCACAAATGGTGAAGGTGACTGGCTAGCTAAGAACGCAAAGGCTGGGGATTAAAATCTGTCCAGTGGTGTCTCAGACAAAGGTTCTAGCAATCCTCTACGGGCAAAATCATTCTCTGACATGCATGCTGTCTCCATGAGTTGGAGACAACAGAACTGCCACTGATTTATTAAGGACCATACTGAATGAGTAGAGGAATGAGTGGCTATGAAGTGCTTGGCATTTGGGTGTGATGGAGAACCACTGCCTTGTGGACCATTCAGACATGCCCGATGTCTTAAAGACCATGAGACGATGCTGCCAGCAATCTCGGACTGTCACCATGCGAATAAAACATTGCCACCTAAGGGAAACCCAGGCACGGCTGTGCTTCGGAAATGCTGGTAGAAATGTGGAAAGGGTAAGTTCAGTGCTAAAACCACTGACATTTGAACAGCCTCCACGAGAGAGCAACGCTGCTGTGGGAAATAGTCACTGGAGGTTTTCGGCTGGGAGTGTGAGCGCCCACGGTAATGACGCTTAAGGAACCAGATAGACTTGCTGGGAGAATGTGTGTGGGGGTGGGTGGAAATGCTGTTCATTAAAATAACAACACACATATGTTGAGGCCTTCCAACTGGAGGTTGGTGGAGCGTGGCGAATGGAGGGTCGCGTTTAATTATCAACGCACCATAAACGATGTTCTTGGCTGGCCCAACTCTTTGCCCTGGAAAACAGTTATAACTTCTTGTCTTAACTTTGTTTCAAGAGCAAATGTAAACCTTACCTTCTGCAAAAAGACCCCCCTAGCCTCTCAGGAACTTCCCTCCCCATGCACTGCTTGCTGGCTGTGGGGGTACTGGGAGTACACCTCCCCGACCTGGCTTCATGTCTTCATGCAGAGGTTGCACGTGTGTCATTCCCAGCTGCTTTCCTGCAATACCTTCCTCTCTTGTCTCCCTGTGTTGGCTCTTTCCCCTTTCTCATCCTTTCCCTGGCAGAGATCAGAGGGATCTTTGCTGAAGAACCCATTTGATTGGGCCATTTCACTGTGGCAAACCCACAGAGACAGTTGACTTTGACCCCTTATATAGCTCTCTCACTGCCATTGAAACCATTCCAACTCATGACAATCTTATAGGACAGCATAGAACAGCCCCTGGGCATTTCCTGGACGATAACTCTTGACGGGTATCAAAAGCCTCGTCTTTCTCTTGCAGAGATGACTGGTGGTTTCGAACCGCCAAACTTGTGGTGAGTAATCCAATGCTTAATCACTATGCCACCAGCACTCCCTGGTCCCCTATAGATCAGACTAGAACTGTGCTCCATGGGATTGATAATGGATGATTATTTTCCAGAAGTGGATCACAAGGTTTTTCTTCTGGGCATTTCAGGGTAGACTCCAACCTCCAATCCTTTGGTCAGCAGCTGAGCAAACACTATTTGTACCACCCAGGGACTTCAAATCTCCAGGGTCTCCCTGTTGTCCTTTGAATAAAGCCCCAGGTCTTTGCATGGCTTATAGTCCATTTGGTCTCTATCCCAGGTTCTCTGCCTGATCTGTGTTCAGGAAGCTGATCCCTGCAGGTCCCAGGTTCCCTCGGCCCCGACTCATGATTGACATTGGCCGTTGAAAAGCACTGGGTGAAGGTCAGCGGGGAGAGTCAAGAGTAAGGATATCTGTTGCCGTCATTCTGGTCTTGGCTGGGGCTGTTTTCTTCGTCTCTGATGGGTGGCCCATCGTCACAGCCTCAAGATG
The DNA here is from genome assembly GCF_050624435.1 of Tenrec ecaudatus. Classification (NCBI taxonomy): domain Eukaryota; kingdom Metazoa; phylum Chordata; class Mammalia; order Afrosoricida; family Tenrecidae; genus Tenrec; species Tenrec ecaudatus. The sequence goes on from NC_134532.1 coordinate 207,238,054, forward strand.
CACGATTTCCTCCCTTTCTCTCTAAGGCCTGGGCGAAGGGCTACCTTCTCCTGGTGACGAGTCCTTGGGTCCTTCATACCCCTTGTTAGTGTCATGAAAGTGTTCTCTGATTGCTGGGTGGATTTTAATTTATGCACCTTTTGCTCTACCTGTACAGCCAGTCACGCATGATCCCTCCCACGTTTCTTATGGCGCTCTCCCCTCTGCCAGTGGGCAATTTGCTGTCCCAGATTGGCCAATGACTCACAACTTCCCAGGGACACCGGATGTACCTTGCTTCTGTATCTTGGCACATGTGCAAACCAAACCAACATCCAGGTTGCCACTGAGTCACTTCAAACTCATAGCAGTCTGATGGGACCGAGTGGAACTGCCTGAGGGTTTCTAAGGCTCTGATCTTCGAGGAAGAAGCTTATCTCCTTTGTCTTCAGGGAGCAGCTAGGGAACTTGAAAGGCCAACCTTTTGCTTAGTAGATGGTACTGAAGCACCCGGGCTGCTTGCTTTTGCACATACTGAAATCAGAGCACCGAACCCATTACCATCAAGGTGATGGCGACTCATAGCATCCAGCAGATTCCAATTCACAGCAACCCCATTGGACAGAGTCGAACTGTCTCTTAGGGTTTCCAAGGCTGTACTCTTCATGGAAACCAACTCACTCTTCTTTCCCCAGTGGAATGGTTGCTAAGTTTAAACCACCTGTTTTTCATTGAGACACACGTGTTTAATCACAGTGTTATTAGGGCTCCTTTGTGGCAAATGCTACTGTCCCCAAATGGAACTTCTTTCTTCTTGCCCACTGCCGCAAGTGATTGGTCTGCTCCCTCTTGTCTCAGAGTTAGGCCGTTCTCTCCTTCAGAATGTCTGCTCTGATGTTTACTGAAGGGGCCAGGTGTCCTCTTCCCTGTTACACAGCCTGTGATCATGGACCGTCATGTGTGTTAGTGGCCTAGTGCTTACCAAAGTGAAGGGCCATTATGTTGGCCACTTCACTCAAGGGTTTTAGCTTAGGCACATCAAGAAAGAAACAAGATTTTGATGGTATGAAAACTCCTTAACTTTGCCTAAAGTCTACGGGCACTGTCACTTTTTCTACCTGTAAAAATGAGGAAGTAGAGGGAAATATATGAAAGAAGATAGGTGGCAGTTGTTGTTGTTGTTGTTAACTATTGTAGAATTGGCTCCTTACTCATGGCGATACCAAGGGTTACAGAGTGGAGTTGCTCCCCAGAGTTTTCTTGACGTCATTGCATCTTTCTGGAAATACATCTCCAGCCTTTTATTCCTACTAGTTGCTGGGCGGATTTGAATCAACAATCTGAGGTTGACTGCTGACCCCAGACCGCATCAGGAACCCAGGCTCCGTGTGTGGCAGTTTCTACCAGCTGCTATGTTACATTAAAAACCTCAGCTCTTACTATACTTTAAAGCAAGGTTAATAAAGAAGAAAAACAAAACATACCATTCCTCCACTTGCCTATTGTCCTCTCCCTGCCTGAGAGTGAACGCAATCTGGCCCTACGTAATTTTGCCAAGGATCCAAAGCTATCGATCCTCTATTCAATTTAAGCAGATTTAGGGAGCTGGTGGTGCACACACTCTGGGAAATCATAACATTGTCAACATTCTCACAGCTGGACCAATTGGAAGCATCATGATAAATGGAGAAAAGATTGAAGTTGTCGAGGATTTTGTCTTCCTCTGTTCCGCAAACAATGTTCACAGGAGCAGTAGTCAAAAGATAAAAGGAAACATTGCACTGGGTTTATCTGTTGCACAAGGGCCTCTTTAAAGAGTTAAAAACAAGGATGTTACTCTGAGTGCCGAGGCGCACGTGACCCAAGACTTGGTATTTTCCATGGCCTCACACACATGTGAAAGCTGCAGATTGAAGGACTGTGGAAGAAGAGTCGATGCCTTTGAATTATGGTGCTGGAGCAGAATGCTGAAAGCACCACGGTTTGTCAAAAGAACAACAAACCGGTCTCGGAAGCAGTACTCCCAGAATGTTCCTTAGAGGATGGTGAGGCTTCTGTCTCAAGGACTTTGGACATGTGGTTAGGAGAGATCAGTCCTTGGAGAAGAACATCACGCTTGGTAAAGTGGAGGGGCCGTGGAAAAGAGGAAGGCCCGCAACAAGATGGGTGGACACAGTGGCTGCAATAATGGACTCAAACTTAAGAACACTGGTGAGGAAGGCGCAGCACCGGGCAGCGTTTCCTTCTGCTGTGCGCAGAGTCTCTATGACTCAGAGCCAACTCCACGGCACCACCTGCTAACAAAACCACCTGAGCAGCCAGTAGGCTGTGAAGCCTTTGAACACCATTATAGCCTAAAATAGACGATTGTCCTCCTGCAGATGATTTGTTTGTGTGTCTGTCCTCTTTTAGACTTATAAAACGGTCTCTCTAAATTTATAAAGATAACAACAACCCACCCTAAATGTTACCACTTCCATGAAGACATCTTCATCTTCCCCTTCACGTCCAACCTCTTTATCATCCCGGAGCACATTGTTTCCTATCTCCTCCTTCTGAAACCAAACGCACCATGCCTATGGCAGGAACACGCGAGTGGTTTGGAAATGGGTGCGATCTTGGAACAGTGGCACTTACATTGCAATGGCAGCATTTACAATGCAGTGGGTTGGTTTTGTGGCTTGTTGCCTTTAATGCAAACCAACCAACCTCCAGCTGTCAGGTTGATTTTGACTCAGAGTGATGCTGTAGGGCAGAGTAGAATTTCTTCTAAGAGTAAATTTTTCAGCGTGCATACAGCCTCCTTCTTCTCCCATGTAGTTTGCAGTGCGATGCTTAACCCGGTGTGCAGTCAGGTCCTCTGTTGCTAAGCACTACAGAGTTGGTTCTAACTCATACCAACACTGTGCAACAGAATAAAGCACCATCAGGTCTTCTAGTGAATGCCTGCTATTATGTCACTGATGAACAGAAACCACTACAGGGTAGACATTGTTTCCTATTTTAATTCCCAAAGCATCTCACAATCACAGGGTCAGAGTCAATGCTCAACAAATACTACATGCATGACTGAAAGAATGAATGAAAGAAATTTTATCTCAGGGAGAAAAGTGCTATCTACCTTTACATGTATCACATTTTAATCTGATTGTCCAAATACAGGATGCTGTAACTGAAATGGTCCAGAGAACTCTGGAGTATTTATAAGCTGATTATAAGAATTTTGCTCCCAAAGAGGTTTGGCGTAAGACCTCTTTGCAGATGTGAGTGTGTGAAATTTACTGAAAGTGTGTGAGAAGGTATATCTGTGAGGATGAGTGTGTATGTGGATGGCTGTGTGGGGTACAGGAGAAAAAAGGGATTTAGCTTCTGCAGTAGAGAATTATCTCCTACTCCATGGTTAGAGAAGTATGTGAGTCTCTCGTTGCTGTTGAGGAGCGTTTTAGTTAAATATAAATGGAGAACTTGTAGGTGTGAAATGGAAAGGAGGAATCGATGATGCCTGCAAAATAACTAACTTGTTAATGAAACAGGAGAATTTTTAAAAAAGCAGAAAGACAGCAGAGGAAAGCAATTCAAGACACACATGGGGGAATAGACCATAAGTTCATCTGCCCTGCGTGGCTCTATAAAATGAGGAAACAATACTAAATATGTTTTGGCGTCTCTTTCTGCTCTCACAGTAGAGCAGATGTGTTGGTGGGGAGGTGTAAAAATCAAGGATTAAAATAAAATATGGTTATAGCAACATCAATGGACATTACTATGTGTCCCTTGCCATTTATTTAAATTTCACAAACGTTTGTAATATTATTATGGCCATATTAAGGGTGAGGAAAACAAGGCCCAGTGAAATGAGACCTTCACTTGTAGGGACTATGAAAAGGCCTTCAAGATAATCCAAATCACAGCATGCCCAATCGGTGTGTGGAGTCTTCAGAAATCACTATAAGCAGCAAAGAGGACATATTAGTCTTTCCCCAGTGGCTCACCTTGTATCTTAGTTGGGTTCGCTTGAGGTACAAAACCAGTTGTGTGTTTTTGCGTGTGTGTGTATTTCTTTCAAAATAAAAGGAAGAATATGGAAGGAAAATACAGAGTCACCGTGTGAAAGAGAACTTCAGTGGTCAATGTTCAATCACTGCCGGAGAAGTCTATGACCTACAACTAAGCATGTTAAAGCAAGAAGTCCAAACTGCATGGAATGCTCTGGCAAAGTACAATTAGTGGATGTGGTGCTGGGAACCCTCACTCATCTATATCAAGAAATGGGCAAGACGGGTACCTGGTCAATTGATTGTATGATATCCAGTCCATGCCCATTCCAAAGAAAGGAATGTGGAAATACTGAACAACATCATTAATGTCACCATCACCACAGCCCATTGCCATGGTATCGATTCTGATTCATAGTGGCATTATAGGACAGAGTAGAATTGCTCCATAGGGTTTCTAAGATTGAAAATCTTTATGAACGCAGATAAGTTCATCTTTCTTCCATGGAGAGGTTGGTAATTTGAACCACTGAGCTACTGAAATATCTTGTTAATATTATATGCTAGTAAAATTCTACAGAAGCTAATTTTAAAGCTTTGTAGCAACACATCAAAAGGGAACAATCAGAAACTCAAGCTAGATTCAGAAGAGGACAAGGAATTAGAAGAGACCATTGCTGATGTCAGGTGGATGTTAGCTTAAAGTGGAGAATACCAAACAGATACTTATTTGCATTTCATACAGCGAAGGCTGTGTGAAGCATATGAAATTATGGGTAAAATATGAAGAATGGGAATCCCAGAAGACTTTATTGTGCTATGTGGGACCTTTAATATAGAACAAGAGGAGAGTGCATGGCTTACAAGCAAGACAAGAGTGAGTCAGAGTTATTCAATCTGTGAAATAAAGTAATGCTAGAAGGTGGGTTATATTGATAAGAACAAAGCATCACTTTTGGTGAAGAAATAATTAACAACGTGTGATATGAAGTTGATACCACCTAGCTTGCTGGAACTGAAGAGCTCATGAAGCAAGTCCCAATGCAGACCAGAGTGGAACCTTCAGGATGGATTACACCCTACCCTAAAGGAAGTCCAAATCCTTACAATGGGTCCAATATGCAACATCATGATAAGCAGAAAAGTTAAAAGTTGTTAAGGATTATTTTACTTGGGTCCACAAGCAGTGTTGGTGAGAGCAACAGTAAAGAAATCAGGTGGCTTATATCATTGGATAAATCTGCTGTGAAAGACTTCTTTAAAGTGTTCAAATGCAAAGACTAGGGGATACCTGATCCAAGCAATGATATTTTCAATCACTTCGTATATTTGTGAAAAAATGAATATGGAGTGTGGGAGAACGGATTCATTTAAATTGTATAATTGGCAAAGAATATTGAACATGCTAGGGTTTGCCAGAAGGATGAAAATCTCTCTCTGGGAAGAACTACACCCAGAATTCTCCTTTGAAAGGGGATGGAAAGATTTGGTCACATGTACTTAGCACGTGTCAGTGAAGAAGGACATTATACTTGGTCATTGAAAAGGAGACCTTTAGCCACATAGATTGAAACAGTGATTGTGACAATGGCCTCTAACGCATGAACAAGTTGAAGTATGGTGAAGGATTGAACAATATTTTTGTCCTGTTATACATAGGGTTACTATGACAACGACAGCAGTGACCAAGATAAAGTGGAGAGTAGTATTCTGCCCATGGAGGTCCTTTTAATCATGACTTTCCAATTGTCTGTAAGCCATGACTCAACCAGGCATCCTAATGGATTCTGCAGTGGACGCTGAGAAAAGTTTGAGAAGGTTGGCTTCTTCAATGAAACAGAGTAGCTACAACTTGGAAAAGCTTATGGACAGAATACGGTGGAAGATCAGAATTCTAGATAGTCTGACATCAGGTAGGACATGAAAGGGGAAGATACCAAGGGGTCAGATTCTGAAGACTGGGTATGCATTTTCAACAGGTAATGCCTTTCTTCTTAGGCAAACTAACAACAGACTACAAAGAAGGAATGATAGGCTGTCAGACCAACTGGCTGGCATCTTACAACACCAGCAACAGGTATTATAGGAAAAAGCCTGAGACGTTGAGGTCATTTAGAATCCCAGACTTTGGTGTGTGCAGAGTTCAGAAAGCTTCCTAGCTTGGAGATTTGTCCAACATCCAAGAATGAGGTCTTACCAACTAGGAACGGTAACTATTGAGAAACTCTATTAGGGTGATTGGTTAGATGTTCTTAAAATTCATGGCTCTGAACCTCCAAACTGAGAAAACAAATCCCATGAGGGGTTTCTTTGTACGTAAGCAAACTGATCTTCTACATGAAGTGGGTCTTTTTTCTTCTTTTGATACATGTAATACAAATTAAATCTACAACAAGATGCAACTGTACATCTATTGTTGTTTGTTGCTGTTTAGTCAGTTACGACTCATGAAAACTTTATGTAAAATAGACCAAACTATTGTGTTGTCCTACATCAGAAGAACAAGAGCAAATAAATCTGCAGATGGACAGGATAACAAACAAATCTGTCCTTAAAGAAGTATAGCCAGAATTTTCCTCGGAAACAACAGAGGTAAGACTTCATCACATGTACCTGGGATTTGTCATCAGGAGAGATGTGTCTCTGGAAAGGACCGCATGCTGGGTCAAAGAGAGAGTCAGGGAAAAAGAGGAAGATGCTCCATGAGATGGGTTGCCACAGTGGCAACAACAATGGGCTGACATATAACAATTGTGAGGATACAGCAAGACCTGGAAATATTTCCTCTGCTGCACACAGGATTTTCTACTAGTCAGAACAGTTCTGACAGTATCTAGCACCCCCACTGCCACCACAGATTTTATGATTGTTGATGTGTTTGAATATGCGTTGTGGGGTGGAACGCACTGTGTCATTTTACCTCGTAGAGAATTTTCCTCCTTTTTGCTGACTTAATCAACCATCGTGTTTTTGTCCCCCTGTCCCCCACCCCCAGTTCTTGGCCTGTCCTCATGTCATGTCCAAAGTAAGCAAGTCCAGTTTTCACCATCCTTGTTTCTAAGGAATAATGTAGTTATATATATTTTAAGACTGGCTTGATTGGCTTTTTTCTTCTTTAGGCAAAGTATACTTGACTTCTTTGCCAATATCACCTTTTCAATGTATCAATTTTTCTCTTCTCTTCCCTTTTCATTGTCATTCTGAAGTAACGTGAGGCAACTGAAAGGGAGTGCTTGGATCATCTAAGTAACATCGTTGCTTTATAACACTTTAAAGAAATCTTTTGCAATAGATTTTCACAAGAAAGGGGGAACCGGTTACAATGATCAACATATAACCACACACCCCTCTCCAGGGAGAAGAACAACAGGAAACATGGGGGAAGGGAGACAGCGGTACAATCTATCAGTGTACAATGTACAATCTATCAGTGGGTTATGAGGGTGAGTGTGTGGGGGGGAAGAGCAGATATCAAGGGTTCAATAGAAAGTAAAAGTTTAAAAAAAATGAGGGGAAATATGTACAAACATGTCTGATTCAATTGATGTATGGATTGTGATGGGTTGTACAGGCCCCCAATAAAATGATTTTTTTTAAGTAATGAGTTTTTAAACTTTTAATTTTAATTTTTAATCCATGAACATGAATTGCTGATCCAAGTAGAATGAAGGGACACACAATTTTTATTTTTTCCCATTTATGATGATATTATTATCCACTTGCTAGCATTTTAGTTTTCTTCAGACTCATGGGTAATCCTACTAAGGATTTAACATTTGACCTTTATCAGTTAGTCCTTCATGTTGTCGTCATTTTTATCATGCAATGTTGTGCCCAAAATATATGCATTATTGAGTAATTATTGAGGCTTTTTCTTCTACATACAGTACCATTTCTCTGATTTTTTTTCAATAGTTGCATTGAATAATAAGGTGGAAAATACATCCTTGTAACACACCTCTTCTAATTTTGGATCAGCTCTCTTAGCTTTGCACCCATCTCTCTGTCTCACTGTAGTAGCTTGTGTACCACCATGATGCCGAAAGCTATCCCAATGGAATCTCAAATAGCAACACAATTACACATCATGGATAGATTTCAACAGAACTTTCAGACTAAGACAGACTAAAGAGATAGGCCTGGTAACCTACTTCCAAAAGTGTGTTGAACATGGAGTGAACCAAAACGACGGCACCTAACAACAACAACAACACTATCCAGTAATCATAGTCCTGGATGTTTATCCTAGATAAGTTAAATCTCATGCTCATTGTGATAGTTACACAACTTCCTGTCTACTTGGTAAATAGAGTGAAAGGGTGGAGTTTAGTCTGTCAATCAGTTCACAGCCTGATTGTCCCTCCTTCTCATGTGGATCCTGGGAACTCCATCTGCTCCTCCTTGGAGCCAGGACACATTCCCTCTCTGCTACACATTCCTGTTGACAAGCCACTTGGAGCCAGGCTGATGGCACCCAGAGCCCTGGAGATGCTTCCACCACCACGGGATCCGCAAGAGTTGCCACATGCCTGTGATTTTCCTGCATTTGCATCATTGCATGTGTTGTGGGAGCCTGCAGAGGACTTTATAGACTAGTATTGGACCTCTGCCTAATATCAGACTTATGGACTTGATCTGGCCTGGACTGGGATATTTATCCCATCTACACATACTCCTTGAAATAAAACTCTCCTTTCCACACATACGAGTGTCTCTGGATTAGTTTCTCTCATCTACCTAGACTAGCACATGTAGAGACTTGCACACAAGTGTTCACAGCAACTTCATTTGAAAGACCCAAACACTGAGAGAAACTCACATATTTTACCTTTTTCAGTACATCATTCTAATTGTCTTCATTTTTCCCCTTTTTTCTTTTTAAAAAAATCATTTTATTGGGGGCTCATACAACTCTTACCACAATCCAAATGTGTAAAGCACATTTGTACATTCGTTGCTCTCATTGTTCTCAAAACACTTGCTCTCCACTTAAACCCCTGGCATCAGCTCATTTCTCCCCCACCCTCCCTGCTACCCCTTCCCTCACAAACTCTTGATAATTTATAAATTATACTTTTCTCATTATCTTCATTTTTTACCATAAAAGGTTGTGCCATCTACATATTTGTTAGCAAGGAATGGGAATGGGTTATTAATACAATAACTGGCATGGATCTCAACGTCATTATGCTAAGAGAAAAAAGCCAATATCAAGGGTTCACATACTATATGACTCTGTTTATGTAACATCCTCTTCTAGTGACAAAATTCTGGCGATAGAGAAGAGATCCGTGCTTGCAAGGGATTAATAAAGGGAGGTAGCACATAGCTCTCCGAGGTAACACAAGGGTATGTCTTTCTGGTGATGTAACAGTTCTGAATTATGAGAAAGGCAACTCTTGTGATCAACAGCTGCATTAAGGAACAGCCAGGAACACATACTTACTAGTGCATGTCAAAACAGGTGAAATCTGAAGAAGGTCTCATACCAGTGTTGAGATTCTGATCCTGTATTACAGTTAGGTAAGATGCTATCCTTTGGGCGGAGCTGGGCAAAGAGTACATGAGCCCCCACAATGCTATTTCGAGGTTATGTTATTACTATTGAAATCTTTACAGACCTCTTGCTCCATGCGTTCTGTCACTATTTTTCACACTAGAAATTAATGTGGAGGATTCTCTATTTTTATTAATTTTCTTTTAGATGTTGGTTATCCAATTCTATGATGATATAAACAATACATTTGTTATGAAAATAACAATAATTTCTGAAAGAAAACCTTAGTGATGAGAGTCATGTTATTTTGCACTATTTTAAAATCAAATCTTTTCATGTCTGGCCTAATAGAAGTGAATCGGATTTTCTTATCTGCTTCTGCATTTCATCTGTTGTGATGCCACGTGTTATGTCGTCTCCTCAAAATGCTCAGGTAAACTCCTGAGAGAATGGACTTTTAAATAACATATTAGTTTATTATGAATAGTTTGTAACTCAAACACGCAAGAACGAGTCTCAAGAATGCCCGGACCTCCTTCACCATAATTAAAGAACATTAGGGTGCGACCACAACACTCTCATGATTTGTTTGGGGACCTGTTTCTCCTGAAAATCAATGAGCTACAATAGTGCAGGAGCTCTGTCCAATTCTCTTCTGTTTCCCTGGAGCCATTTCCATTGGACAATAGCACAGTTAGTGTTTGCTGCCATTGAATCAGATTGGATCATAGAGACCCCACAGAAAAGGGAAGGGAACACTGGCCAGCCCTCCCTTCTCATGGTCTGAGGGGCCTCGCTCACCCTCCCTGTGACTCCACTCCTCCAAATACACTGTGCACCTCCAGCGACTGCTCCCTCCTCCTGATGTGTACAGTAAACAAGCCGGCCAGTGTTCTGTTGTGTTCCATGCCAGTTTACGCAGTGCATAGCACATTCAGCTGCTAACCGCAAGGTCCATGGTTTGAGCCCATCAGCCGTCCTGAAGTTGGGCTTCACCAGATAAGGCTTTCTTCTCCCGTAAGGATTTTCTTAAGTCTCAGAAACCCAACGGTTCTTCTCTGTCTCAGTGGGTCAATAGGAGTCAGAATGGACTCCGTATCTGTGAGTTCTGAGGGTTTTTCTAAAGTAGTTCAGAGGTAGCTCACTGGGCCTTTCTTACTACTCTGTCTGCTTCTGGAAATTATGCTGAAATCGGTTAGCTTCATGACAACATTCAAAGCCTTCATTGATAGAGAGGCTGTGGCTGTACAGGAAGCACATTGGCGGGGAATCAAGCCCAGATCTCCGTCATGGAAAAGGAGACTTCTACCACGAAGCCACCAGAGCCTTTGCGTGTGGCAAGTCCATAGGAGGAGCTTCGTACACGGAGTGAAAGGAGCAAAGACGGAAGGAAGGAACCTGTTTGTTGCTGTTGTTTTTAGGGATCGGCCTGACATGACGTTTTTTTAAAGTCTGAAGAGAAGATGTAAGTCTCAAGAGATTTGCTGCTATAGGGGAAAAAAAGCCCACTTGTCCCAGGAGCAGGAAGAAATGGGTTGAGAGATTCCAGGAAGCAAGCCACGTTATTTGCATTCATCTTGTTCCCTTTGACTTTTCCCTCCCCTTGTCTCCTGCCATCTCTGATTTTTATGTTCCTTGTCAGGACCAGGAGTACATAGAGGATATATTGCATATGTTACAAGGTCCGGGAGGCCGTCTTTGCTGGACCAGACACAGCCAGGATCAATTAAGTAACAGGGAAGGTAGAAAATATAGCTGCAGCTGGAATGAATCAGTTAGTCAGGCGTGCAGGTTACAACTCATAAAAGGTCAGCGGGCAACTGGCAGGAGTAGCTGTGAGAGAAGCTTTCAGGTCCATGGAGCCGGAAGGAACCAAGCCATCTAGCATCCTCCTAAGCTGCTTCCCAGACAGGTATACTGTGGATGGTGAAGAGGCGCTGTGGACTTCGCAAATGACGTGACCGGCTCTGTCCTATACTTTTCTCATCGGATTCCTTCTCAATCGATTGCTCCCTCAACCCCCTGCTTCCAGCCCTATGGGAGTTAATTCTCTGACAGGCTGGTTTTATAGGGAGGAGGCGGGTCTCAGCTACTAAATTTCAATGTGTGAGGGGAGCTGGACCTGTGTATGAATTAGAGAGCTTCTTGGAAGTAGACGAGGTGTTGTAATGGTGCCAAACACACACACACACACACACACACACACACACACACCACGTCAAGCTCCATCTCACCATGTATGTTTTATAATCAGGTTAATTGCCAATAATGAATAACTTTTAGACACTGACAAGCTGCCTGCTCTTTGTAGTTCATATAAGAGTTGTTTCTTACCCTGAATCAGTTACCTATGTTAAGGTATTTTTAGCATAATTATTCCATATATATATACATATATGTTTACATAAAGGGCTAAAGACTAAAAAGGATGAACAGGGGTCATTTTTTAGTGTCTTTAAGCACATTTTTTTCTATTTTGATCAGAGTTTGAATCACAATTAGAAATAAATCCAAAACCAAACTCACTGCTAGAGAGTTGATTGCAACTTGTAATGACTTTATACGAGAGGGTAAAGCCACCCCTGTGGATTTCTAAGACTGTAGTTCTTTACAGCAGTAGTAAGCCTCATCTTTCTCCCTCAGAGTGGCTGATAGTTTCAAACTGCTGACCAATGTATAGCCACTACACCACCAGGCCTCCAGCACAATTACAGAAGGAGATATCGGTTCAGATGAAAAATTTTAGCTAATAAGACAGGCTCAAGGGGAAGCCTAAGGACCACTTTTGCTAAAACATCTTAATTGAACAAATACACCATATATACTCATGTATAAGCCAAGTTTTTCAGCACATTTTTTACAATTTTGATATTATTAAAAAAACTTTCCCCTTACTTTTATTGGAGGCTCTTACAACTCTTATCACAATTCATACATTCATGAAGTTTGTCAAGAATATTTGCACATATGCCACCATTATCATTTTCAAAGTACTCTCTTACTTGAGCCATGCTATCAGCTCCCCATTTCTTCCCCCTCCCTCCCCCACCCACCCTCCCTCACGAACCCTTAAGTTATAGATTATTATTTTCATATCTTATATCATCCTCCGTTAACCCTCACCCACTTTTCTGTTGACCCTTGTGATCAGTTCCCCCTTTCTCTTCTGATTCTCCCCTAATCCTCCTGGCATCTCTACGCTCCTTGTTGGTTCTGAGGGGTTTATCTATCCTGGATTCCCTGTGTTGCTAGCTCTTACCTGTAGCAGTGTGAATGCTCTGATCTAATCTGATTTTTAAGGTAGAATTGAGGTCATAATAGTGGGGAGAAGTCAGCACCAAAGAACTAGAGGAAAGTTGTGTGTTTCATCGGTGCTATACTGTACCCTGACTGGTTCATCTCTTCCCTGTGACCCCTCTGTGAGGGGATGTCCAATTGTCTACAGATGGGCATTGGGTCTCCACTCCATGCCCCCCCCCACACACACATTCACATTGGGTATGTTTTTTTTTTCTTCTGGGTCTTAGATGCCTGATACCTGATCCCATGGACACCTCATGATTACAAAGCCTATGTGCTTCTTCCATGTGGGCTTGGTTGCTTCTGAGATAGATGGTCGCTTGTTTATCTTCAAGCTTTTAGGACCCATGACAGCCGGGCACCATCAACTTTCTTCAGGACATTTGCTTATGCACCCATTATGTCTTCAGTTATTGTGTCAGGAAGGTGAGCATCACAGAATGCTGGATTGTTAGAAGAAAGTGTTCTGTGCTGAGAGAGTTCTTGAGTCAAGGCCCAATGTCCATCTGCAACCTTAATTCTTCACATATAGATATGAGCACATAGTTCTATTCTTTTCTCATTACATATGTATTTGCATATGTACATGCCTGTATTTAGACCTATATATATACATGTCCTTTGCCTCCTGGTTCTTTCCTCTACTTCCTTTTACTTTCCTTTTTTCCCACCATCATGCTCGGCCTTCACTCTGGTTTAGGAATTCCTCGCTGCTCCATTGCCCTTGATTGAGCCCCACTAGACATCCTGTACCTTCTTTCCACTGATTTTAGTTCACTTGTTGTTCCCTTCCCCCCCACACCCCCTTCTTTTCTCCCACCTACCCTTCTCCTGTACCCCACCCTGAAACATTGGTCCCATTCTTTTCATCTCGGAATTATTTATCATCCCTATCTTATCTAGATAGACATGCAGATACATTAATACGTGCAAAAACCAGGCAAAGCCAAATAAAACAACAAAGGCAGTCAAAACCAACAAAACAATAACAACAGCCACATTTTAAATACAGTTTTTGTGGTAAAATTAGGTGCCATGGCTGTTATTCGAGTCAGCTTATATTCGAGTATATATGATAATTTATGAAAAACTGCATTGTGCTAGATTGGGACCTTATTAGGAATTAATAGGAAGCATACAGTTTAGATTGGTCCACTGTTATTCATAAGATTTTCAATGACTAATTCTTCAGAAGTGGACAGCCTACTCCTTCCTTTTTATTTTCTTCTATTCCTTCTTCATAGTCTGAGTTTAATCTGGAAACTGTGCTAAATTCTGTTCACCTGAGTGACCCTTCTGGTCCTTGAAATAGCAGTGACATCGCTTCTTGCATCATCACCACATCCAAGTCGCCACGGTATGACACACTGACAAAAGAACAAAAATTTGTCTCGGAAGAAATACAACCAGAATTCTCACTGGAGTCAAGGTTGGCAAGACTTTGTCTCACATACTTTGTACATGTTATCAGAAAACACTAGTTCTTGTAGCAGGAGATCGTGCTTTGTAAAATAGAGGGGCAGTAGAAACGAGGAAGACTCTGGAAATGATGAGCTGACACAGTGACTGCCACATGGGCTCACACATAAATACTATGAAGGTGGTACAGGTCGTCCTGTTGTACATAGTGTTGCAATGAGTTGGAAATAACTCCACGGCACCTAACAACAGCAGCAACAACAACACGGTTTAAAAGAAGGCATTTAAGTATGCATAGCAATGCTGGGAAATCTGTTGACGTACTCATTCAACTCACTGCCATTGTGTCCATTCTGAGTAAGAGCAACCCTGTAAGGAAGAGTAGATCTGCCCCTGTGGGTTTCCAAGACAGTAAACCTTTATAGGAGTAGAAAGCCTCCTCTTTCTCCCATGGGGGCCTGGTGGTTTTGAACTGCTGACCTTGTGGTTAGCAGCCCAATATGTAACTCACTATGCTACCAGTTCTCCTTTCAAGATGAATAAAAGTAGGACCATAAGAAAGATGGATAGCTCTTCTGCCATCTCACTCCCCAGAAGGTAGCGTCTTAGAGGGGACTGTGAACCTAAAGTGAACTTCACTTTATATATATATATATATATATATATATATATATATATATATATATATATATATATATATACACATATATACATATATATATGTATATATATAATTATATAATATGTAATTATATATAACATGTAATTATATATGCATACACTTTTTTAGACTCAAAAGTACCTTGTGACTTCCAATATTATCCTCTTGAAGATTCACAAAGAGTAAGCCATGTGCAAGTTCAATAAATAGTAAGAATTAAAGATTGAGGATGCAGATTGAGAAGTCTTGACTGATGAACTTTTCCTAAAGTGCTGTTGGGATTCAATGTGAAAGCCCTTTGAACATTTGTACATTAAAATCAGCTCTCATTAAACATTTTCTGTAAAGTAATAATTATAGCCAAGTTTAAAATAGTGTATTTGTCTTTTATTTTTTAACACTTTCAAGTAGTTTTATGTTTAACTACGTTTCTTCCAATTTAATATATATCAAGGTACCTGTTATGTATGTTAGGTTTCAGAAGAGTTGGGGGTATAAAAAATTACCCTAGTTCTCTTGTATTTGGGAATGAATATGGCATGGTTAAAAAAGGAGGATTTTGCATGCAGGAAAGCAAAGCATGTTAGGATGGGCTTGCTAGAGAAGCAAAACCAGTGAGTGAGACTGTACGTGTATAGAAAGAAATGCATATTCAGAAATTGCTTACACATTTTGTAGGAGTGGTAAGTCCAGTCCAGTTCAAGTCCACAGATCAGGCATAAGCTGAAAGTTGCTCTGACTTGGGTAGCAGCAGAAGCTGACAAACAGGAAGCAGGATGACAAAGCAGGAGGGCCACAGGCTGGCGGATACAGAAACATCCAAGGTCAACTCAATTAATCCAGGGTTGCCAGTCTACTGATGGCTCCTAAGATCTGCAGGGGACAAAAGTTGCTTGGTGAATCAGACACAGAATCCAGAGTCAGCAGCATGTGAAAGGGGCAGAAAGAAAGCTCTGCTCAGGGTTTCTGTCTTATATAAAAGGCCACACCCTCAAGACAGTGCCACCAGGCTTTGATCTGCCTTCACCTAGGTATGTATGCCTCGATGGCATAAACTCTAACCATCACACAAGGGAAGAAGGTTGTTGGGAAGAGTTGGTGGGTTCCATTTGGTAAAAATGAAATTGGAAATACCAGGAGATCATTGGAGGTGAGTTCAATCTGAAGAAAGAAGCGGAGACGTCATCCCCAGAGACAGCATAATTCTCTGAATTTGAGGCAGCACTGTAGAGTTGGGTGGGTTCCTACCAGAGAGATATGCAAAATGTGTTCAGAAGTACTTCTAGTCTGAATCGTCTCTCTGTCTGAATGCTTTTCTGTTAGAAAGAATGGCACATCGTAGGGAGCCTACTTTGGAGCCTTTAGTCGACTCAATCTGAAACTCAAAAATGCCAAACAAAGGAAAATGTGGAACAGAAACCACAGCAGCGCTGGATTGCATAAAGGGCATAAATGCGAGGGAGGAAAAGACAGAAAGTTAGGAAGCAAGAGAAGCCCTCTCTCGCAGTGAAGGGCAAGCCCATGCTTCTGGACAATCACTGAGGGACATTGAAAGCATTACTCCTGGAGGAAGGAGGGGTTTTTCATCATATTTTAGTTACATTGGGGCATAAGTATAACCATTTCTAATGAAGACTCCACTCATTTTTGGAAGAAGACTTTATGGATTAACATGTATTATGTATAAAGGGCTGCCTTTTCTACTTAGGCACCCGAAGTAGGAAAAAGAACAGCATTTTGTTGTATGTGATTTTCCCTCTGGGAAATTACAGCAGACTGGAACATAGAAGCATCAATAAGAAGTCCTCTGTTATACGTCTCTTTTTATTTCTTTTCCAGAGTACGCTGAAGAGAAGAAAAGAGCCTCTAGCTGGGCTTGGATGTGGAGAGGTGGGCTGGGAAGAAGACGGCGTGAGTCAGAGTTGACTCACTGTTATCTTCTGCCATAGCCCATGGATGCCAGGGACGAAGGGAACCGGACCCGCGTGACCTTGGGTAAGTTGTTCCCCCAAACCCTTTGACACTGTTGAGTTAAGGAAATCTTGGTTTTCACCTCGGTCCTACAGACGTCATGCTCACCAAGGGGACCGAAGAAGCCTTCAGCTTCCTTTTAGCCAGGTTTCGGGGGTCACCCACCTTTCCTAAGAAGCAAGAAATTTCTTAATTCTTCTTTGGAAAATGTTAGAAGATGCTGTTGTAGGTTCCCTTGAGTATATTCTGACGCATAGTGACCCACGCCACACCCAAGAGAACAAAACGCTGCCTGGTCCTGTGCCATCCTCACGCTTATTTCTATGCTTGAGACCATTTTGGTAGCCACTGTCGCAATCCATCTACTTGAGGGCATTTCTCTTATTTGCTGTTCCCTCTACTTTACCAAGCATGATGCCCTTCTCCAGGGACTGGTCTCTCCATAAAACCTAGTAACACAATTGGTTCCTGGTAAATGTTTGGAGGAGTGAATCCTGTAAATGGACAGTGGCCATCAGGGGTTAAATACTGCAGAGGCTATACTTGCAACTGGGAATTTAGTTGGTGAATGTACAAGTGGCAGGCTAGGCAGAGCTATCCTGGAGCAGCCGCAAATCTCCAGGATGCAGAGAAAAACAGGAGCACATGCCAGACATGCTTCCTTTGTGTTCTATTGTTGACAGGTTGGATGAGAGAAATCAGAGTGATACACAGGAGAGGCCATGAGCTACAGTGAGGCTCCGGTTCTGCCCAATCGTAACTCCACGGGACCCTGGCTTTGCTGCATCTGCCTGCATTGAGCCCATTGCGTCATGTCAGAACACAACCCTGTACTGCCGTGTCCTTTGACAACCAGCAAACAGGAAAAACAACAAGAAGAAAGTGATTTTCACACCAAAAGGTAAAAAAGACATTGAAGACTACTACAAGGAGGCCAGGTACGGGGGTTCAGGAAGGGAGAGGGGAGGATGTGGTAGTTAGATGATTTTTTAAAATAATTTTTGAGGGCTCGTACAATTCTTATCACAATCCATACATACATCCATTGTGTCAAGAACATATGTACATTTATTGCCATGATCATTCTCAAAACATTTGCCTTCTACTTGAGTCCTTAATATCTGCTGCTCATTTTCCCCCTCCCTCCCCACTACCCCTACCTCATGAGCCCTTCATCATTCATAAATTATTATTTTGTCATATATTACACTGTCCAGTTTCTCCCCTGCCTTCTTCTCTGCTGTCCCTCCCCCAGGGAGGAGGCAATACGTAGATTCTTATAATCAGTTCCCCCTTTCTACCCCACATTCTCTCTATCCTTCAGGCATCGCCACTCTCATCACTGGTCCTGGAGGAGTCATCTGTCCTGGATTCCCTGTGTTTCCAGTTGCTATCTGTACCTATGTACATCCTCTGATCTAGCCAGATTTGTAAGGTAGAATTGGGATCATGATAGTTGGGGGGAGGAAGCATTTAAGAACTAGAGGAAAGTTATATGTTTGATCGTTGCTACCCTGCACCCTGATTGGCTCATATCCTCCCCACAACCCTTCAGAAAGGGGTGTCCAGTTGGCTACCAATGGGTTTTGAGTCTCCACTCTGCACTCACCCACATTTTCAATGATATGATTTTTTGTTCCTTAATGCTTGATACCTGATCCCTTCGACAGCTCGTGGTTACACAGGCTGTTGTGTTTCTTCCATGTGAGCTTTGTTGCTTCAGAAATAGATGGCCACTTATTTTTCTTTGAGCCTTTAAGACCCCTGATGCTATATCTTTTGATAGCTGGGCACCATCAGCTTTCTTCACCACATTTGCTTATGCACACATTTGTCTTCATTGATTGTATCAGGGAGGTGGGCACCCATTGATGTGATTTTTAGTTCTTTGATGTCTAGGGACAGGAAATTATAGAGGGATGCAGAGAAAATGGGAGAGAGAAAAAGAGAAAGTGAGAGAGGACCACAATTACCTTGGGTTCAACGGGAAACAATGACTGATTTCTCAAACTATTTTTCTTTATAAACCAAAATAAATCAAGTTGAGAAAGTGCAGACTAACAGCCTTGAAAACCCTCAAGCTTCCTTACCCTACTGATCTAAAGAGGGGTCTGACTGGCTGAAAAAGGAGGAAACGTAACACCACAGTGGATTTGGACTCTCTAGTGACAAGCAAATACATTTAAATCGCATGAAAACCCACAGTGGCGGTAGATTCTGACTCAGCGACCTCAGTTGGGTGTGAGTAGACCTGGGCTCTATGTGTTCCCAGAGGCTGGTGTGTGGATGTAGGTCACCAAGCTTTCTTTCCCAAATGTTCCTGGAAGAAGCCACTTGCACCATCTGGAAGCATTTCAGATGTCCCATGACTGTTTACATGGCGAATTACACCACCTGCTTGCGGCCTCCATTGAACACAGTTCCCGGATTCCCATGGTGACTTCGGCAACATGGACAAATGACCAGAGCCCTGGGAGTCTGTGGCTCTGGAAAAAGAAGACTCCTGGAGCAGAAATAAGATATCAGCTCAGAGGGAAAGAGGCTATGGCAGGAATTCCACCTCTTTTTCCTGACAAACGATGTGATGCCTCATCACAGCCATTGCCCAGAGTTTGTGCTGCAAGAGTAGGACCTTTTGATTGACAGGCCGAGTGAAGGGTGCTTCTTCATTGCCTAGGGCGATTAAATGGCATAAGAATTAAATATCACACCAAACAAACAAACAAAACCATCCAAAAGAACAAAATGTCCCAAAATGAGTGACTTCAATGAACAGAAGTGTATCTCCTCAATAATGGAACTCAGAACTTGAATTTTCTCTTTAGTTTTCTCAGACTCTTATCTATCATTTTGTTTTACTGGGGTGACTGGGGTGATGCTATGATTCTGGCAGCTATGTCACCAGTCTTTCCAATACCAGAAGAGCCACTCTCTGTGGACAGTTTTCAGTAAAGCGTCCAGACAAAGCTAGACTAGGAATAAATGCCTGATAATTTGAATTTGAAAAATGACCAATGAAAATGCCAGAGAGCACAACAGATTATTGTCCAATAGAGTGCTCGAAGATAAGGCTGCTCATGTGGACAACAACACACACTCACTCCAACAATGGAATCAAACATGACCATCATGATGATGGCATAGGACTGAGGAATATTTCCTTCTGTTATATATATATGGTTGCCCATGCCCATGCTGACTAAATCCAGCATGGGCATTTAGTCATAACATAGCAAGCACCAGTTGTGGAGGCTAGAATTCTGTCTAGCCTCCTCCAAACACCTAGTTTCTTCAGGGAATCCTTGGTGTGTTTTTACTGTTTATAGGTGGATCCTCATAAGGTATCTTCCATTTGTATGTGTCCCTATTTCTTTTTTTAAATTTTTTAATTTCCCCCTATTCCTGATTTATAAACAAACAACAACAACAAAAAATTAAACTCAGTGCCATTGAATCAAGGCCAACTCTGTGAGTTTCTGAGATTGTCACTTTTGATGGAAATAGTAAGCCCGTTTTCTCTTGAGGAATAGATGCTAGTTTTGAACAGCTGGCCTTGAGGATGGCACCCAAGGTGCAACCACTACGCTACCAGTGCTCCTTTGTTATAAAACTATGCAGAAAAGATTAGAAGGACTTCACCCACTCTAGTTTGATTCAAATAATAATATCTTTGAGGAGAGACCCCGTTTCTCCAAATAAGGCTATATTAACATGTGCACAGGAAAGGGCGTCAACATGATTTTTGTGGGGGACACAATCCAATCCGTATTAGGTGCCTCTAGAAATGGCTACAATAGCCATGGTGGGAACATGTTGAAAACAAGATGGAGGGACTCTTCCTAAGAAATCCTCCAGGGAATTGTCTTCCATTTCAAAGTCTTCCTAATTATCTATTGAGATTAAAAGGACTACCTTTGCTCCAATCATTTTTTAAGACACTAGAGCATAATGGATAAGTATGTTTGGGGCCTTGGACCGCATTGTACGTGTGCTTTAAAAGGGCGGGGAGGGGAGGGGTAGAATGCCTACCTGAAAAGTTTTCCTTTTATTTTATGGAAATGAAATATGCAAAGACCTGTGGTCAGAAAACCAAAAGAGGAGAATATGCTTGACATTTCTCAAGGTGAAATAACTGAAGAGCAGAAGTCATGCATCAAGTTGAAATATGGAGGGATTTTATGGGCACAAAGTGAACCATGAAGAAAGCATAAGCCACACCAGAAGAATCTGATATGGAAACTCCACTAACTGAACTGGGTTCTGCCTCAAACTCATATGTAGCCCTGGGACTTAAGGCTGAAACTCCCTAATGTGAGAAGATGCAGATGCCTGCTTCCTCCAAGGGTGTAGATCAGGCAGTCATTGAACTTTGATTTGAGGGTGCCCAATAAATGGTGACTGGGACGACCATATACTTATTCTTTTAATGTCCTCTGTGTCAGTCCGGGTAGACTAGAGAAACAAATTCAGAGACATTCATATGTGTATAAGAAAGAGCTTTATATACAAGAAAAATTGAATATTGAGAAAACATTCCAGCCCAGTCCGGGTCAACTCCAAAATTCTGATATTAGCCCATATATCCAATATCAATCTATAAATTCCTCTTCAGACTCATGCAATAATGCTGAATGCAAGAAGATCACTGGCCAGTGGGTGGAAAGTCTCCTGGATACAGTGGCAGTGAAAGCATCTCAGTGCTGGCAGGGGTCTCCACATGGCTCCTTCAGTTCCAGGGTTCTAGTGTAGCTCCATGTGTCTTGTCAGAAGGAAGGTGAAACAGAAAGTGTCTCTGTCTTGCCTCCAGAGATCTATTTATTTCCGTAGCACCTCCTAATGAGGTCATCAAGCAGCAACCTGATTGACAGGCTAGATTCCTCCCCTTGACTCTTAGAGTCTCAAGTTGAAAACAGATTATGTAACCACCACACCCTCCTTGCTTAATTATGGCATGTATTGACCTTGTGGAGTTGGTTTCTGTCACTGTCAACGAATATTATTGAAATTTCTGCTGTATGTCCAACTCTCATTGTGTAAAGAATGTCCAGTCACTTAAGAGTTTCCTCTATTCAGATGTACACTGGTACAGATAGGAACTTGTAACACAGGGAATCCAGGGCAGATGATACCTCCAGGACCAGGGGTGTGAGTGGTGATACTGGAAGGGTAGAGGGAGAGTGGGTTGGAAAGAGGGAACCAATTTCAAGGATATACGTGTGACCTCCTCCCTGGGGAATGGACAGCAGAAAAGTGGGTGAAGGGGGACGTTGGACAGGCCAAGATATGACAAAAATAATAATTTATTAATTATCAAGGGCTCATGAGGAAGGGGGGAGCGGGGAGGGAGGAGAAAAATGAGGACCTGATGCCAAGGGCTTAATTGGAGAGCAAATGTTTTGAGAATGAATAGGGCAATGAATGTACAGATGTGCTTTACACAATTGATATATGTATGGATGTGATGAGGTGTATGAGCCCCTAATAATATAATAATACAATTTTTAAAAAAGGTTTCCTCTGTTCAAAAACCAGCAATTTATGTATTACAGTTCATAGTTGGGTTATATTTATATAATCTTTTTATCAACTGTGTTTTAAATTCTATACTATTGGCTAAATTAATGACACCATAAATAGAATGATCTTATGCCTCACGGAGCTCATTGCTAATGGTCTCTAATATAAAATTACAATGATGTCTCTAAAATGAGCCAGAGGCATATACAAACCATGGATTTATAAATGGATTTTTGACTCCTACTTTATTCTTGCACCAAATCTAAGAACAATTAGTTTTTATGACATGACCCTGCTTGATTCTTACCCTCATAAAGAGATCACTGAAGATATGCGTGCCATAGCAAAGTGTAGTGAAGAAATTAGATGATGTCCAGCAATCGGAAAGAACACCGTCTGCGATCTTAAAGGCTTTGTCTTTAAACAAACAGTCATTAAATGAGGTATCAACGAAGTCCACATGGAAGAAGCACACCAACCTGCGTGATCCAAGGATTGTAAATAATATAATCCCAAACTGAAGGAGGGAATGTTTCCGATTTTAAATTGTGAACAGCTGGCTTGCAGGAGGCTGTGGAGGACAGTGGAAGCCTAAAGTCCATTTACAGGGGATACAGGGGTCACACAAAGATTTAGCTTCAGGTGACTCCACTGTCACCACAGACAGAGGAAAAGAAGAGCTTGTTGTCAGAACGTAATGTAAAGTTGATTATAGTAGGTTAAAATGCAATATCTTGTCATTTGATCTCCCTTTGATACATTTTAAAGTTGCTTCAGTTAAAAAATGAGGAGGAAATACATACACATAAAGTCTCAGGTGGGATGGGAACAGCCTTTCTGTCATGCAAAGTGCATTGGAGAATGCATTAGGTAACACCTTATCAGATGAGCTCCCGTTTGTCCTATTTTAAATTTATTCTAGTTTTGAATATTTCCAACTTTCTTTTCTATCGGAGTTTTTCTGTTTTACATTGTTATTGTTGTTAGTTTTTGTTTGCTTTTTTTTGCCTTTTTGTCTGTTTTTCTGTATGTTGAATCCAGAAAAGGTAAATCTATAGAACCTGTAGTTGGATTAATGGTTTTCTAGCATATGGCAGGGGATATTGAGGAAAATGGGAGCTAATGACAATGATTACATGCAATAAAAATGTTCTAAAATAGATGTAATGATTGTATAATTTTTCTTTATATGATTGAACTATTGAATTGTATGGCGTGTGGATTATGTACCAATAAAACTTAAAAAATGAAAGGAATGTATAGAGTCATGGTGCCAAAATGAACTAGTTGATGTTCAACTATTTCAAGAGTTAGCATATGATTCCTGGAAAACAGATTCCAGGAATTGATGGAGTATCAACAGACATCTTTCATTTAGTGGGCACTTTGCTGGAAGTCCCAGGTGTGCTATAAGCAATAAGGGAAACAGCTACCTGGCTAAGCTACTGGACTAGATCCATATATGTGCCTACTCCAAAGACAGATGGTTAGAAACAATATGGAAATTATCTAACTATATCATGACCATCACACGTAAGTAAAATTATGCTGAAGATATATATATATATAAATATATATATATATTTATATATATAATATATATATATATTTAATTTCAGCAGTATAACACCAAGACACTGCCAGAAATTCAAGCTGTGTTCAGAAAACGGCGTGGAATGAGGAAAAGCACATTGCTGCAGTCCGATGGATCTTGGCTGAAAGAAGGGACGACCAGAAACATGTTTCCTTTACTGTGCAATGGCATTCAGCCGTGTAGAATACAGTGCACGATGGCTGCATCCCAAAGAAAGCAAAGTGCAGCTCCCTTCATTGTGCTCATGCCGATTCTGTACATGGACCAAGAAGCAGTTGTTCGGATAGAACAAGGAGATACTGTGCTGTTTGAATTTAGGAGAGCTATCTGTCAGGTTTATACCATCGTCATAATTATTCAATCCGTTACTGAGCTAACCCATATGAAGAAGAATGTTGCCTTCTAATGAAAGGAAGATTCACTAACCGCTGGCAATATGCAGATGACATGACCTTACCTGCTGCAGGTGAAGAGGACTGACAAATATCAAAGACCACAGCCTTCCATACAGACAGCAACTCAATGTAAAGAAAGCAGAAGTTCTCACATCAGGACCAACAAGTAACAGGTTTGCCTGCCCGGAGTCATGGTACTTCCGATGCTTCCTATATATGTGATAACTGGACAAGGAATAAGAAAAACCAAAGAAGACTTGAAGGTTTTGATTGAATGATTGAACTACTCAATTGTATGATATATAACTCATGTGCCAATACGACTGTCGGGGGAAAGAAGAATAGAAGGTTTTGGATATGGTGTTGGAGAAGAATATGGAATACACCATGGACTGCCAGACGAAAGAAGAAAT
This sequence comes from Tenrec ecaudatus, assembly GCF_050624435.1. Classification (NCBI taxonomy): domain Eukaryota; kingdom Metazoa; phylum Chordata; class Mammalia; order Afrosoricida; family Tenrecidae; genus Tenrec; species Tenrec ecaudatus. The sequence continues at coordinate 207,262,795 of NC_134532.1, forward strand.
GTGTTTTGGAAGAAGCACAGCCAGATGCTCATTAAAAAGGGAGATGGTGAGACTCAGTCTCACATGCGTGAATGGGTTATCACGAGCGGACCAGTCTGGGAGAAGACACCATGCGTGGTAAAGTAGAAGGTGAGCAAAAATGAGGAATGTTCCCCATGCAGGGGACTGATAACAATGACGGTGACAGTGAGCTCACATACAGCAAGGTGTGTGAGGCTCCTGCAAGGCTGGACAGTGCTTCATCCCATTACACATACGGTCAGTAGGTGTTGGAATTGACGCCAAGGCACTAGCAACCACCTGGTAGGTGACTCGGTGGTAGAATTCTTGAAGTTCATGAGGAAGTAGTCCATGTAGCTCATGTGCAGTCACCACCATCTATCAGTGGAGGCTTGCAAATGGGATGATACTGAGCAGGTTTCAGCACAGCTGCTAGACTAACTAACCACGAGGAGAGACTGAAGATTTCTTTCTTTAAAAATCACCCAATGGTCCCCACCCCCAGCCAGTCCTGGGGCTTTGGGGCTTGGCTCAAGGGGAGTCCCTCTGGGACATGGGGGTACAGTGAATGGTATGACTCTTTGCTGGGCATGCCTACACAATAGGGTATGCTGGGCCCCCCTAGGGTTTCCCGGATGGGCTCCAATAAATTTCTTCCCTTTTGCTTAAAAAGAATCACCCAATGAAAACTCTATGGATTCACAATGGTACTGCAATCAGACACCCAAAGTCAAGATGGTGCAGAGCCTGAATGTGTTGCTCCATGGTGCTTCATCTCACAAAAAAATGAGGCTGAGGACTGGCGCCATGGCCACCACCAACAAACTGCTAGTTACACTGTGTGGGATTAGTTGGATTCGCATATGACAGGTGCTTACCACTGAACGCTGCTATTGGTGGGTGCTAAGGAGTCAGTTCAGAATCACAGAGAGAGACCCATCCTCTATGCAAAACAGACCCAAACACCCCTGGTCCTATGCCCTCCTCTCCGTTGTTATGATCGAGCCGGTGGTGGCAATGCCTCTTGTGAAGGATCTCCCTCCTCTGCATTGCCTCTTTACCAACCATGAGGTCCTTCTCCAGGGACTGATCTCCCCTGACAACATGTCCAAGTAGAGAAGACGAAGCCCTGCCATCCTTGCTTCTAAGATACATTCTGGCTGTACGCTTCCCGAGACAGATTTGTTGGTTCTTTTAGCAGTCCGTGATACATGCTACTGAATATGTGATCGTAAACTGCATCTACAATGATGACGAATTTGTGATGAACACTAGACCAAAAAAAAGTAGAAGTACGTGTTGGGCCATGGGAGGAGTTCCTTAGAGACTGCTGTAAAATACTTCTGGAATTATCTTGACACCCCTTTTCCCACTTACGTATGTGGTCAGATGAGAAGCAGTGTCAACGGATGCTACCGCAATACTGTGGGCGGCCAGAGGGCAGTTCTCAGTTGCTGACTGCTCTAATCCAACCCCTCTGTCAGAGAACGTTCAAATGGAAGAGGGTCAGAGTGAGTTTAGGGAATCCAACTCCTTCGTTTTATAGGTGAGGAGTCTAAGATTTGGGTCTACCTGACGCCAATCCACAAGAATTATAAATTCCTGAGCCCACTTTTGCTCCAAGTTTTGTCTCAGCGGCAGAGCCTTCCGAGGTGCTCCACGCCTAATATTTGCTTTCTGGCTCACCGGCTTTCCAGACTGGAGGGCATATTCACTCTGATGCATTGTACAAATTAATTTTGTTTCTAAAATAGGGTGGTAAATAAGAATGACTAGGGGCAGTCCTGTTTTTTATGTGCTAGACATTTATGGATACATTTACAGTTCTAGTCAAGGGCGGCCGGGTTGGGGGAGGCTTTGTAAGGCCTGGGAGACTGGGTTTACCATGGCAACCAAGTCAGTGTGTAGCAAGCCTCCTTTTGTTTCTGAGCTACTGGAGCTCTTTAGCCCATGGCCTCTCAGAAGTTGGAAGTGTGTCCTCTCGCTTGTAAATCTGACTCTTTCCTCTTCTCTTTGCCTCCCATGCCTGTGGGTAATGCCTGGTGATTTCGCACACAGGGCCTAGGGTTGAAAGACATACAGAAAGGGCTGGCTGGTCTGAAGCACAGGAAGTATGTGGACTCCTGAGTTTAATACTGGTATCCATTGATCTAACCCTTGGGGTCTAGGATGAGCTGACCAGAATCTGTTTATTCAAAGAAGGGGAAAAGATGCCTGACACCATGAACTGATATAGGTGTTGCTGGTAGTGTTAATTGCCATCAACTTGGTACCCACTTAAAGTGACTTGATGAGCAAGAGAGTATAAAACTGCCCGGTCCTGTGACATTCTTACGCTCATTGCTAAACTTGAGTGTATAGCAGGATACTAACCCATTGTTGCAGCTACTGTGTCAATCCATTGCATTCGTGGAGAACTGTCCTCTATTTCTCTGACCCTCTGTTTATCAAGCATGTTGTCCTCCTCCAGAGATTAGTTCCTCCCGACAAAATGTCCAAAGTACAAGAGGGCTTCAAAAAGTTTGTGGGAAAAACGCCAATCTTTTAATTCCATTAATTTTTGGAAGCCCCCTTATATGTGAGATAGTCTCACCACTATTGCTAATAAGGAGCATTCTGGTTGTACTTCTTCCAAGATGATTCCAAGACTGCTTCTGGGTACAAATGCTCAAAGTACCAATCAGAAGCGAAGATTTTTCAGATCAAGGAGCATGCTTGTCTCCTAAGAGTAATGGTTTGATAGGGACAGGCAATTTAAAGGTGGGCTGTCTAAAACAAAGGGATTTAACAATTTTACCATGTTATTAGGCTTTAGGCTTTTAAAAGAAAGCCCAAAACAGACAGGCGGGGAACCATCAAGAAAGAAGAGTCAAGAGTGAAGCATATATTTTGGACCCAGGGTTCTTGAGCTGAGAATCTGCTAGATCCAAAAAAATCACACACACACACAGAGAGAGAGAGAGAGACAGAGAGAGAGAGAGAGAGAGAGAGAGAGAGAGAGAGAGAGAGAGAGAGAGAGTTATAACACTGGAAATGGTGCAATATGAGGAAAAGTAGTGGCAGAGAAACCATGGGAGCTGGACCAGGACACCACTAGGAGACACTGCTATAGTGGACTTCCTGATCCATGGAGCAAGGTAGCATATGTGCTGACTCAATGCAAGAGAGCTGAGAACAATCAGGGCCGATTCTTGCTGACAGAATGGGCACCTCCAGTTATTTATCAAAGGAGCTAAGCTTTCCAACCCATGGAGCAAAATAACTTACTCGTGGAAAGGGATGTTTCTGAGTACTTATCAGTAAAGCTGAAGAACTCAGTAACACTTTCTCATATGGGACAGCAGCCATGCCTGAACAGAGACCAGGGCTGAAGACTGACTGAGAAGGGCTGTCCTATGAAAGTGGACAGGAGCTTGTTCAAAGAGGTTGAGAGGAATCCTGCATTATGGAAAGAAGTTAAGAGAACTGCCTTGCAATGAAGAAGAGAGACTTTGCCTGTGTTTCCTCATCCTGATCCTGAACTGTAGCCTGTTGATCCCGATCGCATGTTATAACCTATGACTTCCCTAAACACATTCCATAATTTTTATATTTTATGATGTCTGTGTGGCTATGGTAATAAATTAATGAACTCAGCAGAAAAGTAGAGAGTGCCACAAGAGGGATGGGTGGTGTAAGAACGGGTAAAAAAAGAAGGTTGGAGAAAGGTGTTCCGGTTGACTTCCAACTAAGAGGAACAGCCTTCGGCTAATGTTTATGATGGCAATTTTCTCTCTTCTTTGTGAAGTTACGGGAGCTCAGACTCTGCCATCCCACCACTTTTACCATGCCTCTCTCTTTGGGACATTAAGTGCTTGCCCTCTGAACTCCTGACCCCTGCATCAGGAGCCCCCATGAGCTGTAGAGTTACTTTCATTTGCTGGAATATCGGCAAGCCATTGGAGATGGGCAGAAGGATGGCTCACCTCTAGCTTTCAGCAATGCTTTGGAATGGCCTCTATGTGAAAGTATTGGACTACTCTGTGTTCTCTACACTCTAACATTTGTTCTTTGCAGGATTAATGAGGTTTAGCCACAAAGCCATCGCCTCTTAGTCTTTGGCTTTGCTTCTTACTGAAATCTGCGAGTATCACAAAAGACATTGAGAACCATGACATTCGAGTCTTGTCACTGGAAGAAATCCATATTTATACTCATCCAAAAGAAATGTGATCCAACAAAATATTCAAACCATAGAACAAATATGATTGATATCATATCTAAGTAAAATTTTGCTTAGATCATCCAACAAGGGTTGCAGCAGAAGAGTGAAAGGGGACTGCCAGAAGTTCTGACCGGATTCAGAACAAGACTTGGGACAAGGGATATCATTGCTGATGTCATACAAATCTTGGCTCAAAGCCGAGAACACCCAAAAGATGGTCACTTGTGTTTCATTGACTAAGCCAAGGCATTAGACTGTGTAGACTATAACAAACTACGGACAACCCTTCATAGTGCTTATGCAGAACTTGTACGTGGTCCAAGAGGCAGTTGTGTGAACATAACAACTACATGGTTTAAAATCAGCAAAGGTGTGCACCCAGAGGGCATCTGCCCACCAGACTTATTCAATTTCTATGCTGAGAAATCATCAGAGAAGCTGGATCTTCTGGAGGAAAATGTGGCATCAGGGTTGGGGAAGGCTTATTAACAACGTGCAATATGCAGATGGAACCACCTAGTTTGCTGCAGGTGAGGAGGAATGAAGCAGTTGTTGATGACGGTTAAGGATGTCAAGACTCCATCTTATGTATTTTGGACATATTGTCAGGAAAGACCAGTCCCTGGAGAAGGACAAAATGTTTGGTAAAGTGGAGGAGGGCAACGACAGAGCAGAACACCTTCAAGAAGATGGATTGGCTCAGTGGCTCTATCAATGGACTCAGGCATGGGAATAATTGTGAGGATGGCCCAGGATGAGGCAGAGTTTTGTTTTGCTTTGTTGTGCATAGGATTTCTGTGTTAGAAAAACGAATCCAGAGACACTCATATGTGTATAAGAAAGAGCTTTAAATAAAGAGTAATTGTATATTAAGAAAACATGCCAGCCCAGTGCAGACCAAGTCCATAAGTTCGATATTAGCCCCTATGTTTGATACCAGTCTGTAAATTCCCTCTTCAGATTCACACAGCACATGCAATAACAGAATACAGGAAGATCACAGGCCAGTGGGTAGAAAGTCTTATGGATCCAGTGGTGGTGGAAGCATCTCAGTGCTGGTGTGGGACTCCACGTGACTCTTTCAGCTCTAGGGCTCTGGCTCTGTCAGTGAAGCTCCATGTGGCTTGTCAATAGGAATGTCTCACAGGAAGAGTTTGTGTCCCACCACCAGCGAGCTATTTATTTCCTTAGTGCCTCCAAATGAGGTCATCAAGCTGCAACCTGATTGACAGGCTAAGCTTCACCCCATTCACTCTTAATAGTCTCAAGTTAGCACCAGATTATGTAACTACCACAGCTGCTATAGGTTGGAACAGACTTGATGGCGCCTAACAACAACTATCATGAACAACAAACTAAATCAATGGCTGTTAAGTTGATTCGGACTGATTGTATCCTTATAAGACAGAAGACAACATCTTTTCCCATGGAGCAGCTGGTGGGTTTAACCTGCTGACCTTTGATTAATGTCTGAGCACTTATGCGCTGCACCACCAGGGTTCCAGTGTCTACCGTCACTTACCCTCAATGAAGTTCATCTCTGACATACTTCCTTCCTCTGCGCTGATCTCCTCCCCACACATCACCCAAGCTACACTTTATGCAAGCCCAGTGTCTCCAAAATGTGGTCCCCATGCTCACATGCTTTGCCATTTCCTGGTCCTCTGCAGCCATTGCTCAGCTGCTATGAAGCACTTCTTTCCCCTTTTCTTTCATTTTTCCGCATATTATTCATACCTCAATTACAGCACTTATCACACTGTGCCACAATGATCTATTTAGAGGTCTGCCCACCCTCACCCTCTTTTTATGATGGGATCTCCAAGTATATTTATTCTCCCTGGCCATCCCTAGAAACACCCTACCACCCACCACTTGGGCTCCCACCGTCTCCCTTCAGCTTTCTTCTAACAGAAGACTTTTCTGAAGGGAGGAAGTCTGAGAAGTCAAAGAGACTCCATTCTTCTTCCTACTCTTCCAGGGTCCCACAAGAAAGGAGAGTCAGTGTGGAGGATGAGTCAGGTTCTAGAATGTTAATCAAACCATATGACTAGGGGGTAGAGTGTAAGCAGGAGAATGAAAATAAACCTGAGTAGGGGTTGGTGGTACAGAATGTGTGTGTTGGGGGGGGGGTGCAGTTAACAAGAGAAGAACAGGTATTCTAGACAGAAGAAAGAGGGCTACCCTCTGCCTACCTCTGCTACCTGACCAAGGGCCTACCCCTTACTTGTACATAACATCATACCAGTGGGTACTCACATCATTCTAACTCTCCTGGTCTTCTTTATGACCTTTGAATGCCTCAGATTTTGTGCCTGCTTCCAACCACTTGCTTCTGGAACATTCTCCCGTTGTCTTTCGGAGAGATGCAACATTTTTACTATGCATACATCAGCTTAACTGCCACTTTCAGAGATTCTCTGGACCCATTCCAGAGAAAAGACCCTTTACTCCTATGCTTTCTATTATATCAACCTACTTTACTTTTTCTTAAGTATTTCCATTTTCTAGCCCTATAAAGTCTGAATTTTTAATTTCAGGAAAAATTTTAATTTTTATTCTTTACTTTCATAGTTATCAATATATGTATAACAACCAAAATATATAGTGGTATGCATTTGTACTAATAAAGTGCGATGATTTCATCGACATTGTCATCAGCTCCCAAAGCTTTATAATTTCGGTACCAAATACATTTTAATTAAATTGTATGAAAATGTCGCACTTGGCATTACAGAGCTAGGAGATCTGTTGGCAAAACAGCTTACTCACTGGGCTGCTAACTGCAAAGTCGCAGTTTGAAACCACCAGCTATTCCATGGGAGGAAGACGAGGCTGGCTAACTGCTGAAAAGCTTGACAAGCTCGGGAACCCACAGAGCAGTTCCACTCTGTCCAAAAGGTTGTTATGGGTCAGAATCGACTCAGTGGTAGTGAGTTTGGTTTGGTTGCCATGTCCCCAAATTAGCTGGTCTATTTCTTTGTTGACAGTCTTGTCTGACTCCCTCCATATGCACGCACAATTCCATGAAAAGCCCTGTCTGTCTGTTGGTGTTTATATTCAAGAACCTAGAGCAGGCCCTCAGTCATTCATAGCACTCAATAAATATGTGTGGAATGAAGGAAGAAACAACCCCTTTACTGTCACATACTGGTAGTACACCTTGGCGTTTTCTTAGCCTTCCTAAGCATGGGCTGTCTTAATCCATAAGTAGGACACCACACTATCCATTTGATCATTGAAAGTTTCCAGGAAGGGCAGGTATTATGGACCCCATTGTGTCGGGAAGAACTTCTTAGAGAAACATAGCTGATAGTTGGAGCTGAATCTTCCTGACCCTAGGCCAGTACTCATTGCTGTACACCCTCTTCCTTACCAGGTAGGAGACCTTCCCGCCCATTAGAGAAACTCCACTTTCTAGCCTTGAACATCGAAGATGGCTCAAGTCTTCAGTAAATGGGAATCCAGGTCAAATATTGATTAGATTCATGGCCATTCAGCATTAAGTTGCACTTAGGAGTAACTGGAAAGATCTTATCCTGCTTTTGTTTCTCAACTTTTCCCCAGCAGTGCTCTTGGCCTGGGTCCAGACTCCTTCTGGGCACTGGCAACTCTCTGTGTCCATTCCATTGAAAACCTGGTTCTGAAAGTGACTTAGGAAGAAGAAGCCATGCCAAAAGTCCCTGCGGGAAGAAGGAATTCTGGTGAGAGGGAGACAGGGGCACGGGTGGTATTGTGTCTGCGGTGGTCTGAAGCCTGGTTTTGGATCCCAGTGAGGTTTATGAAGGATAGAAGAACTTTAAGGCTTTACACAGGCACCCTCAGGGCACTTCACCCTGCACGTGGACCCGAGGCCAGAGGAGACCTCGGCAGAGCTGGCCAAAGAGCAGCTTGAGAAAAAAGAAGAGGACACAGGCTTCAGATTCTGGCTTTTCCAGACCCTCCACTGGGAGGCCTGATCAATGGTGCCGGTTGACCCCATTGGCTGAATTTAGCTGATTTTGCCCAGATTGAGGACCACCCAGGTGTACAACCCACCTAGGTGTACCACCCCTTCCTGGCTCAGAGCCTGGATTTGGGAGCATGCCCAGTAGACACCCTGGTCTCTGTTCTGACTACCAAACAGAATGTTGGGAAGGGTTGTTAGGTGCTACCCAACTGACTGTGACTCATGGAGATCTTACCCATTACAACACATTGCCCAATCCTGTGCCATTTCTGTAACGGTTGGTGTGGGTGAGCCTCTGGTTGTGGTTACTGTATCGATCTACCTCCTTGAGGGTTTCCCTCAGTGTCATTGACACCCCCCCGACATTATTATACATAATATCCATTTCTAGTGAATGGTGTTAGTTTGGATGGTGTGTCTAGAGTAAGCAAGCCAAAGTTGTGCTATCCTTATTGCTAAGAAACATTCTTGTTGTATTTCTTCTAAGATGATTTTAGTCAATCATCTAACAATATATTCAACATGTAATATTCTTTACCAACATGACAGAATCTTGGTTAGAAATAGCTAATACTGGCATAGGTAAACAGGAAATAACTACCAAATACTACGTGAAAATAACAAGATGTCTAATGGCATGTATGTTATAGTCCCTACTCCATAAATGGGAAACAATATTGAAAATACTGCAAAGAAAGATACCCAGCTATGTGAGAATTTACATGATTATAGTTGAGTGATATGATTAGAGGAAAATATATTCCTTGGTTTTGCTGTTTGTGTAATGCAATATTTAAATTACTGTTTCCATAGAAAACATTGTTATTTTTTATAGCATTGTATTTAGAATGCATGATCACCAGCACATTAAGAATAACAAATGCAATCAAAGAGGTGACAGTAAAAGCTTAGTTGACATTTGCACCACTGGCAGGTAGAACCAAATAGCTTGGAAATAGTGGTGCCCGGACTAGAACACAAGGTCAGGCCTGTGTATGTGAAAAACAACAACCTGCACTTTCTCAGTAAGTGTCTAGGGAATAGAATGCTCTTCTCCGTGTCTAGCGTGTAGGTTAAATGACGATGAGGCTGAAAAGAAAGTTTGGACGTGTTTCCTGGAAGGCCTCAAACATCAGGTGAGAAAATGTGACCTTTAGGTTCCAGCCAGTAAATAATTCCTGACCAAGGAGGGACCAAGAGGAGGAGTGTTCTCGGAAGGCTGTGTCATGGTTGCCGCTGCTAGCTACCATCGAGGTGACTCCTATGCATGACAACATTGCCAGCTCCTGCTACAATCTCACAATCTCAAGCATGTTTGAATTCGTCCTTGGGGCCATGATAGCCAATCCTCCTGAGAGAAGGCCTCTCACAGTATCTTTGTATCTGTCCATTCTCACCAAATGCCATCTTCTCTGCTAGCAATTAATCCATCCTGTTGATATGGCCCAGCCAGTGAGTCAGACAATTTTCTGATGTGATCCATAAGATTTTCACCGGCGGGTTTTGGGAAGTAGATCAATTAGCAGACCATTTTTCTAAGTCTGTCTTTTTCTGGAAGCTCTGCTGAAACCTGTCCACCCTGGGTGACCTTGCTGGTCTTTCAAATAACCAGTAGCACTGCTTCAAACGTTGCACCAACATGAAATCACCACAGGATGACAAACTCAGAGACAAGGTAAAATTGGGCACTAGATGGCTTCTTAAGACCCAAGACTTCCAGGATTTGAGGATCACAGTTTTGAACTATTTGAAACAGGTGAGAATTAAAAATACTTGATCAGAAGGAATTGGAGAACCTGTTGATGATGTAATGTTGGAAAAGAGGTGGGGGAAATTTAAATTTTTTTTGAATTTTAGAATCAGGAAAGTTGAATAAGGTTGGATTGGGCTAAACCAAGAAGCAGGTGTCCAACTCCTGGGGAGAATTCTGACAGACAGGGACTGGAGCTGGGAATGCTGGGAGCAGGACACAGTCATATCTACCTGGGTGGGTTGTCAGGACATTGCATCTGTCACCCCTGCAGCCACTTATCACAATAGGGGGCTTCCAGATTTTGGAAAACTTAAGAGAGATAAGCAACATCTCAGATGGAATGTTGAGGATTGTCAATGTCTCTTGCACGGAAACCCAAGCGGCCCTCTTCCTCTCTCATCGTGAGCACATAATGCAATGACAGTCTGAAATCCACAATTCAGACATTTAACCTGTTTCAGGGAGAACATTATCGTTTGAAAACCTGGTGAAGGTTTGCACTAAGACGTGACTGCTATCTTCCAGTCCTTTGTATTTTCAGCTTCGCTCCCCATCTTGTGTCAATAATTCTGACATTTCTTCAGGTACAAATTATATTTCTGAAAACTTCTCAAATGCAAGGTTTTAGTTTTTCAGAGAGCGAGTTTTTTTTTTTTATGTGACAACCCTGGCAGCTTCCCGGGCCACCAACTCCCACCCCGTCTGGTAAATAGGGACAGGGATTTCATCTGGTTCTCCCAGGCAAGGCGAGAGCTGCAGGAAAACTGTTCCTTGAAACTTAAGTGGCTAAAGAGCAGTTTAGAGAAACATTCTTTCAACATTAACTTCTAAAACCTTAACCTTGGGATCAGAAGAACTTTCAAGGCCACTAGATGCTTCCATCAGTGAACTTCCTTTCCAACCCCTGGGTTTTCCCCCTCAGGACCAGTGGTGAGAATGGCGATACTGAGAGAGTAGAGGGAGGGAGGGGTAGAAAGGGGGAACCGATCACAAGAATCTACACATAACCCCCTTCCTGGTGGATGGACAACAGAAAAGTGGGTGAAGAGAGACTTCGGACAGTGTAAGGCATGAAAAATAATAATAATTTATAAATGATTAAGGGTTCCCGAGGGAGGAAGGACAAGGAGGGAGGGGAAAATGAGGAGCTGATACCAAGAGCTCAAGTGGAAAGCAAATATTTTGAGAATGATGATGGCAACAAATATACAAATGTGCTTGACACAATGGATGGATGGATGGGTTGCGGTAAGAGTTGTATGAGGCCCCAATAAAATGATTAAAAAAATCAAAACACCCAAACAGCAACTGGGTTTTCAGATGGCGTTTTGATGTATTTAAAAAGTGGCAGGCTGGGGGTCGGTGGGGTGGAGTGTGGAGAGGGGAGCTATTATACTAAGCTGATTAAATTAAATATCAATTCCATTTGAGACCTTCTAGCCACTGCTTGGTTTAGTTTCTGTAGTCTTGTTGGTAAGAGAGCCCACACAGAGCACTGGTTTGTCCGTTGGCTCTGTAGTCAGAGCACACTGGGCGCAAATCCTTTGACTGATCATGGACCATCCACTGAGCATCATCTATACCACCTGGGAGCTTGTCAGAGATGTAGAACCTCATGCTCCATCCCAGACCTGCTGAATCCTAATTGCCACAGGATCCCTAGGTGCTTCCTACACACATTAAGGCTTAAGATGACTAGACCAAGAGAGAATGCAATTATTGACCCTTATTTTCTGTTTCTTGTCTGAACATGGTGATCATTGGACTAGATAATCTCTGAAAGTTCCATTCCCCTGGAAAATGCTAAATAAAGATCGATTGGCAGCATATATTTTGAGAAAGGGAAAATTTGTAATAAGCTAGATGGCAAAGAATAGGAAAAAGTGAAAGGAAGTTATTGTTTAGTCACTCCTTCAGGGTATTTAAAGTTATGGTTCATAATTTAAAATAAAATATAAATTGTAAAATATCATATTCAAGAAAAAAAAAGCCAAGACAAATGAGAATATAAAATGTAATGACATCGATTACACAAAGAAAAATTTAGAAAAATTAAAATAATTCTCTTAAGCATGTGTCGTATTAACAGTTGGGAGAAAAGGGAACATGCGTTTATAAAATTTAATGTTAAGAACGTCTCCGTGTGATTTAAGTGAAGGTTTACCGAATGGACCATCAGTTTTACATTCAACCATTTGTGCACTTTTTTTTCTCAGCCCACTGATTTCAATCCCACTTCCTCCCATCTCTTCTGTTTCTATGCATCCTTATTGTTTTTAAAACAGTAGTCGATGCCATGACAGCTCTAAGTTTCATGATCACCTTAGAATTCATTCGATGATGAATGCATAAACCCTACCTTTTATCACACAATGTGTCCTTCAGGTATTGTCTTTCAAGGCCTGACTCAAGTCCCTCTTCTCCCACGGTGACTTCACTTACATGGTCTGAGGTCAGGGACGATGTGTGAGCCAACTCTGCAAGCCTACCTAACAAAGGGATGCCCTCAGTCTAGTGTCAGAGACAAGGGCGATGAGTGAGTGAATGAGTGAGCCCTTGAATGGAAAAGGAGAGATCGTCCAGGAAAGAAAGGCAAAATGACAGCAAGCAAGTTTCAGTCTTATTTGAACTCCAGCCCCCTTGGAACCATGCAGATTTTTTTCTGAGCCAAATACGGCCTTGGGTTGTGTGCTAATGTCTTGGTCTTGCTTCTGCAGTGAGATTTCAAGTACCGTATGAAGGAGAAACATTCTGCTTTTAAAAAGGCTTTGCTTTTTCCCTGAGGTAATTTCCTTTGAAGGGCATATTGTTTCTCCCTAGTGATGTAGTGAGAGGGGAAGGCCCCAGATTTGTCCGCAATGTTTGTTCAAGGTGGGACCACAAGATGCTCTTGTTGATTTTTAAAATTAATATACTGACATATCTTAAGTGTGTACATATAACCGAAGAGCTTCAAATGCAGAAGAAAAACACCAATTGAACAGAAAGGCGAGGTAAACAAATCCACAGTTAGACTGGGAGATTTCAACATCCATATCTCAATAATTGATGAAAACACTGGACAGAAAATCAATAAAGATATAGGAGTCTGGAACAATCCTAACAGCTAAACTGACCTAATTTACCTTTATAGAGCAGTCTACGCAACAAGAACAGAATTAGCATTCTTCTGAAGTGTACATGGAGTGTTTACCAAGATGGATTATGTTCTGAGCCATAAAAGTCTCAATAAATTTAAAAGAGAATTAAATTTATGTAAGATACCATCTTTGACCATGAAAATTACATAAATAGACTCACTGCCATCAAGTCGATTCTAATTCATAGCTGCCCTATGGAACAGGGTAGAATTGCCCTCCTTTTGGGTTTCTGAAACTGTAATTCTTTTTTTTTTTTGAGACTGTAAATCTTTACAAGAGTAGAAAGTCCTGTCTTTCTCCCAGTGTGATGATTAGTTTCGAACTGTGGACTTGTGGTTATCAGCCCAAAGTGCAACCAATATGCCATATTGAATTAGAAATCAGTAACAGAGAGGTCTCTGGAAATTTTCTAAATAACAGGATGCAAATACAATCTTCATGGGAAAGATAAGAAATCAACAACCTTAAAGGCAGCTTCTGCAACAGAGCTGTCCAAAGCAATTCCTCATGTGATCTTGACTTCCATAGACATTGTTAATTCAAGTAGAAGAAAATAATTGATGGTTGCAATTTTCTTGTCAATTGATTATGGTATTGTTTATTGGTACAGTTGTGAGGATGAAATGGAAAGCCTCCTTTTGGGGTAAATTTTATTAGTTAAAAAGATTAACTAGCCCCACCACACCCAGGCGAAACGCTAAGGGCATGCTACAGAGCAGCAAGAAGAGCGAAGCAATGAAGTCCCTGGGGAAGACCAAAAATAGACTTTGGGGCCAGGGCATGGCACCCCATCAGACTCAACCGGGAAGCACTCCTAAAGGTCAACAAACAGACCTAAAACCATTTATAGACTTTTCTTTTTGTGTTGTTGTTGGTTTTTGTTGTTTTTCTGTTTGTTTTGTTTTTTGTTGTTTTATTTTGCTCTGTCTTGTTTTTGTGCTTATTATAGTCTCTGCATGTCTATCTAGATAAGATAGGTGGGATAAACAATCTGGGGGAGAAAACAATAGGATTGATGGTTCCAGGGGATGCAGGTAGGCAAGGGAAAGGAAATAAGTGCTGACAAACCCAGGACAAGGGAAAAACAAGCAATCTAAAATAGATGGCAAGGAAGGCATAGGATGCCTGGTGGAGCTTGATCAAGGGCAATGTAACCAAGAGGAATTACGGAAATCCAAATGAGGGCCGAACATGATGGTGGGACAGGAGGAAGGTGGAAGGAAATGAAGGAGCTAGGAGGCAAAGGACACTTATAAAGTTTTAACTACAGGCATGTACATAAATTTATATACAATGATAGGGACAGATCTATGTACATATATTTATAGGTTAAGTATTAAGGTGGCAGACAGACTTTGGGCCTCTACTCAAGTACTCCCTAAACACAAACCATTTGGTGCTTTTTTAAAATGTTGTGAATTTTATTGATGACAAAAAAATTCCTAAAAACAAATGCATCTTATCCTACAATCTAGGTGAGAAGCAACAAAGCCCACATGAAAGAACACCAGTCTGTGTGATTATGACGTGTCAATGGAATCAGGTATCAGGCATCAAAGAACAAAAAAATCATATCATTGTGAATGAGGGGGAGTGCAGAGTGGAAACCCAAAACCCATCTGTAGGCAACTAGACATCCCCTTACAGAGGGTCGCAGGGAAGAGACGAGCCAGTCAGGGTGCAGTGTAGCACCGATGAAGCATACAAGTCTCCTCTAGCTCTTTATTTCCCACCCCCACCATCATGATCCCATTCTACCTTGCCCTCTAGACAAGAGGATGCACACTGGCACAGATAAGAGCTGGAAATACAGGGAACACAGGACAGATGAACCCCTCAGAACAAATAATGATTGTAGCGATTCCAGGGTAAGAAGAAGGTGGGGGAGCAAATGGGAACCAAGCACAATGATCTACATATAACCTACTTCCTGGGGGATGGACAACTGAAAGGTGGGTGAAGGGAGACATCAGACAGTGTAAGACATGAAAAAATAATAATAATTTATAAATTATCAAGGGTTTGTGAGGGAGGAGGGATCTAGGGAGGGTAAAAAATGAGCTGAAACCAAGGGCACAAGGAGAAAGAAAATGTTTTGAGAATGATCAAGGCAACAAATTGACAAATGTTCTTGACACAATGGATGTATGTATGGAGTGTGATGAGAGTTGTACGAGCCCCTAGTAAAATGATTTTTAAAATAGCTTTAGAAATTAAAATAGGATCCCTAGTGATGTTGTGGGTTATGTTTTGGGCTGCTAGTGCCAAGGTCAGCTGCTCAAACCCCACCAACTGCTCCTCAGAAGAAAGGTGAGGCTTTTGACTGTCATAAAGACGGATAGCTTCGGAAATTCAAAGGGCAGTTGACTCTGTCCTAGAAGGTCACTATGACTTAAGAATCTACTTGACCTCAGTGAGAGATAACAAAAAAGGTATTTGAAAAATGAATTCATAACAATTACGGGGATTATTAACCTTCAGAATATTTTATTATTTAATTGTAAAGGTAGAGAAAAACTATATTGTGGCATAATTATGATTACATGCAAGTTATACCATAACTAATTTCATAGGCAAAAACTTTTATATAAATAAAACCTTAGGTATTTGTCAATGTATAGTTTGTTTTGTTCATGAAGACAAATTTGTATAAAGCTTCTTAGCTCAAGGGGAAAATTAATTTATATGATATATATGTTATACACACACACATATGTTAACACAAGGAAAAATCCAGGTCCTAATAGCTTCACAGGTAAATTCTACCAAACGTTGAAGGAAGAAATAATGCAGATTCTACCTAATTTCTCTCAGAAAATTTAAAAGTTAACCCTCCTAACTCATTCTATAAGGAAAACATTTTAAGCAAATCGAATTTCAATATATATCAATGAAGAAAGGCAATATATTAAAAGGGCAATTCCAACTCAAGTATAAAACCAGCAATGTAGGTCACCCATAGAGATACCCAAAGATCATTTAGACCATTTACTAACAGCTCTTAATAAAAATATCCAAAAGTTGAAATAGAAGAAATCCTCTTCATCTGAATAAAAAACCAAGCCCTATATCCTCAGGTCAATTCTAACTCCTAGTGAATCTTCGGGGCTGTGGAGCTGCTCATGGAGTTTGCTGAGGCTGTGGAGCTTACAGGAACAGACAGTCTCATCTCTATTATTTATTAACAATATTTTAAATTGTAAGTTAGGTGAGCCTCATCTTTCTCTTGTGAAGCGGCTGGTGAGTTTGAACACCTGGAGTAAATATCCTATTAATGGTGTGGGGCGGCGGGGGGGGGGGGGGGCGGAACTCACCACTGTTCCTCAAAGATCAAGAACAGGGAAAAGCAATGTGTCCCCACTTGTTCTATTTGATCTGATGCTAGATAGTCTAGAGCCATTCTGCGAACCATGGCTCATGGGCCATGTGTGCCTCTCTTGATACAAACTTGTGGCTCAGAAGTAAAACTGGGGAAAGTTAAAGGATATTATTCTAAGAGTGATGAGTTCATTTGTTTGTAAAAGTTTATTTATGGTTCTTGAATAATTTTTAACTTGTGATGGAATGGGCTCTTCCATCTCAAAATTTTGCCAACCCCTATTCTAGACAATGCCATGAAACCACGGAGAAAGTAGCTTCATAAGAAGGCCGTATTTGCATGCACGTGGAATGGCCGCTTAGGTAGAATCTAAAGAAATCTACAGGTTGATGAACACGAATGAATGCCTTTAGCAAGGTTTCAGAATGCATGAGACATACATGAAATTCAGTCATAATTCTATATCAGAGAAATGAATAATTGAAATTTTAAATTAAAAAAACAACAACAAAGTACTAGGTAGGGCTGGAATTAGGATAAGCTATGTAAAACACTGGTCTTTGACCCCTCATTTTCAGGAGTGCGCCAAACTCACTGATTGAAATAAATGGTACCAAAGTTCAAGATGTTTAAAAAGCCAAATTAATAACAATATGCATAATGAGTAAGTTATGGTCCTGCATTATTGTACAATGAAAACATTTGTTTCTAATCAGTCTGTGGTTCTTGGAGCCTCTGGGTGGCTTCATGTGAATTAATAATGTCATGGGGTTGGAAAAACAGAGCGTTATGCCCTTTTTTGGTAGAACTTTTCAGGATTTTTTAAAAAGTTGGATTAAAATATATTTTAGCTGCTATTCTCTTAAAATATTTATAAGAGTTTATATAGGGTTCCATATATCTGTCTTCTGCGGCAGGCTTTAATATGGCATGGCCTGGCATGCTGTACTTGGAGCTATAGCCAACAAAACCATAATTCAATCAATTAGAAGTTGAAATAAGGAAAAATAGAATAAAATGCTTAGCTGTAAATCTGACAAAATTTACCAGACCAGTAGACTGAGAACTCTTGTTGGGTTCTGGTCCATTGGGTTCTACTCAGAGAAACAGTAAGTACAACAGAACAGACCACGGCCGGGCCTTGTGCTAGCCATCTTCACAGTCATTATTGTGTGTGACGTAGCCACCGTGTCAGTCCATTTGTTGAAGGTCATTCTTTTCCACTGAACGTCTTCTTTCCAACATATGGTGCCCTTCCTCGGGGAGTAGTCCTACTGATAAAGTGCCCAAAGTACTTGAGACCAGGTCTCACCACCTTTGCTTCTCATAAAGACCGGGGCTGGGTTTCTTCCAACACAAATTGTGTATTCTTCTGGCCGTTCGTGGTACATTCCATGATCTTCACCACCACCATAGTTTAGAAGCATCAATTAAGTTTGGATCTCTATTCCTTGTCTAGCCATTGCAAGCATATGAGATGATTGGCTGATGGCTTGGGTCAAGTGCACCTTAGTCTTTATAATGACATCTTTGCTGAAGGTCACTTTAAACAGACCTTTTATAGATTTGCCTACTGCACTCGATTGGGTTGTTTGTGCTTGACTGCTGCTCCATTGGCACTGATTGTGGATTCATGTTACATGAAATCCTTGACAGCTTCAATTGTTTCTTCATTTAACATGATCCTGCTTAGTCGTCCAGTCGAGGGTTTTTGTTTTCTTTCTGTTCACCCTGAGGGATGGAGTCTTTGATCTTATCAGTAAATGCATCAAGAACTCTTCACTTTCAGCGAGCAAAGTTGTGTCATCTGCAGGTTACAGGTTGTTAATTAGCCTTGTATTAATTCTGAAGCCACGTTCTTGTACACAATCTGATCAGCATACAGATCGAGTAAGTGTGGTACAAGGATACAACCCTCACATAACCAGTTCTAATTGTACAAGACAATATCCCTTTTCTCTCTTTGAGTGACTGCTCCTCTGTCCTTGAACAGGTTCCACGTGAGCTCAGTTAAGTGTTCTGCAAATCCTCTTCTTCAAAACGTCTTCTTATAATTTGTGCTGATGCACATATCAAGTGTGTTTGCATAGTAAGTAGCATGCAGGCAAACTTCTTCTGGTCTTATCTGCTCTCATCCTAGATTCACCTGACATCAGCAACAACATCCCCCATTTCAGGTATTCTTTCTTCTGAATCTGCCTTGAATGTATGGCAATTCTATGTTGATGCACTGCTGCAACTGATTGTGAGTTATGTTCACTTGTGGATATATTAATGGTTTCCTTCAATAATTTTCAGTTTGTTGAGTCACCTCTTTTTTGTGTGTGAATGATCATGAATATGAATCGTCCCATAGATTTGCCAAGCAGCGGTCTTCCAAATTTATTGGCATTGAAAAGTGTGTGTTTCCCACATTGCATCTGATATTGAAACATCTCTTGTTATTCACCACCCTTTGTCTGGCACTTTATCTTAATGTGGTGGCTTGTGTGTTTCTGTGATCCTGGACCTACGTCTCTGGCATTTTGAATTTTAGCAGGGTCACTGTGAACGGGGTTCAGTGGCACTTCCAGACTAAGAAGAGACCATGAAAAAGGACTGGCTCCCCACTGCAGAGGAAGGAGCTGCTGAAACCTTATGCTAGCTTCAGCACACTGTCTTTGAAAGGCAATGCTACCTAGAATACTTTTCTGTTGGTATCAGTGCCCCACATGGAGCCCTTCTCCTTCAACTACAAGGTCACCTCAAATGCTTTCCTCACCCGAGCCCCTGGTCCTCAGACCTTCTAAGAGTCATACAAGGCTCAGGTGAGGAGGAACAGATTTTTCTTCCATTGACTTGCTATCAGTTTGTCATACCACGGTGAGTTATAAGTTACAGTGCTGCTGGGAGCTATCCTGCTTTTGCTTCAAATACCAACAAGGCCTCCAACCAGGCACAGGTTTCAATAGTTCTTCTGGCCTAAGAAACTAGACTTATTTTGTTAAGCCCAAAGAAAAATCTATGAACAGCCATGGAACACTGTGACTGTAATGTTGGACCATGAGTTGCTCAGGTAGAAAGGCACACAGAATATGTCTGAGAAGAACTGCCTCTTCAAAGTGCTTAGAACTAAAAAGTCACTTCCATTGAGTTTTTCCCAACTCATAATGATCCTCTATGACAATGTAGAACTACTCCATGGGGCTTTTAAGACTATCAGTGTAGACAGGAGCAAGCAGTCTCATCGTTCTCCTGATGGGGAGTTGATAGGTTGGATTCTGGCAGTTAGCAGCCTTACACTTAAGTCACTGCACCAGGTTTCCTTTCTTCCAAGTACAGTTGATCATAATGACATGAATGGAGTCATGCTTTCAGCAAAACTGCATTTGTTGATGCAACCAGACTCAACATGAGAAGAAATGATGGCAAGCCTCCCTTAATAATTGGAACATGGAATGCACAAAGTATGGAACTAGAAAAATTAGAAGTAAAAAAATGAAGTGGAAGGCTCAAGGACATCAAGGCCAATTTGGCACAACATAGTCCACAAAGACAACATTTTCCATCCACCGTTAATAAGCAATGACTGTGGCTAAAAGCCTTCTAAGAGGTCATGTCCACCTAAGGTGTCTCCCCTTCAGAAAAAAAAATTAGTATCACTGTGTCAATCCATCTTGTTGAGGGCCTTCCTCTTTCCCGATCCACCTCTGCTGTACCAAGCATGATGTCCTTCTTCAGGGACTGCTCTCTCTTAACAACATGCCCACAGTATATTAGAAGGAATCTCACCATCTTTTCCTCTAAGGAGCATGCTGACCACTTCTTCTATGACAGAATTGTTTATTGTTTTGGTAGTCAATAGTACTTTTAATATTCTTTGCCAGCTCTGTAATCCAAAAACAAATTCTTCTTTGGTCAACCTTATTAAATATCTTTCACATGCATATGAGGCAATTGAACATGCCATGGCTTGAGTGAGGCACGATTTAGTTGCTCTTCAACACTTTAAAGACTTGTGCAGGAAATTTACTCAATTTAGTGCATGCTTGATATCTTGAATGCTGCTTCCATCAACATTCTTTCAGGATACAAGTAAGATGAAATTTGTGACAACTGCAATCTTTTCTCTATTTTTCATGATGTTACCTACTGCTCCAGTTGTGAGAATTTTGGTATTCTTTGCATTGAGTTGAAATCTATACTGATGACTACAATCATTGATCTTCATCAGCAAGTGATTCAAGAGAAAGGATTGGTAATTGGAAAATATTTCTTAGATGAAACAAATGAAACTGGAAAGTCCACAATAGAATATTGCAAGACCAGCAACTTTTTCATTGCTTCATTTTTCAGCTACATCAAATGGTGATTATATATGTGTACCTCACCAGATGAAATACAGAGTAATAAAATTGATTACATCTGTGGAAAGAGAGGATTAAGAAGCTCAATATCAGCAAGAACAAAGGAAGGAGCCAAGTGCAGAATAAACCATCATTTGCTCATGTATAAGTTCAAGTTGCAGCTGGAGAAAATCAAAACAAATCCAAGAGAGCAAAAATATGACCTTGATTATATTCCAACTGAGTTTAGAGATCATCTAAGGAACAAATTTGACACGCTGAACACTGATGATTGAAGACCAGATGAAGTGTGGATGACGTCAAGGACATTATACATGAAAAAAGCCAATGTCGCTTAAAAAAAGGCAGAGAAGATAGCAAATACAAAAACGAATTTCAGAAGAGACTGAAACTCTCTGATGAATATTGAGATCTACTAAACATTATAAAGAGATATTAAAGAACATGTAATTAGTTTAATGATGTAAAGATATAGCTATGGGTGAGTATACGCAACATTATTAAAATTCTAATAACACACAAATTAATCTATCGATCCATACAATTACAACAAAAATCCCAGTAAGTGTTCTTGTTAGACATTTTGCTTGCTTGCTTTTTGAAGTTTTGGTAGAATTTGATAAAGTGATTATAAAATTTAAATGGAAGCACAAAAGAGTAGGATAGGAAAACATTTCTGACAAAGAATACAGTTGGAGGACTTAATTTACTTGATTTCAGGATTTAGAAGTCTGTAATGAGCCTAGTATGACATTGACATCATGATAGACAAACTCATCTGAAATAGCAGAGCGTGCAGAAATTAACCATGTTAGGCCAGGATGACTACAGAAGCAAATCCAGGGACACTCATATGTGTAAGAAGGAGCTTTATACCAAGAAGTAATTTTATATCGACAAAACATCCCAGCTAGTCCAGCTCAAATCCATAAGTCCAATATTAGTCCATATAGTACATAAGTATTCAGTCCATATAGTTATAAGCAATGATGTAAAGTGCAAGAATTTCACAGGTTGGTGAGTGCAAAATCATGTGGATCCAATAGCAGTGGCTGTGTCAGTGGGCGCTGGCAGCAATCAGGGTCCAACAGGAAGGTGCAGGCAGAGAGAGGAGAGGAGGCTCCCAGTACCCTCCTTATGAGAAGACCACGCCCACAAAGAGATGCCATCAGGCTGTGACCTGATTGACAGGATGAGGACCACCCCTACATCTTTATATCTCTTCAAGTTGACTTGAAATTGTGTAACTACAATGCCTACATATTTAGTTCAATAAAGATGCAAAGACAGCTCAAAGGATATTATTCGGCAAAAGATCCTAGAAAATTAGACAATATATTTAAAAAAATAATATTATCTGTATTTCACACAATATGGATTCCTGGCTGCAGAATGGTTCAGTGTCCATCTGCCAACTGAAAGGTTCAAAACCAGTGCCTATTCCACAGGGAACACATGTGCCAGTTTTGGTCTATAAAGATGACAATCTTGGAAGCTCTATGGAGCAGTTCTACTCTGTCCTGTAGTGGCCCTGTGACTTGCTAGAGTTAGCTCATAAAAATAGATGACTTTTATAAGTGAAACCTAAAACTATAAAACTTGTAGATGAAAATGTAGAATAGAGTCCCAGGACCTATGATCTTGGACTAGATAATCATTTTTAAAATCATTTTATTGGGGGCTTATACAACTCTTTTCACCATCCATTACATACATCAATTGTGTAAAGCACATTTGTACATTCAATTCATTACCTTCATCATTCTCAAAACATTTGCTCTCCACGTAAGACCCTGGCATCAGATCCTCATATTCCCTCCTCCCTCCCCGCTTCCCCTCCCTCATGAACCCTTGATAATTTATAAATTATTATTTTGTCATATCTTACACTGTCCGACGTCTCCCTTCACCCACTTTCCTGTTGTACATTCCCCAGGAAGGAGGTCACACACAAATCCTTGTAATCAGTGCCCTCTCTCTACCCCATCCTCCCTCAACCCTCCCGTTATCACCACTCTCACCACTGGTCCTGAAGGGATCATCCATCCTGGATTCCCTGTGTTTCCAGTTCCTATCTGTACCAGTGTACATCCTCTAGTCTAGCCAGGTTTGTAAGGTAGAATTGGGATCATGATAGTGGGTGGGGAGGAAGCATGTAGGAACTAGAGGAAAGTTGTATGTTTCATTGTGGCTCCACTGAACACTGTCTGGCTTATATCCTCCCTGCAACCCTTCCATAAGGGGATGTCCAGTTGCCTACAGATGGGCTTTGAGTCCCTACCCCGCACTCCCCCTCATTGACAATGATAAGATTTTTTGTTTTTTAATGCCCGATGCCTCATCACTTCAACACTTTGTGATCACACAGGCTGGTGTGCTTCTTCCATATGGGCTTTGTTGCTTCTCAGCTATATGGCTGCTTGTTTACCTTCAACTCTTTAAGACCCTAGATGCTATATCTTTTGATAGCCAGGCACCATCAACTTTCTTCACCACATTTGCTTATGCACCCGCTTTTTCTTCAGTGATCATGTCGGGAAGGTGAGCATCATGGAATGCCAGTTTAATAGAACAAAGCATTCTTGCATTGAGGGAGTACTTCTTTGGAGGCCCAATGTCCATTCGCTACATTATTACTAAAGCTATACATATATGCACATAGATCTATTTCCTAATCCTCATATTTAAATATATTTACATATGTGCATGCCATTATTTAGACTTCTATAAATGCCCTTTTCCTCCTAGCTCTTTCCTCAATTTCCTTTTGCTTTCCTCTGGTCCCTCCATCATGCTCAGCCTTCATTTGAGTTTCAGTAATTGCTCTCGATTACATTACCCTTGATCACGCCCTACCAGGCCTCCTACACCCTCCTCACCATTCATTTGGATCACTTGTTTTTCCCTTGTCCCTGGGTTTGTTAACACCACTTCCTTACCCCACCCCCCGCCCCACATTATCTTCTCCCATGTCCTCCTGGAACTGTCAGTCCCATTGTTTTCTCCTCCAGATTGTTTATCCAGCCTATTTTATTTAGACAGACCTGTGGAGATAATAACATGCACAAAAACAAGACAGAGCAAACCCAAGCAATGAAAGAAAACAAAATAACAACAAACCAATGACAAAAAACACAACAACAAGAAATAAAAGCTTGTGGTTAGTTCAAGGATTGTTAGCCTTTAGGAGTGTTTTTTGGTAGAGTCTGATGGGGTGCCAAGCCCTGGCCCCAAAGTCTATTTTTAGTATTCCCTGGGGACTTCATTGCTCTGTTCCCCTTCATGTCTGTCAACCTGGTGCTCCAAGATGTGAATGCAACATTCCAGTATGGAGCAGGGAACCAGTGGAGAGGTCTGAGGGGCCAGCCCCAACCCTAACTGCTGCCCCTCCCCCCAGAAGAGTTTATTTCACAGGACAGCACTGAAGCTGCAGCTCAGGGAGAGGTTACATGTGTTATCAGAGCACACGGGAGCAAATGAAGAGGGAGGAAGAGAGTGGAGCACATTTGACCCACCAAGCCTTGATGACGATATTCCCACTCAGAGCAGAAAATTCACAGAGAAGACCATATGGCCAGCCCCACTATGAGACACAGCATCCCTCACTGACCCATAGCCCTACAGGAGACCACACAAGAGACACAGTGTGGGAATTGTGCCCGATCTGATCCCACCACACTGAGACCAAACACTAAGGGCATGCAATAAGCAATCATTTTTACATATAACATTTAAGAGATGATCATTAAACTAAAATTAATAAATTAAATTTAATCAAAATTAGGGGATGCAGGTGAAAATAAAGTAATTTTACACAAGGTAATTTGTTCTTTTCCTTTAATTGTGAGTTGTAATTCTAAACTCTTAGAACTTCCTAGGTGATCGAAATCCTTTATTATCTATGTATTAACACCTGAGAATATGTGCAAATGACTGGGAAACTAGGCAGCTCATGAAGCACACCTGGTCACCTGACCTGCCTATGCAATGAGGCCTTAGTCATGATACCAAAATGAAGCCAATAAGGCTCTGGACATGGAAGCCCCTGGTTGGTAGACGCTTCTTGGTTGGTGAAAGACATTGATTCATGTGGAAAAGTAACATGCCCTTTTGAAACACGCATGCTTCTAGTTGGGAATCCTCCAAATCACATTCTATGCATCTCTTCTTTGTGCTGATCATGGTTAGTATTTTTTTTTGTTAAAATAAATCTGTAATTGTAAATATGGATCTTTCTGTGAGTTCTGTATGTCCCTCCAGTGAATTTTCACTTCTCAGCCATAGTGAGAGGCAGTAGGCCCAAAGTGAGGGTGTCTTATTGACTCCCAACTAGCAACCTGCATCTGCCACACAGGCAGTGTAAAAGATGATGTCGTTTTAACTTGTGAAGTCTGACCTAGCTCTAGATGGCTGCATCAGAGAAAGAAGTACCTCATGGGTGGCTGATGTTATAAGTGAACAGAGAAAAAAGCATGGAGATTTGTTATATCCTCATAATGGAGACCAAATAATGGGATTCCTGGATGCAAATATAAGCCATAGATGGGAAGAAAATATAAAATCACTAAGAAAACAGGAATCTTGGTGGCACTATTGAGTGAAGCTTAGACTGCTAACCACAAGATCAATGGTTGAAACACAATAGCCAGTCCTCAAGAGAAAATTGAGGCTATATGATCCCACACAATTACAACAGGCTAGGAAGCCCCATATAAGGTAGCTATGAGTTGCAATCAGTTCAATGGCTATGATTATTGGGATTGTGGCTAATAAAAGACATATCCAGAGCACTGAAAAAAATCTTAAAAATTCAATAATTAAAAAAAAATTTCCTTCCCCTCAAGCATGAAGAAAAAATATATTTGAGTTAACATTTCCTCAAAAACAAAGACCATAATAGTAAGGGATGGATATATTAAAGAACTGGAAGAAAGTTATGTGTTTCATCAGTGCAATACGCTCTCTAGATTTATGATCTCATCCATAAGGCCCTTCTGTGAGGACTGCTCAATTACCTTACAGGTAGATTTTGGGTCTCCACTCTGTCCACGCTTCTTCATGTCAATTTGTTTGCTTGTTTTTGAGCTTCTGATATGTGTCCCCATCGAAACCTCATAATCACACAGGCTGGTGTGCTTCTTCCATGTGGACTTTGTTCCCTCCCTGCTAGATGGCCTCTTTCTCTATCTATCTATCTATCTATCTATCTATCTATCTATCTATCTATCTATCTATCTATCTATCTAGACAAATACAGCTCTCTTTATATTTTATATATTTATATTTATACCTATATATGTAATTTTTACTTTCTTCTTCTTTCCTCATTTCCTTTTTTCTTTCCTCCTGCCCCACTATCATGTTTATCCTTCATTCACCTCTCAGTAATTCCTCTCAGATACATTTCAATTGATCAAACATGATCAAGAACATTATACCCTACTCATTGTCAATTTTAGGGCCTTTCCTACTCCCTGTCCCTTATATTTTTGGCTCACTGCTCCCTTCCCTCCACCTCCTCCCCTCCCATTCCCCAACCCTCAGTCCCTTCACTGTCTCCTTGGGATTGCTTATCCTGCCTATCTTATATAGATAGACACCAAAAGAAACTATCCTCCAGTTCTTTAATATTTCTTCCCCTTACTATTCTGGCTTTTGTTTCACCTCATTAACCTTGTTAGACCTGCATATGTTCATTTGTATAACGAAGAACATTTGATGAATGAAAACCAAGCTAGATAACCCTCAAGAAACAGTAACGGGAATGATTCCCTGGGGGTATAGGAAGAGGGGGGTGGGGAAGAAGAGGATGGGGGAGTAAATAGCAAAAATGATGATACAACCCCAGTTGAGGAGAATGAATAATAGAATCACAGGTGAATGGATACCCTGAATGGCGTAAGATACAGCAAATAATAATAATCTAAGGGTTCCTGGGGGTAGGGAGGGGGAGGAGGGGATAAAGGAGAGATGATATTAAAGAATTGAAGAAGAAAGCTTGTTTTGAAACTGATGGTGGTTGCTATTGTAACATCATGCTTGATCTAACTGCATTATGGACTGATAATTATACTATCTGTAGGAGCTCCCAATAAAATGATTGTTAAAAAAAGAAAAGACATAGAAAACATGCACATAAAAAATGTTCAAGTGGAGTAGTCGTCCAAAAAAGAAATAGATAAACTCACTGCCTTCTAATCAATACCAACATCCCTAAGTTTCCAAGACGGTGACTGTTGACAGGAGAAAAAAACCCCATCCTTCTTCTGAAGAGAGGATGGTGAGTTTGAACTGCTGACCTTTTAGATCACAGTGCAGCAAGTAACCACTAGACCACCAGGGCTCCTCTGAGTTGTCATCAAGACAGCAAAAATTGAACTCACAGTGGACACCACTTACATCTATAAGAATGCCTATTTTTTTTCTTTTTAGTGGAGGAATAAAAAAGGATTAACAAAATAATTTTTGTAGGGAGGCCAGATTGTCATGGAGTTAGACAATTTTAGTACAACCCCTTTCTTGCTTCATGTCTCTGAACAAAAACCAAAGCTTCTAATCAGGAAAACGAGAGAATTGCTGACATTGCAAAGTTCTTGTAAGGATGAAAAAGTTGAGCCTAAGTGTTTGGTGCATCCACCAAACCCGAATTCTCCTTCCTGTTGCCTCATCACATGCGAACACTTCAATCATTTCTAGAGGAGAATTCTGATGGTTACAATGCTTCTTTCCTGGAGTAAGAGTTGAGATTCTCCTAGTCTATGGCTGGGGAAGAGGAGTTGACAATCTTCTTCGAGATTGTAGCCTAGGAAACCCCATTGGGCTGTTCGACTGGGTTTTAGCAGTCCCTGCGCGTTAGAATCTACTCCAGGGCACCTAACAGCGACTATACCAACAAGGACAGGGCCGCCTGACTTTCCTTGCTTTCAGTCCCCAACTCTCTTCCTTTTATCTTACCCCTGACTTAAAAACTATATTATCGCCCAGTGATATTAGAGTCTAATTAGTCTAATAATTAGACCTAACCCCTCACCTTGATGGGCTTCATTTCCTTTGCATCTTGAAGAGACCTGGCTCTGGGAGTTCACTTTGCTACCCCATTTACAGAACTTGAGCTAATTTATAACGAAGTGCCCTCACATTTCCAGGACGCAAAACTCTCCTTCCATTAGGGCTCTCCAACTTTATGAGAACTGGGACAGTGCAGGACGAGCCCTTGGGCTCCAGCTCTGAACCATATGCCACCAGCCAGGCTGCATCAGAGCAAAAGAATTTTAATTCTTTCCCATTAAGGTTGAGTCTCAGCATGTAAAGCTGCGCCTGGCCTGGGAATTTAAATGTCTAAGAAGAGGTAAACAAGTTGCCGTTTCATTGCTTCTAAACATGCGACTGTCTCAGGGGGGAGTGGGTGTTCCGATTTATTATTTTTTTAATGGAGTGCAAAGCTATAAAGCCTTCGTGTTAGTGGGATGTCCGACCATGCACATTTCTAGAGGCGCCCCATGGTGCAGGAACATCAGATATTGGGATGACCCTGTAATTAAAACCATGCTCGGCAAATGTTCCTGGATCCAGGGGTCACATCTGATTTCATCTAAAACATTCATTTTCATCCCCTCTTAACCCAATCTTGACTTTTCAGCAATCACTTCATTACTAGAGCTGAAGGTGGGATGGGGGCAGGATGGAGGGACCAACTGAGGAATGTTAAGTTCTAGTGTAAGAATTCAGAATTGGGTCCTGTTAGTCATTTACATCCAAATTGGATATTTGTGCGGGTGGTTATTGTTGTTTTGTTTCTCTATATCATTCACCTTTTCTTTTCTTCTTTCTTTCTTTGGGATCTTTGAAAATTTAAGAATGGAATGACATTTAAAATGGATACGCATCCCTGATCATTCAAATCTCATACAACTCCTACCCTGTTCTAATGAGAAACACACCTTTGGAATAATCCGTTTGAGCTAACACACATTTCCCAGTGTCAGCAGATTGTTGTGGTAGTTATTTTAACCTCTAGGTAGCATCTGTTTAACTTGGACTTGGTTCACAGCAATGGCCTCTACCTACATATCAGGCTACATGGAGCATCCCCTTCACTTTGGATTAAATTTTTGTTTGGCACCTGAAAAGACTATGTAATGAATAAAATCTTTCAATGTTCAAAGGGACAAGCTGTACTCCAAAATGGTCTTTCAGGCCTTGTTCTGCCCTTTGGAGACCTGGAAGGGATCATGTGCAAGTGTCTAATTTGATGAGAAAGAATAGGTAAGCAAAGCCTCCTCTGGTAGAGGATGTTAGTCATTTATTTTCCCTGTAAACTCCAGTGTTACATTTTCTAAGGTTTAGGTATCTATTTCTGCCATGACATTTTAGTTTAATATAATTGCATAATCTTTCACACTTTCATACACATTTTATCAACAATGTAAGAGGAAAAAGAAAGTTTAATGTTCCCATTTGAGTTTGCCAACACATATTTCTTGAACACCTAGTGCGTGCCAAGGAGACGAAGATGCTTGTCTGCTCTCTGCCTCAATTGCTCACCTGTAGAATGAGAATTTCAACCTGGGGATTCCAAGGATGTGATATGTACCTAGTAGACTGACCAAACTTTGTCTCAGGGAACTGCTATTGGTGAGTTCAAACTACTGACCTTTTGTTTAGTAGCTGAGTTACTTGGGTTTTGTGTCAACTTGTTTGGGCCAAGATTCTCAGTGGTTTGGCAGGTGAAGCCTAGGAGCTACAACCCTCCAACCTCCATGTGACCTAATGTAATGTAATTGACTCCGTGATGGGATCTGCTGTGAGCAGCCAAGCATTTGTAAGAAGAGTGGAATGCAAACCCTGGCTCAGGTTGCAGCCCTGGTACAATGGAAAGGTTTCTGCAGAGATGTGACCCCCTTCCAATATCAATAGATGCTGTGAAAAGCTTGTTTGCTTTTCATTGGGTCTGGACCCTGCATGTGGTTCATCAATCTCTGGATTTTAGACTTGAGCCAATGGCCTGCCAAATTACCTGCCGATTCCAGAAGTCATCAGTGATCTGCTATCTAGCCTGCCATCTAATTTGCCAATCTTGGATTTATTTGCTTCTCTAGTCACAAGCGTGACCTGCTGACCTTGGGGACATCTGCCTCTGCAGTCACCAGCTTGTGTTTTCCAAGCTGTTCTTAGTTCTTCAGCCCTTGAAGCTATGCGCACCACGAGAAGCCTCCAGTTTAACACCTGACCCATAGACTTAAACCTGGACTGGATATTCTTGAGTGTACAACTGTGTCAGGCATTTTCTTTATATAAATTCCTCTATTTCTATCTATCATCTATCTATCTAACTATCATCATTGGTTTTGCTTCTCAAGAGAACCCCAGATAACATAATAGCTAAATGTTTAACAGTGGATCTCCAGTGCTCCTTAACTAAGGCAGTAAATCTCAATACCTTCTGAATCTAACTGATTCCGACTCAGAAAGCTTATAGGACAAAGATCTGCCCCCAAAGGGTTTCAAGGCTCTAATCTTTATAGAAGCTGACTGATATACCTTTCTCCTGAGGAGTGGCCGGTGGATTGTAGCCACCTAATTCTTAGTGTTTTCTGATTCTCATGATTTGCCCAAATTCTCACACCACGGCAGATGTCAATGCTATGAAGAAAATATGATGGGCTTTAGAATTGGGAAAACATGTCCACACTGTTCTTGGACCATGAAGGCAATCTCCAACAAGCTACACTACTGAATTTAGTTCACCTGATAACTTTTCCCCTCAGACATCTCCTGAGCTCACCTAGCATCTACTCTCACTCCTGTAGATACATCAGCGTGCCTGGCAAGACTAGGACAATCATGTCTCTTTTATTGTATAAATAAATATTAAACAAGGGATGAACTCCATGAATTTTTAAATATTTGCTAAAGGCTCCCTGCAAACACACTCCTATCTGTAAACTCACTGGATCTCCACCTATAAAAATAGTAGCTCTTCTCTTCTCTTTGAGGTTCATGGACTTTGAGAGGAACAGCTGCTCCATAATCATCTTGTTGCTCCTGAGCGACAAGCAACATACACGTCACCATGGGTAGAAGTATGGCCTGTGGCTTTAAGGCCTGTCTTGCAGTTTGCTTCACTTAAAACCTTAAACCAAGCTTTTGAAAGAAGCAACAAGAAAAGTAATGATCCTCAAAAATGAATGCATTGAAACAGCAAAGAAGAAATTTAATTAGCCACCATAATAGCATCGTTTGCGCTTCTTTTCTTTCTCTCTTGAAAGCATAAGCGCAGTAACTAGAAACCTTGGGTACCACTGCGTTAGTCCAGCCCGCTCTGTAACAGGAGTGGAGTGTGTGTGTGGGGGGTGGGGGGGCACACCTGCGCTATGAAGTTTAGTTTCACAAAGAAGTGCGTCTGGGTTTTCAAATGAAAGCAATAGCAACATTTAAAAACAAACAAACAAACATGTCCCCTAAGCAGAGAAGAGAGTGATGTACAGACATTGCAAAATAGGGATATACCAAATTTTTTAAACAGGGGACCAGTTCACTGTCCCTCAGACCCGTTGGAGGGTCGGGATATAGTTTTGTTTTTTTAATCTATGAACAAATTCCTATGCACACTGCACAAATCTTATTTCGAAGCAAAAAACAAAGCGGCAAAAACACCTGGCGGCCTGAATAAATATTCTCAGCGGGCCGCATGTGGACCGTGGGCCATAGTTTGAGGACCCCTGGACTACAGGCTTGGGGCTCCCACTAACTAGCTGAGATACCTCTATGCAGTGCTCTTGTTCCTTTGTGGCTTAGTTTGCCACTACGGAACGTCTCGGGGCATCAAGGGACACGAACAGGGAAAGTCTGGCCCGCGGTGACTGTAGAACCAACCCAACCAAACCCAAACACCCGTCGACGGATTTTGAATCCAACTTAGAGTGACCCGAGTAAGAACGCCGCCCCCTCAGATTTAGGAAGGTTTCAATCTTTTATTAAATTGGAACTCTATGATGCTCACTCTCCCGACACAACGGCTGGAGCCAAAGTGGGTGAACAAGTAAATGTGGTGAAGAAAGCTGATGGTGCCCGGCTATCAAAAGAGATAGTGACTGGGGTCTTAAAGGCTTGAAGATAAACAAGCGGCCATCTAGCTGAGAAGCAACAAAGTCCACATGGAAGAACACACCAGCCTGTGTGATCGAGTGGTCCCGAAGGGATCAGTTACCAGGTATCAAAGAACAAAAAATCATATCATTGACTGCACATCTCCATGATAGGATCGCTGAAGACAAATGGGTGCATAAGCAAATGTGGTGAAGAAAGCTGATGGTGCCGGCTATCAAAAGAGATAGTGTCTGGGGTCTTAAAGGCTTGAAGGTGAACAAGCGGCCATCTAGCTCAGAAGCAAATAAGCCCACATGGAAGAAGCACACTGGCCAGTGCGATCATGAGGTGCCCAAGGGACCAGGTATAAGGCATCATGCAAAAAAAAAACGATATAAGTGTGTGTATGTATGTATATATATGTGTATATGTATATATGTATATGTATATATGTATATATATATATCATATTAAATGAAGGGGGAAATGCAGAGTGGAGACCCAAGGCCCAAGTGTCGGCCAATGGAGATCCTCTCATAGAGGGGTTTAGGAGAGGAGATGGGTTAATTAGGGTGTGAGGTAGTATCGATGAAGAACACAGCTTTCCCCCAGATCCTGGATGCTTCCTCCCCCCAACTACCATGATCTGAATTCTACCTTGCAGGGCTGGATAGGACAGAGGCTGTACACTGGTACATATGAGGGCTGGAGGTACAGGGAATCCAGGGTGGATGATACCTTCAGGACCAAGGGTGTGAGGGACGATGCTGGGAGAGTGGAGGGTGAGTGGGTTGGAAAGGGGAAACTGATTACAAGGATCCACATGTGACCTCTTCCCTGGGAGAGGGACAGCAGAGAAGGGGGGAAGGGAGACTCCGGATAGGGCAAGATATGACAAAATAACGATGTATAAATTACCAAGGGCACATGAGGGAGGGGGGAATGGGGAGGGAGGGGAAAAAAAAAGAGGACCTGATGCAAGGGGCTTAAGTGGAGAGCAAATGCCTTGAGAATGATTGGGGCAGGGAATGTATGGATGTGCTTTATACAATTGATGTATGTATATGTATGAACTGTGAAAAGAATTGTATGAGCCCCAATAAATTGTTAAAATAAAAAAAAGAGAAAAAAAACGTTTTTTAATTAAAATATCATTTTATTGGGGGCTCTTACAGCCTTATAACAATCCATACATCGATTGTATCAAGCATATTTGTGCATATGTTGTCATCATCATTATCAAAACATTTACTTTCTATTGAGCCTCGGTGTCACTTCCTCTTCCCTCCCCACCCCCGCACTCCTCACCATCGTGACCCCTGATAACTTACACCGACCACTGTCTCCCTTCCCCCGTGGTTTCTGTTGTTCATCCCCTGGTGGGGTGTGTGTGTATATTGATCACTGCAATCGGTTCCCCGTCATCCCCTCCTCTCCCCACCTTCCCCTACCCTCCTGGCATCGCTATTCCCACTCTGTTCCTGGATTCCATGTGTCCGGAGCTCTTGTGTCTTATCTGTTCCTGTGCCCACGCTCCCGTCTAGCCCAAAGTGAATAGCAGGACTGTGGTCATGAGAGTGGTGGGGGGGGGGGGGTGAGGAAGCCTCAAGGAACCGGAGGAATATTGTGTGTTTCAGCGGTTCTATGCTGCACCCTGGTTGACTCATCCTTTCATTATGACCCTTCTTACAGGGGATGTCCCATTGTCTACAGATGGGTTTGGGGTCTCTGCTATGGCCCCCTCATTCTCAACAATGTTTTTTGTTTGTTTGTTTGTTTGGGGTCTTCTGATGCTTGTTACCAGATCCCATTGACACCTCAAGATCACACAGGCTGGTGTGCTTCTTCCACGTGGGCTTGTTGCTTCTCTGCTAGATGGTTTCTTGTTTAACTTCAAGCCTTTAAGACCCTAGAAGCTGTATCGTTTGATAGCCAGGCACCATCCACTTTCTTCACCACATTTGCTGAGGTTTCAATCTTTTTACAGAAGGAGACTTCCTACTGCAGAGTGGTGGAGGGGTTCAAACTGCTGATTTTCCCATTGACAGCCCATTCCTTAACCAGGGCGCGACCAGAGCCCCTGTGGTGACTGCAGAGCTTCTGCATGCAAGGGCCTTAGGAGTGGTGGGGAGTCCATGGGTGATGAAAACCATTGTTATCTGAAAGGTTGGAGGTTCAGATCCACCCAGAGGTGACTTGCAAGAAAAGACTATTTGTGAAAACAAACAAAAAAAATAGCCATTGAAAATGCTGTGGAACACATGCATTGATATCAGGAGCTGTTCTCCATGAATATCCCACTCACTAATCTTCCCAGATTCTTCCGAAACCAGGAAGCCCAATCTGCACAATGTAAAGACAGAGGGAGCAAGAGGGGAGACTGAGGAGTTAGGGAAGGTTTCTCACAATGACTGAACGACACTTGGTTAAGCGGAGGACCGTTACATAAAACGCCTGGCTCTCATTGTCTACTATAAAGATGTTGCTGTTGGGGAATGTGTTAGGTTGATTTCCCTAGAAAAGCTAACCCAATTACCAGTGACACTATATGTATATGTCATTTGAAAGATATTTGTATCAACCAATGGCTGACAAAATTGGAGGAGTAGCTAAGTCCATTTCAGTTGGAGCCTGTAGGTCAGATGTAAACTAGGGGCTTCTCCTGATTCACGTAGCTGTAGAAGCTCATGACCAGGAAGCAGGATGACAAAGCAGGAAAACCACAGACTGGTAGATGCAGAGGTAAATGAATCTGAGGTGTCAATGACTCCAAGGTCAGCAGTCTGCTGATGGCTCCTGGGATCCAAGAGGACAGAGGATCAATGAATACAGATCCAGCAGAATGCAAAGTGGGGGGAGAGAGCTAGGTTCTGCTCGAGGTCTCTCTTATACAAGAGGACACTCCAAGGGGTGTCATCAGGCTGTGACCTAATTTTCAGGTTGCATTGCACATTCCTACCTTCACCCAGGAGTGTCTGGTTGACGCAAACTCTAACCATCACAGGAAAGCTGATGTGGGAACATTGTTAGCGTCTGGTTACCAACTCCCTCCTCTCCAGACATTTCAGAGACCTCTTAAAAAGGTTTTTCCACAACATCAAGAAAGTCCAAGGTCTCATGCAACTGAACTGCATGAGGTCATCCAACCCTCCTAGCATGCGCTCAGCAGATCATCCTCAGCAGCCTTTGACTCCGATGTCTGGAGAGAACTGCCAGCTCCGGGACAATCCTTGGTCAAGGTGGGTATACAGCTTGATACCCGCTCCTCGTCTTCCAACCTACTGAGACGATGCCAACCAAAGTGGAACTTGCTTTCCACAGAGCCGGATCTTCCCTTTCCCTCTAGTCTCTTCCTTTTTCCAACTTCTTAGTTAGAGTTCCACCGGGCCTCTGTAGAGAGGTTTCTAGGTGAGCAGAATGGCTGGTTCTATTTTTTTAATGTATTTATTTGTTTTAATTTATTTTACTTTTACTTGTTTGAAACTAGCCTCTGGGTGACCAAAAGCTTTAAAGTCCGTTTCAAAGTTGCTTTTCCTCCATTGGTAACCGCTCAGACCAGTGTTTAGCTCTGATGGGGAAAGATCCTGGAGGGTCGGCCTGATGGTTCTATTTTAAAAGGAGAATTATTTTAAAAAATGCAATAAACCAATTTTAAATTTAAAAGATCATATACAAAAGGCAAATCATGCAAAGTCTTTCTCTTCCCAACTCCTGAACCATCTCCTCAGACACTCTCGTAATGTCTTTTTTCTCCTTCCAGAGAGTTGTTATGCATACCGGTTCCTAGTCACCATCGAGTCCGCTCTGCCTGATGGCGACCCAGAATGTGTCCGTGTAGAATAGCGCTTCATAGGATGTTGGGTGGCTTACTTTTTGGAAGCACATCATTAGGTCTTTTCTCCAATGTGACTCTACAGGGAATTGAACCCCAGATCTTCAGTTAGCAGCTGGGAACTCGTTATTGCGAGCTGCTGGAGTGCCATTTCTGTCACAATAACCACATGTGTGCAGAGTAGACTTGCTCCCTAGCGCTGTCAAAGCTGTGACCATCTGGGAACAGATCACCAGGCCTGTCTCCCAAGGAACCTCTGGGGTGGTTCACGCCATGAAACCTTTGGCTAGTGATCAAGCGCTTAACCATTTGCTCTGTAAGTTTTCACATCTGCTCTGCTTGAGTTGGTTTATGTGCTTCTATCACAACCCGTCTCCTTTCTAGGGGATGTTATTACATGAAGTAGTTTAGACCCGAGTCAAGGACTTATTCTAGAACCATGGACAAAGTTCTTATTTCCCAAGGGTCTGTGCAGCCTGTTGAAAGTAGGTGTGTCAATCCCAGCCAACGGTAAATGGCCCCCATCCTTTGGCAGTACATTATGCACATTTTTGCAAAGCAAGACAACTAGATCTAATTTCTTCTTTAAAACAACTGCAAAAATGATGTTCAATTGTGCAGGTGCAAGGCTCTAATGCTATCATTCCCTGTTAATGGACTTGGAGGTTATCTCGAGCTCTTTCCTGACACAAAACAATACTGTATGCATTTGTGCACACATGTGAATTTTGAGTATATTTGTGCTTAAGAGGTTCCAGGTGGTTGAAATGGTTAGTGTGCTAGCCAAAAGGTGGAGGTTGAAGGGAACCTAGAATCCCATTGGAATAAAGACCTGGTTGATGTACTTCTGAAAAATCAGCCATTGAGAGTCCGATGGAGCACAGCTCTACTCTGACACACATGATGCCACACATGATGTCACACATGATGTCACCATGTGTCTGAATTTACTCAATGGCAACTGAGTTTTTTTTTTAAACTTTTTAAGCTTTCAGAGATGAGTTCAAGAACATAATCATCTTATAGGGTCAAAGTTGACTCTTTAACATGGAGTTTGATTTTTAAAAATTTGTTATGGTTCATTGTAGTGAATCAAACCAGCTCTGAATCAAACAAGCTTCTAACTTGGACTTCCCCCAGGAGTGAGTTCAAAAATAGCACTGCTGAATTGGTCCACCAAGGGAGTTGTTGCCTAATTAGGATGTTGCCACTCAGATGTCAGTCCCTAGAATAAAGCCACTACTGCCATGACCAGAAAGCACCAAGATTAGGCATAATTGACGGCCAGGTAGTCACTGAAGCTGCTCTTCCCGAATTGCCCCGTGCCAGTAAAATGGGGACCCTATGCCCCAATTTTGAGCATGTCATCCCAGATACAGCAAGAGCAAATCGTCTGCTTCATTTTGTCTCCCAAATCTCATTCAGCTTCTTTGAATGTTGGAAGCGAACTTACATTTGAAACCATCATCACAAGGGATTTGGGGAAATGTTTTGAGTTCCAACCTCAGTTATCAGATTGGCAAATTGAGAGGAGAAAAAAATACAAGTCAGTCAGACACATATAAGGGACCATGCCTTCGTAACTGGACTAGCTCCTGCCAATGCATTTCAAAAAGATATCTTTTGTTCGTTACCACTGCAAAAATAAGATCTCCATGGCCACGGTGACCTTCGCTCCAACTTTACTGCGATTGGATAGAACAAAGGCAATCCCTTCAAGCAGCAGTTCTCAACCTGTGGCTCGCAACCTCTTTAGGGGCTGAACGGCCCTTTGACAGGGTCGCCCGATTCATAACAGTAGCATAAGTACAGTTATGAGTAGCAACAAAAATAACTTTACAGTTGGGGGTCAGCACAACATGAAGAACTGTATGAAAGGGTGACGGCATTAGGAAGGTTGAGAACCACTGCTCTAAAGCATATGCACATTACAAGGAACAAGCTGACCTTCAAATGCAGCAAGATGCGTGGATGACAAAAGGTGGACACACCTGACTGGAGAGCAACATGACTGAGATAAAAGACAGGAGAAGATCAAGGTGAGTCACTGTGGCCGTTGTTGACCACCTTTCTGCGTGAATTTCTGCTCTAGGTAGTTCTCACTTCTCCCTCCCTATTGATTATCCCTATTTTCCAAATAAGAAAATAGGTGTTTTGAAACATTAGGTCATTCTGAAAAGGTCAGCGAGGTGATAGGTCACCAGAATTTGAGCCCAGTGCAGGCTAGCTCCAAAGGGCGTTTCTGCTGTTCTTTTGTTGTGGTTTTGTTTTTTACTGGACTCAACTCCCTTTCTGCTGAATCAAATGTTAGTGTGCAAATATTTCTCTGGTGTATGGCAGGTTAATAAAGATTCTGCTTTTAAAGCATATGAAGGTTTCTTACTTAACACTGGAGACCACATTTTCTAGGAAGAAAATTAGCACACTATTTTATGATCCAGGGATTGGCAGGGAGGATAAATTGAACTAAGAATTGACTGAAATATACAATGGGAGGGACATGAGCTAATGTCAAGAAATCAGACTCTGCCCCTGAGACCTTTCAAAGACTTGGATCTTTGCCCTAGCTCAGGCTTCTGGGTGAAACGGAATTGTCATGAAGGATATTATGAAAACACCCTAGAGATACTGTTTCAAGATAGCTTTTTCAAACATACTCGTAGTTATTTACTTTTTTAACCTTTGTAATTGTACCATGTACGTTTTTCCTACTTAAGAGTATAATCTTCCTGGGAGAGGGACGGCAGAGAAGGTGGGGAGGGAGACTCCGGATAAGGCAAGATATGACAAAATAACAATATATAAATTACCAAGGGCACATGAGGGAGGGGGCAGCGGGGAGGGAGGGAAAAAAAAGAGGACCTGATGCAAAGGGCTTAAGTGGAGAGGAAATGCTTTGAGAATGATTGGGGCAGGGAATGTGCAGATGTGCTTTATATAATTGATGTATGTATATGTATGGATTGTGATAAGAGTTGTATGAGTCCCTAATAAAATGTAAAAAAAGAAAAGAGGAGAAATAAAAGAAAATGATTAGGGCAAAGACTGTACAGATGTGCTTTATACAATTGATGTATGTATATGTATGGACTGTGACAAGAGTTGTATGAGTCCCTAATAAAATGTTTTTTTAAAAAAGTATAATCTTTTTCCCTCTCCATTCAACTGTAATTCTTAAATATTACCTCTTAATTAATCTTGACACCCTTGGTTTTGGACCTATAGCATAGGGATTTAGAGGAAACATGGATATACGTGTTTAAATAGAAGATTTAAAAGGTTATTCATTTCCTCTCTTATAACCAACCAAAACTTTGTGTTATGAAAATCCATATAAAATACACAAAGACTTTGTATCAAAAGGAACAAACCAACATTAACCATTTCAAAAGGTGGAATATGCTCAAGAACCAATGATGCTGAAGGAAGAATTCCATGTTGCACTGAAGGCATTAATTAAAAACAAGACTCCAGGGATTGATAAGATACCTATAGACAAGCTAATGAAGCACTGGAAGAACTTATTCATCTCTGAAAAGAAATTTGGAAGGCAGTTACCTTGCCACCTGACTGGAAGAGACCCTTATCCACACCCATTCCAAAGAAAGGTAACCCAATAGATTGTGAAAATTATAGAACAATATCATTGGTATCACATGCAAGTAAAATTTTGCTGAAGATCATTTTTTAAATGACTGCAGCAGTCCGTTGACAGAGACTGCCAGAAATTCAGGCTGGATTCTGAAGGGGCCATAGAAAAGAAAGAGAATTGCTGATATCAGATGGATCTTGGCTGAAAATAGAGAAGACCAGAAATCTTTACTTGTGTTTCATTGACTATGACAAAGCACTCGACTTTGTGAACCATAACAAACTGTGGAGAGCCTTGAGAAGAATTCTAATTCTAAAACACTTCATTGTGTTTGTGTGGAACCTGTACCTCGGTCAACAGGCAGTTGTGCAAACAGGACAAGCAAATACTGCATGGTTTAAAATCAGGAAAGGTGTGCATCAGGGTTGTAGTCTCTTGCCATACGTTTTCAAACCATCAGAGAAAGGAGATAATATGAAGAAGAACATGGCATCAGGATTGGAAGAAGACCTAATGACCGTCAGCTATTTTCAGATGACATAGCTTTCTTGCTGAAAGTGAGGAGGACTTGAAGTGGCCAATGTAGATCAAGGACTATAGTCCTCAGCATGGATTACAACGCAATCTAAAGAAAACCCAAATCCTCTCAACTGGACCAATAGGTAATTTCATGATACTTGGAAAGAAGGTTGGAAATGTCCAGGGGTTTGTGTTACTTGGACCCACATGGAAGCAGCATTCAAGAGATCGAAAGACGCAATTCATTAGCTACGTCTGCTGCGTAAGACGTCTTTAGAGTATTGAAAAGCAAGGATGTTACTTTGTGGCCTAAGGTGCGCCTGACCCGAGCCTGGGATTTTCACTGCCTCATAGGCTTGTGAAAGTTGGACATTGAGCAGTGAAGACTGAAGAGGAATTGATGCATTTGAATTGTCACGCTGGCGAAGAATATTGAAAGTTACATGGACTGCTAAAAGGACAAACATCTGTCTTGGAAGAAGTATGGCCAGAGTATGCTTTAGGGGCAAGAATGGAGACACTTTGTCTTGAATACTTTGAACATGTTGTCAGCAGAGACCAGTCCCTGGAGAAGGATTTTGTACTGGGTGAAATAGAGGGTCAGCAAAATAGAGCAAGTCCTTAAAGGAGATGGATTGACGACGTCACTGCAACAATGGGCTCCCGCCTAGGAGCAATTGTGAGGGCGGTGTAGGACCCCACAGTGGTTTGTGTTGGGTGTGAATTGGGTCGCTATGGGTCAGAACAGACTGATGCACCTCACAACACAATATACGCATGTGAAAATTGGACACTGAATGAGAAAGACAAGGAAAAACCAATGAGAAATATTCAAAGTACTATGAACTGCTAAAAGAAGAAGCAAATCTGTCTTGGAAGAAATACAACCTGCAGGCTCCTTAGAAGCAAGGGTGGCAGGACTGGGTCGTACATACTTTGGACACGGTTTCAGGAGAGACCAATCCCTGGAAAATGACACCAGGATTGATAAAATAGAATGAGAGTGAAAAAGAGGGCGATTCTAGGCAAGATGGACTTACACAATGGCTGCAAAAATAAGCTCAAACAAGAGAGGATGGCACAGGAGCAGGCAGTGTGTCCTTCTGTTGTGCCAACGGGCAGAAGCAACCGGACAGCATCTCACAACGAACGCATCCCTGTGGAACTTAAAGACCGAGCTCAGCACTTGGTTCAGAGTAGACTTTCCTTCTGAGTCATCTACTCATGAGAGCAGCGGCACTGGAAGAAGTGAATTATGTTATCGGTTCTGAGCATGGCATTTTAACATTTCTCTCCCAGAAAAAGAAAACATTAGGGTTCTTTCAGCTTTTTATTTATGTTAAGATGCCAGGATTCATGGATTTTACCTAATGGGGAAAATGTATGGCTCACATGTTGGGAGGAATCATTAGAAATGACCTTTCAAAGAGGCACAAACCACCATCCATCTGTAAGACAGAAAGCTCAGCTATGAGAAATGGATAACAGTGCCTTTCCTGCCCTCTGCTGCAGCTTGTTGCTAGGTAGAATCACTCAAGGAGGTTAATGTCTTGATCCTTGGCTTAGATAAAGATATAATTCATAAGAAACAGGGCAACAAATGAAGCACAGCTGTGTGGGAAGGAAGGACAATTTGCTAAGCAGAGATTCAAAAGTGTCTTGGTACTAGGTAGGCCTAGGAGAGGGGGCTGACAACCGTGATAGGTAAGTGCATGGCTTTGATGAAACTGCTTAATTATTCATTCCAAATTCATTTTCCTCCTTGATAAAATAAATGTGTTGCCATTGAGTCAATACCAATGCATAGAGACCCCATATGTCAGTGTAAAACTGTACAAGGTTTTCAGTGGCTGATTTTTTCTGAAGTAGATAACCAGATTTTCTTACAAGGTGTGTCTGGGTGGCCTCAAACATTCAGACATTAGTCAAACACCATCCAGTGCCCTTGAATTGGTTTTGACTCATAGACACTCTGTGTATCACAGAACCAAACATGACCTGGTCCTATGCCATGCTCCCAATTGTTGTGCTGTTTCAATCCATTTGTGTTAGTCTTAGTAGAATAGAGGAACAAATTCATAGACACTCATATGTGTATAATAAAGAGCGTTATATAAAGAGTAATTGTATATGAATAAAACATCCCAGCCCAGCCCAGATCAAGTCCATAAGTCCGATACTAGCCCATAGCTTTGATACCAGTCTATAAATTCCTGGTCAGACTCACGCAACACATGCAATGACACCAAATGCAGGAAGATCACAGGCCAGTGGGTGGAAAGTCTTGTGGTGATAGAATCATCTCAGCACTGGCATGGGTCTCCATGTGGCTCCTCCAGCTTCAGGGCTCTGGCTGGCATCAGTGTAGCTCCATGTGGCTTGTGAACAGAAATGCCTCAAAGCAAGAGTGTGTGTCCCGCCTCTAGGGAGGGAAACTGGAGTTCTCAGAATCCTCAGGAGAAAACCATGCCCACACAGAGGCCTCATTGGCTATCCCCTGATTGACAGGTTAGACTCCACCCTATTCACTCAAGTTAACAGATTATGCAACTGCCACACCATTGTGTCAATCCATCTTGTTGCGGGTCTTCCTCTTTTTATGCTGTCATGCTACTTTACCAAACACAATGTTCTGTTCAGGGACTGGGTTCTCCTGATAACCTTTCCCCCCAAATGTGAAGTGAAGTCTCGCCATGCTCACATCTAAGGAGCGTTCTTGCTGTGCCTCTTCTGAGACAGATTTGTTTGTTCTTTTGGAAGTCCTTAGTACTTTGAGTATCCCTCGCCAGCCCCATGAGTCAAATGCATCGTTCTTTTATGGCCTCCTTATTCAGTGTCCAACTTTCTCGTGCATACAGGCTAGTGCCCAGTGTCATTTGTACTCTTCAACACTTTAAAGAGGTTTTGTGCAGCAGATACATCCGACATAATGCTTCATTTGATTTCTTGACTGTTGCTTCCATGAGCACTGCTTGTGGATCCAAGCGTGATGAAATCCTTGACAATTTCGATCTTTTCACCATTTATTATGATGTTGCCTATTGGTCGAGATGCAAGGAATTTGGTTGTGTTTACATTGACTTGTACTCCATGCTGGAGGCTGTATTTCTTAATCTTCATCAGCAGGTGATCCAAGTCCTCCTCACTTTCAGCAAGCAAGCTTGTGTCATCTGTACATCACAGGTGGTCAATAAGCCTTCCTCCAATCCTAGTGTCACCTTCTTCCTCAACTAATTCTTCATATAATTTCCCCTGATGCTTTGCTCAGTGTACATATTGAAGAAGTATGGTGAGAGGATGTAACCCTGATGCACACCTTTCCTGATTATAAACCAGGCAGGATTCCTTTCTTCTTTCCACACAGCTGCCTCTGGTTCCATGCACAGGATCTACATGAGCAGAAAAGCATTTGTGATGAAGACGTCACTGGTCTAGTAAAATGCTATCATGTGATCTCCAGCATTGTTTCCATCACCAAGGAAATATTTAGCAACTACTATTCCTTCCTCTT
Source organism: Tenrec ecaudatus (assembly GCF_050624435.1). Taxonomy (NCBI): domain Eukaryota; kingdom Metazoa; phylum Chordata; class Mammalia; order Afrosoricida; family Tenrecidae; genus Tenrec; species Tenrec ecaudatus. The sequence goes on from NC_134532.1 coordinate 207,306,048, forward strand.
CTTTTCCAACTGCTGCATTCTAATCAATAATTATCAATACATCTTGATTGCGTGATCAATTTGAGTTTGGGGAGTTGGTAGCATTTTTCAATTTCTTCATCGCATGCTTAATGGTTGGTGAATAAATTTGAATAGTAGTTTTATTAACTGCTTTTCCTTGTATGAGTATAGATACTATCCTATTTCAGACAGCACTGGATTTCAGGATGCACCTTGAAGTGCCTTTCTCATGTAGAATGTGATGGAGAGTGTCACTCCTAGTGTAGGAAACCATATGACTACCTAATCAAAATGGCCAATCCCAGTCAATTTCTGCTCACCAAGGCCTATCATATTGATCTTTATGTAATCCATTTTATTTTTCAAACAATGAGGTATGCTTCCTCAAAACTGCCTTATAAGAGGAACCGAACCCCTGGAATTGTTTTTCAAAGCTATGTATTAACATTTTTACAACCATATCACCTTCAAAGTACTCTCTATTACATTTAATACATTTGTCAAAACTGATTCCATTGTTGGCAACATTTTTTAAACTCATCTGTTTGGATGGCTGATAGCACTTGCCTCGTTTTTTTCTTCACCTCTTCTACATCTTCAAATCACTGTCCTTTCATGTCCCTCTTCATTGTGGAAATAAAAAGAAGTTGCACGGAGCGAGGTCAGAAGAGTAAGGTGTGTGGGGCAAGATAGGCATGCTGCTTTGGGCCTAAAACTGGCACACTGAGATGGCTGTGTGAACAGGTGCATTGTCATGGTGGCAAAACCAGGTCCCTATCTGCCACAAAGTAGGCCTTTTTTTGTCACAAACTGTTACATTATGTTTTCAGAATCTCTAAATAGAAAGCGTGATTAACTGTCTGACCTGGTGGGACAAACTCTGAATGCATTCTCCCTCTCACATCAAAAAACAAAACAAAAAACTTGAACCTTGTCTTGATCTTTAATTTCACTTGACAAGCTTTTTGGGGTTGAGGTGATGATGGTGTCTTCCACTCGTTTAACTGATATTTTCTTTCAAGGTCTTAAGAATAGCACCATGCCATCTGGAATCCTGTGATGCACACCTTCCCAACATGATCTCTGAAGACAAAATGGGTACATAAGCAAATGTGGTGAAGAAAGCTGCTGGTGCCCAGCTATCAAAAGATATAGCATGTGGGGTCTTAAAGGCCTGAAGATAAACAAGCAGCCATCTAGCTGAGAAGCAACAAAGCCCACATGGAAGACGCACTCTAGAATATGTGATCATGAGGTTTCTATGGGATCAGGTATCAGGCATCAAAGACGCAGAACAAAAAAATCATACCAATATTAATGGGAAGGGTGGTGGGGAGCTCAGAGTGGAGCCCCAAGCCCATCTGTGGACAATTGGACATCCCTTACAGAAGGGTCTCAAGGAAGAGATGAGCCAGTCAGGGTGCAGTATAGCGCCAATGAAACATACAACTTTCCTCTAGTTCGTTGATGCTTCCTTCACCCCACTATCATGACCTCAATTCTACCTTACAAATCAGATTATACCAGAGCATGCGCTCTGTTACAGATAATACCCCACAACACAGTGAATCCAGGATAGAGAAACCCCTCAGGGCCAACAATGAGGAGGGTAAGGGAAAGGTGGGGGGAGAAAAGGGGTATTGATCACAAGGATCAATATATAATCCCTTCCCAGGGAGGCAACAACAGAAAAGTGGGTGAAGGGTGACAGAGGACAATGTAAGATATGAACATAATCATCTATAAATCATCAAGGGTTCGTAAAGGAGGGCAGGTGTGGGAGGGAGGGGAAAGAAATGGGGAGCTGATATCAGGGGCTCAAGTGGGAAGAGAATGCTTTAAAAATAATGATGGCAGCATAAGCGCAACTGTGCTTGACACACTGGATGAATGTATGGATTGTGATAAGAGATTAGGAGCTGATATCAAAGACTCAAGTAAAAAGAAAATGCTTTGAAAATTATGCTGGCAACATATGTTCAAAGGTACTTGACACACTGGATGAATGTATGGATTGTGACAACAGATGTAAGAACCCCAAATAAAAGTATTTAATTAAAAAAATAGCTCCATATCTTGTCACCAGTAATGACCTTGGTCGCTTTGGAGCTGTTCTTTCAAAGTACACTGTTTCCACTTAACACTCTTTTTTTGGTCAGTCAGAACCCGAGGCACAAATTTCACACCAACCCTTTTCATTCCCAAATTTCCTGCTAAAATTCACTAACCTGAGCTCTGAGATAGTCCAGATAACTTCCCCATCACTTCAATGGTCTGCTGTTGGTCTTTGAGCACAAGTGTACAAATCTCGTAAACATTTTTGTCTATTTCGGAAGCTGACAGATATCTAGAATGAGGTTTGCCATCAATCACCATTTCACCTTTTTTGAAACAAGAAAACCATTCGAACACTTGAGTTTCTCCCATAGTGTGGTCCTTGTAAGCTGTGTTCAACAGCACAACAGTTTCTATGGCATTTTTCCTGAGCAAGAAACAAAATTTCACAGCCGCATGCTGTTCTCTTAAATTGGCCATCACAATAAAAGAGGTCTGAGTGAAACTGCTTTTACAAAAAAAATTCATTGTGACAAGAGAGAACCTTCCCAGGTGATGCCACTGGGTTCACTCACTTAGAGCTTGTTGCTAGATGCTCTTCTAGCAGGTAAAATTCATCCAGAGCTTTATATGTGTTTTTATTTTTAGGGGAGAGTAACCACCTCATAAAAATCAAGTGAAGCTCAAGCAAGTTATGCGCCCCAAACTATGTGATGAAAAGGAGATTTTTGCAATGATCGCAGGAAAAAAATTATATATACCTACATTTTTTCCAGGGTTTGCATTTATCAGCCCACCATACCCTGAAGCACCACACTCAACCGCTCATCTAAATAAGGGATGCTTCATACCTGACTATCTATCTTTATGGGCATGCTCGCTACCTTCCTAAATTATAATACCATCCCTGATTAAATATAAAAGGATTTTTACTGAAAGTGGAGGGGTTGTTATATTTTAGAATTCCAAGAATGAAACCTTAATTATGTTATATTTCTAGTGTTTGATGAATAGAAATCTGACTCGTTCGGCTCCCTCTATCAGTATCACAGCAACACACAAAACATCACAGTAAGGGAGCAGATAACCTCACTTACTCACATGGAGTAAGTAACTGGTTGGCTTGAAATGCTAATGGTGGTTAGCCATCCAATACCTGACAGTGCCACCAGGAATGCAGGCAGTGACACATAACCAAGGATGCATCATTGGCCACCATTTTTCACCTGGGCACTGTTGTTTCAGACTCTACTGGCCAAGTCCTTTGGTTGCTATTCAACACACAAGCTGTCCTTGCTTCCTAAGAGAGATATTACATTTCTAGCAAGACACTGACCTATAAATTTTCCTATTCCAATTATCGTTCGGCTTTACCCACATTTAGCGGATGTGAATCTGTTTCAGTTTTTTAACCTCTTGGTAGGCTGCTAACTGCAAGGTCAGTAGTTCAAAATCATCAGCCTCTCTCCAGGAGAATGATGAGGTTTTCTACTCTAGGAGAGAGCTGCAGTCTTGGAAACCCACAGGGTCAGTTCTACCCTGTCCTGTAGGGTCGCTATGCATCAGAATCCACTGGATGGGACTGAGGCTGGGGTTATTTTTGCCATGACCAAACTGAGAAGACCCTCGCTGTGTTGCTTTTCTGGGATCTAAAACAGTCATTTGCCCATCAACTGGAGAGAAAGCAATTGATGAGAAATGTGGAAAGTCTTTTGCCTTGGTTTCTACTCATGTAATTCTCTCCCTAAGCAACTAACTTGCTAATTCTTTCTTTTCCCAAAGAGCCTTGCCAGAAAAGGAGGCTCCACACCTTGGTGCCTGTGAGGTTGGGTCCCAGTGAACAAAGCCTACCTAAGCGTCCTTGAGGTTGGGCAGTTGTTTACACCACTAGTCTGTCTGAGGGCAGACTGTGTATATCAAGGCTGCCCATTGACCTGCGAGCTATGGTTTTTGGAGGCCTATTCCATTTAGCAGGGAACTTTCTTTGGATCTTGTCTCTCCTCTTTTCCCTGGTCATTCTCAAAATCCTCACTTTTCCTAGAAAGTGAGTCTGTTTTTCAACTGGTTGCCCAGAAAAGTTTTCAATAAGGCTAAATATTAGGTGTTAGATTGTCAGCGTTCCCTAACGTGATGTGTTAAGCTCCGCTGGGCAGTATTTATGGAGGATGTACTTAACATAGCTGTCGGCGCTGTGAAGCAAGTCATCAGAATGTTCTTCCCTGGTCACGTGGCCACTCCCCAAGAAGGCAGGCATTCCATTTCCGACTTCCCCCAACTATGAGACAACATCAGTCAGTGAGCCAAAGAAGAAGGAAAACAAGTCCCTACAGTGAAGGCAGAAGGCTGGGACAAGAAAGAGCACTATTTTGTTTAATGTTTTAAAAAGGAAATGTAGTCAAAAAGCATTTTAAAACATTCTTGATGCCTCATATAAAGAAGGCAGCCAAACCTTTGCATTTTGCTGTCAAGCCTGTGGAACCCCTGTATTCTCGGCAAAATAATGATCTCTTCACAAACCGGGGCATAGGTGATATGCTGTAAGCATGCTGCTTCTGCACAATACCAACAATTGGCATCTTAACTCGGTTTTCCGAGGCGATAATCAAAAGTCTTGCTAATGTTTTCAGCTTGTACTTGGGCAGTTAGCCTTTTTCTAGACCGGCTGCACCTGAATTTATAAGGGAAGCACAACCTTACATGTTTTACATGACACAGTCTACCCAAGGCACGGGGAGGGCTTCCAGAATCAGCGTGGCCAGCGCATTACTGATTAGATGTGGGTAAAGCGCAAGCAGAGGAAGATCCCCCCACGGAATGCTCTGACATCAGTCGGGCTCCGTCAGCCAACATCCAGCAAAAGGAGCTGGAGGGAAAGGAGTGAGATTTGATTGTCTCTCTTTTAGGAAGCGCAATCATAAATGCAATTGCTAGCCGCAAATTACCCACCTCTTTTAAGTCCCTGGCTGCAGGATTGAAGCCTAGAGCCTTGGAATTCCAGGGGGAGATGCCTGCGTGCTGTGTGATGAAGTGTTCATTAGTTGATTTGGGTAGCGTGCTTTCAAGTACCAAAGTGCTAGGAAGCATCATCAACTTCATTTAACTTTCTTTGTCTCTCTTTTACTTTGGGGCAACCCGAAATACAGACCTGGCCCTCAAAGTCCTCATTATCAATAAGCGGTTCACCTGAATAAGGGGCATTTCCTCCCCTTGCTTTTATTTTTTTCTGAAGACAGAGAAAGAATCTGGCTTTCTAAAGGGTCCTAATTTTGAGCAAACGCTTCCTTCCACTGAGCACAATGGTGACTTTACATGGGGTGGTTGGGATAAATTCATCCTAGAGTATTTGGTGATAAATTGAATCAGAGGAGCAGAGTGGTGGTTGGCCCAGTGCATGTGGGTTGGTGGGTCAATGACTTGTAACTACTCAAGGGGCACTTCATAAAAATGTCCTGAAAAGCAAATCAGGGGTTCAACTCATAGGGAGCCTGGAGGGCAGAGTAGAACTGGCCCTGTAGGTTTCTGAAACTGTAACTTTTTACAGGAGGAGAATGCCCCATCTTTCTCTCGAGGAGCTGCTGAGTTTCGAACTGCTGAGGTTGAGGTTAGCAGCCCAACACACGACGGCTATGCCACCAGGGAGGTGCAAAGAGAATAATACCAACATAAATCAGGATATGTTCTGAGCCATCCGAGAGACTCAAAGAAGAGGAGAGGGTTTTGAAAATTAGACCATCTCACTTGGTAGACTGAACCAGGAGACTTTTCAGGAAGATAACCGGCCTTGGAAAGAGAAACAGCAAAGCATAAGCAACCATCACCAAGCCTTCTCTACGTGTGATCACCGAGCTAAGTCTTTACATGCGTTGTCTTATTTAATGGACCTTGACTCACCAGCGATGGCTAGGGAAGGCATCGCTCAAGGAGAAGAACAAGGACAAGGGCCAGAGGTTTCTGCTTAAGCTTCTGCACTGAGGTTCCTGCCTCTCTTTCACACTTCCTGGCTTGATTCGTTCCATGTAACAATGAGCCTTTTGTTTGGGCTAGCTTTTTCTTATTGTTCTTCCGTGTGCTAAGTGAATTAAAATTATTATCTCAATGTTTACTCCTATAATCCTGATCATAACAATCCTGTAAGATACAATGGCAACACTAAAGTGTCCAGATAAGTGGGATCAGGCGCCGTCTGTTTAAAATGGCACTTGGGGACTTGTCTAAAGACCCCTGGTGGCGCAGAGTTTCTAACCATAGAGTCAGCAATTCAAACCACCTGTCACTCCTTGGAAGATAGAGGAGACTTTCTACTCCCTTAAAGATCCAAAGTATCAGAACTCAAAGGGGTGGTTCTCTCCTACCCTATAGGGGTGCCATGAGTCAGAACTGATTCCATGGCAGTGGATGGGTAATTGTATCAATATTCGTGTCCGTGGAAGCTTATATGTTGCTACAATGCTGAAGGAGTTTCCTAAGAGGAAGAGGAGTCGGAAGAAAGGCCGATGCGTCATATAATCAGCTAGTGGAAACCAGATGGACAGCAATGGTCATGGATGGCACTGGACTGAGTATCGTGCTGTCTGTTGTGCTCAGAGTCCCCATGAGTGTAGCGGGGGTCCTCCGTGTTTTTCTTGTATTGTCACTAGAATGTGGAGAGGTAGGCAGCTACTGGGGAGCTAGGGGGCCCCACGACATGGTGAGCTTGACCAGCCTTCGGTTCCCAGTTTACTGTCAGCACATGGTGATGTAGGAGTCTTTCCTGTGTCCAGTATGGTGTTATGTCCATCGTCACTGATTTAATCCAAACTCACTTTCACAAAATTGACTTGGAAAGTTCCTTGTAAAGAAAGCAATGGAGTACTGACAACAATACAAAAGCAAGCAGAAAAGAACGCCAAGAAGAAAGAACTGGTACCGCCTTTTCTCCTAAAAAAACAAAAGGCAATTTAATCAGCTCTGATAAGAACATGGGAAGGAAAGGATAGAATGTGAATCGGCATGACAATTTGAAGGAAAAAAATCCACCAATTATTTGTTACCAATTCTGATCAGGGCCAGCTTACGCTGTTTGTTAACGTACGGAATGAAAACTCATTTGGACAAAAATATTCTAAAACATTATTCAGTGAAAATCATTATTCATTATTAAGCTGCAGCGTTATATACATACAATAAATCACAGAGATCTGAAGTGTTTGGTTCAATTACTTTTGACAACTGTCTAGAACCCATGTAAGGACCATCTATGTCAAAATGTAGGCTAACTCCAAGAAGTTAGAAATTTCTCCTATGCCTTCCTGCAGACAATTCTACTCACCTCAAATCAACCACATTCGGATTTCTATCACTGTAGACCCATTTTGCTTACTCCTGTTCTTCACAGAAAAGCAATCCTGCAGTACGTGTGTGTGCACACACATGGCTTCTTTAACTGAACCTAATGTCTGTAAAATTCACCTGTGTTGTTTGTCTCCGTAGTTTTTCTCATTAACTAGAGTCTCACTGCATGAGTGGAATGTAGACTTAAAATGAATTCATATCTTGACGGAAATTTGGGTTAGTTTTGCCTTTGACTTACAACGAATACAGCTACTTGTAGAGAGTTGTTTGTGGACATATCATTTTATTTCTCTGGTGTGATTACTGAAAAATTGAATGAATGAACTGGGTAAATTTGCTAACTTTGTAAGTTACAAACTATTGTAGCATTTCACAGCATCACCAGAATTGTATGTGTGTCCTAGCTGTTCTACACCTTTACCGATGTCATCCAGCCGCTTAATTCTAGTCATGCCTGAAATGGTGTCTTATTGCAACCTTCCAGTTGTCTTTGACTATGATCAATTGAGATACACATAGATAATGCAAAATATTTAAGATACTCTGATGCTAATAGAAAGCATAGAGGTCCTGATCTACTTAGGGCCATATGGGAAGAAAGATGGCAATCTACTCTCCAAATATCAGTGATGGAAAACCGTATGGAGTCTTGTTATATTCTGAACACATGGAATCAGACAGGGCTGGACAATCACTGATTTCATATTAGTTGAGTATCTGTGTGTGTGTGTGCATGTGTACATGTATTTGTTAGTTATTTCTACAACTTTCTTGATGAAGTGACATGTTCAAATCTTTCCCTCATTTTTACTGTTTACTTTAAAATTTATTATTGAACTTAGATGCCTTGAATAGGATTTCTTTGTTAGATATACGTATTCCAAATATTTATTTACTCCCATCAGAATCAACTCCGTGGCAATGAGTTTTGCCTGGGGTCTGTCTTACTAGAAAGGTTTTTGAAGAGTATCTCTTGATGAGAGATTATTTAACTTTGATGAAGTATAATTTATCTTTGTTTCTTTCTTTGATGGTTTCTGTTTTCTTCTTGCTGTCTATGAAAACTTTGCTTATTATAAAAATGTAAATATCTTCTCTTATTATTTTTTTCTAGCGAGCTTATGATCTGGTTTCCTTATCTGAAATAAATGCAATTCTATATCTATATGAAATTTCTTACCTATATGATTATAGGTATAACTAGATCTATAATTCATCTGCAATTAATTTTGTATATAGTATAAAGTAAGCATGCATCTAGTCATGACTCATCCCCACACACATGCAAGCACCATGTATTGAAGGATTTTTTTTTTGTTTAACCCTCCAACAAATTGCTTTACATCTTTGTCAAAAATCAATTGATCACATGAAAGAACCTTTTACTGATGGGCTTGCCTTTTATTATGCAGATGCCACTCTCTTAATTACTGTAGCATTAATAAGTCACACAGGTAAATCCTCCATCATCACTCTTATTTCAAGGGTGATTGCGATGTCTTTGGTCCTTTACATTTCTACATAAATTACAGACACATGTTTGTTAGTTTCTACTTTCAAAGCCTGCTGGTAATATAATTTCAATTGTGTAGGCTAGGTCTGGGGAGACCTGGGATCTTAACAACACTATGTTTTTCTAACTATGAAGAGAACATAACTCCCATTTATTTGGGACTCTCAAAATTTCTCTCCATCAATTTATAATGTTGAGAGTTGAAGTCTGGTCTGGCTGCTGGGATCCTAACGAAGCCCACCTAGTAATTGGTAGATCCTTATGAGTTTCGGTCTGTGATCCTCATGGTCTAGAGGCCTCTGGACATTTCCTGCAATATGACTCTCTTCACAGATAGCTTAGAAGGCTGTCTGTTTCTTCAAAGCTAATATTAGCATTTTCTCTCATGGCGACTAGAAAGACAGATAAAGATGGATAAATAGATAGATGTAGTTTGTATGTATGAAAGAGCTTCATAGGTTTTTGTGGAAATGCTGAGTTGAAAGCTAATGGAAAGTCTCCGTGAATTTTGGAAGCCCCTTTGCATAGTGTAAACGAATGGGTATGTGTATAGTTCACAGGCATAGAGGGTGCTGTCGCTATTGTTCGGTGTCAGAGGCTGTGTTAACTCCTGGCGATCCTGTGCACAGCAGAATGAAACATTGCCTGGTCTTTGCCAGCCTCACGATTGTCATGGTGAAGTCCATTGTTGCAGCCGCTGTGCCAGCGCATCCTGTCAAGAGCCTTCCTGTTTCTCTGTGCAGCTTGTCAACGTAATCATTTCTTCCGTTTGCCTTAGCTGCTCTGGGTTCACAGTCTCTTTTGCATCCACAATAATCTTTCCTCTTGTTCTTTGTTGTTGGCAAGAAAACATTGTATCATTTCCCCCCTTTATAAACTGTCATTTTGCATACTTTTAAAAAGTTTGTTGATCTATAATTCACATATCATACAAGTCAATCCTTCAATCATGCTAAAAAGGATTGTGCAGTGATCACCACAGGCAATGCAGGAGATTTTCTTCTTTCCCGTACTCATTATGCTTGGCTCCCCCTCCCTGCACTCCACCACTTCAGCATCCAACCTCCCAGTGATCCAAAGAAAGATGGGGTTTTCTATAAAGAGTGACATTTGTCATATATGACAAAATAATAATTTATAAATTATCAAGGGTTCATGAGGGAGGGAGAAAGGGACGGAGGGGAAAACTGAGGAGCTGATGCCAGGGGCTTAAGTGGAGAGCATATGTTTTGAGAATGATGAGGGCAATGAATGTACAAATGTGATCTGCACAACTGGTGTATGTATGGATGATGATAAGAGGTGTATGAGCCCCTAATAAAATGATTAAAATACAGACAAAAATAAAAGAGCAATGTATGTATGTATGGATTGTGATCAGAGTTGTATAAGCCCCTAATAAAGTGATTAAGAAAAAAAAATTACATTCTTGGAAACTCATAGCGGCATTTCTGCCCTGCCCTATAGGGTTGCAACGAGTTTGCATTGAATTGATGGCAATGAGTTTGGGGATTTTTTTCCCTGCCATACTCGCAAGAAGCCATTAATCCTATTCCTGTCTCTATAGATTTGTCCTGAATTTCATATGCAGAAACACACACAAAGAAACCAAAACAAAACCAGGAAAACTCAACTAAAAAGAAAGCAGAAAATATTAAAAACTAGAACAAATTCAAAATGTGTCACTAGGGAGATCAAATGAGAAGGTGCTGAATTTTTCCCTAACTGCATCTGCAATCGTCTCCTCTCCAATCACTTGGCATGAGAGCAAAGCTGTTCACATTTCTATTTTATGGCCAGACGAGATTCACTAGAGGCTTACTTCGTGTGTATGTCCCCCTTCCCCTATTCTTCTTCTGTTTTTAACTGAAACAACTTTAAAATTGGTCAAAAGGGAAACCAAATGATAACATATTATACTTGAAACTAGCTACATCTGCCCTAATTGACTTTACAATGCTCTCTGCCTGCTAACAATGCTCTTCACGTCTTTCCGCTACAGTCTGAGGGGATTCACCAGAGACTTAATTCTGGTGTGGCTCCTGCAAGTAGATTTTCCACCTTCATTGTCGTTCGTTTCCTTCTGAAAACTGGCTGCTCCCAACTTAAGGTCTGATAATTTTCCATTTTTCCCTCACTAGCTCTGGTGGTTGTTACATACGTCTGAATAATAGTTGTATTTATTTGATTTCCTTTCATGCAGATAAATAGTGTTCTGTCACAGATAGCATTGAACTTCAACATAGATTTGAAATGTCCATTTCTTGCAATGGTTGAAACACCACTCCTCTATTGTATCAGTCCCTGCGTAGTAAACCATACGGTTTTCTGATTCAAGATGGCCGGACCATTTCTGCTAGACTATCAGTCTCTGTGCAGCGCTCCTTTTGGAGGCTCTGAGTTGGAACGGACTTGCTGGCACCTACCAGCAAAGTTCAGTATCACGCCTAGGCTATTGCCTCAGATTCTGTGGAGCTACGCAATTTCTATCAGCGCAAAATTTCCTCATTTCACGTTTATAGCCACACCCAGTTCCATCCCACTGCCTCAGCTCCTGGCACGTAGCAGAATGTTGTCATTTGAAGGACATTAGAGAAAGGCCATAAAAAGATGGGCAACTTTTGGGGAGTGACTTTTTTCACTCAGTATACTTCTCTAGAGAGTAATCCAAGTTCACGTGCGCGTCAATAATTTGTATTTATTTATTTTCAATGACGGAATAATGGTCTATAGTAGGGCTCTAGCACACTTCAACTGTTCCCTTGCTGAAGGATAGCCGAGTTCATTACCACTGAGGACTATAATGACTAGAACTGCAGTCACCATTTGTGGCGGGCTCTTGTGTAAGTAAATCTAAGTATTTCTTTGAGATGAATGCCCAGAAATGCAATTTCTGGATTGGGTACTAGTTGCAGGTTTGACATTTTTAAGAACTCCCAGTTGTCAAAAGTGACTGTATTGTTTGAAGGTCTCAACTTCAATCTATGTGTTGCCCTGTTTTTTTGTTTTCTCACCAGCATTTAATGAAGTCACTATTTAAAATTTTACCTTGATTGATCTTATTGTGGTTTTAATTTACATTTTCACAATGCCTAATACCATTGAGTACCTTTTCATGTGGTTATATGCAAGCCATCTCTATATCTTCTTCAGTGAAAAGTCTGTTTACATTTCACCCATGCTCAAATTGGACTGTTTGCCTTTTCAGGGTTAACCTCTGAGAATTCTTGATATATTCTACATTGATCAGCAGATTCTGACATGTAGTGACCCAGGATGATGGAGAAGAACTGCTTCATAGGGTTTTCTTGGCTGCGCAGCATAATGGTTACAAATAAGGCTGCTAAGTGCGAAGTCGGCAGTTTGAAGCTACCACTGGAGGAAGATGGCTTATTCCCATAAAGAGTTACAGACTTACAAACAAACAGGGGTGTTCTGGCCTGTCTTATAGGGTCGCCATGAGTTGGGATTGACCCCATGGGACTGCATTTGGTTTTGAGTTGTGTTAAGCATTAGGGAAGCAGAGTTCCAGGACTTTCTCTGCTGTAGCCACTGAGGGGAGGGGGCATCACAAAAATGTGTGGATTAGCAGCCAAGTGTTTCATTGCACCAGGGTGCCTTATGCATATAAATATCTCATTGCTTCAGCATCTTTTATTTAAAAGATTGCCTTTTTTCCATTGACTTGCATTTGTACCTTAACTTAAAATCAGTTGGCCATATCTGTGCGGGTCTACATCTGAGCTTTCTATTCTGTTCCATTGATCTCTGTGATAATAATACAGTCTCCATGATTATAGCTGTATAGCATTTCTTGAAATGGGTAGACTGATTCTTCCACTCTTTTATCTTATTTCAAAATTATTTTAACTCTTCTGGTTGCTTTGCTATATATATATATTAGAATGGCCTTGTCCAAATGTACACAAAGTCTTGCTGGGATTTTCATAGGAAATGTACTCCACACTAACTTGGAGTGTGTTGACATCTTTACAGTGTTGAGTTGTCTAATCCATCGGTGCTTCATCCTTTTCTGCGATCTTCTTTGATGCATTTGATCAGTTGTATTGTTTTAAACACATCTCTTCCATGATTCTTTGTTAGATTTATACCTAGGAAATTTTCTTTTAAAAAATTAGTTTGAAATAGTTGTGTATTCTTAGTTTCAGGCTTCATAGATTGATTGACCACACACACACACACACACACACACACACAAACACACACACGTGGGTTTTGTACAGAAACAAAAACAATCACAGTGCCATAACATTGACTCTGACCCATAGTGACCCTACAGGACAGGGACTGGGCAGAACTGCCTCTGTGGCTTCCTGAGACTTTTCCTTTTTTAGGGGAAAAGAAAGCCTCAGCTTTCTCTCTTGGAATACCGAGTCGTTTCAATCTGCTGACCTTGGCGCTAACAGTACAATGGCTGGCCCACCAGGCCACCATGACTCTCAATCTCTTATTCTGTGATCTTACAGAACTCACTTTCTCATCTTAGGAATTGTAAAATAGAAAGCAGGTTTCTGAGGGTTTTCAACCTTGAAAACAGTCACCTGCCAATAGAGGGAGTTTGATTTCTTCCTTTCCAGTCTGTATGCGTTTTATCCACACTCCCATGCCCACCCCCGCCTATCCTCTGCTATTATTTTCACTGACTAACATGTCCAGCTGGATGTTGAATAAGAGTGTTGAGAGCAGGCATTTTTGCCTAGCTCCTGGTCTTCAAGAGAAAGTTTCCAATCACTCACATTTAGATGAACTATTCCGTGGTTCTCAACCTTCCTAATGTCGCGACCCTTTCAAACAGTTCCACCTGTTGTGATCCCCTCAACCATAAAGTTATTTTTGTTGCTACTTCATCACTGTAACTTTGCTCCTGTTACGAATCGGGCGATCTCTGTGAAAGGGTCGTTTGACCCCCAGAGGGGTCGCGACCCACAGGTTGAGAACCATTGAGCTGGAGGGTATTTGGAGATGCCCTGTATAATATTGTTAAAGTTCCCTCCAATTCCCATCGTCCTGAGAGTTCTTTTGGATGGATGTTGAATTTGGTCCAATGGGGTTTCTTCATCAATTGATACGTCCGTGGAATTTCTTTCCTTTCGTCTATTAATCTGGTGGATTACACTCATCGGTTTTCAGATATTAGCAGCACATATCCCTGGAGGAAACCCTATTTGGTCATGGGCACAATCATTTTCATGTGTTACTGAATTCTGTTTGGCAATGCTTGATTAAGGATTTTGTGTTTGTATTTATGAAGACTATTGATCTGTGCTATTCTACCTCTTTTGTACCATCTTCGTCTGGTTTGATCTCAGGGAAATACTAGTTTCATAAAGCAAACTGGGAGGTATTCACTCCTGTTCTATTTTCTGGGAAGGACTGTGTAGAACCGATATTAATTCTTCTGAAAACACTTGGAAGAATGATATAGCAAAACCATCTGTGCCTGCTGATAACTTCTTTTGGAATTTTGAAATTATAAATTCTGTTTCCCTAATAGTTCCAGGGATAGTCAGCTTATTTATGTCATACTGGGTAAGCGTGGGAATTTGTGCTATGTGAGAAATTGACCCGTTTATTGAGCTTGTACAAGTTATGTATGTGGAGCTGTATTATTCCCTTATCCTTTCAATATCTCTGCCTCTGTAGTGAAATCTTTCATTTCTGATACTAACAATCTAGTTTTCTTTTTAAAAATCTTTTTGATAATCTTGTCAGAGATTTTTGTTTTATTGATTTTACAGAGACCATTTATTTTGCTTTATTCATCTATGTTAGTTTTATTATTTTTAGCATTTCATTTTCCCTATCTTTTCTTTATTATTTCCTTCCATCTGCTTGCTTACCATTATTTGGCTTTTTCTTTCTGGCCTCCTAAGCTGTGAATTTGGAATATTTATTTGACACTTTTCATCTTTTCTAATTTCTGCAATGAGTACTATAAAATACCTTCTTCAAACTGCTTTACCTGTGTCCTACACATTGGAAACTATTGCATTTATGTCTTCATATATATATTTCCCACTGAGATTTCTTCTTTGGCTCATTATTTATTTAGAAGTTCATTGCTTAGTTTCCAACTTATGGAAAATCCTTTTCTTTCTATTACTGATGTTTACTTTGGATTGATTGGGATATTATTAGAGAATATGTTTCTTATAATTTCATATGATTTAAATTTGTTGGGACTTATTTTATGGTTGAGGAAATAGTGAATGCTGGAATATGTTCTGTAGGCTAGAAAAGGGTGAGTAAAATCTTTTATAAATATTGATTAGATTCTATTCTTTGATAGTGTTGTGGAATTCTTCTAAATCTTAAACCATTTTCTAATTAGTTGTTCTATCTGCTGTTGAGAGATGGGTCTCTAACTATAATTGTGGATTTGCCTCTTTCTCCTTTCAAATATATCAGTTTGCTCACATATTTTCTGCTCTGTTGTTTGGTACATTTGTACTTAGAATTGCTTTGTCTTCTTGGGAGACTGATAAAAAGTATGTAATTTATCATTTTATGACAGTGGAATTAAAAACATATTAATCAGTTATAAATGGTATTATATTCTTAGTTTCAGATTCCACACATTGATTGAATACACACACACACACAGACACACACAGACACACAGACACACACACACAGACACACACACACACACAGACACACACACACAGACACACACACACACAGACACACACACACAGACACACGCACACAGACACACACACACACACAGACACACACACACAGACACACACACTCACACAGACACACACACACACAGACACACACACACACACTTTGGGATTTTGTAAAATACAAACAAGCATAAAACAAACAAACACAATCCATCTGACTGTCATCGAGTTGATTCCAACTCATACTGACTCTATAAAGGTAATATTTTTGTTCTGAAGTCTATCTACTTTATGTCCTATCTATTTAGTTACCCCAGTTTCTCTTTGAGTAATGTTTACTGGATACATCTTTTTTCATCTTTGTGTTTTCAAGTTGCATTTCTGATTTTGTTTGAAGTGAGTTTCATGTAGAGAGTAAATACTTGGGTTGATATTTCATCCCCTGGCAATATCTTCCTTTTAAATCAAGGACTTAGATCTTTTGTGGTCAATGTAATTAGCAATATTTTAGGGCATAACTTCATCATTTTGTTTTTAGTTTTCTCTTCGTGTTCTCTCACTTTTTTCTGCTTCTTATTCCATTGTTTCCCGTTTCGTGTGTTTTTAATGGGTTATGTGAAGATTTCACAGAATTTCCTTTTGATTTATCTATAGTGTTTTTTAGTGTCTCTCACAATCCAGCTTTCTTTTAGTAGTTTTTCCTAGTTACTACATTACATGTGTGAGAATATGTAAAAAATATATTGTTACTGTGGTTCACATATGCATGGGTTTTTAAAAAAAAATTAAACCATATCTCTCCAGTGAGTTAATAGCTGCAGACAAGTTCCATCAGTAATAAATACAGTTCTCTCAGGACTACTAAAATGCCTTAAAAATCACAACAAAGGTTTCCAAGGCAATTTTCTAGACAAGTTAAATTCAAAGCAGAGAGGTCATTTCAGAAAGTTATGATGACAACTTTTTTTGGAATTCCAAAGGGGCAATCTTGATATATGTCAGAGAGGACTCTGAATCTAGCTCTTAATCATAGACTAGCTAAACAAATGGAACCAATGATGATGTCAAGTAGCTGAACAGAAATTTCAGAGGGCAGTTCAAGAAGACAAAGCTAAATATGACAATGAAATATGCAAAGACCTAGAATCAGAAAACCAAAAGGGAAGAACACGCTAAGCATGTGTAAAATGTAAAGGAAGGACTCAAGAAAAAATTCAAGTCTTGGGTTGCAATATTGAAAGATTCTATGAGTAAGCTATTGAATGTTGCAGGAAGCAACAAAGGAAGATGGAAAGAATATACAGAGTTTCTGTGCCAAGAATAACTTGTCAACATCCCACCATTTCAGGAGGCAGCATACGAGCAAGAACCAGTGACACCGAAGGAAGAAGCTGAAGTTGCACAGAAAGCAAAACAAAGATCGAGGAAGCGATGGAAGACCAAGTGAAGTGTTTCAACAAGACAATGAAGCACTGGACTCACTTAGTTGTCTGTGCCAGGATTCGACCCAGCTAATTGACCAACAGCCTGGAAGAGATCTAGATAAGCACCCATTCCAAAGAAAGGTGGCCCAACAGAAAGGTCAAATTATCGAACAATAGCATTGATATCACACGCAAATAAAATAGTTTTGATGATCATCCAACAATAGTTACAGCAATACATTGACAAGGAGCTGCCAAAAGTCCAGGCAAGATTCACAAGAGGATGTGGAACAATGGATATCATTGCTGATGTCGGATGTATCTTAGCTCAAAGCAGAGAATATCAGAAAGATGTTTACTGGTATTGTATTGACTATGCCAAGGAATTCAACTGTGTGGATCGTAGCAAACTATGGGTACCCTTGAGAAGAATGGGAATTCCAGAACACTTCATTGTGCTCATGAGGAACTTGTCCATAGATTAAGAAGCAGTTGTGAGAATAGAACCAGAAAACACTGCATGATTTTAAACCAAGAAAAATGTGTGTCAGCATTTCATCTTCTCACCATCTTTATTCAATCTGTTTGTTGAGAAAAATATCACAGAAGCTGGAATCTCTGTAGTAGAATGTGGCATCAAGATTGAAGGAAGGTTTGTTAATATTTTGCTCTATGCAGATGACATGTTAATCAGCTCACAGCGAGATGACTTCACCCGGATGTGTAACTAAGATATCAAGCTCTCTGGAGGCCGACCTCTCCGTCTCTGGCTTCGCCGTCCTGCTTGCCGGCTGCCCTGCATACTGCTGGGGTCCTGTTGTGTCTTCACTCTCCTCGGATCCACAGGACTCTGCATGCAGTGGCCTGTGATCTTCCTCTACTCTGCATCATTGCACGAGCCTGGGTGAGTCTGCAGAGGGACTTCAGGACTAGTATCAGATTCATGGACTGGAATTGGTCCAGGCTGGGATGTTTTCTTGATAGATAATCACTTCTTGATAGAAAGCTCTCTGTTATACATATGTGAGTGTCATTGGATTTATTTCTCTAGACAGTGGTTCTCAACCTTCTTGATGCCACGGCCTTTTAATACAGTTCCTCATGTTGTGGTGGCCACCCCCCCAGCCATACAATTATTTTAGTTGCTACTTCATCCCTGTTATTTTGCTACTGTTATGAATCAGGCAACCCCTGTGAAAGGGTCATTTGACCCCCAAAGGGGTGGTGACCCACAAGTTGAGAACCGCTGCTCTAGACAACCCAGCCTAATACAACCCTACATCTCTGATATTAACCCATCAGACTTATTTTTGTGCCCTAAACTTAATGAACATTTCAAAGGAATCTAGCTTGAGTCCCTCAATCATTCTACCACTACTATTTTGATATGGTGGAAATCAAAGAGTAAAATTCATCGGGCAAAAGTTAGAGAGACGGAAGCACCACTTTTAGATGAGTATAGACCTAATCAGAGTACATGTTGAGAAACAATAGCTTCATGTTCTGATGAATTTTGTTTACTGAATGTTTTTATGATTTTTCAACTGTACTTTTTTATGTAGCCTCATACATAACTTATCACAGTTGACTAGAGTTATCCTTTCACAAGTTTCAGTGAAGTATTGAAATCTTACATCCCTTTATTCAACTCATTTATTACATAATTATGTTAAATATCAGACAGTGTTATATTTATGCAAGTGTCAAAACTTAAAGGGAAGAGAACATCTATTGTATTTACACATATTTTGTTTTCTTCTTTCTTGATGTTCCATAGTTTCTTCTTACAGCATTTCTTTCCTGTTTGCAGAACATTCTTTAGTCATTCTTTTAGGGTAGATTTGTTGGCAGCAGATTCTACCAGTTTCCTTCCACTGAGATTGCCCTGGTCCCTGATTTATTCCTGAAGAAATGTTCCTGAGTATTTGATTTGGGGTTGAGAGATCTTTCTTTTAGCATTTGGAAAAGGCTAAAATCATTGGCCTTTCCTTTGGGTCTCCATGGTTTCTGACGAGAAAACCACTGTCATAATAATTACGTATTCCCTAAAAGTACCATGCTATATTGTTTTCTGACTACTTTGAATATTTCTTCCTTATTTTCAGTTTCCAGCAGTTTAAGTATTATGGTTCCTGGCATGAGTTTATGATAGGTTGTTCTTTGTGGGCTTTGCTCTGCTTCTTAGAGCTGTAGGTTTGTATCCTTTGTCACATTTGGAAACATTTTCTCCATTATTTCTTAAAGTAATTTTTCAACTGTACCCTCTCTCTCCTATCTTCTATGGTGAAAAAGACATAAGTCTTTGTTATAGTCCCTTAGCTCTCTGAGACTCTAGTTAGGTCCATTGTTCATTGCTCTCCTTTCTAATTCAAAATTTTCCTTTCATGGACAACCCTGGTGGAAAGCAATATGGCACCAGCTCAAACAAATGGGGATAGAAATTCCATACAATCCAGCAATCCCTCTGCTCATTATGCCACTTAAAGAAGTCAGAGTCAAACCACAAATGGACACATGTACACCCCTGGTCAGTGAGACATGATTCACGATAGAGAGAAGATAGAAGCAACGTAAACGTCCTTGAGTAGAAGAAAGGACAAAGAATCTCTGGTGCATGTGCGCAATGGGATACTACACACTGCTGAAAAACAATGATGGAAACACGAAGCACCTCACAGCATGGATGAACTTGGAGAACATAAATATATATCATAGTGAACAGACTTTGGAGATTGCCAAAGTGGTGAGGGAAAAGGGGGGAAGATGAAGCAATCAAGCTAGACTAGTAATGGGGGTTAACTTGGATATGATGGAAAATAATTGTCCCCAAGAGGGAAAGAGAAATCAATGAGTGGTGAAAGATAAACAATTAGGGGTATTGATTAGTAGTTTAACTTTTAGAATACATAGTTGATCCAAAATGTCAAGCCCTACCAAGGAATTAAAATTTTTTTCTCTCTCTTGCCTCTTTGTCATGCCAATGAGCTCATCCAGAAGCTTTTGATTTGAATTTTTATATTTTTCAGTTCTAAAATTGGTTTTTCTACCTTGTATTTGTTTGATGTGGTTTTTTCTCTCTCTTTTATTTTCATTGATTTCAAGAATATTTGTAAACACTTTTGTCCTTTGTGCTTTTCTGTTACATGTTTGTCATATTGACTTTAAGATCATTGTCAGATCTCTGTTGTCTTCACATTGATATCCATTGATGGTCTTTTCCTCTGTGTGTGTGTGTGTATTTTCAATACGATCTGCTATATCTGTGGTTGTGAGCATGAGTCATTTACAGTAGAAATCTGAACATTTTTGTATTAGGAGACTCCCTGTTTTATTCTCTCCTTCTGTTTCAGTGGCTCTCTATCTATTATAAACTGCTTGACCAGATGAACAATGAGAACTGCCTCAAGACTGACAGTGGAAGCAGATGTCTGAGTTCTCCACTCCACCTTCATAGATACTGTGGCAGGGGATCCCACACGACTATTGGGTGGGATGACAGGTGGGGCTTCCCATGCTGCTTTCCAACATTGTGGCTGCGGTAGCCTCCTTTCCACCGGATGCTGTCCACTTGACCTTCTGACATCACATATTCCTATAGACAACTTAATTTTTCAATGTGAAATAATGCAGTGGCATCTGTAGTGTGCAAGTCTAGTACCTGAAACAACCATGTGACAATTCCTACTTTGCTTTTCATGGGCAACAGGTGGGATGAGTAAACTGTAACACTATTGGGCATGGAGAAAGAAAAGTTATTTACTTCTTAGATGAGGCAAAACCAGGCACTTTTGTTCTGTGGTGCATAAAGCTGCCATGGGTTGGAATTGACTGGGTGGCACTTCCCAGCAACTACTCTAGAAGGTGTGTTGGTGTTGCTGGGTATGTTGGTGTTGTTGGGTGTGTTTTTGTTGTTGGGTGTGTTGGTGTTGTTGGGTGCGTTGGTATTGTTGGGTGTGTTGTTGGGTGTGTTGGTGTTGTTGGGTATTGTAAGGTTTTGTTTCCATTCATGGTGACAGAATGAACCAAGGTCTCGTCCTGTGCCATTCTCACACTGTTGCTGTGTTTGAACCCATCATTGCAGCCACTGTGCCAATCCATCTTGTTTCAAGGTCTTTCTCATTTTCTGACCATTTGGCTTATCAAGCGCAGTGTCCTTTTAGTCCTTTATCAAGGACTAAACTCACCTAATAACATAGGCAAAATATGTGAGAAGTCTTGCCATCCTCACCTTCAGGGAGCATTCCGGGTGGATTTTTTCTATGATGGATTTGTTTGTTCTGACAGTCCATGGTGCTTTCAATATTCTGCAGTAACATCCTAGTTCAAATGCCTTCATTCCCCTTTGGCTTTCCTTGGTTTGTATGCCCCACCTTCACCTACGCACGAGATTGAAAGTACCATGGCGTGGACCAGGCACCTCTTAGCCCTCACCGTGACATCCTTGGTCTCCAATACTTTCAAAAGGTCGGTATAGCACATTTTTCCAATGGAATATGCTATTTGATTTCTTGACTGCAACTTCCCTGAGCATTGATTGAGATAAATGAAATCCTTGACAACTTCAATCTTTTCTCCGTTTACCACGATGTCACCTATTGGTTCCGTTGTGAGGATTTTTGTTTTCTTTACACTGAGTTGCAATACTTTCGGAAGGCTGCAGTCTGAGTCTCATCAGCAATCGTTTCAAGTCTTCCTCACTTTCAGCAAGCCAGCCTGTGTCACTTGCATATCGAATGTGGTGAATAAGCCTTTCTCTAATGCTGATGCTGCTTGCTCCTTGATGTCGTGGAGCTCCTCATATTATTTGCTCAGCGAACAGTTTGAAAAAGTCGGGCAAAAGAGTACAACCCTAGTGGTGGAAGGTAGACCATATTAAAGATGGAGAAAAATGTCCCTCCAGCAAAATACTTTTCCTAAGCCCTTTTTATTTATAGCTTCTGCTGGCTTGCTTTCTTTGCTACTATTATTGAATTGTGAGGAACTTGCCCCTCAGTGTCCTGTAGAAGGAAAGGTAATTGTGATTGGATGTCAACACAGGCCGCCATCAATTTCTTCTCTAAAAAGGATAAAAAACTTGCAAAAGGATCACCCATTGGGCCCACCGAGACTTGGCTACAAGGATGAATGTCCCTTTCCAAGCACTCACAAATCATGAAATGATTAGCTGTCAGCTCAGGATGAAGACTCCTTTGCACAATAAAGAGCCCCACTAGGGCAGAGGGCCAGAGCTGGGACTACGGCATCTCAATTCACCCTGGTCTTGTTTGGGTCACAAAATAAATAATGTCTCCAAATAAGATTAGACCGTTGGTGTCCCTTTGTTTACGCCCTTTTGTTTATTTCACTTTTTTTTAACCAAATCTCTATTTGAAATTAAAAGGTTGTAAATAAAATAGATCATTTTAAAAAAATTAGAGGATACCATCTAAAGACCTATCCATATGATTTTGCAGTGGCTAATTCATCAGAAGTGGACCACCTGTTCCTTCTTCATAGTCTGGAAGCTCTGCAGAAACCTGTTCATGTTGGGTGACCCTGCTGGCACTTGAAACACCAGTGACATAGCTTCCAGTGTCACAACATCAAGCCACCACAGCAGGACAGGCTGACAGATATGTGGTGGTGCAGTGAAAAAGAGGAAGACCTGAGGCAAGAAGGATTGACCCTGTTGGCATAAACGGGCTCAAGCACAAGAACAATTGTGAAGATGACCTATCAGGTGGACAATGTGTCCTTCTGTTGTGCATAGGATGGCTGTCAGTTGGAACCAACTAGGCAGTGCCCAACAACTTATAAGAGATTGGGAGTCCCCAGTGGTGCAAGTGATTACGTGCTAGACTAGTAACTGAAAAGTTGGTGGTTTTGGAGGCAAAGGGCATTTATAGAGATCTAAATACAAGCATGTACACATGTAAATATATTTGTATATAATGAGAGGGGAACAGCTCTATGCACTTATATCTATATGTGAAGAATTAAGTTTGCAGGTGGACATTGGGCCTTGACTCAAGTACACCCGCAACACAAGAACACTTTCTTCTAATAATGCATCATTCTATGATGCTCACCTTTTGGACACGATCATGAAGACATAATGGATGCATAAGCAAATGTGGTAAAGAAAGCTGATAAAGATATAGCATCTGGGGTCTTAAAGGCTTGAGGATAACAAGCGGCCAACTAGCTGAGAAACAACAAAGCCCACATGGAAGAAGCACATGAGGTGTGATTATGAGGTGTCCATGGGACCAGATATCAGGCATCTAAGACCCAACAAAATCATTTCCAATGTGAAAGGGGGTGGGGGTGGGGCAAGGAGTCGAAACCTAAAGCCCACCTGTAGACAACTGAACATCCCCTAACAGAAGGATCATAAGAAAGAGATGAGCCAGTTAGGGCACAGTATAGCCCTGATAAAACCCACAACTTTCCTCTAGTTCCTTAATGCTTCCTTCCTCGCATTATCTTTACCTTAGTTCTCCCTTACAAATCACATCTGACCAGAACATGTACACTGCTACAGCTAAGAGCCAGAATCACAGTGAATCCAAGATAGATAAACACCCCTCAGGGGCAACAATGAGACTAGACATACCAGGAGGATAAGGGGAAGGTGGGGGTAGAAAGGGGGAATCAATCACAAGGATCAACATATAACCCCCTCCCAGGGGAACTAACAACAGAAAAGTGGGTGAAGGGCAACAGAGGACAATGTGAGATATGAAAATAATAATCTATAACTTATCAAGGGTTCATGAGGGAGGAAGAGGGAGGGAGAGGGAAAATGAGGAGCTGATATCAAGGGCCCAAGTAGAAAGAAAATGCTTTGAAAATGATGATGGCAGCATGTGTACAAATGTTCTTGACACAATGGATGATTGTGTGGATTATGATAAGATATGTAAGAGTCTCTAATGAAAGTATTTAATTAAAAAAGAAGAAAAGAAAAGTTGGTGGTTCAAACCTATCCAGGGCCACCTCAGAAGACAGGCCTGGTGATGTGCTCCAGAGAGATCACATCCTTGAGAACCCTATCGATCAGTTCTACCTACTCTGCACACATGGGGTCAGCATGAGTTGGAATCGACTCAATAACAATAACAAGTAACAACAATACCGATAAGAAATGTTCTAAAGTTGATTGTGATGATTGTACAACTCTCTTTAATATGATTGAACTACTTGATTGTATGATTTGTGAGTTATATGCCAATAACACTGTTGGGTGGGGAATAGTTGGATTCAATGTCTCTATCTTGTAACTGATTTGTCAGACTTTCCTCTTGTGATATGAAATTATTCCTGTTGCACTAGGAAAATAGGTTTATGAACCTGAAAGATCAATGTGAATTCATCAAGATAATTTTATCTAATAAGCCTGCCTGGAAAGTTGTTAAGGTAACTTAATAAGAGATATTACCTTGGGCCACCCCCCTTTCCTGCAGGGAATTATTAAAAACGATGCTGCACAAGTTTTGGTAATGAAGGTTCTTGACAACAGGTACATCTCTAATACAAGGCTTCTCCAGCTCAAGGAAGAGCTCATGATCAACACAGACTTGCAGACAACGAATTTGCACAAGAACGGAATGCTATAAATATCAAATAGCTCTATGCTCCAAAGCCCCTGATTAGGATGTGATTTCTTTGGAATGGGTGGCTAGGAAAGTTTTGTAGAAGATGTGATGAAATTTGAGCTCATAAACATCTACGATGATTGGTGGGCACAAATCTGGGAGGAAAGGTTTGGTGTCTATATATGGTAAGTGTTGGTTAAGTATTTCATAACTCACAAAGCCTGCAACTTGACAAAACCTTCCCTGAACTCCTACTAAAATGTGGTATCACAAAAATGAGCACTTATGCAGTCAAAATTTTTAGGCAGCAGGGGAAGGTGCTTGCTTATTCTCACGTACAAAGGTACGTCCAGATAAGGAGCTCAGATAGACCAATGGTTAAGCACCTGAAAGATTGGCAGTTGAAACCCATCAATGGCTCCAGGTGAGAAAGACTTGTTGATCTACTCTCTAAAGATTACAGCCCAGGAAACCATATGGGACCTTGCTAGTATGTCACATGGGGTCACTATGGATAGAACATGGTCTAACAGTCCCCAACAACAAAATAAGACGATACATTTCTTAATTTCATGTACTGTATGGCCTGTATCCCTGCTGGTGGTGTAATGCCTAGTTCCAGTATTATTGGTCCTAGTTTCTGTAGAATAAACTATGCCTCATGGTGACCTGATATAGAACAGAATGAAACATTACCTGGTCCCCTACCATCCTGATCAAGTGTATGTTTGAGCCCATTGTTTTGACTGTTACGTCAGTCCATCTAATTGAGTTTCTCTTATTTTTATTGACCTCTTCTTCATTAAGTATGATGTCATTTTCCAGTGGTCAGTTTTCCTTCATGATGTGTTTTAAGTCAGCAGGTCGGACTTTGTCCATTGAAAGAGTACTACAATTGTATTTCTTATAATGCATGGTACAGCCCAGATATTCCAGTGATCTTGTTTCTGAGGTTATATTATTAAGAAGTTCAGGAGTGGCATTTGTGGAAGTCTTTTGCATCTCTCTCAATGTTTAATGCAGAGTTGCTTTTTACAATTGGCACACAATAAATATTGCTGACAATGGCTGTGTTAGACAGGGTTCTCTAAAGAAACAAAATTAGAATGCTAATAATTATATATATATTTATACTGATAGATAGATATATAACATAAGAAATAAACAGTTAATTAAATTATAAGGCAGTACAAATGTCTAAGTGGATCTCACTCCCGTGAGACAGTTGTGAGACACTGGCAGTCCTTCAAGTCTTGAGGGCCGCCGGGTAGTCCTCTGTAGAGCAATTCAGGGTATCCGGGCACAGACGGCAAACAGCCAGGCAGGTCACCAACAGTCCCCAGCTCAAGACATGCGTATTCCAATGGTGTGGTGAAGCAGGACTTGAAGGAACCTCAAATTACAGTGACACAGTCTACATTAGGTGTCCCACAGGTAGTGTAGCTTGCAAATTGAGACACAAAACAAGCAAGGCAGCCGCACACTGGTCTGAGGATCAAAGAGCAGGAGACGAAAAAGGCGAGGCTCGCCAAGCCATTTCTCTCTCCACCCTTCAGTTAATCCCACATGTGTGTATTGGCCAGGTTGGCACAATAAACTAACTGCCTCAATGGCATTGATGGAGTGAAGAAAACCCAATTGACTCTTGAGATTCTGGGTCTGAGTCTCTCTGTGATAAAGCAAAATTAAGTACAAAAGAAACTCACCATTTCCATTTGTATCGAACTGCCTGGAGTCCATGTTTATGATGATCAAATCTGATCATCTCCCTCTCTATCTCCTCAAACTTTACAAAAAAGACAGAGAACTCACTGAGCTGTCCTGTGATCCAAAAATAACAAGAGTGAAAATAATGGACAAGTACCAGTTTAAGGGAGAGAGAGGAGGAGAATAGAGATGTCATTTCTCTCTTTGGAGAAATGATCACCCCACTTACTGCATTTTGGTAAATGATGGGTCTATTAAGGAAATGATCAGACAGCTGAGAGAAATTGCTGTGCAAGGTCAAGAGTATATTGTGGAAGGCAGGCATTTGGGAAGGTAAAGAATGGTGCCCACCCCCACCTTCTCCCCAATTTTCCCCTTTGTCTCTTCATATGAGGCCTTTTCTCATTGTCCTTGTTAGAGAAGACCTGTCTACTAGATACTTGGAGTAAAAATGGAAACGGGACAAGGACACTGATGCTGGTGTGTTTTTCGGGCACGTGGAGAAGAAGGGTTCACAACAGGTCCGTGCAGGTTTGAGAAGCAGAAATAGAAATGCGCTGGGGATCAGAATGCCTGGGGTCCAGACCTAGAGCTACACGGTGGTAAAGATGGTCTGCTTTTCTGAAAGTCGCCTCCCCTCCGTTGGCACTTTAGTTAAGCACTAGGCTGCTCACCAAAAATTGGTGGCTCGAACCCACGGAGGGACTGCTGAAGAAAGCATTGTCCAACTGCTTATATAAAGATCACAGCCCAGAAAAGCTACTCCGTTTTACGCTATCGTGTGCATGCACTGAGTTGAAAGTCAGCTTGCTGGCACCCTACCACAAGAGCAAGCTCCTCTCCAGGGGCACTGTGGGCCTTCATCTCATGCCACCACCCTATGAAGTAAACGCTACCTATCCCTTTCTTTCCTGTTCTTTCCCTTTCTTCTGTTCGGATCAACTAAAGCATTTAGGAAATATTATTATAACGTAAAGTGATAGTTAAGTTTGCATCCACTTGGCTAGGCCAGGATTCTCCCATGATGTGATCTAATATAATATCAACTCCATGATGGGATCTTCTGTGACCAACCAAGCAGTTTGGGGAAGCTTAGAACAGAATGCTCCCCCTTTAAGCAAGTCACAGCCCTGATACAACTGAAAGGAAGTTTCCCCGAGGCTGTGGCCTACTCTTGTTTAAGCTAACTGTGGGGAGGAATCCCTCGCTTTCTTGTTGGGTCTGGATCCTGCATCGATCTCCTCAAGCTCTGGTTCTTTGGACCTGAGGCAACTGTCAAGGGACAGTGGAGGGAACTGTCAGTAGCCTGCCATATTACCTGTGGACCTTGGATTCATTCGACTTTCAGCCACTAGCCCAGTTTCCTGACCTTGGAGTCATCTGCCTCTACCTCTGCCTGCCATCTTCCTGCTTTCAGATTAGCCATCCCTGGCAACTACTTGAGTCAGGAAAAGCTTCCTGCTTAACAACTAACCCGAACACTTGAACTGAACTGGGCTCACCTGCTTCTACAATTGTGCGAGCCATTTCCTCTATATAAATTTGCTTCTTTTTATGTTTCTATCAGCCTCATGAGCCCAGTCTAACACACATGACTATCTAATGGCCAAACCCCATGGACATTAACTTGATCCTGATTTTGGATGATCTCATGTTACTGAGTGAAACCATCCCCGAGGATTTTCTAGACTGTAATCTTACATAAGCAGCTAGCTAGGGCTGTTACCCAGGTGCTGCTGCGTGGGTTCAAACCACTGACCTTTAGATTTGTACGCTATTGCCAATTGCTTGTGCCACCCATGCCTGCATATTTGTAGTGAAAGAGCAAGTATGTCTGTACAAATTCTGTTGTATTCAATTCAGAAATACATTGGACTTTGTCAGGGTTCCATTGAGAAATGTCCAAGCGTTGTGGGAAACTGAATCACGTGTGTTTTTTCTTTTTCACGTAACGAGGATTTGTAGGAATTCTCTTACAGGTTTAAGAAACAAACCTCTGCACAGCAAGCCGAGGCATCCAAGAACCCGTTGCCATGGGATATAGTAGAACATCATGTGAGCGCCATTGTTAGGTGCTGCCAAGTTGGTTCTGACTCTTAGCTGCTCTGTGTACCGCAGAACAAACACGGCCCCTCCCGTTCTGCACCACCCTCACCATCCTTGCTGTGTCTGAGCCCAGTGTTGCGGTGACTGGGTCGCTCCACCTCACTGAGAGCCAAGTAGAACACGATAGGGAGTAAATGTTAAATATTATTTTCAAGATTATTGAGATTAATGTTGACATGATAAACTACATGGATCTAAAGCATACAGTTCAGAGCGTTGATAGCGAAGCTGTAAATCTCTACCTTCTCAAGGGGAATGCTCTGATTATTCAATTATGGGTTGAACAAACTCCATCACTGTGCTGCTGTTGGGGCCAGCCATTTGGGATCGTCCTCCCGGATCCTACATAGGCTGAATGGAGGATTCCAGGATTCTGTCTTGGGGCAAAAGGAAGTGTAATGAGCAGGGGCAGGGGTGCCAATTGCAATTCTGGAAAGGTCATTCTGCTGCAGACTGGAGAAAAGGTGTAAAAGCAAGAGGCAACCAAACCAGGACTGGGCCGAGGTATGTGAGGGGTAATGGGGTCAAAATGCAACGAGGCATTTTCAGGGTCCTCCAAGTGCCAGTCACAAGAGACAGAAACGTGAGAGACAAATGTCCAGGTTACTGCAGGGCAATGAGATCGCAGAGCAGAGATGGTAGCCTGTGGTAGGGAGCACTTTTATGGCCACCGGTCATATGACTTCAGCTCCCAGTTTGGAATGGTTTCTTCGGGGTATTTTGGGGCTACTTCAGTCCTCCTCCCTGTGACCTGGTTGAGATCTGTCTGGACTCTGCATCTTTGTGAGGTTTGGTTCTAAAGATGCGGTGGGAATCAGAGGAAAGTGAATCCTGTAAATTTGCAGGTAAGGTATTGTCTTAGCTTCCTAGGGCCACTGCAAGGAAGACTGAAGAAAAATTGATGCCTTTGAATTATGATGTTGGTAACAAATCGTGAATATCTCATTGACTGCTAGAAGCATGAGCAGGTCTGTCTTGGAAGAAGTATAGTCAGAATGCTTCTTAGAAGGGAGGATGGTGAGACTTGGTCTCACATTCTCTGGACACGTGATCAGGAAAGAGCAGACCCCGGGGAAGGACATCATGCTTGGTAAAGTAAACTCAAGCACAACTCAATGCTATGGTGTCAGTTTTGCCTCGTAGTCAACCTATGGCCAGAGGAGAACTGCCCCTGTGTGTTTCCGTGGCTGTATATCTTTACAGAAGCAGAAAGCCTCATCTTGCTCCCAAAGCAGCTAGTAGGTTCACCCTGGTGACCTGGTGGTCAGCAACCTGATGTGTAATCCACTGTAGCACAGGGGTTGCTCTTGGCAAAGGAGAAGTTTGGCTAAGAGAGAGAACCTCTGTGCGATGTCTTAAGACAGCGGTTCCAAGCATGGGCTCAAACGTGACAATAAATGCGAGGCGGGCGCAGGACCGGACTGTGTTTCCATCTGTTTGTGTGTGATGCTGCTCTGAGCTGGTGCTGGCTGAGCAGCTCCGAACAAGAAGACCTATCATGGAAACACCACTGATGAGGACTTTAAAGAAGAAAAATGTATCGTTTCATAGTTCCAGCGGCTACCCCTCCAAAGGAGGAGCTCCTGCCTTGGCTATTTAGTGACTGCCAGTCATCCTTTGCATTCCCGAGTTTAAAGAAGCAACTATTTCCTTTGCCCGCCTTCCTCTTCTCCCCAGGTGTGTCCTTGTTTCTGTTCTGCTATTTTGACAATTCAGAAATGATTAGATTGAGAACCAACTCTATTCAAATATGGCCTAAATAATGCAAAACCACAACCCTATTTCCTAACAGGATCACATTTACCTGTGGGATTAGGTCGGGTACACCTGACCCATCCCTGAGACTTGGGGTGGGGGGGCAGTCAAGACCCATGGCCCTGGCTTTGGCCCCCCTTTCTGACAGTGTGCCCTGGAGAAGTCACTTCTTTGGGGTTATTTCCTTATGCAAAATCGCCCAATGATCTTAGACTTCTAAGATGCTTTCTAACTCCAATGGAGAAAAATAAAGGCTTTTATAAATACAACGGAAAAAGGTAGCAGGAGAGCAAACCCCAACACAGAGGCTGCAGAAGGGATGTATCACTCGGGGCAGGCTGTGTCAGGAACCCTAAGGGCACAATGGTCAAGGGCCAGGCTGCTAATCACAATGCACAGCAGTTCCAACCCACCAGCTCCTCCCAGGGGACATCATGTGGCAGTCTGCTCCTGGAAGGTCACCCAAAATTGCAGCTATTGTCAAGGAGTCAATTTTGACTCACGGGGACATGAGGACAACGTGGAGACTCGCCTGTGGGTTTCTGAGACTATAAATCTTTACAGGAGCAGACACAGCCTCATCTCCCACCACCACCCCACTACCCCTGCCCAGCCACTGGTGGGTTCAAACAGCTGGCATTGCGTTCAGCAGGACAATGCCTAACCCCCAGCCCCGCCACAGCCTGGAAACTCCTCCGGTCACTTCAACAGTGTCATTGCCAATTGGAATCAACCCACAGGCAGCAGCTTCGATTTGGGGACACCACACCTTTCTCCCTTGGGGCAGCTCGTTGGTTGGACCTGCCATTTTGATTAGCGGCCATGAGCTTGACCGCTGTGCCTCAGGGCTTCTGACTCAGACTTCACCATACACCAGACTTCACCATATATCCTCTCTGCAGCGTCAGGGTCGGGCTTGACTCTCCTCAATCCATTTTGTTTCTTTATGAAACTGACTGAATGGTAAGGAGTCACAAGTGGTCCAAGTGGGTTTGTTCCTCTCCTGCAGACATCTCTCATTAAAACTTCCTTCTCAACTGCAGCTGACTCTCAGTGGTTTGGGGGTGGAGTTTTCAGAGATCTGGCCCCGCCCTTCTGCTCAGGGTCTCCCTTGACCAAGTGGCCACCTCATCTCCAGTGGCCATCTCTTTGCAGAAAGTGAAATCACCCTTAGAAATGACCTTAAAATGCAAATGTCGAGGGACGGGGCTCCCCCAGGGCAGCTGTAGATTTTACACCTTTTCCCCTGTGGTGCCCCTGTGGCCTCCTGGCACCTCCTCCAGGTCCTGTGCCTGGTAGGCAGCTCCTCGGCTCTCCTCTGGGTCCTGGGTGACAAGCCGGGGCTGAGGGGGCTTCGCACAGCATTTCCAGAGATGGAGAGAACCATTGAAACCGCTCCTGGAGATGAAGAGACTTACTCTTCCACGGAGAGGACAAACGGACGCCAAACCTGCTGCCGCAAAGCAGAGCATAGAACAATGGCAATTATAACAGTGCTTAGGTGGCAGGATGGGCAAAGGCTTTGTTCACCAGCTGGCACCGGAATTGCCTTTAAGGGGACTTGCTTTCTTTAGGAAAATCTTTTCATTAGCCTTTTAGGAGTGAAAACCCATAGGGCATGGATTAACAGGAAACAAACGAAAGAATGAGAACCAGAGAGAGAGAGAGAGAGAGAGAGAGAGAGAGAGAGAGAGAGAGAGAGAGAGAGAGAGAGAGAGAGAGAGAGAGAGAGAGAGCTTGCTCTCAATTGCTCTGTATTAAAAAATGGAAGGAGAATTGGGGAGGTGGGAAATGAGGAAGGGAAAATGAATGCAGGAAGCTGTTTTGAGCTTGTAACAATGGTAACCATCATAGCCAATATTCCCAGAGGTGCCAAGTTTCAAGTTCAAGGAGCCCTGGTGGGGTTTTCAGGAAAGCACTGGACTGCTAACCACAAGGTTTGTGGTGGAAACCCACCACCACTCTGCCAGGAGAAAGACAGGTCTGTCTGTCCCTGTGGGTATTTACAAAGCCCCAGACATCCTATATTACGTTGCTATGAGCCAGAATCAACTGGATGGCACAGGAGGACTGTCTTTCAGTACCTTTGCATCATTTCCGACCCATACCAACCCCAGGGAAAAACCCTGACTGATCCTGAGCTCTTCTGTAGGAGACCACAGTCGCAGCTAGCGTCTCACTTCATCTCCTTGATAGGCTTCTTCCTGCTTCCTGACCCTTCCATTTTTCCAAGCATGATGTCCTTCTCCATGGACTGACTGGCTCATCCTGATAACATGACCAACGTAGGTGAGAAGCCTCACCACCCTTGCGTCTGAGGAGAATTCTACCTGTCCTTCTAAGATGGATTTGTTTGTTCTTCTGGCAGTCTGTGGTATTTTCAATAACATTCACTGACACCATAATTCAAGTGCATCCATTTGTCTTTGATCTTCCTTATAAGATAATTGAAAAGTCCATAGCTTGAGTTAGGTGTACCTGAATCCTCAAGGGGGCATCTTTGCTGTTTAACAATTCTAAAAGGTCTTGTGCTATCGATTTGCCCAGTGCAATACATCTTTTGATTTCCTGACTACTTCTTCCATGGGTATTTATTATGGACCCCAGTAAAACTAATTCCATAACAATATCAATCTCTTCTTTGTTGATTATGTTGCTGCTTGTTGATCCAGTTGTGAGTACGTTTGCTTTCTTTATGTTGAGGTATAATCCCGAATAAAGGCTGTAGTATTTCAGTTTGTATTAGATCTTAAATTCTGAGCACCGGGATTGAAGAAGACCTGGGTTTACAGTGAGAACCCTAAATCCATTTTGAGTCTCTCCATAAATTCAGCCTCCATTGAGTTCTATTTGACCAGTAATGTGGAAGCCTTTGTCATCGGGCAGCGTGTGATTGAAAATGAATTGCTCCCCTGGATAGCGCAGCCAGGACCAGCCTATCCCTTAGGGACCTGCTGGGATGTGCCCTTGATGGAACAGGAGAA
The DNA here is from genome assembly GCF_050624435.1 of Tenrec ecaudatus. Lineage (NCBI taxonomy): Eukaryota > Metazoa > Chordata > Mammalia > Afrosoricida > Tenrecidae > Tenrec > Tenrec ecaudatus. Next base: position 207,339,153 of record NC_134532.1, read on the forward strand.
AGAAAGGCATGCGCATGAGTCATACTCTGACTGCCTTGCTCCAAGAGCTCGAAACTAATCTTGTAAGCTTTTCTGTCCACTAGATTGCACATGCAAACCACACTCACGTCCCTTTCCCTGCTTCCGCAGCCAGCCTAACATGAGATGAATTGATGTGTCACCAATCATGATTTTGTGAGTTTCCCTTGTCCTCCAAACCCTATATATGTGACCAGATTTTATGAATCCATGGTTACCATTATGGCTTAATGGTCTCTCTCAGATGGTTGATGTGTCTTTGCCTGTCTTAGTCCTTTTAAAGATATTAATAAATGTATCTCTATGAATTATATTTGAACATGGGTTCTCTTTTTTCCTCCTAGAACAATCTTCATCAAATATTTTTCACTTTCAGCAAGCAAAGGGGTGTCAACTGGTAGGACTGTTCAGACAACTTGTCTCTGGGCAGTGACGGGCTTTTATCTCTGCTAAAAATGTATACACTTAGTAAAGGGTGTAAAATAACTGGTCCCCAAAGAACCAAACTAGCGAGAGAATCAGAACTTCTTTTACAGAATAGTCCAGTGTAGACTGGTGTTTGTGTGCTATATATTTTAACAGTGTTTATTTTTCGGAGCATTGAGGAAATGACCCCGGGAGCACTTCCAGGGGTCCCCTGAAGCTGGTGGAACTCCTAGTGAGGCAATGTGGAAGAACAGCACTGCTCCATCGGTTGGCTAAGGCCATGATCCCGACAGCGTGGGGGCCTGCTGGCACATTGGCTTGCCTTATAACTGAGGAGCAACTAGGAGTCAGCTTCTCTATAGATGTGAAGCTTTGGAAAACTTGAGAGTCACTGGGAATTGAAATGGACTCGAAGGCAATACATTTGGAGGCGTTTTGTTTTGTTAATTTTTCATCGTTATGGGAGATCAACAGTCTTCCCTCCCAGATTTGTTGGGTGGGTTTGCATGGGTTAGCAGCTGCACATTTAGCCAAGTGCCAGCCACCAAGTTTCCTTTCTCTAAATCTTCGGCCAAGCCCACTAACCCAGTTACCTAGTGCTTCTATAGCAAACATTTCCACAAAGGAGTTGCTCTGAAAACAGACATTTATTTCCTTATAGGTCTGGAGGTTGATTCTTCAAATCAGTGCCTCTGATGTGTGGATTGCCTCTGAGGCCTCTTTTCTAGTTGCTGGGGCCTTTATGAACTTTGGACCTATTCTGTTGTCTTTGTAATTCAAAAGTGATTAGCTTTAGGGCCCACCTTGCACTTGTATGACTTTGTTAATATACTAAAATTCTTCTTTTTAAATAGTGTCATAATTACAGGGTCAGGGTTGGAAGTTCAACCTATATTTGTTGAAGAGACACAATTCAATCCACAGCGAGTCCTCCATTCTCCAGAGAGGAGAAATGGGAACCTGCAACCCTGTGCTACAGGATCCAATGAGGACTAGGCTCCAGGGCTGCTTACTCCTTGTCCCCAGAGCTCTTGATTTTTGGTAAAGCTGTGAATTTAGGTACATTTTATATTTGGATATCTTCCACAGTACTTCTCCAATCAAATGCTCGGGCTTGGCATGTGAGGACCTTTATCATGTGTTTAAGCATGGCCTCTCACCCTGACTATCCTGGGTTCTCTAGAGAAGCAAAAACACTGATGCTTGTATATGTTGTGTATATAGAAAGTGATTTATATCAAGGAATAATGGAGATCATTGTAGAAATAAATAATTCCAGTCTGGTTTGAATCAGGCTTCTCCCAACTTAGGGAAGCTGATGAACAGGAACCACGATGATGAAGGAGAAAAGGCTTGGGGGGCGGGGGGAGCGGAAGGGGGCATAGACTGGCGGATGCATAGGTAATATGAACCTGAAGTCGGTTGAATGAATCCACCACCAGTAGTCCTCTGATGGCTTCTGGGATTGGCAAGCAGCCACCAGGAGTTCTAGGAACAAGATGCAAGTTTAAGCTCCATGTTACCCAGAGAAACAAATCCAGTGACAGTAATATAGGTAGGAGAGAGCTTTGCATCAAGAAGTAATTCTACATCAAGAAACATCCCAGCCCCGACCAACTCATGTACTTAAGTCCAATACTAGTCCATACATCCCTCTTCAGACTCATGCATCCACATGCAATGACACAGACTGCAGGAAGATCACCTGCCGGTAGGTGCCGAGTCCCCTGAATCCAAGGTCAGTGGTAACATGGCAGGACTCTGGTAGCTTCAGGGTCAGTAGTAGGGGGTGGGGATGGGCCCTCAAGGAGGCAATATTGGGCTGTGACCTGATTAACAGATGTGACTTTACCCCTAGCCAGGAGTGTCTAGCCAACATAAAATCATTCCACTACCACCCTCTAGCAAAAGGCTAAGGGCCAGACAGTTCAATTCTACTTGATCTCTTGCTCTTAGACACATAAGCTTATGACACCAAGGAGGTGTCCCCAGGCTGTGATGCAATCCACAGGCTGAACTTCACCTCTACCTTTACGCAAGAATGCCTCGTTGGCATATTCCCTAACTGTCACACTTACTAATACTCTCCTCACATGCGCCCTTTCCCGCATGACTCAAAGTAGCATGGGCAGCCCAAGTCATTGCCACAGGGACTGGCTGCTTAGAGCACCTCACAGCATGCAGCTGGCTCCCTCAGAGAAGGGGCTGGAAGGCCAGGAAATGGGAGAAGGCTCTGGAACTCTTTCGGAAGCTGCCTTTCTCAGGATGCTCAGGGGCTGCCCAGGCTCTGACGGCTCTGTCCCTGAAGCAACTGACTTTTGGAAATACTTCTAACCATCTTAGAGGTAAGCACCGTCTCAGAACTTTTTTCCCAGTGTTCCCCATGGATGCTCTGAGGGGCTATAAGTCCTTGCCCCTCAGCTTCCTGTAAGCCACTATCGCTGTGTTTCCCACATTACACTGTAATGATTTTTTAATGTGTCTGACTTCCCTCTAGACTGTGAGCACTCGAGAATAGAAAAGGGATCTTATTCATCACGCCAACCCAGATCCTAGCTCAGTGCCTGGCATGTAGAAGATGCTCAATAAATGTTTGATGAATAAATGAATAAAATAAGGAATAAAATAAAACAGACTCTGCTCTGTAGGCTGTGCAGTCAGGGGCCTGTGGGATCAGGCGATGGGTGAGACAGCATTTTAATGAGCAGTGGAAAATTCAAGAAGCTGAGACATCTAAAGGCTGCTCGTCTGACTCCTCTGCCTTCAGCTGCAGGGTTTCTGAAAGGCAAAGAGGGATTAAAATAAAGATGTGGGCTGGTTAAAATAAAGTCGAAGAGTGCACATATTTTATAGTTTTACACTGTGAGGATTTTTGCAAAGATGGTAGAAAGATAGCTCTGCAGACCCTCCGATATAACTGGGGCTCTGAGAGGCCATCCCTGTTCTCTCTAAGGTGCGAGATGGGAGGGAGAGGAGGGGAGATGAAAACATTAGGAGGAGGGCTTAAACTAAACTCCATTGGGTTATTTACATGCCTGGTGCTTCGCTAAACTTTTTACCTTCCATTTTCCCCTGGATGAATTCCATCGTATGGCGACCTAATGTGTGCCCCAGCAGCACTGTGCACGGTAGAGCTTTCAGCAGCTGAGTCTGGGGAAGTAGAGCACCAGGTCTCTCTTTCTTCCATGGTACCTCTGAGGGGATGCCAACTCCCAACCTTTGGGTTAGCGTGTTACTCATCTGCACCACCCAGTCATTCCACACTTGATGTGCACTCGATTTAATCCTCATTGCAACAGGACAGCTCTAAGAACCGTCTTTTAAGGAAGAGAAATGTGTTTGGGTGAGTTTTCTAGAGAAAGAAGATCAGTGATGCTTGTAGGTGTTGTATGTAGAGGAAGAGATTGGTATCAAGAAATGGCTGACACATTGCTCCTGTTCAAGTCAGGGCATCCAGCTGATGGCTCCTGAGATCAGCAGGTGATGCAAAGGGAGATCAGGGAACCAGAGTAAGAAGATGGAGCAGAGCCAGTGGGAGGGGGAGGGGGTGGGCATAAGCTGGTGCATGCAGAGGTATGAAGTCAGCCGACTGATTCCAATCTTGGTCAGTTTGGTAGTCTGCTGGCAGCTCTGGGCATCAGCAGGCAACCCAACAGAGATCAAGGAACCAGAAGCAAATCCAGCTCTAGCAGAGTGAAGGGCCAAAGAGGAGTCAACTCCCCTAGGTCTCTCTGTCTTATACAAAAAGGCTCGTGACACCCCTACGCTGTCCCAGGAGTGTCCAGTTGACATAGTCTCTATCGGTCACAAGAGGACATCTCATTCTGTATAAATTATCCGATCTAGGACACAAAGCTTTCAGACTCCATTCTGGACCTCCCTGACTTCAATGCCACTGGCCTTACATACCTTTGATACTTTCCCCCCAAATGTTTCAGATGTGTTGTCTCTGCTCTTGCCATTACTCATCCCCATCCACCCCCAAACACATACACATTGGTGGTTGCCTATTGGGGTAACCACCGTCTCCCAAGGGAAACATCCACTGACCAGGAGCCCAACCGTGGTGCTAAGAGGCACTGTGAGCTTTTCTGGATTTCCATCACCTGATCTTGGACTTCAGTACAGAAGACCAGCGTCAGGCCATTGACACGTTTTGCTCTGTGCAAGATTGAATGTGTGATTATTATTATTACTGGAAAGGATGGTTCCGTTGGCTAATTCCCATCCTTCAAACTGGATCATTGTTTACTGTGAAAGGAAACCTGTCCTAATCCATGGATGGAGTGGGCTCTCAAGACAAGCAAGCAGGAACCAGAGCGGCGCCCTAGACTGAAAAATGGTTCTGGTGGGTTGGGGGCTGATAGAAGACCGGGTGGGTGGGTGGCTCACTGCAGTTAAGGGTTTTGAGTACAAGGTGATTTCCTGCCTCCCTCTCCTTGAACAGCCTGTCTTACTTTGCTATCACCTGATAAGCATCTTTCTTCTCCTGCATTATCTGTGTTGCAAGGTGAAGAAAAGAAATATTTGCTAGAAGACCCTCATTTACTCACGTTAGGCTGTCAACAGTGATTCCTCTTCTGGATAGGCTTTCTGGCATCCTGGGGGATATAATCACCGAGCATGCTCTTGAAGGTTAGCAGAACTCTCTCTAAAGATAGGCGCAACTCTGCCACCCTCCCTGGATGGCCCATCCATTTAAAATATGGCCCATAAGAGAGAAACAGATGCAAAATCACAGCATTCGAGGGCAGTTTTAATTTGACCTGTCGGAGGCATTTCTGTCAGAGAGGGAGAAGAGTAACCCCTTCATTTGGCAATTCCATCTCCATTTGTTTTAGATTTTCTTCCCATGTGTCACCCCTCATTTCCTTCCCCCAAGATCGTGCCTACAGTCCTTCAACAAACATTGACAGGACACCGTTCTCTGAACTCAGGGATCCAGAGGGAGCCTGGCTTCTCTTGTACGGTCTCCAGAGCACCCACTCTTGAGACAGACCAGGCCACGGACAGACTACTGTTGGATGTTCGGTGTTCTGGAATTCAGTAATCCTCTCGGAAGGCAGCTCAGTGTCTACACCGGATACATTCTGTAATCTACATTATCATCTCTTCTGTTATAATTCTACGGTGCTATAGTGCAGGCTGTGGGAGAAACCTTGATATTTCAGCAGGAAAATACATTACCAGTGGTACTCAGTAGGACAGAGACCATCAGTGGAAGGTAAGTGTGGCAGCCAAAAGGGTGTTGAAGAAAGCTTCCACTTTTCAAAATTTTGGAGTTGAAAGGGATGGAGAAGATGCCTTGTCTAATTGAAATAGACCATTGTGGTTGCTGTCAGCTGTGTCAACACTGTCTTGCAGGAACCTTGGATGTCAAACTCCAAAATGTTGGACTAATCGTTGGGATGTTCAAATCCATCGGTGGATCTAAGTGAGGCTTCCCTTGTTTTGTCGACCCTCTATGTGTACATGATGTCCTTTTCTAGAAATTGATGATGCCTGATGATGTGTCCAAAGTAAGACAGCCAAAGTCTTGCCACCCTTGTGTCTAAGGAGCATTCCAAAAGAAGCTACAGGCTCTCTGATCTCATTCTCCGGCCATCAGTGGTTCAGGAGAGAATTTCCAAGACTCTCTTCTCCCAGATCTCTGAGCTCAGGGATTAAGCACTTTGGAACCCTTGGAAATTTATATTCAGGCTCCGGAAGCCTCCTGTGCCCTCACCCCCATCCCTGTGTTCCCTTCCTCGATTTGAAATAATGGGGACTTCAGCCTGGAGAAGAGGGAGTGAGGATTTAGGGATTTTTAATAATTTATAGCTCTTTATTCTTCTTTTTTAAAAAGCCATACAAATTCATGAATCAGAGCAGGTGGAAAAAATTACAATAATTCAGCAACAATAGAAAGGATTTTTAGTCCTGCCAGCAACTTGGTATATCTTTTTGCAGATTATAATTTTTCTCTGTGCATATGACTTTTTATTTTTGCAAACTGAATTAACACTATATGCACATTTGTAATAAAAAAACACTGAAAAATATTTTTATAAAAGGTATATCTATTTTAGCAGACTGGCATGAATTAAGCACAATGAAACATGTGAGACTCTACCATTAATATTTTACAGTTGAAGGTGGCTGATGGTGTTGTTTTTGGACCCCATGCTCTGTGTAGATTTGTGTTCACTTCTGCTTAAGATCACGTGTGTCAAAAAGGGGGGGAAAAGGAAGAACATATGTATCACTTTGAGAGCCATGGAGTTGCCTTGCCCAAAGGATGGGAAGCTCTTTGGCTTCATCTTTAAGACCTGGCCATACAAGCTAGAGAAAGAGACAGAGAATAATGCTACACAGTGTCAGAGCGGAAAGGAAATGCAGAAATCCATTCCACACTGTCACTTATTAGGTGGAGAAACTGAGGCAGGTAGTGGGAACTCTTTCTCGTCAGCAAAGACCCCCGTTGGAGTTCCCCAGGGCCAACATGCAATCTCAACGTCTTCATCCGGGAGGCCACTAAGCTTCTCTGAGCCTCCATTTCATGATCTGCAGTGCGGCGGATACAAAGACTGCATGTGAGGAACTGACCGCATAGAAAGCTGAGCAGCTTGCACAGGAGCTGGTGACGTCCCCATGAATTCTACTCTGCTTGCTGGTGATAGAGCTGGGAGTAGAACCCTGCTTTCTTTACTCCTTGTAAAGCCAGTGGCCTTCCACTGACATCACCCAGGGACCACCAGGGTAGGCTGTCCATCGTGGGAGTGGTGGGCTTTGAGACAGTAGGCTACTGGGAAAGATACAGGGACAGAGCGAGGACAAGTTGATGATACTTTCTTCTCTTTCTGCCTGTAAAATAATAATAATTGGATGTGTGGATAATGACCCCCATGGACAACTGTCTCCTATGCTAAGAGACCATAAAAACTGGATGGCATCCAGCTACCATTACTGATAGCTTTGGTTAAAGAATAAATCTGATCAAAGGGGGAGGGGATGAAGAACAGACATTCAAATTCTCATGAAACCCAGACATTTTAGACCCATGGAGACCGAGTAAAACCAAAACTATTACCCTAGCTTTAAAACTCAAACTTTAAGCTAAAATCATTCCCCGTGTTAGATTTCTGAAGTGGGGTATATCTGGGTTCTTGCTACACAGAGCTGAAAGAATTCACATCGCAGATGCACTTTGTAATAAAAGTGAGTTTTCATAAAAGAAAGGAAAAGTTTCAGGTTTTACAGTCTCAAAAGGGTACATGCTATTTCTGGAGAACGAACCAAACCATTCAGAAGCCACACTGGGATTCACAACTGGCACGAAAATCCTCATGGAAAAGACCGCTCCCCCTCCCCAACCTGCAGAACTTGGGAATCACCAGGGACCAAGAGACCAAGACTATGTGGGCCTGGAGCAGGCCTGAGCAGGCAGGCAGGCTCAAGTGTACTTGAATCTGGCCTTCCTGCCCGGTATTTAACACCTCTGGCTGGGAAGGCGTGGTTGAGAGTATTGGCTGATCTTATTGGCTGTGATTAAACTTGCCTGGGTGACGTCATGGCCCTAGGTGGAGGCTAGGTTTTAGGTGTCGCCTGTGCTAGGAGGTCAGTTTGGGTTTTCCCATGGGTGGGCAAAGGCTCCCTGATTTCTTTCTAACCCTCTATGTGGGCCTTTGCAGGCACTGGGGAGACAACCCCACATGTCCCTGAACCTAGCCACCTTTCACCTGCAGTCTTCTTAAAACCAAACAGTAGTTTCGCTTCACTTGTAAAGATGATCTGCCTGGAGAATAATGATCTTTTAAGAACTGTCTCTAAGAGGTCAGGAGCCCTGGTGGCCTAGTGCATTCAGCTGCTCGCCACCATGTCAGCATTCGGAGCCATGCAACAGGAGAGAAGATGAAGCCTGCTTCTGTAGAGGTTTAGAGTCTCAGAAACCCACAGGGTGCTTCTATTCTGTCCTGGGGTCACTATGAGTCAGAATGCACTGGATGGCAGTGAATTTAGGTTGTTCATTTGCTTGTTTTGTTTTCCCAGTAATCTAAATTCCATCAAGGGCTTTCTCTCTCTCTCTCTCTCTCTCTCTCTCTCTCTCTCTCTCTCTCTCTCTCTCTCTCTCTCTCTCTCTCACACACACACACACACACACACACACACACACAGTGTTATGGAGTCTATTACAAACCATAGCAACCTCATGGAGCAGAATAATACTGTCTCTGTGGGTTTCTCAGACTGGGATTCTTTATTCACCCACAGAGACTCTGGTAGTGTCAAACAACTGTCTTTTCAGTTAGCATCCCAACTGATAACCACTGCCCCACCAGGGCTTCTCCACCAGAAGCATGCCCAGGCAAATCCCCTAGGGCTAGACTGTCACTCGCTGCTTACTAGAAGACTGGCAATGATCCATTTCAATCACACTGTGGCCGAGGGAAAAGTTTTTCACATTTCTAGCCTAAAATAGTCAGAAAGAAATGCACAGAGGCTGGACTTACCCACCCAGGGACTCACAATAGATTTAGGGCTCCCAATGTAGAAAGTAAAAAAAACAACAACAACAAAAACAACTCTCTAACTCACTGCCAGTGAGCCGATTTCAACTCCTGGTGATTCTACTGAGTGCCCAGAATTTATTCTTTATTATATAGGGGAGGAACTATTTGGAAAGGAGAGAAAATAGTTGCAAAGCTCCAAGAATATTATCAAAGACACTCATTTGTGTCTTTAAACAGGAGCTTAAATTCTGAGCACCAGGTTTGCAAAAGGCTACATTGAACAGTGAAAGCCCAAAATTGATTTTCTGAGTCTCCATGTGGGTTATGCTTCCATTGAATTCCCTTTGTCATTAACCAGGAAGGTGAACAGACTTGCCCTCAAGCAGAGGGCAATAGAAGGCGGATTACGACTAGCCCTATTAACCATCCTGGGAGGACGAGTCTCCTTAGGGACTTGCCTGAGTGTGGTCCTGATAGACTGACATACTGGGGTGACATAGTTAGGAGTCATGTCCGACTTCCTTGGTAGGAAGACCTGAACTAATCTTTTGAACTCTCTGTCTAACAAAGGTTCTCAACCTGTGGATCTCGACCCCTTTGGGGGTCCTTGACCCTTTCACAAGGTTCTCCTAAGATCATCGGAAAACACATATTTCTGATGGTCTTAGGAACTCAGGCACAGCTCCTCTATCTGTCTCCAGGCAGGTCTGTCCACATGCAGACACGCCCACCCACATACATGTCCCCGGCGTGAAGACTGTGACCCAGGCTACACCATGCTTCAAGACAAAATTTCATTTATTTGAAATTAGAAATAAATATTTCACAATATATAATTACATATTGCTTTGTGATTAATTATGTTCAATTTGTACAATGAAAATACATCCTGCCTATCAGATACTTACATTACAAGTCATAACAGTAGCAAAATGACAGTTATGAAATAGCAACGAAAATAATTTTGTGGTTCGGGGTCCCCACAGCATGAGGAACTGTAGGAAAGGATCGCCGTATGAGGAAGCTTGAGAACCACTGGTCTAGTATAACGTATGTGTCCCAGTCATGGTCCCATTCCCGCTTTTTTAGTCCCGCCCCCTCCCCAAGTGTGATATATTGATCGGTGGCCAATCATGTTGCTATGACAATTTCACTTGTTCTGTCATGTCCGATTTAAGACTCCAATTCTCCTTAAATTCTCGACTCCTTGTGCTAACCATCTCCCTCATCAGCATGATGTGGGATCTCTTGGTCTTTGTCTTTTCCAATTTAAAACTTAATAACGATCTCCTTAAAGTGTATCTGTGACTTGGAGTCTCTTTTATACCCTAAAATAAATGTACAGATATTGAGTCGGTATAAGCTCTACTGTGCGTAATGTGTATATGTTCAAACACAACAATAAAGTAAACATTAGTAACAATTACAAGGCTTGAGCAACTCACAATGATTTAATTTTTTTTGGAAGCGTGACCCATAAACACAGTGTTTTTAGGTGTTTATGTTCCTGGGGACCACCTCAATAGACAATAGGGAGTCTAGTAATCAAGATGCAAGGAACTAGTTAGGAGATAGTACCAGTATCCGGGAATGGAGTCACTAGGAAGAGTGTAAGTATTTCCACTTGCTCAGAACAAAGAACTCTTTTACCCAGACCTAGTGAGATCTTTATGAATTAAGATGCAGGCTAAAATGTATAATCAGCAGTCAGGGAAGTCATGCACTGACTTCCTCGGTATTACAGGAACAGTGGCATTTCTTATCAACTTACTACTTGAAAATATAGACAACAATAAACTTCGGTTTAAACCTAATTCCTAAAGACCCAAACCATGAACACAGATATGTCTGAGTTGAGGAAACATGATCTGCCCCTGAGTGGCTTGAAACACACCGGCATCTCCTCATGAGTTTCCTCCTGACCTGAGGGATTAGCAAATTGGTGATGACTCCCAGTGTTGGGTTTGCTAATGATGAGATTCACTGGCTGAGCTGAAAATCTTCCAATTATAAGATTGTTTCAGGGTGCAAAAGGGATCCAAGATCTCAAACACAATGAATGGGAAACATTCACTAACGTCTTAAATGGAACAAAGACGAGGGCAAAAATACATCATCCTGATGAGGGAGACCATTAACACAAAGTCATAATGGCACCCAAGGGTGTGCTGAGATTCAGAGACTTAAAAAGAACATGGGAAGGCAAAGGAAACTGTCTCAAAGCGTGGCTGGTGGCAGATCGATACATCACAGTTACAGGTTGAACTACAGAAGCAAGGAAGGTGACCACGTTTGGGAGATCCATTATGTTAGAAAAGCTTACAATATTGGTCCAGGACCCTTCCACCAAGGCAGGCAGGGCATGCCTCATGGGTGTGTGACTTCAAAATGCAGTCTCCATCAAGAACACGCAGAGGCAATCCCTGACAGGAGACTGCCCTCCTTGGGCTGGTCCATGCAGGTGGAGGAGGCAAACCACTTTCCAATGTACTCTGCCTGAGGGCAAGATTGTTCACATCCCTGGTCAATGGTCAAAGGAATTTAATGGAGGCTAAAACTACAATAAATTTTGGGCTTTCAACTGATATCCAGAGTGTTCTGCAAACCTAGTGCTCAGAATTAAAACTGTAATATAAGAGCAATATACATACTCTGTTTATAACAATCAGGCCCTATCTTCTACTCATAAAGATTCTTTGATTTCCAGGAAATCTTGAATGTTCTCTTACTCTGGAGGATTCCTTTGAAGGACTGTGATCTATAACCTTAATTTTCTTAAAAGAACTCCCTAATAAGGTCCAGTAATTTGTGTGCCTGATACTAAATTTTACACAACACTGAGATGGTCATTTATCTCTTCCCTAGGGACGTTCTGGAGAAAGGTGCCATGCCCTTCTTAATCACAAATGGAATTAGATTTCAGGCTGGAATGATTCGTCTTTCCATGTGAAGCAGAAGAGAGGGAGAAAAAGAGAGGGAGTCCCATATTTCTCTTCATATCATTAGTTGTTCAGACACGTGATGATCATTGGAGGGTGGGGGGAGGCAGAAATGAATTTGAGGTTTAAATAAAGTTTGGGTTCAGTTAAAAAAGAAGAAAGAACTCAATATTCTGTTGTTGATTAAAATGTTGGTGAGAGAAAGTGAATTTAATGGGAAGGACAAGAATGGCTGTTTGGTTCCTAAAAAAAGGTGCACATTTAAAGAACGAAACTCGTCTTGCTTCCTGTGAAGAAATTAATCTCTTGTGGCCTTTAGAGATGGGAATCTTTAAAGGCCACAATCTACATGTGTTCTCCACACAGTTGGAGTGCGTGACAATGCAAAACAAACAGAGAATGGAGAAAACCCCTGAATGGAGGGGGACGTGGGGAGGTGGAGGACTTAGCAGCGTGTCAAACTTCCATGAATCAAATCTGAAAACGGAGATAGAAACAATACTTCCCATCCTGTTTTCAAAGATGACAAAGTCTGCCCAAACCACTTGCCCCTCTGGCTGGGTGGAGAAGGAAACGTATTAGCCCCACACTTAGGACCTTTTCGAGGGGCACTTGGAATCCGCATCTATGCGCAGCGCCTGCCACTGCACTGTTGTTGGCAAAAGGCCCAGTGCGCCTGGATGGCCAGGAAGTGTCCCCGGCTCCCCAAGACATGGCCGCGCATCGCATCCAGCGGTTCTCCCTGCCCGGGTCCTTGCCCCAGGAGGCTCCTTGCTCCTGGCAGAAAGGCAGCTCTCTGAATAAGACAGGGATTTATTAGGAGGGAATTATTCTGGTGTCTTCAGATATACAGCATTCCTGATAAACATCTCGCTCCTGACAGCCTACTAACAAGATACATTTGTTGGTGGTTTCTGTCCCCCGGAATTGGCGCAGAGAATGTCCTGCCCTTTCATGGCTCCCTTTGAGGGAGAAGCAAGCAGTGACAAGCATGATTCCACTTTGTCCGTTCCCAAACGTTGTCATCGTGGGATCTGCTGAATAGCAGGCAGGGATGGCGAGGTGTGGGAGGGGGTCGTGCAGGGAAGAGTGTGCACTGCATGAACACCACGTGCTAAGCGCCTGCCAAGTGTCAGGATTCGGGTTCGTGACAAGGCAGCTCTACAGGAGAAAGACAGAGCTTTCAACTTCCGCATTACAATCTTGGCAACTCACAGGGCCAGTTCTACCCAGTTACACGGTTGCTAGCAGTCAGAAGAGACACTATGGCAGTCAATCGGTTTGGGGTTTGTTTGTTTGTTTGTTTGTTTGTTTTTTGGGGGGTCAGGGGAGTGTAGTGTGTAACCTTGGGCTGCTAACCACAAGACCAGATTCTTAAAAGGAGAAAACTGGGACTGACCGTCCCTGTAAGGAGGTACAATCTCAGAAACCCCGAGAACAATTCTCTTCTGTAACTGTAGGGTTACTCTAGGGTTACTGAGTTAGAGGTGTCTGGATGGCAGCAGGTTGGATGGAGGGTTTGGATTTGTTGGTGGAAGAGCTCAGTTGCTAAATGAAGGGATGTTGGTTCAAATCCACCCAGGAGCTATGCCTCCGGGAGACTTGGTCATTTTGGTATGCAGAAAAAGGGAAAAAAAATCACAATCCAGTAAACCCTCTGGGATCCTTGTACCCTGTCACATGGGGTCACTGTGAGCTAAAATGGACTGCATGGCACCAAGCAACAACAACAACACATTTCATATCATGAAAGACACCTGGCTACTGTGCAATCAAGAATTGCTTGTTTAGAGTTTTATTAAAATCCGACTCTCATATTCAGAGAAATCAAAGCCTGGGACAGAAATTCAGACCATTTCAGGTATAGGAAACGAGTGTCCTGGGCCCCTGAAAAACCATCACATACGTCCCTGGAAACTATTAAACCTGTTACTCACACGAATATCTCTTAGAAAATTCAGCAGTTGTTGACTTCAGAGAGCACTGTTACAACCCAGCTTCCTGATATCCTATTTTTGTTACATTGGAAACAGCAACAAAGAAAGGATTTGGTGTTGGTTCAAATTCGGAATTGCTGTAGCTTCAATAACCACCCCATGCACAATGAAAAATATTGTTGGTGATCCAACCCCATCTCTAGGATGAGTTATGGATCTAACTTTTGTGATCAATAGGGTTCAATCCATTCCGTTTCATAAGTAGGTAGTCCTGTCGTTCTTTCTCATTTGTTTTAGTCCAGGAAGTGTCTCTGAAACCTGTTCGGCATCACAGTAAAACTCAAGCCTTCTCTGACTAATGTGCAGTGGTCATTCATGGGGTACATCAGCTGGGGATTGAGCCTGGCTCTCCTGTATGGAAGGAGAGCATGGATTCTACTGTGGAACCATCCCCAGAGAGTGTGCTGACGGCTGGCAACACAGGAGCAGCAGCAGTACAGTCTGCTTGACTTCTCAAAGGTCGGGAAGGAGCCAGAACCATTACAATCATCTGACCAATGAAATCAGACATCCCTGTAGTTCTAGGGAAATTTGAAATAGAGCTTCAAAGACCTGTATTGTATCTCCATATATGAGCCCATCTGACTAGACAGGTTATTTGATACTGTCGTGTGCCTGACCTTGAAATACTAAAATAAAGTAAAAGAAGGCTCATAGCTGCTCAGAATCACATCCTTAAGAACTGGGTGACTATGATCAACTGAAGAAAAATGATAAAATAGTAAAGTTTTGACACGTCAAAAGTGTTTCAATACTTTGGACAATTGACTGATAGGCACTTCCCATTACTGATGATGCCAGCCACCTACCCTCTCACTATAGGACTCCCTGCGTGGTACAAGCAGTTCATTAGTTTGGCTACTAACTGAAAACAAATTCCTACAAGAAATGGAGAGATTCTTTGGGTTAGAAGAACTATATCTTAAGTAATTCTGAACTTGAATTATAACCTGTTAACTTCCCTAATACACCCCATAATTGTATTAGCTGTGAGTTCTGTGTAGCCATTGCAATGCATTTGAGAATCCAGCTGATAAGCAGTGAGTCATTGGGAGGGAGAATTGGTGTCAGAATTAGTGAAGCAAGGGTGAAGACGTAGCTCACCGCTGCTCTATAATGGGCTTAACGCTGATGTCAATGTTGATTCTCTCCTTCTGAAGTCAGACTAGGTCAGACATTGCTTCCGTGCCATTTGTACACATTCTCCTCACTGACCATCACAAGTAATAATGATGCCCTTCTCATGTTACTCCTGTCTTATTTCTCAGTTGCTGTAGGACTCAGAAAGTTTTTCTAGAAGAATCCCAGTAGTATTTCATGTTCATTATTGAAGTGAAAATATTAAACATTTCATGAAGTGGACTTCCTAATCTCATAGCTTCCAACCTTGGAAACGCTGATGTACATAACTGAAATGCATGCGCTTAAACTATTCCAAACTTTGGCTATATCATCAGGAGAGACTAGTCCTTGTAAAAGGACACCATGCTTGGTAGAAGGTCATTGAAAAAGGGGAAGGCTCTCACTGAGGTGAATGGTAGTGGCAGGGTCTATGGCCACACCCGAACATGCCTGATCTCATCTTATCTTGGAAGCTAAGCAGGGTTGGGCCTGGTTAGTACTTGGATGGAGACAGTGGCAGTAACAATGCATTCAAGTAAAGCAACAATTGGGAGAACAGTGCCAGACTGGGTGGTCTTTCATTCTATTGTTCATAGAGTGGCTATATGTCAGACTCCAATATCTCCTAGCAACTGAGACATAAAACTTCACTGCCATTGAGTCAAGTCTTACTGAGATTGTGCCTTTGGGACAGAAGAACTGTTCTGAGAGGTTTTTGAAATCATAAGTCTTTAGAGAAGCAGACAGACTCATCTTTCTTTGGCTGAGCAGCAATGGGGTAGGTAAGAACTAACAGCACACAGTATTAATCATATATTCAAAGCCTGGTCTATTTTTCCTCTCATTAAGTTATCTTGGGCATATCTTTATGTCATTACCGGTATATTAGATCTACCTTATTCTTTTCAATGAAGTATCCCATTTTACAAGAGAATTTGTCTCTGCCTAACATCATTCTCACCTGTTCACAGAGAGCGTGGTGGTCTAGCATTAAGCTGCTAGCCACAAAGTCAGCGATTCCAACCCCCAGCCACTCTGAGGCAGAAAGATGAGGTTGTCTGTTTCCATAAAGATTTCTTTGTCTTTGTTTGATAATGAATAGATATTTATTGGGTAACTTCTTTTTTAATTAAAATAAGCTTTTATTGGGTACTGGGCAAGGAATAATATCTCAAATAATCCTTTTTGTATTCAACTTTTGAAGTCTTGAAAACCCAAAGGGGCAGGTGCAACTCTGTCCTATAGAGTCACTCCAGGTTAGAATGGACTTGATGGCAGGGAGTTAAAGGCTCTTCATGTTGTAGTGTCCCCATTATTTAGTTAAATTTTGCCCACTTTTATTATTATAAACAATCATACACTATATTAGTTCCCAAGGAAACATACTAATGGCTTAACTTATCTAAGTAACACTTTTCTCGGCTGTTGTGGTTATGGTCAAGTTTCACAAAGTCAGTACCTACTTTTAGCAACACTATACACAACCAAACAAAATGCTATCTGATCCTGAGCCAATCTGATCCTGAGCCTAAGATTGAACCAATTGTTCTATCTCCATTGAGGAACTTTCTCTTTTTCACTAACTCTCTACTTTACTAAGCATAACGCTCTTCTCAAGGGCATGGTCCTTCCTGACATCATGTCCCAATTATTCTAACTGTACTCCTCCAACACACATTCGGTCCAATCTTCTTGAAGCCCATGGTATATTCAATATTCATTAACACCCCCATAATTCAAAGGCATCTATTAGTCTTTGGTCTTCCTTATTCATGGTCTAGCTTTCATATGCACGTGACTTGACTGAGAATATCAAGTCCTGGGTCAAGTGGACCATAGTCCTCAAAGTGTTGCCCTTGCTTTTGACCATTACTACTACTCACTACCATCAAGTGGCCTCTGCTTCTTTGTGGCCCCATAGAACAGAGCAGAACTGCTTTATGGGTTTCTGAGTGTGTACCTCTTTACAGGACTAGTAGGGCTCATCGTTTCTCCACTTGGAAGACGATACAGAGGTATTTTGGAGCAGATATGTTGACTGCTGCTTCCAAGGGCATTGATTATGGATCCACATAAAATGAAATCCTCGGCAATTCAATATTTTCTTCATTTTTTATTATGTTGCTAATTTGTCCAGCTTGAGGACTTTTGTTTTGTGTTGCGGCATAATCCATACTTAAGGCTGTAGTCAGAAGGTGTTCGTTGGGAGAAACCATGTAGTAAGTCCTCTTCTTGATATTGCTTGGAGCTTTACCACTCCCTGTTGATGTACTGCTGCAACCATTTTAAATGATCTTCAACACATCTCAGTTGTGTGAGACATTCATGGTATGGCTTAATAATTTCTGCCTTCTGTTCTGTCACCTTTCTTTGGAATAGGCACTTCTATTAATACCTTCCAGTAGGTTGCCCAGGTAGCTGTCTTCCAGATTTCTTGGCACAGACAAGAGCTTCCAGGGTTTCTTCTGTTTTGTTGACACATCTCAGTTGGCATGCTGTCAATTGCTGGAAGTGTGTTTTGCGTTGATGCCTTCAGTGCAGCTCTGACTTTTCCTTCAGTAGCATTTGTTCTCCATCATATGCGACCTCCTGAAAGAGTTGGACATGCACCAATTCTTTTCGGGACCGTTACTCTGTGTATTCCATCTTCTTTTTATGCTTCCTGTATCATTCAATATTTCCCCCGTTGTCTTAAATTTTCTTCAATTCTGTTTTCATTTTGTGTAATGCCATGTGTGTTCTTCCTTGTTGGTTTTTTAACTGCAGGTCTTGGCTTATTTCATTATAATCGTTTGCTTTGTCTTCACAAAGAATGATAATGGTATTTGCCATTTTGATCAGACAATCATGTGGTGTATTGTACTGAAATTGAAGAATAAAGACAACACATTCATTCTTAAATGAGCATTGCAAGATCTATCCTGCAATACAGTGCTATCAGCGGTATGTCTTCAAAGTAGATGCATTAATATGGCTATTGTTCAAATTCACACCCCACTACTGATACCCAATGTGAAGAAACTATAGTTAATGAGGCCGGATTAGGATGAAACACCCTTACTCAGGTCACAGCCCTGAGGCCATATGAAGCGGTTTCCCTGCTGAGTGGCCTCCATCATCTTTTATCCAACAAGAGATTTAAAAAAGGAGGGACAGTGAGAGTAAGACAGAAGCAAACAGAGAAGGAGGGATTTGAGTACCACCAAGAAAGAAGAACCAGGAGCAGAATATATCTTTTGTCCATCAAGGGAGAATTTTAAACCACTCTTTCTCTAGCCCCCTGGTCTTTGCTTTCCTTGTGTCCAGTACCCACTGCCATTGAGTAGATGCCAACTCATAGTGACGATATCAAACAGGACAGAACTGCCCCTGTGAGTTTCTGAGACCGTAATCCTTTATGGGAGTAGATGTCTCTGTCTTTCTTCCACTGAGTGGATGGTATATTGAGAATGCTGACTTTGGGCTGAACAGCCCAACCATAACCACTACATCACCGATGCTCCTCCTGATCCATTATAGTAGATAATTATAAACGATTTGTTGATGTTGCCAAAACTGCTGTTTTGACATGGTGCAAATCAAAGAGTGCAGACTATTTCAGAATAGGGTTCAAGAGAATTTACCAACTTCTGGAGTCTGAAATTTACCAACTAGGCAAACAAAATACATTGATGATTATTGGTGACTGTAATGTGAAAATTGGGAGAAAAAAAAGATTAAAGTCCAGTTGTTGGGAAAAAATGTAGCCTCATTGATAGAAACAACATTGGAAATAGCATGACAGAATTCTGCCACACCAATGATGTATTCATGTAATCAGTGACTATAAATGTGGACACACCTGGATGGAACACACAGGAATAAAATTGTCTCATCTCAGCAAAGAGATGATGGAGAAGCTCAATATTATTCATCAGAACAAGGCTACAGGCCAGCTACAGAACAGGCCATTAATTACTCACATGTTGGTTTCATTGAAGCTTAAGAAAATTTAAACAAATCCATGAAAGTAAAATTAAAAACCTGGAGTACATCTGCCCTGAATTATGAGACCTTTTCAAGACTAGGTCTGAGGCCTTGAACACTCGTGGCCAGAGACTGGATGAGTTGTGGGATGACATCAAAGGCATCATACATGAATAAAGCAAATGATCGTTTTTAAGAAGATAGAGAAGAATATAAAAAGACAAAAATTGATGTCTGAAGAGGCTCTGAAACTTGCTCTTGAATGTGGAATAACAAAATCAAATAGAAGCAATGATGTAAAAGAGCTGAACAAACAATTTTGGAAGGGTAACTTAAGAAAGCAAAATAAAACATTAAAATGAAATGTTTCTCAACTGTAAAATGGGGTATCTCACTCAAAGTGTTGGATTTAGGGACTAAATCAGATAATGAATATAGCATTCTTGTTGGATGACTGGTTGGTAGTTTAAGGAGCATAGAGAGTGTTTCATTATTACTTTTACTGTTACTATTGAGCATCTTATGTGTCTGTCAGCTTCTTTAAAAGATTTCTCAGAAATGGAATCACCAGATCAAAGAGGATGCATATCTGAAACATTGCCAATTATAAAGAACCCTGGTGGTATGGTGGTTATGGGTTGGGCTGCAATCCTCAAGGTTAGCAGTTCAAAACTACCAGCTGCTTCATGGGAGAAAAATGAGGTTTTCTACTTCCATAGAGAGTTATAGCCTCAGAAACCTACAGGGTAAGTTCCAACTTATCTTACAGAGTAAGTATGAATCTATATTAACTCAATGGCAATGAGTTTTTTTAATTACATACAATTGTATTATTAAAAATAGAATCATATTATTTATGTGTAAGACTGTGTCTATTTAAGATTGTACAGAAGCAGCAACACTAAGAGATTTTTAATTCTTGAAATCAGATCATAAATATATAATTTGTTTAATTTTCATTTAGTTGATTAACACAGGTTAATTTCTTTTTATGATTATTTTCTTCTATTTTTTCATTCATGATTATGATTCACATGGTGTTTTGTTTTGTTTTTACTTTTTGTTTTTATTTGAATGAAACTTTACACAGAAAATTGGCTTTCCACTCATCAATTCAGATGCGTTTTGTTGCTTTGTGTTTGTGTGTTTAATGAACTTCTTTTTCTTATTGATTTGCATTACCATTTTTATCTTAAAATTGTCTTATTTTGGGGTAGTTTTAATATAGTTTGCAAATATTCCCTCTTGTTTTCTCTGGATCAACTCTTGTTTATATTATATTTTCAACCACTCGACAACCTTAAAACTTTATAATGGGATGTCTCTGGAAATTTTATAATCCTGACCATTCTAATAAATAATTTAACTCAATAATATAAGTAGATGTTGACTTGCTAAACCTATAAAAGGGAGTGAGTACAGTTGTTCTTGGTTCATAAAGAATACCATAAAGAATAGGTTTTGTTATGAATTGTCATCAAGATAACTCCAACTCATCGTGGCAGACGGCAACAAAATGAAGTGTTGAGTCCTGCGCAAACCCCACCATCATTTGAGCCCATTTGTAGAGTTTCTGCACCCACACTTCTTGTTGAAGACCTGCCTCTTGTCCACGGGCCCACTCCTTTACCAAGCAGGACATCTCCCTCCAGCAAATGATGCCTCCTGATGACGTGTCCAAAGCAAGTGATATAATATCGTGTCATTTTCCCCCAGGGAGCTTCTGGCTGTGGTTGCTGTAAGTTGGATTTATTCCATCTTCTAGTAACCCCAGTGAATCCTATCATCTTCCTAAGACCAACGACAGGGATGCATTTACTGCTGGCAATGCGGGTAGCCCCAGGACTCGTCTAACTTCAAGGTGGACATTTTCCAGGATCGGCCCCCAAATTATTTTAACAGGTTCTGACATGAACTTTCTTTCTTACAGCATGCTCTACTTCTCTTCTGCAGTTGATATCCTACTGCAATGGCCACAGAGAACTCATGCTGTACTTTTAAGTAAGTGATCACTATAGAAAGCAACAGACAGCAAATGAAGACCAGGGTCAAGGAGCATGGAAGCAAAGTGTCCGTCCTTCAGTGCAGGACAGCTCTCTCCACCAGGAAGACCCGCAACGGCATCATCTCTGGATCAGACCCTGAAAACTATGCATAAACCAGTGTGACTACAGTCTAGGACCAGACAAAAACCATGAACACCAAGTTGTGAACAGCTTACTCAGAAAAGGTCAATGGACCAAGACAAGAGTAACAAACCCTCTGGGGTAGAAATGAGGGCAAAGATCACTCCTGGTTTAGGGGGGAAATGTCTCAAGTTATTGTTTTGAAACAACAAATTGCTTCTCGGCCTTTTGGCCAAGATCAAGTGGAACAACAACAAAAACAGGTAAAGGGCCATATAACCCATTTCACTGTAGAATGCATCAACACATCCTCCCTGTTCTTGTTCACTATGAAGCTTCTGCATCCCTGTGAAGTTATTGAAAAGATGTTTAAGATTTTAAAGTGTTTGGGTGGCAGATTTGACCATGCAATAGTTCATGGGGTTTCTTGACTGATGTTTCCATGGATGTTGATGGTTGGTCCATTCAGAATGAAATCCTCCACATCTTCAGTTTCTTCACTGAGAGGCCCAGCTGTGAGGGTTTTTTGTGTTCTTCCTGGTCAGGTACAATCCATTTGAACTGCATTGGCCCAACTCTAAGGTTTTCTAGTGCCAGACGATTCAACAAGTTCATGTCACCCATTCGTCACCTGATTGCTTTGCTTTTTCACTTAACGCGGTTCAAGCTTCTAGCATTGTTCAAATTGTGAAGGAGCTGTTTTCCTCCTCCCTCTTCTGAAGCTCCAGGGTGATTTACAGCCCGTGGAAGATGCTTTATTTAAAGTCAGTGACACCAGATGGTCCCTAAACAAATACATAATGACTTCTGACTTGAGCTAACAAACCAAGCAAGGAGCTCATGAGAAGGTAATTGCGAGGCATTTGTGTTCTTGACAATGTAAAAAAATGACTTTATGTTTTAGGCAAATAAATACATGTAGGTGTTTTTAATAAGCAAAGTAGGAATGTATGGATTGCATGTAGACCTTTAAGATGCACACCATTTTAAAGAAAAAAAAGGTATAAATTATCCATCAACCTGTCACTTACCCAGAGATAACGATGGTTACATGCTTATGCTGCCATGAAAGATGTTTTCCTATGGTGAAAATTAAACAAATATGCATGCATTTCAAAGAAAAACAGAATCGTCGTATGTATTGTTTTGTCATCCTTTTCCCCTCTAACAGTACCACAGACTGATAAACGGACGGACAAATCTGTCTTGAAGAAAGTACACCCAGAATGCTCCCTAGTCACAAAGATGGCAAGACTTGTCGCAAGTACCTTGGACATGTCAGGGGAGTCCCGTCCCTGGAGCAGGACATGCTTGGTCCTTCTCCGGGGACTTTTTGCTATTTGCCCCCATAATTATCGGCAGCCTTGGAAAGCCTCCGTAGGTTTGCTATGAGTTGGCTCCGAATGGACTCAGTAGCAGTGAAGCATGGCACACACAGTTAAGCACTCAGTGAGCACAGGCTAGTGTTTGAACTCGCCTCATGGCCCCTTAGAAAATGCTGGGAATCAACTTCCAAAAAGTCACGACCTTGCAAATGCTGTGGTGTGTTCTACTCTGCACACGGGGGGGGGGGGGGGGGGAGGACATTATGCTTTGGAATCTACTTGAAAGCAACTAATTTTGGCAAAATACTTTATTCATTTTCTTTCATTCCATTGTGCTATATATACTTGTGTATAAGCCTAGTTTTCAGCACATTTTTAATGCAGTTTTTGTGGTAAAATTGGGTGCCTTGGCTGATATTCGGGACGGCTTATACTCGAGTCTATACGGTAGGAGCAATCATTTTATCTGGACTTGATTGCTGTCCACCAGTTACAGAAAATCATGCTAGTATGATTCCATAAGTCATCCATGATTCTTGTTGGATCTGGCCTTGGATTTCAGGTCTCCTGACTTCAAAGTCCACATCCCACATGTCACTGGAAACTCAGGGGACAGACAGATAGGGAGGGAGGGCGTAAGGTTTGAGGGCAGTGGAGAGAGACGGTTGACTGGGGCTATATTACAGACATGGATAAAGAGATAGAAGAGAGAGCTGCCCTCAAGGCAATTCTAATAGATGGTGACCTAACAGCAGAATGAAATGTTTTATGGTCCTGCGTCATCCTCAAAATCACCAGCCTGTTGGACTCCATGTCTGAGTGCTCATCCCCCTCACAGAGGTTCCAGTTAACCCTCCTGTCCCGTTACCTCACCAAACATGACGTCCTCCTCTAGAAATCGATCCTCGCTGCGGAGGTATCCAAAGAATGCAAGTTGGGCCATCTTCTGTTGTGATACATAAGGTTTTCATTGGTTAATTTTCAGAAGTACATCTTCAGACATGTTGTTCTAGTCTGTCTTAGTTTGGAAGCTCAGCTGAAGCAGGTGTACCGGCGTGACCTTGCTGATGTTTGAACTGCTTGTGACTCAACTTTCAATGTCACAGCAACTTGGAAGCCACTACGATGTCACCAACAAACAGAGGGGTCGAGCAGACAGGACAGCCTGAAAATGGGTGGAAGTTGAATTAAAACAAGCATATGGTGGTCTGTTGTAGAGTAGGTGTGTAAATGGTGGTCCTGGCATGATAGACTGAGGTAGGGGGATTCTATAAAGAATTCTATACAGAATCTAGTCTATATATTCTTTGCTATGAAGAAGGGTCTTCTCCTATGATTCTGCTGGCATTCAGTGTGTATCCCTGAAGTATATCTAAAGGACCGCCCAGGTTCAGTTTAACTGACAGTGGCCACATCCCTCCTTCCCTTAGTGGCAAGAGGAATTACAGACTTGTGCCTTCAGAACCCACACTCCCAGGGGCATTTGTACAGAGACTTTGTCATAGACTAGAGAGAAAGCAGCACCCAGGTGTCCCTGATGAGACGGAGTTGCAGGCTTCAATTCAGATGACAGAGGCTGACAGCTTTCCCCACAGAGTGCTAGTCTGATCTGGGGATGCGTGTCTCATTGACAGCGGGCATGTCTGGTGTGTCAAATAACACACTAACAGCTGACTCTCCATCTCCAGCTCCTGGCCTAATGATCTGCAGTCTGCACATCGTACACTGTCCCCCAACACACATACGTACACTTCCTCATACCTCAAAGCACAGCTCCCTCACTGTGACTTGAGATTGTCATACTCTTGATGGTTTTGGTCAAATGCTTGATGTATTGTAGTCACTGTAGCAAGTGTTGATTCGATGCTGGTGGTCTGATTCCAGGAGGTGAGTGCTGGATGGAAGATGGACGTGGGTGGCAGTGGAAAGTTAGATGGCAGTTTTGAGTGTGTGAGGGGTGGGGCAGAACAGAATACAATTGAGAAACGGAGCGAGGCCACAGCTGTGGAAAGAACACTGACACATTTACCTATGTATTTCTTCTTCTAGCATATAGGTCCAAAAATCAAACCAAACACTGACTTACAGACCCTTTAGGATAGAGTAGAGCTGCCTCCGTGCATTTCTGAGACTGCAACGTTTTATGGGAGTAGAAAGCTTCATCTTCTCCTAAAGAGTGGCTCGTGATTCTGAACTAATGATCTTCCGGTTAGCAGTCCAGCAAGTAACCTTGAAGCCAGTTGAATGCCTAGCATAGAGGTCGTAGGTGCTTAATGTGCATGAGGCTCAGTAGTAAGGACTGCCTTACGTGATGTGCCCACATGATACAGAAATAAGCAGAACACATTCCTTATTTTCAAGGGGCTTAAATGCAGGAGATCCAGACTGCAGAGGCAGTGGTGATTCAGTGGCAGAACTCTTACCATCTGCGCATGAGACATGGGTCGGATTGACAAGCAAATGCACCTCTTGGGAACTCACCACCCATGTGTGAGAGGAGGCTTCTGTGTTGGTGTGAGCTGAACAGACTATCAGTGGAGCTTCTGAAATAAGACAGACAAAGAAGAGAGGCCTGTCAAATTACTTCTAAAAACCAGGCAAAGAAAACCTTCTGGATCAAAATGACTCGTTTAGAAACTGATCACAGAGGTGGGCCGGGACCAGGAAACTCAATTGTCACGAGTCAGGGGCCAACTGGGCAGGCAGCAATAAGAGCAGCATGCATTTTTAAGATTGAGAAAATGCGATGTATGTCTGATGAAGTAAATACAGTAAGGATTGATGTAGGCTTTGTTCCCATGATATTCCCGCCTTCTTCCCAGAAGGCTGCGCAAGGATCAGTCTGTAGAGGAAGGAGAACAAAGTGGTATGCAGGCCATCTACCAGGAAAGCTTACCTTGAAGCAGACATGACATTGAATTTAGGGGCTCATTGAATATTTCACAGATGTGCCTTCCCTATTATCTCACCACTAGTGAAATTACACCCCACTTGCCTATCAATTTGTCAGACTGTGGTGGTTTCTCTGTTGCTGAAAGCTGTGTCCCTGGTATCTCAAATGCCAGCAGGGTGACGCAAAGTGAACACGTTTCAGCAGAGCCTCCAGACCAGGAACAGACAGTGAGAAAGGAAGAGGCAGTGCACTTCAGATGAATTATCAATGGAAAACCTTGGGGATAGCATCACAACATGTTTAGATACTGAAAATTTCATGAATTGAAGCAGAACATTATCAGAGAGAGTGCCGGGAGATGAGCCCCTCAGGTCGAAAGGCATTCAAAATTGACTGAGAAAGAGCTGCCTTCTGAAATCAAGTGGACCACAGTGATCCAGGCAGAGTGGAGCATTTGACATATGCATTCGCTGCTGGGGCATGAAGCAAAATGAGAAGAAATAACTGTAAACATCAATTTATAAGCAGAACTGGAAATATACAAAGTATGGATTAGAAGATGTCAAAAATGAAGTGCCATGCATAAGGATCAATATGCTAGGTCTTAGTGAGCAGAAATGGACTGGTTTGGGCCGTAATCAATCATACACCAGAAACGACAGATTCGAGAAGTATGGCATCGTGTTCTAGTCAAAAGGACATTCCAAGGTCTACCTTGAAGTATAATGCTCTCTATGATGGGATAATATCTATTTGAATACAAGGAAATTTAATCAATACAAATATTATTCAAATTAATGCATCAATCATTCATGCAATAAATGCAAAAATTAAATAGTTTAATTAGTCTGAAATTTATAAAAAATGCGATCAAGATACACTGATAATTATGGGTGATTGGATTGAAAAATTAAGGAGCAGTAATTGGAAAATATTATCTTCATGATAGAAATGAAGCTAAAGATCACCTGACAGAATTTTGCGAGACCAACAAGTTGTTTGTTGAAAATACCATTTTCAACAACACACATAGCAACTATGTAGGTGAACTTCTGCAAATGGACTGGATAGAAACCATACTGGCTCCATGTGTAGGAAGAGCTGATTGAGAAGCTCAATATCAGCAGCTAAAACCAAGCCAAAGGCCAACTGCGGAACCGACCATCAATTGTTTGTATGGAAGCTCAAGATAAAGCTGAAGAAAATTAAAACAAATCCACAAGCGTCAAAATATGGCCTTAAATCTATCCCACCTGATTTCAAGAAGAGCTAAAGAACACATTTGTCACATTGGACATGAACGACAGAAAGCCTGATGAGCTGTGGGAGGACATTAAAACATCATACATGAAGGAAACAAAATGTTATTCAAAGGAGATAGAATAAAGAGAAGATCAAAGTGGATGTCAGAAGAGACTCAGAAACGTTCCCTTCTTCACAGAGGAGCTAAAGCAAATGGAAGAAAGGATGAAGTCGAGGAGCTGACTAGAGAATTGCAAAGGGCCGCTCGAGAAGACAAAATCAAATACTATAAGGAATTGGGCAAGGACTGAGGATTAGAAAACCAAAGAACACATTCAGCACATCAGAAGCTTAAATAACTGAAGAAAAATTCAAGTCTTGAGATAAAAATTTGAAAGATTCTAGAGGCAAACTATTGAATTACGCAGGAAGCATCAAGAAAATATGGGGAAAATACAAAGAGGTGCTGTACTGAAAACCAACTAGTTGACAGGCCATCATGTCAGGAGGTAGCATGTAAGAGGGAGACACCCAGCCCCCAACCCCACCTCCGCAGAGTGGAGCTTTTGTAGTATGCAGTTTTCCCATTAGGTGAACCTAGAGCTAACTCTGAGTTAGTGTACCCAGTGGCATTACCTGGGAAGGTCCTCTCTGGTCACCGTGAATTTTTTCATAAAACTAGTTCCACATGAACCTCGCTTTTTTGTGATTTAAAACAGCATGTGGCTGTGAAAATTTGCTTCCTGCTGGGAGAAAAATGCTGCAGAAGTTTCTCTGATGCTGAACACAGCTTACAAGGACAGCACTATGGGGGAAATTCATTCTGGATGTCCATCAAGTTCCCAAATGGACTAAAGTGTCCACAAAATTCACGCACTTGTGCTCAAAGACTGATGATGAAGGACCATTGAAGAGATGGGAAGTTACCTGGACTATCTTGGATCTCAGTTCAGCGAAATTTAATGGAAGGTTTGGGAATGAGAAAGGTCACTTAAGAAATGTGTCCCTTGGTTCTGACTGATCAGGGAAAAGAGCATTGAGTGGAAACATGCTGTGCTTTGAAAGAACAGCTCTGAAGCAACAAAGACCGTTTGGTGCTATTCTTTTCCCCCCAACAGTTTTATTGGCATTTAATTCATATATCATACAATTCAGTAATTCATCTCATCAAGAAGAGCTGTATAATCATCATCACAATTAGTGTAAAATATTTTTTTCAATCTTGTGCACATCATTATTAGCTCTCCATTCCCCCACATATCCCCCACCATAACTCCAAGGAACCATTAATCCAGTTACTGCCTCTATATATTTACCTATCCTGGATTGCATATACCAAAAAAATTAAGAAACAAGCAAACAAGAATAACAAAGTAAAACATATACAAACCTCAATCTTAAAAAAAGCAGAAAATATTAAGATCTAGAACAAATTTAAATGGATCATAAGGAGATCAAATGACAGGGTGATAAATTTTAACCTAATTGCATCTTCAACAATCCACTTAAAAAATCATTTTATTGGGGTTCCCACAACTCTTATCATTCATTGCCCTCATTATTCTCAAAACATTTACTCTCCACTTAAGCCCCTGGCATCAGATCCTCATTTTTCCCCTTCCCTCCCTACTCCCTCTCCTTCATGAACCCTTAATAATCTATAAATTACTATTTTGTCATATCTTAACACTGTCCAGCATCTCCCTTCACCAACTTTTCTGTTGTCCATCCCCCAGGGAGGAGGTCACATGCGGATCCCTGTAATCAGTTCCCCCTTTCCACCCACGCCTCCTCCACTTGGTGCTATCCTTGTAACCCCAAAGCAAACATCAATCTAGTCAGTTGAAGATGCCATCATCATCTCACCCCCCAAAATCTTGTCAAGTGAAATCAAAGATCAAGACCATGCTCATTTGTTTTTTTATGTGCGAGGGATAGTGCATTTGGAGTTCCATCCATCAGCTCAGACTGTTACTCATGCTTTCTGTTTAGAGGTTCTGAAAAGATTGCATAACAGTGTGTGACCAAAAAAGGCCTGATTTATAGCAGACAGGGGACTGGATTTGTCACCCCGAAAATGCACTTGCTCACACAGCCATCTCAGTGCACCAGTTTTTGGCAAAACAGCATATGTCTCTTGCCCAAGCACCTGACTTCACTCTATGAAACCTCCTTTTTTTTCTGTGAACGAAGAGAGGCATGAAATGATAGTGTTTGGATGACATAGAAAAGGTGAACAATAAAGAAATGGGAGGTGCTGTCAGCCATCCAAACAAATGAGTTTGAAAAATGTTTCCAAGAATGGAATCACAGATTTGACAAATATATTAAGTGTAATGATACGTAGTTAGAAGATGATAAGGTTGTTTTGTAAAAAAAAATAAAATGAATTAAAAAATTAAATACATAGATTTGAAATAAAAATTCTGGTTGTGGGGGGTGCCTCCTCATAAAAAAGAAACTATGGGGGTGAAGGAAGAAGTTCAAGCTCCACTGGAAACATTAGCCAAAACAAGGCTCCAGGAATGGATTGAATATCAGTTAAAATGTTTCAAAAAGATGAAGAAGCACTGGAAACCCTCACTCGTCTATGCCAGGAACTTTGAAAGAAAATTACTTGGCCAACTGACTGGAAGAGAGCCATATTTGTGTCTATTCCAAAGTAAGCCCCAACAGAATGCTCAGACTATAGAATTGTATTACTGATATCACATCCAAGTAAAATTTCTCTTAAGGTCATCCAAC
This sequence comes from Tenrec ecaudatus, assembly GCF_050624435.1. NCBI lineage: Eukaryota > Metazoa > Chordata > Mammalia > Afrosoricida > Tenrecidae > Tenrec > Tenrec ecaudatus. Next base: position 207,368,441 of record NC_134532.1, read on the forward strand.
AATGTTTGCAGCATTGATAGAAAGCTGCCAGGAATTCAGACCAGATTCGGAAGAGAACATGGAACAAGGGATATCATTGCTGATGTCAGATGGATCTTGACTCAAAGCAGAGAATACCGGAAAGATGTTTATTTGTGTTTCATTGACTAGGCAGAGGCATTTGACTGCATGGACCATAATTAATTGAATAAACTTGAGAAGAATGGGACTGAATACAAGGAAATTCCAGAGTACTCCATTGTGCTTATGAGGAACTTGTGTATGGATCAACAGACAGTTGAATAAACAAAACAAGGGACTACTATGTGGTTTCGAATCAGGAAAGGCGTGCGTCAATGTTGTATCTTCTCAGCACATTGGTTCAATCTGTGTGCTGACCAAATCATCAAAGAAGCTGAATTACATGAAGAAGAGTGTGGCATCAGGACTGGAGGAAGGCTTATTAGCAACTTTCAGTATGCAGATGACCCAGTCTTGATTGCTGAAAGTAAGGAGGACTTAAATGCTTCTTGATGAAGATCAAGGATTGCATCCTTGTATAGATTGTTGTATAGATGACAACTCAATGTAAGAAAGGGCAAAATCTTCACAACCTGATCAATAGGTAACATTATGATAAATGGAGAAAAGATGGAAATAGTCAAGGATTTTGTCTTACCTCGATGCACAATCAATGCTCATGAAGGCTTCAGTCAAGAGACATATTACATTAGGTAAATCGCCCGCACAAACTTCATTAGAAGATTGAAGAGCAGGAATGCCATTTTGACGACTAATGTGCCCTGACCTAAGCCGTGGTGTTTGCCATTGCATCATATTCATGTGAAAGTTGGGCACTGAACAAGGAAAGCAAAGAATAGATGTGTTTGGACTGTGGTTCTGGAGAAGAAAATTGCAATGACCACGGACTGCTAAAAGGACAAACCGATCTGTATGATGCTGAGTAGGGCTACAGTGCTCCTTAGAGGCAAGGATGGCAAAACTTTTTCTTAAATACTTTGGACATATTTTCAGAAGGAGCCAGTCCCTGGAGAAGGACATAATGTTTGGTAAAGTGGAAGCGCAGCGAGGAAGAGGAAGACTCTCAATGAGATGGATGGACACAGCGGCCGCATCAACACGTTCCGGCATAGGAACAATTGTGAGGATGGTGCAGGATCATGCAGCGATTTCTTCTTATAAACATAGGGTCTCTGTGGACTGGAACTGACTCAATGATACCTACCAATAACAACAACATCAATGAAATCACAAGCAAGTAAAATTTTGCTGAAGATCATCCAACAATGGTTGAACTAGTCCATTTACAGGGACCTGCCAGAGATTCAGCCAAGATTCAAAAGGAGACACGGAACAAGGAATATCATGATGTCAGATGGATCTTGGCTCTGAGCAGATAATACATGAAAGGTGTTTACTCATTTTTTATTGAATATGCTAAGGCATATTGCAAGATTTAAAAACAGGAAATGGCTGTATCCTCTCACTGTGTTTATTCAATCTGTCTGTGGGAAAATAGTGAGAGAAGCTGCTATTTTACTGATGTTGTTGTTGTTAGGTGCCATCAAGTCAGTCCAGTCCACAATCAGTTCTCAGGGAAGCAACAGTCCAGAGATCAAAGGACACATTGCATTGGGTAAAGTTGCTGCAGAAGACCTCTTTAAAGTGTTGAAAAGCAAGGATGTTTCTTTGAAGAATAATGTGCCTGAGACCCCACCCATGGTATTTTACATTGTGTCATATGCATGTGAAAGTTGAACAATGAATAAGGAATACTGAAGACACATTAATGTGTTTGAATTATGCTTCTGGCAAAGACTATTGAAAGTAACATGCATTGCCAGAAGAACCAACAACACTTTCTTGGAAGAAATGCAGCTAGAACGCTCTTTAGAAACAAGGGTGGTGAGATTTCATTTCTCATACATCAGACACGTGTCAGGAGAGACTGGTCCCTGAAGAAGGACATTGTTCTTCTAAAAAAGTGGAAGACCTTAGACAAGGTGGATTGACACAGTGGCTGCAACAATGGGCTCAAGCCTATGAATGGTTGTGAAGAAGGCTCAGCAAAGGGCAATGGTTCCTCTGTTGTCCATCACGTTGCTATGATGTGGGGCAGACTTGACAGCACCTCAAATAACAGCAGTGAGAGTAGCAAACAGACAAATATGTCCTGGGAGGAGCATAACTAGAATGCCCCTTAGAAGCCTATGTGGCAAGACTTCGTCTCACATGCTTAGGACGTGTTATCTAGAAAGGTCAGCTCCTGGAAGAGCACATCATGCTTGGTTCAGTAGAAGGGCAGCGAGAAAGATGGATGACACAGGGGCTGAAGCACAGCCATTGTGAGGACATGAGCGACCACACAGTGTTTCCTTTCTGTTGTGCGCGTTGTCGCTGTAAGTCAGCACCAGCGCAAAACCACCTAGCCACACTGAACACCCCCTGAGGCGGCGAGTTGCATTCATGCAGTCTCGGTATTGTTGTCGCAGTACTTGTCATTAGTGTTACTCCCATTTAAAGAAAAGATAAGAATTCATAAGAATGATAAACACACAGTTATATGCGCAAGGTCAGTTTGCTAATGATTTGGATCAGAGGCACAGATCCTGTTTCTAGCCTCTAAACTGTTTTTTTTTTCTTTAAACAATAAAATATTTTAAAACAATGATGGATTTTCTTTTAAATGTGGTGTGGGTCACAAAAATATATGTCTTTTATGGAAAAAACACACACTAATAAGAGCCCAAAGCACAGGGACTCCAGGATAGATAACCCTCGAGGGCTAACAAGGAGAGTCGAGCTACCAGGAGGATTAGGAGAAAGTGTGGGGAGAAAGGGGGTACCGCTAACAAGGATCAAACTAGAGCCCCTTCCCAGGGGGACAAATAACGGGAAAGTGGGTCAGGGGCAACGGAGGACGATGTAAAAAATGAAAAAAATTATCTATAACTTATCAAGGGTTCGTGAGGGAGGGGGGAGAAGGAATGGAGAGCTGATATGAGGGGGTCCAGTGGGAAGAGAATGCTTTGAAGATGATGATGGCGGCATACGTGCAAATGTGCTTGACACACTGGCGGAATGTGTGGATTGTGATAAGAGATGTAAGAGCCCCTAATAAAAGTATTTAGAAAAACAAAACAAAACAAAAAACACATATTCTGCAGGATGTATCTTCAGAATTGTATCCAACCCACAATAAGTGCTTCATAAATATTTGTTGACTGAATATAGTTTACATGGTAACTGTTGAAATGCAAGCCCCCAAATAAAAAGTTATAAAAAATAGACATGAGATACTGAAGGAAGATCAGAAATCACTGATGCTATTGAGCCTCAAGGTAAGTGACCTTTATCAATTGAAGGACTCTCGGGTGACATAGTAGTCATGCAGGGAGTGCTAACCTTAAGATCAGCAGTTCAAAACCACCAGCTCCAATGGAGCAAAAGATTTTCTACTCCCATAAAGGGTTGCAGTCTTGGAAACTCACAGAGGCAGTTCTACCCTGTCCTGTAAGCTTGCTATGAGATAGAATTGACTCCATAGCACGGAGTGTTATGAATTCATCTATTCGGTTTGTGTAAATGACTGTTTTCTAACATGTACTTTGCCACATGTGGGCCCGCTAGATCTCACGGGATAACAGGTTTATCATCGAACACATTTGGGAAGCAATCAGTGTCATTTCTCAGAGATTCGGTACACATGCTACCATACCAAAGGCTTTGAGGAATTTCGTGGTAAGTTAATCTATTTGACTTTATCTAGGATTTCCCACATCGACTCTTCTTTTCTAAACAATATTTATTAACATCTATGGAGTCAGCTCCATGAAACACTGAGTTAAAACAACTGATCCTAGAAATACAAAATGGATTAAGTAATTCCCCCAAGTCTGTTTATTGTTATGAAAATGCCAAGGAGTAACAAATGCAATGCGCCTTCCCTTGAAACTTTTTGGGAGATCTCTGTTATTTTAAGTGATCCGGGTGGAAATGTAAAGGCAACACTTGGAATTCTATTTTAGGTTTGAACATTTGGGTAGTGCTCTCTGCAGAAGTTTCTTATTCTCAAACCCCCCACTTTGGAACCCCAGGGATTGGGCTGCTTTTTTACTGTTGTTAGTGTTGTTGTTTAAAGTTTTCCTGTATGTGAAATCCAGGATAGGTAAATCTATAGAGACAGTAACTGGATTAGTGGTTCTCTCGGGGCTTGGCAGCGGAAGTGGAGGCACAGTGGAAACCTACAGTAATAATGAGTACAACAGAGAAAATGTTCTAAAATGTATTGTAGTGATCATTGCCGAACCCTTCTTGGTGTGATTGAACTACTGAATTGTATGATACGTGAAATGTATGCCAATGAAACTTTTAAAAAAAGTAAAACCCAATATATATCCCTCTTTCTCTAGAAAAGCAATATTATATGCTAGTGAAGACAGAGAGAATTTAAATGCACAAATTCTCTTGGGCTTCTACTCTAAAAGGGATGATCTTTTCCCAAATTTCTACATTTTTGAATAGTGTATAAATTATTCTTTATAACTTGTATAATTTGTCTAAATTGAAGTATAAACGTTCACTAATTGTAAGTTTTCAGTAAAAGTCAGAAGTCACTGTCTAACAGCAAAGATGATGACAAGGGGGCTAAATCGGGGCATCTTTTAGAAGACATGGGGTGCCATAAATGAGCTCAGCTTTACAGCTAGAAGACCTAGCTTTGACTCCTGCTTTTGCCATATGGGATGTAGGACAAATCATATCACCTGCCCCTAGAGTTATTGGATAGATTATGCAATGTCTCTGGAAAAATTTCTATAACGTATTATCCTATTAATAAGGTATGTTCTCAGTTTACCAATCAGGAAAGTTGGTCATCCTAGTTGTGCACAAGATGGGCTACTTTCATGTACAACTCCTGAGCACAGTTTCCAATATGAGCTTTGTGTGTTTCAAACTTTGTGTTTTTTCCAAACACATTGAAACATTTCACTTCTATATCACCTCAAGGATTCCTCATTCATGTTTATCACAAAAACACTATCACCAAGAAATTCAGCATTTAGTGTCCGGCACATGTATGAAAATGTACACAACAAGACCTATTCCTTTTCCCAACCATTTTATTAGGAGCTACTCCAGACACCAAACCACCCCATAGTTCAATCCCACCAAGCAGTACGGTACAACCGCTACCGCAATCAGTGCAAAACATTTTCTTCCTTCTTGAACTCATTGGTGTCAGCTCCCTCTTGACCTACCACCTGTCCTGCCATAACCATTAGAAACCCTGATTCCAGTTACCGTCTCCATAGATTCACCCATCCTGGGTTTCGTATCCCAAAAAACATGGGAAGATGCATAACAGAGAGTCGAGAAGTCTACCAACAATGACAAAATACAGCAGAGACAAACAAGACAAATCACAAAATATTAAAAGCCAGATCAAGTACAATGTGTATCCAAAAGGAGATTACGTGACTAGGTTTTAACTCTTCAAGTCAGATTTATCATTTGAATCTTCTGTAACCCTATCTCCAATATTCTCTATCTGATCGTTGAACCCCATCGTTCAATTATGGTTAGAAGGAAATCCCGGGAGGCGTATTCCATGTGCAGATCCTGCAAATATACTCTGAGCTTCCACTCCGATCCAGAGCCTTCTGCACACCAGAGTCTCACAACTTAAGCTCGAGGCTATTGCCACCGCTGGTCTTGAATAATATAAGTCACAACCCTTGTATCACAGATGTTGGTGGACTTCGTTGTCATCATGCTTAGATAGCAGTTTGTTTGAAAACAAGCCTTCAAGACCCCAGACACTATTCTTTCTGATAGCCAAGCACCATCCAGTTTCTTCACCACACTTTGTTATAGTACCCGTATTTTTTGTGTTTACTTCACGAGGGCGAGTATTGAGCTGGGCCATGCCATAAGAACTAAGTGTTGTTAGATTAGAGCTAAGATTAAGTGGGAGCCCCAAATCCCTTCCTGAATCTATGTTGTTTTTTTTCTGCCTCTGGTTCACCTTAGAGATATCCTTGTTCACTTATGGTAGAGAATTTTATCACTCATCTCCCTGGGGCATAAGGACCTTCTATTTATAATGTCATTGATTAGCCCATGGTACTAATTTAAAAATAGTATTAAGAAAGGGAGATTGGACAAATATAGGCTAACTACATATCGTAATACATGTTATTTCACTTTTCTTATATACTTCATTGAGAATGACTGCATACGTCAAATTGTGGCATCATTCTCTGCCTCTGCTGTTTCACTATCACTGGTCCACATTCTCTGTTCCTCATTGGTATCTCCTCTGAGCTGTGCTGTTACAGTTGTCATTGGAAAGCCCACAGCCTGAAGGCACTCACCCCCACTTCCTTGGGTCAACAAGCCCAGCTTCACCAATTCAGTGCCCAGAGGCACCCCACTCCACAAGCCATCCTCCTGCACAAAAGCCCTCAGCTTTACTTGCTCTGTAGGTTGGTAAGTCCATCACTGTTCCATGCTGTGGCTTCTGATTCGGCTGCTGCTCCTCTGATGTTATAGCTATATTCTGGATCCAGAAAGTTTACTGGGCAGCGATTTGGGGCCCAGAGGGAAAACTCCGATCCTCTCTGCCTGCTCCTCAGAGGGCTCATTTCGTGTGCATCAGGATGGAGCTTCAGGGAATCCTGAATCACAAGTGAATCTTATCATTACCTCCCCCCACCTTCCTACCAGATCCATGCTGCCAAAGGTGGTCTAGCGGGTGTTCTAGCCACGTTTGATAATTCCCTGCCCCTACAGGTACAAATAAGGATCTCTTCCAGTCCGTTGGCCAAGTAGCTGTCATAGACTACCAAGTGCTTCCAGTGCTGCATTGTTGTTGTTAGGTGTTGTTGTTGTTGTTAGGTGCTATTGTTGTAGTTCTGATTGAACTATTTACCTTTCAATCCATCATGGAACACAAGCTGTTTGTATGGCCCAGGAGCTGAGGTAACAGGAGAGCTAGACTCATTTCAGACTCTTTTTAGGCACCACAGGAAGGGTGTGTACAGGTCTTCCAATCAGCCACCCTATCATCAGAGCAAGTTGCCTGTGAATGAAGTTCAGAAAGTGGCCAGTCATTTGTGTGTATCAAAGTGGTGAGGCCTACCCGTCTTTACCACTGAGCATATGTGGCCAATGCACTTCATGTCTTTGAGGCTCAGTTTCTTTACCAACAAAGGGGACCCCAGACACATACCTCCTATGGTCCAAGGGAAGAGTCACACTCTGCCTTGTGGTCTCAATGAATATTACTAATTATGTCAGGTTGGGTTCTCCAGGGGGGAAAAAAACCAATTACTCTTGTATATGTTGTATGTAGAAAGAGACTTATATAAAGAAGTGGCTTACACAGTTCTAGGAATGGATAAATCCAGTCCAGTTCAAGTCAGGCTTCTCCTGATGCCTGGAGGCTGAAGAACAAGAAGCAACAGGAGATGGAGAAACTAGACCAGTGGGCACACGCTGGTGTATGCTGAGGTCCCAAATTAGCTAAATAAATCCATAGGCAGTAAACTGCTAGAAGTTCCTGGACTGGCAGATGATGCAGCAGGAGATCCAGGGATTAGGCACAAGATCCAGACCCAGCAGAAGAGCAAAGACCAAAGAGGCTTCATCTCTCCTTGGTCTCTCCCTCTCCTACACAAGGCATATGTCCTCAAGGACAGGATATGTCCTCAGGCTACAACTTGATTGTCAGATTTGACTCCATCCCAAGCCAGATCTGCCAATTGACACGATACCTCAGCATCACACCAAAGTATTCTCTTTCTAGAAATCCTGGTGGCACAGCACTGAGTTCTTAGCTGCTAACCCAAAGGTTGGTGGTATGAACTAACTCAGTGGCTTCACAGAAGAGACTTGGCAGTCTTCTCCCTTAACCATTCTCACAAAACTCACACTCACTGCCACTGAGTTCATTCTGACTCATCACGACCCTGTAGGACACCATAGAATTACCCTTGTGGATTTCTGAAACTGTAACTCTGCATGGGAGTAGAAAGTCTCATCTTTCTTCTGTGGAGCAGCTGGTAGTTTCGAATGGCTGGCCTTGCAATTAGCCACCAAGTGCATAACCCACTGCCACCAGGTTTCCTCCCCTTAAAGAGGAAGCTCTAGAAAAACTATGTGCTCAGCTCTGCTCTATAACACACAGAGTCCTCATGAGTCAAAAATCAACTCAAGGGCACCACCTACAACCACAGTCACACATCCCGAATGCATGCACACCTGACCCAAAAGAACAAGCTCAATAATGCTAAAGCAGCTGCACATTTGGGCTGAGCCCTTCTTGTTACCTGCCGGTTGCATATGTTCCAGAGAAGCCCAGCAGGCGAGTTCTCTAAGCTGAGAGCCTTGAACTCCGCAGGTGACACTCTTAAGACCTAGAAGCAGCATATGCCTGGTGCCTGTGGTTGCTCCTTGCAGTCAAATGCAGCCCACTGATCATGGATAATATTTCTGCTTCTTCATCCAGGGAGGACATCAGTGCAGGGTCACCTGCGTGCCTCTAGAGAAGGCAAGCGCTGTTTCCATGGAGCCGCACTGAGGATGCTGGAACTGAGGCTGAGGAGGGAAGGGTTCAGATCTCTGGGGTAACCAGCTGCTCAGCGCTGAGGCCCAAGCAGAAGGAAATTCACATTCATCCAGGGAACAGAGCAAGTCAGGAGCCACAGGGTCACACCTAGCAGAAAGGTTAAACTGTAGATGGGTTTTCCAAGGTTTACAGAATCCAGATGTTCAGAGCCCTGGAGGCCAGATAACCCCCAGAAACGTATCCTCCAGGGGAGAAAGACAAGGCTGTCTGCTCCCATAAAGGTTTACAGTCTTGGTAACCTTAGGGCGCAGTTCTGTCCTGTCCCAGAGGGTCACCATGAGTCAGAATTGACTGGATGGTGGTGGATTTCAGGGTTTTATGAGCTACCACTCTCACTGTTGTTGTGGTTGTTGATGATGAGGATGTTGTGGTCCTTGTTGCTAGATGATATCGATATCCAGTTGAGTCTGACTCATAGTGACTCCATATGACAGAGGAGAATTGCCCTATAGGGTTTTTTAGACTGTCATCTTTACTGGAGTAGAAGATTCACTGCCATCAAGTCAATTTGGATTCATCAGGACACTAGAGGACAGAATAGAATGACCCTTTGTATTTCACAGGCTGTACATCTTCCACCCAAGCAAGAAAATCTAGGAGTGACTGGTGGGTTCGCACTGCTGACCTTGAGGTTAGGAGCCCATCAGGGCTCCTCCTATAGCAGATAAATGGCCTTTATCCTGTGCAGTTGATAAGATGGCAAACGTTGGCAAGTCTCCTCTTTGAATATCCAAAGGCTGTTTTTCAAAATGTTTTAAGGTTTTTGAGTGAAAGCCTTTTGAAGCATACATGAAAGTAAAGGGGTGGGGGGTGATCTGAACCCTCCTAAACCTACCCCAGAGGTGCAATCGTTATCGACAGTTTGTCATCATTAACCCACCCAAGCCTAAATGGTACATTTCTCTCCTTATGTATGTTTCTAGTTATTTATTTTGCTGTAGTATTGCAAAGAATATCCCGCATATAACCTTACCTTTAATTTGGGGCTTTTATAAATAGCCAAAATACTATTGTAATATGTAGCAAGTAATGATAACCCAATATTATCTAATGCCTTCATGCCTTCTACAGATTAAGATTTCGCTACAATCTCAGGCATTCTTTATCATTGATTTGCACATTGCAACCGGTTGTACTGTATTTTGGGCTCTCTCTTTCTAGAAGATTCCCTCATCATCCCTCTGCCATACTTTCTGATGCCACCAATTTAGAGGAAATCAGATGGCATGATGTGCAATTCACATCAGAAATCTGCAGGATACTTGCTTATGATTTTGTTTTGCTTGTTCCTCCATCTCAATATTTCATTAAACAGGACAGCTCAGGTTCACATTCAACAAATTTTTTCCCAGCAAGAACACTTCACAGGTGGTGTCATATATTTTGAGCAACATTTTTTTTTGGTGAGTGTCTACAATATTTCTGGTCCTGGGAGATTCTAAGGTAAATATCATATGTTATAGTCTTGCTGTTATAAGAGCTTACAGCTTAGTAGGAGAGAGAGGCATGTAAGCCAATTACTATAAAAGTGTAAGTGCCGTGGAGGGCTTAGGTGGGCATGTAAATTCTGATAGGGGCATCAAGACTGCAGGAGCAGGTGATGAATGACCTGGCTCTGGAGAGAAGAGTAAGATTTGCCTGCCAAAGAAGAAAGAAAGGAAAGTCATGTTAAGCCAAGAAACCTATGTATCTAAAGAAGAAGAAATAAATGTATCAGATGAGGTTGTGCAGGGCCTTATATGTCAAATCAAAGAATCACAACATAATCTTTTGAGCACTCATGAGCCTGGGAAGGGTTTAAATCTTGGAAGACATTCAGCCTTATCTGTACTTCTTAACACTGTATGGATTTACCATTGTAAACATGTGAGTAGATTTATCTGGCACTGCCTTCCCAGCTGTGTCCTAGGAATTATGTCAACTATACAGTTAGGGGCAGAGCTCAACCTATCAATTGTGTCAAAACCTGATGACAAGTCCTTAATGTGTAGGCCTGCTTGTACAAAAATTAGAGACCAATTTGATTCAACTCCTTTTTGGCCCTTTCCCTTCCACCGGAGCTGTATCTTTCATTTGGTTCCTCAGTTTCCTGGTGGGTTGCCTTTGAACCTGGGAGTTGACAGGGGACTACCCAGGGTGGATTCATTTGACCGGCTTTGGACCTCTGCGTCCACCAGCCTGTGGCCCCTGCTGCCTCTGCTTCATCCCCCTGCTTCCTGTTCACCAGCTTTCCCAAGTCAAGAGAGACCTGGCCACGTGAACCGCCTAGGCCTTTCCTATGTCCACAACTGTGCAAGCCATTTCCTGATAGAAATCTCTTTCTATCTACAACACACGCAAGTGTTAGTGGATTTGCTTCTCTAGAGAATCCAACCCAACACACCAGGCTTAGATGGAATCCAAAAGTCCGCTAGCAGGTGTTGATGAAGTTGCTGCTACCAAGTCACCTCCAACTCTTGGTGATCCCAGCATCAGTGCCAACACCATAACCATGATTGGTTGCAGGTCAGATTTTATTACATCAGCTGATTTTCAGTAGATTACTGGGCCTCTTTTCTTAGTCTATCATAACCTGGATGTTCTTCTGAAGCCTGATTGGCATCATAGCAACACGCACGCTCCCACTGAGAGACGGGTGGTATCTATGTATGGAGGTGCATGGGCCAGGCATTGAACTTGGGTCACCTGCACAGAAGGTGAAAATTCTATCATCTTGAACAAACCACCAGTCCCTTGCCTTGAACATGTAACCCCAGGTCAAAGCTTGACATTGAGATTTGATTTTTTATCAACTTTGTGATTAGAGCGAAAGTTTACCAAGCCAACTGGGTTTCCACTCAACAATCCATACACATTGTATTTTATAACATTGATTAAGCAATTCTTACTTAATAGTTCTCATACCACTTGCTCTCTGTTTGTCGTTTCCTATACCTTCCTGCCTTCTAGCTTTGCATTTGGTCACAAACTGCCCTTCTAGGTTTGTATGGTTGATGGTTTGGAGGAATATGTTCCTCTTGCTGTTATTGTTCACGTAATAGGCCACTCGTTATTTGGTAGAAAGGTGATCTCTGAGGATGATATTCTCAAGGGTTCCATAAGGCTCTGTCATACCCATGTCTTTGTTTATAGTTTTCAAATGTATTAAAACTTTTTCTATAGTTTTCCATTTTGTTCTACATCGTTCTCTCACTCTCCAGGGTCCTCTTTCATGATCCTGAGTAGAGCCTTTGGTAATGGTATCCAGGCACCATCAAGTTCTACTGGTCTCAGTGTAGTGGAGGCCATGGTTCATGTAGTCCATTGATCTTTTGGAAAAATTATGACCTTGAGTCTTTACTTTTTATCATTCTTTTTTGTTTCAGACAAGAAGAAATCAATAGTTGCATTTTAGATAGTTGGTTGGAAGCTTTTAAAACCTCAGTTTGCTAGTCACCAAAGTAAATGTAGAACATTATCTTTGGGGACTATATTAAAGACGTAGAGCATTTTACACATCATGATTGCTCTGTCCCATAAGCCTAATAAATGACCTTTATGGAAACTTAAGGAAGCAGAAGGCCATTAAAAAGACAGGAGAGGAAAGAGAAAAGAGGATGTCAGAAAAGAGTCTGAAAGTTTCCCTGAGTCATGCAGGAAAAATAGTTAATGGAAGACATGATGAGGTCAAAGAGCTGAACAAAATCTTTCAAAGAGCAGCTTATAATGAAATATACAAAGACCCAGAGTTTGAAAACCAAAGACAAAGAGCATGCCGAACATACCTTAAACAGAAGGAAATCAAGAAAAAAATTCACTCCTCAAATTGCAATATAGATTCTATGGGTAATAAATGGAATGATGCAGGAAGCATCCAAAGAAGATAGAAAGACTACATAGTCACTGTACCCAAAAGGACTTGTCCATATGCCACCACTTCAAGAGGTAACATATGAGCAAGAACTAATGATAATGAAGGAGGAGGTCCAAGCTTCACTGAAAGCATTCCAAAAATTGATGGACTACCAATGGAAAAGTTTCAACAAGCTGATAAAGCCCTGGAAGTTCTTAATCTTCTATGCCAGGAAGTTTGGAAGACAACTATCAACTTGACTGGAAGAGTTCCACATTTGTACACATTCCAAAGAAAGGTGACCCAACAGAATGCTCACATTATTGAACAATATCATTGGTATCATATGCAAGTAAAATTTTGCTGAAGATCAACCAGCAACTGCTGTAAGCAGTACATTGACAGGGAGCTGCCAGAGAGGTTTAGACTAGATGCGGAAAAGGACTTGGAACAAGGGATATATCATTGATGGCAAATGGACTTTGGCTGAAAGCTGAGAATACCAGATATATATTTATTAGTGTTTCACTGGCTATGCCAAGGCATTCAACTATGTGGATCAAACCACCTATGGATAGCTTTGAGAAGAATGGGAATTCCAGAACACTTCGTTGGGCTCATGTAGAACTGTGCATGGATCAAAAGGCAGTTATGGGGGGAACAGGATAAAGACACACTGCATGATCTAACATCAGAAAAGGTGTGCCTCGGGGCTGTATCCTCTCACCACTCTTATTCAATCTGTATGCTGGGCAAATCATCAGAGAAGCTGGCTTATATGAAGAAGAGCATGGCATAAGGATTAGAGGAAGGCTTATTAACAACCTATAATATGCACAGGACACAACCTTGTTTGCTGAAAAGGAGTAGGAGTTGAAGTACTTGCTGAAAAAGATCAAGGGTCACAGCCTTCAATATGAATTACAACTTAATGTAAAGAAAACCAAAACGGTCAATTTCTCAGTCTAACAGAAGAGAAATAATAGCAATGCGCTGGTCTATGGAATATGTAAATAATATTCACTTCTGCTTCTTGTGTTCAGAGATGCTTAGAGTTTATAGTAGTAGAAGCCAATCAGAGGTTCCCAATTTCCTGGTACCTAACCACCTGTAACTGCATCAGCCCTTTTTGCTGTTTAACTGTTGGAGAAGTCAACATGTCACATATTCTGAGGATTCAATGGATAAATGGCTATCCCTTAGTCCTGAAAAAATGAGAAAGTGACTAAAATTAAGAAAACTGGCCCGAGTTGTCCCAGATAACTATTAGATAATTACATGCCACATCACTAAAAAGCCATAGCGTTCAGTTCACTCTCCCTGATGTGGTGGCTCATTCTGACCAGACACTGAAGGAGCGAGCAGACAGCACATTGGTTTCTAATCTCTACTCTAGGCAGTACTTTTCTGTCACATGAAATTCGTAAGAGTGGAAAATCACCTAGATTTGTTTTTAGGGGCCTTTGAGTTGGTTTCTACCAATAGAAACTGTAGGTTCAAACCTGTGCATGAAAGAGCGAAGCACTGCTCAGTCCTGTGCCACCCTCACAGTCATTCCTGTACTTGAGCTGCCACTGTGTCGATCCATCCCACTGAGGGCATTCTTCTTTTTCACTGCCCCTCTGCTTTACCAAGCAGGATGTTATTCTCCAGGGATCACTCTCTTCTTACAACATATCTCAGTTATGTAAGATGAAGTGTCACCATCCTTGCCTGTAAGGCCTGGTTTTAGCTGCAAATATTGAGCTTCTTTATTAAAAGGTTATTTACTGTTAACAACCTTTTGGTCTTGCCAAATTCTATCATACTACCTCTAGCTTCATTTACATCGCCATTTCCCCTACTGTTGCTTCTTTGTTTCCAACATTTGCATTCCAATAGGCAATAATTATCAATGCATATTGACTACATGCTTGATCAATTTCCAAATGAAGGCACTGGTAGAATTCTTCAGTTTCTTCAATGATAGCTTTTTTGGTTTGGTGCATAAATTTGAACAATAGTTGTGTTGATTGGATTTCCTTAAAGGTGGATAGATATAATCACAGACTACATTGTAGTTCATGATAGATCTTGAAATAGATCCTTTTTGAGAAAGAATATGATATTCCTCCCACACGGAAGAAGCACACCAGCCTGTGCGATCACAAGGTATAGAAGGGATCAGGTATAAGGCATCATCAAAACAAACAAAAAAAATCTTACCATAGTGAATGAAGAGGGAAGTGCAGAGTGGAGACCCAAAGCCCATTTGTCGGCCACTGGAGATCCCCTCACAGAGAAGTCTAGAGGAGGAGATGAGTCAGTCAGGGTGGGACGTAGCACAGATGAAGAATACAGCTTTCCTCCAGTTCCTAAATGCTTCCTCCCCCCTCCCCCACTACCATGATCTGAATTCTACCTTGCAAGTCTGGATAAAGCAGAGGTTGTACACTGGTGCAGATAGGAGCTGGAGGCACAGGGAATCCAGGGTGATGATACTGTGCTTTATACTATTGATGTATGTATATGTGTGGATTGTGATAAGAGTTGTACGAGTCCCTAATAAAATGTTAAAAAAAATAAAGAATATGATATTCCTCTTGATTGTGTCATGCCCACCTTAGGTAACTATCTAGTTTTTTTATTCAAAATGGCCAATACCAGTCCATTTTAGCTCATTAATGCCTAGGTTGTGGATCTCCATGCATTCCATTTCATTTTTGACATCTTCAAATTTTCCTAGGTTCATACTTCATACATCCCAAGTTCTTATTATTAGTAGATTTTTGTAGCTGTTACGTCTTATTTTGAGTTGTGCCCCATTCGTAAAGGAAGATCCTATGGCTTAATCCACTCACATCACCATGGTTGATTCTACTTTGAGAAAGCAGCTCTTCTGGTACTATCTCCGACAAAGTTGTTTCCATTCATTAGGCTTTCAGTATCTGACAGTATTTCAAAGCTTTGCATAAGGTTTTCAACAGCTAATCCCTCTGATACGTACAGAGTTTTCCTCCTTGGTAGTCTGTTCTTACTCTGGAAGTTCTGTTGGAACCTGTTCACTCTGATGACCCTACTGCTGTGTGAGTTACCAGTGACATAGCTTCTAAGCCTCACAGTAACACCGAAGCCGTCACAGTGCAGCAAACTGACAGGCAAATCATGACACCCCTTCATTGCTAAGGTGTATTTTCATGCCCCTAAAGATGTCTTTTTTTTTAATTAAAAGATCATTTTATTGGGGACTCTTACAGCTCTTATAATAATCCATATACCAATTGTATCAAGCATATTTGTCCATATGTTGCCATCAATATTTTCTAGACATTTATTTCTATTTTTTAAATACTTTTATTAGGGGCTCTTACATCTCTTATTACAATCCATCCATTCTTCCAATGTGTCAAGCCCATTTGCACATATGCTGCAATTATCGTTTTCAAAGCATTCTCTTCTAACTTGAGCCCCTGATATCAGCTCCTCATTTTCCCTTCCCTTCCACTCCCCCCTTAATTCTTAACATATAGCTATGAGTACATAGTTCTATTCCCCTCTCATTTTATATACATACACATATGTACATGCCTATATTTAGGCCTCTATAAATGTCCTTTGCCTCCAGGTTCTTTCCTCCATTTCCTTTTTACTTCCCTCTTGTCTTGTCCCACCGTCATGTTCAGCCTCCATTTGGATTTAGTAATTCCTTGCTGCTACATTTCCCTTGATTGATCCCCACTAGGCACCCAAAGATGTCTTTTAAGCACAGGACAAGATATGTTTCAGAAGTTTTATTCTGACAGAAACAGGGAGTGTTCAATTTGTACTCCAAATAGTAGCTAATGAAAATCCTATAGGCGACCACAGGCTATGCTTTGGATCCATCCTTTGAAGTGTGAATTCACTAGAGAAGGTTGTCCAATTTAGTGAAGCAGAGTACCAGTGAGAGCACAAGAGGTCCGAGGGGCACTAGATTGACCCGAGAGCTGAAACATGGACTAGGACGTGCTGGTGATTGTGAGGCTGATGGCCACAGGGCCACAGCGTATTTGTCCTCTTGTACATAAAGTCATCATAGGCAGAGTTGACTCAGGGCAGTTAACAGCAGCATTCAGTTTACCAAGGATACAGACACATGAAGCCCAGTTCTTGCTTAGGATTTTAGGTTGACCTTGTAAGTCAGGTATTCTTTACAAATCTGCCAATTATCAGCATTTTTTTTCATTGCTGTAGACTAATGTCAATTTTAAAAGCTATTTTAGGAAATTTCAAACATGTAAACAGAATTCAAAAATGGTAACCCCAATGTGTACCTATTATTCCATTTCAATGATTATGAATTAATGGTCAATCATGTTTCATCTAAATAATCCTAATTACTCACTCATAAATAGTCAAATATGCACATCAAAAGATAAAATATACATTTTATATCTTGAAATATAACTCCCATTTTATAACTGCATGATAGCAAATTAAATCTAGCACCGATCAATTATAGGACTATGGTGGCCTTCGTGTTGCTTTAATGCTGGGATCTATGCAGCCAGTATTTTAAAAAGCAGCAAATCAAACAAACATGTGGTCTACGGTGACAGGAAAAACAAAGGAGAGGAGTGGAATCTCATTAATCGCCAAAAGGAACATTTCAGGATCTGTCCTGTAGTGTAACAGTGTCGGTGATATGATCTATACACCTGCAAGTTGTGGTTAATAGGTGCCCTGGGGTCCTTTCCAGCTCAGCGACCCTTTACACAACAGAACACAACACTGGCCAGTGCCGCCTCGTCCTCACAGCCTTCCTATGCCTGAGCGCATTGTGGAAGCCTCTGTAGCCATCAGTAAAGCCATTTAAATAGAGGTTCATCCTTTTTTCACCGATCCTTTACTTCATCAAGCATGATGCCCTTCTCTATGGTCCGTTCAGTCTGCTTCACTGGCACCATGATTAAAATGTATCAATTCTTTGCCAATCTTCCTTATGAGACAATGAACCACTAGTGCCAAAGATAAAGGAATGGAAGATTTAACCGACTTCGGCAACATGAAATTGAACAAACATGCAAGCAAGATGCAGTTTTATTTCCTGATGAGTGGGCTATAGAAGATGGAGAGAAGAAACATCCGCAGCTTTTAAACATGATCTTTGTGATAGAAATGACACAGAGAGAGCACATGGTAGGATTTTGTAAGATCAAGGACTCATTATTTGCAAATACTGTTTTTCAACAATATGAGCTGACGGACCTGACTACATGGAATACACAGGAATCAAATCAACTACATCTGTAGAAAGAGACCTGGAAGAACCTCAATGTCATTAATCAGAACACAGAAGCTGACTGAAACAGCCCATCACTTGCTCAAGTTCAAGTTGAGGAGCCCTGGTGGTGGCATAGTTTGCATTTGGGCTGCTGACGGCCAGGCCAACAGTTGAAAACTTACAGTCACTCTGCTGGAGGAAGTTCAAGCTTTCTAGCTTCAGAAAGATTTCATCTTGGAAACCCTTTGAGGGCAGTTCTACTCTGTCCTAAAGGAAATTGACTCAAGGTTTTGAGAGGTTTCGATTGAAGGTGGGAAAAACAACAACAATAACGACAACAACAACAACAGCAAACAACCTATAAGGAGCCCTGATGTATCAGGACTGTATCCTCTCACCATACTTACTTAGTCTGTATGCTGAGCAAATCATCAGAGAGCTGGTTTATATGAAAAAGAATGTGGTATCAGGATTGGAGGAAGGCTATTCATAACCTGTGATATTCAGATGACATAAACTTGTTTGCTAAAAGTGAGCAGAATGTGAAGCACTTGCTGATGAAGATGAAGGATTGCAACCTTCAGTATAGATTACAACTCAATGGAAAGGTCAAACTCCTCACAACTGGACCAATAGGTAAGATCAGGATGAATGGAGGAAAAGGTGGGGTTGGCAAGGATTTTACCTTACTTGGATCCACAGTTACTGATCATGGGAACAGCAGGCGAAAGATCCAAAGACTTGTTGCATTAAGTAAATTTGCTGCACAAGACCTTTTAAAAGTATTAAATAGGAAGGATGAGGATTACGGTAGGTGCATCTGAGCTCAACCATAGTGTTCTCCGTTGTGTCATATGAATGTGAAGTTGGACACTGAATAAGGAAGACAGAAGAATCGGTGCATTTGAATCAGTGCTCTGGGGAAGAATATTGAAAGGACCAATATGGACTGCAAAGGATAAACCAATCTGTTCTGGAAAAGGTAAGGTCAGAGTGCTCCTTAGAGGCAAGGATGCTAAGACTTAGTCTCACATCATTTGGCTGTGTAGTCAGAAGAGACTGGTCCTTGGAGAAGGACATCATGTTTGGTCAAGTAGAGGGGACTCAAAGAAGAGCCAGGCCCTCAGGGAGACGGCTTGATGCTGCAGCTGCAACAATAGGCTCAAGCCTCAAGCACAGGACCACTGGTCACAATGGCAAAGGGCTATGTGGCGTCTCCGTCTGTTGTGCATCAGGTCTCTCTGGGTTGGACCAACTAGATGGCACCTAACAACGATAACAAAGCAAATGGAATAAAAAGATTTATAAAGCTGAACAGAAGATTTCAAAGGGTGGTTCAAAAATAAAGGAAAGGAAAGTTCAAAGCGACAAAGTATCCCTCATAGCGAAAGAACTGGAAAAGTAATTCAAGCCTTTGAGATCTCGAAGAAAAGAGTTACCATCTCAGACAGTCACAGAGGCAGATCTACCCGGTCCTATACGGGTGCCACGAGTTAACATCGACTTGGTGGCAGTGAGAGGTTTTTGATGGGCAAACGTTGAATGACATAGAAAGTGTAGAAGATGGAATGAATACAGAATATTTCTTACCAAAAATAATTTGTAGATGCTCAACCATGTCAGGAGAAATCATGTGATCAATAACTGGAGGAACAAAAGGAAGGAGAGTCAGCTGCGTTTAATAACAAGAATAAAAAAAGAAAAAACCAGGAAGGATCCAGGAATATGAATTGGACTGTTCAGACAGAGGCTGGGAGTACTGGAACTGCTCCATTGTTATGCCCAAAGATTTGGATGGTAGCTGCCTGACAAACTGAATGGATGAAATCAATAAACGTGCCCATGTAAAAGAAAGGATCCCATGGATTGTGGACATTATCACACAATATCATCGATATCACACAAAAAATAAAATGTTGCAAAAGATCATTGAAAAACAGTTGCAGCAGCACATCAATAGACAGAACTGCCAGAAAGTCAAGCAGGATTTCAAAGAAGACATGGAATGAAGACACTGTTTTTAGTATGTTTGAACCCATTGCTGTAGCCACGGTATCAATCTGTCTCATTGGGGTCTTTTCATTTTTCATTCACCCTCCACATTACTAAGCAAGAGGTCCTTTTCTACAGAACAATCTCTCCTAATCACATGTCCAAAGTACATGAGACAAAGTCTCCCCATCTTTGCCTCTAAGGACCATTCTGGTTGTACTTCCCTCCTCTGGCTGTTCTTTGGGAAGTCTGTGATACTGTCCACACCCCTCACCAACACCGTAATTGAAATGGATCAATTCTCAGATATCCCTTCTTCATTGACCGACGCTCACATGCATAGGAAAATACCTTGCTTCAGCCAGGTGCATTTTATTCTTCAAAGTGATGCCTTTGCTTTTTAATACTTTAAAGAGGTCTTGTGCAGCAGATTTGCCCAATGCAATGCATCATTTGATTAGATTATCCTTTAGGAATCCCCCAAAACAGTCGCCATAATTTTCTACACTGACCTCTCCACCTTGAAGTCAATGGGCCCAGCAGATCCCTTGGGGAGCCTCTGTTTTCCTTGGACTTTTTTTACAGGAACCCCCAAGGGGATTAAGCTGAGTATCGTATTTAGAGAACTTGTCTGCAGCCACCCACTGATCATAGAGACATGTTTAAACACGTCATGTTTGGAATAAACCTGTGTATATGTGAACTGAAGCTTGAATGAAAATATTTTTTAGTCCTCCTGATATTTCCATGTGGTTGTCTGAGCACTGGGAATTCTCATAACTAATGATACTGTCAATGATCTTATTTCCTAGACATTTTTCAGAGGACAGAGCTAGTGATTATTTTTAAAAGATACAATGTTTCTGAGTTTGTGCAGATATTGGCCTTCCAATTCAAAACCATATGTTTGTGCTAAACCTCTTCTACATGTCTATCTCCTTTCTTTGCTTAGAAAATCTCTATTCTCAACATTATCAGGAATGATAAAATTTCCATAACACATAATTACTTACTTACATTATTTCTCAACACTGGTACAATAACTTCAGAGTAACACACAAACATTATCATAAATTAGGCAATTACTGAAAACAATTCCTTTTTGATACAACCCTTTTGTCTTTAGACACCCTGGGGGTGGCCTTGTTAGACCCTTGGAGTCAATTCAGATGCGTAGTGATCCTGTACACAGAGAACTAAACCCTGCCTAGTCCTGGGCATCCTCAAAAGTGTGATGTTTGAGCCAATTGTTGCAGCCACTGTGTTCATGCATCTCATTGGTGGTCTTCCTGTTTCACCGACCCTCTGCTCCACCCAGCACGATGCTCTTCTCCAGAAACTGGTCCCTTCTGATAATATGACCAAACATGTCAGGCAAAAATCTCATCATCCTCCCGTTCAGGGGGCATCCTGGATGAACTTCTTTCAAGACACATTTGTTTGTTCTTCTAGCAGTTCATGGGTTGTTTAATATTCTTTATCAGCCCCATAATTCAAAGGGATGAATTCTGTAGACTCCCTGAGTCATTGTCCAGATTTCAAATGCAAAAGAAATGATTAATGGATTAGGTGCACTTTAATCCTCCAAGTGGGTTCTTTGCTTTCCAGCAGTTTAAAGATGTATTTATAGCAGACTGACTCAAGGATACTTCTCTTGATATCCTGAATGCTGTTTCCATGGGCATTCATTGTAGATCCAGCTAAAATGAAATCCTTGGTAACCTCAATCTTTTCTTCATTTATTGTGATGTCAATGATTGGCCCAGTTGTGGCAACTTCTTTTTCAGTTGTGGCCATTTGAATTTTCTTTGTGTTGAGATATAATTCAGATGGAGCGTTGTCATCTTTAATCTTCATCAGTAAGTGCTTTACATCGTCTTCCGTCTCAGCAAGCCAAGTTGTGTCAGAGGACTATGAGAGGTTGTGAATGAGCATCCAGTCCTGATGCTGTGTTCATCAGATAGTCCACTTTAGCAGATTATTTCCTTGGAATACAGATTGAATAGCTATGAGGAAAGTATATAATATTGAAGTGCACCTTTCCCGATTTTAACTGCACACTACCTCCTTGTTCTCCCAAAGGGCTGCCTCTTGGCATATATACAGGCTTGGCATTAGTTCAATTAAGTATTCTGGATTTCTATCTTCATAATGGTATTCAAAGCTTCCTATGATCCACACACTCTGGGATTCCCTGCTCTGAGCCAAGACCCATCTCACACCAGCAATAATAATCTGCGTTTCATGTACTCTTGAATCCTGTTTGAATGTAAAGCAGTTTTCTGCTGGTGGTGTTGGGCAAATTTCTTGTGCTATTGGATCGCTTTTCTTTGGAATGGGTGCAAATACAGATCTCTTCCACCTGTTTGTCCCGGGAGATGTTTTCCTCTTTTCTGGACCTAGAGGAGTAAGCACTTCCAGTATCGTTCCTCCTGTTTCATTTTGTTTTTACCAGCATCTCAATGAACATTCTGACATTTCTTGCAGCCTTGTTAACACCAGGAGAGAGCCCTGGTGGCATACTGGTTACATGTTGGGCTACTGAAAGCAAGGTCAGCAGTTTGAAACCACCAGGTGCACTAAGGGAGAGAAAGAGTTAAAGCATCAACAACCCATCAGGACTGGTTCACCTTGTCTTACAGGGTCTCTATCAGTCAGAATTAACTCCATTGCAGAACGTTTATTTGGTTGTTGTTGTTGTTCACACAATTCTTTTGGTGTGGATGGACTTCTTGCTTCAATGTCATCTGTTGTAAATCATATGCTACTTCCTGTGATAGTGGAGAGGCCTAATGGTTGCTCATTGGGCTGCACTCTAAAAGGTTAGCATTCAAAACCACTAACTACTCTGAGGGAGAAAAATGGGCTTTCTATTTTCACAAGCAGTTCCAGTCTCAGAATCCCACAGGGGAGTAGTTTGACCCTATCCTGTAGGGTCAGTATGAGCAGGCAGTGATTTGGGGTTGTTGGGTTTGTTGTTGTTGTTGTTCTACTTTACCAACTATGATGTCCTTTTCAGGGACTGGTCTCTCCAGGGACAACGTGCCCAAAGTATGTGAGACGAAGTCTCACCATCTTGGCCTCTAAAGAACAAAGAGGCTGTGCTTCGTCCTAGACAGATTTGTGTGTGCTTTTTGCAGTCCATGGCGCTTTGAACAAGCTTTGCCAGCCCATCGTTCAAACATACACACGGTTTCTTTTCAGTCTTCCTTATTCAGTTTCAACTTTAAAACAAAATCATTTTATTGGGGGCTCGTACAACTCTTGTCAGAATCCATACATCCATGCATTGTGTCAAGCACATTTGCACATATGTTGCCATCATCATTCTCAAAACATTTGCTTTCTACTTGAGCCCTGGATATCAGCTCCTCATTTTCCCCCTCCCTCCCTGCTTCCCCCTCCCCCATGAATCCTTGATAATTTACCAATTATTATTATTTTGTCATATATTTTAAATGCATATGGGGCCATTGAAAATACCATGGCTTCATCACTGTAATCTTAAAGTATCCTTGCTTTTCAACACGCTAAAGAGGTCTTATGCTGCAGATTCAACCTGCATTTTGTCTCTTGACTGCTGCTTCTATGAGCATAGATTGTGGATCAGAGCAAGACAAAATCCTTGACACCCGTCAGCCCCTATCCTCACTCTAGCTGCTGTTGTTGAGCTTCTCCATTCTCTCTTCCCACAGATGTAGTCCCTTTGTTTCTGTGTGTTCCATCTGGAGAAATCCGTGTGTGTGGCCACTGCTTGTGCTGTTGAACAATGATATGTGTTAGAACAAGTCGTTGGTCTTGCACCATTCTATCCTGAAATCTCCAGCTTGGTTTTTATTGCCAAGTCCATATTTTCCAACTACTATTCCTTCCTCTTTGTTTCCAACGTTTGCATTCTAATCTCCAATAATCATCAATGCATCTTGATTGCATGCGTGATCAATTTCCAACTGCAGACGTTGGTCTTCTTCAATCCCTTCATCACTAGCTTTTGTGGTTGTTGCATAAACTTGAATAACAGTTATATTGACTGGATTTCCATGAAGGTGGGTAGACAAGCCTCTAACAGACAGCATTGCACTTCAAGCTTGAATAAACTGGATACACACTGAACTTCATTTGTTTCATTTTACTCCTTATCATTGGTTCTTGCTTTTATAGAATTTAATTCTGTTTAAAATTAAATAAATCATTTACATGATTCCAAAGGCAAATTTATAAAACAATTCCTCCTAGTGATAATCATTTTATTTTAATTTCATGGTTTATCCTTCCTTTCTTATTTTTTCTTCAATAATAAAAATAGATGGATATCTACATTCATATTCAGTAGGTCTGAAAATAGCACACTTCTTTCACCTTAAACATTTTCATATAATAGTACATCCTGGCTAGAGTCTCTTCAAGAGCTCTGGTGGCACAATGGTTAAGACACTCTGCTGCTAAAGACGAGATCACAGGTTCAAACACACCAGCTACTCCATGGGAGAAAGATGTGGCAGTCAGCTTTGGACCTTAGAACCCCAATGGGACAGTTCTGCTCTGAATCACAAGAATAAGTTTTGTTTTTGTATGATTGAGTGTTTAGGGTGTGCTGCCTAATAGATGAGAAATGACATCTAAAGCTAAAGTTTTACTGTTAGTTGCTGGTTTCAATGGGTTGCCTGCCTGTTGATACACCAATCATACACTTCCAATTGATAAATTATTTGTGAGCAGACAGCCGCATCTTGCTCCCCCAGAGCAGGTGGTAGCTACAGTTTTCAGTCCAACGCAAAACCCTCTGTGCCACCAGCACTTCTGAACAGAGATCTGCAATATGCTTGAATAGCTGGGAACCAGACTCACAGCAATGGGTTACAATGTGGGGTGCTAGCCACAAGGTCAGCAGTTCAAACTCACCAGCTGTTCTTTGGGAGAAAGAAAGCTGTCTGTTCCCATAAAGATTTACATACAGTCTCTTGCCTCTTGAGCATGCTGTCTGCTTGTGGCCCTGAGTCCAGCCTAGGAACCCGTTCCACAGTGGTGACTGCATGTCAGAATCTGCTCCAGAGCACACAAAGCAAGCTGATAATTTTATGACTACATTTTTGGGAACAGACAAGCTGCGTTCCACTGTAAAGGCTGCACTGGTTTTTGTTCCCATTTCTCCTCCTGGTTGTCCGTGTTGGATGCTATCCTCTTGGTAGCATAGTGGTGACACATGGGGGCTGCTACTGAAAGGTCCGCAGTTTGAACCCATGGACCTCCGAGGGAGAGAGAGGAGGCCTTCCGCTCCAGAAAAGACTCAATAGTTTCAAAGCCTACACGGGCAGCTCTCCTCTGACCTATGAGTCGGAACTGAGTTGGTGGCAGTGAGTTTTGGATGAAGGTGATCCAATGGTGAGCAGCTTTCATGTCCATGTTTCTGTTTAGTATCTCTTTTTTGGAGACTGTTTGCATAAACACCTGCTCTTTCTTTTTCCTTTCTAAATTGAGTTGCTTGCACTTTATTGTTGAGTTGTTACTTTATCTCTATATCTAGAGAGGTATAGATATAGATTATATAGATACATTTTTTAATAAGAAGGGGATTCAAAAATTTGTGGAAAATTATGTCATCCTTTTTTTTTAAATCATTTTATTGGGGCTCATACAACTCATCACAATCCATACATACATCAATTGTGAAAAGCACACTTATACATTCGTTGCCCTCATCATTCTCAAAATTCGCTTTCCGCTTGGGTTCCTGGAATCAGCTCCTCATTTTCCTTTTTCCCCTCTCCCTCCTTCCCCACTCCCCCTCCCTCATGAACCCTTAATAATGTATAAATTATTATTTTATCTTATCTTACACCCACTTGTCTGTTGCCCATCCCCCAGGGAGGAGGGTATATGTAGATCCTTGTGATCAATTCCCCCTTTCTACCTCCCCTTCCCTCCCGGTATCACCGCTCTCACCACTGGTCCTGAGAGGTTCATCTGTCCTGGATTCCCTGTGTTTCCAGTTCCCATCTGTACCGCTGTACATCCTCTGGTCTCACCAGGATTGCAAGGTAGAATTGAGATCATGATAGTTGAGGGGAGGAAGCGTTTAAGAACTAGAGGAAGGTTGTGAGTTTCATTATTGCTACACTGAACCCTAAGTGACTCATCTCCTCCCCACTAACCCTCTGCAAAGGATTTCCAGCTGTCTACAGATGGGCATTGGGTTCCATTCACGATGATATGATATTTCCCCCGCCGCCTTTTTGTCTTGAAACCTGGTCCCCTCCGCCCTTCATGATCACACATGCTGGTGTGCTGCTTCCATGTGGGCTTTGTTGCTTCTGGGCTAGATGGCCGCTTGTTTAGTAAGCCATCTTTTAAGTTCACTTTTCCATAAACCTGAAACCCCCTCATATATTGTGGTGACTGGACCCTTATCATCTATATGCTTGCCAAATATTTTTTTTATATTCCACAAGTTGTCTTGGCACTTCCTTGGTAATATCCTTTGATGCACGCTCATTTGAATTTTGGTGCAGTTTAATGAATCTGTTTTTGTTTGTTTGTTGCTTATTTATTGGTTACATCTTTGGTGTCATATCTAAGAATCCATGGTGAAATTCAAGGTCATGATGGAAACCCTATGTTATTGTGGCAGCTACATGATCTGGTGTCAGTCTGGGCCTTGAGAGGATTAAGAGTGAATGCATGGAGTCTAGTTTGTCAACCAGGTCAGAGCCAATGAGGTCTCTGTGTGGCATGGCCTTCTCCTGAGAATTCTGGGAAATCCAGTATTTCCTCCTTGGAGGTGGAAGACACCCCTCTCTCTCTGCTCACTCCTTGGGAGAGATTGCAACTGAGAAGACACATGGAACTACACTAGTGCCCCAGAGCTGGAGCTACCCCGATGCAACCAGACCTCTGAAGCTGGAGAAGCCACATAGAGACCCCTACCAGCGCTGAGATGCTTACAACACCACTGGATCCAAAGACTTTCTACCCACTGGCCTGTGATCACCCTGCATTCAGCATCATTTCTGTTTTGTGAGTCTGAAGAGGACTTTATAGATTGGTATCAGACACATGGGCTAATATTGGACTTATGGGCTTGGACTGGACTGGGTTGAGATGCTATCTTAATATACAATTACTCTTCATATAAAATTCTCTCTTGAACACATATGAGTTTCTATGGATTTGTTTCTCTTGTCTACCCACACTAACACAGTTAATTTCTAAATAGTTTATTGCTTTAGTGCCTATGTTTAGGTCATTGCTCCATTTTCAGCTGGTTATCCTAGATTGTGGAAATAGGAGGGATGCCAAATTCATTCTCTTGCAGGTATACATCCAGTTATCCCAACACTATTATTGAGGGCATTGTTTCTTTCTGTTTGAGTGGACTTTAACACACACCATAGATATGTGAGTTTAACTGGTTTCTGACTTAACATATGAAGGCTATTGTTTATTTTTATCACTACTATTATAACCTATTTTTCCCTTAAATTCTCCTACTGTTTTCTAGTTGGGTTTTTAAAATAATTTTTTTGTTTTTTCCAGATATATAAGTAGGTCATCTACAAATAGGCTTGCTCCTCTTCTTTTCCAAATCTTATGCCTCCAGTTGCTCTTTCTTGGTTAACCACACTGATTAATACCTCCAACCAAAATGTTACACCGTAATGGATTTAACTAGCATCTTTATCTAAAGATGGTGAGTATCATTTTCTTATTCCTGACTTCAGTGGGAGAGTCTCTGGCCCTGTAATTAAGAATATGTTACACACACACACACACACACACACACACTCAAGCATACACAGGAGTAATTAGGAGTCAGAATCCACTTGAGGGCAATGAATTTGTTTCATTTTGATTTTTATATATTTGGGAAACCTGGAACCTGACAGAATGTTGTCACAGAAGTAAAAATAAATATTATTTGCTAATAGAGAGCAATAGATCATACCTGCCAATGGTGGAAATTTATAAGGCCTGGAGGAGCAAGATACTCTTGTAGAGTTCCACCTCTCCCAGGTTTCACTATATCTATCTATCATCTATCGATCAAGCAAACATCAATCTACACACACCCAGGGGGTTCAAAAAGTTCATGGAAAAATAGAATTAATATATAGCAGAACTATTCCATGAACTTTTGGAAGTCTTCTTTTACAGGAAGCATCTACCAATTCTTATTCCATTAAGTTGCTGTTTTCACGTGAATGTGTACTGGATTTTCCCACCATGTTTTCTATATCTGTGGAGATAATCTTATCTTTTTCTCTCTTTCTCGGTTTAATAGGGTGGATTATACAACTCCAACTATTAGTATTGATCCCCCTTGAGAGTCTTCACATAGAACACACTTGGTTATAATGTGTATATATATTATTATCCATAAATCATGTTATTGTGGGCTCTTACAGTTCTTATACAATCCATACATCAGTTGTATCGAACACATTTGCATATATGCTGCCAGCAACATTTTCAAACATTTTCTTTCTGCTTGAGCCCTTCGTATTAGCTCCTCCCACCCTCATGGACACCTGATAAATTATTACTATTTCATATCTTACACCATCCACTGCCTCCCTTCACCCATGTATCTGTTGTTTGTCCCCTTGGCTGTATATTTTGTAGTATGCTGTCGGATTGTGCACTAATATTTTATTGAAGAGTTCTGCATCAATATTTATAAAAGTAATTGGTTTATCTTTTATGGTTCCATTTTGTCGAGCTAACTGGGGACTTTGTATAAAAGTTTACGTTTGAATGATGTATTGAAGCTTCATACAACCATGTGTTGCCTTCAAAGCTATTCTTCTTTTCTGTGAAGGTTGAGACCTTAAGGAAGTGCTCCAAAATGTTAGAATTTATGTCAGATGCCACAGGGAGCATGAGACTGATGAAAATCATGAATCTTTGAGGTAAAATTAGTTCATGTGTCCTGTTAATGGTATGAAATATTTGCACTTGGGCCTATTCTGGCAACATCCAGGTGTAGTGTGGTGATTTTTTAAGACCTGCTTAGGTTCATTTGATTTAAAAAAAATCATTATATTGGGGCTCTTGCAACTCTTATCACAATCCATGCACTCATCCACATTTGTACGTATGTTGCCATCATAATTTTCAAAACATTCTCTTTCTACTAAACCCTTGATATCAGCTCCGCATTTCCCCTCTCCCCCCTCCTCTCTCATGATCCCTTGATAATTTATACATTTTCCCCCTCTGTGTCTTACACCAACCACTGTCTCACTTGACCCACTTTTCTGTTGTCCATTCCCCTAGGAAGGGTTTATATGTAGATGATTGTGATTGATTCCCCCTTCAACTCCCCCAACATTCCCCTTACCCTCCTTGTATCTCTATTCTCATTATTGGTCCTGAGGAGTTTAACTGTCCTGGATTCCCGTTTGAAAGCTCTTATCTGTAGCTGTGTGTATGCTCTGGTCTAGTCAAATTTGTAAGGTAGTATTGAGGTCATGATAGTGGGGAGGAAGAAGCATTAAAAAACTAGAGGAAAGCTGTATGTTTCATCAGTGCTATACTGCACCCTAACTGGCTCAGGTGACCCTTCTGTAAGGGAATATCCAATTGTCTACAGATGGCCTTTGAGTCTCCACTCCACTCATTCACATTGACATGATTTTTTTTTGTTCTGGGTCTTTGGTGCCTGATACCTGATCCCATCGACACTTCATAATCACACAGGCTGGTGTGCTTCTTCCATGTAGGCTTTGTTGATTCTCAGTTAGATGGCTGCTTATTTATCTTTAAGACCCCAGATGCTATATATTTTGATGGCTGGGCACCATCCACTTTCTTTACCACATTTGCTTATGCACACATGTCTTCAGTGATTATACCCAGAGGGTGAGCATCACAGGATGCTGGATTATCAGAGCAAAGTGTTCTTGCATTGAGGGAATACTTGAGTCCAGGCCCAATGCCTGTCTGCTACCTTAATACTTAACATATAAATATAAGTACATAAATCTAATTCCCTATCATCATATATAAATATACTTACATATGTACATGCCTGTATTTAGGCCTCTATAAATGCCTTTGCCTCCAAGTCCTTTCCTCTATTTCCTTTTACTTTCCTCTTGTCCCAGAACCATGTTTGGCCTTCATTCGATTTGAGTAATTCGTCATGGTTACATTGCCCTTGATTAAGCTTTTAACCATTTGAAAGACGAAGCAACTGAAGAGGAGGAGAAAGGGGAGAAGTTCTAAAGAAGAAAGGGAAGAGGAAGAAGCAGTAACAGAAGAAGAAGAAATAAATGACTGGTCATTGAGAGTGTTCACTGCTGGGCTCTGTGATAAGGGCTTCTCTTGATCTCATTTAATCCATACCCAGACCCTTTGGGGAGAGTTATTCCCCAGTATCATTATTTTCAGGTAAAAGCAAACAAACCAGTAAAAAACACACAGGGGTTTCACTTTCAGGTCTGGAACTGAACTCCTGCTCTGGGTTAGAATAGCCAACCATGTAAGGTCAAAGGGGCAGCACTTACCAGAGGCCTGAGGGTCAGGAAAGAAGCAGGGACGGAAACAGGAACCACGTGGAGACAGAAGATACATGATGGTTCACTGAAGGGGCTGAAAGAGATCATTTGAAATATAACGTGGCTACGTTGTGCCGTGTAAAAATCCACATTCTGCTCGCCAAACCTTCCACTATACCAAAGTAAGAAGTTTGAAAAGACACACACACACAAAGCGAAAGAACTAGAGTAGTTAACTTTTTTCATAGTAAATTTTAACTCAGAGACGAGGAAGTGGCAGAGACCGAAAGGAGCCTTGTTCACTTGTCCCTAAAGCTTGACCTTGACCCCACACACGATTTCTTTCCTTTTCTAAGATTAGGCAATTAGTATCCAATTGTAGCTTAAGATGCAGAGAACAAATCTTAAAAATAAAATGAAAATGATGTTAAGTTCTATCATCTGAGAGAGTGATTTAAATACATCCTTACAGGATGTTTTGATGCCTAAATTTATTCATGTAAATATGCATATATGAATATGCATCTATAAATAACATTTATCAACATTGAAATATAATATGCATTACAATATTAAGTAGTTTATTATTTCTCTTTATTTAATGATTTGTGGGATAATGTTAAACCCACAAAAACCTTAAAACTTGTGGGATTTTTTTTTTTAGATTTTAATAACAGGATTTTTCTCTGATTTCAATGTGAGTGCGTGGAAAATTATTCTCATTCTTATTCAGAAAACAATCTAGCATCAAATAGCAGGCAAAAATTCTAAACAAGCAAACTCAGAATAGGAAAATAAATAGAGGAGCAATTAGCATAAAATACTTCATCTACCCCATAGTCAAAGAAATGTCTGTTACTATACATTGCTAACTGTGAAATTACTGTGTATGTACACTAGAAATTTTGGTGTTATTTTTGTTAGAATGCTGTTGATTTAGTTCCAATTGAAAGCAACACTGTACAACAGAAAGAAACGTTGCCTAGTCCTATGTCTTTCCGGCTGTGCTTAGTGTTGTAGGGTCAATTCATGTCATGGACAGGCTTCCTCCTTTTCATTTATGCTCCACTTTACCAATCACGATGTCCTTCTTCAGGGATATGAGATGAAATCTGGCTATTTTTGCATCTAAGGAACATTCTAGCTGCATTTCTTCCGAGCCAGATTTGTTCCATTTCCCGGTAGCCCATAATATATTCAACACCATAATTCAAATGTATCAATTCTTCTCTGGTCTTCCTTATTCATTGACCAGCATTCCCTTGAATAGGGGAAGATTGAAAACACCATCGCTCAGTCTTCCAAGTAACATCTTTACCTTTGTATACCTTAAAAAAGTATGTTACCACAGATTTGCCCAATACAATATTTTCTAGATTTCTGCTTTGAGTAAAATGAAATCCTTGGCAACTTCAATATTTTCTCCATTTATCATGTTGGTGATTGGTCCAATTATGAGGATTTTTGCTTTATTCACATTGAGGGGTAGTCCATACTGAAAGCTGTAATATTTTATCATTGTCAGTAAATGCTTGAAGTCTTCTTCACTTTCCACCAACAAGGTTGTGTTGTTTGTGTAAAGAAGGTTGTGACTGAGCCTTCCTCTAATCCTGGTGTTCTGCATAGAGGCAAGTTTCTTGGGTTATTTGCACAACACACAGCTTGAATCTTTACGGTGAAAGGACAGAACCTTGATGCATATCTTGCTTTTACATTTAGTGTCCGCATTCGGTTAGGAGGACTGTTCCTATTGTTTTCAGTGCTTTCTGTAATTTGCTGTGATTCACATAGTTAAATGCCTTTGCATAATCAGAAAACACAAATAAACATCTTTCTGCTAGTCTCTGACGTCAGCCAAGACCCAGCTGATGCAGTAATAATTCCCCTTGTTTTATGTTCTCTTCTGAATCCTCCTTGATTTCTGGCTACTCTCTCTTGATGTACCGCTGCAAACATTTTAAAATTATCTTCAGCAAAATGTTATATCCATGTGATATTGATAATATTGTTTGATAATGTCCACATTCTGTTGTACCATCTTTCTTTGGGATGGGCATAAATATGGGTCTTCTAGTCAGTTGTCCAGGTAGCTGGCTTCCAAATTTCTTGGTATGGAAAATTGACCACCTCCAGCACTGCATCTATTTGTTGAAATGTTTCAATTGATCTTTCTTCAATTACTGGAGCCTTCATTGGTTTTGCAAAAATTTATCATGCAATTTCCAACATAATTTCTATCACAAAAGCCCAAATTTTCCAATAACAATCCTCCATAATTTTTCCAGCATTTTCATTCAATCACTAGTAATTGTCAATGCATCTTGATTCCACATTTGATCACTTTCAGACTATAGAAGTTGGAAAAAATTATCAAAATATTCATCTCTAGCAATTCTTGTTCTTGCATAAATTTGAATAATAATTGTATTAGCTCATCTTTCTTGTAGACATATAGATAATATCCTTTCACTAACAGTGTTGGATTTATAGATAGATCTTGAAATGTTCTTTCTGACATAAATTCAATGCCATTCCTCTTCAATATGTTACTCTAGGCATTGCAACCTATGATTATCTGATTCAAAATGGCTGATACTAATCCATTTCACAGGTGCAGCAGTACATCCATAGGGAACTGATAGACATTCAGGCTGGATTCAGAAGAGGACGTGAGAAGAGGAATATCATTGCTGATATCAGATTCTCTTGCTTGAGAGCAGAGAATTCCAGAAAGATGTTTACCAGTGTTTTATTGCCTAAACAAAGGAATTCGACTATGTGGATTTTAACAAACTATGGATAACATAGGAATCCTGCAGTTGTAATGGTTACTCATTGGGCTGCTGACCACATGGTTGACAGTTCAAAACCACTAGCCTCTCCAAAGGAGAAAGATGAGGCTTTCTACTCCCTTAAAGATGCCCAGTCTCAGAAACCCACAGGGGCAGTTCTACTCTGTTCTATAGGATTACCATGAGTTGGCATCACTTGATGGCATTGGGTGTGCTGTTGTCATTGTTTATGGATCACATAGTAATGGAGCAGTGAAGAGGACCTTTGACAAGATAGATTGACACAGTGGCTGCCTTGAGGGCCCAAGCATAGCACAATTGTGAGGATGGCACAGGACTGAGAAGTCTTGCTCTGTTGTACAAAGAGGTCACTCTAAGTAAGACTCAAATCGACCGCACTGAGCTACCACAAGAGCGACATGGATAATATCATGGGCCACGAATTGAGGGTGTTAGGGGCTAGGCGTGGAGCTGCTAACCACGAAGCAAGGGACTTGATCCCATCAGCCATCCATGAATGAAAGATGGGACAGCTCTTGTGAAGATTCGCAACTTCAGAAACCCAAAGGGCTGCATCCTATTGTGTTCTATAGGATTGCTATGAGCTGGTTTCTATGAAAGAAAAATTAGGTGTTTTAGTTACATAGATTACATTATGAAGAATTCCAGAATATTTAATATATAATTCCAGACATAGTTTACAATAAAAAAGGTGTGCAAAACATTGTATCTATTACCATATTTTTTTCAGCCCGTATGCTGAGCAAATAATCCAATAAATTAGACTATGTCGTGGTGGTGGTGGTTAGGTGCCTTCAAGTCAGTTCCAACCCACAATGACCTTAGTACCACAGACTGAAGCAATGTCCAACTCTGTGTCATCCCCACAACTGTTCTTATGTTTGTGTCAATCCATCTCTCGGTGGTCTTGCTCTTTTTTGCTGCCCCACTACATTACCGAACATGATGTCCTTCTTCAGGGAATGGTTGCTCTTGAAAACATGTCCAAAGTACATGGGATGAAGTTTCACCACCATTTCTTCTAAGGAGAATTCTGGCTGTGCTTCTTCCAAGACAGATCTAGTTGTTCTTTTGGTAGTCCACGATACTTGCTATATTCTTAGCCAGCACCATGATTCAAATGCACTGACACTTCTTAGGTCTTCCTTATTCAATGTCTAACTCAGGCACACCTTAGTCCTCGGGGTAACAGCATTTCTTTTACAAAAATTTAAAGAGGTCTTGTGCAGCAAATTTACCCAAAGCAATACATCCTTTTATCTCTTGATCACTGCTTCCACGAGCACTGATTGTGGATCTAACCAAGACAAAATCCTTAACAACGTCAACTTTTTCTCCATCTATTATAATGTTACCTACTGGCCTAGTTGTAAGGATTTTGGTCTTTATATTGAGTTGTAATCCATGCTGAAGGATGCAGTTCTTCATTAGCAAGTGCTTCAAGTCCTCCTCATTTTCAGTAAGCAAGTTTGTGTTGTCTACATATCACAGCTTATTAAAGCCTTTTTCCAATCATAGTGCTTCATTGTTCTTCATAGAATTCAGTGTCTCTGATTATTTGCTGAATTAGACTATAGGAAGAAGAATGCAGAATTAAGATTGAAGAAAGGCTCATTAACAACCTGCAAAATGCCGATGACACTACCTGACTTACTGAAAACAAAGAGGACTGGAAACACTTTTTCTGAATATCAAAGAATACAACCTTCCGTATAGATTACAATCGAAAGGCCAGGGGCTTGACTTAACAAAGAAAACTAAAAGTCCTAATAACTGGACCAATAAGTAGCGTAATGACATAGGGAAAATATTAATTCTGTCAAGGATTTCATTTTACTTAGTTTCACAATCAACTCCCATGAAGCTTACAGTCAAGAACTCAAGTGACATATTATCTTGGGTAAGTCGGCTGCAGAAGACCTCCTGTAAGGGTAAAAGGCAAAGAACTCATTTTGAGGACTAAGGTGGGCCTGAGCCAAGAGACAGCATTTTCAAGGGTCTCATGTTCATGTGAAAACGAGGTAAGAAAAAAGGAAGACTGAAGAAGAATTGCAGCCTTTGAGCCAAGCTGCTGATGAAGACTATTGAAAGGACCATGGACTGCCAAAAGGACAAGCGAATCTATCTTGGGAGAAGCACCGCCAGAAGGCTCCTTAGGGGAGACTTCCATTCGCCTACGGTGGACATGTTATCGGGGAGACCAGTCCCTGGAGAAGGACGTCGTGCTTGGTAAAGCAGAGGAGCAGTGAAAAAGGGGAAGACATCTGAACAATGGAGAGGATGACACGGGATTGGCCACTGTTTTATTCTATTGTCACTATGAGTTGGAACTGACTCAAGGGCACCTAGCACCAACATGGACTGCCAGAAGAATTAATAAGTGTGTCTTGAAAGAAATGCAGTCAGAATAGTTCTTAGAAGGGAAGGGAAGAGTTGGGTGCCATACTTTGAACATGTTCTCAGGAGGGAGCAGTCTCTGGAGAAGGACCTCATGCTTGGTGAAGTGAAAGAGAGTAAAACCATCCATGAGATGGACTGACATAAATGATTGCCTGAAAAAAAATACG
Source organism: Tenrec ecaudatus (assembly GCF_050624435.1). Lineage (NCBI taxonomy): Eukaryota > Metazoa > Chordata > Mammalia > Afrosoricida > Tenrecidae > Tenrec > Tenrec ecaudatus. Next base: position 207,404,015 of record NC_134532.1, read on the forward strand.
AACCCCGGAATAACCATGGTTGTAAGGATGCTGCAGGGTTTAGCAGCTTATTATTCAGGATCACTGGGTCTTGTTCACAATGATAAGGAGACATCAAAAAACTTTAAGCCAGTCTCCATGGGGGATGATGAAGCACTCTGTAGCTGCCATCCCAGAGCTGCCCCCGAGGGTAACAGGTGGAGATGGGGTCGTGAGAGAGCAAGCTCCGGAATTAACATTCTTTGCCAGGTTCAATCAGGTTGAATTCAGGATAATGAGTTGGACAAAGGCCAGAAGGGAATCTAAAATATACTCTTTCCAGGTACCTACTAAAATAAGTGAATTTAAGTTGTGACTCATCACTTGCTGATGATGTGACCTTGGTTAATGACTTACAAATTGTGATGTTTCAATAAGAAAATGCAATACTAAAGTGCTCACTTATCTCAATGAGTCAAGAAATTAGTAAGACAGCTCCATAGATGACTGAAAGATATCCGTATCTACGTCCATTCTATAGAGAAATAGAATGTGAAAGTCATGGAACAATATTATCAATATCACATGAAAGTAAAATTTTGCTGAAGATAACTCAAAAATGGTCTCATCAGTCATAAAACAAGGTATACCACTGCTGATGCCAGATGGATTTGGGTGGAAAGCAGACAGTGCAGCTTGAAAGCTGCTTAGAAACAAGGATGGGGAGACTTCATCTCACGTCCTTTGGGCATGTATTCAGGATAGACCAGTCCCTGGGAACAACATCACGCTTGGAAAAATTTAGGGTCAATGGAAATGAGCAGGACCCTCAATGAGATGTAGGGATATTGTCACGTAGCTGCCACATTATCATGGGTCCAAACACAGCAAGGTGTATGTGGATGCTGCAGTGTTGTTTGGTTGTACACAGGGTCAAGATGAGTCAGAACCTACCAGAAGGTACTTTAGCACACCTCAAATTAGGTCACAGGAACAATGCTTACCACAGCTCAAAAACATGACAAATACAACCTCAAGAAATCGCGTATCCTGTGGTCAACACTCCTGTTTCTGAATGACAGTGTTTTCTTTCTATATGCCCAGCTCATATTTGATTTTGTTTGTTTTCTTATTTAATTCATAATGGACAATCTTATCATAGATGCTCATAGCAACCCCTATAGGATAGAGTAGAACGTCTTTTGTTGGTTTCTGATACGCTAACTCTTCATGGGAGTAGAAAGTCTCATCTTTCTCCTATGGCTGGTGGTTTCAAACTGATGACTTTGTGGTTAGCAGGCCAACGCCTAGCCACTTTGGCGCCAGGGTTGCTATGAGTTGGAATCAACTTGATAACATTGATGTAGATGTCTGTGGGTCACTTCCTGCTAACCACTCACTGACTACACCAACCCGTCTGGCCTCCGTTTCCTCCTCTTGAGTCATTAACTTCTTTTCTAAGCCAGAACCTTTATACCACTGCACCGCACCACATACGTGCTTGTAGCTCTGGGACGACTGCTTAGCTTCACGCTTACCTTAAGTGACAAAGATGTAGGGCTCAAGTCCTCAGACAGTCAACACATTGGAAAGAAAAATGCCGATCCAACCAGGTTCTGGTAGATGACGAGTTTGTTTTTAAAGCCATGGAAACAGATGAGTCAAAATCCACAGGCAGTTCAGTGGCTTATGACAGGGTTTGGCATCCCAGGGGAGGGAATGAAGAAGCTGATCTGAAAACTCAAGAGATGAAGGGAAATGTCTTCAGCATTGGAGGCTTAGAATATCTTCCTCTCGGGGATCGGATCTGGGATTGGGGTCACTGACCATGTTGACTCCCGAAGCTTGACACGTGTGTTGAAAATCTACAACAATCCTGTTGTTGCATTGGTGTTTAGGTGACAAGTTAAAATGGAATTTGAGTCTTTTTACTTATCTTAGAAAAATCCTGCTATCGTAAACACACCAAAGGCAAAATTAATGTCACTCAGTGCCTGGGAGTAAGGTGGTGACCCGCCCATATTGTGATCTGGGAAAGCACATGACAACCTTAGTTTTCTTTTAACATTAAGCATGGAACTGAACATTTCTGTTAAGTTTATGCCAAGCATAAAAAAGATGTGCGTAGCCTATGTTTTTCTGATACTAAAGAGGGAATTTGTATTCAAAGTACTTTAGAAAATATTTTGAGTCTCGATATGATGTGCTAGTCAAGTCTTCTGTCACAAACTAAAAGGTCAGAGGTTTGAATTTGCCATAGAAATGACCCAGAAGAAAGGCCTGGAATCCTGAAGGGCTGACCCGATTACCAATTAAGTGACAGCACCACCCTTCCCCTCACCACCCCTACCAGAAGAATTCACTTCAGAGGACAACACTGAAGCTACAGCTCAAGGAGAGGGACTTGTCTGATCAGAGCACACAGGAGCCAACAAGGGGGGAAGGGGCCAGGGAAAGAGTGAAACACATCCTGGCTCACCAAGCCCTGAGGACAATGTTTCTGCTCAGAGCAGCAATGCAAAGAGATGACCACAGGGCAGGCCCCACCATAGGACACAGCATTCCTCACTGACCCATAGCACCATGGGGAACAACACTAGAGACACATGCCGCTGGGGATTCTGCCGGCCCTGAAGGCAGCCACTGGGAGCGTGCAGCAGAGCAGCAGGGGAGCAGAGCAATGAAGTCCCCAGGGATTTCCGGGGATAGATGTGGGGCCAGGACGTGCCATCCCATCAGACTCGACTGGAAAGCACTCTTAAAGGTCAACAAATAGATCTTGAACTATTTATAGGGCTTTTTGTTGTTGTGTTGTAGCTATTGTTTTATTTTCTATTGTACTTGGCCTTGTGATGGTGCATATTGTTGTCTCTGCATATCTACCTGGCAGGGATAGGTGAGATAAACAAGCCGGAAGAGAGAACAAGGGATAACAATTCCAGGGGGACACCGGAGAGGGGGAGGCAGAGGGGAAAGGAAGTGGGGTTAAGAAACCCAGGGACAAGGGAACAAGTGATCCGAAATCAGAGGTAAGGAGAGTGTAGGAGGTCTGACAGGGCTCGATCAAGGACAATGTAACTGAAAGGAATTCTTGAAACCCAAATGAAGGCTGAACATGATAGTGGGACAAGAGGAAAGTACAAAGAAATAGAGGAAAGAACTAGGAGGCAAAGGGCATATATAGAGATCTAAATACAGGCATATACAGATGTAAATATAATTATATATGACAAGGGGGAAATAGATCTATGTACATATATTTATAGTTTAGTATTAAGGAAACAGATGGACAGTGGGCCCCAATTCAAGTACTCCTTCAACACAGGAACACTTTGTTCTAACAATTAGGCAATCTGAGATGCTCACCATCCTGGTATGATCGCTAAAGACAATGGGTGCACAAGAAAATGTGAAGAAAGTTTATGGTGTCTGGAGATCAAAAGATATAGTGTCTGGTGTCTTAAAGGCTTGAAGATAAACAGGTGGCCATCTAGCTGAGAAACAACAACGCCCACATGGAAGAAGCACACCAGCCTGTGAGATCATGAGGCATTGAAGGGATCACGTATCAGGCATCAAAGAATAAAAAAAAATCATAGCATTGTGAATGAGGGGGAGAGTGGAGTGGGGACCCAGGGCCCATCTGTGGGAAATTGGACATCCCCTTGCAGAAGGGCCATTGTGGGAAGGTGAACTAGTCAAGGTACAGTGAAGCAATGATGAAACATAAAACTTTCCTCTAGTTCTTGAATGCTTCCTCCTCCACCTCCACCCCCACCCCCCATTATCATGATCCCAATTCTACCTTACAAATCTGGCTAGTCTGGAGGATCTATACTGGTACAAATAGGAACTGGAAACACAGGGATCCAGGGAGGACGATTCCTTCAGGACTAGTTGTGAGAGTAGCGAAACCAGGAGGGTGGAGGGAAGGTGAGGGAGAAAGGGGGAACAGATGACAAAGATCTACTTGATGTTCTTTATCCTGCTCAGTCAGAATCAGAAGCACAAATTTTGTAGCAATGCTTTTTATTCCCAAATCTTCTGTTAAAGTCACTGAACCGAGCTCCAAGATAGTCCCCATAACTTCCCCCACCTCGTCAATGGTCTGTTGTCAGTCTTCGATCACAAGTGCACAAATTTTGTAGACATTTTCATCCATTTGGGAAGTTGACGGACGGTCCAGAACAAGGTTTGTCATCAATTGACATTTCACCTCTTCTGATCTGAGAAAATCACTCATACACTTGAGTCCTGACCATCGTGCTCCCCTTGTAAGCGGTGCTCAACATCACTACAGTTTCTGTGGTATTTTTCTTGAGCAGGAAACAAAATTTCACGGCCACATGCTGTTCTCTAGATCAGGAATTACAAAAAACAAGGTTTGAGGAAAATTGTCTTTAAGGAAAGATTCACTATGACCAGAGAGAACCTTCCCAGGCGACACCACTGGGTGCACTGAGTCAGGTGAGTTCCTGGATGCACTCACCCAGCAAGAAAAGTCCATAGTATGAAAGTTCCACTCTGGCCAGGGAATTTCCAGTTTGGGGGGGTACCTCCTTGTATGTATTAATTTTTCTACTAAAACGACTGACAGGCCTAGCTCCAGATTTGACATTATCAAGAATACTCTTCAATGTAGATCTATATATCCACGCAAAATCAACATCAATAGACATCTTCTGAAACACACATTCCTTGAGGCTTATACCTTTCCAAGGTAATTTCTAAGGCATAGCAACTCTGAAAATGAAAGATGGAAACAAATTAGAACTTGGAACTTGATTTTCAGATTGTCATATCCCATGGGAAGTCATGATTTACCAGAGAGTTTAGAGTGTGCAAATCCATGCTTCTCATTAAACATTTATTTGTAATCATCTTAGAAGGAATTCCCTGAAATCCGACCATTGAGAACTACAAAAGAATTATGTTATTTGCTCCATCTTCAGCTAGTTCTTTAAAATCTCAGTTTGGGGTATATTTAAATGCTCTGAAATACATTTTAAAAAATATATCAATGTACACATTTTGTGAACATGTGTGCATCTGTATTTTCCTAATAAAAGCCCGATTCAAAGGATACTGGACTCTGTTTTTCAAGGAACATTTTTATATGTAATGGCTATTTTCAAAAATATTTCATGAAGTTGTCAACTGTTTAATTCCCCACTCCCTCACTGTATGAAAAGCTATATCTTACTACTACTCTCATTTTCTAAAACAAAGAACATTTTGGGACTAAAAATGCAGGGAAGGCATAATCTTAAAATGACACATAATTGTTACTGGATTAATTTAGCTTTACTTAAAAGCTGTTTAGGAGCTCTCACAACATAGTGGTTTTGTGTTGGGCTGCTAACATCAAGGTCAGCAGTTCAAAACCAGCAGTCGCTCTGCAGGAGAAAGAAGAAACTTTCTACTCTGATCAATAGTTATCATCTCAGAAATCCACAGGAGCAATTTCACCCTGTCTTATAGGGTCACTCTGAATCTGCATCAACTTGATGGCAGTGACCTTGGAGTTTGGAAGAGGTCCTCCTCATTTTGCTGTGTTCTGGGGCAGTTTTTCCTGAGACCCACGAATAAAGGAGGTTTAGGAACTTGAGCTAAGGCCATGGTGTGTCCACTCCATGATGTTACATCCCACAAGCCCTGAGATGGTTTCTGAGCAGGGTGGCTAACAGTCAGGCCTGAGCTTGAGGAGAAGTGCACTGATCATGGAGGACAGAACAAGGGGTAAATCAGAGAAAATGGCCAGGGACTGAGTGCAAAGATCGATCCGGAGGACACATACCAAGAACTCAACCCCTAACGGGAGTCTCTAAAGACAGCTCCCAGGCTGGAGACCTAAAAAGTCTGGATCTCACTGATCCTGTACACTAGGGCAATGATGAAGAGTTATTCCCTTGCCACTTGGACAGTTGTTTATGGAGTGTCTATTAGATGAAGACGGATTCTTTGTTTTTAAACTTGGAATACTGAAAGGTAAATTCTACTGTGAACCTGGCGCAGGACTGGGCAGTGCTGCATTCTGCTGCACATGGGCTATTTATTACTCAGAACTGACTGGCTCGTGGCACCTAACAACAAACAACAACAACAACAAATTCTATGTTTATCTCAGTGTTGTCTAGGAGTGTGATACTACCTCCTCCGGGGAGTGCAGAGATGGCCCAGGGGGCTGTAAGAGCAGATAGCTACACTTGATCCTGCAGTATAGGCTACAGTACAACTGGTTTTATTTGCCAGGGAACACTGAGCAACTTAGTTTCTGAAAAGAGGGTGGTAGGACAAATACATTTGGGATCAATATACTATTTATCTCTATAACACTTATGGCTATGCCATCTAAGTCTTTCTAGCTAGGCAGTTCTCAGGGGCCAAATGCCCAATTTGAGGGAAATTTCTCACTGCCATCAAGTCATACCGACTCGTTGCCACCCTCCAGGACAAGGCAGAACTACTGCCCCTTTGAGTTTCTGAGACTGTAAATCATTAAGGGAGTAGAAAGCCTCATCTTTCAGGTCTGGTGGATTTGAACTGCCGAACTTGCAGTTAGCAGCTCAACACATAACCGCTATACTATACCACTAGGGCTCCGTTCCAGAACAGCTTTGAGCTGTCTGTTAATATTGTACAAATGTGCCCTTATTTTGAAATGATTAAGCCTGGGCTTTGCATTAGTCCAAAGAATTTTCAATTCCACCCCAGTTATATTGAATCAGAGTCTATGTTTTAACCAGATCTGCTTCACTATGTCTGGGGTGCGAATATAAATTCTCTGTAGAACTAAAACCAATTTCAAGTCCTGGATTGAGCCCACCCCTCCTCACAGTCACCTTCCTTTACTTCATGTACAGCTTTTAAGTCATTGGGAAGCCTTTGCTTGTCCACATTTCCCATCCCCTCCACAAACCAAACCCACTGCCATTGAGTGTCCTCCCACTCGCAGTGACCCCACAGAGGTTGTAAGTTTTTATGGGAACAAAATTCTCCAGGGAGGGGTTAGAGCAGCGGTCCTCAACCTGTGGGTCGCGACCCCTTTGTGGGTTGAAGGACTCTTTCACAGGAGTGGCCTAAGACCATTGGAAATATGTGTTTTGATAACGTGTTAAAATATGTGTAATAATAAATATGTGTTTAATAAGACTATTTCCAATGGTCTTAGGAACTGGGACACTGCTCCTCTATCCAGCTCCAGGCAGGTCTGCCCATATGCAGATATGCCCACATATGAGTGCCTGGCATGAAGACTGTTAGCCATGCTACACCATGCTTCAAGATAAAATTTCATTTATTTGTGATTAGAAATAAATATTTCACAATCTATTATTACATATTTTTTGTGATTAATCACTTTGCTTTAATGATGTGCAGTTTGTAACAATGACAATACATCCTGCATATCAGATACTTACATTACAATTAATAACAGTAGCAAGGAAAATCATATTATGGTTGGGGGTCACCACCACATGAGGAACTGTATGGCAGGGTCGCGGCATGAGGGAGGCTGAGGACCACTGGGTCAGCGAGATGAGAACAGCTCCTTCTGAAGGGGATAGACCACGATGAAGGAGATGTCAAAGAGCAGTAGCTTCACACGTTGACCTCTTCACTTCGCAAAGGCATCTGATGTTGTAGCCAGGCTTTTGGACTTTCCCTCTTGAATGCAATCTACCCCCGCAAGGAAACTCCTCTTCTGATTAACTGGCTGCTCATTTGAGGTCACACAGTGAAATGGGATCCATAGCGTCTGTCGAACCAGTCGGACTTACAGCTTCTGCAAGTTGGCCCAGAAGGCTCGCACACTTCTATGTTACTGCTGTTGGGTGCCTTTGAGTAGGTCTTCGCTCAAAGCAACCTTACGTACAACAGAAAGAAACACTGCTCAGCCTTGTGGCATCCTCACAGTGGTCCTCAGTTTGTCGTCCTGTGGTGCCTTTTGTGATGCTGGAAACTATGTCGCTGTCATTTCAAATGCCAGCAGAGTCACCCAAAGTGAAGAGGTTTCAGTAGAGCTTTCAGAATGAAGGATAAACTACACAGAAGGAAAAGGCTGTCAGCTTTTAGCAATAGAAAACCTTATGGACAGAATCAAAACACCTTCTAGATCATCATTACAATAATTATAAAAGGATACACAAGGTCCAGACATAGTAACAGAAGATGCTCCTTCTTTTCAGGTCTGAAGTATGGAGCATGAGCGGGGTTGATGAGTGCTGTGCTTTACTCTCTCCATTCGTAGCAATCTCTGCCTGACTTTCTTCTATAACTCTTGACTGCTTGACACTGTAAACCTCTCAGTGAGAGGGAGTTGGCATTCTGGTGGATAAACTGATCAATGGAAATGAGTGAGGCAATGGTAAAATGGCCACGGTGACCTCAGAATCTGTGTAGGTTCTTTACGCTATAAACCAAGATCAGCCCAAAGCTGATGCCCGTGAAGTGGAGGTCAGACAGACATACCTTCACGCTCCAACCTCTTTACCAGTTTCCAGCCCCAGCTCTGCTCTTCCCAGGACACACTCTACTTCTCAGTGGGATGAGCTCATCGATGGCAATGACCCTATGACCACACAGAGCTTAGAGGCCACACTAACAGTGAAGTGCTTTGTCATGGAATGTTGACAATTTGAGGGTAAGTTTAAAAACATTGTTACAGAATCGTAGACATCTTATTAAGTGATATCCGAAATGAAGCAGCTGTTTCTCAATGTATCATCCATCTAGGTCAATATGCTTCTGAAGAAGGTGCTTCCATCTCTCTGACCCTTTCCGAAAGTATCCTGTGTTCTTCAATTCACATCGAGTCAAAATAGCAGCTCTGCCATCCCTGAGGGACTCAAACCAAATGTAATTGCTTGTTATAATCAATACAAGTTAAGAAAAAAACAGTGGTGAAAGAATAATTCAAAATTCTCTTTGTAATAATTAAAAAATGTCCTTGTATGTACAAGAGATGCACTCCACTCTTCTTTCCGGGTGATACTCAGATCCCTTCTCTGATCCCTTACTTCTCTCTTTGTTTAATCTCTTGAAGCATTAAATGTGATACAGGCTTCGCTTCATACAAGCCCCTCTGTCTTTGGATCAGGGTTGTGCTCTGTGTTAGGGTGTTGGATCCTACCCCTGACTTATTATCATAATAAACCTAACCCAATCTTTTTTTAAACCTAATCAAGTCCTACTCCATTAACTATAGGTCATGGTTAAGCTGTACAATACTTCACAAAATGAGGAGTAATTACATCAGATCACAGGATGGAGGAAAATATCACAATACTAAACACCACACCCCAGCCAAGTTGTAGCTTTTGTGGGGAAACAATTCAATTCATGATAACTCACTAAGTGAGATGTGGCTCTCCCCACTCCCCACGGGAAATGTCAGACTTGCAAGATGAATGTGAGATATTTATTGACCAGTTGTTTATGAAACTGAAAAGTTGGAAAACAATCAGGGGTCTGTTGACTACACATCAGACTGGCTACACAGGGGAGCATCTTCCAGTCGCTCCCAATTGGGATGTGGCAACAGGGGGAGGGGTGCTCACAGAGACGACATGTAACCACTACCCCTTTGCACACAGTGCGAGGATTTATCTTTCTTAATGCCAGTTGTCATCAAGTCTCCACAGATTCATGGTCACTTCATGCATGTCAGACTGGGACTACACTCCATAAACTTGTCAGTAAAAAGCAGACAAAATCCCAGGGTCCTCGGGGGTCAACTCTGTGGCTGGATTTTGGAATTTAGATCACCAGGGTCTTTCTTCCCACGTGCTTCTGGGTGGACTCGAATTTCCAACCTTTCCGTTGGCAACCAGACATTCCAATTGTTTGCACCGTCCAGAGACTCCAGCCCACTTTCTAACACAAAAATGAACGCACAATTAAAAACACCCAGTGAAATTCTCTACCCAAACCCGTTGGCAATGTGTACATCAAACGTTGCACAGAAGTACGGACTTCCTTGCCATCAAACACTTTCACGATCGTGCTCTGGGGAAATAACAGTGGGTGCGACCAGCCCCAAATTGTAGCCAGGCAAGGACAGTTGTATGAGCACAGAATTGAAAGCCATGCCCATGCCAGCCGCGGGGCGTGGTAAGCTCAGTGATGGCTCAGTCCATATAAGCAGAGCCTCAAAAACTGAACCAAACTCACTGCCATCGCGTGGATTCCAACGACAGCGACCCCACAGGACAGGGTAGAACTGACCTGGTGGATTTTATAGACTGTAAAATTTTATAGAAGTAGAATGCCTTAATTATCCCCTGTGGAGCGACTGGTGGTTTTGAACTGCTGACCTTGAGGTGAGCAGCCCTGCGTGTAACCTACTACACCAACAGGGCTCCTTCACGTCCCTTAAGAACTATGCATGGAAAAGTGTGTGATGGTGATTGACTTTGGGAGCACAGCAGATGAAGAGCAAAGACTGGCGTGATCCAAGCGGAGAGCAAACGACATGGTCATCACCAACAGCAGGGACGGTCCTCATGGTGTCTGGGTACACAGTGGTTTCCCTGAGTTGCCTCAGCTATTAAATTCTTCAAAGGCAGTGGGGGAACCTAGCTGGTTCTGGAAAATGTACCATGATGTACAGTTATTTTCCAAAATAAATGGTTTGATCTTGGATTAGGGTCGGACTTTTATGAAAGGAAAGCGCGCGCACACTTCAGCTGTCAATCAAACCTGATCATAAAAGGATTGAAGGGTCAATTTATCACTGGCGGGGGTGTCTGGGCATCTTTATGGGACAATGATAGTGCATCCAAGCTTCTCGGTGGTTATTTGCCCTTGGTAGACCGCAGGGAGACCTGGGGCAGCAAAACGGTCTTCCCTCCTCTCTTCAGGTTGGCTATGGGAGTCCCAGTCTCACCAGTAATCCTCTCCTCCCTTGAAGAAGCTGGAAGCTGGGCAGGTGGCCAGAGTCAGGACTGAGGCCAGTTCTGGCCGATTAAAACCAGATGGCAGAGGTGACTGGATTCCAACCCACGGTATCCCCTGTGTGTCAGAGTAGACCTGGGCTCCACATGGTTTTCACTGGCTAGTTTTGGGGGGATGTAGATCTCCAGGCCTTTCTCGTGCAGCATCTCTGGCTGGGCTGGACCTGAAAGTTAGGAAGATTAGCAATAAAGGGGGTTGTTTCCACCAAATGCCTATGATAAACAAAAGTAGCTGCCAATGCCACGATAAAGGGGTTGGAAGAAATCAGGTACATATAAGACTCCTATGGGGTGTCCGAAACTGGGGATGCTCATACCTAGGTCACCAAGATGTAGGTAGAGGTCAATCTGGGCACAGTGCTATGCGCCATGGGTATCACGTCGCAGATACACCTGAACTCAACTGCTGAGAATGACCAACACCGTCAACTATGCCCCTCAGGTGGGGTCGGAGGGGATCAAACGCAGAGACCAAGGGCAGTTGCTCTCTTGTTCCACACTCTTCTTCCGGTATTTCTCCCAGGTGCTTTTCAGTGCCCCGAAAGTGGCCATTTTCAGTCGCAAACTTTGCCATGGCCCCGCCATGCAGCCTTGCACACTTTCCAGGGAGAGCTTGTACTGTCTGAGACGATGTTACCCCAAACCCCCCTTTCCCCCATAAAATTGGCTTGGATTACAAAAGTGCTTCTGCCACGTGAATTCTTTTAGTGTCAAGAAGCAAGACTCCGGGAAAACCACCCCAGATACCTAGCAGACTCACCAACCTTTCAGCCAGTAGCTTAGCTGTGTTCACCATCTGAGCCACTCAGAGACCCCTTTGGCAAACCAGGAGGTGGGAATCCAATCTAACAGTTCATTAACACACCACCACCCTCTACTGTGGTGACGATTCTCATGTATCATAAGTAATCAACACAGGTTGCCCTTTATGCATTTGTAAAATCTTTGTGAAATCATTTTATTGGCTACAAGCTAGGGTTGGTCCTATAGCATGGTGTGTGTTTCTTAGGGGGACAGTGTTAGCTAAAGATGTGGACATACTGAAGCTGTTCTTGGGGATCTTACTAGTAACTGGAAACTTACCATGTTCTATTTAGAGCAGATTCTTCATGTGCAGAGTGATGCTGACAGGCCAGGAAAAAGAACACACGCAAAAAATCCGCTGCCTCTGACCGGATCTTGACTCATATTGACCTTGTAGGACAGGGTAGCAGTGCCCTTGACTGTAATTCTTTACGGGAGTGGAAAACCTTGTCTTTCTCCTGAGGAGAGGCTGGTGGTTTCAAACTGCTCACCTTCAGGATCACAGCCCAACACATAATCCCTATGTCACCTAGGCTCCTTGCCAGGAAGACAGGGTTTTGTACACAGCATCAGGCTTTACGTGCTCATGGCAGTTAGCAGGCAATGACCAACAAATGATGATATTGTTATTATGATGATTATGCATGTGCCCACAGGGAGCTCAAAGAGCTGGGGGTTGCTGTGTTAGGCTGGGTTCCCCAGAAAAACAGGCATTATGGGTAGATAGACAGATACATGGATAAATAGATGATAGATAGATAGTCAGATAGATGATAGATTTTAAAAGCTTTGAATACTATTTAAGGAAATGGGGGGAGGGCCCACTGGGCAGCCAGAGGGTGACAAAATAAGTGCTTGCATACATAAAGCAAAATTTAACTCAAGAAAATGGCTCACACAATTGTAGAAGCAGCTAAGTCCACTTGGATTCATGTCTGTAGGTCAGATGTCCAGCGGGAGGTTTCTCTTGACCTTCATAGCTGAGGCTGTGGGAGCTGACAAACCAGGAAGCAGGTGGATGGAGCAGGAAGATCACAGGCTGGTGAATCCAAGAGTGGCAGGTCAGGCTTGAGGCTGCAGCATCCAATACATCCAAGGTCATTTCCTCTTGGGTTCACACGCCTTGCTCCAGTCATGCTAGATTTACCCACAGTGAACATTTTTCCTTTGACTTGAACTAGGATCCAGGAGTGATGGATTCCACATAAAATCCCGATTTTCCTCTTTTGTTGCAACCCTTGCCCCTCTCCAGCCCTGCCCGAGTAGCCATTCTCAAAGTGACCCCTGTTCATGCTTGTCATTAGTTCACACTCATGCCTTCACCAGTTCACGTCCAGTATGTCCAGTTAGCTGCCTGACCTGTCTCAGTATTAACTCTTTTCTCCAATCTTCCCAACTGCACCCCTCCCTATCTGATTCCTTCCACCAAGCAGTTCTATTTTCTTTGGAATCCTAAGTTTCTTGCCATTTGTCCCTCTCTCCATTCTGCCATTTAAACCCTCTTTCTGTGTCCTTCTGTGCACTGGTGACTCATGTTGGCTGTGAACCTAGGCCAGCAGTTGGAAACCACCAGCCCCTCTACAGGAAAAGGCTTTCTACTCCTGTAGGGTTACTGTCTCAGAAACCCACAGGAGCAGTTCCATCCTTCCCTATATGCTCCCCAGGAGACAGAATGGACTCAATGGCAGTGATTTTGGGATTTTTGTTGTTGTTGTTTTATTTTTTGGTTTTCCATGTCCTACACTTTTCTCTCTGCCACTTCGATCAATCAGCATTTGACTAACATGGTGCAAATGGCTAACAGGCTGGTCTGTTCACAGAAAGCTAGGTGGTGGAGTCCATCCAGAGGAGCTAGGGAAGTAAGGCGTGGTGATTTAGTTCTCAAAAATAGAAACAAAAATAAAACAACAGTAGTTAAAAATCTTGCAGGGCACAGTTCACTTTTGACACACGTGAAGTTGCCCTGGGGTCAAAATCCACTTGCCAGCCACTGGTTTTTGTCTTTCTGCTTTATGTTCAAGGGACAGTTGGGATAGAGTGGGAGTAAAGGCAAGCAAGGACACACAGCAGTGGTTCTCCACCTTCCTAACTCCGTGACCCTTTCATACAGTTCCTCATGTGGTGGTGACCCCCAACCATACAATTATTTCCATTGCTACTTCATCACTGGAATTTTTCTACTATTATGAACCATAATGTAAATATCTGATATGCAGGATGTATTTTCATTGTTACAAATTGAATATAAAGCTTAGTGATTAATCACAAACATAAGCTGTAACTATAGATTGTGAAATATTTATTTCTAATGACAAAATAAATGATATTTTGTCTTGAAGCAAGGTGTAGCATGGGTAGTAGTCTCACTATGGCAATAGTAAACTACATTGCTACATTTTGTGGCAGTATGTGTAAAAAGCCAACGTCAGTGTGAAGGCTGAGATAGCCGCTTGCTCACCAGATCAGCATATCTGCATGTGGGCGGACCCGCCTGGAGACAGATAGAGGAACGGTGTCTCGGTTCCTAAGACCATGGGAAATATGTGTTTTCTGATGGTCTTAGGTGGCCCTTGTGAAAAGGTCATTCCACCCCCCAAAGGGGTCGAGACCCACCGGTTGAGAACTGCTGACATACAAAGTATGGTCTCTGTGTCTAAGCAAACTACAGAGACTCAAAATGTGCTCTCTTCCTGCAGTGATTGTACAGACCAAGCACAAGAACTCTGCCAGGAACTCCAGGAACATCATGAATGTCAACACATGATGAATCCCCATCTCATCCTCGTTATCGCAGCCCGCCCATGGAAGGTGTTGCTGTAGACGGCGTAGAGGATGGAGGTTGGAGCTCAATGACTTAGCTTGAATCCCGAGGGCTCTCCGGTCCTTGAACTTGGATACTTAAGTCCCCAGTGTCTTAGTTTTCTCATCTGCAAAAGAGAGATAAGAATGATCCTAGGGTTCTTGGAAGAAGTATGGCCAGAAGGCTCCTTAGAAGTAAGGATGGCAATGCTTAGTCTCACGTAACTTGAACATGTTGTCAGGTCCCTGGAGAAGGACCTGATGTTTCATAAAGAGGAAGTTCAACAACAAAGAGGAAGACCCTCAGAAGCATGGACTGAGTCGTGGGTGGCTGCAGCCCTGGACTCAAACATGGCAGGGATGGTGTAGGATGATACAGCAGGATCCATTCTGTTTTGCTGTGAGCTAGAACCAACGTGAGGACACATAACAACAAGAGGGGTCTTCTGAAGATTCAGTAACGCCATACATGTTAACTGCTATACGTTCATGTGCTAGAGCAGCTTCTGGCATGTAGTACGTGCCTAGGAGTCTGACTATTACAACTAGAGGGTGGTAGGAGTTGACCAACCTCCGAAGTAAGTGGGAAGTGAAACATGGAGGACGGTGTGGGATAGGGAGGGAGCCCTCGCAGGAGCGATGGGGCAGGAAAATGATAAGGCATAAATATGGTGGGCATGTGCCTGTTTACAAATGCCACATTAATGTACAGAACACCTTAAGGAAAGCAGCAAGGCCTTCAGGCCAGTCCCCCGGAAGGAAGGCTTAGGGGAGGAGCTAGCATCTGTGTCAGTCCTCAAAGCATGAGGCAACACTGGAAGACTGAGAAAGGACATTCCAAGTGGAGGGGACACTAGGGGCATGTTTAGCATGTTTAAGTCAAGCCAAGTCCCTTTGTGAAGGAGGTTGTTGTCAGTGACCATCGAGTTGCTGCCAGATCATGGAAATCCCGGAAGTGTAGATGAGAGTTGTGAGCTTCCTAAAGCAGAGAACTAAGCTTGTCTTCCGGGGCATCCTTGGATCAGTTCGAACCACCAACCTTTTGGCTCATAGCTGAGGGTTCCATGGTTCACACCAGTTCAGGACTCTTATTTGAAAGTAGAAGCAAACCAATGTGGACTCTAGAGTTTAGAAGCCTTGAATGTGATTTAAAGGGCATAGGGGCATTGGGCAGCCGGAAGATGAAAAGGTAAGTGCTTGGTTCAGGGAAGGATGGCTTGCAGGCAGGAAGGAAGAGACTGGATGGGAAGCAGACGGTTCCAAGAACGGAGCTGTGCTTTGGGCTACACTGAGAGGTTGGCATCGGTCCACATCATCCCTACCTCCAGACACTTCTGGCTTGGAGCAGATAAAGCAGACCAAGGTCAGAAGCAGAAAATGCCCTCCTACCTCTTGGCTACCACGTGGAATTAAAATGTGTGACTGCTTTGTAGATTTTGTAAAGATCATATCTTCTCAACAGCACCAGTAGTCATTGCTCGGACACTTCAAAAGGACAAAGAGCCGAGATTGACATGGGCCATGTTGAGTGCCTCAAAGAGTTTAAACATGTGTCTTCTGACTTCCGTTTTGGAGGTGCGGTGTACCTCCTTTCTTGGGGTGTCCACTGCTAATTCATCATGACTGCTCCTCTAAACCAAATCTCACAGGAAATTGTATTGACTAAGGAAATCTGGAGCTAAGGAGACCGGCTCTTTCCTTGTGTGGCCACAGTGAAAATCAACACACAACCTGGCCCATCCAACAACATCCATGTAATCCTTCCCTCTTCCACTAGGGGCCTCGTGATCTGATTGTTTCCTACCTCTTCAACCACACCTGGCAATTCTCTTCCACTCTCCATCACGCCTTCTATGTCATTCCCAGGACACAACAAATTCTTCCATTTAGATGCTACAACCCCATTCTGCTGGCTTGGCTAATCCCTTCTGAGTTGCTATGGAGGCTCCTAAAACCCACTTCTGACTGGGAAGAGGGCATGTGGGGGAGTGATGGAAAGACACCGAGGACGGGACCGGTTTCTAACCTGTCCTCACTGTGCAACGTCAGCAACCGTGTCACTGACAGGAGCTTCAGTTATTTATTTGGAAAATGCAGATAACAGCACCCATTTCATTAAAATCCTTCAGTGCTACAGTGTCTTTAGTAGTGGACCGATAACTAAAAGGTCAGCAGTTCAAAGCCACTAGCCCCTCTGTGGAAAAAGGATGAAGTCATCTAATCTACTTCTTTCATGATTTGTGCTCAGGAAGTTTATGGAGAAGTTCTGCTCTGTTCTACAAGTTTCCTAGGAGTTGGAATCTACTCAACTGCAATGACTTGATTTTTCTTGTTAATTTCCGCTTAATCCCAATAGCAGGTTTTAAAATTTTGTGTTAAATAATGCTGTGTTATACAGGTTTTGGGTTGATTTGGTTTGGATTTTGGTCACATTTTTGGTAAATGTGCTATGCTAATTTTTATTTACAGCAACTTAGTATGATGATTACGTGTTGGGCTGGGATTCATGTGGTTGGCAGTTTGAAACCACCAGGAGCAACTCCTGAGAAAGACTGGGCTTTCTAGTCCCCTAAGCAGTTACTGTCTTGGAGACCCACAGAAGGTGGCTGTCAGTCAGCGCTGACTTGATGGCAGTGAGTAAAGAAATTAGCATAGTGGGTTTACAAAATACCCAGGGGCGGGGCAGATTGCTTTTTCAGCTGCTGTGAAGAGACAAGGTCTGTTCCAAATGCTTTATAAATATTCACTTAATCCTTGCAGCAATCCCACAAGATAAAGATTATTATTACTTCTACTTTAGAGGTTAGGAAACACAAGTGCTCACCGTCTAACTTCTCTACATTTGCTGTTGTTAACTGGCATGGAGTTAGTTCAAACTCAAGGCGACGCCTAGTCTTGAGCAGATTTCCCTCATTGCGTTGACCCTCTGCTTTACCAAGCATAACCTGTTATTTTCTAGTAAATGATCTTTCCTGATGATGTGTGCAAAGTAAGCAAGATGAAGTCTCTCCATGCTTGCTTCTCAGGAACTCTCTGAGTGTATTTTTTCTGAGGGGAATTTGTTTGTTCTTCTGGCAGTCTATGGTTTCTTCACCAGTGTTCACCAACACCACAGTTTGATAAACAAATTCTTCTTTGCTCTTTCCCATGCTTACAGAATAAGGAGGGCTGGTGGTGTATTGGTGATGCTTTGGGCTGTGAAGCCCAAGGTCAGCAGTGTGAAACCACCAGCCACACTGCAGGAGAAAGACAAGGGTTCTTACTTGTGTAAAGAGCTGCAGTCTCAGAACCCACAGGGACGTTTTCACTCTGCTCTATAATACCATGAACATGCTCTATACTAACAGAACAAACTGATCTGTCCTAGAAGACATCTGGTCAGGGTGCTCCTGAGAGGCAAGGATGGTGAGTCTTCTTCTTATATATTTTGGACATGTTGCCAGGAGAGACCAGTCCCAGGAGAAGGACATCATTCTTGGAAAAGTCGAGGGGCAGCAAAATAGAGAAAGGCACCAAAGAGAAGAATCGACACTATGGCTGCAATAATGGGTTCAAACATAGGAACAATTGTGAGGCTAGCGCAGCACCTGGTAGTGTTTCCTTCTATTGTGTATAAGGTTGTTATGGGTCAGAACCAACTTGATGGCATCTAACAACAAAAACAACAACTATCAGCTCACTATCAGTCAGAATCAACTCGATGGCAGCAAGTGAGTGAGTGAGTGAGTGATATTGACAAAGGTGGTGTGGTTGTTACATAATCTGTTGTCAATTTGAGATTTAAGAGTGGTGGCGTTTAGTTTGTTAATCAGGTCAGCTTGATGACCTCATTTAGAGGCTCTAAGGAGATTAAATAGCTCGTGGGAGGCAGGAGATAGATTTAGTCCTCGCGAGACACCTCTCTCAACAAGACACATCGAGCTACACTAGAACCTGGGAGCAGAAGGACCCCTGCCAGCATTGAGATGTTTCCACTGCCACTGGATCCACAAGACTTTCCACCACAGGCCTGTGATCCCCCTTCACTTGGCATCATTGCATGAATTTCATGAGTCTGAAGAGGACTTTATAGATTGGTATCAGACATATGGACTAATATCAGACTTATGGACTTGATCTGGACTGGGCTGGGATGTTTTCTCAATATTCAATTGCTCTTATATATAAAGCTCTTTCTACACATATATGAGTCTCCCTGGATTTGTTTCTCTAGTCTACCCGGACTAAGACAGGTAGTAAGTCATTGGTGGGAGAGGAGCTCAAGTAGTTGACTTCTTCCTATTCATGCTGTACAAAAATATGGTCTCCATTTTTTTTTGTTTCTCCATCTCCATGTTAGTTGTGGAAGAGGTGGTCTTTTCACGTGTTATGAGATCATACATGTGTAAATGAAGGAATGAAAATAAATATGGAAAAAAGAAAATAAAAAATATGTATGAGAGGCTGGCATAGTACAATGCAATGAAATTCAAAGCATCTCTGGTTGCAAGTAAAACAATAAGTACTCTAACTGTCTGAATCAAAGAGGAAATGATCCTGGTCTGCTGATGTTGGATACACCGCCCTCTGAGTCCACTACCCTGGACGGAGAAAATCTATTATTGTGCCTTAAATGGTTGCACACAGCTTTTAAGGCCTGGATCCACCTCACCAAAGTAGAATGTAGAATGTTGTCTTTGTGAACTGTATTATGTTAGCTGAATGTCCAGCTGTCTTGAGCACCTCTCATGGGCTCCAGGCCATGTTGGTCACTGGGGTTAAAAAGCAGAGAAGCACAAAGATGAAGATGGGCCTGGGATTGGAGCAGCAAAATACTGAAGGCAGGTAGTCATGCTGACTGAGTTTGAATCCTATCTCTTCCACTTAGTAGTTTCATAACCTTTGAAGTTACTTAACCTTGTAGTCCTAGCTTCCATATCTGTAAAATGGGAACAGTAATCGTATCATATAAATTTACTGTGAAGTTAGCTGAGTGTATGTGTAGAAGCCCACCAGTTGTCTACCAGCTTGTCACACTGTGTGTTGCTGTGAGGCTGGCAGCTCTGTCACTGGTTTAGAAGCAGGGCCACCCAGCGTGAACAGGTTTCAGCAGAGCCTTACAACTAATTGTGTTGTTGGTAGGCGCCATCAAGGCAGTTAAGACCCATGGTGACTCTATGAACAACAGAACAAAACACGGCCCAGTCCTGCACCATCCACACAATTGCTCCAGTGCCTGAGCCCATTGTTGCAGCCACTGTGTCAATCCATCTCATTGAGGACTTTCCTTTTTCCCACTGCCCCTCTACCAAACATGGTATCTTTCTCTATATACCTTTGTTGTGGTCTATTCAAACTGACTAGACAGGGAAGAAGGACTAGGTTGTCTACCTCTGAGGAATTCGTCACTGAAAACTTGTAGATACCAAGGGAACATTGACAGATGCCGAAAATCTCATTAATAGAACAAGACATGTTCAGAGATAGTGTCAGAAAATGAGTCCTTCAAGTCAGAAGATGCTGAAAATATGACTGAGGAAAGCTGCCTTCTCAAAGTGGAGTGGATCATAATGGTGTGGATGGAATAAAGCCCGTGGAGCCTTCCTTTGTTGATGGTGCACACTCAAAATGAGAGCTAACAGCTGCAGACATCAATCGAGAATTTGAACTTGAAATGTATGAAGTATACATCTAGGTAAATTTGAAATTGTAAAACAAATGAAATGGAATGCATAAGGATAGATATTCTAAGGGTTAGTGAGCTGAAAAGAACCAATATTGTCCATTTTGAATCAGAGGACTATATGGATTACTCTGCTGGCAAAGACAGATTCAAGAGGAATGGCATTGTCTTCTTAGTCAAAAAGGACATTTCAAGTTCTGTCCTGATGGTACAATGCTGTCTGCGATAGGATAATGTCTATCCACACACAAGGAAATCCAGTCAATACAACTATTATTCAAATGTATGCACCATCCACTAAAGGTAGTGATGCGGATATTGAAGAATTCTACCAATGCCTTCAGGCTGAAATTGATCAAACATACAACCAAAATGCATTGATAATTATGGGGGATCGGAATGCAAAAGTTGGAAACAAAGAGGAAGGAACAGTTTGAAAATATGGTCTTGGTGATAGAAAAGATGTGGAAGGTCATAAAAGACAGGAAAAACAGGAAAGATCAAAGTGGATGTCAAAAAGACTCCGAAAGTTGTTGTTAATAATAGAGTAGCTAAGGCAAATGGAAGAAATAATAAAGTCAAAGAGCTGAACAGAAAATTTAAAGGCAAGCTCAAAAAGACAAAGTAAGGTATTATAATGAAATGTGCAAAGTTCTAGAATTAGAAAATAAAAAAAAACACATTCAGCCTATCTTAAACTGAAAGAATAAAAATGATTCAAGCCTCAAGTTGCAATATTGAAAGACATTATGAATACTATTGAACAATGCAGGAAGCATTAAAAGAAGATGGAAAGAATACACAAAGCCACTGTGCCCAAAAGTACTAATATTATACATATATTATATCATATAAAGTACATATATCTATTATATCATTCCCAGTATATGATCAAAACCCAGCGGTACTGAAGGAAACATCCACACTACACCAAAGGAATTAACCAGAATCAAGACAGCTGATGAAATATCTAGGTCAAGAAACTTGGAAGAAAACTACCTGGGCAACAGCCTGGAAGAGATCCATATTTTACCGATTCCACAGAAAGGTGATTTAACAGGAAGTTCAAATTATAGTACAATATCATTGATATCGTGTGCAAGTAACATTTTGTCGAATAGCATGCAACATTGGTTGCAGCAGTACATTGACCGGGAGCTGCCAGAAACTCAGGTTGGATTCAGAAGAGGACATAGAACAAAGAATCTTATTTCTGCCATGAGATGGATCTTAGCTCAAAGCAGAGAATTCCAGAAAGATGTCTGCTTGTGTTTTATTCATTGCGCCAAGACAGTCAACTGTGTGGATCTTAACAAACCATGGAAAGCTTTTCAAAGAATGGAAATTCTAGAGCATTTCATTGTGTGCTTGGGCAAACTGCATGTGGATAAAGAAGCCATCGTTGGAACAGAACAGGAATACTGTATGATTCAAAATCAAGAAAGGGGTGTGTCAGGGTTGTATCCACTTACCATACGTATTCGATTTCCATGCTGCTATTGGAGCAAGGCTTACCGTTAGCCTGCAATATGCAGATGACCTAACCTTACTTGCTGAACGTGAGGAGGACTTGAGGCCCTTGTTGATAAACATCAAGGATTGCACTCTTCAGTATGGATTACAACTCAATGTCCTGAAAATCAAGATCCTCACAATTGGGTCAGCACTACGTGGTGATCAATGTAGAAAAAGATTGAAGTTATCAAGGATTTTGTCTTGCTTTGATTCACAATCAATGTTCACAGAAGTAGCAGTCATGAGATCAAAGGATGCTCTGCACTGGCTACAGTGTGCAGCACAAGACACCTTTAAAGTGTTGAAAGGTGGGGATGTTAGTTTGAGGACTAATGTATGCCTGAGGCCAGCCAGTCATACTATTTCCAATTACTTGGTATTCATGTGAAAGTTGGATATTGAATAAGGAACACTGAAGAAGAATTGAGGCATTTGAACTATGGTGCTGGCGAAGAATATTGAAAGTATCGTGGAACTGCCAAAGAGCAAACAAATCTGTTTGGGAAGAAGTACAGCCAGAATGATTCCTAGAAGCAAAGATGGTGTGACTTTGTCTCACATCCTTTGGACATGTTCTCTGAGTGACCAGTCCCTGGAAAAGGGCAGCATGCTTGGTAAAGTATGGGGCAACAAAAAGAAGAAATCCCTTGACAAGATGAATTGACACAGTGACTGCAACAATGGGCTCAAACATAGGAACAGATGTGAGGATGGTGCAGGGCTGGGAAGTGTTTTGTTCTGTTGTATGTAGGGTTGCTGTGATTAGGACAGACTACCTAACCGAAACAACATGGGTGTAAGTCATTCTGCTCAGTGTCTGGCACTTTAAAAATACTTAATAATGACAGTAATTATGAATTTTCTATGTAACATGTCTTTAATAAACAAATAGAAAGGGACTGCGGCTGATCCAAACGGGGGAGTTGTTTACCACCTCGTTTTTTTTTTCTTCTCATAGTGTATGCTATAATTGATCAGTTTCCTGAGGTTTACTTGTTGTTCTATAAATTGAAGAACTTCTCTAAATTGCAAGGGGCAGTCGATAGTTCAGGTGTTGTGTCAACTCGACTACACCAAGATGCTCATTGCTTTGACAATTAAGACCTGGCATGCCCATGAGGAGACCTCCTTGAAGGTGTGGCCTGCTGCCAATATAGGTAGACCCTGTGGACAGGCTTATTTGCTTTTTGCTGGGTCTGGAACCTGCACCTGATCTTTTTTTTTTTTTCATGTTCTTTGGACTTGAAAGCCATCAAGCCTTGCCCTTTGCCATCCTCACAATTGCTATGTCTGAGTCCATTATTGTATCCACTGTGTTCCTAGAGCTCATTCTGGTTATTCATCTTTTTATTTTTCTTCTGACTCTGTAGCAAGCATGATATCCTTTTCCAGGGAAAGATCCCTCCTGATGGTGTGTCCAAAGCACTTGAGACGAATCCTGGTCAGATTCACTTCTAAGGAGTATTCTGACTATGCTATTGCCAATGCAGATTTATCCATTCTTAGGCAGTCCATGATGTTTTCAACTTTTTTTTGCAACACCATAATCCAAAGGTATCAATTCTATGTCTCTCTTATTCACTATCCAGCTTTCACTGCATATGAAGGGATTAAAAATAATCACTTGGGTCAAGCACACCTTAGCCTTCAAAGTGACATATTTGTTTTTGAGCGCTTTGAAGTGGTCTTTGGCAGTCAATTCGTCCAAGGCAATCGTTTTGTTTGATTTCTTGACTGCTGAGTCTATGTATGTTGATTGTGGATCCAAGCAAAATAACACCACTGGCAATGCCTCTCTTTTCTCCCTTTATGATGCTGCTGCTTATTTGTTCAGTTGAGAAGGTTCTTGTTTTCTCTTTATTGAGGTACAATCCACACGCAGGATACAATCGCTGTTATTATGTAACTAAGTATATATTAACCCATCAACCAACCAAAGAGTGGCTGTCAAGTTGACACCAGCTGATGACGACCTCACGTGTGCCAGAATAGAACAGAAGTGTGGTACCCTGGGTGTTTACGCGCACACACACAGACACACACACTTTCTGATATAGATGGTCCGGCCTTTCTTCTCAAGCCACTGCTGGTTGTTCTCTAAATGACCACCTTTTGGTTAGTTGTACCTGTTAACCATTTTGCCACCAAGGGATTAAGCATTTTCTTATTTATAAAGCATATTTATATACTTACTTATAATTTTAAAATGTGCTTCTATACTTACATGCAATATTTATATATAAAATTTATATATGTTAGAAATGAGCCCATTCAAAGACATGGTAACACCATGTGGCCCAAGCTTTTCAGTGGCTATCGTCTTCAAAAGTAGATCACCAGGCCTTTCTTCAGCATTGCCTCTGGGTGGATTTGAGCTGCCCACCATTCAGTTACCAGCTGAGTACTTAACTGCTTTTACCACCAGGGATTCCTCACATCTAGTGTATATAGTCTGAGCATGGATAGGTACTCCGTGAATTATCACAAAGGGTGAAATGAATTGTCTCAGCGGGTCCTTTGCCACCATCTAGTGCACTAATTATTACCATTATCCCCATTTTATAGAGAGACCACTGGAGTATAGAGATTGAGTTCAGACTGTGGGTGAGCGAGATCCCAGTCGAAATCTAGTCTGTCGGATCAATCGCCTGTGCTTCTTCCTGATGGGAATACGTGCTGAGTAAATGGATTAGTGAGTAACCGGAGGACCCAAGAGAGGAGGCAGGAGCCTGGAGAGGCAGAAAGAAAGCTAGTGTTGAGGAGCTGAGCCTCTAGCTAGAATAAGGAACTTGGACAGTTTCCTTCTGGCCACCGGAAAAACGCAAGGAAATGACCAGTTTCACTTTTCTACAATCAACATTCTGGGCACATAGAAGGGGAATTGTGGGTTTGAGTTTAGGGGGACCAATTTGAAGATTCTTTTTGGAGGGAGGGACACGTTAGTGTGCTTCGGGTTAGTTTGGAGAGTCTTGAAATCATGGGGATGACACAGGATGTGGACCAAGTTCCAAGTCCCTCTGAATTTGGAGTCCATAACCAGGACCAGCAGAGTGGGCTGCAAAAAAGAGGAAGACCCTCCAGGAGATGGATGGAAACAGTGGCTACAATAAGGGACTCAGTCGTAGGGACAATTGTGAGGATGGCACAGGACTGGGGAGTGGTTCTTTCTGGTGTGCACAGGGTCTCTGTGGGTCAGAACCAACTCTCTGGCAAGTAACGACAGCAAAGTGGGACCAGAAGAAGCCCAGGTGGTGCAGTGCAGTAAGCACAGCGGGGGGGGGGGGGACTGCTAACTAAAAGTACGGTGGTTTGAGCCCACCTCCTGCTTCCTGGGACCTGGGAGAAAGCCCAGTCAGTCTGCTTCCACCTGGGGTCCGTTCTACTTTGTCCTCTGATGAGCCAGAATTGCCTCGAGAGTGGTGGGAAGTAGTGTCAGGAAGCAGTGTGTCTGATGTTAAGAAGGACCAGCCTATAAGAAATCATGAATGCGAACCTTTCTGTAACTCACAATGTGATGACCTACAGGGGGTTCGGGGGCTTTCCCATTTTGTGATCCATATCGGGGCCGCTCACACCTGCTTGTGTTACTTTGATTCTGTGCCACAACACCCATATTCCTCAGCATTGGCGGTTGAACTGCCTGTCCTTTGGGGATTTAATCACAGCGGGGGAACTCTTAGGTTTTGCAGTGGCTGTCCTGGCCAAACAGAAAGCGGGCCAAATGTGCTTGAAATCCTGCCTTTAGAAGGTCGGATGTTTTGACAACAGCGTTTGGATTTTGGAATGAAACCCGAAACCAAACGTGCTGGTCCTGCCTTGGGGTCTCCTTATGAAAGTCCCCAGCAGCATTAGCCTAAATCGCCTCTAATCTCCTCTTGGCAAGGGTGGTGACTGTGCTGGGCTGCACTCAGAGTTAAGGGTGGGCTCTGGACGCTTTTCCTGTCCTATGGGAAAGGTAGGGACCAAGCCTGCAATTTGGGGTCATTTCCCACACTGAGTGCAAATTGCAGAATTGAAAACATCGTATTCCCAGTTGGTGAGTGACTCGGTGATACTAGAAGGCAGGTTTGGGGCAAGAAGTTAATTAATCTGTTTATTAAAAAAAGAAGAAGAAATGTCTCATTTGCATGCATTTACATTCAGATCCTACACACTCCATGCTTGGGGGTGATCTGGGTCCCTTCCTTTGTACTGTACTGTCCTCCTAGTGTACCATATGGGACATCTTGGTGGGCGGGGTTGGCTTCAGTGGCCTATGTCAGGTTACCATTCTGTTCCAGCAGAATTTTATCGTCTGTTTGCCAGTACTGGGTGCTGTCAAATGGATTCCAACTTAAGGCCACACGTGAGTTGCGTGCCACTGGGTGGGGGATGTTGACAGCTCTGGTTCTTCAGAAGAGAATGATTAATTCTCAAAGCTTTCTTCGGTGAAGCTGGTGCATGGATTTGAACCACCAACCTTCCTGTTAGCAGTCAAGCACTTTACCCTTCACTCCACCGGGTCGTCATAGAGATCTGATTTTTCTGTAGAAGTGCCTTTTCCTTTCATGGGCTGCTTAGGTTTACAATCCAGTTGTCAAAAACCACCGACAATAGAAAGGTTGATCTATTTTACCTATGCTTGGGAAGGGAAGGCCTCCTTTCCCTCCAAGCTAGATAGGCAATTGGCGGATGATCCCTTCAATTATCTGTGAGTTCCTACTCAACTGAATTTTCCATGGTCACTTTAGTGAGAATTTTCTCTTTTTCTGTGTTTCTTAGCTTATTGGGAGGAGGTCTGCTGTGGGATATTTTTTCTCGTGTTGAGAGAGAGAGAGAGAGAGAGAGAGAGAGAGAGAGAGAGAGAGAGAGAGAGAGAGAGAGAGAGAGAGAGAGAGAGAGAGAGAGAGAGAAATGAATTGCTCCTTGGGTTTATTGTGGGCACTCCACTTTCAAAAACATAGCTCTGACCTAAAAATGCCCAGCTAACCTGAGCCTAGAGCCCCTACAGCACCCTCTGGGGATGGGGGTAGGGGTTGAGGGAAATCTTGGGAGGAAAGGGGGAGGAAACAAGGTGGTGGTTGGGTACCCCTGGAGAGGTGGGTCCAGATGTAAAGGCCAGCTCCTTGGCAGTACAAGTGAAGCCAAAACTCTAGTGGAGGGAGGCTTAGTGTGGGATGGAGGGCGATCTTTGCCTATGAGTGAGTTCTGGGCTTGGTTGTGATCACATTTCTGACACATGACAACTGGAGAGGCTTCCATCCCGGTTAAACCACCTCTATGCTAACAAGCTTGGCAATCAGGTTGTGAAGGCTCCTGGCTGGAAGAAGCAAAAAGCAAAAAACCCCAAACAAAAAACGCAACCCGAACCTTAGCCCTCTGTCAGATTGTGAGCAGCATGATATTTGCGAAGGAGTTCCCAGTGTGGACAGGAAATGACCTCTCCACAAACCGCTTCTTTAAAAAACAAGCAGCGATGCCTAAAGCTATCCAATGTCTCTCTCCCTCCTTCCCTCCCTGCCTCCCTCCCTCCCTGGAGCTCCCTCCTCCCGGCCTCCTCGCCCTCCCTCCCGCTCCCTCCTCCCAGCCGCCTCTCCCGCTCTCGCTCTCCGCGCTCGCCGGCGTGGGCCCCACAGCAGTTCCCGGCCAGCGCGCTCCGGCTGCCTGCCTGCCTGCTGCTCGGGGCGCGCGCGCGCGCGCGCGTGGATGTGTGTGCGCGCGTGTGTGTGCGTTCGCCTACTTTGAACCGCGAAGAACATAGCCCATGTGCTCTGCATGGACGTTCTTGCTACTCTCTTGAGCTTGATTCTCCAGCAGCCGGCAAGATGTCCAGCACGCCCCAGGACCCCTTCTATTCTTCGCCTTTCGGCCCATTTTATAGGAGGCATACCCCGTACATGGTGCAGCCAGAGTACCGAATCTACGAGATGAACAAGAGACTGCAATCGCGCACAGAGGTAAGTTCTTCAGCCCCTGGGCGTGTGCGCGTGTGTTTTCCTTCCAACTGTGCAGTGGGCATCTCCTAGGGCTTCAGGAGGAATTTCATGGAAGTGTCCCACTAGATACTGCCGTGTCCCTGGGAAAGAGCTCCGGGATTGAGTCACTAGTTTGAACGGCCGAGCTTCCAGGGACTGCAACTCTTGGAGGACAGGGGGACAGTTTCTGCTGGAATCTTGAGACAGACAACCCAGCACTTGCCTCTCCAGAATACTCCGCTTCCCCAGGGAGTGGGGTTTGCCGGTTCGGAGTCCAGCGGTTCGAGTGCGTGGAGACACCATTGCTGGGGGTTTCCTGGTCATTTTCCATCCAGAGAAAGATTTTTTTAAAAGCCAGTCCCCAAGGAAGTCTGCAGTGACCTGCCTTTGCTTTGCGAAGTTCTGAGAATCCAGGTATAGGGCAAAAAGGTTCGCTCAATATACTATCCGAACTGCCCCTGGAGGGGACTCGTGGTTGTAAATAGCCACTTACTTATGTTCAGCAACCAGTGGCCCTGTTGGGTGGTTGGGGGTCCTGACTTTCCACACTAGTAGGGTGTCTCCCAGGCTGCCCTATCTTTCCCAAGAGCTGGATCTGCATTTGAGTAAGGTCTAGATTTTGCATACTTTTGATCTTGGGACCCTGGGGGGGATAATACCGTGCCTCCTAGGGGACCAGAGTCAGGGGCTGAAAGGGAGCCACTTCAGAACTTTCTAAATGCAAAACTCCAGCCTAGCCTCCTGCTATTTAAATATGTAATGCCTGTTGACTTTTCTGCTGAGCTAACTTGGAGGGGCGGGTCTGGCCACTGCTGGGATTCCAGGTGCCTGCAAGTTGGGGCTTTGTGCAACGTGTTCTGGAAAGGAGTTTGTAGTGGGTCCACCCAAGTCACCTGGGAAGTGGAACTCGCTGGGAATGGACGTTTCTTCTGCAGGCTGCAAATGCCCAGAGCATGTATGGTCAAATAGGTTTTTATTCTTAAAGGGAATAACTGTGGTGGAATTTCAGATTGTAAGACTCCCAGTTCTGGGGGGGGGGGGAAATAAAAGACTCACTTACGGTTGTATTATAAAATAAAACACATATGCTGGAATTGTCAACCATGAGCCATGGAGAATTCATGACGTTTAATGTATTTAATGCAGCTAACAAGATGTGACCTGCTTTCTGATTGGCTAACTCCTGGAGAAAGATTTGATATTCTCTCTCTTTCCCAACTGAGCTGTTTTTTTTAATCATTGTTATTTTCTTTACATGTTAATCCATCATAGAAGTTAGCTAAAATGGATACAATTGCTCTCCCGAGAATCTAGAATCCAACAGCTTCTATAGAAGTGTTAACCCCTGTTTTGCTTAGGGTGGTGAGCTGTTAATAAAGTGTGTGTGTGTGTGTGTGTGTGTGTGTTTCATTCAGCTCATTGTAGTCATTATATGTTGAAATGTTTACCTTTTCCAGGAGTGCGGGACACACTATTAGTTGAAGTAGCTTGCTTCAGAATTAGGAGGATGGAAAAATGGTTTAGGTAGTTCAGGCACCCATCAATTTCAATACACAGTTGTTTCCTTAAATGCTGTGTAAAGTATGCTGGGTGTTTAAAAAAATAGATTAGAGATCATTATGAGTCAATTCTTGATCAACAACGGAATTTAAAAACAGCCTGCATGCACCTGATGTTTTGGAAAGTTTCTGAGGAGTTCTAGAAGAGGCACTCCACCTTTCTGCAGTTAGGAACCCAGAAGGCTGTCTTGAGGCCCCATTTCTCCTGGGGTCCTCACACAGGACTGGGACATTTCTGACCCCTGAGACTCGTTTGAGTGGCTTGCTGACCCTGTCACTCATCAGTAGCTGCAGGGCAGAAGAGCAAGGTCCTAATTATTGTCTCCTATTTGAGAAAAGATCTTGAAGAAGCCTCCCATTCACAGTTAGGGGTCTGCAGAATGACACATTATCTTTTGTGAGAGCTAAACTTAGGGACTCAACTTTCAGATTATGGAGTATGACTTTGAAAATTTTGCTCTGAATAGAAAACACCATGTCAGACAGAGCTCAAGAGTGGGGAGAGGACAGCTGGCAATGACAGTCTCTTACAGTGTTTTTTTTAAAGCCTCTCTGACTGACAAGAAGCCACTACTGTGAACTGTCTCCTGGAGTTTTCTCCTCACCCTAGAGAGATTTTTTTTTTTATCATTATCCCAGCATGGTCTAGACCCTGTTCCCCCCACCTCCTTTTGGCCAAGCAGTACACAAACACACCACCATGCATCGGGTTTTATTTCATGAGAAAAGACAATGAAATAAATCATTGCTCCTAAGATATTGAATTCTTAACATTAAAGGTGACTCTTTGCACACTATGTTCAATTAGAAAGTACTTCAAGAAATCACTTTTCACAGAAAAGTTACATCACGCCTTTACCTTCCAAGCCCCATAGAGGGGTGGGTTGTAAGAAGACAGAGTCAAAGGGATTACGGCGAGTTTCTAGTTTGCTTACACACGGACAAGAGCAGATTGTTGAGCAATCACTTTTTGAATTTAAGCAATGCAGGAAGGAAGACCTCTCTCTCTCCCCCTCCTGGGGCCCACTTCCATAATTACTTCTTGCAACCTTATAAGTCACACACACACACACACACACACACACACACTCACATCTATCAGTGCAATGTTTTCAGCTCTCCATGCCTTTTTGAATCTGGGAACACAGACTTGGCTTACAAAAGAATGACAGTGAGTTAGTGAGTGGAAATGCCCAGTGGACCAAGTTTTGCGACATGTTCTAGAAAATGCCTTTTTTCAGAAGAAAATTCCCAAAGAACCATGATGTGTACCTGCATGGCGGGACTGCATACCCCTTCATCCCTGTGCCTAACATTCGGGTGCTGTCTCTGGGGACTTAGGCATTTCTCTCCATCCAATCGCATCAAATCCAATTTTCTAGCAATTTTCTTCCTTGGAAGGGCATTGGAGGGAGCATTCCTCTGGTTTTCAACTTCTCTCTGCCATTCCCTAACTAGTTGAGCTGGACCTTGGCTCCTCACCTGCAAATTACCTGCATCATCCTGTCCATTCTGAAAATAAAGTTCCCTCTGCAAAAGCTCTGGTTTTCTTTCCTCTGAGAAAGGCATTTTGAACTGAAGAGCGCAGATACTTTGCTCGCCTTCTCAGCTCAAATCCACAGTGGTACTGAATGAAGCCGGCAGAGTGGAGAAAACCGAGGGGCAAAGTGATGTTGTTGCTAAGTGCCGTCCAGTCAGTTCCAACCCACAGGGACCCTACACAACACAGAATTGTTCACACCATTTCGGCTGCTCCTTTCTTCCAAGGGGGAAGCCATGTCCTTCTACCTGGTCTGGAAGCCCCGATGAAAAATGCCCCTTTTGGGTGACCCTGCTGGCATTTGAAATACCAGTGACATAGCTTCCAGCATCGCATCAACACACAAGCCACCACAGTGGCATAAACGTCCCGACAAATGGTAGTGGTGGTAGGTGGGGTGGGGTGGGGGGAAAGTAGGTGCTCAATGAACAGATGTCCACTAGCCAATGAACACAGGCCATAGAAGGGAGGCAAGACAAGATCCTGTAATTTCCTTGGGCACTTTCCTTGGACAAAGGGCCCTTATGAGTCAGAATTGACTGGATGCCTGTTGGAGTGGTTGAGGCATGCGTGTGTGTGTGTGTGTGTGTGTGTGCATGCGTGTGTGTATAAGACATCTTCCTCCTGGTGCTTTCTTGGTGTGTTGGCCGTTCCCGTTGAGCTGAAGCCATTTCTGCCATCTACTTCACCCTCGCCTTCAAGTGCTCACCCTCCCCTGTGGTCTGTTACCTCACGCCTCGTCTTCATGGCAGGTGAAGGAAATCCAGTGCCCGTGAGCGTGCAGGACCTGGCCTCCTTGTGTAACGTGAATGCCTTAGAAAGCCGACCACAACGCACAGTGTAGATGCCACTCTGCTTGAGTTGTTCTGGAAAATGCAGACGCCGAATCGCAGTGGAAGTTCGTAAAGAAGCCCGTGGAATTAAGAAGAAGTCTTCCTTGTGCCCTTGTTGGTGGTCGCTGTATTTCTCACTCTCCTGAAAGGGGCTTTCATTTTCAGGGGGAACGGGAGCCTGGGCTGACCCTGTCTTTTCCTCATATTCCCAGACTGGAATGGACTCCGAGGTCTCATGTATTTTGGCAGAACACAACTGCCTGGTCACATGGATCAATACTGCACAGAAGAGTACAGATAGAATGTGGAAATACTGGCTAAGGACAATCCAGCGTTTCTTCCGTAAATGGCTACAGTAATAATCAACCCAGTATTTTTCCTTCATTTCCTGAGGCTTCAGCTGCAAGATTATATATATATATCACTGAAAGTATATGAACAATCCCTATCGTTATTTTAAGGGTGGGCTTTCAACTCTTTATGATTGGATTTAAGGAAGTTTATTAGGCCAGGCTGTATGATTCTTTGTGATGACAGTGAACTTGTCTGCCCCTTACTCCTTAGTTCAGGTGACCAGAAATGCCACCATATAAATGAAAATGTTTAAGTCTACCCCCGCCCCCCTTGGCAGTAAGATAATTTAAATAAATTACCCTAGCTGGTTCCCTTCTGTGTGTTCCTTGTGTTTTGTGATTTCTTTTTCTTTTTCTGGAGACCATGCTCCAAATGTGAAAGCTGTGATTACAATTGGAAGTCACACACACAAGGAATGTATTAGCAAGGATATGGGTTGTGTTCCCGGTTTCCCCCCTCCCCTACCCCCCTCCCCCCCCCCTCGCGCGCCTTTGGCTTGATAGGATTGAACATGAATATTAAAAATGTTTGAAGACCTTGAAATTTAAATCCCAAGACTTTTCACCCCTCCTCAGCTCCACGCGCCAACTCCCTGGGGAGGCCCTGGGAGGGGGGCAGGGGCCCCAGTCTTCTTTTCTTTCTTCTAGGGACATCATGCTATCCTTCAGTCACAGGAGTTTCAACTTGTAACATCATGTTTATTCATAGACCGGCTTAGTATCATTGATGTTTAGACGGCATCTAGTTAAAATGAGATTAGGTGTTGTGGAGAGGTGGCAGAGAGAAGGAGGGGAAAATGCTTTTGTAATAACTCTCTCCCCACTCTTTACTCCCACCCACTACCACCCCCCTGCTCAGAAATTTAGAAAGAAAAAAAATGTTGATTTGCCCTGAGGTTTATGAATGATTTTCAGTGTTAAACACAAGACTTCAAGTGTTTTCTCAGGGGATTTGTGGAGGTTTGCAGGGATGGGGCTGTGGGGGGTGGAGGCAGGGGTGTCTGTGTTGCGAAGGAAAGCTATTTTGAAAATGTTAAATGAAACCAAAAGTGCAGTTTTCAAAAAAAAATGAGAATTTCCAATGTCCCTGAGTTTTTCCAAGATCTCTAGGCGATCTTCGAAGACCTAATTGCAGCCCTAGTGGACGTATTTATTTTCTGAAGCCCCCCCCCGGCCCCGCCCCAACCCTCCTTCTTATGGAGGAACTGTTTTTAATTAAAAATTGCTGCAAACTAACTCTTCTGAGGAAGCCAAGGAGGAAGGAAAAAAACCAAAGCTCTCCACTGGCTTTTACCATAGATTCTATCAGTCTCAAACCTTGTGAGTTTAAATCTCTCCCCTCCCCCTTCACCCCTTGGTGTGTAAATTATGATGCAGCATGTAAAGGGTGTGTATTTTGTAAGTTTTTTTTTTTTCTTTCTTTGGGTTGATAAATTTCAATGGGGTGGAGAGCCCGGTTGTCAATCTCCCTTTAGTACAGCTGTCCACTTCAACTCATTTTCCACCAGGACCTGAGTACCCCTTTCTGAACAAACAAAACAAAACAAAGGACAGTCCCAGACCGTCAACTTTATAAATCATCAAGGCAAGATTCATATGGGACTTATTTGGATGGATTGGTGGTGGTGGTTGTGGGGGTGGGCTTCTAAAAAAAATTGATCTGGGGAAACCCCCTTGTTGTCATGCTTCAGAAAGCAGATGATTAAAACATAAGAGAGAAACACCTACCGCAAATCCCCTTGGTGTAAATACTATGCATCCTTCGATCATTTCCTGGCAAAGACATTGTGCTTGAATGATAGTTTTGTTTTCCTGGTTTCCAATACTGGTTGCATGCATTTGAATACGTTTTCAAGTGCCTTCAAGTTGGGTCAGACTCATAGTAACACCATGGACATCAGCAGCAATCACCGCCTGGTCCTGCATCATCCTCACGTCCCACCATCCTGCAGCATCTTCATCCAGACTCACGGGAGGCATTGCTGACGTGCAGCGACTCCTCTGGGTTTCCGAGACCGTAACTATTTATTTACCTAGTAGAAAGCCCGATCGTTCTCCTGTGGAGCTGCTGTTGGTTTTGATCTCTTGACCATGAAGGTCACAGGCCAACACGTCACCACTATGCCACCAGGCTCCATGGAGTGTTCTCTTTTTTCACTGACTTTCCACTTTACCAAGCACGAAGTCCTTCTTCAGGGACAGGGTCTTTCCTGGTAGGAAGTTGCACACGTATGTGAGACTACATGTTGCCATCCTTACTTCTAAGCATCACTGGGACTTTGCTTCTTTCATAATAAAACCTACTAAAGCCACTGCCGCTAGTCAACTCTGACTCATACTGACCTTCTGCTGGGTTTCGAAGGCTGTAAACTTAAAAAAAAAGTTTTTTTAAAGGCTGTAAATCTTTATGGGACCAGGCAGCCTCCTCTTTCTCCCTAGGAGCAGCTTGCAGGTTTGTCCTGCCCGCTCTGTGGCCTAGCATTCCGGTGCTTACCCAAAATTGTCAGCGGGGCCCTTTAACGCTTACTACCCATCAAAGAGCCTGGCCTCACTGCCCTTCAGTGGGCTCAGGCTAATGCTTGGTGCAATCCTAACTCAGTGAGACCCAGTTCATTCTGACTCATAGCATCTTTTTTCCGTGGTGTGGCCTCAAACTTCTGATATTCTGTTTTTTTTCAGCTCAGTGCTCACCCACTAGGCCACCAGGATTCCCTGATACTCACTATAAACTCAAACTCCCTGCCATCAAGTTGATTCCGACTCATGGTGGCCCTAGAGGACAGGGTAGAACTAACAGCCCCTGTGGGTTTCTGAGACTGTAACTCGTTCTGGGAACAGAAAGCTTCGTTTTTCTCCCTCAGAGGCTAGTTTCAAACAGCTGACCTTGTGGTTAGCAGCCCACCTCCGCCACTGAGAATCCAGGCATTGTTTTAAGAGTTCTCATAGTTCAGGCAGAGACTGAGTTTGAATGGCGATCATTAGGGTATTGTCGGTCCTAAAGAAGCAGAGATTTTGGTAGGCAGTGAAAGGGAACTAGGAGAGCAAGCCTTCCAGCAGGGGGCCCTGTGCGTTGTGCACACAGCTGGGTGATGCAGGGTCTTTGTGATGATGACTTGATTTCAGTGTCTTCACTATCTAACAGGCATGGTGCTAAGCCTTTTCTGTACGTTAGCTGTGTAGGTTTCATGATCATTCTATGAGGTGGAGACATTATCATGTCTGCTTTTCTGTGCTCCTAATGACTTTTTTTGTACCATCTTTATTTCCAAAGGTTTTTAATGTTGTTTTTAAAAAAATATTTTATTAGGGGTTCATACAACTCTTATCACAATCCGTACATGCATCAATTGTGTCAAGCACCTATGTACACTTGTTGCCCTCATCATTCTCAAAACATTTGCTCTCCACCCAAGCCCCTGGAATCAGCTCCTCATTTTTTCCCCTCCCTCTCCGCTCCCCGCTCCCTCATGAGCCCTTGATAATTTATAAGTTATTATTTTGTCATATCTTGCCCTGTCTGACGTCTTTCTTCACCCACTTTTCTGTTGTCTGTCCCTCAGGAGGAGGTCACATGTAGATCCTGGTACTCGTTTCCCTGCTCCCTCTACCCTCCCAGTGTCACCACTCACACCACTGGTCCTGAGGGGATCATCCTCCCTGGATTCCCTGTGTTACCAGTTCCCATCTGTACCAGTGTACATCCTCTGGTCTAGCTAGGCTTGCAAGGTAGGATTCAGATCATGACAGTGGGAGTGGGGGGTGGGGAGTGGGGGTGGGAGGAAGCATTTAGGAACTAAAGGAAAGTTGTATTTTTCATCATTGCTACATCACGCCCTGACTGGCTCGTCTCCTCCCCAAGACCCTTCTATAAGGGGATGTCCAGTGGTCTACAAATGGGCTTTGGGTCTCCACTCCGCACTCCCCCCCCCTCATTCACTATGGTAAGATTTTTTGTTCTGAGGATGCCTCTGCCAGCATCTGGGACACATTCACATTTCCTGGAAGAAGTTCACC
Source organism: Tenrec ecaudatus (assembly GCF_050624435.1). Taxonomy (NCBI): domain Eukaryota; kingdom Metazoa; phylum Chordata; class Mammalia; order Afrosoricida; family Tenrecidae; genus Tenrec; species Tenrec ecaudatus. The sequence goes on from NC_134532.1 coordinate 207,439,961, forward strand.
TGGAGATAGCCATGTCTATCAAACTCCATTGTAAGTTTTCTCTCTTAAATGCCCAATTAAGTTGGAAAAGGGGACTTTCCGGAGTCCTATGGTGGTGTAGTGACTGCATTGGGCTGCTAACCACAAGATAAGCTGTTCAAAACCACCAGCCGCTCCAAGGGGAAAGACTAGGCTTTCTAGTCCCGTAAACCTTTATAGTTTCAGAACTCCACAAAGGCAGAGCTACCCTATCCCATAGTACAGAGTCACTTTGAGTTGGAATTGATCTGATGGCAGTGACCTTGACTTTTATAAAAGTCCGAAGGGAGCCAGCCCTAGCAAATGCAACCTGGGTATCAGCGACAAACACTTGAATTGCACTCCCTATTGAAGATCACGTTATCTGCTCCCTTTATCTGAAGAGTCATGAGAATTATTACAGGACCTTGTGCACAATCATTGGATTCTATTTTATCTTTGAAATACTTAGATTTTCTGTGCAATGCTGGGTTCTTATTTTTGGGACGAGTGAGGGACGGTTTCTTGACGATGGTTTGAAATAGCGGTGGGATGAGTGAAAAAACAGTCTCTTTTTCCATAGATGTCAATCGCTCCCCCATAAAAACCATCGTGCAAGTAGCGACAGAGTAAATTAGAATTTGCATTTGGCGTGGCATTGGCATCCTTTGCAAGCAATCAGTTACAGATGTTAGAGGGAACGGTGGCAGGGCGGGCAAGGGACCCAGCACGTGCATCTTGTCATTCTGAAAGCTTGCTGCACTGGGCAGACCTCTTTCAACCTCTCGAGCCAAGAGTCCATTCTGACTCCCAGGGCTTTGCGGGACACCATGGGTCTCACCTCCCTTCCCAGCTGACCGTAGTCACCTGTACGACCATGGTTTTCAGAGTAAATATGTACCAAATACTGGAGGAAAGTTCAATTCATCCCCTTCGCCTGAGAAGCAGGGAGTCTCATTCCGCAAACAGAAACGGAAACAGACTCACAGAGGTGTCCGCGCACCAACATTCCAGGTTGGGATAGTCTCATTTCCCCACGATATGTTTATTCCTGAGAGGGGATGCTGAGGAAGCATGATCTGTGGCTGCTGATGACAACTGCACCCCTGGCCTGGCCTCGGTGTTATTGGTGACCTGTCTGATTGGACATTTGAATCTACCATTCCACATCAGAAAGCTTTGTATTAAAGACTTGGCCAACTTCTTTGCAAAGAGGGGTCTGCCCTGTCCCGGAGAAGTTCTAAGTCACTATTATCTCTCTTTGGGAGCCCTGGTGGTGTGGTGGATTACAGGTTGGGCTGCTCACCCTAAGGTCAGCAGTTTGAAACCACCAGCAGCTCTATGAGAGAAAGATGAGGTTTTCTACTCCTGTAAAGAGTTGGTGTCAGAAACCCATAGGGACAGTTTGCTACACTGTCTTAGAGGGGTGCTATGAGTCAGAACTGACTTGATGGCAGTGAGTTTGAGGTTGATTGGTGGCACAGTGGTTAAATGCCATGCTGCGAATGCTAAGGTCAGTAGTTGGAATTCTCCAGCCATCCTGCAGGAGAATGATGTAGCAGTCTGCTTCCTTAAAGCTGTGTTGTGGTTAGGTGCCATTCCATCCACATGTGCAACATAAGAAAACATGGGTTGGTGTTGTTACCATGTTTGAGCCCATTGTTGTGTCCGCTGCTGTGTCAATCCATCTGCTTTAGGGCCTTCCTCTTTTGCAATGACTTTATTGAGCATGATGCCCTTTTCCAGGGACCGGTCAGTCTCTCCTGAGAACATGTCCAAAGCATGTGACAAGAACTCTCCCCAGCTTTGCTTCTAAAAAGGAGCATTCTGGCTGTACTTCTTCCAAGACAAATTTTGTTGTTTTTCTCACAGTACATGGTAGGTCAACATTCAGCACTATAATTCAGATACATCAATTCTGCACACCCTCACTCACTCACCTACCAGTTGATAGCAACCCTACAACAGGGTAGAACTGCCCCCTGGTGAGTTTCCAAGACTGTACCTCATTATGGGAGTAGAAAACCTTGCCTTTCTCTCTCTCAGGGCTGGCTGGTGGTTTTGAACTGCTGACCTTGTTGTTAGCAACACAACTTATAACCACTAAGCCATCAAGAGTTCTCTGGCTTTCCTTATCAATGAACTCGCTTTCACCTGCCTCTGGGGCACTTGAAAATACCACAGCTTGAGTCAGGCACACCAGAGTCCCCAAAGTGACATGTTTGCTCTTTCGCTCTTTCAAGAGATCTTCTGCAGATTTTCCCAGTGAAATGCAGGGTTTGGTTTTTTGACTGATGTTTCCATGACAATTCCAGTCGTTTTGCCATTTTTCATGATGTTGCCTTCTGACATATTTTAGATACCTGCAAAGTTTTTACTTTAAATGCTTCCAAAACCAAACCAAATTCACTGCCATTTAGCTGATTCCAAGTGGTTATGGGTTGAGCTGCAAACTGCCAGGTCAGCAGTTCAAAACCACCAGCCTCTCCTTAGGGGAAAGGTGAATGAACCTTTCCACTGAGTTTAAAGACTGGAGTCTCAGGAACCTACGGGGGCTCTTCTACCCTGTCCTACAGGGTCACTACGAGTGGGAACCGACTCAATGGCAGGGTGGTTTTCTCAAAGATGTGTGTCAGGGGAGAAGTGAGTGCCATGGGGTTTTTGATGATTGATCTTTCAGAAGTCAATTTCCAAGGCTTTTCTTCTGAGGTGCCTCTTTGGTGAACTCAAATCTCCAACCTTTTTGTTAGCAGCCAAGGATGTCAATTATTAGCAACCCCCCCAGGAATACAGAATTGATATTCAAAATGTATCTGTTGAATGTCATTACTGGGTTCCACAGAGTCCATTTTCGACTCATGGAGAAGCTGTGTGACAGAGAACTGGCTGCCCCATGCCATGCTGAGCTGTAATCTTCCTGGAAGCAGACCCTCTGGAAGTTCTCCCATGGAGACTCTGGCTGTGTTTGAAAGGCAGTCACGTGGTTAGCGGTTTGCATTTGACTCTTGTGACCCCAGGTGCCATTTTTGTTGAGAAGAGATGAGTGCTTGGGCCTGTGCTGGCCCAAGACCTTCAGACGACCCTGGGATGCCCCCTCCAGGCAGACAAGCATTTGCCAGCCATTGCAGTTGGAGAAGACTCCATGAGCTCTGTAGCCCAGTGCACGCTGCTGATAGAGCGCCCACCCGGGGCCCGCAGAGAACAAAACAAAACAAAACAAAAACTCCAGAGAAATGAGAGATTCTTCTGAAGCAAGCGGTGACCTGAGAGCTTTGCCTTCCAGGTAGTGTGCATCTGTTGGGAATATCTAGGCTTCTGATTAAAAATAGCTATACCCCTTCTAGAGTTCTTCTCCTATGACGGCGCAGCACTTCTTTCTCTGCGGGTCTCCGCGGGGCCCCTAGAATGATGGCTTAAGGTAGGAATCCCGAGACACCCTTTTACCTGTTCTGCTGCCCTTGGCAGTTAGGTAAGTGCTTTCAGGGCCATTCATTCGCTCTCCTGAAGTGAGTCACCAGGTGAAGGTGGGGCCGGTGATTTTAGAGCAGCGTTTCTCCACCTTCCTAACACCGTGACCCTTTCAGACAGTTCCTCATGTGTGGTGACCCCCCAACCATAACATTATTTTTGTTGTGACTTCCTGTCATTTTGCTACTGTTATGAATCGTGCAATCCCTGTGAAAGGATCATTGGACCCCCCCCCCAAAGGGGTCACGACCCCCAGGTTGAGAACTGCTATTTTAGTGTATGCTGGATGAGATGGCTTACACTAACTTTGGGCTTGCTAATTGTATGGTGTATGTGTAAGAGAGAGGGAGAGTGACTTCGAGCAAAGGGAAGGGAGAGAGAAAGAAAAGGGGCAGAGGAAAAGAGAGAGAGAGTTGCTGAAATCAGACTGCATGTGTGCATAAACACAGAGAATATGCACAACTTCTGATCCTCCATGTTTTCTTTCTCCTTCTAGAACAGTGTCTCCCAAAGTGGGTGTCACCATTTCCTGGGGGACACTGGAAAGATGCAGGGACAGGGTTGGGGGGGGCTGAGAGGTTTCAGAGGGGCTACAAAAGCAGATTGCACTACTGGATGCTGATAGTACAAATGTTTTTAATTACCCAGGAGACATTGAGGAATATATATGTATGTATATTATATAATATATAATCTATATCCTGAAAAGGGAGCTGCAGGCCAAAGAAGTTTGGGAACATATTGTTTAGTCCAGGGCTTGGCATACGCCCATACACGTGACTCCAAAGTAAAGTACAAAAATTTAAAGGAATGTTCAGAAATTGGTGAATTCATTTGTTTGTAAAAATGCATTTATGGCTCTCAAATAACTCTTAGATTTTTGTCATGGACAAAGGTTTATGACAGGGATAGGCTTTTCCTTCTCAAAGTTTGCCCAGCTCTGCTCAGAATTTTTTTTTTTTTTTGAGGTGATTCGACTTGGCTGGAAAATCCTGCTCCTCGGTTAGACGTACTGGTAAAACAGGCTTGAGTCCTGGCCCAGCCTCTGATTCCACCGCGCTGCCACCGCAGGAAAAGGTCTTAGCTTTCAGATCTTATGGCTTTGGGGCCTGTGGTCCAGGCTCTGGGGTGCAGGGAGGCTGCGCGTCCAAGGCTAGCCGTGTGGAAGGTCCTCAATGAACGGAAACTCCCGCATGGCTGCCGTCAAGTGCTCAGTGGTGTAAGGGACCGGAAGAGGGTTGATATCTTAAAAGCCTGTTCAAGAGGCTCTTTCGATTTAAGGAACAGGGTGCTGCAAAACCTATGAAGCATTTAGTTGACTTTTAAAGGCAGACTCTGTTCCATCCTCGAAAGCAGGGAGGACATGCCATCATGTGTCCAGTAAAAGATTAACGAGCCAAACTTGTTTTTAACTGACTACCGGGCAAAGCTCTCTGAACCAAACCGAACTCACTGGCCACCGAGTTGATTCTGCTTCATGGCACCCTGTAAGATGGGAAAAAGTGAACTTTTGGGGGTGGGGGTGGGGGTGGTGTCTGAGACTGCAACTCTACGAAAGTAGAAGATCCCATCTTATTCCCAGAGTTTCCTGAAAGAAAGAGGAGTGTCAGATGCTTGCACAGGGACTGGGTTTCCGTGCTGGCCATTGGCGGGGTTTTCTGTAGCAAGCGCTGAGCCCCTTGGGTTTCCCAAAGGCTGCTATCTTTGTGGGAACAAGGTGCCAAGCCTGTCTCCTGCGGGAACCCGCGGAATTAGACTGTCCGATGGTCTGATGCTTCTGTTGGTCAAGTGCGCTCAGAGCCATTGCGCCTGCAGGGCCTGTACGTGGGTGTAGATGATGAGACACTCATCTTGCACGCTTTTGTGGGAGAATGTCGGCGTGGTTGAACGGCCACCCTCTTCCCCAAATTTCAGGTTTCATGCCACGTGGAATGTGACTTGTGTGACTCACTGTTGGGGAAAAGCGGTGATGGCCGCTAGTTCACTCTAAGAACTCACTGGACACTATCGATGACAGAACTTCTCCTGCGGCCCTTGCCTTTGCAGTTCCTTTCGATAGATGGGGCCCCAGGGGAGGGTCTGTGAGCACAGGCCCAATGGTCTCTACTGGCCGTCCCTTCTGGAGGCACATTTGCCAATCTGCAGCCCAGCATTGACTTCACCCAGGGAGCTGTATCACCACTGGTTGGAAGCCTGAAGCTCCACCTGCTTGCCGGCACTGATAACTAACAGCCCTGCCATTGATCCACCGAGACACCTGGTGGCTTCCTTCTTTACTCAGTGACAATGCACACCTGGGTAGAGCTGGGGAACTGCCGAAAGGCCCAGAGCTTCGGCTTTCTGGCTGAGTCAGTTTGATGGGGAGTTCAGTTACCTGTCTCTGCTTTTCTGATAGAGACAGCTAGGAGGTAGGCTGTACCCATGACGCCCCACAGATGCCAATGTAAGAAACAAAAACAAACAGCCTCTTTCCCTTTTCCACACTGAAGCCTTTACAGTACATGCACCTCTGGCCAAGGCCAGGACCTCTGAGGTTTTACTTAGAATTTCTCATGACATATTGCTTTTATCAATCTTTCTAGAGAAATATCCTGCAAATGTTTGCAGATTTTCTTTGGGGCAGAGGGGGACTGGGTGCTTGTTAAAGTTTGCTTCTTAATGTTATGAGGGCTTGATAAAGGGAGAGCTACATAGATAGGCAAAAACTAATGCACTAAGCAAAGGTTTACCAGTTGGTAGTCTGCTTAGAAAGTAACCTTTGTTATGTCTTATAATTTTAGACACGCTTTCCCAGAGCAGAGCAAACCAAACTCACCACCAGCAAGTTGATTCTGACTCGTAGCCATCCTAGGGGTACAGGTAGAGCTGCCCCTTTGGATTTCTGAGACTTTAAATCTTTAGAGGAGTTGAGAGTCTCAGCCTTCTGTGGAGTGACTGTCAGGTTCAAACTGCTGACCTTGTGGTTAGCAGGTGAACGCCTAGCTCATTATGCCACCAGGGTGCCTTCAATTACCATATGGTTGGTTGAAATGTCTTACTGTGAATTGGAATCAACTTGATGGCAGTGAGTTTGGCCTTTGTTCATGGCACTGTGGGTTAGGCATTAGGATGTGAACGCTAACCTCAAGGTTGGCAGCTCAAACCCACCAGCTACTCCAGGCGAGAAAGATGAGGCTGTCTCTCTGGCAAGGTTTACAATTTCAGAAATTCAATATAGGGTTGCTATGGGTCAGATTCCACTCAGTGGCAGTGGGTTTGGTTTGGCATTGCTTCTACATGTGTGAGGTCCTATCATTTCACTCAGATTACCTAGCCCCAGCTTCTGGTTTCGATGGTGTGGAAACCCAACTGCAGACACTGGTGAGATTTACCTGGCCTTGGGCTTTGGTTCAGCAGGATCCCGGTTCCCTATGCCATCGAACTAACGTGACACGCACACAATGAACAGAAACTGGCCAGACCTCACCTGGCACACAACCCTGCCGAAGCTTTGGTGTTCTCAGTAGGTTTCTTTCTCCGTTTTCAGTTCCCCAGTCGTCTTTAAAATAGAAATGATCTTAGCATGTGGTATTGATGTTGGGAGCACACCTGGGGCTTTCATTGCTTTAGAATTGATGATTGTTCTTAACTTCACCAATCTATTTCAGATAGGCACATTGGCTTTGAAATACATGTCTTTTAAAGTCGTTGGCATTCTCAAGCATCAAAAAGACCACTGATCATCAGGTTCATTTTGACTCATTCCAATTGAAACTCTACAGTGGGTTTCCAAGACAGTACATCCTTATGGGAGATGACACCTTTATAGTTCTCCCTTTGAGCAGTTGGTGGGTTTGAACCACCGACTTTTCAGTTAGCCATCCCATACCTAACCCACACTGCCACCAGCCAGTGCTCCTTCATATCCTGCACCGTGCTTATAAGAATACAGCAATAAACAAAACAAAATCTGCCTTTAATGCTACTACCCCAAACGTCCTGATGAACACTAGTCTGCAATTCTATGAGGCACGCATGCCCAGATCCACACACGCTTCCTTCGAACCCAGCTCTTTAAGACAAAATTCCATTTTTTGAGCATTTCACCATCTCCTTAAAGGTTCTTCTCACAATCTAATTTTGAGCCCTGATTTCTTCCCACATCTGTTTATGCTTTTCCATGTGAAATTCCATGATCTTACAATTCAATTTTTCCGTGAACTTTTCAATGCCCCCTCCCCCACTTAGATAGAAAGTGTCTCTGCGTCCTGACTTGAACTCAGAGAAAGAGCTCAGTGTGTTTGAGATGTCATGGGGTGCCAGGCGGTGGCATTAGCTGCAGCCCCAGGGATTAGCTAGCATTCCTGGTTGACACTGCTCAGAAATCCTAAACCCAGGGCTCTCTGGCCCCATGTGGGAAAGACGGTGCCCCTCCCCACTCTAGGATAAGTTTTGGTCTGCTTGTTTGTTTCTGCTTCTCCATCTCTGCCTTCTTCCTGAGTCCAGAAGTAGCTTGCACTCTATGCCTGTGCAAAGTGTGCTTGTGCGTGAGTCCAGAGACTTTTGCACAATGGCAAGGAGAAGAGGGTGCGTGAATGAATTGTTAAGTTAGTGCTGACTGGGAGCTGGCAAGCTGGGCTGCAACATGTTAATTTATGACACCGTTTGAAGCAGGTCTCTGTGGCTTTTGGAGAACAGTGTGATGTTTCCAAACGTGGGCGGAAGCAACGGTATCACATTTTCTGCCCCGGATCAGAGAGATCCACTGGGTCAGATACTATCTTAGTCATGTCAACAACCTTTGTGACAATTGACCTTCTATGGTCATCTGTGCGTTTTGCACTGGAAGTCTTTTTCTAACTGGCTGCTGAGCGTCACTGCCTTTTGAGAGAAAACCTGCGTCTTACGAACCCGTCTCATGCGCAGAGGGCTCTGTAATTCAGTGGTGGGCAATAAGTGTCGGGTTCCTATCACAAAGCCCAGACATGGAGTGCATAACTTTTACAGTCTTGTAGAACGATCTCTCTACTTACTTATTAGCTGTGTGACTCTACACGAGTGCATTTATGTCTCGGTGCCTGGGTTGCTCTCTCTGGTGATGCGGGGAAAGTTACAGTAGTTATCTTTTGGGTTTGTATGAGAATCTGTCTGACTAGTTCTCACAGAGGGCTTATTTAGCATAGTGCTGCTACCAGAGAAGTGTTAACTGTGGTGATTATTAGGAGCCCTGGTGGCTTAGCGGGGGATGTGTTGGGATGCTCATGGCAAAGCCAGCAGCTTGAATCCACTAGCTGCTCCTTGAAATAAGAATTAGGTTTTCTGTTCCCCTAAAGATTTTCAGCCTTGGAAACCCACTGGGAGAGTTCTACTCTGTCCCTTTGGGTTGCTGTGGGTTATTATTATTATTAATTATATTTAATCATTTTGTTGGAGGCTCATACACCTCTTATCACAATCCATACATTCATACATGGTGTCAAGCACATTTGTACATGTGTTGCCATCATCCTTTTCTTTTTCTGTTTTTTGGATGAAATTTTAAATTTCACATCTTTTTATAAAATCATTTTATTGGGGGCTCGTACCATTCTTATCACAATCCATACGTCTATCCATTGTGTCAAGAACATATGTACATTTGCTGCCATCATCATTCTCAAAACATTTGCCTTCTCCTTGATCCCTTAATAACTGCTGCTCATTTTCCCCCTCCCTCCCCACCCCTCCTACATCATTAACCCTTCATCATTCATAAGTTATTATTTTGTCATATATTACACTGTCCGACGTCTCCTCCCGCCTTCCTCTCTGCTGTTCATCCCCCAGGGAGGAGGCTGTACGTAGATTCTTGTAATAAGTTCCCCCTTTTCAAAACATTTTCTTTTTATCTGAGCCCTAGGTATCAGCTCCTCATTTTTCCCTTCCCTCAGGTACCCTCCCTCTAGCAGGAAGACTTCAAAATTTATACATTATTATGGCTTTTTTTCTTTTTCCCCCTTCTCTTATTTATTTATTTAAAATCATTTTATTGGGGGCTCTACAACTCTTATCAAAATCCATACATTCATCCACTGTGTCAAGCACATTTGTACCTTTGTTGCCCTCATCATTCTCAAAAAATTTTCTTTCTACTTGTGCCCTTGGTATCAGCTCCTCATTTTATCTACTCCCTCCCTCCCCCTCCCCCCATGAATCCTTGGTAATTTATAAATTATCATTATTTTGTCATGTCTTACACCGTCCATCATCTCCCTTCACCTACTTTTCTGTTGTCCGTCCCCCAGGGAGGAGGTTATATGTAGATCCTTGTAATCGGTTACCCCTTTCTACCCTACCTTTTCTCCACCCTCCCTGTATCACGACTCTCACCACTGGTCCTGAAGGGATCATCTGTCCTGGATTCCCTGTGTTTTCAGTTCCTATCGGTACCAATGTACATCTTCTGGTCTAGCCAGATTTGTAAGGTAGAATTGGGATCCTGATAGTGGCGGTGGGGTGGGGGTGGAGGAAGCATTTAAGAACTAAAGGACAGTTGTATGTTTCATCATTGCTACCCTGCACCCTGACTTTCCGTATCTTGATTGGTCTCATCTGGAAAATGGGCCAGTGGTAGAGTCCACTTAGTTGTTTGCTTTATGGATAAGGGGCGTTCATTGGCGGTACCAGCCCTAGAACTCAGTCAGCATCAGCCTCTGCTCCTGCACCAAGGGAGCCGACCTAGGTAGTTGTCTGGCTAGGGAGAGAAACCATTGGTCCTGCCTGTGGGGGCAACACTCTGGAAGCTTTGTGGAGGGTCGACTGGCGGTCCGTCTGGGAGCATATTTGTCTGCTGAGAGGAAGGAATCAGTGGATGGGGGGAGGCACAAAAGGGAAAATTACACACACTTACTGGCGGAGGAAGTTATTTTTAGCCTAGTATGTCTGAAGCAAAGGATGGATTTTCATGCCATTTTTTTAAAAGCAAAATTACCGTCAGCCAAGGTTATGTAACCTGCCCAATGACAATTTGTCCACCATGAAGACGAGCGGCACAGCCACAGTATCTCCACAGCAACATTCGGGTGCTGGATGCTGGGCACCGGCATCTTCAGCACTGGGTTTTGTTTTGTTTTGTTTTCCCAAACGGGAGAGAATGGAGACCCTTGTTGGGAAATCAGAGATAGCGATCAGTAGGTGCTGGAAAAGGCACCTTCAGCTGGCAGCCCGCAGGGCCCAGGGCCCCACACTGGCTGGCTGTCAGTCATATGAGATGGTTACTTGGGACAGAGAACAGGACAAAGCCTTTGTGGGGACCCCCATGTGGGTCAGAATAAAACCGGGCTCCTTAGCGCTTTTTCAAGAGCTGATTTTGGTCTGTGGGGCCTAGATGGCCAGGCCTTTCTTCTAAGTCACCTCTGCTGTGACCTTGAATCTCCAGCGGTGTGGTCTGCTGTCCAGCACATTAACCCGTTGTCTGCCCCAAGGACTCGCTCTCCTGACTGGTTGGATAGGAGAACAATGATGCAGCCGCATCAGAAGAACTTGGAACATAATGAATCCCTTATTTTTGTGTCGCTGTTGGCCTTGAGCAGGAGAGGGTCTTCAGGACCACCTTGTGACTTTCTAGCAAAATTGTCAGAGCAGGTTGGTCTTTGACGGTGGCTCTGCTCTTCCCTCGATATCCTGGATGGCGCAAGAGATTTTGGGGCTTGGCAGCAAATGGAAAGGTTGGCGGTTCGAGTCCACTCAGAGGTGACTTCAAAGAAAGACCTGGCAACCTCCTTTGGAAAACTCTGCCGCTGCAAACCCAGTGCTGCACAGTTCTACTCTAAGCCACGGGGAGCCCTTCTTAAAAGAAGTCTGTGTTTCTTGAGCCACCTGGTCCCCCCTACCCTCCATTCCTCCCTAGCCTTGAGCCTCTGACAGCTCTGGACTTGACCATATCCAAGGTTCTGTTTTCTACCTCCGGGGTCTCTGATTCCTGTTTGACAGATGTTTTGATTCTTTTCCTAAGGGGCCACCTTCATACAAAGTCAAGGGGTCTTTCTCTGTGAGTTTCCCTCCCAGTCTCGTGATGAGGGCATCCTGCTGAGTCACGGTTCCGGGCTTTTGCACACACACTGCCTGGATCAGAGAACCAGATCCAGCCTGGAAATGGCCCCGCACTATTGTCTTCCAGCCTGCCCTAACAACAGACACTGTGGTGGTTTGAACTTCCTCCCCCTACAATCCAAAAAGAAAACCTCAAAATGCATATGCAAGATGGCCTAAAAATGACACCATCCGTATTGGAGGGGGCATGCCCTGTGTCAGCAGGTTTACAGAAAAGTTAAACTCCATCTGAACCAAGACCAGAAAAGACGCTTCCAGGCGTTAGGTGACTCCACCAAGACGGTTCCCGCCTGTTGCCTAAGTACATTAAACGGCTTTGAAATGATCGCTTGTGTATACTGTTTTAGAAAATGGCTTGCTGCGATGGCGACTTAAACCCTTTTTCTTTTTTTTTAAGGACTCAACTTTGTGTTTAAAAAAATAATAATATCATATTTGAAACAAATAAACAGGAAAACGGAGCTTATTCTAATTCCAGGTGTTTGTCAGAAAGGGAAAATATGCTGGGGCATTTCTGGTGAGAAAATGAAACCTCAGGCTTCCTTCCCTCCATTGTAGGTCCATGGTGCTGCAGCGTCTAGAATGTTCCTTGATCTCTGGGGGCCCCTTAGTGTGACACTGGATTCTCCTGGTACAAGGCGGGGGAGGGGGATGTGAGGGAGAGAGCGGATGGGGGAATGGTTTCCAGTTCTAATTCTTTATTTCCTGTGTATTTTTTTTCTTTAATGGGGGCTGGGAAACAGTGAGGAGGAGAGAGTATTCTGCTGTTATTTTTATTACAGCTTTGCCTCCAAGGCCATTGAAGGGGTAGCCTTTGACATGCACCCCAGGGTGTCTGTAATGGGGCTCATTTCCCAAAAGCTTGCCACGCTTTTATCATGGGCTGGGGAGGCAGGTCTGAGAGGTAGCCCTGCCCTCAGCATGCCCACAGCCTGGTGCAGGAGAAACATGTAGACATTCAGTATGGCGAATGGAGGTGAAGGGTGGTGGGCAAGAGAATGGCAACAGATGGGCTGACTGAGAGCAACAAGGACCGAGGAGTGATGGTAGTGTCGTGGTTGCACGTTGGCCTGCTAACAGCAAGGTCAGCAGTTTAAAACCACCAGTTTCTCCAAGGGAGAAAGGCTGAGACTTTCTACTCCCATGAGCAACTTTAGTCTTGGAAACTCACAGGGACAGCTCTACCCTGTCCTGTCAGGTCACTATGAGTTGGAATCGACTGGATGCCAATGCGTTTGGTTCTGGTTATTTTGACATGGTGGAAACCTCCTGGTCCACTGGTTAGGGTCCACTGGTTAGCACAAAAGTCAGCGGTTCAAATCTCCCCATTGCGCAGAGACAGTGCGCTCCCATGAAAATTTGCAGCTTGGGAAACCTGATGGGTGTTTCCTATAGGTATAAAGTCCTCTAGGGTTGCTATGTGTAGGAATGGGCCCAACAGCAGTGGGTTTTGTTTTATGTTCGGGGCTCTGGCATTGGGGCACCCATGCAAACCCTCACAGGTGGACACAATCACACCGCGCACAGTCACACTTTACTTGCTTCTGTTATCGATCACATGCTGTTTTAGGAGCCATGGAGTCAGCCCCCAAGCCACGGCAATCCCACACAACTGCAGGGAGTGTTGACTGGTCCTAGGTAAGCCCCACGATTGACTGCGGTCGTGATCAGACCATTAGCATCCATAGGGTTTTCACTGGCTGAGTTTGAGGAGTAGATTATCAGGCCTTTCTTCCTAGTCCATCCTAGTCTGTAACCTTTGCTGAAATCCATTCAAAGTCATAGCAACATGCTAGCCCTCTGGGCCACTGGCCCCTGAAGCCTGAAGCAGCATCTAAGCAGGCAGGAAGGAGAAGGGCAAGAGAGAGAGAGGCCAGTCCTTCACCGGGTCTCTTACAAAAAAGGCCACCCTCCCAAGGAGATGTCAGTAAGCCATGACCTGATGGAGAGGCTGAACTCCACCCCCACTTTCCCACATGGGCACCAAGCTGACCCCAAACCTAACCTTCACATCAACTATTGTATCGAGTTTTTCCTAGATGCCATTTCAAAAGTAGATGGCCAGGCCTTTCTTCCAAGGTACCGCTGGATGTATTCAAACCTCTCACCTTTTGGTTAACAGACAAGCACATTAGTTGTTAGCACCTCTCAGGCACTTCGCTGTAGTTAGATGATATTGAAAGAGCAGTCAGGGGGTCATGTAAGTATCAAATGGCTTATAATTCATCAAACTGGTGTCAGGCTACTGCCTAAAAGGAAAACAACATCTCAAAACTCCCTAAGCAGGAATGATGATGACTCTTAACCTGACCCCAGAGCCCCACAGTGCACTTGTAGAGTTGATTTTTGAATCATAACAACCTTATAGAACAGAAAAGAACTGCCCCATGGGGTTTCCAATGCTGTAAATTGTTATGGAAGCCGATTACCACGTCTTTCTCCTGTAGAATGACTTGTGGCAGGAACAGACATAAGGTGGGTTTGAACCACTGATCTTTCACTGAGAAGCCAAGATCTTTCTTTACCTACTGCTCCATTTGCTCTCTGTAGTGATGCCTATATTGAATAATTGCTGATTGTTTGCTGCATGGTGAGTCCATAGCTAAGTCCTGGATGTCATTGTCTCAAGTTACACATTGTTGAGGGGAGTAGCAGGAATATCTCTGTGCTGTTTTTTTTTATGTATAAGAACTTAAGCTGGGTGAGTCTTAGTCGTTAATCCATGGTTTGATAGTGAACGAAGTGACACATCATGGCTCGAACCCAAGTGCATCCAGACTAGCTGCTCTCTGGTCCCGTGACTCTTGTGTCTCTGGGCAATACACACTTTATAGATGAAGAGACCTAGGCCCAGTCAAAACACAGGAATTGGGACATCCAATGAGGCAGGGATGGACCAACAACTGCAACCTATCATTGGTTGACTATTCATGACCAACTGTGAAGCCGACACGTGTACACTGAGAATTCACTGTGGGTGTCAGGCCACGGTGTGCATCACGTGGCTATGGCCCTTTGGGAGCTCAGGGACCTTGTCCATGTCACCTCCTTATACCAGTAGCACAGCCAGCAGGGCAGGGACAGCCCCACGATGTGAGTCTTTTTTGACTGGAGGAAGAACATGGGAGAAGTAGCAAGTCAGGAGGTTTCCAAACAGCTGACTGGTTGTCAGCGCCACACAGTTAAGGGTCATGTGTGTCTATTCCATGCAGGGTAGTCAATAAGACATGTTCATGAAGCTATTGAAAAACAAGACTCCTCCAGGGTGCCTGAAGCCCTTTGGTGTACATAGAAAAGCGGGCTGGTTCTTTGGACAGACACAAGCCTTGGGCCAAGGACTGAGGAAATGGTTCTACATTTCAGGCCTCTCCCCTTATTGTCTCTTGTTGGCAGTGCAGAAACTGTACCGTGGTACCCGGAAGCTGCTTCTTCTTTAGTCTATCCACCCTGACCTGGCATCAAACCGAAGGTCACTAAGCACTGATTGAATAAACGAAGAGCGTGAGAGATGTGCCTGTTGTGTCTTACCTGGCATCAGAATACAGCGAACATGGGAGGGGGCTGGCGGCATAAGCCACGGTGAAGGTTGGAATGGAATTGACTCTCAGAAGATGACAGGGTTTGAATTTGTTAGGGAAGGACCAGCATGTCCCAGCTGGAAGAAACAAAGCCCGAGATGCCACCAGGACGATGGGCAGCTAACTTCTGAACGGGGCAGAGTCTGCGGTTGTGAAGGCAGGCACATACCTGAAGGGCGCTCCATTCTCATTGGGCACCGAGTTTCTAGACGGCAGGGCGAGTGGAGCTCCAAGAACCTAAGACGTTGTTCTCCTGTGTTTCTAGGGAAGGAGCCCTGGTGGCCTGGTGGTTATGGGTTGGGCTGCTAACTGCAAGGTCAGCAGTTTGAAACCACTAGCGGCTTCTCAGGAGAAAGTCAGGGCTTTCTACTTCTGTAAAGAGTTACAATCTCAGAAAGCCCCAGAGGTAGTTTTACCCTGCGCGACAGGGTCACGGAGAGTCAGGACTTGATGGCGGTGAGTGGGGTTTGGGTTGTTTGGGATGAGTCTCTTTCTCTTCTCCACTCTCTCCTCTGCCAACATTCTGCATTAAAAGCAGACATGGCATTTCTTCTGGAGACTTAAAATAGAGCAGTAAGTAATCACACTAACAAATGTATAGCTATCGTAGAGCGTGCATACAGCAGAGCACCATGTAAGCATGCTGGAAAATTACGTGTGTTTCTGTGAGGACATTGAATAAAGGCACGTGACTCACACTGGTAAGAAGCAGGAGTCAGGGAGGGCCTCTTTGAGGAGGTGATATTTCAGCTGTGATTTCAATGGGATGGATGGGAATGAACAGGTCAAATGGTAGGTAGAGGGCCAGGACAGTGATCCAGGAGAGGAAGAAAACTCGAAACTCACTACCGTCATGTCGCTTCTGACTCATAAAGACCCTCTAACCAGGGACGCTTGTGGCACGTTGGGTTGTTAACCACAGTCTTCTATAAATACTCACAGCCTTGGAAACTATGGGATAGTTTACTTTGTCTTTTGGAGTCATTGACACCATAGCAATGGACACCATAGGAATGGATTGGGTTTCAATGTCAGCAGTTCAAAATCACCAGCTGCTCTGCTGGCGAAAGGTGAAGCTTTCTACTCCTGTAAGAGTTACAGTTGTGGGCAGTTCTATTCTAAAGAGACAGACAAAGAACAACACATGCAAAAGACCTGTGGTAGGGCGGGGGTGGGTAGGGGTGGCGGGAGGGCCATGTTGTCTACAATGAACAGAGAAAGGTGCGAAAGCTAGATGAGAGCTGGTGCTGAAGATGCAGATTGGTGTCATGACCCGGTTCAGCCTGGGTAGACCAGATGAAGAGCTTTGGATTTTATCTCAAGAGCAGTAGAAACCAACATCTACCATGTTCATCTCATTTAAAACATGGTAGATCACTGGAACGGTGTTTGTTTGTTGGCCTTTTAAAAATACAAGGTCATTCAGGCCACTGAGCAGAACATGGTCAGGAAAGAATCAAGATAATAGAGTGGAAAGCAAGTGATGAGAAGGTTGCGGTTGACCAGGCAAATGATGATGGGGGTGTGGAGCAATATGGAGGCGCTGAGAAGAGACAGATGAGTGTGGGTGGACCAACTCTAGGGGAGACAGAGTCGACCATTCTTAGAGAAGGGTTGGCTTCAGAGGATGTTAAAAGGACTCTAGGGTGACTCCTAGGACCCTGGACGGGAGCGCAAACTTTACCTGTCTCATCATTCTCGTCCACAGCGTGCCCCTGTGCCGTCAACCCCAACTCACTATTCAGTTTAACAATATGCGCTCTGCCTGCTTCTCAGAGGTCATAGCTCACAGTAGTTAGACTTCCTAACCAGTGGCTTCTTGAGCCTAGCAAACCCCATGGCCTTCCCCACCTCCCCTGGTGTCTATTGCCCTTCCCAAGTCCCTTCCCACTACCAGCTCTTGCTTAGCTTCTCCTCAGGACACATCCTCCTTCACGCCAGTTTGCTGAACATGATAGATATCTGCTCAAAGCAAAGATTGGTCAGGTCTCCCTTCACTGCCCCCAGTTTTGCGTCGTCATTATATCGGCTTCTTGTTGGTTATTAGTGGTCCCCTTTCGTCACAAGTGCCACTTGTCTTTGAAAAGCTCTTCTCTTTCTCTTAAGCCCATCCGCCGTTTCGCTGGCCTGTCTTCCTTTTCCCTTAAGCTGTGAGCGCTCCCAGCGCTTTCATCCCCTCGCCTCTTCTTCACATGCCACTGTTGACACGTGGCTGCCCCAAGTGTGTGAAGCGCGGTCCGGTACAATGTGGCGGCACAGTCAATATTGGCTAAGCTGTTTCCTTTTACTGCATGAGCGGGCTTTGATGGGGCCACTTAAAATGCTCTTTTTAAACACATCTGTATATGTATGAGTCCCCTGGGGAACCTTGACAAACTCAGCCCTCTCTTTCTGATTCTCCAGTAGTGAGGTGGGTTTATGTAGCTGCCTGTAGCAATACCCGTGGTGTTTGTCCTAAATGCATCCCAGGGCCTCATCACGTTAACTGTTGTTGCTAACAGTTTTTTAGTCAACCTCAGCTCCTGGGGAGCCCCTGTCCCAATAGAACCGAATGCCACCTGATCCTGGAGGGTTCTATTGGCGGAGAGACTGGGGGTTGCACTTGTGATTCATGGGGGTTTCCTAAAGTACTTCACCAGCCCTTGCTCCCTAGTCTGTCGTAGTCTGGAAGCTCTGCTGAAATCTGGTCCACATCAGAGCGGCATGTGAAGCTCCCCTGACAGATGGTGCTGGTCATGAGTTGTCCTGGCGAGGAATTCAAGCCACTAGCTACTCCGTGGAAGAAAGGTACGGTAGTCAGCTTCCACAGAGATTTGCAGCCTGGAAAACCCGAGCGGGCAGGCACTTCTATTCTGTCCTATCAGGTTGCCATGGTTTGAGTCCACCTGAGGGCAATGGGTTTTCTTAGGTGGGGTTTCCCTTGCATGGAAGGCAGCTGAACCATCAGGTGCTCTGGTGCTTACTCCCTGGTTGAGTAACTTTGCATTGATGCCTTTACTGGCCCATGCTATTGCCACGTGGCTTTAAATTGTTGGCATTGTGAGTCTGAGCCTCAGTTTCTAGTCTCTCTTAAATGGACATCATTAGAGAATCTAACTTTCTTACGGGCATTGCGAATGCATGCGTTCCTCACATGGCACCTGTGCTCCAGTGTACAGATGCAAAGGTCACTGAGATTCTGGAAGCAAGAAGGGAGAAGGGATGAGTGATTGCAAGAGTCATTGAAAGTCCAAGGAACAGCTGACCCACATTGAAGTCAGTGTCTCCTAGGAGGTCCCTCTGAGAAGCGAGTGATTGAGCTGAAAGTTGGGCATTTCGAGTTTATCTAGATGTACCGCAGAAGAAAGTCCTGGTGATCTACTGCTGAAAATCAGCCACTGAATGCTCTGTGGAGCACAGTTCTGCTCTGCTGCGCAAGTCCGTCCAAGTTGACTCCCAAGGCAAGTGGTTGAAAGAGGCTGTTCTGTGTCTTCCCATCACTGCCCGCCGCCATCCCTCCACCTTTCTCTCCAGGTGAAAGTAAAAGATAAGGGGTACTCTCTATGTGGAAGGTGTGCTAAAAAGTAACAGCACCGTCCAAGTCCCACATTGGGAAATGATCATGGAATCAATGGTGAGAAGACCAATACAGTGGGTGGGGCATGGGGCTAGTGAGAGGTGATTATGTGGATGTATGGAGACAGTTATTTATGGAAATAGCCTATTGTTTGCTGGTCACTGCTAGATGACATCAGTTTAATTCTCTCTCTCTCTCTCTCTCTCTCTCTCTCTCTCTCTCTCTCTCTCTCTCTCTCTCTCTCTCAGTGTGTGTATGTGTGTCCCCTTAATGTACCTAAGAGATTTGTGATGGAATTAGCTATGCAAATTGAATACTTAAAAAAAATCCACAAACCTGTATGTTATATTTATAAACTTTACATTGTACTAAAGTCAGCAAATGTCACAGAATTAAAATCAGTAAATGCAAAAGTGAAGGTTTCCATAGCAACAGTAACTAACCCATATTGCACATAAAATGGAATGTACATTAGGATTTACATTTAATCGCCTATTAGCAGAGAAAAATCCCATACAGAGCAGGTGCAGTATGAATATGATAGGGTGACCCTGGCAACTCTTTCTCTTTCAGACTCCAGGCTTTCCCTGTTGTAACTGTTTTCTGTCAACTGAGTTTTGACTCCTTTAAGGGGAAGGAAGCAGGAAGAAATTAGAGGCCGCATTAGGGGAGAGGTGCGCACCCCTAAATATAAATACAGCAGAACACCACCCTTGCATAAATTACCAATCAGCTCAGTAGGTGTTTCAGAGAAAGACGTAGACCTAGAATACTAAATGTTTATGAAGTTGTTGCAGATAGCGACCTTATGAAGAATTTCCATCTAGCATACACAATTTTTCTGAAAACGTGGTGTCTCTTTCTCTGGAAAGATGACAGATACGGATCAATAGATTGATCTATAGATGAAAGATAGGGGAATAGGTAGGGAGGGAGGTATGGATGCTTGAAAGGATGGGGGCCAGGAGGGAGTGAGGGCAGGAGGTAAAATGTAGCTGTTGTCCAGTTGACTCATCCCCACAATAGCCAGCATGTTAAGATGTGTTGCTGCAGCCATGGTGCCCATTCATCTCAGGATGGATCTTCCTTTACTTGGCTGACCCTTAACTTCCCCAAACACAATGTCCTCCTTCAGCAACCCCGGCATCAAGCAGATGTCCCTCCAGATGATGTATCCAAAGCAAACGCACACTGGAGAGTGCTCTGTTGGGAACCATAAGGCTGTCATTGGTTAATTTTCACTTGGTTCCCCAATCAACTCTCCCGCCAGCGGTAGTCAAGAAGTTCAAGATGCGTTCCATTGGGCCAATCTGCTGCACGAGACCTTTTTAGTGTTGGGGAGCCAAGATTTCACTTTGAAAACGAGGGTGGGCCTGACCGAAGCCTTAGTATTTTCAATTGCCTCCTATGCATGCGACGATCTATAAGGAGGATCAAGAAGAACCGATGCTTTTGAATTACGGTGCTTGCAGAGCATATTGAAAACACCCGGGACTGACAGAAGAACAAACAAAGCTCTCTGCAAGATATGCAGCCAGAATGCTCCTTAGAATCCAGGATGGTGAGACTTTGCCTCAGGTACTTTGGACACGCAGTTAGGAGAGATCAGGGCTGTAAAAAAAAAAAAAAAGACTTTGTGCTGGGTACAATAAAAGCTTGGTGAAAAAGAAGAAGACTCTCAATGAGATGAATTAACTCAGTTGCTGCAACAATGGGCCCAAACAATTCTAAGAGTGTCACAGGACTGGGCAGCATTTTGTGTCGTTGTACAAAGGGTCCTTCTGACTCAGGAATGTCTGGAGGGTACCTAACAATGGCAGATTTTAGAAGCAGATTCCCCCCTTCTTTGTTGTCTGTCTCACTCTGGAAGCTCAACCAAAACCTATCCACCACTGTTAGCCTGACTGGTGTTGGAAATACAAGTGGCATAACTTCCAAGACCACAGCAGCATGCAAGTACCACAGTGGGCCAACCTGACAGAAAGGTGATGTTCAGGGCCTCTAAAACATGGTCAGGTAATGTGATTTTTGGTGGCTTGTCATTGGTCATGGAAAGCTCTACAGGAGAGCACCAGGATTGGAGGTGGCGCCTTGGGTCCGAGACCAGGCCACCACTTGTGCGCATCTGATCTTCCTATAAGGACAACGTGGTTTTGCTGCCTGGCATTGTAGATGATCTCACGTAGGGGTAGGAGTGAGCATGGTTCTCTAGACGCTCTACAGGGATGATGGCATGACTATTGTGGAAGCTGCTTTCACAAAGCAAGTTCCACCTCCAAATGTTAGACTGACTGTGCTTTGGACTTGTCTTCCACGGAGAGGGCCTTTCTGTGGCTGACTGCTTACATAACAGATGTCTCCTCACTGCGAAGGGCTTCTCAGCTTTCTGAGTCATGCTGAGCCTACTGCCATGCCGCCTCCATTCCGCCAAGATCAGAGATGGCTCTGGAGAGGGATTCCTTTATTGCCCAACGTGTCTTTTACATCATTGAAGGGCATTTTGGTAGTGACTAAACACATGATTCACCCTAAAAAATGCATATGATTTTTAAAAAGTAATTTTAAGTGAGACCCATCACGAGTTGTTGTTTCTTTCTCCCCTCATTTCCTACCTCCATAAATGTTCCCACCCTTCTATCCGATTTCTTGGCTTCACTCTTAAATTCTCGGATTCAGTAGGTTAGAGCAGAGCCCAGGATTTGTCTTGTTAACACGATCATTTGCTGAAACACATTTTTAGCAACAAAGATTTGTATCGAGAAGGATTAAAAGGTTAGGGAAGCTCTTGGTGTTGCAAATGGTTAGCAGGCACAGTGGCCAAACAAGAGGTTAGGAGTTTGAGTCTACCCAGAGGTACCTCGGCAGAAAGTCAGGGTCACCCACCAGTGAAAAAGGAGCTTATCCAAACCCTGCAGACACAGTCCTATTTAGATATCCATGGGACCAACATGAGCCAAAGTCAACTCAAAGGCCACGGTTTGTCATTAGGGCAAGGCATGGTGAGAATGAGACCCACAGCCTTCTGGATACCATGCCGGTCACAATTTAGCCTTCCAACCAAGAAGCTTGGCCTGCCTCACACCCCCTCCTTGTGTGGCATGAATGGACGTTTATCCGTCTTCGCTTCTGTGGTGATTTTCCTCTCATTTTCACACGGGCTTATCTTCCTTTCCAGCGAGCATCCACTGGGTATTTCTGGACACTGATTTTCTGCTCCCTCAGCTGTGCCATGTTTGCTTTCCACTTTTGCCTGCACAGATGCTGGTAGGATACGAGCCATGTCTCGTGTCTGGGTGGTTTCTCGCTATCTCTATGTACTGTGCCCATTTTTCTTATCACATAGGTTATTTCGATTTTTTTATGATGATGCTTTCTTAGACTTCATTAGACATAAATAGTTTTTTTTAAAATCACTCTTGTCCATACATGACATGGAATAAAAGTGAAGTGACTTGGTTAGGTATTCCTAAAGCTCTTCAGGTTGAGGTAAGCATTGGGAGATTTCAAGTCTGGAGTTTCATAAGCAATTTTTTTCCTACCCAGGAGCAGTACTCATTTTTCCTTCTCAATAAAAATCTTATCAGTTACACAAATACATAAAACATTAAAACCTGAGCTAAAAAACATGGAAACACTAAACAAATAGAAGACTGTTCCAAGTTTTCTGATTTTGAGTCTGGGAAGTATTTGAAGAAAAAAAAAGATATAGAGTAGCTAGATTATGGTTCAATAAGATGAATTGAACATGTTTTGCTCTAGTTCTCCCAAAGAAAGCAGAACTTTCAACTGGCTTGAACCGGTTTAGCCATGATTATGACAGGGAAATCAGAGCAGACTCAGAGTTTTAAAATATAAGTGTACGGGAATGATGATCAGAATGGGAAAATGATGGGCTGGAGTCCTGGAATGTGAGACTTGGAAGAGGCCTAGTAAGCTCTTCCAAAAACCTGATGGGGGAGATTGAATTCTTGCCAGGACGTAGAGAGCAACATGCAATCAGAGCAGTGGAGCTGGCCGCCGTCTTTAAGAGGGACGCTGCTGTTTCTGGCTTTGCTGATCAAGAGATTCGGTTGTTATGTGATGCACATACTGCCCTTTCTTCCTTTCCAAGAGGGAGATTGAGTCTCTAGCAGGGCATTGCACCATAATTTTCCAATTCCAACTTTCATTCTAGCACCTCTCCACATTACCTTCAGGTCTGTTCCCGCATCATTTGATGAACCATGAGGGGCCTGGGAAGAACTGATTCAAAGTCTTACAGAAAAGTGATGTTTATTGTTTGTGCTAGGCTGAGTTTACTAGAGAAACTAATCCAGTGATGCTCATAGATGTGTAAGAAAGAACTTTGTATCAAGAAGTAATTCTAGATCAAGAAAGGATCCCAGCCCAGTCCAAACCAAGTCCATAAGTCTGCTACTAGTCCCTAAGTCTCCCCCTCAGACTCAGACAATGATGCAGAATGCAACAAGATCACAGGCCGGCCGTGACAAAGTTCCGTGAATGCAAGGTCGGGGAAACACCTCCGGACTCAGCAGCCCTCCAGGTCAGTCAGCAGGAAGGTGAAGTCGGAGAGTGAGGCAGGGGTCCAGGGCCCTCCTTATGAGAAGGCCACGCCCACAAGGCAGTGCCATCAGGCTGTGGCCCTGATTGACAGGCTGAATACCACACCCACACTTCCCTATATGTGCCATTGAGTTGATCTCTAGTCCTCGCGACCCTGTATGAAAGGACAGAGCCACCTTCGTAGATGTCTTAGCCTCTAATCTCTTGGGAAGAAGGATATCATCTTTAGGCTATCATCTTTCTGGACAAGTCTTGTCTATTATGGAGCAGCTGGTGGATTCCAGCCACTGACCTCTCAATACATAGCCAAATGCTTCACCATTGTGCCAACAGACCTCCTTAAGCGACGGTAAGGAAATAAAAACGCGGAACACCGCCGGCAGTTCAGTTTGCAAGCGCTATGTGTTCAGAATTGTCCGTTGACTTCAGCTGTCCTGATTTTCCGCGTCCCAACCCCGCACCCGTCAGCGTGCTGTACTGTGGTGGCGTGCCGAGCGCTAGGATCAAACGGCTATGCCACGCATATTTCAAATGCCAACAGGACCGCCGCGTTTCAGATCAGAGCAGCTCCCAGATTAAGACTGGGAAGAAAGACTTGGTGGTCTGCTTCCAAAACGGAGACAACGCAAACCCTAGGGAAGATAGATGACGTGGCACAGTGCTGGAAGGTGAGCTGCCCACTGTATGGTTGGGAAAATCACCCCACAAAGAGTGACTGCAACAGTGGACTTGAGCCTACCGAGGAAGGTAAAGATGAGGCAGAATGTGAGGGTACCCATGGGGCTGGCTTGGGGTCCACCACAGCCACTGTACCCTCGAAGCCATCAGGCACATTGCTGAGACAGCATTCCTCAACTGAACCCACAAAACACAAGCAAAGGCCATTGGAAGCAGGCTTTGCGTGAGGTAGAACTTGCCTAGTTGTGAATGTCACTTGATCTCATAAATGCAGCTAAATGAATTAAATCTATCCCAGACTCTTACCCATTTGATTCTGAAGAGGTGGTGGGTGATATGCTCTGTTCTCTCCTTTCCTCCTGAGTCTTCCACACCTGTTATGCAAGTCATGGGGATTTTTTCCCCTCTTAGTTGCACATAGACAATTTAAAAAAAAGAAGGCTTCATATGTACCTGGCCAGTAGAGAAAAGAATTCATAATGTGATTGTAAAACACACATTCAGATTTCAGAGCCTAGAACCATTGGTATTAAACAAAACAAAACAAAGGCATTTTATTAATCTTAGAATTCTTCGAATTTCAGGCTATTGTTTTGCAACTTGCTTGATGGTGAAGCCCGGTAAGCATTGGATGACTAGTTATAAGGTTGGAGGTTCAAACCTTGAAGCCACTCAGTGGAGAAAGAAGAGGCTTTACAAACTTGGAAACCCTAGAGAGGGTCGCTATGCATCAGGATCAACATTATGCAGTGAGTCTTGTAACTTTAAAACATGTGCATATTGCCCAGGGGCTCAACATCAGATCCCTTTTGAGGCTGACTTGGCTGCTGTGTTCTGCTCTGTTCCACTTAGGGTTCCTATGCTGCAATCAACTCGATGGCCCCTAACGAGAACCACAATACAAGAACCCAATGGGATATTGTGTGCTGCTAAAGAAGCATGATAAAACAAAACTATTATAACTAGATGAGGGTGGCACATCTTAAATTATATGCATTTTAGTTTTAATCCCGTTAGGCACAGATATGATTTCATTATTGTTTGTTTGAAAATTCTATATGGCTAAAGAGCTGTGTGAGACTGTCAAATTGACAAGGGGTGGTCTGTGGTAGTTACATCATCTGGTGTCAATTTGGTACTTGACAGGATTAAGAGTGAAGGGGTGGAGTCTAGTCTGTCAATCGGCTCATGGCCAATGAGGCCTCTGTGTGGGCATGATCTTCTCCTGAGGATTCTGGGAAATTTAGATTTCCACCTTGGAGGCGGAAGACACACTCTCTGCTCACTTCCTGCTAGGCATCCCTGAGGTGAAGCCACGTGGACCTACCCTGATGCAGCCCTGGGTGCTGGAGAAGCTACGTGGAGACCCCTGCCAGCACTGAGATGCTTACACCACCACTGGATCCAAAGATTTTCTACCCACTGGCCTGTGATTATCCTGCATTTGGCGTCATTGCATGTGTTTTATGAGTCTGAGGAGACTTTATAGACTGTCTACCAAGACTAACACAGGTAGATTTGGATGATAGCAAGCTGACTGAATGTAGTCAATCAGCAATGTATGAGACCACTGGTATAAAAGAAAATTAAAATAAAAGTTCTCATACCAAACACTCACACACACACACACAAAACCTCAGATGGTTATTAGGGAGAGGAGATGGAGGGGTGTGGAAGCAAGAGGCTAGAGGGTAGACAGGGGTGAACTTGGGTGAAAGGGAAGATCATATTGTACATAGTGATGATTTGAAAGGTAACTCACCGGATTCACAGTAAAAAGTTAAAAAATATGTACCTACGCTACACTTTTTCTCAGTAAGTATTTATTACACAAAATTTCATTTTGAGATGTGTACAAAATGTGAAAAGGAGGAAGGCTTCTATGGGATGGATTGATCCAGTGACCGCAGTGATGGCTCAGGCATGGGGACCGTTGTGAGGCTGGCGCAGGGCGGGGCCGCGTTTGGCATGGGCTTGCAATGAATCAGAACTGACTCAGTGGCACCGGACAACAACACCAATCGATTTTCCAGTCAATATGTACTACAGTCATTCTCTTTTTGGTCTTGTGACCTAAATTTTGTCCTGACCGTTTCTCAGAGCGTGGTTCTGTACCACACTATTTCACATGGGGAGTTGGAGAGATTAAAAAAACACGACACTGCCAGTTTCCCATAAAAGTCAAAAGGAAGGAGCGTTCTAACATATTCACGATTTGGGAATGGGTAAACACTGTGTGTTACAGTATATTTTACACATGGGATGCTGTTCATTCACAAGAAGATTGACATTCTAAAGAAAAAATAAGAATGACATTCTGATGCACAGTAGAGCATGGGTGAATCTCTAAAGCATTATACTCAGTGAGAGAACCAGTCACAAATAACCGCAGCGTGTGCAATCGCATGTGTAAATGCCACAAAAGAAAAAGCCGTGGAGACAGACAGTAAATTAGAGGTTGCCTGTGACTAGGTGTGGGAACCAGAGAGTACCAATGGACATGAGGGATGTTACAAGCATGATGGGACCATGTTAGAATTAGATGATGGTGATGGCTGTACAACTCAGACACTATTCAAAAGGATAGAAATGCCTATTAGAACGAACCAATATTTTCTTTTCCTTTTATGGTGTAAAAGTATACCAATACAACAATTGCTACACGTGCAATTTGCTGCCATTGACTACAGTCTTCAAGTTGTGCAACTATTCTTACTATCCTTTCCCAAGGGATTCCACCACCATTAAGACAAAAGCTTTGACCACCGAGTTTCTCATCGAATCTTTCGAGTTGCTAGCACACTCTGGCTGAGCTGAGACCTAGGAAAGAGCAAGTGCATCCTCTCTTATCAGCTGTGTTCCCGGTACTCATCAATGATTGGGAACCAATTCTCCCACTGTTCTGGCCATTGTCAATCCCAACCTAACATGCTCAGGGTTTCAATTGTTCCTTAGGTGGAGCTGCCTATAGCAATACCACTGACCTTTCTCTTGCTCTGTCTGATGCCCCTTCCCCCCCCCCCCCCGACTAGAAAGTGAGCATCTCTCATACCTGATTGCTTTCTGTGGATCCTGGGCTGTTGATGGGATTCTGGGTTATGATCTTAGAAGCAGACAAGTTAGTCCCCAAGTGGACTGTCTTGATCACAATATGGTAGTTCTTTTGCTTGCCCTTTGGGGCATATATTACAAGACACAAAATGGTAGATCTTCTCATCATTAGGAACCTTAGTAGTGTAGTAGTTATGAATTGGGCTGCTTAGTGGTTACAAATTGGGCTGCTTACTGCAAGGTTAGCAGTTAAAAACCACCAGCTGCTCTGCTGGAGAAAGACGAGTCTATTCCCGTAAAGATTTAATCTTGGAAGCTCATAAGGCACTCTACCCTATCTATAGGGTTCTATGACTCTGAATCAACTCGATGGCAATGAGTTTGGTTTTTGGATTTGTTTTGTCATCTTTGGTGACAATATTGAGGGGCAAGTAGTGGCGCCCACTTACAAGATAAAGATCAAATGCTGTATTCCTTTCTTTTTTGATACAACTTACTAATAGTTTTCTTGCTTATAACCAGAGCGGTCCAGAGCTCTGCCTACACTTACTTGAAACAAAGGATGGCATATATTTCCCTGGGAATCTGAGATGGTGTGTTATACACTCAGTCATTTGCTTAAAAACCATGTTTTCTTTTTAATGAATTGATTAATATTTTTAAATTATCGTCAAAATATACATAACAAAAAATCTTCCTAACAAACCATTTTCTGATCCAATAGCATTTTACAGTGTTTCTTGTTCAGCAACAATGATTCCGTCCATCCCATTATCCTACCCTCACCACTGCCCTTTCCCAGGGAACCCCACCACTGGCCTGAAGTTTGATGGCCTCAGATAGTGACGCATACCTGTTCCCCCAGCTACACAGGTGGCTGAGACCAGAGGAACATTTTGGCCCAGGAGTTCTGGGCTGATATGTGTGTGCTAGTTGGGATCTACACTGAGTTGGTTACTTAGAGAGGAGGGAGCCAATCCAAGTAGGAGATGGAGCAGATCAAAACTCCCGACCTTACAGGTCAGTACTATATGTTAAGCACCTGCTAAGCTATGGGTATCCATTATCAGGTCAGGGACAAGGCAGTGAGTGGAATCTATCTTTTGCCCTCATAGACTTTGCAGTCAAGTGCAGCTAAGTCAGCTTACCACCCACCCTCCCAGAAAAAAAATGCAAGTAAACACACAGATTGGAAAAAGAGCATTAAACAGTGATGAAATACTGTGAAGAAAAAGTGAAGCCAGGGAGAGAGACTTAAGGGGGATGCTGCTTTATAGAGAATATTCTAGAGCGATGGCTTCTTAGCAGAGACCCTGATAGAGGGCAAGGGGTATGAGACTACCAGTGTACCAGGAAACATGCCACAACTGCCGCACAGAAATAAACAGATAAATTAAAGAATGCAGGGGAAGTGATTTCCAAGTGCCTATGGAGAAATTCCATTCCATTTTCCACGGACTTTTGGACGCCCTCTTATGTGATCAAATCTAAGCCCACTTCCATTGAGTCAATTCCAATTCGACAGGATAGAGTAGAACTAACTGCCCCATGGGATTTCCACGGCTGTAAATCCGCATGCTGGCAGGCTGATACTTACTTCCGTTTTCCCAGAAGGAGCTGGCAGGTCCCAATTACTAACCTTCCAGTTAGCAACCCAGTGTTTCTACCCGTATACCATCCAAGAAAATGTATTCACATGTATACATTTATTATCCATGTTAGTGTTGTAAATAATGTGGCACCCAATTTATAATTGATGATAAAACATACGATGCTTTGTATTATATAGCCCAGCTAATTAAGTCTCACAAAATACTTGCATTGATTTTTCTTTTTAATATTCTGCTCCACTTTTGAATTGATGATACTGGTTTCCTCTGGCCTCTGGACCAGATTAGCCCAAATTTGGTGGCGTTAAGCAACACACAGTTTTCTCTTACGTCTCTACAACCCATGAGTTCAAAATCAGGTTCACTGGGCCCAAATCTAGAGGTTAAAAAGGCAGAGCTTGTTCCAAAAACTCTCAGGAAGAACTAATCTGATTGCCTTTTATAAGAACCATTCCTTGGCTCAGAGCCCCTTCCTGCCTCTTTAAAACCCCCAGTGAACCGTCTCCCACATTCTTGTGCTTGTCCCTCGATTCATCAGAGTGTCTTCTCTCTTGGGTCACAGTCTTCCTGCAGTTGCATGTACGGCCCACCCAGAACTATCTCGCCATCCCAGCCTCCTTAACTAACTCACATCTACAAAATCTCCTTTTACCACCTGTAAACTAACCCTCATGGGTCCTGGGAAGGTCCTTTCAGAGAGGTGTCAGGATTTAGAGTCTCACATCAGTCAAAGGTTTTAACTGAAGAGCATGTGTAGCTTCATCACGGTACTTGGTGGGGCCTTCTTTTGTGTTGAGTAAGAAGAGGGCACCAGAGCAGAAAATAAATGTTAGAACACCACGTATTCATCAGTGGCATGAACCACTTCTTCGCTGAGTTGGGGAATGGTTTTCGCATCCTGAGAAAGTGTGGTCTCACATTTTAAAATGTTTGTATTCTTCACAATGTAACTCTACAGACACAACAAGCTTTTAAGTTTCATCGGCATTGTTAACATCCTTTCCAGGTCTTTATTAAACCTAGACTGGCAACAAAGCCATAAATAAAGTCTTGATTTACCACTGTATCAATACTTGATGACCACTGTATCACCCCTGTATCACCATTCTCATCAAGGCTGATTTCAAGCTCTCACTGAACAAGCTATTGGAAAAATATGTGCACCACTATCTGGCATTTCCACCACAGAGAGATCATACACATGAATGACTTCAAGACCACAGGAAATAGGCAACTAATTGAGTCTGGAGCCCTGGTGGTGTAGTGGTTATGTGTTGGGCTGCTACACAAGGTCAGCAGTTCAAAACCACCAGCCGCTCCTCAAGAGAAAGATGAAGCTTTTGACTCCTATAAAGAATGACAGTCTCGGAAACCCACAGGGGCAGTCCAGTAACAGTTTTCATGAGCAGGAATCGACTCAATGGCAGTGAATTTTGCGCCCTTCAGTAGTTAGAAGTTATTAGGTTTTGACTACTTATTGTCTTTGATTTTGTTAAGATGATCACTTTTAAGTTAACACAGGTCTTGCACAGAATTTGAACGTGCAGCCACTGAGCACTGGTATGCGTGGGCTCCATCACATGTACATCAGCTACACAGGGGGCTCCATTGTGGTGTTTGGTGAGGTCAACCTCCACACTGCTCAGTGAGACCTGTGGATGCCAAAGCACTGCAGGAGCCGAGCCTGCTGACAGATCACACCCGAGTCCCTATCAGACTTGTGACTGAGTCCCAGCCTCCTTTTCACATGCCCGTGCAGAACGCAGGGACTTCCTGCCATAGGGTTGAGGACAGTCATTTCTGATTGCAGGCAAGGGATGCCCAAAAGCCCTCAAGACGAACAAGTTAGCTTGAAAGGCAAATCTTCTCCTAAGAGAAGGTATGGTTCCTCAGAGCTTGCCCCTCAGGTAGCCCTTTGGGGAGGGTGTACCTACCTCATTGTACATTTGTACCAAGATAGGTGGAGATATAAGGCATAATCTTGGATGTGCAAAGAAAGCTCCAAGAGACTTATAACATTCCAAAGAGTTTTCATTCCCATATATGTGAAGGGCAGGTTGTGACCTTGATGCAACCAGCCACTCTTTGGCTTACCTGTCTATTTGACCCCACAGTTTCAGCCTTAGAATCTTTATGCTGGGTCTTTAGAATAAGGATCTGACCAAAGCATGGAGCCCTACTGGTTATACATTGGGCTGCAATCCGCAAGGTCAGCAGTTCAAAACCACCAGCGGCTCCACAGGAGAAAGGTATGGGAGTCTATGCCCATAAACAATTTCAAAATTCCACAGAGGCTGTTCTAAATTGTCCTATAGGGTTGCTAGGAGTCGGCATTGGCAATAAGTTTTTTTTTTGGGGGGGTGACAATGGTTTAGCATCAGCTACTAACTGAAAACCTGATGGTGTGAAACCACCCAGAGCTATTTTGGAGGGTCCCCACCATGCATTTCCTAATGGAGTGCACCTCGCCTTGGACACACATGGGCTCACCTTGGGTGGAAGTTGACTTTGAGTAGCTGGTGGTGGTAGTGGAATGTGTGTGCTCATCAGTTGACGCTAGCTGCTGTCACACACAAACATCCCCTTCGGTCTTTATTCAAATGAAGTTGGTTCCTTTGTTTCTTCATGCTCGTCACTGTGAATGTGGGCTGATGGAACAGGGTGGGGAACTTCACCGTTTAGTCTCACATAGGCTTCCTTGTGTGGTGGCTCTACTTCCTTCCTCCTTTCTAAGAACTTCCTCTTGAAATCTGTCTCTGGTCAACCATCCCCCAAAGGGAGATTGGCAAGGAGGGCAAAGGATGACCAGCACTAGTCAGGAGACCCCAGCTCCTTGCCCAACCAGCCTCTGATCTGCGGATCCCAATCATGGTGCATGCTGGGCTGCTCACTGAAGAGTTGGTGGCTTGAGTCTACTGAAGCAGAGGCATCTTAAAGGAAAGGGCTCTCTGTCTTCTGGGCACAACACCGGCCACTGAAATCCCTAAGGGACACCGGTTTACAGGGACACACGGGGACGGGCCAACCTCATGCAAGGAAGGGGGGAGGTGGAAAGTACTAGGAGGCATTGGGGAAAGAATTCCATGATCTCACCCTCTTTTTAGAAAATAACATTTTGCTCTGAATTGGGGAGAGGTTTAGGGAGCAGATTCTCGGTGTTACATTCAACAAATCCTGCCACAGGTCTCATCTCCTTTAGGGCGGTCTCCCCGTGGGACTGTCGCTGATCCCACTTTCTCTCTGCATTTCCTGTTTCCCTGCCTTCTTCATGCCTAACCCTCCTCAACGGTCTGAACACACACCTACTGGTTGTTGTTGTCGGGAGTCGTCAAGTCTGTCCCAAATCATAGCGACCCTCTCTGTGCCACAGAAGGAACACTGCCTGGTCCTGTGCCATCCTCACCCTAGTTTGCCTGCTTGGGACCCTTATTGCAGCCGCTGTGTCTGTCCATCCCCTTGAGGGTCTTGTTCCCTTTTGTTGACCTTCTACTTGATCAAGCACGATGTCTTTCTCTAAGAGGCATGCTGCCTGCCTGCCTCTCCATCATGGTTTCAGAAGTCATTAGTAAGAATGCGAAGACCCATCCCCTACCCAAGACCTACCCTCAAACTCCCTGCCAGAGAGTTGGTGCCACTCTTAGCCACCCCCTAGGACAGGGTCGAACTGCCCATGTGAGTTTCCGTGATTGTAACTCTTTTGGACCCTCTGGTGGTTTCGAATTGCTGAATTTGTGGTCAGCAGCCCAGTGTATAACCACTAGGCAACCAGGGCTCCCTCCGAAGACCTTAGGCACCAATAGACCAGAATGTGAGGCTCAGCCATATTCCTTTCATAAGCTTCCTTGACTGTTCTTTGAAAATACACCAACATTGACATGTCATTGGTTAACAAAGCAGCCAGGGAAGCTATAGCAGCAGAGGTGTGATAGATGCCCCTTCTCCCTTCTGCGTTCTCTACATTTGGTACTTTTTCAGAGAGAATTTAAATGAATAACTTGCTGATTTGTAACTCTTGCCCTTTCAACATGGAAGTACTCAGCACACGGGAAGTCAGCAGCGTGAGTCAGTACATCCATACCCTCCAGGAGACTGTCCACGTACCTAATAAAGCAGAGCCAACGTTGTTTGCTTTTTTCCTCCTGTCCTTGGCTCACTGGAGCCCATGCCCGGGATGACTGGAAACTTGTGGACTACCCAGGAAGGCTGTTGATGGATGACTCTTGTGTTCAGCTGGCTGTGGCCCCCCATATCCTTCCTCTTCCCTTTCCTCATCCTCTTGCTCTTCCTGGTGACCAACCTCTGAGGGGCGGGGTATCTTTGTAACCATGACACAAAGGACTTAGGACTTGCTGGTCTTCGGGGGTGGAGGACTTTGGCTTTGTTCCGGAGTCTCTTATTGTTTGGCTTCATAATTCCAATTTCCTTATATTCCCGTGGGAAACTGGAAGCCTTTAAAAAGAAAAAAAAGGAAAAAGAAAAATTACTGGCAGTTGCAAATAGTGTGGGCTGCATTGAGAGGACTCACCCAGGCTGATTGTTTGATTCATCGAAGATATGGCCGTTTCTATAGTTACCCTGGTATCAAACTTGTACTTCCTTCTACAAATATTTAGCAGTAAAATCTAAACACCCCTAGTGGAATATTACTCGGGATTAAAAGGAGAGAGACTTTCTTTTTTTTAAGTTCTCTTTCTGGACACCAACTATGCATATATATTCCTGGCCAAGAAGTGAGTCTAGTCTTGTAAATTGAGGCTGAAAATCGAGGCTCCTGGGTGGCACAGGCTGATGTGAAGGCAGAGGGCCTCTCTAAGGGATGTCAGATCCACAGGTGTTATAAAGAGAGAAAGGCTTGTCCCCAGACCCAGGAGACAGAGCAGCCCAACTCCTAGTGCCATTGGTTCTTGATCATATGCTATCTCTTAAAGTGGTTGAATGTTGACCAGTTCTTTTCGATATAGCAACTCTGCCTGACCCTTCCATCTTCTTTTGATGGTTCCTGCATCTTTCAAAATTTTATCCGTAGAGTCTCAATATTGTGGCTCTCACCTTGAGTTTTTCTCCAATCCTTCCAACTTCAGATATTCTTCAGTTCGCTCAGTTTAAGAAGGAGCCCTGGTGGCTTAGTGGTTATGCATTGGCCTGCTAACCTCAAGGTCAGCAGTTTGAAACCATCAGTCACTCCCTGGGAGAATGATGGGGTTTTCTACTTCTTTAAAGAGCTACAGTCCTCAGAAACTCCCAGGGGGCAGTTCTATTCTGCCTTAAAGGGCTGCTATCGTAGGGTCGTTGTCAGCATCAACTTGGTGGCGGTGAGTGAGAATCTTTGAAAATTTTCAGCAATGTCTCTTTATTGGGGGCCATATTGCCTTCTGGGGAGCAGCCAGCAATGTCTGGAGACATCAGTGGTTGTCATACTTGGATGGGCTGGAGTTTGCTACTGGCATCTAGTTAGGAGAGGTCAGAGGTACTGCTAACCATCCTGCCATGCTGAGGGATGCCCTCCACAACAAGGAATTATCTGGCCCAACATGTCCATGGTACAAGATTGAGAAACCATGACCTACAGTGACTCAGGCTAGAAACATTTAGATCCTGAGAGGAAATTACAACGCCTGCCCTTTCAACTTCTATTCATTGTGTTGTGAGTGTGCGCTAGAGTTTCTTTATTCATAAAATACATGCCGCTGTTACTTGCCAGCATGTGGACTTAACTCCTGCTGATCCTAGGGACATAGAAACAAAACATTGTATGGACCACCATTTTCATAATCCCTGCTGTGCGTGAGTCCGTGTTTGCTGCCTTTGTGTATGCTGATTGCCTTCTGATCAAATGGGGTCATCTTCCAGCACTGTATTGGGCAATATGCTCTGGTGATTGGTAGGATTTTGACTGATTAGTTAGAAAATATGGTCTTGGTGAGAGAAGACATCAGGTTGCATGGGAAAAATTTAAAAACGATTATCTTATTCATTGCAAATACCACCCCCCCCCCACACACAATAACATAAACATCTATACACATAGACCTTACAGTTTGGAATGCCCAGGGACCAAATACACTACACCCATGAAAAGACACAATGGCCAAGGGTCAATTGCGTAACATACCAGCAATTGTTCATATGCAAGTTCAAGGTCAAGTTTGAAGAACATTAACAGTAGTCCAAGAGATTCTAAGTCTGACATATAGTGTACCAACCAAATTCATTCCCATCGAGTCTACGTTGACTCATTGATCCGATAGGACAGGGTAGAACTTCCCATGGGAGTTTTGAGACTAACTCTTGCTGGGAGTAGAAAGCTATATCTTACTCTCAACATGGAGTATATCCCACCTGAAATTAGAGACTTTATAAATGGATTTGTCACTGAATATTAATGTTAACATCTGTCATCTACCTACCTGCCTACCTACATAGTACCTATCTTATCTATCTTATCAATCTATCTATCTATCTATCATCTATCATCTATCTGTTTTCACCATCATCTATTCTGTCCTTCATTAGTCTTCATTAGCCCCAGCAGGGGAGATGTCCTTCGTACTGTAATGAAATAAAGGACTTTGGGGGACATCTTTTTTTCTCACCACATCTGTTTCATTCAAGCTACAACATTTCTATTTCTTCAATTGGCAACACAGAAGTAAGGCTGCCTCTTTTGGCAAAGAATATTAGATCGATGTTTCTCCCTCTTCTTTTCAAGCCATAGTAATCCCCGAGAGGTATCCAGGCCTCTCTCTGTCCCCCCACTGGGCAGATAGGGGTCTTTGCCACAAAGAATCATGACTTTGCCAAGGTCAGTGTTTGATGGGAAATGAAATAGATTAGCCAACCACAACTTCAACCATAGACAGGGGCTACTGCCAATATGGCTGCAGCGTCATGGACTTCATCACTGCATAGGCTGTTTGTAAAACAGATGCTCCTCCAGCGAGATCGCAGAACAGTTAGATAGATGAGATCTCCTGCTTTATTTACGAGATCGTTCACGATTCAGATGAAGGAGCTGGGACCAGAGAGGTTGGGGGGCTTTCCTGCGATCACACAGCTGATGAGTGGCAGAGTGCAGAGGCTGTTCACAAGGGTGTAACCATCTCAGTGGAGGTGTTGGTGCAGCAGTCAAATGCTTTGTGGCTGAATTAGAGGTTAGTGGTCCAAACCCACCCAGTGGAGGGAATGCATGAATCTCTGCTCCCATAAAGGCTCAGGATTTTGTAAGAAGAAAGGCCTGCTGACCCGCGTCCAGAAATCAGCTGGTGGAAACCCTCGGGATCATGGCTCAATCCCACCCGAGTGGACTCAAACATGGCAGTGAGGGTGCAGGTGGCAGAGGACCAAGGGACCCTTTGTTCTCTTCTCTGTAGGGTGGCCATGAGTCAGAATTGACTATACAGGCAGGTTATCAAAAAAATATTTTGCAACGCTCCTGACAAATATTAAGAGCTCAATCTAAGCAAACAATTATTGTTATTATTTCCACATTAACTGCGCCTGGCACACAATAGGTGTTCCACAAGCATTATTTCTCTTTTATCTTTTTGAGAAAAATCTCTGCCCCCTCGGAACCCTGGCATAGCAGTGGGTAAAACTGTGGGCAGCTAACTGGAAGGTCGGCAGATAGAACCTAGCAGCTGCTCCGTGGGAGAACAACAGGCTCTCTACTCCTTGAGTATGTCATCTCCAAGCTCTTTGGGTGGTTCTCTCCCGCCCTATGCAGCTGCTGTGAGTCGGCATTGACTTGATGGCTGTGGGTTTTGCTACCAAGTTATGGGAAGGCATCCTCCTCTAAGGGGGTGTGCTTCCTCTTTTGAATGAAATGAAGATGGTCCTTCTTAACTCTGAGGTCCCTGCCTGAGTCTCTGTGTGTCCTCACAGTACCGTAGGAGTTCACAGTGACAGTGACGAGAGAAAAGCTGAGGAGCCCTCGTGGCGTAATGGCTACTCATTGGGCAGCTAACTGGAAGGTCAGTAGTTCAAAACCACCATCTGTTTCGTGGAAGAAACAAAGGGCTTTGTACTCCTGTAAAGAATGACGATCTTGGAAACCTTCAGGGGAAGGTCTACCCTGTACTAGAGGAGCCCAAGGAGTCAGAATTGACTTGAAGGCAGTGAGTTTGGTTTGTTTGTTTGTATATGAACCTATTGCAGGGGCTAAGGACATGTCTCATTGTGTTAGACCCGACTGACTAGAGAAACAAATCCACATGTGTGTAAGAGAGAGCTTGATGTCAAAGAGTAATTATGCATTAGGAAAACATCCCAACCCAATCCAGGTCCAGTCCAGAAGTCCAATATTATCCCATAAGGCCAATGCTAGTCCATAAATCTCTCTTCAGACTCACACAGCACATGCAATGATGTAAAATGCAGGAAGATCACATGCCAATGGGTGAAAAGTCTTGGGGAATCCAGTGGTGGTGGAAGCATCTCAGCGTTGGCATGGGTCTCCATGTGGATCCGCCAGCTCCAGGGCTCTGGCTGCCATCAGTGTGGTTCCATGTGGCTTGTCAACAGGAATGCGTAAGCAGAGAGGATGGTCCTTCTCTAGGGAGAAAAAGAGGAAGTTCCCGGAATCTTCATGAGAAGGCCACACCCACAAGAAGACATCATCAGGCTGTGGCATGATTGACAGGCCAGACTCCACCCCTTCACTGTTAATATCCTCAAGCTGACACTAGATTATGTAACTACCACACTCGTGATGTACTCCTGATTGCGAAGGCTACCTCTCGTCATCCGACAGAAGTCAGTAGGAGGCAACATAGAGATGAAAGCTTATCGCAGTACCAATATGGCCATGTTGCTGATGGCTACTGAGTTAAGTGGTTAGGATGAAGTGCTCAGGGATGACCTACCACACAGAACCCCTGCATTGATGACAGGAGCCTGGTCCCGATTATTTGGCATTGCTCATGGGGCTCAGCTGAGAGTTAGCCAAAGGGACAACCTGCTTCAAAGAGATGCCATTTCACTTATCTGCGTGCCCCTCCCGGTAGGACTTTTGTAATGAGAGTACATATCTGTGACTTGCCGCAGCTTCTAGTGAGTCCACGCTGGGCTGCCTGCTCCTCCAACATCCCCAGGATCAAAGGTGGACCACACTTCTGTGACCCAGAGGCTTTCCATGGGCTGATGATACTCAGGAAAGAGGATCACCGGGCCTTTCTTCCTAATCCGCAACTTCCTGGGGGTGCCTTGATGCCCCTTTGCTGGAGCTCGTGTTCCTCACAGCAGAATGAGGGTACTGACAGTCCTGGGAGGGAGTGGTGGTCATTCAATGAGAGGAGCACAGTACAGTGTCTGGCATAAACGAATCCCAAGAACCATGGTTTTGCTGCAATCTGCTATTGAGCAACGGCAGTGGGGAGCGAGGTTCTAGCTGAAGTCTTTTGTCCCCAGCCCCCAAATCATTTCAAGTGTGAGGAGCTGGCCAACCGCATGGCCATTAAGGAGAAGCGGATGAGCGTTGGAACTGTTGAATTCAGAAATGATCGTCTGCCATGTCCATCCCCCATCGACTCAGTCATTCAAAAAGACAGAAAAGAAACGTAAAGAGTCAAAAATAAACACCATCTTTGAATGAATGAGAGACAGATAATAATAACCCTTTAACACGCCCCCCCAAACAACAACAACCACCCCCACCCCCACGCACACCCTTGAGAACTTGGTTCATCAGGACAGAGGGAAGCAAGTCCTGACGCAGGTTGTGGAGTTCAGTAAATACTATATCAGGGACAGGGTGGAAAAAGGATGTTGCCGGAATAGCTGCGATGTGATAGTCCACGAAAACAAAGCCAACAACGTGCCCGTGTGCCGGCCAGCAGGAAGCCCCAACAATACCCACACCTTTTTCCTGTACCTTACTCGGAGTTCCTCCCCGGCCACACAGATAACCGGGGAGCGATAACGCCGCCAGCCTAGGTTTGGTGCCAGCTGAGCACAGAAGAATGGGCGTCAAATTGTTATTGGCTCCGAGAATGCACTTAGCAAACAGCCTTGCTGAAGCAGTGTTGAAGGAAAGTCCCTGGCGGAGGAGACCAGGGCATGCCTCCTCCCTCATGTCACCATGACTCTGAGACTTGGGGCTCTGGGCCACCCCCTCATCTCTACGGTGGTCATCGCCAGGAGCCCTCCCTGTGAGTGGCAGTTTCAATAGGAGTCCCTTGCGTTTATAAAGTGCTCTGCTCTTCCGAGGGCTGGCCCTCTTCCTTTCACTCCCATGACCCTGGCTTACTGAGGATTTGTGAACTTGGGCAAGGGCCTCAGCCCCTTTGTGCCTCCATTTCCTCATCCTTACAGGAACCAAACCCATAACCTCCGAGTCTCAACTCTTGGGAGCCCCATAAACATTGCACCACAGCAGTGCACCAGAGGGTTTGCCATGGCTGATTTTTAAAAACAGGTTTATTGACATACAAATCACAGATCATGCATTTTCATCGTTCAATTGCATTCAGAGCGTTGTATCATCATTACCACAAGCATCTCAAGACAGTTCTTCTTCCTTGTAGTCGTTGTTGTTAACTCTCCATTTGTCGGTCAACCTCCCCTGCCAAGCCCCTAGGCAGCTATTAATCCACACTACAGATTTCCCTACCCTTGATTTTATAGGCAGAAAAATCATACAAAATCTGAACAAAAGGCAAGAAAACGCCCAGCACCAGTGACGGAATAAAACATAGAAAAGCCTCAATCAAAGAGAAAGCAGAAACTGTTACAAAGTGGGACAAATATTCATTGGATCAAAATCTACATGGTATCAAAGGGAGCTCAAATGGCCAGGCATCGTATCTTAACCTAACAGCATCTGTCATGATGGCAGTGATCCACCCCTACAACGCTCTGTCTGACAGCAAGGCTATTCCAAGGCTTGGTCAATGATCAGGGGGGGGGGGCTCCCTGGAGGCTAACCCAAGGGGGGACCCTGCAAATGGATTTTGGGCTTTCACTGTTCATAGCCTTCTGCAAACCAGGCACTCACATGTAAGCTCTGCTACCACCAGGTCTTTCTGCCAAGATGCCTTACGTCAGCAAGCTTTGTGTTAGCAGCTTAGCATTTAGTGCCTTGTACCACTCTGGGACTGAACCCATTTGGATTCGCAGGGAATCGCCCTGGGTCTGCATTGCCTTGACAGCTACTGGTTTTTGAAAGTGGGAGGCAAGAGCCCTATCAATGTCAGGGGTTATTCCCAGTGTTAGGCGAGTCAGGGCAGGCTAGGGAGTAGCAATGTGCCGATGCCATTTGCTCTGTTGACTAGGGAAGTCAAGAGTGAGCATTCTCAGAAGTAACTCTGGAAGTGACACTCCGTTAGCACCAATCTGCAAGTGGGGAGCCCAAGGCTCCCTCACACAACACACGTTTCCTGAGCAGCTGTGCTGCAGACTGGATTTTAGGTTAGGCTGAAGGCAGTGGACGCTCGGCAAATGAACAAATACATTCTGCATCACAGGCAACGGGTAGAAGGTAATGCAGAACACAGGACAAGTGAATCAGGAATGGGTAGACTTCAACTAGGTCTCAGACACATTGCACTCTGGACCCTGTGAGATCAAATGGTTTGCACTCCCTTAGCAAGGGAGAGGTTGGAAGCTTGAATCTATCCAGAGGCATTGAGGAAGAAAGGCCTGCCTGTGCAGTCCATGAGATCACAGCCATCGAAGGCCCTCCGGCGCTCTTTCCCACACTGACCCATACGGGGTTATCATAGGTTAGAATCAGCTCAATGTCGAAGGGATTTGGAGTCGGCACCCGGACTCAGCCCTGGGCTG
This sequence comes from Tenrec ecaudatus, assembly GCF_050624435.1. Taxonomy (NCBI): domain Eukaryota; kingdom Metazoa; phylum Chordata; class Mammalia; order Afrosoricida; family Tenrecidae; genus Tenrec; species Tenrec ecaudatus. Next base: position 207,480,310 of record NC_134532.1, read on the forward strand.
CTCCTGAAGAGTTGGCCATTAGCACTCCTGGCCCGCTCCCTAGGAAGCATTAGGGTGCAATTCGACTCTGACCCTACTCAGTTCTCATGGAGGTCACTTGGATTCTGAATTGACTTGACAGCACAGTGGTTTTGTTGTTGTTCTGGTTTTTCAGTTTGGGGGTCAAATGCAAATGTAGTTAAACACTTAGGTACGAGCTGAAAAGTGACTGGCTCAAAAATTGCACAGAGCTGCCTCCGAGGAAAGGCCTGGTGATCTGGCAACCTGCTTCAGAAATCGCACAGCCTCCAAGACCCTATGGGGAGCCAGTGGGGAACCTGTGTAGACCCTGTGAGGTTGTCATCAATCAGAAGTGACTTGATGGTGGATGGTTGGATGTTTGGGCTTGTGAGATGATAGACTGAAGAAACCGAACCCAACCATGCACCCTGGAGAAGGACATCGTACTGAGTAAAGTGGAGGGGCAATGAAAAGGGGAAGGCCCTCAATGAGACAGCCTGACACCGTGGCTGCAACAATGGGCATAAATATAACAACAATCGTGAATAGTTGTGAGGGTGGCACGGGACCCAGTGATGTGTTGTTCTGTTGTGCACAAGGTCATGATGACTCAGAACCGATTCGATGGCACTTAATGACATCAGCAGGTAGGCCAGTAGGTGGGCCAGAACGGGAGCAGGGAGACCAATCATGGGACGTTTTCAGCACAGATAAGCCCTGGTGGTGGCTTGGACAGGGAGGCAGCAATGGATGGGGTTGAGGTGATGATAGATTGTGAGGAAGGAGAGGGAACAGACCCATTCCCAGTCTTTGAAGAACTAAGGTCTTTGAGGGGCTTAAAGACAGGCTAGGAAACATCAGTGTGTTTGCACACACGCCCGTGTTACAGCGTCGACCCCTGAGGACCCCAGTGCTCTAGGGGGTGTGGTGTTTGTGGAGGAAGGACAATGTTCTAGGGGATTTAAACAGAGATCATCATGGCTGGCATGGTTGGCTAAAGCTTTAAAGAAAATCTGGGGTTTCAATCGTATTTTGGAAAAACTGAATAAACACTCTTTACTTTAGAGAGAACTGTGCAAGGAAACACATCAGCCTGAACAGACATAATATTTAATGTCTCTACGTACTTAGGTTGCTTCTAGAATTTTGCTATTGTCATAATACTGAAGTGAACCTCTGTGCATTTGCATTGTGACCTCAAAGCCAGCTGCTTAACCAGTGTGGTCCTCAGCTTCTTCATCTATAACATGGGGAAACCTATTGTATTTACCTAATAGAATGGTTGAGATGATTAAAAGATAACATACTTTCAGTGATTATAGGAGTGCACAGTAGTCAATTAGACTGCTAATCTCCAGGCAAGTGGTTCAAACCGACCAGCTGGTTTGTGGGGGAAAGATGAGATTCTCTGTTCCTATGTAGATTTCCAGCCTTGGAAATCCCATGGGGCCATTCTCCTCTGTCCTCCAGGGCTGTCATGACCCAGAGTTGGCTAGATAACAATGGGCTGAGTTGGGTCTACTTTGGAACTTTTTGTGAAACCATGATATTAATTTTGAAAGTTTAAGCCCACGTGGTGGATTAGAAGCATTATCTCATTTTTCTTTAGGCATTTCCTTGGCCAATGACTTTCTGACACTTAATTTTTTTTTTGACTGCTCCTAAGAGTTTTGCTTCCAGGGCTTATAGACATAGGGGTTTACTACATTGAAAATTCAAATGGAGAATTTAAAAGAATAATTATCCCTCATGTAAATTAGCAGTAGTAATCCCATCACATGATAACTGAATAATAACCATAATACATGTTAACACAGTAAAAATTTTAAAAGGAAAAACAAGCAAAGCTAGATTTTCTAGAATAAGCTAGAAATGGAGACTATGGGCATTGCTCTTTCTTCTTGGCAATCGCTTTAGTGTTTGTTTAACCAGAAAGTCTGGTTTTCACCTCTGCTTCTGCACGCCGTCACAGCTATATAATTTTTGCCGGAAAAAATGGACTGCATGTAGATCTGTGATTTTAAAAAGGCAGGAATAGTTTAATAACCTCTAGAGATCCTTTCAGATCAAGATTTTTTGATTCTATACCAAAACTCGCTGAGAGGAGTGTTAACTTTGGAAATGTTAATTCTCACGTGGGATCCAAAACTTTATTGATGAATTTTTTTAACACTTTGAAATATTAAACTCCCTCATTCCAACCTGGGTTGGCTCTTTAACTAACACAGAAATTGGTTGGAGCAGGCATTGGTTATTTGGGATATATTGGCTTGCTGAGTTTGGCTCATCTTCCCAATTTGACTCATCTCATCATGCAAATCAAAGGAGCACATCCAATAATCCCACCATCCATATAATCAGAACACCTTTATGCACCGTGGGACTGTCCAGCACCTAGTGGCGGAGGCAATCTTCTCATCATTTAGTTTTACTTGACAGTATCACGTGGTTCACTGGCAACACCTGAGGTCACTGGTTTTCCTGGAAGTGATTGGCTACCGCTATTCTCCCAGGAGAAAATGTCTTCCAGAGACACAGTTCTGTATAACATTGTTTGCCAGGTGCTCTTTGGGTTAAAACGGATGCCCAGTGATGGAGGTAGCCTTTGTACTCCTGTGTGCCTCAGACTCATTCTATGCATGTGCCTCATTGTTGCACAGATGCTAAAAATTGCCTGAAGCAGCAAAGGAAGAAGGGGAGTGAAGGGGGAAGAAGTGGTCTAGATGGCTAGCTGCCACCATGGACAGCTGCCTCCTCTGCCACGAGGCCAGAGAGCCTAGATGGTCCCCAGCCACCAAGCTCCCGAGGAGAGCTTCTTACAAGAGTGCTGACCCAAAAGGAGGGAGGCACTGCAGAACAGAATGTTTTTTTCCAAATCATTTTATTGGGGACTTGTACAACTCTTATCACCATCCATCCATCCATCCATCCACCCATCCTTCCATCCATCGAGTGTCAAGCACATCGGTACATTTGCTTCCCTCATCATACGACAGAACTTATTTAATATCATGGACTCCAGACTTTCTGGAGCCATTGAGTCTGGGATGATCCTCCTGACGTCATTGCCTCAAGGTAATCTTGGACTCTTCAACCCTTACACCAAAAATCTTGAGAAAAAACAGCTTCCATTCAAAGTGTGCCTGCCCCGAGCATTGTGCTCTCCTGAGCTGCGCCAGGGAGTTGATGTTAGTGGGGGAGGAAGGTGAGCATGGCGGTACAACTTGAAGCATGTGATGAGGGTCGCTGGATTGTACATGTAGAAGCTGTTTTACTGCGTGTGTTTTTAACAACCACTTCTTTTGAAAGCCCATGTCTTCCATGGTAGCTCTTGAATAAGATCCGTCATTTCTGTTGCTTCATCAAGAACGGTTTCTAGCTGCCAGTGTGCCCCAGTGAGGAATGTAATGAATCCTATGAAGTTTGGTGCCTCGTCCTTGATCTGTATGAAGGACACCCAGTCTTCCTACCATTGTTTTTGCACGAACAGCGCACGTGTTAATACAAGCAAAGAGAATCAAAGATGTCTTGGGATTTATGGTGAACTTAGGTTTGATCTCATGGTCCCTCTCTGAAAGGGACATGGAGACCCCGGGAGAAGTACGCCCTAGAAAAAGATTTACATCCTAAGAAGCCCAAGGAGCAGTTGTGCTTGTCCTTCAAGGGTTGCCATGAGTGCTACTGACTTGATGGAAGTGAGCTTGGTTTTGGATGGGTCTAAAAAAGGCGTTCTGGGCATAATGGGCTACCAGTGGAGCTATTAACCTCAAGACCAGTGCTTGGAACTCACCAGTGGCTCTGCAGGAGAACAATGAGGCTGTTTTCTCCCGAAAAGATGCAAAGTCTTTGCATCCCAAAGGGAGCAGTTCTCCTTTATGCTTTAGGGTTGCTATGAGTGAGCATTGACTCCATGGCTGTCAATTTTGACTCAATGATAGTGGGTGTGGCAGGGTGGCATGTGTGCATGTGTTTTTCTCATGAATTGGATGTTCATATCCTTTATCCATGTTCTCTTGAGCCACTTGTCTTTTTCCTAATTGGTTTGTAGAGCGATACGCATACAATTGAGAAGGGTGAAAATTGATAATGCAGTTCCCATTGTTTCTCTAGTCACAGCACAGAGGGTAAACATCAGCATGTGCATCATGTATGGTAAAATGTCACATGGCATGGTATACAGTACAAGTCCCTAACGTAGAAAGGCCCTACAGGACGTTGTGTCCAGGGGTGAAGATAAGTAAATAGGATGAAAAGAGGACAAGGTTCAGGAAATTCGTGATATGACATATGTAATTCTTTTTCATTCAGCTGATGCCAACACATATTGATGTTACAGGGTAGGGTAGAGCTGCCCATACTGGGTTTCCAAGACAGTGACTCTTTATGGCAGTAGAAACCCTGTCTTTCTCCCATGGAGTTGCCGGTAATTTTGAACTGCTGACCTTGCAGTTAGCAGCCCAATGAGTAGCCACTGCACCACCTGGCTTCCTACAACATAACACGCATACATTAGTGTGTGTGTGTGTGTGTGTGTGTGTGTGTTTGTGTAGACATAGAACAGCAGCAAAATACACTCCAGAAGGAGAGCAATTGCGATGTGGAGTAAGGATAAGGGAGCTACGTTCATTGTGACTTTTATTTTCGTATGTATATTTTAAATGTCTCAGCAAGAGAACATATCCATGAATTTAGTGAATAAAAGGAAGAGCCTTTTTTAAAAGAAATACAGCAACACGGCTTCTGAATCCTTATAGCATCATAGCATATGAAGAACCCTTCTAGTTGTGTGTGTGCCAGGAATAGGAGTCGTTTATAAATAGTGCTTTCTGGAAGCTAGAGGCCTTTCTTCTGTTTGCTCCAAGCTGAGAGAGCATGGCTCTCCTATTCAGGCTCTGTGGACCAAAGATTTCACTCAACTTAACGTGATCGTTTTTCCCTTTTCCATTATCCAGGGCCTGACCAACGAGTATAAATAAACCTAATTCAATATTTATATAAAATTCAGGGGGCAGTAATCACTGGTACTTAAAATATTTGGATCCGTTTGTTTGATTTAAATAATAGTGGCAGCATTTTACACCTTTCAAACGTCCTAACACTTCCTTACCATAGGGAAATAAATAAGGTTAAACGGCCAGCCCAGTAGAACCATTAGGGGATTTCACACAAACGTTAGTCTTGTATCGAATTCATAGATGAAACGAACTCATGCGACCTAAAAATAGCTGATGTCAAATTAGGGAAAGCAGAATCAAGTGAGTTGCGTAGGTCTTGTGAATTTATATACAGGGTGTAATGTTCCAGGATCCATACCAATGGGACATACTATGGATCATGAGCAGAGATATCAATGCATATCCTTTGTGCAAATGATTGAATGCTTTGTGAATGGGCTTCTGTGCACAGGGCATTCCCTAGCCCGGACATTCAGTCACTCCTTGGATGTGTGTCGATGTAGGGGACAGGAGAGGAGAGGCTCTTCTTCTTTGTCCCCTCGTGGGCCCAGACCTGTAGGCCTGACAGCAGAAGGAACATTTCTTTCATCCCCGATGATGGGCAGAGGACAGGATACCTTTGTAATCTTCATTTAAACGCCTTAATGAGAGTCAAGAAACTAAATTGTACCTAGGGTCTGCTGAATGCCAGGTACTCTAATAGGTATGTTCTGTACTTTAGATAATTGCATTTTCATTAAAAAACAAAACAAGAAAACAAACCCTCAATGAGGTGACATGATTACTGATGTAATGATCACCTCCATTAAGGAGAGGAAATGAGTGCAACCCTAGATCACAAAGCTGGAAGTGGCAGAGTCACAATTGATCCCAACTGTCTTTAACATGGGAAGCCGAACGGATCAGGACTATTTCTTTCATGCTGTTGTGGGTGTTGGTTGCAGTACAGTTGGCTGTGACTCCCTGTGACCTTATGCAGACCAGAACAAAACCTTGCCATCTTCAGCATCCCTGGCAGGTCTAAGTCCTTTGTTGTAGCTATGGGTCAACCCATCTCACTGTAGGTCCTCCTTATTTTCGCTGACACCCTACTTGACCAAACACAACACTTTTCTAGTCACTGGTCTTTCCTGAGGATGTATCCAAATGACTGAGCTGAAGTCTTGCTATCTCTGTTCTAAGGATCACTCTGTTTCTGTTTCTTCTGAGAATGACTTGTGAGTTCTTCTGCCAGGCAACAGTATAGTCCATATTCTTTGGCAAATATCACAATTGAGACACATCAATTCTTTGATATTTTTCTTCATTACCCAGCTATCACATGCAAATCAGGCAACTGAAAATACACTGGCTTGGGTCAGCCCAAGACTTTAAAAAGATTTTAAAGAGAGCTTTTTGTGTTAAATTAGCTCAATGCAATTGTTGTTGTTTGGTGCTATTGGGTCAGTTCCAACCCGTATTGACCGCATATACAACCAACCAAAACACTGCCTGGTTCTGTGCCATCCCCTCGTTTTCCCTTAAGTCTGAGCCCATTGTTGCAGCCACGTCCCAGCCCATCTCCTGGAGGGCCTTCCTCTTTTTTGCTGCCCCTCCACGTCACCAGGGATGATGTCTTTCTCCAGGGACTGGTGTCTCCAGACAACATGCCAACGTGTGTAAGACGAAGTCTCGCCATCCTGAACCGGGGCCATCCTACATGTTCAGAGTAGAACAGCTATTTGGGGGTTTTCAAGATTTTCTTTCAAAGCACCTCTGAGTGGTTTTGAACTGCCAATCTTTTAGTTAGTAGTCCAACACTAGGACGGTACAGATCGAAAGCCGGGAGCTGGTGTCTACCCTCGGGGATCTGACATGATAGTAGAGACAGGCCTTGTCCCCCTGAAGGGCTCAGTGTACTCATGGGTTCTTAATAGCTGTTTCCACAGTTATCCTTCAAAACATGTTCATTTTTGATAAACAGCAATCACATCATAAGGTATCATTTTGAGGCCTGTTCATGATTGTATGAGAAAAGACTCCCAAAGAGTGGTACATCAATTGGGTCAAAAGAATTTGAAGGAGGTAACACAGTCCCCCAAACAAGGCTCCCCAAAGGGCTACTAAACTCATTAGATGGGGCATTTGGGTTCTCCTGAGCTGGAGTTTAGTTATGATCAGGAATACCTAGTATTTACTCATTTCATCTTCGTTAATTATACTCCACTTTTTATGCCAGGCATTATTTTTAAATCATTTTAGTGGGGCTCATACAACTCTTATCACAATCCATACATACATTAATTGTATAAAGCACATTTGTACATGCATTACCCTCATCATTCTCAAAACATTTGCTCTCCACCTAAGTCCCTGGCATCAGCGCCTCATTTTTTTACACCTACCTTCCCGTTCCCCCCTCCCTCATGAATGCTTGATAATTTATAAATCATTATTTTATCATATCTTACGCTGCCTGGCATCTCCCTTCACCCACTTTTCTGTTGTCCATCCCCCAGGGAGGAGGTTTTATGTAGATCCTTATAATCAGTTCCTCCTCTCTACCCCACCTTCCCTCCACCCTCCCAGTATCACCTCTCTCACCACTGGTCTTGAAGGGATCATCTGTCCTGAATTCCTTGTGTTTCCAGTTCCTATCTGTACCTGTGTACATCTTCTGATCTAGCCAGATTTGTAAGGTAGAATTAGGATCATGATAGTGGGTGGGGACAAAGCATTTAGGAAATAGAGGAAAGGTGTATGTATCATTGTTGCTACATTGCACCCTGACTGGCTCATCTAATCCCCAAGACCCTTCTGTAAAGGGGATGTCCAGTTGCGTACAGATGGGCTTTGGATCCCCACCCTGCACTACCCCCTCATTCACAGTGATATGTTCTTTTTGTTCTTTGATGCCAGAAAACTGATCTCTTCAGCACCTCATGATCACACTGACTGGTGTGCTTCTTCCATGTGGGCTTTGTTGCTTTTGAGCTAGATGGCCGCTTGTTTACCTTCAAGTCTTTAAGACTCCAGATGCTATATCTTTTGATAGCTGGGCACCATCAGCTTTCTTCACCACATTTGCTTATGCACCCTCTTTGTCTTCAGCGATCGTGTCAGGAAGGTGAGCATCATGGAATGCCAGTTCAATAGAACAATGTATTCTTGCATTGAGGGAGTACTTGAGTGGAGGCCCAATGTCCATCTGCTACCTTAATACTAAACCATATATACATGCCATACATACATGCCTTTATCTAGACCTCTATAAATGCCCTTTGCCTCCTAGCTCTTTCCTCTATTTCCTTTTACTTTCCTCTTGTCAGCCTTCGTTTGGGTTTTGGTAATTCTTCTTGGCTACATTATCCTTGGTGATGCCCTACCAGGCCTCCTATACCCTCCTCACCACCAATTTGGACCACTTGCTGTTCCCTTGTCCCTGGGTTTGTTAACATCATTTACTTTCCCCCCCACCTCCCCCTCTCCCATGTCCCCCCCGCCCCCAGAACTGTTGGTCCCATTGTTTTCCCCTCCAGATTGTTCATATAGTCTATCCTATTTAGACAGACCTGCGGAGATAATAACATGCACAAAAAACAAGACAGAGAAAAATCAATTAACAAAGGAAAACAAAACAACAACAAAAGCCAATGATAAAACAAAACAAAAAACACAACACAACAACAACAAAAAGGGAAGCTTGTAGTTAGTTCAAGGACTGTTTGTTGCCTTTAGGAGTGTTTTCTGGTCGAATTTGATGGGGTGCCAAGACCTGGCCCCAAAGTCTACTTTTGATATTCCCTGGTGATTTCATTGCTCTGTTTCCCTTGCTGTTCTGTTGCAGGCCCTTAGTGTTTTGCCTTGGTGTGATGTGGTCAGATCGGGCACAATTCCCACACTGTGTCCCCAGTGTTGTCACCTGTGGGGCTATGGGTCAGTGAGGGATGTCGTATCTCTTAGTGGGGCTGGCCATATGGTCTTCTCTGAATGGGAATATCGTCCTCGGGGCTTGGTGGGCCAGGATGTGCTCCACTCTCTCTTCCTCCCCTTTCACTTGCCCCCGTGTGCTCTGATTAGACATGTCCCTCTTCCTGAGCTGCAGCTTCAGTACTGTCCTCTGAAATAAATTCTTCTGTGGGGAGGGGCAGCCGTCCGTGTAGTTGGGATTAGGGCCGTATGCCAGGCATTTTTAAATGAAGTGGTGAATTCAGTGGACCAATCCCTCTTTCATAGAGCTTGCATTGGATAAAGTCCAATTTAGAAAATAAGAAAATTTCTAATAGGGATCTAAGTGTCAGGAAGAAAAAAAAGAGGATGATGAGTGAGAATATGGTTTGGGTCAACTTCAGATCATCAGAGAGGAGAGCAAAAAGCTGCTGAGCAACCTGAACTGGCATTTAAGCAAAGACTTAAACTAAAGAAGTAGCCAATCTTGGAGGACATTCTAGGCAAAAATCAGTGCCAAGCATACAGATAGATAAATAAGAGGTGGTAGATAGATAGATTATAGATAGTTAGATAGATACATAGGTAATGTATCAAGGCCAGGTTCATGAGTTTCCAGACCTGAGGGGAAAGGAGTTTTGATTTGAGATTGCAATTTGGTGTTTGGGGAAGTCGTTGGGAGATCAGCAGTAGGAGATGGTGGGGCCCGGTTTATACCATAAACAGACAATTTGGTTGGGAAGAGTGTAGACTCTTAATAAAATCCCCCCGCAGATTCCTGGGACACTCCATGCTGGCATGGACCAGAATGGCAGTGATGAGGCCCGAGAGTAGTTGCTGGATCTAAGCTGTGCTTTACTGAAGGAAGAAACCTGGTGGCACAGTGCTTAAGTGCTCGGCTGTTAACTAACGGATCCTTGAAGTGAATCTATCACTTGCTTCATGGAGGCCCACGTGGCAGTCTGCTCCTGTGAAGATTTACAGCCTCGGGTACTCTCTGAGTTCTACTTTGTTCCATAGCGAGGTTTTGAGCCAAAATCAACTCATTGCAAACCAGTTTGGTTTGGTTTTCCTGGCGGAGTGAACGTGCAGTAGTGAGAGCAAGAGGAAACTTAAGTATCTTTCTTCAGCCACAGAGATGTCCCTAGGTGTAGTAACTCAGTGTTGCCACTTCACCCCTCTTTGGACTTCCCAGCCATAGAGCCTTTAGGAGTGTTTGTTACCAATTTAAATTACAGCTTATTATTTGATAAATACAAGTGTAAACTGCTGAACTGTAACGTTTCTTAGATTATACAAATACCAACCACAGAGTTGTTTTGCAAAATTTTTCTACCTTGAAGTACACTACTGTGTACACTCGCCGTAATTGAGCTGAGGCTAATTTTTCTCCTTCTTTTCCCTTAATTACCACTTCATTCTCAAAAAAGTCATCCATTTACGTTGAAATATACAAATCACAATAATGTTGCCCAAACACCAGAGAATATAACAGAGTCAGTGACTACATAAGCACCCCCTGCAACCAAAACAGCATCATGGGCTTCTAGTGCCATGCAGAAAACAACCTGCATTTCCAAGTGCCATTGTAAGTGAGTACAGATGACTGCTCTGAGCAGGGTGTGGAGAAGGTCCCCAAAGTAACTTGGCCTGGAGGTAGGTAGCTCTGTAGGTATACTGACAGTTGCAAGCTGGGTGTTGGGAAGCCCCAGTGGTGGAGTGGTTACCAGTTTGGCTGCTTAAGCACAGCGTCAATGATTCAATAACCACCAGCCCTTCCTTGGGAGAAAGATGAGGCATTCTATTCCCATCAGGAGTTACAGTCTCAGAAACCCACAGGGGCGGTTCTACCCAGGCCTGTAGGGGCGCTCTGAGTCGGCATCAACTCAATGGCTGTGAATTTGGTGTTCTGGTAGCAGGATTTCTGAGCCAACGCTTTTGTTTTTTATAAGTAACTACTGGCAACTTTTAAGAAGACATAAACATCTGCTGACAATGGCACAAAGATGTTAGAGAGTCAATGTTGGTGTCATCGTTCAACATGACAGGGTCACTCGTGGCCTGGAATCCCCTGTCTCCACCTGCCAGAAAGACCACTGGTCAGCAAAGATGGTGCCGTTTTCTAAGGTCAGAGCGATGTCCCTCCGGTGGAGGAGGGGACCTCTTGGTGGAAGTCTTGCTGCTCCTGCGTTCTCATTTATGGTTCTGCACCTGCTGCTCACCTCTGGCCCACATGCATGAGGGCCAACGGGATCCCCGCTCCTCGAGGGAGCTTTCCAAGGGGCCACCTTCTTCCACTTGCTCAGCTAGATGCCACCTTCTGGTCCCTTCTGTCAACCTGGATGGTTCTGTTTCTCTGGGAATACATGGCGCCCACCTGCTGTCTTCTCAGGAAGTCCTGTCACATATTTCAAGGCCGAGATTGGTGACCCTGTCTTAAGAAACGAACATGTCAATGGAGTTGGGGAAAAGAACAGCATGATGTAGGTGATCACGTGTATGGATGGGGTCTCCTGCCTCTCCTCCTCCTCCTCCTCCTCCTCCTCCTCCTCCTCCTCCTCCTCCTCCTTCTTCTTGTTAACCAGTGCCATTTCTTCTTAGCTTCCATAAGGTTATTGCAAAATATATGAAAAATCAAGAGAAAGATGTCCAGGAAAAATGTAGCCTCTAGAATTTTAACACCCAAATACTGTAAGTGCTAACTGCTTCGGTTCATCTTGTTTGGTCTTTTCTCTTCTCTTTTTCTTTAACAAGGACTGGTATTGGTACTCTGTATTCATAGTTGACGGTTCTAACAAATTGTGTATTATCGCAAACATTTGACCAATATTACTTTAAAAGATTTCTAAGATAGCCTGCCCTCCCTGCTCCTCACCCCACCACTTGCCAAGTATTTCTTTCCACCTGTGTGAGTCTGAGTAGATTAGGAAAACAAATCCACAGAAACGCATATATGTATAATGAGAGTTTTATATATCAAGGGTAAGTGTACATTCAGAAAGCATCCCAACCCCATCTGGGCCAATCCCATAAGCCTGACTTAGCCCATATGTCCGACACCTATCTACAAAGTCTTCCTCAAACTCACAAAACACACACAATGATGTTGACTGCAGGAGGACCACAGGCCAGTGGGTAGAAATTCTTTTAATCCAGTGGCGGTGTAAGCATCTCAGAGCTGAAGGGGTCTCCATGTGGCTTCTCCAGCACCCAGGGCTGCATCAGGGTAAGTCCATGTGGCTTCTCCAGCACCCAGGGCTGCATCAGGGTAAGTCCATGTTGCTTCTCCTCCTCGGGGATGTCCCGCAGGAAGTAATTTTTGCCAGCTGAAGCAGGGAACTGGTCAAGGCAACTGCACCCTGGTCCGACCATCAGAGAGCAAAAGACCCGAGAACCAAAAGGGGAGGCTCACCCAGGCATACATCCCTTTACTCTTCAATTAATCCCACATGCCTTTATCGGCCAGCTTGGCACAATAAACCTTAACTCTCTCACCATCAATAAGAAGACTTCATTTATTGTCGGCGTTTTAGCTGTTTGATAAACACCAGTATTCGACCATCTGTGATGCTCCGGCTTGCTCCTGACTTTGGGTAACCTCCCTCAGGGGAGCATCCTCAGTGCGGACTTTACTGCTGGCTGGGATGTAAAGCCCCAATGTGTTTCCAACAAGACAGGGCTCTACCAGAAGCATAGCAGTGAGTAGCCAGTTGACCACATCCTGGTCTTTTCTAAGTGACTTCATGACAAGTAGCATTGACTACAGAGAAGTAAAAAAAATAAAAGGGCTTAATGTTGCTCTAATCTGTAGCTTACTTGTGTTTAAATGAAAACCACACGAGCTGATGACAGAAATTTATTTGTTATGCGAAGACTTCAAAAAGTTAATGGGGAAAAAACCCAAAACAAATCTATTTTCCTGGTAATGCATTTTTCCATGAACTGGTATACAATTCAAATTCTCATGGACTTTACACTTTCTGGAACTTTGGATTGTGGATCAACTTTTGAAATTACTGCTCTGAGATCATCTTGGAACCATAAAACAAAATGTTCCCTGAAGACGTCTTAAAACTAGACAATAGTTTAGCCTACTTATTTAGAACAAAACAAAACCTGCCTTGAGCATGATGCTCTTTACAGAACTATCTACTTGCGGGCTCCAAAATGTTTGCGGACATGTTTGATGCTCTTGTTGGCCAATTTTTCCGAGAACTTTTTGAAGTCTGCTCTAATATGGAATCAAAATGACAGCTGAAGATTAAGTAGGGGCCTGTCTTAGTTCTGGTTGACTAGAGAAACAAATCCAGTGGCACTCATATCTCTGTAAGACAGAGTTTTGTATCAAGATGTAATTCTTTATTGAGAAAAAAACTCCAGCCCAGTCCAACTCAAGTTCATAAATCTAATACTAGCCCATGAGTCCCTCGTTAGACTCAGACAGCCACATGCAATGATGCAGAATGCAGGAAGATCACAGGCTGGTGGGTGCAAAGTGTTGTGGATCCATTGGTGGTGGCAACATCTCCACGGCTCTGGCAGCAACCAGAGTCTGCCCTCAGGAAGGTGAAGGCACAGGTTAAAGGGAAGTTCCCAGAACCCCCTTTATGAGAAGGCCACACCCACAAGGAGGCACCATGAGGCTGCGACCTGATTGACAAGTTGAGCACCACCCCTATATTTTTATAGATCTTCAAGTTGTCATGATAGTATGTAACTACCACAGGACCTTAAGGGGCAGTGGGCTTACATGGATGAGGGAAGAACGGCACAGAGAAAGGTGGCAAGGTTTGTACAACTCAACTGTGCACAGTAAATAACTGTGATCACTGCACAGTCAATGGCAGTAAAAGGTTTAAGAACAGATGGACTTGGTGGCCACTCTCCTCAGTGTATTCTCAAAACTAACAATACAATAGGTACATTTTTAATATATATGTATATATACATACATATATGACATGTAATGGGCATTGTCTTGAAGAGTTACCCAAACTCTGTCGACCCAAGACATCTGGATTCCAAGAGGGCTAAAATGGCTTCTTGCACTGTGGCTGGCCAACCTAGACGTCCTTCTTGTATGAAGAAAGTAAGATAAAGCAGATACTGCATGCCAGAGGAATAGAACAGAATCTTATTGTCTGTGTAGACAAGGGGAAAATTACTGGGACTTCCCCAAATAGTGGGTCCATATCACGCTGTTAACCCACAAGGTCAAGAGTAGCAAACCACCAGTTGCTTTATGGGTGGTTTTCCTAAAGAGTTGTAGTTTTGGAAACCCAGAGGCAGATCTATCCTGCCCTACAGGGTCCCTCTGTGTGGGAATCCACTCAATGACAGTGAGTTTGACTTGGATTTGGGTCTCTAAATCAGGAGAGAGTCAGGACTTCCTATTTGCATAAAGAGTTACAGTCAGCAGGACGGTGGCCATGGAAGTCGGAATCCGCTAAGGTGTGTGTAACAACTCACCTGCCGAATCAACTAGCCCTGAAAATGGATGGCGCTGGAGCAATCCGGCCCATACCAGGCCTTCCGCGGCAGTCAGGACGTGCCCGAGAGGGACTGGAGCCTCCCCTGGCCTCCGGGAAGATCCTCCGCGGATGCTACGCCGTGACTAGTAGGAGGGCTTCTGCGGTTAGCCTTGAACCCTAGGGCACGGCCCGGGTGGAGTCGCTGCAGGTGCAGATCTTGGTGGTAGTAGCAAAAAAAAAAAAAGAGAGTTACAGTCTTGTGAAACCCACAGGGGCAGTTCTACCCTGTCTTAAAGCATCCCTGTCACTCAGCATTGATGGCAATGAGGGTTTTTTTTGTTTGTTTGGGGGTCTATTATGGAGTAGACCTACTTCTGTGATTCCATCTCGTTCCTACCCATCTCCGCCCTCTATTCTGCATGTGGCCATAAACAGAAGTCCAACTGGTGTGTTATATTCTTCCAAATGCTCCCTAGCATCCGCTTTCGCTTCAATATTGGGCTGGGGAGGATGGGGGTCGGTTATATGTTCCTTCCCAGCATGCTTGCGTCCAGGGTCTGTTGAAGGACACGGATCATAGATGGACTGCATGGACTCTTGGACCTGGTTCAGGCCAGGAAGAGCGTGAGCCCTTCTTTACAGAAGGGTAGGTGCTGATAACCAGAGTGGACGTGACAGAAGCTTTAGATAATATCAGGATACATCACAGACCAGTAGGATGTCATAGACAGGGGGCTATTGGTCTAAGGGTTTCAACTCACTCTCAAAACCCAACTCACTGCCATCAAGTCTATTCAGACTCACAGTGACCCTATAGGACAGGGAAGAATGGCCCCTGTGGGTTTCTGAGACTTTACCTCTGGATGGGAGTAGAAAGCCTCATCTTTCTCCAGAGTTACAACTGATGGTTTCCAAGGTCAAACGTGTAACCCCTATGCCACCAAGGCTCCTAGAGGTTCAAGTGGTGTAAGTGAATATTTTCCTCTGCATTCATTCTTGGTTGTATTTCCTTATTTCTGAATGATCTGTTTTTTGCTCTTGTGCATTCATTAGTTAAATTTCTATGACTTTTAAGACACTTCACTGCACCCCACTCTATTATCCCTCCTTTATCTTGTTGTGCACTAAACACACACACACACACACACACACACACACACACACACCATTTCTAGGAGGTTCTTCATGAATGGATCCCAACTAACTTGAACCTCAAAGATTCAACTGATGGGTGGTGAGGAGGATGGAAAAGAGAAAAATAAGACAGTCTCCCATGGCTGAGACATTCAGATAGAGCATGGTCTCTCCCCAGCTCTGGGGACAAAACTAATCAAAGTGCACATGGTTGTATTTGGACATCTGGGGGGTGTACTTTGACAAACATCCACTTGGGGACTGTCAGTGTCATAAAGAGACTTTGATATCAAAGATCCACAGAAGCCGCCGAAATAAATGATATATTTTTATGACAAAGCACTCTTTGCTGACTCATTTGCATTGTCCACGGGCTTGGGCTTTAGCATCTTAATACAAAAGAGGGCCCCATTTTCATGCAAATGGCACGGTAGAATTAATAAAGCGCTCTGGGGAGCCCAAGCACTGCAAATGTGCAGGCTTCTTCTACCTGCTTTTAGCAGTGCTTCCACATGGCTGCTTTTCAGTATTTTTAACATACAAATGTTTCCAACATTTACATATTCAGTGCTTTTATAGCTCTAGAAATACTCTCCCAAACTACCCACAGAAGGCAACACCACATCCTGGAGAATTCGGATTTCCATGCCTCTAGGACATCATATATATATATATATATATATATATATATATATATATATATATATATATATATATATATATATATACACACACACACACACACATACATACATACACAAATACATGCATATATATTAGAGACAGAGAGAGAGAGAGAGAATTCTCTAGCCTTCCAATAAATTAAAATGCAACTTGTTCTGCCAGAGAGTTTCATCTTTTGCTTCTCCAGAGCACTGGGGATGGACAAGCGAGACCTTTGATGGCTTCTGTTTAAGAAACCTGTCACTACCAAGCCCCTCATTTGAGACTATTGACGCTGAGGCCACCATCTTGCTGGGCTTAAGCACTGCCCAGGGCCTCTCCATTTGTTGAGCAAAACTGCTGGGCAAGCTGAGTGTCTGAGGCCAGGTGAATAGATGAGGTGCGGGAAAAGGCAGAGGGCTGGGATCAGGCAGCCCTGCCTGGGGAATCCCGCTTTACTACATATGAGGACGTTTGGGGCCAACTGTATGGCTTCTCCAGGTGTGCTGATGGTAGTTCTACCTTGTCCTGCGGGGTTTCTGTGAGCTGGGATCAGTGCTCTAGTAGTGGCCTTGGTTTGTTTATTTGACTTCTACGGCACTCAGTCTCCTCTGGTAGTTGCTGTTAGCCACCATTGAGTCTCACCCAACTCTTGGCACAATGGAACAAAGCACGCTCCGTTCTGTACCAATCCCAAGAGTCACTGAGGATTGGACTATTATGGACTTACATGGTTTTTCCATTCTATTTTTCAAAAGTAGATGGACAGACCCTTCTTCCTAGTCTTTTTCTGTCAGGAAGCTCTGCCGAAACCTGTTCAGTGATACATAAGTCTCCAGTGACAGGTGGGTGGTGGCTGTTACAAGGGACATTGACGGGGAATTCAGCTCTGGCCTCCACATGGAATGGAGCTCTGGGGGCACACTGGTTCAAGTGTCTGAGCCCAAAGATTAGCAGCTCCAACCTCAGCTATTCCAAGGGAGGAAGATGTGACTTTCTGGGAAGATTTCCACCATTGGACAACCTAAGGTGCAGTTCTTCTCTGTCCTAAGGAGTCTTAGGAATCCACTCAACAGCAATGCTTTTGGTTTTTCTCCCTATATGTAAATTTGAGCTAATAATACCTGCAACAATTCACTAGCATCCAGTCAATTCCGACTCATAGGGACTCTATAAGATAGCGTAGAACTGCGTCTGTGGATTTCTGAGACTGTAACTCTTCATGGGAGTAGAAAGCCGTGTTTTTCTCCCATGGATTGGCTGGTGGTTTTGAACTGCTGACCTTTATGCTAGCAGCTCAATATGTAACCTACTAAGCTTCTAGGTTTCTTTACATCTACCAAACCCAATCCCAAAGTCACTGCCATGGAGTCCATTCTGACCCCACCCCTGACTCTGTAGAACTGCCCCTTTGGCTTTCCAAGGCTTTAACTCTTTATGAGAAAAGAAAGCCTCACCTTTCTTCCTGGGAGCAGCTGGTAGTTTCAAACTGCTGACCTTTACTACGGTTAGCAGGCTACCATGCTCTTTAATGTGGAGGCTCAGGGTATAAACTTGGGGTGGGGACCCACTCATACCCTTGTGCCCCCTCTTCTCTTCCACAAGATGCCCTAGATCAGCAGTTCTCAACCTGTGGGTCACAATCCCTAAGGGGGGTGGTGTTGAACGACCCTTTCACAGGGTCATCTGATTCTTAACAGTAGCAAAATTACAGTGATGAAGTAGCAACAAAATAATATTATGGGTTTGGGTGTCACCACAACATGAGGAACTGTATTAAAGGGTTGAGAACCACTGCCCTGGATCTTCAGGGACAGCAGATTAAAAAGTAAAAAGGCCTCTCAGAGGTCCGCCAAACTAAAGATCTCAAGTCTGCACACCCAGAGACCATGAGTTCACTCCCCGGGTCTACACTCTGAACCCTCCCGTTGTTGCCTGGTGGTGGAGCCTGCTGCTGATGCTGCTGCTTCAGGCTGTCACGTGTTTTCCCTTGACCCATCGTTAGCAGAAACAGGGCACGATGCAGATTTTCCTCTAATGCAGTGGTTCTCAACCTTCCTAATGCCGCAACCCTTTCGTACAGTTCCTTATGTTGGAGTGACCCCCAATCATAAAACAATTTTCGTTGCCACGTCATCACTGTCATTTTGCCACTGTGATGAATCAGGAGACCCTGTGAGGCCCCAGGTTGGGCACCACTGTTCTAACTCCTTTTCACCACAGACTGAGTTCCATTTGCATGGCTGCTTGATACAGGATTGAGCCTGGGGTCTCACCCAGGCAGGTGGAAGAATGTACTGGATAGAGCAGGGAAGGGATGAAGAAAGGAGAGATTCCTGCAATGCAGTAACAGGGGGAAATGCAGCAGTCAGAGCAGGGGAGGAGCTGTCGAAGTCGTGGGGGGAGAAAAAGGCACAAGGAATGCTTTCTTGAAAGCCAAGTGCCCCCCAAGTTGTTCCCTTTAAAATGAAGATCATATCCTGATGGAAACACCAAAAGCAGAATTAGGAAAACATGGGGTGGCGGGGCGGGGCAGGGGGGAGGAAGCAAAAGCAAAGCTTTAATTTCTCTGCAGTATAGGTGGTGTAGTGGTTTACCCGTTGAGTTGCTGACCGTAAGGTCAGCAGTTTGAAACTATCAGCCGCTTCTCCTGAGAAAGTGGAGGCTTTCTACTTCCATAAAGTATTACAGTCCTGGAAATCTACTGAGGCAGTTCTACCCTGCCAGCTCGTAGAGAGCCAGAGAACCAGAAGGGCTTGTATGAAATAAAGTGTAAGAGTCCTTGTGCCAGGTGTAGAGCTGCAGAAATGTAAAGAAAGTGTTGGCGCGAGATGTTATGCACCAAGGAATTTGAGGTGGGACACCCGGGGAGATTATATTTATCTATATATCATAGCAACCATATAGGACAGCAGGCCACACAGAGGCAGAGGAACCAAGTAGAAAATACATCCTTAGGAATGAATGCTTTCCATGGGAAACATAACATCCAAGAAGACAGTTATAAGATATTTATCAGGACATGACTTCTAATATGGAAACTGGAAGCAATGGCACTGTTTAAAATGAAGGAAGTGAGGACTTATGAGAAAGTCACTGGATGGACACATTCATGTTTGCACGAGAAGTGTTTATGTTGCATTAAGTAACCAGGACTGATACAGATTTGTATATATGGAATGATTGCAATTATGCTAACAATGATGTTAGGAAAAATTAACAAAAAAAGAGGTGAATTGGATGACGAGATGATGGTAGATGTTTTTGAGGGGGTGGGAGTGGGGGGCAGTACTTCTGGTTTTGTGTAAGTAGCTGTAGTGGTCACTGTTTCCCTCACTGGAAGATTACTGTGTTTGGCTTTGTCAGTGGTGTGGAGTTGTGTATGTGCTCACAGCAAGTCTGTGTGGCTATTGTTCTCAGCTAGTTGGCGCCGGGCTGTTGGCAGCACCCTGAGTAGCAGAGCCAAACCATGCCATCTCCCTGCGTTTTCAGGAGTATCGGTGTGCTGTGCTCCAGCCTGCCGTGGCCATTTCTTGGTACCTTCTGACCTTGGTGGTGGAATTAACTGGGCAGCAGTAAGTGTGGGATTTCTGGTTTTCCAACCTAGAGATCCCATCCTCTGGCACGATATCGTCGGGCAGCATCTGAAGGATTGCCATTCTCTCCTTTGGGGAAGTAGATGGCCAGACCTTTCTTCCGTCTACCTTATTCTGGACCTCGGCGATCCAGCTGGTCTTTGCAATACCTGTGGCAAAACCTTCAGCGTCCTAGAAAACACAAGTCACCATTTTATTTGTGACAAGCTGGCTGATGGGTGGTGGAACCCTGCATTCCACACAGATCAGGAAACAGAGGCACCAGAGGTTGTAGAACTTTGGATTGAAACCCAAGCGTTCTGGTTCCAGAACCTGACTTGTAAACCCAATGACACCCTCAGAGAGACATCTGGTTCTGACGTTAAAAATGTGAATCCAAGCAGTGTTTCCAAAGAGACAAGGCTTTTAAGGCCTCATGAGGTAGGCTGATCAACAGCAAGGTTAGCAATTCAAAACCACCAAGTAGAAAGATGAGGCGCTTCATTCCTGAAAAGTCTTAGAGCCTCAGAAATCCAGAGGGGAAACTGCTACCCTCTCCTGGAGGATGACCAGCAGTCCGTTGCTAAGAGGATGGACAGGTTTCAGTGATGTCCCCAGACTAACAGGGGCTATGGACAAAGGACTTACGATATGTTTCCAAAAATGAGCCAGTGAAATCTCTTTGGATCACAGTACTCAGACCTAAAAGACTGGTGCCTGAGGTCACAAGGAGGGGACTGAGCCTCAGTGACACTTATCAGCAACAATGCCCGAGACTGCTGCTGAAAGTATCCAATGAGACGCTCTTTGTGCAAACCATTGGTACTTTGTCACTTCCCCTGAAGTGTCAGTTGTGCTGTATCTTCAAAAAAATATATATTCTTGTGTGGAGTGATACATGTGTGTATTCGACAGCTTTAATCCCTTCCCATGAAAATACATCAGTATAAAGTAACGAGTTTATATGTATGAAATGACATCAGATAATGGGAATATGTATATTTTAAATCAATACCGGAAAATCAAAGCCACTGACATTGAGTCGATTTTCTGTAGGACAGAGTAGAATTGCCCTTGTGGCTCTTTACAGGAGTAGAGAGCTTCATCTGTCTTCGGAGTTGCTGCTGGTGAACTCGAACTGATGACCTTGCACTTAGCAGCTCAGCACAGATGGAGCCCACTACACCACTAGGACTCCTTTTTAATTGAGCAAGCTGAATTGAAACAGGTCAATGTGGAAAGTTTTTTTTTTTTTCCTGCTTCTCTGGGTTCTCCCTCCCTTTCTCTCATGGACCTTCTCGGGCCCATCCATGGTGAGATGTACTTCCCTTCTCTCCATTTCAGAGGAAGCCAGTGGACTATGCATGGTGGAGGGATTGGGGATCCCAAGATTTAAATTCCCCACCAGCAATTGGGATTCTGGTCCTGGGCTGCTTTATGATGCTTTCTACTTGCAGACAATGAGTCGGAAATTAAAAATAAAAGTAATATGTGGAGTCAAATTACAAAGGTGACTCTTCATAGTCGCTGCAAGGATTAGCCCCTTAAACTGTTCACCAGGGCCATGAAAAGAGATGAGGTCCCAGCAATCTGCCTTTATAGACTTCTCAGGTGAATGTATGAGTCCTACGTGGGCCTTGATTGCCTCTCGGAGAAAACGGGGCAGTGGTGTGCACTCTAGGAGTTGATGGTGTTTTGGGGTGCATGGTATGTAACTGACATTTCATTTGGAAATGCCCCGTTTAAAATGCCATCTGGTTCTCATTTGGAGGAGCCAGGCAAGGCTCCACTCAGCGAGCTTACGGTTTCCTCCCAACTCCTGCAAATTGGGGACTAGTTTTGATTTTCAGATGGATGTCAAGTTTACATCTCGGCATCATCACTGCTATGTGGGTAGAGCTTCTAGAGTGTGCAAACTGTTTCCACACCCTCTGACTGTCCTTCCTTGCTGTTAGGTGCCGTCTGCTCGGTTCAGACTCACAGCAAACTTCTGTACAACAGAGCAAAGCACTGCCTGCCTGCGCCATCCTCTCGCTGTTCCTCTGTGGGTGTGAGCCCATTGTCGTGGCCACTGTGTCGGTCCATCTCATTGAGAGCCTTCCTCTTTTTCACTCGCCCTCTACTTTACGTAGCATGATGATGTCTTCTCCCAGCGACTGATTTCATGCCCCTGCCACCCTCGCCTCCATGGGGCATTCTGGCTGTACATTCTCCAAGACAGATGTGTTTGTCCTTTGGTCGTTTGTTCGATACTCATAGCGACCTTACATACAAACAGAAGGGAACCCTGCCTGGTCCCTGCATCATCTGCACAGTTGTGGTGATGTTTGTGCTCTGATCTGAGCCCAGGAATGCCCCACAGCTGGTACTGTTCCCTGTGCCCTTTGTGGTTAGAATGGAAAGTAACATTCCCATTCACAGGTAACTGTGTGAGAATGAGAATCTTACTCACACACAGCACCTTCCAGAAGGATTATCAAACACCTGTTCAGTCACGGCACACCTGAGGTGGAACGCTATTCCAGAAGTGATTTCAGCAGGTGGGTGAATATGAAGGGGTCCCTGTCACCGTCTAATTTACATATTTGGCTCCAGAGATCGTCCAGGCAAAACGCTGATTTTGCTGGGTGATGGTGAAGCCTTGGGACAGCGTCTGTGTTCTGAAATAGACCTTCATCCCCCAGTTGTGTTCGTTTGTGTTCTTGCTGGAAACTCTGGTCTGTTCCGAAATGTCAGGGCTAGCTGTGCTGATGCCTGCCTTGAATTTTAAAACATGGAATAACTGCATCTTTTTCTACGGGGACTGGGCGGGGGGACCGAAGAGGGAATTCTATAATTTTCCTTAGGGACTTGGGGAGATAAGACCGGGCATATGTGGTGTACCCAATCACAATGCAATTTCACAGGTTATGAGTTTGCATGTGATAGGGGCGATCACATGGCACCTGGGCTTGGGTGTGCATGCACAAACGGGCAGAGCCTGTTTCCGCTGAACCAATGACCTCCACTGCTTTTATTCTGGGCTGCATCCCCGGAGGCAATGATTCCCTCCTCCCAGGATCCCTTTGGGACCTATGGACTGAGATGGGGCTGTGGCCCTGATGCTGTAGGCTTTCTGAGCACCAAAGTCTTGGCACGATATCATACACTTAATAGTCTTGGTGAGTCCGGCAGCTTTTCCCTGCGACTGAGGAGTGCTAAGTAAATCTCCCTGAGACACAAAGCAGCCACAGACTGAACCAGGATTTGTACCTGGGACTATTGGGTTGCTTAGCAGTTCCGGCACCTGGCTGCTAACCAGAAAGTCTGAGGTTCAAACTCACCAGCTGCTCAGCTGGACAAAGATGGGACCATCTGCTTCAGGGAAGAGTTAGGGAGCCAAAAGGGGCAGTTCTACTCCATCCTACAGGGTGCCTCTGTGTCTGAATCACTGAACGGTGATGTGCGTGTGTGTGTTTCATTTTGCCTGTTCGACCCCAGAACCCTGCTCTAACCATTGCGCTGTTGGGCTCTTGTGTCATGTGAACCACCCCTGCGTTGCAGATGTGCTACTAAAACCAAAATATTTTGTGGGGGTAGAGAGCCTTTTCTTTCTGCCACGGTGTGGCTGGTGGGTTTTGAACTGCTGACCTTGTGGTTAGCAGTCCCACGCATAAACAAGTACAACCCCAGGTCTCCTTGATCTTCTGTTACCACAGGGGCACTCAGAAATAGTCTAGGGCCCCTTTCAGCAAGGACTCGATGATCTTCATGAAAATGTTGACCAGCTGCAAAGACCCAGAAAACCTACAGGCACATTGGACGGGTATGCGTGCGTGTGTGTATGCATGTGTGTGTGTGTGTGTGTGTGTTCCTTTGTGTAAGTTTAAGTATGATTAATGGGTTTGTTTACAAAAACCTTAGGCAGGGCAGCTGGACTGAGATTCAGATGAAATTATTCTCTCATCTACAAATCAAAAATTATATGGTCCTTCATTGTTTCAGAAAGAAAATGTGCCCAAGCTGAAAGCATGGTGTCTGGCACACATAGAATTTATACTAATAGTATTATTTTGGGGGGTACAATTTCTGATTTCATACAGAGAGTAGACCAGATTTGTTGTGAATGTCAGTTCTACTATTAAGTAGCCACCTTTCCATGATAAATAATATAAGTTGGGCAAATGACTGAACACTCTCACTCTCAGTTTGCTCTTCTTTGTCATGAAGATGATTCCTGCCATCCTGGGTCATAAACTCAACAAACAAACAAACAAACAGAAATATAACCCACCGCCATCAAGTCGATTCCGACTCATAGTGACCCTATAAGACAACTCACTTTAGATTTGTCATCAGGCAAGATCAATACCAGAAGCAGGACATCACGCTTTAATAAAGTGAAGGGGCAGCAAAAAAGAGGAAAGCCTTCGATGAGATGGATGGACACGGAGGCTGCAACATTGAACGCACCCATCAGAACAATGTGAGGATGGTGCAGGGCCAGGCAGGGTTTGGTTCTGTTGTGCATAGGACTGCTGTGGAAAGAAACTGACTCAATGGCACCTAACAACAACAACAACAACAACAACCGCCACCACCCACCCTGTAGAACTGCCTCTGTGGGCTTCTAAGCTGTAACTGTTGATGGGCTTAGAAAGACCCTTCTTTCTCCAGAGGTGAAGCTGGTACTTCTGATCTGCCGATCTTGCGGTTAGTTCCCCTGGGTGGTCAGGTGCTGCTGTCTTGGTTCATGTTCACGGTGGCCCCGAGCACCACAGAAGAAAACCCTGCCCACTCCTGAGAAACCCTCCCAGGTGTTCTGTGTGAGCCCATTGTGGCAGACACCGTGTTACTCCATCTCCTGGACGGTCTTCCGCCTTTTGCCCCTGATTGTCTGCTTTCCCGAGAACGATAGGTAGATGGAGGCACAGGACACAAGAATCTTAAAAAAACTAAAAAGTCAGTTCCCCTCTCTCTCCTTCCTTTTGGGGGTTGGTGTATTCGCAGTCCTCCCTGGAAGGTGCACCTGGGAAAGCAGCTCCTACTCCCTCGCAGAACTCTCTTGCTCTCATAGCACAACATTTCAACTCCTTCTTTGCTCTCCGGGAAGACTGATTACAAGACACAGGGCGGATCAAGCTCCCGAGGCTGAGGCCTCACCAGGACTCTTCCTCTTGTAGACAGACGCAGGGCGAGTCCTTCCACCATGTAGGGGAGCCTGTTTTTGTCTTATTCCTCACTAAGGGCCTGGGAGGCCGGATCACTGATTAGCTTTATTGGAAAACAGATTGACGTCCTTACGTGGATGCTGCACATGGCTTGCTTTCCCTGGCGGGGACTCACAGAGCTTCTCAGGGGACCTCTGGGTGTGCTGGGAGGCTTTGCCTATGGGGTGCTCCTGGCCCATTCTCTGCTGGATGGCAGTCCTCTGAGGGAGTCCTTCTGTAGACACACAGCACAGAGAAATCAATGGCTCTACATCAACAAAACCAAACGAGAGACTGAGCGTTGCCATAAACACATGGCAACTGCTGCTGCCCCCGAGAAGAGGGCTGTGTGCTCTGTTGGGATTTCAGTGGCTGATGATTGGGAACATAGTTCGCCAGGAGTTTTCTGTAGTGCTTTGGATACACTCAAACTTCCAACATGCCAGTTGGTAACCGTGCCCTTTGCCCCACCCAGGGACACGTTGACAGCTCGGTCCTGCTGCTGTTAGGGACGTTGTGGTGGGACCCCAGTTCATGGTGACCTCAGGCAGATTGGGACCAGAATGTTTGCTCCATAGTTTTCACAAGCTGATTGTTGGAAGAAACTGCCAGGCCTTTCTTCCTAGTCCACCGGGATAAGGAAGCCCTATTGAAACACACAGTCACACATGAGCCTTCATGAACAGATAAGTGTATGGATGCACATGAGGTGTGTTGGCTGGGAATTAACCCGGGTCTCCCATATGGAGAGCCATCATTCTAGCACTGAGTTACCACTGTCTTTTAGCATCTCAATACTCTTGGGAGGAGGTTCTGGTTCATAACAACCACAGGCCAAGCAGAAGGAAACACACTGCCCACTCCTGCATGATCCCCGCCCCCCATTGTGATGTTCGAGCCCATCACTGTAGCCACTGTGTCAGTCCATCTTGTAGAGGACCTCCCTCTTTTTCACTGTCCCTGGACTTCACCAAGCATCATGGGACCGGTCCCTCCTCAAAATGTGTCCAAAGGATGTGAGACGGAGCCTCACTATCCTTCTAAGGAGGATGCTGGCTGTACTTTTTCCAAGACAGATTTGCTTGTTCTTTGGTCAGTCCCTGGGAGTAACTATATTCCTTCCCAACACCAGCGTTCATATGCAGCAATGCTTCTGTGGCTTTCCGGATTCCTTGTCCAACTTCCACAGGTACATAAGGCAGCTGAAAACCTCATGGCTCAGCTCACTTATCCTTTATCCTCAAAGTGACAGACTAGTTGCTGCTGCTGTTGCTGTTGTTGTCGTTTCTAACCCTTGAAGAGGTCTTGTGCAGCAGATGTGCCCAATGCAATGAGTCCTTTGATCTTGAATGCTGCTCCCGTGAACAATGATTGTGGATCTAAATAAGAAGGAAGTCTCCTAAGTTCAATCTGTCCTCTCTCTATCGTGTTTCCCAGCAGCAGCACCTTAATCTTTGGTTCAAAGCTCTTAGCTCTAGTTTTCATTGACCTGCACCTTGGATCTCTCAATGCCCAAACTCACTCACCACCATCAATCCATTCTGACTCATGGCGACCCCAGAGGACAGGCTAGAACTGCCCCTATGAGTTTGGAGGTGGTTACCCCCTTTCAGGACTAGAAAACTCTCGCTGGCTGGTGGTTTCAAACAGCTGACCTTGCGGTTAGCAGCCCAATGCATAACCACTAGGCCATCAGAACTCCTTGGTGTCAAAAGGGAGTCCTGAGCCTGCTCCAGAAATAAGGTGTGAAAGAGGCTTTTGCAGATGTGGAACTGCAGGGCCCATGGAAGAAGAGTCCAGCTAGGGACTGGCAGCAGGAAAAGCAGGTTGGTTGGCATCTGCTCCTCTGTTACTTGCTGAACCCATCTCATTTCTAGTATTTAGAAAGAGGACGAGCCTCTCTAAGTACAGGAGCTGGGGTGAGCCTTTGGAATGTTTAATTCACACACTTCCTTGTCCCCAAAGTCCACATTCTCGTGAGAGCTCACGATGGCGCCGACGTATCACAGCTGTGGATATGAACCCTGCCATGGTTTTCATCGGATGCAAATGAGGCCATGCTTTAGTTGCTGTAGAGACTTGCACTTTATGCCACGCACGTTGCCCTCCCTGGAGAAAACACTGGGCCTCCTTTGCGGTCTCATAGCCTGGCGGCCAGCTCTCTGCTCCCCAGTGCACTCTGCCTGGGAGACGCACCCAGGGTCCACTGTGCAGGAGCTAGTAGGCTGCCTGCTGGGAATTCCTTCTTCCTGCTTAGCATGCCATGCCATTTTCCTCATTCCAAGTGCGGAGCTTACCACACCAAGGTGGGATGTCCTCCTGCTGGCGTCACCTGGGATCTCTCAGGTGACAGTAGTCACCTGGGGCTTGATGGTCTAAGAGAGTCTCAGGGACATGTCTGGAAGTCAATGTTTGTTCTTGACTGAGTCACATGACTCCAACAACCTACAGACCCACATCTCTTTCTCCAGCATGGGACTGGCTTAAGGTGCTGAGCTTTTGTTTAGCAGCCAACTGCTTAACCACTGTTCCACCAGGGCTCCTTTCCAGCTGGCTAGGCCAGCCTTTATCCTGTGGGGGTAGCCATCCAAGGAAGCAATTCCACCTGGCAAATGATTGCCAAAGGCTCTACTCTCCTGCAATCAGCTAATGTCCCATAAACCAACAAAAGTGATCTGACCAAGCCCAGAGTCAAGTTGGAAAGAAACTGTGCCAAGGCTTGGATAGAAGAGGCATCAGTCATACACTGGTACATATAAGAGCTTGCAACACAGGGAATGCAGGACAGATGAACCCCTCAGGACCAATAATGAGAGTAGTGATACCAGTGGGGTAGGGAAATGTGGGGGGAGAAAAGGGGAACCAATCACAATAATCTGCATATGACTCCTTCCCAAGGGGATGGACAATAGAAAAGTGGGTGAAGGGAGACAGCAATCGGTGTAAGAAATGAAAAAAAAAAAAGATAAATTATCAAGGGTTCATGAGCTGGGTGCGGGAATTAGGTGCTGATATCAAGGGCTCAAGTAGAAAGCAAATGTTTTGAAAATGATGATGGTAACATATGTACAAATGTGCTTGACACCATGGATGGATGTATGGATTGCAATAAGAGCCGTAAGAGCGCTCCATAAAATGATTAAAAAGAAGAAGAGGCATCAGTCATGAGGACCCGTTACTGCAGCTGGTAGGCACACACATCCCTGATTTACATAAAAAGAAATACCATCCTGTATCTGGGACGTAGGGATTAAAGCTTCACATCTCACAAATTCCATATCTAAACTCACTGTGGCTGAGTAGATTCTGACTCAGTGTAACCCCACAGAACAGACTAGAACTGCTCCCATCGGTTTCGGAGGTTACAGCTCTTTAGAGAGTCAGAAGCCTCATCGTCCCCCCAAGGAGTGGCTGGTGGTTTCGAACCACTGTCTTTGCAGTCAGCAGTCCAACATGTAACCCATCATACCACCGGGGCTCCTGAAAAGTCACGTACTTTGTTTCTTAAACCTATGTCATCATTCTTCAAGATATTATTATGACAGATTTTCTCAGGAGATCTTCTTTTTTAATCATTTTTATTGGGGCTCTTACAACTCTTATCACAATCCATGGTGTCAAGCACATTTGCACCTATGTTGCCATCATCCTTTCAAAACATTTTTTTTCTACTTGAGCCCCTGGTATCAACTCCCTATTTTTGTCCTCCCTCCTGCCCTCATGAACCCTTGATAAATTATAAACTATTATTATTTTCATATCTTACACCATCTTCTGTTGTTCTCAGGAGATTTTAGCTGCCCATGGTTGTGCAACAAGTGAACCCCCAGGGTGTACACACTGCAAAGAATCCACCCACTGAACTACTCCCCTCTCTGTGTTGCAGTGAGGACCATGCAGCCCTGGACAAGCAGCTCAGTGACAGGTTCCATCCATTCGGTTCCAACTCAGTGAACCTGTGCACAACAGAACAAGCATCGCCCCATCGCACCATCCTAACATTTGTTCTTGGGTCTGAGCCCATGGTTGGTTGCAGCCACTGTGTCAATACATCTTGTCCAGAGTCTGTTTTTGGCTACCCCACCACTTTATCAAGCATGATTTCCTTTTCCAGGGACTGGCCTCTCCTGACAACATGTCCCAAGTATGTGAGATGAAGTCCCACCACCCTTGCCTCTTAGGAGCACTCTGGCTGTACCTCTTCCCGGACAGATTTGTTTGTTCTTTGACAATCCAGGGTACTTTCAATATCCTTCGCCAACACCGTAATTTAAATGCATCAAAAAGATTTAGCGTGATACAGATACGGGTTTTGTATTGGTGGGGTAGTGATTACGTGTTGGGCTACAAACCACAAGGTCAGACTTTGCTTTCTACTCCCATAAAGAATTACAGTCTCAGAAACCCACAGGGGGAAAGTTCTACCCTGTTCTGTAGGGTCACTATGAGTTAGCATCAACTCGATGGCAGTGAGTTTTGGTTGGTTTTGGGAGTGTTCAACACACACACACACACACACACGTCTATGGCCCATTGGATCTGACTCATAGCGACCCCAAGTGATGCATGCACAATAGTGCTTTCCTTGCAATAATCTTCATGAATGCCATTGCCAGTCCTTCCTTTCGAGGCTCATGGGCATTATTTCAGTTAGTCGCTCTAGTCAGGAACCTCTGTAGCAGGTCTATAGTGTATAAAAAGTTGATCAGCCAGGAACACTAGTAACTCACTAATGAACCCTCTGGGTTCTAAGGATTATAATTGGACCTTCCTACGACCACAAACAACAACCATCACAAAATGGGAGACTCCTGGGGAGTCCTGGTGGCACTGTGGGTTAATCACTGGGCTGCTGATGACAAGGTCAGTGGTTCAAATTCACCAGCCACTCCAATAGAAAAAGATGAGGTTGTCTGCTGCTGTAAAGACAGTCTCGGAAACCTGAAGGGGTGGCTATGAGGCAGAAGTGAACCAGTGGCAGTAGGTTTGGCTCTTGTTCTTAAGGTTTGGGTTATAGAAAGAGTGAGGTTTGCAATCTCCCTCTGCTGCTTCTAGAGCTGGATTACTTACAAATCATGACCCACGGTGAGCCCACTGTTAAGATGGTGACATTGTTCTGATGAGTGAATGACTTGAACATTCTGAGCACAACTTTGGAGCCTAGAAGGAAATCCATCAATGGTGGGTCAAGAGTGGTTTTGAAGGGAGAGGAGAACGTTGCTGGAGGAAGGAGGGATCTGAAATTGGAGATGACCTTGGCCTCCACTGGGAGAGCAGAGCTGAATAGAAAGCAGCAATGCTTATACAAGATAAAGCCCAAGTCGCCAGCGTCTTGAGGGCCAGGCAAAGCACGAAGCCCCAGCAAAATAGCCCCATTCCCACTGAGTTTATTCTGACTCATAGCCACCCTGGAGGACAGTGTAGAACTGCCCTTTGGGGAGCTTCCTCTTTCTCCTGCCGGGAAACTGATGGGCATGAACTGCTGGCCTTGCTGTTAACAGCTCAACCTATAACCCACTCCAACATCACTTGGAGTCCTTGAGATTCAGGCAAATGAGGCAAATTGGCCCCCTGGAAATGGAATGCCTGGGCTATCTTGGGACCTGGGAGTGAATGAGCTGTGTGGATGCATTTCCAGCTCAGAACCTTCTGGGTTGCCCTTGACCCATGTTCATCTACGAGATACGCTTTTGAATCAGGGTAAATGCTTACATTTGAGTCTCCCATGAGCACAATAATTTCGGTATCTTCAGATGGTGGGAATGAACCTTTCTTGCTCCATCTTCTGTGATCAATAAGCTTTGGTCCACAGCAGGTTTTCCCTGAGAGACATTGGAGACTGCAGCTCATTCCGTCAGGCAGTTTATGCTACAGCAGGCTCAGAGTCCGGTGTTCATGACTCTTGCTATCTCAGTATGTATTGCCAGTGATTGGAAATTGGACTTGGGGGAAGCATTTACACTTTGGCAGTTGGCAATAACTATATACCCTAGCTCCTCACCCCACCACACCTGAAGGGTCCATTGTAAAATAGTTACGGCACATCACTGCAGGACAGGTAACTTCCATGCAGAGCCTGAGGAGGGCAACTAGGAGGTTTTGCTGAGAGACGTTCTACCTTTGATGCTTGGGATTAACCTCTGAGTCACCTTCAAACACAAGGTCACTCCCATACACAGGTTTGTTCCACCGGTAAAGACTAACAGCACCAAACGTCAGTGGGGATGCAGAGCAGTTGAGGCTCTCAGTTATTGGTGCCTGGAATATAAAATGCTACAACCACTTTGGAAAATTCCTGGGCAATTCCTTATAACGTAAAATTTACACCTATCCTGATGTCCCAGCATTCTTAGAGAAGTGGAATCTTGCAGGCAAGAAGGTCTAAGACACACACACACACACACACACACACACACGCACACTCAAAGAACAAGTCAAAAAGTATCGCTACTGGTGGCTTCGGTTCATACACACATGGGTTTATCCTGGGGGGTGGGGGGGCACAAAAGCTGGTGTTCCTGAGGCCAGGGGATGGCTGCATAGTTCTAGTCATCACTTCTTCCAGTCTCCCTGAGGTGCCTTCAAAGCAAAGCAAAGGTTCAGTCTAAGCAGGGGCTTCCCAGGGGAATTGCTGGGGCAGTTCCATGAAAGGCAGAGAGATGGCACAGAAGATCCCAGAGACTGCTTTTGCGGATTCCAAAGTGGTGGTCTTGATAGATCTTCTCAAAAGACACGGGACAGTCACTGTAGCATTTTAAGAAAACAGAAAGCTACATTGTTGAGGAAAAGGACAAGAAGGTTGGGCAGAGGACGATTGTTCTATGCTGATATTGTACCGGCTCATTCTTGGACTCCCTCTACCCTACACGCCTGGTCCTGTCCCTTCAGATTTCTTTTTGCTCCCCAACCTCAAAGAGCATTATAAAGGAACAAGGGGTGGGTTCTAAAGGATCCCCACGTGGCCCCTCTGTCGTACTATAGATCAGAGAGCACAGAATACTTCTGAGAAGGCTCCAAGAGCTAAAAACCACTGTCTTCAGAAGGCTGTCAACCTAGATGGAGGATAGGTTAAGAAACAATAGTTTCACACTTGTAGTGTTTTTGATACTAACAGTTGCGGATGTTTTGCAGGAACACCTTTTTGACTTACCCTCGTACAGCAGAATAAAACACTGGATGGCCCAGTCCTGAGCCATCCTTGAGACTGTTGGTGTGTTTGAGTTCAGCTCTGTGGCCTTTGTGCTGCATCTTCTAACCTAGGCGCCCCGTCTCCCAGCCCCGTAGTCTATACTCTTCTGTCCTGACCCATGGGATTTTCTTGATCAGTTTTGGTGAGTTCAACATCAGACTGACCATTGTGCCTAGTCTATATTAGTCTGGAAGCTCTTCTGAAATCTGTCCACCGTGGGTGACACAGCTACTATTAAAAATACCCTGTGGCACACTGTCTAGCTTCAGAGCTATGGCAGTTAGATTTTGTGTCAACTTGATGGTATCTATGTGGAGGTAGGTGCAGAGCTCAACCTGTCAATCAAGTGGTAGCCAGATGACACCTCCTTGGAGGTGTGGCCTTTTGTATAAGAGTGAGAGACCCTGGGGACTGCTTTGCTTTTTGCTCTTTTGTCTTCCTGGCTTGTCTCCGGAGCGGCCTCATATGAGATACCCAATCCCGAGTGCTGTAGGTACCTTGCCATGTTTCTACCAACCTTGGACCCACACAACTCTGCACCCACTGGCCTGTGATCTCCCTCTCCCCACTTCATCTTTCTCCATCATTGGCCTGAAGCTTGGTGAGTCAGAAGAGGACCCCAGGCAGAATCAAGTGTGGACTTGAGTTGAACTGGGCTCGGGCGGCTCCTTGACGTAAAGTTGGTTTTTAATATACAGGTCCTTCTCATACCTAGATAAGTGTCATTGCTTTGTTTCTCTATACAACTGGGTCTGACACAAGAGCCTACAAAAGCCCCCTCCCTCAGTACAACCAGCCGACAGATGGTGGTGGCATATGAAAACTGGGTATAATTTATTCATGTATTCTTTCAGCCCAAATTATTGATTTCCATGTGTTAACTCCTGCATAGATGCTGGGGATTGGGTAAGGAAGGCTCCAGACCACTTCTGCATCATGGATCCAACCCTCCAGTGACTATGGGGGGCTGATGGACCGGCATCACAAGCTGCAGAGCATGTAGCTGGTGTCAAGAGGTCCACCCTGCTCTACTCTAGCTACACCGTGCCATGCAGGTGTGATGCCTCATTCATGCCAGGGACTGGTCTCCCAAGAGACCCTGAAAATCTTGACTGTCAAAGGTTGACAGTGCACTTTCTTGTTTCTGAGACACATTGTAGGCCAAACACATAGGTGTGACCAGCCTCTTACAAAGTCTACCCATTCGTATAAATGTTAATAAACCTCTCACATAGACCAGGCACTGAGCCAGACCCGGCCAAACAGTGATAGAGTTAGCCCTGCTCCCGTGCATCTGACAGATTTTTGGCATATGCCGCTGTGTCCGCTTGTTTATTGCACCTTGCTTTTTAACCCATTGGTTTTTCTTTTTTCCTTCCAAAGAAATTATTTTAAAGTATCACCCATGCACTGGAGTACTTCAGATACAGTAGGCTTGGTTCCAGACAACCTCAATAGGGCAAATGTCATAATACACGGAGTCACTAATTTTGGTTTCCTTGGTTTCATGGTGTATGGATTGGTGATGTTTCTACTGTATGAAGTGTGACATGACAGCATGAAAAAGCAGGAGGGATGTTACTGTGAAGACTGCGGTGTACCTGACCCAAGTCATGGTATTTTCAATTGTCTCAATGCATGTGTAAGCTGACCACTGAATCAAGAGGGCAGGCAGGAATCTGTGCATTTGAATTATGGGGCTGGCAAAGCATATTGAAAGTACCACGACTGCCCCCCAAAAAACCCAACAACAAATTGGTGTTGGGAGAAATACAGCCAACATGCTCCTCAGAGGTTGGAGTGGCAAAACTTCATGTCACAGATTTTGAGGACATTACTGAGAGAGACCAGCCCCTGGAGAAGACGTTGTGCTTGGTAAAGTAGAGGGCGGGGAAAAAGAGGGAGCCCTTCCCCAAGATGCATTGAAAGGGTGGCTGCAACAAGAGACTCAAACATGAAAACAATTATGGGATGCCACCGTGCTTCACTCTGCTGTAAATATAGTTTGTATGAGTTCTATGAGATTGAACGATGCCTACCTCCTTCAAGGGCATTATGCAAAATTTAAGACTATTATGGGAATTGCCAAAATATGACAGAGGTCTGAAGGCAGCACATACTTTTAGGGAAAAAAAAAGATAGCACGGACATTGAGAGATGTCTGTTGAGTTAAGTTACAGGAGAGTCCTTATCGTCAAGTCCTTGGCTGATTAATTGGGAGGTCTGCTTTTTGTGAATCCCAATGAACCTCCCTGAACATTTAGGCAAAGCTAACTATTTTCATTATAATTAATTGGGCATGTTTGATTCCTTTTCTTCAGACTTGGTTATGATCAGACATTGAAATAAAATGTGTGTTTGGGGATGAACAAATCCATATACTTGTCCAGTGGCTGTGCATGGGATAGAATGGGGACTTTATTCTCAGCCACTCCTCCTTAGCAACCATGATATCCTTCACCAGGGGCTGGTTTTTCCTGAGTAACATGTCTAAAGTAGGTGAGATGAAGTCTTTCTATCCTCACTTCACAGAGTATTTCAGCAATATTTCTTCCAAGTCTGATTTGCTTGGTCTTCTTGCAGTCCACATTAAATTCAGTACTTGTTACCAACAAAATAGCAAACCCAAACAAAAAACCAAAACACCAAAGCAAACTAAAGCACAACACACCTGACTCATCGCAGTCCCATAGGACAGAGTAGAACTGTTCTTCGGTGTTTCCGAGATTGTAATTTTTAAAGCAGACAACCTCCAATGGCTCCTAGTTATGTCGTGGTTTTCCAAAGGGTTCAGAAGACAATTTTGTTTCCTAGGAAAGTGTCCTGATGTCACCCCTGCATATTCCCTATGTCACTTAGTTCGCCACTTGTCAGCAGTTTGGGTGAAATGTTCTTAGGTTCCGGAGTCTGGTGATCTGAATGTAGAAAGTAGCCTACGGGCAGCTAGTTAAAGCTCAACTGACTGCTCTCTCTGTACTCATGCACAAGGTTTTCAGGGGCTCCTTCCTCCAAAGTGGAGCCCTGAGTCCTTTAAACCCACTCACTTTGGAGCACCCTGCTGGCTTTTATAATATCAGCGACATAGCTTTCAGCATCTTAGCAACACACAAGCCACCACAGTATGACAAACTGACAGACAAGTAGTGGCAGGACCACGGCATGTTTCTTTCTGTTGTGCACAAGATCACTGTGGGTCAGAACCAATTTGTTAGCAACAACAACAACAACAATACAGTTTGACTCTGAGATTCAAAGTTGTGAAGGTAGAGTTTGAATCAATGCACTCAGCAAATATCAAAATTTGAAATCATTTTCCTTAAAGAACATTCTGCTTTTCAAACGTAATCCAGTTTAAGGAATCATGTTCCTATATACAGAGTCCCTTTATTTTTCAATGTCAACATAAGATGTCCAAATGTAAGATGACCAGAGACAACATTAAAGGCCTCACACTGTTTTTCCTACAAATTCATCACAAGCCTTGCCATTCTCTTCTACAACGGGTCTCTGAAGAGCGCATGGAACATGCTCATTGCCATTTAATCCGACCATGTGACCAACTCTTTGACACCCACCTCCCATTCGTCAAGTCCTAGCCACCTGAGATTTTTCATGATAAAGTGGACACTTGGCCTGAGGCACGCTTTTTGACCATTCACAGCACTAGCTTGGTGATCTGTAAAAGAGTGGCCAAAGGCATACCTCCACCTCAAGGTGGTGAGGATGAAAGGACATGACTCAGGTAAAGTATAGCCTTAGGATGTGCTCTTGCTAAAATACCCATCAAGTTGGTCCGAGCTTCGGTGGACCTCATGCCCCATGGAATGCAACACTGCAGAGCACCAGGGTTCCTGGAAGAGCCACGGCCCTATGTAAGGTAGAACAGTATCACTGGCTGCTTTGCAGAAGTAGCTCTTCCTGAGCTCTTCCTGGGTGGATCTGTGCAGAAGCTCCTCTGGAAATCGTTCCACTCACAGCAGCATGGAAGCCTTCCTTGACAGACGAAGTGGCAGTGGCAGTGACATTGGAGGTGTGAGGACCATCTTTGGCTTTTGATAAAGGCATTCACGCGCTGATAGTTTTTATTAATTATAATTAATCAGCAGCTAATTAATATTAATAGCTTGTTGCTTTCATTGCCTTTTTGATTCAGTTAGGATGATGTTCAGCTGTGGGTGACAGGACACCCCCCCCCCACACTCCACCAACTGATAATCTTTAAAACAAATGGGAAGTTCAGTTGTCGCTGTGTGCATGTTAGTTATCCAGAGCTGATGGATAGGCCATGAGAGACAGGGACTTCTTTCTGGATTGTTATCAGCCTCGACACCTGGGCTCCACTCCAGAGACCTGGAAGGCTGTGGCAGCCCTGGTCATGTTTATATTAGGAAGTCGAAGAGGAACAGATGTGCTTCTTGCCTTTGCCAACTCCTCTCAGTAGATGTGCACACTACTTCCACTGGCTTCCCCTTGGCTAGAATATGGCCACGTGATCACACGTAGGTGAAAGTCCCATTACTGAGAAAGAAGAGACGTGGAGCCCCTTTGCCGTATGTACTGCATGGCGAAGGCTATTTTCTCTCATGCACCTGACCCCAGCCGCTTGGATTCCTCTGCTGCAGGAATTTCTTCTATCTTCACACATTTAGATACCACTATGCCTGGGATGTCCGGAACCTGGCATATCTTACCAGCAACACCATCGCTCCTACTTCTCTTTAGTAGTCCAAGCTGTCACCCTCTGTCCCTGGATTATTGCAACCATCAATGAGCTTGCCTGCTTCGGTTCTTATAGCCTTTTCTGCACATTGGCCAGGGAAAGATTTTGAAAATGTAGACTAGATTATGTCACTCTTCTCTTCAAAACCCTCCAATGCCTTCTCAGGGGTCTCGGAAGAAAATTCCAAATTTCCATGGACCACAAGACCTTGCTGAAAGTCAAGAGGACTTGAGGTACTTACTCATGAAGATCAAAGACTGTGGCCTTTGGTGTGGATTACAATTTAATGCAAGGGACACAAAACCTCCTCGTAACTGGACCAACAGACAAAATCATGATAAAAGGAGAAAAAAATTGAGGTTGACAAAGATTTTAGTTTACTTAGACCTGAAAGCAGCAGTCAAAAGATTGAAAGATGTACTGCATTGGGCAAATCTACTGCACAAGACACCTTTAAATTGTCCCAAACCAAAGATGACACTCTGAGGATGATTGTGCACCTGACCCAAACCATGATATCTCCAATAGCCTCACATAGACATGAAAGATGGATAATTAGTTGGGAAAAACTATAGAAGAATTGACAGATGAGGGATTGATCCATTTGGATTAGTGTGTTGGTGAAGAATATTGATAGTATCATGACCTGCCCTAAGAACATACAAATCTACCATGAACGAAGTATAGCCAGAACGGCCCTTAGAAACAAGATGGTTAAACTTCATGTCATGTGCTTGGACATGTGATCAAGGGGCACCAGTCCATGGAGAAGGACATCATGCTTAGTAAAGTAGAAGGACAGTGAAAAAGAGCACCAATGGGCTCCAGCCTGGGAACACTCATGAAGATGGCCCAGGACCAGGCAGTCTCATTCTGTTGTAGGTTGGGTAATTATGAATGAGAGCTGACTCAATATCCCTCAATTAACCCCAGTTACAAGATCTTGACCTTTTACTGTGACTACGCCTCTATGATTCTCCTCCTCACTCAACTCCAGCCAGCCACACCAGTCTCCTTCCTGCTTCTTAAACACACATATATAGTATTCCCTCATGGCACTGCACTTGAGACAGACAAGCACTGAGTGGCTCAGCATGTTGTCCAAGGCCCTTAGAAGCGATGGAGCCCAGAATCCAAATTCAGGTCTGTCTGACTGCTAGTTCCCCGTATTTGAATTCTACCACTCTGGCCTAAATGCTTAATGAATGCTTGATTGTCCAATAATAGAGTCCCTAGGGGCAGTCAGTCCATTAAGAGAAAAGGCTGCTCAGCATTTTTATGAGATCTGTGAGTCCCTTTGCCGGCAAACAATGTCTTCTAGATTCTGCCTGTGCTAGAACCCACCAGGAACTCCGACTCTAAAGCCTGTAGCCATGGGAAGGTATAAGCATCATCAGGCCAGAGGTCGGGACAGGCTAATTGGATGAGCCATCTTCCTTCATGGACCAAGTGGGGTGAGACTCGGGGTAAAGGTGGAACCGTCTCGGTTTTGTCGACTTTTTGCAGAATCATCTCCGTTTGGCACAGGCAGAATTAGAGGCGGCTGTTAGACCGTCATAGGAGGTGCCTTTTTTGCCTTTTTTTTTGCTGAGAGTTGCAATTGATTTAATGGACATGAAAGGGGCATCCTTGCCTTTAAGGATTTCTGTTCTTTCACATGGGGTTTATAGTCGAGCTACAGGGAGTTTGGGATTCCTATGAAACCTTAAACTCAAATTTTGTCCATTCATTTACCCACACACATTTATTGTTTTCTAGCGTGAGCATACTTTATGTCAAGTGCTCCAAGGGTCCGAAGACTCCCCCAAATCCCGAGACTTACTGGAAATAAACTGTCCCCAGATGGCATCATTTGTCCAGCAGACAGCACACACACTCTATTACATTCCTCCCTGTAGTCCTCGCCCTCACCCCCTACATTAGAATCTGACCAAGGTGAATTCATGAATGCAAAACACGGGACTGAGAGTTAACATGCTCTGTCAGCATCACCTATGCATTTCAAGCCTCGAATCAGGCCTTCAGCCCAAATCTATTAAATTCCTGAAATATGTTCTGGTTTTTTATAGCGATATTCATTTTATCGGAGTATCCTATATCTGTATATCTATGTACATTGTTTTAAAAATCTAACAGCACCTTACAAACTTTTCTCATTTACTTTTCCTCGGCTATCCTGCATTGTCACTTTCTTTTGGGGCTCTTTGTTTCCTTCCCCACTTCCTCTTCTTCCTCTCCTTCTTCTGTTCAGGTTTATTTTGCTGGACGCATTTATATCGGGACTGTGTTTAAGTCTGGAGAACCCTGGCTGCCCTTGTGTACTAAGCAGGGCAGTAAGTTCTGAGTGCATGAGAGAGACTTTTGCCCAGTGGGCTTCACCAACAAGAGGCTGAGTGGTTAGCTCGCGTTTTTCCCTAGTGAGACTCACAATATAGTGTCCGGATTATTTTTTTCCTGGATATTTGTGGGAGCCCTGGTGTTGTTAGGGTCAGCTAGTACAGGAGGTCCCCGAGACATGGGATGTATTCAAATAACTGTGGATCCTGCTAATAACCATCGCCCCCCACCCCCTTTATTTTTATATCATACCTTAGTAAATTGGACTTTATCAGTAAACAGCTGCAAACGAACAGCTGAGAACAATCCAAACAATATCCCAGGGCATACTAACTTAACTGATGTTATCAGGGAGTCTTGGTGGCCTAGTGAGTTACTCATTGGGCTGATAACCATAAGACCAGCAGTTCAAATCCACCAGCTGCTCGAAGAGAGAAACACGTGACTTTCGACTGCTATGAACAGTTAGTCTTGGGAACCCATAGGGGGCAGTTCTATCCTGTTTTATAGGGTGGAGTTGGAAACAACAAGGTGGCGGGATGTTTGGATCATTCTCAGATCTTCATTTGCAGATGTTTATATTTATTTCCGATAAATACATTGATCAGAAATAATTTGATCTGTAAAACATTATTTCCAATACAATATTGCTGACCTCCGAAGTTAAAGATAGATAAAGATACTGATTACAAAAGGTAATGAAAAAGAAAGCTTACCAAGAAAAAGAAAAAAAAAAACTAATATTTGAATTCACCTTGGGGCCCGGTGGGGATACGTTTAGAATGCTTAATTAGAAGCCGCATGCTATTTTGGACAGAAGGTCATTCTGAGTGATCTTGGCCAGCGCACCTCGTGTGCAAACCCTCACCTTTCTGCCCGTGGAGACGTGTAGGTTGCTCTGAAGCAGAATGGGTTTCACGGGGGCTTCCAGACTAAAAGGAGTAGGGGGAAAGACCTGGAAACCGATTTCAGAAAAATCAGCCAATGAAAATCAGCCAGTGGTCAGATCCACAATGCATCATGGGTAGGGAGCGAGATGTGTTTTTTCCCCCTCTTTGTTCCATTGTGTGTGAGGGCACAGCCAGTCCGAGGCTGAGTGGCTGGCAGCTCGGAACATCGTGGGCTCATGGATGGTTTAGACGTGTCGATAAGAACTGGGTGAGGCAGCTGAGTCAGGGAGGGAGAGTTTATGGAAGCACCTGGAAAAGGGGCGGAAATGAGTTTGGGATGGGAAGGAAAGGGAATGATTTGATGGATGTGAGAGTGTGGGGTGAGAGGCAGGTTCCAGGAAGAGAACGGAAGTGTGGAAGAGACAACAGGCTAGAGTCGAGAGGAGATAAGCCAGGGGAGTGGAGCGCATCTGCCCTGTGGGAGGTGGAAGCCTGCCTGGGCTGGAAAATCAC
This sequence comes from Tenrec ecaudatus, assembly GCF_050624435.1. Lineage (NCBI taxonomy): Eukaryota > Metazoa > Chordata > Mammalia > Afrosoricida > Tenrecidae > Tenrec > Tenrec ecaudatus. The sequence goes on from NC_134532.1 coordinate 207,520,873, forward strand.
TGATGGTGCTTGCTTTTGTGGCCCATCAAGGGCGCGGTCCCAGGAGAGAGACTCTGAAGGAAGCTGATAACCCTGGGGCTTTTCCATGAGTCTCAGTGAGGCTGCTTGCCTGCCTGCCACACCCCCCTCCAGTGTCTTCTCTTCAGAAGCAGGCATTTGTGTTGAGAATCCCAGAGAGGGGGAGGGAGGAAGGGGGAAGGGAGAGAGAGAGAGAGAGAGAGAGAGAGAGAGAGAGAGAGAGAGAGAGAGAGAGAGAGAGAGAGAGAGAGAGAGAGAGAGAGAGAGAATGAGAATGAATGATTTTGCAGTTCAGGAAAAATGAATATTGAACTGTCTGCAGACAAAGAGTATTTTCATGCTGGATTCACATGGAAGTTCCCCCCCCCACCCTTTTTAAACCATTTTTCAAAAATAAGGACTTTTCAACACTAATGTGCCTTAGCAACTCTATAACGTCAGTGGCAAGCCTTGGGAAGCCTGGAGTCGGAGGTGTTAGACTGGGAAGCTTTTCTTAGCCATTTATCAATAGGCTTATTCCACCCCCACCCCCACCCCACCCTTCAAAGTATGCTAGGAAAATTCTGACTATGCTTAAGAGTAAAACATAAATGGAATCTAACAAATGTGTCTCAGCACTTACTTCTTCCACCCCTCTCCTAGCTTCTACTTCCCCCTGAGCATACCATCTTGCCTCCAAAAATATAGCACCTGCCCTTCATCCAGTTGATCCTGACTCACTGAGGCCCTATGTGCTTGGGAGTGGATTATGAGACAGACCTTTCTTAAGAGGCACTTTGGAGTGGACTTGAACCACCTACCTTGTGGTGAGCAGTTAATGCAAACTGTTAGCACCCAACCCTCTCATAGGCCTCTCATTCAACGCTGCCTTCCTCCCCCCACCCCACCCCCAGCTGTTTCTGGAAGACCATAATGGGTGATGGTGTCCCCTATCCCTGCACCCCAGCAGCCTGTGGTGTGGACACTGGCTGGTCCTTCCAGGGATGTGCCACAAGCCCAGCTTCTGATCTGTTGGTTCGGGTGTTTTCAATTTATGAGCACTTCTTTCACCAGGGCGAAATGAGAAGGAGAATTCTCTGAAGGGCCTTTCTCTCAGTGTGTGTGTGTGTGTGTGTGTGTGTGTGTGTGTGTTCAGGGGTGGGGGACTCATTTCTCGCCTCTCTTCAGACTCGGTGTTCTCCCAGGAGAATCCACCTCTATGTCACTATTACATTGGAGTCTTGGTGCTCCTTCAAGCTGAATGCCGGGTTTAATCAATCCCAGGTTGCCCGATGCATGGTTGCAGATCAAATGCCAGTCTCCACACTGCACCAAGCTCTTTCCGTTGGCGCTGACGGTAACTTTTCTGCTCTCTCAGCTCCCTTTTCTGTGGTCCTGGCCTTTCCCACAATGTTGACGCTCATTGCCAAGAGCAGGTTGTCCTCCGGCGTTTGCACGCCGATGAGTGGGCTGATACATTCTAAACGGGCTGAGAGAGAGGATTTCCCCTGGTCATGGTGCCCATTAGAGCCGGGGCTTAGCAGGTATTGGGAATGCCTGGGATAGAACTCTTTCCCCGAAAAGCGCCCAAGGGCGGAGCCTTGCGTACCGAGGGAGGCACGGGAAATCACAGAGAGCCAGAAACCAGGGCTTCCACGGTTTCATCTAGTCCCTGGCAGTCCTCACCCTTGAGGGGCAGGCGGTTTAGTCTTTGCACACTTGTGGAAGCAGGGCTCGGGTCCTGCTGGTGCAGTGGGTAAAGTACTTGATTCCACCGGAAAGCTTGGCAGTTGGCAGTTTCCAACTCGCAGGGCGGAGGATGTGGCCGCCAGCTTCTGTCAGGGGAAACCCTAGAGGGGGCCCCTATCCTCTGTCAAGAGGGTTTCCATAAACTGACCACGGTGAGATGGGACTGCCTTTATATTTTTTTGGAGGGGAAGCAGCAATGCGAGATTGGCACCTGGTAATCGTCCTCTTTACTAGTAGGTTTCAAAAGGCAGGGATCACAGTGATGGGGTTCCAGCTTGTTTTTTTGCTGTCCACTTCCGGTGAAATAAAGTCCGTCCTTCGCCACCCACCATCTGTGCCTTTTGAGCCCACGGTTGCAGCCTCGGTGTCCTTCCATCCCATCGAGAGTCTTCATCTTTTGCTCGGATTCTCTGCTTTACGGAGCAGGGTGTACTCCTCCAGGGACTGCGTGAGAATGAAAGACGGCTCCAGCATGGGAGGTGCAACGCTCAGAGTCAAGATCACTGTACTCCTAGTGTTACAACCAGTCTCTGCCTGCTTATCTAGCATGGTCTATCTATCATAGTCTACTACCATATTCTCTCTCTTTCTCTCTCTCTCTCTCTCTCTCTCTCTCTCTCTCTCTCTCTCTCTCTCTCACATGTTCTATATCAATCATGTTCTACCATGTTCTACCTATCTATATCTATGTATCATGCTCTACCATGCTCTACTTTTATGTTCTATCTAGTTCTGTCTAAAATATTCTATCTTCTGATTTACCTATCATGTACTACTATCATGTGCTATCCTGTTTGTTCTATCTATCATCTATCAGTGCCTTCATGTTCTACCTGTCCATTTGTCTATAAATCATGTTATATCTATCTGTCTATTATGTTCTATGTATCTATTATGTTCTATCTATGTATCTATCATGCTCTATCTGTCATGTTCTGTTAATGTAGCTATGAATTATATTCTATCTATCTATCTATCTATCTATCTATCTATCTATCTATCTATCTATCTAATCTATAATCCAGAAATAGGACGGGTCAGTAGCACATTTGAAATCAATCTGTCCTTGAAGTCCTGCCAGCGTGCTCCGCAGAGGCAAGGATGACAAGACTTTCTGTCGCCTTCTTTTGGACATGTTGACAGAAGAGACTAGTCCCTGGAGAAGGCCACCAGGCTTGGTAAAGCAGAGGAGCAGTGGAAAACAGGAAAGCCCTGAAAGAGATGGACTGCAAAAAAGACTCCAAGTGTAAGACACAGGATTGCCCGTGACTGCAAGAATGACTCCAAGTGTAAGACACAGGATTGCCCGTGACTGCAAGAATGACTCCAAGTGTAAGAAACATTGAGAGGTTGGCACAGGTTCCGGTAGGCTTCACATTCTGTTACGCACAGGTTGCTATGGACTGGAACTGATTCAATGGCACTTAACAACATTAGAATGATACGTGATAATTATGTCCATACTGGACATATACGAGTACTTCCTGTGTGTGTGTGTGTGTGTGTGTGTGTGTGGTCGGTTTCACCGGTAACTCGCAGTTACACTGATCTGGAGCTCCTTCAGTGCTTTAATTCTAGTGAGGGAGCCCCCCGGGTTGGGCAAACCCTTGAGAGGCTTGGCTGCCGACTGACTGAAAGGCTGATGGTTTGAGTCCACCCAGAGGGGTCTCGGAGGATAGGCCTGGCGATCTGCTTCTCCAAACAATCAGTCCTTGACATCCCTGTGGAGTGCAGTGTTAGCCAGACACATGTGTGACTGACTGCTGACGCCATGGGCTGGAACCAGATAGACGACTGCTGTTCATCTTCGTTATGATAGCACAGGCCCTCAGGGAAAATGGAAAGGAAGCCATCGCCATTTCTTTGATCATAACGGGAAAGAATTGCCCCACGGCCTGCATCCCAGACAGGATTGTTGTTAGGTGCCAAGTCCAAGTCGGTTGCAACTCATAACGACCCTATTTACAAGGGAACGAACCACTGTCTGGTCCGGAGCCATTCTCTCAGTGGTTGCTATGACTGAACCCATTATTGTAGCTAGTGTCAATCCATCACCTGGATGGTCCTTCTCTTTCTCACTGCCCCTCTACTTGACCGAGCACAGTGTCCTTCTGCAGGGACTGGTCTCCGTTGACAATATATCCAAAGCACAAGGAATGAAGGATGTCTCAATCCTTGCTTTGGAAGAGCATTCTGGCTGTACTTGAGGATTTTCATGGCAGCGCTCTGAAGCAGATGTGAGGAAGCCACGCCACAGAGAATGAAGTCAGTTGTCAGCCTGAGCTACCACAGCCAACAGTTTACTCTCTCTGTGGGTGTTCTTGTGAAGCACGTGACGCCTGGGGACGCTCAGCTTTGGGCTAGTGACTACAGCTTTGGATGTGGCTGCTTAGGACTTGGGCTGGGTTGGATTGGGTTGGACTCCTGTCCCACAGCATGAGGCACTCTCTGGTCTTGCATCATCTCACAATCATGGCTCTATTTGATGCTAAGCATGATGTCCTTTTCCAGGGACTGGCCCCTCCATGCCTGGACAGGGTTGGCCCCACACAAACTATGCATTAAGTTAAAGTAATGTTCTGAGTCTCAAAGGTGTAGGCGTTCCCGTGATTGGGATCAAGGCAAAAGGATGGAAGGGGTGAGAAATGATCGGAGTGTTCATGGTTAAGAACTCAGACATGAGGATTGAGACAAGTGAATGCTTCAGAGGTTTAGGTTCAAATCCCAGTGAAACTTAAATTCCTCAAGTGTGCAATGGAAATGATGATCGTGATATCCATGGCCTGACACAATGTGGATATTCCTTTGCAAAGAGTATTGGGGGAGGGAGCCCTGGTGGCACAGTTGGGTGAGTGTTGAGCTGCTAACCATAAGGTTGGTGATTCAAACCCACCAACTGCTTCTTGGGAGAGAGATGAGTTTATCTGCTCTCTTAAAGATTTACAGCCTCAGTAACCCTACATAGGATGACTATGAATCGGCATCCTTTTAATGGCAGTGAGTTTGTTTTTTGAGAGTGAATACGGTGATAGAGTTAGCATTTAAGATTTATCTGCTTGTTGGCATCTTTCTTGCCCTCACTCCAACTGAACTATCTTGTCCAAGTGCATGTGTCGATGCTGAGGATTGACAATATTCTAGCTCAAGCCTCCTGGGACACACAGCCAGTAAGTAGTCTTGAATTTGTACCCTTCTGATGTCCTGGGAAATGGGAAGTGTGTACAAACATGCACACACCTATGAGCAGAGCACATGCATGATGCATGCACGTAGGCGTGCAGCGAAACCTGTGAGACCCAGAACTCCATGGGGCTGCCTTAGTTTTCCAGGACTCGGAAGTCTTCTGCCTTCCTAGGGTGCATCCTTAACCACTTTTCTATCACTCTTTTTTAGCAGAAAATATTTTAGGTTTTCTTCTTCAACAAGCTTGCACCTTGCATGAAGGATGGATTTTGCCAGTTTAACTATATGAAGGACCTCTGAAAATTTCAGAAGCAATTGTTCCATCCTTTCCATGAACATTTTGAAGCTTCCTAGGGATTTCAGGTGTCTCCACAGGTGTCCCTTTTGTGCTTTCATTTGCACATAAAATCTAGAGGACAGGCTGCTGTCCCCCATGTAAATGGCCTTGTAAAGCAGGCCCAGAGCATGGGAAACCTTTGATATGGCCAGGGGTCCTTTTACTAGTAGCTCGCTCCCCGCCCTCCACTCCCCGGCCAGCACCCCCAGCATCACTTCACAGTACCACGCAGTAGCTTGTGTTGTGATGTGGTGTTTAAAAATAGATGTCAAGAGTTAGCACTTCTCTGAAAAGAAAGCAGATCCTTACTTAGAGCCTTTATCAACCAGCTGCTTCTTGTAAATGTCTGTGTGCAAACATGACTTTTAAGTGATCAGCTGACATAATTAGGTAAGCTTGGACACTAGAAGCACAATGCTGTTTTCATCTCCGTTGGAAGACGAGGCGAATGCTCGGGATGACGCGGTGGCAGGGAGTTCAATACGGGAGACGAGGTACCTAGCTAATCAGGAGAGTCACTTAGTTGTTTACATGTTTCTCCTTTTTGGTTCAAAGGTACTGCTTTGAGAAACCTCAGCCAATGCTGTAATTATGAAGCTTGGTGCTGTACGCGTGAGCATCCTGGCCAGCACAGAGAGCAGCAGAGTAGTGCTTGGCTTTTTCCTGTGTTTCTTTATCAGCTGGATTTCCTAGTTTGGGGATTGTTGGTTTTTTTTTTTAAATCCTTTTGGGAGAGAGGGCTCCACTGCAACCCTTTGCCATCACACAGGCTTAATTCAAGTGCAGCTTCAGGGAAATGGAATTTAAACCTTCTCTGAGTTTTAAAGGGAATGGGATGCAAGGCTGTAGATATAGGCAATAGAGGTCAACATTTGAAGATGACGTTGTGCTGGGAAACCCAAACAAGAAGTAGCCAACTGAGAGAGACTAGGAAGAAAGGCGTGGCGATATGCTTCTGAAAATCAGCCAGGAGAAAAAGCTATCGGTTTTCCCCACAGCACACTGTCCAGTAGAGTGCTGGAGGGGAAGCTTCCGGAGTTTCACCGTAATGATAGTTAGGCATGTGTTGACTTGGGTGGGTTAGAAGTCTCAGTAGTTGGCAGCTGGGGCCACTTCCATTCCGTGGTTTAAGATAATGTAAACAACTGTATGATGGAATCTGGGAACCTGTTGTGGGCAGCCAAGTAGTTGTGGGAAGACTAGGAGGGAGTACAACCACTTACTCTGGCCATGGCGTTGGGATGCGTCACACTTCCCATACATGAATAATGGCTGAGGAGAACTTTCTTTCTTCTTGCTGGTCTGGATCCTTTATCTCTCTAGCAGACCTACGGTTTTCCAATGGCTTCCCATTATTACCTGCTGACCTTGGAAGCTACCTGTGGCCGATCACATGGCTTGCTGACTTTGACTTCATCTGCCTCTGCCTACTTGAGTCAGAAGAAGTCTCCAGTCTTACAACTGATTTATGGACTTGGTGATACTTGCCCAGACATGGGACTTGCCCACTTCTACAACTGTGTAAACGTTTTTCTTGATATGACTTTCTCTCTAGGTATACTTGGGTCAGACTGATGACTGGAGAGGTCAGATAGCAGGCCTCTGCCAACAATCATGATTGGGGGAGGAGGGGTAATATGGCAAGCTATTGGCTCAGGTTCAAAGAACTCAAGGTAAATGAACCAGATGCAGGATCCAGGCCTACTCAAAAGTAAAGCAAGATTTTCCACAGTGTCCTTATATTGGAATGTCATATCCCCAAGCAATTATTTGCTTCCGGGTTGTAATCCCAGTAGGTGCGTTGCATTCCACCCATTTTGGAGGCTTGCATCATAGACGCTAGACCAGGTCATAGGGGATTACTAGGTTGAAATGCCAAACTACTAAGGATCCTGGCCTAGCCAAGTTGACCAAAAAATCTAACTATCACACCAGATTTCCTTGGTTATAATATTTTTGGAAGCAGATCACCAGACCCGTCTGCTGTCAGTTGGTCCAATCAACCTTTCGATTGTTATCAAGCTCAAACTGTTGGCACTATGCAGGCCAGGCCCCTTTCCGTAGAGAAAAAAGGCACCTGCTGTACAAGTAATTGTAAACATTTGTGGGGCACACCCTAGACTAATGTGCCTGTGGGTTATCTCATTTGACATTCTATGCCAATCCTTATAACCCTCCCCCATTAAGTGCTCATAGGACAGATGAGGTCCACAGTGGTAAAGCATTAAGTAGCATAGCTGAGGTTTGAGTCTAAGTCTCTTTACTACAGAAACCATCTCAGCTAAAAGCTCTTTAGATGGCTTATAGGTGAGAGGTACACGTAGGAGCTTTCTAGAAAGAGGCACCAGCGTGCCTGAAGCTTCAGGGCAGAGATGAGTTCCGGGGACTCCTTCTTGCTTCTCATTACCATATTCAATCACTATAGAAAATGAGGCCCAGAGGAACGACGGCATTGTCGCAGATAGACTTCCCTGTGGATAACCCTTACATACGACGCGCACAGCAGATAGGGGAGTGTGCACAGGAAATGTATGTGCAAGGGGGTTGCCTAGCTTGTGAAAGCCCCAAACCATGTGCTTTATTTGCGTAAAGGTGCCAGAAATGATAAAGGTGCCAGAAATGATTTTCCCCATGTTTTTTACTTACAAATTCTTTGTGAAAAAAAAATTGACATGATTTTCCATTAATAGGTCCCAAGGATAGAATTCTTACAAACAGTTCATGGAAATGGCATATTTCAAGTGTGTGTGTGTGTATGTGTGTGCTTGGGGGGTGGGGAGTCTATTTTCAACCTTTTTTGCAAAAAATAAAATGGTCAAACAAAGCCAGCAGCCTTGATATCCAAACATGGCCCCAGAATGCTCAGGCGGCCTGAACCACTGCCTTATCCAGGAACGTAGCACAGAAATTTCCCTGCCAGCTGCTCCCGGGGCCTCGTTGTGCTCAGAGGGGGTGAGGGTGGTGATGGAGTGAGGAGGGGGGTATCTCACATGAGAATGTGCCAAGCGGGGGAAACGAGTTGGAGAAAATCCATTCCAAGTTGGCACATTCACCATGTACAAGAATAGCTGTTGTACTTAGAGGTTTGTTTTGTTGTGCAATTGTAAAGCCTCTGGTGACCATTCAACCCATTGTAAATGAACAAATAATAAGTAAACCAATAAAACCAAACCAAGCCTTAGGTACTTAGAAGGTGGGCAGCAAGGCCAGTGCTCATGGAAACTTGGAATTTCAAGAAGTCAGGTTCAGGGAGAGACAGGCAACCCCACCTGCAAGGAAATAGCCTTCTTATCTCAGTGTTAAAATACCAAAACCTGATTCAGTGCCATCGAGCTGATTGTGACTCATGGTGACCTGGCCCCAGGAGTTTCCAAGACTCAATATTAATAGGAGAAGAAAGCCCCAATTCATAACCCACAATGCCACTGGGACCCCACCTTGTCTTAAAGTGACTTTAAAAAAAGGGGGAACCGATTGCCATGATGGACACAGAACCACACACCCACCCCCTCCAGAGGGACGCACAACAGAAATGGTGGGGAAAGGAGACAGTGGTCCTTGTAAGATATTATAATAACTTATAATTTATCATGGGATCACAAGGGTGATGGGGGGTGGGGGGAGGCAAAAAGAAGAGCTGATACCAAGGGTTCAATAGAAAGTAAATGCCTAGAAAATAATGATGGCAACACATGTACAGATATGCCTGATACAATTGATGCATGGATTGTTTTAAGAGCTGTAAGAGCCTGCAATAAAATGATCTTTTAATAAAAATTTATTAATACTAATAATAAAATGATCCAGGCGATTTTGAGGATGACTGTGTGGGAAACTTTTACTGTATTTTTGCCCTTTCGAAGGCTCTTGCTTTTACCCCTCAACATTTGGATCTCATAAGGGATGGGGTTTGAGGCGTGTGAGCCAATCTCTTTACATGTTTTCTATTCAGGAGGAGAGAGTGTGGGCCACAGAGAGGTTTGCCTTCCTGTCTCCTCTCAGCCCCGCCCCGGGGCACATGCCCAGCCTGTTTGCTCCACAGGCAGAATCTGTGCCCCGCAGCAAGTTCAGCCTGGGCTTTGCATGGGCCTGGCTCTTCCTGCCATTGAGGTGCCCATTCCAGTGTCACACTTCCTTAGCTGTCTCCTCGACCTGCAGTCTGCAGTCACAATCTTGTTTTTTCCCCCTTCGCTGTGCTTATCACAATCTGCAGAGATGGAGTTCCTCTGTTTGTTTACTTGTTCCAAGTCACCCCACCCCCAGCTCAGCTGTAAACTCTGGGGCCACTGCCTCCTGCCCTTCTTGGAGCAGGGCCAGAAAGCACTGGAACTAGAGAATTCTGACTCCTGGTGCCCTCCTGTGGCTGAAGGTTTGTAGTGGTCAACATTTCAGAGGGGGGGGGGGGGCGAGGTCTTTCTGCCTTGATGCTTATGGAGGAACTAAGAAAACAACAACCCCAAACCTAGACTCACTGTCATTGAGTCAATTCTGACTCAGAGTGGTCCAATGGGACAGAGTAGGACTGCCCCTCTGGGCTTGCTTCTGAGACTCTAACTCTGTACCAGGAGTCGAAAGCTTGGTCTTTCTCCTTCAGTGCAGGTGGTTTTGAACCATTGACCTTGCAGGACACAGCCAAAGGCATAACCATAAGCCTCCAATATTTCGGTTAAGAGCCAGGCCTGTTAGTCGCCAACATGACTGAAAGTAGACATAAAGTAGAAAACCCAATAGATAGTTTTAAACAAGTGTCTACGAAACATGTTTTTTAAATGGTAAGCAAACCTATTTCCTTCCAGTTGGTTCTGAAGTACAAAGATCCTCTGGGATGTGCTCCACAGGGTTTCTGAAAGGGCTAAGTCTTGATGACCTCAGACGGACTCATCATCCTCCTGAAGAAAACCTGGTGGGTTCAAACCACCAATTTTTTTCAGGTAGCCATCCAACATTTAATCCGCAGTGCCACCAGGACTCGTTAAAAATGGTAAGATCCAAACCAAACCCTACCCCTTGCCAGCGAATCAATTCTGACTGATATAGCAACCCTCTGTAAGGTTTCTGTGGTTGTAAATCTTTTTGGAAGCAGAGTCTTTTCTTTCTCTCAAGGAGCTTGTGGTTAATAGCCTACCACCTAACCCACAGCACCATCAGAATGTCTTTTAAAAATAGCAAGTCATTCCATAGATATAAGCCACTGTGCTATAAATCTTTAAAGCAAAATTCAAAGATGACTGCTAGCAATAACCATTTCTAAGATTCTTGAGCAGACAGAGTTAAATATATATCCCCCCCCCCAAAAAAAAACAACATTGAAACGCCAGTGCACATGTATTATTTACTGAATTGTTAGTCAATATCTAAAAGTTTAGGAAATCAATTATCCAAAATGAAGTGTGTCTGCATTTCTAATGTATACATGTCCTTCTTGTTCAGCTGGATACATGAGGCCAAGTCGTACTCTTTTGTATTTGGGAGAAGAAAAATCCGTTGGTCTCACCATTTGGCCAACAGAATCCAGTAGATCAGAGAAACAAGCTTATCCACAATTCATGTTGACTCATGACACTCCTGAATACGTGCCTGTCGACATTTGTAGGGCAGTTGGACCATGGAATTTCAGTACCACAGGAAACAGGGTTCACCTTAATCAGCCCCCCAACTCCACCAAGTCACTTCTTTCATTCATCAGATCGCACCCAGTGAGTTCCTTTGGCATCAGGGTGATGCTGCTCACCCTTGTGTTGTAAAATATTCTTTGGGGTTAATTTCCAGACATCATTGCATTTAATAAAAATTGAATTATGTGTGTTATATATACATTGGAAGGATGGCCCTAATGCTTTTGAGATAGTAAAATTACATTATAAAAATATGACTTGGAACAAAGGCAGAATGTATGAGCTGAGGCTTTGGGTAAAAATGCCTGTTAGGAAAGAAGAGAGGGAGGGCGGGAGAGAAGAAGGAAGAAAGGAAACAAGGGAGGAAGCAAGGCGGGCAGACAGGCAGAAGTAAGGAAGTGAGGGAGGAAGGGAGGAAGGGAGAGAAAGAAGGGAGCAGAGAAAGAAGCAAAGAAAAAGAAGAAAGACACAGAAGAGAGAAAGGAGAGAGAGAAGGAGGACAGGAGAGGAAGGAAAGATTACTTTTAAAAATCAAAAAAAGCAATATTTTCACTCAATTCTTTAAGGACAACAGTCTCTAGAGAATTTGATGTGGCTGGCGAAGATGGCCCCATTGATTAGTTGGTCCCATGGAGAGTTGGGCCCCTGCCCCTCTCCTTGAATTCAGGCTCGTCCGGCACTGCACTGACCATGCATGCGCTGTAGCAGTGGCATGGTGCCAATCCAGGCGCATCCTTGTTCTGGGATGACATTCCTGCCTGGGTTCCCTTGCAGGATGAAGTATCCTGCGGAGCGTGAAGATCCTGCCTAGTAGCCCTGCAGTGAGACCCAAGAGTCCGGGGAGAGGGACAGGTGCTCAGTGCAACCTGTCTTTCGGCAGTCTGTCCCCACCAAGGGACCAGGCCTGGGGTGAAGCCTCATGGACCCAGCAGACCCCATTCAGCTGTCTCCATTCAGCTGATCCCATTTGATGGGACATGAAGCAGGGGAGCCTCCCAATCCTGGGTCCTTGTCTCCGCAGAATGATGAGATTTAATAAAATGGGTGATTAGAGTAAATTGATGAGGTTGGGGGTAGCTTCTCATGCAGCGCTGGCTAACAGTGGAATTGTGGCAAACAGTTCAAGATAGCGGTTCTTAAAAGCAGTAGAAAACAAAAAGGAATTGCCTGAGGGTTAATCCCAACTCCTGGTGACCTTAAGTTGATCAGAGTTGAGCCATGCTCCAGTGGGCATTCGATGGTTGGTTTGGGGGATGACATTGCCAGAGCTTTCTTCTACGGCACCGCTGAGTGGACTCAAACTGCCAACCTTGAAGTTAGAAACCAGCACAATAATCACTGCACCACCCTCATTTTGGAGCAAGACTGCCTCCTTTTTGAATTATTCTCTCTGTGCCTTAATTTTCTCCAATGTTAAGTGGGGCTAATACTTATATTCTCATGCAGTCACTTTGCAACCAAGGGGCAATATTGGTGCCTGTCAGATTCTTAGCACGGGACTATGTGCATTGTACACCTATGTGATCACTCCAGCATCTGATTTAAACTTAGGGACATTGACTTTGATGGTGCTCCGAGGACGGAACACACAGACTTATGAATGGAGAGCCGTCGTTTGTTCTAAGCCTTCAGGTCTCATGAAATCTGACTTGCGGAATTCGTTCAGATTGATTTCAAAATGAACATCCCTCGGGACCTAACAGATAAATGGTGTAAACACAGGGCTTGGTGGCAACGGGCAGCACATGGCATTTGGCGACAGCATTTAGCAACAGGTCCGCTCTTCTTGAGCACCGTCGTTCGTTAGTGTTGTGGGCAAGAGGTTGAGCAGCATGTTCAGTATATTTGTGGAATCACATCAGGCCAAATCCATGAGAAGCTGGGGATTACATCTTGATGCCAGAAGAGAGTGGGGAGGCAGAAGGCCAGCTGGGGAGAAAATGAGACAGGAAGCGTCAATGAGTCAAGTTCAGGGCTTTGAGTTGGATCTGCCAGCTCGCATGTGCGCGCACACACACACACACACACACACACAACCCCAAACAAATAAAGATTGGCAGCAGGGGTGCACCTGTGTTCATCATCCATTCCTAGGGACGCGATATGACTGAGTCCGACTACCGCACAGGGTCCTCTCTAAGCGGTGCTCTTTCAGGCAATAGCTCGCTGGGCCTTGCTTCCCTGAGCAGTTGCTGGGTACACTGGCACTACTTGCCCTCTGGTTAGCTGCCGAGTTCTTCACACTGTGCCCCCAGGATTTCTTCCTGCCTTAAAAACCAAAACGAAATAAGAAACTCTGCCCTGGAGGAGATTCTGACTCTGAGAAATGTGATAGGCAGAGTGGCTGGTACGTTTGCACGGCTGACCTTCCAGTGAGTAGGCCACCTCATAATCCATACGCCATACACCCGCCTTTTGAAGATGAATAGAGAGGCATGCTGCTGGCTTACTTGGCTCTGAATTGGATGGTGCAGTCAGCCGTTGGAAGCCACCAGCCACCTCCGTGGGAGCAAGATGACGGTTTCTGCTCCCATAAAGATTTATAGCCTCAGACACCATATAGGGCTGCTATGCTTTGGAATTTGGAATGGACTTCTTGACAGTAGGTTTCTGTTTTTGAGTTTGAAACTAAACATATTAGAACCCTTTGTTTACTCATCTATTCATCCATCCATCCTCCATCCATCATCCATCATCCATCATCCATCCATCCATCCATCCATCCATCCATCCATCTATCATCCATCCATCATCCATCCATCCATCCATCCATCCATCCATCCATCCAAGGACGTCATCATTCTTCCAGAACTCACAGTCAGTTGCAGAATGATAACACAAATAATTATGACGGTCTGTGGCCAAACTGAGTCATGTTATGAGTGAGAATTGAGAAGCACTGTGCATTATGGGTTTTGAAGAGTTGACTCGAGTTGAGGTTTAAGGCATGAGGAAGCTCAGTTTATTCAGCACCTGCACAAAGGCCCTGTGGCTGGAACAGCTGATTATAAAGGTCTTCGAGGACTCTTATGTTCTCAGCAGCTAACTTAAAGTTTGGTGGTTTGAATTCACCCAGTGGTTCTGCAAACGGCAGTCCTGGTGATTTGCTTCTCTAAGATTACAGTTAAGTAAACCCTGTGGGACAGCTCTGCTTTGCCAGAGGATGTCTCTAGGACTTGACAGCAGCCAACCACAGTAACCATAGATAAGGATATTTGGGGTTTCTTTCTCCTCAATTATTTGACCTCAATAGAATTTCAGGGGTGTGTTGGACTGAGTTGACTAGAGAAACAAATTCATTGACACTCATAGCTGTATAAGAGAGAACTTTTATATCACTAAGTGTTTATGTATCAATAAAGCATCCCAGCCCAGTCCAGAGCAAGTCCATAAGTTCAATATTAGCCTGTAACCCAATATTTGCCCATGAATTCCTCTTCAGACTCACACAGCATATGCAATGATGCTGAATGCAGGAAGATCACTGGCCAGTGGGTGGAAATCCCTATGGGTCCAATGGCAGTGAACTCATCTCCAGGGCTCTGGCTGCCATCAGTGTGACTCCCTGTGTCTCCTCAACAGGAATGCGGAGTAGGGAGAGAGACAGTGTGTGGCTCACCTCCTAGGAGGAAAAAAAGGAAGTTCCCAGAATCCTCAGGAGAAGGCCACACCCACAAAGAAGCATTGTCAGGCTGTTACCTGATTGACAGGCTAGCCTCCACCCTTTCACTCTTAATCTCCTCAAATTGACATGAGATTATGGAACTACCACAGGGGTCTGGAAGGCACCAGTGAAATCTTATCAACCACATCAAACCCTTCTAGAGCCAATAAAAAACAAGTCAGAGATGTCTTTGTGTCCCTCTTACCCCAACCCTCTATCTCTACTGTGTCTCTACTATCAGGGATCATTTATATGTGCATTTTAAAATTATTCTAAAATATCAGACCGGCTAGGGTATGGACTAACATATTATTAGCACCGTTCTCAGTCAGAAAGCCCAGTTCTAAACTCAGCAGGCTTCCGCAGTGTCGTCCCAGTGATAAATCTAACGAAGCTAATGTAAAGCACAAGACTTTTGCTGTGGACTTGTAATTAACATTTTTATTGAAGTTCATATGCTCTCCTGTTTAATTTTCAGGGTTGATGTGAACAAGTGCTAATATGAATGAAATGAGTACATCAAATATGATTTCCCTAAATATTCTTCTTCTCTGTAAATCATTATTGCTTCTTACAGGGAAATACGTTTGTTTCAGCCGGGAGAATAGATGCTTTTCTGGACTTGTTGTTGTTGTTGTTTTCTTCTTCTCCTCCCCAGCATTAGACACCATGTGTTTGAAGCAGTTGGCTTGCAAATCCTACGCAAAAATTTTTCAGGACCCAGCTGAAGTATCTCCCTCTGCCTGAAGCTTTCAATTGTCTCTGCAGATAGTCCTGGTCTGTCTGCTACTTGGGCTCTATCACCCTGTCCTGATTAGGGCTCTCCGTCCTCTCTCTGTCTCTCTTTTTTACTCTCTTAGATGTTTACACATTTTCATGCTGATTATACAGTCATGTGCTGCACTATGTCCATTTGGACCGGACCCAACAGCATATCTGTCTTTGGCTCCAAACTCTATTATATTAAAAACCAAGGTTCATAACAAGAGGTGCTGCCCTGTAATTCACAAAAAACAGTATTCATATTATCATTATTATGATGGCTTTGTTATGTTAAAGATGTGTTAGTGTATTAGGTAATGTTTATTTCATGCTTCTCATGCATAGGAAGCTACAGTATATACTATGTTCTAAGACAATATTTGACTAACTGATGCTAGATACACACTGTCCCTGTTTATCTTATCAACAAATTTGACTTGGGAAATAAAGATAGACTTAAAAATGAAACTTGCCCATAATCCAGGGAATATCTGTTTATAATATGATATTTACACAATGTTTAGATCATAAAACATCATGTTTTACACAACACATTAGGGACATTAGGGACACATGACTATATTCTCACCCTGGGATTCTTAGAAGCATGACACCTGCGTAGCATGTGAAGTTCAAACTCACTGCCATCGAGTCCATGACGACTCATAGCAAGTCTATAGGACAAGGGAGGATGTGCATTTCCAAGACTAACTCTACAGGAGTAGGAAACCCACCTCTCCCTCACATGTGGATGTCTGTTTGTGGTAGTTATGTAATTGTGTGTCAACTTGAAGATATATAAAAGTGTAGGAGTGGTATCCAACCTGTCAATCAGGTCAAAGCCTGATGGTGCCTCTTTGTGGGTGTGGCCTTCTCATAAGAAGGGTCTTGGGAATCCCTCCCGCCACCCTCCTCTACCTTCACCTTCCTGCTGGCTGAAAGCTATCAGAACCCTGTGATGTTTCCACTGACCTTGCTTCCAGGAGACTTTGCGCTGCCTGGCCTGTAATCTCCCTGCAGCCTGCATCATCCCATGTGGTTGTGTGTCTGAAGAGGGACTTACGGACTTGAGTTGGACTGGGCTTGGATCCTGAGTTATTCTATTATGTTAACCTGGCCGATAAACACATGTGGGGTTAATTGAAGGTCAGAGAGATAAATGGCTCCATGTGCCTCACCTTTCGAGTTCTCAGGTCTCTTGCTTTCTGATGGTCGGACCAGGGTGCAGCTGCCTTAGCCAGTTCCCAGCTTCAGCTTGCAAGGCTCACTTCCTCCAAGACATCCCCGAGGAGAAGCCACATGAACCTACCCCGATGCAGCCCTGGGTGCTGGAGCAGCTATGTGGAGACTCCTGCCAGCGCCGAGATGCTTACACATTCACTGATTCGGCTTTCTTCCTGCAGTCAGCATCATAGTGTGTGTTTTGTGAGATGGAGGAGGACTTTGTGGATTGGTGTCGGACATATGGGTTAATGGACTAAAGTACCCAGACTGACACAGATCCTTTTTGATATAAAGCACATTCCTACTCATATATGGATACCACTAGATTTGCTTATCTAGTCAACCTGGCCCAATACACGGTTGATTAAATGACCAAGAGAAAGGAAAGGACAGAGTGTTGCTTCAGTTCCAGATCTTGAGTTTTAGACAACAAAATTCAACTCTTATTAATTGAGCAAGAAGATACTTTATTAGGAGAGTAGAGAGGTTTCTCAGAGGATGGACAGGCTAGATGAAGCATCAGAGTTGGGGCAGTTGGGTACCAGTAGACCACAGGGTGAAAATAGCTGAAATGGCATTAGAGTCAATCAAATCCAGTTGCAATCCATCACTGGATTCACACCAGCCAGTGTTTTCTCCATCTTGTGTCCTGATATCTAAGATACAAAATCATAGGAGAGAGATCCCAACTGTCCGCATCTATTGTGCTGGACAGAGGGAAAAACTGTAGTCGTGTTTGGGCCTCCCTGTGCTTCTCTATGTGCCTGGGGTTACAGCCCCACAGAAACATGCACATTAGCCCAGGTCGGTCCCCAGAAGAAAACCAACAAGCTATCTAGGAAGAAGGCATCAATGGTGGTAGCCTAGATGGAGAGGTGAATCCAAACAAGCAAACCATGCGGAGATTTCCATTCTGAGTCGAAATGAGTCACTGGTAAGGAGATGGGCTGTGAATTTGTTTGGGTTTCTCAAGCTTGGTGAATTCATCCTCTGTGATCTTTCACTTGCTCTCTTGTTGACTTCTCTGTCTCCCTGGAGTGGAAAGAATCATTTTCTGTGGTTAGGTGCAATGAGTTTGACTCCTAGCAAAGCCACATTACTCAGTAAAATCTTAGCCAGTCTTCTGCTTAGCAGCCAACAATTTATCCTTGTGCCGCCAGTGGTCCATTTTAAGTATCATTAAGCCAAGCCAAGCCAAGCCAAGCCAAACTAAACCCATTGCTGTCAATTTGATTTAAACTCATAGGGTCCTATAGGATGCTACCATGTCTACACCACAGGATTTCCAAGACTGTAAGTCTTCACTCAGTGCCATTGAGTTGATTCCAATCTACAGCTACCCTGTAGGACAAGAGTGTGACTCTTTATAGAGGGTGAGAGCCTCATCTTTCTCCCGATGTACAGCTGGTGGTTTTCAACTGCTGACTGTGCAGATCACAGCCTAACTCATAATTACGAAGTCATCAGGGCCCCTTGTAACCACTCCACCACCAGTAGGAATCTTAGTGGTGTAGTGGGTTACGTGTTGTGCCACACACCACAAGGTTAGCAGTTCAAAACCACCACCCAGTGTTTGGTAGAAAGGTGAGGCTTAAAGAGTAACAGTTTTAGAAACCCACAGAGTTCTAGCCTGTTCTACAGGGTCGCTGTGAAAATTGACTCTATGGACGTGAGTTTGGTTTGTTTGTTTGTTTGCTTCTTTGTGTGCTTGGTTTGGGAAAATCTTTATCAGACCAGACAGCCTCATCTTGCTCTTATGGTGGTGGGGGGCTGGAACTGCTGACCTTGTGGTTAGCAGCCCAATACCTAACCCACATCTAAAAGTAAATTGTCCCCGGAACATGCTAAATAAATACAGAACCATCGCATTTTAGATTTTTGGTGGATTCCATAGCATCATTGTTCCATAAGGAACGCTGGAGGTGTAGTAGGTTACATGTTGCCTGGCTCCCCTCACGGCCTGTAATTTGAATCTTCCGGCCACTCCACAGGAGAGAGGTGAGGTGCTAGACTCCATCAAGAGGTACAGTTTCGGAAACCCATAGGGGCAGTTCTACACTGTTTGACAGGAGCACTGCGGGTCCAAATTGACTCCATGCAGTGGATTTATGCTTATTATTAATTTTGCAATTGGTGCTGGCTGAATGGAATTGAGGTTTATGTATCTCTTGAGTGTTCAGGGTTTCAAAGGGAACGCGAAGGCGACTTTCTCTCGCTGTTATTCTGCATATTCCGAAGTTAGAGTCCTGCTAGTGGCAATGATACTAACAAAGGTATTGTCCCTCATTTACTCAGTGCACACTGTTTGTCAGGGACTCTTTGTTTGTTTGAGACGAATGTGTTTGTCATGAAGGACTCCAAGTCCATTTCAATTGTACTTTTCTTCCTTTTTTTAAAATCCATTTAAGCCACTATTTTGTTTTTAGGCATAAGAATCGGGAGGAGTTTCTTTCTTCTTTTTTTTTTTTAAAGAAACATACTATAATGATTCCTGAAAAACAAGGGAGTTTACTGTACACATTTACACAGCCCACCTCAAAACATGAAATCAACAACAAGATCCTACGGAACCCTCCAGCTATGTGTTTTTGCCCTTCTTCTTCGCTTTCTGTGTATTCACAATCCCCACAGCCTGCACCGGTGTTATGTACTATGGATGTGTTTATACAAACTAGTAAATTGAGGCACACCGGAGAGTAAAATGCTGGACTTGATGTTGTATTTTCCTTTGGCAATATTTGAATGCTAGATTTTGCTTCTTAAATATCTTCAAGATTACCAAGGGGTGACGTGGAGGGGAGGGGAGATTAATGAGGAGATGGTGGCATCGTATGCGGAGTTCCTTGGAAGACAGTGTCTAGGGAATACAATTATTGCAGCTGTGCATTTTCATAGCAATGAAATATTGTACTATTTTATAGTCTTATTCTCTTTAATTAATCTTCCCTGTTCTATCTCACAATCAACTTATTTTCTAAAGTCAAAGACTTAAGAACATTATTTCTTCTGTATTTTCATTTTTTTACAACTGAGAAAACCAAAACACTCCCTGCCATGGAGTCTGACCTGACCTTCTGCAACTGTATAGGACAAAGTAGCACAGCCCCTGCGGGCTTCTGAGACTGCAAATCTCTATCGTTGTTCTTGCTAGGTGCTTGGCAGCAGCTCCGACTCATAGCGACCCTATCTTCACCAGGAGAAAACACTACTCGGTCCTACACCATCTTCACCATTGTTCTTAACCATTTGAGCCTATCATTGAGGCCACAGTGTCAATCCAGCTCATTGAGGGACTTCCTCCTTTTCATTGATCCTCCACCTTACCAAACATGATGTTCTGCTCTAGGGACTGGTCTCTCCTGATAACATGTCATCCTGGCTTGTAAGGAGCATTCTTTAGGAGATTAGAAAGCCTCATCTTTTTCCCGCAGAGAGGCTGGTGATTGGAAAGTGCCATCCTGGTACTTCAAATTGTTTGGGGAATCCAGTGAAAGTGGGATTTCCCCCAAAACCTTTGTAGAAGCCCATTGAACCCAGGATTCACTGCTTTCTGACTTTACTGTATTTGTTGGGTTGGTTTTGCTCTTGTTTTTCTGTGACGTGTCAGAGTTATTTTATCTTAAGAGTTTAAACCATAGGTCAAAGAAGAATGGTGGTCGTGTTGGTAAGACGGTGATGAATTTGGATTTGGGGGAATGGGATAAAATACTGCCACTTTAAAAGATTTTAACTATGACTGTAGACTTAATGCCATGTTTCTGAGATTAAAGAGAGGAGCCCTTTCTGGGTTAAGAGAATAAAGAGAGAGAGAAAAGAAGAAAGTGATGTGGAAAGAATTACCCCTTGATATCTTGTCACTCACCCAAATGGCTGGTGATAATTGGACATTGAAGACATTTGTAAGATCAGACAGGGTGTCACTTCCCTCAGAAGCTACATCTCTGGCAAAGGACTGTCAGTCACTGTCTCCAGGCACCTGCTTGATGGGCTGAACCTCTATTATCGGAAAGCACAGTGAGAATGCCTTGCAATGTGATGTTAAATTTGTGTAGCCCACTTCTTAAATGGTAGCATCTCAGATTATCTAGGATAATCCCGTTTCCCCATTAGCAGAATAACGATGAAGACAAATTGGGGCAGGACTCAGGGGTGGGGACTTTAGAAGGAAAGTTATTGATCAAACTAATCGGGAATCTTTTCATATGTCTATGAATAGCTTTAATGATTTTGGTCATAAAAATAATATACTATTCTTTGTTTCAGGACAGCTAGTTTTCCAAGGTAAAAAAAATCTTCAAAGATGAAAGATACATGTATCAATCCTGTCTTCACTCTTACTTGCATTTACTATTGGCACTTTCACAGCACTGATCCCCAGTGATGAAGAGTGGCAGTGTTTTGCAGCTGAACTAGATGCAAGGAGAAATCTTTGGGTGGTATGAGCATTTACCATACGTTGCTGCTAACCAAAAGGTTAGAAGATTGAATCCATCTAGAGGTACCTCAGAAGAAATGACTGGAAATCTACTTATGAAGAGGCTGCCACGGAAAACGTCATGAGTCAGAAATGACTCAATGATAGTTCCACAACCAGTAGATCAAACTATGCATGGCACTGGGTCAATCGACTGCACAAGCCCCCTCCCCCAACTACCATGATCCAAATTCTACCTTGCAAGACTAGATAGAGCAGAGGTTGTACACTGGTGCAGATAGGAGCTGGAGGCACAGGGAATCCAGGGCGGATGATACCTTCAGGACCAGGGGTGTGAGGGGCGATACTGGGAGGGTAAAGGGAGAGTGGGTTGGAAAGAGGGAACCAATTACAAGGATCTACATGCGACCTCCTCCCTGGGGGATGGACAACAGAAAAGGGGGTGAAGGGAGACGTTGGACAGGGCAAGATATGCCAAAATAATAATTTATAAATTATCAAGGGCTCATGAGGAAGGGGACCCAGGAAGGGAGGGGGAAAAAAGAAGACCTGATGCAAAGGGCTTAAGTGGAGAGCAAATGCTTTGAAAATGATTAGGACAAAGAATGTACAGATGTGCTTTACACAATTCATGTATGTATGGATTGTGATAAGAGTTGTATGAGCCCCTAATAAAAAGTTAAAAAAGAGCTCTTTAAAGCATTGAAGAGCAAGGCTGCCACATTGAGGATTAAGGTCCACCCGGCACAAGTCATGGTGTCTTCAAGTGCCGCATATGCAGGTGAACGCCGACATAACTAAGGATGTCTGGAAGGAATCGATGCATTTGAATTGTGGTATCGGTGAACAATAATGAACACTATAGCCAATAAATCTGTCTTGGAAGAAGTACAGCCAGAATGCTCCTTAGAAGCAAGGATGGTGAGACTTCATCTCATGTATTTTGGACATGTTGCCAGGAGAGCCCAGTCCCTGGAGAAGGATGCCATGCTTGGTAAAGTAGAAGGACAGTGAAAAAGAGGGCAATCTTTGATAAGACAGGTTGACAGAGTGACCACAATGGACTATGTACGGCATGTCAACAATGGTGAGGATGGTACAGGACTGGACAGTGTTTCATTCTGTTGTTTATCGTTAGTTGTTGGTAGGTACACTCAAGTCCATTCCAACCC
Source organism: Tenrec ecaudatus (assembly GCF_050624435.1). Taxonomy (NCBI): domain Eukaryota; kingdom Metazoa; phylum Chordata; class Mammalia; order Afrosoricida; family Tenrecidae; genus Tenrec; species Tenrec ecaudatus. Next base: position 207,543,011 of record NC_134532.1, read on the forward strand.
ATAGTGACCCTAGGTTGTATATGGGTCTATATAAGTTGGCACCTCCTTGACTGCACCTAACAGCATACTCAAACAGTTTAGTGAAGAAGTAATGTTTAGATATTTTATTAAAAGGAGAGCAAGCGGATGATTTAAAGATTGTTTAACCAGTGTCAAAGATCTTATCAATCAATTGCAAAGTATTACTCCAACAACTACAGTAAGCAAGGCACTCTGACTGGTGATATTGATGACTCCACTGTGGAACAGTGAAGGAGCCCATATCTGACGCATGACTCTTATTCTGTGCCACAGAATTGACCCCAGCCCATAGCAGCCTTATAAATCAGAGTAGAAATGCACCCTAGGGTTTCCAAAGCTGTGGCTCTTTACAAGAGCAGGTCGCTAGATGTTTTCTCCTGTGGAGCTGCAGTGGGTTTGTACTGCCAACCTTTTGATTGGCAGTTGGATGCTGCTGTCAGGGGCCAAAGAGTTGGCTCCAACTCTTAGCAACCGCAAGTACACCAGACTGAAACGCTGGCAGCCCTGCTTGAGCCCATTTTTGTAGACATCTTGATGACTCCTTTTTGGCTGACCTTCTACGTTAGCAAACTTAGTGTGATTTTTCAGGGACTGTTCCCTCCTGGTGACATGTCTGACGTAAATGAAATGAAGGCTGAACACCCTTGCTTCTAAGGAACATTCTGGTTGTACTTCACCTTAGATTTGTTTCTTCTTTTGGAAGTCCATGGAATGTTTGATATTCTTCACCCACACCATAATTCAAATGAATTGATTCTTTTATTGACTTTTTCATTGATTGTGTAGCGTGCACATGTGGGACTTGATGACGCCGCGGCTCAGATCAGGCACACGCCAGGCCTCCAAGTGACAGCTTTGCTCGTTCACCCACTTGAAAGGAATCTTCTGCAGCCTTTTTGTCCAATGCAATTCATCCTTTGATTTCTCGGCAGCTACTTCCATGGACATTCGTGTGTAACTAAGAAAAAAATAAAATCCTCTATGATCTCTTCTTCAATGGATATGAGGCTGTTTACTGGTCCGGTTCTGACAATTTTTGTTTTCTTTATGTTAAATTGCTATTTATACGGAAAATTGTCATCTGTACCAGTAAGTCCTTGGAGTTCTCTTCACTTTCAGCAAACGAGACTGTTCGTGAGGCTTTCTCTCACCCTGTTGCCACATTCTCGGTCACATAGTCCAGCATCTTGAATTATTCCCTCAGATAGAGATGGAGCCTGCTCCATCTTGGACTCCTCTCTGCCTCAAAGATGGACTAACTAAGGTGAAAAGATTCAACCTCCTTTAAAAAAAAATTGGTTTTAAGAATGGCGACCTGAAAGGTGAGGACACTTCCTTGAATTGTCTTAACTAAGTGGTAATCAGAGTACAGTCTCATATCCTGGACTCCTGCTCAGTGGGGTCCATGGAGCCTCTAGACCTGTGGTTCTCAACCTATGGGTTGTAACTCCTTTGGGGGGTCAAACAGCCCTTTCACCAGGGTCGCCTAAGACCACCGGAAAACACATAAATTTTTCAAAATATATAATTATATATTGTTTTGTGATTAATCACTATGTTTTAATTATGTTCAATTTGTAACAGTGAAAATACAGCCTGCATATCAAATATTTACATTATGATTCATAATTAGCAAAATTACAGTTATGATATAGCAACGAAAATAATTTTATGGTGGGGGGAGTCACCATAACATGAGGAACTGTATGTATTGAAGGGTTGTGGCATTAGGAAGGTTGAGAACCACTGCTCTAGACCTTTGAGGACCCCTGAGAACCTATTGTAATCCGTTACCCATCAATCTATTGATAGCGTTAATGATTTTCATCCTCTTCTCAATGCGACCCCCAACCACTCTACAACTTCCCTCTGCATTTAAGAAATTCTTATACACCAAAAAATGGAACACAAGAACAGCCCCTGGTTTGGGATAGTTAGAAGTCTCTATGGCTGGTGTGGCTTGGAAAGGTTTCTCCTAAGAAGAGGCAGTTGAGATGGGTCTTGAAGGAGGGAGCTGAGTGTCGTGGACCCTGGTTCCAGAGTGGTACAGCCATTCCCTCCCTCCCCTCTCTCTTTAGAGCAGCATTTGACAGCAAGGAAGAACTAATTACCACATGTCTCCCTCCACTCCGAGTCTATTACCTGAGAGGCTGCTCCAGAAGCAGTAGCTGATGCTCAGCAAGGAGAATGCCATTTGGAAGCTCCCCTGCTCCGAGAGGATGTCCAGCTGCTCATTTAGATCATGAACTGTTTGTCAATACTGACAATTAGTGGGCTAAAGATTGCATTGACCACATGACAAGAATCAATACGCACAGTACTTGTTCGTTATTTACCGCCAAGTGTATTAAAGCCTGTAGGTTTCTTATAAATCCTTCAAAGCCGCCCTGCTATGATCCTCTCAACAACACACATTGACACATCAATAAATCCTTTTGACAAGGATGATCTGTGAAAATCAATACCAGTTTATCACTGATTCCCACACCGTCTTTTATCCCCTCCTCAACAGGCCAGGGAGCTTTAAGAGCATTTCTCAAAGCAAGGCCACCGATTTGGTGGAGGGACAGAGATTCTGGCACGTAGAGACACTGACCTTGATTAAGTCATTTGCTCCAAGGATCCTTGTCAACCATGCACCAAGGAGAGCACCCCGCGCCAGTGGAACCTGGAGAGGTCTGTAAGACAACAAGCTAACCAGGTGCAGTGGAGTCTGAACTCCTGGCGCCCTCCTCTGTGTCACAGTGGAATTGTCCTACCCACGGGTTTCATGGTTGATTTTTGAGAAGTAGACCACCAGGTCTCTTTTCCAAGGAACTTCTAAAAAAAAAAAACCCCAAAACACCAAACTCACTGCCATTGATTCGAGTGTGACTCCTGGTGACAATATGGGACATGCTAGAACGGCCCCATATGGATTTCTGAGCCTCTAAATCATTGCAGGAGTAGAACGTCTTCTCTTTCTTCCATGAACCCATGGTCCCCATGAATCAGAACTGAATTGATGGCAGTGAGTTTTTCCCAGGAAGCAGCTGGTGGTTTTGAACTTCAGACCCTGTGGTCAGCAGTCCAACATGTAACCACTATGCCACCAGGATGCCTAAGGCACCACTGGGGATAGTCAAATCCATAAACCTTTAGTTAGCATCTGAGAACTTACAACTTGCTTTACCCAGGGACGCCATGATAGCCACAGCCATCTTAAAGAATAAAGTAGGGAATTAAAGCTCCCAATGCCTAGTCATCTGTGGCAGAGCCTGTTCCATCTTTAACTCCACTCCGCCCCAAAGAAAGCTGAAGGCTTTGTAGACAGCCATTGTTGTTGTTAGGTACCGCGGAGTCCGTTCAGACACACGCCGATCCTCTGCATAGCAGAAGCAAACACTGGCAGGTCTTACGCTATCTTCATAATTCTTCCAACGTTTGAGCCCATTGTTGCAGAAACTCGTACTATTGGACTGCTAACCAGAGGGTCAACAATCCAATGGATTTCCTTAGGAGAAAGATGGGTTTTCTGCTCCGGTTAAAGGTTATAGTCTTGGAAATCCACGTGGGCGTTTCTACCCGGTAGCTATAAATCTGTGTGGATTGAGTGGCAGTGAGTTTGTTTGGAGTTTTGTATTCATTAGTCACTTCCCTTTTCTTTCCATATCCCCAATAAGCCATTACACCCATACTGTCTCTATAGACGTGCCTATCTTGGATTTCATATCGTGTAACTCTTTATGGGAGTAGAAAGCCTTCTGGTTGGAAGTCCAACACATAACCATTGCAGCAACTGGGCTCCATGAACTTATGACAAGAAAAAAATGTTGTAGAGAAAGCCTAACTTCACCTTTTATAGGAGGACTTAAATATTGAAATCTTGGTTTATTTTTTCCTCACAGGAACAAGCCAAGGGGCCCTGGTGGTGCAGTAGTTAAGCACTAAACTACTAGTTGAAATGTTGGCAGTTAAACCCATCAGTAGCCCGGCAGAAGAAAGATGGATCAGTCTGTAAAACTTCAGTAACAATTTTTAGCCTTGAAATCTCTATTGGGCAATTCTACTCTGTCTCATAGGGTCTCGCTGAGTTGAGATCTCACCAGTAGTGTGTGGGAAGACATGTCCTTCCTTACATAAGCTTTCCCTTTTTGCTGAGTGTAGAAAGCTTTGGCTGATGAATGAGTGCGGAGTGTGGAGGACACAGGTAAACAAGACCGGCTGAGGGCAAACAGGGATCAGATCTCTTGTGTCCCATTTTCTAATTCTCTCGGTTTCTCCAAATACTCCAATTGGGAACCTCTCCATGTGGATGAGAGCTTGCATTTCTCCAAAGCACACTTGGCTGGGAGTGGAGAATCAGAAGCAAAGATCTGCAGTGTAGCAACTGAAATCACTCGTCAGCTGTACGCATCCAATGATCTTAAGCGATTCACGAAGCACTGCTGTTCCCCAAGGAAATGTTTGGCCGGCCAGGGTGGACCAACCACAAAACAAGATGTGGGAAACAGGGACAGAAGGAGCAAAGGCTTCATAGCCCTGCAGAAGATCAGCTTCTGTCTCTGACACCCGGAGAGGTTTTCCTTGGTATACAGGCTATTTTTAGCATCCAGAATGATTCCTGGCTGGAAGGATGGCTATGCTTGTGTTCTGAGATTAATTAAGGATGTATGGCTCTTGAAGTATTCTACTGTGACTATGATAATAAGGGGGCCATAGCAATTCACAGATTTTCAAGGCATGATCACCTGCAGCTTCAACCTTGTAAGGAACACAAGGCTAGCCTTGACCATCCATTCTACAGATGGATGAAATGAAACACATCTTATAGGATTATATTTCACTGGCAACAAAACAAGGCCACAGCCAGGTGTGTCACTGTAACCTTAGAACGGGGCTCAATTCAAACCGAAATGCAGTTTTAACTCCCAACTCCCGAATCTTTTTGCCCAGGAGATATGAAATACAGAACTATGATAATCACCATGGATATAATTATATATACTGACAAGTTGTTTGCCAAGTGATTTCCTTATATTCAGTCATTTAATCATTAAAGCAAGATGACATGGTGAGTTTTATTATTCCTGTGTGATAGATGGGAGAACAGGGAGACAAGGGGTTAAGTGTATGGTCTCTAATAAACAAAGACTATGGGGTGGGCCCAGCACAGATCCATAGTGTCATAAGACATGAGTTGTACCATCCAAGTTATGAGATATAAGATACAAGATATGCGATGTGAGATCAAAGTCATGTTGTTAGGTGCCATGGAATCTGCTCCAGCCTATAAGAACTCCATGTTCAACAGAACGAACACTGCATGGTCCTGTACTGTCCTAGAACTGGTTTGTGTGCTTGAGCCCATTGATGCAGCCACTGTGTCCATCCATCTCGTCTAGGGCTTTTCTCTCTTTTGCTGCCCTCTCACTTTACCAAACATGTTGTCCTTCTCCAGGAACTGGTCTCTCCTGACAATATGTCCTCAGTATGGAAGATGAAGTCTTGCCATCCTTGCCTCTAAGGAGCACGCTGGCCTTACTTCTTCCAAGATGGATTGGTTTGTCCTTTTAGCAGTCCATGGTACTTTCACTTTCTCCAACACCACAAGCCCAATGCATCGACTTTTCTATGGTCTTCCTTATTCAGTGTGCAACGTTCACCTGCATGGGAATATGATGCAATGGAGAATGCAGGAAGAAACATGGAAAGCTAGAAAAGGGGACAGAAATATCTGATCCCTTTTCCCCCTCATCTTTACCTGTGCTCTCCAAACTCTCCACTCATCCATCAGCCCACGTGGAACTGCCGATTTCTACACTCAGCAAAAATGGAAAGCTTAGGCAAGGAAGGACATATCTTCCCAGACCAACTGCTGGTGAGATTCTGACTCATCTAGACCCTGTAGGACAGACTAGAACTGCCTCGTAGAGATGTCAAGGCTGCAAAGCTTTACGGAAGCAGAATGCCACCACTTGTCTCTCATTTTATCGTACTGTGGTGACTTGTGTGGCTGTGATGCTGGAAGCTGTGTCACTGGAATTTCAAATGCCCTGAGGGTCACTCAAACTGAACAGGTTTCATTGGAGCCTCCAGACTAAGAACAGACAGCGAAGCAGGACTCAGAGGAAGAAGCTGCTGAAAATCTTAGACATTGACAAAGTCATAAGATATACGTTATAGATTTAAGATCTATCCAGGCAGGTCAATGACAAGGTCCAAAGTCTTCATCTCCAGGCAGAACTGCCTCTCAACTCCCAATAGGTAGAATTTCCAAAATGTGTGATAACTTCTTGTGGGTAGTGTGTAGCCGTGCAGATCCAGAGTTCAGAAGTAAGACCAAATGATCTTCTCTCCACATTCCAGGGAACAGCGGTAGGAGGGCTGCCAGATTCCGTGAAAGTAAAATCAGTCCTACGAGTTCTTTAAGGCCGATCTCCTATTAGAAAGCAAAGCTACATCTGTGTCCGGCTTTTCAGATTGATCCAGTGGTTCCTCTTGGTGTACAAAAAACTCAGCATAGTCTGATGAACATTTCTTCTTGCATTCATCCAACATGGCTTGATTGTCCACACATATTAGGCATTGAGCTAGGCACACAGAGGCACAAGGAAGAAGGAACCTTGGTCTTGGTCCTCAAGAGCACCGTCTCCAGGCCCAGGCAGATGTGAAGTATGAGCTTGGGAGTCCTTGTTTGGTCCAAATAATTCCAGGTGGAAGCATTCACTCAAGCACGGTGGCAGAAAGGTCTCGTTACCTACTTGTGAACAGCCATCAGCCACTAAAATCCTGATGAATCACATTTCTACTCTGACACATATGGAGTCACCATGATCATTTTAGGATGGGGCAGGATTTGGTTCTGTTGTGCATGGTTTCATCATGGCTTAGGGATGACTTGACAGTGACCCTCACAAGACCAAGCTCATGCCATTGAGTCATTTTTGACTCACAGCAGGTCTGTACAAGGTTTCTAGGACTGTAAATCTTCACGGGAGCAGACAGCCTCCTCTTTCTCCTACAGAGTGGCTGGTGGGTTTGAACTCCCCAATTTGCACTTAGCAGTCCAGTGTGTTTCCTACAGTGCAACAAGGGCTCCGTAACACCGACAACAACAATGATAAAAGTACTAATCAACAGGAAAGCTTGGCAGGGATGTGACATGAGTGGCCCTCTCCTTGCAGTAGGTTGTTAGGCATGGAAGGGAGGATTGGGTGAGTGTAAGATGAGACTCGTATGGGAAATCAACATATAGAAAGTCATGGAATATGTCTCTCCTCAGCTCAGTCCTCAGTGCACCATCTGACAGCAGGCAGAACACAGCTTTTCTTACTTGACTCCATTCTCCATACAGTCAGTGATCCCTTCCCACTGCTGTCATGGCGTTTTCCCAACGGAGAATGAAGTCAAGATTCACAATGACCTCTGGAGTCAGTTTTCAAGAAAGAGATCCCAGACTTACAGCCCTTCCTCACACCATATAGTTGCTTTTCATTTCCCACTCTGCCCTGGCTTTTGTCTCTTCTTGCATCAATGAAATTACTCCCTATTGTGTCATTTTCCACTCTCCCTTCCTAGAGGAGGGTGTTCTCTCTCTCTCTCTCTCTCTCTCTCTCTCTCTCTCTCTCTCTCTCTCTCTCTCTCTCTCTCTCTGTGTGTGTGTGTGTGTGTGTGTGTTGACTTGAAAGTTGCAAAATATGGTAAAGCCTGGTGGATAGAATTGGTGTGGTTCAAACCAATAACGTTAAGCCGGATAAACATCTGCTGGTTGAAAGACACACTTGATTGGCATACCTAGTGTTTTGAATCAATTGATAGCACACTTTTATGGTTTGTAACGAAATGGTGTAGTGGGTTACGGGTTGCACTGCCAACCACAAAGGTAGCAGTTCAAAACCACCAGCTGATCCTCGGAAGAAGTGTAAGGCTTTTGGCTCCCATAATGATTTAGTCTTGGAAACCCACAGGGGCAGTTCTACACTGTTCTGTAGGGTTGCTATGAGTGGAATTGACCCAATAGCAGTTTTAACCGAAGTGGCGAGGGAGAAAATGAAATAACTAGAAAATCCAACAAACCAACTTAAACAAAACACAAAATAACAATAACCTAAGTTGATATTGCACTCCCTCCTTACCACGTGGTTCCCGTTGCCTGGATCTGAGTGGAGCCTGCCTTCTCATGGAGTACCCATTTTCCAGAGACCTCCCTGATTCTTATCACTTCCATGTGCCACCTGCGGCTTCAGCTTTGCCTGGAAAGCAATCAACAGTTATTTGTGCCTTTGAAGGAGCCCTGGTGGCATAGTGGGTTACCCATGGCAAGGCTAACAGAAAATGCCAGCCAGTCTGAGGAGCAAGGTTGGGGGGGTTCTTCTCCTGTACAGATTTAGTCTGTGAAAACCAAAGGGGTTGTTCAACTCTGCCCTCTAGGATTCTCCCAGGGCCATAATGAGTTGGAATCCACTGGGTGGCAGTTGGTGAGTGAGTGAGTGAGCCCTTATCTCACATGAACCACATTCTTCAACCTTGTGGAAGACTTAGGGATGGATTGTGTTGTAGAAACCAGATCCAACAGAAACCTGAAATATCTGCTTATCTCCTTCATAAATATATGTGTATATAAACATGTTATATATCTGTTTAGATATATTTAAATATATAAATGTTTATCTCATTCATAAATGTATATATATATGCACATACATGCTCTCTTTCTATGTCTCTGTCTATCTAGACATGCTGCTCTTGTTGTTGTTAAGTCTGGTCCAGTTGGGTCTAATTCATAGTGGCTCTATGTACAACAGAAAGAAAAACCACCCAGTCCTGTTCCATGCTCACAATTCTTGTCAGGTTTGAGGCCATTGTTGCCATCCCTGGGCCAATCCTTGTAGCTGAGAGTCTTCTTTTTCACAAATCCTCTAGTTTACCACCACGAAGTGTCACCACTGTGGCTTCTAAGTAGCATTCTGTCTGTACTTCTTCTAAGACAGATTTGTTTGACTGCCAGCCTATGTACCGTATATACGTGAGTATAAGCTGAACTGAATATCAGCCGAGGCACCTAATTTTACCACAAAAACAGCATTAAAAATGGGCCGAAAAACTCGGTGTATGCATGAGATATATGGTACTTTAAAAACTCTTCATCAACAACCTAATTTAAATTCACATAATTCTTCCCCGGCCATCCTTATTTATTATCCAACTTTCATATACATGTGAGGCAATTGAAATAGCATGGCTTGGGTCCAGTGCACCTCTGTCTTCAAAGGGACATGCTTGCTCTTTAACACGTTAACAGCAGATTGCCCAGTGCGATGCCCTGCTGGTTCCATGACCATTGACTGTTGACCCAGCAAGGCAAAATCCTTGACAACTCTCACTGTTCCTCTGTGTGTCAAGATGGTGTGCACTGGTCCAGGTGTGAGGATTTGGGTTGCTTTTGTATTGAGTTGCAATCTATACTGCCCGCTGCAGATTTTGGTCTTCATTAGCAAGTGCTTCCAGTGGTGCTTGCTGCAATCTGCATATTGCAGATTGCTAATAAGCTTACCTCTAGTCCTGAATGCTTGCTCTTCTTCGTATAGCTATAATAATATTTATACATATACATATAAAAAAGCAATTGCATAGGAATCTACACCTGTTCATCTTCTCATTTTACACATGTACATGGATCAATGAAAAATCGCCAACTTTGTTCAAAATGTAACTAGTAATTGTATTTACGTACTCAATCAAATGACGGAATCAATTCACAGCCTGACACGGCTTTTCTTTTGTGAGACACCTCAGCAACCCTTCATAGGACTGGACTATCCCTTCATCCTCAAAGCTTGATGGATTCAGAAGCTAATTCACATCGAGGCTACTTAGTAAGAGAAATGAAAACAACCCTAATTGTTACTTAAGCAATTACTCTGTGCTTGGCACTGTCAAATTAATCACCTCTTTGATTTCTCCTTTTTTCTTTTTTTAAGAAGCCCCAATGGTGCTGTAGGGTAAGCTGTAGACTGCTAACCCAAGGTCAGTGGTTCAAACCTACCAGCCGCTATGAAGGAGAACTATAAGGCTGTCTGCTCTTGACAAGACCGATAGTCTCGGAGAACTCTAAATGAACCATTCTATTCTGCCCTTCAGGAGCATTGGTGGAGTTCAGGTTATGAGTTGGAATGCTAACCACAAGGGAGCAATTTGGAACTGTGGGAGAAAGAGTTACAGTCTCAGAAATCCACAGGGACATGTCTACCACGTACTATAGGGTTACTGTGAGTCAGAATCGGCTTGATGGCGGTGGATTGGCTATCAGAATCAATGCAATGACAGTGTGCTTTGTGGATCATGCAGTGGGCTAAGTCAGTTTTTATACTAACTTAAAGGTGAGTCGCTCAAACCCACCACTTGCTTCTGAGGAGCAGTTCAACTCTGTCCTCTCGGGTTTCAGCCCATCTGAACCAATGCCACAGCTATGGTTTGGGTTGGGTTTTTTTCCCCTCTCTTGTTTCAGGAACCAAACTAAACTAAATCTGATTACTTCCAATTTACAGCTGAGGAGACAACGACTCAGAGATGTTAAGTAGCAATAAGAAATAAGCCCAGAAGTTCAAGTCCAGGCTTTCTTCTCCGAGCTTGATGCGTATTGCCATTCGTCCCTATTCGCCTTATGAAGTGGGTGGGAAAACTGCTGGTATTCTGTGAAGCTGGCCAGAGATGCCTTTCCATTCTTCATCCCTTGTTAACAATTCGCAGTGCTCACACAGCTAAGCGTTTCCTGCTTTGAGTCCATCTTACAGTCAGCAAGACTCTTCCTCACGCTCACCCTCCCTTATCATTGGAGTTTTGAACCATTCTTTCGAACGAGACTCACTCACACTTGATAGCCCCCTGCTCTCAAGCAAATGCTCCCGCCAAGTTTTAGTCAGGTGTGCCTCTCCATGGAACTTGATAGCTCAGCCACTTGTAAGTCATTAGGAACAGGAAGCAGTGCCTTCGTGTCTGAGTGCTATGACATCTGATAGAGACAGCCATTTGGGTTAAGGTCTTGAAAGCGGCTGGGGCATGGTAGGAGATGGGTCTACAATGAAAGGAGTGCCTTTGAACCATTCTGTTCTGTCCTATTGGAGCATTGGTGGAGTAGTGGTTAGGAGTTGGGGTAACCAACTGGGATGGGTGGGCTCTGAATCAAAACCAAAAGATCATTGCTCAATGGTCAGTGAGGTAGGTGCATGCCCACCCTGATGTTAGGAGCTCGAGGGTGCTGTCCAATCAGCATCGGACTACTCACGGCCAAGCCAGCCTTTCAAAGCCACTGGCTGATCTGTGGGAGAAGGGGGAGCCTGTCTGCTACTGTAAAGTTCTAGTATGTCTGAAATCGGAGGGGCCACTTCTACTCGGACGTAGACGGTTGCTGAGTCAGGGCATCATGCTTTGTAAAGTCGCCGGGCAACACAAAAGAGACAGGCCTGCAATGCGATGGGTTGACACGTGGCTGCAACGATGGGCTAAAGCACAGCAATGATTGTGAGGATGGTGCCGAAGAGGGCGGTGTTTCGTCCTGTTGCGTATAGGCTCGCCATTGATCAGAACCAACTCGATGGCACCTAACAACAACAACACCACCAACAACAACAACAAGAGTCAGAATTGCAATGTGGTGGTGGTTTGGAGATTTTGCTTGTTTTTGAACCTGATGCAGCCTCAGACTGGACTCCCTGCTTCAATCATCCCCCTGCACTGGCAGTCTTAGGAAATTTTTCCCCGCACAGTGAGATGCTAAATGCATTTGTGCTCGCAGCTTGTGGGAGGGCAGGGTTCTGGGGTACCACCCCTTGAATGTCCTAAGACTTAGCTCAGCTCTCAGGGGAGCAGCAGCAATGGGTCCCCATTCACGCTCCTCCAACTGGAGGGTTTCTTGTTAAAAACGCTCCCCTCGATGGGCATTCATGGAATAGAGCCGTGGCCAGCAGCCAATCCCAGCACTTAGAACTTTCCTGCATACATTCTCCCTAATGTCCTTCCCACGCCCATTCCATTCCATTGCCCAGCTTTGGGCAGACCTTGCTTAAAAGCCCCCGCCCCCACCCCTTCCTAATTGTATAGTCCTTCTTAGGTTTGCGGGCAGATGGTGAGTGAAGGCAGGCTTCAGTACTGCAGAGTGTTATTGGTTGAGAAACTGGATAGCAGTGGTACGAACTCTAGCACCTAATCTTCAAAAACATACATCCGAGGGCCCCTGAGTCTGGTTCCGGCTATTAACCTGGATCCCAGCACTCTTGCTACCGCTGCCATCTTGCAGTCTGGCCTCGGGGAGGTTACGTAACATCGTCAAGCATTTGCCTCCTGGTTCCTTAGGTGTAAATGAAACATATTCATTTCCACACAGGCCTGCTGTGAGGCGTGAGCAGGAGAACACACACACAATAGTGCACGGCATTTAGAACCGACCTAGACTCACGATGAACTGGAACAGAGCTGTGCGTCATAGGATTTTTCATGGCTGGTTTTCCAGAAAGAGGTCGCGGGGACTTTCTTGAGGCACTTCTGGGAGGCTCATATTTTTAATATTTCGGTCAGCAGTCTAGTGGGTTAACCCTGGGCGCCCCCCCCCCCCAACTCCCTGCCCTTCCAGGGACTCCTGACATATATTTTAGTTCATGTTATTTATTTTGACTCTTCTTTTATATTTTTAAAAATTTTTTTATTTTAACAATTTATTGGGGCTGATACAATTCTTTTCACAGTTCATACATATACATACATCAATTGTATAAAGCACATCTGTACAGTCTTTGCCCTAATCATTTTTTTCTCTTTTCTTCTTTTACATTTTATTAGGGATTCAAACAACTCTTACCACAATCCATACATATACATACATCAATTGTATAAAGCACATCCATACATTCCCTGCCCCAATCATTCTCAAGGCATTTGCTCTCCACTTAAGCCCCTTGCATCAGGTCCTCTTTTCCCCCCCCCTCCCTCCCCATTCCCCCCTCCCTCATATGCCCTTGGCAATCTATTCCTCGTTATTTTGTCATATCTTGCCCTATCCGGAGTCTCCCTTCCCCCCTTCTCTGCTGTCCCTCTCCCAGGGAAGAGGTCACATGTGGATCCTTGCAATCAGTTCCCCCTTTCCAACCCACTCACCCTCCACTCTTGGAACAATAGTGGCTTTGTCCCTTCTTTGCAGGAGGAACCTTTGTGCCTGGTTACAGTCACCACCCATCTGCCAATGGCATCTTGTGCTACTTAGCTGTGCCGCTGAGCACGTTTCAGCGCAGCTTCCACATCCACATGGACTAGGAAGACAAGCCTGGCAATCTACTGACAAAAATCTCCAATGGGAACCCTATGGGTCACCATGGTCTGTTCTTGTGGTGCAGTGTCACCAGAATTCGGAAGTGACTTGAAGAGAGTGAGCAACAACCGAAGCCATTTCTTTATCCTGTCCCAAAGCATGCTCACTGTCCTGGAGTCAATGCAGCGCACAGAGCAGGGTAGGACTGTTTCTGTGGGTTCCCAAAGTGTAAGTTTTTGTGGGAGGTGGTTTCTAACTGCTGACCTTGCAGTTCACAGCTCACTGCATAACCAGTAGGCCACACGGGCCCCTCTCTTTATCATTAGCCTTTGATTATTTTAAGCTCCAGTGGTGCCAAGGGTTGACATTGGGCTGGAAACAACAAGGTCAGCGGTTCAGACCCACCAGCTGCTTCAAGGGAGAGAGAAGAATGGGTGCCACTATATAGGGTCATTGTGAGTCAGGCTTGATTAGATAGCACTGAGTTTTGAAAATGATTAGGGGCATTTATTGATAATGATCTCTGAATGTGTCCCCAATAAGTCTAACTTGATTCCAGAAAGGTGAATGTTAGAATCGGCAGATGTAAGTCCTCAGGCACACACCCAGCTTCACCCAGGGCACCCGCGGAGCACTGGACACCCACCAGGCCCTCTGTCAAGATTTCTTCCTCAGGAGAAATCCAATCCACAATCTTCCTCCAGCCTAGCCTGCTCACATTTCCCCCCAGCATTTCTTTTGCTACTAGGTATTGCTCATTTCCATGAGAGACAAAGCATAATCACTGTTGAACTATGGAAGAACTGGAGGCTGTTCCGCATACCGGCTGGGTCTTCCGCTCTCCCTCTCAGCTCACTTTGTCCACAAAGAGGGCAGGACGTGTCTCCACTGTGGAGACTGGAGGGCGCTAGCCTCCATGCTTAATGCTTGCTCGGACTCAGAGAGCTTCCAAGGCCATCCAATCACTCACCTGTGCCTTGCCTTGCTGTAAATGCACATCCCACCTTGTGCCCATGGAAACCACAGCCTCCGGAGCCAGCGCCCTCTGGGAGGAGAGAGCTGGAACTCAGGTAGTCTTTCAGGAACCTGGGGGAGTGAGAGCATCCTGGAATTCTGGGTGAGCTTTTAAGTGGTCATGGGAGGTGCCCAGGGGGAAGGCAGCCAGAGGAGTTTGAGGTTTCCTCTTTCCTGGAAGTAACTTTCAGTTGGCTTTTCTTCAGATCCTAGGTACAAAAGACTGTGTTCTCTCTGCCTTGCTCACTTCCTCTCTTTCTTTCTTCTTTCCTTTCTTCTCTCCTTCCTTCCTTGTCTCTCTTTCATTCGCTTCTCCCCTTTCCCTCCCTCCCTCCATTCTTCCTCACTTTCTTTCCTTTAAATGGGAAAAAAATGCTTTTTCTTTTAATTAAGAAAAGGCTATAAAACACTGAGAGTTTCGGTGGACGGTGCAATTTCAAATGAAGACGGATGAAAATGACTAGCTGGTGTTTCAATCATATAATAATGAGCTCCATCTGATAGATAGGGGGCTCACTGAGGCCTGGTGAGTTTGTGCCTGGGAGAGACTCCGTGATGTGATTTGTCCCCTGGGACATTTTTCTAAGGGAAAAACAGCTGGTTTGAGGCAGTTTTTGAGGGAGCTGAATGCTGCAGACGGTAGTTGGACCAGGCACACAGTGGAAGGGTGAAAGAAAGTCTGCCTTCATTTCTGATGCTGTGAACCGAGCATGCTCTCAGGGCCGCTTAACCCTTGAAAAAAGCTTCCTGAGACCCCTGAGGGCCACACCTTCGCCTGGGGTTTGGAATGCACCAGTCAACAAATCAAAGCAGATTTGAGAGTTTTCTTTCACAAATTACAGTCTAGTGGCACCTCAATGATGATTCTATATCAACTAGACACTCCTGACTAGGAGTCGACTCAAACCTGTTAACAGGGATGCTGTGTCTTTGGTGGAGGTGGCCTTCTCATAAGGAGGATTCCAGGACCACGACTCCCTGCCCACCACCCCCATTAACCCAGGACCACCACACCCTGCCTACCACCAACAGTGACCCAGGACCACCACTCCCTGCCCACCACCACTACTGACCCAGGACCACCACTCCGTGCCCACCACCACCACTGACCCAGGACCACCACTCCCTGCCTACCACCAACAGTGACCCAGGACCACCACTCCCTGCCCACCACCAACAGTGACCCAGGACCACCACTCCCTGCCTACCACCCCCACTGACCCAGGACCACCACTCCCTGCCCACCATCCCCATTGACCCAGGACCACCACACCCTGCCCACCACCAACAGTGACCCAGGACCACCACTCCCTGCCCACCACCAACAGTGACCCAGGACCACCACTCCCTGCCCACCACCACTACTGACCCAGGACCACCACTCCCTGCCCACCACCAACAGTGACCCAGGACCACCACTCCCTGCCCACCACCATCACTGGCCCAGGACCACCACTCCCTGCCTACCACCAACAGTGACCCAGGACCACCACTCCCTACCACCACCACTGACCCAGGACCACCACTCATTGCCCACCACCACCACTGACCCAGGACCACCACTCACTGCCCACCACCACCACTGACCCAGGACCACCGCTCTCTGCCCACTACCACCATTGACCCAGGACCACCACTCCCTGCCCACCACCACCACTGACCCAGGACCACCACTCCCTGCCTACCACCAACAGTGACCCAGGACCACCACTCCCTACCACCACTACTGACCCAGGACCACTACTCCCTGCCCACCACCACCACTGATCCAGGACCACCACTCCCTGCTCACCCCACTGACCCAGGTCCACCACCCCCACTGACCCAGGACCACCACTCCCTGCCCACCACTGCTACAGACCCTGAGAACTACCACCACCCCCATATTTCCATCAACTTGGGAGCCACACAACTGTCTACTCATCAGCCTGTGATCGTCCTGCACTCTGCCTCACTGCGTGTGGCTGCATGAGTCTGAAGAGGGAATTATGGACTACGATCAGACTTATGGATTTGAGTTGGACTGGGCGGGGGGAATTTCTGGAAATGAGAGTACTTCTTGATAGAAAGCTCTTTGTTAAACCTATAGGAGTGTTACTGGTTTTTTTGGAAGTCAAACCGGCCAACTATGCCCGTCCCCCTAAAATGAGAAATCCACTCCCTGCCATCATGTTGATTTCAACTCAGAGTGAGCCTCTAAGACAGAGTAGAACTGCTTTTGTGGGCTTCTGAGACTCGCTCCTTGAAGGAGTTGTTGTTGTTGTTAAGTGCCATCAAATCAGCTCCGACCCATAGCGACCCGTGCAAAACAGGACACTGCATGGTCCTGCGCCAGCCTCACAATTGTTCCTATGCCTGAGCCCATTGACTCAGCCACCACGTCAATCCATCTCCTGAGACTTCCTGGTTTACACTGCCCTGGCTCTTTTTAAAACATGATGTTTAAAAACATCACAGGACTGGTGTTTTTATGCAGGGACCGGTCTCTCCTGCAAAGATGTCCAAAGTATGTAAGACAAAGCCATTCCCACCTGGCTTCTAAAGAGCGCTCTGGCCTTTCTTCTTCCAATGCGGACCAGTTTGTCCTTTTAGCAGCCCATGGTACATTCCAAAGTCTTCTCCAGCACCGCAGTTCAAAGTGCATCTGTTCTTCTGCGGTCTTCCTCATTCAGTGCACAACCTTCACATGCATATGATGCATTCAGGAGACCATGGCTTTGATTAGGAGCATCTTAGTCCTCAAAGCAACAATTTTGAGTTTTCACACTACAAGGATATCTTGTGTAGCAGATTTACCTTATGCAACTGATCGTTTGACTGCTCCCGCATGAGCATTGCCTGCATCCAAGTCCGAAAAAAATCCTTGACAACACTAAGCTTTTCTCTGTGTATCTTGATGTTATCCAGATGTGAGGGTTTGGGGTTTCCTCACACCGAATTGTAATCCGTACTGAAGATGGCAATCAATGATCTTCATAAGCAAGGGCTTCAAACCCTCACTTTCAGCCAGCAAGGCTGTGTCATCTGCACACCGCAGGTTGTGACTCAGCCTTCCTCCCATCCTGATGCCTCACTCGTCTTCATATAGCCTAGCCCAGCCTCTCTGCTCAGCACACAAACTGAACAAGAATGGTGAGAGGGTGCAACCTGGAGGCGCACCTTTCCTGACTTTAAACCGTGCGGTATTTTCTTGTTCTGTTCGTATAACTGCCTCTTGATCCTTGTTCGCAGGGATGACACTTGTTTGGGTAATTGCTGGCATTTTCAGTGGTCTTTGCTGGCAGTAGTGTCCAAAAAAATCAGTTCTTCTGTCTTCCTTTTTTTTTTAAATTATCCAGTAACCTTCTTGCGTCTCCATAATGGCTCGGCTTTGAACAAGGTGTTGTGGGAATACCTAATGGCAGTTGTGCACGATTACCATCTTAGAATTCCTTTCAGGCTCACTGTGTAGAGGATAAACTGTCAGAGCAAAGTTTTTATAAAAGGTAAAACAATGGGTGGCATGAAATATTGAATAAGCACAGGCCAAACGTTCTATTTAAGATATTCATCAATAAGGGGACTGGTTTGTTGCAGTGGTTAAACACTTGGCTTCCAACCCCAAGGTCCCAGGTTCAAACCCACCAGTGGCTTCTTGAGGGAAAGGCATGTCAATCAGCTTCCATAAAGATTTGTAGCCTGGGGAACTTTATGAGGACAGATCTATTCCATGTTACAGCCTTGCTATGATGACAGTGTGGGGTTGGCAGGTCAGCGGTTGCAACTGGTTCACTGGGGAATGTTCATGCTCTAAACCCAGCTCCAAACTAGACTCATTGCCTTGAGTCCAATCATATTCATAGAAATCCTCATGGTAGAGGGACCCTAGTGGGATGGGAGAATTGCTTCTGAAACTGCCACTATACATTTGTATGGAAGCCAACAGCGTCATTTTCTTCCCACAGTGCAGCAGGTGGATTTGAACCACACACCATTTGGTTAGAAATCTAATGCTTACTCCACTGTGCCACCAGGGTTCTAAAGGAATGTTGGAGCAGATTAATAAATAGAGTTAGAAACTGGTTCAGCAGCAGGACAATTGCATTCCATTGGGTACAACTCATTTATCTGTCTGTGGACCAGAGCTATTTGCATTATTAGCAGCTAGCCCTTGGTTTAATAGTGTCCAGAGGTGTAGAATACTCACAGTATAAGGGGCAGCCAACCCTGGCCCTTCCCTGATGTTCAGAAAACTCACTCCTGAGGTCCCTCTGTGCACCACAAAGTCTTTCACGTGTGTCCCTGACTGGAGGGGAAGAAGCGTGGCTCTCATTACTAGGAGTAGGTGCTGGGAGCCTGGCAGGAGCTGGCACTGATTTCCCAGTCTGCCTCTCTAACTTGGAGAAGCCATCTTTTCAACCTTAGGCCTCTCATTTGAAGTCAGTCATATACTGGGCACCTCCGGAACATTCCATTGGACCAAAATAATGAATTGAACATAGAATGTCTGCTCCTATATGTAGGGTTCCCAGTTTAAACGAAGAAAATATAGAACATCCAATTAAATTTGAGCTCTAGAAAGCAGCAAATATTATTAAATATATGGTTATGTACATACACATAAATATACACACACATATGAGCGAGTCCCACATAGTAGGCAGTCATTTGAACACAAGAGACTCCTGCGAGGCTTAAAATCCCAAAAGGGTTGTCTCCTTTCACCATACTTAGTCAAATTGTATTCTGAGCAAATCATCCAAGAAGCAGGACCACATTAAAGAATCTCAGCATCAGGACATCAGGATTGGAGAAGCCTTATTAACAACCTGCTTATTAACAAGCATTTGATTGTGAAGGTTAGTATACCTAAACCAAGTCATGGTTATTTTTGCTTCCCAAGTATGCATGTGAGAGGTGGATGATGAACAAAGAAGATCAGATAATTGGTGCATCTGTATTTCTTCTAAGCCTGATTTGTTTGTTTAAAGCAGAACAACATACTGCCATCAAGTTGATTCTGACTCAGAGTAGATTACACGGTTTCCAACACTGTAGATCTTTTCTTTTTTTTTAAAAGATCATTTTATTCAGGGCTCTGACAGTTCTTGTAACAATCCATACATCAATTGTATCTAGCATATTTGTACTTATATTGTCGTCATCATTTTCTAAACATTTACTTTCTATTTGAGCAAGACTGCGGGTCTTCACAGAAGTAAATAACTTCATCTTTTTCTTGAAGAGTCGCTGGTGGTTTGAACAGCTGACCTTGTGGTTAGCAGCCTACTGTATTTCCCTGTACGCCAGCTGGCTCGCTCATTCTCCTAGACAGGTTTCTAAATATATAGAATGACTGAGTACACAAAGCATTTGGATCTTTGATCTTTGTCTGAATCATGTGTGTCATTCTACCAGGCTTTAGAAGACTCTGAAGTTGGTTGTTGAGATGAGTGTGTAGACATTGCCATGTTCCCAAAGATTAGAGGTAGACATCTCTTTATACCTGCAGGGTCAGTGTGTAGTTTTCAATAAAGTGCTGGTTTTGTATGAGACTCCCCACCCTGCTTTAGCAATAGAGTAAGCAAGAAAGGTCCTACAACAAATTGCTTGATTACCTATCTTTCAAAATTAAATTGGTTTGATCTGGATGTTGTCAAAAAGCAAAGCAAAACAAAAAGCTCTCAGGCCCGGGGAAGATTATAATGTTTATACATCAAAAGCAGAAGCTTCTACTTGTAATGGCATTTTCTTCTTTTCTTTGGGGGAAAACATGTTTGACTTGGCAATCCCCTTTTTTGATTGGAGTTCAAGACACATGCGACTAACAGGCAAGGTGTGAAAACATAAAGAACAGGTTTCATCATGAAAATTTTTAATGACCCTAAATCATGGCAGTGGGGTGACAATCTGCCGGGTGTCATTATCACTGGAGAATGATATTCCGGCAGTTGACAAGGACCTATAGTGATGAGATAGATTTTGGAAGCCAGGCAACTGGGCTTTCCTGGAAAGCAGTATCCCTTGAAGTAGACAAGATGCTAAGGAGGGCCCAGTGTACGTGTACATGCCTCTCATCCACATACAGCGTGAAGCACTGGGTTGTCTCTTTATGTGTCCGCTGAGGACCGCAGCTTAACCAGAAACCCTTTCAGGATTAGCACATTGCTTTGGGCTTTGCCCTTTTTCTGTCTATGGTTTCTTCCCCAAAGGAAACTTGCAAGGTGTTAAAGTTAGCTGCACATTTGAATTGTGGTGCTGGCAAAGACAATTGAAACAAGTGATTCAAAATCGATGGGGAGGAGGCCATAGGATGCCTGGCAAGGCTTGATCAAGGGCAGTTTAGCCGAGAGGAATCACTGCAACCTGAATGAAGGCTGAATATGACAGTGGGATAAGAGGAAAGTAAAAGGAAATAGAGAAAAGAACTAGAAGGCAATGGACATGTATAGAGGTTTAAATACATGCATTTACATATAAATATATTTATATATAATGATAGGGAAATAGATCTATATACATATATTTTTATGTTAAGTATTCAGGTAGCAGACCAACATCGGACCTCTATTCAAGTACTCCCTCGACACATGACATTTTTTTCTAATAATCTGACATTCTGTGATGCTCACCTTCCCAACACGGTGGTCGCTGAAGACAAAATGGGTGCATAAGCAAATGTGGTGAAGAAAGCAGATGGTGCCAGCTATCAAATGATATAGCATCTGGGGTCTGAAAAGCTTGAAGATAGACAAGCGGCCATGTAGCACAGAAGCAACCAAGCCCACAGGGAAGAAGCACACCAGCCTGTGAGACCATGAGTTGTCACTGGGACCAGGTCACAGACATCAGAAGACCCAAAACAAGCAAACAAACAACCATATTGTTAAGAACAAGGGGGTCAGAACAGACACCCAAAGCCCATAGGTAGACAATGGGACATCCCCTCACAGAGGGGTCACAGGGAAGGGATGAGTCAATCAGAGTGCAGGAAAATACTGACACAACACAAAATTGTCCTCTGGTTCCTTCCTCACCCCCCACTATCATCACCCTAGTCCTGTTGGCTAGACCAGAGCAACTGCACAGGTGCAGATAAGACAAGAGCTCACGACACATGGAATCCAGGAACAGGAATGGGCACAACAATACCTGGAGGGGAAGTGGGGAGAAGGTGAGGAGAGGAAGGGAGGCAGGGGGAAGAGATCAAAATAATTGACATAACTGCATCCCCACTCACCCAGGGGGGTGAACAACAGAAACCATAGGGGAAAGCAGATAGTAGTCCATGTAAGATATGTAAATAATAATAATTTATAATTTATTAAGGTCCCATAAAGGGAGGGGGGGGGCAAAGAGTAGCTGGCACCAAGGGCTCAATAGAAAGTAAATTTCTAGAAAATAAAAATGGCAACATATGTACAAATGTGCTGGATACAATTGATATATGGATTGTTACGAGAGCTGTAAGAGGCTTCAATAAAAAATGTTATTAATGAAAGGAGGGGAAGAGGAAGGTGGGGGGAGAAAGGGGAAAAATATCACAATGATCTACATATAACCCCCTCCCAGGAGGCCGGACAGCAGAAAAGTGGGTGAAGGGAGGAAGTGGTTGGTGTAAGGCATGAAAATAATTTATAAATGATCAAGGATTCATGAAAGAGTGAGTGAGTGAGAAAGTGAGTGAGTGAGTGAGAGAGTGAATGAATGAGAGAGTGAGTGAGAGAGTGATAGAGTGAGTGAGTGAGTGGGTGAGTGAGTGAGTAAGAGAGTGAGTGAGAGAGTGAGTGAGAGAGAGTGAGTGAGTGAATGAATGAGAGAGTGTGTGAGTGAGAGTGATAGAGTGAGTGGGTGAGTGAGTGAGTGAGCGATCGAGCGATCGAGTGAGTGAGTGAGTGAGTGGGTGGGTGAGTGAGTGAGAGAGAGAGAGAGAGTGGGTGAGTGAGAGTGAGTGAGAGAGTGGGTGAGTGAGTGAGTGAGAGAGTGGGTGAGTGAGTGAGAGTGCATGAGTGAGAGAGTGAGTGAGTGACTGGGTGGGTGAGTGAGTGAGTGAAAGTGAGTGAGAGTTCATGAGTGAGTGAGTGAGTGGGTGAGAGTGAGTGAGAGAGTGAGTGAGAGTGCATGAGTGAGTGAGTGAGTGAGTGAGTGAGTGAGTGAGTGAGCGAGCCAGAGAGAGAGCGAGCGCATGGGAATCCAGTCCTTAGGCAGAAGACAGCATTCTCCATCCCTTTTACATCCCATCCCAGGACTTCTGCAGAGCCAGCTCCCCAGCATCTGCCCTGCTCCTAAGGAATTCTTCAGCTTTATGCCTCTCTCTCTGAAAATTTTTCCCCCACCTCTTGGCATCTTCTCAGGCCACCTCCTTCCTCTCTCTGCCCCCACCTCTTCCTACAGTGAGTGCTCAGGGAATGCAAACTAATTTAACCGAAGCCAAACATACTTAGGAGAGTAAATCTGCCGCCACCATTGCTGCTGCTGCTGCTGCTCCTGGAGCAGCAGGAAAATAGGAAAACCAAACCAAGGAAAAAGCATGCACGCCACAATGAAAGCTGGTTTGCTGGTGTATTGGAACCCTGCTGCTTGTGCCATCCCTGTGGCTGGGCCCCTATGCCCCCCACCAGCCCAGGCTGGGAAGAGTCCACTGCATTGTGGTATGAGGGCTAACACCTCCCCTCTGACTCTCCACAGGCCCTACTAATGAGCCCTGAGGATGCAGCAGATTAAGTTCTGGGCTACTAATCCCAAGCTTGGTAGTTTCAGCCCACCAGCCTTCCTGCAAGAAAAAGAAGAGGCCATTGTCCCTCTGCATCTCTAAAAATGTACAGTCCTGGAAATACTAGGGAGCAGCACTACTCTGTCCTGTAGCGTCACTGTGAATCAGAATTTGACTTGTGGGTGGGGTTGGCCAGCTAACAAGAAGGTTTTCTCTTTTCTTTTTACTAAACCTGCAGTTCTCAGACGTTCAAAGTTACTGATATTTGACCCAAGGCATTTCCAAATTCTGTTCATGTTCTTTGAATGTTCGCTCATTCATTCATTCCTTCATTCATTCATTCGTTGACCTACCAATGGTACACAGCTCTTCTATTGTACCCAGTCCGGTGTTGAATATTACATTTACAGGAGACAGCAGAGGCTAGTCTAGGTAGTCTCCATTAAAAGTGGATAGCTGAGGTTGTATCCTTTCTACAATTGAGTATAGGATCCAAGGAGCCCTAGTGATGTCATAGACCACTACGAAGTCAGCAGTTCAAAGCCACCAGCCTCTCCATGGAGAAAGAAGAAGCTCTCTGCTCTAGTAAAGATTTCTAGTGTAGGGAACCATAGGCGCCATTCCACTCTGCCCTATGGACCTGTGTGAGTTGGGATCGACTCCAGGGCGATGTGTGTTTGGAGACTAGGAGTTTGTTCCATTGCATTGGGTCAATCAGTTACAGGAGATCTGTTTACACTAGCTTCAGTGACAACACTGCTGCAGTGAAGCATAGAGAACAATGTGCTATGACTGCCATCATCGATCTAGTCTGATGTAGGAAGGAGCCTGGGAAAGTCCTATTGGATGAGTAGGCTGCATGCAGGACCCTTCTCCCTACTCGCCCACCGGGGACTGAACAAGTGGCCGGCTGAATCGAACCCCAGCATCAGTTCCTGGGATTGAACTTTCTTCAGAGAGGCAAAAATTCCACTGATCCCCCCTCCTTCCCCGCCCCAAACCAGCTCCATGTCTTTGGTTTTCAAGATATGAAAGCAAAACTCCAGGGACTTTCCCCCCAAATGAATTATGCAGAAGACGTGATAAGATGAGATCCCACCCGCTGCTCAGGGACTCCCCTTCCAAGACATAATCAGATATCCATTTCCTGATATTAACAACAACTCAAAGGGAGCACTGATTTCTGGACCCAATTCCTTAGGAAGAAAGTTTAGACACACACACACACACACACACACACACATTTTAATTGACTCCCTTCTGAACCGGGATGTAATTGACAGAATCCCATATCCATCATGATCCACAGGCATCTGTAACTCCTAAGTCAGCAGATCCACCATGATGACTTTTCCAATTTCTTCTTATCAACCTCTGGAGTTTCCAGGGAGAACCATTAACAGAGCTGGTGAATGCCTTCGTCATTTGCATCATTATCAACTGCCAAACTTTGGGAGCATCTCATTCTTTATTTCTTTATTGATCTGTCTTTCACCAATAACATGTGAACTCATAAGGCAGAAGGTTTGTCGGCTGTGTTTGCTGGGATGGCCCTGGACCTACCACACTGCCTAGCAATATTAGCCGATGACTCCTCCCTTCCATCCTCTGTCCTTCCATCTGTCGCTCTGTGGTAGGGTCTAATCTGTCTGTTCTCCTGCACTGCACAGGCAGACATGCTGTGCCTCAAACTTCCCAGTGGCCATGAGACTGTTTGGGTTGAGGCATGTCCACCCTCGGGCATCACTATTCCATGGGTGCTGCATTCTTTGAGATTGGGCCAGACCCCTGACCCAGTGTTGGCAAACAGAAATCCATGATTACTATTATTATTAATAGAAAGCCAAAAGAAAACAATAACAACAGATTCTCAAAGGAGAAATGCTTCCCCTTCCCCATATTACCAATTTTTTGCTTAGGTGGATGGGCAGGTTTGTTGTGGTCCAGGTCAGATGCTGTATTGATTTCCCTACTGCTTCTGGCTCCTAGTACTCTGTTCAGGGAGCCTGCCCTCCGCTGCAGGTGGGGGTGGGGATGGGGGCTCTCTATAGTTCACTGGCCTCTGTCACAGGCTCCTGTGGTGCTATTCCGACCAGCAGGTTTAAAGAATATCCTTGAGCCCCGACTTTTGTTGATGGCAGAGAGTTCCCCCTGATACTATGTGGGATGGGCCCTTATATAAGTAAACCTCCTGTCCATTTCAAGACGTGGCCCTCCCATCAGAACCAGAACACAGACAGATCCCTTTGGTGGGCTGCAAGTCACTGTCACTCCAGTTGCTAGGTTACGTGACCAATGCTTTGCAAAACTGTGGCCCAGTCAATCATTTTGTTCGAGTTAGGAGACCATAGCTAGAAAGCCCATAGGACAGTCACCACAGATGGCATGCCTGTCGCTGTGAGGCCAGAAGTGGTACCAAATACCAGCAAGGTCATTGTTAGTGGATGGGTTTCATATGAGTCCAGATTAAGACTGGCTAAGAAAGACTTGTCAGCCTACTTCTGAGGATTCACTCATGAACATTGCATGATGCGTGGACCATTGTCTGGCACCCATTGGGTAGGACACCATCTCTGGTCAAGTGGTAGGGAGGGAGGATGAAGGCCAGGGAACGCTCGGTTTAATAAATTAGCATAATCCCTCTAGAAATGGATTTAAGTATACCAGTCACCACGGAGCACTTGCATGTATGTCAGCGAGTGCATCCTCCAGCACAGCATCTCAATTCATGGTTAATATCTTTAGATAGAGAGTGTGGGTGTTACCAGCTTTTCTTCTCACTCATTTGTTCTGTCGTGAGATAGGTCCTGGGAGTCAACCTAGAATGGACTCAATGTCACTGAGCAACAATGACGGAGTTGAGTCTGAGGTTGTTGCTGATTGGTTCCGTCAAAGAGGTTCCACCTTACAGCAACGTTCTGTATAGCAGAACGAAGTACCATCTGATTTTGTGCCAACCTTATACTTGTTCGTCTGTGTGAGCCCATTGATGCAACCACTGTGTCGATCCATTTTGGGAAGGTCCCCTCTACTTTACATGCGATAAAAGTTCGCCATCCTTGCCTCCAAAGAATGCACATGGATTTGATGGCAGTGAGTTGGCTTTGATTCAGAAAATAGTCATTGGAAAAGTTTTCAAAACCCTACCACACTTGCTTAAGAGAGAGAGCCACCAAGGCACACAGCTCCTACAGAGCCCAAACTCCTTTGCTCTCTGAGTGGGGTCACTGACCCGCCTGCCCTTGGCAGTCCGTTTAAAGAAGGAGTCTTTTTAGCCCACTGGTGGGCCTCAGTTTCCTCACCTGTAAAATGGTTCCATTAACACCCACTCTCATGGTTGTTCTGGAGATTTGATATGATGAAAAAGTCCATGCATGTGTTAATGGTCAATGCACTCAGCTGCTAACCAAAAGGTGGGTGGTTCAAGTTACCAAGAGGTGCTTGGTAATCTGTTTCCAAAAAAACAGCCATTGGAAACTCAGTGGAGCACCATGCTTCTCTGACAGATATGGCATTGTCATGAGCCTGAATCAATTCAACAACTGGCTTGACTGGAGATCAAATGCCCAGAATGCTAGCATAAGTCATCCTAGTACTTAGCCACGAGAGGTCACATTTGTGCTTACTGGTCTTTCTCTCTGGACTATCCAGAGAGTTTAAGTTCTGTGATTTTGGCTGCCCAATTAATGATTGTGATGGATAGTGACCTCATAGGACAGGATAGGACCATTCCATTTGACTTCCAAGACTATAAACCATTATAGGAAAAAAAAGCTTAATTTTTCTCACACGGAATAGTTTGTGGACTTGAACCACTGACTTTGTGGTAGCAGCCCAATGCTTAACCCTTTGGACATGGCTCCTGTTTAGAAAACGTGACACAGAGCTTAAGCAACTTGCTCACATCAGACACCAAGGGGTAAATTTGGGATTTTAACCCATGGGTCTGCATCTGGAATCTCCTGCGGGAGCGCTGGAATGTTCAAAGGCACCGAAACTATGTGCGCTTAGGAGGCTGGTGTGACTGGGACAGAGTAAGCTCAGAGTAATGTAAGGCAGTGGGGACAGGGATGGGACAGTGGCTGATAAATGGCTGAGGTGTTGACTGTCGAGGCTAAAGACTGACTTTTACTCTCCATTAGTTGGGGAGAGATTTGGAAGTTAGACGTGAAATAATGTGTGTTTGTACCTTCTCCTCACTTCTTCCTCTAATACTGCATCTCCCTGAACATTCATTGCATTGTCATACTAGTTGCTTTACATGCATTTTATTTAATTCTTTATGCAAAATGACAAAGTGGGGCTTTCCAACCCCAATCCACAGACATAGAAATGCAGGCATCGAAAGTGAAGCTCTGTAATTGACGGAATTGTTCCCAGAGCTTGGGACTACACTCAAGGGCTATTCCTGGTGTTTTGGTTTTGAGGAGTCTCTGGATTGTGTCACAAAGATTTGAAAGTTGATGTCTACCCAGAGGTGCCCAGAAAGAAGGCTTACCAATCTATTTCCAAAATACCCACCATTGACAACCTTATACAGGATGGTCCCACTATGCCACATTGGGGAGAGCTATGAATCAGAATCACTAGGAAGGCATTTGGCTACTTGTCTGTTTCTGAAACCTGGACTTGTTCTTCCTCTCATTGAAAAAGCGTTCTCTCTGCTGTCATTTGACCCTAGTTGTCTGCAGACTTGATTCCAGAAGTTTTAGGAGGCTCTTCAATGCAGAGGAAGAAGCCCCGGTGTTGTAGTGGTTACTAGTTGGGCTGCTAACTACAAGATCAGTGGTTCAAACCCACCGCCTGCTCCAGGGAAGAAAGACAGGGCTTTCTACTCTTTTAAAGAGTTACGATCTCAGAAACTCGCAGGAGCAATTCTATCCTGTCCTACAGAGGGTTGTTATGAGTTGACATTGACTTGTGGCAGTGAGTATATATATATATATAATAATATATTATAATATATATTATTTTTTGGTCAATGGAGAAGAGGGGAGTTTGTGCTAATGCAGTGATCAAGTCTTTCATGCGGAGGAAGGAGGTAGGAATAGGATGAAGGGTTAAGGCTGGAGAAAATGAACAATCTAAGATGATTGACCGGAATTTCCATCCTACCAGCAGTTACTAGTGAGATCTTGAGCACCAGTCCTTATCATAACTCTATTAATGGTAACACTGGGATGTCGTGTCTGTATTTCCTACCAGCCTTTAGGTCAGTGTGTCTTTCATGAAGTTCTATCATTGCTACTTGGAACAGCATTTGGCAGGGACAGTCAAAGCCCGGTTGTTATGTACTGAAGTAAAAGGAATCGTTGCTAGCAATTAAGGAATATTTTCTTTCTGCCAGGCACATGATATGCATTAACCCATAGAATTTAATCAAACCCAACATTGTCTATTGTCTTTGTTCCCATCACACAGAATGGGAAGCTGTCACCAGCATTATGAACAACTCACCTAAGATCATATAGACAATTGCATAATGAGGTTAGCCTGAGGTTCATTGTAGATGGATGGTAAGTTTGAGAGTGGGATTTAGCCGTGCTCAAGGGCCTGCCCTCCTATTGTAAATTTAGCCCTGTGTACCAGCCCGATTTTCTTTCTTCTCTATATCCCTGCCTCTATAACAAAGAGAAGTATAATTTTAGGATAAATGTATGCTTTCCACCTTTTTTTGGTCCCTTGAGTTCCTTTGTCTAGGAAACATGATTTAGCCAATGGCTAGCCTAGTTGTCTTTCTGTAGAGGGTAGTGAGCTGGAGGGGAGCATCTTTGCAGAACTTGACTTAGGGGTCTGGGATTTGAACTTGTGCCACGCCACGAGGGACTCCAGGGTTTCTCAGATGATCTATGCTCAGGCAGTTTGTTTTCCCTCCCCATGTGGACCACGGCTATCCATCGCTTTCCAACTGTTCTTCTTTAAGACTAAAAGCACTTTCCATGCACTGATGAGGTGGGTTCATCTGCTTGTCTGTTACCCTCACACTCAGTTAACGCCATACAAATGAGACTAGGTAGTAAGTCAAGAATATCTTTTTTGGCTCCACCACCTTGATTGATGAAGGGGCACGCAATCCTGTCCTTGGAGAAAAAATTTAAAGAACTATGGGTGGTCAAAACTGTGGGAGAAGAGAAAGGACCAGGTGACTATAAACAGATCTTCAAATAGTGAATATCCTGGTACAAAAGAGAATCTGTGTTTAATTTTCCCATTGTGGTCCTTAGAATTTGTGTTGGCCAATTTTTGGAAATGGAATTCCAGGCTTTCCTTGTCCATTTACCTTGCTCTGGAAGCTCTGCTGAAGTTTATACATTGTGGGTTACCTGGCTGGTATTTCAACTATTGGTGACATCATTTCCAATATCATAGCAAAATGCAAGCCACCATCCAACAACTCAACTCACTGCCATCAAGTCAATCATGACTCATAGTGACCTGACAGGACAAAGTAGACCTGCCTGCGTGGGTTTGTGAGACTCTGTCTGTATGGGAGTAGAAAGCCTCATCTTGCTCCCAAGCCACCACTGGATGATGGATTGACAGACTGGGGTGTTGGGGTAAAAACATTGAATACACTTTGAATTGCCAAAGTTACAAACTAGACTTACACAAAATAGGACCAGAATTCTCTGTAGAAGTGAGGATGACAATACTTCTATTAGACTAATTGCTAGGAGGGTGTATCTCCTTTGACATAAAGAGTCAGCGAAAATGAGAGCCATCCTCAGGGTGGTGCATTGAACCCTGGCACCCAGACTGGACGAGCAGGGTGAGGACCAGGAAACATTTGGTTCTGTCTACTTGGGGTCCTCCTCTGTGCTTGTGGGCTGAGCACAGTGGCCAAGATTGTCATTGGAAAGGTTGTAAGCATCAGTGGGGGGCTTATTCTACATAGTAGAGACCATGTTCAGTACCATCGATTTGATTAGCTACCTTCTGGTTAGCAATTCGATGCTTATTCAACATCGCCACCGGATTCCTTCAAAAACTCACTGCCCTCAAGTGGATGACAACTCATAGCAACCCTATAGGACAGGGTAGAACTGCCCCTGTGAGTTTCCCGAGACTGTCACTCTTCATGAGAGTAGAAAACCCATCTCTCTCCCAAAGAGCGACTTGTGGCTTCAAAATGTTGGCCTTGTGGATCCAAGCCCTTTGCGTAATCACCCCACCACCAGGACTCCTTCCAGGACTCCTTAGAAAATTTGTAAAGCCAAACCAAACCCAATCCACTACCACTGAGTGAATTCCTACTTGTCCGGAGGCTGTACATTTTGGGCTGGCAGATACGCTCATCTTTCTGCAGCCGAGTGGCTGGGAGGGTTGACCACTAAGGCTGTCTTTAGAAGTCCACACCTTGCCTGGCAGCGCGCCCGGGTAAGTTCTCCACGGCGATTCTTGACTTGCTGAGATTATCCCATTTGTGGAAAGTCAGTCTAGCATGGTTTCTACAGCTTTCTTTTACTTTTATCTCCAAAATGCATAGTCCTTATGGAATCAGCTAAACACGATGAAAAGATGCTCTATAATAATAAGCTCGTTAAAGACTTTGAGCAAATGTAACAGCTTCCTTGCTCCATAAAAACCTACTTGTCCAATCCGTGCATTGATAATTAGTAGAAGCTGGTCATCTGCTTCAGTCAGAGTACAGCCAAGGAAACTATAGAACAGTGAATATGTGGGGTCACCATGACTTTGAACCAGTTCCTTAGCAACTGGGATAGACCTGTGCTGGACACTGAGGGTAGGGTTGTGACAAGAGGAATCCAGGTTGCTCCTGTGCTACTTCACAATCTAGAATAGTGTTTCCCAAAGTGGGTGATACCACTGGGTGGAGGGGCACTGTCATGAGCCAGGGGAGTGCAAGAGCAGAGAGCTACAAGCTATCCTGGGTTATGGGTCCTTACAAGGATCAATACGTAGAATGAGGACAAAACAGAGGAAGGATATTCCCTTTTAGATGAAGATGGCTTAGGAAGCCTTTGCTGAGGAGAGGGAACTCAAATCCTTCTGTTAAATGAGAAGAGAGAGAACTCAAGAAAACCAAACGCTCTGCCATTACTGGAGTTCGACCTTCTAGAATGCTGACTCTTAGGGTTTCAATGAAAATATGTGTATTTGTCCCAAGACTCCACTCCTCACAACGTTGCTAGTCCTGTGTGGGGTACTTCAGTACTCCTAGTGCACTTAAATATATAATATATATACACACACACACAGGGTGGGAAGGCATAACAAAGCTATGATATAAGAGAATATCCCTTATTTTTTCATACCATTTGACAAGCGGTTACATGTTGGACTGCTGATCTCAAGGTCAGCAGTTCAAACCACCCACTACTCTGCAGGAGAAAGCTAAGGCTTTCTACTCCCATCAATAGTTACAGGGGCAGTTTGATCCCATCCTATAAAGTTGCTATACATTGGAATCGACTCAATAGCAAGGCACTTGTTATTTTGAGTTTGAGTCTATATTGAGCACATTCCATGTGACTTGAACTTGGCAAGATTCTTTGTAAATTAAAATGTAGTTCTACCCCATGTGTCAAGTGGACCCAGTTGAGGTGATAGACTGCTGATGTACTGGGTGGTGCCTCATAAGAGGTAGAAGTAGGATTTGGATTCTTTTGTCCAGTATCTCTCCACAGGACTCCACTGGGTCACTCCTCCGGGAGAATGACTGGGCTTTCTATTCTCGTACAGTTACAGTGTTAGCATCCCACAAGGGGTCAGCAGGAGTCAGCCCTAAATCGATGGCAGAAAGTTTGGCTGTGGTGTTTTGGTGGTGAGCAGAGGCAGGAAAGGCAGAGGGACCGGTGACATCAGCAGGATAAGTCTGTCTAGTTAGACATCTTCTGTTGTAGGTCATAGGAGAGTAACTGAAGTGGTTCTGCTAGGAGAAAATTTGTTCAAAATTACAATGAGCTTTATATCCAGAAAGGGAAGCACTGTGACATTAGGCTGCTAACTGCAAGGTCATTAGTTCAAAAGCACCTGCCAGCTTTACCGTAGAAAGCCGAGATTTTCTACTCTAACACTTTACAATCTTAGAAAACCATGGGAGTAGTTTCACCCTATCCTATAGGGTTACTACGATTTAGAATTGACTCAAGGGCAGCGAGTTTGGTTTTTGGTTTATGGATTCTTAACTCACATAAACAATGGGACTACATTCTCATGGAGGCCAAAGAACCTGAGTCAGACCTTGCATTTTCTTTGTATTAGGTCATAGAATTCCTTGATGGTCACCCCTCGTGGTTGTTTGGCATGATGTGGTTGATACCCAACTTTCATTTTGTTCAAAGCTTTGTTTTCTGTGTGTTCTGGCAGAAAAGGTAAGACAGACAAGACCTACAAGGTTTGCCTCTTGGGCTGGTATCAGGGCAAGCTCTTCAGCTATGTCCTGCAGTTAGATAGCACGGCCATGAAAAGTGGTCTCTTTGTAAGTACTTGTGTCCTTCCTCCTTACGGTGCGCATTTTCATTAAATCATAGCTTCTAGGCAGCCCAAATACCTGCTGTTTGGAAATCCTATGGAAAATAGAGTTTGTGGTATTAACCAGTGCTTGTCAAGGGCTCTGAATGCCTTCCCTTTTTGGTTGTTGCTCTCTTTCTTCTTCTTCTTTTTTAATTAGTTATAATGCACAATCACTCACTTCTGTGCAAGAATTACTCTCAAAGCTTCTACATGTGTGGATTATCATTCCCTTGAAGACTGAAGAATCCGTTTCAGCCTTCCCTTAGGATGACTAGACAAGAATCAGAGTCAATAAAATTGGCATCCCTTTTGCCACCAAACCCCTTGCTTGCGAAATGATTTTGAAGTTCTGGGAAGAATAGAATGAACAATTATCAATGCCCGATTTCATTGAAGCCTATGTCACCTTTGGGCACATGGATATGGGTGATCTGTGGTTTATAGATGAAGAGACCTACTCTCCTTATCAAAGAGACCAAATGACTGGTCCAGTGTTATAAGTACAATACAAGTCAAGTTTTGGAAAGCCAAAGCTACCATTCCGACCTCTATATTTGGTCTTTGTTACTATTGTTAGTTGTCGTTAGCTCAGCCCTGAATTATAACACTTTGTATAACTGAGTGAAATTGTTGTCTGGTCTTCTATCATCTTCAGAGTAGTTGGTGTATTGTTGTTGTTGTTGTTGCTGCTGTTGTTAGGTGCCATCAAGTTGGTTCCAACCCTTAGAGACCTTATACACAACAGAACAAAACACTCCCAGGTCCTGCTCAGTCTTCACAATCGTTCCTACATGGACTTGAGGCCATTGTTGCAACCACTGTGTCAATCTACTTTTCCACTTTTTTTTCACTGTCCTTCTACTTTACTAAACATGATGCTCTTCTCCAGGGACTGGTCTCTCTTGACAACATGTCCAAAGTATGTAAGACTGTCTCCTCATCCTTGTGGCCAAGGGACACTGACCTTACTTCTTCCAAGCCAAAGTAGTTTGTCCTTTTAGTGGTCCATGGTACTTTCAAGTCTTATGTAGTACCACAATTCAGATGCATTGATTCTTCTTGGGTCTTCCTGATTCAATGTCTAACTTTCCCTGCATATGAACCCATGGACAGACACACTAAAGTGGGTCAGACACACTTTAGTCCTCAAAGGAACATCATTGCTTTTCAATACTTTGCAGAGGTCTTATGCAGCAAGTTTACCCAATGTAACTCCTCTTTTGATCTCTACTGATCTCTGCTGATTCCATGATCATTGAATCCAAGCAAGATGAAATCCTTGACAACTTCAACCCTTTCACCATTTATCTTAATGTTAGCTATGGGTCCAACTGTGAAGATTTTGGTCTTCTTTACATTGAGTTATAATCCACACTGAAGGCTGCAAGCCTGGATCTTCGTCAGCAAGCGCTTCAAGTCCCTCTCACTTTCAGCCATCAAACTTGTGTCATGTGCACACATTGAAGGTTGTTAGTGTGCGGAAGTCTTGTTGCAGCCTCTGCACATTTTGAGTGCCTTCCCACTTAGGACATGCTAATTGAGTCATGTCCTAGCATGCTTCATACAATTTTCATTGACTAAATTTTGGCTGTACTTTGCCAAACCTTTCTTCCTAGGCTTAGTCTGGAAGCTTAATTATATACTGTTCATCATGACTGTGCTGATACTTGAAGTCTCAGTGGTATGATGTCACTTTAGCCTTGGCCCTATTATAGCAGAACAAAACACTATCCAGTCATATGCCATCCTCACAATTGTTATGTTTGAGCTCATTGTGGTAGACAGTTTGTCAATCCATGTCCTTAAGGGTAATTTTTTTTTGCTGCCCCCTCTGTTTTACCAAGCCTGATGACCTTTCCCTTGACCATTCTTTCTGGACAAC
Source organism: Tenrec ecaudatus (assembly GCF_050624435.1). Lineage (NCBI taxonomy): Eukaryota > Metazoa > Chordata > Mammalia > Afrosoricida > Tenrecidae > Tenrec > Tenrec ecaudatus. The sequence continues at coordinate 207,577,379 of NC_134532.1, forward strand.
ATGTTCAAAGTACATGCGATGGAGTCTCACCACTATCCCTTCTAAAGGGAACTCTGGTTAGAGTTCTTCCAGGATAGATTTGTTTATTATTTTGACAGTCTCTGGTAATTTCAACAGTCTTCATCAGGACCATAATTCAATTACATTGATTCTTCTCCTTTCTTCCTTCACAATGTCCAACTTTAATATGCACATGAAATTGTCTTGGGTCAGGAGCACCTTAGTCCTTAAAGTGACATCCTGGTTCTTAAACACCGTGAAGAAGTCTTAGGTAGTATACTCATCCACTGCACTGTGTCATTTGCTTTCTTGACCGCTGCTTCCATGAGCATTGATTATGTGCTTGAGCGAGGCAAAACCCTCGGCAACTTTCATCTTTTCTCTGCTTTTCATGATGTTACCTCTTAGTTCAGTGGTGAGGGTTGTGGTTTTCCTCACATTGAGTTGTAATCCACATGAAAGGCTGCATTACTTGATCTTCATCAGCAAGTGCTTCAAGTCACTAACTGCTATCAGTGGTGGACCTTCTAATATCATATCAACATGCAGGGCACCCCAGGAGACAGACAGATGGTTTAGTTTCGTAAATTATGAGCAAACAGAGAAAACTATGCTCTCACCACTTTGGAGTAGAATAAACTCTGTCCAGTAAAATGTTTTTTTTCCTTGCAATTGTCTCATATGCATGTCAAAGTTGGACATTGAATTAGAAAGACACAAGAAAAATCAGTGCATTTGAACCATGGTGTTGGTGAACAGCATTGGAAGGATCATGGTCTGCCAAAGTGACAAATAGGTCTGTCCTGGAAGAATTACAGCCAGAATTCTCCGTAGAGGCAAGGATGGAGAGACCTCATCTCGTGTATTTTGGACATGTTATCAGGAGGGTAAATGTAATGAAAAGACAGTGGAAATTTTCCACAAAGTTTTTGAAGCCCCCCACCCCCCGCCGCCGACATGACAGTCCACAGAGAAGCACAATGCATTGCCGTATCATCTTCTTTCATGAGCCTGTCTGATTCCCACCCGGCCAATGTACAACGGGGCTTCATATAATTTGTAGGGTGAAAAAATGTAATTGTAAGGTAATGAGGCTCTTCTATGAAGTTGTTGATCACCCCCCCGTATGTGTTATAATTTCACCATGTCCTCAGAGGAAGCTATGATTATTTTGTATCATTGTACAGGCTAAGACAGTGGTTCTCATGCTTCCTAATGCCGAAACCCTTTAATACAGTTCCTCATGTTGTGGTGACCAACCCCCAGCCAAAAAATTAATTTCGTTGTGACTTCATAACTTTAATTTTGTTACTGTTATAAATTGGGTGGCCCCTATGAAAGGGTCAGTCGAACCCCAAAGGGTTTGCAGCCCACAGCTTGAGAACCACTGATCTAAGACCAAGAGTGGTCGCCAGACTGCTGGGTGGTGTGTGGTCTCCTGAGTCAATGGTTTAATAACTGTGTGTCATTTCACAGTCTGGCTCAAACCAAGCCCATGTCTCAATATTCACCAGGCAGGGTTTCTCAGGCTGTTTATCTTTACGGGAGCAGACCACTCTCTCTTTCCCCCTTGGTGTAGCTGGTAGATTTGAACCATGGGACTTGCGGTCAGCAGTCCAATGTTTACCAGACAGACAGCACTTCCAGGGATTCTGTTTGTCCCCTCTGCACAAAGGGAACAATATGAGACCTACCACAATAGGCTGTTTGGAGAAGTAACATGCTCTTAGAAGACTGTTTGACTAGAGAGGACAAGCAAACTGTCTTTGCAGAAGAAGATGCTGTAAAGCAGAGAGGTACAACAGTGAAGGCCAAGATGGCCGGTGGTCCAGGATAGCAGCTCAGACTTGAACCCTGGGGCTCTGTTGTTCCTTTCTGTACCTTGTCTCCTGTAGCGCCCTAGTGATAGATGGGGTGGAGGGAGTGCACTGTTTATGAGACATGGGGAACCCATTGCTATTATTGTTGGTAGCTGCCATAGTGTGGGGTCTGACTCATTGCAACCCTATCTACTGAAGGAAACACTGCCCGGTTCTACGCCATCCTCACGATTGTTCTTATAATTGCAGCCACTGAGGGAATGCATCTCTATGAGGTCTCCTTTTTCATTGCCATTTCCTTACAAAGTGTCAAAAAGCAATTCTGTACTAAGGTTCAAAAAGCAAGAGAGTCAGCTTGACTGTCACATGGGCACGGGGCCCCAGAGTCCCCAGGGCTGGCCTGGGAGAAGAAACTAGTGTGCGGCAGCTCCTGCGTTTGCACATCCGCAGCCACGTGTGTTTCTGTGCTACTCTTTGATGGGAGGCAGTCAGATGGGTGTGTGACACCCTAGTTTTAGCGTGCCTTTTCTTGACTGGCTGGCCCTGTTGGTTTATTTTCTGCAATGGTGCTCTGGCATTGCTCACTTCTGAAAAGTATTGATTTTGTTACACGTTGCATATTCTACTCCCTAATTCTCTCAGCTTGTCACCTACATCCAAGCGGTGTTTACCATGTTCTTTTTCATACACAATGTTTATATTTTCTTGTATTCACATGGCTGGTTTGTTTCTCGTGTAATTTGGGCTTTGGGTGTGCTGTTTACAAATGGTCCCTGTCTTCCTGGGTCATAAATATATTCTCCTAATATCTTTTCATAGTGCAGCGATTTTGTCTTTCCTTCATTTCGATGCTTAACTGCTCTGGAATTTACGCGTGGGTCATGTCTGATAAAATCAAATTTATTTTGTTTTCCCTATGAAAACACAATGGGCCCCACACTGCTTAACCAGCAGGCCGTCCCTTTGCCATTGAAAGGTAATGTCATCTGTTTATCTGTTTCCAACACAGACAGACCTACGGGATACCACCTGAGCACTGTGAGGAAGCAAATCATATAGCTTTGGGGTGGGGGGCTTCCCAGTGCATATATCAGTGATGCTGACACTAACATATTCGATTCAGCACTCAATGGCTTTATTAACTATTTGGAATATTATGAGAATGGACCAGATGTGACAAGAAGACACAAAGTGAGCCCACGCTGTTGGGAAAATAGTACCAACAGAGCTGCCCGTGCAGGGTTGTCACACACCCTCAATCGATGAAAAAGGCAAAGTCTGATCAATTGACATCTGCCATACCGAGTCTCCTCAGCTGTTTATCTGTTGGTTTGGCAACCCCATTCTATCCCCCTGTCCTGTCTGTCCATCTTGCTTTCTTCTCTTACACTATAGTGCAGGAATGTTGGGCGTTTCTTGGGTAAAATGTGAGTTTGGAAGACCCTTTTCTGTGTGGTGAACATATCCTATTTCCTTGAGTCATTCCTGTATTGTGGAGCAAGCACATTGTTCAGTTTTTTGCTGTTATAAATTCTCCCTTGGTGATTTTTTTTTGCATAGAAAGCATTTCCATATTTTTGGATTATGTCCTTTGGATGGTTTCCCAGAAATAAAATTACTGAGTCAAAGGGCATGAACATGTTTAATGCTTTTAATTCATGGCATATATTTATTCTAAAAAATAAATTGAATAAAGATTCTGATGAGTTCCTGGTACTCTATTATGTAGCTGGAGCCCACCGAGTTCTGCTAAGTCTAGATCTGGGAACGTGACTATGGAAGTTCAAGGGCAAGACCAATGTGGCCCCTTAGAGACACATTTTCTATCTTTTTCTTATGTGTTTGGCCATCTGCCCCCCACCCCCATCCCCATTTATTCCTTTAACCAGGCAGGTGAGTATTAAGCTTCTGTTATGCACCGGCCACCACAGTTTGCAAGATGTGGTACCCTGTGCTCTCAATGGCTTCGCACATTGTTGGCCTTGTTATGGTTGTTAGCTGGTATTGTCAGTTCTAATGCATGTTGATCCCATGTATAAGAGGTCAATGGGGATAGCACTCTGTTACATGGGTCAGAATTGTCTCTACAGCACCTAACACAACAATATGAATGAATGAGGGGTCTAGGGCCAGACAAAGTGGGGAATCCAGATGTGTTGGGCTGGGTTCTCTAGAAAAGCAAAACTAGTGAAGCTATTACACATCTAGAAATGAAATTTATATCAAGAGAGGATCCCACACAGTGGAAGAACTGCCACACCCAAGCCCAATCTGGCTTCAGTCCATGGGTCACATGCTAAGCTGGAGGCCCTTCCTAACTCATGCAGCTGCCTCAGTTGAACCAGTAACAGGAATATGAAACCGGAAGCAGGAAGACTACATGCCAATCCAGACAGAGCTGTATAAGTCCAAGGTCAGCAAGCAACATGGCCAGTCACTGATAGCTCCTGGGGCCAACAGGCAAAATGGTGGACTGGACTGCTGGTCCAGTGTTTACACAATGTGAGGCCACATCTTAGCAGAGGCCTTAACTGCCCAAGTATTGAGGATCCTGGCCCAACCTAGTTGTCACAAAACCCAATTATCATACAAAGATATGTCCTAAAATGTTTTGCTCAAGGAACCAGGTGACTGGGTTGACATAGAGAGAAAGATGAGAATAGGCTTGGGGCAAGGTGGCCATTGAAGATCTGGCTTTGGCCATCTTATATGTCATCCATAAACAATTCACCATGTCAATGAGACCACAAGAGGCAGCGCTCCGGAATTTGGGATTTGTCCTCCTCTTTTAATGGCACGTTAAAAGGAGGTTTGGTGATACAGCGACTAAACACTTGCAGTGAAATTAAAGGCCAGTGGCTTGGATACACCATCCATTCTATGGCATAAATATTTGCTCTCTGCTTCTGTACAGAGTATAGTCTCTCTGGGAAAGTTCTACCTTCTTCTGGAAGGTCACTATGATTTGGAGCCATGGTGGCGTAGTGGTTACGCATTGAGCAACAGTTCAAAACCACCAGAGGGAGAAAGCAGAACGGTATTCTCCTTTATCGTTGCAGGGGAAATTCTACTCTGGCCTTTGGGGTCGCTCTGTGTCGGCATCTACTCGATGGCCGTGAATTTGTTTTTTGGGTTTCTTTGCACTCACACATACCTGCAAACAAAACCATGCATATTGCTTTTGAGTCCGTTCCAATGCATGGCAATGTGGGCATGTGCGTAGTAGAACTGCTTCATGGGATTTTCAAGGCTGAGATCTTGTGGACAGAGATTGCCAAACTGATCTTCTGTGGCAGCTCTCCAAAAGAAGATTAATAAAAAACACGCCCACTGCCATCGAGTTGGCGCTGACTCACAGGGACCCGGTGGGAGAGAATAGAACAGCCTCTGTGGGGTTCTGAGACTGCAACTCTTTCCGGGGGTAGAAACGCCCCTCTTTCTTCCATGGAGGTTTCAAACTACTGACCTTGCAGTTAGCAGTCTATTGAATAGCTATTACCACCAGGGCACCTCTGTGGGTTCCAATCACCAATTGCTCTTTTGCTGTAAAGCACGTATCTCCTTGCACCACTTACCTACTCCCCTGGGCACATTAGAGAGAATTTAGTGTCTAGGTAAACGGAGAAGAGTTTGATCCTTATCAAGATAAACTTGCTGTTTCCCTTCTAGGTTTGCAAAATCCATTGGGTTTCTTATATTTGTTTGCAAGCAGAAATCTTTTTAAAATATATTTTATTTATTCATGTAGGGAGTGGGAAGAAGGTGACATCTCTTGTTCAGAGGTTCCCCACCACTTTTGCCCTGACACAATCTTGCAATTTTTAGGGGTGACTTTTAAAAAATAATGCCTGTCATTTTCATCAACTCTTTAGATGTAGTTGTGTGGGTATCACAAATATATAGATAGAGAGATAGATATAGATATAGATTTAGATATAGATATGGATATAGATAAAGATATAGATATAGATGATGATGTAGATATAGACATAGCAAATGCAAGCTTTTCCAGAAATATTCCCTTGTCTGCTGTGTTTATGTTGCCTGCTTTTATGACAAGGTTTTCTCCACAAGACATATGAGGGGCTGCCTCATCACATTCCCCCGAGTCTCAGGACCACTCCTGAAGGCAGGTGTGATAGAAGATGGAGCAGGGTGCTTGTTGTTTCAGACCTGCCATCAATGAGCCGTGGGCTTCTGAAGCAATATCCCGTTCCATCACTTTTAGATGGCTTTGTGTACTATCTTTAACATGTTACTTTTGATATGTAAGAGCACACGCCTCCACGTTTGACTATAAAACCCACTGCCATTCAGTCGTGACTTGGAGAGGGGTGTTACCTGTAGGCCAAAGTAGAACTGCCTCCGAGAATTTCCAAGCTGGAAAATTTCCTATGGAGGCAGCTATCTTTCTGCCATGGGGAAGCGAGTGAGTTCAAACCGCTGACGTTTGGATTAGCAGACAACGGCTTCAAGTATCACCTGGTGTCCTTTTGACTCTATGGCAGAAAGTGTAATTGTGAAGAAGAAAACCTTTCCCATCTGAGTCACCTACAGTAGGCAGTGAAGCTCTGTGGGTAGAGACACAAGTTCAGAAATCAGACGTTGTTTAAAATCCAAGGCGACCACTTAGTTGATCTGTGAACTTAGGTAAGTTTCTCAGCATCTTGGGGATCTGGTTTGCCCCCTTTAAGTTAGGAGAAATAAATGCGAGAATTAGGAAGGATACAGTGAGACACTGTATGACTCTAGTTTGTTGTTTGCCTGGAGTGTTAAAAGACACAAGACACAGATATAGACAAAGCTTCCAGAAGCCCAGTCCTTATGCATGTAACATAATGATTTGATTATAGTATGATAAGCCTAAACAATGAAAAGGAATATGGTCCATGACAGCCTACGTGTAGAGAGACCGCCCTCAGAAAGTAGCACGTCAGCTCCATCTGGCACATCCAAACACACCCATCACAGTGCTTCCCATCCTACGGTCACCTTACACCCAGCTCCCTTTGTAATGCTCACAGCGAAATGAATGCTGAGTAGTAGCTCAGAGACGAGGCTTAAATACACGAATTTCCCAGGTACGTTTTTATTTTTCTTGCCCTGGTTGGGGGAGGGGGCGGCAGCAGCAAAGCAAAACCACACAAAAACCATAGAAAAGTGTCTTAAATGGAAAACTGAACTCCACCAGATGCCAAGTCTTGTTTTACTGCCCGTTTCCATGGCCCTCTTTCACTCAGACACCATTTGAGTGCTCAAGGAAGTGAGGCCCAGTGATCCCAGGGGAGCCTTGACTGGGTAACTGCACCACACCCATATTTGAGTCCCTCTGTTAAAATGATAACTGGTGTGACTTTGTTCACAAAACTGCCGGTGAGCAGAAAATGACGGGGAAGCACGGAGTTGAGAGGGATGGAAGAAAACAAGCCCTGGGATATGAGGGTTTAATAAAAATCAACAACAAAGAGCATACGGATGCATTTGAAAGGACGGGGATTTCGTATTCCATCCACATAGGTGTTCAAACCAAAAACCCAGCGCATGGGCCTGGAGTCCATGCTGACTCACAGCGACCCTGCAGGGCAGGGCTGAACTGCTGCTGTTGGTTTCTGAGAAGGTCAGTCTATTTTTTTTAAGTCACTTTATTGGGGGCTCTTGTAGCTCTTATGACATGTCATACATCAACTGTATCAAGCATATTTGTACATATGCTGCCAGCATCATTTCCATAATGTTTTCTACTTGAGCCCTGAGTACCAGCTCCTCTTTTTACTCCTTCCTCCCTCTATCCCAAGTTGAAAGCTTTGAGTTTTTTTCTTTGTAGGTATTTCACCCCCTCAAAATGTACTGTGCTAGCAAGTCACTACAGACTCATCGCGACCCTATGTATGGTTTCCAGGGCTAGGATTCTTCACACAAGCAGACAGCCTTTCTCCCACCGAGTGGCTGGCAGGTTTGAACCTCTAACCTTTTGTTAGCTGGCAAAGCCTAAACCGCCGTGCCACCAGCGATCTTTACTTGCCTCGCAGGAGCTGTGAGTCAGCATCAACTCCATGGCAGTGACTACTTCTCATTGTGATTTTATCTCGGGCATTCATTTTGATGTATAGATGTAAAATTCTATAGATGAACTACAAATCCTTACTTTCTCAGCTGATCTTTCAGGAATGACGGTTGGGGCAAACATTCTTTGTCCTTTGCTTTGAGTTGAGTGGAAACCCAACCAAACTCACTGCTACCAAGTGGATTCCGACTCAAAGTTTTGATATAGAGAGGGTAGAACTGTCCCTGTGGGTTTCCCAGACTGTATCTCTATATGGGAGTACGAAGCCTTGACTTTTCCCTTGAGGAGCGACTGGTGGCTTTGAACTGTGGATCTTGTGGTTAGCAGCCCAACATGCAGTACACGACACCACCAGGGCTCCTTAAAAAGAACCGAGGTTGGGGCTCTTTGGATAGCTGTTGCTCTCCTTAAAGAAACCCTGATGGAGCATTGACTTCTCCGAAGGGAGCCATTCAAACTCAGCAGCCACAACGAGGGAGAAAGATCAGGCTGTCTGCTTCCATGAAGCTTTCCAGCTCCAGAAACTCACCAGAGGCAGCTGTCCTCCCTCCTGATGGGTCGCTATGATTCAATATTGACTGGGCGGCAGTGGGTCATGGATTTTGGGCTTGGACTCCAGAGTCAGCATGTCTTTCTTGGAGCTGTCGCTCTGAAAACGGACAACTAAATGTTCTGAAACCAGTGATTGACTCATGGCAAACCCCTGTTTCTTCATCTATACAATGGGTCTCAGATATTATGATACTTACATAATCTGGTGTCAGTATGAGGATTAAGAGTGAAGGGGTGGAGCTTAGCCTGTCAATCAGATCACAGCTTGATGACCTCATTTGGAGGCGCTAAGGAGATAAATAGCTCACTGGAGGTGGACACACGCTCACTACCACAGAGACATTCTTGTTGACAAGCCGCATGGAGACAGGCTGATGGCAGTCAGAGTCTCAGAGCTGAAGGAACCACGTGGAGACCCCTGCCAGCACTGAGATGCCTCTACCGCCACTGGATCTATAAGACTTTCTACCCACTGGCCTGTGACCTTCCTGCATTCAGGGTCACTGCATGTGTTGAGTCTGAATAGGACTTTATAGATCATTGTTGGACTTGCGGACTTGATCTGGACTGGGTTAGATGTTCTCTCAATATTCAACGGCTCTTGTATAGAAAGCTCTTTCTTATACATACATGAGTCTCTATGAATTTGTTTCTCTAGTCTATCCAGACGAGCACGGATGTCTTCCATAAGGTTGTTGTGGGGTGCCCGGGACCTAGTAGGAACTATGTAAGGGTTAGCTATTTTTGCTATGTGTGCTTTGGTTTGTGGTAAACATGACCCCCGAGGGTTTGGGAAAGTCTGGCTAGGAATTTAGGATGCAAATGGGGTTTTATTTGCTAGGGAAAATGGATGACCACCCTCCCTGGAGTGTGAGGTGACCCCTCTCAAAGGAACTGTCAGAGAAAGGACTCCAGTTGCTGTCCTCTATCCCCTGTCCCACCACCCAGGTGTGGCCGGCAAGGACAATTTGAGAAAGCAGGCTGGACCCAGGCTCCTTGCCCTCAATCCCTTCCAGCCACAAACATTTCCCCTCCCCCCAGTGTCTTCCAAGAGAGTTCAACCTACATAGGTAAAATGGAAATGACCAAAATATTAAAAATAACATGAAAATAACATGAAGAGAGGGTTGTCCTCCTGTGCGGGCACAAGAGGGGTCTGAAGGGGAGAAAGCATTGTTCTTTAGAAACGCCCCCGCCCCCACTCCACCCCCCACCCCCGTCCATCCCATAAAGGCCATCGCTCATTCCATCTCCCTCGTCTCAGAGCCCTCTCCCCAATATATCCTCTCCACGTTGACCTGTTTAACTTTATTTTAATTAAAAACATGTATTTTTCCAGGATTAGATGCTTTATGTTATAGTTCACTCTTTAGAGGGGGTGTATGTGTAGCACGTGACAAGTGGTTGCCATGGTAATTTCTCATTATTGTTGAATTGAAAAATAATTACTTGGGCAAAAATCCCACGTAACCTGTCAGTGCTTAAGTTAAGGATGCCGGGGGCAGCCCTGGCACAGGGATACTGTTTTTGGTGGAGAGGGATGAGGAGGGGGGCCGGGGATGGGAGGGATGGGGGGATGTGGACTGGGGGATTGGGTGCAGGGGAGTGTTGGGGAAGGAATAAACCTGCTTTTGTGGAATTTTAAGTATAATTAGACTCTCCTGGGCTCTCTGGTGTGAGTGTGCCTCTCCTGAGAGAGGATAAGTCTGCCTTTGGAACCTAGATTCACCTGAGAGATAAGAGGAATGGACCGGAGATGTTCAAGGCAGCAATTCAAAGATGGGGTTCTTTAGAAAGGATGGGCAATGGTGCAATTTTCCCTGATTAAAATACACCGGCATGGTCAGCCCCTCTTCCCCTGCCTGCACCCAGGCTGCATTCATTTCATTTTTATTTACCTGGAAGTTGCTCTCTGCAATTGTGCCTTTCCAGCGTTGGGGGAAAGAATCCAGTTTTGACTGATTAATATGCAGGAAACCCCAGTCATGCACTTTCAGATAATGAGCAACTGCAGAGATCGGACAGCAAGCTCCCGTTGGGATAAAGGCAGACCTGGGATCCGGTTATACAGAGCTGGACCCTGCCCACCCTGCCGGGTGCCCTGCACATGAATTGTGGCAGGCTGCACTCACACACCTCGCCTCAGGATCCAGCTTGTTGGGCCCTGGAGAACCTATGTTTTGATTCTTGAGTTTGTGCCAAGAAAGAGGCCTCTTTAGAGATAATGTAATTTCAAGGTGGGACAAATGGTTTCCTCTGAACTTAGTAATTGACCACCAGAGGGGCATCTTGGAAGCCAGGCTAGCAATTGATTTTTTTCTGAAACTCAACCTTGACAGTACCCAAACACAGGGGGTTCGTTCTCCTGCTTTAGAAAAATGAATGGTAGGCATACTGGTTGTTTTTTTTAATTCAGTATTGCATCTTTTAAATTTATTTTTCAACTCCTGAATCCTCATTCATCTGTTGCAGACCTAGATTCTATTTTGTTCTTAGGACTGATCCTGGTCTTAGATCCCGCTTAAAGATACCTCATTTTCAATTCCTCTTCGTTTCTTTGTGACTCTGTTAGACTAGATTTTCTTTAGTATGGAGGTCTAAGGAGTTCTTGATGGGAAAATTAGAACATTAATTTGGACATTTGAGTACAGCCACTCTTTTATATATTCTAGAGGGATTTTTACACATGTGTCCAAAAGGACATGTGCAAAGAAATACATTAGTAAATTGTCCCTGGGAAATTTCTACTCTGTCCTAGAGGATCACTATGAGTCAGAATCACCTGGATACTAGTGGGTTTGAGTCCTTATTATGAGCTACTAAATGTTAGTATGTGCCTTAGTGATCACAAATTCCAATAGCAATAAAAATGATTAGGTTTCAAAAAATGCATTATACTATTATTTATGAGAGCAACAAACTAGGGCACACTTAGAAGCCATTTGTAGCAAAATACTTAAGTAAAATGCATTATTTGTTCAGTATGCTACCTTATACCTCAGGGAAGAAAAGAAAAGATCACAATATATAACATGGATAGATTCCAAATCCATGTTGAATGAACATAAATAAGTTTATAGGTGCACACATGATTTATGAAGCTATTTGGATAACACATTAAAAAGATGAAATTGGACGACAACATCTGGGTGGAATTAAGGAGATCTGATGGGGCTGCTGGGTCAGAGTTCGATTGCTAACCACAAGGTCAGTAGTTCAAACCCAGTCTTCGCTCACTGGGAAAAAAAATGAAGCTGTCTGCTCCTATAAAGATTTGTAACCTGTGGTTATAATTCCATTTGGGAATGGGTTCCCTTTGCTACATTAAGGAGACAGAATTCATGTAGGGGATGTCTTTATTGTAATAGAGATTAAACAAGCAAGAGAGAGAACCGAAAGGGGGTGGAGGGAAGATTGATGCCAAGCCATATAGATATCTCCGAACTCACTGCCATCGCGGAAGCACTGACTCACAACGACCCTCTAAGACAGGGTTTCTGAGACTGTGACTCGTTATGGGACTGACCAAGTACCATCTCTCTCACTCTAGCCTCCCAAATGGTGAGAAAGAAATGCCTGCTGTAAAAGTCACCTGCTCATGGTATTTCAGTTAACAGCAGCTCCAGACAACGAAGACTCAAATCCACACCCAAACTCCCACCATCAAGTCAGTTCGGACTCACTGGGGCCCCATGGAACCAAATCGAATCGCCCCTGTGGTTTTCCGTGGCTGGGAATCTTTTTTTTCATCGTGTTATTGGGGGCTCTTACAAGAAGCGGTGAATCTTGAAGGAAGCAGAAACCCTGTGTGTCCTTCAGTGGAGCGGCTGGTGGTTTCTGGCTGTCAGCCTGTGGTCAACAGCCTGATGTGGAACCCACTGTCACACCAGGGCTCCTCACAACTGCCATGGGGCGACTTTAAAGAAAGGACATTTTGTTTCTCATCTTTTTGAAGCAAGAAGCCCCAAGTCAGGGTCTCATCTGTGCGGAGTCCTTCCTTGAGCAGTCCGTGGTTCTTGAATTTGTAGAGCAGGGTCATGTGTACCCATAGTTCCCCAGGGGGTCCCTGGGTCACAATTCCAGCTCAAAGATAAGTAGGGTTAGGATCCATACTCCACTGGCACGCCCTCATCAGCATAACACAAGATGCCTTTGTTCCCCAACAGGTCATATGCACAGGTACAAAAGCCCGGGATTAAATGCATTTGGGGGTGGGGGGGGCATGGTTCAACCCTAAATTTAGGTTACAAGAAATATGAACCAGCATTTCTTTTTATTTCCTTTTTTTATTAATAAATCTTTTTATTGGGGCTCATACAACTCTTATCACAATCCATACATACATCAGTTGAGCAAAGCACCCTTATACCAGCATTTCATTGAAAACAAAAAGACCCCAAAGATGGCTCAGTGGAAGAGTGGCGTGGATGTGAGCCGGCACTTTACTGCCTCCACCGCTAGCTCTCTCAGCTGTTTCTGGTGCCTCACACCCCCTGTTGGAAAAGCAGGCCTTCCCAAAGAACGGTGAGCTCAAATGAGGCCCCAGGCCCTGTAGTCAGGGAGCTTAGACTCCTAAGAGATTCTTAAAACATCAGAGAAAGGGTCTTTTCACTTGTGCAGATATGTCTATCTGGTTCATTTTTCCATTCTTTCATTGTGGGCTCATGTCCAGGCGGTGATCTGATGAGGATGAAGACAGGCTGGCTTCCCCCTTTCAGCAACTCACAGCCTCCTTTTGATATGTGTTCACTGGGAGGCTGTGATGCTACGGCAGCATAACTGACATCCTCAGGAGGACATGGTCATGCAGCCTGTCTTGCATAAGAAAGAGGGGCAAGGCCACCTGAGACCCGGGGCTGGACATTTGCTGGGCATTCCAGCCCCCAAAGCACAGCAAATGCAAAGTCAGTTGGACAGGAAATGGTTAAGGAACCCTGGTCCCAGCAAGGTGACTCAGGCCTTGGTTCTTGGGCGACACGCAGGCCCATCTGGAACGAAAGTGCTCCACTCCGGACTGGGCTGGACCAGGGCTCTCCTAGTAAGATTTCAGGGTGGCTTCTCTGAACCCTCTCCCACATGCCCTGTGCCTGCTCCATCTACCCCGCTACACTTACTCAGGAAGAAGAATGCAGGCTCATGGCCTTTCTATTAGGCTTTCTGGCTCTTGGATCTTTTAGAAGAAGCCTGGCTGATGTAATGGGCTACACCGTGCGCTGACCACAAGGTCACTAGTGGGACACCCCTCCCCCCCCGCATTGTTCCAAGTCAGAAGGATGAGGCTGTCTTACTTCTGTTAGGCTTAACGGCATAGGCAAGTGGAAGGTGCACCTCCACCCTGCCCTGTAGGAACGCTGTGAGTCAGAGTCGACTTCAGGGTGCTGAGTTTGGGGTTTGGGACTCTTGAAGGAGTAGCTTCCCCTTGTGTGAAACCCGATGTCTTTGTTTCGAAGTAGCCTAGGGGCCACAGGAGATAGTAATAGAGGTCTTCAAAGAGTCCTTGGGTGGGACAAAGTAGTAAGATGGTTTGGCTGCTAACCGAAAGATTGAAAGGTCAAGGGTGCCCCAGGCACCTCTTTGGGACGGTCCCAGTCTTGAAACCCCTAGGGGCACAGGTCTGCGGCGGCCCTCTGGAGTCACGGGAGCCCTGGTGCTGAGCTCATGGCGTTGACTGGCCTTCTTGATTGAGCTGGAGAGCTTCTCTTTACTCAGCACCGTCCACCGAGCTCATTTCCCACTTTCCAGGAAAGCACATGGGATGGGCTGACCTGGCTGAGGGCTATGCAGACCCGGGTCCATACTTTCAAGGCCATTTCACAGAGTAGCTGGGGGCATACAGTCCCCACAGCCCAGCACTTGGCTCTGGCCCTCCGCAGCACTCAGGTGAATAAAGTGCATTACAGCCGAAGCTCCCGGTAGGAATGTGTTATGGCTTCATCTGATCAACCCTGGGCCCCGCCCTCTGCTCCTTCCCTTGTACCTTCAGATCCAGCCAACCCATGACGGGCCACTACTGGACCTCAGGGAACGTTTTCTTACAGTAGGACTCTTTTTATTCTATCTCCCAGATAAGCAATAGTTCCTCTTATAACTAAGGACTAGCTTATAAGCTTCCTGTAAGAGGTGGCTTCAAAGAGTTCACGGAAAAATTCCATTCTCTTTCCATTCCATCTTTCCACCACCTTGTTTGCAGCCTCCATGTAGGGTGTGGGAGCGGGTGGGCGGGCTGGGGAGATTCTAACAGTTGTTGTTTTAATTGGCAAAGTGAACTCAATAACCAAACAGCTTCACAACTTAAAGCGACTTTCATAGTTTGGGTATGTGAAGGTACCACAAGAAATATGTTCATTTGTTCATTCATTCATTCATTCACTCAATTGGCTAACCACTTGTCTCCTTATGCCCCTGAGATCTGCCTGGGAATTCACATATTGTGTTTTGGGGTTTGGGAATGTTCTTTCAAGGTGTGCGCACAGAGACCACTGATTAAGTCGTGTGCACGTGTGCATCCAGGACACACTCAAAACCACCGAGTGCCCCTCGTTTCCAGAGAATTTCCTGATGCCTTCGCTTATCACACATTCTGATCCAATGAATTTGAATTCAATGACATTTTGCCTTCCTGGATCATTATGTCATTTTCAAATTCTACTGCATCTCACTGGGTAGGCCCTGTGGGACCCATGGGACCCTGTGGGACCTGTTCCTAAGACCGTTCTCAAACCTTACTCTCACCTGCATCCTTGCTCTCTCCCAGCCTTCTCAGACCAGCTTGGGTTCGCTCACAGTTTGGTTCTTTGGTTGTGCCCTTTCTAGAAGTGTCTATACTGAGAGTTGCCCACAGGAAAATAGAGGAGCAGCAGCCAGTCAGGTTTTGAACTGTGTCGGAGACTGATGCTGTTGCCAGGCCTTTGTGCTGCGGACACATGAAGTGATGGGGAAAATCTCTTGATTCATAAACAGGCTGCTTTGTACAGTTGATTTTTGGGGGGTGATGCTGTGATTTATGCCTGGCATGTTTGATTCCCTTGAAACATGATGGGGTGCAGTGGTAGAGCACTCCACCCACTATCTGTAAGTTTGGCAGTTCGAGTCCTCCAATATCTCTGAGGGAGAACATGGAGGCTGTCAGGGTCTGTAAAGATTTACACCCTTGGACAAGCCAATGAGGCTGTTTGACTCTGTCTTCACTCGGTCCCTGTGAGTTGGAATTGACTTGAAGGTAGACTCTTCCTACCTTTCTTCCTGAGTCTTAGTCCCAGTCTTCCTGACTATTGGAGGGATGAGCCCTGGGACAGGCCTTCCATGCCAGAACATCTGAGCTCCAAGCCTCGTGCATTCGTCTATTGGCACCCCTGTCACCACTTCAGTCATCAGAAAAAAACAAACACAACAAAACATATTGCTAGCAAGTTGACAACCAGTATGGGAAAGAAGCCAAAACCAAAACCAAACTCACGGCCATGGAGTCCATGCTGACCCATAGCAACCCTGTAGGACAGCCCCAAACTGCCCTCTGTGAGTTTGTCTCTGTCACTGTTCAGGGGAATAGAAAGTGCTGTCCTTCTCCTGAGGAGTGGTTTTGAACTGCTGACCTTTTGGATTAGAGCCCAACTCTTAACCACTATGCCACCCAAGCTCTGCCTTGGCAAATAGATGGTCAGTGAGAAGAAGGAAGCCCCTGAAAGTGATGATCTGACTCAGTAGTGGCAACAATGGACATGGATGTAGCAACCGGATGGCCCGGACCTGGTCTGGGTGGAGTTCTGTGAATGAGTTAGAACCCACTGGGCAGCCACCACCAGCAACAGTCACATCAACTGGTGGACAGGTCACCATCTATGCTTTGGTTTCTGTAACTATGAGATGGGGGAGATGATATGAACGTCTGCGTTCATCTGTTGAACAGCTTTATGCTTTATGCCATGGGCTGTTCTCTGGTTGGCAGATAGTGCAGAGCAATGGTTGAGGGGTAGAATTCTCATCTGCCACGCTGGAGACCCGGGTTCGGTTCCTGGTCAATGTGCCTCCTGTACATTCACTCCTGCCTGTGTTGAGTAGGTTTTTCCATGTTTTCCTTTATTCTTTTGTTGTTGTTATTGTTGTTTGTTTGCTTTGTATATGAAATCCAGGACAGGTAAATCTATGGTGACCATAACTGGATTAACTAGGTTTCATGAGGGTACATCAGGGAGGTTGGGGGGAAACGGGAGCTAATAACAATGAGTACAAGAAGAGAGAAAATCTTCCAAAATTGATTGTGGTAAAGATTGTGCAACTCTTCCTAATATGAATGAACTATTGGACTGTATCCTATGTGAATCATGTGCCAGTGATACTGTTTAAAAATAAATAAATAATTTAAGAAACTAACTAAACACACCCACAAAAAGATGCTGAACAGGTTTCACTGGAGTTTCCAGTTTTAGATGAACCACGGAGAAAGGCCTGGCAATCTCTCCTGAATAAAGAATCCGTGAGAGCAGCAATTGGATCCCCGTGGGCCAGTAGCAGGACTGGGCTGGGTTTTGTCCCCTGGTGAGTGGGGCCACCAGGATTGAATGCAGCTAGAGGTCTCGCCCTCAAGTTTGTTAGTAGATCTGTGAATGGCCCCTGGGTGGTTTTGTACTTCAAGTGTCTTAATGAGAAAACGGTTGGCTTTGGGTGGGCCGATGGGGAGGCGGACTGGGAAAGTGAGACAACATAAGTCATTTGTCTGAGCGGCTGCCTCTCCGAAGTTGCGGACAGACTTCATCAATGCACGGTAGTCCCTTAATTATGATGACCGGGATGGCAGGCTCATTCCTGAGGATGACAACTTAATGCTGTCACAGTTGGACAATTTAATAGGAGGTGGGGGGAGGCAGGCAGAGGGGCGCTTGATGGTCCTGCCAAGGCCCGAGCCCTGGAGGCCAGGCACAGCTGGGAAGCATCTTGTCCTAAAATCTGGCAAGCACCAGCACCATTCTGGAAAAAGACTGGGCTTGAGAATGTGGGGGTAATCCTGGCCCTAGACAGAGAAGGCCGGCCGGCGATGCTTTCTGTTTCAAAGCCTGGCTAATTTGCAGTTCTGGGAGGCCCCCCTTCTCCCCAAGGAGATCAGCAGCGGTTCTAACTGCCTTAAGCTGGACCGCATCCAAAATGATTCTGGATGAGCAAGAGCCAAACGCAGCCCAAAGCAAACAAACAGACTGCCCAGGGGCAGCCTGTGTTCTGCTGAAATGCTCTATGTTTAATAACTTTTAATAACAAGCGAGTAGTTTCCTGAAATCTCCACATTCCTCGAGGACCTTCCAGATGTGGTGTGTGCTTGTGGGTAATCACGCCTCTCGATGCAGCCGATGCAGCCACCCTTCTATCTGTTGCTGCCATTAGGTGCCGCCGAGTCAGTTCCAACTCACAGTAACCCTATGTACAATAGAACGAGACACTGTCCGGTCCTGCACCCTCCTCACCATTGTTCTTAAATCGCAGCCCAAGGTAGCAGCCACTGTGTCAATCCATCTTGTTGAGGGCTTCCTTTTTTTCTACCGCGTCTCTGCTTTACCAAGTGGAGGACTTAACTGGGGACTGGTCTCTTCTGAGAACAAGTCCAAAGTACATGGGACGAAGTGTCACTGTTGTTGCCTCTAAGGAGTATTTTGGCCATACTTTTTCCAGGACAAATTTATTGGGGTTTTGGGGGGCCATCAATGGTCCTTTCACTATTCTTCGCCAGCAACATAATTCAAGTGCATCGGTTCTTCTTCCATCTTCCTTCTTCAGTCTTCCTTATTCGCATTCTGTGGAGTCGTATGTACACGGACATGTACAGGAAGAGGGAGGAGACCCTGGTGGAGCACTGGGGACAAGGCTAGGCTGCTAATGGCGAGGTTGGTAGTTGTCAGCAACACAGTGGCTCCACAGGAGAGAAGACAGGGTGATCTGCCCTTGGAAAGATGGCTCAAGGCCACCGAGGAGACTGACCTCTGAGTGATTGCATAGGAGAGGCTAGGGCTGCCGCTCCAGGCCTGCCATCGTTTTCTGTTGAGGAGCAAGTGAAGGATTCAATTTCCCGATCCCTTGGTTAGCAGTCAATCGATGAAGCATGGCGGCACTGGGATGTCTTCTTGAAAATCCTACAGCATATAAAAATCAACTCTATGGGGTATTTCCTCCATGTACGGTTACTATGGACAACATATGACAACTGTGGACCATATTTGACATATGGTCCCCCAAACTGGACAACATATGACAACTGTGGACCATATTTGACATATGGCTGCAACCTTGGGCTCAGACACGTCAGCACTCACAAAGATGGCATAGAACTCGACCACGGTTTATTCAGTCATAGGGAACGGAATCCATGACAAATAACAGAACAAACAACACAGCGAAGTAACAGTGGTGGAGGTGAACCAGACACCAAGGAGGCCTGGTGGTCCCGATGAGGCCTTGGGCTATGGGGCTGCTTGGAAACCACTCTCCATTCCTCAGGAGAACGATGAGGTTTTCTCTTCCGAAAGAGTTCCAGTGTTGGAACAGCACAGGGGCAGTTCTACCCTGCCCTCCCTATGAGTTCCAGTGGACTCGATAGCAGTGAGTTATATGTCCAGGCTGCACAGAAGCCCTGGTGGCACTATCAGGTAATCACTGGACTGCTAACTATGGATTGTCAGTTCAAAGCCACCAACTGCTCCTCAGGAGAAAGATGAGGCTGGCTGTTCCTGAAAATATCTGCAGCCTTGGAAACCACATGCAGGGTCACTGTGAGTCAGAATGGACTCGGGAACTGCGGGTTTGGGTTTTTACAGCCTTCAAATATGGGGTGGAAAAATCCCATTATCTTTTGACTCATTTTTTGCCCACAAACATCTGGAAGATCCTTCATGTATATGTATGTTTTGTTTGTTTGTTGTGTGGTTGTCATCAAGCCAGTTCCCATGCATGGTGACACTTCTGCATGGGGTCGAGCTACTCCACAGGGCTTTCAAGGTGAAGGCCTCCCAGAAGCAGGCCTGTTAGCATCTCTTATGGGTGGGTTTGGACTGTCAGCCTTGCCTTCACAAGTTGAGCACTTAACTGTGAACTCCACCCCTTCCTCGTGTGTGTGTGTGTGTGTGTGTGTGTGTGTGTGTGTGTGTGCGAGCTCTGTACAAGGGGGCTTCAAACAGTGCATGGGAAAATTCCATGTGTCTGGTACCTCTCTGAAGTCTGCTCTTATAACGAGATGAAGGGGTCTACAGCCCCTGCATGCTCCAGCCTGCCGCCACCATGGGTGCTGTGACAGCCATCTCATAGTTTGGTTGTTGTTTTTGATTCATTTGTGTTGACCCTACCCTTGACCTCAGAGTTGGTCTTTCCTAATGGTGCATCCAAACCAAGCCCGGGAAGAGTCATGTAATGAAACCACTCACACGGATGCCCTTTTAACGAATCCTTGAAAAAGGACAGAGCCTGACTCGTCTTAAACTGGGTTGCCACGGGGCAGTTTCTGTTTGTTAAAACAGCCTCCCCAAGAGCAAAAAGACAGAGAATGAAAGACAGCGAAGTGAAACAGACTTGGATTTCACACTAAATACAAACTCTTTTGTTAAAACAAAAATGCCATATTGTGTTCCACTGTACCCAAATTCAATCCCTCCCAAATAGGTCCTCCAGAACGCAGTCTTATTCTGTTGGCATTGACCCCTGATTGCCTTGGAATTGGGCCCCAATTTGAGGCCCTTAATTTGAAAGGAGACCCCTGCCAGACCCCCCTCTTCTAGAACACACACACACACACACACACACACACACACGTAACCAGTTGGACACCAGGGTTTGATCAGTCCGTTGGGTTTGAGTTCCCCTCCCCTCTTGTGCCCCCTTCCCTGACACTTTCCAGGCCTTCCTGTGAAGTAAACGCTCTGTCTCTTTTCAGGACAGTGACAACCTCTGGTGGGACGCATTTGCCACGGAATTTTTTGAGGATGACGCCACCTTAACCCTTTCATTTTGTTTGGAAGATGGACCAAAGCGATACAGTAAGAAGTTTGATTTTCTAATCTTTCCCCTTTCTGGTCTGGGAAGAGCACCTTGGCAGTGGTCAGGGAGGGGTGGTGGTGCTTAAGAGATTCGTGATGGATGGGCCTGGACTCTTTGGACACTTACCTGTCGTCGGAGTGAGGAAAGAGGAGTCATGTGGCTCACTTATCAGGCAGCATTTGCCTGTCACTTTCCTTCGGCATCTCTGTTTATCTTTGGTGGTCTATACCTTCCTTCAGTGCTCTCGGTCTGAAGTAACTGTGTCTCTCTGTCACCTCCTTTGATCGATTATCTCTGGTTTCATTTGACAAGTGAGGGCTGAGTCAGTTGTCTTTGGCTAGACAGTTTCGGATGCGTGTCCACTGAGTTCTAGTTTCTTGTCTTTCTGGAGAATGAAAACTCTATAAAGATCTCAAATTAGAGCCGGTAGCACCTTGGGCAACAGCCAAGATGGCCAGATTCGGTTCTGTCTGCTTGTCAGAGCTGGGCTTTGCTAGCGGTACTAATGGTTCGCGAGGTGGAGAAACAGCAGCACAAAAGCAATGAATGTCGGGCTAGATGAGAAAGCGAAGGCTGCTTTCGGAAACCAGAGTTGCACGCAGGCCCGGCGCTCTCAGGTGGGAAATCCTCTCCAACTCTCGACTGTCAGGCTCACGCAGGTGAGGGCAGCATTGGCCACTGGACGAACAGGAAAATCGAGACGTTTGTCGATGGACAGCAAGCTCCTTGATCAACACCCTGGGCAGAGCTGATTGTGGACACCTCTGTTTCCGTGCCCACAGGCGGATGAGTTGGTGCTGTAATCAGTTGGTTGGGTTTGAGTTTGTGAAACTTACACCTCTTAGTACTGTTTGGACTGGTTGCATGCTGCTAGCGGAGTCATTATGCTAATGTATGCAAATAGTGATCACACACCAGTGGCCAGCCTGGGAGAGCAGGACAAAGGGGACTAGTTGTCCAGATGAAATTCATCCACAGTCACATCTCTCCAGGGCTGCATCCTTTGGGCTTTTAAGGGATTCAGGGTATTTTCAGAGTCCTGGGTGATGTAAATGGTTTACACTCATTTCTTAAAGGTTTATGGTTTGAATGTACCCAGTGGTACCGAGGAAGAAAAGTCTGGCATTCTGTTTCGGTAAAGTTTCCAGCCCAGGAAAACCTCTGGAGCAGATTTAGTCTGTAAGACATGGGGCTGTTGGTCTAAAAATCAGCTTGATAGCAATGGATTTGGTTTATTGGTTAGGGGATAATTTTCCATCGTCTGAGCATCAGAAAACAAATTATTTTCATGCATTGTTCTGGTCAACCCAAGGAGACCTGGTGGCACAGTAATTAAGCACTGATTTGCAAAGTGAAAAGTCAGGGGCTGGATCTCCCCGGATGCTCCAGAGAAAGAAAGATGTAGCTGCCTACGTTCACAAAGATTACAGCCTTGGGAACCCTGTGGGGGCAGCTCTATCTTGTAGGGTTACTATGAGAGAGAATGAACTTGGCGACAACACATGTTTTCCTTTGTCTTTTTTACACTCAGTGGAACAGGCTCCGTTGAAAGCCCTTGGCAGCTAGCCCTTGCTGTGGGTGTGCCGGTGTGGGAGTGCCTGTGCCCGGGCTAAGCCAGCCCCCAATATCCCAGAAAGCAGGTCCCAGAAGTCCCTGGGAGGTAAAGGAGCCCAGCAGCCCGATAATGACACATTTATCAAAAGGTTGTCTGATCACTTCCAACCACGCAGTCATTTACCCTCCTTGACTGTCTAATTGTGTGTGTGTGTGTGTGTGTGTGTGTGTGTGTGTGTGTTTTCTGGGGTGTTTACTCAGCTACTTCCAGTGGTGGTTGTTTTATGTGCCTGTGCTTTGCCGGTTTGGGAAATCCTCAGGAGCTTCCCAGGGCATGAGAATTACAGTTTTAAGCCAACCCTAATAAAACAGGTTCTCCTTCTTGGCCCCTACCCCGGTCCAGCCTGCATCCCACCATCATTTGGAGATGAGCCATGCTCAGCACCTGTTGGAGATCTTATATCCTGATGATGAGCCATTGTTGCCTGGGGTTTCTTTGTTTCTGGGAGCCAAAATATTTCCCGAGCAGAGAAGAGCAACAAAGATGATTGACAGCACGGAGCCGAGCCTCATCAGCTGCCTTGCTGACAGGCTGGTGATGTGCGGGTGGGTGACAGCTGATTGACAGCGCAGGGTTGGGAGGCAGAGAAAATGAAGCATGCTTAGAACGCCTCACGGGCTGTTTATGCAACGCTCCCAGCCCAGGCGCCGCCACCTTAACCCGTTCGCAGTCCAGGCGCAGTGTGCTGTCTGAGAAGATGCCAGGCTGTCCCCTGCGCTGCACGATGCAGGACTTCCTGGATGCCCTCCTGAGCTCTGAGCGCTGGGGATCTCAGAGGAGGAAAATAA
Organism: Tenrec ecaudatus; assembly: GCF_050624435.1. Classification (NCBI taxonomy): domain Eukaryota; kingdom Metazoa; phylum Chordata; class Mammalia; order Afrosoricida; family Tenrecidae; genus Tenrec; species Tenrec ecaudatus. The sequence continues at coordinate 207,600,227 of NC_134532.1, forward strand.
GGATTGGCGACTACCTTTTTATTGGTAAAAGTATTTTTATGGTTCCCTAATTATATTCATGCTAGGAAAGAAGCAACATTCCACATGAAGTTTCTTTAATCCTTCTTAGAAATAAAGAGGGAAAAACTCATTCTTCTTCCCCACCTCTGTGTCTTGAGAGGGTCTTGCTGGATCCAAGACAGCATGTCTCTAAGCTCCTACAACTCCCGCAGTGTTCTCTGTGTTTGTTTGTTTATTTGCTATATGCCTCCTCCTATTAGACTAGTAACTCCACAAGGACAGAGGCTTTGCTGTTGCCAAGTCCCCACATTAACACAGTAACTTACACATCATAGATATTCAGTAAATATTTGTTGGATAAACAAATGGATGAGTGGGTGGGTCCATGGATGGATGCATAAAGAGGTATATGAATGGGTGGGTGGATGGTGGTGCATGATTGGGTGGATGGATGAATGGGTAGGTGGATGGATGAGTCTGTGGGAAGGTGGGTGGATGGATGGATGGATGGTGGGTGGATGGGTGCATGAGTGGGTGAGTGGATAGATTGATGGTAGGGTGGGGACATGATGATGGATGGATGGATGGATGGATGGATGAACAGACATTTCGAAAAACCCTTGACAAAATAAATGTCAACCAAGGTCTTTACAGAGATCTTTGAGCCTTTTTCAACTGGAGTGCCTCGGTCCCCATTACTCCCCAGCAAACCTCGTGTGTGGGCATCATGCTTTCTAAGAGTCTTCTTATATGTTTGGGCTGTGCTCTAGTCTGCTTTCAGAGAGAGGAATGTGCCCCGGCTGCATGTATAATCACACAGGCAATAAAGAAGCCTTGAGAGATACTCGGATCCTCTCTCATGTGGCTGGTATCATCTCAGCCCCCCAGCTCTTTACTCTCCTAAAAGTCATGAGGCCCTAAGGATGGGTAGGACTAGTGATGGGGAGAAAATGCTGGCTCAGATGGGGACTCCTGCAATCTTCCTAGAAGCCTGTGGGTGCTGTTGGTAAGTAAGAGAGGTATTGCAATGGACAAAGGGACTAGACCCATGGGCATCCCTGGGCTCTCACCTGACCCTGCCTTTCAGAGCATTGGGAACATGTTTCTCCTGCAGATGAAGGGGCAGGTCCAACAAGGCAGGATTCCCTTAGATTAGTTGAGATCTCAGAAAAGGAAGAACCTGAAGGGTGGGCAAATCCCTGTCAGTCAGGTGAGTAGCATGAACGCCATCAAAGGTGACCAAGTCTCTTCTGAAAATGGGGATTGTTTCAGAAAGTTCAGGTGCACTGCAGCTAGTGAGTCACTGAGTCTCCACTTTACTGACACCACAGAAGTGTACTCTCCCCTCACTAAGGTCTTCTCTTGATTTTTCCCATGGCGAGTGGGAAAGAGATGGTTTTCACTAAAGTAAGGGAGAATCCTAAGGGAGTCCTATGCCTCTCTTTGACCCAGAAAGCGAGGGAAGCAGCTGTCACAGCTTTCTGTACACCCGCCTTGCCATTGGAAGACCAGGGCGATGTGTTCCTATGCCCCTTCCCTGTCTTGTGCAGGAGGGTACCATCTGAGGTCATATTGCCTTGGTGAGTCAGCAGTAGAGGTCCTACCTTCCACGTGGGAGATCCTGGTTTGATTCCCAGCAAATGCGCCTCATGTACAGCTACCACCATGTGTCCGTGGAGACTTGCCTGTTGGTAGGATGCTGAGCCAGTATCAGTGGAATTTCCAGGCCAACGTGGACTAGGAAGAAAGGCCTGGTGATCGATTCTGAAATCAAGCCAATGAAGCCCCTATGGGTCACAAAGCTCCAGTCTGCAACTAGTCATGGGGATAGCCCCGGACTGGGCACGGTTTGGTCGCCTTTTGTTTAGAATTACTATGAGCCAGGAGCTGACTCAGTGGCAGCTTACCAAAGGGACAACAATTCTTAGGTCATTATTTAAGTTAGTTTCCACTAAAATGCTGGTTTCCTCTGCTTCTCTTTGAACTGAGAGCAGAGCCAGGACCCACCTGATAGCCTACCCTCCTGACCATCCTCCATAATTTCTTTTAAATAACAAATGACATGTAACCCACTGAAGAGATCTGGCCCATATCCAGATTCATGTCAGCCACTTTCTTTATCGATACATGGAAGGTTTCTTTTCTGGGAGGGAGAGGGAAAATGCAGGCACCTGTTGCAGAAGCTCAGAAAACTCACCGAGAAGGCACGAGGGTGCCATGTGGACATGCCTGTGTTTTGATCTATTCTTTCCTTAGGAAGCCAAGCCTCCATTTTCTTATTTGTAAGGTCATGGCTTGTGGGGAAGATTAAATGAGATGATAGTGTCGTGCACAGGGTCGCTGTGGGTCGGACCTGACTCTGGTACCTAAAAGCAACAACTGCCGACTCGCCACCTTTCCAACAACCACGTCCTTCTCCATGGCTCAGTCCTTCTTAATCATGATATCATGACCTCAGTGGGGTAGGGAGTTATTTGGGGAGGGGGAAGAGGGAGACAGGGGGAACCCATCACAGATTGGATATATAGCCCCCCTTCTGAAGGGGAATGAATAACAGAAATGGGGGTGAAGGGATACAACAGACAGTGTAAGGTATGCAGTAATAATAACAATATATAATTGATCAAGGATTCTCGAGTGTGTGTGGGGGTGGGGGTGAGGCAGAGGGAAGCTGATACCAAGCGCTCAAGTAAAAAAATGTTTTGGAAATGATGATGGCAACATATGTACAAATATGCTTGATACAATTGATGTATGGAATGTTATAAGAGCTGTAAGAACCCCTAATAAAATGATTTAAAAAATGAAATTAATTCCTTACAAGGTCTGTGAGTAGAAGTCTATTCTACAATGTTTGGTGATCCATAGGTTTTCATTGGTTACTTTTCATAAATCAGTACTAGGCCTTTTTATCCTAGCCGGTCTTTGATTGGAAGCACTACTAAAAGCTATCCACCACGCGTGACCCTACTGGTATTTGAGCTACCAATGGCATAGCTTCCAGCATGGTAGTGACACACAAGTCACCAATGTGCACAGGTACTTTGGGGCTTCATACCTTTTCTATTGAGGTGACTTGGTGGCGCAAAATATTAAGCATGACTTTCTAGGTGAGAGGTTGGCCATTTGAGCCTGGTCAGAGGTGCGTACAGAAGGTCCCCGGAGAAGGATGGCATGCTTGCTGATGTAGAGAAACATTAAAAAGATAGAGGTCCTTCCTAACGAGTTTGAACTTCAGAGCAACTGGGGGGATGGCACAGGGCCGTTGTTGTGCATGGGGTGACTGATTCGGAACCAACACGATGGCACCCAACAACAACATAAACAACAGTGGTGCTTGGAAGATCTGCTTTGGAAAGGTCCCCGGCTTGAAAATTCTATGGAACAATTCAACTCCGACCACTGGGGCTATCTTTGGTCTGAATTGACTTAATGGCACCCAGCAACACGATATCATTTGGTTTACTGCTGACCGATGAAAAGAAGTGGACTTTGGTCGCATCCAGAGAGGTGTCTTACAGAGCACCTGGCTTCAGAGGAGCCTCTGCTGGCTATTTACCAGCATGGATTCGTGTCTGCGATGGTGGCATCTTTTCTACAGATGACTCTGGAAAGGTTTGCCCGGATGTGTGGATTCAGACTAACTGGTTGCTGGATGGTCGGGTCCACCCATGTTGTGATTTTAGTGGGTAGCCTTTTGCAAGAGTGGCCCTTCCTGGGATGGCAACCTTGGAAGCACATTAAGTTAGGACTGATGCTGGCTTCTTTTGAAGTTCATTTTTGCATTTGCTGCTTCACCGTGGGGTGTGGGTCACTCAGGATTGACTGAGCTCCAGCTCTGTGCCCGGCCTTGTCATAGTGGGGCAGGCAGCTCCTCTGAGGAAGGCGGTCTGCCATGTTTGTTTTCCATTTACTTCTGATTTCATTTCATTGAAAACCTTCACCTTAAATTAGCGTAGTGAGTGAATTTGCTCAGTGAGAATAGTCTTGTGATATAAATGGAAAACTTAGGGCTTTGGTTAAAAAAAAGGTCTTGATGGAAAGTCCACAGTTGATAAGCCAATGGACAAGACTTCTGAAGGGCAAGAGGAGATGGAATCCTTTCCCATTTGCGGGTTCGCACTTCCATTCCATCCCATTCCCTTCTCCCAGTTCCAGTGAAGACCACAATCATAACCATAGGAAACAATGGGATAGAAAGTGCTTTGGATGAATTTGAAGTGGCATACAAGTGGAAGGTATTATGATAATAATTTTTAGACTTTAGATGAATTCTAAATTTCTCCTTTTCTAAGTTAGGCTGGAGTGGCTTGGGTATCTTTTTCATGGGGTTAAAATATTCAATGTCAAATGTACAAGGGTGAACAAGCCAGGCTTCTCAGTACCCTTAAGAGCTTAGTTGGGGAGTCTATAAGAGGTTCTAGCCAGGAAGTGGATACCATGTTCCTTAGGCTGGGTTCTCTGGAGAAACTTATATATTTGAAGCTTATACATATATGGAGTATAATCAAAAAGTTTGTGGAAATTTCCTTTAATTAATTTTTTGATTAATCTTTTAATTCCATTCTTCCACCAACTAGTTGAAATACCCTCGCTAATGCCTAGGCAGCGGTTCTCAACCTTCCTAATGCCGTGGCACTTTCATACACTTCCTCATGTTGTGGTGACCCCAAACATAAAATTATTTTCGTTGCTACTTCATAACTGTCATTTTCCTCCTGTTAGGAATCATAATGTAAATATGTGATATGTGGGATGTATTTTCATTGCTAAAAATTGAACATAATTAAAGCATAGTGATTAATCTTAAAAGCAATATGTAATTGTTATTGTGAAATATTTATTTCTAATTACAAATAAAGGAAATTTTGTCTTGAAGCATGGTGTGGCATGGGTAACAGTCTTCATGCCGGGTACTTGTATGTGGGCGTATATGCATGTGTGCGAACCCGCCTGGAGACGGATAGAACAGCAGTGTCTAGGTTCCTAAAACCATCAGAAATATGTGTTTTCCAGGGGTCTTAGATGACTCCTGTGAAAGGGTTGTTCGACCCCCTGTCCCAAGGGGTTGCCACCCACAGGTTGAGAACCGCTGACCTAGTGTATCTGTGTTCCGTTTCATTTTTAACGACTTCCAGCTTTCCTAGATTCATGCTTCCTACCTTCAAAATTCCAATTATTAATAGACATTTGCAGCTCCTTCTCATTTTGAGTCATGCCAAATCAGCAAATAAAGGTCCTGAAAGCTATACCCCTTCCACATCAATATAGTTGAATCTATTTGAGAAGGTAGCTCTTTCTTGGCCATAGTTTGAGTGTCTTCTGTCCTGAAGGGCTCACTTTCTGGCACGATCTCTGACAGTTTCCTGCTGGTATTCACCTTTAAATAAACTAAAAGTGTTCTGTTTCTATTGATGAGGTTTTTAGTGGATAATTTCTCCAAATTGGATAGCCTATTATTTCTTTGTCGTTTATTGCTAATCTAGAACCTCTGCTGAGACCTGTTCACTGTGGGTGGCCCTCCTGGTATTGGAAATACCAGTGACTAACCTTCCTGCAGCACCCAAGTCACCCCAGTATGACCAACTCACAGACAAGCAGTGGGTCTCTCAGTTGTAGATGCTGGCAAGTCTCAGCTCTATGCATCAGATTTCAGTTAACAGACTAGAGGCCTCTCCTGACTCAAAGAGCTGTAGGGGCTGAGAAACCCAGATAAGATTGCAGGCTGCAGGCTCAAGTCCCAACATCCAGAGTGAGATGGTGAGAACCAGGAAAAGGATCCAGAGATAGTAAAGAATAAAGGTGCCTTTGTCAGGGCATCTGCATGTATTTGATGCAGATCACATTCCTAAAGAGACTCGTTACATGGTTCATAGGTGTGACGACTTCAAGCATGTTTCAACCCATACTAAACTCCTTACAGCAGATCATGGCTGATTATCCGGGCCACATAACCTTAACGTTCACACTCTGGATTCATTTGGAGACTCTCTATGACTTTACTTTATATGGAGTCCTGGAACTTCTCAACTCTTGGCTCCATGTATTTCTACGCTTCCATCCTTCTATGGTTCTCAACAAAAATGGCATTGTCTTGTGGTGGGTCACAAGAAAATTGTGGGGAATGTTTGATTGTGACAAGGAGTGGGACATTCTGGCTTTCAATATACTCATCCTGAAAGTGTCCACATTAAAGATAAGTGTACAGGTGCACACTTCAGATATACCGTCGCCAGTGAGTTGATTCCAGTTTACAGCAACCCCTATGAGAGTTCTCTGGGACCGTAATCTTTCTGGGAGCAGATTGTCTCCTTTTTGTCCCATGGAACGTCTGGTGGGTTTGAACTAAGTTTGCTGTTAGTTTGAACCAACCTTGCCACCCATTAACAACGGCAAGACCAAGGCTCTCTGACGCTACAAAATTATTTGTTGTTGATCTGAAATTAAAATTTATTTGGCAAGTTTGTGATATTTGTTACTAATCTGGCACCTGTGCTTGAAGGAGCCCAGTTCATGCTCAAATATAAAAATCCCGGTTCCTCCATAGCAGCTGCCATGAAGTATAAGCGTGGGGAAATGCATAATTTCCCTGTTCCTTTTATTCAAAGAAGTATTAGCTCTGTTTCTTTCCAGTCTCTATGCTCAGGAACCACGCTGAGAGAAACACCCAAGGCTTGGAGGTGGGGCCGAAGCCTGCCTGAATTTAAATCTAATGTCCACATTGCAGGTCTTCCCCAGGTGACATTACCTGTGCAGGTGCTACGCAAACATAGGTGGCTACAATACCCTGTCTGTCTTCAAGGAGCTTGCAATGCTCTAAGGAAGAAAGACACACATAATGAACTCCAATTCAATAGCATTCATAATGGCAGAGTCCGACCTTGAGGAGAATGGGGCAAAACCTGCTTCTAGCAAAAGAAGCCTTAGACTGGCAAGAGCTTCTTTCCACCATTCTAAAAGCCTTAGCTTCTTATACCCATAAGATAACCTCCTACCCCAATGCCTGGCAAATCGAAAACTTTCGGTAAATACTTACTTTGTGAATAAATGATAGCGTGCTAGGATAGAGTGTAAATATGACCCAAGTGCATTTGATCATCTAGCCCAGAGGCATAATATCCCATTTATGTTTTTCCTTACATTTCAATACATTTCTCATGTCTGATCTCAAGTGTTAGCACCTCATCTTGTATGGCCAGCATGATCAAGTGTCATAGAATGATCTGGATCTTTGTCCGTCCATAGAACAAAGTCTTGGCACTCGCCATCTAAATGTAAAATTAAAAGAACCCATGTGCCCACTCCTGTAGTAGCAGGGCCGACTTTCTTTTTTTCCAGCTTTTATGATTTGGGCCCAGAGTTGGTGGTGTGTCTTAATGACATAGTTAATTCGCTAACCTGCTGGCAATGAAACCATGCCATTAAATTGTACAGAATAAGTTGTTCTCAGCAATGGTTAGCTGGGTCATTGAATATTTTTATTGATTGGATCTTGTGGGTCAGGATGTGAGTGGAAACATTTGTTTATGTATTTAACCTTTCTTAAGTACTTTCTATGTGTTAGTTGGGTCTCTGTCCTTCCCAGGTGTTATTTGATTCTCCGGGTTCTGAAGACAAGAGAATAAATAAGCAGAATATCTCGCCTTAGATAAAGCTCCTGGTCTAGTAAAATGTTCCTAAAATGTTGGCTATTAGCAGATTTTAGCCATCCACTTTTGTGTAGAGGCTTATGACCAATGAACGTGTTCTTATTTGAGCTTCACACCCTGATTTTAGACACCTGATCCAAATGTAACATTGCTGCCATTCCTTTAAAAATAAAGCCTGTGGAAAAATCCATGTGAAGCGAAGACACTTGCAGCGTTACCTTGGTGTGATACTGGTTTGTGATGGAATTCTGAGGTTTGGAATTGCCTTTTCAGCCCGTCTGTGATCAGAGGGCAATGTGAGTCTTATTTGGTGGCATGAAACGAATGGGAGGCATCCTCCCCACACGCCAGGGTCCACTTTAATCTTTACCTCCATGTTGTGTTTTCAGGTGGTGAACACCGCTTATTTATGCAGACGGAATAAAAGAAAGCATGTGTGGAAGTCAGATTGAATTAGCATTCTTTTACAACTACATAAGCAATATGCAGTGAATTTCATTAGGAATGATGAGGCTGTATAACAAAATTCCCTACCTGAATAGGTTTCATTATTTCTTGTTTAATCGAGGTAGTCATAGTAGAGGATTTGAATTCTGGAGCTTGAAGCACTGTTGCCCGTCATATGTTTTGCTTTTATTCTTTCTTCACAGAGAGCCAGCTTCACATAGCTATTATCTTGCAACTGCTTATTTTGGTGGGACAAGGGGCTGTTCCCATTGTTACCACTCTTTAATACACTCGTGGATGGCAATGGTCTTAACACAGCACACACTTTAGGTTTTCCAGCAAGTCCGGGGGGGCTTGAGGTTGACAGCAAGAAACAGGTCTTCGTGTTGAGATCTGTTGAAGGGCACTTGGTAGCTTGGTGAGGAAACTACTCCCTTTTCATGAGACACACAATTATTCCCTTACACATCTGAACTTATTTCCCCAAAAAGCACCAATGGGATATTGCATTGTCGTACAGATCTTTCCAAAATTACTGATGGCTTACTTATTCCTGCCTTCCAATAAGGGACACTAGTGATCCAGTAGTAGAATTCTATCCCTCCATGAGGTAGACTTGGATTCAAATCCTAGACCATGCCCCTTATGCATACCTGCCTATCAGTAGTGGTTTGAAGGGTGGCTGTCCCATCTCTACCAAAGTCTCTGGATGAAGACAGAGCAGGAAGAAAGGCCTGGTGATCCACCTCCAAAAACCAGCAGTGGAAATATGATAGATCATCAAGGTCACATTCATGGAGCCAATTGAATGGCAGCTAACATCAAACGTTGGATAATCTCTTGCTGCGGTGGTGAAGTTCTGGACCCTGAGCTTCCGTGGCCCTAAGGGAGAAAGGGATGGCCATCTGCTTCCATAAAGGTGACAGCCATGGGAATGAATGCTAGGGGGTTCTGTGCTGCCTTATAGAGTGGCTCTGAGTCAGAATCAGCTCCACAGCAGCAGGTAACTGTGGCTGACGTGTCTGTGTTTTACTAGGGGATCTGTATCATTTGCTATGTCAGCATGGGCTGGTGACATGGAGAACAAAGCAGAAACACAAGAGCCCTTTCAGAATCTAACTATGAGACAAGCCCAGTCGGCAATACTTAGATGGCTATTTCCTGACAGTGACACATGGAGCTTCCCTGGCCCTCTTGTCTTCCAGATGAAAAGGGCGATGACTGTGTGTGTGTGTGTGTGTGTGTGTGTGTGTATGTGCGTGTGTGTTTAGAATGAGTACAAAGTTCAAAAACATTCTACGAACTGAAGTTATATCAGCAGTGAGTTAGTCTAGGTAGACTAGAGAAACACAATTCATCGACACTCATGTTTTATAAGAGAGAGTTTTATATAAAGGGTAAGTGTACATTAAGAAAGCCTCCCAACCCAGTGCTGTCCAAGCCCATAAGTCCAACATTGGTCCATATGTCTAACACTGATTTACAAAGTCCTCCTCAATCTCACAAAACATGCAATGACGCTGAATGCAGGAGGAAAGCCGAATCAGTGAGCCTGGAATAAGCATGTCAGTGCTGGTAAGGATCTCCATGTGGCTTCTCCATTACGCAGGGCTGCATCAGGCTGGGTCCATGTGGCTTCCCCTCAGGGATGTCTCGCAGGGAGTGAGCCTTGCCAGCTGAGGCAGAGAACTAGCCTAGGCAGCTGCACACTGGTCTGCCCATCAGAGAACAAGAGACCAGAGCACAAGAATGGTGAGGCTCACCGAGCCGTTTATCTCTCTGTCCTTCAAGTGAACTGCTCTTCAATTAATCCCATACGTATTCATGGGCCAGGTTGGGACAGTAAACCATCAACTATATCCACTGTCCTCTGAACAGTTGGATGACGGCATATAGCGTCCCTGTGAAGTCCCAGTGGCGTAGTGGATTACACGTTTTTCGGCTAACTGCAAGGTTAGCAGTTGAAACCACCAGATGCTTTGTGGAGCAAAGATGTGGGTTTCTACTCCTGCACAGAATCACGATGCCCCAAACCGATAGGGAGGTTCCACTCTGTCCTGTAGGGTCACTATGAGTCCGAATCGGCTCAACACCGGGAAGTGGGCTTTTGAGTTTTGCAAGGTGCAAAGTTCTAATGGCAGCTTTCAATTCAGAGATTAAGGGCAGTTCAAATTTCAAACAAAACAAAAGAAGAATCAACATTTTCAAAGGTTGCCGGCCTGAGATAATATTCGCAGGTTTATGAGCTTCCCTTCAGAAGGACCCTAGGAGAAATGACAAATGGGCTTGAACTGTTTATGTAAATAAAATGTTAATTACAGCCCTAATCTTCCCCCTATTCCTAAACATCACTCCTGAACCCAGTTCCTATAAAATGATATAGCACTTAGAGCTCTATTTTTAAAGGGGACCCCAAATCAGTAATTATGAGTTATTTATTATTGAGGGTCACAGAAATAAGACAGCTATTTTTCACTCGCTAATTACCTTGTTAAACTAATATCCGAATTTAAAAAAAGTCACCAATCCCCCCCAAAATATATAAACTAATGTCCAACCAGTCCCATGTCTTATTGAAGAAAATGACCCACCAGTCTCCCACAAACAGACCCCACTCCCACTTGGAAACAAGCCAAGATGCATTCGATTCAGCCCCATCTTCGGAATACCCTCTTCAACATTCGTTCAGGAAGCCCTACACAGTTTTATACATCTCATTAGGTGTTTGCGGCATCTTGAGAACTGGTGTTTCCTCCCGCTTCGCTGTGTGTGAGTCGTCCACCAGTGAGTGCTGCCTAAATCAGAGAGCCCTCCAAATCAGAGTCCTCAGGAGACACGGGGGTGACCGTCACCCAGAAAATGGAATAGGTGTGATCCATTCTCGCCCCACGTGCCTTGCTTTAGAATTAAAATTTCCTCAATGACTTCTCTCTCTTAAAAACAAAAATAACTCAAGCATGTCCCCTGTGAACTGCTTTTGTCTAAAAAAGCGACACGGTTACTCAGTGCAATTGCTAGTCCAAAAAAATGTACTTCTTCCTTGGATATGTTGATAATGCAGGACACACGCGCGCACGCACACACACACACACACACACACACACTAGTCAGAGCCTTGGTGGAGTCCTCTTGGCATTTTGAAAACATGGCCAACAATAGCCTCCTGGGTTGCTTAATGAGTTCAAATGACACACATTCTGATCATGCTTTGAAGTTGATGCAATTCGCTCATGAATCGGGACCATCTGTAAGCTTGTGGAGTGGGAGAGTTGGGTCTCATTGATCCCAGAGCCTCTGTGCCGGCTGATGGAAGTGGGAGAAGCAGGCTCAGGGTTAATATTGGTGAACAGGACTGGCAGGAAGGATCTCATTCCTCCCTCTTCGCTCCCAGGAGCCGGGGTTGGAATGGCAGTTTGTGTTGTATGTCGTTGCTGTTAACTGCTGCGGCATGGGAGCCGAGCTCCTGGAGCTCCACTAATCAGCTCTGACCCGTCTGGCCCCACTGTCATATTCTGCTTTGGATCAGACCAGCAACGTGCTTCGTAGGCTTATGGATGACTGAGTTGTTCCAAAGTAGATTGCCAGACCTTTCCCATTTTGTCAGGGTGCACTGGAAGCAGCCACTTTTCTGTTACATGTATGTTGACTGTGTCTATTATCCAGATATTCCATTTCTCCCAATTCATGGTGGTCTTAGACCTTTGTAGCCCATAATGTTTTCATTGGCTGTTGTTTTGGAAGTAGATCTCCAGGCCTTTCTTCCTCATTTATATCCGAGTCTAGAAGCTCCTCTGGACCTATTCAACCTCATGGCAAAACGCAAGCCTCCACTGAAAGGGGGTGGGTGGTTGTCCTTGGGGTACATTGGCTGGGAATTGAACTCGGGTCTTTTGTAAGGGAGGAGGGAATTCCACCACTGGATCACTGCTGTACTTAATTGCGAGGGCTCAGAGACTCAGAACCAGCTCTCCTGACCTGGAGACCCATATTGGGGTCCCCTTTTGCTGATTCTCCCTCAGTGGCTTTCTTGAAGAATGGGGAATCTTTAAATGCTACCTGCTCTTTTGCTTTGGATTCTGAAGACTTATCTCCTCACCCCAGCCCCCTCATCCCAGATACAGCACAAGTTAAGAATAATTAGTTCTTAATGGCAGACTTACATTTTCTCATCAAAGTGAAGTGTGGATTGCTTGAATCCTTCCAGCGCCTCAGCTACAAAGCTGACATTTATAAATTTCCTTTTCCTATGTGGTATGGGATCCTCCATATGTCTTCTGCAATAACTCGCCATGTTTTGGGGGGAATCTAAAGATTTATTTCCTTCCAAATCCTGGTTGTTTGGCATTTTTCCCCCCAGCCTCTAAAACTGCCAAGAGATGAACTTCAATTTAGAGGAACTGTTACATTTGTCATTGTGAATTTGCTAAACTTTGGATAAATTTGGAGATTTATGCTCATTCCCAACTGGGCTCCGTGAAGACCTTTGAGGTTCCGAAAGTGTACACCTGACTTCCTGCCGACCTGTCTCAGGGGATGAGGTCTTGCCCAGGCTGCTCTCACTGCCTTCACCTGGACAGTTGAGGTTATCTAGAAGATGGCCTGTGTTTTGGGAGTAGCAAGGTGGGTTTGCTTCCAGCCCTGTGCCATGGAAAGTGAGTGCTCAAAGCCAAAGTCGGTCTTCCCAGGAGCACCAGGTTAGAGAAAGATCTTAACTTCCCCTCCACGTTGAAAGCAAAGACTGCAGACCTGCAAGTTGGCCAGCTCTGGCTTCCAAAGCCACTTGTTCACATGGTAGCTGTGTGACCTTGGGGATTGCACCTCCACTTGCTGAGCCTCACAATTGTCATCTGCAAAATGCTATCTGTCATTTGTCAATATTTGTATAATGAGATTTGGGGCCCTCACAAACTCCATGAAAAAGTGAAACTAAAAGATAATGGAATATTCCCATGCGCTTTTGAATGCTCCTTCATGCGTATCCTACTGCCACGGAGTTGATGCTGACTTATTGTTGGAGCGTGTCCTGGAGTTGGCGCTGACTCATACGACCCAATGTAAGACAGAACAAAACCCAGCCTGGTCCTGTGCCATCCGTACACTTGCTCTACTTGAGCCCACTGTTGCAGTCCCTGTGCCAGTCCATTTCCATGATAGTCTCCTGCTTTTCCCCAGACCCTCTCCTTGACCACGCATGATATCCCTTTTCCAGAGAATTGGTCAAAGTACATGGGCAAAGTACATGAGACAAAACCTCTTCTTGGGAGCATTCTGGCTATACTTCTTCCAAGACAGGTTTGTTTATTCCTTTGCTAGTCCATGGATTTTTTAAAAATAATTTTATTTGGAGTTTTTACAAATATTATAACCATCCATAATTCAATTAGATCAAGCATAATTGTACAATTGCTGCCACCACAGTCTCAATACACTTTCTTTCTCCTTGAGCTCCTTGATATCAGCTCCCCTTTATCCCCTCCCTCCACCACTCTACCCCCCAGGAAATATTATATTATATTAATTATATTACATTATATTATATTATCAATTCTATTAATTCTATTCTATTCCATATCTTATACCATCCAGTGTATCCATTCACTTATTTGTTCTCCTTGAATGGGGTTATATACAGTTATCATTGTTATCAGTTCCCCCACCTCTTCACATACCCTCAGGAAATCATTATTCCCATTACTATTTCTGAAGGGTTTATATATTTCGATCAGTGGTTCTCAACCTTCCTAATGCTGCGACACTTCAATACAGTCCCTCATGTTGTGGTGACCACCCACACCATAAAATTATTTTCGTTACTACTTCATAACTGTAATTCTACTCGTGTTGTGAGTCAGGCAACCCCTGTGAAAGGGTCATTCAATCTCCAAGGGGATCGCGACCCACGGGTTGAGAACCGCTGGTCTAGCTAGTCCATGGTACTTTCAATGTTCTTTGCCAGCATACTTCAAATGCATCATTTGTTTGGTCTTTCATATTCAGTGTCCAACTTGCACATGCCTATGAGGCTACAATGCATGTACCGAGGTTCGGATCAGGTGCACCTTAGCCTGCAAAGTAACATCCTTGCTCTTCACCCCTTTGTGTCCTTTGATCTCCAAGCATAATATCATTGAGCTATAATGCCACTTCGCTCTTCAGTCTTTTGAATCCTATCAAGAAGGGTTGCAAAATCACCACCACAGTCAACCGTGGGGCCGTTTCTTCCCTCCTGCACCCATTGCTTCATTTGCTCTCTTGACTGCTACTCCCATGACCATGGATTATGGTTCCAAGAAAAATGAATTCTCATGCATACCAACTTAATAGGGAGGTTCTGAGGTTCTAAATCTTTATGGAAACAGACAACAACTCCTTGTTTTCTGTAGAGCAACTGGCGGATTTGAACCACTTATCTTCCAGTTAGCAATCTAATGTCTACAGTACTCACTGCCATCTAGGGGATGCCTATTACTCTGTGGGTTTCTGAGACAGTCACTGTTAATGGGAGTAGAAAGCCTTTCGTTCTCCCACAGAGTGGCTGGTGGTTTTGAACTGTAGACCTTATGAATTGCAGCCCAACACATAACCACAATGTCACCAGTGCTCCTTGCCTTGCATGTGTACTTCCTGAGAAATCTATTGTAACTGCCATATATACTCGAGCATAAGCTGACCCGAATATTAGCCGAGGCACTTAATTTTACCACAAAACTGCATTAAAAATGTGCTGAAAAACTCAGCGTATACATGAGCATATATGGTATTTTATGGATTCTTTTCCATATAGCCATGTTAAATAGATTTGCTCAAGGCAACCTTGCCTATTAATGATAGGGCTGGGATTTGATTTTATATTTCCTAGTTCTTTATATATCACTCGGCTACTCATTAGTATTGAGCTTCTGTATTCCCCCTTCTTTCACTAAAAATAGCCTAGAAGAAATGTGATTTCTGTAGGGTCCCTTTGTGGTACAAATACTTCACACTCAACTATTGGCCAGAAAGATTCTATGTAAAATGAGGTGAACATTTGATGGAGGCAACTACGTGGTAATCTGAGATTGTGAGCTTAATTCCACACAGAACACTGGCACCTCTATGTGGGGTGGGGTGGGGTTGGCGCGATGTTGCATTTTAGACTTTGAGAATATTATTTTCCAAATACATGAAATGTGCTTAAATTGCCCTGATTTTCTCTTTTAATATCAATAGGCCTTTATGGGGACGGGGGAGGGGAAGTACTCCTTTAATTTAACAAATGCTGTAGCCACTTATATTTTCTAACACATGTATATAGAATATATAGATTATTTGTAAGTCCACTCATTTATTCAACAAGTATGTCTTGGGGTGTTTGAGACTGGCCGAGCCACTTCGGGTGGGGATGGATTGGCTAGAATAAAAGGATTTAAACCACAGCTTTCCCAACCCCCCATTCATCTAATTGGGTGCTCACCACAACCTTGTAAGATATTGATGGTCACCGCATTTCCCACCGTGGGTCCTGGGGCTATCAGGTTAGCTTCACAGCTGGCAAGTTGAAGGACGGACAGACAGCAGCCAGGGTTAATTTTCAGCAGTGCTACAAAGAAGAGCCTGCCAATCTACTCTGCAAAGATTACAGCCACAAAAACCCTTGGGAATAGCTCTACTCTTCAACACAGCTGGCTGCCTCATGTTGGAATGTATTCAGTAGCAACAGGTTTGAGTTTTCTTAAATATATTAATTGTGCTTTTATTGTACGTTAAGGAATCCTCATGGCATAATGATTATTCCCTGCACTGCTAGCACCTGTCCAATACCACTCTTAGAGCATGTGGGTATCTGAGGCTCCATTGGAAATGCCTTGGGTAGTGTGACAGCCTTTCCATCTCAATCTTCAATACCTAGTACTTCACCTAGAACCAACAGTTATTTGTTGAGTGAATAAACTCCCCCTTAAGTTGTGCAAATGGTTGGGCACTCATTGCTAAGTTGAAAGTTCGAATCCACCCAGTTGTGCCCCTCAAAGAAAGCCCTGATTATCCACATCTGAAAGACCACAGCACCGCTCTACTTTGAAACGCGTGGGGTTTCTATGAATCACAATCAACTCACAGGCAACTGGTTGGGTTTGGGTAGTCGGAGGTGATGGAAATAGCATGTGGGTAGGCTATGGTGCTTTAAAAGGAAGACCTTCTGAAAAGTTCATTTTCCAAAATGGATTGAATGACGTCAGAATGTAAAGCGTACACCATCCCTGCTGATGTCATGTTTCCATGTAAATGACTCAGACTAGATCAAATTATGTGTTTGGCCATTGTGGTAGTTACATAACCTGTGGTCAATTTGAGACTTACCAGTGAAGGGGTGGACTTTAGCCTGTCAATCAGGTCACAGCTTGATGACCTCATTTGGAGGCGCTAGGGAGCTAGATAGCTCGCTGGAGGCAGAACACCCATTCACTCCCTGCGATGCATGCTTGCTGACAAGACACATGGAGCTAAACCAGAGATCTGGAGCTGGAGGAGCCACGTGGAGACCCATGCGTGTGTAGGGTGGATCCTAAACCTAATCAGTTCTAAGTGAAATAAAGAGCGGCCTACACAATTAGAGGAGCGCTAAGTGGTGCAGTGGTGAAGTGCTTATCTGCTAACTGAAAGGTCATCAGTTCGAACCTACAATAACCTTCACTTGGGAGAAAAGACCTGATAATCAGCTCCCATACAGATTCTAGTCTAGGAAATAGATAGGGAGTTATACACTGTCCCATCGAGTCACTCAGAGTTGGCATCGCCTCCATGGCATCCATCAACAACAACAGACAATGAGGCACACAAGCGCACAAGTAGAATTCAAGTAAAGATTGCCAAGACATAAACAAAGGGAAGCTGAGCAAGATCTTCCCCCAGCCAGAGAGTAGCCTGAATTGGGCTTTCACCTCCTCAACTGTGAGAAAGTAAATCCATCCTCTATTCCTGTTACAGCATCCCTAAGGATTGAGACCAGGAAACTAAGACTCACGGTAAGTATAAATTAAAATACACTGCTTCCATTAAGGAGATGTTCCGTGTTCATTGAAAAATATGTCTGCCTGTGGATGAAAATATCCCTGTAGGGGACAGCAGGGCATCGGGATCAAATAACTGTGTCACGCAACATAAGAGAACATGCAAATGTGGATCCATGAATAAAAAGTCCTTGTGAAAACCGTTGTCCAGTGGGAGAGAGAAACCTGAAGAGTGGGTATGTCCCAGAATTCATGGGTTCTATCAGACAAGCAACCTATTAGCATGAGACAAAAAGGAAACCAATGCAAAAAGTTCAGGAGTTGGTCCCTGGCATGCTGTTTTGAGCAGCAGGAAGGGTGAAGGAGACAGAAGGACAATCAAAAGAAATGCTCAAACTATGGGAGGCCTGGTGGGATTGATCCATGGGCAAAGAACAAAAAGATTTCCCATGTAGCTAAGCAACTGTGACCAAAGGACGCTTGGTGACAGACACCTATAAACCCTTCAGGCCCACGAGTGGCATGTTCGGGGCAGTGTAAGCCGGGCCCATCCCCAAATGCAACAGGATGAAAGGAGAATTTAAACAGCTGGAGTTCTGCCAGAAGAAGAAATAATGAAAACTGTCTCTTAGAGAATCAGAAACAAACCCTATGTCCTCTTGATATAAGACATCAGGGTGTAACATTAATAAAATAAAAATGAAAAGTATTTACTGAAGTCTTACCACAAAATCTCTAGTACTTCTTTCTCATCTTTAATTCCTAGTGAAAAAATGGTAATATTTTCCTTTCCATTAATCGACCAAATAAGCCATGCTATAACATGATTCCTTTATCCCATGTTCAAAGAAAAATAATCTTCACTTAATCCACCAATTGAACAAATGATTTTATACAGCATTTTAGTTTGATTTTAAAGGTATAAAAATTAAAATGCAGATTTGCAATGCAATCTGTTTCATTGGTTTGATATACTTTAAAACTATAGCAGTTTACCCTCCCCCACCCCCCTCTTTGTGCTTGTCTTTCTCTCTCCAAAGACTCTCTGCAAAAGAAGAGGAAAACCATTTATGTCCCATCCAGGTACGAATCTGACCCGACCCTGCTTACTTTTCTAGATCAGACGAGATCAACTTTGGTCAGGATGGTATGGCCATAGACTGAGAAGTATCTGTTTCACCAAAAGGAGTTTAAGAAACTGATAAAGTGGTCAAGAGTCTGAAGGGAAGTTATTTGGAAGTGCCTTATACACTATAAGGAGACCTAGTGGAAGTGCCTTTACATTCCTAAGGCGTGTTGGTGGGCTGCTAACTTCACAGTTGGCTGTTCAACTCCACTAGCTGCTCTATGGGAGAAAAGCAAGACTGCCTGATCCTGAACAGATAGACAGATAGGCTTCCCGGAGTCTGTGGGTCAGCAGCAACTCAAATGCTACAGGGTTGGGGTGATTTCGGTTTCTTATCTTAGGGTATTGTCTAGTTCATTTTCCACCCATGTGAGGCCACACGAGAGTAATTGCCCTCATAGGGCTTTCTGACTGGAATCTTACCAAAAACAGAGCTTCAAGTGTCTCTTCTGTGGTGTAGTTGGATTCATTCCAACAACCTTTTGACCCGTTCAGTCATTTTTACGTATATTCAACCATATCCACCATCAATTTCCAAATTATTCCCCAACCCTTAACACAAACTCAGTGGCCTCTCAGCAACAAGTCTCTCCTCCCACCCCCTGCCTCATAACCACAAATAAGCTTTGTTCTCTCTCTCTCTCTCTCTCTCTCTCTCTCTCTCTCTCTCTCTCTCTCTCTCTCTCGCTCTCTCTCTCTCTCTCTCTCTCTCTTTGCCTATTTCAATTGGTTTTGGTTTCTTCTTCCATCTCATTTCCATTTCAGAAGGACAGGGACTACCCCAAGGCAGGAGAATTGAGCCCAAGGATGCTTAGCTGTCCTACTCAGAACAAAGAAGACATCCTCATGGCAGGATGATTAAGCCCTCAGCTACTAATTATCAGATGATCAACAGGCTCCACCCAGAAGCTCAGAGACCTGGTCATCTGCTCTTTACAAGATTACAACCTAGACAACCCTGTGGGTCAGTTCTACTCTGTCACACAGGGTTGCTTTGAGTTACAAATAGATTCAGGGGACCCCTGAATTCTGAATTTACCACAATAGGTATGTGTTAATAGCTCATAATAAAAATTTAATTCAATGTGGGCCTGTAACTAAGTAGTTATCAATTCTCCTATTCGTTTATTCTGCACTTAGCATTCTTAACATTTGTTCATTGATTTGCCAAATGTTCGATATATCCTAGTTCTTAAAATATATGTACCAGATTTTCACTTCGGTCTGAGCAAGTCTCTGGAATACTTCAAAGTCTTCCCAGGCAATGCAAGATCAAATGTGTCTCTTCCACATGTGACATAAGTAGATCTAAATTTCATACAGCCAAAAACAAACAAAAAATTAATTTTGTGTACCGCAGGGATAAACATCAAAAGTAATAATCCCTAGAAAGATGCTCCTGGTCTTCTGAGATGGATCTGCCTCTTATAAGAGCTGTGTAAGAATAATTTTCAGAATCATCCAAGAAAATAAGAATAATTTTCAGAATGGTCCATGTTCTACTAAGTGTCGTCTTCTTTTAAATGAAATTACATTGGTACCACACTGTATGGACTCATTTTTCACTAGTAACCTTTGTTCAATATATAATAAGCCTCTTTCTGCCCAACATTTTTTTAAGGATAGCCCTTTGAATATCTGTGCAATATTCTACTTTATGAATGCTTGAGGTGACTTTATATTCATATGCATGAATATGCATTTTTATTTTATGATTGCTGACACTGATTCTACTGTGATGCCTAATTCTATCCTGCAGTTTATATTTTCATTCACAGTTTTTTGAGGAATTTGTTGGGCTAATAATTACTTGGAATATTTTTTGGAAGGACTGCATATTCAATGAATAATTTCTTCACATGATGCCCTACTCCAAAGATCGTTCCCTCCTGTCCAAACCAAACCAGACCAAGTCTCACCATGTTCAGAAGCATTCACGACAGGTCTGCTTCTCCTTCTGACAGCCCAGAGTGTGTTTAATATTCGTTACCAACACTTTCATCCAAGGGCATTCATTCATCAGTATTTGCTTACCCAGTGCACCATAGTTGGTGGTCATTATTATTTTCAGATGAGAAAACAAAATCTAAGAAAATGTCAACAGTCACCAGCGATGACCTGGGCAGAGAGGAGCCAAGTGAGCATTTGAACCCATTTTCTCTCTTCTTTGTGCCACGTGGCCTCCCTAGATCACGGTATCCCCTGCAGCTTCCTTTCTCTCAAGACGCACTGTGATTTTATTTATTATATCTGTTACCACTAATAAAAACATCTTAAACCTTAAGCCGATGTGTGATGATAGTGTGAAAAGTAAACATGGTAATTAGGCAACATCAAAATGAAGTTAATTATTGCCTCAGAGACTAGGGTGGTTTGTGTACAATATTTGACAGCTTCAAGCATCATGTTAGAAGGCAATGCATCTACAGGCCATATCACAGGACATTTTCATTCCGTTCATCGATTAAAGGAACAGTAAGCAAACAAACCCTGGATTCCCAGTACTACACAAATGATTTGTACACAACATTGCTATTTCGGTTTTGTTGTCTTTTTCTTAAGAGATCGCTGTATGATCTTTTTCTCTATGAGCTTAGTGACTCCTCATAGCTTTCCTTTGAGGCACATATAATAACCCCCAAGTCAATTTCAGGTTTAATAATCCAAAATCATATGCTCGTTTGGTCAACAGTGAAATTTCTGATATCCACCTCAGTTGGCAAACTGTATTATGTGTGCATTGTGATGAATGGGAATTCTAGAACACTTAATTATGCTCCTGTGGAACTTGTACAAGGGGTTTCACTGTGTGGTTTAACATCAGAAAAAATTGTCCACAGGTTATAACTTTTCATTAAACATCTTAACTCTGTATGATGAGCTAGCCTATATGAAGAGGAACATGATAACCAGACTGGAGGAAGATCATGAACAATCTGCTCTATATAGACGACTCAACCTTACTTGCTGAAAGCCAAGTTGATTTGAAGCACTTACTTATGAAGATCAAAGGCTTCAGTATGTACTTCACCTCCACAGGAAAAAAAAAAGCAAGAAATCCAGCATTCTTATCAATAAGCACCATTACGAATGATAAAAGCTATCAAAGATTTCTGTTTACTTGGCCATGGAAGCAGCTATGCATAAGGTTTTCAGTGGTGATTTCCTTTGAAGTGGGGAACCAATTCCTTCCTCTTTGCCTGTTCTTAGTCTGGAAGCTCCACTGAAACCTGTTCACTTTGGGTGACCCTACTGGCATTTGAAATAGCTTACGACATCCCAGCAACATACAAGCCACCACAGTGAAACAAGCTAACAGAAAAGTCTTATGTAATTTGGACATGTTGTCAGGAGAGACTAGTCATTGGAGAAGGAGATCATGCTTGGTAAAGTGCAGGGGAAGTGAGGAAGAGGAAGGCCTCCAATGAGATAGACTGACACAGTGGCTTCAACAATGAGCTCAAACATAAGAACAATTGTGAGGATGCTGCAGGACCAGGCAGTGTTTCAGACTGTTGTGCAGGACCAGGCAGTGTTTCAGACTGTTGTGCATAGGGTCGCTATGGGTCTGAACAGACACCTTAGCACACGACAACTCCAACAGTAGCAAGAAGTCTACAGGCATATTGTATTGGGGTGATGGGGGTGGTCTCTTTGGAAAGTGCTCAATAGCAAGCATGTCCCTTTGAGGACTAAGGTGTACCAGACCCAAGCAATGGTATTTCTAACTCCTGCATATGCATGTGCAAGCTGAACAATGAGGAAGGAAGACTTAAGTAAAAATGAAGCACTTAAACTATGGGGTTTACAAAGAATACTGAATATACCAGAGACATCAACAACAAACCAATTTGTCTTGGCGAAAGTGCAACCAGAATGTTTCTTGGACGTGAGGATGGAGGAGGATGAGTCTCCATCCCCTGTGCTTCACATTATCAAGCAATGGCCGTGTCTGGAGAAGGAGATCGTGTGTGGTAAAGTAGAAGGTCAATAACAGCAAGGAAGACCCTTGATGGGTTGACACTGTGAGCTCAAACCTAGCAATGCTTGTGAGATTTTTGTCTGTTGTGCATAGTTAGTCAATGCCTCCAAGTTGATTTAATGACACCTAGGACCACAACAGAACTTTCTGACCTGCTCAGGAATCAAGCACCAAGTTGGCTGTGCAGGTTGGAAACAGCCCTTATTATTGTTTTCCCTGATGTCAACTCAATTCTGACTCTTAGCAAGCTTATAGGACAGAGTAGAACTTCCCTGTAACTCATCAGACTGTAACTTCTCATCTTTCTCCTGAGGAGCTGTTGGGGTTTTCAATCTGCTAACCTTGCAGTCACCAGTCCAACGTATCACCCACTACACCACGGGGGTTCTGTGCATTATTGTTGTTCGTTGCAGTGGTAGTTACATAATCTGCTGTCAATTTGAGACAAGAGTGAAGGGGTGTACTTTAACCTGTTAATCAGGCCGCAGCTTGATGACCTCACTTGGAGGTGCTCAGGAGATAAATAACTTGTTGGAGACAGGACACATGCTCACTCCCTGTGAGACATTACTGATGATGAGCCTGATGGAGCTACGTTGATACAGCCAGAGCCCTGGGAGCCATGTGGAGACCCCTGCTAGTGTCAAGATGCCTCCACTGCCACTGGATCCACAGGACTTTCCACCTACTGGCCTGTGATCTTCTTGCATTTGGTGTCATCATTGCACATGTTGCGTGAGTCTGAAGAGGAATCTATAGATTGGTATCAGACATATGGGCTTGATCTGGACTGGGCTGGGATGTTTTATCAATATTCAATTGCTCTCCATAAAGCTCTTATACACATATGAATGTCAATGAATTTGTTTTTCTAGTTGACCCAGACTAACACAGTGGCTATTAAATTGTTTTTGCTTCAGCAACACCATGAGTTCACAGTGTTTTTTAGCCTGTGACCTTTCAGAAGCAGATTACAAGGCCTGTCTTCTGAGGTGCTGATATTTTGGCAAGTAATCAAAAGTTTAACCATTTTTACCACTCAGCCTTTGACCATCAGTCCCCCTCACACACCCATAATTCCCAATCGATGGACAGCTGTTAAAATTCATGTGACTTATGCCCTTCACAGCATCCTCCTCAGGCTTTAATTTGGTAACAGGCCTATAATTAACCCTCTAATCACAAGTGACTAGACTCCACTTGAGTACTACCTGAAATCGTTCTCAGAGGTGGAACTATATGCTACATCTAGTTGGCAAGACTCCTCCTTTGATTTTGGACTGTATTTTTCTGGAGTTGTTCCTTTCAATCTGATGCCTTCCCTCCAAAGGGATCAGAGGATAGTGCTTGTCCTGGTTCATGGTTTTATTCTCTGTCTTCTGGTGGTTTGTGAAAATGTGGGTCCGATTCCAGGCTAGGTTTCCCCAGCAGTCGCCCGTGTATGTTTTTGGTCATCACCTCCACAGCCACCACACTCCCCCACAGGGGACTGTCAACAGCCCTGTGGCTTTCCCCTCTGCCTTCCAGGGTCACCCCATGCAGAGAAGCAGGAGCTAGCCAGAAAACGGGTGCATTTGCAGAATCTGCTGGTCTAAGTCTAGAATGTTCCATTTTAATGTACATTGGTTTTGCTTTATTGCCAAAGCCCTTTTCAAGGAAGACTGCATCTTTATTTCCCACCCCTTGTCCCCATCATGCCTTCTAATAAATAAATAGCGGTAGACGCATGTGCATTCCTCCCAACAGAGAAACAGTTTCATTCTTCCATCAAAATAAAACTTCCTGTGTGAGGTCGCTCACTCGTGTTTTCCAATTTGACGTCTGTAAAGAACAAGGGCTGTGGATGGCCATGAAATTGCCATTGGCAGTTTCAAGCTATCTGTACTCCATAGGGCCTATTCTCTCTCTGCATAGCAATTAAGGTTATTAATGAGAGGTTGGATGCATAGAAAAGCTCTACATGGAGGCACTGTGGTTTGGTGGCTGTGGGTTGATAATCATATACTATATAGTGTTCGCAGCTTCCTTGGGCTTCAGAACAGAAGCGACGGTGACAAGGGGTCTTGTGATCAATTCCACAATAACGAAGTGCCATTTGTAGCTCTGCAGGGGATAGAAAGGCATGTACTGTTCTCGTGAGTGCCACAGCGTTGTCCTTTCCCATTTTGGGATGTATTGAAATACATAACTGATCATTACATTGGCATTTATAAGAGAAAGCTCCCGCTAAGTCCCAAGTGCCTTTGTAAAGACAAGGCTGGCGGTGAGCATACAGAGTGGGATTCTTGAAACAAGAGTTGACCAGGGAGGGCGACCTTTCCCCGCCGCTGTGCAGCAGACTCAAAATCCATAATAAGACAGGCTGGAATCCAAGCCCTTCCTGATTGATCGGTTAAATGGTTGACAAAGATTGCTTTGTAGGAACAGATCTACTTTTCCAGCAAAGCCACTGAATTCCTACTAGGACAGTCCTTGTAGTGTCTGCTGCTTCCAGGCTGAATGGCCAACTGAGTGTGGGCTTTGAAAAAAGCAACTTGGATTTGCCTCAACTTGTGGCAGAATTGTGCTGGTTTGCTTTCTCTGACTTGTCTGCTTTGAAATCCAGGGCACAATGACATCCTCAAACGGTTCTATTGGCTGAAGCTTTGGCCAGGTTCAAGAGCTTCGACAAATGAAATAGGCTGACAGTTCCCCAAGACCTCCTAGAAATATACAAAGCCAGAAAATCACAGGAGCTTATGCAAACTTAGAAGTTGGCCATGAGTTTTTAGTTCTGTCTGTTCACTGCAGTTCATTTCGGTATTCCCTCCTAGTCCCTCTGCAGCCCATTCCATCTGACTCTCCTCCAGTCCATCCTGCGACACCTCCATCCAGTCTACTCCATTACACCTCAATCCAATCCAATCCAGTTGTTCCATGCCAGGTCCTACCTTGCCATTCCATTCTGACAGATAGATTCTAAGTCCCACCTACCTACCCAACACATAGTTCTCTTTGACCCACTCTTCTTTTTCTTGTACACGTCAGGGTTCTCTAGAGAAACAATACCAGGACTCTAAGGATTTTATATACATATCATAAGAAATAAGTAGTTAATTACTCTATAGAGCAGTCTACATGGCTCAGTGCAACTCACTTTCGTGAGACAGCTAATACACTGGCAGTACCTCAAGTCTTGAGGGTCACCAGGTAGTCCTCTGTAGAGAGATTCAGGCAATCTGGCCACCGGCAGCAAACAGCAAGGCAGGTCACAAACAGCCAGATGACAGGGTCTGACAGTCCCCAGCTAAAGTGATGCGTTCTCTCGTAGCATGGCAAAGTAGGTCTTGATGGAACCTCAAACTACGGTGACATGGTCCATGAGTTAGGTGTCCCACAGGTAGTGTATCTTGCAACTTGAGATAGAGAACCAGCTAAGGCAGCGCCCACTGGTTCCATCATCAAAGACAAAAGACAAGAAAGGCAAGGCTCACCAAGCCATATATCTCTCCGCCCTTCAATTTATCCCACACGTGTTCTTTGGCCAGGTTGGCAAATAAACCTTCGTATCACAACAAACCTACGCCTTCTTACCTGGCAACTGCAGGAGCCTTGGTGGTTCAGGAGTTAAAGCACTTGGCTGCTAAAACAAAAGGTCAGTGGCTCATACCTGTCTTCCATTGGTCACTGCAAGACATCAAAAAATAATAATAATTTCTAAATTATCAAGGGTTCGCGAGGGAGGGAGCGTGGGGGAGGGAGGGGAAAAATGAGGAGCTGATACCAAGGGTTCACAAAGAAAGAAAATGTTTTGAAAATGATGATGGCAACAAAAGTACAAATGTGCTTGACACAATGGATGGATGGTTGGATGGATTGTGATAAGAGCTTAGAAACTGTATGGGGCAGCTCTACCCTGTCTGTGCCAGAGAGCTGGTCACTATGAGTTGGGGGTGACTCAGTTGCTGTGATCTGGCTTTCTGGTTGATCTTATGACTTTCATCGTCCAAGAGAAGTTTCTTCATTCCTTCTCTCTCTGTATTTGCTTCCTCTCGCCAGTTCTGTTTCCTTGGGGAAGAAATGGAATGGGATCAGACTTTGTCCAGTAGACTGAGTTGGATCTAAGACGACTGCTTATTTGCCATTTCTTGCGGAAGTTGCTTACGTTCCTTATACCACAATGCCCTTGACAGTCATGGGGCTAATAACAAAAATAATATTGGATGGAATGGGATTATAGATAAAATGATCCCAAACAGAAAGCAGGGCCTTGATCTCGACATGATGCTGAAGAGGGAAACGTGTGGCAGGAAGCAGCTGTGAATGAGTGACTAGTAAATCAGCCTATATGCACTCAAACCCCGAATCCTTCATGCTTTAATGACCGGGTTCTTGTCTTAATTTTTCTAAGCCTCAATTTTCATCTATTAAATAGTATGGTGTGTTAGTCCAGGTAGACTAGAGAAACAAACCAAGAGACACCCATATGTGTGTCAGAGAGAACTTTATATCAAATAGCAATTGTATATTAAGGAAACATCTCTGTTCAGCCCAGATCAAGTCCTTAAGTCTGATATTAGCCCATATGTCCAATACCAGTCTATAATTTCCTCTTCAGATTCATGAACATAAGCAATGATGCTGAATTTAGGAAGATGACAGGCCGGTGGGTGGAAAGTCTTATGGATGCAGTGGTGGTGGAAGCATCTCAGCGCTGGTGTGGGTCTCCACGTGGCTCCTCCAGCTCCAGCGCTCTGGTTCCCTCAGGCGTCTCCATGTGTCTTTTCAGCAGGCAGACCAAGCAGAGAGTCTGTGTATATCTGGCCTCCAGTGAGCTATTGATCTCCATGACACCTCCAAATGAGGCCACCAAGCTGCAACCTGATTGACAGGCTAGACCCCACCCCTTTTCAAGTTGACACCAGATTATGTCACTACCGCATGTAGTGAGACTAGTTATCACTTTACCAAGTTTGAAGAGAGAGAAGTAAGGAGGCAATTTGTGTGAAGTGCTTCATTTGGTCCATGTTGTTGTTGTTGTTGCTGTTGCTGTCGTTAGGTGCCGCCCATATTGACATTGCACATAGTGACCCATATTGTACATAGTGACCCTGTGTACAGCAGAACCAAACACCGACTGGTGCTGGCCACCTTCATAATTGTTATGCCGGAGCCCACGGCTGCACTAGCTGTCAGTCCCTCTCCTTAAGGGCCTCCTCTTATTTCCTCCCTCTTCTTTATCAAGCAGATATCCTTTTCCAAGGATTGGTGTCTCCTGATAGGGTGCCCAAAGTATGAGAGACAACATCTTACCACACTAATTTCTAAGAAGCATTCTGTCTCTACTTCTTCCAAGACAGATTTTTTTTTGTTCTTTTGATAGTTCAGGGCACTTTCAATATTACTTCCAGCACCATAATTCAAATGCATGGATTCTTCTTCGATCTCCCTTATTCACTGTTCCACTTTCATGTGCATATAAGGCAATTTAACTTACCGTGACTTGGGCCTCTCTCTTTTAAAATATACTACAACATATACTACAACATATACTCTGTAAACCTTAGCTAATATTTTTATTACCAAAAATATTTCTATAATGTGTTAAGTATCCAGCTATTGAACCTTTGTCATGACTGGGCTGCACAGGGTGGGTGGGACCCAAAGATTAACATGCTATTGATAATGATCACTGAGTTGATCCCAGCTCATGCCCACCTCATATGCACCGCAAGGAACCACTTCCTGGCGCAGCACCATCCTCTCGATTGGTCATAGATTGGACAATACTTGGCTGAGATCCAGAGGTTTAACTCCTTGTGTAAATGTAGATTGCCAGGCTTTTCTTCCTAGTCCATCTTAGTTTGGAAGCTTTGCTAAAACATGTTCAGCATCTTAGCAGCTCCCAAACCTACACTAACAGAGGGAGGTGTCTAAGCACAGGGTACCTTGTCCACGTATCTCCCACTGAAGAATTACCTGTGAAACACCTCGTAATGCCAGCAGTAACATAGACAGTCACCAAAGACTGGGGGGAGGGTGGCAGATTTTAGGATCCATAGGAGGTCCCTGTGAAGCAAAGAGCAAAAGAGAGAGGGGGCTTGTAGGCATCTACCGAACCCCATGGGAATGCTAACCATTAACAGACAAGCCAACACCCCAAAGGCAACGGTGGTATATTCCTTTCTGAGGTTGCTGACCAGAATCCAGAATTCATGACACAAAGGAGACCCAAATGAAACAGAAGAGATGCTACGTACCCAGATAACACAGAGTCACAGTTGTGTGCAGCCTCTGACAATAAGCTTCTCCGGGAGTGGGGACCAAAAACAACTGGGATTCCAGGAGCAGAGATTAAGCTGCAATCTGGATTATTCCCTGATATTAAATAGCTCCATGGAGGCAGTCGGCTCCTCTCCCAAGGTGTTAAAAATCAATGCTAATGATGAAACGCTCTGTATGGTGGTGGTTTTAGAAAACCCCCCATCTGTATGGTGGTGGTTTTAGAAAACCCCCCATCTGTATGGCGGTGGTTTTAGAAAACCCCCCATCAAAACCCAGGGCAAAGCGCTGGGTGGCCGAGTGTGGTGGGCACCTCAGATCGAGGGTCCAGTCCCCAGGGAGAGGGCAAAGCGTTAGAGATGATTGCTGCTTTTAAAAGACTTCAGCTTGCACCTGTGTTGGACCATGTATTCATTCATTCATTCATCCATTTGTATATATTTTAATCAGCTTTTCAGCCGAAGCTTCATTTGATTTGTGAGTGTGCATGTGTGTGTGGGGGGGGGAGGGGGGCAGAATAGGGAGAGGAGAGCCGGCTGATCTTTCGAGAGTTTGTAGTTTAAACAAAGATAAGGGATTTTGAGGATCAAGGGGGTCTGAAATATAGCAGATTGATCAGCTGTATTTAGTTATTTTGAAGATTAGTTAATTCCTCTCTGGCTGAGCGTGGTTTTATTTTTTTTGTCTTTCTTTCTCCCTTTCTTTATATTGCTTTCTTTCTCTATATAGTCTTTTCTTTATCTATTGCTTCTCTCCCTCCTTCCCTCTCCCTCCCTCCCTCTCCCTGCCTCCTTCCTTCCCTCTCTTCTTCCTTTCCTGTTATTGCCATTCAAATTCTGATAGAATTTCATGGACCCTGTTCTGTTACTGTGGCTGCCCCCTCTAAGCAAATGCAATAAATAATAGGATCAATAATATGATCAACCAAGGCTGGATTTTTAAAGCCTTTTCTGCTGCTCAGTTTGGCTGCATCATTTTCCCTGAAACCTGAGAGCATCTCTGATACTTCCGTGACCAACGGGAAGGGCTCTGGTTCTCTGCAGCCACACATGTGCCTCCCGTGTAGTTAAGGAGCTTGCCCTCTAACATTTCAAGGGCTGGCTGAAAATAACACGGGCCATCGCCCATGTATCCCCAGACCTTTGTTCCCTGCCCACGTCCTTCCAATCCCCAAAGAAAGGGGATCTCATTTTATTTTTAAATGTGGCTTTAATTTCCCGATGGGGCTTAACATTGTAATTGCATGCAAACTGCTGAGGCACAAAGTTCCCTGGACCCTCATTTTCCAACTGCCTTTTCCTCTCCTTCATTTGTTGACGAAGTCCTCTGCTTTCTCTTATTTGGCCTGCAACTGTGGACGGCGCTCCCATTCCAAACAAACGCTGGCTGTTAAGATGTAGGAAGGTATGCATGCCCTGGTCCCCGTCAGCCATGATGCCGACCTAAGAGTAACCCATGGAGCCTGACCTACCTGACCATCGTGAAGCGTGATGTGATCCACCAGCACTTTATTTAGGAATTGTCCCAAAGGTGAATTGCCTTCCAGCCGGTACCTGATGCATGGGGACTGCACGCACAATGGAATCTAGCCCTTGGATGCTTGAGTTCTTCATTAGGCTTAGCCCACCCGTTCTTCTGATTTCACCTTCCTCTGCTAGTCCAGCAGGAACCTGTTTGCTTCATAGCAACTTGTAAGCGGCCGGTGCCACACGAGGTGTATAGTCTGGGAATGGAATTCTACATAAAAGGCTAAACTTCTGCAGACTGTGTTCAATTCCAGAACGGTTTCTATGTTGCTACTGGTGCCATTGAAGTGGTTTCCCCACTCACAACAACTCTATGCCACACTGTGTGGGTCTGCAGTCGTTCCCATGGCTGTAATGCTTGAATCCATCCTGGCAGCGCTGCATCAGCCCATCTTGCCAAGGGCCTTCATTCTTTCTCTAACCTCTGCTCTACTAGGAATGATACCTGTCTCCAGGGACTGATCCCCCCTGATCTCACGCACAGAATAAATGCACACAGTCTCACCTTCCTGGAGTCTAAGGCGCATTCTAGTAGCACTTCTTCCAGGACAGATTTGTTTGCTTTGCCAAAAAGCAAGTGTTTCAACTCCTCTTAGGGAGCATAGTCCTTGTGCAGCTTTCGTATGGATACGAGGCAATTGAAAATGTCCTGGTTCCTCAAGATCTTTGCCTTCGAACACTATAAAGATGACATAGACCATTATATTTGTTATTGTGATATAGGGCAATAAAGATTAAGTGATCACTATTTTCTGAAACATTTGTAATTGTTTACGCATGCACAAACTGGGGGAGGGGTTCAAAATATCTGTAGAAAAATGGAAATGAAAGATAGTAAAGCTTTCCTGTGAAGTGTTTGAAGCCCCTTCATATGTGTTTAGGAATGTATGCATGTGTGTGTATATTATATCAACAATATGCACACATATAGATAGTATGTGTGTCTATATAGTTCATTTTTACCTTACTAGATTTTGAGTATGCAATACTATTTCAAGTTAATATTAAACGTTTGAATGATACCTGATATTGCACTGCTTAATAAACTGTCTCCACTTTCATTTACTGAGAAGCGTGTTTCCGGGGAAGCTGACTTCCGGAAGACTTTTGAGGGTAGGGTGCATGTTTGATAAACCTTCCAGTTGAAGGAAGTGCTGTGCCCTCTCTCACTCCCTAGATTTTTGATTGCTTTTTTCAAATGAATTTTTGTCATTTCATCTCCCCAACCCCACCTCTATATTCCTTTGATGAAGTTCCCCTCAGCCCCATATGCGGAACTAGAAACAGGAGCACCTTTCAGGAAATCCTAGAGACCTGGAGCACTTCCTGTTCCCTTCTCCCACCCTGGCGGTCAATCCCTGCTCTGCTTCCCTGCAGTGGGGAGGAAGATGCAAGAACTACAAATGACTGGCCTGCAGCCCTGTGAATGTTGAGAAGACAGACCCTTCTGAGCACTAGTGAGACCTGGGGCTCTTTCCTACGTTACATGAGTACATGTGCACCACTATATTATGTAAGGAGCCCTGGTGGTGTAGTGGCTATGACTTGGGCGGGTAAGCACAAGGCTGGCAGTTCAAAACCACCAGCTGCTCTAGACGAGGAAGAAGGGGTTTTTACTCTGGTATAAACATTCAGTCTCAGAAACTCACAGTGGCAGTTCTACCCTGTCCAATAAGGGTTGCGTGGAGCGGTGTGTCATATGGAGTAATACCTGTTTCCTCCGTTAAAGGCAAAACAAAGGAATGGAAAATGAAGAGAACCAAGCTTCAGAAAGGATGCTGTTTAATGTTTCATGCTAAGTCATGGAGGGGGTGGTCTCTTGCCTTCCTGGCCAATGCCTCTCACGCACGGCCACTGCCTGGACGTCAGTGGAAGTGTTTGTGCATTGTTATGGTGCTCAGCATGCTAAGACAGATGAGGAAGGCCCGATGATCTACTTTCAAAACTATCAGCCAATCTCAGCCCTATGGATCAGAGTTGTCTGATCCTCAGTTGATCACAGATGACCAGAGATCCATTCCATTGCACATGGAGTTTCCTTGAGTTGGTGGGAGGGGCAGCTGGCAACCAAAAAATCTGACAGGAAGAGGGGGTTGGAAATTAAACACTAGCAGCAAAAGGGAGATCCAAGAAAACGCGTGCTGGTCACTGAGAAGACGAAACAGAGATTTTCCCAAGTGGCTGTGTCTGGGTACGGGGTGCAGGATTCAGACAAACCTTGGGAGGATTATTGGGACCATTCTGTGACTGCTCTTGCCAGACTCTCTTGTTCCCTGTCCACATAGGGGGCTGTAGAGTGAACCACAACATGCACATGCCTTTGGAGGCTCTAGACACCGGCCCTGTCATGTCGCTTCTGCTGTCTGTGAACAAAAGGGACCCTGATGGAATAAAGGTTTAGCACCTGGCTACTTACTAGATGGTTATTGCCTCAACTTACCTTGCAGCTCCTCAGAAAAAGGACCTGGTGAGGCGCTTCCATAAAGGTGACAGTCAAGGACTCTCTGTGGGGCCATTCTCTGCCCCCCATGGTATAGCTTTGACTCATCACCGACTCACGGGCACCTGACAACGTACTTGAATATCCTGTGCTAGAAGAAGGTTCGAAGAACTGCAACCAAGTGGTCCTTGGAAGTGGGGATGGTGAGTTCTCCACTTACGTCATCAGAAAGGCCCGTCTCTTAAAAAGGACAACATGCTTGTAGAGTAGAGGGTCAGTGAAAACCAGGGGAGCCCTCCCTGTGGTAGAGGGACACAATAGCCACACGCAATAGACTCAAACTCACCAGCAATAACAGAGATGGCCCAGGACCCGGGAAGACCTGCCATTGTGCCTCCCACAGGTCATCCTGAGTCGGAGCCAACTCTTCTGCCTTTCCTTTGGGAATCTTCAAGGTGGTCCTCTCTTCCCCAGCCGAGATTCTAAGCCTTTGAACCTGGGCTGCCCTCTCTGCTGGGGAACAGCCTAGTGAAGTGCACTTTCTACATGGCTTCCGCTAGCCAAGGGTTTTGCCTCCTCTTTAGGTTGAGTCAGGAATGCCGGGGCCTCTGTGCCTTCCAACAGGTTTGGCTGCCACATTCCCTTGAGAGGAAATGGAACCGGCTCACCCATCATTCAAAAACCTTTCAGTTGAGTTGTTACACTGTGTCATTACTTAAAAGTCACCATCAAACTACTTTCTGTCTGCTATTTCTCTAAAGCAAACTAATCCAAGTCCATGTGAGCAACAAAAGAAATATGCTCACATTCGGACAGAATGTACCGAGGTAATGTCCAACCTCTAGCTTTATATATTTTTTTATTTTTACTGTTAGTGCCCATTTAAAGGTTTTGAAAAGTGATACAGGTTTCCCTGAAAAGTGCATGGAGATAGATTTGGGACTGTTGTGTCATCTGCTGAATTTTTTTCCCTGTCTCTCAACTTAAAGTCAGACCAGGGTTCAAAGACCCTCTAAAGAGCTACAGCATCTATAATGCTTCTCCTTGCTTGTAGGGGGCTACAGGCTGACCCGAGCTTTTAAGCCCTCCTTGTAGATAAAGTCTTCTGATTTAGCTAAGATGGTTTAAATAGCTGTTCCTTGTCAGCACGTTACTTTATACAGATAGATGTTTCCTGGCCGCAGTGTAGTAGTTTACCTCTGGTGGACCCCAGAGACTCATTTGGATTTTAAAAATGTCAAGGACAGGATTGTGTTTGCAGCCTGTTGCTTTTTTGTTTATTTATTTGCTTGGTTGGTTTGGATTTTCTTTACTTGCTTTCCTCTTGATATTGTGCATTTGTGATAATATCCATGAGTTCATGATCCTGGTCCTTTCATGACTACTGTGCAATTTCGTCTTCGCTATAAGCCTCTAAAGTTGGAAGCAGTTGTATGTTCAGGCCATGATGTAAGCTTTAGAGCGAATGAACCATTGGTGCTCGGCCACATAGCAGATGAGAGGCAGAGCTGGATACAAGTTCACATTACTACTAGGTACTCACCACTTCATTAACTGAGTTATACCTACAACTGGTAGTGCGGAAAGTATCTTTAAGTGATAATTGAAGTAATAAGTTTAATTTACTAGATGTTTTTGAAAAAGTGGTGTTTTTTGTGCCAGACTGGACTGTTAAAATTCATTTAAAATATTGTTTACAAATTGTAAAGTGAATATACTTGATGAAAAATATTATGAACGAATGTAAGGATGACACAGGAGCAGGCAGTGTTTTGTTCTGTTGTACATTAGATCTCTGTGAAGCAGACCCTACCCAACGGCACCGAACCACAACAACATAGAAAACGTTATAAAGATGACATAGCAAATAATTAAACATTATATAATGCTACTTAATGGAACTCTGGTCACACTGTCTGGTAAGTATGTTGGACTGCTAACTGCAAGGTTGGGATTCAAACCCACAAGCTGCTCCATAAGAGAGAGGAGAGACTATCTACTCCTGTAGGAGAGAGAGAGACTAGTCTACTCTGTAAGACTCTGAGCTTCACAAACCCTAACTAGAGTCACTATGAGTTAGGATAGATTATGATAGATAGATAGATAGATAGATAGATAGATAGATAGATAGATAGATAGGATATAGTAGATTAGAGATTCCACATATATTCATGTATTAATGGCTTATCACTTCTGATAGAAATAGATGATCTACCTATTCTTGTCCAATGGAATTATTCTGCTTCAACTATCTGTGGATAAGCAATTGCAAATGAGAGGTTGCTCCAGGTTCTTACAGGTACCAGTGTGTCTGGTGTGGGAGGCAGAGTAGTATGCCACCTAAGTGGACTTCACATTTGTTTTGCTTCCACCAGTGGGGTGTGGCGTTACTATCTGAAAATCCTTTGCTGTTTATTTTAGACTTTCCTCACTATACCTGTAAAATAACAAGTGTTAGCTGGGATTGCTTGATTCAGTGACAGGATGAACACACACACACACACACACACACACACACACACACACTAGGCAGCACTACTTAAGTGCTTACGCTCCTCTTGGGAATGATTCTCGATGAATTCTTTAATTATTCATTATGTCATGTCTATTGAGTCTCTCTGCTATGCCAGATTTTGCAGAGCACTGTTGATTTTGTGGCTGTTGTGTGTGCTCCTACCCATGGTGCATCACCTCTGGTCCTGCCCCTTCTCAGGGTCTCCCCTGCTCTGAGGCCGTGTTGCAGCCCCAGCACCAGTCCAGCTAATGGTGGGCCTCCCTCACCCCTACGCACCTCCTGCTCTCCCGAACATGATGCCTTCTTTTGAATGAGTGGTCTTTCATCAGGATACAACAGTAAACTAGTCCAAGACGGAGAGACCTTAGGATTAGAAAGCCCAAGCTCTGGAGTTGAAATCCAAATCTCTCAATAACTATTGCTTTCGACAAAACTCCAAGCTCACTGCCACTGAGTCAATTCTGACTCATAGTGATGCTATAGGACATGGTAGAATGGTCCCTGTGGTTTTCTTAGACTTTAACTTTTTTTAATTAATCATTTTATTGGGGGCTCTTACAGATCTTATAACAATCCATAAATCAATTATATCAAGCACTCTAGTACTTTTGTTGACATCATCATTTTCAAAATGGTTTCTTTCTACTTAAGCTCTTGGTATCAGCTCCTCTTTCCCCCCCTCCCTCTCCCACTATCCCATCCTTGTGAATCCTTGACAATTACATATTATCATTGTTATTATCATATCTTACAATCCCCTGTTTCCCTTCACCAACATTTCTGTTATAGTTCCCCCTAGGGGAGGACAGAAATAGAGGGTTATATATCCATCATTGTGATCAGTTCCCTATTTCTCCATATCCCCCACCTCACTACCCACGTGGGTCGCTACTCCCACAAATATTCCTGTTGACCTGTGATTTGCAGGCCAATACAGAATCATTATGCCACCAGGGCTCCCGATGAGGTTCTAGACAATTTAAATGTAACCTCCTTGGGCCTAACTTATAAGAGGTAGGTAGGTGGATGGATGGATGGATGGATGGATGAATGGATGGATGGCTATGTGGATGAATTAGTTTACTGTTATTTCGTTAATTGAACACAACAAAACATGAAGCTTTTCTCACTTTGCTGAGCTGCAGTTCATAGTTAGGCAATGAAGGCAGTTGTTCATACTTCATTTCTACCTCTCTAAATTTCTTAGAAGCTGAAAAGGCAATCATTGTTCTTTGAATTTCTGGACTCTTGGTTTAGACCAGTGTCTCAACTTTCCTAATGCCATGGCCCTTTAATACGGTTCCTCATGTGGTGACCCCCCCAACCATAAAAATATTTTTGTTGCTACTTCATAACTTAATTTTGCTACTGTTATGAATAGGGAAACCCCTGTGAAAGAGCCCCTAGACTGCCAAAGGAGTCTTGACCCACAGGTTGAGAACCGTTGGACCATCTACCAGTCCACCTTTTTAACAGAGCTTTGGTAATTTCTGGGACAAGTTATGGCAAGGAGCATTGTTTTGTTGAGGGAATGTTTGCAATGGCGTGTCCTGAACAAATTACTTTTCCATCTGTAACAAAGTAATTAGCTTCAATATATAAATTTGCCAATCGATTCGCTGCAGCTCTGCGGGATAGGAGGCTAAGCGGCGGGTTGCGTAGGGGTGGATTATGCGGTTTAAACCTGCTGGCCAGTCCAAGAGAGAAGGCTGAGACAATCTGTCTTGTGAAAGCTTAGTCTTGGAAGCCCGAAGGAGCAGTCCATGCTGTACTATAGGGTCTCTAGTGTTATTTTGTTCTGCAGCCATTTTACTGTGTGTGTCTCATGTTTTGGTTAGATGGTCTGAATTTAAGAGAGTTCATGGGAAATTGATGCACACACACACGCATATGATATTCTTGTTGACTCTGTTTAATGCATTTGATCTACAGATGAAAGGGGGCTGTGAATTGTATCTAGGAAGAGGGTACTTTTTCCACCAACGCCACCTCTTTGTTCATCATGAAGACAACGGAACACAGACGTTAAAAGTCAAATCAAACATTTCCCCTAGACTTTATCTGTTTAGGACTGTCT
Source organism: Tenrec ecaudatus (assembly GCF_050624435.1). Taxonomy (NCBI): domain Eukaryota; kingdom Metazoa; phylum Chordata; class Mammalia; order Afrosoricida; family Tenrecidae; genus Tenrec; species Tenrec ecaudatus. The sequence goes on from NC_134532.1 coordinate 207,637,237, forward strand.
AACCATTCGCCCTAACTATCAGTTTGGAGGACTGAACTGATTCTAATGTAACTGGCATTCATTGAGTGCCTTCTTATAGAACTTTGCAGTCATCATCTGGGAGGCCATATCGAAAGAGATAAGATGCATTGATTTATTTCTACGTTTGCATGAAGTCTGACCGTGCACACACTGTCGTTTCAGGAGAGTGTGGTCAGCAGTTTAACATGTCGTGCTGGGGAGTCAGTAGGTCAGTTCCCAGAGGATATAGTTTTGAATGGAGGAACCATGATTGTCCAGCTTCAGCTCTGTGCTATACTGGATTCCCTCTTGGTCGAAAGACTTGAACTTGGGCTGGATACCACCCCAGGAAGAAAGATCGCTGCCTCCCGTATCAGCTCAGTGTGTTTTAGACTTCTCTTGTACATAGGACATTCTTCCATACATTGATCAGACGCTCTGTCGTTATAGCTTATACCTATTAAGCAATATAATGAATCCATAGCTCTTGGTCCTTTCCTGGAATATGGAAAATGTCTAATACATTACCTATGAATGTCTTAGAATTCATGGAATGATGATGTGGGAGTTAAATATAAAATCACCTGAATGGCTGATTGTAGTTATATATAGTTAAAAGCTTTAATTAAGTCAGCGGCGATCTGACAATGTCAAGACTCATTTGAGTAAGTGGGGTGACAATGGTGGTCAGACCCCTGATGCCTGGATTTGTTCTTGAGCAGAATCCAGGTGCATCAGTGAGGTTTCAACTAGAGAAACAGAACTGGGAAGATAGGTAGATATATCTATATCTACATCCACATCTATCTATCTATCATCTATCTAGCTAGCTAGCTAGCTTATTGCAACTCTTGACTTACCCAATCGTAGGATCTGGCTAGGCAAGTCCACAATGTGAGGGCAGGACATCAGGAAGGGCATCCTGAAATTCTCAGGCATGAACCCCTGCTGCAGACTACATCTGAAAGGTCTGCCTTTGCCAGGAAACTTCTGTAAGTTCTTAAGCTCTTGCAACTAATTGAGCCAGACCCACCCAGGCTCTCTAGGATAATCTTCCTTATTTCAAGTCATTTAATTGTGAGCTTTAATCACAGCTACTAAATACATTCAGAGCAGTACTAAGATTAGTGATTCAATAGCTGGGAACCAGAACCTGGCCCCATAGATACATGAATGTATGCATTGCATGACACTTCACCATTGACCCTTGTGATCTTAAGTGCATCACTGACCAGCTCCGTGCTTAATTGTTTTCATCTGTGATAGGAGGGTGCTTAAAGTTGGAGTTTAATGAATTGGAAGAAGATAGACATTGAATTTTAAAGTATACCCATAATTGGTACCTGGCTAGTGTTTGTTTCAAGTTGTTTGGTGTCACTGAATTTTGTTTCCTTATCTGTCAAATGAAGAGACTGATTATCTACCCAATCGTCATGCTGTGGAGGAGCTTCTGAGTGGCACATATGGTTAAGCACTCAACCAGTAGTCAAAGGTTGGCAGTTCAAAGCCACCCAAAGGTTTTTACCAAAACAGGACAAAAAAAGATAAAACCTTAAATCTGCTTCCCCAAAGCCATAATTTTGAAAAGCATGTAGGGCAGTTTTGCTCTGTGTGCATCGATACAGACTACCATAGGGTGGAAATGACTCACTGCAACCTTAAAAGCAGGAAATTATATTTTATGAGGAATGAAAGAGGTGGTGAATTTAAAGTGAATGGAAAATTGAAGTAACCATCAATACTTAGTAAATATTTACTCTGTGTCAGATGCTACTATACATACACATTTATGCTATTACACATACACATACATTAACTCACTTGGAAACCGTCAGCACTGCCCACAGTGGAAGTGTTCAGCAGTTAAATATAGCATTGGCAGTTCGAGTCCACAAAGACCTATCCTGGCAATCAATTTCTGAGAAATTAGTGATAAAACCCTATAAAAATAAGCAACTGCTTATTTATTACCTCATTTGAGAGCTATAATAAAGGTCACTATATTATCCTTTGCTGTCCAGATGATTCTGACTCATAGAAGCTTTGTAGGACAGGGTAAAAATGCCTTTTAGAATTTCCAAAACTAAATCTTTAGGAAAGAACATGGCTCCGTTTACCCACTATGGATCTAAAAACCATTCAGATCTCATCTGAGTGCCTAACTAGAGCACCACCAGGGTTCCTACATTGGCATGTAGGGTGGGTTAACAAGAAGGTGAATAATTGAAAACTACCAGCTACTCCACCAGGAAAAGGTGAGGCTTTCTACGCCCATAAAAAGTACAGTCTTCAACCTAGTGCTCTAAGATGTGAATCCAACATAGGGACATGAAGCAAGGAACTGATAGAGAGGTGTGAGGGGCTGGCCCCAATCCCAACTATGTGGGTAGCCCCCACACTGAAGAATTCACTTCAGAGGACAGCACTGAAGCTACAGCTCAGGGAGAGGGACTTGTCTGAAGAGATCACAAAGGAGCAGATGAACGGGGAGGAAGAGAGAGTGGAGCACATCCTGGCTCACAAAGCCCTCAGGACGATATTTCTTCTCAGACCAGCCAATGCACAAAGAGGACCATTGGGCCGGTCCCACTACGAGACACGGCATCCCTCACTGACCCATAGCACTAGGGGGACAACACTGGTGGCACTGCATGAATTGTTCCCAATCTGACCCCACCACACCGATGTGAAACACTAAGGGTGAGCAACACAACAGCAAGGGGAGCAGAGCAACAACGTCCACAGGGAATACCAAACATAGACTTTGGGGCTAGGGCATGACACCCCATCAGACTCAACTTGAAAATGCGCATCTAGGTCAACAAACAGACCTTGAACTATTTATAGGCTTTGCTTTTTTGTTGTTTTTATTTTTGTTGTTGTTTTCTTTTGTTGTTTTGTTTTGCTCTGTCTTGTTTTTTGTGCATATTCTTATCTCTGCAGGTCTATCTAGATAAGATAGGCGGGATAAACAATCTGGAGGAGAAAACAACAAGATCAACTGTTCCAGGGGACATGGGAAAAGGGGAGGTATGGGGAGGGAGGAAGAGGGTGTTAACAAACCCAGGGATGAGGGAACAACAAGTGATCTAAATTCAATGGTGAGGAGGGTGTAGGAGGCTTGGTAGTGCTTGATCAAGTGCAATGTACCTGAGAGGAATTACTGAAACCAAAATGAAGGCTGAGCATGATAGTGGGACAAGAGGAAAGTAAAAGGAAATAGAGGAAAGAACTAGGAGACAAAGTGCATTCATAGCAATCTAAATATAGACATGTGCATATGTAAATATATTTATATATGACGTGGGAAATAGATCTATGTCCATATATTTATAGGTTTAGTATTAAGGTATCAGATGGACATTGGGCCTCTACTCAAGTACTCCCTCGATGCAAGAACACTTTGTTCTATAAACCTGACATTCCATGATGCTCACTTTCCCAACACGATCCCTGGAGACAAAGCGGGTGCATAAGTAAATGTGATGAAGAACACTGATCATACCCAACTATCAAATGAGATAGCGGCTTAAAGGGTCTTAAAGGTTTGAAGAAAAACAATGGCCATCTAGCTGAGAAGCAACAAAACCTACATGGAAGAAGCACAGCAACCTGTGTGATTATGAGGTGTAGATGGGATCAGATATCAGGCATCAAAGAACCAAATATCTTATTGTGAATGAGAGGAAGTTCAGAGCGGAGACCCAAAGCCCATCTGTAGGCAACTGGACATCGCCTTACAGATGGTTCTTGAGGAGGAGACAAGCCAGTCAGGGTGCAGTATAGCACTGATGAAACATGCAACTTTCCTCTAGTTCTTTAATGCTTCCTCCCCACCCCCACTATCATGATCCAAATTCTGCCTTTCAAATCCAGCTAGACCAGAGGATGTACACTAGGACAGGTAAGAACTGGAAACACAGGTAATCCAGGAGAAATGAATCCCTCGGGACCAATAATGAGAGTAGTAATACCAGGAGGGGAGGGGAAGGAGGGTGAAAAAGGAGGAACTGATCACAGCCTCTTCCCTGGGGGATGGATAACAGACAAGTAGGTAAAGGGAGACACAGGTCAGTGTAAGTCATGAAGAAATAACAATAATGTATAAGTTACCAAGGTTTCTTGAGAGAGGTAATGGGAAAATGAGGGTCAGATGCCAAGGGCTCAATTAGAAAGAAAATGTTTTGAAAATGATGATGGCAACAAATGTACAAATGTGCTCGACACAATGGATGGATGGATTGTGATAAGAGTTGTATGAACCCCCAATAAAATGATTTAAAAAAAAAGTAAAACAAAAAAATCTCGACTGCTATTCATTGAGAATGTACCAGATATTAGAATCATATGACATTTTTCTTTGATTCAAACTCATCCCTCAAAGCATCCTTTAAGATATATTTCAAAGCTACCAATAAAATACCAATTATCAAAGGTAAAATCCATATATATTTTAAGGTAAGAATGGGGGTTATTGCTTAGTGGGTACTGACTTTGTTCAAAATGGTGAAAAAGTTTTGAAAGTGGATAGTGGAATACATTGGGAATATAACAAATGTCAACTAATTGTGCATATAAAATGGTTAATATAGAAAAGTTTGCTGTATATATTTGTTACCACAATAACATTTTAAAAATAGGAGGAAAAAAACACAGTCTTAGAAACCCTCACAGTCAGTTATGCTGTGTCCGATAAGGTTGCTACGAGTCAGAGTTGACATGATGAGTTCGGCCTTGAGTATCTGTCTGTATGTATATAAATATGCACATATTCATTTTAAAGGACGGAATTTATGTAAAGCTCCCATGTGCCAGGAGAGTGAAAGGGGGCATTGCATGAGCCTTGAGCGCCTTCAGAGGGACCAAATAGGATGGACATTTGAGAATGAGGCTTATTTCTCAGTGATTAATGCTACCGCAGAAGCCTTCCTCAAAAAGCAGAGGGTCAGAGGCATGCTCAGTCCCTATGGAACTGACATAATGGAAATTACAGTATTTTGACTTACTTCATTGATCTTATGAATATATTCTATCAAGCTAATGAGCTCCCCATGGTTCTTTGTAGGCACTTTCTTTATAATCAGAGAACATAACTCTCTATGGTTGACCCTGCTTTTTTGTTGTCTTTTTTTTTTAACTTTAAACTTCACATATTATCATCTTGTTTTAATAATGCAAGAAAGTTGTCACTGGCTAGCACCACACACTTAAAATCCATCTCTGGTCTGTCTTTCAGACAATCCAGATTTTAATTTGATCAAAACTGCACTTTTATGAAATGTATTTAAAGTATTGCATTGTCTTTAATAGTCTCTTGATATTCTATATAAATATGAAAAATTGTTCTACCAAATTAATATTTATCTATAACTTTAAAAATATGCATCGAGTGCCCCGTTTCAGAGCAAGTTAATTTTCCATTCAGCAGTTCACATTTTGCTTTGTGACATGATTTGTAACCCCCTTAGTGTAACAGCATTCTTCTCATTTCCATTCTTGGTTCTCTATTTCCATCCATCCTTCTTTTCTGACCCTTCCTACCTTCTGGGATTTGTTATTGGGCAAATGCTGCCCCATTGGTCTCATGTGTTTGAAAGGCCCGATGCAGGTATTCCTCGGAGCTAATGTTGTGGACTATGTAGATCAATCGATTCATGTCCCCTGTGGTGTGTATCAGTGTGAAGATTGTCTAAGGACCTCAGTGGTTCTCCTATCGGAGCGGTCAGTCGGGGGTCCTTTATGATTTTGAGTTTTACGTCATTTTCTCCCAATCTCTCTGGAGCCTTCAACTGTGCTCCTGGTCAGAATGGTTGATGATCGCCTGAAAACCTCGAGTTCTTCTGGTTCCAGAGTAGTGGAGGCTGAGGGCTGCAGGGAGCACTGGCTATTGAATAATTATAGCCTTCCTTAAAGGAATAATTCATAACCTGATTCACAATGTGATTCATACAATCAAATCACATTTTTGTCAAGAAGAAAGTAATACAAATAAACTAAATATAAAAAACAAACCAACCCTGGCAATTCCTGAAGGTTGTTTAACAACAGATAAATCGCTGTGGAGACAACCTTTTATTTTGTGTTTGTCCATAAACTTTCACGTGACTAGTTATTCATTCTGCTACGCCTGCTTCTTCCAAGTTTCAATGTGCAGTCTGCTTTATTATATAGGCATTTATTGTGTGTCGCCTCCGTGTTGAAGCTAACTCGTACCATCAGACTTGATGTCCACCCTGGGGGAATGTTGGCCAGTCCTACACCATCCTCACAATCTGTAGTATGTTTGGGCCCATGGGTGCAGCCACTGTTGTCAACCCATCTCATTGAGCATCTCTGTGTTTGCCGACCATCTAATTTTCTAAACTTGACATTCTTCTTAAAAGACGAATCCCTTCTGATGACCTGTCCAAAATCAGTAGGACAAAATCTCTCCACCAGGCTGGTTGCGATTCCCCCAAGAATGATCTTGGACTCTTTGGTTGGCAACACTACAATTTGAATTCTTCTTACATTTTGAGATTTTCATCCAGCTTCTGTATGTATGTATGTATGTATGTATGTATGTATGTATGTATGTATGTATGTATGAATGTGAAGCAGTTATATAAGCATTAGATTCTGGATATATGCACAGTAGGGCATGGGATTATCATCTCTGTAAACTCTCACTAAGGCTAGTTGTACAAGTGGTCCACAACTATTCTTGTAAGAGACATCGATGTATGTTTATGCTCCATGACTACAGTACTGCCAAGAGATGGCCCTGAGGAATCCTTGTGTGTTAGACAGGTTTCTCTAGAGAAACAAAACTAGGACACTTATGACTATATATATATAGTATATGGATAGATATATGCAGCATGAAAGAATATAAGAGCTAATTAGTCCACACAGCAGTACAGAGGGCTCAGTTCAACTCACTTCCATGCAATAGTTAATATAGTGTAGTCCATCAACCTATGAGGGCTACTGGGTCCAAGATCAAGGAAGCAGACAGCTGAGTCTTCCCATGAGCAATGCAGGCACTCCGGCCACAGTCAGCAAATAGCAGGGCAGGTCAACAACCGTCAGCCACATGACAGAATCCAAAAGTCATAAGCTCAAGGATGACAAAGCAGGTCTTGAAGGAACTTCAAGCACTAGTGACACAATCCATGGGTTGAGTGTCCCACAGGTAGTGTAGCTCACAAGTTGAAGCAGAGACCCAGCTAAGGCAGCCACAAACTGGTCTGATCACTGGAGAGCAAGAGAGAGAGAGGCAGGCTTGGCGAGCCATTTATCCATTTGCCCTTCAATTAAACTGCGACCTTATTAAACCCACATGTTCTTATTGGCCATGTTAGCACAATAAACTACCTTTACAACTTGTTTCTAAGTGGCAATAGATGCTCCACAACACAGGCCGTCCTTGATGGTGCCTCCCTGTGTGCATTGCCTTCTTATAAGGAGGGCCCTGGAAGCCTAACCCCCTCTGCCTTTACCTTCATGATTGCTTGCCACCCCAAACACTGCTATGTTCCCACCAACCTTGGATCCACACGAGTTTGCATGCACCGGTCTGTGATCTTCCTGCATTCTGCATCATTGTTTATGGCTGTGTGAGTCTGACGAGGCACATATGAACTTGTACAGAAATTATGGACTTGAGTTGGGCTGGGATGTTTTCTGGATATCTAATTATTTCTTGATATAAAGCTCTTTCTTACACACACATGCGTGTCACTGGATTTGTTTCTCTAGTCAACCCAGCCTCGAATGAACCCATCAATTCTGACCTATAGTGGTCTTATGGGACAGAAATCAGAACTGTTCTATAGCATTTCTAAGGCTGTAAATAATTACTGAAGCAGACAGCCTCATTGTTTGTCATCCTGCAAAACAATTGTTAGGTTACATCTACCTGCAATTAAGTTAGCAGACCAATACTTCACTCACTGCAACAACGGTAGGCTTCACACGCAAAAACAAACAGACAGCAAACTCACTGCCATCGAGTTGATGTCAACTCATAGCAACCATACAGGACAGGGTAGAGCTGCTCTGGTGGGTTTATGAGGCTGTAACTTTTCATGGATATAGAGAGCCAATTGTTTCTCCTTCAAAGCATCTGGCATTTTCAAGCTTTGTACTTCACCTGTGGCAGCTGAATGCTTAGCCTCTGTTCCACCAGGACTCACCATCATCCAGTATGTGATAAAGAAATCGTTTTTGTTGGGCCAATAAATAGGCTTCATAATCAATAACCCACCCCATATAAATGACCCCAATAGACAAAGCAAACCAATAAATTAATGAAGCTTTGAATCCCTGGATAAATTTATCCCTACCAGACTTATTTTTCAGGTGGAACAATATTTTTTTACTAATTTGCATTTAAAAAAATAAATGTATTCAATTAAACTTTCAAGGTTGTTAGATATCCTAGCAGACCCCACCTTCTTTCACAGGGTTTTTGTCTACCAAATGGCATTGCATAACCAAGGGTTTTCCTATTGTGTGCTAATCAGGATAAAGCTTCTGATTGTAAGAAGTAAGTGCCATGATCACAGTGAGTTTCTGAAAATCCTTGCCTGAAACCAAGCCGATTGATACCTCAGCTAATGGGGAAAATCAGGCCGGGCATCACTGATGCGATAATTTGTGCAAAACCCCAAGTGAAATCATCAGTTCAGTCAAGAGGGGTGTTTGTCAGATGAGAAATTCGGGGTAGAAAAGAAACTGAAGAGTGGATGAATGTAAGCTGATCCTGTGGATTCATTGTTTCGCAAGGCTTGCGTGGGGTTAGATAAATACCCGTGTACTGACAAATGCAGAAAGCTTTTTCGATGTGACTATTAAGATTCTTAAAGGGTGAGTTTTAATCATAGTTGGAATCATTTTTCTTCCTTGGGGAAATCTTCCCTGCCAGTGTAAGCAAAGCCAATGACTAATGACTCAATCTGCTGTTATTTGCATTGCCCATGCCTTCTCTGGAATGCAGCTAATGTGCGTGGTGTGTGTGTGTGTGTGTGTGTGTGTGTGTGTGTGTGTGTGTGAAAATATGCTTTGTATTATATAATGATTTGATGTTGCTTTAGTTCTCTCGAACACCCAAGTAACCAGATCTGCATTTGCTGGCTTGTAGAATTAGCAGCGTTATTTCTTCTACTAGCGGCACTAGAAAGAGACTACTCACTTGTCATCGAGTCGACACTAACTCATAGGAACCTGATAGGACAGGGTACAACTGCCCCAGTGAGTTTCAGAGACTGTAACGTTACAGGAGTCGAAAGCCTCATCTTTCTCCGGTGGAGCAGTTGGTGGTTTGAACTGCTGACCTTGCGGTTTAAAGTCCAGTGCATAAACCATCTTCACCTTTATCAACCTCACTAATATAGTAATTGGTATTTGCCATAAGCCTTGGAAAAGGGGAAGAAACCAAGGATGGTGGATGCTTTAGTGTCCTTATTTTATGTTTTACTCCTGGTTGACCTGACCAGCCAGTACCTCGGATATTTGAGAATTGTCTAATTAGAAACTCGATCTCTATTGTTATTTCATATCTTTTCTTCAAATTCATTTGAAATTAAATCTCCCTTGAAGTTTCAACTCCTGGAAATGATCCTGTGCCTGAGCGTGGCTTTGATGGTGGAATACACATTAATAGAAACACCTGAATAGGAGAATTTACTATTACTCTATATCAGAAGCCCTGGTGGGGTAGTGGTCATGCGTTGGCCTGCTTACCTGTCTGACAGCAGTTGGAAATCACCTCCTCATGAGAAATAACAGGCTTTCCACTGCCATGGAGAGTCATACTCTGAGAAACCTGCATGGCAATTCTACCCTCTCCTGTGAGTGGAATTGAGTGGGTGGTTTACCTGTTGTTGTTGTCCTAAAGTGCCGTCCAGTTCCTGCTATTCGTGTGCAACCAAAGATGCTGCCGGGGCCTGCGCCATTCTCACAACCATTGCGAAGTTTGAGTTCATTGTTGCTGCCACTGGGTCAGTCCATCTCACCGTGGGTCTTCCTCTTTTTTGCTGACTCCAAGCATAATATCCTTCTCCAGGGACTGATCGATCCTGGTAGCGTGCCCAAAATATGTGACAGGAATAGTCTCCATCTTCGCTTCTGAAGAGCCTTCTGACTGTATTTCAACACAGAGCAGCCCTCGGTGGGTGCGACAGAAGGAAACACTGCCGACCTCACGTTTGTTAGCATTAACACCCTCATTACAGCCATCCGGGCAATCTATCTTGTTGAGGGTCTTTCTATATAGAGGTCTTCATTCTTTGTCTGCTAGTCCTTTGATCTGTAGCCATTCCAAATGATCTCAAATGCCAGAACAGGATACGCCCTACATTTTGGAGACCTGGTTCATGGTAAAAGAAAACAATCAGTGTTCTGAGAAGCTCAAAAGTGTGGAACAAAGAAATCCTTGGGGGGGCAGGGCTGGAGTGGGAGCATCTTTACAGAAAACCAAGTGTACCTCTGCTTTGTTTTGAACCCAGTTTTTCTTTCTATTTTGGAGATCAATCGAAGATTCTATTTGATCCCCAAAGACTTCCAATACTAATTTTTTTTCAATTTTCAACTTAAAAACTACTTGTATGTGGCTAAAGGTTGATGAAAACTCTCTCAGTATTGTATGAGAAGTTATGTAGTGGCCCATTGTTACTCCAGATGCCACAGACTTTGGGCCTGAATGAGGTGAGAATATCTTCCTGTTGTTTTAAGCCACCTGGTTTGTGGTTATGTGTTTCAGTAATCCAGCCTCAGATGCATTTTTCCAACTAAAAGGAGAGGAAACATTCTTTGGATTGGTGATAGGAGTCTTCTCTACAGTGCCTAGGAGAGTCCTCATTGAATAGGTCAAGGCATTTCACAAGTTAAAACAGAGGAAAACTCTTTTTTTAAGTCATTTTATTGGGGGCTTATACAATTCTTATCACAATCCATACATCCATCCATCCATTGTGTCAAGAATATATGTACTTTTGTTGCCATCATCATTCTCAAAACATTTGTCCTCTGCTTGAGCTATTAATATCTGCTGCTCATTTCCCCTCCCTCTCTACTCCTCCCTACCTCATGAACCCTACATCATTCATAAATTATTATTGTTTTGTCATATATTAAATGTCCTACATTTTCCCCTGCCTTCTTCTCTGCTGTCCCTCCCCCAGGGAGGAGGCTATATGTGGATTCTTGTAATCAGTTCCCCCTTTCCACCCCACATTCTCTCCACCCTCCAGACATCGCCACTCTCACCACTGGTCCTGAAGGAGTCATCTGTCCTGGATTTCCTGTGTTTCCAGTTGCTATCTGTGCCTATGTACAGTCTAGCCAGATTTATAAGGTAGAATTGGGATCACGATAGTGTCGGGGGGAGGTATTTAAGAACTAGAGGAAAGTTATATGTTTTATCGTTGCTACCCTGCACCCTGACTGGTTCATCTCCTCCCCACAGCCCTTCAGTAAGGGGTGTCCGGTTGGCTACCATTGGGCTTTGAGTCTCCACTCTGCACTCATCCACATTTTCAATGATATGAATTTTTGTTCCTTGTTGCTTGATACCTGATCCCTTCAACAGCTCGTGGTCACACAGGCTGGTGTGTTTCTTCCATGTGGGCTTTGTTGCTTCTGAGCTAGATGGCCACTTGTTTATCTTCCAGCCTTTAAGACCCCAGATGCTATATCTTTTGATAACTGGGCACCATCAGCTTTCTTCACATCTGCTTATGCACACATTTGTCTCCATTGATCATATCAAGGAGGTGGGCACCCATTGATATGATTTTTTGTTCTTTGATGTCTGATAACTGGTCCCTTCTGCACCTTGTGGTCAGACAGGCTGGTTTGCTTCTTCCATGTGGGCTTTGATGCTTCTCAGCTAGATGGCCGCTTGTTTATCTTCAAGCCTGTAAGACCTCAGACACTATATCTTTTGATAGCTGTGCACCATTAGCTTTCTTCACCAAATTTGCTTATGCACATGTTTGTTTTCAGTGGTCGTGTCAGGAAGTGGTCGTGTCTAAAACTGAGGTGAACTCTTAAGCTAAAGGAGATCTGGAAATCCATCTACTTCAATCATCGCATTTCTGGACACACGGGCACCAGTGCTTTCCCACGGTCACACAAAGATGACCCCAGAAATGGGCCAGAAGTAAGAGGAACACCTCTGAGAAGCCTACTCCCACCAGGACACTGTCTCCGGAGTAGTTGTGTTGGGCTAGGGGATGGTTGTTGGGCAGGCTTTCTACACCCAACTACTTGAGCTGAGGATGGAGAACAATGCTCAATTTCGCACCTCGGGGACAAGTCACATTCTTGCTGGAAAAAGACACAGCAAGCATGCTGTTATTACTTCTGGTGTTGCAGGGTTAAGTGAAAGACTGGTAACTAGTCTTTCCTAGGAAAGAAGACAAGACCGTCGGCTCCCTACCACAAAGATTTACCCCCTCACTTGTGCTCAAGAAGAGTTCTACTCTGCACTATGGTGTCGCTGTGGGTCCATATCAACCCAGTGGCAGTGGCTTATCTTCATTTTTGGAATCTGAACTGTATAGCTGTTCCTGGGTCTTTTCTCCTAAAGATCCTCTGGGTGGGGTTGAATATCCAGCGTGTCTGTTGGCAGCCAAATGCTTAACTATTTTGCCACTATGACTTCTTACCTACGAGAGGGTAAAATCCTCACAGCTGGACCAATAAGTAGCATCATGATACATGGAGAAAAGATCGAAGTCATCAAGGATTTTGTCTTACTTGAATCCACAATCATTGCTCATGGAAGCAGCAATCAAGAGATCAACAGATGCATTGCATTAGGTAAATATGCTGCACAAGACTGCTTTAGAGTATTGAAGAGCAAGGCAACTGGTTACTTTGAGGACTAAGATGCACCTGACCCAAGTCATGGTAGTCTCCACTGCATCATTTTCATGTGGAAGTTTGACATTGAATAAGCAGGATAAACTGATAAGACCCTATGCCTTGTGAATCAGGGACTATTCCCATCTCGCCCAAGATTGTCTCCCTATAGTACTCCATCTGGATTCTGAGACATGACCTAAGAAAACCAAATGTGAGACTGCCGAGGAGATTCTGACGCCTAGTGACCCCGTGTGAGGAAAGCTTCATAGGATTTTGTGGGACGTATTCTTTGTGGGAGGTATTCTTTGTGGGACGTGTGTCACCTCTGCAGTACACCATAGAACTTCCCCTGGGTGTTTCTGAGACAGTAAATCTTTATGGGAGTAAAAAGCCCCTTATTTCTCCAGCGGAGCAGTTGGTGGTTTCGAACTGCTGGCCTTGCAGTTAGCAACTCAAAGTGCAACCACTATGCCACCAAGGCACCAACTCGATGCCAGTGAGTTTGGTTGGTTGTTTGGTTTAGTTGTTGTGGAAGAGGAATACCAGCATTACCTTTCAGGGTACACTGAAAGGATTTGAACTGCTCTCACCCAGGGATCCCCACATATTGCAGGTCTACTATAAATGTTGACTGTCTACCTGGAGCCAGTTTACAGAGAAGGAAAAAGCAAGGGAGTGGCATTTGACTTCCCACAGGGGCAAGCAGCAGTGGGTAGCAGGAAAGAGGGTGGGTGGTGAGGGAAATGGCTCGTGGGTGGGGCAGGCCAGCTGAATGTCATGGAAGAGAAGGGAAGGTTTCCTGGATGACCAGAAAGGTAGACCAAAAGCCAGTCCTAGGGAGGCTTGGCCATTGTACTGTGACATTCTTTCCCAAATTGGCTTCTGAGTAAGTCAAGGACTTCGCTGTGAGCTTTCCCAGGAAAGAGGAGCTGCCACCAATAAAACGGGGTTAAAAGCACAGAGTCGCTAAATTAGGTAAAACTCACTTCGTTAAGAACAAATGTCACTGGAGCAAGCCGAGGTCACTGCATGTCAGCGAGAACACCCTGGAAAGCGCTCATTTGAGGCACACACGCAAATCTATTTTTTTGAGTTTTCATGTCGAGTTTCTTGCTTCTCAGCTGCGCGTAGTGCGGGCCTGTGTAAAAGGTCAGTGTATAATGATATCACATCTCTTGGGATGACATTTTTTCCTGATGTATTTTTCTACCCAAGATTTGTGAAAATCAATCACCCAGTGTTTAAGCAATTTTTTCTTTGGTTTTTTTTTTTGAGCTGAGGCTGAGCAGCTGGATGCTGAAATATACCATCAAACCATTCAGCCCTCCCTAACCTTTAAATGTTTGGAGAGGATGGAGAAGGGAGAGGGAAAAAAATGGGCATAAAATAATTTAGTAATCCACAGTATTCATTTAGTTTAATTTATGCTAATCATGGTATATTGGTGCACTGGCAGATAAAAATAAAGCCAGAGGAGAAGATTGCCTTGAATAAACGGCAACAATTAACCCTAGAAATTATCACGTGAAATTATTTCAGCTCGCTATGGAAAATAGCAGGCCCGACCAATTGTCTTAACTGGTGATGATTAAAAAGCTGATTAAATTCTGGGATTGATTGTACATTTACCCACACATCCATTTGGTCATTTCGTGTAATATTTTAATTATAGGACTTTTCATTTCTAAAAGGTGAGAGCACACAATTAGAATTGTATTTCATTTTGATGTTCGGTTATTTGCCAAAATGTGTATATTAGGAAGATGGCTCTATTATATGTCACCAGTATTTAAATATAGCTCTTACTGACACAGAGTCACCCCAAAGCCTGTCTTTTGGGTGGTGAGATCATTCGCAAATGATCAGATTGTGTGAACTGAGTGTCTGGACTTCCATAGTCAGCTTCTGCCAGATGAAGAACAATGCTATTGTTTCTGATTGTTACTCAGTGCTATTGTTTCTGATTGTTACTCCGTTTATGATGGAGGACCAAGAAAAGGAAACAGTGAACATTTTATCTAAAACTTTGGTAAGCTGGTTTGCTCTTCTCTTGGATTATTTGCCAGAGTGGAAACCAGCAAACCAAAAGACAACAACAACAACAAAACTGGTTGATTGAGTTGATTCTGAAACAAAGCAATTCTATGTATTTCAGAGAAGGATTCTATTCCCTCAGATTTTCAAAGGCTGTGGGTTTGCGGGATTAAATTGCAGTGCCCTTTTACCAAGACTTCTCAGGGTGGAGTGGAATCCAGTCTCTCAGTTCACCCTGATGGCACAATGGGTGAAGTGTTATGCAATTAACCACAAAGTCAGCGGTTTGAACCTACCAGCAGCCTCATGGGGGAAAGATGAGGCTGGCTGTTCCTATAAAAATGTGCAGGCTCAGAAACCGGAAGATGCATTTCAACTCTGTCCCTCAGTGTTGCTATCAGTCAGAATTACCTCTGTGGTAGTGGGTTTTCTGTTAGTGACCAAACTCTCTTTTTAAAATTTTAATCATTTTATTAGGGGCTCGTACAACTCTTATCACAATCCATCAATCCATCCACGTGTCAAGCACATTTGTACATGTGTTGCCATGATCATCTCAAAACATTTTCTTTCTACTTGAGCCCTTGGTATCAGATCCTCATTTTTCCCCGTCCCTCCCTCAAGAAACCTTGATAATTTATAAATTATTATTTCTTCATGTCTTACACTGTCCGATGTTTCCCTTCACCCACTTTTCTGTTGTCTGTCCCCCAGGGAGGACGTTATATGTAGATCATTGTGATCAGTTCCCCTTTTCTCCCCCCACCTTCCTCTTCCCCTCCTGCTTGGCTAATCTCAATATTAGTCCTGAGGGGTTTATTTGTCCTAAATTCTCTGTGTTTTCAGCTCTTATCTGTACCAGTGTACATCCTCTGATCTAGCCATATTTGTAAGGTAGAATTGGGATTAGGATAGTTAGGGATGAAGCATTAAATAACTTGAGAGAAGTTGTATGTTTCATCAGTGCTATACTGCACCCTGACTAGCTCATCTTCCCCCATCCCCAAGACCCTTCTATAAGGGGATGTCCAGTTGCCTACAGATGGGCAGTAACCAAACTCTTAACTCTGCACCATCCAGGCATATGGAGGGGACAGAACTATTAGTAAAGGCTGACAGAACACGCTAAATTAGTTGTTAAGTCCAGGAGAGTGGGATTCTGACTCATGACTACCATATGCACAACCAAACCAAACGCTGCCCGGTCCTGCCCCATCCTCACGATTGTTATGTTTGAATGTGTTGTTGCAGGCAGTGGCAATCCTTCTTGTGGTCCTTCTGTTTCACTGCCCTGCTACCAAACATGACTCCCATCACCAGGGAATACTCTCTACTGATAACATGTCCAAAGTAGTTGAGAAGAAGTCTCGCCTCCTTGCCCCTAAGGCGCATTCTGGCTGTACATCTTCTAAGATTTGTTTGTTCTTTTGGCAGACCATAGTACTGGTGGGCGCTTAAGTTCATTGTGGTGGCTTCAACTTTCAAAAAACAATTACTCAAACTCATTACCCTTGAGTCAGTACTAATTCACAGTGACCCCCTGTGCAATTCCAAAACTGTGACGGCTTACAGGAGTAGAAAACCCAGTCTTTCTTCTGCAGAGCTGCTGGTGGTTTTAAACTGCTGACTGTGTGATTTTACAGCGCCAGACATAACCACTACCACACCATCGCTCCTGCCTTCATCCTTAGGGGCCTGTTTGCCAATACTACTGGACAATAAGGCATTGTAATCCATAGGGTGTTCACTAGCTAAGTTTCAGACGTAGGCAACCGCACCTTCCTTACTAAGCTCTTCTTAGTATGGAAGCACTACTGAACCTTATCCACCATGGGTGGCCCTGCGAATATTTGAAATACCACCGCAGAGCTCCGCCGACAGCAACATGCCAGTTACCATTGTACAATACATACATTGGCAGCTGGGCGGTGCAAGAACTCTCCTCCTATAATTACACAGCTTAAAACCACTCCAAGGACGACATAGTTTGTCATCAGACTAGGATGTTTGTCAACACTTGTCACAACACTGCAGCGTAACAACATAATTGAGTGACTTACAACAACAAGCATCTATCGATCTACCTTTCGTCCATCTATCTTCTTAAAGGGTTTGTGTCAGCTCAGTCACTACAAACGGCAGCCTAGTTGGGCGTCGCTCCCGATGTCGAGCTGCATTGCTAACACGACCATGTGCCTCGGGACAGGAGTTATGATGCTCTCCTAGTATGGAGTTTGACAAAAGGAGGAAGAGATTGGAGACCCCTGACTTTTCCTTCTGAGACTGCAGCTGAGCCCAGCAAACTGCCATTTGTGCGCACCTTCCATGGGCCGAAGGGTGTTAGGTGACGGTGCGCAACCTCCGTACAGGCATCTCCTCTCTGAAGGGAGCTGCACAGATGCTAAAGGCCAGGGACATGCAATGATACTAATGTAGGTAGGGAGAGAAGAAACGTGGACATGGTCCATCGGTGACAGAGATCTCAGGGAGACACACAACTGTCTTTAGTGTTTATGAGATTTGTGTTGAGTGTGGATGGTCTTTCTATAATCTCTAAAACTGTCTGTAATGTAGGAATTATGAAACTTTTATTTCACAGTTGACGACAACTGTTTTATTGCCACTGTAGAAATGAGGAACTTAAGCCAGTTCAGGATTATGACACAAGCAGGTAAAATATTCTCTGAAATCATTCACCTCCACATTTCAAAATCAGTAGAACCATGGGTAGAATCCTAGAGTCTCTGAGCTAGAGCTAAGAGACCTGACACCACTAGGTCCCCTGGAATGTAATCTGTTCATCTTTCCTTTCCACCTGCCTCCCTTCGTGTTTCACTAGAGCCATTTGCGATGGAACTGTCTGTGGCTCCACCTGTGGGGAAGTTAAGTGGCATCTGTGAATTTTGAATCCCTGCCCTTGTCCTCCCCATAGGGAGCTTGGCCCAGCAAGCATCGTACTATGCTAATATTTGATCAGAAGCCTTCTTTGTGTGACTATGTCATTAACCTTGAAAACAGTCCATCATTTGTAAATTTTTTCTTGCTTTGAACTTTAGCCAGGGTTCAGTCTGAACTACAAATCAGACTGGTATGCCAATAGATATGTAGAAATATGAAAGGGAGCAGAGATTTGTGTGGCTTGCTTCTGATTTTATTCTCAAGCAAGGCACGTAGGGGCAAGTTATACTATTTCTTCCCCACCATCCTAAAATAGTAATAAACAACAGCCATGATAAGGTAATCATCCTATCCATTATTAGTAATAATCTATCAATCTGAAGTTAGCACATTTTTTTAAAAATCGTAAGCAAAAGGAAGTAGCCTGGACTAATGGGAGCAAAAGGGAGAGTGATGGAAAGCATCAAGAATTTATGGAATCGACAGGAAAATGTAAAGGGCATCTTTGTAGTGCTAGAGCTTATTGGGATAACAGTCTCACACAGGAAGAAACTTGCTGAGTGGCGTGGCTTAAATGAACGGTTACCATGGTTGCTTAGTCTTGTTGACTGATTTAAGAATACGCTATAAGGGAGGAGGTATCCTCTTGACTTAATTTGGGCTACTTGACAGAGGAAATGGTGTGGTGACACCCAGTTAACAATCCCACCAAGTAATATTTAATTAGAACAATTCTCTTCCTGCAGGACATAAGGACACTTAGATAAGGGAGCAATCCCTGGACAAAGGCAAGAAGAGAAGCAGCCCCTGCACCAATGAGGTCTTATGGTATAGCTATGAGTCAGATTGGATTTGACCACAATGTGGAATCTTAGAGGAAAGGGCCTTGGCGGCTCACTGCTTAAGCATTTGGCTTTTACCCAATGGGAGTTCTGATGGTTTGAACCCACGCAATGGCTCTGGAGGAGAAATAACTGGTTATCTATTCCCATATATAGATCACAGCCCAGAAAACCTTACGAAATAGTTCTCTGTTATATGAGGTCACTATGAGTCATAAACTACATGACAGCATCTAAGAACCCAAGTCCCTGGGTAGCAAAAGCAGGTGAGATCTTGACTACTAATTGAAGGGTTAGTGGCTTGAATCCACCCAGAGGCACCCTCCGAAGGAGGGGCTGATGCTCTGCATCTGAGGGTTCATAACCTTGGGAATTCAACAGAGCAGTTCTACTCTAACACACATAGGACTGCTGTGTGTCTGAATGGACTCAAATGATACTAACAAGGACAACCACGCATGCAAATGCCCAGGATCATCTGGAAGAATAGACACCAGTGTGAATGGAGGGAGTCCTGAAGGTACAGACAAGTGGGCGTGTGGCTACTAACTGAGCGCATTCAGTTGTGAACTCATCCTTGGGAGAAATACCTGGTGATCTGCTAGTGATGATTACAATTCAGAGATTAAACAAATCCCATTGCTATTGGGTTGATGCTGACTCCTGCTGGCCCTTTAGTACGAAATAGACTGCCCCTTGGAATTTCCAAGGTGGTGATCTTTATGGCAGGGGATCACCAGGTCTTTTATCTAGTAGAGTGAGTGCGGGTTCAAGCCACTGACTTTTGATTTGCAGTCAAGTGCTTAACTGTGTTGCTCATTGGGATGCACCAACTGCTCCTTGGGAGAAGGTGAGGTTTTCTACTCTCAGAAAGGGTTGCAGTCTCATAAATCCTGAGGGACAGTTCTACCTCCATCCTACAGAGTCACTATGAGTTGTAATCAAGTCGATGGCCATGAGAAGTTTGTTTGTTTGTTTGTTTCAGTGCTGTAGCACACTTGACTTGGAGTCATGAGAAACTTAGAGCACAGAGTAAAAAGTGGGCCAGTGGGGTTTCCAAGGTGGTTATCATAAGGGGGTAGATTGCTAGGATTTTCCTACTGTGGAGTCACAGGGGCGGGGCCATCTGTTTGGGCACTGAGTCGCCAGGGCTCCTTCCTTGAGGAAAATGGCCCAGGAAGACCTACAAAGCAATTCTACTCTGACACATGGAGTTACCGTGAGGCAGAACCCACTGGATGGCACCAAGCAATGACACAAAGTCATTGACAACTGAGGAGGAAGGCATGCGCCAGTAGGATCAGGGGTGGAATGTGTGTGTGTGTGTGTGTGTGTGTGTGTGTGTGTGTGTGTAAATACTCATCTTTGGTTGTCCCACTTACCAGACGTGAGCAATAAGTAACGTTTTTTTTCCTGAAAATGAGGTGTTAGGTGAGCAGCCTATGACTTAAAATGGAGATTTTGTACATAGAGTTTGAATAAATGTGTGTTGACTGACACTCCAGCTACAGAAATATAGAGAATACAACTGACCCACCATCAGTGATCTGGACTCCTTCCTGCAGCTACTAGTTCTGAATGAGCCAGTCAAAGTGAGACTCATGGGGTTGGTGAAGTGTATGGGATATGGCATAGACTGTCAAAGCCACGAATAATCAGCTTCAGAATAAATACAGCCAGAAATACAATCCTGAGGAGCAAGCATAACAAAACGTCTTCTTACTTAATTTGAAAATGTCATCAGGAGACATTAATCCCTAAAGAGGACATTATGTTTGATAAATATAGCGGATCAGTGAAAACAAGAGAAACTCTCAATGACATGAGTTAATACAATGGTCACATCAATGGAATTAAGCAACCAATGATCCCGAGGACAGTATCAGGGGAAGCAGTGATTCATTTCATTTTGCAGATGGTTGCCATGGATATGAGTCTGTGCAACAGCAGCTAACAGCCACAACAGAGGCAAGGAAGGGAGTGTTCCCTAGATTGGATTTTCTTTCATGGGACCTGGATGAGAGAAGGAGACCACAAGAGGTTTTCAAGGACAGAGTGTAATTTAGTTTGACTAAAGCAAGGGACTGAGTGGACAAGATAGGACAGTGAAAGCCACCAAGGGAAGGTCATGAAAAGGCTGTAAATCATGTTAAGGAATGTTATGACATGACACCTTCGGCATGCACCTGTGCGGCACTGCCATTGGTCCTGGGCCTTACTTCCCAATCCCAATGCAGACAGAGGATGCAAGGATGAGGCCAACCATCATCTCCATCTCACCCTGAATGAACTAGGTCAAGGAGGAAGATCCTAACACCCATCACAGGCGTCACAGGATCTGCAGAGAAGAGACACTCACGCCCTGAAAATAAATGTCTACAATGATTAAGGCGCAGTTGAGATTTCCCCATCCTCATTTCCTTTCTTCCTTCCCTGCTTCCTGAACCTGGCCATCGTAGAGGGGACAGTGAGTGGAAGGGACAGGTAGAATCACCAGTGATGGCTTGCAGTGCCCTATGTTTCTGCAATTTGCTGGGTGGGGCCATGGCATGAGGCCCTTGGCAGGGATTTTTCCATTTCATGATCCTTCATAAGAAACTCATTGAAAACCAAGGAGAGAACGTTCCAAGTTCATGCAAAGTGTCCGCACTTGAATATGACAAACCACAGGGGAAGGAAATATTTGAAACTCAAAGGATTGGACAGATCTTTTCTTTTGATCTGCTCCCAGCAGCCATTTATAAGGTCTTTTTTTTTTTGCTCCTAAAGGAACTTTGGTAGTTATTTCACTTTTGTCCCTTTTATTTCTCCTTCGTCCAGATACCCAGGATTTCTCACCTTCTGAGCCGTAAATCCTGATTTTTGGTAATGCAAAGCAAACATGCTGAATTAGGAAATGGTATGAATCATACTAGTAAGAAACCAAACGAAACCAAATTGAGGTCGAGTTGAGGCCGACTGCTGGGCAGGGTAGAACTGTTAGAGGAGTAGAAAGTCCAGTTGTTCTCCCACAGAGCGGCTGGTAGTTTGGGATTTGCTGATCTTATGAATTGCAGCCCAACACATAACCACTAAGCCACCAGGGCTCCTCAATACTAGTAATACTATAGCCATAGAACCGGTCACGCTTTGCACTTACTCTGTGTTAGGCTGTATTCTAGACACTTTGCATGTGGTGTTTTCTTTGATTCTAATAGAAATTCCCACTGCTCTTACCCTCAGTGTAAAGATGAAGGACAAAATCACAACAACAACAACAACAACAAAACGCATTAGAGCAGGACTAGAGCCCAGGCAGCCCAACACACTACAACCTAGCCTCAGGAATGTCTCTGCTCCCAGGATGGTAAACTAATCTGGGTCACCTCCTGGTTTTGCTGCTTATTAGCTGTGTGACTTTGAATGGGCTATTTTACTCCTTTGAATCTCAACGTCTTTAAGGCGCATGATGGGTTAAGCCCTCTGCCACTTATGGAAAGGTCAGTGGTTCTGTCCCACCAGTGAATTCGTAGGAGAGACGTGTGGCCATCTGCTTCCAGAGAGATTCCAGCCTTGTAAACCCTCTGAGGCAGTGCTGCTCTGGCCCGTAGGATCAGACACACCCAAGGTTGGTTCAAACTAACAGCAAACTTAGTCCAAACCCACCAGATGCTCCATGGGACAAAAAGGAGACAATCTGCTCCCAGAAAGATTACAGTCCCAGAGAACTCTCATAGGGGTTGCTGTAAACTGGAATCAACCCCAGTGGGTTTAGGTTTGTTGAGTATGGTTACATTGAACGGGCACAGCAATCGCAGTAATGAGAGTAGTGTTTCTGGTGTCCTGTGTAGCAAGTTCCCGGTGCAGAGTGAAAACTCACTCAAAAAACCAACCTCTCTGCCATCGAGTCGATTTTGACTCAGTGGAACTCACCCAAAGGCTTTTCAAAGCCATCATCTTTGTGTAAGATCTTCCCGCCATACAACAGCTGGTAGTGCTAACTACTCATCTTTCGGTTCACAGCCAGACATTTCACCTCTTTGCCACCAGGCCTCCTTGTAGCGGGTTACAAGAATAACGTCTTGATTATTCATTTTGATGAGGAAGCCACTAGAATGCTGTGGCTGAGAACAGATCTCAAACATTCAGTCCCCCTCGTTAGCCATCCGATTTGACTTCACTTCTGGGAGTCAAATGAGTGAAACACCTAGTGTTGCCAAATTCACTGCCACCAAGTCAACTCTGACTCAGAGGGACCTGAAAGGACACAGTACAACTGTCCCTGTGGATTTCTGAGATAGTAGTATTGACAGGACAAGAATGCCTGGTCTTTCACCTTGAGACTGGTCTGAAGCCTGCATACTTAGGACTTTGTGGTTCAGCATATTTGAGGTCTTCTTCCTCTCCATAAGGTTATTAAGACAGCAATGTTTTGTCTGTGGTTTGGGAGATAATATGAAGGGAAAACAACATCGTTGACAGGAACTTTGGTCTTCACTGCAGTGGTTTGTTATTCAACTCAGCCACTTCCTAGCGATGCGAACTTTGATCATTATTTAACCCCTTCGTGCTTCTGGCATCTCAATAATCAACCGAAGCTTCCCAGTACTGTTCTGAAGAACAGCGAGCTGTCGTTCGGTCCCTCCGGTCTGCTCTGACTCATCGTGACCCTATGCAGAAGAGCAAAACCACTACTCAGTCCTGAGCCATCTGCACAATCGTTCTAGGTCTGTGCCCATCGATGCAGACACGGGTGCCAGTCCATCCTGTTGATGGCTTTCCGCTTTCTCATTGCCCCTCCACTTCACCAAACATGATGTCCTGCTCCAGGGACGGGTCTCTCCTGACACTATGTCTAAAGTATGTAAGATGAAGTCTGGCCACCCTTGCCTCTAAGAAGTACTTTGGTCTTCCAATACAGATTGGTTTGTACTTCTAGCAGTCCACGGTACCTTCTTTCTTTGTTAAAAAAACCATTTTATTGAGGGCTCTCATAGCTTTTATAACAATTCATACACTGGTTATTTCAAGCACTTTCTATTTGAGTCCTTGGTATCGGCTCCCACCCCCTTGTGACACCTTGATAAATTATAACTTATTATTATTTTCATATCCTACCTTGACTACTGTCTCCCTTCAACCACATTTCTGTTGCTCATCCCCCTGGGGGATGGGTATTATGTGTCAATCATTGCAATCCGTTCCCCCTCCCCCGCACCTTTCCCCTTCCCTCCTGGTATTGCTACTCCCATTTCTGTTCCCGAGGGATTTACCTGACCTAGATTCTATGTGTCATGATCTCTTATCTGTACCAGTGTACATGCTCCGGTCTAGCCAGAACTGAAAGACAGGACTGGAGTCATGATGGGGGCAGAGGCGGTGAGGAAGCCTCAAAGAACCAGAGGAATATTGTGTGTTTCTTCAGTGCTACACTGTACCCTGGTCGACTCATCCCTTGATTGTGACCCTCCGTGAATAGATGCCCTATGGTCTACAGATGGGTTTTTTGTCTCTGCTCTCAACCCCCTGTTCTCAACAATATGTTGGTTTTTTTGTTTTGTTTTGAGTCTTCTGGTGCCTGTTACCTGATTCCATGAACACCTTATGATCACACAGACTGGTGTGCTTCTTCCATGTGGGCTTTTTGCTTCTCAGCTAGATGGTTGCTTGTTTATCTTCAAGCCTTTAAGACCTCAGGCCCCATATCTTTTGATAGCCAGGCACCATCAGCTTTCCCCACCACATTTGCTTAGGTACCCACTTTGTCTTCAGTGATCATGTGGGGAAGGTGAGCATCACAGAATGAGAGGTTGTTAGAACAAAATGTTCTTGTGTTGGATGTGGCTTGAGCAGAGGCCCAAAGTCCAACCACTTCTTCAATATTACCATATAAATATATGTACATTGGCCATAAATCTTCAACTTCTTCATCCCTAGCTGTTGTGGCTGGGTACAAGATAAGGCCCTGTTTTGTTCTGTTGGATGTAAGGTCAGTAAGTATTGGAACCAACTCTGCAGCTCCTAAAATAACAACAATAATATATTGTGGTTGCCATTAGGAAATAATTCTTATCTTAAGAAATTGAAAACATCTTGGAAAAAAACCCAACCAAATAAATTCCTTATAAATAAGCATATTGAATATATGAAACAGTAAGCACTTGCTTTTCTCCTGGAAATGTCCGATGGGTTCTCTTATGAGTGGCATTTTGTAATCAATCACATCCTACCTGTATAAAGTCCTAAAGTCCAGAAAGGAAAATAAATCGAACGTTCTTTAGGGTCACATAATAAAAGATAGGGTGTCCTTGTCCAAAAATACAGGACAACATACTTGGGAATTTGCAACATTAGGGGGCAAAAGGAAGACTCCAAAGAGAGAATGACACAGTGGCTGCAATGGTGATCTGAAACCTAGCAACCACTGTGCTGATTGTGCAGGACCAGGCCTGTTTCCTTCTGTCCTACATCGGGGGCATCTGCGTTGGAATCAGTTCCAGAGCACTTAACTACAGCGCATGTAGGAGCTGAGATACACATTTATTCATAATTGGAAATTAAAATTCAACTGCTTGTTCAAAGTTTTCTTTTATCTGGCAGCCTGCTTGTACTGTAGGTGGAATGCAGCCTCAGCCATCTTGGAAACAAAAGGCATCCCGAGAATTTTAGCCTTGTTCTCAGGCATCTCTCTCTATCCCTTGCCCAGTGAGAAAGAGAGGCTAACATTAGTTTGTGATGAAATGATCACTGGGAGGTGTAAATCTATCTGTGGATTTTTCTACGGGCTCTTCTCCATAGTTCCTATTTTTGAAGTTCGTGGTTATTGCCTGATTTCTCTTGCAATTCTTTACATTTCTCGATATTGTTGATGTTTGGTTGTGGGAACTCTCTATGGGAACATAGCTGGGTTTGTACAGTGGATGCGGATGCAGCCCATTATATACCTAATTCCATAATAAAAGTCAGTGGGAAATAGTATTGCAATACAGAACTTATTTTACCGGCTAACTTGGAGACGTAGATGCTATCGTCTGCACTGAAAACAAACAAACAAACTTATTACTTGATAATATCACCAGGGAGTAAGAATCCGTGGCAGGATTTACTGCACAATTAGTTGGTGATGATCCTTATCGTGTAGTAGCATGGGTTAGATTTTTGCAGCACAGATCAGATAGATTGGTGGAATCTCTTCTTTAAAACATGTTCCCCTTATCACATAGTCATGAGAACATGCTAGGAAAGATTTTGTCCCTGTGCTAGAAGAAGCGATATCACAATCAAAGGAGAGGAATCTTCAACCCCTTGAAGATGCCATCATCTTTGGCTCTTGATCTCCAGCTTTGCTAGTCCTCACCTGGAACATACTTCCTCCTCTGCTTGCTGTGGTTGTTGTTAGTTAGTTGATTGTTACTCAAAATCTTCATAATAAGACCATTAAGATGCTTATTACACAAAAATAAATTATTGTCTAGGAACCATAAAGAAAAAATTAATCAGTCTGAATTTATACAAATTGAAATCATCTCTGTTTGGCAAATAGAAACACACTACCTGAAATGAAAATGAAAAGAAAAATGACAAACCAGGAAGAAATATTTGCAATACGCACCACAAAGCCGATCCCCTTAATTTGCAAAGACCTGATAGGAGAGAATAAGAAAGTGGGTGAACAAGCCAGTAGACTAAAGGACAAAGGATCTGAACAGATAGTTCAGAAAGAAATACAAATGACTAATAAACATTTGAAAAGATCTTCACCTTCATCCATAATTAAAGAAGTGCACAAATGCACATCTAACACAAGGAGCAGCCTGTCAGATCGACAAATTCAAATGTTCTCATACTCAGGAGCTGAGAAGCTTATGGACGCATCATACTCACAGACGTTTGATGAAGTTGGCATAGCATGTTTGAGGATAATTTAACAATATATACCAAGATTAGAATGTTCGTCTTCTGTTGACCTCATTTCTACACTGGCAGGAAGTTTGTCTACTGGTGTGGTGACCAGTGAGCGCACTGGGATTGGGCTGAAGATGGGTCAGTGATGTTCTATCTGTGATTAGAAACAAGTAACAACTGGAAGCAACTGGTAGCAGAAAGCTGAGTAAATAAAAAGAGCTCTTTGTGAAATTTAATTGGATGAAACCAATAAATCATGGGGTAGATTTGCATGGGCTGCACAAATACTCTCTAAAATACATTCTTAAATAAAAGAGCATAGAAGAAAGGAAATATATATATATATACACGCACGCACACACTCATGTTTATCAGATGAGATCCATACAACCATATCATGACTATATATGTATTGGAGAAAAGAGTGATATGTGGGAAGGAAAAATAGGGTAGTCTATCTAACTTAACTATAGAAATAACCATCAAAAGAGCACATGGATTCTACTCCATTTTGTTTCAGAATCCAGAAATGGTACCCACAAAAGTAAACTCTTTTTGTTTGTTTTTTACTAATCTGTATCCAATTCCACACTTCTTTGTGCTCAAACTATCATGGGGAACAAACTTCTATCACATTGCCTCGTTTCACTTTTCTTTACAGTATTCACCACCATCCAAAGCAATGCTGCTTTTGCACGTCTTATATTACATAGGTCTTCTTCAACCAAGCATCAACTTAACAAGCTCAGAGATTTGAGCAGTTTGGTCCAAACATTATCCCTGATCCTAGGGTAGAGAGTCTAAGAAGTGATCCTTTAGAGGTGACAGGATCTGTGATTAGAATGAAAATGAGACCAACAGTGTCCGGATGACCTTTTGTATAACTGTCATCGACCAAAATGTGGCCCAGGTGTGTGCCATTTCCATAACCTTGGCTAGATCTGAGCCATTGTTCGTGGGGCCCATGGTGTCAGCCTATCATCGCGTGGAGGGTTCTCTTGTTTTCAATGACCCTTTACCTGAGATGAGTGCTCTTTCCTAGTGATGCTGTTCCCGGTGGCATGTGCAATGCAAGCAAGAGCAACCTTTTATCTGAGGAGCGCTGGTTTGTTTGGGTTTCGTTTTTCGCAGTTTTCTAAAATTGCTTTGTTTCTCTATTCGCTCTTCTGGTTCAAAACCTCACTACCATTGAGCCAGTGCCCACTCAAAGTAACCCTGTAGGGCAGAGGAGAACTGTCCCCGGGATTTCTCAGGATTGTAGTTCCCTACGAGGGTCGGCAGCCTCTAGGGCTCCTATTCTGGCAGTCCTTGGTATGTTTGATATTCTTCTCCAGCCCCTCAACCCCAACCCATCAATTAATCTACTCCCTTAAAAAAATGTCGAGTCATCCCTTGCAGAGGGGTCATGGGGAGGAGATGAGTCACTCAGGGTTCAGAGTAGCAACAATGAAACTCAAAACCTTCCTCTAGTCATTAAACACTTCCCCCCCCCCCTAACTATCATGATCCCAGTTCCACCTTGCAATCCTGGTTAGACCAGAGGATGCACTGCGGTACATATGGGAACTGAAAACACAGGGAATCTAGGACAGATGAACCCTCAGGACTAGCGGTCAGTGTGGCGATACCAGGAGGGAAGGGAGAGTGGAAAGGGGGAACTGATCTCAGGGATCTACATATAACCTCCTCTCTGGGGGATAGGCAACAGGAAAATGGGTTAAGGGAGATGCCGCGCAGTGTAAGATAAGATAAAATAATACTTTATAAATTATTAAGTGTTCATGAGGGAGGGGGGAGCGGGAAGGGAGGGGGAGGGAAAAAAGGAAAATGAGCTGATTCCAGGAACCCAAGTGGAAGTTGAATTTTGAGAACAATTAGGGCAATGAATGTATAAGGGTGCTTTACTCAATTGATGTATGTTTGGATTGTGATAAGAGTTGAATGAGCCCCAATAAAATATTAAAAAGTTGTCCAGCTTTTACATATATAAAGGGGTATCCCCCCAAAACAGATGTTCATTT
Organism: Tenrec ecaudatus; assembly: GCF_050624435.1. Taxonomy (NCBI): domain Eukaryota; kingdom Metazoa; phylum Chordata; class Mammalia; order Afrosoricida; family Tenrecidae; genus Tenrec; species Tenrec ecaudatus. The sequence goes on from NC_134532.1 coordinate 207,665,768, forward strand.
TTTTAATGTGAGGGGCATAGTGCATTTGTAGTTCATTCCACTAAGTCAGACTGTTAATCAAACATTCTATTTTGAAGTTCTGAAAGATTGCGTAACAGTGTGTGACAAAATAGGTCTAATTTGTGGCAGATGGGGGACCGACTTTGTCACCATAACAATGCACCTGCTTACACAGCCATCTCAGTTCGCCAGTTTTTGGTGAAAAACAGAATGCCTCTCTTGCCCAGCACCTGACTCATCTGATCTCACTCCATGCACCTACTTTTTAGTACCTCATGAAGAGGTACATGAAAGGACAGCGATTTCATGACACAGAAGAGGTGAAGAAGAAGGAGAACAAAACAAAATGAGGAAGGTGTTGTCAGCCTTCCAAACAGATGATTTGAAGCATAGTTCTAAGAATGGAATCAGATTTGGCAGCTGTATTAAGTGTACTTTTGAAGGTGGTATGGTTGTTTTGTAAAAATACATACATACATAGCTTGGGGGCATCTGCTTTTTTGGGGTACCCTCTCATATTACTTTCTTCCCCAAAAGTTTCTAAATGTATATAACAGCTTCAATTACATTTTTGTTTAATTTAGTAATCTTTCCTTCATTCTTCCGACATTGGCTACCTGCAGAGTTTGAGCTAAAGGAATGTGTGACCCTGCCTCTAAGATATGAGGGTCTCTAGACAGGCAGTCTGTCAGAGAAAGAGTCCATTCTCTACCCGAGGCATTCACCACGCTCCCATGGGCTGCCTCTTGGTGCACAGAATTTCTTTACATCTCCTTTTAGGACCAAGGAATGCAACGCGGGCCGTTTGATCCCACCCAGGGGTAACTCAGCAGAAAGGGCTGTGATTAACTTCTGGAGATGTCGCCATGGAAGCCCTGTGGAACACAGCTCTGCCATGACCCACATGGGCCCCACGAGTAGAAACTGCCTGGTGGCAAGAGGTTTTTAGGAACTTCCAGAAGATTCCAAACTGCTGCCCTAAGGATGAAGCTACCCCATGGACAACCGTGAAGTCCCTCTGCTCTGGGCCAGTTCCTCTGTCCTTGGCTACGTTGGTGTATCCCAGACACAGTGCCACCGATATCTCCCTGTATAACCACTCCCATGGTCAGATGGCCAGCGCCATCACCCTGGGCTTCACATTCTCCATTGGTCAGTTTATCACGGCTGACAATACTTGTACACCATATCATGGCCGTTCTCTTCGCTAAACAGGTTTCGGTGGAGTTCCTGGACTGAGGCAGGCTAGAAAGAAAAAGTCCAATGATCTACTTCCGAAATCCTTACGGACTTCAATAGACGGATCGGTAACCATTCAAGGCCGTGGTGCGGGACAGGGCAGCATGTTGTTCTGTTGTGCACACCATCACCATGATCAGGCTACAACCAGATGGCAGCCAACACCAATCTCTCACACCACCCTTTGCTGCAACATAAATGTCTGGGGCTAACCTGACATCCTCCTAAGTATAGGTGCAATAGAATCAAAACCAACTCTTCGGTCTTTGAATCAGACCGGTGGCTTGTTACCCGCTCCTCCCACGCGGATCGTGTCATCCCAATGAATCCTGACAGAGGAAGACACTTGCAGTTCCAACACACCCTTTCTGGGCCTGCCAACACAATTTGTGGCTGGTGTTGCTTTATTTTGCCTGTGACCAAAGCTGCAGGGCTTAGCCGAATGCCCACGCTGCAAGGATGCTGCGAGAGTGGGATTTGACTGCGTGTTTGGGATAACTCCCTGGAAGGATTTTAATGGATTCCTGACCCCGATAGTTGCCTGGGAAGGCAGCGCTTTATAAACATGTTGCCATATTTACTTGTGTGTTCACACTTTCCTCTGGGTTTGAAAAGAAACCCAGCGAAGAGACTTTCTCTACCTCCGCCTCCTTCTTGTCAGCCTTACTCTCCTTCTCTGTTTTAAGACCGATGACTGATCACAGCTGGTGCCAGGGCAGAAGGCTGCATGAAACAGAAAGTCGCTCTGCCATGCGTGTTCATTTTAATACAAGATGTTCCTATCGGTATAGCAAATTGGACAACTGCTAGCTCCAGACTTATCCTTTTGGGGGAAGGGCTATCAAGTAGGTGATGCACTCTCTCCTAGAAGGTACTCCTTACAGGGCATGCCTCAATGGAAACTTCTAGATGGTATGATAGGAGTCCCCGAATAAGGCAAATGTCTAGCATGCTCAGCTTCTAACAAAATTTGAACTTGGGCGGTTCAAATCCAACCCAAATCTCTTTGGATGGAAGACCTAGAGATTGGCTTCCAGAAGCTCTCAGCGATTGAAAACCCTTGGAAGGAGAGTTCTATTCCCACACATATGGGGTCACCATGGCTCAGACTCCAGTCAATTTCAACTGGGCTTTTTAGGGGCTCTGGTTGCAGCCTTTCTCATTAAAATACTCTCCCCCCAATCCCCACCCCCACCCCTTTGGGAGCCAGTTGCATGGGTCCTTGTCCCAGAGGGTCTAGCTTTACCTGACCTGGGTTCGTAGTTTTCTGCTCTTGATGTGTCCATTCCCTCGTGGGTTGAAAGAAGGGTGGGGAGAGGGACTCTGCAGAATTGTGTGGATTTAAAGCACTAACTCAAGCCAGCTGCTCACTTTGCAGACATACAAGGGAGTTTCAAGAATTTTGTGGGGAAATGGGACTGAAATATCATGGCATTTCCCCGCAAACGTCTTGAAACTCCCACGGATTCAAGCATTTAATGGTCTTGATCCGTACTTTGATCAATGTAGGATTCATGACTGGATCCTCACAAGACTTCTTGTGTAGGAATCTCTGCCCTTACCGTTCTTCCTCCCCTCCCCTAGTCCTTTTTAATTTTCACAAGCTCTGTCTGGCAGTGGGATCTGATCGTTTCAAAGATTCTGCTAGCATGGTTTCATAACTTGGTTTCCATGGAACCCCAAAGGGAGGAAGAGGTACACGGTTGTTGACTATGTCCCTGTGTGTGTTCATGTTACCGGGAACGGTGTTAATTGAGTCGTAAAGGCACTGCAGCCTGCGAAAGTGTAAGAATCGTTGAGAGTCTTCCTCTTTCTCTCTGGCCCTCTGCTTGACCAAGCCTGGTGTCCTTTGCCAGGATGAATGTATCCTGAGAACGTGTCCAAAGTACACAAGATGAAGTCTCACCTTCCTCACTTCTAAAGACTGTACTTCTTCCAAGACAGATGTGTTTGTTCTTCGAGAAACCCTTGATGATATATTCATGTGGTAGTTACATAATCTGGTGTCAATTTGTGACTTGAGAGGATTAAGAGAGAAGGAGCGGAGTCTTGTCTGTCAATTGGGTCATAGCCAATGAGGCCTCTGTGTGGGCATGGCCTTCTCATGGGAATTATGGGAATGCCTATATTTCTACTTTGGAGGTGGGAGACACACTCTCTGCTCACTCCCCGAGAAACACTCTACTGACAAGACACATGGCGCTACACCCTGGGAGCTGGAGAAGCCACATGGACCTACCCTGATGTACCCAGACTTCTGGAGCCAGAGAAGCCATGTAGAAACCCCTGCCAGTTCTAAGATGCTTACAATGCCATTGGATCCACAAGACGTCTAAACCACTGACCTGTGATCTTCCTGCATTTGGCGTCATTTCATGTATTTCATGAGTCTGTAGAGAACTTTATAGATTGGTATCAGCCATATGAGCCAATATCGTATTTATGGGCTTGAACTGAACTGGATTGGGATGCTTTCTTAATGTACAATTACCCTTTATATAAACTCTCTCTTACACACAGATGAGTCTACCTGGATTTGTTTCTCTAGTCTACCTGGACTAACACAATTCAATACTAACTTAGCAAAGGTTCAGTCAGGCTCAAAGACTATGAGGCATTTCTAAACACATGCAAAAATTTAAAAGAAAACCTACTCCTGCATTCCTTCCTGCTCCGAGTCCCCTGCTATGCTTCCCTAATCAGCCTGATCAGGAGTGGAAAATTCCAAACTGGAGAGGTACCTCCCCCCACCTTGCCTTTTTCAGTGCTGGGTTTTATTTTTTAAAAAAAAGGAAATAAATAAAGAGAGTGTTTTTGCTCTCCACGGCAAAGAAGAAGAAAATTAAAGTTGTATGGCTGTTATAAATATTACATGCTCAGGGTACCATTACCTGTACAACTCCACATTCCAGGCCAGGTTGGAAGTAACCCTTTTCTGCTGTTATCAGATGTTATGCTTGCTCTACTCAGGATCAGGATGCTGTAACTTTTGGTTTTTTGTCCATGATATCGACCAGTAGCCTTGATATGATGACATCAAATATGCTTCTTTTCATAATCTCGATCAGGAAATCATTAGTAATCTTTTGTTGTTGTTGTTCTGTATTCCCCAGACTAAATCAAATGCATTTCCATTTAAACATTTCATCAAGGTAGGAGGTGCCATGATATAATAGTGGGTTCATTGTTGGTCTTCTGACTACAATGCTGGTGTTTAAAATCCACCAGCCAGTCCTTGAGAGAATGATGGCTATCTTCTAAGGATTGACAGTTTGGGGAACCCCAAGGAGTCTGTGAAACAGGGTCCCAAGGAACTGGAACCAACTTGAAGGCAGTGAGTTGACATGCTATTTTGTTTGTTTGGACCCATCAATCTATGATACATAATCTCTCAAATGGATATGCATCTCTATTTTTGATGTTTTTATACTCACGCGATGCTCCTGCCCACACAAGACTGTATCCTTTCAACTGTGAGAGTGAGCCAAAAATTATTGCTCTGAGAGTATTAGTTCATACGTGATAGGTTTATTCCAAATAAAATTTATTTTCAAATTCTCTGAGTAATAATCTTGCTTAGACTCATTAAAGTGTCTTCAAATAAAGGTCCAATTGAAACAGCAGCTTCCCAGGGCATCTGCTGGACCATTTAACTTGAGGCAAAGATATCAATCAGGTCAGAAGATGATGGTGCCTGTTTAGGGATATACCAAAGCGGTAACCTTCTTAGATTTTTCTTAAAGGGTTCAAGACCACCATAGGAACACACGTAGATAAATATATAGATAGATAGATAGATAGGTAGATAGATAGATAGATAGATAGATAGATAGATAGATAGAACACTGCATTGATAAATAAAAGGTCAGCCAACTTGTGGCAAGAAGTTTTTATTTTCCATCATGACATGCACGTGATCAATCTTTGAGCAAGCATTGTCGTATGAAAAGTTTGTTGGGAAATCTTTTTTTTTCCACTTTATGGCCCATCCTTGAGATATCTTTTTGTTCCCCATACTCAAGTTAACTTTTAAAAGGGCAAAAGGTGCCTCCTTGAATGATGCCCAAACTGCCGTTTTGACCTGCTGTAAATCAGAGAACACAAAATGCTTCCGGGAGTGCCTGGATAGATGGAAACACCCACCTCATCTCATCGCGATGCTGGATAGGGTTGCCAAGTCTGTGAATCCACACGGAGGCAGGCAGCATCGTCTTTCACATACAGATTAGCTGGTGAGTTCAACCACCCACCTCTGGGTAGCTGTCCAATGCCCAGCTCACAGCACTACCAGGGCTCCTTTGTTGTGGATGTTAGGTGCCATCAGTTGGTTCTGACTCGTCGCAACACTAAGTCTAACAGAGCACAACACTGCCCGGTCCTGCACCATTCTCACTATTGTTATACAGGCTCCCATGGTTGAAGCCACTGTGTCAATACCTCTGGTCCAGGCGCTTCTTATTTTTCAACTGCCCCACCACTTGACCAAGTAAGCTGTCCTTCTCCAAGGGCTGGTCTTTCCTGGAAACATGTACAAAACACAGGAGACAGTGTTCTGACGGCCTCACTTCTAAAGAGCTCTCTGGCTGTACTTGTACCAAGACAGATTTGTTTGTTTTTCTGGCACTCCATGGTCCTTTCAATATTCTTCATCAGAACCATAATGCAAATGCATCCATTCTTATTTGATATTTCTTATTCTATGTCCAACTTTCATATGCATATGAGACAATTGAAAATATCATGGCTGCAGTCAGGCACGCCTTAGTTCTCAAAGTAACACCTTGCTTCTTGTGGTAGTTACATAATCTCGTGTCAATTTTAGGACTGAGTATAGGGGTGGAGTCTAAGCTGTCAATCAGGTTATAGCCAGAGGCCTCTGTGTGGGCAAGGCCTTCTCTTGAGGATTCTGGGAATTCCTGTATTTCATCCTTGGAGGTGGGAGACACATTTTCTCTTGGCTCACTCCCTGGAAGACATTGCAGCTGACAAGACACATGAAACTACTCTAGTGTCCTGAGCTGGAGGAGTCACATGGAGACGCCTGCCAATGTTGAGATGCTTACAATACCACTGGATCCACAAGACTTCCCATCCACTGGCCTGTGATCTTCCTGCATTTTCCATCATTGCATTGTTTCGTGAGTCTGAAGAGGACTTTATAGATTGGTATTGGGCATATGGGCTAATATCGGACTTATGGGCTTGGACTGGACTGGGTTGGGATGTTTTCTTAATGTACAATTACTCTTTATATAAAGCTCTTTCTTATACACATATGAATGTCTATAAAATTTGTTTCTCTAGTTTACCCAGGCTAATACATTTCTCAACACTTTAAAAATCTCTTGCATAGCAGATTCACCCAGTGCAATGTGTCACTTGATCACTTAACTTCTGTTTCCACGAGCATTGTAGATCCATGAAAGACAAAATCCTTGACAACTTCAATCTTTTCTCTGTCCATCGTGATGTTACCATTAGTCCATTTGTGAGAATTTCAAACTTTTTTTTTTACATTGAGCTATAATCCATACCAAAGACTGCAATCCTTGATCTTCATCAGCAAGTACTTCAGGTTCCCCTCATTTTCAGCAAACAAGGTTATATCATCTGCACACCACAGGGAATAAACAAGACTTCTTCCAAACCTGGTGTTACATTCTTCATGTAATCCCGGTTCTCTGATTATTTGCTTGGCATTCAGTTTGAATATGTATGGTGAGCGGATATAACCCTGATGTACACCTTTCTGTGTTTTCTCTTGATGATTTCTGGTTAGTCAACATTTCAACATTGCAACTCAAAGCTTGAATTTTGATGCATTTGGAGTGGGAATTTCTTTTATATGTTCTCGTCCCTGTATTGCCGTCTCATATTCAGCCTCCCTTGGAAAGAGCATCTAGTGGGTTTTAACTGCTAACTTTGTAGACTGTATAGTTTACAATGCTGTAGGGAAGAGAGCATACTCACTTGAAATCAGCCAAGATTCATTATGATAAGAAACTAGACTTTATTCAACACAGGATACTAGGTGCTAGCTAACAATCCCTACACTGGCCTTAAATTGATTATATTATTTCCCTAATAATGTAGATTAAAAAAAAACTGAGGTCGGTTAAGGAATGTACCAATGATCAGGTACTTTTAAAAAAAAACAAACATTTTATTAGGGGCTCATGCAACTCTTATCACAATCCATACATATACATACATCAATTGTATAAAGCACATCTGTATATTCTTTGACCTAATCATTTTCAAAGCATTTGCTCTCCACTTAAGCCCTTTGAATCAGGTCCTTTTTTTCCACCACCCTCCTCACTCCCTCCTCCCTCATGAGCCCTTGATAATTTATAGTTTATGATTTTGTCTTATCTTTCCCTATCCGACGTCTCCCTTCACCCCCTTTTCTGTTGTCCGTCCCCCAGGGAGGTCACATGTAGGTACTTTTTAAGTGGGAGAGTCACTATTTGAGCCCAGTACCCTGATAGCATATTGATTGGGTTACAAGTTGGGTTGCTAGACACAAGGTCAGCAGTTCAAAGCACCATCTACAACAAATGAAAGATGGGGATTTCAACCCTCCTACAGAATCAAAGTCTGGGAAATCTACCAGAAACAGTTCTTCCTTGTCGTGTTAGGTTACTGAGTTGGAATTGCCTCCAAGGCAGTGATTAAGTGTGAGTCTAAGCCCTGGAGAGACCATTAAGGCATCTCCAAAATGCCTAGCTTTGCAAGGCTCACAGGATGTTATACATACAATGCCATCTTGCATGGCTCAGTATGACATCATCAGAAAGTTTATGTAAAAGAATTTAGATGTCTGAAGGGAAAGGAATTACTGTGAGAGTCAGTGAGACAGTAGGAATTGGATAAGATATGGGCCAGCTCTAAGAAAGAGTGAACCATAGAAGAAACATCCCCAGGATCTAGAGCATCATCTAGCACAGAACTATGTTCAGAACCTGTGTGTTGAACGTAGATGAAAAGTAATGTACATGTTTAGAGCTCCGTCTGCCCTCTGAAGAGACTCCTTGGCACTCATTCAAACAATAGAGTCTGCTGAATTCTTTCAATTCAGAAGCATGCTGCTGAAGTATAAAGATTATAGCCTAATTCCCAATACCTCTGTATGGGTTTCCATCAAAAAATTGTGTGATTGTGCATTTGTAGGAACTATTCCTTATTGTCCTCAGTCTCTGCTCTTGGTATCAAATGCCACTTCAGTTCTCAGGCTTGTTTGCTCTCCAGGCACCAGGCAAGCGTAGTGCAGCGTAGGTACTGGCATTCAGTTGGAGAGCAAGAGGCAGAAGCTAGAGTGCCTTCCCATCCATGGGTTGAGGGTGTGTCTTCAGGAGCAGGTAACCTCCTGGTGCAATAGGTTAAGCATCGGACTGCTCATCACGAGGTCAAGAGTTTGGACCCACCATTTTCTCTTTGGAGGACAAATGAGGCAATCTACTCCCTTCAAGCATTACCATCTCGGAAGCCTATGGAGCACTTTCCGCTCTCTCTCCTGCAATGTCCCCAGGAGCCTTGTCAACTCAGTGGTGCGGTTTTGACGTTGGTCTCCACAAGCAATTACATCTCCTGTACTCTAGCCCTCCATTGACAGCCCTGTCCTCCATATTGCATCTCAGATGGTTTCAAGTGTCCACCCAGTGGCCTTGGACCCTTCCAGCTCCAGGCTACCATGTCCTACTGCTGATCATTTCTACATTACCAGTTAGCACAGACCTGCGTTCTTGATGCTTCCATAGTCAATGTGCCCAACTGCTTGAAAAATCTCAAATGCTTTTTTTTTTTTTTTTGCCTATTTGACTAGATCCCGGCAGGATCTGAAAAACATCAAACTGATACATCCTTTTAAAAACCACATTAAAAAACAAACAAACAACTCCCCCTGCCCACCACCCCCAAACCATTGTAACGACAACAACCAGCCGAACGCCATATCCTGATCTGCACATAAGCATTAGGAGAGAGAAGGGAAGAGAGGCTGCTGAGCGAAAGAGTAGAGGACAGAATCATTGAATTTAGGCTACAAAAACGAATTTGTTCTCCATTGCTCTTGAGCTGCAGATTCGGTGTGGGGACCTTGACATAGGGTGACCAAGGCTTTGTGATTCAGCTCCCTCTCTGTTGTGAATGCAGCTGAATTGAGAAAACCCTACACTAGGTCTCCTTGGCAGATCATTTATAACTAAAATGAGAAAAATAAATCTAGGGCTGGCTTTTATTTTTATTATGATGATTTTTATCATCGACAGATCTCGTGTTAAAGTCTAAAGCTGTAACCGTAATTACAGCTGTAAGCAAAAGGCGCTTCTGTGCTTTTCCAAGGAAAAGCAATGAAAGGCAACAAGCAAGAGCCTGTGACTTCCCATCTGCCTGTAGCCTGGGCAGTGCTGGCACCTCCCGGGGCCTCTCTTCCTCGCTGCCCATGAGGCAGCTTTAAACACGTAGGTGTCCCTGCTACACAAGTGGAATCTCCTGCATTATACCATCTTCAAGACAAGTTCCTGCCCTCTCTGCAGGTGATGGGGAAGGATCGCTTCATGTCTGAGTAGATAAAGACTAGAATGTTCTAGATTCCCTCTTTTTGAACCTAAGAAGGGAGCATCTCCCTTCGCTCACAATTCCCATAGTCAGAGCCCATCTCTTCCACTGCCTCATCCCTGCCTTCTCCTCTCCTCCCTGCCCCCACAGAGAGCACCCACCCAGCAGATTAAGCCAGATGCCAACCAATGCAGTCAAGGTGAGAGGCAGTGAGAAACCTGGGTCATTTGTTAGAGGTTCCCAGGGGGCCCTGAAGCGAACCCCATCAAACTGGACTGTGATCTTTCCCTCTGTGTTGCCTCATCATGATACACATAACCGCAACCATCAGCTGCTTGTCTCTGTCTAGACACATCTCCTTAGCCATATATGTAAAGGCGCTTCTGACTTTGAACTTTACAGAGACAGCAAGGCTTAGGAGAGGTGGGCTTTCTATGTAGTTGTACTGTGTGTGTGTGTGTGTGTGTGTGTGTGTGTGTGTACAGAATATAGACAAAACACAGTTTGACTGCTGATTTTCCTCCATAAACTTGAAAACCAAAACCAATTAAGTGAAAGCTAGAGAGCAGGACTAAATCATCAAGGTGGCACGCTTAGCGAGTTTTAGCCTCTCTCTTCTGTCCAAGTCTAAATGCTTCTTCCCCCCACGCTGTTGGCTTCCCCATCTAACAAGAACTTGAGAAGTAGAGAGGATATGTGAGGTAATCTTGTCTAATTCTCTGATTTTCAGGCAGCTGAAACAAAGGCCTATTGATGTTAAATGAGGCGAGTGCGATCAAGTCCTCCACACCGACAGAGCCAGAATTAGAACCTGGTCTCCAGGGCCGCAAACTCTGTTCGTTAGTCGCTGGTACACATTCTGCCCCCTCATCTCCAGATTATAGCAAAAATGTTCTTTATTTCGCACATCAAGTGCTGCATAAACCTGATCTCACTCGAACTCAGAGGAGAAACTGAGGCCCTCTCCTAGCTGTGTGCCAGGGAGAGTCCTGCTTTGTGTTTTCTGTCATTTATCTCTAGTGCAGGCATTTGTGAGGGACAGGCTGTGGTTCAAGGCCGGTTAGGCTGTTCGTTTTGGACACTACAGTATTCTTTTGCCTCAAACTTGCTTCCCATGCCTGTCTTATACACGTAAGTAAACCACCAATAATGGAGAGAAAACAAAAAGAAAACAAATAGTTGAATAAAAAGACAAAAAGAAGGTAATAAATAGCAAAAAAAAAAAAAAAGTAAAACCTCAAAAAGCATACATACTTCCATGGTCTGTCTGCTGACCTTCAAGACCATCTCCCCTCAGGTCCTGGGGGAATTCTGGGAACTGCCCCTCCTAGCCTGAAATCTATTTGGGGACCTCCTCAGAGGCCTTTGGCTTGGCTTTGCACCTGTTGCTGACCCGTTATGTTCCCTTCTTGGTTTGCCCCACTGTGGGGGTTTCAGACCGGACTAACTCTTCACCATGTGTTTCTAGTATTGTCCTCTGTCGTGGTATGTCCAGTGAAGGGACATCACGTCTTGAGCTGTTGTTGGCCCTATAGACCTCTCTGTGCCTTAGCAGCTCCATGCAGGGATGTCATCCTCCAGATTTGGTGTGCCAATATGGGGTCTAGACCCTCACTCTCTCTCTTTTTCCTTCTTGGTTTGTTTCCATGTGGGCGTGGCATGTGAGCCCCGGTAGGTTTCATTTTGTCCTCTGTAGCACATATTGCTAGGATTGGGGTCAGTTTGACTCTGACTGGGGCCGGCCTTGGAGCCCACACTTTTCCAGAGTTGCTCCTTGTGGTTACAGTGCCCTCCAGGCTTGGTGCTCCGTGGTGGGGTGTGGAAGCACACTCCCGCTTCTATGGAGACTTTGGTTTTGCTGGATAGCTGCCCTTGTCCTGGAGTCCCTGGTAGCTACTTTCTTCACCAAGTGAAAGTGCTAAGGGCTTCAACATAAGATGAAGGAGTGATGGTTCAAATCCTTTCAGAGCCTTGATGACCTGCTTCTATAAAGCCACACCTTGCAGAACCCTCTAGAGCAATTTTATGCACACATGGGTGCTCCATAAGTTGGCAATGACTTCGCAGCAACTGAAAATAGTAACATTTGCCTGGAGATACGACTCCCTATTTTTTAACCCATGTTTGTTGTTGTTTGGCTTGGGTTTTGGTCCCCAGTTGATAATGTAGGCGGCAGATGTTATCCAATCCCAAAGCCCAAAACCATTTGAACTAGCCTAAATCTGAATTTACTATGTCTAGATTTGTCTTCTTAGAGAGAAACTTTAAAATCAAGTTCAGATAGCTAGATAATACATGCCACTTTTTTCCAAGTGCTTAACCCCCAAACAAAATAAGAAATATCACCCTGCCAGCAGCTCAATAAAGCAAAACATGATGAATGAGCAATCAAGACTACATCCATACTTTATAGGATATTCTTGATGATTTTCAATTTTACCTGTACTCAGCCACTCTCCATGTGTTAGTTCTTGCGGCAATTGGAAAAGGGAACTGCAATCACATCATCTTCTCCTCTAGTCGTCTGGCTTGTGTTCCTGGTTGTTACTGTTAGGTGCCCTCTAGTTGATTCTGACTCATCCTGACCTTATGCACAGCAGAAGGACACTCTGTCCAGTCCTATGTCACCCACACAGTAGTTCTTCTGTTTGAATCCATTATTTCAACCACTCTGAATCCATCATGTGGCTGTTCCTCGTTTTCACTGTCCCTCTACTTTACCAAGCATGTTGTTCTTTTCAGGCAAGGTTCTTCTGATAACGTGTCCAAAGTATGTGAGATTAAGTCTCACCAGCCTTGCAGCTAAGGAGCATTCTGACTGTATACTTTTTCCGTGACAAGATTATTGGTACTTCTGGTAACCCATGGCACTTTCAAGATACTTCAAGAGAATCATAATTCAAATGCATTTCTTCTTTTTCATTCTTCCTAGTTTAATCTACAACGTTCCCATGCATGTGAGGTCATTGAAGTATAACGCCATAGCTTGCGTCAGGTGCACCTTAGTCCTCCAAGTGACATTTTGCTTTTCAGCGCTTTTAAAAGGCTTGAGGTTACATAAGCTGCCATCTATCAAGAAAGCAACAAAGCCCACATAGAAGAAGAACATTAGCTCTTGTGTTCACGAGGTGTCCACGGGATCAGTTATCAGGCATCAGAAGACCAAAAACAAACAAAAATATCAATGCAAATGATGGGGGTCAGAGAGGAGACTCGAAGCTCATCTGTAGACAATTGGGCATCCCCTCACAGAAGGGCCACAAGGGAAGAACAACCCAGGAGGCAGCACAGCAGCGACAGAACACACAGCATTCATTTAGTCCTTTCACGCCCCCCTAATATCATGACCCCAGTTCTACCTTACAAATCCAACTAGACCGGAGCATGTACACTGGACAGGTAAGAGCTCTCGACACGCGGAATACAAGACTGATTAAACCCCTCAGAACAGTCATGGGAGTAGTGATAACATGAGGGTAAGGGGAAGGTTGGGGAGAAGGGGAGAAATGGGGAACTGACAAAAATTATCCCTCTCCCCTATGGAGATGAATAACATGAATGTGGTCGAAGAGAGACAGTGGAGAGTGTAAGACATGAAAATAATGATAATTTATAATTTATAGGGTTCATGATGGTATGGAAGTGAGGGAAACAATGAAGAGCTGATACCAAGGGCTCAAGCAGAAAGAAAATATTTTGAAAATGATGATGGCAACATATCTACAAATATGTTTGGTACCATTGATGCATGGATTGTGATATGAGCTGTAAGAGACCCCAATAAAATGATATATTTATAATTAAAAAAAAAACTCATGTGCAGCAGACTTACCCATTGCAACTTTTCCTTTAATCTCTTGACTGCTGCCCCCTTGAACAGCAACTGTGGATCCATGCAAGATGAAATTCTTGACAATGTCAGTCTCTTCTCTGCCTATCATGCTGTAGCCCGTGGAATCACGCAGGAGGATTTGGGACTTCTGTACCTTGAGTAGATGCTCATCAGCAAGGGCTTCCCGACCTCCTCGTGTTCTGTAGTCAAGGTTGTATCGTCTGCATACCGCAGGCTGTTCATACCCCTTCCTCCATCCCTGATGCTGAATTGTTCACATAGTCCAGCTTCTCAGATTATTTGGTCAACACACAAACTGAGTAAGGCAAGAGTAGACAATCTTGAAGCACACATTACCTGATTTTTAAACCATGCACTATTCCTTTGTTCTATTTGTACAACTGCCTCTTAGTCCATGTACAAGTTCTACACGATCACAGTGAAGTGTGCTGGAGTTTCCTTTCTCAAGAGTATGCAGAGTTGCTAATGCATAATTTTGATTAGTTTTGTTCATGGCACTTACCTAATGTGAAATTTTCCATTTGTTGGAATGGTTCTCGTTGTAGAAGTTGTCCTTTGGATGGGCGCTCCTCAGCATTCCTGGTTTATTCTCCCCACCCCACCCCCATGTTCTTTCTTAAGTGGCTCTTAGAATGATACCACTTTAGGTCTGGAATGGACTTCAGAGATTATAGTCCAACAACTCTTTTTACAGCTGCGAAAACGGAGGGTTAGAAGTGACATTGAGTGAGTGGTGGTAGTGTTAGCTCTAGAACACAGGTGTTCTAAATGAGGTTTGAAAGTTTGAGGGTTTTAAAAAAGCCTTACCATCATGTAGGTTTTTGACTCTGTTAGATTAAGCTTGAGTTTATGTTAGCTCTTGGGAAAACATAATGTTATCACTAAGGCAAGAATTAGGCTCATAGGACATCTTTTAGTTATGTGATTGAATTTTCAAATCTATGAGTTGAATTTTGAAACAGGAATATATTGGGAGTTAGAGTTGCTGCTTTCTTTTAAATATTTTTATTCACTTTTTACATATTTTAAAATTGTCAAGTATCAGTATTATCTTTTTAATCCCTACTTTAGTTTACTGTTAATTGCTTTTTGTTAGAGCATTCCCAGATAAATGAATTAATCAAAATGAAAAACTGTACTAATGTAATTTTACTGAGAGTTTGAAAAATATATATTTGTGGTGTATGTGTCTGTGTGTGTATCTACCAAAGAGAATGCCATAGGGTCAGAGGGTCATTTTTCTAGCTCAATCGCATTTCTCACAGTGAAGCTATTTCTGGAGGATACTGTTGTCAATGACTCTAAATTGGAGCCCCCACAAATAAAATCCATCATGGTTCTGAACAAGTACAAACAAAGAATTAAATTAAAGAGTTAGCTGCAATGTCACCTTTATCCTTTAAGGTGGAAGGACATGGCATCGAGTCTGTTTACCAGGTGGGCTCCACAAGCTCAGTCAAGGTTAAATCAGGGAGCACTGAGGTGGCCCTAGAGAGAACAGATATCTTCCTGGAGCAGGAAGGAGGTGAAGAATCAAACTGAGCATGCTAAATCATTCCTATCAAGTTTACCAGTCAGGTACAAGGTTCCTTCTCCCTCTCAGGGGGATCAAGGGAACCACAGGCCACGGAATTAACTCAAGTCCTGGCATAGAGTAGACATCACAGGAGGATAAAGCAACTTCTCTAAGTACCAAGTGAGTACTTTGGGAGGACAACATTTTAATTGTATATCTACCAAACCTTGTCATTCTACCCTTTGTGAAATAACTCTTGTCATCCTCACAGCCAGTCAATATAACTATATCAAAATCATTCACCGAACCATTAATAACTAAGACATAGAAATCAAGGACCTTTATCAAATTCTGCAACCTGAACCGATCAATATTTAATCAAGATATCTTGATAATGACTGATGTTTGGTATGAGAAATATGGAAACAAGAAGGATCAATAACTGGGAACTTGGATACCAGAGGAGATTGCATGATAGAATATTGCAACACCAATGACTTAATCAATGCAAATGCCTTTTGCCAATAGCATTATGGAGACCATAAAGGTGGGATTTTCCAGGTGGAATACGCAGGAATGAGACTGGGCACATCTTAACATCATCAGTCAAAATAAGGCCAGACGTTGATTGTGGAACAGACCATCAATTGTTTATATGCATGTTCGACTAAAGCTTAAAACAAGCCCCCAAGAACTATGGTATGACCTTGAAGGTGCCCCATATGAATTTAAGGAGCATCTCTAGAATTTAGAGTATAAAATACTAATGATTGAAGACAAGTAGTGGGATGATATCAAGGACATCACACAGAGAAACACAAATATCCATTGCAAAGATTTGAAAGAAAAAAGAGACCAAAGGGGATGGCAATGGGGCTTCTGAGACTTGTCCTTGTAAATAAAGTAGCTAAAGCGAAGGGAAGAACTAATATAGTCAAGAGGACTGAACAAATTACCTCAAAATGTTGCTGAGGAAGACAGAGTATTAGCTCAAAATGTGCAAAGAGCTGGGGTGGGAAAGCCTAAGGGGAAGAATACTTTTGACCCTTCTCTGGCTGAAAGACTGTCTGGAGTCGCAATCCTCAAGGGTTCTATGGGCGGTAACATCCATTGATGCAGGAAGCATCCAGAGAAGCTGGAAGAACATGCCGAGCCAGTGTGCCACAGGGAGATGCCTGATGAGATGGGTGGGCTCCGTGGATGCCACCATCGGCTCAAGCGTCACAGCTCTGAGGATGGCACAGGGCTGGGCAGTGTGTGGTTCTTTTGCACACAGTCACTCTGAGCCCAACTGACTCATTGACACTCCTCCAGAACAGCAAAGCTTCCTCAGAGTCATCTTGCACGGAGGCTCAATAGCCTTTAAGAAGCATGGCTGTAGGGTGGTAAGTGAAGGAAGGGAAGCAGGATGGTGTCTAGCACTTCCTCATCCTTCCTCCCGGCAGGATGGCACTTCTTTCCCGATCTCATAGTCTCATCCTCAGAGAGAAGAAATAAACTGCTTTCCAGTGCTCGGAGAACGCAGTCAAACTGGAACCCTTTATTGTGACTAGAGACATTTAAAAAAACTTATTTCTAAAACTTTATTTTCTTCTTGACATTAAAACCATTACCATGCTGAAATACACTTTTTTCCACTTACATAATACTCAACTCCTGTCAACTGTCTTACACAATTGTCTTCTCTCTGTCTGTATAAAATGAACATGTTGATGGGAAATATTTGAAATGTCACTAGATTTATTTAAAGATGCACACTCCCTGAAAAAATCCATTAATTCTGCATAATATTACACATGTTCACTTATCAACAGGCATGCACACACCCCTTTGTCTCTGAGTGACTTGCATGAATGTCACAAAAAATGGGAAGACTTTTTCCCAGTCCTAGGTTACCAGAACTGAAATCCCTACCCCTTATTGGAGTGACTAGGAGCCCTGATAGCATAGGGGTTCACACGGAGCCCAGAAAGTCAGTGTTTCAAACCAACTAGCTGCCTCTCGGGAGATACAGCTATCTTCTCCTCTAACGAGGGCCAGCCTTGGACACCCATGCAGGCAATTCTCTTCTGTTTTATAGAATTGATAAGAGTCAGAATTGACTCAATGGCAGTGAGTTTTGTTTGAATATCTTTGGAGTAAGGAACAGTGTACATCGCAATCGCTCATATTAATCTCAGTGAAAATCTTCTTTGTTTTATATTACTAAATAACAGATGATCCCAAACTTGAGGGATTTATATACTTCTGCCCCTACCCCTGTAAAAAGAAAAGAAAAAGAAAGAAAAAGGAGCCCACAAAAATAAAACCATTTAAAACCACTTTCCACTGTATTGGCGTCAAGTCAATTTGAACTCATGGCAGCTCGTGTGTTCCGGAGATGAACTTTAAATAGACAGCTGGCCAGCATTTCAGAGCCCCCATGTCCATGCTCACACTTGAAATCTCTCTGGTTTTCTTAGCTGTGAGCAGCCAGAGCAAACTCCACTTTGAAAACCCCAACGTGATGGGGCTAGACCTCCTTGGATCCATGTGCACTGTTTATTGCCAGCTGATTTGGAACTTACATGACAGCTTCAAGACCCCTTTGCCACAGTACTTAGAACCGGAATGAGTTGACTGGCCGGGGGTTGATCATCTTGAGGTACTCTTATGGAATAATTCTACCACCCCAGAATTTCCCTTTCTTGGGACTCCGCCTTATCCTGATAGATTCCTACATGTGCTCTTACTGAATTCTCTGTGGGTCTTTCAGATTCCCGTTGATTGTATAAAACCAGGGAGGGGTGCCGTTCATAGTGAGACGGCAGCATGATGCAGTGATGCTGAGTCTGATGAGCTGTCGCCTCTGTTCACATTTGCCTCCAAATTCACTAATTCTACATCATTGTTGAGCGAGTGGTAAAAACCTGAGCACAGTTTTGGAAGAAGACAGACCAGAATTCAAATATATTCTACTCTGCTCGCTTGCTGGATGACACTGACCATACTACTTTGTCCTTTGGGAGTTTGGTAAGATTGTCAAGGAGCCCTGGAGGTATTGGGGTGGGGGTGTGCATTGAGCTGCTACAAGGTCAGTGTTTTAAACCCACTAGTTGCTCTAAGGGAGTAAGTTGAGGCTATCTGGTCTCATAAAGACGTGAAAGTGTTGGAAACCTACTCCGATCAAGTTGGTATGAGTCTGAACCAACATAATGGCAGTGAGTTTGCTGTGTGTGAGTGTTTGGTGGCACTGTTTGGTAAGCACTGCTCTGCAAGGTCTGTGGTTCGAATTCACCAGCTGTTCCGTGCAAGGAAGATGAGGCGCTCCACTCTCATGAAGGTTTAAAGCCCCAGGAGCCCCACGTGGCAGTGGTTCACAACCTTCCTAACGCCACAACCCTTTCACACAGTTCCTCATGTTGTGGTGACCCCGCAACCATAAGATTATTTTCGTTGCTGCTTCATTTTGCTACTGTTATGAATCAGGCCACCCTGTGAAAAGGTCGTTCTACCCCCAAAGGGGTTGCGACCCACAGGTTGAGAACCGCTGCTACATGGGATCACTGGAGGTTGGAGTTGATTCAGTGGCTGTGGGTTTGGAATGCTCTGTTGCCTCCTTTGTAACATAGAACAGCGAGTTTCTAGGTACTCTGTGTGAGCAGTAAATGCAATGAAGACAGGCGGTGCAGTTCTCTGCTATTCCATGCTGACTCATAGCGAATCAATAGATTCTGAATCAATAGTGGAACGGTGCCTATGAGTTTCAGAGACTGGAACTCTTTAAAAAAATTTTTTTTAATTAAAAGATCACTTAATTGGGTGCTCTTATAGCCCTCACAACAATCCATACATCACTTGTATCAGCATATTGGTACATAGGTTGCCATCATTATTTTCTACACATTTACTTTCAGTCGAGCCCTGGGTGGGCCCCTGTTTCCATTCCACTGCATCAAAAGGAGGGCGAAGGGTGAAAGTAGTTTCAGTTGAGGGCCTCCAATCTGGAAGGGACAATCCCATCTGCAGGAAGGCAAGGCTGGGAAGCAGACCTGCTGCTGCCCTATCGCCCTGCCTTGACTCACTGTACTGGTCCAGCTGATGGGCGGGCGCTTCTGAGGAGGGCCTGAGACTGCCCTGTGGACTGAATAATCTCCCGTATTTGCCCTTTATGCGCCTCAGCCCCTCCCTCACTCGCCCTCTCCCCACTTCCTCCTGGAGGCCATCCCTGACTGCCAGCACTCAGCCATTCATTAGCAGGTGCGCTGAGGTGCAAGTCAAAAACTCGTTGCCATTTAGCCGATTGTGACTCATACGGAGTCTGTGGGACAGGGCATATCTGCCCTGTGTGTTTCCAACACTAACTCTTCACTCAAGGAGGAAGCAAAACAACTGATGGTTTTGAACCACTGACCAAGGTGTGACCCCTACGCCCCCAGCACCCCTGAGGGCCCGCCCACTGACTTGAAATCCTGCCCCTGAGTCCCCGACCTCCACGTCATCTGACTGCACACAGTTCTCTGAACTTCTCTTTGCCTCGCTGTGCTCATCTGAGAAACTGGTGGAAAACTTGTATCTGCCTCGTAGGGTTGTGCAAGGATTCATTCTGTGAGTTAATCTAGGGAAAGCGCTCGACGCCTGGCTCGTGGTGAACCTTGTCGCTGTTGTTGGGGGCCATTGAGTCAGTTCTGATTCCCAGAGACCGGGGCAAAACAACTGCCGGGGCCCGTGCCACCCTCACAGTCACTGCCAGGTTGACATCGTGGTGCCCCTGTCCAATCCATCTCATGGAGGGGCTTCCCCTCTACTTAATTTACCAAGCATGATGTCCCTCTGGATAACATGTCTGCAGCCCTCGAGAGGAACGCTGGCCATTCTAACGAGCATTCTGACTGGATTTCTTCCAAGAAAGATTTGTTTGTGTGCAATCGAGTCGGATGACATTTCGCCAGGCTTCCTAATCCCGACTTCGCATTTAGAATGTAAGCTGCCCAGGATTCCTGAGAGTGGTCTCTGTCTCTAGAACCGAGGGCTTGCTCGTTGAGACATTTTATTTCTCTTCTCAGCAATTCCCCCCAGTGCTGACACCGTGCGCTGCAGAAAGCAAGGCTGCACCAGTCTGGCTGAGGTCAGCAGCATGCGCTACGGTCAGCCAGGGGACTGGCCTGCCTGTCTCTCCGAGTCTCCACCGGCAGACATGACTGGGTGGGTGCCCTGCCCCCTGGCAATCACAGCGATGAAGTCCAGACAAAGGCAAGCCGGTCAGATTCCTCATCTCAACGT
Source organism: Tenrec ecaudatus (assembly GCF_050624435.1). Taxonomy (NCBI): domain Eukaryota; kingdom Metazoa; phylum Chordata; class Mammalia; order Afrosoricida; family Tenrecidae; genus Tenrec; species Tenrec ecaudatus. Next base: position 207,686,197 of record NC_134532.1, read on the forward strand.
CTTCCAGAAATTTCACATGACGTTGAACACGGGGTGGGGATCTCACTCCAGGACATGGGCTAGGTCGAGACAAAGGAAAATGCATGTTGATGCAGATGTCGGTGGGCTGATTTCATACATGTGCACAGCTCATAGCCCCACTCCCCTGGCTGGCAGCAGTGGGAGGCGCGGAGTGTGTCAGGCATGCAGATAGGGCGCCACTCAGGTACCACATACTATGATGCTTTTCCTCAAGCTTCTTTGAGTTGTTGCTGTTATTTATAAAAGCGTCAAGAACAATAAGCTTTTCAGTGTAAGACATTGGGGTGGTGGAAATTTTATAAATTATTAAGGGTTCATGAGGGAGGAAGGGTGGGAGGTGGAAAATGAGGGGCTGATACCAAGGGCTCAAATAGAAAGACAAAAATTTTTAAATGATGATAGAAACATATGTACAAATGTGCTTGACACATGGATATATTTATGGATTGTGGTAAGAGCTGTAAGAGTCTCCAATAAAATGATTTTTTAAAAAGAATGAAAAACTCAAAACAAAAAAAAAAGCAAACTCATTGTTAGTGAGTTCATTTCCTACTTATCACAACCCCATAGGACAGGGTAGAATTGCCCCTGTGGGTTCCCAAGACTGCAACTCTTCATGGAAGTAGAAATCCTCATCTTTCTTCCTCAGAGCAGCCAGTGGTGTCAACCTGCTGACCTTGTGATTAGCAATCCAACACATAATCACTTCCCCACCAAACATACTCAAAGAACACCAATCAAGTTACCACTTTCTTTGCTCAGTCACACACACGCACATACACACACACACAACACACATTGCGGGGACTTCAAAAGTTTGTGAGGAATGGCATTAAAAGAAAATGAATTTTCCCACAAACATTTGTGAAGACCCCTTGTCTATGTGGGCATAGCATGAAGCATAGAATTCATATACTTTTAATCTTACAATGAAGAAGTGGAGGCAATCTATGCAGGAGTAAACGAAATCAGGATTTGCGATATGTCTGCATTTCAACAGACTGAATTAAACAGTGGCATAGGAAAAGATGGCCACTGTACAAATAGATCACCCGGGCTAATATCTTAAACACACGTTATCTTGGCACTATTGAAACATGAAGACGGATGGCATGCAAGGTGTAAATGACTTTGGGATCAAGGCCAATGTAATAACCACCAAGACATGTAATTTTATTCCTCACCTTGATTGTTTTTGCAACTAATTGAAAGGGTCCTTCATTTGCTGACATGGGACCCTGTCATTACCCCCACCTCCCTCTCCCAGGGACGACACATGGCAGGAGAGGGCAGAGGTGGCGGTGGGGGCCTTCTTGTTGTGTTTTCTTTTTTTCTTATCAAAGTACTTGACACAGAGAAGAGCCTCAATCAACCAAAAGACTGTACGCATATCAGAAAGATGCCTTGTTGTTGTTTTATATTATTCCATTTACTAACCAGGCAATAAAATGAAATAAAACAAGTACACATGTGATAAAATTCCCTAAAATTCCACTCTCTCAGCACGTACACACACATACACGCACACATGTATATGCAAAACTGGTGACATTTCAATAAAGAGGATAGATTGTGTCACGGTCAGTGTTAAACCTGTGGTTATCATTTTTGTTGTCCCCTTCGGGGGAACAGGATGAAGGGTCACTAGATCGTTGGGTATCCTTCCTGACAATTTTATGTGAGTCTGCTATTATTGCCCCCCAAATTTTAAAAACACAAAAGAAGTCATCAGAGGCACAGAGGATGCCATGGCAACATTTAGAACTGCTCACATAAGATAAAATGTTTTAAGAATCCATTTTTTCACAGTTTCCATATATATATATATATATATATATATATATATATATATATATATATATATATATATATATATATATATATATATATATATGGAGGAATTCTTTTTTGAGCCCCTAACTCACAACTCACAATTGGACCAATAGGTAACTTCATGATAAATAGAGAAAAGATTGAAGCCAAGGATTTTGTCTTGCTTGGATCCACAATCTATGCTCATGGAAATATCAGTCAAGGGTTTGAAGTGTATAAACCTGCACAAGACTTCTTTAAAATGCTGAAAAGCAAAGTGGCTTACTTTGAGGACTGAGAATTGCCTGATCCAAGCTATGATATTGTCTATTGCCTCATATGCATGAGATACTTGGACGTTGAATAAGGAAGACCAAAGAAGAATTGATGAAGTTGAATTATGGTGCTGGGCTAAGAATAGTCAATGCAGCAGGAACTGCCAAATCTGTCTTGGAAGAAGTCCATCCAGAATGCTCTTTAGAGGAAAGAAAGTCAAGGCTTCATTTCATGTATTTAGGACACAGAGAGGAGATAAGGTAAATGGACAGGGTCTTTGTCCTAGTAATGCTTGGTATCATAAAGGGCTAGCAAAAGAATGAAGAAGGCTCTCAACAAGGTGAATTGATTTGGTGGCTGCATTAACAGGCTCAAACAGTAGAGCAGTTGTGGGGATGGTGCAGGACCTGGCAGTGTTTCACTGTGTTGTACACCGGGTCCCTGTGAGTAGGAACTGATTTGGGACTTACATAATCTGTTGTCAACTTGAGACTATTAAGAGTGAAGGGGTAGAGTTTAGCCTGTCTATCAAGTCGCAACTTGATGATCTCATTATGAGGTGTCATGGAGATAAATAGCTCCCTTTTGGCCAAGGCCACGGTCTCTGATAGACATTCCTGTTGACAAGTCATATGGAGCTACGCTGATAGAGCCAGAGCCCTTGAACTGGAGGAGTCATGTGGAGACTACTGCCAGCACTGAGATGCTTCCACTACCACTGGATCCACAAGACTTTCTACCCACTGACCTGTGGTCTTCCTGCACTTGATGTCATTGCATGTGTTTCGTGTGTCTGAAGAGGAACTTAGAGACTGGTTTTGGCCATATGGGCTAATATCGGACTTATGGACTTGATCTGGACCGGGCTGGAATGTCTTCTCAATATAAAACTTCTCGTTTATATAAAGCTCTTTCTTATACACATATCAGCATCTCCCTAGATTTGTTTCTCTAGTCCACCCAGACTAACACAAATGACAACAACCAAAGTGAAAACCTGTTGCCATTCCTTGGATTCTAGCTCACGGCCTTGCCATGTGTAATAAAGTAGACCTTCTTCCTGGTTGTCATCTGTCAGAAGTACACCATGAGGCCAGTCTCCCTGGGTGGTCCCGGTAACCTTTTGGTTTAGTGAACCACCCACCTTTTGGTTAGTAGCAAGTTGCAACTCGTCCAGGAATCTCAAGAAGCCATGTCTACTTGCTTATTGTTGATGAGCATTTTGCCAAATCAGCTGTGTGTGAGAGTTCATGTGTGTGCACTAGACAATGATAATATTTTACTTCTTCCTCATTTTTTCCTGGGAAATGACAATGACAGCATGTGTTTGTTTAGAATTCTCTTTCTACAAGATGTATGCAGCTCTCAGTGTATCTAATAAGAAAGCCATTCATTAGGCAGTGGAAAGACCACGGTTCAAATATTAGTTCACTAATTGCACCCATTCAAGGCAATTGCATAACTTCTTAGTTCCCTTATCCATCAAATAGGGAGGAATTAGACTCCCTTCCTTGCCAACACATCACTCTCCGAAGTGAAGTATGCGATGCGTTTGAATTACGGAGGTGATGGGGGAATATTGAAAGTACCATCAACTAGCAGGAAAACAATCAACCAGAATGCCCCTTAGGAGCGAAGGTGAGGAGGCTCTGTCTCATATACTTTGAGCGCGTTGTTAGAGGCCCACCATTCCTTGAAGAAGCGCATCATACATGGGGAAATAGAGGGTCAGCTAAAAGGGGAGACCCCCAAGGAGATGAATCGACACAGTGGCTGCAGCAAGGGGCTCGGGCATATCTATTGTGAGGATGACGCAGGACTGGAGGTATTTTGTTCTGGTGTATTAGGGTCACTGTCAGATAGAGCTGACTTGACAGCACCCAACAACAAGCACCCACACCAAGGCCATGGCTCCAAATGGGGGGATCCAGCAAATAATAGGTCGTGCTGATATTACTTACTGGGAGTCTTGGGTGCCCTCTGCCTTCACCTTCTTCCCAGTGTCTGTTCTCATCGTTGCCTCAGAGATGGAGTAAAGTGGTTGCCGGTGCCTGTACCTTCCGAGGGCCGGGGCTGACGGAAGCTGCAGCCAGCATTGGGATTGGAAGCCACATGCCTGTGATGGATTTTTACAATTTCCTATCATGTAATTGCTTTTCTGTGTGACCAAAGGTACCTCGTTTAGTCTATTTCTAATTTGCTTGAAACCGTTAATTCTGGAAACACATAAAATGGGAACCATTCTGAGGGAAATCTCTCCTACTTCCTCCACAGTGCAGCTCCAGCTGAGCTCTAGGAGCAGAGGCCCATGGCGATACACTTAATGTAGGGTAATATGGTTATTATATTCTGGATCCTACTTTCAATATCCCTATGGGCTCACTCCGTATCTTGGGCGTATGTACCTATGGGATTGAATGCACCTGGCGAGGGGGTGGGGGAAAGGCCAGATAAAAGCGGGACAACGTTCTCATTTTGAAATTCATCCATCCCCACTCTTTAAGCACAAACATCTTACCGTTGTAACTGAGTTTCTCAACCCTGGGTTTCTTGGGCACCATCATGTTTTGTTGGCGAAGGGGGTCTGTGCTGTGCATTGTAGACGGTTAAGCAGCCTCTCTGGCCTCTTCTCCTATATCAGTGGTTCTCAACCTGTGGGTCCCGACCCCTTTGGGGGTCAAATGACCCTTTCATAGGGCTCCCCCGATTCATAGCAATAGCAAAATGACATTGATGAAGTAGCAACAAAATCATTTTATGGTTGGGGGTCACCACAACATGAGTAACTGCATTAAAGTGTCGTGGCATTAGGAAGGTTGACAATCACTGCCCTAGATGGTAGCAGAGGCCTATCTATCGTGGCAACAAAAACTGACTCCAAACTATGCTGTGTGCCTGCTAAGAAGCAAAAGTCACCTGCAAACAATACCCAGCCAGTCGCCCTCTAGTTGAGTGATGCCAGAGGTCCCCGAATAGAACCGTTCCTGTGGGTCTGGGTAGCTGGTCACCCAGCCTGTCCTCTGAGGCACCTCTGTGTCTAAGCCCAAGCCTTTCCGTGAGTAGCTGGCTGGGCGCAGGACAGTTTTCACTACCCAGCGATTAATAAAAGAGAAAAAAATCACCCCAGGAATTCCTTATAATAAAAACAACACACAGAAAGAGAACACCCAGCAACATAATAGGGGATCCCAAACACTGCAAAAATCTGAAGGCTGCCCCAAATTAGCTGAACAATGTTCCGAGCTAGCTAAAACTTGTACTTCAATAGAAGGCATGTGTGAAACACCATGAGATTTCCCATTGGTCCCCAGGACAGCAATAATACTGGCTTAGCCCTAAGATCAGACAAGCAGAGGCCCCAGAGCTGTCTTGGCCTTTAGAGTTCTCCTAGTTCCAGAATCCAGGCATTCACTTCTCGGTAATCTGTTAGGCTTCCACAAGGTGTTGTCCACATGACCTCCTTAGTGGACACATGTCCCTGCTGCTGCTGGAACCTGCCCGTGAACATGCGAGGCAAGCAGCGCTTGGAGTGATCGAGTAAAATCCTTGTATGGATGCATTGCCAGCAGAGATGTTTTTAAAGAGGGATGTGTGCCTTTTCTTGGCAAAGAAAAAGCATGCTCATCAGGACCCTCCCTCGGAGGCACAGGGCCTTGGCCATCAACCAGAATGTTTATTGGCAGAGGGGCGAGAGAAGCAGAGAGCGAGGAAAGGAGAGAGAAGGGGCCAGAGAGGAGATGGAAGGGTAGAAAGACGGGAGGAGCAGAGACAGAATCCAGCTGTCTGGGCAAAGGGCAGGAGGGAGGGAGTGGAGAGGAAAAAGGGGAGAAGAGAGAACAGGATGGTGCGAGGATGGAAGGACACAAGGGAAAGTCCGAGAAAGGGAAAGAGGGGGAGAGAGCTAGAATATCAAGAACGGGAGAGTGGGGAGAGATAAAAGGAAGGACAAAGGAAAGAAAGAGACGGTGCCTTCCTTCTGGAGGACAGCACTTTCTGTGCTCGAAGCAGCGAGAGGGGGACACCTTTGTTGCTTGCCTCCCTGGCCAGAGCCAGGCGCCATGTTTCATGAGAGGTCCCCTGGCCCGCGAACAGGACTCCAAGCCCTGCCTCGTGTCGCTAAGCTCCTTTCTGCCCACAACACATCTATCTGCCGTGGTGCTGGAGCTGCTGCCTAAACAGATTTTCTGTTTTTAATAAGGAGCCGGCAAATCTTGTAGCCCTTCCCAGTAGTACAGTTTAAAAAAAGAAACTAGCACACCAGTAAACAACAGCGGGTCCAGTCCCTTAACGCTTGCCTCTCAGTTTGTGAACCTCAAGCTCACTCTTCAGGGATTTGCCAGTCCCTCCCTGGGTTGGCTTCTGCTCTGGTCTTCCTGGAGCCTCATCACAAAAGAAACTTGTGTTGGGAAAGCTGTCCATCATTGGGGGTGAGGGGGGGAGAGCCGGGGTGGGGGGAGAGAATGTTTTGGTTAGGGGTTCCTGTGGGGAACCAAAGCGAGGGGCTCGCTCACCAGCTTCTGCCAGTCCCACGCGGTGAGGCCTCAAGCTAGTGGACCAGGTCTCTGATGCTGGCTTTTCTCAGCCAGAAACAGAGGTGAGGATGATATGAACCTCCTCGTGGTCAGCCGCACTGAGTGATCTCTGAGATGAGATCTTTCAGACACAGAGTAAGTGCTCAGCACATGGTTGCCCTTTCGGTAGCTCCGTGACGGAGTGGGCATGTTGGCCTTTGGCACGTGGGCTTCCTGTGTGCCAGGGAGCCAGGAGGCAGCCCTGGAATCTGCAGCTCAGGGAGCTCCAGGGAGTATTTTCCCCTGCTGAGACGAAGACACCAGTAACCGAGTAAAATGCCACCGAGGCCGCAGCGGCCCACTTTTGTCCCGGGCTGAAAGCAAACCGTTATTTGTTGTAGTCCCTGCTGGCAAAAGATGCGGCCGCCTGCTCCCTATACATCGACAGGCGCCTCGGAGTCAGAATGGACGGGGTGACGGGTGAATTTTGTTGTTAGCTTTAGTCAGCAGCTCATACAGGAGCTGGCTGGGAATCATTTGTGGAATGCCAGGGGCCTGAGGGGCTTTACAGGCTTCTCCTTCTCAGTTACCTGAACTCTGTTCCCAGCGACTTTGGGATCGGACTCGAGAATTCCCCCATCCAGACTCTTTCTGACTCACGAGCCTGAGATTCTGGCCAATCAAGTCCCCAAATAATATTGGCATGGAATGTTCATCCACCTGGCCTCTGGCAACCCAGGGTTCTGATGCACAACTATCATTCTCTGTGGAGAATTGCCAGCAGTCATCTGGCACGTTGGTGTCCGATGGTGGATTGCTTGGTGCTTGTGCTGGAAGCTGGGCCTGCAGTAAGTAGTTCAAGTACCAGCAGGGTTCCTAGGGTAGACAATTTCTTAGCAAAGCTTCCAGACTTAGACCGACTGTGAGGAAGAATGCGGGCAACTGCTTCTGATGGATTGACATGGGCTACAACAAAGGGCTCGTGTGCAGCAAGGACGGGGCAGGTGGAGCAGGGCCAGGCAGGGTTTCATTCTGCTGAGCATGAGGCCGCTTTGGGTCGGAACTGACTTGGCAGCCTCTCTAACGACAGAGACAGCAATGGGGACTTAAGTGAGCAGCTGGATGGCCGCCTGGCGGGGCTCTGGCCCCAGGAGCTGGGGATGAACTGGGCATTCCAGTGGGGGCAATAGTCACTTCGTCTATTACCCAGGACTGTATGAGGCATTTCTACATGGTGTGCCTCCAAACCAACCTGGCAGCTTGCTAATCGCGCATGAAGAGAGGGAGATGGACAGAGAAGGACAGGTGGTTTCCAGAAGCCCACAAGAGAGCTTTATACTTGATCTTAGCCAAAAGGCTGAGAAGCGATACACAAGAGAGCTTTAAAGCAAGTTTCCTTTTGCGAGCATGTGTACGCTTGGCAGATGCTGCCTATATAGTTGATGGAGTCTTCAGTTCAAGAGTCTACCTAGGCTTGACTAAAAATGTCAAAATCAAATTCCATGCAACAGAGTCCATGCCTGTTCATAAGTCCCCACACACACATGTAAATTCTCTCTCAGAAGGAGCATGGCCAGTTCCCTAAGAGCCACTCCAGAAGAGCGCAACGTAAAAGGCTGACTGAACAAAGCAAGCTCTACCACCAAGCTACCTGCAGCCCTTGGACTTGGGACTGAACTTCCCTGATGGGAGAGCATGCAAATGACGGCCACCTCAAGGCTGTGGAAGTGGTGGTTGTTGGACCTTGGTTGGGATCCCTGGCTTAGCAGGTGTCCAATGAAAGGGGACCCAGAACCAGCACATATTGACTATCCCAATGCCTTCCTTGCATTAATATGACAGGTGTTAATCTGATCGGCAAGGATCTGCCATGGTAAGGAGTGGTACAGGGAAATTTCCCCTAACAGAACTTCCCCAGAGATCAATTCTTCAAGAACCTAATCTATACAAAACAACTCATGGATCGTAATTTGAAGCCAATCTGTACTAGAATAAACTTGTTTCCTCCAGAGTACCTTAAAGCCTGTGACATTGGATAAGTTATTGATGTTATCAATGGAATCATCTTATACCCCAGGAGGGTGATTGATAATGATTTTGTTTTTCCTTTGTCATGAAATGATAATATGGCTAAAATAAACCAGAGCCGTTCCTAACCTTTGGACAAGCAGATGGCTTCTGGGATCCCACTGAATTCTAGCCCCACTCCAAGAACAATTAGTTAGTTCTTACATCATAGCCCTGATCAACACTCATGAAAGATCACTGAAGATATGGGTGCTACAGCCAAGTATGGGGAAGAAAGCAGATGGTGCCTGGCGATCAATTGGAATAGTGCTCTGGGGTCTTAAAGGCTTGTGTTCAAACAAGCAGGCATCTAAGTGAGGTGTCAACTAAGTCCACGTGGAAGAAGCACACCAGCGTCTGTGATACAAAGATGACAATAACAAAATCCAAATATGATGAAGGGAAAAGTATCAGAGCTTAAATTGTGAACATCTGGTTTGTAGAACGCTGTGGAGGGCAGGGAGAACCCCAAATCCATCTGAGGAGTATTTAGTCAGAGTAAGTCCCTCGCAGACTCCCTCTAGTCACAAGCGAGGCGAACAAAAAGCTTCACTATCAGACAGAGATTATTGTAAACTTGTGCGGCAGTTCCATAATCTCCTGTCAGCTTGAGCGAAGGGGTGAAGTTTTGCCTGTCAATCAGGTTGCAGCTTGATGACCTAATTTGGAGGCATGCTAAGTTAAATAGCTCACTGGCAGCCAGACCCACTCTCTCTGCCTTCCCTTTCTGGCTGTTGAGAGCCTCGTAGAGCTGGAGGAGACACATGGAGACTCATACCAGTGTTGAGATGCATCTACTGCCACTGGATCCACAAGACCTTCCACCAACTGGCCAGTGATCTTCCTGCATTCGGCATCATGGCATGTGCTGCATGAGTCTAAAGAGGAATTTATACACTGGTATCAGACATATGGACTAATATCAGACTTATAGATTTGATTTTGACGGTGCTAGGATGTTTTCTCAATATACAATTGCTCTTTTATATAAAACTCTCTCTTATACATATATAAATGTTCCTGGGTTTGTTTCTCTAGTCAACCCAGACTAATACAAATTGATTATGGTGGATTGAGCTATGATAAGATAAGATGCCTGGTCAATTTACCTCCCTCTTGACCCAACTGAAACTGGCTCTAGGATTAAATATTTCTTGCTTGTTCTATGACAGTTTTTTTTGCGGACCTGTTTTAATATTTCTGGTGGTCTTTTCTTTCTTAGTATTTGTTTTATTCTTACTCTTTTTCTTTCTTTTTGGTTTTGTTTTCATTTTTTATTGCTTCTGTGAGGTTTCCCAGTTTAGAAAGCACAGAAGGAGTGGATGCATAAAAACAATGATCAATAAATTGGTTATCATTGGGAAGGGGGGTGGGAGATTGGGAAGCAAATAATGAACACAGAAGAGGGGAGGATTTCCTATAATTGATTGTGACGATGGATATACAACTTTTGTTTTAAAGCTACTTAACTATGGAAGTGTATGATATTGTGAATTTTATAGCAACGGAAATTAATAATGAAATAAAAAACAAGTATAGCCAGAATGCTCCTTAGACACAAGTGTCGTGACACTTTTTCTCGTGCACTTTGAAAATGTTACTCAGAGAGACCAGTCCCTAGAGAAGACCTCATGTTTAGGGAAATAGAGGGGCAACGAAAAAGGAGATGCTTGACAAGATGGGTTGATCCAGGGGCTGCACCAATGGGCGTCAACATTAGAACAGGTGTGAGAATGGCACAGGACTGGGCAGTGTTTTGTTCTGTGGCACATGTGACTTGGTTGGTCTCTGTGAGTTGGAACTAACTCTACAGTACCGGGCAACAACAACTTGTTAAGCAAGTTGTGTTTGAGGTCTCCTTTCTGGACCTGTGCCATTTAGAAGGGAATGTTGCCAAGCATTTTAATAACGGAACTGCCTCGTCTAAGAGTCTGTTTCTCAATATATCATCATAAAGGTACGCAGTGGGTTCTGAATGGTTCCCCACACAGCAGAGATGATTGCTTCTTCCTTGTCCATATAGAAGCATATGATACATCAGGTGAGAGTCGCAGTGACAGGCTTACAATAATCCAGGTAAAGTGCTTAGAATACAACTGCGTATTATAAAAACCCAATCAATAACAGGACTGTCAGCTGCAGTCAACTCCACTTCTCAGTAGTAGCTCTGCAGGCCTTTTTTCTAAGACAGCTCTGGGTCGAGTCGCACCTCCAACTTAGTAGCTAGCAGCTCAAAGCGTAATCATCCGCACCCCTCCGTGACTTCCAATGTTGCTGTTAGGTGCCATCAAGTTGGCTCCAACTAGAGGGACCCTGTGCACAACCAAACAAAATATGACCAGGTCTTGCATAATTATTATTATGTTTGAGGTAAATGTAGCTACTGTGCCAATCCACAGTTGTTGGTCTTCCTCTTTCTCTCTGCTCCTCTGCTTTACAACTTGATGTCCTCCCAAGACCGCCCTCTCCTAATAACATACCCATAGTCTCACCAACTTTGCCTCAAGGGAGCAGATAGGTTGCACTTCTTCCAAGACAGATTTATTTATTCTTCTTGCAGACCATGGGTATTTTCAATATTATCCACCAATATCAAAGTTCAAATGGATCAATTCCTTTATGATTTTTTCTTATTCCGTGTCCACCTTTCTCATGCATATGAGGCAATTGAAAATAGTAGGGTTAGGGTCAAGCTCATCTTCATCCTCAAAGTGTTGCCCTTGGTCATTTGTGCACCAGATTGATCCACTGCAGTATGTCCTTTGTTTGCTGACTGCAGCTTCCAGGAGTACTGACCAGCCAGCAGGCTGAAATCTTTGACAACTTCAATCTATTCTCCGCTTATCATGACATTGTCTATTTGTCCGTTTGTATGGATTTTAGTTATGTTTACCCTGAGTTGTGATGCATAATAAGGCTTCAATCCTTTGTCACCAGTAAACTATTCATGTAATCTCTAAATAGTAATCTCTGATCCACACATATCTGTAGGGATGTGCCAACCATTGTTTTATAGATGTAACATATCTTAATGAGAAAATATCCTCCAAAACCCTTTTCAGAGAAGTACTCTTCAAATTCCCATTTTAGAGACAAAGGCATGGAAGTACAAATAGTTCAGTAGTTTTCCCAATGTCAGACAGGTAGAGTTTCATATACACTAAGGCAGGCTGGATTCAATCCAGGATCTAAAGTCCACTGTTGTGGTGGTTACATAATCTGTTGTCAATTTGAGACTTAAAAGTGAAGGGGTGGAGACTAGCCTGTCTATCAGGTCACAGCATGATGACCTGAGTTAGAAGTGCTAAGGAGATCAATAGCTCACTGGAAATGGGAGACAGTCTCGCTCCCTGTGAGACATTGCTGACGACAAGCCTGATGGAGCTACGCTGAAGCAGCCAGAGTCCTGGAAGCTGAAGAAGCCACGTGGAGACCCCTGCCAACACTGAAATGCTTCTACCATCACTGGATCCACAAGACTTTCTTCTTACAATCGGCATTATTGCATGACTGCATGAGTGTAAAGAGGAATTTATGGACTAGCATTGAACATATAGGCTAATATTGGATTTATGGACTTGATCCGGACTGGGCTGGGATGTTTTCATAATACACAATTACTCTTTATATAAAGCTGTTTCCTATACACATATGCGTATCTATAACTGTCTCTATGAATTATACCCTTGAAAGCAACATCTAGATGAATATTTGATGGAACAATTGGATGTCATAGTCTATCCAAAACCAAAAAGTCAACCAAGGTAGGTTTTCCAACCCTACCTTTCTGCAAAGTTCACTGGGAGGAAATTCTTACTGACTTATCAGTCTGTGTGAATGAATGTTGTGGCCATTGCTCACACTGTATCGCTCAGGTGGCAACTGCCATCTGGGAAAACTGTTCAGTCCACTAGGGAAGATTTTACCTCTTAGGACTAGATAAGAATGAATTTCCAGGGGCCTAACAATATTTATTGGGGTTTGGATTTTTAAGGGAATACTAGGGTGAATAAAAACATACCTTAAGAAAGATGATAATAAGAACCTCTCTCTCTCAATCTCTCCTTTTGAGGTGGGGGGTGGGGGTGGTAATGACCCATTTCTTTCTAAAAGATCTAAAGGAGACAAAGAGTTCTGAAGCTTATTTCTAATACTATTTTGGGGCAGCAGTTGCTACGTCTGTAAGTCTGTGATACTGATGCCATTCCCCAAGTAAATGCAGCCATGTGCTTTGTCCCTTTTCTAAATTATTTTACCCCCATTAATGTAAAATGAGGGGCCCTGGTGGCAGAGTTGTGCAAGTATTGCACCATTATCTGTAAGGTTGGTGGTTCAAACCCACCAGTCATTTTGAGAAAAAAAGATGAGGTTATCTGTTCCCATAAAGATTAACCTTCTCAGAAAACTCCACATAGGGTTACTATAAGCCTTAAATCAACAGGATAGCAATGGGCTTAGTGTTTTTGGATTTTGCTTTTGCTTTTCTTCTTGTTTTTTTTATGGGGTGGTTCAGGAGGAGGTTTGGGAACATAAACCCACTGCACCCTAAGAAAAAACTCTTCCTTCATCCTTTCCTCCCACTACTAATGCCGGCTTTCCATGTGCTAATTCATAGGCACGAGACCATACAGCTGTGGTTGACTTGCCTTGCTCAGCATAGTTCCAAGGTTGGTCCATGTGAAGGTGTGCTTTCCATCTCCTCTTAGGACTGAGCAGCTCTCCATGGTCGGGAGACGCCACACGGTGCTGATCCACCAGCTGCTGGTGGACATTCTGTTGTTTCTACCTTCTGATTCTTGTGAAAGTGATGCAGTGAACATTGATGGACAGCTTGTTGTCTGCATGAAGCTTTGTTTGGATTATGTTCATAGTACAACCAATCATTTTCAAAACCCCTCTGAGCTACTTTTGAGGCAAAGACCAACAAAACACCAATTCTCATACAATCAAATCACAAAAAACAGACATGCAAATTAATGGCTCATTGTAAGATCACCTCCAGCGGAGGGGTCAGCAAGGCCTGCTGCATAGTGGACAGTGAGAATGCTCTGGCTCATATGGAATATGGTAAAGGATCAGGGTCCAAGGAAGAGCCATGGGGATGAGGTGTGGCCTGACTGGAGACAGCAAGAATTGACTCCAGGATGAAATTGAAAACAGAAAAATATTTACTGAGCAAATCTACTGAGAGTTACTCTAGAGTTTTCTAACAGACTACCACTGCGTGCCCCCCCACCCTCTAAGTGTGCCCTAAAGAAAGAAAATAAATAATTGAAAAACTGGAAAGGAACCAAAAGTTCATCAAGGACTCCCTTTGGCCCAAAGCTGAAACGTTTGTTGAAGTCTTCCAAGAAAACGCGTTACCTGCCCTATTAATTAAACTCTCCCGAGATGAGTCCTTGAGCAATTCTGCTAATGTCCTGCAGATTCTGCTGGTTCGTGCTAGCTGGTAATATCTTCTTAGTGTTTAACTAAATCTTGCTGGCTCTTTTTGTTCTTGTCTCACTTTCCGCTCTGTAGATCTTCTGTTGTGTATGGTCTTCACTACATTCAATCACTCATTTACAATTCCCTGTCATATGCTGAGTCAGCAGTTCTCAACCTTATAGAGCATTTCAAAACCACCCCAAACAAACTGATGGGATCCATTTGGGATGGAGTCAAGGGCCTTGGTAAAAATGTTGACCGGGATAATCAGAGTAGTAGCCTTCTAGCCACACCTATAGCAAACACTAATTAGGTACCAGTCTTCTAATTATTTTGTATAAATTACATTATTGAATTATCACAACCACCTCATGAGGTAGGAACTTGGATACGTTTATGATCCCATCAAAGAGGTAGGATACTGAGGTCTGCAGAGGCTAAGTAGCCTGCGCCAGGGTCCACAGCTTTCAAGGGACAACTCCAAGATGCAATCCCATTCGAATCTCTTTGAACCCTGCTAGTCTGTGATGGTGTCCCCGTAAGCCTACATAGAACAAACGTTTTATCCTTGGTCCCTTTGGAAGGGAGTGAGCTTCGCCAAACTCTAAATGATTTAAGCAATTTGTTTCCTAACTCAACACATGGATCCAACCATTCCTACTCTCACCCTGTGTCTTTCTTCTCTGAGTGCACTGACTGCCAAAGGAGCTCAGACTTTAGCGGTTTCCATGCTATCCACCCCCAGACCCGTCTCTCATTCTTTCTAGTTTTTAAAGCAGAGATAATAGAGAGTGACAATGACTGCAGTCAGGGGGAAAGATATTGATGTCCTACATACCTTTATTGAAAAACTACAGATTTGCATGACACCTCAAAGTAGATGAATCTTTGCTCTGTAAATAATTGAAAAATGAAAGCCTATTACATCCACTTGGGCATTTTCCATTTTCTTGGGTGATGATGATGGATGATATTTATGTTCTCTTTCATAGTGATTATCCCATTTGGTTTTCTCTATACCTGTGAGGCTCGATGGCCAGGTGTTGTCAGCAGCAGCAGCAGCACCCCATGATTAAGTATAAAATGAATAATGAATGAGCTTGGGAACCTTGCCTAGAACCACATGATAAAAGCAAACCCATTACCACCAAGTGGATTCAGATTCATTGTGACCGTCGAAGGCAGAGTATATCTGCCCTTTGGGGTTCACAAGGCTCTAAATCAGCAGTTCTCAAACTATGGGTCACAGCCCCTTTGGGGGTCAAATGACTCATAGAGGTCGCCTGATTCATAACATCAAGAAAATTACAGTTATGAAGCAGCAATGAAAATAATTTTATGGTTGGGAGTCACCACAATTAGGAACTGTATTAAAGGGTTGTGGCATTAGGAGGGTTGAGAACCACTGCTCTAAATCTTTGTGAATGTAGACTGACATCTTTCTTCCCTGGACTGATTGAGGGGTGCTACCCGTCAGGCTTTCAGCTAGCTCTTGAAGGCCTTTCTGACTGCCCAGTCAAGGTTCTTTGGCCACGTGAGAGTCTATGCAAAGTATTGACTTCGACTCTGTCCTCCTCTATTCCATCTCACTACAATTGCGAGACCAATTAGGAATTTCTAATTGTGTGTATCATAAGACATGGCATCAGGAAAAAGGAGAGTTATGGACCGTTTATCACTGTGAGACAAGAGCTGCCTGAATAATCTCGTTATCATTGTAATATCTCTCGTTTCATACAGACAGTCTCTCCTTATCCTTTAAGTGGAAAAGTTTGACTACAAAGGAAAATTATTAACTTTGAACAAACACAAGAGAAATCGTATCTAATTGAAGTTAGTCACCTCCAAATAGGCACCGTGGGAAGCTGGGTTCTTTTTCCCAAGGCCATGTGCTGTCTTCATATATTTTGGGAGATCTCTCTTTATCTGAGCCATGTTATTTTTCAAAACAATGGAGTTAGTAATTTTACTGCTGTAAAATCTCCCCTTTATTTAGTCACTCAATAAATACTTTTTGAATACATATTATTAGCCAAGCCTTTTTGGTGTTAATAGCCAGGTAATGAACAACAAAAGGCATACGCCTGCCTCAGTGGTCCTACATTATCAGTGTGTTGCTTGGTGGACAAGAAACGGGTATTATTAAAGGCTGCGGAAGAAAAGCGATGTCCAAATGATTGTGGTTGTATGGAGGAGGCTTGCAAACTGGAATAAGGTAGTCTGGGAAGACTTCATTGAAAAGAGGAAATTTGAACCTAGTCCAGAAAGAAGTTAGAGAGTGCTGTTAGATGCTATTGAGTCGGTTCAGCTCCTAGCAACCCTATAGAGCACAGAGCAAAACACTGTCTTGTCTATCGCCATGCTCACCAATGCTGTCAGGTTTGAGCCCATTATTGCAGCCATTGTGTCCATCCATTTTATTGAGTATCTTCTATCTCTCTTTTTTCTCCCATCTATTCGCTATTTTATCCAATAGGGTGTCCTTTTCCCGTGACTGCTCTCTCTTGAAAACATGCCCAAAGTATGTGAGACAAAGTCTTACCATCCTCACTTCTAAAGAGCACGGGGCCGTACTTCATCCCAGATAGACTTGTTTGCTCTCCTGGCAGCCTGTGAGAGAGTCAATGTTCCTCGTCAATACTGTCATTGAAATGCATCACTGCTTTGTCAGCCTGCCTCACTCAGTGTCCAGCTTCGCAGGCATATGACGCCAGTAAAAACACCACGGCAGGAGCCAGGCACACCTTAGGCCTCAAAGGGACCTCTTCGCTCTTTAGGACTTTTAAAGGGGTCTTTTGCAGCAGATTTGCCAAGTGAAAAGTGTTCTTTGATTTCTTTAATGACTGTGTTCATAAACATTGATTAAGGATCCAAATAAAATGAAATTCTTGACAACTTCAATGGTTTCTCCATTTGCTGGTCCAGTTGGAAGGATTTTTTTTTCTTTTTTTACAATGAGATGTAAATCCATACTACGTGTTTCAGCCTTTGACCTTCTTCAGTAGGTGTGCCAGGTCCAGGTGTGTCACTTCAGCAGGCAAAGCTGTGTCATTCCAGGTTCTGAATGAGCGTTCCTCACATTCTAATGCCACCTTTTTTCTTCATTTACTGGTGCTTCTCAGATCTGAGGGTATCTTATGTGTTTCTCAGAATGCAGAAAGATACGGTAGAGGAAATAAGATCAAAAGTCTTCAAGTGGCCATCACCTGACCTGTGTGAGGATAAAGCATGTGTGGTCTAAACAGAGCAAACGTGTGGTGGTGGGATGAGTTGAGATATGTTGAGTCCCATTTGCTTTGAACATTTTGAAGAATTTTATGGACTTTCCGTTAACTTTGAGCAAATTAGAAGGTTACCAAGAGCAAACATTTATTGGAGAAATATTATAAGCTGAGTGTTGAAAATCTATTAAATGAATGCAGATGATCAAGAGGCAAGAGATCAATCAAACTGGTCAACTATTCCATTCCACTGAGTGATCAATAGTAGTGTCTCTGACAAGACTGTTGGAAAAGGAGCTGATGTTATAAATGATTGTATTCTGTATATATTTTAAAGATAGGTGGGTTTTAGATTAATTAGATGTAGAGAAAAATATCCTTGAAAATTGACTTATTTTATTATTTCAAATGCATGCAAACAATGTTAAGATAATACTTTAGGAATAAGGTTATGAGTAACTTAAGTCATAAAATATTCCATAAAAACAGGGCATGGGTTGAAAGAAATATGATTAACATTCTCTGGGGCTTGAATCCAAGTTTGAAGACAATTTTAAATAAGACATCCCCCCCCCCCACACACACACACACATGCTCCCTAAGCATTGTTTAAGTATAATACTGTTTAACTAATTAAGTATACACAATTAGCCTCTTACTGGAATTAAAAAATAAGACCTGTAATTGTTCAGTCTCTCCCTCCGTCTCTCCATTTAGAATGATGTCCATGGAAAGAGGACACAGATGAAAACAGGTTATCTCTCTGTCTTCCTTCTGGGGAGTGCTTGCTATTGATTGCTGTCCTTCTCTCTTTGTCTTTACCTGCCCTCTGGCGTGGGTCACAGGTCCAGGGAGTAATGACATGATCTGAAAGCAAGCTACAGGAAGGAAGCAGAGAACCCCACCTGGTCTCCTGACTTAGCAGGAACTGAGTGGGCTCCCCAGCACTCAAACAAGAACCCCTACACTGGATAAAAGGATTTGTACTTGTGTTATGATAAAAAAATTAACCCAAAATCTATTTGCTATCAAACAATGAGTAAGGCTTTGCACACCTGTGATCGTCTCTGATTAAAATCTTGTGCTAAAATGAAAAGAGTATGTAATGAAAGTGAAAGTTTTATTGACTTCGTTATAGGTAAAGTAAATGGTCATCAAAAAAACGGAAAGACTCTCAAAGCAGCGGTTGAAATAATGGGCTCAAACAAAACAATGATTGTGAGGCTGGTGCTGGTCTGGGCAGTGTCTTTGTTATTCTGTACATAGGGTCCCTCTGAATCGAAACCGTTTCGACAGCATTTAGCAGCAACAGTCTAGACAGAACAGAGAACAGTGGTGGTTGAGTAAGTGTTAGAATTCTTGCTTTCTGTGCAAGATGCCCAGGTTCTACTTATGGTTCAAAAGGCAGAACATGGTTAGCACATCACAGGCTTAAATAATCAGAGAAAAAATTCAAGGCTCAGGTTATAGAAATGAAGGATCTGATGGTGGTGTAAAGGGTTCCCTGTTGGCCTAACCCCAGAGTCAGCAGTTTGAAACCATCAGTAGCTCTACAGAAGAAAGAGGAGGCTTTTTACTCCCATACATACCACAGTCTTTCAACACAGACACAGCTCTAGTTTATCTTTTAGGCTCACTGCCTGGTTTAGAACCAGAAAGGTGTGCGTCAGGATTGTATCTTCTTATTACACTTATTGAACCTTTATGATGAGCAAATAACCAGAGAAGCCGGATTATATGAAGAAGATTATGGCATCAGGATTGGGGAACAGCTTATTAGCAACCTGCAATCTACAGAGTATGTAATCTTGCTTGCTGAAAGTGAGGAGGACTTGAAACACTTGCTGCTGACGATCAAAGATTTAGTCTTCAGGATGGATTCCAACTCGACGTAAGGAAAGCGAAATCCTCACGGTGGCCCCAGACTGACAAGGTTGAAAGAACCAAAGATTCCATTTTGCTTGCATCTCCATCAATGTTCATGGCAGTAGCGGTCGAGAAATCAAATCTGGTGTTACATAAGGCAAATCTGTTGCACACGATCCATCTAGAGTGTTAAAGTGCAAGACTGGTACAAACCATGGTGTTTTCATAGGCCTCAAATGCCTACGAAAGCTGGACAATGAATAAGGAAGATCAGAAAAGAACTGATGCCTTTGACCCGTGGTGTTGGTGAGTAGTATGGAAGAGGACGGCCAGACAAACAGATCTGTGTTGGAGAAAGGATAGCCAACGGTTCCTTAGAAGGGGGATAGTGAGACTTAGTCTCCAATCCTTTGGACATGCTATCAGGAGCAAGCAATACCTAGGAAAAGACCTCTTGCTTGGTAAACTAGACGGTCAGTGAAAAAGAGGAAGACCCTCAATGAGATATCTTGACACATTCACCCTACAGTGATTGAAACAACAATTGTGAGGATCGCATGCACTGGGTGGTAGTGGCCGTGCCTAGGATTGGTATGAGCCAGAACCAACTGGATGCCACCTAACAGCAGCAACAGCATGCTGTTCAACAGGTCTCAGCAGAGCTTCTTGAGCAAGCCATGCAGGTAAGAAAATGTTAGACCTACTTAATATGTAGATGAGGAGTTCAAGTCATCACCAGCCACCTGGAGAGGGCACCAGCAGGCAGCTGCACTTTGTGTTGTGCATGGGCTTGAGTTGAATTGAAAGTCGACTTGATGGCAGCCATCAACAACAAATATAGGACAGCTTCCCAGCCTCAACATCACTGACATTTTGGACCTGATCATTCTTAGTTGGCTGGGACTCTCTTGTGTATTATGGAATTGATCTACCCAATGGATTCCAGGATCTGCCCTTAAGGGAATTCATGACCAGCAATGTGTATTTAGACAGGTCTCGTGTGGGGAAAATCAGTTCCGGTGGAGGGTTATGGGTCTAAGGATTTTTTTTCCAAACAAAATTTTAATTAAATAAGTTGTTTTGTATTGTTGTATGAATGTATATATTTCATGGGAACCATATAATGAAGGAACAATCTGGTAAAGACTACAAAGCCAAAAGCAGTCATGAGACAGAAGTTTGGAAGACAATGTGAGACAAGCTATACGTGTCACCATTATGATGAAACTATTCTACTTTCTCTATTATCTTGAATGTCTGTCCACTTCATTCTTTCAGAAGGCTGATCATATATACATATTATATTAATGAGGAGGCTACATGAAGTCATATTTGATTTTCATGGATTTCTGAAACTGTTGTCAGGTGCCATGGAGCCAGTTCTGACCCATTAGCAATCCGACGGATGATAGAAAGAAACACGGCCTGGTCCTGCGCCATTTTCACAATTGTTCCTATGCCTGAATCCATTGTTGGAGCCATTGTGTCAATCCATCTCGTTGAGGCCCTTCCTCTCATTCGCCACTCCTCCACTTTGCCAAATATGATGTCCTTCTTCAGGGAGTAGTCTCTCTTGAAGTCCCCTAGTGACTATATATAGAGTGTAATAGCTAGATATACAGATAGAGACAAAAAATATAGATATAAAAATAAATGTAGAATTAGGTAGGTGAAGTATGGAGATAGGTGTATATGAAAAAAAAAACCCACATTTTTCATTCAGGAATAGTCAGAATTCTTTTCTTCCTGTTCAATTAAAGTAAAAATTATCCAAATAACTTCATTGACAACAAATTAAAGTGATAAAACTTTTGGTCTTTGAGTCATGGTCAACATTTATTATCTATTTGACAGATGAACATTGAAATTCAGGTAAAGTATGGAATTGAAACCTAATAAAATGTTCTATAAATTCTTAAGTCATGTAGACTTAAGTGGTGAGATCATGCCAAGAAAGTTAATGGATCTGGCTCTGGGAGACAGCGGCCCAGTGATTTATCCACCTCTGCACATTTCTAAGTAAAAACATATGTCTTTAAAATGAGCCCTTGCAAACCACATACAGATAGACTTCCATGTGCATCTGAGAATTTGTCTATTCCCACCCTGCCTATCTTTAAGGACAATCTTTGCCTTTCCGAGCTTGAAGCAAGTCTTGCCAATCCTTGACGCGCAAGAGTACGTTTTGCCTTGGGGAACAGTTCTCCTGGTATTTCTGTACAGACTCCAGTCAGTCATGCGAAAGGTTAACCAAAACACTACGTGTTCAAATCCACGCAGAGATGTCTCAAAAGAAATGAGTGACAATCTAGTTCCAAAAACACCCTAGTCTTGAAAACCTCGTGGTGCAAAGTTCCCCTCTGTCCCAATGGTCAATGTTAATGCAGCGGCACCTTGTTCTTTGTTGTCGTATTTAAATATCCGTTTATGGAGCCCAAGTGGTGGGTCTGTAATTAAGGGAACTCATTTTTAGTTTGATAAGAGCTGGTCCGGAGTCTGTAATTGAAGCCAACACGTGATATTAGAAAGACTGGTGACTGACTTCAAGCCAACCTCACTGCCCTCGGGCAGATCACTCTTTTTATTATCTGTGGATAGGCTAGTATTTGCCCATCAGAGAAACTGGGAATGTAAGGAGATGGGAGTGGGCCCACATGTTTATTTCTGTCTCCTATTCTTGATACCACTCAATTCCAAATTAATTGACAGCAGTTACATTCAAGGGATTGCAAGTGAAAGCCTAAATGTTTCGGGGTTTTCTTGAAAGGGGAAAAAAAATCAGAAGATCTGGCAACACTAGGTCGTGTAGATGAGCATCTCACCTAGAGCTTCTCACCTAGCTCCCCAGTACCCCCGTCCCTGACATCACCCAGTGTCATCGGGCAGTGTCTCTGGGGCCTGTTGGATTTCATATTTCATCTGCATGGAGTCTCCATGATATATAAGACATCTCAAGGATGCAGAGACACAGTCTTGTGAATGCCTTATTATAAGTTATGGCCTCAGTTTATTGGGGTTGTATTGGGTTCTTCCTGCCAGCCTGGAGTGGGGGATTCAAAGCTTAGTGCACTGCTGTCCTATTGAAGGCTTGGCATGCTTTCTCCATGTTGTATGGATGAGAAGACCTGATTCCGTTTTGAAAAATCAGAGTGACCTTGGAACAGGGTACCAAGGGCCAAGAATGGAAACAAAGAGAGCATTTGGAGAATGAAGGAAGACGTGCCAGCGAGAGGTGATAGGCCGTACTCATAGGGCAATAATGGTCATGGGAACAGATCTTGAATGCCAAGCATCAACTAACATTGTGACCCTGTTAACTAGGAATGTAATGCCAACCACCTATGCACTTTCACATGTTCTGGTCATTCTATTCTGGTAGATATATTTTTGAGTTGCCACATCTTCGCTTGAGGGGGGAAAGCACTTCATTTCAATCTTAACATATATTTGCTGAAACAGGTCTTAGTATTTGTTATGGACTGAATTGTACCACCCCCTTCCCTCCATAAAATGTATTGTAAATCTCAATTTGTATGATGACGGCTTTAATCCTATCTGGGAACTGGTTGTTTGGGATATTTGAATGGGACAGCATTTGAGTAGAGTGGGTCTTAAGTCGACCTCTTCTGAAATATAAAAGAGGATCAATTAGCAAGGAAGCAAGATGAGATGGGGAGGAGAGGTGCCAGGCCACGTGAAGATCATCTAGGATCAGAAAGGTAAAACCACAAGATTTGCCTACTGAGCCCAGAGAACCCCACCCTGCATGTAGATTACTAACCTCTTAAACTTCGAGAAAATATACTTTTTTCGTTAAGTGTCAGTACACATATAGCTCATGTATTGACTATATCTTTATTCAAATTTCACATTTTCAAAAATAGTAAAAATCTACTCCATCCAATTTCTCATGCTAACAACCTATGCCTGGCAGTAACATGGAGGTCCTAGGTAAGAGTATGAATAGCTGTGACAGTTAAGGTCATGTGTCCACTTGGTTGGGCCATGACTCGGTGTCTTGGCAGTTATGTTGTGATTTAATTCAGCAGTTATGCTCTGATGTAATTATCCATCATTTTGTAACTTGATGTACCCAACCTCCATTTTCCCATAACACTGATATTAGCATAAGGACCTGGTTTCTGGAACTTCACCATGTCAATAAGTGGGGATTTAGTGTATTTCTGTTTTGTTTTTAAATCACTATCATCATTTCACTCAATCACAAAATTCACTAAATCTTTTCCAACTCATAGCAGCACTATAAGACAAAACAGAACAGTCCCTGTGTGTTTCCCGGACTATAAATCTTTATGGGAGTAGAAAGTCTCCTCTTTCTCCCTCAGAGAGGTGGTTTCAAACTCCTGATCTTATTCTAAGCAGCACAGTTCATAACCCATGATGCCATCAAGACTTCTTGAAAAAAAATTAGAATTGTTCCTTTATATAAGACAATAAATCTTTACTGGAACAGAAAGCCTCATCTTTCTCCCAAAGAGGGACTGGTGGTTTCACACTGGTGCTTTTGAATGGCTGACCTTGTGTGTTAGTCTAGGTACTTTAAAGAAACAAATCCACAGAAACACGTGTATAAGAGACAGTTTTATATAAAGGTTAAGTGTGCATCAAGAAAACAACCTAACCCATAAATTCAACACCAGTCCACAAAGTCCTCCTCCATCTCACAAAACACATGCAATGATGCCAACTATAGGAGGAAAGCCTGTGAACATGTAAGCATCTCAGTGCTGGCAGGGGTCTCCACCCGGGTGCTCCAGCACCCAGGGCTGCATCAGGGTAGGTCCATGTGGCTTCTTCTCAGGGATGTCTTGCAGGAAGTGAGCCTTGCCAGCTGAAGCAGCGACCCGGCTAAAGCAGCTACATCTTGGCCCAACCATCAGAAAGCAAGAGACCCAAGAACTGGAAAGGCAAGGCTCACTGAGCCATTTATCTCTCTGCCCTTCAATTAACCTCACATGTGTTTACCGGCCAGGTTGGCACAATAAGCAACTACTTCACCTTGTGATTATCAGTCCAACTGGTAATCCACTGTATTACATTATGAATTTTAATCTACATGATGACCTTTACATTTTTAATACAGCCAACATCTTCAGTCTGCCCTAATGAAAAACATGGTAATTGCCATTCTTCTTGAAGTTTATGATGATCCTTCCCCTTTTTTTCTCATTTTTCTTTAAATTTTTTTTTAATTTGCCTTATGATTCTCCCCCCTCCATCCAACATGCCTAATATCACTTAAATATTTCTACATTTGTTTAGACTTGTTTGTTTTTACCAGGAAGATAATGGAACACTATTATAAGTAACATAATTATTTCAATGATATCACTAATTATGATCCACAGAGCTATCTCGGCACTTCTGCTGTCTGCATTAAATAACCAAGCAAAAGCCTCATGAGGTTGCTGTTACCATGGTGCGGAGGAAAGCTCACTCAATCTAATCTGCTGACGTGGGCTGAACTGTAGATATGGTGGAATACTGTGAGCAACGTATGTCATACTCACCACAAGACAACAACCTCTTCAGTGGTAAAGCAGTGACATGGGGCTAGAGTCCTATAACCCCCATACAGCTGCTTTGATGACCAGCTATTCGGTGTTTGTAGTGCGCTGAGTGCTTCCATTTTAAGATTGAACTGTGAATGAATCTAAATGAAATGTGAGGTACTATTCAGTTTCTCCAGGACACTAGCCACACTTCAAGATTTTTTTAGCCACCTGTAACTGATGGCTATAGCTACATTAGCATTGTCATCTAAACACCAGCCCTGCCATGGCCTCTCCTGGACTGTGGCTCTCTGGTTAGAGAAGATCTTAAGTGAGCTCTAAATACTATGTTCTTTTATTGGCTACCTGTGCTGCTATTAACATCAACACCTGTGTTAGTCTGGGTAGGCTAGAGAAACAAATCCATAGATACTCGTATGTGTATAAGAAAGAGCTATGTGTACAAGAACAGTTGAATATTTAGAAAACAACCTAGCCCACTCCAGATCAAGTCTATAGTCTGATAATAGCCCATGTGTCTGATACCAAAGTCCAGTTCAGACTCACGAAACACATGCAATGACACCAAATACAGGAAGATCACAGGCCAGTGGGTGTGGATCCAGTGGCATTGTAAGCATCTCAGTGCTGGCAGGAGTCTCCACGTGGTTTCTCTGGCTCCAAAGGACTGGCTCCATCAGCCTCTCTCCATGTGCCTTCTCCACAGGGATGTCTGGCAGGAAGTGAGCTGAGAGAGAGGAGAGAGAGAATGTCTCCGGACTCCAAGGAGGAACAATAGTAGTTCCCAAATGCTCAAGAGAAGGCCATGCCCACACAAAGGCTTCATTGGCTATATCCTCCACCCCTACACTCTTAATTCTCAAATTGACACCAGATTATATAACTACCGCAGTACCACAATAGGGTGGCTTTAGCGAACAGGAATTTAAGAGTTTCAAAGTCTGAATTCAGAGTGCTTGCCTTAGGGGGAGGCTTTCCGTGTGTGGTCTCTGGAAGAATGACCTGAATCTTTTGTGCATCTGTGCTTGGGTGAGCTTCAAGTAGCTTTGGCATGGGCCTTCCTCACTGCCTGCTTATCCGGCTTGTTTATCTCTGTTATATGTCAGAGGAGATGGACTTAAGGAACCCCCTCCCCTAGCACTGTCTCATGAACAGAATAAAGAGAATCCCTTCCTCAGGGGATGATGTGTACAGGTGTGGAAATGAAGATTTACAACACATCATCTGAGGAGGCAGATCCAATCCATAACAACTCCCTGTGCCCTCCCTCACCTTCCATCCTGTGCTACCCAAGGTCTAAGTTACCTGGGTGGGCTGGTAGCATTCCATCAGCAAACACTCCATTAGCAAACAAGTGAAAGCAATATGAGTCACAAGTCCTTAGAAACCAAATTATATGTTCTTAAAGTTGTTTTCTACATAGAAAAGCCAACATTTTCTTTAGAAACATAAAACATAAAGGAAATAACCCACACAGCATTAAAAAACCCCAAAACTTCCCTTTATGCATGCAAATGTGATCTTTCAAAAACCTTTCGTTTTAAATGTTGTTAGCTAGTCAGTTCTGACCTATAGTAACCCTATGCACCACCAAACAAAATACTGTCCAGTCCCACCCCATCCACACAGTTCTTCCTAAACCGAGCCTCTTGTTGCAGCCACTGTGTCAATCCATCTTGGTTAAGGTCTTCCTCTTTTCGCTGCCCCTGTCCTTTACCAAGCATGTTGTCCTTCTCCAGGGACTGGTCTCTCATGGCATGCCCAAAGTATGGAAGACAAAATCTTGCCTTCCTTGTCTCTAAGGAGCACTCTGGCCATACTTCCTCCAAGACAAGTTTGCTTGTCCTTCTGGCAGTCCGTGGTATGAACAATATTCGCCTCCAGCACCACAATTCAAGTACATCCATTCATCCTTGGTCTTCCTCATAGAATGTCCAGTTTTCTCACGTATATGAGGCAAAGGAAATATTTTATATATCGGTAAACCCAGAATTGATGAGAGTGTGAGTACCTGAGTTAGCACACTCTCGATGGTTCACCAACAGCTTGGAAGTTCTAACTCACTCAAAAGTACTGCAGAAGAAAGTCCCGGTTACCTACTTTCTGGAAATCAGCCTCTGAAATTTCTGTGGCTCAGAGTTCGCATCTGGAGCACAACAAGCTGCCATGAATCAGAGGACAGTCTATAACAACTGCCTTTTTGTTTTATAGAGAAGGCAGTTTTGCCAACCACTGTGCCTGGTACCCACCCACCTTATGCCATCAGAGTTACCAGAGCTGTCTTCAATGTTCACTTTTGTCAACTACCAAATACGGAGCTGATGGCTACTTTGCGGTCCATTCAGCCGGTAATGGCGATTTTAAATGCCATAACTCTCACTGCCATCGAGCCAGTTCTGACTCACGGTGACCCTAGGGCAGGTAAAACTGTCCCTATGGGTCTCCAAGACTTTAACTCTTTCTAGGAGTAGAAAGCCTCATCGTTCTCCCTCCCCCGAGGGGCTGGTAGTTTTGAACTTCTGACCTCATGGTTATCAGTCCAACATCTAATCATGACACCACCAGGGCTCCTTGGAAATGCTCTAAGTATATGCAGTAGATCCTCACACTCCACGAAATCTGTTGAGCACATTAGACTTCCTTTAAAATGTGCATTACAGTGGGTTGACGCTCATTAAGGACTCTTTGTGACAGGCAGAGTCCTGGCTGGCTGTCACACACACACTCTCACAGTCTTCAACTTCCAGAACGCGTGCTGCTCACCACGAGCGTTCACCGGCTTCAACCCTGCTCTTTCCACCACCACTCTGGCAGGGCTGCTTTGAAGCAAGAGCAGCCTCCTTCATGTCTGCGAGAATCTGGATTTCAAGGAAAATCAACCTTGACTTCCCGCTGCTGAGGCACAACCTGGTTGTCACCCTGTCCCCCGTGGCTAGTGTCACCAATATTAATGCCACGCTTCTACACACCGGGCGCAGAACGGCCCCTTTTAATTAAAATGTGGATCTTTTTAAAAATGTATTTTCAGATTTGTGCACGAGAAGAAGCCCTTCGCCCGCTGAGTGCAATGCCAGAGAGGGCCAAATGGGTGCGGATTCTCTTGAATCGCTTTTCCGTTTCAGAATAACCTGAATCCCTAGGACAATTCCTTTTTCTTTTATTTTCCTCTCTCTGCTTTTAGATTTTCAACCACGTGCTGGGCGTGACAAGAGAGCTTTCATGTATTCACATCTTTGTGACTCGGAAACATGATTGGATAAATATTAAAGAGGACCAAATCGAATCAAAGTTAAAGCGAATCAAACAGACCCTAAATAAAAATGTAAAAGCAACACTTAACATATGTTATTATCCGAGACTTTGGGGGAGGAAGCCCTGGACTCAGTGTGATTCTTATAGCAATAGATCAAGGGTTTCTTGCGGGGAGGAAAGCTCTCTCTCTCTCTCTCTCTCTCTCTCTCTCTCTCTCTCTCTCTCTCTCTCTCTATTCAAACACACACCTTTGATAAATATAATTTATAAGTACGTATAAATATTTGGGAAAGATATCTGCAGATAACTAGGAGGAAACATGAGGAATGGGATTTTCTCTGGGCAGAATTTGCCTGTCTGAATGAATCATTGCTTCCTTCAGATCCCTCGGCATCTTGGGGGTCTAATTTTTCAAATTTATGTCACTTGTCAGGGCCATGTATATTACGCTTTGTTGGTGGAGGTGGGTGACATCAAGCGGATTCTGACTCATAGTGACCCCATGTGACAGAGCAGAATTGATGGCCCCATAGAGTACTTGGCTGTGACCTTTATGGGAAGAGATCATGGTGTCGCTCTCCTGCAGAGCAGGGGGTGCCTTAGAAGCACCAACGTGTTAGTTCCCACTAAGCACTCAACTTTGGCACCACCAGGCACTCTTCTTGATGGGCATTTACATTGTGCTGCACAAAGCGTCACCATGAGTCAGAGCTGACTCCATGGCCGCTAACAACACGGTCAACTTGCATTTTGTTCTGAATCCACCCACCTTTCTTGCTACTAGATTGCCATCATTCCCAAGGACAGGGATGGCTCACAAAGCCTAGCCCAGTTCCTCTCAGACTCTCCATCATCACTTTAACCCACATTTCTCATGCCCTGGGGGGAAGGTTGCCTAATGGAGGGGATCGTTACCCTACCATCATCAAGTTCACCCTTTTGCCTTCTCCCACCGTCTCCCCTGCCTCCATCGTTGACCCTAGGGCTCTGCTGACAAGGCATCCTTT
The DNA here is from genome assembly GCF_050624435.1 of Tenrec ecaudatus. Classification (NCBI taxonomy): domain Eukaryota; kingdom Metazoa; phylum Chordata; class Mammalia; order Afrosoricida; family Tenrecidae; genus Tenrec; species Tenrec ecaudatus. The sequence continues at coordinate 207,715,191 of NC_134532.1, forward strand.
CCAGAGTTTGTAGTTACAATTTTTCTCAATCCCCAACTAGACTAAGACTGCAGACCAAACTGTCTTGGAAGACGTGAGACCAGAGTGCTCCTTAGAGGCAAGGACGGCTAGGCTACATCTAACATAGTCAGGAGAAGGACACGATGTTTGGTAAAGAGGAGGGGCAGTGAGAAAGAGGAAGGCCCTCAACAAGATGGGTTGCCACAGCGGCTGCACCAACGGGCTCAAACTTAAGAACAATTGTGAGGATGGCACAGAACCATGCAGCGTAGCCTTCTGTTGGGCATCGGGCCGCTGGGGGTCGGAAGCGACTCGATGGCACCTACCAGCAACAACAGGACTAGAGAAGACCAACTTGCAATGACTTTTCAGCAAGTCGGTGGATAAATCGAGTCAGGACACCCATGTCATCATCAACCCCACGTGTCTGGCTTTTGCAAATGTAGAAACATTCCAGAGATTCTGGTTCTCCTCTGAGACCTACACTCCCTTAACACTGGTCCCCAGTGTTGGGCTGCACTCGGTTTCCATGTGACTGCTTAGCGCTAGCATTGTGGACCAGTTAGTGAACCTTATTAATAGACTCCCAGCTTTGACATCAAGAACTCCTTGAGCATCACCAGCCGTTTGCAATGTCCTTACTGGAGAGAGAGTGGTGACAAGGTGCCGTGGCTTGTCTAGGGCCCTCCAGCCTTCATAGTGGCACTCAGAGAGCAGGACTGTGTGTCCAGAACGTCTCTCTCAAATTAGTTCCCTTGAAAAGTAAATTTCACAGTCAAGGAGCTCTGGACTTCAAGAAAGGGACCCTAGTGGCACAGCGGCTAAAGCACTTGGAGGCTAACATCAATGTCCACCCAAGGGTTCAAAGATGTGATGAATTGCTACCAAATTAGTTCCACCCCATCCCCCTGCCACCCCAAAAATGGACTTTAGACTTCACTAGCTCTTCCCTCAACGAAAGGCACCCTGGTGGCACAGTGGTTAAAGCACTTGGTGGCACCCAGGGAGAAAGATGTGACACTGTACTTCCATAAAGATGAATAGCCTTGGAAAGCTTTTGGGGTAGTTCCACTTTTTCCGCTTGGCTGGTAAAGCTGTTGTCCTTTCGGGGGAGGGTTGCCCAATGGAGAGTAGACTGCCCCCCACTAGCATCAAGTTCACCCTTGCCTTCTCGCCCCCACCTCCCCTGCCTCCATCCTAGTCCCCAGGGCTCTGCTGACAAGACATCCTTCCCAGCGTTTGTATTAGTAATTTCCTTCAATCCCTGAAATCCGCTGGCTATCAATGGGATGCTGCCACCTGTAAAGCAGGTGTGTGCCTGCCTGCCGATGTGTGGCTGGTGATGGTGCAGTGGGGTTGTGGTGGAACCCAGGGCGGTCCGCAGCAGCGATCTCAGAAAGCTCTTGATCTCAGAAAGCTCTTGAAGAGCGGAAAGCAGGGGCGAGGTTGGCCAACCCCCAACCGTCTGAGGTGCCTGGCAGGGCAGTGGGGAGCAGGGAGCTTCTAGCCGGCTGCGGGGCTGACAAGGACTCGCTCAAGCGCTGCTTCACAGCCAAGCACAACTGGCAACTTCAAGCACATTTGTACACGGTTTGGCTCAAGCTCCTGGCAGCGTTCCTAAACACTCGGAGGAAATAATTCCACCAAGTGGCATAAATTAATGTGACTAATTAACATGATGTTAATTATTTGTAAATTGTATGTTTGGATACACATTACTTGAGAGGCATATGTTACATTCAATGTTTACTGAAACAAGTGACTGCTAATAGCTCGTCCCGAGTGTTCCCCACGCGGCAGTCGCGAAGGGAAGCTTCTCTCAAAATAAAAAGGCTGTCCTCGGGGAGCTGTGGGAACTGCGCGGTGGCATGCCATCAGGTGCCGCTGAGTAGCCGCTGTCCCTTCAACCTGGGGAGTTCTGCGGGCTTCCCGGACCACACCTGCTGGGTCCCAGAGGTGGCTTCACGGACAGGGGTTTCCTCTCAGCCAAAGCCTGAGGAAAGGCAGCCCTTTGCAGGTGCTCCTGAAGTGGTACCCAAGATTGACGATGAATCCAGCATCCCCTTTCCAAGCTGTTGGATCTGGCTTGACTCATTCTTCCCGATCATGTGATGTCATCCTTTAAGACCCAAACTAAAAAAAGAACACTCATGGCCATCAATTCTGAGGCATAGAGACCCTAGACCAGTGGTTCTCAACCTGTGGGTCGCGACCCTTTTGGGGGGTCAAACGACCCTTTCACAGGGGTCATCGCCTAAGACCATCAGAAAACATATCTTTCCCATGGTCTTAGGAATGGAGACTCTGGTCCTTTATCTCAACCTCACACTGATGCTGGCTTTTTATGTATACTGTCGCAAAATGTAGCAATGTAGTTGACTGTTGTTATATTAAGACTGTTACCCATGCTACACCATGCTTCAAGACTAAATTTCATTTATTTGTCATTATAAATAAATATTTCACAATATATAATTATATAATGTTTATGTGATTAATTACTATGCTTTAATTATGCTCAATTTGTAACAATGAAAGTACATTCTGCATATCACATCCTGCAGATATTTGCATTATGATTCATAACAGTAGCAAATTTACGGTTATGAAGCAGTAACGAAATAATTTTATGGTTGAGGGTCACCACAACAAGAGGAGCTGTATTAAAGGGTTAGAGCAATAGAAAGGCTGCCTCTGTTGGTTTCTGACGCTGAGTCCTTATGGAAGCAGAAAGTTCATCTTGCTCCCTCAGAGCAGCTGGTGGTTTCGAACTACTGACCTTGAAGTTGGCAGCACAGTGTGTAACCCACAATTTAACCAGGGCTCGTGTTTGTCACAGAGTTGACCCCAACCCATGGAGACCCCCAATGTGTACCACACACGAATTTTAATGCATGGGGTTTTCAAGGAGAGAGAGAGAGAGAGAGAGAGAGAGAGAGAGAGAGAGAGAGAGAGAGAGAGAGAGAGAGAGAGAGTGTGTGTGTGTGTGTTTTCAGAAGTAGATCACCAAATTTTTCTTCTGAGGCACCTCTGAGTGGTCTTGAACTGCCAACCTTTTCATTAGTAGCTCAGCACTTTAACATTTGCTCCACCCAGGGACACCTATTAAGATGCAAGTGAAAGATCTATTAGCCAGGCACTGATAAATTCAAACTCAGCCACAAAGCATTGTCTTTGGGTTCAAACTTGATGCTCTAGGACTTGATCCTAGAGCAATCTGTTTAATCAGCCTTTAAGTTCTGAAGGGTTGTTCTTTTAAGGTATATTCCTGTAAGGACCCTGGTGGACTCTCAGGTTAATTGGCCCGCTAATGGACAAGTCAGAGTTTTAGCTCATTAGCTCCTCCTCAGATGAAAGATGAGGTGGTATACTCCCAGAAAGATTCAAATACAAAACCCAAAACAAAAATATAAAGGCTAGCTATCTAGCCAGTCCTAATGCATAGCAGCCCTGGGTGGGATTGCTGACACTGCGCATCTTCATAAGAGCAAACAACCTCATCTCTTTCCCAAGGGGCAGCTGCGGGGTTTCAGTCACCAGTTTTGTCATAAGTATCTCAACACCTGGCCCATAGAGTGGCCAGGGGTCCTCCCCTTAAAATCAGAGCCTTGAAAACCCTACGGAGCAGTTCTACTCTGTCCAATGGTGTCTCTGTGATTGGGAGTTAACTCTGAGCCAGTGGATTTTAAGGTTTATCCATTTTAAGTGTTTTAATATATATCTATACATTATTAGCATGCAATATATATATAATATAATTAGCATGCAAAATAGATTACTCTTTGGCCATTTCTTTTAAGTTCATTCTTTATAACCTCCTTTATATAGCGTGGTCTTTGAGGGTTTCTAGGACACAACCAAACTAAACTCATGGCCACTGAGTCGATGCTGACTCCTAGGACCCCCTCTCTCAGGGTGGAACTGCCCTTGTGCATTTCTGAGACAGTACCACCTTTCTCATTTGAAACGGTTGATAGTTTCAAGCTGCTGATCTTGCGGATTTCAGCCCAATGCGTAGCACACGTGTCCTAATGACACCTGTCGATTAGTATGTCATGGCCTAACTCAACCAAGCCATGGACTTTACTGGTATCCTTTGGTGAATATGATATGATGGCCGGTCCTTTGGAATGAATGCTATGGATCCATTTCCTCAGAGAAAAACCAAGGCCAAGGCCGAAGGCAATGGCTCTGGGGTTCATACTTTATTGCATGTGTCGCCAGTGTTGTTAGTTATCCCCCATCTCATTCTGATGCATGTTGCCCTCATGCAGTACAGAGAAAAGGTAGCTCCATGGGACTTTGCATGACTCTAATCTTAACCAAAACAGACCTCTTGGTGGGTTTGAACCACAGGCAGGATGCAAACAAACTTTTGCTGCAAGAAGATCCCTGGGCAAGCAAGGCAGCTCAGCTTGGGTTTTCTGTGTGAAATCCCCCAAAATAATGCAGCTCTGCTCCAGGTGATTGTCCCCAAAAGGAAGTGCGGGTGAGAGCCAGTGTCCTGGGGAGGCCTGTGAAAATATTTACGGGAGGTCTGTTTTTTCACTGGTGGCTGTTTTGTGGACAATTGTCACTGAACCTGTTCCCACTCATGACGATCGTGACTGTGACCTTTCAGAAATAGATTACTAGGCGTGTCTTCTGAGACACATCTTTTAGGATTCAAACCTCCAGTGAACTGCTTAATGATTTACACACACCCCACCCAACCACCACTACCACATGAGCCCCTAGGGAAAGTCTAAAGCGAGATCATTTGCTCACGGACATGACTGAATTCAGTAAAAGCAGAGGAGGGGACTGCAAAGACACACCGGATTATCCCACGCTTCAGAACAGCCTCAATCCCTAATGAAGCAGATAGCTCATGTTGTTTTGTCTCTGGGGATGGAGATTTAGATAATTGATAAGAAGATGGCTGAATGACACAATTGATACAATGGACTATGTTGAAGTGTGCCAGTGAAGCGTGACAAATGTGATCTCCTCTGGAGTTTTACAACTACAGATAGACACCCTGATATTTACTCCGTGCCAGCCAGGAGCCTTAGGAATTCCTATTGTGAGTGGTCACCGATCTGCTGCCTCCGTGGTACTTTGATCAGCCCCAAAGCAGCAAAGAAGCCACCCCTTTGCCATGGGGCGGATGCGACCGCATGCCAACCAATGAGTCGCAGAGCTTTTCCTTGGCTGTCATCTTTACAGACCTAGAGCCACCGCGGGGGTTTCAATCAACAACCTTCCTTAGGTGTTATCCTGTCCCTGGTGGCTGCCATCGAAGCCATTGAGTGGGCTCCGACTCATAGCATGATCCACTGTGCAAGGAAACTGAGCACGGCGCCTCCCTGTGCAAGGCTCCCCGTGGTTGCTGCGTTGCAGCATTTGTTGTCGCCACTGTGTCAGTCAATTTCCTTATGAGTTACAAATTGGGCTGCTTAGTTCAAGGTCAGGAGTTTGAACCCAGCAGCTACTCCAGGGGGAAAAGATGAGGTTGTTTCCTCCTGTAAAGGTTTATAGCCTTGGAAACTCAAAAGGGCACTTCTACTCTGTTGTGTAGCCCCACTGTGAGCCAGAACAGACTTAGACGGCAGTGAGTTCACCACTCAAGGAGACTCTGGGTACTTTTCCTGTGAAAGTTCTGCCACAAGAAAATATAAAGTCTTGGAGTTCGAAGCAAGCTGAGGTTTGTCTTCTGGGGCCACTGTCTAATTCATAAGATGGGATTAATAGTTTCCTTTTCTGCATGAAAATGTACTTCTCTAAGGTTTCATAAATTTTTAAACCAGCAATGGTCTGTGATTTCTGATATTTTTTTCCTTCCCAAAAATGTAAATTCTTGGCTTCAGCTACCATTTTTAAACTCTGCCCCCCTTTGTACTTAGCTCAGAACATTCCAACTTCAGAATCCTTCATCTGTGAATTAATCATGTGTGCCATATATGCAGTTGGAATTTAGCTATAAATATAAATGAAATTGCTCTAGCCAAGGTTGAGTTCCAAAAAAAAAAACAAAAAACTGGAGGGATTTGGAGTTTTTACTTAAAAAAAAGAAAGAAAAGGAATGTTTAAGGGGAGGGTAAGGTTAAGTTGAGAGAAGTGATTAAATACAGTCCTTTTACATTCCAGCCTTGGGCTTGCGTTATATCCGTACTGTCTCCCTAAGACTCTGCAGATCAGCGTCTAAGCTCCACTCTCAAGATGGGAGGCATCCACAGTGTTTGCAGACATGGAGTTCATTTCCCCACTTGACAAGCAGACACATGGAAGGAAGCTCTGGGTGTCAGTCAACAGGAGGGATTGTCCTGCAAAGGTTACGCATGTCCTCCTTGGTCCTCCTGGGCAGGAAGGTTCACTCTGCTGCACAGCGGAGAAGAATGAGATCCTGAGGGACAGATGGGTAGGGGCAACACCTGCTTACGTAAGGCCACACACCCTAGACTGTATTTTCCCTCCAGAAATGTCTGGGCCCTGAATAGCTTGAAAGACCTCTCATCCCTCAAGTTTCTCATCAAATCTAGTGGAAAATGGTTTCCCTTCTGATGATGAAGCAGAAATGAGCTCAGATTTGGGCTTGGACCTCTGAGCTTAAGTTCCTTTTGTAACCAGGGCTTCGAACCAGTTCCTTCTGGCCCAGCCCCTGGCTGACAATTTGCCTTTCCACCTCACATTTTCTGAATCAGATCTGGTTAAAAATCTATGTTCTGATATGTCTGGGATGGAAATGCCAATTCTCGGCAGGGCTGTGGTACCCAAATGAACCAGTCCCACACCCTGCATGTGGACCTGAAACTCAACGTTCTCAGTGTTGGAAATGTGAGCCTCTACTTCCTTAAGATTGCCGTGGAGAGCAATTGAGATTAGCTGCTTTAATTACACAGCCGCATCCTGCAGGAGGATGCTCTGAGCCAGGGAGGATAGAGGTAGAGCAGAATAAAGCTGATCAAGCTACTAGGTATGCTAACTTTGGTCACACGTTTGCTAAAATTAGATGATCTTTACCTCTCTCAGAAGAGGATGTGTTGTCATCTTTAGTTTCCATCAGGTCAGCTCCTGCTCCTGGAAACCCCATGCCCAGTCTGGTCCCATCTTCATAATCACTTGTCTGTCCATGGTGGTGGCATCATTGGAGCAGGCAGTCTTCCCTTATATCCCATTGGATTAGGTTGGCTAATTTTGGAATTTTAGAAATAGGTTGCTAGGCTTTTTTATTTCCTCCCCAGCTTGGTCTGGAAGTTCTGCGGAGAGCTCTCCACCATGGGTGACTCTGCTGGATTGGATGACTGATATCCAAGCTTACGGCAACTTAGCAACATGCAAGCATCCACAGTGCAGCACACACATAGATGGAGTGATGGCAGACCATTAGCTCTTCTCTGAGCCGTCAAAAAGAGTCACTTGCCTAAGTCCCAAATCAGTGATGCTCTAGGCCTGTGGTTCTCAACCTGTGGGTCATGACCCCTTTGGGGGTCCAAGGACCCTTTCAAAGGGGTTGCCAGATTCATAATAGTAGCAAAATTACAGTTATGAAATATCAACAAAAATAATTTTATGGTTGGGGGTCACCACAACATGAGGAACTGTTTTAAAGGGTCGTGGCATTAGGAAGGTTGAGAACCAATGCTCTAGAGGGGCCTCATATGCTCATTTGACTGATAGAATCATAAAATGGGGGGCTGGAAAAGACTTAAGGGGGCATCTCATACCATGGATGTTGTGGCTCTTGTGAGCTGCTATTGAATAAGCGGCTGACTCTTGGTTACTCCTTAAATGTTCCCATAGATCTGAACTCATGATCCTTAGGGATTAACTGTGCTGATTTTCCCAAGAAGAAAGACAACCCTTCCCTCCTAGCCATCTTAGCTACATTATGTCCCGCATCATAGGGCACAAATGCCCCATGGGTAATGGACCTTGCCTGAGTCTCCCTCATGGAAAATGAGGTTTTTCAGAAGTAAACCACCTTTGAATAGCTCACATGTCAACTTCAGCGAGGCTTTGCCTTCTCCAAATCAGGTCTTTATGCTCAGGTGGGCCACCAATGGCAAAGGAAATTGTCTGGAGGTATCTAGGAAAGTAACAGATAGAAAAGGCTGTTCTTGTTGTTAGGTACCATTAAGCCAGTTCCAAATCATATTTGCCCAATGTACGACAGAACAAAGCACTAGCAGGTCTTGTGCCATCCTCACGATTGTTCTTATGTTTGAGCTCATTGTTACAGCCAATGTGTCCATCCATCTTGCTGAGGGCCTTCCTCTTTTTGTTGCCTCTCTGCTTTCTCCAGAATAATGGCAACACGTCCAAAGCACATGAAAATAAATCTTGCAATCCTTGCATCTGAGGAGCATTCTGGTTGTACTTCTTCTGACACAGAACAGTTTCGTTTGGTTTGGGGCTTTTTTGGATGGTGGCAATCCTTGATACTTTCAATATTCTTCTCCAGCACCATACTTCAAAAGTATTGGTGCTTCTTTGGTATTCCTTATTCAATGTACAACTGTCACACACGTCTGAGATGCTTGAAAATGCTGTGACTTTTAATAAGGCACCACTTCTTCCTCAAAGTAACATTCTTGCTTCTCAGCACTTTAAAGAGGTCTTGTGCAGGAGACTTCCCCCATACAATTCACCATTTGATCTCTTGACTACTGCTTCTGTGAGCATTGATTGTGGATCCAAGAAAGGTGAAATCCTGGACAACTTGAGTCTTTTCTCTGTTGATCATGATGTTACCTATTTTTCCAGTTGTGAGGATATTAGTTTGCTTAACACTGAGTTATCATCCATACTGGAAGCTCCACGCCTTGATCTTGACCAGTCAGTGCTTCAAGTCCTCTTCGCTCTCGGCAAGTAAGAGTGTACCGTCTGCAAAGTCAAGTTGCTAATAAACCTGCCTCCAATCCTGATGCCACGTTCTTCATGTCATCCAGTGTCTCCAAGTATTTTCTCAGGAGACAGCTAAGTACAGTGAAAGGATCCAACCCGGAGGCACACCTTCCCTGATTTTAAACCATGGACTGTTCTCTGGTTCTTTTCCCACATGGTCTCTTGATCCATGTACACGATGCTCGTGAGCACATGGAAGGGTTCTGAAGTTCCCATTCCTCTCAAGTCTGTCCATACTTTGCTATGATCCATTCTGTCGATTGTTCTGCATCGTCTGCTAGGAAGGCGAGTTTTCTTCAGTGTCTGTTGTAGGGAAAGTACACCGAAAAGCTTCGGTTCCAGAAGAGTCTTTGAAGATTTGTACTGTGGGATCACAAAAGAGAAGTCACGTCTACATATGTAGTAAGACAACAACTAGTTGATAGGAAAGACCTCATCGTGAGGTTGGTAATGTCAGTGTGGGGAAGAATATTGTGGGTGAAAAATAAGTATGGGTGAAGAATGTTAGACTTTCAGGGTCTTCCAAAAGAACAAACCACCCTGACGTGGATGAAATACATCCAGAATGTTCCTTAAAAGCTAGGATGGTGAGACTTCGTGGCATGTGTTTCAGACACGTTATTGGAAGAGACCAATCCCTGAGGAAGGGCAGCGTGCTTGGGGAAATAGAGGACAGCCCTCCATGAGCTTGATGGATTGACACAATGGCTGCAACAATAGACTCAAGCTTAGCAATGATGCAGGGGTGGTAAAGGACCGCCTAGGGTTTCATTCCATTGTACGTGGGCCCATAGGAGTGGGGGACCTCTCAACCCCTAACCCACCCTTATGTGGAAAGGCATCCCAAAGAGATAGGGTTCCTCACCGAGCCAGCGAGAAACCAGAGTGTGTTGTGTGTGTGTGTGTGTGTGTGTGTGTGTGTGCATTTGACAAGTTGACCAGACATTGACCAAAACAACCCCAAAACATGGATTGAAGAAGCAACATCTGGAAAAGTTGCTTTTGTTTTTACGAGATCCTTCAAAGATAGAACAAGAGCAGGGTTAGGTGCTTGCTTTGCCATTTTACTAAAAACAAATTTTTTTCTCAGAGTGCATTTCAGGATGGTAAGCAAAAACAACACAGTAACTGAAATGCAGGCAGCTTACAAAATTCCTCTCACAGCATACTTGCCCTTTAATGCTATATAAATCGGCCCTCATTCGAAAGCCTGAGCCAATGCCTCCTTGTGATGAGTTGGTTGTGTTTTGTTTTTATCACTGTCAACCGCACTGCAGCATGCTCAGCTTTTACATCAGGAAAAAGTCTTCAAAGTTAGGTAAAGAAGCAGTGGCATGGTCAGATAAGTATTGGACTGCTTACTGCAACGTCATGAGTTCAAACCCACTTGCCACTCAGTTGGAAAAAGCTGAAGTTATCTGCTCTAAATGATGAAAATAATTATCAGGATTTTTTTTTTTAATTAAGGAGAGTGACTGCCTCAGAAACCCCACATAGCGTCACTAGGAGACAGAACTGGCTCCGTGTGACCATGGGGAGTCTCCTGTTCAAAGTTACCTACACATTCAGTTCACAGACACACTTAGCAAGCAGTCTCTTCCCTCACCCACGGACAGTCTAGAATGTGCTAAATGGATTCCTCGGACTTGGTTTGAGAAATGCATTCAGTAACTTGGCACGTTTGTTAGAAGACACAAGTACTTTCTATTGGATGTTGGTAGTTCACTACCCACATTCTCACTCTTCAGGTTCTATTTCCAGTTACTCAGGTTCTATTTCCAGTTACTCAGGTTCTATTTCCAGTTACTCAGGTTCTATTTCCAGTTACTCAGGTTCTATTTCCAGTTACTCAGGTTCTATTTCCAGTTAATGCACTTCCTGTACATTTTCCCCTGGTCTGCCCCAAGAAGCTTGTGGAGTGTAAGCAGGCGGAGTCGGTTTCAGAGGCACTTCCACACTAAGAGGGATTAGGATAGGAAGAAATTAAGAACCGACTGATGGTACTTCTTACAAACCAGACCATGAAAGCCCAATGCATCAGGATGGTGTGGGACGGGGTGGGATTTAGTTCGACGGCACAGGGGCTCACCATGAGTTGGGAACAGCACCTAACAACACAAAGTGCTCCCTGCTAACAATTTCCGTGTCCTTGTCGCTTTATGACGTTGAATGGCAAATAGCTGGGATGGATCAAATACCTGACCTGCATTCTCTTTTACTTTAAGAATAATTTTCTCTGTTGGTTTAAAAAATGGAGAGAAGTCCATGTGTTAATACCATTCAATGACTGCCCCAATATCACATAAATTTAGACCTGGTTTTCTATCCATTCGCTTCATCCCAAATGCTTCATTTGTCACCCTTTAATACTTCTAGATACCCTTCCGTGCGAATGGTATAAACCTACTGTTACAGATAAGGACTCTGAACTTCGGAGGAATTTTATTACTTTTCCAGGATCACAGAGCTCGGAACCGGCAGAATCCGGATTTGAACGTAGGCATGTCTTTCTCCATTCCCAGGACACTGTGGGAAGTCCATATGCAGTCTCAGTGGGAATTAGGAAAAGGTGCCCCTCCCTCAGGATACATTTATCTCCATCTGTTAGAAAATTGTTGTACAAAACTGATTGTGTAACCAAGACGGCCTACTGCCATCTACCGGAAAATTGTTGTACTGACTAGACGAGCCGACTCCAGTACTCCGATGCGCGTGAAGATGGCGCAGGAGTGGGCATTGCTTCTGCTCTGTTGTCCACAAGGTCACCATGAGTTAGAGCCCACTGGGCAGGCATCTAACAACAACAACAACAACAAAGTAGACAAACCCCTCAAGTCTTTGACATATGTGATGTCCCCTTCGGGGTGGTTTTGCCAGGCAGCTGGCACAGGGGTCAGGCTCTTAATTACCTACCCAGTTCAGATGGGAGGACACCTTTGTTTCTTCAGAAAAATACAGAAGGGAATGTTCCCCTGAAATGCTTCCTATTTGCTCAGACTTCATTCTGAATGGGTCTCTGAGAGACTGCCTTTTCTATTCATGTGACCTTGATTCTCTGCCCATCTGTGCTCACCCTGGGGATGCCAGACATTCAAAAAACAGAGAGTGACAGCATTCTAGAAACTCATTCTCTAAGAACAAGGAACTAAACACAGTATTGTGATGCGAACGGGGACCTTGGGGTTCCTGATAACCACACCAATTGCTTGCTGCTGGGGTCCTGGGGGAGAGCCCTTCATTGTCAGGGAGAGGACACAGTGCCAGGAACCCTTGAGGGGTTACTCTTGATTCTGAGATCATGTTGCTTCAGTCCTTCCTGTGTTTAGTCTTTGTCTTTCAATGTATCACGTCCTGGTAGTTTAGGTAACCTCTTATCCCTGATCTCTGATCTGAGTTTACTGATCCATGATCTTATCAAGTTTTCCTTTAGTATGCAATGTCTTTCTAGTTTCCATTATGTTATTTTCCCTTACCAAACCAGTTACCATCAAACCTAGTCTAACCCGGGGCAGCCTCTCAGGTGTCATAGCAGACTGTGCCCCATTGGGCTTTCAATAGCTGATCTCTCAGTAGACCGGTGGGTCTGCCTTCCGAAGCGCATTTGGGTAGATTTGAACCTCCATCTTTTTGGTCAGCGAGGCAAGCTGGGTAATTCTGCATTTTTTTTTTTGCCTGCCCATATTTTTCTTTCCCGGTCTCTCTTCTTTTTATCCCCTCCTCTTTCATTTCTAGTAGTCTATTCTCATAGTTACTGTGTAGTTCACGGTCACAATCACCATGCCAGCAGCCTCTAACTTCCCCTCATATGGTAGAGAGGATCTTTGTGTGCTCACCCATAGTTTCTGGGATGGCTATAATTTGGGGGCCACATGATTCACGTTTCAGAGGCAATTTGGGTTTTGCCAGAGGAGACCAGGTGTTGAAATCATGCTGGGTTGCAGCTCTCCATTACCCTGAGAATTTTCTCATCATTCCCTTAGCCATCAGTTCTTGATTCCCACTGCCCCAGTGAGTTTCTGAGACTGTAACTGAGTATGGCAATAGAAAACTCCATCTTTCTCCTGAGGAGCAGCTGGTGATTTCAAACTTCAGATCTTGCAGCTGACAGACGAATGCTTAACCACTGCACCACCAGAGCTCCTCATGACACCCAAGGATGCCTTTTAGTCTGTAACCCTGAAGTCGCATGAACTATGTGTGTTAGTCTGGGTTGACTAGAGAAACAAATTCATAGACACTCATATGTGTGCAAGAGAGAACTTTAAATCAAAGAGTAACTGTATATTTAGAAAACAGGCCAGTCCGATCGAGGTGAAGTCCATAAGTCTGATATTAGCCCGTATGTCTGATTCCAGTCTATAAAGTCCTCTTCAATGCATGCAACACATGCAATGATGCTGAATGCAGGAAGATCACCGGCCAGTGGGTGAACAGTCTTGTGGATCCAGTGGTAGTGGAAGCATCTCAGCACTGGCATTGCGGCTCCTCCAGGTCTACAGCTCTGGCTCCAATAGTGTAGCTCCACATGACTTGTCACCAGAAATGTCTTGCAGAGAGACCATGTGTTACGCCTTCAGGGGGGAAGACAGAGTTCCCAGAATCCTCAGGAGGAGGCCATGCCCACACAGAGGCCTCACTGGCTATGACCTGATTGACAGGCTAGATTCCACCTCTACACAAGTTGACAGGACATTACATAACTGCCACAATAGGCCTTCTTGGCATCCCATGTTAAAAATCAGAAGCAGAGCAGACAGAGGTGACCTCTTTGCTTCCTTGCCTAGCTAGGAAGCAGCAGTGCCAACATCTGAACCTGGGTGTCTGGGTGCAGATTTGGTGCCACAGCTCCCTCTCCTAGGACAGAGAATGTCCGTTGTCCATCCTTGTATCTCAAGCATCAGCCATAGCAACTCTGACTGACCATTGATCTTCCTACAACCAACGATAAAAGCAAGTCAATTAATTTTAAGTCAATTCTGATTCATGTGGTCACCATGCCTTTCAGAGTACAGCTGTCCCCTGGACTTTCAATGAAACCAAGCCTGATTCCTGCAAACCTAGTTGTGTTTGAACCGCCAACTTTTAGGTGAGCAGCCAAGAAAAAACCATTTGTATTATCCAGGGGCCTCTTTGAAGTCAATGAGGTCTTTTTCCAGCCAGTGCATGCTAGCTACATGGTTGGCCCATGGTGAATAATGGGAAGTGGTCCTCAGCTGTTCGCATGGAGTTCAATGTCTACCCAACAATAAACAGATAATTATACAAATGAAAGTTTAATAGTGCATTGTGGGGGTACTCAATTAAGCTGGGGTGTGTGTGTCAGGATGACCTGGGATGATGGGACTAGATCGGGCAAGCTTGATGGGGACAACAGCAAGTGGATTGATAATTCTCTGATTCCCCCCGTTGAGGTAGTTCTATAAATATACATTTATATAATTTTATAGGGGCTCTTACAGCTCTTATAGCAATCCATACATCAATTTAATCAAGCACATTTGTACTTAGGTTCCCACCATCATTTTCAAAACAGTTTCTTTCTACCTAAACCCTTGGTATCAGCTCCTCTCTTTACCTTCCCTCCTCTACCCTTCCTCCCTCGGGAACCTTTGATAAATTATAAATCATTATTATTTTCATGTCTTACACTAAGTTTATGGTGACTTATCACCGAGTATTCTCTGTAGGAAGGTATCTCCCAGTGTCCTCTAAAATATGTTCTTTGTCGCATAGTAAGGATCTTAGCTGTTAAGTCTTTGTTAAGTCCCTGTCTCCCTTCCCCCACGTTTATCTTGTTCATCCCCCTGGGGGATACATAGATCATTGTAGTCAGTTCCCTGTTTCTCCTCCTTTTGCCCCAACCTTCCCCCTACACTCATGGGATTGATACTTCCTTTACTGTTCCTCTGGGGTCTATCTGTCCTGGATTCGATACTCCCATTACTGTTCTTGAGGGGTTTATCTGTCCTAGATTCCATGTGTCGAGAGCTCTTATCTATACCAGTGTACATGCTCTGGCCTAGCCAGATTTGTAAGGTAAAACTGGGCTTGTGATAGTGGGGTGGAGGAAGCATTAAAGAACTAGAGGAGTGTTGTGTGTGCTATAGGTGCTGGGCTGCACCCTGGCTGCGTCATTCTTTCCTTGTGACCCTTCTGTGAGGGAATGTCCACTTGTCTACAGATGGGTTTCAGGTCTCCATTCTGACTCCCATCATTTGCATTGATATTTTTGTTTCTTTTGGGCCTTCTGGTGCCTGATACCTGATCCTGTCAGCACCTCATGATCACACAGGCTGGTGTGCTTCTTCCATGTGGGCTTTGTTGCTTCCCTGTTAGATAGCCACTTATTTAACTTCCACCCATTAAGGCTCCAGATGCTCTATCTCTTAATTGTGGGACACCATCAGCTTTCTTCACCACTTTTGCTTATGTGCCCATTTCATCTTCAGTGATCATGTCGGGAAGGTGAGCATCACAGAATGCCTGATTATTAGAACAAAGTGTTGTTTTACTGAGGGGAGACTCGAGTAGAGGCCCAATGTCCATCTCTTATTTTGATAATTAACATATAAATATATGTACTTCGACCTATATCCCTATCATTACATATTAATATATTTACATATATACATGCCTATATCTTTGATATATTTCACATAGAAGACCCTGGTGGTGCTGATGCCTAACTGCTTGACTATTTATCAAATGGGTGAGGGGCTCATATCTACCTGTGGATACCTCAAAACAAAGGTCTGGCCATGTAGCAGTAAGAGAGACTCCATAGAGTTTTATCTATTATCACTGTGCTGCATTATCTCTGGCAAGCCTCAGTGGCAGGGTGGTTAAGAAGCAGGCCGCTCAATGCAAAGTCAAGCAGTTCAAAACCACCAGTCAGCCATTCCCAGATAGAAAGACTGGGTTTTTACTCCTTTTCAGAGGTCCAGTCTTAGAAACCCACAGGGGACTTCTACCTGCCCTCCAGGGTTGCTAGGAGTCAGAAACCACTCCATATCAGTAAGTTTTGTTTTTTGGGGTAGGGGTTTGGTTGGTTTGTTTATCAACTCACCTACCACTATTAAGTCCATTCCAACTGCTAGCAACTCTATTGAGAGGTGTGTAACCTTTTTTCTGCCAATTGCCATTTGGTTAATTTATAGCATCACTTGTAGGCCATACTGGTCAAACATATAATTCACTCGCTCCTAAGTTGATGGCTGGAACCATTTCCCTTTGGCCAGGTGTATGATGTTACCTGTTGGTGGTGGTTCCATAGACTTTCTATGGCCCTTGGGACATTCCCTACCCCTGGTTTATCAGATTCCCATTGCTATAATTCTTTATGAAAGCAGACAGCCTCATCATCCCCTTGTTGGGTTTGGACCACCAATCTTGCAGTTTGCAGTCCAACATTTACCAGACAGCAAAACCAGGCTGCCTACCAATCGTCGGCATGAACAGTCATGCTCCTTCAACCTCTCCTTACAGTCAAGGTCACTCTTACTGTAAAGACAGAGGAGGCTGAAAACACTCTCCACCCAGGTGAGTGTGTCCACTGGACATTCCAAGAGTTCTCCCAGTCCTCCCCATGGTGCTGTTCTTAGGTGCCTTTGAGTTAGTGCCGACTCACAGCAACCATATGTACAATAGAAGGAAATGCCATCTCAGTCTCACACTATCTGCAAAATTGCTATGTTTGAGCCCATTGTTGCAGCCACTATATCAAATCATCTTGTGGAGAGTCTTCCTCTCTGTCACTGCCCCTCCGCTTCAGTGCTCCTAATGGTAGGTCTTCAGAAACAACCCAGGGATTGTGAGTTAAAAATCTCGTGCGTTGAACCTCTGTAAGTATAGAATTTGTGGCTATGTCAACTGGACTGAAGCTGAGCAGGTGTTTCCAAAGCCACGGAGCAGGACAAGAAGATAATCAAAGCTTCTGATTTTCCCAGAACAGAATGACATCAAGGAATGACAGCATCTCCATTGCCTGTGCCAAGAGAGACCGTCCTGTTTCCATGAAGGGCTCAGTGCATCCAGACAGGTTCCCAGGACCCCACTCTGGAATCCTTGTTATCCTGGAATACCAACTGCAGAGGAAATGTGGATGCCACCTTGGTAGTGCATCCGAAGAAAAAGGAGAAAAATCGCAGGGCAATTATCTCTCTTCTTTCTAAATAGCTTCTCAACACTCCTTTTTTGCAAACCCTGTTTAAACTACTTTGACGTCAATTAGCTTTAATACTCCAAGCTTCTTGCAAGGATTTTATTATTCTTGTTTTAGCTGGCAGATAAATTATAAATTTAAAAAAAAGTCAACATTCTCACATCACTGGGCTTCTTACTGGTTCAAGCCATTCTTTCTGCGTACCTCCCTCCATCCCCCTCCAGCTGCCTAGTCCAAATGGAAGTGGATTTACTGTAACAAAATGATTCCTATTATTAACTTCCAAGAACAAAGAGGCTGAGTTGAAAACAAAATACATAAATGCAAGTTGTCAGGCAGCCTGAAGGGTCTTCAGGTAAATTGCAGCATCACACCATCTAGGAACTGTCTTATCGCACTAATCACCAGAATCCTATCAGAAGCACAACATTGTGTAATATATTCCCTAACCTGGCATGGTGTGTTAGGCTGTCGAGAGAAAGAAAACCAGGGACATGTGTGTATGTATAAGAAGGAACTTTATATCAAGAAACTATCCCAGCCCAGTCCATCTTAAGTCCACAGGTCCAAGGCTAGCCTGAGCCCTGGTCAGACTCACATAGTTGCAGGCCAGTGATGCAGAAAGATGAAGCAGGGTGCAGGAAGGTCAGAGGCTGGTGGGTGCAAGCTCAGTGGATCCCAGGTCAATGGAAACATGGCAGGGCACTAACAGCTCTCAAGAGTCCACCCCTGGAAGCAGACACAGGGTCCCAGCAAGCAGGAAAATTAAGGGGTAGAAAGAGAGGAAGAAGTTCCTGGTTTCTCCCTTATAAAAAGGCCACACCCCCAAGGAGGCATCCAAACAGATGCATTTGAAAAATTCTTCCAAGAATGGAATTGCAGATATGACAAATGTATTAAATGTAAGAGAGTATTTTGAAGTTGATAAGATTCTTTTGTGATTGATAGATAGATAGATAGATAGATAGATAGATAGATAGATAGATAGATAACTTTGAAAAAAACTTTCTTTTTGGGGGGTACCCCCTCGTTTATCACAGACTTAGGTAGACAAGAATCTAGGCTCTGCTACTGACATAGTGGTATGGTCCTGGGCTGGTCCGTTTGTCTCCCTGAGCCTCGGTGTTCTCATCTGTGAGATCGAGATAGCACAATCATTCCTTGGCAGCCTTTGCTCTGCAGCATGGAAACTCAACCAGGACTTGTGATTGCCCATAGCATTTTACAAGATGGCACTCCCAAATCCTTTCCCACAGTTTTCTGAGGCAGCTAACCCCCTACCCTTTGAGCATCACCCATGATCTAAGAAACATGTACAGCCAGGGTTCATTGGCATGTACTCCCACTTAAAAGCCCTGCTTTCCTCTCCTGCACCTAACCCAAAGCCCAGGGACTTTCTGGCTCACTCCTGATCCTCTCTAATCTTCTCTGGGTTTGTACTGTCAAGCCACACAGGGACCATGATGTCTTTCACCCACAAACATAACCACAATTGTGAAGACAGCACAGTGATTTGAGATGTTGTGCACGGGGTAATTATGAGTCTTAGCTAACTCCACAGCACTGAACAGCAACAACAAAAGGAAATGGGTGCAGGTAACCACTCTTTTGAGGTCTTCTTGAATACATACTCATTGCCATCAAATCCATTCCAACTCATAGCAGGCCCTATAGGACAGGGTGGGATTGTCCCTGTGGGTTTTCCAAGACTATAACTGGTTACGGGAATAGTCTTTCTCCTGCACAGTGGCTGGTAGCTTCAAACCATTGACCTTATGGTTAGCAGCCCAGTGCAGAACAAATGCAATAAACCACCAGTGCATCCTTCTGGAATAGGAAAGAAGAAAGAGAAGGCTGGACTCACAGAAAGAGGAGTAAGATTTTGCCCAACAAGGAAGTGGAGAAGGACCTTTCCAGAAGTTTTGATGGATTCGTTTACCTAAAACCCTGTTGGAGATGGATATTAGTAGCTCCTCTGAGGCACACTTACGATTAATCTGGGGTAGAAGCAACTGCCACAGGGTAAGGCATGCAGAGACAATGGAGGACAATCTTTTGAGTATCGCTTGGCCATATGTCATCCTCTAGTGTTGTAGGGATTCCTTGGGGCCTTGGGGGCTTGAGATAAAAGGATGCTATTTTCCATGGGCTCCATGAAATTCATATAATCCTTCCCAAGCAGCATTTCGATGCATAGCGCCAGAGGAATGCAGCCCGCATATGTTTCTGATTCGTGTTGCATCTTAGGAGTGTTTAGAGGCCTGAGGAAGAGGCGTGAGACTAGACGTGTTTCCCAATCTCTCTAAACCCCAAACATTTGAAACAGAGCCCTGCTTTCCTCTCCTGCACCTAGCCCAAAGCCCGGGGACTTTCTGGCTCACTCCTGACCCTCTCTAATCTTCTCTGGGTTTGTACTATCAAGCCACACAGGGACCATGATGTCTTTCACCCGCGGTGGCTGCGTAGGTGGGGGCAGGATTCCATGTACAAATGGTGTGGGCATGTTCATTGGGCTCGCTTTGTCCAGGCCAGTCTTCAGAAGTCAGTACACCCTGCCCAGGCACCACCACCTCTGTGGAATGTGCAGCCATTCCCCAGAGCACCCTGCTTCCTGGTTTTGTCATCCCTGGAAGCAAGCAATCATCCCTTCCGGGCATTCCCTTCCCACTTATTGATTCATACAAAAGGTATTATTTGAACATCTGCGGTGTGCTTTGGGGTCCAGCCAGGCATCCTCAAGGCCTGCCTCACAGGCCTGTGGTGTCAGTGAGCTAAGAGAATGCCCAGAAAGGCTGTGCGGCGATGGCATGTGCTACTTGGAGGCCCTTTGGAATTTCTGTTTTCTGTCCTAAATCACACAGGCAAAGGAGGGACAAGCTGGTCTCTGGCAACCCTTCTCCTTGGGTCATTCTGGGATGCTCTCGAACACATTGCAGTCAGTTGAAAGGAACCAGACAGAGTAGAACCACTTCATAGAGTTTCCAGTGCTGCAGACTCACCTTCCTTCTGGGGGCCAGCTGACCTCTGGGTTGCTTGCACAATACTTAACTCATTGTGGCAGCAGAGCACCGAATCTGGAATAGAAGGTCCCAACTGGATGAAGCAGGGGCCAGGGCTGCCTTGCCTTCTTGAGACTCATCAAGACAGGTTCTCTAAGAGAAGAGGCTATGGTCGGGAATCAAGAAGCATCTTCGTTGCTAGGGAAGCCCCAGAAATTGCTAAGCTTCGAGATCATACTTAGAGCTTCTTTGAGATTTCAGGTTAGCTCAGATTGCTTCCTGGATCAAACCCATCGCCAGTGTTCAACAACTGCACCGAGCCAAACTACGATTGCTTTTGCCTTTTATAGACCCGTTGATATGCTAATATATTCATGGAAGACTAAGCAGGGGCCAGGGGAAATCTTGGCTGCTAGTCAAAGTCATTTTTTCCCAGCAGGCATGGCCAGTTCCTTCTGTCTCTGGGAGGGAAGGCAGGAGAACACCACACTGCTGCGATCGCTCTCTTTAAAGTGCTTACAGTCTCATGGGGAAAACAGATACACGAATGGTTGCGGTCCAGTGTGAGGTACACTCTTCCTCGTGAGCAGGAGAAACGGCAGGTGCACTGCAGGAGAATGGTGCCTCCAGATCTCCTGGGGCTGCTTCGTGAAGGAAGAATTCACCAGTGGAACCTGATTGTGTTTCAAGCAGATAGAACCTTGTGAGCTGAAGCCCAGAGGTAAGAGGAAGCAGGGCCAGTCAACGAGATACACTGACACCATGGCTGCAACAATGGGCTAAAGCACAGAAAAAATTGTGAGGATGGTGCATGTCCAGGGAGTATTTCTTTTTGTCATTCATATTGTGGTTATGGGTCATAACCGACTCAATGGCACCTGACGACAGCAATAGTGCCTTCTGGGGAGCTGGAAGCAGCTTGGTGCTCATTCAGTGGTGTCTCTCTGTGGTATGGGGTGCACAGTAAGGATACTGAACGAGAACATGTGAGAATGAAGAGAAAGAGAGCCAGAGAGTAGACAGCAATGGGGCTGAAGGGGTCAGAAAGGGTCAGATCTTCATAGAGCCTTGCAAGTCATATTGAGGAAGCTGGACTTCATCTTGAGGGCAGTGGGGAGCCACTGAGAGATGGCATGCCCGAGTGCACTTGACCCAGAGGAACAAGTAAGTCTGTCTTGGAGAGAGTACAGCCAGGAAGGTCCTTAGAAGCCAAGATAGTGAGACTCAGGTACTTTGGACACATAATCAGGAGAAGCCAGTCCCTGGAAAGTGATCTCCTGCTTGGGAAAGTAGAGGATCAGCAACAAAAAGGAGGACCCTCATGGTGATAGTGTTCACAGTGGCTGCAACAAGCATGAGTTGGGGCGAGGCAAGTATGTGTTCTGTTGTTTATAGGGTAGCTGTGAGCCAACAGGATGGCACAACGGTGGGTGGTTTTGTTATTTTGTTTTGTGGGGTGGATATACAAACCATCCCAAGCACAGTACCTGAATTTACAATAAATAACCAATCCCAATTGTGTAGTCTTGATTCACAAAATGGCTTCAATCAAGCAAAACATCCATTGGTTATGTATAATGCAGATGACACCAAGCTGAGCACAGAAGCGTCTTCAAGAATGCATGAAGTTATATGCAAAGCACATGAGGACACATAGTGGCCCTACCTGACATAAGAAACAACATATGATATATGGAACAGACTCAAGGATTGATTTTGAAGTCCAACATTCTAGCTATGTGAAAAGTATCTACCGAATCCTCAATCGCTTTCTCTGTGATTCTGGGATACTTGTGCTGTCTACAGTATCAGCGCTTGCTTATGAAGATCAAGGCTTACCATCTTTAGTATGGATTACAACGCATTGTAAAGAAAACAAAATATCCTCACAACCGGACCAACATCATGATAATTGGAGAAAAAGGTTGAAGTTGTCAAGACTTCTTCTTGCTCGGGTCCCCAGTCAAAGCTCGTGGAAGAAGCAGTAAAGACCTCAAATGGCGCATTGCATTGGGACAATCTGTTCTACTGGACTTTTTAAAGTGCTGAAAGCAAGATGTTTCAGTGAGGACTAAAATCCACCTGATTCGAGCCACGGTATTTTCAGTTGTCTCATATGCATGTGAAAGGTGGACATCAAATAGGGGAGACAGAAGAAGAATCCGGGCTTTTGAATCACAGTCTGGAGAAGAATTCTGAAAGTACCATGGAGGTCTGAAAGTACCAGCAAATCTGTCTTGGAAAATGTACAGTCAAAGTTCTTCTTAGAGGAAAGGAGGGCAAGACTTCATGTCATGTCCTTTGGACATGCTGTCAGGAGAGACCGATCCCTGTAGATGGACATCATGCTTGGAAATGTAGAAGGGAAGTGGGACTAAAGAAGACTTTTGACAAGATGGATTGATGCCATGGCTGCATCAATGGACTCAAGCATAAGAACAGTTATGGGAATGGCTCAGGACCAAGTGGTGTTTCGTTCTGTTGGGTTGAAGGGTCGCTATGAGTCAGAATGGACTTGATGGTGCCTAACCACTTACTACTGATTAAGGCCATTGAGGGTGTTGAGGACATGCTCTGGTTGGTTGTTGGCAGGGTTGTGGTAACCCCCTATGTTATAGGATAGAACTGCTCTTGGATGTACTTGTTATGGCAGAGTACTAGAAGACTCTAGAAGGTTCCTTTCCCATCTCTGGGTCGTTTTCTCTATGCCACTGAGTGGGTTCCAACTGTGAATATTGAGGTTAGAAATCAAACATAAACTCTCTAAGCTATCTTTCAGGAACCTTACCAAGGAAATAGTACAGGCATGAAACATTGTCCCATATCTGGTTCAGGTCAAGAATTAAGAACTTAAATGTAGCGAGCTATTCGCATTATGCTTATTATTAAAATTGGTCACAGTAGTGGCACTTTCATTGAGCAAAAATGCCAGTAACAATGTTGAAGGTGGTAGCAAGGAGATATTCTTCCTTTCTCATTACTAAAAGCCAATGTATTGCCTTCAAGTTGATTCCAACTCATAAGGACCTTCTATGGAGTCTTAGAGGTGCTTCATGGGAGCAGAAAGCCTCATCTTTCTCCTTTGTAGCAGCTAGTGGGTTTGAACCACCAACCTTATGGTTAGTAGCCCACCCCCTAACCCACAGTGCTACGGGATCCTCTTCATTACTAATCATTACTAGCTACAGTAAGATCTCTTATATTTGGACATATCAAATTTAGTCATCAAAATGTGATTTAGTATGAAATTATTTTCTCCATGGGACCCAAACCAGTTTAAGATATGATTATGGGTAATGAAACTCTGGTTGTGATACAGAGGGGGGTGTTGACATGTGTTTATATATACACATCAACATATATTTTTAACTCAGTCCAGTACTAGTCCACAATCAACCACATACTGCGTTGTCATACGCTTCTCTTTAAAAATTGATCAGCAGGTCTTTCTTCCTAACCCATCTGCATCTGAAAATACTGCCGAAACCTTTGCAGCATCACAGATAGCAATGTGCAAGCCTCCAGGGAGCCTCTTTCGTTGCTTTCAAGGCATGGATCATCAGACCACACCAAACGCACCTCCATCAAGTGGAGGCCACTCATGGTGACCTGGAGAACCGTGTAGAGCTGCCCCTGTGGGTTTGGGAGACAGTAACTCTCGACGAGAATAGAAAGTCTCACCTTTCTCCCAAGGAGCAGCTGGTGGTTTCGAACTGCTGACCTGGAGGTTCACAGCTCAACTTGTAACCACTACTCCACCAGGACTCCACCAAGGCACATGTGCCATGTGCTAATGATAAAGATTACTTCATTTATTTATTCAAGTGTCTCAACTGTCCCTTTCATTGGTAACCCCTGGATGGACACTACTTTGGAGGAAAGTGTCTAACAGCAATAATAGGACATTTCTTTTTCTATTCATTTATTTTGCAAATCCTTGCCCCTTGGTTCTCGCCTCCACTCTGCCCCCCACCCCCATCCCCAAGTTAATTTCAGTGTGTATTATTTTACTACATTCAAAACACCCATTGCCATCAAGTGGATTCTAACTCATAACAATCCTGTAGAGCCCCATAGGGCTTCGAAGGCTCCAATAATGACAGAGGCAGACTGTCACATCTTTCTGGCACTGAGCAGCTGGTGGATTCGAATCACCAACCTTTTGTTAGCACACTGCTTCACCATTTAGAGTTCCTAAATTCATAGCAAAAGCAAAGCCAAATCCAATGTTGTCTCATAGCAATCCTACAGGGTAGGGTAGAACCGTTCCCATAAGGGCTTCTAGGCCTGCAAATCTTTATGGAAGAAGACTACCACATCTTTCTATCACGGAGCATCTGGTGGGTTAGAACTGCCAACCTTTAGGTTAGCAGGGAAGCATTTTAACCATTGACCCATCAGGGCCCATTGAATTCATCGCAGCTCTCATTTATCAAGTCAACCAACACTTATTAGATGCCAGCGCTGACAGTAAATAGGTTGGCACGGGACACGAGAAAATAAAAAGACAAGGAGAAGCCTTCTGGGTACTCACAGCCGACTACAGGTTTGAAAACAAGCAGGATCATCTTTGGGGGGTATTGCTTAGAAGTGTTCTGGCCTGTCAGATGGCTATCAACACCGTGCTAAGTTCATCAGAGTGTAGGGCGTTCTACACAATTGCAGCTCTTCGGACAATAGCATTTTTGTGACATTGTGTTTGCAGTCTGATTGAGGCCATAAACTGACATGGATGATGCTTTCTGCACAGTTTGAGAGATTTGGATGTTTTTTTCCTCCCATTAACAAGTGCTTTCACCCCACACCAGGTCCATAAAATTCCTTCTTGGTGCCACAGTGATTTGATCTGAATGCCAACAGAGCAAGCTAAGTCGTGCCAGGCTGTTGCAAAACAACGATAAAGAAAGAAGTCATAGACATTTAAAACTGGGACACAAATCCATATTGGTTCTTGCCTTGCTCAATCCCTGCAGTGCAGAAGCTGAATTCTGTATCCCTCCCGACTTTTTCATGCAAAACCTCCCTAGGAAGCGCTTGTTCTGGCTGATGGCTGACCTTCAATCCCCTGGACATTGACTGTGAAAGAGACTTTGTTTGTGGATGGTAAATTATACCTAGGCATTACTCATATCTCTAAGTCATAATGCATCTTGATGAATTGTGGTTTACGACTATCTTTACTTTCTTTTTAGTCATTCATCTGGTTCATTTTTGTCATTCAACTAAAAGTTCTTCAATGCTCGTGTAGAGCAGACATTCATGATTTTTAAAAAGTTTTCTCTTTATTGGTTCCACGGGGCTGCTAACCACATGGTCAGCAGTTCAAAACCACCAGGTGCTCCGAAGGAGAAAGATGAGACTTTCTGAGCCCATAAAGAAAGAGTGACAGTCTTGGGGACCCACAGGAGCAGTTCTACCCTGCCCTATGGGGTCCCTATGAGTCATAATGGACTTGATGGCAGTGAGTTTCAGTGGAGTTGAATTATAAATCCAATCTGTGCTCTCCTCAGGTCTAGATAAGCACCCAACACCACCACTATTCAATGCACGATCAAGTAGACTCATTCACTTGCTCAACAGGTACGTGTGATCTCAAGACGTCACCCTCATAAGACAAGCTGCGTCCACTGGGAAGCTGTATAGAACACACACTCCCTGTATGGGGGGAGCACTGGGATACACTCTACAGGCTCAGTTCTTCCTTCTAAATTTGAATTCGTGGATATGCTTCCACCGCTCTGTCTGCCTCTACCTTTCCCGGGTGGGGTAAGTGAAGAGGCAGAAAGAGGGGTGTTACTTTAATGGGGTTCACTCCCTGTGAAAGGATCCTCAGGAGTGGGGAGACACCCCTGCAGCCCCGTTTTGCTGTTGTGCGGGCACCCACTGTTCACCCATTCCTTCCCCCCTTTGTGCTTGTGTCCACTGACTGATGCTTTCCCCTTCGACCAAACGCTGGAGTCAAGGCCATTCCAGCGTCTGCCGACCTATGTACGCAGAGCAGACCAGCATTCCATAAGGTCTTCACTGCTGTGGGTTTGGGGATGCACATCACCAGA
Source organism: Tenrec ecaudatus (assembly GCF_050624435.1). Classification (NCBI taxonomy): domain Eukaryota; kingdom Metazoa; phylum Chordata; class Mammalia; order Afrosoricida; family Tenrecidae; genus Tenrec; species Tenrec ecaudatus. Next base: position 207,741,293 of record NC_134532.1, read on the forward strand.
CTCTGGGGATGTTTGTAACCACCAACCACTCAGCTTGCAAAAACAAGAGGGAGTTCTGAGGGTTATAAAACATGCACTTGACAACCAATATTAACCACTAGTGAGACATTGCTCCCATCTCCTCAGCCTGGAATTGCACGAATGATCGCCCTGGTTATGCACTCAAACGTGCTCGCAGTGGCCAGGGGGCCGGGGGGATTACTTCCTTGGATTGCAGAAGATCCCTCACCTCACAAATTCATCATCATGAAAAGGGCACGCTGTAATGAGCCACTGTACTGAGCATGCCTGGTGGGCCGCGCGTCTTCTCAGAAACAACAGTTTGAGAATGATAGAACAGTTTCCGCCTTTCAAATCCATTGCCCAGCACCAGCTCACCAGGAGCGCCACTATCCTCTGGGTAGTTGGATATGCAGTCTTGGTCTGGTCAGTTGATGTGCCCCTAGAGGAAGGACTGTCTGTTGGGCGTGAGACTAAGCGATAGAATGGATTCTGCCGAGAGTCCAGCAGGATGTGGGCAGCCAACATGCTCCCGGTAGATGTCAGGAAGAGAAGGATATCAGGGTTTAGTTCCGGTTTGTAGGAATTTCATGTCAGTGCTGCATCGGGGAATCTGTGAGGACACTTGGGAGATAGCCCAATGATGCACCCCAAGAGTCTGCACGGTGAACAGCTGCAGTCTCATCTCTATTGAACAGGGCTAACGAACCTGTTCGTTTATACGTGTACATTGACACCAGTCAGTTTATAGCGAAGGAACCATGGTGGTGGTGTTGGACAGGCATTGGACCGCTGTCCACCATGGTGGGGCTCTAACTCACCGGCCGTACTTGGAGTAAAATGAGGCTCTCTGCTCCGTGAACATATCTACAAGACTCAGAAACCCTTTCTAGGGCTGCTATATGTGGGAACTGGGCTGATGGCATTGAGGGGGTGGTGGGAGAGGGGAGTTAGAGAGCTAGAGATAGGGATAATGTCCATGTACGGTTCTCAATAACTTACTGTCTTCATTAGTCCTGACTCACAGACACCCTGTAGGATGGAATAGAGCTGCCCCTGTGGGACTCCTAGACTGCAAATCTTTCTAGGAGTAGAAAGCCTCATTTTTTCCCCTTAGATTTCAAACTTCTGACCTTGCAGTTAGCAGTCCAACACACTATGCATTATAGCTCCTTGTAGATATAGAATGTGTAGACTCGCAAACTCACTGCCATCGAGTCAAACCCGACTCATAGTGACCCTATAGGTCAGAGTAGAACTGTCCCTGTGGGTTTTTGAGCCTGTCGCTCTTTATGGGAGTAGAAAGTCTCCTCTTTTTCCCCTTGAAGTGGCTGGTGATTTCAAACTACTGACCTTGCACCCAGCAACCCAATATGTAACCACTACAACACCAGGGCTCCTGCAGAATACATAGAGACAGAGACTATCTATCGATATCGATGTAGTTACAGGTATAGGCAGGAATGCCTGCCTGCTTGCTGGGAACATTTAATGCACGCCACTGCTAATCAAAGGGCTTGAGGTTCATCCCCACCCAAAGGCACCTTGGAAGAAAGGCCTGGTGATCTCCTGAAAAGCAGCTGTTGGAAATCTCGTGGCACACAGCTCTACTCTGCCACGTATTGGACGGAGGTGGGTCACAGCTAAACCAACTGGCCCATGGATTCTCTCTAGCTGTAGACATGAAGCCTATAAATGAATAGGCCGGCTGTTTTCTTGTCCATTCTAATCCTGGCCAAACCCATGTCTGCAGAGTAGAATATTCTCCTGACTGGACCGTTCTGGAAGTGGATCACCAGGTCTTTCCTCTAAGTGCCTCTGCGTGGGTTCAAACAGCCAGTCTCTCCGGTAATAGTTGAGTGCTTAGTCTTTTTCACAACTGCAGGACTCTATCTATAGATGCTGCTGTGTGTCATAGGGTCAAAAGCAACTCATAGCTTTGAATGAAGTATAAATAGAGGAATGGTTACGTGTTGGGCTGCTAACTGAAAGGTCAGCGGTCTAAACCACCCGCCATGTTCATAAGGAGTTACAGTCTGGGAAAGCCTCAGGGGAAGTTATACCCTGTCCTATAGGGTCCCCGTGAGTCGGGACCAACTCATTGTCAGGGAGTGAGTGAGACCATATAGATTAAAAAATAAATTGTCACAGATTGACATGTAGCTACACGCAGACATTGATGTAGATAAAGAGCTAGACCCAGGAATGGTTCTTATCTGAATGGGGTTCTCTGATCAGAATTCAGTTGTGAAGGAGGTATATTACTACCTGTCCCCATTGGGCCCATAGACTTAGAGGATGCAGAGATGTTTCAAATGAACAAGAGTGCTGGAATGTGGTCCAGGGACCAACGGAAGCCAAGGTACCTGATTCTTGTTTATACTCCAAACCTTGACTTCATCACGGACCTGCTAGAGCCGAGACCTTGGGGAGTGAGACATGGAAAAGGACACCTCTCCAGGTGTCCTCTGTTTGAGAACCACTGTGATAAACACCAATGGGATTGTAAGAGGTGAGCCTCACTAGCTTGATCTCTGGAAGTCAGGGCGAGGCTCCTTTCTTTCCAAAGTTTGGAGCAGAAGGAGGGGCATTACCAAGATCCATACAGGAGCAAAGACAGACATGAAGAGCGTCCAGAGGGGGAGGCTAGAGAGCCCACATGTCAGTTTGGAAAGGACATACCAGCCGAAGTGCCCCAGGGACTTCCTCATATAAAGACCAGTCCATGTTTAATTGCTCCCAGTTTCAGAGCAGACTAGATTGTCTGTAGGTCTTGGCATTTCTATAAGCTTCAGACATGGGTTTCACTTTCCCTTCCTGGGTCTGCTCATTCCAGGAATGCCCATTAGATCCTGAGCAGGTCTTTGAGCCTATTTCAGGATCTACACCTTGGATCTTGAACCTTACATGTTTTGTTCTTGCTGTTGATATTGTTGTGTGCCATTGAGACAGTGCCAATTCCTAAGGACGCATAAGGATGAAGAACTGCTCCACAGGGTTTCCTAAGGTGTAATCTTTAGTCTTTTCTCCCACTGAGCCATTGGCTGGGCTCAAACCAACAACCATTTGTTTGCTGGTGATTGCTCAACCATTTCATCACCAGGGTGCCTACCACTGAATCCCCAACTTCACATGGGTGTTCTGCTTTTTTTTTAGTTTTCAGTCATAGTGGAATGGATGATGGTATGTCTCCGATGTTGAGCCACCATCTGCTGGCCAGTTGACCATAATGTCATGGCTCTCATGTTGCTATGACATAGGACAAGTTTGAGTAGAACTTTCCAACTCATAAGAAAGTCCTGGAGATTTACTTCCAAACTTGCTCTTGTTGTTACATGCCATCAAGTCAGTTCCAACACATAGTGACCCGACACACAACAGAACCAAACACTGCCTGGTCCTGCACCATCCTCCCAATTGTTCCAGTGCTTGAGCACATTGTTACAGCCTGGGTGTCCGTCCACCTTGTTGAAGGCCTTTCTCCTTTTCACTGTCCCTCTTCTCTACCAAGCATGCTATCCCTCACCATGGATTGTTCTGGGCTGACATGTTCAAAGTACGTGAGATGAAGTCTCACCATCCTTGCCTGTAAGGCGCACTCTGGCCACATTACTCCCCAGACACATTTGTTGGCCCTTTTGGCAGTCCATGGTACTTTCAACATGCTTCACTGGCACTACCTTTCCAATGCATCGATTCTTCTTTGGTCTTTCCTATTCAAAACCTACTCAGTGAAAACCTGAGTCTAATGATGAACCAATCCACTGCTAATCATAGTATGACTCAGGACCTGGCAGCATTTCATGGTGTACCATGTCATCAGGAATTGGGCACCGAGTCAGTGGTAGCTGATAACAACCCTGTGCCTTCAGAATAGAACAGAAACATGTCTGCTTTGTCTCAAGCATCCCCTCGGTTTCTCAGATGATGTAGACCAGACATTTCTTCATTCTCTTGTATGGGGGCTTGCCATGAGTCAGAGCAAACTGAATGACAATTGACAACAGGATGACCTATGGACTGACAGGATGAAACCCCAACACCTACCTCTTGAAGGTCCTTGTCTCCACTGAGTGTTACCCTCCTCTGAACAGTACGTTTGCTCCGGATCCAGCTCACTGGGCTCCATTAAAGCCGGAGGAGATGCTGCCTTGATTTACTTAAATTGGATTCTTTGTCTGCCTTGACTTTATCACCTTGGAGCTGCACTGTCATTTAAATTTTATGTGTTTGTCCTTATTTCTTTGGACATTGTTGTTGTTTTTTTTGGTGGGGGGGAGTGTTTTCAGTGTTCCATGGGCCCTCTCTGTTCGCAAGGATGGTGTTTGTTTCTATAAACAGCCTGTCCCATCTGACCTCCATCATCTTTATGGCCTTGTATGCTGTCACCAAGACTCAGGCCTGACTGCGGTTTGTTATGTTTTGACAGGAGATTGTTATAAAGCCAGGGAGCATGTCTCAGCCTTTGGCTTGCCAACTTTCTGCTTTACGGGAGCCATAAACCCAGGCAGCTAAAACATTCCCTCAAAAGAGAGAGAAAGTCTGATAACAAAAGCGTGGGGTTGTAGAAGAGCGGGTGGGAGAGAGGAAGGAGGGAGAGAATGTTGAAGAGATATTATTAAAGTAGCAGAGTACATAATAGCAGTCATTCAAATGTAAATCATGCAAAGGAAATTCAGAGTTTCCCAAGACTTGCGAAATTAATCGCAAGCAGGCTGGAGCAATGTACCTAGACTTATGGCCCAGGCTGGTTATCCACTGTGGAATCTGGAGTGAGTTGGGAACCTTTCCTGGGTGGGGCTAAAGAGAGAGAAGAGGGGGTACACATGCCTGAGTTCCCTGAATTCTCTGACTGGTCTTCTTGAAAGTTCATTTACTAAAAGGCTTAGACGTATCTTGTTTCACTTTGTGGCATCCAAAATCTAAACTCACTGCAATCGAGTCGATTCCAAATCTGAGTGGCCCTAGAGGTAAGGCTCGAACTGCCCTGGTGGGTTTCTGAGACTCTTTATGGAAATAGGAATCCTTCACTTTCTCCCACAGAGCAGCTGGTCGATTTTAACTGTGAATCTTGTGGTTAGCAGCCCAACTGGTAACCACTACATTTGATCAGGAAGCTAAAGTCTGTGTCCCTGCTTTTCTAGCACCGCTGTGTTCTCGGCGTTAGATACTATCAAGTCGATTCACACTCCTAGTGGCCCTAAGTACAAGGGAATGAAGCATTGCCCCATCCTGGGTGTCGATCCAACTTGTTGAGTCTTCCTCTTTCCCGTTCCCCCTCCACTTGACCAAGCATCATGTCCTTCTCCAGGGACTGATCTTTCCTGAGGACATGTCCAAAGACAAGGATTCCACAACCTTCTTTGAAAGAAGTGTCCTGACTGTACTTCCATCCAGACAGATGGATTTGTTCTATGGAGTTCAGTGTTCTCCTCCAACACCACAATTCCAATGTATCCATCAATCTTCCTCCACTCTTCCTTATTCGTTGTCCAACTTTCATGTGATTGAAAATCCCATGGCTGGAGTCAGGCACACCTTAGTCTTCAAAATGATATCTTTGCTCTTTAATAGTTTCAAGAGGTCTTCTGCAGCAGGCTTGCCCAAAGCAATCTGTCATTTGCTTTCTTGATTGTTGCTTCTATGAGCACGAGTTGTGGATCCAAGCAAGATGAAATGCTTGATGATGTCATATTTCCTCCATTTACTATGATATTGTTTATTGGTCCACCCGTAAAGATGTTTCTTTGTCATGTCGAGGTGTGTTGTAATTACACAATTTCATGTCAACTTGGTAAAAGAATGAAGGGGTGGAGTCTAGTCTGTCAATGAGGTCACAGTCTGATGAGCCCTCATTGTGGGCGTGGCCTTCTCATGAGAATTCTGGAAACTTCCCCTTTTGAGTCTCCCATCAGAAGAGGCAGGCCACTCTCTCTCTCTCTCTGCTTCACATTCCTGTTGACAAGCCACATGGAGCCACACTGATGGCAGCCAGAGCCCTGGAGGTGTGTCTGCTGCCATTGGACCCGCAGGACTTTCCACCTACTGGCCTCTGCTCTTCCTGCATTCGGCACCATTGCATGTGCTGGGTGAGTCCAAAGAGGAATTCATGGGCTAATATTGGACATGGATAACATTGAATTTATGGACTTAATCTGAACTGGGCTGGGATGTTTTATTGATGCATAATTACTTCTTGCTAGAAAGCTCTCTCTTACATATATATGAGTGTCTCTGGATTTGTTTCTCTACTGAACCTGGATAAGCACAAGGTGGAATCCCTTTCCCACTGCTTACCCAAACATTGTGTTGCTTCTGTTCCTTGAGTATCTTCCTTTGTTTGCTGCCCTTTATTCCATTTTCTCTATCACTTTCTTTCTTAGTGTCACCCATTAATGGGGTACCCAGCGTGCACAGGGTGTCAAGTAGCTACAGGTTATTTCATCCTCTTACCAACCTAGTAATAGTAAGGATAAAATAACTAACCATTGTCAACATCTTCACCTGTGCCAATGTAGAGTTCAGTCATTCAGCAGACACACTTCCAGCAACCCTATGTGATCCCTGCTAGTCTTTCTTCTGAGATTGTCGCTCAGTGCAACAGGATACAGTTACCCTCCCTAGAGATTGTTGGCCTAAACTGAGGGGAGCTCAGAAAACCTTTGGACAAATTCCATTGGCCTTCTGATCCATTTTCTGAGAACTTTGGATCCCTCTTGTATGCAAATCCAGGCAATACTCTATTCCTAATAGGCTCCATGGGGTTGCTTGCAAGGACCAAATTGGTGAATACGGAGCCTTTGCTTTGAGGTTTCCCATAAGCCTCTGGCCACATTGTCATCAACCAATGCAGCCGCTTGGTGTGTATTTCTGTTTAAGGACACCTTATTTAATATTTCTATTGTTGGTTTATTGACATTGGACCCATCGTCAACAGCAATAGCACTATAACACCTGCCTGCACGGAGCTCATTTAAAGCATGCATTTATCCTGAGAGGCCACTTCAAGGCCTTGCATTAGGAACTCTAGACCCTACTGCAGAAGGAACTGGGGGCTATCACGCAAAACCCATGGCACTAGGTCAACCATAAGGCGGAGTCCTCTTACTCTGTCTCATTTCAGAGTGGAGTGACTGCAGTTCTCCACTACTCTGTTCAACTCAACGTGTGGCCACAGAAGTCCTGCCAGTATTGATGATAGAGTAATAAGCCAGCTTTCTGACGCAACTTTGATCATTATAGTACTTTTGGTGAGATATTCCCACCTTGTGAGCACTGTTTTCCATGCAGGCAGCCCTTGGATTATGAACCAGTTCCTTTCCTAAATCTGTGGAATGTATATGCGAATTGCAACATTATGTACAGTTCCTATCTAACATCAGTTAGTCCCATGTTTGACTTAGTGTAGAGTGTACTTTCCAATGGATAAAAATCATTCCAGAAACCCTTCCAGATCTACTGAAACATCTTTAACATAACCATACGGTAATACTATTTTGATACATGCCAACACGTAGTGCCCATTTGTTATTACAAATCTCCGCATATACCTGCACTTTTTAATATGATGGGCTCTACAAAGCTTGGGGCCACAGATATATATTGGGTGGGCTGTTGCTTAAACAGACAGGATGGGACACATGGTTGTGTCACTATAACTGATAAGTAAAAGTAAATATTGTGGAATTTCAGGGCAAGGGGATAAAGTCTGGCCCAAGGCATGGATTACAAATGACTCTCTGTCATCTTTACAACATGACAATGATCTAGGTAACATTCTCATCCCCATTTTGCAGCTGAGAAATCCAAGGCCAGTGTGGTTAAATAATTGGTCCAAGATCACACAGCTACTGCGTGGCAGAGCTACTACATGGGACTCAAGTCCAGCAGGAAGATTCCTGAATCCACACTGCTAATCCCATAGGCCACTCCTGGGAAGTGGCCAGACCCAGTGAGGTGTGAAAGGAAGAAGTCCAGGGGCATCCCTGGGTCTCTTTAAGTTCATGGAATCAGCAGAGAAGATAGAGGTGGGATCCTGAGAGAGGGCAGAGCTGTTCCCATGCCCCTGGCACCTGTTCCAGGCTCCTGTGATCCAATGCATGCCAGGGATACCCCGTTTCCCCCATCAGAAGCTCCCCTCTCTGATCAGAGTCAATAGAGTGCCCTGGGAGACCAGCAGTGCCATTTCACATGGGCTCCCTCTTGGGGAAAGGAGTATCATAGCTTCTAAGGAAGTCCAGCTCCAGGAAGGGATCATCAGGTACTGGTCAAAGCCAGGGGACTGTCGTGGTAAGAGATATTGGTGGGTCTGCTCAAGCTCTCATACCAAGTGGCCAATACTGAGTCCACTCGTGTGTGATTCCAGAACCCCTAGCATACTGGAGGCTTCCGTCTCTCATTGAAATCCTCAGGTTTTGCTGAAATCTCACACACATACACCCCCGCACCAAGTTTTCCCATACTTGGTCTGGGCTGCCTTTAAAGTCTTGCTGCCCACGCAAGCTCACACAACATTGAATTCGCTGTTGGACTGGTTGTTCCCTCCCTTGTAGACAGCAGCTAAGGGTCAAAAGCACAGCCCTCGGTGGACTGCTGTGGAATGTGAATCCTTTCCTCTTGGACGACTGCTCATTTCTCAGGACTTTACTTCTCTCTAAAATTCCAAGCCCCTGGAATGCTGGCCTGGCGTGCAAAGGGAAGCCTGCTTTATGTTTGTTTCCAAGAGGTGTGCTTTTGTTGACCAAGCCAGACAGTAGTCGAATTATGTACAGATGCACCATAAGGGAGAAGGCCATCAAAAGTAAGCAGTCTCCCGTGAGAAGCTTCTTTGCCTAGCAAAACTCAAAATTAACTTTAATCCCAAAATGCATCTTCTCAAATGATGGTTCCCTAATCCATAATTATCTAGCCTAGTACACTCAGGTGTGAGCATTCCAGATATGAGGCCATAAAACCTGATTTTCCACTGCCTGGGGTTTGGGCTGCGTTCAAAACCCATGTGTATGCAACTGGTTTGAGGTTGGCAGACTCTTCAGGTGGATATGCCAAGTCCACACTCATTCACTTGCTAAACATCTCTTCAGTAGCTATTTACATTATGACTGCAAGAGTGATTCTGAAATGATCAGGACCCATGCCCTGCCCTCAGGGACTATAGTCCTTAAGGGAAATGCAATAGAGCAGTGGAAATGCCAAAAGGTAAGGCCCGCAGGATATGCATGAAGAGGTGCGACTAAGTGTTTAGATTCACAAGACTCACATGCTTCAGAGTAGTACGGCCTTCCAGGGGTTTTCAATGACTGTGGTCTTTTGTAAGTAGATCAGCAGCCCTTGCTTTTATGGAGCTTCTAGGCAGAGTTGAATTGCCATTTAGTTAGTAGCCAAGTATCTAACCCTTCACATCACCCCAAACCTAACCCAAACCCATTGCCAGCAAGTCCATTGAACCTCAGAGCTAGCCATGAGTTACAGAGCAGAACTGCCCCATAGGGTTTTCTTGGCCATTACCTTAACAGGAGCAGATGAGCAAATTGCCTCACACTGCAGCGCTCAGTGGGTTCCAACTCCTAGCTTGTGCACTTGACCACTAACCTGAAGAAGGTAGACTGCTCACAAGTAACCAGCCTCACTGCTGAAGAAAGGCCTGGTGATCTGTGAAAGCAAGATTGCAGACAAGGAAGCCCCACAGAGCACAGGAACACATGAGGTTCCTTAAGTTGGCATCCATGCAACAGTCATAGGCTTGTTGGAGGTCCTTAATGGAGAGCACATCGCTTCTGAGGGAGCGCTCCTATACTGAACACGCAGAGTGCTAACTAACCAAACCAAGGAGTTTGCGTTGCCTAAGATGCATGTGAAAGTTGGATGTTGAATATGGAAGACTGAAGAAGAATCAATAAATGTGAAGAGCATGTTCTGCCAAAAGAACAAACAAATCTATTTTGGAAGTAGTACACGCAAAAAGCATTTTCGAATGGAGGTTGGTGGACTTCCTCTCATTTGCTTTGGACTTGTTATCTGGAGAGACCAGTCCCTGGGAAAGGGCATCTTGCTTTGTAAAGTAATAGGACAGTGACAGAGAGGCAGAGCATCCATGTGACGGTTGCAACACTGGGCTTAATCACAACGATTGTGTGGATGGCACAGCACGGGGCAGTGTTTTGCTCTGTTGTGCATATGAACCATAACCAACTTGATGATGCCTAAGAAAAGCAACAACTCACCAGTTTATCATGGAGTTCCAAAAGAACAAACAAATCAGTCTTGGAAGAAGTACAGCCAGAATGCTCCTGGGACGTGAGTCCTAATCCTACACACTTTGGACATTTTCTTAGGACAGACTGAGAAGGTCATTGGGCTTAGTACAGTGTAGGGGCAACAAAAAAGAGGAAGGACCTTAATAGGTTGGATTAACACAGGGGCTGCAGCAATGGGCTCGGGAATAGGGACAATTCTGAAGAATGTGCAAGACCAGGTGCTGTTTCACTCTGGTGTACACATGAATTGGAACTTGATAGCATCTACCAACAAGAACAACCAATTTCCCAATGTCCATCAGATGGATTCTAATCCCAGGCAGCTCCCTGTGTGTCTGGGTAAAAGGGTGCTATTCTGGAGCTGATAGTAATGAACATCTGTGCTATGCATAGCATGGTCAGTCTCGGTACCAGCATTTAGCCTGTGCGATCTTGTAAGTAGTTCGAAAGCTCACTGAATTGGTTGTCATTTTATTCACATTTGACGGATGAAGAAACTAAGGCTTGCTCCCAATCACAAAGTGTGTAGATGACACAGCTGACTGCAACATGGACTGCCATGGCCACCTTAATAGAAAAAGATGGGGAGGGTGATTATCAGGCAGATGATATGTAATGTCATGGTGACTTGAAGTTGCCTGGGAGTTCATTGAGCATGGGAGGCAAGGCGGGCCCATCCTGCACCAGGTTTTGTTGAATGGGAGTCAGTAATGAGCTTACAGACCTTTCTGGGAGTACATAAGATGATATTTTCTGCTCCCATAACGATTTACCACCTCACTGCCACGGAGCCCGTCCTGACTCATAGTGACTCTATAGGGCAGAGCTGAACTGCCCCTGGGAGCTTCTGAGGCTGTAAAGGCTTACAGGAATAGAAAGTCTCATCTTTCTCCCTCAGCGTGGCTTTCCGATTTGAACTGCTAGCTCGGTGCTTAGCAGCCCAACATACAACCCCCCTTGCCCCATCAAGCTCTTCGGGGTTACTTCTACACAGTCCTAGTGTACAGAGGAATCAGAATTGACTCCATGACAGTGAGCTCGGTTTGGGATCACCAGTCTGGGGTAGTTTGTTTCTCTTTGGTCAAGTGAATGGATTCGGGGCAAGAAACTTCAGAAAACCGCAGACCACCTGAAAGTGTCCGAAGTGCACAGATGGTGTGAAGCAATCACCGCATGAGCTGATGTCTCCAAAATTAATCATTTACTGTTGTCATCTGTGTGCATCAACTTTGCGAATAATCCATTTTGCGATCCAAATGGCAATAAAATGCAAAGTTCGAAAATATCAAGTGAAGTTGTAGTTAAGAGAAGCACTACCTGAGCAGAGAGAGGACCAAGATAGTATCATCACTTTGAAGGTCAAATTACTGCTACCCCGGAAAATAAAATAAGGATTGAACTTTCTCAGGTCTGCCCTGTTGGAGAACATTGGGTAAGCCTTCTGTATGTCTTTCAGCATCGCTGCCCTGATGGTTTGCAGCCATCACATTGGCTCGGACTCATAGTGACCTTCAAAATGGCGCCCAGCTATCAAAAGAGATAGTGTCTGAGATCTTAAAGGCTTGAAGGTAAACAAGCAGCCATCTGGCTCATAAGCAACAAAGCCCACGTGAAAGAAGCACACCAGCCTGTGCGATCATGAGGTGTTGAAGGGATCAGGTAGCAGGCATCATCATAACAAAAAAAATCGTATAGTGAATGAGGGTGAAGAATGCAGAGTGGAGATCCAAAGCCCATTTGTGGGCCACTGGACATCCCCTTACAGAAAGGTCTCAGGGATGAGACGAGCCAGTCAGGGTGCGACATAGCAACAATGAAACATAAAACTTTCCTCTAGTTCCTAAATGCTTCCTTTACACACACACCCCCAACTATCTTGATCCCAATTCTACTGTACAAATATAGCTAGACCAGAGGATGTACACTGGTACATATAGGAACTGGAAATGCAGGGAATCTGGGGCAGATGATCCCTTCAGGACAAGTGGTATGAGTGGTCATACTAGGAGGTTGAAAGGTGGGTAGGTTGAAATGGGGGAACTGATTAGAAGGATCTACATGTGACCTCCTCCCTGAGGGACAAACAACAGAGAAGTGGGTGAAGGGAGACGTTGGACAGGGCAAGATATGACAAAATAATAATTTATAAATTATCAAGGGTTCATGAGGGAGGAGGCAACAGGGAGGGAAGGGAACATGAGAACCTGATGCCAGGGGCTTGGTTGGAGAGCAAATGTTTTGAGAATGATGAGGGCAGTGAATGTACAAATGTGCTTTACACAATTGATGTATGTATGGATTTTGATAAGAGTTATATGAGTCCCTAATAAAATGATTTTTAAAAGTTCATGAAAAATGGAAGGCAGAGACCGCTAACTTCCCCCAGGGCCACTTTGAACCCCCCTCATCTCAGAGAAAGAAACGCTGATGCTGGTGCTGTGGGTGCGCCCCTTCCTTGGGAAGCTTCTATGGCAATCCATCTCGTGGGGGCTTCCTTCCCTTTACTGACCCTCTTCCCGACCAAGCACAAGGCCTTCTTCCAGAGACTGGTCTTTCATGACGCTGTGTTCGTTCAAAGTCTAACTGATCTGCACACCAACCATATTCCACATTACATAAGATCCCGACTTGATTTGGCCCATTGCCCACTTTTCAGGGGAGAAAATATATACGCAGTAATGAGAACCTTTTGTACAATAGCCGATAATCCAGAATAAAGTGGAGGTATCTGCTTTTGAGCACACCCTCACCCCCTGATTTATTCTTGTGATTCGCTTTGGGAAACTCTGGGATAGAGTATGATGCTGTAATTAAAGTGAATGGATCAACCGCATATTCAATTATAGCTAAAAATATATTCTTTAATGATACAAGGTAAATTCCTGTTAAAGATGGATGCTTTTAGTATGATAGCATATCTAAATTAGCAAAAAGCCAGTTATACTTAATGATACATGTTTCGTGGAAGCATGTCCGTGACTATCAATCTGTAATAAAAATGTTCTGTTAAGCTGATAACAAAGATGACCTGGTTGGGGGGGTAGGGGAAGAAGGCAGTGAGGCAGGAGGCTAAAAGGTGCTCAGAGGATCTTTAAACCTATTGTTATTTTTAGGTATTGTTGAGTCGCTTCTGACGCACAGTGGTGCTACATACCGCCCAGCACTACACCATCCTCACCATTGTTCCTATGTCTCAGCCCATTGTTGCAGCCATGGTGTCAACCCATCTCTTCAGGGTCTTCCTCCTACTCCCTGCTCCTCTGCCTTACCAAGCTTGATGTCCTTTTCCAGGGCCAGGTCCCTCCTGGTAACTTGTCCACAGTATGCAACACATGATCTCACCAGCCTTGTTTTGAGGGAGCATATCGACTTCAACATCTGGATGCCAGAGGTGGGGAGGACCCTGAGGACCATAGAATTTTTCTGTCCCTGTGTCCGGAATTTGGATCTCCTATCTTGGGGGTCTCCTTCATTGAGACATTAAAACAATGCACATGCCCAGTGGACACTGACTACTCCCTTACCTATAACAGCCCCACCTGAGAGGAAGGTGGGACGTGAGGTCTGACCCTGTCTCTGGGGAGCAGAGGAATCAGACCTGGGAAAAGCAGTGAACCTCTGACAAGTATTGTGAGCTCTTTCTGCAGCAGAATTACTCATGTCATTAAAACAAAACAATATGAATTTTGGACATGGACATTGATTGCTAAAAGCAGTAACAAGTTCTATTTTATTGCACCCTAGTCATTGTACTAGCTGGCTCTGAGGTTCTTCCTTAAATGGAGGTGTGGAATCTAATCAGGGGTAACCTAATTATGCTTATTAAATAATTGCTAGCATTTTCTATTTTGTTCTTCCCACATATGTTAAGTGCTGTTCATAATCACTAATCAGGAGCTGATCAGAATTATCTCAAGTGGAGATCATCCCTACTTGAATCCAAGAAACATTGCCAAACATAGATTTATTTTTTTTTAATGTGGAACTATCTAGGAGCGCATTTCAAAACCTCCAGACCCCACTGAGCAGGCTGCACTCCCATCGATGGCTGGCATGGCTTCTTTGGGCACATGGGCGATTTCAAATGGTCATGTGCCATCAAGATAGCCTCCATCCAGTTTCTTTCTTGATTTGTAGGATTTCTATTTCCATGTCAGCATAATGCACTCACTGATTCCCACATTGAGGTAGGTCAAGACTCCAGAGTTTAATGAGGTTCTGTTTACAACGACAGCTCAAGGGTCAAATTTCTGTTTGGACTTTCGAGGTACTGCCGCATTAGCAGAGCTGCATAAAACCCCAATATTGTAAAGTTAATTTATCAGGTAATTCTCCTGTCTGAAATAATTCTAAAAGCTCAAGAGTCGCTTATCCTTATTCCAAAAAAATGTCACCTAATTAAGTTCACATAGGTATGGTTACTTCTTTCCATTGGCTGGAGATCGACAATTAAGCAGTTGCCACATATTTAGCATCAACTAGCCGTTAAAGTAGTTGATCCCTTAGAAGCCCCCGTTTTGAGTGGGCCTTTGATAGTCACCAGCTGGAGATGAAGACAAGTTTATCACTGAGAATTTGTCTGCAGCCACCCACTGATTCCAGACACATGTGTAAACCCATTTTGCTTGGAATAAACCAAGCAGTGGGTGTATGAGCTGAAACAAAAGGACTCCTGTTTGGTTAGTGGTTACATGGGAGACTGCAAATCCCAAAGTCAGCCGTTGGAGACCACCAGCTGCTCCTTGGGAGAAAGATGAGGCTTTGTGCTCCCGTTAAGAGCCACAGTCCTGGAAACCCACCTGGGCAATTCCACCCTGTCCTATAGAATCACCTAGAAGCCGTAATGAACTCAGTGGCAGTGACTTTGGATTTTGCAAACGTGGACATGAACTGAAGTCCTCGTTGCGTGACTCTTAAACATTTCCCTTCGATCTTGACTAGGGAATGCGTACATTTTCTGGAGCTGGAGACGCTGTGAAAGGTTTGGACTTAAAGCTCGGAACGCTCCAACCTTTCACCACGCCACCGTTCTTGTGTCTTGAGACCTGTGAGAGCTGGAAATGGGCCGGGCTGCCTTGTTTCTCCAGAACAGAAACCGTGTTCTTTTTTTGATGTTCTTTGAGTTTGAGAAGAGGAAGCAGTTCTGGGGTCCCACAGAGAAATCAGAAGAGGCCAGATCAAGGCCTCACGGTGGGTGGGGTAGGGTTTCCCAGTGAAATTCTTGTAGGGCAGCCCTGGCCACCCAGAAAGAATCATCAGGTGTGTTGTCCTGGCGGCTGAATGTTGCAGCGGTCCCACCTGGGGCAGAATGTCGTCTTACCACACACCAGTCACTTGAGTTAGTCAAAAGCATTTGAGCGTCCCTTCTCTGACAGGTTGCTGCTGCGCCTGGCTGTGGGTGTTTGCTGGTTTCCCTGTACTATGGGGGAACAAAACAATGATGCTGTACAGCTGGCTATGCGACAGAGAACTTCAGTTGTGTGTCAGTGGTGATGAAGAACCATGGGGCTAATCCAGTCATGTTTGTTTGTGGCGACCCTGCTCATGTAAAAAGTCCTTGGCCGGCAGGGTAAAATATTTCCCCCCTCTGTCTCCATGTTGATGGGTTATGGGTAGGCCCTACGGAGCAGATTCCAAATCGTTGAATCCCTCCAGCTGATGTCTTTATGGTAACCAGCTTTGAGTTGGAACATTTGAGATGCATTACACTAATTTGATCTGGTGTGCAACGCAGAGAAAGGATGTCAGTGTTACAAAGTGGCCCTTGTTGTATGGGCTGTGCAGCTGTGTAAGGGACTGGTGGGGTCAAGTGAATCTTGCTTGACTTTTATAGCAGCTAATGACCCTGCCCTTTGGTGAATGAAGCTGAATTGCGGACATCTAAGAAGGTTTTAAGGGGTAGGGCAGGGAGTGGGCCTGACAGGGGGTGGGTTATCAGATAGGTGCCCGGGAATACTGAGTACACACTCGTTGGTGGATTTTAACCTGCTGTCCAGGTGAAGCCATCACCACCGGCATGGCATCCTCCGGGCATGAGACATTCCCATTGGTGTGCTTTAGTGACCACGTCAGCAAATTCTCTGCCCAGGTAGTCCTTCGAGAATTCATTTTCTTCCAGGCCCATCTACAAAGGAGCTATAGATCCATATGGAACGGATTAACACTGATTCTTTTTAAATGAAACTAAATATTGTAAAACATTCGAGCAGAGATCGGAAGATCTTTCCTAGCTAAAGCTCCCTTTCTTAGTTTATTTATCTTAAGTATTATTTTTGTCTTTCCGGAGGCATTAGGTAGTGGAAGTGAGCGATTTATTAAAATCTTGAATTGCCTAAGAAGGACTCTGCTTTCAAATCTGCACATAAGCAAAATTCCTCCTATTATAAGTTGGGATTTCATGGTAAGAGGATTTCAAACCACAGCTGAAGCAAGAACTTGTTCAGTGTTGCTAAGCATCATATATCACAAAGGCCCAGCTACTTACACAACTATTCAAACGAAACAAGGGCGGGGCAGCACATACAATCTGGAAGAAGACCAATTCCAACCAAATGGAAGGTATCACGTTCTCTTAAAATGAGACATCTATGTTCAAGAAGTAACTTCTCCAGCCCCAGCAGTGGACAGGATATTGACAGTTGCACACGCAGGGGTCTTGTCTATATGGGGATTCCCATCAGTTGGTCAACATCTCCATTCTTTAAAGCCATTTAAAGTCTGTAATATTTTCAAAATTACAGACTCCAATTAGTTACTTCTAAACTTTGAATTGGAAGTTCTAAACTTTGGAACTTCTAAAGTTCTAAAAATTTGAATTGGAAGTTCTAAAAATTGGAACTTCTAAAGTTCTAAACTTTGTCTTGGAAGAAGCAAGGCCACAGTGCTCCTAGAGGCAAGGATGGCAAGACTTCATCTCACATACTTTGGACGTATTGTCAGAAGAGACCCGACCTTGGAGAAGGACATCACATTTGGTACAGTGAAGGGGCAGCATAAAAGAGGAAGGCCCTTGACAAGAGGGATTGACACAGTGGCTGCATCAATGTCTTCAATCACAGCCATATTGTGAGCATGGTGCAGGACCAGGGTTTCATTCTGTTGTGCTAAGTGTTGCTATGGGTCAGAACCGACTACACGGAGCCAGACAACAGCAACAACAAACGTATACTCTTTCCTTAAATAGCTTTTGTTTTTCTTTTTCATAATGACATTCCAGGATCTCTAGAGGAGAGCCAAACAAGTCTGCTATGCTCTTGGAATTGTTATGAAGATTCTACAAGAGATGGCCAAACTACTCCGCACACCACAAAGCATTCTATATTGAACTTAGTATTATTATATTAGTACATGTTTTTTAACTGGCTTGTAACTGAACCATGGAAAAATTTGCATCATTTTCTGATGTATTTTCTTTTTTCAAAACATGTTCATTTAGATCATGTGAGGGGGCTTCACAAAGTACACGAGAACAATAGGATTTAAAGATAGGAATGTTCCACAGATTTTGAGAGCCCCTGGTATGTGTGATCCAAGAAAAGAATGTGTTTTCTCCCATATATTATTGACTTTCAGCAGACACAAAACCTAGAGAAATAATGGCACTAACTTCCTGGCTACTTGGGGATTTTATTTCACTGTTATAACCCAAAAGGTTATTTGCCTATTTGCTGAGAGAAATTTGCTTCCTGGGAAAGGACATCATATTTGGGCAAGTAGACGGTGGGCCATTAGCAAGGCAAATGCTTCATGCGATAGAATGAGACAACATCTGCACAAAGCAAACCAACTAATATGAGGACCAACTCACTCCAGACCGGGCAATGTTCTGGTATACCGCCAGAGCTGACTCTCAGTCATACTTTCCAAATGTTATCTGGCCTACCACCTCCTTTTCAGTGAAAAAAAATTACTCAGCATCCCTCTGAAAATTAAAAATACCCATGTGATAGCCTATAGACCAGTCTAAGGTGTAGGTATCTGCTTTTGAAGCCTTCCCAGATGTTTCCAGCGGGGGTGCTATCACCCACTTTGGGAAACACTGCTCTCAAGGCGGAGGACATATGGTTTCTTGGGATGATTGGTGTGGCATGGTAGGAGAGTGCGATGGAGTTGGATGAGCACCAGTGTCTACTGCTTGTTTTAATGGTTTGTTTCTCTCTTTCTTTCCTAGCTATCGGCAGGACCCTCATCCCCCGATACTTCAGCACTGTGTTCGAAGGAGGAGTGACCGACCTGTATTACATTCTCAAACACTCAAAAGAATCATACCACAACTCATCCATCACGGTGGACTGTGACCAGTGTGCCATGGTCACCCAACACGGGAAGCCCATGTTTACCAAGGTACAGTTCAGACTCTGTAATACACTTTGCTTTTTTCCCTCTGGGCGTACTGAAGAATCATCACTTTGGTCTTCCTATAGAACACTGAGCCATTTTCTAATACCTTTCCCACCAAGAGATCATCTTTGTGGCGTGGCGTGGTTGGATATGTCTAGATACATGTGTGTGGCCTGGAGCGCAGGAATGTCAAAACGGGATACTGCAGCTCAGTCTCAAATCTCAAAAGAAGGTCTACCCCACTGGTTGCTGAAACATTTTGTTTTTGTGTTAAAAGGATTCAGCTCCTTGGGCGATGTTCTCCTAGAGTTGTGGGGTGTTTGACTTTCATCACCGGCATTTAGCATAAATAAATAAAGCAAAATTCAAATCTTAACATTCCAATAAGAAAAACAAATTAAACAGAACCCAAGTAGCCATCATCTAGAAAAGAAAAATAATATTAAGGGCTACAAGGTTTCCATGAATTCAAATTTGAGCAAGTTCTGAGATTTGCCAGCATATTCCTCGATCTTGTTGGCAATTTTGAATCTTTGTGGAGTCGCATGCTGATGCTAAAAAAGAAAAATCAAAAGCAAAATAAATGGTTATCAAATGTGAATCCAAATTACCAAATACTATTAATATTATAGTGTCCTGATTTTTATCAATTGAATAAAACGTTCTCACTGCCACTGAGTCAGTTTTGACCCATAGCGACTGAACAGGACAGAAAACAACTGCCCCTATAAGTTTCCAGGAATTTAAACCTTTACAGGTACAGACAGCCTCTTCTTTCTCCTCTGGAAAGGCTGGTGGTTTTGAACAGTTGACTACCAGGGCTCCTTGATTTCATCCATAGACATTTTAAGCAGGAAGTAGGTCTGTTTCTCTTTCCTCCTGTCTTAACAGTTGGCCTGTTGAAACTTCTTTTTGTTTTGTGTTGTGTTATTTTATTGTTTGTTGTTGTTGTTTGTCAGTTCAGGACAAAAGTACTTTTTTTTTTCAAAATCATTTTACTGGTGGCTTGTACAACTCTTATCACAATGCATCCATCCATCCATGGTGTCAGGCACATTTGTATATTTATTGCCCTCATCATTTTCAAATCATTTGCTTTCTACTTGAGCCCTTGGTATCAGCTCCTCATTTTTCCCTCCCTCCCAACAGCCTTCTCCCTCACAAACCCTTGATAATTTATAACATTATCATTTTGTCATGTCTTACATTGCCCGACGTCTCTCTTTACCCACTTTTCTGTGGTCCGTGCCCCAGGGTGGGGTTGTCTGTAGATCCTGGGATCAGTTCCCCCTGAACTCTGAGAGAAGTCCATGAGTGGAAGGGACTTTGCCAAGAGGAAAGAACCTGTCACCTGGATGCCTTTAATACATCTCACATCATCTTGGAGACACAGAATAAATGTTCATAAAGTGGTAGGTCAGATGACTTCCAGCCATCACTAGTGTTCATGACCCTGAGCACTGCAGACCCTTCTTGACGGCTTCCTTGTTAATTTTCTCTCGACTTAGTGTTACTCTGACAAGCTACAGAAAACATACCAATCCTTCATGCTTCATAGGGAATCCAATTCCCACGCTGATGAGCTAAAGTTTTGCCATAGCCTTCTGAAAGGAAGGCACGTGTTTACATACTGACTCCACTACTGCTTTCCCCAGCTGGGATTTGTCAGACGCGGGGGTAACTCGGCACAGTTTGTTGCTCTAGAGAGAAATAGACTGCTGTCCATCTGGGACTTGTTTGACGTCCACACCGAGCCTGTTCTTCGGATGAATGGAGAAAATGCAGCACAATCCAAATTGAGAAACTGAGATCTCCCTCCATGGCATTCTTCCATCAAGAATCCCGGGGTGGTGAAAACGGTTTGTCCTCAGCACACTGAGCATTGGCCGTTCTTACCCACCCACCGGCACCTGGGTGATCTCTTCCCATAAAAATGGCATCCAAGAACACACAACGGAGCACAGATCCTTGGCACATTGGGTCCCCGTGAGTCAGAAGCAAAGGATTGACAAGTGGGCTTGGGAGTTCTGTTCTGTTTTGTACTTGTTCTTACACTGGAAGCCCTCCGCTTGGTGGCGGATGCGTATTTCCTTCAGGCAGACAAGCCATTCACTAGGAAGCACTGCGTACCCTGTGGAATACTGTACCTTCTGTCCCTAGTAACCCTTCCTTGACTGGAACTTACTCTCACTCTTCTCCATGCCACTGTAGCTGCTGACTCCTGAAGTGAATATCCCCATGCTGTCGTGAAAATATCACTTTCTGGGAAATGGAGCTCCATGTGGACTTAATCCACAAACTAATTACACACATTTATTTTGAGGAAAAAATTTTTTAAGATGCTGGGGATATTTTTCACCCACTCTTCATGGTTTTCCTTCTTGTGTTTTGCTCTTTGTTTGTGTTCATTCCTGCCCCTTGGAGACTATTAGACAACCCAAAGAATCCTTCAGCAGTGTCTCTCGCTCTTCAATGAATTAAAAACACATCTCGATATAATAAACTACGATGATGGTTTCATGTAACAGAGTGGACTATCAGAGTCACAGAGATACAACAGAGAGAAGAATCGCTCAGAAGCCAAGTTTCCTTTTTCAGGGGACCCGCTAGCAGCACATGGCATAGTGTAGCACCTTGGGTGTAGGCAGCTCCCCATTGTTCTCATTTAGATCTCCAATAAACTCTAATTCCATAAATAACACTTGATCTTTGGGTTCTGAGTTGGCTTTATGAAAATTTGGTCAACCAGTGAGCCCAAAATTCAGCCCCTTCCGAATCAGCAGTAATATTTAATATTCCTCAGGAGTATAGTGCACGTTTTGCAATTTCCTGATCCCGGCAACATTATAGATTACAGATAAATATGTAATTAGAGTTTTAAGACACAAATTAGAAAACCTCTCTTTTATGTTTCCTATTTAGAGTCAAATAGAAAACAAGGCTTAATAATCAAAAGTGCACGCTTCAAGGTTCTCAGAATCAAGGACCCTCAGGTTATGTCTGAGGGGTGAGCGAGGGCAGACCCTAAGGGAAGCCCTTGGGGTGCATTCTTGGAGTTGTTCAGTTTTACAAACTGGGAACATAGTTATAGGCATTCCTGCACAAGCTTATCACCTCTGTGAATATAGGTTTATGTTCCTTTTCTGGCAGCCACTATTTATTATGGAATTATTTATTACTGGGGAAAATACCGTGGAAGTACACCAGCCAGGTTTTCTGCATGCGTACTCACTTCTGTTTTGGATCCCTATGCCCTCCTCCTACCTGAGCAAGTCTATAGAACACGTTATACTCAGGAGATTTACACTTCGTGGGTCTAGCCAGACCATAGGCACAAGGAGTGAACTGTACAAATACTCTACATCTGTATCTCATATGCTGTGGTGCTTCGTGGTATGCAGCTAATGGTTAGATTGTTAACTGCAAGGTCAGTAGTTTGAAACCACCATTGGTTCCACGGAGCATTGTGTGTGCGTGGGAGGGGGGGTTAAAATTCTTGAAAAATGAGATTTTCCCAAGAACATTTTGAAACCCATACACACACACAGAGTAACTCTCAACTTGATAGCACACATAATTTTTCACAAATTCTTTGAAGTCTTCTAGCATATATATTATGACTGAGTAGTTCAACCTTGGGTACCAACATAAAAGATTATTGTAAGGATGGTACAGGACCAGGCAGAATTTCACTCTGCAACTTGGTCGCACCTAACAATAGCTGTGTGTGTGTGTGTGTGTGTGTGTGTGTGTGTGTGTGTGTGTGTGTGTGTGGAGAGAGAGAGAGAGGCACATTTATATATGTGCACTTCATATGTGTTTATTGTATGCATGTAGGAAGCATGTATACATGCATGTACACATTGATATGTGCTTTCGGTAAAATGCAATGAGCTTCATGAAACCATCACCTCAAGGCACTCTCCCATGCAGACTGTTCCAAACATGAAGTCCAAGGAGCTCAAGCAACACCCCTGCTGGGAAAGCCTGCCCTGCTTCCTAAAGGCCAGCTGAGAGTTAGCAGACCCCACAACAGCACAGTCAATATTGCTTCACCACGAGTCAAAGAGAGTAAAGGGTTAAAAAGCCACGGGTTAGTTTGAGAAACGCCCTTTTTCCATTCCCCGGCTCCTGGCCTAGTCTCAAGCGAGCACGTGATGCGCCGAATGCCTGCCAGCCTCTTTCTTGTTGATCCTCCGGAGACCATCTGTGCTGGGGGCATTGATTAGAGTGTGTCTGCTGGGATTACATCTTTTCTGTTGCCATGCCAACTAATCAGCTGATTTTGGTTACCACAGAAACAAAATGTCAGAGCTCACAGCGTGGTAACATGAATTCAGCACAACAGAAAATGTTTTCTTAATTGGAGCCCCTTTTGATTTTGAATTCCAAGTGAAAGAAAGGCTGAAAAAAAAGACCAACTTCGGATAAAGGCTGCATTAATTGTATTGATTCAGAGGAATGCACAGAATTTTTCTGAAGAGAGAAAACATTAATTTCCCCTTTTTTCAGATATGCCCATTTTTTTTTCCATCGCAGAACCAGAAATATATCTGTGTGGGTTTTTTTTTCCCTCATGTACTTCCATTCCATTTGCTGATTGTTGCATATAAAATAAATCACCAAGACTTTGGTTCTCTTTAACTTCTCTGGTGGGTGTGGGTGGGGGCAGAGAGGCCACACAGGGCTTGGAAGAACATTGTGGAAGCAAATGCTTGGAGAACATCATCCATGACCGGAAGTCTCCTCAATCCATTCACTCAAGGAAGCCATCCTGGGTATCTTCATGGGAGCAAACATAGTCGACTCAGCCTGAGTTCTAACATCCTCTACCTTGCTCCTGTGATGCTCTGGATGAAGCGTATCATTTCTGAGCTATAATCAACCCCTCAGAGAAGTCCAATATCTGTGCCATGTTCTATTCTGTAG
This sequence comes from Tenrec ecaudatus, assembly GCF_050624435.1. Taxonomy (NCBI): domain Eukaryota; kingdom Metazoa; phylum Chordata; class Mammalia; order Afrosoricida; family Tenrecidae; genus Tenrec; species Tenrec ecaudatus. The sequence goes on from NC_134532.1 coordinate 207,764,818, forward strand.
GCCTCTGATCATTGGAGACCAAGAAGGATCCCCCACTGACCTGCAGGGTCACGAAGGACACAGAACCCAATGTGAGTTGGCCTTCCAGAAGCTCCAAAGGAGGAACTCATCAGAATGACCACATACCACTCATTGTTCTCACAAACACACCGTAGACACAAGAAGACCTTCAAAGTGTCGTCCATGAACCTGAAGCATCTGCATCAGCTGCGGAGCTTTGTTGTTGATAGGAGATGCGATCGCGCTACCCTTTGTGCAATAGAACAAGACACTGCTCAGTCTTGAGCCATCCAGACAATCAGTGGTACATCCGAGCTCATCGCTGCAGCCACTGGTCCTTCCATCCCATGGCGGACCTTCCTCTTATTCGCTGACCTGCGCCATCACCAAGCATGATGCCCTCCTTCTCTGGGGACGGGTCCTGATAGCAACTCTCCTCATTATGAAATTGTACTCCATGAGAAAGAAGTAAACCAGAGATTCCATGCACCCTGGGTTTGTGGTTCAAAGAACAGCTCAAATAGTCCAGACAATGGAGAAGCATGACATGTAACGGGGCTAATAGGTGTACAAGTGTCCAATAATCCCCATCTTTATAAAGAGGGTTGGAGAGCACATCCAAATGCCCTATGCTCTATTGTAAGGGCATTTCACTGTTGGTCTCTGGCTGTAGCTACTTCTCTGTGATGACAGCCAGCGCTGCAAGTGACTTCTGTCATACTAACACCCTGGGTTGGGGGGAGGGGCGGGATGCATGCTTATTCACCGTGTACCCTTCCTTTTGAAAGCCTTGGTGAATTCCAGTGCTGACGATGTGCTGGGGGGACTGGTTCAGAGACACTGGTCTGCCCCCACAGTGTGCTCAACTCTCGTGGTGAAGATGCTCAAAAACAAGACTGTAGATCATTGAACGGGGAGTATTGGAGCAAGGTGCTCAGATACCTGAAATTACCCACTGGTTTTGCTAATTGGATCCGAGATAGAGGGCTTCACCCAGACTACCAATAATTATCTTGCCATACTTCTGATAAAACATCAGTGACCAATGTTAGCAACTTCTTTCTCGAGCCGAGTCCTATCGCACGTGTTAGTAGTGCTTCTCACTTGCGTTTGACTTGCCGCTAGAAAATAGCATCTCAAATCAGGAAAAGTGAATAAAAGCATGGAACCAGTGCCTAGTGAGTAGCTGGAAGTCAAACGATGAAGGCATTTACCCTAAGCTCACACACCAAAAGAAAGTGCCGTGGAGTTTCCCAAAAAGTTTTATATGCGTTGCTAATCAACTAAATAGAGTTAAAGCTTTATAAATGTATAATTTATCCCCTAATTACTTTATTGTCATTTACATTGGGTTTGGGTTGCTTTAATTTTGCAGTGCAGTGATTTTCAGGGTCTACTGTGCCTGACTTTAAATGAAATAATCTCTCTATAAATAAAGTCTATCCAGAGCCCAATATGTTAAAATAGATCAAATTGATGATGCAAAAAAACCTAACCCAGCCTTGTTGCTATGGCGTTAATTCTGACTCTTAGGGACCCTACAGGACAGGTGAGCATCCACTCCATGGCAGGGAGCTTGGTTTGGGGTTGGGGAGGTTTCTAAGGCTGTAATCTGATGGAAGAAGACAACTACATCTTTCTTCCAGGAAGCAATTACTGAGTTTGAACCACGGACCTTCCAATGGGCAGCCAACCACTTAGCCACTGAGCCACAAGAGCTTTTACAAATGTAGGCTGCTCTGGTTGAATTCAGGAAATGCTTAGGAGCTGAGTGTAGGTAGAGGCTCAGCTTCCTTCCAGCCCACCCCCAAGCAGAGCCACTGAGCTGCATCCCAGGAAACGTCCTCAGTGCTGGCCATTCTGTTCTGACTCACCGCAAACCTAGGGGACAGAGTAGACCTGGCCCCAGTGGGTTCTGAGACTGTAATTCTTCACGGGAACAGAAAACCTCCTCTTCCTCCTACAGAGTGGCTGGTGCTTTCAAACTGCTTACCTTTTGGTCATCAGCCCAAAGCTTAACCCACTCCTCTACCAGGATTCCTTTTTCATGAGCCTTAGAAGGCAACTAATCTCTGGTTCTGTGGTCACTGGGCCCAGGCTTTTTTAATCTCTAAAGCTACCATTAACAGGCTTCTTACTATGGGCCAGGTATGATACTAGACAATCTACCTACACAAGTACATGTAATGTCCTCTCCCAACTCTAAGGATATTGCATTTGATAGACAAAGAAACAGAAATGTAGAGAAAGCTGGACCAATCTGCTGCCATAGAGACAGGCTCGGTGGTGTGCGAATGATCACCACCATTTCCCATTCCAAAGTTGGGAACTGGGAAGAGAGTCAAAACGGCATCCTGAAATGGCTTGAATCACACCCCAAAGGAGCAAAATCCACCCTGTCTCTTGCCAATCTATCAAGGAAGAGAGTCTCAGAAACTTCACGGTGCATTAATCATATTGTTATTCCTAGAAAGATAGACGTGTCCCTTCAAAAGTTGACCCCCTTTGAAGGCAGAACGTGCCATCGTGGATTTAAGATCCCAGACTCGATTCTAAGGAAACCTCTTTTCTACACCTCTCAGCCATGGGTCCCTACCCACCAGGGTTAAGCATTGCCTTTGGGGACTCCTATTGAGAAACGCTGTTGTCACTCACAGTGAAGCATCATCACTCTTAATGGCTGTATCCTCCCGATTTAGGATAACCAACTTTATGACTCCCTCAGGCTGTTAGGGTCTCACTCTGGCAATCTGTCACAGAGAACCCCTAAAAGGAAGAGTATAACTCCCCCTTTGGGTTTCCAAGGCTATAAACCTTTATGGGAGCAGAAGCCTCATTTTCTCCTCAAGAGTGGCCGGGGGATTCGAACTTCCCCGACCTTGCAGTTAGCAGGTCAGCATGTAAGCCACTACACCAACAGGGCTCCTTAACCTTTATGGTGGAAGGGTGACAAAAGTGGGAGAAATAGTAGGCAACAGTGAGAGGATACTTACTGCAAGATGAGCCGTTTGAAAATCCCAGGTTCTCCCCAGGAGAAAGATGAGGCTTTCTGTTTTCGTGGAAGATTTATCACAGGCTTGGAAGCCCACAGGGGCAGTTCTACTCTGTGCTGTGGGGTCACGATGAGCTAGAATGGACTGGGCAGCAGTAGGAGCTTGAGTGACATGTGGGAGGAGTTTTCAGTACAAAGGTCTCTACTACATGGGCTTGAAGCTCATCGAGACAGAAGATGAACCAGAAGTTCATAGCTTCAGTAGCTCGCATGACTATGAATCAGTAGGGGTGGTCTTTGAACTCCAGGACCTCGGAGCACTGAGTCCCCAGGTTGTATTGGCCCAGCTATGCCTGAGATGCTGTGTCATCTTCTTGGCCACAAACTAGCCTCAGGCCAGTGGGAGAGACCTGGCAGAGCAGCTGACCTGGGGGTGCCACGCTGTGATGTTAATGTGGATCACAAACGATTGTGTTGTTTGTTGCTTTCAGGTATGTACAGAAGGCAGACTGATCTTGGAGTTCACCTTTGATGATCTCATGAGAATAAAAACATGGCACTTTACCATTAGACAATACAGAGAATTAGTCCCAAGAAGCATTCTAGCCATGCATGTAAGTAATTTAATTTCTCTTTTACTTTTCTTTCTCTCTGCCCCCCCACCTCTGCCCCACTTCTGTTTTACTCAAGGGGGAAAGCCCAATTCTCTCTGGATGAAAGAGCTCCAGTTGTTTCCATGCTTTAGGTAATTAATTCTAAATTATTGGATTTTTTCCCCCTCCAACCATTAGAATCCACAGGCTCTTTTTAGGTTTTCATTTGGATTCTGGGTCTGGGTGTATTATGAGATTGTTTTTCATACTTTATATTATTTTAAACTCCAAAGTGAGGTTACCTCAATAAACACTTTGTCCTTCCCTTAAATTCCATTTGGTTATTATCAAGTGGTGCTCTGACTGGGCTAATAAACCTGTTATGTATAACTGGGGAAGGAAATAGAACAAGTAAGATAAACAATTCCCCGTTCTGATTAGAACCAGCTGACGGGGGCTGGCCTAGTGTAGCATGGATCTCATCGGCAGGATTGCCGGTTCCTGGTCCCGGGGCTGGACTCGAAGCGGCATGTTTGGTTCCCTTGGCTTCATCTAGCTACTAATCACATGCAATGCATTGACCACTAGCAAGGTACGAGGTCGAATTGGAAGCCAAACTGCTGCTATATTTTAAAGGGAAGATCAGCTAGAAGCTGGGGAACCACAATCCCTGAAGAAGGTGCTGATTTACAAAGGGGTTTCTGAGCCACATAGTGAGTGGTCTTATCAATGGCCCCCAATGCATATAAAAATGGGATCGTGAATAAAGGTAGGCAAATGAAGAACTGACAAGTTCTAACTATACCATTTTCAAAGACCATCACGTATACTGTGCACAGCTTAGAGGATGAACAGATCCCTCTTAGAAGAAATACAGCCAGAAAGTTCTTTAGAAGTAAGGGTGACAAGACTTTGACATGCTTTACTTTGGACACATCATCACTTGCTCGAAAATACATAATCGGTCAAGTGGTGCGACAAGGGAAATGAGAGAGACCCTCCATGAGATGGTTGGCTCAGAAGCTGTAATGGACATAGACACACACAAAGGATCATGAAGCTGGCCCTGGGCAATGTTTACTTCCATGATCTGTATGGCTGAGAGGAGTAGGAGCCGGCTTGATGGCAACCAATCACGATAACCCAGTGAGAGGGAAGTGGTGATTGTTCAACAGGGCAGCACTGCTCATGCACAGCCACCATCTGCTGGAAATAACTACCATTAGCAGTTGTTGAGTGTGTCATGTACCAGGTCCAATTCTGCATGTTTTGTATATGTTATGATTTACTCTTCAGAGCAACCCATATAGATAGACTGATATTATTTCTGTTTTAAAGGTGTCAGAGAGGTTCCATAAAGTGTCCAGTAGTTTCCAGCATGAAAATGGCAACATTAAGAGCCTACTGATTCTGACTCCAAAGCCCAGGTTGTTAAACCAACCAGCTGACTCCAGCCTGTGTCTTTGGACTTCAGTCCGCTCCTCGGCCTTTGCCTTTCCCCTTGACCTTGGGGCACCCATAGTGTCACTCTCAGTGTTTCTGACCACCCATACACAAGGCCCTCTCAACTTTCAAAGCCTAGTTCAAGTCTTCTGATCTTCCAAGGGGTGGTGGTTGGGAGGCTGCAATCTAGAATGAAATGGCATAGATTTGTGCCCCGGGTCGTATGTGGCCTTAGACAAATGGACTGCTGTGTCTACACCACTAGACCCTCATCCATAAAATGAGTACAGTCATAGAGCCTGCCTCAGACAATATTAGGCCTCAATTGCCCAAATCTTGGTCAAGCCAAGTTGACACAAACCTTAACTCTCAAGTGTGAGAATGCACAGGAAAAACTTAGAATAGCGCCTGGCCCATAGTATGCCCTCAACAGACACTGGCTAGTGGCAAGCAGCAGCAGCAGCAAAGCAGCCCTACCCTTCTCTTCGTTTATTTACATGCTGTTTGCCAAGTGGAACGCAGACTTTCTGAGATCAGCCATGTCTACTTGAACGTTCCTCCTGGCACATGTGAAGGGTTCAAAAAGCATTGACCCAATAATGTCTGCCAAACATTCCACTTCAAGAAACTCACATGAACAGTGATACCATGTGACTGTTTTCTCCCACATTTTGATGGTGTTTGTGTGCGTTGTTGCTGTGAGGTGTCATCAATATAGTCGCAGCCCTATGTACTACAGAAGGAAACTCTGCCCAGTACTGTGCCATCCCCGTAACTGAGCTTATGTTTGAGCCTATCAATACAGCCACTGTGCCAATCCATCTTGTCAAAAATCTTCCTCCTTTTCACTGCCCCTTTACTTTACCAAACATGTCTTTCTCCAGGTACTGGCCTCTCCTGACAGGTCCAAAATATGTGAACAAAGTCTTACCAGCCTTGCCTCTAAGAAACGTTGCGTACTTCTCCCAAGATAGATTGGCTTGTCCTTTTGGCAGACCAAGGTTCTTTCAATATTCTTCGTTAGCAGCATAATTCACATACATGCCTATATGTATATGTACTAGGTGGTACACTGGTGAACATGCTTGGCTGCTCACCTAAAGCTTGGGAGGTCGCATACCCAGTGGCACCTTAGATGAAAAGCCTGAGGATCTTCTTCCAAAGAAATCAGCTGTTGGGAATCCTGGGCCGTGGTTTCACAACGTGTGGGCACACATGGCATCACCATGAGTCAGGAGCAGCTTGGCAGCAACTAGCTACCATTGGCTCACGATGCAAACATGTATGCATCTGGTTGGTAATATCACTGTGGGAAGAATTGGGTCTAGAAGAGAATAAATTCAAGGTGAGAGAATGGAGACAAATGGATGTTTACTTTCTCATGTCTCCCTCCATTCAGAGCCAGTTTGCTTATATTGGCACACTGTCAGTTGCTCTCGAGCTGATCCTGAGTCTCGATGACCCTGTGTGTCCAAAGGTAGCCTTTTAGAAACAGATCTCCAGGTCTTTCCTATGGAATCCCCTCTGAGTGGGTTTGAATCACTAATCTTTCCGTTGCTTAACCATCTGCACCATCAGGAACCCAGATTTGGTTCTACCTATTAAAGAAGACAGAGAGGCAAACAAAAGCAAGGAGTATCAACTTAATTTTAAAATGGGGACCAGAAAGGGGTTTCATAATTCCTGGCCAGACCTAATATTTGGGGTAGCCCATGCAGCTGTCCCAAGTCCTAGACTCTGAAGAACATTTATAGATATTTGCTCACTCTTGCAAAGTTTTCAGACTGAGTCCCAAACTCTAGGCTGTTACAAACACCAGCGCCATCATAGCCAGATAGCTAGACCAGCCTTAAAAGAAGGACGTGCCATCTGTGGTGAGTGACATGGACCCAGTGTCTTGTACCCCAACTTAGAGGCCTGAAGCAGCAGTCTGAGGCCCTCCCAAGGAAGAAGCAGAGCCATTTCTCCCAAAGATGGAGATCACATCAGAGTCAGTAGGGTTTCCCTGGACAATACGCCAGACATACTTCTTCGAACATTTCTTTATGTGTTATATGCAAATGTCTACCGATAGACGAATGGATTCATTTAGCTCCACCACCTGTCCATTAGACCAGGGTAAACATATGACTTTTTGTTGTTGTTTTGATCTCTCTAGGCACAAGATCCTCAGGTTCTGGATCAACTGTCCAAAAACATCACCAGGATGGGGCTAACCAATTTCACCCTCAACTACCTCAGGGTAAGGCCATGTGGAATGATTCCTTTTTCTGGTATCTTTGCAAAGTATCTGAACAGTGTTGATGCATCTTGAAGCCAGACTTGAAATGCAGTGATAGAGCACAGTGTATATATACTGGGTTAGGGTGCCCTGTAATGTAGTGGTTGTGTATTGAGCTGCTCATCACAAGGTCAGCAGTTTGAAACCACAAGTTGTGTTGTAGAACTAAGACGAGGCTGTCTGCTCTTGTAAATTTTTGCAGTATCTTAACCCCACAGAGGCAGTTCTACTCTGTCCTATAGCATTGCTATGAGTCAGAATTCACTCAATGTCAGTGAGTTTGGTTTGGGTTTGGGTGAAGGTATATGTGTATGAGTGTGTTGTGTGTGTGCAGTTATAGGTGCACGTTCAAATGGCGATGGTGTCTAATTAGCAAAACATCAAGTCTACATGTTGGCAGGGCTCACTGCCCTCTCTCCATTGGTATGGCTTTTGGAATTCATCATTCAAAGACTAGAAATGTCCTTTCTCATAAAAGGCTGTGACATTACTTCCTTTCTGCTGGTCTTGGGTTTGTAGTGTGCCCTTGTTGAGTTTGCCGCCTCTGAGTCCCCACCTATGGACCCATTACCCCCAAGGAGACAGGGCATTATGTCTGAGTCTCCAGAAGGAACTCCAGCCCGGAGTGTAACTCATCAAGGCCACTGAAGAACAGTTTGTGGAAGCTGTAATGGGATTTTCTGGTTTGCCTATCATAATATTTTTTTAATTTTAACTTAAGAATGTTAGAGAAAAAAAAAAAAAAGAATGTTAGACAAAGTGTCCTGCATAACTTGTATTCACAGCTCTCATTTGGACTTCTCAGGTACGGTGGATCTTCTGGGTTTGTAGAGTGGTGCTGTAGTAGGAGTTACAGGTAGAAGGTAAGGTTTTAGCCACAAGAAGGCAGTGGCCACCATGGTCCACAGCCCTTTGCCTCTGAGCTGCTGAGCTCCTTCAGTGTTTGGCCCTACACTTCCCCTGGGTCTCCTTTCCCCATCCTCAAATATATCCTACCACTCACTCCCTCATCCTTCCATGCCGCCTAGGCTTATGGATTTTGTTTCAGATGCACAGCCTTCTATGTGCAACCACTCTGTTTCCCTGAAGTGTCGAGCTGCTTTGTGTTGGCTCTTCTACAATGAGGAATGCTTGCATCAAGTGCATCCACATTACCCTAACCTTCAGCAATGACTCCTGGGGTGTTCCAGTGGGCATCACATTGGTCTGTACACTGGAAAGTCCAAGACAACAGTTGGACCTGCCATCAACAAAGCCCTCCTTTGAGAGACAGACCCCAAAAACAGTTCAATAGGTACAGGATAGTACACAGAGAGTTCCAGAAGGAATCATGAAGGGCAGCACAGAGCCTCTTCATGGGGATCAGGCAGAGAAGGCTTCCAGGAAGAGATGGTGCTTGGGTGGGTGTGAAAGAATGAAGGCGCACAAAGGCAGGGTGGTTTCCATCGGTGCCCTGTTGTCCTGCAGGTTGGATGAAGGAGTTCATGTTAACCACTGCCTCCCCTGCCTGCTTCTCCACGTAGGAAGAAGGATAAGACCTAATCTTACAAAGGGTTGCAGTAGGGTCTCAGAAACCCACAGGGGAAGTTCCACCCTGCTCTATAGTCAGGGCGCCATGAGTCAGAATTGGCTCAATGGCGTTGAGTTTGGTTTCCACGTAGGGGTGAGTGCACAGAGGAAATGAGGTGATTCATGTCAGGACCTGGTGACAAAAAGTGCCTACTGTGTGTTTGTTGTCATAATGTACCAAGGGCCTACTATGCGCTATTGTTGCCCTGTGTGCCACGCTGAGCCAAAGGGTGCTCCCTCCCCACCCCCACATTCTCAGCCCTGCTGTATTTTTCAAGGTATCCCCGTGGTGCTGTCAAATACAACTTGGTCTGCCAACCATGAGGTTCACACGCACCCACTGCAGCAAGGGAAACAGACGGGGCTGCGTGTTCCCAATCAGATTTACAAATCTTTAGAAGCCCTACTGGGTTAGGTTGGGTTCTCCAGAGAAGCAAAACCAGTGGCTCTTGTGTGTGGTGTATACAGAAAAATATTTATATCAGGAACTGGCTTACACGGTTGTAGACATAGGTAAGTCCAGTTCAGTTCAAGGCAGACTTCTCCTGAGTCATGGAAACTAATGAACAGGAATCAGAACAAAGAAACAGAGATGGGGAATGGGAGAGAGTGGGGGGCCTGGGTACACACAGGCTGCCGGGTACAAAGGTTGTTTGAATCAGAAGTTGGCTAAATGTATCCACATTGGTAGTCCGCTGACAGCTCCTGTGATGGACAGGCAACACAACAGGAGATCAAGGGACAGGACGGAAGATTCCACTCCCACAGGAGGCAAATATCATTCTGCTCAGTCTCTCTCTCTCTCTTATACCAAAGGCCACACCCACAGAGGTGTCTTCAGGCTGCGACCGGATTGGTAGGTTGGGCTTTGCCCCTACTCTTACCCAGAAGTACTGGCTGACATAATCCCTAACCATCACACCTACACAGGGACCCAGAGGTCAGAATTGACTCTATGGTTGTGGGTTTCATCTTGCTAAAGCTGCTAACCAAAAGGTCAACTGTTCAAACACACCAGCCACTCTGTGGAAGAAAAGACCTGGTGACCTGCTACTGTACAGGTGACAGCAGAGGAAAGCTTCTGGGGCAGCTCTCCTGGGTCCCACGGGGTCACTGAGTCAGAATTGACTCAACGGCAGCTAGAAACAATATCTATGAAAGCAGATTGCCAGCCCTTTCTGCTGTCTTGCTGGGAGGGATCAATTTGCCAACTTTTAGGGTAGTAGCCAACCATGAACTGTGGGTGCCCCCCAGGATGTCAGGTAGGGTGTAGGTGGCTACCATTCCAGAGATGGTGTGCTGAGAGAGAGGGCTACATGGGCGCAGGAAAACCCAGGGAGGATTCCTTTTGAACTCAGGTTATAGGGTTTGGGTAAAGGTCATGTTTCCCGGCAGCAACTCCCTGAGACACCCCCGAGACACTTGTCAGGCCATGGCTGAGCGGAATCTGAAAATCAGTGCCCCAAACTAGTGCCCGTGGGTGTCCTTTCATGATCCAAACTGGCCTAATGAGTGATCATGCAGATGATCATCAAAGATGAGTCCTTTAGTTTTGAACCAGGATCCCCAAGTCCTCAAGAGCCTTGGCACCTAGCCTTTGCAAAACAGTTGAGCAATCACAAAGGTTTGTTGTTTTTGTTCTTATATGTCATCCGGTCAGTTCCAATCCATAGCAGCCCTATGTACAACAGAAGGCACCTGCCTGGTCCTGTGCCACCCTCACGATCATCTCTAAGGTTGAGTCCATTGTTGCAGCCACTGTGTCACTCCATCTCAATGAGGGTCTTCTTGCTCACTGGCCCTCTACCAAGCACAATGGCTGGTTTGGGTTCTCTACAAAAACAAAACCAGAGGCATTTGTATGTGTGAGTGTGGTAGTTACATAATCTGTTGTCAACTTGAGACTATTGAGAGTGAAAGGGTGGAGTTTAGCCTGTCAATCAGGTTGTAGCATGATGACTCATTTGGAGGCACGAAGGAGATAAGCAACTCGCTGGAGGCAGGGCACATAGAGACATTTCCTGCTGACAAGACACATGGAACTCCACCAGAGCCCTGGAGTTGGAGGAGCCACGTGGAAACCCCTGTCAGCATTGAGATGTTTTCACAAGACTTTCCACCCACTGGCCTGTGATCTTCCTGCACTTGGCGGCATTGTATGTGTTGCGTGAGTCTCAAGAGGAATTCATGGGCAAAAATAGGACTCACAAGCTAATATTGAACTCATGGACTTGATCTAGACTGGGATGAAAAGTTTTATTGATACATAATTTTTTCTTGATATAAAGCTGTCTCTTACACATATATGAGTGTCTATGAATTTGTTTCTCTAGTCAATCTGGACTAACACTAGTGTGGAATATAGAAAGCAATTTATATCAAGAAATGGCTTACATGGTTGTAGAAATAAATATGTGCAGTCCAGTTGAAGTCAAACTTCTCCTGACTCATAGAAGCTGATGACCAGGAAGCAGGCTGATGAAACTCATACAGTGGATGGGGGGGGGGGGGGGGGGCACAGACTGATGGATGCAGAAGCTCAAAGTCAGCCAACTGAATCCACCCTCTGTAGTCTGCTGACAGCTCCTGGAATCAGAAGAGGACTCAATAGGCGGTCACAGAACCAGATGCAAAAATCCAGTTTGGTCAGAAGGCAGAGAGCCAAAAAGGACTGGATTCTGTTCAGCCTCTCTCTCTCTCTTACACAAAAAGGCTTATGACACCAAGGAGGTGTCATCAGGCTGCGAAGCAATTAATAGCTTAAGCTCAGCTCGGATCCTTCCCCAGGAGTGTCCAGTTGGCATAATCCCTCACCATCCCAATGCCCTCCTCCAGAGGCTGGTCCCCTCTGATGATAAGACCAAAGTATGTGAGGCAAAGTTTGCCCTCCTTCCAAGGAGCATCGTAGTTGTACTTCCCCCAGCAGAGTTTCCGAAACCACAGCAGCAGCAAGCCACCACGCTTGACAAATTCCACACCAGCCGTGGAGCCATAAAATGCGTTCACTAATGGAATTGCCCTGAGCATTGTTCCAATCGAGCTCATGAGGAGTTTCCATCATCACTCCCAGTATCAAGAAAAGAGGTCAGGTAAGTATGCTGCCAAGTATGAACTTGTGGCCTTCTAAGTCCTTTCTAAATTGAAATAAATCAATGCACCCTGCTTTGGGGAGGAGAGCTCAGCTTTTAAATGCCCCAGCCCTCAGAGATTTTAATATGCTGCATTGTCCAGTAATAATATGAAGCAATATGGAAAGTAAGCAGTGGTCTCCAAATGAGCCCATTCGTTCCTCTGAAATGCTGGCCCATCCTCCGCAACACCTGTGATCAGAAGAGAGGCAGAGCTGACCCCAGGAAGCTCTCATTACTGGAGGGAGGACCAGGTGAAACATAGCCTCCAGCGGGACTCTGGACGTCGTCACCACAGGCTGAGGAGCCCCCTGACCTGCTAGCACTTTGGGCGAAGCCTTGTGACCTGAGGCATTGGAAGCACCAACAAGCGCAGCTGGTGTTCCCCTTTGACTTGGTTTGTCAAATTGCCTGTGCTCCCTCCTGTCACCTCCCGGCATAACTGGGCTTGTGGAGGTGCTCTGTGCCACCAGGCAGGAGTGTGTCTGAGGAGGGCAGATTCACCTCTGTCAGGGGAGGCGGCTGAGTAGGGGTCGAGCTGTGGCCAGGGCTGATTGAGTGACCTGTGGGAAGCCGGGGTGGCCTGGTGAACTGGCACTGGGGTAGTTGTGCAGCCTGGGACTGGGAGCCTGCCTAGGAAGCAGGAAGCCAGCGTGCCCAAGGGGAATGGCATGGATAGGGAAGCACTGGATGAAGAGCCAAAAGGTTGTGGACTCCAGCCCTCCCAGAGGTGCCTCCACAGAGAGGCGTGATGAGCTGGGAATCCTGCAGGGCAGCTCTTTTGTGCACACAGGGTCACCCTGAGTTCCAACAGAAGTGACAGCAACCAACAACAAGGACCGCTGCCCAACTGAACTCCATTACAACACTTATGGACCTAGGATTCCAAAACTGGAGAGAAGAAGTGTAGGCAGAGTTCCCTTTGGAAACAAGACTTCCTTTTACACAGTTTGGACATGTCCCTGGAGAAGGTCATCATGCTTGGTAAAGCGGAGGGGCAGCGAAAAAGAGGAAGGGCCTCAAGGAGATGGGCTGACACGGTGACCGCAATGGGCTCAAGAGCAAGAACACTTCTGACATTGGTGCAGGACTGGGCAGTAGGTTGTTCGGTTGTGCATAGGGTCACTGTGGGTCGGAATCGACCCCCTTGCACCGAACAAGAGCATTACAAAGCTTGGCCTCATCTTTCTCCAGAGAGCACAAATGGTGAATTTGAACTGACAACCTTGTGGTTAACGGTCCAAGGCCAAAGGTCTAGAGCTACCAGGGCTCCTTAAGAAACCTCCACAATGAGCATTTCCAGACACTGGGTGGTGTGGTTTACACCACAGGTGTGTCCAGCCTACTGGGCAGAGGTGGTTTCATGACAGGCAACAATGGCCCCACAGCCATACCAACAGCCATTGGCACCTTCTGGTGATGCAGTCAGAGGTTGGCAACAGTAGGTTGTTGCTATGTTGCTGTTAGGTGCCATTGATTTGATTCCAACTCACACGAACCCCATGTGACAGTCAACATTCCCCATGGGGTTTTCTTGGTTGTAATCATGATGAGATCAGATGGACAGGCTCCCCAGCCGAACAGTTGAGTAGATTTGGGTGTCAGTTTTGCAGTTAGTAATGAAACATTGAACAATAGGTTCTCCTTAGAATGGCTGGAGGGACCAGGAATTCAGCAACAATGTTCTTCTCTGTGTGTTCTGGAAAGCAGCTGCTCCGCTGTCCCTCTGCTGTTTCATGATGAGATCCAATCTTCTGCCCCAGTGAGCAGAGGGCATTTCGATTGGCATTTCGTCATCCAAACCAATGAAGCCTGGCTGGGATGCCTGGTCAATTCCCACCAGATCTATTTCCCCTTTCATTCATCTTTCATTTCTCCAGCCAAGGCGAGATGCCTTGTATTTGCCCAGTCTCCACTTTGAAGGTGAGAAAGAAAAACAAATATGCCCTAGGAGAGAAATCTGAACCGGGTATAGTAACCAACAGAACAATCACTAACACTTCACCAAGCACTTACTATGTGTCAAGAGCCATTAGTGGTTCAGTGGTTAGAACTCTCGTCTTTCATGTGGGAGAACTGATTGGATTCACAGCCAATGCACACCATGCACGGCCACCACCTGTTTGCAAGTGAAGGCTTGTATGTTCCTGTGATGTGCATGGGTTTCGGTGGAACCTCCTCACTCAAATAGGCTAGGAACAAAGGTCTGGTGATCTACTTGGGGAAATCAGCCAATGAGAGTCTTATAAATGACAATGGTCTGGTGTGCATGCCAACCCATCATGGGGTATGGAGAGGCTAAGCTGTGCATGGAGTCACAATGGGCTGGGATGGAGCCAATCACAATCCACCAACCTTGGATCCATGCATCTCTGCTCTTACCAGCCTGCATCCTTCCTGTACCTCACTTCACCTTTTTGCTCCATTGGCCTGCAGCCATTCAAGTCTCAAGAGGATTCTGCCTAGCATCAGACCCATGGACTTCAGTTGGACTGGGCTGAGATGCCTTCTTGATGTAAAGCTACCTCGTCTACATATATGATTGTCACCTGTTCTGTTTCTCTAGACAACCCTCTCCTCACACACTTGCATATTGTTTCCCAATAGAATTGCCTGCCTGGACCACTGTCAATCCCATTCTTCTCACCCCCAATCCTTCTCATCCTAGGGGATTTTTTGATCATCCCTCATCTGAAAAGTTTTCCCTGGCCCTCACTGAAGCTAGATGCCACTGCCCAGTGCTCCTGGAGCTCTCTGGGCCCAATCCCAGTCCAATATACATAGATTGTTATTGTCGATTGTGTCTACATGAAAAATGATATCGCTCCCCAAACAAGGAAGATGATCTCTGCAGATGTTCTGAGTTAACATGAGGTTATACTACAGTGAGATGGGACTCGCTGTATATGCCTGGTGTCCTTATAAAAGAGAAAGAGAGACACAGTGACAGAGAGACACATGGGGAGAAGGTTATGGGGATACTGAGTCAGAAACCAGAAAGATGCATCTACAAGCCAAACAAGGACTGCTGACAACCACCAGACGCTAGAAGAGACCAGGAAGGCTCCCCCTTTGGAGCCTTCCCTGGGAGCGCAGCCCAGCAAACACTTTGATTTCAGACTTCCTGCCTCCAAGTCCATGAGAGAACTTCTGTTGTTTGCCTTCAGCCACCTAACCTGCAGCACATGGTCATGGCAGCCCCACAGAAGGACTGTAGCTCTGGGTAAAATCATCCCACCGTCCATCGCTCTCCTGCACTGTTGTCTGAGCACCTTGGAGATGAATCCACTTTCCTGTATTTCTGGAGCCTCCCATGACCTAGATCACAACAGGCATTCAGGAGATGCCTCTTGAATGCATGAAAAGGTGGATGGGTGGCGCACTAAATGGAAGAGGTCCTAGCGAATGAGACAAAAATCTCAGAACGGAGGTGAACTCACCCACCCTGTAGCATCTAGGAAAGGAGAGTCACTGCCTAGAGCTCCGCTGTGAAGCTGAGGAGCAAAGAGTTGAACATATTGCAGAAATGAAATAAAACTCAGGGTGGGTTTCCAGCTCTATTGTGCAAAGTTTCCACTTCGATCCTCAGTTCCCAATGTCAAATATTTATTCTAATATCACGGCTTTCACTCTCTTTGAATCCATATTTAATTTGTGCTCTCAGTGTCATTATGCCCTTTTATTATTTTGCAAATGCCATCTTTCATGTCTTGAGGATCATATTTCTAATCAGGGATTCTTTTTGTCTGCTTCCTCTGGCCAGATTCTCATGACGCAGGACGACATACATTTCTCTAAATCATTGTGTTGAACACAACTTTCAAGGATCTAGTTACCCTGGGTTCCATCCAGAAAAAAGTTTTTTTTCTTTGTGTTTTCTCTTACTCTTATACATACATACATAGGCATCGTTTCTGGGTAACTGTAACCAGTGTCTTCGTGTTATTTGGTAAACACATTCACATATTTCGCATATTGTTATTGTTTCTGTTACTTTCTGTTGAGCGGGTTCTGATTCGTGGCACAGCAGAATGAACCGCTGCCTGATCCGGCGCCATCCTCAGTTGCTCCTCTGCTTGAGCCCCTTGTGGCAGTCACTGGGTCAATCCATCTTGCCAAGGGCTTTCCTCATTTCGCTCTTCTTCTGCTTTTCCAAGCAGGATGTCCTTCTCCAGGGACGGGTCTCTCCTGATAACATGTCCAAAGTACTTGAGACAAAGTCTCACTGTCTCACCATCTTTTCCTCTGAGAAGCATGCTGACTTCTTCCAAGACAGATTTGTTTGTTCTTTTGGCAGTTCCTGGTTCTTTGAGTATTCTAACAGCTTGAAACCTTCCGGTACGGGAATATAACAAGACCAAAGCCTTTCTGTAACATTGACCCTCAAAGGCATGGTCCAGTTTCACTGTCACTCATGAGATTCTGGTAAGCACTTTGGTGAGCGCCATGGTGACTCATGGGAGAGTACTCGCCTTTGGTTGGGAGATCCAGGTTAGCTTCCCAGCTAATGTAGCTCAAGTGTAACCACCACCCATCTGTCTGTCAGTGGAGACTTGAAAGTTGCTGTAAGACTGATCAACTATCGTTACGGCATCTTGACTAAGGCAGCTGAGGAAGAGAAGCCTGGCAATTGGGAAAGTCGGCCAATGAAGACCTCATGGATCTCAGTAATTCATGCATTTGGTTGCCATGAATTGGAGGGCTGATTCAACAGCAATGAACAAAGGCGACAAAGACCTCTGTCCTGTCCTGTTTCTGGCAGTGTTCTCTGCCAATGAACAGTGAATAACAAGTTGGGCAGAAAATAAACATGCTTCAGATTTAGAAAAATAAGTATTCGGTCCCTAATCCTTCTCCTACTGCCTCTGTGGGCTTGAGAACATGGCCCTTGTTCTGAGAACCCCACAGATTGGAACTGATAATATGTTTACAAGGCTAACTGAGTGAGGGTAAACGGAGCTACCCTAACCAAGAGTGTGGTGCATGATAAATCCCTACCCCATCTGCACCACCCAAGAAGAGAAGAGCAAGGCTTCACTGTCACTTTTGCCACTTACTTTTAAATACTGCTGAACAAAGCCTTCACTTCTTGGAGCTTCCGTTTTCTCACCAGTGCTTAATTATGTGAACTGTGAACCCTAGAAAGTCCACGGTGCGTGGGGGTTAAATGATAACACAAGTGACAAGTACTTTCTAAACTGAAAAGTACCACCTCCATATGCCAAGTGTGTTCAGCTCATTTATCATGTCCCATAGATTGGCCATGGGCTTGAATTTATCTTGCGATTCTGAAGAAAAAGGAGAACAGTTGATTGATGATGTCTTCCAAAGACACAGCAAGAGAGAGTTTGGGTCATAGGTTTGCCACCCATGTCTCAGTACAAGTGTTATTATAAATGCATAAAGTTATTTTCAGGGGTTTTCAAAACCGAGGCATTGGTACTTCGGTGGTAGAATCCTTATCTTCTGTGCAGGAGACATAGTGCGTTATGTAAATCTGCTGTACAAGACCTCTTTAAACTGTTGAAAAACACAGATGTTCCTTTGAGGACGACAGTGTACCTGACCCAATTAATGGTATTTTCCACTGCATCCTGTGCATGTGAAGAAGAAGATTGTGTAAGTTGTACAATGAATAAAGAAGACTGAAGAACTGTGGTAGTGGCGAAGAATATTATAAGTTCCATGGGCTACCAGAAGAGGAAGCAAATCAGTCTTGGAAGAAGTACAGCCAGGTGGCAATTTAAAAGCAAGGCATGTGAAACGGTGTCATATATACTGTGGACATGTTTTTAGGTGTGACCAGTTCTTGAAGAAGAACTTTCAGGTTGGTGAAATGGAGGGTGAGCGAAAATGACAAGACCCTTGAAGAGAAGAATTGATACCGTGGCTGCCACAACCATTGTGTTAGTCCGAGTAGACTAGAGAAACAAATTCATAGACATTTATATGTGTATAAGAAATAATTTTATATCAGAGAGTAATTATATATTAAGAAAACATCCCAGCCCGTCCAGACCAAGTCCATAAGTCCAATATTAGCCCATATGTCCAAAACCTCTTTAGACGTATGCAACACATGCAATGATGCTCAGTGCAGGAAGATCTCAGGCCAGTGGGTAGAAAGTCTTGTGGATCCAGTGGCAGTGGAAGCATCTTAGCACTGGTGTGAGTCTCCACAAGGCTCCTCCAGCTCCAAGGCTCTGGCTGCCATCAGCATAACTCCATATGGCTTGTCAACAGGAATGTCTCACAAAGAGAGGAAGCAGAGAGAGAGTGCATGTCCCGCCTCCAGGGAGGAAGACAGGAGTTCCCAGAATCCTCAGGGGAAGGTCATGCCGACACAGAGGCCTCATTGGCTATGACCCGGTTAACAGGCTAGACTCCACTCCCTTCACGAGTTGACAGGAGATGATGTAACTGTCACAATGGTCTCGAAGAGAACTATAGTGAGGATGCCATGGGATCTAGGTGTCTTACTCTGTTGTGCACAGGGTTGCTATGAGCCTGAGTCATTTGTGGGCACCTAGCAACATACAGGAAAACTGGGTTCCACTTCCAGCCAATACACATCCTGCAGAGTCTCAGCCCACCCCTCACTGAAGGCTCCCGCATTGCTCTGATGCTAAACAGGCTGCAGGAAGCACCCAGACTAGGAAAATAGGAAGAAAGGCCTGGCAACTTGCCTCTGAAAATCAGCCAATGAAAACCGTCTGGATCCCAGCAGTCCCACCTACAGGCCACCAGAGGGTTGGGGCAGGACCAGGCTGCATTCCATCCTCTTGTGCCCAGGTATTGTCCTAGGTGTGGAGCCATCCCGATGGCAGCTCGCAACAAAATCATCTTTCAATGGTTTCTGTTTGTGTGTTTGATTTTCTAGTACGCACATCTAACTCTTCAATTAAGCATCTCCGTTGCACAGTCGTGGGGTTGGTGGCTGTGTTTTAATTTCCCAACTGAATGGAGATGTTGGGCGTGATTGTGATGCTGTAAAGAACATTGGTCCCTGCACATAGCTGCCACCGATAGCGACAGGAGCGGAGTCCAGGGCCCGTACGCATTGGGCAATTAGCTCCGGAGAACGACCCCCAGCAGAACACCATGAAGCGGGCCACCAGGAGCGGGAGTGCCATTGCCTCGGCATTTGGAAGTCTGCCGAGGTTGTTCATTTTTATTTCTGGAAGGTTTTGACTCCCAGCCAGGATATTTTCCTGGGTTAATGACATGAGGAGGGATTACAGACAAACCCCCTTTCCCTCCTATATGGCAAGTCAAGCCTGGGGGTGGGGTAGGAGTCTCTACCCAGCCACGGAGAGCCATGGTCATCGGTATCAGAGTGAACTCACAGTCAGTGCTAGCGAGATGCTTCGAATCTCTGTGACCCCGTAGGGCAGAATAGAACTGCTGCCACGGGTTTTGGGAGATGGTGACTCTTTCTGGGAACAGAACTCGTCACCTTTCTCTCGAGAAGCAGCTGGTGGGTTTGCACTGCCGACCTTCCAAGTCACAGCCTAGCTAGCATGCAACCCTCTCTGCCAACAGCGCTCCTTCAGTTCACACACACAGCGAGCAACCGTCTTCTTAAGCACTGGTCTCGGGAAAGCAGAAAATGATCCCAGCAAGTCCCAGGGCTTTGAGAGTACTCCGCACATTGCTAGCTCCCCGGGGGTTTACGGTCTAAAGCCAACTCCCGAGTCACTGCTACTGAGTGGATTCTGACTCGCAGCGGCCCTGAAGCCTAGAGTAGACCTGCCCTCTAGGGAACTGTACGTCTCTGGAGCTGTAAGTCTTTAAATGAGCATAAAGCCTCATCTTTGTCCTGAGGAATGACTGGTGGTTTCGAATCCCTGACCTTGTGGTTATCATGTCATCCAACATATAATCCACTAGGCCACCAAGGTTCCTTTCAGTTGAAAATATGCTGTGTCAACTGTATGCTACTTGACCGTGCTCCTGAGGAACTTGTACCATGAATCAAAAGGCAGCCGTAGGGACAGAACAAGGGAACCCTGCGTGGCTTAAAAACTCGGAAAAGTGGGCTTCAGGACTGTATCACCTCAAGATCTTATTCAATCTGGGTGCCACACAAATCTGCCGAGAAGCTGGCTCATATGAAGAACGCTGCATCTGGATTGGAGGAAGGCTTCTTAACAACCTGTGATGTGCAGATGCTTGCTGAGAGTGAGGAGGACTTGAAGCCCTGACTGATGAAGATCAAGGATGGCAGCCTTCAGTGTGGATGACAATTCAATGAAGAAAATTAAAATCCTCCCAACTGGACCAAGGTAAGAGATAACTGGACCTTGGTTAAGAGGAGAAAAACATTGCGGCTGCCAGGGATTTCGTTTGCTTGGATCTACAACTGATGCTCATGGAAAAAGTCAAGAGGTCAAATAGGGCACTGCAGAGGGTCTCCTGCACAAGACCTCTTTAAAGTGTTGAAAAGCAAGAATGTTACTTTGAGGACTAAGGTGCACGTGACCTGAGCCACGGTATTTTCAATTGCCTCATAAGACTGGAGTCTAATCGATTCCTTTGATTACGGTGCTGGCAAAGGATACTGAAATAACTGTGGACTAGCAAACATCTCTCTTGGAAGAAGTCAACCAGAATGTTCCTTTGAGGCAAGGATGGTGAGACTTCATCTCACATACCTTGGATAGGTTGTCTGGAGAAGGCAGTCCCTGGGGAAGGACATCATGGTTGGTAAAGCTGAGGGACAGTGGATAAAAAGGAAGGCCTTCGACGAGATGGATCGACACAGTTGCTGCATCCATGAGCTCAACTAGAAGAGAGGTTGTGAGGATGACACAGGACCAGGCGGTGTTCGTTCTCTTGCCCTAGGAATCGGGACTGACTCGACACCTCATGACAGCAACAAGTGAACCGTGGTCGGTTGACCGCGGCAGGTTTGCAAACTAGCCTGCGAGCAGTTGAGAGCATGAAAAGAAACTTCGCACTTTTTTTCTCAGCAATTCGACATTTTTTGAGGCCTGGTGGCATAGTAAGCTACTCATGGAACTGCTCACCGAAAGATCAGAGGTTTGAGCCCACCTGCCGCAGCATGGAAGGAAGTTGAGGTTGAGTGCTCCCCTAAAAATGGAAAGTCTCGTGCATGGCCGGTTTGCTCAGTTGGTTAGAGCATGGTGCTAATAAAAATGGAAAGTCTCCGAATCGCAGAGGGGCGGTTCTACTCTGGCCCATAGGCCACTCTGAGTCAGCGTCGACTCTTTGGCAGTGGGTTTGGTTTGGGGTCAGGATAGCTGAGGGTGTGAGCAATGAACTCCCCCTCGGATTGGGATGTCGAGCAGGTCAGGAAGGAGGGAACTCCTGGGAGAGTTGTGTGGCAGTACAAAGAGCCTCCTGCTCGGTGGCTGGAGCAGCAGTCACCACAGACAATTTGAAGAGTGTGTGGTATAAAGCCCAGTGGTGAAACTCTGATTCAGAAACAACCTTTGGATTGTTCAGGAACCTTCCAGAATAAGAGTTGTCATCATGACACCATTAGTTACTGAGGAATATGTATAATCCCCACCCCCCCCAAAAAAAAACGATGCAGTAGGGATTAATAACCCTATTGAACAGAAAGGAGTCCATCAGTGCCTAAGTCCCAAAGCCTGTCCATGGCAATAGGGTGTTGCTGGCCCCCTTCAAGCTTATCCTCAAAGTCACTGTATTCCCCACTATTGGGTTAGGATGCGAGCTGGCTCCTTGGTGCTTTGAGGGATGGCTTTGGGGGATCACTGTTAGCTAGCATTGGCTTTTCCACTCTTCCTCAGAGAAAGGTCCCACCCATCAGAGAAGAGGCCAGAAGTCCTCCTGAGCACTCACACAGAATGATTAAAAGCAGAAGACCCGAAGGGCACTTCTTTGCATCTGAAGGAAGCACAGGAGTACACATGGCGATGCCCTCGGGAAGTAGAGCAGTCAGCTGCTGAAGGGAAACAGCACCCTACACCACCCAGTGCTCACTGCCACCGCGACCTGAGACAGACACCAAGTGTCCTATCAATGTCCAGGGCCGAGCACTTTGCAGGAACACCTGGTGACAGCGTGGTTTGCGTGCTCCAGAGGGTCATCGGTTCAAAATCAGCAGCCCCTCTGTGAGAGGACGATGGGACACTCTTGACACAGCTGAGGAACCATTCTTCATAGTCAGGAAGAGTCTAAGCAGACTCGATGGCAGTGCAGTAGGAAACAGGGCGCTCTAAAGCCAGGCCAGACAGAGTGGTGAGGAGATAGATGTATACCTATACACACACGCACACACACACACACACACACACACAACGGCTTCAAAAGGTTGGTGGGGAAATCCCATGATATTTTCATTCCATTTTCCCCCCAGAAAATGTTGACGTCTCTTGGTATGTAAAGGAGGGGCGGGGCTTGAGCCCTAGTGGGTAACCTAGTGCTAACCTTAAAGACTCAAATTCACCAGTCTGGATAAAGCTACCTTCTCACCTAAAGATTTACTGCCTCAGAAAACCTATATCAGGTTTCTATGGGTCAGAACTAACTCAATGGCAGTGAGTGTGGTTTTTGAGTGTGTGTGTGTGTGTGTGTGTGTGTGTGTGTGTGTATGAAGGGGCTTCAAAAAAAGCTCTTGGAAGAATTCCATTGTCTCTGAATTCCATTTTCCCACAAACTTGTTAACTTGTTGACATCTCCTTGGTGTGTGTGTGTGTGTGTGTGTGTGTGTGTGTGTGTGTGTGTTATCCAGACCAACAAAAAGAGTATTTTAGCCGAGTGGCCCTGGCTGCAAACAATTTCAGACCTATGAATGCTTCTAAAATTCTTGGCCTTAAAAATACAAATAGAGCCTGGATTGAAGAAAGTCATTTCCCAGTCTGAGGTGCCGGAGGAGGGGAAAGAAATGGTCTTTTAACAAGACACTGGAACTTGAGGGGGATGGTGAGGCAGGAAATTGGCCATCTGGGGGAAAGCAACTGAGGGGCTGCAAAGGGAACCAAGCACAAGGCGGAGCCCAGAGTTAAACCCTCTTTGGAAATCGTCTCTCTTGTGGTCTAGACATGGAGTTGGGTGGTGGGGGGAGGGTGGGTAGGATTTAAAGGAAGAAGGTCGGCCAGGAAGTTCTGTTGGAATTTATTTTAAGAGTATGTACAGGGAAGAGTCAAGAACGGAGGCTGAAATGGGAAAAGTTCGTTTTGTTGCTCATTTCTGAGACTCAACTTCTGTCTCTGTGCCCAGTGGGTCTCTTTAACTTGATGTAGATCTCACCTGACTTCCCACACCTGTCAGCACCTGCCCTCACCTGCCACAGAGTCAACTCCCACTCAGAGCGACCCTGGGTGGGGTTTGTGAGGCTGAACCTCCTTACCAGGTGTGTTCATCTTTGTCCTTCCCTGGAGGTGCGGCTGATGGACCTGAGCCACTGAAAAGAATGCCCTCTAGGCAAACAGAGGGCCAGAGCCGACGTAGGCATTCCTCCCCGAGATGAACTGATCCATGGCCACAGCGAACATCAGTGTGGTTCAGAAGTGAACACCACTCTGCTCTGCCTGCGTATCACTGAGGCAGCATCATGGGAGCAGACTCCGTGGCATTGGGTTTTTGGTTAGTTTGGCAGATCCATTTTACTGGGCTCATGCCTATCCTT
Organism: Tenrec ecaudatus; assembly: GCF_050624435.1. Classification (NCBI taxonomy): domain Eukaryota; kingdom Metazoa; phylum Chordata; class Mammalia; order Afrosoricida; family Tenrecidae; genus Tenrec; species Tenrec ecaudatus. The sequence goes on from NC_134532.1 coordinate 207,788,444, forward strand.
TCAGTCCACAAATATTTATTGAGCAACACTTTTGTGCCCCGGGTCGATGCTGGTCTCTAGCCGGCATTGGGTCAATGTGCTACAGAAGACTCCTTTTACGTGTTGAAAGCATGGCTGTGACTTTGAGCAGCGCCTGACCTAAGCCGGGGTGTTTTTAATGGCCTCCTCTGCGTGTGAAGGTTCGACTTTGAGTAAGGAAGAACAAAGGAGGATGGATGCCTTTGAATTCTGGTGCTGCTGAAGAATATTGGAAGCACCAGAAGAAAAGGAGAAAAAAAAAATCTGTCTTGAAAGAAGTACAGCCAGAAGCCTCCTGAGAGGCCAAGAGGAAAGACTTTACACTTTACATCCTATAGACTTTGGCCATGTTGTCAGGAGAGACCAGTCCCTGGAGAAGGACATCACGCTTGTTGAAGGAGGAAGACACTCAAGGAAATGGATTGACACCCTGGCGGCAACCATGGGCTCAAACGGAAGAGCAAGTGTGAGATGGCACAGGACCGGGCAGTGTTTTCTTTTGTTGGATATTGGGTGGCTATGAGTTGGAACCAACTTCACGGTGCCTAACACCAAATAGCAGAGTCTCTGTAGTTGACACCATTTCTTTCTGGGATCAAGAGAATCTTCCACGATTATCTATGATCCCATTAAAATGGCCTCCTGACCAGGGATAGCTTACAAAGACTGGACGTCTTCCCAAGAAGGCGGCTAAGCCCGCTGTATTGTCTTCTACTTTCCTTTTCAAACCTTGTGAAGTCGTGTTGAAGCAGAGAGACTTCTTTCAGAGGAAGTTCACTAATGTCAAGGTTCCTCAGGAAAACGTGATGACCCATGTCAATCCCTTGTGTCCTCTCCAAGAATATTCTAAGTGTTTAAGAACATACATTACTTTAAAATGCAGGCATGCTTCCCAGTGGAGTAATGTTCCCCGAAATTCTTACACGCTCAGAAATTCAGAACCTGGCCTTAGTTGCAAGAAGGTTGCTGAGTAAATATAATTTACTAGGGTACATCCTAAGTCCAATAATTGGTGTTTTTTTTAAAGACCTTAGGAGATACAGAGACCCAAAAGAGAGTATGTGGCGATGGAATCTTCCATCTGAAGAACCACCAGAAGCAGAGAGAGAAACCTGGAATGGTTTTTCCCTTAGAGTTTCTAGATGGAGGCCACCTGCCAACACCTTGATTTCAAACGTCTGGTCTCCTGAATTGTTCGTGCTTTTGCGTGGTTTGAAGCCATCATTCCGTTTGTGATACATTATTGTGGCAGCCCCAGGAACCTAAGCAAAGATGTCACGTTGAGTCTTAAGGTGTGTCCGACTGCCCCAAAGCAGGGTATTTTCAATCGCCGCCTATGCAAGAGAAAGCTGGGCTGTGGAGAGAGAAGACCCAAAGAATTGATGCTTTGAATTGAGGTTCTGGGCTGCCGGAATGAAGGAAGCGCTCTTGGAAGTAGAGGTGGGATGCTCTCTGGAGGAATGAGTCCCTGCAGAGGGACCTCATGCTTGGTAGAGGCAATGGCCAGTGAAAAGGAGGAAGACCCTCCACAAGAGGGATGGACACAGTGACTGCAACCATGACCTCAAACCGAGCCAGGACCGAGCGGTGTTCCCATCTGTTATACATAGGGTTGCTATGAGTCAGTGGCATCTTACAACAACACAGGAATATAACATGCCTGCACACACATGTACACATGCAAAAATGTTCATATACTACCCATAGAGGTCTAAGTATTGAGCAGTAGCAATATTTATTAAAAAGCAGCAGAATACATCCAGCTGTTGTTAAGTGATGTCCAGTCAGTTTGGACTCCAAGCAAAATGAAATGGCTGAGTGTCACCTAGGTCATTTTGGTACAGGGACTCTGCGTATTTTTTCCATCTTCTTTGATGCTTCCTGCATCCTTCAATATTCTGCCCATCGATTCTTTCAGTATTGCAACCCAAGGCTTGAGTTTCATCAGTTCTTTCTGAGCATGTTTAAAATATGCTGAGTGTGTTCTTTCTTTCTGGTTTTATGACTCTAGATCATTGCACATATCACTCTAGAGACAGACAATAATTTACTGCTCTCGTGCTTTCTGAACGGACTTTCATATTGTTTCCTATCTGGTTTTCTCTGATAAACAATGATGTGAAATACATTTTCTTTTTGCACAGGAGCCACTAAAAAACTGAATCTCTGGGGGAAATCCCTGAAAGTAAAATTGCCTCTCCAAAAGATATAGCCATTGGAACTTTGATCGATATTGTCAAATTGACCTATGGAGCACTTGAACCAAGTTCCAGGTCCAAGAACAATATATTAGAATGCCCATTCCCCCACAGTTTACAGCAGTGTGACGTGATCAGTCTGCCCCATTTCCCAAAAGTATAGGTACAAAATGGTACCTTGTGCCCATTTTAATCTACATTACTCTTGTTGCAAGGGGAAGTTATTATCTTTTTGTGTACGTAAGACCATTTGTATTTCTCCCTTGTGAATTATTTGTTACCTATTTTCCTATTGGGTTATAATTCTTTCTCATACTGATTTTGTTACATTGGGGTGCTGTTAAGATTATTCTCTTACTCACAGCAACCCCAAGTGACAGAGTAGAACTGCACACATACTATTTATGGGAACAGATCACCGCATCTTTCTCCTACAGAGCCAGTGGGTGAATTTGAACCACCAACCTTGTAGCTATTGGCCAGGTGCTTAACTGATGAGCCACTAAGGCTTATTTTCTTATAGTTGGGACTTTAAATCTTAAAGAAGTAAAGGCTTTGCTTGAATTGAAGTTGCAATTTTAGGGGGGTCTTTAATAACCTTTTAAGCTCTTGTCCATTATTCAGGACTTTTAGAAGGCAAGTAACTTGAATATAATTTCAGTTGTCCTGGAAACGTGGGATATTTTTCATGTAGTTAGATTTAATCTCAAGTACTTTGGACATGCTATCAGGAGGGGCCATTCCATGGAGAAGGACATCATGCTTGGTCAACCAGAGGGTCAGCAAACAAGAGCAAGATCCTCCAGGAGATGGATGGACACAGTGGCTGCAACAATGGGCTCAAACATAGGAACAATTTGGGGGATGACAGAGGGCTGGGTAGAGGTTTGTTCTGATGTATAAGATTACGATGAGTTAGAATCAATGAAATGCGCACCTCACAATAACAACAGTGTATCATTGATCCTCATCCCTAACAGAGGCATCACAAAAGGGGAATGGCAGCTTTTAGTGGTTTTAAAATGATGTCTTTTTGATTTTTGATCGATTCTATTTTGATTCAGACTTTGTCTTGTCCTCTCTGAGCTATTAATAATAAAAATGGTTTTAGTTGTATTTTTAATTTTTGAAGTATGTTTTTGTTTAAATGCATGATGTACTTGGAATTTTAGGGATATAAGCTGTGAGGTAGTAATATAGATGGCTAATCCATTGTTCCAGGCATATTGTTCTCACCTCCAATCCCTCACTCCCATCTCATCGATCCTAACTCATAGAAACCCTGTAGGACCGAGTCGGACAGCCCCTGTGACTTTCTGAGGCGTTAAGTCTTTGTACAACCAGAAAGCTTCACCAACAAGTGGCTGGTGACTTCAAACTGCTGCCCTTGTCATTAGAAACCCAATTCATAACCTGTTACACCACGAGGAGTCCCTCACCACCCCTAATGATCTAAACTGATGTATTTTAATCCATTTCTGAATTCATATTTCGGTTCTCCTGATTTTCTTTATATTCATGGGCCAGTACCACACTTTTAAATTTATTGTTGCTTTATACTAGGATTTAATACCTGGCTTGTTGTTGTTGTTGTTGTTGTTGTTGTTGTTGTTGTTGTTGTTAGGTGTAATGGAAGGGGCTCCAACACCTAGCAACCCTGTGCACAACAGAACAAATCCTCCCTGATCCTGAGTCATCCTCACAATCGTTCCTCTGCCTGAGCCCATTGATGCCGTCTGTGTCTATCCATCTCCTCGAGGGCCGTCCTCTTTGTCCTGCCCTTCCACTTTGCCCAACACGTTGTCCTTGTGCAGGGATTGCTCTGTCCAAAGTATGTAAGACCACTTCTTGCCATCCTTGCCTCGAAGGAGCACACTGGCCATAAGCCTTCCAAGACCTTTCAGCAGCCCACTGAGGCGCTTCCCTGTTCTTCACCAGCACCTCAGTGTAATAGCGGGCTTCGCTTGCTTTATATTTAAGGTTTTGTCCATTATCTAAGACTTTTAAACAGCAGGAAACTCATTGTTCTATTTGTAGGATATTTTAGGGTTTTGTTTATTTTTTCACCTGCATTTTAAAAATTAGATACTCTAACGTTAAAAAAATGACTTTATTGGTGCTCTGCTGGGAATCCTTTTTTTAAGAAGTTTATTTTAATCATTTTATCGGGGCTTGTACAGCTCTTATCAGAATCCATACATACATCCATTGCGTCAAGCACATTTGTACATTTTTTGACCCCATCATTCTCAAAACATTTGCTTTCTACTTGGGCCCTTGGAATCAGCTCCTTGTTTTATCCCCTCCCTCCCTGCTCCCGCCTCCCTCATGAGCTCAATCCTTTTAAACTTGAAAATTCACTTCAGGAAAATGTCTATCATTATGATGGGTGATTTTTCTATGCAAACTTGCATAACTGATCCAATGTTGAGATCCACTTTTGTTTGTTGGTACTATTTTGAAGTTGTCATTATATATTTAAGGATTTTAAAGAATTATGTACCTAAGGGCTTGAAAAAGTTCGCAAAAAAATCTAACAAAGATCATGGAAATTTTTTTTCCATAAACTTTTTGAAGATACCATATATCTACACACCTTTCTAGTGATGCTCTCTCTGTGTTGTTTCCTCATTTCTTGTTAACATTGCACCTAGGTTATCTACCTGTTTTGTTTATAATAAAAATGATGTTTTATTCCATTTTGTAATCGAATTGTTTTTTATTTATATTTATGAAGGTGACTGATATTAATTGCCTTACCTATCACTTTATAGACTGTTCTTAATATTTATAACTTTCTATTTTTATTTATTTATTTATTTGTTGGCAATCCCCCTGGGTCTTCTAGCTAAGTTAAATCATTTGCAAATAATGAGGATTTTCCCAAGTCTTCTCTAATCTCTACATCTTATTTTATTCTTCTGTCTAATTAAACTGGCCACTACTTTCAGAAACATGTTACATAACAGTGAAGTTCATGAACTTCCTTATGTGCTTTCTGAATTTACTTGGGAATGCATCTAGATTTTATTAATTAGAAAATGGTTGATGTTTATTAAGCAGATAATGATATTTTTACATAAACATATATTTCTCATGTTCAGATATTATTTTTGCCTCTTTATTATTATGATTAGTTATATTAATAAGTCTAAAACTCTAATGGTGTCTAGTTGATTCAGACTTATAGAAACCCTATAGGACAGGGAAGAATTTCCCCCCTTGGATTTCTGACACTGTAAATCTTTAAGGAAGTAGAAAGTCTCCTCTTTTTCCAGACAGGGTGCTGGTGAAGTCAAATTACTGACCTTTTGGCTGGCAGCTCATTGTGTAATCCTGTAAGTCACCAGGGTTTCTTCAGTAATTTATTGGACAGAATAGAACTGTTCTACAAGTTTGCTAAGACTGTAAATCTTATGGGAGAAGACAGCCTCAGCTTTCTCTGATGAAGCAGCGAGTGGGTTTGAACTGTTGACAATGAGCTTGTTGTAATGCTTTGTCCACTGCACTATACTTAAGGCTTACTCGTTGTAATTGATACCAGGACATTATGCTAAGTTCTTTACATGTATCATTTCATCCTTGCTCAACTACAGAACTATGTCTTATTACTACTGTTCTCCTTCCCAAGTTAAGAAAACACACATTCACATAGATGAAACAACGCAATTTACACAGCCAGTAAATCTCGGAGCTGAGATCGGAAACCTGGCCCATTCATTGTGTCTGAACACTCAGCAATGTTTCATCTTGGTAGATTTCTTGATAAAGGAACCATCTATTCAGTCCTAGAACAAATCCCTTGTGTTCATTATGTGCTGTCTTTTATTCTATCCTCAATTGACTTTTCCCCTAGATTTTTATTTATTTCATTCACCGTCTTTAAAATATATACAGCAAAAAATATACCAATATCTGCATGTACAATTGAGTGACATTGGTGACATTTGTCGGGGGTTGTGCAGCCATTCTTATGCTTCTTTTTCTGAGTTGTCCTTCATCTTTCACATCGACTCTCTGCTTCCTTCGTGTCCTGCCTTCCTTCCAAGTTGTTGTGGTCAGACAGACACTAGATAGATAGTTGTTGAGTGAGCATAATGAAGACCTTTTTTTACAGTTAAACTAAAGAGGTATTTGTTTTAAGATGACTCCAGGAAATATTTTTGGTTCAAGGTTTAATAATTATCTCAAGAAAATAGTTAAAAATATCTCAAGGATGAATCTACCCTTCATGACTCCAGGAGAATTTTAAATAATGATCTGCATTTCCCCCTTTTTAATCATGATACTTTACAACCATTGGTCAAGCTATTTAGTATTGTTTTTAATGTGAGACACATTTTGTTTGATAATAATAATTTACAATTCCCTCATCAATATTCAAAAGAAAATTTCAACCTTAATTTCTTTTTTTTGTGATGTCCTGCTGATCACAAGGTCAGCCGTTCAAAATCATCAGCCAGTCCATAGGAGAAAGATGAGGCTTTCTACTCCCTTAAAGATTTACAGCCTGGGAAACTTACAGAGGCAGTTCTACTCTGTACTATTGAGAACCCATGAGTCGGAGTCAACTTCGTGACCATGAGTTTTGTTAATCCAATGAAGAATTTGGAAAGATCCAGTCTGGTCAGTTTCCAGTGCAATCCAAATGTCACTGAAGTCATCTATCTTT